>NC_090929.1:1379977835-1384977835 GCF_040938575.1 Ambystoma mexicanum | reverse complement strand
CACAAGAGGACGAAGAACTCCCTCCACAGGCGGAGATCATAGGTGCTATGATTGATGTGGAGCAGATCCAAGGCGTGGGAGAACTGCCAATCTATGAGGCAATGGCTGGTAAGTGCTGATGCATGTGTGTCCAGGTCATGTGTATGTTGCTTGGATGAAATGTGTTGGTTGTCTGGCAGTTCTGGCTGCATTTGCGTGACCGCAATGGGTGAACCATGTCATGGTGGACTGATGCGTGCTTGTTGACCTGCAGACTGCATACGCACAATGTGCTGCACACCGTGACAAACCCATCACGCCTGCTCACTCCTTCCATGTCACTCTGTCCAGGCTCTCTTGGCCCTTTTCCTGCTCAACCTGTGATGGCGGATAGCCTGTGACAATCTTGCACTCCACACTGGCCTTCTCTCCGCACATCTGACGTCTGAGGGGGTCACACTGCCAGCTGCACCTCCTCGGGGAGATTGCTCCTTTCGTCTAATTCCCCCAGTAGCTCAGTGTCTCCAGAGGACTGGTCAAACTTATGGTGGGGTATTGCAACGGCCTATACCCAGATTTCTGTGTCTCTACTCTCTTCCCTCTGCAACTCATCCTGACCTGGACAGTGGCGAGTGTCCTTTTGTTTTGGTGCCAGGTATGGTCTCCCTAGGACTGTGATGATGGCACTGGCTCCCAGTGGCTATGACTATTCACTGTCAATCTCTCTGCATTGTCCACAGGAGCCTCATGGGTCCTGGTGCCGCAGTTCCTTCAACTCCACCTTCCCAATTGGCTTCCTTTTCATGGTATTTGATCATCCCTTTCCTACTCCCTCAGGGTCAGTTACTTCTCAGAGCAATTAGTTGGTGGTTAATGTCTATCTTCAGATGGGGCCTACCTCTGCTACAGCCTTCCTGCCTCAATGGCACTGGAGGTGAACGTTCTCTGGGTCTGGGGGCTCTTATGATCCTTCCTCATGTGTTCTGCTTTCTCTACCTCGTCTCCCCTGCTGGAGTTCTGGATGACTGAGAGAATCCACTAGTCACCTGCCCACACTACGATCTCTAACACAGGCCTCTGAGCCACCAGTTGTACCCATGCACTGCCTCCCTGCCATACTCCACACTCAGTGGCTGTTAACTGTATCCCTGCAACCCTCTAGCAGCTATTGACAGCTGATGTCTGCACATACACTTCTACTAGCACACTGAATTTTCATTGATGAAAATGTAGTTGTATTTAATGGTATGCCATTCTCATGTACTGCACTGCCCACTCCCACTTCCAACCGCAGGTCTCACCTTCATCATGCCTATTCACTTGCATGATGTCAATGTGAGCTGGCCTCATGGGGTGGGTGTGTCTGGCTTCACTCTATTCCACCACCCTTATAGTACCGTGTGACACCTGTGTGTATTGAGTTAGTGATTTACATGTCATGTCACATCCTTTTTACTTGGCTCTGGGGCAGTAGTTGGCAAGTCCCATCTCATGCAGTTTTCCAGATCAGGCATGGTTATGGTACGTGACATATGTGGTTTTGGTGGATGAACTATGCCTATCAGGTGCTCGTGTGTGTAGCAGGTGCTATGCACCATGCACTACAGGTTGTATTTAGCACTTCCACACAGGTCCATGGCTGATTTCATGCTACTACACAAGTTGGGTACAGGCAGCCTTGCCATGTGCCCTTTCCACTCCCATGCGCAGCCACCGTGCATGTGGTTGGGGATGTGGGGGCTCCACCATGTCCACCAGTACGCCACGCCATGTTGCAACGTTGTGCAGGACACATGCTGCCACAATGATCCTGCACACTACTGGTGGCGCATATAGTAGCTCACCACCAGAGTGGTCAAGGGAGTGGGAGCGTGACTTTAGCACTCTGAATGTGCGCTCCACTATGCCCCTAGTTGCAATATGGGCTGCGTTGTATCTTACCTGGGGTGGTGTGGTGGGGTTCCGTATTGGCGTCGTCATGTAGGTGCTCAGAGGGTAGGCACTGTCCCCTGTAGAGGTGAGATGGTTTTTCAGTGGTGTGGTTTTGTCTGTGAGACATGCATACATTTGCAGGGCCATTTGTACTCCCAATGAGCCATGTGTTGCCATGCCTCCCAGCTTCCAGGGCCTGCTGTAGGTGTGACATTCTGAATATGAAACTATCATGGGTGGACCCCGGATAGTTGGCATATACAGAGGTGGTGATTCCCTTGGCATCACATACAACCTGCACGTAGATGGAATGCCACTGCTTGCGATGGTGATAGATGTGCTCTGTGGCCCTAGGTGGACGTAGGGCCACATGGGTGCAATCGATGGCATCAAGCACTTCAGGGAAGTGCGCCACCCCGTAAAAGTCCTGGGCATGTATGTGCCTGCGGACTGAGGGGCGTGCAGTCATGATTGCCAACACCTTGTGTTGGCAGCGTGACTGCATGGCCTGTGTCCGCTGAAACGACCCAGTGGCCAAAAAATGCAGTACATTAAGTACCTTTTCCAAGGGGCTCAGTGCTTGGGAGCACAGGGTGGGTGATGTGAGGTCATCTTCCCACTCCGTGGGCAGGTCTAATGATATGAGGTGGAAACCTTTACCTGCCATAGACCTGGTCATTAGGCATCCCAAGAAGGCTGGTCGTGGGTATAATAATACAGACGTGGACCCCTTGCTCACTGCTCTTAGAGAGGCACAGCTTCACCTCACTGATGATGCACAACTAGGCTGAAACACGTGTATGGGGTTGCTGTGGTACTCCTTTTCAGAGGAGAATTGCCTAGCATTTCGGTGCTGGACTGCCCCTGGCCAGGACAAAGACTGATATGCAGCTCACTGTTCTTCTCTGTGAAAAGAACAGTGAGCTAAAGACTTGGTTGAGACTCTCCCAGGGGCCATCCATCCAAGAACATGTCAATGGGCTGTGTTCGTGCTGGTAAAGAGTTTCCCAGACTCCCCTCTGTTTTAAAATAATGCGTGCCCTGGCTATCCCCTTCCTGCGGTGTCCCGCGATCACTGCTGCTAAAAATGGGACATTCATTGTAGCTGTATAGCACGTTGGTTTTGTGCGTGCCCTTTTTATGCATTGTTTTTGATGTGCAGTGACGCTTACGCCTGATTTCGCTTGGCGGACGTGTTTCCGGATTAGCACGTCTTTTTCCGTGCACAGGAGAGCCCTTTTTAATTCCATGAATACGTGTTAGCGCCTGTGGGCGTTGCAGGTATTTTACTGTGTTACTTCCCACGTAACACCCACATTTACGCTTGTTGTTCCCCATTGCACGCGTTCCGCCCCCTTTTTAGGTGACTTCGCTGGGCGTCTTGCACAAGGCGTTCGTGGTGTCGCAGTGACGTGTTGGACCCGCGTGGATTCAGCGCCAGTCTCTGGTAAGCCACGCTCTGTGTTCCATGAAGCAACAATCGGGCGCTTGCGTGTGTTTTGCACGCACATGCCCGTTTTTTTGCGCTATTTTATTCTATGAATCGGGCCCTTAAAGTTATAGTATGAATATTTATTTATATATTCACAAAGATATTTAAAGCATTCTTTAAAAAGCAGCAACTAATAGTAATATTAATCCCAAATTAGGATTAAATTAAAAACGTGAACAATAAAGCAGGTGAGTAATGATTTAATTTGTTATACATTTTCCAGCACCAAGGGTGACGTAATTTGAGGTCCGTAATAACCATTTTATTTTTGTATCACCTTTTCAGTATTGAGTTATAAGGGAGGGAAATTTTAGGGTTAGATCAATAAATACTGGTATTCTATGAAAACAGATTCTCCCAAAGGGATGCAGGCAGCTTTTTTATCCCAGCAATAATATTCAACAATTAAAATCTAAGTGAACACGCAGTGCCAAAGCCAATAGGTTTGGAAGGGGGCCTTTAGGGAGCCAGGACAACCAAAGTCAAAGGGCCAGTTCAAAGTTCTGATGCTCTCTTCTTAGAAAATGTCTTTAAATAGTCAGTAGTGCAAATAGAAAATCACAGCAACTCGAGGAGTCACCTTGAAGCACAAGCTTGAAAGGCCAGTGCAAGTGAGTTGAGGTCAACTCAGAATAGGGTAAAATTGCACTCCCTAAGGTAGGAAGCACCATAAATGGGGGAAGATTTATGTACCCCAAGCCCCACAGTACCTGTCAACTGAAGAATTTGTTCCAGCTGGATGCCTTCTTGTTGCAGTACAGCAGACCCTGTTCTTGGTCCTTGGTCATGGTGACTGAAGGGAGGACGTCTGGTGGGC
The DNA here is from genome assembly GCF_040938575.1 of Ambystoma mexicanum. Lineage (NCBI taxonomy): Eukaryota > Metazoa > Chordata > Amphibia > Caudata > Ambystomatidae > Ambystoma > Ambystoma mexicanum. The sequence continues at coordinate 1,384,973,615 of NC_090929.1, read as the reverse complement.
TCCTGCGGCAGCATTCGAGAGGGACTCGGCAGCAATGGATTCTCCTTGATTCAACGGCTTTGTGGTTTTGACACCTTTTTTCTCAGCGCCAAAGGAGAATGAATAGCTCAGTTTAAAAGTTAGTTGACCCCTAGTTCCTGGACTCTTGAGGGGACTCTGGCTGAAGATTTCCTACTTCTTTAGGGACCTCTGGATGCCCACAAAGTTTTGGCCGGGTTTGCACTTCGGAAGATAATGCACTCTAATATGGTCAGGGGTCCCAGTGTATTAGGATTCTGCGGCCTTGGAAAGTCGCAGCAAGTCGGGGTTGTGCCAAAGTGTAGTTTGTCTTGTGGCTAGTTGGTCCCACCAGCCTAAGGGAGGAAATCCTCCTGTACTGGTCTTCCCAGTCGAAATGAAAACGGGGTCAGCACAGCTGCAGTGCTTCACCGGGCACTTCGCGGTCCAGGTGGGTGCTGCTGGCGTCTCTTCACGTCTTCATCGTATGTTGTCCTCCAGTGGTCGACTCTGCCTCTAGTCCCAAACATCTTGCATTTTAAGCAAGTTCCCATTCATTGACAACCCTAGGCTGTCAATCACCCAGCAGGGTGCCTGTCCCCCAGGACAGCCAGCCTGCCAATCAGAACTGGTTTCACTCAGGCACACCTAGAGACAAAGGACCGGGAAGTTTCGGCACCCTCCCTCACTTCCTGCCTTTCCAGACACACTGGAGCCTGGGCGGGCTTCAGGGCTGAAGCTCACCAAAGGCAAAACACATGATGGACTCCAACCCGATTCATACAACAGAGTAAAAGCCCAGAAGAAACTAACAGACAAGACATGGCGAAAAAAGTGGACTGGGGCCATTTTGAGAAAAAAGGTCACCCTTGGTTGCTGTACTGCAGCTGAGGATTCAGCCTGCAGATACATGGCATAAGGTATTAAAAAAGAAACCACTGCCTCCAGCCATTCAAGTGAGTTACTGTAACAAAGTTACATGAGGAGTGGGATAAAGGAGTTACTATGTAACCCACCCACCCCCGCACTCGACATGGGGTGGTGTGTGCTGGACCCACAAAGGAAAAGGTAAGTAAGACAGGGGTCATCTTACTGTTCTTGGGAACAGTAGTTCACCCAATAAAATGTAGTTAAACATTAAGAAAAGTCCAAGGAACTGCTTAGTGGCACTGCACAAAAAGTGCTGTTTCACAATGCAAAAAGCAGATGCTTTTGGAGTTTCCCAGATTCCATAAAACAGTAAGAAACAACAAAAATCTTAGTCAGGAAAAACACATAGAGTGAGAAAAAAAGTCCCACTCAGGAGTTAAATTGAAGAAAATAAAAGCTCTGAGACCATCATAAGAGCGGCGGTTCTCGAAGGTTAAAGGGAATTGGCGAATAAATTAATTCTCCATAACACTAATGCCATCATTAAAAACACTTAATGCCGCAGACACAGCTGGCAGAGTAGTAGCCGAGGGCACACTTCTTAAACGTCTAAAGCATGAAACTCAAGCCACTCTCATTAACATGCCCATCGGAAATAGTGTTATTTTTCACAAACCCGTTGACGCTTTAGAAACAGCCAAAAAAAGAATACGATACACTTAAGAATGTAGGTCAGATTACCAAAAATCCTTATACCCATAATTGCACTTAGTGCTCAAGGGAACAGCAGTCGCCGTACTCCCCAAGTAGTTCTGGCACATGGTGTACCAGTCCGCAACAGCTACCATCCTCCCAAACCACTTTCCAGAGGCAATTTAGGCAAGTGCATACTTTGTGTGAACGTCGAGCTGCTAGAGCCTCATCCATGCCCTCCAAACAATGGCTCCCAGATTCAAGTGCCCTCCCATCTATCCTTGGTAGGCGGTCACATTTCACTATTTGCCCACGCAGTCTCGAGAGGATAGCTCGGGGGCAAGACGACACGTAGCAACACAGGTTCGATTCCCCCGGTCTGCGCTTGGAAACCTCTAGGTATTAAGCGTGTTATAAATAACCTGTCATATCGCAACAGACCAATGGATATGATCAACCGTGCCAAACTGATATTGCATCAAGTTCATAGAAAAGCCATGCAATGATCAGGAACGTGTCCTTGAAACACCAATTCATCCTCCACGCAAAGATACTATCGCTACTGGAGAAGGGCTCAGTAGAGCATGTTCCCTTCCATCACAGGTAAACCACAGTATCTATTCTGTGTACTTCCTTGTGCCAAAGAAAGAAGAGACAAAATGCCCAGTCAAATACCTATATCCAACCTCAAAAGTTCAGCGTGACGACTCTACAAGAAGTGATTCCTCTACTAAAGAGGTAAGACTACATGGCAACACTAGATATGAAAGATGCATACTTTCATATTTTAATGTTGCCAGCACACCCAAGATGCCTACGATTCAAAGTAGGGTCCACACACTACCAGTTAAAAGTGCTAGCCATCGGGATTACATCTGCCCTTAGCTATTCACTAAAGAACTAGCAGGAATGGTGGCTCTCCTGCGCAGGCAATCAATCCCAGTGTGTCCTTATCAGGATGGCTGTCTCATAACAGGAGACGCACCTCAAATGTGCTGCTAACACACTAAGACACTATAAACCTCCTGTTCCAACTAGGAATTTCAATCAACAATTTCTAGGGGCAATTATTCAGACAGAGGTTTCCCTAGTCTTCCCCCCCCAACAGGGACCAAAACCTGCTTCGCCAAATCCTTTGTTACACAGGCGTTCGCCAGATAACCGTGTGGAAGGTGATCTGCCTTCTTGGTGTGATGGCTACTTGCATCTTTATTGTGCCACGCGCAAGGTTGCGTATGTGTCCAATACAGAACTGGCTAGCGAAAAAATATTCTCAAGCGAATGGACAGTGGGACGATTTAGTGGTAGTCTCGCAGTCTCTGGTGACAGCACTTCAGTGGTGAACAAAGGACAATCTGCTAAGAGGCAAGCCATTTGTCACACCTCAGACACAAGCCACATTGACAACAGGCACATCACTATCAGGCTGGGGAACTCCTCTCCACCAGACAACACACGGCATGTGGACACAAACTCTAACGAAGAAACCGATCAACAACCTAGAGTTGCTAGGAGTGTTCAAAGCCCTTCAAGCTTTCCAACACCACTTAACTGTGAAGACGGTATTCGTTCTCACAGACAGCACTACCGCCATGTTTAAAATATAAACGAGCAGGGCGGTACCCACTCACTAAGTCTATCCAGACTAGCACAGAAGACTTTGAGACGAGTCTCCAGTGGCAGATTTACCTTGTCACAACACGTTCCAGGAAAACACAACTGCCTAGCAGACACACTAAGCAGAAACACAAATCTTCCCCCTCCAACCCCCCCCGAGCACAAATGGGAATTTCAAACCGACATCGTGAACCACATTTTCACAAATCTTTTTGCCACACACTGTAGATCAGTAGGTCAGGGTTATTTGTGTACGCTCCCCCCCCCCACTTCTTAATTGAGTAACCTGCAAGATTCATCAGGAACACAAATCAATGATCCTGGAACAATGTGGGCACGCCAAACATGGTGTGCCCCCCCGTACTCATAATGTCTTGTTTGCCCACCAACATGTCACAGCATGAAGGGACAATCCTTCACCCACACTGTTACACACTTAACGTAGCAGTGTGACTCCTGAAGGCATAGTTTGGACATCTCAAAGTACCTGTCTGATGCATGGATACTTTAAAAGAAGCATGGAAACCTAACATTAGACCCTGCCACTTTAATGAATCGAAGCTGTTTGTCATATCATGTAGAAAGTCTAATGTTAATCTCATTGACTGTTCACCTCCTGAAATAGTACACTTTCTGTTACATCCGTTAGACACAGGCCTCGTGTTCAATTCTCTAAAAGGCCATTTAGCCGCTCTTTCTGCTCACAATACTTTGCAGAGCAAGGTGTCATGGTGGAAGATTCCAGTCGTAAAAGCCTTCATGGAAGGGGTGAAGAGGATTTATCCCCCAATTTCACATTCACCCCCAAGGTGGGATTTGAATATTGTGTTAAGTAAGCTTATAGTGCCTCCATTTGAACCCATGCATAAAGCAAGTCTCAAGGATCCTTTTCTTATAAACATCACCTCTGTAAGACGAGTGAGTGAGCTACAAGCATCATCAGTCTCAGAACCTTTTGTCATGATACACAAGAACAAAGTGCTCTTCTGAACACATCCACGGTTCGCACCCAAGTTAATTTCTAAATTCCATGTCAACCAGTCTATTGAACTTTCAGCATTTTTCCAGAATCCACATTACTCTGGCAAAATGGCCCTCCATACACTAGATATTAGGAGACCAGTTATGTACATCTCAACAAAACTACACCAATAAGGAAAACTGAACAATTCTTCATTTTCTTAGCGGCAGGAAGAGAAGGAACCCTGTCTCAAAGGCAGTCATTTCTAAATGGATTGTAAAGTGCATACAACCATGCTACAGATCAGCCAACAAAATACTAACTTTTACACCTAAAGCACACACATCTCGTGGTATTGGTGCCACGTTAGCAATTATTGCAAATGTACCTCTTGAGGCAATATGTAAAGCAGCTTCATGGAGCTCAGTTCACATGTTCACTCAACATTACTGTGTTACACACGCAAGGAGTCATTCTCAAGTGGGACAGGCAGTGTTAAAACATCTTTTCTTCCTCTGTTCCTTCTAACATACCTCCTTCTCCTGGTACTGCTAGTCTATGCAAAGGATGTGATTCTAAGCAGATCCACAAGCCTCTGAAGACAAATATTACATACCTGTAATCTTCTGATTCTTGTATCTGATAGATTCACATGGGCCCACCATTCCTCCCCTCTTTGTGAGTAGAAGGTACATAGACAAATTACAGCTTACACTTTCATTTTTTTAATGTACTCCAATCCACACTATTTTGTTGGTAGCGTCCAGACCCAGATGTATTCCGGCGCTTCTACATTAATTGGTATCAGAGAGAGTACAGACATAGCAAGGTCATGGGTACAGCAAGGCAAGCGTATTATGCATATTTGTTGAATGTCGGTAAGGTTTTGTAAAGCCCAACTGGTGTGGGACTTCTCTTGGTATTAGGGACCCATCTTTTAATATAGGTCTGTACTACACAAGTCTGTAGAGTGGCTGAGCAGCTTATCTTAAGAGGGGTGATGTAAGCTGTAGAGAAGTACAATGAAATCAGTAAACACAAGGATCCAAGTGAACACTGTTGGGACAGTTTTTCTGAAGCCCAACTAAGGGCTTAGTAAAACCATTCAACTGAGACAGTACAAGACTCCAGTCTTAGTATAAGGCTGTACCACTTGAGTTCATTGTAGCGTAGATCGAGCAGCCAGGCTTATCTTGGGAGGGAGATAGAGCTGTAGAATCGGTACAAAGACATTGTACTACAAATGGTCCAAAGAAACACTGAAACACTATGTATTGTACAAATAAATGGTTTATTTTTTTTAAAAAAAGTAGTTCCAGATACATTTTGGGAGGCGGCGGGGGTAAGAAGTACGATCACATTATATATAACCACAATTAGACACAGCACTATGCTTGAAGGTGGACCAACCAAAGCATATAACCTAATTTGGAACACCTAACGGTAGCTCTAGAGAAGTCAAACCTTTGTAAACGCATTCAGTATAGGGCACACCTATACTTGGGGTAAAACCATAAGTTACTTTCAGATTATTTTACAGTAATACATGGGTTGTAGACCCTATCAGTTATACCGTGATGCTCAGCAAGAAATCACTTAATAAATCAACTACAATATACTTTTCTGAATAGCGGAACACTTATTCTAGGAACAGTAAAAACCTATAACTCTGATTCAGGATAAGTTATTCTAGGGGAGCTGGATCTTGGAGTAATATTCAGTTGGTTGCTTTTCAGTCCAGACTAAAGAAAGCAATAACTTGTTGACTTCTTTTCGGATGGCACACAGCTATGCAAGCTAAGTAAAACCTCAATGTACTTTTTGTAAGGAGCTACCAGCAACCTAAAAGGTAAGTGTTGCCTAGGCAGACGTATTCTGGACAGGCTAACAGCAAGTCAGGGGGAGCAAGACCAAATTGGGGACACTCTTACAATTATCCTAACAGGAATAATAAAGTGAAACCAACCGCATTACTTTTGGGAAGAAGGGAACCCAATTCACAGGTGAGTAAGTTAACCTATCCACTTTCTGTTAGAATGGCGAGACAGTTTCTAAGGAAGGTAAGACTTTGGGAATACTTATTTAAGGCACACAGCTAATTCATGGTAAGTAAATCCTAAACATCATTTTCAGAATGGCAGAACATATCTAATGTAAGAAATAACTTTTTGTAACTATTAGTAGTACACTTTTCAACACTTGTTCTACTTTTCAAGGCAGACCTTTTAAATTATCTAGCCCTTCCCAATTCTAGTACATGAGTTCTCTGAGGCAGAAGAGGGACCATAGTGGTCTGGGCGCCAGCAGTAGGCAGGGTGAGATGGGGCCAGTTGCAGGGAAAGTCAGAGTTCCAGAGAAAGACTGGGCAAACAGTAGGTAGTTCACTTTGAAAGTTAGCTAGGGTCCAGGGACTACAGAGAAGACACCCTAAGAGGATTCCAGCAGAGGGCCTGGGTGAACTGGACGAGAGACCTCCCAATCACAGTAGGACCCCAAGGACAGACCGGTATCGCAAGAGACTGAAGGTAAGTAAATACCCCCATCCAGCACAGTACCTCACCACAGAAGTGTTGCAATAGGAAGTCTTCAGGATAGGCAGCTAAAAACCCGGTCATGGATTCCTTTGTCTAGAAGATGGAAGACAGGACTGTGGAAGGACTTTTGCAGCAGGGATCACGGAGGAAGGCTCCAGGCAAGAGTTTCCTCGCAGCTGAATGGAGCTCTGTGGATTTGACGCATGTTTCAGGAGCACAGAAGAAGACAGAATATCGCTAGTCGGATTCTCATAGTTTGCAAGGTTCAGCATACGGATAAGGGGACTTGTCAGACTCGATTTACGTCTCTGGAGATCCGGCAGGATGCCCACAAAGTTTCAGCAAGATTCGGAATACCACACAATGGCTAGAGGTCCTATTGTATTGGGGTATTGCAGCCCTGCAAGGTCGCAGCATGACGTGGGATGGCTCAAAGTGCCGGTCTTTTTCAGTCTAGTGGGTCTCGCCAGGCTCGGAGTGCACAGGTCGATGGAAAGGTAACCGCAGGCTCCGGTTAAACAGCAGACTCCATGGTCACTAGAAATAGTCTCAGCAGCGTTATCTTCCTCTTCCTCTTCGGTTTCGGTTCCATGGGTGGACTGCCTCTTCAGCTTCCAGGATCAGACTTTTATGCAGAAACCCAGCCAATGAAACAGCCATGCAACATTAGAACTTGGGGGTGGAAGAGAGGGGGCGGGAAGGGGAGAGGGGGTTGGAAGTTCTTTCAGGACAGCCAGCTGCCCAGTTTGAACTGGATTATTGCTTTCAGGCTGAAAGACAAAGGGCTGCAGAGTTTTGGACTCCTCCCTCTCTTCCTGCCTTCAGACACTCTGGAGCCTGGGTGGGGAATCCACAGGATTCCCGCCAAACCTAGTTAAAACAAAGGATTTTCCCACCCTGGATGTCGGGAGTAGGGGGCGGGGGGAGAACAAGAAAGGACAAAGAACACAAATTAAATGGTAAAAAAAGACCGGGCCATTTTGGTAAAATGAGCACCAATGGGTACCTTTACTGGGGCTGTGGAAGCAGCTTGCGGTAAAGGTGCACCGAATTAAACGGTTCACTGCTACCAGCCATTAAAGGTAAGCTTGTACCTGTAACATAAATGCTAATTAAAAGGAGAAAGGGGATGCATTGTATCTCCCCAGCACTCCACATAAAATGGGGTGTTCTGGTTTCACCTAATAACATGTAAAAGGGATCCAAAGATCCTTTCTACTGTTGGGAACTGTATTTATCACAAGGTTAACCCAGCAACAATAAGCAGTATGTGCCAAAAGTTGTCAGAGGATACAATTAAAAAGACACTATGGAGAGTCTTAAAAATGACACCCATAAAAATAGTAAATGTGTGTGTGTGTGTGTGTCTGCATGTAGAAGTATAAAGTTTCCCGCTCACTGATATAAGGAAAAATAATCCAGCAGTAGAGCAAAAAGTTCTGGCGTTGACACAGGTCAGGAAGATTTATCATTGCTATGAAAATCTTACCTAACGGCAAGTAAGAAGGTTCTTCTTGGATACAGTGTGGGAGGGTGTTCCAGAGCGTGGGGGCAGTAACGGTGAAGCAAACTCCACTGGCTCTTTTTCTGGTGAATCTCGGCATTGCTAAGGTAGTCTTTGAGGAGATGCGTTGTTTGAGGTATGTGGGTGGTGTATTGTGAATGGACTTGTATGTAATGAGTAGGATTTTAAACTCTATGCAGGCTTTGATAGGTAACCAGTTGGCCTCCTGTCTTGCTTGCAAGATGTGCTGTTTGCTTCAGGCCCCAGGCAGCTTGAAGGGCGTTGTTTTGGATAAGTTGGAGTTTAGCAATGTTTTTGGTCAACGCGCCAGAGAGAATGGCATTACAGTAGTCTAGTGTTTGCTACCAATTATGGCTCTGGCTAATGTGGGACAGTTACTAGTGGATCAATACTTTCTCCTGAGGTAAATGTGTTTGGTGGAGTAAGCAGCCGAGGATGCAAGGGCTTTAACATGTTTTTGCATGGATAATTTAATCTAGGTAAACACTCACTGCTTTAACATGGTTAGAGACAGCAGTGATGTTGCCATCAATATTGAAGGACGCGAAGGCTGGGTCCAGGTGTTTGATCCGATGCAGAGAGCCAACCACGAGGAGTTGTGTTTTATCCTCATTCAAGCAAAGGTGGAGGTCTGGCATCCAGACTTGGATGATGCTAAAAACTCGATTGATGTGGTCAACGGCGAGTATGGCTATAGTCAGTGAATTTGTCTAAGGGATATCCAAGTTGTCTAGCTGGTCGAAAGTGGCTTGGTGCACATATTCTACAGTGTGGGTGACGGGCACAAGCCTTGTGGGACCCCATAGGAGACAGGGATGGGGATCGGCTGCTTCGGTGCAAGCGAAAATCGTAGAGGTTTGTTCAGGGAGAAAGGAGTGTATCCGGCTGGTGGCTTCTCTGGAGAGGTTAAATTTGGATATGAGCTGCTAGCAGAGGATTTTGTGATCGACAAGATAGAGCGGTCTAGTAGGAGAAGGATGGCAATTTTGCCGGCATCGCATATATTGTCGAGCTTGATCTTGAGGTCCAGGAGGCAGCTTTAGTGCAGTGTCTGGATCTAAAGCTGGATGGCCGAGAGCCAAGGAGGTTGTGGGTTTCTAGATGGGTTTGGACTTGGGAGTAGGCAGTGCGATCCAGGAGTTTATGGAGGAAGGGTACTGTGATGATAGGCTGGTAGTTGGTGGACAGGGTGGGGTCCAGGATTTTTTTTTTTTTTTTTGAGAAGTGGTCTGCGCACATCTTGATGTGGGAAAGGCAGATGTCTCAATTGCAATTGGAGGGTTTAAAGCATTAGATGATGCTTAGTGCATCAGTGGGAGAAATGCAGGAGAAGTGGAAGGGTGGTGTTGTGGTATTGGTGGAGGTTACTGGGTGATGAGTAAGCGTGATGTTATTTGAGAGCAGGGTTTTTTTGCTGAGGGTTATGTCTCCCAGCGTATGTTTTATTGGCAAGGGCAGATTGGACAAGCTAGCACCATGCTTTGTCTTTATGGAAGCTGACGATTGGGGGAGCGCAGGGGGTGATTCAAGCTACTTGGAACATTTTGAAATTTTGAAGAGTTTTCTCGTGCTGGCCTTGCTAATTCTGGTGTCAGATTATTTTCTTCAAGTGCTCCAGGGATCGTTTGTGTCTGCAGAGGTTGAGTAGTTTCTCCGTGAACCAATTTATTTTTGGTGGGCTTTGTCTGGAGTGATGTCTTTAAGGGTTCATTGTGGTCAAGAGTGAGTAGGACAGTGGCGTTGTAGCCTGTGAGGATGGTTTCAGGTTTGTTGCTGTCTGGCAGTGCAGCGAGAGGCATTGATGGTGGGTGCAAGCATCTCTTTAGTAGGTTTGCGTGTGTCTTGCTGTGATGGGGAGTAGATTGGCTCCTTTATGGGCAGACCTAGGTTTCATTGTGGTGGTGAAGAGTATGAGGGAATGATGGGTTGTGGGTACGTTGAGGACCCAATCAAATGTGCAGCCTTTGGTGTGGGTGGCAGCTGTGATGACTTGGGTGAGGCTCATCTCTAGAAGCAATGTGCTGGGCGGTTGCTTTGGTGTCAGTGTTGTCATTATACCCAAGGTTGAAATCTCAGAGCAGTAAAAGTTTGGTGTTGGGTTTGATGAGTGATATGTTATGATAAGTCATTTATACTGCACCTGTACACGATGTGTACCTGCGCGAGACAAGTCAAGGAAGACTGGGAGGACAAAAAAGCCATGTGTCATTCAGATTGTGGAAGTGCGATCACGCAAGGTGCGGGGGGTGGGTTGGGAGAGAGAGATGTGTTGGACCAGGGTGGGTCGGTCCATGAGGAAGGAGGACAACCACTCGGGGAGCCCTATCCATGATGCTCAGGTTCTCACATAGTTTATTGATCAGGATGGCATGATTGACTGTGACAAAAGCAGAGGAAAGGTCCAGGAGGACAGATGGAAGGCTTGAATCGAGATTGGTGAGCAGATCTTCACGGGTGGTCAGGAGAGCAGTTTCCGTGCCTCTGGCTGCTCTGAAGCCAGACTGATGGTCATGGAGACAACCAACAGATTCAGTGTGGAGAGTAAGCTGGGAGATGGCCAACCATTCCAGGAGTTTGCCCAGGAAAGGAGTGATGGAAATCGAGCGGTAGTTTTCTGGACAGGAAGGATCGGCAGGAGGCCTTTTAAGGAGGGGGTGCTTGAGGAGAGGGGGATGTTCTAGTGGCAAATGTGGTCCTTGATCGTTCTGGAGGAGCAGGGGAGCACCTGTTTGGACGAAACTTTCATAGATCTGCCTTGTCTTGAAACCTCATCAGTTGTAGTCTGAGGAGGAGTGGGCTTGGATGCAGGCTCTCTTCTTGCACAGGACAGATTCTGTATTGCCTTTTGAGCAGGCAGTAGGCGAGTTTGTCGGAGGATGCGCCCAATATCATCCACTTCCTCTCAGCCACCCTACACTTGTGTTTCAGGGTGGCGAGGTACGAGTCATACCAAGATTTGCAATTGGAGGTAGGCTTTAGAAGGCTTCTCATGACGGGGCCATGGAGTGCGGACGAGAGGCATGTCCATGTCCGGCAAGTTGAAGTTCTTGTGCTGGCTGTCGAGGAGGTGGGATGTTGATGATGGTGTGGGGGCATGGCTTGATTTTGACTAGCAGGAGTTCCTATCCTGACTGAGGTAGGGGGAGATTCTGATAAGGAGCGAGGCTTTCGAAATAAAAGTGACGAGTCCTGATTTAGCAGGCCTAACTGACCTAAGAATAGAGTATCCAGGGGGTAGGTGGGAACAAGCCGCATCAAGTAGCCACTTTTCATTGATGGATAGGTCGAGGCCTTTCTCCAAGATTTAAGTCCTGGATGTCCGCGGCATGGGCACATAGAGAATGTGCATTAATGAGGCCACAGGCAAGGAGAAGAGGTTGAGGAGTGGGTGTTTGTGTATCTTGGTAGGTGATGGGGTTTTGGGGTGGTGTGGTTCTGTGCGGCTGCCTAGTCTTTCATTTGGTTGTCCATGGCTTGGGTGCAGGTGCAGAGTCGCAGAAGACTGGAGGGACCAGTGCAGACTGAGGAAGCAGGGTAATCGGCTTTGGTTTTCTGTGGGGAAGTGTGCTCGTCATTGTTGGGAGGCGATGGTTTACGAGAGGTGTCTTCAGATGCAAGAGGGGTTTAGGCCTATGTGGTACCGAATGTGTTGGTATAGTGGTCGGTTTGGGTGGATGGGAGAAAGTAAGTGGTTTAGCGTTCACTTTTTCAAGTGGAAAGGTGGGAGAAAGGGAGAGGGTGGGGGCATGGCAATGAGTGGGGCTCAGTATAATAATGTAATGGAGAACTGTTGCACGGGTGGCTGTGTGTAGGTGGCGCACAGTATAGTGGCGTTGTGCTCTTCTGACTGTCCTCGCAGCTCTATTGCTAATGTATAATACCATCACTTGCAGAGCACATGCCACTGCTCACTACACCCCAAGTCTGTCTTAGTTGCCACTCTATGCAGACTGAGCATCTATGTTCCCCACAGATGGGTTTTCTTGTCTGCCTCACTGAATGGTCAATATCAATTCCCTTTGACTCTCCTATGACTTGTGCAGCTTAATGCAACTCACCTGCAACTTACCTATTGTCTTGTGCAGCCTCGCACTGCAAATGTAATTCACCTACTTGACTTTCTGCGAATACATTCTAACTATTATGCCCTATTGCAGCCCTGTGCAGCAATTGTAACCCACCTATTATGAACTGAGCAGCTCTGTGCTGCATTTTTGTAACCTACCAATCGGGACCTGTGCAGCATTTTGCTGTAAATGTAACCTCTTGCAAGCTAGGTTATGTACAAGCGCTGTGATACCTCCAGGTCTGGGTGCTATCAACCGTTGTAAAAAAAATAGTGCTGTGGGAGAGGGGTAGGTGCTATATGATATGGCATTTATAATGCGCCTATACACAAGTGTTTTAAGGCGCGACGAGGCAAGGGAGGGGAAACCGAGGTAGGACCGAGGCATTCATCCTACTAGGCCGGGTGACATTGAGATCGCGCAAGTGCAGGGGATGGCCGGGAGGGGCTAAGGGGAGGGGACAGTGCACTACATAGGATAACTGTAAGAGAAGTAAGATGGCATGATAAAACATTACCAGTGGGGCACACAATTGGGCTCTGCGTTTAAAGGCGATAGGCTGCAAGGCAAAACATTCCCAATGCACACTGCATTTAAAAATGGTAGGTTGCATGGTAACACATTTCTTGTGGGCATACAACTAGGCATTGTATTAGCAGGTGATGGGCAGTATGGCAGGACACTTGTGGTGGGAGGATAGTCCGGCAGGGCATATACAGGCGGTGGGTTGCAAGGTGAGGCAGTATTTGCAGTTGTGTTTGATGTGAGGCGATCGCCCGGGAGAGGGATGTTTGCAGGCAGATCCAGAGCCAATGCTTCGGTAACTAAGTGGCAGCAGGGTGCTGTATATCTTTCAGAAAGCACTTGAGGCAGTATTTCCGATGCTGGAATGCAATTGGATCTTTGTAGAGGCGCCATCGGCGAGGAGCTGGGAATGATGGGGATCAGAGCATGTGGTGAGAGATCGGTTGCGTAAGGGTGTGGAATTTTGGGGCATTGTATGCAAGCGCACAGCGAGCTGTATGTAGTCACGTGGGCAAGGACACATTCTTCTAAGGGGGAATAGGTGGCGGTCGTTGGAAGTGGGCAAACAGGTTGTATGCCCAGATTTAAGTCCTTAGCTGTGTCATAGGTGCATAGGGGTTTGGCACGATGCACGGATGTAGTCGACAAAGCATTACAGGAGTGGGGTGGCGGCGTCGGGCCCATCATGGCCGGACAAGGCCAGACTGGAACCTGCAAACTCGGGTGAGAAACAAAACATCGACTGAGTACAGTCCATGTCGCACGTCCCTTTTCGATATTTTGAGGACAAGTCTTGCAATACTCTGCAACAACCACTAGATGTCGGCCTATGCAAATAATGTGAATCTAAGCAGACCAACCATCAGAAAGAGGATTGCAGGTATGGAATATTTGTCATGTATTTTTTATGCTTGTGAATCTGCTTGGGGTCACATGAATATTAACCACTAGATGGCGACCTATGCCAGAGTGTTACACATTTAACACGGTTGTTGCTGTCACACTATTCCTTCCATGTGTGTGCAAGGTACCCATGATTCATCACTGGTCTACTTCCTCAGATTTTTTTTCCCCCATAGTTTGGTCGCATGCAAGTGGAGTAGAATAGAAACCACCATAGGGAGAGTGGTCCTGGACATTGTTTGTCTTTCACTAGAATGCCTCTTAATCCAATTCTCTCAGTATTTCAAGCTGCACTTGATCCCCAGACCAGCCATGGAGAACACACCATCTAAGTTTTGCCCTGTGTAGAATACCAATTCCCTTGGAAGAATTGCCTTCCAAGGGATCGCCCCAAGGACAAATGTCAAGCGTTTATGCGCTTTAACCACCGAGCGCTAAATCTAGTGCTCGTTTGCCTCCGCCATGCAAACAGTGTCGGTACATCCAGGGATAGAAAAGGGAGCACCTCCGTAGATCCCCTGCTCCAAATGACCAGCGTTGTGCTGGCCTACGAAGAAAACCTCGGGAGACTGCTCCAGCACTGAAGGCCAAGTGGAGGCTAAAGCCTGAAGGCATCTGCTTTGGGGGGAGTGCTGAGTTTTCGAGGTGGACACTGTAATAAAGGCCGACCAGGCTAAGCTTTTGGCACATCCAGCACAGGGACGTCGCAACTGACATCAATATCTTTGCATGTAGAGCATGGCAGGGGTTGAGCAAATAGTCAGTAAGGCTATTACTCGGGCCAAGTCTAGTGCCATTATGAAAACACAACCCCTTGCCCCCTCCCCCCCCTCCCCTAGACACGCACACAGAACCAAGCACTCCACTACACAATACAACAAAAAGGCCTCTTACAGTTCTCATCTTCACAAGATGAGGAAGGGGAAAGATAAGATTTTGACCTCTCTCATAAACTGCTACATTTGTTAAGGATGGGGAATGCAAGTTGAAGCACAATAATAAATTGCTCATTGCTTTCACCCCACCAACAAAGAACAAAAGGTTAACATGGCACGATATCAGATCCCGATCCCCTAGAGGAGGAAGATCAAGATTGAGTTTCCCCCCTGGAAGAAGAGGACATGGAGAAATCTGGGGAATATCCTATGGACTCTTCTAAAGATGATATTTTATTTATATCGCTCTCGTACACAGGTGTTTCAGAGCACGACCAGGCGAAAGGAGGGGAACAGGGGAGAAACAAAAACAACGATCTTATTAGGCCCAGTGACATTGAGACCGTGCAAGTGTATGGGTAATGGAAAAGGGGTTAAGTGCATGGAAGGGGGGAGAAATAGGAAAGTGCGGAGCATAGGCGAGAAAAGTAAAATAAATAAAGGTGATAAAGAGTGATAGTGCAGCCGGTAAGTGGGAAAGTGCTAGTTTAGTTAGATAGGGTGTATCTGATAGTGTAGGAGAAGAGTGGGTGGGGGACTGTATGGGTACACATACAGGCCCCAGTGCAGGAGTGTGGCAAGGTGAGCAGGTACGTGGGCCTAAAGACAGAGGTTGGCTAGGTGCCCAGTGCCGAGAGAAAGCAGATCAGCACGGGAGAAGAGGGGCAAAGATGGAAGCGAAGAGGAAGGTCTTTGAGAGCTTGCGGAACCGTAGATGGTTCTTGTAAGTGACTTCAATTCAGCACTCCAACTAAGTCAATGCCTAGTCTGGGGATGCCCAAGGGAAGCCCTTATTTATATATTTTTATGACAAGTTCATAAATCTGGATGATGAACCCTTATATAACGCCCCTCTCTTTGAATACCCCTGACCTCACTAGGCCAAGAAGTAGGTTTGTTTTGCAAATTAAGATTTATTTGAAAAATTAAACAATATATATCACACTTTTATGAATAAATTAATATTTGATAGCACTCTTATGAAGATGACAGTGATCAACAATGGATAATATTATAGTAGCACAATTCTTTAATTACTTAGGTGTTGGTATAGAAAGGATAAGGTAGCAGAGAATACTTTGTATGGTTTCAAGGAAAAGCAATGATGGAAAGAATGCAGCACAGAAATAAACTGGATATGGTTTCAACAAGAGATAATCTGATCACGTTTTGCCTTGTGACAACTCACTCCCCCCCTATGCAATATGAAGAGATGGAAATGAGGGCACACAGGTTTTCAGTAATACAATCAAAACAGTTCAGTCCCCCCCCCCCCCCCCCCCAGCAAGCTTAGAGAAACCGGGATGATTTTACAACACAGGCCAAATACTTTTAAATGTGGTTGCAATGAAGTGAAAAATATGCTAAAAATGATTTTAATTCCCTATAGGAGATTCAGGGTAGGTGATGGCTACTTTGAATCAGTTCAGGTCAACACTAGCAATGATTCATGAGGGATTATCAGGTTGAACGAAATTCAGCAGTTGCAAGCAAGAAGCAGCTATTTTTCTCCAGCATGGGGTCTGGCATGGATTCACATGCTCATGAATATTCCCCGTCGTCAGGCTGGGAATCCTCGGTAAGGAAAAAATCAGTATCAGTTTTGTTTCTGATCTGTCTTTCTTAGTAGTAACCAATCACTGATCTCTGGGTCATACTGCCCCCAGCCAATGACTGCCCTCTCCCTAAGCCCCGCCTCTGGCAGCCATCCCCAGATTTTTACCGCACGCTCAAGTGTTGGGAGTACTCGTGTTTAGCCCTCGAGTTTTTTACTGCGTTTTCACGCTTTTTCAGGAGTATTTCTCATTTTTTTGGTTTAATCGAGCTTCAAGCTCCACCGTTTCTACTTCCGATAATGGGGACCCCTTTCGGAATTCTTCTACGCCCCTCAAGGGTGAAGTTTTCGTTGAGTTTACACTTCTTGGAGGATTCCGGAAGATCTGCGGCCTACCTCGAGATGGCCCAGGACAAAGGGAGCTCGACGCCCGGATCCAAGCAGTTCAGGAACTGCCCTGGATGCGGATTATATCACGTTGTCAAGGAGGACGAGCATTCGCGATGCATTCGCGATGCCTCCACTGCCTCCATGGGGACAAGACGCATGTGGAGAAGGACTCTGCGTTCTGCAGGAGCCTTTCGGAACGGACCAAACAAGATCGTCGTTCCCACCTCGCCACCTGGCTGGAGAAGGGCACAGCAAGTGAGAAGGCGAAGAAGTCTGAGTGGGCTTCTAAGTCCTTTGAGGGCGCCCCGGCGACGGGGGCCCAACAGAAGGCCAAGCACCGCGAGTCTGCGTGCTCCGGGAGTGCCGAAAGGTCGGGCTCTTCGGTTGCCAAGCAGGGCGCTACTTCCCCGGCAAAGGAGCGGCCATCCCGTCCGTCGCAGTCATTGCCCGAGCCCCAGGATAGCTCGGCGGCTGTTTTGTTGGCAATCCAATCCTTATGTACCGAGATAAGGACGAGATTACCACGCACCCCGACGGAGGAGCCAGAACCAGGCCTATCGGGACGCCCTCCGAATAAGCAGAGGGGAGTCCACCCCGCTCCACCCTTCGTGCCTGCGAGACCGGTGGACCCCTCGTCCCCTCTCGCCGGGAACGGATACGGCGACGGATACAGTGACGGGGACGGACGACGATGACGGCGGCGATGACACAGCGGACATCCCGTTGTCACCCCCCAACCCCCCCCGCCCTGAAGAACAGAAAAAGGAGGAGTTTCTGTACCAACGACGAGAGGCTAAGAGGAAGACGGTCCTCGCGGTGCCTTTACTCGACGACATCTGGGACGAGGGGCTTGCTGTCCTCAAGAACCCTGACATGACACCCGCCAAGAGGGACAGGTACGAGAAGAAGTACCAAGTCCCCGATGCCTCCCCCTTGTGCCTCAGGGCCCAGCCCACGCCAGACTCGGTCGTCTCGGCAGCGGCTAAGAAGAAGGCAGCGGGCACGGCAGCTTCAACTTCCACTTCCCCGCCAGACAGCGAGGGCAAGAAGTTGGACTCTATGGGACGACGAGTCATCTCGTCGGCGGCGATGACGATTAAGGCGGCCAATGCCTTAGCGATCGTGGCCCGCTACGACGGGGAGCTCTGGTTCAAGATGGCTCCCCTGCTAGATTTCCTGCCTGATGACAAAAGGGCAGAGGCCCTAGAAATTCTGCAGGAGGGCAAGGTGGCGTCGGATCACGCCATAACGGTGGCGACGGATATCGCCGATACCGGATTTCGCCAACTGGGCAACAGAGTTTGCCTCTGACGACGGGGTTGGCTCAAGGTGACAGACTTTCGCCAGGACGTCCAGACCAGAGTGTGGGACATGCTGTCGGCAACAACCTCTTTGGTAAGGCGGTGGATGAGTCTCTACAGGCCATCAAGACCGACTCGGAGACGGCCCGGGCCCTTGGGGTGCTTCAGCAGCGACGGCCCTTTCGGAGCCCCGGAGGCAGACAGGGTGCCTCCAAAGGATCCAGCGGTGGCCCCTCCGCTTACCGCCAGGCGGCCTGCTCCTCTTCCCAGGAGGCCTACAGAGGTCGCAGCAAGCAAGGGGTATCCCGCCGTCGTCAAGGAGGCCAAGGAGGCAAGGCCTCCTCCAAACAAGACTGACCCGCCTGTGTCGTCAGGCCCCCACTGAAGCACCCCGGTGGGAGGCCGGCTGACAAAATTTGTCAGCGTGTGGGAGTCCATCTCCACCGACCGTTGGGTGCTGGACACCCTGGCCAACGGGCACTCGCGGGAATTCCAAAAGAAGTGCCCGCGCATTCCTCCCGTGGACAGGAAGGAGAATCACGTCCCTCAACTACTGTTGGAAGTAAAGGCGATGCTCAAAAAAGGTGCCATCGAGCTCGTCCCCAGGAGGCTCCGGGGCTCCGAGTGTACTCGAGGTACTTCCTCGTCAGAAAGGACGGGCGGCTGGCGCCCCATCCTGGACCTGCGTCGGTTAAACAAATACATCAAGGCGCAGAAATTCAGGATGGTCACCCTCCAGCATGTGCTGGGACAGCTGGAGGAAGGCGACTTCCTATCGTCGTTGGACCTGGAGGATGCTTACTTCCCCATCCCTATTCTAAAAAGGCACAGGAAGTTCCTCAGGTTCGTGGTTCAGGGACGCCACTACCAATTCAGAGCCCTACCATTCGGATTAAAGTCGGCACCCAGGGTTTTCACCAAGTGCCTGGCACCAGTGGCGGCGTGGCTACGCTTGCAGGGGATCGATGTCTACCCCTAGCTGGACGACTGGCTAATCTGGGCAAGGTCAAGGGAACTCGCCGTCGATCATACGGCGAGGACCATCCGGTTGCTCACAGAGCTGGGGTTCGCCATCAACTACCCCAAATCCCACCTGGTTCCATCGCAAGTAGCACTGTTTTTGGGGGGTGAAGCTCGATACAGTGGAGCAATTGGCCTCCCCTTCAGAGGAGAGGACCAAGACCATCCTGGGCAAGGTGCGGCACCTGTTAGCCACGGACGTAGCCAGGGTGAGGTCCATCAAGTCCCTTCTCGGGATGATGTCCTCATGCATCTACCTTGTACCCCTTTGCAGACTTCGGATGCGTCCGCTACAGGAGTTCCTTGATGCCCGCTGGTTTCAGGCGAGGGGCTGCTTCGAGGACAGGATCCCCCTCGACGAGGAGTTCCGTCGGGCGATCCTATGGTGGGGCACCCGGGCTCACCTCACGGGCACGGACTTTCAAACCCTGGCGTTTCAAGAGACAGTGACTACGGACGCCTCTCTGGAGGGTTGGGGGGCCCACACCGGAGATCTCCACGCAAGAGGCCTTTGGCTCCCGGAGGAGAGATCCCTTCACATCTTGGAGCTCTGAGCAGTGTTCTGGGCGCTCAAGTCGTTCCTCTCGGCCCTCAAGGACAAAGTGGTGAGGATCTTCACAGACAACACCACCACGATGTTCTACATACGGAAGCAGGGGGGCACCAGATCCCAGCCCTATCCAAGGAGGCCCAGGATCTGTGGCACTGGGGCGTCGCCCAGGGGATGTTTCTGGTTCCCTTCCACCTGGCAGGAATAAAAAACACCATCGCCGACTCACTCAGCAGAGAGCTGCGCTCGTGCTAGGAGTGGGAACTGCGCCAGGATCAAGTGGATCGACTCTTCCAATGATGGGGCAAACCCCAGATCGACCTGTTCGCGATGGCGACGAACTCCAAGTGCCAGAGGTTCGCCAGCAGGTTCCCACAGCCGAGGAGCATGGGGGATGCTTTCTCGTTCCCTTGGGACGGCCTGTTTCTATACGTGTTCCCTCAATTGCCATTGCTGCTCCGCCTCATCAACCAGCTCAAGAAGTCCAGGTGCAGGATGATCCTCATCGCACCGGCGTGGCCGAGGCAGGTCTGGTTCCCGGACCTTCTGGATTTGTCAACGTCCCCACCAGTCAGGCTGCCGGCGGTTGCGGATCTTCTCTCCAGAGATGGAGGCGCCAGTCTCCACCACAACCCACAGTCGCTGAACTTGCAGGCCTGGCTCCTGCAGCACTAGATTTTGGAGGGTACGATATCCCGGCTGATTGCAGAGAGGTTCTTGCAAAGGCCAGGGCATCCTAAAGTGTTACGGTCATAAATGGAAGAGGTTCTCTGTCTGGTGCCGTGCACAGAAGATTAACCCTCTGCGAATTACGGCCCCTCAAGTGCTGCCGTGCCTGCTGTCGCTGGCCAAGGCTGGACTGGCTCACGCCTCCATAAAGATACGTCTGGCTGCCATCTCCCGATATACCAGGACGATGGGACGGGCGTCCTTGTGGTCCCATCACCTGGTGAAGGAATTTATGAAGGGACTGTTCCGATCATTCCTGCCGGTGAAGGGTCCTGCCCCGGCGTGGGAACTTAATGTGGTGCCGACCAGGCTCATGGGGGGGCCCCATTCAAGCCTATGCATTCGGCGCCTTTGAAGTTCCTGTCATGGAAGACAGCGTTCCTCGTGGCCATCACCTCTGCACGACGAGTGGGAGAGATTCAGGCCCTATCTCGCAAGCCTCCATACTTGACTTTTCATGACACGAGGGTGGTGCTGAGGACGCACCCCTCCTTCATGCCCAAGGTGCTGTCGGACTTCCACCTCAACGAGCCCTTGGTGTTACCAGTCTTCTTTCCGTCGCCTTCGACGCCGGCAGAGAGGACTTTGCACTCGCTGGATGTAGCTAGAGCGCTGAAGTTCTACGTGGACCGCACAAAGAGTTTTCGGAAGACGTCACAACTGTTTGTGAACTTTGGGTCTGTGAATCAAGGGAAGGCTCTCTCGAAGACTTCCATTTCCAGATGGCTCTCCGGCTGCATCATGCATTGTCACCGGTTGGCAAACTGACCGCTGCCCGGCCTTCCGAGTGCCCATTCGACCAGAACGATCGCTGCTACCACAGCGTTCTTGTCTGGTGTGCCCCTGCTGGACATCTGCAGGGCTGCTACGTGGAGGTCGACGCACACCTTCACAAGATTCTACTGCGTCGATCGGGACTCCAGGGAGGAGTCCAGGGTCGGCCAAGCAGTGCTGCACAACCTGTTCGCTTAAGGTGAACCTGGTGAGGAGGTAAGAGATGCTTAATGTTGAGTTGTTGTATTGCTTAATGTTGAGCCTGTTGCCACCTCCCATGGTTGTGCATGTGTATACTGCTATGTATTCTTTTATTCATGAGCATGTGAATCCATGCCAGACCCCATGGTGGAGAAGGAACAAGTTACTTACCTGTAACTGTTGTTTTCCAGCATGGGTCTGGCATGGATTCACATGTGAACCCTCCCACCATACCCCTCTGCGGCTCTTCACTTGGTCATACTGCCACTTGGCGTGCTACCAAATCTGAGGATGGCTGCCAGAGGCAGGGCTTAGGGAGAGGGCAGTCATTGGCTGGGGGCAGTATGGCCCAGAGATCAGTGATTGGTTACTACTAAGAAAGACAGATCAGAAACAAAACTGATACTGATTTTTTCTTTACCGAGGATTCCCAGCCTGGCGGGTAATATTCATGAGCATGTGAATCCATGCCAGACCCATGCTGGAGAACAACAGTTACAGGTAAGTAACTTGTTCCTTACAAGTGGTGAAATGGAGTCAAATTGCAATTTGCTGCACTTTTTCCGAGTGCGTCGATCGCGATTACGGAAAAACTATAAGGAGTTGGAATGTCGTATTGGGTTGGTTGGAAACCTTAGGTTCTTAGCTTTAAAATGACAGTTTTGCTTCTAGGACATACGGTTCAAAAGATAGACGTTTTTATGGAGGTAGATTTTCAGAAATGAAGTCAAGTTTTCAGAATGACGTGGTGTTTGTACAGGTTTGAAATCACAGAATGGACCCACGATTTCTATGCATCTCTGGACAGGTTGAAGTGGATGGGATAGGATCACTTTAGACTGTGATTGGTTCTATATAGTTCTGGCTGGATGCTCAATCCTAATTTTGGACTGGAATGGGCCTGGGACTGCACTCCCGCCACCGGACGGTCTCTGGCACTACTCACAACGTGGCCTCTGGTCTGCTATCGGCACGGCACAGTGGTCTGGTCTGGGTCTGACGGTTCTGGATACAGCTCTGCTTTCTGGGTCTGGATATGGTTCTAGCCAGAATCAAACCGCTCGCCCGGCTGTTGAATAGTTTAGTTAGGTTGCTGGATTCTGAGGCCTGCTGAGAAGGATTCAGCTTTTGGTTCAGGCCTCTCTGCTTCAAGTTCTGGAGTCCAAGTTCTGCATATGGTCCTTCTGGATATTGTCTGGTCCGGCAAAGTGCTGTGCAAGAAAGTGGAAAGAGCAGTCCCTATCTGGCTTTCAGTGGTTCTTTTTATGTCTTTTGAAAGTGGGTGGGGAGGCTGACTTTCTATGCCCAACCCTCTTAGGATCCTGATGGGTTAAAGGATTTTCTGTGCCCTGACTGGAGAATGGAGTTGAGTCATCCTGTGTCATCATGTATCATTTTTAAGACTTTAAGGAAAGAACACTCCCCTCTGGTTTCTTCTAGAAAATCAATTTTACCCAAAACACATATTTCCCAGATACACAAGTTGTTGAAATTACATGTACACATAAGGTTCGGTTCAAGGCACATGTTTCTACGAGCGTGGGTTCAGAAACGACAACATTTTGCGCTTTTAGTGGGTTTCGCCATATTGGTATTTCATCAAATCTTCCACGGAGGTACCCACCCTCTCTGGGCACATCACAGTAAGTTTTCAATTCTCTAGTGTAATCCCAGTGTCTGCAATATTAATAATTATGAGGTTTGGTCTCAGAACATCGTACGGAGTTGAGCTTAGTCTCAAATTGTGGGTGCATTTTTCATATTAAGAATCCCCAAATTGTACATTTCTGTCGGCTTGATACAATATTTTATAAGCAATTTAATAAAATGTACATTTACCTCCCCTTCAGTACACCCATTTGTTTGTCCCCGCCTCCAGGAACTTGGTTCTGACTCGGAGAGATCAGATGTCTTGCCTTCCCCCAGAGCAGTTGTTCAGGCACACCCAAATTAGCATATTCTTTTTAACTGAAAGAGTCTATTGTCTTGACTGAGGTCAGCAGACCAGGGTGCCACTCTCCATTTGATAAACAGAAACTTGTAATTTCCTTCCTTCTTGTGTGGAGTTCTGAGGTGTGAAGACTTCCCGGGGACAAGCAAGGCTTTGAAGTTCCAGCTAACTAAGGTTCCTTTTCAGCTCCTGAAATACAGGTCTCCTGTCGGAGTTTACATCACCAGCGCCGGTCAGTGGCAAACACCGGTATTGCACCCATTTTTGGCAGCTGTCTTGAATTAATACATTTCAAAAAGGGGATTTTACTTGATGGCATATGATCCTTGCTAACATTGTATTAATGTGGATTCTGCAGTAGAGTAATGTAGAACACCCAACCAGAAGTTGGATTTTTTGTTTAGTGGTTTAGTGCCCATGATTTTAGCAATTTTTGACATCAATTAAAAACGGATTTTGAACAGCACCATATTCCTTTGCACTGGTATTGCTCTGTGTGCAGCCAAAGGATAGGGTCTGGCAATGGTCTCCTGTATTAACATTGACAGAGGCAAAAATGGATGGCAACCTATTTTTAATGTTTTCCCTGTGCATTTTTGGATGATTTCTGGCAA
The DNA here is from genome assembly GCF_040938575.1 of Ambystoma mexicanum. Taxonomy (NCBI): domain Eukaryota; kingdom Metazoa; phylum Chordata; class Amphibia; order Caudata; family Ambystomatidae; genus Ambystoma; species Ambystoma mexicanum. Next base: position 1,384,949,903 of record NC_090929.1, on the reverse strand, counting down.
GCAGCATGCTTTCCGGCGGCCATTATGATGTTTCCGCTGCCAGTAATGCACAATTATGTTGTAGGGCTTGGATGCGTGGGTGAAACATCCCACATTCTCCTCATGCACAAAAAGGTCTGGGAGCCCCTCTACCAAGAACGAACAAGGACAAATAACCTGTTCTATGGGAAGGTGTCCCACCCACAAGGGCAGTCCAGCACCGAAATGCTAGGCTATTCTCCTTTGAACAAGAGTACCAACAGCAACCCCAGACACGTGTTTCGGCCTAGTCGTGCCTCATCAGTGAGGCGAACATAAAATTCCATCCTTATCAATTCAGACATATGCAAGTCTAAAAGTGTACTCTCGGGAAACAGGGGTAATTGGTACAATAAGTTCCCCTGAGGATCGAAGGCTATTGGTAAGGATTGTGAACAAAGGGGGGGATCATGTCCAAGAAGTGTCAGGCTTATGAGACGAGAATTGCCTTACTTCTGAAGGCTGTGTGGCTCGAAGAGGTAGGGTGTGTCACGGAAAGAGACCAGTCTGACAACCCAGTGGTATAACAAGGGGTGACCAGGAAGGCCTTCCAACACAGATCCAAGTAAAAGGGGGAAAGCCTCTGGGGAACAAAATCCCCTTGGATATGGTCAAGATGATACGAAGGATCCTTGTGGAGTAGTAAAGGCAGTAATGGAGGCACAGTGGGAACAAGAAGGAATTGAGCAGAAAAGAAGGGTTTCGATGAAGGCAGGACATAAACTACCAGAAGGTCGAGAGACGGACCAGAAGAGAAACGGGGCTGAGAAGAAGAACAAACTAGCGCCACTGCAACTTACTGAAAAGTTGTGACAAACTGGAGAATCAACGTCCCTTCGTCATGCGGCTGGCGGCTCAGCAACTAGACCGCTAAATGCGTCTTGAAATCACTGCATGTCGGGACCATAAGGTGTGCGTGAAGCGTGTCATGAAAAGTGGGTTTTAAATACCATGAGATTTAGCTACAGTGTGTAACTGCTGGATAACCTATTCAATATTCCACCAAAAGAAAGGATGCCACTGGAAGAACTGTCACTCTTGCAAAAAGTAGTTCTGGCCTTACCTTAGAATGGAGCAATAGCACCTGTACCAATAAGCCAGGAAAATGCATGAATTTACTCACTCTATTTTGTGGTTCCCAAAAAGGACAAAACCAAAATACCAGTTCTGGGCCTGCAGCCAGCAAACCATTATGTAAAACCACAAAAAGTCGGGATGAATACTATCCAAGAAATAATTTCAATTTTAAAGAAGGGGCATTACATGGCAACCTTGGATATAAAAAAAAGATGCATACATTCATATTTCAATAATCTCAGCACACTGGTATTCTCAAGAGTCCTTTTCAATCAATTTAATTCCTTTTCATTCGTGCCTCGTGTGTTCAGAGGTGTTCCCAGCGCCACCGCACATATGCGGCCCAAAAACATTCCTGTAGGCTCATCTAAACGACTGACTGAACACATTTCCCCAATGTCCCCCGTTATCAAAGAACACTCAAACAATAAATCGTCTCCATCACTTAGGGTTTTCTATCTACAAAGAGAAACCACGCCTTACTTCAAGTCAATGCAAACCATTTTTAGGAGTTATTTTAAATAGACAGAACTCTAACTTAACCCTCTCTAGAAAGGGTGGAAACCATCTTCGTACAGCTTCCATATTACAATGTCAGTTGTCGGGTAACGGAAAGAAAGGTCATGAAGCTGTTAAGATGATGAAAGTGCATGATGCCATCATCCGTGTTATGCACGCCTCAATATGCGCTGGATGCAGAAATGGCTGACAAGCCAGTAGTCACAAACATCTGGCGAATGGGAGGATCTATTGATGGTGTCGCAAGCAAAAGGATTTACAAGTTGCAAGCTACTACAGTGGTTGTCTGAAGACAATATGTTAAAGGGAAGACCTTTTTGTCAACACGCCAGTCTCGGCACAAGGCCGGTGGTCTAAACAAGTGGGCAAGCTGTGACGATTCACAAAGTGTTATCATGTCTCCCCAAGGGGGGGGAGCCTTTTCCCATAAGGCTACAGAGGTGCAGCTGCTACCCAATAGTTTAATGTGGGAGGACCTCATGGGGAGGAGAATGTAACATCTCTATATTTGGCTGCAGGCAATGCTAATGTGAGTCTATCAGGAAAATAGGATGTCTCTTTAAGACCGACCCTGTATTTAACAGACGAGTGGAGGAACGAGGAGGAGAGCGTAGGGCACACAGGGGAAGTCCCCTGATGTGATCGCATCCTGGAGGGGCAGAGCAGAGATGAGCAGCGGAGCCCATGACTTTTGAATGTGTGAACCGCCACAGTGAGATGTTGGCGAGAAGGGCAACTGGGAAACCGCTCCCTGAGAAGAGCAAAGTATCCAGGAGCTGATGGTGTCATGACCACCAATGCCTCGTAGTGGTTGAGACGCCCACTGAACGACGCCAAGACAATCCAATTCGGGAGTGCGAGAAGCTCCCTGTCGCTGCATCAGTAGACTGCTGCAGCCCGAGGGTAAACCAAGAACGAGACACCACAGAAAAGCCAGAATGGGAAAACCGACAACAGAAGAATACCCAAGCGTATGTCGAGCCCTGCAACGTTCCCCTATGCAGATCAAGGCACAAGGAAAAGCGGGAGGGCACCGGGGCAAGTGTACACAAAGATTTTCGCCATTCAGAAGAACCAGGCGAGCCTTAGAGTTGTGTTGGACCTTTCCACCCTCACCTCTCTTTACCCCTACAAAGGTTCAAGATGGTTACATTGTGCAAGGGAGACCGGATGTGCTCCCTGGATCTGAAGGATGCGTACCTACATGTCCCGATTTGGCAGACCCATTGTTCTTTCCTAAGGTTCAGGACCATTTTCAATACAAGGTCCTTCCTTTTGGCCTCAACTCTGCCCCCAGGCTCTTCACCAAGCTAATGAATACATGGCTTCCTTCCTGAGATCGAAAGGCCTCCACATTTACCCATATCTCGACTGGCTCGTCAGGGCTACATCTCCGGAAGCAGTTCACCACTCTTCCCATGTCCTTATGAAAACACTGCACGATCTGGGCTTCTCGCTCAATCTCAAGAAGTCGCAGCTGCATCCCACGCAGACTGACATTCTTGGGCCTCATCTGGGACACATGCTCCGAGAAGGAATTTCCACCGGAGGGCAAGATCTCGGCCATCAAGAGGGCCACCGCCCACTTCCTCAGCAGAGAGGTGACATCGGCTTGGTGGTACCAGCATCTCCTGGGTCTCTTGGCGGAAGTCCTATTAGCCGTTCCACACACAAGACTGTGGATGAGGAGGATTCAGCTGCACTTTGCGGCCTCATGGAACCCAGAGCAGGGCTCTCAATCTGAGGTGATCAACGTTCCTCCATCTCTCCACCCGGACCTAACATGGTGGTCCAGGGACTGCAACATACGGACGGGCAAGCCCTTTCAGCCCCGCAGGCCACCATTACCACAGACTCCTCGCTTGAGGGCTGGAGAGCCACCCTGGACGATCTCTCGGTCCACGGCACCTGGACTTGACAGGAGCAGGAATACCCCATAAATTGTTTGGTGCTGAACGCCATCTGGCTAGCGCTCAGAGCATTCCTACCACTTCTCAGGGGCAAGGATGTCCTCATCCAGACAGACAACTTGACCAGCATGTATACGTCAAAAAGCAGGGAGGCACCAGATCCCCCTCCTCTGCGCAGACTGGCAATCAGCATGTGGGAGTGGGCCCTGGAGAACGCCACAGCAGTCCACCTCCCGGGGAAGCCAACCTGGAGACGGACATGCTCAGCAGGTTGGGATAGGACAATTACGAGTGACAGCAAAACGACCTAGTCATTCAGGAGATCGTCATCAGGTGGAGTCATCCCCATGTGAGTCTCTTTGCCACCTGGCACAACAAGAAGTGCCCTCAGTTTGCCTCCTGGCAGGGACAGGGCCCCGGCTCCCTGCGCGATGCATTTCGGGTTCAGTGGAACGGCATGAAGGCGTACGCCTTCCCACCCACTCCACTGATTCACCGAGTGATCTGCTAGATCAAGGAGTCTCGCCAACTCAACATCATTCTAATAGCTCCTTCGTGGCCGGCCAGGCCATGGTTTTCGGAGCTGCTCAGCCTCTCGAAAGTGCCTCCGATTCACCTCCCAACTGGCCCAGCACATCTTCTGGCGCAGCAGGGGGGCAGGGTCATCCACCCCCCGCCACAGAAATTAGCCCTCATAGCGTGGTACCTGAGCAGATAACGCTGCGGCATCTCAGCCTCACAGGCCAATCTGGAAATCATACAGGGCGTAAGGAGCAAGTCTACCAGGGCCCAGTATAAAAGCAAATGGACCAGATTCTGCCACTGGGCAGACTCCAAGGAAATTGACCCACTGGCGTGTACTTTGGATGACGTGCTCTCCTTCTCGGCGCACCTCGCCCACTCTGGTGTGCAGGTGGACACCTGCCGTACATACCTTGCAGCCATCGGGGCTTACAGGAACTCGGAAGAGGGGATCTTCTCCTCCAATCCTTATAGTCAAACATTTGACGGTGCTTGCAAGGCTCTACCGGCCCGTCAATAGGCCACACCCCGTGTGGGACCTCAACATAGTCTTGGACGCCCTGGCGCACAAACCATTTGAGCCAATGGCGTCCACGGACATCAGGCGGTCACCATCAAGACAACCTTACTAGTCAGCCTCACCTCGGCTCGTAGAGTCAGCAAAATGCAGGCACTGGGCACCTCGGAACCATACACTACCTTTCACGGGGACAAAGTAGTCCATGCGGATACACCCATCATTTCTGCCCAAGGTGCCGTCTGCTTTCCACTTGAACGAGGAAATGGTCCTTCCTACATTCTTTGCCGATCCCAAGGATGAAGCACAGAGTGCTGCACTGCCTGGATGTCGGGCGTGCCCTGATGTTTTACTTGGACAGGACCAAGGGCTAATCGGATGCCCTGTTTGTCACTTTGGAAGCTCAAGACCGGGCTATTGGGCCTCCAAGGCCTCCATATCCCGCTGGATGGTCTAAGTCATCAAGAAAGCCTACGAGGGCCAGATCAAGCTGCTCCCCGCCAACATGCACACCCACGCAGGCAGGGCCAAGGCAACTGCCATCGCATTCCAGCACCATGTCCCTTGGCAAGTCATAAGCAGGGCGACCACTTGGGGCACTCCCTCGATTTACTGTTTGGATGCCGGCTCTAGATCTGATGCGGCTTTCGGACAGGCGGTTCTCAGGAACCTATTTTCTTAAGGAGGGCCTCCTCTCCACCCTGGGGCTACATTCAGTTGTAATCGCCCATGCAGTATGGAGGAAAGGGGACAGGACGTAAGAGTAATTATAAGTTACTCGCTGTAGTGACTAACGTACTCTTAGTCCCCTTTCCTCCATACGTCCCACCAACATCCCCTCCTAATTATACTGGTGTCATTAGGCAATGTTACATCTGTCGACGCGTCAATGGGGACTGAGGTGTGGCACTGGAGGGCGGAGTCAGGGCAGCGCATGCTCCCTGGGCCGCACCCCTGTGTGCCTCTAAATTTAAAGGGGAAGGTTCTTTCTGCTGAAAAAGGTTCCGTCTCCTTTCCCTTGGAAGGGACACCCATGCAGTATGAAGGAAAGGAAACTAAGGACTAACAGTAAGTTAGTCACTACGTTGAGTAACTTATAATTTCTCTTGGCTGAGTTTAAGTTGTTTAAACTAGTGGTAGGGTCGGGTAGATTTCGGTTTGGACCGAGGACTTTTTTACTTTGGGACTTCCCGATGACAGACAAGCACCCTTAGTTGCTTTACATAGGCATGGTGATCCCTTTAGCATTAGGGAAAGTTAGTCCTTTTTGACATTTCATTAAATGGAATTCATAATGTCCTTTAAATGTGTCTGACTGTTTCCGACCTGCCACATCACCCAGCTCTAAGATTTACAGCAACAATGCCTGAAGAAAGCTACATGCCAAACGGGCTAGGATTCTAGAAAAGGGGTGATTGATCAAAGCTCTGGCAAGGGAAAAACCCTAGACTCCCAGTTGTAGATTTAGTCTACCCCTTGGTACCTCACCAAGCAGGATTTTTTTGTTGGCTAGGGTACACAATTTTGTTCTTATGACCAATAATGTATGGTTCAGTTAAAAATAAATGTTGGTGGTCAGCACCTCTGTATCTAGAGTATTTTGTTGCTTCTTCCCTGACATAAGGCGAACAAATGTGTTCCTTTCTTTCATTTGGCCATGCTAACAAGCCAAGGGGTCATAAAACCAGAGAGCGGATACCAACTACGGAGGCTGGGGAGAGTGGCATGGTGATCCAATCATCTGAAGGTATTTTGAGGCAGAGCATGTGTGGCTCGGTTACCCACACTCCCAGAACTGTGTTGAAAGGTGGCAAACCACGGAGAGAAGCGAAAGCAAATGTGAAAGATTCCTTCAACAAGAGTGTTGGAGGCCAGTACAGAGTGGTACCGGACATTAAAATGTTTTGTAAATCCTACAGCAATACCTTCCCCTACTGATATTTTGCTGCACTGAAATGTAATTATCATAATGTCCAGTTTTGGTTTTAGAAAAATATCTTCGTAAGTCGCACCAATATTTAAAAAACTGGGGCAGGAATGTTAAAATCTCCTAGAGTTAACACCTCAACACCTCCCCCATTTTTTAATGCCATTGTAAACATCTGTTATAATAAAATCACATACATTTAGTATGTCAGCATATTGTAGAAAATAAGTATTGTTAACGTTCAAATCTCTGCCCGTCTTAACTCCTCTTACCTTTCAATCTGGCTTACGTCCATATCACTCTACAGAAACCGCTCTACTGTTACCAACTCTTTGCTATCCACTCGCTATTCAAAGCAATCCTCCTTCCTGGTCTTACTTGAATTGCCTGCAACATTTGATACTGTAGACACACTGTCCTTCTGTCTACTTTTCCATATATCGGTTTCTGTAACTCTGTTATTTATTGGTTTTGTTATTATCTTTCCAACTGCACCTATTCAGTCTCTTACCACCTTTCCTCTTCAATTAAGGGTCCCCAAGCCTCGGTGCTTGGCCCCCTCCTCTCTTTCCTGTACACCTTTCCAATTTAATTTTATAATCAACTAAGTTGGTCTTTTACATAATTTCTATGCGGACGACCCATCTTATTTTTTTCCTCTAACTGATTCTCTTCTCACTTCTCTTTCCAGTTGTCTGCTTGTGATCCAATCGTGGATGTCCGCTAACTACCTTCATCTTAATCCGACAGACAACTGATGTTCTTTTTTTCCTTTCTCCTCTATTCCTCCTCCAATTCACCTGCTTCTGTAGCCTTTCTTATTCCGTTATCTTTATCTGCATCAGCTACAAATCCTGGTGTCATTTTTGATCCTGTTCACTCTCTGCCCACATCACTTATATTGCTCTCTTTTGCCACTACCAGCTTTTCAAAATCCGGAAAGGACGCTCTTATCTCTCTTTTCATGCAACTAAGCTCTTAAGTTCTTTGCTGGTTCTTTCAAGATTTGATTACTGCTTGTTGCTTCTATTGGGACTTCCTGCCTATCAGCTAGCTCCCTTGCATTCTATCTATAACTCCTCGTAATTCTCTGCTGTGCTCACTTCACTGGCTGTCCCTTGAATCTCGTCTAATTTTTCACTTTCTATTGTCTTTAAATACCTACAAAGTAAAGCCCCTCTTATTTCTTTTTATTCTCCTCATTGTGCTTTGGGATCTCAATCCCAGTTCCTTCTCTCTGTTCCTCAACCACCTTGTGCCACGTCACGCTTACTCTTTTTTTCACTTGCACCAAGACACTGGAATACTCTACTTCTAGCCATTAGATCATTTTCTTCTGTCACACTTTTTCAGCCCTGCTTGAAGCACCACTTGCTATACCCTCTGTTTGGCCTAAACTTACTGGTAAATCTTCATGTATTTATATATTTTGTACCGTTTTTATCTAGTAAAGCACTTTGGCCGTAAGCGCTATATAAATAAAGTACAAATAAGTGTGTTCTAAGTGAACAATTCTCTAATTGGATATTTTTCACTCAAGTATCAAGTCTTGTTGGTTCACTAGAGATTACTTGACACAGTCCATCTACCCAACTATCATGAAAAGGAATTCTGGTCTAAAACCCTACATGTTTTTCTGTCTTCACTTTGCTATTTCTCCAGCATGGGGTCTGGCATGGATTCACATGCTCATGAATATTCCATGTGAGGCTGGTTATCCTCAGTAAAAGGAAAAACAATTTAACTTTGACTTAAACTGTATTCCTCCTCTAAACCAATCACTGTCCTCCGGGTCATACTGCCCCATCCAATGACAGTCCTCTCCCTAAGTCCGCCTCTGGCAGCCATCTTCAGATGTTTACAGCACGCTTCAGTTTTGGGAGTCCTCTAGTTGTTCTCTGAGCTATTTTGTCTTAGCTAGTTTTTCTCTGGAAAGTTCTATTTTTGATCAGTCGGATTGTGTGTATCAACCTCTTCCGGCAGCGGGGACCTGCTGTTGGCAATGTTCTATGCCCTTCCAGGTCCATTGTTCATTTAAGTTTTTAGAAGGGCCTACCTTGGGCCTACCTCGCGCCCTCTGACCATGTCCGAGGAGGAGGGGGAAGTCTCTTCAGGCCATGTGCAAAGTGTCGTCTACGAAATGTCTTTGTGGCGGATCGGCACCAATAATGCTTTAATTGTCTGCATCAGGACCACGATGAGGAGGAATGCGACATATGCCGTGGTTTCTCAAAGAATACCAAAATGGACCGGTACAGCAGGCTGGCGGCATGGCTCAAGTCAAGCAAGGCCTTTAACTCCGCTCATGGGCAGAGTCATGCCTCACCCAGCACTGGGCGGTCCTTTGAGGACGCCCCATCCGTGAGGGTCCAAGACGAAGGCTAAGCACAGCAAAGCGGATTCCGCCGGCTATGCTGCAGGAGTGGGTCCTAGGTCGGAAAGATCGCCTTCGCTGTCGACCTCCACAGCCAGCCTTCTGGCGGGTTCCTCCTCAAAGAGGTAATCAATAACTGTCCAAGTTCCGGTTACCAGAGGACAAGCCGACGAAACAGGTTGGAAGAGGAGAAAAAGGCCTTGCATCCCAAACGGGCCACTCTTGTCGACGACTGCACAGTCCAAGGCCTTGTCGGCCACTTTGTCTGCCACATAGACGACAACCGCTACTGCCCAACTGCTAGTCTTGCCCCTGAGGTTTTTTTTCTTTTTTTTTTAAAGTTACCTTGTGGTGCACTTCGGCGCCATGCCCTACTTTCTGTAATCCATTTTACATTTTAATCCAACATGGGCGCAGAGGCGGCAGCAAAAGCTAAGGGCGCCCCCGGAGGGGGACGGAGGGAAGGTGTCCATCCCAGTCCAGAGGCTGCAGGTAAAAGAGGGCTGGGGGGGCAGGAGGCCCCAAAAGAGCCCCCTAAAGCGTGGGATGCTTTCCCTGTCTCGGAAGGAAGAACTAGGAATTACTCCAGTTCGGACGGCCATTCGCCCGTCTTGTGCGACATGGACCACAAGGATGAAGGGGTATGGGGGAGATGAACCAGCCACTCCCACACACAAGAGGAAGCGTAGTAGCCCAGACCATACTCCTGGCTCTGTTCACTCCTCAGCCAAGGGACATGTCGTTGGACATTTTGTCGACGCTACATACTCTGGTGACCGAGATCCAACAGAGGTTGCCAACAACACCAGGGCCTGGCCCAACGCAGGATCCACAAGAACCTCGAGGAAAGACAGCATCACCCGCCGCCACATCCACCTCGACGTCATAACCCAACTCCATCTGTGGCTCCTGATACATACACCGGAACGGCCATGGGCACCGACGAAGAAGACTTTGTGCCAGCAGACGAGACGCTGCACCTGGATGCGTCCTCGGTACCTCCGGACCAAGTGGGAAAGAAACTGAATGCCATGTGCAAGAGAATCCTCTATACGGCGGCCTCCACAGTAAAGGCGCCAAATGCACTGCCCATTTTGTCCCGCTACGATCGGGTGTTATCATACAAGTTGGGACCCATCCTGGAATTCCTACCCGACGACAAGAAGGCTGAGGCACTAGCCCTGTTTCAGGAGGGTGTGGTGGCGTCGTACCACGCCATTACTGTAGCAGTGGACATTTCGGACACTGGTTTCTGCCAGATGGCAAACGGCTGTACCTTCGTCGGCAGGATTGGTTGAAGGCTGCTAACCTTTGCCAGGACATTCATACGAAGGTGCTGCATATGCCATTCAACATTGAGAACCTTTTTCGGCAAGGCAGTCGACGCGTCTTTACAGGCGATAGACTGGCAGGGAGACGGCTAGCTCTTTGGGAACCTTGCAGCAACATCCCCGGTCTTTCTTTCTCTACTCCAAATGAAAGTTGAACAGGTCATCCATGTGATACTCCACATTGTACAGACAACCGCCCCGTTCCTCCACGCAGGAGGCATACAGGGGGCAGCAGAGGACCGTGCCGGTGCTGCCCGCAGGGTAGGGCACTGTACTTTCTGTTCCGAAAGATGGGTGGGCTGGAGCAAGGTGGAGGGGAAGGGGATTGGAAGCCTATCCTAGAATCTGCATTGTCTAAACAAATATTTAAAGTCCCAGAAATTCAGGATGGTCACGTTGCAACACATGCTTGGCCATCTGGAGGAAGGGGGATTTCTTGACGTTGCTGGACCTGGAGGATGCCTACTTTCACATCCCCATCCACAGAAAGCACCGGAAATTCCTACAGTTCGTGGCCCAAGGGCTGCACTGCCAGTTCAGTTCAAGGCACCACCTTTCGGCTTGAAGTCCGGCGCAGGGGGTCTTCACAAAGTGCCTGGCCCCGTTAGCAGCCCACCTGCGCCTGCAGGGCATACATGTGTACCCCTACCTGAAGGATTGGCTTGTTTGTTCCTCCTCGTGGACGCTGGCCAACCAACACACCGCAAAAACCATTGATTTATTGACAGAACTGGGGTTCTCCATAAACTATCTGAAGTCCTGCTTGGCGCCATTGCAGAACATGCTGTTTCTGGGTGCCGGACTCAAGTCTCTTGCCTAGCATCCCCCTCGGAGGAGAGGGTAGTTACCATTCAAGGAAAGGCGCAGCGCCTATTGGCGACGACAGACATGGTGCGGGCCGTCAAGTCGATGCTGGGCATGATGTCCTCCTGCATCAGCCTCGTACACCTCTGCAGGCTATAGATGCAGCCTTTACAAGTATTCCTGGATGCACGATGGGTAGAGTTGTCCGGCAGCTTTCCAGACAAGATCGCACTCAACTAAGAGTTCGGCAGGCGATGAGGTGGTGGGGAGTGCGCTCCCACTTCGTCCAGGGGACGGAGTTTCAGATCCTGCTGTGCCAGGAGACCGTCACCACGGATGCCTCTCTGGAAAGTTGGGGTGCTCACACCGGGCGGCTGTATGCTAGAGGTCTGTGGCTGCAGGAGGAGAAGGGACTTCACAACTACGTCCTAGAGCGATGGGCAGTGTTCGGGGCCCTTAAGTCATTTCTGCCATCGATGAAAGGCAAGATGGTGAGGATCTTCATGGACAACACCACCATGGTCTAAATCGGGAAACTAGGGATACCCGCTCCCCGGCCCAGTCAAAGGAAGCCCAAGAGTTGTGGTGCTGTGCCGTCTGCCAGGCCATGTTCCTCGTTCCTTTTCACCGGGTGGGCGTCAAAAACACAATCGCTGACTCTCTAATCAGGGAGATGCACTGGTGCCATGAGTGGGAGGTTCGTCAGGATCAGGTGGACCTTCTGTTGGTCAGATGGGGCCAAACCTCAGATAGATGTTTTTGCTACAGCAGCAAACTCGAAATGCTAAAGTTTGCCAGCAGGTTCCACCAGCCGAGGAGCATGGGAGACTTGTTTCTGTGGGAAGGGTTGTTTCTGTATGCGTTTCCTCTGGTCCTTCTGTTGCTACGTGTGATCAACATCCTCAGACACACTCTGACAGTGCCAGTGCCGGATGATTTGGTACCCAGACCTGCTGAGTCTAGCAGTGGCGCCTTCCATCAGGATGCCAGCACTGCCGGACCTGCTCACCAGCGAGAAAAGGGCGATTCGCATCACAACCTGTGGTCACTGAACCTAGAGTTTGGGGGGTTATGCACTACCTGCGGAATGCAACAACATCCTAACCAATTCGTGGGGTTTTGGACAAACTATGGAACTTATAGGCGCTGGTAGGGTATCGTAGTCCTATATCCGTTGGTTAAGTAGAAATTAGTGGTGAAGGATGAGAAAGATTAGTTTTGAATTTCGCACGTAATGTGTTTTATTTCTATTCGTTGAACAGCACTAATACAATTCTTAGTCAGTTTCAACACATGGATAGCTTTACACAGCTACAGCCGACGCGCGTTTCAACCTTAGTCTTTGTCAAGGCCTTTGAGTTGTATCGTATGTTTCAAGAGAATGGTGTGCTGGTCCTACCCATGCTGGGGTGCCAGAGGACTGGATAGTCGAGCTGTGCCGGTTGGCATGAATCAGCTATCTCGTCACGTTCGCTAACAATCAGGTTAGCGAACGTGACGAGATAGCTGATTCATGCCAACCGGCACAGCTCGACTATCCAGTCCTCTGGCACCCCAGCATGGGTAGGACCAGCACACCATTCTCTTGAAACATACGATACAACTCAAAGGCCTTGACAAAGACTAAGGTTGAAACGCGCGTCGGCTGTAGCTGTGTAAAGCTATCCATGTGTTGAAACTGACTAAGAATTGTATTAGTGCTGTTCAACGAATAGAAATAAAACACATTACGTGCGAAATTCAAAACTAATCTTTCTCATCCTTCACCACTAATTTCTACTTAACCAACGGATATAGGACTACGATACCCTACCAGCGCCTATAAGTTCCATAGTTTGTCCAAAACCCCACGAATTGTTTTTACAAGCAGGAACCCTGGAGTTGGTTCCCGGACAAACAAGAACTAGGCTGCAGGTCGTAATAAAGTACCAAACTAAAAATAGGAGTGCGCAGGAGTGAGGGAGTTCCGCCTACCAAACTCCAACCTTCCTTTCAAACATCCTAACCAAGGCCAGGGCCTCGTCAACGTTGAAGTGCTATGGCCATAAGTGGAAAAGATTTTCCAGGTGGTGCCGGACACAGAAGATTACCCCTCTGAGGGTCACAGTACCACAGCTTCTTCCATAACTGCCTCTATCAAGGTGCACCTTGCTGTCATTTTCCGCCACATCAGGTCTCCAGGGAGACCTTAGCTGTGGTCCCACAGGCTCATCAAGGAATTCCTTAAGGGACCCTTCTGAACTTTTGTGCCGGTGAAGGCACTGGCCCCCGGCGTGGGAGCTCACTGTGGTTCTGATGAAACTCATGGGAGCGCCTTTTGAACCGATGCATCAAGCCTTGCTCAAGATTCCCTCGTGCAAGACTGCGTTACTCGTGGCCATCACCTTGGCCAGGCGGGTTGGGGAGATCCAGGCCCTGTCTTGCAAGCAGCCGTACTGGACTTTCCACACTTCGAGGGTGGTACTGTGTTCACACCCCACATTTATGCCGAAGGTTCCGTCTGAGTTCCATCTCGAGGAACCTCTGGTGTTGCCTGTCTTCTTCCCTAAGCCGTTGTCGCCAGCGGAGAGGGCCTTGCATTCGCTGGACGTTGCTCGTGCCATGAAGTTCTACGTGGCACGGACAGAGCTTTCGGAAGACTTCTCAATTGTTCGTAAACGTTGGACCTGTGAATCAGAGGCCTTGTCCAAGGTTTCCATATCCAGGTGGCTCTCCGGCTGTATCACACACTGGCTAACAGGCCTCTGTCAGGTCGTCAGAGAGCCCACTCCACCAGAGCTACCGCAGCAACAACTGCATTCCTTTCTGGTGTCCTGCTCATCTGCTGGGCTAAGACGTGGAGGTCTACGTATTCCTTCACAAGATTCTACTGTCGACAGGGATTCCAGGGAGGAATCAAGAGTCGGCCAAGCAGTGCTACGCAACCTGTTTATGTGAGGGGAGTCTGCTCCAGGGGTAAGTGTTAATTGCTTCTGAGCCTCACCACCTGCTGTGCTTGTGGATAAGTACTGATGTGTAATTGTTATTCATGAGCATGTGAATCCATGCCAGACCCAGTGCTGGAGAAGGTTTAGTAACTATTGTTCTCCCGCATGAGTCTGGTGTGGATTCACATGCGAACCCTCCCTCTGGTCCCTCTGCATCACTTCTTGGTCATACTGCGACTTTACATGCTTACCAAATCTGAAGATGGCTGCCAGAGGCGGGGCATAAGGAGAGGACTGTCATTGGATCGGGCAGTATGACCGAGGTGACGGTGATTAGTTTAGAGGTGAAATACAGTTTTTAAGTGAAAGTGAAACTGTTTTTTCTTTTACCGAGGATTCCCAGCCTGACTGCGAAAATTCATGAGCATGCAAATCCATGCCAGACCCATGCTAGAGAACAATAGTTGCAGGCAAGTGACTTAAACCTTTGTAGACATTCATTGGGGTCAGTTCAGCTGTTAGTGTATTTTCTTTAGGGCAGGGACTTTGTGCTGTACCTTTCTATGCTAGACTGATTGGAATAACAGAACACACTGTCAGTTTCTTCATTGATTTCTATATATATGTAATAAGGAAGTATTGTATATTTGACTACATGCCTTCTATCCTGATATTTTCCATTTGTATACTGATTTCTTTCTTTAATTTCTCTTAGATAACAGTAGACTGGCTTCCTTCATCTGTAAGCAAGAGAACCAGTAACACTAAGCTAATTGTTTCTAAATGTGCTGTGTATACTTGCTTGTTCATGGTATAGTTTTAGTGTCCATCCACTAGCCTTTCAAGGACAGTGAAACTATGGAACATGATTTTTTCTTAACCTGAAATGTTTTTCATCCATTGAAATTGGGAAAGGTGATATGTGGTTATTGGTGTACTATTCTAACAATGTTATTGTTTTTACTTCCATATTTTAAATGTCAAGGCACTTACTTTTTGCCTTTCAGTTCCTCTCATAGCCTTTCTTCGGTTTACTTTTAGTGGTTTCTAAGGTATGAGATTAATAAAATGAGTGAATTATTTATTCATATCCTACTATGTGGATTTCTCATCCATTAAAGCTCCACCAAGAATAGAATGTAATAACTCTAACTCTCCTGGTCCTGTTCTTGAATACTCTTCCCTGGGTTTGGACTTTTCTTTGGTAGCCACCAATTTTTGGCCTCCTCATTATCTATAATATCCAACATTCTCACAGGATTACTCCTACCCATGTCCTCTATTTACAAGGCTACACTACCAGCAGGTCATGTATTCAGCATGACATTCCTGGTTTTATGGCTTGTTCCTTATGTAATCTATTTTGACAAATCCATGGTTTTCCAGATCACCTTTTCTGTTTTTAGCTTTTTGTTTGTTGATAATAATGTTAACGTGATTCATATCGTTCCTCCATATGTGTTACTCTCATGTTAACAAACGCCTCATTTGTTTATTCACTGAGTTTTTGTTAAGATCCACCCAAAAAGGGATTTGGTTTGCTGTAGTGAAAATATATTCCTTAAACATCATGATCTTTCTTCTAGTGCTTATAGGCGAAGGTAGGCTTGCCAATGTGATTCTCTCCACTGCTGTATTTTGCCACAACTGCATAGCGCTTCCCAGTCTGCTCCAATTGTTGAAATTCTGCCACTGGATCTTGCTACTGTTTATAATTTTGCCACACCTTTCTGCTTCTCAGAGTGTCCCAAATGTGTTTTGTTACATTGAGTCTCGCCACTGTTTATATCCTGTCATACATTTGACATCCACGCTATTTTTACTATACCCTACCTTAAACATACATTGCCCTCAGCCCGAGCGGCACCACCCATAGAATACAGCTAAGTCCCACGCAAAATTCAGTCCAGATGTTCACATAGCTTGACTCTTTTGACAATTTGACACAGCACCTGTCATCCCACCTGATAATTGGGGCTGCTGTTGGGGACCTAGCCAGCCCCTACCTACCTTCGATTAGGCTATAACTGCACACGCATTTTACTTCTCTCACTACTTTTCAACTCGGACTACGGCCTTCCAAAGGGCGTTCCTCCTCACAGCGCTTTGGGGCCATTCCAGTGGCAGCAGGCAATATGCAAATGCCACATAACTGTTTGCTGGTTCTCACTGTCCATTTAACGATTCTTCGATATGCTCCAATAGCTATTATCACTTTTATTATATTGTATTGCCCTTTATTACTCATTTCTCCCATTTTGATATTTTCACACAGCCTGGTTGGACTTGTCGCAGTACTAACCACTTGAAATCATCTGATTTGTGGTTTTTGCTCCATGAAGTGTTTTGCCATAGTGGCTGTCATCACTTGTTTATGCAACTCCTGCTCTGTTATTCTTGTGTTTCTGGCCTTTGTCATTCCAATATATTTCAAGCCACAGGGGCAAGTAATGAGAACGTTTTGGTGGATTTATAAAAGCTTTAAAAGAAAAACATTTGCCTAAAATGTGAATGTAGTATAAGCCATTTCGGCTAAGTCGCACATGCTGCAGTGCCACTCTGTATCTATCAACGGATGTTCACCTCCAAGTTAGAGCCACATGAGCAATGCATTATTGGGATGGAAACTTTGCAGGTGTTTTCTAATCATGGCCCAATGCCCCAGCCACAAGGACATCGGACTGTACTGTGCTTATGATCATCCCTACTGAGGGTGAAATGTGTATGCAATTTTCTGAATCCTTGAATCCTTGAGTTCTTTCGTTTTAAGAAAACTTTGTATGCTTGGGACTGCTCTTGCATAAAGAATAGGGGGCATGAGTATGCAAGCTTGTGGGCCTGATCCCCTTCCAGGCCCCTTCTCCCAAACCATGGTACCCCTGTGATGCGCTGTCCCTGGAAAGCTCACCTGTTGATTAGCTTTGGCGAGCACTCCGTCCTGCTGCTTCTGGCAGGGGCGCTTGTATGATCTGGACCGAGTTCCTTCACTGGTCCCTTGCACGTGGTAGTCCAGTCCTGCTGCAACTAAGCCACTATACTTCAGGTAAGTGTTCCTGTTTGCCTTTCCTCGTCTGTTTTTGTTGTATTGTAAACTTTGTTGTCTTGTATTGCTGTCCGTTCCACTTTTGATATTTGCTCTTTTGTTTTCTTCTCTTGCAGGTGATGTTGCCGGCCCGGCAGAAGCTGGGGAGCTCGAGGCGGCAGCCGGAGGGAACGAGGAACGAAGCTGCAGCGGTACAGTAGCTGGTAAGTTAACTAGGGGGGGAGCAGGGTTCAAATGCAGTGCGGCCCTTGGACGGATGTTCTAACCTTGTCTTTCTTCTTCACAGGGTCCGAGTTTGTGGATGCAGAGCGCAGTGCTGCGGCGTCTGGATCAAGATCACTGGATGTCAGGAGATGAGTCTGCAGATGAAGCACCGGTTTCCTGAAGGCGAGTATGCAGGAGAACGGCTGGTAAAGGTAAGTAAACTGGTCCAAGCGGCCGTGGGCGTCACGTTGCACGCGAGTGCACAGTAACGCGAAGCTCCGGCCATATGGATGGAGCAGCTTATATAGCTGAGCTTCTACCACACCCGATGAGTCAGCACATGAGGATGTATCAGCTCCTGTAAAGTTCTTGTAAAAAAAGCACTCCTGCACTGAAATAAAGTGTTCCTGCTCACATCTCTATATAAGCCTGGCGCCAGGACTGAGTCCAACCAGGGCCCCTGTGTTTATAGGTCCCAAAGGGACATAAGTGAGTGAAGTGACCCATTGCCCTCAAACCACACCATCTAGTGATGTGTTCTGGGTCCTGTGGCGATGACAGAAATAAGCTATTCCTGAAACGGTTGTGTTTTTGAACCTCGCACTCTCAGCGCACATCATCCATCTGCAATCAGCTGCCTCAGAACACGGAGCAGCCATCTTCAACAACACTGCATCCGCACGGTAAGCCTCGTGGTACCATCATTGCCACAGGCTGCTTTTTGCATTGCCTAAAATGAGGTTTGCAAGTTTTTCCAGATTTTATCCATAATATTTTTTGGGGCATTTTATCTGTTTTTGCACCGACTCAAACTGCAGCTGCCTACATATTGAAACACGAGTTCTGAACCACATTTCTCTGAAATGATGGTGCTGCGTGTGGGCCGTATTGTGGACAAATCAAGTGACTGCATATTTGAGGTAACGTTCACCCCCTTTTAAGGTCGCTGCATGCTTGTGATGCTGCCTACATAGCCTTGCATGGTCCTCCCACCATTGGCTACCTTAGAGTATATCAGCCAATCAGTGGAACCGGGAGGCGGGCCACTGTACAAAGGCCCACTTCTAAGGCCCCTGTCTGCTCCCTGTCTGCTTGCAGAATGCTATTTGGGGTCCTCCCTGCACCCTAGCACCTCAACTACAAGGATGCTGCCACCTCACCCCTCTAAGAAATCCGGACTGCCTTGACATTGTCACCTCCTGAACTATGGGTTCGTTCCCTCCTTCTGGACTCCTACAACCTTTGACTATCACTGTTCTTTCTGCTTATTTCTCATGTTGCCAACATCTGATTCCCTAATTGGAAAGTCACATTTTCCTGTTTAGCCTTCTGCTTGCAAGTAGCATTTTCTTTTTATTCTGTACTTTGCTTGTAAACTGTTGCTGATCTGTAGCTTGCCGTCCCAGTGACATCACTGACTCCTCTAAAGTCATCATTAATGTCTACATTAATGGCACTGTCATGGTCCAAGACCCTCAGGCCAGTCTCCTCCTCTTTGATAGGTGTTTCCTTCGCCTCATCAATTTCCTCTCGTCTCCTGTTGTCCCCTCCTCTCCCGCCTTGGCTACCTTGCCCTCTCTCTCTCTCTCTCTCTCCTCCTCTCCTGCCCCTCCTAGGGCTCCTTCTCCTCCGCAGGGCGTACCTCTGATCTGTACCCCTCCCCGGAAAGTATTTAATGCTGGCAACCTTATTAATCTTGCCACTCTCAACTCTCGCTCTGCTGTCAAAACACTCCTCTGACATTTGCCACCTCCTTGAAGAATTAGACCTCAATGTCCTTGGTCTTACTGAGACATAGTTCACGGCCAGTTCTGTCATGAGCTTTCACACTCTCCTCCCTGATCCTCCCGGTCCAGTGGGGGTGTAGCCCTGATCTTTCCTGGGTGGATTCTTGCCTCTATCATTCCCACTCAGCCACCCCCTTTTGAATGCCTTGTCTGTAAGCTCTCTCTCCTAGCCATTCTCTTACTGTGGGTATTATCTACTGGTCAAATCACCTCATACTCTTACGTCCCGTCCCCTTTGCTCCATACTGTATGGGCGTCCGTCCCTAGGGACTGGAGACAGAACCTTGTTCACCAGAAAAATCTTCTGCTTTAAATTTAGAGGCATGCGGCCCTGGGAGCATGCGCTCCCCTGACTCTGCCCACCGGCGTCACTCCCCCAGTCCCTCTTTCCGCATCGACGGGAACGGGTCGATTTCACCAGTGCTCCTGGGTTTGGCCTTGCTGTGTACACCAGACCCTCCAGTCCTCTTGTTCTGTTCCAAAGCATGCCCTCCTGTCTCTTCCTTAGCATGTGCACTGTCTGGGTGTCTCTAGACCGAGTGCAGTAGCTAGTCTTCACATTCATGCTGTTCATGGCCTTTGGGAGTGTCTTTGCGTTCTCCCTCTTTCCCTCCCTTGTCTTTGAGCGCTTCGAAGCGCATTATGCTTGGGCGTCATAACCATCATATATCATATCACTATGCTTACTCTCTACTCCATCACACAATTAGAGTGCAGCTATACCTCTTGATCAATTCAGCCTAGCTGCTCACATACGAACACTAGCGCATGAACACCTCATCACTCTAATAAAACGCAGCTATATCCATACGCGTCCTTCAGACCTAATGCAGCCAGAACCGAGTCTGGGTGTCCATCCACCCACCACTGCACACATTCAACTGATATCACCACCACACCTAAAGCTAGGATACAGCTACCATCAGGCAATTACATCAGCTGCACACATAACTGGTGCACCCATGAACCCTACGACACTTACTCTCAACTGCCCTGGACTGCGGTCCCCGAGGGCGTTCAACCTACCAGCGCTTTGAGGTCATACCAATGATATATAGAGCGCTATATAAATGCCAAATAACATAACCTGTAATTCCACAAGCTCTTCCCCGGATTCTTCTTATCTTTTTGTCTTTATTTGTTATCTAGGTACTTGGTCCTCCGGCGTCACGCTCCTCCCCGGTGCATGTCGACTTCAGCAGGTTTCAGAAGGTGTCCAGCCTGCGAGGAACTATTTCCCACATCTGTCCCCACGCTCTTTGCCTCCGCTGCCTTGGCCCTGACCATGGCTGGGAAGATTGCACCGCGTGCGACTCTGACTCTGCACTGAAAACAGGATAGCTAGGTGGAGAGAACTCTTCGAAGCATCGCTTCCAGAAGACTTGAAGTTTGTCCAGCAGAGATCGAGGCCCAAAGGAGTGCCATTATTTTCCATCACAACCCATAAGGGCGACTCCTTCCTTAAGAAACACCCAAGCAGGAGGAACCTCTCTGGTTCTGTTACCAGCACACGCACCAAAGCTAATCCAGCTACCGGCGTTACGTCCGAGGGGGACTTCGGACCCTACTAGTTTCAGTGCTGAGGGACTGCAAGGTTCTTCTACTGGGTCTACACCCTAGGGGCTACGCCCTAGTACTGGCTCCATGTCCCAGGGAGCGCCTGCACGCAGCACTACCGGCGACAATGCCGAGGGCGATGCGCCTTCCAGGCCTAGACCTGAGATGTGCGATAGGCCTCATGTTCCAACACCAAGAGTCTTGTGTGAGGCTGTGTCCGGGGGGCCATGCACCATGACTCTGGCATGTGGCACGCAGCCAGACCAAATGGCTGCTGCGGCAGACAACATGCCTGCTCGTCCGATGCCACTCCTAGGAACAGAGCAGGCGGGTGAACAAGTTTCAAGGTGGGATTGGTGTCAACCAGGTATGTGGCCTACAGTGTATCCATCAGTAGCGCTGGGCAGGTTCCCCCTGCAACCCATACTGAGTGTGCTTTGGCCCCAGCAGCTCCCAGCCACTCCGCCAGTGTCCCCTGCCTCGTCTTCTGCCTCCGAAGACAGGTTCTTTGAAAGGTTTTTGGGGCTGATGTGAACCCCAGACATGGGGGGGCCATCCTAAGGGGTGTAGTCAGGGACTTGCTACCTCACCTCACTCCACCGGTGCCTATAGTCATTCCTCCCATGGCTCTGGCACCCCAGGCCCCAGCGCAGCCTCTGCTGCTGGCTCCTTCGAATCCGCCCCCAGTGCAGCTGGTTCCAAGCCAACTTCCGCCGCAGCCTCAGGCTCCGGTCTCCACACCGCAGCCCACCGTGGAGGAGGAGGAGGAGGAGGAGGAGGAGGAGGAGAAGGAGGAGGAGGAGGAGGAGGAGGAGGAGGAGGAGGAGGAGGAGCTCAAGCCACACTTGTCTGTGATTGCTACAGCGTCACTCTACTCTAAGCCTCAGTCATCCTCGGCGCTGCTAGGCAAGGAGAAGATCTTGGAGGCGTATGGTGAAAAAACTGTACTCCACGACTCAATGCACCTGCGTCAAGTCAACGCGGATGCCATGCTTGCAGCGGCTAACCAGAGGTTGTGGCAGGAAATATCAGACTTCCTTCCAGAACTCCGGCGGAGAGCCAGGCACGCTTCAAGGCGGGTCTAGGAGAAGCCAAGCTGGTAGCGCAGGACATCATGGAGTCCACAGTGGCCCACATCGACACCTCTTGCAGTGCCATCTGCATCGCCATCGCCACGGACATGAGAAGGACTGGCTGGGTTTAGGCTGCAAGTTCAACCCTGACATCCAGGATCGCATATTCGACCTTCCTTTCGAGGGTAGTGACTTCTTCCACTCTACCACCGACGAGGAATTGGATAAGGACAGCAGCTCGCAAACCGCAAAGTCTTTATTCTTCCAAAAGCCACGCCCAAGGCGTACACCCAGTCACATCAACGCTCTGATAAGGGGTGGGCGTTGGGCGGGTTCTGGGGATTCCAGGAACAGGTCGAGACAACCTGACCACTCGCCGAGTCGGCACCGGTGCAAGCAACAAAAAGGGGGGGGGGAGAAAGGGCTTCTTCCAGTCCTCCTCCTCAGCAGCAGCCTCGGAGAGCAAAAAGGCATGACGTGTCCCTCCGGGTCCGCGTGTCTCCAGTAGGTGGGGGGGGGGGGCAGCTAGCCTCTCATGTGCATTTTTGGTGACAGAACTTCGCGGACCCATGGATCCTCTCAGTAGTATTCACGGGTTACCGCCTACCTATACCTCCCTCTCTTCCTTTCTCCCCTCCCACAGATTAGGACGGCAACTCTGTTGGCGGAGAGCCGGTTGCTCGTCGAGAGCCGAGCAGTGGAAGAAGTACCAGCCTCCCAGAGAGAATTGGGCTTCTACTCCAGGATTTTCACCATACAAAAAATTAACAAGGCAGGCCGGAGAGTTGTTGGACCTCTGCACCCTCAACCTCTCCCTCCCTCTTCAAAAATTCAAGATGGTTACGCCAGCACTCATTGCAGAGACACTAGACAAGGGAAATTGGATGTGCCTCTTGATCTGAAGGCGCTTACCTGCACATTCCAATTGGGCAGCCCCATCGCTCCTTCCTACGCTTCCGGATCATGGGCTGTCAGTTCCAGCACAAGGTGCTACCCTCTGGCCTCAACTCAGCCCCCAGGGTATCTACCAGACTCATGAATGCAGTGGCAGCCCTCCTCGGGGCCCAGGGCCACCATGTCTTCCCGTACCTGGACGACTGGCTCATCTGGGTGAGATCCCCGGAGGGGGTTATTCGCACCTCCTCCGCGCTTATGAGTACACTCCACGACCTGGGGTTTACCATCAACCTCATGAAGTCTCAGCTGCAGCCCACGCAGAGCCTCACCCCGGAGGCCAAGATTATGGCCATCAAGAGGGCCACCACGCACTCCCTTACCAGGCCAGTTACTTCAGCTTGGTGGTACCAGCACACACTGGGTATCATGGCAGCGGTCCTCTTGGCCGTGCCATACCAGGCTCCGGATGAGGAGACTGCAGCTGCACTTCGCGGCCTCATGGAATCGGGAGAGGGGCTCCCAAGCGGAGCCGGTCAGTATACCGGCTTCTCTCCACTGGGACCTCACGTGGTTGTCCAAGGACTGCCATCTGCGTACTGGCAGGCTATTCCAGCAGCCTACTCCGCAGCGCACCATTACCACAGGCTCTGCCCTAGAGTCCTGGGGAGCTACTCTGGACTGCCACAGTGTCCATGGAGTCTGAACCCGGCTGGAACAGGAGTCGCATATCAACTGGCTGGAGCTCAAAGCCATTTGGCTAGCCCTCGGGGCCTTCCTTCCGCTCATCAAGGACAAGACCGTACTGATCCAGACCGACCACTCCACCAGCATGTCCTATGTTAACAAGCAGGTGGCGGGGGTACCAGGTCCCCTCCGCTGTGCATCCTAGTGGTCAGCAGGTGGGACTGGGCCCTGGAGAACAACATTACCTCTGGGCCACCCACCTGCCGGGGAGGAAAACTTGGAGGCAGACACTCGGCAGGATGGGAGTGGACCATTGCGAGTGGCAATTGAACGACCCGGTTCTGCAGGTGGTTTTCAACACATGGGGCCATCCTCGGGTGAATCTATTTGTCTGCTGGAGGAACAGGAAGTGCCATTAGTACGCGTCTTGGCAGGAACTAGGCCCCAGCTCCCTGGATGACTCCATGCAGATTCAATGGGGCGGGGGGCATGAGAGCCTATGCTTTTCCGCCCACACCCCTGATCCCCAGGGTACTCCGCAAGATAAAGTAGGCTTGTCACCTCAGGATCATAGTGATAGTGCCTTCAAGGCCGGCGAGAACGTGGTTCTCTGAATTACTCAGCCTCTCGGACTGACCACCCATTCACCTGCCGCTGGGCCCAGCACATCTCCTGTCCCAGCAGGGGGGGGGGGCAGGGTTCTCCACCCTGCTCCTCCGAAGCTAGCCCTTGCAGCATGGTTCCTGAGCAGATCGCCCTCCAGCATCTGAACCTATCTTGGGCTAACCTGGAGATCATCCAGGGCACTAGGAGCAAGGCCACTAGGAGCCAATAGAGAAGTAAATGGAGCAGATTATGTCACTTGGCAGATTCTAAGCAGATCAACCCACTGACGTGCACACTGGACGATGTGCTCTTTCTCGGCACATCTTGCCCACTCAGGCGTACAGGTGGACACATGTCGCACCTATCTCGCTGCCATAGGGGCCTACAGAAATTCGGATGAGGTCTTCTCTTCCAACCCAATAGTCAAACATCTGGTGGGCTTGTCCAGGATTTACCCACCCATAGAGAAGCCACACCCTGTGTGGGACCTCAATTTGGTGCTGGGCGTCTTGGCACACAAACCCTTCAAGCCAATGGCGTCTGCGGACATCAGGCGGGTCACCATCAAGACTGCTCTGCTAGTAGGTCTCACCTCCGCTCGCAGACGGAGCGAGATCAAAGCTATGGTGGCTTCAGAACCCTATACCACTTTTCAGAGGGATAAGGTGGCCCTGTGGACTCGCCCGGCGTTCCTACCTAAGGCACCCTCTGCGTTCCATATAAACAAGGAAATAGTCCTACCTACATTCTTCGCGGACCCCAACAACGAGGCAGAGTCTTGCACTGTCTGGATGTCAGACGCACTCTCAAATTCTATCTGGATAGGACCGAGGGCTTCCGCAAGTCATACGCACTCTGTCCCGCTGCCAGCCAACATGTATGCCCATGTCGTCGGGGCCAAGGCCATGGTCATTGCATTCCAGCGGCAGGTTCCGTGGCAGGTCATAAGCAGGGCAGCTACCTGGGCCGCCCCTTCAGCTTTCTGTAAGCATTACTGCTTGGATGCCGGCTTGAAGTCCGACGCGGCCTTTGGACAGGCGGTTCTAAGGAACTTGTTTGCTTAAGGAGGGTCTCCTCTCTACCCTGGGGCTAGATTCCGTTGTAATCGCCGATACAGTATGGAGGAAAGGGGACGGGACGTATGAATAATTACAAGTTACTCACCGTAGTGATTAACGTACTCTTAGGACGTCATTACGAGAATGGAGGTAATGAAAATAGGAAGGCGGAATGGTATTACCGGCACTGTTAACGGGTCCGGGGCATTACGACCTGACAACCCTCCAATACTGCCACCGCCCACACCGTGCCCCTTCATACAGGCCTGTGCGCGTACACGCACCCCTTCGCAGAGGAAATACTGGGATGCCGGTAATAGGAGCACATCACCAATAACGCAGGCATGCACTTACCGGCATCCCGAAGGCGGTAAATAGGGCCTGCACGACGGCGTTAATACAGGCATCGCGGACCAGCCGTAAATAGCAACCTGCAGTGAAGGCAACTGCCACGGGTGCACCCAATCGCCACAGGTGGAGTCAATGGAGCCTGTCCCAGCATAAAAGGAGTACACCCACACCCCTTCCCACACCAAAATGATACCACTAGCTGTTGCAATCATGGGGCTGGAGGACATGCCTGTACTGCTAAAACTACAGCAGCAACAGGCAGCACAGAGGAGACGCAGGAGAAGGAGGGTGAGACGGGCCCAGCAATTACTACCAGTGCAGCCAGTAGTACCTCATTGGCAGCCACCAATCCCTCGCATCAGACCCAGTCCATTCAATCTAACCCCTGAGCAGATCCACACCCTGTACCGGTTGGACAGGGCCACCATCACCACCATTGTGGACATGATACATGACGACATCGTTGGCCTCATTGAAATTCACACGGCCATCCCCCTGCTACTAAAGGTGGTGTATGTGCTCCACTTCCTGGCCACACGCACCTACCAGCACTCAGTGGGCCAGCTGCATGGTATATCACAACCACTCTTTTCACGCATGCTGACCCAAGTGCTGGATGCCTTCCTGAAGCACACTAGCACCCACATAGTCCTACCATGGACTGCCCAGGAGATTGCCGACACCAAAGTAGGCTTCCATGCACTGGCAGGCATGCCCAATTGCGTCGGTGCCCTCGACTGCACTCATGTTGAATTGGTAGTCCCTCATGCCATAGAGGCGATGTACCGCAATCGCAAGCAATACCACTCCATCAGTGTGCAGATGGTATGTGACTCCAGCAAGATCATCACACATTGTTGTGCCCGATTTCGCAGATCGACACATGATTCCATGGTGCTGTGTAACTCCATGCTACCCCGTCACATGGAGCGACATGCTGGACGACGTGCCTGGCTGCTTGGTGAGTTGCCTGACTGGCCCATGGCAGTGCATCGGGGTTGTTGTTAGGGAGAATTCTCTCATAAGGCTAATTTCCCAAACCTAGTGAGTCCCCCAGCAGCTTTGCTGGATTTTTGGGGTTTGTTTTTTTTCTCCTGCTAAGAGTGAGACTCTTCCTCTCACTCTTAGGCATGATTTGAGGTATGTCTTTGACTTTTTGTGTGCTTATGGGCTATGTTTTTTCATCTGTTTTTGTGTATGTGTTTCACCGCACCCTCAGTGCAGTAACACAGGGGTGTCATAGTGACCCCCAAACATGGACTCCATACTCTGGGACTGACTGTCTCTCAGGGCATGTAAAGTCACCATTGACTTTACTAGTCCAAAATTGTGAACAGAACCAGTACAAACCATCATATTGTGGAAGTACTGGAAGGGGTTAATTCGATTGCCCCAGGGTCTGTTTCCAAGGGGGCACTGTCCAGTGCCCCCTTGGCGAGATTCTGGCTGGTGGCAGTGGTTACCACGCAAAATATTCCACAGGAATATTTCCTATTGGAATTTCCCATTGATTTTAAACACAAAACTTTTTGGTGCAATGTGGTTTATTTATTTAATATTAAATCAACGGTTGGGTCTTTTTGCCAGAACTCTTTTCTAAAATGGCGTTCGTGTCCGTCTCTGTAACTCCAACCAAGGTCAAGTCCTTTGTTCCACTTTTTGGCGGGCTTCTCCACAGAAGCCCTCTAAATGGTGCCACTCTGTCTGGGTTCCACAGGATGGGTGGGGAGGGGAACTGGCACCCTGGACTGTGTTGCCTTAGCAACCCAAGTCGCACTCTATTCTGAATGGCCCATGTTTGAGTGACAGCTAGGCTGTTGAATGGGGGTTTTTATGCATAAAAGCAGGGCCTTTGGGACTGGAACTTCAGAAGTCTCCACAGGACCGAAGAATCCGAAGAGGGAAGAAGCTGAGCCATCTGCAACGACGACACCACCGGTGGAGCCCTGCTGCAACGAACTCCCCACTTTCCCAACGACAAGAGAAGATCTTCTGCTGGACAAGTCTTCTTCCTCTGAGCTGGTGGGACCAACCAGTTCACCCCTTTCGCCTTCCAAGGACGTCTCTTGGTCGAATCGCCCGTGCCAAGCACCCCGGCGGCCGGATAGCCAAGCTTCACCACTTTGACCGCGAATAAAAGGAACGCACCCCTTTAACCGACGAACTCCATGACTGGTTTCATCCCTGTTCAGTGCAACGACTCCAGGTTTCCTCCTCGACGAGATCCTCTCTTCCCTTGGTCGGAACAATGTACTGCAACCACTGCCAGGAACAACTGCCACCGCTGGAGCTTCCTCTCTCTTTGAGGTACTGTGTTCTGCCTCGCCTCCCTTTCTTCGTTTTGCCCAATGTGACCCTTAAATCCTTGGCTTTCCAACTGGGTTGGCCCCAGACCTTCTAACTTTAACTTCTTGAATCACCCCAACCTCTTTTGAACATTCTGCAAAGACTTTTAGTGCATTTTAAACTGTGTGATCTTGGGCACATTTCGCTTTGCTCCATTTAAAGTGGGCCTGGCCTATGAACTTTGGCTCTACAGTGTACGCTGCCTTACTCCCTTGCTTTGAACTTCTAAAAGTGTTGGGACCCGTTTTATTTCTATGCTCTGCCTTTTTCTCTCCCTTTAACTGAACTATTGGAGTGCCATCTAGGTTACATGCTCACATCGGTTTTAACAAATCGTGGTGTTTTAACTCTGACTTGTCTAATAGTTATCAAGGGAGGGGTGTGTACTTTACCTGACTGTGTTTTAACTTGCTTTTGATTTAGAGTGCTAGTGTATTGCCTAAAGTGTGTTTTAAATAAATAATTATATACTTTTGATACAAAGCACTGGTCAGTGTTTGTTTACTCTACTGTGTTTTTGCGCCCTATTGTGTATACTCTATATACTGCCCTACTCTTCTTGAGAGAGGTTTGACTGCTCAGCCACAGCTACCAGGTAAATCTGGGTGGTACAGACTGCTACCAATTGGGTTTACTGCTTGCTCCTGTAGTCTTCTTCTTGCAGTGGTCCCCAAGGGAACTGCACAGGATTCTGCCGAACAGTTGTGATGTGGTAGGATGCATATTCCTCCTGTGTGGGAATGGGGGCGTGGGATGCATACTCCACCTGGGTGGGAATGGGGGAGGGGGATGCATACTCCGCCTGGGTGGGAATGGGCGGTGAGTGGACAATGCACTCAGAGCTAAACACTTCTGACCTGAACCTCCCAACCCAAACATGACTCATCACTACCACACATTGGACCAATGCCGTACATCAATGACAACATGTAAGATGCATAACCAGGCCACCATGGGTCTGTCAAGCGATCCATGACTGAACATGATTGCAACAGTGCCAATGTGGCCAGTGTGATTAGGCACAGTGTAGCATACACTGCAATCATGGGAGGCAAGACATTGTTCCGCATCCACAGTACATCCGTATCAGCATGCAAGTTAACACCCTGCATCATCTGTACAACTCCATCCAGACTAGCAGACCATATTGCAGTACACAATGGATCCAAATAATCTTAGTGCATACGTACAGGGACAAGTGCATGTCAACAGCAAATAACTGCGGCCATAGCTGTGAATCCTGAAGGTGGCAACTCAGAATGACTCGCACAGACCTCTCTGTATTCCCATGCAGGTGAACGAGGATATCCCTTGAAGCCATGGCTACTTACCCCTGTGCGGAACCCGTGGAACATCCATGAAGAGTACAATCGGGTACATATCCGTACCCGTGTTGTGATTGAGCAGACCTTTGGCCTGTTGAAGGCGCGATTCCGCTGCCTAAGCAGATCTGGTGGATCACTCCTTTATAGGCCTAAGAAGGTGGCAAGGATCACCAGAAATGTACCACTGCACCTGACATTGACATGCATGCACCGGGTGAGGAAGATGGAGGAGAAGCAGCACCCCTGCCAGTATGTGATGCACAAGATGGCCGTGTTGTACGCCAATCACTGATTGATGAATACTTTTGACCCACAGGGACGTTGATGGATATGTGTCAGTACTACACTGAACACTGGGTCCAAGTGGACATGCACACAGGGAATGTGGGGAGTTGGGCACTGTCATGAATGAAATGAATACACACGAAATGAACAATGTCCAGCCATTGAATGATTTTGAACACAATGGGTGTATTAATATAAACTACAGAAAAGTGCTACCCCCTCCCCACTACACCAAAACTCCCCATACCCCCAATGAACACCCCATACCCCCAATGAACACCCCATACCCCCAATGAACACCCCATTATACACCTATGCACCACCGACACCATCTAACCCCCACCCCCACCTCCATTGTTGTCCAACACTATTTCCGTGCTTTCTTGGTGTCCGGGGGCAGCATTTCTGACTGCCTCGCACTCCGCCTTGTCAGACGCACAGGGCTGGAGGGTGCAGAGGAAGCGGCTGTGGAGGATGGGGGTGTGGTGGATGGGGTGGATGCCGCAGCGATTGGCTGGCACGGGTTGTTGCTGCTGCATGTGCAGCAGTATTGAGGTTAGGACCTGCGTGACGGCCCCCAGACTGTCTCGCATCATCACCGCAGAGGCATTGATGGAGGCAGTGTTCCCCGTAATGGTCTGCGCGATCTCCCGCCTTGTGTCCTCACCCTCCAACATACTGTCAGACAAGTTCCAGCATGGAGTCCTGTCTTGCCTCCACCCTTGATAGCCGTGCCTCAAGGTTGGTGGGAGCAGCAGTGGTTGGGGGTGCTGCGACCGGGCGTGCATTGGCAGGACTGCCCTCGGGGGTGGTGCTGAGGTCTGAACTGTGGAGTGCAGGATCCGCAATGGTGCTGGTGGGTGTGGCCTGAGTGGGGTTGGGGGGTGGACAGGGGGCTTGGGGAGTGGGGACATGCTACATGGATTAGGCCTTCCTCGTCCACATACTCCTCTGCTCCAATTTCTAGGTCGCTCAGTGGGGCAGTGGTTGCTCCCTCGCCCACGGAACTTGTTTCTGCCGAATGGGTGCCACTGGCATCATCTTCCGCTGGTGTTGCCAGCTCTGTGGTTCTGGTCTCAGGTGTAGCTGTGGGGCCCTCATGTGCGGGCATGGCCTGGGCACTCGCCCTTGGTTTTGGTGTGGGCTGTGAGGCTGCCCCGGAGGTGGTTTTGCCTGCACCAGTTGTCTTGGCCCGGGACGTGGATGCCCTTGTGGGTGGTTCTTCACTGGCATCTTCTCCATCGGTGCCTGGGGGGGTAGAAGAGATGCAGGGCATCAGTGATGGTGTTACATGCAAGATGCATTATATGGTGATGTGGAGATTTTCATTTATCATGCATTCATATCTTACAGGTGTGTCACACAGGGTAGTTTGAAAGGGGGCATTTTGGCATTTGCCGTGACGTCTCAATTCAGGAATGCTGCATGGCAGATGGCATGCCGTTGCATTGGGGTTTGTGTGATGTACGACATGGGAATGGTCCCTGTGTGTTGGCTGTCTGTTGGTAATGGGATTGGCACTCAGCATGCATTTCAGTGTGGCAGGGGTTGGGCCTCCATCTGGACATGGACATGGATATGTTGATGTGTGTGTGTGTGTGTGTGTGTTGGGACATGCATTGCCTTGCCTAGACTCTATTCCAGATCACTTGTGCTACGTCATGGTTTCCCCTACTGCGGTCTGCAGGGTCACTCACCTCCATCTCCCGATGTTGCGGCACCCATCTCCATCTCCCCTAAGCCCTCGATAGACTCCATCTGGATGAAGGTACTACACGTCTCCTTCCAGCGCATTAATTTTGTCAGGGAGTGGGCACCCCCGCCTGTGGCCATGGCCTCCCTCCGATTGCTGGCCAGGTTGTTGCGTACCCTAAGGCGGAGGTCATCCCACCTTTTCTTAGTCTTTGACTGTCCGTGGGGAGGTGCTGACTGCAGATACCTTGCAGGCTACGTCCTCCCAAATCTCCTTTTTCCTCTGCTGCACCTCCCTTTTGAGGTTATGGGTGTTAATGTCCGCAGCGAGGGTGTCCGCCAACAGGTTTAGTTCTTCATCAGAAAAACGCTTCTTGCTCAGGTGGGGGTTAGATTTTCTGCTTGCCTTGGAAATGTTGATTTGGAAGGCCCTGGTCTCTCCTGTGCAACACTGGTGGTTTGGGAGGATTGCAATGGATTGTGTTTTTAAAGATGGCCACCGGTGCATTTCCCGTTCCGACGCGATGACGTTACTTTCGTGTCCGGTATTACGAGCCCGGTATTAGCTAGATGTTATTACCGGGTTGGTATTAAGGGGTGCCTCCGAGGCGGTATCGGCGGATACCATGATGGCGCTATCGGGGGGGGGTTGGAGGGCCTTTAGCGACATGGCGGTATGGCCATTACCGGCATGGGGGTTCGCACGTGCTCCCAGGGCTGGTCCCCCGCGCACCTCTAAATTTAAAGGGAAGGAGGTTTTTCTGGTGAAAGGTTCCATCTTCCGTCCCTGAGGAGGGACGCCCATACAGTATGGAGGGAAGGGCACTAAGAGTGAGTAGTTGTAATTTTCTCTGAGTGGGCGGACCTCTCCTCCTCCCTCCTGGCCTTTACCACTCAACTCTTCCTCCTTGGTGACCTCAATATCCATCTAGACTCTCCTTGTTCCTCCTCCTTACTCTTCCTAGACCTCTGCGACTCCCTCTCCCTGTCCATCCTCCCCTCTGGCCCGACTCACTCTGCAGGGCACACACTCGATGTCTTGATCTCCTCTGACCTCCTCCCCTCTCCATCCCTCTGACCACTCCCATCTCCTGGATCGATTATTCCCACCTCTCCTCCCCCCCCCCCCACCCTAGGCCAAGCCTACCCCAACCTACCTTCTCAGACATCCGGCCCATGAAGCGTGTCATTTGAGGCTTTCGCTGCCACCCGCTGGCTGACTCACAGGCCAACACCGCCCTGTCTCTGCTCTACTCCACTATTTCTGATACTCTTGATGCTCTTGCCCCTGTCATGAGGATCCGTTTGAGGTCCAAAGCCAAGTGCAATTCCTGGTATGACTCCGACCCAGCTACACTTAAACTTAAGTGTAGGGCGGCTGAGGGGAAATGGAGGGCTTCTTGTTCATCCTCTAACAAACTGGCCTGTCGCTTACTCCAAAAGGCAATACCTACTCTGTCCTCACCAAGAAGAGTCCACATTCAAGCCTGTGTCTCTGCAGCATCTAACAACTCGGCGGAACTCTTTAAAACCTGCAAGGAGCTGGCCAACCCTGCTGCAGTTTCTACCTCTCATGTTGCCTCCCAAGCTCTTTGTAATGCCCTTGCCTCTCACTGTATCTCAAAAACCCAGGACATCCTGGCCACCCTCTCCTCCCCCTCCTCTCTCCTGTCAGTCTGTGCATACTGACCCTCCTTCAGCCACCTCCCCACCCTCTTTCTCGTCCTTTCCTCTTTTCTCCCCTGATGAGGTTACTAGACAAGTCCGATCTATGAAAACCTTGTTGAAACGGGTTCAACCCTGTTCCTCTAAAACCATCAAGGACCACATTGATACCCTCGCTCCGGCCCTTGATTTCTGCAACCTCTCCTTTGCCTCAGGATCCTTTCCCTTCCCTCTGAATCACTCCCTTGTGCATCCTCTTCTCAGGAAACCCACAGCCCAATTTCCATTACTCCTTTCCTGGGCAAACTCCTGGAAATGCTGGCCATCTCTCAGCTTAACCTTCATTCTGTTTCTGTCGGCTGTCTTCACAACCACTAGTCTGGCATCAGAGCTGCCCAAGCCTGGAACCTGCTCTCCTGAACATCCATGAAGACCTGCTCTCCAACCTTGACTCTAACATTCACTCTGTCCTCATCCTATTCGATCGCTCTTCTGCCTTCGACATGGTCAACCATACCATCCTGCTCAACCGTCTCATGATAACCTGAGTATCACCGATCAGGCTCTGGCCTGGCTGACCTCTTTCCTCTATGATCGACCCTCCCAGGTCCAACTTTAGTCCATCTATCTACCTATCTACCTGTGGTGTTCCCCAGGTGTCTAACCTCTTGCCCCGGATTTTCAACCAATACCTGGCATCTCTCGCCCACTGCATTGCCATTTTCTGCTCCAATTTCCAGTGCTATGCTGACGACCCTCAACTCATTTTCAGGCTGCCTACGGCCACCTCCTCTTCTTCTCTCATCTGATTGCTTAACTGCCATTCAAGGGTGGTGTGCCGCCAGCAACCTTTTTTCCTGAATGCAAGCAAGACAGAGCTCCTCCTCATCGGCACACCTTTACCCTCCTTCCCCCTCACTCTCTGGTCGGCCTCCCTTGGCCCTCCTCCTACCCCTATCTGCGAGGCTAAGAAC
Organism: Ambystoma mexicanum; assembly: GCF_040938575.1. Lineage (NCBI taxonomy): Eukaryota > Metazoa > Chordata > Amphibia > Caudata > Ambystomatidae > Ambystoma > Ambystoma mexicanum. Next base: position 1,384,916,430 of record NC_090929.1, on the reverse strand, counting down.
CTCTGGGTCATCTTCTGACTCCACACTTTCCTTCTCCGCCCACATCTCTGATTACTGCACCTCCTCAGAGGTACTGTCTTTCATCTCCTTCCCCCAGAAGCTCACTGTCTCCCAAGCTCTGGTTCTCTCTAGGTTGGACTATTGTAACAGCCTCTTTCTTAATCTACCTGCCACTTCTCTCCGCCCTCTGCAACTAATCCAGAACAGGACTGCAAGACTTGTCCTTGGCCTCAAGCCCTGGGATCGTATCTCTACAGCTCTGAAATCTCTCCATTGGCTCCCAATGGATGCAAGGATTAAATTCAAAACCCTCTGCATTGTTCACAAGGTTTTCTGGGGCCTGGTGCCAAAATACCTTCAGCTATCCCTCTTCAAATACCTCCCCTCTCGAGCTCTTCGCTCCTCTACCTCCAACTCCCTCAAGGTCCATCGGTTTTCAAAGAAATGTGCTGGGGGTAGATCTGTTTTTGGCTGGGGCCTCCCTCTGGAACAGCCTCCGAACCCCTCTGAAACTTGAGAACCATCTCCGGTTCCGGAAGCACCTCAAGACCTTCCTCTTTGCTTCAGCCTGCTCCCCCCTCCCTCTCTCCCCTGCTGATCTGTTCTCCATCGGCACTGTGCACCTGGCCACCCTCTGAATTCCGGGCCCAGGTACCAGCTCACCGTCCCGCACTGCCTCCGGGCCTCCCCTTGCACTGGGGTTTGTATCTGTACCCATACAGTTCCCCCGCCCCCCTTTTTTCTTCCTGCACTTATCAGACATACCCTGTCTGCTGCCTTAAACCCAGCACATGCCACTTGCTGGCTGCACTACCACTGTTTCTTTATTATTTATTTTTATTGATCCGTTTCTCCTTTGCTCCGCACTTCCCACCCCTCCACCCCCCTGCCCCCTTTCCATGCACTTTTCCCCTCTCCCATGCACTTGCTCGTTCTCAATGTCACTGGGCCTAGTAAGGTCGTTGTTTTTGTTTTCCCCTGTTCACCTGCCTTGTCTTGTCACGCTCTGAAACACTTGTACGAGTGCAATAGAAATAAAATATCAATAAAATAAAACTATCCTATAAGAAAGACGCTTTTATAGAGAAATGATTGTATTTGAGCTAATTTGCTGCTCACAGCCTACCTCCCCATTTCTTAGCAGCTCGGGGAATCTTTCTTGACTTGCTCTGTTTAGGTCAGTATGTCACGTTGCTTTTCTTGTGTTGAAACCTGGCGTCACCCCTCTGAGTGTTGTGGATAGTCTTTTTGATTTTCCCTTTTTATTCTATGCCATTTATCACATGTGCCATGTTTGATTCGACTGCCCCAACTGGAGCCCAAGTTCTTTCCGCTACTGGGTGACTTGCACATTTTTAGAAATATTGAACCTTGGCCGTTTCCCCTTAACCTCTCCTTGCCTCTGTAGGTGAGTTCTACACAAATTGCTGTCTGTGACATTACTTTGAAAAGCCCACCTTGGGTCACTTGGTTGTACCCCTTAGGTTTAGCCTGAACTAACCAAAGGTTTGGTAGCAATGGCTGAGCAGCCAGGCTTAGTCTAGGAGGGAGAAGGGCTGTAGTAAGGCACACAGTACTTGGAGCATGCAATCGTCAAGGAAACTGACAGACTCGTAGTTATACGAAATAGTCATTATACACTAAGGCTTTAGAAATAAGACATGCAAGTACTATTCACACAATAATATCACAGTAGGATTAAAGGTAGCACACTTTAAATCAAATGTTAAGCAATACAAAAGTGAGAGCAACTACTGAGACAAATGAACCAACCTTGCATCAACTCTTGCAACTTTAGTTAACTCCTGTTTAGCCAATCTTTAAAAGCCCTTCCCTATACTAGGTACTTCTCAGATTCAAGGGGGCCACTGGGGTCCAGTGACCAAGGACTGAGGAGGAAAGAGGCAGGTAAGCAACAGAGTAGAGACTCTGAAGGTTTTCTTCAGGTTTGCAGGCAACCGTTTAACAAGTGAGGGCCCAATTGGTGATCAGGGTGCCCTGGAGGAGGGGTGGGGGGGAGTTCAAGTAACAGCTTAACTGTAGCCCTCTAAGAATACAAGAAGAACTCAGTAAAACCAAGGTAAGTACCTAGGTTCGAGACAGTACCTGTTCAATGAAGAACCTGATGCAGCAGGTTGCTCCCCAAAGTGAGGCGACAGTTTTTCCTGGTTGACTGAAGAAGGAACTTTGGGGGGAACAAACGGATGCACTTGTTCAGTGGGACGCCCAGCAGTGGATGCGTTTGAGCCCTTCACAGGCTTCGGGTCTGCTACGGTTGTCTTTCAGTAGACTTCTCTCCGGTTCTTGGTCCACGACTCGGCTGAGGGGACACCTAGGAGCGGGAAAGTCACAGGTCTAGAAGGATGCCCACAAGGTTTTAGCCGGCACCCCGCTTCTCACAACGTTGCACTGCAAAATGGCACAGGTCCCAGGGTATCGGGAGTTTGCAGTCCAGGAAGGTTGCAGCTCTTCGTGGGATGGTGCAAAATGCAGGTCGTCTTGCGACTGGCTAGGCCCACCAGTCCAGGGGAGGTGGTAGTCTTCAAGAGATCTTCCCTGTCGCCCGGAAATTCAGGTTTGGATCTTCAGTGGTCACTCTGTTAGGGAGAATTTTCAGTTTATGTGCGAATTCCCTTCCCTTAGAGACCCTACGCTCTTTTGAATGTGATCTTTTTGATTTTTAACCTCCTGAGTGTGCTATTTCTTGCTGCTCACTCACGTGTTTCTCTCTGACTTGGATTTTTAACTGTTTAATGGAGTCTGGTAAACTCCATAGGCATCTGCTTTTTGCATAGTGACCCACCGCACCCTCTGTGCAGTGCCACTGAGAAGTCTCTTGGACTTCTCTTAATGTTTTTAAATACATTTTCTTGTGTGAACTACAGTTCCAAAGAATAGTGAGATAGCTTTTATCTTACTTACCTTTTCCTTTTATGGATCCAGCACAATCCACCCTATGTGGAATGCTGGGATGGTTGCATAGTAACTCCTGATCCCACTTCTCATGTAACCTTGTTACACTAACTTGAATGGCTAGTGGCAGTGGTTACTTTTACTACCATGTGCAGGGTACTAGCAGGCTGATTACTCAGCTGCAGTACAGCACCCATGGGTGGCCATTTTGTAAAAATGGCCCGGGTCGTCTTTTTTCGCCATTTCTTGTTTGTTAGTTCCTTCTGGGCTTTTACTCTGTTTAACCTAGGTTTGAGACCTTTTTGTGTTTTGCCTTTGGCAGGCTTCCGCCCTGAAGCCCGCTCGGGCTCCAGTGTGTCTGGGAAGGCAGGAAGTGAGGCAGGAGCCCGAAAACTTAATTGGCCTTTGTAGGCATGCCTGGCCGAAACCAGTTCCAACTGGGTGGGTGGCTGTCCGAGACGATGACCCCCCCCCCTCCCCCACACTGTGACGGGTGTAGGGCTGTGAATGAATGGGACAACACATAAAAGGCAAGGCTTTTGGGAATATAGGCAGTTGACCACAGGAACATCCTATCTAACGAAGAGGACGAGCAGAGACGCCAACAGCACCTTACAGGACCGCAGAAGCACCAGTGAAGCCTTGCAGCTGTGCTGACCCCGTTTTTCATTTTGACATGGAAGATCCGTGCAGGACCACTTGCTCCCTTGGCTGGTGGGACCAACTAGTCTCGAGACCTGCTTCATTTTGGCTCATCCCCCTACTTGCTGCGACTTTCCTAGGCTGCAGAATCCCAATGCTCAGGGACCCCTGACCATTATCGAGTGCATTGTCTTGCAGAGATCGAATCCGGTCAAAACTTTGTGGGCACCTTCAAGGACCTCCAAAAGCAGGAATTCATTCTCCAGTGTCCCCTCACCAGAGTCCTAGACCGAGGAAACTCCAACCAGAGCTATTCGTTTCTGTTTGGCGCTGAGAAAAAGGTGCCAAAACCACAAAGAGCTGCTGAATCAAATGGAATCCATTGCGGCCGAGTACCTCTCCAGAGTGCTGCCACAGAAGCCTACCAGACTTCCTCCCTTTCGTCACCGTGACCAAGGACCACGAACAAGGGTCTGCATCACTACATCAGGAAGGCATCCATCTGGAACCTCTTCTTCAATTGTAAGGTACTGTGGGGCTTGGGGTATAACTACCTTTTGCCATTTGTAGTGCACCCGGGCTTGAAGTTCTATTTTAACCCCTCTAGAGTTGATCTCAACTCACCTGTGAAGGCCTTTCAGGTTATGCGCCATCAAGTGGGCTCCCCTTGTGCTCCAGTGATTTTTCAAAGAACTCCTGGCTGTTTGATAACATTTAAGAAAAGCTAAATCAGAACTGGAACTGTCCCAATTGACTTCAGCTGTCCTGGTTTCCTAAAGGCTCTTCTTCTGAACCCCATTGGCTTTGGCAGTGCTTGTTTGCTTACAGGTTTTAACTGTTGACACTATTATTGCTGGATAAAAGACTGCCTACATCTCTCAGGGAGAAACTAACTATTGAACCAGTTGTAAGTGTTTTCTGCTTTAACTCTAACCATTTTCCCCTCGTCAACCTAATTTTGTAATGGTGAACAAAAATGAATGCAAATACTGAACTTGACTGATGTCACTCAGTGTGCTGGAACATGTTTAGCATTTATAATAATTACTCGCCTGCTTTATTGGGTCTTGTTTAAATGAGTTCTATCTTCCATTGAATGTTACTATTAGCTGCTGTTTTCTAAAGACTGCTTAATTTACCTTGTGTGTGTATATATATATATATATATATATAAATAATGTATTATAACTTTCATTGTGTAAGTGTTTACTTGGTGCCTTGTGTTTACTGATTTCATTGTGCTACTCTACAGCTCACATTACCCCTCCTAAGATACAGGCCTATATTAAGAGTTGGATCTGCCTAATACCAAGAGCTAAGTCTTGTGAAGTTCCACACAAGTTGGACTTCACAAATTCTTACCCAACACACTCAATGGCACTGGCGGTTGCTGGGATATCCTTCTACGAATTCCTGTTTGGTTCTTCAGTCCAGTGGTTGACTCATAGGTTCAACTCCAGGATCCTCACGTTTTATGCAATAAAACTGACTGAGCCCACCAATCACTTTTCAAGCCTCTCATGCACATCTGGGGGAGGGGATGGCTGTCCAAGGAGACGGCCAGCCTCCCTGTTCAAACTGGTTCCAGGCAGGCACACTGCAGGTCAAACACCATGGGAGTTTCGGGTACCTCCCTTTCAGGCACTCGGAGCTTCTTTTCACCTTTTATGTCCTTCTCACTCTCACCTCCCCTCCACTTTCTACCTATGTTCTTCTCGGCTCCATCTTCATCTCACCCTTTCACCTCCTCCCATCATTGTCCCTCCTTCCACCTTGTTCATTCTCGGCTCTACTGTGCTCTACCTTCAGTGTGCTCTTCCTTTTTGTTTATTTCCGTTTCTCCCCTTTTTTTATGGGGCACTTTGAAACGACACATGCACTCAAAAGTAATGATTATGACAAACATATCATTACATGGAGAAGATAGGTCGAAGAACGTGTCGGCTGTTAGCGGAATACGAAAATAAAACTAATGATACACAACTTGTACAAAATTACTGCCAGGTTGCTGGCTGTCTACAGGAATTAATGTCTTTAGTTCTAAGAGAAGGAGAAAAACATTTTCTTTGGATCAATTATAATTGTGTACTTGGTCCATAACTGGTCACCATTTGACCATACTTTATCAGGAGATTTGTTGGCTTTATACCAATTTTTTGAGAATTCATTGATGCATTATCTGGTGAGCGCAGGTAACTAGTTTACTCCCTATAGTCCTTGTTAGGCAGGCCTTGAGCTTGTGAATGTATTCAATGGATATCTTGAGGTAGATCTGCAGGTTATATGCGTATTCGTGGATGTGGATGTTGTGAGGAGAAAGGAGGGTTCCGAGTGGTTCCATGTAAAGATTGAAGATCTTGGGGGACAGGATGGATCCTTGCTGGACTCCGCAGGTGATGGGTAGAGATGGTGATCTAGAAGAATTAATTTGTATGAACTGTTGGAGATTTTAGCAAGGCAGGTGTTGAACCAACTGAGCACTGTCTCGATGATCCCCATGTACTGATGTGGATTGTCGGTGAGTTTCTAGTGGCTACTATGTCAAATGCTGCTGAGAGGTCAAGGAGGCAATGATGGCCATTCTCAAGGATTTTAAGGGCATCTTCGATCACTTTCATAGTAGCCGTTTCTGTACTGCATCTGGTACTGAAGCCAGATTTGCTTCAATGTGGTGGAGTTGTGTGGATACTGCTTTCTCAAGGATCTTACCAAGGAAGGGAAGATGGGTGATGGAGCACTACTTGCTGATATCATCAGGGTCCAGTGTTGGTTTCTTAAGAAGCAGGAGGATTTGTCAGGGCTTTAGGGTTGAGGGGAGGTGCCTTGAGGGAGGGAGCTGTTGATGAATGTCGGGTAAGGGAGGGGAGTACTTCAGTCGGAAGGGTCTTGGGTGCTGAGTCTGAGTATTTTGGCCACATACGATGTTGCCTTGAGCGATGCTAAGGTGGCAGAGGTCTTCCATTGTTGATGTCTTGACAGTTGCCCAGGTAGTTGTGTTTTTGCGAGATGGGATGTGTAGTGTGCTGTCAGTTGTGACTTTGGTGTCTGTGCTGGGGATCATGTTGATCTTGTTGAGGAAGAATGAGTTGTTGGTGGTGGGTGTTCCATTGTTTGTGCTACTGCTGGGTCGGGCAGAGGGTTGATGCAGTGTTTGATAGCTTTGAAGAGGGCTCTGCCTTTATTGTTGGCATTGCGTATGGTGTTTTCGTAGTAGTTGGCCTTGGCAGAGTTGATCGATCGTCTGCATTTAGCACAAAGTTCCTTGAGCAGGGCAAGGTTGGATGTGCGGCCGGGTGTTTGCCAATTTTTTCTGGTTTTCTGATGGCTCATTTCTTGAGGTAGAGTTCTTGTTGCTCAGGGTGCCGAAGGTTTACGCTTGAAGGTGTGCCGTTTCACTAGGGCATGTCTGTTCATGTCTGTTCATGTTTGTGAGGATTGTGTTGAGTTCTTGAAAAAAGTGAGTTGCAGTCTTTGTTAGTCAGAGGTAGATCACCCATGTGAGGTGGAGTTTGGTGAGGTCTTCAGTGAGTCTCCACTGTGAAGTTGTTGAAGGATCTGCAGTCTTGTTTGTGAGTTCCCAGTGGTTTTGCTTGAGGTGCAGTGTAACTAATCTCAAAGGGGATTACCAGATGGGCCGACCAGTCGAGCAGAATAGGAGAGCTGTGATGGAGGGCGGGCAGGAAAATGATGATGATGATGATGATGATGATGTCAAGGATATTACCTTTCCTGTGAGTGTGCTGTGTGAGGTTGTTGGGTAAGATTATCATAGTAATGATGCATCTTCCTGACCGGAGTCAGTCCCAGAACCTTTTGCTTTTACTGGTGGATTATTTTTCCTTATACCTCAGCGAGTGTGAACCTTTTTCCACACTCAGGGCCTCATTACGACCCTGGCGGAAGATCATGGTGCTATTAGCACCATGGTCCATGCCGGTAAGTTACCGACTCCGCCATGGAGAAAGGGGGAATTGCCACCCGATTACAAGGTTGGCGGGGCGGTAATTCCCCCTTCCTCCATGGCCCTTCCCCATTCCCATTTTTGCCCCATGGGGCTCAATGGGAATGGGGAAGGCGCTAAGTACGGTGCCGCAAATTGCGGCACCGTAATTAGCACCAAGGTCCCTTTGCGGGTCCCAACTTTAACGGCTGGTCTACACCAGCCGTTAAGGTCGGGTCCCGCAAAGGGACCTCGTGATTAGGCGCTAATAGGTTAACGGCGCCGCAGCCTTTTACGGCGCCGTTAACCCATTAGCGCCTCGGTCGTAATGAGGCCCTCAGTCTTTTACTTTTTATGGGTGTCATTTTTAAGACTCTCCATAGTGTCTTGTAAAAGTTATCCTCTTTGACAACTTTAGCATAAAATGCCTATTGTTGCTGGGTTGCCCTAGGGTCTCCCTTTTTAACTTTGGCTAACCTTGTGAGAACTACAGTTACCAAGGGTAGAAAGGATCTTTGGATCCCTTCTACATTTTTAGGTGAAACCAGCAGCCCCACCCTATGTGGAGTGCTGGGGATGCCATGTAGCCCCATTCTCACTAACTTATGTTACAAGGACAAACTTACCTTTAATGGCTGGTGGCAGTGGACCTTTTTTATTTACAAGTTCGGTGCACCTGTACCGCGGGCGGCTTCCACATCCCCGGTAAAGGCATCCATGGGTGCCCATTTTACCAAAATGGCTCCTGTCTTCTTATTTCACCATTTTACTGTTTCATGTCCTTTCTTGGATCTTCACCTCCCTGCCAGGGCGGGAAAGTACTTTGTGTGATTTCTGTCTTCTGCGGGAATCTCGTGGATTCCCCGCCTAGGCTCCAGAGTGTCTGAGAAGGCAGGGAGCAAGATGGAGTTCAAAACTCTGCTGCCCTTTGTCTGCCACCTTGCCTGAAGGTGAACAACTCCTGATTGGACAGCCAGGCCGCCCCTTGTTGTAAAATGCAGGGAGAGAATGCCGAAGATGTGCTGTAGTTCCTGTTAAATACTCTGAACCTTGAAGCTGCTGACAAGTCGACCACTTGTAACTGCTGTGTAACTCGAGCCTGCTGTTACCCTGCTGTCCAATCTGCCTGGAGACTCCTAAAATGACGACCCCAAGCCGGGTGAGACCCACTAGACTCAAGAAGACCTGCATTTTGAGCCATCCAACATCGTGCTGCAACCTTGCAGGCTGCAATACCCTGGGACCTCGAGTCATCTGGCGGTGCACTGTCTTCCAAATCTCGCTGAAACTTTGTGGGCATCCTTCTGGACCTCCAGACACGGGATTTCAGTCCTTGAAGTCCCCTCACCAGAGTGCTGGACCAGATCAGAGATGCAAATCCAACCAGTGATATTTGGTCTTCCTTTGGCTCCTGAAAAAGTGGCCAAATCCACAAAGCTGCGGCCATCCATGAAGAAACAATTGCCTGGAGCCTTCTGCGTCGAACCATGCTGAAAAAAGTCCATCCAGGGTCCTATGCTGTCTACATGACAAGGAATGCAGCGCCTGGGTTTTTGGCTGCAGATCCAGATGTCCCTCCTATGGCATCCTCTTCTGTGCTAAGTGAAACATGTAACAAACATCTTGTTTAGGGCCTTCCCTGTGATCCCTGCTGCAAATGTCCTTCCAGAGTCCTGTTTAATCTTCTTGGTGAAGGAATTCAACGGCTGGGTTTTTGGCTGCAGATCCTGAAGTCTTCTTGCTGGAGCTCTTCTTCCATAAGGTACTGTGTTGGCTGGGGTATTTACGTACTTAAGCCTGTGTGATTCCGGTGTATCCTTGGGGTGCTGCTGTGCTTGGGAGACCACCCATCCAGTTCATCCAGGCCCCCTGCTGGAATCCTCCTAGTTTGATTTTTAAAGTCTTTTTATTGTTATTAACGTGCACATACTGAAGCATGATACAAAAGCCGTAATGTGGAGCAGCCAACAGTGATATATATCCGATACATATTTCAAGTACGAAAGCAAACCTGAACAAAATAAACGCACAAAGAAAAGTAAATAAGGTAATAAACATAAAAGTTCACTATCTTGTAACATTATTGGCCAGTGGCCAACTGGGTCCAATCAATGTTTCACATTTGTCCATGCGATTAATGCATCGCTATTGTTATGTTTCCTGGGGTGGGCAAAGCACGCACAAGGATCAAATTACATATAGCAACAATAAGCATAGCATCCCTCTATTCATGGGGGGTTTATCATGATGAGCAAGGCATTGCCAGTAGGAGGGGTTTCCATGCCACACCGTTGTCAGTGGGGTCCCCAGCACCAACTCCCAACTCCCAGGGCCCGGTGCCACGCCAATGTTTCCGCCTCACTCCATCATTCAAAATCCTTCAACCATAAACCATATCGGGGCCCTGTTGCGATCTCCAAGCCATTGCTATGTGCCTATTTGCAAGCATGCACACCAAGTCCATAAATGTATACACGTGTCTGAATTTTTCTGGCCTGGCATATGTCCCCTAAAAAGCATTCCACTGGTTCTCATCCATAACATGTAACCCCCGGCTGTAGCACAAGCGGTCCGATTCCGGTGCCGGGTCTACACCTGAAGCCCTGGACCCTCAACTTTTAAAGTGAACTACTTACTTGTCTAGTCTTCCTCTGGAATTTTGACTTACTGAGCCTTACCGCACCCTGCCTACTGCTGGCTCCTAGACCACTAGGGTCCCCTTTCTGCCTCTGAGCGAACTCCTGTACTAGAATTGGAATGGGCTGGATAATTTAATGGGTCTGCCTTGAAAAGAAAAACCAGTGTTGAAAAGTGGATTTACTTGTAAACAAGTTAGTTGATAACTTTAAACTCTGAGTGAACAGTTACTAAAAGTTATTACTTACCTTAGATACTTTCTGTCATTCTGAAAAGTACATGTAGGATTTACTTGCCTTCAATAAGCTGCGTGCCTTCTTAAATAAGTATTCTCAAAGTCTTACTTTCCTAAGACTGTGTCTCCATTCTAACAGAAAGTAGATGGAAGGTTGACTTCCTCACCTGTGAATTGGGCCCCCCTCTTCTCAAAAGTAGTGCTGTTGGTTTCTCTTTATTATTCCTGTTAGGATAATTGTATGAGTGTCCCCAATGGGGTCTTCTTGCTTCCCCTGACTTGCTGTTAGCCTGTAGAGAATAATTCTGCTTAGGTTATACTTACCTTTTAGGTTGCTGCTAGCTCCTTACAAAAGTATAGAGGTTTTATTTGCCTTGTGTTAACTGTGTGCCTTCCAAAAATAAGTTATTGCTTTCCTTAGCCTCTGAACTGAAAAGCAAATGTAATTGAAGATTATGCACAAGGTTTTACTTGGAGTATAAGCTTGTTATCCCAAAAGAAGTTATAGGTTTTTACTATTCCTAGAATTAAGTGTCTACAAAGTGATTTCTTGCTGAGCATCACGGTAAAACTGTTAGTGTTTACCACCCTTGTATTTAAGTACTCTAAAGGTAACAATTGTCTTGACTCCCCTAGAACTCCCGTTAGGCATTCTAAACAAAGTTATGTACTTTGACCTGTGTTCAAGCCTATAATTGTATTTATAATAAAACTTTTTATTATAATACTTCTGGTTGGCAGTGTTTCTATTGTATCCTTGGTGTACTAAAGGTTCTATGTACTTTCCTACAGCTCTCTCTCCCTCCTGAGATCAGCCTGGCTGCTCTGTCTACGCTACCATAAACTCATGTGGTACAGCCTTATACTAAGAGTGGAGTCCTGTACTGTCTCGGTTGAATTGTTTTACTAAGCCCTTAGTTGGACTGATGTTCAGTGTGTCTAGTAGGCAGTGGAGATCTTCCTTCATTAACGTGGTTGCTGTGTTGCCAGGGATGTTGAAGTCACTGAGGTAGATTTTTTTGACATTCGTGAGAGACATGGTGGTGACGAAGTGTGTGAAATCTTCAATGAAAGAGGTGTTAGGCTTGGATGGTCTATAGGTGAGGTGAAAATTGTGTCCTTTGGGGAGCGTGGGAAGTGGCAGGATAGGTTTTCGAAAGAGCCAAAGGTGGTGGCCTCCAGTTTGATGCATGGCCATTAAGCCTTGTGAATGATGGCGAGGCTTCCACTGATCTTGTTGGTGTGGTCTTATTCTGTAGCCATTGGGGGTGAGGATTTATAGAATCTGGGTGGAGGTGGATGTCCTCAAGGTCTCAGTAATGAAGATGGCATATAGGTCATGTGTGGTGATGAGGTTGGCGATATTAGCTGCATGTTTAATTTCTCAGCGGATATTGGCAAGCGTTGGATTTCGTGTAATGGTGGATGATGGAGTGGTGATGGCGACATGGATGAGGGTTGCTGCGATGCAGTGTCTGAGGTTAGTGGTGAGCAGTGTGTTTGGCGAGGAGTGATGATGGTAGGAATGGGCTGTTTGGAGAGATGGGTGAAACACCTGTTCATGGGAGCTTACCTGATAAGGGGGGCAGGGGTTCTGGTCCTGTGTCTTCCCAGTCCTAACCTGTCCAATCAAGAATTGCACTTTTCTGTGTCTGCCTTTTTACTTCTGATGCCCCACGCCCCCCCCCCCCCCCGCCACCCCGCCCTGGGCGGGAGACGCCCTTGATCTGAGTTGATAGCCCTGCCTCTTTCTGTTAAGAGGGTGGGTGGCTCTTGGGTCATGTGACCTAAAGCGACTTACACTTGCTCATCAATTCCAAAGGAAAAGAGGCTGTATTTTATTGTGATGACTTCCCCTGCATAAAGTAACGGGACCACCTTTTTGTTTTTCTTTTAACTTAAGTAAATTCGAGTTTTCACTATAAACACAGCCTATTTTACATCTTCATATTGAATTGTTCAACTTAATGGTTTTAGAAAACTCACTAGCGTTGACCATAAGTCTGCTGTTTATTTCTTTTTCCAAATGGCATGAGCATGGTGGACCTCAATTAGCTAAACGTACCTTGTTTTATGGGGATATTATGATGATCAATGCAAAGCTAGTTCTGTGATCTGCTTTGTTGCGTGCAGTTCCTTATCCTCTTCAGTGATTCATAATGTGACGGTCTAGTTTACATTATATATGTTATTGAATTTGAGAACTAGTCGTTTTATCGCTGCCATCCGCCACACTATCTCCACTCTTTTTACTTTGGATCCCAATTTTACCACTACTTTGGATCTAAAAAAATAGTTGGAATCTTTTGTATTTGCCATGTTACGCTCCAAAGATCTCACTTGATGTTTCTAATGTTCTGTTAAAAATCATCATAGGCATATTGCGATACGCTTAATCTTTCTTGTTGTACTGACGCACATTATTTTTCTTTTGTTTGAATTTATTTTAGATTTTGGTCACAAACCTGGATTTCCATGATGAACAGAAGCGACGGAATCTAAATGGCACACTGCATGAGCTGCTGCGAATGAACATTGTTCCCATTATTAACACCAATGATGCTGTAGTTCCACCTCCTGAACCCAATAGTGATCTGCAGGGGGTAAATGTGGGTGAAGTATTCCTGTGGGTGGTCCCTGTCGTCAAGCTGCTTTGCCGTTAATGCATGGCTTTTGCTCTGAATGATGGGGCTGGTCATTCCATAATTGATCTACATAGCAGAAAATGCTGCCATTGGACAAGGTTGATGCTGGATAGCGAGAATTAACTTGTTAATGCTTTAACAGTAGTGCATGCCTCTTTGCTAGCACATTTCTGCCTCTGTGAATACAAGTCTACAGAAGGATATCTTCCTCTTTCACAAATCCAACTAATTCTAAATGCTTCTGCTAACCTGATTGACTTAAAGTGGTGTCTTTTACTGATTTACTAACTATTTTTTAATAAATGTAAAGTCTTTCAGAAAGAGAACGACATATTGGAAATAAGTATGCAGGACAGACATTTGTGTTTTTAACATCCTTGCTGTAGGTCAGCTGCAGGATTCCTAGAGCACTTTAATGGGTACCTATGTGATTGAATTTGGTATGTTACTGCAGGTACACGTGTATACATGGCGAATGATTATACTTGACCATTGACCCACAGGTAAATATAACTTTGCAATCATTTTGTTTTTTTTCCAGGTTATTAGCATTAAAGATAATGATAGCCTTGCTGCTCGACTGGCTGTTGAAATGAAGGCGGATCTAATAATTGTGCTGTCTGATGTAGAAGGTATGTTCCTTTGGTTCACAAAATTGTGGTTTATCTACAGGCAGGTGGGGTTTAAAAGTAATTTTCTTTGTTTTAGAATTCCTATGAAAGCTACTCATCCAGAGAAACCAGTTTGTTTTTATACTAAATAATATGGCTTTTGCGCCCCAGCTGGAGGGAGAGGGGGGGACATGGCCGGTAACTGCCTGCCAGCCTGAGCCATGGTAGCCCCGTGTGAAGCGAGGGCCTCAACGAGTCTGTCGACCGATACTGGTCATGTCCACCCCCCCCAACTCCCCCGCCGAGGCATGAAAGTCATTTGCACCCCAGGGTTCATCGATGTGCGAATGGCTTGCTTTTATTTTCTCACCCTATTGGCTGTCGGAAGTAGCACATCAGAAGGGGTATATGAGTTACAGCGAAGTGCTGAATAGCCAATGGTTTGGGCGCATACCGTATAATCGAACAATGTAATGGGTCACAGAAAATCAGATTTTTTTTTTTTTCTAAATTTCGTTACATTTTTCGTCAGGGAATCTGCACTGTCGATCAAGTATTGAATTTGACTCTGATTCTGGAAAGGTATGTCCGAGATCAGAAGGGCACGATTTACCTACGATCTTTCCACTGCTTTTGATGTCGTAACTCATGACAAACTCTGGAAAGTTCTGTGACCAGGGCATGCTGGAGGACTTAAGACAAATTTTATAATCCAGATGCATTTCAAATTAGTGGCAAAAGTGAGCGTGGAGGGTAGAGGCCAAACAACGCAGGCCTTTTCTGTATCCAAAGGCGTGAGGCAGGGCTGCGCAATAGCCTCGCTCCTGTTAAATCTTTATATCAAGTCACGATCAACGGAACTGTCTGGTCCGACGCCTGCCGTTCCCAGGATGGCTGGTCTGAAGGTCTGCGTACTATTGTACACAGACGACGCAGTCCTAATAGCCAGAACCAAGTCCACTCTACAAACACTTCTGGATAGATTTAATAACTACATGAGAGGTGAAGACCTGAAAATGAAAGTAAATATTGGGAAATCCAAGGCATTGTGTGTAGGTAATAGCAGACCTTGGGGGAAATGGTTCGTGGATGGCAAGAAACTGGATTGGGTAGTTCCTGCCGCTACCTGGGTGTCAAAATCACACGCAACCTAAAATGGTCTGCACAGGAGCAGGCAATAAAAGCCTCGCAAACCAACGGTTCGATTCTGAGGTTTGGTGCAAGAATGTGTGTGCTCCCTATAAAGCGCGTATCCTGTATCTACAACGCAAAAACCATCCCGCTGTTGACCTGTAATGCTGTTTGGGGTTATCAGCAGACAAAGGCAATACAGGTCTGCAAAGATAAATTCTTTAGAAAAGTCATGGGCGTATCGCAGGGTTTTCTAGGCTACTTGCGGCACATACAGTTGGACCAAGCATATGCCCAGGACCTACTTTTATTGCAGCCACTTATATATTGGTTGTGTCTCTGGGCTACGCCTAGTCTATCTCTAACCCAGGCTTTAGCCAGAGTCGTAATGTCCTTTAACGTCAAGAGTTTTTCTCCATAGCTGAATTAAATTATGCTCTCCCGTCACAGTCTTGGCTACCAAAATTATCTAAATGAAACAATGATGGACAATCCGTGAAAGGGGAATTTGTTCGAGGTTTTAATTTTGATCGTGCAAACGCTAGGCGGGAAGCTGCGCTGCAAAAGACCAGTGTACAATTCTAGGACAAAAATATTATTCGTATCACCTCAAGAACGGATTACACCACTGGCTTAGAAGCCCAAGAAAAAGGGGAATCATTCTCTGCCTTAAGAGGAATCTACTCTTTGCATACACGCCTGCACACTCATTACAGAATAAAAAGCTTGCAGGGCAAAAGTGCGCATGTTGGGAGTATAATGTCCATGATTTGCAGCATTTTCTATTCTTCTGCCCTGAGTTCCCAAGCTTGAGAAAAAGAGGTATTCTCCCCTTGCTGAGGGCACGGGGTGTGAGACCTGCTCCTGCAGCCTTCATGCATCTTCTTTCTGTCCCGAACTTATAAGTTCCTATATTGAAAATGCTTTTTCATTACATAATGACCTATTGGGAGCAGTAACCACTTCCGTTATTTTAATATTTTTTTTAACATGGTTGGAACCGCCCTCTGTGCAAGATTCTAATGTTACCCTTTTTGTCCCCCTTTTTAATTACTCATTTTATTAATGGTTTGCATATGTATATTTTGTTACTCTCTTGTACAGTTTGATGGAACTTTATGATACGAATAAATGTATTTTACCTATCACTGTTTAGCCGTTTAAAAGTCCTTTTTTGAAAGTATGAAGTGTTAAGACCGCTGGTGTCAGTTAACATTGCACCGTTAGAATAAACGGTCAAGATTTAATAATGTTAATTCTGATGCAGATTGGTTTAGCAATGCAAATGTACTTGAAAAATTAATATCGTTGCATGCCAGCCTTGGAAGTTAAAATCTGTTAAACTCTCAGAACGTGTTTCTCCCTTTTATTTTTTGCCTATCGTCTGATTAGGGTCTTTGGGACTTTGAGATTTAATGCTTTTTTCCATCGCAGCATAATATTTTCAGTTAGTCCAATAAAAGATGACATAAAACCTAAGAGCATCTGAAGCTATATGTGTTACAGCTGTTGCGAAATGCTGAACAGCCGTGTCCTGGCTGAAGGGCCTCCCACCTACTCGTGACCAATGGCTTGATGTTCTTACATTCTGCATTGATGCTGAAGATTTCTAAAGCAGTCTGATAACAGACCTAGCACTCGGGACTTTTGGTGACTGTTTCATGAATTCTAACACCAAAAGCTACATTCGAAGCTGAGCTTTAAGTAGCCTGTCCTGTGATGAAATTATGACTTTATGTTGGGCCTGTGTGTGTACACACTTCTTGTAATTTACATTAATGTACTATGACTGTTCTGACCAAACCATACCCATTTAACTTATTAGGTTTGCCGGTCCGTTAACAGTACCGGTAAGCTTGCCAGTACTGTTCTTACCGGACCAGCAAACTACGAGTTCTGCTCGCGGGTGCCTACCCATCCACCAGGTCTGACCTGGCGGGCTACCGGCCTCCCCATTCCCATTGAGTACTACGTGCTCAATGAGAATGGGGAGTAAAAGTTTCTGGCCCCTGGCAATGGGGAAATATAGGGTCCGCCAGGGTTGTAATGACCCTGTATTTCCCCATTGCCAGGGGCTGGAAACCTTTGCAGGCTTGGCGGCAGCCTGCCAGTTTTACCGGCAAAGCTACCGACAAACTTGTAATGAGGCCCATTGTGTTGTAAAATGAAAACCCATAAATAGATTTTAAAGTGTTCTCTCCATATTTACAAATCACTGGAAATAAAATTTGCTGCTGACTTTACACTGCCCTACCTTTCGCCCACGTTTTTTTACATAAGCCTTGAGTGCAGTTACTTTCCCTTTTCAGTTCACTTCTAGGTTTCCTAGTGCCCCTCCTCCCTTTCCTTTGGCAGACCAGCCCCTGCACCCCTTCCTCTATTCCTGCACTCTCACGCCTCATAACAGATCCCTTTTTTCTGGCACCCAATGTATCCTGGGTGCATTTTATGTATGTTTGCAGGCCCCACACCCCATTAACCCCTAGTCCCATCACCAATATGTTGGTTATCTGCACAGCAATGGAAAGTGATATACCATTCACGATAATTGGTCTTCAGCAACCTGACTGCAGCTAATATCCTGTACAAATGCTCGTTTGCTGTTATGAACTGCGTTTGACACCTTTCCGTAATGGACGCCGAATGTTCAGTGATTAATGCATGCATGGAATGCAAGTGGTATGATTGGAAGCCTAGATCTTGGCGTGAGGATGCTGGCGATAGGTGATCCTGATGAACTTACTTTCATAAGCCTGATTTAACTGCAACTAAGAAGAATACATATTAACTTTTTGTAACTTGCTGACTGCGGCCTGCTTGTTTACTCTGAACTACCTATAGCAAACCTAGACCTATCATTTCCTGTGCATGCATTTTCTTGAATGAGTGATTTATGTACATGTTTATGCATGGCAAAGCAGACGGAAACCTTATTCGCTCGGACACGGCAACATATGTTGCTTTGAACCTTGAATACTGGTTGGAGTTTACAGAACACTTGGCAGTACAAGTGATTTTAATGGTTACATGGAAAAGGTATGCACATTCTGTGGTATGTCATGTACGCGCAATGTGATTTCTTACACATCCTTCCAAAGCCCCTGTTCAGTTGCAGTAAGAATTGGCCAATCCATGCATCCGAGAAATGGCCCACATCATATGATTCATTCCGCTATCTCCCATTACCTGTGTTTTGATCCCAAATGTTGAGTAGCGAAAACATAATACCAAAGCGTCTATAGGATGCCACTGCGCTGGCTCTTTTGTGTACTGCTGATTTCCAGAAGATGCATTATACAGTGGTGTGGGGCAGTCTTTATAGTTAACGAAGTGTCCAACATCGCTAGTTATCTAACATTTTTTAATGGTGCAGCCATATCATTATATCTATATTTTCTCTGGATGTATAAATCTAATCTATCTAAAAGCTTCATGCCAGTTACTAAAGTGATTCATTTTATTTTGCTTGCACGGTTTTTGATATCACATTTCTTGATGGCTTTTGGTTAATTTGTACTTTTTCCACAAGAAAATTGAGCAAACCTGTGGGGAACTGCTTAGTTGGTTTCCTTACCACAGGGCTGCTTTTGCTGTCACTCAATAACTCTTCCTTCTAGATCTTCCTAGCAAAATTCATATGGGCTCTGCTTGGATTTAAAGCAGTCCTACAGATAAGTGGCATACTATTCACTTTTGCTCCATAAAAAAAGGAAACTATACCCAAAATAAATGGAGATTACAAAATACTCCCAACAAAAAAAAGGAAACCGATACAGAAGATGCATTACAGTACTTCCACTCACAGAGCTCCAGAGATACGTTTAGATCAGTGATGTCAACAGAGTGGTGGCACTTGAAGATTATCTAATGCCATTACTGCCTGACCTGAAGAGTGCTCTTGGGGGGGGGGGGGAGGGAAGCACTTTTTAATTTGCAAGCATTATAAAGTCCAAAGAATAATCTTTTACAAAATGATGCCAGTGTTAGGGTAAAGCTATGTCCAATGCTTGAGAATCTGTTTAGAATCACATATTGTGCATATAGTCAGACTGGTAACTGTGGAGTATTTCATCTTTTTTTCCTACCTCAAAAAGGGACGTCGACTTTGGCGTGCCTGTAACACTATCCCTATCGTGTAGTGTACCCATGATCCCTCACGCGTCAAGGTCCTCAGATTGTTTTTTCCCACCATTCTGGTCGGTCGCTTTCATGCAGAACTCGTGTTAATGAGAAGTAATTGCTGTTCCAGGTGTCTTCGATGCATCCCGCAATGGATTATTCAATGACTGTTCCCGTTTGCCATCCGGTGAATCCTCGATTTGACTTTTAGAGCATGCCTTTTTATTCCTTTCCCTCCTCTCCCTGCACTTGTCTGGCTGCTCTATTTCCACTTTACTCCATTTAAATGTTGCTCTTCCTGCAACAAAGTTTCTGTGGAAGGACACTACTGGGGAGTGTAACAACTGTTTGCCTCGTGACCATGACGATCGGCTTTGCAAAACCTGTCAACTCTTTAGGCCTAAAATGCTTAAAGAAAGGCGCACAAAACGGTAGGAGGCCTACGCCATGCAGGCCAAGTCCAATTCTCCCACCAGCGCTGCTGCTTTAGACGAGGGTTACTCTAGCAGCTACGGCACCAGTTCGGAGGCCAAAGACATTTGTGGAGTCGGTTGACTGCCACTTCCCCAGCCCCACTAGGCATGCCGAACACACTGCTATGGGAAAACCACCCCCCCTGGCAACAAAGGCACACATTCTGTTTCCAAAACTAAGCACACAACCCCTCGGACTTCTTTGGTATCGTCGAAAAAGCCTCCTGCAACCATCAGGCCTGTCGGCAGTTACAGCAGGGCCTGGTGAACATGAGGGTTCAGGGCCCGCTGCGCCTCGGCGGTCGGTGTATGGTGCCAAGTCGTCTGTTTCCCAGGGTGCCTCTCCTGAAGTTTTGATGCTGGTTTCTGATGCGACTTAAGACGCAGTGCATTTACAAGGTTTCTCAATTTATTGGGTTTTCAAATAAATTTGAGTTTCTTGAAAGGTCCCATTCCTTTGGGGAGGGTCCTACGCCCAAGACCCTATTTTTCACGACCAAGATGTGTGGCTTACTACAGATGATATGGGGAATTGTCCTACTATGCTTGCTCAAGAGGCCGAGCTGGATAGTATTTTCTTGGACGCCTCTCCTGTCTTCTAACACAGGGAGGCTTCCCCTATTGATGACCAGCTGCTTTTCATTAATGTTTTTTGGATGCAGCAGACCCTTTTCAAATTGTCACTCAGTAGGCAGTGCCTGACTCGGACTGTGCGAAAGATATCCTCAAAGAAAAAGTTCCAGTCAGTCAGGCTATACCACTTCTCTACTCCATTAAGAAACGTATTGCCCCCTCTTTGCTTACGTCCTCCCTAACTTGGGCGGTGAATCCGCACATCAAGATGTTTTGACCCGCACCCTCTTATCCACTTTATATTTGGGCACACTCCATCCGGGACCCCTGGTGTTCACCACAACTAGAAAATGTGCCGGCGTGCCCCTGACTTCATCAGTCTCCCCCAGATAAAGACTGTAAGAAGCTCTACGCCCTGGGCAAGCGCATTACTTCCTCTGCGTCCTACAGCACCTGCATCGTCAACAATACTACACTGCTTGCCAGTTACAGTGGCATTCAATGGGTGTTGGTACAGGAGGGTCTACAGAATGTTCGAGAACCTACTAAATCACAAATACTTAAGATTGAGAATGAAGGATGTCGGGTCACCTAAAACATCTTAAATACACTTGATGCTGCAGAGACAGCGGGCAGGATGTTTGCAGAGAGTACTCTTCTAAAACGCCATGCATGGCTTAAGAACTCTGGGTTTAAACCCGAGACGCAGGCCTTGCTTATCAACAAACCATCGAAGCGTCGGCTCTCTGGCAAAGCAGTGGATGGGGCACTTGAGACGGCAAAGGAGCATGAGCCAATCGAATCGCTGGTAGACCGTATGTGCAATGCAAGGTATTGAATACCCATAGCTGCTTTCCTGGCCATCCTTCTCCCACACTGCTCAGAGTTCCTATGGTTCCAGCTGATCACCCTGGCATTCTGGCCATGGAACGTCCAGCGCTTATCCAACCCCTACACAGCAGGAAAGGAAGGGGCCAAAATGCAGCAGCTAGAGGCTCCCCTGCCAGCAAATGAGTCGACAATTCGTGTCCCCTCCCATGCTTCTCCAGTAGGAAATTGGGGAGGTATAATCATGCTATACCCACGCATGGGAGAGAATCACTTCAGACCAGATAGTAATCGAGACTGTTGGTCACAGTTACTGCATCAAGTTCATTCAAACACCTCAATACCACCCGCCAAAGTCCATGTGTCTGTCCCCAGACCATCTCCTCATCCTTTAACAAGAAGTGAAGGCCCTGCTGCAAAAAGGAGCGATCAAACTCGTTCTAGATCATCAGGTAAACAAAGGTATCTATTCAATATGATTCCTTGTCCCCAAAAAGGACCCAACCCTGCACCCTCTAAAAAAGGAAAGGACCATAAAACAAGACTTCTCTGCCTATGCCCCAAGACTATGGAACCTCCTCCCAATCGTCATCACTCTTCCCCACACACCTACAATTCAGAAAAGAACTAGACGCCTACCTCTTCAAGGAGTCTCACCACCTTAGGACCCAGGCCATGACATCGCCCCTCGCGCCAGCGGACTCGCTTGATGCCGCCCACCCCTCTCCTCTGTACCCTTCTGTATCTTACTCCCTGCTGTATAGCTGTTCTGTTGCCTCTAAAAAGCGTTCCATTCTGCGTCTGTATTGGTGTCTGTAAAGTGCTCAGTTGCTTCTCAAAGCTAGGTCCGCGCTCAATAAATAACATAATTATAATGTCATGCCTCAGAAGTTCAGGGTGAAAACTCTGAAGGAGGTGATTCTATTGATGAAGCAAGGGGGTTACATTGCCACCTTGGATATGAAAGATGCATACTTTCATATTTTGATGTTGCAAGGTACAAGATGGAGAACGCTCACTATCAATTCAAAGTGATTCCCCTTCAGCATTGCCTCAGACCCAAGGTACTGGCAGTGGCGGCAGCTCACCCCCTTACCCCCTTATTTAGACGACTCGCTCATAACTCAAGATGCGCATCAAGCACGTCTGGAGAACACACATAACTATAGACCTTCTGTTCCAACTGGGAGTCTCCAACAAGAAAAAAAAGTCTGGTCCCCAGCCAAGTGAAACAATTTCTGGGGGAACTAATTCGGACAGAAGACTGGCTCATCTTCCCCTCTAACAATAGGGGCCACAACATTTTGTTCCAGACCCTTCAGTATGTAGCTGGTTGTCGGATAACCGTGCGGAAAACTATGCAGCTATTAGGAATGATGGCACCCTGCATTTTCCTTGTTCCTCACGCCCGTTTGCGCATGCGTCCTATGTAGGAGTGTGTTAGGACAGATTCTCTGAAGTCAAACTAAGGGCTTAGTAAAAACATTCAACTGAGGCGGTACAAGACTCCACTACACTGTACCACCTGAGTTCAGTGTAGCGTAGACAGAGCAGCCAGGCTTATCTTAGGAGGTAGAGAGGGCTGTAGAATCAGTACAAAGAAATTGTAATACAAATGGTCCAAAGAAACACAAGTAGGCCCAGATAAATCTTGGGGGGGGGGGGGGGGGGGGGGGGGGGGGGGGAGTACAATCACATTATATATCACCACAATTATAAAATCACAACACTATGCTTGAAGGTACAGACCAAAGCATATAACCTTATTTGGAACACCTAACAGTAGTTCTAGGGAAGTCAAACCCAATAGTTACTTGGATTACTTGCAGTAATACAGGGTAGTAGACCCTGGCACTTGTACCGTGACGCTCAGCAGGAAATCACATTGTAATAACTGGACGATATACTTTGCAGAATAGGGACACTTATTCTAGGAACAGTAAACACCTATACCCTCTTTTGGGATAACTTTTATACTCTGGGTAAGTAAACCCTTTTGTGTAATCTTCAATTACAGTTGCTTTTCAGTGCACAGATTAAGGAAAGCAATAACTTATTTTTGGAAGGCACGCAGGTAAGTAACACCTCTATACTTTTGTATTGAGCTGCCAGCAAACTAAAACGAAAGTATGACCTAGGCAGTCTTATTCTGTACAGGCTAAAAGCAAGTCGTGGAAAGCAAGACCCAATTGGGGACACTCGTACAGTTATCCTAACAGGAATAATAAAGTGAAAGCAACAGCATTACCTTTGGGAAAAGTGGAATCCAATTCACAGGTGAGTAACTTAACCTATCTAGTTTCTGTTAGAATGGTGAGACAGTTTCTAAGGAAAGTAAGACTTTGAGAATACTTATTTAAGAAGGCACTCAGTTTATTCAAGGTAAGTAAATCCTTTATATACTTTTCAGAATGGCAGAACATATCTAAGGTGAGTAATAACGTTTTGTAACTATTCACTCAGTTTAAAGTCACCAACTAACTCTTTTACAAGTACTCTTTTCAACACTTGTTCTATTTTTCAAGGCAGACCACTTAAAGTATCCAGGCCTTCCCAATTCGGATCTGGGTTTAAAGACTGAGTTACAAATGTTCGCAGGAGAAAAGACTGAAGATAATTCTTTCAAAATAAACTTTTTCCCCTGAACATTTCTGACTTTGCCCACCCCCTAGCCACACTCCCAACACACCCTACTCACACCCACCCCTCACACCCACCCCCCGATTTGGTCAAACCCTTTGGCCATTTGAAGTTTTCAAATGGCCGAAATTCGCCCAAATCATGCATTCGGGCAATTTCCATCAGTCTTTTTTGGGTTATTCCTCCCAATTCTAGTAAATGAGTTCTCTGAGGCAGAAGAGGGACCCTGGTGGTCAAGGAGCCAGCTCTAGGCATGGTGAGATAGGGCTCCATTGCAGGCAAAGTTCAGATTTCCATAGGAAGTCTGTTCAAACAATTAAGTATTTTACTTTAGAGTTAGTTGAGGGTCCTGGGACTTCAGAGAAGACCCCCTAGGAGGATTCCAGCAGTGGGCCTGGGTGAACTAAACTAGAGACCTCCTAATCACAGAAAACACCACACAACTACATAGGAATCACAAGAGACTTAAGGTAAGTAAATGCCCAAGCCAGCACAGTACCTCAGGACAGAAGATTTTGCAGCAGTAGGACTTCAGGATCTGCAGCCAAAAACACGGTCATTGAATTTCTTCATCAAAAAGACAGACAGGACATTGGAAGGATTTTTGCAGCAAGGATCACGGAGAAGGCTCTAGGCAAGGTTTTCCTTGCGGCTGGATGCAGCATTTTGAATTTGGTGCCTTTTTCAGGAGCACAGAAGACTGAATATCGCTGGTCGGATTCTCGTCGTTTGCATGGTCCAGCACTCTGGGGAGGGGACTTTTTGGACTTGATTCACGTCTCTCGAGGTCCAGCAGGATGCTCACAAGGCTTCCGCGAGATTCGGAATTCCGATGACCATGCACCGCACAATGGCTACAATTCCAAGGTATTGCGGCCCCACAAGGTCACAGCACGACGTGCAATGGCTCAAAATGCAGCCCTTCTAGAGTCTAGTGGGTCTCACGAGGCTCTGGGTCGGGTTGTCCTTTTTGGAGTCCTGAGGTCGATTGGAAGGAAGGTATACAGCAGGCTCTGTTTACACAGCAGGCCCTCCTGTCTTTGGAAATTCTCAGCCGCAAATTATTCATCTTCATCTTCCTCTTCGGTTTAGGTTTCAGTGGTCGACTACCTCTTCAGCTTCTGGAGCTTGTGCGGGCAGTCCACAGGACTTCCGCCAAAGATCAAAATCGCACAAAGGAATTTCCCGCCCTGGAGGTCAGGCGAAGGAGCAAGAAAGGACAAACACTAAAATGGCAAAAAAAGAAGACCCGGGCCATGTGGTAAAATGGGCACCCATGGGTGCCTTTAACAAGGCTGTGGAAATGGCCCATGGTAAAGGTGCAACGAATCGGTAAACATTTTCACTGCCACCAGCCATTTAAGGTAAGTATGTCCTGGTAACATGAATGTTACTTTTAGAATGAGAATGGGGATACATGGTATCTCCTCAGCACTCCACATAGGGGGCGGGGCGTTATGGTCTCGCCTAAGAAAATGTAAAATCCTTTCTGCCCTTGGGAACTGTAGTTCTTACAAGGTTAGCTAGAGGAAGTTAAAACGGAAGCCCCTAGGGCAACCCAGCAACAATAGGCGCTTATTGCCAAAAAGTTGTCAAAGTGGATTACTTTTAATAGACACTATGGAGAGTTAAAAATTACACCTATAAAGAGTAAAAGATTCTGTGTATGTGGTGGTGTTAAGTCAATCTTCAGAAGAGCAAATCCTTCACCACCCCTGCAGTGGAGGCCACTCTCACCACGGATACATCGCAGACAGGCTGGGGATCTCGCCTTCTAAACCAGAAGGCTCATGGCACATTGTCACAATCAGTAGCGAACAAACCTATGAATCTGTGGAGTTACTTGCAGTTCAAAGCACTGAAAGCCTTTCAGACACAACTGCAAGGGAAAACTGTTCTAGTGCTTAGACACAGCACCACAGCCATCTATTATTTGAACAACTATCCGCTGAAAACTATCCGCTGCTGGTAATAGAAGTCTTTATTCGTTCTCCATTAAAAATGATTTAACTCAAAACTTGCAAAACATTGTGAGTAAAAGCTCTGCGTGAAAGACTGTCTACTGGGATTAGCATTCACTTTTCCGATCTCTGGGGAAAACTGCCCTATACATGGGAGGTTTAGTTATATATTTAGACTAGGGTTAGAACCAATACAGCAAGAACCTTTTTCTTCATCAAGGGACCTTCATTGATATTTGTAAACATTGAATATATCTGCCATGGGGAGAGATCCCAGAACTTATAGTCAAATCATTGAAAGGCTTCATTACATAATGTTTTCTATCTGGCCAGTTATACTTTTAATAGAGGAATATTGGAAAACATATGTGGAGGTGTAACGCTCATCTGGTATCCACGGGGACGTCACTCAGCCTGTTCTGACCTCTTACGACCTCAAACCCTTCCCTGGAGGCTATTCGACTGGAGACTGGGCCTGAAACACAGGATTGGTAGAGTTTAACTCCCTATTGTCTGTGTGCTTGAACCCCTTCTTCCCCGGGGTCCAACCCTTCCCTTTGATCCACAGCTCACCTTGTTTTCTAGGATAGTGTGCTCTTCGTCCTGCTTTCAGCGCAGGGGCGCGTTGATTGATGCAGGCTTGTTGCTGCCTAGTTACTTCACTGGCAAGAGTCCGACAGGTAAGTATAATGAGTCTTTTGAACAGTTCTCTAACTTGGTTCCTTTCCTTCCTTAGATGATGGCCGGCGTCCAGGGATGGCGGCGTGCTTCTGAGATGAGTAGCGCTGAAGGTGAGTGAGAGCACGATGCGCGATGCAACCCTTTCGTATTTGCATTGAACGGAGTTCTTTTTCTGTGTCTTTTAGGTGCCGCGACGTTTTCAGCGTGGTTGCGGTTATGAAGAACAAATGCGGTGGGTAAGCGCGGTATGCGGTGCCTCTAGATGTTTCCACGCTAACCTGGAGTGTCTTTTCCCTCTTGCAGATGGATGAGAAGTTCCGGAGACCGAGTTCCCCCAAAGCGGCTGGGATTCAGGTAAGCGTTTGAAGCTCGTACAGTATTTAAAAATAAGCGAAGATTTGCAGAATGCTTACTGATGCCTTTTTTCTGTTCTTTTCCCTTTCCTTAGGAAGCAGCGTGCCAGGATGGGAATGACGCCGCCGAAGATGCCCACAGAACAGAAGGAGCGATGAATGATGGGCAGAAGCGCCACAAGGTAAGGCTGTTCCTAACGGTGTTCTTGTTCTTGCAGGAGCTGAGCACAGAAGAAAGATGCAGGCCTACTGGAGACCGATCCGAACACGGTGAGTGTCACGCTGCAGGTGCAGAAAACCAAAGCATGTTTCTCAGCCTGGATGTGGCTTAAATAGTCTCTGGGTGTCCCAGGTGTCTCTGGGCTGAACCACACCCAAAAGACTACACCGCACATGCAGTTCCGGGAACCAAAATATGTGGGGGCATCCATCTTGTCCCCATCAATGCACTACAAGTCCAATCCCCAATGTTATTTTATGGGAGTGAGTGAGTCTGGTGCCACAAGCGCCAAGTCTGACTCCAAGTGGGTCTTTGGAGGGATGGAGAGGCCCTTGAGGGCCATGTAGGTGATCGTGGCCTGGCTTCAGCCTGACATCTTGGAGGGCTGGGGACATGAGGGGCAGGAATCATGACAGGAGGTTTTCCTTGTGGCTCTCACTCGTAACAACTACAGCCAAAGAAAACGATTTGTTAGGCAGTTTTATATCAGAAAAGTTATCTGCTCCTTGAAGGCGCTGAGTCCCTGAATCCCATCATGCACCCTAGTGGCAGTTTCAGCCAGTTCTTTTTAGTGTCTGTGAGGAAAGATCTTGTACTTGCTTCTTTGATGCTTTTCTGGTGGTTAAAGCCTTTTTTGTAGCTGTTAACACTTGACTCCTTTTATTTGGGCTATCTAGTAAAAGCATTTCTTGGGTGAAGGTGGGTTTCCCTGTGGTGGCAATACATTTAAAAAAAGAAATGAACGCGCATGTTAGTTTTCTTCCAGACATGAATACTGTGCAGGGAGAGTGTAATTTGCAAAAACTGCCTTATATTGGGATTATGGACAGCGAGAGCTTAAAACTAAGAGCCCAGCAGTAGAGAGCCAGAGCAAAAGTGGAATGAGAAGCGGGTTCGGTCCCCTCTGTACACTCAAAATGGATACGCTCCAACAATGGGGGCATGATGAAGTGCTTCTCTGATGCCCTTTGAGCTTCCTCTCACATTTTACAATGTTGCCGCCAGAAGTGAGAACACTGCTCAATCTTGAAGAGTATGCTGCCTTAATGCTCGCCATCAGTGCCTACTATGTCAACAATGGCGGCATCATGCATTGGCAGTTTTGCTGCGCGCAACAGTCCTGGTGCTTTCTCTGGTGTCCCACAGACTCGAGGGATAATGGGACTAAGAGTCCCGTGCTTCCAAGCGCAGCCACACTCACGTCAGCATGCATGTCATTGGCACAGTGACCAAGTGACACAGAAGCAAGCGTGGACCAGTAGAAGATGCATAAGCTTGAAAGGCCCGTTAAGGTAAGCACCTCACAGATGCTTATCCTTTTTGGCATGATTTTGTTTGGGGAAGGGGGACCAGTTATGCCCTTGTGCTGCTTGGAACAGGCCCCTCCTTTTTGGCATTCCATTTTTGGGAGCCTTTGTTCCTGTTCACTCCATTACTCATTGGGTGGAATTCCCCTTCTCCCATCCATGTGTACTCAAATATTTATTGCAGTAAACTGGGGACTTCTATTGGGGGAAGTGGATATCCCTTGTGACTACTCTGATTTTGTAGTGTTAAACAGGGCACTGTGCTCCCCTAATTTGATATTGTTAGTGCAGAAAGTCTATTTTAATAAAGTATCCACTGCAGCAACAGCGGTCTTGTGGTTGCAACAGTACAAACTACCAATATAAACAACAGTATGAAAGAAAAAACCCTGACACTAGTGTGCTTTGGTTCACAATTTATAGTAAATCAATTAGCATTACTAAAATATCCATAAATCAATTAGCATAACTGGAAAAACCTGCAATAACTCATTGGACAGCACGTGCCAATGTTTCGCCCGCTGAGCTTTATCTAGGTGGTAGATCCTATTGATCTATTGAACTTCTGCAATAGGGTAAGAGCCTGACACTTCAATGCTGGGAGCACCAATGGCGGCAACACCACTATGTTGACCCACTTACCATCATCTGCTTTAATGGCGAGCTTCTTGACTTTGGCAGCCTCAACATCAATTTGTTGTCGAAGCATACTTTCAACATCGAAGTACACCTTTACAACATGAAAGCACTTAAAAGATTGTTGTAAAGCTGCCAAAACTGAGCAGACCAGGCCTAGAAAGTGCAGGTAATGGCCTCCAAAGAGGAAACCTTTCAAAACATGGTCTCTTCTCAGGGCAGTGTCATCAGCAAAGCCTGTTCTGTCCCATAAATGTCTGAAACTTGCAACCACTAGCACATCTGAGTAGTCGGAATATTCCGCTCAAGAACCAGATTCTCCGCCACTGGGAGTTAAAACATTTTTTCGTAACTTTCGGTCTTGACATAGAGGCCTGAAAAACCACTAATTCCACGGTCCCAGACCTGCTAGATCCTATCACTCCCTTAGAGCGAATTAGGATAAGAAGTCCTTTGCCCCAGCTTAAGCCCTCCTTTTTATGGAAGGATTCACTAGAAGATTCTGTACTTATAATGTTGGCTCAGATAATTGTCTTTCCGATTTGCAAACTTCCTTTCCTCCGCACCACGAGACAAGGAGACTAGATGGATGGCTATATGGATGCAAGTGGAAAGGCAATTTGCTTGACTTTAGCTACTTTTACTGTTGAAAGTTCTCTAGTTCGTCCCCCTTCCCAGGAGGGGACAACAGGACCTCCTGGAAATCGTTAGGAAAGCTTCAGCGGTGTCCACAGAAGTCATCAGTGCATATAAGGACATTGGAGATATGTCAACTAACTCCTGTTGTAACCTCACCATGAAGTGCTCCCATTGGGCTTGGCTGACCGGGTTAAAGGTGGACTCTCAACAAACAATCCTAGGCATTCCCTTCTCAAGAAAATCACTCTTTGGATCTCCAGCAGATAAAGAGATCATTAGTTGGAAAACAGACACCATGAAAAGAGTCGGCCTAAACACACAAAAGAAAGATTGCGGCCCTTCTTACAGGAGAAACTATCACCGTGAGATAGGACCGACCTCGTACCAACAGTCATCCTCGCAACACTTTCAATCCCAATCAAGACCTAATCTCTAGAGGTTCCAGAAGAAGAGTGGTTCACCTCAAACTGCTGCATCATCAGCCAAACCTACTTTCACCCCTAACAATGTATCCTTTAGACATTCACCACCGAGGAGTGTTCCTAGGTGTAAGGGAATATTTCAAGGCACTTGTCAGTATGGAAAATGCTCACTAAAGACTGGGTGCATTAAATTGTTCAAACTGGTTACATTAAGTTCTCACACCACCCATCAGAAATCTCAAATTGCTAGAACAATGCACAGTTGAAAAGGTACCAAAACATAAGAAGTGGGTATTTCCAATTACTTCTTGGTGAAGGAAGAGCACTCTGAACAAATGGAACCCATCCTAGACCCGAAGGTCACAATTAAATTAATAAAAAAGCAAACATTCTGAATGCAGGAATGTGATGCTGGAAATACCTTTTGAAGGGAAGTGTTAAGGGAGTTTTCCTAAAGTCCTACTAGTAGTAAAATTTTAGTAAGGAATGTCGGTGGTTTGTAGATCTCCAACTCTTAGTATCAGTCTGTACTAGCTCAGTACCTTGGTAGAGTGGCAGAGCAGTCAGGCTTTTCTTAAGAGGAAGATGTGAGCTGTAGTTAAGTACACTGAACCTTAGCTAGATATGAACATCGAAGAAACTCTTACACTTATAATTCATATAAAATTATATTTCTATTATGTTTACACCAGAATCACTTTAAATACTTTAGACTTATACACTAGAACACTTCGGAATACTTGAGAATACACTCCAAAGGACACTTTCACTTTTGTTTGTTCACGATTACATTTGTAGCAACATTAGAAAGGGAAAATAAAATGTTATTGTATTATTGGTTCTTACACGCACCTGTGGTTTTTTAACAGTTCATAGGGTAATACATTTACTGTGCAAACACATAGTAAAGTTACTTAAAGTGAGGAACAAGGTTAGTGTAATTTTAGCCTGGTTCAAGAGAGGGTTTCTTTGCACAGCAGGTCGAAGTCCAAAAATACAACCCTAACTAAAGGCAGTTCGGAGAGGGCTCAAAGTCTTGACAAGCAGCAGAATACAAAGATTCCCTGAGGCTTTCTTCCAGTCTCTAGTGTTGTAGAAGCAGCAAGTTAACAACTAACATGGGAGACCTGTAAAAGGACTCTGTGAAGGGACACAAGCAGCGGCTTGAGTCTGAGGTAAGAGAGGGTGACCCTGGACATCTCTAGGTGCACTCCAACGCTATGGAGCAACATCTTGGAATCGGGTAAGCAATACCATTTTTTCCCCACAGTACCTTATGTTAGAAGAAAATGTTTGATGGATGAAATATTTTATTTATATTGCGCTCGTACACAAGTATTTCAGAGCACGACCAGGCAAAGGGAGGGGAACAGGGGAGAAAAAAAACTACTATCTTAGTTCCAGTGACATTGAGAGCGCGCAAGTGCATCAGAAAGGGAAAAGGGTGGAAAGTGCATGGAAGGGGGGAGAAGTGGAAAGTGCGGAACAGAGGAGAGAACAGAATAAATAATAATTTAAATAAATAAATGCACTAAACAGTGGTAGTGCAGCCAGCAAGTGGCAAAGTGCTAGGTTAGTCGGGGTGTTTCTGATAAGTGCAAAAGAAAAGTGGGTGGGGGCTGTATGGGTACAAATACAGACCCCAGTTCAAGGGGTGACCCGAAGGCAGTGCAGGAGGGTGGCAGGGTGAGCAGGTACCTGGGCCTGAAGGACAGAGGGTGGCCAGGTGCACGGTGCCGAGAGAGAAAGCAGATCAGAAAAGGCAGAAGCAAGAAGGAAGGTCTTGAGCTGCTTCCGGAACCAGAGATGCTCTATGATGTTGCAGCCCTGGATCCAACCTCCCAATTCCTTGGTCTGATGACTGAAGGCAGGACAATGGGCTGGATTTCCCAGCAGCAGTCTCAAGGGAGGACCTGTGGCACGATTTTCAGCAACTTCTTGGTTCACTTGGTTTTGCGCCTTATGCAACACCAACAAAGGACATGGATTGCCTGGTCAATCTTCTTCGCTTCCTGCAGTCCCACACTCTGAGGGGGTCTGGGTGAGTTGTCATGGATCTCTGGAGTGTCCTTATGGGTTCAACAAAGATTTGAACGAATTCAGCCTTTTCATCCCGATGCACTCAAATGGGCAGCAGGTCTCTGGGTATTGGGGTTCCGCAGCTTTGGAAACTCCCAGGACCTCGGAAGATGGCTTAAATCAAAGTTCATCTTGGGACTGGTTGTTCCCACCAGCAAAAGGGAAGTAGTCGGCCGCTTCGGGGCTCATGTCGCATAGAAAACTGGGCTAGGACAGCAGTGGTTGCTTGACTGTGTTGCAAAGGGTCTGCAGGCGTCTCTGGTAGTCGTCTTTGGTTACTTCAGCTTCCAGTGGTCAACTTGCTTATAACTCCAGGAACCTCATCTTTTTATACAGTTCCAGCACACTGCTCTGCTATCTCTCAGCATTTTACAGAAAGGGGCGTTTGGCTGTCCAGTCAGTACAGCCAGACCCCCTGTGGGAGCTTGTCCTGTTCAGGCACTCTGGCAAACAAAGGACGGATGGAAGACTCCTCCCCCACTTCTTGCCTGCCCAGACACACTGGAGCCTAGGCAGGGATAGACGAGGGTTCCCGCCAAGGACAAAACGCACACTGACCTCCCCCTCCCAGAATGGTAGAAGGGCTGACGAAAAACAACCACACTCATAATGGCGAAAAAAAAAAGGGAGGCCCCAAGTTTGTACTTGGGTGCCCCGGTGGAGCACTACTGAGGCTATGGACGTAGCCTGCGGTATAAAAACTACACAATAGGTGGTAGAACACGTCCACTGCCACCAGCCATAACCAAGAGATTGTATGCGACTAAAAAGTCACAGGTGCAGAGAGAAAGGGGATACTAGTTATCACTTTGGCACTCCACTGAAGGTGGACGTATACTAAGTATCTCTCTATCCTGGACAACTGTTATTAGAGGATATAGAAAAATTATCTTAAAGGGGGACCCAAAGGATCCCCAGCAACACTTCCCATAAGGAGATGTGTGTTGCAGTAGTAAACAAAAGATGCCTTTTAAGAGCTATGGAGTAGACACTCTGTGGTACAGGTAGAATACAAAGAATAGAGTTCCAACAGGCAGAGTTCACAAGAATGAATGAGTGGAAAAAGGCTCCACTTATTCAGGATACAAAGAAAAAGGTCCAAAAGTGCTGGGGGATGGGGGCGGGGGGAATCTCACTGGGAGAAGGGGATGAAGCATGCCCATGATAAATCTCCCTAGCACTGGGCCTCCTTATCCTACCCCTTCTGTGTTTTCTGCCTCTGAGGTCCAGTCTGGACCGCTGGCCGTGCAGCTCTACATTTTTGATGAACACCACCCACGGGATGCCCTTATGTGTGTTTTCAGGCACCTGTGTGTTCCCTGCAGAACAGCGTATGGGCTGGTGGCAGCTCCATGCTGACAGTGGCTCTGAGTGTCCCCTGTTTTTGGGACACCCCGGCCCTGACATAGTAATCAATGGATTCCTGAACAAAGGCAAGATGGCCAATGTAGCCTCTAGGTTTCTGTTGCCTTTATGCCTTTCCCAAAGTCCTGGGAAGCCCTGACTCTGTCGCTTCTCCCTGACTGGCTTTTGGGTGGAAGAACCATGTTTGGCTCTGGGGCTGCCTCCTGTCAGACTGGAGCCTTCTGAGGGGTTGTGTGCAGTGGATATACCCTTGGGATGGGACCTGTATGAATGGAGTGTGAAGTCAAATCACATTCTGTGTTGTGGGTGTTTGGTTTTGGTTTGTGCGACACAATGCCTGGGCCAGCCCTGACTAAAACTGGAGTGAATTCAGTTAGTGTTCTGAAAGGCTGGGTGCCTACTCCAATCTGCATTCTGTGTTGGGGGTGTCTGGTTTGGGTGGAAAGCCTGGGAGCCTGATTGGCTGTCTGCCTGAATACACTTGTGAATGATTGGCTGACCGAGCCTGGCTCAGCCTGAGTGAGTGGGGGAACAAATGTGTATATCTAGGGACCCCCTCGCTCAACAATTTGTTCTGTAACTGGATCTTAAAACTGAAGCTGCTCTGCATCTGAGGTTGAAACCGGACCTTGAATCATAGGTGTGGTTGGAGGAAGAAGTCTCTGGCTGCATCGCTTCAAGGAATCTGAAAACTGCTAAGCTGACCCAAGGACGGATCCAAGAGAGGACCTGGTTACAAGACCTCTTCCCGAGCTATGAGGGACTACCATGCACCTGCTACTCTTCATCAGAAGTACCCTGGAAGCCAGCCCTGTGTGCCTGCCGTCCGGAGAAGGGGTGTTGGTGTGTCCAGAAGAGGATTTGTTGGACATCTCGATCCGAAGTAGAGTGGTCACCCAGGATCCGGAAGAGTGTTTCTCCAGCATGGGGTCTGGCATGGATTCACATGCTCATGAATATTCCCTGTCAGGCTGGGAATCCTCGGTAAAGAAAAAATCAGTTTCAGTTTAGTTTCTGAACTGTCTTTCTAGTAATAACCAATCGCTGGTCTCTTGGTCATACTGCCCCCAGCCAATGACTGCCCTCTACCTAATCCCCTCCTCTGGCAGCCATCTTCAGATTTCTACCGCACGTTCAAGTCCTTGTGCTGTAGCTCTCAAGCTTTTACTGCATATTGTGTTTTTTTTTTTTCAGCGTTTACTCTTATTTTTTTTCGGTCAATTCGAGCCTCAAGCTCCACCGATCAACGGGGATCCGTTTCGGAATTTTCTACACCCCTCATGCAATTTCCTGAGTAAACAGACCGAGCGGATAGAAGCAACAGTCCTTGGTGACAAGCTAAATTTGGCATTTCACTTGGAACCTGATTCAATCCAATGATAGCTGCGCAATTAACACAAAAGACTTACTATGTCGGTGGCATTTGAGAGACTGATGATGACTACATAAGCATTGAACGGAAACCGGAGGCCATATACCTAGAGGGTTGGAAGTAGACCAGAATAAGAAAGGTGGCATTACGGTGAACTCCATTTGAAAGACTTCAATAGGTGCTCCACTTGTTTTTTCTGAAGTTTGTCTTCATTGATCAGGGATATTTCTACTGTTGCAGATAGGATTAATCCATAATTTTTCGTGTCCCTCACCACCATTACAAGACGGAGGAAGTGTGTTCTACCCTACTATATCTAATAGGACTTTTATTGTTGTTCCTATTTGTCCTGAAGATGGTTGACTTATTTAGTGGACTGATTGAAGTCTATAAAATACAACCAAAACACGTGTCGACCTACTGCATTATTAAAGACAGGCAGTTATCTGAATTTTGAATTAAAAAGGATCGAATTGTTTTTCAATTGTTGTATTGTGACCTTAAAAATTAGGTCGTAGTGTATGATTGTTTGTATGAGAAAGTGAATGAATGGAATGTAGGGATGAATGTTTTTGTGGATCTTAAAAGAAGTATGAATTGTTTTTTATGGTTTGAATCATTTTACACCGAATTGGTGAAATTTAATAATAAAAAAGATTGGAAAGAATTTTGTAGAATCATTTGTCGATATTTATAAAAAAAAGATAAATGAATAGGCTGTCCTCCTCTATCCAAGGGTCCACTTTTGTTGGTTGATAAAAAATTTAGCCCGAAGGACCCTGGATATTATCGGGCAATCAACTTCCTTTTTGAAAAGGACTGTGCGTTCTGTAAGAACATGTCCGTCAGGACAATGAAGGACCGTCGTACTCAGCTCACCAACTGGCTGGAGGGGAAGCGCCTAGCAGCAGGTGAGAAGAAGGCAGAGCAGTCTTCTAAGACCTTTGAGGGCGCTCCGGTGACGGGGGCCCAACAAAAGGCAAAGTACTGCGAGTCCACGGGCACCGGGAGCGCCGTTGGTTCGGGCTCCTCGGCTGCCAGGCAGGGCGTGATGTCACTGACGCCATCATCCACGAGCCAACGCTCTGGCTCGGGGGGCGGGGGGGGGGGGAATCGCGGAACCCGGGTAAGCTTCGGGAGAAGCCCCGGTCG
This sequence comes from Ambystoma mexicanum, assembly GCF_040938575.1. Classification (NCBI taxonomy): domain Eukaryota; kingdom Metazoa; phylum Chordata; class Amphibia; order Caudata; family Ambystomatidae; genus Ambystoma; species Ambystoma mexicanum. The sequence goes on along the minus strand of NC_090929.1, from coordinate 1,384,880,856 downwards.
ATCCCGACGGATAAAGCCAAAGGGGGTGCGAGGCGGTGACCCTCCCCCTAAAGTGAAGGCCTCAGACGCTCCCAAGGTTGTGAAGGCCCTGATTAACCCGGCGAAGGCCTCGATTGAAGGAGTCGTGTTGACCCTGGCGAAGCCTGTGGAGGCTACCCCAGCGGAGACGACTTCCGGCCCTAGAGTTTCCCTGCCACCCCGGAGGGAATCATCTTTCCATCCGATCGAGAAGACCCCCGGGACGAGAAAGAGGGGGGGGGCATGGTAGCCATAACGGACACGGATACCACCTCCGAGGATGAGCTGGCTGACGTCAAAGCTATCCTGAACAAGAAGTTTCAGTCCAACGGGAGGGATCCTGATGAGGCGGACGTGGAGAGCAACGGTGGAGCCAACGAGGAGCTGCGGGCCGTAGAGGAAACCACAGTGATCTATTTCAGTCAGTACAATTTGGATATTAATGATGGCAAGTGTGTCCAACAATGGCTGTAGAGTGTTCATGGTGGCCTGTCATCCGAGGGGTAGGAACCGGAGTTGACAAGTGGTTTACATGCTTCAAAGTTGTGTGACATTCCTCCTCTCCCACAGCCCCCGCCATGTCTCTACTGTCCATCCCCATGTAATGGTTTCAGCTTCACTCCAGCGCTTAAATTCTCGGAGCCATGCTTCAACCTGTGGGCCTTTGCGTGATTTCCAGTTCATTGTTATGCATCTCTTGGTCAGTATACAAGCTAGTTCCATACATTTGCAAATGTGCTTATGCTTATTCAATCTGGGGTACGTTCCCAGTATGCATTCAAGCGGGTTCCATTGAAATCTTTTGACCTCTGCTTTTTTGCAGGTCTGTCTAATTCGGGACCAAAAACACTGTCACCCCGCATTCCCAGAACATATGCATTAGATGAGCATTATCTTGACTGCACCAGGGACAGTTGGAGGACACATCAATTATTTGGCCACTCTGAAGGGAGTCTGATACATGCGATGGAGCAATATGTCTAAATCTAGCATTGCGTGATACATTTTTAAAGCCCAGCGCCAGTGTCCACTCCCTGTCCGTTATTTCTAGCCCCAGGTCGTTCTCCCAGAGTGCCTTTAATTTGGTGAGCTTAATACTGGTTCTATCTCAGAGACACTTATACAGCCTGGACACAGGCCTCCAACCATCTTCTAAGTCATACATTAATGTCAAAAGGGTATTTGTTTGTGGCTCGGCGGGCCTATCAGGCCAGTTACCCTTGGCAGTCTTTACTATTCTCATATGCAATCGGAGGGACTCCCAGGTGGGCAGTTCCTAAGGTATGAGATCTGCCAATTCTCTGAACGTTCAGTTTCTGTACATCTCTCCCCATGTAGCTATTCCAACCAGTTCCCAGCCTCGCACCATTTTCAGTTCCTCTAAGTCACTGCATGTGCTCGTCAAGATGTGAAAGTTGGGGGGAGTAAGGGTGTTGGAGTCTAAGTGTCTTAAGTGTTGCTGACCAGATCTGCCTGCCCACGCGTAGTGCTAGTGGTTGAGTTTCGTCCCTGCTTCATAGGTTCCATAAGGCTTCTTTAAGCAAAACGGGGCTAACCAGTGCGCTCATTAGTTTGTGTTTGGATGTGGATTCGTCTGACAGAATGTCACGAATAACCCTGGTTGAGCAGCTAAATAATAGTCTTCCAGCCGTGGAAGTTGGACACCTCCCTCATAGGACAGCTATAGAGTAGTGATCGCCAGTCTATGCCTTTTCTGTCCCCAAAGAAATCCTCGAAGTATGCTTTCCAGGTCTCAGAAGAACAGAGTTGCAATGTAAAAGAGCACATTGGTAAAACCATGTAGGAGCCTAGGAAGGATGATCATTTTAGTGATGGCTACTCTACCCATAAGGGAAAGGGGCAGTCTGGACCAAAGCCCCATTGATTTTTTAACTCCTTACACTGCTCTTCGTGTTGAGGGCATGTGACCGTTCAGGGGCGTGTGTAATTCTAATGCCAAAATATCTGAAAGAGTTTTTGTTCCCATTTCAAGCTCTATTTGGGCAGGGTGGCCGCCTTTATTCTGTGTAGCCCTGCTACGGGAAAAAGGCATGCTTTCTGTTTATTAAAGGAGATTCTGGATAGTTTGGCAAAGTCATCTGGCACCAAGTATTCTGGGCAAGTTATGTTGTGGTTGGCAGAGATCTAATACTTCGTCCGCGTACAGGGAGATCAAATGTCTGGTGCCATGGATGTTTATTCCTGCCACCAAATACTCTTGTCTCGGGTATACCGCTATCGGTTCCAGTGCTAATATGTAGAACATTGGCAGAGAGTGGCACCCTTGACGCATCCCCTTCTGTATGGCCAATTGTCCTGATATCTGCCTACCTGTTCTTACTTTAGCCATGGAAGAGATGTACAGTATTTTAACCCAGCCTATGAAGGTTGCGCTAAACCCAAAGCCATGTAATGCTGCATCTATCCACTCCCAATACACTGAATCGAAGGCATGGACGGCTATAGGGATGCCGCAACATATTGTTCGGTGCGGGTGTTGGTTTTGTCAATAATGTGTTGCAATCTGCGCTGGTTCAAGGTGGTGTTTGGGCTAGGTACTTATCTGCTCTGGTCATGGTGTATTAATGCAGCAATACATTGCCGAAGCTGCGTAGCCAGCATGGTGGTAAGGGGTTTTACCTTGTAGTTTAGCCTGGCCAGGGGACAGTATGAATCCCATGTTTCAGCAGGCTTTCCGGGTTTAAGGATGCAAACTACCAATGTTTCTCACATAGTGCTCGGGAGCATGCCAGTGTCGTACGCATCTTCAAAGACTCAGTATCAGCACAGGGTTGTTTGGTATGTTTTGTAAAATTCCACCGGGAGGCCTTGCCTGTATTCAGCACCTACAAATTCAGGTAGTTGGCCCATGTCCACAAAGACATAGTCTATCCTGGTATACAATTTTTGTGGAGGCGGGAAAAAGGACTATGTCCTGGTCTCGCGATGTAGCTCTCTCCAGACATCTACTAGATCCAGTTCAGTGACCACAGTGTTGAGTGCAATTGTGGCCGAGGACTGGCCACACTTGGATGGTGTGCATCTGTCATGCGTCATGTCTCGTACACTGTTGAAGCCCCCATAAAAAAAGGCATCCCTATATGCAGTAATGTGTGCGCACAGGGTCTCTATATAGGCGGGTATTGCATGGTTCGGGCAATTGGTATTCACTATGGATAGTTCTTTATTGCCAAGGTAACCCTGCAGAATTATGTATCATCCTCCCTCCTCCTTGTCTCGGTTCAGTAATCGAAATGGAAGCGAGTCAGCGACCCATATGAGCACCCCTCTGGCGAATTTAGAATATGGAGACCCGTGCAGAGTGTCGCCCCAGAATTTTGCCACTACTTCTTGCTCTACGGCTATCCGATGTGAAGGAGGGCCATCGAGATCTTCCTGCACTGGAGATATGATTTAACTCTGTTTCTGCGAATTTGTGCCACATTCCATATCAGAATTTGTATCTTTGTCATGACCTGTTAGCATTCCCATTTTGTGGCTATGGTGTGTGGTCCCAAGCACTTTCTGAGTGCGATAGTGTATATGTGGCATTGTCAGTTCTATTTCTGTTACCTGTGACAACATTAGGTTTGTTATACAATAGGAAGTTTTGTTTGACCCATATTTCAATATCCGTTGTATGGTAGAAGGTAGTCATTTTAGTACAACTTGGGTATGTTAAACAAAACATAAACAACAATCCCCTGAACGTGGGGTGCAAACAATGCCCATTTGGGCCAGCCATTGCCCATTGGCGGTCATGCCAACATGCTGGCACCGGTCGATAGGTCGACAGCAAGTTGTGCCGACAATTCGTGTGAATCGGGGTGGTCCAATCGTCGCCCACTCCGACCAAGTAGCGACAATGTCCACTGTGTAAAGCAGCATTCGTTCCAGGCCCGCTCTAGACCTACTAATCTGTCTTCCGGTCGCTGTCTCATGCAGAGGTGTTTGTGAGCTGTTTATAACAGAGTGTCTGTTTTTTTTTTTTTTTTTAAATTTCTTTATTGGTTTTACAACATCAGAACAATCAATCATTAATCAGTGCAATATTCGTAGGCCTGAACAGCAGGTCTTAACTATCCCAACTATCCCGTCCCTCCCCCCCCCCACCGAGACCCCATTGGAACTCTCAAGAGGAAAGCGTCTCAGGCTCATATCTCGTCAGGGCCACTTGGACTATTCGGGGTGCTATCCAGTGACACTGGGTGGAGTAATGGCATCGTTAAAGCCACCCATCGGTTCAAATCTGCGCTAGAGTCCAGTCTCTGTGTTTGGATTGCCGTTTCCCAAGCCGCCGTCTCAGCAGCTATCCATTTTTTGAGGTCATTCCACCAGAGGGCCCTGTTCGGTCCCCTTGCACTCTTCCAGCTCATGGCGATACGTCTTTTCGCTGTTATATATGCCAAGTCCTTGAGTTTATTTAGGGGCTTGTTCTTGCTGGTCCGTCGGTAGCTTCCCAATATGCAGGCTGCCGGCTCATCGGTCACCAGCTCGATCTCAGCGGTCCCCATTTTTTCCCTTACGCCGCTCCAGAACTGCTGAACTATCGGGCAGCTCCAGAACATGTGGGTCATTCCCGCCCTAGGCTCATGGCATTTGGGGCATGTTTGAATTGTGGCTCCCTTGAAGTTCGATATAACTTCGGGCGTGAGGTAGGCTCTGTTGGTGACATATAGTTGTATGAGTTGGAGGCGGGCATTCCTAGAGATTGCCTTGTGGTAGTGTGTTATTTTCCCCCATGATTTGTCCTCAAATTCGATCCCCAATTCGCTCTCCCATCTACTCTTGCTTTTCAATACGTCATTTGTCGTGCTCTGCAGGAGAGTTTCGTATATTCTGGAGGTTTCATGGCCTCCTTCAGCAGCGTTTAGCAACAGTTCGATAGCCTCGTTTTCCTGAAACCGATTGGCGGCCTCCGGCCATCTTTCCTTCAGGGCTGTCATTACTGCTCCATATAGCAGGAACTGGCCCGGTGGCAGGCCAGTGGATTCGCAGAGGTCGCCGAAAGCCACAAATTCTTGCTCTTGGATGAGGTCCCCAAGCACTGCTACACCATATGGTTCCCACAGCGTGCGTGTGTCCACGTGACCCCATGAGGATTTCGCCATGACAGCTGCGATGGGGATCTGTGGGGAATACGGGTCCGCTGCCCCTATTACCTTGCAGGCCCTTCTCCAAAGCTGAGTCCCAAGTTTGATCAGGTAAGGGAGGCGTTGCGTGTTTCCCCATCTAACCCAGAGTAGGTCCCTGAGTAGCAGTCTCGGCAGGGCTGGCTGGAGGAGTCTAGTGTCAGCAGTGGTCTCATCTGCCATCCAGTGCATTACGTGCCTTAGTTGGCTAGCCAGGAAGTACAGCTCAAAGTTGGGGATTTTTAGTCCCCCCTTCTCGTAAGGCCTCTGGAGAATGTCTAGTGCCACCCTGTGCCTGCCGCCCTGCCACAGAAATCCCCTGCAGAGCTTGGACAGATCTCTAAAGAAGGTAGAGGGGATGTTAAAGGGTACATTGGTAAAGCAGTGCAGTAGGCGTGGGAGCGCCACCATCTTGAGGAGGCCCGCTCGCCCGGCCATTGAAAGTGGGAGCTTCCCCCAGAACCCCATGGATTTCTCTAGCGCGTCCTTTGCCCTAACCGTATTAAGAATGTGTTCAGTGTTTGGGTGGCGATGGATGGTGATCCCCAGGTATCTAAAGGACGTGGCTTGCCATTGGAGGGCTAGCGGAGGCAGGGAGCCGTACCCCTCACTGTGGAGAGCAGCTAGGGGGTAGAGACAGGACTTGTCTTTATTTATCTGTATGCCCGTAAGTGTGTGGAAGCAGTCTAGTGTCTCTAGGATGTAGGGCAGGCGGAGCTCGGGATCATGCAGGTAGAGCAGCATATCATCTGCGTACATAGAAATAAGGTGTGATACCCCATCTAGCTTGATGCCTCCGTCCCCGTACTCCTGGCGGAGGTACGCGGCCACCGGTTCTGCGGCTATGATGTAGAGCATGGGGGACAGGGGGCATCCTTGCCGTGTACCTCTGTGAAGGGGCCATTTACCGGAGTAGGTCCTGTTAGTACGGACCCTGGCAGTGGGGCGAGTGTAGAGCAATTGGGTCCATTTAAGGAAGGCAGGTCCAACCCCCATCTTGACCATGGTGGCGTACAACCAATCCCATCTGATCGAATCAAAGGCCTTAGTGGCGTCGAGTGATGCCACAGCGTACTTCTGGGGCTTCCCTTCGGTGCCATGTATGATGTGGTGCAATCTACGTAAATTTTCGGTGATGGAGCGTCCTGGCACGTATCCCGTCTGGTCCTGGTGGATCAGGAGGGGGAGTGCTCTGCGCAATCTGCTTGCTAATAGTGCCGCGAGTATTTTGCTATCGACATTTAGCATAGAGAGCGGTCTATACGCTCCACACTCCGTCCCATCTTTGCCAGGCTTTAGTATAGGAATTATTATTGCCTCGCTCATAGAATCCGGGAGGGAGCCCCGCTCAAAGGCCTCGTTGTATACCTGTGCGAGCAAGGGGGCGATGGTCTCCTCGTATGTCTTATAAAATTCCCCGGGAAGGCCGTCCATACCCGGCGTTTTACCCGAGGGTAGTGTTCTGATTATAGCCTTCACCTCGTCAGGTGTAATGGGGTCGTCTAGGGCTTCCGTCATCTGTGGATCTAATCTGGGCAATTGTATGCAGTCTAGGGCGTCTTCGATTCCGGTGGCCGACGAAAGGGGGGTCTGGGAGTAGAGGTCACGATAAAACTCAGAGAAAACCTCATTGATCTCTACCTGTGTGTGCGCAGTGCCGCCATCAGGTTTCCGCACGTGACAGATAGGGGCGCTGGGGGTCTCTCTTTTATATAGCCAGGCAAGGAGTTTGCCAGGTTTGTCTCCTAGGGCGTGTGACCTTTCAACGTGCTTAGTGTAGCTCAGTTTCCCGAGTGTCTCCCAGTGGGTCAGACAGGCCTGTCGCAGTTGAATCATTTCTCGCAGGCTCTCGGGGGTTACGTCCGCTTTGCTTTCTAGCTCGCCCAGTTTCCTCTCTGCCTCCGCCAGGGAGTTCGCGACAGTTCTCTGGGCTCCCCCCACTGCCATCAGCATGTCCCCTCTCATGACCACCTTATATGCCTCCCACGCGGTACCAATGCTGTCTACGCTACCCAGGTTAACCCGCCAGTATTCATCTGTGCTGTTCTGTATATGGTCCCGGAAGGCTACATCTAGCAGGGCCTCAGCTCGTAGTCTCCACGTGGGAACCGGGGGTCTAGGCGGGTGCATCTCCCATGTGACCATTAAGGGGGAGTGGTCCGACAGGACCCTAGGCAGGTACTGTGCATCGCTGAAAGTGGCCTGCCACTCGCAACTTACCATCATGTAGTCCAGCCTAGTGTAGACTTTGTGTGGTGGGGAGTAGAAAGAGTACTCACGCTTCTCCGGGCCCAGCTCCCTCCACAGGTCGCAGAGCGAGAGTTGAGTCATTAGCTTAAGCAACACTTTGGCTGGGGGGGACGGGCGGGAGTGTTTGGCATCAGATCTGTCCCTGAGCGGGTCGAGGGTGCAGTTGTGGTCCCCACCCCAGATCACCGTGGAGTTTGCATGAGGGCCTAGTCTGGTGTATAGGGAGTGGAAGAAGGGGGTGGCATCATGGTTTGGGGCATAGGTGCTAACCAGGCACAGCTCCCTCCCCTCCACCGTACCCCGCACCAGGGCCATCCTACCTTCATCATCCGTCTTGGTGTCCGTTATCCTGAAGGGGACGGTCGGGTCTATCCATATCAAAACCCCCCTTGCGTATGAAGAGTAGGAGGATCCAATCAGGGTCCCTCGCCATGTCTTGGCCAGGGCTTTTAGTTTCTCCTCTGTTAAATGTGTTTCCTGGATCATGGCAATCCTGACTTTACAGCGCCTTAAGTATGTGTGTATTCTGCGTTGTTTCACGTAACTGTTCATGCCTCTGACGTTCCACGTCATTATTTTAATCGTTCCGGCCATGAGCATGGTTGGGTCCAATGTTCCCCCACTGTCTCGGGCGGGGGGTTTAGTTGGCAATGTATCTGTGATAAGGATGTCCTGGGGTCTCGGCGTTTCCCTTTCAAAGTCCCAACGTGGGTGCAACTCCTCCGCAATTCCCTCCCCCCCAATAAACTTCCCAAACAAAAAACTGGTCTAACGGAGGGAACCCCGTCATGACTGTCCCGTTTCCGCTCCTTAGGACCAAACATGGTCGTCGGGTGCCCTACGGGCGGGTAAACGTACCCTAAAAGAGGAATAGAACTCCAGGGGGTTGAGGGAGCTGGTGCTTCGGTGTTCCGCGTGGTATGATCCGTTCAGTTGCTTGTAGGGCGCGATTCCGTGTCGTTGTGCATCTGTGGAAGAGCTCTTTTCGTTATAGTTACGATGGGTGGTTCAGTTCTGCTTACGTCTCAGAGTGTCTGTTTTTGTTCCAGAAATCTTGGTATCTCAGTATAATTTAGGGTCTGTTGACATCCATCTTTGGGAGAGCGCCGGCCTCTCAGTCTTGGTTCTGGGGTATCGTCTTGAGTATCTATGTTGTGTTCCATCCACATGGACACCGCCTCGGGATTTCAAAGAAATGCGCCTTTTCTCCGTGTAGCACTTTCAATCTAGCTGGATATGAGCATATATTTGATGCCTTTGTCGTAGTCTCGCCTTGACTGAAATCTTTTTTTCTGCTGCTGTACTAGTGGGGTGTAATCCGGGTAGATGGTTTTGTTTGAGTTGTCTCTTCGTATCTTCCCTCCTTCTCTGGAAAATTGCAGGAGCACCTCCTGGTCTCTGAAATTTAGGATTTTGGCAATTACTGGGCGAGGATGTGATCCAGGTGGAGGTCTCTTCTGCTGGGATCAGTGAGCCTGTTCTACAGCAAAACCCTGTGACAATTTGCCTGGGCCGATTTCTTGTAGAAACAGGTTCTCAACATAAGTTGTCGAGTCTCTGCTCTCGATAGCTTCTGGAATTCCTAGGACCTTGAAATTGTTTCTGCATGAGCAGACCTCCACATATTTGGCTTTGTTCCAGCATGCGATTTTTGGACTACAGGAATTTAATTCGGGTAACTAGGTCGACGGTAGTGGTGGCGGTGTCTTTTAGGAGTGTTTCTGTGGGCGTCACTCGATCCGCAAGAGATCGCACATCCTGGCGGAGTAGTTGGACGTCTGCCTTCACCTCCTCTATATTGTGTCCCAGGGAGGTCCGTTAGGCAGCTATGGCTGCAAGCACCTTATCCTCTTAAGGGTCTGGTTGAGGCACATGGGCTTCCCCCTGCGCCGCTCCCGCTGCTATGTTCGGCGTTGATGATTTTCCTAGGCCCGCAAAGGAGTCCATGATGGTACCCTTGTGCGTATGTTTGATTGGGGACATAGCTTGCACTACTTGACCAAGGGTCATTTATTTGGGTAGCCTCAGTATAATGCCCAGTCAAGACTGTCCCAGCCTTGTTCAAATCTTGTACCAGCGTAGGTTTCACGCCTGCAGGGCTCAGATTGACTGCCAGGCTAGATGCGATCTCCACCAGTACTCCCAAGAACCGAACTAAGACTGTGGTCTTGTGACTCACCCACCCCCCCAGCTACACCTGTGCGGTTGGGATTAGTGGCTCAATGGACTGATCATAGGAGGGCGCTGTGCTGTTTTCTTTGCTTGCTGCGCAGTTCTGGGCCCATCCGGGGTCTAATTGTCAAGTGTGATGTATGTTGCCTTAACTTCTGGGCAGGCACTCTGGTAGCATGGGAACTATCTCATGGGGCTATCTTGCTATTGTCCATTGCAGCATGGCAGTCTGTCTCTGTAACTGACTCACAGTAACGTGGTTGGGGAGGGAGCAAGAATCACAGCTCCCAACCAGTCTATGTATACATGGTGGATTGGTAGCCTGGTGGTCCGCTAATGCGACAAATCTTTGTTCTCGTGGCTTTGCCATCCGGGGCCCACCCAGTGGCTGCTCACTGAAAGAGCGCTTCCGTTGTTAAGGGCTGAATTTAGAGGTTGGGAGTTGGCGTGCGGGTACTGTCACACGCGGCAGCCACATTAGTTTAGCCCAACTGTTATTTGGGTAGCGATTCAGACCCACTTCCTCGGGGGTCTTCAGGTGTAACTGTTGGGGCTCTGGCCAGCGCAGGGAGAGGCTGGTACGTAGTGATGTGTTTGCGGGAAGAACTCAGTTCCTCCCACGGGTCCGTTGTCTGCTGGCGCAGTGTCTGGCACCTCCGTTCCACAAGTGGTGGTAGCCAGTCACCAGCACCTTGTGTCCCTCTCAGCCTTCTTACCTTACCGGCTCAGTGTGCAGCTGCAGGACAGGCACAGGCAAGCTTGGACTGTGTTCCTTGTGGTGAGTCTTGGCAAGGGCAGCGTCTCGTTCCCTGCTGCTGCTACGGGCCGATTGGGTGCCGGACAAAATCACTGACAGACAAGCAGTCCGGTATGCAGTAATCAAATTGCGGCAAAAATGTCGCCTGTGCAGAAAATTGCGGCAACAATGCTGTGGTTTGACTCAGTAAAGGTGTAACCCGTTATACCATTTAAGGGGAGCGGGGGTGTCTCCCGCTTCCCTTAAATTGTATAATGGGTCTGGGGGCTGGAGGGGTGTCCCCCGTATCCTTTACATGGATTGCGGCGGCAAAACCACTGCCTTTTTGCCATGATTTTTTTGTGTAAACGGCCATTTTTGCCACGATTTTAACACATGGAACCAGCAGTCCTCAGTCTGGCTGCTCAGCTACTTGGCAAGTGGCTTCAGTTGCTGCTGCACCTTGCTCCAGCCTTAACAAGCTACCTGGCTCCTCCCAGTCCGGTCGAGCGTGTTGGCGTCCATTTTGGGTGACATCACTCGTGTGGTGAAGTGATTGCTCCGTGGCTTCTCAGGGTAAATTTCTTTCAGAGCGTCTGGCTCGCTGAACGCTGACAACGTTGTACAGGTGAGGTTTTGTGGATGTGTGCTATAATTGGCAGGATACACACTGTGTTGAGGATCGATAATAGGATCTAGGGTCGGAGCTCGGGCGAAACGCAGCCTCACCACCTGACCACCAGGCCACGCCCCGCAGTTCGATTTAAATCTACTAGACTCCAGACAGAGGTTTAAGGGCCTGTGATCGAAATTGAGCAACCATCTGTCTTTGGATTTTATGATGTGGCTGTGCAGAATTTTGGTTAAATGTTAAGCACTGTCGGAGCGTGGCCTGACCACTAGCTTCACGATTCTCAGCGGTGCAATACACAAACTACGCAAATTCGATAAAAACTGCAAAACACAATTTATCATGAGGGGATCACCTTGTGAACGGGTCTGTATAAACCCTCAGCCTCCATTCTTATTTGAACAAAATCATTGGGGCTGAGTTTCCAATATCTGATGGACAAGTGTTTCCCCAGCATCTGTTCTGACTGTTAGTCCGTGGCTGTGCCCCAGGGAGCGTAAGTGGTCCAAGTTCATGAATCTTGATTCCTTGTAATTCTCCACGGCTGAAAATGTTTTAGAACTCCTTTGATAAGTCTGCACCCTTTCCAAGTCAACTGGAGCATCCAGTATCTGGTGGGGGGTGGGGGATGGGTGGAGGGGGATGGGTGAAGGGGGATGGGTGAAGGGGGAGGTTGGTGCCTGTGGTGTGCTAGGCCAAGCTCGTCTTGATGTAACAAAGCCGGCCTTTTTAAAGATTTTAAATATCAGGCACCTATGAGCTTGTGCTCTGCTCCATTTTAAATTTTGCGCTGTGTCTTTGGGGCACTGCTGAAACGGATACCTACCCCCGCTCTGGACAATCATCTCATCCTTGACAATACCATTGTTTTTCAATTTCACCCGCGCCACTGGGGCGCAAAGGGATGTGTACTTGATTTGGTTTCTAATAACACTGATTTGAGGGCGGTCGTTTGTTACTAGTCGCAAGTGTTTGCGCTTGCCTGGTATGTTTGATAATAGGGCCAGGCCCTGTGAGGGTACTGATAGGGGGGTAGGCTGTACTAGAAACCGGTCTCTGTTGGATATCAGTTGAGGTGTGATTTTTCGATTGTGTGGCTCTGGGGTTAGTGTGCTGTTAACCTGTGGAAACCTGTCTAGTGCGGTGTCAGGCTTCCGCCCTGAGGATGTTACACAAGATGGATTACAAGGCAACCCTGTGACTGGCGTGTTAAGTTCATACTGCCCAGCTGGCTACCGTAATATTGGTCTGCATCCCTACGGCCGACTCATAAGTCCCCGCCGATGAGGCAGTAGGTTCACCCCTCAAAGGCTTTAGCATAAAATCTGTCCCTTCTATGTCTTCAAAAGCACCCAGACCAAAGAATGCACAACACCTTCTTGCAGTATGGTTTTAAACATTTGACAATGGCCAGCATTTTCTTAAAACTTTGTTTTTAAAGTGGGGTCTTTATAGGTGGTCTTTTGAATAACCAATAAACACCTACATGTAACCAGTCATTTTAGTTTAGTTTATTATTTGATAATGCGCTCCAAACCCAGGGGTAGCCGGGCGCAGCAGTTACAAGAATACTTCAGCTTAGGTTACATACAGAGAATGCATACAGAAGATACATTACAAGTGTTATTAGCGTTATTTTAACATACAAATATAAAGGGATACAGGATGTGGGTACCTCACATCACAAAGGGCAAGGAGGTAGTCTACAGTCTGGTTTCAGAAGTATCGTGGTAATTATTTACAGTGGTTGATCCGGGCCTAGAGCGGGGGATCAGTTTGTTAGTCGTCATTAGTCCAGAGCCAACTTTTCACATTACATCTAAATCTAGAGTAGGGTAGATTAGCTCTCAATGCAGTAGGGAGTGCATTCCAGGCACGGGCAGCTTTAACAGGGAAGCTAGCTCCACCCACTTTTGTTAGTCTGAATCTAGGCGTTTCAAGTAAGAAGTGGTTAGAAGCTCTAGTGTAGTAGGTAGAGGATTTTCTGGACAGTCTGGCCGAGATGTATGGGGGCGCAGTATTCAGCCTTTGTGGGTGAGAGATAGCGTCTTGAGGAGAACTCTGTCACTGATTTTTAACCAATGATGGTCTTTCTGTAACGCTCACCTGATTCCCGCAGAGGCGCCGGTCTTGACTGGGTGAATGCCGTATCTTCAAAGGTGATGTGTAACACACGGTTGGCTCTTTGGACTGGACCTCTGTGCACTGTATGTCTGACTCGAAGAGTAAGATGTCTTAGGTAAGTGAACGCCGAGCTCTCCTTCTGCCTCGGGGCAGGGTGCCGTAACCAGTTTCTTCACTGGATAAGGGTGCAGGCCTCTTGACCTCAGAGGACTGCTGTCCGTCGTTAACTGCACGAACGGTAAGTTCTGGGCACTTCAAATGTCTTAAAAGTCCTTTCTAATGATATCTCTTGTTTTGCAGGGTTCCGGCGATGGCGGATGGCGGATGGCGGGCTGATGAGAGTTGAGGATCGAACCCGCGTGAGGAATAGAAGCGCCTGGAAGCACGTAAGTAAGCGCTTGTAGCCTGCTTCACGATGCGCACTAACTGTCCCTTTTATCTTGCAGGTACAAGTTCGGAGCTTTAGAGAAGCTGGAATACCCACTGGATTCGGCGTGGGAAGGAGTAATGGCACGTGAGTAATAAAGTTGCCCAATGTCTTTAAACGCACCTTCTTTTGTCTTTCAGATGCGGGATGCAGCGCCGAAGGCCTCCGGAGCGTGCGAAGAGCTGGTAAGCTTTTGTCTTTCAGATGCCGGAATGCAGCGCGAGGCGTTGGTGACAGCCGATGGACCAGGTAAGAGATGCGCTGCCACTAAAGACCGTAGTGCTAACCTGTTCTTTCTTTGTCTTTACAGGTGCTGCTGAAGACTGGATTCCAGGATGGTAAGCCTTTGTTCCCTTAGGCCCAGGATCAGAACCAGATGACCCGATGAGCGTTCTGCTGCAGAGAATGCAGAATAACGCAAAGCAAGATTCATCCATCGGGTGTGGTTTAAATAGCCTCCTGTAGTGCTTAGGTGTCTCCTTCCACAGCCACGCCTAAGAAAAGAGTTCCTGCTTTCCAGAAGAGTTCCAGTGTTCTGAACCTAGGGAGTGGCTCCTGCCCCACCCAACAGGAAAAGTAGTCCCAAACAGAAGAGGATCAGGGGTTCAACTGGCAGGTAAGTAAGCAGCATGGTCTGCTGCAGGTAAGTCCACCCAAGCATTATGAGCCCGGCGCTTCCAGCGCTGGGACTGGGCATCTTTATGAGCCTGGTGCCACTGGCGCCAGGACAGGGTCCAAAAGGTCCCAATTGGGACTGGCTGGCACTCGGAACCGGGGTTATGGGTCTGCTTCCAAGGGAGTCGGGCAAGTCCTGATCTTTTGGAAGCAGAGATCATGACACTTTCCTGATGTTGGATGTGTGTGCTCTGCGGGTTATGTCCAGGGCTGCTATAAGAGCATTATTCTGCAGTATTTGCATTTTGTTTATGATAGTTTTACTGGCACCTGTATATAGGGCGTTACAGTAGTCCAATTTAGACATTACTAGGGCACTGGCTAGTGTGATACAATTGGTTTTGGAAAGGTAAGGTCTGCAAGCCCTGATTAATTTCAGGTGTAAGCAGTGGAGGAAGCGAGGGAATTAACTTGTTTTTTGAGAGATAATGTGGAATCGAGGTAGAAACCTAGTGTTTTTACCTCAGTTGCCACTTTAATTATATTGCCTTCTATGTTGAAGGCGAGATAATTGGGGCTGGCTAAGTTTTTTGAGGTTAGAGTCGGAACCCAGGATCAGTATCTCTGTTTTGTCGTCATTCAGGCAAAGGCTGTGGAAGGCCATCCATGCCTGAATGAGGAGGTAAATCTTGTTTACTAGAGCTGTGTCTTCGACAAAAATGCCAGATAGTGGTATAAGGATCTGCGTATCGTCCGCATAATTGGTGTAGGTTATCCCCAGTCTGTCAAGTTTGTCGAAGAGTGGCTTAGTGAAGATATTGTACATTGGGGGGGAGACACATGAACCTTGTGGGACGCCACAGGTGATGTGTATTGGGTCCGCAGAAGCTAAAGGGGAAAACACTCATCGTATGGTTGGCTAGGAAGGATTGTACCCAGGCTATAGCTTCACTTGAGAAGTAGGCGGCAGACGCTAGGTGGTTGCATAACACTGCATGGTCCACCAAGTCAAAGGCCGCCGATAAGTCAAGGAGGAGGAGCATAGCTGTTTTACCTTTTATCCTTCAACTCGTCGATTTGTGTCTTAAGGTCGATTAGGGCCGTTTTAGCACCATGTAATGGTCTAAATCCAGATTGGCGTGATCCTAGTAGCTGGTTCGTCTCTAAATAGTTTTGGATCTGGAGGTAGGCTACTCTGTCGATAATTTTAAGGGGAAATGGGACCGTGGTGATGGGCCTGTAATTGGTAGGGATGGCAGGGTCGAGTGTCTGTTTTTTAAGGAGAGGCAGTAACCAAGATTCTTTGAGGTTTGTGGGTACAGTGCTGGTTCTAAAGGATGCATTAATTAATTTGGATATGAAGGGTGCAAGTCTCTAGCTGTGTCCTTAATAACTTGTGCAGGGCAGCTGTCACCTTGACAATTAGATGGTTTTAGGGATAATATCACCTTTTCAGTTTCCAATATGGATATGTTGGTGAATCTGAATGGTTCGCAGTTGCTTTGAGTGACTGTTCTATGTGTATCAGACAAGTGGGTAGTATGGGTTCCAGTGGAACTCAAGGAAGCTTTCTTCTTTGCAATTTTAGTTTGTAGAGTTGTGATTTTATTAGCTAAGGCATTTTGGATGCTGCTGCACCATTGTTTGTCCCTGGGGACAGTGTCACTATGAATAACTGGTATAATAGCCGGTTGTAACCACCCCCTCATTCGCAACCCTCCATTAATGGCCAAACCCACTCCGGCGTGCTCGCTGTGACACACCACAATACCCAGTCCCTGTCTTCAGAGCGCACTTCGCCCTGTATAGTCGATCAAGCAGCACAGTCGCTGGCTGGTCCCATGTTTATATAAAATGTATATTCACTTATACCCACTTGATATCAAATATACATTCTTATATCATCGATATCAAAAAATGTTTCTTTTGCATATAAAATTTATATAAAGTTTATATTAACCGATCAAAAGGAAGGCGGGACTAAGACTGTAGGTGGGGGGGGGCTTGTTCTTCTTTCAAAATGTACTTGATGTAGAAAGGGGCCCCCCGTTAACTACTTCCCATCACCAAAGACGACATCACATGGGTCCAGCCTTAGTGAGGGACCGTAGTCCAGTTCTCCAGAAGCCATACAGTGGTCTGTGCTGTGGCTACAGCATCGAAGAACCAAGTTGGTAAATCCCAAAACCCGATACCTACTTCTGCCACTGCACCTGTCATCACCAAAAGGCATCAAAGGTCCCCCATGTTGGTGCCCCAGGGTTTTATCTTCAGCCAGGCCTTTTCGGAGTCCACAGCAAGTTTCACATTCGTGGGACACCCACAGCTGGAGTAGCAACCTGCCGACGGAGACCACAGCAAAGACCGAAAGTGCTGCCTTTCTGACAGTCTGGTTCCTCTTTTTTTTCTCTTGGCATCGACATCCCTGCGAAGGCTCCTTGCAAAGGGAGTCCAGCTTCAAAGGGTCCCATCGAGTGAAGCCAACAACCTTCACCTGGCATGGCACCAAAGGGACTGTGACGAGGAAGAGCATCTTCCAGCCTCAGGAATCATTGAGTGGTGCCAGATTCGTCGTGGATTCTGTTCTCCTTTGACATCTCGGGTATGTTGGGGATAGTGGAACCTATAAAAAGAGAAGCAGAGCATTAATGAATTTATTTGGACTGGGTTGTAATAGACAAGATAAAGTATACCTTGACTTTTACTTTCAGGTTGGCCAGGTGGGTGAATCCTCACACAGAATCACTATTTAAGTCTTAAGAGTATACTGCCAATGTTCTGAAACCTGCCTTTCTTCCTTGATCTATGAAGTTTCCCTGTTTTTATGATGTCTTGTCACGCACTGAAACATTTTGTGTACGAGCGCGATAGAAATAAAATCTCAGTATCAATCTCAATGATCTTATCAATATTGTGATTGGCCCCGGGCACATATACGCTCAGGCCTGCCCCAATGACAATTATGCGGTCCCTTTCTCTACCCCAAATGTGGGGTTGGGGGGTGAGGGGGTCACCTTGCAAGTCTGGGCAGCACTGTGTGATGTGCAGACAGATCGCTGCATTCCGTTGATGTGTGCCACTTTATTCACACATCCCTGGCACTGCCCCGCCATTCACAATTTGATTTCAGCGTTTAATATCCCATCTCAATGTCTGGTCATGTTTGGCGTGTGTGCCTGTGCACAGGCCCGCACGTTTCTGTGCGTGCAGTAGGAAAATCGCAGCAGAGCACTGTACAAATCCTAGTAAGTTCACATTTCCCAAATAGAAAAGAGTAGGCGCTGTAATTAAAATGCTCCTAGATTATCCCTTTCAGTCCATTTATAAACAAACAGTCTCGTTAACACAGAACTCACAGTTCTCTTTGTGTTTTTTCTTATGTGACAGTCCTGGGTCACCCTCACTCCAAGTACTGCCACAAAGAAGATTATGCCTTCTTATGTCCTTTTCCCTTGTTACCATGTCTTGGTAAACCGTCTCTTAGGATTGCGTAGGGGCTGTCCTCTTTCCCCACTTTTCAGTCTTCATGCTTTTTAGGGTTTCCTTCACTTTATGGGGACCCCCAACCACAGGCTCAGCCATCCATTTACCGCCAGGATCTTGGTCGCGGGCTACCCTGTGTTTTTTCTGCTTTGCTGGTTCTCTGACATTCCTGTCTGCTTGCCGCAATGGCTCCTAACCCACTTTAGCATCTCCCTCTTCATCGGACCGCGTGTTCCTGTTGGGCAGTGCTGCTCACACTTCCCACAGCCAGCCTCTCATTTTGTTTAGCGGTACCAGTAGAGATCGCCCCTTTTATCGTCTCCGTGCTTGGATCTACTTTTGCCGACTTTCTCTCCGAGCCTCAGTCCCTCTCGTGATTACTCTCCGGAGCATCTGACACTCGGGTAAATCCATTGTCAGTCTTTATGCTCCTAACCAGTAAGCTCTGTGACTGAAGACTAGACTGTTCAGACAGATTCTTCTTAGTGAACCGTGCGGCTCTGCGCCTCTTCCTTGTCACAGTTTCTTGCTTCAGATCTTCATTTTATTCATCCCTATTCTTCCTCGTATCAGTCCTTCCTACTTCTTCCATACTACAGAAATCTATAGGATAGGTGGGTAGGGTTGAGGAGAGTGGGGGTGAAGGACAGGTGGGCCAAGGTGGATACTGCGTTCTCCCACTATAGTCGCCACTGGTCCCATAGGGGTTTTCCCGTTCCATGAGATGCACCCACAGAAGCTCTTTGTTTCTTGAGTGGCTGGCTTTCTGCTTCAGGCCTCTTAAAAAAAAAAAAACAGGGGGTTCCACTAGTGTAAGCAGTGACCCTAAATAAGAAAGAATAGGAATAAAAAATAATTGGTCTTTCTGGAATGCTATTCAATCATTTCTAGAATCATTAAAGGTTTATTTCAGGCACACTTCAGGGGGTGAGTCGCTGATTTAGTCTGTTGTTAAACGCCTCAAATTCACAATGCATACAAAGGGCCTCATTACGAGTTTGGAGGTAGCCATGGTGCCATTAGCACCATGGCTGCCTCCAAACCGGGCTCCATTACCGGGTTCCTTCAATGAGGAATAACCGGGTCATTCCAACATTGGAGGACCCGGTAATTCCTCCTTGAAGGAACCATTCCCCATTCTCATTTGAGCCCCCATAGGCTTCAATGGAAATGGGGAGGGATTTAATAACGGGCACATTATGAATGGCCCGTTATTACCTCCCTCTTCCCCTCGCGGGACCTGGAAAAGACGTCTGGTTTTACCAGACGTCTGGTCCGGGTCCCGCAAAGGGAACCTCATAATCGGCGCTCCCGTAATGAAGGGTGCCGGTCCCGTACCGGCACCCTTCATTACGGGAGCGCCACCCTTGTAATGAGGCCCAAGAACTTCCAAAAAGCATTTAGAGTACAATAAGCATCCATTTCAGACTACGGGCCTCATTACGACTTTGGAGGTAGCCATGGCGCTATTAGCGCCATAGCTGCCTCCAAAATCGTGTCCGGGTTCGCTGAATGGGGAATTACCGGGCCATTCCGAGTGTGGAAGGCTAGGTATTTCCTCCTTCAGGGAACCCGGCCCGGTCCTTCCCCATTCCCATTCGAGCCCCCATAGAGCTCAATGGGAATGGGGAGGGAGCCAACAACGGGCCCGTCAATTACGGGCCCATTGTTAGCTCCCTGGTGCCCTCGCGGGACCCGCTATGGATGTCTGGAAAAACCAGACGTCCACAGCGGGTCCCGTGAGGAGACCTCGTAATAGTGCGGAGTGGGTTTAACGACGCCGGCACCATTACCGGCGCCGTTAAACCCATTCCGCACTTCTCGTAATGAGGCCCTATATATTTAGCTTGTTATATATTTTGCTTTTCGCAAGTTGAAGTTATAGCATGTTTTTTTCTTGCCTGTTATGATCATCACAAGACATTCCATCTCGGTGTCCTCAGTCCCTTGACAAAATCCTTGTGCCTAAATACTTGTGTACAGTGTAGAAATGTTTGACCACAGCACATAAAGGGGCCCTTGATTTAATTGTGCCACAATTAATGCTATGTTGCAATATGTCTATCCTGTCTCCATGGAATGCTGTTTAGGATGTTTGTTTGCATGGATGAGGTAACGTGTGCCCAGAGTACGAGATGCTGTGTCAGTGCTCTGCTTTCCCTGCGCTTCTCTAAATTCTTTTATGCACAGTTATGTACCCTGCCAATTAAATGTATTTTGCCAACCTCTGAAGTCTGAAAAGTAGATCCATGCAGGCTTGACATGTGGCCAACGTTGCACCAGACCTGCAGATGAGCTGGCCTGCTTTTAAATCTCAGTTACCAGTTTAATGGTATCCACTACCGAGTGTAATTTGCTTTCTGACTTTGAGAACATTCAGATATGTAATTGCTCATGTTACTATAGCTGTTAAATAGCTATTGCCGGTAAGATAGCTCAGTGGGTTGAGCACTCGCTGCTGCGATGTGTGTGTTATCTGCTGGTTCGAATCCTGGCAAGGCCAACTCAGCCTTTCATCCTTTGGAGGTTGATAAATGAGTGCCAACACAGGTTGGGTGACATTGCATGTATATTTGTTATATATAAAGTGCTTAAGCATAAGTACTATATAATACATCAATATCATTTGGCCTTGGACATCTGCCTTTATAGTAATTTGGTAATATAGGCCTATGGTGATCCATTCTTGTATGAAATGTATATCACATTACAGTGAAATATTAACCAGTTTACATAGTTTACCCCTGGCATTTTGGTGAAATGACATCCCTGACTCTATACCTCACTATTTTTAATGCTATGTGTATCTCTCTCTCGTTTCATTCACTTTGCCTCATTTTATTCTCTCTGCATATGCTCTTTGTTTGTCACACTCCTTGCCCTGTATCTTGCACTCTTTCTCCATCCATTTCCAGTACTTTCCACCCTCTAGCTTTCATTGCCTCCTCCCGTTTTTATTTCTGTTGGAAATTCCCTCTTGCAAATCGAGCACGCAAAACTGCAAACATGCTGTGTAGAAAGGTGCGCCAGCTGAAAGAGAGAAATGTGTAGCCCTGTAGATTATTATCAAGATAATATCTTGTGAGTAAATAGAGCTCTCTTGCTTGCTATCAGTTCAGCACAGAGTGACTCCGGGAGGAGCAGATTCCGTGCCACTGCTCTTGTTATGCAAAGTCATGAGAGGTGGAGAGAGGCTGGGGAACGCACGGCATGACTTAGAAAGAAAAATAAATGCGAGCACGGCTTAGCACAGGATCGGTTAGGGAGCTTTTTGCCATCCTTGTACATTTTCATTAACTGCATATTTTACTTTGGACAATCACAGAACAAACGCGTTTGTGAACTAGAGAGAGTTTGCCGTTATTCCAGGATAATCATGCCTCTTTTGCACGGTAATTTCCCTTCCCCCACACCAGTCCTTCTGGTGCTGAGCTCAAGGGTGAAAGAGGTGTGAAGGGCGGGCACAACATGTTCAACATGACAATAGCATTGGAATTTGATCTCCAGTCTCAGAACCCAGTGGCATTTGGGAGCCAAACAAGTGGGGAGAATCCTTGCACTTAGGTCCTTTGGAAAATTTCAAGAAAGAAAAGTGTGCTCACTTTAGATGAACATACATTTAGAGAGGGCAGCATTAAATGTTATCCTTTACATCAATTATATGATTTCATGGCTTCTTTTTCAAATCTTCATTATATATATTTTTTTTAATACTTTGGTCATTTAAACAGTTTTACATTGTATAGGTGGGCTTTCAAAATAACCACACATTGCAATGATGATTATAAAAAAAATACGGGGGCGTTCATTTTCTTTGTACCTTACTTGAGTCTAATGCATAAAACTCTTCTAGAATAATGGTTCAATTATTTTCCTTTCTCAAACTGAGCGACTGAATACTGGTCCCATTTATTTATATATGTGTTTGTTATTGGTTCATTTTATTTTCTCACTAAAGATGACGCAGTTAATCTACAAACCTGTATTCAGAAAAATCTATTGGGCCTCATTACACGGTAGGGGGTGAGCCATGGCGCTATTAGCACCATGGCTCATGCCGGTAAAATACCGGCACCGCCTTGGCGGTAAGGGGATTTACCGCCCCATTCCAAGGTTGGAGGGGCGGTAAATCCCCCTTCCACCATTGCCCTTCCCCATTCCCATTTCTGCCCCATAGGGCTCTATGGGAATGGGGAAGGCGCTAATTACAGCACCGCAATTTTGCGGTGCCGTAATTAGCTCCGAGGTCCCTTAGCGGGTTGGATTTTAACACCTGCAAAAAGCAGGCGTTAAATCCCCCAACCCGCAAAGGGACCTCGAAGTAAGGCGGTAAGGATTTACCGGTACCAGTATTTTACCGGTACCAGTAAATCCTTACCGCCATCCGTGTAATGAGGCCCATTGTCTCAGAGGGTTCGAGACACGAAGAGCTGATGGGGTGGATGGATATATTATAAGCAACAGCAAACCAGCCTGGGTTACACTTTGGCATTAGGTGTCATGTCAGGTGAGGGATACTGGAAAACAGCAAGTGGTGGCTGGCAGTGCTTGGCAGTGGAAGGAGCTAGAAATGGGTGTTATCTGAAACAATCTTGTCATACCCTGAATTAGTAGTGCCGTACTACTTACAAAATAAGGTATTTGAACTAAAATGTGTTCATTGGAAGTATACATTCAAATCGTGCCTTTTAGTTGTAGAAGGATAGACTGGACATGGAACAAGTAGCGTGCTTGGACCTTTTATGAATAACATAGGATAATGTGTCTCTATGTTACTAAAAGTCAAGGATGTCGGCAGGGTCTGGACAGATGTCTTGAAGTTTGGTCAAAAAGGGGCCAGGCTCCAACCCTGAGAGAGCCACACACCCACAACGTTCTCCCCCTGCCTGATGAAAAGATTGTGTTCACTTTTTCTTACGTTGGGATGCGCTATATATTGTAGAGTGGTGCTGAGACTCTGGGCCTCCTGCATAGCATTTGTCAACAACTAGGTTCTGATCATATAAATTAATACTGTCTAACGTTCTTTGTTTATTGTAGTACCTACAGTTTGGGTCTTCACTATCACACAACCTGTGCAGTTTATTCACTGTTCTCTGGAGAATATATTAATCAGATGTAATAACCGAAATTGAAATGCATAGTGATAGATTTGATTTCTAGATGATTAAGGAGATATCTCAGTGTGTTAAGCACAGTCTTTTTTCAATTTTAGCATAATTGTTTCACCAATCTATTCCCTTACCTTCTGTTACAAAGAAAATTCCTCTTTATAGAAGTCTATTCTTGACTACACCACTCCTAACTCAAGCCTGGCAGTCACAGAATTAACCTTCTAGAAATTCAATTGAGAGACAACATACAGAGATGCCCAGGAAAATAAGCCAGGAAATGTACTGGATGGCTGGAGTCAATTCTCAAACCCTTCATGCTTCCAACATTAAATTTTGTAGTAACCTATAATTCTTTAAACTCACATTAGAAACTATGAGAAACCTGAAGGTGTCTCACCCGCTAGTCTCTGGAGACCTGTCACCCAGGTGGCCAGGACACGGCCATCGCTGTTGGATCCAGTTCCTGTGGGTGGACCAGTGAGGGAGGATCACCTGGATGAGGGGTCTTCGGAGAGTGGAAGTGGGACACCGACGGGCAAAATGCGGCACCCCCTTCCTTGTAACACCTTTTCCCATCCTACTCTGTAGGATATTTAGAAGCTGCACCCCCCCTTTTCCAACAAAAACACTTTCTTACACCGTAACAGACAACGGACTAACACCAGAGCGATTCCCTATGTGCATGTTTAGCATTGTCTAACGTAATATTACGGAGACGCTCTTTGGCTGTAACAAGAGATCGATGGACCTCAGGGGTCGCATCAAGAATGTATCTAGCCTCCCATTCTCCCACTTCTCTTTCAGATTCTGTCAGCGTATGTAGGTGCACTTTTTTTTTATTGGATATCCAGGAGATCGCTGCACCCCTAAGCACTGCCTTATATGCTTCCCATACCACCACCGGGCTATCGACCGATGTTGTGTGAATCTCAAAATATTCGTTAGTTTTTTCAGCAAGGTGGTCAATAAAGTCAGGGAAGCCTAGGTAATCGTTATTTAATCGCCATGATGGGGGCAGGGGGGTGGTTAGGCCATTCACCCGTATCTCAATCAGTAATGGTGAATGGTCTGCGATGCCGCAGGGAAGTAGTTCTGCGTTACGTACCCTATGTATGTCTGTGGCGGGAGAAAAAAGTAATCTAATCTAGAAAGGGACCCGTGAGCCCCAGAGTGGAACGACTATCCCTTGCTTCTGGGGTGAAGCTCCCTCCACACATCTCGGAGGCCCAGTGCAGATGTGAACGCTGCTAATCTAGTGAGAGTGTTTGGATTACGGCCTTGAATATGAGTGTGATCTAGAGTATTGCACATTACAGCATTGAAGTCCCCCCATAGAATCCAAGTGTCTGGATGGTGTCTCGCGACGAGGGTGGTGATGTCATCTAGGAGTTCTTCTCCGAGCCCTGGTGAAGAGTATATCGCAGCAAAGGCCAGAGTTTCCACCCCCCAGTGTGCCAAGCAAGATCGTATAGTGGCCTCTGGGGTCTTGTTCCACTGTGATTGGGGTGAATGGGATGCGTTTGTGCAGTAAAATCAAGGTGCCTCGAGATCCCATGGTGTACCCTGCATGGAATGCAGAACGATAATTTGTTCTTCGGAATAGAGTACAGACCGAACCCGCTAAGTTTGTTTCTTTGATAAGGGCAATATCGGGGGAGTGCCTGTCCAGGAATTGGGTAATGAGACACCTCTTGATCCCAGAGCTCATTCCATTCACATTCCAGGTGAGCAGTTTGAGGGACCTAGGGCGGTCTACAGATGTTGGTCGGGTCGATGTTGCAGCCATATAATTTGTATGGTAAGTAAATGAGCATACCACTCGCACAGATTAGATCGGAGCTGGAAATCTTCGAATCCCACGCCCTTAGAGAGGTACAGTACTACACGCGGCCTCTGGCGGTGCGGAAGTACAGGGAAGGGGACAGACCAGGGAGAACCCTGGCCAGACTGGTGCACACAGAGGAAGGCAAGTCCCGAATTGACAGCATCATAAACGCAAGAGGCCCCCAACACTGGTCCGACCAGTGTATCCTTGACACCTTCACGGAATGGAAACGTCCTGATCTGGCCTGGGAAGCAATACTTCAGAAAACTACACTCTACGTGCGCCCAATTCCTTTGGCATTCTGGTGTGGACCGCCAAGAAGTGGCAACATATGACCCTCCCTTACGAGAGAGGGGGCTTCACGGCCCCTGATCTAACCCGATATTGGATTGCTCCACAAGGCCAACATGCTACACATTGGTACAAACACCCGGCGGCACGCTCCCCATGTGAAACTTAAAAAACTAGCAGACAAGGAGGTAAATATTATGTCCTTAATCCTCTACCGTACATACCACAGCGGATCCCGTGGCCACCACGATTATGCCATGGAATCGACTACTGCACTCCCAGCCTGAGCGTCGACCATACTACAAGTGGCTACCCATCTGGCACTTCCCGGGCCTCACCTCCACCCACGATAAACTCCTCATGCGACACTGGCTAGACCTGGGGTATCAGGCACTAACAGACATATATCCCAAAGGTAAATTCATTACCCCGCAGACATGGCGCCCGGGACACTCCGGTTCGGCGTTAGAGCTGTTGCAATACTTCAGACTAAGAGCGGCAGTTCGCATCATGTGGCTCCCTTACCCAGATGAGCCTCCTGACTCACCCGATATTCACTACATAGCCAACTCAGCCGGCAGTAGGGGTATAACGTCTTCTCTGTAAAAGATACTACTGGAAAAATCTGAGGATGCACTTTCAAAACCGCGAGACGAGTGGAGTGAGGAGCTGGGCCTGGCAATCACAGATGACATGTGGAGAAAAATGTGCTTGCACACACGCAAAGTCAACCTTAACTCCAGATTTCGATGAATGCAATATAAACTCCTCAATCGATTATATTACACACCATACATACACACCATACAGGGTGGGGAAATTTGCACATAATCAGACCCACACATGCCCGAGAGGCAGATCCGAAGAAGCGGACCACACACACATGTTTTGGTCCTGTACCGCACTTGGTGCATTCTGGAAAGCAGTAACTGAAGCCCTTCCAGAGATAGTCGGGACCCCAGTGGGCCTCGATCCGTTAGCTATTCTGTTTGGGTTGGTGGGCTGGCGTTGAGGTGAAGAAAATGTCAACATTTTTGAATGTCAGTGCTATGGTGGTCAAAAAATGTATACTACAATGCTGGAAGCGTCGCACCCCCTTCATTTGAGATGTGGCTGAAGGCTCTCACCTGGACACAGATGTGTGAGGAGGAATATATCAGTTCCCTCCCTACGAGTTCCTGCCCGAAAAATGTGTGGACAGTCTTTTGTAGTTACCTAAACAACAAAGATGACATAGAACCACTCTCCCCCCCTGCCCCGCCAGGTGTGCAAGATGAACCTGGAACCTGAGCTGCGCAAAGCATAATGGGCTGTCAGCCCACCCCCATTGAATACCCCTTAAATGTACTGGAAAACCCAAATGTATGATTGCAACTGTTTATGCACTGTGTTGTGTACCTGCTGCTACTGCTTGCCAATAAAGAAAAGTTTTTTTTAAAAAAGTAAATGAGCATACCTGGGACATCCTGTGGGTGTATGCTGGTATTGGGTGATATGTGGTAGGTGTCTCTATCAGGCAGATCATGTGGACCTAACAACATGTGATGATATGTAGACAACATTAAGCATTTCCCAATTCTCCCTCCCTATACTCCACCCCAACTTCAAGTACCTGTCGCCCGAACATGCTGACACTCGGAACTACAGAGTCAGCGTTAACTCGAAAACACTTGTGTATAGGCGCGTTATAAATGCTATATCATATCATATCATAACTTAAGAACTGGAACTATCCCAATCTCAGTTTAACCAGGAATTCACTGGTCCTGCCGAAAACCAACAATACTATTCTATAACAGTTTTATCCCCTACCGCTTCTGGAACACTGTTCAGACTTTCAGGTCCGGAGTGGGGTTTGTTTCAGGGGGGGAGGCACGCCATCTTCGACGGCCGCACAAATGTTGCTTATCCTTGGTCAAGTAGAATACTTATCATATGATTGTTTCGTTTGCAGCCACTTTTCCAGTTCGTGGTGGTGTCAATGTGCCCCATCCACCCACACCTGGTTGTCAATCCTCTTCCTCACGTAGTGGCGGATCCTGTTCATGTACCGGTGGTTTTACCCGCTCTGGTCGGGCCCAGAGGTTTTTGCTCCTATTATTCCTCGCAGTTCTCCAATCTCCCTCGATGTGCTGTTCTGCCCACCTCCATGCTTATTTGGGGTCTGTGAAGTGGACGGTAGTGCCCTTGTGGTATATTTTCAGTTGTGCTGGGAGGAGCAGGCCATATTTCACCTTCAGGGTTTGCAATTGTCTCTTAAGTTGGTCAAACGATTGCCTGGCCTTCTGTACCTCCCTAGTATAGTCCGGGAAGAAGGCAATTTTAGATCCATTGTATGTCAGTGTGCCTTTTGCGCATGCTTATTGGAGCAGTGCATCCCCATCTCTGTAATTCAGGAGTTTTGCAATTACAGTGCGTGGCGGAGCACCTGGCACTGGTCTTCCAGATGGCATACGGTGGGCTCTGTCTATCGAAAAGAATTTGGAGAACGAGTTCGGTTCAAACAAGTCAGTGATCCATTGTTCCAGGAACAGTTCCATACTTGGACCCTGTGCATTTTCTGGTAGATCAAGGATTCGGACGTTGTTACGCCTTGATCTACCCTCACCCTCATCCACTCTTTCTTCCATAGTTTTCAGTCTCGAGTTGACACTATTTAGCTGCTGTTGTAGCTCACGGAGCCCATCCTCTGCCTCAGATATGCGCTGCTCCGCCTCGCCAGTACGTGATGTTAGTTTTTGCAAATCGTGGTGAAGGAGTGAGACGTCCATACTAATGCCATCCATCTTTTGTTCCATGGAGGCCTGTGAGTCGGCAATGCAGACATAACGTCTTTTAATGATAATGTGCACTCCTTTTCAGCCATAGTGTCAACCTGGGCCTGTTTATCTTGGGCCTGTGTGACCGGCATCGTATATTGGTCAATTTTTCTTTGGGTCGGTTGTTTCTTCGCCTTGTCCTTGCCCATGGTGGGCACAAGCACTTCCTGTATACCAAGTGTGAGCTTTTGGTGAGGCAGGGCAAGGTCGCGCAGAGCCAGCAGAACGTCCGTTCAAGCCAGCAACCAGCCTGTGTGACACTCTACTCTCGGCCCCAATCGGCGGTATCCTCCCCTTGGGTCCACTGTAGCCAGGCAGTCTATTTGTAATTATTGACTCCAGGGGTCCATTTTTTGCCTCCTTGATGGGAGTATGGAAGGGCAGTTTATCCAAACTCTATGATTCGCTCCGTCTCTGATTGGTGTTTTCTCAGAGTGATCGCAGGTCAAGCCACCACCTCCAGATGTCAAGATAGAAGTGGCGCCACGACCATCACATTCCCCTGGTGTGGATTCACTAGGCACAGTAGTTAATGAGCACCTTGTTCATCTCATCCAAGCGTGTCAGGCACAGCCCAATCAAGGTACCCGGCTTGTACCAGATTCCACAAGTCTAAGAGCAGTACTCTGTTTATCTGCCACAAGCTTCGCTCTCTGCAGTCACAGCGCTGTGGGCAGGTCGGGTTCAGTCTCCTGAATGTGTTGTTGGGTAAAGAAGCCGTGCCTTGTTTGCATGTTCATAGACGTATCAGCCAAGTTGTCTGCGCAATATGCTTCCGTGCCTCTTGGGGGATTTACGCAGCGCTGCTAGTTCACCTTGACTTCGTTGTGCTTCCTTGTATTCTCTGGGTTTCTCTTCATTTCCCCTTCTGGCCTCAGCCGCACTGGCCAGGTTTGCGACGGTGGGGTGAGTGGTTAGCAGCATGCCAGTTAATTGCCCTTGTGGCTCAATTTTGCTGCGTCTCTTGAGTTACACAAAGTGAAACGCAGTAGCTCTCATCGCGTCTACATATAGCTATTTATGGTGCCGTATAGTTGGAAGCGTGTAAGCATCCATTGCCACGGGGGGAGCATTGCAGATGTGCGCAGGTTGTAGGTTCCCCACCTAGGAAAGGATGCCTTTGTTCCCTCTCTTTACAGTAATTGTCATCCGGGGTATGTTCTCGCGGAGATCCCAGGCTCTTATTACAGCAGGGTAGTGGGATTATGTTGGCACATTTTCCCGAGCTGCCCCTTCTCTCACATCAGCGCCCCATCAACAACGTGGCCATGCATTCTCTGCTGTACTCGGCGGTGATCTGCAGCTCTGTGAAACGCCACGGGCTATGTTGCTGTAGAACGAGTGCCTGTAGAGGAGTAGACAACATGTTGTTACTCCCCATATTTCCTAATTACAAAGAAGGACGACGGATTGAGACCCATCTTGGCCTTAAGAGACTTGAACAAGTTCCTCAGGAAGGACACGTTCAAGATGGTAACCCTCTTTCAGATCCTTCAGGCCCTCCAGCTTCAGGATTGGATGGTATCATTGGACCTCCAGGATGCTTACTTTCATGTGCCGATCCATCACAAGCACAGACAGTACCTGAGGTTCACTGTCGACGGTTATCATTATCAGTTTTGGGTTCTGACATTTGGGCTCACCTCCGCCCCAAGGGTTTTCACCAAGCTAATGGCAGTTGTGGCAGCGAGTCTCAGAAGAGGGGATTCATGTTTACCCCTGCCTAGACAATTGGCTGATCAGGGCCAGATCCCCTGAACAGGCGCTGGAACATCTCAGCTCCACCTGTCACTCCCTCCACAAGCTGGTCTTCTCTCTCAACTTCAACAAATACCACATGATACCATCACAGACTCCAATTCATCGGAGCAGTCCTGGATGCATCCCTGGGCAAAGCCTCGCCACCAGAGGTGAAGGCTCAAGACATTCTGCAGATGGTGACCAAATTCCAGAATGCCCAATATTTACCGGCCTTTGATTTTCCGAGGTTGCTCAGCCTCATGGCATCCTAAATTCTTCTGGTGCCAGAGGCTTGCTTGAGATTGAGATCTCTCCAATGGCCTCTCAGGATCCAGTGGTCCCAGTTCTCAGGAAAGATGTCAGATCTCCTACAAATCCCAGAGTCTCAAAAGATCTTTAGTGGTGGACCTGCCGGGAGAACATCTTAAAAGGAGAACCTTTTTGGCAACCGTGGCCGGAGATAACAGTAGTGACGGACACCTCACTCATGGGGTGGGGAGCCCATACCAATGATTTGACCATCAGCGGTCGTTGGTCTCCATCGGAGTCCAAACTACATATCAACTTTTTAGAGTTGATGGCGCTCAGACTAGCACTAAAGGCCTTTCTGCCCTCTGAATGTGGAAGGAATGTCCTGGTAATGACAGAAAACAGTGTGGCCATGTACTACTTCAAAAGGTGAGGAAGTGTAGGGTCACTACCACTTTGCAGAGAGGGAATGCAGCTCTGGTTTTGGGCAAAACAAGAGGGAATCTCTCTATCAGCAGTTCACCTATCCGGAGAGAAGAACACAGCGGCGGACGCTCTGAGCAGGCAGCACAGTCAAGTGGGAACTAACTCAGGAAGCCCTTTAGGAGATCTTCACCCTTTGGGGAAGTGGATCTATTCACGACCAGTGCCAACAGGAAGTGCAAACTTTACTGCTCAAGGGAATTTCCCCCGAGAGGAGCTCTAGGAGACGCGTTCATGATGGACTGTTAGTTTCCACTCCTATAGGCGTTTCCTCCAATCCGCATCATTCCTCATGTAATTAGGAGGTTGAGAAGGTTCAGGAAATCCATGATCCTAGTTGCCCCAGACTGTGCCAGGAGGATGTGGTACCCGGACCTTCTGGACATGTCCATCTGCCCTCTGATTCGTCTTCACAAAGAGAGGATCTTCTCTCACGAGAGGAAGGTCGGGTTCTCCATCCGGATATTAGGACTCTCAGCCTTCAGGCATGGTTTCTGAGAGGCTGAGATACAAGTATTGGGACCTCCCGGATGATGTAATGGAGATTTGGTTTCGGCCAGAAGGCCAGCAACCAAATCTTTATACCGCTGCCGCTGGAATAAGTTCTGTAGCAGGTGTAGAGATAAGAATGTTGACCCTTTCTCGTGTAATACACCGATGGTGTTATTCTTTATATCACATCTGGCAAATCTGGGGCTCCAGATTGGTACCATCAAGGGATATTTGGCAGCGCTTTCTATTTTTAAGCACACTTCAGAGGAAGTCTCCTACATTAAGAATCCTCTAGTAGTACAATTTTTAAAGCGACTAACTAATCTTTGCCTTCCAGTCCTGTTTCAAGTCCAACTATGGGATCTCAACTAGGTGTTAAACTACGTGACGGGAGCTCCTTTCGAGACTCTGCACACTTTTCCATTAAAACATCTAACTCTGGAAACTGTCTTTTTGGTGGCAATTACATCAGCCCAAAGGGTGAGTGAGCTACAGGCTTTATCCTGCAAGACTCCTTATACTGTCTTTCATAAAGACTGAGTGGTACTAAAAGTGAAGCCTACTCTTCGCCCCCGAATTGTTTCTGAGCTTCATATTACTCAGAAGATAACATTGCCATATTTTTATCCTCCACCTCATCCGGGGAAAGAATAAGAAAGACTTCACAGGCTTGACCCTAGATGTGCACTGAGCTTTTACATCTCTAGATTGGAAAAATTGCGGCAGAATGACCAATTATTTGTGGGCTATTCAGGTCACAAGTGAATACTGGCCATCACTGAGCAAACCATCTCCGAATGGATTATACGAACTATATCAGAATATTACAAACTTGCAGGTAAAGACCCTCCAGAACATCTAAGAGCTCATTCGACCAGGGGTGTTGCAACTTCATCTGTTTTTTAGAGATGGGAGTTTCGATAAAGGATATATGTGCAGCTTCCACATGGCCGTCTGTGCACACCTTTACTAAATACTACAGTTTAGACTCTTCCACGAGCCAAGATTCTGCTTTTGGGAAAGCAGTGTTGCACTCTGTGCATACATAAGCACACTAATTTCTGCTCCCTCCTCCAAATTATGTAAACTGCTTTGGAAGTGTATCAAACATAAAGAACACATGGAAGGACACAATCCATTCAAAGAACAAGTTACTTACCCACTGTAATGTTCTTTCGACTGGATGTTCCTCCCAGGCCCCTCCCAACCTACCCTGCAGTAGAACATCCCTTGCGGTTGCAGTCAATGCTCTCTCAGGGGAGTAACCGCTGAACACAAGGCAAAGCTCCACTCATCAAAACGGAACTGATCCCAACGGGTGCTGCTCGTGCTATATATATATATATACCTGGGGTGACGTCGACGTCGAGACGGAGGCGTCCGAGGGACATCAACTCGACCAGGCATCGACGCACAGTGCCCCCTGCTGAAAATAATTTTCAAAGGCAGCAAGCTGGATATTGGAAATATCTAAGATAAGGAATACATGGGAGGAACATCCAGTCAAAAGAACATTACCGTGGGTAAGTGACTGTGATCCGCCCCATGTTGCATTGCCACACCTACCCATGTTCATAAGATGAATCCTGTTGGTATTTCACGGAACAACACACCTATGGCCCATATGTCAAGACAAAACCCTCATGTCCAACTCACCCTGTATCTTACCAGCTCACAGAAAGAAAAGCATGTATATCCCAATCTGTACTAATTAACACTTTAGGATTTGCAGATCACATTTGCTCTGCTCCACCAATCCCCACCTTCCTCCATTTCAGTACGTAATGCCAAGAAGCCACCGAAATAGCTTAAGCCACATCATACAAGATCCATTTACCACACATTGTTATAAAAAATCTATGACTTTAACATTGTCGCACATCATCTCCACGCAGATGGTAACATTTAAATGATCCTACTCTACCACAAGAATTTAATAGCACCCTTATCAAACAAATGATATCTGTGAGGACTAAAACATCAATATAATCAAATACCATCTCTGTGGGGTCTTCAAACTCATTTTTATCACACACCATCTCTTTGGGGACTTGAGCACTCTTATAAACACACACCGTTGCTGTGGATACTTGAACATCACTATATTCAAACACCATCTCATTGGGTCTTTAACAGCATTATCATCACACACCATCTCTGTGGGGACTTAATCATCACCATTATCACACACAATCTCTGTGAGAACCTTAAAGCCATTATAATCGCATGCCATTTCTATGGGACTTCAACATCATTTTCACACTCAATACATGAACTAAACTGTGGTCTACCATGGTGAACCTTTTGCATTTTGGTGGTTTAATTGCATGCACATTTTCTAGAAAACTGGTGTGGTTGGGGTCTTAGTGGGTTAGAGGGTGAATCAAATTCAAAACCAGCATTGTTGATGTGTGGAGGCCAGAGGCATTGCCTGAGTCCTCAATGCCAGTATTGTTCGGTGTGGTTTCTGACAGTGGCACTTGGATTTCTCTTTTATCCAGACAGGAGAGCCCAACATCTATTAAATGACAGCACTGTGACTTGATTTTCCTCTTCCTTAGGGGGTAAGTCAAATAAATAGAGATTAGAGCTTTGGCAAGTCTGCATCAGGTTAATTTGGTATTAATAGACATAAGGCTGCCATGTGTGGGGTGGAATACGTGTGTGTAGTGTAAGGTAGCAGGAGAAAGAGGGGTATATCATTTTAGATGGGGAAGGGGTGGTGATCCATTAGGACAACCACTGTGTAGTTTAATACTAGACTCAAATGTTTCCGTTTCAGTTGTTTGTTGACCTCTGTGTGGCCCCTGGGTGGACTGTAACAATATTTTTATCACACACCATCTATTTGGGGACTTTAGTGTTATCATTATAGCATACCATCTCTGTGGGGACCTCAACATCTTAGAAATGACACAACATCTCTGTTGGACTTTAGTGTTATCATAATCACATGCCATATCTGTGGAAACCTTATTTTGTACTAGTAATCTTTTAGTATTTTATAAAGATTTATATAGCGGCTAATGCCAAAGTGTTTAACATCATCATAACTACACACTATCACTGTGGGGACTTGAGTGTTGTTATAATCACATACCATCTCTGTGGGGACTTTAGTGTTATCATAATCACTTGCCATACCTGTGGGGATCTTGTATTATATTTATAAATGCTTAGTATTTTATCTAGATGTCTATAGTGGCTAATGCCTGAGTACTTAACAGCATCATAATTACACACTGTCTCAGTGGGGACTTCAATATAGTCCTACTCACACACCATCTCTATGGGGACCTTATGATCATTGTAATCACACACCATCTCTGTGGGGACCTTATCATTGAAATCACACACCATCTCCGTGGGGACCTTATCTTCATTGTAATTACACCCCATCTCTGTGGGGTCCTTATCATTTTAATCACACACCATCTCTGTGGGGACCTTATCATCATTGTAATCACACACCATCTGTGTGGGGACATTAGTGTTATCATAATCACTTACCATACCTGTGGGGACCACATTTGGTATTTGTATTTTTTGTATTATATTGAGATTTATGTAGCGGCTAATGCCCAAGCGCTTAACAGCATCATAACTATACACTGTCCATGTGGGGACTTGAGTATAGTCCTAATCACACACCATCTCTATGGGGATTTTACCATCATTGTAATTACACACCATCTCTGTGGGGACATCAACATGATTGCAAGTACACACTGGGCCTCATTCCGACTTTGGAGGTAACCACGCCGCTATTTGCGGCATGGCTGCAACCAAAATCATTCCGACTCCGCCCTGGTGAATGGAGTAATTACCGGTCCATTCCAAGGTTGGAGGGACTGGTAATTCCCCATTCACCAGGGCCCTTCCCCATTCCCAATTGAGCCCCCATAGGGCTCAATGGGAATGGGGAAGGCGCTAATAACGGTACCGTAAATTACAGTACCGTTATTAGCACTAAAGTCCCTTTGCGGGCCCGTCCTTAACGCCTGCTAAAAGCAGGCGTTAAGGAAGGACCCGCAAAGTGAACTCGTAGTAGAGCGGTAAGGGTTTAACGGCACTGGTCTCGTTACCGGTGACCATTAACCCTTACCGCCCTACTCGGAATGAGGCCCACTGTCTCTGTTAATTCCACTATTATTATACACATTCCAAAAGATGGAAGCAACATCATTTCCATTAAACCATTTCTAAAGAGGAGATATGAGTTTGCTGGGTAGATGATGCCTGTGAAAGAATGAGATCTGAATTTGAATGTTTTATTTCGTTTTCCCCACAGTGTGTCAGCCTGGGTCAATCAAGTCATCTCCTATGTCGCAGTTATCTTTTCTGGAACATTTTGAGTGCTCATAATAGTGTTTAATGCCAGAAAATAAGTACCTTTTTAAGTTTCACATGCAAATAAAAAATCTTGTGGGAAATGCCAAACCAGCGAAATCCATCTGGTGTGATGCAGGCAGGTACTCACATGTAGCAATACAGTTGTATAATGTATATGGAGTACTATAAAGTAAGCATTTTTCCATTTGCTTTTGGAGCAATCATCCCAAATAAGAATAATAAAGTAAGTCCCCACAAGGATGGTAACACACGTTCAAGTCCCCGCAAAGATGGTACCGAACACGCGAGTAAAAATACACATTTTTGCAAATATGAAGTTGGATTCTGTATTATGAATTTTTTCTACATATAGTTTTGCTATTAGCCCATTTCTAAAACATTGGGAAGGGTTAGTCCCCACAAGGCAGGTATCCACACATAGTCCCCACAAGGTAGGTAAAACGTGTATGTGTGTGTGTGTGTATATGTATGTGTGTATATATATATGTGTATATATATTTCTGAGGCTTGTGGAATCTGCTTAGATCACATGCTGTGCATAGGCCGACATCTAGTGGAAGCTGCGGAGTATTACAGTTTGTTTTTCGAAACTCGAAAATGGGCGTCGACACAGGCGTGCAGGTAATACTATCCCTAGTGTGACGTCCACTGTACCCAAGATCCCTCACGCGTCTAGGATCCTCAGATTGTTTTTTTCCGCCATACTGGTCGGAAGCATCTTGCGGAGTCCCCTGGCCTTAGCCATACTTTTGCTATTATATTACAATTTAAAATTATTTATTGACATCCTTCCCCACCCCAACGTCGACCATCGATCTCGACGACGGCTGGAGAAGACATCGACCGTCGGCTGCTGCACGACGGATCTGGGCCTCGGAAGGCCGCTGGCCTCGGCCCGGGCCTAGTAGGCCGCTGGCCTCGGCCCTGCAAGTAGGGAGAGTGGGGGGTGGTACATACTCTTCACTCTTGGTATATAGGTACACCTTATATATTTCCTACACTTATCAGCCCGCTGCCTCAAGGTGCGTATGGAGGGTACCCCTTTCCAATTCTGCCCCAAGTGCAATCGCAAATACCCTTGGGTCGACAGGCACGCCACGTGCAATCTCTGCTTGCCGAGGGACCACCCCGAAGCGAACTGCAGAGCGTGTAGTAGGTTTAAACCTAAAACACTTAAGGACCGTTCGACAAAGCGTTGGGCCCACCACGCCAGGCAGGCAGCCATGGCAGCGGAGGGCGCCTTCAGCGATGGCAGCGACGCCGTACTTTCGGACGGCGAGGGCATTACGGCGTCGAAAGACTGCCGAGCGCAGGTCCCCGACCTCGGAAGGTTGTCCGGCAGGGCGGCTATGGGGAAGACCCCCGGCGACGCAAGCGCTACACCTACACACACTAAGCACACTAAGTCCAACCGAACCTCGACGACGTCGACTTCTCGGAAAGAGGCACGGATAGAACGGTCCGACTCGGTGTCCTCTGGGCGCTCTCGATCGAGATCGCCTCATGACGCAAGGCAATCATCCACTCTTGCCAAGAGTGCCTCGCTCCCTAGATTAACGGAAGTTCCATCGTCGGAAGACGAAGACGACTTCCACCCCCAGGCCGCGCTCCAAGAGACCGAGAGCGCAGTTAACACCAGCGAGGCCCCACGCTCGAAACAAAATACCTCTCCCGACCCTCGGCGCCAGGCGTCGAAAGTCTCTGGGGCCTCTAAGGGGCAGGGAAACATTTTTCCACGCACGGGGAGGGAGGGAAACAGCGGAAAGTTCAGCCTTCCACTCCTGTAAGACCATCCTTCCACCCCAAGCAGACAGATAAACATAAATCTACTGGGACAGCAACATCCAGCAAGGGTACCCTTGATAAGTCCTCTAAGTTGCCTACTAAAGTCATACCCTGTTCCAAAGAATGGTCCAGTGAGGACATAGACAGGGTCATGTCAAGAATGTCTTCCTTAGCGGATTTTTATGACAAAAACCCAGAACATTTCCTTTCGTATGACCCTCAAGGGGCCACACCCTCAGGCTCCTCTGATCCTATCCCCATAAGTAAAAAGGCCCGGGTCGAAAGACTTGACCCCTTCGAGGTGCAGCCTTACTCTACTCCATACTCTACTCCTCACCCCAGATACCAAGGACAACCTTTCCCTGAAGGGGACCAGGAGTTTTCAATTATGGAGGAACGTACCGGGTCTGAATACTATGCGGAGGATGAGGACCTGGAGGAGTTAGAAGATGAGGAAATTTACAGAGTAGATTCCCCGGTAGAGAGCGAAGCCCCAGTTACCGACTCGCCAGTTGATAACCAACCCCTCCTTAATGAAGTTCTTGCTCGCGCAGCAGAACATTTTCACATCAACACCCACGGTGTACAGGAGGAAAGGGACTTCGCAGAAGAGTTGGTGGGAGAGAGGAGGCCCGTTGCTCAGACCATCCCTATCCTTAAATCCATCCAACGTAGAATAGATCCATCCCTGGTGAATCCTAACCTCACCAGAGCCGTCAACCCCAGAGTCGAAAAACTTTTTCGGGCAGCCCAGTCTGACCCTCTTTATATAAGAGGTCATCTTAAACCAGACTCCCTAGTGGTTACCAACACTCGGAAGAGGGCTGGGACACCCTTATCGTCGTCAGAAGCTCCTCCCGACAAGGAGAGCAAAAGACTGTACGGGTTTGGCAGGAAGGTAGCCTCAACGTCCGCCTACCAAGCAAGGATTGCAAACTCCACCACCCTGTTGGCAAGTTACAACTGCCATCAATGGGAAGAGGTCGCGGCGCTCATAGCCTCTGCTCCTGAACCCTTAAAGGGCCAGTTGGCTCGGATCTCGGCAGAAGGGAGAGCCGTGTCTGGTTGCATATTAAAAGCAACTTTCGACGCCGCGGACAACGCAGGAAGATTGATAGCAGAAGGTACTGTTATCAAGAGACATGCGTGGTTACGGCAGTCGGGGTTCAAAACAGAAACACAGGCTTCATTAATAGACAAGCCGGTGGAACCCGATCTACTGTTTGGGAAAGCGGTCGAAGACGCACTTAAGGACGAGTACGAGACTCTCAAATCCCTTGGCCAGCTTACCAACAAACCCCCGAACCAAAGGGGGAACAGTAATTTTCGTCGCCCACGCGGCCAAAATTCACAAAGAGGCAACTATGCCCAAGGACAGGGTACACAATGGAACAACAACCAGCAGTCTACCCAAAGTTACAGTAAGGGTAACAAGAGAGGTCGTGGAAGAGGCAGAGGCAGCCCCAACAAGGGAGGTGGCACGCCTCCACCAAAGCAGTGACGCTCAGTTCAGGGTCCCTTCTCACGCAACCCCAGTAGGGGGACGCATTTCCAACTTCACCCAGGCTTGGGAAGGGATCACCTCAGACAGATGGGTGCTGTCGACAGTGTCCGCAGGATATTGTATAGAATTACTGCAGCGTCCCCGGAACCACCCTCCACGACAAAGAATACACTCCTTAGAACATCAGAAGATCCTTCTCGAGGAGATCGCCATTCTGCTAGAAAAGGACGCGATAGAACTCGTCCCAGGACACCAGGTAAACAAGGGTATCTATTCAACTTACTTCCTTGTGCCAAAGAAAGATTTGACAATGCGCCCAGTATTGGACTTACGGCCTGCCAACAAGTATGTCAAGCCCCAAAAATTCCGTATGACCACGCTACAAGAGGTAATCCCCCTCCTAAAAAAGGGGGATTACATGGCAACATTGGATATGAAAGATGCTTATTTTCATATTTCCATGCTCCCAGCGCACAGAAAGTACTTGCGCTTCAAGGTAGACAGTCGCCACTACCAATTCAAGGTACTGCCCTTCGGGATAGCTTCAGCACCAAGGGTATTCACCAAGGTACTGGCGGTGGCAGCTGCACACCTACGCAGGGAGGCAATCCCAGTGTACCCTTATCTGGACGACTGGCTCATAACGGGGGAAACCCCAGGAATTTGCAGGTCAAACATTCAGAGGACTATCGACCTCCTCCACGAATTAGGCTTCTCTATCAACGAGAAGAAGTCAAGTCTGGTGCCAAGCACCTCAAAACAGTTCCTAGGAGCAATCCTAGATACTCAGAAAGGGTTTACCTTCCCTTCAGAAGAAAGAATTCGGAATATACTACTGCAAATTCCACATTATCAGTCAGGTCAACAAATAACGGTACGCAAAGCAATGCGGTTACTGGGCATGATGGCGTCATGCATTTACCTGGTCCCCCACGCGCGTCTGCGCATGCGTCCCATGCAGGAATGGTTGGCGAAACAGTGGTCTCAGGCAAGTGGTCAGTGGGACGATCTAGTGGTCGTTTCGCCAACACTCGTACAGAGCTTACACTGGTGGACAAGAGAGAATCTTGCAAGGGGAAAACCCTTTTACGATCCCGAAGTACAGGCAGTGGTGACTACAGATGCATGCCTGACTGGGTGGGGAGCTCACCATCTCCACCACACAGCTCAGGGTCTCTGGTCTCACTCAGTAGCCAAGAACCACATCAACCTGCTAGAGCTTCTGGCAGTATTCCGAGCGCTTCGGGCGTTCGAGCCCCATCTGCTAAACTTGTCGGTGCAGATCCGGACGGACAGCACGACAGCCATGTTCTATCTGAACAAACAAGGAGGGACACGTTCGCCAAATCTGTCCAAGCTTGCCCAGAAAATCTGGATATGGGCACTCAGACGGAACATCTTCCTGTCATCACAACATGTTCCAGGGGAGCTCAATTCCCTAGCGGATGCCCTAAGCAGAGACTCCCTCCCAGAAGAACACGAATGGGTCCTTCACAGAGAAATCGTAGAAGATCTCTTCTCTCAGTGGGGTGTCCCCACTATAGACCTATTTGCCACAAGCGAAAACAAACAATGCCCAGGATTTGCATCCAGGTTCCCCCAGCCAGACTCCCAAGGGAACGCCCTGTGGATGAACTGGTCAGGGATGTTTGCGTACGCTTTTCCACCAACTCCTCTCATCAGGAAGGTGGTGTACAAGATGAACAAGGAATCAATGACGCTCATCCTAGTTGCTCCCATGTGGGCAAGACAACCATGGTTTCCACACCTACGCAGGATGGCGGTGTGCGAGCCCATCAAACTCCCAGCCTGGTACAACCTACTGTCCCAGCAACAAGGTCAAACAGTGCACCAGGAACCCAACTCAATAAACCTGGCAGCATGGCTCCTGAGGTCATAGAGTTTGGGCATCTCAATTTACCACAGAGGTGTATGGACATCCTAAAAGAATCCAGGAAACCAAACACAAGGCACTGTTACTTTGACAAATGGAAAAGATTTGTTATTTGGTGCCAGAATAAACAAATCAACCCAGTTGATTGCACTCCTTCCAACGTTGTAACATACATGCTCCACCTGCTGGACGCAGGTTTGGTTTTTAACTCTCTGAAAGTACACCTGGCAGCCCTCTCGGCTTACACCACATCCCATAACAAGGTATCGTGGTGGAAAGTACCAGTAGTTAAAGCCTTCATGGAAGGAGTAAAGAGACTTCACCCTCCTATTTCGAACCCACCGCCAGGATGGGACCTCAATGTGGTGCTAGCTAAGCTCATGGGCCCCCCTTTCAAACCCATGCATAAAAGTAGTCTCAAACACCTGACTTATAAAACGGCCTTCTTAGTAGCCATTACCTCTATAAGAAGGGTCAGTGAAATTCAGGCTCTGTCAGTGCAGGATCCTTTCTTTACTATCCACAAAGACAAACTGGTTTTACGCACACACCCTAGGTTCTCACCTAAATTTATATCCAAGTTCCATGTAAACCAGTCCATCGAGCTTCCGGCTTTCTTCCAGAACCCGCAAAGCTCAGCTGAGGTGAAACTACACACCCTTGATGTGCGTAGGGCGGTCCTCTACTATGTAAATAAAACCAGACCGCTAAGGAAAACAGATCAACTGTTTGTCTCCGTAGCTACAGGCAGAGAGGGGGATCGCGTCTCTAAAGGCGCGATCTCGAAGTGGATTATCAACTGTATACAGCTGTGTTACTCTCTTTCTGAAAAAACTCTGCCTTTTACGCCAAGGGCCCATTCTACTAGAGGCATTGGGGCCACTCTGGCTTTCATTGCAAATGTTCCCCTCGACACCATTTGCAAAGCAGCTACTTGGAGCTCTATTCACACTTTTACTCAGCATTACTGCATTGACACTCATTCCAAGACAGATACACAAGTGGGACAAGCGGTTCTAAGACACCTGTTTGCTCATGACCCTTCTCACATCCCACCTCCTTCTTCTGGTACTGCTCGCTAATCTATGCACAGCATGTGATCTAAGCCGATTCCACAAGCCTCAGAAGGGATACATTACTCACCGTAATCGTATTTCTGATGCTTGTATCTGCTTAGATTCACATGCGACCCACCCTTCCTCCCCTCCGAGAGAAGGCGCATGATTGCTTGTAGTCTTACCTTTCTGTCTATCTGCTTGGATTATCTGTACTCACGCTACTCCTCATGCTTCCTCATGTCAGAAAAAATACAATCTGAGGATCCTAGACGCGTGAGGGATCTTGGGTACAGTGGACGTCACACTAGGGATAGTATTACTGGCACGCCTGTGTCGACGCCCATTTTCGAGTTTCGAAAAACAAACTGTAATACTCCGCAGCTTCCACTAGATGTCGGCCTATGCACAGCATGTGAATCTATGCAGATACAAGCATCAGAAATACGATTACGGTGAGTAATGTATCCCATATATGTGTGTATATATATATATATATATATATATATATATATATATATATATATATATATATATATATATATATATATATATATATATATATATATATATATATATATATATATATATTTTAGCCGGTCAAGTGGCACAGCGAGTAGAGCGCTCACTTTGAAATCCGTGCAGAGCCTGCTAACGCAGGTTCGAATCCCAGCGGGGCCAAACTCAGCCTTTCATCCTTCCGAGGTCGATAAATGAGCACCACACACCCTGGATAATAAGCAGCGCTTAGATACTTGAGGGTTCGTAGCGCTATATAAAAAAAATGCCAAATTATATATATTTAGCAAACAAGAGGAAAACTGTAATCGAAAATGGAACAGTTTAGCCCGCACTCCAGGCCATGAAACAAAAAAACCAGGGAGCACCGTTCAATCAAAAAAGTGAGCCAGAAACTCGTAGTGGGAATACTTACAAGTTTAATTGTTTACAAAAAAATGTACATTTTAAAGCCACCATTGACAGAAACAGAGGCAGGGCACCGGAAGAACTGTCCAGGGTCCATTTGTGATGTCATCTTTGATGTTCTGGGTGTTAGTCTTAGCAACGCACGTAGGTAGCGCGAGTTATGGTTGTTTAGCGGCATACCATATTTAGGGAATGTCAAGTGTTTTTTGGTTTTACTGTGAAGTATAACGTCCCTTTAACAAAGTTTTTTCACTGAATATACATATATATATATATATATATATCAGTGAAGAAAAACAAAGGGGCTAAACATGCGATGTCATCAATGACATTTGTGATGCCATCTTTCATGTCCTGGGTGGTAGTGTTAGCAGTGCACAGTGGTGATGGCAGGAATGGGTGCTTAGCCTACTTTAACAAAGTTTTTTTGTTTGCTGCATTTCATTTTTGTTGAAGGGGAACTTAATCATAACATCGTGGTAATTTTTTTTTGTTGAATATACACTATCATCATGTGATCTTGGAAGATATGTAGTATATTTTACTTTATATACATGTAACATACAACATACAGAACCCCCTTGCGATTGATATTTGAAGGACACGGACTGAGCGCCTGTTTGTGGACGGACTGAGCGCATGTTTGTGGTGGACAAGGTCAACAGTGGCCAAACAGGCAGGGGGTACCTGAAATTGTACTATTGTCTTACACTAAAAATGCATACCTAGGAAAAAGGACACATGTAGAC
Source organism: Ambystoma mexicanum (assembly GCF_040938575.1). NCBI lineage: Eukaryota > Metazoa > Chordata > Amphibia > Caudata > Ambystomatidae > Ambystoma > Ambystoma mexicanum. The sequence continues at coordinate 1,384,837,988 of NC_090929.1, read as the reverse complement.
ATTACAAGTACTAATAAAGAAGTAGGGAAACCTAAACGTGTGAAATTAAAACCATGCATTTAATGACCATGTAGAATGAATTGGATTATACCACAACCAAAAAAAGGTATGCCTCCAACAGAATTATCTCACAGGACCGACCGCAGACGCACGCACTACAACAAGGGGAAATTACAACAAAATAGTAAGGGAACTTCATTTTTCTTATATGTGAGTGTACTTTTTTTGGTATGTGGGGCAGAAAAAATTATTTCTTTCTGGTGTTTTGACACAGAAATGGCCAGTACTTTGGAGTTGCTGGAGGAGAATTTTCCACTTGGGGAAATGTCCGAAGACAGCGACAATAATGGTACACACTGCTCTGCATAAGCAAAATAATCAGTATTTTATAGGCATTTGACATACGTATATTTATTTTTAAGAGAGCAGGGAAAAAAAGAAGAAAGGGCAACAAACGACAGAGGAAGACAGGCTGAAAAGGATTGAAATGAAAATGGAGACACTGAATGACAATTTTAAAGGTTTAAGGGAATTTGTGGAGGAGTTTGTGAGAGGGAAAGTACGTTATCACTGTCCCACCTGTACCTGCCCCCCTTCTCCATGCCCTAGCGAACCATCCCCAAACCTTCCAGAAGAAAATAGACGTTTTGATGAAACATCCATCCCTTCTTCCCCTCACAAATCATCCCCTCATAACCAGCCCGTATTGAATCCTAATTCCCCTATATTTGTGTCAGTATCTTCTTCCCCATGTATTTCTCTTGACTTAAGTGTGTGTTTTTGGAAAGTTTTTGTATATTAGTTGTAGTTGAACAGTTTGAGGAAAATGTTTTTTTTAAAAAAAGACTTAAAATGTTCGCGAATAGCGCGCCTGTTCGAGCAACCCGTAAGCAATACAATATAAATGTTCTAATGACAATACACCTACCTGTACCAATATCAACCAAGATGGTACTGATCTTAGAACGCACCATCTGTGCAAGTTTTGCGTAAATAAACAAAGGGGCACCCTAATCATATTATACCTCTCCGTACTGCTTACAAACGAGATAGAACATGTTAGTAGAACACACCAGGTGTCCGGGATGTCTGTAAATGAGCAAAATGGGAGTCTCTTAAGGACAGTATACCTGTCCGTATCGTCCGCAGCCAAGATGGAACCATCCATAGAACAAGCGTGGTGGGCGGCATGTTCGTGGCCAAACAAAATGGAGGTGTCCTAAGGACAGTGGACCTGTCCGTGCAGTCAGCAGATCATGTATGCACATGCGCAGTACACACTTAAGTACAACTAACATCGCGCTTGTCCCTAACTGTCCGTCTCATTTGTGGCGCATGTTTGGAAGAATTCTCTGTAAGGCTAATTTCCCAAACCTAATGAGTCCCCCAGCAGCTTTGCTGGATTTTTGGGGTTTATTTTTTTCTCTCCTGCTAAGAGTGAGATTCATTTGCTCCCACTCGTAGACATGATTTGAGGTGTTCCTTTAACTTTCCAAGTGTTTTATGGGCTATGGGGTCTTTTACTCCATAGGGTCTCATGTGTTTTTTTGATGTGGGTTACACAGCACCCTCCGTGCCGTAACCCAGGGGTGTCGTAGCGACCCCCCAACATAGACTCCATACCCTGGGACTGACTACTGTCTCCCAGGGCATGTAAAGTCACCATTGGCTTTACTAGTCCCAAATTATGAACAGAAACCAGTACAAACCATCATATTGTGGATGTACTGGTCGGGGCAATTCGATTGCCCCGGGGTCTGTTGTTCGAGGGGGCAACTCTCCATCCCCCCTGATCGAGTTTTGGCTGGTGGCAGTGGATACTACTTTTTATATTCGACCACGAATATATCTCTATGGGATTTTCCCATGGTTCGAGGCTACCAACTTTAATTATTTAATTCTTATAGCCTCGAACATACCGCTGGTTTATTTAATATTAATTCACCGGTTGGTATTTTTTTGCCAGAACTCTATTCTAAATTGGCGTTTGTGTTCTCTTCTGTGACTCCAACCCAAGTCGAGCCCTTTGTTCCACTTTTTGGCGGGCTTCTCCACAGAAGCCTCCAAAAGTGGTGCCACTCTGTCTGGGTACCACAGGGGGTGTGTGAGGGGGTTTAGGCACCCTGGACTGAGTTACCTTGGTAACTCAAGTCGCACTCTTGTGTGATTGGCCCAAGTGGTGAGCCGGCCGGCACACCACTTAGCATGTTTGATTGACAGCTAGGCCGAGTGAATGGGGGTGTGCTGCATAAAATCAGGGCTTTGGGGACGAAGTTCAGAAGTCGCCACAGGACCTAAGAATCCGAGGAGGGAGAAGTTGAGCCGACCTGCAACGCGGCACCACCGGTGGAGCCCTGCTGAACCATCTCGCCACTTTTCCCGACGACAGAGGAGATCTCCAGTCCGGAGAGTCTTCTTCCTTTGACTGGTGGGGATAACCAGTTTTGCCGCCTTTTCATCTTCCTGGAGCATCTTGTGGCCGCCTTGCCTGTGCCAAGCACCTCGGCAACCGGAATACCACGGTTTACCACTACCGCAAAGAGAAGGGTAGTGCCTTTTAACTGGAGAACTCTGCGGCTGGTTTCGTCCCTGGAAGTGCAACGACCTTCATCTTTCCTCCACGGTGAGACCTCTTCTTCCTCTGGACGAAACACCGACTTGCACCTGCTGCCAGGAACTGCCCCACTGGAGCTTCCTTCACACTTAAGGTACTGTGTCCCGCCTGGCTTCCCTTGCGACAGATCGTTCGGGGTGACAGTAAAGCTTCGGCTTTCTAACCTGGGCTGGCCTGGGGCAACCTAGCTAACGTTTCCTGACTTTAATTTCATCCTTTTTGTGCGAACTATCTACAAAGACTCTTTGGGCATAACCCCCCTGGTGAACCTGGACCCCTTCTGCTTGCTCTCTCCAAGAGTGGGCCTTGCAATTGACTTCCTTGCTCTCCAGTAGAACTCTGCCTATCCTGCCTTACTGTAGTTCTTTGAAAAAGTATTGAAACTTGTATGCTTCTTTAACTCTGCCTTTTTCCCCTCCCTTTCTTTACAACTTATTAGAGTTTCATCTTATGTTAAGCGCTCACCTCTGTCTGAAAATAAGTGGTGTTTCTCACTAAGAATTGTCTAATAAGTGAATAGGGTTGTATATATATGATAGTGACTGTGTGTTGAATTTACTTACCTCGTTTTTGCTAGTGTAAATCACAAGTGTGTTTTTAAATAATTATATACTTTTACACCAAAGCTCTGGTCAGTGTTTGTTTGTGCTACTGTGTCTCTGTACCTATTGTGTATACTCTGCATGCTGCCTAACTCTTCTTGAGGGAAGTCTGACTGCTCAGCCACAGCTACCAAGTGAACCTGTGTGGTGCAGACTGCTACTAAGTGGGTTTACTGCCAAACGTCTGTAGTCTTAAATCTCTTGCAGTGGTCCCTAAGGGAACTGCACAGGTTTCTGCCTAACAGCGCACTTTTAATTAGTTTGAGGATCCGAACACTGTACGTAGGACACTTGCGCGCATGCCTACGTTGTTAGTGTACTTTTGCTGTCCAGCGGGCACCCATTTCCCTCGCGGATGTGTTCAGGATGTCATGTGACCGCACCTACGCTGAGCGTGTGGACTCATTTGCGCTGTTTGTGTGCTTCCGCAACATTAAAAAAGAACTTATACACACAAGGGAAATTATTTCAGTGTAAAATCATTATTTCACATGCCCCATACAATAGCTGTACCGGTGGACGTAGTTAATATTTTTGGAATGCTTTTGAGTGATCAAGATGGTCATGAGGCGCACCCCTCCACCCCTATAAATGGCCACACCCCCAAGCGCATGTTCATTGTGCTTCTGGCTATAGCAGATTGAGTTGTGCTGCCTTTACTCCTGTAGCGACCAATAGGAAACTAATTGTCATGGCATCCATGGCTACTGTCGCTTCATTAGCCTCAGCACCACCCCCAAACCCTCCACCACCTCCCCAAGGCCCTGCAGAGGGATATACGGGTGAGGATGTAGAGATCGAGGAATAGGAGGAAGAAGAGAATGAGGTAGAGGAACTGCGCACTACAAGCACTCGCCGGGAGTCGTGGGTGTGGCAGTTTTCCGTTTGTGGGAACGTACCAAAATCACGTGCGAACCTGGTCAGGTGTAAGCAGTGCCAGTTGGTGCTGAGTCGCGGGAGACCTGGTGTGTACAGCTTTGGTACGACAACCATGAAGCGACACCCAATTTCGTTCCACAGTGCGGACATTCGCAAGGTGGTGCCATGTGAAGAACGTAGTAGATTAAGTTCCTCCACATCATCCTCTGTGTCCGATCCTCTCACCACAAGAGACACTCCTGTGGGAGAGCGCATCCCTCCACCTGCCCACAAGCCATTTCGAAATGCTGTTGACCCTTATCTTTCAAAGGTGACAATAGTGTATATGTATTGTGACGCAGTACTCTGAAGGGGGGAGAGTTTTTGAAGTTCTTTTGAGGCTACGGTCACGGAGCGCCAGAAGAAATGCTTCTTACCCAAGTAAAGCGAACCCTATATCTTTCTCTCTCCACCTGCCCCTTCTTATCCCCGTGGTTGTTGTCCCTTCCTTACCCTCCTTTGCCCTCCTCTCCTAGTGTGTCGTGTGCCCAAAAGCAGTGGAAAACAACAAAAATTTAAATAAAATGGCTCTTTTCAGAGCCGCCTTTCGCAGTTTAACAATAGAAGTAACAACGACCGTTGTAGGCCCCCGTGCATTTTTTAAAAACTCAGCGGGCATTCGTAGGACACAAAAATGGAGTAAAACCAATGTACTTTATGCTGGGAGTAAGGGGTGGCTCTGAAAAGATCATTTGGGTGGTGTTGTGTGTGCTTCAAAAACTGTACATTGGAAAAAACGGAATGGCAAATAGGTCAGTTTGATTCCAAAAAAGGGCGCAATGCATTTTGTACATTGCGAAGAAAAATTTGGTTGCCAGCATATGTGAAATGGACGCCATCTCGGCGAAAAATGAGAGCTGCGAAACAAAGTTTTAATGTTGGAATGAGGACATGCCAACATCTCTTAGAAAGGCACAAACATCCTTATTCACATTGCGTCTCGCTTTCTCCATTTGTGGACCAAATGCAGAAGAACACAGCCATATTTGTCTTCGTGCAATACGGGAAAAACTATTTGGCAATTGGGGAACATGTCCATGACCTTCGCAAGTCCTTCCTTCATTGCAAATTGCAAAGAAATTCCAGAGACATGGCCTAAACTGTTTCCTCCGCAATGAATGATAAGTATATCAGGATGACGCTCTGTCAGAAAAGTAACACAAAGAGGTACCAAGTCCAGCCACCTCATTCCATGCACGCCATGCCAGTGCACTTCCACATGAGGAATTCCAATATCTGTAGATAGACGGCAACTTTCTGCATGCACCTTCAACCAATGTATCCATGAGTCTCCCAAAAGCCAGATAATCTGTTTTCGAGCACACAGAGCCATGGCTGTGTGGTCTCCTGTCAGGGAGTGGACGGTCTCACTAAATCTCTCCGTTCAGAACACACCTACTGAACTTTATTGACCAATCCCTAGCTGCGCTCATTCTCATTTGCATGCGTCTCCACCCCAGAATCCCCGTTGGTGATATGCGCTGCCTGCAAACTACCGCCATGTCCGCGGACAAGTACAGGATCAGAGTGTGACGACTGTACAGTTAAGTATTAATCCCGTTTTCCCCTTTAAGGTGGGCTCTGAAAAGACTTTTTTTTTTGTTTTTGCGCAGATGCCTTACGGGCACCTGTTATTTGGTGTTTTTTTTTAAAAAATGTGTGCTTACTTTATTCCTACAACCATTATAGAACCTTCTCTAAAGCAAGCCTTACATTCCAAAAGAACATGGCATTTCCCAAAGAAGATAGTACAACACCATCTGCTGCAAAATAATCTGCATTACTGGGAACAATGTTGTCGTGGCTGCAGAAAAACATACCAGCTCGTAAAATGAAAGCATGCATACCGCGATTGATATTACACCTCCCAATACTTTGATCAGGACAGAAAACGGAACTGTTGTCCCATTTTCCTCTAGGGAGTAAACCAGAAAAAATTACTTTTGCATGAAAGATGTTCATGACTGCTTGAACCAACTGTCCCAAATCTTCCAACAAAGTACGTGCACTCACATAGCCCAAATGGCAAGCATTGTAGTGCAAACGTACCACATGAGGAGTGGTCATCGTACGCATGTCTCTGCAAACTTGCAGAATTGCCGCAACATTGCCATCAGTCTCAGCGCTCCACACCACCTCCACTCCTCTCACATCGAAATGGTGTGCCACATGCCTACTCTCGGCATAGTGCTGTAAGCCATGGACAAAAATATCTCCAAGCACCAAAACCCTGACCCTCTCCACCTGTGCCATCTTCAGTATATGCACCGTATTTCGACACAAGAGCAATGTGAACATCTGATTGGCTGATGCCTACAGTCCCCTTTCCATGCTGGATTTGCTGTAGAAACCCATATGTGACACGCCCTACCCGCGGACAAGCGTTGTCTACGTGTGGCACGTAACTCTTACCCAGTCCTTCTTCCCTTTCCACATCAGTCGTAACTCCAGTCCCTCATTGGACACAACTAAGCAGTCACACAACCATCCACCAATCGCATTGAACATCGCTAAATCTAACTCAGTCATCAACATTTCGCACTTCAAATGTACTATCTGACTCTGAATGGAAGTTGCATATCATTGCAAAGCACCTACTTCACAAACTACTGTGCAAGTGTCGCAGATTTCTACGTACAGCTCCATGCATGCGCACATGCATGAGTAGAGTACAGGTATGCATATTTTAATCAGAGAACATGTGCAACCCTTATGATTTCATTTTAAACAAATTAATGCCGCTAAATGTGCATAGGCAATACATACCAACGCTCCCCCTTTTAAGTGCAAGATGTCTGATTTTTCATTGACAAACCGCAATACTACTTACTGTCTCCCGCATAAGCTATCCATATGTTACAAGCATGCCTATTTAGTGCGAAACGCGATTTTGCATTAGAACATGTCTGAGTTTTGTACTGTGTACGGCCTACAGTAATGCTACTTGCAATGCAATCATATGAGAAAAATAAGCGCTCCCGATTGCTGTGGTGACATCTCCCTCTGAGGGTCTCCCGATTTCTCGGCATCGCACTTATAATTTGAAAGTAGAAAAATGTTTCCCATCTACTATAATGCCCTATTGCTTAAAAACCTCTCTCCTATAGATAATACAGCTTTTAAAAAACAAGGCATTTTCATAACCTTAAAATTGTTCTCATTTCTGAAGGACTTGCAAGTAACATATTGCAAATAACATACAAAGGCAGCACATAGTGAAGTGAAATGCCCACATGCACTGAGTTGAAATATGAAAGGAGAATACTCTGACGAAAGATGCACAATTAACGTGTACGGTATCATCACTTCTTTAAACACACAAAGTGGCTAATTTCTTTTTTTTTCAATCGCAGTGAAGACTACTCTCCTGAAAATCAACAGCATCTACACTGCAAACAACATATACGAAGAAACCTTGTCATTTCGCAAAAAAAGTAAGTACAGTACTACCTTTATATTGTAACTATTCCTCAAAGAGGCTGTGTGGGTTATTTGTTTAATTTGGGCGACAAAGCAAACATTGATTTCTGAACCATTCTACCCACAAATCCCCATTTATTAAACAAAGAATAACAGGCAGAATGGCTCACAAATCCCTGTGTGTTTGGAACTCAAATAACATACATAATCATTAGAATGTTAGTACTAGAAAAGAAATAGCGGTTTCAATTTTATGCCCTTTCGTTTACTATTAATGCTTCTCATCACCACTAGCCCACTTTGTACTCTCATCTGAAGCACATTGTAGTGGTATACAAACAGAAAAATAGGCTTCCCAAATCATTGTAAGAGTCCAATGCACATTCACACCACGACAAAGAGCTTCCCCATCAAACTCATGCACGCATGCACACAGCACACATACATTGTACAACAGACCAAAGCATGTCTTCTTTTTTTCAACAGACACCAAAGAATGCCTACCAAAAAGCAAGTCCGTAGAAAGGAACGCAAATAGAACGCAACGCAAGTAGAGCAAATAAAAATAAGTGTCCAATCTAAGCATCCATCTGTAGTAGAGTTTGTACAGAAAGTTGGAACAAACCATTTTATAGTCGTTTAGCAAAACAAAGGAAGCTTCAACTACCGAAATTTTACATCCTCCATCTAAATGTGCCACAAAACACAAAATTCTTGGCAAAAAATCGGCTACCAGTACAGCTAACAATGCTCCTAATAATCCTGATATAGTAACAAGAACCCATAGTAAAAAATGTATTTTAGCAAAATGTTTCACCACATAAATAGGCATGCTTGTAACATATGTATAATGTGTCAAGATATTTCCATCATTTCATTGCCATGCTACACTTTATTTGCAATAAAACTGTTCCTCCCCTTGGAGAAGAACAACGCTTCTTTTGGAGAAAAGATTATCAAGCGAGAGGAGTACCACATATTCACATGCTTTTATGGATCAAAGGTGCACCTAAATTTGGTCACGACAGTGATACCACTGTTTTGCAGTTCATCCAAAAATATGTTACTTGTGAAATCCCTTCACAACAGACACATAGTGAGCTGCATGGGCAGATTTTACAATTTCAAAGACACAAATGTGGCAAATATTGTCGCTGCAAATACAAAAACAAAGGTAAATACTACACCAAATGCCGCTTTGGTTTCCCTAGACCAGTTACAGAAACCGGTGAAGTAAACAACTTCATGTCTTCAGTTCGACAGTGTTCAAGGTAAATCACTGAAGAACACGTATTACATAAAAAGAACAGAAGAATCAAAATATATCAATGATTACAATGCAATCATTGCCCTCTTATGGAATGCAAACATAGATGTGCAGTACATTGCAGAAAATTCTACTGCTGTTGCACGATATGTTACAGCCTACTTAACAAAAGCTGAAAAAACAGAGCTTCAAGACCTTTGGGATGACCTAGCATCAGACAAAACACTATAGCAGAAATTGTACAGCCTAGGCATAAAAATGTTCTCATAGAGAATGTGGCGCCTGTGAAGCAGCAGATCATTTAACCGGTAATGCTTTGTATGGAAAATCAGACAACATAGTATGGCTAAGTCTTGGTCCTGCTAAATCTAGAAAGAGTGCTGAAATCATATGAGGACATGGGATCATTTCTGGCAATTGTTTCTAACAGCCAAGACACTCTAAAAAACGATTTACTGGACACATACTATCCGAATAGGAGTAGCACTTTGGAAAGCATGTATCTATACCACATAGCTCAAAACTTTGCATACAAAATTAATGTAAAACCCGATGAAAGCAAACGTGGATATAGTGACCGATTGTGAAGGCAGGTTAGTGAAACTTACCAAACGAAGCTTAATCATGTAAAATTGTCATTAAAAACTCCTCAACAGAAAGAACTATATTACTTGTCTCTGCTACAACTTTTTAAACCATTGAGAAAAGAGGAAGACATACTAGATCACTATGACTGCTATGAAGATGCTTTCAAAGCAAATGAAAGTGCCATCACCGATGTGAACTTTACGCAGTACAAAACAATGTTAAACAATGAGCAGCAACAGGAAGAACTACTGCAGGCCCAACTAGATAAGGACTCTTCCGACAGTAGTCAACATTCTGTAACATGAAGTCAAGAACCACTATGACGACCACTAATAGCAAATGAGGCAGAAGTAGCCATGGCAGTAGTAGAAAACACCATGTATCAGTATTAAGAAGATACAGAAGGCTTAACTGTACAACAAGCAAAACTTAACAAAGATCAGCGCACCATTTTTGAAGAGAAGACGTAACAAAACAAATTGTACATGGTGTACAAAACGAAAATAAAGAATGTACCTGCCAAAATTACAAACCTATACTGCTGTACGTCAGTGGTGAAGCTGGATCAGGAAAAACATTCTTAAACAAAATCATCAGCAAGTTCCTTCAACAATTGACAAACAACAAACTGTCAGCTGTTGTAACGGCCCCCACAGGTCTAGCTGCATACAACATAGGCGGTGTCACTTTACACTGATTACTACTCCTTCCAGTACAGCATCAAAATAAATTGGAGTATTACAAACTTTCTGCAGAAGCTCCAATGGAACTACGCAGAGTATTAAAACAAATGAAAATGCTACTATGATTGATGGACTCCCTGCCCTGGATTTTAGTGTGGTGATAATGGGGAGTGATGAGCCTTTGGATGGTCTCAGTCAGAATGAGAAGAAGTGGTTGTTCAGAGGGGCAATGATTGGTAAGAAGATTATCTTGCGGAACTGGAAGACTGCTTTAACATTGAATATTGAGACATGGTTGTCTGAGATGCATGATTTGGCAAATGTGGAGAGGGTGCTTTACAGGAGACTTGGTAAATTTGGTTTGTTTCTTCAGTTATTTTAACTTGGCATTGTACTTGTTTGGTGGGTGGGTAATTCAGAGATGTAATTGATTTGTTGGGGGATTTAGTGTAATGTGTATCTCGCTCTGTACATAGTTCTGTGAAAAATGCTGTGATTATTTTCTTTTTGCAATATTTTGGCTGTTTTACGGTGATTGTCTTGTGATTTGTAATAGATGTTTTGAAAATAACAGTAAAACAAAAAAAAAGAAAATGCTACTAATAGATGAAGTGAGCATGGTCTCCAACCTAATGTTGGCTTTGATTCACCTCAGTTTGCAAGAAGTACTTAAAAGTAACAACGAAGAACTCTTTGCAGGGAAACACATTATCGTTTTCGGAGATCTTCTACAATTGACACCAGTGAAAGGTGAACCTATTTTTAAAACCTTAGGACACAAACTGTGCCGTAAAACTGTTGGCAGCAAAGGAAATGTCAACCTTTGGCAGCATTTCCAATACAGAGAATTAACAGAAAACTTGCGGCAATCTACAAATCTCATTTATGCCAACATCTTAAAAAGTATTGGGGTTGGTGTACTATCTCAAGAAGCACAAGTAGTATTGAAAAACCGGCACATTCATGCACTTTGTGGCGATAATGCATGTGCGACTAATATTATGGAACAATTAGCGCACAAAAATGTCAATTCTATGGCCTTAATGCCAACTCTTTCAAGCTGTTTCAAATTCAATGAAACAATGTTAAATAAAGAAATGCAACCAATAATTGAAATTTGCGCCACAGACAAACTAGACGTACATGGTATGACAGTACCCATTTGTGAGCAAGCCACAACAAGACTAAATAGTTTAGAAAATTCAATCTCCAACACAGTTGGGTTGGAAAAAATATTAAAATTATCCTTAAATTGTAGAGTAATGCTTAAACATAATCTTGACGTCGAGCAAGGGCTAGTTAATGGAGCACTGGGTACAGTTGTTGGCTTTCAATCATACCCACATGACAGCAACATTCAGTTTGTCAATATTAGCTTTGATAAACTTTCAAAAGTGAAAAGGATATGGCGCTCAGTTGCTCGATTCCTTCTCTTCAAAGACATGTATGTACGTAGAGCCATTTTCTCTAACTCTTGCATATGCAGTTACCATTCATAAATCCCAAGGTCTTACCCTAGACAAAGCATTGATAGATATAGGAAACGGTCTTTAAAGAAGGCATGAGTTACGTAGCACGATCATGCTTACGTACACTTGACGGTCTATTGCTAATGAACTTTGATGCAAGTAAAGTCAACGCTGATATTCCTTGCATTTTAGAATACAATAGACTGCGTTCACTGTATACCCCCCATCTGAACCAATATCCTGTTCCAGATAAAGTAAAACATGGTAAAAGAAAACTAAATCAAACAGAAATAAAACAGAATCCAACAGAAAATCCCTCAAAGAAAACAAAAGAAGCTAAAGCTTCATCAATTACCACAAACAAAGAAGAACCTATTAGGGAATGTAAACCAGGTACTTCTTCAAAGAAGGAACAGAAACTCCAAAAAATGCACTCGGATACAGAACTAGCTGGTCCATTCAAATTTGCAAATGAAACTGGGGTAAGTTGCTATGCAAATGTAGCAATGAATATTCTATTTCAATTGCCACCAATTGTTAACAATATTTACTTACACTGTACAGACCAATTGTGTTTGCAAATGTTAGTGCATCATAGAAACGCAACAAACGATCCTGACAACACGTACAGTGTTCATGGAATAAGGCAGGAATTGGACTACTGTGCTGGAATGGTGAGATTCACTATAAACTCACAAGAAGATCCACAAGAATTTCTAATGTACTTACTAATAGTACTGGAAAACAAAAGCATACCTGTAAATGAAATCTTCCAGATTTCGTACATGTGGAAACATACATGCACTCTCTGTAGCAATACGATACAGGAACAAATCCCAAATGAGCGATTTGTGTATGTATCCATACCTAATTGTGAATCCATTCCAATTCAGCAACTTGTGCAGAATGCAAACCATGGCAGATTATGTACTATTTGCAATTCAGACAATCGCTCCACCTTACTGATACAAACGCATAGTACCTACATAATACTTATGCTTCTACGTTATAATGCAGATGGTACCAAAAACAACTGCAAACTGACTGGATTCACACAAGGTCAAGTGTCACTTGGAAAGAAAACCTTTACAACAATAGGTATAATCTACCATGCAGGAGCTACAACCAATTTATTTATTTATTTGTATAGCACTAAAGCCCGCGGGCATCAGGTCACTACACTGCATACATTAAAAAGAAATGTGGATGGTTCGAATGTAATGATAGCACCATTACTCTAAAGCAGAGATTGCCAGCTAATCTTACAAATGCGTATTTAATCTTCTTAAAGCCAAAATTTAATAACTAATGTGTACTTCAACATTACCAAGAAATTATGGTAAAGACTACAAACAGTTAGATTACGCCGACAGGTGTCTAACTGCCCAAGAGGATAAAACAATGACACAAATAAATGAATATCACAGATCTGTACAGGTATGTAACTGTTAAAAATCGGCAGCAAGGCAACAAACATAACATAATCAGAAAGAAGAAGGAAACGCTCAAAGGAAACACAGAAATGGTTAGTAGCATAGCAAATAAAGTTTTTTTTTTAATCCGACAAGGATTTTATTTTTTCCCAGACCCAAGGATTAGAAAAGCAAACACAGAAACTGAGCAGAATGCACAGTACACTGGTTTGTAAACTAAATATGAGGGTAAAAAAAAAGGTAAACTGTCTATTATGCAATGTAGTAAGCTTTCATAAAATGCAAAGACTAACATGCCTTTTTCTTTTATTACAGAAATTAAAAAAGGATACTTCCGCCAAGTACTAAAGGCATGTAATACATATATGGATTCTGAGCAAAGTAAGCAGTAGGTATATTCAGTCATTTCATACATATGCGCATCTACACATCTAATCTATGGCACTAATATGCTGCAGTGGCTGTAGGCTGGCCCTAACATCTTCGTTGTGTAACCTACCACCTACACCTTACGACCAAGGTACAAAGAGTATAGTTCCTACCCACAACCATCGCTGCATATCAAAACCATGGTCCTTGTAAATTAGTTACTTATAAATTTACTTTTGGGACCATCGTCTGCAGCCATGCAGCCAAGACGCTAGGACGTGCACACAACTACCGCATTACACCACACCCATGTTCACTTATAACCCCACTGCTTATGACTTCAGTCTTGGGTGCATGGCCTTTGGGCATGCAGCCAAGACTCTGGGTCCTGGGCAGAAACACCACAGCATATCGGACCCATTGTGCCTTGTAATTTCACTACGTACAAAGTTGGTTTTGGGAGCCTGGCCTTTGGCCAGGCTGCCAAACGCTACACCCTCCCCACAACCATCTGAATGATGTTGCATAGTACGAGTGTACCTATAACTGTGATATGCTGCAGTAGTTTGTAGCCACAGACTACAGACTTGAGTGTGAGGCCATGTATCTTTCAATGTATGGGTATACAGTATATAAAATCCATAGTTGCTTACAACTGCAGTGCTTATTACTTTGTTCAAATACTCTACGTCCTGGCCACTACTACCACACCATATGACATCCATTGGGGCGTATAACTACACTACGTACAAATGTGCTGTTGGGGGCATGGCCCTCAGTCATGCACCCATGACTGCAGCTCCTCCCCACAGCCACCTGAGTGATGCACTACCACACCATATCACACCCATTGTGCCTTGTAAGTACACTACGTATAACTGTGCTGTTGGGTCCATGACTGCAGACCCTCCCCACAGCCACCTGAGTGATCAATACTACGGGTGTCTCTGTAGCTGTGAAATGCTGCAGTGGTTATGGGCAGGGCCTAAAATCTTAGGTGTATGTCCATACATTTCAATATATGGATGTGAAGTGGCTTATATCTCCAGTGCTTAGAAGTGTCTTCTTGGGTGCATGGCCTTTGGCCACGGCCTACAGGTGTACCCATTGCTGTGACATGCTGCAATGGCTGTGGCCACGGCCTACAGTCTTGGAAGTATGGCCTACAGCCTACGGCCATGCACCCAAGACTGTAGGCCCTGGCCACAATCACTGCAGCATATTACACCCATGGTTGCTTAAAAATCAGTAGCACACCCATAGAAGGAAACATTGTAAATGTAGCATGTACTCAATTTGTACCCAAGACTCTGGGACCTGCCCACACCTGCCAGGTACATAATCAATTGTATGGGTGTGATGTATAAATGTGATCAGCTGCAGTGGTTGTGGTCAGTGTGTACATATTTGGGTGTATGGCATACAGCTTGCAACCATGCACCCAAAAGTGTACATCTTGCCCACAACCACCACACTAGATTAAACCCATGTTGGCTTGTAAGTGAAGAGGTTATAACTTTGTTGTTGGGTGCATGATCTTCGGCCATGCACCCAAGAGTGCAGGGCCTCCCCACAACCACCTCAGTGATGTGGGTTAGTTGGGGTTTATCTATAGGTGTGGTATCCTTCAGTGCTTCTGGCCAGAGGCTGCACTCCTAGCTGTATGTCCATATATATTACATGGTATGGGTGTGCAGTGGCTTGGACCTCCAGTGCTTATAGCTTTGTTCTTGGGTGCATGGCCTCTGGCCATGCACCCAAGACTATACACACTCCCCACAACCAACCAATCGACACGCAGTACTACAGGTGTATTCATGGGTGTGACATGTTGCAGTGGTTGTGGCCAGGGCCTACAGTCTTTGAAGTATGGCCTTTGGCCTACGGCCGACGGCCATGCATCCAAGACTCTAGGCTCTGGCCACAACCACCGTAGCATGTCACACCCATGGCGGCGTACTAATGAATAGCATATCCATAGGAAAAAGTAATGCAATTACGGCATGTGGTCAATTTCAATGTTCGCTAAAACCACGCATGTCCTTACAACAGTTAAAAGTTCCCTGTGCACTGCACGTACTGAAATGCTACCCTTATTAGACCCCTCATTGTCTGTGCGTACAAACATCCCGAACAAGGTGCCCATAGAAAATACATCATGAAGACCTACCGCCTGAACAAATGCATTTTTCATCCATGTCTTACTGTCTGAACCTTTCCCAACGCACTAAGACACAGCAAAACAGTTTTCGAAATAGCATGTTGATGCTGGTTGTCGCTCCGCTGTCGGCGGATCCAAGATGTCGGGCGCATCCAAACAATCTGATGCAGAACACGTCTAGCTGCAGCCAATCGGTAGATATGTTGCGTGTCCGCGGTCATGACGCCAGCCCCTTAGCCAATCGGTATCTTGTCCGTGGAGCGAACAGGGAAGTGTGACTGCGGAGCGGGCATAGATATCACTAATTTTTTCAGACCTACTTTTTGGTCATTTTAAAGTGAATGTACTGCAAGGAAAGGCACCAAATTTACAAAAGCACGCTTTCTAGACCAAGCCCCTGTACCTGCCGCAAATTTGGTGAAAATATGTCCAGCGCTTTGACGCTGTAGCCGTGCGCAGTTTTTACCCCATTCAGTCTATGGGAAAAAAAGACGTTTTGGGAACTCCCTCCTTCTTACTCCCCCACCCCCCTCCAACCCGGACCAAACCTCACCAAACTTTGGGAAAAAATTCAGAGTGGGCCATATACATTTTTTGCAAAGTTTGGTGAGGATTCGTCCAGGGGGAGCCGAGGCCGCCCAAAAAGTGTTCTTCCTATGGAAACAGCACGTTAACCATAACTACACAGCCACTACCGTGGCTGTGTAATATATATATATTTCTGAGGCTTGTGGAATCTGCTTAGATCACATGCTGTGCATAGGCCGACATCTAGTGGAAGCTGCGGAGTATTACAGTTTGTTTTTCGAAACTCGAAAATTGGGCGTCGACAAAGGGCGTGCCAGTAATACTATCCCTATTGTGACGTCCACTGTACCCATGATCCCTCACACGTCTAGGACCCTTAGATTGTTTTTTTCCGCCATACTGGTCGGAAGCACTGAGGGGAGTTCCCTGACTTAGTCAGATTTTGCTAATATTGTTATATATTTCCCCGTTTATTCCACCTCTACGTCGAGTCTCCGAACATCGACACTCTACGCTGGATCGGAGAAAATTCAACCGTCGGACTACAGCGACGGATTTGGGCCTCGGAAGGCCTCTGGCCTCGGCCCGGGCCTCGGAAGTCCTCTGGACTCGGCCCTGCAAGTAGGGAGAGTGGGGGGGTGGCACATATCCTACACTCTGATTAATATAGGTACATTACTTATATTCCTACACTCCCAGCCCGCTGCCATAGGGTGCGTATGGAGGGTACCCCCTTTCAATTTTGCCCCAAGGTCAACCGCAAGTATCCTTGGGTTGACCGACACGCCACGTGTAACCTCTGCTTGCCGAGGGACCACCCTGAGGCGAATTGCAGAGCGTGTTTAAACCGAAGACCCTTAAGGACCGTTCGACAAAGCGTTGGGCCCACTACGCCAGGCAACAAGAGGCCATGGCCGCGCAGGGTGCCTTCAGCGATGGCAGCAACGCCGTACTTTCGGACGGCGAGGGCAATGTGGCGTCGATGGACAGCCAAGCGCAAGTCCCCGACCTCGGAAGGTTGTCTGGCAGGGCAGCTATGGGGAAGACCCCCGGCGACACGAGCGCTACCCACACCACTTCCAGCAAAGAAAAGTCCAACCGAGACTCGACGCGCACTTCGAGTTCTCGGAAAGAGGCACATAGAGAATGGTCCACCGAGTCGGTGTCCTCTGGGTGTTTGCGTTCGAGATTGCCTCATGACATCAAGCAACCCTCCACTGTTGCTAAAAGTGCCTCGCTCCCCTTAGTGACTGAGGTTCGGTCGTCGGAGGACTTCGCCGACCTCTATCCCAGAGCCGCACTCCAGGAGTCGGCGTCTGCAGGCAGCGGCAAGGCTGCCACCGAATCCCTTACACTCTCCAGAGACAGAGACTCTACCCCCGAATTTCGACGCCAGGCATCGAAAAGCTCTGATAGGGCCCAAAAGTCGGGGAAGTACTCTTCCACCCACGGGGAGGGGGGGAAACAACGAAGTAAGCAGTCCCAGCCTACTTCTACTCCTAAACTACTTTCTACTCCACCTAAAGAGAGGGACAAGTCTCAGTCCCCTGTCCCTAAGGCCCCTGTTCAGGCCAGTAGGTCTAGCCAGGACAAATCTCAGTCTGTTGTCCCTAAAACCCCTGTTCAAACCAGTAGGTCTAGTCAGGATAGAACAGGGAAAGCACTCCAGGAACGAGTTATTCCCAGTTCAAGGGAATGGTCCAGTGATGACATAGACAGAGTGATGTCAAGGATGTCATCATTGGCAGATTTCTATGCCAAGAACCCGGAACACCTTCTCTCTTATACCCCAGAAGGGTCAACTCCCTCAGGCTCGAAGGATCCAATACCCCCAAGTAGGAAGTCCCGGGGTGAAGCACCAACTCAATCTTCACACCCCTTCTATATACAGCCCTATTCTCAATACCAGGAAGATCCATCCTTTGTTGAGGATCCAGACGTGGGCATGTTCGAAGAACAAACTGGCACAGGCTATTATGGGGATGATGAGGACCAAGAGAAGGAGGAAGAGGACGCCCAGATCCATACAGGGTAGATTCCCCGGTGCAGAAAGAGCCCACGGTTACCGACTCCCCGGTCAACAACCAACCTCTCCTGAATGAGGTCCTGTCCAGAGCGGCACAACACTTCCACATTGACACCCAGGGTGCTCAGGAAGAGAGGGACTTTGCAGAGGAACTGGTGGGAGAAAGGAGACCTGTTGCTCAGGCCATCCCTATCCTTAAATCAATACAAAGGAGGATAGACCTTTCCCTTGTTAACCCCAAACTCACGAGGGCAGTAAACCCCAGAATTGAAAAGATTTTCAGGGCAGCCCAATCTGACCCACTATACATAAGGGGACATCTCAAACCGGACTCCCTGGTTGTTACAAACACCCGTAAGAGGGCAGGAACACCCTTGTCATCGTCCGAAGCTCCCCCCGACAAGGAGAGCAAGAGGATTTATGGCTTGGGCAGGAAAGTAGCCTCCAATTCCGCCTACCAGCCAAGGATTGCAAACTCCACCACCCTGCTGGCTAGTTACAACTGCCACCAATGGGAAGAAGTCGCGGCTCTCAGAGACTCCGCCCCAGAACCCTTAAGAAGCCAATTGGCACGAGTTTCGGCAGAGGGGAGAGCCGTGTCAGGTTGCATTTTAAAATCAACCTTTGATGCTGCGGATAACGCTGGCAGACTAATTGCTGAGAGCACGGTCATCAAGAGGCATGCTTGGCTACGGCAGTCTGGTTTCAAGGCCGAGACCCAAGCATCACTGATAGATAAGCCGGTGGAGCCGGATC
Organism: Ambystoma mexicanum; assembly: GCF_040938575.1. Lineage (NCBI taxonomy): Eukaryota > Metazoa > Chordata > Amphibia > Caudata > Ambystomatidae > Ambystoma > Ambystoma mexicanum. Next base: position 1,384,819,154 of record NC_090929.1, on the reverse strand, counting down.
TATTGTTTGGAAAGGCGGTCGAGGACGCGCTGAAGAATGCCAAGGACGAGTACGAGACACTCAAGTCCCTAGGGCAACTAACCAACAAACCCCCTAACCAGAGAGGGAATGGCAATTTTCGGCAGCCTCGTGGACAAAACTCCCAAAGAGGCTCAAACTATTCCCAGGGCCAGCGTACTACATGGAACACTAACCAGCAGTCTACCCAGAGTTATGGCAGGGGTAACAAAAGAGGTCGTGGTAGGGGTAGAGGCAGTCCCAATAAAGGAGGGGGCATGCCTCCACAAAAACAGTGACGCTCCGTTCAGGGTCCCTTCTCACGCATCCCCAGTAGGGGGACGCATTTCCATCTTCACCCAAGCTTGGGAAGGGATCACATCAGACAGATGGGTGCTGTCCACAGTGTCCGCAGGATACTGCATAGAACTCCTAGAGCGTCCCCGAAACCACCCTCCACGACAAAGAATACACTCCTTAGACCACCAGAAAATCCTACTCAAAGAGATTGAAATTCTTCTTGCAAAGGACGCGATAGAACTCGTCCCGGGACACCAGATAAACCAGGGTATTTATTCAACTTACTTCTTTGTGCCAAAAATAATTTGACAATGCGCCCAGTATTGGATTTACGGCCTGCAAACAAGTATGTCAAGCCCCAAAAATTTCGCATTACTACTCTACAAGAGGTAATTCCCCTCCTAAAAAAGGGGATTACATGGCAACATTGGATATGAAAGATGCCTATTTTCATATTTCCATGTTCCCAGCGCACAGAAAATATCTACGCTTCAAGGTGGACAGTCAGCACTACCAGTTCAAGGTACTGCCCTTTGGGATAGCCTCGGCTCCAAGAGTATTCACCAAGGTGGTGGTGGCGGCGGCGGCACACGTACGCAGGGAGGCAATCCCAGTGTACCCTTATCTGGACGACTGGCTCACCACGGGGGAGACCCCTGTAATTTGCAGGACAAACATTCAAAGAACTATCGACCTCCTCTTCGAATTGGGCTTCTCCATAAACGAGAAAAAAATCAAGTCTGGTGCCCAGCACCTCCAAGCAGTTCCTAGGAGCTGTTCTAAATACTCAAGAGGGGTTGGCTTTTCCTTCAGAGGAAAGAATTCGGAATATACTACTGCAAATTCCGCAACATCAAACCGGTCGCCAGATAACAGTACGCAAAGCAATGCGTTTGCTGGGCATGATGGCGTCATGTATTTACCTGGTCCCCCACGCGCGCCTGCGCATGCGTCCCATGCAAGAATGGTTGGCGAAACTGTTCTCAGGCAAGTGGTCGGTGGGACGATCTAGTGGTGGTTTCGCCAACACGTGTACAAAGCCTCCACTGGTGGACAAGAGACAATCTATCCAAGGGGAAACCCTTTTACGATCCCGAGATACAGGCGGTAGTCACGACGGACGCATGCCTGACAGGAAGGGGAGCTCACCATCTCCACCACACAGCTCAGGGGCTCTGGTCTCACAGTGGCCAAGAATCACATCAACCTGCTAGAGCTTCTGGCAGTTTTCAGAGCATTTCAAGCGTTCAAGCCCCACCTACTGAACCTGTCGGTGCAGATCCGGACGGACAGCACTACAGCCATGTTCTAGAAAATTTGGATATGGGCACTCAGACGGAACATCTTTCTGTCATCTCAACATGTTCCAGGGGATCTCAATTCTCTAGCGGACACTTTGAGCAGAGATCCCCTTCCGGAGGAACACGAATGGTGTCTACACAGAGATATCGTAGAAGATCTCTTCTCTCAGTGGGGTTTCCCCACTATAGACCTATTCGCCACAAGCGAAAACAGACAGTGCCCAGGATTCGCATCTAGGTTTCCCCAACCAGACTCCCTGGGGAACTCCCTGTGGATGAACTGGTCAGGGATGTTTGCGTACGCTTTTCCACCAACTCCTCTCCAGGAAGGTGGTGAACAAGATGAACAGTCGATGACGCTCGTCCTAGCTGCTCCCATGTGGCCGAGACAACCGTGGTTTCCACACCTACGCAGACTCTCTGTGTGCGATCCCATCAAACTCCTGGGCTGGGACAACCTTTTGTCCCAGCACCAAGGTCAGAAGGTGCATCCTCAACCCAACTCCATGACCCTAGCAGCATGGCTCCTGAGGTCATAGTTTGGACATCTCAATTTACCGCAGAGGTGTATGGACATCCTAAAAGAGTCTAGGAAACCGAACACGAGGCATTGCTACTTCGACAAATGGAAGAGATTCATTATCTGGTGCCAGTATAAACAGTATAAACAAATCAACCCAGTTGATTGCACTCCTTCCACTATCGTGACATACATGCTCCATCTGCTGGACGCAGGGTTGGTTTTCAACTCACTAAAGGTACACCTGGCAGCACTGTCAGCGTACACCACCTCACATAGCAAGGTGTTGTGGTGGAAGGTACCCGTGGTTAAAGCCTTCATGGAAGGAGTAAAGAGACTTCATCCTCCTATATCTAACCCACCACTAGGATGGGACCTGAACGTGGTGCTATCTAAACTCATGGGGCCCCCCATTCAAGCCCATGCATAAGACAAGTCTCAAACACCTGACCTATGAAACTGCCTTCTTAGTAGCCATTAAATCCATAAGAAGGGTCCGTGAAATTCAGGCTCTGTCAGTGCAGGATCCTTTCTTTACTTTTCATAAGGATAAGCTGGTTTTACGGACACACCCTAGGTTCTCACCTAAGTTTATTTCTAAATTCCATGTAAACCAGTCCATCGAGCTTCCGGCTTTCTTCCAAAACCCACAAAGCTCAGCTGAGGTTAAACTACACACCCTAGATGTGCGTAGGGCGGTCCTTTACTACGTAACAAGACCAGACCGCTTAGAAAGACAGATCAACTGTTTGTCTCCGTAGCCACAGGCAAAGGGGGAGATCGCGTCTATAAGGGTGCCATCTCAAAGTGGATTGTGAACTGTATCCAGTTGTGTTACTCTCTTTCTGACAAAACTTTGCCTTTTACGCCCAGAGCCCACTCGACGAGAGGCATTGGGGCCACTCTGGCTTTCATTGCAAATGTTCCCCTTGACACCATTTGCAAAGCAGCTACTTGGAGCTCTATTCACACTTTTACTCAGCACTACTGCATTGACACCCATTCCAAGACAGATACTCAAGTGGGACAAGCGGTTCTAAGACATTTATTTGCTCATGACCCTTCTCAAATCCCACCTCCTTCTAACACTGCTTGCTAATCTATGCACAGCATGTGATCTAAGCAGATTCCACAAGCCTCAGAAGGGATACATTAATCACCGTAATCGTATTTCTGATGCTTGTATCTGCTTAGATTCACATGCGACCCACCCTTCCTTCCCCTCTGAGAGAAGGAGCATGGATGCTTGTAGTCTTATCTTATCTATCTTCTATCTGCTTGGATCATCTGTACTCGCGCTACTTCTCATGCTACCTCATGTCAGGAAAAATACAATCTGAGGGTCCTAGACGCGTGAGGGATAATGGGTACAGTGGACGTCACACTAGGGATAGTATTACTGGCACGCCCTGTGTCGACGCCCAATTTTCGAGTTTCGAAAAACAAACTGTAATACTCCGCAGCTTCCATTAGATGTCGGCCTATGCACAGCATGTGAATCTAAGCAGATACAAGCATTAGAAAGACGATTACGGTGAGTAATGTATCCCATATATTTGCCGAAGTACAGGTGTATTATGTGTATTTGTGTATATATTTATCTGAACTTATTTTATATAAAGGAGCTGTTTTATTACCTACAATAGTGCGTGGACATTCCTTTGTGGGGGCTTGGGAACTCACTATACTAGATACTCCCCCACACCCCTCCAGTCTTTACAAGGTAATTCACCAGATATACCTGCATCTGACAAAGGGAGACTATGTGCTCAGTGGACTTCCAGGACACAAGTTTCCACATCGCACTTTCAAAGAAACATTGGACATTTCTCAGATCCATAGTAAGAAACCAGCACTTCCAGTACAAAGCACTACCTTTTGGGCTCAAGAGTATTCACGAAGTGCATGTCGGTAGTGGCAGTGTACCTGAGAAGTCCCCAAAATATTTGTGCACCCAGATCTCGATGGCTGCCCCATCAAGATCAGTTGCCCAGACCAAGCAAGTGGGACATCATAAAACCAATGAATCTATTGGGAGATTTTGTTTTCTGTGATTGCCACTGAATACCATACAGTGAAAAGTGATTACGATCTAGCCTATATGCAACCATCTGAAGGAAGCGAACCCGACATTGAGACAAATCTCTCCTAGGAATGATGAGCGCCTGCTTTTTCATTTTCAACACAATACTTTATATGCAGTCATTCCAAAAATGCTTGGAGAACCACTGGTCCCAGAAAAGCAAGCACTGGGAAGAATTCTCAGCATTACATATATGGCAAAAGCTTCATGTAAATGGTGGTGCCTTGTAAAAGGGAATCGCCGTCTACAAGGTGTTAGGGAGAATTCTCTGTTAGGGCTAATTTCCCAAACCTAGTGAGTCCCCCAGCAGCTTTGCTGGATTTTTGGGGTTTATTTTTTTCTCCTGCTAAGAGTGAGACTCTTTCTCCCACTCTTAGGCATGATTTGAGAATGTCCTTTGACTGTGAATGTGTTTTATGGGCTATGGGGTCTTTTACTCCATACGGCTGACAACTGTCTCCCAAGGCATGTAAAGTCACCATTGGCTTTAGTAGTCTCAAATTGTGAACATAACCAGTACAAACCATCATATTGTGGAAGTACCGGTAGGGGTAATTCGATTGCCCATGGGTCTGTTTTCCAAGGGGGCACTGTCCAGTCCCCCCTTGTCGAGTTTCTGGCTGGTGGCAGTGGATACCACGCAAAATATTTCACCGTAATATTTCTCATGGGATTTTCCCATTGATTTTAAACGCACCACTTTTTGGTGCAATGTTAAAGATACGCCGGGTTATTTATTTAATATTTATTCCCCGGTTGGGTCTTTTCGCCAGGACTGTTTTAAAATGGCGTTTGTGTTCGCCTCTGAAACTCTAACCCAAGTCGAGCCCTTTGTTCCACTAAAGAATACGTAGAGGGGAGAAGCTGAGCTATCAACGACGACACCAACGTTGGAGCCCTGCTGTACGAACTCACCACTTCCCCGATGACAGAGGAGATCTTCTTCCAGGAGAGTCTTCTTCCCTTTGGCCTGGTGGGACCAACCAGTTTGCCTTTTTCACCTTCCTGGACGTCTCGTGGTCGATCGCCCGAGCCAAGTATCCCAGCAGCCGGATAGCCACGCTTCACCACTAACCACGAATAAAAGGGTTGTACCTTTTAATCAGGAACTCCGCGGCTGGTTTCTTCCCTGGCAGTGAAACGACCTCCAGCTTTCTTCCTCGTCGAGATCATCTCTTCCTCTGGTCGAAGCCACGACTTGCACCCGCTGCCAGGAACAACTGCCACCGCTGGAGCTTTCTTACCATTTCAGGTACTGTGTCCCGCCTGGTCTCCCTTGCAACGGATTGTCCAAGGTGTCCCGTAAATCCTTGACTTTCCAACTGGGTTGACCTCAGACCTGCTAACTTTGCCTTTCTGAACTACTCCAACCTCTTTTGACATTTTCTGTAAAGACTTTTAGTGCATTTCCACTGTGTGATCTTGGGCACATTCCGCCTTGCTCTCTCCAAGAGTGGGCCAGGCCTATGAACTTTGGTTCTACAGTAGACCCTGCCTTTCTTGACTTGCTGTGGTTTCATAAAAGTGTTGGTACTGTGTTATTTCCATACTCTGCCTTTTCTCTCCCTTTTTAACAAATTATTGGAGTGCCATAAGGTTACACGCTCACCTCTGTTTTGCTAATAAGTGGTGTCTTAACCTAGACTTGTCGAATAATTAACTAGGGAGGTGTATATACTTATAGTGACTGTGTTTGAACTTGCTTGATATATTAGTGCCAGTACATTTTCATAATGTGTGTTTTTAAATAAATAATTATATACTTTTATACCAATGCTCTGGTCAGTGTTTGCTTGTTCTACTTTGTTTTTGTCCCTATTGTGTATACTCTATATACTGCCTAACTCTTCTTGAGAGAAGTCTGGCTGCTCAGCCACAGCTACCAGGTAAATCTGGGTGGTGCAGACTGCTACCAATTGGTTTTACTGCTTACTCCTGTGGTCTTAAACTTTTTGCAGTGGTCCCTAAGGGAACTGCACAACTTTTCAACCTTTACTAATACAACAGTCTTTGGGATGCATCATTCGAGGGCTGGGGTGCCATATGCGCCACCTGTCTTCCCAGAGTTCCTGGTCCGAGAAGGAAAGGGCCTACCGCATAAACACAAGCAGTTCACCCTGCATTGAACGGGTTTTTTCCGTCCATTTCTACCAATCGAATTCTCATACGGACAGGCAGTTCAACCCCAATTTACTAAATCCTCAAGCAGAGGGAGGCATGAGTTTGAGGACCTTTACGAGGGAAGCTCCATAATCTCAAAATGGCTTGTGGCAAGGAACCGATAAAGGATAGGCTACTCGGGCAGATCCCCTGAGCAGATCTTTTGTAGAAGAAAACAAGTGGGTCCTAAATGAAGAGGTCTGATAACAAATATTGGCCTGATTGGGAACCTCCTCTTTGATCACAAAGAAAATAGTATGGAAATGGGAAATTCATGCACTAAGTGATGTTGTGGATTGCAATATTGTAAGAATCACTCAGAATTGGGAAGGCATATATCTACTCCCTGGTAGGTACGCCAGGATGGGAGTTGATCAAAGGCTTGCGGCAGGTGTTTTTGCGAAAATGGCACAAATACACTGCCAACAATCTTGATGTACAGTGCCCCATACATGGGTCTTTTGACCTAGAAAGAAATAGGATATTTAAGGGAAATGTTAGCCGCTAAGGGTGACAAGGCCATTAGACCCCTGCAATGGAAAACATATAAACAATGGTAAGATTATGCAGACAAAAATCTGAGAGTAGCGCAGATAAGCATGTGCATATGATCATAAGATTAAAAAGGATTGGGACTAGGGAAACTGTGAAGATGGAATGATAATTAAGGGTCTGTATCTAGCCAAAGCTTACCCCTCAGCCCCGACACCCGAATCAAGTGACCTTAGAGGATAAGACAGATCCATTGTTGGAATAGTTTAGGGTTAAATGGCCTCCTGCAACCCTCATCTGGTGCCTGGTGATAAGGGGCTCTCCTCGCCACCTCGTTCCAGCAGGATTCCAGCCCACGACATGGAAAACGCAGAAAAGATAGTATTGGCATGGATCAGAAATGGGGTACAAGGAGTCGAACAAGCTAAAGTGTAAGTGTCCGAGCAACGAGATACGCTTATATTTGCAATAGTACAAAGGCTATGCAAACAAATGTGGCAGTTTCATAAAAAGGTAAACACCGAGTGTGAAGTGTTTCCCCTGCCAGATGATTGAGGAAATAGTCAAAGCAATTAAGGATTGTAAGCTTGATTCTAACTTCTGTCCTGCAATAGTTTTATTTTGGATCATAAATGCTCCATCAAAGTCTATAGTAACTCAAGCGTTTCCCATGAGAGAAGTGCCTGGGTTTGATGCTGATAATCCAACACACCAGGTCCATGTTCCCTGTAATAGGATGGAGTTACTTTCTTTTATTCAAGACTATCCAGATATTCGACAAAATCCAGAGCAGTGGTACAGACCAACAGACCGGCTACATAAAACAGGTCCGCTCACATTGGGAGATATATTTCAGTTGTTTTCATGCATTCTACCAGCAGATGTTTGGCACCAATGCAGAATGCAATATACCAAGAGGCTGCACGCATCAACTTACTGCGCCACAACAAATTTTGAGAGAATTTGAGTTGTTGCCAAAAATTACAAGGTTTATTTATTAATAGCCCCTTATTTGATGACACGTGTTTCGGCACAATCCATGTGCCTTCCTCAGATCAGGGCAATATCTATTTGATGCCACGAAATTATATAATTAAGGATATGCAAAAAGTCATGACATGACAATACAGCAAAAAACCCCATTGGGGTGAAACAAAAAACAAAAATGAAAATAAAAATATTAATATTGTGAAATCATAGGTTTTACACCATTAACAAAAACACAAAACGACACAAATGGAACATTCATTATATGATAATATAGATCATATCCCGTAACATTACGTGACAGTCATATAAGATTCCAAAACAGCAGATCAATTAAAGTCAGAACATACCATTCGGTCGTCGAGGTTTCATACGAAGATTGTGGAAATGGGGGTGGTAAATAATTGAAATTATGGCAATAGTCTATATACAAAGGAAACCGTACGTGTTACTCTTAAAACATGGCCGATAGCTGCGACAGGATGAAAATAGAGGTAGGACCATTAAGATTACTACAGCAGCTTTCTTTATATAAAGGAAACAGTATGGCGACTTCTATTCTGACACTCCGACGCGTGATGCGGGAATTCTGACACTTTCAGGTAAGCCCTAACGGGGCTCTCAAGCCCACCCCTTATTACGCCAATGAGCACAGTGTCCGCATTATGGGTGGAAAACAGATCCCTCCCCCCTCCCCCGTACACGGGTGCAACCACATTATTTTTCCTGTACCCGTACAGCGGTACACACGCCAGCCAAGATAGAGCATGGTTACAATGAGTTTAAGAACACGTATATAACTTTCAAATAATTGTGCTTAGGCACTGCGAAAACGAATACATTGGTGATTAGAGGCAAACATTGTGGCATTTAAACTAACCGGTACTAGCATGTAACCATACTTATGAATTGGACACATTATATCTGATTAAATCAAATGGCTGTAATGTCAAAGTACACTGATACACAAAATAGACCTCCATCTCTTACCTCCACTTTCAGAAGACGAATATAGTCTGATGGGACTCATTTGAAAACTACGTTAATGTGTAGCTGAGAAATAAGTTGATGGGTAAGCTATCTGTACCCATTTGGGGTTTTTTTCCCACCAAACATATCCTCGTAGTATTATTTAATGTATACTGTCTAATCGGGATGTCTTTTCTCTCTTTTCTCTCTCCCATCCTCTTCTCCACCCCATAATTTCAATTATTTACCACCCCCATTTCCACCCTCTTCGTATGAAACCTCGACGACCGAATGGTATGTTCTGACTTTAATTGATCTGCTGTTTTGGAATCTTATATGACTGTCACGTAATGTTACGGGATATGATCTATATTATCATATAATGAATGTTCCATTTGTGTCGTTTTGTGTTTTTGTTAATGGTGTAAAACCTATGATTTCACAATATTAATATTTTTATTTTCATTTTTGTTTTTTGTTTCACCCCAATGGGGTTTTTTGCTGTATTGTCATGTCATGACTTTTTGCATATCCTTAATTATATAATTTCGTGGCATCAAATAGATATTGCCCTGATCTGAGGAAGGCACATGGATCGTGCCGAAACACGTGTCATCAAATAAGGGGCTATTAATAAATAAACCTTGTAATTTTTGGCAACAACTCAAATTCTCTCAAAATTTGTTGTGGCGCAGTAAGTTGATGCGTGCAGCCTCTTGGATTATTGTTACAATCGGAGTGGGGGAACTCAGTGTCTCCGGTTTTCCTGCACGCACCATTGCGACACCACCTGAATGGTGATTAGAACTTCAGTCGCGGAGGTCCAAGAGTGATTTGTTTCAAAAAGTTCCCTGTATCTTTATACAGAATGCAATATAGTTGACAGAGGCAGTGAACAAAAGTGGGGAAGACTGGGGAATTGTCAGAGGAATTGGCCCTTGCAGCACTGTTGATAACTTATCCAACAAGTGGTTCCCCAAAAGCAAATTAATTGGGATACATTGACTGCTTGAAGACAGGAAGAAGGAGATTCAGTAGAAAAAATATTTTGCACGAAACAAAAGCTTTTACCTCATTCAGTGGAATGGACATGGTTATGCCAGAGGGACATAAAGCCTTTTGTTCACACTTGGTAGAGGGATTGTTGACTCACCTAAAGTATGATATACACGCCCACCTTGCACTGCCGTAACGCACGGCTACGAGCCAGACTTGCTCACGGCCGCCCTTCCGGTAAGGGTCAAGCCTCCTCCCATCCTGTGGCTCAGCTCCCCGTAACCCATGCCGCCATCGTGCGAGCACAAGCTGCAGCCCTCCTGCCCATATTGTCGGATGCCGGTTCAGTCCACCATGCTGCCCCCCGGCGCCTCGTTCGTGCATCCTTCACCCATCCTGGACCCGTTACGCTTACCTGCTCCTCCTCTTGTGATACGCCAATCATTGCCACTGGGCCCTCTTTACCTGCAAGACTTCAGAAGAACTCTCAACTCGGAACACCCACACCCACTGCCATGCACCGCCCTGCCGCCAACGTCTGTACCTCGCATATTTTGTCGAACACTATGCCTGCTCCTGATTCTAGCCTATGTGCCTCTGTTACAATCACTGTGCCTATGGTTGCTGCTGTGCCTGCTTCTGATGCTAGCCTATGTGCCCCTTTTACTAGCATCGTGCCACCTCCTCTGTGTCCAACCTTGCTCACGCCTAACCACAACCTCTGTCCCCACCACCCGTCCCCTGCCATCACCAAATCTCCCAAATACACCCCTGCACCCAACGCTATCCTTAAATGTGCCCTTGTTAACGCCCGCTCAGTACCAGCGCATGCCCTAGATATCCATGACCTCATCATAAAGGACAACATTGACCTCCTTATGATCACTGAAACTTGGCTTAACGAGGCATCGGGCCCTGCCCTTACCCTCGCCGTCCCAGAAGGATACACCATATTTAGACCAGACCGTCCTCACCAAAGAGGTGGCGGTGTTGCCTTAATTACTAAAGACTGCTTTAATGACAGGAAGATTGGTAACAACTGTGATTACCTTCTACTCAAAATTAAGCTATCCCCGGACCACCCCATTGCCATCCACTTAGTCTACAGACCTCCGGGTCCCAGCACTGATTTCCATGAGGCCTTGCTGCATGTGCTCTCAGATAACTTGAAAAAAACTTCTAAAGTTCTGCTCTTAGGTGATTTGAACCTTGGATTTCATGACCCAAACGACTCCCAGGCCACTGCCCTGGGTAAAGCCCTATCCACACTTGGGTTCACCCATATCAACTCAGAACCTACCCACGTCAAAGGTCGCACACTCGACTGGGTTAGCCACCACAACTGCTATGTTCGCTTCACCAGCAACACTCCCATCCGTTGGTCTGACCACCAATACCTACAATTTGACCTTAACACCTTTAAAGGGTCTCTAGGTCCTGTGATCCCACTCCCCGCGGCCCTCACCAGAAGCTTGCGTCAACTAACTGCAGAAAAGATTTCCCCCCTCTTAGAAGTGCCTAAATTGCAACCTCCTTTTTCAAAGGACCCTGACATCCTTTCCACAGCCTTCAAAACCGCTGTTACCCAGGCCGTAGACGACATCGCTCTTCTAACTAGGAGGAAAGCAAAGAAAGTTAAACATTCCAATACCTGGTTCTCAAGAGCTGCTAGAACTACGCTCCAAGAAGAGACGTGCACTCTCTGCATGGAAAGCAAACCCCAATGAGGTCTCTAAAAAGGCCTTTGATGCCATATCTAGGGATTACAATTGTAGCATCATCAAAGCCAAAGCAGCGTCCTTCAATAAGAGGATATCCAATGCTAAATCGGAGACTAAAGACATTTTCACCATCTTTCGGGAGCTGGAAAAGCTGTACCCCCCCACATTCGTGAAAGATGACAAATGGTGCAACAACATCCAATCTGCCATGCTCGACAAACTAAACACCCTACAATCCAAAATCCTTGCCCATCAAAAGGCACTTACTCACCTTCTCACTGACCTTCAAAGTGACCCTCTGTAATGAGGAACCAATAGCGGCCAATACGGAACAAAACAAGAGGGAGGGGGATGAGCCTATGATCACACCAGACCATATAATGACAAGTTTAAGAGACACGCGGGAACAAGTAAAAGCCCAGACTACATGTCCCAGAATGCACCACCAATCAACTATCACACCGGACAGTACAAATGCAAGAGGCACAAGAGAAAAGACACAAACGACATAGCTCAGACTGCCCCAACGGATACATAATCAAAACAAAAGCCAGAAAATGGGAATAGAAATCAGACAAGGGAGACGAAAAACCACGTTTCCATAAAATGGGAGCTCCGGGCAGGAGAGGGTTAAATGCAAAGCTAACTCCGTGAAGTTGAAGCTGGGAAGAGATGAATTAGCCTCAGGTGTAAGGAGCCCAGGGCTGGGAATGCCTAATGCTAATTACTGGGGAGGAGACTCACCAGGGTTAAAAGCATCAGAAAACAGCTCAACTTGTTTCTCGTTTTGCAGGAGTGGAAGGAGGCTGACAGAGTGGACTCGGAATGGTACGAGGACAGTACCCCATATCGGTGGGCGTATTAGAGAGAAAAGGAAAACTCACCGGAGTGTACCGGACCTGTGGTCAAATCCGACTGCACAGCAGACGAAGACGCCTGTGTCCCAACGGCGGAAAAAGGGAAGTTTGGTTATTTACTGAAGTCCAGCCAAGGACAGTGTGGAACGGCTGACTCCGAGCACCGGCCGTAGAGCTTAAACAGAAAAGGCTCTGAACCATTCAGAAGTGTTGAGTAAACACTCTGGGCTGAATTTTGCTGCTTTGAACAAGAAAGGCTGCCATTTCTGTGTTCTCCATATTTTGAACTGCATTCCTTTGTGAACAAGCAATATTGCAATCCTTGAGTTTTGTCATTTGAGCAAGCGGGGAAGACCCTTTATTTTGGTTTTGTTGCGATGAACGCTAATTGAAATTAATTGGATGAAGAGAAGGCCGGGTGTACAATCATTCAACCTCTGGTGAGCTGTAAGAAATAAATACTATTGAGTAACTTACCTCCTTGTCTCTGGCTCACTACTTTACACCCTCTCAAAACCTCATCACCAAATCTCTTTGAATTCAAGGAAATGAGTGAAACTGAAGTTGCTGCCCTCCTCAAAACCATTAAACCCTCTAATTGCGTGTCCAGCACAGCTCATTAAAGACTGCACCCCCACCTTGCTCCCCTTTCTCACAGCATTCATTAACGTCTCTTTCCAATCCAGCCATGTCCCATCTGACATCAAGGAAGCCTGGTCTGCCCGCTCCTTAAAAAAAGTCCCTCGACCCACTGGTCCCAGGGAACTACAGGCCCATCACCACAGTCCCCTTCCTCCTAAAAATTCTGGACAAAGCAGCTTATCTGCAAGTTCAGAAATACCTTGACGACAACTGCCTTTTAGGTCTTAGGCAGTCTGGATTCCGTCCCCGCCACGGCACGGAAACAGCTCTCCTTGACCTTAAGAATCAAATGGACAACCTGAGAGAAGCAGGCAAACCTGCGCTCCTCCTTCTCGATCTGTCAGCATTTGACCAGGTTGACCACAACATACTGTCACCACCTTGCCAAATCTGCCAACTTCTCACCCAAAGCGTGTGATTGGATCACTTCATTCTTACAAGATAGGGCTATGAAAGTCTTCTCCAACTCAGCCTGTGCCACCCCGAGCCTTATCAAATGCGGAGTTCCACAGGGGTCCTGCATTGCACCCACCTTGTACAACCTGTTCACCAGGCCGCTATTCAAATTGCTGGACGCCCTGGGCATCTCGTATACTAATTATGGACTTGTAGTGCTTTGATGGGGACAAGATGGATGCCCCCACATATTTCGGTTCCCAGAACTGCATGTGCGGTCTAGTCTTTTGGGTGTGGTTCAGCCCAGAGGCACCTTAGATACCCATAGACTATTTAAGCCACACCCAGGCTTTGTGTTTTCTGCACCTGCAGCGTGACACTCGCCGTGTTCTGATCGGTCTCCAGTAGGCCTGCATCTTTCTTCTGCGCTTAGCTCCTGCAAGAACACTGTTAGGAACAGCCTTATCTTGCGGCGCTTCTGCCCATCAGTCATCGCTCCTTCTGTTCTGCGGGCATCTTCGGCGGTGTCATTCCCATCCCGGCACGCCGCTTCTTAAGGAAAAGGGAAAAGAACAGAAAAAAGGCATTAGTAAGCATTCTGCAAATCTTCGCTTATTTTTAAATACTGTACGAGCTTCAAACGCTTACCTGAATTCCAGCCACTCTGGGGGAACTCTGTCTCCGGAACTTCTCATCCATCTGCAAGAGGGAAAAGACACTCCAGGTTAGCGTGGAAACATCTAGAGGCGCCGCATACCGCGCTTACCCACCGCATTTGTTTTTCATAACCGGCATCCATGCTGAAAACGTTGCGGCACCTAAAAGACAAAGAAAAAGAACTCTGTTCAATGCAAATACGAAAGGGGTGCATCGCGCATCGTGCTCTCCCTCACCTTCAACGCTACTCATCTCAGCAGCACGCCGCCATCCCTGGACACCGGCCATCATCTAAGGAAGGAAAGGAACGAAGTTAGAGAACTGTTCAAAAGACTCATTATACTTGCCTGTCGGACTCTTGCCAGTGAAGTAACTAGGCAGCAAAGAGCCCGCATCAATCAACGCGCCCCTGCGCTGAAGGCAGGACGGAGAGCACACTATCCAAGAAAACAAGGTGAGCTGTGGATCAAAGGGAAGGGTTGGACCCCGGGGAAGAAGGGGTTCAAGCACACAGACAATAGGGAGTTAAACTCTACCAATCCTGTGTTTCAGGCCCAGTCTCCAGTCGAATAGCCTCCAGGGAAGGGTTTGAGGTCGTAAGAGGTCAGAACAGGCTGAGTGACGTCCCCGTGGATACCAGGTGAGCGTTACAGAACACAAAGCCTCACATCAAAATTCACCTGGGCGTCATGGAAACTTCAGAAACCAACCAGTTAGGACACATGTTGGGGCAGCTACGTTCCGAAGTACATGCATCCAGGCAGGAGACGAACACCCTGAGGAGAGCGCCGATAGTAGCCAAAGAACGCACTGATGATTTAAGCCGGCAACTTATCCAGTCGCAATCAGGGCATGCACCATTGCCGGGAAGCGTGCCCTCGATGCCAGCGCCATCAGCCAATCCCGTTCAGATAACCCTTCCTGGGGCAGTTCCCTTGGCCCCGTCCAAACGATTTACGGGGGATCCCAAGAGGTTTGCAACGTTCATGAACCAGTGCCGCCTGCACTTCCTTTGTAGGCAAGGGGCCTTTCCGAACGACCAATCACGGGTCGTTTTTGTGCTATCCTACCAGAGTGGTAGCGCCGCGGACTGGTCTGTACCCTTTGTGGCCCAAGACGATCCTTTGCTGCATGACTTCAGGGGCTTTCAGCAGGAGATGGAAAAGCTGTTCGCCCGTCGTACTCATGGGCAGGCATTCGACAACGAACTTCTGTCCCTACGCCAAGGGACTCAAGACCTATTAACATACAGAGCCACGTTCAATAGACTCGTAGTTGAAGCAGAATGGCCAGTGGAGAAGAGAACCACGTTATTTCATTGGGGTTTGCGGGGGGGAGCTCAAGGATGTTCTCGCACAAGTAGAGAACCCCCCCGAAAGACTGCTCAGAATTCATTGACCTTGTTGTTCAACTGGATCATAGGTTGCAGGACCGAAGAGCAGATCGAACCAGACCGGACCCTCGCCCTATGTATGTGCGTTCAAAGGACAATACTGCCCGAACAACGGAAGGTTCAGGAGAACCAATGCAAATCGGGGGGTCAGATCCCCCTTGACTAAAGCGGAAAGGGATAAAAGGAGACAGCAGCAGTTATGTCTGTACTGTGGAAGGTAAGGTCATTTCCTTAAAGAGTGCCCTGTGAAGCCACCGAGGCGGACGGTAGGGGCCACGTACAAGGAAGATACCATCAAGGAATCGGAAAACTCCCCAGCCCGGCAAGTGTAGGGGTCCACTTGTCGAGCGAAGAAAGTGAATTACAGACCTCCCATTTTGCACTATCTGTGGTCTTGATCAATCACCAACAACCATCTCGGATGCACGCAGTAAGAGCGTACATAGACAGTGGAGCCGTTGGGAATGACATCGACCAGGATCTTGCGGCAAAGATGGGGTTTCCATTACGCCCTAAAGCAACGACCGACACTGTTACCACAGTCGACAGCACGGAAATAGCTTCTGGTCCAGTATCCCAATGTACTGCAGCATTAACCCTTCTGTGCCAGGATGGACACCAAGAATCTATCGTTTTCGACCTCATTAAGGCACCACAGTTCCGGTCGATTTTGGGAATTCCGTGGTTGGTAGCTCACAATTCTCTAATCGATTGGCAAGCAAAAGAATTGGCCTTTCTCGAGACTTGCGCCCACACATCGTCAAGAGAAACAACCAATAGACACCAGAACCTCCACGCTTGTGACTGTGGCAATCGGCACCCTACCAAGTGAATACCAGGACTTTCAGCATGTCTTTCTGAAAGAACAGGCTAATATCCTGCCACCGCATAGACCCATACGATTGCCAAATCGACCTGATACCCGGCGCACAAATCCCTTGTGGGCGAATTTACGCATTTAAGGAACCAGAAAACCAGCACCTGCAGGCCTATCTTGACCAATACCTGGCCAACGGGTTCATCCGTCCCTCGAAGTCTCCAGCAGCCAGTCCTCTATTCTTCGTACCGAAAAAGGAGGGGGACTTGAGAACGTGCATCGACTATCGCACACTGAACCAGATTACCGTAAAAAATCGCTACCCCCTGCCACTGATCCCTGAATTGCTTGATCAAGTCAAAGATGCCCAAATCTACACAAAACTAGACCTGAGGGGGGCATATCACCTTGTTCGCGTAAAACAGAGGGACGAATGGAAAAACGCTTTTCGCACCAAATACGGCTTGTACGAATATTAAGTAATGCCCTTTGGCCGTTGCAACGTGCCTGCTGCATTGCAATACTTCATGATTGATGTCCTACGGGAATGGATTGATGTCTGTGCTCTAGTGTACATCGACGATATCTTAGTATATTCCGCATCAAAGCAGGACCACGTTAAACATGTCCGATCTGTATTGGAGAAACTCTTGTCAACACCAGCTCTACGCCAAGCTCAAAAAGTGCTCATTCCACATCTGAGGTGGAATTCTGGGCTTTATTCTCAGCCCGAATGGAATCCGAATGGATGTACACAAGGTAGATGCTATCCTGAACTGGCCATCCCCAAATTCATTCAAGGGGGTTCAAAGTATGCTGTGTTTTGCAAACTTCTACCGCCGGTTCATCCCAGGATTTTCGCAAATCGTGCATCCCATCACGTCATTACTAAGGAAAAGCAACAAAAAGTTCCAGTGGACAACAGAAGCCGAGGAGGCTTTCCAGGAACTCAAAGCAAGATTCACATCTGGCCCAATCTTACGGCACCCTCTCCCTGATCTCCCATACCTGGTGGAAACGGACGCCTCAAGCATCGCTATGGGAGGCGTCCTCCCACAAAAGGACCCCAAAACGGGCAAGTTACACCCTGTTGCCTTCTGGTCGTGTAAATTTACACCCCCTGAACTCAATTACGCTATCACAGATAAAGAACTTCTGGCCATTAAGTCAGACTTTAAAGCATGGTGGCACTACCTCTTGGGCGCCAGACACACAATCACCATAATAACTGACCACCGGAACCTCCAGTACCTAAAAACGGCAAAGGCCCAATCCTCACGACAACTACGTTGGGCTCTTTTTTTTGTTGCTGAAAATCACTACGTGATTACATTTCGACCAGGGGTGAAAAACGGGAAGGCCGATGCCCTTTCCCGTATGGGGGTGGAAGAGCAAGGGTATCAGACCCCTGACCCAATAGCAATCATCCCGAGTGACAACTCCTAGGAATCGCAGCAACCATAACTCAGAAAGAATTACTTGAAGAAATCCAAAACCTGATGTGTCCGGAGCAATTACAAGCGTGGAGTGCACAAGGGGAACATTACATGATAAAAAATCAGTTGCCCTACTTAAGGAATCGTTTATTCTTACCAAACCAAGAACTACGAGAACAAGTCATGTCCGGTTATCATGATTCCTTGATCGAGGGCCACCCCGGAATCGCTAAAACCCTAGCCAAGGTAAAACAAAATTATTGGTGGCCCACGTGGCGTAAAGCCATTATCCAATTCATCCTATCTTGTGGAGTGTGTGCTCAAAACAAATCATCCAAGCAGAAACCGGCTGGGCTATTACAACCATTGGAAATCACCCTGGCACACGTTGCCCCTCGATTTTATTACTGATTTACCACCCGGTCAAGGGTTTAATACTATTCTTGTGGTCGTGGACCTATTTTCAAAAATGGCACATTTCATTCCTCTTAAGGGGCTCCCAAATGCTTCCACTCTGGCAAATGTATTTCTTGAAGGCATCGTACGGCTCCATGGGTTTCCTTCAGTTTTGGTCTCAGGCTGAGGTACTCAATTCGTATCTAACTTCTGGAGAAAATGCTGCTCTATGGCCCAGATCGGCATCCGGCTATCCACCAGTCGCCATCCCCAAACGGATGGTCAAACTGAGGACAAATCAGACGCTCGAGCAGTATCTGCGTTGCATGTTACACCAAGCTGAAGGAAGCTGGTTCTACCTATTATGGATAGCTGAATATGCTTAAAATAATTCCCTACATACCAGCACTGGGCAGACACCCTTTTATACCATGTATGGCAGGCACCCACGTACTTCTGAGTTGGACGTTCCTACAACCCTGGAAATGCCAGCAGTCAAAACCTTGCACACAACCATTTCTCAAACCTTTAAAAGGGCAGCTGAACACCTACTTCAAGCTAAGAATCGCCAAAAGAAATTTGCTGATCAACACTGAGCAAAGGCCCCCAACTACTAAGTGGGAGACAAAGTCTGGCTGGCATCTAAACACGTGTCCATTAAAGGAGCCCTAACTTTCCGTCCAAGATACCTGGGTCCATTCACCGTCACCTCTGTGATAAATCCTGTGGCGGTCAGACTAGCTTTGCCGTCAAAAATGCAAATTCATGCTGTGTTCCACGTGTCTCTCCTTAAACCTGTTCGACCTGGGTAGCAACGCCACTGCAGCCAGTAGTAGTCGCCGGGGAGCCAGAATTCGAAGTAAAGGACATCCTAGATTCAAAGTACGTCAGATCCAAATTATACTACTTAGTAGGCTGGAAGGGGTATGGTCCACAAGACAGGACATGGGAGCCTTGTGAGTACATCCATGCCCCTCGCTTGGTTAGACGATTTCATCAAAACCATCCAACCAAACCAGGACCAGACAGAAGAGCCACCTTGAGAGCGGCCTTGGGAGGGCCGGGACAGTGCTGTCATGATTCCTGCCCCTCATGTCCCCAGCCCTCCAAGATGTCAGGCTGGAGCAAAGGCACGATCACCTACATGGCCCTCAAGGGCCTCTCCATCCCTCCCAAAAACCCACTTGGAGTCAGACTTGGCGCTTGTGGCACCAGACTCGCTCACTCCCATAGGATAACATTGGGGATTGGACTTGTAGTGCATTGATGGGGATAAGATGGATGCCCCCACATATTTCGGTTCCCAGAACTGCATGTGCGGTCTAGTCTTTTGGGTGTGGTTCAGCCCAGAGACACCTGGGATACCCAGAGACTATTTAAGCCACACCCAGGCTGAGAAACATGCTTTGCGTTTTCTGCACCTGCAGCGTGACACTCACTGTGTTCGGATCGGTCTCCAGTAGGCCTGCATCTTTCTTCTGCGCTTAGCTCCTGAAAGAATAAGAACACCGTTAGGAACAGCCTTACCTTGCGGCGCTTCTGCCCATCAGTCATCGCTCCTTCTGTTCTGTGGGCATCTTCGGCGGTGACATTCCCATCCTGGCATGCCGCTTCTTAAGGAAAAGGGAAAAGAACAGAAAAAAGGCATTAGTAAGCATTCTGCAAATCTTCGCTTATTTTTAAATACTGTACGAGCTTCAAACGCTTAGCTGAATCCCAGCCACTCTGGGGGAACTCTGTCTCCGGAACTTCTCATCCATCTACAAGAGGGAAAAGACACTCCAGGTTAGCGTGGAAACATCTAGAGGCGCCGCATATCGTGCTTACCCACCGCATTTGTTTTTCATAACCGGCATCCACGCCGAAAACGTTGCGGCACCTAAAAGACACAGAAAAAGAACTAAGTTCAATACAAATACGAAAGGGGTGCATCGCGCTCTCACTCACCTTCAGAGCTACTCATCTCAGCAGCACGCTGCCATCCCCGGACGCCGGCCATCATCTAAGGAAGGAAAGGAACGAAGTTAGAGAACTGTTCAAAAGACTCATTATACTTACCTGTCAGACTCTTGCCAGTGAAGTAACTAGGCAGCAACTAACCCGCATCAATCAACGCGTCCATGCGCTGAAGGCAGGATGGAGAGCACACTATCCAAGAAAACAAGGTGAGCTGTGGATCAAAGGGAAGGGTTGGACCCTGGGGAAGAAGGGGTTCAAGCACACAGACAATAGGGAGTTAAACTCTACCAATCCTGTGTTTCAGGCCCAGTCTCCAGTCGAATAACCTCAAGGGAAGGGTTTGAGGTCGTAAGAGGTCAGAACAGGCGAGTGACATCCCTGTGGATACCAGGTGAGCGTTACATCTACTTGCAAGCGCCGTGATGCCTGTGGGCTGTCAGTGCGCTATACAAATAAATAAAATAAATATACAAACCTATGAGTGTACATTGCCAGCTCTAACTGCTGCTCAGATTTAGATTATGGCTAGATATTATGAAAATGGCAAGATAAAGATAAAGGGGAAAAGGAAAAGAAAATGAAGTAATGAGTGCAATACAGTAAGCTTTTTCAGAAAAAGGCAGAGATAATGTGTATACAAAGCGGAATAGTAATGTATAGAGAAGGAAGAGGTGATGGTGCCCCGCCAAATAATGGAGCAGGTATGATAGACGCTGGGTGTCATTTTTGCAAAGCAGAAGACCACTAAAGAAGGGAGTGTCTATTGCGTTGGAAAGGAGGCCGACACTCTTATGGGCGAGGAATGACGAGAGAATCTTTCATAAGGGCCGGGAACAGTATAGTAACAAATAGTGGGATATCAGAAGAGAATGAACAGCATAATTATTTTGACCCTAGGCAAGGTCGGCAGTATTCAGCTAGGGATTGAGTGTGATTACAGTACAATGAATTACATAGCATAGAGCTGCCCTGGGGAGGGAAAAGGGCGCATAGGTATTCCTGTAGATCTGTGAAAGCTAGAATACAAGGCAAACCAGTGATATTCCTCCTTCATGCGTGTGTCCAATGCATCAATTTCCCACAAACTAGTGCCTCATATTCCCCTCTCTGGGAAAGTAAACACTTCAATGGGATTCTCTAATAATCCGGTCCAAAGTCAATGTAGCTGACACTGTACAGTTCAGTATAGGTCCTATATCTTGCATGGCTTAGCTTGTTGTCACTGATAAATATGCTATAAATCTGTTGGGAATTGATTTGCTGAAACATTTGCATGCAAGCCTAGATTGTTCGCCTGATGGAGTGTACCTAACCTGTAATGCTCAGTCCTTTTCAAAATGTTTTGTCGCTACTACTAATGAACTGCCACCTGAATTTAAGGGATTTGACCCTATGATATGGGCCACGGGATCGATTGATGTAGGATGTATGGTAGTTGATCCAGTCAAAATAAGGGTTAAGCCTGGTGCCGTATTACCGCCAATTCCTCAGTATAAAATACCCAAGGAAGGGTTGGAAGGAATTAAGCCTGTAATGCAGGGTTTTTTAGTTTAAAGGAATTCTAAAAAAATGTGGGGCGTTCCTGCAACAGCCCAATTCTTCCTGTACAAACACAAATTGATGGGAAGCCTTGTGTTCCAGCACAATTGAGACTGATTATTGATCTTTGAGCAATAAATAGAATTATAGAACCACAGTATCTGGTGGTGCCGGGCATGACTTCCCTGTTCCCCATGATACTGCCTTCAGCCCAATATTTCAACATTATGGACCTAAAAAATTCATTCATTAGCATTCTGATACATGAAGACAGTCCGTATGTATTTGCCATTAATATGGAAGGTCGGTCCTACACCTTCCGTAGGTCCCCGCAAGGTTACACTGAAAGCCCAGTATTTACAGCCAAGCATTGAAAACACATCTAGACATGTTTACACCGACTGCAAATACCATACTTCTCCAATATGTTGATGATTTGTTAATAGCTGCAGACACCCAAGAGCAATGCATGGTTTCCACTGTGCGGTTAGTAAATTTTTTTGCACCACTGGGATATAGTGTCCCTAAAAAAATCTACAGTTCTGCAAAACTCAGGTCACTTATTTAGGACATCTATTGTCAAAAGGAGAGCATAGACTACACCCCAGCGTATAGTGGCTATAATGAAAATACCTGTCCCTATCACACAGAAAGATGTTAGAGGGTTCTTGGGGATGATTTCATTTTGCAAACAGTGGATTCCACATTTTTTGCTTTTAGCAAAACTACTGTTAGAATGAACACTAAGCAGCACTCCAGTCTCCTTGCTATGGACTGCTGCTAAGCAAGAGTTTTGATGTTCTAATATCTGCATTGTGTAACTCGCCTGCTTTGGGCACTCCCGATTATACTAAACCATTTGTTTGTGCATGAAAAACAAGGCTGTGTGTCGTCTGTACTAACTCCACAGCAATTGGGTAAAAATAGACAGTGTGCATATTTTTCTTCTACATTGGACCCAGTGGCAAAAGCACTACCAAACTGTTTAAGGGGTGTAGCGGCTGCAGCCATTTCTATGAAGCATGCCTATGCCATAATACTGTGACACCAAGTTACATTGTCTGTGCCAAATGCGGTTGATATTCTATTCCTGCCACCTTGCTACCCCTCCCATCTGATGAATAAAAAGTAATGCATGTTTGTCTATTAATAACAGATAATGAAACAAATGGACAGGTAGATTTGGTTTATACTCCAATTGATAAACCAGATGGTACATTGTATATAGATGGTTAATGTTTTAAATTACCGAATGGTGTTGCCACAGCAGCGTACGCTATCACAACATTGAAAACCATTGAGGCTTGTAATATCTCGGCATTCAGCACAAGCATCTGAAATAATTTGCCTTACTGGAGCTTGTGAGTTGAGCTTCCATCTTGTAGTTAATATTTACACTGACAGTCAATATGCATTTGGAGTAGCTCACAACTTTGGTCGCTTATGGGCTGAGACGATTTTTTACTTCACATGGGACAAAAATACAGCATGGTACATTGATTTCAAAATTATTGTATGCACTGACCCTGCCAGAAAAATTGCCTGTCATTAAAATGTAGTGCACACAAGGCCATTGTAAATGATCTGGGGGCATGGTAATGCTTTTGCTGACCAAATTGCAAAGGCAACCCCTGTAGCACTTACATATGTTACATACATTATGTAGCCAGAGAATATCATATTTGATAATACCCCTTAGACCGTGCAAACTATTCAGGCTGAGGTCACTCAGCAAAAGCTTAAGGAAGGGAAACAGGCTGGGAAATATGTAGGTGGTTATTGGCTAGATCTGCAAGATGAGTGAAAATGGAAATTACCACATATGTATTTACATTTAATGTCCTATACTCATGGCCTGTCTCATGTAGGTGCAGAGGAAATGTGTAGTGTTGCTCACTACAGTGTGGAGTAATACTAAGCTAAAGACCAGCCACTGTTGCGTTTTGTAAAACTGTTTTGTATGTACACCCTAGAACATTGGGAAGAGTAAGGGAGCTCCAGAAAGAAATGTTCGCACACCTGAATTTCTTTTGAAGCATTACAGCTAGAGGCTATTAAAATTGCCTCTGTCAAGGAAAAATTATATGTTAGTGATAGTAGGTATGTTTAGCAAATGGGTAGAAGCATTCCCCTGAGAAGACAGTACTGCATTAGGTATTGCTAAAATACTATTTACACTGAGTTGGACTGCCTTAAACTGTTTGGAGCAACAGTAATGTGCTTTTTTGTTGATACTGCAATGGAATTGGTGCACTAAGATGTGGATTGTTTCCTTACAAAGTAGTCAAGGGCCGCCCAGCAAATATATGGGGTGTGCCAAAGGTATTTAGACATGCCTTATCAGCTGTTAATCGACCACTGTAAAAAGTTAGCTAAACGCCTGTCCATTCCCTAACAACTCGGCCAAACTCTTTAAAATCTTCAAGGAGCTGGCCAACCCTGCTGCAGTCTCTACCCTTCCTGTTGCCTCCCAGGCTCTTTGCAATGCCCTTGCCTCTCACTTCATTTAAAAAACCCAGGACATCCTGTCCACCCTCTCCACCCACACCCCTCCTCTTCCCTCTCCATCTGTGCTTGCTGACCTTCCTTTAGCCACCCTCCCACCATCCTTCTCGTCCTTTCCTCTTTTCACTTCTGACGAGGTTGCTAGACAAGTCCGATCTATGAAAGCCTCTTCTAAACAGGTTCATCCCTGTTCCTCTAAAACCATCAAGGACCACATTGACACCCTCGCTCCGGCCCTTGCTGATTTTTCCAACCACTCCTTTGCCTCTGGATCCTTCCCCCTCCCCTCTGAAGCACTCCTTTGTGCATCCTCTTCTCAAGAAACCCACAGCTGATCCTTCTTGTCCAGCTAACTATGGCCCAATTTCCATTACTCCCTTTCTTGGCAAACTCCTGGAAATGTTGGCCATCTCTCAGCTTAACCTTCATTCTAATTCTGTCGACTGTCTCCATGACCACCAGTCTGGCTTCAGAGCTGCCAGAAACACGGAAACTGCTCTCCTGAACATCCGTGAAGATCTGCTCTCCAACCTTGACTCTAACATTCCCTCTGTCCTCATCCTCTTCGATCTCTCTTCTGCCTTCGACACGGTCAACCATACAATCCTGCTCAACCGTCCCCGTGAAAACCTGGGTATCACTGATCAGGCTCCGGCCTGGCTGACCTCTTTCCTCTCAGATCGACCCCCCCAGGTCCAACTTCGGGTCCTTCCTTTCATCTATCTTCCTCTCTACCTGTGGTGTTCCCCAGGGGTCTAACCTCTCGCCCTGGCTTTTCAACCAGTACCTGGCAACTCTCGCCCACTGCATTGCCATTTTCTGCTCAGATTTCCAGTGCTACGCTGACAACACAACTCTTTTTCAGGCTGCCCTCTGCCACCTCCTCTCCCACTCTCATCTCTGATTGCCTAACTGCCATTCAAGATTAGTGTGCCACCAATGATCTTTGTCTGAATGCCAGCAAGACGGAGATCCTCCTCATCAGCACACCTTCACCATCCTTTCCCCTCACTCTCTGGCCGGTCTCCCTTGGCCCTCCTCCTACCCCCACCTGCGAGGCTAAGAACCTCGGGGTCATCTTTGACTCCACCCTTTCCTTCTCCGCCCACATCTCTGAGGTCTCTAAAAAGTCAAATTTCCGACTGCACCTCCTCAGAGGTACTCTGCCTTTCCTCTCCTTCCCCCCAGAAGCTCATGGTATCCCAAGCTCTGGTTCTCTCTAGCTTGGACTATTGTAACAGCCTCTTTCTAAATCTACCTGCCTCTACTCTCCGCCCTCTGCAACTAATCCAGAACAGGACTGCAAGACTTGTCCTTGGCCTCAAGCCCTGGGATCGTATCTCTCTAGCTCTGAAATCTCTCCACTGGCTCCCAGTGGATGCAAGGATTACATTCAAAACCCTCTGCATTGTCCACAAGGCTTTCTGGGGCCTGGGTCCAAAATACCTTCAGCTATCCCTCCGTAAATACCTCCCCTCTTGATCTCTTCGCTCCTCTACCTCCAACTCCCTCAGGGTCAGTCGTTTTTCTAAGAAACGAGCTGGGGGGTAGATCTGTCTTTGGCTAGGGCCTCCCTCTGGAACAGCCTCTCTGCCACTCTAAAACTTGAGAACCATCTCCGGTTCCGGAAGCGCCGCAAGACCTTCCTCTTTTCTTCTGCCTTGGCTCCCCCCCTCCCCTGCTGATCTGTTCTCTCTTGGCACCATGCACCTGGCCACCCTCTGTCCTTTGGGCCCAGGTACCTGCTCATCCTGCCACCCTCCCGCTCTGCCTCCGGGCCACCCCTTGCACTGGGGTCTGTATCTGTACCTATACAGCCCCCCCTTTTTCTTCCTGCACTTATCAGACCTACCCTGTCTGCTGCCTTAAACCTAGCACTTGCAAATTGCTGGCTGCATTACCATTGTTTGTTGCCTTTATTATTTATTTATTGTTATTTATCTGTTTCTCTGCTGCTTTGCACTTTCCACCTCTCCCCCTTCCATGCACTTTTCCCCTACCCCCTCTCCCATGCACTTGCACTTTCTCAATGTCACTGGGCCTAGTAAGATCGCTGTTTTGTTCTCCCCTGTTCCCCTCCCTTGCCTTGTCGCGCTCTGAAACACTTGTGTACGAGCGCGATAGAAATACAATATCAATCAATACAAAAACAAGTTGTTGATTGGTATAGAAATCAGTGTCCCCAATGCCACCCTGTCTCAAACAGGCAACTTCAATATCCGCCACAAATGTTTTACTGTGCAAGATAATGTAATTAGAGATATGCTGGCCATAGATTTAGCAAATTGATCTATTTACTAATCTATTGTAATTCTACAACTATGTTCAAATAAAAAAGGACAGAATGTGAGACTTATGTACAAATATTGTAGGCACTTTGTAGATGAATTAACATAGGTTCTCTAATTAACTGTGCACACGATTTAAAGAGTCCTTAGCTTGCAGAAAACAAAGTCTTTGTTTGGTCAGCAGTTCACGTGTTGTTGTAGGAAGCCTGTGATTTAATGACCTGTCATGAAGGTATAAAGCGGTTTGTTCTCATCATAACTGGAGGAGGCTCAGAAGGAGCAGTTGTGTATCCTGCTGAAGCCGCATAAGGGAAATAAACACTTTCATAGAAACTTTGAAACTCCTTTCTGTGCTGGTGCCTCATTTAAGCTGCTAATTAACACAGGTGGGCATTTCTTGTGAGCCTTGTGTGTGCATGGCCTACACGCCAACACTATCCTGACAATCCGTCTCCGGGCTGAACCTGATGGCATAGCTATTTGAAGACTGTATAAAAGTGCTGAAAGAAGTTGGTGAGAATCATTTTAAGTGGAAGAGGCTCTTGCTTGGTGCTGGGAAAGAGCAGGCAATACAGTTTGTAGGAAAGATGTTCTTGTTGCTGCTTTCCTCCCATAGATTTCTATGGGACACCCTTTGTTGTTTCTTTGTTTTGACTCATGTCCTGACTTTTCGGAGGTAAGCAAAGCTCATTCTGATGGGGAAACCAATTCTTCCATAAGACTATCAAATCAATGTCTCTGTGAATTTCTTGTATTGTTACAATTGCACGTATTGCCCTAAAGTGAAGTGCAGCTGAAATACTTTGTATCCTTACAACCTTTTCTGTAATGGCTGTTTTGGTTACGTTTACAATGTGCCTGGTGGCAGATATTTTCCTACTGTTTTTGCAGTGTACTCGTGCACTTCTGCATTCAAGGCAAATGGCTACTAAAGGTGGCTAGGACCCCAAGATGACCGTGCCATGAGATTTCTTCTTTGGCCATATTGTTCTTTGGCCGTCTTCCTGCTTTCTCAGGCCAGGAAATGCCATATATGGAATGCCCTTTTCTGGGGAAAACTGCTGCATTCGTGGACAAATAGGTGATTTGTGAGAGTTCGGGTGTGAGGGCTGGAACTGTGGTCCCAGTTCACATCCAGGTGCTTGAATGTCTGTTGTGGTCAGTGTCTATCCATGGTTGGATAGCCACTACCTCTTAAATGGTGCACATCCCTTACCATTGGTGTATCTGGGCGAGCTTCCAGTCCTAGTCTTTGCTAAAAGGAGGGATCCTGCTGCCATTCTTCAGATCACCGTTGGAGCCAAGCCCTCTACGAAAAAGAGCAGCCATTTGACCTGAAGATTACCTCTGCAGCTGACCCACATCAAATCCTGTGAAGTACTGATGAAGCCATGCTCCTCTGCCTGATCTCAAGAAGACTGTTGGTGTTTTCAACCCTGGACCGGTATGAACAACCAGTCTTAATCCCTGCTTGAGGATCAATGTCTTATGAGCCTTCGGAAGTGTCCCTGATCCAACCGGTAGACTGACCAGCTCTCTCCTGGGCTTCTTTGTTACAGTTGTTGCCATTCTGAGTGCATCATTGGTACTTAGATCTTCAGCTTGTAAAACGGAATTCCTGATCCTGTATTTTCAGCCTTCTTGCATTAACCGCAGCTGTGCAGGACCTGCTCCTTTTTTCATCCCTGGAAAGCTGCCTGACCGTGATGACTCCCATTGCAATTCGTCTTCACATCCTAGTGGTGTCATGAGCTGGCCTGCACTGCATAAGCCTTAATCCTTTCTTCGTTAGTGTTCAGCTGCAATGTGCCTGAAACCGATTCCGAAGCACTGCCACTTAACAAGACTAAATCCCACGCCTAAATGTTACCTCTATACCCACGACCCTTGAGCCTTCCTCGTCAGGACCAAGCACAGAAGACTGTCCGCAACAGATTCTAGAACCTCAATAGTGGTCTCTGGCGAAATCTAAGTCGGGCAGAGGGGAAATGGGGGAGGAGATGGCAGGGAGGTTAGGTTAGCATACCTGTTCCTTCTCCCCACCCCAATTCTCCATACGGTATCCTGGGCGTAAAGTCCTGTCCCTAAACCGTTCGTTCCTGACCATGGTCGGTTGAGGCCTGGTCAAAGATTCTTTCCTAGGCCTGTCCTAGTCACTAAGATTGAGTTAGTTATCCTACCTCAACTTTATGTATCGTTAGGAATTTCTGATCATAGCCACTGGCATCGTTGTTAGGGCGATGTATCAGCGTTATGCTTGATGCCCTCTCCTATTGAGACCACCAGCACTTTTTTTCTGTAACTTTTTCTTGCTCTCCTGAATGAGGGGAGCTTTTTCCCTTCATTCTTATTTGCTCTAAACATGGGAGTTCTGTTCTTTGTTTTACCTAACTTTATGGAGTCTTGCTTTCCTCTATAGCTCTTAAAGGCATCTGTGTTTCACTTTTGCAGCACACAGCACCCTATGTGCAGTGTTGCTGGGGACCCTTTTTGTTCCCCTTTTTATATTTTCATTTTTTCCTAAGAACTACTGTTCTTAAGCAAAGAGGGATACTTGTATGCTCCCTAAAATGTTTATCTTATTAGAGACTAGCACACCCCACCTTATGTGCAGTGCTAAGGGAATACCTGTTATCCCCCTTCTCGCTGCTATTGTACCTTTTTGGTTACAGTGACAACCCTATAGTTATGACTGGTGGCAGTGGACGTGTTCTACCAACTTCTGTGCAATTGTCCCCTGCACGCTGTATTCACAACCCCGGTTTTGCACAAAAGGGTCACCCATTTTCTAACATGGTAGCTCCTTTCTTTTTTTCCATTTCTTGTGTGGTTGTCCTTTGTTAGCCCTTCTACCTTTCTTGGAGTGGGAGGTCTGAATGTGAGTTTTGCCTTTTGGCAGGAACCCTTTGTGTCCCTGCCTAGGCTCCAGTATGTCTGTGAGGACAGGAAGCAGGGGAGGAGTTAGAAACTCCCCTGTCCTTTGTCTGCTGATGTGCCTGAATTTAACCAGTTCCCACCGGGGGTGGTTGGCTGTCCAAATTGGACAGCCACCCACCCCTTTCTACAAACTGCAGGGAGAGTTTGCAGAGGAATGAATGGGAAATCCTAATAAAAGGTGAGGTCCCTGAGGCAGAAGACAAGTTGACCACTGGAACAGAAGATCCAAAGCAGAAGAAGACCAGAGATGATGGCGGAAACTTCCAGTAACTGCAAAGAGACCACTGCTGTCCTGACCCTGTATTCTAATCGACAGAGGCGCTCCGAAGAGGACGACTCCTGCCCCTTGGCTGGTAGGACCAACTAGCCATAAGATGAGCTGCAGAACGAGCCATCCCGTGATGTGCTGTGACCTTCTAGGTCTGCAAACTGTGAATACCAGGGGACCTCTGACCCAATTGCGGTGCATTGTCTTCGAGAACAAATCCTCCCAGAACTTTGGTGAGCTCCAGTCAGACCTCCCAGAGGCAAGATCCAGCCTCCTCAAAGTTCCCCCTCACCAGAGTACAGGACTGCAGAATCAAGGTGTATCGACTGGGCAGTATCCATTCACTGTTGGAGCTTGTAAAGAGGTGCCAAAACCACAGACCGATGTGAGATTGAAGAATTTCTTGCTCAGGGTACTTTCTTGTGACTGCTGCTGCAACATCCCTTCCAGAGTTTCTCCTTTCATCACCAGACCAAGGAAACAGGAGACAGGGTCCATCGCTGCTGCACAGGAAAGATTCCAGCTGTGTTTTCTTCAATACACCTAAGGTAATGTGGGGCTCAAGGTAGTATTTGCCTCAAGCCGAATTGTCGCTCCTGTGTGACTGGAGTGCGATACCAGCTGTTTGGGTGTTCACCCATACCCTTTTTCAGTATGCAGTCTTTATATCGAATATTTTATAAAGAATGAACATATATTGAATATTTTATAACAAAACATTTTATGGAGAATGCATTTAGTGGTGGGCTAAAGGGTAAAATATTTTTGGGTTTGGGGTGTGTTTTTAGGGGTGGGAAACAGGGGTTTGAGGGGAAACCCCCCCCCCAAAATCAAAGTGCATTTTCCATAAAATCTTTCGTTATAAAATATTCCATATATGTTCATTCTTTATAAAATATTTTGGTATAAAGACATTTAACCCCTTTGCCCAGGCCTAACAGCTTGTGCACCCATAGGGAGTCCTTTACAAGGTCTCTACTAACATTTGTATTTCACCAAAGCAGTCTATTTATGCTGATGCATAAGACTTTGCACCCCTCCTCAACTGACTTTGAAGAACTCTTTAACTAGTTGGGGATAGGACTGCTAAAGCACTAGGATCACTGAACAGTGTTACCAAGTGATAGATTGCTGTTGCTATTGCTGTATAACCCCTTTTCCTTCCAACAGACCAGTCTGAGTGACTTTACAAATTAATGAAACTGTCATTTTACTGTGCTAATGGTTAGTGCAAGCCACTACTATTTAAGGAGTCATCTGGAAAGTGTTGCTTATGTTGTCTATTTATGTTGGTTAGTCTAAAATGTATTTGCTTGCCTATATAAAATAAATGTATTTTTTACTATAACTTCAAGTTTATAATAGTTTCTTTGAGCTAATGCATTGACTGGGTTCATTGTGCTCATCTACAGCTCACATCCTCCTCCTAAGATAATCCTGTCTGCTCTGCCATTCTACCAAACCTTTGGGTAGTACAGAAGAGTTGGGGCCTGTTTACCAAGGGATAGTTTTATTGTTTTACCTTCAGGTAGACATTAGCAAAGCTCCCCTAACAATCGTCCAAATCTCTTAATAAACCTTCCTGTGAAGTATAACTCTAGAACTCATTATCTTAGGGCACAAGGCCACAAACTATTTCAGGGTTGTACTCCTTACATGTTCAGTGAGCTAATTTGCAGTTATTATAAAGAGTTTTTACTACATTCCGTGCATATAAGTACTTGCCTGTCTTTCACTGGTTATTGAAGTATATGCTTTTTCTTCTCCTAAGGGTGAGTGTATATATGTTTTATAGTAAGTGTGTTACAATATTTGAATAGCAGTTTGACTTGCTTTATGTGTATTTTAAAGGCTGAATACATCGTTTTGTGCTTCTGGGATTTTTTAGGTACTTTTGATAGACTGGCGAGAACTGTTTTCTCTGAGTGGAACTTTTGCTTGCTTCAACCATTGGATCCAGACCAACGAAGGACTTTTGGGACAGCCAGAGATACCTTTGTGAAGAAACCAGAGTGCAGGGCACTCAACCAATTTCTTTTAAGTTTTTGCTAAGTGGTAGGGCCAGTTCAGTGGATAGGTTTGGACCAAGGTCTATATTTATTTTGTTGATTATAGACTAGCACCTTAGTTTAATTTTGTTAAGAAGGGAACTATCTTTTGGGAGTGTAGGGTCAGTGAGGTGTTTTCTTTTACTTAAAACTACCGTCAAATATATCCTCTGGTCTGAGTCCTTCTGACTTGCGACAGGGCGCCCACCATTTGTTAGAGGCATCACACTCGCCCCAACCAATATTTGGTAGCTGTCGGAAACCATGGTAATCAATTCCATCTTATGAGTATTTACTCTTGGCCAATTACCGTAAATCTAACTGACCACCTATGTCAGTCAAGTTGTTGTATTCCTGCAGGACTATATAACGTGCCAAGCCTTTTCTAGGTAAATATTAAGATTGTCGCTTGGTAAATACAGAAGTTGTAAGATAAGACAACTGGCTCCATATCCGAACACCTTTATATATTTAACTAATGGCTATAGATGTGGGAAAGATTGACCCACTCCCATGAAGGAGAAAGACAAATGACTGGCCCAGAATCCACAGTGCTACTGTTTATAAAGTCAAGACGGGCTAACTGTGATACTCATGATATGGGGCCAATTGGCTGCTATTAAGCTATAAAAGCATAGCTAAATACATTAAACAAAAGATGTGAAGTTTATCGCTTTACCGTGCAATATTTAGGTAATTCTTTTTCATGCCACTGTAGTTGTCACTCACTGGACTAATGTCTGTCATTAAGCTTCTATTTATAGCTTTAGTGTACCTGTAATCCAGTATTTTTGTTTTCATTTTAGGACTCTTCGACAGTCCACCAGGATCTGATGATGCAAAACTCATTGACATTTTTTACCCTGGAGATCAGCAATCTGTGACTTTTGGAAACAAATCCAGGGTTGGCCTCGGAGGAATGGAAGCAAAGGTAGGGGCAAGTTTATTTTTTTGTTTTTAAATAAGTGCAAAGGAGAGCAAGTGGATCCAATCTGGACTTTCATGTGGTCCTTTGCTGTATGCAGTACATATTGTTCTTTGGGAAGGTTTTTAAATTTGCCAGAGAATAACCCTTCATTGTACAAACCTTTACATCTCCCACAAACGTTCACATCCGTAATTAAATTTGTCAGGTTCCAATTGCTATGCTGCTTTTTTTCTTCTTCAATTTTGTTTTCTATCATAAGTAGTCTGAATACTGTATTATGAAGTCTTGAGTTTCTTTCTAAGTACGTAATTTCAGGTCATTAAGAGGGTGGCAGTTAATACTTTAATTTACAATAAACAAAATATTGGGCATTTTCATTTCATTCTTTCCACCAACTGTGCCATAGGTTAACTTCAATGGGCTTAACCTCTTAAGTGCCATTGAGGTTCCCCCCCAGTGCCAATGGCTTTTTTTAAAAATCGCGGTATTCACCGCCCAAACACACCAACATTTCCCCCCTCATTAACCCCTTAAGTGCCACCAACGAGCCGGCTCGTCGGTGGCAACCTGGAGCGGTTTTTACCGACGAGCCGGCTCGTCGCTGGCATTTAAAGGGTTAAGAAATGTGCTTTTCCTCATTCCCTCATTGACAACCTAGTTGGGATATGCCCGGCATGCTTGGAAGCATTTCTAAAAGTTGTCCTGTCACTTTTTTAATGGGCTCATTGTGCTACGTCCGCTCACAGGCTGAGCATGGGGGTCATTACAAGTGGTGCGGTCCTGAAACATGCCAGTAAATCCGATTACCGCCACTTTTTCCGAATAGTATTATGACGAGCAATACCGGTAATGACTGTGAAAAAAGCGTACACTGTGCTACCGTTGGTGATGGCACAGTGAACGTAAACTACCGGATCCGCTGTAAGACGTGCCGTAAACACTGGCACATCGGTAGCAAGGTGACATCACGACAGTGTTTTTTCCGGAAACACTGGCACAAAAATGCTGGTACTATTGGTAAAACTGTGCCGGAAACATGGCAACCGCAGAGCAGATGGTAACCAGGCCCAGGTGGGGAAGGACAGGTGACTGCTGAAAAGGACCATACCCAACACAACCATACTGCCACTCGTAGTAGCAATGGACCTGGAGGTGCTGCATGAAGGTGTGCAGCTGTATGACAGGAGCTGCATCATTGGCAACAGGATGACAGGCAGTGGAGGAGGATGAGAATGATGAACAATGCAATGCAAGTGGCGACCTGGAGGCGTGCACCCCGCACAAGGGCAACACCCTGGGCCCTGACTGATGGGCAGAGAGACCATCCTGGAACTGATGGAGCTCATCCAGGACGACATCCAAAGCAGCATAGGTATCTAGACAGCCATGGCCCCCTGATGAAGGTGGCGTCAGTGCTGCACTTCCTTGCCACAGGCACATTTCAGCACTCCGAGAGCTGCATGGCATCTCGCAGCCTGCATTTTAAACATTGCTGGTTCAGGTCTTGGATGTCCTCCTGCGCCATGTGTCCCAGCCCATTGCCCTTCCAACCACACAGGCACAGGTCACCAAGGGCCGTTCCCATGAACAAATGTGTTGGGATCAGTGGACTGCACACATCGAGCTTGTGGCTCCCCACGCCACACACACACACGCCATGGGTGGGGGTTGTCTGGTATCAATGCATGTCCCACAGCCAGCATGCCAATTCAGGGACACAATCGGCATGCACAAGTGGGTGGCCACAACTGACATCTACCACTTGTGTCAACATATGAACACGCCATCACAATCCGAGCACAGATGGACAGTCTCATGCATTACACTACAGGTACCGGAATGCATCACAGCCATGCCACAATACCCAGCATATCTCAACACAGACCCTCCCACCCTCATCAACCCATCCATGGGTGACGGATCCCGCACACGCAGCATGTCCAACATGGTCTGTCACAGGGTGCAGCATGGCGAATGAGGGCCCGCCAGTGCAGATGCATGCATCACACCCACATATCCATAGATGCAAGCACTGTCGTGTCATTTGAATGCAATAGCCCCTCTTGTGTCCCATCCATTACAGGTGATTCTGGTTATCCATTACTGCCGTGGCTGATGACCCCTTGTGAGAGATCACCAGACTCATCAGAAAATTGCCTACAATCGTGCACATATCCGAACCCGGACGACCATCGAGCAGACCTTTGTACTGTTGAAGGCATGCTTTCGGGGCCTTTACCGTTCGGGGGGAGGGGTGGGGGCACTCATGTACAGGCCAGGGAAGGTAGGGAAGATGGTCCTTGCCTGTGCAATGTGCATCAGGTGGAACATACCCCTGCCCCTGCATATGGACCTGCCTCCAGCGGATACTGAAGACGATGGAGATGGGGATGCAGCGGAAGACGTGCAACAACACCAACACCGGGACGTCGGGCATAGACGTGCAGCCCGCCATGATCTCATTGAGAACTTCTTTTGACCACCCTACTCCTACGTCCCGTCCCCTTTCCTCCATACTGTATGGGCGTCCCTCGCTAGGGACAGGAAACAACCTTTTTCACCAGAAAAAAAATTGTCTTACCCTTTAAATTTAGATGCGCCGCCCCGGTAGCATGCGCTCCCCTGACTCCACCCACCGGCGCCACTCCTTAGTCCTCTTTTCCGCATCGATGGGAGCAGACCGATTTTCACCAGAGCTCTTGGGTGAGTACTTGAGCCTCATAATTCCATGCGCACTTCCCCGGGATATTTTGTATTTCTTTTTTTTTCCCCATAGTCAGTTCTTCAGAGTTAAAAGTACTGTCCTTTGGTGCCACGCTCCTCCCCAGCACATGACGACGGTGGGATTCAGCAGGTGTCTGGCCTGCGAGGGTTCCTTCCCCACGTTGGATCCACACACGCTCTGCCTCCGGTTGGGATGGCTGCTCGGCATGCAACGCGCTTAGCTCGCGTTTGTTGAACTGCTTGGCCAGGTGGAGGGAGCTGTTCTGAAGATCACCACTGGAGTACCTCAAGAAGTAAGTGAGGAGGAATATCAGGCCAAAGGTTAGTGCCCTGTTCTCCTCTACACCCCGCAAGGGCAACACAATCTCCCCGAGGGGCTCTGCTCTGATACCAGGCTCTATACAGAGGGGGTGGGAGGGTCACCCAAGACATGCTTCCTCCTGTACCGCTTCAACCTCCTGTCTCGGGCCAAGGCCCTGGTACCCGTGCAGGCCCAGGTTCCCGCACCACCCCAGGTGCATATAGTCACGGCGGCTTTGCCATTGGCCCAGCCCCGCCACAGGCACTGCCCATCAGCACGCCACAGCTGCCGTCAGCACCTGACCCGCAGGACATTGCGAGGGACAGACAATGAGGACACTTTCTCCTCAACTAGAGCCTTGCATGAGAGACTGGCGGGCTTCGCTGAGTAATCTGGGATACCACAGCCGCAGGTTGAACTGGAGGCGGGGGCCTTGGCAGAAGTGCTGACCTTCGGTTCAACCACAAGAACCGGCATCCCTTTGCAGAAGGATGTCGCCTTGGCCAAGAAAGGCTGGGTAAAGCCACATTCCACACAACCTATGAATAATCGCCTAGATGCCAATTATATGCAGGCAGGGGGGATGCCCTCATGCTGTCTGTGCACCCTCAGCCTTATTCCTCAGTTATAGTGGCGGCCCCTATATTCTAAGCCACAAGCCTCCACCTGCCCCTACATCAGCCCTCATAGGAAAGGAAGAAAAGCTCCCAGAGGCATATTGGAAGATCTATTCGAACGCTGCACTCCACCTGCGACAAGCCAATGCCAATGCTGATGCCATGCTTGCCGCAGTAAACACAACACTTTGGCAGGAGATAGCAGACGCTTCGGGCACAGTCGGGCAAGATTCAAGGCAAGTCTGGCTGAGGAAAAGATAGTGACCCAGGAGGTCATGCAGTAGACAGTGGCACATAGACACTGAAGACGAGGAGCTTGATAAAAAGAAAAACCGCTCCCAAATGTAAAAGTCTGCTGTCATTTTTAACTAATTCTGCGCCCAAGACCTATAGCCAGTCACCCATGCTCTGACAGAGGTCGTACTTTCGGTGGCTTCAGGGGTTTCCAGGAGCGCTGCTCTAGGCAGCCAGAGAGGTCGCCCAACCAGCACAGACGCAAGCTGCGCAAATAGTCGCACAAGGGGTTCTTCCAGTCCCCCTCCCAGGCAGCAGCTTCAGAAGGAAAGAAACAGTGATGTGCCATCTAGATCCACAGTTCTCCTGTGGGGGAGGGTTGTCCTTCACATTCACGCCTGGTGAGCAAGATTTGCAGACCCATGGATTCTCTGTGGTTTCCTCAGGCTTCCGCCTGCCTATACCTCCATCTCCCATCGGCTCCTCCCACCCACCCCACTTCCACAGATGGAGACAGCAACTCTACTGGCGGAGGTCCACTCGCTCCTAACTCACAACCAGGCATGGGTTCCTGTATTTGTGACATACATAAAAAGAACCAGGCTGGCCTGAGAGTTATACTGGACCTATCAACCTTGAACCCTTTCCTTACCCCTTGGAAAATTTCAAGATGGTTATGCCAGCACTGATACCCGGGCTACTGAGCATGACCCTCCTCGTGATACATGGCTTCTCCCCTCCACCCCCCCCTGACGAATTTCAGGATAGGATGTGCGCTTGCAGTTTCTGCTTGGCTTTCTTGGGGATAGACACTGGGAGGGTCTGGCAGTGGTACAGTAGTCTGGGCACTAGGTTCATTTTAACTGCCGTTATCTTCCCCCTCCAGAATATCTGCTGCTTTTGCCAGCGGGATAGCTCCGCCTGTAATTCCTTGAATAGGGCCGGGAAGTTCGTCTTGTAGGTCCGCTCTGTTTCTGGGGAGCCGAATGCCCAGGTAGTCGAGGTGCGTTCTGGCCCATGGGATGGGGAAGCTGGCTGCCAGGGAGTCCACCATGGCCCTGGGAATATTGACACCCAGAGCTGTCTATTTCGAGAGGTTGATGATGAAACGATGAAACCTGATGCTACCTTGAAGCTGTCCAGTTCCTCCCACAGGGCTCTGAACGAGGTTTCTGGATGAGTCAACGTCAGCAGCACATTGTCCGCATATAAGGCGACTTTGTAGGTTTCGTCCTTGACCACAAGGCCATGGACCAGCGGGTTCCGGTGAATTCTAGCGGCAAAAGGTTCCATGGATAGCGCAAAGATGAGAGGAGACAGGTGGCAGCCCTGCCGAGTGACTCTGGTTATCATGATCCTGGGAGAATTGCCGCCATTTATCCTGAGCTTTGTGGTGGGGTGCTGGTCATTTGCCAGAGTCCATTTCCGAAATTTCGGCCCGACTCCCAAGTGCCTCAGTGTTTCTTCCATGTAGCCCCAGTCGAGCATATCGAAGGCTTTGTGTGCGTCGAGTGACCGGATCGCCATGCCCTCTACTGATCTATTTGCTGATGTTTAGGGTGCGTCTCGTGTTGTTGAAGGTGCTGTGGCCTGGGATGAATCCTGTTTGGTCCGGGTGGATCAAGTCCGGCAGGATACCAGCGAGACTGCGTGCCAGGATTTTTTAGAAGGTTTTCACATCCACATTCAACAATGCAATGGGTCTGTATGACGAGCAAAGTTCTGGGTCTTTTCCTGCTTTCAGTAACAGGATTGTGAGAGTCCTCCATCGAAGGGGTGGTGCGGTCCGATACCAGGAAGGTGTTGTAGAGGGATGCCAGATTGGGGGGGGGGGTCCAGGGCATGGGCGTATTTTGTTTTGTAAAAAGCAGCCGGGAAACCATCGGGGTCCGGGGCCGTGTTTTTCATAGTGGATCACCTTGGTCACCTCCTCAGCGGAGATTGGGAGCTCCAGTGAGTCCAGCTGCGGCGGCGGCCTTTGGATGGATCAGAGATAACAGATGTGCAATTCCTTATCCGTGGGATCCCCGACATTACACTTCTGTGATGTTCGGTCATGATGGTCAGTTTCCCAGCCTCTGTGTAGCAGGACTTGCCCTCCCGGTCCCGTAGCACTAGAATGTTGTTCCTGGAGTGCAGCTTCTTGAGTTTGTGCACTAATAGACCGTTGGCCTTGTTACTGTTGAGATAACCATCGGCAGAGCGATCATTGGATCTCACCTCGACTATTGTAACCCGCTCCTTCTAGGCACGTCAGCAAAGAACATCAGGAAACTACAAACAGTGCAAAACAATGCCCTCAGAGCAGCAGCAGGCGTCTCCAGACGAGAGCATATCTCATCCTCAAGGAAATCAGTCCACTGGCTTCCCGTTAAGGAATGTATCCTCTTTAAATCTCTGGCACTGACCCATAAATGCCTCCATGATATGACACCACAGTACCTCTCTGAGATTCTCTGCACCCCCCTCGAACAGACCCACTCGTTCCAGTTACTCCAACCGCCGTCTCAAGCTTCCCTGTGCTAGCAGCCACCAACTGGAACCTACTCCCTCCCCCCCACCCCCTCCCCAACAACCACAATCAGAAGCATCGAATCCCACACTGCCTTC
Source organism: Ambystoma mexicanum (assembly GCF_040938575.1). Lineage (NCBI taxonomy): Eukaryota > Metazoa > Chordata > Amphibia > Caudata > Ambystomatidae > Ambystoma > Ambystoma mexicanum. The sequence goes on along the minus strand of NC_090929.1, from coordinate 1,384,780,076 downwards.
AAAAAAGCAATCAAAACTAAACTGTTTGTATAACCTCACCCGGGTTCTCACTGTCAGGCGTTTGCTAACTGTAACCTTGGCATTGCCTTTTACCGTTTGTACCTCACTTTAGGCACTTGCTACCTGTAACCCCAGCAGTGCCGCCTACTTCTTGTAACTAAGTCACTTTCTTGAAACAGCGCCGTGATGCCTCCGGGCTGCTAGGCGCTTTACAGATATAAAAAAATAATAATAGTACTGCTTTGTGTACATTAAGGCTCAGCCCGTTTGATCTGCCAGGTGCATCTCGAGGGCAGCTTTTGCTCTTCTGAGGTCTCCCCACCCTTTCACCGACTGCCGACTTTTATAGGTTGCTTCTTTACCCTCCACCTCTGCTTCTAATTCGGAGAGTCAGAGTTGGTGTCTGCGTTTGTGTGCCGCTGTGCACTCGATAGCTATACCCCGGATCACTGGCTTCATCGCATCCCACACCATTGCCTCAGAAGACTCCCTTGCTGTGTTTTCCGCAAAGTAGTTTGTGAGGGCTTCCGACAGCGCCGGCTTGATGCCAGTCCTGCAACTTCCATAACCTCTGTGGCGGCGCTGGCAGGCCTACAGTTTGTAATCGGGCTATTACTGGTGCGTGGTCGGAGATCACTCTCAGGCCGATGTGAATGTCCTCAATGCATGAAAACTGTGTGCTGGACATCAGAAGCAGGTGTATCCTCGAACCCCCTATGGATGTGCGTGAAGGTGTAATCTCGGGCGCTGTCATTCGCAATTCTCCTCGTGTCGATTGTTGCGGTTTCCATCAGGAACTCAGCGAGTCCCAGGGCGTGTGCAAAGTCCGATCTGGTGGGCGGTAGAGTCTTGTCAACGCTGGGATCCAGAGTGAGGTTGAAATCTCCTCCGATCAAGCGCTTCCCTACGGCGAATGAGGTTATTATCGGGATGATCTTGTGTAGAAAGTGTTCTTGGGCTTCGTTCGGACAATAGATTGCTGCGATAGTGATTGGAAGTTCCATCAGGTGACCTTTGAGTAGTAGGTATCTGCCCCCAGGGTCTCGCTTCACTGTGACATTCGTTAGGGTTACTGCTCGGCTAAGTAAGATAGTGACTCTGCCTTTCTACAGACCCGAGGAGGCGCAGTACCTCTTGGGGTAGTGTCAGAAGTTGATTCGATTTTCATTGGATGGCAGCAGGTGGGTTTCTTGCAGACACACTATGTCCGCGGAGAGCTGGGATAGATGGTGCTCCACGGATTTTCGTTTTTTGGGTGAGTTTAGGCCTTGGACATTCCATGTGATCATGGTGAGATCCTTAGAATCGTTGGTCATCTTGATAGGCTGTGGTTGTAGCTTTCAGAGGTGGCCTTGCCCTGCCTGGCGCTGTAGAGCCACAATATGCGTTGGTTGGTTTGTTCCCTCTGATGTGGCTTGGTTCCCTGTTCGTTCCCCCCCTGGACCCCCCCCCCCCCCCGCCCCCCCAAGAAATTAAAAAATGTGGTCATCCGGGCCCACCTTCGACCAACGGGGCCTCCGGCTGGGCCAATGCAGCCAAAATGCTGGAGGTGGTTAAGCCTCCTCTGAGCGTTGAACCTCGGCACCTGATGGGTTCATTTTTTCATAGCCGAGGCTTGAGAAGTTTGGGCCCGGCCAAGGGTCACTGTGCCTGATGACCCGGTGTTTCTACTTGCCCCCGTGCTGTCAGTCAATGCCAGGCCGCTTGCCCTTTGAAGGGGGTCCTCTGATCCTGTGGCGTAGTTTTTCCACTCGGGAGCAGGGCTGTGTGGGATCTTGTTGAGCTTCTTTCCTGGATGGCGAGTTTCCGTCGGGGGCCTCGTCCCCCTCCCCGGGGCTTAGGAATATCTCGGCTTTCGTTTAGATTATGTATATGAAGGACAGGGGTGTGGGGTACCCCAGCGGTAGGGTATTCCATTGTCCCTCAGCCTCTCGGTGATCGGTTTTAAAGCCATTCTTTTCGCCAGTGTGACCGCTGCCAAGTCCTGATATAGGACGATGGAGGCATCCCTGAAGAGTATGCGGGGGGAGCTTCTCGCCTCTTGCATTATTTCTTCTTTGACTTTAAAATAGTGCAGTCTCGCTAGGACGTCCGGCGGGGTGGTTGAGTTCGGTCTTGTCCTTGTTCTTTGTACTCTGTCAAGCATCAGGGGGAGTCATCTGGTAAGGTCAGGATAAAGCGGAAGAGTTCGCTGACGTACCGCTCCAGTTCCAGATTCGGAATGGCTGAAGGGATCCCTCTCAAACGAATATTGTTGCGTCGGGAGCGATTCTCCGCCGCGTCCTGCTTGAGCTCCAGGGTTTCACACCTGGCCTCTAGTGCTGCAAGTCTGTTTGCGCCCCTGTCGATTTCGTAGCTGTGTTCAGAGGGCTATTTCTACCTCTGCTGTTCTCCCCTCCATTTCCCCCAGGCGATTGTCCAGGCCTGTGATTTTGCTCTTTACCTCTTCCGTACCATTCTGGTGCACCTTCGTGAGGGCCTAGAGGAGGTCCTGGAGGTCTGACTTTGTTACTGTCTGTATCGCGGGTCCTGGACCTGGTGCCATGCTAGCGACCCCCGATGCTGCTTCAGTCACTTCAGGGCGCTCCCCTCTTCTGGGCCTCTCTGCTGCTGGGGTTGGCAGTAGCGACGCAATGTCTGTTTGGACATTTTCAGGTTTTTGGCCATTGTTAGCGGGGTGCTTATCTTTTGGTCCAATGAGATGGAAGTCGTCCTTGCCGCTGGGGCCAAGGGTGGTCCGGCAGGTCCGGCTCATACTAACGTAGGAGGCTTCTGACTCTGGGCCTGTGCTCTCCCTGATTTATTGTTTAGGCCTAGTAGCTTGTCCCTCATGAGGGAAGCGTTGCTGCGGGAGGGGTCTGCAGCCCCCCCAGGAGGACCAGGGTTGGTGGTCTCTAGGGGCTTCCGTTCGCTTCTCTGGTTTCTGGCTTAAGTTGTTTGCTCGCTCGCGAGACCTTGAGGGCATCGTGGAGGCCCTTTGTAGATGGGGGGGGACGGCGGGGTGCGCGGCGGGGGCAGTCAAATGCTCTGCGCTGTAGGGTTTGGGCTGAGCTGCTATGCTGGGCCACCAGAGATGGCCTGAGGTGCTGAACCTGTCAGTCCAAGGTGTTTGAGGTTTATTGGTCCCCGTTTGGAAAGCTTGCTGGGTTTCCGGTCTGGGTGTGAGTGCGGGTTGGCTCGCTGTCAGGCTTTTGGGGGGTGGAGTGCCGATCCCTTGCTTTGAGGGTTGGGGGATCCGGTCAGGGCCTTGGCCCCCACGTGGCAGGCGTGGATGTGGGGGGGTCTTCCCTACTGGCGGAAGAGGGCCGTTCTGTAGTGTCCAAGGCTGTCCGGAATCCGTTCCCTTGTCCTCTACTTTGCATCCTTGTGGGAGCCTGAATAGACTATGGGGCGGCCTAGCGGGACTGCCCCTCAGCAGCCCGCCTCTCCCTCAAGGTTGAAGCTGTGCTTGGCCTCCAAGACCCTCCCGGCGAGGCTGTTGCTGGGCTTCAGGCCTTACCGACTCCGCAGGTCAGCCGGGGGAGGGGCAGACCACAGCGGCCCAATTTGACGGTTCCCTCAACGCTGTGAGGTGGCTTTGGAGGGCCCCCGGGCTGGAGCACCCCGCCTGGAGGAGATGTCTGTAGGGGGTGCTGGATCCTTGCCTCCTTCGCTGGGAGGGCACAGTGCCAGGGCCCACCGAGGCGACCATGGGGGGCTGGAGGACCTGCCGCGTAGATCTGGCCGACCCCACCCTCAGCAGGCGGGGGCGGCGGCCGAGTTGAGTGAAGCCGAGAGTCGCTGGTCCATGTGAATATTCTCTATCTGCAGGCATTGGGCGGGGTCCTCTGCTGTGCTGGGCTCCCTCACGAGGGTGGTTGCGCAGTGAGTCCCCCTGAATGCGCCGTGCTCGTCCCCGGAGTGATCAGGGCTGCCAGTGAGCCGCGCTCTGCCACAGGTCCGATGTTGCAGGTGCATTGTCACTCCCCCCGGATTACCAGGTGTTGCATCTTCCTCGGCCCCAGGGGGAGGCTGCCCATGCTGGGATGTTGGGGTGAGGTCCGCTGGTGGATCCCTGGGCACTAACCCGCGGCCAGTCGGGGCCCCCTGCAGGGTGGACGCTGCTTTGCTTTGTGGGGGGCGGCGTGATTGGGGGTCTCCCCTGTTGTCGCACCGAGATGAGCCGCCGGAGCACAGAGCTGGGGCTATTCAGGCCGGGCCCCATGCAGTGCGGTCTCGAGAGCACTCCGTCAGACTAGGACCATGTGGGCGCTCCCCGGAGTGGGGTGGAGGATGTCCAACCATGCCGCTTCCCCATCTTGCTGTCTTATTGCACGACCTGAGCGGCTCCTCCACCGGCTCAAGAATCTCTGCACTCCTGGATCGCAGGAGGACCACCGTTGGAGATATGTGTGCCTCGGACCTTCAGTTAACACTTGGTCCACTTTTCCTGTGCTGAAGGGCTGGTACACTGGAGCATGCTTGCTGGCTGCGTGGCACCAGCCGGGAGCTCTCACTGAGCCACTCAGACCACCATGGCGTCCAAGCCACGCCCCCTAACGTTAAGGTTTTTGAGAGCAAGAAGGTCAGTCTCTTGTGCTGATACAAAGCTCACCTCTGCCTTAGTCACCTGATATTGGGTAGACAAATGTTGAGGGCCTTGGACTAGAGCGTCTCTTGTATCGGGCAACCTATTAATTCTTGATGTGGCAAAGATGGTGTTTCAGACTGTAGCCCTCTCTTTGACAAACAGTTTTTCAGGCATGTGAATTCTTGCAGTTGATCAGATCTCTTACAGTTGTGGATGGCTTGGTACTGGAAGTTCCACTCTAGTGGATTAGGCACATTCGGGAGTCTAGTTTACCTCCCAGGATTATGGTAAAAAAAACATTGATGGTGTTCGTTTGGTCTGTTGACTTCCTAGGACAAGCCTTCTGCTGGCAGTGCCTAGCTTGAAGTTTAAGAAGGCTTTAGAACCTTTGACGTTCATAACGGAGCCTTCTTTTACTTCAGTTTGAGGTTTTATTAAACACACTTAGGCCATTGGCCTTTGGTGCATCGGCGTTACAAATGTCAGTACATAAAATCATACCAATAGTTCTTATACCATTTGGCTCATTTTTACACAGGACCATTTCTATAATACTAGGGCAAGAGTACTAAAAACTAAATCTGAAATGCATATTTTATCTAAACGTTAAAATGGAAAATACTTTCATGATTAAAATATAAAAATTTGACAAAAGGGATAACACAAGTCAAATAAAGACTGCCTCACATGAAACAAATCTGGGCAGCTAGGAGGTGCCAACCTTAATTATGACGTTGGAATCCGGTACTGCAATGGTCAAAATATTACAGATTCAGAAAATAGTGAATCTCGCTTTGGCCACATCCCACAAGAATAGTCTGTTGCTGGAGGAGCACCATTCATCACTCTGTAACCAGCCCATGTCACACTTTCTGACGTAACCACCCTGCAACTATATTGGAAGCGCTTCACTTCATTCTCTGCTGGTTGGGTTCTCTACAATGATAATAATGTTTCTTTTGTCTTATTTTGCTGTTGGCAATCAGTGGAATGTGTGTTTTTCCTTTAACAAGGGTCTCTTAATGTGTGACTTTTGCTTCGGGCTAGCAAAACTAGCTTGACTTGAGGGGGAGTTCAGAGCCACAGTGGATGGCTTAATGGAATTGGCAGTGGAGCTGATTAAGGAGATGGGTTTGGTCGTGCATGCTCACTCTGCTCTTTCTCTGCAGTTAGAATAGTTTGACACTGTCCACTGATTTCTGAGAAACCTGATTTTGTCCCTGTTTGGCCGTCTCAAACCATTGACAGAACTCCATTAGGCTGGCAGACCGATTGAGATTTTTTTATAATGGCCTCTTTTAAAGGTTGCCACCCTGTAGGAACTACAGCGTGTTTCAGATCATAATCTGTCACCCGTCCCCAAACTTGATGTAACTTGGTGGAGGTGAGACATGTGCGTTTGCGATGGAATTTAGGTATTTTAAGGATATTCTCTGTAGCTTATACCGCTTGTTTTGAGACTCCACCAACAATTGACTTTGAGGGCTTTTGCAGAGTATTTCCTTCCCGTTGTTTCTGTTGCAGATATGATGGCTGAAATACCAACTGGAACTTCAGTTGTTGAAGATATCTTTTTGTTTCACGGGACGCACGTTTTTTTCCACATTTCAGGTTCACTTTCCTGTAGAGCTTAGTATTTCCACTTTCGCTTTGGGCCTGGCTGGGTTTCAAATAAAGGGTTGGGTGTGAGTTCATAGGAGCTAAAACCGGTTCTAGTCTCTTGTGCCATACTGCAGCCTTTGGACCTTTTGTTGGGGATAATTCTCAGAAATGTGACAATTCCCTTCTGCCTTCGAGACCCCCAGCTCTTTTTCTGTACTTTAGGGCTTTTAATTTTTATCCTGGAGAGAGGGAGACTTTTTTTCCCCACTCTCTCGCATTTTACTTTGATTTGAACAGTTTTTTTTGGTCTGACAAACTCCATAGGCATCTTTTTATATTGTGACGCACAGCACCTTCAGTGCAGTGGCACATGGAAGTCTTGCAGATTTTCCAAAGGTTTAAATATGTTCTCTTGATTAAACTACTGTTTCCAAGAGCAGTAAAGTGAAATTGACTTTACTTACCTTTTTTGTAACTTTATAGACCCAGCCCACACGATCTTAGATTGCTGGAGGGGTTACTTAGTATCCCCTTTGTCTACTTTCTCATGTAACCTATTGTGTTACCCTTTCTACAATTAATGGCTGTTGGCAGTGTTTTACCTTTTACTGCCATTGTGTATTTTTACCGCAGGCTGCATTTCTTGTTGTAAAGATCCTTCTTGAGATTTACTCTGCGCGCCAAACCAAGTTTGGTCCTCAGGCTCCAACGTGTCTGGCAGGGCAGGAAGCGAGGGAGGTTCCTGAAACTCCCTGTGCTTAGTCTCCTTGTTTACAGGAATGCACACAAAGGTGATTGGCTGGCTGGCTGGCTGGCTGGCTGGCTGGCTGTCTGTCCTTGGAGGACAGCCACCCTTCTGTGGGTGACAACTAGGCTGCGAATTAATGGGATAAACTTTCATAAAAGGCAAGGTCTTCTGCATGGATGGCAGAGTCGACCACTGGACGAAGGAATCCGAAGTAGAACTTGGAAGAGAAGCTTGCTGCAACTCCTGGACCATTGGTTTGGCCGGTGAAGCCCTGCTGCAGTGCTGAAGCTCTGAATTCACCTCGACTAGAGAAGCCCTGCAAAGGACGACTTCTCCCCTTGGGTTGGTGGGACCAATCGACCCCCAAGACAAACTCATCTCGAAATCCTCTTGTTGCTGGCTGTACTTTCATTGCTGCTGCAGACGCCGAGTGCCAGGGAGAGGAACACCAGAATCGAGTGCATTGTTTTTAAGCCGAACCCGAGCTCCAGGAAGATTTTCCGGACTCCCTAGAAGCAGGGCTGACCAAGCCTGAGCCACCTCAACAGAGTGCCGGACCTCAGAAGCAAGGAAAGCCCACAAGGTGTCAAAACACTGCATTGGTGCTATTCGCGAGAAGCTGAAACCTCGAAGTGCCGCTGAACTGAACTTTGCCCATTGCTGCTGCCGACCTTCGAATCGTAGTGCAGGAGTCCCCAGACATCCTCCCTCTTGTCCCCATGACTGAGGCCCAGGCACAGGATCTACCATACTACAACAGGGACACAAGCCAGTTGGAACCAATTTCTTCAGACCCAAGGTACTTTGAACTAAGGGGTACTTACCTCTTGTTGTGAAGTTTGCTTGCTCTCAGTTGCATTTACTGCCTTTAGTAGAGTTGCCTGCAGTTCTGCCTTTCACAAGCCTCCCAGCTTGTGACCCAACAGTGATTTATTTTTCGACAGAAACTCTCTAACATTGTTCAAGACATTTTCTTACCTTCAAGAAGAACTTCAGCTCCCCACACTTTGCTCAATTAACCTTGGCTGTCCTGGCTCCCTGATAGACTCTTCTAACCTCTGACTTTGAGTTTTGATCTGTCCCTCCAAAAAGTAATACTTTGTTTACTTGTATAGCTGGGAAAGGGTTAATCTACATTGCATTCGGGGGTTCAAAAGTGCTCACTTGTTTGAGAAACCTGTTGGCCATTGTTTCCTTCCCTAACCTTTTCCTTTTTGACACCAAACTTAGTATTTCTTTAAATGTACCAGTGATATATCCATTTCCACAGTGTCCTAGCTATTGAAGTCACTTCAGGGTGTAGGAAGTGTCTGTGTGCCATCCCAAAAGGGTATCAACTGATTTATTGAAACTGAGTGTGTATTTTGAAGAATATTTAAGTGTTACATATTTGCTCCCTTCTAAAGAAGGCTTATTCAACTGACTGTTAAATTAATAAATAATTATTTAATCACCAAACCTTGAGTATAAGTGGTATTTGGATACATGTCACTGTGAATCTCTGTCACAACCCTACAGCTCACATTGACCCCTCTTGCGATAAGCATGGCTGCTCAGTCACTACCAGCTTGTGTAGTACAGACTTATACCAAAGGTTGGGTTACCTGTTGCCAAGAGGACAAGACTGGTGGAGTCTCCCACAGGGTTACTGAATACAATCTTGCCTAACCTGTATTTCTTATATAGACTTGCCCACGTCCTCCCTATCTGCTATTTTCAGTTTGCTCAATCTGTCTTCTTACCCTCCACGCCAGAACTTCTGAGAGCCGACTCTCACTTGGTGAGGAAGAAATAAGGGAGGGGATAGGTGAGGTTCTGGGCTCTGATTGGGAGCTTCACACTACATGGGAAAGTTGTGGGTGATTTCCATGCATCAGTAAGTCCGTAACCTTAGGCTGAAACAGAGACTTTGCTTCTGTAGGCACTTTAAGATACCTCAGCATTGACCATCTTGCTCATTTAGTCCCATATTTTCATGTCTGGTTTAACGCATGCAGACTTGTCTCTAGGTTGATGAGACTTTGTGAAAGGCATCTTCTTGAATGGAGTACAATGATACAGAGGCCCAAAAAAAACATTAATAGTTAGGAAAATTGCAGTGGAAAATGTTTTGCACAGCAACCCAATGGGTAAAATGCAAAACTAGAATGGCAAAAGTGGAAAGGAAAGCTGAAGCACAGAAAAAAGGCCCCTTAATGCATGAATCGGCTTCATGATCATAGCCTTTGAGAATTCGGCCATGAAGTAAGTGGCATGCCATCTGCCTAGAGTGCAGTGTACCTTCAGTGCTCCATCACTGTCTCTAGCTCCCATGTGGCCACTCGCACACTCTTCCAGCTACCAAGTGGCTGGAGAGACTGTGTTGCCCGCAGACACCTGACGTGAGGCGGGAAAGAGGTCTGCAGGAGTCCCACACCAGACTGATGGGTGCGCTGTCCCTTTGCTGGCAGCCAAAAAACCTACATGTGAGCATGTTCAGGGAGGTGGAACCTAGCACCTCGACAAACTGCTACTACGCACACTCCACAGCCGCTTCCATAGGATTGAGCCTTATGTTGAGTGAGTCTGCCTCAGTTTGATCTTCTCAGGATAGGAACATTAGAAAGGAACAGGGTACGAAGGGAGGCACAAAAAGCTCTTCTAAGGCTTCATAAAAATGTCTCCCCTCCTACCTCTCATCTCTTCGTTCTGATTGGTGATGGAGCTTACTACAGTTGACAAATCCTCCTTACAGAGGGATGGATCATGTTTCGTCATGCCTATAGGGCTCGGATTTTGACACGGTTCAGTGCTTGTTGTTAATGCAGTGACACTTGTTTGGTACTGTGGTATGAATTATTGCAACCATGCCTCCTCGGTTTTCACCTAGATTTTACATCCTGGAATTTAAAATGCTTGTGTCCCTCATCAGACTTCTGAGCATGTCCTTTCATCACTTCGCCTTCACAGATGGAGAATATACCAATTGACGATATTCCACGCAGCGAGGGTTACAAATAGTGTTACAGGCTATTGGGGTGGATTTCTAAAATCAACTTAGGGGTGATTTTAGGAGGCCAATCTATTATAGTTAACTGGAAAGACGCTGAAGTCTAGCCAAACCAATCAAGGCAGGTCACACAGAGGCAAGGCTTAGACTTGGGGTGGAGGGTGTTGAGAGTGGTCTAGGCCTTCAATGACACACACAGAACTCCAATAATTCCAGTTTGGTGAACAATAGGCCTTTACAAAATACACTAAGCAATGAAATCCCTAGGTAAATATTTTCACACTACTACTATAAAATTCTTATATACATTCACTCATGTGAGAAGATAGAAAAGCATTTGTTAACACCATTGCAATGCAGGTAAGTAATCAAATGGATAAAACTCAATATACACAGTGCCAGTGGGTGTGTGATTCACAGTTGCAAAAAGGTAAGGAAAGTTCAGGTCAGTAACTCTCAATTCCACTGCACTAGGGGAGGCCCAGGAGGAAATCTGTGACTAGACCGGACCCGATTGAAGTCAGTTAAGAGAGATAGAGACAGGACTTTACACCCATGTGACTTTTTACATTTTTTTTATTATGTTAAAGCCAGAACAAGTCGACTTTTCATAACAAAGATACATTCATTACATACTTTAGAACACATCAAAAGGTAGAAAAAAATCAAATAAAAACAGCAATTCATTGAAACATCATCAGAATGTTAAAATAACAAGAAGTCTAGTTTGTGCAACACTTAACACTTCATTGGTTAATAAAATGTGCCCTGCAATTAATCTTTCCTAGAAATAATTTATGTACAGCGCTTCCCCTCTATGGGCAAAACGTTTCAGGAATCGAATTCTTAACTCCATGCCAGTACAATCCATCATAAGATTGTGTCTGTAAGGTGGGCATTTTACAAAGTGCACAGGAAGTATTATCTGGGGGTACTTGCTTTCGAATCAACCTTAATTCCCCAGTAGGTAGTAAATTCAGGCGGAACCTTTGAAAATGTTATCTGCCCATAGTTTGGAAATTTCTTTAGTTACTTGGCGAAGTGACCCCTTGGTTTGTCTAAATCAGACAATGGTTTCCCAAACCCTAGAGTTTCGAGCTTGTGATGGGGGCGGGGGGTTTTCATCCAATCATTTCTGAGCATGGAGGTTCTGATTTTTGAGTTTGCGTCAATGAGTTTTTATGTGCATTCCACATGTTTCAGCATTTTGCAAGCTTTGCATGCCAAATTATTTAAGAAGCTGTTGGAGCCATTATTCATCACTGTATACATTTTTTCAATTAGGGATCCTGGACAGGGACATCTGTATAGATCTAGATCTAAACTGTCAAAGTACCTTGCAGTCTACTTGGGTTCTCATGGACGGAAGACCTAACTCCTATCTTAGGCAGTAGATTGGAAGGCACATGGGTAGTTTAGTTTATTCATTTGTATTGCGCACCAGACCCGAGGGTATGAGGGCACAGGAGCAACAAGGTTATTCGCAGCTTGGTTACATGTTACAATGCAGTACAGTAATTACAATGGTTTAATGAGGTGGTCAGTCATAATTTCGAAAAAAAAATTCGAAAGACAATGTCGAAACAATTATATCGAGAAAAAAAATATCGCATTTTTTTAAAATTATCTTTATTTTGGGGTCCGGGAATAAAAATGGGTAAAACAAAAAATAAAAATCAATATTTTTTTTTCTCGATATTTTGACTTTCGACATTTTGGTTTTCGAAAGTATCACTATAAACCGTTTTATGGATACAGTGCAGTAGATACAATAGATAATAGATGATTGAAGCAGTCATGAAAAAAGGCTAAAGTTTACGGATTTACAAATATACATATTTACAGGTAGGTAGCGGTGAGGTGGGATGAATGGAATTAGCTGTCATTGTTCTTTAACCAGTGTATGTAGTTGTCTAAAGTGTGTGTAGGTTTGGGTTGTTCTTAGAGAAGGTGGTAGGGAGTTCCAGTGTTGGGCTGCTTTTACCTGGAAGCTGTTGCCACCCATTTTGGTGCGCTTGAATCTGGGAACCGTGAGAAGATTAGCTTTGGAGGTTCTAGTAGGTCTGTTGGAGGTGTGTGTACTTATTCTGTCGACTAAGTAGTGGGGGGCAGCATTGTTGAGGCATTTGTGTGTTAGTGAGGCTACTTTGAGCAGGATTTTATCTGTTGTGTTGAGCCAGTTATGGGCTCTCCTAATGTTGGAGATGTGTTCTCTCTTGGGGATGCTGAGCGCTGCTCTGAGAGCGTTGTTTTGTAGCGTCTGTATTTTGTTAGTAACCGGTTTGTTGGCTCCTACGTAGAGGGCATTGCAATAGTCCAGTTTTGATAATACAAGGGCTCTGGCTAGGGTAATGCAGCTCTGGGTGGATAAGAAGGGTTTGCCTGCTCTTATAAGCTTACATGTGTAGGCTGCCATAGAGCTAACCTGTTTGTGGAAGGAGAGGGATGAGTCAATGTATATTCCTAAGGTTTTTACTTCCTTACCTACTTTTATTGGATTCCCGTCTATAATGAAGCTGGTGTAGTTGTGGTCCAATTTGAATGAAGCTGGTGTAGTTGTGGTCCAATTTGGTTAGGTTTGCGGTGGAACCAAGTATAATGAGTTCAGTCTTGTCATCATTCAGGCATAGACTGTGAGATGCCATCCATGCCTGGATGAGGAGGTACACCCTGTTCACCAAGGCCAAATCATGGTTGTAATCTCCCGTCAACGGGATGAGGATCTGGGTATCATCGCCATAATTAGTGTAGGTGATACCCAGACCATCTAGATCATCAAACAGGGGCTTCATGAACACGTACAGTGTAGGGGAGATGCATGAGGCCTGCGGGACTCCACATGTGATGGGGATGGGGTCGGCGGCAGCTGTGGTGGAGAAGACCCGCATGGATCTGTTGCTAAGGAATGACTCGATCCAGCCAATGGCTTCTTGGGAAAAGTGGGCAGCTGAGTCCAGGTGATTGCATAAGATTTTGTGATCAACTAGATCCAATGCCGCGGAGAGGTCGAGGAGAAGCAGTAAAGCCGTTTTCCCGTTGTCTCTGAGAGTGTCAATTTGAGCCTTCAGCTCGATGAGGGCTGTTTCTGTCCCGTGTTGGGGTCTGAAGCCTGATTGTCGGATACCAATGAGGTGGTTTATTTCAAGGTATTTTTGGATTTGTTGGTAGGCTGTCTTGTCTAATAGCTTGAGCAGGAAGGGTACGGTGGTAATGGGTCTGTAGTTGGTGGGAATGGAGGGGTCCAGAGAAGGCTTTTTGAGAAGGGGGAGGACCCAGGCCTCTATGAGGTTGCTGGGGACGGTACCTGAGGAGAAGGAGGTGTTGATGAGTTTTGTGATGAATGGCGAGAGGTCTCTTGCCGCATCTTTAATAATTTGTGGGGGGCAAAGGTCGCCCTGACAGTCAGATGGTTTTAGGCTGAGAATGATTTTTTCCACTTCGAGAGTGGAGACTTTGGAGAAGCTAAAGCGGGAGGGGTTGGGCAGAGGGTGTTGGGGCGTGGGGCGCAGGGTCGTGTTGGTGGGGTTGGATGGTTTGGCTAGGTAGTCTTTCTTATTTTTGATTTTAGTTTGAATGCTTGTGACTTTGTTGTTAAGGGCATTTTGGACACTGGTGCACCATTGTTTGTCCTTCACACAGGTGTCTGGGGTTAGCAAAGGTGTTTCCAGTTCTTTAATGATCGTAAACAACTCTTTGGTGCTGGAGTTGGATTGAGCTATTCTCAGGTTGTACGATTCTTGTTTGGCGGCTATTATTTCTTTTTTGTAATTGGACGTTATTTTATTGAGCAATATTTTGTTGTGGTCTGTGGGAGAATGTCTCCAAGCTTGTTCCATTTTGCGTTTTTCTAGTCTAAGGGTTTTGAGGTGATTGGAGAACCAGTGGTTGAGATGCTTTTTCGGTTTACATTTTCTTAGTTTTAATGGTGCAATGGAGTCTAAGGCGGTGCGCATAGTTTTGTTGTAGCCTTCTACCAGGTTGTGAGGGTTGGAGGAATCAGGGAGTTGGTTAAGAGTAGGGAGGATGAGAGGTATCAGTTTTTCCACTGTGATATTTTTTTTACTTCTCGTGGGGATGGCTGAGGCTAGCACATTGTTGGTGATTGGGCTCGAGGCTTTGAGGGTAAAGGAGAGGAGATGGTGGTCGGACCACGATTGAGGGGAGTTATCGGTAATGGAGGCTGCGCAGTTGTAGTCTGCTACCCAGTCGAGGGTTCTCCCTTTGTAGTGGGTGGGGCCAGATACTTTTTCTAATTCAGAAAGTGTATTATTGAGGGTAGCCTGGTGATCTTTGGGGTCTTTAAAGCCTAGGTTGAAGTCCCCTAGGAGGAGGCTTTGGGAGGTGTTTTTCGGGTTATTGGTGAGGATGGTGGTAAGGTCTTCCTCGAAGGATCCTAAGGGTCCCGGAGGCCTGTAGAGTAAGTGAATGGATATCGTTTGGGAATTAGTAGTAGGAAGCTTAGCAGTGAGTGTTTCACAAGATGGTAAGTGGGTAGAGGAGTCAAGTCTAATGTTGAGGTGTGTTTTGGCAATTACGGCCAGGCCACTGCCTCTAGATTCTGTTCTATCCGCTCGGAGGATGATGTAGTCGTCGGGGATGGCTAGTGAGGGGGCTGGTCCTGCAACTGCGTGGAGCCAAGACTTGGTTATGGCTAAGAAATCTAGATCTTCTGCTAGGATGAGGTCCACTATGTCTGTAGCGTGGGCTATTATAGAACGTGCGTTGATAAGGGCGCCTTTTATGAGTGTAGAAGTGGTTTTGGTGGGGTGTGGGGGGTGGGAGGTGGGGGGGTGGAGATGGTGGCTGTGTTGTAGGTTTTGTGTTTGGGTGTAGTATTAGGTGGGCTGGTCTTGCGTCTTTCCAATGTGAGTTTGGCGCAGGTGCTAATGGTAGTGGAGCGGTTATTCAGTTTGGACTGGATAGAGTCCCTGGCTCGTACAGTTTAGGTAATCTGGACCATAATCTGGTATTTCTTTCTGAGAGGCTGCATGGTAGGGTGAATTGGAACGGCATGGTTGTGGCGTGGGGCTCTACGGAAGGTGGTGGAGTGGTGCCTACGGCGGCCAATCTCAGGGTGGAACTAGGCGGACAAGAGGAATTAATGAGGTGGAGAATAGTTCTCAGCAGCATTGTGAAGATGCCTGCTAGGAACATTTTGTTGGTGGTGGGTGGCAATCAGCAGATGCTGCATATGTGGCTGTGATGTACACGGAAGGCTTTTTTAAAGAGAGCTGACACGATGCCTGGATTTGGAGTACAGCGTAAACTGACACAATACCTAAATGCACTTTTTAGAGTAAGCTGACACAATGCCTAGGTTTGGAGTACAAAGTAAGCTGACACAATGCCTAGATTCAGTTTTTACAGTAAGCTGACAAAATGCCTAGATTTGGAATACAGGGTAAACTGACACAATACCTAAATGCACTTTTTGGGGTAAGGTGGCACAATGGAACAGGTAAAACACTTCAACATCGACGAGGAGGCAAGGCATGGCATCAAGAGTTATACATACAATGCGCATATGATGGGCAAGTTAGCATGTCCAAAGTGCAAAATGTCATTTAGATCCGTGCACGATAGCATGTGGTACCTTTGGAGTACCGGGCGTCGTTGGAGCACGGGATACAGTTTCGGTTTGCGTGCATGCATGGGGTTGGTGAGGGAGGATTTTTTTTTTCTTTTTTTTTTAGCGGTGAGTCGCGCCCGCAGCCATGTACTTGGCTTGCGTGCTATTTGGCAGTGAAGAAAGTCACTTGAGGGAGCGGGGCTTTGCTGTAGCTGGGAGGGGTGGGGATCAGGCCACAAGCAACGCGCACAATGTGTTGACTTGCTGTAAGGAGGCAGGAGGTTAACAGGAGGGCGTATGAGTAGGTGAGCATCTCACCTGGTTGACGCGAGCACCATAGCACGGCCAATGCTCGGTCAGGCTGAGTCAGGAGGAGCCTTTGTATGTTGCCTTCGTCGGGGGCCGGCTTCGCCTGCCGGTGAACCCCGATTGGATAAGAGGCAGCAGGCGACCAATCACAGGGCAGCAGGCTTCTGAGGCTTGGCAGAGAAGCAGAATAGGTAGAAGGAAGCGGCGGCGGCCATCTTTAAATTGCAAAAACCTTGTGTTTTTGCATTAGCAATTCTAGAAGGTGTGGGCTTCGTTTTCAGTGCCCATTAAGCAGAGAGGGCTGCTGTGCTTGGCAGAACTGCACAGAAGGGGGGCCTTAAATTAAAAATAAATTCAGGCGATTTTCAGCATGGTGAGGCAGAGATGCCTAAAAGCAAAGAGGTGTAGCCTCCTGGCTTACCTAGCATCAGGCAGGGTTCGAGGCAGCATGGGGCTGCTCCTGCAGCTGGTGGTCGAGGGAGCTCCTGCTCGACCTCATGGAACCCAGGAAAGACAACCAGGCTCAGTCAGGAGGAGCCTTTGTCTGTTGCCTTCGTCGGGGGCCGGCTTCGCCTGCCGGTGCAAGTAGGCAGGCTCCATATTCGGCCTTCTAGCCGTGCCCAATTTACATTCTTGGTCATTGGATTGATTTCTACACCATATAGCAAGGAAGGAATTATCTTTGATTTATAAAATATCACCAGGGGGAGAAGAGAAAAACGACAAAAGGAGAATAGCAATTTCTTCATTTGGCATATTAGCTGTTCTGCTTTGGTGTCTAAGGCAAGCTCGAGAGAAGCCAATATGGGAAAGGCCCTCCGTTTAAAGCCCGAGTATGTGATCTCCTTGGCAATCATTACTGTCTGTTTTTTCAGTTTCCAGATGCAATTCGGAGAGTGTGGGGCCGTTTAAATTTGACTATTTGTGATTCGGCTGGATTTATGGAAAAATCATTGGTGATTGCATAGTTCTCCAGGGCATTTAACATTCTTTGAAGTCCGATGGGTGCATACTGTAGGTCATCGGTATATGCAGTCCAGTTTAGTCTTTCTCCCCAGACTCTTGGGCTATTTAGGGCAGACAGACCTAGTACCTCTCCTAGGTCCGCTAGGTATAAATTAAAGAGAAGGGAGGCTATAATGAATCCCTGGCGGACTCCCCTTTCTGTGATTATTTCATGAGGTAGGTGCCCTTCCAGATGCAGTCTGACTTGAAGTTTTGATGTATTATGAAGCAAGACTATAATCACTAGGAGGGACAGAAGTTTGTTCCACAAGTGCTCTCTGTTGATAGTGTCGCACGCCTGCGATAAGCCTTTTGCTTTGAATTCATTTTTAAAAGAATATATCTTTATTATGATCAACAGGTGCACAGCAAATACATTGTGCATGTGTCTCATGTTGCAAAAAAGATGCAATCAAGAATTGTTTTACTTTTGCATCAAACTCACTCCCCCTGACCCCTTTAACTTGTGATCGGGAAAATGAGAGAGTCTGTAAAAGTCTTCTGGTCGCACACCTACAATGGTGAGATCATATTAAGCGGTGGCCTGCTATATGTTGATTTTACTTCTCCACCATCAACATATTGAGTTAAACTACAGGTTTTGGTCTTTGATGTAAGGATACCATTTGGGATCACTCCGAGGACCTGGGTTTTCAATATCGTGCTCTTCAGATCTTTATTGCTCAGAGTTCAAGGGGCCACATAGTTTATTTCCCAAAACTCAAGGAAGGGCAGCCGTTGTGTCCATGTGAGTGGGACTCCAGCAATACTGCTGTGAGGCTTTCCATCTCCTACATTTCTTTGGCTTTGCTCAGCCATTCTATTTTTGCCAGCAAGACGCTATTCTTCCACTTCAGTCACACACACGCGCTGCCAGGAGCAAGTTTCTGGGCGGATGGGGAAGAACTGTGTACTCTCCCTCCAGCTCAACCCCAAACAGCACCAGGAGCGGGGTGAGCTCTCTATCGATTCCCTCTAGCTCATGTAACCATCCCAGGATCTCCTTCCAATAGATTTGCATGCTGGGACAGTCCCACCACTGATGCCAATATGTGCAAACCTGTGAGCATCCACGCCAGCAGTAGGGGCTGATTCCTTCGTACATTTTTGCTAAACGCTGGGGAGTTAGGTGCCATTGTGTTAGTAGCCTACAGTTATGCATCTTGTATTGGACTGCTATTGATGACTTCCAAACCGCTCTGAATATCGCTGCCAATCCCTCCTGATTGCTCTCCCACCCCAATTTCCTTCCCCACTTCAACTGAGTGCAGGGGTTTGGCAGATGACCTTTTTCTATGAGAGCCCGGTACATTTTGCCAATGAGCCCTTTGATCCCAGTTTGAGTGTTCAGAATATTCTCGAAGGGGGTGTTTATGCTGTGGCTTCCACTGTGGATCCGTGAGGACCCCCTTTAGTTGCAGGTATGGGAGAGGCCTGATCTTTAAGCCCTGTTGTGCGTATTCAAGTTCCTCCCTGGACGGGAAAACCCACTCCCTCCACATCTGGCCCGCTCTTACTAACCCCTGTTGGTATTGAGGCTGGAAGCGGATTGGATCTATGATGAGGTCTCTGATCGGGGGTGAGGGGGCTCAGATAAAACTAAGAGGGGAGCGCCAGGTTGTGACTCTGCTCATGCTTGTGCCTCTTCTCCATACCGTCCATAACACCCCTAGAACTGGGTGTTCTCACACCTTTGGATAGATTTCAAAGGGGCCCAAAGCCATTTGGCTAGGGTAACTGGAGCAAAGCAGCCATTTTCCAGGTGAACCCACTGTTTACTCTTGGATTCACGTATATGATCTAAAAGCACCCGCAGCTGTCGCACCTTGTAATATTCTTGGAGGTCTGGATATGTCATACCTCCCTTTTTGTTAGGGAGGATCAAGGTGTTGTATGCGATCTGGGGCCTTTTCCGCTCCCACAGGAACGCTAACAAGGTGCATCTAGCTTTGGCGAGAAAGAGGTCTGGGAGAGCCACCGGGAGTGACGAACAGTAGGTTAGCACATTCATGGGTAGCACATTCATTTGTATAGCTGTGAATCTCCTTGCCCTGGACAGCTTCAGTTTTGCCCAATTCCCCATTTCCCTTTTTATGGCTGTCCAAAGTATTTTGTAGTTTTCCTGATCAAGATCTTTCAGTTGCTTTGTTATGGTGATCCTCAGGAAGCAGAGATTCTCCAGCATGGGGTCTGGCATGGATTCACATGCTCATGAATATTCCCTGTTGTCAGGCCGGGAATCCTCGGTATAGAAAAAATTTGTATCTGTTTCATTTCTGATCTGTCTTTCTTAGTAGTAACCAATCACTGGTCTCTGGGTCACACTGCCCCCAGCCAATGACTGCCCTCTTCCTATGCCCCGCCACTGGCAGCCATCCTCAGATTTTTAACAGACGTTCAAGTGTTGGGAGTCCTCGTGCTGTAGCTCTCGAGCTTTTGATGCTTTTTCGCGCATTTTCAGGAGATTTTTCTCATTTTTCAGTTAAATAGAGCCTCAAGCTCCACCGTTTCTACATCCGATCAACGGGGACCCGTTTCAGAGTTTTCTAAGCCCCTCAAGGGTGAAGATTTCGTCGAGTTATGCTTTTGGAGAATTCCAGAAGTTCCGAGGCCTACCCCGGACATGGCCCAGGAAAAAGGAAGCTCGACGTCCGGGAAGCTGTTCAGGACCTGCCCTGGATGCCGGCTTCAGAATGTGTTCAAGGAGGACGAGCATTCGTTATGCCTCTACTGTCTCCATGAGGACAAGACGCACGTGGAGAAGGACTGTGCGCTTTGTGGGAACATGTCGGAGCGGACCATGAAGGATCGCCACCTCCGTCTCGCCAACTGGCTCGAAGTGAAGAGCCCGTCGGGCGAGAAGAAGTCGCCCGAGCGGTCTTCTAAGTCCTGTGAGGTCGCCCCGGCGACGGGGGCCCAACAAAAGGCCAAGCACCGTGAGTCCGCAGGCACCGGAAGCGGTGAACGGTCCGGCTCCTTGGCTGCCAGGCAGGGCGCATTCTCCCCGGCGCCATCAACCACGAGCCAACGCTCTGGCTCGGGTAAGAGGAAGTCCGAGAACCTGGCAAAGCTTCTGGAGAGGTCCCGGTCGATCTCGAAGATTCCGGCAGAGGACCCTCCCCCCAAGATGAAGGCCCCAGGTGTGCAGAAGGTGACGATGGCCTTAATTCACCCTGCAAAGACCTCGATTGAGGATGTCGCAGCGGCCCTGGCTCTGCGTGTGGAGGCTATGCCAGTGGAGGTGACCTCAGGATCCAGAGTCTCCCTGCCTCCGCGGAGGGAGTCGTCTTTCAGGCCCATCGAGAAGACCCACACGAAGTCCCCGTTGGAAAAAGAGGGGGGGGCAGGTGGCCATCATGGATACGGACACGACCTCTGAAGAAGAGCTCATCGAAGTGGTGGAGGAAGCCCAGCCCATCGGGAGGGATCCCGACGAGGGCGACGACGAGAGCAACGGTGGCGCCGACGAGGTTCCTGAAGAGCCCTCGCGCCTGTCGTTTCCGGTGCCGCAGGACACTTCAGCTGCCATTTTGTCAGCGATTCAGTCCTTATGCTTAAAGATGAGGACAAGGTTGCCCCTGCCCCCGACAGAGGTACCTGAGCCAGACCCGACGGGGGAACCGGAGCCGGGACCTTCGGGAAGTCCACCGCATAAGAAGAGGATGACGCATCCTCCGCCACTTCTCCCACCTCTGCGGCCTGCTCTGCCTTCCCCCCCGGTCAACTACCCACAGGGATGATACGGGCACGGACACGGCTACTACAGGTAGAGATGACGACGGAGGCGACGACGGGACTTGTCCCCTGTCGCCCCCTGCTCGGGCGTCCCCGCCCGACGAGATTGGATCCTTCCATGCCATGATTTCCAGGGCATCCAAGCTCTTCCAGCTCTGCCCCGAAGAGAAGGAAGGGTTCCTTTACCAACGGCGCGAGGCTAAAAGGAAGACAGTCCTCGCCGTACCACTTCTTGATGACATCTGGGATGAGGGGCTATCCCTCCTCAAGAACCTTTCATGGCGCCTGCAAAGAGGGACCGGTACGAGAAGAAGTACCGGGTCCCCGACGCTGCCCCCTTGTGCCTTCGGGCGCAACCTACCCCGGATTCGGTCGTCTCAGCGGCGGCCAAGAAGAAAGCTGGGGGGGCATCGGCCTCAACATCAACTTCCCCGCCGGACGGCGAGGGCAGGAAGCGGGACATGATGGGACGGGTCATCTCATCCGCAGCGACGATCAAGGCGGCCAACGCCCTGGCTATCGTAGCCCGCTACGACAGGGAGTTGTGGTTCAAAATCGCCCCTCTATTGGACTTCCTTCCGGATGCCAAAAGGGCTGAGGCCCTTGAAATCTTACAGGAAGGTGAGATTGCTTCGGACCATGCCATCACGGTGGCAACGGACATCGCTGACACCGGTTTCCGTCATTTGGGCAACAGCGTTTGCCTGAGACGATGAGGATGGCTCAAGGCGACGGATTTCTGCCAGGACATATAAACCAAAGTTTTGGACATGCCCTTCGACGGGAACAACCTGTTTGGGAAGGCGGTTGATGAGTCCCTTCAGGCTATCAAGACGGACACGGAGACTGCCCGGGTACTGGGAGTGCTCCAACGACGACGGCTGTCCTTTCGGAGCTCCGGAGGCAGACAAGGTGCCTCCAAGGGATCCGGCAGTGGCTCCTCGACGTACCGCCAAACGGCAAGATCTTCATCTCAGGAGGCCTACAGGGGACGCGGCAAGTCAGGTGATGCCCGTCGTCGTCGACAGGGAGGTCAAGGAGGCAAGGCGGCCTCCAAACAAGATTGAACCGACCGTGGGGTCGGGCCCCCGCCGAAGCACCCCTGGTGGGAGGCCGGCTGACGAGGTTTGTCAGCGTGTGGGAGTCCATGTCCACCGACCGTTGGGTGCTGAACGCCCTGGCCCAAGGGCACGTCCTCGAGTTCCAGAAGAAGTGCCCCCGAGTTCCACCCGTGGCCAGGAAGGAAAATCACATCCCTCAACTACTGTTGGAAGTAAGGGCGATGCTCAAGAAAGGTGCCATCGAGCTCGTCCCAAAGAGGCTTCGGGGCTCCCGAGTTTACTCAAGGTACTTTCTTCGTAAAGAAGAAGACAGGAGGATGGCGTCCCATCCTGGACCTGCGACGACTGAACAAGTACATCAAGGCACAGAAGTTCCGGATGGTCACCCTCCAGCACGTGCTGGTACAGCTGGAGGAGGGCGATTTCCTGTCGTCGTCGTTGGACTTGGAGGATGCATACTTCCACATCCCCATTCTAAAAAGACACCGAAAGTTCCTCAGGTTCGTGGTCCAAGGGTGGCACTACCAGTTCATGGCCCTCCCATTCGGATTGAAGTTGGCACCCAGAGTGTTCACCAAGTGCCTCGCACCGGTGGCGGCGCGGCTGCGCCTGCAGGGGATCCACGTCTACCCCTACCTGGACGACTGTCTCATCCAGGCAAGGACAAGGGAGCTCGCCGTGGAGCACACTGCGAAGACCGTCCAGCTGCTCACGGACCTGGGGTTCTCCATCAACTTTCCAAAATCCCACCTGGTCCTGTCGCAAGTCGCCCTGTTTCTGGGAGCCAAGCTCGACACAGTGGCGCAGCTGGCCTCGCCGTCGGAGGAAAGGACCAGGACCATCTTGGGCAAGGTGCAGCGTCTGCTGGCCATGGACATGGGCAGGGTAAGATCTATCAAGTCCCTCCTCGGGATGATGTCCTCCTGCATTTATCTGGTGCGCCTTTGCAGACTTCGGATGCGCCCCTTACAAGAGTTCCTCGACGCCCGCTGGATCCAGTTGACGGGCAGCTTCGAGGACAGGATTCCACTCAACGAGACATTTCGTCAGGCGATCCGGTGGTGGGGTACCCGCTCATCTGTCGGCGGGCACGGACTTTCAGACCCCAGCTCACCAGGTGACGGTGACGACGGATGCCTCCCTGCAAGGTTGGGGAGCGCACTCCGGAGATCTTCACGCGAGAGGCCTTTGGCTCCTGGAGGAGAAGCCACTCCACATCAACATCTTGGAGCTCCGTGCAGTGTTCTGGGCCCTCAGGTCTTTTCTTCCGTCCCTCAAGGGCAAGGTGGTGAGGATCTTCACTGACAACACCACCACAATGTTCTACATCCGGAAGCAGGGCGGAACCAGATCCCCTGCCCTATCCAAGGAAGCTCAGGATCTGTGGCATTGGGCCGTAGCCCAAGGGATGTTTCTGGTGCCTTTTCATCTGGCAGGAGTAAAAGACACCATCGCCGACTCACTCAGCAGAGAGCTGCGCTCGTGCCACGACTGGGAACTATGCCAGGATCAAGTGGATCGACTCTTCCGACGATTGGGCGAACCCCAGATCTATCTCTTCGCGACGGCGACGAACTCCAAGTGCCGGAGGTTCACCAGCAGGTTCCCCCAGCCGAGGAGCATTCTCGTTCCCCTGGGACAGCCTATTTCGTTATGCGTTCCCTCCGTTGCCGTTGCTGCTCCGGCTCATCAACCAGCTCAAGAGGTCCCGGTGCAGGATGATCCTCGTCGCACCGTTGTGGCCGAGACAGATCTGGTTCCCGGACCTTCTGGACTCGTCAGCGTCCACACCAGTGAAGCTGCCGATGGACGCGGATCTTCTCTCCAGGGAAGGAGGCGCCATTTTTCATCACAACCCAGAGTCGCTGAACTTGCAGGCCTGGCTCCTGCAGCACTAGAGTTTGGAGGGTACGACATCCCAGCCGACTGCAAAGAGGTTCTTGCAAAGGACAGGGCGTCTTCAACTCTCAAGTGCTACGGACCTAAATGGAAGAGGTTCTCTGTCTGGTGCCGTGCACAGAAGATTAACCCTCTGTGGATTACGGCCCCTCAAGTATTGCCGTACCTACTGTCATTGGCCAAGGCTGGACTAGCTCGCGCTTCCATCAAGATGCATCTGGCCGCCATCTCACGATACACCAGAACTACAGGACGGGCGTCCTTGTGGTCTCATCGGCTGGTGAAGGAATTTATGAAAGGATTGTTCCGATCGTTCCTGCCGGTGAAGGCCCCTGCCCCGGCGTGGGAGCTCAACGTGGTGCTGACCAGGCTCATGGGGGCCCCATTTGAGCCTATGCATTCGGTACCGTTGAAGTTTCTGTCGTGGAAGACAGCATTTCTCGTGGCCATCACCTCCGCACGACGAGTGGGAGAGATCCAGGCCCTATCTTGCAAACCCCCATACTTGACTTTTCACGACACGAGGGTGGTGCTGAGGACGCACCCCTCCTTCATGCCCAAGGTGCCGTCGGACTTCCACCTCAACAAGCCCTTGGTGTTGCCAGTTTTCTTCCCGTCGCCTTTGTCGCCGGCTGAGAGGACTCTGCACTCGCTGGACGTAGCTAGAGCGCTGAAGTTCTACGTGGACCGCACGAAGAGTTTTCGGAAGACATCACAGCTGTTTGTAAACTTTGGACCTGTGAATCAAGGGAAGACTTTCTTGAAGGCTTCCATTTCCAGATGGCTCTCCGGCTGCATCATGTACGGTCACCGGTTGGCAAACCGACTGCTGTCCGGCCGTCCGAGAGCCCATTCGACCAGAGCGATCGCTGCTACCACGGCGTTCCTGTCTGGTGTGCCCCTGCTCGACATCTGCAGGGCTGCTACGTGGAGGTCGACGCACACCTTCACAAGATTCTACTGCGTCGTTCGGGACTCCAGGGAGGAGTCCAGGGTCGGCCAAGCAGTGCTGCGCAACCTGTTCGCTAAAGGTGAGCCTGGTGAGGAGGTAAGAGATGCTTAATGTTGATTTTTTGTATTGCTCAATGTTGAGCCTATTGCCACCTCCCGTGGTTGTGCATGTGTATACTGCTATGTATTCTTATATTCATGAGCATGTGAATCCATGACAGACCCCATGCTGGAGAAGGAACAAGTTACTTACCTGTAACTGTTCTCCAGTATGGGTCTGGCATGGATTCACATGCAAACCCTCCCGCCTACCCCTCTGCGGCTCTTCACTTGGTCATATTGCCACTTTACGTGCTACCAAATCTGAGGATGGCTGCCAGAGGCGGGGCTTAGGGAGAGGGCAGTCATTGGCTGGGGGCAGTATGACCCAGAGACCAGTGATTGGTTACTACTAAGAAAGACAGTTCAGAAACTAAACTGATACTAATTTTTTTCTATACCGAGGATTCCTGGCCTGACGACAGGGAATATTCATGAGCATGTGAATCCATGCCAGACCCATGCTCGAGAACAATAGTTACAGGTAAGTAACTTGTTCCTTGTCACTGGCGTCTTTTAGACCCCATGTCGTTGGACTTGGGTCTGGTTGGGAACACTCGCCCTTCAGTGGGAGAGCAATGGCTTTATTTCGGTTTATGCAAAACCCTGAATAAGCCCCATATTCTTCCATTCTGGCCAGGAGCATATATATATATATCTATATATATATATATCCGATGATCTGGGCTAGAGGCTCCATAACCAGGGCAAAGACCAGTGGCGAGAGGGGACACCCCTGCCTGCTCCCTCTTGTCAGAGCAAAGGGGGGAGATGCCCCACCATTGACCACCACTCTCGCCCTCGTGTTGTAGAGTGCTTGCGCCCCTTGTATCCAGCCAGGCCCCAGATTGGTTTTCTCCAGAATTTGCAGCATAAACTGCCATTCCACTTGGTCGAAAGCTTTTTCCGCATTGACCGAGATTAGGGTGGGGGTCAACATCAGTAGTCTCAATTGATGCCATTAAATCTAAGGTTTTGCAGATGTTGTTGGTACCTTGCCTCTCCTTCACTTATCCCACCTGGTCACTATGCACCAAGAGCGGGAGGACGCTACTTAACCTGTTGGCCAGGAAACTAGCGAATATCTTTGCATCCACATTCAATAATGAGATGGGCCTATGCGAGCCACAATCAACTCTGTCCCTCCCTTCCTTAGGTATCACTATTATTCTAGCCTCTGTGAAGGAGGGCGGGCCTGTCCGGTTGTCATTGTGTCATTGACCAAGAGACACAAGAAGAGTGTCAGGGCACCTTTTGCAGTAGGCCGGGGTGAAGCCGTCCTGACCAGATGCCAGTCCCGCCTTCTGGTTGGAGATGGTGTACTCCACCTCCTGGACTGTTATGGCAGCATTCAACCCATCGCAGTCTGAGTGCTGCATTGGGGGAAATTAGACATTTGCCATGAATTGCGCCATACTCCCATGGGAGGTCTCACACTCTGAAGTGTGTAGCTGCTCGTAAAACTGCTCAAAGCACTCTATTATTTCATTCAGGTCGTATACCATGGCTCCTGACTGGGATTTGATCTTGTTAATTGCTCTTTCTGCCCTTTGCTTTCTCAATTTAGCTGCGAGTAGGGTGTGGGCCTTGTCCCCTTTTTCATAGAACCTTTGTTTCACATATCTGAGGTGGGATAGGGATTTAACCTGCCAGACTTCCTTAAGTTCTTGCTGAAGTTCTTTGATCTTAGCTAGGGTTTTGGCTGCCTCTCACTCGCTTTTCTCTAAAGCGGATTCCTTACCGCTTCTTTCCCTTTTCAGCTAGGTTACTCTGAGCAGTTTGGTTCTTTTTACTGATGCCCCTTGCGCGTTTAAGGTCCCTTATTGTGGCTTTCGCTGCTTTCCATACCTTCGTGCGGGGGAGATAGCCTGTATCATTTCATTGAAATAAATTCTACAATCTCGAACGATTCCCTGAAGAATCTATCCTTAAAAAGCGTGTCATTGCACAGCCATAGTTTGTCTACCTTCCTGCTCGTGCCTAGGTCTAACCCGATCACCACCTTATCATGGTCTGACCACCCCACCACTTTTTGTATGATGTTAGATTATATATTCTTAGAAGGGGAACTCTATCAGGGAAAATCTGTTATGAGGGGGTGAGTAGAAGGTGCATGCTTTTTGTTGGAGGTGCTGGGCCTTCCAGGAGTCAACCAGGTAATATTCCCTTATTAGGCTTTGTAAGTTTCCCTTATGTCTGGGGAATCGCCCGTCTCTATAGGATTTCCAGTCTAATTCCGGGTCCATCACTAGATTGAAATCACCCCCACAAATCAGGGCTTCCGTCCTCCCACTGTCTGGTAGCACAAAGAGGTCTCTACAGAATGCCCATTGATGTGTGTTGGGATTATATGCCGTGCACAAGGTAACCCCCCCTTGATCTGATGGTCGCATGTACGATCAGGTATCTGCCTTCTGGGCACTTGCAAAATTTACAGCCCTAGGGAGGCACAATATAGGAGCCCCACCCCTTCCTTCTTCTCTGGCCCTGATGCCCATATAGCTCCCTCCAGTTGCCTGCCCTTTGGGGTAAATTCCTCGTTTTGTATTTGGTTTCCTGCACAATTAGGATGTCTAATTTAGTTTGTTGGAAAGCCTTCACCAGCATTGACCTTTTCTGTGGCAAATAAAGACCCTTGGCATTCAATGACCCCCATCCGTATTAAATCAACCGCCATCGATTGTGCGATGATGATGCATTATGATTGGCTGATTGTATTGCTCTCTCCACTGCTTATGTGTATTTCTAAGTCTATGATGCCACCATATCACTGTGCTGCGTAAGAATGGCGGACCGGTCCACAAATCACTGGCTCCTGTCATTCGGTGTGTTTCGGCAGGCTCGCTTGAGTTTGGACCACGCCCTTGACGCAGATGGCACTCTAATAATTTGGTTTAAAAGGGAGAGAAAGGCAGAGTATAAATTGAAACAGATCCCAACACTTTCCCAAGAACACAGCAAGAGAGGAAGGCAGAATCAAACCGTGAAGTTAGAGTTCAGAAAGCCGGAGCCACTTTAAGAGGATCAGAACGAAATGTGTCCAAGGTCACACGATTGAAAAGTGCACAAAAGTCTCAAAGGTTCAGAAAGAGTTGGACCAAAAGAAAGGGACCAGTTAGATGGTCAAGGCGGCCAGCCCAGTCCAGAAGGTTAAGGGATTATTATTACCTTGTAGCAATCTTTAAAAAGGTAGGCCTGGCGGACACAGTACCTTAAAGTGGTGAGAATACTCCAGCGGGGGCAGTTGTTCCTGGCAGCGGATGCAAGTCGGTGCTTCGTCCGGGGGAAGAGAGGATCTCGTCGGGGGGTGGGGGGGAGACAGGACTCCATTGCACTGCCAGGGAAGAAACCAGCCGCGGAGTTCTCAGTTAAAGGAGCATTCCTTTTATTCGCGGTCCAGTGGTAAGTGGCTATCCGGTTGCCGGGGTGCTTGGCACGGGCAATTCGACCACAAGACGTCCTGGGATGCGAGGAAAAGAAGGTAAACTGGTTGTGCCCACCAGTCAGGGGAAGAAGACTCTCCAGCCGGGAGATCTTCTCTGTCGTCGGGAAGTGGTGAGTCGGTTCCGCAGGGCTCCACCGGTGGTGTCGTCGTAGCCGGTCGGCTCAGCGTCTCCCTCATCAGTTTCTCAGGTCATGTGGCGACTTCTGAAGTTCCAGTCCCGAAAGCCCTGCTTTTATGCAGCACGCCCCCAGTCACGCAGCCTAGCTGTCAATCAAACATGCTAAGTGGTGAGCCGGCCGGCTCACCACTTGGGCCAATCACACAAGAGTGCGACTTGAGTTACCAAGGTAACTCAGTCCAGGGTGCCTAAACCCCCTCCCACACCTCCTGTGGTACCCAGACAGAGTGGCACCACTTTTGGAGGCTTCTGTGGAGAAGCCAGCCAAAAGTGGAACAAAGGGCTCGACTTGGATTGGAGTCACAGAAGAGAACACAAACGCCATTTTAGAATCGAGTCCTGGCAAAAAATACCAACCTGCGAATTAATGTGTTTGAGGCTATGAGAATTAAATAATTAAAGTTGGTAGCCTCGAACAATGGGAAAATCCCATAGGGATATATTCGCGGTTGAATATAAAAAGTAGTATCCACTGCCACCAGCCAAAACTCGATCAGGGGGACGGAGACATGCCCCCTCGACTAAAAGACCCCGGGGCAATCGAATTGCCCCGGCCAGTACGTCCACAATATGATGGTGTGTACTGGTTTCTGTTCATAATTTGGGACTAGTAAAGCCAATGGTGACTTTACATGCCCTGGGAGATGGTAGTCAGTCCCAGGGTATGGAGTCTATGGTGGGGTGTCACTATGACACCCCTGTGTCACTGCACGGAGGGTGCTGTGTAACACACATAGTAAAAACACATGAGACCCTATTGAGTAAAGGACCCCATAGCCCATAAAACACATTAACAGTCAAAGGAACACCATAAATCATGTCCAAGAGTGGGAGAAAAAGAGTCTCACTCTTGGCAGGAGAAAAAAACAAACTCCAGAAATCCAGCAAAGCTGCTGGGGGACTCACTAGGTTAGGAAATTCAGCCTAAACAGAGAATTCTCCCTAACATATACTTCTTTGTGCTATTTGATCAGCCCCTCTTTGGCCAGGGTCCAATCGGTTTCCTGGTCGGCTCTGAGGACGAAGGGAGTTCCTCAGAGTCAGCTGTTCCTTTTTCTTTCCGGGCTCGTAGCACGCTAGTCGCTTCCTCCCCCGAGACCACCCTATATTCGACATTAGTGCGCTCAAACAGAAGCGCAAAAGGGAAGCCCCATCTGTATCTTATATTGTGCTCACGCAGACAGGAAGTCAAGGGGCGACAGTCTCTTCTCTGAGTGAGAGTGGTAGCCGTCTTGGTATATTTTAACTCTCAAGTCCTCAAAGTTTGTATACACTCGTATCCTGGCTTGTTGCACTATTTCCACTTTGTGCCTATAATGGTGGCATTTAGTCAAGACCGATCTTGGGCCGCCTGGGTGGGCCGCCTGCTCGATGGACTCTCTCGAATTCCAGCTCAGGGGTGAGGGGGGGTTGGGAAGAGTGTTCCGACCAGTGCTTTCATTCTTCTTTCCAAGCTCGCTGGCGTCTCGTTGGGAGTTTCCTTAAGACATTGGATCTGTATGTTTGCTCTACTCTCTCTCTGTTTTCGAAGTCATCGGCTTTTGCCGCCAGGTCTGAGTTTCTTTGTTCCAGGTCCTGAAACCGACTCTCCGCCCTCATTTCTATGAGGTCTGTAGATTGCTGATAGGCTTCCATTTTAACTTCAATTTTGTGAACCCTCTCCTGTAGGGCATTGACGGTTGTCCTGCTGCTCCTGAGGGAGCCAATTTCGTCTAGCAGAAGATGCACACCTGCTTTCGTGGAGATTTCTTGCCCCCCCTCTGGAATGAGGGCTCCTGTGATGAGTGAGCTGCCATAGTTGGATCTTCCCGGCGAAACTCTTGTAGCTTCTGAATTGTGATAGGGTCTATTCCGTTATGCATACGCACCTTACTGACCCTCTCTCGCCCAGATGGGAGGGTTATGTGCTGAGCAGCTTTGTGGGGCGCTCCTCCTGACTCCTGTGCGCACCACCAGCAACTTCTTGATTGAATTCTGGGGTTCGGGGGGGGGGGGATAAGCCCAGCTGAGGGGGGGGGGGAGTGTGTCACCAAGTCTTTCTGGTGGGCGCTCATCAGTGGCTTGGCCCAATTTTCCAATATGATGTGCCTTTTTGCAAATTATTCTCTTCTACCTCTGTAATTGTTGCAATCCTTGGTGCTCACTATGGTGTTCCACTACTTTTTTTTGTAATGTGCTTGGGTGGAATTTGCTATTTTGTGAGGTACCTATAAGGGGGACCTCTCTGTAATAGGTCTTCTATTGCTGTGTAGAATTGTCTCAAGTCCCTATGGGGGACCTATTGTGGGCACCTCTGTGGGTGTGCTCTGCGTTGTACTGTTGGGGGGGGGAGACTGATCTCAACATCTTTCTGCTTTATACCTTTCGATGGGGGTTGGGGGGGTCTGGTGCGCACCGTATAAGATCTGTGGACCTCAGTGTTGCCCCTTGTGTTTGGGGTAGCAAAAAAGTTGTATGTCCAGCAGGGACAAGCGTGGCCTGTTAGCTATTGCCCCTCTTCTTTATAGCTATTGCAGTGCTGCCAGTGCCATTCGCCCGCCACGACACATGCAGCTCTCAGTAGCGGGAACGCAACACAGCTTGATTCGCTTCCCCTCCCTTCTAAATCACTGTGAGCTGTTCTGCTGAGTTCCTGGGGGGCCTCAGTGATGTCATCAATGATATTTGTGATGTCATCTTTGATGTCCTGGGAGTTAGTCTTAGCAATGCATGTAGATGGTGGGAGTTATGGTTGCTTAATTTACCATAATGGGGGAATGTGCAGTGGTGTTTGGTTTCACTGTGAAGTATAACATTCCTTTAACAAAGTTTTTTTACTGAATGTACATATTTATATTTCTGAGGCTTGTGGAATCTGATTAGACCACATGCTGTGCATAGGCCGACATCTAGTGGAAGCTGCGGAGTATTACAGTTTGTTTTTCGAAACTCGAAAATGGGCGTCGACACAGGGCGTGCCAGTAATACTATCCCTAGTGTGACGTCCACTGTACCCAAGATCCCTCATGCGTCTAGGATCCTCAGATTGTTTTTTTCCGCCATACTGGTCAAAAGCATTTTGCGGAGTCCCCTGGCCTTAGCCATACTTTTGCTAAAAATTTAAAAGATTAATCTATTCACATCCTTCCCCACCCCAACGTCGAACTTCGACACAAGGCCGCTGGCCTCGGCCCGAGCCTTGGAAGGCCTCTGGCCTCGGCCCTGCAAGTAGGGAGAGTGGGGGGTGGTACATACTCTACACTCTTGGTATATAGGTACACCTTATACATTTCCTACACTTAACTGCCCGCTGCCTCAAGGTGCGTATGGAGGGTACCCCTTTTCAATTCTGCCCCAAGTGCAATCGCAAATACCCTTGGGTCGACAGGCACGCCACGTGCAATCTCTGCTTGCCGAGGGACCACCCCGAAGCGAACTGCAGAGCGTGTAGTAGGTTTAAACCTAAGACACTTAAGGACCGTTCGACGCGTTGGGCCCACCACGCCAGGCAGGCGGCCATGGCAGCGGAGGGTGCCTTCAGCGATGGCAGCGACGCCGTACTTTCGGACGGCGAGGGCATCACGGCGTCGAAAGACAGCCGAGCGCAGGTCCCCGACCTCGGAAGGTCGTCTGGCAGGGCGGCTATGGGGAAGACCCCCGGTGACACAAGCGCTTCACATACTACACACACTAAACACACTAAATCCAACCGAGACTCGACAACGTCGAGTTCTCGGAAAGAAGCACAAACAGAACGGTCCGATTCGGTGTCCTCTGGGCGCTCTCGATCAAGATCGCCGCATGACTCCAGGCAATCATCCACTCTTGCCAAGAGTGCCTCGCTCCCTAGGCTAACAGAAGTTCGATAGTCGGAAGACGAAGACGACTTCCACCCCAGGCCGCACTCCAGGAGTCGGAGCCCGCAGTTAAAGCCAGCGAGGCCCCACGCTCAAAGGACAGGGACACCACTCCCGATCCTCGGCGCCAGGCGTCGAAAAACTCCGGAGCCACTAAGGGACAGGGAAAACATTTTTCAACGCACGGGGAGGGGGGAAAACAGCAGAAGAAACTACCTGTGCATTCTTCCACACCTGTGAAACACTCCACTCCCCCTAAACAGACAGACAAAACCAGGTCTGCTGATAGGTCAACAACCAGCAAATACCATAGACTTGCTGAGAGAGTCATTCCCAGTTCCAAAAAATGGTCCAGTGATAGGGTCATGTCAAGAATGTCTTCTTTAGCTGATTTTTATGATAAAAATCCAGAACATTTCCTCTCGTATGATCCACAAGGGGCCACACCCTCAGGCTCTACTGATCCTATCCCCCCCCCGAGTAAAAAGCCCCGGTTTGAAACTCCGATGAGGTCAGAACCCTTCGAGGTACAACCTACGCAAGACCATACTCACGGTATCAAGGAGAGGCTTTCTTTGGTGAGGACCAAGAATTTGGTATGATAGAAGAGCAAACCGGGACGGGCTACTATGGGGATGATGAGGACCAGGAAGAAGAAGAGGATGACCCGGAAACATACAGAGTAGATCCCCCGGTAGAGAACGAAGCCCCGGTTACCGACTCCCCGGTCTATTACCAACCCCTCCTAAATGAGGTTCTCGCTCGCGCAGCAGAACATTTCCACATTGACACCCACGGTGTCCAGGAGGAAAGGGACTTTGCAGAAGAGTTAGTGGGAGAAAGGAGGCCTGTTGCCCAGACCATCCCTATCCTTAAGTCCATTCAGCGGAGAATAGATCCGTCCCTGGTGAACCCGAACCTCACCAGAGCAGTCAATCCCAGGGTTGAAAAACTTTTCAGGGCGGCCCAGTCTGACCCTCTCTATATAAGAGGACATATGAAGCCAGACTCCCTAGTTGTCACCAACACTCGTAAGAGGGCTGGGACACCCTTGTCATCGTCGGAACAAGGAGAGCAAAAAACTATACGGTTTCGGCAGGAAAGTAGCCTCAACGTCCGCCTATCAAGCAAGGATTGCTAACTCCACCACCCTGTTGGCCAGCTACAATTGCCATCTGTGGGAAGAAGTCGCGGCACTCATAGCCTCTGCTCCTGAACCTTTAAAGGGCCAGTTAGCTCGGATTTCCGCAGAGGGTAGAGCCGTGTCTGGTTGCATTTTGAAAGCAACCTTCGACGCCGCGGACAACGCAGGCAGATTGATAGCGGAGGGCACTGTTATCAAAAGACATGCGTGGTTACGGCAGTCTGGTTTTAAGGCAGAAACCCAGGCATCATTGTTGGACAAACCGGTGGAAACTGATCTGTTTGGTAAGGCGGTCGAAGACGCACTGAAAAATGCCAAGGACGAATACGAGACACTCAAGTCCCTTGTCCAGTTAACCAATAAACCCCCTAACCAGAGAGGGAATAGTAATTTTCGTCGCCCATGCGGCCAAAATTCCCAGAGAGGATCCAACTATTCCCATGGGCAGGGTACACAGTGGAACAACAACCAACAGTCTACCCAGGGTTACGGCAGGGGTAATAGGAGAGGTCGTGGTAAAGGCAGAGGCAGCCCCAGCAAGGGAGGCGGCACGCCTCCACCAAAGCAGTGACGCTCAGTTCAGGGTCCCTTCTCACGCAACCCCAGTAGGGGGACGCATTTCCAACTTCACCCAGGCTTGGGAAGGGATCACATCAGACAGGTGGGTGCTGTCAACAGTGTCCACAGGATATTGTATAGAGCTACTACAGCGTCCCCGGAACCATCCTCCATGACAAAGGGTACACTCCTTAGAACATCAGAAGATTCTCCTCGAGGAGATCGCCATTCTGCTACAAAAGGACGCGATAGAACCCGTCCCGGGACACCAGTTAAACAAGGGTATTTATTCAACTTACTTCCTTGTGCCAAAGAAAGACTTGACAATGCGCCCAGTATTGGATTTACAGCCTGCCAACAAGTATGTCAAGCCCCAAAAATTTCGTATGACCACGCTACAAGAGGTAATCCCCCTCCTAAAAAAGGGGGATTACATGGCAACCTTGGATATGAAAGATGCTTATTTTCATATTTCCATGTTCCCAGCGCACAGAAAGTACTTGCGCTTCAAGGTGGACAGTCGACACTACCAATTCAAGGTACTGCTTTTCGGGATAGCTTCAGCACCATGGGTATTCACCAAGGTACTGGCGGTGGCGGCTGCACACCTACGCAGGGAGGCAATCCTGGTGTACCCTTATCTGGACGACTGGCTCATAACGGGGTAAACCCCATTAATTTGCAGGGCAAACATTCAAAGGACTATCGACCTCCTCCACGAGTTAGGCTTCTCAATCAACGAGAAGTCGTCAAGCCTGGTGCCAAGCACCAAAAAACAATTCCTAGGAGCAATCCTGGATACCAAAGAGGGGTTGACCTTTCCTTCAGAAGAAAGAATTCGGAATATACTACTGCAAATTCCGCATTATCAGTCCGGTCAACAAATAACGGTACGCAAAGCAATGCGTTTACTGCGCATGATGGCGTTATGTATTTACCTGGTCCCCCACGCGCGCCTGCGCATGCGTTCCATGCAGGAATGGTTGGCGAAACAGTGGTCTCAGGCAAGTGGTCAGTGGGACGATCTAGTGGTCGTTTCGCCAACACTGGTACAAAGCCTTCACTGGTGGACAAGAGAGAATCTCGCACAGGGGAAACCCTTTTACGATCCCGAAGTACAGGCAGTAGTCACTACAGATGCATGTCTGACGGGGTGGGGAGCTCACCATCTCCACCACACAGCTCAGGGTCTCTGGTCTCACTCAGTGGCCAAGAACCACATCAACCTGCTAGAGCTTCTGGCAGTATTCAGAGCGCTTCAGGCGTTCGAGCCCTACCTACTAAACCTGTCAGTGCAAATCCGGACGGACAGCACAACAGCCATGTTCTACCTGAACAAGCAAGGAGGGACTCGCTCGCCAAATCTGTCCAAGCTTGCCCAGAAAATCTGGATATGGGCACTCAGACGGAACATCTTCCTGTCATCACAACATGTTCCAGGGGAGCTCAATTCCCTAGCGGATGCTCTGAGCAGAGACTCCCTCCCAGAGGAACACGAATGGGTTCTACACAGAGAGGTCGTAGAAGATATCTTCTCTCAGTGGGGTTCCCCACTATAGACCTATTCGCCACAAGCGAAAACAGACAATGCCCAGGATTTGCATCCAGGTTCCCCCAACCAGACTCCCAGGGGAACGCCCTGTGGATGAACTGGTCAGGGATGTTTGCGTACGCTTTTCCACCAACTCCTCTCCAGGAAAGTGGTGAACAAGATGAACAGAGAATCGATGACGCTCGTCCTAGTTGCTCCCATGTGGGCAAGACAACCGTGGTTCCCACACCTACGCAGGATGGCGGTGTGCGAGCCCATCAAACTTCCAGCCTGGTACAACCTATTGTCCCAGCACCAAGGTCAAACAGTGCACCAGCAACCCAACTCAATGAACCTGGCAGCATGGCTCCTGAGGTCATAGAGTTTGGACATCTCAATTTGCCACGGAGGTGTATGGACATCCTAAAGGAATCTAGGAAACCAAACACAAGGCACTGTTACTGTAACGCTCACCTGATTCTCGCAGAGGCGCCGGTCTTGACTGGGCGACTACCGTATCTTCAAAGGTGATGTGTAGCACCCGGTTGGCTCTTTGGGCTGGACCTCTGTGCACTGTACGCCTGACGTGTAGAGTAAGATGTCTGCAGATAGAAAATATGGGGTTAATGAACTGGGGTTATTGGGGTGTCCCTATCTCTTTCCTCTTCTCCTCTCCTGTAGACCCCCAAAGGTTAACGCTCTCACCTTAGGTAAGTGAATGCCGAGCTCTCCATCTGCCTCGGGGCAGGGTGCTGTAACCAGTTTCTTCACTGGATAGGTAGCGCAGGCCTCTTGACTTCAGAGGACTGCTGTCCGTCGTTTACTGCACGAACGGTAAGTTTCGAGTCATTCAAATGTCTTTAAAGTCTTTAGTAATGATGTCTCTTGTTTTGCAGGGTTCCGGCGATGGCGGATGACGGGCTGAAGTGAGTTGAAGATGGAGTCCGTGTGATGAATAGAAGCGCCTGGAAGCACGTAAGTAAGCGCTTGTTGCCTGCTTCACTATGCGCTCTAACTGTCTTTTTATTTTGCAGGTACGAGTTCGGAGCGGCTGCAGGGTGCCGGAATACCCACTGGATTAGATGTGGAAAGGAGTAATGGCACGTGAGTATTAAAGTTCCCCAATGTCTTTAAACGCACCTTGTTTTGTCTTTCAGATGCGGGATGCAGCGCCGAAGGCCTCCGGAGCGTGCGAAGAGTTGGTAAACTTTTGTCTTTCAGATGCCGGAATGCAGTGTGAAGACCTCCGGAGCGCACGAAGAGTAGGTAAGCCTTTGCCTTTCAGATGCCGGAATGCTAACCTGTTCTTTCTTGTCTTTATAGGTGTTGCTGAAGACTGGATTCAGGATGGTAAGCCTTTGCCTTTCAGATGCCGGAATGCTAACCTGTTCTTTCTTGTCTTTATAGGTGTTGCTGAAGACTGGATTCAGGATGGTAAGCCTTTTTCCTTAGGCCCAGGACCGGATGCAGAAGACACGATGAGCGTTCTGCTGCAGAGGTTGCAGAATAACGCAAAGCAAGATTCATCCACCGGGTGTGGTTTAAATAGCCTCCTGTAGTGCTTAGGTGTCTCCTTCCACAGCCACGCCTAAGTAAGAAAAGAGTTCCTGGTAAGAAAAGAGTTCCTGCCTTCCAGAAGAGTTCCAGTGTTCTGAATCTAGGGAGTGGCTCCAGCCCCACCCAACAGGAAAAGTAGTTCCAAACAGAAGAGGATCAGAGGCTCAACTGGCAGGCAAGTAAGCAGCATGGTCTGCTGAAGGTAAGTCCACCCAAGCATTATGAGCCCGGCGCTTCCAGCGCTGGGACTGGGCATATTTATGAGCCTGGTGCCACTGGCGCCAGGACTGGGTCCAAAAGGTCCCAATTGGGACTGGTTGGCACTCGGAACCTGGGTTATGGATCTGCTTCCAAGGGAGTTGGGAAAACCCTGACCTTTTGGAAGCAGAGATCATGACAGTTACTTTGACAAGTGGAAGAGGTTTGTTATCTGGTGTCAGAGTAGACAAATCAACCCGGTTGATTGCACTCCTTCCACTATTGTTACATACATGCTCTAGATGCAGGATTGGTTTTTAACTCACTGAAAGTACACATGGCAGCCCTGTCGGCTTACACCACTTCCCATAGCAAGGTTTTGTGGTGGAAAGTACCATAGTTAAAGCCTTCATGGAAGGAGTACAGAGACTTCACCCTCCTATTTCAAACCCACCACCAGGGTGGGACCTTAATGTGGTGCTAGCCAAGCTCATGGGCCCCCTTTCGAACCCATGCATAAAAGCAGTCTCAAACACCTGACTTATAAAACGGCCTTCTTAGTAGCTATTACTTCTATAAGAAGGGTCAGTGAAATTCGGGCTCTGTCAGTGCAGGATCCCTTCTTTACTGTCCATAAAGACAAACTGGTTTTACGCACACACCCTAGGTTCTCACCTAAATTTATATCAAAATTCCATGTAAACCAGTCCATCGAGCTTCCGGCTTTCTTCCAGGACCCGCAAAGCTCGGTTGAGGTGAAACTACACACCCTAGATGTGCGTAGGGCGGTCATCTACTATGTAAATAAAACCAGACCGCTAAGAAAGACAGATCAACTGTTTGTCTCCATAGCTACAGGCAGAGAGGGGGATCGCGTCTCTAAAGGTGCCATCTCGAAGTGGATTATTAACTGTATCCAGCTGTGTTACTCACTCTCTGAAAGAACTCTACCTTTCACGCCAAGAGCCCACTCTACTAGAGCCATTGGGGCCACTCTGGCTTTCATTGCAAATGTATTCCTTGACACCATTTGCAAAGCAGCTACTTGGAGCTCTATTCACACTTTTACTCAGCATTACTGCATTGACACCCATTCCAAGGCAGATACACAAGTGGGACAAGCGATTCTAAGACACTTATTTGCTCATGACCCTTCTCACATCCCACCTCCTTCTTCAGGTACTGCTCGCTAATCTATGCACAGCATGTGATCTAATCATATTCCACAAGCCTCAGAAGGGATACATTACGCACCGTAATCGTATTTCTGATGCTTGTATCTGCTTAGATTCACATGCGACCCACCCTTCCTCCCCTCTGAGAGAAGGCGCATGATTGCTTGTAGTCTTACCTTTCTGTCTATCTGCTTGGATTATCTGTACTCACGCTACCTCATGTCAGAAAAAATACAATCTGAGGATCCTAGACGCGTGAGGGATCTTGGGTACATTGGACGTCTCACTAGGGATAGTATTACTGGCACGCCCTGTGTCGACGCCCATTTTCGAGTTTCGAAAAACAAACTGTAATACTCTGCAGCTTCCACTAGATGTCGGCCTATGCACAGCATGTGAATCTAAGCAGATACAAGCATCAGAAATAAGATTACGGTGAGTAATGTATCCCATATGGCAGGGAACGAAAACAAAGGGGCTAAACATGTGATGTCGTCAGTGACATTTGAGATCACATCTTTCATGGTCTGGGTGTTCGTGTTAGCAGTGCAGAGGGGTGGTGCCAGCTTTGGGGGCTTAGTTTACCATAACTGTCGAATTTCAGGTGTTTTTCGTTTTTAATGTGAAGCATAATGGGGAGGGCTAACTTTTTTTTGTAGTGAAGTACACTTTTTGTTAGGGCAACTTAACCATAAAGTCCTCTCCACAAAGTTTTTTTTTTTTAGTGAATTTTACAGGTTTTTCGGAGGGCAACGTAATCATAACGTCCCTGTAGCAAAGTTTTTTTTAACTGAATGCCATAGGTTTTTAGTACTGTAAAAGCATCATAATGGTACTTTAACAAAAATTGTGAACTACACTTATTAGAATTGTAATAGTAACACATAAGCATACTATTGTAAAGGAACATTTGAAGTAACTGGCCACCTTTTGAAGAAATCGACATTATCCTATGCTGGCGCACAGCATGGGGGCGTGTTCGAAAATTCATACACACTTCACAATGACATGTGTAACTGGTTGATAGTGGGAAAGTACATTGGGTATTCTGGTAGGAACGTGTAATCGCAAAATTTCCGGCGCAGAATTCCACAATGCAAGTGTTCAACACAATATAAGCACGAGTGCATAACGACATATCGGGATCATTAAACCCCATTCTCCTCCAAAGAGTGCGGGATGAATGCCATTAGCAGTCGAGATTTTACAGCAGTAATGCGCGGTACCAAAAAAGAGGATTTTTTGTCTTCAACCAGAATGCCTCCGGCGTTCCCGGCTGAAGAAAACAAATCCTTTGTCAAGATGGCCACCACAGAAAGGGAAAATGGGTGTTGGATAGAAAACCTTCTTCGCTTTTCATTGCAGGCTGCAGAAAGCAAAAATGAAACTGTGTGACTGTAATGGGAGCACCACATTTTTGTTCTTTGAGAAATGTGTGGTTATGAGCAAGATCCTTAGCACAAAGGCAGTGCCTGGTGGACATGGCAACCTGAATGCAATGTTTTGTCCCTTCCAGTAAAGACCAGTAGCCACATCCCCGACATTGTGGCCATTAACCATAAATAGAGGCTACCCCTCAGAGACGGAAGCTGTACCGTTGATTTGTTATGTACATGATGACACTTGTTAAAAATGAGAACACAATCACATGCACAACACAAAGCTTTTCGGTCATTGTCGATGACCTTTACATACATGTGTTGTACATGTAGTAATTGTTTTCTGTGAAAAGGAGTGTAAAGAAGGCAAAGGAGTACTGTACTTACGTTGACATAAAATCCTAAACAAGCTGTGTGAAGTGAAGCATAATGAAGTCAGAAATACTGGAAGCAATACCATTACCACTCACCTTTCGACATATAATTTTGTAAGTGGCACAGGTCGCAAGGTGTGAAGATGTGTATTGGGAGGGTGTAACCATGTATTATTTTACAAACATTTCTGTGCATAGGGCATCTGTGTGACAGAAATTGGCCTGATGGTGATAGAAAATGGCCTGACGGCACTAAAGCATATGAGATGAGCCTGACCCTCCCGCAGCCAATGCAAGTGGTGCGCAGTACCTTTCTCCATAACGTTCCTTGGCTGCTTAAACAAATGCGTCCATATGGATGTACGTGCCGTGATGTAGCACCTATAAAAGTACACATTATGACCTGCAACGTAGCATACCACATTGTGAAGACCGAGTAAATTTGTAAAGAAAACACTAACATTTAAGAATTAGTACAGTAGTTTTATTTCACAATAAACTGAGCGAAATCATCGCCCTATGCAATTAGTAAAGTAGTTTGGTTTCACAATTAACTGTGCGAAATGATCGCTCAATTCACATTTCCATAGAAGTGTTAAGTTTGTCTCTTTGGGTGACAATGAAAATGTGAAAGACCACGTTGTTTGTTTCACACACAGAAAGTAAGAGTTGCCGCCAAAGTAGTCGTTTTCCTTCCACATTGATGTGCAAGACGTCGTCAACCGCTGTGATCTACACCAGCAGAAAGGATGGAATGTTACTTCTTATGACGACAGAAGCATAAGGACACAGAGGGCCGACACGACCATCCCAGTGAATTATGACGCTCAGACAACCGGTGATAAACAATTGCATTTGACGGTTGCAAAAACCGTCACTTGGCAGCTGCAATCCGTGACATTGACAATAGGGAAGGAAATATCTGAGGGGGAAAGTGGGGAAAAAAAGATGTATGAATACACAACCTTTGGATAAACCAAAGTTGTAATACATAACATTTTTAGTGAAATTTAATTCAATAGGACGAAATGCAGTGGGAACCTATGGAAGGAGACAGTGTGCAATGTCCTTATTGGGGTAAAAAAATCGAACGGCACTGAAAGCTGGAATGTTGTTATTAATAGTAACATTTTTGTTTGGATGTAGCTGCGCGGTGGAATGGGAAACTAAACGTGTATCACCACGCAAACTTTGTACAAAAAAAATAATGGTAACACATACTTTTTTTTAATTAAATATTATAATTTGGGGAAATGTGGTGGTACCATACAAACAAACGGCGACAATGTGCAATGTCTTTTTGGGGAAAAAAATTGCACCGGAACATTAATCTTGTAAATCAATAGGGATATTTGTTTTTAATCTGTACAAAGTGAAGAAATAACGTCAATTTGGTTTATAGTCGGCAGAAATACACTTAGATGCTTTGGACGGCCTTCATTGCGGTCGCTGCAGTATGACAGTAGTGTATGGGGAACAGTTGCTCTCCGGGAACTAATTTGCATGGTCGGAGCAAACGTTTTTGAAGTATAACCTTATCAAGCGATATGTTTTCCAAACTGTTACTTCCTACATTCTTTCTACTCTTTCCCTGTACGTCAAGGTTAAAAAAACAAGGGACCCTTATGGGCGTCCACACATATGCGGCCGTACTGAGCTCGTATTGAAAAGAGAAAATGCAGTGGCCTTCACTCCGAATGCAAATACATTCTCATTTTGCAACAACATATCAGCGGCTATTCATGAGAACCGCTACTCTCATACACGTGCAGAAGGGCTGTGTGTACGAAATAGTGCAGGTGGCAGGCTCAGATTTCAAACACTAGGACGCCAGCCTCACTGCAAAAATGATGTGTATGTGTTGTAAAAGGAACGCAGTAAGTTAATTTCATACAATGAGTAGCAAGTCGCACCGTACCGTATGACACTGCTAACAGTAATACTTCAATGTTTGTTTTTCTACTACCACGTCTCAGTAATGCTCACCTTTCGAAACAGTGTTCCATAAGTGCAACAAGTGCATTGCTGTCTTCTTGGTTTGGGTATGTTAGCGCCGATGTTTGCGTTCAACAGAAAACAAAGTAAACATGGCGGCCATATCAAAAGATTACGACGCACTTCACGCTGTGCCACAACCAATCGGTGAAAGCGCAACATGGTCGCGGGCAGCATGCCACGTAATAATCAATTGCAATCTTGTCCACGGAGCGAACAGGGAAGTGTGATCGTGGAGCAAACATAGATAGCACTAATTTTTAGAGACATACTTTTTGATCGTTTTTCAGGGAACTACTGAATGGATTGTCACACAATTTACAAAAGCACACTTTCGCGCCCAAGCCCCTGCCACTGGGGTAAATTTTGTGCAAATCTGTCCAGCGGTTTGGCCTGTAGCCGTGCGCAAATTTTCCCCCCATTCAGTCTATGGGGAAAAAAAGACATTTTGGAACCCTCCCTATAACTTTTCGCCCCCTGGACCAAACATCACCAAACTTTGCAAAAAAATTCAGAGTGGCTCATATACTTTTTTTGTAAAGTTTGGCGAGGATTAGTGCAGGGAGAGCGGAGTTATAAGCCACCCAAAAAGTGGTCTTCCTATGGAAACTGCAACTTAACCATAACGGTTGTAGTTCAAAGGATCGAAAAAAAGGATCGAATGGTAAATATCGATTCAAAAGGATCGAAAATGTATTTTTTTTTTTTTTACATTTTTTTGGGGGGGGGGGGGTCCCCCACCCCAACCCCTGTTTTTGTGGTAAAAAACACTTTTTTTAACTATACGAAAACCCCCCAAAAAATATATAATTAAAACATTTTTTTCAATCCTTTTGTTTTCGGCCCTATTGTGTCGATCCTTTTACATTCGATCCTTTAAGCTATTTAAAGCATTCTTTAAAAAGCAGCAACTAATGGTAACATTTATCCCATGTTGCGATTCAATTAAAGTGAACAATAAAGCAGGTGAGTAATTCTTTCATAGATTATGCATTTTCCAGCACCAAGAGCAACGTCATTTGAGGTCAGTAATAACACTCACTTTGTATCACCTTTACAGGATTGAGTTATAAGGGAGGGAAAGGTCATTGTTCGATCAGAGCATACT
The DNA here is from genome assembly GCF_040938575.1 of Ambystoma mexicanum. Taxonomy (NCBI): domain Eukaryota; kingdom Metazoa; phylum Chordata; class Amphibia; order Caudata; family Ambystomatidae; genus Ambystoma; species Ambystoma mexicanum. The sequence goes on along the minus strand of NC_090929.1, from coordinate 1,384,737,061 downwards.
GGTATTCTACAAAAAGTTTGATTCTCCCAGAGGGATGCAGGCAGTCTTTTTTTCCCAGCAATAATAGTGTTCAACAATTGAAACCTGTGAGGGAACAAGCAGTGCCAAAGCAAATAGGTTCAGAGAGGGGCCTTTAGGGAGCCAGGACAGCCAAAGTCAATGGGCCAGTTCAAAGTTCTGATGCTCTTAGAAAATGTTTTAAATAGTCCTTAGTTAAAATAGAAAATCACAGCAACTCAAGAGTCCCCTTGAGGAAGCACGGCTAGTACAAGGGGGGTTCAGGTAAACTCCAAAGAGGGTAAAATGGCACTCCCCAATGTAGGAAGCACCACAAATGGCAAACGGTTGATGTACATTGTGCCCCACAGTACCTGTGGGCTGAAGAATTTGTTCCAGCTGGATGCCTTCTGGTTGCTGTGCAGCAGTCCCTTGTTCCTAGTCCTTGGTCGTGGTGACGAAAGGGAGGACGTCTGGTGGGCTCCTGCGGCAGCACTCGAGAGAGGGACTAGGCAGCAATGGTTTCTCCTTGATTCAACGGCTCTTTATGGTTTTGGCGCCTTTTTCTCAGTGCCAACGAACAAACCGCTCTTGTTAGAAGTTATTTGATCCCTCGGTCCTGGATTCTGGTGAGGGGACTCTGGATGAATATTTCCTGCCCCTGTAGGGTCCTCTGGATGTATGGGCATAGGAGACCCATAAAATCTGGGGGGACAGGGGACACTTTGGGGACTTTGCTACAGACACAAACCACAGCTGCAACCATGCGGGTGCGGGAGGGGTTGTCCATTGCCCATTTGTGGCCTGCTGTAAGAGATGCCCTGCTTATGCAATTACCCAGAGCCCCACCCTCACAGAGAGCGTCCACATTGGTTATCTTTTATGGCATAGTAATAATAATTTAGAAGCGTGTATAAATCCCTGCCTCGTTTGGCAAGGACCTCCGATTTGTTTTGGCATGGGTCGCTATTAGTCCTAGCCACCCCTACCCAACTTCGCTTTGGCAAAATGCACACATGCATTTTAAATTCGTCTGACAAATGTTTCCATACCTGGACTCCAGTCCCTCAAGGGCGTTCTACCTACAGGGCATTGGGAACGTACCAATGGTGAAAGGTGCTATACAGATGATGATGATGATGATGATGAAAAATGGCTCTTCCTACCCTTCGGCTATCTTGTAATTTTCTTGGAGCGACTTTCTTTGTGTTAAGCTACCAGTTCTCTTTTACTCTCTCAAATAGATTGCCTAAAAGGGATACAATATTCTACACATTTTCTGGCAATGAGATTAACGTACCTCTGGCTTATCACCTTTAACATATGCCAGAAGGTGTGCTCCCTTGCCAGGAATTGACATTCCGGTCTACGTAAGTCGCAGCTTAGCACTGTGGATAACCAATACTAAGACAAACACATCTACCAAATGGACACCTGGGCCAAACTTAGAAAAGTAGCTACAAGAAACATAGTGCATGCAAAGCAGAGAACAAGTCGTATGCATCTGACAGCAATTAGAGAGCTGCACCAGTAAGTGTAATGCAATTACATGTAAAAGTTGTTTGAGTCTACATGTGACATTCACTGCTTGCTTCCTCTCGAGTTAGACTGTGACAAGATCTGCAAGAATCCCCCCAACACACATTACAATATACCCGGTAACGCACTATTGCATGCATGATCAATACAAGAGTAATCTGGCACTGCATATGATCGTGCCTTGTCGCACTAGGCTGCACTGAACTGAGATACAGTATGGATACAAGCATTACCACAAAAATGGCGCTGTTCCATGGTGTGCACCTTTTGCTGAATTAAGTAAGACTAAAATACAGTTCTATTCTTCTGCCAACAGGTGATGCTTAACCTATAAACCACACACAACAGCACCCTCATCCTGTCTCTATCTGGTCAAAAAATAAGTATCTTATATACCACATTTAAAAAACATGCACTACATGCATGCACTGAATGATCAAGCATTAATAGCGATCAGTCCAGTGCCTGCGCTTGGGGCCGCTGAGGCAGTCATGGGTTGCACTTTAGGTTGCAATCATGATTTTTTAAATGCCAGGCCAAGAACGATTCATCTGTAATGCAGTCTTTGGTATGGTGGTGATGAGATTTGAAACAATCTTATAATGTAAAGTAGTTGTACTGTCCTCCTTTCATAGTTTGAGATTATGTAGCGATTACACGCTTTCTGATACATTAAAAATGTTGGATAGACTGGATGGCAGTATGTCTGTTCCGGCGCTTTTCTCGTGAATGTGTGCCTTTTATTTTACATGCTTTCTTTGAACTGATTGTAAACTGATTTTTAACAGTCCTTAGAATGAAATTAACTCATAAAATAGCTGTGCAAACGCGAGAGGGGCCTTCCTTTGAGAACAAAATGGCACACTAGTGTAGTTTTATAAAATGTTAAGCATTCCAGGCGGTGCGATTGGAGGAGAAAAGATTCTGTAAGCATCAAGGAATGCTCGCTCACTGACATAAATAAAACAAAAAATGAAAAACAAGTGGGTTTCTGTGGAGTGCGTTGTACATGAACCTATTAAGACCCTGTTGGCTTCCCAGAGAGCTCCTCATGAGATATACAGCCCTGTCCTGCGCGAGCTTCTCTCCTGATCCCGACCAGCTCAGGGGAGTAATGCCAAGGACACTCCTGCGTGCTATTATATGAAAACTGCCCATAGGTTCTGTTTGCATGCGTGGTTGCTGCCCTCAATCTGGGTCACTTTGGATTCCAAGGGAAGGGAAGGGAACCGTCTATCTTTTTGGTTCCTCTTTTCCATACTAACCTTTAGCTCGCCTCGCAGCTTGAGTCTCGCTAACTCGAGACAAAAAAACGATCCATCCTGACTGAGCACAGCCCACGAGCCCTGACACATCTTCAGCCAGTGTCCTGCCATCAGTATGTCTTTTTTTAGGGCACGTTGGGTGATTGGTGGCACAGGTAGGCAAACTGATGCAAATGATAAGCAGCAGGTGACCATGGAAACTTGCAATCCATTTCGTTTTTACCCTAAGAAGTTTGAAGGGGTAAGGGTGCATGTGGCTAAAATATTGTCCTGCCTGTGGAGCTTGGCCGTAGAAACAGGGGCATCGGTCTATCTATATGCCGATGTTGCCACTTCTGAGAAAAGAGTGTATTGTGGCAAGTAAACCCTGTTTCTGAGAGTTGTGTTTTTGTCTTCGCCAGAGCGAAAGTATAAGAAGCGCTGTTCATAAACTGGGCATTTCCTTCTGTCGTTTAGGTTTAGCTGTAAACAAACATCAGTGTGTCGCACACGCTTTTTCCGATGTACATCTGAGGCGGGGACCGTCCTGTTTGCTTCCCCTGGGAGTTGGCCGAGATTGAACATCAGCCTTGGGTGGGCCGCTAAGCACGATGCCCTGGCAGAGCTGGAGCGCCACTGTCATTTACTAGGAGACCACATATGTGGAGAGGGCCATTACATTTAAAGTAAGCCTTTTCTTCCAAGCGTACCTGTGTAATGGATGCAATGGTTGCGACAGGTTGATTGGGGGTGCAGCAGGGCCCAGCCTTATGCAGATACTTTGGGTGCCGACCGTACAAAACACCTGGTGACAGCCACAGTCTAGCATGCATCACTGCCTGCTCCCTGCCTTGACGACGGCGAGTCAGCAGCAGCAGACTCGTGACACACTGGTCACCGGGCTGCGCTGCAGTGTACTGCGCATGATGATGCGAGTAGGGCACATGCAGTTTGCTCCCTGGTAAGCCCCAAGTACAATGCGCAGGCAGACCTTGCGCGAGCAGAACTGGCATCACTGGCATCATGTAATGCTTCTAGTCTGCAAGCCTGCAGATGCGCACATGGTGGCACATCTCATTAACACGGAAGCCGTCATGAGTCACACCTCTGATGTGACCAGCTGAGGATGTTTGTCTCAGGCAGCAATGTGATTTTTTTCACAAAGGCATGCAGAGTGAAATACAGAATAAATGGATGCAAGCAAAGCAACTTGAAGTTAATAATTTAATGTCGGAAATGCTTGGTCTGAGCAAAAGATTGTGGGGGGATAATTGCCAATATATCCCCCCTTTTTAAAATTGTGGGGGTGGGGGGATTTGTGTCCCCTGCCCACCCATGTCTTACGCCCGTGTCTGGATGCCCTCAAAGTTTTGACCGGATTCTCACTTGTGAAGACAATGCACTCGAAGTTGGTCAGGGGTCTCCGGGTATTTGTATTCTGCAGCCTTGGAAAGTCACAGCAAGTCGGGTGTTGCGCCAAAATGGAGTTTGTCTAGAGGCTAGTTGGTCCCACCAGCCTAAGGGAGGTTGTCGCCCCATACAGGTCTTACCAGTGGAAACGGAAACTGGGTCAGCACAGCTGCAGTGCTTCACCGGGCACTTTGCGGTCCAGGTGGGTGCTGCTGGAATCTCATCACGTCTTCTTCATTGGATGTTGTCCTCCAGTGGTGGACTCTGCTTCTAGTCCCAACAACCTCACCTTTTAAGCAAGTTCCCATTCATTCAAAGCCCTAGGGTGTCAATCACCCAGCAGGGTGGCTTTCCTCCAGGACAGTGAGCCGGCCAATCGGAACTGGTTTCCCTCAGGCACACCTAGAGACCAAGGACAGGGAAGTTTTGGGGCCCGCCCTCACTTCCTGCCTTTCCAGGTACACTTGAGCCTGGGCAGGCTTAAGTGCTGAAGCCCGCCAAAGTCAATACACACAAAGGACTCCAAACCGATTCAAACAACCGAGTAAAAGCCCAGAAGCCCAGAAGACTGACAAGAAATGACGAAAAAGGACTGGGGCCATTTTGGGTAAATGGTCACCCTTGGGTGTTGTACTGCAGCTGAGGATTCCGCCTGCTGATACATAGCACAAGGTAGTAAAAAGAAACCACTGCCACCAGCAATTCCAATGAGTTAGTGTAACGGAATGTTACACGAGAAATGGGTTAAAGGAGGTACTATGTAACACCCCCTGCACTCCACATGGGGTGGTGTGTGCTGGACCCACAAAGGAAAAGATAAGTAAGACAGTGGTCATCTTACTATACTTTGTAACAGTCGTTTACCCAAGAAAAAGTAGTTAAACATTAAGAGAAGCCCAATGGCACTGCACAAAAAGTGCTGTCACAATGCAAAAAGCAGATGCCTATGGTGTTTACCATAAATAGTGAAACACAATAATCCTAGTCAGAAAAAAACATGAGTGAGAAAAAAGTCCCACTCACTCAGCAGTTTAGAAAGCCCTGAGTCCAGCAAAAGAGCTGGGGGTCTCAAACATTAAAGGGAATTGGCACATAAATTACATTTCTCCCTAACAGACCTTGTGACTTTTGGATTCAAAGCCCCATTAATTTGAGGGTTTGGAACTCTAAGGTTAGAGTATTGTGCTTATGCTTGGTTCCCATCATTTTATTGCATCTACAGTACTTGCCTGCATTGCTTGCTAAGTTATTTGTCTAATAAGTGAACCTAATGGTGATTATATGTGTTTGTGTTGTAGAGTAGTGTGTGATAGCCCTACCTGCTAGTTTCATTTTTCAGTGCGTTCTAAAGGCAAATGAAGAAATATTGTATTTTTATATCTGTGCTATCCTGTGTGGACTCGAGGGCCCCTGACCCTACTCTGTCTCCTGAGACTAAGCATTGACTGCTCAGCCACGTACCTGGATTGGGTTTTGGTTAACCTCTCGGAGCTCCCTGTACATCATAACTAGGGTGGCCTCCTATAATCTACCAAGCAGGCCAGATTCTAGTAATCGGTCTTAATAGGGTGGAGTGCAGAAGTACATGGATGCCTGTAGAGCGCTACTCCCTCCAACCAGGCCAAGAGCTGGAGGAGCGCAGCCCTGCCATACCATGAAGAAACGCGACCACCTGAGACGTGGTCAACTGGTCCTATGTGAACAAACGCAAAGGTCCTGTCCGGAGCCGCCCAGAAAAAACTGAAGCTTGTGCTCAGACACAGAGGATAGGAGAGAAGCAGGAGATGTGCTTCCCCCCCTCCCCAGAGGAACGTCCCCACCGCGAGGCAGGTACTCTGTAGTGAACCGGGTGGAGGCCGGCACGGCCCAGAGAGACCCCAAGCAGGGATGACTGACCGAAAGGCCCAAGAGGGGCTGACCTGCCATATCGCTGAGAAGGGGCAAGAATCTTCATTCCCCAAGTCTGGGTGACGGAGCAAAAGGCCCAGGACGGGCCGATGCAATCAATAGCCTGAGATGGGGTGAGAATCCCTATAAAGGTCCCCAGGGGGCTGACAGTCTGAGACTGGACGAGAATTTACCCCATGCTGGGGCGAGAAACTAGAAGACATGAGAGGGGCTGAGAGCCGAACAGTCCAAGAGGGCCAATAGACCAAGTGGGGCTGACAGTGGCAACCCCTTGAGGTGGGTTTAAAACCTGAGACCCCAAGGAGGGGCAGGAACCAAAGGGGTTTGCGAGACCGAGCCCGGAGAGGCCAGGTCATTTATGGACACTTGAAGAGACTGTTTGATAAAGAATTGAATCCCAGGCCCAAAAGCTTAAGGGCAGTTGTTTTTTTTCCTTATGCCACAGGCAGGAGCACTTGGGAAAATATGTGGTGTAACTGGGAGAAGGGCAGAGGCTTAGACATTGCCTGGTGACCAGGTGGGACAGTACAGAGCAGGTCAGAAGCCAGTCAATCGGACAGGAGACCCCTAAGTATTTTCCTTTTGTGTTTTTGTTACTTTGTAGTGCTATGGTTGGGATTAGGATAGATGGGGTTTCTAGACGGAGGGCAGCTTTACTTTTGTACGACATGCTGATGTGTACCCTTTTAGAGACTGTCCATTCTTTTAGTACGGACTAATCGGTTTCCCCATACGAATTAGCCAAAGGACAAACAAACAAAGTAAAGCAAAAGGCATTGCTTACCTCCAAAAAGTAAGGCCACGATTGAAAACTATGTGTCCCATGTAAGTCTATTGGGGGAAAGCAGCAAAAAGAAAATCTTTCCTAAGGGAGCCCAGAGTTCAGCACCCAACATAAAATAACAGGTGGGTGAACCAGGGAACCTTAAAATATAGCAAACAGGCAAGACCCCTTCACAAAAATGTAAAGCGTCCTAAAGACGCAACAAAACCCTAATATATTTGGAAGGCCCTAGATCTTGTGGTCATCACCTAACACATGTTAGGAGAAGAAAGTATTAACACAATTTTACCACCAGGAAAAATGTAAAAAAAAAATCCCTAAGGTCTACATTAATCCACACTCATTTAGACTTCCAGAGTATTATATAAATATTAATGCACAGTCACATTTTACATTATAGCTACTGAGAACATGAAACGGTTTTAAACCATAGCCAAAGGTTTCTAAGAATCAATAAAACATTTTAGCAGCATGTACCTTCCTAAACATTTCAGATAAAAAATATAAACGTTAACAAATTCAGTCAGTGTTTAAAGTATGTACACCTTAATTTCACGTGAGTACCACCAGAGTAATTTCACAGTTCCATAGGAAACATTTTGGGAAAAGTTAAAGGGCCATCTACTTTAAGGGAGGCAAGCCTGACCTACTCCAAAGGGCAGAGTCTTCAATGATCAACCCGAGGGAAGGCTGGAGGAGACCACAATGAGGTATTTTCAGAGGTTTCACATGTTTTTGCTGTGGCGCTTTTCACTGGCTATTTTTACTGTGGTTATTTCGCTGTTGCCGTTTTTTGGCTTTTTTAAATTAGATATTTTTAATACGGGGGGTTCCCCCACCCCATCACTTCCCTCTGCCACCCACCACCCCAAATCCCCTATCCCCGATCCTGCTGCAAAGGTCCCTCCATAAGTGCTGGGTTTTGACTGCAGATACGGAAGTCTTCAAGCTGGAGCTCTTGTTCCATGATAGGGTACTGTGTTGGATGGGGTATTTACTTACCTAAGCCTGAGTGATTTGTGTGTATCCTTGGGGTGCTCCTGTGCTTGAGAAGCCACTAATCTAGTTCACCCAGGCCCACTCCTGGAATCCTACTAGGGTGTCTTCTGTGAAGTCTCTGGACCCTCAACTAACTTAAAGTAAACTACTTACTGGTTTGCCCAGTCTTCCTCTGGAACGCTGACGTTACCTTCAACTGAGCCTGGCCTCACCCTGCCTACTGTGGCTCCTAGACCATTAGGGTCCCTCCTCTGGCTCTGAGAGAACTCATGTACTAGAATTGGGATGGGCTGGATAATTTAAGGGGTCTGCCTTGAAAAGTAGAACCAGTGTTGAAAAGTGTACTGCCATTCTAAAGTGTTTATATATAGGATTTACTTACCTTGAATAAGCTGTGTGCCTTCTTAAATATGTAATCTCAAAGTCTTGCTTTCCTTAGAAACTGTCTCACCATTCTAAAAGAAGGTAGATGGTAGGTTAATTTACTCACCTGTGAATTGTGTTCTCCTCTTCCCAAAAGTAATGCTGTTGGTTTCACTTTATTATTCCTGTTAGGATAATTGTATGAGTGTCCCCAATTGGGTCTTGCTTCCCCTGACTCGCTGTTAGCCTGTCCAGAATAAGTCTGCCTAGGTCATACTTACCTTTCAGGTTGCTGGTAGCTCCTTAGTATAGAGGTTTTACTTACCTTATGTTGGCTGTGTGCCATCCAAAAATAAATTAACAAGTTATTGCTCTCCTTAGTCTATGAACTGAAAAGAAACTGTAATTGTATGACACACAAAGCGTTTACTTACCTTGAGTATAACTGAGTTATCCCAAAAAGAAATCATAGGTTTGTAGTGTTCCTAGAATAAGTGTCACTATTCTGCAAAGTATAGTGTCCCGTTGATTTACTGTGTGATTTGTTGACTGAGGGTCATGGTACAACTGCTAGGGTCTACTACCCTTGCATTACAGATGGTAATCTAAAAGTAACTATTGGTTTCTTCTCGCCATGAATAGGTGTTACCTATACTGAATGTGTTGACAAGGTTTGACTTGCCTAGAAATACTGTTAGTGTTCTAAACAAGGTTTATGCTTTGGGCTATGTACCTTCAGGCATAGTGGTGTGTGTTTTTATAATGTGTTTGACTGACTAGTTAGTACCTACCCCAAGACCTAACTTGGCCTGTATTTGTATTTATAATAAACCTTTTATTTTTGTATAATACTTCTGGCTGTCAGTGTTTCTATTGAATCCTTGGTGTACCACAGGTTGTGTACTTTCCTACAGCCCTCTCTCCCTCCTAAGATCAGCCTAGCTGCTCTGTGTACACTACCATATACTCTGGTGGTACAGCCTTATACGAAGAGTGGAGTCTTGTACTGTCTCAGTTGAATAGTTTTGCTAAACCCTTAACACTCCACAGCCAATATAATGATTTGTGAGGCAAACTGCCCCAACAATGATTCCAGAGTGAATGGCACGACTCAGCAGATGTGGGTAGTGAACAGGAGTCTTTAAGAAGCGCATGCTGGATCTCTTATGTGAAACCCCTATAACTGGGATTTGTCCAAGCCACTGTACGTAGCAAGTATTGCCAAGTTAGGGTCTTAAAAAGGGAAATAATATAAGGAATCGTTGGCAAAATACAATCAGCAGGTAGGTAGATCTACCACCTTCATGTTACAGGGACAACATAGCAAGAGTGCAACGGTGACCGGACAAAAACCTAATCAACTTTGCACCAAGGGGCTTGCCAAAGGCCAGCCAGCTATTCACTAAAAGGGGCTGAGGCAATGGTTGGTAAGAATTTTGAAGCCACCTTGTCACCTCGACAAAGGAAACCTAAAATGATAGAGAGCAGGATTTAAAAACATTAACCCCAATGACTACCAGGTACTTTGGACTACGGATGCTATAAAATGGTTTGCACCTTTGGTGAATCCAAAACTAAACTAGAACTGCCACTAATTTACTCCCAGAAACCTGTGTAGGATAATAAAATCGGCCTAGGGGAAACCTTGGGAGCCTGAGGCATTTCTGGGATTGGATGCTTTAGCAGTAAGCAATACCATATCCCTTATTTAAGGTAAATAGGGATGTAATTACAAGGAAACTGGCCACCAAAAAGAATCAAGGAACCCAAAAAGACATGGGGGTGGTAGGGGACAAAAAAATTGACGGGCCTCAAAAAGTGGTCATAGAATCCCCAAAATTGGAATTCTGGCTTAACAACCATTTTCCTTGTGCAGTAAGGTGGTGAAGGCCTTAAAGTGGTGGACTCCAAGTCTTTGAGAGGAAAGCCTTTGTGAATCTGCCAGTGCTGGTGACATTAACAGAATGAAAGCAATAAAGTTTGGCGATCGAGCTCACTACTACGCTCTTACAGCACATGGACATCTCCCCAGGCATCCCTGTATATTCGTGCTAGAACTGCCAGTAATAAAAATAGTGTTATGCAGTTTTGAAACGCTAATCTGCAGCAAGAGGTTGCTCATAATCATGGACAATACAATAGCTATGCTCTATAAAAAGAAACCAGCGTAACGCAGTCAGGTGTCTAGTCAAAGGATCGAATCTAAAGGGTCGACAGGTCAAAGGATCACATTTTTTTTAAACTATATATATATTTTTTTAGGTTTTCGTTTAGGGAAAAAAAAGTGGTTTTTAGCAACAAAAAAAAGGGGGGTAAGAGGGACCCCCCCAAAAAAAAATAAGTGAAAAAAACAAAAAAATCGATCCTTTGACCTGTCGACCCTTTGGTGTCGATCCTTTGACCTGTCGACCCTTTAGATTCGATCCTTTGACTGGCAACCACGCAGTCAGTTCCAGTGTTGCTACTAGCGCAACAAATATGGCGAAGGTGCATACACCAGCAAGTGCTTATTCCAGCAAAACCCTGCATGAAGTGCAATATTATCTCGCACATACAACCTAAGCAGGCTGCAGGCACTAGAGATGGTGTGGGAACGTAACAAAGACCTACTTGAAGAGACCTTTTCGTTAGGGGATCATTCACACACCTATTTGCAACAATTACACACGCAAAATGTCTAGTCTTCGTGTCCAGATACAGACAGCTAGGGTCCTTCATGAATGAAGAGGTCAAAGATTTGCATACGCCTAGGGCCTAATTCACAGAAGCATTTTATAATGACAAAACCCCATTTGAAAACGCTCTGTGAATAAGGGCCTTCGTCACAATTTGCTCTCCTATGCAAATTAATTCGCAAATTGCTCCAGGAAGTTTGACGCAAATCCTCATTGCTCCAACATGGGTACATAGGTGTGGTATTCTCAACCGTCAATCAAATTGTATACAGTACATAACCTGTTGACACAACAAAATCCGCAGATCATGCACCTCAATCCACAAACTATAAACTTGGAAACATAGCTCCAGAGGCCACAAATTGAACATGCCTCAAATATATATGGACACACTATGGGAGCACAGGTAACCAAATACAAGACAATGCTTTTTCAATAAATGCAAGTGTTTCATAATATGGTTCAGAAAGAAACCGATGAATCCTATTGATTGTTCTGCAGCGAAAGAAAACTGTTACCTACCGCCTGTTCCTTTTTGACTTGGGTTAGTACACAATTTGCTTAAAGTACATTTAGCAGCGCTAGCAGCAGCTGACACTCAACATAAGGTGTCTTGGTGGAAAGTACAAGTAGTCATTTCATGAAGAGGGTAAAACACATGTCCTCTGCTGCCAAACCGAGGCAACAGAGAGCGTGATGCTGAGATGCTGTAAGACTGCCAGTTGTTGTAGGAGAAAGCACAGTGAGAAGGTTGTGTCCAACAAGCTGGAGGAGTTGCTAGACTGGAGCTGTGGAGCGTTTAATTTCCGTACTCCGTGTGGCCAGAGAGGTGCTTGTTCCCCTGGGTCAAGATGGAAGCCCAGCAGGGTCTGAGGGGCAGGTGCAGAGACCCTGACCTCCGGTGGGAAAGCTGCGGAAGGAAGGTGCAGTGAAGACCATGACTGGTGAGTTTCTGAATGAGCAGGAAACCCAGCAGCGATTGAGATGACTGTATACTTTGTAGGAGTGTGTGTGCGCGTGTGAAAGAGCACTCGTTTCCGAAACCCTCGGGACGCCGTCGAGAGGTGAACAATGATACAGTATAAAAGGATATAAAGTAGTAGAGCGATCCTGCATAGTAGTATGTGCATTCGAAAGTTTCTGTGAAGGAAAAGAAGCACTGCAGCAGCTGAGGAGCTGTGTGCAAGCGAAGTGTGAGCAAAATGGAAGGGAGCTACACGAAAACTGAAATAAGAGTAAAGATGTAAAGACTGATGAAAAGCTGTGAGGGAACCTGAAGTGTTAAAAAGCATTGGGGTGGCCCCCAGGCAGGAGACAATCCAGGATGGCCAAAGATACTCCATCCTAAGGACAACACAAGAGACTTAAGCAAATCTAGGCACCTGGTTGTGCAACCTTTTATGGGTGCCCCATGCGGTCTGCAAACTGCACCATGACCAAGGCGGGGCCTAGGTATGAGAAGGAATTATTTGAGATACTGAACTTGAAAGTCAATGACACAGTAACCTTTACAAAATTTGAACACAAGCTAAAATAAACAAAACATTGTATCTTAAGAAGACTGATAAACATATGAATCTGATTGCCAGATTTGAATAGTCACAAGAATGCCAATTTAAAAAAAAGAATTTCAAAGCACAATGCAAACTATTAAAAATGGGACAATACACAGTTAAATGTAAGTTATAAAAACAAGACCGTCTCTTCACTTCTTCTCATTTGCATTTTTCAGTTTACAGATAACGGTTGAAAACCTTACTACCGTGCAGCATATCCTTCTACAAGAAATGTGGACATGGTCTCAAGAGTGCCGAATTCATGGAATTTCAAGGCCCAACACAAACCATAAAAAAATGGAACATTAAACAATTTGCTTTTTTGTTATAAAGAACAAGACCATCTCTTCAATTATCATTTGCATTTTTCAGTTTACAAATAACGGTCAAAAACCTACTACCGCGATCTGAAGATTTACCGTCTTGCCATGCAACATGTCCACCCACAAAAGGTCTAAATCAGCACACTCCGTGTTGGGGACATAATTACTAAAGCTATTCATGCGCTCCGATCTTAAGCAACACAATCCAGCAGTAGATGACTTGGTGTTTCAGGCATATCCTCCAGTTTTCAGAATCAACCGCGATTCACAGTCCTTTTCTCTCTAATGTCCTTTATTTCTCCTGTCTCCCGCACATTGAACATGAAATCCTGTCTCCAAGATTTATCTGGAAATTTTGATAGATATGTTCAATTGTCCCAATTTGTTTACAGTGTGATACAAGTTGGCCATATAGTTTGTATTTAAGCACCTTCTCCACTGTATTATTCCAATCTTTAAATCAAAGTAATCTCTTTACTTTCAATGGATTAAATATAAGACTTTCTCGAGGGACTCCCAAGTCATCCAGAATTACATGACATTCCAGTTCCATTCTGCTTAAATAAGTAGCAGGAGGACTATTACGCACACCATTCCACATAATTTCGTATAGTGTGGCTTTCATATAATCATTTTTCTATATAGAGTCAACACCACTCAACTATGCTTTTCAAAGAAAAGAGACCAAGCTCGTATCTTATTACAGATAAGGGAACTGATTTCGGTGAGCATCTTAGAATAGATTTAAATATTCTTGGCTCCCATGTAGTTCTTCTCTGCACCAGAGAGGAGCAAGTTCCAAACCATAAGAGAACTGAGCAACAATCTTATTTTTATACAAACTTAGAGACGGCACAAGGGAACATTTCCCAAACTTTACATCTATTTTTCTCAGTTGTGCTGTCATAGGGCCCACTTTCCTTTCCAGAAATTCTCGATAGAAATTCTCGATAGTTGATCTTTTTCTGATTACCAGAAAAAGGATAGCCTAGATATCTAATTACTGACCTAACCTCCAACTTCTCATGGTTTAAAAACCAAGAGTATTTGTTAGGACTTCTTCTCTCTGACAATCTCACAATTAGTTTTTTAATTTACCATTGTATATTCTCTGAAGGTACACAAAAGGCGTTGCAGACCTACTGGCGTATGGTCGTACAGCATGACATCATCCGCATATGCCGTCTAACATATCTGCTTTCCCTCCACCATAGGGGAAGCAAAAGCCGCTTTCTCAAGAGTCAACATCCGCGATATAAAGGTTAAAAACTGTTGGGGAAAATATACACCCCTGTTGGAGGCCATTCAAAACTCGAATAGACTGCGATAAACTCCCCATACTATTCAGAAGAATTTGGATTCTAGATCCCTCATGAAGGTGGTAAAGAATTGATAGTAGATGTGCGGGCATCCCAAAAGAAAGAAGTCTTGTTCAAAGTATAGTTCGAAGGGATTGTATCCTCCGACGTATTCCTTATCTTTGATAGATCATCTCCCAGCTTGCTGGCCTCGGATTTTTTTTTTCAGTAGAGGGCGCTGCGCGTCGACGTCCCTCGAGCCGATGTCCTTCGACGGCCTCTGTATCGACGCCGACGTCCTCACGCGTATAAATAGACTCGCGCAGCGTCCGTTGCTCAGTTCTGTTTTTCCGCGCTTCGTGGGGCCTTGGAATATCGTTGCTCAGTTCTTCAGTCAAATATATCATTATTCCTCGTGAATACCGACTCGTACTTGATGGCTTCCTCACCCGAACCGACGACTCCACGGTCCGGCTTCAAAGACTGTAGAAAGAAAATGTCGTTGACGGATCCTCACAGGATCTGTTTATGGTGCCTGGGAATCGAGCACCATTGTTCGGAATATGAGGACTGCATGTCCATGACGGCGAAAGCCTTGAAGGAGCGTAAGGGGAAGCTCGAGAGAGGTAAGGCAGTTAAAACTTTTTCGAAAGTTACCTCGGCGGAGTCGAGACATTCGTCTCCTCGCCATCACAAAAGACATTCTCGTTCGAGGTCTCGAAGCAGTTCCCATCACTCTTCGAGATCTAAGCATTCAAAAAAGAGACGTTGAAGATCCCCTTCCTCGTCTTCGTCTTCCGTTTCCCCAAAAAGGGTCTCCTGCCCCACAAAACATAGCTCTCGGGCTGAGTGGGAGGAATTCAGGAAAAAGATGCTAAGCGTCTTCGAGAAAGCAGCCTCGACCCCCTCGAAGACTGCTGATCAAAAAGCCGTGAGTCGCAGCACCCGGCGAAAGAAGCCACTCGAGAGCGTCACAAACCCTTGAGTAAAGGCAAAGTTGCGTCTTCGCCGTCGTCGAAGATCCCTTCGACACATAGATCGGCGTCGTCGACGCCGTTATCAAAGGGTTCTTCGACGCACAGGTCAGTCGAGTCGACGCTGTCTTCGACGTCGACGGAGAAAGGATAAACCCACGGCCACCTCACAGCCAGTGGCCATACCCAGAGCCTCGAGCATGAGAATGTCGTCGATAACCTCGAGTAGAATCCCGATACTCTCGAGTTCATCGAAGCCTCTGCCACCTTTCTCGACGCCTTTTTCGATGGCTTCGATGGCTTCGAAGCCTTTAACATCGCGTCAACGTTTTTCTCAGCCAATCATGACGTATTTGGCTCCTTCTGCTCTGGAAATGGGATTTATACAATTTTTAAGACCTGATCACTCTAGAGTCTTATCTTCTATTTATGAAGAAGGGGAGGATTCAAATCAGGAATGACCTTTTGAGTTGCAGCGATCTGCAACTCCTGCACCAGAGGAATTTACCTCTGAGGAAGGTAGGTTGAAAGACCTCCATGAATCCATACAGGATGCAAGTGGGTTGGACACTTCCCCAAAAGTGGAATTTGCCACACCAGACCCAGTGGAACATGCTGAAACCCCTTATAGAACCTTGATGGCAAGGTTAATAGAGTTTATGGGGTGGTCCACACCCTCACCTGCTTTTCAGCAAGACGACCTCACAGACATCTTGGTCAAAGGTCCACAGGAGGATCCTGTGGTGCCATTTCATGCGGCATTACAAAGGAGAATATTGGCAAACTGGGGAACACCTGAGGTAATCTCGGCGGTTAACAAGAAATTATCAGCTAAATATAGGGTATCTTCTGCTGACCCTGAATATTTATCCAAACACTCAATTCCGGAGAGTCTGGTTGTTCAGGCAGCTACTTCAGCAGGTAGTAAATCGGCCTACCCTACTGTTCCACAGGATAGGGATGATAAGAGATATGACTCTATGGCCAAAAAAGTATTTTCTGCATGTAGCATGGCGTTGAAGTCCATCAATGCTACTTGTACGCTCGCAAGGTTCAGCCACACACTTTGGGAGTGTGCTTCATCAGCGGCTGACTGCCTCCCGGAGGGAGAAGAAAGGGAAGCATTCCTAAACATCAAGGATGGTGAAGACGCTATGTGCGAATCCCTTCAAACTGGCATCGATTCTGCTGACCGCATCAGCAGGGCCATGGCGGCCAGTACAACAATCCGGAGATTTGCTTGGTTGCAAAAGTCTGGTTTTGCTCCAGATGTGCAAAGCAGACTCTTGAATATGCCCTTTGACGGCTCTTCTTTGTTTGGTAAGAAGGCGGATGACAGTTTAGAAAAACTACAAACATCAAAGGCAGCTTCAAATTCCCTAGTAGCTGCAATCCGTCAGACACCATATCGCCCCTCAGGAACCGGTTCAAAGGGGTCAGAAAAAATTCACCCGAGGTGGACGGGGTAAAGAAACAAAAGCCGCAGCAGGTGCCTCTTTACCCTCGCCATCTGCCTCAGCCGCCTCCAAACCGCTCTGAGGACACTCTTCACAAAACACCAGTAGGGGCAGGTTAACTCAACATCTGACGGAATGGCAGGCTATTACGTCAGATGCTTGGGCATTGGAGACACTTGCCCAAGGTTACTGCCTACCTTTTCTACGCATCCCTCAGAGTCATCGACCGGGGAACAGCTCTCTGAAAGTTCCAGATCCACTCCTCTTGCAGGAAATTGTAGACCTGCTAGACAAGGTGCCATAGAACCGGTACCTGTAGCGGAGAGGAGCAAGGGCTGGTACTCTCCCCCCCTTCCCCCCTACTTTCTCATGCCGAAGAAAGACAGAGGACTGAGACCTATCTTGGACTTACGAGAATTGAACAAGTTCCTCAGGAAGAACAAGTTCAAGATGGTAACTCTCTCTCAGATCCTTCAGGCCCTCTAGCTCCAGGACTGGCTGGTATCTCTGGACCTCCAGGATGCTTATTTCCATGTGCCAATCCATCTCAAACACAGGAAATACCGGAGGTTCGCAATTGGCGGCTCTCATTATCCATTTCGAGTTCTGCCATTTTGGCTGACCTCCTCCCCGAGGGTCTTCACCAAGCTAATGTCGGTAGTGGCTGCAAGTCTAAGGAGGGAAGGGATCCACGTCTACCCCTACCCTGACGATTGGCTGATCAGAGCTGTATCTTCGGAACAAGCTCAGATCCAGCTCGATTATGTCTGCTACTTCCTTCACAAACAGGGCTTCTCCCTCAATTTAAAGAAGTCACAGATGATCTCATCACAGAGACTCCAGTTCTTTGGAGCGGTCCTGGACACTTCCCTGGGAAAAGCCTTGCCACCAGAGGTGAGGGCTCAAGATATTCTGCAGATGGACACCAAGTTTCAAAATGCCCAACGTCTCCTAGCCTTCGACTTTCTGAGGTTGCTAGACCTCATGGCATCCTGCACTTCCTTGTGCCAGATGCTCGCCTGAGAATGAGAGACTCTTCAGTGGGCACTGAACTCAGTGGTCGCAATTCTCAGGGAGAATGACAGACCTCCTTCAGATTCCGGACAAGGTGGCTCGAGACCTTCAGTGGTGGGCCTGCCAGAAAAACATCTTGAAGGGGGAACTGTTTTGGCAACCATGGCCGGAGATAACAGTAGTCACCGATGCCTCACTCACTGGGTGGGGAGCCCATATCAACGACTTGACCATCAGCGGTCGTTGGTGTCCATCGGTCCAGATTACATATCAACCTGTTAGAGATGAGAGCAATCATACTAGCACTGAAAGCTTTTCTGCCATCTGTACAGGGGAAACATTTCCTGATAATGACGGACAACACAGTGGCCATGCACTACCTCAACAAAAGAGGAGGCGTAGGATCACTGCCACTGTGCAGAGAGGCAATGCAGCTCTGGTTTTGGGCAATTCAAGAAGGAATCTCTATCGGCAGTTCACCTAGCCGGAGAGAAGAACTTGACGGCGGACGCTCTGAGCAGGCAGAGCACAGTCTCCCACGAGTGGGAACTAGCTCAGGAAGTCCTTCAGGAGATCTTCCCCCTTTGGAGAACCCCTCAAGGGGATCTGTTCGCCACCAGTTCCAACAGAAAGTGTGATCTCTTCTGTTCACGGGAATTTACCCCGAGAGGAGCTCTAGGGGACGCGTTCGTAGTGGACTGGGAGTTTCCACTCCTGTACGCGGTTCCACCAGTCCCTGTCATTCCTCAAATGATCAGGAGGTTGAGAAGATTCCGGAGAATCATGATCCTGATTGCCCCAGTCTGGGCCAGGAGAACGTGGGACCCGGACCTTCTGGACCTGTCCATCTGCCCTCCAATTCGTCTTCCACTCAAGGAGAATCTTCTCTCACAGAAGGGCGGTCAGGTTCTCCATCCAGACATCAGAACCCTCAACCTTCACGCCTGGCTTCTGAAAGGTTGAGATACAAGGATTGGGACCTCCCTGATGACGTCATGGAAGTGTTGCTTTTGGCCAGAAGGCCAGCAACAAAGTCTTTATACCGCTGCCGTTGGAACAAATTTTGCAGCTGGTGTAGAGAAGAGAATATCGACCCCTTTTCATGTGGTACACCAACAGTGTTATCCTTTCTACTCTACTTGGCAAATTCAGGCCTTCAAGTTGGCACTATCAAGGGCTATCTCGCAGCGCTATCGATCTTCAAGCGCACTGCAGAGGAGCCTTTGTATTTCAAATTACCCTTAGTAGTAATACAATTTATAAAGGGATTAACTAATGTCTACCCTCGAAGACCTTTCCAGGTTCCTTTATGGGACTTAAATTTAGTCTTAAATTTCCTGATGGGTACTCCTTTCGAACCACTCCACTCTTGTTCGCTAAGGTTTCTCACCCTTAAAACTGTCTTATTAGTGGCTTTAACATCTGCTAGAAGGGTGAGTGAATTCCAAGCTCTATCTTGTAAACCCCCTCATACAATTCTTCATAAAGACAAAGTTGTCCTACAGGTGAAGCCTAATTTCCTCCCAAAGGTGGTTTCTGAATTCCACATCACTCAGAAAATCACCTTACCTTCATTCTATCCGCCTCCTCATCCGGGGAAAGAGGAAGAAAGGCTACATAGGCTGGACCCAAAGCGGGCTTTAAGCTTTTACATCAGCAGACTTGCTAGGATTAGGCAAGCAGACCAGCTGTTCGTAGGTTACTCGGGGCACAAATTAGGACTACCAATAACAAAACAAACCATTTCCAGATGGATTATTTTGGCCATCCTGGAATGTTACAAACTAACAGGGAAAGATCCTCCTCAAAATCTTAGGGCTCATTCAACCAGGGGTATCGCAGCCTCCTCGGCCCTCCAAAGAGGGGTTCCGGTTCGAGACATATGTGCGGCTGCCACATGATCATCCGCACATACTTTCACAAGATTTTACAACCTGGATTCCTCCTCTAGTCAAGAGACTAGGTTTGGCAGAGCCGTATTACATTTGGTTCATTCCTGTAAGGAAACATGGCGTTTTACTCCCACCTCCAATTACACACCTCTGCTATGGGAGTCTATCAAAGATGAGGAATACGTCGGAGGACACAATCCCTTCGAAGAACAAGTTACTTCTTACCTTGTAACGTTCTTTCGATGGGATGTTCCTCCAACGTATTCCTTATCACCCCTCCCATCCATCCCTGCAGTAATACTTCCCTTGTGGTTGCAGCTTACGCTCCTTCAAGGTCAATAACCAATTCATGTAAAACAACTGTTAACGTCAAAACGAAACTGAGCAACGGACGCTGCGCGAGTCTATTTATACGCGTGATGACGTCGGCGCCGATACAGAGGCTGTCGAGGGACATCGGCTCGAGGGACGTCGACGCGTAGCACCCTCTACTGAAAAAAAAATTCTGAGGCCAGCAAGCTGGGAGATGATCCATCAATGACAAGGAATACGTCTGAGGAACATCCCATCGAAAGAACGTTACAAGGTAAGAAGTAACTTGTTCTTCTATCAACAAGATCAAACGCTAATGTAAGATCCATTGATGCAACATATATTGGTAAACTCCCATGTTCCCACGCCTTCTCTTGCATAATGTTTAGGATAAAACCTCCCGCATCAGTGCCTACATTACGCCTGAAGCCAAACTGGAAGATAGAAAGTGAATTGTTTAAATCTATCCAATCTTGTATGTGGCCCAATAACAGCCCCGCAAAAATCTTAAAATCGGCATCAAGATGATATGATATGGCATTTATAACGCGCCTATACACAAGTGTTTCAAGGCGCGACGAGGCAAGGGGGGGGGACAAAGAGAGGACAGACAACGATCTTACTAGGCCAGGTGTCATTCATATCGCGCAAGTGCATGGGAAGGGGGAAAAGGAAGAGTGCAAGGGGGGGTAAAAGGGAGGTAAAAGGGGAGGGGAGTGCAGTACATGGGAAGTGGAATAAATAAGATAAATAAAATGCATAAAAAACAGGCTAGTGCAAGGAAGTGCGGACAAAGTGCTGGAAAGGGGACTGAAGGGATACAGAAAACAGTCCCCAAGTGCAGAGGTTGCCAGGGAGGCAGTTCAGGTGGGCAGTTGACAGGGCCTGGGCCAGAGATCAGAAGGGTGGCCAGGTAACCAGTGCAGGAGTTCAGCAAGGGAGGGGAGGAGAGAAAGCAGAAGCAAAGAGGAAGGTTTTGAGGTGTTTCTGGGACCGGAGGGGGTTCTCCTAGAGTTTCAGGGAGGCAGGAAGGCTGTTCCAGAGAGAGGCCCCTGTCGAAGAGAGTGATCTGCCACCAACTCGTTGCTTGGAGAAGCGACTGACCTTGAGGGAGTTGGAGGCAGATGAGCAAAGTGCTCGCGAAGGAAGGTATTTAGGAAGAGAGAGTTGAAGGTATTTCGGCCCCAGACCCCAGAAGGCCTTGTGTACAATGCAGAGGGTTTTGAATTTAATCCTCGCAGTTACTGGGCGCTAGTGCAGAGATTTCAGTCCTGGAGAGATACGATCGCTGGGCTTGAGGCCAAGGACAAGTCTCGCAGTCCTGTTCTGGATAAGTTGCAGATGGTGGAGAGTGGAGGCAGGAAGATTTAGGTAGAGGCTGTTAACAGTAGTCCAGCCTGGAGAGGACCAGGGCTCTGGAGACAGTGAGCTTCTGGGGGAAGGATAGGAAAGGAAGAATACCTCTAAGGAGGTGCAGCTGGTAGTGTGACCTCTTAGAGACGTCAGGGTTGTGAGGGGAGAAGGAGAGTGCAGAGTCGAAGGTGACCCCAAGGTTTTTTGCCTTGCAGGTGGGAGTGGGAGGAGGGCCAAGAGAGGCCGGATGGGCAATAGGGCTGTCCTAATTACAGACCTATCACCCTTCTTATAGATGGGCACGATATAAGACAAATGCCAGCTATCGGGGATTGCTCTAGTCATGACAATATCCTTGAATAGAACATATAGAATTTTTGATGATAATTCTGAATTACCCTTCAAAACTGCATTTTTTTAGGAAGTTGGGGCTGGGAGCATGAGAGGAAGATACTCTGGAGATCAAGATTTTGATATCTGCCTGCGTAAAAGTGATGTCCGATGGTGACTCGCGAATGTAGATAGGCAGAGACCATTCCTTTTTTGAGCGAGTATAGAGTGTACCAAAATATCCTCCCCATATGTCCTCTGAAATAGTAACTGTTAGAGTCTTAGTTTGAAATTTGGCCCCTTTATTAATCAATGCCCAAAATGTTTGTGCTGTACAATCTAGTGCCATCTACATTTCCTCACTATCCCTCTGGTATAGAGAAGCGGGAAGATTCTTTAGTTGACTTTTCCATTTGTTTTTGACCATCTTGTTCAGGTCAAATTGAGCCTCCCTAGGAAGGAGAGATTTACGGATAGATCTAAGTTTCCTATTCCTACCATTTTTCAACTTGTACACCTTCACAAAAAATGTCTGTTTAGCATTTACCCTGTTTTTCTTACTCGGGAAACCCTCTCCATTATTGTTTCCACGTAGTGATCAAAAGCGTTGTGTATATAGCGTCAGCTTCTTGCTGAACTCAGAAGTGTTAGTCATACATAAATAATGCATTAACGTCCATAACGTTTCCATTATGCCAAGAGATCCTATTACAGGATCTGTTGCTTTCCAGTGGAAGGGGAAACTGCATAAGTTTGGAAGCAGACGTCTGAAAAAGAAGACATCTTTAACATTTTATGGTCACTTTTCAACGTTGTGATTAGGGAGAATGCTTCTACTGCATCAAATAAAATCCTAGACACAAACACGTAGTCAATAGTCGACTTCGATACTCCATTTGCCCATGCTGAGGGATCAGTAGAGGCTACCAGTAGGCCATTTATGCAATACAAACCCCAATCTTTAAAGAAACGATACCACAAGTTACCTTGTAATTTTTTCCTAGAAAATCCTCTCCGGTCATTATCCGGATTATTCAATATAGAAGCATCATTTAGACTGCAAGCTGCAAAGGGGTTAACAGTTTCTATGACTATTTCAGAATGTAGGTCTTCCGCAATGATGATATTCAAGCCTAAACACAGTTCCTGACACTCAAGAATAACTAAATCCATTAGTCTCAGGGCCTCCTTCAGATTCTTCTCCGGGGACCAATATATATTAATGATCAAAAGATTCATGAGGTGGCAACCAACTCATGAGGTGGTTACTTGGTGATGTAACTTTTGATCACTTTCCCCTCAATATCAGTTCTCACTGTGACCAATAGTCCCCCAGTACTTGCACCAGCCAAAGACACCAAACAGGGAGCTGCTAGAACGCAGCAAATCACGGGCTGCGGTGGCAAAAGTGAGTTTGAACCTTCTATCGGCCTGCCAAGTCTTGGGAAGAATCAGAGTACGCGGGATAAATTACAGTGGTTCTTACATACCCCTAAACTCCCATTATAAGTCTATGACTTATAGTAATCTTTATTCTAACAATATTGGCTTTGCCAATGCTTACTCGCGCAAAACTACTGAAAGTTGGGGCTACTTCTGTTTAGCTAGTTTAACTTGTACTGACAGTTAGAACCCTTCACTGGACCCCAGAGAAACTAACTGCATTTTTTCCTGTCTTACAGAATCTGTGCAACGTTGCCTGAACTATTGGGCAAAAAGGCCCCAGACAAGTTAGGGCTGGACATTTTAAGTTGGAGATCTACTCTATGGACCTAAAGAGCATAATACAGCCTTACCTTTCCTTTGCAGGCGTTTTTGATGTATATTATGCCCTATGATAAGTGAATGTATATATGTAATAAATAGTTAGTGTTGTGTGATGACTCTACTTGCCAGAAGTCATTATTCTATAGTGTGTTCAGCCAATAAATGATCATTTTATTTTTATACATCCTAACTAAGTGTAATCTGTGATTCCCATTGTGTGAACTCATTGTGGTCCCTTTACAAGCTCACCACCTCTGAAGAACTTAACCTAGACCGCCTGTCAATGGTACCTGAACTGGTTTGGCTACAGTGCCCCAGAGTTGTCCCTGTCACAATATAGGTTGACCTTCTACACATCTGTCCACCAGGCCAGAGTATAGAAAATCTGTCCTAACGGGTGCTTGTCAGGACGTTTTACAAATGAACTCTGTCCATTATCAAAAAACCTATGCTTTCCTAACTGCCATACCACTATGAAAAGAAAGAAAGACAACTTTAGCTTGATCTTGAAATAGGGTTACTCTCACCCTTGGATTAATCGGTAGTGGCTAGGTTTTCTGAACCCCCCCCCCCCCTTCTATCTCCCACCCTGCCACCAAGGGTTCTCAAAGTCTTTTCCAGCTCTTGGCCAGATAATTCCAACAAACACAATGGGCCTCATTACGACCTCGGCGGTAGTCATGCCGCTATTGGCGGCATGGCTGCCGCCGAAATCGCCTCCAGGTTCCCAGAATGAGGAATTACCGGGCCATTCCGAGTCAGGAGGGCCCGGTAATTCCTCCCTCCAAGGACCCGGGCCTTTCCCATTCCCATTTCAGCCCCCATAGGGCTGAATGGCAATGGGAGAGGGAGCAAACAACGGGCCGATTACAAGTTGGCCCGTTGTTTGCTCCCTCTTCCCCTCGCGGGACCCGGTAAGCATGCCTGGTTTTACCAGTCGTGCTTACCGTGTCCCGCGAGGGGACCTCGTAATGTGGCGGAACGGGTTTAACGGGTCTGCATCCTTTTGTGGCACCCGTTAACCCGTTCCGCCAGGGTCGTAATGAGGCCCAATGTCCCTTGGATCCTTTTAGGAAAAACAATGATGTTCTCAGCCAGTGAGAGTAGTCTCTAGTTTATCCCTTCTTCAGGGTGTATTCTCCTTACTAAACATCACAGATTCAACTGATCTGGATAGGTTGAATTTCAAAATCCTCTCTTTATGTCTGATCAGAGATTTCCACTTTCAGACTATGGTAGGCTACAGCCCTGCTTAGCCCAACCTTGGTTGCAATTGCTCTCACCCCCTTCTGGGGTCTTCAGACTATCAGCCCAATGTGGACTATGGGACTGTTCGTCTCTGCTGTGATTGTGGTTTTTCACCCCTTCTGGGGTCTTCTGTTTGTCAGCTCTGTGTGGGCTATCAGTCTCTCCAACCCAGCTTTGCTTGTACGTTCTTTCCCCTCTGGTGGGGTACTCAGATTTTCATCCCTGATTGGGCTTTATTCTGGCATCACCGCCCTCCATCCTCCTCTTGCTGAACTGCGCACCTTTTCTACAGCTGTGCTGTTCGGTTATGGAGGCGGTCTCTCTGGCCAGCACAGATTTGCATTCTCATCCGGACTCCGGTCCACGCGGTCTGCTTCCTAGCATCTGTTGTTCGTGTCCCAGAGTTTGGCGTGGGAGAAGCAGGACGCTGGTATGTTGCTTTTCATGTGGTTTCACTTCTTTTCTCACCTGATCCAGGCTCGTTGGGATTCCTGCCTTCGAAGTGACCGCATTCTGCAGACTGTAGTTTGGGTCCTGCCAGTTTAGTCTGCTGCTTCGAAGGACCTCTCATGAAGTTTATGTGAACACAGCACTTGTTACGTTACAAAATATATTCAAGAGGGATTTTTAGTCGATCTGTGTATTTTGTGAAGTAATTGTAAGTAATTGTAAAACCAAATTCAGTGGAAAAGTCCAATTCTAGCAACACAGGCAGAGTATATAACTGAGTCCAATGCATTTCGGACTAAAAGTCCATCTCAGGGAAAGTGTTCTGCCTGTTCTCATTGTGTACTTGTCCTTTGCGATGTGAACCTAGTGTGCTGTTTATGTTGAAATTCATATTTGGTTGAGATACCCAGAAACCCCTTCCGTTGGGCCAGGATATCTCTGCAACTCCCATAATAACATTACAAAATTAGCAGACTTTAGATGGGCAGACGGTTCACTGAAATGTGGATGTCAAGATTAGCAGCATAACAGCTAGAGTATAAAGCCTATTACGGGTCTATCTACAACAGAATTAGATCAGATTTGAGCAGATGGAACAGTCCCTCAGTGTCATGGTTTGGAAGGATTACAATTATTAAAATTAATATATCATGCCTTCTTTATCTTTTTCAGACACTCCAAATCTCCACGATACGTAAACTCCTACCAGTGTTTATTGACTATATCTGGAGAGGAAGAAAAGCTAAAATATCACAAACTGGTGATGGCCAGCACCATAAAAGGCAGGCTAGGATGCTGAAATCTGATCAGATATTTTGAGGGTTCTGAACTACGTATAATGGCAGTCTGGTCTGTTAAGATGGAATTCCCAAATCCACCCTGGAGGGAGATTTTGGGAGCCACCCTTGTTGGGGAGGATTTTCATTTCTGTGCCAATTCCCTTTAACCGTGGATACCCGCAGCTCTTTTGCTGAACGCTGGGCTTTTACATTTTTCATCTCCTAAGTGAGTGGGACTTTTTCCCGCCCCCTCATGTATTTTTCGGACTGGGATTTCTGGTTTCTTATGGTTTTATGGAGTCTGGTAACTCCAAAGGCATCTGCTTTTTGCATAGTGACACACAGCACCCTTTGTGCAGTGCCACTGAGAAGTACCTTGGACTTCTCTTAATGTTTAAATACATTTTCCTGTGTGAACTGCAGTTCTCGAGAATAGTAGGATAGCTATTATCTTACTTACCTTTTCTTTTGTGGGTCCAGCACACACCACCCTATGTGGAGTGCTGGGGGGAGGGAGGGCGGGGTTACCTAGTAACTCACTTTTCCCACTTCTCATGTAATCTTTTATTACACTAACTTGAATGGCTGGTGGCAGTGGTTTCTTTTTAATGCCTTTTGTGCAAGGTACTAGCAGGCTGATTTCTCAGCTGCAGTACACACCCATGTGTGCCAATTTTTTTCCAAAATGGCCCGGTCTTCTTGTTCGCCATTTCTTTTTTTTTTTTGTGTTTAACCTTTTTGGTTTTTACAAAAAGAAAATTTCTGTGTTGAAAGTTTTTCGGCCGTTTGTAAGCTACATTAAGACACCACTATGGGTCGAGTAGATTCGTAAAATGCAGAAGATACCGCAATTTTAGAAGACCCAGGCAGGTTGAATGCAGGGGGCGAAGTGACATCTGTCGCATTGGCTTTTTTAAGGGCCACTACCAGAAATTTTGCTGCCATCCTGGACCATTTGGCAGAGTCGCCTGCAATCAACCGAAACCAACAAGTTTCTTCATTCAGTACCGACGGCTGTGAGATAAGTGGTGCCATGTAAGCTTGTCTTTCGTGTGCTAAAGCTGGGCACGCCGTGAGGAGATGGCGTACTGTTTCAACTTGATCCAGCACTCCACAAAAACGGCAGTTTGATAAAGGGGAAAGGGCTCTAGTGGCCAGAATTTCCCTA
The DNA here is from genome assembly GCF_040938575.1 of Ambystoma mexicanum. Taxonomy (NCBI): domain Eukaryota; kingdom Metazoa; phylum Chordata; class Amphibia; order Caudata; family Ambystomatidae; genus Ambystoma; species Ambystoma mexicanum. Next base: position 1,384,710,221 of record NC_090929.1, on the reverse strand, counting down.
GTGTGGAGCAAATTTAGACGAGCACGCATGTAAGTATTTCTTAGTTCTTTCTCTGGGAATTTCTCACAGTACTTTAGAGTAACCTTTAGCTGATTATGAGATGGTGGAAGATGTTTTAAGGAATTGTAGAGCTGAATTTTCTCATTTGTGTTGATCCAGTCTTGTTGATCGAGTTTAGTCTTTACTCGACCTAGGTTTGTGATAAGGGTTTCTTCATTACACGCTACTTCTTCTAGTTTAGCTTCAATTTTTATGACCCAATCAATTAGCGGTTTGCAAGATCCTTTGTTGATTTCACAGGCCACAACCTGAAAAATCGGAAGCGAGCTTGGCATCAGGATTTTTCTGTATAGCTGTGTAGCACTTTGGATCACCACAGAGGCTAAAGATGGTAGGCCAAGGTCACGCCGGATCGCTGGCATTGGGGCTGATTTTGGCAAGCACAGGACCGATTTCCATAGAAATCCCTCCAACTGCGTCCAAAACTCCGCCGGCAGATTTAAGTTGGCCGCCATTCCATAAGTTATCACTGGAACTACTTTTGACTTATAGAATTGGAGAGCGGGGATCCATGAAAACTTCCTGAATTTTTTGTCCACTGCACGCGTTTGCCCTGTTAGATTTCTCATTTTTTCCCACAGAGTTTTGGAGAGAATTTTCTTTAGGTGTATTATCAATCAAGACTCCCAGGTATTTGTATTCGTTGACCACTTCAATTTTAGTCTTTTCGAGAAACCAAGACGGACTGGTCTGGTTTTTCTTGAGTGTTTTGAAAAATGCAAGAATTTTATTTTTTGTTTTGTTGATTTGTAGATTGTTGCTTTTCATGTATGTGATTAGGTTAGTTAGTTGCCTTTGTAGACCTATTGCAGTCTGGTCCATAAAAATCAGGTCGTCGGCGTACCACAGTCTTGACACTTTGCTGGATCCAACTTTAGGCGGGAAATATTGCACTGTTTTTTCTGACTCCTGAAAGTCTCCGATAAAGGCTATGAACAGGGCAGGAGCCAAAGGACAGCCCTGTTGGACTCCTTGCTCCATGTAGATCTGGTCCGAGAGGGTCCCTTGCTGACTTAATCGCACCCGCAGAGATGTCGATGTGTGAAGGGCCATTATTGGTTCAAGTACTGGACCTGGACAGTTCCAGGATGTTGACTTCGACCATAGCTTCGATCCACCATATCAAAGGCTTGTGATAGATCCACCAGCGCCATGTAGACCTTGGGCGCGCCTCCCGTTACTTTTGCTTTGATGATATTGAGGATTAAGAGGTTTATCGTTGTACCAGCGCCCTTTTGGAAGCCAGTTTGAAAGATGTCAGCTGCCGGGGAGTTGATGGCCCATTCTTTAAAGTGCAGCAACAAAATGGAGGCGAACATCTTGCCGATAATGTCAAGTAGTACTATTGGTCTGTATGTGGCTGGGCTGTCTCTGTCCCCCTTTTTGAAAATCGGGACCAGGACTGCTTCTGTCCAAGTTTTCGGGATTTGTTTCTGCTTATGGCAGTATTTGAATAGCTCACCAATTGCTTGTGCCCAGTCATTCGGGTGCTTTTTGAGGTCAAAATTCGTCAGCCCGTCAGGACCCGGGGCCCTTAGGTTGGAGATTACTCTGGAGATATCTTTGATGCTTGCCAGTTGGATCCACGGTTCAGCGGTCGAGGGTAACATCTGTGGGGCTGAAGTTGGAGGTAAGCAGTAAAGTTCTGTAAAGTGTGAGATCCAGTTTTGTTCTGATACAGAATTTGAAAGCTAAAGCGCCTTCTGACCATTTGTACTCTTGAGAATCGTCCAAAAGTCTCTAGTGTTCCTTGATGCCCAGGTGTTTAGCATGGCTTCTGCGTCATTCTGGTACATTGTCTGCCGCTGTGGCTTTAGCCATGCTTTGTAATGCCTTACTCCAGTGTGGTAGGCGGTCCAAGATTCTATAGTTCCTGTTTTCACTGCCAGTTTTTTAAGCTTTCTCACATCTTGCCGCTTTCCAACCACTGTGTAGTTAAAGGTGTGAGTGTGGTTTGGCTGGTTTTGTTTCTTACCAGTAAAGCTCACTTTGTGGGCGGCCAGTAGGGACATGTACTCGGGTCTTTCTTCTACCGAGCCTCTGTTTATTAGACCGTGTTTCTTGCTTAGGTTGTCCTTGAAAGTTCTTACATTTTCGGACGATAGACGAAGTCGGTTTTGTTGCTTGTTAGGCTCAATGTCAGGTAAGTAATAGTCTTTTCTGCGATGCTCCATGACATCTGAAGGAGGTTATGGTCACTTTCGATGGTTTTTAGAACTGAAAAGTCACTGAAAAGCGGGATCAAGACTTCTGTAATGAAGATGTAATCCAAGGTGGTGAGCGATCCCGACCTTTCCCAGGTTGGGATTTGGCTTCCTCGATCTTGGAGTGACGCCACGTTATGAAACTTTCTCGACTTCATTAAATTAGACCATGCTCGTCTTTCGTCGACCAGTGGCAGAGCCGTTTGCTCTTGGTCATCTGCTGTTTCCACCCCACATTTTGCGTTCAAATCTCTGAATATTCTGATGTTGGGCACATTCCGGACGACTGTAATTTCGTCGATGGCATTGGCTACCGAGTTACAGAATTCTTTGATGGTGGTTCTCACGGGGTTCTAGTACAAGTTGATTATAGCCAGTTCTGAATTTGCCCAAGAGTCTCGGCCTCAGTCTTGGTGGAACCATGTGGTTAGTGTAGTGAGCATACCGTAACCCTCTGCGATTTTTCCCTTTGGGGTGATCCCTGAGCCCAGGCGAATAGCAGTCGCTAAACCCGCTGAAGGTCGACCCAAGATAGACCGGGTTGCCGGCGAGACTTCGATTACAAAGCCGTCCAAGGACTATTTGTCCAGTAGCCAGGTTTCTTGTAAACCGATTAGGTCGAATGAGCCCAAATTTACCTCGCTCAGTCTGGTTAGATGGCGGTATCCTCTTGTGTTCCATGATGCCATTTGCAGGGCACTTTTATTGAGCTGAATCAGTGGTTTCTCAGCCTGCCTCTTGGTGTCAATGGAACGTACAGCTCGCTGCTATTTCTTTTGGTTGCGAGAGAAGGTGTCAGCAATCCACTTCCATGGTTTGGACGCAGGTGTTTCATTAGGTTCCCTCTTAGACGGAGTCACCTTTGTTTCCATGCGATGTCTCTCCTGAGTGCTCTCGACGTATCTTTTTGGAATGTTGGATGTTATGTAGTTTCCATGTGTCCTATTTATTTTATTTATTTATTTATTTTTGCTCGGTCGGCGTGCTGTTCAGTCCGCTCCCCTTCCGATCTCTTCCTGGGGTCGTACCATCTGGCATCGTTGGGTGGTTCTTCAAAACTGGGTTTTTCGTGGCGGTTTCTCGAGGGTCCCCTCTTTTCCATTTCACGGTCCACCTGGTCTAGTTCGGGCTTCTGTAGCTGTTGTATTTTTAGTCCTAGACGATGGAGATCTTTCATTACTTCTGGGAGTTCACTTATCGCCTTATTTCTTATGTGGAGGTAAGCTTTGGCTCTGTGCTCCCGATGTTAAGGTTCGACAAGTATGAAATCGTTGGATGTTAAATGTCGAAGCCTGTCGACTTTCCCCAGTATTTTTAACACTGTCCTTCGATTAAGTACCAGCTAGCTGTCCTTCGCTGAAATTTGCTCCAATTTGAAAGTGACGTTTCTGCTAGTTTAGCGGTCTTCTTGGCTTCCGCCTCATTAGTTCTTGTGGCCTCCTTGTAGGCTGGGTCTCGATGCCTGCCATACCGATACTTTTGTTCAGGTCTTGAGTTGGTTTCCCAATCAGATCTGTGGTTGGATGACTTTTCTATTTTCTTTAGGCTTTTTAATGCCTCTGAGGTGGCGCTTGGAGAATTCGAGAGGGGCCTTTGATTGCGGTCAGGAGGGTCTCTGTCCCTGCGTTTTTTTTCCCCCCCTGAGGGGAGAGCACCACTTGTTCAGTGGGAGTTTTTAGCGATGTCTTGGATACGGCCACCGGGGTTACGGATGGTGAAGTAATCACTTCCTCTACGTCTGAGTGCTGTGAGACGTTCATCAGGTCCGAGGTAGGGTCCGAGTCGTCACTCGTTTTCAACACGAGAGACAGGCCTGCCCTGGCTTGGTTTTTTTTGTCGTTGGGGGTCTGTTTTTAACCTGTTGCTTCATTGTCGTGTAGTCCTTGGGGCTAGTGCCTGAAGGCAGCATAGCTTCTGTCGACTTTTCTTGTTTGCATGAGAGAGCGTTGGATGGATTCCTCTTCTTTGTCTGCTTTGCACTCCCTGTGGACAGGACTGCGATATCCAGGGTCGATGCTGATGAAGAGAGCTTTGTTGGGATTTTTGTGAAAATTGGGGCCATGTCCTTATTCTTCTCGCTCTCTGAAGTCTGGGTAGATTTTGTTGAGGATGATTTGGTATTTTGAGCCAATTAGTCTCTGCTTTTAAGTAGTTCTTCACCCAATATTTCTATTTTTTTTTTCCAAGTTCACTTCTTTGCTGTTTGAGTTTCGTTCAACAGTAGTTAGATATCCTTCGATAAAAGTCAGTTTATCCCTCATTGTGCTTATCATTGAGGTGTTATCTTTGAGGGCCTCGTGGATTGACTCGTAGAGCTTTCCAAATGGATTTAGAGCTATCGTGAGAGCCGAAATGATTGATGGCAATTCCGCTTTTTTTTTTTAGGGCGTCTCTTTTCCTGACCAGCTTGGAATTTTGCTTAGCCGTCTAGTTTTTGTTGGAGTGTTTAGGCCTTTTTCGTTTTGGGGCTGTAGCGGTCTTTCCAGAAACATTCTCTCTAATGGTGTCATAAACTCTTGAGTAGTATACATGGTTTCCCCCGAAAGTCTGCTAGAGTTTCCTTGGATGTGTGGTCGTGTCCATGCTTAATGATCCGCGGCTTGGGATTGCCTGGGGTCTTGACTTGGCCCGTCCCTTGCCGAGATGCCTGGAGTTTGGGCAGCCGCTCCTTCAGGCGTTGGTTCGGTATCTGGACTGTCTTTTGGTGTTTCAATGTCCTCAGGTCTGGTGCCCATTTCAGTCTGACGGATCGCTGTTTCTTTAGACTGGATGTTAAGTTGGGTCGCTGGACTATCTATCTCTGGTCTCCGGTCCATAGTTGAGCCTGATTGCGGGTACAATTTTTGGTTTGAGTTTGGCCCCCGAGGGTTTAAGTCGGTTTTTCGTGCTTTATTCCTCGGTGAAGTGTCTTGAATGGCCTCCAAGATTTCTGCGTCTGACAGCTCTGGATCTTGATCTAATTTCCTTGTGGTGTTTTATGAAGTATTCTTTCAAGGATGATGAGATCAGCGAAGCTGGCAAGCATTTTGAGCCCCCCTGGGTTTTAGGGCCTACTTTCCGGTGTTTCTTTGTGAGCATCTTGTCAGACATTTTTCGTTTTGGCGTTTCCCTTGGTGAACAGAGTCTTTGAGGCCTGGTTGGATTTACCTGGAACTGTGGCTGAAGACCCAGAGTCCCTCGGCTGGACCTCGCCTGGGGCTAGGGGACGATCTTGAGCCAGGTTGGAATTTATTCTTTGAGTTGCAGCAGCTAGGGGTGAACCCACGCCTACCTTGTCCACCCCCTCTGTTGTGTTCTGGTCTATCGGCTTACTCAGTTCTGTATCCGAGACTTGGTGAAAGGAGTTAGACCCGTGAGACACTTCAAACACTGAGTCGTCTTCCGTCTGCCTATTCGGTGAGCACAACTGGTCCTCGTTGTCTGTGTCCCAAGAGTCATTTGTGCTGTTTCTAATAGGGGCGGTTTTTAGCACACACTGCTTTGGTCGCTTCAGCTGGTCTGTTGGTGCGTTTTGGCTTTGGTGGATTTGAGCTATGATCACTTGCCCTTGGCTGGGCGGCGCCGCCGGCTGTGCGGTTGAGTCGCAAGAGCTGGCCTCCCGAATTGCTGCGTGGAAGCGCACCACTGCTGGAGGTTGCAGGTTTGGAGAGCCGTTGTCGATGGATCGAGTCTGGAGCGCTGCCCCCGGCCGTTTAGACCCCTGCCGCGACCGTCCTCTGACAGTCTCCGGCGAGGCGTTGCTCGGTGGAAAGGCCGGGCGCTTTGCGCATTGATGGTCCTGATGATCCTGAGAGTAGGGTAAGACTATTAAGAACGGCCTCTTCGGGTTTCTCGCCCACGACCCCCCCCGCCACCATCAATGATGGGAGGGGGCTCGTTTGTGGAGGGGCCCTTGCCGTCTTTGCCCACCGCACACGTGGGTTCATGGGCTGGGACGACTTTTCCGGAGACAGTGGGGCCGTGGTAGATGCGGGGGGAGTGGCGTTTCTGATGGTTTCTAAGTTTGCCTGCGCAAATACAGTAGAGGCGCCTTTTCCTGTTTTGCAAATTTTCCCCTCACTGGAATCCTGTTGGTCCTGTCCTGGTCCTGTTCTTGGAATCATTTACTACTTCGTAGACGGCGACTTATGTCATCTTCAATTGGGGAAAGTGGCGCCATGGAGTTGGTTAAGATTTGGGTTGGGTTTGATGTGTTTGACTGGGAGAGAGCTCAACGATCCTTAATGGGGAGGACTGCTTAGCTCGTCACCCGTCTCCCGCCACCAGACACGCTGCTTCGCACATCGCGCCGCGATCCGCACCTGTGCGGTGTTTAAGTAGGAAGTCCTTTGAAGTTCTGTAGAAATCGAAAGTGGACTGCAGAAAACACAATCCGCGAAACAAAAAGAAGAGTGAATTCAGCAGCGGTCTGTCCTCACGTCCTCACACCAGACACACTGCTTTGCACACCGCGCCATTTCTTGTTTGTTCGTTCCTTCCGTGCTTTTACTCTGTTGTTTAAACTAGGTTTGAGTCCTTTGTGTGTTTTGCCTTTGTCAGGCTTCAGCCCTGAAGCCCGCCCAGTCTCCAGTGTGTCTGGAAAAGCAGAAGTGAGGGAGGGTCCCGAAACTTCACTGTCCTTTGTCTGTAGGTGTGCCTGACTGAAACCCGTTCTAACTGGCCAGCTGGCTGTGCTGGAGGACAGCCACCCCCCCTAAAGCCTCCCCCCCCACCCATGTGGTTGACAGCACTAGGGCTGTGAATGCTTGGACAAGACATCTGATGAAGACGAGAAGCACCTTCCAGGACCGGGAAGAGCCCAGTGAAACCTTGCAGCTGTGCTGACCCCGTTTTCGTTTCGACAGGGGAGATCCACCAAGGATGACTTACTCCCTTGGGCTGGTGGGACCAACTAGCCTTGAGACCTCCTTCATTTTGCAACATCCCCCCACTTGCGACTTTCCTAGGCTGCAGAATCCCAATGTCCAAGGTCGCCTGACCAAGTGCATAGTCTTCGGAAGAGAGAATCCAGCCAAGACTTCGTGGGCATCCTTGTGACCCTACAGAAGCAGATATTCTTTGTCCAGAGTCCCATCACCAAAGTCCAGGACCGAGGAAAATCCAACCAGAGGTATTTGTTCCTCTTTGGCACCAAGAAAAAGGTGCCAAAACCACAAAGAGCAGCTGAATCGAGTAGAGTCCATTTCTGCAGAGTCCCACTCCAGAGTGCCGCCAGAGAAGACCGCCAGAAGTCCTCCCTTTCGTCACCACGATCAAGGACCAGGAACAAGGGTCTGCATCAGGAAGGAATCCAGCCGGAACGTTCTTCATTTCTAAGGTACTGTGGGGTTTGGGATATAACTACATTTCGCCATTTGGGGCGCTTCCTGGCTTGGGAAGCACTATTTTCACCCATCTAGAGTTGACCTCAACTCACCTGTGCAGGCCTTTCAGCTTGTGCACTATCAGGTTGGCTCCTCTTGAGGAGCTGTGATTTTTTTTTTCATTCAAAGAATTACTGACTACTCGATTAACTTTTTCTAAGAAAAGCTGCATCAGAACTGGAACTGTCCCATTGACTTTGGCTGTCCTGGTTTCCTGAAGGCTCCTCTTCTAACCCCTATTGGTTTTGGCAGTGCATGTTCCCTCTTAGGTTCTAATTGTATAATACTCTTATTGCTGGGATAAGACTGCCTATATACCTCTGGGAGAAACTGCCTATTGTAACAGTACAAAGTGTGTTCTACTTGACTCTAACACTTTTCCATCCGAAACTCTGTTTTGTAATGGTGATCAAAAATACGTGCTAATACTGACCTTTATTGACGTCACTCAGTGTGCTGGAAATGTTTAGCATAGAAAGAAATTTCCCCCCTGCATTATATCTTCTTGTATAATTGAAATTCATCTTCCATTGAATGTTACTATTAGTTGCTGCCTTTTTAAAGTTTGCTTAATTTTACTTTGTGTGTATATATAAATAATTTAAGCTACAACTTTGTTTAAGTGTTTACGTGGATCCTTGTGTTTACTGATTTCATTGTACTAATCTACAGCTCACATTACCCCTCTTAAAATGAGCCTGGGTGCTCAGCCAGTCTATCAGCACATTCCAAGCGATTAAGTCACGCACTAGTTGGACTCTACAAAATCTTACCCATCAACCCTATTACGATGAACCGAGCAACTGAGATTTTAGCCAAACCTATCAAGGTAGGGTAACGAAGAGGCAAGGCCTAGTCACAGGAGGGTGTGTGAGAGGGATCTAGGGCTACGAGGCCACATAGAGCAAAACAAATAATTCTAGTTGGGTTAGTATACAAGTATACAATAGTTTATTAGGCCTTCAAAATACACACAAAGCAAGTAAAACTTCTAGTCCAATATTGTCGCACTAACACTATAAAGCAGGTGTATACATTCACCCATAGGAGATAAAGAGAAGCATTTGATTTAATAACCAGTGCAAACACAGGTAAGTACTTGGATGCATTGGAAATAGAAAAGACCCTTACGAGCAATCCTAGAATAGCTGCCCCAGCTCTTATAAAGTCCAACCCTAAGTTAGTTTGGGGCGCTTCTGTCCAAAAGACTCCAGTTTCAAAGTGACACCTCGCAGGTAGGTTTATTAAACGATTGACGATGCCAGTGGTTATGATTAAAAGTAAAAAAGTTAACGTTTAGGTAAGTACATTAACTCAATTCCAGTCCTTAGGATAGTCGGAGGAAGGGATCCTTGAACAGGCCTTCACCAACAAAAGTGAGGAATAATAGTACTTTACACCCATGTAACCCTATGGGGAACATTGCAGGTGGAAGGAACAGGTATGTTAATTTACCCCATGCCGTTGATTTCTCCAGAGACCACTGATGGTGTTTTGGAATCAGTTGAGACACTCTTCTGTGCTTGGTGCCACTGAGAAAGGCCCAGTGAAGGCAGGTGCAGAGGTCACCTTCAGACGCAAGGATTTAAGTTTGGTCAGTCACGGTGCTTGGAAATCTGTTCAGAAGTCTTCCAGTGGAACACCCAGGGAAACAAAATGAAGACTTCTGCTGGGCAGGACGCCTCAGGACATCTCCAGGGATCGATGCAGATGTTTCAGTGGGAGTCACCACGCTCAGGCCGTGACAGGCAATCTTCAATGGACAAATAAAGGAGCAGGCCCAACACAGCTTCTGTTAATGCAAGACGACTGAAAATACAGGAGCAGGCGTCTTTTTACATAAGTTGAAGATCCCCTACCCTGCATCTCCCCCACCACCCCCCCAAGATTCAAGAGGGTTGAACGCTGAAACAGTGCCAGCTGCATCGAGGTAGCCCAGGAGAGAGCTGGTCAGTCCACTGGTTGTTCCAGGGACGCTTCCAAAGACACAGATCCTCGAGCAGGGGTTGAGACTGGTTGTTTTCACTGGTGCAGCAGTTGAAGCACCAACCAGGATCGATCTTGCTTGATCAGTCAGAGAAGGGGTGCTTCACTAGGACTTTACTGGAGTTGGTGCTGGTCTGATGCAGAGGTAGTCCTTGGTTTGTCAACTGGCAGCTCTGCTCAATAGAGGACTTGGCTCCAACAATCTGTCAAATGGCTGCAGGAGCCCGCCGTTTATCAAAGATTTGGGCTGTGAGCAGGCCCACCAATGGCAAGGATCTTCACCATTCAAACAGGGAGTAGCTATCCAATCACGGATTGCCACTGGCCACAACCTCTACCCAGCAACAGACATTCACGGCCCTGAATGTGTATTGGGACCACACAGTACAAGCCCCCACATCCGGACTCGCACACAACCCGCCTGTTTTTACTTTACTTTATTACATTTATATTGCGCAGCCATAGACCCATGGGTGTGAGGGCGCAGACAAGACAGCTTAAAGACATGGAATAACCGGGAAATCCCTAAGTGTCTCCAGAACAGGGAAGAAGAGGCGCTAAGAGATTCGAAGCCTACTATTTAAAAAGGAAGGTTTTGAGACCCTTCTTGAAGTTACTCAGGTCTACGGAGTTTCTCAGCTGGTCTGGCAGGGTATTCCAGAGTGCCCTGCAAGACCAGCTGCAGTTCGCTGAAAAGGCGAATGCCCCCCATTGTGTTTTTTTAGTTTTAAATTTGGGCTGGTGAAGCAGGTTCTGGTTATTTGAACGAAGGTTTCTAAGGCAAGATTTTATTCCTATGTACCTTTGTAGGTAGGTGGGCATAGTGCCCTTGAGACATTTAAAGGTGATGACCATGAGTCTGAAGATATTCATGACTGCACGGGCAGCCAGTGCAGTGCTCGACGTGCCTCAGATACATGTGCCCTATAGGCAAGTCCAGATACCACTCTAACCGCTCCATTTTGAACCACCTGGAGACGGTTAATGGTCTTTTTGCTAGAACCTGCTGGTAAACTGCAGCACTATTCTAATTTAGATCCTATGATAGCTCGAGCGATAGACTCTGCACTGCGCTGAGAAATAAAAGGTTGCAGGTGGGTCAACAATTTAATGTAGTAGGTGGCAGAGGACACAGTACTGGCCACGTAAGACTTCATGTTGAGTGATTGGTCCAGAACTACTCCAAAAATCTTTACCTTGGGGAGAGTGGGGATTTGAGCATCTCCCAGCTGAAAATATTTGAAGGCTTGGTCAAGTTTGGCTAAAATGCTATCAGATCCCACCACCATAAATTCCGACTTTCCCCGGTTAAGTGCGAGATTGTTCAGCATCATCCATTGTTCAATGATGGTAAATATGTGGTTAAGTTCTTTCGTCCTGGTCATGCTGGCCCGTAAGAGGGATGACACATTGTGTGTCATCTGCGTAGTTAGAGAAGAGTATGCCCTCCTGGGCAAATTGGGCAAAGAAAGGGGCCATGAAGATATTATATATGCACGGTGACAAGCTAGCTCCTTGTGGCACAAAAAGTATCTGAATTGCCGGTGCTTTAGCATTGTTGGCACATACCCTGCTGGATCTGTTAGATAAGAAGGAGAGCAGCCAATTAGTGGCGGCCCGCGAACAATAGCTACCGACATGAGCCTATCTGCCAGCATGGCGTGATCGACAAGGTCGAACGCTGCCAATTGGTCAAAAGAGATTAGGAGAGAGATCTTCTGAGTATCCAATCTCTGGAGCAGTTGTGACTTAAGATCCAGTAGAGAGGTCTCGGTGCCGAAGCCTTGTCTGAACCCTGACTGGAAAGGGTTGAGGATAGGGTAGGAATTAAGGTGTTGAGCCATTTGGATATAGGCAACCTGATCCAATATCTTTAATAAAAAAAGGAGTATTAGTTATCGGCCTATAGTTAGTGGGTACGTTCTGATTCAAGTTGTTTTTTAAATAATGGAGTGACCCAAGCTTGCTTCATATCATCTGGAACCGTACAGTTCTGTAGTGAGGCATTGACGAATTTGCATATGGCCTGTACCAGAGTCGGGGGACATGTTTTGATAATAGTAGAGGCACATGGGTCCCCTGTGCAATTAGTTGCTTTAAGTTTATTGATGATGGATGCTAACTCGTCCTCTGATATGGGTACGAAGCCTAAGATGGTGATATCTGGATCCCTAGTAAAAGTATTGCCGACTATATGAGTGACCTGTGTGTCAAATGCACTTTTTCTTGTGGCTATGGATTCCCGAAAACCTTCCAGTTTATTTACCATGGCATTCTGGATATCCAGGCACCAATCGTCATTTTTTGTGATCGAAGATGCTACGGGTTCTGGGACAACCTCTTGTTCTTTCAGAATTTTAAATAGTGCCCTAGAATTAGAGGTTGCCTGTAAGTTTCTGGAGTCAAGGTGCGATTTCTTAGCTTCAGTAATGGCTCTATTATAGGTGTTGGAGGATTCTATATAGTTGGATAATGTTATGGGAGATTGATTAGTTTTCCAGATGTAAAATAATTTAATGGAGGCAGCTTTAAAGGTTTGGAGTTCGGAAGAGAACCAAGGATTAGTTATTTTCCTTTCTGACGGTAATGGGCGCAAGAGAATTGGCCACTAATTTGAGATTAGAGCTAATTTTATTCGAGAGAACGCCCGTGTCATCGGTCTCCAGAATATGCAGGGTCTGAGTTGTAAGAGCTTCTAATTTGTCCAGAGTTAGGGATTTAGTATTGCGATATGAGATCGCTTCCGAGCGGACTGACTGGACTTTAGTGACGAAAGGTACAGTAATCGAAAAATGAACATCATCATGGTCCGACCAAAGACAGGGTGATAACGATACGTCATAAGGACTATTGATAGCTGCTACCCAATCCAGGGTATGTCCCAGCTTATGGGTAGGCGTTTTGACTATCTGTGTGAAGCCCAGATCTGTGAATGATTGCGCTAGTTCAGAAGTGGTCTGATCATCTGGATGACCCAGCCAGTAATTGAAATCACCAAGCACTATAAAGTGGGAATTGGGTTTCAATAACGGAAGAAGGTAGCTTGCAAGTTCAGTGCCGAATTTGCCTAAACATGTTTGCCCGCGAAAGCCACGGTTTTCCCCGGGAAATACATTCCATATATGGCATTCCCTTACCTGACTTAGCAGGAAGAAGGCTAAAGAACTATATGGCCAAAGAACCAGTGAAAACATTGTGGCACAGCCATCTTAGGATGCTAGCCACCTTCAATAGCCATTTTGTGGTACTTTTTTTTTTTAATGTGATCTGGTTAAACAAGTCAACCTTACACAACGCATGATAGATTACACAATTATACATACAAAAGTATGGCATGAGTCCCAGAATTTCTCCACTACAATTCATAGAATTAACTTATTTCCATATTGAAAAATCCTAAAAACCAAATTTACAATTCAAATTACATATTTTTATTAAAAAAAAGAAGAGAAAAAAGTATGCATAAAAGGAAGAAGTCTTAAAGTACCAGTGCTAAAACCAAATATTTGCTTAGCCATGCCATTTTAACAGTTCGCTCTAAGGTGAAGGGGGAATCAAAGTAGGTAAAATAACAAAAATTCATCCCATCTAATTCTGACCATGTCAGTATTTTAAAACTTCTATAGTTAATAAAAGGTTGTGCCCACTCGAAGAGCTATCCCAAAACTCTTCTGTATTGAGCCAATCTTCATCAATCGTAAATCTGCCCAGCATTTGAGATCTTAAATTGTGCAATGCCGTACAGGTAATCAATACATCTTTTAGTATTTTAATCATTTGAGTGTCACAGATCACAAAAATGAAGCATTTCATAATTTTTTTAGCACATTGAAAGGACCTCCATTAGTAGGTAACCGGTTAAGCCTGAACTGTAAAAACAAGTTCCTCTAATCCGCATTGGTAAACTTGAGCAGGCATATAGGCAGTACTCCCAGTGGCTTCTCGCCTTTTGTTAAACTAACAGTGCATCAGCAAATCTGATCAATTGTATGGTTCGAATCCACTCAAAATGGCAATTTTTCCGATAAAATGGGATTTGTTTTCAGCACATCTGTTGACTGCCGACTCTCAAAATGGTTTCAGCAAAATTCTTAAAAGTAACAAGGACACACGACTGTGCCCAGTTTCTCATTTAAATCTACATATATCAAGGACATCGGGGAATCAAGCAATATGGCAAATTAAAAATCTGACCTTTATATGAGGTCCCAATTCGGGTCTCTTACTAGATGAGAAATCTCTAAACCATATAGAATGGTGGGCACTACTTTGAATTTGTAAAATTCAATTAGTGGAAAAATAGAAAATCTTACTTTTCAGTCTGGCCAATATCCGACTCTTATTTGGGGTTGAATTAAATAAATTGTAATCTTTATAGGAGCTAAACATGCTCCACAGAACCTATATGCTTTATTAGAGTTTATTTTAAAACTTACTAGGTTTGATTTGTTTTAGTTTATAACCAAATCCTTTTTAGTGGCGTAGATTACAGTGACGTTAATGAGGTACTGCAATCCCAACGGCATATGCTCTGCTACGACTACATTGTCTGCATATGCCATTGAGGAAACTGCCAGTGATTGAATTTCTGGTCTAACAAAGGCTACTTTATTAAGACGGTCACCCAGGTCCGACAGGTACAGATTGAACAAGGAACTAACAGGTATACAATCCTTACGTAAGGCTCTTAAGGTGTACCATTTCTCCATCATACTACCCGGTCCATTCAATTTGACCTGCACGGATAGTTCTTCATGGACATACCTAACCATTGCTAAAAGAGATGGTGGAGTTCCCCACTTTTCCAGCTTATCCCATTATAGCCTATGATTTCAGTGTCAAATTACTGGGAGAAATCTATCATGGCCACATATAGAGGCAGTGTACCCTTACACCAGACATTCTCCAAAAGGCAACATGGAATGTATCCATTTAAAACTGTGCTCATGCCCTTTCTGAATCCTGTCTGATATTACCAAAACCATCCCACTGATGTCGCCCAAGCTTCTAACTCTTTTAATACCATTGCTGCAAAAACCTTACTATCTGCATCAAGAAGGGTGACTGGCCTAGGATTTGAGGCACTTGTCCGACACATGTCTTGTAAATGGGAGTAATAGATGACTTCCATGAGTGGAATACGTTTAGCGCCTAGTAAACAATACAATACATACAAAATATTAGCACATATGGTTATGTCACTTAAAAAATATGGTTGCTCAGACCATTTGTGCTAGTAGCCCTAGATATAAAAGATTTTTGAATATAAAACTCTACATCTAATATGTCAAAATTTAAAAGCACAATTTGTGTGGCTACCATTAGCATTTGTTGCCATTTCTGGTAATTTATACCGTTTTTCAAAATGTAACTTCTATGAATCTTCTGTAACTGAGTTACTTTGAATAATGGTCTGTGTGATAGATAGTTGATTAATAAATGGCGTGAGTTTTTTGTAACCACCTCACGTAACATGCAGTCCCCATCTTCCTGTAATAAAACCTAATGATCAGCCCTATGCCAATTTTGTATCGTTTAAGCAACTGCATTTTTCTAACATTCACCATCTTTTACTTAACTTATTAACCTTAGATTGCGTCTCAATTCTTTTTTCTTTTCATGAACAACCGGGTCAAAACTATGCTGCTCTGATGCTTTTCGTGAGGCCACACCATCCTTTTTTTTTTCCTTTTGCCACAGAAAGGTCACAGTGTGTTGTTGTGATGGCCTCTATTTTTTTTTTCAATTAAAGAGCAGTTCTTCAGAAAGCGCCACATACGTTAATTAGAACCCTTTACATTAGCAAAGTACTTTGTTATTCAGTGACCTTCTGGGATGACATAGATCCTGATGATTAAAAGGGCAATTGGCCTCCATATTAAAGTTCAAATCAGCCATCAGGACATTATGGCCACTAAGGTTGGTGTCATCAGTTTTAAATGTGATTTATCGAATAATGTTGGAGAAAGTACTAAATCAATAGTTGATCAAGTGTGTTTTTTAACGTACAATTTTCCATCTGATCGCCCTCAATATTCCCATTTGCAATCCTAAAATCCCAAAAGTCAAATAACTTACTCCATTTTTTTCCCCATTTTTGAATCAAACGACCCGTGTATCATTTCTAGAGCCACATTCCAAATTAAAATCTCTGGCCGTAATATTTATACCATCAATGCCCATCATATAATCTTCCAATGTTTTATCCACCATGACCATAAATTCATCTAAATTAGAAATCGAGGGGTTCCAATAGTTATCTAGCAACAAGAGTCGATTAATTTCAGGACTTCCATACTAAGAATCTTTACAGCTAACATCCCTGCTGTCTTGTCAAAATTCACGTCAAAAATATCTAGGATGGTATTTTTTATTGCAATCTGCCCGAAGGAAGTCCATTTGGAGAATTGGCTAATTGTTTATTTATTGTATATCCATTTTAGGCCAGTTTTTCTGAAGTCCAACTAAGGGCTTAGTATAACCATTTAACTGAGGCAGTACAAGGCTCGACTCTTAGTATAAGGCTGTTCCACCTGAGTTCAAGGTAGCGTAAACAGAGCAGCCAGGCTTATTTTAGAGGGAGAGGGCTGTAGAATCAGTACAGAGAATTTGAATTATACATATGGTCCTAAGAGAAACTGATGTATTGTGTATTGTAAAAAATAATGGGTCTATTTTGTAAACAAGCAGACCAAGAGATTCTTGGGTAAGTAAGTACTATCATAAAGCATATAAACGCATTATAAAAACACAACACTATGCTTTAAAGTTCACAAACTATAGCATAGACCTTATTTAGAAATCTAACAGTATGTCTAGTGGGGTAAGACCTTTGTATGCACTCAGTATAGGGCACACCTATTCTTGGGGAGTAAAACCATAAGTTACTTTCAGAGTAATACAAGGGTATTAGGTAGACCCTGTCAGTTAAGCAGTGACACGCAACAAGGAAATAAGTCAACCAACTTGCAAATATACTTTTCTGAATAGTGGAACACAGATTCGGGTAGCAGTATTTCTGAGGCTTGTGGAATCTGCTTAGATCACATGCTCTGCATAGGCCGACATCTAGTGGAAGCTGTGCGGAGTATTAGTTTGTTTTTCGAAACTCGAAAAGGGGCGTCGAACTAGGGCGTGCCAGTAATACTATCCCTAGTGTGACGTCCACTGTACCCATAATCCCTCACACGTGTAGGACCCTCAGATTGTTTTTTTCCGCCGTACTTGTCGGAAGCATAGTTGCGGAGTTCCCTGGCTTTCAGCCATTTATCATAAATTAACCTAAAATTCCTGTTCCTCAAATTCCACATCGAGATTCCGAAGATCGACGCCGGTACTGGAGAACAAACAGCCATCGAGACTGCACGATGGATTTTGGGCCTCGGAAGGCCTCTGGCCTCGGTCCGGGCCTCGGAAGGCCTCTGGCCTCGGCCCTGCAAGTAGGGAGAGTGGGGGGTGGACATACTCAAACGTTTTATTTCCTACATACACTCGCTCGCTGCCATATATTAACATATGGAGAGTACTCCATTTAAATTCTGCCCCAATTGCAACCGTACGTTTCCTTGGGTAGATGAGCATAACACCTGTAATCTGTGCCTGCCTAGGGACCACCCCAAAGCAAATTGCAGAGCGTGTAAGCTCTTTAAAGCTAAAACACTTAAGGACCGCTCCATCAAATGTTGTGCCCATTATGCCAGGCAGCTCGAGGCCATGGACGCTGTGGGTTCCTTCAGGAATGGCCGCAATGGCGCCGTATTGGACGGCAAGGGCACAGGGCTGTCATTAGACACCCAAGCGCAAGCCACCGACCTCAGAGGACTGTCCGGCGGGGCAGTTATGGGGACTACACCTGGCGGCAAGAGCGCTACCCACACACCTTCATCTAAGCACACTAACCCCTCCCGAGCCTCGACACGCGTGTCGAGTGATCGGCAGAAAAAGGCACAAAGAGAGCGGTCCGCAAAATCTGTGTCCTCTGGGCGCTCCAGTTCACGGTCACCCCATGACACCCAGCAACCGTCTTTGATTGCCAAGTGTGCCACACTATCTAAGGTCACAGAGGTATGGTCGTCAGAAGACGAATCCGACCTCTACCCCCAAACAGTACATTCAAAGTCGACTCTGGCAGTTCGTTGCACGTCTGCTTCCGAGACTCGACGTCCCTCCTCTAAAACTACAGAACATCTTCTACTTCCGAATCTCGACGCCAGGCGCCGAAAGATTCAGGGAAAGCCAAAGAGTCAGGGAAACATGCCTCTACACACGGGAAAGGGGACAAACAACAGAAAAAAGCTTCTGAACATCAAGTCCAGAAGGAGAAACGCAAATCTTCTGAGAAGTCCAAGAACCCTGACCCTGCCACTAGGCCTAAAGTTGTCCCTTCCACTCCCCATGATATGGGAATAGAAGAACCACCACAGCAGGAAGTGGTCCTTCCCAGTTCCAAAGAATGGAGCTCTGAAGACATCGACAGGGTGATGAGGAGGATGTCTTTTATGGCACATTTTTACGAGAAAAATCCTGATTACTTCCTAAGCTATCAGAATACCCCTGCTACCTCTACTCCTTCCGGATCCAAAAACCTTCAACCTCCTAGTAAAAAACCCCATACTGAGACTCCAGTTCAGGGCCTGATTTCAGACCCACTCACTATTGAACCTGATCATCAGTATGTTGAAGATCCAGACATACAAACACTGGACGACCAGGCAGGGGTGGAATATTATGGAGACAATGAGGACCATGATGATGAGGAGGAGGAAGACGAGGCAGAGGCCTATAGTCTCGACTCCCCTTTTCCCAAGGACCCACCGGTGAATGACTCGCCTGTGGACAATCAACCATTACTGAACAAGGTCTTAGCTAGAGCTGCAGACCACTTTCAGATAGACACTCAAGGGGCTCAAGAAGAGAGGGACTTTGCAGAGCAAATTATGGGGGATAGAAAATCCATTGCCCAAGCCATACCAATTCTGAAGTATATTCAACGCAGAATTGACCCCTCTCTACTCACCCCTAATCTTACCCGGGCAGTTAACCCAAGAATAGAGAAATTATTCAGGCCTCCCCCTCCGACCCACTTTATATAAGGGGTCAGCTTAAACCCGACTCATTGGTGGTTACAACCATCAGGAAAAGGGCAGGGACACCTCTAGCATCCTCCTCTGAAGCTCCCCCAGACAAGGAGAGCAAAATGATATATGGGCTAGTAAGGAAAGTGGCTTCAACTTCCGCTTACCAGGCAAGAATTGCTAATACCACCATTCTGCTGGCAAGTTACAACTGTCACCAGTGGGAACAGGTAGCTGCCCTCATTGCCTCCGCACCTGAACCTCTAAAGGGCCAGTTGGCCCAGATTGCGTCAGAAGGGAGATCGGTGTCCGGATGCATTATCAAGGTGGCTTTTGACGCAGCGGACAATGCAGGCCGGCTCATCGCAGAGAGCACAGTCATCAAGAGACACGCTTGGCTGAGGCAATCAGAGTTTAAACCCGAGACCCAAGCCACACATCGACATGCCGGTGGAACCAAATGTCTTGTTTGGGAAAGCGGTGGAGGAGGCACTCAAAACAGCCAAGGACGAATATGATACCCTACAGTCCCTTGGACAATTAACTAATAAACCCACAAACCAACGAGGGAATAATAATTTTTGTCGCTCTCGCGGCCAAAATTCCCAGAGAGGGTCTAATTACTTTCAAGGGCAAGGAGCATCGTGGGGAGGAAACCAACAGGCTTCACAGGGTTTCGCCAAAGGTCAAAAGAGGGGCCGTGGTAGGGGGAGAGGCAGCCCAGGTAGAGGTGCCACACCCCCCAGCAAACAGTGACATTCCGCTCCGGGTCCCTTCTCATGCATCCCCAGTAGGGGTGCGCATTTCCACCGTCACCGAGGTATGGGAAGGGATCACCTTGGACAGATGGGAGTTGTGTCCGCGGGATACTATATCGAACTGTTGGAACGCCCCCAAAACTATCCTCCAAGACAGAAAATACACTCTTTGGAGCACCAAAGAATCCTCCTCGAGGAGATCGTCATTTTTCTTGCAAAAGACGCGATAGAACTCGTCCCGGGCAACCAGGTAAACAAGGGTATTTATTCAACTTACTTCCTTGTGCCAAAAAAAAACTAACAAAGTGCCCAGTATTAGACTTACGCTCTGCAAACAAGTATGTCAAGCCTCAAAAATTTCGCATGACTACACTACAAGAGGTAGTCCCCCTACTGAAAAAAGGAGATTACATGGCAACATTGGACATGAAAGATGCCTATTTTCATATTTCCATGTTCCCAGCGCACAGAAGATTCTTGCGCTTGAAGGTGGACAGTCGGCACTATCAGTTCAAGGCATAGCCTCGGCTTCAAGGGTATTCACCAAGGTACTGGAGGTGGTGGCGGCGCACCTACGCAGGGAGGCAATCCCAGTGTACCCTTACCTGGATGACTGGCTCATCACAGGGGAAACCCCCGTAATTTGTAGATCCAACATTCAAAGAACGATCAACCTCCTCTTCCAATTGGACTTCTCAATCAACGAGAAAAAAATCAAGCCTGGTGCCAAGCACCTCCAAAACAGTTCCTAGGACCTGTCCTAGACACTCAAGAGGGGTTGGCCTTTCCATCCGAGGAAAGAATTCGGAATCTATTACTGCAAATCCTCAATATCAGCCCGGTCGCCAGATAAGGGTTCGCAAAGCGATGTTTGCTAGGCATCAGGGGTGTTGCTAGGTCTGGAAAAGATCTGGGGCCAAGCTAATGTCAGGACTGCTGGGACTCTGGGCTAGCTAGCATTTTGGTTGTAGTCCCTGAGATTCTACTCGGGGCTACAACCAAAAGACCCGGTGCTATAGCCCCTTAAGCCCCCCCAAGCAACGCCTCTGCTAGGCATGATGGCATCCTGCATTTACCTGGTTCCCCATGCACGCCTGCGCATGCGCCCCATGCAGGAATGGTTGGCGAAACAGTGGTGTCGGTCAAGTGGTCAGTGGGAAGATCTAGTGGTCGTTTCGCCGACACTAGTACAGAGTCTTCGCTGGTGGACAAGAGAGAACCTTTCAAAGGGGAAACCCTTTTACGATCCACAAATACAGGCCATAGTCCCGACATATGCGTCCCTTTCAGGGTGGGGAGCACACCTCCTTCAACACAGAGCTTAGGGCCTCTGGTCTCACACAGTGGCCAAGAATCACATCAATATGCTAGAGCTTCTGACAGTCTTCAGTGCGCTTCGAGCGTTCGAACCCCACCTATCGAACCTGTCAGTGCAGATCCTAACGGACAGCACGACCGCAATGTTTTACATAAACAGGGGGGCACTCGTTTGCCAAATCTGTCCAGGCTTGCCCAGAAAATTTGGATATGGGCACTGAGACAGAACATTTACCTGTCGTCTCAACATGTTCCAGGGGATCTCAATTCACTAGCGGACGCTTTGAGCAGAGACCCCCCTCCCAGAAGAACACGAATGGTGTCTGCATGAAGAAGTCGTAGGGGTTTCCCCACTATATACCTATTCGCCAGAAGCAAAAACAGACAATGCCCCGGATTCGCATTCCGGTTTCCCCCAGCCAGGCTCCAAGGGGAACGCCCTATGGATGAACTGGTCAGGTATGTTTGCCTACGACTTTCCACCAACCCCTCTGATGAGGAAGGTGGTCCACAAGATACACAGGGAATCGATGACGCTCATCCTAGTTGCTCGCATCTGGGCGAGACAACCGTGGTTCCCGCACCTGCGCAAACTGGCAGTGTGCAAACCCATAAGACTCCCGTGCTGGTACAACCTACCCAGCACGTAGGACAAACCGTGCATCCTCAACCCAACTCGATGAACTTGGCAGCATGGCTCCTGAAGTCAGAGTTTGGACATCTCAATTTGCCACAGAGATGCATGGATATCTTAAAAGAATCAAGGAAACCGAACACAAGACACTGTTACTTTGATAAGTGGAAAAGATTTGTTATTTGGTGCCAGAATAAACAAATCAACCCAGTTGTTTGCACTCCTTCCAATATTGTCCCCTACATGCTCCACTTACTGGATGCAGGGTTGGTATTTAATTCACTTAAGGTACACCTGGCAGCGCTGTCAGCCTACACCACCTCCCATAGAAAAGTGTCATGGTGCAAAGTGCCAGTTGTCAAAGCCTTTATGGAAGGGGTGAGGAGACTCCACCCTCCAATTTCTAACCCACCTCCAGGGTGGGACCTTAATGTGGTGCTTGGTAAACTTATGGGACCCCCCCCCCCCCCCCCCCCTTTGAACCCATGCATAAAGCTAGTCTCAAACACCTGACTTATAAGACTGCCTTCTTAGTAGCCATTACATCCATAAGAAGGGTCAGTGAAATTGAGGCTCTCAGTGCAGGATCCTTTCTTTTCTGTTCATAAGGATAAACTGGTTCTACGAAATCACCCTAGGTTCTCACTTAAGTTCATTTCAAAATTCCATGTTAACCAGTCCATTTAGCTACCGGCCTTCTTCCAAGAACCCAAGAGCTCTGCTGAGGTGAAACTACACACACTAGATGTGCGAAGAGCGGTCCTCTACTACATAGACAAGACCAGACCGCTAAGAAAAACAGATCAACTGTTTGTCTCCGTAGCTACAGGCAGAGAAGATTGTGTCTCTAAAGGTGCCATCTCGAAATGGATAGTCAAATGTATCCAGCGGTGTTACTCCCTTTCAGATAAAGCTCTGCCTTTCACGCCAAGGGCCCACTCTACAAGAGGCACCGGGCCCACTCTGGCTTTCATTGCAAATGTACCCCTTGACACCATTTGCAAAGCAGCTACATGGAGCTCTATTCACACTTTTACTCAGCACTACTGCATTGACACTCATTCCAAGACAGATACTCAAGTGGGACAAGCGGTTCCAAGACATTTGTTCGCTCATGACCCTTCTCGCATCCCACCTCCTTCTTCTAACACTGCTCGCTAATCTATGCACAGCATGTGATCTAAGCAGATTCCACAAGCCTCAGAAGGGATACATTACTCACCGTAATCGTATTTCTGATGCTTGTATCTGCTTAGATTCACATGCACCCGCCCTTCCTCCCCTCTGAGAGAAGGCGCATGGATGCTTGTAGTCTTATCTATCTGCTTGGATACTGTGTACTCGCGCTACTCCTCATGCTACCTCATTTCAGAAAAAATACAATCTGAGGGTCCTACACGCGTGAGGGATCATGGGTACAGTGGACGTCACACTAGGGATAGTATTACTGGCACACCCTAGTTCAATGCCCCTTTTCGAGTTTCGAAAAACAAACTGTAATACTCTGCAGCTTCCACTAGATGTCGCCCTATGCACAGCATGTGAATCTAAGCAGATACAAGCATCAGAAATGTGATTACCGTGAGTAATGTACAGTGCTTTAAGTGGGCCGGGGCCTGCCGGGGCCGGGCCCCGCCAGTCTCCAAAAAGTAGGGCTGAGCCGGGGCCCTGCCGGGGCCCCCCGGTCCCACCACGCCATGGCAGGACGCATTGTCCCGCCACGGCCGCAGCCGCGACGGGAGATGCGCCCGCCAGTGTAACGTTAGGCAAGTGGACAGAAGTGCCAGCCAGCCACAGCGTGCTGAGGCTGGCTGGCACTTCTGTCAGTCACTGTAACTTCCCTGATGACCCCCCATCTGAGGGGTCATCAGGGAAGTTACAGTTCCTTTGTTTGCCCTCGCCAGGTCACTGACCTTCTGTGAACCTGCGGGCTCCATGATCTAATATGCAGATTAGATCACGGAGCCCGCGGGTTCCCAGAGGGTGAAAGACGTCTTGGGCTCTGTGATCTCTGCTCAGAGCAGCGATCACTGAGCCCGAGGTGCCCGTCTCCTTTGGCAAATCTTTATAAAAGATGCCTTGAAAGTGTACGTTTCAAGCCATCTTTTAAACCGTAGAAATATTTCTATGTTTATAACAGACGGCTTGAAACGTACACAGTTCAAGGCATATTTTATAAAGCTTTGTCGACGGACAAAACCACCTTGGGTTTTGTCCGTCCTCAACGCTTTATAAAAGATGGCTTGTACGTTTCAAGCCATCTTTTATGAACATAGAAATATGTTACAAATGTCTATGTTTATAAAAGGTGGCTTGAAAAGTACACAAACCATAGTAAGGTAAGCACACAAGTGTGTGTAACTTTCTATGGTTTGTACACTTTCAAGCCACCTTCTATAAACATAGAAATATGTAACATTGCTATGTTTATAAAAGAAGGCTTGAAAAATACACAAACCATACTAGTACGCATACAAATATATAAATGCTCTACTAAATTTATATCTTTGTTTGCGCACCCTACTATGATTTGTGCACTTTTAGGCCACGCCCACAGCGGATGACACGCCCCCAAACGAGGGCCCCCCCTCAATTTCCTACCCCACTTAAAGCACTGGTAATGTATCCCATACCTCTACTACTATTGTGATAAGTTATACTAGGTGACCTTTTCGAGGGGATTGTGTCCTCCGACGTTTTCCACATCTATGGCAGGTAATTACCACAGCTGTGCTGCTTCAGAAAAATTGTAGGCGTCCTGCGTCAATGACGTCGATACGTTGTCCCTCGAGGGCCTCTGTCGCGGGTCGACGTCACTGGATGGTATATATAGGATTTATGGCGCCCGTAGCCTCAGTTCCGTTTTTTTCCGCAAACTTGTTTGCTTCGGAATCTCGGCCCGCTCGATTCTTCTACTTCGACAGCAATGTCTTCGTCTTCTACCCCGAAGTCGGGCTTTAAAAAGTGTCGGGACTGCAGTTTGAAAATGTCCATCACGGACCCGCACAACATCTGCATCTGGTGCCTCGGCGAAAGCCACGCCACCGAAGACTGCGATGACTGCCAGTCCCTGACATCGAAGGCCTTGCGGGAACGGAAGAAAAAATTAACGCTAGGTAGGGTGTCTAAGCCCCATAAGTCAAAATCTGCTGGGCTTTCAACCGACGACTCGAGAGGCGACTCTCTGTGTCGGCAAAAATCCAGGGGGGGGTCTTGGTCTCGGAGTGGTTCCCGCCATTCCTCTGCCTCTTCGAGGCATTCTAGGAAGCGTTGTTACTGGCCGCCTTCTCCGTCCTCGTGGGAGGACTCCGCTGGACGACGGTTGACTTGTCCCACCAAGGCTTAGTTGCCGGCAGAATGGGATGCATTCCGCCAGCAGATGATGGCGATTTTCGAATCGAAAGGCACAGTTCCGACCGCGCCTTCGAAAGAAGCCGGCAGGGAACATGCTCTGTCCACCACTCGCACGCCTTTGTGCTCGGGCAGTCGGCATGATCATCGGGAGCCATCGAGGTCCTGATCAGACAAGGAAGATTGCCGTAGCTGTGCCAGATCCAGGTCCCTGTCCTCGATGCCATTGAGACCGTTGGAACCAGTGAAGCCTTCGAGGAAGTCGTCGGCGCCAGGACACTCTCCGGGCTCCGCCCTCGAGGAAGTTGTCGGCGCCTCGTTCGACGCCGATTCCTTTGGCGCTCTTGGCGTCTTTTGTGGAGGATTTGCCAGAGGTGCCCCGGAGGACTGTGGAAGCTCCAAGGAAGGTTGGCGTCTCTTGACCTCAAGGATGCTTACTTTCATGTGCCAATTCATCCCAAGCACAGGAAGTACTTGAGGTTCGCAGTTGACGACTCGCATTTTCAGTTTCGGGTCCTACCGTTCGTATTGACCTCCGCCCCGAGGGTCTTCTCCAAGCTGATGGTGGTGGCAGCGTATCTCAGGAAAGGGGGGGTTTCACGTCTACCCCTACCTGGACGATTGGTTGATCAGGGCGCGCTCTCCCGAGCAAGCCCTGGATCATCTGTCAGTCACCTGCCACTCCCTTCACAAGCTGGGCTTCTCCCTCAATTTAAAGAAGTCCCATTTGACACCTACTCAGTTGCTCCAATACTTCGCAGTAGTGCTCGACACATCCCTGAGGCAGTGTTCGCCTCCCCAGGTGAGGGCTCATCACATTCTGCAGATGGTGGACAAATTTCAACATGCCCAGAGTCTCCCGGCATTCAAGTTCTTGAGGTTGCTCGGCCTCATGGCATCCTGCATTTTCCTGGTGCCAGAGGCCAGGCTGCGGATGAGATCTCTGCAGTGGGCTCTCAAGATGCAGTGGTCACAGTTCTCCGGCAGGATGTCGGATCCTGTTCAGATTCCGCCCTCGCACAGGATCTTCTGTGGTGAGCCGTCAAAGGCAATCTGATGAAGGGAGCTCCATTTTGGCAACCTTGGCCGGAGGTGACGATCGTGACGGACGCATCCCTCACGGGTTGGGGTGCTCATGTCAACAAGTTGACAGCCAGCGGACGTTGGTCTCCGTCAGAGTCCAGACTCCACATCAATCTGTTAGAGCTGCGGGCTGTCGGGCTAGCCCTGAAGGCTTTTCTGCCATCTGTGCGGGGGAAAAATGTCCTGATTATGACGGACAGTACAGTGGCCATGCACTACCTCAACAAAAAAAGGGGGGAGGCAGGGTCACTCCCGTTGTGCAGGGAGGCGATGCAGCTCTGGTTCTGGGCCATCCAGCAGGGAATTTCCATCACGGCAATTCATCTGGCCGGAGACGAAAACGCAGCGGTGGACGATCTGAGCAGGCAGAGCACGGTATCTCACAAGTGGGAGCTGGCTCAGGAAGTTCTGTTGGAGATCTTCACCCTTTGGGGAACCCCACAAGTGGATCTCTTTGCCACCAGTGTCAACCGGAAGTGCAAAAGATTCTGCTTGTGGGAATTTCCTCCAAGGGGAGCCTTAGCGGAGTGTTCCTTCCCACTGCTGTACGAGTTTCCTCCAGTCCCTGTCATTCCGCAAGTGTTGCAGAGGTTACGGAGGTTCGGTTCCATGATGATCCTCATTGCTCCGGCATGGGCCAGGAGAACGTGGTACCCGGACATTCTAGACATGTCCATCTGCCCTCCACACCGTCTTCCCTACTGAGACGATCTGCTCTCACGGGAGGGGAGGTTGGGTTTTCCATCCAGAGGTCAAGTCTCTCAGCCTTCGTGCTTTGTATCTGAAATGTTGAGGTATAAGGATTGGGACCTCCCCGAAGACGTGATGGAGGTGTTGCTTTCGGCCAGAAGGCCCGCAACGAAATACCTGTACCGTTGCCGTTGGAGAAAGTTCTGTGACTGGTGCAGGGTACAGAATGTGGATCCTTTCCAATGTTCCATTCCTTTGGTTTTGTCTTTTTTGCTTTCCTTAGCCCACAAGGGCCTGCAAGTGGGTACCATTAAGGGTTACCTGGCGGTGCTGTCCATATTTAAGCGCTCGTCTGAGGAATGGTCTTATTTTAAGATTCCTTTTGATTTCACAGTTTCTAAAAGGGCTCACTAATGTGTTTCCACCGTCGCCTTTCCAGGTACCAGGATGGGATTTGAATTTGGTTTTAAAGTTCCTGATGGGAGCTCCGTTTGAGCCCTTAGATTCTTGTCTGTTGCGACTGTTATCCTTTAAAACTGTATTTTTAGTTTATTTAGTATTCTATTACAGTTGCCTTTTTAAGATCGGTGGAACACAGATTGAGATCAGCAATAACTCTAACTTGTTTTAGGATGGCACACAGCTAACACAAGATAAGTTAAACCTATATACTTTTCAAAGGGGCTACAAGCAACTTAAATGCAAGTATAACCGACCGTGCTCGATGTTAGAGCAAGCGAAAATCCTTGGGTTTTGAAATGCCCCAAAATGGCCGGCGCAATTGCAGCACGTCGCCGTTCAGCAGCTTTGTTGTTCACGTTGCCTAGCAACAGGCTCTATTTGAGACAATAGTAGTCCGGCGGCAGGCAGAAGCCGGCCCCTGCATGAAGGCCCTGAGCAGAAGGCCCCTGTCTGTGCCTGTCGTGCTTGAGTGCGGCCCGACTCCAAGAAGGATCTCCAACGTTATTAACATTGCAGTACTTTACAGGCACCTGCTAACATTCGACTGCTGCACTGTTAACGTTTCTGATACACCGAAATCGCTTGCCAGCCTATCCTAGGAAGAAACAGTGAGTGTAACATGGTATGCTCTTTGAATTCTAAGTTAATCTCTCGGGCCTTTACTTAGTGCACTCGCTAAATGCTAACCTTCTCTCGGAAGGGAGCTACCCATGCTAGTTACTCATGTGCTCTTGCGTGATTCATAGGTCTCCCATCTAGCATTTGCCCTGATCTGAATATTGTGCCCCAGGCTACTAATCCTATTTTTAAAGTTGATATTCAGCGTTAAGTACATGCAATATGTTTGTCAACTACTGGTGTTTCCTAAGACTGAAATACTCTACTGTTCATGATGACATTGGCGGCAAATTCACCCATTGTACAAATACCATTTGTGTTACGCTAGTCAACGACTAAGCTAGGATCACTCACTGAATTAGCCGCACCCCTGTATCATTGCTTTATCATCATGAGGCCATGCTAGTACTTCTGCTTTGACCATACAATGTTTGCTCTGTTTTGCATGATCAGCTTATACAATGTAGGAGGTCTCCATCTAGGACCTCTATGTGTACATACCTTTGGTAGCATTTGCAACGCCAGTATACTTATAGCTTCATTAATATACTTTTATTTGACCAGACATAAGAACCTTGTGCTTGTTAGGTGACTAAATACTTATCAGTTCAATAACCACGGACTAGGTGACTACACTCCTGAATTACAGCGGCAGACCCTGATAAGCAATGGAAATCCCGAACCCTAAATTTAACACAAGTATCGGTCACCCTACATATATGGCTACTACCCATTATGTAACGCTTACATTGTCCCCCTCACTACCATAATCTTGGTCCATAGCGGCCACTGCATTCCTCTCTGCACTTCAGTCTGCTAAGACCACAACTAAAATGAAACAAAGAGTTGACGCCAAATACCTTGTGCCCTTTATGCCGACCAATGGATCCACTTATATCCCTCTAAGCCTACGCCTAATAAACCAGGCCCGTTCACCTAAGGAACGGTAGGCTAAGATCACGACTCTTAAGTGCATCGTTGCAACGGACTCACTGCATTAAAAGTTCAAAGGTACAGAACAAACTCACATGGGCTAAAAGGGATGTCTACAACACCACTAGAGTTTGCAATGATAACACTTCAAATCAAAATCCTAAACATGATCTCTCCACCCTCCCCCCAATCAAGGGCGCCCTTATCGCCAGATCACTTTTGGCTCATGCGCTTGATATTGCAGACCTCATTGGTCTCTAATAACGTGGACTTTCTAGCAATCTCTGAACCTGGCTCCATGCAGCAGCAGGTCCACTTCTCTCACTGGCTATTCCTGAAAAGTATACCATTTTCAGAATGGATAGAGAAGCCTAACGAGGTGGAGTTGCCTTCATTGCAAAAAAAACAGCTTGGTTTAAGGGCATTCACCAACCAACGATTCCCATCTGGAGAACTTCTCTCCCTCAAACTACCTCTCACGGCTTCCCGTTCATTAACTATAGATCTCCAGGCCCCACCTCATCATTTGAGGAAGATATCACACAGCTCCTCACTTGGAATTCCAAACCAGGATCCCAAATCATGATGATAGGTGACTTAAACTTAGGCTACAATGATGCCAATGCTGACAATGCACTAACCCTAGCTAATACTTTAACTGTATTGGGTTTTGTGCACAGAATAACTACCCCTACACATAGTAAAGGTTGAACCCTGGACTGGTTAGCATACATAAATTGTGATATCAAGATTCTGTCCAACTCATCCTCCGCTTGGTCAGACCACCATGTTATCTCCTTTACTATCCAGGACATATCGTACCCATATCCTTCTCTGAACCTAGCCCCACCAGCACAAAATAAACACAACATTACAGTTTATAGATTATTGCCCCTACCGCACCCTATCACCAACCACTTTAACTATGCCAAGAAAGACCCATCATCGCTGGTAGGACTTTACAATGATACCTTACTTCAAGCCATAAAAAAGTAGCTCTGCTGAAAATGCACAAAGTCAAACCATGTGCACACCACAACACCTGGTACACTACCAACCTTAAAACCTTGCATAGTACCAAAAGAACTGCGGAAGGGAATTGGAGAAGAAAAAAAACATCTTGAACAAACCTATCTTCACCACTGCCTCGAACCACTATAAAACTGCCATCATCCAAACTAAAAGTACCACCTACAATGAAAGAATTGCAAATGCCAATTCTGGCTCAAAAGAATTGTTCACTATCCTCCGAGAATTAGAATCCACAGTGCTACTGCAAGGATCTTGTACTAAAGACTCTACCTGGTGCACCAACATTCAGATCGCACTGCTGGATAAAAGTGCATTACTTCAAACTAAAATAGAGGCAAAGAAACTTAGCCTGACACATGATTCCCAATTCAGAGCCTAGCGACATTCCGTCAAAAGCCTTTATGCCGTTTGAGTTTGCCCCTGTTTCGACAATCGAAGTAAAGAAAATAACCTTGCGACCCAAAATATCGAGATGTCAAGGTGACATCTGCCCAGCTTCAGTCATAAAAAGGCACTGGAGGAGCTTGCTCCCTTCATCACGTCCATAATAAACGCCTCCTTTGAAACAAGTACCGTCCCAACCAACCTGAAAGACGCATGGGTCCTTCCATTACTGAAAAAAACTACCTTAGACCCTAATATCCCGACTAACTATCAACCAATAACAGTACCTTTTCTACTTAAAATATTGGACAGCGCAGCATACTTGCAAATTCAAAGTAACCTAGAATCGAACAACCTCCTGGGCCTTCGCCAATCTGGCTTCAGACCAGGTCATGGTACTGAATCTACGCTGAAGGACCTAAATCCAAATGGATGAGCTAAAAGACAGCGGTAACTTAGCGCTCCTCCTTCTACTTGACCCATCTGCGGCCTTTGATTTGGTCAACCATAAAGTACTCTGTAAACATTGAACGGCAGCCCACTTCTCTTCCAAGGCAGTTCTATGGATAGTCCTTTCTATCCAATAGGACAATGAGGGTATTCACCCCTACTGCTTCTGCTGAACCAGCCCCAGTATCCTGCAGATTTCCGCAGGGCTCCTGCAGACCCCCTCCCCCACCCCTGACATTGTATAACATATTTACTAAGCCACTCTTGGACCATCTGGATGAAATGGGTGTCACCTACACTATTTATGCGGCTGACACCCACATTCTCATCCTTATCACAGGTTACTATGTTAGGGAGAATTCTCTGTTCAGGCTGAATTTCCTAACCTAGTGAGTCCCCAGCATTTCTGCTGGTTTTCTAGAGTTTGTTTTTTTTTCTCCTGCCAAGAGTGAGTCTCTTTTCCTCACACTCTTGGACATGATTTGAGGGGTTCCTTTGACTGTTAATGTCTTTTATGGGCTATGGGGTCTTTTACTCCATAGGGTCTCATGTGTTTTTACTATGCGTGTTACACAGCACCCTCAGTGCAGTGACACAGGGGTGTCATAGTGACACCCCACCATAGACTCCATACCCCGGGACTGACTACTGTCTCCCAGGGCATGTAAAGTCACCATTGGCTTTACTAGTCCCAAATTATGAACAGAAACCAGTACAAACCATCATATTGTGGACGTACTGGTCGGGGCAATTCGATTGCCGCGGGGTCTGTTATTCGAGGGGGCACGTCTCCGGCCCCCCTGATCGAGTTGTGGCTGGTGGCAGTGGATACTACTTTTTATATTCGACCGCAAATATATCTCTATGGGATTTTCCCATTGTTCGAGGCTACCAACTTTAATTATTTAATTCCTATAGCCTCGAACATACCGCCGGGTTATTTATTTAATATTAATTCACCGGTTGGTATTTCTTTGCCAGAACTCGATTCTAAAATGGTGTTTGTGTTCTCTTCTGTGACTCCAACCCAAGTCGAGCCCTTTGTTCCACTTTTTGGCGGGCTTCTCCACAGAAGCCTCCAAAAGTGGTGCCACTCTGTCTGGGTACCACAGGGGGTGTGGGAGGGGGTTTAGGCACCCTGGACTGAGTTGCCTTGGCAACTCAAGTCACACTCTTGTGTGATTGGCCCAAGTTGTTTGATTGACAGCTAGGCTGAATGAATGGGGGTTTCTTGCATAAAAGCAGGGCTTTTGGGACTGGAACTTCAGAAGTCGCCACAGGACCTGAGAATCCGAAGAGGTAGAAGCTGAGCCGACCTGCAACGACAACACCATCGGTGGAGCCCTGCTGAACCGTCTCACCACTTCCCGACGACAGAGGAGATCTTCTTGCCGGAGAGTCTCTTACCCTTGATCTGGTGGGGACAACCAGTTCGCTTTCCTTTTTCGCCTACCAGGACGCCTAGTGGTCGAATTGCCCGTGCCAAGCGCCCCGGCAACCGGATAGCCACTTACCACTGGACCGCGAATAAAAGGACCTGAGAACTCCGCGACTGGTTTCTTCCCTGGCAGTGCAACGGACTCCTGTCTTCCTCCCCGACGAGATCCTCTCTTCCCCCGGACGAAGCACTGACTTGCATCCGCTGCCAGGAACAACTGCCCCCGCTGGAGTGTTCTCACCACTTTAAGGTACTGTGTCCGCCAGGCCTCCCTTTCTAAAGATTGCTACAAGGTAATAACCCCTTAACCTTCTGGACTGGGCTGGCCGCCTTGACCTTCTAACTGGTCCCTTTCTTTGGTCCAACTCTTTTTGAACCTCTTCAAGACTTTTGTGCACTGCAACCGTGTGACCTTGGACACATTTTGTTTTGATCCCCTTAAAGTGGATCCGGCCTACTGAACTCTAAACTCACGGTTTTACTTTGCCTTCCTCTCTTGTTGTGTTCTTGTAAAAGTGTTGGGATCTGTTTCAATTTATACTCTGCTTTTCTCTCCCTTTTAAAACAAATTATTAGAGTGCCATCTACGTTAAGCGATCACCGCTGTCTGAAAATAAGTGAGGCTTTACTTAAGACTCGTCTAATATTCTTCTAAGGGAGTGTATATCTTTTAGTGACCGTGTTTTTGATTTGCTTACTATTAGTGACTGTGTGTTTTTCTAGATGTGGTTTTAAATAAATAATTATCTCTTTTACACCAAGCTCTGGTCAGTGTTTGCTTGTTCTACTGTGTTCTTTTGACCTATTGTGAATACTCTGTATACTGCCTAACTGTTCTTGAAGGAAGTCTGACTGCTCAGCCACAGCTACCAAGTGAATCTGTATGGTACAGACTGCTACCAAGTGGGTTTACTGCCAAACACCTGTAGTCTTAAATCTTTTATAGTGGTCCCAGAGGGAACTGCACAGGTTTCTGCCTAACGACGAAGGGCGCCCTTTCGGAACTCCGGAGGCAAGCAAGGTGCCTCCAAAGGATTCGGCGGCGGCTCCTCGACGTACCGACAGGCGGACCGCTCCTTGTCGCAGGAGGCCCACAGAGGAAGCGGCAAGTCAGGAGGATCTCGTTGTCGGCGCCAAGGAGGCCAAGGCGGCAAGGCCGCCGCCAAGCAGGACTGAACCGGCTGTAGCGTCCGGCCCCCACCTGAGCACCCCTGTGGGAGGCCGTCTGGAAGTTCGTCAGTGTGTGGGAGTCCATCTCCACCGACCGATGGGTGCTGGATGCCCTGGCCCGCGGGCACACTCATTTCTAAAAAAGGTGCCCCTGCATTCCTCCCGTGGCCAGGAAGGAAAACCAGTCCCTCAACTGCTACTGGAAGTAAGGGCGATGCTGAAGAAAGGAGCCATCGAGCGTGTCCCAAAGAGGCTCTGGGGCTCCGAGTATACTCTCGATACTTCCTCGTAAGAAAGAAGACCAGTGGTTGGCAACCCATCCTGGACCTTCGTCATTTAAACAAGTACATCAAGGCCCACAAGTTTCGGATGGTCACCCTCTAGCATGTGCTGGGGCAGCTGGTGGAAGGCTACTTCCCATCGTCGCTGGACTTGGAGGATGCCTACTTTCACATCCCCATTCTAAAAGGACATCGAAAGTTCCTGGGATTCGTAGTCCAAGGGCGGCACTACCAGTTCAAGGTCCTTCCCTATAGATTGAAGTCAGCACCCAGGGTGTTCACCAAGTGCCTAGCACCAGTGGCTGCGCCTGCAAGGGGATTCACGTCTACCCCTACCTGGACGATTGGCTCATCCGAGCAAAGACAAGGGATCTCGCCGTCGGGCACACAGCGAAGACCGTACAACTGCTCACAGATCTGGGATTCTCCATCAACTTCACCAAATCCCACCTGGTTCCGTCGCAGGTCCCACTGTTTCTGGGAGCCAAGCTCGACACAGTGGCGCAACTGGCCTCCCCGTCGGAGGAAAGGATGAAGGCCATCCTGGGCAAGGTGCAGTGGCTGTTTGCCATGGACGTGGCCAGGGTGAGATCCATCAAGTCCCTTCTCGGCATGATGTCCTCATGCATCTACCTAGTGCGCCTTTGCAGTTTGCCGATGCATCCACTCCAAGAGTTCCTCGACGCCTGTTGGATGCAAGCGGCGGGCAGCTTCGAAGACAGGATCTCGCTAAACGAGACCTTCTACCAAGCGATCCGGTGGTGGGGCACCCGTGCACATCTGACAGCAGGTACAGACTTCCAGACCCCGGCACATCGGGAGACTGTGACAAAGGAAGCCTCCATGGAGGGATGGGCAGCGCACACCGGAGATCTCCACACAAGAGGCCTTTGGCTCCCGGAGGAGAGGTCACTACACATCAGTGTCCTGGAGCTCCGAGCTGTGTTCTGGGCCCTCAGGTCACTCCTTCCATCCCTCAAGGGCAAGGTAGTGAGGATCTTCACCGACAACACCATCACAATGTTTTACATCCGGAAGCAGGGAGGCACCAGATCCCCCAGCCCTATCCAAGGAGGCCCAGGATCTGTGACACTGGGCCGTCGCCCAAGGGATGTTTCTGGTACCCTTCCACCTGGCAGGAATAAAGAACACCATCGCTGACTCACTCAGCAGGGAGCTGCGCTTGTGCCACGAGTGGGAACTGCGGCAGGATCAAGTGGATCGGCTGTTCCAATGATGGGGCAATCCCCAGATCGACCTATTTGCGACGGCAACGAACACCAAGTGCCGGAGGTTCGCCAGCAGGTTTCCCCAGCTGGGCAGTATGGGAGATGCCTTCTCCTTCCCCTGGGACGGCCTGTTCCTGTATGCGTTCCCACCGTTGCTGTTGCTGCTGCGACTCATCAACCAACTCAAGCGGTCCCGGTGCAGGATGATCCTTGTCGCACCAGCGTGGCCGAGACAGATCTGGTTCCCAGACCTTCTGGACTTGTCAGCGTCCCCCCCCAGTCAAGCTGTCGACGGACGCGGATCTCCTCGCCAGAGAAGGAGGCGCCATCCTCCATCACGAACTAGGGTCGCTGAACTTGCAGGCCTGGCTCCTGCAGCACGAGTTTGGAGGATACGATATCCCGGCGGACTGCAAGGAGGTACTTGCCAAGGCCAGGGCGTCCTCAACTCTCAAGTGCTATGGACATAAGTGGAAGAGCTTCTCTGTCTGGTGCGGCGCACAGATGATTAACCCTCTGCGGATTATGGCCCCTCAAGTTCTGCCATACTTATTTTCGTTGGCCAAGGCAGGGCTGGCCCATGCCTCCATCAAAATCCATCTAGCGGCGTTCTCCCGCTACACCAGAACTCCGGGGCGCTCATCTCTATCCCATCGCCTGGTGAAGTTCATGAAGGGACTGTTCCGATCGTTCCCGCCGGTGAAGGCTCTGGCCCCGGCATGGGAGCTAACGTGCTGCTGACCAGGCTCATGGGGCTGCCATTCGAGCCTCTGCATTCTGCACCGTTGAAGTTCCTGTCGTGGAAGACAGCGTTTCTCGTGGCCATCACCTCTGCACGACGAGTGGGAGAGATCCAGGCCCTCTCTTGTAAACCTCCATACCTGACTTTCCACAAGACTAGGGTGGTGCTGAGGACGCACCCCTCCTTCATGCCCAAGGTCCCGTTGGACTTCCATCTCAACGAGACCTTGGTGTTACCTGTTTTCTTCCCTCCGCCTTTGTCGCCGGCCGAGAGGGCTTTGCACTCGCTGGATGTAGCTAGAGCGCTGAAGTTCTACATGGACCGCACAAAGAGTTTTCAGAAGACATCACAGCTATTTGTGAACTTTGGACCTGTGAACCAAGGGAAGGCCCTTTCGAAGGCTTCCATTTCCAGATGGCTCTCCGGCTGCATCATGCACTGTCACCGGTTGGCAAACCGACCGCTGCCCGGCCGTCCGAGAGCCCATTCGACCAGAGCGATCGCTGCTACCACGCCGTTCCTATCTGGTGTGCCCCTGCTGGACATTGCAGGGCTGCTACATGGAGGTCGACGTACACCTTCACGTGATTCTACTGCGTCGACCGGGATTCCAGGAAGGAGTCCAGAGTTGGCCAAGCAGTGCTGCGCAACCTGTTTGCCTGAAGGTGGGCCTGGTGAGGAGGTAAGAGATGCTTAATGTTGAGTTGATGAAACGCTTAATGCTGAGCTTTGCCTCCTCCCGTGGTTGTGCATGTGTGTGCTGCTATGTATTCTTGTATTCATGAGCATGTGAATCCACGCCAGACCCCATTCTGGAGAAGGAACAAGTTACTTACCTGTAACTGTTGTTCTCCAGCATGGGTCTGGCATGGAAACACATGCGAACCCTCCCTCCTACCCCTCTGCGGCTCTTCACTTGGTCCTACTGCCACTTTACGTGCTACCAAATCTGAGGTTGCCTGCCAGGGGAGGGGCTTGGGGAGAGGGCAGCCATTGGCTGGGGGTAGTATGACCCAGAGACCAGTGATTGGTTACTACTAAGAAAGACAGTTCAGAAACGAAACTGCAACTGATTTTTTTCTTGAACGAGGATTCCCAGCCTGACGGGGAATATTCATGAGCATGTGAATCCATGCCAGACCCATGGTGGAGAAAAACAGTTACAGGTAAGTAACTTGTTCCTTATACTAACATGAATAGTAAAGTGAAACCAACAGCATTACTTTTGGGGAAGAGGCACAACCAATTCACAGGTGAATATCTTAACCTTATATATACTTTTCAGAATAGTGCAACACACATTCAATTTAAGTAAGAAATTTTATAACTGTGCACTCTCGGAGTTTGTTACCAACCAACTTCCTTTACAAGTAACATTTGAACACTTTGTTCTTCCAGGCAGAACCCTTTTCTTATTCAGTCCTTCCCTTATTCTATAGCATGAGGCTTTAGAGGGACCCTACTTGTCTATGTTCCAGCTGTCGGCAAGGTGAGATGGGGTTCAGTTGCACACTAAGTCAGAGTATTTCACTTTAAAGTAAAGAATCTGCAGCCAAAAACCCGGTCGATGGAGTCCTTTGTCAAGAAGACGGAAGACAGGACTTTGGAAGGACTTTTGCAGCAGGGATCACAGGAGAAGGCTGAGGGTTTCCACGCAGCTGGATGCGGCTTTGTGGATTTGGCACCTTTTCAGGAGCACAGAAGACAGAATATCACTGGTCGGATTCTCGTTTGGAGGTCCAGCCCTCTGGTGAGGTGACTTTTTGGACCTGAATCGTGCCTCTGGAGATCCAACAGTTTGCCCACTAAGTTTCAGCGAGATTCGGAATTCTGAAGACTGTGCACCGCCAGATGGCTCGAGGTCCCAGGGTATTGGGGTATTTATTTAGTATTTTTCTTTGTTTATTTGTGGTTAGTCAATATTTGACTCTTCACAATACATACAAAAGTAAAAGAAAAGGGAAAAGTGAAAAGAAGGGAATCAATTAATCAGTACAGATTAAAAAAGAATCTCATTTCCATTCCTCAGTAAGATGACATCAAACCGTTCATAAGAAACATCTACACCGCCATCAAGCCTTTATAATCGGTTAAATTTTCTCCAAGAACCTTTCAACTTCCACAGACAAAGGTTTCTTTCCCCGCTGACATACGATTCCAAAATTCCTCAGAATATAACCAGTCGCTGTTATGGACAAAACGGGAGAAATTATCAACCCTTTGCTGACTGGTACCTGAGCATGACCTTAAAAGATGTTTCACGTTTTGTTTAACACTCGAGTCACACAGGTTACAAATACTATCCATCAATGTGCAAATGGTTCCTGATTCTCAATAGGTTCATGCAGAACCTTAGTAAGTTCGCCCTCCACTTTAGGTTTTGAAAATGTTCTGAGATAGGGTAGCAGATAACCTAGAGGTTTGTCATTAACTTGGAAGTGCTTAAAATATTTCATATTAACAAATGAAGCCCTAGACGCAATTTAGTCATTCTGGCCTATTGTTGTTTTTTTTTGTTTTTTTTACTTTAGTTATTTTTCTGAGGACGGACATTTCAACAACAGGACTGTGGCATCCTGCTTCAATTCACGCAGACCATCAAACCACCTATGTCTATGTAAAGAGATTTCTTTTGAGGGTTTATGTTTGATCTATATATCATGACCCTTCTCCATTCAACATGACATTGCAGGGATTGAAGACCTAGTTTGTAGCGTAACCTGGCCATAGGTAATGAGCGGTAAATTGAGTACTTTTTTCCAAATACAACCCTCAATTAATACCCAATTAATTTTCAAATTACCTTGCCCTTACAGAATTTACTTAAAGGCAAAAGAGTGAATCTACAATAAACAGTTTTTTTTGCTCATTTGGCATATGAGCTGGGTCACCTTTTTCCCTAGGTCTACTTCCAATGCTGCTATGGAGGGAGTCGATGTTATCATAACGCCCAAGTATTTTATTTCTTTTACCACAGGCAAAGTCTGATTTGCCATCTTACACTTGAAGCTTCCTTTCTTTTCTTTATTGCATGATTATATGTCATAATGAAGGTTTTGCTTGGGTCAATGATAAGGTCGTTCAAAGGTGAATAGTTTCCAAAGGCTACAATCAAGTGATGTAGGCCTATCGGACTGCGATCCAATAGGACCACATCATCTGCATAGGCCAAACCAGTGATTTTGAGATTGTCAGTTGATGGCGCAACTAACGAATGAGGTGTGAGTTTACTCCAAAGATCCGCTAGGAAAAAGTTGAAAAGGCAGCGTGCTAAAGTACATGCCTGTCTTAAACCTTTGTCAGTTGAAATGCTTCCATGTGTTAAAATTGCGGTAAAAAATGCTGTGAACACAAAATATTGCAGCAAAAAGGCAATGGTTTTGCCTCTGCAATCCATGGAAAGGATGCACGGGACACCCTCGCAACCCTCGCTCCCCTTAAATGGTGTAATGGGGTACACCTTTAACGGGTCAAATCACAGCATTTTTGACACGATTTTTTTGCACAGGCGACATTTGTGCCACGATTTTATCACTGCATACCGTTGAAATAGGTGAAGGCTCTCGAGGTCCAGCCTCACTTCTATCACTGTTTTATCATGTAAATGAATTAGAATAGCTAGGAGACCTGCAGGAATGCCCTAATATTTTAATTTGCACCATAGTTTACCTCTATTGATGGTATTGAGCGCCCTAGATAAATCTATCCAAACCCCATAGTCGCTGATCTTTATTTTGCTTCATTTTTAGCATATTGAGCACCATGCCGTTCAGTGTCTTAGAAAGTCCCCTGCGGAAACCTGTCTGAAACTTTGAGATGTCTGCTCGGCCCATTGCTCAAGTTCCTTCAGGGTAATGCAGGCAAAAATGTTACTCTGTCCATCAAGGCAATTGGACGATAATTACCAGGGTTCCCACAATCCCTTTCTTGCATATGGGTATTATTGCTGTACTCCGAGGTTTGTGGCATTGAATCTTTATGATGATATTGTTAAAAAGATTAAAGAGATAGAGGTCCATAGGCCCACAGTAGACTGTAGCGTTTCATTTGTGAGGCCTTTTGGCCCCGCCGCTCTGGATCTTGCCAAGCTACGTATCCGACATTCTGTCTTTTGCCTCAATGTCAAGCTCCCAGCTTACATTTGGATTTAATCCGCAACTTCAAGGTTTCAGTTCCTCAAAAACCCTGGAGAAATACTGTGTCCATGTCAATTCCGTAATGCAGTTTGACTGGACTGAAGTTTAATGTTGTGGCTGTGGATTTATAAGTCTCCAAGTTGCGTGAATTGCCTTCTGTCACAGCTTTTAACATAGACCATCTATCCAAGTTACTTCTCTTGAACGTTTTGGACCTTGCCCAGTTTCTATATTGATTGCAAAGAGACCTCTTTTTTCCAATTCGAGACCCTCACTCGCCAACAATCGAATGTTGCTCTGCAAAACTCTTTTACGCTCCACTGTGTCTGGGTCATAAATGGGAGGATGGATCCCACATAGCGGGTTAATCTATTTCCCATAGAAGCTCAAGAAAGGATCCTGGATCATATAGGTTATTTAGAGCCCCAGGGGTCAGGAGCTCCCAACTGATCTTCCAATTTGGAATTGAGGTGCCCCCCTCTGCGCTTTAAAGGAATAGTGCGCTCAAAAATGTTATTGTCCCGATTGTTCGGGCAAATCGTTATAAGCATGCAGTGATCGATCGTAATTGTTTTTTCCGATGCATCCTACCTTAGTTTTCCTCACTTTTACACAAATGAAAACAAGGTGTACAATTTGAGACCACGAGTTGCGTACAATTTGAGCACTGTGAAGTAGGTTTAGCTCCCGATGGGATGGAGAACCACTTGGAGAAAACGAAGAACAAACATAGAAACCATTCAGCTTGTATCCCGAACCAATGTCATTTTAATGAGCTTGCAAGATTACTGTTCGAAAAGCGATCACAGTGACATGCACAATGTTTACCCCACCGTCTATTATGCATACAGCACCTCACCTTACTCGTTTTTAATCCCAATAAAAATGTTATGTAAACTTGAATTTACATAATTTCTGGAAATTACATGGTTAGTCCACGAGCAACCGCTCTGTACAATGTATCGCACACTTTCACACTAACTTGGCAGTACATGTCCGCTCTCAATATAGTTAGTTATATATATCTTTTTTTCTATTCCCCACAACTTATGTCCTCCTTCAAGCAATTGCTGTACACCTCCAAATTGCAATAAGGCACTTGTCCTATTCGAAGGCAGAGACCTCTAGCTTTCGTTTTCCGCAAAGAATGCAGGGGGGGGGAGGCATTGAGACGGTACAGTGCTTCAGAACAGGAAGCACAGCTTAGCATTAGCTACATGGAGAGATGATCCTAGCTTACACATGCTGAAATCAATAGACCGCTGAACAAAAAACAATTGTAGCCTTCCGCCCCCTATGTAATACTGTTATGCACACTGTCCTACCAATGAACGGTGCATGTTCAGACACTGTGTGAGATCTCATTACTGGCACTGCTGCCTTCCAAAAGGTGCCTGGGTCAGCCCTCTCTGTAACCATCATGCAACACAGGTGACATAGCGCATCTCTGAGCAGTGTGTCAACATGTTTTTAAAATGGCAGTAGCTGCTGAAAATGCATGATCGTGCCGCTGAATGAAAAAACGGTTCTTCTTGGGATGTCTGTGTCAAGTCAGGAAGGGCATGAGGCGTTGAAGAATTGATTCCCACTATTCGAGTAGGGTGTGCCCTTGGCGTCAGAGCAGTTTTCAGAAGTCTGAGCATACTTGGGTGGCACAGGCTAACAAAGCCAACATCAAATGTCTCTGACTGTCTGTCTGCTATCCCGGAGCCTTGTGCCTCCAATGATCTCACATTCTTCCAGATGCTCACTGTGTCTAGAGCACTAGTTCTGTCTGGGCCTTTCCAAAGGCACCCACATTCACTCTACTGAGAGAATTTTCATGACTTTTTAATATGTTTGTATGATCTAGTGAAACTCATATACTAGGCACATTATAAACTAATAACTTTGATGCCGGATATCACATTTAATATAGGGGAGTTTGACCCAAGGGGTGTAATATTCAATAAGTTTCTTTTTAATTCAAATTTAATTTTTTGGCATTTATGATTTGGCATTGATAACACCTCCAGATGTGAATGCATTTTACAGTGACCTGCAAATCATTTGAATCTAGAACTACGCATTTTGACAAGTTTGGATTTTGGAGGACGAGGCTCGTTTGCAATGTTTTGTGGCATTGTATGGGTCCTGGGAACAAAATCAACTTCCAGTCCATGAGTATGCATGGCCAACACAGTCAATGTCAGATCTTTGACAAATTCAAAATCCATTTCCTTGTATATTGGCTTGGCCACCCATTGTTTGTTTATTTTGTAAAGGCCTTGTAGTAATGTGTCACCCCCAATTTTCCTGAAGTTCTCGCTTGATCCCTACCTATGTTATTGTTATGGGCAGGTACTGCTAATCTCGTTCTCGCCTCCATACCGTCTATGCCGAAGTGCAACCTTTTGGGCCTGTACTCAGCCCTCCACATAACGTGTGTATCTTGCCCTTTTACGCATGTAATTATGGCAAATAAGGATGATTTAATTTTCTACTGCGTACCGTGTACGCTTTGATTTATTCATTAAAAAAAACATACTTTCCACCAATAGTTGGCATTGTAGCATTTCTTTTGTCAGCAGCATAGCCTTTCTTATGCATGATGGTGAATTTCCAACTGAAAGACCAAATCTGTGACAGCTAGGCGAGCAACACAATAAAGCACGCACCCTTTTAAAATGTGTTCATACCCATAACATCTAATAGCTTGATATGTTAAAAAGTCAAGTTTGCTTTGATGTCCTTAGTTGAATATTCTTTAATAACCATACATAACAACACGCTGGAAGTGTGTGACGAATCTCCAAACCTAAGTGAGTTTATTGCACAACTTATTTTTTGGGGTGTTTTTAAAGCGCTGAAAATAAAGTGGGTAAATCCAGGATGTTTTGCGTTTTGCATCTTCTAGATTTCCATGCAGGATGTGGAAAATAAAAGTACAGTGATATTTTGGCACAAAATGCTTCTATAAGGATTTACATGTTATAATGCTTTACTATGCAAGTAAACTCTATAGGACAGTATTATTGTAGGTCTTGTCACCCAAAACTAAAAGTTTTGTTCCAAGTAAAGCGCAGAAGAAGGTGGCCATGCCCAAATTGAAAGAGCAGGTTAAAATCCCAGCTTCGCTGTTTAGCGTAAGTGTGTGATGCTGGGCAAATAATGTAATCTCACCCTCACTTCAATTGCAAAAATTGGAGTGCTTATAAGTTTACACCCTTACAAAAGGACAGTTTTATTAAGTGTAGGGACACATTGGTGTATACTGGTGCTCCTCTGCTAGTGCCTCCAATACTGCTGCATAGAATTGCATTATTGCTGCACTGGCCCTCCCCCATTATTGTAACACTGGATTTGACAGGTACACATAGTGTCACCAGCCAGTCAGTGCACTAGAGATTCTAGTATAGCGGACTGTGGTAGAACCAACATTACATTTTCTCGCCTGTTGCTCCCAGCCACTGAAGGTGCTTGGGCCATCCAAAGTACTGCCCCACACTCTGCAATGCCGTGTTATGCTATGATATTGAATCTTTCATTGCACACCATCTGCCATTTTCACACTTTCTAGGACATTCAGGTTCTGCAAGAAGTGGGTGTTTCAAACTCAAAGGAGAGAGCCGTTAACTAATTGTAACATTGAAGCTGCACTAGAATATTCTTATTACAATGAGTAATAAAGTTAGATGCCCCTAAACAAAGTTTGCCATTCCTCCAGTCTCCTAGGTGCACCCCTGGATGTGCGCACTTGCATTTTGATAGGCAGGGAGGTGAGGGAAGTCTTTCCCCCAAACTGGCAGTGTAAAAGTTTTACTGTGTGTGCTCAGAAAAATGTACTTGAACAAACGCAGTAAAACTAAAGCTGTTACT
This sequence comes from Ambystoma mexicanum, assembly GCF_040938575.1. NCBI lineage: Eukaryota > Metazoa > Chordata > Amphibia > Caudata > Ambystomatidae > Ambystoma > Ambystoma mexicanum. Next base: position 1,384,666,968 of record NC_090929.1, on the reverse strand, counting down.
TTCAAGAAAGTCTTCCATCACCTCTCTGCATATTGCGCTTTAAAATATACTATTCAATAGTTGTTCCCCACACCAGACCATGGGAGGAGGTGGGTAGAACTGTGGGGGCAGAGCCTCCAAGTTTGCCCTGCCTATTTTCAGAAGTGGCCCCTCCCATCACGACTTAATTCCCCCCTCCTGCCCCCGAAATGTAGGTTTTGCTGTGCCCCTACATGGGAGAGAGGTCAGGTATGTCGGCTTACTCTCACAAGCCACCAGCCACCGCCACCTCTCCCCTCAAAGTGCTGAAATAAAGGGGTGGGAGCCAACACATCTACAAGTATTCCTTTACTTGCTGCCTGTTGCAAACCTGCTCTGTAATGTATAACTTATAAAGTTATCCTGGCTGTAGTAAGACGTGCGCTTGCTTTTGGGCTATACCACGAGGGGTGGGCCATTGCCCCATGCAGGGATGAACTGTTCCATTAGCCTGAACTGAATATATTTGCCAATAGCACATGCAGGGAGGCCATGTGCCACTGGCGCATGCAGAAAAGAGTTGCTGTTAGCATGTACAGAGAGGAGATGTGCTGCTGCATGTGTACGGAGGCTATGCCAATAACAGGTCGAACGGGATTATGTGTTCTTACATAGCGCTTTTAGCCAAATTCCTTCAGCTTTTAAGCACTGTGGTAACGACTATCATCCCATTTCTAATGGTACTTGATTACAGCAAAACAGAGCAGAATGCCACGGGAGCACTGCTGTGCATTGTGGTGGGGGCTGGCGAGGACATGTTCGAGTCAGGCTGAATAAGGAAATGGGAGGGGGAAAATCGGGTACATTTGTCCCCAGTACATTGTGTCCATTTCCAGCACTGATAGTAACTTGTGTGAACAGTCATTCTTCATTATTGCATTTCTTGTAAGAAAGAAGCGACTCCTCTGCGGTCTTCCCTCTGCGCCACACCCATCTAGGCTGCGTCACGTAATTAGAACTTGGGAAGTGCAGGCCGCCCTCCTGCCCAGTAGCTTTCCACCCTTTCTTTGGATGCAACGTTTTAGCCTGTGCAGAAGGGAGCCCTGCCGTTAAGACTGGCAGAGAGGAGATGTGCTGTTATAGCATAGGCAGAGGAGATGCTACGTTAGCACTCAGAGAAGAAATGTCCCCATAGTACGTACCTAGTAAAGATGTGTCATTTGCACATGCTATGGAACAGATGTGCCGTTAGCATGCAGAGCCGAGATGTGCCGTTATGTGCATAGACAGGATGTGGAGTTTGCACATGCTAAATGCACATCCCGTCGCTGCACAGGATGTGCAGTTAGTACGTGCAGGGATGGGATGTGCAGTTAGCATGTGCAGAGAGGATACATCCCGTTAGCATGTGTGTAGAAGGCATGTCGTTAGCATGCACATCTCCTCTGTGCACATGCGTGCAGTTAGCACACATGTACAGAGAGTTGTCCCGCTAGTATGTGCACAGAGAAGATGCACCATTAGCAGATGAGAACAGATGTGCCAATAGCATGAGCAGAGAAGAGATTTGAGGTAACTATGGGTAGAGAGATGTCCTGTCAACGTGTACAAATATCCTGCTTGCTAAACAGAACATGTTCTGTCAATACGTGAAAACAATGTCTGCCACTAGCATATGCACAGAGATGTGCTGTTAGCATGCGCACGGTGTAAAGGTCCAATTTACACATGCAAATGCTAACAGCACATCTCTGAAAATGCTGAAAGGAGATGTGCTTTTACCATGTGCACAGAGTATGTGGCATACTCGTTAGTAAGTGTCAAGAGGAGATGCGTAGCTAGCATGTTCAGGGAGGATATATGCCATTATCAAGTGGAGTGATGTGCTTTTACTATGTGCCCAGGCGGGATGTGGAGTGAAGGGCTCTGCAAAAGCCAAACAACTTTTGATCTACAAAGCTTTTGGTCTATAGGTCTGATTTTACGTATGCATTGGGTGTGTGTGTTGGATAAGTTTTACTCTTGCAGAGGAGAAAACTCATTTTTACTCTCTTGAAATTGCATTTACTCTCTCATTTGAAAAATCATGCGTAAAATACTCCAACCTCAAAATCTTATCTGGAGCACTGCCTGTACTTTAGGCACATATTATCGAACACCTCCAAATCTCCAGTGTGACAGAAAGCAGTGAGTCCCTTCAGGTCTCTTGAAAGCGTTTTATCGTACACAATCTTTTCAAGTGCTTTTGTGGAGGTGAAAATGGCACCAACCACTTCTTCCGTTCCTCCTCCCTCGACAGCGGTCCATGTGCACATTTGTGGAAATGTTGGTTTTCTGTCCATGCATGTATGTTGGTACAATGGTGCATCAATGAACGTCATTTCTCAAGTAAATTTCCACAGATTATCAAAAGTTTTGGAGCACCACCAAAGATGGTTGCTGATGAACTGAGACCATTTAAAAGGTTTTCCGAACCCTTCTTTATCCCAGCAGCTCTAATTTATTTATTGATTTTGAACGTGCCATAAATCAAATTGATGTCAAATGTGTGTAAAGTGCTCTCGCATGGCCTTTGCTATTGAAACGTGCCGGTCGGTGGCTACGTCTATTTCCATTCCCCTGGATTGCAGAAGTTCAATGGATTTGATGAAACCATGTTTCTCCATGGCAACAGAGGATGAAGATTCAGACACCTGTACCACCACAGAACTCACAATTGTTTTACTTTCCATGTCTTGAAAGTGGTAAGTGCAGTACTTTGCGAAAAATCCTGGACTGTCACACTGTCCGTCGCCAGCTAGTCAGAAACCTTTGCTAGAGAATGTACTGTCCATTGTCATGTGTTCCACATTCCAAGCATGACAAATAGCAGGGAATAAGAATTACCTTTTGGTATTTGTAGTATTGAGTTTTTGCAAGGAACTCAAGACCCACAAACTGACAGAAGCTGGAATTTTGCTGGAAAACCATCCACTGAACAGTAAAGCTGCTGAACAAAGTAGATTCCCAGCTGGCACTTTGCAGAGCATCGGTTGAGCAGACCAAAATGTATTATGGAGGTGAACACAGGTTGCTTGTATTTTCGGGTTGGTGCCTTGTAATACTCGAGACACATTCACCAATGGCTCCCCACATATCTTGGCCGCGATTGTATATTGACATTTGAGCATGTGTACAATCTCTTTGGGCAACTATCGAACACAACGTACTTTTGCTCCTTTAGTAGCCAATCGTCCTGCAGTACTGATTTTTGTGAGTAAATGACAAATGACCAGAGGTGGTGGACAATGCTAAAGACTTTCCAAATTGAAGTCGAGATCTTGTGCAAGATCATCAGTAAATTTCGTTGAAGCTTCAACATCTGTCAGTTCATTGATAATGCAACATGAATTGGAGAAACCTCCTAAATTTCAATGTTTTTTTTGATAGAACATTTTTAGCGGGTGATGGGGTCAGCAAGCAGTTGCAATGCATCATCACTTTCTTCATTTTCATGTGTTCGACCTGGCACAAAGTAGCAATGGTCCAGGCTGACTTTGTAAGGGTTGCATGTGACATACCATTCATTTTCCGGCCACTGGACAAATGCGTCACTAGTCTGCTTGTCGACTGTGCCACGCTGCGCCTGAGATATTAGTTGCTCCAATGTGAAATCTGTTTGGCGAGCGGCATCTTTGGTTACAAGCTATGTCTGCGTCTTTATACTCCTCTTCTTGGCTTCTAAAAGATAAATAGAAGATGCTGAATGTATTGCACGCATACAGAACATATGATCTTGCAACTAAAAACCTAGAAAGACTAAAATATCTGCTCAAAAGCTTCTGCAAAACAAACTGGTACGTTCTTTACCCTTGGTTTCTTCATTTGCTTCGAGACAGTGGCCTTCTCTTTGCAGACGGCGACATGAAGCTGCAAAAAAAAATGTATATATGCTTTTTATACAGCAAATTTAATTTCAAACAAACATAAGTGCATATCTACAAATCGAAAACAGCTAGACGGACTGGAAAAGTAGGCAACATAATGAAAATGTATTCAGAATGCAATGCGATGCCCAATTTCACTTCATAAATGTATACCTCGGTCCATGCAACTTCTAAGGCCACATCTGGAGTACATTCCTTGATTAGAGTAATATACAAGAAAAATACAATGTCAGCCAAAGTGCACAATAAAAGTTTGGATTCAACAGAGTACCTTGAAGCTAAGTATTTTACATAGACTTTGAAATATATATTATATAGACTTTGGCCTCCCTGCCTTTCACCTGCCCCCCCTCAAATCCCTGTTACCACTCTATCCACACCCTTTGTCTTCTCTCTCCTCATGATTCCAATTCCTCTTCGCTTTCTTACATAGGCTGGCTTCCCTTTCATTCTCAACTTAAATTCAACTTCCTCTGTCTTGCCCCCCCTACCTCTCCTCTCCTCTCCCCTCGTTCTACACTCCCTCTCGCCCCGTCAGATCTGCAAATCTCTTCCTACTCACTGTTCCTCCATCCCCATGTGCACGTTCTCGTTTCCATTCCTTTCAGCTCCTTGCCCCTCTACACTGGAACACTTTACCTCTCCCTATCCACTCCATCTCCTCTTACTTCTCCTTCCGTTCCTCCCTAAAAGCTCATCTTCTGTACTCCTCGTCTTGTTAACCTTGCTTCTCACTTACTCTTCCTCTGTTTAACTTCTCTCACACATTCCTATGCAAATTGTTCTTTGTACTGTTTTTGATGGTTCGTTTCATATTTTACAATTAAGCTTCCATTTTATTTTCATGTATTCTTGTTTAATGTAAAGTGCTTTGGCGTAAAGCGCCATATAAACCTAATAAAATACTATACTGTTAGGGTAGCTGTCGCAACACAAATAGAACGTTAGTATGGATAAAACCTTGAATCGAGTGTATGTGACTTGATCATAGCATTCAGTTCATATTTCAACTTATATCCATCCGAGTTCAAACATGGACTTGATTTGAGGTCACCCTGTAAAACGTAGTGATTAAAATGTTGCCCTACAAAGGATTTTGCTTTGTAATGTGTCCTTGGTAACTGTTCCCCATTAGGGGGCAGAGGGAGTGCAACGTTACTACCAAAATCAGAAAAGTCTTAAACGGTGCATGGTCACATACATTTATGTCCCAAAATATATCCCATTTTGGATGTACTGCTATTCTTGAAAGTGAAATGTGAATAGAAATACCTCAAGGTGTGGACTTGTTCCAAAAGAAGACGAGATAGTAGTCTAAAATCCCCCATCCACCTATAATACAGCACTTGTTTTAATACGGATTAAAAAGCAAAATGAAACAGAAAAAATGCAATGCAGAAGAAGGTACATACTGAACTGAAATGCATACAATGGTACACACGTACACAAACCCATACCTGCCGCTTTGTACAAATAGCCAGTTCTGCACATAATAGATTTTGATATGTTTACATTGAAAGTATACCGCATGCAAGTAGTTCAATTGCATACAAAGAGTAGTGTATACTTGGTATGTGTATGAGGTTGATGTTGACACCGGAAATGAAATTGATGCTGAATCTTGCTCCTTCATTTTCAGCCCAATGAACGAAAATAGTACAATGGGAAAGGAAAATTAGTTTTTGAAAAGTGGACTTATGAGACGCTATAACATTTCACTTTGTGCGGGTCAGTAGGGCCCATGGCTGTGTCGCTTGCGAGGGTCTGTTCTTCCATCAATGTGCTCTAAGTGAAGAAGGATATGTCAACCAACACATTTCCCAAATATAATTTCGAAGGGGCACTGTGGATCACATTTGCTGGTCAGAGGCTCCAGAAAGCGGGGAAAGATGAAGTATACTAAAATGAAATATTTGACAATTGTCTTGAATCAAGTGACTTTGGAAAATGGAGTAATAGAACAGTGATGTGGATAAACAGATGGAAGATAATACTTATTAAAGCAGACCATCGTCCCACATACCAAGAAACATAACAAACTCAACGTTCACTACTCACCTCACCATCTGCATGCGGAAATTGATTTGGGATGGCATTCAGAAGCAATTTAGCCAGAACCTGTGGGCGACGTTTTTTTGCGTACCTTGACTGGCCGTACATATCCTGGGTAAAGTGCAGGCTGCAGACGCAGAATCGATTGGCCCTCACGTCGGCCTTGATTTCCTGGGCCCTAATTTCAATCTCGTCCACTTCACAACTGCAATTTCTAAGCCATATTCTTATAAAATCAGTATACTTTGGGAATACATGCAGTATAGTGCTCTGAATTTTGGAGTGGTTTGCAGAAGTGCAACAAACAACCACACGTGATGGCGTTTTTGAAGTGCGTGAAATCTGTATAAAGAAATATGAACTATTAGCACAAATAATACTGGATGAATGTGAATAAAGCAATTTAGACCAGATATTTCTCTTTAAAGTTTAATTAGAATAAAGACAAAAAAGCTGTGTGACCTATCCCAGTGAACTCTGCGACAACTTTATTGTACAATTCTTATACTGCACATTCTCTCTACAACGCACAGTGATGAATTGTGGTAGTTATCGAGAAGAAAATACCGGAACTAATCGCTAATGCATAAGCCTTTGAGATACATGAACATTAAAATCCTGGGTACATTTGGTTGTAATCGACATAAACATTCATAGTAACGTTGGATGAACATAGGGAAGTAATTAGTTGACTTACCCTTACTTTGGCGAACAGATTCAGCAAGCAGAGGAACAAGTATCCGGTGAACAGGAAGCTTGATGACTATATACCTAGTAGATCTTCCAGATGTTCTCAAGGTAAATTCCAAGGTGTTCATGAAGGCTTACACAAGTGGGTGTGTATGTGAATGAATGGATGACTTGTTCATAGACACCCACTCTGCCTCCATGGCAATGGTTCCCGTCTGCCATATAAACCCACCTTGCCAGCACGCAGGCAATGGCCTACTCGTACAGCATATCTGGCAATAGGCCCAGCCTTGTGTAACAAACCTGGTTGTCATCAGTGTTCGACAACTTGAGCGGTCACACCCACCCCTCCCCCTTGGGAGCGCACAGTCATAGGTGCGAAATGACATTGATACTGGAAGGGTGTGTGGATGGGCATGAGGCGAGTGCCAAAACACCGGAACAATGCTGAAGGGACACAAACGTTTGATTGCAGGGGCTGGGCTTTGAAGAGGGGAGTCTGGAGACACAGGATCTGGGGAGGCCATGTGGACAATGGTGATCGTGCGGAAAATGCCTTTGAAGTGTACATGGTGTTTGACAACTTGAGCGGTCACATCCACCCCACCCCCATGGGAGCGCACGGCCATAGGTGTGAAATGACATTGATACTGGAAGGCGGATGGATGGGGACAAGGTGAGTGCAAAAGTGCACCAACCGGGCTGGACTGGGCTACTGGGTACTGTGGAAATGTCCCTCTGTGCCTCTGAAGTGTGTGCCTATTTTGTATTTTATTTTCACATATATGAAAAGGGTGGAGCTAGATCAACATTTTTAATATGGGGCCACATTGCAAATGATTTCCAGTGCCTCCATCCGTTCAGTCCACCCGTGCAACAACCATTCTAGCATGACACTCCTAGACGATTGCGCGTGTTCTTGACTCACTGAAAGACTCCTTATTTACTCAGTTGCATTTTATTTAATTGGGTGATGTTGATGGCACCAACAAACTATAAATTGTATACTTGAGGTTGAAGTACAATATGAGAAAATCCCCTGTACTGTCCGCTGTCACTGGGGAATTTGTAGCAAATGGCTCGAACGACACAGGTGGGTATTAATCGTCGATTGCGGTATCCAAGCCTCCCATAAAGCCAACATGTAAACGAACAATAGGCCACCATCCTGTACCACCTGAGAAAGAGAAACATACATAGTTTAATTGAATGAACCTGATAAGTGTAGGAGCCAACTTCAAAAAGTGCATCCGAAATTCGATGGCGTAGTTGCCATTAGAAAAATGAAAGCAGAAATCCTTACAGCACAAGTCCCCACTATATGCTGAAAGAAATAATTATGACGCATCACAGAGGTTTGATCTACCATCTGCCTTGCTTGGAGCCTAGTGATATAGGTGGAGGTGTATTGCCTTTGGCAGAATATACTGTGGCACGGCATTAGGGCTTTGGTGGGTGTTCTGGAACGGTCAGTGCAAGGGGGTCAGATGAGTATCAGCATGAAAGCAACTGGGGGTTTGGGGCTTGTGGGACTCTGGACTGGAAGGGTCGGGGTTGAGAGGTCACATGCAGTTTAATAGAGATGAATGTACACTTGGGATATGGCTTGTCACGTTCTCACACCTTTATTTCAGTAATAATACAGAATTGTAACAACGGCATGGCAGGACTTTCGTAAGAACAGTGCTCGCGCAGAGCTGACAGGGAGAGGCGATGGTGTGTGGGCTTGCTGTGCGAAGCACTGGAGGAGGTAGAGCTGCATTTCTACAGAGAGATGGATCACAATTCAGAGAAAGTAGGAAAAAAAACATGAAATTCAAATGGTCTAGGTATTACAAATGACATCACATCTAGAGTATACTTGTTATTTGGATTGCGTGGCCGAACAGTTCTGCGGCAGCATTCTCTTTCCATAGTTCCGCCTCTGAATACTCAGGCTCGTACTGCTAGGACTGTATTGTTGACATTGTACGACAAAGATTTAACCAAAACGCAAGCAACAAGTGAAATCAGTTCTACTACTATAAGTAGCGGGTCGCAGGTGCTTCGTACTAGTAAGATGGCTCAACCAAGCAGAAACGAGCCACGGGGGGATCTAAACTAAATACAGCAAAACTGTTGACTAAGAAACTAGAGTGTCGCTTGATCAGAAAGGGTCTGTTTATACTTCTTGAGGAAAGCGCTGTCCTGCCATTTCCATGGAGACACGTTAATAACTTGCAGACAGAGAACGTTGAAGCGAGACCTGCATTGGTGGTGTGGAATGGGCTGAACGTGTCTAGTGATGTCCGGGTCCGGTGTTTTGATTTATTGCCGTGAGCACACTTGAACTTGGGACGATCGATCCACGTATAAGATTATCACAAGAGGGCTGCGCCCAACACGTTGTTTTCGCATGTGTAAAAATGAGGAAAACTAAGGTAAGCTGCATCGTAAACTTTTTTACGATCGATCACTGTATGCTTATAACGACTGGCCCGAACTATCAGGACGATAACATTTTTGAGCGCACTATTCCTTTAACATGACCAAGCGATTCCTTCCCTGTATAGCCGAGAGCGTTGTATGGTACACTGGTTTGGGGGTGCGGGGCACTTTACAGTGACCAAGAACTGCCGAAAACAGTATATGATCACTAGTGCCTATGTCGACAGCTTTAAACTCCCTGCAATCCTTAAGGACCTGACATTACTATATAATCAATGGTTGAAGCATATACTCCGCTTCTCCACGTTTTAGCTGGTGGAACATCCCCATAGATAGAGCCATTTGCGATGAATAGATTTGTGCGCCAAAGAAATTTGACCATATACAACCATTCCGACAAGAAACCCCTCTATAAGCTTCCCTGTAAATTCCCCCCCCCCCCCCCCAGACAATTGGAGTTCAGGTAACCCGCCACCAATACATTTTCCTCTGGATAGGTAATTCATTCGAATAACAATATGTCCGCTAACTCCTCCAAATTGGAATGCATAGGACTCTAATATAAATTGATCAATACCAATAATATACAGGTGAACTGAGCGGGGAAACGGATACTAACTGGCAAAATTCCTTGTAATTTTGAGGTCAGTTGTTCGATAGTCTTTACCCAGGAGTTGCGACCACTAGCCCCCTGACCACCACTCCACAACCCCCCAGTTCACATTGGTTGTGGGCTGATTAAATGTAGTGAAACCATCCAATTTTAAGGGACTCCCTCAACCATGTCTCTTGTAATAGGATCAGTTTGATCTTTAAAGATGTATTTCCTCATCTTTTCACCCTTGAACGAACTTGAGCATTTCAAATAACAATTTTCGGACTCCCATCCACTAAAGTAAATCTTCCACACATTCAGTTTCTGGAATACTTCAGTGAAGATTCCAGGAAGTAATGTCCAAAATTTGTTTGTCATTACCCTGTTCCTTCCTCCCACATCCATCGCCCTCCCCCTTGATGCCCACATGGCTTTCTCTTTCAAGAAACCCCCCTCTTCCCTTCAATTTGGTGTGGGTAATCCCCGACCTTTGATTTTGTTTAAGGGCAGTGTTGGAGATACTTCCAACCCCAGATCTAGAAATTCCCTTGCTGAATTCAACATAGCCCCTACACCCAATTGTGATTTCATCACCACCTCCACTATGTTTGTGATCTGATCATACGGGAAGCTTATGCGATCAATATCATGGGAGGAAAGTAAAAATAAATCACAGATTTGTCTTGTTACAGCCGAAATATTTCCCCTATTCAGGCCAGCTTGACCGCGGGTGGGATCAGTTCTCTTTAGCCATATTATGGGTATGGAAAGGGGGCTCCTTCCTGTCAAAGATCTTCTTCCACAGCCAACACCTCATTCGCCTTGGGCGTACAATTCGCCCCCTGAGTCTTTGGATCATCTTCCACTATATTTCTGATGAAATTTTCAGTATCCCCATTTAATCGGGTGATGTCAAACAGACATGTGCGGGGGTCATGGTGGGAAGCGTGGTTTGTTCCACTGTTCAAGGGCGATGAGGCTGATCCTAAGAACTATCGTCCTCTTGGATTCATTAGGCAAACTTTTTGCATCAGTGGATCCAACAGAAGCAGTACGAAGTGTAATCACATCGGTTTTGGAAGAAGCAGAAACGGAAGGTTTCATAAATCACCGAAAAAAACAATTTCTCACAAATCTACACCCATTAATGCCAGTTATTTACACATTGCCCAAAATTCAATTCATAAACACCCACAAAATCCCCCAGGAAGACTGATCATAGCGGCAACCAACAGTTTATTAGAGCCATTAGCTCAATACATTGACAGAGCAGTTTAACCACTTAAACGGAAATTCACCACATACATCAAGGATACTAATGAATTTTTGTTGAAATTACACAACATCCAATACAATGAAGACAACAACTACTTATTCACTATGAACGTGACAAGCCTCTATACAAACATTACAAATCAAGGAGGTCTTGAAGCTATGGAATGGCTGTTACTCATGGAACCCGAAGCCTGCACTGCAGACTGCCTTTTTATTTTGAAATTATTAAAGATTGTGCTAAATAACAATTTCTTTATGTTTGAGGAAAGGTATTTTGTTCAAATCTCCAGCACTTCAATGGGGGCCTCAGTGGCCCCAACTTATGCCAACACATACATGGCATATTTGGAAGAGCATAATGTGATCAATAACAATAAATGGAATAAACATCTCAAACTTTTTGTGAGGTGTATAGATGATCTTTTTGGCACTTGGGACGGCACCCTTGAAGAACTCGCTGCATTTTTTAACTTCATGCACGCATTGGCTCCCAGAATAAAATTTACCTCAAAAGTGAGCAAGTCATCAATTGACTTTCTAGACGTAAGAGTCTACCTGAAAGAAGGCAACCTACAGACCACAATCTTTACAAAGGAAACAGACAGAAACAGTCTTCTACACGCTAGAAGTTTTCACCCAAAAAATACACCTTTTCCAGTATTCCTCCCGCACCCCCGTTTCCCCCACCCACCGAGTCAATTTTTGAGATACCAGAGGATTATCTCAGACGATACAGATTATGCAAGCAAGACTCAAGATCTAACAAAACAAATTGAAGAATGAGGATACCATCGCCAGACGGTTGAACAGTGTGAAAATAAAGCCACACAAATCCAAAGACAAGAAAATCTAGGCCCCAAAGAAAAGAAAAAAAGCAAAACAGTTGGTATATGTGACAACCTGTTCAAATCAGAGCAAGAAAATAAGGAGGATTGTGGAAAAACATTGGAAAATTCTGACACTAGATCCAACCCTGGCAAAATTATTCCCTACTCCGCCATTATTTGCTTACAGCAAAAGCAGATCAATACAAGACAATCTAATCAGAGCAGATTTCTCAGCAATAAGAACCATAAACTCAAAACACAAGGGAACCCTCCCATGCAGCAATTGCAACAATTCTTTTTTTTAAAAAATGTTTTTAAAATAATTTTTATTGTATAAATATTAATTCTGATACAGGTATCAACAAGTTACATACTTTGAATGCAACAAGAACAATTAAGAATAACATATTGAATGATTGAGTTCAATTGTAAAAGTACATCAATATAAATAATTCATTTGTTAAATTCACTTACATTTTTGTATGAACTAAAGTTGGTATTAACAGCATAACTATAACCGGTTGTGTTGGAATAGAAGTAACTCTAGTCTGTAAAGAGTGATTTATATGTGGTGAATATAAAGATAAGGGGGGGAGACGTACAGGGAGACAGACACTAGACATATAAGGACTAGGAGGGTAGAGGCTGGGGGGGAGAATGGGTATATTAGAAAATGTTATCAAAATAATTTAATTATTTCAAATATTGTTTAGTTATGGCATTTCATTTTGAGTATAGACATATGGATAGTGATGAAGACATAAAAGTGTACAGGCTATTGCAGTAGTCCAGTTTGGATTGTATGAGGGCTCTAGCAAGAGTGAGGCAGCTATTAGATGATGGGAAGGTTCTACTGGCCCTAATAAGCTTACCGGTGTAGGCGGAGGCTGAGGCGATCATGTTAGTTTGTTTGGTGAGGTTAGAGTTGGCATCAAGGTAAAAAGTTTTCATGCTTTCGGCAATAGGGATGGTGTGACCATCGATAATTATGTTGTAGTTGGGATTAAGTTTGTCATAAATCTTCGCAGACTACAGAATAAAGAAAGAGTCCAGCTACTCTATGGAATACCATCAAGCACAACAACATTCCAAGATGGCGCCTGGAATAATCAGGGAATGCAACACAGTTTGCATTACTCAGGAACCATCACTGTTTCCCAGACAACGGCAACAGGAAGAATACCAAAGACAGCGAACACTCGTGTCGGATTTGTAGAGTCAATGGAAGCGGTGACTCGGCTCTTTGAATAGGAGAAACGAACACCACACCAAAGAACAGAAGACAGTGCAACATCAGCATCTGGAGTGCTAGCACGTACTGGAGGAAGACGAACAACGTGATACACACACGTTACACAGATCACACGGAATTAAGTAAATACAGAATGGAATACACCGCATCAAGGCACACTTTAAAAAAATGCCATTAGACGAGGTTACTAAAACAGCGCACTAAGCTAAAAGAATTCTCTGACCATTTTTCACAGGCGGGATACACAATGGAGGCAGCAAATAAAAACTGTGCCAATTGAAAACAATCCAAGAAAGAACCAGATAATTATCTACGTGTGCAATTGATAACAAACACTATTGAGTCCAGAACCACCGCGAAGACGGTGAGTAGATGGATGCCTATACTTTATAAATTCTACTGTGAAGTGGGACCCAGTGCTTGTTAAGCGTCTGAGTCCCACTCACGGTTTTACAAAACTGAAGCCATTAAAATGTCAGTAAAACATGTATTTTTTAACTAGGCGTCAACGCATGATAGCGTTGAACTCCAGATAACACAACAGGTTGTCACTCCTTTTCAAATCTTTTCCAGCAAATGGACACAAAGGACACAGGTCAAAATCAAACTAGCCACTAAATGGGGGTGGGGGGTGCATCCATTTGTCAAAGGGGCTCCATAAAATCCTACGACACTGGTTGATGAATAAGTAGGTCTGTAACAGAGCCACTTGGAAAATAACGTTTTTTGAAAGGATTGTCTGGCACAAAGGGAATCATTTCTGTGCTCTACAAAATATTAGAGATTGAGAAACTCGTACCATCGGTTAACTCCAAAGAATACTGGGAACGGGACCAGACTATCCTCTCACCCCAGCCCAGAATAAAGGTATGATGATTGGCAAAGGGCAAGAGGGTCCACCACATGTATACAACACAGAAGATGAGACTAGGCCTCATGCCAGAATGTTGCAGGGAGTGTAGGAGAGTGGGTGCAGGGGAGAGCGTGGAGCCTTCGTCCAAATCTGGGTGGACTGCCTAGTGCTGAAACCTTTCTGGAGGGAGATTCTACTGGTTTTGGGAAACCTACTAGGAGAGGAGATGCCCTGGAAGACTGGAGCTGTCCTCAAGGGAATTCCCATCAAAGATGTATGCTCTGAAATCCTCAAAGGACAAACTGATCACATCATTACTAACGGCTATACAACTCTTTGAAATTGACACATTTTGTTTTACATCCTGTAGGAGTGCCCTTAGTATGATTGTTACTATTGGCCCAAATTTACCAACTGATGCTGAAGAAAACCAGATTTGTTACGGGGAGGAGGTGAGGGGTTAAGGTAGAGGAATGGAATACTACATTATTCGATAGGAGTTTTCTATTTTTCTACAGATGTGAAAGTTATTCTTGCTGTTGCACCAGAATATTAGATCAATTTCTGTAGAGATGTTTTCTATAAAAACAACTTGGAGAAAAAGAAAATGTGCAAAAATGGCAGGAAGCGCAGAAATACACCTTGCGCGGCTCAGCAGAACTGCCACCTCAAAGTTCCAGAAGCAAAGCAGCAAGAGAGGGACAGGTGCAGGTTCAGGGCAAAGCCTAAATACCACTACAGAAAGAAAGGGTCTGGCCAAAGGCCAGCCAGCCAATACCTAAAGGAGGTTCGGGGGGAAAAACGTCCAGTGATTCTGTTTAGTTACTGGAGTTGCCACTTACCCCAAGCCACCACCACGGGACGCTAGTCAGAGCCCAGGGATCAACACTGGCCTAGACCACTTAGGACCAATATGCAGGCAATATCATTCCAAGGCCACCTCGTGGTTGGCCTGAACAAAGGAAACAAAATGGCTGAGGGCAGGATGAAATAAAAACATTGGTAACCCAATGGCAACCAAAAAGGTACATTGGATCACTTATGAGGGGTCAGTAATGCAAGGCGGACAACCGCTTCTATGTTTCTCAGAATTTAACATTTTATTAAAAGATGCAAATAAATCCTTGCTAAGCCTACTCTATCAAAGTTCCCTACCTAGTATACGAAATAAGGGAATCGCTCCTAACAGAAACAAACTGGCCCTCACACTGAACAAACCATATAAAATACATGAACAACATCATAAAGGAATGAATAATAAACACAGTAATTTGGATGGTCTTCACCTGTCCTGGGTAACTCCCTTCCCCAGGCTTGTTCTAAGTCAATTTCCCTTCATGTTCAAAGAGAAGAATAAAGTTGCAGATAAAGCAAAAGTTCACCAAACAAAAATCCACTGGTAACAGTTCTTAAGCTTCCAAAAAAGACCCCATTCCAATGTTAGCCAAGGAAACGGCACCAATGGTTATCCTGGATGTCGGCCTTCCAGGATGGCTTTGTTACAGTTCAGAAAATAATTAGCCACTTGTTCAACTGTTCATAGCCTCTGCAGTATAGCTGGTATAATTGTCAGGATGCTTCTTCTTGGGTTGTTATAGTCCTCTTAAGAACCTCCTTTCTAATATTATCACTATGGAAACCGACTCCTTGGTTACACAGTGCACAGTGAAACACTTGTGTATAGGCGCGTTATAAATGCCATAGCATACTACCATTGCTGCGGTCTTATACACAACCACAGTTCTGGTACGGATAGGCATTTTAAAGACAAAACACTTAGACCTCTACAGGTAGGCAAGGCACTCTTCTTTGTTTCATGACAGGGGCAGCCTCTTTGCCTCTTCAGTCTGCCTTACTGCTGCAAAGATAACCTGTCTCTGCTTCCAGAATTACTTTCTCATTACAACAGCCTTAGCATTACACGTTCATTAGTTAATCTTCTTACAAGCTGCCAGCTCCCTTGCCCAGCTTTCTATATAACTTCTTGGTTCCAGTAGCTACCTTGAAGCTGTATTGCCACACTACTAGCTTCAGATAATATCTCACTTGTATCAGAGGAAACTTCCCCGTTAAATGGATTGCTTTAAACCGTTTTTTTTTTTTTTTGCTATAGGAAGGGTTCGCATCTTGACTTGGGCACTGCTTGCTCACCTTATTAATTCAACAATTTAGAGATACAAGGTTCAGTCTTCAAAGGAAAAATTATTTTCAGTATAAACCAGTGGGGTAGATTTTCAACTTCAGTTTTCTGTAAGAGATTGTATTCCCATGTATTACTCTGAGATAATTTCGACTCCGGTCAGGGAATCTTAATTGGTCACACACGACCTTCCTTTGATGTCGTGAAAGTTAGCTTCAGAGTTTTAAGAGACTTTTGAGAATGATCTCACTTTTAATTGGAAACATGTGACCACTCTGTTAATATTATAACGTTCCAAAAATGGAAATGAAATGCTTTTCTTCATACACAAGCATTATAACTTTTTACTCAAAGTGCGCGTGTTAAATTTCCATTGTGTAGAACAACTTCCACAATGGCAAACAACTTCTACTCGCTTCCACTCTTTTACGTGAGCCACTTTAAAGGCGGTAAATTACTGGCAAGAGTTTGAGTGAACCTGAACTTCGAGCCTCTCATCGGCTCCAGGAACACTGCGATTGCGTGTTGCTTCAACTTCCCGACTTCTACTTCTTCTACAACTTTAGGCACCCTTGGGACCCACACCCCTCTGCAGCACGGGTGTCTTCGGCCCTGCTATGCCAACTTGAGTCTCCTGCACTCCTCTGTCCCTCGACTTGCTTCTTGCTACGGGCCTCAGGCTTCAGCGTGTCGCTGCAATTACAGCCAGTAGGCGCACCTGGGAAGACCTTTGATTTCAGCACGACTCTCTCCGTTCAGCCCTGGCAAGGCAGTGTTTGTGAACAAAGGACCCTGTCTGAACTTGCAGGTGAAATCTGCTCTCTCCTTGTCCCGGCATCTCTTAAATGATCACACTTCCTCATAAACTGCCAGCCTCGTGCTCTTCGCCTTCTACTACTACTAGCCTTCCTCCACCTGCTTCTCTCCCACCTCCCTCTCTCTTCCCCATTTTACTGCAGCCTTTTATGCCTCTTAGGTGGGGTAATTGATTTCAGGTGCAGGCTATTGTTAATTGCCTCACCGTGGCAGGGGCCGTTGGGCCTAAGTGCCTGTTCTCTACTTCTACATGCCTCTTCTTCGTCTCAGTCCCTATGGGATTCTGGGACATCTAGCTCACTTTCCCAAATTTAGGTTTTCTTCTTGTAACTTATTAAGGGTAGATTTAATTTCCTTAGTATTTGTAACAGAGGGACCATACGTGTTAACCCTATTAAAGGAATATGTGCCAGAGAAGGCAACCTTTTCACTATTTTATTTAATGTACTCTTGATATTGAGGAGGACATGTGATGGTAGGGCTAAATAAGATGTTTTCTTTGGGTGTTAAAATGACAAGCCATAACCTCCTCTGTCACAGTGCTAAGAATATTCCGTTCAGAGGAAAAATACCATGCCTTATCCCACAGAATCTCCTCACTACCATGGGCCCTGCCTCCACCCAAGTGATCCTCTCGCAGTACACCAACCTCAGGGTTGGGGATCAGGAAGCGTCTGCCCTCCCCTGTCCACCTGGGAGCAGACTTTAGGCAGGTTTTTAGTGAGGGCTCCACAGGATTCCACCCATACTCTTGCAGTTAAATGGCTTGCACCCCTGTGAAACCAAAACTAAAATCTAGCTCCCACCAATGTAGGGTGATAGGCACACCATAGTGCAAAAATGGGGGGGGGGGGGGACTGAGCGGCACCTCTGGGACTGGGTTATTAGCAAGCCAGTACCTTTTACCTAAGGTTAAAAAATAAAAGGGTCATAAATGCAGTGGCATTTCGGGAGAAGAAACACTGGCCACCAAAAAGAAGTCTAGGATCCAAAAACACATGCAGGTGGAGGGAAGCAAAAAGATGAGGGGCCTAAAAAGTGGCCCTAAAATCCCCAATAACCAGAAATTGTGACTTAATATTATTCATGAAGACATGCGTGCTACATTCTCTGTAAGCCAACATATCCCTAGAAGGAACAGTATACCGTTGTTTCATCGACGAGCATTTTTACGACTGCCTTTTTAACGTGGACATAATTATGAAAAAGTCATCAACATTCTTTTTGGGAGCGGTGCGAAATGGCAGATAAAGGGTTGGTGGGGGTCTGGAATAGTTTAAAATTGGTGGGGGAAGGAGGATTGGTAGGACCGCCCCGCAAAAAAATTCAATAACTTTTTTTTGTAATGGTGTCCATGTAAAAAAGGCTGTCGCTACAATGACTGCCGGCGGAATTACATGGTTCTTAATCTATAGCTTTTGGAAAAAGAAATCCTGGGTTCTGAAGAAAATGCACAATTTGAATGGTTTCTGAATTACCTGTATTCAAATGAAGTCTTGACTACAAACGTCCTTTCAGAGACAACCTTGAAATATATACATGTGGCGCTCTACATTTTATGTTGAAGGAGATGACCCCCTTGCTTCTGTATAATCATTCCCTTATCATGGCTTCTCTTCCACCAACCCAGTCTCCCATCTTTGATTGTAATATGCACTTTCGACCCCACTTCAAATCTGGAGTTCTGCTACTGTCTAGAGTTGAACTCTTATTGTAACGTCAAGTAGACTTTTGTATTGCCGTTTTCTGTAATTGCCAGACTATTTAATGATGTACGGTAAGGGCTTTGCGATTTGTATTATAAAGTTGTGGGATATTCTAAACTGGAGAACCATTGATACAGGTAAAGCCTTTACTACAGATCTTGCAGATTTTTTTAAACTATCCTGTGATTTCTTTCCTTTTACAGGTAAAAGCAGCTTTGTGGGCCCTCCAGGGTGGTACATCAGTTGTAATTGCCAATGGTACCCATCCAAAGATCTCTGGGCATGTCATCACAGACATTGTGGAAGGGAAGAAAGTTGGCACTTTCTTCTCCGACGTGAAACCTGCAGGTGAGTTGAGGTTATCCATCTCCCCCTACATGAATGCATTTGGAAACGTTTTGAGTAGAGCATTGGAGCAGCTTGCAAAGCTTTTCAGAGGCTTGAATTCGAGAAAAGATGCTCCTTACTTTTTTTTTTAACTAAAATGAACAATGTGAATACCAATGCCAAATGTTAAATGCCCAGGTAATGTCACATACTGGGAAGCTCTAAGCATTTTTATAGGGCATTCAAGGCAATTCATTGAAAATAAACATTTGAGTGTGTTTTGCTAGTTCTCTTAAGAGTTGACAAGGAGATCTAGAAAGCACCACCATGCCACCAGACTGAGGGTGTCCTCTTCTAAACCTGAAACTCATTTTACATTATGGTATTTGCAGGTGCCTTTTTCCATGTTTCATGTATATGAAGGTCTCCAGTGGCAGGGGGCGGAGTCGGGGGGGATCTATTGTGAATATTAGTGGACTGGAGAGAATAGGTTTGGGCACATTTTGAATGACATTTCTGTAGTTCTGAAACAATATGCTGTGCCTGAAACCTATACATGTTAGTTGCAAGTACAGTCTGTCCTGAAAATGTTGTAAGGAAAGCACTATGTACAAATCCCGAGATGTCACTTCTCCACCACAGGAAGCCCCTTACCATGATTTTATTTGTATCCCATGAGGCCAGGGTGGTGAGGCTGCTTCCCGATAGTCCCCCTGGGGTTGGTGCACAGCGGGAGAATCTCATGGGGAGAAACTCCCCCCTCTGCTAACAAGGGAGAACATCTCGGGAGAACACGGTATGCCACCCCTCCACCCACACCCTGTACTCCTTCCTATCCCATAAAACCCAACTCCATATCCCACACTTACATGTATGTCTGTGTCTGAAAACTACTGAAACGAGGAAGAGCATGAACTACCTAAAAGAGACCTACTTAACAAGTACTGAGATGAGGTGTGGAACAAGAAAGAGCAATGGCTTGTTCATTTGGTAGGTCTCTTCCTCTAATCGGTTCCATGCTGCTTCGATCCTTCATCTCCAGATGGAAAACTAGCTCCGACGGCTGAAGTCGTCGTGTTCTGCCGCCATGTCGGTGTGATGCTGTCCAGGCACTGGTTTGCTGTCTAATCCTTGGCACTGAGCTTGTTAGTTTCTCCAATGTGGCTCGGGACCGATGCCCTCAGACATCATTAGGGCCACTGATTTGTTTTCTGGGGCTATTAATGTTGAAAACCCCTCAAAGTAGTTGTGGTTTTACGGTGTTTTTCACGACTCCCATTATAACATACTCTTTAGGTGAAGAGAGACCAAAAATCAACTCGGACCAAACACTGCAGTCGTTGTTGGAGAGAAATATTGCTTCTGAGTATTGGAAGCATTCCAGGGCCAAAATGATTGAGTTAGTAAGTGTGATAGTCTGTAATTTTGGGGTATGGATGGAATATGTGGTGTTAAGGAACTCATGGTGGCAACAGTAAAGACAGACACAAGTGATCGCAGTTTAATGGTGTTTATTAAACTGTAAATGCAGGGTGAAAAAACACCTAACCTAAATCTAAGATGCGAGCAAGCTTTGACCATCAAATGAAAAATAAGGCAGTCCTTGTAGCGTCTTGTCAAAATAAAAAGGCCTATACTAAAAAAAAAAAATAAGAAAATATTGCCAATTCCTTAAAACGAACTAGAAAGAGTGTGGGGTAGGGTTTCAATAAAGAAAGAAGTGTTCACAAATAAAGTCGGGATGTGATTGCCTTCCCAGCACGAGCCGACAATTCTGTTCCAGCTATCAGGTTCTTCGATGGTTAAGTCTCTTTTCAATAAAAGTCTCTTGCCTTCGAGGGCCTGATGTATTCAACAACAAAGAGTTCCTTTCCAAATGGACTCTGGGTGATGGCTTTTCACGACTGGATCTCCCTCTGCCAGGCTCGGACACAACTGACGAGAGAGGCAACTCACTTCCCCTGGTCTTCCAATACTGCTTACATTCACAAATCGTATTGTATTTTTAAACAGTTCTTTGGGCTTTGCCCCTTTTTGGTCAGCTTCCCACTGTCTGGTTCACTCTTGCCAACATTTACCAAACAGCTCACTATGCACATCCCTCAGTCGGGTTTACCCTTGTCAACATAATCTATGAGACGTTAGAGTTTGCCCCTTCTCGTTGGCATACCTCTGCTGGGTTCACTCTTGCCAACTTTTGCAACACACTATTCATGCAATAATTTCACCAAGCGGGATTCACTTCCCTTTGCTTCAGAATCATCTGTCGGTCAAAGACGTTCGACGGTACAGAGGATTTTACAAGACCCCTGTGGTTGTTTATTTATATAGCGCTCCTCACCCAATGGTATCTCAGCGCATTTGCATACGTTTTTGAATACAAGTTACTTAGAAGATACATACATAGTACAGTGATTACATTCTTTACATACAGGAGAAGACTCAGTGCAATGAATACATTAACATACAAGGGAAGATTCCAGATATTTGTACAGCTGATATATACAGTAGACAGTAAGCGTGAATACCTTCAACAGCAGTCTGCAGGGCAGGGTTTGCGCATCTTTGTCAAATAGCCATTTCTTTGTATTTTTTCGGACACTAAAGGAGGATTGGTCAGCTCTTAGAGCTGTGGGCAAGGAGTTCCATAGGGTGGCGGCTCTGGCCGGGAAGCTACTACCCCCAGCTTTTTCCCGTTTATATCTTGGGATTTTAAGACAGAAGGAGTAAGTTGTTCTCATGGGGCGAGTTGAGGTATTTTTGATGAATTTTGCCATTAAGTATTTTGGTGCTGAACTATTTAAACATTTATAGGTGAGGGAAACTGTTTGAGATTAATTATATTTTTGATTGAAAGCCAATTGTTTCATCTAGCCTCCATTATATGCTGTTTTCTGGCAATGTTTAGCGCCTTTTTTAAGGGCGTTATTCTGGAGGATTTGGAGTTTGCTGACGATATATTGGTTGGCAACTAGATAGAGTGCATTACAATAATCAAGTTTAGAGAGAATCAGGGCTCTCGCTAAGGTAATACAGCTGTCGGTGGATAAGAAGGGTTTGCAGTCGCTGAGGCTGTGGTGTTAACTTGCTTACGCATGTTTAGGGCAGAGTCTAGGTAGAAGCCAAGTGTTTTCACTTCCTTTACCACTTTGATGTTCATACCGTAAATGTCAAAAGAGAGGTAGTGATTGCTAAGTTTATTGAGGCTAGCAGAGGCTCCCAGGATCATCAGCTCAACCTTCTCATCATTCAGGCAAAGACCATGCGTGGCCATCCAGGTCTGAATGATGAGATACATTTTGTTCACTAACGCCAAATCCGTGTCAGTCACCTGTCGGTGGTATGAGAATCTGGGTGTCCTCAGCGTAATTAGTGTATGTGACACCCATGTGATCCAGATCATCAAATAGGAGCTTAGTGAAAATGTTGTACCTAGTGGCCGAAACACTAGAGCCTTGTGCTACTCCACATGTAATGGGTGACAGGTCTGCTGAGGCTAAAGGTGAGAACACTCTCATGGATCTATTGTTGAGGAAGAAATGGATCCAGGCTGTTGCTTCAGGTGAAAAGTGGGCTGAGGTTGAGAGGTGCTTACAAAGGACTGTATAGTCCACCCAATCAAAAGCAGCCGACAAGTCTAAAAGGAGGAGTAGGGCTAATTTCCCGTTATCCTTGAGGTCATAAATTTGGTTCTTAAGATCAATCGAGGCCGTTTCGGTGTCACGTTGACGTCTGAAGCCGGATTGGTGGAGCCCTAGTAAGTTGTTAAACTCAGATATGATTGTATCTGGAGGTAGGCTGCTCTGTCAATAATCTTTAGAAGGAAGGGAACTGTTGTAATCGGCCTGTAATTTGGCTGTATGTTTGGCTCATGGGAGTTTTTTTGTTAAGAGTGGTAAAACCCAGGCGTCCTTGAGGTTGGTACGGACCGTGCAGGTTGTAAATGAAGCATTGATTAAGGTTGTAATGAAGGGGGCTAGGTCACTGACGGCTTCTTGAATTACTGTGGCAGGGCATGTATCTCCCTGGCATCTTGAAGGTGTTGGCTAGGCTATATTCTCAACTCCTTTGATGGAGACTCGTGCAAATGTAAACCTCTAGGGAGGTTTGGCAGGGTTAGCAGACGTGCTTTGCAGGATGGTTGGCAGCGGGAGATTGAGTTTTTTTTGCTGCTATTTTGTTTTGGAGGAGGGATATTTTATTGTACAGTGCATTTTGGATATCTGTACACCATGCTTTGTCCTTATTACAGGTGTCCGAGGAAGGGGTAGGAGACTCAAGCTCGCTTAAGATAACAGTTCTCTAGTACTTGAACTAGCTTTGTTAATCCGATCATTATGTCTCACGTTTTAGATCTGAGGATTTCAAGTTTGTATTTGACTGTGATTTTTAGTAGTTCAGTTTTATGAAGTACTGAGGGGTCATTTTTCCACTTGGCTTCAATTTTCCTTTTTTCAGTCTTAAGGAATTTGAGTTTTGGGGTAAAACAAGAGTTAAGGTGGGCTCTGGGTTTACTTTTTCACATTTTGAGGGGTGCAGTGTTGAGCTTCACTAGGTCAGCTGGGTTAGAGTTATGAGGCAGGCAGTTTAAGATGGGGAGGAGGTGAGGTCTTAGTTTCTCTGTTGTGATGTTCCGCTTGTTCCTAGTGAGGATAGGAGGGGCTATCAAGTTTGACCTACAAGGCGGGAGGCTGTCTTGAATATCGAAGGTCAATAAATAGTGGTCTGTCCAAGCATATGGTCAATGGATGTTATTAATGTCTCGCCATTGAAGTCGGCTACCCAGTCCAAGGTTCTGCCCTTGACGTGAGTAGATTTACCCTCTGCTTGAAGCCTAGTTCAGTGAGAGAGTTAATCAGTGTCTGGGCGTGCTGGTCTTTCAGGTCATGTAAACTGAGATTGAAGCCTCCTAACACTAGTAGTTGTGATGAAGGTTTGGTATTTTCTGATAGAAGCGTTTTTATGTCTTCCTAGAAAGACCCAATGGGGCTGGGAGGTCTGTAAAGCAGGTGGGTGGTTAAGGTGCGAGAGTTGGTGAGTGAAATTTTCACAGACAGTACTTTGCATGATGTAACAGGGTGATGAGCGGAGACTCTAAGCCCCAGGCTAGTTCTTGCAATTAAGGCAATGCCACCTCCTTTGGAGGATTCTCTATCAAGCCTCAGGATAGTGTATTTGTCGGGGACAGCTAGTGAAAGGGACTGATCAGCAGCTGCATGGAGCCACGTCTGTTATCGCTAGGAAGTAAAGTTGTTTGGAGGGGATCAGGTCGGCAATGTCGACAGCATGGGCTACCATAGATCTAGCGTTGATCAAATCACCTTTGATCAGCAGAGGTTTGTTGCTGATAAGGTTGGAGTGAGGAGAGGTATTACTGAGGTCAGGGAATCTTTTCTTGCGTTAGCTGATTTTAGGTTTAGGCTCTTTCTGTGGTTGCTTTTTATAGTTGGATAGTTGACAGGGACTATTAAAGAGAGTATAGGTATTATTGAGTCTCGAGCCGAGCCCAACGTTTCTTATTAGGGTAGAACAGGGTAGGCTCTGTACAGGGTAATGATATACGCTGAATCGGAGTGTGTTGAAGTGTTTACTGTGTGAGCTCCTTGGACCTGCTGCTGCTACTGGAAGCCCTACGTTTTTTTCCCTTTGTTGCCCCGGAATCTACGTGATCCATAAACCCACCCCCAGATGCGGAACGTCGCGGAGTATTTGGGAGTGTTTACTTTGTGAACTTCTAAGAGCACCCTTCCCCACCGTATGGAGTCGAGGGTACGCCAGCTGCAGCCTAGGCAAGTAGACGGAGGAAAGAAAACTGCTATGTCGCGGATGAGAAATCAAGTCCGTATGAAGCTGCAACAGTGTCTAAGTCGGCGGCAGCGTTGATCAAGTAAGTGAAGGAGAACGAGGAAAGACGCTGTGCATATGCAAAAGGTTTGATGACTTGTTTAATACTGATGGTGTAGCGGAGAACACACCAGCATTCGTAACAATAGATGCAAACATTACAAACATCAAAACAATGGAAAAGTAGTAGCAAGAATGGAAGCGTATAAAGCGAATGAAGGGCATTGCCCAAACAGAACTGATATCAACTGTCCTCTCCCCGATTAACAAACTAGGGAGAACGACTGGAAATTAGCTAGGTTACCGGTGCCTTCTTTGAGAGTCTTGTCATGGCGAGTCGTGGAAAAAGTGAAATTAAAGTTACACGGCATGGTGAAGTGCACAAGGCAAGGCAACCAGTGGAGAAATGTGATGGAAACCTGAAACATGAAACATGGAAGGAAAACTGAAGAACTGGCCTAATATACCACTCCTGAGGTGTTTACTAATAGAAGCACAGGAAGAAGTGTTTAGAAATATGGGACCATGGAACCTGGCCCTAAATTGCTCACAAAGAGAGGAAATCAACAAACATGAGATGGAAGAGCGACATAAAAGGTGCAATTCTATCGCAGTGGCCGATAAATTAATTGAGGATTTAATAAAAATCAATGCTGCAACGGCCATAAGCAACCTAGCCTCTGAGGCAAGCCATAACGCCCCGAATGAGACACTAGGTGGCGCTGTCTTATTAAATCGGACTAGTAGAGACAAAGAACAAGTATGCCTCAAAATGGGAGAGTCAAAAGCTGTCGGCAATCAAACCCAAGTAGTACATAATCATAAACTGAGACGGATTGATTCAAGTCCCAGACCAACCATCTGCTGCTCTCAAAAGCGAGGTGGAGCTGGTACAGTGGCGGAGATGCACGAGATTGAAGATAAAGCCGCTATCCAAAACCAGTTAAGGAGGAACAAAGAGTAATGTAGAAAAAAGTGACACCACAGAAACGGAGTAAGAATCTTCATCGGACTCCTCATTTGTAGAGCGATAATTCCCCAAAATAAGATCGATTGCAATATTGAATAAAAGCAAAATAAGGAGCTCCTCCAAGGGAACACCTGATTGTTTCCAGCTGGTTGAACAAGTTATAAACAAATTGAAACCCAATTTAATTTCTGATGTTTTTTAATCTGCTTAGAATCACATGCTGTGCATATGGTCCGACATTCAG
This sequence comes from Ambystoma mexicanum, assembly GCF_040938575.1. Lineage (NCBI taxonomy): Eukaryota > Metazoa > Chordata > Amphibia > Caudata > Ambystomatidae > Ambystoma > Ambystoma mexicanum. Next base: position 1,384,641,066 of record NC_090929.1, on the reverse strand, counting down.
TGGTAACCGCGGAGTATTGCATCTCGTCTTTCGAGAATCGAAGGGGACGTCGACATGGGCGTGCCTGTAACACTATCCTTACGTGACGTGTAGTGTACCCAAGATCCCTTGCGCGTTGAGGTCCCTCAGATTGTTTTTTCCCACCGAGCTCAACAAAGACATTGCTTATTGTCCCCTTGACCTTTGGTCGAATAGTTATATAAAATAATTCAGATCACCCTATCCGTCCCTTATTTCGACTGATGTTCCAGATCTCCACGGAAGACCTTGAAGAACTCAACGGACGGTGATCCAGTCGGCGCTGCCGACCACGTGGCCAGGCCTTCCGCCGGTCTACACAGTAGGGAGGGTGGGGTCAGGGTGGACATTTCTGTGCAATCTGAGAATGTCTTTCCCTTTCCTTCCTCTTTCCCTTTTGGTCTTCGTCACTCTACCCATCCTCGGCTGTGGAGAGGTCTCCATTTAGGTTTTGCCCCATTTGTAAGGGCAAATTTCCTTGGAAAGATAAGCACAGACGGTGTAACCGTTGCTTGCCCCTCGATCACAAGGAAGAAGGATGCGCGGCTTGTAAGCTCCTCCGTCCTAAGACATTAAAGGAGCGTAGAGTCAAGCGGTGGGCGGCCTGCGGTATGTCGAAGGCAGAGTTTTCTCCCGCTGCCGCAGCCACCGAATATGGTGGTGAGAGTGACGATCAGACCTCCGAACCGGAGGTCGTTGACCTTTTGACGGAACGCTCGCATTCCGCATCGTCGATCCCCAGCCCCGCTAGGCATGGCTCAGGCACTGCTATGGGGAAGTCGCACCCCGGCGACAAAGACGAACATGTACACAGCACTAAACGCACAACCCCAAGTCAATCATCGACCAAGTCGAAGAAGACTTCAGAGCCAACTGGTACACCGGAAGTTCCGGCGGCACCCACCAACCGTCCGGATCGCCAGCCCTCCCCGCAGCTGAAGATACGCCTAGCGACCGGGCCATTGAAAACAAACGGTGCTTTCTCCAATATACCAGGTTCTGTCGAGACTCCTCACAAGAAGGCATCCGGGACAATAGGGTTCAGGTTCCGCCGAAGAAGGCGGTCGTCAAAGACAAGGCCCCGGCACTGCCGAAAAAGGCAGCCGCTGAGGACAAGGCCCCGGTACCTCAGGAACCATCAGCCAGGAACAAAGCAGACCATCTCGGAATGCCGGTGAGCGGGGACAAGGTGCAGCACCCGTGGAAAACAGGGGGACTCCCCGCCCCCTCCTTTAAGCCACAGAGCAGCCAGTAGAGGCGGCGCGGGCGGCCAGAAGCGAAGACCGCCTGGGAGTGCCTGTAAGCAGGGACAAGGAGGTGCACCCACGGACAACTGGGGGACTCCCCTTGGAGGCACACAGAAGAAAGGCAACTATCCTAAAATAGCTGGAGGTGCGACACAGCAGGGTCAGCCGCCTCTGCTCAACGCGGGTACCACCCAAAATAACGTAACAGCCCCCCCCACTACATCAAGCAAAGAGAGGCCTGTGGAGGGCAAAGACACGTCGAGACACCCCCGGCACATCTAGAGACAGCGGCACACCCAGAAGGGACTCAAAGGCCAAGGGGAAAGGGAACAAAACACATCCGAACTCCCAGAACACCAAACAGGACGCCAACCTGCTTAAAATGTGGTCAGCAGACACCCCTATACAAACCAGAGGCGGGGCACGGGAAGATCCCCCCCCCCCAAGCGAAGGCAACCTCCCCGCATCCCACCTCCAGCCACCCTCAAGGGAAGACATGCAAGCTTGGTTTACGGAACTGCAAGAGAAGTTTGTCAACAGTACAGAAGCAGTTCGCCACAATGAGGAATGACATGAAACAGGTGGTCTACAACCTGAAGCTGGACGTGGCCAAACTGGAGGAGCGCACAGATGCACTAGAAAACACTCCAAAATACAGAAGAAGGAACGCAACAAATCAGCAAGACGCAGGATCATCTGGTGAGGCTAACCCATAACCTTGAGGTACAATGCGAGCACTTCGAACCGCTCACGAAGATCGAACATACGCATCAAAAACATGGCGTAGTCCATCCTGGACAAAGATCTCAAATCGGCAGTCCAGGAGGTGTTCAGGGACATACTTGAGGCACAAGAGACGGATGCAATTGGGATTGACAGAGTGCACAGGGTGGGCCCAAAAAGGACTGGAGCGCCAGGGGAGAGACCCTGAGACGTACTAGTGGCCCTCTCCTCATACCCACAAAAAGAGGAAATCTTGAGGAGGGCAAGAGGGATAGACCACATAAGAATGAATGGGGAAGACATCCAGCTGTATCAAGATTTGGCCCTACTCGCGTTGCAAAAAAGAGAAATGGCCACATTAGTCAAGGAACTGGTTGCGAGGCAAATCCGCTACAAGTGGACGTTCCCATTTGGGTTGTTGTTTACATGGGAAGGCAAACAAAGAAGAGCGACTACATGGGAAGAAGGCCTCAACATGATGGGGGGGGGTTCAAGCAGACGGAGAGGAGGAAAGAGACACTAAAGCAAGGGGGGAGCACCAAAGAAGGCCGAGGGGCTGGGAAATGGTTCGGCAAAGAAAGAGAGCCGCAGGACGACGCCCTAGGACGACTAACGCGGACAAGGACAGAACAGGAGGTCGCTCTGAGGGGCCAGAGACAAGATTACTGGGTGGAAAGTCTGGAGTGGGAATTCAGAGGCATCCAAAGACTCTTCTACTTGGCAGCCCGGGGCGAATCCCCGGTATTGGAATCCGGTAAGGACAGAGACGGATGCAGGGTTTAGGAACCCTGCAAGGCTATCCCCAATTCTTTGGGGGGCAGGGGGCGATAGGCGAAACGCCCGATCATCCCTAGGAACCCGAGACCCACTTGGGGGGGAAAGTTGGTTGGTTTAAAGTTAAATGGTGGGGGGGCCGGGGCAATTATCAAGAAGAGGGGGAGGCGGGAGGGGCCGGAAGATGGGTAGCATGGCAAATGGGGGGAACCCAGAACACTGGACATAGGCTAAGATACCATGGGGAAACTTCGATTCCTAAACTATAACCTTAGGGGCCTCAACTCCCTGACGAAGAGGAAAAAGCTGGAGAACTTGCTTAAAAGGGATAAAGCAGATGTTTTGCTACTCCAAGAGACGCACATAAGAGCTCGGGACAAACAGAAAGCACACATTAGAGGCTATAAGATTTGGGCACAATCTAACGCAATAGAAAAAAAGCATGGGTGCTGATTGCGATAAAAGATGGAGGAGACGTCCGCCTAATAGACCAACTCATAGATAAGAACAGGAGGTTCGCATTTGTTAACACTGTGATAGAGGGATTCCACCTCACCCTGGCTTCAATATATGCTCCCAATGCAGGGAAAGATAGGTTCCTGAGGGACACGCTAGGGAAGCTTGAGGATTTTGCAAAAGGAGAAGTGATTTTGGGGGGAGACCTTAACCTGATATGGCACCCACAGATAGATAGAAGTACGGGGGTGTCCCCAGGGCCAAGAGGCACCATCGAAACCTCTCTGGCAAAAGATGGAACAACTGGCCCTTTGTGATGTATGGAGGGAACTCAAAGGCAACCAGAGGGGCTATACGTATTTCTCGCATGTACACAACACAATGTCGAGAATTGGTTATTTCTGGGCGTCAGTGGGACTTGTGGGCAAGATCAGGGGAATGGAAATAGGGTCAATCTCTCTGTCAGACCATGGTCCACTATGGATGGAGGTGAATTTTCCAGGAAAGAGAGGAAGCCTCTGGTGCTGGAGGCTCCCACAGGACCTGCTCCATGACCCCGTAGTGGGAGAGGCGATCAGGGAAATGGTGGACGAATATTTTGCGCAAAACAACACAGGAGAAATCCCGTTGGGAGCTGTCTGGGAGGCGTTTAAGGCGGTGATCCGCGGTAAAATGATAGCTCTAAAGGTCACGAAGGAGAAGCAGAGGCACAGATGGGGGTAAAAGAGCTGGAAAGCATAATAAGACATTCAGGAGAAACTTCTGGCATACCCCACCCGCAGCTTAAAGTCCTTAAGACCTACACAGGGTCAACTAGAAATGCTCCGCACCAAAAACACAGAGAAATCGCTTCTGTACCTCAAACAACGCTATTATTTCAAGGCCAATAAGGCGGACAGGTTCTTGGCCAGACAACTTCGCGAAAAACAGATGAGAATGACGATTAAAAACATCAGAAACGCACACGGTGAGCCACTAACACGCACACATGACATGGGAGAGGCATTCAGGGAGTTCTATCAAACACTGTATACTACAGACTCTCCGGATAGTAACGCACAAGACACATACTTAGTCCCTCCCCATCCCACAAATAATATAGGATCGAGCAGCACTGGAGAGCCCTATAAGGGAAGAGGAAGTAAAAAAGGCAATAGCAGACCTCCCACTCAACAAAGCACCCGGCCCAGATAGCTTCACAGCCCCATTCTATAAGAAATATGCAGACAATTTAATCCCATTCCTAACCAAACTCCTAAACTCCATTAAAAAATTGTGGGAATGTGACCCCGACAATGAACGAAGCAAAGGTAATAGTCTTCCACAAAGCAGGAAAAGATCCCTCACTCCCAGCTTCTTACCGTCCCATAGCCCTGATAAACTTGGAATCCAAGATCTACACAAAAATCCTGGCAGTAAGATTATCCCCGCTCCTCCCCAACCTAATAAACCTAGACCAATCAGGCTTCTTTCCGGGTCGCCAAACACAAGATAACCTCAGACGGCTTATACATTTAGTGGAAAAGACAGACATCACCCATACACTGGCATTATTGCTTTCAGTAGATGCCGAAAAAGCATTCGACCGGGTTGAGTGGTCGCTACGGTTTAAAACTCTAAAATGTATGGGTTTCGGGGACCAGTACATAGCAATGATAAGAGCCAACTATAATACTCCGTCAATCAAGATTGCCATCAACGGGGAGGTCTCAGGAAGGGTAGATATCTCAAGGGGTACAAAGCAGGGATGCCCACTCTACCCGCTCTTATATGCAATATTCCTGGAACCATTCCTAATTAAAATAAGAGAATCCACGCACATTAAGGGAATAGAAATGGCAGGCACACAGCACAAAGTGATAGCCTATGCGGATGACATGCTAATAGCCCTAGAAGATCCGGGGAGGACACTGGCGGCAATAGTTAAAGAACTGGAGTCATTTGGGGCAATCTCGGTCTCAAAATCAATAGGAGAAAATCAGAAATACTGATTCTGGCAGGTAACCAAGGGGAGGTAGAAAGGGAAGCAGCAGCTTTAGATCTCAAGATTGCAGAAACCGGGATCAAATACCTAGGAATAACACTAACACACCAGGTAGATCTACTGTACAAAGGCAACTATCCCCCACTCTTAGAACATATAAGGAGGGACCTGGAGAGATCGAACCCCCTGGCGGTCTCTTGGTGGGGCAGAATACAGTCGATCAAGATGAACAATCTCCCGAGGCTATTGTACTATTTCCAGGCACTCCCAATCAGGGTTCCCAGATCATTCGTCAAAGCACTATCGAAAGCGGTAGCGTCCTACATATGGAAAAGGAAAACCCTGAGGGTCGCCAGGGCGGTTCTCACAGCACCTACTCGAGAGGGGGGGGGAAGAGTGGCCCTTCCCCACTTTCAAAAATACTTCCAGGCGGCGCAACTTGGGGTGCTTCGGGAATGGATGGGGGATGATCCTCAAGCTATCTGGGCAATTCAAGATAGGGCAGTCCCTAGATCCCCGCTGGTGGAGCTCCTGTGGAAAGCTAAACACAGGAACCCGAACCTCCACATCAGTGAAGTTATGAAGACCACACTAGAGGCTTGGGACGACCGAACGTGAAGGGTATAATGACCATGGTGGAAGGCCCCCTCACACCCATCTGTCGGAATCCCCAATTCTCGCCCGGAATGGAAAGGGGGGGCCTTCCAGAAATGGGAAGCGGTGGGGTGCACGAAAATAGGGGAAATGTTTCAGGGCAAGGAAATAAGACAGTATGTTGCATGCAAATCCCTTATGAACCTCACCCAGGGCGACAAGTGCAAATAAGACCAGTTCAGGCACTGGCTGACGACACCTGAAATCAAAACGGTGGCAACAAGAAACCTCACACAGTTCGAAGCGTATGTCACTACCAACTCAGGGGCTAAGAAATGGGTCTCGACCCTATACTCCTTCATAAACTCCCAAGATGAAGAGGTCAAGTGGGCATACATGACTAAGTGGGAGAAAACACTCGGGGAGGAAATCCCAAGACATCAATGGTTGGACTTGTGGATTCAAATCCCAAAAACGACCCGCTCAACCCAACCGGGGAAATTGTGGGTAAAAGTTGTTACCCAATGGCACTATACCCCAGAATGACTGCACACAATGTACCCACAAACTTCTGACCTGGAGAGGATGTGCAGAGGTGGGAACGTGGAAACACATTTGGTGGGAATGTAATGGGATCGGCGGCTTCTGGGCAGAGGTGAAGACGGGGATGGGGAAAATGTTTCCAGAAGCAGAGCAGTTGGGGGGGGGGGGGGAGGGGGTTGGCTTTGTGGAATGAAAGACAAGGCAACCAGGAAATACACAAAGTCACAGCGGAGGAGCTTTATGGGCCTGCTTATTGCGGCATGGACAGCAATTGCCCAAAATTGGAAAAAGCATGACCCACCACTAGTCTTCACATGGCTCCAGAAGGTTTGGTCTCAAATGGCAATGGAAAAGCTAACCCATACAATTCAAGGCACGGGCGGATCCTTCACAAGGGAATGGGGGATGGTCCAAGACTACCTGCAGTCAGACTACATGGAGCAATGGTGCCCCCACAAAATCAAAATTACAGAAATCTTCAGTGCATGTTTCCCCTTACAGAAAGACTCCAAGAACACCTTCCGGGGACGGGGGGGGGGGAATTGGGGGTATTATGTTTGATGTTGAGTATTATGTCTGCATTTGAAAACAATAAATACATTTAGAAAAATATATATATTTCTGAGGCTTGTGGAATCTGCTTAGATCACATGCTGTGCATAGGCCGACATCTAGTGGAAGCTGCGGAGTATTAGTTTGTTTTTCGAAACTCAAATGGGCGTCGACACAGGGCATGCCAGTAATACTATCCCTAGTGTGACGTCCACTGTACCCAAGATCCCTCACGCGTCTAGGATCCTCAGATTGTTTTTTTACGCCATGCTGGTCGGAAGCATTTTGCGGAGTCCCCTGGCCTTAGCCATACTTTTGCTAGAATTTAAAATAATAATCTATTGACATCCTTCCCCACCCCAACGTCGAACTTCGACACTCGACGCCGGCTGGAGAAGAAATCGACCGTCGGCTGCTGCACGACGGATTTGGGCCTCGGAAGGCCGCTGGCCTCGGCCCGGGCCTGGTAGGCCGATGGCCTCGGCCCTGCAAGTAGGGAGAGTGGGGGTGGTACATACTCTACACTCTTGGTATATAGGTACACCTTATACATTTCCTACACTTAACAGCGCGCTGCCTCAAGGTGCGTATGGAGGGTACCCCTTTTCAATTCTGCCCCAAGTGCAATCGCAAATACCCTTGCGTCGACAGGCACGCCACGTGCAATCTCTGCTTGCCGAGGGACCACCCCGAAGCGAACTGCAGAGCGTGTAGTAGGTTTAAACCTAAGACACTTAAGGACCGTTCGACGAAGCGTTGGGCCCACCACGCCAGGCAGGCGGCCATGGCAGCGGAGGGCGCCTTCAGCGATGGCAGCGACGCCGTACTTTCGGACGGCAAGGGCATTACGGCGTCGAAAAACAGCCGAGCGCAGGTCCCCGACCTCGGAAGGTCGTCCGGCAGGGCGGCTATGGGGAAGACCCCCGGCGACACAAGCGCGTCACATACTACACACACTAAACACACCAAGTCCAACCGAGACTCGACGATGTCGAGTTCTCGGAAAGAGGCACAGACAGAACAGTCCGATTCGGTGTCCTCTGGGCGCTCTCGATCAAGATCGCCGCATGACTCCAGGCAATCATCCACTCTTGCCAAGAGTGCCTCGCTCCCTAGGCTAACAGAAGTTCGATCGTCGGAAGACGAAGACGACTTCCACCCCCAGGCCGCGCTCCAGGAGTCGGAGCCCGCAATTAAAGCCAGCGAGGCCCCACGCTCGAAGGACAGGGACACCTCTCCCGATCCTCGACGCCAGGCGTCGAAAAACTCCGGAGCCACTAAGGGACAGGGAAAACATTTTTCTACGCACGGAGAGGGGGGAAAACAGCAGAAGAAATTACCTGTACATTCTTCCACACCTGTGAAACACTCCACCCCTCCTAAACAGACAAGCCCAGGTCTGCTGATAGGTCCACAACCAGCAAAACTACTCAAGATAAATCCCATAGACTTGCTGAGAGAGTCATTCCCAGTTCCAAAAAATGGTCCAGTGAAGACATAGATAGGGTCATGTCAAGAATGTCTTCTTTGGCTGATTTTTATGATAAAAATCCAGAACATATCCTCTCGTATGATCCACAAGGGGCCACACCCTCAGGCTCTACTGATCTTATACCCCTGAGTAAGAAGGCCCGGTTTGAAACTCTGATGAGGTCCGAACCCTTCGAGGTACAACCTTACGCAAGACCATACTCACGGTATCAAGGAGAGGCTTACTTTTGTGAAGACCAAGAATTTGGGTTGATAGAAGAGCAAACCGGGACGGGCTACTATGGGGATGATGAGGACCAGGAGGAAGAAGAGGATGACCCGGAAACATACAGAGTAGATTCCCTGGTAGAGAACGAAGCCCCGGTTACCGACTCCCCGGTCGATAACCAACCCCTCCTAAATGAGGTTCTCGCTCGCGCAGCAGAACATTTCCACATTGACACCCACGGTGTACAGGAGGAAAGGGACTTCGCAGAAGAGTTAGTGGGAGAAAGGAGGCCTGTTGCCCAGAATATCCCTATCATTAAATCCATTCAGCGGAGAATAGATCCGTTCCTGGTGAACCCAAACCTCACCAGAGTAGTCAATCCCAGGGTTGAAAAACTTTTCAGGGCAGCACAATCTGACCCACTCTATATAAGAGGACATCTGAAGCCAGACTCCCTAGTTGTCACCAACACTCGTAAGAGGGCTGGGACACCCTTGTCTTCGTCAGAAGCTTCTCTCGGCAAGGAGAGCAAAAAACTATACGGTTTCGGCAGGAAGGTAGCCTCAACATCCGCCTATCAAGCAAGGATTGCTAACTCCACCACCCTGTTGGCCAGCTACAACTGTCATCAGTGGGAAGAAGTCGCGGCTCTCATAGCCTCTGCTCCTGAACCGTTAAAGGGCCAATTAGCTCGGATTTCCGCAGAGGGTAGAGCCGTGTCTGGTTGCATTTTGAAAGCAACCTTCGACGCCGCGGACAACGCAGGCAGAAGGTACTGTTATCAAGAGACATGCGTGGTTACGGCAGTCTGGTTTTAAGGCAGAAACTCAGGCAACATTGTTAGACAAACCGGTGGAAGCCGATCTGTTGTTTGGTAAGGCGGTCGAAGAGACACTGAAAAATGCCAAGGACGAATACGAGACACTCAAATCCCTTTTCCAGTTAACCAATAAACCCCCTAACCAGAGAGGGAATAGTAATTTTCGTCGCCCACGCGGCCAAAATTCCCAGAGAGGATCTAACTATTCCCAGGGGCAGGGTACACAGTGGAACAACAACCAACAGTCTACCCAGGGTTACGGCAGAGGTAATAGGAGAGGTTGTGGTAAAGGCAGAGGCAGCCCCAGCAAGGGAGGCGGCACGCCTCCACCAAAGCAGCGACGCTCAGTTCAGGGTCCCTTCTCACGCAACCCCAGTAGGGGGACGCATTTCAAACTTCACCCAGGCTTGGGAAGGGATCACATCCGACAGATGGGTGCTGCCAACAGTATCCACGGGATATTGTATAGAGCTACTACAGCGTCCCCGGAACCATCCTCCACGACAAAGAGTACACTCCTTAGAACATCAGAAGATTCTCCTCGAGGAGATCGCCATTCTTCTACAAAAGGACACAATAGAACTCGTCCCGGGACACCAGGTAAACAAGGGTATTTATTCAACTTACTTCCTTGTGCCAAAGAAAGACTTGACAATGCGCCCAGCATTGGACTTACGGCCTGCCAACAAGTATGTCAAGCCCCAAAAATTTCGTATGACCACGCTACAAAAAAAAGGGAATTACATGGCAACCTTGGATATGAAAGATGCTTATTTTCAGATTTCCATGTTCCCAGCGCACAGAAAGTACTTGCGCTTCAAGGTGGACAGTCGCCACTACCAATTCAAGGTACTGCCCTTTGGGATAGCTTCAGCACCAAGGGTATTCACCAAGGTACTGGCGGTGGCGGCTGCACACCTACGCAGGGAGGCAATCCCAGTGTACCCTTATCTGGACGACTGGCTCATAACGGGGGGAAACCCCAGGAATTTGCAGGACAAACATTCAAAGGACTATGGACCTCCTCCACGAGTTAGGCTTCTCAATCAATGTGAAGAAGTCAAGCCTGGTGCCAAGCACCTCAAAACAATTCCTAGGAGCAATCCTGGATACCCAGGAGGGGTTGACCTTTCCTTCAGAAGAAAGAATTCGGAATATACTACTGCAAATTCCGCATTATCAGTCCGGTCAACAAATAACGGTACGCAAAGCAATGCGTTTACTGGGCATGATGGCGTCATGCATTTACCTGGTCCCCCACACGCGCCTGCGCATGCGTTCCATGCAGGAATGGTTGGCGAAACAGTGGTCTCAGGCAAGTGGTCAGTGGGACGATCTAGTGGTTGTTTCGCCAACACTAGTACAAAGCCTTCACTGGTGGCAAGAGAAAATCTTGCACAGGGGAAACCCTTTTACGATCCTGAAGTACAGGCAGTAGTCACTACAGATGCATGTCTGACGGGGTGGGGAGCTCACCATCTCCACCACAAAGCTCAGGGTCTCTGGTCTCACTCAGTGGCCAAGAACCACATCAACCTGCTAGAGCTTCTGGCAGTATTCAGAGCGCTTCAGGCGTTCGAGCCCCACCTACTAAACCTGTCAGTGCAAATCCGGACGGACAGCACTGCAGCCATGTTCTACCTGAACAAGCAAGGAGGGACTCGCTCGCCAAATCTGTCCAAGCTTGCCCAGAAAATCTGGATATGGGCACTCAGACGGAACATCTTCCTGTCATCACAACATGTTCCAGGGGAGCTCAATTCCCTAGCGGATGCTCTGGGCAGAGACTCCTCCCAGAGGAACACGAATGGGTTCTTCACAGAGAGGTCGTAGAAGATCTCTTCTCTCAGTGGGGTTTCCCCACTATAGACTTATTCCCCACAAGCGAAAACAAACAATGCCCAGGATTTGCATCCAGGTTCCCCCAACCAGACTCCCAGGGGAACGCCCTGTGGATGAACTGGTCAGGGATGTTTGCGTACGCTTTTCCACCAACTCCTCTCATCAGGAAAGTGGTGAACACGATGAACAGGGAGTCGATGACGCTCGTCCTAGTTGCTCCCATGTGGGCAAGACAACCGTGGTTCCCACACCTACGCAGGGTGGCGGTGTGCGAGCCCATCAAACTTCCAGCCTGGTACAACCTAATGTCCCAGCACCAAGGTCAAACAGTGCACCAGCAACCCAACTCAATGAACCTGGCAGCATGGCTCCTGAGGTCATAGAGTTTGGACACCTCAATTTACCACAGAGGTGTATGGACATCCTAAAGGAATCTAGGAAACCAAACACAAGGCACTGTTACTTTGACAAGTGGAAGAGGTTCGTTATCTGGTGCCAGAGTAGACAAATCAACCCAGTTGATTGCACTCCTTCCACTATTGTTACATACATGCTCCACCTGCTAGATGCAGGATTGGTTTTTAACTCACTGAAAGTACACCTGGCAGCCCTCTCGGCTTACACCACTTCCCATAGCAAGGTTTCGTGGTGGAAAGTACCAGTAGTTAAAGCCTTCATGGAAGGAGTAAAGAGACTTCACCCTCCTATTTCAAACCCACCACCAGGGTGGGACCTTAATGTGGTGCTAGCCAAGCTCATGGGCCCTCCTTTCGAACCCATGCATAAAAGCAGTCTCAAACACCTGACTTCTAAAACGGCCTTCTTAGTAGTTATTACTTCTATAAGAAGGGTCTGTGAAATTCAGGCTCTGTCAGTGCAGGATCCCTTCTTTACTATCCATAAAGACAAACTGGTTTTACGCACACACCCTAGATTCTCACCTAAATTTATATCAAAATTCCATGTAAACCAGTCCATCGAGCTTCCGGCTTTCTTCCAGAACCCGCAAAGCTCGGCTGAGGTGAAACTACACACCCTAGATGTGCGTAGGGCGGTCCTCTACTATGTAAATAAAACCAGACCGCTAAGGAAAACAGATCAACTGTTTGTCTCCGTAGCTACAGGCAGAGAGGGGAATCGCGTCTCTAAAGGTGCCATCTCGAAGTGGATTATTAACTGTATCCAGCTGTGTTACTCACTCTCTGAAAAGACTCTGCCTTTTACGCCAAGGGCCCACTCTACTAGAGGCATTGGGTCCACTGTGGCTTTCATTGCAAATGTACCCCTTGACACCATTTGCAAAGCAGCTACTTGGAGCTCTATTCACACTTTTACTCAGCATTACTGCATTGACACCCATTCCAAGGCAGATAAACAAGTGGGACAAGCGGTTCTAAGACACTTATTTGCTCATGACCCTTCTCACATCCCACCTCCTTCTTCTGGTACTGCTCGCTAATCTATGCACAGCATGTGATCTAAGCAGATTGCACAAGCCTCAGAAGGGATATATTACTCACCGTAATCGTATTTCTGATGCTTGTATCTGCTTAGATTCACATGCGACCCACCCTTCCTCCCCTCCGAGAGAAGGTGCATGATTACTTGTAGTCTTACCTTTCTGTCTATCTGCTTGGATTATCTGTACTCATGCTACTCCTCATGCTACCTCATGTCAGAAAAAATACAATCTGAGGATCCTAGACGTGTGAGAGATCTTGGGTACAGTGGACGTCACACTAGGGATAGTATTACTGGCACGCCCATTTTCGAGTTTCGAAAAACAAACTGTAATACTCCGCAGCTTCCACTAGATGTCGGCCTATGCACAGCATGTGAATCTAAGCAGATACAAGCATCAGAAATACGATTACAGTGAGTAATGTATCCCATATATAAATGTTGCCTACGATCACACAAGATTATCATGTTGCAAAATGACGCTGAGGAAATGAGGAAGATCATGGAGCGAAAAGACTCAAAATTTCTGGGCAATCATAAATAAAGTGGAAACACCACCAGAAGCTATACAAAATAACATGGTTTCAGAGGTGGCTTGGATAAATCACCATAAAGACCTATTCAAAAAAACAAAGAAAAGAGGAAGGTTACCTTTTACAAGATCAAGAACCTTGGGAAATAGACATTTCGAGAGAAGACATACTGCAGAACATCAACCGATTAAGTGCATCAAGAGCACCCAGACCTGATGGGTTCACTAATCAAATGCTTAAAGACCCACAGGAATGGAAGGAGTTTTGTCATAACTTATTCAAAAACATTATAAAAGAATTAAGGCTGCCAGTTTCATGGAAGAGCGCTATTATTGTACCTATCTTTAAAAAGGGAATAAGAATGGACCCAAAAAGGTATAGGCCAATAGCGCTTCTGGACATAATGGGGAAGATCTTTGCGACACAGCTATTAAATCAGCTAGTAAAATGGATCAACACTGGAATGGCTGACGTAAGGCAAACTGGCTTTGTGAAAGGAGTCGGCTGCGGACTGGACATATTTCTTATCAACCTCCTTAAAATGGAGGCCATCAAGAACCAAACAAAGCTATATTTAGCCTTTGTTGACATGGCTCATGCCTTTGATAGTGTGGATCATGAGCTGTTGTGGCGAAAACTGGCAACCCGAAAATGCCAGAAAAGCCTATTAACTGCTATGCAAGTGCTTTATTCGAATACAGAAATTAAAGTTAAGCTCGACCAAAAAGGAACTCTTTCAACTTCAATAAGAACAGCAAGAGACATAAAGCAAGGCTGTCCTTTGGGAGCAACATTGTTTAATCAGTTCATCGCGGATATAGGGGAAGACAGTCAGTCCGAGCTTTCCCCTCCAAAGATCAATGGATCAATGGGAACAGGCTGAACTATATAATATACGCAGACAGTATTGTCCTGTTGGACATGACACCTATTGGATTACAGCGTAAACTAATGGCATTGAAACTCTATACTGAAAGAAATGGGCTAATGATAAACACTGCAAAGACGGAAATTCTAGTTATGAAAAACTTAATAGGAGCGAACTGTAAAAAGAAGAAACCCTTTGTATGAACTATTGGCAAAGAACAAATAAAATGCACAAAGCAAGTACAATATTTAGGAGTACTCTTGAATTCGCGAATAACTGATGATCCAATGATGCAAAAAATCTGAAGAAAATGCAACATGTTGACTGCACAAGGCATGACTATAAATGATAAATATGGAAAATTCACCCTAAAACCGGCGACGGAGTTCTATAAGGCTAAAGTCGTTCCGAGTCTGACATATGGAAGTGGAGCAATGTTAGGGTGCCAGCATTCCATATGGTCATGTTGTGAGAACAGCTATTGGTCAAAAATTCTCCATTTACCGAGAGGAATGCCGATTGCATGTACCAGATACGAACTAGGATTGATCTCGATTAGCTCAAGAGTACTGTGGAAAACACTAATCCTGTATTGGAAAGTAATGGGCACTGAGGAGATTCCGCAATTTAAGATCTTGAATACCTCAAAACATGAAAGTTCAAACACAATACTTGATAGATAGAATCGTGTGAAATTTGCTTGAGTAAATTAAATACGAATATACAGATTTTGATTCAAAATCCGAATGGTGTCAAGAAAAAGCTGTGGGGCCAGGATTGGTGGGAAACAGCTGAACAAAGATCTCTACATAGATGCATGAAAGATGTGGCCCCTGAGGTGAGGGAAACAAACACTCTACCTGGATATCTCCAGAGCTTTCTGTGTATGAGGAAAAGAAAAACGTTCTTGACGTTTCGCTTAAATTTAGTGAAAACGAAGGAGACAGTAAACCTGCGAAGCAAAGAAAGGAAAGACAATAATTGCTGCAGGTTTTGCAAAAAGAAAGATGAATCATTGAAACATCTGGTGTTATATTGTAGCAATCTAAGCGCTCTGAGAACGGTCCATTTAGGAAAGGAGATAGCAAAAAGACCACATCTAAGTGGAGATGAGTGGTGGAGCTTGAGGTTCAGTGGAAATTATGAAAAACGGATCTTTGCATTGACAGCTTACTTGGAACAATTTGAGGAAAGGATTAGCAATCTCTAGTATTGAACCTTAAAATACTTTAAAACTCCTATGATCTCTGCGATGTTTAAATGAAAGAATGGTGGCCTGGAAAAATGAACACCTATCCGCCTCTTAGATCGTCGAAGATTTTCTTTTTCTCTTCCCTTGTGATGAAAATAATTTGTTTTTAGCTTCTGTGGATTCATGAAATGTTTGATTCAAATGCTGTTTTATATTTGGTTATATTTTTGTTTTTCTCTTTTTAAAGTTTGTAACAAACTATATAATTTTTTTTTTAAATAACGCTGAATCCATTGGTTAGGTGATTAGGTACAGTGGGCCCCAATAGGAGGGGGGTGCACCTATATTGCAGATGTTAGTTTCGAAGTTTAATTGAGGCAGGAATTTAGTGGGTTCAATGGTCTGGGTATGAGTCATTAGTCTAAGTGGAGGTAAGAATGTTTTCGGTTTAATCCAGGGAGGTCCCGTACTAGAGAGGGCCATGGTAGTCTGCAGTTTGCAGAAAGCAGACAGGTTCTGTGTGGGAGGGGTATAGGCCCCAACTATAAGAGTACTGTAGTTCAAGAAGACAAACAGTAGTCTAAGTAGGCTGTGAGGGCATACATAATTGTACGGTACTATAGTGTAGGGACTAGGGTCGCAGGTAAGGTAGTCCTCCCATTATGCTAGTGATCATAGTACAACAGATGGTGTTAAGTAGGTCTGAAGGTTAATGTGTTTGTCATTATTTAGGCCTGACGAAATAGCTGATTAAGCAGGCTACTTCTTATGCACAGATCAATAGGGCAAACGTATATACGGGCGATTCACTGCGTAAGACACATGTATGTAAAAGGCAGTTTAGTTACAGGTAGAAATCGAGGTGCCTGCCAAGATTCTTAGATTGCCAGTATTAACTGATACCCTTCAAATAGAATTAGATAGACAGCTTAACGATATATGATGGGTAATAGCCGATACCACATCCATTTGCATATGGGATATACTAGTGATCACCAGGCCAAGTATGGTGCCCAAGTCGGATAACCCAACAAAGGGAAAATAGGCAGGGTGTGCGGATCATGTTGGCAATAGGTGCAGGCAATGTTCATAGTAATCCCTCTAATACAATGCAATGTTCACAGATGCTGTAGTACCTATGGGGGGACGGGTCATGGTGAACAATAGGTACAAAGCAATGTTAACAGTTGTCACTCTAACACTCTAATAAGCAGGATGCACAAGGCACCCTAAGCCTCTAAGGGCGGGATGTGAAGCAGTTCCGTGGTCACAGATTAGGCGAGGGAGTATACGTTTTGCAGGTCGTAGTTCAAAAGGTTGAGCGGAGGTAAGTAATCTGACGTTGGTTAGGGGCGGCAGGGGCGGAGGCCTATAGTAGTGGCCGATCAGTGCTTAAAGCGCTCTGAATACAAGCTTGTGGGCTAGTACCAATGTGCAAACGCTAAGTAATGGCCTCCAGAGCTAGGGGAAGTTTGGAGAGGGGTAAGCCTGGCGAAGGCACACGATAGTAGGGAATACTTCAAGGTAGTATTGATCAACCACCCGCCTCTAATAAGAATGGTGTCAGCAGTCAGATCAGAATGTGCCAGGCAGCGCACCTACTCACTTGTTAGACGATAGGGGTGTGGTTACGGCACAGACATCCACGGACAGGCACAGACCGGCATCAGCCTTTTGTATCGGGCCTTGTGTGCGGAAGGCTGGCTATCACCTTCTGGTGATTCTGGTTGCCTAAACAAGCACGTTGCAGCCAATTGGATAAAGCGGCTCTTAAGGACTGGTTGCTTGGCAACAGGTAAACATCAGGCAGTGGCAGCCATCCTGATTTCAATTTGTGGGAGCAGGTCAGGTCGGTCAAGCTACTTCGGTGGCTGGCTATGGGGAGCAAAGAAGGGCTCCTGCCCACCCTCCTAAGAAGTAGACGCGGCAGCAACTTTCACCTCTTCTCACCTTTTCCCAAGGCCTTCTGGGTACGGTAGTCTCTGCCATTGAGTAATCGCCCAGAGTTTCCTGCATGAGCACCCACGTGGGGCCGGACTCTTCTGTTGCGGGTTTCCCTCCTCTTTCATCAATAGTATCTTAAAGCTTTTCAACAACGTTAGGTTTCTTATTAACACTCCCCCCGATTCACCGGCTGTGAACCGCTTGGCTTTCTTTCTCCTTGGAGTCGAGGTCGATACCAACAGAGACAAGCGTCTCTTCCCGGCTTGATAATCAGCGGAGGAAGGTCTCATGTACCGTTGGCATCTGCTGCAACACACGCTGGCTATTGTTTGCAGACTTATGATTCCTTCTGCTGAGGTTTCACGGGCCTTGGTCTGAGAGGGCAAGGCTGCTTCTCTCCTTGTTACTCTCTTTATGTGTGCCGTCTTTCTCCTCCTCTTGAACTGCCGTGCTGAGTTACCTCTCACGTTGTGCGGTCTGCCTTGTTCATCCCGTGCTCTTGTGCTCCACCTTTTATCCCTGTGGGGAAGGGAAAGCGTCGTCGGGTGTGTGTGATTCTTGTCAATTGCCTGACCTTCCCTGACCCTTGTATTAAGACATGTCAGGTAAACAGCTCTGGTGTTAGTCCGTTGTCTTTTGTTTTGTGCAAAAGTGTTTGTGTCGGGGAAAGGTGGGGGGGCAGTGCTTTGGAATATACTACGCAGTAGGATGGGGAAAAGGTGTTCAAAGAAGGGGATACCGCATCTCACCTGTTGGTCTCCCACTCCCCAGGGACCCCCACTCAGGTGATCCTCCTTCATTGGTCCACCCCCAGGAACTGGATCCAGTAGCGATGGGCGTCTCCTGGCCACCTGGATGACGGATCCCTAGGGAATAACCAGGGAGACGCCTTCAGGTTTCTCACAGTGGATACATTTGTTAAGAATCCTCATTTGTATAAATGGAAACATTTTGTGAAACAGACCCCTAACTATTACCGGTGGTACACGTGGTCACTGATAGTGAACCGTTCCTGTCAAACGGATCCATCATGTGGGAAAGTGGATAATTATTCACAAACCATATTGGATATCTCAGCCCGTTTGCATTTTGAAACAGCATTGTCACTGAAAGCAGTACCATCTTCATCCATTATAAGAAGTGAGTGTCTACAGAACTTTAATATTATATCTTCTGTTGCTGTTAGGAACGATTTCCATTTCATGTGTAATTTTCCCTCCAGTTGTGTACCCCCCAACTTTTTGCTGATATTTAACATCATAGTCTGAGGCGCACAGCCTTCTGCTGCACTTACCCTGGGCTTTTCACTCATTATATTATGGGGAAACTGACATGCCCTTACAGGTAGTACCGGGAGACTTTGTTGCCCTTAGTCCTTGTCAATGTTGCAACTTTTCTGCAACATGTTGCAAGTGCACAATGTACTGTCCAGTACAGTCCACTTGGGTCTTCCTGTCATTCCTAAAGGCCCTGGGTACTCTCGAAGGATTTTTTAGGAGAGGTGTAGATGTGCCTTGGACAGGGCTGGTGGCAGGTTATCTTCATGTATCTGTAACCCTTTCCTGCCAGGTAAACTGCATTTGCCGCGTTTGGCACAAATAGGTGGCCTGGCTCCAAAATGGTCATGCCACAAAGTTCTTTGTCTTGTCCTTTGGCCATCTTGCCCCTTCACCTTCCCCAGGTCGAGCCGACCCGGGTAAGTCCTTATTTGGGCATGCATTCTCCTGCGCAACGCCAAGCTTCTGCATGCCTTGTGTGTGCTTCAAGATGTGGGTTGGACTGTCTGGTTCCAATACACATCCTGGGTGCCAGAGAGTCTGCTGGGCTGTGAATGCCTGGGACCACTGTGGTTCATGATTGGTCCACGTATGGCATGCCTGTATGTGAGCAGATCTCCCATTGGGTCCTCTTCGTTTTGGCACGAAGGAGATTCTGGATAAGAGAAGGCTCCAAACACGATACATGTCGATCTCTTTCACTGAACGAAGGATAGGATCGAAGTATCCTGAAACTAAGAAGCAGAGTCGAGGAACTGCTGGTGACCCGCTGGAAGGTTTGGCACCCTGAGCCTGCTGTCGTCCCGCTGGACCCATGTGCATCTGATCGAACTAGAAGGTCTGCAAAGGCGCTTTGACCCATTGGAATAGTGGGACTAACTATTCTCTGCACCTTCATCAAACCCTGCAAGTAAGCCTTCTCGGAAGTGTCCCTGGACCAACCAGTGGGCTGACCAGCTTGCACAGGACCTTTGCTCTGATACCGCCTCCGTTTCGAGGAAGCCCTTGAAACTTGGTACATCACAAGCTCTGTGATCACGGAACTCACACCGAATTTCATACACTTGGTGTTCCCACATTTGGAGTAAAGAGAGCGCTCGAACTGGAGTACATGCGGTTACCGTGTCGCCCAGCTGTGGTGACGAACTTTGCAAGTGCATTGCAGCTATAACCCTCTGTGCCCTGAAGCCTGCTACAGTGAAACTGGCCTGATCCATCCACCAGGAGCGGAAAAATCACCACTGTCCCATTTGGTAATCAACGCTGTAACTTCGTCGCTGAAAGCTGCAGAGCCGCGAGATTGCTGCATTTCAACCTGCAACCGAATTGGACTCGACTGCTGAAGTTTGGTCCGGAGTGCGTCGGGGGTCGGTGAGTACTAGCAACCCTTACCGGTGGCCCCTAGCGCATCCACCCATTTTTACGCACAAGTGGCCCCTCAGGGCCCCTCTCCAAAGATAGCCTGAGCTGTCAAACTATTCCCAACTCTTGGAACCTGCCCTCTCGGGGAGGCCCTCCACGAATAGGGAGAACCTATTCTGCATCACCTCACCCACCTTCCTGAGCTGCTACAGATCCTATAAAATACCTTGTTTTCTGCCCATCTGCACTACTGCGTGCGCCAGCATTGTAAGTACATTTGAGCAATAGGCTCTCCTCTTCTTAGTGACTGGACTACCATTCAGTTAGGGTTGTGATTACTGCAGAAATGCCTAAAGACTCTTTGCACTACATGCTTCCTTCCCTTTTCTAGGATGTGGACCCATTTCGTGCATTAACCCTTTAGGCCCCTTGGTTTTGTATATATGTATTTTAGTAGTATTGTGTTGGTTTAAACGTGTTACTGTTAGTAACTATTGTGTTGAAACTCAAAGGCCTTGAAATAAATGTATTTGCATTTTTAATATACGTGACTGGGAGTGATTTTTAAGTGTCCTTTACTCTGTGTGCTCATTGAGATCTTTCAGTCACCCTCACCCCTCCTGAGACCTAGTGTTGACCACCACCAATGCTACCTTGATTGGTCTGGCTTGTCCAGGAGGTTACCCTGTTCCCAGAAACTAGGCTGGCCTTCTGAACCCTCTCGCCACCAGGTCAGAGTTCAGAAATCCATCTTAACACTGACAAAGCAGAGACCTGTCCGGATGGCACTCTTGGATCTATGGATATCCGACCCAAACCGGCCAATCTACAGAGTCTGCGCTTAAAGTCTCTTATGACGATGCCTAACGATGGATCTATTAGAGACCTAGTTATGGATCACATGAACTTCATAATTACTAATGTGGAAAAACTGTGTGAGAGAACCCAGAGAAACTTTATGAAAGTACTGGCATGGCTTGGCTCAAGAACTGGGCCGGGGGTAGTTAGAAGCTCTGATTTTGAAGTTTCTACGCACAATTGTATTGTCTTGTATTTGGTTATTTATATAGCGCTCTTTCCCCACTTGTGTGGCATCAAAGTGCCTTTTTTCTTGATTTGACGCCCTTGGTGACCATAGTCACTGTGGTTGGAGATTCTAGGGAGTTTCGTTTAGGAGATGCATGTGTGCATGTAGCCGTTCTAAGACTTGTGTGGCTGGCATGCCTCCACTAAGAAGCCCAAGAGAGGTGAGACACATGGATGGGTGCTGTTGAGAGTTAGAGATAGATTGCTATTGTTGAGAGAGTCTGTATGGCCAGCTATACCAGGTTTTCTTCTGGTGGTGGTCGCTGTATGCTAGTGGCAGAGGTTGTTGAGGTACGTCAGGTGTTTGTCTGGTCGGCTATATGAGAACTAGACCGGATGTGCTTAGCCTTATTCTATCATGCATGGATGCATTTGCCCGTGCCTGCGGCCTGTGTCCACACTAGAGGTGTGAGATATATGTACCATTGGCAGCGAGATTGGTCGGCTGGGGCAAGTTGTCCAGGTCTATAGTTGAGAATTCTATACCAATGGGCCTAGGTTTCATGCTGTAGCCGATATCCCCATATATTAAATGAGGATGGAGGCTACATCTAGATTTGGGAGTCCTGAATAGTGGGAGAAAGGCCGATGTTTCACAATGAAGTAGGTTTAGGCATGTGGGAAACCAAGACGGAGGCCATGCCTAGACTTGAGAAATCTGCACCATGGGAGAGAGGCCCAGGCATCCCAACGCAGTAGGTTTCGTCATACAGTGCACAAAGATGGATGCTACACCTATACTCGAACCCCGTGCAGTGAGCGGGAAACCTTGCCCAGGTTTCAAAAAGCAGTGGTCCTTATCACACAATGCTTCACTTAAATTCAAGAATCCTGCATGGTTGGGGGTGGAGGGGGCCTACGCTTCTCAAGGTGGGTGGCGGTGTTATGGGTGGGTTGATAGTGCATCAGGTGTGCCACAACGAAAGCCGCTAGCTTACCGGGAGTACTATTCGGCTTGCAGTGCTGTCTGAGCAAAATGTCGTAGTGTCAGGTGAAACCGCTGCAAGAGCTGCCTGCCCCTGAGTTGTGATTGATACTGGGGAGTTTATTAGTGGTGTATTCACACGCTGCAGTGGATTAGGAGAGTATTGAGAAGAGCTAGGTTTTAAGGGCCAATTTCAGGTTGTTTTCATTGTTTAGGATGTGTGTAAGGGAAGGGAATTCCAGAGGATTGGCGCATGGGTAGAGAAGGAGGAACCGCCAAGCTTCATGGAGTTGTGAAGTGGGATCACTAGGCGAAATGCCGTCCGAGATCTGAATTTCCTGGAAAGGTAGGTAGGGGACAATATTGTCTCGGAGGAATTCAGGGCCGATGTGGATTGCACAATGGGTGATGGACATGGCTTTGAAAGTGGTGCGTCGGGCAATGGGGATCCAGTGGAGGACTCTCAGGGTAGGACTGATGTGTTCTCTGGCGGGTAGGTTAATGAGCAGGTGTGCTGCCGCATTTTGGATTCTTTGTAATTTTCTTAGTTGGGAGCTGGGGCTCCTAGATGGAGGCAGTTTGCGTAGTCTAGGTGGGAGAGGATGATGGAGTTGATGGCTGAGAAACGGTGAGGATAGGTGAGGTAGGGGAAAATCCACCTGAGGATACGTATGTGGAAGAACCCGGTTTTGGAGAGAGTGGTGGTGTGTTGGGTGAGGGATAAATCTGAGTCAAATTTGCATCCAAGGTGTTTGACCAAGTTAGAGGGTGCCAGTGCTTGTCCTAGTGATTTGGGCCACTGGATTGGTTTGGAGATGAATGATGTTTTCCTGCAGACTAGGATTTTGGTTTTCCCAGGGTTGAGGATGAGGTGGTTGTTCGACATCCAGTGGTCAATGTCAGAGAGGCATGATGACCGGTCCGGGCTGCTTGAGCCTTTGGAGTTCGGGATTTTGAGGATGATCTGGGTGTCATCTACGTAGTTGTAGCAGGTAAGGTTGTACGAGCGGATGTTTGCGGGAATGGTTTGTATGTAGAAGTTGAAGATTAGCGGGTAGTGGATGCTCATTGGGGTACACCTTTACAGATTGGACATGATATGGATTTGAAATGGTCAAGGTGCATGATTTGCGACCGGTCAGAGATACGAGAGGGCTGTGAATTTTATTCCTAGCGTTTGTAATCGGACTAATAGAATCGAGTGATCGATGGTACCAAAGGCTGCCTAAAGGTCTAGCAGGATGAGGACCGCACAGCCATCTGCATCGGCCGTTCTTTTTAGGTGGTCCCAAATGGAGACTAGGGTGGATTCTGTTGCCCTTAGTGGTCTGAAGCCTGATTGCGCTGGGTCTAGGAGGTTGTTTGCTTCAGCAAATTGACCAAGTTGTTTAGAATAGAAATAGATGATTGGTGTACTCTGAAGAACAGGGATTGTGTTCTGGTGGGATGTGGGATCAGCAATCGCCCCTGTTTTATAAGTATGTGTAAATACCTGCCCATGTGTTCCTCAAATCTAAGACTTGTAGTCTGATGCTTAATTGTCATTTTAAATGACTTTTTCTACTGGGACTCTTTTTATTTCTTTGATTTTCTTTTTTTTTTTTATTCTACTTGTTATGTTTGTAAGTTTTGTTTAGTTTAGCTCTCTGAGTCCTATGGGCATGTAGTGCTCTGTAAGAATTAAATGCATTAAAAAAATGAGAACTTGAATGAACAGTCTAGTCTTATGTGCCTGCGTACGATAAAAATAAAAAGACTGACCATGTTGTCAAACCATCCCTGGAGGAGCCGGCGGCATGGGAACGAATTGGTGTGGAGGACAGCAGAGTCTGGGGACCAGGATGTTGCTGAGAAGGCAGAGACGTCTCTATCCGGTCCACCATGGACAGACTGACTGGAAAATTGGCGAAGCAGAGGTCCAGGCGTAGGCGGTTGAGTGAAGACTCACATCCTGCAAGGAACACCAGGCTGTGGAGCCACTGCAACACACCTGACAGTGAGAAGACACAAGAAGCTCGAAACAAAAGCCTGAAGAACCCAAGACCGACCGAAGGACGCCTGCAGAAACCTTACAGGTACAATGGTTGCCAGGATGGTTGGTGGGGCTCCAGCAGAGTCAGGAGGACTCTACACTTACAGAGCAGGGATAAATAGGAAACCATTGGGGGAGAAACTAATATTAAGAACACCAAAGACAAAAATGGAGAAAATCTGACCTGGGACACGCACCCACAAAAGATCCATACAAGTCATCTTCGTGGCAGTACAGCAGGAGAGTGTAGACCAGGTCTGCCAGAATCAAGCTGTAGAGAAATACCGGTCTGGGACCCACACCCACAAGAGAGAAGTGGTACAAGTCATCTTTGTAGCGGTACGTGGCAGGAGAGTGAACCAGGTCTGCCAAATCAAAGCAGTAGACCATCTTCCTCATGGTAGTACTTGGCAGGAGAGTGAACCAAGTCTGCCCAGGTCTTGGCACGGGGAAGCCTGGGTCTGGGACCCTCAAAATGAAAGACTGAAAGTGTTGTATTGTGAAACCAAAGAAAGAGTGGCCAGTAGTCATTCTCCTGTTAACCAAGGCCAGGAGAAAGGAGTCATTCCCCCTGTTTTTTTTTTGTTTTTTTTACAATAATTTTTTTAAAGAATTTTATTAATTTTAATCAAACAAAACCAAAATACAACCAAACACAAAGTGCATGTTACAAAAAAAATAATCATCATATTAATGCTTAATCTTGGCCACTGCTCCCCCCCCTCCCACCCCCCATCATGAGCCTGTCTGTTTATCGTTCTCCGTGTCCGCCGCATGCAGCAGGGTCTCGCTTCCTGTAGATTCAGTCAGATCTTGTATTACTCCAAACAATTCAGCTATGAGTGATTTCCATGCCATCAGGGTCCCTATCTCTTCTTCCCCCCTACAGTGTTCGACTCTTGCCATACTATCGTTTCTGCCTCTGCCCATTTCTTTAACTCCTTCCACCATACCTCCACCCGTGGCTTGTGACAAGTCTTCCAACCCATGGCGATCCTTCGTTTAGCAAGCACATATGCTAGGTCTTTCAATTTATTAACATGCTTAAGTTTTGATGATCTGGGGTACCCTCCCAACAAACAAGCCCAAGCTGTGTCTATAATCAGCATGACCCCTTTCTCAGCTAACTTTTGTGCCACTTCCCCCCCAGAAACGCTCAATCACTGAGCATGACCAAAACATATGTGTCAAATCCGCGTTCTCCTCGTCACATTTGGGACATGCTTGTCGTCCAGCGTTTTCAAACTTGGATATCCTCAAGGGCGTCATATATGCTCTGTGCGTTTATATATAGTTGTATTTGTTTAAGTCTAGCATTTCTTGACACCTTCTTATGGTGTCCAAGTGCCCGTTCCCACATCCCATCCTCTATCGGGGTTCCCACCTCTGCCTCCCAGTCTAGCCTCAGCTGCGTCAGATCCTTCCCAACTTTAGACATCATCATCTCATATAGCCTGGAAATCTCATGCCCCCATCTGATATATCATATATTATTTCTATGATGGCATCGGGTTCTTCTCCTAACACAGTTTCAGGCCACGTTCCCCGGATTCTCTGAACAATTCTGTGGTATGTAATATATTGGCCCGCATGCAATCCCGTCTCCTCCCCAAGGACCTCAAAATCCAAAATGGCCCCCATCTGCCAGACATCTCCTAGCGTCACCAGCCCCACAGATTCCCAATGGGTCCTGAGTATAGCTCTCAATTGCATATCTTCCCCTGCCAACGCCACCAGCGGCACCTGCGTTGAGCAAGGAAATGGGTTCTCCATCATCCGGCACGCCCTACGCCACATCTGCCACCGAAGCATCATCATCATCCTGGGGCGCTCTCCCATTTCGGCCTTGGGCAACCAGATCATTTACCTTAAGTGAAATGGGGTACAGTCATGTCCAAATAACCTAGATTCAGGGGTCGCCTCGTCCGAAAGCCACTGAGCCACATACTGCAGCTGACTTGCTACATAATACACCTCAAAATTGGGCAGTCTTATTCCCCCTTTTTCGTAAAAGTTCTGCAGCTTCCACAGCGCCACTCTGTTCCGGGTACCATGCCACAAGAAATCCCTGCACACACTGTTAAGCTTAGCAAAGAACCCCTTGGGTATCATGTATGGGACATTGCTAAAGTAATGCAAAAGCCTCGGCAGGACCACCATTTTCAGCATTGCACCCCGTCCCATCATAGCTAAGGGCAACTTAACCCAAAACTGCATACACTTCTCAATTTTCCTGAGTGCCACCTCGGTATTATGCTTCTGCTCCTCCTCCACCGTATGGTACACATCTATCCCTAGATATCGGAAAGCGCTAACCTCCCACGGTATTTGTAACACCGGTAACCTCGCCTCAGGAGTTCCCTTATGGTCGCCTAGTGGAAACATGCTGGATTTTTGGGGGTTTACCGCTATGCCGGACAGTTCTGCATACCTCGCCATCACCTCCAGTATGTACTGAAGATTTTCTTCTGGGTTTTTTAAGTATAGCAACAAGTCATCTGCATATAAGGAGATAAGATGACGTTCTCCTCCCACTTCAATACCTATCGTGTCGTATTGCTGTCTGAGGTATATCGCTAGGGGCTCCAGGGCTAATATGTAGAGCATCGGGGACCAGGGACACCCCTGCCTAGTGCCTCTACTCAATTGCCACCTCTCAGATATTACTGCACCCGTTCTAACTCTGGCCAGTGGCTCACTATATACCCACCTCGTATAACCGGGCCCCATGCCATACTTCTCCAAGGCCGCCAACAACCACGGCCATTTGACCGAGTCAAAAGCTTTGACCGCGTCCAAGGACACGATCGCCATTTCGCCCTCAGCCGTACTGCCCCATTCAATCACCCGTCGGAGTCGCCTGTGGTTATGGGTTATATTCCTATTCGGGACATAGCCCGTCTGGTCTGGGTGTATCAGCTTGCTGATCACTCTCTGTAATCTGTTTGCCAGGATCGCCGTCAATATCTTGCTGTCCTGGTTTAACATTGAGAGAGGTCTGTAGGAGCCACAGCTGTGTGCAGGTTTGTTAGGCTTAGGGAGCGGTATTATGACCGCCTCTCTGAGTGTTACCGGCAACCGTCCCACCTCAAACGCGAGCATGTCCAACATCGGGGGAGTACCTCTGCCTTGTATGTCTTATAGAATTCACTCGGAAACCCATCCGCCCCAGGGGTCTTGCAGGTAGGTAATTGCCTCACCACTTCCTCTAGCTTCTCCAGGGTGATCGGTGCATCTAGCTCCTCCCTTTCCTCCTCGCTTATCATGGGTAGTCCTATATCTCCTAATGTTTCCAATATTTCCTCTCGGCTACTCCCCACCTCATCCGCATACAACGCTTTATAACAGTCTGCAAATTCCTCGTTGACACCCTCTTGGGTGTCCACCACGTTACCATCTTCCCTCATTATTGATCTAATCGGGGTCCTTGGTGCCTCGCTCTTATATAGCCACGCTAACAACCGTCCTGTCTTATCCCCACCCGCATGCTGTCTCTCAACGTACTTCTTATAATTAAGGTTGCTGATCCTTTCCCAGTGTTCCGCACATTTCTGTTGCAGACCCAGTACTCGCTCCATGTCTTCGCATCCACCCTTCAATATTCCCTCTAGTTCCTTCTCTGTCCGTCGTAGATCAGTTAGAACCCCACCCTGCAGGCCCTTTGATTTTGCTATTGCAACCCCCCTCATCACTACCTTGAAGGCTTCCCATAATGTACCTGCCAAGTCAACGCTGCCCGTATTCTCCTCAAAGTAATTTGCGATCTCCTCCCTCATGTCCTCCCTAAAGACTGGGGTCCCTGAGCGCTTCAGCACGAAGGCGCCACGTCGGGATCCATGCCCTCGGGGGGGCGGTATTGCCACCCCAGAACCAATGGCGAGTGATCAGAGAGAACCCTCGCCTTATATTCTACCCGGGCAACCTCCACCATCACATCCGACGTGGCAAAGATATAATCCAGCCTCGTATGTAGCTGATGAGGTGCGGAATAATGAGAGTACTGCCTGTCTTGGGGGTATCTGGTTCTCCACACATCCACCAGGTGAAAATCGTCTAACAAAGTCTGCAATGCCTTCGCCGCTGGGGAGGGCCTATCAACCCTGCCATCCGATCTGTCTACGTTGGGATTAAGTACACAGTTAAAATCACCACCCCAGATCACTGCGTTACCCATACATGTGCCGAGGTTGGCACTCAGAGTCCTGAAATAGGCCGCTGTGTCCCGATTGGGGGCATATGTGTTTATAATGCTGATCTCTTTATTCTCCACCAATCTTCTCAACATGACCATCCTCCCATCCGTCTCCGCCCACTCCTGCAATAGTTGGAACGGAACATGCGGCGCCACCCAAATTAGTACTCCCCTAGCATACGCAGAGTATGTTGAGCCCACCACCACCCCTTTCCATTTCTTAACAATCAGCTCCATCTTCTCCCATGTCAGGTGCGTTTCCTGCAGCAGCGCAATATCTATCCTCTGCCTCCTCAAATACAACAGGACCTTGTTCCTTTTCAGGTAGCTATTAAGTCCCCTGACATTCCACGTAACTATTTTGAGGTCCCCCATAGCTCCTTCCCGTCCTCCATTTCTACCTCCAGCAAATCCCATCCTCCTGCGCGACACGGATTCAACCATATAATCCTGCTATATGGGCTCATGTTTAAACTAAAACTCAAACTCCCCAAAACTATATACATATCAAACTCCCTGCCTCCCTCCCCTCTCCCCTCCCATCCCTTCCCCAACAACACCCTTCCCAACTGTTGCCCAGCTCCATCCCTGGATCTCAGGCACCCCCACATCTAGCCCCGACTAGTATACTCGGAGCTCAGTAGGGTGAAGTCACCCTAATGGCCACTTAACAATTAATACTAAATGGGGGTGTTAAGACTAGCTCCGCTAGGCTCCTTAAAAAGCACCAGTTTCAGTGCGCACAACACATTATCTAACCCGGTCTGGTCTCATCCACTAACAGGTCATATCAATGACTATAGTCTAGTCCCATGGTCTAAAACTGCTCCCTCTCCCAGTGTTCTCGGTGCTCATTACTTCTCTTCCATCTCCTTCTTCCGTTTGGATACCGGGCTCCTGGGGGGAACCCTGCATGTCAAGCCATCGCATGGCATCCTCCGGAGTGTCAAAAAACAAAGTCTTGTTCCTGCGAAAGACTTTCAATTTCGCCGGGTAAAGTAGCATGTATTTATGACCTGCTGCCCTCAGTCTTATTTTGACCGCCCCGAAGTTCATCCGGCTCCGCTGCACCATCAGAGTATAGTCTGGGTACGCCGTTATACTTGCCTCCCCCCGCTTAATTGTTCCACCTTTGCGGAAGTGTTCCAATATCCTCTCTCGGTCTCGGTAGTTAAGGATCTTGGCGATAACTGGCCTAGGTGGATTACCTGGCGGCGGCCTTCTCGTTAGAGCTCTATGCGCACGTTCCACAGCAAATCCCTGAGACAGGGCTCCTCCGGGTATCTCCTGTAGCAACATGCTTTCCACAAACTCCGTGGGGTTGTGGCCCTCCGTCCCCTCAGGCAGACCCACAATGCGGATGTTGTTCCTTCAGGCGCGTCCTTCCGCTTCTTCCGCCCTACTCTCCAGATTGCCCACTCTCTGTACCAGGATATGCAGTTCCGACTTGTGTGAGGCACAATCCGCTGTGTTCGAGCTTGTCTCTTTCTCAAGGTTCTCTGTGCGCTCTGCCAGAGACCTTACATCCTGTCGGAGTAGATTCACTTCTTCCTGCACTTCCCCGACCTTAAGGTCCAACGCAGTTTTCAGCTCTGACACCACTATTTCGAGCTTAGCCTCCCAGGCCGCTTTCAAGTTCGCTTTCAAGTCTGCAATCGCAGCCAGGACCTCCTGATTCGTGCCCGAGGCAGCCATGCCGCCTGCGGGGGGCTTATCTTTGCTCCTGGCGCTTTCCGGGCCCAGTGGTGTCCTGGCAAATTCGTCCAGGTGGGTTGCTTTGCTTTTAGTAGTGAAGGCTTGCTGGACATGGCGCTGCAGCCGTATGCTGTGGTGCAGCACCCCTCTTGTGTTCCACCAGTGGGGAAGGCACCCACTCAGTTTCAATATCTTAGGCCTTGTCCAGGCTTGGAGGCATCAGCTCCACACCAGCTCATCTGGCCTCTCCCCTTGCACATCCGGATCAGGCTGCAGTACCCAACAAATCCACTCACACGCACCCACTGTTCACACTGAGTGCCCTCCTGCCACTGATACCATGTAACGGAGTCTCTGTACCTCCTTGTGTAGTGGCAGCTGTGTTTGCCTTAAATCGTAGTTTGGTTGGGTAATGGTTTGTTCTAGCCGCCTTGCGGTCACTTACCAGCAAGCATCCCGTAGGAGTCGGATTCAGCCTTAGTTGGTTTGGTTCCTTTGTTCCCGGGTGGCCACCATCTTTATTCAGCCGCACTCGGTCTTCCCCGGTTGCGGACCTTTTCAGTTCAGCACCAACCATGTATTAGCACTGTGCATGCGGCTATATCTTCACTTAACTTATGGCTTTAGCTGATGTTTCATCGTATATTTGTATCTGCTCCCAGCACATCTATTGCTCCTGTTTTATTGCCTGCTGCTTATGGCCAGTGCACTTTACTGGAAATTGCGGCCGTTTCCAGAGTGTTTCGCCTGGACCTCCTACTTTGTGCTATTTCTTTGGAGGGGGGGGGGCATCTGCCAATCCGCTGTCCCCACCCAAGGTCCGCCACTCTTCCTGATCTCCAGGGGGGAGGGGGACCAGGGGGCCCACGGTTGTCTGCTCTCAGCCTTCTCTGTCCCGCTTTACTCTGCACTTACCGGCTTATCTCTAAGCCTCTGGCATATACGGCGCTTCCGCAGTCTCCGTCGTCAGCCTCGTTCACATAGCCAGCTTCTGGTGCAAACCCGACACGGCTCGCCGCAGCACACTGTTATCCCCGACAGGCATCCACGGGTTGTCTGCCGTCCACTACTGCTCTCCACAGTGAATGCACCCTGGAGGGAGCCGCGCGCCTCAGATGTCCTATATGCAGCAGCGCCACTCATGGCTCGCACGCCGCAAGCCTTCCGACTCCGCTTTGCCCGCGGGCGTCTCCGCTCCCAGCTGTGTGCCCCACACGCTTGCTCGCGCTGTTATCCAGATGGGGTCTCCTTGGGCGTAGTGTCCACTTGGGGGTGGTTTCACAGATGCCGTCCTTTGCATGCTGTGTCTGCCACATCGCACATTTTCCCCCTTGGCCTCCGTTCCCTGGTGCTGCACTTTTCGGTGTTTGGCCCGTGCAAGCTTGTGTCAACACGGCACCCGATACCTGCTCACAGTTAATGTATCAGACATTCTTGGCAGTCCACCCCACCTCCGCACTTCATATTTTCACGGGTCTCTCTGTCCCGAATGCGCCGCCATTTTGTCTTTTGTTGTTGTCTCTTCCAGCCACAAAGTATCAAATCCTCCATCTGCCTGGGTCTGTTCACTCGCGGATACTTTCTTACTGTTCCAGGCACCTTCATGCATCGATGATGCTATTTCGGAATCATAGTCTGCTGCCAGGCAGCTCGTGCTTCCCCGGATCAATTGACGGATCACGGAGCCCAGTCGAGATGCAGCCTAATCCATGGCCGCTCAAGCCAAGCCCCCTTCCCCCTGGTTGTGCTTAATTTAAACTGAAGATACCAGGCGAAGGGAGTCATTCTCCTGGTAACCGAAGCTGAAAGGACTTTTTGATACAAAGTGTTCTAAGAGAAGCAGTGTGCCTGCCGAAGAGGTGCTGGAAATGTGTATTTTGTGTTGGAGGCCGATATTGACCCGGGGAAGGGTGTCCTTCCTCTAAGAAGAAGTCAAAGCCTGGAAATTAACTTTTATCCACTGTCCAGAAGAAGGGATTCATTCTTCTGGACCAAGAAGGTCTACTTTATCCTTAGTTTAGTTTTAGGTGTAAGGGGCAGAAGCACGGTTTTGACACAGGACGGTGGACTATTGATTTACAGACATTCTGACAGAACTTGGTGTTTTAGTTGAGGCAAGTAAAACTCCTCTTAGAAATAGGGAAAGTTAGGTTTTATCTCTATTTTTCTTGGCTAGTAAGTCTGCAGCAATCACCACGCCACCCTTGTCATTCTCCTCCTTGTGCACTCTTACAACTATTATAACAGAACTGCTTAGGATTGTAAGTAATTATTTATTTTCAGTACTCCTGAAACTAGAGGAACTTGGAAAATGCTTGGGCTTGGGCTTGGTCGAGAACTGCAGATTACAGGTTGGCGAGCCAATAACTGGCTTTTGAAGGTGAATCATAAACCTTGTTGTCACTCTTATTAGCATATATATCCTGTTAGGCATTCCAGGGCATCCAACACAATTCATCCCTCTAATGCGAGAGTCTGCAACCTTTGACTTTACAGGTATTATGGACTACAACTCCTATCAGCCCTATCTACCATGGTTAAAGGTAAAGGATCATCAGTCATAGTCCAAAACATCTGCAGAGCGGCAGAGTTGCACTTATAAGCCATTTTTTTTTCTTTTTGTTGTATGGCAAAATTGCCTTTAACAAACATGAATAGCATACAAAAAAAGAAATGATTACATTAATTTCACAGTAGCCTACAACAAAGAAGAAAAAACATCTTAGTTAAAACCATGTCACAATACCGTCAATTCGCCAAAAATTCTTGTACAATTTATACTCTTATTATAAAAATCATTAAAACTCATGGAACCAACAATTTTGACGTATAAAAGACATTATGAAGTGCTTACATTGACATCATCTCCTAATTGCAGGGAATTAAATAAAACTGCCAAAACCGTTGACGTGGTTCTTCCAGCCCACAAGTTCTCTAACCCAAATAGTTTGGATGATGTCACATTTTCTAAAATAGTTTCCCTAAGAGTGCAGGGCACATAATCAACAATTAGGGGATTCTGCTGGAAGATAACCATGTCTTATGATTATTTGCTTAGTATGGTATAAATTCCAGCAAACATTTAAAAAGGACCTCCTACCTAGACGACTTGGGTAGATAGATAAATACGGAGCTAATATTCCATGCTTTTTATGATCCGTGGTCTAGCGATTTAGAAGAATGCAATGTGTCCATCATGGAAATCCAATCGCATTGATAAAGGGTTAATTTGACTGTTTCTGGGTTCATTATAAGATTATCATTCATCAATTTTATTTCCCTCAACATATGTACACACACACTGGCTAATTCATTCAAGGCTTGGTGTGTCCCCTCTGTCATGGTGGCCAAATCCAGATATAGAGACTCTGGAACTGGACTTATATTTTTTATTTATTTTTGCATTTGTTGATACACCCAAACCCGGAGGTTGTCACGGCGTAGGTTACAGTATTAAGGTAGTACTTGCTAGTTACAGAACAGGATATAAATACTTGGAGCAATATACAACGGCATTGTGGTTACAGGGAAGTCGGATTAACAGGGTTACAACATTTACTGTTAGTTATACAGGTGTAGTTGCAGCAGAAAACAGCTACATCAACCCTGTGGTAAATGGCACATCTAGTACAGGTGGGTTAGAATGTATTGAACAACCATGTTTTTGGGAGTTTTTTTAAGTTGGTATGAGACAGCTCACTGCTTATGTTAGCGGGAGTGAATTCCATAATCTGGGGGCTGCTACAGGGAAACTGGAGACATCTGTTCTGGAGTTCTTGAAGCGGGGGATGAGTAGATGAGTACTGGTGTTTGACCTGAGGAGTCTGGTCGATGTTTTTCTGGTGAGGCACTCATTTAGGTAGGTAGGGGTGTTTTGGGTGATGCATTTATGTGTGTTAGTAAGAGTTGTGTACAGTATTATATCTTGTATAGGCAACCAAAGTACTTCTCTCATAGAATGTGAAATATGGTCCCTTTTTTTTTATCCCTAGAGCTGCTCTAAGAGCTTTATTTTGCAATTTGGCTAGATTATTCTTAGTGGTACCTAGCAAGAGTATGTTACAGTACTCTAATTTAGACATAAGAGCTCTTGCGATGCAGTTCTGTGTTTATAAGAAATTGTCAACTGAAGGAGATTAGTTTAGCTGTGTAAGCTGCGGAGGAGGCAAGCAAATTGATGCATTTGCTGAAAGTTAGGCTGGAATCTAGATCCGCTCCTAAGGTCTTGACTTGGTTGGAGATGGGAATAGGGGTATCATCTATGACAATAGAGGTATAACCCTGATGCAATTGTTTTAGTTAGGCTGGGGATCCTACTATGAGAATCTCTTTTCGCCATTTAGACAGACTGTTGCCATCCAGTTCTGGATGAGAGAGTAGATTTTATTTATGAGAATGGTGTCTTGTTCTTAATTACCAGTGATTGGAATGAGTATCTGTGTATCATCCGCAAAGTTAGTATCGATAACTCCCATTGCATCTAGGGCTGCGAATAGAAGTTTTGTATACGCATTAGAGTGTGGGGGAGAGACGCGATCCTTGTGGTAAATCTATGGGGACTGGTATAAGATCTGCCTCCTACTCTCCTATGGTTACTCTGGAAGTGTGTTCTGACGAGAACAATTTAATCCAAGAGGTTGCGTTTTTATGAAAATTGAAAGTTATTGGCTAAAGCTAGGCATAATTTGTCGTGGTCCACTAAATCGAACGCGGCGGACAAATCAAGTAATAAGATGCAGAGATTACCTGAATCTCTGACTTTGTCCATCTGATTTTTTTTAAATCAAGTAGTGCTGTCTCTATGCTGTGTTTTGGGCAAAAGCCATATTGTCTATTGCCTAGTAGGTGGCTGTTTTCTAAGTGTATGTGTACTTGGGTGTATGCAATTTTGTCAATTGGTTTAAGGAGGAAGGGGACTGTGGTAATGGGCCTACAGTTAGTGGGTATGAAGAAGGGGCGTGACCCAGGTTTCCTTAATGTCGGATGGGACCGAATTGGTACTGAAGGAGATGTTGATGAAAGTGATGGGTACTAACGTTGACGTGCTCGACTTAACTAATTTGGCAGGGAAGCAATCTCCTTTACAGTGTGAGGGTTTGAGAGAGGTGATGGTATTAATTACTTGGTCTTGGGTGACTGTGGTGAAGTTAAATTGGGTTGCTGAAGTTAAATGCTCAGTTAACACAGCCCTTGAGGTGTCAGTACTCTGGACCAGTAGTTTCCTTTTTGTGATAATTTTATCTTGTAGGGATTTCATTTTGGTGGATAGGGCATTCTGAATGGTGGTGCACCATACTTTACTAGCAACTGCTAGACTCTGAGGAGGGATAGGCGTTTCCAATTCTGAGAATTGTGAACAGTTCTTTACTGTTGGACAAGGCATTGGTGATACATGAGTTCAATGTGCTAACTTTGTGTGATAACTGCAAGTTTAAATTTATGGGATAATGGATGGAGTTCTTTTTTGGATTCATTGGAAGGGTTTTCTTGTGAGATGTTCTAGTGCTTTTATTGCTTCCGAGTTCAATACGTTTGTCATTGAACCAAGAGTTGCTACGTTTAGGTCTGGGTAGTTTAGATTTGAATGGGGCTGCTTCATTGATAGCGGTTTTCAGGCAGGAATGGTAGAAATGGGATATGCTATCTGGGTTTGGGAACGTTTTAGGCTGTGCCTCCAATAATGAGAATTAGGGTCAGAATTTCTGGAGTGAGCTTACGTCAGTTTCTCACCAATATTGGCACAGGTGGTGGAGCGGGTGAGTCTTGGGGTTTAGTGGTGGATACATTGCATCGAATTAAGAAGTGATCTGACCAAGAGATTCTTATTTCGTCAAGGGATACTTTAGTGTTCAAGGTTAAAATCCAGTCTAGGATTCTGCCTTTGGTGTGAGTGGGTGCATTGACAATTTAGGAGAATTGCATTTCTTGTAATGCAGTGTGGAATGCTGTGGCTTTGTGATCATGGATGTCGTTGAAACCCAGGTTTAGATCACCTACTAGTATGAATTAAGTTTTAGGTTTGAGTAGAGCGGTAATGAGTAACAGGATATCTATACCTGGATGGTTGGAATGGCTAGGAGCTTTATAAAATAAGAGGAGATTAATGATAGTTTTGGGGGTCGGTTGTTAGTTTAAGGGCTAGTAGCTCGTATCCATCTATAAAGTCTGTTACATTCTCTGAGCTGTAGGGAAGATAATAGTGTACAATTATAATTAGAACAATTGTAATGTTCCTATATATATTTTGATTAGATTTTTGGGATTTGTAACGCGCACAGAACAGAATAAACTATATAATGCACAGATGACACTCCTAACATAGGAGATATAACAAGTCATACCAAACTATCATCCTATGGACGAATGTCTATTTGAACAGAAAGGTCTTTAGTGCTCGACGAAACTGAAAGAGCGAGCTCATAGTCGTCAGTTCAAGTGGCAAAGAATTCCACAGCTTTGGGCCAAAGACAGTGAATCCTCTATCGCCCCGTGACTTGTAAACTGAGTGAGGAATAACTAACAGCTGACAATCACTGGAGCGGAGCTGCCTTGCTGGGTGATTTTAACTGCATTAGCTCCCTCAAATATGAAGCGGCGATACCATTTACACACTTGAAGACGATGCAGGCTGTTTTAAACCTAATACGGTCTACAATTGAAAGCCAATGTAACTCACGGCGAAATGGAAATACAGGAGTTGTTTTCTTCAACTTAAATATTAGTCTGACTGCAGCATTCTGTGCCTTCTGAAGTCACTAAAGCTGTTAAGCAGAGATGCCCAACAATTGACTATTGCAATAGTCTAAGTGGGCGCTGGTTAAGGCTCCCACCACAGCCACCTGATCTTCCGTGGGTGTGTAGGAAAGCACTTTACGCAGCAATCATAAAACAAAATGCACAGCTTTAATCTTGACTCCAACCTGGGCTTCAATCCCAAGGTCCTCCTGCCAGATGCAGCCCAGATTTTATACTTTAGATGTAAATTTAAGGTCTTTGCCCAAAAGTAAAGGAATAGGTCAATTCTTGGCAATATTCAGCAAATGCTTTGGGTCAAACAAAATGAGTTCGGTCTTTGAAGCATTAAGCTGTAAGTAGTTTTTTGACATCCAGCTGCTCACTTTTTCCACGCACTGGCCTAGTCGGTTAAGTGCTTCCTCAAAGTTGTTAACGCAAATAAAAATGTGTGTATCATCTGCGTATGAATGCAAATTCAAGCCATAACGCTTCAGAATTTCCAGAAGGGGCCGGATGTATAAATTGAACAGTAGCAGGGACAGGGAGGATCCCTGTGGGACTCCACAATTTAGTTTAATGAGGTCCAACAGGAACTCCCCCAGCCTCACTCGCTGTTGACGGTCAGCTTGAAAGGACCTAAAGCAGCTTGGTGCCGAATCAGACTCTTCCTACTTCCTGCAACTGTTCCAAAACGATGTTGTGGTTCACTGTCAAAGGCTGCGGACAAATACAACATCACCAATAGTGAACGTTCCCCTTGATTCGCAGCCTTTTAACCATTCATCCTGTATAGCCAGGAGTGCGGTCTCTGTACCATACTTTGACCAAAAACCAGACAGAAACTTGTCCAATAACTATTCGCATTCCACAAATTCCTGCAGCTGGTTGGTAACAACTTTTCCAAGTATTTTAGCTAGCCAGGGTAGCCCTGCGATGGGGCGATAATTCTGAAGTATTTACGTCTAGAGATGGCTTTTTCAGCAGCGGCAAGACCATGGAGAGCTTCAAATCTTCAGGAACAATTCCACTGGTCAATGAGTTATTGACAAAAGTTGTCACAAATGGAATAAGTTCCTGTGCCATTCTCTTAGCTGAACAGGCTGGCAGCGAAGATAGAGATTCAATAGTAGGTTTGATCTTATCCACAAAGAAAGAATTGAAAAGATTGGCCTGTATTACTGAAGCATCCAACACTGCCGCTTTGCAGTTAGGATTGAAAAAATTGGATATGATAGAAAACAATTCCCTTGATTGGTTTTTAGCAGTTTTCAATATATAGCTATTTAAGAGTCTCCAGTTGGCTCTATTGGTTAGGGAATTGATGCAGAGTTTGCATTGTATTGCCACCAAAGTCAGAGGTTTGAATCTTAAGCACACAACCCCAGTAGCTACCCTCCAGTATATTTAAGATCTCCAGCACCCAAAATAAATTAATCCCAATCCCATTATGAAGTTTTAGGAATAACCTTTCCCTCGAAGAATTTTAATATGGGAATTATAGAGAATCTGCCAAATCGAGCATCTAACCGGATCGGCTGGTTAGCTAATGCATATAACCTCGTTCACTACCAAACCATTATTGGGAATCCAAGGTTGATGAAGCCATCAACTCTCAAGAGGTTCATTTTGAACAAACCGTTTGAAGGTGGACAGATGCTTTTTCAAAGTGCAGTGCATAATGTGTCTTAGTAGAATTAATTTTAAGGGAGTGAGTTATTAGAAAATTGTTAAAAGCCATTAAAGTAGTTTTAGTCGGATCTCGGTATAATCAAATATTAAAATGTCATCATAACTCAGCCATGTAACTTTCAAGGTATCCAGTTTAGAGGAGGCTTGGGCTGCGGGCGTAAAATAATCACCTATATTGGACATATATAAATGAAAAATACAGGGGGCAAGAACGCATCCCTGTCTAACGCCCCTAGTAGTTTGTATCTTAGACAAGCCCCCTTCAGCCCTTCACCTAACCTGGCCAACAGTTGACTCATGGAGACTGATAATTTACCGCAGAAGTCCTTCAGGCAGGCCCTAATTACGCAGTTTTGCCCAAAGCACATTTCTATCTACCACATCAAAGGCAGCATACAGGTCAATGGTGGCAATAAAGATAGTTGTTTCCTTATCCAAGCTAATGATTGGATACATTTTAATACCATACCATTTTTAAGGTAGTATTCATATGCCTACGAAAATCTGTCGGCCACTTTTGCAATCGACCAGACTCTACCGCCCATGACTCTAGTTGACCAAGAATCAGAGAGCCAAAAACATTACTGTCTGCGTCCTTTATCGATATCGGTCGATAATTTTTCGGTCACACCTAGGACCCTTTTTGTAAATTGGAACTGTGTGCAACCCACCATGATTCTGGAAAATGATGACTTGCTATGATCTGTTGACATTTTAATAGATAATTTCAATAAGAGCTGTAGACCGGCACAGGTCTTTTCTGCCTAGTTTAATTTGTTTTCTCATATACTTTTTTCTGTCAATTAACTCTTGGTCAAAAACATGACTATGCTTACGCTTGGTTCTATTATTCCTGAAAGAATAGCCCAAAACGGAACCTAAAAAATCATTCAAAAATTGTTCAAATCCATCAACTGAAAAGGTGTCTATTTTCCAATTTAAAGAGGAGTCACCTAAACGGAGAGAAACTGCTTTGTTAACCTGTTGAATAATTTGAGGGTACCGTGACTTTTTATTTCCCGCAGGGTTGACTAAGCGGTTGCTGGGCCCTTCTAGGCCATCACACGCAACCTCAATCTCTGCGACCAACATACAAAGGTCACTTAACATGGTAAATTTACAAGACATTACTGCTATTGAATATCCAGTTTGGCAAAAATATGTAATCTTTTGTAGATAACTGGATATTATTGCTCCACATATACTTGTGTGGAATGTCTCCCCTGTATGGAACCATTGATCATTTGAAGCCCTAAACCATGAAGGGTGCTTAACCATTTAGGACCAATGCCCAGCCCCAGTATCTCTGGGTCAAAATCTATGCAATGAGCATTCAGATCTCCCAATACGATTGGAGAACCACCTCTAACTTTATTGCACCAGCCATTTGCAAAAGTAGTTAGTTTATCTACGGCTGCATCGAACTCTGCAACCCCCCTATGCCAATACACATTTATAAACAAGAGGTCATGCTTTTTCATCCCGTCATTCACCATAAACTGGAAAGCCCAAAAAAACATTGCCACCTCAATTGTATTCGCCGTTTCTAACCATGAACAAGATTTAATTAATGTAAACAAGCCCCCAGATTGTCCGCACCGTAAACCTTTTTGGGCAGGTCGAAAATGGGACACAACCATGAAACAAAGGTTTTTCTATTAGCCAGATTTCCTGTAAACAAATTAAATGACATGTTTTGAATACATTTCCTAATTCGCAGTTGGTTAGCAAATTACAAAGACTCATGGAATTCCAGGACAAAAGTGTTAATTTGTTCATTACCACATTTGGAGTTATAGGCTATGACTTCATTCCCTTTCCCGCTTGCAGAAAGGCTCCCATTAACCATGATCAATCTTGATTCCGCCCCTCTTTGGCAGAGTTACTGTTTGTAAAACAAGCACCTCTATCCTGATTTCCTCTGCAGACTGTTACCGAAATCTCACTGGGCAGTGGAGCAAACGCCTTACAAGAGTCTGTGTGTCTATTATCCAATTCCAAATATATGGAAACATTGAAACCTAATTGTCTCAACGAGTGACCTTCTTTCATAATGATGGCGGTGACTACTTTCAATGACGGCACGATCAGTTTGGTGCTAATCAGTAAAGTTCACTGTGTTGATGTCCACTGACGACAGCCTGGTGGTTCGGAATCTTGCTTGTAAGATGTATGATGTTTGATATATTCAGTAGGATATCCTGATTCTTGGATAGCGGCTTTCTACCAGGATTCTGAAAGGACCATTTGTCAACACAAAGGGACCTTCCATATTCCTAGTGAGCTGGCCCTGAGAACCTGATTTTGGTACCAGCAAAGAAGAATCCCAATCATACTCCCTCTCCGATCCTTTAGAGTTTTTCAGAACACCCAACGTTGCTCTTAGGCTCTGACATTGGTTGGTCTCAGAAGACCTCCAATCAAGAAGTACCTCGGGGTTAAAGGACAAATCCTGAAACTGAACAGAAGGATTTAGTGCACTCAAATTGCCCATAGGTACCATTATGGATCCCTGTTGGTCTGGAGTGATTCCCACCAGTACGGAGAGACCATCCAATTGACGAAAGATTGATGTTTAAGGCTACTTTACTGCTCTTTCCTAGTTTGAAGTCAAAAACCTATCTGCTGCTGATGTGCCAGTTAGTTGTCTGCTTGAGCCTGCTGTTAAGATGAGGGTCCGGGTCTAGACCTTTCCGAGGATCCAGTTCGTCCTCCTAGCGGTACCTGCCAGTCACTAACCAGCATTATGCAAAAGTGATTCTGAATGGCCGGAGACTGTTAATTTAGGTGCAACGTTCTTATCAATGCAAGACATTTTTGAGAATCAAAAGTATAAATCTGAGTTGAATGTACTTATTTAAATCCTACAACCCTAAGCATTCCAAAGGAACAAACAGCAAGCCATTCTCATTAAAGTAAATGTACAGAAAAGGCCTAAATATCCTTCACCAATTTATCGAGAAAGTAGTTGTGGTGTTTTATGTCCATAGAAATGGAATTATATAGGTAAATATTGCCTGAAAAAGGCTTGATGGAAAGCTTTACATTTCATTAATATGGTGACGCCCTGGAGTTATTGTGGTTTGTCTGTAAGCTCCGTCAATGTGCTGGAGAGCTCTGATTCCTCAACAAAATAAGCCAGGGTTAACGATTCCTGAAAAGAAGGCATGCACACTAAATTGGGGTGTTGAAGGGAGCTGTTGTAATTGACTCAAAATCAGTGATGTGATCATATCTCCCTATACCCAGTAGCAATCCAGCAACAGAGCTACAGCATGGATCACTGCCATTGAGTAGAGCGAATAGGAAACCAGGGAGGGTTCTACCAATCATTGTTAATTCATGGAGCCAAAGTGCCATCTTAAGGTTATGTGTTTGAACAAGGAAGGACCACTTTTTCACTTTTGGCTTATAGGCGTTGCTTGCCAAAATTATATTGTATGTGTGTAGATGGGAGGATAGCCTTTCCTAACTACTGTG
The DNA here is from genome assembly GCF_040938575.1 of Ambystoma mexicanum. NCBI lineage: Eukaryota > Metazoa > Chordata > Amphibia > Caudata > Ambystomatidae > Ambystoma > Ambystoma mexicanum. Next base: position 1,384,599,343 of record NC_090929.1, on the reverse strand, counting down.
AGAAAGCGCTCCCATTTTGAAAATCTTCGGATAAAAGAACTGATCCTGTGAGGTGCAGAAGGTGAACCTATGCTTCTGCATGCAGATGCTGGGAGAAACTCAGAGATGAGGTTTTAGAGTTTCCTTAGGCCTTATTTCTGGGCCCGAATTGATCAACCTGTCTTATATTACAGGGTATTACCTCGGAGTTATTCTGACTTCCTGTTAGGTAGGTTTCCTCTTTGAGTGAAATTGTCCCTGCTTTGAGACCCCCAGCGTTTTTTGCTGGACTATTGGATTTTTTGGACTGACTCTCCCAAGTGAGTGGCCACCTTTTTCCACACTCATCCTTTTATTCTGACCCTTTTTTTAAATATCACACACATTTTGTCATGTTCTCAAGCAATTTTCAGTTGCTGCACACATGACTCATAGCAAAACAACCACAATAACTGAACATCACCACCACCCCCTCCCTGGACCTCCCAAAACTCAAAATAGTACAACTGTCTATACCAGGTTGACCAGGTGCGAACCAGCTCTATGCATTAAAACTTGTAACAATACTTTAAATGGTTCTGTGCTTCATGCGGCCCACCCCTTCTCTCTCTCTCTCTCTCTCTCTCTCTCTCTCTCTCTCTCTCTCTCTCTTCGCTCTCTCTCTCTCTCTCATGTTTTTTCTGTGCACCCAGGCCTATCAACACCCCCCCCTAATCGTGGCATTGAACCCTTTCCACACAAATCGTGGACTGGTATTCCCCCCATCATTAAACTAAAATTATTACTGAATGTGGGTTGGAAGCGTCTGAGCTAGCGCTTTATCCTTCAGCAGCAGATAGTTGTACATCCACCTCCCCAGGGGGGGCTTCAAGCCCATCCCTCTCCAAATACCACTCTGACTAGTTTCTGATCAGACCTCAGGACCGGGTGGACGTTAACAGTTGACAACCCCCTTCAAGGCTGCATCAACCAGACCGAAGCCTCTTCGGGAATAAGAGTCATGGACTCGAGAATAAAAAGTGAAGGGGGATTCCTCCTCTGCATTCAACTTCAGGGTGTCTTCAACCTCCAGGTCAATGTTAATGCTGTGAAACGTCATGGACTGGGACCGCTCAGCCTGTGATATCCCTTCCCCGTTTCTCCATTTCTTATCTTTATGTAGGTCTAGGACCATTTTGAAGTCACCCCCATGATCGGGTGTCCCTCTACAAACAGTTTGAATTCCTCTTTGAGGTTAGCCCAGAACACAATCTGTACCTCATTGGGGCCATAGACCGACACAGCAGTGATTGGGCTGCCCCTCAACCCCTTGACTGCCATTTACCTCCCCTCTGGGTCCTGCAAAACATCATGAACCATCAATCCGAGTGTGGACGCTACAACTGTGGCCACCCCTTTTAGTCTGGCTGGGGCCTGAAATACCTCCGCAATACACCTGGCCTTCAGTACCAGCAAAGCCCTTCCAGCCCAATGGGTTTCCTGTAAAAGAAGCAGTTCTAGGTGAGCTCTTTTAAATTCTCAATGCATGAGAGATTGTTTTGTGGGGGAGTTTAAACCCCAGACGTTGAGACCCCATCACCAAGTCAACATTCACATCAGCTAGCAAAAGACATTACATTCCCGATGATGGTTACACCTCAGCACCTGACATTTTGCCCAACAAAGCACTTTCCTCAAAACTAAATCTTCAAGCTGTGCAAGCTCCCTTGTCCCAAACCAATAGCAAACTATCACCCTGCCCGCAATCTCCCCCCACCCCCACCAACGTAGTACACTCCCCTTCACCCCCAAGCATTCAGTCCTGCCAAGTTACCATCACTAGCTTAGGACCGAACCACCAGAAAAAGCCTGTTCCAACGGGTCATACTCATTACATTCAGACTCTGAAGAGACTCCCCTGACCCCCCCTCACCATAGCACCAGTGCAGACCAGGAGAGCCCCCCTTCTGCACAGTGCCAACCTAGAGTAATATAATATTGGGCTTCTTCCCTCCCCCAAGCTGCAACACTGCGTTAGTACCCCACATTGTATCAACCATAACTCTTTTTAGGAGCAATTAGCTCAACTCAAGCAACTAAACATGTGCCAATGGAAGGTCAGAAATTCACCCCCCCTCTGGCCCCAGGGCTCAATCCACCCCCACGGGCAATAAATGCAGAGCAGTATGTTGACTAGCAACGTCTGCACCCAGGGTCAGGACTATACACCGATGTGAGACTCCTCACCAAACCAGGTGGACAGCACCACCATCCCCACTTGCACCAATGGAGTCGACCAGAACCCATCAGCATTTCAGGGCCAGGCCCGCCGCGTCTCCAGACTCCACCAACCAAAGGGGCAACAGAGTTTGGGGAGCTCTGCTTCCATCACCTCAGTTTCTCCACTTCTTTAGGGCCCAAGTATCTTTGTGGACCTTGCTACACCAGCAGCTGCAGGGGCCAAACCAGCACAGTGTCCTTCACTGACAGCCGATATCAAGGCAGCAGAGGGCCCTCCACCACTGCTCTCAGCGACCTGAAGGTTCTAGGCCGCTGCTTCCACCAACTGCATTAGGCCCAGATTGCAGCACCAAATCTGTCATGTCTTTAAAGCAGGGCCACCGTGGGTTGCAGCTTGCATTGGGGGCAATTCCAGGGGCAGGTCGCCTGTTTTTTTTGTAGCCCCTCGTAGATCCACCTTCCAGGGGTCCAACCCCCATTCCCGCTCCTCACTGGGGGTCCTGTGGCACGCCACGCCTTATTCTAAATTTAATGTTGGAGCCGATCCCCTGCTCACCTTCCCCCTCCACCATGGGGATGCTGAATGTGCTTCTGGGAATCGCTACCGGGAGCAACCCACTCTCTCCGCAGTGGCCACTCTGATGCCTCGCCTCCCACGTTGTCCTGCCGGCGCGGTATCTCCACCGGCGCATTTACCCACAGCGGAGCTTATGCTCCCTTCCAGGCCCTGCATGCTCACCAGGGCTAGCAGGCAGCGCTTTGTGATACCAGGTATGCGGGAGACATTTATCTCTAGCTCGCTGCATAGACATCCTTGGGTGCAATCTCCAGGTTATGCTTTCCTCCACCTTTTCTGGCATCGACCTTTTCCCATTGCAGTACACTGCACTTTTTGTTGCGCTACTAAAAACCTATGAAATTCAGTAAAACAACTTTGTAAAAGGGACGTTATGGTTCAAAGTAAAACCAAAAAACCCCTGAAATTCGCCAGTTATGGTAAGGTAAGGAACCATAACTCACGCCACCACCGTGCATTGCTAAGACTATCACCCAGGACATCAAAGATGACATCACAAATGTCATTGATGACATCACTGATATCACGTGTCTGACTTGCTGTTTTTTCCTTTAGTGATATATTTTAGACAGTAATAGTTAGGAATAAAGAAACCAAAAAGTACTATATTTGTAGACTTATACTTCAAAAATGTTCTTAAAATAATTCACTTGGGGGTCACTCAGCATATGAAACATGCATAGGAAAAATACACACTTAAAAGATAGCAATGCTTTCTGTGTATGAAGACAATCAGTAAGGTTATCAGCACTTTCTTATTGTTCTGCTGTTTTTTTTTATTACTGTACTTTCTCTGGATGTGCTCCTATTTGTATTTGCATTACTTTCTTTAGGGTGCAGTCACATCATGTGATATTTGTACATAGGGAAGTAGTAGTTTGAAGCAGAGCAAGCCTTTCTGTGCGTAAAGGTAATCAGTTAGGTTGTGAACACTTTCTGCTTCTACTACTGATTTTTTTTTGTTGCGTACTTCACTTTCTCTATATACTCATATTTGTATGTGTTGTTGTGTCGTTGTGTTTTGTATGTAATAATGAAATTATGTAGTAAGTGGTTTTATTAGCTACTTATTACATGTTGCACAGTACACAAAACTATAATAAGAAAGCATTTATCAATTCACTATTCAACATGTTAAGATTATGAATATTGCACCTCCATTATGTATGCTGCACACAATGCTTATATTTATACATGAGTAGTTTAGTATACTGTAAAGAACTTCATAATAGAATGCTATTTATATCAATGCATTGCCTAATGCACTACATAGCTCAAGATATCTATTCCAATGATCCTTGACACTTTTTTAAACTGTGTTTTTATCAACATTATAATAATCCCTTGTACAGACTTTTTATGAAAAGTAAATGCACATGTCATCAGTGATGTCATCAATGACATTTGTGATGTCATCTTTGTCCTGGGTGTTAGTCTTAACAATGCACGGTGGTGGCGCGAGTTATGGTTGCTTAGCTTCCCATAACTGGCGAATTTCAGGGGGTTTTCGGTTTTACTTTGAACCAGAAAGTCCCTTTATCAAATTTTATTTTACTGAATATACATATTCATAGTGTGAATTTGATAGATGTTTACTAGGATTGCCTTACATTATATACATATAACATAGAACATACTGAACCCCCAGCTAGTGATTTTGATATCCGCGGACTGTGCGTATGTCCGCGGACGGATGCAGACAACATCAACACTACCCAAAAACTCGGGGGGGTATCTTAAATTGTTCTATCATGCCATGTAAACACTGAACAAGTTCAAAAAGCAGCACATGAACACATTATATTTAATAATAAATAAGAAGTGGAACCTATATATGTAACACATCAACCGTCCATTTAAATAGCATATGTACTAAAATGGAATATACCAAAACAAAAAAGATATGCTTCCAACATAATTATCTCATAGAAATTGCACAGCTAGGAGCAACAACAGACCTACACAACAGTAAGAACACAACTTACCAGAAACTAGTAAGTAAACTTCATTTTTCTTATATATTTCTAAACTTTATGGATTAGGTACACTAAAAGTAATATATTTTTTTTACACAGAAATGTCCAGTACTTTGTAATGGCTTGAGGAAAATTTCCCACGTGAGGAAATGTCTCAAGACAGTGATACTAATGGTAGACACTTCTCTTTATAAGCAAATTAATAATCATTACTTTATGTGCACTTAACATATATATATATATATATTTTTAACAGACCATACAAACATTGAAAATAATACACCAAAAGAGACAATAGAAAATACTCTGCAGCGTATGGAACAAGAAATGGACATGCTTATGGAAAATTTTAATCTTTTGAAACATTTTGTGGAGGATCACATAAAAGAAAAAATTAAATATCATTGTCCCACATGCACCTGTTCCCCCTCTCCATGTCCCAGTGAACTATCCCCAAACCCTCAACACCAAGAAAAACATTTTGATGAGACTTCAATCCCTTTATCTCCTCCATCCATCCTTTCCAAACCCCTAATTCCCCTGTATTTGTGTCAGTTTCTGCTTCCCCCTCTCTTTCATAAATTTTGTATCTGTATGTTATTAAAAAAAAGTGTCTTTTAATTCAATCCTTTGTGTCTTCTTTTTTTTTTTTTTAAAGTCAGTTGGGGTGTCCGCGGACGGCAGGGGTGTCCGGGATGTCCGTAATTAACCAAAATGGGGTGTCCTAAGCACACTATACCTGTCTGTACCATTCGCAAGCAAGATGGAACTGTTCGTAGAACACACCCGGTGTCTGGAATATCCGTAAGTGAACAAAATGGAGGTGTCCTAAGGACACTATACCTGTCCGTACTGTACGCAACCAAAATGGAACTGTTCTTAGAACACGCGTGGTATCTGTGATGTCCGTAATTAAACAAAATGGAGGTGTCCTAAGGACACTATACCTGTCCGTACAGTCTGTAGAACATCTACGCACATGCGCACCACACCCATAAGTCCTACGAACATCGCGCCTGTCCGTAACTATCCTTCGCGGGGATTGGATCCTCCGACGTATTCCAGATCTATGGCAGTAATCACCACAGCTGTGCTGCTTGGGAAATTCTTTCTGCGTCCTGCGTCGATACGCCGTCTTCGAGGACCTCCTCCTCCGACGGCCGACATCATCGGATGTTATAAGTAGGACGCACGATGCCCGTAGCCTCCGTTCCGTTTTTTCCGCGAATGTGTTCGCTTGGGAGATCTCGGCGCGCTTCGACTCTTTGGAGTTTGTTCTTTCGGTTCTTCGAACCCGTTCGTTTGAAGTTTATCGGGATGTCTTCCTCTTCTTCCACCCCGCGTCCGGGCTTCAAGAAGTGTGGGTACTGCGGGTCCACGATGTCGGTGACGGACGCCTGCCTCTAGGCCCACGACACAGATGATTGTGTAGACTGCCAGTCGCTTACGTCCAAGGTCTTGCGGCAGCGTAAGAAGAAGCTGTCGGTCGGTAAGGTGTCCAAGCCCCAGAAGTCAAGGTCCACTGGGCTTTCGACGGACGATTCGAGGGGCGACTTTCCGCATCGTCGTCGTAAGTCTAGGGGGGTCTCGGTCCCACCACTCCTCTGCCTCTTCGAGGCACTCATGGAAGCGCCGTCATCCGTCGCCATCCCCGTCCTCGTCCGAGGACTCCGCCCATCGGCGGGTTGCTTATCCCACCAAGCATGCGACTCTGGAGGAATGGGCTTCCTTTGGTAAGGAAATGTTGGCGATTCTTGAATCACAGGGCACCGGTCCGTCCGCGCCTCCGAGTGGGGTCGGGCGTGACTGTACTAGAGACACCGCTCGTACGCCTTTGGGCTCGGGTGGTCGGCACGATTCGCAGGAAAGGTCCCGCTCAGACAAGGGGAATCGTTCTAGTCATGCCCGTTCCAGATCCCGATCCTCAACGCGTTCATGACCGTTTGCACCTGTGAAGTCTTCGAAGAAGACGTGGACGCCTGTGGCACCGAGTTCGTCGAGAGACTCTCTCGAGGCTCCACCTTCGAGGAAGTCGTCAGCGCCCAGGCTGTTGAAGGACACGCTCAGGGCTCCACCCTCGAGGCCTATGTCAAAGCCGTCGATGCTGTCAGCGCCGATTCGCTCAACGCCTTTCGAGGCGCTTTTGTCGGAGGTACCCCGTGACGCGGTGGAACCACCTAGAAACGCTCTGGCCAAGGCAAAACATGTCTTTGTCCCCCATTCTGTGCCCACTTTCTACCATCTGGATTATATTTCAGAGGTGGATGAGGGTTCTGAAAATGGGATGGTTCCTGATAAGGTACCAGACAAGATTATCTCTGGACATAGCAATTTTGAGGACCTGCGTCAGTCGATGCACAACGCCAGTGGTTTGGACACCTCTCCGGAGGTGGAGTTCTGTAGGCCTGAGCCTGGCACCCATGCCGAGTCCTCGTACCGGTGCCTTATGTCGAGGGTCACCGAGTACTTGGGGTGGTCTGCTCCTCCAGGGGATTTTCTGCAGGATGACCTGACGGATATCCTCGACCAAGGTCCACCAACTGACCCGTATTGCCGTTCCATATGGCTCTACAAAGGAGGGTGGAGGCGGCTTGGACTGCTCCGGAGAGTCTCCCGGCAGTGGGCAAGTCTTTGCCACGAAAATACCACCCAGCCAGTAGTGACCCCTGCTACTTAACCACGCACCCCACTCCGGAAAGTTTGGTGGTGCAGGTGGCTACGGCCCCAGCAAAGCAGGCGTCATATCCTACCATCCCTCCTGATAGGGACGACAAGCGTTTTTGATGGTTGGGCGAAGAAAGTGTTTTCTTCAGGGGGTATGGCTCTTTAGGCAGCCAACTCCGTATGTGCCTTGTCACATTTCACGCACACTCTGTTTCCTTAGCGGCTGAACATATTCCCGAAGGGGATGGTTTTCTTGCTATGATACAGGATGGCAAGGATGCCATGTGTGAGGCCGTTCAGTCGGGTCTGGACATGGCAGATTGCGTCAGCCGGTCCATGGCGGCGAGCACAGTAATATGCAGGTTTGCGTGGTTGCGGAAGTCGGGGTTTGCTCCTGAAGTGCACGCCCGGCTCCTCAACATGCCCTTTGATGGTGTACATCTTTTTGGCAGCAAGGCTGACGAGAGCCTTGAGGTTGCAGACCTCAAAAGCTGCAGCAAAGTCGTTGAGCGCTGCAGTTCGCCAACCTCTGCCTTTTCATCCTAGGGGACAGCAATGGAGGGGTGGTTCCTTTCATTATTACTCATCCTTTAGTAAAGCGAGAGGAGCTGCTAGTCAAAGGGATCACCGTAGGAGTGCCAGAGGTGGAAAACAAGGTACTCGAGGTGCCAAGGCCGCTCGGGCAGTTGCCTCTTTGCCCTCAGGTAACCCTGCAGCCAATTCAGCTCCGTCATGAGGCTATGTCCCATGGTTCGCCGGTTGGGGGAAGGCTGGAGCAGCATCTTGTAGACTAGCGTGCCATTACTCAGATGTGTGGGTTCTGGAGATCATAGCCCACGGTTACTGTCTTCCCTTTCGGCAGAGGCCTCACGACAATTCACCAGGGAATCTCTCTTTGAAGAGTCCGGATCCGCTCCTTGCGCAGGAAATTCAAGCCTTGCTGGAGACATAGAACTGATGCCTGTAGCCGAGAGGAACAAGGGATGGTATTCCCCTTATTTTTTGATTCCGAATAAAGACTGGGGATTGAGACCCATTATGGACTTGCGCGGTTTGAACAAACTCCTCAGGAAGGACAAGTTCAAGATGGTTACTCTTGCTCCAGTCCTCCAGGCCCTTCAACTTCAGGATTGGTTGGTGTCTCTCGACCTCAAGGATGCTTATTTTCATGTGCCGATCCATCCAAAGCACAAGAAGTACCTGAGGTTCGCGGTTGGCGACTCGCACTTTCAGTTTCGGGTCCTGCCGTTCGGATTGACCTCCGCCCCGAGGGTCTTCACCAAGCTCATGGTAGCGGTGGCAGCGCATCTCAGGAAAGGGGGGATTCACGTCTAGCCCTACCTGGACGATTGGTTGATCAGGGCGCGCTCTCCCGAGCAAGTTCTGGATCATCTGTCAGTCACCTGCCACTCCCTCCACAAGCCGGGCTTCTCCCTCAACTTAAAGAAGTCCCACTTGATGCCGACTCAGCGGCTCCATTAAGTCGGAGTAGTGCTCGACACGTCCCTGGGGCAGTGTTTTCCTCCCCAGGTGAGGGCTCGTCCCATTCGGCAGATGGTGCAAAAGTTCCAACATGCCCAGAGTCTGCCTGCATTCGAGTTCTTGAGATTGCTCGGCCTCATGTCATCCTGCATTCTTCTGGTGCCAGAGGCCAGGTTGCGGATGAGATCTTTGCAATGGGCACTCAAGCTCCAGTGGTCTCAGTCCTCCAGCAGGATGTCGGACCCCGTTCAGGTGCCGCCCTCGGTCGCCCAGGACCTTCTGTGGTGGGCCGTCTAAAGCAATCTGATGAAGGGGGCTCCGTTTTGGCTGCCTTGGCCAGAGGTGACGATCGTGACGGATGCGTCCCTCACGGGATGGGGAGCTCATGCCAGCGGTCGTTTGTCTCCGTCGGAGTCCAGACTCCATATCAATCTGTTGGAGCTGAGGGCCGTCAGGCTTGCCTTGAAGGCTTTTTTGCCAACTGTGCGAGGAAAGAATGTCCCGATTCTGACGGACAACACAGTGGCCATGCACTACCTCAACAAAAAGGGGGGGGGTAGGGTCACTTCCTCTGTGCAGGGAGGCGATGCAGCTCTGGTTCTGGGCAATACAGCAGGAAATGTCGATCTCGGCAGTTCATCTGGCCGGAGACGAAAACGAGACCGCGGGTGATCTGAGCAGGCAGACCGCGATCTCTCACGAGTGGGAGTTGGCTCGGGAGATTCTCCTGGAGATCTTCACCCTTTGGGGGACCCCTCAAGTGGATCGCTTCGCCTCCAGTGTCAACCGGAGGTGCGACAGGTGCTGCTCGCAGGAATTTCCTCCAAGAGGGGCCTTAGGAGACGTGTTCGCAGTGGAGTGGTCATTCCCACTGCTGTACGCGTTTCCTCCAGTCCCTGTCATCCCGCTAGTGCTGCAGAGGTTACGGAGGTTCGGTTCCCGGATGATCCTCATTGCTCCGGCATGGGCCAGGAGGACGTGGTACCCGGACCTTCTCGACTTGTCCATCTGCCCTCCACATCGTCTTCCCTACCTGCTCTCACGGCAAGGGGGTCAGGTTCTCCATCCAGAGGTCAGATCCCTCAACCTTCACGCTTGGCTTCTGAAAGGTTGAGGTATAAGGATTGGGACCTCCCTGAAGACATGATGGAGGTGTTGCTTTCAGCCAGACAGCCGGCGACAAAGTCCCTGTACCGTTTGCGTTGGAGAAAGTTCTGCGACTGGTGCAGGGTTAAGAATGTGGATCCTTTTTCATGTGACATTCCTGTGGTTCTGTCTTTTTTGTTTTCTTAGGCCCACAAGGCTCTGCAAGTGGGTACCGTTAAAGGTTACCTGGCGGCGCTGTCTATATTTAAGCGCTCGTCTGAGGAGTGTTCTTATTTTAAAATCCCTTTAATTTCTCAGTTTCTGAAGGGGCTCACTAATGCATTCCCTCTGTCACCGTTCCAGGTGCCCAGTTGGGATCTGAACCTTGTTCTCAAGTTTCTAATGGGTGCTCCCTTTGTGCCTTTGCATTCTTGTCCTTTGCGATTGTTAACCCTTAAAACTGTATTTTTAGTTGCGGTCACTTCCGCTCGCAGAGTGAGTGAGTTACAGGCACTTTCCGTTAAGCCACCCTTCACTGTGTTTCATAAGGCCAGGGTTGTCCTTAGAGTTCGTCCTTCCTTTCTTCCGAAGGTGGTGTCAGAATTTCATTTAGGCCAGAAGGTTATTCTTCCGGCATTTTATATTTCACGCATGTCCCAGGTCAGAGAGGACGATCAACTCTTTATTGGTTACGCTGGAAGGCGTTTGAGACAAGCTGTTACTAAGCAGACTGTCTCGAGGGATTATCTTGGCAATTTCTGAATGTTACCGCTTGGCGGGTAAGGACCCTCTGGTAGACTTGCAGGCCCATTCTACCAGAGGTATGGCTGCCTCTACTGCCCTGCAAAGGGGTGTTCCTATTCGTAACATCTGTGATGGTTGCTATTCGTAACATCTGTGATGCAGCCACCTGGGCTTCGGTCCATACTTTTGTACGTCACTACTCCCTCGATTCTATCCGTGGGCAGGATCTGGCCTTTGGCAAGGCGGTCCTTTATGCTGCAATTTCATTGGGCATTCTAAATTTATATATTCTAAATTCTTTTCCCACCTCCTTATGTTGGTACTGCTTTTGGAGTCTGTCATAGATATGGAGTACGTCAGAGGTCCCAATCCCCTCGAAGAACTGGTAATGTTCTTTCGATGGGATGGTCCGACGACGTATTCCATATCGCTCCCTCCCTGCCTTCCCCGCTACAGAATTTCTTATGCGATTGTAGCTTAAGTTTCCGCAAGGCTTTCTGTGGTCATACTGGCAGTAGTTTGGTGCCACACGTTCTGGGAAAAATCTACAACTGAGGCTACGGGCGTCGTGCGTCCTACTTATAACATCCGGTGACGTCGGCCGTGGGTGGTGGTGCTCGAAGACGTCGTATCAACGTCATCGACGCAGGACGCAGACGCCGAAAGATTTTCCAAAGCAGCACAGCTGTGGTGATTGCTGCCATAGATATGGAATACATCGTCGGACCATCCCATCGAAAGAACGTTACCAGGTAAGAGTAACTTGTTCGTCGCACTTTTAATTTGTTTGAGGACCCGAACACTGTGCGAAGAACACCCGCGTGCATGCGCATGACCGTTCCTGTGCATTTGGTGTCCTGCGGACACCCGTTCCCTTCACAGACGTGTTCCTGATGTCGTCATGTGACCGCACCCCCACTGAGCGTGTGTCCTGACTTACGGACACTGTCCGGTTCCCGAACATTTTAAGGTACTTTTTCAGACAATCCAAAGTATTTTACAGTAGAAATTGCACATGTCCCAGACGATGACCCTGGCTTTCCACATACTTTTTGAAGCTTTTTGAACCTTTTTGGGGTGTTCAAGCTGTCTGCGAAGTGCACCCCTCAGCCCCTATAAAAGGCCACACCCCAGAGCTGATCTTCATTGTGCTTCCGGCTATTGCAGATTGACTTTTCCTGCCTTTCCTGCTCTTGCTGAGATTATCTCATCAACCCTGATGGCATCCATGGCTGCTGTTGCTACATCTGCCTCAGCACCAACCCCAACCCCCCCACCACCTCGCCAAGGGCCCGCAGAGGCGAACAGGCGTGAGGATGTAGAGGACGAGGATGAAGAGGATGAGGTAGTGGAAGTCCCTACGACCAGCACTCGCCGGGAGTCTTGGGTGTGGCGGTTGTTTACCATTCATGGTAACTTACCAAAAGCACGTGCGAACAAGGTCACCTGCAACCAGTGCAAAATGGTCGTGGGAGGCGTGGTTCGTACAGCTTTGGTACAACATCCATTAAGCAACACCTGAGGTTGTTCCACGGTGGGGCCGTTCGTAAAGGTTGTACCTTGTGATGAACGTAGTAGGTTGAGTTCCTCTACCACATGCTCCGTTTCTGCTCCTCTCACCACAAGAGACACTCCTGTGGGATAGCGCATCCCTCCAGCTGCCACACAGGTCACTCACAATGCTGTTGACCATTACCTTCCGAGGGTCACAATATTGTGTATGTACTGCGACGCAGTAATCTGCAGGGGGGGGGGAGTCTTCAAAGTGCTTTCGAGACTGCGGTCACAGAGCAGCAGAAGACCTGCTACCTACCTAAGTAAGGCCCACCCTACATCTTCCTCTCTCCACCTGCCCTTTCTTATCCCCGTGGTTGGTGTCCCTGCATTACCATCCTTTCCCCTCCTCTCCTAGTGTGTCGTGTGTAAAATAAATAAATAAATACATAAATAAAAAAATATATATATATATTTTAAAAAAGGCTTTTTTCAGAGCCGCCTTTCACAGTTTAAAAATAGAAGTGGCAAATAAACAGTGCAGGGCCCTGTGCATTTTATAGAAGTCTGCGGACAGTTCTAGGACAAGATTTTGGGTGCTGCCCTAGCAAAACCAATGCACTTTTCTCTGGGAGGAAGTGGTGGCTCTGAAAAGAGCCTTTTGGTGGTGTTTTTGTGTGTTTGAAAAACTTGAAATCGTCAACATCTACTGCAAAATAGATGACTGTAATTCCAAAAAAGGTCCCAATGCATTTTGTACATTTCTCAGAAAAATCCGATTGCCAGCATAAGTAAGATGGACTCCATCTCTGCGAAAAATGTATGTGCTACGAAACATATTTTCATTGTGAAAAGAGGACATGCCAACATCTCTTAGAAAGGCAATAACAGCCTTATTGACATTGCGCCTCGCTTTCTCCATTTGTGGACCAAATGAAGAAGAAAGCAGCCACATTTGTCTTTGCGCAATACGAGAAATAATTACTTGGGAATTTGGAAACGTGACCATGACCAAATTGCAATGAAATTCAGACACATGTCCTAAAATGTTCCCTCCACAATGAATTCTAATTATGTCTGGATGATTCTTTGTCTCTAAAGTAGCACAGAGAGGTACCAAGTCCAGCCACTTCATTCCACGCACGCCATGCCAGTGCACTTCCACATGAGGGAATCCAAGATCTGCAGCTACTCCACACCGATCTGCATGCACCTCCAACCAATGTATCCATGAGTCTCCAAAAATCCAGATAATCTGTTTTCTGAAACACACAGCCATAGCTATCTGTTCTTCTCTCTGGAAAGACTTTCTGACAAACTCTCTCCTTACACAACACACCCAGTAAACTTTACTGACCAATCCCTTGCTCTGCTCATTCTCATTTGCATGCCTCTCCATCCCAAAATCCCTGTATGTAATACGTGCTGCCTGTGGACTACCGCCATGTCCGCAGACAGATCGAAAATCTGAGCGCGTTGAATGTAAATTTAAATAGTGAGCCCCATTTCCCCTTTGAGGCTGGCTCTGAAAAGAGCTGTTTTTTTTTTTTTTTTTTTTTTGCATATGCTTGACAGACACCTGTTAGTTTGTATTTTGTTTCTTTTTTTTCTTACTTTACTCCTAAAAGCTTCACATAACCATCTCCAAACCAACCCTTACATTCTAAAAACAGAATGGCATTTCCTGTAAAACATAGAGATGCCATCTTCTTTAAAATAAACATCATTACTGGAATCAATATTCTTATTCTTACAGAAGAACATACCAGCTCTAAGCATGAAAGCACACATGCCCCGATTGACTGCACACCTCCCAATGTTTTGCTGAGGACAAAAAACAGAATATTGTCCCATATTGCCCTAGGTACTAATCCAGAAAAAATTACTTTGGTTTTGGAAGGATGTTCATTACTGCTTGGACCAAGTGTTCCAAATATTCCAACAAAGTAGGGGCACTGACATAGCCCAAATGGAAAGTACCATAGTGCAAAACTAACATATTGGGACTGTTCATCCTGCCGATATGTTTTGTTTGTTTATTTTATTTCTATAGCGCTCCGGACCCGGGAGTAAAAGGGTGCTTAGTACAAGTTACAAGGCACAGTACATGGTAAACAGTTATATACAAGATATACAGGCAATGGAGGTGATAACAACCAGTAATGACATAAATGAGGCATGTTCAATAAGGTTTATAGCTAAGTCTAACTTCAAGGTTGACTTTTTGTCAGAAACCACCCGATGGCAAGTTTCCTGAACGACTGGAAGGATTTGGATGACTTAATATTCAGTGGCAGTGGCACAAACTTGTACAATTCCCCGTACAGTGCAATCAGGCACAGTGCTCCACACCACCTCCACTCATTTAACATCGAAATTGTTTGCCACATGCCTGCATTGTGCATACTTCTGTAAACCATGCACAAACATCTCCAAGCACCAACACCCTGACTTTCTCCACCTCTGCCATCTTCACTACACACAGACTCAACAAAATTCCACAACCTCAACATCTGGTTGGCTGATCCCTACAGTCCCCTTTCCATGCTGGATTTGCTGGAAAACCCCGGATGTGGCACGCCCTGCCCGCGGACAGCCGTGGTGTCCGCGGAGTGTGTAACTCTTAGACAGCCCTTCTACCCTTTCCACATCACTCTCTGTGCCATTCCCTTATTGGATACAACTAAGCAGTCACACAACCATCCACCAATCACATCCAAGACCTCTGCACTTCAAATGTACTGTTGATCACTCTGAGTACAGGTCTCATATCATTGGAAGGCACCTACTACAAAAACTACTCTACAAGTCTCCAAGATTTCTACTTGCAGCTGCATGCATATCCACATGCATGAATACAAACAACCGATATGCATATTTTCTGCACAGTACATGTACAACTCTTATGAATGCATGTAAACAGAGTAACTGCCACTTAACCTGTATAACCTATAAAACAAACTTAGTGTCATTTTTCCCATCTGCTATAATCAACGGTCACTTCCAAACCTGTCTGCTATCTAAATTTCTTTTTACACACGCCGCTATCTAAAAAATTATAATATTAGAAGATGGGAGAAATAACAGTATAATTGTAGAAAAACACTTGGTGTATTACAAATTACACACAGCCAGGATAAGATCATGCATCTTCATACACTCACACAGATGGACACCAAAATTGAAAAGCTCCCAGCTGAAATAACACCACTGCCTGTAAATCACATCCTTTTAATTTATTACCCACACCTTCACAAATGCATACATGCCATGCTTTTCTATACAGTATCTGCCATTTACCTTATAAAAATTGCAAAATAAGTATATCATTATTTCTTCTTTCTGCTAACATTCCCTTAAAAAACAAGTGAGTTTCATACCCTTAGTATTCTACTCATTTGCAAAGCATTTTGAACTAACATATTGTAAGTAAAATATAAAAGCTGCAGATAGTCAAAGGAAACTCCATGCACACACTATGTTCATATATCAAACAAGAATACTACTACAAAAACATACAAATCAATGTCTAAATTAACATCCGTGCTATAAACGCACAAAATTACTAACTTCTTTCTTTTACAATTGCACTGAAGACCACTCTCCTGAAAAGCAGTAGCATCTGAAGTACAAACAACAACTCAGAAAAAACCTGCTCATTCCACACAAAAAGAGTAAGTGCAATACTACCATAATATTCTTACTGTTACTCCAATACACTGTGGGGTTGAATCATGGAATTTGTGCACTGAAAAACGCAGATTTGTACACCATTCTGCTCACAAATCCACATTTGTTAAACAGGGATTAGCAGGCAGAATGGCGCACAAATCCCCCTTTTTCGGCGCACAAATGACATAACTAAGTCCCTAGAATGTTAGTATTACAGAACAAAGAACTGTTTTAATTCTATACCATTAAATTTAGTATTACTGCTTCTCCTCACCACTAGCTTACTTTCTACTGTCATCTGAACTCCAGTACAGTAACACACAAATAGAATAGCCTTCCCAACTAGTTGTAGCCGCCCAATGTACAATCACACACCACCACATACATCTTTGCCATCATACTCAGACACTCATGCACACAGCACACATACATTGCAGAACAGCCCACCCCATACCTTCTTTTTTTTTCAACATACCCCAAAGAATGCCTACCAAAAAGCAAGTCCGTAGAAAGCAATGCAGAAGTAGAGCAAATGAAAATAAGTGTCCAAAATAAGCATCCATCTCTAGCAGAATTTGTAAAAAAAAGTTCAAACAAAATAGCTAATGCAGTCATTAAGGGAAACAAAACAAGCCTCCAGTACAGAAACTTTGCCACCTCTTTCAAAATGTAAAACGAAACAGAACTACTACTGCTAACACTGCTCCTATAAATCTTGATGTACTGGCAAGTAACCATACCAAAAAAAGTATTTTAGCAAAAATGTTCCGCCACAGATTCCTTCAGAATCTTATAAAAACAGGAGACAAATCATGCACACCCTTCAAACCTACCGTAGAAAATGTATCTTAGAAGCTTTGATGGACAGTGCAATCCTTCTCAAAAAGGAAGTTATTTATTTTAGTGTTAAACAGAATGAAACCACTAACAAAACTAACTACTAAATTATAAAAAAAAGACTTCTCAATAAACGGAATATAAACAAAAATAACTTCTTAAATATCTGTGGAGGTGAATGGAGTCACACCATGAGCACAGAACCATATTTCAATGAAAAAGCTTACGAACAAAAGCAAACAAACACAATTGCCATACATAGCAGTGGACGAGGGTATGAAAAACATAATAATACCATAATGGAACAAGAAATACTGTTTACAAAAATATCCCCAGAAAACTCAGTATCAGCTCTCCATTCGACTGAACCTGAAAGTCCAATATACAAATGGCCATGCACCTCAATGTGTAACATTGCCAAATAAATCTTTCAAATCTTTACGCCAGTTCCTCAATCAGTATGTGAAAGGCAAAGACCAAATCAAAATGAAACTGCTACAAAATATGGATACCCGTCCAGTGCGCAAATACACAGGACTACAAGGACATTCATAAGCCTGCATTTCAGGACCAATTTGCAAAAGCACCTTCCATCAAATCAAAATGATATCAACACATCATTCAACTATAAGAAATCTAGTCTATAAATTGTACTATGCTAAAAGTCCTGCTTTAGCACTAGCCAATTTAAATAACAATCTTCTACAAGGTACAGCCAAAGACCTACTCGAAGAAATAGAGCATATCCAGAGAAAATATTTTGGAAGTGAAAGCCATTTACAAAATGCAATAGCTTTACAACAGACTAGCAACAATTGTACAGATGGCAACCTTCTACTACACACATACAAAAAAGAAATACTAAAATTTAAAAGTACATCCGCTGAAGTACCAAACCGTGTGGGTGTGTGTTGCTGCAGAACATTTTATAAAAGTAACACAAAAACTATAGACATAACGTACAAAATAGACAATGAAGATTCCAAATTTTTTTAATTAGCTCTCTACCTTATAGCAGAAAATAAATACAAAATAACTGACCGCTTAATACTTTGCAGTTACTGCACTGGAAAACTTGACAACAACCAAACTCCTTCACGTGCTATCACAAATAACTTAGAATTATCCCCACTACCAAAACCGCTGCAACAACTCAATTTATATGAGAGCATCATAATTCAAACAGTGCACCCATTTCAAGCAATAATACGCCTTCAACCAAAAACAG
The DNA here is from genome assembly GCF_040938575.1 of Ambystoma mexicanum. Taxonomy (NCBI): domain Eukaryota; kingdom Metazoa; phylum Chordata; class Amphibia; order Caudata; family Ambystomatidae; genus Ambystoma; species Ambystoma mexicanum. Next base: position 1,384,581,384 of record NC_090929.1, on the reverse strand, counting down.
CAAAATGACCTCCCTCTGAATTGGTGACAGGCATTCGTGGCAAAGTAGTGTATTTACCATTAGATCTAAAAGAAATAGTGCACACTCTGGGAGTGCTATGTCCAATAGAGCAATCTTTAATTGTCTTAGTAAATGGTGTACCTACAAAAGACAAAAAAATGTGTCAACTCGTAGACTTACATAAAGTTAGACAAGCCTTGCAAGATCTAAGACAATAATGAATACTACAAATAAATGAATATTGAAGAAAACCTGAGGGAAACCACTGAAATAATTCAAGAGTCACCATAAACTGGTCAATTTGAACTTCTAGATCCTGCTACAGTATCCAATATTTTAGACCATTATACAATTCATCCATTACACTCTGACACCATAGATGATGCACTAGAAACGTACCAAATGCGGCAAACCATAGGATCACCAATCAGCATATGGGGAAAAAGTATAGAAGCACCTGCTTTTCCTCTACTCTTACCTGCTGGGAAAGGAGGAAGATACGATGATAGACCCATTCAGATAACAGCATCAGAATACCGCTCGTTACGAATGTATTCTGAAGATCCCAGATTTAGACAAAATGTGGAATACATATTCCACCTACTCTTTGAAAGTGAACTAGCAACTCTATTTTACGGAGTTGCACACACATTGAAATCAGGAACCCAATTTCAAAATATTTCAGCTATGCAATTACTACAAAAAGTGCAAGAAAAAGATGAGATTTTACAATCGAGCATTACAAATCTGTTAGGAAACATGCATGGTACTAAAGAGTACTGGTTTCAACGTCACGGAGATGTGTGTTGTATGATAAGAAACCTTGGCCCACACACTTGGTTTGTTACATTAAGTTGTGCAGAATATGCATGGGAACATTTACATGATTTCCTACGAATATCAAACAAAAACAAACCTAGATATACTAACACCTGGAGAACTTTGCTCTCTAGATCCTGTTAATATGTCAAGATAATTCCATCATCGCTTCATTGCTATGCTACACTTTATTTGTAATAAAACTGTTCCTCCCCTCGGAGAAGTGCAACACTTCTTTTGGAGAAAAGAATACCTATCCAGAAGAGCACCACATATCCACATGCTTTTATGGATTAAAGATGCTCCTAAATTTGGTCAAGACAGTGATGCCACTGTTTTGCAGTTTATTGAAAAATGTCACTTGTGAAATTCCATTGGAAGCAACAAATGGTGATCTTCATGCACAAATTGTACAATTTCAAAGACACAAATGTGGGAAATATCGTTGTCACAAATACAAAAACAAAGGTAAATACTACACCAAATGCCGCTTTGGTTTCCCTAGACCAGTTACAGAAAGAGGTGACGTGAACAACTTCATGTCTTCAGTTAGACATAGTTTTAAAGGTAAATCACCTAAGAACACATATTACATAAAAAGAACAGAAGAAGCAATATATATCAATGATTACAATGCAATCATTGCCCTCTTATGGAATGCAAACATAGATGTGCAGTATATTGCAGACAATTCCACTGCAGTTGCACGATTTGTTACAGCCTACTTAACCAAAGCAGAAAAAACAGAGCTTCAAGACCTCTGGAATGACCTATCATCGGACAAAATACGGTCTCAGAAATTGTACAGTTTAGGCATAAAAATGCTCTCTCATAGAGAATGTAGCTGCTATGAAGCTGCAGATCGTTTAACCGGTATTGCTTTGTATGAAAAATCTGAGAATCTAGTGTGGCGGAGTCTTGGTCCTGCTAAATCTAGAAAGAGTTCTCAAATGATACGACGACATAGAAACAATAGCCAAAAATGATCCCAACAGCCAAGACATTTTGAAAAACTATTTACTAGACACATGCTACCCAAACAAGAGTACCACTTTGGAAACCATGTGTCTATACCACATCGCCCAAAACTTCACATACAAAAATAATATAAAACCCGATGAAAAAAAAGGTAGATAGTGACAAATTGTGAAGGCAGCTTAGTGAAACTTACCAAACAAAGCTTAATTAATCATATCAAATTGTCATTAAAAACTCCTCAACATAAAGAACTATATTACATGTCCCTGCTACAACTTTTAAAACCATGGAGAAAAAGAAGACGACTCCTATGAAGACGCTTTCAAAGCAAATGAAAGCACTATAACCGATGTAAACTTTACACAGTACAAAACAATGTTGCACAAGGAAGAACTCCAGGCCTAACTAGATAAGGACACTCTCGACATTAGTCAACCTTCTGTAACAGGAAGCCAAGAACCACTGGGACAGCCACTAATACCAAATGAGGCAGAATTTGCTACGACAGAAGTAGAAAACACCATGTCTCACTATGAAGAAGATGCAGAAGACTTAACTGTACTGCAATCAAAACTGAATAATGAGCAGCATAGCATTTTTCAAGAAGTAACAAAAGAAATTGCACATGGTGTACAACATGAAAATAAAATTACAAACCTATACTACTATACGTCAGTAGTCAAGCTGGTTCAGGCAAAATATTCTTAATCAAAATCATCAGCAAGTTCCTTCAACAATTGACAAACAACAAACTGTCAGCTGTTGTAACTGCTCCCACAGGTTTAGCTGCCTACCACATAGGCGGTGTCACTTTACACTGATTACTACTCCTTCCAGTAGAACACCAAAACAAATTAGACTATTACAAACTTTCTGCAGAAGATGCAATGGAACTACGAAGAGTGTTAAAACAAATGAAAATTCTACTAATAGATGAAGTGAGCATGGTCTCCAACCTAATGTTGGCTTTGATTCACCTCAGATTACAAGAAGTACTGAAAACAAACTACGAAGAGCTCTTTGGAGGAAAACACATCATTGTTTTCAGAGATCTTCAATTGACACCATTGAAAGGTGAAACTATTTTTAAAACCTTAGGACACAAACTCTGTCATAAACATTTTGGCAGCATATGAAATGTCAACCTTTGGCAACATTTCCAATACTGAGAATTAACTGAAAATATGCGCAGTCTGCAGACCTCACATACGGCAACTTTTTTAAAAGTATTAGAGTTGGTGTACTACTTAAAGAAGCACAATCAATATTAAAAAACCAGCACATCCATGCACTGTATGGCCATAATTCATGTGCTACTGATGTCATGGAAAAATTAGCACACAAAAATGTCACTTGTATGTCCTTGATGCCAACTCTTGCAAGCTGTTCAAAATTCAATGAAACAAGGGTGAAAAAAGAAATGCAACCAATAATTGAAATTTTCTCCTCAGACAAACTGGACGTACATGGTATGACACTACCCATGTGTCAACAAGCCGCAACAAGACTAAATACCTTAGAAAACTCGATCTCCAACAGCTGGTTTGGAGAAAATATTAAAATTATCTTTAAACTGTAGACTAATGCTTAAACGTAACCTTGACGTGGAGCAAGGACTAGTTAATGGAGCACTTGGTACAGTTGTGGGCTTTCAAACATACCCACGTGACAACATTCAGTTTGTCAATATTCTTTTTGACAAACTATCAGAAGTAAAAAGGATAGGACGCTCAACAGTTCGATTCCTTCTTTTCAAAGACATGTATGTACGCAGAGAACAATTTTCTCTAACTCTAGCATACGCAGTCACCAACACAAATCACAAGGTCTTACCCTAGATAAAGCATTGATAGATATTGGGAACACAGTCTTTAAAGAAGGCATGAGCTACGTAGCACGATCACGCTTACGTACACTTGACGGTCTATTTCTAATAAACTTTGATGCAAGTAAAATAAACGCTGTTATTCCTTGCATTTTATAACGCAATAGACTACGTTCACTGTACACCCCCATCTAAAAACGTATCCTGTTCCACAGAAAGAAAATGTTGTAAAAGAAAACTACTTCAAACAGAAATGCAACAGGATCTCACTGCAAATCCTCCAAAGAGAGTAAAAGAAGGTGATACTTCATCACTTACTACAACCAAAGAAGAATCTACTACTCAAAGTAAATCAGGTACTTCTTCAAAGAAGCAGTACACACTGCGAAGAAATGACTTGGACACAGAACTATCTGGTCCATTCAAATGTTCAAATATAACTGGTGTAAATTGCTACGTAAATGTAGCAATAAATATTCTATACCAATTGCCACCAATTGTTGACAACATTTACCTACACAATACAGACCACTTGTGTTTGCAAATGTTAGTCCTTCATAGAAATGCAAGCAACAATCCTGACAACACATACAGTATTCATGGAATAAGACAAGAATTGGACTACTGTGCTGGAATGGTGAAATTCACTATAAACTCACAAGAAGATCCACAAGAATTTCTAATGTACTTACTACAAGTACTGGAAAACAAAAACATACCTATAAATGAAATCTTCCACATTTAATACATATGGAAACATACATGCACTCTGTGCAATAATATGGCACAGGAACAAATCCCTAATGAACGCTTTGTGTATGTATCCATACCGAACTGTGAATCCGTTCCATTTCAGCAATTTGTACAAAATGCAAACCATGGCAGATTATGTACTACCTGCAATTCAGATAATCGCTCCACCTTACAAATACAAACACATAGTAAATACGTAATACCAATGCTTTTACGGTACAATGCAGATGGTACCAAAAACAACTGCAAGCTGACTGGATTCACACATGGTCAAGTATCACATGGTAAGAAAACTTTCACCACAATAGGTATAATCTACCATGCAGGAGCCACAACCAATGCAGGTCACTACAATGCATATATAAAAAAGAATTGTGGATGATTCGAATGTAATGATAGTACCATTACTCTAAAGCAAAGATTACCAGCAAATCGTATAAACGCTTATTTAATATTCTTAAAACCAAAACCTAATAACTAATCTGTGCATAAACATTAATAAAACTTCAATTAGAAAACTATAAACAGTAAGAATACGCCAACAGGTATCTAACTGCCCCAAGATTCTGCAACAACCCAACAGATAGATTAGCAACTTGAGAATATAAATAAAAAAGTATAACCAGTTAAAATTCGCCAACAGATAGAACATTAGCCTGAAACAACAAGTAAACTCTGAAAACAAACAAATGTACTGTACCATAACAAAAAAAGTTTTTTAATCAAACATGGATTTTTTTTTCCCACAGAACCAATGATTTAAGCAACAAACACAAACTGAGCAAATTGCACAGTACACTGGTTTGTAAACTACTAAATATGAGGGTTGGATAAAGCAGAAATATCTATTATGCAGTGTAATAATTCTTTATAAACTACCTTCACTAACATGATATTTTCTTTTATCACAGAAATTGACAAAGAATATATCTCCTCCAGTTACCCACGTCAGGAAAAAAATATATCCAATCACAAAAAAATCAAACAGTAAGTATATTATAATAAATACAACTCATAAATACTGCTCCATAATGCAACCATTGAAGCAAACATATAACCATACACCACAATACAAAATGTTTACTTCCATGGATATGTTATACTGCAGTGCTTGTTACCAAACTCTGCAATCTTAATGACATGACGTAGCCAAAACTTCACATACAAAGTATACAAATCAAACAGTACACAAACTGTAGATTTGCAAATATTTGATAGATATTCGATTCTATAGGTGTGATCTATGGGTGTGATATGCTGCGGTGGTTGTGGCCAGGGCCTAGAGTCTTGGGTGCATGGCTTACAGCCTTTGGCCATGCACCCAAGACTCTAGACCCTGGCCACAACCACTGCAGCATAACACACCCATAGAATCAAACAATTTAACTGTGCTATATGGGCCACTGCAATGCATTTTTTATGTCCGCGGACATGACGAACACATCAGGGGTGCCTGCCACCTAAACAAACACAGCATTTGACCCATCTCTTACTCCCCCACACTCCCCAAGCACTCTTACACACCAAACACTGCCAAACTTGTATTTCTCCCCCGTTCGTCGCCGCGCTGTCCGTGGTGGCGGGTGCATCGAAACAATCCGACGCACCTCACGCTTCATCCCAGCCATTCAGAAGACACGTCACATGTCCGCGGACATGACGCAAGCCGATTAGCCAATCTGTGTCCTGTCTGCGGAGCGAACTGGGAAATGTCCGCGGAGTGGACATAGATATCACACATTTTTTGGGACCTACTTTTTAGTCGTTTTTAAAAAACTGCTGGACGGATTTTCACCAAATTTACAAAAGCACGCTTTCAGGACCAAGCCGCTGCTCCTGCCGAAAATTTGATGAAAATCCGTCCAGCGGTTTCGGCTGTGCGTGCGCAAAGTTTTTTTCCCCATTCAGTCTATGGGGAAAAAAGAACTTTTGGGACCACCCCATAACTTTGCCCCCCCCTGGACCAAACCTCACCAAACTTTGCGTCCAGGGTAGCGAAGTTATACGATGCCCAAAAAGTGCTCTTCCTATGGGATTAGCAACTCAACCATAACTACACAGCCACTAGCATGGCTGTGTAATGGTTCAGGAGTTTTGACTGTGTAAATTGTTAAATTATTGCTATTCTGAACCATCAAACTCTGAATATTGCAACTGTTCTCCTATTATATTACTGTGTGATAGTACTTACCTTACTTGAATGCTATAAGCCTTTGTGTATATAAAGATCTTTTTTTTATGTAACTGCAGTTTGTAAGTTTCCTTGAACTAAGTGTATGCTCTGGTTTCTGTGTGCCTCGCTTCAGCCCTCCTCCCTCCTTTAAACTAAGCCTAGCTGCTTGTCCACAGCCAGGCTAAACCTAAGGGCTGCAACCCGGTTCACCCAAGGTGGGCTTTCTGAAGTCTTGTTACAGACAGGACTTTGGCAAACAATAAAAGTTTCCAAGAGCGAAATATGGCTGTGCAGTCAAGGCAACTCTTCAGAAGGGGAGGGATGATTTAATTCTTAGTTATCGCTTTTGATAAAAACTCAATAAAGGAAGTTCCACACAATATCTTTTTTAAAAGTATGTTTTTTGTTATAAAGGTGTGCAAAGTACGGGTTACAATATTACAGACAAGAGGCAAGTAAGTGTAACCTTCTAGAACTATAGAAACCTTAAAAGCGACCATACTGGGTCATATGATTAGAAGTCCTCAAAGTCCCTCTCGACTTTTACTGAGGCGCTCGGATCCCTAGAATAACATTAACACCCAACTGTAATGTTATTTAGTAACCAAAAACAACTTGAGGTAATTACGTCTGAACATGGGGTCCCAAGGACTGTGAGAGCCCAAATAAGTCCAGAGAAGGATGAGGGGATTCTGCTAAAGAGATTATGACCCTGATGGCTACTCCAATCTAGAGATTGTAGAGAAAGTCTCTACTGTCAGCAGCAGCAGAGGTAACTGTTCCAGTCTGGATAGGCATGGTCAGCAACTGAAGACTCTAACATAAAGAGGTTGCAGTTCTTTACTGGATCTGCTGCTAGGTCCATACTACTCTGTTCAGCCATCTAGGAACATGTCGAGAAGCAGCAAACACCACACTTGGACTTCGGAGAAATGCAGTGCTCCATATCTGAGGTGAACCAGCACAGCTGGAGTCTGGAGGTCATAGAAACATGAATACGACTTCAGAGGAAAGTACCAAACTTGTCTCGCCAGTTCAAGGGGAAGGTTAGATGTACAATGTTACTTCTGGTTTTAGTTAATGGCACAGCTTTGTCTGTTTTCCTAGAGTATCAGAGATGCTGATATGGTGCTTTCATCATGGTTTTCCTCTGGAAATGAATCCTTCCTGGGGCTTTGGGATTGAATCCCAGCAGTTGACAAAGTACTTGTGCAGAGTGTCTGCTTCCATCACTAATCTGGGGGTACGGTCTAATCTCAACCTCCAATCTCAGTCATGCAACATTCACATTTTTGGGCGGCTGCCAATCCGTGCTGGTCACTAAATACAAAACTTTCCAGGCATCGTCCAAGGCAAGCTAACATCATGTAGATTCCAAGAGAACTCCAGACATCCCCTTCTCGGGTACACCCACTCCAGTCCCTTTTGAGCTCCTGACCGAAGCTCAAGTCAGAAATCATCCTTGCCAAGGATTGAACAGACAATTAAAAACTCCAAAACAATAGTTTGAAATGGTTGATTTTAAAACAAAGTAGGTGACTGGTTTGCGTAGACTGACAGTAACAATGGGCAGCAATCAAAGATGAACAATTCCAGCATTCTTATGGCCTGTAGTCAGTCCATCCCTCTATTTCCTTGGTGTCACCTCCTGGGGACTGCTGCTGGCTGCTTTATCGTCCTGTTCCTTGCTCGTAGTAAGTAGGTTGAGAAAGAAGCTGCCATCTTGCTGGACCCGGCTTCGAACAAAACAACTAGCGGTGCAACCACCTGTGAGACCAGTCGTCACAAACAGCTTAGGCTTACCTGGAGTCCTTGGTCATTTGGGTTGGTGTTGAGATGGATTTTCAGAATCAACCCTGCGGTGTGGTGCCGGGCGCAGAAGATTATGCTGCTTCGGATAGCAGTTCTGCAGCTCTCTGGCTAAAACTGGGCTGGCTCATGCCTCCAAGGTTCATCTTACTGCCATATCCCAGTACACATGGTCGCTAGGCAAGCTCTCCCTGTGGTCGCACAGGCTCGTCGAGGAGTTCCTCAAGGGCCTCTTCAGGGCCTTTTCCTCCAGTGAAGGCTCCAGTCCTGCCCCAGCTCGGGAGCTGAACATGGTCTTGACTAAGCTCATGGGGCCTCCATTTGAACTGATGCATCGTGCCCCTCTGAAGTTTCTTTTGTGGAAGGCTGCTTTCTTGGTGGCTATTACCACAGCCAGGTGGGTCGAGAAGATCCATGCCCTCTATTGCAAACAGCCGTACTTGGCCTTGCACACTATGATGGTCGTGCTGCAGACTCATCCCACCTTCATCCCAAAGGTTCCTTCAGACATCTCAACAAGCCTTTGGTCCTGCCAGTTTGCTTTTCAAACCCTTCTACGCTTGCTGAAAGGACGTTGCATTCTCTGGACGTTACTCATGCCTTGGAGTTCTATGTGGCATGCACTAAAGATTTTCGAAAGATGTCTATGCTTTTTATCAATTATGGACCTACGTCTGGCCAACAGACCTTTTCCCAGGCTGGCTAAGAGCCAACTCCACCAGAGCCATCACAGTGACAGCATTTTTCACTGTTGTCCCCCTGCTCGGCTGCTACGTGGAGGTCTAGCCACATCTTCACAAAATTCTACTGTGTCTACAGAGATTCCAGGGAGGAGTCCCATGTGGGCCAAGCAGTGCTGTACAACCTGTTTGTTTGAGGTGAGTCTGTTCCAGGGGTATTGCTTCTGTTGAGCCTTACCACCTCCGTGGTTGTGTATATGTACTGCTGTGTAATCGTATTCATGAGCATGGGAATCCATGCAAGACCCCCTGCTGGAGAAGGAACAAGTTACTTACCTGTAACTCTTGTTCTCCAGCATGTGTCTTGCATGGATTCACATGCAAACCCTCCCTTCTTCCCCTCGATGGCTCTTCTAGGTACATACTGCCACTTTAGGTGCGCTACCAAATCTGAAGATAGCCACCAGGGGTGGAGCATAGGAGGAAGAGTGTCATTGGCTCAGGTGAAGTATGACCCAAAGACACTGATTGGCTATAGAGAAGTGCGGTTTTCAGTTTTTAAAGCAAAACTGATTTCTTTTTTTACCAGGGATTCCCAGCCTGACGACATGGAATATTCATGAACATGTGAATCCATGCAAGGCCCATGCTGGAGAACAAGAGTTACAGGTAAGTAACTTGTTCCTTAGATCCTGAACCAATAGCAGTTATTAAGATTGGAAGCAGATAATCGTTGAAGTTTGTGCTTGGTAGACTCATCAGACAAGGGTGTCTATTGTCACCCTAACTGATTGCTATGGTCATTGAGCCATTAGCAGATATTCTGAGGTATAGACATTTGCATCGTTGTATGCGTTTTTGTGCTAACCCAGAGATAGTGGCCTTATATGCAGGCATACTGTTATATATTAGCAATCCTAAGCATACCCCAGCTGCAATAATGTTGGATATAGCTACATTTGGTAAACACTTGGATTGTCCATTAATTGGTCAAAATTTGAAATATTTCCATTAACAAATCGAACAGTCCCTCTAACCAACATGGGCATTTTAAAATGGGCCCAATCTATAAAGTTCCTGGTTGTAATAGTATCCAAAATTCACGCACAACTTTACGATAACAATCGCGCGTTGCTAATTACGCAGGCTAAACTACAAAGTTGGGCGAAGCTACCCATCTCGTTAATGTAGTGTGGTGCCACATAAAATGTTAGTAATTCCTCAATATTCCCATAATACTGGGTCGCTCTCTTTGTAAAGTTGAGGAGGGCTTTCACACAATTGATCTGGCACCCAGGTATAGCACTTATGATGTTGGGGACATGACAAAACTTTAATCTAAAGGGTGACAAACAAATCCCAGATTTTGAATTGTACTATGTGACTGCCCAGATAATCTTTGTGACATGTTGGAGATGGAAGCACATCACACCTGCATGCTCAAATTCAGAGCAGGCAGCAGGACCTCTGTGCTATTGTATTAAAAAAGCGGTATCTGGATTTATCCCCCATTTCAGCAACTGAAAACTGTAAATGTCTGGCAAATAATACCGAAACGGCCATGCATCTTTTACCCATACCACTATGACTCCCCGCTGTGGGTCCTCCTCGATATAGGATCCTCAACCGGCAAATCAATTTGTAACACTTGGGAAATATCAGGTTTTGGGGTACTCTGAGAGAGATTTCTAAGTGGGTCTTTCTTCATTGTATCTGAGGTGCAAAATCGCTTGGGTGCAGGTGCCCTCACTACATTGCAATATATGAGACTTTGATCTACCTCCCGAGGTAAATGGTCTTTTTCCAGTGCAACCTGAAGTGTACCCCCGTATAAAATACATTGTCAATTTACGAAGGCCTGTCGGCCTGTCCTTCATATCAGCGTTTTATAGCATGGTTCAATACAATGAAAACATTGTCACTCGGGGCCCGAGAACTATGGTAGCAGAATCAGGGTAGAAATGAATGACCACAAGTGGCGTACTGCCTGCATGCTATCTGAAGTATCTCTAAAAAGCAGTATCTCTAAATTCAGACTCCTACAGTATAAAGTACTGCCCTTGCTACATGATACCCCAGCATACTTTTAACGCTGAAAGAGAAGTGTGATGAATCCTGTGAAGTCATCACTTAACCCCAGCCAGAGATCTCCTCCCATGTGTCCTGGTGACAGCTGCTGCTACCTGATCCTGACCCTGACCCTGGGGGTGATGTGAGGGGATGGCTGTCCGGGGAAGGTGGTAACCCTGTGTTAGGGAGAACTTTCAGTTTAGTGCTAAATTCCCCCCTCCTTAGCGACCCCCTTGCTCTTTTGTTGAACTTTGGGACTTTATACTGTCACTTCTATGTGCTTTGTTTCTTTTGACTTTGGAGTCTGACAAACTCCATAGGCGGCATCTTTACATTGTGACACACAGCACCTTCAGTGCAGTGGCACAGGTAAGTCTCTTAGATTTCCCAAAGGTTTAAATACCTTCTCTTGGTGAAACTACTGGTTCCAAGAGCAGTGAAGTGAAATTGACTTTAATTACATTTTATAACTTTCTAGACCCAGCACACACTATCTTACCATAGGGTGCTGGAGGGGTTACTTAGTATCCCCTTTGGCTAGTTTCTCATATAACATTTTTATGTTAGCCTTTCTACAATTAATGGCTGGTGGCAGTAGTTTACTTTTTACTACCATTGTGTGTTTTTACCGCAGGCTGCCATTGCAGCTGCAGTAAGACACCCACAGGTGCCTATTTTGTCAAAATGGCCATGGTCTTCTTTTTTTGTCATTTCTTGTTGGAAAGGTCCTTCTTGAGATTTACTCTGCGTGCCAAACCAGGTTTGGTCCCTTTGTTCATTTTGTCTTTGGTGGGATTCACGAGTGAAGGCCGTCTTTGGCACCAGAGTGCCTGGCAGGGGCAGGAAGTGAGGGAGGTGCCCGAAACTCCCTTTGCTTAATCCTCTTGGTTACAGGAATACAGCCAAAGGCGAGTGGCCGGCTGGCTGTCCTTGGAGGACAGCCACCCTGCTGTGCGATTGACAGCTCGGCTGCAATGAATGGGAGAAACCTGCATAAAAGGCGGGCTTTTTTGGCCTGGAAGGCAGTCGACCACTGGACGAAGAAGAACTTGGAAGAGACGCCTGCTGCAACTCCTGGACCGTTGGTTTGCCCGGTGAAGCCCTGCTGCTGTGCTGAAGCGCCAAATTCGTTTTGACTAGAGAAGCCCTGCAAGGACTTCTTCTCCCCTTGAGTTGGTGTGACCAATCAACCCCAAAGTGAACTTGTTTGGACATCCTCTTGGAGCTGGCTGTACTTGCGCTGCTGCTGGAACCGAAGTGCCAGGGAGAGGTACACCTAACCGAGTGCATAGCTTTTAAGTCCGACCTGTGGTTCAGGATGATTCCCCGGACTCCATAGGAGGAGGACTGACCAAGCCTGAGCCACCTCAACAGAGTGCTGGACCCCAGATCCGAGGTAAGTCCAGAGTGGTATATGTGAGACCGCGGTGGTGCTATTTGCTTTAGACGCGAGGAGCTGAAACCGCGAAGTGCCACTGAATTGAAGTTTGCCCATTGATGCCGCTGACCTTCAAGTTGTAGTGCAGGAGTCCCTAGACGTCCTCCCTTTTGTCCCCACGACGGAGGCCCAGGAACAACAGGATCTGCAGAGCTACACAGGAACAGAAGCCAGCTGGAACCATTTCTTCTAACCAAAGGTACTGTAAAGTTAAAGAGAACTTACCACTTGTGATGTAGTCTTCCCTGTTCTCAGTTGAGACTTGTCTTGGTTAACCTTGCAGAGTTGCTTACAGCTTTGCCCCTCACAAGCCTCCCAGCTTGTGGCCCTTCAAGTGATCTTATTTCTACAAACATTTCTAAAAACATTGCAAGACTTTTACTTGCTTGCAAAAAAGATCTTCAGTCCCCCCCCTAGACTTTGCTTAACTAACATTGGCTGTGCTGGCTCCCTTGCCTCTGGCGTTTTGTCTTTACCTTCAGCCAGGAAAGGGTTCATTTACATTGCATTGGAGGGTTAAAAAAATACTTACCAGATTATGAATTATTAACCTTTTTTTTATTCCCCTATCTAACCTTTGCACCAAACTTAGCATTTCTCTAAATGTACCAGTGATAAATCAATGTCCAGTGTCCTAGCTATTTAAATCACCTTAGGGTGTAGGGCGTGTCTGTGTGCCATCCCCAATGGGTATCATCTGATTAGAGAAACTAAGAGTTTGATTTGAAGTATATTTTGAAGTGTTACATGTTTTTCTCCCTTCTGAAGAAGGCTTATATAACTGACTGTTAAATAAATTAATAATTGTTTAATCTATAAACCTTGAGTGTAAGAATTTATTTGAATAGCTGACATTGTGATTCTGTGTAAAAGCCCTACTGCTCACATTGACCCCTCTTGTGATAAGCCTGGCTGATCGGCCACACTACTAACCTGTGTAGTACAGAGTTGCACCAAAGATTGGGTTACCTATTACCAGGAGGACAATGTTGCTGTAGTCTCTCAAAGAGTACTACACACAATCTTGGTTAATACCCCATCAAGAGGGACGCAGTAGTCTTCCCTTTCCAGAGAAGACCCGATAATTTCTAAACTCCCATTGTAAAACCCCAAACCCCCCCATCCTGCAAAACATTCTAGACAGAATACCATTTACACTGCGCACACACACACACACACACACACACACACCTAGACCTCCAACCCCCCACATCCCACCTCATGTATCTGTTTTTGTGCTAGCTGAAAATCCTAAACAAAAACACTTTGAAAGTCCTATAAATCCTATGAACTCCAACTCCCATAAAGCCTCAAGTACTAAGACGGAGTTGATATGGATCAAAGGACACACTAAGCTGAACATACAGGCTAGTTGTAATGAGGCCCAAGTGTGCAGGACATTTAAAAATGGTGTTTGCATTGAGCAAAGCAGAACAGAAGAAGGCAGGAGCAGGCGGCAGCACGGGAACAGTGTACTGAAGAAAGCAGGCTTTCAGACTACCGCTGGTAAACTGTTCCTACCGGCGTTGTGCAAGGCCACAGGAGACACTGCAGGCACTGTGGAAGAACCTCTGGGGGAACAGACAACAGCAAAGCTACTGGGTGTGCAGTTGTGTTAATCAGCAACAGGCTTACCGGCGGGTGAACAAGGAGCTGGCAGGAGGGCTGAGAGAAGGTCTGCAGAGCGAGAGACGCCATCCCAGAGTAAAAGCTTTGTCGCAGTAAAGTGCCACTGGTCGGGAATACTACCGATACCAATGAGTCTGCCCAGAGATGTTGGGGTCCCTGCGGTGTCCCGACAGGCATATCGGCCATTAAGAATCTATTTTGAATACTGACCAAGTAGAATACAAATACAGAATTTGCCCAAATTCCACTGTATGAGAAGTCATTATGGGGAAGGTTGGAGCAAGTAGCACCTCAAGCCAAGAAAGTATAGACCGTGAAAGAATACAACTGTGCTATACTGAAAGACAGTAAGAACATTAAGCGAATCCCTGGTGAAAGAAGCACATCAGGCAGTGAGCATTTGGGGAGGAAGATACCTGCAGAGAAGCATACCAGGGCATCTGTATGCCCCAGAAAGGGATTCCTGGCAGGGGAGTACGCCAGGCAATCCATTTAAAATGCAGAGAGGAATAAGGCATTGTGGGCAGATAACTGGCAGCAGAGTATACCAGGTGAACTGTAAGAACCAGATGAGGTCCTGGCAGTCCAAGCATCAGACAAGGTGAAGTCCAATAGACACGTTGACATTATGGAAACCTACTAAGGGATTCCTGGCAGGGGTGTACACCAGGAAGTTCATTGATGTTATAAGAAGAAATCTACGTATTTACTTTTGCAAAACACAGGTAAGCAGAAGCTGTGAAATTGAACAAACACGGTATTAATGACTGGCAGAAGGATACAAAGGAGAGACCTAAAGAGGTCAAAGCCGGACTTCTGGTGGATAAATACATCGGATGGTCCACTAAACTATCAGAGGCTTATAAGAGAACCCTAGATGGAACATCTCATTGTGAATAAGACCCCTTTGGTTTGTGAAATCCGTGCCAAGAATCCCAGAAAGGGTTGAATGGTGTAGGACATTGTTTGGAAGAGACATTTGCCTCCTACCTGAGACATCCAGAGGAAGGGAACCACCACCACCACCACCCCCCTCTGGATACAAGGATTATTTTGTTGGATTTATCAACCTGTTTTTTCTTTTTTTTAACACGGTTTACCAAACCTACATCAGAGACAGTTTCCTTACACCTTTAGTTGTTCATTCCTAGTGTGAGGGTCAGATTAGTGTATTTTGGACACAAGGACAGTATATATAATGTTGACGACAAGACAGACTGATCTTTAGTTTTAATTTCCTAAATAGGAAAACTCTCTATGGGATAGGGACTGAGGGGCCTTTATCTAACCCTTTTTATTTTAATAAAGATGTTTGATGTTGAAAACACTACCACTTTGTGTCCGCCTCTCATTTCTGACAGGAGCTTGCTGTGTAAGATGTAAGCAACCGTGGGGCAGATTACTTCCATGTGATGTGATGTGATCATGTTGTGAGTTAGTAAATTACTGGCAAGATATACACAAGACATCTGTAATATGTTTAGAAATAGTTATACCTGTTGACCCATTATGGGGGCTGTTGCGCTGTTATGGTTAAATGCCTGGATTTAAAAGAAAGTACCTTCATCTCAGTTTCTTACTAGCCAAAACAATAATTTTGAAAAAAAGGAACCAACTAAAAATGTCTTCAGTCCACCAATTGCTACAGGAACTCACTTGGGTCAATAATGCAAAAGTTGTATACTTGTAACTATCGGTAGTAAACCAACACAGGGCTAAATGGTCATACAGTTGTGCCTATATGATGTCTGTGTTCCCACTACTTTAACGCAGCACAGATGTAACACTCATTTTTTTATAGAATATCCTGATCAGTCAAAGTTGCATGCATGCTTAGCGGTTATCATGAACTCCTCTGTAATGCGTGGCTATAACTGTACAATTCAATGAGAATGTGAAATGCCAAGTGTTAACCTAAATAAAGCTTTTTAGAAAATTACTATCGTTTCTGAACCACTCTATACAAACTAGATAATTTAAAGCCCTCAACTGGAGATTGTGGGATGTGCGCATTGCCATAGAAGGCCACCCACCTCAACGGTGAATGGTCTGTGGGGGGCTGCTCGAGAGCTTGGCCAAGATAGATGCTCTTAGCTGAGCTCTGCGGCTGCCCAAATTCATCCTGCTACGTTTTACCATAAAAAATGCAGATGTGGCATTCGTGGGGGGCAGGAGAGTGATCTCAATCACTGGTGAGCAGTGGATGGGGGTCTAGAGGACGCTGATCCGGACCACCGAGGAGAAGCGCAAGTCCCAGCGGTCCAGGTGGAGATGGAGAAGGGGGTGATCTGGTCTGGCCCCCTGAGCCAGACCAGATCACAACTGCCAGCCGGAAGAGGAGCAGCGGCGCGCGGATCTGGGTCGCGCTGCTCTTCCGTCGGCTGACCTACACTGGGCCGGATGTGTCGCTGGCCACCTGGAGAGTTGAGCGGAGGGGCGCTTCTTCAGGTCCCGAACAAGGTTGCACAGGATCTCCTGTGGTGGGCCTGTTGGGAGTACATGATGAAACGAGAACCTTTTTGGCAACCATGGCCACATGACAGTTGTGACAGATGCCTGCCTCACAGGGGTGGGGTGGGGAGCTCACACGCACGACCTCTCAATCAGTGGTCGTTGGTCTCCGTCTGAGTCCAAATTTCACATACATCTTTTAGAGCTGAGTGCAATCTGACTAGCGATGATTGCTTTTCTGCCTTTTGTACGTGGGAAAGCTGTTCTGATAATGATGGACAATACATTGGACATGTAAACCCTCAACAAAAGAGGGGGTGTAGGGCCACTGCCACTGCGCAGAGGCAATGCAGCTTTGGTCTTAGGCACTACGAGAAGGAATCTCTCTGCTGGCAGTTCACGTAGCCGGAGAAGAAATCATAGTAGCGGACGCTCTGAGCAGGCAGAGCACAGTCTACCGCGAGTGGGAGTTAGCTCAGGAAGTCCTTCTAGAGATCTTTGCCCTTTGGGGAAACCCCTTGGTGAATCTGTTCCCGTCCAGTGTCAACAGGAAGTGCAACCTGTTCTGCTCCAGGGACTTTCCTCAGAGAGGGGACTCGTTCGTAATGGACTGGGAATTTACACTCCTGTATGTGTTACCATCAGTCCCCGTCATTCATGTCATCAGGAGGTTGAGAAATTTCTGGAAATCCATGATCCTGATTATTGCAGATTGGGCCATGAGAACATGGTGCCCGGACCTTCTACAGATTTGGCCATCTGCCCTCCAATTAGTCTTCCCCAAAGAGTGGACTTGCAAGTGTGAGTTCTCCTCCTTCATCCAGAAATCAGAACTTTGAACCTTCACACCTGGTTTCTGAAAATCTCTGTACTGCTGCCATTGGAATACATTCTGCAGCTGGTGCTTAGACCAGAGTATTGATCTTTTAAAATGCAAAACTCCTTCTGTGCAGTCATTATCACATCTGGCCCATCAGGGGCTTCCGGTTTCCACGGTGAAGGGTTATCTAGCGGCGCTCTCTATTTTTAAGCGTTTGGCGCATCAGGGTTCCTATTTCAAAGTCCCTATAGTAATTCAGTTCCTAAAGGGACTAACTAATCTCTTTCCCCCGGTCCCATTTATTTTACTGGTAGATATCTAATTGGGGCACCTTTTTAAACCCTTGCATTCTTGTTCACTCAGAATGTTGACCCTTAAGACTACCTTTCTAACTGCAATTACATCAGCCTGCAGTCAGTGAGCTTCAGGCTCTTTCTTCTAAACCACCCTTTACTACCTTTAAGGATAAAATGGTTCTGAGTGTACGTCCTTCTTTCTTGCCAAAAGTGGTATCGGAGTTCCCTTTAACTTAGAAGATTGTTGCCTGCTTTTTACCCACCTCCTAGTCCCTCGAAGGAGGAGAAGAGATTGCATTGTTTAGACCCAAAGATGGCATTAAGCTTCTATATTATTACAATGTCGAAATTCGGGCAAGATGAAAATCCGGCAAGCTCTTCATGGGCTTTTCGGGTCACAAATTGGGACAAGCCGTCACCAAGCAAACAGGCTCACTGGATAGTTTTATGCATTTCTGAATACTATAACTTGGCTGGCAAAGATCTGGTCAAAGTTTTAAGAGCGTATTACACCCGAGGAGTGGGTACTTTTTCGGCTCTTTGGAGGGGTTCGGTACAGTACATTAGCAGTGCTGCAACTTGGTCCTTTTTCACACTTTCAGCAAATACTATTCCCAGTATTCTATGTCTAGTCAGGAGGCAAGATTTGGCAAGACTGTGCTTCACAGCATTAATCAGCAATACATTATCTTTTCCCACCTCCTTCAACATACTTCTTTGGGAGTCTATCAAACCTGAGGAAGACATGGGAGGACACAATCCATTCGAAGAACAAATAGCTTACCCCTGGTAATGTTCTTTTGACTGGATGTTCCGCCCATGTATTTCTCATTACCGTCCAATCCTACCCCTCTATCGTATTGAGAATTTTCGTATTTTTACACCGTCCTTCCATTCAACATCTGGGTAATACCTTTGACAGCTGAGCATAGGTAGTAAAAAAAAAAAAAAACTAGAACTGAGGCAGCAGGCGCCGTGTGAGTTCCTCATACCAACATCGACATTGCAACAGAGAAAAGGACAGAGGACGACGAGGGACACGATGACGCACAGCACCCAATACTATAAAATAAGTTTCTGAAGCTACATATATTTGGAATATATCAAAGATGAGGAATACATGGGAGGAACAGTCAGTTGAAAAAATATTACCAGTGTGAAGAGCCAGGAATGAGACGCGGACAGTGGCTTCATGGTTTTGGTCAAAGACTTTTATTAACATAAAAGGGGGTTGGAAAATGCCTCCGTGTCCTTACTTTAAGAGGTGTTTCCCTACCTAAAACCAAAACTAAGGGTCTGTCCACAGGCAGGATGTCTAAAGCAAATTGTCCTGTTTCCAAAGTACTTTGCTTGCCCTCACGTCTAGGAAAAATAACTTTGGTGACGAGTTGGCTGTTAGTCCGTATCTTACTCAGATACTGGTGTACTCTCCTGCCAGGTTTCCACTTCTGCTTTCTCATGTGAGCATTGCATACACTTGCAGACTTGAGTCTCTTGTATCTGCACTGTCTTGAATCCCCGTTATACTATCCTGCCAGGGTTTCTCTCATAGGTGTATTGCATACACTCACAAACATGACAGTATGTTCTGTATATTCTGTTATGCCTCTAAGAGAATTTAACTTGCTTGTTTTTTCTTACTTGCTTTATTTTTTGGGTTTAGCAGGCTTGTCGATACAACCCGGTGTCCCCGCTTTCCTTTGGTGGAGTCTTTGGCTTTCACTTGCATTTGTCGGTTCTCCTGCTACAAGCCGCTGGCAGCCTTCTGGCATTCTGCCTTCTCTCGTGCGTCTGCTTTCCAGCTTCACATCCTCTCGCAGCTCACGCTTCTCTGTTCTGCTCCTCTCCATGCATTGGTTCGGTTAAGGCTGCTTTGTAGTACTGGTGAACACCCAGAAGCTTTCCATCTGCTTCTGGCGTCCTCGCCACATACGTTCACCTGCAGTTTGCTTTCCTTTCCCTTGTCCAAAAGCTGCTTCGCTCCGCGGACACCACTCCAGCCACATGGCTCCTCGGTCAGCACAGAGAGGTAGCTGTCGCCAGCCAGCGTTGCTTCATCAGCAGTTTTGTTGGTTTAAATTTCACAGCTACAGGTAGGTTTCTGTAACGACTAGAGCGCAGCTTGCGCTCCTGGCCTCCATCGATCCTCATTACTCGGCTCATCTTCCTTGTTACAGTATTTTCATGCTTGGTGCAATAAGTCTGTTTCTGATAAATTGGATGTGAAATTTGGTACAATGTTCTTAGTTAGCTTTCAAGTTAATCCTTAATGTCTTGTGTGCATAATCTGTGAAGATGTTTTCAGTGCCCTTCTTGGGTCAGTGAGGGGAGGGATGACCATATGCCGTTAGGGCATGGGGAATGATAGTGGTATCCTCTAAAAAGGGGATACCCCCTCACCAACTCCCTGAGGGATGCATCCTCCCCTGTGATCCTCTGTCATATAGCCGCCCCTAGGGTCAGTATCAGGTAGCAGCTGCTGTAACCTGGCCACATGGGGAGAGGTCACCACCAGGAAAGGAGTGAAGACACCATCTGATTCATCACACCAGGGGTAATTTGTTTTTAGCCGATTCTTTTCTGGAATACATTCATGATGCTAGATGGATTCCAGAACAGATCGCGATTTCCCAATATAACTCCCTATGAGGGGGCGTGGCTAAGTCGCCATGCTGTGAGGACGTTTTCTCGACAGCTCTGGCTCGATCCGTAATGATCCTCGCCTGAGACGTGGATCCTGAGAACCTTACGGTCCGGAATTAAGCAGACCCGCTGAGGAAAGTGTACCGCATACAGAGGTGTAATTTGAGTAGAAACGTATGCTGCAGAGCATAGATCGAGCCCTCGGTAGCAGTCGCCCCTGGCAGCTGTACGATGGCCCAAGATGGCAGCACTGACAACGGGACAACCCCAGTCGCAGCATAGCCATGCAGCAACATGGTGCTGCCGGGATCGCACTGCTCTGTACTGCTGAACACAAGTCTCAGCAACAGCCCAAGCGGGCAGATGTTAACAGCGAGAGCAAGTGCAGCTGGACTGCGACAAAAACAGAAAAGGAAGCTGCGCACCCGAAGCGGCAGCCATAATACTTGCAGCACTACTGAACAACCTGCCGCAGCCGTTTGTTCAGGTAGTTAAACCTCCTAGAGCGCCCAGGGGAGGATAGGGAATAGAGCGGCGAGCAAGCAGCCCAAAGGAAAAGTGAGTAAGAATTGGAACAGAGGTGCACACATCCGTGGCCCACCGCCCTGAACGCACTGCTCCCGAAACACCGGGAAGCGGAGTGAGACTAGGTAATCAGCAGCTCCCTGCCCGCGCAACGGCTCCCGGTGCAGGACAGGAATATGCAGTAGCCCTTGGGGATGGATGGATGAATTAATGGATTGACGGATGGACAGACGGGCAACAGATGAGAGCAGACGGGGGCATTAGCAGCGGAGCAACATAACCCCAAGTCTCCTAATATAGGGAGCACGTAGTGTATGGAAGAATGCCTGAACTCGCAATAGACTACGCCAAACAAGCAGCTCATCCTGAGCAAACGGCTGCGCCAGAGGTTAAACTCGGGGATTGTACAGGGCACGTTTAGAACAGGTGTAATAATTATTTACCCAGGCACAAATGACAGGCGGATAATTACAGCTTCACACATGTCTTCCAAGGCACCAAAGAACAGGTCTAAGCAACCAATGTTGGACAAGTTTGCGAAACCAGCGGCTACAAGCGAGAACACAACGGCCACCCTGGCACAAAAAGGAGATATGGAACAAAACGAGGGAAACTAGCAGGTCCTGGCGGCGATGGCGGCCCTGCAAATCGCAATGGAAAATAAAATTAACGCCATCAGCATGGATGTGAACCTGCCGAGAAAAGATGTGAGGGCACTGGCAGGAAAACGGGACCCATGAAAGGCAGTTTGCAGAAAATCCAGAGGGGCTGAAGGACACCATGAAAGACGGACAATACTGCAACAGATGAGGAACCTAGAGGGATGGGTCAAGGACGCAGAGGGGTGCTCCATGAGAAACAATGTCGGAATGATTGGGCTCTCAGAAGAGGGGAGAAGGCTCCAACCCCATGAATTATGTCGAAAACATGCTATTACAGGAAATTGGCCCAGGCACCCTCACCCAAGGTTTTAGTTGAGCGGGCACATTGATCCTTTGCCAGGAAACCACAACCACGACCTGGGGCCCCACCGAGGCACATCATAGCCCGGATACAGAACTATAAGGACAGAGAAAATCCTGGAACACTTCAGAAAAGTTGGTGCGGTCCAAAGGGCATCTGCGAAATCACTGCATACCCAGATTACACCTTGCAAGTGCAAAAGCAGAGGATGCACTTCGCCTCAGTGAAGAAGAGGCTCTGGGACACTGAGCGCAAATACATGCTATTGTACCCGGTGAGGCTGAAGGTCATGCGCAACAGCTGTGCATTCTTTTTTGATACCCTGGAGAAAGTACATACGTGGATGGACACGGAGGGCCTGCCGCCAGGCACTGCAGCATTATGAGACATAGACCCCTGAAGTGCCGGCTGGACACGTTGGGACTAATGCCAGATCTATCGTAAGGCAACAAACACTCTTTGCACTGACTTTTGACGACAGATTATCACTGACAGCAGGAGTGGAAACAGCGCAGACTCCAGGAGTTACGAGCATGCGCTGTGAGATGGCGTCCTTCACCCAGAACGGTTTCTTGTTTGGATACTAGCAGTTATGTATCCGCCCTCTGCACTCTCGGCACCAGCAGACAGGGACTGCTGGAGTGAGAAGTGGGAATGCCTGAGCACAAGGTATCGAGCTGGGCAACTGTAGGGAGGGGGGAGGAGGGGATTTGGGGTTTGCAGTTTATAGTTGTGGTACAGCCTACTCAGCCACACACAAGACACTAGTGCAAAGATCAGGGCACATGGCAGAGCTCATTTATGATGGGGGACCTTAAAATAGCCCCGGGGAAGCAAGTCTTCGGCTCTGGCGGTGAAGGCGTCTACGCAGCTCAGGGCCATGTCCGCGAAACCCCTGCCAAGAAGCAACGCACGGAGGTGCCAGCATCAAAGGTGAGGAAAGGTGGTTCCTCTAAATCCAAGTCGCATCGGTCCAAAGGTGCGAGTAGCTCTTTGCTCTCCAGGTCGACG
The DNA here is from genome assembly GCF_040938575.1 of Ambystoma mexicanum. Taxonomy (NCBI): domain Eukaryota; kingdom Metazoa; phylum Chordata; class Amphibia; order Caudata; family Ambystomatidae; genus Ambystoma; species Ambystoma mexicanum. Next base: position 1,384,558,501 of record NC_090929.1, on the reverse strand, counting down.
ACTGGACAAGTCCAAGGGGTCGAGTGATAGGCCCAAGAAGTCGGCGCAGAAGTCCGCGTCAGTTGAGAAGTCGAGGGTGAGGTTCCTCTTCGAAGCACTCATTGTCTAAGGACCAGCATAGGTCCTCTTCCAGCCGACACTCGTCCAAACACTGATCCGGCACTTCATCCACACGGCTGGCGTCGCCGGAGATACTCGCTCCCGTTGTCGACAGGGGTGTCATCGGCTCCATCTACGGCCGTGACTGTCAGTGGCCCGCAATTGCGGTCAACAACGCAGCTGGAGGCGGATGGGGGTTTGTTGCCGACTGGTGATCTGGGGCCGGCTCCGGGCCGTTGCTCCTCGTAGACATTCTTCAATAGGATCCAGCTTTGTATTCAGCATCCTCTGGTCTGGAGGAGGAGCGTGAACCAGGTTTCCATCTATCGGCGCTGGGTCTGCAGGAGGCAGGCCTGTCTACGTCCAGTGGGGTTAGGGCGCCCATGTACCCTTTGGTGAACCCTCACTCTCTGCTGTCTATGCAGGTGTTAAGTACGCTCCAGTCGCTGTTGGGACAATTGGATGCTCAACTTCCAGCGCCTCCGAGCCCGGTAGCCACAGTGGTGCATAGTGTGCCTGTTGAGGCCCCTCGCCCGAGTCTCCCCAGGAATTTGCATCTGTTGCGGCTGACATTGTGTCAAGCTGAGCCTCCTCTTCCCCTGACTCCTCCTCACCTGTTTCTTCTCGTACCTCCTCCAATCTTGCCACTCCTTTCTTCTTCTTGATCTTTACTCCTTCTTGTGCCTTCTTCTCTTTTTTTTGATGTAGATAGGGTCTCGCTCCCTCTGTGGCCTCCATGATCTGGATATATTGCAAACCTGGAGGATACCCGGGGAGCACGCCCTTTAAGTGGGCAAAAAGCCGAAATGGCAGAAAAGAACCCCAATCGAAATTTAGTCCGTCCTTGGAGAGGTATCCGTGAAAGCGTAGGTACTGTAGCTTTAAGATGGCTTGGACGGATAATACCCACTGCAGCCGCATACGGAGGAAGCGTAGAAGCTCAGTCTGCTGCTTTTCCTTCTCCAATAAGAAGTAAAGAAAAGTTCTGGGCTAACAAGCTCGGAGCGGTGTCACAATCCTCTGGGCAGGAATACTTATCAAGTAAGCGGGTATCAAGCAAACTAATATAACGGGGGATGTAGGGGGAGACGTTCTTGCTAGACAACAGACAGGAAGAGCAATGGAAAGAGAAGTCTAGGAAAGATTAGATCAAAGGAACGAACATTCTGAGTAGAAGGAAATCAGAACTCTATGAGCAGGCTGAGAAAGATAGCCGTGATAGACATAAAACGCAAGACGCGTAGTCAAAGTACTAACCGCGTGGTGCTAGAAAGGATAGGGAAAGAGATCCCAATACCTTACCTGAGAACCTCAGAGCACCGCGAGTGAAAAGTAGCGGGAAGGCTGTAGTAAAATATAAAGGCAAGGGAAAAGCAGGGTAATGGATATACGCTGAAAGGCTAGTCGCTAAGAGACTGGCAGCGCACGTAACGATAGATGATACAGAGCGCCTGTCTGGCTTGGAAGTTATAGATCCCATCGGCCATGTTGGAAAAAAGACTAGACTGGTAACAGTCGGCCATGTTAGTGGTACCTCCAATGGTGAACGAACCTCCAGGGCTGATGCATGACAGTATGCCCCCTTCGATACCTGCTTCCTCCCGGCTTCCCTGGATATAGTCTATGGAAGCGCTGTACAAGTCTGGGGGCATGCACATGGGATCTTGGTTCCCACGTTCTTTCTGCAATGGGATAGCCCTTCCAATGGATAAGATATTGAAGGGTTCCTCTCCTGTAACGGGAATCCACAATTCTGGCCACCTCATTTTCTTCGGGTTCCTTGAGAGGGGTAATGACAGTGCTTCTTTGAGGTCTTTGATATGGATCTTCTTGATGTGTCTTGAGTAATGAGGAATGAAAGACTGGGTGGATTTGTCGCAAAGCGTGGGGTAATTTTAGTTTGAAGGCCACTGGATTGATCTGTGACAAAATTCGGTATGGACATATATATCTTGTGCAAATTTTCCCATATGAGCCCAGCGGGGTAGATATCTTGTGGATAGCCAAACCGAATCCCCTGGTTGCCAAAGAGGAGTGGGACTGCGTTTGGTGTCTGCATACCTCTTGCGGCAGTCCTCTAATGCTCGTAAAGCCTCCTTGTGTGCAACCTTGAGATCAGTTAGCATTTCTTCTATGGCTGGAGTCGTAGACTTATTCCCAAGAGACAATGCTCCAGGAAAGTGGTGAGGATGGTATCCATAGGTACATTTGAACTGGCTCATCTTGATGGCAGTATGATGTGTTATTGTATGCGAACTCCGCCATTGATAGCAAGGTGGCCCAGTTATCTTGCTCTCTATTGAAAAAACAGCGCAGATTCTGCTCCAAATTAGCATTCAGTCTTTCGGTTTGTCCATTTGATTGAGGGTGATACCCAGAGGACAGGGCCTTCTGTATGCCTAGTTGGGTGCATAGCAAGTTCCAAAACTTGGAAGTAAATTGTGTGCCTCTGTCAGAGATGATGGTCCGAGGTAAGTCATGTAACCTCACTACCTCGCGAAGAAAGACTGTAGCCGTTTCCGAGGCTGAGGGAGCCCCAGGTAAGGCTATAAAGTGCACCAGCTCGGTGAAAGAATCAACTATCACCATGATTGCCGTTCACTCCTGAGAAGTAGGTAGTTCAACAATAAAATCTAATGAAAGATTCTCCCAAGGGCGTGAGGGTGTCTGGGCCTGATGCAGGAGTCCAAGTGGTTTGTGACGAGGGGTCTTGTTAATGGCACAGGTGGGACATGTAGAAACATAGGATGTGATGTCCTTTCGCATTGATGGCCACCAAAAACTCCTGGATACCAGTTCGTAGGTTGCCTTTTCACCCTTATGTCCTGCTAAGGGGAGATCATGACAAAAGCTGATGGTTTGCTTCCGCAAAGATAGTGTGGGAAGAAACATTGCCGAGTTATGAAACCATAATCCCTCGTGCTCTTGCAACTGGTAAGTCTGCCTTTCCTCCCAGGAACAGTTAATCTCTCTACCTTGAACCTCTTGAAGAAAGAGGTTGGCTATCGTTTGAAAATGATGCATGGGTAGAATCCTCGCCCTCTTAACTTTGGATAGATCTTCCTCTGACCAGCTTCGGGATAATGATCCACCACACTGTTCTGAGATCCTGGTATGCAAGTTATCTGGAAGTCAAAATTGGAAAAATAGTACGCCCAACGGGCATGTCTTGAGTTCCGGGACTCCATCTGTTGGAGTACTTTGAGATTCCTATGATCTGTGCGAATAGTGAATGGGTGTGAAGCTCCTTGTAGAAGATGTCTTCATTCTTGACAAGCGGCTCGTATTGCCAATAGTTCTCTCTCAAGGACTGAGTAGTTTCTCTCGCTTCCAGTCAAGGTGCGAGAGTAGTAAGCTATGGGGTGTTCAACCCCATTATCATCTTCTTGTAACAAGACCGCTCCTAAGGCGCCTCCTGAGGCATCGGTCTCCAGGACAAAAGCTCTCTCCTGATCCGGCTGAACAAGGACCGGGGCGGTGGTGAAATGTCTCTTTTAAGGCCTTAAATGCCTCCTGTGCTTCAGATCCCCAATGGAAAACCACACCCTTCTTGAGGAGAGCGGTAATGGGTAATTCAAGGTCAGAGAATCTTGGAATGAATCTGCGATAAAAGTTTGCCAGACCTAGAAAACTTTGATTTCCTTCACCGAAGTGGGTTCTGGGCTGGCCATCGGTCTATCGCTTGTATCTTAGGGTCCATGTGAATCCCTTTGGCAGACAGAATGAATCCCAGGTAAGGGACTTTGGATGCTTCAAAAAGGCACTTCTTGGGTTTTGCAAAGAGATCATTCTCTAATAATCTTCGTAGTACTTCGCACACATGAATACGATGTTCAACCAATGAAGGGGAGAATATCAGTATATCATCTAGATATACAAATACCGATAAGTACACCATATCGGCGAAGTTCTTGTCCACAAATCTCTGGAACACCGCTGGAGCGTTCACTAGTCCGAAAGGCATCACGCAATATTCGAACAGCCCCAGTGGAGTTCTGAATGCGGTCTTCCATTCGTCTCCGTTTTTGATTCTTAACAAATGGTAGGCTCTGCGGAGATCAAGCTTGGTGAACACCTTGGAATCTCGTTAGGACTAGGAATGGCGTCACCAGAACAGTTCCAAGAGATGTGTAACGCCATACAGAGAAAGATCATGCCTCCTCAGCTGCTAAGGGAAAGCAGTCGAAGTCTCACCAATGACTGCCATGCAGGCAGTCAACTTGGGGGCAGACTGGGTACTGGATACGGTACTTCTTGGCCATTCATTGCAGTTTCGGCGTCCTTAACTCCCAATTCCACCAGTGCACGTGATGCAGCCGCACCTGCCTGTCTTGCGGCAGGAGGCCGAACTCATGTTGGCAAGAGGGGCAATAGAACCAGTCCTAGTGTACTCCCGGTATTTTGTCATCAAAAAGCCCAATGGAAAGTGGAGGCCTTTTCTCGATCTTCGGCCGTTGAACAAGAATCTGCAACACCTGAAGTTCAAGATGCTTACGCTGCAGGATGTGATCCGGGCAGTGCAGCCGGGAGAGTTCCTGGCGTCATTAGATTTGGAGGGCACTTACTTCCACATCCTGATGAGGCTAAACCATTGCAAGTTCCTTCGCTTTCTGGTCAGACGATCATGACCAGTTCTGTGTCCTCCCGTTTGGGCTGAAGTCTGCAGCCAGAGCGTTCACAAAATGCCTAGCTCCAGTCGCTGACTTTCTCCGCATGGGGGGACAACATTTGTACCCGTATCTGGGTGACTGGTTGGTACGGGGGCTGTCGCTGGAAAGGGCGTTGGAGTCTATTGAACCTGTTACAACGGCTGAGGTTCGCAGTAAACTTCGCAAAATCCTTTCTGAAGCCATCCAGGGAGTTGGTTTTTCTAGGTGCTCAGTTTTTCACACAGGGCAATCTGGTGAAGCCTTCGGATGAGAGTGGTTAAGTTGCAGTCCATGGCATCCCGCTTATCCCGAACTGTCGCTTGTTCATGCAGCAGGTGCAGGAATTTCTCGCAGACAGGTGGTCGCAGAGCCGAGGGTTATGGTTGGACAAGGTGGTCATCTGCAAGAGACTGGTGGAAGCCCTAAAATGGTGGGCATGCACAGACAATCTTGCTGGAGCTGGATTTTCAGTTCACGATAGTGACAGACGCCTCCCAAGTGGGTTGGGGGGCGCACCTCGACCAGTCGCAGGTCCAGGGCTTGTGGTCTCAGGAAGAGGTAGTATTGCACAGCAATTTACTGGAGTTGCGAGCGGAGCACTGGTCCCTGAAATCCTGTCTACCTCGCATCTAAGGCGCGGTGGTTCGAGTGTTGACAGACAATACCACCACAATGTTCTATTTTAAGGAAGCAGGGATGCACGCATTCTCATCTATCCAAAGAGGCTCAGGAGGAGTGGCATTGGGCCGTTGCCCGGGGAATTCACATTACGGCTTATCCTCTGCCAGGGTTTGGGGGAGTCCAGAAGGTGCAGGCAGACACTCTCAGCATGGACTGGGAGGAATTGCACAAGTGGATGCTGAAGAAGGAGCAGGTGACTAAGATCTTCAAGAAGTGGGGGGGTTCCCCCCGCCCCTTTTCCGCTGCTCCGGCAGACGATCCAGTGGGTGCGGAAATACCCATGCAGGGTGATCTTGGTCACTCCATTCTGGCTCAGAGAGACTGGTTTCTCAGATCTCCTTCATCTAGCAGTGGAAGAGCCGCTTCGTCTGGGGGCGGAACAGGATCTGCTATCGCAGGACGAAGGGAGTGTGTGGCATCACGATCCGGCATCTCTCAGCCTCTCTGCATGGCTCCTGACTTTGGTCATCTAGGTATTTCCCAGGAGTGCCATCAGATCCTGGAGGCGGCAAGGGCGCCTTCCAATTATCTCTTACAGTAGAAAATGGACATGATTCTGTGCCTGGTGTGAAGAGCAGCCGGGAGTGCAGCCATTGGAGGTTTCACCGGCCCAGGTTCTGCCGTACCTGCTGGATCTGGCGCAGGGGGGCCTAGCGTTGTCTGCAGTCAAGGTGTATTTAGCGCCCATTTCCAGATTCACCAGACGGCACCATGCTACTCCTGTTTAGTGACAGATTGGTTAAGCATTTTCTGTAAGGACTTTTTCAGACATTTCCCCCGGAGGAAAGGTTTGGATTCTCACTGTGGTTCTCGCTGCTCTCATGAAACCGCAGTTTGTGCCCATGTCGACTGCGTCCTTGAAGTTCCTCTCGTGGAAACAGGCGTTTCTAGTGGCAATCATATCTGCCAGAAGGATTTCGGAGCTTCAGGTGCTGATAATTGACCCGCAGTACCTGTGATTCATGAGAGCCAAGGTTCTCCTCTCTACTAATCCACACTTCATACCAAAAGTGCCTTCAGCGTTTCACAAGCATGCTACAATTGCCTTGCCCTTGTTCTTCGCTAAGGCGACCACGCCGGGCGGAGAGAGCCCTGCATTCTCTGGACGTTAAGAGGGCACTGAAGTTTTATCTGGCCTGTACTTGGGACTTCAGGCAGTCGAAACAGCTGTTTGTGGCGTTTGGTCCCTCCAGCAAGGGACGACCAATTCCAAGCAAGGACTTTCCCGTGGGATTTCGTCCACAATTTCCTTTTGTCACGAAAAGGCTGGCAAGCCCTTGAGAGGCGATCCTAAGGCCCATTCTACAAGGTCCACAGTGGCTGCATTCTGGGCTGGAATCCCACTCATTGTAATTTGCCAGGTGGCTTCTTGAGCAGTGCGGCATACCTTCACGAGACACTGTCTGGGTCAGCAACATGTGGAGGATGCGCAGGTGGGATGGGCGGTCCTTCAATGCCTGTTTCAATAAGGTAAGCCACGCAGCTTCCGGGGTTTGTGTTTTACTAGATCACTTGCTGCTTCTGTTATCATGCATGTTGTTGGATATTATTTGTTATGTTCGTGGTTCTGGCCTGGGGGCATGGGGTTGGTTTGCCTGTCATGCACCTCCAAGGTTTGGTCGTACTGCTATATAATCTATTCACAGCATGTGAATCCATGAAGGATCCATTGCTGGAGAAGGGAGTAGTTTCTTACCTGTAACTCCATTTCTCCAGCGTTGGTATCTTTCATGGATTCACATGTGCCCTCCGGCCTCCCCCTGCAGGCAAACCGTGATTCAAGTTTCCTCTTCTTTGCAGGTTAAAATCTGAAGGGAAGCCGCAGGGGTGGGGCTATTTATACTGGACGTTCTATTGGTGTAGCCTAAAGCACCCAAAAAGGACGTCAATCGGACACAAAGGTGTTGAAGTTTTCCATAGGAAAACGCTAGGTTAAAGTTACCGAGGTTTCCCAGCCTGATGACAGGAAATATTCACAGCATGTGAATCCCTGAAAAATACCAATGCTGGAGAAATGGAGTTACAAGTAAGAAACTACTCTCTTACCCTGGGGAAACAATCAGTCCTTGCTAAAAGATGGAATGACACCACCTTGGGCTTGCCGTATTCGGTGTAGGCTAGAGGGATGCTGATATGGATAGCGCCAACGGTACCCTTCCGAGTGCTTAAAACAGTCAGACAGGGAAGGAAGGATGGTGATAGTGCATGGTTTTCTCAAATAAAAGGAATTGTGCATTTGTAATACCTATGCACCAATCACAACACTACAGCCTACTTTCGCTCGCTATACCCCTGAATTGGCCCTTTACAGAAATTGCACATTAGTATGGGGGACTTCAATTGTACATTGGACCCGCCTCTTGACAGATCAGATAACTAACACATGCACCGATTTGCCCTTCTTGCCCCACAGCCGAAGCCCTTAACACTCTGCTACATACCTTTAAACTATTGGACATCTAGAGGGCTCTACACCCACAAGTCTGGGGATACTCCCACTACACTGCTCTGAAGGACCTATCCACCAGCTAGACTATTTCTTCACAGGTGTAGCATCCTTAGGCGAATTAGTTACTGCGGATTCCAGAGCACGGTTACTGGCGGACCATGTGCCACTACTGGTCACATGGCCAGGTTTCCCTCCCAGAGCACGAAACCCCACATGGAAGCTCAGGAGCGAAGCCCTGAAAGATGCAGCGTTCTGTGAGCACCTAAGGGTAGTCATCAAGGACTACTTTGAACACAACACTGGCAGTGTAGTGTCAGCTCGTCTCTATGGGAGGCCTTCAAGGTGGTAATTGGGCCGTTGGCAATTGCCAAAGCGGGCGGCCTACAAGCCATGCTAGAGGGAGATTTATCCAAAGTGGAAACCAGACGTGAGGAATTGGACCGCTAGAAGGGTGCGCCCAGAGCCGGATCCTGTGAGGCCAATCAGTTGTAGCACGAATGTCTGAAACAATGGGATAGGTTGGGTGCATTGAATTATATGAAGTATGTAGAAAAGCAGCATGCAGAGGGGATAAACCAGGTCAGCTGTTAGCATGGTTGTATGAGAGCGAATCAAAGTGGGAAATGATACGATAAATAGGGGAGGACGGGGCAGTGCACATGACACAGGAAGGGATAAATAGGTGCTTCTTTGAATATGACAAAGACCTGTATGCAGACACGCAGGGCAGGGAGCCCTCGGACATAGCTGGGGCCCTGGCACAGATAGACCTCCCGAGGCTGGACCCGGAGGCTGTCTGAAGGCTCAAGGCTCCCATAATGCTAGAAGAATTAGAAGCCATCATCAGAGGTTTACAGAATGGCAAGACACCGGGTTCAGACAGGTTGCCTAGTGAGTTCTATAAGGGAGTACAGGGCGGAACTAGGGCGGCCACTACTAACCGTGCTGAACAAGGCATTTGAGATAGGGGAACGTCGTTAAGGGAGTCCATAATTCTACCATTGCTTAACAAATAAGCCAGACGCGGACAGGAACATTCTCACCGCCCTACTAGCCAATAGGCTCAAGACAGTAATAGCAGAGCTCATACACCCAGCCCAAACTGGATATGTACCGAATAGGAACATCACATGGAACCTGCGCAGATTACACCACATAGGTGCTGTCCTTGATGTAGTCTACTATCAGTATGCAGTGGCCTTACTGGACCGTGGTCAAGACGTTTGACCCGGTTAAGTGGCCATGGTTGCAGCAACACTACACAGATTTGGCATAGGACCTGCATACGTTAAGTGGTTTTGGTTGCTGTACAGCAAGTCGATAGCTATAGAGTCAAGACGGGCAGCCTGATCTCAGAACAGTGGGTGTTGCAGAAGGGCACGAGCCAAGGATGCCCATGGTCCCCCATGCTGTTTATACTGGCCCTGGAGCACTTGGTGGTATACCTCAGGAAAGAGTACAAAGAGGTGGGCAGAAACGCACATGGTAGATGACACTTTATCTCTTTATATGCCGATGACATGCTCCTATATTTGCAACACCCGGAGACTAACCTGCAATACATATTAGAAATATTCAAGCGCTTTGCCGAACTCTCTGGAATAACGGTTGGCAAACAAAAATCGTGCCTGTTCCCATTGACAGGATATAAAGGAAAACCAGTGGGTGCGCTGCCAGTACTCCCGGTGAAGTGGGACGGCTGTGGTGGAAAGATCTCCAGAAATTGTTGCTTGCCGAATCTCAGTATGGCAAGAGTCAGCCCGAGCGAGCCACAGGGAGGAAAACACTGATCTTGACCTATGGAGGTAGCTGCTCCAAGAACTGTTTGCCTCTACTACACATGAGGAGGTCCCCAACCGGAAAGGAGGCCCGGCCGCCCCAGTAGAGCAGCACAAATGGGCATGAACACTCTAGAAGTTCTGATCAGCACATGGCAACACAAGTATTGGAGGTGGGGTAGGCTGGCTGGCTGGCGGGAGGGGGGTTTGGGGGGGGCAGGGGGGACAAGAGGTTGCAGACTGGAATGATTGTTCAATATTGCACATACACACATGCACGTCTAAGTTCTACAAAATGCTAAAAACATTTTTTTATACTCCCTATAAAGGGGTGTGCTATTTGAATGGTAGAAAAGGTGCAAATTTGGCAGGTGAAGCATAAATTAAGTCTGCAAAAACATTTTTGGTATTCTTCTATTCCTTCTTAACTGCCAGCTCACAGGAACCATCTTATTGCCACGCTGCACGTAATTTCTCGTCCCATTTGTGCTTCTATCCATTTCATTTAATCTTGACTACACTTCCTGCAGTGAACTACTCCGGGAACCCATCTCTCTCCTCTTGGCTTTCACTACATTGTCGAGTGACCACTTATCTCCATTTTCCAAGTCATGCCTTTCCCTTCCACTGGTATGACCTTCTAAGGGTCAATATACTTTGGATCAGATGAAGAATCCTCACAGGGTATCGAAAGGTTTCTCAATCTACGTTTGGTCACTGTTATGATGGTTGTGGCAAGCCTGAAGTCATAATATTCTTTGTATTTCCTGTGTCTGTCATTTTTTTCGCAGGCTCTCCTTCTCAATTTCTTTTTATTTTATTCACCCTTGGTGGAGTTAAACGATTGCAGATTGATCTTCCCCTCATCATACCGCGCTGACCTCTCTGAAATAATACAAAGCCTACACAACTGATCTTGTGTGACAACAAGCACTATCTGGGACGACAAAGGCCTCTGGGATGGCTCAATAATGTTGGGTTTTAACATATTCTCCACCCCCTGTGACTTTTCCTTTTCTGGCTTCTGGGATACAAAATTAGTTTTAAATGGGCCACCTTCCCTGGGGGTGCAAGTATGTGATGGAAAAAAAAACCTTCACTCTCTCTGGTTCAAACCTAAAGACATCAGAAAAGTTTTCTAGCAACTCCAGTAGGTCTTCTCTCTGGTTCTGGGATAAGTAGGAAGGAATCATTGTATTTCTATCTGATTCTTCAGATAATCGACTGGCCATTACTACTGTGGTGTTCTCAACAGGATCGTCTCTCCATTCCTTGAGGAGATTCACATGATAAAAATGGGTCTCCTCGGGTTGGGAGATTCGATAATTGCATGGTCCTGTTTGTTGTATTACCATAAAAGGGCCATGCCATTTAGACAACCTCTTATTCCCAGAGGTTGGGAGGAGAATGAGAACTTTTTGTCCAATGGAAAAAGATCTAAGGAGGGCTTTCTTAGCATGAGAGGTCTTTTGGCTTCCTTGCAAGTGGGTTTGAACTATTGTTCTTACAGTAGCCAAATGTTCTTTCAAACACTGGGCTGTTTGGGAAAGGTGCAACGTGGCTTCCTCCCATGTCTTTTGTAACGTGTTGGACATCCCATGGCTCTGTACCATATAATCATTCAAAACCCTGTTGAGGATTGTAGTGTTTTCCATGTGGTAAAAAGGGCTAAAGGTATCCTGATGACCCAGTTTTTGCCGTCTGCCTCAACACATTTTTTTAGGATGCGTTCCAGCGTTTTGTTGAACCATTCCACTAAACCGTCCATTTGCGGGTAATAAATGGAAGTCCTTGTTTTTTTTATATTCAGGATATTCTTCACCTCTGCCATCAACCGGCTCATGAAGGTAGTCCCTTGGTCTGTTAGGATCTTCCTCGGGAACCCAACCCATGAGAAGAATGGAATCAAAGGTTTTAAAATGTGCTGGTTTGTATTATTGCGTAATGGGAATTGTTCGGGATACCTAATTGATTAATCCACAATTACCAATATATAGCGGTTTCCTAACCTAGATGGCCCAAGGGGTCCAACTATGTCCGTGCCTATGCGGGAAAAGGTTGCATCAATAATAGGGTAAGGGCTGTAGTGGGGCTACAGGGGGCATTTGATAACTGGTCGCTTGACACAGGGCACAAGTGAATACAACATATTTCACATTGGCGTACATTCCGCGCCAATAGAAACTGCTTAATATTTGTGCCTGTGTTTTTGCTGTCCCCAAAAGACCACCGGTTCAATGAGTGAGAAATGTCTAATACCATTCTTGTGTGTACCATTATCTGAGACCTGGGAGTACTGTCGGAACAAAGATCACCTCTATGCAGTAGCCCGGACTTTGGGAAGAAGAATGCCCCCCCTTTCTTTCAGCCCTCCTCTTCAGATAGCACATTCTGGAAAGCCTCTGCTGGTAATGGGTCATTCCTTTGGGCAAACACCAAGTCTAGAATAATCTCGGTTTCCTCCTGGTGATACTGCTGCAGATGGAGTTTTTGGAATCCTCATCTGCCTCCCCAAAACCTTTGCTCCCCTTCTAAGTTATATCTGCTTTCTTGATCTCATTGGGTCTGGGAAACAAAGCCCTCTCCAGATTTCTCTGGGCTATTCCTTCCCCTGCCTTTACTTGCTATGCCTCTTTCCCCCTGTTCTGAATTATGATCTTTAGGTCACCTCTATAGTAGGGGTCTATGATTCCTGCTAAGACATAGAAGCCATATCGCCAGGCTAAACCTGATTTAGAGGCAAGCCTAACGTAAGCGCCTGAAGGGGGTATCGGGACCAAGCCAGTGGGTATCAACACTCTGTCTCCAGGTTGTATCAACTCTCCCCTGCTGCTACATAAATCAAATCCAATACAATGTTCTGTAGCTATTGTTGGATCGGAAGCTCTGTTGCTAAGTTCTTCAAACGTGAGGGTTCCCCAGTTTGCATCAACTGAGCCCGATCCCACCTTTGACACCATATGTGAAGGTTCAGGAATGATCTCAGACACAGGTGATTCATGGTTTTGGCCATACACTTTTATTAAACAAAAATGGGTTTGGAAAATGTTTCTGTCCCTGCTCAGCTGTATTTTCCATACCTAAAACAAAACTAATTGGTTGGTCAAGGTGACCAAAGTACTATGCAACCCTCGCATTCTAAAAGAACTACAAGGTGAAAAAAGGAAATGTCTTTGGCCTTGGAAGGTGTACAAATGTTCAAAAAGGAAAATGCTTAACTTGAACATAAATGTTCCAGGAGGATAAAGTTCACAATAACAAGGGATGCTCCCTTTCACCCGGATTTCTCTCCACTCAGCTTTATATTGGATCCTTCACTTCCTTTAGATCAAACATAATTAATATACAAAGTAGCTTGGCTGACAATCTGATTCTTGATAGACTACCTGGTGTACTCTCCTTCCAGGTTTCTTGTTGCTCCTCTCAATCGCACTCTTTTGTTACTTTCTGATGTATCCTTCTCAGGATTTTCTCATGCAGTGTGTTTTATAAATTGTCCAATTTGTTTTTACCTGGTATAATCTCCTGCTGGGATTCTATAATATGCAAACACGTATCTGATACAAACCACCTATGAATTGCAATGCCTGGTATACTCTCCTGCAAGGGCTTTTCTCATATGAATATTTCTGTACCTTGGTTTTGTCTGGTATACTCTCCTGCCAAGGCTTTTCTTAAATGCAAACACCTGTTCTCCTGCATAAAACACTTGCGGCTTGAAATGCCTGGTATGCTCTCCTGCCAGGGCTCTCATATGCGTATTGCGCATACTTACAAACTTGACAGTTCCTTAGATTTAGTCTGCTCTGTTTCTTTAGAAAATATGACACTTTTCATTCCTTCTCATTAACTTCTGTTTGCTTTCAGTTCTGTTGCCAAAATGCACCGGTACCCCCTTTTTCCTCAGGTGGACTCACTGGTTTGCTGTGGCAAGAATGGCCTCTTCCTGCAGTGGCTCGTTGGCATCCCACTTCCTTCCGGCTCACCGCCTCTGCTTCGTAGGTCCTGGCCTTCCCGCGGCTCTCAATTGTCTATTCCACGCTCCCCATGTCACCAATAATGCTGAGGCTGTTCTTCGGTACAGCAGCATGCCAGGAGGGTGTCCTCCCTCCTTTGATACACCACAGGAACACCAAATCTCTGCAGTATGCCTCATTCGGTTTCTCCCATGAGCTGATTGGCACAAAGGACCTCGCATACGCCCAGCAGTCCCTCAGTCAACACAGAGGACTCAACCTCTCCAGCCATCTCCTTCCTGTTAGCTTTGCTGTTTGAATGTCCCGCCAACCAATATGCGCTCAACAACTAAAACGTGTCTTACGCTCCTGGGCCTTCACTCATCTTCATAACTAGGTTCAGCTTCCTCGTGGCAGTACTTCTATCCTTAGAAGGGCAGTCAGTTTGTGATAACTTGCAGTCAGAGTCTGGGTAGGTGTTCTCAGTAGTTTTAAATGGAAAGTTGGATGACTTGTATCTAGTGTTTGAAGAGATATTTCCAGCACTTTTGAAGCGAGAAAGAGGAGAGCTATACAAGTATGCCATTAAGCCACAGGGAAGGGAGGGGGTATCATCACAAGGAAAAGGGTATACCATGTCTCATCCAATGTCATGACATTCCCCTGTGGGATACCTCCCCCATGTGGTCCTCACTCATATAGCCGCCCCCAGAGTCAGGATCAGGTAGCGGCTGCCGTCCCCTGGCTACATGGGGAGGAAGCTGCCACTGAGAAAGGAGTGATGACAACATTGGATTCATCACAAATACCTAAGAAAGAATGCAGTTGGTCATTGTTTTTTTGGCGTTGCTACTTTTGTTGCTGTTTTAATAACATTTTTCTTTGGTTTGATACTTTCACTGTTAATGGTTAGACCCAAGTATTCCACTTGTAACTCTGATTTTGCATTGTTTGAGCTTTAATGTTAAACCTCTTTGATAATTTGTAGGACTCGCAGCATCATACTCTTCTAGATTCATTCATGTGACTAGCATATCATCTTGAAAAAAATGAACCCCTTCTAATACTTCAAGTTGCTACAGGAGTCTTTGAAATGCTGCCACAGCCGAGGCCAGGCCTAAATGCCCCCAATGGTGTCGCAAAGGATTCATGATTTTGAGTCTTAATCCAGCCCGATCTGATATGCTGATGACCGATCGAACGTTGTGAATATTTTAGCTGAGTTCATAGTTGTCAGCTATCCACCGATATGTTCACATTTAAGTCTGAGGTCCATACACATTTGGATGTTATTATTGGGTTTGCAAACAGTTACTATAGGTGCTAACCACTCCGATGGCACTATGGTTTATTACATTCTCTATGCATAGTTTGTCCAGATCTTTCTTCAATTCTTCTCTCGATCCTATGCGTATGTTTCTTACTTTACGTACAACTGTTCAGCTCCTCGTTTAAGGAAGCTGTGATGCTTGAATCCTTTCCATGTCCCTATTTTTGCCATTAAAAATGTTTGGAAATGCTTTTAATAAACCTTCATTTGTAGAAAACTCATGCATAGTTAATACTTGGTATGGGACATTCTTCACTGTGTGCTTTTTTTGCCTTCTTTGTTGTGCTGCTTGTTCTTCCCACCTTATCACTATTACACTAATAACCCATGTTTTGCTCTGTACATTTGAGGTGAACCCACTTATCACCCACTACCTGTATGGGAATCATGCCATACTATGTAGGTCTTATGTTCGTCAGCCTCAATGTATCCAAGTTCTGTTAAAGGTCATTATTGAAAGGGTACAAGTGAACCCATATCGATGATCATCTCCAACGGTGAGAAAAACATAGGTTTGGCAGAAAGTCACAAAACCACAGCGCTTGTTTGAATAAATATTAAGAGTGCACATAGGCTGCAGGTGCCTGAGAGGTGTGGGAGTACTGCCAAGTACCACCCACTGTTGTGGAAACAATTAGAGCACGGGCAATTCTCAGTCGCATTGCGCCCAAGAGTGCAATACAGGCATGTGTTGCAAATAATTGAAGAGAGATGTGGTTATAGGTCCGATGGATTTATTTGCAAAGTAGCCTGACTCGTGTTTCGGGTCTAAAGCGACTCTTCATCTGAGGCTAAACATACCTTTTGTTTGCTTCTGTGTTTTATGCCTCTTGCCTTGTTTTTGAATTTACACAATGCATGGTTTTTATACCAACATTATGTGTTTATTGGTGCATAATTGTCTATGATTGTGTTGTGTATTATGTTTAGCCTCGGATGAAGAGTCGGTTTTATAACCACATCTCTCTTCAATTACTTGCAATACATGCCTATATTGCACTCTTGGGCTCAGTGCGACTGAGAATTGGCCGTGCTCTAATTCCATCTCCAATGGTGTATTGTTTATCAACATTGACTCCCAAGGTCCATTTTTCTTGTTCGCATCGACTGTCTACAGAAAACCTGGTCCATCTTTTTCTTTTACAATGAGGAGTAGGCTGTTGGATCCACCCACTTCCTCCAAGGCTTTTATTGACGTTTTGTTTCTATTCTCATTGTTTCTGCACACCCATCCATAATGACCAATCATGCCACATCAGATGCATTTAGCATTTATTTATTAATATTTTTAAAGCGCTCACGTAGTCCGGGGGCATCGAGGCGCTGTTACGGGTATGTCTCTTAGTTGCGTATTGATAATGCGCTTCATACCCAGATGTGTCTAAGTGCGGACCCCGGGATCGAACCTGTGTTGCTTCGTGTCGTCTTGTTTCCAAGGCGAGCATGTTGCAGCTGAGCTATCCTCCCGGGACAATTTATAGCTGCGCATGCTTTCACTATTGTAGCATTTAAACCTTCCACATTTATAGCATTTGGAATGCTGTTCCATATTTTGAGTTACTCCGTTTTCTGATCTGACCACCTGACCACCGTTTGTCTATCAGTTGGTGTAGTTTTGAATATATGTATTTCGTTATATCCTTTTCTTATTTGAGCAGCTTCTGAGTTGTGGTCATATCCTCTTCTTCTACGTCCATAGCTTGAATGCCTTGGCACTTGCATCTTGGTCCTATACAACTTTGATACATTTAGCTCCTAATTCTTTAGTTCTTGCTATGTCCATGGCTTGCTCTGAGGTGGGATCTTTTGCCTGCCATAATCTTTGTTGTGTATGTGGGTCAACAGTATGTAACATTAACTGATCTGAGAGATTCGTCTGTTTACCTGATGAATTTGCATGTTCCAATCAGTCCCATCCGAGCTCTCCATATAGTTGTGTACTGATTCACCTTTGTACTGTTTCCTTGTGAAAATATAGTATCCCCAATAGTACATTTGTTTTATTCCCAAAATGTTTGTCTAATTTCGACATTGCTATATCCCATTTCCATTTTGCGCTTCCTGTAGTTGCATCTCCTGACCCTTCTTGCATTTTTATTTCTGGTAGCATGCGAAAAATTCTTAAACCTTCTGCTCTTAAGCTATTCAATAGAGTTGCTTCCCTTACCTCATCATTAAACTTTGCACCTCCAATCGCCCTTGGTTACACCTGAATTGTCTGTCCGTTGCTCCCATGAAATTGTATGTTCCACTGAAATAGTCGGAAACGGACATGGAGTTGATATGTTCTGCATATTCAAATTATGTTTGTGTCGGATAAGCTTTTGTTCTGATGTTTTATGGTCTACCCCTTAAATTCCTTTTATTTGTGTTATTTTCCTTCTTTATTCTATGGTTTTATGCGACAGCTGCATCTTTGTTGACATAAAGGATTTATTTCGCACTTCTCAAGCATTCAGGCCCCATCACCCATGAAGCCATTCCACATATTCTGACTTGGATAATGCTAGCTTTCTAGCATGTTCCATAACATTGAGGCATGTATTTGTGTTACTCTAAGGTGCTTTCTTCTAGTTCCGCGTATGTACACAGCGGAACGCCCTTTACTCAAAGCAAAACTCAAGCACTTACTCGGGTCCTTGGTGTTCATTAGCGGCCTTGCACTTTACCTCTTGCACTCCATCTTTTGTTCTGTTATCCCTTTCTGTATGGTCAAACTCACAGGCACTGTGAGAAAGCACAGCCTCATCTCACACCTGTAAACCTCCAGTAGTGCCAGCACTATGCATTTGCGATCTACCAATGCAGCTTGGTACCATGACTGTCTTCCTGTAGGTGACCTTTTTGGGTTCACTTCCTCATCGGCACAAAGATGTTATGAACTTGACATGAATAACTCCATTAATCTGCTTGTAGATTAAACAGATGGTTCATTTGTAGGACCCAACAGCTGTTGGTCCTCTTGTGTTCACATCATCCACTCACACACACGCACTTATTAAGCAAAAACATTGTCAACTGATTCTGGAATCCATTAATGATAATGGATGGCTTCCAGAGCCTATCTCCGTTTCACAATATAAAACCTTCACTTTGTAAATTTGAATCCTAGTAGGGCTGACTTAGCCTTTTATTCTGAGGTTAATAAATTGAGGAACAATACATTGGGCTACAGTTACAGCACTTGGTAATGGTGGAAATCTGGCATGATGCGATATATATATATATTTCTGAGGCTTGTGGAATCTGCTTAGATCACATGCTGTGCATAGGCCGACATCTAGTGGAAGCTGCGGAGTATTACAGTTTGTTTTTCGAAACTCGAAAATGGGCGTCGACACAGGCGTGCCAGTAATACTATCCCTAGTGTGACGTCCACTGTACCCAAGATCCCTCACGCGTCTGGGATCCTCAGATTGTTTTTTTCCGCCATACTGGTCGGAAGCATCTTGCGGAGTCCCCTGGCCTTAGCCATACTTTTGCTATTATTGCAATTTAAAATTATTTATTAACATCCTTCCCCACCCCAACGTCGAACATCGATCTCGACGACGGCTGGAGAAGACACCGACCGTCGGCTGCTGCACGACGGATCTGGGCCTCGGAAGGGCGCTGGCCTCGGCCCGGGCCTAGTAGGCCGCTGGCCTCGGCCCTGCAAGTAGGGAGAGTGGGGGGTGGTACATACTCTTCACTCTTGGTATATAGGTACACTATATTTTCCTACACTTACCAGCCCGCTGCCTCAAGGTGCGTATGGAGGGTACCCCTTTCCAATTCTGCCCCAAGTGCAATCGCAAATACCCTTGGGTCGACAGGCACGCCACGTGCAATCTCTGCTTGCCGAGGGACCACCCCGAAGCGAACTGCAGAGCGTGTAGTAGGTTTAAACCTAAAACACTTAAGGACCGTTCGACAAAGCGTTGGGCCCACCACGCCAGGCAGGCAGCCATGGCAGCGGAGGGCGCCTTCAGCGATGGCAGCGACGCCGTACTTTCGGACGGCGAGGGCATTACGGCGTCGAAAGACTGCCGAGCGCAGGTCCCCAACCTCGGAAGGTTGTCCGGCGGGGCGGCTATGGGGAAGACCCCCGGCGACGCAAGCGCTACACCTACACACACTAAGCACACTAAGTCCAACCGAACCTCGACGACGTCGACTTCTCGGAAAGAGGCACGGATAGAACGGTCCGACTCGGTGTCCTCTGGGCGCTCTCGATCGAGATCGCCTCATGACGCAAGGCAATCATCCACTCTTGCCAAGAGTGCCTCGCTCCCTAGATTAACGGAAGTTCGATCGTCGGAAGACGAAGACGACTTCCACCCCCAGGCCGCGCTCCAAGAGACCAAGAGCGCAGTTAACACCAGCGAGGCCCCACGCGCGAAACAAGATACCTCTCCCGACCCTCGGCGCCAGGCGTCGAAAGTCTCTGGGGCCTCTAAGGGGCAGGGAAAACATTTTTCCGCGCACGGGGAGGGAGGGAAACAGCGGAAAGCTCAGCCTTCCACTCCTGTAAGACCATCCTTCCACCCCAAGCAGACAGGTAAACATAAATCTACTGGGACATCAACATCCAGCAAGGGTACCCTTGATAAGTCCTCTAAGTTGCCTACTAAAGTCATACCCTGTTCCAAAGAATGGTCCAGTGAGGACATAGACAGGGTCATGTCAAGGATGTCTTCCTTAGCGGATTTTTATGACAAAAACCCAGAACATTTCCTTTCGTATGACCCTCAAGGAGCCACACCCTCAGGCTCCTCTGATCCTATCCCCCTAAGTAAAAAGGCCCGGGTCGAAAGACCTGACCCCTTCGAGGTGCAGCCTTACTCTACTCCATACTCTACTCCACACCCCAGTTACCAAGAACAACCTTTCCCTGAAGGGGACCAGGAGTTTTCAATTATGGAGGAACGAACCGGGTCTGAATACTATGCGGAGGATGAGGACCTGGAGGAGGTAGAAGATGAGGAAATTTACAGAGCAGATTCCCCGGTAGAGAGCGAAGCCCCAGTTACCGACTCGCCAGTTGATAACCAACCCCTCCTTAATGAAGTTCTTGCTCGCGCAGCAGAACATTTTCACATCGACACCCACGGTGTACAGGAGGAAAGGGACTTCGCAGAAGAGTTGGTGGGAGAGAGGAGGCCGGTCGCTCAGACCATCCCTATCCTTAAATCCATCCAACGTAGAATAGATCCATCCCTGGTGAATCCTAACCTCACCAGAGCCGTCAACCCCAGAGTCGAAAAACTTTTTCGGGCAGCCCAGTCTGACCCTCTTTATATAAGAGGTCATCTTAAACCAGACTCCCTAGTGGTTACCAACACTCGGAAGAGGGCTGGGACACCCTTATCGTCGTCAGAAGCTCCTCCCGACAAGGAGAGCAAAAGACTGTACGGGTTTGGCAGGAAGGTAGCCTCAACGTCCGCCTACCAAGCAAGGATTGCAAACTCCACCACCCTGTTGGCAAGTTACAACTGCCATCAATGGGAAGAGGTCGCGGCGCTCATAGCCTCTGCTCCTGAACCGTTAAAGGGCCAGTTGGCTCGGATCTCGGCAGAAGGGAGAGCCGTGTCTGGTTGCATATTGAAAGCAACTTTCGACGCTGCAGACAACGCAGGAAGATTGATAGCAGAAGGAACTGTTATCAAGAGACATGCGTGGTTACGGCAGTCGGGGTTCAAAACAGAAACACAGGCTTCATTAATAGACAAGCCGGTGGAACCAGATCTATTGTTTGGGAAAGCGGTCGAAGACGCACTTAAAAATGCCAAGGACGAGTACGAGACTCTCAAATCCCTTGGCCAGCTTACCAACAAACCCCCGAACCAGAGGGGGAACAGTAATTTTCGTCGCCCACGCGGCCAAAATTCACAAAGAGGCAACTATGCCCAAGAACAGGGTACACAATGGAACAACAACCAGCAGTCTACCCAAAGTTACAGTAAAGGTAACAAGAGAGGTCGTGGAAGAGGCAGAGGCAGCCCCAACAAGGGAGGTGGCACGCCTCCGCCAAAGCAGTGACGCTCAGTTCAGGGTCCCTTCTCACGCAACCCCAGTAGGGGGACGCATTTCCAACTTCACCCAGGCTTGGGAAGGGATCACCTCAGACAGATGGGTGCTGTCAACAGTGTCCACAGGATATTGTATAGAATTACTGCAGCGTCCCCGGAACCACCCTCCACGACAAAGAATACACTCCTTAGAACATCAGAAGATCCTTCTCGAGGAGATCGCCATTCTGCTAGAAAAGGACGCGATAGAACTCGTCCCAGGACACCAGGTAAACAAGGGTATCTATTCAACTTACTTCCTTGTGCCAAAGAAAGATTTGACAATGCGCCCAGTATTGGACTTATGGCCTGCCAACAAGTATGTCAAGCCCCAAAAATTCTGTATGACCACGCTACAAGAGGTAATCCCCCTCCTAAAAAAGGGGGACTACATGGCAACCTTGGATATGAAAGATGCTTATTTTCATATTTCCATGCTCCCGGCGCACAAAAAATACTTGCGCTTCAAAGTGGACAGTTGCCACTACCAATTCAAGCTACTGCCCTTCGGGATAGCTTCAGCACCAAGGGTATTCACCAAGGTACTGGCGGTGGCAGCTGCACACCTACGCAGGGAGGCAATCCCAGTGTACCCTTATCTGGACGACTGGCTCATAACGGGGGAAACCCCAAGAATTTGCAGGTCAAACATTCAGAGGACTATCGACCTCCTCCACGAGTTAGGCTCCGAGGACTATCGACCTCCTCCACGAGTTAGGCTTCTCTATCAACGAGAAGAAGTCAAGTCTGGTGCCAAGCACCTCAAAACAGTTCCTAGGAGCAATCCTAGATACTCAGAAAGGGTTGACCTTCCCCTCGGAAGAGAGAATTCGGAATATACTACTGCAAATTCCACATTATCAGTCAGGTCAACAAATAACGGTACGCAAAGCAATGCGGTTACTGGGCATGATGGCGTCATGCATTTACCTGGTCCCCCACGCGCGTCTGCGCATGCGTCCCATGCAGGAATGGTTGGCGAAACAGTGGTCTCAGGCAAGTGGTCAGTGGGACGATCTAGTGGTCGTTTCGCCAACACTCGTACAGAGCTTACACTGGTGGACAAAGGAGAATCTCGCAAGGGGAAAACCCTTTTACGATCCCGAAGTACAAGCAGTGGTAACTACAGATGCTTGCCTGACTGGGTGGGGAGCTCACCATCTCCACCACACAGCTCAGGGTCTCTGGTCTCACTCAGTAGCCAAGAACCACATCAACCTGCTAGAGCTTCTGGCAGTATTCCGAGCGCTTCGGGCGTTCGAGCCCCATCTACTAAACTTGTCGGTGCAGATCCGGATGGACAGCACGACAGCCATGTTCTATCTGAACAAACAAGTAGGGACTCGTTCGCCAAATCTGTCCAAGCTTGCCCAGAAAATCTGGATATGGGCACTCAGACGGAACATCTTCCTATCAGCACAACATGTTCCAGGGGAGCTCAATTCCCTAGCGGATGCCCTAAGCAGAGACTCCCTTCCAGAAGAACACGAATGGGTCCTTCACAGAGAGATCGTAGAAGATCTCTTCTCTCAGTGGGGTTTCCCCACTATAGACCTATTCGCCACAAGCGAAAACAAACAATGCCCAGGATTTGCATCCAGGTTCCCCCAGCCAGACTCCCAAGGGAACGCCCTGTGGATGAACTGGTCAGGGATGTTTGCGTACGCTTTTCCACCAACCCCTCTCATCAGAAAGGTGGTGTACAAGATGAACAAGGAATCGATGACGCTCATCCTAGTTGCTCCCATGTGGGCGAGACAACCATGGTTTCCACACCTACGCAGGATGGCGCTGTGCGAGCCCATCAAACTCCCAGCCTGGTACAACCTACTGTCCCAGCAACAAGGTCTAACAGTGCACCAAGAACCCA
Source organism: Ambystoma mexicanum (assembly GCF_040938575.1). Lineage (NCBI taxonomy): Eukaryota > Metazoa > Chordata > Amphibia > Caudata > Ambystomatidae > Ambystoma > Ambystoma mexicanum. Next base: position 1,384,535,639 of record NC_090929.1, on the reverse strand, counting down.
ACTCAATGAACCTAGCAGCATGGCTCCTGAGGTCATAGAGTTTGGGCATCTCAATTTACCACAGAGGTGTATGGACATCCTAAAAGAATCCAGGAAACCAAGCACAAGGCACTGTTACTTTGACAAGTGGAAGAGATTCGTTATTTGGTGCCAGAATAAACAAATCAACCCAGTTGATTGCACTCCTTCCAACGTGGTAACATACATGCTCCACCTGCTGGACGCAGGTTTGGTTTTTAACTCTCTGAAAGTACACCTGGCAGCCCTCTCGGCTTACACCACATCCCATAACAAAGTATCGTGGTGGAAAGTACCAGTAGTTAAAGCCTTCATGGAAGGAGTAAAGAGACTTCACCCTCCTATTTCGAACCCACCGCCAGGATGGGACCTCAATGTGGTGCTAGCTAAGCTCATGGGCCCCCCTTTCGAACCCATGCATAAAAGTAGTCTCAAACACCTGACTTATAAAACGGCCTTCTTAGTAGCCATTACCTCCATAAGAAGGGTCAGTGAAATTCAGGCTCTGTCAGTGCAAGATCCTTTCTTTATTATCCACAAAGACAAACTGGTTTTACGCACACACCCTAGGTTCTCACCTAAAGTCATACCTAAATTCCATGTAAACCAGTCCATCGAGCTTCCGGCTTTCTTCCAGAACCCGCAAAGCTCGGCTGAGGTGAAACTACACACCCTTGATGTGCGTAGGGCGGTCCTCTACTATGTAAATAAGACCAGACCGCTAAGAAAAACAGATCAACTGTTTGTCTCCGTAGCTACAGGCAGAGAGGGGGATCGCGTCTCTAAAGGCGCAATCTCGAAGTGGATTATCAACTGTATACAGCTGTGTTACTCTCTTTCTGAAAAGACTCTGCCTTTTACGCCAAGGGCCCATTCTACTAGAGGCATTGGTGCCACTCTGGCTTTCATTGCAAATGTTCCCCTCAACACCATTTGCAAAGCAGCTACTTGGAGCTCTATTCACACTTTTACTCAGCATTACTGCATTGACACTCATTCCAAGACAGATACACAAGTGGGACAAGCGGTTCTAAGACACCTGTTTGCTCATGACCCTTCTCACATCCCACCTCCTTCTTCGGGTACTGCTCGCTAATCTATGCACAGCATGTGATCTAAGCAGATTCCACAAGCCTCAGAAGGGATACATTACTCACCGTAATCGTATTTCTGATGCTTGTATCTGCTTAGATTCACATGCGACCCACCCTTCCTCCCCTCCGAGAGAAGGCGCATGATTGCTTGTAGTCTTACCTTTCTGTCTATCTGCTTGGATTATCTGTACTCACGCTACTCCTCATGCTTCCTCATGTCAGAAAAAATACAATCTGAGGATCCTAGACGCGTGAGGGATCTTGGGTACAGTGGACGTCACACTAGGGATAGTATTACTGGCACGCCTGTGTCGACGCCCATTTTCGAGTTTCGAAAAACAAACTGTAATACTCCGCAGCTTCCACTAGATGTCGGCCTATGCACAGCATGTGAATCTAAGCAGATACAAGCATCAGAAATACGATTACGGTGAGTAATGTATCCCATATATATATATATATATATATATATATATAAAAAAAATTGACATTTGACATTCCAGGCTAAGGAACAGACAAATTACTCTCCAAGTGGGTTTACTATGGAATTAATGGAGCCATACCGGGTGGGAAAAGATCAGCTGCAGGATCCAACTAAAGTTTGAAGATGCCTCTTTTGCCCCTGAAATTTAGAGTTCCTTGTGTGATGAGTCGGCATGTCTACCCTGTACTGCTCAATCACATTTTCACCCTCCACCCCCACGCTTCGCAAAATGATTGTTGAAGGGTGGCGCAAACTCTAGTAATTGTTCTTGTTGTGCAATGTTACTGTTCACCTCACTTACCGAGCTGTTACCTGTTGCTGATTTTTTGTTTCTTTCTTGAATAAAAGTACATTTAATAAAAAAAAAGTTATACAGTAGTAGATTTGAATCTTATTTCAAGCAGACAATTGCTAAGAATCAAATTTTCCCTGCCCATACAGTGTGCTTCTGACATGGACACCTCCCAATACTTCAATAAAGGGAATAGACAAACCTGTTAACCATATATGGATCATAACCACTACAACTTGGCCAACAAATCGGGTAATGGTGCAGATGACAAGCCTAGGCACCTAGTTCTGTTTGTAGAGTACACAGGTGTTGGGTTACCGCGATTACGGTGATTTGGACAGCTTGTGACTGGAGATTTTAATCAATTTGATGCAATTAAGCAGCAGTTTTGTTTTGTTAATTAAATTCTAGGTCCTACTGTAGAACAGCAAGCTGAAATGGCTAGAGCTGGAGGCAGAAGTTTGGCAGCCCTGGAACCCGTACAGGTACTAAGATAATGTTTTAACTATTACTGCACAAACCCTTCCTATCCAAAGAATATGGTTTTCTAAAGTCCGTTTTCAGTGAACTGCTTTGTGACGTTCATATGAGGGTCATAATTGTTAAGCGGTTACCATTGTTTTATAGAAATGCCTTGTTTACTTCAAGTGAGATATAATTTGAAAAGACTGCTCAGACTTTGCTTGTGCTGGCTGCATCCCGACAATTAAACAGTGTATTTTTAGTGATTGCTCCTTCTCCTTAAAAAAAAATACCTTTTCAGCAACTCTCACTGTAAGACATGAAGATTTTTGTGTTAGTCACTCCTTCTGCCTTAGCTGGTAAGATAGCTCAGTGTGTTAAGTGCTTACTGCTGAGATCTGTATGTAATCTGAAGGTCTCGGGTTGAAATCCCAGCAAGAAAGGCTGAGCCTTTCGTCCTTCTGAGGAATCCTTATTTAGTTCAGAAGAATTAAAGATTTTTATATACAAGTCTGTGGAGAAAAGGCTGTGTAAGTGACAGATTATTATTTTTAGCAGCTTGCATTGTTAACTATCCTGCGATATTATGAAAAATGTGCTTTGGGTCTATTATTTTGGACGCATGACTTCACCACCTTTACTTTGCATCCACATCCACCCACCTACACTGTGCTCTGTCGGGAGGCCTGGAAGATGTCACAATATACTGGACTCATGAAGTATGGCTTACTGGATCTATTTACACAAAGAACATTAACAAAAGGGATTAAACAGATCACGGAAGAAATCGCATCAGTTCTCTCTCCCTGAATGCAATGCTGGCTCACCTTCCCAGAGGCGTTGCAGGTTTGTAGGGGTTGACCAACTCCTTGCCTGTCCTGGTTCCACAAAAGCCCCTTGGTCAGTCAGGTAATCTTGTTGACCAACAGCTGACAAAAGTATCGCTTCCCTGTCTGGGTGAGATGGTGCTAGGAGTTTTTGCCTCTTCCTGACACCTTGCCTTTCTCTGGGGCTGGGCTTCCCACCCTCGGGGATGCCCTGACCATTTCTCCTCTGGCTTCCTTGGCCTTCCCACCTTCTGGTCCTGCATTGGCCTGACGGGGCTCGCTAAAATCTTCTTGTTCTGTCTAACTCAGTCTTGCGCTTTCTGCATGTTACCACCACCTTCCCCTTCAGTTGTTTCTGCTCCCTCCTGTAATGTACCACCGCGTTACCACTTCCTCCAGTGTACCTTGGCCACCAGATGTTTCCACCACCGTCTCTATACCACCTTTGCCCCATGATGTTACCAACTCCTCTTTTCCCTTCTTGCCTGCAGCAACTACAACTCCTTTGCGCCAGCCCCTTTATTTCTTACCAACGTTATCCAATTGCCGGCCGTAAGTACATTCTCCAACAAACCACACCAACTGACTGGGCCACTGGGTTGTATAGTGTGCTCCCTCCCTGCTGGATTGGGTTCCCAGGACAGCAGCTGCACCTGTATCCTGTAATTTGCTCACGGTTGGGAATTGCTTGTTTCTGGTTACCCCTGGTCACTTTTTGGGCCTAAGAAGCCAGGTGAAGCCTTTCTACCATCTTGGATTCCAGTGTCCCCATCCAGCTATTCTCTGATGCTGCCTCTTTCTTCAGAGTTTGAAATGGTTTTTTGGAAAAGGTAAGCTTTTAGACTGCACTAAATGTATACAGAAGGCAGGCTCACAGTGAATTTGTAACTTTGTATCCTCAGCAAGGGACTGCTCTGCCTGGAGCCAATGATTTAGTAACTTAGCGTCAGCCGGGATTACATTTGCAGTCGGGAAGCCACACGCTTGCAACATTGAATCATTCACTGGTCTCCAGAGTTCATGTAATTTTGCAGGGTCTTTTAACAAAGGGACTTCTCAGATACTGCAGGTTGGATTGTAGCAGTGTAGGATCGAACACTTCTACCAATGGGTGAATGAAGTTTACCCTGGTTAAAGCAAAGGGTTTATTAGTTCAGGCTCTTGCATTTGGGGATGTGGTCCCTAGATTTTCCATTGCCATGCAACGGGACAAGGGAGTGCAACAAGGCTATCCTCCTGATACCCTCCTGTCCATCAACCACTGACTTGGTGAGATACCAGGCACCCTGAGTCACCCTGCTGGCTACCCAGAGTCTGGCAGGGAACCTTGTCACAATACCCTTAGATACGCTTGGTTTCACAGTGACTGCATTCTGTGTACTTCTAAGGAGGAATGTCCCATAATGTAATTGTAACAGCTTTCAGCATTTTACAAACTGAGGCACATTTTTTGTTTTAATTTTATGTAGCCTACTTGCTGTTTTTTTGACAACTATAGTTTCACAGGTTGCAACAACCACACACAGGTGCATTGCTATTAAAAAGCTCAATTACTCGTGCTTACTGTCCCCTTTCCTCCATACTGTTGGCCTGTTCCATGAAATGGGGGACATCAGGCATAATCTGATTTTTATAGCAGGGGAATGCCAGCCATGACTTCACGCAGCCCCTCCCCTGCATGTCCTGCCCAATCACCACTCACTCTATCAAACAGGGCACAGCCAACCACTGCAGATGCACCAAGTTGCTCCCAAATTGGAAAAATCCCTTGGATCACATGCCCAAAAGGGGTCCGGCCCTGTGCAGGTTTTCTAGCAAGTTTGTCATCCACAGACCCAACAGCTACTACCTACTGTGACAATTCGCAGGGTATCGTCAGTCCTTCCCAAAGGGGAACTCTATCCAAAGAGGCTAGCAAGGTGCAGCCACTACCCAATAGTACCCCGAGGGGTGGTTTAATGCGGGAGGACCTCATGGGGAGGGATTCCCCCAGTGGGCACAAGGAAGATTGCCTAGGGTATAGCCTGTTGGCCCATGCCACACCCCAACATTCTCTAACCCCATTCCCCAAGTTAAACAACTTCCTTGAGAATAGACCTATATATATCTGTAGTTTAGGAGAAACCGCTCCAACAGAAAGTACCAGGACGAAGAAGAGCACAGAACACATGCAGATTACTAATTGTGCTAGTACTAGTCAGAGGTGGCTCAGAGGATGCATGAAGATCAATCCATCATGAACAACAAAGGACTTTGACAATCTGCCAGGCCAGGACTGGCAACATTGTATAAGAGAAGGACTGAAGACTTTGTCAAGCCCAGCCGAGGGAGGAAGCAGGCGTGGAAACCATCCAGAGCAGGAGTTTCATACCCTCTCGGCTGACAGAGGAACCTGAATAGCGAGGACGCCATCAAATCGCTGAGTGAGTTCTCTGTGGGTCCAGCTGGAGTGAACACGAAGCAGGAAGAGAGTCGAGCAGACCAGTAGATCGCAGATCCGCTGTAGTGTTGCAGGAGCCAAGTAGAGAAGCGCGAAGAGCCATAGAGGTGCACTGCAACCCAGTCGCAGAAAGCCTGGTGGCATATTGAAGCCCCAAGAAGGTAACAGGAGGTGCAAACGACCCAAAGAGAACACAGGGGTGGAAGAGAGACGGGCCTGAGAGGCTCTCCACTGGCCCTTTAGGAAGAGCACATTGACCATCTGAGGAGAGCTTCCCGGTCGTAGTGGCAACTATAAGACCACCGGGAAAGGGTCTGGGACCTCAAGACAAGCACATCAAGCATCAGAGGATAACTTCCTCATCACAGTGGCAGCAATAAGCCCATTGACCACCAGAGAAGGGTCTGAGACCCAGACCTAAGTGTACTAAGCATCTGAGAAAAGCATCCTTGTTGCAGTGGCAGTGAGCAGTCCACTGAGGCCCCGAGAAGGATTTGGGACTTTGCCAATACCAGGAGAAGGGAGTCTTTCTCCTGGTTCTGAAAGTTGACGAAATTGAAAGCCTTCTTGACCAAGAGAAGTTTGGGTAAGTGAGTCATTCCCTTGGCTTTGATGTGAACTATATTAGTGTGAACCGATGCGTGAAGAAGGAAGTCATCCTTCTCAGCCTAAGTTGAAGAAACTGAAAGCCTTTTTGATCAAGAGAACTATATTGGAGTGTGGGAACCAATACCAGAAGAAGTAAATCGTTCTCCTAGTTCTGAAAGTAACTAGTGCAAAGGTTTGGTTTAACCACAAACGCAGGGAAGGGAGTCATTCCTCTTGTATACTTTTGCTTAAGAACATTGCTTGGACTACCACCCAAACACCAGGAGAAGGGAGTCATTTTCCAGGTACTTTCTGTTGACTTATTCTTTAGTTGTAGTCTAAGGGATAGAAGTAGGTTATTTAAAAAAAAAAAACTTTAAAATATAACAAAACTAAAAAAAATCCATCCCTTCCCTTCATAGAGATCCCTGCGTCCATTTTATCAGACACCTCAAGACACTACTGTTAAGCCTCAGTGTGCACTTCAGTGTTCAACATCAACAGTTTTTCAATCTCGTTTAGCAGGAACGTCATTGGAACTATGAATTATGTCCACGCCATTGAACATTTTCTGCCACCATTAGTCTGCCCAAGTATGTTGTTCTGACTGCCCGTAGTTCACAACAAAACAGCAACAGATGTTTGAGTGTCTCATTTTCCTTTGCACAAAACCTACATAATGGATCTAGGTTTGCGTTACTCAACGATGCTCGAAGAAACTCCTTTGTTTTGAAGGCGTTCAGGCGGAAAAGCATGAACAATCTCCTTGCATTTGGATCCGGAAAAAGATCTGCGTATCGTTGGAGCTTTATTGAAGCGCATGGCCTCGCTAGGTGTATCATCCATAATTTTGTTTGAACTTCAGTTCACCGGTCTGTGCCCAGTCAGCCTGCCAGATTTTATTTTTTGTTACTAGATTTGGATTTTCGCGTAGTGTTGCTAACTTGATATCAAACTCTTCAAGAAGCTCTTCACAACGACTAATCCACAATGACACAATGTCATTCTTCCTGTTCAAGGTGGCGCTGTGCAAAATTTGAAATTGTGGGATTGTCTCTGCAGGTCTAGTTTTCCGAAGCAGTGACAGCAAATTCCAACAAATCCTTGCGTGCATTGAAATCAGCGATAGTTCATACCATATGCATGCTGTTGACATGCCCTTTGGCAGTCCCAAAACAGTCCAAAAGATGTTTTCAGGACTTGACCACAGCTCGTATGAACATCCGAGTGCATTTTCGGCTCTGTAGATTAGAACCAGAATTACTTTCTGTTGGTAAAAATTAACCACCGGTTTCAGAGAGAACTTTCCAAATTTTTTATTCAGGACAAACACTTGGCAAGGGAGTTGTCTGCACTTTCTCTTGGTGGCTATGATCCACGGGCCATCGTACATACTTGCGCTTATTTGCATACCAAGATATTTGGCGCTGTTTGATATTCTCAATGATTCCTGCCCCAGAGTCCAAGAACACCTCTTGCGGGGGTGGTATACCTTGTGGTTTTAAGATTGTGGAGTAATAAGAGCTCCCATTTTTTTATGTTGATCTGTAAATGATTTAATTTCACATATGCTTCCACTGCATCTAATTTTCTTTGAAGACCTATTTGAGTAACATCCAACAAGATCAGGTCATCTGTGCACAGGAGCCAGCTGAGATGTGACCTGTGGGTTCTTGGAGGAAATGATTTCACTGCATCTAAGGCCGCTCCAATATCAGAGAGAAACCAGCTAAATATCACTGCGGCTTAGGGGCAACCTTGTTTTACTCCCCTAAAGGTTTTAATCTCTGCTGAGAGAATGCCAGTTTGATCTAGCCGGATACTGATGGTTGTCTCTGTGTGTAACTCTCTGATTGCCGCCAACAAGCCATCTGTACAACCCTGGGACCTCAATTTGTTCCTCAATAATTCACGATCGATGCTATTGAAAGCGTATGAGAAATCGATGAATGCGAGATAGACCTTCGTATTTGTTCTCAAAGACTCCATCTTGATCAAGTTTAGCAGCAGAAGGTTTAACGCACACCCAACATTCTTCACAAAACCGTCTTGTCTCAAGTCCACGTGCTTAGATTTTGTCACCCAGTCGACCAGCTTATGTTGTAACAAGATTGCGTAGATCTTTCCCAAAACGTCTAATAGAGCTACTGGGCGGTAATCTTTTGGGCTAGCTCTATATCCTTTTTTAAAGATTGGAGCGATAAACACGGTTTTCCAGTAAGTAGGCGTGCAACATTGCAGGTTGATTCTTTCAAACAATGCCAAACAAATGTCTGCCCAAATTTCAGGATGCCATTTTATGGTGAAATTTGTTAACCCATCAGGACCGGGGGCTCTGGATCCTTTTACTTTTATAATCACACTCACGATGTCCTCTCTTGAAAAGGTTAACGCCCAGCACGTTAAGCCAGCTACAGGTACTATGTACGTGGTTTCGCTTTTCTTGTATAGCTCACTAAAATGTGAGATCCACTCAGCCTCGGTGACCAAGCTGGTTAGTAGCACCTTTTGTGGCGCTTGTGTGTTAATTGGCTGCCAGAAGTCTCCAGTGTTTTTGTTTCGCAAGCTCTCAAGCATTACTTTGGCATCATTTTGTAGCATTGAGTGTTTATGCGCTTTTAACCAGTTTTTGTATTTTTTTTTTTTTTTATATTACTTGTATATAATCCGAAAACATATTTTTACAAGAACTGCTTCCAATCGAAGCGAATCCGCTTTGTGTTGCGGACGATTTGACAGTAGAGTGAACCACAGTCTCAAGTTTCTGTGGGTGAGGAATCAACGGCCGTGCTGATTTTTATCTTTTCAATTGCAAATTCCAAAAGTTTGGCGGCTGCCGTGTGCCATCGGGTCTTTTCGCCGTTGGTAATGCGGTTCCACCAGATGTCTTCATTACCCGCAAAGGAGGTGGCTGTCGGAGAACTGAAGTAAGCGATTCTGGGTTGGTGCAGGGCAGGGCAGCACATCAATAGATGTCTTATCGATTCGGTCTGTTCAGAGTTTTGGCAAAGTCTGCAGGTTTTTTCTTTTGATCTCGTTCTGATAGCTAGAATTTCTTGCGTCGGTAACGCATTCAAACGGGCTTTCAAAACGATTCTCATAAGAGATTTACTGGGGTATCTTTTACAGTAGGCCATTGGTTCTTTTAGCTTATTCGTATTCATTGGCAGGTGGACTAGAAGTTTGTTAGAAGTTGCTTTATCAATGGTTGTGATCCAGTCCCAGCAATCCAGTTTGGTTCTGATCCTGGTTGGGTTGTTCTTCAGATCCTCTTCCGTACAGGCAATTAGGCGGAGTTTTTGTTTTTGTTCCATGGCCCACTTATTCATAAAGTGGTTTTTGCCTTTTCCAATTTCTTCAGCTATCATGTGATAAATTTTCAGGCTATCTGGATGGATGACTTTCCTGTATAGCTGTAGAGTACTGTGGTCCACCACTGCTTTCAGGGATATGAGGCCGAGTTCTCGTCTGATAGGCGTATTTTTGTTTCGCAGCGCTTTTCCTGATTTTCTGCGCTTGTACATCTAAGCCTTGACTCTTATGAATCTCACAGGGCATCAGACGCTTCCGTTTTAGTATTTTGACCCTGCTTTTTTTGTCTTGAACTGAGTTAAAAGATGACAATACTCAACCGATGAGCTCTCCACGCAAAACTGATTTGAGATCTGAAAGACTGCAGATTCACCCAGTCTGTCTTACTCTGTTAGACTCCACTAAGACTTTATGGTTCCATATAGTACTTTTCGAGGCACTACATGCCATTAGTTCAATTCATAGCACGTCATGGTCACTGTTGTCCATCATTGGAGTCGAAAATCTAATCAATTGTTTATTTATGCTCCGCTCATCTCCATGTTGCTGCAGCTGGTATATCGCCAAGAGTACTTCCATTTAGCACATGCAACTTTCTTAAGTCCATCTCTGAGCACCATTCATTTGCCTATTTAGTCGTTTGGGGTCGAGAATTCTTAACACAATCTATGTTTAGATCTCCACACACAATTAGGCTAGCAGACTTAGCGACTTCTAGTAAGGAGTCCAGCACGGTCGATACTTGATCTAAAGAGTTGCTTGCCCGCTCCACTGTGATCCCAATACAGCTTCACTAACGGCAGTCAAATTATTGAAATAGTCAGGCTTTCCTATAGAGGTCACTTGGACGAAAGGAGAATGGTTTGTGGTTTCTATAATACGGAAACCAGATTTTCTGCTGATTAAGGTTGCTAAACCGCCATTGGACTCCCTTTTTCTTTCTTTATGGCCGGGTTGAACGCAATTTCGTAGCCTTCAACAGTCGGCAATTGACATAGCCAGGTTTCCTGCAAGCTTGCAATCGCCAACCCCTCCAGCCAGTTTGAGTTAAACAGATGCATGAATCCCCTCATGCTCCAAGAACCAACCAGGATCACGTGTGGGGTAAGATCCATCTTACGTTACTTTCGAGGTTTTGTATTCAAAGACTTCACCAGCCATTGTCACTCAGAGTGACACTCTAGTTGGTTTGAGAGTTTGGGATCCTTTTCCTCAGCTTCGTTAGTGGGGTTCAACCCTTCTATGGTTATTCTGATTTGATCCTTAGCGCAGTCTTTGGACTTTGGTTGTTCGAGGGCAAACTCGACTTAATTGTTACCGGAGTTATTCCTTTATCACACTTCGAGAGTTTGCGTTTCCAGACTTTTCGTCTCATGCGACGGACTCAAAATTGGCTGCATGCAAATTTTTGCATCTGTAGTGTGGTTCCCCAGCTCTGCATTTGATGGCAACAAAACTGTCGTACAGGCCTGGCCAGGCGGTCGTGATTTATAGGAGCCAACCGATTGTTTGTACACGTCAAAGCCTAAAGATAGAAGGACAGCGCTTGCTTCTAGAATGGTGTCTACAATAATATTTGACACTAGTTGCAGCAACACTTTATCGTTTTGTACTTTATCCGGAAACTCAACTATTTTGACATCATTGCATCTAATAGCTCGTACACTTGGAACATAGTGAAGTAATTTAATCACGTTGTTACGGTTTAAGATCAAATTGTCTCTAGAGTCCACACGTTCTATCATGATTTTATGGATGGAGTAACTGTTGTTCGTTCTTCTGTGCTCGTACTCTTTGTTCGTATTTTGATGGCTGTTTATGCTGTACGTTAACATTTTTATCTGGCAGGGCGGTTTGTGATCCGCAACCAACTCTTCTCCAGCCCTGTCTTGGTGGGTGTTGTATTTGGCAACTTACGGGGGAGGACCAAAACCCACTGTCTTGTAATTTGAGCCGATATCTTTTTCCTGTTGTATTAGCATTTTACAACTTAGCATCTCTCTTTTATCGTTTAACGTGAGGAACAGAGGACTCAAAGGGGCCATTTCTTTTGGTGATGAAACATCTATAGCTGGTACAATGGTACACAATCTTCCAGCATTAGGTGGAACCGAAACACTCTACAGGGCTTTTACTTGGGACCTCACTCGCCTCCAGTGTGTTTTGATCAGCTTCAACCTCATTTTCACAAATTGGTTTGACAGTAGCCTGTGACTCGTCAGTCACCCCGTCTTCATATGTTGACATATTTAGTAGGTCAGCTGAAAGGTCATCAATGCACAGTGGCTCGCTCTCCTGATCCTTTTTTAGTTCTGAGGCAGATGTTTGTGTTTTCAAGGCGTTCAATGGTCTTGATTGTGTGTGCTTGTTGTTGTTGTTGTTTGCCATTACATGCAAAACTTTTATATTGCGCAGACATTTTATCACGCCAGTCGTGCAAGTGCTCTGCTTCCCTGTTTGATTTTTGGGTTTCTTAAGAGGTTGCCGAGGCGGTGGTTTGACTTTCGAGCCCTTCGAGGAGGCTTGCATGCCTCCATTGAAGATTGCAAAAACCCCAGGAGCGTTACACGTTAGATCTTCAAGGATGATTACGTCAGTAGAATTAGCTGCAAAGCCTGAGTTCTGACCGCCTGAGAACCTAGGAACTTAAGCATTAAAATGGACCAAATCATCTAGGCTTCTAGCCTGTTCAAAGGCTGTGTTGAATGAAATGTCAGCAATGTTTAGGCATTGGTGAGTTACAACACAGGCTCGAATCATTTGTGTTGCTCACCAGAATTTTTGTGCATCCCTTTTCCAGTTCCGAGTTAGTAGTGGGACTGGTTTCGAGTACCACAATATGGACTTCATGTTGATTTGTTCCCAAGTCTTCAATATTCCCAACAATGTTTTGACATGGGACCTTTGCGCTAAGCACCTCAGATTGGGGCTCATTGACTAGACTGTAACTCTGCGAGTCATGAGTGCTTGTTACATCCTGTTTTGCTTGCAACTACACAGCGCTTGTTCGCAGTTAGGTCTCTTTCTTGAATTTGAATTTTGATGTTCAAATAGAGACAAGGCCTCTTTGGCCACCTCCGGCAACAGCTTCTTATCCATACTGTCGTCTCGTTTTTGCTCAGTTAAGGATTTTAGAGATACATCTAGCCTTTTGATACACATTTTGTTTGTTTTTGCTCTGGCTAGCTAAATAAGTCCTCAAGTTGTAGAAGCTCTGAGTTAATTAGTGCCACCTAAGTCGTCAGATCTTTCGTATTATCATTAATGTTTTCATATAATTTGATGAATGGCACAAGTGAGATTGACGTTGAGGAAATCAATAGGGATTGTAAGTCGTTTAGTGATACATGATCATGCTCAACCAAGCGTGAGTTTGTAAGGCAGTTTTCCTTCATTGTTATTTGAGCACTCTTCAAAATGCCCTCCTTGGCCCTCCTGATCTTGGGGAACGGACTTTCCATAAATGATGAGTCGGAGGTTGAACTATCCGACGACTGAGTCGCCACTATCAGGCAGCTGAATCTTCTTCTTTACAGACAGGGCTGCCCCACTCTGCACTCTCGTCCTGACACCAGGATTTTTTCAATAGTTAAGCTGAGAGCAGGTAAGGTCTTGCAATGGGCTATATTCCGTCCTCCTCCGTTTGTATTTCACACTTACCCAAATGTCTGGAGTAGCATTTTGAAGTTGTTGTTAGTTCATCTTTAGGTTACGTTTTTCTTCAGAACCTGCTTCTAGAGGGCTGCTTAGCTGGTGTTTTAAGGTGCGTGCCTTGTTGATCTGGGCCAGGTCTTGTAATACTTTGTTTACCACCTCTAGTGAGTTCTGCCTGTCGGGCCTCAAAGGATCCATTACTGGCTGTTCAAATAAGCTGTTACTGCCTGACACAACACCAGGGGGCCAGATGGTATTTGCAATGGTGTCAGTGTTATTACCATCTGTTGCAGACACACAGAATACCTCATCATGAGCGTTGTTTGTCGCGTTACTGTTCACGTTGTCTGTGTTAACCATTTGGATCTGACAGACATCTGCTTTCAAGGGCAATTCTTGACTTCTTACTGATCAATTATGACCATAGAGTCATTCCCAAGAATTTAGGGTTTACCCAAACTGCACGTCTGCACTGCGTTTCCTGAACAATAGTGTGACTTCTCCAGGGCCAGAGTTGAGCCCACTGGGGACCCGCACCCACAGCTACATGTCCCCCCTTCGTTATGGTTGGCGAACGTGTTGTGGGAGCGCCACGCAAAGGCACGCAAGGAGGGAAACGAAACCAAGGGGCCCATGTCGGCGGCCTCGCTGGCTGCAGAGAGCGACGCCCTCGGAGGCCTACCGTCCAGCGTCCTGGCGCTGGTGTGCTCCAACACCCTTTCACTCGGGTCAATTTGAGAAACAGTGATTGCACTCCTAGCTGTTGGGTCGGAACAACACTGCAAAGACACAGTTCCTAAGAAGTCAGTGGCAAAGGAGTCAGCGACCATCCACAAGGTGGGTGGGACCTCAGGTATGGTTAAAGTTGTGGGCATTGTACGCTCACTTCCTGCTATGGCGCCATTAGCATCTTTAGAATCAACAGTGTTACACGGCACCACAGAAATCACTTCCAAGGACTCCGATGTACAAGAAAAGTATCGACTTAGTTGCGACTGCCGCGACAGATGCACAATGTCCGGCTCTTCTGCAGGCAAATCTCGCTTTCGTTGCACTCTTGTCCTTAAAGGGGTAGCCGCCATCTCTCGGCCTTCACGTTGAACTTCAGGCTTTGCTCACAGCCGGCGCGTAGGGAAGGGTGGTACTTAAGACAAGGGGGTCTCCGCTCTACAATGCGTCTGTCGCACAAACTCTGCTCCTCACGTAGCTCTAGTATGCTCCACTGGTGTCAATAGACAATAGTCTTCTGTGTCTGGTAATGAGTAGGCGCCAACTCGCCAAACGGATGCACCTCGCCCTTGTGTCTCAGGGCTTAGTAGGTTATGACACAGGATGGTGGATTTTAATTTCGACAGACATTCTGACAGACCCTTTTAGTATTAGTTGGAGGCAGGGAAAGATGGGGATAGCGAGTGTTTCTTTTCTTGTTCACTAAAAGTCTTTGCCAACCAAAATGCCATCCTTCGTAGGACAACCTTACACTAGCAAGTTTAGGCCGGACACCATGTGGCAGAAATGAAATGTGTGTGGGTCCTTTTCAGGACCCTCTCTCCTCTGCAGGCCCATGCACTGGGAGGACACCTTTGGAGCACCTGCTTGGGGAAGTCCAAGGATTAATTACGTCAAGAGTCCCGTTCAGGTAAGCTTTATTTGTGAGGGTGTTAGGCAAGATTGTATGCAGTACCCTGTGGGCGACTACACCAGCTTTGTCCGCTTCGCAATAGTTAACCCAACCTTTGGTATAAGCATGTACTACACAATTTGGTAGAGTGACTGAGCAGCCAGGCTTATCTCAGGACTGGTCAATGTGAGCTGTAAGCTTGTAAGTGTTTCACAGTGACTTATTCAAATAAACACTTACTCTCAAGGTTTCTTGATGAAACAATTATTTATTCAACAGTCAGTTTTATGAGCCTTCTTTAGAAGGGAGCAAAACGTGTAACACTTCAACTATACTTCAAAACACTCTTAGTTTCTCTAAATCAGATGATACCCATTGGGGATGGCACACAAATACTTCCTACACCCTCAAGTGACTTAAATAGCTAAGACACTGAGGACATTGATTAATTACTGGTACATTTAGAGCAATACTGAGTTTGGTGTGGAAGAATAGGTTTGGGAATAAAACTAAGGTTAACAAATATTCATACACAGGTAAGTATTTTCTGAACCCCCAATGCAAAGTAAATTAACCCTTTCCCAGAAACGCAAGTTATGGAATGCATGACTTTTGTTGAGGGATAGTTAAAGCACAGAGTCAGAGGTAAGAAGAGTCTATCAGGGAGCCAGGTCAGCCATAGTCAATTGAGCAAAAGTCTTGGAGAGATGAGGCACTTCTTGAAGGTAAGTCAGAAAAGTCTTGCACAATGTTTTAGAAATGTTTGTAGAAATGAAATAACTCTAGGGCTACAAGCTGGGAGGCTTGTGAGGGGCAAAGCTGCAAGCAACTCTGCAAAAGGGCAACCAAGACAAGTCTCAACTGAGAGCTAGTAAGGCTACAAGGTAAGAGGTAACCAACCCCTTAGTTTGCAGTACCTTTGGTTTGAAGAACTTGATTCCAGCTGGCTTCTGTTCGAGTTGTAGGTCTGCAGATCCGGTGTTCCTGGGCCTCAGTCGTGGGGACAAGAGGGGGGACGTCTGGGGACTCCAGCACTACGAATTGAAGGTCAGTGGCAGCAAAGGGTAAACTTCAGATCAGCGGCACCTCGCCGTTTCAGCTCCTCGCGTCTCTCGCTAATAGCACCACTGCGGTTCTCGGATACCTTAATGGACTTTCCTCGCATCTGGGGTCCAGCACTATGGTGAGGTGGCTCAGGCTTAGTCAGTCCTGCTTCATGGGAGTCCAGAGGATCTTCCTGGAGCTCAGGTCCGACTTAAAAACAAGACACTCGATTCTGGTGTTCCTCTACCTGGCAATCTGTTTCTGCAGCAGCAATGGAAGTACAGCCAGCTCCGAGAGGATGTACAGACGAGTTCGCTCTGGGGTTGATTGGTTCCACCAACCCAAGGGGAGAAGTCATCCTTGCAGGGCTTCTCTAGTCGAGGCAAATTCGGAGCTTCAGCACACCAGCAAGGCTTCACTGGGCAAATCAACGGTCCAGGAGTTGCAGCAGGTGTCTTTTCCAAGTTCTTCTTTGGATTCCTTCGTCCAGTGGTCGACTCTGCCTTTTATGCAGGTTTCTCACATTCATTCGCAGCCTAGCTGCCACACACACACACACACAGCAGGGTGGCTGTCCTCCAAAGACAGCCAGCCAATCACCTAAGAGTGCATTCCTGTCACCTAGGAGATTAAACAATGAAACCCGCCAAAGACAAAACGAACAAAGGGACCAAACCTGGTTTGGCAAGCAGAGTAAATCTCGAAGGATCTTTCCAACAAGAAATGGCGAAGAAAGACGACCAGGCCATTTTGACAAAAATGGGCACACATGGGTGCTTTACTGGGGCTGCAATTGCAGCACCCGGTAAAAACGCACAATGGTAGGAAAAAGTAAACCACTGCCACCAGCCATTAATTGTAGAAAGGGTAACATAAAGATGTTACATGAGAAACTAGACAAAGGGGATAGTAAGTAACCCCTCAAGCAACCTATTGTAAGATAGTGTGTGCTGGGTGTAGAAAGTTACTAATGTAAGTAAAGTCAATTTCACTTTACTGCTCTTGGAAACAGTATTTTAACCAAGAGAAGGTATTTAAAGCTTTGGGAAATCTGAAAGACTTCCCTGTGTCACTGCACTGAAGGTGCTGTTTGTCACAATGTAAAAAGATGATGCCTATGGAGTTTGTCAGACTCCAAAACCAAAAGAGAGTTCAGATTAAAGAAAAATACATGAGGGAGTGGGGAAAAAGGCCTCTCTCTCCAGGATAGAAATTCAAAAGTCTCACAATCCAGCAAAACTACTGGGGAGTCTCGAAGGCTCAATCGAATTAGCACACTTCTAAGAATTCTCCCTAACAGAGGGCATCTTCCAATGGAGGACAGCCTCCTGCCTGTGCAGAGGTGCCGCATACTCTATCCCGGCTGAGATGGATTTCTAGAATCTGGCCTGGTGGACACATTTTAAGAAGTCCACCCTAGTTATATTAAGCAGTGTATCAGAGGTTAGCCAAACCCCAATCAAGGTAGCAGAGGAGAGCAGTGAAGACAATTCTCAGGTGCGTGCGAGTGGGTCAGTGGTCCTCAATGAGTCCACACACCGAAGCACACAATAATTCAATTTAGACAGCAAGTACAAAAAGAGTAGATTTATTCTAGGCCCAAAACCCAAGCTAGGAAATGAAACAAGCGGGTGTTATTACACAGAACTCCATTATAAACATATTATAAACCTCTATACAGTCGCTATAAGTTATTTGAAATGCATTCAATAACTTGGTGAACAAAAAGAAGATAACTGATCTAGTAAGATGAAACCAAGTCACAAGAAATATACAAAAGTCAAAGCTTCTTCTCAGAAAAGGGTCTGATGTAGGAAGAGTTCTTACGCTGGTGAAATGTTCCAGAGAAGATATTCAACAAAGGTTACTGATGAGTAAAAGTATGTTCCTAGCTTTCAGGTACAGTTGCTTTTGGACTTGATTATCAAAAAGCAATGGAATGGGATGACCAAAGTTTATTCTAAGGAGAACGGGCAGGGGGGGGGGAGACACATGCTATGCATTTACTAATCCCCCCCTGACTTCGATTTCCCCAGATTACTTAGTGGGTTGAGTGGGTGTCGCTGGTGGTAGTTTTTCACGCTGTTGGTTCCAGCGAGAGGTGCCCAGGAGCTGCAGGTGCAAGGATTCTTCTGGTCAGTTCCAGGAGCAGAGTACAACCCTTGGTGATGAAGAAATGCACAAGGCACTGATGCAGACCTCTTCAACACAATTCACCAGACGGGGGAGGGGCGTGGGTTCCAGACACAGCACACAGGCGATGGCAGGTGTCTTTCTAGTCACGGTTGAAGAAGACCTTCGAGAGTAGGAACCCTTGAAGCTGGGAGGCTGAAATTCAGCAGGAAGGCGACTTGCACCAAAAGCTGGTGAGTACCGAAGTTGCAGCGATGAGCCAGGAATGTTGATGGTTCTAGCAAGGTAGCCCACTGGAGAGCTGGTCAGTCCACTGCGAGATCCAGGGACCCTTTTGAAGGCTCATGGCGACCGTATCCGCGAACGCACCGAGACTGATTGTTCCCACCAGTCCAAGGGTTGAAGCACTGCCCAGGGCCTTTGCAGATAAGGTAGTTCACCAGGGCTTGGTAAAGAAAGCTCAGCCTTAGGGACAGTGTTGGCACTCTAGATGGAAAATGTTGGAAAGATGTAAGGTAATGGAAATATAGAGGCTGCAGTAGAGGGATGCCACAGAGGCTGACTTGGGCTAGGAAAAACTTGAAGAAAATAAGCCCTCCTGTTGCGCTTCTCAAAAAAATGATTACACAAACATGGTTTCAAAAGTCTTGTTGAATTTATTTTGAAATTTAAGTTTAAGCAAAAATTCGCATATATAGGTTAAAAAAAAAAGTTTTTTTCTAAATAAAAAAAGGGCGGGGTTTGAAAAAGATATCAACATTTACAGTATGTAAATCAAAATATAATCATTAGTTATTTTCACTAAGATATGATCCTTGTGGATATAAGAGTCTTTAGTTGTTCTTGCTAGGTTTTGATCCTTGTAAATTGGAAAGTCCTTTAGTTGAATTCACTAGGTTTAATCCTTATAGATTGAATTTCAGTTGAAATGTGTCCTTGAGGACTGGTAGTATGAAAAAGATTCAATTCCTCTTAGTTAATTCACTAGGTCTTGAGGGTTTGAGAACTCCTTTTGAATTATAGGTTCCTAATCTGTATAGGTAAGAGTTTTTTCATTGATGATTCGAGGTTCTGTTTGTGAATGCAAGTAATTTTTCAATTGAGATGTATCCTTCAGAACTAGTAGTGTGGAGAGCACGTTCTTCAAATTAGAGGTATGTAAAGATTCAGTTCCTCAATATGGAGAGCACGTTCCTCAACTTAGGTGTGTAGAGATTCAGTTCCTCAACACGTGTTTCCCCGCCGCACGGTAGCAGTGGTTCTTCAGGAGGAATGTTAGATGTAATAGCAAAAGGTGTCTGAGAGGAAAAAGCAGAGGGAAGATCGGATGAGCAAAAGCATGAAGTCTTGTGCTATACATTTTGCAGAAAAAAGTTGGGTGATTACATCACAGATTTATACTTGCAGGTTTTAGTCGGGTCAATGAAGAGAATGGTGTAGATTGACTTTGGTCTGAACAAGGGTAAATTCCGTAGGGTCTGTAAGAATGGGAGGCACTCTTTTATGGGTGCTCTCATTGTAAAATGAACAAAAAGTAAGATGCTACGCCTGTAGTTCATTAATAAATTGACTAAGAGTGCTACATTGCTGTTCATTTAGAAAAACAAGGGTGCATGTCTTTAATGGTGTTTTAAAGACAAATACCAGAGGTGGAACCTGGTCATGACTGATGGTCAATAGAGGTTAATAAATGGTAAAAGAACCTGTAAGTTAGGGACTTGGTTCCAAAAATTATTTAGACTAGACACAAGGTTGTAGTGGGAGTTCTTACTGAAACATGGTTTAAGGCATGTCATGTAAAAAAACATTGCTGTTGTTAGAAAAACATATATGTATGTTTAGGTAGGTAAATAATGCTTAGAAGATGCAGAAAAAGGGGGTTTGGAGTCTCTACAAGCATAGAGTGTGAAAAGAAGCAAAGTGATGCTAAAGATTTGGCTTACCACTATGAATGAACTGGTCCTTATCGTCCGTGGATTGATCACGCTTTGGTGTAAAGCGGTTTGTGATGGGTTTATGGCGCATTCGCGCGGCAACGTGTGCGCGATGACGTCACATGCACGCATGTTGCTGCGTAATGACGTCATCGCGCCCGCACGTCGCCGCGCGATGACGTCGTCACGTCTGCGCATCTAAAATGGTAACATGATGCGGATTTGACATTTGTATTGTGACAAGTGCCTAATTAGGTAGGGGATTATCAAAATTGGAATATAACAAAAGATGGTATGGATAACAGTTTGATTACTGGTCATAAATTAATAATTGAAACGGGTATGATGAACAGGCTGAGGTGGTCAGTATCTGGTAAAATGAGAGAGCAAAATAGTAATTGCTACATAACGTGTAGAGACGAAAGATGGTTGTGGGGTGAAAATTTAGAAAATGGGATTGGTGACTAATGTATTGGAAAGGCTACGATGGGTAGTAAATGGTAAAATGTAATAGAACAGAATGTTCTGTACGTTCCTCAACTTGGAGGTGTATGATATATCGGTTCCACATTTCCAATTGCCGTGATGAGATGACAAGTAATATAAAGATATATGTATCATAACTTAAGATGAGACTACAAGAGATGTGGGTCTCCAGCCATCAGGTTACTTAGGGGACATAATAAATGGGCACAAGACATGCTAGGTGATTGTGTCGGAGTACATAGAGATGTTGCTTGAGAGAATCAAACAGTAAATATTAAGCAGAGAAGTTTATAGATAGATTGTAATGATAATGGGTTGAAGAAAACTTTATAGGAAATGACATATCTCCTGGTCTGTGTTCAGACCAGTATGGCAGGTGTCCATTAAACGGATCCATCGTGCTTCCTGTTGTCTTAGTTTCAGTTCCAGATTGCCTCCTCTTGGGGCAGGTTCTAGTTTGACAATTCCATGAAATTTGATTTGACTGATCTGGGTTGGTAGATGTGATTCTAAGAAATGATTGGCAAGTGGTGATCTTGTATCTTGGTTGATAATTGCTCGAATGTGTTCACTGATTCTGATTTTGAGTTTTCTGATGGTGCTTCCAATGTATAGTTTATTGCAGAGACAGCTGATGATGTAAATGACAAATTTTCTGTTGCAGTTAATAAACTGTTTGATAGTGAAGATGGTGCCATTTGGTTTGGTAATAGTAGTTCTGGCGTTGTCTGCATACTTGCACATAGAACACTGGCGACATTTGTAGCTTCCTTTAAGTGGTTTTTGTAACCACATGGTCTGAGGATTAGAGGTTCCGGAGGAGGTGTCGGGTTCAAAGTGTGATGGGCTTAATTCATTTTTGAGGTTTTTGGCTTTCTTGAAAGTAATGGTTGGTTTTGCTTCTAAAATGGTTGTGAGATCAGGGTCTGATTTAAGGATGTTCCAATATTTGGTGAGAGTTTTCCGAATGGTTGAGTTGTTCGAACTGTAATTTGTGATTAAATTGTTTTTCCTATACTAGTTAGTTGTGGCGGTATTGTTGTGAGATTTTACTTGTAGCAGCGATTGTCGGCTCCTGGTTAACGATTTCTGTAAACTGTTTTGGACAAGTTTGGTAGGATATCCTCTTGTGATGAATTTGTTCACTGTTTTTGCTTTTTGTAAAAAATCCTCTGTTTTGGTGGAGTTCCTTTTAACTCTTAAAATTTCACCATAGAGTATATTGTGGATGATATGTTTAGGGTGGCTGCTTGAAGCATGGAGTATACGGTTGACAGCTGTTAGTTTGGTATATAGCGTTGTGCAAATGGTGTCATTTTCGATGTAGAAGGTAATGTCCAAAAAGTTGATGGTTGTTTGGCTGTATTCTGTGGTTAGTGTCAAGTTGTAGGTGTTGAGATTCAGATAAATGAAATATTCGTTGAATGTAGATAATGGCCCATTCCAAATCAGAAAGATATCATCGATGTATCTGGCCCAAAAAATTATATTGTTGAGGTGAGTAAATGAAGGGTGTTGCCAGGCAAATTCAATTTCAAAGTGGCCCATGTAGAGATTTGCATAAAATGGGGCGTATTTCGCTCCCATGGCTGTGCCTTGTATCAGCCAATATTCTTTGTTCCAAGGTATATTGTCGGTCATTTCAATGATGTGAGTAGTATCTCTGATATAAGATGCCAATGGTTGAAGTTGATGGTCTATGTACTCTGAAATATGTTCTGTGATTGATCCGATGCCATTGATAATCGGCCTGCTTGGTGGTAGATTTGTGAATTTTTTGTGAATTTTCGGTAAAAAGGAGATTGTCGGTATTACGGGATGAGTTGTGATCATATATTGGTGTTCTTCTTCATTGAGTAGTTCTAGGTCTTTCCAGTGGCTACTCATGATTTGCCATCTTTCTTCAATTTTGATGAACGGGTTGTCGTGGATTATTTCATAGCAATTGCGGTCTCTCAAATGAATTTGAGCCATTTGTATGTAGTCTTCGGTGTTTAGTAGCACTATGTTGCCACCTTTATCTGATGATTTGATGGTGATCTCAGGATTATTTTTGAGATTTTTTAGTGCTTGAATTTGGCTAGATGTGAGATTGTTCTGTTTGGGTTTACCATGTCTGTTGTCTTTGTTACTAATGTAGATGTCTCTAAGTTCTTTTGGTACTACTTTGCAGAAGGTATCAATGACATTTTCTGGAGGTAAGATTGATGTAAATTTAGATTTGTCTTTAAGCTTGGTCTCTGTTGCTAAACCTGATGAAATGTTTTGTTCCTGTAGAAAATGGTCCAAGGTGTATTGGTCATTCTCCTCTGTGATATTAATGAGATCTACTGTATGTTCGACATGCTTAGCCAAGATTTTGCCTGAAAGCAAGTTGAAGACCACCAATGGTAAGGATTTGCACCATTGAAACAGCCAACTGGTACCACTGTTCGTTTCACCCATGCCACACACCTAGACTTTCAGACACCACGGGTGTGGAATGGAACCAGACCGTTCCACTCCCATCTGGGGGAGACACACACACACACACACACACACACACACTCACTCACACACTTTCTCTCTAGGGAACCAGCCATGTTCAGTAACCATACACTGTAAACACAAATGTGCACACTACAAATAACGAAAGAATTGTAAACATTTTTGCTTCCATCAGCTTGTCTTTAGGTACATATACCAGTAACCAAAAATCCCAACTGTAAAAGACTAGGGTGATAAAAATGTATCCCCACTCCACTATAAGATGCTGTGTGCACTCTTAAAGTTAACCAAAAGTTAAAGAAACGAAAATGAGCAAAGGGCAGAGGAGTGAAGCTGAAGACTTCACTTCCCTGTAAAATGTCAATAACGATTCAGAAACAAAAGCAAAAAGTTTGAGGATTGTTGGGGAGAATTCTCACACAAGTGCTAAATTCCCTCTACCTTGGAGCCCTCCAGCTCTTTTGCTATATTTTGAGACTTAACTTTTCATTTTCAATGTGTTTTACTTTTGTGTTATTTGGTTATGGAGTTTTAAAACAACTCCATAGGCATCATCTTTTTCTGTGTCACACAGCACCTTCAGTGCAGTGGCACAGGGATGTCTTTCAGACTGCCCAAGGTGTAAATACCTTCTCTGGGACTGACTACTGTCTTCCAGAGCATGAAAAGAAAGGAACACCTCAAATCATGTCTAAGAGTGGGAGAAAAAAGAATCTCTCTTAGCAGGAGAGAAAATATAAAACCCAAAAATCCAGCAAAGCTGCTGGGGGACTCACTAGGTTTGGGAAATTAGCCTTACAGAGAATTCTCCCTAACACTCGCCCCCCCCCCCCCCCAGACTAAGGGACAGGAGGATTTAATCCACTCCTGGATGAACCTCATACCTCTAGTCGATGATATACATCCTAGAGAGTCGATCAGCATTTTGATGGTGACACCCTGACCTATGTTCTATGGTCAAATCAAAGGATTTCCTTTGTAAGCTATATGACCTACAAACCCTTTGAGGAACATTAGTCTTTTTAAAGTTATAGGGGATCTGGTTGACCAGTCCCTCAGAAGTTGGTACAACTTCTGAACCCGTGTTAAGCTTTTTTAAGGGGGCCTTATAAAGGATTCCCTTAGACCTAGAGGGGCCTCCAGAGGTCCTCACCACCTCTCTGTTGGGAGAAGGTTGGGTTTTAGGCCTCTTGGTTAGAGGGGATGGAGATAAGCAAGGTACATGCTTCTCCTTACTCTTAGATCTACCTTTACCTACTTTAGGAGTTTTCCCCTTAAGACTAGGGATTGGGTTGGAGTCTTCTGTGGAAGGTCCAACAGTCTGAAGGTTTTTGGCCTTAGACTTTTCTTTTCTGGTTTTCCACCAGCACTGAGAATTACCAGTTCTCTTCGGCCTAGTTAGGGTTCCAGTAGGTCTATCCACCTCTTCCTCAGAAGCAGGGGGAGTCACAGACACTATAACTGGGGGAACAATGATGGAGCTTGGTTGGGGCTCCCATTTCCCTTACATGTTAGCCTGAAATGTGCCTGGGTCAGAGGCCAACTTTCCAACACCAGGGCTTGTAGTGGGGGTCTCAGTAGAGGTTCCCACAGGCTTAGAGTGGTTCCTTAAGGTGGCCTCTCTAGCCAATTTGGTTTGGTTCTGGGTCTCCATACTGGGAGGCCTGGGGGTACTGGATACTACTCCTAGAGTTCTTAGATCATTCCCCAACATCACTCTCCCAGGCACCTCAGTCTGAACACTGACAGGAATCAACACTGTCATGTCATTACACTGAATGAGGCTGGTAGAATTGGAACCATTTGGACAGGGCCTGCAGACATCTTAGTGGGACCTTTGGGTGCCTTAGCAAAATCCGCAGGCCTGAAAAAGCTTTCATCCACTACTGTTCTGCTGGCCCCAGAGTTTTGCCTGGTAGGAGTATCCTGGCCATTGACAAGAACACTGTCCATATAATAAACTTTAGAGTTTTCTGGTATGGAGTTGTACACACTCCTTTTCTGATCACTAACCAGACCCATGGACTCTACTGTTACACTTGCTTGAAGACCCAAAGGTTCTTCAGCAAAGACTTCAAAGTGAGCACTAGCCATTTGGACTTCCTCCTCAGGAGTGAAGGCTAAGGAGAATTTGCTGATCCCTGTAGGTTTACCCTTACATCTGGGATCTCCTTTGATGTGGTCATTTGCCCCACAGAGATAGCATGTTCCAAATGCTCTCTGAAAGGGTGTCTTGGCCTGACCTTCTGGTTTGTGACCAACATTACAAGATTCTTCATTCCCTCATAAATGTTCACCTTGTAACCCTTAATCCATCCCTCTAAGTTCTTCAAACACTCACTCACCCAGGTAGCCCAAGGGGTACCATCATTCTTTTTGAGGGTCCTAAACCTCTTTAGGTACTGGGAAGGGGTCTTCCCAAATCTAGCTATCAAAGCTAGTTTCACACATTCATAATCCTTCCTATCCTCCTCCCCCAACTCCATTACCACATCAGTTGCAACAGGGGGGAGCCTAGAGAACAACAAGGAAAGTAACTAATTTTCTGTAATGTTCTGGAGCCCATGATTATATTCCAACAAACTCAACCAGTCCAACACATCCAACTTAGGTTCATACATACCCACCAACTCCTTAGGTATCCAGGGTCTTTTGGGACTGGAACTCCTAGAGGATACGGAGAGAGAAGCACTTTCCACAGACCAGTTTTTCATTTCTAGCTCATGGTTGAGCTCTATTTCTCTGAGCCTTAGTTCTTGGTGCCGTTGTTCTGTTTGAGCATTAATTCTTTTGAATTCTAACTCAAGCCTCATTTTTTCTAGTTCCATATATTTAGGATTAAGTGTGGAACCTGGTAAAGGTCCAGTAGGCCCAGGGGAGACAACTCTAACATCTTCCAACTCCTCTTCTGCTTCTGACTCAAAAGTTATCAATACTAACATTCATATCAATATCATTGCTGTTATCTACAGTTGCTGGAGTGGTAGGTTCCTCTGAACCACCATCCAGACTTTGGTTTGCTAACAACCTTTCTATTAGCTCCATTTTCTTGCCTTTAGTCAGGAGATTCTTATGCTTAGAGAACTCTTAAACAATCAGCAGTTTTTGTAGCAAGGGACTCTTGACTAGAACTTTCCATAGTTGACAGGTTTTAGAAAATACTTCTTTTAGTGCTAAGCTTTGTGGTTAGTTGCACTAAGGTATCTTTAAGCACACTAAAATGTATACTCAATACAAATCCCACCTCTGCCACCAGTGTTAGGCAGAAACCTGTGCAGTTCCCTTAGGGACCACTGCAAAAGATTTAAGACTACAGGTGTTTGGCAGTAAACCCACTTGGTAGCAGTCTGTACCACACAGATTCACTTGGTAGCTGTGGCTGAGCAGTCAGACTTCCCTCAAGAAGAGTTGGGCAGTATACGGAGCATACAAAATAAGTACAGAAATACAGTAGCACAAGCAAACACTGACCAGAGCTTGGGGTGTAAAAGTATATAATTATTTAACACACACTTATAAAACACACGAGCACTAAATTGGTAAGATCAGTTCAAAACACAATGGCTATTATCATATGTACATCCTTGATTACTTGTTGGACAAGTCTTAGTTAACACCACTTATTTCCAGACAGAGGTGAGCGCTTAACGTTCAATGGCACTCCAACAAGTTAAATAAAAAGGGAGGGAAAAGCAGAACTATGGAAGCATACACACTAAACACTTTTTAAAGAACCACAGCAAGTTAGGAAGGCACAGTCTACTGGTGAGCAAGGAAGTTTAGGTGCCAGGCCCACTTTCAAGGGAGCCAGGCGGAAGATGCCCAAGATCAGACAGTTCCACAGAGTCTTCGAAGTTTGTGGAGGTAGTTCGAAAAAGGTTTAGTTCAGTTCAGAAAAGTTAGCTAAGGTGTCCCAGGCTAACCCAGGTTCGAGAGACGAGGATTTAATACACCCCGTTCAATCGGTTGCAAGGGAAGCCAGGCGGAACACGGTACCTTAAGTGGAGAGGATCCTCCAGCGGGGGCAGTTGTTCCTGGCAGCGGGTGCAAGTCGCAGCGTCGTCCAGAGGAAGAGAAGATCTCGTCGTGGAGGAAAGATGAAGGTCGTTGCACTGCCAGGGAAGAAACCAGCCGCGGAATTCTCCGGTACAAAGGTACTACCCTTTCGGTTCGCGGTAGTGGTGAAAAGATGGTATCCCGGTTGCCGGGGTGCTTGGCACAGGCAAGGCGGCCACGAGATGCTCCAGGAAGGCGAAAAGAAGGTAGCCTGGTTATCCCAACCAGTCGAAGGAAGAAGACTCTCCGGGCTGGAGATCTCCTCTGTCGTTGGGAAAAGTGGTGAGACGGTTCAGCAGGGCTCCACCGGTGGTGTTGTCGTTGCAGGCCGGCTCAGCTTCTCCCTCCTCGGATTCTTAGGTCCTGTGGCGACTTCTGAAGTTCCAGTCCCCAAAGCCCTGCTTTTATGCAGCACACCCCCATTCACTCAGCCTAGCTGTCAATCAAACATGTTAAGTGGTGAGCCGGCCGGCTCACCACTTGGGCCAATCACACAAGAGTGCGACTTGAGTTACCAGGGTAACTCAGTCCAGGGTGCCTAAACCCCCTCCCACACTCACTGTGGTACCCAGACAGAGTTGCACCACTTTTGGAGGCTTCGGTGGAGAAGCCCGCCAAAAAGTGGAACAAAGGGCTTAACTTGGGTTGGAGTCAAAGAAGAGAACACAAACACCATTTTAGAATCGAGTTCTGGCAAAAAATACCAACCGGCGAATTAATATTAAATAAATAAACCGGCGGTATGTTCGAGGCTATAAGAATTAAATAATTAAAGTTGGTATCCTCGAACAATGGGAAAATCCCACAGAGATATATTTGCGGTCGAATATAAAAAGTAGTATCCACTGCCACCAGCCAAAACTCGATCAGGGGGGAATAACAGACCCCGGGGCAATCGAATGGCCCCAACCAGTACGTCCACAATATGATGGTTTGTACTGGTTTCTGTTCATAATTTGGGACTAGCGAAGCCAATGGTGACTTTACATGCCCTGGGAGGCAGTAGTCAGTCCCAGGGTATGGAGTTTATGTTGGGGGGGTCGCTACGACACCCCTGGGTTACGGCACGGAGGGTGCTGTGTAACCCACATTAAAAAAAAACACATGAGACCCTATGGAGTAAAAGACCCCATAGCCCATAAAACACATGGAAAGTTAAAGGAACACCTCAAATCATGTCTAAGATGGGACAAAAAAGAATCTCACTCTTAGCAGGAGAGAAAAAAATAAACCCCAAAAATCCAGCAAAGCTGCTGGGGGACTCACTAAGTTTGGGAAATTAGCCTTACAGAGAATTCTGCCTAACAATACTTTCTCTGGGACTGACTACTGTCTCCCAGAGCATGAAAAGTTAAATTGACTTTACTAGTCTCTTTAAATGTACAGACACAGCACACACTATTTTCCTATAGAGTGCTGGAGGGGTTGCCTAACATCCCCTGAGTCGAAACACTCATGTAACCGTCAAATGTTACCCTTTCCTACTTTAAATGGATGGTGGCAGTGCTTTAGATCAAACAGCCATGTTTTTTTATATGGCGCCCAAGACCTATCTTTAAAAATAGACTTCGGTCAACTTTTTTCGCCATTTCTTTTAGGAAAGGTCCTTCTTGGGTTTGTTTCTGCGCACCAAACCAGTTGGTGCACCAAACTCCGGTGCACCAACACTGCGCACCTGAGTGTCTGGGATGGACAGGATGTGAGGGAAGTGCCAGAAACTCCCTGTGCTTATTCTCCTAGGAGACCTGAATGCACTCTGGCGTGATTGGCCGGCTGGCTGTTCGGCGAGGACAGCCACCCTGCTGTGCGAGAAACAGCCAGGCTGGAATGAATGGGGGGGAAAACTGTTTAAAAGCAGGTTTCTGGGACTTGGAAAGCAGAGTCGACCGCTAGAACGAAAGGACCGAAGAAGAGTTGAAGGAAGAGGACTGCTGCAACTCTTGGACGACCGGTGAAGCCCTGCTGCAGGTCCAAATTGCCTGAAACTCCATCGTCAGAGAAGCCCTTCAAGGCTAACTTCTTCCCTTGGGTTTGGTGGGAACAACCACCTCGTAAGCCGCCTAGACATCGTCCCCTCGTGGTCGAATTTTCTGCAGAGTGCTGTGGAAAACTGGATAGCCAGTGGGAAGGATACCAGTTTATGGTCTTTAAGGTACTCGTGCCTTAAACCAATGTTTTGCCAAGCTTGTGGCCTCATCCCTGGGCAGTGCAGGAACCTCCCGACGACGTCCTTGTCCCACGACTGTAGCTCAAGAACAGCGAGATCTACTCGAACTGCCAGGAACAACTGCCTCAGCTATAGCTCTTCTTCACTTTAAAGGTACTGTGCAAACACGGTCTGGAAATCTTTTCGGCCACGGTGAAAGTTTGTGAAACTTTCCTGACTTCAAAGGCTTGTCCTTCCCAAAACACTTTGCCTAGCCAAATCCTTCTGAAATCTGTGGCAAAGACTTAACCGTTTACTACCAGAACTGTGCTATCCTATACAAAGACTCAGAACCATTGACATTGGCCCAGGCCTATGAAATGAATTGCTGGTTGTAGTTTACTGAAACCCTTTGCCCTGCCTATGAAAGTATGTGTACTGTTGATTATGATAACCTTGTCTTTTTACCCCTTTTTAAAGTATCTGAAGTGCCATTTTGCTCCCACTTCAGGGGAGCTGAACTTGTTCAGTACTTATTGGTTGTGTATTTGTAGTATATTAGTATATGATATTGACCTTCTCTTGCTAGTGTAATGTTTTCAAACTGACTGTGTAAATAAATGTATATTATTTTACCAAGAAACCTTGAGTAAAGTGTTTGTTTGAATCACTGTATTTGTTGGTCCTATGTATAACTTTGTTCTACTGGTCACTCAACTCTTGAGATAAGTCTGGCTGCTCAGCCACTGCTACCACATAACTGTGTAGTACAGGCTTGTACCAAAGGTGAAATTGTACTGATACTTGTAGTCTTAATTGCATGTAGTGTTCCCCAAGGGTACTGCATGTGATTCTGCCCAACAAGGATCCATAGAAATATGGAGGGGAAAGTTGCTAAAAGAGAAACCTTGCCTGGCACTCACATCTCTGCTGCCCTAGAAGCTTACAACTGGACAATAGTCTGGATCACCTAGGCAATAAGAGCAGTTGGGGCTCTCCTCCACTTCCGAGCTTGCCCCGCTAACAAATTTGTCAAGTGCAAGCCCGCCACCGATCTAATTGAATGCTATTAGGGTTTGTTGCAAAAGTCACTGTCTGAGATAGGACTTGGGGAAGCCCACCTATGGTGAACAGGGGTACACCTCTTGGGATCAGCCTGAACTACCCAAGGTTATAGTAGAATGGTGAGCAGCCAGGCTTAGTCTAAGGAGGGAGGACGGCAGTTGTTGGGTACAAGGGCCTCAGAGCATACCTTGGTCCAAGAAAACAGACACTGAGGAGTTATATAAAAGTAGACGTGTATTATATACTCTAAGGCGCACTGTTGAAATTCTAAGTTCAGGTAAGTACTATAAACCAAACGAAAATACAGTATAGAATCATTTGCAATACTTTTAATTGGTAAACCCTAGATGTTCATAGGCAAGCACATTCAAGTAGCTTTTAGAGTAGCAAGTCACATAATCAACCAACCAGGCACATATATACAAACTTTCCAAACTCTGAATATATTTTTAAAACTTTAACCCAAACCTCCCTTAATAGTCCAACCCTATCTAGTAAGAGTCTCTCAAAGTTTAGTTGAGTCACTGTGTCACCATTGGCTGGCGGTTGGCCGGAAAATCGTGGAAATACGCAGAGTACAGTGTTAAGGGTAATGGGATCTGGGAGGGATCCCCTAGAGTTGCAGGTAAGTGGATCAGTGGTTACAATTGGGCTCAGAAAGGTTAGGATGATCCCCCTGAATTGATGCCCCCAAGGACCAGTGTCCTAGGACAGGCGTTTTTACTGCTGAGCACAAAGGGTTGTCCCATTCTCCCCCCCCAATGCTACTGTAGGTCGTCCTAGGGTGGGGGTAGCGAGATGCAAGCCATCTGCAGCACCCAAAGTCTTAGAGTGACAGTTAGGTTGTACCATGGGGTGAACAGTACCTTAGAATGTAGACGTTGTTGCTGTAGGACGCTTCCAGCTGTGAGGTGACAGCAGGCCCGTTCACCTGTTTTTCAACCCTGGTGATGTGAAGAAGAGGACTTTGGTGGATCCTGCAACAACACTTGCACTGGGGAACGCCCCGTGACAGATTTTCAAGGAGATGTATTTTTGGTGCCTTCTGCAGGCTTGGTGGACAGTCTGTTGTCGCAGCAGTTAACGTTACTACATTTCTTGGTCCTCCCCTCCGTTGAGGGGACTCTCTGGAGCTGATTTGAGTTGTTGCAGGCTTGGAAGGATGCCCTCGAAGTTGCAGGTGAAACTGCGCTTCCGTAGACGTTGCGCCGGCATGCAGCACAGGACCCCAGGTATTGGAGATTTTCAGGCCCTGGAGGTCGCAGCTCTTCTGGGGATGGCTCAAATTGTAGGCTCTCTCCAGACCTATTAGGCCCAATAGTCTATGGGAGGAAGAGTCTTCTTGAGATCTTCCCTGTGGATTGGAGTGACGAGGTCCGGACCGCAACTGCGACCGAAAAGGCTCTGGCGGTCGTTGGAAGTGCTGGCGATGTCCTTCTTTGTCCTCTTCAGAATCTTCTTGATCGACTCTGTTTCTGCTCCAGGACCTCAGGATTTTTCCAGGTGAGAGGAGGAACAATGGCTGAGTCCACGAATCATATCCCATGTACCATTTAAACTTGGAGGTGGCTGTCCAAGGAGGACAGTGAGGTTCCCAACTGCAGCCAGACTTGATGCAGAGCAAGAAGCAGGGGAGTTTCGGTAAACCTCCCCCACTTCTTGTCCTTGCCAGGCACTCAATGAATCTTCGTGTGCTACCCAAGGACAAAGGGAAGTCTTCAGTCAACACCCACAACCCCCTCCCCTGCCGAATGGTAGAAAAGTCCAGAAATGATAAGCCATCTTGTTCAGAGCTTAGTAAGGTCACAATTTTTACATATGTTGTGCCTTATGTACCTTTATCAGGGTTGCAAGTGCAACCTACAATGGAAAGTATGAAAATAGTTGTGTATAAGGTACACTACCATCAGCCTGAACAGATGGGCATGTCACAGTAACAAATTGTTATTGGAGGCGCGAGAAAAGGGATACTCTGTAACCCCTAAGCACTCAGCATTTGGTGGTGTTTTGATCTCGCAAGATAAAACACGGATAGGATAAAAAGTATCCCCCTGCCCTGGTAACTGCGAGAGTTAGTTGAGGAAAGAAAAGCCATGAAGGAGTAGCTCTAGGAGCTTCTGATAACACTGCACAGAGGGTGCTGTGTGTTGCTTCACTAAAGAATACAGGCCTACAAATCTGAGGAAATCCTAACTGTGAAAATAAATCCCAAAAAGAGGGGGCTGGGTGTGGAAAAAGTCCCCACTCACCTAGGAGATTTAGACAAAAAATGTAGGTGTCCATCAAAGTGCTGGGGCTCACAGGGAGTGGGGATTTCACACGCACAGGAATTTACCCTACCGAATGCTGTGTATTTGTTTGCTAAAGTTGGTTGTGTGTGTATTTGTGCATGAGTACCTGAGGAGAAAAAAACATCATGCAGGAATGCATATGGAATTCTGAAAAAGCAGTGTTTTTTTTTTTAACAAATCCAAGTTTGTCCACGTAAAGTTCAGCAATCGTGTGTGGATCTGGTACCTCCTGAAAATGAGCAGCAGTTGGTTCAATAGATACATGAACCCACTGAGCTATCTTAAAAGCTTCAGTTTTATCAGGGTTCCAATTTACCAGAATGAGGCGCGGATGAGCCTGTTCTGTTCGGATCAGTTTCCATCCTTGGAGTGGTGGGTGGTTTGTAAAGTTGTAATAGCCACACTACTGACTGCGGAATGGTAAATAAGGGGAGTGTTTTTCCAGCTAACTGTCATTGCAGCATCCATTCAAGTAAGACTTCCAAAAAGCTCCTGAAATGTTTGTTCGAGGGGTTAAGATGTCTCAGTAGACCGGTGCATGCAGCTTGCTTTTGTGGGTTTCAATACTAGGGTGCGGGGGGTCAAATTATCTTTTTGCAATAGTAACTCATGCTACATACATATAAACTGCTACATGCTATCATTCCATCTCGGCCGTGACTTACCCATCCGCCTTTCCAGTTAGTCCTGGATCCTCAAAAGAGCAAGGACTCGGCTAGGCCCCTGAGTAATAAAGATTACAGTAAGTAACAAAGATGTATTCTTCTGCGATTAATAAACTGAGCACCACTAAATTGAGTGTTCGTAACTGCTAATTATAGCACTTAGTTGAAGGTATTTAAATGAATGACTGCAGAAAAACATGTTGACAGAAGCAATGTTTGTGGGTGCAATTCTAAGCAGATACTAGCCAAAGAAAGACGATTGCTCACCGTAATCGTACTTCTGAGGCTTGTGGATCTGCTTAGAATCACATGCTTTGCATAGGCCACATCTAGTGTAAGTTGCAGAATATTGTTTTCGAAGTTCAAAAAGGGACGTCAACAGGGCGCGATTGTAATACTATCTCTAGTGTGACGTACCCGGTACCCATGATAACTCACGTGCCAAGGTCCCTCAGATTATTTTTTTCCACCATTGTGGCAAGTTATTTTGCGGAGTCTGTCGCTTGAGCTGCTTTCCGAGTTACTCATCCAAAAACCTGTTTGCTTTCGCGCCAATTCGACGGCTGTTTCCCCGGAACATCTCGGCAGGTGATTCCGCCTTCTGACCAGGAGGGAGAATGGGGTGGGGGGGACTGATCCTTTGTTATAGAATGCATACTCGCATTTCCTACCCATACCGCGTTTGTCCTGCTGCCTCCATGTCCGCCTTCCACTATGGAGCGCACTCCCTTTAAGTTCTGTCCCAAGTGTAACTGAAAATTTCTGTGGGTCGACAAATCGAGTTTGCAACCACTGCCTTCCAGGTGGCCATTGTGAATCCAAATGCGTGGCGTGCAAGCTCTTTAGGCCCAAGATCATAAAGGAGTGCCGGACCAAGCTCGGGGCAGCATATGCCATGTTGGCAGAGTCGGAAACAGCTGACAGGATTTTTGAATCTGACCACGAAGGCCGAGGCAGTCGAGACTCTGATTCGGAGCTCAAGGACCCTACAGTGGAACAATAGGATTCCTGCACACCTGTCCCCAGCCTCGAAAGGCAGACACGCAGCGTGCTGCAGTGAGGAAGGCCTCCGGCGACACCAGCGTTCACGCGCACACTTCCTCCCATAAATACACCCCCCTCCTCTCCCTGGGTGTCCCTCAACTGGTAGATCAATGGAGGGCTTCATGCTGTCTGTTGGCGCCTCCCGGCCCACCTACCTAACGCTGATCGCACCAGTTATGGTTCTGCCTGCGCACTTACCACAAGGCAATCATGCAGACACTACGGCAAAGGGTGCGCTTAAACACTGCTCAGGGGCTGAGGCAGAGATGCCAAACGGCTGCCGAAAAAGCGCAAATCACATTCTCACTCGGAAAAACACCATAAGGAGCCTTCTGCTCATGGTACAGAGGCCACTCAGGCCCCAAGACCCTCTGTCTTCTTCCCTCCACAAGATGAGCCTCAAGGACACGTCTGGAGCTGTTTGGGGGGTCACAGGAGGTGCTTCCACCAGACAAACACCACTCCAGAGACAATACTGTCCGCTACCCCCTGAACCCAATCACAATTTGAGGACACATAGGTAACATTTCATTTTTTGTGGACTTTGAGTAAGCTGCCCACTCCTTCAAGCCCTGCTGAGCAGCCTCTGGTACCGCCTCCAGTGTCAGCGACACCCTCTCGCCCTGCTGCCCAGAAATCTCTCACAAGGATCTCTTTATGAGGACATGCAGTCCACACAAGCTGACCAGGGCATGTGGGTGGATATCCAGGGTGATCCCGGCCAAGAGAGTGATGACACCTACCTGCAGGACCAGGATGACCAGACGTCCTTTGTTGACCCCTCTGTGGCTGAGGGCGGGCAAACCACTCTACAATGGCTACTAAAAAAGGCGGCTCATTTTGCTTTAGACACTGAAGAATCCAGTCCTGCAGGGACCAACTTCATTGAAGATATTCTCAACAAGTCCATCAAGAAAAGGGTTTCTCCATCCCGATCTGTCCCCTCTCTTACTAGGGCAGTGCTGGGGAGAATTTTCATTTCTGTGCCAATTCCCTTTAACCTTGGAGAACCCCAGCTCGTTTGCTGGACTCTGCGCTTTTTAATTTTAACTTCTGAGTGGGTGGGACTTTTTTCTCACACTTGTGTTTTTCTGACTATGATTTTTGTGTTTCTTACTGTTTAATGGAGTATTGTGAACTCCATAGGCATCTGCTTTTTGCATTGGGACACATAGCACCTTTTGTGCAGTGCCACTGAGAAGTCCTTTGGACTTTTCTTGGGTGGACTACTGTTCCCAAGAATAGTATGATGACTCCTGTCTTACTTACCCTTTCTTTTGTAGCTCCAGCACACACCACCCTATGTGGAGTGCTGGGGGGGAGGTGTTACATAGTAACTCCTTTAGCCCACTTCTCGTGTACCATTCTGTTACACTAACTACTTGAATAGCTAGTGGCAGTGGATTCTTTTTTACTACCTTGTGCCATGTATCTGCAGGCTGATTCCTCAGCTCCAGTATAGCACCCAGGGGTAACCAGTTTCCCAAAATGGCCCGTCTTCTTTTTTCGCCATTTCTTGTTAGTTCCTTCTGGGCTTTTACTGGGTTTTTGAATCAGGTTTGAGTCCTTTTTGTTGGCAGGCTTCAGCTCTGAAGCCCGCCCAGGCTCCAGTGTGTCTGGAATGGCAGAAAGTGAGGGAGGGTTCTGAAACTTCCCCTTTCTTTGTCTCTAGGTGTGCTTGAGTGAAACCAGTTCTGACTTGCCGGCTAGCTGTCCGGGAGGATAAGCACACTACTGGGTGATTGACACCCTAGGGCTGTGAATGAATGGGAACTTGCTTAAAAGCAAGGTTTTTGGGACTAGAGCCAGAGTTGACCACTGGAGGACAATATCAGACGAAGACTTGAAGAGACGCCAGCAGCACCTTCTTGGACCACGAAATGCCCAGTGAAGACCTGCAGCTGTGCTGACCCAGTTTTCGTTTAGAGTGGGAAGACCTCTATTGGCCGACTTCCTCCCTTGGGCTGGTGCGACAAACTAGCTTTGAGACGAGCTTCATTTTGGCGCATACCTGACTTGCTGTGCCTTTCCAAGGCTGCAGAATCCCAATGCCCGTAGAACCCTGACCATCATCGAGTGCATTGTCTTCGTAAGTGCTAATACGGCCAAACCTTCGTGGGCATCCAGAGGACCCTACAGAAGCAGGCAATCTTCATCCAGAGTCCCCTCACCAGAGTCCCCTCACCAGAGTTCAAGTTTCTCCAGCATGGGGTCTGGCATGGATTCACATGCTCATGAATATTCCCCGTCGTCAGGCTGGGAATCCTCGGTAAAGAAAAAACCAGTATCAGTTTCGTTTCTGATCTGTCTTTCGTAGTAGTAACCAATCACTGGTCTCTGCGTCATACTGACCACAGCCAATGACTGCCCTCTACCTAAGCACCGCCTCTGGCAGCCATCTTCAGATTTTTACCGCACGTTCATGTGTTGGGATTCTCGTGCTATTGCTCTCGAGCGTTAGTGCTAGTTTTTCACGTTTTTTGCTCAAAAACTTCGTTTTTTCGGTCCAAAGAGCCTCAAGCTCCACGACTCTCCATCCGATCAACGGGGACCCGTGTCGGATTCGTCTGCGCCCCTCAAGGGTGAAGATTTCGTCGAGCTACGCTTTGGAGGACTCCAGAAGCTTCTCAGGCCCGGACATGGCCCAGGAGAAGGGAAGCTCGACGCCCGGAAAGCTGTTCAGGGTCTGCCCTGGATGCCAGCTGTAGAACGTCTTTAAGGAGGACGAACACTCCTTTTGTCTATACTGCTTACATGAGGACAAGACGCACGTGGAGAAGGACTGTTTCTTGCGGCAATATGTCGGAGCGGACCATGAAGGACCGCCATCAACGTCTCGCCAACTGGCTGGAAGGGAAGAGCCCGTCAGGCGAGAAGAAGAGGAAGAAATCCGAGCGGTCTTCTAAGACCTTTGAGGACGCCCCGGCGACGGGGGTCCAACACAAGGCCAAGCACCGCGAGTCCGCTGGCACCGGGAGCGCCGAACGGTCAGGCTCTACGGGCGCCAGGCAGGGCGCACCCTCCCCGGCACCTTCAACTACGAGCCAACGCTCTGGGTCGGGTAAGAGGAAGGGCGAGCACCCGGCGAAGCTCCTGGAGAGGCCCCGGTCGAGCTCGAAGGCCCCATCGGAGGGGGAGCGAGGCAGTGTCCCCCCCCCCTCAAGGATAAGGCGGTGAGCGCACCTAAGGTGGTGAAGGCCTTAATCCATCCGGCCAAGCCCTCTATCGATACTGTCGCGGCGACCCTGGCTCAGCCTGTGGAGGCTACACCAGTGGTGGCGACCTCGGGGCTCAGAGTCTCCCTGCCACCTCGGAGGGAGTCCTCTTTTGTGCCCATCGATAGGACCCCCGTGAAATCCCCGGCGGGGAAGAAAAAGGGGGGGCAGGGCGTCGTCGTAGATTCGGCTTCAACCTCGGAGGAAGAGCTGATCGAGGTCTTAAGCCACGGCCTTGGCGTGGAAGAAGACCGGCCCGTCGTGATGGATCCCGACGCGGGTGACGATGACGTCGTCGAGGGTGCCGACGGGGCCACTGATCGCCCGTCGGATTCCCCTCTGCCAGCGCCGCAAGACAACTCAGCGGCCATTTTGTTGGCTATACAGTCCTTATGCACAGAGATAAGGACGAGACTACCGTTGCCGACGGAGGAACCTCTCCCGTCGGGGGATCCTGAACCGGGACCTTCTGGCGTTCCCCCGCCCAAGAAAAGGATTCACCCTCCACCTCCTTTTCAGCCATCGCGCACTGTCCAGCCCTCCTCCCCGTCCACCCGAGGGGATGATACGGGGACTGACACGACAGCGACGGGTACTGACGACGAGGTATACGACGAGGATTTACCGTCGTCACCTCCCACCAGGGCTTCTCCACCCGACGAGATTGGTTCGTTCCACTCCATGATCGCCAGGGCATCAGAGCTTTTCCAACTCTGCCCTGAGGAGAAGAAAAAGGAAGGATTCCTTTATCAACGGCGCGAGGCCAAGAGGAAGACGGTCCTCGCGGTGCCTCTACTGGACGATATTTGGGATGAGGGCCTCGCCCTCCTCAAGAACCCTTCCACTACGCCAGCTAGAAGAGACCGGTACGAGAAGAAGTACCGGGTCCCGGACGCAGCCCCCCTGTGCCTCCGGGCGCAGCCTACCCCGGACTCCGTCGTCTCCGCGGCGGCCAGGAAGAAAGCGGGGGGGGGGTGCGGCCTCCACATCGACTTCCCCACCGAAAGGCGAGGGAAAGAAATTGGACACTATGGGACGCAGGGTCATCTCGTCTGCAGCGACGACGATTAAAGCGGCCAACGCCTTGGCTATCGTGGCCCTCTACGACAGGGAGCTATGGTACAAACTGGCTCCCCTGCTGGACTTCCTACCGGACGACAAGAGGGCGGATGCCCTGGAGATCCTACAGGAAGGTGAGGTGGCGTCGGACCACGCCATCACTATTGCGCCGGACATCGCCGACACTGGGTTTCGCCAGTTGGGCAACGCCGTGTGCCTTAGGCGGCGTGGATGGCTCAAGGCTACGGACTTCCGTCAAGACGTACAGACCAGAGTCCTGGACATGCCGTTCGATGGGAACAACCTGTTTGGGAAAACAGTGGACGATTCCCATCAGGCCATTAAAGCGGATACTGAGACGGCCCGGGCCCTTGGGGTTCTGCAGCAACGACGGACGCCCTTTCGGAGCAGGGGAGGCAAGGGCGCCTCCAAAGGTTCCGGCGGCGGTTTCTCCACCTACCGTCAAGCGGCCCGCTCGTCGTCTCAGGAGGCCTACAGAGGACGAGGCAAGTCTGGCGGACCCCGCCGTCGTCGCCAAGGAGGTCAAGGCGGCAAGGCCTCGTCGAAACAGGATTGAACCGACCGTGGGGTCGGGCCACCACCGATGCACCCGGGTGGGAGGCCGGCTGGCGAGCTTCGTCAGCGTGTGGGAGTCCATCTCCACCGACCGTTGGGTGCTGGACGCCTTAGCCCGGGGCCACGCGCTCGAGTTTCAAAGAAGGTGCCCGCGCGTCCCCCCCGTGGCCAGGAAAGAGCTTCACGTCCCTCAGCTTCTCCTGGAGGTAAGGGCGATGCTCAGGAAGGGCGCCATCGAACTCGTCCCAAAGAGGCTTCGGGGCTCCGGAGTTTACTCGAGATACTTCCTCGTGAAGAAGAAGACGGGAGGATGACGCCCCATCCTAGACCTGCGACGTCTGAACAAATTCATCAAGGCGCAGAAGTTCCGGATGGTCACCCTCCAGCACGTCCTGGGTCAGCTGGAGGAAGGAGACTTCCTGTCGTCGTTGGATTTGGAGGATGCCTACTTCCATATTCCCATCCTAAAGGGGCACCGAAAATTCCTCAGGTTTTGGTCCAAGGGCGTCACTACCAGTTCAAAGCCCTCCCCTTCGGACTACGGTCGGCACCCAGGGTATTCACCAAGTGCCTTGCACCGGTGGCGGCGCAGTTGCACCGCGAGGGGATCCACGTCTACCCCTACCTGGACGACTGGCTCATCCGGGCCAAGACGAGGGAGCTCGCCGTGGAGCACACGGCAAGGACTGTCCAACTTCTCACGGACCTGGGATTCTCCGTGAACTACGCCAAGTCCCACCTGGTACCCGCGCAAAACGCACTGTTTCTGGGAGAGAAGCTCGACACAGTGTCCCTTCGGGCCTCCCCGTCGGAGGAAAGGACCAGGTCCATCCTGGGCAAGGTACAGCGGATGTTGGCTTCCGACGCGGCCAAGGTGAGGTCCATCAAGTCCCTCCTCGGAATGATGTCTTCTTGCATCTACCTCATTCCCATGTGCAGGCTCCGGATGCGCCCGTTGCAGGAGTTCCTGGACGCGCGCTGGATCCAAACGACGGGCGGCTTCGAGGAGAGGATCACACTCGACGAGAGTTTCCGCCGCGCGGTCCGGTGGTGGGGCACCCGCGCGCATCTGACGGCGGGCATGGACTTCCAGACCCCAGACCACCAGGAGACAGTGACCACGGATGCCTCCCTGGAAGGGTGGGGAGCGCACACCGAAAATCTACACGCGAGAGGCCTTTGGCTCCCGACGGAGAAGTCCCTCCATATCAACGTCCTGGAGCTCCGTGCAGTGTTCTGGGCCCTCAGGTCCTTCCTTCCGTCCCTCAAGGGCAAGGTGGTGAGGATCTTCACCGACAACACCACCACCATGTTTTACATCAGGAAACAGGGCGGAACCAGGTCCCCAGCACTGTCCAAGGAGGCGCAGGACCTGTGGCATTGGGCCGTCGCCCAAAGGATGTTTCTGGTGCCGTTTCATCTGGCAGGGATAAAAAACACCATCGCCGACTCACTCAGCAGGGAGCTGCGCTCGTGCCACGAGTGGGAACTACGGCAGGATCTAGTGGATCGCCTCTTCCGACGGTGGGGCACACCCCAGATCGACCTGTTCGCGACGGCGACGAACTCCAAGTGCCGGAGGTTCGCCAGCAGGTTTGCCCAGGCGAGGAGCATGGGCGATGCTTTCTCGTTCCCCTGGGAGGGCCTGTTCCTCTACGCGTTCCCTCCTTTGCCACTGCTAATCCGGCTCGTCAACCAGCTCAAGAGGTCACGGTGCAGGATGATCCTCGTCGCACCTGCGTGGCTGAGGCAGATATGGTTCCCGGTCCTTCTGGACTTGTCAACGTCCCCGCCAATCAAGCTGCCAGTGGACGCGGATCTACTCTCCAGGGAAGGAGGTGCCATCCTCCACCACGACCCGAAATCGCTGAACTTGCAGGCCTGGCTCCTGCAGCGCTAGAGTTTGGAGGATACGACATATCGGCCGATTGCAGAGAGGTTCTTGCAAAGGCCAGGGCGTCCTCGACTCTTAAATGCTACGGACACAAATGGAAGAGGTTCTCTGTCTGGTGCCGGGCACAGAAGATTAACCCTCTACGGATTACGGCTCCCCAGGTACTGCCGTACCTGCTGACGCTGACCAAAGCTGGACTGGCACACGCGTCCATCAAGATTCATCTTGCTGCGATCTCCCGATACACCAGAACCACGGGGCGGACGTCCTTGTGGTCTCATCGTCTGGTGAAAGAGTTCATGAAGGGACTGTTCAGATCGTTCCCGCCGGTGAAGGCTCCGGCCCCGGCGTGGGAGCTCAACGTGGTGCTGACCAAGCTCATGGGACCTCCGTTCGAGCCTCTGCACTCGGCCCCGTTGAAGTTTCTGTCGTGGAAAACAGCGTTTCTTGTGGCCATCACCTCCGCACGACGGGTGGGAGAGATCCAGGCCCTTTCCTGCAAGGCCCCGTACTTGACTTTTCACGACACGAGGGTAGTGCTCAGGACGCACCCCTCCTTCATGCCCAAGGTACCGTCGGACTTCCATCTCAACGAACCCTTGGTGTTGCCTGTGTTCTTCCCGTCGCCTTCGTCGCCGGCTGAGAGGACTTTGCACTCGCTGGATGTGGCTAGAGCGCTGAAGTTCTACGTGGACCGCACGAAGTGTTTTCGGAAGACGTCACAACTCTTTGTGAACTTTGGACCTGTCAATCAGGGGAAGGCTCTCTCGAAGGCTTCCATTTCCAGATGGTTCTCCGGCTGCATCATGTACTGTCATCGGTTGGCAAACCGACCGCTGCCTGGCCGTCCGAGAGCCCATTCCACCAGAGCGATCGCAGCTACCACGGCATTCCTTCCTGGTGTTCCCCTGCTGGACATCTGCAGGGCTGCTACGTGGAGGTCGACGCACACCTTCACGAAATTCTACTGCGTCGATCGGGATTCCAGGGAGGAGTCCAGGGTCGGCCAAGCAGTGCTGCGCAACCTGTTCGCCTGAGGTGAGCCTGGTGAGGAGGTAAGATGCTTAATGTTGAGTTTTATGTAATGCTTAATGTTGAGCCTTTGCCACCTCCCGTGGTTGTGCATCTGTGTACTGCTATGTATTCTTTATTCATGAGCATGTGAATCCATGCCAGACCCCATGCTGGAGAAGGAACAAGTTACTTACCTGTAACTGTTGTTCTCCAGCATGGGTCTGGCATGGATTCACATGCGAACCCTCCCGCCTACCCCTCTGCGGCTCTTCACTTGGTCATACTGCCACTTCACGTGCTTCCAAATCTGAAGATGGCTGCCAGAGGCGGTGCTTAGGTAGAGGGCAGTCATTGGCTGTGGTCAGTATGACGCAGAGACCAGTGATTGGTTACTACTACGAAAGACATATCAGAAACGAAACTGATACTGGTTTTTTCTTTACCGAGGATTCCCAGCCTGACGACGGGGAATATTCATGAGCATGTGAATCCATGCCAGACCCATGCTGGAGAACAACAGTTACAGGTAAGTAACTTGTTCCAACTTCTACCCGGAGATGTTAGTTCTTCTATGGCGCTGAGAAAAAGGCACCAAAACCACAAAAGGCTGCTGAATCGAGGAGAATCCATTGCTGCCGATCCCCTCTCTCGAGTGCTGCTGCAGAAGCCCGCCAGACATCCTCTCTTTCGTCACCCCGACCAAGGACCAGGAACAAGCGTCTGCTACACTGCAACAGGAAGGCATCCAGCTGGAACACTTTCTTCATTTCACAGGTACTGTGGCACTTGGGGTACATCTACCTTTTGCCAATTGTGGTGCTTCCTAGCTTGGAGAGTACTATTTTACCCTCCTTTGAGTTGACCTCAACTCACTTGCACTTGCCTTCCAGCTTGTGCTTCTTCAAGGTGCCTCCTCTTGAGCTTCTGTGATTTTCTATTTGAACTACTTACTTTTAAAAAACATTTTCTAAGAGCATCAGAACTTTGAGCTAGCACATTGACTTTGGCTGTCGTGGCTCCCTAAAGGCCCCCTTCTGAACCTATTGGCTTTGGCACTGCTTGTTCCATTACAGGTTTTAATTGTTGAACACTATTATTGCTGGGATAAAAGACTGCCTGCATCCCTCCGGAAGAGTCTTAACTGTTTTTCTAAGCACAAAGTATGATCTGATCTAACTAAAACCTTTCCCTCCTTATAACTCAATATTGCAAAGGTGATCATGAATAAGTGTTATTACTGACCTCAAATGACATCACTCATTGTGCAATGTGTATAACATATGAAAAGTTACTCACCTGCTGTATTGCTCTTGTTGAATTGAGTCCTAACTTTGGGATTAATTTTGCTATTAGTTGCTGGTTTTTAAAGATTGTCTAATTATCCTATAAATAAATATTTATACTATAAGTGTGTTTACTTGGATACCTGTATTTACTGATTTCATTTTACAGTTCACATTACCCCTCTTAAGCCTGACTGTTCAGTCACACTACCAACTTCTGAAGTACAGGCCTATATTAAAAGGTGGGGTTACCCA
Source organism: Ambystoma mexicanum (assembly GCF_040938575.1). NCBI lineage: Eukaryota > Metazoa > Chordata > Amphibia > Caudata > Ambystomatidae > Ambystoma > Ambystoma mexicanum. The sequence continues at coordinate 1,384,492,200 of NC_090929.1, read as the reverse complement.
ATACCAAGAGATGTCCTGTTTAGTCCCACACTCTACAAATTCTTACCTAACAGGCAGTTAACCCACGGGTGGAAAAATATTTTGGGCCTTCTTCAGATCCCCTCTACATTAGGGGCAACGTCAAGCCAGATTCTCTGGTTGTGACCACTACCAAAAAGAAAGCTGGTGTTGCACTCTCAAACTCAGAGGCACCTCCCAACAAGGACTGCAAGAGATTTTATACGCTGGGTAAGCGTATTGCAACCTCTGCTGCATACCTCACCAGAATAGCAAACGCCGCCTTGCTTGCCAGCTGCAGCAGCATCCATTGGCATGAGGTCTCTCAGCATCTGGACTCCATACTGGAATCAGCTCGCTCCCATTTGCACATCTGGAAGGATCATTGCAGAGGGCACTGTCCTGAAAAGACATTCCTGGCTCAGAGTATCAGGATTTAAGCCAGAGACACAGGCGGCCTTGATTATGCCCATCGAGGAGGGTCTTCACTTTGGCAAAGCTGTCAATGACCAGATGGAGACAGTGAAGAACAAAGAACATGAAACCATTGGGACCAGTGATCAGATTTCTAACAAGCCCTTCGTTCTGAGAGGAGCGTTCAACACATGTCGAACTTTTGGACGCAGGGCTCAGGGAAACGAGGCCAAGCCAGAGAAAGCATGTCTGGTGCCTCCTTTTTATAGTCTGCATTTTCAGATGCCCTACTAGTACTAGCAGCATGGGTTTCGCTGCGGGAAAGGACGAGGCTGAGCTGCAGTCCCTGCCTCCAAATGACCGACCGATCCACATTCCCTCCCAAGCGTCCCCAGTCGGTGGTTGCATAACACTTCGTACAACAATGGGAGGGAATAACATCAGACCGCTGGGTCCCTGATGCAGTGACCAGAAGATACTGAGTTCCTCGAAACACCTCGCCACCATCCACCGCGTGTAGGACGAATGTCCTCCGAACACCTCCACATCCTCAAGGAGGAGATCCAAATCTTACTACAGAAAGGAGCCATTGAGCTAGTGCCCTTCATGGAACAAAATCAAGGTATTTATTCATTGTACTTCCTTGTTCCAAAGAAAGATCTCAAAATGCGCCCAGTGCTGGACCTGTGCCCTGCAGACACGTATGTCAAACCTCAAAAATCCTGGATGACAATTCTGCAGGAAGTCATCCCACTACTGAAAATGGGGGATTACATGACAACATTGGGCATGAAAGATGCATACTTTCATATTTCAATGTTGCCAGCGCACATAAATGCCTCCAGATTCAAAGCGAGCACTACCAATTCAAAGTGCTACCATTCGGCTTTGCATCGGCCCCCAGGGTATTCACAAAGGTTCTAGCACTGGTGGCCACCCACTTGCGAAGGCAGTCTGTTCCCTTGCATAGACGACTGGCTGATTACCGGGGACACACCCCAGATGTGCCTTCAAAACACGCAGCAATCAATCTGTTGTTTCAATTGGGCTTCTCATAAACGAAAAGTGGTCCGGACTAGTGCCCAGCCAAGTAAAGCAATTCCTGGGTGCACTAATCAAAACTAATCAATGGTTGCAAGCAAGCGGTTGTGGGATGATCTAGTGGTGGTTTCACAACCTCTGGTTCAATCGCTACAGTGGTGGAACAGACAATCTGCTAAGGGGACACCCTTTTCACACACACACCAGTGATTGAGGCCTCTCTCGCGACAACTCATCTATGACTGGGTGGGGCGCTCACTTCCTGCATCACACTGCTCACGGCCTGTGGACACGGGCACTAACCAGGAAGCAAATCAAACTTCTGGAACTACTAGTGATTCTCAAAGCAATTCAAGCCTTCAAGACAGCTAGTGCACAAAATAGTCCTAGTCCTTACTGACCGTACCACAGCCATGTTTTATGTGAACAAAACGGTGGTACACCTTCTCCAGGGCTGTCCAAACTAGCCCAGAACATCTGCCGGCGGGTACTGCATTACAGCATGTTCCGAGTGGTATTGGGACTGATTTTCTATACTCTGACCTGGTGGACAGATGTATAGAAGGCCAATCTATATTGTGACAGGAACAACACTGGGAAGCTGTAGCCAAACCAGTTTAGGTAGCAGTGACAGGCGGTCTAGACTAAGTTCTTCAGAGGGGGTGAGCTTGTAAAGGGTCCACAATGAGGTCACATAATTGAAATCACAGATTACACTTGGACAGGATGTATAGAAATAGTTATTTAACTACTGCCTTAAGGTGAGTTAGCCTAATTGCATGGACAGCTGTGTGTGATGGCCGAATATAACTACAAAAGTGAAGTTTTTTTAACCTTTTAAATTGTGATCGTGACTTTAAATCCAATTGTGTTTTAACCGGGGCAATGAAATTAGTGTGTAATGCCTTGTACTATAACAGGGGGCGTTTTTAATGGTTTATCCCTTGTTAATTACTAGAATTATTTACTGATTTTTAACCTAATAATTTCCTATTTCTGCCACGCCATTCTCTCTCGTACTGTCACACATGATATCTTATATCTTATATATTTTATTTGTTTTTGTGATTTGTAGTGATCCTAATGTACATGTATGTTTGTGGTGAATTACATAAAGTCGAATAAAAGCAATTTTAACAACATTAATACAAAATTATTTGATTCCATTCTCCATCACATGGATTCATTGCACCTCCATTTAGAGATCCTAGGGCACAGACCACTCCATCGAAGGCTGACTGATACTATGGCATGATCCGACCAACTGACTGGGTGAATCCCCGATCCCTGTGCCAAATCCCTTAGGATATAGTCTATTCTCGTTGAGGTTCCATGTGGGGCGGAATAGAAGGAAAACCCGTTTTCTTGTGGTTGGAAGAAACGCCAGGTGTCCCTCAGCCCGTATACTTTCATCGCTGTACGGAACTCCCCACAGCCCCGTTTCTAAGATTCCTGTGCCCCCGAAAGCATAGTCTGCCTATCCAAATTAACATCCATGCAAACAGTAAGATCCCCACCAACTATAAGATGTCCCAGTCCCTCGTTTATTTCTTTCGCTAGGGTTCTCTATGGAAATTTCATCTGACCCTGATTCGGGGTGTACATTGCGGCAAATGTAAATCTTATCTTAATGAAACCCGATATCAACACAGCCCTTCCATCAGCATCTGACCATACTTTGGTCCTTTCCATTCCGAGTGCTCTACGGACCAAAATCCAGACTCCCGCTTTTTCTCGTTATCCCAGATCCCCAGTATTGGCATTCAATCAGGCCACAGGAGATCTTAAGTTCCTCGCCCCTCAGATACTTGGTCTCCTGAAGGAATAGGACGTTGATCTCGAACCTTATGAATTCCCTGGTAACCAAAGACCTTTTAGTCTGGGAGTTGAGGCCCTTTACATTCAATGTACATACCCGCAAACAGTCTCCCGTAGTCCCCTCTACCGAGGCAGCCATAACAAGATCTTTCACTCCCACCCTTTCTCAGATTCAAAATTAACCCCCATAAAATGTGGCATAGCTCGACCTCCCTGATGAGGCCCAACAAGGCTGAAACACGTGTATGGGGTTGTTGTTGGTACACTTGTTCATAAGGGAATTGCCATAGCATTTCGGTGCTGGACTGCCCATGTGGACGGGACAAAGACTGATATACAAATGCATATTTCCCATCTGTGAAAGGTACAATGAGCAAAAAGCGATGGCTGCAAACTCTCAAGTGGAGGAAAAAAACGCAGAACAGGTTATCATGTCATGCTCTTTCTGGAGAGGGGTGCCTGCTACCTTTTTTGAATTAATAATTCCGTAAATGAACGTTGCAAGAGCCATATCATAATTCTAAATCCCCTTCTAAGCCCCCATTTTCACCACCCTCCACCCTACCCCCAAAAGGTGACCGGTCCCCCATAGTTACCATCACTAGGCAACTGTCGAACTACCAAAACAAGCCCAACATCTGGACCCAGCCATAGTCATCTCAATCTTCAAAGCCCACACCCCAACGCCCCGCAAATTCAACTAACGCAACAACCACAAACCACTTTAGTACCTCTCCAATCCTACATGTCCCAACAATACCAATCTTATTTAAATACATCATCCACCTTCGCATTCAACCCCTTCCCTTTAAGTCATGATATTAAACAATCACGTCAAACTACCCATGTCGCCCTCACATCCCCATCCGACATGTGTTCAGGATGTGCTGGCCATGGAAGTGTTCAGCTTCCTACATGTTCTTGATCTGGGGATTTTTCTCCTATTGGGTCCCTTAATTGGTCTATCTCCTTCACTTTCCCCTTGTGGTCCCGAAGTCAATTCATCACCCCCAAATAGCTCTCCTGACACTGTTAATTTCTTCTGTAACCAGCCTGTGCTTATGCCCTTCAAACTCAAAAGTGATCGAGAATGGGAATCCCCATCTATATCGGACTCCTTTTTCATTAAGCCGTTTCGTCAGCGGCAAACACAATCGCCTCTTTGTTCGAGTAGGGGAGTACAGATCCTGAATAACTGTAATTCTCGCCGTGCCCAACATCACCGGACCCTTAGCCCTAGCCTTCTCCAAAATCTTGAGCTTGTCCGGATGGTTGTGGAAACACGCAAGAACTTATCTTGGGCCTCTAGCCAAGCCACCAGCTCTTTGAACTCTCAATTTTCATTTAATCAACCGAATCGTCATCCAAGAGGAGTTTTGTAACTTTGTTTCTCCCGAGGTCCTTCTCAGTCTCCCCATCCTTTTCTGGTATCCCGAAGAGGCTGAGGTTATTTCTCCTTTTGCGATTTTTGGAGTCATCCATTTTCAGAACAATCTCTCTGCTTCTCTCCTCTCCATTTCGCCCATCCTCACATCTATTTTAGTCTCCAAGATGTCCAATGAGGATTGATTATTTTCCACCTCCTGTAATCTCTCCTCCATTTTGTCAAGTCTAGGGTTGATCTTGTCAACTTCACCGCCGATATCAGCCCTCATGCTCCGGATCTCTTCAAGTAACGAAGCGGCATACTTCTTGGTTGCCATAGAGTCCTCCCCTCCAGCCGCCATTTTCGTCCCTGTGTTATTGACTGTGGAGGCAGGCCTGCGAATTCAGCCAGCTTTGATCTAAACTTCGTATAACACTGGGCCAAAGTGAAACATCCAAGAGGAACAGTACACAACCAGCACCCCCTCCCTCCGGGGGGAGGCCACATTATGGCTCTCATGACTCAGCCAGGCTCACAGATCTAGGAAGTTGCCAACGAGGCAGATCCTTTCTCTCTCCCACTTGGTTGACGAAGACATATCTCCCGACATGCAGGGTTTGGGGGGGTCGGTGTCAACCCTACATTCATTAGAATCTGGACTCTTAGTGGCCTCTTCTGGTTTTTACAGGAGTGAGTGATTATCTCCTAACTATATTGCCTCCTTCCGGTACTCTTTAGTTCTCGCTCCGAGCTGGCTCCTGCTGAGCTCAGGATGACCTCTATGTGAACATCGTATCCATTCATTTGAGATATAGGCGAGGCAGGCACACGCCCCTAAATCGGGCACCCACACCTCCCGTACAGTCCCTTCTAATGTGGACCCAGTTTGGAGCCACCTGCGCAGTCACAGGGTTCTTTGGGCCCCCACTATACTAGAGGGTCGTTACAAATCTCCACTGGGTTACTCCAGGGCCCTCCAGTATTTTTTGTCTGCCAGCTAGTTATTCCAAAGGTTTCATCCGTTACCTCCCGCTCCCCAACTTGGATACTCCGGACCTCTTCAGTCATGTAACACCTCCTGGACCCAGGCTACGAGAGGCGGGCACACACACACACCCCAGTACTGGGGACCCACACTTCCCGGATAGTACCGCTCTTGCAGATTCACTATAGCCTTGCCACATTGACCATGGTGTCCCCACCCTTTTTTTCACCCGAGTTCCCAATTTTTCCTTACGTCCCCTGCACTCTGCAGATTTAGCCCCTACCGGCACCTTTGTGCTTTCCTGCAGTCCGGCATGCCTGCTCTTTTATCTAGCTGAGACCGTGCCTGGAATGCAAGGTGAACTCAGGCACCGCTTCACATTACACAACACTGCAGGGACCGGGCCACTCCCGGGACGGTTACACTTTTGGGTAATAGATCTCCACTCAGATGTCCAGGTATGAGGGGGGGAGATTAAGGGTCTCACCAGCAGCTCTCCAAACCTCATTCGGGGTGTGGGGGGGATCGTATAGGCATCACGGGATCATTCCAATGCGCCCTCAAGTGCGCTTAAGTAATAAACTGAAATCCCAGCGAGGGCCTGCGCAATGGAGAAATCACTTTCACTTTCTCGCATTGTGTTCGCAGAGTCGGATCTCTGCTTGTAGGCGACCAATGCTTTTGGTTTTTGGGGTCAGATGCGCCCTGTTGGGTCTTCTCTCCACCTGTCGCAGAGTTTTCGTTCCCGTCGGGCCTTAAGTGGGAGATCACTTAATTTTGCAGAGTCTGGATGATTGAGGAGCATGCTCAGACTTCCATCTGCACGCTCCCACGCACTACACTAATTTTAAAGGGAAAGCTTATTTGTTCACTGCCAAAGGCTCTGGTACCGTCCCCATGTTGGGGGACACCTGCAAGGATGGAGGTAAGGGGACTATGTACTATTAGTACTCTGGTCACTATGGTCTAACTTTAATTTTGGATGGTAGTCAATCATTTAGTGACATTGATTTTGAAACCTTTGTTTTAAGATGAGTATGATCTGGAGCCAATCTTATTTCAAGCACAATTGAGTGCCTGCATTGAAAGGTCCTTCCTGAGAAAGTGTTTTGTTCATGTTTTTGGTTTCTTCAGATGCATGTACCCTTGTCTACTGTAAGTGGTGAGTGCTTTGCGACATTGGCCTTGGTTATGTGGGGGATGGCCTTGTAAATTACACTGTTGAACTCTCAAATTGAAATATGAAGCCAGTACAGTAAAATCGAGACAGGCAGCATTATCATCTTGTTCTATTCCAGGCAGTCTGTCCTGGTGAGAACTGTGCTAGTCTTGCTGATGGGCCTGACGATTGTTGCACAGTAAAGGTGTTCCTAATATGCTCCACAGGCTTGTGGGCATATGTTATGCTATTGTATAGGGATTTATAATGCGTACTGCTGCTTTTTACATTGTATCATTCTTGCTGAAATATCACCCAGAGCGTGTCAATGGCACGTCATAATCCTGTACACAATAATACGTACTGTAGGCATTGCGCTTCAGCCGAGAAGGCGGCTTCTCCATCATGTTTGCATCCAGCATTTCCAGCACACTCTTAACTCCTTGGTGGTACAGTTTAAACAGTGGGGTATGCTCTTGCAATATTAGGTTTGATATTGATATCTACAGCGTCCGTATTACTATCTGTAGTATTCTACTTCAGTATAGTCCCAGTGTGGTGAACGGTGAGGCGACAGGCGGAACAGTGAATGTTCACGCCATTTGCCAGAAGTCCTACTCATTGGTTTAGGAATTTACTATAAATATTGCATTTTGACGTCTCTCCTTAATGACTGCTATGTTAATGAATATAGTAATAAGAGTGCATTATTGGTAAATTGCTATTTGGTTGATAAATTCTAGATAATGTTTGCTTGCACAAGAACTATAGTTGGCTATATCAAATAATTTGGGATTTTCAGTCTTCCTACATCAAACTGAAATTGGCGTTGCCAGCAGTCCAAAGCACCTCCCCTCCTAGCAGTATGAGGAAAGAAATACAACAACCGCCTCTAGTAGAATTCACTGTGCCAAACATGCAGCATGTGTTGGGGAGAATTCTCATAAATGGTTGATTTCCCTTACCTACTGAGTCCCTCAGCAGCTTTGCTGGATTTCTAGGGTTTATTTATTTCACCTGGTAGGAGTGTGAGCCTTTTTCCCACTCTTACATGTGTTTTGCTATGTGTATTTCTACTTTCTGTGTGATCTTGGGCACTGGAGCTTCACCTACTCCATGTGCACCACTTTTTGTCTTACACAGCACCCTCAATGCAGTGACAGGGTTGTCTTTGAGACTTCCCACTGACTCCATTTTTCTGGGGCTGACTACTGTTCCCCCAGAAACAGGTAAAGTTGCCATTAACTTTATATAGTCACTTTAAACCACAGACCCAGTACACCCCATCTTACATGGAGTATTGGAAAGGGTTAACTCTTATCCCTTTGTGTCTGTGCCTCTTGGAGTGTAACGCTCACCTGATTCCCGTAGAGGCGCCGGTCTTGACTGGGCGTATACCGTATCTTCAAAGGTGATGTGTAACACACGGCTGGCTCTTTGGGCTGGACCTCTGTGCACTGTATGTCTGACTCGAAGGGTAAGATGTCTGCAGATAGAAAATATGGGATTAAGGAACTGGGTTATTGAATGTGTCTCTCTTCTTCCCTTTCTCTTCTCCTGTAGAACCCCAAAGGTTAACGCTCTCACCTTAGGTAAGTGAATGCCGAGCTCTCCATCTGCCTCGGGGCAGGGTGCTGTAACCAGTTTCTTCACTGGATAAGGGGAGCAGGCCTCTTGACTTCAGAGGACTGCTGTCCGTTGTTTACTGCACGAACGGTAAGTTTCGAGTAATTCTAATGTCTTTAAAGTCTTTAGTAATGATGTCTCTTGTTTTGCAGGGTTCCGGCGATGGCGGATGACGGGCTGAAGTGAGTTGAAGATGGAGCCCGTGTGATGAATAGGAGCGCCTGGAAGCACATAAGTAAGCGCTTGTTGCCTGCTTCACGATGCGCTCTAACTGTCTTTTTATTTTGCAGGTACAAGTTCGGAGCGGCTGCAGGGTGCCGGAATACCCACTGGGTTAGATGTGGAAAGGAGTAATGGCACGTGAGTATTAAAGTTCCCCAATGTCTTTAAACGCACCTTGTTTTGTCTTTCAGATGCGGGATGCAGCGCCGAAGGCATCCGGAGCGTGCGAAGAGTTGGTAAGCTTTTGTCTTTCAGATGCCGGAATGCAGTGTGAAGACCTCCGGAGCGCACGAAGAGTAGGTAAGCCTTTGTCTTTCAGATGCCGGAATGCAGCGCGAGGCGTTGGAGACAGCCGATGGACCAGGTAAGTGAAGAGCTGTCACTGAAGACCGTAATGCCTAACCTGTTCTTTCTTGTCTTTATAGGTGTTGCTGAAGACTGGATTCAGGATGGTAAGCCTTTTTCCTTAGGCCCAGGATCAGATGCAGAAGACACGATGAGCGTTCTGCTGCAGAGGATGCAGAATAACGCAAAGCAAGATTCATCCATCGGGTGTGGTTTAAATAGCCTCCTGTAGTGCTTAGGTGTCTCCTTCCACAGCCACGCCTAGGTAAGAAAAGAGTTCCTGCTTTCCAGAAGAGTTCCAGTGTTCTGAATCTAGGGAGTGGCTCCTGCCCCACCCAACAGGAAAAGTAGTTCCAAACAGAAGAGGATCAGAGGCTCAACTGGCAGGCAAGTAAGCAGCATGGTCTGCTGCAGGTAAGTTCACCCAAGCATTATGAGCCCGGCGCTTCCAGCGCTGGGACTGGGCATATTTATGAGCCTGGTGCCACTGGTGCCAGGACTGGGTCCAAAAGGTCCCAATTGGGACTGGTTGGCACTCGGAACCTGGGTTATGGATCTGCTTCCAAGGGAGTTGGGAAAACCCCGAACTTTTGGAAGCAGAGATCATGACATGGAGCCTTGTTTCGCTCCCTTAACATTAAGACTTGGCTGGTGGCAGTGGTATCTACCCTAACTTTTCTACCGCGATTATCTTATATAAACATGGTAATGTTTTAGGCTATTATATTAACCTCAAACATAAAACCCACTTGACCAAATACATTTTATTTTGGTTCCGGCTGGGTTTATTCGCCTTTTCTTTTTGTTAGTCATTCTCGTGTTTTTCTCTGCACGCCAAACCAGCGTTGACTCCTTTGTTCGCTGTCTTTTCGCAGGCTTCTGCACAGAAGCCCTCCTTAAGGTGCCTGACAGTCTAGGTAGGCAGGATGTGAGGGAGGGATCTTCGGACCCCTACCTTGGGTTCACTTGGTAACCCAAGTCGCACTCTTGTCTGATTGGCTGATGGGACTTGCCTTGCCAGGCCAGCCACCCTGCTGTGTGATTGACAGCCAGGCTGTATGAATGGGGGAAAACTGCTTAAAAATCAGGTCTCTGGGACTGGAAGAGCAGAGTCGCCACTGGAACAAAGGAACCAATGAGGAAATGGAAGAAGAGGACCCCTACCACGACAGAACTGCCCTGTGAAGCCCTGCTGCAGGTCCGAATCGCCAGAATCCGATGACACAGAAGATCCTCCAGGAAATTTCTTCCCTTGAGCTGGTGGGACCAACCAGTTCGCCCAAACTACAGGCCAGGACCCCTCCTCTGGTCGAATTTGCTGTACAGAGCTACAGTGGGCCGGATAGCCAGGAAGGTCGGACCCTGCTTGGGTTTTAAGGAGTGCACCTTTTATTCGTCGTTTTGCTCTGCTGCTGGTTTCTTCACTGGGTGGCGCAGGACCCTCCAGTCTTTCTACTTCGTGTCGGTCCGACAGACGTTTCAGGAACTGTGAGCCTGCAGGAACCACCAGGAACGTCCGCCTCAGCTACAAATCCCTCTCTGTTTTAAAGTACTGTGCAAACCCGGTTGTCCGTTTTGTTCAACCACGGAGAAAGTGTTTGAAATCTTTCTCCAAAATGAGGGCTTGTCCTTCTCTTCTCTTTGAACTAACTTTTCTACCAACCAACCTCGTCCGGAATCTGTGCCACAAACTTTACTGCAAACTACCCTGAACTGTGTGATCTTGAGCAAAAGACTTTTGACCCATTGACTTTGGCCCTAAGCTTTTTCTAGCTGATCTCCTCACTGTAGTCTCTCTTGTTCAATTGCCCTGAGTACTTACCTGTTGTTTTTGCCTAATTTCTAATAACTTTGTCCTTCCCTCTCTTTTAAATTGCTAGAGTGCCATTTTGCTCCCATTTCATTTTGTGAGCTTAACTTGTCTGGAATTTAAGGGAAGTGCTGTGGTGTATTTATGATTGTGATTTTTTAACTTGCTTAGAATAGTGAAATGTTATACCACTGTTGAGTAAATAAATATACATTCTTTTACTTAGAAACCTTGAGTCAGTGTTTGCCTGAATCATAGTAATTGCTGTCCTTTGTGTAACTATTTGTATTGCTCACTTACTCTTGAGATATGTCTGGCTGCTCCACTACTGCTACCACTAGAACTGTGTAGTACAGGCTTGTACCAAAGGTGAAATTTTACTGTCACTTGTCGTCTTAATTGTGTGTAGTGTTCCCAAAGGGTACTGCAAATAATTCTACCTAACAGCTTTTAGTATTGTTAAGGCTGTTGTTAAGGCTGTTAAGGCATAAATAATTTAACTATAATTATGTACCCAAATTAAGGCTATCAATAGTTTAGGCTAAGCACGGAGAGGTGGCACTATACATACACTGTATTTTTAAGGCAATGGTTTAATAATCAGAATAATTTGTTTTGTATTGGCTTGTTCTGTAATGTAGCCATCTAAATAATTGCTTCTTGTGATTCATCCCCAATTCAGTGGTACTCCATTAAGCAACCTCCGAAGGATGAAGGGCTAGATTTCTGTCATATGAATTTACTTTTAGTTTGAGCATGGATTTCAGCAATGAACATTTAACTCGTTGAGCAATTTTACCAGTTAAGAGACATAAAAACGACATGTTATAAACATTGTCACTATGACTTAAATAATGAGAAGTAACAATATAGGACGTGTGTCAATTCACTTCCAAGGGATTGCCTTACTGGTGATCAAGATGAGGCTTTCCTTCTATTCAAGCAGAGCAGTCTTAAATTATTTTAGACCTTTTTCTCAAAATACCTCCTTGAACGGATGATATTAAGTGGTCTATAACAACCTGCACAATTACGTATCTACAATCTAAATAACAAAACATGTTAACCATAGAAATCTGGCAATGCTTGGAATTTATTTTACTTGCTGTTTATATCACTGTTGGTGTGATTTGGATCCCTATGCTATTGAAGTTCTGATCACTAGGTGGAAGTCCAGTTTTTACAATTTATACCAATGTGTGTGCACTGGTGACTTTTAACCTCTACCTGTTTACAATTCCATGTGCACCTAATGTCCTTTAGTTTTTTAGTACCTTTCTGCTGTACATTGTTCCCAATATCAATCCTGGATAAAAAAGGCCTGCTTTGTGGAATCTGTGTCATGTGATTGTACTTTCGTACACTTTTTCTCAGTACATAAATTATATAACCACTCTAGACTAGCCAGACCCAATTTCCAGACCTCAGGCATGTCTTCAAACGGTAAAACATTTGTTAGAAAATGATACAGGTGCTTGATGAACAGAAATCCAAGGGCCTCATGTTCTGAAGAATCTCTAATTCACAACTTCCTAATGCAGCCAGCTTTACATCTACATGGAAACCAATGTCTCTTTCATGGTGCTGCTGTTCTGTATCCTGGCAAAGTATTGCCCATGTTCACTTCGGCCTCTCAAAGAAATCGAAAGCAATGGAGCAAATTTAGTCATGCATTATTAACTAGCTTATACCCATTCTTATTGTGGTACCTCTATAGTAAATTACCAAAATAGGGTATGTGTATGTACACAACAGAGGGATTTTGAGACCCAATCTGTCCTTACCATGCTGCCTCCTTTTTCTAACTTTCAATTGACAGTGAAGGTACATTTCCAGTTTGTATTCTGTTAAAGAGGAGCACAGTTTAAGCTGTAAGATGATGAAGTTTGAGTGCAGGTGTATATGGGGGTTGCATTGACACAAATTTGAAATGGATACGTTTCGTCGACCTAAATTTGGTTCTGGGGGTAAAATAAATACATATGTAGGAAATTGGTGGGGGGGGGGTATGAAAAGATGGGCAGGGCACAGGGAGGGGAACATCAGGGGATCCCCAATTAAAAGGGAAATGAAGAATAAAATGCAACAGCCAAGTTTAAGCCGACAAAATGTACCACTTTCAAATTTGTGTCAATGAGACAACATTGAACCAGGCACAGGGCATATTAACAAAACTTTGAGCTACTTCCGAATGCTTCACGTTGTAACTCGTGTCCAAAGGTTGCTGCTTCCGGCTAAGTTACTGTTGAATACCCCAAAACAACTTGGAAGCGCTTTTTCGGGTGACCATGTCTCTCCTGTTTTGGAGTTTATCAATCATTCGAAACAAACTGCTTGAAGCATTTGAAAGTGCTGCCATCATTGCTTCTGGTTGTGGTTTTACTTACCGCTTTACTAGATATTAGAACATGTACTGTTAAGAGTAGTTCCTTTGCAAAATAAAATGGAAGGCTTGGCTTTTTTTTGTTCTGCGATTCCCTTATTGTTTCCTTAATTGTGTTCTTTACACAGGTATCTTTTACAGTCATCACAGCATAGCCTTTTTTTAATTAGTCCATGTTTTTTAATTGTCATAGCAATCCGAATCGGTAGATGCAAAAGATAAAAGCAGTGAAAATGTGGAGAGTTTTTCTGTTAATGATAAACTAAGTGGGCATACCCATCGTATAGCACTGAAGTGTTTTACTCCGATCTGGAACATGTATTGTCCCACGATACCCACTGGTCATCATTTGAATGACAGTTTTTATTTTATCTATATTGGTTTCCTTAACATTTAGGGGGTAGCCTCTAATGATGCACAATTGCAGGCTCTGTATTTTATTTTATTTTTGATTGTGTGTTGTATTTTTCCTTAAAGTACACCACGGCAAGGAAGGCAGACTTAGATGTATGCCATTGCAAATAAAGAGCTTAGCCAAAGATTGGTATCAGCACCACTCTTTTTTTTTTTTACCTCTTTTGTATCTACTCATCACAAAACAAAGAAGTCACCAGATGCACAGTGGAGTCAAATGGTGGAAATTGTAATAATGAAGGTGGCATGGAAGTACAAAGATTGTCTCTTTACAAACTATACAATTTGATTAATCATTTTCTTATTTAATGTTCCCATTACAGAGAGCAGAAATTATTTTTCATCTTGCCGATTTGTTGACTGACCATAGAGAGGAGATTCTTTCTGCCAATAAAAAAGACATGGAAGAAGCAGAGAATAAAGGTAGGAAATATTTATCAAATCTTAGTGGCAATCCTCAACAAAATAATTAAATGGCAGTGCCTTATGTTCTGCAAAGTGTTGTTGCTGGTTCAAGATAAAAACAGTGGATCTCTTTCTTACTGTGGTTTTATTTGTACAAGAAAGCATTATAACACAAAATGGATATACGAGTAACTACAAAAATAACTGCAATTACCTACATCAAAACGGTTCTAGGTCAAAGTTTCAAATGCATAGGATCGAATGACCAAAGGGTCGGATGTTTTTTTTAAATGTTATTTATTTTGGGGGGATCCCCCCCTGAACCTCTTTTTTGTGGTAAAAACACTTTTTTTTCCGAAACGGAAACCCAAAAAAATATATATTTAAAAAAATAATAATAATTCGACCCTTTTGTTTTAGGTCAAATTGAGTCGACCCTTTGGCATTCGATCCTTTTGTATTGGGTACTTTAACTGCACACCGATTAAAACAACTATATGAATCTATCTGATAAATGAGCATTTAACGATTGTGTCATTGAAGTCAGAAAGAGCCATTGACTCAATCAGATGGGTTTGCGTGTGGGTAATTATTGTCACGACCTCTATAGCACTCACCCCTCAAACCCAAACAGGCTCATATTCCAGTACCCTTACACCGCCTCATTGGGTTCATAGAGTCTCACGATACTCTTCCAGATGGAGAACTAAGAAGCTATGCAGTTGGTCCAGGGCATGGCATGTGTGCCATCAGCAGTTTCATACCAACATGGAGGGATATTGAGCCCAAGGAAACGACGAAAGCAGCCTAGTTGCTGGGTGTGGCTGGCTATATAAGCCACACCCAGACAGAACTCCACGCTTAGCGTTGTTTGCCCAGAGACAACGGCACGCTCACCGGAGCAGCGTTAGCAGAGTCTGGATTCCCCTGCTATATTGTCGACCGTTCAGGCTCCACTCTCCTTCGAGCCTGTTTACTTACCTGTTTCCAGCTCCAGTGTCTTCTGCGGCTCCTCCAAGCACTCCAGTGTACACCACCTTCGCCGGCTCTTATGCAGCTACTCCAGGCGGCCAGTGCGCGCACACCCCACCGGCTCACCTTCAGCTCCTCCTGGCGCTCTCGTGCGCACACAACCTTCGGCGGCTCCTGCTCCCGCGGCACTCCAGCTTCATCTTCCGCGCACACGGCTCGGCAGCTCCCAGCATTCAGGTTGGTGTCCTCGGGAACCCCTCGCCTGCCGGCACGTAGCAGCTCTCAGCATTCAGGTTGGTGTCCTCGGGAACTCCTCGCCTGCCAGCACGTAGAGATCTGCAAAATAAAATAACAATTAAACACATGCGTGAAGTAACACATAGACATTGAAGGACATAAGCAGCAGATTGAATCAAACTTGTAAAGCAGGCTCAGTGAGGAATTCCTGCTTACTGACTGTCAGAAAACACATGCAAGCAATAGAGGGAAGCTACAAAGACAGATACAAGGCGTGAGCAAAAGGTACCAAGACACAAGCCATAAGAACTAACAAACCACATCCAATCAAAGGATAAAGCAAGGGAATTGGACTTGGTAAAGCAATTAAACGCCTCAGTGCCATCAGTGAAGCAACTGCTGGACAAATGCGCCCCTGCTGAGAGAGAGAAAGCAGGAAGGAGAGCTCGCCCACTATTCACCTAAGGTGAGCATATACACAGCAGGGGTTTCAGGGTGGGTTGGAGCGGCCGTTCACAGATCCCCCATCACTCACCATAGCCCTATGTTCTTGGCTTCTGATTTAGACGCAGTCTCCAAAGAGGTGACCCAAGGCCAGACACAGCACAGAGGATCCGGATACTCCCACAGAACCAAGGTGAGCGTGACAATTATGGAAATAATGGGCCTCTGGGTTTATTGAGTTACATGGGTACAACTATTCAATGGATTGCATTCTGCCGCAGATTCCTCATCAGATATCCATTCCAGCGTCATGTGGTCGGAAACCTTTTTCGACATGGGTCATAGTATGACTCGACCATGCCACTCGTCAACTCAAGACAGGATGTCGACCGCTGTATATATATACCACGTCACTACGCCCTAGTACCGCAGTTCCCTTTTTCTCACACGCTCAGCACTCGGCTATTCAGAACTATTCTCGTGAGAGAAATTCTAAATTCGACATACATCATAGTCGATCTATTGCCTGTCTGCTCCTAAGACGTTCAGGTTCAAGTGTTACCAGGACTGCAATTCCAAGATGTCGATCACCGACCCACACAGTATCTACATGTGTTATCTTGGTAAAGATCATGTCATCGAGGATTGGGTTCTTATCAGCAGGCGAATCCCAAATCGTTGAGGGAGTGATCTGCGAAACTAATGCTTGGGTGGCACCCGTCAAAATCCCCAGCTCGTCTGATCAGGAGACCGAGGGCCCTGCACCTGAGAAAGAGGACAGGCATCTGAAGAAGACCAAGAAAAGGTGGCATTCTTGTAGCTATTCATCATCCTGGTCTTCCCATTAGAAGAAATGATGCCACCGACACAGGCACAAATCTGATTCGTCAGAAGAACGCAGTAGAGTCCGGTTGAAGTTGAAAACTGAGTAGGAAGCTTTCAAGGAGCAGAATGCAATAATGCAGATGAGTTGCACCAGGTCTGGCCACGCCCCCACCCTGCCCTGAATATGCACGAAAATGCAAGCTGAGAACTGGTCTATAAACAGTAAAATACTAAGGGCCATGCAGCCGCTTTTAAGAGTAAAACAGGCTGTGCGACATAAGTAGGGTGCAAAGTAAAAAACCATAGGACACTCTCAAATGTGCCACATGTTCATTTAATGTTATTGATCATGCCCATAGGCTAACACGGGTTTCGACCTTTGGGCCTTTTTCAAAACCGGACATGTACTATCAAATCATAAACATGTTTGCAAAACCATAACATTCCCATATCCCAGATGGTAATGGTAAGAAAACATGTCACAAACATAGACAAACGATAAAGAGAAAACAAAAAAGAGAACACAAGAAAATATAGTTTAGATACTCATAGAACTTCATGTAACCAACCAATCGATCAATTAACATTGCCTTGCCTTTAAATTCCATTAAGACTCATAACTTGAAATCCTAGTTGGTAACCCAATCATCTCATTAGTTAGTACTGAGTATATACCAAATGTTAAGTCCCCTTTCTATTTGCCTTAACCCATTGATCTATTTACCTCGAGCCATTAACCATTCAGTATGTTATTGTTTGATGACCAAATTCCCAAATTAAACCTTCAAACCATTTTATTTCCACCCGCTGCTTGTAACAGCATCGCTTGTTTTACTCACCCAAGGTGTTATTGTAATGCTTTATGCAATGATGCAGATCACTTCTCATAGTGGCAATATCCCGGGATGAATTCCTCGATCCCTGTTGAGAAAACCATCAGGTACCACTAATTGTACGTGCTGCACTCATTTATTCCTCACTGATTAGCCGTAGTTCCCTGATAAGGGTTTATCCCAGTGTAGTTCTCCATAGTGCAGGTGTTCCCCTTACAACTATTCATATAGACACCCCTAGTTATGCCAGTTAGACTGTCTTTCATTAAGCCATGCCAGCTGAAAACATCAGTGCATAACCCAGCTGCAGCCCTTCACTTAAATAGTTGTAAATAACCATTCCATAGTCGTGCCTATGCATTATTCCGTCAATGTAACAATATTCCATTTTGTTCCAATCAGCTCAGAAATCCTAAACCTTACCCAATGGATTTAATATAATGTGTAAAGTCACACTCTCAAAGGAACACCTTGAATTTAAACTGCCCTACTTGCAATTTAGCTTTGAATTTCTCGGACTACTTAAACAGAAGCTCGCCCGTTTCCTTTCATTTCAATAACTGTATGTTGCCATTATATTTTCGTGACTATGCATTATTCTATCATTATGATGATATACTTATTGCAAACAGCTCCGACTACCTAAGCCTTTCCCAATGGATTGAATATGGTATACAAAATCACTCTCTCAAAAAAGACTCTAACTTTAAACTGCGAAATACATGTTAACCTATGGGCATGATCAATAACATTAAATGAAAATGTGGCGCATTTGAGTGTTCTAGGGTTTCTTGATTTGTTTGGAGGATGGGGAAAACTACTATGGCACTTTAAAATGCGACTTAGTTTACAAGCTACAAATACTTAATTGTATAATAAGACTGTAGTAGGAAGGATATCCCTGAATATCTCAATTATATAATTTTGGATTAGGGTGCAAAGTAGTTTACTTTCACAGAAGTAGGAGGCTGCAGAGTACCCAGACAGGGCAGGATTACACAAGTAGTATAGACATGAGCAGATAGGGGCGGGGGGTGCAGGCTGCAGCAAACACTTGCAGCAAACACTTGCAGGGAACAACGAATGGTGGCATACATGTAAGACACGAAGAACACAACATGGTGGAGAATTAACATAGATACTGCCATTACTTAGACCAACCACTTCAATGCCTCAATTCTTGAAATACTGCTGCCGGACATAAAATTGCTAAACACGAAATCTCAAGCCTCACAATGCTCAGACAGTAATTCAAGCACCAAGGTCAGTGCACCATGGGACGTTTTGCTTAGAAGCCCAAACCACACCATATAATAATTTCCAGGGCACAGCATGCAATTGAAGATAATTAGGTTCAGTTGGTAGTATCGAAAAATATACGTCCTTGATTGCTATGTGCAGGCAGCTACCATGTCAATTGATCCCATAACGAAAGAGTATACAGCACCCCATGCGACCGCCGAAGGAAAGCACACTCATGTTAGGATAGCAGAAAATCCAATAAATAAATGAAATGGAGCTCTACACAGTGGTCCTCTACCACTTGATCAGAACAATGGTCATTAATTTCAGGCCCAATTAGAGATAGTAGACCTGCCACTTCATAGTACATCCAGACACCGAGACGACATTCCAAGGCCACAAGCAAACCGGCAGATAAGGCCTCAGGCCTGGGAATGAGAAGGGAGTATCTTCTTTAAACCTGATCATAGCTGTTAGCCCATTCCTCCTTCCCCACTGTACCCCTTGGCGCTGCATGAGAGTGCTGATGCCCAATGAGCACATAACTGGCCAATCAAACCCTGTTCTTCTCCAGTATGGGGTCTGGCATGGATTCACATGCTCATGAATTCCCTGTCAGGCTGGGAATCATTGGTAAAAGAAAAAAGTGTCACTTTAAAACTGTATTTCTCCTCTAATCCAATCACTGTCATCTAGGTCATACTACCTCCATCCAATGATGGTCCACTCCCTAAGCCCTCCTTCTGGCAGCCATCTTCAGATTTTTACTGCACATTTCAGTTTTGGGAGTCCTCGAGTTTCTTTCTGATCTATTTGTATGTTTTTTCACAGAAAAGGTTGATTTTTGTTTCCACTAGAGCCCATGTGCTTTCCTCATCAGCCGGCAACAGGGATCCATTGCTGGTGAAGTTTTGCGCCCCTCAAGGGCAAAGATTCGTCGAAGTGGGCCATGACCGAGGAGAAAAAGGAGGTAAGGACCCTCCTAAAGTACAATGTCTTTACCGCCACAAGGATGGGTGTGGGATATATGCCTGGGCTTCTCGAAGAAGACAAAGAAACGGCATAGCAGGCTGGCGGCATGGCTCAATTAGAACCAGGCCTCTGCCCCATGCTCTGAGCAGGGTCATGCCTCGCCCAGGACCGGTCCGTCCGAATTTGAGGTCACCGCATCCCTTTGGGTCCACGATAAGGCCAGGAGCCGCAAGTCTGATTCCACCGGGTTCGCCGCTGATGCGGGTCCCAGGTTGGATAGGCCACGATCACCATCGCCGTCCGCCTCCATAGCCAGCCTGCCAATCGAGCTCCCGCTCAGAGGAAGTTGTCCACCCCGGCCAAGCTATGGGAGAAATCAGAAAAGCCTAGGCCGAAGGAAGAGAAGAAGGCCACGCAGCCAAGTAGGCTCAATCCAAGTCAGCGGCTGTGACCACCAAGGGGGCAGTAGGTGCCGATCCGGTGAGGGTGACTCCTACGGCGCAAACGGTATCCCTGCCTCAAAGGTGCAACACGGCCTCCGAGGCAAAGCCTCCCTGTGGGGGGAAAGGTGGCAAAGCACCCCTGTGGGGGTTGGGGAGGCCAGGGCACTGGTCAGATACCAGTTCAAAACCCTCAGAGGAAAATGGAGGGTTGGTGGCGGGGGGGGGGGAGAGGTTTGCGTTCAACCAATGGACATCTCATCAATGGACGGCGACTACAAGTCAGTCCATACGGTCCACGAGGACGGCGGCGCAGGGCCTAGCATTCCATCGTTCTTTCCGCAGCCAACGGACATATCCATGGATATCTTGTCGACGCTCCACACTCTAGTGACGGAGATCCAGCAGAGGTTACCCCCAGCAAAGACACATGTGGTGCTTCAGGCCCCTGATCGGTCTCCGCGTAAGAAGAGAAAGCATCATCCGACGTCTCAACCTCCTCCACCTCGTCAGGTCCTGAGTCCACCAGCGGACCCGGAAACGCGCACAGACACTGGTACGGAGACTGCCACGGAAACAGACGAAGATGAGGATTTCGTCCCGGCAGACAACCAATCACTGCACCTGGACGCCCCTCGTAGAGTCTCTCTAGACGAGGTGGGATCATTCCACTCGATCATCTCCAGGGCCTCCGAGCTGTTTCAGCTGGTGCCTGAGGAAAACCAGAAAAGAGGTTGTCTTGTATCAGCGACGAGAGTCCAAGAGGATGACTATCATGGCAATACCTTTTCTGGATGACATTCGCAAGGAAGGCCTAACCCTCATGAAGAGCCCATGCACGGCTCCAACCAAATGGGACAGGTTAGATAAGAAATACAGGGTGCCGGACTCCGCTTTCAAGTGCTTTAGGTCACAACCGTCGCCGGACTCGGTAGCGTCAGCTGCCGCAAGGAAACATACGGCTAACCCGGCTTCATCATCATCCATTCCCCGGACAACAAGGGTAAGATGGATGCCATGGGGAACAGTAATTTACACAGCGGCATCTACGATCAAGGCATCTAATGTTCTGGCTATCTTGGCCCGATATGACCTGGAGCTTTGGTACAAGCTGGTCCCAATCTTGGAATTTCTTCCCTATGACAAATGTAAGCTCTCGCCACTTTTTCAGGAAGGGGAGGTGGCGTCTGACCTTGCCATGGTGGCAGTGGACATCGCCGACGGGGGTTTCCAGCAGATGGGGGAACAGTCTTCCTTCAACGGTAGGGATGGTTGAAGGCCACTAATTTTAGTCAGAACGTTGATGCGAAGGTACTGGACATGCCCTTTGGAGAAAATCTATTCGGGAAGGCGGTCGACGAATGCCTTCAAGCCCGGAGTCTGTACCAGGTGTAAGTGTTAATTGCTTCTGTTGAGCCTTGCCACCTCCCGTGGTTTTGTAATGTTGTACTGTTAAGGAGAATTCTCATTTCATGGCTAATTGCCCTTACCTAGTGGCTCACTCAGCAGCTTTGCTGGATCTCTGGAGTTCTTTCTTTCCACTTGGTAAGAGTGTGAGCTTTTCCCCCACTCATACCCATGTTTTGCTATCTCTGTTACCGGTTTTTATGAATGTGGGCTCT
The DNA here is from genome assembly GCF_040938575.1 of Ambystoma mexicanum. NCBI lineage: Eukaryota > Metazoa > Chordata > Amphibia > Caudata > Ambystomatidae > Ambystoma > Ambystoma mexicanum. The sequence goes on along the minus strand of NC_090929.1, from coordinate 1,384,470,628 downwards.
GGAGTACACCACTTCAGTGGTCCCCTTCGTTTGTGTGTTACACAGCACCTTTAGTGCAGTGACACAGGGTTGTCGTACAAACTTCCCACTGACTCCATTTCTGAGACTGACTACTGTCCCCCAGAAAAGGGTAAAGTTGCCATTAACTTTACTTAGTCAATTTAACCGCAGATCCAGTACACCCCATCTTACATGGAGTACTGGAAGGGTTAACTCTTAGCCCTTTTTATCTCTACCTCCTAGAGCATTTTTTCGCTCTTAACATTTAGAATTGGCTGGTGGCAGTGGTATCTACCCTACACTTTTCTACCGCGGTTATCTTATATAAATGTGGTAGTATTAGGCTATTGTATTAGCCTCGAACTTAAACCCGCTTGACCAAATACTTTTTCTTTTGGCTCCGGTGCGGTTTATTCACCATTTCTTTTTGTTAAACTCCTTGTGTTTTACTTTGTGCGGCAAACCAGGTTTGCCTTCTTTGTTCACTGTCTTTTGGCGAGCTTCTGCCATGAAACCCTCCTCTAGGCGCCTCAGTGTCTCGGTGGGCTGAATGTGAGGGAGGGGTGTAGTCACCCCCTGCACAGGGTATCCTAGGAAACCCAAGTCGCACTTTTTCATGATTGGCCGAGGTGGTTGTCCTGGCTGGACAACCCCCTGCTGTGTGATTGACAGACAGTAATCCATGATGTGTCTCCGGAGGTGGAAGGTACTATTAAGGAAAAGGAAAAACAAAGTGGCACAAAAACCACATTAGCAACACAAGTAGAGGATGATAAAAGGTGCAGTTTAGAAGGGCAGCTAGAGGAAGCAAAAGATAAGTTGAAAAGGGTGAAAAGCATAAAGGGAGGGGGATCAAGGATCAGCTGTTGCACCAGAGAAATGGGTGGGAACACAGATAGTCAAAATAGACGGGCCGAGAACTGAGAATGACAATTTGAAGGTGTTGGAAAGAGGAAGAGCAGGAGAGAAGAGTATAGGAGGGAAGTGAATGCGAGCATTGGTAGAAAGGTGATGAAGGACAAAAAAAGAGAAGCGAGAATGAGGGGGTTCCGCTGACGATATCAGCAGAAACAGAATAGATGAGATAGAAAGAAGAGTGTATGTGAGGGAAGGTCTTGGAGGTGCCAGCAACAAAATACTGGTAAAGGTAGAACAAGAAGATGAGTGGGTAGACAAAGTGGAGGACAAGGAAGCCACAAAAGCTCCTCAAACAAGTGTGCCGGAAACTCCAGCGTATCCACTAATAGACATGCGGGATAAGATACTACTGAGCACATCCCCATATCTCAGAGCTTCTCCCGATAAATTCAGGTAAGAAAACATATGTGAACAGATTACGGAATTTTCCAGGCCGTCGAGTAAGCCGCATTGCAAGAGAGGTACGGTTGCGCCCCTAAGCAAGGCAGGGATGACGCAGTTACCCTTGGTCCAAAAGGGGAGGGGCGGCTCAGTATATACTGTGGCCTCAAACAGACAAAAGCAATTTGATGGCTAACTTACCATTTATGACCGCAGGGGCAGGAAAGTGGATTAATGTGCTTGAAAAAAGGATGGCATGAATGACATTAGCTGGAGGGGACCTGAAGAGTTTACTTGCTTCCATATATGGACAGCAATCAGCTGATGTATGGAAAAGGGCAGGTTATCCCAATGTGACGGCTCAAAATACTACACATGATGGTTCGTGTTGAACAATTTCAGCACTGACGTTTGGAGGACATTGAGAGTGCAGTACCCAGATACATCAGTCATGAGTTCATTTTTGAGACGCAAAATGAAGATATAGGAGTATCCAGCAGCATATATACATGAAAAACAAAAGGGGCATTTATAACCAAGGGAGAGTTAGGACAACAATATCCCCATCTATTAACATATTTTATGCCAGGGTCTTCCAGACGAAGTGCAGAAACAGCTAAAGAAAATTGTAGGGATTAAAATGAAACCATGGCCGAGATACAGTTGAATATTGTCCATTATAATTTCGAATGAGAAGAGGAAAGCAATAAGATAGAAGACTGGCAAAGAGTGGCGGCTAAATTAGTGCAAAAGAGGGTATCGGAGGACAGTAGGGGATCACCCCAGTCCTGGCTATGTGGACAAATAGGACATATTTCCAGGGTGTGTAGAAGCGGGGGGGGGGGGAATGCACCAGAATGCGGAAATACAATATCAACCCGCATATCAGTGAGAACAGACGGAGTACTATGCTCAGGACCAAACACGATGACAAGTACAGACATCAGACGCATACCCACCCATGGCACAGACACCCCAGATGCAGGTGCCCACACATCGATACTCAGACACCACTTACACTGCAGATGAAAAATAATACGCAGTCACCATACCCGGCACAGCAAAACGATGGGACACCGGCACGCACAGACTCAATGGGAATTACCCCATTAGGAAATTGGGAGGGGTTGACTGTGGTGGGGGCAGCCCATTCACAGGAAACGGAATGTAATTATACTGGAGCAGTTAGAGTGCATGGAAAGATAGAAGTACATGGATTGGTTGTAGTGCATAGAACAGTTGATGAGCATGGAACAGTTGATGAGCATGGAACGGTTTGAGTGCATAGAATGGCTAGAGTGCATGGAATACATGGAGCATGAAGGCGCACGATCTCATGCACCTACTGGAAACCACCATATCCCAACACCACGCTTACTCTCTTCTATACACCACCACTCAACTAGAACACAGCGATACTATGACACATTCGGTATAGCTGTTTTCATACCAACACATGCCACATACTCCCCATCATCCTAACTAAACAGAGATGGCTGCCTGCACACCCGCCAGCCTAGGCGTTCTCCTCAGGACTAACAGTCAGAATCAGTCTGGTATCAACCGGCCAGAATGAACATATACTCCTGATCTCCCAACCATCACACCTACCGCTAAGAAGCAGCTATCCTATGAATGCCACACCTGCTGCACACACATCCGGTACACACACGCACCTGTTGGCTCTCTCTCTCTCTCTCTCTCTCTAATGACTCGAACTACAGTTCCCGAGGGCGTTCAACCTACCAGCGCCTTGAGATCATACCAGTGGTACATAATGTGCTATATAAATGCAAAGTAACATAACATACCCAAAATCGGACAGCCCACAGACAGACCTGATGTGTTCTATCCTATCAATTTCATTCAGCCCAACAGAGGAACCACGTATAGGGGTGACGATAGGTCAGAAGACTTTCTCTTTTCTTGTGGACACAGGGGTGACTAGATCCTGATTCCGGGAAGGAAGGTATCCATTGTCAGGCGACGCCATGAATGCACAGGAATTATCAGGACCGACGGATTTGGTTCCTTTTACAAACTATCTTACACATTCAGTTGGGGAGCATGATTTGGCTCTTCCCTTGATGTATTCCTGAAAGACACCTCTAAGTCTAATGGGAAGGGACATCATGAGTTGACACAACATGATCATCTCATTTACTGATCAAGGGTTAGTATGTGCCACACCTGGGATTCACCTCCTAAACGTGAGGGAAATTATTCAAGCATATTGTGGGCACACGGTACAGAGGGGGCTGTCGGCAGATGGAGAGCTATTCCAATATGGAGCAGAGGTAATAGCATGGATCACAGGGATAGAGGGCAAAGTATGGCGCCTTACAAATGAGTACCTGTTTAGACCAGATCTACCATTAGACGAGCATGGTTGTCCTATTAGAACTAGAGGCAATGATAGTGGGGGAAGGCAGAATAACAGTACACGGGACAGATGACATCGGACAGGCATGGAGGTCAGTGATTGCAGTGGGAGAAGGGTACGGGCTGACTACTGTCACTTTTGAAGAATTGTCCAAATACAGCTGCTCGGATCACAAGATGGTGTTTGACATTAGCATTACATACTGGGTAAAAATACACTAGAGAGAGGTATCACAGAGAATGGCGATGATGCCACAACCACCACAGTTATTTCTCGAGGAAGACTCAGCCAATGTCTCCAGTGTCTAATGGACCACAAGTCCCTATGATGTGGGGTTTATGAAGGGAATTGGAGTAGTAAAGATGACACTCCAGTCTGGAGCTATTCTACTGAGAGCAAAGCAATACCCTCTATCGAGGGAGGCAGGATGGCATTTATGAAACCATTGCAGCCCTAGTTAAGCAAGGGATTCTAATACCAACAGTCACTGCAACACGGCTGTGTACCCTGTGAAAAAGGCAACCGTTGGTTGTGGTGTTTTATACAGGATTTGTGCCCTTTGAACCATGTTGTTGAGGCAGAATTTCTGCTAGTTCCGAACCGGCGACAATTTTGTGTAGCATTCCTATGGAAGCTATCCACTTCACGGTTATAGATTTGAAGATTTAACTGCTTTCCTATATAGAAATAAGAAATGGAAACACGCTAGGCTCCCACAAGGATACTGCCAGTACCCTTCCATATTCAATAGGGTCCTCCAAATGGACTTGGGCAATGTACAGCTAGAAAGTGTTATACAATATGTAGACGATCTCTTGATCTGTAGCAAAACAGAAACACTGGGCAAAAATTATTCTGTGTACATGTTGACTGTACTAGCAGAAAGGGGGTACAAGGTAGACCAGGCCAAACTACAATATTGCCAGAAGAAAGTGTTATAAACTGGCCAACTGATATCGCAAGAGGGGGCAGAAGGTGACACCAGAAAGAGCAGAGGCAATTTGCAGGACCCCAAAACCCACGACCATAAGACAAATGCAGCAGTTGTCAAGACCCTTGTAAAGCCCACTGAAAAACACAGAGGGGAGGGTACATTACAGTGGACAGAAGAAATGACCGAGGCATTTGAGGAGCTGAAGCCGGCAATATGCACAGCTGTTAGGCAGAAACCTGTGCAGTTCCCTCAGGGAACACTGCAAAAGATTTAGGACTACAGGTGTTAGCAGTAAACCCACTTGGTAGCAGTCTGTACCACCCAGATTTACCTGGTAGCTGTGGCTGAGCAGTCAGACTTCCCTCAAGAAGAGTTAGGCAGTATGCAAAGTATACACAATAGGCACTCGGACACAATAATACAAGCAAACACTGACCAGAGCTTTGGTATCAAAGTATATAATTATTTATTTAAAAACACAGTTTGAAACACTCCAGCACTCTTATTGTAAAAAAACTCTAAACGCAGTTACTATTATAATATATACACCCCTTATTCCTTATCAGATAAGTCTTAGTAAAACACCACTTATTTTCATACAGAGGTGAGCGCTTAACTAGATGGCACTCCAATAAGTTTGTGAAAAAGGGAGGGGAAAAGACAGAATATGGAAAGGTACACCACTCTAAGATTTAGGAACACTGTTAGCAAGGCAGAAGAGCAAAAGTCACTGGTGAGCCAAAGTCCAAAGGCTGGGCCCACTCTTAGAGAGAGCAGAGCACAAATGCGCCCAAGATCACACAGTTACACTAGGCTTAGGAAGTCTTGCAGAGAGTTCAAAAAGAGTTTAGAGAGGCTCAGAAAAGTTTAGCCAGGGTGTCCCAGGCTAACCCAGGTTCAAAAGCCGGGGGCTAAATCTACCCCATACAGTTGGTGGCAAGGAAAGCCAGGCGGGACACAGTACCTTAAGTGGGAAGGATCCTCCAGCGGTGGCAGTGGTTCCTGGCAGTGGGTGCAAGTTGTGTCGTCGTCCAGGGGAAGAGAAGATCTCGACTTGGAGGAAAGATGAAGGTCATTGCACTGCCAGGGAAGAAACCAGCCGCAGAGTTTTCCAGTTAAAGGTGGTACCTTTTAATTCGCGGTCGTGGTAAAACGTGGTATCCCGGTTGCCGGGGTGCTTGGCACAGGCAAGGCGGCCACGAGGTACGTCGGGAAGGCGAAAAGATGGTGAAACTGGTTATCCCCACCAGTCAAAGGAAGAAGACTCTCTGGCGGGAGATATCCTCTGTCGTTGGGAAAAGTGGTGAGACAGTCCAGCAGGGCTCCACCGGTGGTGTTGTCGTGGCAGGTCGGCTCAGCTTCTCCCTCGTCAGATTCTTAGGTCCTGTGGCGACTTCTGAAGTTCCAGTCCCCAAAGCCCTGCTTTTATGCAGAAAACCCCCATTCACTCACCCTAGCTGTCACTCAAACATGCTAAGTGGTGAGCCGGCCGGCTCACCACTTGGGCCAATCAGGACGAAGTGCGACTTGAGTTGCCTAGGCAACTCAGTCCAGGGTGCCTAAATCCCCCTCCACCCCTCCTAAGGACCCCAGACAGAGTGGCACCACTTTGGAGGGCTTCTGTGGAGAAGCCCGCCAAAAAGTGGAACAAAGGGCTTGACTTGGGTTGGAGTCACAGAAGAGAACACAAACGCCATTTTAGAAACAAGTTTTGGCAAAAAATACCAACCAGAGAATTAATAATAAATAAACCGGCGGTATGTTTGAGGCTACCGTAAATAATTAATTAAATAAAGATAGTAGCCTAAAACAATAGGAAATCCCATAGGAAAATATTTGCTGTTGAATATAAAAAGTAGTATCCACTGCCACCAGCCAAAACTCGATCAGGGGGGACGGAGACGTGCCCCCTCGACTAACAGACCCCGGGGCAATTGAATTGCCCCAGCCAGTGCGTCCACAATATGATGGTTTGTACTGGTTCTGTTCAGAATTTGAGACTAGTAAAGTCAATGGTGACTTTACATGCCCTGGGAGACAGTAGTCAGTCGCAGGGTATGGAGTCACTATGACACCCCTGTGTTACTGCACTGAGGGTGCTGTGTAACACACATCACAAAAACACATGAAGCCCTATGGGGTAAAAGACCCCATAGCCCATTAAACACATCTAGAGTCAAAGAAACACACTCAAATCATGCCCAAGAGTGAGGGTAAAAGAGTCTCACTCTTGGCAGGAGAAAAAAATAAACCCCAGAAATCCAGCAAAGCTGCTGGGGGACTCACTAGGTTAGGAAATTCAGCCTAAACAGAGAATTCTCCCTAACAGCTCCAGTGTTAGGGATCCCAGACTATCAAGATGAATTCTACTTATTCTCACACTCCAACGGAGTAGTAATGACCGCAGTACTGACACAAAAGACAACCATGGGTCATAAATCATTAGCATATTACTGCAGGAAACGATACCTAGTGATGAGGGTACTACTCTTGTGAGCACGCCCTAGCTGCTGCCGCATTTTCAGTGGAGAAATCAGCGAGTATTACCATGCGATGCAGCACCACTGTTTTTGTGGAGCATGCTCTCTTCGTAGTGACCCAAAAGTACACTGACAACACAAAGTGCTTTGGGATATGAGGTGATACTGTTGGACCAAGCTATCAAAGTAGTGAGATGCCGCCTCGTAAACCCGGTGGCGTTAGTCGCCTTGCCCATAGAGGAAGCAGATTATGTACACCACTGCACCACAAACCTAGAAAGGCATGACGACATCCCAAAGGTAAAGGAGAACGCACTTGAGGGGAGAGAAATACTTTATATTGACAGTCGTCAACAATAGACCAGACCACCAGAGAAAGACATACTGGGATGGCAGTAGTGAAGCTAAAGGAGGACGGGACAAGCGAGGTGGTAGTAAGCGCACGTTTACCGTCACATTTTTCAGCACCAGCTGCAGAGCTAGTAGCTCTAATATTTGGCGCTGGAGCGAAGCAATAATAAGGTAGTGATAGTATATTAAGATTGAGCCTGCGTGATGTATACAGTGCATTCTGGGCTGTCACGCTGGCTAAGGAGGGGCGTCCGACGTGCTTATGGGTCACCGGTGCAGCACACACTCTTATTGGGCAGACCGATGGAAGCACTCAAATTCCCAATGAGCATAGTGGTCGCGAAATTCGAGGCCCACTGGTGGGGGAGAATCCCGTCTCCAGGGGCAATGAGGCAGCAGATGCAGAAGCAAAACTCTCTGCATATTTTGATGACCTCCTGGAAATGGACATCCATCCCAGGCATGTAATTATGTATGAACCATGGTTTTCAAGGAAGGGTATAAGGTGTTGAAGGAAGGGTATAACACATTACCAGTGACACAAATTATGGAGCTGCAGGAAGCTACACCAAACGAACAAAAGAAATTATGGTTGAGAAGGGGATGTTCCATATCTCTGACAGGCGCCTCATGGCGGCAGGGAATCACAGGGAAGGTAGTGATGCCCTATCGTTGGTACACACAGCACTGACACAGCTACATCATCCTACCCATATAGGGAGGGATGTGATTGCTGCTCATATTGGAGAAGATTGGTTCTGTCCCAACCTAGCGGAACATGTGGCAGAATTTACGACCAAAATGTTTCACAGCAGGTCATACATTGAAGGTGGTGAGAGGATTCCTACTGCGTCCAATGGGCCCATTCCAACACCTTCATGTCGACATGCTTAAAGTATGCCATGGCTACCGATACATGCGAGTGGTTGTGTGCCCATTTTCTCGATGGATCGAAGCCGTTCCTTGCTCCCATCCCGATGCCCTTAGAACGGCAGAATTCCTGGTTCGGGAAGTCTTTGGGGCGTGTGTGAGGGCCTGCGGTCCGACAGTGGTCCTCTCCTCGCAAATGAGATGGTTCATCACATCATCACTCTGCTAGGAATTTAACACAATTTCTTCTCTGCGTATCACCAGCAAGCAAACTGGGTGTTTGAGTGCCTCAACGGGCTGCTCAAGCAGAATATAGCAAAAATGAAGAATACAAGTTGTCTACACTGTTTGCCCTTAGCTTTATTCGCATTGCGCAACTAACTAGGATCCGACCACCACTTAAACACACATGAGGTGGTAACAGGGCTGCATATGGGACTTCCCCTGGCTCCTCCCACTAGGGTGTTGACAGGTGCTGAAAACATTTCTGTATTGGGGCAGGAAATGTATGATTACACCGCTGCCTTGATGGCTAGTACCTCTTTTATTTCTCGCCAACTGTAGGCACAACGGGAGAGGCCCAAAGGAAAGGAGGAAAGTAACAATACAGAAACGAGGAATGACTGAAAGCACCACAACTTTAGCCTGGTGACACGGTACTCTTGCACAAATTTACGAGGACTTGATTTAAACCTAGATTCACGGGCCCCATCAGGTTGAAGAATTAGCTGATCGCGTTGTAAAGATAAGGGGGAAGAAAGCGTGGAACTACCTCTGGGACGTCGAGCCCTGTCAAGCAGCGGCCTCTCCCAGCAACGACAGCAAAAGGGCCAACATACCACAAGAGGAAAAACAAAAAGGTCACCTAGGAGCATCACAGCCCAGCAGAGGCCAACCCACGATTACTCGCTCCCGAGCGAGCAGGGGAAAGGACTTCCTACACACCCAGAGTGAGGATAAACTGTACGTTTATTTTTCATTTCGCACACTGATGGCATTCATCGTGAAATTTGCGACCGTTCTCCTTCCATTGTCCCATGCTTCCTGAAGGCCCTCAACCCGCGACCTTCCAAGGCCAATTTGTCCTCTTTGTTAGGAGATCCAACTGTGTGAGGAGACCCTCTGCTAGTTTATTTTTCCATGTCTTTCTGGCCTATCTATCTCAAACATACCCATGACTTTGAGGAAATCCATCCGCACTTGGAGTCCTTCATGACTCCAGAATATGCATTGTGTGGGAACAGTTATTCCTTATTGCAGTAGAACAACATTGTGACGGCAGAGCTTAAACTAAGTACTAACAAAAAAATAACACATTTTTAGCACATTTCAGGTGGTTAATCAATATCTTAAAGGTTGCACAAGTAATCAAGGCCATTATTAAAAGTGTGATAATGCTGACTTGTCGCCTTTTTGCTTGGCATTTTTGCCCTTATTTTTTGGGTGAATGTCTTTTGTTATAGAAAATAAACTGTGACCCCTGCTAACACTACCCCAATTCAGGCAGGTGTGGTTACCATGCCAGGTCGGGCAACAGTAGCTCTTAAGCTGTCCGGAGGGAGGAAGGGCTTGACTTTTCGCAAGAGGGAGAGCAGATACCAAACTGTCTTGAGTTTTGTCAGCTATGTGTGTCTTGAAGGAGATGTTTGACGATGTGGAACCTGAGGGACTTGGCGCAGGAGCTGAGCTCAAGTGTGAAGCCCTCGGTTCATTGATAGCCAGGTCTGTATGTCTGGGTATTCAGTGTTATTGGACATCCAAGACTGGATCAGCAAGAGGCAGGTTTTGAGCCTATGGGTGTCCTTGATGTAGTCGATCTTGAGGTTATAGCTGTGTCGTTGGCATATTGGTGGTTGTGGATGTTGTGTGGCTATGAGCCTTCCCAGAGGTTCCAATTGTCGTTTGAAGATTACTGGGAAGAGAATAGAATCCTGCAGGACTCCACCGGTGACGGGTAGTATTGACTATGTAGAGAAGTCCATCTGAACAATCGTTGGCAGTTGGCGAGTGAGGACTTGAACCAGCATTGGACAAGGTTGCTGATCCCCATGCGCCAATTTAGGGTGTCCGTAAGCACTGTCGAAAGTGGCTGAGAGGTCGAGTAGAACCAGGAGGCAGGGGTGGCCATCAAGGAAGTCGAGGGCGTTGTCTACCACCTGTATGGTTGCTGTCTCCGTGCTGCATCTGGGTCGGAACCCAGATTGATAGGTTTGGAGGATATTGTTGGTGTCTGTGTGGCTGCATTTGTGCGGCTACCGCTTTCTCAATGATCTTACCTAGGAGGATGGCTCGATAGTTACCCAGGTTGTCGGGATCCAGAGTAGGTTTCTTTAGTAGAGGGAGGATTTGTCCTGTTTTTAGGGTCAATGGGAAGGTGCCTTGAGTTAGGGAGCTGTTGATGATCTCCAAGTAGGGAAGGAGGCCTTCTGCGGGGAGGGTCTTGATGTCATCTGTATACAATGTGGTTTTGAGGATGTTATCTGTATAAAATATGGTTTTGAGGGCGGCCAGGGTTTCTACCAGGTGTTCTGTCGGTAGTGTCTTGAATGTTGTCCGGTGTGTGAATATTTCATGAGGGACGTGGTTGAGTATGTAGCTCCGTCCCAGCATCTTCCCCTCAGATTTCAACTGTCTTCTTAGCTTGTGGATTCTTCAAGTTCTTCTCGTTACTGAGAAATCATCTTCATACACAAAAAGTTAATATTTATACAACTGTCAATCCGGAACAACCAACGACTGTTTGACAGTGTGGGCAACGAACATGGAGACTGTTGGCACCAAAAAATCCTTATTCAGGGCCTGTGGGACGTGCGGCCTAAAAAACTTTTATGAAGGTGACACGCATGTAGACTGCATATACTGCCTTGTTATGGTGAATTCTCAAAAATGTGCTAATTCTCTCCACCTTAGAGACCCCCAGCAACTTTGCTGGATTTTGAAGACTTGATTTTTTTACCTGGAGAGAGTGAGACCCTTTTTCCCACTCATGTATTTTAATGTGATTTTATACACAGTTTCTTTTTCGTTATGGAGTCTAACCAACTCCACAGGCATCATCTTTTACAATTGTGTCACAAAGCACCTTCAGTGCAGTGACACAGGGAAGTTGTTTAGATTTCCCAAGGTTTAACTACCTTCTCTGGGATCAACTACCGTTTCCCAGAGCAGTGGAGTTAAATTGACTTCACTTGGTCCTGTACGTTTCTAGATCCAGCACACCCTATCTTACAATAGAGTGGTGGAGGGGTTACTTAGTATCCCCTGTGTCTAGTTACTCCTGTAGCATTTGTTACCCTTTCCTCTCAGAATGGCAGGTGGCAGTTGTTTTGCAATGAACTATCATGATTTACCCCGATCGCGAACTGTTTGCAGCTCCGGTAACATTCGCGGGAGCCATGTTTTTCAAAATGATGCGGAGCCTGCTTTGTTAAAATGGACCTCAGTCTTTTTTTTCATGGAAAGGTCCTTCTCGAGTGTTTCTCTGTGCGCCAAACAAGGTTTGGTCTTTGTTCATTCGCATTTAGCGGGCTTCAAGAGTGAAACCCGCCTCTCGCTCCAGAGTGTCTGCGGTAGGCAGGAAGTGAGGGAAGTGCCCGACTCCCTGTGCTTGGTCTCCTAGGAAACCCAAATGCACTCTGTGACGATTGGGCGGCTGGCTGACTGTCTGGCAAGGACAGCCACCCTGCTGGGTGAGTGACAGCTTGGCTGGAATGAATGGGAGAGAACTGAATAAAAGGGAAGTCTTATAGCTTGGAAGGCAGAGTCGACCACTGGAAGAAGGAACCGAAGAAGAGCTTGAAGAGGAAGGCTGCTGCAACTTCTGGACCATTGGTTTGCCCGGTGAAGCCCTGCTGCAGGTCTGAATCGCCAAGTTCGCATCGACAGAGAAGCCCTGCAAAGGACGACTTCTCCCTTTGAGTTGGTAGGACCAATCAACTCCCAAGTAAGCCACCTGGAAACCCATCTTGGAGCTGGTTGAATTTCCTCAGAGTTGCTGCAGGAAACTGTAGAGCTAGGGAGCGGGACACCAGATTGTGTGCGCTGCTTGTAAACTGGCCGATAGCTTTTGGAAGTTCCTCCGGACTTCCACGAAGCAGGACTGACCAAGCCTGACCCCCCTCAGTTGAGTGCGGGACCTCAGATGTGAGGAAAGTCCACCTTGAAAGCCAGGAACCATGCTTATTGCTATTTGCTGTACCGCAAGGAGCTGAAACGCGAAACAGCTACTGAAAGTAAAGTTTGCCGGTTGCCAACTTAGACGGTGCCAATACACTGTAGGAGTCCCACGACTGAGGCCCAGGAACAGTGAGATCTGCAGAGCTTTACAGGAACAGTAGTCTTCAGCTGCATCTTTTTTTTCTTTACTAAGGTACTGTACAACTAGCCTAAGAGAACATACCTCTTACTGTGGAAGTGCTTGTAACTTCTACAACTCGCAAGTCTAATCAGCTTGTGGCCCTACATTTGGTTCTTCTTTTTATCAAAAATATTTGTAATTTCTTGTGTTCTAATAACCTTTGCCTTTTACAAACTATTTGAGAGTATTCTGTATGCCAACAGTAAGGTATTAATGTCCCCAGTGCCCTTTTTACTGAAGTCACCTGTGGGTATAGGTTGTGTCTGTGAGCCATCCCAAAAGGGCCTTGTTTGATCCAGAAACTCAGTGTATAGTATTGAAGTATATTTGTGTTACTATTCTATTGCTCCCTTCTGAAGAAGGCTTTATAACTGACTGATAAATTATTAATTGTTTATGCAATAAACCTTGACTGTAAGAGTTTATTCGAATACCTATAACTGTGAATCTTTGTAACTCCACTACAGCTCACATTTCTCCTCTTGAGATGAGCCTGGCTGCTCAACACGCTACCAAAACTGTGTAGTACAAGCTTATACCAAAGGTTGGGTTCCTATACCTGTAGTCATAGTTGTTTGTAGTGTTCCCAGAGGGTACTGCATACAAACTTTGCCTAACATGCCTATACTCTAGGAATCTCAGAAGAATGTGAAATCTGTCAGGGTTTCTCTCAGAAAACCCTCAAGGACAGGAACCGTTGACTGATTTGTTGGCTAAACGAAGGGGCATACCCAGCGTCAGAGGCGGCTTGTCAAGGAGTGGGAGAGCTACCACTCCCTCTGAAAAGCGTTCGCCATGAAGCCACAGATCTAAGTCAGAAGAACGACCTATGAAAAAACAAAAAACAGGTGAGACTAAGTCATTGATGAGCCATGGCAAGACTGCCACACAACCCCGGTCTCCTAAAAAGAAACCGGTTAGCCACAAAGGCTTGCAGTCTGTGAGTAAACAGTTGTCGAAAAACCCATCGACATAAGTGACGTTGACCAAAACTATACCATCATCGTCAAAGCATACTGATAAGGGCTCACGCCCATCAACTAAGGCAACCTCCCATTCGACGAGAACATCCTCACTGACGAAAGATTACCATAAAACCAAATCGTCCACGAAGAGCCCACCTCGACGAAGAAACACCACTTGTCTTAGGAGTCTCGTACTTCCAGAGAGGGGCATAGGTCCTCTTCCGAACAGAGTCATTGACGACACATCATCCAACGAAATTGGGACATCTCTCGGTGACAGTCCACTCATCAGGCAAGAGGGATTGCGGACCCTGAAACACCCTTTCACTGAACCTGCAGCAAAAAAGAAGACTAGACAAAGTCAAGGCACCGGCCACGACCCCAAAATGTCGAACCTCTCAACCTTCTCCGGAGTCGGTAGTGTAAGCTGCAGCAAGTCGCAAAGCGTGTTCACAACACAAATGTGCTACACCCCCAGAGAACGAAGGCAGAAAAACAGATGCTTTGGGCAAGAAAGTACTAACCATTGGTGCAACAACCGTTAAAGCGGCCACCACCCTGGCGATAGTGGCAGCGTATGACCCCGGAATCTGGCACCGATTGTCCACCATCTTGGAGCATTTGCCTGAACAGCAGCAAAGGAGGCCATGACAATTGTACTTGAGGGCGAGGAGGCCTCAAACCATAGTATACAAATTGCAGTGGATCCCGCAGAGACTGGATTCAAGCAGATTGGTAATGGGGTCATCCTGAGAAGCCAAGGGTGGCTACTCTGCACTGACTTTAGGCAAGAGGTGCAACATAAGGTCGTTGACATGTGATTCAAGGGCAAAAACGTTTTTGGCGGAAAAAATCGATGAGGCTCTTAAGGCAATGAAGGCGGACTCAGATACTGCTTGATCATTGACTGCCTTGCAAGGCAGTAGGTCTTTTCGTCCCTTTCTGGGAGCATCAGGCCAAACCAGGTTGTCTTCCACAAGAGATTCCAAGGGCTGTCCAAAGTCTGGCTACTACTCCCAGGGATATAGCAGGAATTACCACTCTTCCCAACGCAACAGGGACTACCGCCAACCACAATGTAAACGCAGCTCGGCCACCTTGCAGAGAGGTAGGCAGAACGAAGCCCAGCAATGACTGCCCTGAAGGCTCACCAGTGGGAGGAAACGTGGCTCTTCATTTCGACAGATGGCGATCAGTTACTGAAGACAGATGGGTGCTAGATGCCATCCGACACGGCCATCTGTTGGAATTCAAGCGCAAACTGAAACCCTTACCTCCCGGTGTCACATCCACACCGTCTAATTCTTCAACAAGAGGTGTGTCAAATGTTAGAAAAAAGGGCACTAGAAAGAGTCCCTCCTCGATCGAGGGGGTGGGGGTAGAGAATATACTCAAGAGACTTTGTAGTAGAAAAAATCTGCACAGGAAGTAGCATCCAATCTTGGACTTCAGAAAATTAAACAATATCAAGAAACAAAAGTTCAAGATGGTCACACTACTGGACATCATAGAGGCCATACAGCCTCACGAACATCTAACAGCTTTAGACTTGAGACGCCTACTTTTACATCCCAATACATCTGAGGCACCGACAGTATCTCAGATTCAAAGTTGGGGAAGTCATTACCAGTTCCTAGTCCTTCAGTTCGGCCAAAAATCGGCCCCCAGGACTCTCACCAAATGCCTAGCTCCCGTGGTAGCTTTCCTCAAAAAACAGGGCCACCACGTCTACCCATACCTAGACGACTGGTTGGTCAGAGGCCCAACACATCAGGTAACCGCGTCTTCACTTGTGCAGACAGACTTTACTCCAACAATTTGGATTTATGATCACTATGCCAAATCCTACGTAGTGCCATTGAAACGTTTGGTGTTCTGGGTGCAAGTTTTTTCACAGCACAAGGCCTAGTCAGGCCCTCAGCCGACAGAGTGCACAGATTAATACCCCTGGCACACTCATTCACCCCAAACAAACAAATCACAGTGCGTGGATACATGGCTCTACTAGGAACCATGTCACCCTGCATTCCACTGATACACAATTGCAGATGGCAGATGCCACCGGTGCAGCAGTTACTTGCTACCAGGTGGTCGCAGACAAAAGGTTCCTGGAGAGACAAGATAACCATCACTCCTGCGCTGTCAAGGTCACTGAAATGGTGGACGGGGCCCGACATCTCGAAAGGGATGCCACTGGTAGAACTGACTCACAATCGTGACTGATGCCTCCTTGGTGGGTTGGGGAGCCCACCTAGGCACACACCAGATCAAAGGCCTGTGGACTACCAAAGAATCGACCCTGGACATAAATGTCCTGGTGCTGTCCAGAACTTTCTTATTCATGGGCTTTGCCTTGCCATGTGTTTAAAAAAAAAAAAAAATCTTCGGGGGAGGCATTTCATCGAGGACAGTTTTCGGTAACGCCCAGGGAGAATTTTTGTAACATCACCAGGATATATTAATACTGATTAAGATATTTAAAGTGTATTAACTTAATCTTGCATTAAGGGCCAACCTCCTTGTTTCCCTGCAACAGTAGTCCCATATCTTGTCAGTTATTGTGTCTTCCAAGGATTGTTCCCATTTTACCCGGGATGAGTTTTCCTCCCCTGCCTTTAGTATCCATGTGTTTGTTGTACAGGGTGGACACCACCTTACTTTCTTGAGCATGTGGGCCAGTATGGGGGCTGTATCAGGTTCGTCAGGGAAAGTATGGAACATTTGTTTCAAGGATTCCCTTAGTCAGAAATACAAAAACAGGTCTAGTGATGTGAGTTTCCCCCTTAGTTTTATCTCCTCTGTTGTCAAACGCCCTCCCAGGAATAGGTCAGGGGTTTTGTATGGCTTACGAATCCCTTCCTGCAGGTCAGTGGTATTCCAGGTATATATGTGGCCGGGAGGTTCGGGGAGTAGATGACCTCTCTCTCCGCCTTGTGTTCGAGTTGGGCCCAAGACTGGCATGTCAATTGTACCATGTTCGGCACCCTCTGGGTCCTCTTGGTTGATGTCAGTATGATTGCCCTTAATAGGTACGGGTCCCTCTCCACCTCCACAAACCTCTCATATCTGCTTGACCCACAAACCACTGTGATAGGAATCCCGCTTGTGCTGCCACATATGTTTCGAAGTCCGGTAATGCCAGGACCCCCTCCCCAAAGCAACCACTAGTTTCTCCCATGACACCCATGCCTGCTTCCCGGCCCATATGAATTGCAGTATCGAAGAGCGTACCTCGTGGAAATATTCTCTGGGAAGTGAAATCGGCACGTTTAGGAACATGTACAGGAAGCGTGGGAGTGGAACCATTTTAAATAGCGATATCCTCCCATACAGGTTAAGTGGTAATTCCATCCACTTTTTCACTGACGCTTTGGTTTGCTCCAGCACCCTACAATAATTCTGATTATATAATTCTTCCACAGAGCGGGCTATGTGTATTCCCAAATACCTGGTGTGGGTGTCATGCCATTGAAATTCATTTGGTGCACTCTGTGAATGGAAATAGTACTGATTTTGTGGGATTTATCTTCAGCCCAGAGTTTTCTCCATAGGTCACCACATCCGTCATGACTGGATCCAGGTTGCGTTCCGGGGTCCTTAATGTAAAGCACCATATCGTCTGCGTATAGGGAGATGACTACTTTATGTTTGTATAATTGTATCCCTCTGTGAATGTTGCTTCCTGATCCCCCTCCTGCTAGTGGTTCAATCGCTAGTGCAAATAGTAGTGGCGTGTACCTCTCTCGAAGGGTATGGCCGGCGTTAGTAGACCGTTCACCCAAACCCTAGCTTTGGATGAAGTGTATAGTAGTTGGACCATTGTGATAAATTCTTCCCCCAGACCTAGTCTGTGGCATACAGTGAACAGGAAGTGCCATTTTATGGAGTCGAACACCTTTGTGGCATCCAATAGCGTCGCCAGTATAGATTCATCTCATTTAACAGCTGACATCAAGCCGAACATTCTGCTCAACACATAGGAGGTGGATCATCCCAGAATGAACCCTGATTGATCCGCCTTGACACATCTCTGCATCAGTGGGGCAAGCCTGGATGCCAATATTTTGGCCAGGATTTTATTATCCATGTTTGAGGGTTATGGGGGGCGATAGGAGGCTCATTCCTCTACTGCTTTGTCTGGCTTCAGGGGGACCACTACCACTGCTTCTCGCAGCGACTCCGGTAGTTGACCGTCTTCCAGACTTTGTCGATACATCTCTAGTAGATGCAGGGATATCTTGGTGGAGAAGCATTTGTAAAATTCGGCTGTGCAGCCATCTGGGCCCGGGGCTTTTCCGCATTGCAGTGATTAAGCTGCTGATAGGACCTATTCCAGAGACGGGGGTCGGCCAAGCCAATCCCTCTTTTGTGTACCAGTATAGTGCCACCCTATCCAGCTTTTTCTCCAAGCTCCTGCTGTTATTCGAATGTGTGGGGAGTAAAACTGGCTATAGAAGGCTTTGAATTCTCAAATGTCTGCATCTCCGTACTTCACTTCCGCATGTGCATTTTTGATAGACAAGATCCGGCCCATCTGTGTTTCTGATATGGCTGTTCTCGCTGCTACCCTACCTGGACGTTGCACCCCCGCCGTATTGTCACAGCATCATCCTGCGCTGGAGATACTTTAGTTCCCTTTGAGCGAACACATTGAATAATTGCAATTGTTCCTTGATCTCTGTGTGTGGTTGTGACCCCTTTGCTATTTCTGCTTGCAGTTGCTTAATCCGAGTTTTGGTCTCTTCCAATTGTCTAATTCGTTTGAGTATCCCTATCTCCCTGGATATACCCTCTCCCCTAACTACACATTTGAAGCTTTCCCACAGAATCGCATATGATCCCACCGACCCAACATTTACTTTCAAAAAAATCATTGATGGCTCTGGATAATCCCTCGTGGAATGTCCCATCCGTTAAACTTTCACTTTTAAATTACCACTTTCTTCTTTCCCCCATTCTCTCAGGTATTATCAGAGTAAGGAGTACTGGTTCGTGGTGCATTTGAGAACAGTAACATCCATTGCCCAGCCAGCTAGTGTGTGTGGGGAAATCAGGAAATAGTCCAATTGGGACGCCAAGCCGTAAACCGAGGAGTGGAATGTATATCCCTCTCCCCCAGGTTGAGTTACTCTCCAGATGTCTTCCACTTCCCATGACCAGCACATGTCCTGTAGCTTATTCGTCGCCTTAGACACAGGTCTGAGGACCCCACCCGATCTGTCCTAGTCAGGGTTCAGTACTGCGTTAAAGTCGCCCGCCCATATAATTTCCCCAGAGGGGGTTGCCTGTAGTTGGTTAGTTTTCCACCGAGTCCTGGTTTGGCCATAGAAATTAATCTGGGTTTGCACCCGGCCTTGTATTGTCCCTCGTATTATTAAGGCACGCCCCTCCTGATCTCTACTCTGAGCAATCGGTCGGAAACCCACTGTGTTCCGCAGCAGTATTCATACTCCCCTTGAGTAGGCAGAGTACGAAGAGAAATGGCGATGATAACCCCATTTCTGCCCAAGTTTCACTTCTTTCCCGGGTGGCAGGTCGGTGTCCTGAAGGAACTCTGTCCACTTGGTGATGCTGCATGTATGTATAAGATAACCATGCAGTTCTTGGATGGGCAGTTCAGGACCCTGACATTCCATGTCATGCTCTAAGTGTGTTCGTCATTTCGTGATGATATATTCTTAGTCATCCTCTCCATTCTCCAGTTTGTTGGTTTCACTGGTGAGTTGCCCCATGACTTAGGAGAGGAGGTAGTCCCAGAAACCACTGTAGTCTGTCAACTTCCCAACTAATCCCAGCCAGCCCTCACCCCAACCAGCAATCCAACCTGCCAGTTAACCCCCTACCTCACCCCCCTTATAGCAAACGCCAGGGTGCCCACCACCACTCAGAAAGCTCCAGTTAACGTACATGGCTCCGACTGCCACCTGCTGGGTGACCACCTTGAGTATTAGCCGTAGTTGCCACATGTGATAGTGCCTAATGGGGGTCGCCACGTCGTCTGTTCTCCCCTCGGCGTGGTGCCCTCGGCAATGCTTCCAGAAACATTCACCTCCTCCTGGGAACAGCTTTGCATACTTGATGTCCCTTTCACAGAGCCTTTTCTTCACCTCCAATACAGGTCCTCCTGGAAGACTGCACCTTGTCAGAGAAATCCGGGAAGAAATGGATCGATGCGTCTTGGTATGTCGGAGATCCCCCTCTCAGTAGTTTAATAAGTGGACTACTATGGGCCTGGCTGGGGCACCTGGCACCAGGCGTTTCCCGCTGGGGATTCGGTGGGCTCTTTCTACGATGAATACTGCAGAGAAACCATCTCGACCAAGGGTGTCTCTCAGCAGATCCTCCACCATCTCTATGTGGCTTTGACCCCAGCTTCACCCCGATGATTCTCATATTGTTCCTGCGGGACCGCGATTCGAGGTTGTCTTGTTTGTCTCACAGTTCCTTGAGGGCTGTCTTAACCAAAACAATCTCTCTCGTGGTGGTGTGAGATTCATCCTCGACGGTGAACACCCTGCCCTCCACCTCGTCCAGGCAATGGCGTACCTGCATATGGAGCACTTTGTGTATCAGGTTGTCCAAGTTTCCGTCCAGAGATTGTATGCTTGTCTGCACTTGCCCCAGAATAGTCTTGATGGCCGTGAGTGCAACCCTGGTTCGAGTGCAGGAGGCAATGCAGTGGCACCCGTGGACTCCTCTCTGAGGGGTCAGTTATTTGAACGCGGCAGGGTGTTCAAAATGCAGCTTTGATTGTTTGCTGGACTTTTAAGATTTCACAATGGTTGCTAGCCTATCTAGTTGTGTTCTCCCTCTGTGGTCGTGTCTGTAATCTGTGTCTCGGGGAGAGGGGGTATTCTCCGGGGGCCCCACTCCACACTGCCTCTCTTCCTCTTCAGCTAACCCACACACACACTGCAGTGGCAGACTAAGGGCCTCATTACACGGTAGGAGGTAACCATGCTGCTATTAGCGTGGCGTGTGACTGAGGCGTGTGACTGAGGCATGTGACTGGTGGCCGCCCCCAGGTCTGAGTGTGTGCGTCCTGGGTCTCCATGGTATTGCAGGAGAGGGTGTATTGCAGGAGAGGGCGAGGGAGAGCAGAGCCGGTGAATGGGGGCGGTGGGTAGATGCGGGTTCCACACGGTGTGCTATCTGGGTTCTATGGTCTTCCCCCAGGGCCTCCTCCCCTCTCCTTACCCCCTGCTCGTCTCGTTGATGCTGGACTGTGCCGCTCGGGATCTTTGATGTGGAGCGTGTGGGCTCCACCGGTGAGATTCACTTCTCTGCTGTGTGTCAGATCTACGGCAGCCTTATTGATCTTCCAGCTCTCGCTTGGACTTCCACGGCTGGGGGCAGGCCTGTGCCGATCTCTGCATGTTCTCCTGCACATGTTTGGGTGAAGGGCCACCCCCAGATACTCAGTGTCCTGGGTGGCCTCTGCAGTCAGTATGGTCCACAGCGCAGGTTCGCTCCCCGCTTGCTGTCCCTGTGGCACTCTGGGTGCTCAGATTTCCTGTGGTTGTGCCCCATGGGGTCGGGCAGATCCACAGGTGTTTTTGGCGGTCTGGAATCGGCCGGATTTTTCACGGGATGTCTGGAGCTGAGCGGAAGCTCACAGGCCTGCGGCCATTTTAGCTGCGCTCACTACCGCCCTCCATCTATGCAATTCTTATATAGTGCCATTCGCCCATGGGCCTCAAGGCGCTCACAAGACAGACAACAAGGACTTAAAAAGGTAGTTCCAGAGAGGTAGAGACAGACAGAGAAGGAATTTAGCCTGTATTCATATAAAAGGGTAGGTTTTTAATTGTTTTTTTTTTTAACTGGCCACGCGACACACATTCCTTAAAGGAATGGTTCGGTCAAAAATGCTTATTGTCCCTAAGGGTCGGCCATGTGTTTTTAAGCCTAAATCGCTCGTCCATTAAACGCACGCGAAAACAGGCACCAGGGCGCTGCCATTTTGTGATAATCCTATCACTTGCCGCATCGCCCTGGCTTACCTGCTTTTGCGGCACTAAATCATATCCCCCACCCCTGAGCCTGACATTATCAAAACATTCATAATCCCCGCCTCTCTCCGTGGCGTTACTGTGCTGCGTAGGCAAACGCGCCCAGTCGTCTTCTACGCGACTTCATACAGAACCCGGAAACCAACACAGATCAACTCACAACACAGCGCGCCACAATTCGGACTATGAAACTGTACTTAAAAATCAAACCGCAATACGGTACATTTGGTAAAGTACATTTATTTGACATTAAATGTTTAGAGAATATTCAGCAATTGGCATATTAAATTGGAATTTAATTTTTTTTCTTTTCTCTCGATCCGCAAATCCGGAAAAGTTCATCGTGAGTCACGCGCTGTTCCTGTATGGTACACAGGGTGTTGGTTTTCGTTAAAAGAAGCACTGTGGACGCACGGTGAACCGCAAGGCTTGTTCCATCAACTAGGCACTAGACCACCGTAAAGGTCGATATGTTGCTTCTAGCCGCTAGTGCCGCGCAAGGGCATATGGCTCCTTGGCAATCGTCCCATAAAATGGTCAACGCAGTGCAGTTGTTTACAAGAAGCTGCAGCTGGCGAATAAAGAAGCCATCGGCCGGGGTCTGGAATAGGTGGCAGTGGAAATAAGGTAGGATGTACCTGTTTAGAAAACATAAAAATTGAAATTAGTCTCACCAGCCGATCTTTATTACTATTATTCATTTTATTTATTACGGGCGAGCTGAAACTGTTTTCTTGCAAGGATAGTGCAATGGAGTATGTAGGCTCTAAAAGCAATGCAAAAACTAACGAAATAAATCGAGGGAAACACACAAACTAATGATTTTTTTTTACCGTTGAACCACTGAGAAACGACTGTTTGTCTACATGCGTGTCGAATGGGCACATGCATGCCCATGTGCCCGGTAGAAAGACAATCCCATAATTGTTGTACTTGCTCTTCACTCACTCATTCATTCATTCATTCATTCCGGTATAAAAGCGTCTAAAGGGTTACTTACATTATATTTGCCATTTCCATTGTATCTCTGCGTAATGCAGTCAGTAAATCCCACTGTGTTCGTGCCTACGATTTTTCATATACTGAACTAACATGAAACTCGGTCTAGTTTCAGAATTTTCAGCCTTATCTTCTTACGTTATTGCCCCCCTCCTTCAAATGAAGTCCTTTCGGCATGGTCCCTGTCTCTCAAGGTCAAAAAACAATAGAACCCTATACTGCCAGTGCAATTCGCGGGCCTCTTCATCTCGCAAGCAAAAAATCAAAGCCGCTGACCTTCACTCTGCATGAGCGTACATTCTTACTTTGCAACATCCCGTCTAAAGCCATCTGTGAGAACTTGAATTTTCGACTCCATGTTTGTACTAGGCCTCAATGTGCAAATGCGAACTGGCTTCTCTCCCATCTGTAACGCCTCGCTTGGCGCATTCTAAGGACCCCAGTTTTGTCCTCGTTGTCCGTGAGCTTTGCAGCCCTAGAGAACCATAACTATGGAGACATTGACTTCTTGGGGGAAGGTCAGGGAAGGTATAAAGTACCCGAGGAGTTGAGTTGAAAGTGAGATTTATTGTTTATTTGTTTTATTATTTGCAATACACAAGCCTCCCCTTGGTTAACAGTGCGCAGCATTTACATGAGATTGCGAAACTTAGTTACAGCAACAAAAATATATAAATACACATATTCACAAGGTCAGCGATATGAGGTGAGTAGAGAGAGAAGTCAAAGATGACACCCATGTTCGCCACCCAGGATGGTGAATGTAGGGTTTAGGGTTAGCATACTTTGTATGAACACTGTACAATAACATTATTTTCAAAAAGACAATCAGATTACAATGATTTATTTAAACCGGGATTTGAACTTCTCAACGAGCTCTGCTTTGGGTGGACATGGCACAGTGGCAATGTTTGGTGGCAATGCATCAGTGCTCTGCACAGAAACGCTCAAAATTCCATATCTGTGCTTCTCTAGTACACTAACAATACGGCCTTTAACAAAGTCGAACTCCATTTCCTCATATACTGGTTTTACCCCCCATTTCTTAGTTCTTTTTCCAAAGGTCGGAGTGTAGCGAGACATCCCTACATTTACCGTAGTCCTAGACTGTTCACGGCCCACATTCTCATTATGGGCCAAGACCACTAGTAGAGTCCTATGTTTTATGCCATGTAAGCTGAAATGCAATCGCTTTGGCCTGTACTTTAGGCACATATTGTGGAACACCTCAAATTCTCCTGTGTGAAAGAATTCTGTCAGTCCCCTCAAATCTCTTGATAGAGTTTTATCGAAAACAATCTTCTCAATGGTTTTGTGTGTAGGTGAAGATGCAATCAACCACTTCTTCTTCCGTGCCTCTTCTGTGGACAAAGGGCCATGTTCACATTGGTGGAAATTTTGGTTTTCTGTCCAGCGTTGAACGTTGGTACAGTGGCGCATCAGTGACCGCCATTTTTCAAGTAGGATTTCCACTTACCCTTCACAAGTTTTGGAGCTCCACCAAAGATGGTTGCTGATAGACTGGGACCATTGTGAAATACTTTCAAACCCTTTTTTTTCCCTGCAGCCGAGATTTTCTTATTGATTGATTTTAGCAAGATGCCATACGTCAAATTGATGTTTAATATGCGGGAACTGCTCTCTCATTGTCTTGGCAATTGAAACGTGTCTGTCCGTGGCTATGAGTTTGATGTGCATTCCCCTTGATTGTAGGATTTTATAAATCCTAGTTTCTCCATGGCCACTGAGGAATTACAATGGGACAAACTCAGAATTTTCTTACTATCCATGTCCTGAAAGTGGTAGGTGCAGTACTTGGCAGAAAATCCAGGGCTGTCGCACTGTCCATCGCCGGCTAGCCTGAATCGTTTCCCTTCGAATGTACTTGCTAGAGATAATTGTTCAATTTTCCAAGCATCACTAATGGCCGGAACATCATGTTGGTATTTGTAGTACTGCGTTTTAGAAATGAAATGGAGTCCCACAAACTGAAAGACTCTAACTTTCTAAAACTGGACCCACTAAAAAGTGAGGCAGCTGCACACAGTAGATTGCCTGCTGGCAGCTTCCCCAGCATCGGTTGTGCAGACCATGAGAACGCATGATTAAATCTACAGACGGCATGTATTTTGACGTTACTGCCTTGTTTTTGACGAGTCACATGAATCAATGGCTCCACACATACTTCCGCTCCAACTGAATGCCCACATTTCAGCATACTTATAATATCCATCAAACAACTGTCGAATACTATGTATTTGCCCTCTTTCATTAGACAGTCAACCGGCGTGAAAGTTGTTTCGGACTGTGCCGTTGAGGACATATCAAGAAATCTGAAAGAAATATCGCTAATATCAAGTTCTGATGCGTCATTGGGTGCTGCTGCTGCTGGTTCATTCTCTGTCATTTCAACATCTGTTAATTCAGCATTGATGGGAGAACACAACATTGTCGTCAGCTTTTAGGGTGGCATTTTTTTGGCGGGTGTAGATTGTGTGAATTGATCTGCGACTACTTCAGAGCTATCTTCAATACATTCAGTATCATCTTCTTCTTTTGGTGGTGCAGTCGAACTGTAGCAATGGTTCAATACAACTTTACTGGATTCTCCGGACACATTCAATTCATGTTCTGGCCATTGGACATGAGCATCCCGAGTCTCAACACGCTGCGTCTGAATTAATAGTTCCTCCATAGTGTAAATGGTCTTGCAAGCAACATCTCTCATTTGCTTCACTGTCTGTGTATGTATAGTTCGTACACCCACGGGTAACTAGAGGACCGATTGGAAAAGGGATGTTCATAAACACAATATAAAGTATAGTACAATTGACAGGAAAAGAACATAATATAGTCCCCAGCACAAAACAATTCCTAAGATTATGAACTGTTTGTAACTAACCTTATTTTTGTTTCTTTTCTTTGTAACTTTCTTGGCTCGAACTTCATCATCTGCATGCTGTTGCTCCGATTCGTTTCCGCATGTCTTCCCTTTCTCTTGCGCTGCAACGACTATATTTTTCTGGATCCGCATAGACCGCACGCTCCATAGACTCCCTGAAACATAGTACTTTCATTACTATGTATCACAATATTGAAAACATAAAACACACGTAACATACGCAAGGTCCCGCATCCACTTCCCCTGGAATTACTTGAATGTCAGGCTCTGCATCAAGTGCAGGGGTTGATGCTCCATCAACTGCCTGAAAGATAGTACTTGCATTAGTAAGGATTACAATATTGAAAACATAACACACACTTGGGGTCGACCGCACAGGTACATATCAATGGCTAACCACGAATGAAACATTGTGTAGAACAATCAAACGACAAGTATTCCAGCTCTGATCTAGTTCGATGGAACTGTCAGTATCCATATCTCGTGCTGCTGAAGAACATTTAGGGATGTTGTCAATGTGGTGGAAGCTTCAGCATCTCCCTGAAAGACAGTACTTGCATTACTATGGATAACGCTAACCATAACTGAAAACAAACACCAGTGGACGATAACTAAGGTGTATATCAATTGGAAAGCACTAACCAAACATTCGGTAAATAATTACACGATACAATAAAAATATTACTTGACATGCATAAAACAAGTCTGTAGCGGAATAGCCAAGTAAGATTACCTGATACACGCTAGAAGTGGTTGATAACTGCGAGCACGTCAGGGATGTAGAATGTTCTTGCTTCAGATTCAAGGGATAGTCAAGCAGTTGTAAAGGTAAATTATTGATTGATAATGAGATTCCAATATTATAAATTGCCATGTAAGGAGACAGAATACTTGAGTGTAATGCTATTGATAATGCGCAATATAGCACAGTTCCCTGTGCCCATGTATAGATTTCGTTTGTGAGTTATGAAATCAAAAAAGAATATATTGATAAATGTCATTATTCAAAAAGCTATACACTCCTATCAATGTCGAAAGTATTACAAGGGACAAAACACTTAAAATATCAATGAATCCATTCGGCTACTGTCATGGGCGCTACTCCCGAGGGGCCAGGACTGGCCCAGCGCCCTCGGAAGCAGACCCGTCTTCCACTACTCCGGACCCAGCAGACCCCTACAGGGGCCCTTTGGACCGTGTCCTGGCGCCTTTGGCGCCAGGCTCATGAAGGGTTTCAGTCCCGGCGCCATAGGCGCCGGGCTCATATTGATAAACAGTGTAATAATGCTTGGGTGGACTTACCTGAGGCAGACCATGATGCATATTTACCCAGAACAATCCAGTCTGGTTGAAGTCCCCAGCCATCAGGGCTGGGAGGAACTATTCCCTCCATTCAGGAACTCTTTTCTTACCTGGGTGGAACCGGTGGAAGAACACACACTGGAAGCACTTCTCTGCTATTTAAACCACGCCCGATGTAAAACACGTGCTTCGCGTTATTCTGCAGCAGGACGCTCACCGAGTCGGCTCCTGCATTCCAGGTCCAGAGTCATCTTCAGCTTCCGCGCAGCAACCTGTGGATGAAGAAAGACACAGAACAATACTTACCAGATCCCGGAATCCAGTCACCGGCAAAACCTGCAAAGAATAAACATAAGGTTAGAAAAGTGCAACTTGCTCGCAGCCGCGCCCGCTTACCTGATCCATCTGTGATTGCAACGGAGCTAACCACGGCCTTCTCTTCGGCAGCTTCTCTGCACCTGAAAGGCAAAGGACATAATTAAAAAGGGGTTCGGGTGAAGGCAGTCGCATTCATCTTAACTTACCAGTTTTTGCACGCGCAGAAGCGGCCGCATCAACCGCAGCATCCCGGCACCTGAAAACTAGTAAAAGGACATTATTAGAGGTGCCATTAAAAGCGGCCAACGATCATTATACTTACGTGCATCGGCACGTGCAGTGGCAAAGGATATAAAGCCCGCAGCATCCCGGCACCTGAAAACTAGTAAAAGGACATTATTAGAGGTGCCATTAAAAGCGACCAACGATCATTATACTTACGTGCATCGGCACGTGCAGCGGCAACGGAAAACTACGCCCACAGCATCCCGAGGCCTGAAACCAAGGAAAAGGGACATTATTGAGGTGCCCATCTTTTAAAGCCTAAAGACTACAGTATACTTACAGGCATCCGCTCGTGCAGTAACGGCGGCATCGCTCTTCGGCATCCCAGCACCAGTGCCACAACTAAGGCCGCAAAAGACTTGAGCCTCAACACTGAACTCATCCAGTGACGTAACTGGAATCCACCCCTGCACCAGACGCAGGATGGAGAGCTCAGCATTTATACGCCTAAGGTGAGAGCTCGCCGAGACAAGTAGAAAGCTAGGCTGTGGGAGAAACTGGCGATTGGTGGGAGAAGGAATCCCATCAAACGGTGATTAACCCTTTTTCTTCCACCTGCAGAAAACTTACCCTGCAAGTCAGACATTCGATAAGAGGAAGCCCAGTCCTGAGAGTCGTCCGAGCTCTACGCTTCACAATTGAAGAAACGATAGCAGCCCAGCCGGGATCAGCGCCTCCGTGGGAATCAGGTGAGCGTTACAGCTACCTACACACTACCGCAAGGCCTAAAGCTAAATCCGGACACTTTACTCACCAGTGGCGGAATGTGGACGAATAGATTGGGAATGGCGTTCGCGAGTACTTTTCGTGTCGTTCGCCATTTATTCTTCTTTGTTACCCAAGATGTTGTGTACATGTTCGCGGAAAAGTGCCGGTTGCGGTATCAATCCACCCCTCTTGTCCTGTAAGACTTGTTGAACTCTACTTTCCAGCTCATCCAGTGGATATCCGCAATGTCTGACCCATTCTCTTATTCGATCAACAGTTTTCGGAAATACATGCATTGTAGTGCCTTCAGATTTAGCATGGGTCTTTGAAGGGCAACCACTAATCGAACAGGCAGGCATTGTTGAAAATTCTGAAAAGTAAATATCGACATTATTATACAATCTTGATGAATAAAAATGTGATACAAAAGTAAATGAACCATACAATGTTCAATGCAAGGTTTGTTTTGGTCGCATGAACTATACCATTTCATCATGTGCGTTTTAGTATTTGCATAAATTGCAGAAATGTATACATGATGTGACTAAACTCTGAACATGTGACTCGTCCCTTGGATGTTCTGTCTTGCACGAGAAGTAAACATGCTTACATTATAGACTGGACCCCCGAAGGATGCAATTCGATGACAATTGACACAGATGAAAATAAATAGATCTATTGATAGCATAACAATGGAAACTCAAGTCAATATCAATGAGACCAATGAACATAGCACTATTGAGTACTCTACTCACAAATGGATAGAAATTTAAAAATCAGCGAAATATGACTAGGATACATGGCCTTACCTTGACCAACAAACAGTTGGATTCAGCAAGCAGAGCAGTATGTTGCAGGAGAACAGGTAGATGGCCACAGGTAGCACACTGACGAGTTTGCTCGAAGCGGTCACAGAAGTTCACGGATAGCACGACGACAAGCAGATTAGCATAGAACTCAGTGGTTCTCAGGTAGCACGTTCAGGAGTTGACTTGCAAAGCACAAAGATGTTCTCATGAGACATATCAAGTGGTTTATAAAGTATTACAAACAGGGGTGTGTTTGTGAATGAATGACGTGTGTATGTCGTGTTATTATGTGGTTTTCGGGGGCCGGCCAGCGTGAGGGGGTGGTCCTGGCCAGACACAAGGGGTCTGAGCAGGCCATGTGAGCGATGGCCCCTTGGCTTGGGATACCTTTTGAAGTGTACATGCTGTTTAGCACCCTGGCCATTTGCGCCCCTGACAGCCCCCCATGGCAGCGCGCATCCACTGGACTTGTTATGGACTTTTGTTTTTGTTAAACTAACCGCTTTTTTATACTTTATATAGTTATACTTCGCCTTTGATAGGGGAGAGGGGTGGATGGATGGGCCGGTGGGCGTGCAGACAAGGCACAGGAAGACTGCTGAATGGAGACACACTTGATTCATTAAAAAATCGAAACAACCTTTGTTAAAATATATGTGGTGTTTTATTTTGTTTCTTTTTTTGATGGCACAAAAATACAAAACTTTACACATTGTAGAGGTCCGGTTGCAGCACAGCGAGGGAAAATCCCCTGTACTGACCGCTGTCACTCTGGAAAGTTTCTCTTATGGCACGAACGGCACAGGCGGGTATTACTCTTGGAACGCGGTGTCCAAGCCTCCCGTGAAGCCACCATGTAAAGGAACGATAGGCCACCAGCCGGCACCACCTGTGAAAAATAATGATACAAACTGTTTTTAAATGACCAAGATAAGTTGATTAAACGTTTGTTGTCAATGACAATTCTTGTAACGAATGGCATTCTGCTCGGACAAATGCGATCTAGACACTGCACACTATTGAACGACTTTCATACGTTACAATGATATGTAGATGTAATTTTGGATATAGGAGACAACCATGAAATAGTAGTGGCATCACAAGCAGATTAAACTTACTCGTTATTCGGATCACGAGGATGAACAGTTGCGCGAAGTTCGTGCATAAGCACCATCATTATCCTCATCACGGACCGTGTGAGGCAGGCTGCCCAGAAGTCTGGCAGCTCGGTGATGCATTGCGGTCGTGGCTCGCCTTCCGAAATGTAGGCCACGCATCCCGAGTTTTCACAGCAGCAGCAGTTCTCCTCCTCGGTCAGCATTAGCTCGCACCGATTGCATGTGCACCAGTTCGAAACACCGTCCATGCGACTAGGTCCAGTGTCTTCATCCGTTGACTCGTCCTGCCAACTGCCGTCCGAAGCCCCATCGTTATCGCGTGTTTCCCTTTCCAGTAGTTCCTCCTCGGTATACTCGGGCTCGTACATGTAGGGCATTATTGTAGCCATTGTGTGGTAAACAAACTAAAATCAATTATAGCGATGGTACAGGTGTTCCCACGGGCTACAAGCGGCAAAGGTAGCTGACCAGAGCACAGAAACGAGTCACAGAATACTCAAGGTAACACAGAGAGAGGAATGGAATCGAGAATCTGCTGCTGTGTGTTGTGAAACGGTCTGTTTATACTTATTGAGCAAAGGGGCATCTTGCCATTTCCATGGCGACACGTCATTAGCTGAAGCGCGGCGATTGTTGACACGAGACGTGCTTTGGCTTTGTGAAATGGGCGGTACGCGTCTGCTGATGGCCGGCTCAGAGGCGGGGGATATGATTTAGTGCAGCAAAAGCAGGTCAGCCAGGGCGATGGGGCAAGTGATAGGATTATCACAAAATGGCAGCACCCTGGTGCCTGTTTTCGCGTGCATTTAATGGACGAAAACTCGGATAAGGTCCATAGGACATTTTTCTAAAATCGAGCGACTTGGGCTTAAAAACACATGGCCGACCCGTAGGGACAATAAAACATTTTGACCGAACCATTCCTTTATGGATGCAAGAAGTGGGTTCCAAAGACCCGTTCCCCAGGCATGGAAGCTGGAGCCTCCCATCTTTCAGGAGGCCTCCGGGTTGCTGTAGAAGAGTATCTTTATTAGAACGTAGGGTCAGTCTGAAAGGAACCTTTTAGATTCTGGCTGAGAGATGGTCTGGAGCTTCGCCTGCCAGGCACTTGAACACCAAGGTAGTGCCTTTAAACCTAATTCTTTGACTAACTGGCAACCAGTGCAGTTTCCTGCGGGCCTCTGAGACGACGACCTATACCACAAACAGCATGATTCAGCTTCATTCTGAATCACCTGAAGACTCTTAACATTTGCATGGGAGATTCCAACAAGAAGGCTGCTACAGTAATCTAGCTTGTTGTTAATAATAGCTGCTGCAATCGTATCCCTGTTAGACTCAGAAAGGTAGACGCAAATCTGCCACAGCAAGTGGATAAAATAGGAGCAGGAGGACTTAAGGTATAGAACATGTGTTTTAAAAGATAGATGGGAGTCAAAGAAAACCCCCAATGTTTTGACTGAATCAGAAACCCTAATATTGTTTCCCGCAATAGAAAAACTATTATAGGATAAGTCGAGATGGTTTAACTTTGTTGCAGTGCCTAGAATAACCAGTTCTGTTTTCTTGTTTATGGCTAGGGAGTTCGTGGCCATCCAAGTCTGTATAGCACTAAAGACTTCATTCACCCTTTCTAAGTCTTTGCTATAGAAGCCTGATAGTTCTATCACAATCTGTGTGTCCTCTGCATAATTCCCAAAACGGGAGGATAGCAGGTCGCACAATGGCTTAATATAAATGTTAAATAGAAGTGGTGATAGGCAAGAGGCCTGAGGTACGCCACACACCAAAGAAGCCATTTGTGATTGTGCACTACCCTAAATCACATAAGAGGTTCTTCGGCCAAGAAAATATCTAAACCAACCTGCTACAAGACCTGTACATCCGCCAACCTTAATCAATCTATATGCCAAGAGGCCATGATCAACCATATCAAAGGCCGTTGACAAGTCTAGGAGAAATAACAGTTCCTGGCCGCCTTTGTCCATTATTTCTGCTATATTGGATTTAAGATCTAACAGTACAGTCTCGGTCCTGTGATTCACACGGAACCCAGACTGACCGATTGCAAGAATATTTTGTTACGCAAAGTTTTGATATTGATCAAATGCAATCTTATCTGATTTCAACATAAAAAGGAGGTTGGTGATGGGCCAGAAATTTCCAGGATGACTGGCATCTAAATTCTCCTTTTTTTAATAGTGGTGAGATCCAGGCCTCCTTGATGTCATCTGGCACAGAGACTTCGGAAAAGAAGCGATAGATAAGTGGTCACCCAGGGCACAAGTTAGCTCAAGCTCTTAAAACAGCGCGGCAGGGAAGCTATCCCCTTTACTAGATGTTGGCTTCATTTTGAGCACAGTCCCACGAATGGTGCATTCACGGCAACCAAATAAACAAGATATTCGCAGCGTGGGGTCAGCCTCCGCTGGACCTCTTCGTCTCAATGTCCAACAAGCAATGAAAAGAATTTACAAGCAGGTTGTCGCACCCGAGCTCGCAGGGGAACATGTTCTCATTCCCATGGACCGACATCTTTGTCGTATGTGTTCCCTCCACTTCCACTGATCAGGAAGACAATCCAGATGATCCACAGATAGCCTTGCAAAATAATCCTGGTGGAACGATGCTGGCTCAGACAAACCTGGTTCTTGGACCTCCTTCACCTATCGGCGGACAGACCAATACATCTGGGGTCCCACGCTGATCTCCTGTCACAGGACAACGGTGCAATACTGTATCATGACGCACACTCCCTCAAGCTGACAGCGTGGCTCCTGATCACGCCGAATTCGGCCACCTAGACATCCTGCAGGAATGCCTACACATACTAGCGGCAGCTAGTGCTCCTTCTATTAACCGTTCATACAATCAAAAATGGAAAGGATTCTGAATGTGGTGTTCACAGCAACCCAACTTGCAACCACTGACCATTCAGCCACAACATGTGCTTCCTTACCTGCTGAACCTGGCCAAGGAGGGTCCTGCCATCTCCTCCATTAAAGTACACCTGGCAGCAATCTCCAGGTTCACCAGAAGAGGGGGAACTCTCCAATACAGCGACAGACTCCTCAAACATTTTATAAAATGGCTGTTTCATGCTTTTCCACCAAAGAAAAGAACACCACCGGTATGGAGCCTAAATCTGGTCCTAGCTGGCCTCATGAAAACCCCCTTTGAACCTTTCTTCGGGCGCACATCAAGTTTGTAACCTGGAAAGTGCCTGTTCCTTATCGCTATTACGTCGTCCAGACGATTCTCGGAACTACAGGCATTTGTGGTGGATCCCCATGCCTCTGATTTGCAAGGGACAAAGTAATCCTCTCTGCCAATCCCCGAAAGTACCATCTGAATTCCACAAGAATGCACGTTACCTACATTCTTCCAGAATGCCAGGTCCCCAGCGGAAAGAGCATTACACTCCCTGCACATTAAAAGGGCATTAAAATACTACCTGGACCAGGCAAAATCCTTTAGAGCGCCACAGCAGCTCTTTATCGCTTTCGGACTTTCAAGCAAGGGGAAAGCTATCACAAAGCAGGGTATTGCAAGGTGGATACCCTCTATTTCCTTCTGTCACGCACAAGCCAACAGGTCACTGCAAACTACAGCCAGGCCACACTCTACAAGGGCTACAGCGACTTCTGCGGACCTCTGGTGGCCAGTGCCCATCAAAGACATTTGCCAGGCAGCAACATGGGCAGTGCCCTACACATTCACTAGGCACTACTGCCTGCAACAACAGCACGCGGAAGATGTGCAAAAAGGACGCACAGTCCTTCAACGGCTGTTCCAGTAAGGTAAGCCATGCAGCTTCCGGGGTTCTTGTTAATTATGTATGTATACTTCTGGCTTGGGCACAGAACGCAAAGGTCTTTCAAGTCTTTGTTTGCCTGGTTTTCCTCCTCCAGTCATGTATATTGCTATACAATCTATTCACAGCATATGAATCTATGGAAGATCCAATGCTGGTGAAGGGAGTAGTTTCTTACCTGTAACTCCATTTCTCCAGCTTTGGTATCTTTCATAGATTCACAGGCGCCCTTCGGCCTTCCTCTTCAGGGGGTTATCCTCCATCTAGAGTTGTTAGAATCTGAGGGTAAGCTGCTGGAGCACAGCTACATACTCAACGTCCTATTGGTGGCGACCAAAAGCACCCAGGGTGACCTCGATGGGACAAGCAATGTGTCAAGATTTTCAATAGGAAAAGTACTAAATTAAAGTAACCAGGGATTCCCAGTCTGACCGGGAATATTCACAGCATATGAATCTATGAAAGATACCAACTCTGGAGGAATGGAGTTAGAGGTAAGAAACTACTACCTTGTGTTTCTTGGTACTGGTTGTTGCAAGTGCACATTGTTTTATGGTCCTATAATGTTGTCTAAACACTTACTGTATTACTTCAACACTGGTTCCTGAATGCTGTTCAAATTTAACCCTGTTGAATAAAATGTGTTTATGCAGATGAGCGAAACACTGCACATCTCAAAATGTGCCCGGATATGAAATGGCTTTTTCTTCAACATACCTTTGGCGGTTCAAACATCTAATGGTATTAATGCATGGGCCTAGTTTTTTCAAATGCATGGT
Organism: Ambystoma mexicanum; assembly: GCF_040938575.1. Lineage (NCBI taxonomy): Eukaryota > Metazoa > Chordata > Amphibia > Caudata > Ambystomatidae > Ambystoma > Ambystoma mexicanum. The sequence goes on along the minus strand of NC_090929.1, from coordinate 1,384,435,943 downwards.
TTTCTTGAATTCTTCACCTTTTGTGGTTACTCAGACAAAGGTTGGTAGCAAGTTGATCTTCAAAAATATACGTTAGCTTGTAATGCCCTGGTGAGAGCCATGTACAGTTAACAGGGATTCGTTGTGAATAATCAGTGTGCAAACATTGCTGGTTATACTCTGATAGAAGAATGGGGACACAGGTAAGTTAAAATAATTTGTTTTTGTAGCATACCACTTTTCTGTGCCTACCTCAAGGTTTCTATTGATATGGAGTAGATTTTGCAAGCGCTTGGTTCTGGCAAGCATCCCTTGCTGGAGATCTATAGTTTTAGGTAAGTAACTTTTCTTCATGTGGCACAAAAGGTATTGCTGCTGAAAAGTAAAATGATTAGACTAAACGCGGAGAGGTTCATTGGACATCAAACTACTTCTACTGACTTTTTTGCAGATCAGCTCTTGAACAAACTAAGTAGGTTCTTCTTTTTTTCTTAATGCTGCTTAATATTTTGAAAAGCCAGCGGTTAAATGGCCTTAAAGTGCTCCTTGATCAATCTTTTTCTAGAGTTGCATCTAGGGCAGAGCTGCTAATTGTCCACCAGAAAGTGAGGTTTTTCTCTGAAAAGAGGACCATCATTCATCAGATGGCTTGATTGGTTGTCGACTGAGAGAATGCAATCTTAAGCTTAGTCAGCGGGTTAGTGATGAAGCAATTTCTAACAATAGAGAGCTGGTCATTGACATGCTGGTAGGCAATTAAGTTCAAAAGGAGCCGTTGCCAAGGCAGTTGACTTCTCAGTGGATGGAATGGTTCTCGGCGTTGAGAAGATTGGAATAGGAATGACAAGCTGAGCAATTTCACCCCTTGTTGTTCAAAATAATAAGGGAAAAGAAGGGAGATTGTTTCTCTGAGAGTTTCTCTGCAACCCAAGACTTACAATAACGATGCATTGATACCAGCAGAGGGTGTGAGCGGCTGGATGGTGCTAGCGGGGAATGAAGATGGCAGCGCCGTTCTGAAATTCCCTGGCGGCTCTGCTCCCGGGGCTGGGATTGGCGCTCCAGCAGGAGTGTGCCCAGAGGTGACTGCAGTACAGCATAGAACCAGCAGAGCAGTGACTGGATTCTTCCTGTGAGGATAGGCGTTTCCTCCGAGCGGCTAAACAAAGTCTCCTCCTGTAATGGCAGCCTTTTGCTGCTTTTGAGGAATGCAAGAGACGGTAACTGTATGGCAGAAGGATAATGAGATGTTGTGTATTGACTCTTTACATTTCTAGCATTTTATTCGTTCATGGAGAAATATCCCTGATCTAATACACCCCGCCACAACAATCTTGCCCACAAATATGAGACAAGCAGGATATTTCTAATGTGCATATTTGTAAGATTAAGTCAAGAAATTGGATACTGACTGTTAGGACAGTTTTTCTGAAGTCCAGTTAAGGGCCTAGCAAAACCATTCTACTGAGGCAGTACAAGTCTCCACTCTTAGTATAAGGCTGTACCACCTGAGTTCGGGGTAGCATAGACAGAGCAGCCAGGCTCATTTTAGGAGGGAGAGAGGGCAGTAGATACAGTACAAGTGCAATTGTAATACAAATGATCCAAAGAAACATTGAAACACTATGTATTGTAAAAATAAAGGATTTATTTAAATACAGGTAGGCCCAGATAAATCTAGGGATTAAGTAAGTACTAACACATTATATGAAATCACAATATAAAACACAACACTATACTTGAAAGCACACAGGCTCAAGTATAAACCTTATTTGGAACACCTAACAGTAGTTCTAGGGAAGTCAAAACCTTGTTATAGACATTTAGTATAGGTCAAGCCTATTCTTTGGGAGTAAAAGACCAATGGTTACTTTTAGATTACTTTTGGTAATACAAGGACAGTAGGCCCTTCCAGTTGTACAGTGACTCTTGGAACAAATCACATAAACAGTCAACTGGACAATATGCTTTTGGTGAATAGTGAAACACTTATTCTAGGCGCAGTAAAAACCTATAACTACTTTTGTCATAACACACAGTTATACCAGGTGAGTAAAACCTAAGGATGTAATATACAATTACAGATGCTTTGGAAATCTGGGAAACCAAGATTGAGGTAAGCAATAACTCTGGTAACTTGTTTTGGATGGCACACAGCTAACACAAGGTAAGTAAAACCCACATACTTTAACTTCACAATGAAGGGGAAAGTAAAATCCAATGTCACACTTTACTGAATAGTTATTCTAGGTAGGCAACAACCTAATGTAGACTTATTAAGGACAGGCTAGCAGCAAGTCAGGGGAAGCAAGACCCAGTTGGGGGACACTCATAAAGTTATCCTAACAGGACTAACCTGGTGATACCAACAGTTGGAGGACACTCATACAATTACCCTACAGGAATAATCTGGTGAAACCAACACATTACTTTTGTAAAGAGGCACAACCTAATCACATTAGAGTAAAATACCTTTACAGCTACTTTCTTTTAGACTGGTAAAACGGTGGCTAAGGAAGAAAGGATGTTAACCATACTTTTAAGAATAGTGCATCACACATTCAAGATCAGTAAGAACTTTTGTAACTGTTCACTCTGAGAATTAGTTACCCACCAACTCTTTACAAGTAAGTAAAACACTTGATTTCTTTTCTAGGCAGAAGTCCCAATCCCTTCAAAGTCTTTCCCTTAGAGCAGGAGTGTTCACAGTAGCAGAAGGGGGGTCACTAGGTCTAGTGACCAACAGGCAGTGTTAGAATAAGTTCTTTAGTAGCAAAAGTCAGTTTCCTTAGGAAAACTGGCAAACAAGTGAGTACTTTACTTCTAGGGTTAGAAGAGGGTCCAGGGGCTTCACAGAAGACACCCCAGCTGGATTCTAGCAGTGGAACTGGGTGTACTGGACGAGGGACCTCCCAATCACAGAAAACACCCCAGGACTACACAGAAATCCCAACAGGCTTAAGGTAAGTATATACCCAAGCCAACACAGTATCTCAGCAATGAAGAAGAGATTGCAGCAGGATAACTTCAGGGACTGCAGCCAAATACCCGGTCAGTGGATTCCTTGTCCTGGAGACTGAACACAAGATCTCAGAAGGGACTTTGCAGCAGGGATTGATGAAGAAGGCTGTAGGCAAGATTTCTCTCGCGGCTGAATGCGGTTCTGCAGGTTTGGCGCCTTTTCAAGGAGCACAGAAGAAGACAGAAAATCGCGGTTGAATTCTCGTCGTTTAAAAGGTCCAGCACTCTTGTGAGGGGACTTTTTGGACTCGATTTGTGTCTCTGGAGATAGACCAGCATGCCCACGAAGTTCCAGCGAGTTTCGGAATTCGGAGGACTGTGTACCGCACAGTGGCTGGAGGTCCCAGGGTATTGGGGTATCGCAAGGTTGCAGCAACCCGTGGGATGGCTCAAAATGCAGGTTGTCTTGAGTCTAGTGGGTCTCACCAGGCTCTGGGTTCTGGTCGTCGTTTTCAGAGACCCCAGGTCGATCGGAAGGAAGGGCTGCAGCAGGCTTTCCGGCCGCTGGAAATCATTCCCGCCGATTTTCCTTCGTCATCCTCTTCGGTTTTCTGTTCCAGTGGTCGACATGACTTCAGCTTCCAGGTTTCCAGTATTTATCAGGAACTGCAACACAACCTCTGCATTCTCTTCCCCCGCATTTTACAAGAAAGGGGCGGTTGGCTGTCCAATCAGGACAGCCAGCCCCCCACTGGGATTTGGCCCAGTTGAAGGAAGGCATGAGACAAAGGAGGGGAAAATTTTGGACTCCTCCCCCACTTCCTGTGCTTACAGACTGACTGGAGCCTGGGCGGGGGATCCAGGGGACTCCCGCCAAAGACAAAACTCAAACAAAGGAATTTCCCACCCTGGATGTCTGGGGAAAGAACAAGAAACGACAAGAAACACTAAAATGGCAGAAAAAGAAGATGGGGCAATTTTGGTAAAATGAGCACCCTTAGGTGCCTTTACTGCAGCTGTGATCACAGCCCATGCTAAAGGTGCACCCAATTAGTAAAAGGTAGCCCATGCTAAAAGGTATCACTGCCACCAGCCATTAAAGGTAAGCTTGTCACTGTAACAGAATTGTTAGTTTTAATGTGAAAGGGGATGCATTGTATCTCCCCAGCACTCCACATTAGGTGGGGTCTGCTGGTTTCACAGAATACAATGTAAAAGGGATCCAAAGATCCTTTCTACCCTTGGGAACTGTAGTTCACTCAAGGTTAGCACAAGAAAGTTAAATAGGGAGCCCCTATGGCAACCCAGCAACAACAGGCACTTATTGCCAATAAGTTGTTATACATGATAACTTTAAAAAGACACTATGGAGAGTCTTAAAAATGACACCCATAAAAATAGTTAAAGATTAGGTGAGTGTGGAAAAAGGTTCCCACTCACTGAGGTATTAATGAAAAATATCCCACTAGAAAAGCAAAAAGTTATGGCGTTGAACTAGGAAAGGAAGATTTACCAGCTCTGTGAAAATCTTACCTAACACTGACTTTCTTTCCCGAAAAAAAAAAAAAAAAAACAAGCTGTCAAGTGTTTTCTCATTTATGTTTGCATTCATAATCTATGTTCCCTCTAAACTGTGCACTTGCCCAGCTTGCTCCTGGGTGCCGCCCAGAAGATTTATTTTTAGCAGTGCACACAGACCAGTCTCACCTAACTAAAAAGATTTAATAAGGTACAAGCCACAACAATTACCTGACATTTGCTTTCTCTTAACCCTTTAAGTGCCATGGGTATTTCCCCTCAGTGCGAGGGCCTTTTTTGGTGATTTTGGTATGTGGCCATTCAATGCCTTGTAACTTTTTTGTTACATGAGATATCTCGGCCAAATTTGCCTCCTTTTTTCCCACATGTAGGCGGTCGTAACACCACCCAGCAATCCTAGGTTGCTGTAGGGGGATGAGTGAAAATAAGCAAAAAGGGCGAAAATTTGGGTTTTTTTCAAAAAATGCCAATAAAATGATGTACAAAGAAGCCTGTCGGTTTTTTTCCTTGTAAGAGCTAGGAACAAATGGTTTGCTGTACTGAGTTCCCAAATTTCCTGGCTTTCAAGAACAGGTTGAGTGTAAACGAAAAAAAAATATTTTGATGTGGTTATCAACGGTTTTTGTGAGAGGTAGGCGATTTTGGCCATTTTTGCCAATTGGACATGCATGGACGGAATGGAAGAAAAGGGTAGGAACGGGGCGTGGCTTGGACGGCCATGTAAAGGGTCGCACTCTGGAGGAGCTCCGTTGATCCTGTTTTGATCCTGATGGAAAGGTGCGTCCACGGGGGCCGGCTGACACTGGAAATCGATGTCCAGGTGTGGGAATGCCACCACTACACCCGCTGAAAGTTTGTGATGTCTAGGAGACCCGGGAACCGAAATAAATGCGCTTTACTGGGATGAGCCCTGAGTAGGCGGACAAGACAAAATGGCGGCGACACTTTGCGAACACCGAGGACCGTGAAGTCAGCGTCGCGATCACGAGTGCAGGACCCACGGGTCCCTTCGCTTGGGGACTAGTACACGTGAGCACCGCCTAGGACGCACGGTGGCCCGGCGAGCTGGAGGGCCGAACGGATGTAGCTGTGACAACGGGACTGTGGGCCCGGTAGTTGGGATGCTTTGGGCGTGTTGGATGCCCCATAGTGTGGTGGGCCAGGCTTTGCGCATTGAGTGGCGTGATTCCCCTTCGGTGCCTGGCGGGACGGGCCCCCGCCCGACTCATACAACAGTATGACCACGAGAGGTGTGAAACCCAAGGCCAAACAGCCCACGATGGAGGCTTACGCCAAGTCCCCCTCAGGGGCGGAAGGAGGCAAGAACAAAGAGACCCCCGTGACGGTCGAAGAGTCGCCGGGCACAATACAGGAGGTGCTGGCGGCGATTGCGGACTTAAAGGTGTCATGGGAGACCAAGTTGGGCCTCGCCATGAAAGGGCTGCAGGAAGGCTTAATCCTTAAGATCGGTGCCGTCCAGGAGGAGGTGAATCTGCTAAGACTGGATGTGAGGGCGATCTCGGAGCGCACGGGGACCATTGAGAAGGAGACGGCCACGAACACGGCAGACTGCGCTGCTCATAAGATGGAACTACATGCCCTTGTGCAACGGGTGGGCAACCTGGAGGACAGAGCGGAGCAGGCGGAGGGACGTGCCAGGCGCAACAATATTCGCATTGTGGGCCTACCAGAAGGAACGGAAGGACCAGACCCCACGGAATTTGTGGAATACATGTTTTTGCAGGAGATTACCGGCGGGGTGCTGACCCAGGGGTTTGCAGTCGATAGGGCGCATAGGGCCCTAACCAGGAGGCCGCCTCCTGGGGCCCCCCCGCAGCCGGTGATCGCGAAAATTCTGAACTACCGAGATCGCGAAAAGATCCTTGAATTCTTTCGAAAAGGGGGAACGATTGACAGAGGATCGGCCAAGATCACGGCCTACCCTGACTACACGCTACAAGTACAGCGGAGTCGGATGCACTTCGGGGCGGTGAAAAGGAGACTGCGTGAAGCTGGCCATCGCTACATGTTACTCTACCCGGCCAAATTGAAAGTTTTTTACAGAAACAGATCCCTGTTCTTTGAAACACCGACTGAAGCAATGGACTGGCTGGACGCGCTGGGCAGTCCTCAAGAACCGGGCATCCAGGCGGAGACCACGGAAGATAAGTAGCTTACGGCTGGGTCGCCTAGGGTAATGGGGCCGAGACATTGGGACTTGAATATAGTCATTTATACGGCATATGGTGCGTGTGATGTGGTGCTGACTGGCTGGCCCATTGGGCGTGCCTACCCGTGGTTACTTGGTTGGGAGCTCCGAGAGGCTTCCTTTGTCCCCAGTAGTGACATATCTAGTTAGTTAGGTCGCTGTTAGATCGGCGACGCCCCGCGGGGTCCTACTCCTTGAACACGGGATAAGACCAGACGCGGGTGGGCCTGAGATCCAGGGATGGAGCTGGGCTTTTGTTGGGGTGGGATGGGTTGTTTGCTGTGGTGTGTAGTTGGGAAACAGGGAGGGGGGATGGGGATCAAGGACGGAAGAGCCGGCGGAGAGTTAGACCAAGGGGGCATTGTGGGGAGGGCGGGGCTGAGTGTAGACCGAACTGATGGCATCGGATAATCTTCGCATAGCTACTTGGAATGTCCGAGGCCTCAATAGCTACCTCAAGCGGAACAAGGTAATGCTATACCTGAAGAGGATGCGGATAGATATAGCCCTGCTACAAGAGACCCACCTCACTAGGGAGAAATTGGAGGTGGTCAAGAGGAAGTGGAAGGGCAATGTGGCGGGTGCCACGTACTCGGCGTATGCTAGAGGGGTTATCACCTGGGTGGCGCCACACGTGCCGTTCCGGGTGCTTGACTCGATAGTGGACCCGGAGGGCAGAATGGTGGCGATAACAGGACTCCTGGAGAACAGGGAAGTACACATCCTCAACCTGTATGCCCCCAATCATGATACTGCAGCCTACTTTAGATCCCTCTATGGCAAACTAGGCCCCCTGGTAGGGGGTGCGATGGTGTGGGGTGGGGACTTCAACTGCGTCCTGGATCCCAAAATTGACCGGTCCGCTGATACCAAAGGGAAAATGTCGCCGGCGGCCAAGGCGCTCGGGACATTGCTGGGAGACCTGGGACTGGTAGATGTGTGGAGGAAACTCCACCCCACAGATAGGCAGTACTCGCACTATGCGGCGCCATACGATTCATACACGAGATTGGATTATGTGTTTGGAACTGCCGAGATAGCGGGTGAAATAGTGGGGGCAGAATACAAGGCCCGAGTATTGTCGGACCATTCGCCCCTGGTGGTAGAGTGGCGACACCAACCCCCTAGGCCTCGGGTCCCCACATGGAGGCTTCGGTCGGAGGCGCTGCAGGATGAGGGATTCCGGGAGGACCTGAGGGTTGCCATCGGGGAATACTTTGAGATAAACACGGGTAGCGTGCGCTCTGTGGGAACTCTGTGGGAGGCCTTTAAGGTAGTGGTGCGCGGAGTGGCCATCTCCAAATCCAAAGGACTTCAAGGGGGTATCGAGAGGGAGCTTCAGGACACTGAAAGGGAACTGGAGAGACTAGCTCGTCTCGAGAACGCCACTCAGGAGGACAAGTCTAGGGCGAGGGACCTTCAGGTGGCGTGCAGTGCTCTTTGGGATCGACTATGCAGATTGAACCATAGGAAATACACCGAGAGGCTGCACGCGGGGGGCGACAAGCCAGGCAGACTGCTGGCCTGGCTGTACAAGAGCGAGTCCCCCCGGGTGGTCATTCATGAGATCTGTGGGGAGGACGGTTGTCTTCGCAACACTCAGGACGGGGTGAACGAGGAATTCCTCAGGTTCTACAAACGTTTGTATGAGGACACTGGGGAGGACAGGAGCCAGGACATCCTGAATACACTCGAAGACATTGGTCTGCCCACCCTAGACGACCTGGAGCGGGAGGAACTGGACGCGCCTATCACTTCAGACGAGCTGGAGGTGGTGATCCGGGGCCTCCCCACGTGTAAGGCACCTGGAACGGATGGACTGCCTAGTGAGTTTTACAAGGTGTACGTGCGGGAGCTGCTCCAGCCACTGCTGGCCTTGTTTAACGAGGCATACGAACAGGGAGAACTCCCGTTGTCCCTCCGTGAGGCCATGATTGTCCCATTACTGAAACCAGGCAAGCCGGCTGCTGAGTGTGGATCTTATAGACCTCTGTCCATGCTAAACCAGGACAGCAAAATACTCACAGCGGTGCTGGCCAACAGGTTGAAGAAGGTGATCGGCAAGCTGATCCACCCGGATCAAACGGGATATGTCCCAGGCAGGAATATCATAGATAACCATAGGAGGCTGCACCATGTTATCGACCATACTAAGGACGACATGGGCGAGATGGCGGTAGTGTCGCTGGATGCGGTCAAGGCCTTCGATTCAGTGAGATGGCCTTGGCTGAAAGCGGCCCTGCAGGGATACGGCGTGGGCCCTGGGTATATCAGATGGGTCCAGTTGTTATATAGCAGCCCGGTGGCGAGGGTCAAGACAGGGGCCACAGTCTCGGATGTCTGGCAACTCAGCAGGGGGACCAGGCAGGGATGCCCTTGGTCACCCATGTTATATATACTCGCGCTGGAGCCGCTGGCGATATGCCTGCGGCAACCATACGGAGAGGTGGGCATTGACACCGCCAGAGGCAGTCACTTAATATCTCTCTATGCGGACGATATGCTGCTTTACTTGCGCTACCCGGAGGAGAACCTGCAGTACGTACTGGAGGTACTGGATCATTACGCTGTCCTCTCGGGCATATCGGTGAACCCCAGGAAGTCTAGCCTGTTCCCTCTGGGCGGGTACAGGGACGTCCCGCTGGAGAAGCTGCCGGTGTTGCCAATACCATGGCGGACCGACACGTTTAGGTACCTGGGGGTAAATATTTACCACCGGACTGAGGCGGTACACAAGCATAACACAGAGAGAGCCATAGAGGGGGTCAGGAACAGCATGGCATTCTGGTCCAGATTGCCCCTGTCCATGATGGGGAGGGCGGCTTTGCTGAAAATGGTGGTCCTTCCCAGACTCCTGCATTTCTTCGTGAACGTCCCGTATTTGATCCCTAAGAGCCTATTTGTGCGACTTCATAGTATGTGTAGGGGCTTCGTGTGGGGTAACTCCAGGAATAGGGTGGCCCTGTGGAAGCTCCAGAACCCGCACGAGAAGGGGGGTATAGGCTTGCCCAACTTCGAACTATATTATCTGGCAGGGCAGCTGTTGTATGTGGCCAGGTGGTTGTCTGATGAAGATTCGGCGGAATCTAGGTTGCTGCGGGAGGATGCGGCCCCATACTTCCTGAGAGAGGTGGTGTGGCTACAAAGGAATAAACTGACGGGAAGAGGGCGGCTATTGAGGTTGGGATGGGAGGTCTGGCATAGAACGTGGAAATTGATGGGGGAGTCAGAACCGCTATCTTGGCAGTTCCCGCTGGTGGCCCTGTGCGAAAACGACTCCCAACTGTTTCAGTCTGTCCGCAGGCACTGGGAGCCGGTGGGCCTGGCCACGCTCGGGGACATATGGCGGGAGGGGGAGGCGTTGGACTTCCAAAAGTTGCAGGATGAGACGGGGGTGCATAGAGGCCAGTACATCACCTATGCCAGGCTAGTGAAACGAGTGAGTGAGAGATGGCCGGTGACGGCACTGGCAGATGACCCTGATGCCACCCTTGAAACTATGTATGACGTCTCAGAGGGCCGGCATGAAATATCTCGGATATACGAACTCCTTAGAGCGAAGGCTGGGAAAGAGTTGCCCCAACTGAGGCATGAATGGGAGGAGGAGATGGGTGGACTCATGACGGAGGGTCAGTGGAAGAGGGTCCTGGGGTATCATAAAAAGGTGTCCCGAAATGCACGGCTCCAACAACTCCAGTTCTACATTACTCACAGGGCCTACCTGATTCCCCAGAAGATCGAGCCTCCAAACCGTGCGATCACTCAAAAATGCCCCAGGTGTGGGGAGGTCGACGCAGGGCTGCTACACATGTTTTGGGCCTGCCCGGAAGTGTTTAGATTTTGGGAGGAGGTCAAGATGAAGCTCGCAGGTGGGGGAGTGGTGTTGGACGTGAGATCGGCCTGGTCGTGTATGCTTGGGATCTTCCCCAGGCCCAGACACTTTAGGCACCTGAGTAAGATGAGGGACCTGGCATATGTTCTGGCCAAACGTAGGATTGCCATGAACTGGAAATCGGCCAGCAGGCCGAGAGTGGAACTATGGTGGGCGGACCTCGTGAGGTGGGCGGAGGCGGAATCCGTGGTATGGTTTGAAGCGGTCACTAGAGGGGGCGAGGTGGAGATAAGGCCCTTGCTGGCCTGGCGACAATTGGTGGCCTCTATGACCAACCCACAACAGGGTTTGGACGAATCTGAGAATTCGGATGACGGGCATACGGACAATGCTCCACCTGACGGTGCCCCGACTGAGGATACAAGGGAGCCGGCTCTGGCTTGATGGGGGCTGGGGGGAGTTATTTCGTATTTTCTTTTGTGTTTCTGTAAGTAATTAACAGTTGTATTGTGTTGTGTGTTTGGTTTTCTAAAATATAAAATCAATAAAATATTTAAAAAAAAAAAAAAAGAAAAGGGTAGGAAAGCCTAATTGGAGGACAGAAAGGCATATATTTCTGAAAAGTAGACAAAATTCCAAGTTTAGGAAGGGGTGGTTTGCGTAGGTCAGGCAACAACTAGGTAGGGGAAAATGCCATAGAAATGCTCCGCTAGGTTACAAAAGTGTATGATGCCTAAAGCAGCGACTAAATGTAGGCCACATTTGGGAAATGAAAGGGTTGTGTGACAAAGGGCACCAGCAAATGGGTCAAAACGTTATGAAAACCACACAAACACAACAAATGTTATAACTTCCTCCGTTCCCACAGGTGTCCCGATGGAAACAGTACCTCACATGTGTGGGTGCACCTACCTGGGCGCCAAAGGGAAAGCCTAAAGCACAGGTAACCCCAAGTCTGTTTCAACACCTGAATTTGACACTTTCTCCAGACAAGCACAACATACAGATATGGGCCTCGGGTGTCCAAGCCACCAAGGAAAACGGGGAACCCCATGCATTTCCGAAAAGAGGACACCCGTGGGAATCTGCAGAGGTATGATTTGCACAAATCGGCCCAGAATTTATTACCCAGACACCCCCACAAAGTCCAAAATGTGGGGAAAAAATGCATTTTCCGCACATTTCACTCACCGCCCCCATTGAAACATGCCGCAAACAACACATGGCCTACCGTCCCGCGTTCCCACAGGTGTCCCGATGAAAAAGGTACCTCATGTGTGGGTGCACCTACTGGAGGCGCAAAAGGAAAAGGGTAACCCGCTGGTAACCCCATGCCTTTCGCCACAGCACAATCTGTTCATGTGGGCAACCAACAGATTTGGGCCTAGGGTGTCGAAGCCAGCAAGGAAAACGGGGAACCCCATGCATTTCCCAAAAGAGGACACCCCTGGGAATCCACAGAGGTCTGCCTTGCGCAAATTGCCCCAGTTTTTATTAGCCACAATCCCCGACAAAGTGTGATATTTGGTGGGGAAAAAACACAATGTTCACTTTGTCTGGGGTTCTGGGTAATACATTCTGGGCCGCTTCGCGCAAGTCAGACCTCTGTGCATTCCCACGGGTGTCCTCTTTTGGGAAATGCATGGGCATCCCTGTTTTTCTTGCTGGCTTCGACACCATAGGCCCAAATCTGTTGGTTGCCCACATGAACAGATTGTGCTGTGGCGAAAGGCATGGGGTTACCAGCGGGTTACCCTTTTCCTTTTGCGCCTCCAGTAGGTGCACCCACACATGAGGTACCTTTTTCATCGGAACACCTGTGGGAACGCGAGAAGGTATGACATCTGTTGTTGGCGACGTGTTTCGGTGAGTGGACACAGGGAAATGTCTCTGAAATTGGCTGGAAATGAAGACAATTCTCAGACATTTCGCTCTGGCCACCCACCGAAACACACCGCCAACACCGCATGGGTATGTTGCAAGAAATCCTGTATGCACTGCAGAATAATTATGTAATTATGTACATGCCGATTGATGACATTTTCTTAAAATGCACATATCACAAGACATGAAATATGTTTTGCTAGCAAAGTATGTGCTGGCATGCAAATATCCCAGTGAGTGTTTACTGCTACAATCCCTCACTTTTTACAGTGCTCTGTCAGCTAGTATTGGAGGCTAGCACAGAAGCAGGGGTATGCGGGAGTACAGGTGGAAGGGCAGGGGAGAACACTCCTTGGTGATGAACAAATCAGCAAACTTAAAAAACCAAGTCACACCTTTCAGCAGGACAGGGAAGGAAATATGTTTGTTTGCTGAAGGGTAAGAAACTGCACCTTGTGTCTCGATCTATGCTCTGCTGCTGAAGCGTTTCTATATAATCATGTGTTCGTCCGTTTATTGACTCAAACATCCCCCTGCAACTTTTTAAAGTGATAATGGCCCTCATTACAAGATCGGCGGAAGCCTTGCCGGTGAAACCGGCAGGCTGCCGCCGAAATTGTGAATTTTACCAGCGCCTGGGAATGGGCAATTACCGGGTTATTACGGCCCCGCCGATATTTGCGCATTCCCGGTAGAAAATGCTCCCCATTCCCATTGAGCCCAATAGGGCTCAATGGGAATGGGGTGGCCAGATGGGCCAGATGCCGTTCAGAATGGTGCCGGTGCATCCGACATGCTCTGCTCGCGGGTGCGTCAGAAAGGCACCCGCGAGCAGAACTCGTAGTTTGCCGGTCCGGTAACTACAGTACCGGCAAGCTTACTGGTACTGTAGTTACCGGACTGGCAAACTTGTAATGAGGTCCAATGAATTACAGAACAGGGGTCCCTGGTTACAGAAGAAGGCAGTCAATCTATTGTACTGAGGAGCATTGCTGCTACTAAGTTAAAAGACATATATTTGGGATTTTCTTTAACTGGCTCCCTTAGAAACCTCAGTAAGGCAGTTATTGAATTTTGTCTTGACTGTGGTGAGGAAGGGAGGGGCCCAACTATGGGCTGTATTATGAGCCCTGACACTTCCTATGTCAGGGTTGCAAGCAGGGCTCTGATAAGATTTTGATCCCTATTTGGATTTCAATGATTTTTCAGAGAGTAAAAAAATTAGCTTTGCCATTCAGGCTATTTTATGAAATATGTTCTTTCCTATTAAAACTTGAGATAGGGCAGCAATCTTATTAGAGTTGTTTTGTATGCCACTGTTCTGCTGGTAACTAACTTGGAAACATATCAGTGCAGCTTTTTAGGTAGAAGCAGGGGTTAGGCTCCCATGTGTTGATTGTTTCCCTTTATTGTTGGGCACATGTTCCTATTTTTAGGAGTAAAAATGGATGGTGTATATGTCTCTTAGGTGTAAGGCTGGTTTTGAGTAAGTGTTGTCAGAGCTCACAGGACAATGCAATGTGGATAGTAAGCAGAGGCCCAAGAATGTTGACCATCATATTCTGAAGTGCAGTTATTCTGATGCAATTATTACACATCCTTACACAAACTATGCATGTTAACTTGGTCCTTGAATTACTTAGTGGCACACAAACTGCCATTAGAATGTGTTCTGACACATTCCTTTTCGTTGCAATTATCCCATCTGTAAATATTGTATTCTGCCTAAATAGTTTGACAACTACATCAATTATGCGATGTGGGTTTTTTAATACACATGAGGGCTTTTCCACTGGCTTAAAAACAGTGTTTTCTCTGCACAGGAGTATTTTTGCTAGGCACTGAGGCAAATCTTGAAGTCTTGGACTAGCTGAGTGGTCTTTATAATAACATATACACTATTTTTTAGTCTATGCGTTTGGAAAAACGTGTTGTTAGATGCAACTTTTATACAGATTTGTAAAGAATTGCAGTGGATGGGAAGCAGAAATCCCTTTCCAAAATCTATTCAAAGACAGTAGCTAACTAACTTTGCATGCTCACAAAGTGGCTTACCTTAGTCAGTTGAAAGAAATGCGCACGACAGCCAACCTGTTCCGCACATAGAGAAAAATAATTGGAGGGAACATTGTTCCCAATACAATATCACACTTATTTTGCGTAATCACACCACCATTCATACATATGTACAAACAAATATAAATTACTATTTTAGACAATTCTTTTTAAATACTTAAAAGAAACAGTTCATTAATATGGGTAAAATAATTGTTGTGTGCTTATCAATTTATTCCAGCAACCTATGGTATCTAGTATGAAATCGAAAAGTTCCCATAACCTTGTCCACAGGGATTAAGCACCCTTCTTCCCTATTGAAATAGCTGGAGATCTCTACCAGGTTAAAGCTTTTATTTTAGATAGAAAAACAACTTGGCAGAATCTTTTTTGTGTGCTATGTTACTTGGAAAAATGACGTTTGTTATTTAAATGAACATTTACCTCCTTTCTAAGTCCTCTTTAATTAGTAGAAAACTCTACCCAGGATTATTTTATGTAAAATGTGTTTTTTACAAGTGGGTCATTCCATGCAAATCGGTCCATAGGTGGTACAACGCCCTCACAAACCCAGATATAATTTGCTTGTGTGAAAACACAGCAAATGCATTAATAATGTGTTAGTCAAAGACTCAAATGCCCTGCAAAATTGATTCCAGGACAGCGTATTTAAATATACTTATGCAAAGTTTCCTTTACAGGCCCAAACCCTCTTAAGTGACATGGCATGTAAACCGGGTTCTCGAAGTACTTTTACTTGATATCTGGGGTTTCATTCATTTGTATAAGTGCTGTAAGATAATTATGCTCACTTCTGGTTTGTCTTCTAAAGACCCAGGACAGATGGGGACATCAACTGGCTCCCGGCATCACTGTCAGGCACTTTCTTTCAGTCAGTCCACCTGCTTCCAAATCCCTGCTCAGGTAATCTGGTTCTGCGTGTGAACGACCTCTGCATTCAGCCCATCTGTAAAAGGCCTTCTTAAGTAAGTTCTCAATCAGCTACATCCATAAGGAACCCAATCCACTTTTCTCCTGTCGTACAGGCTCATCCTTTTCCGCTTTCCCAAAAACTCTCTTCCCTTCCTCTGTGTTTGAGTTAAATACCCAGCAAGTGTACCTGTGCAGCATCATATGACATGGAAACTTTGAATTGGACAGGATTTGCGATAGGTTACATTCACTGACACCCATTAATGACCTACTCTTTGTTTGGATTGGCCCATTGAATTATTTTTCATTACGGGATGCGTTAACTATGAGGTAGCCCTCCCTTAGGTATGTAAAACCAAAATTAGACTGCAATACTTATTTCCATTAGAATTCTTGTTATGAACCTGTGATGAGAGTTATCCATATTCACAAGAATATTCTGAATCCAAAGACATTCTTCATA
Source organism: Ambystoma mexicanum (assembly GCF_040938575.1). Lineage (NCBI taxonomy): Eukaryota > Metazoa > Chordata > Amphibia > Caudata > Ambystomatidae > Ambystoma > Ambystoma mexicanum. The sequence continues at coordinate 1,384,420,088 of NC_090929.1, read as the reverse complement.
TTCATGTCACAGCATGCACACATTATTCAAATATGCAAATGTATTAATTCAGATCTATTTTTTTTCTTTTTCAAATCAGGCAAATGGTTCTAAAGCTCTAGCCCCACTTGTCATGTTTAAATACACTGGGTTTTATTAAGAATACAGCAGTAATGCAGTGGTAATTCCATTAGCGCTGCATTGCTGTCAAATTACTGCACCGCCAAATTGTTTGGCAGTTGTGAGGTAGGATTACCTCCAACTAAAAGTTGGAGATAAAATGTCCTCCCTACCACCAAAAATCGGCAGAATTACTGCTTTCAGTATTCCTCTGAAATCCCCATGGGGTCCTATGGTTTCCAAAAACAGGGACTCACACTGGCCTACTACCACTTCTAATCCCATGGTAAATTCGCAAGGCCAAGTGGTGCGAACAGTAATTCCATTCTGCGGTATTTCGCCAGATTTACAGCCAGAATACCACAAAACTCTTAATGAGGCCTGTGACGAATCGCAGGCTTCAGTCACTTCTACTCAGGGGGGAACCTTTCTCTGAGACTAGAGAGGTGAGCCTACTACGCCGTACTCTCCCTATGGGTAGAGGCCAGCGGGACCCCACTGCAAGAGACTCCCCCATCGGGGACAAGGACTTTCGCTAGGAAAAGGAACTCCCTAAATTACTCATCGGCAACCCATCACTAATAACTTCCCCGAAGAAAACATGAGGAACAAGCTGATGCTTGAGGTCATGTAGAAACTTTAAGTAAACACAAAAATAAATACTTGTCTAATATTGAGAAGAAAATGATCATGCGAGTAATAGAATACTCGACTAACGGAGAGGTAGGACTTTGATGCTCCGCTGTGGAAGCCCCAACAAGGCATCATAAATCGAGGAGGATGAGTCTTGAGCGAGAGAGAAGCCTGGGATTTTCAAGTCTGCTGTGTGGGGAGAACTGAAGGAGCCAGGGGTGCACAATTTCCAATCTTGGAGGGAAGTTGGCTTGTAAACCCTACATGGGCGAAACCTGACCCGAGAGCGCTTGAAGAGCGGAACCCTCAGATGAGCAACCAAATCCGAAGTGGTGGCGTGATCGAGAGTCGGTGGACTGGAAGCCAAGACCACTTACCCGAATACAGCATGGAGCAGGTACAACGAAGAAGAGAATGAAACCGAGAATCCAACCTGACCGAGGAATGGTTTCTATCCTGAATGCAGACTCAGTGACGATAACCCTGAAAGCCAAAGGTAACTGGGAAGGTGGGAGACCCGGGAGGGATACCGAGAATAACAAAGGGAAGAATCATACTCGTCCCAGTGGGGACCTAATATTAAAGTTACTGAGGAAGAGTGGGTATCTATACGGGAGCACTCATGCTGGTCTGCATAGAGAATGAATAACAGACAAAGTTAAGAATAATTATTTGAAAACTGATAATAATAATAATTTAACATTTATATAGCGCTACGAACCCTCAGGCATCTGAGCGCTGCTTGTTATTACCCATGGTGTGTGGTGCTCATTTATCGACCTCGAAAGGATGAAAGGCTGACTTCGGCCCTGCCGGGATTCGAGCCTGCGTCAGCAGGCGCTGCACAGATGTCGAAGCAAGCGCTCTACTTGCTGTGCTATCGAACCAGCTAGACCAAAGAGGTGGAGAAAAGTGAGAATTATTACTGGAGCATTCATACTAGAAATAGAAGGGACAGATTTGCTGGAATAGTTGAAGATGGTAGTTACTGATAATCAGATTGACTTGGGGTGGACATGTAAAGATATGGGTGAAGTAAAATCAAATCCTCCAGAGTTTTTATCTTCGGAAGGACTGGTAAAGTGCACGTATGGCCATAAGGGAATGGGTTAAGGAAAAGCATTAGCAACAGGGGGTGGGGCATACTCTACATTTTACTAGCATCCAAGCCAAGAAAATGTAGAATACATTCAGGTTTTGATTTGAGAGGAGACAGTCTAAAGCTGGGTAAGATCAGTAGCCGTGGCACCAGAGAGTTTGAAAAATACCCTAGTGTCATCAGCATAACCGTGAAAATCAAGTGTGAGCATTACTAACAAATTATGGAAGGGTTTCATGTAAAGTTTTTTAAAAAATGGGGCCAAAATAGTCCTGAGGACCATATTTTGAAGTAACTAATACAGTATGGATGCCATCAAGGAAATAGCGACGCAGGACCTTTTGAATGCTGGGGATGATTCTAGAGTAAAACGATTCACATCACACATAAACAATATAAAGGACAGTGATTCTTCCAGCAACTTGTGGGTTTCAAAGAACTAATAACTTTGCTCAGTTAGTTTACTAAAAGTAAATGCTCTTTAGATGAAGAGTAACAGGGGCTAGGTTCTGAAGTGAGAAGGTAATTGAATTGTTGGTGTGCAAAAGAGGAATGGGTGGGTCAGTCTTCGTTGCCTTTTGTAATTCCATCTGCAAAAACGATACCAGTTTGAAGGTTTCAGTGGGGATTTATTTTCCAACAGGCGCAACATTTGAAATTTGTTTTTTTGTGCATTCTGAGCCATGTCAATCTTAGAAGTGAGGAAATAAATCGGTTTTGCCGACAGATTGTCTGATGTACAAATACCACACCGATACTGCCTAAAATCTATTCAGCTGTCACGTCGTCTTGGTGTCTGAATTATTTTTTTAGAGGTCTGTTGAGGACCCCAAATTTTGCAGCGTAGCCTATGTCTGTGAGCAGAAGACCACTCGCCAGCAGTACTTTAATTTTGTGTTGTCCTCCCATTATACAGTGTACACAGTTTGAATCCCTATAACTGCTACTTCCCATCCCCTTTCCTTCATGAGTTTGGGATAGCTGCATCCCTGGGGATGGGACCAGATCATAGCAATACATTTTTTAAACTCACAAAGCCAGGTAATGTGTAAGTGGCCAGTGCCATGCCTGTCCCCACCACCTTGCAAATTGCAGACCTCAACTGTCAGTCCTTTGCTCTGCCTTTACTGTTGGATGGGGCTGCACATGTAGCAAATAGTCACTGGATTCTTCGAGTTAACTTTTTCTTCTCACTCCTGCTAGACTGTTTTCTTTTGCATGCCAATTCCTTAGTTTCTCTAATTCCAGGCCATGTGACTGTTTTTTCCCTTTTTCTGGTATAGACCAGTATTCTTGTTTTAAGTGCCTGCGCCCAGATCATTTTTAGGCTCTTCTTTTTTTCTTTCTGTGACACTTACTTTGGCCACTTTGGGGCAGACTGAAGAAGTGGGAAGCAACCTTTGTCACTGCAAAAAGAGCAAAAAGGTAAGTCCTCTGTTTTTCTCTGCAACCTGCCTTAGAGGGTTCTTCCCTAGGGTTGCTGGCCCTGTAAGGTACTCTGCTCCATGCCCTTTGGTTCCACCTTACCAGTCAAGCAGCCCATCAGGTTTTTTAGCATCTGCTCGTCCTGCTGCCTATACCCATAGGCGGCAATTAGTTCCTAGGTAGCAAAGAGCACCAGGACTCTTACATAGAGGCACGACCAGCCCTGCGCTTGTGCCTTCTCAGAGTCTGTTACTATGTCCTCATGGTGATGTTTTCTGTAATGTTTCCTGAGATTACCCGCTTTAGGCCCAAGACTTGTACTGCATCCATCACCAGTTGATAAACAGAGGGTGCAGGGTGCTTCTCATGCCCCACACCTAACCTGGATCACTGTGATATTTCTGGCATTCCCACCTAAATACTGACTGCACATTCTCTGCTCGGGCATGGGGCACTCGACTAGGTCAAAGCACAAGCAACCTGTGACAGCCTGAAGGCCACCTGAGGACAGGCCTGTTACTGAGTTGAAGGCTCGCCACCCCCCTGAGCCTCCATAGGTTTTTTGGTGAATTCTGCTGGTCTGAGGTGTGTTGAGTAGAGGGAGCTTTTATTTCGCAACATAGCAGTAGAAAACATACATAGCAGGGGTGGCCTGTGATCACCATTCTAGGGGCTCATACTTCCTTTGCCCCCAGAATATCTTGGTCTTTGACACCCTCCCATCCATGTCTCCTCTTCCAGGAAAATGGCAGTTACTTTGCTGAGTCGCATTGGTGGTCCCACCTGCGGCCCTTCTTTGGGTTTCCTCTAAAGCCTCCTCAACCGCTTAGGGACAGATGTCTTCAAACAAGCAGAAGATGTTTGAGCTATTACTCTTTGCTTGTTAGTAAACAACAAACCTGATGCTGGGTAAGGACCAGTACAGCCAGAAATGCCCACACCTCAGTCCCTTTCGTTTTTGGTTGTGGTAAGGGACGAACTTCTTCACCCACTTCTTCCACTTCTTACTTGGGGAAAGTACAAAAATGCAGTACTTGGACAGCATAAAGAGCAGGGCTAACCAGATCCCCACCCTGCACCTCAGGATATTTTTGCCATTGGTAACCTTTTTCTGGATGAATATGGCAATCCCCAGGCAAGCACCAACAGTTCCAAAATGACCTTGCCATCACCAAGCAATTGGCTAGTTGAGATGTTTGTAGGAATCGCAATACCCAGCATGAGGTCACAAAACTTCATGAGGCACAGGATAAGGTTCAGTACCTTCCCTTCGAAAAAAACGCAAACGTTTTGATTGCTGCATGGGTGAAAAGTTGAGCCATGTGTGCAATTCTCGCTCATGAATGAAACTTAATTGAAGGGGTTCTCCTATCCTTTGATCTTTGTCACTATTGCCAGAATAGTGAGTGAGCTGCATGCTCTTGTAGACCTCTCTAGCAAACCTTCTCAAAGGAAAAGGTAACGCGCAAGGTTTTGTGTCCAAATATGATCTTACCCATAAAATTCAGTTACCCCTGTTTCACACTCCACATCCATCGAAGGAGGCACGTTTCCATCATTCAGACCAGTTTTTTTGTGGCTAGAACAAGAGAATTTACCCTTGTGTTTGCAGAGCACACATTCAACCCTAGTATCTTGGCGCTGTTGACAGATAACTGAGGTTTATTGTAACCCAACTCATTGGTACTCATTTTGTAGCCCTCAGAAGGATGAAGGGCTGATTGGGCCTGCCAGGATTTGAAACTGTGACCATAAAGTCAAACACAGGTCCATGAAGTGGATGCATTAATCCAATGAACCACAGACCCGGCTAGTCTTTTGGCCCATGTAGGGGTGTGAATGGGCAAAGCAGTTTTTCTAAAAAAAAAAACACTGCCTTTGAATTGCTCTCCGTATTTTAGAGTGCTGTTCCTTTGCAGGAAGGAAGGAGCTGAAGGACTTGGGACCCATTTCACAAGGAATCTCGTGGGCATTTCTGCTCTACAGATAGGGACTCTAGGCATCTGCCTGGAGGCAAAGTGGCACATGTTGCACACCCTTGCTATATACTACTGTTTAGCTTCCCAATCTGTTCAAGAGGCCCATTTTATCAAAGTGGCCATTCATTCAGAATTTGTTGATGAAGTCTGGACATCTCCTCTTGTGCTATTCCCATTTCTGTCTCAATGCTTCTATGGGGGGGGGGGTCTGGCTAAGGTGAGGAATCTGTGGGAAGATGCAATCCATTATCTGCATTAATGTTGTTTCTGATGGATTCTTTGCCCAGATTCCTTGCCACCGTCCTAGCCGGCTCCTTGATTAGAGAGCTTGATGGTCTCTTTTCCAGTTCCCTCAGGTGGCTGAGCACGGGAGTGAGGTGATGGGGTGGGGGGGAGAATGAGGCAATGTGATGTGGGTGTATAATATACATTATCAAAGCATCACTTTCGGATTGCAGAAGCATCAGGAGATCTTTACATTGGGCTTGCACTCTGCTCACTGCTGAAGAAAGAACCAATGTATGCTGCTGATTGAGAAATCTGGGGGAGGAGAATCAGTCGGAAAGAACATTACTGGAGGTAAGTAATTTGTTGGGTTCAGATCTTGCCAGTGGTATGATTTGTTTAATTATTTTATTGATGCTTGCATAAGCTATGATAACTGTTATGGCCATCCTGTAATCCTTGATTCTAGCATAACTTGATTTATGATGGTAATATTTGGCAAAAGGAGTGTTCTACACAGACAAAGCTATTTAAAGAATACCTTTACTCTAGTGGGTTGCATTTTCTGTACATACAGCCTTCTCTTTTAGAACAAGGTTTCCTGCTAGATTAAAGTACATTTTGTGCAAAATGTAAAAAAAGGTATGCCAAAGTGAGGATAGCCTAAATTAGCAATTTAAATGTGCCTTCCCTGACGTGGTTTTAACATAGATTTGTGTTCACTCTCTTCTAGGAAGATTGGCAGCTCCTTTGCTCAAACGGCTAAGTCTCTCAACTGCAAAGCTGAACAGCCTGGCAATTGGACTTCGTCAGATTGCATCTTCCTCGCAGGACAGTGTAGGGCGTGTCATTCGAAGAACACAAATTGCTCAGGAGTTGGAGCTGGAACAAGTCACTGTCCCGATTGGTGTCTTACTGGTGATATTTGAATCGCGTCCCGATTGTCTTCCACAGGTACTGATTTTTAATTTGCGATACAAGTTCTTTATGCAATTAAGTTCTTTGGGTTAATATTCTTCCTAGAGAACTATTCTAGAAGCCCAAGTGACCAGAGTCCACAGCCCCAAAGTTGGTCAGCTATGTCTGCAAAAGGGTCGGAGAACTAGGCAATTTACAGGAACTGTGACTGACTTTGAATGATCCATTTAGAGTGGCCAACACCAACCACAAACTGTTGTGAAGAGGAAGACTTGGATTTATGACCATGACTTTTTTCGAGTCCAAGCCTTGAATGTCTGACTTTGCTATGTTTTCCCTTGGCACTTTTACACTGTTTTGAGATACAATCCTTTTGTGTAGGCCTTACTTCTGCCCTGGTTATGAATGGATTACCCCAGCATTGTACCTAGTCTACCTGTTTGCAGTCTTTTGTTTATCCCTCTGACAGTTGGCAACCATTCAATCTCAGGCAGCACATCCGTCATCACACTTTAATCAAATAAGCCACTAAAGCTTTTTTCCTACCCATTTTATAAACCCTTCATAGATGTGGGCGTTGGCAAAATGTCAGTGCACAATTGAATTCAACCATATGTAACGAACATCTTTATATACACTCAAACCATCCAAGATCTTAGTCTGCCAGGAGCCATTAAGTGTGTACAGTCTTTACCTACATAATTCTGGAATGGGGATGAGATTATATAGAGGAACACTGTTTTGTAGTGTTGCATATGGAATGTGTAATTATTTTTCATCAGCTGCAGGTCCCATGCCCTCACCAGGCACATAGCTTTTATAGGGGTGTTAGGCAGAAACCTGTGCAGTTCCCTCTGGGACCACTGCAACAGATTTAAGACTACAGGTGTTTGGCAGTAAACCCACTTGGTAGCAGTCTGTACCACACAGATTCACTTGGTAGCTGTGGCTGAGCAGTCAGACTTCCCTCAAGAAGAGTTAGGCAGTATACATAGTATTCACAATAGGTCAAGATAACACAGTAGAACAAGTAAACACTGACCAGGGCTTGGTGTAAAAGAGATATAATTATTTAAAACCACATCTAGAGAAACACACAGGCACTAATAGTAAGCAATTCAAAAACCTGGTCACTAAAAGATATACACTCCCTTAAAAGAATATTAGACAAGTCTTAAGTAAAGCCCCACTTATTTTCAGACAGCGGTGAGCGCTTAACGTAGATGGCACTCTAATAACTCGTTTTAAAAAGGGAGAGAAAAACAGAGAATAAATTGAAACAGATCCCAACACTTTTTCACGAACACACAAGAGAGGAAGGCAAAGTAACACCGTGAATTAAGAGTCAGTAGGCCGGATCCGCTTTAAGAGGATCAAAACGAAATGTGTCCAAGGTCACACGGTTGCAGTGCACAAAAGTCTTGTAACGGTTCAAAAAGGAGTTGGACCAAAGAAAGGGACCAGTTAGAGGGTCAAGGCGGCCAGCCCAGTCCAGAAGGTTAAGGGGTTATTACCTTGTAGCAATCTTTAGAAAGGGAGGCCCAGCGGACACGGTACCTTAAAGTGGTGAGAATACTCCAGCGGGGGCAGTTGTTCCTGGCAGCGGATGCAAGTTGGTGCTTCGTCCGGGGGAAGAGAGGATCTCGTCGTGGAGGAAGACAGGAGTCCGTTGCACTGCCAGGGAAGAAACCAGCGCTGGAGTTTCTCGGGTACAAGGAGCGGTCCGTTTGATTTGCGGTTCAGTGTTGAGTGGCTATCCGGGGGTGCTTGGCACAGGCAGTTCGACCACAAACCGGTCTGGGGTGCAAAGAAAGAAGGTAAACTGGTTGTGCCCACCAGTCAGGGGAAGAAGCCTCTCCAGCCGGGAGATCTTTTGTCGTCGGGAAGTGGTGAGTCGGTTCCGCAGGGCTCCACCAGTGGTGTCATCGTGATAGGTCAGCTCAGCTTCTCCCTCGTCGGATTCTCCGGTCCTGTGGCGACTTCTGAAGTTCCAGTCCCCAAAGCCCTGCTTTTATGCAGCATACCCCCCCCAAAGCCCTGCTTTTTATGAAGCATACCCCCATTCACTCAGCCTAGCTGTCAATCAAACATGCTAAGTGGTGAGCCGGCCGGCTCACCACTTGGGCCAATCACACAAGAGTGCGACTTGAGTTACCAAGGTAACTCAGTCCAGGGTGCCTAAACCCCCTCCCACACCCCCTGTGGTACCCAGAGTGGCACCACTTTTGGAGGCTTCTGTGGAGAAGCCCGCCAAAAAGTGGAACAAAGGGCTCGACTTGGGTTGGAGTCACAGAAGAGAACACAAACGCCATTTTAGAATCGAGTCCTGGCAAAAAATACCAACCGGCGAATTAATGTTAATTAAATAAACCGGCGGTATGTTCGAGGGTATGAGAATTAAATAATTAAAGTTGGTAGCCTCGAACAATGGGAAAATCCCATGGGGAATTATTCGCGGTCGTATATAAAAAGTAGTTTCCACTGCCATCAGCCAAAACTCGATCAGGGGGGACAGAGACGTGCCCCCCTCGACTAACAGACCCCGGGGCAATCGAATTACCCCGACCAGTACGTCCACAATATGATGGTTTGTACTGGTTTCTGTTAATAATTTGGGACTAATAAAGCCAATGGTGACTTGACATGCCCTGGGAGACAGTAGTCAGTCCCAGGGTATGGAGTATATGGTGGGGGGTCACTATGACACCCCTGTGTTACTGCACGGAGGGTGCTGTGTAACACACATAATAAAAACACATGAGACCCTATGGAGTAAAGGACCCCATAGCCCATAAAACACATTAACAGTCAAAGGAACACCATAAACATGTCCAATAGTGGGAGAAAGAGTCTCACTCTTGGCAGGAGAAAAAAACAAACTCCAGAAATCCTGCAAAGCTGCTGGGGGACTCACTAGGTTAGGAAATTCAGCCTAAAGAGAGAATTCTCCCGAACACTCGCGCCCCCCCCCCCCCTCAGACTAAGGGACAGGAGGATTTAATCCACTCCTGGATGAATCTCATACCTCTAGTCGATGACATACATCCTAGAGAGACCATCAGCATTTCGGTGGCGACACCCTGACCTATGTTCTATGGTCAAATCAAAGGTTTTCCTTTGTAAGCTATATGACCTACAAACCCTTTGAGGAACATCAGTCTTTTTAAGTTATAGGGGATCTGGTTGACCAGTCCTTCAGAAGTTGTTACAACTTCTGAACCTGTGTTAGGCTTTTTCAAGGGGTCCTTATAAAGGATTCCCTTAGATCTAGAGGGGCCTCCAGAGGTCCACACCACCTCTCTGTTGGGAGAAGGTTGGGTTTTAGGCCTCTTGGTTGGAGGGGATGGAGATAAGCAAGGTACATGCTTCTCCTTCCTCTTAGATCTACCTTTACCTACTTTAGGAGTTTCCCCCTTAAGACTAGGAATTGGGTTGGAGTCTTCTGTGGAAGGTCCAACAGCCTGAATGTTTTTGGCCTTAGATTTCCTTTTCTGTTTTTCCACCAGCACTGAGAATTACCAGTTCTCTTAGGCCTAGTTAGGGTTCCAGTAGGTCTATCCACCTCTTCCTCAGAAGCAGGGGGAGTCACAGACTCTATGACTGAGGGAACAATTATGGAGCTTAGTTGGGGCTCCCATTTCCCTAACATTTTAGCCTGAAATGTGCCTGGGTCAGAGGTCAACTTAACAACACCAAGGCTTGTAGGGGGGGGTCTCAGTAGAGGTTCCCGCAGACTTAGAGTGATTCCTTAAGGTGGCCTCTCTAGCCAATTTGGTTTGGTTCTGGGTCTCCATACTGGGAGGCCTGGGGGTACTGGATACTACTCCTAGAGTTCTAAGATCATTCCCCAACAGGACTCTCCCAGGCACCTCAGTCTGAACACTGATGGGAATCAACACTGTCATGTCGTTACACTGAATGAGGGCTGGTAGAATTGGAACCATTTGAACAGGGCCTCCAGACATCTTAGTGGGGCCCTTGGGCGCCTTAGCAACATCCTCAGGCCTTAAAAAGCTTTCATCCACTACTGTTCTGCTGGCCCCAGAGTCTCGCCTGGCAGGAGTATCCTGGCCATTGACAAGAACACTGTCCATATAATAAGTTTTCTGGTATGGAGTTGTACACACTCCTATTCTGATCTCTAACCAGTCCCATGGACTCTACTGTTACACTTGCTTGAAGACCCAAAGGTTCTTCAGCAAAGACTTCAAAGTGAGCACTAGCCATTTGGACTTCCTCCTCAGGAGTGAAGGCTAAGGAGACTGTGCTGATCCCTGTAGGTTTACCCTTACATCTGGGATCTCCTTTGATGTGGTCAGTTGCCCCACAGAGATAGCATGTTCCAAATGCTCTCTGAAAGGGTGGCTTGGCCTGACCTCCTTCTGGTTTGTGACCAGAAGGTACACTAGCCTGTTGTGGTTTACCCTGGGGCTTACCCTGGCTATTTTGTTGTTTGGGGTCCTCATTGGTTTGGGAGGTATTAGAAATCTCTTGGTTCCCCTTTTGTGGCTGCTTTCCCTCATCCTTTTTCTGAGTGACCCCTGAATCCTTGTGAGTGGCCCTGTTGGCAACCCACAAGTCAGCAGCCTTGGCTAGCTTCCTGGAATCTAATTCCCTTGAATCAGCCAAGTGCTGTCTGAGCTCAGGAGAGCAGGTATCATAAATTGACCCCAACATCACAAGATTTCTCATTCCCTCAAGTGTTCACCTTGTAACCCTTAATCCATCCCTCTAAGTTTTTCAAACACTCACTCACCCAGGTAGCCCAAGGGGTACCATCATTCTTTTTGAGGGTCCTAAACCTCTTAAGGTACTGGGAAGGGGTCTTCCCAAATCTAGCTATCAAAGCTAGTTTCACACATTCATAATCCTTCTTATCCACCTCCCCCAACTCCATTACCACATCAGTTGCAACAGGGGGAAGCCTAGAGAACAACCAGGGAAGTAAATCATTCCCTGTGCTGTCCTGGAGCCCATGATTATACTCAAACATTTTTAACCAATCCAACACATCCTACTTAGGTTCATACATACCCACTAATTCCTTAGGCATCCGGGGTCTTTTGCGACTGGAACTCTTAGAGAAACCAGATGAGAGAGAAGTATTTTCCACAGACAACTTTTTCATTTCTAGTTCATGATTAAGCTCTATTTCTCTAGATTTAACCTCCAGCCAGAACCCACCAGATATGGTAGAAGGTCCCCCTCTTGCCACAATGTCATTAGGACCGGAACAATTGGTTGGGGTACTGTTGACTGTGTGCAGAGTCCAGTACCATCAATCAAAAAGTTTACTTTGGACACCCTTGGCTTATGCTGATATTGTCTTTTTGTGAGCACCCTCCCATATTTGAGTGTCGTCATGTTCTCTGGAAAGATCTTTGTCAAAACAGCGTATATCTCGTAGTGGACCACCACCTGAGTTTAGCAACAGCTTTTACTATATCTTGTTGCAATACTATTTGAAAGGTGTCCCTGTTCTAGACACCCCCAGTCCAATTGTAGTGCCCAGTACCGAATGTGAAAATACTGCCTTCTAGCAAGCTCCTGCAGTCCAAAATAGATCTTGCAGTTATAATAACGCTGACAAACAAGTCCCCCAGTTTGTAATAACTACCCTTCTGCCAACTTGCAAACCTCACGTACTCCAAACCAGGGGTAAAAGCGGGATTGCCTAACCTAGGTGTGAAGGAAGATGTTGAAAGTAGATTTCAGGGACTAGGTAGCCCATCTAAGCTGCCACTTCCTCTCACACTAGACATCTCAGAATCCTAAAGCGTTACATTTAATAATTCCGACTTGACATGTTAACTTAGAACCCTGACACTTTTGTGGGCACGAGCAACATTTTTTCCCCATTAATGTCTATCCATATTTCAAGCGTTTTGGAACCCCCCGCAATAACTGTGCCACCCCATGACGAAACTTGCAGCTTGCTACTGCAGTCCCTGTAATTATAGTGCAATGGGGCCCTTAACTTGGGCGGCAGGCTGTTAACTACAGTGAAGGCCTGCCACCTCATATCGTTCCTCTTTGGCTTATCGGATCCCATGGAGATCTTTCCCATTACTGGCCTGAGTCGCAAAGAGTTCCATGATCGGAGCAAAAGAGTTGGGTGGGAAGAGGGCACCCCCGTTTAGTCCCACCTATGTAGTGAAAATTGCTGCTACAGCACCCCATTGATGCACATGCGTGCTACAGGTGATACATAACTAGGTCCAATCATTTTAATCAAATTCTCCACAAAACCAAATTTTTGAAGCACACCTCCGTACATTTCCAATCGACTAGCTGAAACATCTTTTATGGGCCCAGCTCGAGAAGAACTGATCTACTTCTGGTTCTCTGAACCTATATGTAGGACTTGTCCACTGTTATCACTGTCATTACTCCCCTGAACAAAGCCTGCTTAATCCTTGATCTATCAAACTCGCTCTGACCATTTCCATCCAATTGGCCTGTATGCTGATGCCGATTTGATAAGCACTTTTGGGCAGTAAGAGGAGCACATTATGTGGTCTTTATCCAGTTTTGGTATCATAGTAAAGTGTCTCTTTTATAGATGCCGCTATTCTTCCAAGATATTGGAAATAGTTATATAAATGAGTAAGTCTCCAAATCAGGAACGAGGAGAGAACCTCTAGATCTAACCTCCTTTTTTGTTGTGGTGAATGTTTGTGCCACAAAATTGCCAAAACCATTATTACAGTAGAATAAGAGGGAATGGAGGTCCTGAACTGAGGATCCGGTTGGCATAGCAACTGGCAATGCCACAGCATGAAACTTCCAAATCACAAACATCGTTTTCCAAACTCCTCTGCTTACTACTCAATGAGAAGTTCCATAACAATATCTGCTCAGATCAGCAGCTCTGTAAGAAGCAAGTCTGGTGCCGAGCTCTGCATTTTCTAGCTGTGCAGCAATTTGGTTTTAGGCTATTTTGTGAGCAATTGGGTTAGTTCTTTTTAGTCCGTCTGAGGCTGCCTTTGTACCGCCCCATCTCTGCCCCCACCCACCCAATCTGCTGCCCCCTCGCTGCACCCACCCACCCTGCCGCCCCCTCGTTGCCCCACCCACCCTGCTGCGACTCCCACCCACCCTGCTGCCCCCTCGCTGCCCCACCCAACCTGCTGCCCCCACCCAACCACCCTGCTGCCCCCACCCACAACAAAGCAGCACCAGTGAAGTCAGCACAACCAGTGAGTTGGAGAGACTGATACCAGACCGGTCTGTGTTGAAGCCAAGGTTGCATGCTGCAACATTGTATAGTGGGAGCTGAAGCGAACAGTGTATGAATTGTATGTGATAAACAAGGCAAGTAAAATTGAAGAACAAATGAGTGATTGAACTTTGAAGCCAAGATAAGATACCTTAGACAGAGCCTCTTTAAGGTATCCAACTGAAAGGTGGCAAAAGTGAAAGAGTGACAAAGAATTGTGAATCACAGTGGTCCTGCAACAGATCAAGTACGAGCCCGGCGGAGGGGGACTAAACAGTGCGTTAAAGAGGATCTGAGCCTGGCTGAGGGGATTCTGGGTGAACCGTGAATCACCTGAGAAATTGGATGCATGAATAACCTACGAACATTCTGTTGAGCGGATCTGCGGAGGGAGATCTGAGGTGAATAGTGAATAGCCTAAGAAATTGAGTACTTGTGAAATCTAAAAGAGGAAAAGAACTTATTGATTGTTGCATCAGTCCCTCTGAAAGAAGAGACTTTGAAAGGCAAAGAGACTTGGGCACGGAAGGCCCTGATGCTAAAGATTGAACTGTATCCTTGTGCTAGACAAGCCAGTGACTGTGCTAAGCTTGAGTTTACCGCCTTGTCCTGTGCTGAAAACGTGGGGAAGGGAGGCCAATGGCCTGAACATCCTGACATATTTTGTGAACATGTCTTTCTTTTTGTAACACTGTTAGCCTGTATTTAGATGTAAGGATTGGTAATAGGTTTATTAGTATAGGCCCTTTTATTTTCACAAGACACCCCTAGGACTGCCTTATTATTTGATGGTCGTAGCTTGCTCCCATCTGTAGATTTAGGATTAGATGGGTGTTTTCAAACCCTTTAAGTTCAATAAACCTCCTTGAACTGTGGTCACTTGTCTGTCTTACTGTTGATACCATGCCTTCCTTACACTTTACAGGATATCGATATATCCTTGTTTATCGTTGGAATAGATACATTTTCATTGATTGAAGTCTCAAGGTGCTCATCAGTCTAACTTCTAGGCTGCCACTCCTTACATACTTCCCCTGTATGTTTCACGCCTTGAACCCCTGAATTAATAATACAATTCTCATGACAGAGGCCAACATCTACCAATTTGGTTAAACCTTTTTAAGTATTTGTTGTTCTTTGAACATAGAATTGCAGAGGTTGAATAGTGGTTTTAAAGTTCTTAAATATTCCGGGTCCTTATATTCGACCTATCTGAAGCTGAAAATATTTCATTTACAGTGGAAGGCGCATCTATATTGACTGCTATTTTCGCCCTGTCCGGTAATCTAGCCAAGTTAGTAAGAGGAATTGCAGTACTCTGTATCTCAATGTGGCTAGAAGCCAGCTCGTTCAGCTCTGTTGGTATCGTTTGAATTGTTTTGCTTTGTAGACTAAGGCAGATATTCAATAACAAATTGTTATGGTGTGACTTCAAATCAGAAGTTTCGATCGGGGCCTTTGAATATCAATTGTTGTCATATTTGCTGAACCTGTTGAGTAGTTATGGTGCAGTCGCTATGATTAGTTATTGGTTTTAGAAACTGACATTTTTTCTTGACCTGTAAGTGGTTATAATCCGTACCATCACCCCCTTTGCTTGTAGTTTGCTTTTGTTTTTACTTTTGTTGATCTGTTTGTTTGATCCACTACCAGGCAATCCACGGTTGCAGGCAGATCTCACAGCACTCCACAATTGCTATTTTGTTTGTGCAGCGTGCATCACGTTTTAAATTTCTTATTTCTTGTTTTATTTTTCTTTTTTTTTTTAAGCATCAATATCACCATTTTAGTCAAATCCTTACGTAGAAGCTCAACTTTCACGGGCCTCACAAGGAATTCTGAAATCGGTCTTTAAATGGAAGACCACTTACTTACTATTCCTTATACACTGTTGCCTTAATCCGCTTTAGACTGCAAACTGCTGAGCACACTGTCGTGATACTGCAAGGCACTGAGACCACAGGCTCTCGCCCCATCACCGGAACACAGTGGAACACTTAGACACTCTGCAACGCTTTGTGTTTTTGCAGGGTTTTTAAAGCCCCAATCCTGAAAGGGACCATGGCACAATTTCTCTGCGCTCATTGCAGCAATCCAGAAACGGGCAACCAGGAAGCAACAGCGTAGGAAAACAGTGGAACACTACCAGACAGTTTGCCAGGGAGATAATTAGCCTCTACGCCCCATTCAACCACTTTCTCCTTCTCCGCCGTATCGATCAATGCATGTGCATGATCATACCAGGTAATATTCCCCAACTATGCTCCCTTAAGCAGTTTGGCTCGTCCCATGAATGAGAACACCATGTGTATTCAGCAGTACATATGGTGCACAGCTGAATAAAAAGAATGGTCACATGTGTCTTTGTCTGAATCCGCTCTGTGGAAATATTGAGGCCCATCCGGTTTAGATGAACACACACACTGTCTAGCCAAGCTCTTACCTTGGTAGTGTGACTGAACATCAGGAATTTAGACTTGAAGGGACGTGAGAGTGGTGAAGGGTTTGGTTAAGCACACACAGACCACTCTTAATACAAACGAGGCAGAATGAATAAAAATAGGCCTTAGACTATCAATTAAAAATCACAGGTAAGTAACACGCTAAAACATTCACTACTAATATATACACATTCACCTTGGTGTGGTTTATTACTAGCACTTCACTTTTAAACACAGAAATACTTTAAAATGTACTCTAGCTTAGTAAAGCAAGGGAATAAAAAAAGGAACCAGGTAAGTAATCAAGACTTTGAGAACTGATAGGTTTAGAAAAAATAAGTTACCAAACAAAAAAAAACCTTAGAACTATGATTCTAGCATTACAAATCCTCCCCTAGCTGAAAAAGCGCCCTACTGCCATTAGAGTCACGCCGCCCAATAAAATATCTTTAGCAGACCCTATCCCAATCTAACCACAATCAAGGGAGTCCCAGGGTAGGATATCAGGCCAGAACACCACTGGCTAGACAAGGGAGAGAGATGGCTAGGACCTTAGGCTCATACAACCCGATGGAGACTGGGAACGCGAAAACAGGTATGCTTTCCTCACCTCTTGTACTCCGATTTAACATGGAGGCCACTGTAAATGTTCCTGAAATCGCTGGGCCTTCCGTTGGAAGAAGCCCTGGGTTATCGGGTGCCGAGCGGTCTTCAGGTGTCTGGCTCCTTGGTCTGGCTAATTCGTGGTTCCGTGCTCTAATGGACTTAATTCTGCTCATCTGGACGCTCGGAACACACAGATTTCAGGACCACCACTTAGCGACAATATCTGGGGACACCCAGGATGAGAAGCAGGCGGTAAGCAGCAGTGGGTACTGTTAAGATGGATTTCTAGAGTCTGGCCTGGTGGACAGATTTTAGGAGGCCACCCTAGTTCTATTGTACATGGTACCTAGTTCTAGTGAAGAGGGTAACTCTGAGAGGTTAGCCAAAACCCAATCCAGGTAGCAGAGGAGAGCAGTGGAGGCTATTCCCATGAGAGTGAGTGGGGTCAGGGTGTCCGCAATGAGTCCACACAATGATTCAATGTAGACAAGTACAAAAATACTATATTTATTGTATGTTTGGACACACACTACGAAATGAAACAAGCAGGTGATAAGCCGCCAGTCGGAGAAGGCCAAAGGACAAGGCCGCTTTCTCTCTCTGCAGCTCCGCTGCGAGAGAGAACATCACGTACAGCCTTCTGCAGCCACAAAGAAGGACGAGCTCCTCCACGAGGACGAGCCACTCCTGCCTTTGCAGCCATTGCTCAACCCGAACCACCAGCTGCAATTCACATACACCGGCGAAACCGTCTGTGCACCATGGCAACAGACCACATGATTGCCGGAGCCGAATCACGTGACTCGCGCGCCAGAGCCCGCAGCCCCTCCGCTCCCGCTTTAAAGGGAGAGGAGGACCGCCGCCAGTCGGAGAAGGCCAAAGGACAAGGCCGCTTTCTCTCTCTGCAGCTCTCCGCTGCTCGAGGGCGCAGATGGCGCCCCTACGCTCTGTTAAACCTATACAAGGTAAGGCCAACAGCATCAATGCCCCCATGCTATAACTCATGTGTGCCTACCCTGATAGCAATTGCGCGCCCTCCGCTGTACCACAGCAGGAATGCGCGACTACGGTCTCGCACTCAGCCCACCAACCCCATCAGCTTTACCCCTACCTTGGGTTACCGAAATGCTGGGTTCGGCATAAGAAGCCAGCCGCCAGCACACACGTGCGCTGCCACCAAACGCGCCCTGAGCCCAAGGGTTGTCCTGCACTCCTCTGCCACGACTCGACAGATCATCAAGGGTCGTACCAACAAACAATACTTCACGATCAGCAACCCTACCAATAACATTAACTTTGCCCCTCAACCCTCGTCCTTCTGTCCTACTGCACCCTTGCACGTAGCGCATACTGTTGCCACCCCCATGGCCACACCTGATTTTGTGCAGCTCAATGATGTTTCTGTGCCTATTGATCCTATTGTTGGCGCCCCCATGACCACACCTGATTTTGTGCAGCTCAATGATGTTTCTGCGCCTATTGATCCTATTGTTGGCGCCCCCATGACCACACCTGATTTTGTGCAGCTCAATGATGTTTCTGTGCCTACTGATCCTATTGTTGCCACACCCTTGACCACACCACCTAGTACTTCTGACCCTTCATCCTCACCCACTAGCCCACCCGTCCCTATGCCTCCCTCTACCTACACGCTAAGCTGCATCCTGCTCAATGCCCGCTCCGTACCAGCTCATGCCCTTGACATCAACGACCTGCTCATAAACGACGAGCTCGACCTCTTCATCCTTACTGAAACCTGGCTGAATGAAGGCTCAGGCCCGGCCTTATCACTGGCCATCCCACCTGGATATTCCATTTTTAGGAAAGACTCCACCTCTCAGAGAGGTGGAGGCGTTGCCCTCATCGCCAGTGACACCCTTAACATCAGAGAAGTGGAAGGCATCCTTGACAGCAACAGCGACTACCTCTCGCTAAAAATCAATGTCTCGCCCAACTGCACCATATCCATGCACATTGTCTACAGACCCCCAGGCCCGTGTACTGACTTCCATGACACCCTTATCCCTGCACAGTCTGACAACATCAAAAAGACCGCACAGGTTCTACTCCTCGGTGACCTCAACCTAGGGTTGAACGACCCCAAAGACCCCCCTGCGAAACACCTCAAGAAGGCACTCTCCAACCTCGTCTTTGCGCATTCCATTTCTGACCCCACGCACATCAAAGGACGCACCCATGACTGGATCAGTCATCACAACTGCTCCCTTCTCATCCCGGCCAATACCCCTATCCCCTGGCCGACCATCACTACATCTAATTCAACCTCGGAACTAAAGTGTCTCTCTCTCCGCCACCACTGTGCCTCGCCACCTACGCCAGGAGCTCACGCCTTCTCACAGTCGAGAACCTAGCACCTTACCTCCTTAACCCAGCCCTTCAGGCCCCCTCATCAAATAACCCCTATACCTTAGCTGACACCTTCAAGGATGTCATTGCGTCAGCCGTGGACGCCATTGCTCCCCTGACTCTCAAAAAAGCTAAGAAAGCCAAACATGCCAATTCATGGTTCTCCAAAGAACTCCTTGACCAACGTGCGTAAAAGAGGATTGCACTATCCACCTGGAAAGCAAACCCCTCTGAAGCCACTAAAAACAGAAGTTCAAAGCCATTTCCAAATCATACAAGACTAACATCACTCTGGCAAAGGCTGCTTCCTTTAACGCCAGGATCGCTGACGCCAAGTCAGGATCTAAGGAACTATTCACCATCTTTAGAGAACTTGAAAAACCATCTGCCCCCCTCCTCCTCAGTCATCAAAGATGACAAGTGGTGTAACAGCATTCAATCTGCCATGCTAGAGAAGCTCAACACCCTCCAAACTAAAATTCGTGGCCACCAAAAAGCCCTCTCCCACATTATAGCGAACATGCACGCCAAGCCACCCATCAAGACCACGTCATCCCCGATGTTCGAATTCAAAGACATCACTGAGCAAGAGGTCATCACCCTGGTCAACTCTATCAAACCTTCTAATTGCAAAGGTGATGCCTGCCCAGCCAGCCTCATCAAAGACTCCGCACCTACCCTAGCCTCCTTCCTTACAGCCTTTATCAACTCCTCCTTCCAATCAGGCCATGTCCCATCAGGACTCAAGGAAGCATGGGTACGCCCACTCCTCAAGAAACCCTCACTCAACCCAACCATCCCGGGGAATTACAGGCCCATTACAACTGTACCATTCCTGCTCAAAATTTTGGACAAAGCAGCCTATCTGCAAGTCCAAAAGTTCCTAGAGGACAACCGTCTCTTCGGCCTGCGGCAATCTGGGTTCCGCCCCCGACATGGCACTGAAACGGCCCTCCTAGACCTAAAGAACCAAATGGATGATCTCAGAGATGCAGGCAAACCTGCCCTCCTACTGCTCCTGGACCTATCCGCAGCGTTCGATTTGGTTGACCACAACACCCTGTGTCACCATGTAGCCACCCAAGCCAACTTCTCCCCTAAAGCCTGCCAGTGGATCACCTCCTTTCTCCAAGAAAGGGCCATGAAAGTCTTTTCTGAAGTTGCCGCCGCCACCCCTAGCCTCCTCACCTGTGGTGTCCCTTCGGGGATCCTGCATCGCACCCACACTCTACAACCTCTTTACAAGGCCCCTGTTTAGCATCTTGGACTCCCTTGGTATCTCATATATCAACTATGCGGACGATACGCAGGTACTTATCCCACTCACGGGCAACTACCTAGCAGACTCCAACACCCTCACCTCTATCTACTCTACCATCCAATCCTGGATGGCGGAGAATTGGCTTTGCCTCAATAGAGAAAAGACCGAACTCCCCCTCATTGCATCACCCTTCACTCTGGGTAGCCTCGGAGATCAGTACGCCTCCTTCACCATTGATAACATTCCAATCAAGGTCTCGAACCATGTTAAGACACTCGGAGTCTACCTTGACTCCGACCAGTCGATGGATAGACAGGTCAATGCTATCGCTGCATCCTCAGCCTACTACTCTAAAGTCCTCAACGCAGCCAGGACCTTCTTGGCCCTTCAAAGTTGCCTCACGATTGCCAGGGCAATTATCGGGTCAAGATTAGACTACTGTAATGCTCTTCTCGTGGGGACATCCAACAAAAATCTGGCTAAACTGCAGCTAGCCCAAAACAATGCACTAAGGGCAGCCACCGGCACCGCAAGAAGAAACCATATCTCGGAAATCAGAAGGCAAGTGCACTGGCTCCCTGTCAAAGAGAGAATTGTCTTTTAAAACTCTTGCTCTCACCCACAAAGGCCTTCACCAACTTGCCCCTCCTTACCTGACTAACAGAATTACCAGGCACATGGCCACGAGACCTCTCAGATCCCTTTATGCCAACTCAATTGTCACACCTACTACATGTAAAGTGCGCGCTGGTGGCTCCAGCTTCCCCACCCAAGCAGGCACGCACTTAAACGCTCTGCCACCTCACCTTACACCCATTGAGTCCCACCTAGCCTTTCGTAAGGCTATCAAAACTAGACTCTTTGTCTAACTTGAATCTGGATCATCCACTGCATGTATGCCTGCCAATCTGTAACTAAGAGCCCTCCTGGCACCTCTCTGTAATCTTAAGTCTGCGTATCCTCTGTAACAGCGCATCGATGCGTTATGGGCTGCAAGTGCACTTAACAAATGCAAATAAATAAATATTAAACAACACTTAATCATAAACTTGCATACAATCACCATAGGTTCTTGGAAATGCATTCAATAAAGTATTCAACAAAAAGGAAGATGAGTAGTGATGCAGTGGAATAGTAACAAGTTACAAGAACTTTAACCTAACTTTAGACGTATAATTCCTGTGAAGAGTGGGCCCTTGTGCCCAAGTGTGTCAAAGCTTCTCAGAAAAAGGGGTTTCTGGTGTAGGAAGAGTCTTGTGTTGGTGAAATGTTCCAGAGAAGATATTCAACAGTTACTGGTAAGTAAAATAACGTTCCTGTCTTTCAGGTACAGCTGCTTTTAGATGCAATGATCAAAAAGCTATGGAATGGAATAATCAAAGTTTATTCTATGGAGAAACGGGGGAGATTCCGTGAGGAATCTCCCCCTGACTCAGATTTTCCCAGATGACTAGATTGGGCGACTGGGGGGGGGGGCACTGGAGGTAGGTTTTTCCGCTGTTTGTTCCAGTGAGAGTAGCCCAGGAGCTGCAGGTGCAAGGATTCTTCCGGTCGGTTCCCACAGCAGAGTGCAACCCTTGGTGATGAAGAAATGCACAAGGCACTGATGAAGACCTCTTCAGGACACTTCACCAGACTGATGAAGGCAAGTTCCAGCGACATCCAGCCACACAGACGGCGGGCGTCTTTCCAGTCAGTTTAAGACCATCCAGAGCAAGACCCATTGAAGCTAGGAGGCTGAAATTAGCAGGAAGGCAACTTGCACCACAAGCTGCCAACTACTGAAGTTCCAGCGATGAATGCAGAACGACGACTGTTCTAGCGAGGTAGCCCACTGGAGAGATGGTCAGTCCACTAGGTGGTCCAGGGACACTTCCGAAGGCTCAGGATGGCTAGATGCCCGAACACGATGATATTGGTTGCTCCAACCAGTCCAAGGGTTGAAGCACCGCTCAGGGCCTTTGCAGAACAGGTGGTCCAGCAAGGGCTTCAGCAGGCCAAACACAGAAAGGGATGCTGGGTCTCTTCGGTAGTCGTCCACGGATCTTCAGTCAGCTGCTCTTCTACACAGCATACTTGGCTCCAACGTTGATCTGCCGAAATGGCTGTAAGAGTCAATTTCTTATCAAGATTCTACCTGGAAGCAAGTCCAAGCCCACCAATGGTAAGCATCTGCACCTTTCAAACAGCTAGCAGTGGCCCATTCAGGGAACACTGAGCTTCACTCATGCCACACACCTAGACTTTCAGGTACCACAGATGTGGAATAGGACCCGACTAACCACCCCCTTCCTGGGCCACACACAGACACACAAACTTATCAGCCTGCGAAAGCCGCATCTTTCCCGGGCAAATGCATGACCTTATATGGGATTTCTGACCTGGCAAGGCAGGAAAGCCAAACAACAATCTGGCCAAAGAACAAGCGACTATCTCGTGGTGTGGCCATTTTAGGGCACCATCCACGTTCAGTAGTCATACGCGGTGAATGCAAATGTGCACACTAGAAATAACGCATACGGTGGTAAAACTGGGTTTGCTGCCCCCAACTTGCCTTTCGGCAAATATAAAACTAACAAAGTGTGAATAACTGGGGTGATACAAAAGTATCCCCACTACACTGCATTGTAAGGTGCTGTGTGCACTGTTAAAAAGTTACCTAAAAGGAAAAAAGACCAGTAAAACATAGTTTCCCAGTACTAATAGTCTGAAGGACTGATCGGTTCCCCATAACAAAATGAGCAAAAGGCTGGGGGCTGTTGAGAGAGAATGGTGAAGCTGAATATTTCACTTCCATGTAATAAGTTAGGACCGGTTCAAAAGCAAAATGTTTGGGGGTCCATAGAACTTATGGAGGGAAAATTCCTAAAAGAGAAATCTTTCCTAACCGCTACTGGAACAAAATAGCGGAAAACAGTGTCTGCGGAATCCAAAGGCTCAACTCGGGACGGCGTCTGTTTCAGCGAAGTAGCCAGAAGGACCTCTGGCTAGTCAACCGGATGGTTCCAAGACTGTTCCAAGTGCTTCCAGCAGCTGGATTTTTGAGCAGAGGTCTGGACTGGTTGTTCCCAGGGATCAATGCACTGATGAAGCTTTTCAAGTGATTTGCAGAAAGACTGGCCTTTGCCGGGCAAGTTTATAAAGGGCTGCTGGCGATCTTCCAACAAAGAGTTCTGGGTCTTCTATGTGCTCCGCTCCTTCATAGGGGTCTTAGCTCCAATGATGATTTGAATGACTGCAGAAATCCTCCTGTTATCCAGGAACCAGGCTAGAGTTGCCCCAGCCAACCAATGGCAAGGACCTGCAAACTGCAGGGGATGTCCAAACCTGGAAAGCCTCTGGCCCACTGCATCTGCCCAGCAACACATGCCTGGCAGTGATGTGGACTGGGTCCAGAAGACTCGGCCCCCAACATCCGATCACACCCAGACTACCACTTTGCCAGAGAAGCCAGGAGCTTTTCCCCAGGAACGTGCTTACCATGTATGGGAATTCCAGGCACTCCAGAGCAGGAAGAAGGTCAAAAGACAAGATGCCCAAAGGACAGTGAAGTCTCATGGCAGTCATTTTAGTTTATGGTGCTTTATTTGGCATTGAGCAGTAAAAAAAATAATGTGCATGGGAATATTAAAAAGAAAGCACTATAAAAGTATCTGCCTCCACCAGCCCATCCCAGACGTATCATGCACATAACCATTAAGTTCCCAAAAACAAAGTAACAGGGACACAATTTCCCTACTGCACTTCACACAAGGTGACGTGTGCAGGAAAATGAACTTTACTATGGCGAATGGAGAACAGAGTTCTCCTGCACCGATAGACCTAAGGACTGATCAGTACCTCCAAAACAAATGCCCTAAGCAAGACGAGTGGAGCAAAAAGGCTTCACTTGACTCTAAAAGTCAGGAAAGGTTCAAAACTACAGTAAAAAGTGTGTACCTGATGCAGCAAAAAGTAAAATATTTCCTAACGCTATCCATCCACCAATGCCAGTGCTTCCAACCTAGCCTTGGGTTTAGCAGACATTGTCCCTGCCGCATTGTACACAACCTAGTGTTCAATCAATTTCTGGATGCAGCACCAGAATTAGCATCGCCTGCTATATTACCTCCTCTAGCTTGCCCTCAGTAAGCCTCAGGCAGTCCTTAAGAAATGTTTCTTATCCCTGGCTGTAGGGCGTCAAACGACATCTGTCAGCTACTATACTATCTTTCCTTCCAGCAGTATGTAGCGGCCCTTCTTGTTTCTAATTTCGGTTTCCACAGTGAACAGGTGGCCTATTTTCGATAAAATTGCTATTCTTGATGTCTTCGTAGGAGCACGATTTTTTTATCACCTGCATTTCTTCCTGCAACGAATGTGTTCTTGTAGCAGAACTGTTTGGTTCCACTAGTTTCAGATCCCTCAGGCATGATTTTTTGTGTGAGGGGAATTGAGTGAACATTCAAAACCTATTTTCTCAGTTGCCACGTCCAACTTTTCAGATCCGCCTCCCACCCACTGCAAAATAGCTCAGCAAATGGCACTTGTTCAATCTCTCTGATGGTCATGTATTGCTCAACTTTCTGAGTTCCTGTAGCAACTGGGGTGTTATCAATATGCCAAGCAAACACCCCCATCCATTCACACCTCCCCAAGTTACCTCCCATCATTGCTTCTATGTGTCATGTCTCTTGCTTAACCTTTGCTACCCTCCTTTCCTGTTTATCCCCTTCCCTTAAACCGCTCTGCCCTGTGAGCACTCAAGTGTTCCTGTTGCACCCCACCATTTTCAGAATGACTGTCTCCCTCCACCCCCCCATCATTGCATCCGATCTGAAGTCTCTACCCAATTTAGTGAATCGATTTTTAATTTTTAAAAAAGCCAATAAAACTTTAGCTCCCGTAAATCCTCCAGATTGATGTTGACACTGGGACTTCCAATACACAGGTCTTTCCCCCTTTCCTCCCCTCACATCACCACCCTTGCTTGACAATTGTGGCTTACCACCTACAGTGAGTTGTGAGACTCGATTCCGACTAGGTGTGTTAGGTAAGAATTGGTGCAGTCACACTGTGTGCGACTACACAAGACTTATCTGCTTGTTATTAGGTAACCCACCTTTCGAGGGGATTGGGTTCTCCGACGTATTCCATATCTATGACAGTAATCACCACAGCTGTGCTGCTTCGGAAAATCTTCGGCGTCTGCGTCCTGCGTTGATGATACCCCGCCCTCGAGGACCTCCTCCGACGGCCGACATCACTGGATGTTATAAGTAGGACGCACGATGCCCGTAGCCTCAGTTCCGTTTTTTCCGCGAACGTGTTCGCTTCGGGAATCTCGGCGCGCCTCGACTCTTTGGAGTTTCTGTTGCTTTCTCGGTTCTTCGAAACTGTTTGTGTACTATTTCTTCATGAAGATGTCTACCTCGTCTTCCACACCGCGTCCGGGCTTTAAGAAGTGCGGGGACTGTGGGTCCAAGATGCCGGTCATGGACTCGCACAACGCCTGCCTCTGGTGCCTCGGGGAGTCCCATGACACAGATGACTGTGTCGACTGCCAGTCGCTCACATCGAAAGCCTTGCGGGAGCACAAGAAGAAGTTATCGGTAGGTAAGGTGTCCAAGCCCCGGAAGTCGAGGTCTGCGGGGCTTTCAACGGACGACTCGAGGGGCGACTCTCCGCATCGTCCTCGGAAGTCCAGTGGGTCTCGGTCTCTGTCCCAGAGTCGGTCTCGCCACTCCTCTGCCTCTTCGAGGCACTCCCGGAAGCGCAGTCATCGGTCGCCTTGCCCGTCCTCATCCGAGGACTCCGTCCGTCGGCGTGTCGCTTACCCCACCAAGCATGCGTGTTAGGCAGAAACCTGTGCAGTTCCCTCTGGGACCACTGCAAAAGATTTAAGACTACAGGTGTTTGGCAGTAAACCCACTTGGTAGCAGTCTGTACCACCCAGATTTACCTGGTAGCTGTGGCTGAGCAGTCAGACTTCCCTC
Source organism: Ambystoma mexicanum (assembly GCF_040938575.1). NCBI lineage: Eukaryota > Metazoa > Chordata > Amphibia > Caudata > Ambystomatidae > Ambystoma > Ambystoma mexicanum. The sequence goes on along the minus strand of NC_090929.1, from coordinate 1,384,393,841 downwards.
AAGAAGAGTTAGGCAGTATATAGAGCATACATAATAGGTACAGAGGCACAGTAGTACAAGCAAACACTGACCAGAGCTAGGTGTAAAAGTATATAATTATTTATTTAAAAGACACACTCATAAATTACACTAGCACAGAACAGGTAAGTAAGTCAAAACACAGTCACTATTACTTATATGTACATCCCTAGTTATTTGTTGGACAAGTCTAAGTTAACACCACTTATTTCCAAACAGAGGTGAGCGCTTAATGTTAGATGGCACTCCAACAAGTTAGTTACAAAGGGAGGGAAAAGGCAGAAGTAATGAAAACAGCAACTTTTCAGAGATTCACAGTAAGTTTAGAAAGGCAGTCTATTGCGGAGCAAGGAAGTTCGGTTGCCAGGCCCACTCTAGGGAAAGCCAGGCGAAAAGATGTCCAAGATCACACAATGTCACAAGTCTTTACAGGTGAGTAGGAAAGGTTTTACCAAGTTTAGAAAAGTTTAGTTAGTGTCCCAGGCTTACCCAGGTTCGAGAGCCGAGGGCTAAATCTACCCCGTACAATCGGTGGCAAGGGAAGCCGGGCGGAACACGGTACCTTTAAAATGGAAAGGATCCTCCAGCGGTGGCAGTTGTTCCTGGTAGTGGGTGCAAGTCGCGGCGTCGTCCAGAGGAAGAGAAGATCTCGACTTGGAGGAAAGCTGAAGGTCGTTGCACTACCAGGGAAGAAACCAGCCGTGGAGTTTTCCGGTTAAAAGGATGTTACCCCTCTTTCGCGGTTGAGGTAAAAAGTGGTATCCCGGTTGCCGGGGTGCTTGGCACAGGCAAGGCGGCCACGAGATGCTTCAGGGAGGCGAAAAGAAGGCAGAAACTGGTTGTCCCCACCAGTCAAGGGAAGGAGACTCTCCCGGCTGGAGATCTCCTCTGTCGTTGGGAAAAGTGGTGAGACGGTTCCGCAGGGCTCCACCGGTGGTGTCGTCTTGGCAGGTCGGCTCGGCTTCTCCCTCTTCAACTTCTTAGGTCCTGTGGTGACTTCTGAAGAACCAGTCCCAAAAACCCTGCTTTTATGCAGCAAACCCCCATTCATACAGCCTAGCTGTCACTCAAACATGCTAAGTGGTGAGCGGGGCGGCTCACCACTTGGGCCAATCACACCAGAGTGCGACATGAGTTGGCAAGGCAACTCAGTCCAGGGTGCCTAAACCCCCTCCCACACCCCCTGTGGTACCCAGACAGAATGGCACCACTTTGGAGGGCTTCTTTGCAGAAGCCCGCCAAAAGTGGAACAAAGGCTCGACTCGGGTTCAGGGTTACTGAAGTGAACCTAGACACCATTTTGGCGGCGAGTTTGGCAAAAAATCCCAACCGGTGAATTTATATTAAATAAATAAACCGGCGGTATCTTTAACATTGCACCAAAAAGTGGTGCATTAAAATCAATGGGAAATCCCATTGGGAAATATTCCGGTGGAATATTTCCGTGGTATCCACTGCCACCAGCCAGAAACTCGGCGAGGGGGGACGGGACAGTACCCCCTCGACAACAGACCCAGGGGCAATCTAATTGCCCCTACCAGTACTTCCACAGTATGATGGTTTGTACTGGTTAAGTTCCTAAATTAAGACTAGTAAAGTCAATTGTGACTTTACAGACCCAGGGAGACAGTAGTCAGTCCCAGGGTGTGGAGTCTATGTTTGGGGGTCACTATGCCACCCCTGTGTTACTGCACTGAGGGTGCTGTGTAACACACATTCAAAAACCAATGATAGCCTATGGGGAAAAAATACCCCATAGCCCATAAGCACATAGCAAGTCACAGAAACACTCTCAAGTCATGTCCAAGAGTGAGAGTAACAGAGTCTCACTCTTGGCAGGAGAAAAAAATAAACCCCAAAAATCCAGCAAAGCTGCTGGGGGACTCACTAGGTTAGGAAATTCAGCCTAAACAGAGAATTCTCCCTAACAATGCGACACCGGAGGAATGGGCTTCCTTCGGGAAGAAAATGTTAGCGATTCTCGAATCGCAGGGCACTGGTCCGTCCGCGCCTCTGAGTTGGGTCGGTCATGATCAGCCGAGAGACGCCGCTCGCACGCCTTCGGGCTCGGGTGGTCATTGCGATTCGCGGGAATGGTCCCGCTCGGACAAGGGGAGTTGTTCTCGGCATGCCCGGTCCATGTCCCGGTCCTCGACGCGCTCGATACCGCGTGAACCTGTGAAGTCTTCGAGGAAGACATCGACGCCTGTGGCGCCGAGGTCGACGACGGACTCTCTCGAGGCTCCGCCTCCGAGGAAGTCCTCGACGCCGTCTGCGCCCAGGATGTCGAGGGACACGCTCGGGGCTCCGCCTTCGAGGCCTGTGTCGACGCCGTCGATGCTGTCGGTGCTGCGTCTGTCGTCGACGCCGATTCTCTCTACGCCAGAGCCGATTCACTCGATGCCTTTCGGGGCTGTGTCGACGGGGGTACCCCATGGCTCGGGGGAACCACCTAGAAAGGCTCTGGCCAAGGTCAAGCATGGCTTTGGTTCCAGTTCTATGCATTCTTACCGCCATCTGGAGTTCATTTCAGAGGTGGATGAGGGCTCTGATGATGGCATGGTGCCCGACACGGTGCTTGACGAGATTCTCTCAGGCCATAGCCAGTTTGAGGGCCTGAGGGAGTCCCTGCATGATGCTAGTGGGCTGGACACCTCTCCGGAGGTGGAGTTTTGTAGGCCTGAGCCTGGTTCTCATGCCGATTCTTTGTACCGGCGCCTGGGTCACCGAGTACTTGGGATGGTCTGCTCCCCCAGGGGAGTTTGTTTAGGATGACCTTACGGATATCCTCGACAATGGTCCACCATCTGACCCTGTACTGCCATTCCATATGGCTCTGCAAAGAAGGGTGGCAGCCGCTTGGACTGCTCCAGAGAGTCTCCCGGCAGTGAGCAAGTCTTTGCCGCGAAAATACCGCCCAGCCAGTAGTGACCCCTTTTACTTGTCCATGCACCCTACTCCGGAGAGTTTGGTGGTGCAGGTGGCTACGGCCCCGGCAAAGCAGGCGTCGTACCCTACTATCCCTCCTGATGGGGACAAGCGTTTTGACGGCTGGGCGAAGAAAGTGTTTTCTGCAGGGGGTATGGCGCTTCAGGCGGCCAATTCCATTTGTGCCTAGTCTCGTTTCATGCACACTCTGTGGAACTGTTTCCTTGGCGGCTGAACATCAGCCCGAAGAGGATGAACGGGATGGTTTCCTTGCCATGGTTCAGGATGGCAAGGATGCTATGTGTGAGGCCGTTCAGTCGGGTTTGGACATGGCAGATTGCGTCAGCCGGTCCATGGCGATGAGCACCGTGATACGCAGGTTTGCGTGGTTGCGGAAGTCGGGGTTCGCTCCTGATGTGCAGGCCCGGCTCCTCAACATGCCCTTTGATGGGGAACATCTTTTTGGCAGCAAGGCTGACGAGAGCCTTGAGAGGTTGCAGACCTCAAAAGCTGCAGCGAAGTCGTTGGGCGCTGCAGTTCGACAACCTCCGCCTTTTCGTCCTAGGGGACAGCAATGGAGGGGAGGTTCTTTCGTTATTACTCATCCTTTGGTAAAGCGAGAGGAGCTGCCAGTCAAAGGGGCCACCGTAGGAGTGCCAGAGGTGGAAAACAAGGTACTCGAGGTGCCAAGGCCACTCGGGCTGTTGCCTCTTTGCCCTCAGGCAACGCCTCAGCTGCTTCAGCTCAGTCATGAGGCCATGTCCCATGGTTCGCCGGTTGGGGGAAGGCTGGGGCAGCATCTTGCAGAGTGGCATGCCATTACTTCAGATGTGTGGGTTCTGGAGATCATAACCCACGGCTACTGTCTTCCTTTCCGGCAGAGGCCTCAAGACAATTCACCAGGGAATCTCTCTTTGAAGAGTCCGGATCCGCTCCTTGCGCAGGAAATTCAATCCCTGCTGGAGAAAGGCGCCATAGAACTGGTGCCTGTAGTGGAGAGGAACAAGGGATGGTATTCCCCTTATTTTTTGATTTCCAAGAAAGACTGGGGGATTGAGACCCATCATGCACTTGCGCGGTTTGAACAAACTCCTCAGGAAGGACAAGTTCAAGATGGTTACTCTCTCTCAAGTCCTCCAGGCCCTTCAACTTTAGGACTGGTTGGTGTCTCTAGACCTCAAGCACGCTTATTTTCATGTGCCGATCCATCCAAAGCACAAGAAGTACCTGAGGTTTGCAGTTGGCGACTCGCACTTTCAGTTTCGGGTCCTGCCGTTCGGATTGACTTCCGCCCCGAGGGTCTTCACCAAGCTCATGGTAGTGGTGGCAGAGCACCTCAGGAAAGGGGGGATTCACGTCTACCCCTACCTGGACGATTGGTTCATCAGGGCGCGCTCTCCCGAGCAAGTCCTGGATCATCTGTCAGTCACCTGCCACTCCCTTCACAAGCTGGGCTTCTCCCTCAACTTAAAGAAGTCCCATTTGACACCAGCTCAGAGGCTCCAGTACATAGGAGCAGTGCTAGACACGTCCATGGGGCAGTGTTTTCCTCCGCAGGTGAGGGCTCATCACATTCAGCAGATGGTGCACAAGTTTCAACTTGCCCAGACTCTCCCAGCGTTCGAGTTCTTGAGACTGCTCAGCCTCATGGCATCCTGCATTCTTCATTCTTCTGGTGCCAGAGGCCAGGTTGCGGATGAGATCTTTGCAATGGGCACTCAAGTTCCAATGGTCTCAGTCCTCGGGCAGGATGTCAGACCCTGTTCAGGTGCCGTCTTCGGTCGCCCGGGACCTTCTGTGGTGGGCCGACGAAGGCAATCTGATGAGGGGGGCTCCATTTTGGCTGCCCTGGCCGGAGGGGACGATCGTGATGGACGCTTCCCTCACAGGATGGGGAGCTCATGCCAACGAGTTGACGGTCAGCGGTCGTTGGTCTCTGTCGGAGTCCAGACTCCATATCAATCTCTCGGAGCCAAGGGCCTTTTCTGCCGACTGTGCGAGGAAAGAATGTCCTGATCCTGAAGGTCAACACGGTGGCCATGCACTACCTCAACAAAAAGGGGGGGGGGGGGCAGGGTCACTTCCGCTGTGCAGGGAGGCGATGCAGCTCTGGTTCTGGCCAATCCAACAAAGTTTTGATCTCGGCAGTTCATCTGGCAGGAGACAAAAACGAGACGGCGGATGCTCTGAGCAGGCAGAGCGCGATCTCTCACGAGTGGGAGTTCGCTCAGGAGATTCTCCTCGAGATCTTCGCCCTTTGGGGGACCCCTCATGAGGATCTCTTCGCCTCCAGTGTCAACCGGAAGTGCGAGAGGTTCTGCTTGCGGGAATTTCCTCCAAACGGAGCCTTAGGAGACGCGTTCGTAGTGGAGTGGTCATTCCCACTGCTGTACGCGTTTCCTCCAGTCCCCGTCATCCCGCAAGTACTGCGGAGGTTACGGAGGTTCGGTTCCCGGATGATCCTCGTTGCTCCGGCGTGGGCCCGGAGGATGTGGTACCCGGACCTTCTCGACTTGTCCATCTGCCCTCCATGTCGCCTTCGCTACTGACATGATCTGCTCTCACGGGAGGGATGTCCGGTTCTCCATCCAGAGGTCAGGTCCCTCAACCTTCACGCTTGGTTTCTGAAAGGTTGAGGCATAAGGATTGGGACCTCCCTGAAGACGTGATGGAGGTGTTGCTTTTGGCCAGAAGGCCCGCAACAAAGTCCCTGTACCGTTGCCGTTCGAGAAAGTTCTGCGACTGGTGCAGGGTTAAGAATGTGGATCCTTTTGCATGTGACATTCCCATGGTTCTGTCTTTTTTGCTTTCTTTGGCCCACAGGGCCTTCAAGTAGGTACCATTAAAGGTTACCTGGCGGCGCAGTCCATATTTAAGCGCTCGTCTGAAGAGTGTTCCTATTTTAAAATTCCTTTAATTTCTCAGTTTCTGAAAGGGCTCACTAATGTTTCCTCCGTCAACGCCCTTTGAGGCTGTTAACTCTGAAAACTGTATTTTTAGTTGCGGTCACTTCCGCTCGCAGATTGAGTGAGTTACAGGCACTTTCAGTTAAGCCACCCTTCACTGTGTTTCATAAGGACAGGGTTGTCCTTAGTGTTCGTCCTTCTTTTCTTCCGAAGGTGGTGTCGGAATTTCATTTAGGCCAGAAGGTTGTTCTTCCGGCATTTTATCCTCCTCCACATCCTGGTAAGGAAGAGGAGAGGCTCCATAGGCTTGATCCTAGGAGAGCGTTAAGCTTTTATAATTCACGCATGTCCCGGGTCACAGTGGACGATCAGGTCTTTATTGGTTACGCTGGAAAGCGTTTGGGACAGGCTGTGATGAAACAGACTTTGTCTCGCTGGATTATTTTGGCTATCTCTGAGTGTTACCGCTTGGCGGGTAAGGACCCACCGGTCGGCTAAGGGGCCATTCTACCAGGGGTATGGCTGCCTCTACTGCCCTGGAGAGTGGTGTTCCTATTCGCAACATCTGTGATGTAGCCACCTGGGCTTTGGTACATACTTTTGTACGTCACTATTCCCTCGATTCCGTCCGGGGGCAGGATCTGGCCTTTGGCAAGGCGGTCCTTTACTCCGCAATTTGATTGGGCATGCTAAATTTCTGTTTTCTAAATTCTTTTCCCACCTCCTTGCATTGGTGGTACTTTGGGAGTCTGTCATAGATATGGAATACGTCGGAGGACCCAATCCCCTCGAAGAACAAGTTACTCTTACCTGGTAACATTCTTTCGATGGGATGGTCCGACGACGTATTCCATATCGCTCCCTCCCTACCTTCCCCGCTACAGAATTTCTTATGCGATTGCAGCTTACGTTTCCGCAAGGCTTTGTGTGTCAGACTGGCAGAAGACTGGTGGCACACGTTCTGGGGAAAAAACTACAACTGGGGCTACGGGCGTAGTGCATCCTACTTATAACATCCAGTGACGTCAGCCGTCGGAGGAGGTCCTCGAGGGCGCCGTATCGACGCAGGACGCAGATGCCGAAGATTTTCCGAAGCAGCACAGCTGTGGTGATTACTGTCATAGATATGGAATACGTCGTCGGACCATCCCATCGAAAGAACGTTACCAGGTAAGAGAGTAACTTGTTGTCTCAAGAGGGGTACATGTGAGCTTTAGAGTGTACAGATGAAATCTGTCAATAGAAGAAACCAAGTAACACTTACACTCTCAAGGTTTCAGATATAAATATATATTTATTTACACATCAGTTTTAGTTAAGCATTCCTTAAAAAGGAGCAATTGTTTGTAACATTCAAGAAAACTTTGGAATCACTTTACAAAGTCAATAACATTGAATACTCTTTGGAGATTTGAATGCATTTCTCCTACACCCTGAAGTGACATCAATCACGATAGTATTGCATTTATCTTAACCATTCAGGGGGGCGTGGCTAACCAGCCATGGACTAGGACGGTGAGCGGCGAATGCAAAGAAGACTTGAGTGGATGAGGGGCACAGAGACGAGTGGACCCAGAGTGTTGGACAACAGCCGCATGTAAGGCTCGGGGGAAGCGGAGTCTGGAGTCAGGGCAGCCCCCCCCCAGCCACACCAGACGATCGAGCGTGCGGCTCCCGCTGCCTGCGGGAGAAGATTCAGTTGCAGCGCGGGGCTGCATACAAGAAGTGCCACACCAGACGATCAAGCGTGCGACTCCCGCTGCCTGCGGGAGAAGATACAGTTGCAGCACGGGGCCGCATACAAGAAGTGAAGGTGCGGCGGAGGACCCGCTTGCAGGACAGTCGCCGGGCGCTGGACCGGAACGGAGGTCCCATGTGTACGTGTCAGGCGCCTTAAAACATAGGCTGGCACCCGGGCGAGGAGAACTGTTGGCGGCAGGCTCACGGCTCTGCAGTAAACATCGGGAAGCTGATCGAATATAACAGTGGATCAGCGCGGCCAGCCAAGTATTTTACCTGTACTGTGGGCGGAGCACACGACGTGTTATTGCTACGAAGCGGCATCATAACGCCAGCGAATACACAAAGAGACAGGCATTCCCATGGGGTGCCCCCAGCCACACAAGACTGATACTAGTGTGAATTGGCTGGGGCTAATAAGCTCTTGAGCCAAGCACTAGTCCGGTGTGGGAGCGGCCAGGAGGCGGTGCAGCCTCGAATTAACACAGTGAATTCACTGAGCACACGGCTGCAGCTGCCTGAGGAACACTGTTATGCAGACCACCGTCCTAGTGCAAAATCAATGCCTGGCAAGCTGCGCTAGGAGATGAATATACGAGACTGGTATAGCGCAGTTTCAAAAGAAACAAGACTCCGGAACACTGTTAAATAGTCCACTGTCCTGGTGAATAATTAATGCCTGGCGAGCTGTGCTGTGGGAAGAATGGGTGAGACTGGCACAGAGCAATTTAAAGTAAGCAACAAAAACTTATGGAACACTGTTAAGCAGATCAGTGCCTGGCAAGCTGTGCTGTGATAAGCATAAATGAGACTGGCATAGCGCAACTTCAGAATAGACAAAGCCAACTAGACACGTGGGAGGACATAACCCACTCAAAGACAAAGCACAACGCATATGTTCCATACGGGCACTCCAAAGGTACCAATCTGAATTTAGTGGGACTCACTGGTGAAATGGAGGGACATGGAGTCGGTACTGCCACACCAACGACAAAGCTATCTTGGACATTAGACTAAGATCGCAAGATGGCGGCGAGAGTGGTCAAGAATAAAACTAAACAGCCCACGATGGAAGCGTTTGCTAAGACGCAACAGTCCCCAGCGGCATTGACGCATAGTGGCGCAAATGTGCCCAAGGAAAGCCCCCCGGCGACTGAAAATCACCAAATACTAACGGCCATTACGGAGTTAAGAGACTCATGGGGGATAGCAATGGCGGATCTGCGAACCTCCCTGGAGGCCAAAATAGACGCAGTGGGGATCAAGGTCAACCTGTTGCAGCAAGACGTCGGAGCCTGGCAGACCGAACAAGTAGCTTGGAGAGTGCGATCCAGACTAACACGGTCACCAGCACGGATAATGCAAAGGAGATCCACGTATTAAAGCAACAAGTGGCCAATCTAGAGAATCGTGTAGAGGAAGCCGAAGGGAGAGCGAGACGCAGTAACATCCGCGTGGTTGGACTGCTGGAGGGAGAAGGCCAGGATCCTATGGACTATGTGGAGAACTTAATCCTGCAAGAAATAGGGGCCGATAAACTCTTGCAAGGATTTACAGTGGAACGAGCGCATAGGGCCCTCATTAGGAAACCGAAGCCTGGAGCCCCTCCCCGCGCAATAATAGCCAAGATACTGAACTATAAAGACTGTGAGAAGATTTTGGAATACTTTCGCAAAGGGGGAACGATCAAAAGAGCTTCAGCTACTATTAAAGCATATCCGGATTATAAAATGCTAGTCCAGAGGCAGCGGTACAGCTACGTGTCGGTGAAGAGGAGGCTGCGCACGGCGGGCATCAAGTATATGCTTCTGTACCCTGCAAGGTTGAAAGTGTTGCATAAAGGTAGAATGTTCTTTTTCGATAACCCGGAGGAAGCAACCACATGGCTGGACCTGCAGGACTGCCCGGAACGGGATGCGGAACGGGCCCAGGAGGAGAACGATAAGTGACTGGTGATTGTATGTATATTAGTCTACCACACTGCGGGGTACCCCTGTAGAGACCTGATAAGACATTGATAGATTGGTATTGATGCATAGTATGGAAGTCATGTTGTGATATTCCTGATTTGGGGAGTACGTTATGGACTGGAATATAGAGTATTGAACACATGAGGACATTGGATAGCATTGTGTGGTTGCATTGTAGCAAGAGGAGCGGCACGATACAGGCACCTCACCCCTAAAGTAGTATTAGTAGTAGGATAGCCATTAGGGTGACCGCACCCTGCTGAGAATCAAGTACAGGCTATTGCCAGAAAGAGCTAGATGCGGGGGTGCCTGAGATCCAGGGATGGAGCTGGGCGACAGTTGAGGGGAGCAAAGTTGGGGAAGGGGAGGGAGGTGGGAGGGAGCGGGAATGGGGTGTTTGGGGAGTTTGTAGTTAAGGGAAGCTTGAAACGGGGAACAGGGAGTTTAAGTTTGAACATGAGCCTACATAGAAGAGTTGGATGGTTGAATCTGTATTGCGCGGGTGGGAGGGACCTGTTTGAGGTAGGGAAGAGGAACTTTAACGAGCCATGGGGGATCTTAAAATAATCACGTGGAATGTCAGGGGACTTAACAGTTATTTGAAAAGGAATAAGGTCATGTGGTACCTGCGAAGGCAAAAGATAGATATTGCACTACTGCAAGAGACACATCTGACACGGGAAAAGATGGAATTGGTTGTAAAGAAATGGAAAGGGGTTGTGGTGGGCTCGACATACTCTGCTTATGCTAGAGGAGTACTTATATGGGTGGTGCCGCACGTCCCGTTTCAACTATTACAGGAAGTGGCGGAGACGGATGGGAGGATGGTCATATTGAGGGGATTGGTGGAGAATAAGGAGATGAGCATTGTAAATACATATGCCCCCAACCAGAACACAGCAGAATATTTCAGAACTCTGTGCACCAACCTTAGTATGTGTGTGGGTAGTGCGGTGATCTGGGGCGGGGACTTTAACTGTGTACTGAACCCCAAGGTAGACAGATCAGATGGTAAAATAGATAGACCCACCCCAGCGGCTAAAGCATTGCAGACACTGCTAGACGACTTTTGTCTGGTGGATGTGTAGAGAACGAAATACCCCCAAGAAAGGCAATATTCACACTATTCCGCCCCTTAGCAGCTACATTCAAGGCTGGACTATGTCTTTGCCACGTCAGATGTAATAACAGATATTACTCAGGTAGAAAATAAGGCAAGGATCCTCTCGGATCACTTGCCACTGGTTCTCAGATGGCAATACCGCCCCCCGAGAGCACAAATTCCGACATGGCGCCTCCGAGCAGAGGCGCTCAAGAACCCAGTTTTTAGAGAAGACATAAGGGAGGAGATTACTAACTACTTTGAGGCGAACACAGGTAACGTTGACTCGGCAAGTACATTTTGGGAAGCCTTCAAGGTGGTGATGCGAGGGGTTGCCATAGCAAAATCAAAAGGCCTGCAGGGCAGGGTTCTGGCTGACCTACAAAGAACAGAAAGGGAACTAGAAAGGGCATTAAAGGGTGGAAGCGAAGACATAGAGCTGGCACTTAAGCTGCAGCAGAAATGTGCGGAACACTGGGAAAGGCTCTGCAACCTCAACTACAAAAAATATATAGAGAGACAGCATGCGGGCGGGGATAAAACAGGACGGCTCCTAGCATGGCTATACAAGAGCGAAACTCCCAGACCTACGATCAGAACGATAACGAGAGAAGATGGTGGTGTAGTGAACACCCAAGAAGGAGTTAACAAGGAGTTTGCGGATTATTATAAGTTGCTATATGGGGATGAGGAGGGAAGCAGCCATGGGGAGATAACGGAAACATTAAAAGACATAGGACTGCCTATGAGAAGTGTGGTGGAAAGAGAGGAGCTAGAGGCACCAATCACTCTGGAGGAGTTAAAAGAAGTGGTGAGGCAGCTGCCTACTAGTAAGATCCCGGGGGCGGACGGCTTCCCGAGTGAATTTTATAAAGTATATAGAGAGGAAGGGCTCCCCCCAATGTTAGAAATGCTCACTGAAGCGTTTGAGGTGGAACGGTTGCCGGATTCACTCAGAGAGGCGATCATAATACCGCTTCCCAAACCCAACAAACCTGAGCATAGCTGTGGCTCCTACAGACCTTTGTCGATGTTAAACCAGGACAGCAAGATATTGACGGCTGTCTTGGCAAACAGATTGCAAAGAGTAATTAGCAAATTAATACACCCCGACCAGACGGGCTATGTCCCAAATAGGAATATAATTCATAATCACAGGCGACTCCAACGGGTTGTCCAATGGGTAGTAAGACTGAAGGCGAAATGGCGACTGTGTCCTTGGACGCGGTAAAAGCTTTCGATTCGGTCAAGTGGCCATGGCTGCTGGCGGCCCTGGAGGGGTACGGAATAGGGCCCGGTTACATAAGGTGGGCGAAGATGCTATATAGTGAGCCGCTGGCCGGAGTTAGAATGGGATCGGTGATATCCGAGAGGTGGCAACTTAGTAGAGGCACCAGGCAGGGGTGCCCATGCTCCCAGATGCTTTACATATTAACCCTGGAGCCCCTACCAATATACCTCAGACAACAATATGATACGATAAGTATCGAGGTGGGGGGGGAACAACACCTGATCTCCTTATATGCGGATGATTTGTTGCTGTACTTGAGGTACCCGGAAGAAAATCTCCAGTACATCCTGGAGGTGATGGAGAGGTATGCGGGGCTTTCTGGGATAGCGGTGAATCCGCAAAAATCTATTATTTTTCCGTTGGGCAGCTATAAGGGGACCCCTGTGAGACGGTTACCGGTGTTACAAATACCATGGGTGGTTAGTACTTTCCGGTACCTTGGGATAGACATGTACCATATGGTCGAAGAGGAATATAGGCACAATACTGAGGTAGCTATTGTGAAAATCGAGAAGTGTATGAATTTCTGGGTGAAGTTGCCCCTAGCAATGATGGGACGAGGTGCAATGCTGAAGATGGTGGTCCTACCTAGGCTCCTGCATTATTTTAGTAATATTCCATACATGATACCCAAGAAGTACTTTGCTAAACTGAACAGTATGTGTAGGGATTTCCTGTGGCATGGTAGCCGGAACAGAGTGGCGCTATGGAAGCTGCAGAACTTTTATGAAAAAGGGGGGATAAAACTACCAAACCAAATTTTGAGGTGTATTATGTGGCGAGCCAGCTGCAATATGTGGCCAAATGGCTCTCGGATGAAGTGACCCCTGAATTTAGGTTGTTTGGACATGATTGCGCCCCATTTCACTTAAGAGAGATGATCTGGCTGCCCAAGTCAGGAATGAAAGAGCGCCCTAGGATGATGATGCTTGGGTGGAAGATGTGGCGTCGGGCATGCCGGATGATGGAGAACCCATTCCCATGCTCCCCGAAGGTACCACTGGTTGCATTGGCAGGGGAAGATAAGCAGCTGAGGGTGATAATCAGGACCCACTGGGAATCGGTGGGGCTGGTAACGTTAGGAGACATCTGGCAAGAGGGGACCATTATGGATTTTGAAGTGCTTGAGGAGGAAACGGGGTTACATATGGGCCAGTATATTACATACCATAGAATGGTGCAGAGAATCCGGAAAACATGGCCTGAAACAGTATTGGCAGAAGAACCAGATGCCATCATAGAGGCAATATATGATATATCGGAAGGGGGGCATGAGATTTCTAGACTGTACGAGATGGTGATGTCTAAGGTCGGGAAGGATTTGACACAATTGAGACTAGACTGGGAAGCGGAAGTAGGAGCCCCGATGGAAGATGGGATGTGGGAACGTGCCCTGGGGTACCACAAGAAGGTGTCAAGGAATGTGAGACTAAAACAAATACAATTGTATATAACGCACAGAGCATACATGACACCTCTGAGGATATCCAGGTTTGAAAATGCTGGACGACAAGCATGTCCCAAATGTGACGAGGAAAAGGTTGACATGACGCACATGTTCTGGTCATGCCCAGTAATTGAGCGTTTCTGGGGTGAAGTGGCACAGAAACTAGCGGAAAAGGGGGTCACGATCATCATAGATACAGCCTGGGCCTGCTTGCTGGGGGGCGGGGGGTTCCCCAGATCACAGAAACTTAAGCATGTTGGTAAACTGAAAGATCTAGCCTATGTGCTTGCAAAACGAAGGATTGCCATGGGATGGAAGACTTGTCACAAGCCACGGGCGGAGGTGTGGTGGAAAGAGTTGCAGAAATGGGCAGAGGCAGAAAGTATGGTATGGCAAGAGGCAAGCAATGCAGGAGGGGAGGAGGAGGCAGGAACCCTGATGGCATGGAAATCATTAATAGCGGAATTGTTTGGAGCAATACAAGATCTGACAGAATCCACGGGAAGCGAGACCCCGCCACGTGCGGCAGATACAGAGTGTTAGGAATAAGTAGGCTCATAAAGGGGGTGGGATGGGGGGAGCAGTGACCAAGATTAAGTAGTGAATAATTGAACTGTTGTAAAATGCACTGCGTGTGTGGTTTGTATTGTTGCTTGGTTTGAATAAAATTAATACAAATCTTTAAAAAGAAATTTTGAAAAACCATCAATATACCTTTTAGACTCCTGGAAGGAAGGGTTAAGGAAATGGGTTAGAACATACTTTCTCATAACATGAAGACAGTTTGAATCCTCTAATGAAATCTAGGTAAGCCATTCCAGCAGTAAGTGTTCAACAAATTGCAACCTGTTAGGGAGAATTCTCAAAAATGTGCTAATTCCTCTCTACCTTAGAGACCCCCAGCCACTTTGCTGGATTTTTAGGACTTGATTGTTTAACCTGAAGAGAGCGAGGCCCTTTTTTCCCACTCTCCCATGTATTTTAATGTGATTTTGAACAGTTTCTTTTGGTCATGGAGTCTGACAAACTCCATAGGCATCATCTTTCACATTGTGTCACACAGCACCTTCAGTGCAGTGACACAGGGAAGTATTTTAGATTTCCCAAGGTTTAAATACCTTCTTTTGGATTAACTACTGTTTCCAAGAGCAGTGAAGTGAAATTGACGTTGCTTACACTAGACCCAGTGCACACTATCTTACAATAGGGTGCGGGAGGGGTTACTTAGTATCCCCTTTGTCTAGATTCTCATGTAACAATTTTATGTTACCTTTCCCCAATGAATGGCTGGTGGCAGTGGTTTACTTTTAACTACCGCAGTGTGCATTTACCGCGGGCTGCATTCGCAGCTGCAGTAAAGCACCCAAGGGTGCCATTTTTGTGAAAATGGCCCAGTCTTCTTTTTTCGCCATTTCTTTGTGGAAAGGTCCTTCTTGAGATTTACTCTGCGCACCAAACCAGGATTCGTCCCTTTGTTCATTTTGTCTTTGGCGGGATTCACAAGTGAAGCCTGCCTCTGGCTCCTGGGTGTCTGGCGGGGGCAGGAAGCGAGGGAGGTGCCCGAAACTGACTGTGCTTAGTCTCCTAGGAGACCAGAATGCACTCTTTGGAGATTGGCCGGCTGGCTGTCCGGCTGGAATGAATGGGAGAAACCTGCATAAAAGGTGAGGCTTTTTGGCTTGCAAGTCAGAGTCGACCCCTGGATGAAGGAATTCGAAGAAGAATTTGAAGAGGACGCCTGCTGCAACTCCTGGACCGTTGGTTTGCCCGGTGAATCAGTGCTGCTGTGCTGAAACTCCAATTTGTATCGACAGAGAAGCCCCTGCAAGGACGACTTCTCCCTTTTTGAGTTGGTTGGACCAATCAACTCCAAAGTAAGCCACTTGGACATCCTCTTGGAGCTTGTTGAAATTCCACTGCAGTTGCTGCTGGAACCGAATAGCCAGGTAGATGAACACCAGACCGTGTGCGTCGCTTTTAAGCTGGGCAAGAGTTCCAGGAAGATATTCCGCATTCCCAGGAAGCCGGACTGACCGAGCCTGACCCCCCCTCAACAGAGTGAGGGACCCCAGATGCAAGGAAAGCCCATCTCGACAGCCAGGAGCCGCAGTGTTGCTATTTGCGGTAGACACGAGGAGCTGAAACACTGAAGTGCCATTTGTTTGAAGATTGCCAGTTGCGAGCGCTGACCATCCCAGTGCAGGAGTACCCAGAAGTCCTCCCTCTTGTCCCCACGACTGAGGCCCAGGAACACCAGGATCTGCAGAGCTGCACAGGAACAGAAGTAACCTGCTGCACTTTTTCTTCAACCTAAAGGTACTGTAAACTAGGAGAGAACTTAACCTCTTGTTGTGCCACCTTGCTTGTCCTCGTTGGAGACTTCTCAATTGCCTCTGTAGAGTTGCTGACAGCTTCTTTACCTCACAAGCCCAATCAGCTTGTGGCCCTACTTTGAATTTCTTCTTATTCTACAAAGACTTCTAAAACATTGTGCACAAATTTTACTTTCCTGCAAGAAGTTCTTCAGTTCACCTTGACTTTTGCTAACTTAACATTGGCTGCCCTAGGCTCCCTGAATGACTTCTCTCCTCTGCTTAGGTGTAGTGCCCTCCTTCCAGGAAGGGGTTCACTCATTTTGCATTGGGGGTTACCAAACGTACTTACCTGCTTCAGAATATTTGTTTGATCTCTTGTTTTGTTCTAATAATCGTTTTCCTTTGATCCATTCCCAAATCTGATTCTAAATGCAACAGTGATATATTAATGTCCCCAGCACCCTAACTATTGAAGTCATCTGAGGGGTGTAGGTTGTGTCAGTGGGACATCCCAAAAGGGTATTTGCCGATTTAGAAATATTAAGTGTGTATTTTTGAAGGGTATTTGAGTGTTACGATTATATTGCCCCTTCTGAAGAAGGCTTACTCTAACTGACTGTTAAATAAATGAATAATTGTTTAATAAAGAAACCTTATGTAAGAGTTTATTTGAATACTTGTCACTGTGAATCTCTGTGCAACTCCCCTACAGCTCATATTGACCCCTCTTGAGATGAGCCTGGCTGCTCAACACACTACCATCCTGTAGTACAGACTCATACCAAAGGTTGGGTTCCTACTGCCAGGAGGTCAGGGTTGTTGTAGTGCACCCAAAGGGTACTGCATACAATCTTACCTAACACAACCTATGAGGGGACAAGCAACGCCAAAGTCAATAGATCAGGAAGGGTGCCTTTAAGGAGCCAGGACAGCCAAAGTCAATTGGACAACAGTCAACAGTTCTGATGCACTTCTTCTGAGATAAAGTCGTTCACAAAGTCAGATAGTTGAAGAAAATCACTGAAGGAACACAAGCTGTTAAGTCTGTGCAAGGGGAGATTAAATCAACTCAGAAAAGATAAGCCAGTGCACTTCTCAAGTGAGAAAGTGTGACTTATTGCAAGGAGGGAAGTACCACGCCCACCACAGTACCTCCGGTTTGACGATGGTGTTCCAGCTGGATTCCGCCTTGCTACAGCCAAGCAGATCCTTGTTTCTGAGCCTCAGTCGTGGGGACAAGAGGGAGGATGTCTGGCGGGCTCCTGCGGCAGTACTCAGGTGAGGACTTTGTCAGCTACGGGTTTTCTTACATTCAGCGGCTCTTCGTGGTTTCAGCACCTCGCAAACAGCACTGATGCAGAAAGAATATCCCTGGTTGGACTTTCCTTGCTCCCTTGGTCCTGCACTCTGGTGAGGGGACTCTGGAACAGGATTTCCTGCTTCTGGAGTGTCCTTAGACTCCTGGAGCTTTTGGCCGGATTCGTTCTGCGGAAAATGTTGCACTCTCTAATGGACACTTGACCTCTGGCATTGGGCCTCTGCAGCACTGGAGAGGCACAGCAAGTCGGGGATTGCGCCAAAGTGGAGTTTGTCTTGGGGCTAGTTGGTCCCACCAGCTCATGTGGAGAAGTTGTTCCATCCGGAGCTTCTCTGTCGATGCGAAAAATGTCAGCACAGCAGCAGGGCTTTACCGGGCACTTAAATGTCCAGGAGGTTGCGGCAGGCTTCTGTTAACGATTTCTTCTTTGGATGGTTCTTCCAGTGGTCGACTCTGCCTGTAATCCCAAGAATCTCACCTTTTACGCTTGTTTTCATTCACAGCCCTAGGCTGTCAATCGCCCAGCAGGGTGGCTGTCCTCCCCGGACAGCCAGCTTGCCAACCAGGTCTGGTTTCGTTCAGGCACACCTAGAGACAAAGGACAGGGGATTCTCAGGACCCTCCCTCACTGCCCGTCCTTCCAGACACACTGGAGGCAGGGAGCGGGCTTCAGGGCTGAAGTCCGTCGAAGGCAAAACACACAAAGGGCTCATACCTATCTCAACCTAAAGAGTAAAAGCCAAGGAAGACCTTACAAACAGAAAATGGCAAAAAAGACGGGGGCCTTTTTGACAAAATGGTCAGCCATGGGTGCTGTACTGCAGCTGAGGGTTCAGCCTACGGTAAAAATGCACACTGGTAGTAAAAAGCAAACCACTGCCACCAGCCATTTAAAGTATTAAGGGTAACAAATGTTACATGAGAAAGTAGGATAAGGGGCTACTAAGTAACCCCCTCCCCCCCAGCACTCCACATAAAATGGTGTTTGCTGGACCTGCAAAGTACAAAAGTAAGTAAGATCAATTTCACCTTACTATTCTTGGGAACAGTAGTTCACCCAAGAACAGGTTTTTAAACCTTAGGATAAATTCAAGGGACTTCTCAGTGACACTGCACTGGGGGTGCCCTGTGTCACTATACAAAAAGCAGATGCCTATGGAGTTTATCAGACTCCAAAAACAGTGAAAAAATAAAATCCTAGTCAGGGAAAAACACAAGTGGGAGTGAGAAAAAGGTCCCACTCACTCAGGAGTTAAAATTAAAAAGTCCTAAGTCCAGCAAAAGAGCTGGGGGTCTCTAAGGTGGGAGGTAATTAGCACATAAATGAAATTCTCCCTAACAAGGTGTTGTTGAATGGGCATGTGCTGCTTTATTTGTGTTGCGGCCCTCTTTTTCCTCGTATCCTGACTTTTCAGAAGACTAGCAAGTCCTTCCTCAACCGAATACATGGTCACCATCCATCCTGGACCCAGGTGAGAACTGCAGTCCAAATGGGGAAGATCTTCTCTGCTATTACTTTAATACAGCAGTGACCACCTTCATCTCTTTTGCAGACAAGCATGGTTGGTGCCAGACCATTGTAAATCTAAATGGCATAGTGCATGAAAATGACTATACTCTTGTTCCTCGCTGCATCAAATATCTTTTCTTTAACCTTTTAACTATGCATCTTTACCTCAATGTCCTTGCTCTTGCCGCCTGCACGCCTCTTGGAGAGCCCACTCTCTGAGCCCTATCCATCTTGCACTTTGTATGTGATGGGTCCCGCACCATGGTCTCAAACGGAAGCAACGCACACTTTCATATCTTGGCCCAAGGTGTCCTCTTTCAGGGACTTGGGCAAATACTATCACTCCTCGCACAATTATCAAAGTCTTTATCTTTGTCCTGGAGAGCCCTCTCCATTTGTTCTGGATCTGCAAGTAACATCCATGGTCCTGATCGAGCTAATCCCTGTGTTTTGTCTGAATGGGTTTGATCCCATTGATGCATTCTATCTGTGCCTATGGGGGGAAGCCCCCTACTCCCCTTTTACTTAATAGTGTAACTGTAAAACACATTTGACAAAACAAAACTATCCACTAACAGTGTGTGAACTTAAAGCACATTTCCTGAAAATCCTTGTCATACATGTGGAAGACCAAAATAGGAGCAATCTGCATTGGTTCTTATGGGCAACAAGTGTTTAGCAGCTGGTGAATCAAAACCCAAAAGGAAACTTGGCACAAGAACACAACTGTAGCAAAAGAGTCTGTGTGAGAGTCTGCACTGCGTTAAACTGTCAACTGAAGGGCATCTGTTTCCTTCTTGGAGAAGTCCTGCCCAAAGTTGGTTCATGTTAATTTTTGTTGGGATTAATTCTGGAAGAGCTCCCTTCTTTCCCTGATGGCCAAGGGGGCCTCAAGTGGACGTTCAGAAGTTTACTTGTCGCTTTCAAAGTGGAAAATCTGTCTCATATTTCCCTGGGTGAATATCGCCTTGAATGGGTGACTCAGCGATACAGGATATCTTTCCGATTAATGGAAGTAGTTGTTTCATTAGGCATTGTTGGAATAGCAACAAGAACAGCAGGAGGCAAACACTGGAGCTCCATGGAGACGTGAGGCGAGGGGGTTGGAAACGGAGCGAGGAACATGCAGGACGGGAGGGTGGATAAATTGCAGGCAGATACATTAAAGAAGATCCAAAGTGAGAAGTGTTAGAAATCCTGCACAGAGCAGATAAATCAGAAGCTCCAGGCAGAAAATCATTGTGACAAAAGATGTCACTACAAAGATTTTATTTGTCATATAACGTAAGCATCCAAGATGTGATGACCGATCTGTAAGCAGAAGCAAGTGTTGCAGGTGCCCTCTCTTCAAACATTCTGGCAGCACGTGAGACAACTGTATACAGAAAAAAAGGGTATGAATAAACAATTAATTACATTTATTTGATAAAAAATGTAATTGTACGTTAAAATCAATAATTATATACAAACACAGCTTGCGCAATTTGAAAGTTACAAAACGAATTTACAAATAGGACAAGAAGCATACATGACGTTGAGTAACCGAAAAAACAACCATAGAATTGTTTCAACCACATCCCATGCAGTGAACATCCAATAGTAAAAGGAGTGACTTAAAGGTTTGATAATTAGTAAAAAGCAGCACTGTACATTTGTGCAAATGTCAACTGCCCAATAACTTATTATAACTAATACAAGTGGCAAAATACATGAGATGACCATTTATTACAGATATCAATCTTCAAGTCACTCGGATTACCGAACAGTTTCGACGTGAAATATACATAATTTTAGCACTTCTTCATCAAGGAGATATACAAATAAACAGCAGCCACAAAAATAATTCTAGCGAGAATGGAAGCTTTAATAGACTGTGAGGTAGCAGGATGCAAATCACTAATACTGCACATAGAAAGCCATCCACCTGAGGGTGGCACCATATGGTTGTGCACGATAATTCCATCGAGCGCAATGTCACTCAAAGACCGCTCTGCACTCTGTCACACAGACTAACGGTGACCTGCATTAGGGTGGCAAATAGCTGTCTTCAGTATAGCAGTGTTAGTGACATTACGTCCATTTCCTCCGTAGTGGGTGATGGAATTATCGTACACAACCGGATGGTTTCCACCTCATGTGGATGCTTTCTATATGAAGTATTGGTGATTTGCATATTGTTACACACACGGTCTGTTTAAGGGGGAAGTTCTCTCAGAAATGTTATTCGCCCAATGGATAAGCCATGTATTTGTAAGCATATTTCGATTGATCCGAGAAAAGAAATCCTATGCATCTTGCCTTAGATTTTCTCAGATTTACACATGCGATACTCACGTGTTGGAAGCCGCAATCTTGCTACTCTTATTTGTTGATCCATCACCCTAAATTCAAGTGCCCTCACTACAGTAAGTCAGAAGACTGCCCCTAAACCTGACATTATTAGAAGCTTACGCCCCTTGTCGCAACACCAGTGCGCGTCCCAGGTCTCCCATCCACAAACCAACCAAGGCTTAACCTGCTTGTCTTCACGGGACAGCAGGGTCGAGCCCATCCAGGCTGTAAAGCCAAATACAATCAGTGTTTCATCCTAGCACCATGAATGCTACTAATCATTTGCCGACCCTGCCCCGTGAAGCTAAGCAGGATTGCCCTTTGTTGGTTTGCGGATGGAAGACATTATTTTAATATATATTTTTAAATCCTAACATTTTTTGATTGAACTTACTGAAACCTACCCCTGGTAAACCCAGGCTTTAACCAGTCAGCTAGTGGGTCTCTCGAGCTAGCTGTGATTAAATTATAAACACAATCCATGTGCCGTAATCACTAAACTTGTTGTTTCCCCAGCAGTCTCCCATCCCAACCTAGCTGATCCTGCTTAGCTTCACGGTAGGGTCGAGCCCATCCAGGCTGTAAAGCCAAATACAATCAGTGCTTCATCCTAGCACCCTTAATGCTACTCATCATTTGCCAATCCTGCTGACTGTAAAGCTAAGCAAGTTCTGCCACTTTTGGTTTGCGGATGGGAGACTGCCGTGAAAATACCAAGCTTTCATTGGGATCTGTAACTCTAGGGCACTTGGCCCCTTTTCTGTTTTTTAGTTAGGGAAGGACTTGAGGTTAGAACCTTAATTCAAAGCTTTTGTATGATGATGGGTAACACCTTTATTTTCAGCCTATTCGTTCTCAACGTGTTGATTACTTATCTGATTCTATTCTTTATTTACTTGCTTTACTACACTAATAGTAGTCTAAAAATCTGATCCGCATTGTATAAGTGAGGTGTCAGTGATTTTAGCAGAGCACACCAAGGTAGATATGTATATAACAGTAGTGAATGTTTTAGTGTTACTTTTTTTATTGCTAAGAGTTTGTTGAAGCCCTAAATAAATGACTATTTTTATACATTCTGCCTCAACTTGAATTAGTAAGAGTTCTCTGAGTTTGCTTAATTGAACCCTTCTCCGCTCTCGCACATTCTCCTAAGTCTAATCCTTGATTTTCTGTCACACTGACCACAATAGAGTTGGGCTAGACATTAGTGCTTGTACCTGTTTATCAGAACAGGGTGGCCTCCTCTGTGAGAATACATCTAAACAAGTACATTGCACCAAGGCAACTAGATGGTAGCCTTCGATAGCCAGGATGCTTATTTTCATGTGCCTATGCTACCAACCCACAGAGATTACCTGTGATTTGTGTTTGCAGGCCAGCATTGTCTGTTTAGGGTGAAGCCATCCTTCGTGCCCAAGAATATTAGTGAATTTGATATCATCAAGTGCATACATCTTTCATCCTGCTCCCCCAAACTCCCTGCCCTTCCAAGGCAGAGGTGAGGCTGCGTAGGCTTGACCCTATGAGGGCGCTTAGCCACCATATAGCAAGGCCTTGTGAGTGGACAGGCAACTGTGTGTGTTGGTCCTGCATCCGGTGGGGTAATTGTGACCAAGCATACCATCTCCAGGTGTATTATCACATGCTTAAGGATTTTCCACGAGGTGACCCCTCATGGAATGCTCCACAATCTGGTGACCAAATTGTGACACATTTGGGTTGTCAACCGCTTTCTTACTTTCCATACTTTTCCCACTACTTCTTGGACTCCACACAAGGGCCAAGTTCTTATTTGGCGGGCTGTGGTGCATCTCACCTTTGGGTGAGGATCAGTCTCTTTTCCCCAAGTATCTCCGAAGGCCCACATTCCTGCTTTAATTTGTCATTTGGATTTTTGGGTTAATCTTCTGGGTAAGGTTTGTTCCAATGGATATATAGACTCCTCAAGAGATTCCTCAACTGCCCACAGTTCTGACCTCAGTCGCCTTGAAATGCTCCCAGTTCCTCTGTTGAGCTTGGGGCAGGCAGCAGCATGTATACTTTGGAAACAATCCTTTCTGGTGAAGGCTGAGGAGTGGCCTGCACAGCACCATAGATAAGGGTGGCACCACCTGGCGCCAAGAAAGTATGAATTACATTTTCCATTTCGAAAATAAGGAAATTGCAGAAGAGGCATTCTATCCATCTGAGCCAATGTTATCCCTTTAAGGTGCGTAATTTGTTCAGTTCTGTCACTGTTGTGTTAAAAGGGATTTACACAATTTCAACTGTTGCCCTTTGTCTCACTTTACTTAGCGTGCCATTAAACTGGACTTCTGTGGGACCCACCTATAGTTGTCTGGGCCCTGATCATAATCTCACCACAACACAGAATCGTCAACGGTCTGCTATGATCACCGCATGACACCTCGGGGATTGTGAAAAGACCATGTCCAACAAACATCCATCCGGCATTTCACAAATTGTAAATTCTCTTTTTGCTTTGAAAATGAAAAGACCAGTGGGCTTCTTTTCTGATTGATTCCTTCCTCTGACAGCTTCCTGATCTATGCTCTTTCTCTAGCATGGGGGTCTAGCATGGGTTCACATGCTCATGAATATTCGTTGTCAGGCTGGGAATCCTCGGTAAAAGAAAAACTGTTTCACTTTCACTTACAAATTGTATTTCTCCTTTAAACCAATCACTATCCTCTGGTCATACTGTCCCCATCCAATGACAGTCCTCTCCCTAAGCCCCTCCTCTAGCAGCCATCTTCAGATTTTTACCACACATTTCACTGTTGGGAGGCTTTGAGTTTGCTCTGTGTTTTTCGATGGAGAAAGGTTCTATTTTTGTTCCAAAAGAGCCTGTGTGGTCTTTTCTCTATCTGCCGACAGCGGGGCTCCGTTGTCGGTGAATTTCAGCACCCCTCAAGGTTGAAGATCGTCAAAGTTTCCAGATGGCCATCTGGACTACTTCGCGCCCTCGACCATGACGGAGGAGAAGGAAGGAAGATCCCTCTTCAAGTCCTGCACAAAGTGTGGGCTACGAATAGGTTTGTTGAAAACAAGCACCTGCAATGCCTCTACTGTTTGCACCCAGACAACAAGTAAGTAGAATGCGAGATATGCCTCGGTTTCTCCAAGAAGACGACGAAGGATGGGCACAGTAGACTGGCGGTGCGGCTGAATGCCAAGGCCTCCGCCCCATGCTCTGAGCAGGGTCATGCCTCACCCAGGAACCCCGTTCAGAGGAGCAGTCTTTTGTCCTTTAAGGGCGCCTCATCTGTCAGGGCCCAAGAAGAGGCCAAGAACCGCAAGTCCGGGTCCACCGTGGTCGCCATGGAAGCAGGTCCCACGGTGGACAGGGCACGATCGACATCACCATCCGCCTCCATTGCCAGCCGGCAATCGAGCTCCTGCTCAAAAGGGAAATCGTCCAACCCGGCTTAACTGCGGGAGAAGCCCGAGAAGCCACGGACAGAGGAGAAGAAGGCCGAACTGCCCAAGACCGCCCAATCAGCACAGGATAAGACTTAGTCGACGATAGAACTGGTGGCGGCTGCTCTTACGAAGGCTAAGGGGGCTGACCCTTTGAAGGAAGCACCGCAGCGCAGAAGGTATCCCTGGCCCTGAGGCATGAAACCACTGCAGTGACTTTGGCGAAGTCTGCTGGCACGCCGGAGAAGGAGATGCCGTCTCAGAACCCGTTCAGGTACCCTCAGGGTGGAAAGTCGGGGGGGGGGGGGGGTTCAAGGAGGTCCCGGATCAGCCCCAGGTCATGTCCCAGGCCATGAATGTTTCGTACACGGACGACTAGGACTTGGAGTCCTTACACATGGTCCACAAGGACGTAGAAGAGGACGACGATGACGAAGGGCTTAGTTTTCCAATCACGCCAGCTCAGCCGAGCGTTGCGTCTCTGGACATCCTGTCGACCCTCCACGCCTTGGTGTCAGAGATCCAGAAGAGAATGCCACAGTGCCCAGTTCCAATGGTTCCCCCAGGCCCTGATCGGCTGCCAGCAAAGAGGAAGCGCCATCCGACGCCTCCATTTCAGCCTCCGCATCTGCGTTGGGCCTCTTCTCCCCCAGCAGACACGGACACAAGTACGACTACGATAACGTTGCAGTGGGCACAGGTCTTCACAGCCTAGGGCGTACCGACCACATGAGGTAGGGTTGTTCCATTCCATGATCCTCAGAGCTATTCCAGTTTATGCCCGAAGATACCAGGAAGAAGGGTTTCTTGCGCCAGAGGCGAGAGGCCAAGCGGAAGACCGTCATGGTGGTGCCCGTTCTGGACAACGTATGGGAGGCTGGAGAAGTAGTACTGGGTGATGGAATCTGCACCCAAGTGCCTTAGGTCACAACCATTGCCGGATTCCATGGTTTCATCAGCTGCAAAGAAACAGTTGTCTAACCCATCCTCATTGTCTTCAGTCCCTCCGAACAGTGAGGGAAAGATGAACGCCATGGGAAGAAAGGTGATTTACACTGCTGCGTCCACCATCAAGGTGGCCAATGCACTGGCGATCCTGGCCAGGTACGACAGGGAGCTGTGGTACAAGCTGGGTCCAATTTTGGAGTTCCTCCCCGACGACAAGAGGATGGAGGCAATCGTACTCTTCCAGGAAGGGGAGGTGGCGTAAGATCACGCCATCACCGTAGCGCTGGACATTGCCTGCACAGGTTTCAGGCAGATTGGGAACGGCGTCTGCCTTCGTCGCCAAGCGTGGATGAAGACCACGAATTTCCACCAGGAGGTCCTTGCGAAGGTATTGGACATCACTTTCGACAAAGCTATCCTTTTCGGGAAGGTCATGTCCCTGCAGGCCATCAAGGCATATATGCGGAAACGCCCCGTTCCCTGGGCACCCTCCAGCAGCACTGCTCTTTTCGCTCCTCCAGAGGAAAGTTGAGCAGGTCTTAAAAAGTTTTCTCCTCATCGTACCGTCAGCCTTCCAAATTCACGACCCAGGAAGCCTACAGAGACCATTCCCAGGCCTAAGATGGCAGAGGGCAGCATCACCGTTGCCCATAGCGCAGGACTCCGGTGCCAAAGCAAGCCTGAACCGGCCAGGGCGTCGGGCCCCCACCCGTGCTCCCCGCTGGGAGGCCGGCTGAAGAGGTTCGCAGGCGAATCGAAAAAGATCACCACCGACAGATGGGGGCTGGATGCTCTCGCCCAAGGGCATACCCTGGCGTTTCAGCGCAGGTGTCCGCGGAACCCTCTGGTGGTCCGTCGGGAACAGCACATCCCTCAGCACTTGGAGGATGTAGGGGCCATTCTGCAAAATGGGGCGATAGAACTAATTCCCCAGCAACTCTGGGTCTCGGGAGTCTATTTCAGCAACTTTTTTGTAGACCTGCGACGTCCGAACAAATGCCTCATGTCCCAAAAATTCAGGATGGTCACGTTACAATGCGTGCTCGGCCAACTGGAAAAAGACTTCTTGACGTTGCTGGACCTGGAGGACATCTACCTCCACGTCCCCATTCACAGGAAATATCGAAGGTTTCCACTCTTTGTAGTGCAGTGACGGCACTACCAGTTCAAGGCCCTACGTTTCGGCTCGAAGTTAGCCCCAGAGTGTTGACGAAGTGTCTGGCACCAGTAGCAGCCCATCTGCGTTTACGGGGTATACACGTTTACCCGTACCTAGACGACCAGGCCTGCTCTTGAGAGATGGCCTTCAGACACACAGACGACCGTCCAGCTGCTGACAGATCTGCGATTCTACAGCAACTATGCAAAGTCCTGCTTGACGCCATAGCAGAATGCGCTGTTCCTAGGGGCCAGACTCCATACTGTGTCCTGCCTGGCATTGCCCTCGGAGAAGGTTGCAGCCGTTCAAGGGAAGGCTGCACCCACTGTTGTCGATTAATACCGCCACAGTGCGAACCATCAAGTCGTTGCTTGGCATGATGTCATCGTGCATCTACCTTATCCGGCTCTGCAGGTTACAGATGAACCCTCTTCTGGAGATCCTGGACAGTCACTGGATACAGGTGTCCGGAAGCTTCACGGACAAGATCCCTTTCAACGAGGAGTTCCGTCGGGCGATAAGGTGTTGGGATGTCCGCTCCAACATTGCCCACAGGGTTTCAAAACCCCCCCACACCAGGAGACTGTAACCACGGATGCTTCTCTTGAAGGCTGTGTCACCCACACAGGGCCTCTGCATGACAGAGGCCTGTGGCTGCCGGAGCAGAAGGATTTCTATTAACATCCTGGAGCTACGGGCAGTGTTCTGGGCCCTTAAGTCATTCGTACCGTGTCTGAAGGGCAAGGTGGTGAGGATCTTGAAGGACAACACAACCACAATGTTCTCCATCAGGAAACAGGGGGGCACGCTGTCCCAGGTGCTCTCCAAGGGAGCACAGGACTTGTGGCGCTGGGCCGTCAGACAAGAGATGTTCCTCATTCCTCTCCACCTAGCAGTAGTCAGAATACCATTGCAGACTCCCGCAGCAGGGAATTGTACTCCTGCCGTGAGTGGGAACTTCAGCGGTACCAGGTGGACCGAATCTTTGTCAAGTTGGGCAGGCCCCAGATTGATCGGTTTGCGGCTGCGAACTCCAAATGCCAGAAGTTTGACAGCAGATTCCACTAGCCGAGGATCCTGGGGGACGCATTCTCCTTCCCGTGGGAAGGTCTGTTTTTGTACGCGTTTCCTCCATTGCTTCTCCTGCTATGAGTCAACAACACACTCAGGCACTGCCAATGCAGGATGATGCTCATCGCCAGGGCGTGGCAGAGGCAGATTTGGTACCCGGACCTTCTCAGCCTGTCAGCGTCGCCTCCGGTCAAGCTACTGGTGGTTCTGTATCGTCTCACCCGAGAAGGAGGCGCAATCCTTCACCATGACCCAGGATTGTTGAACGTGAGGGCTTGGCACCTGCAGCCCTAGAGTTTGGAGGATACAAGTTGCCTACGGACTGTAGGAAGGTCCTCCCCAAGGCCAGGGCGTCGTCGACTTTGAAGTGCTACGGTCACAAGTGGAAGCATTTCGCTATGTGGTGCCGGTCTCAAAAGATTACCCCTCTGAGGGTCATGGCCCTGCATATTCTTCCATACTTGCTATTCTTGGCCAAGGCCGGACTGGCGCACGCCTCTATCAAGGTACATCTGGTGGCTGTCTTCCATTACACCAGGTCTCTGGGAAGATCTTCACTTTGGTTTTACCGACTCGTCAAGGAGTTCCTCAAAGGGCTGTTTCAATCTTCCCCGCCGGTGAAGACTCCTGCTCCGGCGTGGGAACTCAATGTGGTACTGATGAGGCTCATGGGGGTGGGGGGCCTTTGAGCCTATGCATAAGGCCCCTCTAGCTCCTCACATGGAAAACTTCTTTCCTTGTGGCCATCGCCTCTGCCAGGAGGGTAGGTGAGATCCAGGCCCTGTCTTGCAAATAGCCATACCTGTCTTGCCACTACTCGAGGGTGGTGCTGCGGACACACCCCTCTTTTATGCCAAAGGTTCAGTCGGAATTCCACCTGAACAAGCCTTTGGTATTACCTGTTTTTTTCCTGAAGCCTTGTTCACCAGCAGGAAAGGGTCCTGCACTCGCTTGACGCTGCTCGTGCCCAGAAGTTCTACGTGACAGTTTTCGGAAGGCTTCTCAACTGTTCGTGAACTTTGGTCCTGTGAACCATGGGAAGGCATTGCCAAGGCTTCCATCTCCAGGTGGCTCTTCGGCTGCATCATGCATTGTCATCGGTTGGCGAACCGAGCGCTGAACGACCATCCAAGAGCATACTCCACCTGAGCGATGGCTGTGACAATGGCGTTCCTGTTTTTGTGCCCTGCTGGACATCTGCAGGGCCGCTATGTCGAGGTCCACACACACCTTCACGAAATTATACCACGTCAACAGGGATTCCAGGGAGGAGTACAGAGTCGGTCAAGTCATGCTATACAACCTGTTCACTTGAGGCAAGTCTGTTCCAGAGGTAAGAGTTGATTGCTTCTGTTGAGCCTTGCCACCTCCTGTGGTTGTGTAATGTTGTACTGCTATGTATTTGTTATTCATGAGCATGTGAATCCATGCCAGACCCCATGCTGGAGAAGGAACAAGTTATTTACTTGTAACTAATGTTCTCTAGCATGGGTCTGGCATGGATTCACATGTGAACCCTCCCTCCGTCCACTCTGCAGCTCTTCCTGGTCATACTGCCACTTTACGTGCTTATCAAATCTGAAGATGGCTGCCAGAGGAGGGTAATAGGGAGAGGGCTGTCATCGGATGGGGGCAATATGACCCAGAGGACAGTGATTGGTTTATCGGAGAAAGACAGTTTGTAAGTGAAACTGTTGTTCTTTTACCAAGGATTCCCAGTCTGACTGGGAATATTCATGAGCATGCGAATCTATGCCAGATCCATGCTGGAGAACAATAGTTACAGGTAAGTAACTTATTCCATCTCTCTGGGGGCAGTGGGCGCAGCGTGGCACAAAGTCTGGTTCACCCAATGTCTCCAGGTGCCCTATGCCGGACATGATGGAAGGGCCAGTATGTATCGAGGTGCACTGCCTCTTGACCTTCGTTCCTTTTTTTTTCTTTGCACCCTGCTCTCTTCAGTAACACTGCTTCGTTAGAAGTAATTACCTTTTATCTTTTCGCGCTATGCTGAATCTGACAAAGTCCTTGGGATTTAAACCCTCTGTCAACTGCAGGCATCAAATTTCAGTCTCCGACCCCACAGATCTATCTGTACTATCTCAGGTAAGAACATGACCTGCAGGACTGCAGGTTGTCAGTTGATTGGCCCCAAGGCCCTTGAGACTGGGTGGCAAAACACTGTCTGCTTTTTCCACACTGAAAAAGGTGACAGATGGACCCGTTCGAGGTCGCCAGGTGCGAGGGGTTGAATGTTCAAAAAGAATAAGAAGCCATGCAAGAGGTTCCTGTTACTGAGCGGTTCTTTAAAACCTTCTTCCTCCTCGAAGAAGAGAAGTCACCATTACAGAGACTCCTCGGAGGAGTAGGTGCTGCAGGTACTCTTCCCCACCCAGTCCTCCACACCCATGGATCGTCATTGCGGATGCCTTGAAAAGGCAGAATTCCACCTCCCACAAGCAGGATCTTTGTCAGGAAGTTCTGGATGACATTTCCCTGGTGTGGGACTCTCAGGGAGACCTCTTTGCTTTCAGTGTCAACAGGAAATGCAGGTGGTTCTGCTCCAGGGAATGCCTGAGCCTCAGAGATGCACTGATGGTCGAGTGGACTATCAACCTACTTATGCTTTCCCATTGGTCCCTGTAATACTGCTGGTTCTCGGGGGACTATGCCTGTTCTGGTCCACAATGATTTGGATTGCGCCATACTGGGTCCAGAGAATTTGGTATGCAGAGTTGCTGGACATGTCCATTTGACGTCCCTGGTGCTTTCCAAGTAGGCAGATCGTCTCTCCCAATCAGGACGAGTCCTCCATCTGAACCTCGGCAGCCTAACCCTTTGTGCTTGTCTGCTGAAGGTTTGAGGTACAAAGAGGGGATTTGTCACAGAACGTCCTGGGCATACTCCTCTTTGCTCGGAGGCTTGCTTCCAAATCCATTTCTGTCTGCCAGTAGCCTACATTTTTGGCTTGGTGCTTGCAATTTATACAAGGATTGTGTAATCACTTTCCCCCGTGCCAGTTTGTTCTTTTAGTTCGGTGCTTGAATTTAGTGTTAAGGTTGCCTATGGACGCTCCATTTGAGCGCCTACATTCTTGTTCTTTGCTATTACTCCCTCTTAGGATAATTTGACTCGTCTCCACTTCTGCTAGACTGGTGAGGGAGCTCCAGGCGTTATTGGTTAAATGTCCCCATTTGGTTTTCTCTCAAGAGAAGGTGACGTTGATGGTGAGGCCATCCTTCCACCTGAAGGTAGACTTATTTCCATCTCCATGAGAACCCACTTTCTTTTTTCCACCCTCATCCTTCCAAGGCAGAGGAATGATTTGGTTGTCTGAACGTAGTGCAGGCACTTAGCTACTATGTCTACTATGTCTCTTGGATCAGGGATACCAGGAAAGATGGACGGCTTTTTGGTAGTTAGGTTAGTGCCTGTCTTAGCAGGGCTGTGACCAAACCAGTCCTGTCAAGGTGGATCATCTGCATCTTGGAATGCTACTCTTTGACTGTTAAGGATGTGCCAAAGGTCTAAGGGCGCATTCCACCAGAGGTCTGGCTGCTACATCGGCTCTGCAACATGGAGTCCCTGTTTTGGACATTTACCATGTGGCCGTGGGCACATATTAACAAAGCATTACTGATTGGATTCTCAGTCAGAACAGGATGCTAGCTTTGGTACAGCAGCCCGTCGGAGGTTTCTGGTTTAGGTGATATCCTTGCTCTCCTCCCTCCTCCAGATCAAAGTACTGCAAATCTGTGGAAGTATATCATAGATGAGGAATTAAGGGGATGAAGGAAGTCATTAAAAGAACAAATTACTAACCTCCAAGTAATATTATTTTTGATGGATGTTCCTGCCTCAGATTCTTTGTTTTTGCAACCTGCCCTCTGTGGTGGATAGCCAATACACCTTGTTCTGCAGTCGCTCAGTGTCCAAGTGCTAGGGGAAAAGGGTGGAACTAAGGTTACATACTGGTCCTGCCATCCTGTCCAGGGCTGGGCCGTAGAGGCATCGGGTGGGGCCGACCCAGAGCCGCTATATGCCCACTGGCATCAGAAATGTTTCCAAAGAACAGCTGCGAAAGGAGATGGATATCATAGATGAGGAATCCATGGGAAGAAAATTCATCAGAAAAACATTACATAGAAGTTAGTAATTTGTTCATCCTGTCATTTCACTCTGCATCATCTGGTGAAGTCTTGTATGGGACTTATAAAGCTAATCCATTGGTAACCTTTGCATAATATTTCCAGTTAGTCGAATAAAATGTATCAATCTGCATTTTGTGGGTTTTTTCTCTATGGAAGTTCATCCTGTTTTCTAGAAGTTTCTGGAAAACCAAAGGGAACATTTGTGTCTCTTTAATGTTTTTTTCTTTTGTTATTCTTACACTTTATTTGAAATTAAAATAACAATAACAATATGTCTGAATTTGCAGCTGAATTTTTCACATTCTTTATTTTAATTATTATTATTATATTTTTTTCTGCTGTTCTGTTATTTCATTTAACATAGCATGTCATTTAAACAATTATCAAATGTGGTGCTAATGTGACAGTTGGACATGGGCATTTGAAGTACTCTTTCTGCCTTTCCTCTTGGATGGATGAATTCAAAGTGGTGTTATTCAGGCCACCGAAATAAAACTGCTATGCAGACGTAGACTGTGTAAAAGCAGTCCCCTTGAAGAGTAAAATGTCTAGTTGTGAAAGAGCCTCATCTTTTGGGGTTAT
This sequence comes from Ambystoma mexicanum, assembly GCF_040938575.1. Classification (NCBI taxonomy): domain Eukaryota; kingdom Metazoa; phylum Chordata; class Amphibia; order Caudata; family Ambystomatidae; genus Ambystoma; species Ambystoma mexicanum. Next base: position 1,384,361,631 of record NC_090929.1, on the reverse strand, counting down.
CTATAACATACCCAAAGGTATTGGTAAGTATGTAAAGAATTTTGAGAAATGTGAGGGAGTCTTCTTTCCCTGCCTGATACCACCTGAATCCCCTTAGTTAACAAGACGGTGCCCTTTTTGTAGACTGTCTTCACTTTGAGTAATCCCAAATAATCCCCATAGTCATAACTAATCTATCAGTAAAGAATGTGAGCCATGACCAAGTGACTGCATAGAAAGCAAAAACCAGGACTACAACTCAATTATTGAGAAGGCTGTTCAATTTTAAAATTAACACCTTCTCACCTGGGGTGTACATGTGGCTGAACAACTTTCCTTCCGTCCTTCTAGAGCTTATCATTCAAACGGTTTTCCTTTATTCCATTTGTCCTCCAGGTTCATAAATCATAATTAGGCACAGTGTGTTGCTTTGAATTGTAATGATGTCAGTCACTGACTTTCAGTTCAGTCCTGTTCCTCATTTTTGGCTATTTTCAACCCGAATCCTATGGGTTCTTCCTCCGCAGCGGCTGAGCTCAGTGGGGGGGAAAGGTGAGCAACCGAGGTACGGGTGCGTAGTGACATAACATATATGGTGGTCAACATCACGCCCAGAGCAGACGAGTGGCACAGTCGAATCAAGAGGGATCGACTGTCGAGTAGTACTATGCCCCCAGTCGAAAAAGTCTGAGCATCTAAAGCTGGAATGGATATACATCTGATTAGCAATCTGCTGGAGAAGAATCCAATGAATTAATATCACCGGTAATTAATATCTCCTCCTTACAGCATCACCCCCACTGACCAATATGACATGGAAATGTATGCCTCTTTGAAGCCATGCATTTCACTCCGTATTGGACAACTTTGTCTGGATGGGGCTGAATTCCTCCATAAGGCGCAGCAAAACGATGGCTACAAAACACATGGTCCCACAACATTCAAGTTTTTTTTTTTTTTGTTCCTGTATATTGTGACGATTCACAGGATCTCATCACTTCTCCCCAGAAGGGAGCCCTTCCCTGTGAGGCTTGTAAGACGAGCATTCTATGCAACATTCCCCCTAGGGGTGGCGGAAAGCAGCACCTCCCAGGGAGAGACTCCCCTCTTAGGGATAGGGACTCCCGTTCCGTCCAGAAGCTCCCTATAACCTTTTTCCGAAGAGAGAACCAGAACATCAAAGAACCAAAACCTTCCTTCCAAACCTGTCACTATTTGTTACTGCAATATTAGCAATAACCAACCTTCAGCCACCACTCCTACTGTCAAGATTAGGAGAACCATGAAGAGTAATCGGTGGTTGGCAGCCAACCACACTGAGACAAGGAGATGGAACGAGGCATAACAAATATGCATTGGAAAGAAACCAATGACTCTTTGCCTATGGTGGGGAGGGCTTCCTCATAAAAACCAAGAAAGGACCAATGAAAGACGCTCTTGTCTTTGGAGCCCAGGAAGTTTGAACCAAGGCAGAGAAAGTAGTAGAAGGGTGCGGAGCAGTCTGTTGTTGGACACATTCTTGGGAACTCGAGAAGAAGGGAGCACCGAGGAGATAGGAGCTTGACTTGGGTGCCTGAAGAAGACCTAGAAGTGGTAGCGTGACCTAGAGAGGATGGACCGCGTGGTCCTCCAGCGATTCTGAGACTATACCAGGACGGTCTCCTCAGAGCCATATGCTGAAGGAGGAAGGAGCAGAAGCCCACACAGGTTGTCAGTCGGAGAAACCTGACTTCACGAGAAGAACCGGTGACGCCAGTCCGGTAAAAGAGAGGTAACTGGAGCAGCAGAAGACTCTGGCGGGGAAAGAAGCTAATGAAGAGTACCGAGGGACCAATCATACTTGTGTCAGTATAAGTGAATGTTGGAAAGCTAATGAAGAGTATGGGGATGAATCCCAGGATGTTGTCCCTGCTTCCTTGGGGGAAGCCCCGTCCCATGAGGCCATGGAGCTGAGGCCACTACCCAATAGTCCCCCTGGGGGTGGTACTCAGCGGGAGGATCTCATGAGGAGAGATTCCCTCTATGGGATGAGGAAAGACCATGCAAGGAGAACGCAGTATGTTGCGCCAACACCTACTAACTCTCCTCCCACTACCTCCACTACATCTGTCAGTGCCCCCACCTTCTACTGAGACGAAGAGGAGGGATGACTGAATAAGGAGTTGTAGACCCAATGCTGACGAGGAAAAGGCACAGACAAGCAGAACAGTAGTGCAAACCGCGCAGAGCATTCTAGACAATGTCATAGTATGCAGCATAAAAAGCAAAGAGTGACTCGGCAGAGAGGGAGATCCTACCGGCAGTTTCGAAATCCGTGATCGGAAGCAAATTGAAGCAACCGAGGACGGGATGCATGCATGTCGGCAGAGACGTCCTCGAAAGGTCTGATGTGGTCGGGCTGTTCCTGGAAGAAAGAGGAAGAACAGCCAGCTGGTTGAGATAGCTGAAGTGAGTGGTCTGCCTGGAACATGCTGTCCGAAATCAGGAAAACGCTGCTGAGCCATCGCTGACCTTAAGGGAGAAGGAGGTACCTTACAAGGACGAGGGACCCAGAAGCAGCCGAAGGAGACTGGTGAGCACCAGGAGGAGCATTGGGAGACTGGGGCACTTTCTGGGAACCCCCAAGGACCAAACCGCAGTGAGGCACGGGTCTGGGACCTGCACCCAATAAAGAGTGACATCCTAAAGTCATCTTTTTCATGGCAGTCCCTGGTGGACTAGAAGACGAGGGCTGCCTATACCATGAGGAGGGGAAATACGGATCTGGGTCCCCCACCAAATACTGTCAAGCAGTCTGAAATATATTTACTCATAGCAGTGGCTGGCATGTTAGTGAACAGGGTCTGCTGAAAGCAGCAATAAGGAACCAAACGCAGGTCTGGGACCCCTGCCAGAAAGCCTAAAGAGGGCCAGGCGAAGGGAGTCATTCCCCCCCAACAGTTATCAAACTGTTACATTAAACCTGAGAAAGACCTGGAGAAGGGAGATATTCCCCCTGGTGTGTTTATGAACATTGTGAAAAGCCGAGAAGCCAGACATGTGCTTGGCATTACGAGAGGCCTGGAGAGAGCCAGGAAAACCAAGAAATGGGAGGCATTCTCTTGGCAGTACAACAAGCCGAGAGAGAACCAGGGGAAGGGAGTCATTCCCTCTGGTGTTTTTTGTAAACACTGTGAAAAGCCCGGAGAGGAGAGGCACTCACTTGGTTTTGTAAAAAGCCCAAAGGAAGTCGGGGGAAGGTAGTAATTTCCCCCTGGTGTTTGTGAACATTGAGAAGCCTGAGTAAAACCAAGAGAAGGGAGACACTCTTGGTACTAGGATTTTGAGTTGAACCTGGGTTCTTTCTGAGCCAGAGAACCTTCTGCTACTTTGGAACTTTGTTTTTCCCCAATTTGGAACTTTTTCTTTTTCCTTTGGGAAAGGATTGCGACCTGGGCAATGGAGCCACTGCCTCAGGAACCACTTGCCCTGATATATGGAACTGTGCCTGTCCATGTGTACATGTTCTGTCAGAAGCTTTTGCAGGATATTGTAGGGAGTCATCACAATATGCCATATAGGCATGCGGAATGGAGGGGCATCCCTAAAAGGAAAAGGGGATACCCTGTCTTATCTGATGCCTGTCCATCCCCCCTGAGGGTCGCTGCCCCTCATGTGATCCTGCCTCACATAGCCACCCCCAGGGTCAGGATCAGGTAGTGGCTGCTGTCCCCTGGGCACATGAGAGGCTACCTCCAGGAAAGGAGTGATGGCATCGATTCATCACAGAATTTATGAAGCTATCCCAAGAGAAACCTGAGGCTATAGAACCCTGTCGAGGAGAAGGGAGATTCTCCCAGATCCCTTTTTCTTTTGAGCTTTTTTGAATAGTGGTACGGACAGAATAGGGAAGCCTGAGATGGACAGACCGTTACTTTGAACAATCTCACGGACAACAAGCACCTTAGTTTTGTGTTGGGTAGAGCAAACACCATACTACTGGGGATAGATGGGCCTTCTCACGTGTTTAAATCTTCTTTTGAACATGCCACCAGTTACTCATAAGCCTACCACAATATATACCTTCTTTGTTTGTTGTGGTCTTGACGGCATAGAGCTGAGCCAAGAATGCTTCTTTCTTTGATTCTTTTCCATTGGGCAGGAATGGAAAATATGTGCATATTATTGAAAAGCGCATTCTAAAAATGTCGGTCCATCTGAAGCAAGTGAATGCTGCTGGCACTTTGGCCAGGTGGACATTTGTGTGGCTTTCATGAATGATCAGCTCCTGGCTGCCAAGACTCTAGCTATTTCCACATGGCCCCCTTCCAACTCATTTCAGAGATCCTAACTTTATAGAAAAGTAAAGGTCCCTGCAAGGCTTTAGCATCTTCCCTAAGAGGAGAAATGCACAAGCTATGTCTACCAGTGGTCATAGAAGAAAGCAGCAGAGTGCCTTTAATTGTTTTTTTCACCTGGCCATATGTGAACTATAATGCACAACTGGTTGCCATGTCTTTGGAGTTGAGAAGCACAAAGCTCTGGTCGAGACTGGCATGGTCCATCAACCTGCTTTTCTGGAAGTCCAAATTAATGGGAGATGCATTCTATGTATGCTTGGTGGGGACTTCAAGCTTTCGCTACCTCCTTCGATGTCCTCTTTTCATTTTTACAAATAGTCTCTCTTGCTTACCTTTCAGTGATAATGATGTTATTCTGTCTTGCAGAATGCAACCAACTTCACCAGACAAGTGCAATTGTGTGTACCTTTTTGATATAGCGAGGAGGAATGAGGGTTAGCATCACGTTTTGGCTCGCCCATGTTTTTATTTCCTCTCCAGCAACCACTTTAAAAATGTCACTTCTTCCCTCTTTCAGAATAGAAACTGGCTGCTGAAATCCCTGCACTCAAGCAGTATAAATCCTCACACTGGCTTCAATATATTCACAAGGTCATCTGGGACCGATGGAAGTTTCCAAGTGGAGCCTGAGAATGACTCCTTACTTGGGGTCATTATGGGGGCCTATGCATCCTGGGTACGGTCTCTTCACTGTACAGGGCGACACAGGACCGTATATTGATGCCTCTGGCAAATTTACAATCTAAGTGGGCAATAGATATGAATCTTGAGATTACGGATGACACTTAGAGGGACATGTGTTCGCAAACGCGAGTGGTCTCCTTTAACTCACGATTCTGCCTTATACAATGCAAACTCCTACACAGGTACTATTATACGCTGGTGAAGCTGAAGGTCTTTTCCCAAGCCACTACGGGTTGCTGTTTTAGGCGCGGTGGGGGGAGGAAGTTGGATATTTCCACATGGTGCCGAGTTGCCCCAAAGTAGATAATTACTGAAGGGATGTTTGCACTAGTCTCACTGATATGACGGATGTCAAGTTGGACGCTACCCCCATGCAATGTCTTTTCCATGATGATCGAAGGGTGAAGGGGAAAAAGCCAGTGAATCAGTTTGCTTGCTATGCGATGTCTGCTACTACATTGGTCAAAACCTACTGTACCGTCAACTGGTCAATTGCTGAAGGCTATTGCATGGGCCTGTGACAACAAAGAACAATTGGTCACCATGCAAGCAGCCTGTGAAGATTTGCACCTGTTAGCACAGTGTTTGTTTGTTTTTACTTGAAAGTGAATAATGTAATGCTCTGAACCAGATGCTTTAATAAAGAAAGTTTTTTTTTTTTTAAAAAGAAGATAAACTGACTTTTTGCCTTCAACCTTTTGGGATGCATACTTCAGCATAACATTCTTGGAGCAGCCCCAAATGTTCTTGAAGTTTGTTGTGGGGAGAATGTTCAATCAGCTTCAACTTGTTTTGGGTTCTGCCCTCCATCCGTAAATGTGTGCCAATGTGCTGGCATCAGTGGCTACAACTCTCAGGCCTTCTCTTATATCCATACTGGACGAATGGTTGGTGAGACCTCTGATGGGACAGTTTTTCTGAAGTCAAACTAGGGGCTTAGTAAAACCATACAACTGAGACAGTACAAGACTCCACTCTTAGTGTAAGGCTGTACCACCTGAGTTCAGGGTAGCGTAGACAGAGCAGCCAGGCGTATCTCGTATCTTAGGAGGGGAGGGAGGGCTGTAGAATCAGTACAATGAAATTGCAGTACACCTATGGTCCAAAGAAACACTGACACACCATGTATTGTATAAATAAAGTTTTTTAAAAAATACAAGTAGACCAAGGTAAATCTTGGGTAAATAGGTACTATAACAGATCATATAAACACATTATAAAAACACAACACTATGCTTTGTTCACAGACCAAAGCATAGACTGTATTTAGAAACAATATTTCGAGGGGATTGGGTCTTCCAACGTATTCCATATCTATGACAGGTAATGTCCACAGCTGTGCTGCTTCGGAAAATCTTTGGCGTCTGCGTCCTGCGTCGATGACATCGATGCGCCCTCCCCGAGGACCTCCTCCGACGGCCGACGTCACCTGATGTGATAAGTAGGACGCACGACGCCCATAGCCTCAGTTCCGTTTTTTCCGCGAAGGTGTTCGCTTCGTGAATCTTGGTACGCCTCGACTCGTTGGAGTTTGCTGTTTTCAATTCTCGGTTCGTTGAACCTGTTCGGTTTGTTGTGAAGACCTGTTTGTGGCGATGTCTTCTTCGTCTTCAACCCCGCGTCCGGGCTTCAAGAAATGCGGGGACTGTGGGTCCAAGATGTCGGACTCGCACGACGCCTGCCTCTGGTGCCTCAGGGAGGCCCACGATACAGACGACTGTGTCGACTGCCAGTCGCTCACGGCAAAGGCCTTGCGGGAACGCAAGAAGAAGCTGTCGGTAGGCCGGGTGTCTAAGCCCCGGAAGTCGAGGTCTGCGGGAATTTCGACAGATGACTCGAGGGGCGACTCTCCGCGTCATCGTCGGAAGTCCAGTGGGTCTCCTTCCAGGAGTCTGTCTCGCCACTCCTCCACCTCTTCGAGGCATTCCCAGAAGCGCCGGCATAGGTCGCCTTCCCCGTCCTCTTCCGAGGACTTCGCCTGTCGGCGGGTCGCTCATCCCTCCATGCAAGCGACACCGGAGGAATGGGCTTCCTTCGGGAAGCAGATGCTAGCGATTCTTGAATCGCAGGGCACCGGTCCGTCCGTGCCTCCGAGTGGGGTCGGTCGGCACCGGTCGAGAGACACCACTCGTACGGCTTTGGGCTCCGGTGGTCAGCACGGCTCATGGGAGAGGTCCCGCTCGGACAAGGGTAGCCGTTCTCGCCATGCCCGTTCCAGGTCCCGGTCCTCGACGCACTCGAGACCGCGTGATCCTGTGCCGTCTTCGAAGAAGATGTCGACGTCGTCGGCGCCGAGGACATCGACGATTTCTCTCGAGGCTCCGCCTCCGAGGGGGCCGTCGGCGCCTACGTCGTCGAGAGACACGCTCGGAGCTCCGGCTTCGAGGCCTGTGTCGACGCCGCCGATGCTGGCGGCGCTGCAGCTGACGTCGACGCCTTTTCGGTCAGCGCCGAGTCGTTCGGCGCCCTCGACGCCTTTTCGAGGTGGTGGTGTCGGAGGGGCCCCGTGTCACGGGGTTTGCCCCTAGAAAGGCTCTGGCTAAGGTCAGGCACTGCTTTGGTCCCCAGAGGTCTTCCTCTCCCCGCCTGGAGTACATTTCTGAGGGTGATGAAGGCTCTGATGGCGGCTTGGCTCCGGTTACGGTTCCTGATGAACTTAACTTGGGCCGTAGCCAGTTTGATGACCTGCGGCAGTCGCTGCATGATGCCAGTGGACTGGACACCTCTCCGGAGGTGGAGTTTTGTAGGCCGTAGCCTGGCACTCATGCCGATTCTTCATATCAGCGCCTTATGTCTCGGGTTACCAAGTACTTGGGTTAGTCGGCTCCCCCAGCGGAGTTCGCAAAGGATGATCTCACGGACATCCTTGATCTCGGTCCACCCGGTTTTGCCTTTTCATATGACTCTGCAGAGACGGGTGGCGGCGGCTTGGACTGCTCCGGAGAGTCTCCCGGCAGTGGGCAAGTCTTTGTCGCGAAAATACCGTCCAGCCAGTAGCGACCCCTGCTACTTGTCTAGGCACCCCACTCCGGAGAGTTTGGTGGTGCAGGCGGCTACGCCCCCGGCAAAGCAGGCGTCGTATCCTACCATCCCTCCGGATAGGGACGACAAACGTTTTGACAGCTGGGCGAATAAAGTGTTTTCTTCGGGGGGGTATGGCGCTTCAGGCGGCCAACTCCATATGTGCCTTGTCTCGTTTCACACACACTCTGGGGAACTGTGTTGCATTAGCGGCTGAACATATTCCCGAAGGGGACGAACGGGATGGTTTCCTTGCGATGGTTCAGGATGGCAAGGATGCCATGTGTGAGGCCGTTTAGTCGGTTCTGGACTTGGCAGATTGTGCCAGCCGGTCCATGGCGGCGAGCACCGTAATGCACAGGTTTGCGTGGTTGCAGAAGTCTGGGTTTGCTCCTGATGTGCAGTCCCGGCTCCTCAACATGGCCTTTGACTTTGAACACCTTTTTGGCAGCAAGGCTGACGAGAGCCTTGAGAGGTTGCAGACCTCCAAAACTGCAGCGAAGTCGTTGGGCGCTGCAGTTCGCCAACCTCTGCCTTTTCGTCCTAGGGGACAGCAATGGAGGGTAGGTTGCTTTCGTTATTACTCGTCCTTCAATAAAGCGAGGGGAGCTAGCAGTCAAAGAGGCCATTGTAAGAGTGCCAGAGGTGGAAACAAAGGTACTCGAGGTGCCAAGGCCGCTCGGGCAGTTGCCTCTTTGCCCTCAGGCAACGCCGCAGCCTCTACCACTCAGTCATGAGGCCAGGTCCCATGGTTCACCGGTTGGGGGAAGGCTGGCGCAGCATCTTGTAGAGTGGCAAGCCATTACTTCGGATGTGTGGGTTCTGGAGATCATAACCCACGGCTACTGTCTTCCTTTTCGGCAGAGGCCTCACGACAGTCCACCAGGGAACCTCTCTTTGAAGAGTCCGGATCCGCTCCTTGCGCAGGAAATTCAAGCCCTGCTGGAGAAAGGCGCCATAGAACTGGTGCCTGTAGCGGAGAGGAACAAGGGATGGTATTCCCCTTATTTTTTGATTTCGAAGAAAGACGGGGGATTGAGACCCATCATGGACTTGCGCGGTTTGAACAAACTCCTCAGGAAGGACAAGTTCAAGATGGTAACTCTTTCTCAAGTCCTCCAGGCCCTTCAGCTTCAGGACTGGTTGGTGTCTCTCGACCTCAAGGATGCTTACTTCCATGTGCCGATCCATCCCAAGCACAAGAAGTACCTGAGGTTCGCGGTTGGCGACTCGCACTTTCAGTTTCGGGTCCTGCCGTTCGGATTGACCTCCGCCCGAGGGTTTTCACCAAGCTCATGGTGGTGGTGGCAGCGCATCTCAGGAAAGGGGGGGATTCACGTCTACCCCTACCGGGACGATTGGTTGATCAGGGGGAGCTCTCCCGAGCAAGTCCTGGATCATCTGTCCGTCACCTGCCACTCCCTTCACAGGCTGGGCTTCTCCCTCAATTTAAAGAATTCCCATTTGACACCAACGCAGCGGCTCCAGTACATCGGAGCAGTGCTCGACACGTCCCTGGGGCAGTGTTTTCCTCCTCAGGTGAGGGCTCTTCACATTCAGCAGATGGTGCACAAGTTTCAGCTTGCCCAGAATCTCCCAGCGTCCGAATTTTTGAGACTGCTCGGCCTCAGGGCATCCTGCATTCTTCTGGTGCCAGAGGCTCGTCTGCGGATGAGTTCTTTGCAGTGGGCACTCAAGCTCCAGTGGTCTCAGTCCTCCGGCAGGCTGTCGGACCCTGTTCAGGTGCAGCCCTCGGTAGCCCGGGACCTTCTGTGGTGGGCCGTCGAGGGCAATCTGATGAAGGGGGCCCCATTTTGGCTGCCCTGGCCAGAGGTGACGATCGTGACGGACGCATCCCTCACGGGATGGGGAGCTCATGCCAACGAGTTGACAGTCAGCGGTCGTTGGTCTCTGTCAGAGTCCAGACTCCATATCAATCTGTTGGAGCTGAGGGCCGTCAGGCTAGCCCTGAAGACTTTTCTGCCGACTGTGCGCGGAAAGAGTGTCCTGATTCTAACAGACAACACACTGGCCATGCACTACCTCAACAAAAAGGGGGGGGGGGGGCAGGGTCACTTCCGCTGTGCAGGGAGGCGATGCAGCTCGAGTTCTGGGCCATCCAGCAGGAAGTTTCGATCTCGGCTGTTCATCTGGCTGGAGACGACAACAAGACGGCGGACGTTCTGAGCAGGCAGAGCTCGATCTCTCACGAGTGGGAGCTGGCTCGGGAGATTCTCCTGGAGATCTTCGCCCTTTAGGGGACCCTTCAAGTGGATCTCTTCGCCTCCAGTGTCAACCGGAAGTGCAAAAGGTTTTGCTCGCGGGAATTTCCTCCAAAGGGAGCCTTAGGAGACGCGTTTGTGGTGGAGTGGTCATTCCCACTGCTGTACACGTTTGCTCCAGTCCCCGTCATCCCGCAAGTGCTGCGGAGGTTACGGAGGTTCGGTTCCCGGATGATCCTCATTGCTCCGGCGTGGGCCCGGAGGACGTGGTACCCAGACCTTCTCGACTTGTCCATCTGCCCTCCACGTCGTCTTCCCTACCGAGACGATCTGCTCTCACGGGAGGGGGGGGTCAGGTTCTCCATCCAGAGGTCAGATCCTTCAACCTTCACGCTTGGCTTCTGAAAGGTTGAGGCATAAGGATTGGGACCTCCCTGAAGACGTGATGGAGGTGTTGCTCTCGGCCAGGTGGCCGGCAACAAAATCTCTGTACCGTTGCCGTTGGAGAAAGTTCTGCGACTGGTGCAGAATTAAGAATGTGGATCCTTTTCTTTGTGACATTCCCATGGTTCTGTCTTTTTTGCTTTCTTTGGCCCACAGGGGCTTGCAAGTGGGGACCATTAAAGGTTACCTGGCAGCGCTGTCCATATTTAAGCGCTCGTCTGAGGAGTGTTCCTATTTTAAGATTCCTTTAATTTCACAGTTTTTGGAAGGACTCACTAATGTGTTCCCTCCGTCACCTTTTCTGGTGCCAGGTTGGGATTTGAACCTTGTTCTTAAGTTTGTTATGGGTGCTCCGTTTGAGCCTTTACATTCTTGCCCTTTGAGACTGTTGACTCTGCAAACTCTGTTTTCGGTTGCGGTTACTTCGGCTCGCAGAGTGAGTGAGTTACAGGCACTTTCAGTTAAGCCACCCTTCACTGTGTTTCATAAGGACAGGGTTGTCCTTAGAGTTCGTCCTTCTTTTCTTCCGAAGCTGGTTTCGGAATTTCATTTGAGCCAGAAGGTTGTTCTTCCGGCGTTCTATCCTCCTCCACATCCTAGTAAGGAAGAGGAGAGGCTCCATAGGCTTGATCCTCGGAGAGCGTTGAGCTTTTATATTTCGCGCATGTCCCGGGTCAGAGTGGACGATCAACTTTTCATTGGTTACGCTGGAAAGCGTTTGGGACAAGCTGTGACGAAACAGACTTTGTCTCGTTGGATTATTTTAGCTATCTCCGAGTGTTACCGCTTGGCGGGTAAGGACCCTCTGGCTGGCTTGCGGGTCCATTCTACCAGGGCAGTGGCTGCGTCTACTGCGCTGCAGAGGGGAGTTCCTATTCGTCACATCTGTGATGCAGCCATCTGGGCTTCAGTACATACTTTTGTACGTCACTACTCCCTTGATTCCATCAGAGGGCAAGATCTGGCCTTTGGCAAGGCAGTTCTCTATTCTGCAATTTGATTGGGCATGCTAAATTTGTATTCTAAATTCTTTCCCACCTCCTTGCTTGGTACTGCTTTGGGAGTCTGTCATAGATATGGAATACGTCTGAGGGCCCAATCCCCTCGAAGAACAAGTTACTTTCTTACCTAGTAACGTTCTTTCGATGGGATGGTCTGACGATGTATTCCATATCGCTCCCTCCCTGCCTTCCCCACTGCAGAATTTCTTTTGCGATTGCAGCTTGCGTTCCGCAAGGCCTTGTGTGTCTGACTGGCAGAAGACTGGTGGCACACGTTCTGGGGAAAAAACTATAACTGAGGCTATGGGCGTCGTGCGTCCTGCTTATCACATCGGGTGACGTCGGCCGTCGGAGGAGGTCCTCGGGGACGGCTCATCGACGCAGGACGCAGACGCCAAAGATTTTCCAAAGCAGCACATTACCTGTCATAGATATGGAATACGTCGTCGGACCATCCCATCGAAAGAACGTTACCAAGTAAGAAAGTAACTTGTTCTTCTAGGTAAGTCGGACCTTTTGTATACACATTCAGTATAGGTCACACCTATTCTTGTGGAGTAAAACCATACGTTACTTTCAGATTACTTTATAGTAATACAAGGATAGTAGACCCTGTCGGTTATACCATGACGCTCAGCAAGAAATCACTTAATAAAGCAACTGCAAAATATACTTTTCTGAATAGTGGAACACTGCTTCTAGTAACAGTAAAAACCTATAACTCTGATTCAGGATAACACTGTTATTCTAGGGGAGTTGCACGTGGGGGTGTAATAGTCAATTACAGTTGCTTTTCAGTTCACAGACTAATGGAAACAATAACTTGTTTACTTATTTGTGGATGGCACACAGCTATGCAAGGTAAATAAAACCTCTATATACCTTTTGTAAGGAGCTACCAGCGTCTTAAAAGGTAAGTATGACCTAGGCAGACTTATTCTGGACAGGCTAACGGCAAGTGCAGGGAAGCAAGACCAAATTGGGGACACTCTTACAATTATCCTAACAGGAATAATAAAGGGAAACCAACAACATTAGGAGGAGGATGTTTTGAACCACTCTGGGATGGCCATTATTAATATTTCTTTGTCTAAACCAAATAATGCCCCAAGGAAACTCCTTACTTTTGGGAAGAGGTGAACACAATTCACATGTGAGTAAGTTAACCTATCTACTTTCTACTAGAATGGCGAGACAGTTTCTAAGGAAAGTAGGACTTTGAGAATACTTATCTACGAAGGCACACAGCTTATTCAAGCTAAGTAAATCCTATATATACTTTTCAGACTGGAAGAACATATCTATGGTAAGTAATGACTTGTTGTAACTGTTCAGTCAGAGTTTAAAGTTATCAACTAAATCTTTTACAAGTAAGTACACTTGTTCTACTTTTCAATGCAGACCTTTAAATGATCCATCCCTTCACAATTCTAGTACATGAGTTCTCTGTGGCTCCAGCAGTAGGCAGGGAGACATGGGGCTTGGTTGCAGGCAAAGTCAGAGTTCCTGAGGAAGAATGAGCATACAAGTAAGTAGTCCCTTTGAAAGTTGGTTAGGTCCCAGGGACTTCAGAGGAGACGCCCGAGGAGGATTCCAGCAGTGTGCCTGGGTGAACTAGACACAAGACCTCCCAATCACAGTAGCACCCCAAGGATACACAGGAAACACAAGAGACTGAAGGTAAGTAAATACCCCAGCCAATAAAGTACCTCGGCACTGAGGTGTTGCAGCAGGAAGTCTTCAGGACATGCAGCCAAAAACCCGGTTGATGGAGTCCTTTGTCTAGAAGAAGGGAGACAGGACTTTGGAAGGACTTTTGCAGCAGGGATCACGGAAGAAGGCTCCAGGCAAGATGTTCCTTGTGGCTGCATGCTGCTCTGTGAATTTGGCTCATTTTCCAGGAGCACAGAAGAAGACAGAATATTGCTGGTCGGATTCTCGTCATTTGCAAGGTGCACTCTGGTGAGGGGACTTTTTGGACTCAATTCACGTCTCTGGTCCAGCAGGATGCCCACAAAGTTTCAGCAAGATTCGTAATTCAGAAGACTGTGCACCACACAATGGCTCGATGTCCCAGGGTTGTGCAGCCCCGCAAGATCGCAGCACAACGTGGGATGACTCAAATTGCAGTTCTTCTAGAATCTAGTGGGTGTCACCAGGCTCTTGGTCAAAATCGTTTTCTGAGTCCTCAGGTCGATTGGAACAAAGGGGAACAGCATGCTCTGGTTACACGGCAGGTTCTCCTGTCACTGGAAATAGTCTCAGCTGCGTTTTCTTCATCATCCTCTTCGTTTTGGTTCCAGTGGTCGACTTGTCAGCAGCTTCCAGGTTTGGAGTTTTTATCTAGAACTACAGCATAACCTCTTCATTCTCTCCCAGCGTTTTACAGAAAGGGGCTGTTTGGCTATCCAGTCAGGACAGCTGGCCCCCCACTGGGAGTTGTTCCCTTTCAGGCAAAGTGGAAGACAAAGGGCTGCAGAGTTTTGGGCTCCTCCCTCGCTTCCTGCCTTTCCAGTCACTCTGGAGCCTGAGTGGGGAATCCACAGGTTTCCCACGGAAGACAAAATAGCCACTGAGGTCGTTCCCACCTAGAATGGCAGGGGAAGACCTCAAACAGCAAGCACAGAAATGGCAAAAAAGGAGCCCATCATTTTAGAAAAATGGTGGCCCTTCTGTGCATTACAGAGACTGAATTGACAGCCTGCGAGTATTCGACAAAGTCATAAAGGTAAAACCACTGCCACCAGCCATTCATGTAAAACTTGCAATTGTAACAAAATGTTACCAGGTAAGTAAGAAAGGGGATACATTGTATCCCCCCAGCACTCCACATAAGATGGGGTGTGCTGGCTTACTATATAAAATGTAAAGGATGAAAATCCATCTTTACTACTTGGGAACTGTAGTTCACCCAAGTACATGAAAGAGAAATTAACAGGGGAGCCCGTAGGGGCAACCCAGCCTACGCCCAAAAGTTGTATAACTTCAACCATACACAATGGAGAGACATACAAAGGTCACCCATAAAGAGTAAAAGACTAGGTGAGGGGGAAAAAGATTCCCTTTCACCTAGGGGCAGAGTAGCATAGTTACCTATTCCAATCAAAAAGGTCTGGGGTTGACACAGGTCAGGAAGATTTATCATTGATATGAAAATCTTACCTAACAACCCCCATCTCCTTAGAAGAACTATAGGTTTGCAACACCTACTGTAGCTACTTTTCAAACTGAGCCGACATTTCAACAATACAGATATCTGAATCATAGCATCATGTTACTTGCCCAAAGTTAAGACAGGCCTTTGATCGCCAGACAATTCTCTGGTCCTTCACAAAGCATAGTCACTCCAGCCTTAGTTGCTGCAGCACATTATGATAGATGTGCATGATGGCAACTCCTGCATGCTTCATGGTATGCACAACTCGCAAACGCACCCAGTCTCATTGGAGCAGCATTTCAATCCTCAATCTGCCTGGGATGTTACATGTTAGGTTTACAAGGAACTTTCTTTTTTGGTGGTTCCTGACATCAAAACTGCTAGTGGTAACCACTCTTATGCCACTTACTGTTTTATATCACAATAATCACAGACTTTGTAGTAGCACTGGGTCATGACATTGTCGGGTCACATTACGATTCACTCTGTAGAACCCCCTCAGGGCAAGTGCATGCATGTAAACAGTCTGAGGATGAATGCCATTGTTCTAACCTTAAATGCCTTGATCTTTTCCAGGGGACTATGGCCCTCATTAAACAATGACGGCATCACTGCAAAGTTTTGTTTTATCAAGCAGTGGGTGCACTCATTATGGTCATCTGTGCTCCCAGCACTGGATAAGAGGATTTGCTAGTGCCAAGAGCACTCTAGTGACAGACATATTGCCCCACAGAAATCACGTAAGAGCAGGCACCACCACTATTCAAACAATAGGGTCAAGGTAGAGTTTTCTCCAGGTAAACACCAAGTATACGAGGAGCACTACAGAAAGCCAGTGGCACTACCGGGTAAAATCAGTGTGCAAAGTGGATTATAGCGGGCTGGCTATAATGCTGCCTGCTCACAAGCAGTCTGCCCTGAAGACATAGTACATTAAATATTCCAAAATAGATCAAAATGAAGTACCACAACTCATGTTTTATAACCAATTTTATAATTATTGCAGTGAAATGACGTTAAAAGACAGAGGAAAACAGACAATGGGGATCATTACAAGTTTGCCAGTATCCTGGCGGTAAATCCACCAGTATACCGGCAAACTGTGTTGCCTTAACCGGCACTCAGTCTGGTGAAATGTCCACCCGATTCTGAATGCCGGGTGACGGTGTAACTCCACATTCCATGGAGTCCTACAGGACACCCTGGGGAAGTTTGCCGGTATTGCAGGCGCCTGTAATACAGGCAATTATTGTTAGTAAGGTGGAGAACTAGTAGTTGACTGGTGTGGAAACGTGCCGGTATACAGTAATATCGGCATGTTAATTCTGCACCAGACAACTCGTAATGAGGGCCAGTGTGTTCGAAATGCATTGCCCACATATTCTGTTTTCCACTGCCTTTGAATGTCATTTGACTCCAATGATTATTAAATTGGTTATAAAACTTACTTGAATTGTGGTAATTCATTCTGATCTATTTTTGAATATTGAACGTACTAAGACGTATTGCCCCACCCCACTTAATAGGTGCGGTGGGGTCTTCTCTGAATAAAGAAGTTTCATTCTTTGTTGAGCAAAGAGTATACTCTGTTTGTCTCTCAAATAGTAAGGGATGCTCTTTTGTAGATTGGAATAATTATTTCTGTGTTCCCGTCCCTTCCACTACTCCCTACGGTTGTGGTAAGTAAAATTAGGATGTCCCTCCCATGCAAAAAGATTTTTAGTAACCCATTTTTGTTTTGATTTCTGACTTGCTGGATCTGGAAAAAGTTACTCCTTTTCTCCAGCATGGGGTCTGGCATGGATTCACATGCTCATGAATAATCCCCATCATTGGGCTGTGAATCCTCAGTAAAAGAAAATGTCCCTTTAAAACTGTATTTCTCCTCTAAACCAATCCCTGTCCTCTGGGTCATATCACCCCCAACCAATGACAGTCCTCTCTCCGTAAGCCCCTCCTCTGGCAGCCATCTTCAGATTTTTACTGCACGCTTGAGTGTTGGGAGTCTTGAAATTGCTCTCCAAGCTAGTTGTATGTTTTTTCCATGTTCTTCAGCAGAAAGTTCTCAGCCCTTAAGGGCGAAGATTCGTTGAAGTTTCTGCAAGACCATCCTGGGCCTACTTTGTGCCCTCTGACCATGACGGAGGAGGAAAAGGAGGGAAGGACCCTCTTCAGGCCCTGCACCAAATGTGGGCTTCGGAACGTATACGTGGAGGACAAACATCTACAATGTCTTTACTGCCTGCACCCAGACCACAAGGAGGTAGAGTGCGAGGTATGCCTTGGCTTTTCGAAGACTGAGAGACTGGCATAGCAGGCTGGTGGCATGGCTCAATTCGAACTAGGCTTCTGCCCCGTGCTCTGAGCAGGGTCATGCCTTGCCCAGGACTGGCAGGTCTTGAAGAGTGGTCTCCCTCCTGAAAGAGGTCCAAGTCCTTTGAGGTCACCCCTTCCGTGGGGGTCCAAGATAAGGCCAAGAGCTGCAAGTCAGATTCCACCTGGTTCGCCGCTGATGTGGGTCTCAGGTTGGACAGGCCGGGATCGCTATCGCTGTCCACCGTAGCCAGATTGCCATCAAGCGTCTCTTCAAAGAGGAAGTCATCCACCCCGGCCAAGTTACAGGAGAAATCGGTAACGCAGAGGCCGGAAGAAGAGAAGACGGCTGGGCAGCCCAAGCAGACTCAACCGGCGAAGCCAAAGTCCTTGTCGATCACTTTGTTGACACATACGGTGATGACCGCAGCAGCGGTAATTGCTGATCCGACGAGGGTGGCTCCTACGGACCAATGAGTATCTCTGCCTCCAAGGCACGACATGACAGCTGAGGCAGCAGCGAAGGCTGCAAGCACCCCTGGGGAGGTGCGGGGGGTGAGGCACCGGCTCAGACCCTGGTTCAAAACCTACAGGGAGGAAAAAGTGGAGGGGTTGCGGGGAGGAGGCCCCAAAACAGCCTTCCAAGGTTGACGCTCAATCGATGGACATCTCATCCACGGAAGACGGCTTTCACAACCCTCGCCCAAAACCCCCTCTGGCAAACCCATTGGCCGGGTGGAGTCAGGACCCGGGCCTCTAGAGCCTGGCATCCTCTTCAAAAGCCCTCATGGGGCCAGTCCTGGCGCCTATGGCGCCAGCCTCATACACCATGAACAACAATGTGCTTGGGAACTACTTTATTGTATTGTCAGCCAACATGGAGGCATCCACATAGCTTGGTTCTTAAGAACCAAGCTATGCTGTCTAGTGTTTTGGGTGTGGCAGGCCTGGAACTACTTTCCCTGGTACTACTTTACCTGGGCTATATAAACCACACCCTGACTGCAGAACATGCTTCGTGTTACTTTGTAGCTTGCAACGTGACGCTCACCGTGTCCAGCTATTCCCTCGAACATCGGAGAAGCAGAACCTGCAAGGGGACAAAAGGAACATCATTAGCAGCAGCATCTTACCTGCAGTCTTCATCTTTAAACACTCGCAGCTACTGAGAACAGCTTCCTCAAATCTGCACGCCTCCCGGACAGAACGATCTGAAAGAGGAAGATAGAGGCAACATTAAAGAAAGCTGTAGAGACATTTACAAATTACGAACTGCTCAAAAGGCTTACCTGGCAGGTCGCCTCTTGGCTAGCACCACTCCGGACATTCCACTCGCGCTGAAGAACACCGCGACCTACAAGGAAGGAAAACACAGGTTAGCAAAGGCAAGACTTTGCAGCGCTGCGCATAGTGCTTACTTACCGAGTCATGGCACTCTTAATGCGCCATCATTTACCAGCGGGGCTCAACCAAGCCAGTTCACTGCGCTGAAGCTCTGCATACCTAAGGGAGAAAAAAGACATTTTAAACAAAGAAAGGCATGCAGGATAGCAATAAAACTAAAGAACAGCAATAACACCTACCTGAACAATATCAAACGGGCTGGCGTCAGTGAAGTAACTGGACCGCACTCGCCCATGAAAGACAACGCGCCACTGCAAAGAAGGCAGGACGGAGAGCACGCCTAATTCTACCACAAGGTGAGGAGAGGGAGCCAGAGGGACTGAAAGCATACGGGGGTGGAGGGTGGATACTACCCCAGTCGGTCAGTCTTGAACACAGTCCTCCTGTATTTTCAGGCAGAACCCTCCCCGCAGACCACATCAGGGCAAAGCTGAGAAGCATACCAGCGAGTAACCCATCTGGGTGGCGTCCCTGTGGATACCAGGTGAGCGTAACAACGACCAAGAGTCCGTCCATATGGTCCAGGAGGAAGAGGACAACGGCGGTGCAAGGCCTAGCAACCCATTTTTCCCTGCGTAAGCAAGGGACATATCCATGGACATCCTGTCGACTCTCCACACCCTAGTGACATAGATCCAGCAGAGGTTACCCTCAGCAATGCACCTGTGGTCCCACTGGCCCCTGATCAACCTCTGTGTAAAAAGAGAAAGCGCCATCCGACGCCTCCACATCAGCCTCTTCCGCCACGTCGGGTCCCGAATCCACCAGCGGACCCAGATACGCACACGGGTACTGGTACGGAGACAGCCACGGAAACAGACGTAGATGAGGATTTGGTCCTGGCAGACAATGAATTCCCCGCACCTGGATGCCCCTCATAGTCTCTCCTCCAGGCGAAGTGGAATCATTCCACTTGATCTCCAGCACCTCCAAGCTGTTCCAACTGCTGCCAGAGGAAACCAGGAAAGAGGGTTTCCTGTATCAGTGACGAGAGTCCGAGAGGAAGACTATCATGGCGGTGCCCTTTCTGGATGACATTTGGGAGGAAGGCCTAGCCCTCATGAAGAATCCATGCACGGCTACAACCAAGCGAGACAGGTTGAAAAAGAAATATATGGTGCCATTCCACACCCAAGTGCTTGAGATCACAACCGTCGCTGGACTCGGTAGTGTCTGCTGCCGGCAGGAAACGTTCAGGTAACCCGGCTTCATCAGTTTCCCCGGACAGCGAGGTGGAAGAAGTTGGACGCCATGGGGAAGAGTCATTTACACGGCTGCATCCACGATCAAGGCGGCCAATGCTCTGGCTATCTTGGCCCGTTACGACCGGGAACTTTGGTACAAGCTGGGCCTGATCCGGGAATTCCTTCAGACGACAAGATGGAAGCTCTCGCCCTCTTTCAGGATGGGGAGGTGGTGTCGGACCATGTCATTACGGTAGCAGTGGACATGGCTGACACATGTTTCCCGACAGAAGGGAAACCAAGTCTGCCTTTGTTGTCAGGGATGGTTGAAGGCCATGAACTTTCGTCAGGACGTTAATGCAAAGGTGCTGGACATGCCCTTCGATGTAGAAAATCTATTCGTCAAGGCGGTTGACGAATCCCTTCAAGCCATAAAGACAGATGCGGAGAGAGCATGTTCCCTTGGTACCCTTCAACAGCATTGCTAGTCTTTTCTCTCCTCCAGGGGTAAATCGAGTGGGTGCCCAAGCAAGCCTGAACCAGCCAAGACGTCGGGCCCCCACTCGTGCACACTGGTGGTAGGCTGGCTGACTAGGTTTGTCAGCGATTGGAGGAAGAGCACCACCGACAGATGGGTGCTTGATGCTCTTGCCCAGGGACACAGGTTCCAATTAAGGTGCCCATGTTTTCCACTGATTCCCCGTCAGGAGCTCCACATCCCTTGGCTCCTGGAAGAAGTGCGGGCCATGTTACAGAAAGGGGCGCTAGAGCTCATTCCCCAACGACTTCGATGCTTCAAAGAAGACAGGGGTTTGGAGACCCGTCCTGGTCAAGCGCCTGAAGTCCCAAAAATTCAGGATGGTCATGTTGCAGCACTTGCTCGGCCAACTGGAGGAAGGGGATTTCTTGAGTTTGTTGGAACTAGAGGATGCGCACTTCCAGGTCCCCATGCACATCGAAAGTTCCTATGGTTCGTGGTGCAAGGCCAGCACTACCAGTTCAAGGCCTTACCGTTCGGCTTGAAGTCGCCCCAAGAGTGTTTACAAAATGCCTGGCCCCGGTGGTGGCCCATCTGCGTCTGCAGGGCATACACTTATACCCATACCTGGACGATTGGCTGATATGCGCCCGCTATCGAGATCTGGCCGACGAACACACGAAGGAGACCGTCCGGATTCTGACTGAGCTGGGATTCTCCGTAAACTATCCGAAGTCCTGCTTGACGCCATCGCAGAACGCGCTGTTCCTCAGTGCCAGACTCGACACAGTGACCTGCCTGGTGTCGCCCTTGGAGGAGAAGACAGCAGCCATTGAAGGGAAGGTGCAATGACTGTTGCCGGCGACAACGGCCACGGTGCGGGCCATCAAATTGTTGCTGGTCAAAATGTCGTCCTGCATCTACCTCATCCGTCTCTGCAGGTTGCAGATCCGACCCTTTCAGGAATTCGTGGCTACAGGTTTCCGGATGTTTTGCGGATAAGATCACTTTGAACTATGGAGTTCCGGTGGGCTATAGAGTGGTGGCGGGTGAGATCCCACATCGCCCAGGGGATGGGACTTCAAACCCTGCCATACCAGGAGACCGTCACCACAGATGTCTCGCTGAAAGGTTGGGGGTTTACACCGGATGTCTGCACGCCCAAAGTCTGTGGCTTCCAGAGGAGCAGTATCTGCACATCAACATCCTCGAGCTACAGGCAGTGTTCTGGGCCCTCCAGTCTTTCCTTCCTTCTCGAAGGGCAAGGTGGTGTGGATCTTCACGGACACCACCACCATGTTCTACATCGGGAAGCAAGGGGGCACTCGATCCCCACTGCTCTCAAAAGAAGCTCAGGTCTTGTGGCACTGGGCCACCGGATAGGGGATGTTCCTTGTCCCTCTCCACCTAGCAGGCGTCAAGAACACCATTGCAGACTCCCTCAGCAGGGAACTGCGCTCCTGCCATGAGTGGGAGCTTGTGTCAGGATCAGGTGCAACCCTGTTCATCAAATGGGACAGACCCCCAATCTTTTTGCCACAGCAGCAAACTCCAAATGCCAGATGTTTGCCAGCAGATTCCACCAACCGAGGAACTTGGTGGAGGCGTTCTCGTTCCCGTGGGAAAGTCTGTTTCTGTACGCTTTCCCCAGTTTCCTCTGCTGCTACATGTCATCAACACACTCAGACAGTGTTGATGCAAGATGACACTCTTCGCCCCGGCGTGGCCAAGTCAGATTTGGTATCCGGACCTGCCCAGCCTGTCAGCGTCAACTCCAGTCAAGTTGCTGGTACTTCCGGTTCTGCTCAGTAGAGAGGGAGGTGCATTCCTTCATAACAACCCAGGATCGCCGAACCTGAGGGCATGGCTCCTGCAGCCTCAGAGTTTGGAGATTGAGTTGCCAGTGGACTGCAGGGAAGACCTCGCCAAAGCCTGGGGTCGTCGACTCTAAGTCCTGCGGCCAAAAGTTGAAGCGTTTTGCTACGTGGTGCCGGTGGCAGAAGATTTGCCCTCTGAGGGTTACAGCTTTGCAGATTCTTCCATATTTGCTGTCCTTGGCAAAAGCTGGACTGACCCACGCTTCCATCAAGGTGCACCAAGCGTCTAGCTCGTACTACACCAGATCCCCGGGTAGGTCCTCAACTGTCCCACCGGCTTGTCAAGGAGTTCCTCAAAGGGCTTTTCAGATTCTTCCCGCTGGTGAAGGCTGCTGCCCCGGCATGGGAACTCAACCTGGTACTGATGAGGCTCATGGGGGCACCCTTTGAACCTATGCATCAAGCCCAGCTCAAGTTTCTCTTCTGGAAAACGGCTTTCCTTGTGGCCATCGCCTCTGCCAGATGTGTGGATGAGATCCAGGCCCTGACTTTCCACACATTGAGGGTGGTGCTGCGTACACACCTTTTCTTCATGCCAAAGGTTCAGTCGAAATTCCGCCTCAAGGAACCTTTGGTGTTGCCTGTTTTCTTCCCAAAGCCTTTGTCGCCGGCATAGAGGGCCTTGCATTTGCTGGACTTTGCTCGTGCCTTGAAGTTCTACGTGACACACAGAGTTTTCTGAAGACTTCTCAATTGTGTTTAAAGTTTGGTCCTGTGAACCATGGAAAGGCCTTGTCCAAGGCGCTCTCCGGCTGCATCATGCACTGTCATCGGCTGGTGAACTGGCCTTTGCCGGGCCGTCCGAGAGCCCACTCCACCAGAACGATTGCTGTGACGACGGCGTTCCTTTCTGGTGTGCCCCAGCTTGACATCTGCAGGTCTGTGACATGGAGATCCTTGCATACCTTCACGAAGTTCTTCTGCGTCAACAGGGATTCCAGGGAGGAGTCCAGAGTAGGACAGACAGTGCTACGCAACCTGTTCGCTTGAGGTGAGCTTGTTCCAGGGTTATGTCTTGATTACTTCTGTTTAGCCTTGCCACCTCCCGTGTTTGTGTAATGTGGTACTCCTGTGTATTTCGTTATTCATGAGCATGTGGATCCATGCCAGACCCCATGCTGGGGAAGGTTTAAGTAACTTGCCTGTAACTATTGTTCTCCAGAATGGGTCTGGCATGGACTCGCATGCGAATTCTCCCTCTGTGGCTCTTCTTGGTCATACTGCCACTTTAGGTGCTTACCAAATTTGAAGCTGGCTGCCAGAGGCAGGGCTTAGGAAAGAGGACTGTCATTGGATGGGGGCAGTATGACCCAGAAGACCGTGATCGTTGTAGAGGAGAAATACAGTTTTAAAGTGAAACTGTTTTTCTTATACTGAGGATTCCCAGCCTGACTGGGAATATTCATGAGCATGTGAATCCATGCCAGACCCATGCTGGAGAACAATAGTTACAGGTAAGTAACTTAAACCTTACTCTATCATCTCTGGGAGTGAGGCAGAAGGTTCCTTTACGCCATCTGGGATTGTGCGCCACACCTGCCATCCATTGCTGAGTTTAAGCACCTGGTTACTGAGCAACTAATCTACACCTATATGGCGCTTTTCAGAAGTATTTTTTTCTCAATCATAGAGAATGTATTTCATACAAATCACTATATCCATTTGCGGGTTGCCATGAAAATGAGCCCTGAATTGTTGCATAGATGACCTTCAGATGGAAGGTGGGGTGGCGGCTGTGCATACTGGGGAGAATCTTGGCTGTACGTGTTTGCCATATGTCCCTTTTTAAAAATAAAAAAAACATGGTTTGCTTCAAAAAGCATATTATAGTGTGTTGGCGGCTGTTAGGGAGAATTCTCTGTTTAGGCTGAATTTCCCTACCTAGTGAGTCCCCCAGCAGCTTTGCTGGATTTCTGGGGTTTCTTTTTTTCTCCGGCCAAGAGTGAGACTCTTTTACCCTCACTCTTGGACATGTTGAAGTGTGTTTTCTTGGTTAAACCTTGTGTTGAATGGGCTATGGGGTCTTTTACTCCATAGGGCCTCATGTATTTTTGTGATGTGGGTTACACAGCACCCTCTGTGCCGTGACCCAGGGGTGTCCTAGGGACTCCCCAACATAGACTCCATACCCTGGGACTGACTACTGTCTCCCAGGGCATGTAAAGTCACCAAAGACTTTGCTAGTCTTGAATCCTGAACAGAACCAGTACAAACCATCATATTGTGGACGTACTGGCTGGGGCAATTCGATTGCCCCAGGGTCTGTTAGTCGAGGGGGCACGTCTCCGTCCCCCCTGATCGAGTTTTGGCTGGTGGCAGTGGAAACTACTTTTTATATTCGACCGCGAATATTTCCCTATGGGATTTCCCATTGTTTTAGGCTAACACATTTAATTATTTATTTACGGTAGCCTTAAACATACCGCCGGTTTATATATTTATTATTATAACTCCGGTTGGGACTTTTTGCCAAAACTTGATTCTAAAATGGCGTTGGCGTTCGCCTCTGTAACTCTGACCCAAAGTGGAGCCCTTTGTTCCACTTTTGGCGGGCTTCTCCACAGAAGCCCTCCAAAGTGGTGCCACTCTGTCTGGGGTACTTAGGAGGGGTGGAGGGGGATTTAGGCACCCTGGACTGAGTTACCTTGGTAACTCAAGTCGCACTCCGTCCTGATTGGCCCAAGTGGTGAGCCGGCCGGCTCACCACTTAGCATGTTTGAGTGACAGCTAGGCTGGGTGAATGGGGGTTTGCTGCATAAAAGCAGGGCTTTGGGGACTGGAACTTTAGAAGTCGCCACAGGACCAAGAATCCGACGAGGGAAGAGCTGAGCCGACCTGCTTCGACGACACCACCCGGTGGAGCCCTGCTGAACCGTCTCACCACTTTTCCCGACGACCGAGGAGAACTCTTAACGGAGTGGCTCCTTCCCTTGACTGGTGGGGACAACCGGTTTTCACCTTCTTTCCGCTTCTCGAGGTATCTCGTGGCCGCCTTGCCAGTGCCAAGCACCCCGGCAACCGGAACCCCACCACTTTTACCCCAACCACGAAAGTCGGTACAACCCTTTAACCGGAGGACTCCGCGGCTGGTTTCTTCCCGGGCAGTGCAACGACCCTCTTCTTCTGCTCTTCAGCGAGAACTTCTTCTCCCCTGACCGACGTCGAGCCTTGCTACCACTGCCTGGAACTACTGCCACCGCTGGAGGATCCTTTCCGCTTAAGGTACCGTGTTCCGCCTGGCTTCCCTTGCCACCGACTGTACGGGGTAGATTTAGCCCCCGGCTTTCGAACCTGGGAGTGCCTGGAACACCCTGGCTAAACTTTCTAAGCCACTCTAAATTCTTTCTAACTCTCTGCAAGACTTTGAATCCCTAATAACAGTGTGATCTTGGGCACATTTTTCGCTCCGGCTACTCTAAGAGTGGGCCCTGCCTAGTGACTTTTGCTCACCTGTGACTTTGTGCTTCTTTGAGCCTATTGCAAGTGTTCTGGACCTTAGAGTGGTGTGTTTAACCCATTTCTGTTTCTTTTTACCCCTTTCTTGAACCTACTAGAGTGTCATCTAACGTTAAGCGCTCACCTCTGTTTTAATTATGTGGTGTTAACCTAGAGTTGTCTAGATAGGAATAAGGGTTGAAACTGCTTTCATTATAACTGTGTTTGAAGTGTTTTTACTATATTTTGCTAGAGTGATTTCAACTTATGTGTGTTTAATAAATAAATAACTATATACTTTTGAAACCAAGCTCTGGTCAGTGTTTGCTTGTGCTATTGTATTTGAGTACCTATTGTGTATACTTTGCATACTGCCTAACTCTTCTTGAGGGAAGTCTGACTGCTCAGCCACAGCTACCAGGTAAATCTGGGTGGTGCGGACTGCTACCAAGTGGGTTTACTGCTATATCTGTAGTCCTAAATCTTTTGCAGTGGTCCCCAAGGGAACTGCACAGGTTTCTGCCTAACAGCGGCTCAGTCATCCTTTTTAAGTCTGTGTAAAGGGGACTTGGTACTAAGAGTACAATTACTATGGTGAGTAATGCACGCTTTCTAAAATAGAAAGTGGCCCTTGTTTCCTAAAAGCTACGAGTGTTGAAGGACCGCGCTTGGGATGATTTGCATTAAGAGGCAAGTGGCTATTCCTTTTCAGACCTGATTTACAAAGAATAGTGCAAACCTGGAGGAATGAAAGAGCAATGATGCATTATGATCTTTAGCCAGATGGCTCTTGCCGGCGATGGTGCTGCTTGACTTCCTACCCGTTTTTTGCTTGTTCGTATTTGACCAGAATATTTTTGAAGACCACTTAAATGCATGTGTTAACATTAAAAGAATGATGTCTTGTTTGTGCAGGTGTCTGCGTTGGCAATTGCTAGTGGAAATGGCTTGTTGTTGAAGGGAGGGAAAGAGGCAACACACAGCAATCAAATTCTTCACCGCCTGACACAGGAGGCACTGTCTGTCCATGGAGTCAAAGATGCTGTACAATTGGTGAGTCCTGAAGTGCTTTATTTTAATCTCTATGGAATATATGGTTGTTATACTTACTTTGTCTAGTGGGTCCCATCACATGACCTACAGACTTGCTTGCTCCCTGAACGTTTATGAATCTGTAAATGTTCTCTTGGACAAATATTTACAGGTGA
This sequence comes from Ambystoma mexicanum, assembly GCF_040938575.1. Lineage (NCBI taxonomy): Eukaryota > Metazoa > Chordata > Amphibia > Caudata > Ambystomatidae > Ambystoma > Ambystoma mexicanum. The sequence continues at coordinate 1,384,334,884 of NC_090929.1, read as the reverse complement.
ACACCAGAGAGGATGTGGAAGACCTGTGCCGCTTGGATAAACTGATAGATCTGATCATCCCACGTGGCTCTTCAGAGTTGGTCAGAAACATACAAAAAGCAGCCAAAGGGATCCCTGTGATGGGGCACAGTGAAGGAATCTGTCATATCTACGTGGACTCTGAGTCTGCTGTTGAAAAGATCACCAGGATTGGTAAATTGGAAGATTTTCATCTTATTTTGATTGTGACAAAAGGATTTAAGTGAGGTAGTGTTCATATTGCAGTAAAATGTCTTTCTCTAGCATGGAATCCTCGATGGTCACATTTAATTGTTTCAGTTTGTATTATAGTGACCAGGAAGGGCCATACACAAACTGAATTCAGTTGTCTGTAAAAAGCCAAACCTACAATGTCAATCTTTGTTTTTTTAAGGGGAAATAATATTTTTGTTTCCGCAGAAAATATTAACAGGTTAAATTATACTTATTTATATAGGGCAAAAGACGTCATGAGCATAAGAGCTCTGTAACAGAAAAATAAATATTGTATTGAAGGCCAGAAGTGTTTTGGCACACCTAATCGCCAAGATTACAAATTTAAAGGTGTATTGTAAACATATGGGGTTTCAATTGTTGCTTAAAAAGATATACATTCAATTGTGATCAAACAAAAGTCAGGGGGGGGGGGACTGTACCAAAGTCGGGAACTTTGTACCACAAAGATTTTTCCTCCTGCTGACTTTAATTTAAATCTAGGCACGATGAGCTGCTCATGACCATAGGTTGTTTTTGGAAAGTATGGTGCTATGCATGTTTTGAGATGTAAAGGAGTTTTTAAAAAGAGGGGGGGGGGTGTGTGTGTTTGTGTGTGTGTGTGTGTGTGTTTTAAGATGGCAATGCCAATGTAGTTGTGCGCAGAACTGGCATTATATAAGCAAAAGGACATTAATTGGCCACAGTACATGCAATTTGGTTTTGAATAACCTGCAATCTAGCTACGTGTTTTTGTGTGCAGCCAGTATACAAGGTGTTGCAGTGATCTATTGATTGAATATCATGTGTGCATTTGCATTATTTTTAAAATGCTGTGATGAATCAAGGGAATTCATCCCTTCTCACAAAGGGTGAGTCTCCCCCTTTGGGGTTAGGAAGGTAAGCCTGTTTCACAAGACCCTCCCTAGGGGTTTGGGCAAGCAGGATTTTACTGGGAGAGACTACACCTGTCCCACCCCCGTCACTCCCCGTGTGGGTCAAGTATCTCCCTATGCCATTCCCCAAGGTAGCGTACATGGGACTGTCTGACCTGAAGAACAATATAAAATCCAGACACTTGGCTGAAGGCAAAGCTAATATATGTTGTTGCTACAAGCCAGGAAAAGGCTTCTGTCTCTTTTAAAGAGAGACATCCACTCAGCTGGGACAAGTGAACTGAAAAAGGAGAACATGCCAAGTCGAGGAAGAGAGACGCATATGCAAGCAGGGGAGGACCACCCTGAACGTGTAGCACATGAGGGAGGCAGAGTCGAGGAGAGCCAGCGACTTTCAGAAGTGTTCCGACAGCTAGAACGAAGCGCTGCAGACCCAACGTTTGCCTCGGCAAGAGATGGGAGAGAAGGATACCTATCCAAATGGTGACATGACCACGACTTTGTTGTGGGCAGTACACCCATCCTACGACTCCGAAACTATGAGGCTGAGAATTCAGCGAACACGCAGCTGAACTACAGTGATAATGGGACACTGAGCGAGAGAGGTCCGAGAGTGGCAAACCAGTAGAAGCGAACAGACGGAGAGGCAGGACGAACGAGAAGAACCAGAGTGAGTGCCAGTGAAATTGACAAATTATTTGATATAAAGTTGACGAAGGTGAACTTTAATAATGTGAGAAACCGAATCACAATTGCATCTGAGAAAGGGATCCTTAATGTCTGGAAAGGATGGAAAGTATTCCCAAGCTTGAGAAACAGAGAATGGTACATATCAGAGAGAGAAGTCTATGATGTAAAGTCAAGAAACACCCATAAAAGAAGAGATATTCAAAAGAAACCCCAGCAAATATGGGGAAGGAACATTAAGAGCCAAGATCGCATACCACACATAAGAAAGTTTGTTAATGAAACCAAGTCATGTTGGCCTAAATCAAAGGATGAAGCAAAGTGCAAATAGGGGTTCCTGGAGAAGGAAAAGCCCAAGGACCTGGTGAACAAATTACAAGAATGCATACTGAGGCTGACCGACTATTTAAGAATATCCTACTAGCAAGAACTCTGTAGCAGGAGAACCATTGCCTGAAGAGACAGTTGGGATAAGGGAGGCATTCTTCTGACTTTAGTTTGTTATAATAGTGGTAGGGTTAGTTAGACGTTTTTGGTCAGCTGACTTATTCATTTGGACGCTTGCCAACGACTGATGAGCACCTTAGTTATTTACATAGGGAGGGCACACCCACATGGAAATGAGGAAAGATGGGCCTTTTTCTTATTTATTAAAAACACTTATTAGAAATGCCATCATCACTGTGCCCGCGTCCTTCTGGCCCGCCACAATGCCCTAGTGGGTACAAATAATGTAGAGTATTGATGTAGGCCTGGGATATTTTTAGCAAATGTGTCCTGTTGTTCAAAATATCCACTATAATTTTTCTGCCTATGCCTACCTAGATGAGGGGTAACTCACCAGGTCTGATGCGTTCCACATACACCACGGGTGTGCTGTCTTTCGGATACTGTACTGAATTGTGCAGGCCCATAGGAGGCTTTACCTTTTTGTTAGATTGTGTGGTTCCCTTGTTCTCCTCACCCCTTGTTAATGTATTATGCTCCTACCTGTGGCAGTGTGTTCCATATCTAGACACTGAAGGTAAGAAGAGTCATTTTTAGAAACTATTTTTTTTAAATTATACACTAGGTATATTTGTAATAATGTTTATTGTGCATTAAGTATTAAGTCTCACATAAATCTCAGGTCAACTAAGTAAAGTATATATTTTTTCAGTACATCAGTGTATTGTATTTTGTAGATTTGTGTATGGTGGCACCGATGGCACAAAACACTCTGAGGCTTGAGGACAGTTCAAGGGTTTTATTTTAATTGTGTGGCTCCAAGCACCATCCCTCTCTCTCGTCTCCCATGGCATTCCTCCCTAACCTAAGCATCTGTTACCCCAGGGTAGTACTCTTGATCGATAACCCGTGCTGTCTGTTTTGGTCTTAGGCTGCTGGTGACACCATAAGACAATGGCTCGCTAGACTCCCTAGGAGACTTCCAAGCTGTCCCTGTTCTAGCTAGTTGATCTAATGAAGTTGGGGAGTACCTTGCAATTGCTCTGTTGGACACAGGTTTGTTTTGTCCTCATGCCTCACTCTTACCTCTTCTCTACCTACTGTCTCACCCTCCTTACTCCCCCCCCCCACCTATCCTCTGTCCTTACAATGTTTTACTCCTCCTACACCTCATCCTCACCCTTTGATGTTAGGTCTCCTCCTTTCCGTTGCCACTCCACCTCCTCCTATCTCTTACTACTACTCTTCCTTTTCCTTCTCCTACGAATACCACTACTACTACCACCACTCTTCCTCCTACAAACTACACACACACACCTTTCACTCTATCCCATTCACTCTCTACACTACCCTCTCTACACAACTGTCTCCCAGCCATGCACACTTGCACTGCTGAACCTCTTCTGCTCTTCACTCAATACCACACCTGCTAGGCCTTTAGGCCAATCATGGGCTGGGCTGTACCTCTAGGGGTTGGTACGTCCCCTGAAAGGCCCTAAAACGGGTTTTAGCCCTGCCTCCTTTTAATCTCAATTTGCAAGGTGGCAACCATGTGCGCAGGCTGCTTGTTTCCCTTGTGCCTTTCTCCATGTGCTGGTGATTTTCATTTCCAGCTGGGTTTGGGGAGGATGTCTGTCTTCTCGGTTCCTCTGCAGTTGCTTCTCTTTCTCTTATTTGGTTTTCTGCTGAACCACCCTTCCTCTGGGGTCAGTCTTGGGGTAGCAGGTTGAGTGTGGGTGCCTCCTTTCTGATCGACAGGAATATTCCTAGAGCATTCCATTCCTGTAGATTCCATTCCCTGGTTCTAGTCTGGGTTTTGTTGGCTGTGCCTAGGTGCATTGTGGGAGCTGTACTTCTGAAAGACTAAAGATCTCTGGCCACAAGAGAGAGGCTGCCATGAATTTGCAGGGGTCGCAAAGTCTGTACTCTTACAGGGCCCTGCAATAACAGATAACAGAATAACAAGAAAGTTACTGATGTATAGCCAGCGTATACCTGCTGGTACCAGTGTTTAATGGACACTGGTACCAGCAAGCATATGCTGGCTAGACATCAGTAACTTTCTTGTTGTTCTGTTATCTGTTATTGCAGGGCCCTGTAAGAGTACAGACTTTGCTACCCCTGCAAATCCGAAAAATATTGAATCCAGTTTACAAGTTCCCTACTGTCATGTTAGACTATGGTGAGACCTGGACTCGCTACTAACTTGCTGCCTCGCCTTATTTTTAGAAATGAGCCTGAGGAGATACTTTTAAAGCTTTCTAGTCAAAACAGTACCTTGAATAAAGTTGTTTCTTCTACACAGAGAAGATGTATCTCTGCTTCTTTTCATGAAGAGCATGTGTCCAACTTTTTTTAATTGGATGAATTATTTGTCAGGATGTGTCACAATACAAGTAACAATGTTAATCTGACAGCAAAATGTGTCTCCTCCTACACCTGCGGATAGGCTATCTCTGTCACATGTGATGTTTAAACCTATGGAGGCTAGTTTGAATATTATAAAAACACTGTATGGAGGTAATTAGGGTACAAGCTTTCCAACAAATTCCCTTTTGGATACATTGGGTCCCTCATCCATTTCAGTCTTGCACTTGGTTTTATTCTAATCCTCGGCTGAACGATAACATTAAAGAATCTATCCAATGCTACTCCATCATGCTTTCCTCTATTGCAAATAAATTAAGTGTTAACCATCTTTTTCTACGACTGCAACACCCTTAGGAGTTTTGCCTATGAAAGATCTTGATACAATGAATGAATTGGAGAGTGTAGTCTGTGGGCAGCTGTTTAGCTCAGTCAACGATCTGCAACTGCTAACTAGATCGCAAGCGGTTGAGCCTAACCCCAGATGTTTTTAAGCCCTCTGAACACATGAGTGATTCCCCTGAGGAGGACGTTTTGAACCACTCTGGGATGGCCATTATCAATATTTCTTTGTCTAAACCAAATCATGCCCCAAGGAAACACATTACCTTTGGGAAGAGGTGAACACAATTCACATGCGAGTAAATTAACATTCTATCTACTTTGTTACAATGGCGAGACAGTTTCTAAGGGAAGTAAGACTTTGAGAATACTTATTTAAGAAGGCACACAGTTTATTGAAGGCAAGTAAATCCTATATATACTTTTCAGAATGGCAGAACATATCTAAGGTAAGTAATAACTTTTTGTAACCATTCACTCTGAGAGTTGAAACTTACCAACTGACTCATTTACAAGTAACACTTGTTTTACTTTTCAAGCAGATCCTTTAAATTATCTAGCTCTTCCCAATTCTACTGCATGCGTTCTCTGAGGCAGAAAGAGGGGCCCTAGTGGCCTAGGAGCCAGCAGTAGGCAGGGTGAGAAAGGGCTCAGTTGCAGGCAAAGTCAGAGTTCCTGGGGAAGAATGGGCAAACAAGTAAGTAGTTCACTTTGAAAGTTAGTTCGGGGTCCAGGGACTTCAGAGAAGACACCCTAGGAGGGTTCCAGCAGTGGGAGTGGGTGACCTGGACGGGAGACCTCCCAATCACAGTAGCACCCCAAGGATACACCGCAATCACAAGAGACTGAAGGTAAGAAAATACCCCAGCCAACACAGTACCTCAGCACAGAAGAAGTGTTGCAGCTGGAAGACTTCAGGATATGCTGCCAAAAACCTGGTTGATGGATTCCTTTGTCTAGAAGCCAGAAGACTGGACTTTGGAAGGACTCCTGCAGCAGGGATGATGGAGGAAGGTTACAGGCAAGATTTTCCTTTCAGCTGGATGCAGCTATGGATTTGGTGCCTTTTTCAGGAGCACTGAAGAAGATAGAATATCGCTGGTCTGATACGTCATTTGCAAGGTCCAGCACTCCGATGAGGGCTGTATTCACGTCTCTGGAGGTCCAGCAGGATGCCCACAAAGTTTCTGCAAGATTCGGAATTCGGAAGACCATGCACTGCACAATGGCTCGAGGTCCCAGAGTATTGGGGTATTGCAGCCCCGCAAAGTGGCAGCACGACGTGGGATGGATAAAAATTCAGCTCTTGAGTCTAGTGGGTCTTACCAGGCTCTCGGTTGGGGTCGATTGGAAGGAAGGGTAACGGCAGACTCCTGTTACACAGCAGGCTCTCCGGTCGGCGGAAATAATCTCAGCCGCGTTTCCTTCATCTTCAGTTTTAGTTCCAGTGGTCAACTTGTCAGCAGCTGCCAGGTTCTGAGTTTTTATCAGGAACTACAGCACAACCTCTGCATTCTCTCCCCGCGTTTTACAGAAAGGGGTGGTCTGGCTTGTCCAATCAGGAGAGTCCCCGACTGGGAGTTCCCTTTCAGGCAAGGTGGAAGACAAAGGGCTGCAGTATTTTGGACTCCTCCCTCGCTTCCTGCCTGTCCAGACACTCTGGAGTCTGGGCGGGGAATCCACAGGATTCCAATCGAAGACAAAACAGCCACTGAGGCCGTTCCCACCTATATTGGCAGGGGAAGACCTTGAAAACAACAAGAACACAAGAAATGCAGAAGAAAGGAGCCCACCATTTTAGAAAAATGGTGGCGCTTCTGTGCATTACCGAGGTTGAATTAACAGCCTGCGAGTAATTAAAGTCATAAAGGTAAAACCCCTGCCGCCAGCCATTCATGTAAAATTTACAATTTAATAAACAAAAAACAATATCAAAGGAGGATTATGTAGGGGTTCTAAATTTGTTTACCCAAGAAATCTCACTGGCTAATCAAACTTTTGTTTTAAAAAAAATGTATTTAATAGAAAGTCATATAAGAGCAAACATGTCACAGGTATATTACAATATCATAGTCAGCACAACATCACTATTCAAGTCTACATATTGCATAATAAACAGTAATTCAAGGCTTTGATGCGTCGGAGAAGTCACTGTCGGTGAGCATATTACATACATAACTTCTAAAAGGTGCCCAGATATCTTTGGGGCGGCAAGTCTCTGATACAGTCAGTACATATTGTTCTTCACACTCATTAACCATTGTGAGGTCACGAAGAAAGTCTTCCATGCGGGGTGCGTAGGAAGCTTTCCAGCATTTCAGTATGCAGCGCTTCGCGATAACACAGGTTACATTAAATAGGCGTCGGGTGGTCTCAGCCACCTTGCCCATATCCCCAAACAAGTATTTCAAGGGGGATAGGGATACAGGGATCAACGTGATCTTTTCAAGGATATCCACCACTGCGCCCCAGAACTTGGATATCAAAGGACATGCCCAATGCATATGGTATGCGCCTGCATCTGGCGAGTCTCATTTCAAACACCTCCCTGTGCAACCGTCTACAAATTTAGCCACCTTGGCAGGGGGGTGGGGTAGTGGAGCTGGTTGACAATCTTGAACTGTATCAGTCGCAGCCCCGTGTTCAAGGATTGATTTGGTTAGTTGGCAGTACCTAAGCCACTGTTCTTCGCTTAGTGTGACACCCAGATCCGTTTCCCAAGTCATTGTAATAGTGTTACAAGAGGTAGAGTGTGATTGCACCAGGGAATATAGGGTGGAGACTCCCTTTCTACCCCCGTTGGCCGCCGTCATGATGCATGAACATTTGTGAGTAGCAGCCACTTGGTGGCAAACGCAGCTCTCATGTGTTAATATTGAAGATGTTTAAGTTGTCCCGCCCCCACAGTGCCCAAAAAAATCACTTAGTCTTACAAATGTGCCTCAGGGAACATATCGCATTTTCAGTTGTTTGGCCGGGTCCCACGTCAATTGCAACGTTTTATCAAATGTGGGGGAGATGCCAGGGAAATCCCAGAAAGGGACCTGCGGATCATAGAGAACCACCACCCCAACCCTTTTATACATTTTGGACCACGCATGCACTGTGGTACTCACGGGGTCGAACTCACAGGGGTCTTTATGATCAGGGCTGAACATGACAGATCGAAGATCGGAGGGGGATGCAGCGCATTTCTCAATGAAGATATGTGCAGCGGTATAATTGGGGTCAAACCAGTGTTTGGCAAACTGAGCCTGAGCTACCAAGTAATACAATTCGAAATCCGGCGCTGCAATACCGCCACTCGAGTATGGCTCTACCAGTTTGCTCCACTTCATCCTTGCAGTGCCCCCACCCCAGATGGAGGTAGCCAATGACTGAAGCTTTGTGAAAAAGGGCTTACCTGGCCAGATGGGGATATTGACAAAATGGTATAGTAGCTTGGGGAGGACCACCATTTTAAGAAGAGCCACTCGTCCATATAGTGAGATCGGGAGCTTAGACCACAGCTGGAGTTTAGTCGTCAGTGTCTACAAAAGTTCTTCATGATTTTCTGTGTATAATGTACATTTGTCGCTGGACACCACTATACCCAGGTAGCGGACTCGCACCGGGGACCATTTGAATTCTCTGATATTGGATAGGTTACGTGTGGCAGGGGTGAGTGGGAACAGTTTAGACTTGGAAACAATGATCTTCTATCAGGAATAACTTGCAAACTTGTGGATATCACCCATAATGGGTTCCAAGTTAACCTCGGGATCGCAAACATCTAACAGTGTCTTCCGCGTACAGGAATATTATCTGTGGAGGGCCCGACATCCTAATGCCTCTATGTGAATGGTTCTTCCTGACAAATTCTGCCATGGGTTCAATCGTGAGGGCAAACAAAATGGGGGAGAAGGGGCAATCCTGCCTGGTTCCTCTCCCGAGGACAAAGAGGCCGGAAAGTGTGTGGTTAGTGAGGACTCTCGCCCCAGGGTCTGTGTAGAGTAACCAAACACATCTGATGAAGTACGTACCAAAGCCAAAACATTCGAACACTGAGAACAAATATGACCAGGATACCGAATCAAAAGCCTTTTCGGCGTCTAGGGCGGCGACCGCCGCATTCGGGTCGATCTGTGCCATCACCCCGAACAGCCTACGGAGATTCAGGGCTGTGAATCGCATAGGAATGAACCCTGCCTGGTCTGGGTGTACCAGAGTGGGCATGTGGGGGAGGAGCTTGGTAGCCAGAATCTTAGCAAAGACTTTGGCATCAGTATTTATCAGGGATAGGGGTCTCTATGAGGATATATCATGTGCGGGGCGTCAGGGCTTGAGAAGCACAGTAATTATAGCTTTGCGCATAGTCTGGGAGGGTACCCCGATCCATGGCCTCTTCACACACCCTCAACAAAACCGGGGCCAGTTTTCCGGGAAACGTCTTGTATAAGTCTGCCCCTAGACCATCCGAGCCGGGAGCCCTTCCAGATGTTAGGTCTTTTATGGCATTAGTTATCTCTTTCAGTGAAATGGGTGAGTCTAGTGTGAGTCTAGCCTCGGGGGAGAGGATCGGGAGCCCAAGCCCCTGAAGGTACTCAGGAGTCGCCTCAACAGATCTCTCATCCCGGTTGGAATACAGTGTCTTGTAAAGCTGGGCAAATGTGGCATTGATTTCCTCCTCCCGGTTCACCACTTCCCCCTATATCGACTGAATGCTGGCAATAGGGTTATGGTAGCTTTCCGCTTTAAGCATATTGGCCAGAAATGTACCTGCTTTGTTACTGTCACCATATCTACTGGCTCGTGCTGGTGTTGCCATTTATTGGATCTCCCTGTCGGCTAATTTATTAAATTCGCCCAATGCTTTATGAATATCGGAGAAAACTTTTGTACTATGTGTGGTGCTATAATCTTGTACAAGCAGTGACAATTGGGACTCCACCTGGCTCAGTTGCTTCCTGACCGACAACAGCAGCCCAGTGGTCCTGGACATGATACCTCGAACCCACACCCTGAATGTTTCCCACAGTGTTGTTTGGGAACCCACAGTGCCCTCATTAATATCAAGGAATTACTCTCAACATGAAGGGATTTGCAAACGTTTGGACCTTTGAGGATAGCAGGGGGCATCCTCCACCATCTGGCTCGTGGGGGGAGACCTCGCAGCACTATGCTAAGAGAGATGGGGGAGTGATCTCAGAAAGTGCAGGGATGAATATTGCGCTTCGACACTGCATCTGAAAGGGATGAGCTAAGGAGCCCATAATCTATACGAGATTCAGAATCATGGACAGAGGAGTAGTACCTGTACCGTTTGTCCAGCGGTGGAGTGTACGCCAAGCATCTATGAGGGGAGTCTGTGACATTATCTGTTGCAAGGTGGTTGCAGCCCTTGTAAGCTTGCGGGAATTGTGGAAGACTTGTTTAATGTGTCAAGGATAGTGTTTAAATCTACCCCTCATACTAAAAGTGTCATCCAGTGGGGTAAGCATATTCAGCACCATCCGGTAAAACTCTGGATCATCAACATTTGGTCCATACGTGTTTACTAGTACTATGGAGGGGCCACTTATCTCACCCCACACAAGCACAAATCTGCCCTGAGCATCTATTTTGCTGTCCATGTATCAGAACCCAACTGATGGGTGAATCAAGGTGAGTACCCCCTGGGTATTCAGTGTAATATTGAAGCGGGCCCCAGCGTGCATGAAAGCCAGCATTTGCAGTTTTAAGGGCGTGTGTCTCTTGAAGCATCAATATCTGCTGGTTATGATGACATCCCTTATTAAACTTGCAGAACTTTCCGGAGGTGCGTATGGTGCGGCTCACAACTGCCACAGCTGGACGCATCCCGTCCGGCAACACACAGGTGGTTCAGTTCAGTGCCACCCAGACACATTACTTTCATATCAAATGGGAGAAAAGGATATTGTGTTCAGCCTCGGTTAGTCGACAGGGTCTCTCCTATGCACAGCAGGCTGTGGGGGCCCGTTCTGGTCAGGGCCGCGTTCTCGTGGCCATAGTGGGATTGAAGCCTCGATGTAGTGGTTTATAGTCATTGCATCGAATACCATACCAGAGAAAAAAAAGCATCTGGGAAAAAAAAAAAGGATTCAATGCATTTTTTTTCATGTTTTTTTTAATGGGGGGGTCCCCCTCAAACCCTCTTTTTTTTAACCTTTAAAACGCATTTTAATTAAACTAAACCCTTTACCTTTAAAAAAAAAAAAAGCATTTGATGCTTTTTTTTTTTCTATGCTTTTTTTTCTCTGGTATGGCATTCGATGCTATTTCATTCGATGCAATGACCACATACCGATGTAATCCATAGCCGCTGCAGGATGTTCAAAGAAGTGCGCGCAGCCTCCATGTTGTATTCGTAGCTTTTCCGGGAAGATCAGTGCGTACGGGACATGCCATAGTCACAATTGTCTCTTGACTTGCTCATATGACCTTCTCTAGGCTTGTACTCCAGCGGCGAATTCTGGATGAATATGGATGTTGCCTCCATCGTGATGGAGGGGCCCCATCTCCCTTGCCAGGCGGAGAACTGCATCTCTGTCCCTGTAGTTTAATAGTTTAGCAATGATGGGGCAAGGAGGGGCTCTGGGTTTAGGCACAGGGGCCAGTGTGCGGTGGGCTCTCTACAAGGAAGTGGTCTGAGAAGGATGCAGCTCCAAACGAGGATTTTAAGAGTGCTTCAACATGTAGTTCCATAGAGCCCTTGCTAGAGGATTCCGCCACAATGCGGATATTTTTTCTCCTGCCACATAGTTTGGCCATCTCTCCCTTTAGCACATTTATGTGCCTGGTATTGTGACCAATTGAGTCTTCATTGGTACTTATCCTGGCTTCAGCCTCTGTCACTCGAGCACTTTCCTTGTCCAGGCAAGCCTTTAATGATCCAATGGTGAAGACTGTCATCCAGCTTTACATTGACCGAAAGAAATCCATTCTGCATGGTGGTGAGGAGGTGATCATCTCTGGAGGTGGCAGTGGATGTTACTAGGGGGTCACCAGGTGATGGCTTCATGTTGGCAGGGACATGGCTGTTTGTAAAGGAGTACATTGGACCCATTTTCTTTTTCCTTGCGCTGGCTCCTTTTGTCATCATCAATAGATAGGAGTGTTGGTGTCACCTAGAACTCGATCTGTTGGAAGCAGAATCTTCGTGCGATAGAGCAAGGAGTGTCCTGATATTGGAAGTACTCCCACACCGTGGCTGCAAGTGTCAGTGTTATGGAGCAGATTCACACCAACATATGCGGGAAAAGAACCCCTGGGCGAGTGTGTTTCGTAGCTGCCCACTTATCCCCTGGTGGGAGGACACAAATGAAATTTAGCAGGAGCAGACTCTAACCCCAGTGTGGGGGTCCTGTCAAAGGATCAGGGCTGATGGTGTAAGGCCGTTGTCCGGAGTAGCAGCTATGGGGCCCCACAACGTGGGCACTGAGCCCTCGGATTGTTTCTAGAGTAATGGTGTCCAAGTGTAGAGCTCTACAGCTAGGCTGTCATCTCGTGTGCGCGCAACAGAGCCCCCCCCCACAATAAAACTGTTTTTAAGCATAGACATGTATTTAACCCAAAGTAAAACTTAAAAAGCTGCAATTTAGGAAAGAAAATAGACTCCTACTTCAAGGGAATTTAAAACCCAAATGTCTTATGTTAAAAAAATAAAAATTGAAACATAAATATAGAAATTGGGCAACAATTCATAAACGCTAAATGGTCCAACAAGATCGAGAAGCTATGCTATCTGCAATTATCGCCAAAACAAGTGCACAAATATGGTCACTTTTGAAGACTGCCTCAAATGACCTACCCTTTCCGTTAATGATAAACTCAATTCAGGAAGACGAGTAGAAAGCACATTTTGGTAAACTCTATGAAAGAGTACAGAACCACCCTCAGATGATCTATACACCAATTGATGATCCAACAAAGCTAGTGTTAGATGAGGAAGCCCTGATATATGAAATTAAAAAGCCTCAGGCCCCCGGTCCAGATGTGCTAACTAATTTAATGGTCAAAACTTACCCAGGGCGATGGACATCCATATTATATCTAATATTACTAGGCTGCTATACAATAAAGATTCCCTCGAAATGGAAACACTCAGTCAGTATTGCGATCTTCAAAAAAAGGAGACAGAAATAACCTGTGAAACTACCGTCCAATAGCCCTCTTGGACTCACCGGGCAAGTTATTTGCTCCAAAGAAAACTTTAAAAAATCTTTATTTTGCTGGCATACATGTAATCAACCGCTACAGATCGTCCAAGAATACACTTACTTAGGGGTGAATATAAATATCATCTCTATTGAAAAGCCCTATAAATTAGTGGTGAGACGGGAGATGGAGACAATGACAGCATAAGCATCAATGCTCCTGAATAAATATGGTGCATTCTTAATAGTCCCAATGATCACCGTTTATAAACAAAATGTAGTGCCTACGATAATATATGGGGCGGAGACAAAGCTGCCGGGGCGTAGACCAAATTGGGAGAGATTAGAAGGCTTCTATTGGAAGATAATATTACTATTGCCAAAAAGCTGCCCTATGCAAATGATTTGATTGGAAATGGGCCTACCATCGTTGAGAGGGATGGTGGAATGGCGTATATTAGCATTATATAGAACATGTTTTACTAACTAAATAGTTTTTTGTATAGCGCAACTCTCACCCAAAGGTCTCAAGGCGCTCACATAGACAAAGACAACAAAGAGACAAATAAATCCAGATAGGGAGATTAAGAAGTCATTTTTTAAAGTAAAATGACACACAGGGTCATGAAGCAAAGCAGGTTATTAGGTATAGATTTCCAACTTTAAACTTCAAACAGAAAAGTCTTGAGACACTTTCTAAACTGCTGCAGGGTTGCACATTGTTTCAGATACAGCAGAATCCCATTCCAATTTTTTGGACCACAGGCCGCAAAACTTGCTCTGCCTAGTTTTTTCGTGGTTATGCATGGTTGAGTCAGTAACATCTGATCGTTAGAGCGTAGGCTATGCTTAGGTGTGGCCATTTTTAGTTTAGTTTTAAGGTATTCCGGAGCACTATCTGATAAACATTTAAAGACTATAACTAGCCTCTTAAAGATTAGTCTATGCTCTATAGAGATCCAGTGTAGTCTTTTCCAATGTTCTGTAATGTGTGATTGATGACTCAACCCACACACAGCCAGGACTGCACCATTTTGAATACTTTGAAGGCTATTGATATTGGATTTAGTAGTACCTATAAAAAGGCTATTGCAATAGTCTAGTTTAGTGTTGACTATCGCCGCTGAAATTGGTGCTCTGTTAGCTTCGGATAAGTAGGTATGTATTTGCCATAGAAGGTGTGTAAGGAAGGCACATGATGGTTTAAGATATGCCACATGCTTCTGGAAAGCCAGGTGGGCATCAAAGAACACTATAAATAGTTTATAAATGGTCTCTCCAATACCTCCTTGTTATTTTCACTGATGCAAGATTTAACTACACAGTCCGATACTTCATTAAAATCTTGGGAAAGAGAATGGCAGGAGCTGATGCTAAGGACAGAAATTGACTTGTCTTTAATTACAAGATCCGGACCGGGCGAAAAAAAAAATATATATATATATTACACATTACACAGCCACGGTAGTGGCTGTGTAGTTATGGTTAAGTTGCTAGTCCCATAGGAAGAGCACTTTTTGGAAGGCTTATAACTTTGCTCCACCTGGACGAATCCTCACCAAACCTTGCAAAAAAAGTATATGGCCCATTTTGAATCTGATCTCATCAATGATATTTGTGATGTCATCTTTGATGTCCTGGGTGTTAGTCTGAGCAGTGCACGGTGGTGGCGCGAGTTATGGTTGCTTAGCTTACCATAACTGGCGAATTTCAGGGGGTTTTCGATTTTACTTGTAACCATAATGTCCTTTTAACATTTTTTAACTGAATATATATATATATATATATATATATATATATATATATATATATATAATGACTGTATAAAGACCTGGGAAGAGTGCAATAATTCTAAAGTATTTAACATAGGAATGTTTACTCTAAAACCTCTTAATGTATTTAGAAAAATGTCCTAATGCTAGACACAGGAACTTATTTTTAAAACTACGTTTAAATCTATGGTTTACGGTAGACGTAATGGGAGTCTATTTGAAATCGCCAGTTGAGCAGATATGTAGATTGTGGCAAATCGGAGGAAGCATAGACTCTAAGAAATATAATATTGATTTGTCCTAATTTAGTAATACAAGAAGACAGTTTTTCTACAGGCATTTTATGACTACACATCTCTGACCACTGTTGGAATGTAGGAAATGATTTTCAATGGCCACTCTGTCTCTTTAATTTTAGCCGTGATCAACAATTTTCTGTTTTTTTTTTATTTTGCAAAGTTAAAAAGGGGAAGAATAGGAGCTGGAAGATATTAAACCTATAGCCTCTCACAAATAATGGGAATTTTATTTGACCTTTTTTCTGCACATGTATTAAAATTTTAATTGAAATAATTATTATGTAGTATACAGAGGTATTTTATCTGGTAATTTCAACATTTGATGTAAAAATGGCAAACATATATTTTTTTATTATTTTGTATTGTATGTATGCTGAAATTAATATTCAAAGGTTGCCAATTGATGACCAAACAACATTTTTAAAAAAACTTTCAATTGTAACAAAATGTTACCAGGTAAGTAAGAAAGGGGAAACATGATATGATATGGCATTTATAGCACACCTATACACAAGTGTTTTAAGGCGCGACATGGTATCCACCAGCACTCCACTTAAGCTGGGGTGTGCTGGCTCACTACATAAAATTTAAAGGGGGATGAAAATCCCTCTTTACTACTTTGGAACTGTAGTTTGCCCAAGTACATGAAAGAGAAATTAACAGGGGAGTCCATAGAGGCAACCCAGCCTAAGCCCAAAAGATGTAGGAAACTATAACTTCAACCATACACTATGGAGAGACATAAAACGTCACCCATAAAAAGAGTAAAAGACTAGGTGAGAGGGGAAAAAGATTACCCTTCGCCTAGGGACAAGGTAAAATAGTTGCATAGTCAAAGCAAAATATTCTGGGGTTACTACAGGTCAGGAAGATTTATCATTGATATGAAAAGCTTACCTAACACAGTAGGAAACCCACTGCTGTGTTGCACCTTTAGCAGGGACTATTTGAAAGTGTTTTCTTGGAACAGTTCTGGAAACATTAACGTTGTACATTTTGGGAATTATTCCTCCTCCGTTGCTTTCGGGGATTTTGAAATTATCGTATTACAAGAAACTATGCTCTTGGTTCCTTTGCATATTGAAGCTTATACAGTCTACTAAAAAGGCCATGGGGGCGTCCTATTGGTGGGCTTCTAATCACCATCAACCTTAACTTGGGTCCTCTTTCATTCACCCCAATGATGCCCCTCTTGCTCTAAAACTACAGATTGGGGAAGGATGGTACTGTGATGAAATAATTCCTAATTAAAATATACTGGAATCCAGCTGTTTCCCTAACATTGGATTTATGTATAAATTTAGAGGAGTGGTATGGTAATGGCCACCAGAATAATGTTATAGATTGGGATTTTAATTCATCATGTGCCCTTGATGATGTTTGAGATTAATTTCAGGGATCCTAATAAGAGAAGAGGGGAACAATGGGTTGACTTCGACCTTGTGGGATTTGGAGCTCCTTTACAAGGGAATCATTATAAGCTGGTAGAGGCAAGTCTGCCTCTTGGATTGACAAGGTGTTTGTTTCTAAAGCACTTTTACATTATGTATTCATTTTAATGAATTTAGTGATCATGCAGTTATTATTTTGCAATGGACCTTTTCCAGGGCTTTTGTGGGAACATTTTTTAGCAGCTATAGTTCCCTGTAGAAAAGGTCTCCGTGTAAGATGGAATTTTCTATTTTGAAAACAATTTTGGTCTTTTCTTGAGGATCTTATTGGAATCGCCACATTAGTTTCCTGCAAGATCACGTTCAATGGTGAACTTTAATAGGGTTGTGTATTCTTGTCTCTCAAAAGCTACATGTTCAGCTTCGAAACCGAGGGTCCAGGCTTATAATGCCTTGTTAGTTGAGGGGAAAAGGGCGCCACTTAGAAGCCTCAAAAGGTTTTAACTACTGACTCAGAGTATAATATTGCCAAGAAATAAATGTCAGTCTTATAGAAACCGATGTAAATGGATGAAGTATTGACTTAACATCCAAGATAGCCCAAAGATTCTTTACTGTTTAAATGGGAGAAAGGTCTCCCCATTTTGGGACATTACCAATGGCATCTGTGATGAATCCTGAGGCATCATCACTGCTTTAGATCAAGAGGATCCTTTCCATTAGGCAAGGATGGTGAGGCCTGTACCCTATAATCCCCCTGGGGTGGTACTCAGCGGGAGGATCTCAGGGGAGACGGGACCCCTTTGGGAGAACGCAGTATCTCCTTGACCCTCCCACAAGACCCCGCCTATTTCCCATTAGGAGGTGGCCAGGTAGTGTTGCCCCCACCCACATAATGGTAAAAGTCACAGTAGTTTATAAGATCCGAGGGATAGGATGATAAATCTGTGTCCTAGTTAGAAAAAGGGGTTTTATATTCCCTTACTTTCCTCCGAGTAGGAGTGTTTGACGGAAGACCTTGGGGAAGGGCAGGACATGCGTATCAATATCCTATAACCATAGTGCGAGTGTAGGATAGATCGGAACTAGAACAGGGGGCATACCAGGTCTCACCCTTGGCCATTCCCTCCCCAATGCTTGAGGACCCTCTACCCAGGTGATCCTCCCTTGCTTGTCCGCCCCCAGGGTTGGGATCCAAAAGCGATGGCCTGCCCCTCGACACCTGCATAGAAAATCCCTGATGGAGTAGGCAGGGAAGTGACCCTTAGGTTTTTTACATTAAGATGGAGAGTAGATGTAGGGAAGCGGAAGGGATGATGAGTGTTTACATGCATGTGTGTGTCATTGTGACTCCTGTGGCCGTGGGCTGTAAATTATCTGGGGTTTGCTGGACCATTTCCCAGGTCACAGGTCAGCAGGGAGAGGGGCAGGGCCGGGAGCCAGGTCCGATGTTGGAACTGCGTGCATTGCATATAGCTGCCAATACTGCTTTCCTATTCAATAGCAGCCTAGGAAAGCAGAAACTTAGTGGCACGGACAATGTGACTAACAATTCTATCACTTTTCTTGTCGACATATGCTCATTGCTTCCATATGCTTTGTCTTTCATTGTTACTGCGCTTCGAAACCTCTAGTCTGTGGCTCTGGGCGCTAAACAAACATAAGCAGAGTTGGGCCTGCGTTTGCATCGAGGTGTCTCTCCATCCGTCCTTCAGGAAACTGTTCTGCTGTCTGCCACCCGCTTTCCCTTTAACCACAGCTCAGGTCCTGACAGTCGGCCTGCTGCACTGTGCCTTCCAAGGCTAAGCATGAAAGACATACCCACAGCTCAAGTGAATTCAGACCTGTTATGTGCATACCATAAAGCTGCCACTCTCGTATGCTTTCCTTTAGTCCTAAGCTTCTTGCAGTTTACCAAATGTTTGAGCTGGCACTGCAGTTAAAACCGTACCAGGGCTGTACTGTACACAGATTTATTTTATTATTTACTTTACTTGTCGAGTGGGAAATTAGGATTTCTGTGTTTTTCTTTTTGCCCCCCCCCCTCCCTTCTTCTCAAGTGCTTAGTTTTGTGGTCTCGTCTCGGTTGTCCTCTGCTAGGGCCTTTCTGGCTTTCATCTTGGAGACCTCATAAATAAGACCCCCATTTAAATAAAGATTTCCACAAGGAGTTATGCGGTTTGTTGCTGTTGCTCTGCCCAAAACTGGGATTTAAAGGCACAGAGTGGGCGTAGGTGAGAATACTGTAAGTCACACTGTGGAAAAGTAACTGAGCAATGCCTTGCCAGTTCAACTAAGGGGGAGGGGCCTTGAAAGGAGGCAGAGGAGCATCTTCTTACACCTCCAAGTTAACATGTCTGCAAAAGAAATTCCTTTCAATGCTGCTACACTAAAGTGCTTGAAGATGTGGATTTTATTACATAATACAAAGCCCCTTTTCAAGCTTTGCGGCAGGAATGATGATCAAACAAGCTAAAGTAACTTCTCCCTTCTAATGTGTCACTGTTTCAGGTCGTGTATTTGCAGACTGTCCTCTTTGTCAATGTCTATAACTGAGCCTAAATACTCACTTTTCTGTCTGTTCACAACAACCGTATAGGTGAGGCAAGGCACAGGCGGCATGTTGCAGGGCATTTCACAAAACCGGCGACAGTCACCTGCTTGGGTGGGACCAAACCTGTTTTGCATATGGTCTTTCCCCTTTGAAATGGCTTGGCAGGTGAAGAACGATTTTCTGGAGGGTTGCCCAGAGCAACGCCGGAGGTTAGGATTTATTATAAACCTTCCAGCCATCCCCCCTTTCGTTTTGTGACAGTCACCCACTTAACCAGCATTGTATGAATGTGTGATTTTTCAACTGAGATGAGACGTAGGCAGATGGAGTGCAGTTTTGCAACGCAGTCTAAAGAATGCCAGCTTTATGCATTAGAGTCCTGAAGCTGCAAAACATAATGCCCTTTAAGAATAAATTTGTAGGATGAGACGTTCTCCCTGTACCACGTAAGTCCACTCTGTGTACATTTGTTCCTGAGCCAACTAGACAAGTGGCTCTGCCTGAGCAGTGTGCACAGTCATCCTCAATGATCTGCAGCATGGTCTGTCAATGGGGAATGGGGAGGGAGCACACAAGGCATCAAGTGTTTTGCTATGTGGCATTATATTGCCTGAATTTCCTTATTACTGTGATCAGTGTGTGAGTGACATTATCTTTAGGTTTACTCATTTACTAGGCACATATTTCAATGGGCAGTATGGCTCAAAGCCAAGCCTCTGTGCCCTTTGTGTGCCCGCTCTTGTAACAACCATGTTAATTATGGTCTAACTCTAGCGAGAGATGTTAGATTTGTGGGATTTCTTTCAGCATAGACCTATCTTGTTAAGTCATCTAATATTCCATGACTGCAAAGCACGTTTCTTGTTACCGTTATCTATAATTATTGTGCCATAATACATAGGCTTACTGAGCTATCATATAGCCTTGAGACTGCTTGACCGAAAGAAATTAATTTAAAAAACAGACGTTTGCCTATCAAACTAATTTGATAGTTCTTTCTAACTCAATAGCCAGTCGAGTAAGCAGGAATATGCAACCATGATCAGAAATATTACTTACCTTTGATACCTGAATAGTCTTTAGGTTATTTTAGTTTGTTTCTCAACTTGGCCATTGACTGAGAACATTACCCTGCTGAGTCACTGCAGGTGCCAGCCTAGCCTGTTGCACGGGGCCTGGTGAAAGGTCTTTATCCTCAGATGGTTGAATGTGGCCTGTTTGAAGTATGTGGGCTGTATCAGCAGCGGTCCATAGTGCCCAGCTCTAGCAGGACACAAAGGTGGTCCTTGCACCCTTATTGCCATTCTCAGCAGCATTGTTTGAGCCAGAACAGGCTTCAAGAGCCAATGTGGGTGAAGTTTGAGCGGCTCCTCAATTTTCTGTGCAATGTGGTCAACACTGATTTCTCAATACCTTCCACCAGTAGAGAAGTGGGCATAAATGTCACAATGTCTGGGTCGCATCTGGTAGGTACTCATTGACCCTGTGTCAGGGTGGTGCTGGTAGTCTTGCGTCTGGGCCTGATGCTTCAGATAGTGACAGCATCACTAGGGCAAGTTGCAAGACTGGCTTAGTGCAGCAAGTCTGGGTGTGCTTTCTTACAGTGACATGCAACGTTTTACTGTCAAATGAAACGGAAGTAAGTTCTTATATGGTAATATTTGCATCTGCCTGCATATAGCCTGAATGGACATGTGCGGGCACAGCCAGCATGAACATGTTTTTTTAAAATGGCATATATGTTTTCCCACTTAGAATTTAGGAAAACTACAAGGGCCAGAATTCCAACCAAAAATAGGACTGGATGGCTTTCTCGCACATTGGCTATTGGAAATTTTAGAGCTCTGCTCTGTAAGGCAGTATTAATGTGGGCCTTGAAGTACAACATTTCAATATTTGTCCTACGTGCAGCATGAAAGGTACGTGTGGGGCGCCAATCTGACACTTTGGCTAGGGTGGTCAAATTCCTTACACCGGCCCTGCCGGGAAGCTGCACCTTCGGATTCTTTCTATGCTCAGCTGCTAGGGGCTTTTCAATATAATCCTCTGTTGTGCGTTTATTGCCCGTAGAATCCCCATACATCTTGTTTAACTGATAACAGTGAATTGCAGAAGGGCCACTAGTTACAGAAGAAGGGAAACCTCTGAAAGGCTCTTGTTGAATTTTGTTGAATTTTGTCTAGGCTATGGTGAGGAAGCTTCTTATGTTAGGGTCACAAGCAGGGCTCTGATAACATTTTCTCCATGCTTGGGCGGGAGGATAGCTCAGGGGCAACGCATTTGTCTTTGAAGTAAGGCAACGCAGAGCAACACAGGTTTGAATCCCGGCCCAGACTTGGAGACTGGTTTGAAGCACGTTATAAAAAATATTAATTTCTTGGAATCAAATGATTTTTCATGAAGTAAAAAAGTAATTGGCTTTTCCAGTAGGGATCATTTTTGCTTATTGAAAGATGTGCTTTCCCTTTAAAATTCCTCTTGAGATCGGGCAGTAATATTTTAAGTGTCTTACTATGCCACTGCTCTGCTGGTTGCCGATTTGAAAATCTCTGTGGAACTTTGTGGGTATGATATGATATGATAGGTTACTTATAACGTGCTTAATACCCAGAGGTTTCTAAGCGCTGACCAGGGGATCGAATTCTGTTGCTCTGTGTCGTCTTGCTTCCAAGGCGAGCACATTGCCCCTAAGATATCCTCCCAAAACCCATAGGAGGAGGTAGAAGCATAGGATAGGCTTCCCATTTTTGTTGGGCACATTTTCCTGTTTTAGGGAGTTACGATGGGTGCTATATATATGCCTCTTAGCTGTAGGCCTGGTTTTAAGTAAGTGTGCTCACAGGTCTGCTCATAAAACAATGTAATGTGGTTAGCAAGCAGAAATGCAAGAATTCTGATCATCCTATTCTGTGGTGCATTTATTCTGATGCAATTAACATCCTTAAGCCAGTTATTAGAGGAATGTTATCCTGATCCTTGATTTACTTCATTAACGTAGCATATAAACTCTAATTGGCATGGTTTCTGACGCATCCCTTTTAGTTGCCATTATTCCATCTGCAAATATTGTATCCCATCGGAATGGTTTTCCAGCCACATCAGTTATGATAAGCAATATTTGTTTTTTGTAATACACAAGTGATTTTTTTTTTCTCCAATGGCATAAACACTTTCTGTATTGTCTCAGAGCAGTATCGACTAAACAAATAAACCTGTTGTTCATACTAAGCTGCAATGCTTTTTTGTGCATACACATTGTCCTCTGCAAAGAAGTACTTTTGCTAGGTAATGTGGCAGATCTTGAAGTCTTGGTTGAGGAGCTCAACACATAAAATGTGTTTTTCTATCCTATATCTTTGTAAAAAGTGCTTCACTCTGATTTGTAAAGAATTGAAGTGGTTGGCAAGGGGACTTTTCCTTCCAAACTCTCTTCAGAGATGACAGCTCACTAACTATGCATGCTCACAATGTGGCTTAACTTGTTAGTCAGTTGTGCACATAGAAATGAATGTGCGCACGAAAGCTAACCATTTCCGCACTTAGAGAAAAACAATTAGAGGGAACTTGTTCGATACCCTTTCACTGGCTTGCGTTTGCCATCAATTTGCTTTTCTTTGACCTCACCCCGATTGTTTTACAAAGAAAATTAAATGCATTTGCACGTAATGTTGCAGAACGCAACAATTTAAGGGTAAATAGCTGTAAATCGAAGATGGTCATCTTTTCTAAGAAACGGTTGCAACAATCAGTTCATTGTTCAGTGGAGAATGCTAAATTGGAGAGAGTAGATAGACTGAGTTGCTTAGGATTTATGATTTCTAATAGCCTTTCCCGCAGGTTGATGAAACACTGGGAGCCAAGTTTAAACCTCTGCTGGCCCATTTAAAACATATTTTCAGACTAAGAGCTTTCTTTGCTTCTGTGGTCAAACTTTTATTTTACTAAAATTGTCCCAAAAAGTGAACTTTGTACTAAATAATTCTTAGTCTTCTAGCAAATTCTCTGTTCTGGGATCTTAATAAATTACTTAGTCATTAATGTCATTAATGTCTTATGCATATGCACTGGACAATTTACTGCTGGATCTTGGGTCTGATGCTTGGGAACTGACCCACAGCCCAGCACGGACTGAGAAAAGGCTTTATCAACATGATTGGAGGCTTTCCATAGAGCAGCTGCAATCGTACCTGCTCTATACGGAGAACGCTCTTTTTATTGAAGGTAGCTCGAAGGACCTATATGAGTTCAAATTGAATCGAGCCCCAACTCAACGTTTGGGCATGAAGGGATTAACTAAAGAAGAGAGAATGTGTAGATTGTGTCGATTACCTGGAAAGTTGGAAACTTTGAAACACTTGGTTATATATTGCCCCAATTCTCTCAATTTAAGATTGATCTATTTCAAAGGGTTCTCAGACTTCGCATTTCTGCATGCTGGAGAGCGTTTATGGACAAGATTCATGGTGGTGAAAATGTTTCATTGTTACTGGTATTAACTACATTCATAAACATTGTATATGAAACACTTGAGCCTGGCAATGAATATAATCGGTTATGTAGCAATTGGCACAAAAATCTGGTCGGATTGACTGGTTTTGTTCTTAACATTAGGTATTTAAATGTATTTTAAATTTGCTAGAAGGGATTAATGTGATTAGAGTAATATTTTTTTAGGAATTTTAAGATTCAGATTATAATTGCTATAGTTTGTCATTTTTGATAGTCTTGAATGAAAATGTATTGTAGGGTTTTAATGTAACACCATACATTTTTAAAAATAATAGATGTGCAGATAGGATATCTGAGTGCTTGAGACACAGATGATGGCAGAAAACAGAGTATGACAATGACCCAAAAAGTCAAAACTATCCTTCTCACTCTTTCACCCGCTACCCCCCAACCTCTTTCCAGTTACTCTCTGATGCCCTAACTATCCACTGCGATTACCTGACTCTCCTACTTCCCTCACTGGGTTCCTTCGTGCCCTGTACAACTCTGTGAGTGGTGGTTGGGGTGTGCTGTATAATGAATGAGAGCCTGACAGTCTTGCCTTTTAACTTAAAGTACAAATGTTGAATCCCACTATAATAAAACTGAGGCGACCACACAACAAGGTGTGTTAAGAGGATCACACATATAGACCGGTTCGGCTGGGGCACACTGATCCTATCGGATTGAGGGTCTCTCAGGGATGCTCATCACTATTCACCTCTGAGTCCTCAGAGGAGGACACATTCAGGAAAAAACAGGTCGGGAAACATCTAAAAAAAAAGTCTGTGCTTTGCACCAGAATGCTAGAATGGAACTTTAGGTCTCACAACTTATACGTCTTGACTGTCCTGATCTGCTACTGTATACTAGGATATTTGTATTTTACCTGTAGCTGATTGCTCTCCAGCAGTGACAATAACCGGCATCTTTTGATAGGACTTGAGACTCTGACCTTCGCCTGTTAGGTTAGCTATGATGCCCTCTAAGTATTGTAGCAGATAATGACTTATAAAGGTAACTGAAGATTTAATTAACTTATGGTGGAAAACCTTGGAACTGGTGGGTCAGAGTGACAACCTCTTTCTTAAAACAGCTCTTTAAAGTTATCGTGTTCCACACTGGCACAGTTAGACTTTGGTTTGAAACGAGGCTCGCAGCCGGGAAGATCAATGTTACATTTTAAATACTGTGAGGGTGCAAAAGTAAGGTTCGTACACAATGGTGGCATATTTATTGGTACAGACCTTTAGCTTTAGGGATAGAGAGGCCTTTTTCCAAACCTTTCTTGATTAATAAGAGGGGTTTCCCTGCCTCAAAGATAACTAGTGAAATTGTTAGGATGTCCAAAACTAAAGTCTGTCACAGTTGTGTCTCAAAAGCCTATCTCTGTCCTTAACACCAACAACTTGAACCAACTGTGCAAGGATGATCTCTTCCCAAAGTGAAAGTGTTCATGGTAGTTCCAACGAACTCGGGCAAAACGTAATGAAATAAACAATGTTCATAAGTACAGCACTCCAAGGCTAGGGTTGTATTCCTTTCCCCTAGACTACTTCTACTTGCGTTCCTTTTCGGCTTCTGAACCCTGTATCCTTTTAGGTAAATGTCACTTGATAATTTACAAGGATATTCTTCTTGGCTTCACAGATCTTGTATACCATCAACTTGCAACACTTCCCTACCAAGCATAGGATTATGTCCTTTTCATTTCCAGGGTCCTTGACCATCTTGTTCTCAACTTCTTATGTGGGTGCGGGGTCCCAGACTCGCAAAGGTGTGAACAGCTTGGTTTACTCTCCTGCCAAGCTGCTGTCCTCTAATAGACTGTCTCTTTCGCTTACAGGGTCCCAGGCCTCCTTGTTCCTTCAGGACTTTGCCTTTCACATGGGTGCTGGTCTCAGACTCGCAATGTAGTGTTGTACTTGCTTGGTATGCTTGGCAAGGGAGTAAACAACTCTTCCTTGTTTGCTCCTTCTTCAATTAGGGTCCCATACCCTCTTATTCTTGGTTTCTCATATGAGTTGGGGTGCCAGACTTGTACTTCCCTGCCGTATCTGTTTGGTTCACTCCTGCTAATCATACGATTACTCTCTTTATTATTTTCGGATCCCAGAGACCCTTCTGTCTCTCTTGGTTATTCTCTGGGCCCCAGACACTCTTATTCTTGGACTTTAATATGGGTTCCGGTCCCAGACTTGCAATGCCCCTTCAGGGTCCCAGACCCTCTTGCTCCAACTTCTCTTTTCACCCCATTTCTTTGCCGGACCTCCAACGCCTATCAAGTAACCCACATACCCGTTAACTTTTTCGTTGTAGGTACCAGCGTTTACCGAGCAGCTGCGTTGCTTCTGGAGGCTCTGGGAGCATTTGGGTGAGCGGCGGGCTCTGCAGCGGCTATGAAGATGTCTGACTTTGCCTGGCTCCACGTCCCTCTTGGCAGGTGCTTCACCAGGGCCTGGGGTACCCAGAGGTTTGTTTAAGCAGCAGCGTGAGAGGCCCTTCCAGCATGTGCCAGATTTGTGCTCTCCTTTTCCTCCGTTCACGTCTTCCCGTTTGGCTCTCGTCCGCTTGCCTAGTGCACGGCTCCTGCATTCCCCCTCAGGATTTTTCTCCTTCTGCGTCCCAGCTGATCTTATTTTGAACTCCTGCACTTGTTTGTTGCTTTCGTTTTGGGCCAATGACATTCCATGAGAAGCTAGACCACTTGCTTTGATCCTCCAAAGTGATCCTCCGACTCTGTCATCTTCACAGTACTTCTTTTAAAACCAGATGCTCAGTACTTGGTTGGTATTTTGGTCCTGTCAAGTATATTAGTCTGACTTCTTTGACAATAGAACATATCGGCTCTGGCTAGAGGGCGTGGAGGAAGACTTGCTACTGGAGAAGGGTTCATCGGTCCTGAAACGGGGGCATACCATGTCTCCTGAGAATAGTCGTCTCCAATCCCATAGGGGGCTTCCTTACCCATGTGATCCTCCCTCGGTGCACCACCATCAGGGGGTTTATTGTACTATGGACGCACTGCCCTGGCCCCATGGAAAGGTCCCCCCCGCATCCACGGGAGAAGGAACAACCTCCTCAGATTTGTCAAAATGCATAATATTTAAATGTAAGATGAAAAATTCTGAGGCTCCTAAAAATGTAATTGTGCTCCACTTTAACAACTCTCTTTAACCCATGTGCAATCCCTGTGTATCTGACCAACCAGTTTTGATTTGATTGTAGAAACATGAAGGCATCTGCCATTTACAGACTTCTACAAAAAGCATTTCATTTAAATTATACCGTCTGCTACAAACACATAGGGAGCAGAGATTGACTCATGAGCCGCTTACTGAGTTATAGGACTCAGTCCTGTTTTGATATGAATGTTCATACCCAAACATGTTCCCTACCGAGGGTTGCTGCTTCTAAAAAAAATTAAGTGTCAATGAAAATACCAAAGCTAAGCCTCATCAGGCCGTGCAAAATCTACGCGACCACTCTCATAGTGGAGTCATTTTTATCCAGGTCGAGTACCGCTTTCACGGTAGTCGACCTTGCTGTCAAGTATAATGAAATTCTGGGATGTTTGAAACTTACTTAAGTGTGAAATAAGTTTCACTTTGCGTGGCAGGCCCAGGGTGGCAGCACTCCGGCAAACATGAAGTAGGCTTTTGGTGAAGCTCACCATTTTACCGAAAGCGCTGATATATTTTTGTCACTTTTTGCCATGGTTCGAATGCGCATCTCTAAATTCAAGGAGACAAACAAACCTATCTGCTGGTCTAGCTGGATTTTAAATAATTTGTGAGGCCTGCTCGGTCATAGTAATCTCTGTTGGGCATGTATCTACACTACTGAGTCTCACACATTTTTGCTATGCCCTGAAGTAACTAGATTTATAAAATACATATTTGTCAGAATCAATGGTTGTAGGCTAGAGGTTTGCAACCTGTGTCTGTAGAACATATCAATACATGTACAATATGGTTGGTCCTCTTTAGGTTTAGCAATGATATCGTTCTCCTGCCGAAGTGGGACAGACTTGTTCTCCATGCACTTCATCTTGCAAACATACATTTTGGGGAAAATGAATGCATTCTCTTGAGATTGTGAGACCACTTTTGATGCATCCAGGAATACATTGATGGCCAGGTATTTTTTTCCCATTTGGAAATGAAACTGAGAAACATCTGCTGCATACTTTCATAATGGGCATAACCTTTGTTTTGGACAGTTTACCTTAAGTGTTATGTTTTTAACCTATAGGTAATTCTGCATCAAAACAATACAATACAATAATGTCTGTCTCCGACAGCACCATATACTGTTCACTTTAGTGAATTGTTCTGGACAATCTTCTTCTCTGGTGAATAGTAGACAACAGTAGTTCCCAAGCTAAAACATAAAACCACCCTCTTTAGTGCCTCTCCACAAATTAAAACCACTGTAAGCATTCACATTAACATTGCAACTTTAGAATCTGTGGAATGTATTTGTGAACTCCTAGAGAACACCTTTATGGCGTTCATATAACGGCCCGGCAGCCAAAGTTATTGGCCTGAGCGAAGCTTCAAGTGGCTTGGAACGTGGGCTTACACCGGCAGTTCAAGCCTGCGTTCCTAGCCACATGATTGGTTGGCTTCCCCCCGCCGGATGCCAGTTATGTATCTTAGTTGTAGCTCAAGTAGTCCAGGAATGATGCCACAAACTTGATAAACAGTAAAAGTCAGGTGTTAAGTGTCTGGTAGATCACTGGGCAGTCATCTAGGCCTAGGTATTCTAGGGTTACAAGAGAAAGTTAAAAATTGAATGAGCCAGAAAAGGAAACGTGTCCACACCCCGCCAAGTCATTCTCACGCAACAGACAGATTGTCCTGTGATTAGCATAGCATGCAACTTGTAATTTTATCATTCCCCGTGCGGGCAATAGCCACCTTGGAGCCTAAAGCTTTAAGTGCTTCCCTAGGTATCTTCCAGCTGATTACATTGAAATTGAAGGCATTTTTTCCATCCAAAGTGAAAATCGATTGAGTTCAGTCAAGTGAAGTAGCATGCTAAGATCGGTATTGCCCTTTGTGTATGTGGCCAGTGTATGACCTTGGATAAACTCGTCAGAATTTCAAAGTCCATATTGAGAAGAGAAATTGGACTGTATTTGCAATACTCGATACTGTTTTGGTATTTGGAAAATTATTGTAGTTTCAAATTTCATGTTTTTTTAAAATATTGGGGGTTTGAAAGACTTAAATATGATCTTAAACACCAACCAGAACCAATGAAGGGACAGTGATTGCTTATTTTCATATCAACTGCCCGCTTTACTCTTGCCCTTACACCATCCATGCTTCTGCCTGGTCATCATACTATGCTGACCTTATAACATGTCTCTGCTCTCACCCTTGAACATTCTCTATGACCCTCTACGTGATGCTCTCCCCTTAACAAAACAAAAGCTCACTATTCTCTCTCTCAACTGAAGACTTTGCCTCCTACCTCTCCTCCAAAATCACAAAGATACACAATACCTTAAACACTTCCATCTCTTCTACCTCCTGCCTTCCCTTCACCTCCTATCACCTCCTCACTCCTTTCTATAACACACTTTGATCCGAATGAACTCCTACTGATCCTTCACTCATCTAACTCACCCTGTGCTCATGTACATCCCTTTACACCTGAAAAAAAATAAAAGAATGTCAACTGATCATCTTTTTAAAACTCTCCACCCTCTACAACCTCTCTTCCTCTACTGACATTTGTCCTGACTGCCATAAAAAAGCCACCACAATCCCCATTCCGAAGAAACCCACTGCTGGCTCCAGCAACCCCTCATTCTACAGACTGCCTATAGTATTCAGCCACATTATCGGCTACCTTGAGGAACTCTGTGCAACCCTTTACAATCTTGATTACAATCTTGATTATGGAGTAAACGAGTGCGGAAACAGCACACACTCCTGTCTCCAACTTTTCAACTACGGCCCACCACTTCCACCTTACCTCCATTCTAATCCTACTCTCTCTGCAGACTTTGGCAGTGTAAATCTTTCCTCCCTCCGCCACATCCTCTCTTCCCTTAACTTCAAGGAGACCACACCTCAATGGCTTGCTTGTTAGGTAGATTTTCATTTTTATGCAGAGTCCCCTCTACATGTGAGTTCCCCAAACAATTTTTGCTTGACTACTGGATTTTTGATCCATTCCCCCGAGTGAGTGGTAGCCTTTTTCCACCCCTCACTCATGCTTTTATCTTATCCTTTGGGATACTTTGTATTTCTTTTTATACCATTGTCTTGGAGTTCTACTTTCCTCCAATATTTATGACATCTATATTTTGACTTTTGCATCGCACAGCACTCTGTTCAGTGTTGCTGGGAGCCCTTTGGGCTTCCCTTTTTGTTTTCTGCTATAGGGGGATATTTGAATCCTTCTTATTTTTCATATTGTGAGATCAGCACACCCCACCTTATGTGAAGTGCTGGGGGGGCTGCTTTGTAGCCCCTTTCTCCCTGCTCCTGTAACTTTTTGATTACAGCGACAAGCTAATCTGAATGACGGGTGGCAATGTTTTATCCTAGCTACCTTTTGTGCACATTTTACTCCCATGAGGTACTTAAAGCAGTGGTAGTGCACAGAGGGTCATCATTGACCCAAAATGGCAATTGTTCTTTTTTTTTTTAACCCATTCAAGATGGCTTGTCCCTTCTTGGTCCATTTTCTGCCATGCTTGGTGGGGGAGGTCCTTGTTTGACCCTAGCCTCCAGCGTGTCTGTGAGGACAGGAAATGGGGGCAGGACTCTGAAACTCTTCTGTTCTTTGGTCTTCTGCTGTGTCTGCCTGGAACCAGTTCCAATTGAGAGGCTGCAGCCACCACCCAGAGTTTGAATGGTGCATGGATGCGGATTGACTGGGTTCCTGCATAAGAGATATGGAGCTGGAGAGATGTCCGCAGCCACTTCCAGATGACCAGAGATGCCCTCTTGATTGATCGCTGCTTTCTGGCCCCTTCTTCCAAGCATCACGAAAGCCCCGAAAAGGATGACTTGCTCCCTTAGACTGGTAGGTCCAATAAGTCTGAAGACAACCTGCGTTTTGAGCTGTGACCTTCACAGGCTGCAAACCGCCAATACCCTGGGACCTGTGACCACAGTGCAGTGCATAGACTACCGAGGATCGAATCCTCAAACGTTGGTGGACTCCTTCTGGACTTAGAGGCAAGATTCTACTCCTTGAAGTCTCCTCACCGGAGTGCTGAACCAAGAAAGCAAGGTGAATCCACCAGGCGGTAATCGTTCTTCACTGGTGTCTTGAAAAGGGCACCAAAATCAAAGAACCTCGAAGAATCCTTTGTCTGGAGCCTCTTCACTTGACTGCTGTTGCGAGAATCATTCCAGTATCCCTTCTTTCGTTTACCTGACCCAGAATCCGGTGAAAGGTTCTGCTGGTGTTGCATCGATGGGGCATCGTACTGCATCTGCTTCTTGACTCCTAAAGTACTGTGAGACTCTTGGTAGAACTTACCTAGGGTTGCTCTACTGCTCCTATGTTGCTCTAGTGCTGATTCATGTGTTTGGGAGTGTGCCCATACACGTTCGCCAAGGCGCAACGTCTGTGTGTCTACAGGGAGTCTTCTCTGAAGTCCCTGACCCTTTTCCCAACTAAAAGTGTTTCTTATGCTATAAGAAGTCTTCCACTGGGCTATTTGAACTTTCCACAGCTAGTACCTTACCTGTTTTGCCCTCCAATCTGACTCTGAGACACTTGTAACTAGACAGGGATGGACTTCTCAAGTGTTAGTCCTTTGTAAAGTAATAAAAAGCATTTACCAGCTTTATGTTGGTTTTGTTTCATCCGTTTGTACCTGAAACAGATATATTCTGAAAGTTATTACAAAAGGTTTACTTACCTTTGAGCAGAGGCATAGCCAGGATTTTCTAACAAGTGGGGCCTGAAGCAAATGTAGTTGGGCCCACCGCAGTGACATGAACACCTGTAAATACCCATACAACTCTGCGGAATGGTCTTCTACAGATTTTAGGTGGGCCTTGCCCACTCAGGCCCTACTCTGTTTACGCCTCTGCCTTTATAATACTTTTAGAATAGCAGCCTGCAACTCAGTGGTTTACTTACTGCAAATGCTGCCTTTGTAGTACTTGCTTTTCTAAAGAATTTTAGCGTAGTGTATATATAAACCATTATTTGTATGTAACTTTAGTGTATCAGTGTTTCTTTGGCCTATGTGTATACTCTTGTACTGGCTGAAGCCCTTTCTCTCTCCGGAGATATATTTCCAATGGATTCCTTCCTCCCCCAGGATTCCTCATCTATGATCCTATCCGCAGCACAACTGATCTTAATGTTTTCTGCCACCAGGCGGCACAATGCGGCTTTGCTTCTGCTTTGCCCGACGCCTCTGCGCACCCCATGTCAGACATGATTTTGGAGCCAGTATATATCTAGGCCCCACACCCTGTGACTGCAGTTCCTTTTTTCCACGCACTTTGTACGCTTTGGGAACATGCAACTTAGTTTCGATGAGAAAATGCCCAACCCCGCTAAGGTCTTTGGTTTCAAACCTTGCCTGGATTGCGGCCGGCTCATGTCTGTTTCAGATCCCCATTGTATGTTTATCCATACACCCCAAAACTCTCTAGGAAAGGGTGATGGTCTCTGGACAGGTTTCCTGCAAGAAAAGAAAATAAGATGCACCGAAGATGGTCTCACTCGCCTGGCGCTTCCTGGCGGCATCACTCTGTCTTCTAAGAAGAGGAGTCCTCTTTCCAGAGGCTCCCCAGAACTGGTTCTGCAGGTGCCATTACCCGTCCAATCTTTCACACTGGAGGAATGGCAGAACGTCTGATTGAAGATGATTGACATCCTCACCAAGGCCCCAGTGCCGATGGTTTTGGCCTTGGCCCCGGCTTGCTCCAACCAGACCCACTGTTTCACCAAACCGACAGTGTACCCGCATGAGAATACTCACGCACGCCTACAGGCTTGAGCCTGGACCTCAGGGGGGGACAATGTCTCCCAGTGCTGACAGCCACTGCCTTCGGTTGTCAAGGCCTTGGTGCTGGTTCTGCCCTAGTCTTCATCAGCATTGAGGTTGCCAGACCCCTCCGGAGTACATCCCTATTCCAATGAGGCCATTTGTTATACTTGACTTGTCTTAAATTACGGTTCAGATCAAGTCTATGGGATTGCCCGTCCCGCACTACCTGCCACCTCCATTATTACCTTGTGTAATACCATACTGTTTTCCCCACAGCATTCATTGTTCTTGGGAGTAATACTTACTTGAAACCTTGTGCTTTAGACCGGACATCATCATAAAATAGGCGTGGAATACTTTACTGTTCAGTGGTGAGTTGTACACCTTTGTTACTTCATTTTGATCACTTCCTTCATTTTATTTTATTTTTGTTCACCCCCTCCACCATTTTCAGAATTTATACATAAGCACCCATGAATCACTTTACTACCGGCCTTAGTTCACTGCCTCAGTAATCTGAATACCACTTCCCTGGTGTATTTTCTGATACCTCCTTCTTTGGAATATGGGGATTTTTATTTTCTCCATTTCTACCTCTAGTTATTTTTATTAACACTGTGTTGTTGGGTACCTCGATAGTGACTCCCACAAGGTTGGCCATTTGCATAACATTGGATTGACTTTTTCCTGAACCATGGCTCAATCGCTCTGCTCTTGACCACTGTTGTTTGTATCGTCTTTATATCTGTTTTTTGTAATATCTACTTACTGTTCTTTAGATCTATACATTATTTTCTTTCTGTTTCCCTTAATTGTTAAAACTAGTCCAATTAGGCCCTTTTGAAGAAGAGGGAATCCTCGAAACGCATCGGCCACAACACAATTGGACATCGCTTTTTGCATCATTTGTTGCTTTTTCGAAAACTAAATATGTTAAATGTAATAAAGTGTTCCTTTTAATTGAAAGTGCTTCTTGGCACATTTTTTCTATGTCAAATAAATTGTCATTTATAATTTACATGACATTGGCATGCCTAGATGTTTGAACACCCTTTGTGGCATCTGTAATTAGTGTGCAGGGGACGGGAGGGTCCCAAGTTTGGGTCCTCTTACCTTTTTCCCTCCGGAGTACGTCCCTCTTCCAATGAGGCCATTTATGTCAAGAGTGCACCAAATCTATGATGAGGAGAGCAGGCCAATTCCCTTTGATTTGGAACCATTGGGCTCTAGAAAGGAGAGGGACTTCCCAGCAGAATTATATGGGAAAGCTGATGGCATCCAAGAGCTGGCAGCTGATCTTCAGCTGTATAGTCTACCAGCCCCCACTCTGGTTAAGCTTCACACATTTTTCCTAAGGTTGATGGCCAAGGTTGCTGATACCATGGCATTATCGGCCGCGTCCAGACAAAAGGTCCAGTTCAGATTCACAGACATCCTGGACGAAGGACCTAAGAAGGAGGCTGTGCTACCGTTTAAAATAGCAGTGGAAGCTCTAGTGCAAGAGGTGTGAAAAAGGCAAAGGAGCATTTTCCTGCTCCCTCGGAACCAGCATTTTTGTACACTAGTGCCTCCCCAGGGAGCTTGGTGGTACAGGCTCCAACTGCAAATTTAAGCACATCCACCTTTCCTTCCTTCCCTTGTGACCGGAGAGTAAGAGATTGGATGCCTGTGGAAAGAAGGTGTTTGCCTCTGGAAACCTCGCCCTCTGGACAATTAACACCTCCTGCACCTTGGCAAAGTTCTCTTTTGGTCTTTGGTCTGTAGTGGTCAACGCAGCGGATCGCCTCACTGAAGAGGACATGATAGGATTTTT
Organism: Ambystoma mexicanum; assembly: GCF_040938575.1. Lineage (NCBI taxonomy): Eukaryota > Metazoa > Chordata > Amphibia > Caudata > Ambystomatidae > Ambystoma > Ambystoma mexicanum. The sequence continues at coordinate 1,384,300,461 of NC_090929.1, read as the reverse complement.
GGCCGTGGTTCAGGATGGCAGGGAGGCTGCCTACCTGATCCTGTAGTCTGGACTCGACGTAGAGGACTGTTGGGCATTGCATGGCCACAAGCACGATGGTAGGACATAACTCTTGGATGAGGACATGAGGCTCTGTGCAAGATGTGCAGACAAAGCACTGGACATGCCCTTTGACAAGCATTACCTGTTTGGGGCCCAGATCAACAACGCCTTACAAAGGTTTCAGTCTTTCAAGGTGATGGAAAAGTCTGGGTTTTTGCCCTTCTACCTCCTACGCCTCCTGGAGGATGTCGTCTTGGAGGATGTCTGTCCGCTTCTCTCAAAGAGTGTGATTGAACTGGTACTATGCTCCGAGCGAGGAAAGGGGTTGTATTCAACTTATTTTCTGGTTAGGAAAAAGGATGGCGGCTTGGGATCCTCTGCCATCAACCTTAGATTCTAACAGTTCATTCATCACGGCCATGGCTGTGAGTCAGCCTCCACAATATTAGAAAAATGCACCTCCACTTCTCAGCCAAAACACAGTTCTGTATTCTTGTGTTCCACAAACTCAATTACTGCTTAAGCCTACTCATTGCTTGCTCCTCAAGCCTTCTCCTTTACTCATTTTCTCTCATTAACAAAGTCCTGAATTTTGCTATTCGAACCTCATATAATCTTCCCTCCACCTCTGCACACTACCACTGTGGTGCCAGGCTCTCCATGCAAAATCGCTCCTTAAATTCCTTCAGGTCTTTAGATTCATCCATGGTGTTGCCCCTCAACCTGCCGACTGCATTTCCTTATACTCTCTTGCATGCTGCATTCCGTCTCACACACCCTAATCTTTCCCTCCCCTGCCACCATTGTGCCTTATCCCGCTCTTCCTTACTTTCCTCACTGCACTGGAATGCCACCCACCCTCCCCCAGACAGCAAATATGCCCCACCTCTTGAACGGTAAAGAGCATACTCAAGCTCCACCTTCTGTCCTACGAACGGCCTCCTCCATTCTCCCCAATTTAGCCTAGACTACCCTAACCCCGCTACTCTGTTGGTATGTTCAGCTGTAAGTATGTCCATATGTATATTAGTAGCACTAGGGCCTATATATTAAAAGTTACTCACTGTAGTGACTAATATACTCTTAGTCCTTAGTCCCCTTGCCTCCATACTGTATGGGCGTCCCTCCCTAGGGACGGGAGACGGAACCTTTTTCACCAGAAAAACCTTCTCCCCATTTAAATTTAGAGGCGCACAGGGGTGCGGCCCTGGGAGCATGCGCCACCCTGTTTCCGCCCACTGGTGCCACTTCTCAGTCTCCATTGACACATCAATAATATTTGTTATTGCCTAATGACACCAGTATTAGGGGGGAGGATGGTGGGACGTATGGAGGAAAGGGGACTAAGGACTAAGAGTACGTTAGTCACTACGGTGAGTAACTTGTAATTACTCTTATGTCCCGTCCCCTTTCCACCATACTGCATGGGCGATTACAACGGAATGAAGCCCCAGGGTGGAGAGGAGGCCCTCCTTAAGCAAACAAGTTCCTTAGAACCACCTGTCTGAAGGCCGCGTCTGACTTTGAGCCAGCGTCCAAACAGTCATTCTTACAGAAAGCTGAGGGGGTGGCCCAGGTAGCTGCCCTGCTTATGACCTGCCAGGGAACATGCTGCTGAAATGCGATGGCCTTGGCCCTGACGGCATAGGCGTGCATGTTGGCTGGCAGCGGTTCACACTACCCTATCACAGGCCTCCTTGATGGCTGCAACCATCCCCCTTGCGATGGAGGCCTTGGATGCCTGATACCCGGGTCTGGAGCCCCCAAAGGTGACAGAGTGCGTCTGACTTGGGGAAGCCCTTTGTCCTCTCCAGATAGAATTTCAGAGCGTGTCTGACATCCAATCAGTGCAAGACTCTGAGCCTCGTCCTTGGGGTCCGCGAAGAATGTAGGTAGGACTATTTCCTCGTTCAGATGGAACGCAGAGGGTTTCTTAGGTAGGAATGCCAGGTGAGTCTGCAGGACCACCTTATCCCTGTAGAAAGTGTTATAGGGTTCTGAAGCCACCAGAGCCTGGATTTCACTGACTCTGCGAGCAGAGGCAAGACCTACTAGCAGACCTGTCTTGAGGGTGACCAGCCTGATGTCCACGAACGCCGTTGGCTCGAAGAGTTTGTGCGCCAAGGCACCCAGCACCTCATTGAGGTCACACACAGGGTGTGGCTTCTTGATGGGCGGGTAAAGCCTGGACAAGCCCGCCAGATGTTTCTTGACTATCGGGTTGGAAGAGAAGACCTCTTCCGAATTTCTGTATGCTCCTATGGCTGCGAGATAGGTGCAACATGTGTCCACCTGTAAGCCTGAGTGGGCAAGAGGTGCCGAGAAAGAGAGCACATCGTGCAGTGTGCACGTCAGGGGTTTGATCCTCTTAGAATCTGCTCCATTTACTTCTGTATTGGCTCCTAGTGGCCTTGCGCCTAGCACCCTGGATGATCTCCAGGCTAGCTCTGGACAGATTTACTGCAGCGAAATGACTGCTCGCTATAAATCTGCCAATATCCGCATGGAGTCATGAGGACTCCAGAATTGGGGAATTACACTGCCCTTCCACCACTTGGAATCTTGTCGTAATCCCACAGAACGAAGTGGAGGTAACAGTAAATGTTTTTGGTTGTAATTGGGAAGATAGACCGCCGAATTACTGCCAAACATGTAATGAGGCCGTTTCCTTGAAGGTAGCTTTATCATGTCCATTATGATGGTCGCTACCATTCAGCCTTGCTACCAGGAGCAACCTTGCACCAGGACTGGGAAGAGGTGACTGACTGCAGCCGTCACCCCATTGTTGAAAGTGTTGTGTAGTATATAGGTTGTAAGTCAATGTTTATCTAGTATTGATATGTAGGGGGAGCCATGGTGTTCGGAGTAAGTATTTGGGGGAATGCTAAGTAGTGGTAAGTAGGACAATATATAAAGATGTAGGACAATATATAAAGATGGCCATTATTTAAAATGGGGGGTAGAGTGGAGGTACTCTGGTGTGGGATAGTGTGGCGACCTGTCTGAGGCCACCTAGCAAGATGGGACCACTCAGAGGCCATCTTCTGGCCTCGCACTCCATGTGGATCGTAACTGAGTTTAGGTAGGGGATCTGTTGCGCCAGACTCCTCCTAAGGATCCCTGAAACCCCTCCATGGCAGTGTGGGCTGACGTAACGGGTGCCCAGTCAGTTGGAACTCACGCCAGGGGAATCCTAGGGAGAAGATAAAAGGTATGTGTGGTTTTATTAAATACAGAGGAGTCCCTGTTGGGATAAAATTTGCTCTGGTGAATGTCTCCCTTAGCGATCAAAGAATTCTAGGTGTGGCCCATGTCCTGTTCTCAGCAATTTTATTAAGTGGGTGCAGTGCCCCTCTCTGTGGGCTGGGGAGAGGGGAAGGTGATTTCCATGAGAACTGTTCCTGACCTAGGCCAAGATTGGATGCTCCCTGTCTTCGGTTCGGGCTGGGAAACAAGGACTACATTATCCTCGAGTCTGCACATTTGAAAGATAAGGCATCAAAGATCTGGAATCTGCAAAGAAGACCTTGTATCCATCGGAACCAACTTGCATAAGGTGTGTAACTTGTTCACCTTTCCCATTCAGAGGCCTACACTTCTCCGAGCTAAAATCCCATCGAGGGTGAACTATACCTACACCCTATATACTCTGGTCTCTCTAAACCTCCCTGGCTAAACAAACCATACGGAAAAATGCAGCAAGACTTGCCTTCAATCTCAAACCACACACATACACCATACCTACACTCTCCCAACTGCACTGGCTACCTCCGGCCCAAATCATATTCAAGTTCCTCTCCCTTGCACTCCAAGCCTTATATAGCCAAGGAATGATTTGCATCCAGGCATTTATCAAGGCCTGCCAACCAGCAATAGCCTTCGGAGCCTCAGACTCTGCCCTCCTTGACGTTTCCAGATTCTCAAATCGATGTATGGGAGGCAGGTGTTTAGCTGTGCAAGCTCCTTCCATCTGGAACACTCTCCTCCAACCTTTGTCATAAAGTCTACTTTAGATGTGTTCCTATTATGCCTTTTTCCTTTCGAAAACAAGTCCAATATCCTCTGCTGGCTCCCTCTATCTTGGCTTTGCATGCTATGAAACGACCATTAGGTTGCATGGGGTGCTACAAGAAATATAAATTAATGGTTGCTATGGTAGAATACAGTCTGAATGAAATGAGAATAGTCAAATTAACACTAAATTGGGGATGAAAAAAAGTAATGTTTTATTATGAAAGCATTTTAATAATACATCCATATGATTGTTTTCCTGGCTACCCTTGGCAGAAACCATCGCAGAATATCAAAAATACATACAGTTGTACAATCTGATTCTTAAACGTTTGAAATTTGTTCGTATAAAAATGTCGATCATTGAAACAAATCTGGGACCCTACTGGTGAATTTGTATGAGAAGACTTCAGTTTGTTAATGTTCTTCTTTCTACTTCCCAATGGCAGTAAGAGACTCAAAGTGTGACTATCCTGCAGCTTGTAATGCTCTGGAGACGCTCTTAATCCACCGAGACTTGCTAAGGACCCCTGTATTCGATCAGATTATTGACATGCTGCGAGTGGAACAGGTCAGTTTGGATGTGGCACTATCTGACTTTACTTGCAAGTTTGCTTATGCCTCATTTCCCGGGCTGTATATTTATATATTGTAAGGGTGCAGAAGGAGGAGACTAACACACAGGTGGCATCGTGATTGCTATAGACTTTTATTCAGTATAAAAATAAAGAGAGAACCGGTCTTTCCCTATATCTGAGGGGTTTCCCTGCCTCAATGTGCTAATGGGTCTGTCAGGATGTCTTTATTTAGAGTCCACCATCCCTATTTCTATCCCTTACATTTATAACTGGACCAAAAGGTTGCACCAATGTTATTGGTCCAGGAGAATGACTCTCTCCTCCTAGACTGGATGGCACAGTTCTGGTTGCAAGTTCCTCACCAGGGGGAATTACTCCCCTCCCCCTGGTTCTGATTCTTCACAAACAAAAACAGGATTTCTGATCCTTTAACAATATGCGTCAAAAGATTCACTATTTCTTTACTCTAGGGAGAATTGCTCCCTTCCCCTGGATTGATGGTTTGATCCTCCTTGCAAGCTCAATTACCAGGCAAATGACTCCCTTCTCCCGGCCTCCCCCTTTGGCTTTGTTCTCACAGTTCTCAACACCAGGGGGAATGTCCCCCTTCCCCTAGCCTTTCTCAGGCTTATCTCACAGTTCACAACACCAGGGGGAATGACTCCCTTCTCCTGGCCTTTTTGTATGCTTGGTTTCACAATTCAACGCTCCACTAGTTTGTTCTAGCAGACAGGTTCACACTTCTACCTGGAACTGCTTTGAAGATTACTTTTATTGATCTTCACTTGCAGATGCCGGATTCCAGACCACTATCTTCCTGCTACTTTGATTTGAGTATGGCACCAAAGAAAATGACTTGCATTTTGTTTTTGGGTACCTTTACGTCCCGTCCCCTTTCCTCCATACTGCATGGGCATCCCTTCCAAGAGACGGAACCTTTTTCACCAGAAAAAACCTTCTTCCCCTCTACATCTAGAGGCACGCAGGGGTGCGGCCCTGGGAGCATGCACTGCCTTGACTCCGCCCTCTGGCACCACACCTCCGTCCCCTTTTCCTCGTCGACGGGAACGGGCCGAATTCACCAGCGCTCCTGGGTTTGGCATCGGCCATGTAATTCCACGTGCAGATACTTCTGTCTTTTTATCATATAGGTACTCGGTCCTCAGGCGTCACACTCCTCCTTCCACAGGGTTCAGTAGGTGTCCATCCTGCGACGGGCTCGTCCCAACTTCAGACGCCCTCTGCCTACGTTGCCTTGGCCCAGACCATGGTTGGCAAGCTTGTACAGCGTGCAACGCCCTGTCATCGAGATCTCTGAAGAACAGGCTAGGCAGGTGGAGGGAGCTCTTCCAGAAACCGCTTCCAGAGGACCTGAAGTTCTTCAGCATGGGGTCTGGCGTGGATTCACATGCTCATGAATATTCCCCGTCAGGCTGGGAATCCTCGGTAAAGAAAAAATCAGTATCAGTTTTGTTTCTGATCTGTCTTTCTTAGTAGTAACCAATCACTGATCTCTGGGTCATAGTGCCCCCAGCCAATGACTGCCCTCTCCCTAAGCCCCTCCCCTGGCAGCCATCCTCAGATTTTTACCGCACGTTCAAGTGTTGGGAGTCCTCGTGCTTTAGCTCTCGAGCTTTTACTGCGTTTTTGCGCTTTTTCAGGAGATGTTCTCATTTTTTCGGTTTAATCGAGCCTCAAGTTCCACCGTTTCTACTTCCGATAACGGGGACCCGTTTCGGAATTCTTCTACGCCCCTCAAGGGTGAAGTTTTTCGTCGAGTTACGCTTCTTGGAGGATTCCAGAAGATCTGAGGCCTACCTCAACGGACATGGCCCAGGACAAGGGAAGCTCGACGCCCGAATCCAAGCTGTTCAGGAGCTGCCCGGGATGCGGATTGCAAAATGTTTTCAAGGAGGACGAGCATTCGAGATGTCTCTACTGCCTTCATGAGGACAAGACGCACGTGGAGAAGGACTGTGCGTTCTGCAAGAACCTGTCGGAATGGACCAAGCAAGATAGTCATTCCCGCCTTGCCGCCTGGCTGGAGAAGGGCACAGCAGGTGAAAAGGCGAAGAAAAAGTCTGAGCGGTCTTCTAAGTCCTGTGAGGGCGCCCCGGCGACGGGGGCCCAACAGAAGGCCAAGCACTGTGTCCACGGCACCGGGAGCGCCGAAAGGTCGGGCCCTTCGGCTGCCAAGCAGGGCGCGACTTCCCCGGCACGATCAACCACGAGCCAGCGCTGTGGTTCGGGGAAGAGGAAGACGGAGAACCCGGGTAAGCTTCTGGAGAGGCCCCGGTCGATCTCGAAGGGAGCGAGGCGATGACCGCCCAAAGCGAAGGCCCAGGACGCACCTAAGGTGGTGAGGGCCTTGATCCACCCGGCAAAGGCCTCTATTGAGGGAGTCGCAGCGGCCCTGGCAAAGCCGGCAAAGACTACGCCAGTGGAGGCGGCCTCTGGGCCCAGAGATTCCCTGCCACCGCGGAGGGAATCCTCTTTCCAGACCATCGTTAAGACCCCCGTGAAGACCCCGGTGGAAAAAGAGGGGTGGGGGGCGGTGGCCATTACGGACTCGGATTCAGCCTCCGAGGAGGATCCGGTGGAAATCGTGAAAGGCCTCAATGAGAGGTTCGAAAGGCCTCAACGAGAGGTTCGAGAAGTTTCGATCCCAGGGGAAGGTTACTGCTGATGTGATCGAAGATAGCGACGATGGTGACGGCGAGGGCCCAGTGGAGCAGCCATCCCGTCCGTAGCAGCCATTGCCCGAGCCCCAGGATAGCTCAGCGGCCATTTTGTTGGCGATCCAATCCTTATGTACTGAGATAAGGACGAGGTTACCACGGACCCCGACGGAGGATCCAGAACCAGGACCGTCGGGAAGCCCTCCGAACAAGCGGAGGAGAGTCCACCCTGCACCGCCCTTCGTGCCCACGAGGCCTGTGAACGCCTCATCCCCCTCGCCGGACCCTCGGGATGATACGGCGACAGATACAGTGATGGGGACGGACGACAACGGCGGCGATGATACAACGGACATTCCTTCACCCCCCCTCCCCTCGGGCCTCTCCGCCTGACGAAATTGGCTCTTTCCACGCCATGATAGCCAGGGCATCCGAGCTCTTCCAGCTCTGCCCTGAGGAACAGAAAAAGGAAGGTTTTCTTTACCAACGACGGGAGACCAAGAGAAAGACGGTCCTCGCGGTACCGTTGCTCGATGACATCTGGGACGAGGGGCTGGCTATCCTGAAGAACCCTTCCACGACACCCGCCAAAAGGGACAGGTACGAGAAGAAGTACCGGGTCCCCAATGCCGCCCCCTTGTGCCTCAGGGCCCAGCCCACGCTGGACTCGGTCGTCTCGGCAGCGGCCAAGAAGAAAACGGCGGGTGCGGCGGCTTCAACTTCCACTTCCCCGCCAGACAGCGAAGGCAAGAAGTTGGACTCCATGGGACGACGACGATTAAGGCGGCCAATGCCTTAGCGATTGTGGCCCGTTACAACAGGGAGCTTTGGTTCAAGATACCTCCCCTGCTAGACTTCCTACCGGACGACAAGAGGGTGGAGGCCCTACAGATTCTGCAGGAAGGTGAGGTGGCGTCAGATCATGCCATAACGGTGGCAACGGACATTGCTGATACCGGATTTCGCCAGCTGGGCAATGGGGTTTGCCTTCGACGACGAGGATGGCTCAAGGCGACGGACTTTCGCCAGGGCGTCCAGACCAGAGTGTTGGACCTGCCATTAGATGGCAACAACCTGTTTGGGAAGACGGTGGATGAGTCCCTCCAGGCCATCAAGACCGACACGGAGACAGCCCGAGCCCTACGAGTCCTTCAGCAATGGCGGCCCTTTCTGAGCTCCGGAGGCAGACAGGGAGCCTCCAAGGGATCTATCGGTGGCTCTTCTACGTACCGACAGGCGGCCTGCTCCTTGTCCCAGGAGGCCTACAGAGGCCGCGGCAAGCAAGGAGGGTCTCCCCGCCATCGTCAAGGAGGCCAAGGCGGCAAGGCCTCTTCCAAGCAGGACTGAACGGGCCGTAGCGTCGGGCCCCCACCGAAGCACCCCGGTGGGAGGCCGGCTGACGAAGTTCGTCAGCGTGTGGGAGTCCATCTCCACTGACCGTTGGGTGCTGGACACCCTGTCCCACGGACACTCGCTAGAATTTCAAAAGAAGTGTCCTCGCATTCCTCCCGTGGCCAGGAAGGAGAATCACGTTCCTCAACTGCTGTTGGAGGTAAGGGCGATACTCAAGAAAGGTGCCATCGAGCTCGTCCCCAAGAGGCTCTGGGGCTCCGGAGTATACTCGAGGTACTTCCTCGTCAGAAAGAAGACAGGCGGTTGGCGCCCCATCCTGGACCTGCATCAGTTGAACAAGTACATCAAGGCACAGAAATTCAGGATGGTCACCCTTCAGTACGTGCTGGGACAGCTGGAGGAGGGCGACTTCCTATCGTCATCGGACCTGGAGGATGCTTACTTCCACATCCCCATTCTAAAAGGACACAAAGTTCCTCAGATTCGTAGTCCATGGGCGTCACTACCAATTCAGAGCCCTGCCGTTCGGATTGAAGTCGGCACCCAGGGTGTTCACCAAGTGCCTCGCACCAGTGGCAGCGCGGCTGCGCCTGCAGGGGATCCACGTCTACCCCTACCTGGACGACTGGCAATCCGTGCAAGGTCAAGAGAACTCGCCGTCGAACACACGGCGAGGACCGTCCGCCTGCTCACAGAACTGGGATTCGCCATCAACTACCCCAAATCCCACCTGTTTCCTTCGCAGGTGGCACTGTTTTTGGGAGCAAAGCTCGATACAGTGGAGCAATTGGCATCTCCGTCGGAAGAAAGGACAAAGGCCATTTTGGGCAAGGTGCAGCGCCTGTTAGCCACGGACGTGGCCAGGGTGAGGTCCATCAAGTCCCTCCTCGGGATGATGTCCTCGTGCATCTACCTTGTGCCCCTTTGCAGACTTCGGATGTGTCCGCTACAAGAGTTCCACGACGGCCGCTGGATTCAAGCGGCGGGCAGCTTCGAAGACAGGATCCCGCTCGTCGAGGAGTTCCGTCGGCCGATTCTATGGTGGGGTACCCATGCGCACCTCACGGCAGGCACAGACTTTCAGACCCCGGCTTATCAGGAGACGGTGACGACGGACGCCTCCCTGGAGGGATGGGAGGCCCACACCGGAGATCTCCACGCAAGAGGCCTCTGGCTCCCGGAGGAGAGGTCTCTCCACATCAACATCCTGGAGCTATAAGCCGTGTTCTGGGCACTCAAATCGTTCCTTCCGTCCCTCAAGGACAAAGTGGTGAGGATCTTCACCGACAACACCACCACGATGTTCTACATCCGGAAGCAGGGAGGCACCAGATCCCCAGCCCTATCCAAGCAGGCCCAGGATCTGTGGCACTGGGCCGTGGCCCAGGGGATGTTTCTGGTTCCCTTCCACCTGGCAAGAATAAAAAACACCATCGCCGACTCACTCAGCAGGGAGCTGCGCTCGTGCCATGAGTGGGAACTACGCCAGGACCGGGTGGATCGGCTCTTTCAACGATTGGGCAAACCCCAGATCGACGTGTTCGCGACAACGACGAACTCCAAGTGCCAGAGGTTCCCCAGCAGGTTCACACAGCCGAGGAGCATGGGCGATGCTTTCTCGTTCCCTTGGGACGGCCTGTTCCTGTACGCGTTCCCTCTGTTGCCGTTGCTGCTCCATCTCATCAACCAGCTTAAGAGGTCCAGGTGCAGGATGATCCTCGTCTCACCGGCGTGGCCGAGACGGATCTGGTTCCCGGACCTTCTGGACTTGTCAACGTCCCCACCTATCAAGCTGGCGACGGGCGCGGATCTTCTCTTCAGAGGAGGAGGCGCCATTCTTCATCATGACCCGGAGTCGCTGAACTTGCAGGCTTGGCTCCTGCAGCACTAGAGTTTGGAGGATACGATATCCCGGCTGACTGCAGAGAGGTTCTTGCAAAAGCCAGGGCGTCCTCAACTCTCAAGTGCTATGGACATAAGTGGAAGAGGTTCTCTGTCTGGTGCTGTGCACAGAAGATTAACCCTCTGCGGATTACGGCCCCTCAAGTATTGCCGTACCTACTGTCGCTGGCCAAAGCTGGACTGGCTCACGCCTCCATCAAGATACATCTGGCTGCCATCTCCCGATACACCAGAACTACAGGACGGGAGTCCTTGTGGTCTCATCGCCTGGTGAAGGAATTTATGAAGGGACTATTCCAATCGTTCCCGCCGGTGAATGCCCCTGCCCCGGCGTGGGAGCTCAACGTGGTGCTGACCAGGCTCATGGGGGGGGCCCCATTCGAGCCTATTGATTCGGCGCCGTTGAAGTTCCTGTCGTGGAAGACGGCATTTCTCGTGGCCATCACCTCCGCACGACGAGTGGGAGAGATCCAGGCCCTATCTTGCAAGCCTCCATACTTGACTTTTCACGACACGAGGGTGGTGAGGAGGACGCACCCCTCCTTTATGCCCAAGGTGCCGTCGGACTTCCACCTCAACAAGCCCTTGGTGTTGCCAGTTTTCTTCCCGTCGCCTTTGTCGCAGGCCGAGAGGACTCTGCACTCGCTGGACGTAGCTAGAGCGCTGAAGTTCTACGTGGACCGCACGAAGAGTTTTCGGAAGACATCACAGCTATTTGTGAAATTTGGACCTGTGAATCAAGGGAAGGCTCTCTCGAAGGCTTCCATTTCCAGATGGCTCTCCGGCTGCTTCATGCACTGTCACCGGTTGGCAAACCGACCGCTGCCCGGCCGTCCGAGAGCCCATTCGACCAGAGCGATTGCTGCTACCACCGCGTTCCTGTCTGGTGTGCCCCTGCTGGACATCTGCAGGGCTGCTACGTGGAGGTCGACGCACACCTTCACAAGATTCTACTGCGTCGATCGGGACTCCAGGGAGGAGTCCAGGGTCGGCCAAGCAGTGCTGCGCAACCTGTTCGCTTAAGGTGAGCCTGGTGAGGCGGTAAGAGATGCTTAATGTTGAGTTGTTGTATTGCTTAATGTTGAGCCTGTTGCCACATCCCGTGGTTGTCCATGTGTATACTGCCATGTATTCTTATATTCATGAGCATGTAAATCCATGCCAGACCCCATGCTGGAGAAGGAACAAGTTACTTACCTGTAACTGTTGTTCTCCAGCATGGGTCTGGCATGGATTCACATGCGAACCCTCCCTCCTTCCCCTCTGCGGCTCTTCACTTGGTCATACTGCCACTTTACGTGCTACCAAATCTGAGGATGGCTGCCAGGGGAGGGGCTTAGGGAGAGGGCAGTCATTGGCTGGGGGCAGTATGACCCAGAGATCAGTGATTGGTTACTACTAAGAAAGACAGATCAGAAACGAAACTGATACTGATTTTTTCTTTACCGAGGATTCCCAGCCTGACGACGGGGAATATTCATGAGCATGTGAATCCATGCCAGACCCATGCTGGAGAACAACAGTTACAGGTAAGTAAATTGTTCCGACTTCGTCAAACATCGTTCCAGGCCCAAGGTAGGGCCTCTGTTCTCCATCGCACCTCACAAGGGAGACTCCTTCCCGAGGACTCTCCCCCCGTGGGAGGGACCGTCCAGGTTCTACTACCAGCACGTGCACCGAGGCCTTCCCGGCTACTGGCCTACGGGTCGAGGGATCCTGCAGGTGACAGTGAGGGACTGCAAGGTCCTCGTAACAGGTCTTCACCCGAGGGGCCACGCACTAGTACTGGCAATATGGCAATGGGGGCGCCGAAACGCAGCTCTACCGGCCCCTGGGGCCGAGGGTGTTGCGCCTACCAGGCCTCAGCCTGCGGAGCAAGGTAGGCCTCCATATCCACAATCAAGAGTTCTGTAGGAGGCTGGGCCCAGCGAGGCTTGGGCTTCTACTCCAGGATTTTCACCATTCAGAAAAAGAACCAGGCGATTCTGAGAGTTGTGCTGAACCTTTCCACCCTCAACCTTTCCTTACCTCTACAAAAATTCAAGATGGTTACGCCAGTTTTTATAGCGGAGACATTGTGCAAGGGAGACTGGATGTGCTCCTTGGATCTGAAGGACATGTATCTACACGTCCCTATATGGCAGCCCCATTTTTCTTTCCTACAGTTCAGAATCCTTGGCTACCATTTCCAATACAGGGTCCTTCCTTTTGGCCTCAACTCGGCCCACAGCGTCTTTACCAGACTCATGAATACTGTGGCTGCCCTTCTCAGGGCCTCCACATCTACCCATACCTCGACGACTGGCTCGTCAGGGCTACATCGGCGGAAGCAGTTCACCACAATTCCCAGGCTCTTATGAACACACTGCACGATCTGGGCTTTTCACTCATCCTCAAAAAGTCGCAGCTGCAACCCATGCAGAATCTGACATTCTTGGGCCTCATCTGGGACACGTGCTCCGAGAGGGTGTTTCCTTCGGAGGACAAGATCAGTCTTCAAGCGGGCCATTACTCACTACCTCAGCAGAGAGGTGACCTCGGCCTAGTGGTACCAGCACCTCCTGGGTCTCTTGGCAGCGGTCCCCCACATGAGACTCAAGATGAGGAGGATACAGCTGCACTTCGCGGCATCATGGAACCAGGAGCGGGGCTCTGAATCCGAGATCAACGTTCCTCCATCTCTCCACCAGGACCTCACATGGTGGTCCATGGACTGCAACCTACAGATGTGCAAGCCCTTCCGTCCTCCCATCCCGCAGGTCACCATCATGACGGACTCCTCGCTCGAGGGATGGGTAGCCACTCTGGACGATCTTTTTGTCCACGGCACCTGGACCCGACACGAGCAGGAGTACCACAGCAATTGGTTGGAGCTTAACGCCATCTGGCTAGTGGTCAGAGCATTCCTCCCACTTATATGGGGCAAAGTTGTCCTCATCCAGACAGACAACTCGACCAGCATGTACTATGTCAACAAGCAGGCTGGCAATCAGCATGTGGGAGTGGGCCCTGGAAACATCTACCGCATGGCAGTCCACCTTCCGGGGGAATCCAACCTGGAGGCAGACAGGCTCAGCAGGTTGGGAGCGGACATCTACGACCTCATTACTCAGGAGATCTTCTGCAGATGGGGTTGTCCCCAGGTGGGTCTCTTTCCCACCTGGCACAAGAGGTTCCCTCAGTTCGCCTCCTGGCAGGGACAGGGCCCCGGCTCCCTGGGTGGCGCATTTCAGATTCAGTGGAGCGGCATGACCGCTTGCGCCTTCCCGCCCACTCCGCTGATTGAGTGATTTGTAAGATCAAGGTGTCTCGCCAGCTCATCATCATTCTAATAGCTCCATGGTGGCCAGCCAGGCCATGGTTCTCTGAGCTGCTCATCCTCTCTGAGATGCCTCTGATTCACCTCCTGACTGGCCCAGCACATCCTCTGGCGCAGCAGGGGGGGCAGGGTCATCCACCCCGGGAAACAGAAGCTAGCCCTCACAGCATGGTTCCTGAGCAGGTGACGCTAAGGCACCCCAGCCTCTCCCAGGCTACTCTGGAGATCATACAGGGCGCAAGGAGCAAGGCTACCTGGGCCCAGTATAAGAGTAAATGGACCTGGTACTATCACTGGGCAGCCTCCAAGGAAATCGACCCCTTTGCATGTACTCTGGACGACGTGCTTTCCTTCTCGGCGCACCTCACCCACTCAGGCGTGCAGGTGGACACTAACTCTGAGGAGAGTTTTTTTCCTCTTACAACCCAATTGTCAAGAGACATTTGACGGATCTCACCATGCTCTACCTGCCCATCAAGAGGCCACACCACATGTTGGACCTCAACCTAGTCTTGGGTGCCCTGGCGCACAACCATTCGAACCTATGGCATCCGCGGACATCAGGCTCGTCACCATTAAGACAGCCTTGTTAGTCGGCCTCACCTCGGCTCGCAGAATCGGCGAAATCCAGGCACTGGTCACCTCGGAGCCATACACTGTTTCACAAGGCCAAGGTAGTCCTACGGACGCACCCAGCATTCCTACCTAAGGTGCCGTCTGCATTCCATCGGAATGAAAAAATCGTATTGCCCACGTTTTTTGCTGAGCCGAAAGACTAGGCACTGAGAGTTCTGCACTGCCTTGATGTCAGGCATGCCCTGAAATTCTACCTGGACAGAACCACGCGCTTCTGCAAGTCGGATGCTTTTTGTCACCTTCGGAGGATCAAAACCGGGGTATGGGGCCTCCATAGTCCGTTGGATGGTCTGGGCCATCAAAGAAGCCTACGAAGGACAGCACAAGCCACTGCCAGCCAGCATGCATGCCCACGCGGTCAGCCAAGGCAACAGCCATCACTTTCCAGCGGCATGTCCCCAGGCAAGTCATAAGCCGGGCAGCCACATGGGTCACCCCTTCGGCTTTCTGCAAGCACTGCTTACTGTTTGGATGCCGGTTCTAGAACAGACACGGCTTTTGGGCAGGCGGTCTTTAGAAACCGGTTTGCTTAAGGAGGGTCTCCTCTCCACCCTGGGGCTACATTCAGTTGTAATCGCCCAGGTAGTATGGAGGAAAGGGGACGGGACATAAGAGTAATTATAAGTTACTCACCGTAGTGACTAGTCCCCTTTCCTCCATACGTCCTGCCAACCTCCCCCCTAATAAAACTGGTGTTATTAGGCAATGTTAAATCTATTGTCGACGTGCCTATGGGGACTGAGGTGTGGTGCCAGAGGGCGGAGTCAGGGCAGCACATGCTCCCAGGGCCACACCCCTTCGCACCTCTAAATTTAAAGGGGCAGAAGATTTTTTTCTGGTGAAAAAGGTTCCGTCTCCTGTCCCTTGGAAGGGACTCCCATGCAGTATGGAGGAAAGAGGACGAAGAGTACATTAGTCACTACGGTGAGTAACTTATAATTTCTACACCCTTCCCTGGTGATCAGTGGCTTTACTTGACCCCCAGCACGAGGAAGACTTCCCTCCGATTCTGTCTGGATTTTCTTTTTTTTTCTTTTTTTTTTGTTGTTGGAAACTTTTTTCAACAATGTATACTACAAAAACAAAGGCACAGTGGTTCACTGTACCCACTGCACCCCACCCCACTCCCATCATTGGATTTTACCATACTTGTACAACAGCAATAGTCAAACAGTGTCCCATTTACATATTCAAACTTCTCAGTTGAATACCCCTTTTCCATAACATCACCCCATCTTTTCTGATCGCACATCGACTCACATATTCAATTTCGGTTTTTCAGATTATTCATCCGGGCTCTATGCCACCATTTCCGCTTGTCTAAGTATTGTTTACACAGATCCCATATTTCGAATGGATTGTGTCCTCCCACATATTACTCATTTTATGGTAAGTCTCTCCAGCTGCTTCGAAAACCAAAATCGACGGGGGGCACTGTGTGCCATTCTCGTTGACTCGATGTCCCTCGAGGACCTCCATTCTACTGACTGTCATCATCAATATAAGTAGCGCACGCAGCGCCCGTTGGCTTCAGTTCTGTTTTTCCGAGCGAATGCTTCGAGAGAATTACGGCGTGCTTTGGTTCTTCTGTGAAATCTAGTTTTCAAACCTTTACCTAAAAAAGACTTTGCCTTTATCAGCCATTTATGAGGAAGATCAACACTCTGATAACGCACCACCTTTTGGGCTAGAATTTGCCACCCCTAATGTGCCAGAAGAGCTAATCTCCAATGAGTCCAGATTAAGAGACTTCTACGACAACCTTCAGTCAGCCAGTGGGTTAGATACCTCTCCCGAGTGAGTTTGGCCAACCAGATCCAACTGAACATGCTGACTTCTCATATAGAAAACAAATGAGTAAGGTTATAGAGTTTTTAGGCTGGAGCAGGCCTACTCCTTCTTTGCAAAACTGCTTCAAGGCATTTCAGAGCCAATTCCTACTCTCCTTCGAGGAACAATTCCAGTCACTGAAGGGTAAATGCCATTTCATATCATGAAGCAATTGCTAAAAGATGTAAAAACAGACCGTGGGAACTGGAAGAAATGACCGACACATTGGAAAAAGTGGTCCAACAAATAGAAGACGACACCCAAAAATCAGACAAGGTGCTAGAACCCCTATCTCGTCTATCCAGCAATCTGGAAGTCAAATGTGAAGACTTGGAAAACAGAGCAAGAAGATCTAATATTAGAATCAAGAAATCCTCCAGAAAAAGTGGAAGACAAAGATCTGACCAGTACGGTCCTCCAGCTATTTGCGGAAGTGTTGTCCTAGGATTCAGAATCCCCAGTCCAGGTTGAAAGACTGCACCGGGTGGGCCCCTAGAGGTCGAACGAGCCAGGGTCACGACCAAGGGAGATGCTGGTGGCGGTGATCTTGTATGGTCAAAAAGGCAAGAACAATGGGTCATCTGAGAGTGAACGGGAAAGAAGTCCAACTATACCAGGACCTGGCATTATCACACTCCAGAAGAGTAGAATGGGACCAGTAATACAACATCGAATGACCAACCAAGTAAGATACAAATGGACATTTCCATTCGCCCTTCTGTTCACATGGGTAGGGCGGCAGCACAGGATCACTACATGTGAATAGGGATAGCAGATCCTGCATCTTCACCAGGAAGGCGAAGACCATTGTGACCAGGCACATGGGCGACCAAAAGGCCCAGGAAAAGCAGAGGTTTGGAAGACGGTGGGAAGAAGGGATCGAGGGGGAAGAAAGAAATTAAACCTGAAAAATTCCAGCAACCAGAACAAGCAGGAAGCCGGGGGTAACTAACCCTAATTAGGGGTGGGGGGATCCACCCGGAATCAGCCATTAGAAGGCACAGGGGGAGGAATATGAAGGGCGTTTCTGAAATCTCAAGTGGGGTTTAGGACCCCCCACAAGTCAACACTGAGGGTAAGTGCGGGCAGGTGCAAGGGACACATCATCCTAGCGCTCTTAGGAATCTGACCGTCCCCCCCTCAGGGGGGAGGGAGACAAATGGGAGAGGGGCACAAACAGGGCAGAAAGACAGGGGGGAAGTGAGGGGATGAAGGGAGAATTAACCGGTGGTGGGGATTCTGGCTCGAAATGAAGTGGCCCGGAATGTCGATAGGGGAAACCCAAATCCAGTGAGAATATTAACGCACAACGTGCGGGGGATGAACAGCCCAATCAAGAGGAAAAAGCTAGAGCAGCAGGCCTGGAGAATGAAAGCATATGTCTTAATGTACCAAGAAACACACATTAAGAAAGCAGATAGGGGGCGCATTAAGATTAGATGGTCAACACAAATATACCAAGCCAACGCAGGGGGCAGAGTCCTGTTCGCATTGCATGACAGGTTAAATGCACGACTACAGAATTCCCTATCAGATACAGAGGGACGTTACCTCTTTCTTAATGTAGAATTAGCTGGCAAGAAACTGACGCTAGCCTCAATATACGCCGACCACACAGGACAGGATGGTTACATTAAATGGTTTCTGAAGGCTCTAGAGGGATTCGCCACGGGGGAGCTTATACTAGGAGGCGACCTGAACATAGCATGCAATCCCGCCCTGGACAGAAGCTCAAAACCACAACGGGGGACAAATGACCCCTCAAAAGCCCTGAAGACAGCATTTGAAATACTAGCACTCCACGACATATGGAGAGCTGTAAGAGGGGAAACACAGGGATTCACCCATTTCTCAGATGTACACAATACCCAGTCCAGAATAGACTATAGCTGGGCTTCCACAGGTTTAGTAGGAAAGGTGAGTAGCGTCAAAGTAGGTCCAATCTCCCTCTCGGACTATGCCCCAATAACAGCAACATTAAATATACACACAACACAGGAAGGGATATGGACATGGAAATTCCCGGCAGAATTATTACAGGGTCAACTAACAGTGGAAGCTATAAAACGCAAGATAGAATTATTTTCCAATAACGATACGGGAGAAACAACAAAAGACATTATACAGGACGCCTTTAAATCTATACTGCGGGGTGACCGAATAGCCATAAAAACATGAAGGAACCGACTGAGAAATGGGTGAGAGGAAGAGCTAGAGGGGAAGTTAAAAGAGCTACAGAAAGAAGTAGCACACAACCCAAGTAGGAAAGCAAAATTAGCCCTCATGCACTTACAAGGCCAACTTGGGATGCGACAAAGTAAAAAAGCTGAAATAGCACTCCTGGTTCCTAGTCATTGCATCGACTGCCAAACCGTTGAATGCATACCATTGAAAAAAATGGTTGACTGCCAAACCGGCTAATGCATTTTTTCACCAACCACCTTTTATTAACCTTTAAAACCCATTATAATTAAACTAAATCCTTTACCATTTAAAAAAATGCATTTGATGCTTTTTTCGATGCATTTTCTTCAATGGTATGGCATTCAACGGTTTGGCAGTCGATGCAATGACCAGAAACCGCACTCCTACACCTAAAACATAATTACTATCGCAGAGCAAATGTAGCAGACCAACTACTGGCAAGACAATTCCAGGAAAAGGGGCGCAGAAAATTAATCCTGAAACTGCGAGACAAACTCAAATCAAGACATTGAATGAGGACATGGGGGAAATATTAAAGGACTACTACCAGACCCTATACAAGTCAGATGTACCACAGGAAGCTAGACAGAGGTAATATCTCGAGAAATGTAATCTCCCCCAAGTTTGAGGCGGACAGGACGACATTAGAAAGGGACATTCAGGTTGAGGAAGTTCTAAATGAGATTTTAAAAAAACTCCCGAGAAACAAGGCAATGGGCCCCGACGGGTACTCCAGATATCTTTTATAGGAAATACCAGGATGTCCTGGCACCAAAATTAACCAACCTGTTTAACAGCTTTAAGACTAAGCGGAACAAAACCAAATCAATGAAGGAAGCCACATTGGTGATATTTCCTAAGCAAGGAAAAGACCAAACTCTCCCGGGGTCGTACAGGCCAATAGCCTTAATAAACTTGGACGCAAAGTTATACACGAAAGTGTTGGCGGAGAGACTAACTCGTCTGCTTCCGACACTTATAGGACCAGACCAATCAGGATTCATACCAGCGAGACAAACTTCAGATAACACCCGAAGGGTATGTCATTTAATCGAGAAGGCAGAAATGTGCCACACCCCAGCTGCCTTTGTGTCCTTGGATGTAGAGAAAGCTTTTGACATGGTAGAGTGGACCCAACTTTTCAACACAATGGAACGTATGGGATTCAGGGCAAACTATCTGCAAATGATTAAGCCCAACTACCCAACTAAAACTCCCCAATGTTGTGGATAGCTCTGAATGGAACTCTGAGACCGGTATCTTTGAGCAGAGGCACCAAACAAGGGTGCTTGCTCTCACCTTTACTATACGCCATTTATTTTGAGCCGCTACTGGTTCGCATCCGGGAAGCCCAACAGGTGAAGGGGATAACAATGTGGGGGTGGGGGGGTGAACATAAGTTAATGGTCTTTGCGGACAACATGCTAATAGCACTGACTGCCCCAGAACAATCCCTACTGATCCTGATAGGCGAACTAGATCTATTCGACTGTATCTCCAGCTTGAAAATCAACAAACTAAAGTCAGAGATGCTAAATCTAACAGAAAACCCTGAGACAGTAAACAGACTAGCCGGAACCACACAATTGGACAATGCAACAGAAGGTATCGCATATATGGGGATCAAATTTACATCTTCAATAGGGCAGATGTATAAAGCGAACTATTGTAACTCCTGGGGAATCTAAAATCAGAACTAGCGTGGTGGGGCTCCCTAAACATCTCATGGTGGGGCAGACTAGTCACCATTAAAAATGACTGTGCTACAAAACTACTTTACTACTTCCAAGCGCTGCCAGTAAGAATCCCGAAAACATTCTTTAGATCCCTAAACAAAATGGTAAGCGGCTGTATTTGGAAGGAAAAACACCCTACGATTGCAATGTCAACACTAACAGCACAGAAAAGCCAAAGCGGACTGGCACTTCCCCCATTTTCGCAGGTACTACAAGGCTGCACAGCTGAGGGTAATAGGGGAATGGGTGGCACATTCCCACAAAACATCTAGGCTAAACAAGACAGGGCGGTAGCGGGCTCCCCCCTCTCGCACGTCCTATGGCTCAACAAACAATATAGGCACCCAAACACCAAGATAAGTGAAGTTGTGGGAGTAGGGATTGAAGCCTGGGACAAGGCAGTCAAAAGGGGGACCCCTAACGATATTCCTGTCTCTGTTCTACCCGATGTTTGGTAACCCAGACTTTCAGACTGGGATGGAACAGAACACATGCTCACATTGGGTCCAGGCAGGCTGCAGCAAGATTAGACATGTACCAGGGTCAAACAATGATGACATACCAAGAGTGTAATAGAACTTGGGGATAACGGAGAGAGAAGAATTTAAATATACCCAATTAAAACATTGGATCGCCTCCCTCCCCATAAGAGAGGCAACCACAAGACAGTTGACACCGTTTGAGGCCTATATGGCATCTGATATGGACTCAAAGAAGTTGCTCACAAACATTTATAAATTCCTGAATGATCAAGGGGAAGAAATCCGCTAGAACTATATGAATAGTTGGGATAGCACACTGGAGGAGCCCATCACCAGGAAACAGTGGGAATATGTATGAAGAATTCTCCCAAAACTGACACGATCGATTCAAGTGAGAGAGATGTGGCAGAAAGTTCTGCTGCAGTGGCATTACACCACAGACTGCATGCAATGTACCCAGCTACCAGCGACAAATGTTGGCGGGGATGCACAGTCAAGGGAGACTGGAGAAACATCTGGTGGAGCTGACCATACCTACAGCAATTCTGGGGCGAGGTGAAATCCAAGATGGGTAAAATGGTGCAGGGAATCGACCTGGAAAGGAAAGGATATGGATGGCGGGAATATGGGAACCCTGCCAGGAGCCCTAAACGAAAACACAAAAAAGAGGAGTGATGATCATGATAATAGCAGCATGGCTGACGATAGCCCAACAATGGAAGCAAAAAGCCCCACCCACGGCCTATGACTGAATACAGAAAGTGTGGTGATTTGTGTCACTAGAATGGTTGACATACAAAATCCAGGGAGCGTCAGAAGCTTTTCAGAAGGACTAGAGTCAAATCCTGGCCTACTTACAAAGAGACTATATGTTGCAATGGTGCCCGTACAATAGAATACTGGACATTGTGTAAGAATTGTTCACACCCCGGACAAAGGAAGGAAGGGAGGCGGGAGGGAATGGGGAGTTGGGGGGCGGGGGAGGGGGAGTTATGAAACATTTTACTTACCACATTGTAAAATCAATAAAACATGTTTTAAATTTAAAAAAAAGAAAAGCTGCAGACCTTGAATATGGCGGCTAAATCCCTTAGTGCCGCCATTAGAGAGCCTCAGTACCGCTACTCTGGCTCATCTTCCTGGAGGGGTAAGTCCTTTCGATTCTACTCCTCAATTGGAAGAGGACAAGCCGGTCAAAAGAGGTCAGACGATTCCCTCGTGGTGGACGAGGGAGAGGTGCTAAGCTAACCCAAGCAGCGGCAGCTTTACCCTCAGCCGCTGCTTCAGCCACCTCTTAACCACTCTGAGGACTTGACTGAAAAGACCCTGGTGGGAGGCAGACTTACTTTGCATCTGAACGAATGATGGGGCATTACTTCAGATGCTTGGGCACTGGAAACTTTAGCCCAAGGTTACTGCCTTCCTTTGCAAAGAAGGCCTCAGGATTATCGACAGGGAAACAACTCTTTCAAAGTTCCGGATCCGCTCCTTATGCAGGAGATTTTGACCCTGCTAGAGAAAGGTGCGATAGAACATGCACCTGTAGCAGAAAGGAACAAGGGTTGTATTCCCCATACTTTCTGATTCCCAAAAAGGACAGAGGATTGAGACCCATCTTGGACTTAAGAAATTTGAACAAGTTCCTCATTGAGCACAAGTTCAAGATGGTTACCCTTTCTCAAATCCTTCAGGCTCTCCAACTCAAAGACTGGATGGTGGTGTTGGACCTTCAGGGTGCTTAGTTTCATGTGCCTATCCATCTCAAGCACAGAAAGTACCTGAGGTTGGCGGTTCTCATTATCAGTTTCGAGTTCTGCCATTCTGGCTGAGCTCCGCCCAAGGGTTTTCACCAAGTTGTTGGCGGTGGTGGCAGCGAGTCTCAGGAGAGGGGGGGATTCACGTCTACCCCTACCTGGACGATTGACTGATCAGGGCTCGGTCACCCGAGCAAGCCTGTGAACATCTCAGTGTAACCTTCCACTCGCTCCACAGACTGGGCATCTCCCTCATTTACCAGAAGTCCCACATGATACCATCTCAAAGACTTCAATTCATTGGAGCAGTCCTGGATGCTTCCTCTGGAAAACCCTCGCCACCCGAGGTGAGAGCTGAACACATTCTGCAGATGGTTACCAAATTCCAGAGTGCCCAGCATCTTCCGACCTTTGATTTTATGAGGTTGCTCAGTCTCATGGCATTCTACATTTTCCTGGTGCCAGAGGCTTGCCTGAGAATAAAATCCCTCTAATGGGCTCCCAGGACTCAATGGTCCGAGTTTTCACGCAGAAAGTCAGACCACCTGAAAGTTCCGAGCAGTCTCTCTCAGGAACTTCTGTGGTGGGCTTGCAAGGACAACATTCTAAAGGGAGAATCTTTTTGGCAGCCAGGGCTGGAAATAAAGTAGTGACAGCCATCTCACTCACGGGGTGGGGAGCCAACACAATGATCTGCCAATCAACAGTCGTTGGTCTCCATCTGAGCTGAAGGCAATCAGACTAGCGCTGAAGGCCTTTCTGCCCTCTGTACAGGGAGAGAATGACCTGATGATGTACAACATAGTGGCCATGGACTACCACAAGCGGTGTAGGGTTGCTACCACTGTTCAGAGAGGCAATGCCGCTCTGGTTCGGGGCAATTCAAGAAGGAATCTCTCTCAGCAGTTCACCTAGCGGAGAGAACACACCGGCGGACGCTCTGAGCAGGCAGAGCACAGTCTCCCACGAGTTGGAACTTGATTAGGAAGTCCTTCAAGAGATCTTCACCCTTTCGGGAACCCCTCAAGTGGATCTGTTCATGGCCAGTGTCAACTGGAAGTGCAAACTGTTCTGCTCCAGGGAATTTCCCCCCAAGAGGAGCTCTAGGGGACGCGTTCGTAGTGGACTGGTAGTTTCCTTTCGTATACGCATTTCCTCCAGTCCCCGTCATTCCTCACGTGATCACGAGGTTGAGAAAGCTTGGGAAATACATGATCCTACTTGTTCCGGATTGGGCCAGGAGGACATGGTACCCAGACCTTCTGGACATGTCCATCTGCCCTCCGATGCGTCTTCCACAAAGAGAATCGTCTCTCGCAAGAGGAAGGTCTGGTCTCCATCCAGAGGCCGAGACTCTCGGCCTTCACGCATGGTTTCTTCTGAGAGGCTGAGATATAAGGATTGGGACCTTCCGGATGATGTAATGCAGATTTAGCTTTCAGCCAGAAGGCCAGCAACATCTTTGTACCGCTGCCGTTGGAACAAGTTCAGCAGCTGGTGTAGACAGCCCTCCAGATAAGGTGCGCATTAGGCCTTTTTAGAAATCTTGTCAAGACTGTCCTTTTAATTTTTCCTTGCGTACCACTTACACATGCTATTTATGCCAGCACCCCCATAAATCATGGAGCTCACTAGTGACAGCCTGTCTAGCAGCAGCTTGCAAATTAACTCTTTACTTTAGTAATCGACACAGTTCCTTGAAAGAAGCAACTGGGATGAGTCCTGCTCTGTTTAATTTTGTTGACACTTTCCCGTTAATGATTCTATCAAGAGAATACTTTTTGAGTAATGTAAAAGGGAATTTGTTTTGTTCACTTTGTTCAACTGCCTACCCCATCAGGGCTGCAATACCTGTGATGGCTCAGAACACACAACTCTTCAGGTTTGCTATACATGTAATGGCTCAGAATATACACCTTATCGAGGCTGCTATTCCTGTAATGGCTCTGAACGCACATCTCATATGGGTTCTTGTACTTGCAATGGCATACAGTGTTGGTAAAGCAACTGCATTCATGCAAGTGCTGCATCTGGGAAGACAAAACTCTGTAATTCCAAGCCTAATGGCCAAAAGGTTTGCACACATCTAAAAAGGAGTGTCCAATGGTAAAGCTGCACTAGATTTTTAATTAGAAAAGGCATTTTTAGCTTTTTGGATATTTATTGGTGCTAGGGTAAAAGACCAACAGAAAAACAGGAGAGGAAGATCAAATCTGAACCTAAGCAATACAGAAGAACAAAGGTGTTGCGAGGAGTGGGCGGGGGGGGGGGTGAATGGACAGAGAACATTCTAGTCAATCGAAAACAGGAATTCTAGCAACAGGAAGAGAGCAATGAGCTACAGGATGGGGCAACAAAGAAAGTGAGAAGGGAAACTGAGTTAATAGGACAAACAAATAATAGGACAGGGATACAATCGGAGCAAAAGAGACATTTGGAGACAGTAAAATATAACGCAGATCAACAGCAGGTGGGGAGAGATGGAAATAGAAAAGCAAGACTAGAGAAGGGCAAGCCAATAACCTAAGAGACGGTGCAAGAAAGGTAAGGATAATCAAAACGAGTAGCGACCACACCCGAGAAAATGAAAAAACAGATGTAGCCAGAGTAATGACATGAGAGAGGAAGGAGAGTTATATCAACTGATACAGCGAGATATAGGAGAGAAAAGCAACAATAGAATGCAGAGATAGGAGAGGCAGAGTGAAAGAAACAGACTGGAAAATGTGGCATCACAACAATTAAGGGTGAGAGACTGGGGAAACAAAGTAGCAAAGGAAAGGAGAGATGGAGCAGAAATATGTAGTGGCTGTCAAGCAGGTAGTGCCAGGCAGCAACAGTAGGTCCGAGAGGCAGATAAGTAAGTGATGCTGGTAGAGTGAGGGACTTGATTTATGAATCACCCGATGTAACAAGCTGGCATCTGTAGAAACTCATAAGAGTTTGTGCCCAAGTATCATGAGGATGAAGCTGGGTAGTATGCATCTACAAGGTTCTTGTGTGTGGGAAATGTTTTCCACGTGCAAAAAATTTAGAACCACTTTGAAATACAGCGGTTTTGTCACTCATGTTTGCAAACAAGGTTTTAATTTTACTCACAAATTGGATAGTTGTCGGACACTTTTTTTCTCTTGCGAAGGAGTAAAATCCTGTTTACTCTCTTGAAATTGGATTTACTCTCTAATTCTAAAAATTGGGACTAGACTACTCGGAGGTCCTATATGGAGCACTGGGTGCAGGAATAAGAATGTGGATCCCTTTCTATGTGACACACCTATGGTGCTTTCCTTTTTGTTACATTTGGCATATCTGGGGCTCCAGATTGAAATATTTAAAAGTTAACTGGCGGCCCCATCAATTTTCCAAGTGCTCTTCAGGGGAGGATTCATATTTTAAGATTCCTCCTGATTGTTCAATTTCTAAAAGGCCTTACTAATGTATTTCCACCAGTTCCATTCACTGTACCTGTAAGGGATCTCAATCTGGTGTTAACATTTTTAACATGCATTCCTTTTGAGCCTCTACACTCATGCCCATTGAGATTGTTGACATTAAAAACTGTTTTGCTTATTGCATTAATGTCAGCCTGCAGGGTAAGAGAGTTGCAGGCCCTGTCCTGTAAGCCTCCTTATACAGTTTTCCATAAAGACAAAGTTATTCTCAATGTGAAACCTTCTTTCTTACCGAAGGTAGTCTCCGACTTCCACTTGTCACAAAAAATGACTTTGCCAACTTTCTATCCACCTCCCAATCCGGAGAAGGAGGAGGAAACGTTACATAGACTGGACCTAAAAAGGGCTCTCCGTTTTTACATACCCAGAATGGCTAAATCTCACCAAAATGACCAATTATTCATTGGCTATACTGGCCCCAAATTGGGTCTAGCGGTTACTAAACAAACCATATCCAGATGGCTACTGGTGATGTTACAAGTTAGCGGGCAAGGATATGATATGGCATTTGTAACGTGCCTATACAGAAGTGTTTCAAGGCGCCACGAGGCAAGGAAGGGGAACAGAGGGAGCACAGAGACAATGATCTTACTTGGCCAAGTGACATTGAGATCGCGCAAGTTCAGGGGACGGAAAAAAAAGTGCCAGGGGAAAGGGGAGGTGGCAGTGCTGTACATGGGATCAAAACAATAACAAGAAGTGCGGCCAGCAGGTGGCAGGTGCAAGGGTATGTGCAGACAGCAGGTGTCCAAAAGTGCAGGTAGGGGGACTGTAGAGTTACAGATGCAGACCCAAGTGCAAGGGTTGCCCGGAGGCAGTGCAGGTGTGCAACTGGGTGGGCAGGGCCCTGGGCTCGAAATCGGAGGGTATCCAGGTGACCAGTGCCGTATCAGACAGGAAATCAGAGGAAGGTCTTGAGGTGCTTCTGGAACCGGAGATGGTTCTCCTCAAGTTTCAGAGAGGCAGGGAGGCTGTTCCAGAGGGAGGCCCCAGCTGAAGAGCTACCACCAACTCCTTGCTTGGAGAAGCGACTGACCCTGAGGGAGTTGGAGGAGCGAAGAGTAGGAAGGTATTTACGAAGAGAGAGTTGGAGGTATTGAGGACCCAGGCCCCAGAAGGCCTTGTGGACAATGCAGAGGATCCACCTGAAGGCCTATGAGCACATTCCACAATGGGCATGGCAACCTGCTGCTCTTCAAAGAGGTGTCAAAGTGGTGTGCCAATTAAAGACTTTTGTTCACCGGCCACCTGGTTGTCTATTCATACTTTTGTAAGACATTACTGTATGGACTCATCTTCCAGTTAGGGAGGAACATTTTCAAAAGCAGTCCTTCATTCGGTCCATGATTAGAAAAATAAATAAAAAAAATAAATTTGTACTCCCACCAAATTATTACTGCTTTGGGAGTCTATCATAAGATGAGGAATACGTGGGAGGACACAATCCATTCGAAGAACAAGTTACTTGCCCCTGGTAACCTTCTTTCGATCGGATGTTCCTCCCACATATTCCTCATCGCCCCTCCCAGCCTTCCCTGCCGTACAATTTACGTGTTTTGCGCGTTACTCTTTCACAGTCTATGGTACGCCTGGTAATTCCTCTTCAGGAGGGGGGAAAAACAGAACTGTAGGCAACGGGCACTGTGTGTGCTACTTATACTGATGACGTTGACTGTCAAACAGAAGTCCTCCAGGGATATCGACTCGACGAGAAAGGCACACAGCGCTTCCTGTAGAAAAATAATTCTGAAGTTGGAGAGCTAATTATCATAAGATGAGGAATATGTGGGAGGAACATCCAATCAAAAGAACGTTACCAGGGGTAAGTATCTTGTACATCTTTAGGTCTAACACAAGGGTGAGCAACCCTTCCCTATTCAGTTTCCATCTCATTACAATAAAGAATGTCTTATTTCCATGTTTCCTTTGTTGGACATTGTGCCCCCCCCATACAATTGCAACCCTTCTCTTTGCCAGTAGTAGTGACAACCCTGCCAACCTACTCACTCGCCTTGTTATACCTTTGGTATATCGCAATGGAGCCTCTAACGAAGTGGGATCCACATGCTCCCCAATGGCATCACTTAATACCCCAAACACCACCTTCCAGAAGTGAAGAATAGGGGAACAGCTCCATGCCACATGAAGAAAATCTGCTGGTCTGGCTGTACACCGAACACATTCATCTGAAGTGTAAGGGTGAAAACGGTGAAGTATAGTCAAATTGATGCAGATACTTAAAATGCATCAGTTTAAACCTACTATTGAGTGCAATTTTCCTAGTTTGTGCACAACAATACCGCCATATTTTGTCAGAGACAACCTCCCCCAGTGTCTCCTCCCACTTTCCCCTGGATGATGCCACCCACTCTTCCCGATTCCTCAATATTTTTCTATAGAATTTGGACACCATCCTGCTATTGTCTACTAATCCTATCACTTCATGCAAGGTAGTGGCTGTCTCTGGCTCCACAGGAAAAGCCGGAAACAAACCTTTCAAAGTATTCCTCAACCGAAAGAATAAGAACAGATCCAGTGATGCAACATTCTCCCTGCCCTTCCAGTCTTCTCTAGTCCAAAACCTCCCCTCCGGAAAAAGAGGTCCTGAAAGCATGCGATGCCTGTCCGTCCCATACCACGTGCGTATACCAGTTCCCCAGTCTGTGGTAAACCCGGTATGTAGGTAACTGGTAATTTGGGAGAGTACAGCACCCCACCTTCCATTTCCCCTTCAATATTAACCCATGCTCTGCAGGTCAGCTCTACCTAGTTCTTTGGCTTAGATCTACCAGGAACTGATTGCAACAGGGACAGTGCTGCAAGGGCCCTCTCTATTTCAACATGTCTCCTGCCAAACCCCTCTCCATGCCGATATACTAAAAACCCATCTTGGGCAGCATTATAATATGCTTCCACGTCCGCTAAAGCCAACCCAACTCTTTCCAGTGGCGTAACCAATTTTTGCCAAGCTATACTTTCTTATTTTCCTGCCCAGATTAACTGCGATATCTGCTATTGCACCTCCCAAAAATAAGACTTGGAAAACTGCAAGCAGCACATTTAGAAACACATACCAAAACCGGTGCAGTAAGACAATTTATACCAGTGAGGTCCTGCCATAAAGGTTGAGAGGGAGCCCCATTAACCTCCCCAAGACCATTTTAGTGTGCGCCAGCACTCTTCCATAATTCCATCGATATAGAGTCTTGGGAGATTGAGCAACATCAATTCCCAAATATCTAGTATATTACATTTTCCATTGAAACGCAAAACCATCAGTAAACTGCCTAGTGCTTTCCATGAGTGGGAACAACACTGACTTTGTAGTATTTATTTTCAATCCAGAGAATACACCAACACCAGCACATCTGCCATAATCTGTGCCAAATTATGCTGTGGCTCCTTAACAAAAATCACTGTATCCACATAAAGAGACACCACCACCACCACCTTGTGATTGTACAACTGTATCCCTCCGTGTATGTGACTGTCCCTCAGTAATTCAGCTAGCGGTTCTATCGCCAGGGCAAACAACAAGGGTGGAAGAGGGCATCCCTTCCTCGTGCCCCCCTCCAGCAATACATTTGTCGTAAATTGTCCATTCGCTCTAATCTTGGCACTAGGCATAGCATAGAGCAATGAGACCATGAATACAAACCCCTCTGCCATCCCCATCCTCCTAAAAACCGCAAACCCAGAGGCCATTCAACTGAGTCAAATGCCTTCTCAGTTTCCAACAATGTAGTCAACACAACCGACATCAAACCAAACATGAAACACTTGTGTATGAGAGCGATAGAAATAAAATATCAATATCAATGCGACACAGATCATGGGAAATAGAGCGCCCTGGAATAAAACCAGACTGATCCGCTTTGACGCATTTGTACATCAGGGGCACTAACCTCGTAGCCAGCAGCTGTGCCAAAATCTTGTTATCCAAGTTAATCAATGAAATTGGACAGTAGGATGAACATTCATCTGTTGATTTCCCCGGCTTCAGTAATACCGTGACCACTGGCTCCCTCATGGTAGACCGCAACAGCCCCTCCCACAGTGCCTGCTGATAGATCCCAACCAGGTGTGGGCCCAGCCGCGATGCAAAAAAGTGAATAAAACTCAGCAATAAAGCCATCTGGTCCAGGGGATTACCCAGACCGTGCCTTTATTGCTTGGAGAATTTCCTGTTCCATAATGGGCCTCCTTAACCATTGTCTCTCCTTCTCCCGACACCAATAGAGCACTAACATATTGAGATTTGCGCTCAACTCTGACTGTGGTGTTTGAGCTTGTGAAGAATATAACCTGGAATAAAAAGCATCAAACTCCTAAACAACTTCCCTGTCCGCATAATGCAGAATTCCATGCCCATCCTTGGTAGTCATGATATGTGATCTAGGGTTGTCGCCTCTAGCCACCCTCGCAAGAAGTTCACCAGGGCATTCACCTTCCCCTTATTGTCTGACAGCCGCTTTCCCTCGCAGAAACTTCACTTTCCTCTGAGCTTCTGTTCTAAATCTCTCCAATTCCTCTCAAACCGTTTCATGCTTGGCGATATCGCTCTCAAAACCCCTCTGCTTGCAAGTGCCGGATACATGACTCACTGTCTGCCATTTCACTTCGTAGTAGTTTCAATATCCCAGATTAATGCAAAATGCACTCCCCGCCCCCACCCACCACCCTCACCAGACACTTGAAGGTTTCCCAAAGCACAGAATATGAAGCGACTGAGCCTAGGTTGTCCGTAAAAAAAAGTTGTCATCCTGTGTAATCTCCTCTGAAAACACTGCATCAGACAATCCGTCGCTTCTTTCCTCCCCGGAATCTCAAGCACCAGTACCCACCAGCGCATGATCTGCTAGTGTGCGTGCCATAATACTAATCTCCTCTACCTATCCCGCAACCTTATCAGAAATCAAAGAAATCCAACCCTGATGCAGACTGGTAAACCATGGAGCAGTACATTTAGCCCCTCTCATCTTAATAGTTTTCCAGATATCAGTTAGTTCCCACTCCCAGCATAGGTCTCTTAACATAGTAGTCGACTTTAGAGGTAGTCTCTGGATCCCTCCCACCCCAGTTCTATCCATCTCAGGGTCCAACACTGTATTGAAATCCCCTGCCCACACAATCACACCAGGAGAATTCCTGTCTAACTGAAGTTATCCATTCTAATGTGCTCACTTCATCCTGATTAGGTCCATAGTAGTTAAGCAACGCAACATCCAGCCCATGTCTAACTCCCATAACTAATAGCACCCTTCCCTACTGATCTTTGATCACTTTCATTAAGCCAAAACTAGCGTTGTGTATCAAAATGCAAACCCCTCTA
Organism: Ambystoma mexicanum; assembly: GCF_040938575.1. Classification (NCBI taxonomy): domain Eukaryota; kingdom Metazoa; phylum Chordata; class Amphibia; order Caudata; family Ambystomatidae; genus Ambystoma; species Ambystoma mexicanum. Next base: position 1,384,269,151 of record NC_090929.1, on the reverse strand, counting down.
GAGTACGATGAGTAAGAAGAGAAATAGCGATGCCCCCCTCCCCCCAGTTCTGCCCAAATAGTGATTCCCCTGCCAGGGTCAAATGTGTCTCCTGCAGAAAACGCCACATCAACATGGTGGCACTGCATATACAACAACACATGAAGTACTTTAGACAGACAATTTAAGCCCCTAATATTCCAACTCCTACATTTCAATCCCCCCACAGCCATGGCCAAGCAACCATACCATCCAGAGTTCCCATGTCTTTGGTTTTCCCCATTGCAGAAACCTCACCATATAGTTTACCTCCATCCCACCCAGACCTGTCAATCACCCTTTGCTCAGCCATGAACTCTGGGTAGGGAACACCCAAGTACCAACCAGGAGTGTCTCCCCAAATCACTGTCCATCAACAAAAAAAAAAACCCTGCACCAACTCCCCCCCACCCTGCCAGCAACCCCAACTTGCTAGTAATTGTCTTCCCCCACCACCCAATGGTCTTCAAAAGCTTCCGCATGAGAGCAGCTTAGCGTCCGGCCGCTCCATGCACCCATATACCTACATTTCTCCAGCATTGGATCGTTCATGGATTCACATGCTGTGAATATTTCCTGTCGTCAAGCTGGGAAAACCCGGTAACTTTAATATAAAAACTTTTCTATGGATAAACTTTGACACCTTGAGTGTCCCATCAACGTTATGGGACATCAAGTGTATAGCTCTGCCTCCGCAGCTTCCCCTCAGATTTCAACCATCTTCCAAACCATTTGGATTACTTTGCGTTCTCTCCTGAGAGAATTCTATTTCTGTGAGAACTTTTTCTTCACTTCAGAAATCTTTGTTCTGACCGTGTGAGACCTGCGGCCTCAAGAAGGTATACAAGAGAGACGGGCATTCAGAGTGCCTTTACTGTTTGTACCCTAATCATTTGGCCAAAGATTGCGATATCTGTCAAGGGTTCTCACAAAAAACCCTCAAGGACAGGAACAGACACCTAATTTGTTGGTTAAATGAGGGAGCCTATCTGGCGTCGGAGGTCAGCTTTTCACGCAGAAAAGAGATCACCATCGCGCCAACCATCATGATCAGAAGAACCACTTACAAAGAAACAGAGGACAGGAGAGCCTAGGCTATCCTCCAGTCAGGATAAGGTCAAGCTTTCATTACTCGTGAAGAGGCCTCTTTCCAGCGGTGAAGGGTCACAGTTTCCCCCTTCTCATGACGCTTCCACATCACACTCTGAAGGACCAAAGGAGAAGGAGTCACACCCACAATTATCCACAGAACTGGCCTGAAAATCTTCGTCGAAGGAAAAATTTAAATCAAGGCCTATGTCCTCTTCCTCATCGGCAAACATCACTCTTCATTGGTCCTCCGTTGGCCACGAGTCTACCAAACATAAATCCTCATCCAAACCGTCACCTTCTCCATCAGCGAGGTTACCGGTAACTAAGACAGTCTCAATGGCAGTATTGCCCCATCAAAGTCTCGTCTCCCGTCGACGACTGCAATGAGGACGACCATCCCGTTGACGGCCACCCTGTCAACTACTGTCCTGTCAACGCCCACTTCGACAACCACCTAGTCAATGATGACGAAGAAAAAATCCCCAGCGACGCATACATCCTCCATGTGGCTGTTCCAGCCTGAATTGGAAACAGAAGTTCTGTCTCCCAAGTGCAGATCAAACCAGACTACTACACCTACGGAACAACCTCTTTTTTTAGAAAGGTCTCAGATAATACTACCAGAGGAAATCCTACAACATGAAATTACATCTGACTTTGAGATACCTTACGACGATCTGGCGGTTTTTGAGTCTGATCCCGAAAAAGGGGGGTCAGAGCTGCCTTTTCCAGATCCATTTGTCTTGGGCCTGCAGCAGACAACTGAAACACCCTCCTTGCCATACACATCAATGGACTTGGGTGTTGTCCCACCGCAATATCCCCTCATAAATCATTGCTGTCTATGCAAGTACTCTCCACTCTGCAATCTCTCCTAGGACAACTAGATGCTAGGCTTCCAATGCCTCAGGCTCCATCACTCCCACTGCTGGAAAGTCTGCAGATTACTCCTCACCAGAGGGATACTTCTACTTCCATACAAGAACAGGGCTCTCGCCCCAGAAGGCAATCCCCGGCTAGACCCCCTCCTCCATCCCCTGGAGCATTGGGGGAGATGGATGACTCGGACCAGGACATTGCCCCACAGGACACCCTTTCCACTGTCTCCCCTTCTCCAAGGAGGGCAGACACTTGGGATACAGACCCAGACCAGGATGCGCAGGGTAGTCCGGCCCAACCATCTCCCCCGGATGACAGAGGAAATAAGATATGCTTTTAGTGCGTGAGGGGAGGAGGCATCGAACCATAGCATAAACATTGCTGTCGACCTATTAGAGACCGGCTTCAAACAAATTAACAACGTGGTAGTTCTTTGACCCCAAGCTTGGCTTCTCTGCATGGATTTCCGCCAGAAGGTTCAGCACAAGGTTGTAGACATGCCTTGTGAAGGTGAGAATATTTTCGAGGAAAAGATCGACGAAGTTTTGAAGTCCATGAAAGCAGATTGGGATACAGCAATTTCCCTTACAGCTCTGCAAGGCAGAAGATCCTTACATTCCTTTCGTGGGGTCTCAGGAAATGCATGATTTTCAGGTTCTCGAGACAGCAAGGGATACAACAGATCCTCTTACTAGCCTCAAGTGCTCCTTTCAAACCGCCCAACGCAGCAAGGACTAACGGAGTCAAAGAAAACTTGGATCTTGCCCTTCTCAAAGAGGCCGTCAAAACAAATCACAACAATGAGTGCCACAGGGACAGTCCAGTAAGAGGGAAGGTGGCGTTTCACCTCAGCAAGTGGCGTTCAATATCCACAGACAAATGGGTACTAGATGCTATCCAATATGGCCACTTGTTGGGAGTTCAGACGTCCACAATTTCCCATTCCTCTGATAAAAATGTCTCAATCTCACCATCACATCTTACGTCGAGAGGTTTGTCTCATGTTAAAAAAATAAAAGGGCCACTGAGAGGGTTCCAGCAAGAGGAAAGGGCACCTATTCCGGCTTTTTCGTGGTCAAAAAGCCAAACGGAAAGTGCCGCCCAGTTCTAGACCTGCGGGTGCTGAACAACAGCATAAGAAAGCAAAAACTCCGGATGCTAACGTTGCAAGACGTCAGAAGGGCAGTGCAGCCCGAGGAATTCTTAGCGTCTCTAGATCCCAAGGCACCGAAAAGTCCTCAGGTTCACAGTGGGCAACAGCCATTTCCAGTTTCGGGTTCTCCCTTTTGGCTTAGTCAGCTCCCAGAAATGTCACCAAGTGTCTTGCTCCCGTAGCAGCTTTCCTCCGAAGAAGGGGCCACCATGTTTACCCGTACTTGGATGACTGGTTGGTCCCGGGAACAACTTACCAACAGACGCTGGAGTCTCTCAGCACAATGCTCCTGCTATGTCTAGGCTTCACCATCAACTACTGCAAATCCTGCTTCACTGTCTCAAAGAGGCTTGGCCTTCCTGGGAGCACAATTCCGGACAACCCCCAATCGGGTGAAACCCTCAGAAGAGAGAATAGAGAAGCTCTTGGCCCTAGCACGCTCTTTTACACAAGACAAATCTGTTACGGCCCACCGTTAAGTCTCTCCTTCGCACCATGTCGTCTTGCATCCCTCTCATTCCAATCTGTCACCTTTACATGCGTCCAGCACAAGAATTCCTCTCATCCAAATGTTCCGAGATCCAGGGCTACTAGTCAGAGTAGTCCTCTACCAGCCCCTGGTGGATGCCTTACAGTGGTGGACTCGCCCCTTCAACATCAAACAGGGCATGCCCCTGGTAGAACTGGACTTCCTTTACACTATTGTGACCGACGCCTCACAAACAGGATGGGGTGCTCATCTGGACCAGTTCCAAGTCAAAGGCCTGTCGTTATACACAGAGACCTCCCTACATATCAACGTCCTAGAGTTAAGGGCATTACACTGGGTTCTCAAATCTTTTCTCCCCCTCATCAAGCGCTCAGTGGTGCAGGTTCTCACCGACAATACAACTACAATGTACCTGCGCAGACAAGGAGGTACACACTCCAAAATCCTATCCCAGGAAGCTCAAACCATCTGGCACTGAGCCATTCAGCACAAAATTCAGCTCCTGGCTTTTCACCTACCAGGGGTTCAGAACAAACAGGCACACTCCTCCTGGACACACGAATGGCAGCTGAACAGCTTCCGGGTGGCAAGGATCTTTGCGAAGTGTGGCCTTCTCCCTCTAGACCTTTTTGCCAGCCCCAAGAACAAACAATGCCAGCAGTTTGCCAGCAGGGTCCCTCATTCAAACTCCCGGGGAGACGCATTCTCTTTTCCATGGACCGGGATGTTTGCCTACCCCCACTCCCGTCTGATAAGGAAAACTGTGCAAATGATTTGCAAAGTTCCCTGCAAAATCAGGTTAGTTGCCCCGTACTGGCCCAGGCAGACTTAGTTCTCGGACCTTCTCCACCTGGCAGTGGACCATGCGCTTCATCTAGGCTCCCGGACGGATCTCCTATCTCAGAACAAAGGAATGGTGTGGCATCACAACCCAGGCTCCCTCAACTTGGCTGCATGGCTCCTGACCAATCAGAGTTCGGAAAACTAAATATAGCTCAGGACTGTTGCCGCATTTTGGCTGTGGCAAGGGCTCCATCTACCAACACATCATATAGCTGCAAATGGAAAAGGTTTTGCGCTTGGTGTGCAAGGCAACCTAACCTACGGCCATTAAGTATGACACTTCAAACTCCTTCCTTACATTTCTGTTAGCGGAAGAGGGTCAAGGTTCAACTATCGGCAATATCAAGATTCACACGAAAGAGAACATCTACCCCTCTTTACAGCGACAGATTAATAAAGCATTTCCTGAAGGGCCTTTTCAGAAACTTTCCCCAAGGAAAAGGTTTTTGCCTGTTTGGAGTCTAAACCTAGTTTTAACAGCCCTCATGAAACTGCCTTTCTAGCCTATGTCTACAGCTGACATAAAATATCTCGCTTAGAAAGTAATCTTTCTGGTGGCTATTACGTCCTGCAGACGAGTATCAGAACTACAAGCTCTGGTCACTGATCCAACGTATCTGCGCTTCATGTGGGACAAAGTGGTTCTCTCTACGAATCCACATTTCATTCCAAAGATTCCATTGGATTTTCACAAGAACACTACAATCCCTCTTCCAACATTTATTCCTAATGCATCCACTCTGGCTGAAAAGGCCTCTGGGCTTTAAGAGAGCTTTAAAGTACTACTTGGACTGCACAAAATCGTTCAGATCCTCCATCGACACACTTGTCAAAACCATTGATGCTACAGTCGAAGCCATCGACGCATTTGTCGAGGCAGTTGACTTCGACAATTTCAACGTTTTTCGGCTCCTGTGACAACTAACATAATGTCATCTTCAGTTGAAAAAACCTACACTCCTCTACCATGTTCAGACTGCTTCAAATCCCTCAATATATGAAGATGCAGAGGAGTCTTCTGATGAAAAAAGACCCTTCGAGGGGATTGGTTCCTCCGACGTATTCCACATCTATGACAGGTAATCACCACAGCTGTGCTGCTTTGGAAAATTTTCAGCATCTGCGTCGATGACATCGATCCGCTGTCCTCGAGGGCCTCCGTCGAGCCGACGTCACTGGATGTTATAAGTAGGACGCACGACGCCGTAGCCTCAGTTCTGTTTTTTCCGCGAACGTGTTCGCTTCAGAGATCCCAGCGTGCCTCGGTTCTTCTGAGTATTTCTATCGGTTCTTCGAACTTGTTTGTTTGTGAAGATATCATGTCTTCTTCTTTTACCCCGCGGTCGGGATTCAAGAAGTGTCGGGACTGCGATTCCAAGATGTCACTTATGGACCTGCACGGCGCCTGCCTCTGGTGCCTCGGTGAGGACCACGCCACGGATGACTGTGACGATTGCCAGTCACTAACATCGAAGGCCTTGCGGGAGCAGAAGAAGCTTTCTGTCGGTAGGGTGTCCAACCCCCGAAAGTCTTAAATCCGCTGGGCTTTCAACCGACGATTTGAGAGGCGACTCTCTGCGTCGCCGACGTAAGTCCAGGGGGTCTCGGTCTCGGTCCCGGAGTGGGTCCCGCCTTTCCTCTGCCTTTTCTGGGCACTCGCGGAAGCGCCATCACCGGTCGCCTTCCCCGTCCTCGTCCGAGGACTCCGCCCGTCGGCAGGTTGCTTGTCCCAACAAGCATTCCTCCTGCAGAATGGGATACATTTCGGAAGGAGATGATGGCGATTTTTGAATCGCAGGGCTCTGTTCCATCCGCGCCTTCGAAAGAAGCCGGCAGGGAACGTGCTAGGGTCACCGCTCGCACGCCTTCGGGCTCGGGTAGACGGTGCGATCATCGGGAGCCTTCGAGGTCCCGATCGGACAAGGTGGATCGCTCTAGACATGCCTGCTCCAGGTCCCGGTCCTCGACGCCCTCGAGATCGTCGGAGCATGTGAGGTCTTTGAAGAAGACGTCGACGCCATCGGCACCATGTCCGTTGAGGGACTCTCTCGAGGCTCTGCCTCCGAGGAAGCCATCGGCGCAGAGGCCGTCGAAGGACACACTCGGGGCACCGCCCTCGAGGCCTGTGTCAAAGCCATCGGCGCCACGCTCGACGCCGATTCCGTCGATGCATTTCGAGGAGGCTTTATCGGAGGTGCCCCGGAGACCGGTGGAAACCCTGAGGAAGGTTCTGGCCAAGTCAAAAAATGTGGTTGTGCCTTTTTCTGTGCCCTCACCCAGGAATTTATTCCAGCCTATTGATCATATTTGAGGTGGATGAAGGGTCTGAGGAAGGTTTGGTTCCTGATAAGGTTCCTGACGACCTCTTATCTGGTCATAGCCAGATGGAAGATCTGCATCAGTCTTTGCACGACGCCAGTGGTCTGGACACCTCTCCGGAGGTCGAGTTCGGTAGGCCTGAGCCTGGCACGCACGCCGAGTCTTCGTACCGACGGCTCATGTCGAGGGTGACTGAGTACTTGGGGTGGTATGCGCCACCAGTGGATTTTCTGCAGGATGACCTGACAGAGATCTTGGACCAAGGTCCACCAACTGACCCGGTACTGCCATTCCATATCGCCTTGCAAAGAAGGGTGGCAGCGGCTTGGACTGCTCTGGAGAATTTCCCGGTAAGGGGTACGTCGTTGCCGAAAAAGTACCGCCCAGCAAGTGGCCACCCCGGCTCCTTGCCCATGCACCCTACTCCAGAGAGTTTGGTGGTGCAGGAGGCTACGGCCCCAGCAAAACAGACGTCGTACCGTACCATCCCTCCTGATGGGGACGACAAACGTTTTGACGGTTGGGCAAAGAAAGTCTTTTCTTCAGTGGGTATGGCTTTGAAAGCAGCCAACTCCGTGTGTGGCTTAGCACGTTTCACTCACACTCTGCGGAATTGTTTCGTTAGTGTCTGAACATCCTCCCAAAGGGGAGGAACGGGATGGCTTTCTTGCCCTTGTACAGGATGGCAAGGATGCCATGTGTGAATCCGTTCAATCGGGTCTGGATGTGGCAGACTGTGTCAGCCGGTCCATGGCGGCGAGCACCGTGATGCGCAGATTTGCGTGGTTGCGGAAGTCGGGGTTTGCTCCTGATGTACAAGCCTGGCTTCTCAACATGCCCTTTGATGGTGAACATCTTTTTGGCAGCAAGGCTGACGAGGGCCTTGAGACGTTGCAGACCTCAAAGGCTGCAGCGAAGTCGTTTAGCGCTGCAGTCCGCCAACCTCCGCCTTTTCGTCCTAGGGGACAGCAATGGAGGGGAGGTTCCTTTCGATACTAATCTACCTTTGGTAGATGGAGGGGAGCTGCAAGTCAACATAGGAGTACCAGAGGTGGAAAACAGGGTACTCGAGGTGCCAAGGCCACTCGAGCAGTTGCCTCTTTGCCCTCAGGCACTGCTGCAGCCGCTTCAGCTCAGTCATGAGGCCATGTCCCATAGTTCGCCGGTTGGGGGAAGGCTGGCGCAGCATCTTGTAGAATGGCGTGCCATTACTTCAGATGTGTGGGTTCTGGAGATCATAGCCCACGGCTACTGTCTTCCTTTCCGGCAGAGGCCTCAAGACAATCCACCAGGGAATCTCTGTGAAGAGTCCGGATCCGCTCCTTGCGCAGGAAATCAAATCCCTGCTGGAGAAAGGCGCCATAGAACTGGTACCTGTAGCGGAGATGAACAAGGGATGGTATTCCCCATATTTTTTTCATCCCGAAAAAAGACGGGGGATTGAGACCCATCATGGACTTGCGTTTTTGAACAAGCTCCTCAGGAAGGATAAGTTCAAGATGGTTACTCTTTCTCAAGTCCTCCAGGCCCTTCAAATTCAGGTCTGGTTGGTGTCTCTCGACCTCAAGGACTCTTACTTTCATGTGCTGATTCATCCCAAGCACAAGGAGTACCTGAGGTTCGCGGTTGCCGACTTGAACTTTCAGTTTCGGGTCCTGCCGTTCGGATTGACCTCCGCCCGAGGGTCTTCACCAAGCTCATGGTGGTGGTTGCAGCGTATCTCAAGAAAGGGGGGATTCACGTCTACCCCTACCTGGACGATTGGTTGATCAGGGCGCGCTCTCCCGAGCAAGACCTGAATCATCTGTCAGTCACCTGCCACTCCCTTCACAGGCTGAGCTTCTCCCTCAACTTGAAGTCCCACTTGACACCTACCCAGTGGCTCCAGTACATCAGAGCAGTGCTCGACACATCCCTGGGGCTGTTTCCCTCCCCAGGTGAGGGCTTCTCACATTCTGCAGATGGTGAACAAGTCAACATGCCCAGAGTCTCCCGGCGTTTGAGTTCTTGAGGTTGCTCGGCCTCATGGAATCCTAAATTCTCCTGGTGCCAGAGGCCAGGCTGCGGATGAGATCTCTGCAGTGGGTCCTCAAGATGCAGTGGTCGCAGTCTTCCGGCAGGATGTCAGATCTCGTTCAGGTGCCGCCCTGGTCGCCCAGGATCTTCTGTGGTGGGCCGTCAAAGGCAATCTGATGAAGGGAGCTCCATTTTGGCTACCCTGGCCGGAGGGGACGATCATGACGGACGCATCCCTCACGGGATGGGGAGCTCATGCCAACGAATTGACAGTCAGCAGATGTTGGTCCCCGTCGGAGTCCAGACTCCATATCAATCTGTTGGAGCTGAGGGCCATCAGGCTAGCTCTGAAGGCTTTTCTGCCATCTGTGCGGGGGAAGAATGTCCTGATTCTGATGGACAATACAGTGGCCATTCACTACCTCAACTAAAAGGGCAGGGCAGGGTCTCTCCCTCTGTGCAGAGAGGCGGTGCAGCTCTGGTTCTGGGCCATCCAGCAGGAAATTTCGATCTCAGCAGTTCTTCTGGCCGGAGATGAAAACGAGGCGGCGGATGCTCTGAGCAGGCAGAGCACGGTCTCTCACGAGTGGGAGCTGGCTCAGGAGATTCTCCTGGAGATCTTCGCTCTTTGGGGGACCCCACAAGTGGATCTCTTCGCCACCAGTGTCAACCAGAAGTGCGAAAGATTCTGCTTGCAGGAATTTCCTCGAAGAGGAGCTTTAGGGGACGTGTTCGTAGTGGAGTGGTCCTTCCCACTGCTGTACGCGTTTCCTCCAGTCCCCGTCATTCCGCAAGTGCTGAGGTGGTTACGGAGGTTCGGTTCCCGAATGATCCTCATTGCTCCGGCATGGGCCCGGAGAGTGTGGTACCCGGACCTTCTCGACATGTCCATCTGCCCTCCACGCCGTCTTCCCTACCGAGACGATCTGCTCTCACGGGAGGGGGGTCAGGTTCTCCACCCAGAGGTCAAGTCCCTCAACCTTCATGCTTGGCTTCTGAACGGTTGAGGTATAAGGATTGGGACCTCCCTGAAGACGTGATGGAGGTGTTGCTTTCGGCCAGAAGGCCTGTACCGTTGCTGTTGGAGAAATTTCTGCGACTGGTGCAGGGTTAAGAATGTGGATCCTTTTTCATGTGCCATTCCTGTGTCTGTCTTTTTTGCTTTCGTTAGCTCACAAGGGCCTGCAAGTGGGTACCATTAAAGTTTACCTGCCGGCGCTGTCTGTATTTAAGCGCTCGTCTGACGAGTGTTCTTATTTTAATTTGATTTCTCAGTTTCTGAAAGGGCTCACTAATGTGTTCCCACTGTCACCTTTCCAGGTGCCCGGTTGGGATTTGAACCTACTTCTAAAATTCCTAATGGGCGCTCCGTTTGAGCCTTTACATTCTTGTCCTTTGAGACTTGTTGACTTTGAAAACTGTATTTAGTTGCGGTTACTTCCGCTCGCAGAGTGAGTGAGTTGCAGGCACTTTCCGTTAAGCCACCCTTCACGGTGTTCCATAAGGACAGGGTTGTCCTTAGGGTTCATCCTTCTTTTCTTCCGAAAGTTGTGTTGGAATTTCATTTAAGCCAGAAGGTCATTCTTCCGGCGTTCTATCCTCCTCCGCATCCTGGTAAGGAAGAGGAGAGGCTCCATAGGTTGGATCCTAGGAGAGCTTTAAGTTTCTACATCTCACGCATGTCCCGGGTCAGAGTGGGCGATCAGCTCTTTATAGGATACGCTGCAAGGCGTTTGGGACAAACTGTTACTAAACAGACTTTGTCTAGATGGATTATCTTCACAATTTCTGAATGTTACCGCTTGGCGAGTAAGGACCCTCCGGTAGGCTTACTGGCCCATCCTGCTAGGGGTGTGGCTGCCTCTACTGCCTTGCAGAGGGGTGTTCCCATTCGTAACATTTGTGAAGCAGCCACATGGGCCTCTGTCCATACTTTTGTCAAACACTACTCCTTGGATTCTATCAATGGGCAAGATCTGGCCTTTGGCAAGGCGGTCCTATATTCTGCAATTTAATTCGGCATTCTAAAATTCTAAATTCTTTCCCACCTCCTTACATTGGTACTGCTTTGGGAGTCTGTCATAGATGTGGAATATGTCGGAGGAACCAATCCCCTCGAAGAACAAGTTACTTTCTTACGTGGTAACGTTCTTTCGATGGGATGTTCCGACGACGTATTCCACATCGTTCCCTCCCAGCCTGCCCCTCTACAGAATTTCTTATGCGATTGCAGCTTCCGTTTTCCGCAAGGCTTTCTGTAGTTATACTGGCAGAAGATTGGTGCCACACGTTCTGGGAAAAAACTACAACTGAGGCTACGGGCGTCGTGCGTCCTACTTATAACATCCGGTGAAGTCGGCTCGACGGAGGCCCTCGAGGACAGCGTATCGACGCCATCGACGCAGGACGAAATCGCCGAAAATTTTCCGAAGCAGCACAGCTGTGGTGATTACCTGTCATAGATGCCGAATAAGTAGTCGGAACATCCCATCGAAAGAACGTTAGCAGGTAAGAAAGTAACTTATTTGGACTACAATATGGGACACCATCAGTCCCTGAGGCACTCATATCAGAGGACTCGTGCATGAAAAACTTGCAAGAGTGCCTTCATGAGGCTAGTGGGATTGACACCTCTCCTGAGGTTGAATTTGGGGTCATGAATACATGGGATGGTCGAGGCCCACACCTGTTTTTGGACAGGATGATCTCACCGACATATTGGACAGAGCACAGGAGGATCCAATTGTCCCCTTTTCACCAAGCCTTGCAAAAGAAGGTGGCTTCTAATTGGTAAGCACCAGAGGTTATTCCTGCTGTAAATAAAAAAACTGACAGCTAAGTACAGAGTTTCTAGCTCTGACCCTTTCTAACTCTCCAAGCACCCAACTCCAGAAAGCCTTCTAGTGCAGGCAGCCACTTCTACAAGTAGACAAAAGTCTTCCCTACTGTACCATACCCAGGATAGAGATGACAAACCGTATGACGCCATGGCTAAAACGTTTTTTTCGGCCGGCAGTATGTAAAATCTGCAAATGTTACATGCACACTACCGAGGTTCACACACACTTTGCAAGTGTTTTTCTATGGCTGCTGACCATATACCCGAGGGGGAGGAGCAAGACGGTTTCCTTAACATCATCAAAGATGGGAAAGACGCAATGTGCGAATCCCTCCAGACTCGTCTCGACTGACAGTATCAGCAGAGCCATGGTGGCTAGTACAGTGATGTGCAGATTTGCTTGCTTGCAAAAGTCAGGATTTGCCTCAGACGTACAATCCAGGCTTCTCAACTTGCCCTTTGACGGCACGTATTTATTTGGAAACAAAGCTGATGAGAGTTTGGAGAAGCTGCACACTTCCATGGCGGCAGCAAAATCCATTGGAGCTGCAATAAGACAAACTCCAAACCGCCCCACAGGTACGCCCTGGAGGGGTAGGTCCTTTTGCCATTATTATTTTTATTTTTTTTGTCATGGGTGTGAAACGCAACATTTCAAATATTACAAAATGTAATAAATACATTAGAACAATAAAAATAAACAAATGAGAGATTACATATTGTTAATCTAAAATAATAAAATGCAGTTTTACATTGTCAGTTCAGTGAGACTACATTATAAAAGACATTACTTCCACTTTCCTTAATTTTCAACATTTCTCAGTCAGTTGGAGATAGTTTACAAACATAATCAAAGGTAAGTTCATTTTTATCAGCTGACTATTGTACAATGTCAACCACAATTCATCAGAGTCAATTACACTATGATCCCTAAAAAGATGTTTAAAAAAAACGCACTCCCATAGGAAATATTCCGGTGGAATATTTTGCGTGGTAACCACTGCCACCAGCCAGAAACTCGACAAGGGGGGGACTGGACAGTGCCCCCTTGGAAACAGACCCGGGGCAATCGAATTAACCCCTTCCAGTACTTCCACAATATGATGGTTTGTACTGGTTCTGTTCACAATTTTGGACTAGTAAAGTCAATGGTGACTTTACATGCCCTGGTAGACAGTAGTCAGTCCCAGGGTAAGGAGTCTGTTTGGGGGTCACTATGACCCCTGTGTTACTGCACTGAGGGTGCTGTGTGTAACACATACTTAAAGCAGATGATACCCTATGGAGAAAAAAAAACATAGCCCATAAGCACACAAAAAGTCAGACATACCTCAAATCATGCCTAAGAGTGGGAGGAAAAGAGCCTCACTCTTAGCAGGAGAAAAAAACAAACCCCAAAAATCCAGCAAAGCTGCTGGGGGACTCACTAGGTTTGGGAAATTAGCCTTATAAGAGAATTCTCCCTAACAGATGCCAAAGTATATAAAGTTTGGTCTAGTTAACATTGGTTTACTCTTGGATCACTATTTAGATTTCTGTGATTATTTACTGTTGTTTCTGAATTCGCTTTTGTCATCTGGGCCTTTTGACTAATGTAGGTTCTTGAGCGAAACTGATTGCCCATTTCTGCCATAGAGAGAGGCTCTGGGGCCGATTTGATTTATCAAAAGGAAGCCTAGCTCATACAATTCATCTCTCGCTTGCCACACAGCATTTTTTTACCAAACCCGATTTCATCCACAATTTCGCTACTGCTAGGTCATGTTGATGTACAAATTCTATTTGTTCTATGTCTCCAGAGCACAAACCCTCCAATGCTGGTACATCAGCCAAGATGTTCAGTACTGACTGCCTATTCAATACAAAAGTTTGGAAGGGATGTGAGCGACATTGTAGGGTTAAGCAATCTAAACTTTGTTTTTTCTTTGGAATAATAACCATTTGTCTAGGAATATTCTGATCTTTGAAACAAGGGGCATTTCTCGATTGTTCAATGCTGTTCCATGTCGGTGCTTGCAAATCTCCCCTACTTTCTCGTTGTGTTACTAAATCTTCCTTATTTGCCTTTAGGAAGAATCGTTTCAGGGATTGATCTATCTCACCTCTCCATTCATCAATTGTTATGCCCCTCTCTTTATTCAAGGTAATAGGTTCCTGTCTCACAATTTCAGCATTCACGCTCTCATTTTGTAAGCCAGTCGGAATTATGGGTTTGGGTAGCGTCTCAAAAACGACCAGGTCTTTAGTTGGATGAGCCCTGGATGTGCCAGCTACAACGACCTTTTGTTGCTCAGACATCAAAATCAGGTCATCCAGGGGTTCATATGGTAAGCAGATTTCTTGTTTTTGTTTAATCACCCCTACTTTTTGTGTAAGAGTTCTCCGATATTTGTTTGCTGTGGCTGTTCTTTCCATTGCTGCTGCTGATTTTGGCATAGTCAGTGATTGAATAAATTGTCGAGAGCCAGTAGGTTTTGCATTTGCAGTAGTTTTGTCATTTTTTGATTTTTGTTCTCGCTATTCACAATTGTTCTCTTCAAGGGTTTCTTTTTTGCATCGAAAATGGTGTAATTTACTGCAGATGCAATATCCAAGCCCTCTACTTCAATTGACATGTCTTTGTTAACTTTGTTACTGATGTTCTCCCCTGGAGCACCATCCACGTTGTTAACATTCTTGGTTTTTGCCTTTTTTTTTAAAAACATAGTTGTGCAGTGATAGACTTAGGTTCAACATCTTTTGGATTTCCTAGTGAATTCGAACCCAATATTTTCTGGTTTACTATCTCCTTACTAGTGCATTCAACTTTGGCATCAGTTGGCACAATGTTTGTTTTTGCATCAAGTTGTAATAATGCCTGCTGATCCAAAGTTGAATCAATCAGCAATATGTCTTCTTGAGGGTCTTTTACATTTTTTTAGGTCTACTGGATCACCTTTACTCTTAATCGTGTCAGTGACTCGGTTTTTACCACACCAGCATTGTGTTAGATTAGACTCTTTTGATTGAACTAGTTGTGTCAAAAGATTCATTTGGTCATTCATTTTTGTGTCAAGCATATCATACAAACGAGTTAGAGAAAATAATGCTGCATTCATTGTTTGCAATAAGGTTTCTAAACCTATTACAAAGTTCCCTGCAGCACTTTGCAATTTTTCCATTGGTATAGCTAGTTTTTTTGTGTGGAGTCGGCTGAGTATAGGAGCACGACAGGACTGATGAGTTATGTGCTGTTGGAGAGAACATTATTGGGGACTGCGACAAGTCCTGATGTTCACAATCTTTAACAACTGGTGTTGACATTCAAACTTTTTGCATGACTACTCACTCATCTTCATTTTGAATATCATTATCTAGCATTTCTTCTTGCTGCAGAGTTTTCTCCAGCTCCTTTTCGCTATCAGTGATTATTTCTTCTGTATTTGCGGATTCCATACTTTCTCTATTAGGCAAAATATTGTCTTGCATTTTTTCTGTTTTTTACACAAGGGCTCCATTTGTTGGTCAATTATTGATAACACTCCTGCTAGCATCAAGGAGTCAGGCGGAGTGTCTGTTATGTTTACGATCTCCTCAATATCCGGTCCGCATAAATTAATTGGTTTTAACATATTTACTGGTACCGGTACAGATGGGCAGAGGAGGCCACTAGTGCCACCTCCCACTTTCCCCCCCTCCGGGCGCACAGAACGAGCGAATATTCGCCATTAAAGAACAGGCTTGGATATTCTACGCTGACTTACTGGTTTGCGCTAAACAAATGGTGCGCGAGGATGATTTCGGCGTAAGCACCGTTTCTAATGCTCGCGCTGACATAATTCGCTGCGAGGGCATTCCTGTTTTTAATGTTCCAGGCATTTTTTAAAGATGGGAATTGTGCATGGATAATCTAGGTGCGAAGACAATTTTACAAAAAAAAAGACAAAGTACACAAACCACTCTTAAATTCTACTACAATGTGGAGATACACTCCTGATACTTTGTTTAACCAAATGGTTGTTCTTAACCCTTCACCCGCTGACAGCTGACAGCACTTCCACCAAATGTGCGTGCGCCAAATGCGCGCTGCCTGCTGTTTTTAAGGGCTTGTGGGAGAAAGGGGCGGAGCCTATTTTCGTGGCTCTATAATAGATAAGAAACAAGGTATATATTATACTTATGTCACTATGTCACTTTTCAAGCGTCCATCAGTATTGTAAAGTCCCACACGGTCTTCTCCGCTTAAATAGAGTCCGTACCAATGAAATTCACAAATCGATTTTTTTCAGTCCAAACACAGCGTGTAGAGCCTCCACAGCCACAGTCTCAAATCACTTGCACCAAATGCGTGCCATTATTTGGAATAGGCAGAGGACAGCCAGCTCAAAGAGGACAAAGACGATTCCCCCGTGGTGGACGGGGAAGAAATACTAAGACCGCAACTGCAGCATCTGCCTTAGCTTCAGCCACTTTATCAGCTGCTCCAAAACCCCTCTGAGGTCTTCATTCACAAGACTGCAGTAGGAGGCAGGTTGTCACAGAATGGCAGGCTATTACTCCAGATGCTGGAAGGACAAGTTCAAGATGGTAACCCTTTCTCAGATTCTTCAGGCCCTCCAGCTTCTGGATTGGATGGTATCATTGGTCCTTGAGGATGCTTACTTTCATGTGCCGATCCATCACAAGCACAGGCAGTACCTGAGGTTCACCGTTGGCAGTTCTCATCAGTTTCGGGATCTGCCATTTGGGCTGACCTCCACCCCAAGGGTTTTCACCAAGCTAATGGCGGTGGTGGCATCGAGCCTCGGGAGAGGGGGATTCCCGTCTACCCCTACCTGGACAATTGGCTGAACAGGGGCAGTTCCCCAGAAGAGGCCCTGCAACATATCAGCTACACCTCTCACTCCCTTCACAGGCTTGGCATCTCCCTCAACTTCAAGAAGTCCCACATGATAGCATCACAAAGACTCGAATTATCAGAGCAGTCCTGGATGCATCCGTGTGAAAAGCCTCGCCACCACAGGTGAGGGCTCAAGACATTCTGCAGATGGTGACAAAATTCCAGACATCTACCGGCAATCGATTTTCTGAGGTTGCTCGGTCTCATGGCATCCTGCATTTTTCTGGTACCAGATGCTAGTCTGAGAATGAGAACTCTCCAGTGGGCACTTAGTACCCAGTGGTCACAATTCTCAGGAAGGATATCAGATCTCCTAGAAATACCAAAAAGGGTCTCACTGGATCTTCAGTGGTGGGCCTGTCGGGAGAACATCTTGAACCTTTTTGGCAACCATGGCCGGAGATAACAGTAGGGAAATAGCTCAGGAAGTTCTTCAGGAGATCTTCACCCTTTGGGGAACCCCTCATGTAGATCTGTTCGCGACCAGTGACAACAGGAAGTGCGAACTGTACTGCTCAAGGGAATTTTCCCCGAGAGGAGCTCTAGGAGATGCGTTTGTGGTGGACTGCGAGTTTCCACTCCTATACGCGTTTCCTCCAATCCCTGTCATTCCTTACGTAATCGGGAGGTTGAGGAGGTTCAGGAAATCCATGATCCTAGTTGACCCGGACTGGGCCAGGACGATGTGGTACCCGGACCTTATGGACATGTCCATTAGCCCTCAGATACGTCTTCCGCAAAGAGAGGACCATCTCTCGCGAGGATGGTCGGGTTTTCCATCTGGATACCAGGACTCTCAGCCTTCATGCATGGTTTCTGAGAGGCTGAGATACAAGGATTGGGATCTCCCGGATGATGTAATGGAGGTTTTGCTTTCAGCCAGAAGGCCAGCAACCAAATCTTTATGCCGCTGTCGGTGGAATAAGTTCTGCAGCTAGTGTAGAGATAAGAATGTTCATCCTTTCTCAAGTAATACACTAATGGTGTTATCCTTTCTATTACATCTGGCAAATCTGGGGCTGCAGATTGGTACCATCAAGGGATATCTGGCAGCGCACTTCAGAGAAAGTCTCCTACTGAAAGATTCCTTTAGTAGTACAATTTTTATAGGGACTGACTAATGTTTACCTGCCAATCCCGTTTCAAGTCCTCCTATGGGATATCAACTTGGTGTTAAACTACTTGATGGTAGCTGCTTTCGAGCCTCTACATTCTTGTTCATTAAGACTTCTAACTCTGAAAACTGTCTTAGTGGCAATAACGTTAGCCCGAAGGGTGAGTGAGCTAAAGCCTTTATCCTGCAAGCCGCCTCATACTGTTTTTCATAAAGACAATAGTGCTACTAAAAGTGAAGCCTACTTTTCTCCCCAAAATTGTTTGAGTTTCATATTACTCCGAAGATCACGTTACCATCTGTTTATCCTCCTCCACATCCAGGGAAGGAAGAAGAAAGACTTCACAGGCTTGACCATAGACGTGCACTGAGCTTTTACACCTCCAGATTGCCGAAATTTGCGCAGGATAACCAGTCATTTGTGGGCTATTCAAGTCACAAATTGGGACTGCCCATTACCAGGCAAACTATATCCAGATGGATTATACTAACAATATTGCAATGTTAGACTGGCAGGTAAAGACCCTCCCAAACATCTAAGAGCTCATTCGACCAGGGGCATTGTAATTTCATCTGCCTTGTAGAGGGGGGTTCCGATAAGATATATATGCAGCTGCCACATGGTCATCTGTGCAAACCTTTACTAAACATTACAGTTTAGACTCCTCCTCGGGCCAAGATTCTGCTTTTGGAAAAGCAGTATTGCACTCAGTGCATACATAACCACACTAATTTCTGCTCCCACCTCCAAATTACTTAAACTGCTTTGGGAGTGTATAGAAGATAAATAATACGTGGGAGGACACCATCCATTTGAAGAACAAGATACTTAACCCATGGTAACGTTCTTTCGACTGGATGTTCCTCCCACGTATTCCTTATCGCTCTTCCCAACCTACCCCGCAGTATAATTTCCCTTGCGGTTGCAGTCTACGCTCTCTCAAGGGGAGTAACCGTCGAACACAAGACAAAGCTCCACTAGTCAAAACTGAACGGAGGACCATGGGAGATGCGCGTGCTACATATACCTGCGGTGATGTCAACGTCGAGACGTGCGCCCCCCTGCTGAAATTATTTTTCCAAGGCAGCAAAACTGGGATATTGTAAATATCAAAGATAAGGAATACGTGGGAGGAACATCCAGTCGAAAGAACGATACCATGGGTAAGTAACTTGTTCTTCTCCAGCATTTGTATCTTTCATGGATTCACATGCAGCCTTCCCTCTCAGGCAAACATCCTTCTTAGGAGTTCCTCCTTTTGGAGAGGTTTCAATCTAAGGGGAAGCTGCGGAGGTGGAGCTATACACTTGACGTCCCATTGGTGCTGCCCAACGCACCCATAACGACATCGATGGAACACTCAAGGTGTCAAGGCTTTTCCATAGGAAGACTACTATATTAAAGTTACCAGGGTTTTCCCAGGCTGACTG
Organism: Ambystoma mexicanum; assembly: GCF_040938575.1. Classification (NCBI taxonomy): domain Eukaryota; kingdom Metazoa; phylum Chordata; class Amphibia; order Caudata; family Ambystomatidae; genus Ambystoma; species Ambystoma mexicanum. The sequence goes on along the minus strand of NC_090929.1, from coordinate 1,384,250,078 downwards.
GGAATATTCACAGCATCTGAATCCATGAAAGACACCATATGTCCTCCTGGACGCTTGCACCTTATCCGAGAAATCCGGGAGGAGTCTGATGGTGTCTCCTTTGTATGTCAGACTCCCTTTATCGCTGGCTTTCCGGACATCAAGGTCCCTATCTCGATAGTTCAACATTCAGGCTATGATTGGACGGGCTGGCGCACAGCATCCCATAGTTAGATTTTAGTGTGTGGGCTTTACTGTTCCCTTGGAATTTGATATAATTTCCTTTTCTAGTTCCTTGTTGCTCCTGATTTGATTATTGAAATGAAACCTTCTTAGCTTGGTTTTCTGGATTCAACATTGTTTGGACTGCGTTATTGATACATATCTCATTTATATACTTAGTCTGGTCAGAGCGATCGGGGGTTCCCCACCTGAGTGATTCCCTTCACTCGCTTGGGGAACCACTCACGGCATGCCCAGATTAATTCTTAGGATTTATGCAACCTATTATTTTGCGACCTCTCGCAGCAGTCACCATTTGAAACTAGCACTTTAAACAGTATGCATTTTTTTTTAGACAATTGTATGATATATTTCTGTACACTGTACTAGAGCTTTAGACAATTTAATACTTTTTTAAGACTCTATTTGGAATAAATAAATATAATATTTTAGACTAATCTTTGTCTTATGTATGATGATCTGTGGGGCAGCCAGGGGGGCCTTTTCCCTTTCTACACGGTTGAATGATGTCCTTTGAGTGAACTCTTTTCTCTTTTCCGCTGGCTTGACCCCCGTGTATTACTGGACGGGCTGGCGCACCTGGAACCAGTTTTCCACCACTAGGTATCCTATGCGCCCTCTCCACAATGAATACCACCAAAACATCTTCACCTCGCAGGGCCTCACGTAAAATCGATTCAACCATGGGTTCCGTGGCTCGCTAATCTATTGATTCTGGCACAACCACTATCCAGAGATTGTTTCTCCTGGACCTCAATTCAAAGTCCTCCTCCTTGTCAGCCAGTTCCTTTTTAAAGCCCCCTTCACCTGGACCAGCTCTCGGGATGTGGCAGAAGCTTCATCTTCGACTGTAGAGACTCGCCCCTCAACCTCATCCAGCCTCTATCCATGCTCATCCAAGCTGACCTGCATGTCGTCCCCCTTTCACAGGTCAGATTCCCTTCTAGTGATTACACAATGGCTTTCAGCTGATTAAACATTGTTTTGATAACGATTAAATGCTCCACTGGCATCCTGTGATGTGGGTTTGCTCCCATGGCTTCCTCCATATGGTTGTCTTTTAACCTATGTGGGCATCTCAAAATGTAGCTTTGATTGTTGTTTCCCAGTTTTACCAGATTTCGGCATTGTGTAGTTCCGCTTTCCAAGAATCCCAGTCTACCCCCGACGGTATCCAGGAGCACCCGGCTGGTGAAAATCACAACACTTGCAGCAGTTTATACGGTTTAGGCCTACTTGATCGAAAATATTTGACCTTTTACAATTTTACCACATTTTTTTGGGTCATTTTATTGGGTTGAAAAATGCAGGGGGAGACCCCCCACATTACCTCTTACTGGCCCTACCTTAACCTATTCCCTTATCCCTCCCGATATATTTATTTTATTTTATTTGACCCAAAAAAACTATCACAAAAATCGGGTCAAGTTGAAAAGGTCAAATGTTTTTCGATCAAGTATGCTAATACCGGTTATATAGTGCTGCCCCGCATCACCCGGGAGACTCCCTCTGTTGATGATACTACTCTCAACCACCGGAAGGGACAGCATTTCTGAAGATCAGTCCAGCAGCCCCGGCGGTCACAGATGCAACCACCTCGCCACCATGCAGCACCTCCCGCACCTGCCACCAAATAGATCCCCTGATCGACCATGTAAAAGCAAAGTAGGCGCTGAATACCCAGAAGGCACATCATCCAAAGCAAGCACCAAGTCACCTTCAGGATAGATTCACCATGCACGTTCACAGAGGATAGTGCTCTTTGAGACCCGCTCCCACCGCAAGGCCGCATTCGTAGTTAGATGTCACCCAAAGGAAGGTCTGATCACCCTGTTCACAGCTGTTCACAGCTGTCCACAACCATACAGAAACGCCACAGGTTGTCAGTAAAACACTGGTCATCTGTGTGCTGCGTGCCCCCAGTCAGAGGCTACAAGCAACCCTCGCAATGCAGAGTGCTGTCACCCAGCACAGCTCAGGCCATCCCAGTATTCTCTAAATCTGAACAGTTTTAACCCCCGAACTAGTCAACGGAGAAACTCAAGGGACCCACAAGCACCCAATGTGCCTGCACATCTCACCCAACCTAATGGTAGGACATGCGCAGTGACTTTCCCCGTTGTCCACAAACCTTACCTCTTCAGTGAATGCCAGCAATTCCAGTGCAGATCCTCTTTAAATCCTCTTTAAAAACTGCCTCCAATAGACCAGCCACTGCATATCCTGCGCTCTCCCCTCAGATGTTTCACTTTAAACTCGGGGGGGGGGGGGGGGGGCTCCTGCCCTGCGAGTCCTCTCCGGGCAGCACGTCCATCGCCACAGAGCACACGAGAGGAAGGAGCACACTGCGGTCTCAGCGCACAAGCCCCTTTCCATTCACAGCATGTTCTCCTCCTGGAACCTCCTCACTGTGTCGCTCCGAATTTCCCAACGTCACAATCTATTCCTGGCAGGTGCGTGCAGCGCCCTCTCAATTCACACAGAGAACTCCCTCTCACCTTAATCTGCGGCTCATACAAAGTTGTTGGAGGGACTGTAGACCATAGAGCCCCGTGCTGTGTGACTATTTTTACTGGCAAGGGGGCGGGGGTCAAGTCCTCAGACGTGACGGCATACAACAGAGTCCTCCAGCGCCATCCACAGGGCCTTCCTCCTCTCTACGCGCCTTCAGGATGTATATCCTGCCCACGGTACACCACAGATAACTCGGCCACGATGCAGATTTGAGGACTCAGGATCATGCACAGACGATCACCTTGTATTCACGCAGCAGATGTTGCTAGATCCGACAAAAAAGCATTGGGTAGTGTCGGGATGTATTCCGGATCTGTCTGAGGGCAGAGGGAGCTCACGAGCTTGCAGCCATTTTGGCTGGGCTCACTAGCACCCTCCTTCACTCTGGATTTCTATGCAAGTCCCAGACCCTTCCTTGATGTTCAGTGGCATCTGTTTCCACTGGGACGAGGGAGTTTATTCCTGAGGCTATGCTTGGCTCTCCACTCCACCCCGCCGGGTCTCCCACGTTCCCTGTAACCTGCTTTCCAATTGAGATGAGTCACTGGCTCTTTCAGGTTTTGTAGTTCTCACCAGCCTCTCTGTTCCTCTTCTGTTCCAACTGGTCTTCTCCAGCAGCTCCTTGAGCCCCTCCAACTTTGAACGGTTTTGGTACCGTCACCAGACCTGATGGTCCACTTCCCCACAGGTATGAGACTGCTGCTTCTTCTGCAATCCTGTTTTTGGCGACATCTGGCCCTCTGGCTCTCTTTCCGGTACCAGTGCTTGACTGGACCCAGTGGTGCTAGTTACCACAGGCGTGGGACTGCCACTCCTTCGGCAATCCCAGTAGGAGTCCGCCTCCTTCCGGGTCCTCTACTGCTTTGGCGTTTGCAATGTCTCCCCCTCTCCCAGGTAGCTGTTGTGGGCTCCTGACTTCCACAGTAGAAGACCTTAAGTCCTTCAGTTCATTATAGGGCTTGTCCCGCCCTTGCGTAATGTCCATCCTTGTTAATGGCTGTGGTATTCTTGATGATTCTTGTGATGCACCTTGTTTCAGTATTTTAACTTTCGTCAGTCTTCCAGGCACTGCAGTAATACCCGGGTCTACTATCAGTAGTGGTTAAATCTTCAGGTTTGGATAAGGTATTAGGGTCTACACTGTAGGGAGGTGTGTGTAGGGTGTTGGACCACATTCTGCTCCTCCTTGTCCCTCGAGGGGGAGTCTCTCCCCATGAGCTACTCCCGTTGAGTGACACCCCCTTGGGGACTATAGGGTAGCACCCTCACCTCCCTTGCCTCATGGGAAGGGGCGCCCCATCGAGGACAAGTGGCCAATGTAGTGTACAAAGCAGTCTGTTTTGTAGTGCACACAATGCCATACAAATAAACAGTTGCATCCCCTTCACAAGGCGAAAAGCTGGGTTGGTTTATCGTGATCAGTATCTGCTACTGAGTAAGATTTGATTACCTGCGATTTAAGTCACTGCTCCAATTTTGAAAGATTGGTTGGTGTTTGATAAACTGTGTAGTGTTTATCATAGATTTTCAATGTACTCATTTATTGTTCACTTACAATGTCTGAAATGGACCTTGGTGTTAATGGGTCACCGCCAGCACTTTTGTAGGCCTGAGCAAAGCAAGAGCGTCCGGAGGTCTAAAGGCCATAACCACTGAGGTATTCCCCAGACTAACATGGTCAATGCTGTTAGCACCCCAGGCAAACAATGGAGTATTGGTATTTCTTGTTTTAAAACGAAAGCGGCTTTGTCTGTGTATGGACCATAAAAAAAATGACAAAGCAAGATGGCCACCAGGGAAACAGTTTCTCCCTCCTGGGTTTGTACTTCCCGCGCTAAACCTGCTCAGCGTCTGCTTCCCCCTTGTTGGGGAGTTTTCTAGAGTCCCACTTGGAGGTAATACTCTCGCCAACTATCCCTGTGGTTTGTAGATCCTCAACTCTTAGTATCAGCATGTACTACTCAGAAACCTTGGTAGAGTGGCAGAGAAGTCAGGCTTATCGTAAGCGGAAGATATGAGCTGTAGGTAAGTACAGTGAACCCAAATAGTAAAGCACAATCAAAGAAACACTTACTATATAGTAAAATATATATACTTGTTAGTCCTATAAATACAGTAAACCAACACATAAGGACTTAATTGATAGCACTTTCACTTAGAAGATTTCATATGCGGTAATGTTTAAATACTTGCAACTATCTATTTTGTCTAGACAGGTTTACCGTAATACGATTGCAGTGCTCACACTGAAATTAATACGGTAATGTATTTAAGCCACATACAGGTATAAAATAGCAGTTATTAGGAGGGAAAACAGGTGATCGGTGGTTAGTGTTTTACAAGTCGAGCATCGATTTTCTTAATTTAGGCAGTCTTTAAAAGTTCCATGCACGACCCTGGCTAAAAGAAAGTTCGGAGTGGCTCAAAGTCTTAGAAAGTCAAAGTTCTTCAGGATACTTTATAGTCTCTAATAGGAAGGCGCAGTAAGGTTATAACCAATGTCGGAGACTCTGTTATAACAGACTCGCTAAGGGACATGCAGCAACTTCCGTCAAAGGTAAGAGGGGGTGCCCTGGATACCTCCAACGCTCTGGAGTGACTTTCTGGAAGTAGGCAAACAATACCTTTCTCCCCACCTAACCTTTGGTTAGAAGAAAGTGTTTGTGTTGGATTCTCGTCGATGTTGCAGCTCTGGATCTGACCTCCGGTAGATTTAGTCTCCGGAGTGTCCTTGAGGGCTCAACAGTGACTTGGATGCATGTGGCCTTTCCACAACGATGCACTCGAATAGGGCAGCAGGTCTCCTGGTATTGGGGTTCCGCAGCTCTGGAAGCACACAGGACTTCAGGAGTTCGCTCAATTTCAAGTTTGTTTTGGGATTGGTTGTTCCCACCAGTTAAAGGAAAGGAGTCGTACACTTTGGAGTTCCTCTGTCTCTTAGAAAACTGGGTTAGACAGCAGTGGTCGCTTCACAGGTTTGCAAAGGGTCTGCAGGCGTCTCTGGGTGTCTTTTTCCTCGGTTACTTCAGTTTCCAGTGGTCGACTTGCTTTTCAACTCCTGGAGCCACACCTTTTAAACAGTTCCAGTACGCACTACTCTGCATTCTGTCACAGCAGTTTACAGAAAGGGGCCTATGGCTGTCCAATCGGGGCCAGATCTCTATTGGGAACTGGTTCCATTCAGGCACTCTGGCAGACAAAGTACAGGGGGGGTGGAGAATTCCTGCTCCACTTCCTGCCCAGACGCACTGGAGCCTAGGCGGGGACACCCATGGGTTCCCGGCAAAGGCAAAACACACACACACACACACACACACACACACACACACACACACACACACAACCTCCCCACCCCAGAAGGGCAAACCATGAACAATCACGCTAGTAATGGTGAAAGAATAAGGGAGCCCCCAGGTTAGTAATGGGTTGCCCCTGTTGTGCACTACCAAGGCTATGGATATAGTGTGCGCTATAAATATAACACAATAGTTGGTAGAACACGTCCACTGCCACTAGCCATAACTAACAGGTCGTCTGTGACTAAGAAGTCACAGGAGCAGAGAGAAGGGGGAAACTAGGTATCCCTTTGGCACTCCACTCAAGGTGGTGTGTGCCAATCTCAGGCTATAAGGTTTTTGGACAGATACTAAGTATCTCTCTATCCTTGAGGACAGTAGAGAGGAGAGAAGTGCTTGGGTGCAAGCGGCTATATGTACCAGGTGTAGTAAGTGCTAGGGAATGGTCAGCTGCCAATAAATAAGTGCAGGCCTGTGGTAGCATGGGCCAGTGGTTGCCAAGGCAAGTGCTGGGAGCGGGCGGAGGCTGTAGGCGATTGGGTGTGGGAGACCAGGGCCCAGAAAGACACATAATGGCACTGGTCAGCGATCTCCACAATTGTGGAATTAGCAAAGAAGGGAGGAAGGGAAGGAAGAAGTGAAAAGGATAGTCTTGAGGAGCTTCTGGAATTTGAGGTGATACGACTCAAGAGGAAGGGGGAGGCTGTTCTATAGGAGGGAGCCTGCTGAGGAAAGAGATCAGCCATCACCTTTCTGTGTGTCAAGCGTTTCGCCAAACCAAGTGTTGGGGCCAGAGGAGAGAAAAGATCTGGAGGGAGAGTATTAGGTGAGAGCAAGTTGTAGATGGCGTGGTCCCCAGCCCCAGACAGCCTTATGTATGATGCGGAGGGATTTGAATGTGATGCTTGCAGCAACAGGGAGACAGTGGAGAGTTTTTAGGGCTGGAGAGATGCAGTCCCTGGGCTTCAGTCCAAGGATAAGTCTTGCTGCCCTATTCTGGATTAGTTGGATGGGGTATAGAGAGTAAGAGGGTAGATTAATGAAAAGGCTATTGCAGTAGTCTAGCCTGGAGAGAACCAGAGCTCTTGAGACATTGAGCTTCTGGTGGAAAGTGAGGAAAGGGAGAACTACTTTGAGGAGGTAGAGTTGAAACTGGGATTTATTGGCAAGATCCTGAATGTGAGGGAGTAAGGAAAGCGGAGTCGAAGATGACTCCCAAGGTTTCTGGCTTCATATGAAGAAGGGGGAGAGCCCATAGAGGATGGCCAGAGTGAGGGGAAGAAAGGAGCAGGGGTCCCAATGGGAAGGATCTCAGTCTGGCTGGCATTGAGGCAGAGATCATTGGAAGTGCACCAGGGCTGGATGGTGGATAGGCAGTCAGGAATGATGTAAGAAGTAAGGAGAGGGTCAGAGGGAAGTTTGAAGAAGAGTTGTGTGGCATCTGCATAACACTAGAAGTTGGGGGAGAAGGTAGAAATGAGGTGTGCCAGTGGAGCAAGGGGAGCCAGGGGGAGAGGTTGGAGCCCTGGGGGACACAGCAGATGGAGATGGAGGTAGGGGAGGAAAAAGAGCCCAGAATAACCTGGGACAGGCGGTCAATGAGGAAAGTGAACCAGTTCAGTGCCCGCTCTGAGATACGCAAGGTATCATGGAGCTGTTTTATGAGGATAAAGTGGTTGACTGGATCAAATGCAAAGGCGAGATCAAGTAGAATAGGAACAGCTGGAGAGTAGAGTTGGAGTCAAGAGAAGCAAGCAGTTCCTCGCGGTTGTTCAGAAGAACAGTTTCCGTGCCTCTGGATCCTCGAAATCAAGATTGATTGTCGTGGAGGCAACTGTTAGGCAGAATCCTGTGCGGTTCCCTTAGGGAGCACTACAGAAGATTAGGACTACAGGTGAGAGCAATAAATCCCCTTTGGTATCAGTCTGTACCAGATTTAGTTGGTAGCTGTGGCTGAGCAGTCAGACTTATCTCAAGAGGGAGATGAGCAGTATTCAGGGTTTACACAATAGGCCTACTGTACTATGGCACAAGGAAACACTGACCAAAGCTTTGTATTAAAAAGTATATATATATATTTATTTTATACACTTCTAGTAAAACACATTTATCACAGTCATCAAGCAAGTTAAAATAAGTAAACAAAAATATACACACTCCCTAGTTAAATTGTAGACCAAGTGAACAAGAGTGAAAACTGAGCAAAACGGCACAGTAAAAACCACACACAAGGGATACTCTAGCAATTTCTCACAAGGGAGGGAAAGCACAAGTTATACAGAAATATCTTCTTACACACCCTTGCAACACTTCCCATAAGTTTGTGAATCAGTTTAAGCAAGACAGTGCATCAGTATAAAGAATATACTTAAATGAAAACTGAGCAAACTGGCATTTCACAAGGTTTAGAAAGGGGAAGAAAAAGGGGGTTATAAGAAGTAGGTGCACCAACACAGTTCTAGTTGAGAAGCAATCTAAAGAAGGCAGTTCTAACAAATGTATCCAGAGTCAAAAAGGCCTGTGCCAGAGTCAGTGGTACAGGGCAAGGGCCCAGGAGCAAAATGTTCTTGTAGCTGCAGTGTTTGGTTAACGATTTTGAAAAGGTGGATGCAGAAGGTGAAAGACAATGTTGAGAGAGGGGCGGCCAACCCAACAGGTAGTTAAAGGATTTAAAACACCTTTAGTTCTACCGCGAAGAAAGGGCAGCCTGGCGGAACAATGTATCTTTAAAATGAAGAAGTGGCTCCTGCGGTGGCGGTTGTTCCTGGTAGTTCCTGCAGTTCGGGGGATCCAGCAGAGGAAGAGAGGCTCTCGTCGTGGAGGAATGTTCCCAGGGATAAAACCAGCCGCGGTGCTGCCCGACGAATAAAAGGTACGCTCCTTTAAATCGCTGTCCGGGTGGACTGGTGCCTGGCTATCCGGCCTCCGAGTACAGGGTACTGGCGATTCGACCAAGCCAGGTCCAGGAAGGCGTTTGGCAAACTGGTTGGCCCCACCAGCTCACGGGAAGAAGGCTCTTGCAGATGAAGATCTTCTCTCGTCGTGTGGAGAAAAGTGGTGAGACGCTGCAGCAGGGCTTCACCGGTGGTTCAGTCGTTGCAGATGTCTTTGGCTTCTCTCCTCTTCGGCTTCTTAGTTCCAGTGGCGACGTCTTGCCCTTCCAGTCCTCAGGACCCTGCTTTTATGCAAAAAGAACCCCATTCATACAGCCTAGCTGTCACTCACACAGTGGAGTGGTCATCCTTGGCGGGAGACCCTCCAGCCTATCAGGATAGAGTGCGACATGGGTTGCTGAGGCAACCCTGTCCAGGGGTCCTACTCCCCCTCCCACACAATGGACCCACCCCAGACTCAGTGGTGCCGAAAGGAGGTCTTCTTGGCAGAAGCCTGCAAAAAGGACGAATAAAGGATCCCAGACCTGGGTTAGGAGTTTAGAGAAAGACACGAGAAAGAATTTATATCAAAGTTCTGGCAAATATAACCTATCGGAGTAAAGTTGATATAAAAATAAACCGGCGATCAGTTAGAGGCTGTCAGAAAAAGTGATAGCCTCGAACAATGGGAAAATCCCATAGGGAAATATTTGCGGTCAAATATTTACGGTAGTAACCACTGCCACCAGCCATAAACTTTAGAGAGAGGGACTGTACGGTACCCCCTCGAAAATAAACATAGGGGGAAAACTATTAACCCTTCCAGTACCTCCATAGTAAGATGGTTTGTACTAGTTTAGTTTATAAAAATTGACTAGTAAAGTCAATGGGGATTTTACATGCCCTGGGAGACAGTAGTCAGTCCCAGGGTATGGAGTCTGTTTGGGGGTCGCTACGACACCCCTGTGTCACTGCACGGAGGGTGCTGCGTAACACATGTGAATAAAGATGGTTCCTATGGGGTTGAGAAAATCCCATAGACATTAAACACAAAAATAGCCTAGAACACACATAGCAAAATTCCTAAGAGTGGGAAAAAGAGTCTCACTCTTAGCAGGAGAAAAACAAACCCTTCAAATCCAGCAAAGCTGCTGGGGGACTCTATAGGTAAGGGAATTTAGCCATGGAATGAGAATTCTCCCTAACAGCAACCAACAAGTTCAGTGTGTTGGGTGTGTTGGGTAAATTGGGGAAAGGCCAGCTTCTCCAGGAGTTTCCCCAGTAAGGGGGTGATGGATATGGGGTGGTGGTTTGCTGGATAGATGGTGGTCTGCTGAATGTTTTAACAGGAGGGGGCGCACAAGGAGTACTTGAGGCAGGAGGGAAAGATCCAGTTGGAAAAAAGTGTTTGCAGAAATCAGCAAGTGCAGGAGCCAGAGAGCCAATATTTTCCCTAATGGTTCAGGAGGAGCCGGGGGAAACCTGTTTGGCGGAGACCTTAATGGAGTGGACAACTTTGGGGACCTCATCAGGTGTGATGGGGGAGGAGCAGGAGGAGAGAAAGGCAGGGGTGTGGGGGAAGTGGAGGGGGAGTGGGACGCAAGGGTGCCCAGGATGTCCTGAGTTTTTGTAATGAAGTGTGTGGCCAATGCATTGCAGAGGGCCTGGGACAGAAGAGGTGAGGAGACTGCGGAAGGGTTGGCTAATTCCCTTCAGATTTTAGAGTTCAGCCATGTTATTGGTTGCACCACAGACCCGGGCCTGGATGTGAGCCCTTTTCTTGGCATGGATGGATAGTCTGTATTGTCTTTGGAGCAGGCGATGGGCGATAGGCGAGTTTGTCAGAGGGTGAGCCTGAGGTCTGCCACATCCGTTCCGCAGCTCTACATTTTCGTTTCAGGGCTGCAAGCTCAGGGTCGTACCATGTGTTCTGCCTCTAAGCCTGTTTCAGGTGGATCTTCATGACGGGGACAAGAATGTTAGCATTGGCAAGATTGAGGTTATTTTCTATTTTTTGGGGGGGGGATTTGTAGAGCGCACTACAGCCCGCAGGCATCGAGGTGCTATTACAGGAGCAAGTGAGTAGCCTTGATTCAGGGTTATAGGTGAATGCGGCCCAACAGTAAGTTGCTTGTTTACAATTACAGGAGCAATACAATGGTTGGCAATAATGATACAGACAAAGCGGTAATTCAAGTCAGTAGTCATACAATTTCATGGAGGTCTGAGATTATATAGGGACGGCAACAGCCCCAATGAGCAGAAAACAAATATTCACATGGGAGTGTAAGGTATATGGTCATACAAATAGCATAGTCTTAATTGCTTTGCGGAAGGAAAGATGAGTTAATCATCCTGATGTGAGAGGGGAGGGAGTTCCAGTGCATGGTGGCCTCAGTCGGGGAAACTGGTGCCGCCAGCACAAACTCTGCGAGTCTTGGGGACAGAGATCATGTGTGAGTAAGCCAATCTAACAGGTCTGGCAGAGGTAGGTTTAGTAATTCTTTGGACCAATTAAGGTGGTGCAAGGTCATGAACACATTTGTGCGTCAGGGCAATGATTTTGAAAACAATCCTTTCTTTGACCGGGAGCCAATGAATCTGTCTCCTAGCCTCAGAAATGTGATGTCTTTTAGATGAGCCTTTGGCAGCCCTAAGGGCATTATTGTTTACTAGTTGAAGTTAGCAATGTTCTTGCAGGAGGTCCCTACAAGTTAGGGCATTGCAGTAGTCCAATCATGACCCAATAATTGCTGAGAGCAGAGTCAGAGATAGTTGGCCGTGGGGGAGGGGGTGGGATGAAGGTGAATGCGAAGGCAGCAGCTGACAATCGTTCCATCGGATGGATGTTTGTGAACCAAGTTGGCAGGGCTGGGGGATGTGCGGTCAGAGGGCCGAGAGGAGAGGTCTGACCAGGAGAGAGGGGTGATCAGTGGGGAGGAGAGTGAGATCAGTGTGGATGAAGACATCAAGAGTGTCCAGGCGAGTAGGTCAGACCAGAAGGGAGAATGGAGAGAGAGCAAGATGCAAAGGTCACCGAAGAAAGTGCATGCCGTGATAAAGGAGTCCAGGTGGATGTTGCAATCGCTCATGAGAAGGAGTTTGGAGGTGGTTGTGAGGAGAGAGGAGGAGAAATCGGCCCATTCAGAGAGGAACAAAGTGGTAGAGCCAGGTGGCCTGTAGATAGTGGCAACGGTCCGAGGAGATGGGAGAGATGACCAACTTGCAAACCAGGCTCTTGAAGGAGGAGTAAGGCTGGGTGGGTATGAGGGAGGGACCCCACCATCAGCACTTTTAGGGCGATGTTTGGAAATGATCTTATAGCCATCAGGGAGAAGCGAGTCAAAAGCAGTGACTGAACTTGCATTGAACCACGTCTCGCTAGGAGCAATGATATCGAGGTGAATTTCTTCAATGAGGAGTATGATGTCAGTAAAAGAATCTGAGGACCCAAGGGGTCCCCAGCAACACTGCCCAGAAGGAGCTGTGTGCTGCAATAGTAAAATACAGATGCCTTAAAGAGGTATGGAGCAAAACAGACTCCATAGTACAGGAATAATACAAAGAATAGAGTTCCAAAAGACAGAGCCCATAAGAATGAATGAGTGACAAAAGGGTCCACTCATTCAGGATTACAGAAAAAAGGTTCAGAAGTCCAGCAAAAAGTGCTGGGGTCTCTCTTGGTGAGGGGATGAAGCATAAAAATGATAAATCTCACTAACACCCCTTATGCAAGTCCTTCTTCAATTTATATACTATCAGTCTCCATGGAGTATTCTTCATGCCTCCATGGTTCCAACTCTTCACAGTGATGTATGTTTCCAATGGAGGGTTATCGTTATTACTCCTTCATTCTTCTTCCTTGTATGAGTGGATTCCACCCTGTTGGTACTCTTCATGTTTCCTTCACTCTTTCTGTTCTCAGCGTTTGTGGGTTTTTACACTTTTTTATTTTGTATTGGATTTTCAAATACAGTACAAGTTGAACCCACCAACCATTTGTACCCCGCCATCGCTCCGAACTCCCCTCTTTACCCCCTCCTTCCCATACACAGGAAATCTTTGTAAGCTTTTGTGGGATTAAATATATATGAAGTATCCACATGATTTGTGGGTAGAATTGTTCCGAGTATTCTCCATGGAGGAAGTCCAGGTTGCTGCCCATTCTGTTGAGAATTTCGTCCACTTCCCCCTGGAATGGGTACGTGACCATTCCAAGGAGTCAAAAGTCCATATTTTATGGAACCATTGCTTGATGTGCGCAGGGTCTCTGGTTTTCCATTTCTGCGCCACAAGTAGTGCTGCCATCTAAATGATTTTTTCTTTTGTGTTTTGGCCACTGTCTGTTGTCTTGTTCTGCCATGTCGAGAAGATGCTCCGCCAGAGGTCTCTCCTCCCGGCCCTGAAACATTGTTTGCATATTACTTTTGACCTTGTCCCAAAAGGGTTGGAGCTTGGGACAGGACCACCAAATGTGCTGCCAGTCCCCCTTCCCAACACATTCTCTCCAGCATGTGTCTGATGTACTAGGCGCTATCCTGTGTAGCCTTTCTGGGGTATAATGCCACTGGAACATTACTTTAACCCCAAATTCCCTGATCTGTATCATTGTAGTCAGACAGGGGATATCCGACCATGGGTTTACCCATGCTTCCTACCTTGGTATCGTCCCAAATGTTTTCTCCCATCTAGCTTGGTATTGTAGTTTTGTCCTTGAGGGCTCGTCTGTTAGACACCTGATATCGAAGTTATACAAATTTCTATCTCCCGAGTTAGTAGTAAGGAATTTCTCGAACGGTGTGAGGGGTCTCAGTGCCGCAGATCTATTAGGTAGGGCCATCAGCCTGTGACGCACCTGAAAGTATTGGAATCTATGGTTCTCCTGTAGCCCGAGCTCCTGCTTACTGGTAGTGAATGGTTTAATAGCTTCAGCCCTGGAATTTAGCTTTTAGTTTGTACTACCTGCTCTTTTTCAGTATATGAATGATTTGTGATCTAGGCCCGGTGTGAATTGCGGGTTAGCGAATAGTGCGCGAAAGGTGGATGGAAACGTGAATTTATGATTTTGTGTTGCCTTGTCCCACACGTCCTCCACTAGTTTTGTGATCTGATTTAGGTGTATGTTTTGTGGGCGTTCTGCTCTTGACAGCCATAGCTTTTCTCCCATTCTTGGACCTACTGTTGCTCTTTCCATCTGCCCCCCATCTCCTTTCAGTGTTTTCCCCAAACCATTCTTTTATTACTCACATTTGTGTAGCTCTATAGTACTCAGTTTGGGAATCCCAACCCCCTCTATGTGGGAAGCATTAAGGTTTTGAGTGCAATGCAAGGGTTTTTTTTTTTTCAAAATAAAATTGGAAATCGTCTTGTGGAGGGTGCGAAAGAAAGCAGATGGGATTGGAATCGAGAGGGCCTGAAAGAGGTAAAGGATCCAGGGTAGAATGACCATTCTGATTGGGTTGATCCTTCCTAACCAAGAGACTGTGCAGGTTCCATACCTGTAATTGTTTCTGTATGTCAACTAATAAAGGTCACAAAGAGTAAAGTTCTCTAGGCACATGTGTAATGGTTACCCCGAGGAAGTCCTTTGGTCACCCAGTGAAATTGAGTTGCTTCTTTTGCTTTTGTCAGTTCGGCCTGTTTGAGCGATAGGTTCAGAATTGCAGATTTAACAATATTGATTAAGCCATCCACCTTACTGAATCTTTCAAGTTCTTTTAGTGCTGCATGGAGCAAAGTAATTGGATACGAGATTGTGAGAAGCATGTCGTCTGCGTATGGCATTACTTTGTAGGTGTCGCCGACGGATGTAATATCCTTGATTGTGTCTACGTGGTGGATTTGGGATAGTAACAACTCAAGATGTAATATAATACCGAAGAGAGGGTGCAGCCAAGTTTAGTGCCCCTTTGTAACGATACTGGGGTGATGCGCACCTGTTTATTATTAGTCTTGCCGTGGAGTTGTTGTTGTTCGCTTGGAATCATAGTGATGGATTTCAGGCTGAAACCCATTGCATGTAAGGTGTTGAAGTGAAAGGTCCATTCGACTCTGTCAAACACTTTTTCTGCGTCTAGCGAGACCATTACTGCAGCGTCCCCTTTTATGGCTGCTTTTTTCACAAGGTGGCATGATCTTGGTAAATTGTTGTGGGTTTGGCGATTCTTTTTTTTTTTTTTTTTTTATAAAGCCTGTTTGGTCGGGATGGATTAGAGTGGGCATCAGATTCTCTAGCCGATTCGCAAGAATCTTTGCGTAGATCTTTGCGTCAATGAGGGCTATCGGTCGATCCACATTTCTACGGATCTTTCCCCGGTTTGGGAAAAAACCTATTTTGGCTTCTGCCATTGAAGTGGATATTTTACATGCCCAGGCACACAGGTTGAATAAGTCAGTTAATATGGGGGCTAGGATCGTTTTGAAATTTTTTATAGAACATGGCTGGTTAGCCATCTGGTCCCAGTGATTTATTCACCGGGACGTTTGATATCACATGGAGGACCTCTTCCCAAGTGATGTCTCATTCTAGTTGAGCCCTATCGTGGATAGTAATTTTGTTTAGTGGGGTTGTCCGTAGGTAATTGTGCTGGGCCTCTTGATGTGGGTTGTCTCACATATATAAGGCCGTATAGAAGGTATGGAATTGTGATGTGATATCGTTTGTCGTCGTCACCTTATTCCACGTTTGGGTGGAGGGATAGTCTTTCTTTTTTTAGGCTGAGGCCCCCTGGGGCACACAGAGGATTTAGGGTGTCCCCGAGACCGAGGTGATAGGTGTGCTGCAAGAACCTCATGTAGGGAGCAGCCGGTAGGTGCTTCCACAGGGCCTGCGGTTCTTCTCATCTTTCTTTCTCCCTCCCAGCCAGGCGCACTGGCTGTTTGACTGCTCTCAGGATCGTCACCTTGCTGTCTTTGTGATCGTGGGGGTGGCGGGTGTCCCGGCGCTAGAACACAGAGGAGGCTGTGTGCGTATTCAGCTCCTCTATTGACCCCGGTTCAGATGGACCTGCTGTTACGTTATTCTACTTCTGTTAGAGTGGGTAGGGGCGAGGGTTAACTCTGTCTGCCCCTGGGACTCCCAAGAGCAGCGCCGCCCCCTAGTTGCACTTGCCTATCCCTTGGGTCGGGCCGCGTCCTCCCAGTCTCCTGTGTAGTTCTGCTGGGCCTTGGTCTGCATCTCCGGGTTGGGGAGGGGGTTATCCATTGCACATCGGTCTTTTTCCTTATGTTGACCTGGGGCAGGTGGTCGCGCTCTCGGGGTGGGGGGGTCTGGCAGGGGGATGCGTATCCACATGGTGTCCTGAGCTGGTGTCCCTCGAGCCGTCCTGCGCTCTAGGCACTCGCCGTCCTGTTGTTTCAGTCCGGATCTCAAGCCCAGGGGGTCAGGGCGTGGCCATCCCATTTCTTTAGTGGATGCGATTGATACTTCTCCCAGGCTCTCCGGGCTCTTCTGCGGTGCTTTACGTAGATTTGCAGGTCTTTTTGATGTGTTGTACTGCTCCTTCTCTGGGTCGTGCTTTTGTGAGGGATGGAGCTCGGCTGCCTGCGTCCTCAGTAAGCGGCGGCCATCTTGGAATCGGGCGATTGGGGTTTTAATGGGGTAAGGGAAGAGGTGTTACAATAGCAAACAGTCTGTTCAGGTTGGAGTTCTTGAGGCAGTGATGACCTAAGCGTCTCGTAGGATAGAGAGTTGCAGAGTTCCTTCACGGAATGGGAGTTTTTATCCCCAAGAGGGGAGTCTCTCGCTGTGGAGTCCTGCTTACCGCCTTCCCTAGGGGGATTGTTACATAGCGGGTTCACCTCCATAATCTCACAGGGAAGGGCTCCCCTCTGGGGAGAAGTGACAAGATCTTGTGAATCATTTTTATTTTATTTATTGTTTATTTGTATAGCGCCTATACACAGAAGTGTTTCAAAGCGCTTAAGGAGGAGGGTGAGGAGGAGCAGTGAGAAAAAGTCATTTGGAGCCCTTGATTTTCTGAATGATACAAGCATGCACAGCACAGGCTAAATGCATAAATAAGTGCGAATAGTACATATAACATATGTTATTCCAAGTGCCTTACACAAATAGTAAAAAGTGGGTGGGAGGGTGGCTGGGAAAAACCAGACGGGCTACTATACAATGCTAAGTTGAAAACCAATATATAGCAGCAAAATATAAATACAGCGGAGGGGTGGGTGGGTAGGTGGGTGAGAGGGGAGGGACGAGGAGTGAAGGAAAAGTGGGACTGGGCATTACTGCGAACCGAATAGTTAAGCAGTTTTAAGGTATAAGGGAATTGGGGTGGAGGGGAGATGAAGATGGGGTGGGGGTGTTGGAAACAGAAGGGGGGAACACTACACAATACCAGGAGGATAGGAGAAGAGGAGAGTGGAGAGTAAACATTCTTTTAAAAACAAGGGCAGGGAATAGAGGATGCAGATGGCGAAACCAAATCAGCTTAAGGCAGGACAAGGTGAAGCACATGCGGAAACTAGGCACATCTAGATTCTTTTTATTTTGGAGGAACAGGTGAAACGCATGCGGCAGCTGGGAACAACAAAAGCTATCTTTGGAGGGACAAGGTGAAACGCATGTGGCAACTGGGAACAACAGACATTTTTGAAGGGACAAGGTGAACCCCATGCGGCAACTAGGCACAGCTAAACCGATTTCTGGAGGGACAAGGTGAAACGCATGCAGCAACTGGGCAACTAGACTAGATTTTAGGAGGGACAGGTGAAAGACATGCTGCAGCTGTGCACAACAAAACCGATCTTTGGGGGGACACAATGTAACACATGCGGCAGCTGGGCACAGCAAAAACGATTTTTGCAAGGACGAGATGAAACGCATGCAGCAACTGGGCAACTAGATTGGATTTTAGGAGGGACAGGTGAAATGCATGCGGCAGCTGGGCATAACAAAACCGATCTTTGGCTGGACATGGTGAAACACATGTGGCAACTGGGAACAAGGACCTTTTTTGGAGAGAAACGGTGAAACACATGCAGCAACTGGGCAACGACTCGTTTTCAGGAGGGACACAGTGAAACACATGCAGCAACTGGGCAACTAGATTTGAATTTGGGCTGGATATGGTGAAACACATACAGCAGCTGGGCCAAGCTATTTCAGTGGGAGTCCGGAAGAAAAGGGGTGAGTGTGAGAACAGTCCATGTGAGAGGAAGATGGTCGTTGAAGTTGGTTGAGGGAACGAACCTTGCGAGAAATGATAGTTGCTCCCTTGGTTTCAGGTGTCCAGAAGCATGTGGGGTTCTCCTCAGCCTCATGGCTAAATATGGGGGGTGTTAGAGGACCCCCAGACCCGGCCAGTTTACAGACATTGAACAGGCAGGGGCCTTAATTCGTGGGCCTTGGAGGCACAAAGTGCATACATATATCCTGGAATCCTCATGTCTGTGCATACACACAATTTATTACATCGAGGGAGTGAAAGAGTTAAAACCATAAGAAACCACCAGAGGGCCACCAAAGGTTAGATCTAATTAGATGCACCAAACTGGGCCAGAATGGTCCCAACTGACCCGTAGAAAATGGGTATAAACTAAGCCATCACATTGTTACTTTAACGCCATTACTCCTTATGGGATAGTATATTTGTCATGGCCACAGGCCCCAGAACACAAAAACCACATCATCTAGTAATGGGGGCAATGGGTCACTTGACTCACTTTAGTCCCTTTGGAACCTATAAACACAGGGGCCCTGGCTGGCCTTTGGCGACAGGCTCATATAGAGATGTGAGCAGAAACACTTTATTTCAGTGCAGGAGTGCTTTTATTTTACAAGAACTTTCCATGAGCTGAAAGCCTTTATTCCAGAGAACCTCCTCATGTGCTGACTCATCGGGTGTGGCAGGCAGGCTGAACCTGGTGGGCGTGGCTTCAGAAGCTCAGCTATATAAGCTGCTCCATCCTTTAGGCCGGTGCTTCGCGTTACTGTGCATTCGCGTGCAATGTGACGCTCACCGCCGCTTGGACCAGTTTCCTTACCGTTGAAACCAGGCGTTCTCCTGCATACTCACCTCCAGGAAACCGGTGCTTCATCGCTTCATCTGCAGACTCATCTCCTGACATCCAGTGATCTTGATCCCGACGCTGCAGCACCGCACTCCGCAACCACGAACTCGGACCCTGTGAAGAAGAAGAAAGACAAGGTTAGAAAATCCGTCCTAGGGCCGTGCCGCATTTGAACCCCGCGTGCCCCCAGTTTACAATTTACCAGCTACTGTACCTCTGCAGCTTCGTTCCTCATTCCCTCCGGCTGTCGCCTCGAGCTCCGCAGCTTTTGCCGGGCCGGCAACATCACCTGCAAGGGAAGAAAGCAAAAGAACAAACATCAAAATTTGGAACGGACAGCAGTACAAGACAACAAACTTTACAATACAACAAAAACAGATGAGGAAAGACTAAGGCAAACAGGAACACTTACCTGAAGTATAGTGGCTTAGTCGCAGCAAGACTGGACTACCACGGGCAAGGGACCAGTGAAGGAACTCAGTCCAGATCATACAATCGCCCCTGCCAGAAGCAGCAGGACGGAGTGCTCGCCAAAACTAATTAACAGGTGAGCTTTCCAGGGACGACGCATCCCACGGGTACCACGGTTTAGGAGAAGGGGTCTGGAAGGGGATCAGGCGCACAAGCTGGCATACTCGCGCCCCCTATTCTCCACGCAGGAGCGGTCCCGAGCAGCATCACCCATTACCAGCAGTCACCACATAAGCGCAGAGGGCGAAGTCGGACTAGAGCGACCTCACCCCCGGGAGGGTTGCATCTGTGCCCCAACACCTCCGCAGAGACCTGGTGAGCATAACAATATTGCAGTCTTGTATCACATTAATGTCCTCCATAAAACACTGGAGGCCTCTATTATTCTAGTCTTTGGTAGGGAACTCCAGGTACCAAAGTGGGATTTGGGGGCGAGGCAGTTAACTGTTTTGGAATACTTTGCATGAGTGCCAATGTTCTCCCATAGAAAACAATGGGACAAAGTCTATAGGCAAGCCGCAGTTATAGGGTCAAATGAGTTAAGTACCAGACCTCCATCACAAGTGAGCCAAAGATGCAACCATCCTAGGAGACCACAAGGGTGGACACCCCTTCACCCCATTGTCTATTATGATTGTTAGGGTATTAATTGAGCGCAGACCTAGCTTTGGGAAGCAACAATTGGGTGCTGCCAAGGCAGATTTAAGAATGAGCAAAGACGGAGTGGTAGCGACTCACCGCTCATCTAGACCAGGGAGAGTCTGAACCTTGCCACGGTTGGTCCAAGAGGATTTCAAGAGGGGCACCACTACCACTATTGGGAAACCGTCAGACGGAACAACCAATCCAGAAAGCATGGAGGACTGGCAGAGGCATGGACGGAGCCTAGGATGTTTCCAGCAGTCCTAGGAGAAACTGGGAAGAGGAAGAAGTGTCAGGATACCACCTGTATGGCCAAACTAGTCCCTCAGCAGCAGCCGCCAATCTTCACAGCAGCCCTATGGAAATTCAGATACGAATCTGAGGAATGCACAGGGTCCCCCTCTAATCACACACCAGGCAGACACATCAACCAATCAGGCTGGTCATACAAACTGCCGAGCAAACCGCCCACCACGCCGGATGTATATTGGGCATATCTTGGGCAGAAAACCACGCTAACCCAGTTTAAACCCATCTAGAGGGTACAAAATCAGGCTTGATGCGAGACCACGTCGGCACAACTGCCTTTTTTTTGGTCTTGTGGTGAAGTTAAAGGGATTACCCAAAACAAAATGGCTAAAGAGTAGATCTTGAAAAAATGCATTAGTACCTCGGTGGCTACCACATTGGTGCGTTGGGCTACTAATGGAGTAAAAATAAATGCAACCATTGAGAAGCCAATAATACATTCACACTGACACTAAACTGGGGTGCTTTAAAAGCACCTCACATGTTAGCCATGTGAGCTATTTTGGGAAGTGCTAAGCACATGACAAAAGTGTTGCAGAGATGTTTTAGTGGAAGTCACACTATCCACGCAAGTAAAGATAAAATGCAGCAAAGCCATCAAAAAAAAGCAAAACGTTTGGGTGGCCAACAAAGCGGGTCCAGAGAACCCCAATGGTGGATTTCTGCCTCAACACCTTAGATGTTGAAAGCAAGATCCACTTGTCACTCTTAAGTGCCCTTTCTCTTTAATGGTTATTTCAGGGTGGAATCATTTACAGCTCCTTTTTGAGTGCAGTGTGATTTATGATTGTGTCATGATGGCAGTATACTATTTAAGTGCATGGAATTGTAACCTGTAAGAACCTTCAGTTGGGCCTCTAAATGATCTTGGGAGTCGTGGTGTCTATTGTGCATATAGGAACTGACTGTTGGTGTTTGTCCATGCACTCCTAAATATTCATTTGAGGAAGTTGCTTTATCTCTGTGACGGTTGGCCTCAATAACACACCAACTCTCGAATACGGTTCAAGGATTTTAATAAACCTTTTAATAGGGTCTCACTAAGGACCATTCCTCACTCTGTCGTCCTTCCCGGGGCTCCCTCCCTATCCCAGACTTCCCCCAAATCCCTAGGTGTTTACTAGAGATCAGTAACCCCTCCAACCTAAAGGTCTGTTTGGCTACTGGTGAGGGCTCAAAGGCAACCTTTTTGTCTCTTACTCCCTCCTGGATTTTCAAAGTGGATCCTAACCTGGGGTCCCACAACAAGCGTGTTATCAAGAAGTGGTGCCTTCCCAACACCCATGTCTCACTCAGTCTTTACCCCTCATTCTCTGTGTTGTATACCCTGATGTTCATTCCTTCTTATCCCTTCCTTCTACTCCTCCTTTCTCTTCCCCTTGCCTTTTTCTCTCTCTCTCACTCATCTTTTCCTCTCCCTTTGTTCCTCTTTGTCCTTCCAATGCTCCTCTGTCTACTGCTACTCTCCCTCACTCTTTACTATGCTCCCCTCTCCACTACTTGCCAATCCCCTTGCTACCACTTTCCACTCTTCTCCGCTCCACTACTCCTCCGTTACTCTCCTCCCACTCTACACCCCTCCTCCTATCAGTCATCCTCCTTTCACTGTTTGACTTTACTCACTCCCACTTACTCCCCCTACTCTTATACTTTACTTAGTCACTCGCCATACACACACCCTTACACCCACGTACCACTTTCTCTCACCAACCAATACCTCCCCTTGCACACGCTCTCTGTAATTCTCTTCCATGCTCAGCTGCACTGTCCTTCCTCTGCCTGGTCAGTCAGTTCACCTTCTCCTCCCTTGACCTCACCCAAACAACCCGTTCTCCTTAGCTTCCCCTTTTTATTCCCCCCCCCCCCCAACTTTGGTTCGGGCGCCCACCTGTCCAATAGGTCTTGTTTTTCCTAAAGTGTAAAGTCCT
The DNA here is from genome assembly GCF_040938575.1 of Ambystoma mexicanum. NCBI lineage: Eukaryota > Metazoa > Chordata > Amphibia > Caudata > Ambystomatidae > Ambystoma > Ambystoma mexicanum. The sequence continues at coordinate 1,384,227,797 of NC_090929.1, read as the reverse complement.
ACAGGTGCAAGACTTCAAAGTGCATCAGAAGCCCCACCCCCTCCTTAACGGGGGTCCACCGGAATTTTGTAATGGCGGCCCGCACAGAAATTGCCAATTTCAAAACTCATATTCAAGTGCTTGCCACTTCACTCACGGGTGGGTTACACATTCTCTACTCCATGGCAAGGTCTTCTGGGCTCTGCAATCCTGAAATGGAAGAAAGAATTCACAGGTCAGAATATGGTATGGCAGGTATGGAGTGATCAAAAGTGGTACCCTTCATTTGTGTCTGGGCACATGTAGAGGGGACAGAGGCTGGGCCCATCCCAACATCCTCTCCCTGCCGCTGGAGCAGGATTTGCTGTGGCAAACACCAATATCCCCACCTAGAAGTTTGTGGATCCCCAGAATTTTTAAATTGAGGAAATTAACATTTCATATTAAAGGTTTGTCCTATTATATATGCTTACCACAGCAAAGATCGGTTTATGCCACTTTAGAAACTCATGCCCTACAGCCAGACCGTCTGCCTAATCGCATCTGCTCATGTATGTTCCAAACATTCAGGATGTGCTTCAAATAATTGTTCTGCCCAATGGACAGTTCGGGTGCCAGCGAGTGCTGCCTGTTGCATATCTTTGATGTAATCTAACCTTCCACGGATCTGTTTTGAGGTGCTGGAGTGTACTCTGCAGGTTTTCAGGGTGTCTTTTTTAGGGTGGTCATTACGAATTAATTTTGTTTCAGCAGAATGTGAGGTTGCCATCTCTTTATTCATGTATTGTTTCTTGACTTGAAGGAACAAAAAATGGGCAGAAACCTCTTTTTTGGGGGGCCTGACTCTAGAGGGTTGAGAGGTACAGAAGTAAAGGGGAGTAGAGTCAACGGCTTCCCTGGCCAAAAACGTGACAGGGGGTCACAAAAACTTTGCAGAAGAGCTAGGTTAGTACTAGCTTGAAAAGAGATCACCGTAAGGTACAAAAACAGGAAGGTTTATTTTAACAAAAAGACATATTTACAGAATTCTTTGTGTCGTGGCACATGGTATATGCATACTAAAGTACATTCATAGTCTCCATATTGGTGGGTTAGTAATAAATAGTGACAAACTATTTCATGTATTGTTCGCAATCACAATACATTAACATTGTCGACACATTATTTGGTGTTTCTGGTTCGGTAGGTTGATGGCAATGGGCAGTGGCTGGATGAAATGGAGCAGCGCTGCAAAATTGTACCGAACTGTCTTCAGGACACAAAGTCGTGGTCGGACTTGGATAAGTGAGATGAGCGTTTTCCTATAGTTTAAGAATGGAGAACGCATTTAGATACGGTGATGCAAAAATTGCTAGATAATGAAGAGAAACTGCAAGGAGTGGACCTACCATGTGCAAGTAAGTTGATGCCATGGCGGTGGTCTTGTTTTCCCAGCTGCTGATTACTGCGGCTGGGGGAGCAGTCTGCGAGGTCAGATGCCCAAATCTAGATGAAAGGTGGTCAAAATGACTTTTGGGGTACATAAAGGTGAAAAGATTTGTCATTCCTATGCGCTTAGTGCAAGAAAACTGGAGGACCAGGTAAGCTCTTGTCGTGTGTGGGTTGGTTGATGGTGTTCGAAAAAAGGTCCATCAAAATGAATGACCTCTGTGAGTTTAAATATCAAGCAGAGAGAATACGGAAAATAGCCTTGCCTATGCGATTTGTGCAGGAGGGCTTATTAAAATTGCCCCATGAGTCTAAGGCAGAAAAAGAGGCGTGGCTGGGTCACAGAGTGTTTAGAGTGGAATTTCATCAGTTTCAAGGAACTTAACCGGGCCTATGCGATTGGTGCAGGAGTGACTGAGGGCTGTTGGTGTAGTGCCCCGCGAGCTATAATGGCGGCCAAAGGATGGTGACTAAGTCACAATGTTTTCGAGTGAAAAGCCAACAAACAGGGATCATAGGATGCGAGAGTCCCGACGCGTGATGAAATAACGCTGGTAAAACCGAGTGGCAGTAAATAATGAAAGTGAGCTTGTCGGGCAGACTGAGTCTTACCTGTGCCGAACTAGAAGAGAAGGAACTGTGTCACTGCAGGCTGTAGTGCGCATGAGTGCCTGAGAGGACAGTTATTTAATCAGAACGAGGCTTGGGCAGAGTGCTGCGATTGCACATGTGTCAAGGGGCAGTGTCTGAGGTCTAGTGTGCATTAGCGCTCTGTTGTGTCATTATTCGGGCAAAACGTCAATAGTACATGAACTGGTATTTAGCCACGGTAAATGCTGGTCATGAAAAACAAAAGCATAAACATATTTGGAACATTTTGTATGCGAGCTGGTCATAACAAACGGGGCTGTACACTATTCAAAAGCAAACATGAGCTGGTATTTTGGCCCCAATAATTGCTGATCGTGAAGAAACAAAAAACATAACCATGTTTGGAAAACATTTTTTTATGCGTGTTGGTCATGCTAGCACGGCTGTGCACTCTATAGAAGTTAGACACCGTCATATCTTTGTTGTAAAACATACGACCATGAAATGTACATATGAGGCAAGAGTGAGTCATCAATCTAATAATACACATGATTAGTGCGGCTGCAATGTTGGATCGTCCATGTGTAAAATACCAATGGCATTTTGGAAACAATAGGTGCAGACCGTGTGTGGTGTAAATTAGGGAAAATTGCAAAAACATGAGGAACATTGGGTTGTCATGTATTGACGCATACTTGGTCAGCTCATTGGAGGATGGGTGACCATTGTGCTTAATGGTGTGACATAGTAGGAACATTTTCAACATTTTAGCATTAATGTGGAAAAATCTATTTGTTGAAGAAAAGGTTCCATTCAATGGAAATTTTCAGGCCTTGTCTGACAGAATCAAGGCGGTAAATCTATTTTTGCTCAAGCTTTTGGAGGGCAAGGTCTCTATTGCCTTCGCGGAAGGGGTTACCCACTGTTTGCAGTATTGTCCAAAAGATGTTGTTGTGGGTATGCTTCATAGCTTTGAAATGTGCCACTAAGGGTTTGTCTTCTATTTGATTGCGTACACATGACCGATGTTCGCAGATGCGTTGTCTGATTTCTCTCTTGGATTTGCCTACGTTGATGAGGTCGCAACGGCATTTGATGATGTAGACGGACCATTTAGTTTTGCAATTGGTGAAGGAATTTAGGGTCCACAGGTTTCCTTTCAAATCGATTGTCTTGAGGTTTGTCGTCAGTGTGCAGACGGAGCAATTACCACAATTAAAATGGCCTTTTACTGGTGGAAGGTTCCATAGTGTGGCTTGTGTGCTGCTGGAGACATCTACTTCTGTGTATGTGTGTACAAGGCGGTCTTTTAGGTTGCGGCTGCGTTTGAACGCAAATCTAGGTTTCTCTGGTGTGAAGGAGTCAGTGTAGAGCTTATCCCAGTGTTTTAGGACCACTTTTTTGATTGAATTGCTCAATGGAGTGAAAGTCGTGATGCAGGTCATTTTAGTGTTGGACTGTTCCCTTGTTGTTGCAGTGAGGCAGGAGTCTCGATTGGTGTGTTTCACTCGTTTCCTGGCTTGACGGATGATGTGGCTGGGGTACCCTCGTTCTTTGAGGCGGGTTGCAAGTTCTTTACTTTTAGATTCATACTCGATCAGTGTGGAGCAATTTCGTCTAATGCATAGAAATTGGCCGTATGGAAGATTCATCTTAAGGCCTGACGGATGGAAACTGGAGTATTCGAGTAAAGTGTTTTTGGATGTCGGTTTGCGATAGAGGGTGGTACTTAATGAGTTATTTTGATTTTTGCAGATTTCAAGATCTAGAAAAGGTATCTTGTCTTTGTTGAGGTCTATGGTGAATTTAATGAAGTTGTTCTGTGAGTTCAACCATTGTAGGAACAGGTGGAGATTTTCTTCGGTCCCTTTCCAGACCATGAATACGTCGTTGATATATCGTAACCGGCAGCTGATCGAGTTGTTGAAGGTGTTATGTTCATTGTAGATTGAATTCTTTTCGAAGGCGTCCATGAACAGGTTAGCTACATCTGGGGTAAAGGTAGCCCCCATACTGGTCCCGTGACACTGCTGGTAGAAAGTTTGCTTGAAGATTAAATAGTTCTCCATGAGGGCTATTCGGGTGCATTCAAGAAGGAATGGTGTAGGTGGTTCCGCTGATGTTCTGTTGTCTAGGTAGGTTTTAAGTACTTGTAGACACTCAAGTTGTGGGATGCTTGTATGTAGTGACTCTACGTCCGACGTCACTAGTAGGTCTTCTTGTTCAGCTTGTATCGTGTCCAGTTTTTTTTTATCATGGCCGTGGTGTCCTTGATGTAGGAAGGCATTTTACAGATGAAGGGCCTTAGGAAGTGGTCAATGTAGATGGATTGTGGCTCAAGGACTGATCCGATGCCTGCCACGATTGGTCTTCCAGGTGGATTAAGTAGATTTTTGTTGATCTTGGGAAGCAGGTAGAAAGCAGGGATGATGGGGTGTTGGTTTACCAGGAAAGCTTTCTCGTCGTCGTCTATCCATCCTTCATCATGTGCATGACCCATCAGACTCGTGATTTCAGTCAGGATCCTGAACGTAGGGTTTGAGGGTATCTGTCTGTAGAACTTGGTATTGGACAGTTGTCTGGTGACTTCCATGTCATACAGGGTGTTGCTCCGGATTACGATGCCCCCGCCCTTGTCTGCTGGTTTAATGAGAAAAGACTTGAGTGCCAGTCTTTGTGGGGCCGAAAGGTTGTTCTTAAAATGGGTTTGTTTGTCAAAGATGTTGCGCATTTCAAGGAGAATGCGATTTTCGAAAAGATAAAATCTCTGGACATATCATCGAAGAGAGTGGAGTGAAAGTTGATGGAGGTTTTAGGCCTGTTGATTTTCTTTTTCTGGGCTATCTCTGAAAAAATAGCGTAGACGGATTGTGTGGACATTTTTCATAGTTCGACCTCTGTGTTGAAAATGTCAGCGCTGGTGCTCGGGATAAAACTGAGACCTTTACTTAGGACTTCGATTTCATTTATGGACAGGCTGTGATCGCTGAGATTAAAAATAGGGATCACCATGTTTGTTGCGCTCGTGGGGTCCAATTCTGTGTGTGCATGGGGTGTTGGCCTTGGTAGGGGGGGGGTCTGCCGCATTGTCCCCTCCCTTGAAGCCTGTTGTGGATTGCCTTGTCCACCCGTTGTAGAATCTGAGTCGCTGCTGTTGGAGCTGTTTGAAAATGTCACAAATGTCTTCCTCCGTCTCCGTGTGTTTTTTCTATTGCTGGATGCCTGTTGATTCAGCTGATTGTAGAAGCCCGGGACTAAGTAAGGATATGGTTTTTCCTCCTTATAGTTCTTAATATCGTTTAGCAGTTTCCACAACTTTTTGTCGATTGTACATTTTTGAAATTTCTTTATTTCCTCTTCGATTTTGTCCAGATGTGTTCTGATTTCTGGTATCACAGAATCTTTCTTGATTTTGTCTTCGAGGGTTTTGAGTTCTTCGTTTTGTGTCTTGGTTTCCTCCTCGGCTGTCTCGATTACTAGAATGACCCAATCACGGGAACATTTGTTGCCAACTCCGCTAAATTTGGTCATGAAACGAGGATTGTCAAGGAAGACGCGAGGTATGTTTTTAACTTGTAGGCCTTCCGGAATTACGCATGCTTTCAAGTATTTGAACATAAGTTGGCCATGTGATTCTGTGCGGGTGAGTTTCTTCTTTTTTTGTAATAGGATGTCTAGATCATTTAATGCCAGATCTTTCACTGGTGCTGCTGGTGTCATGGTTACACCGAGGAGCGATGGGGTGTCTAGGAGTTTCTTATATAAATCATCGGAGAAGCTAACAATGTTTACATTCTCCATTTGGTATTTCTCAAATGAATGATGCCCAACAACCAAAGGGTTGTCCGAAGGGAAGGAACAAAAAATGGGCGGAACCCTCTTTTTTTGGGGGCCTGACTCTAGAGGGTTGAGAGGTACAGAAGTAAAGGGGAGTAGAGTCAACGGCTTCCCTGGCCAAAAGCGTGACAGGGGGGTCACAAAAACCTTTCAGAAGAACTAGGTTAGTACTAGCTTGAAAAGAGATCATCATAAGGTACAAAAACAGGAAGGTTTATTTTAACAAGAAGACATATTTACAGAATTATTTGTGCCATGGTACATGGTATATGCATACTGACCCCCTTTCATCTAGATTCGGGCATCTGACCTCCGCAGACTGCCCCCCCAGCCGAAGTAATCAGCAGCTGGGAAAACAAGACCACCGCCATGGCGTCAACTTACTTGCACATGGTAGGTCCACTCCTTGCAGTTTCTCTTCATTATCTAGCAATTCTTGCATCACCGTATCTAAATGCGTTCTCCATTCTTAAACTATAGGAAGACGCTCATCTCACTTAACCAAGTCCGACCACGACTTTATGTCCTGAAGACAGTTTGGTACAATTTTGCAGCGTTGCTCCATTTCATCCAGCCACTGCCCATTGCCATCAACCTACCGAACCAGAAACACCAACTAATGTGTCGACAATGTTAATGTATTGTGATTGTGAACAATACATGGAATAGTTTGTCACTATTTATTACTAACCCACCAATATGCAGACGATAAATGTACTTCAGTATGCATATACCATGTGCCACGGCACATAAAGAATTCTGTAAATATGTCTTCTTGTTAAAATAAACCTTCCTGTTTTTGTACCTTACGGTAATTTCTTTTCAAGCTAGTACTAACCTAGCTCTTCTGCAAGGTTTTTGTGACCCCCTGTCACGCTTTCGGCCAGGGAAGCCGTTGACTCTACTCCCCTTTACTTTTGTTTCTTGACTTTCCAGATGTTTGCTGCATTCAGCTGGCCTAACCTGTGCTAGTGTGAAGGGGAGATCTTGGTATAGTTTTCATTCTGAGAACCTATTAACCCGTCTGTCATAAGGCAATTCATTTGAGATATTCTCTCCATTCCCGTCTCCATTTCAGTTTTAAAAAAGGCCACCTTGGATTACTCTATATTGTGCCTCTTTAACCAAAGCAGCCCTGGTTTCATTATTGGTTGTCTTTACTACCATTGGATCACAAACCTGCCTAGGGGGCCTTCCTCGTATTCTCAACGCCTCAAACTCGCACAACCCAATGCAGTGTCTGCCATTGGTGGGAGGGCTGGATCAGACTGCCTCCGCCTTCTTTGAATTGAGACGTTCTAGACTTCTAACAGACCAGTGTTTGGAGATGTTTCAATTGGGTCCATCTCTCTTGTTCCACAACATGTCTAGAGACTGAATTGTTTCTCTGGGTCTGAAATGTTTTTTTCACATTACTTGGAGAGTAATGTCGCTTTTCTCTGCTTTTTCTGCTTTTACATCAGTCGCCTTATTCCACCCCGGCTATTTCTTTTTTCTGTTTTCATATTTTCTCTCCAAGTTCTGTGCTCGGTCACTAGATCAGTGGGGAGTTTCTAGAGCCTTAAGCTTTTTCTCTTGTTTGCTGAATGCAATTTCAGTCTATTGCGCTTTTCCAGTAGTAGGGCTACTCCTTTTCTGAGCTATGTACCTTATTGTCATTCAATCATGTTCACTTGTTTCTGAAGCTGACAGTTCAAGCTTATATTTCTTTCCCGTATTTTTATTATGGCTCATTTTGTGTGTCCCTTTGGATGAGTAAAGCTTTTCCTCTTTAGGCCCTTTTCTCAGACCTTCTTGGACTTTTCTCTGTTCTTGTTTTTCTTTTCCCAAGATGGCTGTGCCTGTATCACCCTAACATCACCTCTTTGGGTCTCTTCCCATCATTTTGTTTTCGTCCTGGCCTTTTTAAACACCCATAAGGATGTTGGGCCTAGGGTCCTGCCCACTTCCGAGCAAGGCACCAGAAGTCTTCCTCAGGAATTCTGTGGAATTATCCCTGGACTGGATCCTTTCTCACAAGTAAGGCAGCCCAGAAGGGAGTGCTTACATTTGTCTGCTGCAGTAGCCTCCAGCAAGTCCACTCATTGCTTCTCCTGTAGCCCACCTTTGCACACTTTGGACCTTGTTTGTGGCGGCCCTGCAACGCAAGCAAGTCCATCTGTGTCTCAACAATCTGATAACGTTTGACTCTGCACCTTGTCAGTCTCTGCAGGCAAAGGGGTGCTACTATGGAGAACAGATGAGACCGCCCTGTCTGCAAGAGACCTTTTTGCTTTGTGGATCGACTCCAAATCAGTACATTAGGTGCAAACGGCTATGGCCTGTTCTGTCTTTCCGGAGCGATTTTCAGTTGTCAATGCATATGGCTTTTGTAGATGGGAAGATCGTAACCCTTTCCCGAGTCTCTCATGACGCATTGCAATTTCTTTTAGATGGAGGATCACATTTGGTTAATTTGATCACGGCCTCGTTCTCATTTGTAGTTCATTTTGTGCACAGATGGCTCAATCCCAAGGTAGCTTTCACAGTACGTCTTTTCAATCCATGGCAATCGCCAAGAAGATATTGACTGGAGATGAGTGGCATCCAAGAGTTACCAGCATGTGAAGATATTCAAACAAACTACCTGGGCTCCCCAGGGCCTACTCCGAGCTGCGCTAGTACGGCCTCTGCCACGTTACGTGCAGTCCCGGATATCAACACAAGCTCCCTGGTCCAGTGCAGCGCAGCGTTGCTACAGCAGCAGAGCCACGTAAATAAGCACCATCTGTAAACCTCTTCCGGCCTTCTGAAGGTTCGCAGCGGATTGGTGGCATTTGCTGTCTAGGATATTGATAAATTGTTCATTACGTTATCCAATACTCAGACCTTCAGGATTTTGCGGCATGAAAAGGCAAATTTTGCGGCACAAACCTTTATTTATTGCGGCATTTTTTAGGGACATTTTGTATTAACTGGAGGGTGTAGGATTGCCACATTGCAGGAAATAGGCACAGTGCAAGGCTACAAGAGAGCCAGGGTATCATTATTATGTATCTTTTGTATTAATTTAATAGGAAGAGTCCCAGATGTCTCTGGCTTGGCAGAACAGTGTTTGATTTGGCTACATTTCTGGTTTAATGTTTATGCCTATTGAATAGTATTAACTAAATTGATCATTATCAATTGTAATGCTGAAAATATTCCCCTTCTATGTTCTCCAATCCCCCAAACACCCACACACCTCTCTCACCAACACACATCTCACCAACTCTCCATCACAACTTACATTCCTTAACCTCTCACTCTGTCATACAAATACGCACGTGCTATGTCATACTGTCAAGTCACAATTTGCACTGCCCAGCCCCTGCCACACTCCAAATCATACTCCCAACTCACACCTTTACACTCTACAATTCCTCCCGTAATATACAGTCCTTTATTCTTTTGTGCTGCTTCTGCATCTTGCATCCTTTCTCCCATTCTATCGCACTCTTCCCTCATCCTTTTTCCCAATCTGCAGCTCACTGCCTCTTTCTGGCCAACCGCTTCCTCTGTTTTCTGGCTCACTGACCACATGCTCCCTCCACTTTCTGTGCCTCTGCTCGCTCTCAGATTTCTGGCCCACCGCATCACTGCTTCCTCTGCTCTCTTGTGCAGCGCTTCCTCCTCTGACCCACTACTCTCCCTCTGCTTTCTTGCCTATCACTTCCCATCTCACCCATCACTCTCCCTCTCTCTCATAGTGTAACCATTATTTTTATTTTTTTTTAAATGTAGATTTTGACCCAGTTCCTCAAATAATGGGGCATTTAAAAAAGAATGGAGGATATGCTATTTTTAGACAACACATTTTTGGAAATGAGCAGGTCACCTTATTCTCAAAGGTGACCGGCGCATTTCCACAGGCTTGAGCTGTAGTGCAAATTGTGTGCTGGCCAGCTGCCTTGAATGGTGTTCTGGGTTGGTTGACCGAAGTGTAATTATTTGCGGCGGAATTGCTGCGAATTGATTTGCACTTCAGCCAAACAACCCAAAATGTACCTTTCACCACCACCCCTCTCCCTCCCCTACTTAACTGCTTGGTCGCTGCGCTTCCCCTGCAACCTTGCGGTGCCAGATCCATCCCTCTAACGCGGGTCGGATCCGACTCCGCAGGGTCCCTTTTTCGTTATTTTCTTTTTTTTCTGTCCCCGCCTCCAATTTTGAGGAAAAAGGGGAAAACACTTCTGCAACCACCCTAGACCAAAAATACTGAACATGGGGAGCGGGTGACACCTCCACAACACATGTTCAGTATTTATAAAAATCGATCGAATAGTACTGGACGAAATAGGTCACATTGTAACATTCGATAGATTTTTGTCATCAAAATGGGCAGTACTTTGAATTGAATCGCTCTCCCGACAGTGATCTGCAAGCTCCCAGCGCCTTTCACAGGGAGAGGCCCTCCAGGTGCCCGCCGCTGTAAATTGCGACCCAAAAAATGCATTTTTATCCTGTTTGAGGAACAGAAATGCAAGAGACACAGCAGCAGTTCATACCTTAAAAGAAATGCATGACAGGGTCAGGAAAGACCCTTGGCCCCATTATGACCCAGGCACTAAGTGTTTAACGGCGCCGTAAAAGGCTGCGGCGCCGTTAAACACCTAGCGCCTAATTACGAGGTCCCTTTGCGGGACCCGACCTTAACGGCTGGTTTTACCAGCCGTTAAAGTAGGAACCCGCAAAGGGACCTTGGTGCTAATTACGGTACCGCAATTTGCGGTACCGTAATTAGCGCCTTCCCCATTCCCATTGAGCCCTATGTGGCAAAAATGGGAATGGGGAAGGGCCATGGTGACATGGGGAATTACCGCCCCACCAACCTTGGAATGGGGTGGTAATTCCCCATTCCGCCATGGCGGACTCCGGCATGGACCATGGTGCTAACAGCACCATGGTTTAGCGCCGGGGTCCTAATGAGGCCCCCTGTCATGCAGTGGCAGCCCCACATCCCGTGCGCGTTGGGTTGCCTACAATTTCTGCACATTTAAAAGCACATCTTGCTTGGAAATGAGGGATGCGCTTTTAAATTGACAGAAACACCACTTTATTTGATCAAGGAGGTGAAAAAGGCCATCTGAATGGGCGCGCATATAAAATGTGCCCATTCATGTGTCCCTTGTGGATTGGGCTGCACTTTTTTGGGGCGCAAGTGATGAGATGTGTTAGCGCATTTCTTGTGTTAAAAAAAAAAAAGTTCAGAACCTGGCACCCTGAGTCTTATTTTTTTTAAACAGTAATTTTTGCAGATGACTTTTAAAAAAAAAAAAAAAATGTAAAGACAAAATATTTTTTTTAAAGATGCTGTTTTTGCACAAATCGGCCGTTTTCGCAGCATTTTGCGGGATCGCAAAATCGCTATAAGCTGGAGGGTCTGAATACTTATACAGTGCCTGTCGCCATTCATAGCGTTCTTTCGGCGCATAGCCTTGTTCGAATGTTGGCACATTGTGAACCCACAAAGGTGTGACCAGACCTCAACCCGTGCATCTGAATAAGTTATGGTTGGGGAAAGAGTGGATAGGAGATGGTAAAGTTGGGGTGGCCGCAGATATAGTTAAGCGGCAGCGGGCAATACGGCAAACCGATGTGACGGGAAAATACACATAGGACGTGGTGGGCTATGGTGTGCCAGAACTGCGGTTAGTCATCGGTATTCACGAGGGGTCCAGCAAGGGATGTCCAAAGTGGTTTCGTTTTTAAAGCCGGTTTATTCCAAAGCACAGAGGGTACATGCAGATTACTTTATTTTTCGTCTGTTTGACAATACACATTCAGGCAAGTGGGGCCGCAGCTCATTAAAACCTCAATGTAGGGCCACCATAAACACGAAAGGGGTCTCTAAAGATCAGTCGTGAGTTTCACTAGTAAGCACAGTAGCATTTCATAGGCACCATGAATGTAATTCATCAATTTAAAAAAACGTAGCGACCCATTTTTTAAATTTTTTTACTAGTTATATGGATGTGAGATTTTTATTTGAACAGGTTGTGAATCGTATTAAAAATGACATACTGGGGGCGCTGTTGAGCAGCCGAGGAAAATGGCTGCCTAGCCAGTGAGCTCCGTCTCTGCCCAGCGCAATCCGTTGGACACCTGCCCTACGAAACCACCACGATTCTTATCCCCTCATCCTCCTGATCACTTGGCCGAAATCCAGACTGAAAACGGTGCTTGGAATCGGCGTGGCGGACCTCGGGCCCTGCGACCCGGCACCGCCTCTTCGCGAACCCTTGCGGAAGCAGCTTGCGGCCTCCTGACACGCCGCTCTGCTGGCCCTACGAGGCCGCCACCCGCGGGACCCCTTCTCCGCCTCATCGCCGGAAGACGTGACTCCCCCGCGAGTGCCCTGCGGAGCGGGCCTTCATCTTGTGCTCCCCCCACCCTGCTGCTGGTCCGGAGGCGGCCGTGAGCTCGGGACGCCTGATCGGCTCCGGCTGCCACGGGCTGGACTGTTGGCCCCCTATGCCCGTGTCCTGACCTCGATCTCCCGGCGGACGACGAGGGCTCCTGTTACTGACCCCGAGGTGCGGGTGCTGCCCCCTCGGAGGTCCCCTGTGGTAATGGACGGGTGGCTCCGTCGAGGGACCTTCCTGCGTGGCCCCACAGAAGCGATCGGCCCGGAGACACTGGGCGGGGGCCGCATCTGAGCCGACGCTGACACTACTGGCTGGCTGGCCATGCTGCGACATTACATCGGCTCCGGATTTGGACCTGGCCTCGGGGGCAAGCCCCGACCCCCCGGGTGAGAACTACGTGTGGGACACGGGTCCAGCCACCGGAAGGCTGTGAGGTGGGTGAATGTGCCTAACTGTGCCCCCTCCCCTCTACGCTGGTGGGGCCCCCTGCACTCCCCTGCATTGCACCCTGCGTGGGATCACGGACGCTAGCCCTGCTTCCCCCCCCCCAACTCCTGCGGCTTAAGGCGTCTCAGCCCTCCACGGGCCAACCTCTCGCCATTATCTCTCCTTTAACCCCTTGGAGGGGTGACATCCTCGTGAGGCGGCCGCCTCATTGAGCTCCAGGGACTGTGCTGTAACCCCTACGGTGCGGATGGAGACTGAGAACCCCCACCCAATCAGCCTGCACTGCTGAACGTGAGGGCACCGGAAAGAAGCCCCTGCTTACCTTACCAGTAGCTCTTTGCTCGGCGCACCCAGCCACACTCGGAGGGGTACACATAACGTGAGACTAGCTGGCCCTCCCTGGATCACCCCCAACTGTAGCTCCGCCACCAGTGCCTCGCTACCTGCTGGCCTCTATACCCCGGCCGTACAATACTACGCCTACTGCTCTTGAGCGACTCACGTGCCGCAACTGTGGTCTCACTACCGCCCCACCAGCGAGGAGCTATCCTAGGGCCATCACCGGGCATACCCAAGCAGGCGCTGCCTCCCTCCACTGCAATGCCCAGCAAGACGCGGCCCAACGGTAAAGTAGGCGCCATGGACAGGTTCGCCACGATGGCACCTAGAGCGGATCACGCATCGGCCTCTGCGCCACAGAAGGAGGACGACAGCAGCCCAGACCCCCCCTCAAGCAGACCTCTCCACGATGATGGAATCCATGGCAAAAAATGTTGCTGCCTTCCACGAAAAGCTGGATGACATCAATGCAAATGTAGCCTCTCTGAGAGTGAAGCTTGATCAGCATGGGGCCAGAATTACTGAGGCTGAGCAAAGGATTGGGACCAATGAAGACGGCGTTCATACCCTACAGTCTCAGAACTTGTCCGCGACATGAAGCAGGTCAAAGCTAAGTGTGATGACCTTGAATCGAGGTCTCGAAGGAATAATGTCCACATTGTGGGGGTTCCTGAATCTGCTCTGAAGGGCCGCATGGAAACTGCGGTTGAACAACTCATTAGAGACCTCCTGGACAACCCGGCACTCTCACCATTCTTCACTGTGGAAAGGGCACATCGCTCCCTGGCACCCCGGCCTAAACCTGGGGATTTCCCTAGACCAATAATCGCAAAACTACTGAGCTACAAGGACAAGGACCATATCCTCCGATTGGCCAGGGAGAAAGGAGAACTTAGGCTGGATTCACAAGTCATCAGGATTTTTCTGGATTTCTCAGTAGCAGTGCAGGCGGAGAGGCGACAATTCAATGGGGTGAATAAACTGTTGAGAGAGCGGAGAATTGAATATGCGATGCTTTTCCCCGCTCGCCTCAAATTCACCCACCGCAACAAACACTACTTTTTCACGGTCCCGGATGAAGCCGTCAAGTTCATTGAAGCGCAGATCCCACTGGCTGACCCTCCTGAGGAGCGGATGGAAGACGACTAATATCTGGACCCTTGGACTCCCGTAGTAGACACCAGTGATGGTGGTGTAATCACTATTGGCTTCCCTGGTGGGCTCTGGGCTCCCCCATCTCTGGCCCGCGGCGGGCACCCTGTGGCCCAGTAACACTGCAGCGAGATGCCTTACTGAAGGGGACGCACTGTGGGATCATTCAATTGTAACACCACACACTGGACCTGAACTCCGCAAAACTGAACAGCACTGTGGAACACTGTCCTCAGAGGCGCAAGCTATGACTTTGCTGCTCCAAACCAAGGGGGTCTTCCCCTCGCAATCTAAGTGTTCTATTATTCTCTCTTTGCAACCGTTTGTTCATCAGCTAATTTCCAGTCCTATATGTTATTAGTGAAACTGCTATTAGTACAGGTGGGCAGAGCGGCAGCCCCAACTGCAGCTGCAATTCCTTCTGAATCTAAGTGTTTGTGTTTTGGCCCCGGTTGGGCTGGTTCCCCTGTGCTGCCAAGTTGGGGATGGTGCGCAGTTGATCAATGTATGGGTGGGTTCCTACACACTGCTGGTTGGGGTAGGGCGGTGAGGGTGGGGGGTGAAGAAGTTGGGGCAGGTTATATACAAAATGGCAGGGGAGTTGGGACTGGTTCTAGAGGGTGGCACCCTTATGCCAGTGCGGCACACATGACGGGAATCAACGACAGATGCTTTACTTGGGATGTTCCGTAAGTTGGTGATATGGCGGTCAAAATGATGTCATGGAATGTTCGGGGGCTGACAAATTTTACAAAGTCTCGCAGGATTGCGGCCTATGCACAAAGACATGGGGTCAAGATCCTCCTACTACAGGAGACGCACGCTTTGAAACATTTATCGTCCAATATAGCACATACCTGGGGTCTCAAAAGGTACTATACACAATACTCCACACAAGCTAGGGGAGTCCTGACCCTTATCCATAAGTCCTTAAACTTCACACTCTGCACGTCCCACACGACACAGAAGGCAGATATGTTATTTTACACAGTACCTTAGGTCATGAGGACTGCATACTGGTCAACTTATACGCGCCCTATACCGACTCCCCCGAGTTTTTCGACAATGTGGCCTCCATTCTAATGAGATATCCAGATATCCCCATCATATGGGGGGGGGGGACATGAATTTGATAATCGATACTGTCCTGGACAGAACAACCACCCGCAGAGTCACTATGCGTGCTTCCGGGCGACTTCGCACACATATGGACTCTCTAAATTTACATGATGTATGGAGGACTCTCCACCCCCACGAAAGGGACTATACTTTCTATTCCACAGTACATGATGGCTCTTCACGAATCGATCTGTTCTTGCTCTCTGGTGGGTTAGTGGGTAGGGTCTCGGACGTCAGGATCCTGGCACGCACGCTGTCTGATCATTCCCCTGTGCAGCTACAGATCCAGCTCGGTAACACAGGCCCAACATGTCCCGCTTGGCGCTTTAAGTCTGCCGCATTGGCGGACATTGTATTCAAAGCCGAGATATTAGCGGACATTACCACATTCTTTGAAAAAAACAGTAAGTCAGACACATCGGGGGGGGTTAGGTGGGAGGCATTCAAGGTGTACATCATGGGGATGTGCATCTCTAAAGAAGCAGGTGTCCTGAAAGCTATAAGGCAAGCCCTAAATATCTGGGAAACTAAGCTCAAAGCCTTTGAGCGGGAATATCTCGCTACTCCGTCCCCAGGGATCCTAGCAGGGATCAGAGCTGAGCTGGAACAGTTCGAGTCACATGCTACGAGGGAGGTGCAATACCATGCTCGTCCTGTCGCCGCCCGTAGATATGGAGAGGGGGACAGACCGGGTAGAACACTGGCTAGGCTGGTGCGAGCGGAAGGTGGCAAGACTCGGATTGATTGAATTATAGACGAGCAGGGACAGAGGCACTGGTCGGACTGGTCCATCCTTGACATATTTGCTAGTTTTTATGCCAATTTATATGGTCCCCAGCCTGGACACTCAGATCGGGATTTGGATGACCTCCTAGAGAGCATCCCTATGACTATTATTTCCCGGGACACCAGAGAGCGTCTTGAAGCCCCGTTCACTCTAGAGGAGATAGTCCTGGTGATATCAGATCTCCCCAAAAACAAGGCTCCTGGCCCGGACGGACTCACTTGTGAGTTTTACCGGGAGCATGTGGCCGCTCTGGCACCAGCGCTCCACTGGGTCTGGACCGAGGCACTTCGATTACGCATCCTCCCCCCCTCCTTAAGGGAAGCCTTAATAACAGTCCTCCCCAAACCTGGAAAACCCCGGAGGAGTGCGGGTCCTATAGACCCCTATCCCTCATTAACACTGACATGAAAATCTTCGCCAAGATAATTGCAAATAGGTTTCTCCCCTTCATGACTCACATGGTGCATCCCGACCAGAGTGGGTTCATCCCCGGCAGGTCTACGGCACTCAACATCTGTCGCCTATTTAATGTGATGTCCAGGATTTACCCGAGCGCCGATGCTGTAGCGGTTACTATAGATGCCCAAAAGGCCTTTGATATGGTCTCATGGCAATGCCTGTGGGCGGTGCTGGAGAAAATGGGTATAGGCCCAAACATGCTCTCTTACATAAAGCTCTTATATACAGATCCGCTAGCTAGGGTTCTTGTAAACTCTGTTCCCTCCTCCCTCTTCAAGTTACACCGCGGGTCACGCCAGGGCTGCCCATTCTCCCCCTCCTCTTTGCACTTGCCATCGAGCCCATGGCGGACCATATTAGAGGGCGTCACATCAATAAAGGCATTCGGTTAATTGACACTCCAGAAGTCATCTCACTTTACGCGGATGACGTCCTCCTCTATATCAGAAACCCCTCCACATATCTAGACCCGATCATCCGCGACATCACTAAAATAGGCACATACTCCGGGTTTACAATAAACTACTCTAAATCTGAAGATCTTCCCTCTCACTGTAGCAACACAACAACCAACACGTGAGTACCCCCTGCGCTGGTCCCCGGAGGGAGTCGGGTTTCTCGGGGTTCAGGTGTCACTAACCAAACCGGCCCTACTAAAGGACAATTATGAGGCTGCGGCTCAGCTCATTATTTCCAAGTTCTCCAAGTGGCGACACTTGCCGCTATCCTTGGCAGCCAGACTTTCCCTGATAAAGATGATAGTGGTTCCCAAGCTCCTTTACGTCTTTACTAATGTTCCAGTCTGGCCCGGGAAGCAATACTTTAAGGGGCTCCACTCGGAATGCGCCCTATTTCTCTGGACTTTCGGGGTCGGTCCGCAAGAAATAGCAACACATGACAGCACCATATGATAAAGGGGGGTTCGCGGCTCCAGGCCTACGACTGTACTGGAACGCGGCGTAGGCCCAACATGCCTCTCACTGGTACGCATTCCAGAATCCGCCTCCACATGTAAAACTCGAGAAAATGGCGGGAGGTGGGACCAACATCATGACCCTACTGTTCCACCGCACGCTCCAAACAGACGCCCAGGCAGACCCGGTGACCACCACGATGGTGACCACCACGATAAGGGCTTGCAATGCTATTCTGTATTCCGAACAGGAGTGTTACCCGTACTATAAGTGGCTTCCCTTGTGGAAATTTCCTGGACTCTCCCCCACACACGACCAGCACCTCTCACGACACTGGGAATATCTCGGCTATCGAGGCCTGACCGACCTCTTCCCAGATGGTAAGTTTATCACTCCTCAAACATGGCGCCCAGAACACACTAACTCCCTGCTTGAGATGCTGCAGTATTATAGGCTCCGAGCTGCAGTTCGTGCTATGTGGCCCTCATATCCAGACGAGCCCCCAGAATCACCCGAACTCCGGTACATAGCAAACTCTGCGGGCTCCAAGGGGATGTTATCCAATTTGTACAAAATGCAGCTGGGGAGAAAGGTGATTGGGTCCCTCAAACCACGCGAGGCGTGGGCTAGGGAGCTCGAAACGGAACTAACCGATGGACTGTGGGGTAAAATGTGTGCACATACGCGCACGGTCTCCCTAAGCGCCAGATTCCGCTGCATACAATTAAAGTTCCTCAACAGGCTCTAATACACACCGTATAGAGTGGCGAAATTTACAGGTTCCCTGTCTCATACATGCCCTAAATGCAAATCTTCCTAAGCAGATCACATTCACATGTTCTGGGCCTGCCCTGCGATCAACACATTCTGGGTGGGTGTGGTGGAGGCGCTCTCCGAAATAATAGTCCCCGGTGGATATGGACCCACTTGCCCTACTGTTTGGTATCTGGGAGGGGGAAAATGCAAAGAAAATGTCAAAATGTTTGAATGTTAGCGCCATTGTTGCTAAAAGGTGTATATTGCAAAACTGGAAGCGTCACAGCCCCCCCACCCTCACGATGTGGCTCAAAGCCCTTACCTGGGTACAAATGTGCAAAGAGGAATACATTGGATCCTTGCCACCCACATCACGACCTAAAAATGCGTGGTCAGAATTCTGCAGCTACCTGAACAATAGAGACGGAGTGGAGTGGGTGGCTTCCCCTCCACAAATACGGCCCGCTACGCCATGAAACTGTAATCATTTTTTCCTTTCGCCCTGTCTGGGCCACTACAAGACACTATTCGTTTGTTTCCGATGAGGTAGTACCCAGCCATGGTGCACTACTGTTTGTAATACGATTTTGATCGATTGCTGCCGTGTAACCTGTACTGAGCCTGTCTTAACTTTCTGCCAATAAACAAAGTTTAAAAAAAAAAAATGACATACTATGCGTAGTCCGCCATCTAGTGGTTGCTGCCTAGTTTGTTTAAAACAAAATAGGTTAGGCAACGACCGGGCATTTGCTTTCCTGTAATAGTAGCCCTCTATTTCATGTATAGACTACCCACAATGCTCCTTACTCAACACCCTGCGTTGCCTGTTTTTTCCACCATCGGTTTGGTCAGGAGCAGAAAGAAAGCAGTGCCAAGCCCTTCAACACAGTGATTCGAAAGCCTTTGTTGATGATGGTACCAAGAGCAGGCTGTTTAAAAAATAATGTTAATGTCTTTTGATTACGCGATTGTTCAGCATCTTGGCCTCATAGAAAATATTCCCTTTAAATTGTGCCTGGGGAGGCCACCAGGGGGCGCACAGGCAATGGCTGCCTGAGTGCATAGCTCCCGCCGAGGCCCGGGTATCCCACGGGATTGAGCCCCCCCCCCGATACCCCCCCACGAGCACAACTGGGGTGACTGACTTGGCGCCCCCCCGGCCCACCAACGAGAGAAAGAACGGAGCACGAGCTCCCCGGGGAGCCGGAGCACGAAGCCCGTGGCGCCAGAACGGGAGACGCAGCAGGAGAGGAGCGGCCTCGGGACCGCGAGCAGGGCGGTCTCACCCCGGGCGCACACGGCACCCCAGCCCGACGGACCCTCACTCCCCCCACCAGCACCCCCCCCCCCAGGGTGCGGACGACGACCCGGCCGAGGTCCGAGCCCCCGGGACTTCGGGGACGTGGCAGTGGGGCGGCCCTCTCCGCCCCTCCCCCCGCGGCCCAGACCAGAGCGAAGAGCGCCGGGGCGGCCCGCGCGGCGAGAAGGCACCATCAGGGGGATTGGAGCAGGGCTCCCGGGAATCGGCATCCACCCCCCCCCCCGAAAGTGAAGAGAAGGAGCGGGGCGGCCCCCCCCCGACAGCGTAGACCAGGTCAGCGGAGGAGGCGGCACCCGGGGGCCTGGAGCGGTGCCCCCGGGGACTCGGAGCCCTCCCCCACCCGGGAGTGAAAGATAGGAGTGGGGCAGCTTCCCCCCCCTCCCCCTCGGGGGTCACCAGCGCCGGAGCCCAGCACAGCACAGCAGAGCAAGGGGAGCCCCGGCGGGCTGGGGCTCGCCCCCCCACAGGTGAGCGCCCCGAGCGGGGCGGAACCCCAAAAACAAAAAGACCAAAGGCGGGGTCTGTGGACGAGGCCCCCCCCCACCCCGGAGACAACAAGGCCCGAGGCGGGGGCGACCAGGGTGAGAGGCCCCCGCCAGCAGTTGGTGGGGCGTGTGCCCGCCCGGGGGTGCCCCCCCCAGGACTCACAAAGCGTGCCACAACGTCCCCCCCCCTTATTTGGATTGGAAGGTTGGGCCCCCTTGATCCACCCCACCCCAGGAGACCGGAGGAGGCCCCAGAAGACCACGAGGCACTTGAAAAGGGTGTGAGGCCCCCGCCTGAGAACAGGTGGGGCGTGTGCCCGCCCCCCCGGACTTTGCCCCCCCATTTGGGTCACCTGTGGAGCGCACAACCCAAGCAAGGAAGAACGGGCCAGTAGGGGACCCCCCGCCCCCCGTCGGGGACCTAGACGACAGGACACAGGGAAGAACCACATGAGCTGGAGGGAAGCCTTGCAGAGATACCGCTTCCGGGGGGTTGAAAGAGGTGACAAAGGCTTAACCCGCGAAGGAATCATGGCCCAATCGGGGGAAGCTTCCCCCTCCTCGGCGGCAATGGAAAGGGGCTTTGCCTCGATCCTACAGGAAATAAGGGACATGCGCTCCGACATTGCCCAAAAATTTGAAAAAATGGACCAGAGGGTGGACAAGATTGAGGACAGGCTCCTACAGGTCGAGTCCAACCAATCCTCCATAGCAGTCCAAGACATACAATATAGCATGAGGTTGGAAGCCCTGGAGAGGAGGGACGAGGAGAGGGCCCGGCAGATGGACGATTTCGAAAACAGGGAGAGGAGGAACAACCTCAGAATCTTTGGGGTGCCCGAAATAGAGGGGGAAACGGAGAGGGACGTCACCCGAGCAGTACGAGACATCATTACTCTCCTGTTCACGGAGGAAATGACAACCGAGCCAACTTTTGACAGAGTGCACAGGGCGGGGGGCAGGGCCGGGGCCCCCCGGTCGATTCTGGTCCGTTTTCACTACTACTCAGAGAAGACGAAGGTGTTGGAGGAGGCCAGAAAGGCTAGGGAAATCACTTATAACAACGCGCAAGTCTCGATATACCAAGACCTCTCCGCCTACACGCTGGCCAGGCGTAGGATGTGCCGCCCTCTCACACAGGTGCTTAAGGAAAAGGGAGTGCGCTACAGATGGGGCTACCCCTTCTCCCTGACTTTCGAATACATGGGCCAAAGATCAACCCTGATCACGGAAGAGGACATAAGGGGAGCCATACAAGAATACGCAGTGGACACGAACCCCCGGAGGGGCCCATCGGGGCCAGAGCACGGGAGGCCCTGGCCCGCCTGGCGAGAGGAGAAAGCGCACCGGCGCGAGGAAATTCAGGAAAATGAACACCCCCTCCCCTTCAAAGGACGGAGAACGTAACGACTCCGGGGACTGAGCACGGGGGCACCCCGGTGTGCCCTGGTCGGAGGGACGCAGACTCAGAGGATTCACTACTATCAACGTCCCTACGACCTGCAAGTAGGTGGGGTCCGCAGAGGGGTCATAGCCGCGGGAGATCTTAGGGGGCTCAAGGAGATGAGCTTCTAATGCAGATTGCCTGGCCGAGGTGGGCAGGCTGGTGGTTCGGCCAAAAGCCAGCGATGGCAGAACTATTTGGCTGGACGCCGGGGCGGGGGGTGGGGGGGACCACGGGTGTTGGGGAAGTTCAGTTACGGTTTGGGGAAGGGGGGCAGTTGGGGTTTTGTTTTAAGCCCACCCGGGGGGATGGCGCGGGAGGAAAAGGGGATCACAGAGTCGAAATAACGGAGCACACGGGGAAGAGCGTAGGGGAGGAGTTGACCGAGAGAGAGAAAAATAGTGACTATGGCTGACGGGCTGCCCGCCCTGGGAGTGGGCTCACTTAATGTCCGTGGGTTAAACACCCCCACCAAGAGGTCCTTGCTCTGCAGGGAATTTAGAAGGGCACACCTGGATTTTCTCTTCGTTCAAGAGACTCACTGGCCACAGGGGAAGGAGCCCAAAATGCGGGGAGGGGGAATTGGCGAGGTCCACAGTGCATCCCACAAGTGCAAAAAAAGAGGGGTAGCCATCCTGGTAGCGAAACACGTGGGCTTCGAGAAAGAAGCCACGCTGAAAGACCCGGGGGGCCGTTACCTGCTGGTGCGGGGGTCCCTGCAGGGGGCCCCACTGACCCTAGCGGCCATCTATGCCCCAAACGAAGGCCAAGCCCAGTTCTGGGAGGAGGTGGGGGACAAACTCAAATATTTCATCCACGGCACGGTGGTGGTGGGGGGGGACTTCAATATGGTTCTGGACCCCACCCTGGACAGGAAACGAGCAGGCCCGCATTCCTCTAGGGCTGCGGATGAGATCATGGCGCGCACCTTCCAAAAAGTCAACCTAGAATTGGGCCTGCTGGACACGATCCCCCTCCCTAGAACAGACTCCCCCTCCTTTACATATTACTCAGCCATCCACACGTCGTTCTCCAGGATAGACTACATCCTGGTAGACGAGACCCTACGTCCATTTGTCTCGGGCCACAGGGTAGACCCCGTCCCCTGGTCTGATCACGACTTGGTCCGAGCTACAATAGCAAGGGGAGGTCTACACGAACGCAGAGGGAGATGGAAGTCCTATCCCAGGAGGTCCTCGAGGCCATCACGGAATTTTTTGAGCTTAATGACAACGGGGAGGTGGGTCCACATACCCTCTGGGACGCCTTTAAGGCAACCTTACGGGGAACCCTGATTAAAATAGGAGCCCAGAAAAAAAGGCAAAGGGAGGGCCAGGAAAGGTACCTCAGGGAGAAAATCGCCCTACTCCAACCTGGGGGTCTCCCCACGGTTCCCCTAGACAGCGAGCAGGTGACCGCATTGGACGACTACAGACTCCAATTGAAGGATCTCCTCCTCCACAAGACGGAGAGGAGTCTCCAACTGGTCAAACAAAAGTACTATGAAAAAGGGGACAGGGCGGACAGGATTCTGGCTTGGAAACTGAGGGAGGTGCAGAAAAGCCGATTAGTGAAAGAGGTTAAGGACGAGGTGGGAAAGGTAGGCCACGACACACCCCACATTGGCGAAGCCTTCCGCCGATATTATGAGAAATTATATTCGTCCGAGTACAATGGGGAGGAGGCGGAGATGGTGGGGTTCCTGAATTCAATCCAGATCCCGGCCCTGACCAGGGAGATAGCGGAGGGGTTGGAGGGCCCGGTGACCGAGAACGAGGTAGAGCGTGCGATTGGAGGAATGAAGGTGGGCACTTCCCCGGGCGAGGACGGGTACTCTGTCTACTTTTACAAAAGGTTCCGTTCGGCCCTCTCCCCCCATTTGGTAAAAGTGTTCAACGCGGTGCTGGAGGGGGGGGTCTCTTCCGGACTCCATGATGGAGGCAATTATTGTGGTGCTCCCCAAGGACGGCAGGGATCCTAGGGAATGCTCCTCCTACCGACCCATCTCCCTGTTGAATGTTGACGTGAAGATCCTGGCCAAGGTGCTTGGGGGACGGTTGGAGGGGGTCTTGCCGAAATTGGTCCATGGCGACCAGGTAGGATTTATTAGGGGGAGACAGGGCTCAGACAACATCCGGAAGACCATAGACCTGATGCACTATGCCCAGAGGTCAGACCTGGACGCGAGCGTCCTGTCTCTAGATTCGGAAAAGGCGTTCGACAGGGTGGAGTGGAGATTCATGGAACTTACCCTCCAAAAAATGGGCTTTGGTCCACACATCAGGGAATGGGTGGCGGCTTTATATAGGGCCCCGAGGGCCAGGGTCCAAGTCAATGGTGGGCTGTCGGAGCCCTTCCCCCTGTCGCGGGGGACAAGACAGGGATGCCCGCTCTCCCCTCTAATCTATATCCTCTCCATGGAACCTCTAGCCATAGCAGTCAGAGCCCACACAGAGATTAAGGGGATTAAGAGGGGGGAGGTGGAATTTAAGCTCTCCCTGTTTGCGGATGACATCCTGGCTTACTTAGTAGACCCGAAATCCTCGCTCCCCCCGCTCCTCTCCTTGATGGCTACCTACGGGCGTTTCTCTGGTCTCAAGATCAACGCGTCCAAATCAGTCCTGCTCCCTATGAGAACCCGGGACCCGGGCTTGGACGCCCTCGCCAGCCTAGAGGGAATATCGGTGGGAAAGGCCTCCATTCGATACCTGGGAGTCCTCCTCACTCGGGACTTAACCAATCTAGCCCCTACTAACTACGATCCCGTTGTGGCAGGAATCACCGCTGATTTGAGGAGGTGGAGGTCTATGATTCTGTCTTGGTACGGCCGCATGACGGCTGTGAAAATGAACATTCTCCCGCGACTTCTATATCTTTTCACCGCCCTCCCATCTGTAGTCCCTGACCGGTCCTTCAGAGCCCTCCAGAATGCGGTGCAGGAATTCATATGGCAGGGTAAGACCCCGAGAACTGCCAATAGGGTCCTGACCTTACCGAGGGAGGAGGGAGGGTTTGGGTTACCAGACTTTCAACTCTATTTCCGGGCAGCCCAACTACGCGTCCTCCTAGAACATATGAAAGAGGGGATGGGCACTTACTGGTCATACCTGGAGGACATGGACGCCCACCCACTAAAGATTCGAGACCTCCTTTGGGCCCCTAGCAAGTTTATTCCGAACAGACTCAAAACCCACCCAACCCTGGGAGTCCTCTGGACGATCTGGAGGGAGGGTCCCCAGACGGCACACCTAACATCATGGCCATCACCGATGTCCTCTCTTTGGGGTCACCCCCTCAATCTGGGAAGCAGGGGGTTCCGCAACGCCCAGTCGTGGTCAGACATGGGAATGGAGTGGGCGGGGCAGATGTTCAGAGAAGGAGAATTCCGGCCATATGAGGAACTGAGGGACGCCCTCGGTCAGGGGTCCCTCTCCATATTTGAATACATCCGCCTGAAGGGAATTCTATGTGACCAGGCCTGGGGCCAGAACCTGAAAAGACAGCTGACCCCCTTCGAGAAGCTCCTGGACTCGGCAACCTCCAGGAAGGGTGCGGTATCAGGGATGTACAAGCTACTGAACACGGTTAACCTAGGGGAGAGGAGGGGGTTCCGCTCGTTCTGGAATGACTTAGCGGGGGATGAGATCTCGGAGGACGCCTGGGCGAGAATATTTAAAATAGCCTTCCATGGGAACTTATTCACGGCAGACATGGAACACAACTTCAAGATTTTACAGGGGTGGCACAGAGAACCAATGAAGTTGGCTAAAATGTACACGGGAGTGTCCCCCGCATGCCCAAGGGGATGTGGCCAGGTCGGTACGAGAGGGCACATGTGGTGGCACTGCCCGAAAGCCCAGGCATACTGGGAGAAGGTGAGGGGCTGGATCGCCGAAGTTTCTGATGAGCTTCTCCCCCAGAACCCCCTGACAATGCTGCTGGGCCTCCCCCCGGAGGACTCGGACATTCCCCGATACCCTAGGATGTGGGAGACAATGCTAAGGGCGGGAAGGGTAGCACTGGCCCAGAAATGGAAGAGCCCGGAGACCCCATCGAAGGAGAACTGGTTAAAAAAGGTAAAAAACATGTACCTGATGTATAAACTGACGGCAATGATGAACAATAATTTGGGCTCTTTCCACGCAAACTGGTACGAGGCACAGCAGACATGGGGTTGGGATGTGCACTGATCCTCAAGGGGGACAAGGAGCGGACAGGGCCCTCGGCCCGGGGGAGGATGGTAGTTCTTCAGCCATTTCTAATAGTTAATGCTCTCGCTCTTCCAGGAGCTCCAGACTCTCGGAGCTTACATAGTGGCTCCCCAGCAGAACGGCGCTATGAGGACTAAGTTTTTTGGTTTTTTCCTTTTTTGGGGGGGGTGGGGGTGTTTGGGGTGGGCGAGGGGGGGGGGGTTGGGCCTGTTACTTGCACAATTTGTGAAAATGTTCTGCGCCCTTTTGTTATATTATGAAAATGCCAATAAAACAAAATTGAAAAAAAAATAAATAAATTGTGCCTGGAAGCGCAACACCCGAATCATCTGGTTTGAGAAGCCTGGGTATTTTAGGGCAACCTTCAGTCCAGGCAGCTATGGAGCCAGAATTGGGATCCGGAGAGCTAGTCAGAAGCGATGCCTACATTAGGGATATGCCCGTGTGGCCAACACAAAGTGAGGATCACTGATCCCGTAGCTGAGACTACTCAGTTCCTCCGCAAAGTCCCATTGCAGCTCCCTAGTGCCTCATAAAAAAAATTTAAAAAAACAGGAGAAGAGTGTGGCCTGCATACGACTACCAGCAAAATCATAAATGGTAGAAGGCCCCGAAATGTACTCCAACAAAGCAGAGCAAGGCACAGTGTGCCGAAAGGCAGGCACAACGTCTCTGATGCTTAACATCCATAAGCTACAGAGTGGGTAGTGTCTGCACAACTGATGCCAACAACCCAAAAACCCTTGCAGCGCCCCATATACAATACCCAAGGTACAAAGGGGCACTGATACACTGGTTTATGAGGTGTGCGAGTTCCCTGAGGGAGGGCAGCGATTACAGGGCGGGGCTACATGTGTTTGGGACAGTTAGCCTATGGCTTCCCCAGATGAAAAGGAACCTTCTGTATCAGGACCAGAATAGATGCATATAGTGGTCATGAGGAGAACTTGTTCCAGGTTCGCTATAAAGACGATGATAGTCTTGTTGACATGCCACTGGATGAACCGAAGCCTGTATCCTTCTGTTTTCCAATTATGGAACCGAGCAACAGAGGGACGGCGCCAGGGCCTTTCAACCTTTTCACTTAAAAGCGACCTCGAGGCTCAGAGGGAACAAAACAAAGGTATGTATTCAAACTTCTTCCTTGTTCGCATGAAGATGAAACATTAAGAATTAAGACCACTAAACAGATGTTTGAAAACATGAGCATTTCGATTGACAACCGGTACACTTGAAAGATGAACACGTCAATCTTTCCATGCCCCAGAAGTATGTGGGATGGATCATAAGTTGAGGGGTACCACCGTTCAGAATAACATCGGCAACAAGGATATTTACAAAAGTGTTATCGGTAGTGGCAGAACGTCTACACAGAGCAGCAGTACACGTGTTTCCCTGCCTGGAAGACTGAAAATACGGGTCAATGCAAAATGCATACAGACAGCAAAGTGCATATTACATTGGGTGGTGTGCATAATATATATATGGCAGAGTAGCGTGTAATACCAACACGTCCCAAAAAATCCCTTGGAACAATATTGCATCTCCAGCTGGCTTTGGCTTTTTTTGTCACGAGGAGGGATACAGGATTACCTGACAACACAACTCCCTTTTACTTCACATCCTTGTCTGACAACGAGGAATATGAAATGATACGTGGGAGTGATGCCATTATGCATACTCTTATGTGAAGGTGCGAATTTGGCATGAAGATTGATCCAGGAGTGGCTCTGTGCGTACCTGTGCAAGTGAAAGGGGACTGGAAGCATAGTTGCACAAAAGGTTGTCCAGTTGCTGAAATGGTGGAGTAAACCTTGCCCTTTATGGCACGTCATTATATAGACCCTCACATGCGTGTGACCATAGCCAAAGATTAATCTCTGATAGGATGGGGAAAGCACGGTGTCCGGTCAAAGGTTCGAATCCAAAAGGATCGAATGCCATAGGGTCAAGTCAATTTGACCTAAAACAAAAGGGTCGAATTTTTTTTAAAAAAAATATTTGTTTTTTTGGGTTTCCGTTTTGGAAAAAAAAGTGATTTTTACCACAAAAAAGGGGGTTTGGGGGGGTACCCCCCACAAAAAAATTCAAAAAAATAAATAGAAATTCGACCCTTTTGTTTTCGGTCCTTTTGATTCGACCCTTTTGTAATTCGATCCTTTGCATTCGAACCTTTGACCTATAACCTGGGAGCACATCTCCAATTCAAAGCACAGGGAAGATGTGCCCAGTTTCACGATTCTCCCCTGTGGTACTCTTCATGTGGTCTGACCTATGCTACATGGGGCTGGTGGGAATGGAAACTTTGCTGTCGGTAGTACTCTGTCTGGATGTAAGACTCCCAGTGGACATAGTGTGATGTCATTGGTCGGTCGTGCGAAACCACAGTGCTACTCAACACTAACTCTCTTGGTGCAATCCTCTTCCTTGCTACTTGTTGGTTCTGGTTTATTTGACCGTCGGGTGTCCCATCAGACTTCTCTGCCTCAACTCTTGGTACTTCATATGATCGGCCAGCTTCCGACCCTGACCCATCTGCAAACGGATTCTGCTCATCTCTGGTGCCTTGCATGTACTGTTTGGCCTTCTAAAGTCCAGCTTGCTAGCAAATTCCTTAGTCTTGTTCTTTCAGGCACTGCTTTCAGATCTCCCACTGGTTTTCAGTTGCCTTCTTCTTCCAGCTTCCCTCTGTGCGCCCAGGGTCATCCCTACGTCTTCCCCTAGTGCCACATTTCTGATGCTGCTTTCCTCTCAATCAGTCATCTACGCCAGGAGCTCCCTCATTTGCCCTTCTGTGCGCAGTGCCTCTCAATTCCTTTGTACCAGCTGCTCCCAGTGTTCTTTGAATTCCATTTCCGTCCTTCCAGCTCCTGCTATGCCATCTTCCAGTCTCGCAGTTTCCAAGGACCCTTATGTTTCTGTGTGGATTTGTGTCGCCTAGAGCCTTTCTCCATTTCTCCATTTCTCCCCTGACTTTTTGAACTCTGTGACCTACCCTTGGAACCTCTTTTTCCTCTGAATTGTTTGTGTCCATTTCTTCCACATGCCATGGGGTATCCGCGGATCCCATCTAACCCCTCCATAGATTCACTGCTTTCTGTTAAAGCAAGTATGGAGGAATGGGGTGAGCTGCTACCTCTTGAAACTTGTCTAACTTTGTTGGTACATTACTAGCCTGTCGCAATAATCTTAGTCAGTTTGACAACTAAGGCATTTGACTCGGCTGAAGTCCTTTTCCTCCCCACCTTTTCATGCATCACTTCTGATTGTTTTTTGAGAGCAATTGGGTCATAAAGAGTTTGAAGGTGTGCAGCAGCTCAGCGAATCCTGACCGTATGAGGATCCATTGCCTTGCTCACCGTCTTAGACCTTGGCACTGATCTCTGTCATGAATCGCAGCTTTTCCCTTCTCACTATTGGGGAGCACCGCCCGGTAAACTAGGGAGGCGAGCCTGCTATGCAACACCCTCCCTAAGTGTCGAGCCAAGTGGGATTTCACCAGGGGAGAATCCCACTTTGGGGACAAGTGCTCCCATTCTTGTGAGGAACTCCCTTCACCCATCAATACAATGGCATCCATAGGAATACCAAATCTTGTTGAAAACCAACACTGGGCAGAAGCAGATGCTTAAGGATACTGGCCTTTCGATAACGAGAGAACATATCTCTTTAAGGAAAAGAGGCCAATCCACTGGGATGAGTAGATAGATAAAGGAACATTCATTATGTGGAGAAGTGAGCGAGAGAGAAGGGTGTACATCTCCAAGCAGGGGAGGTGCCATGCTGACCCACCCTGAGAAGGGGTGGAACCATCACAGGATGCATAGCCCGTGAAATTTTAACTTGCCTGGTGGCATCGGAGCAGATGCTGAACAAGCAGCGTACCGGAGAAGTAGAGAGAGGTGGTGGCATGACCCTAAGCAAAGAAGTGTGGTCAGTAAGCCCCAGCAACGATGCCGAAACCACTGCAAGCGGTGCATCTCACTATTAGACAGAGAAGCAGAAGCTGTGGAAAAACCACGGGCAAGGAACACCGCAGAAGCCGATCTGCAAGTGCAGAGGAGTCCACCCGACACCAAACCCGTAAGAGTCCCGGGACCATCCCCAAACAAGAGAGAAGGTAACGGGGGTGCCGGGGATGCACAGGATCAATAACCAGCAGTATAATAGAAGACGGACTAGTCTCAGTACCAATAATTATGAAGAGTTATTATATTGATTTGGTGATAAAACAAGTACGAAATACATGAAAGCAAGTGAAAGAGTTGAAAACGAATCAAGTATCGTTACTGAAAGTGAACTTTAATACAGCAAAGTAAACAGTAACACTCCCCACGAGGGAGCGGAATGAAACAGAGAGAAATCCAATAAATGTAAAAACATTAAAGGAGAGGGAGAGAAACAGGAAAAGCCAAAGAAGGGAGTAATATAAGGAAGATGAATCTATACTGGTGAGAAGGGCAAACACATGAAATATCTAAAGTAAAAGACTGAGATATCTGAGAGAGAATTCCAAACGCAAAGGCCCACGTAGCCTATACAGGAAAACAAGTTGTACAAAAAAGGGAATGTCAATTGCCCAAAGTACCAAAATAACTTTCGGGACTTATTGAGAGTTGCCAAAGAGAAAATATATTAATCGAGCAAATGCCAAAAGTACCAAGCAGGAAAAGGGAGTCATTCTCCTGCCTTTGTTTTTTTACAATAGTGATGGGGATAGCAATAGTTTGGACGGTAGACAGATTCTTTTGATGGACATTGAGGCAAAGACGACGGACGAGCCCCTTAGTTATTCTTTAGGTAGAGAACACCCCATAGCGAAAGCTAGGCCTTTCTGACTACTAATTAATAAAGCACCGTTAAAAATGTCCAGAGTCTGCATCCTTCTGACCCGTCACATCTCTTAGCAATCGTAGCCCAGGTTGTCACTGCCTTGCCGGCTGACGTGACTGTTTTAACTGCACTTTTTGGCGCCCTTTTTGACAGATTCATGTAAAATCAACACCAATTACCTGATGATGCTCCAGAGTTGGGTGCAGCGGCAGCATCTTCGTTGGTATCACAAGGTTACTTCATCACTTGGGGTTTGTTGACAGCTTACAGCCGCAGTTAGAGAACATTTGTGCTCTGCCAGCCTTTGTCTATATTGGGGAAATTCCCACCGAAGCTGCAGGCAAAAGTCGAGGCCTGTTCCAGAACAGAACCCAGGACATGGTCCTTTATGAGACTTGTTCCTAGCTACTGGCTAACACCACGCTGCCTGTGGTACTGAATGGAAAGCTGGCTGTTCACCTTCATTGGGGTAGAAAGCCTCCTGTTAAGGCCACAGATCTCCTAGAGACTGGGGCTACCAGCAATTACCCGGGTATAGCCTAACTGGATTACCTCCCTGATCCTAAAGTTTCAGAAGCGGCAACCTAAACCAGTGCATGTTATGTATGGCACTGCTCTGTAATCTGGGCTGGTAATCATGAACACCATACCCATTATCATGGTGTGTACCGAAAGGCATACCAAACTGATTACCTTTTTGATATCATCCATGCTTCATAGCTATACTTTAGCCGAATTATAGAGAAATAACTATCAATTGGGTTCTCTGCAGTGTCCTCTGAAATCTGGTTGTGAACAGGCGCATATGGCCAGTGATTCGTGTCTTCCTTTCTCCATTTGTGTGGTGTCAAACCTTGGATGATCATGTAATCCATGTACAAATGGTGTTCCGTATTCTGCGTAACCATAACTACTTTGCCAAAATGGAAAAACCCACCTTCCATATAGACACTCTCAATTTCCTGGCTTGCGTCTTGACACCATGGCCCTCATTACGACCCAGGCGGTAAATTACCGCCTGGGTCGTACCCTTACCACCATGGCGTAAACTATGTTTACGCCATGGTGGTTGGCGGATTTACCGCCCCATTCCAAGGTGAGTGGGGCGGTAAATCCCCATTTCCCATTTTACCTTTCCCCATTCCCATTTTTGCCCCATAGGGCATAATGGGAATGGGGAAAGGTGCTAATTACGCCACCGTAAATTACGGTGGCGTAATAAGCACCAAGGTCCCTTTGCGGCATGGGTTTTAACGCCTGCAAAAAGCAGGCGTTAAAATCACCATCCCGCAAAGGGACCTTGGAATCAGGCGTTAAGGGTCGGCGCCGTTTACGGCGCCGTAAACCCCTTAACGCCTGGGTCCTAATGAGGGCCCATCAGTTGTCCACATGGATTCAGGCACTGTTCTATCCTGGCCCCATTCCTCAAAACATGAAGGCCCTCCGACTTGGTAAAGTTGGTCAGGGATTTTTGCCTATGGTGGAACCCCTAATCCTTTTACCAAGACTTCAATAAACTTTGTGTGATCACAAGATCAATCTGCATTGGGGCCTCTAAAGGAAGTCTTTACCACTGCTCCGTTTTAATACATGACAGCCCGAAACAGTCCTTTCATGTGGAAGCTGACGCTTCAGCCATTGCCGTAGGAACTGCTTTTGTTTTTGTCCCACCAGTGTTCAGATATTCAGCAGCTACACACAGTGGTGGTGTTCAGATTCAAGTTGATGCCACTTGAAGCAGATCTGTACCATTCCAGAATGATCTCTTGACCGTAAACGCAGCCTTTGAGGAGTGGCAGCATCACTTATAGGGAGCGCACCACCAAGTCAATTTCTGCACTTTTGACAAGAACCGTTGGCCTTGGGTTCAGTGCAATTTTCCAGTGCCCTTTAATCTCTTCTTTGCCTCTTACAACCTATTTGTAGTCTAGTATCTGGTCTTTCGGCAAATAAACACTGATCTCCTTTTTTATCTCCATGACCCAGACACCATATCTAAAATGCCTGAACCATTGCCTCTGGTTTCCAAACGGGTATTGTGCCTCTGTTTGACACCACACACCTTTCTGGCAGACTTGGACCTTGGATCATGTTTCTGCCCTTTCTTTAGTCATTATCAGGGGTCGCCTTAACCAGCAGAGTCTGTTTTTTCCCCTGATGAAACCACCCGTAGCTTTCACATCCATTGTCATCATGATGTCCAGATAGACATACAAAAGACTGTGTTGCTCTTCCCACACCAGTGTTGGTGGCCCCATTTGGTACATGACGTGCAAAGACTTATTCAGTGTCTTCACAAGTCAAGACACATTCCAAGCCTATCAGCAATCTCCACGTTTTTTTGGTACTGCCTGCCCCTTGGCGCACTTAGCATAGATTTCATTGGCCTCCTTCCATACCATACTTGCACATCAATACTGGTGGTTGTGGACACCTTATTCAAAATGGCTCCTTGTGTCCCGTGTGCTGTTTCCCAATGCCCCATGGCTAGCTGTTTTGCTTTTGCAGAAATATTTCCACCTGCATGGGTTCCCGTCCATCCTTGTTTCAGATCGAGGGTCCCAGTTTACTTCTTGGTGGTTTTGGTGTTCTCACTGCCCGGCTTCAAATTAAAATCTGGCTAGTCTAACTATCACCAGTAGGCTGGCTGATGGTCAGACTGAACAGGTTACTCAAACTCTAGAGCATGACATACATTGTTATTTTTTAAAGTAGCATGTGTTGTAGTACACTCTCCTATCTAAGGCAGAGTTTGAATATAACAATGTGCCACACTTCTCATTGGGGACTTCATTCTTCATCTGTTCTCCAGCATGGGGTCTGGCATGGATTCACATGCTCATGAATATTCCCCGTCGTCAGGCTGGGAATCCTCGGTAAAGAAAAAACCAGTATCAGTTTCGTTTCTGATCTGTCTTTCGTAGTAATAACCAATCACTGGTCTCTGCGTCATACTGACCACAGCCAATGACTGCCCTCTACCTAAGCACCGCCTCTGGCAGCCATCTTCAGATTTTTACCGCACGTTCATGTGTTGGGATCTTCGTGCTATTGCTCTCGAGCGTTAGTGCTATTTTTCGCGCTTTTTTCACAAAAAACTTCGATTCTTTCGGTCAAAAGAGCCTCAAGCTCCACCGATCCTACATCCGATCAACGGGGACCCGTGTCGGATTCGTCTGTGCCCCTCAAGGGTGAAGATTCGTCGAGCTACACTTCGGAGGACTCCAGAAGCTTCTCAGGCCCGGTCTCGGAGATGGCCCAGGAGAAGGGAAGCTCGACGCCCGGAAAGCTGTTCAGGGTCTGCCCTGGATGCCAGCTGCAGAACGTCTTTAAGGAGGACGAACACTCTTTCTGCCTTTACTGCCTTCATGAGGACAAGACGCACGTGGAGAAGGACTGTGCGTTTTGCGGCAACATGTCGGAACGGACCATGAAGGACCGCCATCAACGTCTCGCCAACTGGCTGGAGGGTAAGAGCCCGTCTGGCGAGAAGAAGAAGAAATCCGAGCGGTCTTCTAAGACCTTTGAGGGCGCCCCGGCGACGGGGGCCCAACATAAGGCTAAGCACCGCGAGTCCGCTGGCACCGGGAGCGCCGAACGGTCGGACTCTACGGGCGTCAGGCAGGGCGCACCCTCCCCGGCACCATCAACCACGAGCCAACGCTCTGGGTCGGGTAAGAGGAAGGCCGAGCACCCGGCGAAGCTCCTGGAGAGGCCCCGGTCGAGCTCTAAGGCAGAGGAGGAGCATGGCAGTGCCCCCTCCCTCAAGGATAAGGCGGTGAGCGCACCTAAGGTGGTGAAGGCCTTGATCCATCCGACCAAGCCCTCTATCGAAACGGTCGCGGCGGCCCTGGCTCAGCCTGTGGAGGCTGCACCAGTGGTGGCGACCTCGGGGCCCAGAATCTCCCTGCCTCCTCGGAGGGAGTCTTCTTTTGTGCCCATCAATAGGACCCCCGTGAAACCCTCCGTGGGGAAGAAGAAGGGGGGGCAGGGCGTCGTCGTAGATTCGGCCTCAACCTCAGAAGAGGAACTGATCGAGGTCTTAAGCCACGGCCTAGGCGTGGAAGAAGGCCAGCCCGTCGGAATGGACCCCGACGCAGGTGACGACGACGACATCGTCGAGGATACCGACGGGGCCCCTGCTCGCCCGTCGGAATCCCCTCTGCCAGCGCCGCAAGACAACTCGGCGGCCATTTTGTTGGCCATACAGTCCTTATGCTCCGAGATAAGGACGAGGCTACCGTTACCGACGGAGGAACCTCTCCCGTCGGGGGATCCAGAACCGGGACCTTCTGGTGTTCCCCCTACCAAGAAAAGAAGGATCCGTCCACCACCTCCTTTTCAACCGTCGCGCCCCGCCCAGCCCTCCTCCCCGTCCACCCGAGGGGATGATACGGGGACTGACACGGCAGCGACGGGTACGGACGACGAGGCATACGACGAGGATTTTCTGTCGTCGCCTCCCGCCAGGGCTTCTCCGCCCGACGAGATCGGATCTTTCCACTCCATGATCTCCAGGGCTTCCGAGCTTTTCCAACTCTGCCCTGAGGAGAAGAAAAAGGAAGGCTTCCTTTATCAGCGGCGCGAGGCCAAGAGGAAGACGGTCCTCGCAGTGCCTCTGTTGGACGACATTTGGGATGAGGGCCTTTCCCTCCTCAAGAACCCTTCCACGACGCCAGCTAGAAGAGACCGGTACGAGAAAAAGTACCGGGTCCCGGACACGGCCCCCCTGTGCCTCCGGGCGCAGCCTACCCCGGATTCCGTCGTCTCCGCGGCAGCCAGGAAGAAAGCCGGGGGGGGGGTGCGGCCTCCACATCGACCTCCCCGCCGGACGGCGAGGGAAGGAAATTGGATGCTATGGGACGTAGAGTCATCTCGTCGGCAGCGACGACGATTAAAGCGGCCAACGCCTTGGCTATCGTGGCTCGCTACGACAGGGAGCTCTGGTACAAGATAGCTCCCCTGCTGGATTTTCTGCCGGACGACAAGAGGGCGGAGGCCCTGGAGATCCTGCAGGAAGGTGAGGTGGCCTCGGACCACGCCATCACCGTGGCGACGGACATCGCCGACACTGGGTTCCGCCAGCTGGGCAACGGCGTTTGCCTTCGACGTCGTGGATGGCTCAAAGCTACGGACTTCCGGCAGGACGTCCAGACCAGAGTCCTGGACATGCCCTTCAACGGGAACAATCTGTTTGGGAAGACAGTGGACGA
Source organism: Ambystoma mexicanum (assembly GCF_040938575.1). Taxonomy (NCBI): domain Eukaryota; kingdom Metazoa; phylum Chordata; class Amphibia; order Caudata; family Ambystomatidae; genus Ambystoma; species Ambystoma mexicanum. The sequence goes on along the minus strand of NC_090929.1, from coordinate 1,384,192,096 downwards.
TTCCCTTCAGGCCATCAAGGCGGATACTGAGACGGCCCGGGCCCTTGGAGTTCTGCAGCAACGACGGACGCCCTTTCGGAGCAGCGGAGGCAAGGGCGCCTCCAAAGGTTCCGGCGGCGGTTTCGCTTCCTACCGTCAAGCGGCCCGCTCGTCGTCGCAAGAGGCCTACAGAGGACGAGGCAAGTCTAGCGGACCCCGCCGTCGTCGCCAAGGAGGTCAAGGCGGCAAGGCCGCGTCCAAGCAGGATTGAACCGGCCGTGGGGTCGGGCCCCCACCGAAGCACCCCGGTGGGAGGCCGGCTGGCGGGCTTCGTCAGCGTGTGGGAGTCCATCTCCACCGACCGTTGGGTGCTGGACGCCCTGGCCCGGGGCCACGCGCTCGAGTTTCAAAGAAGGTGCCCGCGCGTCCCCCCCGTGGCCAGGAAAGAACTTCACGCCCCTCAACTTCTCCTGGAGGTGAAGGCGATGCTCAGGAAGGGCGCCATCGAACTCGTCCCAAAGGGGCTTCGGGGCTCCGGAGTCTACTCGAGATACTTCCTCGTGAAGAAGAAGACGGGAGGATGGCGCCCCATCCTAGACCTGCGACGTCTGAACAAGTTCATCAAGGCGCAGAAGTTCCGGATGGTCACCCTCCAGCACGTCCTGGGTCAGCTGGAGGAAGGAGACTTCCTATCGTCGTTGGATTTGGAGGATGCCTACTTCCACATTCCCATCCTAAAGGGGCACCGGAAATTCCTCAGGTTCGTGGTCCAAGGGCGTCATTACCAGTTCAAAGCCCTTCCCTTCGGACTACGGTCGGCACCCAGGGTATTCACCAAGTGCCTCGCACCGGTGGCGGCGCAGCTGCGCCGCGAGGGGATTCACGTCTACCCCTACCTGGACGACTGGCTCATCCGCGCCAAGACGAGGGAGCTCGCCGTGGTCCACACGGCAAGGACCGTCCAACTCCTCACGGACCTGGGATTCTCCGTGAACTACGCCAAATCCCACCTGGTGCCCGCGCAAGTCGCACTGTTTCTGGGAGCGAGGCTCGACACAGTGTCCCTTCTGGCCTCCCCGTCGGAGGAGAGGACCAGGACCATCTTGGGCAAGGTGCAACGGATGTTGGTGGCCGACGCGGCCAAAGTGAGGTCCATCAAGTCCCTCCTCGGGATGATGTCTTCCTGCATCTACCTCATTCCCATGTGCAGGCTCCGGATGCGCCCGTTGCAAGAATTCCTGGATGCGCGCTGGATCCAGACGACGGGCAGCTTCGAGGAAAGGATCAAGCTCGACGAGAGCTTCCGACGAGCGATACGGTGGTGGGGCACCCGCGCGCATCTGACGGCGGGCATGGACTTCCAGGCCCCAGCCCACCAGGAGACTGTGACCACGGATGCCTCCCTGGAAGGGTGGGGAGCGCACACCGAAAATCTGCACGCAAGGGGACTCTGGCTCCCGACGGAGAAGTCCCTGCATATCAACGTCCTGGAGCTCCGTGCAGTGTTTTGGGCCCTCAGGTCCTTCCTTCCGTCCCTCAAGGGCAAGGTGGTGAGGATCTTCACCGACAACACCACCACCATGTTTTACATCAGGAAACAGGGCGGAACCAGGTCCCCAGCGCTGTCCAAGGAGGCGCAGGACCTGTGGCATTGGGCCGTCGCCCAAGGGATTTTTCTGGTGCCGTTTCATCTGGCAGGGATAAAAAACACCATCGCCGACTCACTCAGCAGGGAGCTGCGCTCGTGCCACGAGTGGGAACTACGGCAGGATCTGGTGGATCGCCTCTTCCGACGGTGGGGCACACCCCAGATCGACCTGTTCGCGACGGCGACGAACACCAAGTGCCGGAGGTTCGCCAGCAGGTTTCCCCAGACGAGGAGCATGGGCGATGCTTTCTCGTTCCCCTGGGAGGGCCTGTTCCTCTACGCGTTCCCTCCTTTGCCTCTGCTAATCCGGCTCATCAACCAGCTCAAGAGGTCACGGTGCAGGATGATCCTCGTCGCACCTGCGTGGCCGAGGCAGATATGGTTCCCGGACTTGCTGGACTTGTCAGCGTCCCCGCCGATCAAGCTGCCGGCGGACGCGGATCTACTCTCCAGGGAAGGAGGCGCCATCCTCCACCACGACCCGAAGTCGCTGAACTTGCAGGCCTGGCTCCTGCAGCGCTAGAGTTTGGAGGATACGACATACCGGCCGATTGCAGAGAGGTTCTTGCAAAGGCCAGGGCGTCCTCGACTCTTAAATGCTACGGACACAAATGGAAGAGGTTCTCTGTCTGGTGCCGCGCACAGAAGATTAACCCTCTACGGATTACGGCTCCCCAAGTACTGCCGTACCTGCTGACGCTGGCCAAAGCGGGTCTGGCACACGCGTCCATCAAGATTCATCTTGCTGCGATCTCCCGATACACCAGAACCACGGGCCGGACGTCCTTGTGGTCTCATCGTCTGGTGAAAGAGTTCATGAAGGGACTGTTCAGATCGTTCCCGCCGGTGAAGGCTCCGGCCCCGGCGTGGGAGCTCAACGTGGTGCTGACCAAGCTCATGGGACCTCCGTTCGAGCCTCTGCACTCGGCCCCGTTGAAGTTTCTATCGTGGAAAACAGCTTTTCTTGTGGCCATCACCTCCGCACGACGAGTGGGAGAGATCCAGGCCCTTTCCTGCAAGGCCCCGTACTTGACTTTCCACGACACGAGGGTAGTGCTCAGGACGCACCCCTCCTTCATGCCCAAGGTACCGTCGGACTTCCATCTCAACGAACCCTTGGTGTTACCTGTGTTCTTCCCGTCGCCTTCGTCGCCGGCTGAGAGGACTTTGCACTCGCTGGATGTAGCTAGAGCGCTGAAGTTCTACGTGGACCGCACGAAGGGTTTTCGGAAGACGTCACAACTCTTTGTGAACTTGGACCTGTCAATCAGGGGAAGGCTCTCTCGAAGGCTTCCATCTCCAGATGGCTCTCCGGCTGTATCATGTGCTGTCACCGGTTGGCAAACCGACCACTGCCTGGCCGTCCGAGAGCCCATTCCACCAGAGCGATCGCAGCTACCACGGCGTTCCTATCTGGTGTGCCCCTGCTGGACATATGCAGGGCTGCTACGTGGAGGTCGACGCACACCTTCACGAAATTCTACTGCGTCGACCGGGATTCCAGGGAGGAGTCCAGGGTCGGCCAAGCAGTGCTGCGCAACCTGTTCGCCTGAGGTGAGCCTGGTGAGGAGGTAAGATGCTTAATGTTGAGTTGATGTGATGCTTAATGTTGAGCCTTTGCCACCTCCCGTGGTTGTGCATGTGTGTACTGCTATGTATTCTTTATTCATGAGCATGTGAATCCATGCCAGACCCCATGCTGGAGAAGGAACAAGTTACTTACCTGTAACTGTTGTTCTCCAGCATGGGTCTGGCATGGATTCACATGCGAACCCTCCCGCCTACCCCTCTGCGGCTCTTCACTTGGTCATACTGCCACTTCACGTGCTTCCAAATCTGAAGATGGCTGCCAGAGGCGGTGCTTAGGTAGAGGGCAGTCATTGGCTGTGGTCAGTATGACGCAGAGACCAGTGATTGGTTATTACTACGAAAGACAGATCAGAAACGAAACTGATACTGGTTTTTTCTTTACCGAGGATTCCCAGCCTGACGACGGGGAATATTCATGAGCATGTGAATCCATGCCAGACCCATGCTGGAGAACAACAGTTACAGGTAAGTAACTTGTTCCTTATGGTGTTCATCCCGGCATACTACCACTCACTTTACCCACTGAAGCTTTAGTCCTAGATGCAGCAAATGCAGCCCTTACCATTTGGGTTACCCACAATAGTCTGGAAGCAGTTGATGCGCATGCAAACAGCATACAAAGGCCAGAGAGACAAGCACTTATAAAATGGTCCCACTTATGGTCCCCGACACCTAGTATAACTTTCTACCACTCCTCTGCTTCTACTGGGGAACATGTTCCTGACCTAGTCTAAGGCAGGTTTGAGAAGAGGAATATGGATCTTTCTTCTCAAGACTTCTATTACGATACAACTTCCTCTTATTGTGCTTTTGGGAGCTAGGGGAATTTACAACCGTATGCATTTGTTGGGTTATAACGGAATGTTTACTACTTTTAACACCACATGGTTTATGGCTGAATTCGTTCACATTCAGATGGTCCACTTGTGGAGCATTGAAATTGTGAAGGCAACAAGCTGATCCTCCCACAGTACACCACCCAAAAGGTTAGGATCAGGAAGCATCTGCCTTTCCCTGGCCACCCGGGAGGATTCATTAGGCAGGGTTTCGGTGAGGGATCCGTAGAATTCATCACAGCTGCTTCTCATGCCTCGTAGGTGGCGTGATCTCTCCATTTGGCGTCGATCTTCAGGAGGAATCCCCTCCTTCTCTTTTAGTAGATGGCACAGCTGGCATTGCCTAGAAAGCAGACCGCTCGCTTCGCCCAACTCGCTAGTGTCTCGGCGTTGACCTCTTCACCCGTATCCCTGGTGTGCTTGGCCAGGTCCATAATCTTAGCTATAGGTCCCGCAGCAGCTTCTCCTGGCAACTCCTCCAGGACCTATCCATACCCTTCCTCGGATCATTTGAAGTTTTCATAGCAAAGGTGAATTTTGGGGTCTAGCTCAGAGGCTTCAGCTTCTTTGCCTGCCAAATCTGGGCGCGGCCATTACGCCCTCATGCACAATCTGGTGTTCTTATCTAATGGCGTCCTGATCCTCTGCACCAGTTATTTCGCCACTCAAGCCGAAAGTGCCCATCCAAGGATTTAGGGTTCTGGATTTCATCCTGTCTGACATCTGTGTCCGGGATCTCCAGGTTTGTCTGCTTCTGGCATCTCTTATCGCCCCCGGGGGCCGGTCTCTCTTCCTTCTGCTTACTTTTGTCCTCTTGTGAGGAAGCTGTAGCCTTGGGGACTCTCCGCCAGTGTCTTAGTCAGTGTCTCCCATATTGACATTGCCTGGGTTGGGGTCGTGCGGCTTGGCTCTGATGACCTGTAAAGGAAAGCTTCTTTCAGCTTTCCAAAGGTGTCTGCAGCCTCTGGGGCGTGGTGTTCAACCCCATAACGTGGACCTGGGGAGTGAAAGAGTTTACTCTTCCGGGTCGTGTCACTCCCCTGAAGGCTCTTCTCTTTAATAGCAGCCTTCGCAGGCATGCTTTTTATACCTTTCTGGGTGCCTTCACTTTTCTTCTCCCAGATAGATTCTAGGGGGGCCAGTCTCTCCTGTATCGGTCGGACCCTTTCTGCCTCTGCCTCCAACAAGGAATTTCTGAGCGCCAGGTCACTCTGTTCCTCTTCAGTCCACGCATAGTCTGACATGCTTGGTGGCTGAAGAGGCTTCTTCTAGGTGCTGATTGCCAATGCCTGAACTGAAGTGGGCTGAAGTGCATGTATGACACTGACACAAATAGTTAAACATTTCAAAACCTTTATTACATTCTTGGGGTTTGGGAAAACTATGTTGCCCTATAGCTATGATGGGAGTACTCTCTACCATCAAATAATAAAGAAAACGCAGTCCTAGTTCGGCTATGTCAAATCAAAATGGCCTATACTAACGAAACCTAATGCCCGCCTTATCTCTTATACAAAAAGTGTGTAAAGGGGAATATGTATGCAAAGGAAAGACAGTGTTATAAAGGATCAAGGTGGCTGAGTCCGCTCTCCTCCCCCCATTGGACAGCACAGAGTAAGGCAGCCCCCGTAAACAGGATGACACACTCTGACTCAGGTTATCAATAAAAGCCAGTTCAAAACGTGGGTCGAGGCTCGCTTGGCCTTCCCCGTTAGTCACTTATTCCAGCTTTCCAAAAGTTTTTTCACAGTTGAACAAAAATTTACGTATGTCTCCCTCTTTCGGGTTCGAACTTCAGTCGGGCTCAGACCTTTCAACCAAAAAGTACCTGATTCAACGTAGATCTCCTTCAGCCGAGCTTAGACCTCGTAATTGCAGCACTCGCAGGGGTTCCCTTCCCCAACCTTCATTCACATTCTTTAGGTGTTCCTTTCCCCCTAACTTATTTCATGTTTCCGGTCTCCCTCAGTCAGGCTTGGACCTTTCACTGATATCGCAGACTTTCGAATGTGAAAGGCTTTTACCATAGACCTCCGCCGGACCACTTTCACTTTCTCTTCTGCTCTCCCTTAATGTTATTTGCCCCAATAATAATAATAATATTTTTGCATATATATAGCGCTACGAACCCTCAGGTATCTGAGTTCTGCTTATTATTACCCACAGTGTGTGGTGCTCATTTATCGACCTCGGAAGGATGAAAGGCTGAGTTTGGCCCTGCCAGGATTCAAACCTGCGTTAGTAAGCTCTGCACGGATGTCAAAGCGAGCGCTCTACTCGCTGTGCCACTTCACCAGCTTAGATGTCTCTTGGTATTGGTATTGGTAGTTCCATACCACAATCAGACCAGTTTAAAGAAATCTTCCTCTTAAAGCAATCACCTTTTAACTTCCCCTTGCGTCGGGATTGATCTTAGCCATTATGCACTCGCTGCTTTATAACAAGACATCAAGCATTTAGCAGAGACTTTCGAGTGGGCTATTTCCTTTCGTCGGACCACTATGCTACTCTTATCACTGGCTTCACAGATATCTGTAACTTAAAAGTTCATTACTGGTTTGCTTTCTTTCGCGTCTGATCAGCATGCGCGAACCTTCAATTGTGAGATGCACTGTTATGGCTTCAATCTTTCCTTGACACAAACCGGCATTTCATGTCTTTCGCTAACTCACCGTTTGTGTGCATTCCTTTCTTGTCTCTGCAGCTTTGCTTTACGAGTCGAGATCAATACCACAGGCTTGGCCTCGCCTCCCCAACTGTCATTCACCCAGGAGGGTTGCTGTCATCCTTCAAACACAGTGCAGGCTTCTTGTCTGGCATTTGGCTTTCTCTGCATCTCCTTCACGGTTTCCCAGAGGCAACAGCCTCCTGCGGTGAAATTCCGGGTTTCTCTTTGCTTTCCCTCGATTGGTTGTCCTGCTCCAGTGGGTCCGCCTTTGCCCCGGAAGATCTGCTCCTTCTCATGTCTCACCTTGCCCAGAGTGTGTCTCTTTTCTGCCTTTTATCCGTGTGGGTGTCCTAATGGGTATCCGATGTATGTGATTAAGGTAAAGTGCCTGTCTGTGCCTTACCTGATTAACGGGACATGTCCAATGAGCTATGTAAGTGTTAGCCTCTTTACTCGGTCGCCCTCTTCCTCGGCCCAGTGTTTGTGTAGAAAGGGGGCTGGTTGGGATGTTGGAGAATCCTATGAAATAGGATGGGCGGGGAAAGAGGACGGAAACTGTGTCTCACCATCCGTTGCCTCGCCCCCACTCCCCAAAGATCCCCCAACCAGGTGATCCAGAGAGAGAGAGAGAGAGAGAGAGAGAGAGAGAGAGAGAGAGAGAACCCCCCCCACCACCCATCCACCCCTTGGTTTCTCATTACCTGCACTGTTTCCTACTGCCCAAGCAGATTATAATGTATACATTGGCTCGAGGCATAGCCTGATTATTCACTGCTGTTTGGGCACCTTTGCATGTTTACTGAGTGGCAAATATGTGCTTTAATGGTTGTGCACAGTCAGGAGCTGCTATTTCGTGCTCTGGATCCCTCGCTGCAGCATGAGCATTCGCCCCAATGTTCCACAAACGATGCATGGTCAAACTATTAGAGCTCCTTGGCACGCTTCTCTGTAAGCCGCGACGCATATGTGACTCTGTGACGTCGTCTCCACAAAAGAGGGGGCCCGAGCACTCACTGCCATGCCTGCTGCAGCCTCAAGGGTCCCAGAGCGTGGTTGGAATGAAGCCCGGATCCCGCTCAGCAGGCTTCGGTATGCAAAGCTGCGGTGCGGGACAATCGCAATGGGCTTCCTTAATAGAGGTACTTGCTGCCTTCGCAGACAAACTCCGAAGCTTACAATAATAGTTGTGCCAAGCTGCTCTCTACTCGCTTGCGCATACTACAATCTACAGCCTGCACTACGCTACAAATTCCGTTCTAATCAACCTATACACGTGCTGAAGAGCAGCTAAAGAGGAGGAGCCATAGGCAGGAAGTAGCTAGAGGGCTACAGAGACAGGAAGTGAGATGGGCTACAAAAATGGAACAGTTTCAGTTTATTAAGTATTGAAACTGCTGAAGAGTAAATTAAAGAAGTTGAAGCATAATACTCTTCTCTGGTCTTGACCCAGAATTTGTGCCATAAGATCAATGCAATACTATATATATCATCTCAACTGGTCATTTCCTTGCACATGCCAGGGTAGTTAAGAGGCTGGCTGAGCTGTGGGGAAATATACCAGAGGAGCTGGAAACAAACTCACTGATGCACACCCTGTTAACATTTGAGGGTTTGGGGGGAAGACAAAGGATTTCTAGGGTATACAGGGTTTTACAAACTGTTAAATTACAGGAGAAGTTAGTTGTAAAGGACAACTAGGAGAAGGACGTGGGATATTCTATTACAGATGAACAATGGTTTAAGATATGGACACGGGTGGAGAATGTATCTCGTAATGCTTGGAGATGTTTTATATATACATATATATAACAACTCCTCACAAACATAAGGCTGTTTTAAATTACATCAACAGCATTGGTAGTGAGGAAAAGAGTAGCTGAGCACTCGACTCAACTTACATTAGCACAACTCTTTATTGAATAAAATTACATAAAAGTAAGTCTAAACCAGCATGGATTTACATGTGTAGCTTAAGAAGCTCTCCGCTTCACGCCACGCGTTCCACCCCTCAACCGGGACTTCCTCAGGCGAAGTGTTAAGATTTCTGTTCTGTGAGCCCTTAACTATTTCTAAACTTTCAGGAAGTGATTCCGTTCCATGATCATGGGACTACCCTTCACGCCCTTCTTTTACCTTTTAGCCATATCGGCTGCCATCTTTGAACTATTAATGCTCATGTAGCTTCGTATGACTCTTGTTTGTAATGAATATTACATACTTAATAAAAGACATACCTCAATCTTTTGACAACTTCCTTACTCGTATTTTCGTATTTTATATAAATTAATGCTTGCAATTTTGGCTCGAACACCAAGTGGTTCTAAATTCATTGAACTCTCATTACCATCTCAATCCGATCTTGCGTGGTCTGAGTTTGTTGCTTACCATGAAGCGACCACTACTGTCCTGACTCCCATTTTCTATGCAACAGAGGAGCTCCGAAGAGGACTCCTTCCCTTTTGGCTGTTGGGAACAACCAGTCTCAAAACTAACTTTGAAACGAGCCATAACCCTAGGTCCTCGGAGATTCTAGAGCCGCGGAAACCCAATACCAGGAGACCTGCCTATTTCGAGTGCATCGTCGTGGAAAACCCGAATCTGTCTAAATCTGTGCAGAGCCCGTAAGGACACTCCAGAAATCCGATCCAACTCACCCAGACTCCCCTCACAAGAGTGTGGGACTGCAGGAAGCGAAGAAGATTGACCGGGTGATCTGTGTCCTTTGTTGGTGCTGTCAAAAAGGCACCAAAACTGCAGAGTAAAACAAGAATTTGCTGAAAGTGATGCTACAGGTCTTCCTTTGAGACTGCTGCCGAGAGACACCGTCCATTGTCCTGCCTTTCGTCACTAGATCAAGGAATCCAGAGGTCTGGTCCAGAGCTGCCATATCGCGGAGAAGCCAACACAAACACTTTCTTCAAACCAAAGGTACTGTGAGGGAAAAGGGTATTGCTTACCTGAGTCCACGAAGTTGCTCCAGAGCGTTGGAGTGCACATAGAGGTGTTCAGGGCAACTCCCTCTTACTTCTGACCTAAGCATTTTCTTGTGTCCCCATCTGAAGTCCGTTTTTTGGTCTCCTTTGTTAGTTGCTAACTTGCTGCTTCAATAACTTTAGACTGGAAGAAATCCTCAGGAACTCTTCATTATTCACAATTTGTAAAGACCTCAATCCCTCTCCGAACTGCCTTTAGCTAGGGTTGTGTTTTTGGACTTAAAAGACTTGCCACACTTGCCAAGTCTCTAGAAACTTGAACTAAGCTCATGTTGCACTAACCACTTATTCTCCAGCATGGGGTCTGGCATGGATTCACATGCTCATGAATATTCCCCGTCGTCAGGCTGGGAATCCTCGGTAAAGAAAAAATCAGTGTCAGTTTCATTTCTGATCTGTCTTTCGTAGTAGTAACCAATCATTGATCTCTGCGTCGTACTGACCACAGCCAATGACTGCCCTCTACCTAAGCCCCGCCTCTGGCAGCCATCTTCAGATTTTTTCTGCACATTCAAGTGTTGGGAGTCCTCGTGCTTAGCTCTCGAGCTTTTACTGTTTCGTGCTTTTTCAGGTGAATTTTTTCGGTTAATCGAGCCTCAAGCTCCACCGTTTCTACTTCCGTTAACGGCTACCCGTTGCGGGATTTTCCTACGCCCCTCAAGGGTGAAGATTTTGTCGAATCAACTTCTTGGAGGATTCCAGAAGATTCGCGGCCTACTTCGAGATGGCCCAGGATGCGAGTTCGTTGCCCGGACCCAAGCTGTTTCGCAGCTGCCCTGGATGCGGGCTGCAGAATGTGTTTAAGGAAGACGAACATTCGCGATGCCTCTACTGTCTTCATGGGGACAAGACTCATGTAGAGAAGGACTGCCAGTTCTGCAAGAACTTGTCGGAGCGGACCATGAGGGACCGTCGATCCCGTCTCGCCAGCTGGTTGGAGAAGGGCTCAACGGGTGAGGAGAAGAAGAAAGGGTCCGAGCGGCCTTCTAAGTCCTGTGCGGGCGCCCCGGCGACGGTGGCCCAACACCAGGCCAAGCGCCGCGAGTCCGCTGGCTCCGGGAGCGCCGAAAGGTCGGGCTCTTCGGTCGCCAGGCAGGACGCACCTTCCCGGCACCGTCAACCACGAGCCAGCACTCCGGTTCGGGGAAGAGGAAGTCCGAGACCCCGGGTAAGCTTCGGGAGAAGCCCCGTCCGATCTCGGAAGAGGGGGAGCGCGGCGTCGCCCCTCCCCCGAAGGTGAAGGCCCGGGACGCACCTAAGGTGGTGAAGGCCCCTACCCAGCAGGCAAAGGCCTCTATCGAGGCGATCGCGGCGACTCTGGCCAAGCCGGCAGAGACCCCGCCAGCGGAAACTGCCTCCGGGACTAGAGTTTCCCTGCTGCCAAGGAGGGAATCCTCTTTTCAGCCCATCGTCGTGGCCGCCATGATGATGGAAGAAGCGAGGGGGGGCACGGTAGCCTCCTCGAGCTCGGAGTCAGCCTCGGAGGAGGAACTGACCGAGGCCGTGAGGAACCTCGAAGTCCAATTCGAGAAGGTTCGATCCCGTAAGGAAGATCCTCGGGAGATAACGAGCAGGCTTCCCTTCCGGCGTGGCCGGAACCTAGGCCTCAGGATGGCTCGGCGACCATTTTGTCTGCGATCCAGTCCTTATGCTCTGAGATAAGGACGAGATTCCCACGGCCCAGGCCGGAGGACCCGCAACCTGGCCCATCGAGAAGTCCTCAGAACAAACGACGGAGGACCCAACCCTCTCCTCTGCTCGCCCCCGTAAGGCCTACAGTTCCCTCCTCATCCTCCCATGAGTCGGGAGATGACGGTGCGTTGGGCTCGACGACGGGTTCTGAGGGCGACGGCGATGGAACGGGTCTCCCGTCTCCCGGGCCTCGCTGCCCGACGAGATTGGCTCATTCCACGCCATGATCGCCAGGGCGTCCGAATTGTTCCAGCTCTGCCCAGAGGAGCAGAAAAAGGAAGGTTTCCTCTATCAGCACCGGGAGGCCAAGAGGAAGACTGTCATCGCGGTGCCTCTAATCGATGACATCTGGGAGGAGGGCCTGTCGGTTCTCAAAAACCCCTCCACGGCACCAGCCAAACGGGACCGGTACGAGAAGTACCGGGTCCCCGAAACCGCTCCCCTGTGCTTCAGGGCCCAGCCAACGCCAGACTCGGTCGTCTCGGCGGCGGCGGCGAAGAAGAAATCGGCGGGGTCAGGAGCCTCGACGTCTAATTCTCCGCCGGACGGCGAGGGAAAGAAGTTGGACGCCATGGGGCGGCGGGTCATTTCGTCGGCGGCGACGACGATCAAAGCGGCCAACGCCCTGGCGATCGTCGTTGGACCTGGAGGATGCATACTTCCACGTTCCCATCCTCAAAAGTCACCGAAAGTTCCTCAGGTTCGTCGTCCAGGGACGCCACTACCAATTCAGAGCACTGCCGTTCGGATTGAAGTCGGCCCCCAGGGTCTTTACCAAGTGCCTAGCACCAGTGGCGGCGCGGCTGCGCCTGCAGGGGATTCACGTCTACCCCTACCTGGACGACTGGCTCATCCGCTCAAGGACGAGGGAACTCGCCGTCGAACACACTGCGAGGACCGTCCAGCTACTCACAGACCTGGGATTCGCCATAAACTACCCAAAGTCCCACCTGGTGCTGTCGCAGGTGGCCATGTTTCTGGGAGCGAAGCTCGATACAGTGAGGCGCCTGGCGGCCCCGTCGGAAGAACAGACGAAGACCATTTTAGGCAAAGTGCAGCGCCTGCTAGCCACGGACGTGGCCAGGGTGAGGTCCATCAAGTCCCTCCTGGGGATGATGTCCTCTTGCATCTACCTGGTGCGCCTCTGCAGGCTACGGATGCGCCCTCTTCAAGAATTTCTCGACGCCCGTTGGATGCAGGTGACGGGCACCTTCGAAGACAGGGTCCCCCTCAACCAGGTGTTCCGGCGGGCGATTCAGTGGTGGGGTGTTGGAGCGCACCTCACGGCGGGCAAGGACTTTCAGACGCCGGCGTACCAGGAGACGGTGACGACGGACGCCTCCCTGGAAGGTTGGGGCGCCCACACCGGAGATCTCCACGCAAGAGGCCTCTGGCTCCCGGAGGAGAGGCTCCTGCACATCAACGTCCTGGAACTCCGAGCCGTGTTCTGGGCTCTCAAATCGTTCCTCCCGTCACTCAAGGGCAAGGTGGTGCGGATCTTCACGGACAACACCACGACAATGTTTTACATACGGAAGCAGGGAGGCACCAGATCCCCAACCCTATCCAAGGAGGCACAGGATCTGTGGCACTGGGCGGTCGCCCAGGGGATGTTCCTGGTTCCCTTCCACCTGGCAGGAGAAAGCAACACCATCGCCGACTCGCTCAGCAGGGAGCTGCGTGCGTGTCATGAGTGGGAACTGCGCCACGATCAGGTAGATCAACTCTTCCGACGATGGGGCAAACCCCAAATCGACCTGTTCGCAACAGCGACGAACTCGAAGTGCAAGAGGTTCGCCAGCAGGTTTCCCCAGCCGAGAAGCATGGGCGATGCGTTCTCGTTCCCCTGGGACGGCCTATACCTGTATGCGTTCCCTCCGTTGCCGTTGCTGCTTCGACTCATCAGCCAGCTCAAGAGGTCCCGGTGCAGGATGATCCTCGTCGCACCGGCGTGGCCGAGGCAGATCTGGTTCCCGGACCTTCTGGACTTGTCAATGTCCCCTCCCATCAAGTTGTCGGCGGACGCGGACCTTCTCTCCAGAGAAGGAGGCGCCATCTTCCACCACGACCCGGCGTCGCTGAACCTGCAGGCTTGGCTCCTGCAGCGCTAGAGTTTGGAGGCTACGATATACCGGCCGATTGCAGAGAGGTTCTTGCAAAGGCCAGGGCGTCCTCGACTCTCAAATGCTACGGTCATAAGTGGAAGAGGTTCTCTATCTGGTGCCGAGCACAGAAGATCAACCCCCTAGGGATTACGGCCCCTCAAGTGCTGCCGTACCTGCTATCGCTGGCAAAGGCTGGGCTAGCCCATACCTCCATTAAGATTCATCTGGCGGCGATCTCCAGATATACCAGAACCACAGGACGGACGTCCCTGTGGTCCCATCGACTGGTAAAAGAGTTTATGAAAGGACTGTTCCGGTCGTTCCCGCTGGTGAAGGCCCCGACATGGGAACTTAACGTGGTGCTGACCAGGCTCATGGGGCCCCCATTCGAGCCGATGCACTCCGCACCGATGAAGTTTGTGTCGTGGAAGACTGCATTCCTGGTGGCCATTACCTCCGCACGACGAGTGGGAGAGATCCAGGCCCTATCCTGCAAAGCACCGTACTTGACTTTCCATGCCTCGAGGGTGGTGCTTAGGACGCACCCCTCTTTTATGCCCAAGGTGCCGTCGGACTTCCATCTTAACGAGCCCTTGATGTTACCTGTTTTCTTCCCGTCTCCTTCGTCACCGGCCGAGAGGACTTTGCACTCGCTGGATGTGGCTAGAGCGCTGAAGTTCTACGTGGACCGCACGAAGAGTTTCCGGAGGACATCGCAGCTGTTCGTGAACTTTGGACCTGTGAATCAAGGGAAGGCTCTCTCGAAGTCTTCTATTTCCAGATGGCTCTCCGGCTGCATCATGCACTGCCACCGGTTGGCTAACCGACCGCTGCCAGGCCGTCCGAGAGCCCATTTGACCAGAGCGATCGCTGCTACTACAGCGTTCTTATCTGGTGTGCCCCTGCTGGACATCTGCAGGGCTGCTACGTGGAGGTCGACGCACACCTTCACGAAATTCTACTGCGTCGATCGGGATTCCAGGGAGGAGTCCAGGGTCGGCCAAACAGTGCTGCGCAACCTGTTCGCTTAAGGTGAGCCTGGTGAGGGGGTAAGAGATGCTTAATGTTGAGTTTTTTGTATTGCTTAATGTTGAGCCTTTTGCCACCCCCCGTGGTTGTGCATGTGTGTACTGCTATTTATTCTTATATTCATGAGCATGTGAATCCATGCCAGACCCCATGCTGGAGAAGGAACAAGTTACTTACCTGTAACTGTTGTTCTCCAGCATGGGTCTGGCCTGGATTCACATGCAAACCCTCCCGCCTACCCCTCTGCGGCTCTTCACTTGGTCATACTGAATCTTCACGTGCTACCAAATCTGCAGATGGCTGCCAGAGGCGGGGCTTAGGTAGAGGGCAGTCATTGGCTGTGGTCAGTATGACGCAGAGATCAGTGATTGGTTACTACTACGAAAGACAGATCAGAAACGAAACTGATACTGATTTTTTCTTTACCGAGGATTCCCAGCCTGACGACAGGGAATATCCATGAGCATGTGAATCCATGCCAGACCCATGCTGGAGAACAACAGTTACAGGTAAGTAACTTGTTCCTTTTCCTACCTTTTAAGTGACTTTTCTATATGTGTTTGCAGAGTAAATGCATTACTGTACAACATGTTGAAAACCGCTTGAGTGCGCAATTAACGATAATATGATAACCTTGCCTTTTCCCTTTCCAATGTTGCCACAAATGTAACCGCAAACACAAAAGTGAAAGTGCCCTTTGAAGTGTATTATCTAGTATTCCTAAGTTTTCTACCATAAACATCTGAAGTATTTAAAGTGATTCTGGTGTAAATATAATAAATATATTTCTAATGGATTGTGTCCTCCCACGTATTCCTCATTTTATGATTCGTTATCGCCAGCTTCGCTGCTTCGGAAATTATTTATTTTTTTAAATTATTTTCCGCAGAGGGCGCTGTCCTCGAGGCGTTGATTGTCCCTCGATGGGCTTCATACCTTGTCGATGTCACTGATGGTATAAATGGCTCGAGCCGCGCCCGTTGGCTTCAGTTCCGTTTTTCCGATTGCTTCGCTCTCGAACGGCGCGCTTTGAAATTTTCTACTGAAAATGTCGTTGTCTTCTTCAACACCTTCAACACCCAAGACTTGGTTTAAAAAGTGCATCGACTGCGGATCGAAGATGTCGATCACAGATCCTCGCCGCATTTGTCTCTGGTGCCTTGGTTCTAATCATCGATCCGGCGACTGTGGCTCTTGTCAGTCTATGACGTAGAAGGTCCTTCGTGAGAGGAAAGGTAAACTGGCAGTGGGGAGGGAAGCTTCCAAGGCCTCCTCGAAGGCTTCGGCTAAAAAACATAAAAAATCGAGCGATTCGAAAGAATCGGATCGTCATAGACACTCTAACAGATCTCGATCTCGTAGTAGATCGAGGCGCTCTTCATCTTCCTCTTCTAAGAGAGTGAAAAGGAGACATAGATCTCCTTTGTCATCTTCCGATTCATCGACCAAAGTGGTCGGATTCCCCTAGAAAATGGGAGGAATTTCGAAAGAAGATGATGGAGATATTTGAGAATGTGGTCTCGAACCCCTCAAAGAAGCCTCAGAAGAGCCGTACCCCTGTAGCTCCATTGGACGACAAAGGGAAGTCGGGAACTACTGTGGTAAAACCCGGTAGTATGGAGGATACTCGGAAAAACTCAAGTCGACGCCAAGTCGTCGAAGACTCATCGAGAGTTGAGTACCTCTCCGATACCACATAAGAAACCAAAGTCGTCAAACTTCCACAACTTCGTAGACGCCATCGGAGCCGGCAGCTTCGACATCGAAGCCAAAAGCGTCTTCGATGCCTGTGTCGAAGCCTTCATCGGGGTCGTCGAAGATTCCTTCGACTAATTCGAAGAATCTTTCCATTCCTTCGACGAAAACTCAGGAGGAAGAGAGGAGATTTATTCCATTACCCAAACCAGACTATTTTAAGTCTATGTCTTCGATTTTTGAAGAATTTGGCTCTGAGGATGAGGAAATCTCTCCTTTTGGAGTTCAATATGGCACTAAACAAGTTCCGGAAGAATTTATAGACCCAGAATCTAAGATGCGAGACTCTGCATTCTGCTTGTGGCATTGACACGTCACCGGAATTAGTTTGCTAGACCTGACCCTGCAGAACATGCAGATTCAGGGTACAGGAGTCTGATTAATAGAGTGATAGAATATATGGGTTGGGGTAGAACCTCACCCACTTTTGAACAGGACGATATGACGAACTTAATTGTTTAGGGTCCTCAGAAGGATCCAGTTTTCCCCTTCCATAGGGCACTTCAGAGAACAGTGGAGAAGAACTGGGAAAATCCTGAAAATATTGCTGCTGTAATTTTCCCCAAAAATATAGACCAGCTAGTTCTGATCCTGAATATTTAAACAGACATCCCACTCCAGAGAGTCTGGTTATTCAAGCAGCAACTACTTCAAGACAGACTGCATATCCTACTATCCCTCCGGATAGAGAGGATAAACCCCGTAAAGTTTTTACTTCAGGTAGTATGGCTCTTAAGTCAAGCAATGTCACCTGTCAATGTACCCTGGCCAGGTTTACCCATACCCTGTGGGACTGCATTTCAGAAGCGGCTGATCATATTCCGGAAGGCGAGGAAAGGGAAGGCTTCCTGAATATTGTCAAAGACGGGAAGGAGGCAATGGGGGAATGCCTCCAGTCTGGACTGGATACTGCTGATAGTATCTGCATATCCATGGCTGCAAGCACTGTATTACACAGATTTGCATGGTTGAGGAAGTCGGGGTTTGCACCAGATGTGCAGGCCAGACTTCTCAACATGCCTTTTGATGGCTCGAGGCTGTTTGATAGTAAGGCTGATGAAAGCCTAGAAAAACTTCAGACCTCAAAAGCAGCAGCAAAATTTCTTAGCGCCTCCATGCGTCAGCCTTAGAAAGCCTATTCCGGCTCATCTTCCTGGAGGGGTTGTTCTTTTCTGTACTACTCCTCTTTTAGTAAAGGAAGAGGACAGGCTTTTCAAAGCGGCAAAAGAAATGTCCCTCGTGGTGGACGAGGAAGAGGTGCGAAACCAGCCTCAGGATCGGCCCTCAGCCGCTCCTGCAGCAGCCTCCAAATCACTCTGAGACCTTGTTACACAAAACCCCAGTGGGAGGCAGGATCTCTCAGCATCTGAAGGAATGGCGGGGCATTACCTCAGATGCTTGGGCACTGGAAACAGTAGCTCAAGGTTACTGTCTCCTCTTCCTAAAAAGGCCTCAGAACCATCCACTGGGAACCAACTCTGTCAAAATTCCAGATCCGCTCCTGTTGCAGGAAATTTTAACCCTGCTGGAGAAAGGTGCTATAGAACAAGTACCTGTAGCGGAGAGGAACAAGGGTTGGTACTCCCCATACTTTCTCATCCCAAAAAAGGACGGAGGATTGAGACCCATCTTGGATTTAAGAAACTTGAACAAGTTCCTCAGGAAGGACAAGTTCAAGATGGTTACCCTTTCTCAGATCCTTCAGGCTCTCCAACTCCAAGACTGGTTGGTATCATTGGACCTTCAGGATGCTTACTTTCATGTGCCAATCCAGCTCAAGCACAGAAAGTACCTGAGGTTTGCGATTGGCAATTCTCACCATCTGTTTCGAGTTCTGGCATTCGGATTAACCTCCGCCCGAGGGTTTTCACCAAATTAATGGTGGTGGTGGTGGCAGCGAGTCTCAGGAGAGGGGGGATTCATGTCTACCCCTACCTGGACGATTGGTTGATCAGAGCATGTTCTCCCGAACAAGCTCAGGAACATCTTTCAATCACCTGCCACTTCCTTCACAAATTGGGCTTCTCCCTCAATTTCAAGAAGTCCCACATGGTACCATCCCAAAAGCTCCAGTTTATCGGAGCAGTCTTGGATACTTCCTCGGGAAAAGCCTCGCCTCCCGAGGTGAGAGCTCTCCACATTCTGCATGGTAACAAAGTTCCAGAATGCCCAGCATCTACCGGCCTTCGGTTTTCTGAGGTTGCTCGGCCTCATGGCATCCTGCATTTTCCTAGTACCAGAGGCCAGATTGAGAATGAGATACCTTCAATGGGCACTCAGAACTCAGTGGTCCCAGTTCTCAGGGAATATGTCGGATCTTCTGCAAGTCCCGAGCCAGTTGCTCAGGATCTACTATGGTGGGCTTGCAACAACAACATCCTCAAAGGAGAATCATTTTGGCAACCATGGCCGGAGATAACAGTAGTAACGGACGCCTCGCTCACGGGGTGGGGGGAGCACACACCAGCGATCTGACAATTAGCAGTCGTTCTCCATCGGAGTCCAAACTACACATCAGCCTATTGGAGCTGAGGGCAATCAGACTAGCGCTGAAGGCCTTCCTGCCTTCTGTACAGGGAAAGAATGTCCTGATAATGACGGACAACACAGTGGCCATGTACTACCTCAACAAGAGAGGAGTAGGGTCACTACAACTGTGCAGAGAGGCAATGCAGCTCTGGTTCTGGGCAATACGAGAAGGAATCTTTCTATCGGCAGTTCACCTAGCCGGAGAGCAGAACACGGCGGCAGACGCTCTGAGCAGGCAGAGCACCGTCTCCCACGAGTGGAAGCTAGCTCAGGAAGTCCTTCTGGAGATCTTTGCCCTTTGGGGAACCCCTCAAGTGAATCTGTTTGCTACCGCGATCAACCGGAAGTGCAAACGGTACTGCTCAAGGGAATTTCCTCCGAGAGGAGCTCTAGGAGACACGTTCGTAGTGGAGTGGAAGTTCCCACTTCTGTATGCGTTTCCTCCAGTCCCCGTGATTCCTCAAGTAATCAGGCGGTTGAGAAAGTTCAGGAAAACCATGATCCTAATTTCCTTGGATTGGGCCAGGAGGACGTGGTACCTGGACCTTCTGGACATGTCCATCTGCCCTTCAATACGTCTTCCGCAAAGAGAGGATCTTCTCTCGCAAGAGGAAGGTCGGGTTCTCCATCCAGAGGTCAAGACACTCAATCTTCACGCATGGTTTCTGAGAGGTTGAGATACAAGGATTGGGATCTTCCGGATAACGTTATGGAGATTTTGCTTTCGGCCAGAAGGCCAGCAATGAAATCTTTGTACTGGTGTTGTTGGAACAAGTTCAGTAACTGGTGCGAGGATAAGGATGTGGACCCTTTTCAATGTGGCACCCCAATGGTGCTTTCTTTCCTATTACATCTAGCCAATCTGGGGCTCTAGATTGGAACAATTAAAGGATATCTTGCTGCGCTGTCCATTTTCAAGCGCTCCTCGGAAGAGGTTTCCTACTTCAAAATTCCATTACTCATTCAATTCCTGAAAGGGCTTACGAAAGTATACCCTCAAGTACCTTTTCATGTCCCAACTTGGGATTTAAATCTAGTACTTAAGTTTCTAACTTGTATACCTTTTGAGCCTCTGCACTCTTGTCCTTTGAGGCTTCTAACATTAAAAACTGTCCTTCCTGTGGCCTTATCAGCCCGCAGGGTTAGTGAACTACAGGCTCTCTCATGTAAACCTCCATATACTACCTTTTACAAGGACAAGGTAGTTCTTAAAGTTAAACCTTCCTTTTTACCAAAAGTAGTTTCTGACTTCCATTTGTCACAAAAAAATCATATTACCAACATTCTATCCTCCTCCTCATTTGGGCAAAGAGGAGAGACTACATAGACTGGACCCCAAAAGAGCTCTGTTTTTACATTTCAAGAATGTCAAAATTACGTCAAGATGACCAACTCTTTCTAGGTTGTACAGGTCATAAATTGGGATTAGCGGTGACAAAACAAACCATATCCCGCTGGATCATTCTGGCCATAATTGAATGCTACAGATTGGCGGGAAAGGACCACCCAGATGGGCTGCAAGCCCATTCCACTAGGGGGATGGCTACTTCTGCGGCTCTGAAGAGGGGAGTTCCTGCACCGGATATTTGTTCAGCTGCAACATGGAAATCGATGAATACTTTCATCAAGCATTATTGCTTAGATGCTGCCTCCTCCAATGAGGGGTTATTTGCCAAGGCGGTACTTCATTCCGGCCATGAAAACAAGATCTAGTACTCCCACCTCCAAAATTGCCACTTCTATGGGAGTCTATCATAAGGTGAGGAATACGTGGGAGGACACAATCCATTCGAAGAACAAGTTACTTACCAACTGTAACGTTCTTTCGACTGGATGTTCTGCCCATGTATTCATCATTGCCCCTCCCAACCTACCCCGCAGTACAGTTTGCATTTTCTTACACTTTCCTCTCACGAAGAGTGCATCAGTCATGAGGCACACCTGGGTGTTTGTTCCTCCAATGTTTCATCGAAAAAACAGAACTGAAGCCAACGGGCGCGGCTCGAGCCATTTATACCATCAGTGGCGTCGACAAGGTACGGAGCCCGTCGAGGGACAATCGACGCCACGACCTCGAGCACAACGCCCTCTGCTGAAAAAAATAAAATAAAATTTTCCGAACCAGCAAAGCTGGCAATAACGAATAATCATAAGATGAGGAATACGTGGGAGGAATATCCAGTCGAAAGAATGTTACAGTTGGTAAGTAACTTGTTCATCTTTTATATAACTATATGTGTAATTTGTTCTTTGTTGTACCCGTCTAAGATTCAGAATACTTGCCTACAGCTCACATCTTCCTCTTAAGATATGCTTGACTGCTCTGCCACACTACCAAGCTCCTGAGCTAGTACAGACTGTTACTAAGAGTTGGGGGATCTTCAAACCACTGGGATAGCTTACTAAAGTCTTACTGTCAGCTGGACTTTCGGAAAACTTCCCTAAGAGGAGGTTCCAGTGTCGCCTTGTTTGTATCTATGATGAACCCCAGGAACACCAAGCGTCTGCTCAGAATGAGGCTCGATTTCTCCTGGTTTACTAGGAATTCTAGGGAAGTAAGCAATACTCTGGCTTCTTGTACCTGCTGTAATGGAGATAGTTGTCCTGTGCTAGGAACAGAATGTCATCCAGGTACACAATCATTCTCACGCTCTTCTCCCAGAGTGCTGCCGCAACCGGCCTCATCAGTTTTCTTAAATCCCACAGAGCTGAAGATAGCCCGAAGGGGAAGCCTCTGAATTGCCATGCTTGGCCCTTGCAAAGAAAACATACCAGCACTGTGAGGTGTGCATCTTTGAGATCTAATCTCGCCAGCCTTTGTCCATTTCTGAGAATGCCCAGGAGGAGATGTATCCCTTCATCTTGAAGTGCTGGCATACCAACTAATTGTTGAGGGCCTTTAAGGTTTACAACCGGTCTTACCTTGTGTACCAAGAACATATTGCTGTAGAATTTCATTTCGGCTCCTTTCAATCTGAGCTGCTCTAGTAACTGCGCTTCAGTGCCGGAGGATTGCACTGTTTGCGGCAGCTGCGCTTGCTGTGGATAACCCACAAAATCCAGCCTGAAACCCGCTATTGTCTGTAAAACACAAGCATCGATTGATCATTTGTGCAAGTTTTCGTTACATTGGCCCATCCTCCCCCCAACTGGTGGGTACCCATGTCATTCTCACCGCTCCTGCATCTTGATGGTGGTAGAAGCCTCTACCTCTGCGACCTCAGGACCTGTACCACGGGAAGGGAAGAAATATGTCTTGCTGCCTTGTCTCCCAATATTGGGCTCTGGGCCCTTGAGGTCTTCTTGTCCCTTGAAAATGACTGGACGCTCTACCTCGGTAGCTACCTGTCCCGGCAAAAACCTGATGAGGGAATATCTTCCCTGTAGACGATTGCGCTCTGTCTAGTGCTGTGAATGTGCCCACAAACGTGTTCATCTCCTTTGCAAGCATCTCCCCAAATAGGAGTCCATGGGCTGTGTCTCCTGTTTCATATGAAGCTAGGTCACCTGACTTGTGTATCTTCAGCAACACACTTCTCTCCGCTGATATGGCACAATTCGCATTACCCAACATGCAGACTGCTCTCTGTGCCCAATTGGCAAGGATCTGTGCGACTGTGTGATAGGCTACCCTGCATCCTTCACTATTTCAGCGAAGTCCATTATCTTTGCAATTGGACCTGCTAGATCCAGGAGCTTGTCCTGACACCCCTCCCGTGTTCTGTCCATGCCTTTGTAGGCATCCTTGGAAGATTTTGTAAGAAAGCTGAGCATTCTGTTTCCAGCTCCGGTGTCTCTGCTACCTTTCCCAGCCGCTGGGGTCTAGGGCACTCTGCCTTCATGTATAGGTCACTTCGTTGTCTTGGGGTGGGGAAACCACTCGGATGACCTAGAGTGTTTAATGGTCTCTGAATCGAACATGTCAGATATCTCCTCCTCTGGGTCGTCTTGTTGTCTGTGCCTCTTGGAGGGTCTTTGCTCTGTAGATTGACTACACCCGGGCTCTGAGGCCTCTGTCCTTATATTTTTCACCCCTCTGGCAGTCGGTAAGAGGCTGGGTTTCGCAAAATTTAGCATAAAGGCTTCTTTTAGCTTTTCAAATGCATCGGCTGCCTCCAGGTGTTTCCCCTCTCTTCCCCATATCATGGCCCGGGGGAGTAGAAGAGGTCTTCCTCTTCCGAGGTGTTTGACTCCCCTCTTGTTCAACCCTTTGCGTGTACGTGCGCAATGGTAATTCTCCTGGACCTGTCTCTACCATCTCATTGCCTGATGCGTGCCTGGCCCCTATTTACAATGAGAGCTTCTAGAGACTCTAATCTGTCTTGGAGTGGTTTGACTCCTTGCGCGACAGCCTTTACCAGGGAATCCCCCAGGACCCTCTTGAAGCTGGGGGTCGGGTCTGCGTCTTTTTCAATTTACTCCTCTGTTCCTTCCTGAGCATGATACTCAATCTCACCATCATCCAGGCTCTCTCCTTCTTGGCTGCCCTCGCGCCAGGATTCAGCCATTTCTGAACCAGGCACTGTGTCCTATTTATTAGACACTGGACTGCAGCAGCACGATGTGTAATGTCTAATTTATATACATTTGTTTTTATTATTTTTTTAATCTTTATTTAAAAAAAATCTTTTCATGTATCTCCAATGTCCTGCTCTGTATAACCCTCTGGACTTATACAGCGTGGTCCGCGCAGCAGTACAGGTAAAAATGAGGCCAATGCGTCGCGATTGAAACTCATGTCTGACAGGCGAGAAGAGCCAAAGGAAAGGTCCTTTACTCTTGCATCGTCGTTCTGACGCGCTTCAGCACACCGAATTCTTCTGTGCCTCTGCTGGGAGTGTAAATCCTACCAGCAATGGAAATGCTATGCTATAAGGACGCATGCCGCCATCTAAGCATGGATGGTGTTGCCTACAGACTCGGCTCGCGTTCTCTACTATGCGCGCTGCTTCTCGCAGCGCTTGCACTATGCTGCAGATGTAATTGCCCAGCACTCCCTTGTTTGCTGTGTTCTTCAGAGGGCCCAGTCCGAAACAGGTCCACGTTAAATGCTAAATGGTCAACTAAGCGTGTATCCATCTAAGCGCATATATAGTACGTACACATCAGTGCTAAATATAATCCAAATCAACATTAAATCCATGAAATAATGCAGAGCCAATAAGAAAAAACACACTTTTCTGCTCAAGGCAGCAAAAAAGAAGAGTAGGGGCCCTGCGAGTACATGACATAAAGATGGCAGTGGGGTCCAGATTGTATAGACTTGCAGGAAGGAAACTTCTCGGGCATGAAGAGACTCATGGGAGATGAAGTTTCCTGGGATACTTTCGAGTTTGTTAGAAAAAAAATTTTTGGGAGATTTGTTTTGACCAAATGTATTGTTTGTAATTAAAAATTTTAAAAGATTTAAAGCCACCATCCAGCAGAAGTTAAAGCATAATGCTTGCCTCTGGTCTTGACATAGAATTGAATACTATTTCAGGACAAGATCAGTTTTGAACATGGACCACAGCACCATGCTTCTCAAAAGTTTTGAATTTACCTTGGTTGACATTTTCTACTTCAATTCATAAACCTTCAAAACTGAAAGAATGCCCTTCACCTCAAATGCAGATCTTTTTTTTTGTGGACCACTTTCTATGTGAACATTGATGGATTCATTCAGGATTTACCATTTAGACCAACGTTTGTATTGGTAAAGTTGTGTCATTTACATACTAATGAAATGGTAAGGAGATAAACACATCCATGTTGTGAACTTCCTCAACAACTATGTACACAGACTTTAACTGCCAAATCAAATTTCTGGACCTTAAGCTGTACATTAGACAACGTGTAGCATACCACACCCTTCTCAAAACTGCTGCTAACTTAGTCTTGCATGCAAAAAAGCTATTTCCCAAAATGCTGTTCAAAACCTATTGAGAATTATTGTGACTTAAGGGCGACTGTAATGATGAATTCAAAAAAGCATGCATCATTTATCACTGAATAGATTCTAACAAAGCAGCTACAAAAAAGGCAGACATAAAAAAGGGCAACTCCTTAGCATGCATCAGACAAATGAGAACCTACGAAAATGACAAACCAATTTTATATATTATACAATAGAACTTGGACAAGAGACTCAACCAGGTTCTGTAAACCAAAATCTATCAACAATCTTGTAACTTCAAGCTTTTTGACACGGTTAAAAGTAAAAGAACTGACCTGGTTAAACTAAAGCTGAAGGAGCTTTTCAAGTGTGGTCAACGTGACAATTGCACTCTCAAATTCATTAACATAAGCACATTACGTGTGAGTGTGTATCAAAAATTGTATGGAAAAATCTGAACAAGTATTTGTAGGTTTCTTGTCTCTTTCTATCCTTGCTTTTTCCTGCCTTTTCTCTCTGATATACCCCAGTATAGGGATCTCTCCTGAAGATGCTGTGTTTAGGCAGGGAATCGCAAGTTGTGATCTTGGCTTTAGTGCATCCTTGGAAAAATATGTAAAACATTTAAAAAGTGGACTATGCATATAAAGGAACTGAAATCCATTAGGAGATGACATCTTCACTTTTTTTAATTGACATACAACACATCTAATATTATGCCTCCTGTTG
This sequence comes from Ambystoma mexicanum, assembly GCF_040938575.1. Lineage (NCBI taxonomy): Eukaryota > Metazoa > Chordata > Amphibia > Caudata > Ambystomatidae > Ambystoma > Ambystoma mexicanum. The sequence continues at coordinate 1,384,166,668 of NC_090929.1, read as the reverse complement.
ATTTATTCTCTGGATAAAACATGGTGCTTTTGTTGACTCAAAACATGACGTAAATACAGTTCAAATCTCTTGTCATTACCTGAATTCAGTTTATTTTTAAAAAAAATATACAGTCTGTTTTGGGTATTAGCCTTATTGTGGTAGAGGGTAATGCCCACGTTGCAGGTTGGCATTAAAGATTTTTTTAAATCCTGCATTAATAATTCAAAAGTGAGTGAATAAAGAAATTGCAATCCAGTTGACTTGTAACCAGATTAAACCAATATAGAGCATTATGGTACTGTAGTCATTGTTGTTTACCTGAATTTAGCAAAGTACGACTTAATACTGTTAAGTACAATTAAACATGCATGGTTCACTTATTTCTTGCTGGTTTGTTGGTGGACTTTTAGAGAGTAATAAAGCAGATCCTAAAACATTTTAAAATGTACATTTAACTGATTCAGTTAGAATGTTATCAAACAGGCATTATTTAAGTGTTCTTCCCAGCGTTCTTTTTTGTGACCGTACAGTACCATTTGACGATATTTCAGAAGTCTGTCTTTACTTCAGATAATTCTGTCAATTATTATCCAGTTTTCATATGATGGGTCTTTTCAAAAATTGGTAGTGTTTATAATTTAGGGCCTCATTACACGGTAGGCGGTAAGGGTTTACCGGTACCGGTAAGGGCACCGAGACCGGTAAACCCTTACCGCCTTACTATGCGGTCCCTTTGCGGGACCCGACCTTAACGACTGATGTAGACCAGCCGTTAAAGTTGGGACCCGCAAAGGGACCTTGTTGCTAATTACGGTACTGCAATTTGCGGTACCGTAATTAGCTCCTTCCCCATTCCCATTAAGCCCTATGGGGCAAAAATGGGAATGGGGAAGGGCCATGGAGAAAGGGGAAATTACTGCCCCGCCAACCTTGGAATGGGGTGGTAATTCCCCTTTTCTCCATGGTGGTACCGGTATGGTACCGGCGGCAACCATGGTGCTAATAGCACCATGGTTTACCGCCTACAGTGTAATGAGGCCCTCAGTCTTTCTGGTTGATCGATATATAATGCTGAAATGCTTTTCGCAATGAGTAAATGAGTCCTATGAGGAGAGGAATACTGCAATGTCATGGATGCGTATTCTCTTTGGTAGCTTTAAATACTTTTTCCATGCATGTTTTCGTTATTGCCATTTGATCCCTAAAGTGCACTATGGACACATACATATTTCCTGACAGTGTGTTCTTTTTTTTCCAATTGAACTCTTATGTCTTAATTTCAGATTAAGGTTTTAAAAATCTATATATCTTGTCCCTTGTCCCCTCAACTTCTTCCCACTCCCCTGGTCCATGTGACCCCCAAGCAAATCTACAATTTTATAGCGAGCATTGGATGCCACAAGGCGTGGCAAGTTAATTCTCAACTATACTTCGGGTTTCTTGAATTGAATGCAATTTGCTTTATATTTTCCCTCCACAAATTGCAATGAAATATATTTTCTGAAACAAAAATATATTCTTTGCACAGGTGAAGATTCATGCTGGGCCCAAGTTTGCCTCCTACTTAACCTTTAGTCCGTCAGAGGTGAAGTCTCTTCGTACTGAGTATGGAGACCTGGAATGCTGCATTGAAGTTGTGGATAGTGTACAGGATGCCATTGAGCACATTCACAAATATGGTAGCTCTCACACGGATGTCATTATCACAGAAAATGGTGAGTAAATAACATTTTCCTCTATGGTATTTTTTTACATGTCCTTTCATTACATGATCTACATATTTGGTAACACTTAAATCTGTCTTGTCTCACCTATTGCTGGCTTGCCTTACATATTTTACTCTATGGACCATTTACTAATCGGCTGATATCAAGGTGACTAAACTGCTGTATAATTCAGCCATTTTGGATTTCTGCAGTAATATGCCTACTATTAGCAACATTTAAGTAATATGCAGGTTATCTTTCATTCCCGACCTTAAAACTCCCCTTTTGATAAATCTATTAATTTGTCTTCCAGAATAACATACACCTTTTAGGTAACATTGAAACATGTCCGTTTGACAACATGCTGTTAATTAATAGCTCTTCTGTGTGAAAGCTACTGGGATATGTCCAGCTAATTGTTAAAATAAACTAATGACTTCTAATAACTGTAGCCAAATTTAATTTCATAAAACACTTTTACCTTAGCCTCCAAAACGTTACCTTTATTGTGCAACTCTACTGTTCTCTGTTTCTAAACTTTGAAAGAATTGTTACATCACTGAGATTTGAACCTGAAGGTTTTACACTGTCTTCCCTGCTGTATTCTGCACTTGAGAAGAAATGAACATTTTAGGTTTCTATAAAGCTTTGTATTAGTGTTGGTTGTTACTTTATTTAAGCAATTAAAGATATTCATTTATGTAAATCCAAAGCACATAATCCCCTTAGATCCCTGAAGAGTGACCTTAATATCTTTAAGAGCTTGAGACAAAGTTAGACTTCTAAAGAGGTGGGAGATGGGGAGACGTTTAGGACTTGGCCTAAATGATCTTGATGATGTAATGGTTGCACTCATTTTATATCACACTAGGTAGGGTATTTGCTTTAACAAAGTCAAATTGTTCTTAACTGGCTTATTTTTTATTTACTTGAGCTTTTATATAGGATTAATACGCAGTGATGGGCAGCATCAGGGCATTTATAAATAATCTGTGGCCAGTAAAAAGGTGCAGATACAAATTAAGTGTCTGCCCTTGGATTTAGTGAAAGTTGTTTTGAAATGTTCACCCAGTGCAGGTATGTATCTGGGATGTGCTAGCCAGTATTTGCTGCCCTTTACACATTGGTGTTATTTCCACCAAACATGGTTTGTGACCCAAATGACAAAGACAAATGGGGCTGAGACCCTTTGGGCTGGCCTCCACCATCCGCTGTATACCGGCCAACAAGTGGTATATGGGTGGCCACCCCCTCACTCCTGTCCCTAGCTTTGTGTGTCAAATTGCTTATAATGCCCAAGACCAGATGTAGAAGAACAAAATACTTACCACTTGGGAATGTTCTTTCTGATGGATGTTTCTTCCACAGTTTTCTCATCTTCGATAGTCTCTCTCCAGCGCCACCTGACATCAGAAATGTTTTCTTTTCATTCTGGTTCGTGTCCTCCCACGGATTCCTCGTCTTTGGTATATCCAATATCTTGCTTGCCGCTTTGGAAACTTTTCAACAGCATGATTGTGTTAGGCCTTGACGAAGAGGAAGGGGAAACTACCCCTAGGTAGGCCTTTGTCTAAATCGCCTTTGACTAACCCATCAACAAAGAAGTCGCCAGAGAAACGCTTGATAGATATTTCACCTCAGAAAGCTATAACGCGCTCTAAGCATTCTAAGCGCTCAAGATCGAGGAGTTTCTCGACACTCGTCCTCGTAAAATCTATGAAGCAGCGTCATCACTCCCATTCAACTTCGTACGACTCATCTGACAGGAAGAGGGTATGTTTTCCTAGCAAATCGGTGCCTAAAGTTGATTGGGAGGGATTTTCCCTCCAGATGCTAGAGGTGTTCATGAAGGCAGCTCCACCCGCCCCATCCAAAGAACCGAAGACGTCTGACCCCATCGCACCTCGTGAGGCAGACAGGGCATCATTAAAAACTTTAACTCACGCACCGAAGACCCCTGGCAGTATGTCCATGAAGCTTCCTCGAGAAGCGTCAAAAGATTCTACGACTTGAGACAAATCAGAGTCGCTGCCTTCCTCCTCTTCTCTGCTCCGTTGTGGGAGTCTGCATCGAACCCTTTGACGTCTTCGACAGAATCTTCAAAGGATTTTAAACCCTTATCCAAAAAAGACTTTCAGGTCTATGGGCTGTATTTTCCAGCAGGAGAGGGAAGAAGAGGGGAGTCCTCTGTTTGAGCTGGAGTTTGGAACTCCAAACGTTTCAGCAGAATTCATTTCTGGAGTCAAGGTTGCAGGACCTAGTGGATTCCTTGAAAGATGCCAGTGGTGTGGATACCTTGCCAGAAGTTGGGTTTGCCATACTCTATTCAGCTGAACATACCAATGCCTCATACGGATCGGTCATGAGCAAGGTGACAGAGTATTTGGGCTGGGGTAGGCCTGTCACAGAATGAGAGATGATTTTAGGGACCTCCAAGATAAAGGTCCTCCAAAGGATCCTGTACTACAGTTTCATACGGCTTTGAAAACGGGATCATAGAAAATTGAAAAAGCTGCACACTACACTGGCAGAAAATAAGGAGTTTACAAAAAAGTACAGGCCTTCGGCTATAGACAGAAAATCACACTTTTGGCTTTTGATGCGGCTGGTCTTTCTGCGACAGTTTTCCACTTTTGATTGCTTCTGTCTTTCTGCTTAGTTCCTTAAACTCTGTCGGGTCTTTCTGAGTGTGGTGGTTAAAAAGCCAAAGAACCACCAAAAATATCGAACAAACAAAACTCAATCACATAGAGCTGCGCCAGTTTAGATTTTTTCAGGTTTATTATAGAGAAAAAACAATTGCCCAATCATATGACTTTTTGTTTTTTCTATATAATAAACCCGAAAAAATCTAAACTTGCGCAGCTCTATGTGATTGAGTTTTGTTTGTTCGGCTATTGACCCAGACATTTTGTCTAGGAATCCCACTCCGGAAAGTCTAGTTCTAGCGGCCATGTCCATCTCCAAGAAGGCTGCCTATCCGACAATCCCTCCCGATAGGGACGACAAAAGATTTGACACCTTGGAGAAGAGGGTATTTTCGACACGTAGCATGTCTCTTAAAGCCATTAATGGAACAAGCGCCCTGGTTAAGTATTCTTTTATTCGAAGGGAGGTTATAGCAATGGCCGCGGAACACATTCCTAAGGGAGAAGAGAGGGAAGGCTTCCTAAACATCTTTCCGGATGGCAAGGATGCAATATGCCAGCCTCTGCGGTCAGGTCTGGACCTTTCTGATGGTGTTAGTTGCGCTATGGCAGGAAGTGCTGTTACCAGGAAATGTGCGTGGCTGCGCATGTCTGGGTTTGCCCCAGATGTCATTCGAGGCTGCTGGATATGCCTTTTGATGGCTCACAGCTATTCGGCTCTAAGGCTGACGAGAGCTTGGAAAAGCGACAGGCTTCCAAGTCAGCTGCTAAGTCGCTGGTTAAAGGGATTCGCAAGGCTGGACTGGAAAGCAAAAGTGGTCCTGGAAAACTTTCAAAGTGGCCCAATATTTTGCTGAAGAAGCGATCACAGAGAGTGAGCTCCACCCTTCTACTAGGAGATTGGGAGTTTTCCCAAGACAGTTTTGCATACAATTAGTTAAAAGGAGTGCATTTAAAGCATTTTTAATTATATGGGGATGTTTCAAATGAGCTCTCAAAATATACATCTTTAATCCTAGTGGGACCAACCAGTGCCATGTTCGCCAGGATAACAGAAAGAAAGCAGGGATTACAACATATGTTTTTACTCTCAAGTAACATAAATCGGTGAAAATATTGGAAGCGTAAAACAGCTCATAATAAACATCCCTTTTAACAGCATCTCGGGAGGCCAAAATATCAATATTGGCATCACTGCCTAGTGAATAAAAGCCTCTCTTGCACTTCAGCTATGATCATGAAGGCGTCCAACTGAGATATTGTAAGGAATTACATTTAACGTTTGATGCTTTTTATTATTAAATAACATACACTGATGAAAACTGTAGGGTAGTACAGCAACTAATAATAAATAATATATCTTAAATAATTAACCCTTGTAACAAGTTCCCTTTTGGAGGGCAGCATATCAATTAAGGCATCTTGAACACTTCCAACTGAGATATAGTACATGTAGCATATGAGGCTTTCAGTATTAAATAATGCAAATTTCTAAAAATTGTCTGTGACAAACTGGATTCGCCCAGCAGAAGTGCAAGAATGAACAGAGAACCAAACAACGTCTGATTTCCAAAACCAGGCAACCAACCTGTTTTTTGGATAATATTACTGTGATTGAGGGCAGAATTATATTTCAAGGCAACGGAGAACTGCTGTGGATTTAACCACCAGCAGTAACAAGGCTGTGGAGGAAGACAGAAAGGGATAGAATTGAATTTCTAAATATCCCTTCCTCCTACCCACGTCTGTCTCTATGTAGCGCTGGTGTATCGCCTACAAACAGGGGACAGGATAAGAAGATAAACTATTTACTTCTGGTTGTTGTAAGACATTCAGCCGTCCGGCTGCATAAGCATGGCGTCTAGCGGTATGCGCACTATCGCATCTAGTTTATGTCCAGCCGCAATGTAATGTCATAAGGCAGATCGAGTCACTTACCTAATGTGGCATCTAAGAGGCGCTCAAGGCAGCGAGGCTCCGTAAGAAATCTCGCGCGTGAGTGCACCCGAAAAGGCAGTGTGTGGTAGCTTCCTTGTTTTTGTCCCATGGACAAACATAAAAGAGGGACTGAATTCCCGTCTGCCATTTTAGCAGATACAAGCTGATATGTACACTGTTGCTTGGCGGCCATTATAGAAGGTGCAAAAACATGCACCAGGCAGCGTATGACTGCATTTGCTATTGGTTATCATTGCTTCATTGCTGCATTGCTGGACACCAATGCATCGGCAGAATGCCCAAAGAGTCATAACCCACAGGGTGGTAATAATTCGGGAACACATAGAAATGTATAGAATCAAGGGGGGTTTCCTCCAAGTAAAACATAAGACGCGGCATAGTATGTAAAGCATAGTGTGTGTCACAACAAAAGGGGGGGTTGTGGGTCGGTAGTCCCTATGTGTACGAGTGTCAGACCCATTGGCGTAAAATCATGATATTGCCCATAGGTCCATGTTCTTAATAAATGGAATCTCTTCCCTGATTCTTTATTTAATAAAGGCCAGTTCGTTCCATTGGATTTCTTCGTTTAAACCATGTCTCACCATGTCCAAACGGAAGATCCACTGTTGCTCTCTTTTTAGGAGCAAGTTGTTGAAATCTCCTCCTCTAGTTGGTAATTTTACTTTTTCAAGAATAGTCCACCTAAATTGTTCAGCTGTGTGGTTTTTTTCGACAAAGTGGGCGACCATGGGAGCTATGATCTTCTTGGTTCGAATACAGGATTTGTGTTCGATGAGACGTTTCTTGACTGGTCTTAGTCATTCCAATATATCTTAATTCACACGGGCATGTGATCATATAGATTACTCCCTTGCTGTTACAATTGCTAAATTGTCGTCGTTGCCAGGGGGTCTTCCACCCAATGTCTACACTCTTACTTCTTGTAGTTTGAGTACACACACTACATGTCCTGCATGGTGAGTGTCCGATGGCTGCTGGGAGGTCCCATAAGGTGTTGGCATAGTCTGTATTTACTTCTTTAAAATGTGGACCAACATATCCCTAATGTTTCTTCTCCTTTCGATTGCAAACAGAGGGAGTGGGATGGTTTGTTTTCCTGTATTTAGGATTGGCCACAGTTTGATGATTTCCTTTTTTAATATGTTAAATACTGGGGAATAGCTCAGGACCGCCGTAATTTTATCAGTGTTTTCCTTCTTCCATGCTGTTCAAGCGTGGTTTCTCGCCTAATGTTTCTTGCTCGCTTCTGTGTATCATTGACCACTTTTCTCGGGTAACCTCTTGCATGTAGTTGTTTTTTCAAGGCTGCTGATTGTATTTGGAAATCTCCTATGTTGGTGCAGGTGCGGCGGTATCTTAAAAACTGCCCAAAGGGTAGGTTGTCCCGTAATGCCCGCGGGTGATAGCTGGTGTATGCCAGCAGGGCATTACGGTCAGTTGTCTTTTTGTACACCCTTGATGTCAGATGTCCCTCTTGGAAAATAAGATGGAGGTCTAGAAAGTGTGTTTCTTTCTTGTCTGATTCTATCGTGAACTTCAGATGTTGGTTGAATGAATTTATGCAGCAGTGGAAACTATCTAGATCACCTTGGGTACCTTCGAAAATCATGAAGATATCGTCTATGTAGCGCTTCCAAATTGTAATATTGTCTAGGAATGGATTAGTGTTAGAGTATATATGTTCCTTCTCGAAATATTCTACATAGAGATTCGCGAGGCTCGGTGCGAAGGTAGCACCCATTGCGGTCCCTGAGATCTGTTGGTAAAACGTGTCATTGCATACAAAAAAGTTTTTTGTTAGGGCAATCTCTGCTAGTTGACTGATGAAATTTGCTTTGCCACGTGGTAAGTCTTTTCTTGCTAGATGTCTTCGCACCATTTCTATAGTTTCCTGTTGGGGTATGCTCGTGTAGAGGGCCTCCACATCGAGGGTAACTAACCACTGTGTCATGTCGTTAAAGATGACTGTCGACCAAGACCAACATGCCAGTTGAGTCCTTGACATATGATGCCATTTTGGGGATATCATCCCTCAGATAAAAATCAACATGTTCAGACACAGGTTCTAGAATGGATTGTATACCCGATACTATCGGTCTCCCTGGAATGGGAGTTCGTCCCTTGTAGGTAAAGCGTAAAATGCCGACAATCTTGGATGATCAGGCATCAGGAAACTAGCTTCATGTGCTGAAATGAAACCCTCAGATTCAGCCTCATCCACCACTGGTGCTATCAGTACTCTAATTGAAGCGGTTGGATCTGCTGGTAAAGGTCTATACGCATTAGCATCCGTAAGGTGAGGAGTGAGCATTTTGTCATAGCCAGTAGTGTCTAGGATCACGATTGCCCCGCCTTTATCGGCCGGTTTTATGACAATTCTATCGTTCTTGGATAGTGCAGTAAGAGACTCGAGTTGTTTCTTAGTGCAATTGTCATGGGTGAATGGTAGCGTAGTCTCTATTTCTTTCAGTTTAAGGATTGCTTGTTCAAAAGTGGTAGATTTTACAATGTGACTATGTGAAGGTGGTAAAAACCAAGATTGGGTTTGTAGTCCAGTCCCAATATCCTGTATATCGTTTGCAGAACCTGTGTCTCATCTTTACTCAGTTGGTGTTTGGAAAAATTCATGATCAACGAAAGTTTGGTTGTGGTAGTTGGCCCCTGCTCCGTGTGACTCTTGGAGAGAAAGTTTGCCATCTCGGGCGCCCTCGGTTTTGTCCGCCTCGGCCTAAAAAATGTTGTTGATGTCCACTTGAGTTTTGCGAGGACCCAGACTGGGCTCTACCGGGAGGTCTCTGTCCCATTTGGATGCTGAGATGGTAAGCATCTCGTCTAGCTTGCCTTGCCTCTGGAGTGAAATAATCCTCTATAGTGTAGTATAGTATAGGGGTATAATTTACTATGTTCAAAGGCGGCTACATCTTTTTTAAGTTTGTGAATCGTTTTGGTCAAATTCAGATCTTTGAATTTTTATGGTTGCATCCAGCAACGCTAGTTTTGTTTTGTATAGCTCAATATCTACTTGATCTTTTATCTTTGTTAATTTCTCTTCTAGTTCTCGCATTCATTTTTCTGAGATTGTCTTGGTTGTATTGATTATTAAAACAAGCCAATCGCGAGTAGACTTGTTCGCTATACATGACCAATCTTTGCAAAATTGTAGATGTTCTAAAAAGATTCTGGGTTCTATATGGATTATGAGACCACTGGGGGCTGCATGGGCCCTCAGATATTCGACCATAAGGGCACCATGTAGTTCTGTCGTACCAGTTTCTTTTTTAAAGCTTCGATTTCATTCCAATCATCAGTACTGCATTCACCAGGACCTGGGATGTTTAAACCCAGGATTGAGGGGTTACAGAGGATTCCCTCCACCAACTCTTCTGCATACGCCAAATAGTTCTAATCTGCCATTGGTACTGGAGGTGCTATAACTTTTAGTTTTAACATTTTTTGGTGTTCTGTGTCTTAAAACAGCCCAGTCATCTTCTGGGCTCCTTTTGACCAATCATCCATTGTAGAGCTAGGGTCAGTTCTCTCTTCTAACTATCCTCTTTTAGGTAGGCGGATCACCATACTCATCCTAGGGACAGTTCATCCTGCAGGGTCAGGGTGGTCTTCCAGTCAGGGTCACAATAGGTAACATTATTAAATTAGTCCTTGCTCTTCAAGTTGTTTGGAGCAATTGTACTCAGTATGTTGGCCTACACTCTGTTTTGTGTGATACTATGTTAGAAAATGACAGAAAGGCTGTGTTATCCCTGGAGGATTAGTTATAGATTTAATTCTGTTTCTCCACACCTGTATGTGTTTTGCATCTCAAAATGTATGTTTATTTGCAGCTATGCCGGTGTATCCAACATCACCATAACCAGTCAAATGAAGGCTAGTCCATACACATTTGCGAAAAATGAAAAAGAATCGCATTATTAAATGTACTCTGGTGGCGTTTTCTTCCCATCAATCGCTTTATTCTTAACATTAAATCACTCAAATTAGTTAGATGTACTATCTGTCATTTACAAGTTCTTAGTGCTGCACTTGTTCATGCTTCTCCCATCAGGCCTTTAATAAGGAATGCCATATGCACATTAATAATTTATCTCAGCTATACAAGTTGTGCCTCAACGCCAAATCCTAACCGGCACTGCAGTGCTATATAAGCTATATAAATAATTATGAGTGAATGAATTGGCCCTCAAATGTTTGAACACTAGCCATAGGCATCAAACATTTCTGTAATTTATTCATACGACTTAGCATATGAAATGAATTATAAATCGTTTAATGATTTGGCAGACTGCATCATTCACCATTAATGTATAGACATGCACGGTAGCACTGCCCTGCCATTGCATCATTCAGAACCTGGCGGACAGTTTTTAAACATTCCAGTGTTTGAAATATTACCTGCCGAGGAAAATCCTAAGTAATGAGACATCCTGATCAGACCTTCACATGGTGTTGTGGGTAGAGGCTTTGCAGCTGGTCCTGACGTCACTTGTAATGGTACATGACGTCACAGTACGTGGACAAATGTTTAAGGGAAATGTACAAACTTCATTCATTGATCTTTCCCAAAGAAGAAAGTGCACAAAGAGAACACAGAAAAAAAACATTTCTCCAGCATGGGGTCTGTCATGGATTCACATGCTCATGAACATTCCCCATCGTCAGGCTGGAAATCCTCAGTAAAAAAAATCAGTATCAGTTTCGTTTCTGATCTGTCTTTCTTAGTAGTAACCAATCACTGATCTCTGGGTCATACTGCCCCCAGCCAATGACTGCCCTCTCCCTAAGCCCCTCCCCCGGCAGCCATCTTCAGATTTTTACTGCATGTTCAAGTGTTGGGAGTCCTCGTGCTATAGCTCTCAAGCTTTTGCTGCGTTTTCGCGCTTTTTCAAGGAGATTTTCTCATTTTCCGGTTAAATTGAGCCTCAAGCTCCACCGTTTCTTCTTCCGATCAACGAGGACCCGTTTCGGAATTTCCTACACCCCTCAAGGGTGAAGTTTTCGTCGAATGACGCTTCTTGGAGGATTCCAGAAGATCTGAGGCCTACCATTGACGTGGCCCAGGACAAGGGTAGCTCGGCGCCCGGATCCAAGCTGTTCAGGAACTGCCCTGGATGCGGGTTACAGAATGTTTTCAAGGAGGACGAGCATTTGAGATGTCTCTACTGCCTTCATGAGGACAAGACGCACATGGAGGACTGTGCGTTCTGCAAGAACCTATCGGAACGGACCATGAGGGATCGTCGTTCCCGCCTCGCCAGCTGGCTGGAGAAGGGCCCAGCAGGTGAGAAGAAGAAAAGGTCCGAGCGGTCTTCTAAGTCCTGTGAGGGTGCCCCGGCGACGGGGGCCCAACAGAAGGCTAAGCACCACGAGTCCGCGGGCAACGGGAGCATCGAACGGTCGGGCCCATTCGGCTGCCAGGCAGGGCGCACCTTCCCCAGCACAATCAACCATGACCCAAAACTCTGGTTCGGGGGAAGAGGAAATCCGAGAACCCGGGTAAGCTTCTGGAGAGGCCCCGGTCGATCTCGAAGGATTCAGCTAAGGGGGAGCGAGGCGGTGACCCTTCCCCCCAAGGTGAAGGCCTCAAGCGCGCCCAAGGTGGTGAAGGCCTTGATTCACCCGGCTAAGGCCTCTATCGAGGGAGTCGCGGCGACCCTGACGAAGCCTTGGAGGCTACACCAGTGGAGGCGACCTTGGGGCCCAGAGTTTCCCTGCCACTGGGGAAGGAATCCTCTTTCCAGCCCATCGACAAGACCCCCGTGAAGACCCCGGTGGAAAAAGAGGGGGGGGGTGGCCATTACGGACATGATTTCAGCCTCTGAGGAGGAGCTGGTGGAGGCCGTGAAGAGCCTCAACGAGAGGTTCGAGAAGGTACGATCCGACATGAGAGATCCCAAAGAGGTGGTCGAAGATAGCGACGGTGGCACCGGCGAGGCCCCTGTGGAGGAGCGGCCAGCCTTCCTGTCGCAGCCATTTCCCGAGCCTCAGGACAACTCGGCTGCCATTTTGATGGCGATCCAAACCTTATGCACAGAGATGAGGACGAGATTACCACGAACCCCGGCGGACGATCCAGAACCGGGCCCGTCGGGAAGCCCTCTGAACAAGTGGAGGAGAGTTCATCCCCCCCCCATACCCGCCCTTCATGCCCTCGCGTCCCGTGGAGCCTTCATCCCCCTCTCTGGATCCCAGGGATGACACGGCGACGGACACAACGGTGGACACGGATGACGACGGTGGTGATGACTGGATGGACCTTCCATCATCACCCCCTCAGGCTTCCCCGCCCGATGAAATTGGCTCGTTTCACGCCATGATCGCCAGGGCGTCCGAACTCTTCCAGCTCTGCCCCGAGGAACAGAAGAAGGAAGGTTTCCTCTATCAATGGCAAGAGGCCAAGAGAAAGACGGTCCTTGCGGTACCGTTACTCGATGATATCTTGGACGAGGGACTTGCGGTCCTGAAGAACCCGTCCACGATGCCTACCAAAAGGGACCGGTACGAGAAGAAGTACCGGGTCCCCAACGCCACCCCCTTGTGCCTCAGGGCTCAGCCGACGCCGGATTTGGTCGTCTCAGCGGCGGCCAAGAAGGCGGCGGGGGTGACAGCTTCAACCTCCACTTCCCCACCTGACAGCGAGGGAAAGAAATTGGACGCCATGGGGCGACGGGTCATCTCGTCGGCGGCAACGAAAATTAAAACGGCCAACACCTTAGCGATTGTGGCCCGTTACGACAGGGAGCTATGGTACAAGATAGCTCCCCTACTGGACTTCCTACCAGACGACAAAAGGGCGGAGGCCCTAGAGATTCTGCAGGAAGGTGAGGTGGCGTCGGACCACGCCATAACGGTGGCAACTGACATTGCCGACACCGGGTTTCGCCAGTTAGGCAACGGTGTTTGCCTTCGACGACGAGGCTGGCTCAAGGCGACAGACTTCCGTCAGGACGTGCAGACCAGGGTGTTTGACATGCCGTTCGAAGGCAACAACCTGTTTGGGAAAAAGGTGGATGCGTCGCTGCAGGCCATCAAGGCCGACACAGAGACAGCCCGAGCCCTGGGAGTCCTTCAACAACGACGGCTCTTTTGGAGCGTCGGAGGCAGACAGGGGGCCTCCAAGGGATCAGACGGTGGTTCCTCTACGTAACGCCAGGCGGCCCGCTCCTCGTCCCAGGAGGCCTACAGGGGTCGCGTCAAACAAGGAGGATCTCGTCTTGGAACCCATGGACCAATTCCGGCATGCGCAGCTGGTCCTTGCCATCCGCACCCAGTTCCCTGACGCAACAATTATACCCCCATGCTCTCCCATCGAGACCAATGTCCTCCCGCAACGGATTCCCTCCAAGGTCACCTCTACCCTCTATCAGGCCCTCAACTCCTTCGGAGCCTCACAACTAGATGAGCTCAAAGAAAGATGGGAAAGGGACCTAGGTGAACTGGAACCTGAAGATTGGATAGATGCACTAATGTCCCCTAGAGAAATTGGGATAGAAGCCAGGTTCAGACTGATACAACTGAGAATCCTCCACCGCTCCTATTTGCGCACTGACATGGCCAGATGGGGGGGGGGGGGGTCTGAGGATGAGATATGCATTATATGTAAAACTGAGCCGGCTACCTTCTACCATATGAGATGGGACTGTCAAGTGTTACAAGTCTTCTGGGGGGACTGTATCAGCACAATCTCCACCGTCCTGGCGACGCCAATTCCTAAAGATCCTAAAATGACACTCCTGGGCATCTGGGGAGAGGTGGACTTGACAAAATATGAAAAAATATTCTTGGCGGTTGCTCTAGGGGGGGCGGGCAAGAGACTCATCACGGCCAACTGGGGCTCCGCAGACCCACTGTGCCCGAACCGATGGAGCAATGAACTGGACAGATGTGCAGCCTCTGAGCGCCGGATCTATAACGCGAGGGGTTGTCCCGATAAATTTGAAAAAAATATGGGGTAAATGGCTCGATGCTCATTGAAATCCACCCCTCCCATTCCCCCCTTCCTCCTTTGCCCCCTTTTTATTTTTTCCCCTCCCCTCCCCTGACTCGAGGACATAGTCTCAACCTGCGTTACCAGCATTTCTTTGTCTCGCAACCGTCGCACGGCCCCTTGGCCCTGCAGAGCCTTTATCGTTGTCGATATTGCCTTATTTCTCCTTGCCTGATGAATGGTTGTTTAAATATCCTTGTTGTAGTTGTATTGTTTAAATGCAATAAACAGAATAAAAAAAAAAAATTTAAGAAAAATGGAGGATATCGTCGTCGCCAAGGAGGCCAAGGCCGCCTCCAAGCAAGATTGAACCAGCCGTAGCATCGGGCCCCCACCGAAGCACCGCGGTGGGAGGCCGGCTGGCGATTTCCGTCAGCGTGTGGGAGTCCATCTCCACCGACCGCTGGATGCCCTGGCCCTCGGGCACACTCTCGAATTCCAAAAGAAGTGTCCCCGCATTCCTCCCGTGGCCAGGAAGGAAAATCACGTCCCTCAGCTGCTGTTGGAGGTAAAGGCGATTCTCAAGAAAGGTGCCATCGAGCTCGTCCCCAAGAGGCTCTGGGGCTCCAGAGTATACTCAAGATACTTCCTCGTCGGAAAGAAGACAGGCGGTTGGCGCCCCATCCTGGACCTACGTCGGTTGAAAAAATGCATCAAGGCACAGAAGTTCAGGATGGTCACTCTCCAGCACGTGCTGGGACAGCTGGAGGAGGGCGACTTCCTATCGTCGTTGGACTTGGAGGATGCTTACTTCCACATCCCCATCCTAAAAGGACACCGAAAGTTCCTCAGATTCGTAGTTCAAGGACGCCACTACCAATTCAGAGCTCTGCCATTCGGATTGAAGTCGGCACCCAGGGTGTTCACCAAGAGCCTAGCACCAGTGGTGGCGCGGCTGCGCCTGCAGGGGATCCATGTCTACCCCTACCTGGACGACTGGCTCATCCGTGCAAGGATAAGAGAACTCGCCGTCGAGCACACGGCGAAGACCGTCTGCTTACTCACAGAGCTGGGTTTCTACTTCAACTACCCGAAATCCCATCTGGTTCCGTCACAGGTGGCACTGTTTCTGGGAGCAAAGCTCGATACAGTGGAACGATTGGCGCCTCCGTCGGAGGAAAGGACGAAGGCCATTTTAGGCAAGGTGCAGCGCCTGCTAGCCACGGATGTGGCCAGGGTGAGATCCATCAAGTTCCTCCTCGGAATGATGTCCTCATGCATCTACCTAGACCGCCTGTGCAGGCTACGGATGCGTCCTCTACAGGAGTTCCTCGACACCCGTTGTATGCAAGCCGCGGGCAGCTTCGAAGACAGGATCCCGCTCAACAAGGTTTTCCGTCGGGCGATTCAGTGGTGGGGCACCCGTGCATACCTCACGACGGGCACGGACTTACAGGCCCCGGCACATCAGGAGACGGTGACGACGGACGCATCCTTGGAGGGATGGGGTGCGCACACCGGAGATCTCCACGCAAGGGGTCTTTGGCTCCCGGAGGAGAGGTCTCTCCACATCAACATCTTGGAGCTCCGAGCCATGTTTTGGGCGCTCAGGTCGTTCCTCCCGTCCCTCAAGGGCAAGGTCATGAGGATCTTCACCGACAACACCACTACGATGTTCTGCATCCGGAAGCAGGGTGGCACCAGATCCCCAGCCCTATCCAAGGAGGCCCAGGATCTGTGGCACTGGGCTGTCGCCCAGGGGATGTTTCTGGTTCCCTTCCATCTGGCAGAAATAAAAAACACCATAGCCGACTCACTCAGCAGGGAGCTGCGCTCGTGCCACAAGTGGGAACTACGCCAGGATCAAGTGGATCGGCTCTTCCAACGATGGGGCAAACCCCAGATCGACCTGTTTGCGACGGCGACGAACTCCAAGTGCCAGAGGTTCGCCAGCAGGTTTCCCCAGCCGAGGAGCATGGGTGACGCTTTCTCGTTCCCCTGGGACAGCCTGTTCCTGTATGCGTTTCCTCCGTTGCCGCTGCTGCTTCGACTCATCTGCCGGCTCAAGAGGTCCCAGTGCAGGATGATCCTCATTGCACCGGCTTGGCCGAGACAGATCTTGATCCAGGACCTTGTAGACCTCTGAGTCCCCATCAGTCAAGCTGTCGATGGATGCAGATCTTCTCTCCAGAGAGGGAGGGGCCATTCTTCATCACGATCCGGAGTCGCTGAACTTGCAGGACTGGCTCCTGCAGCACTAGAGTTTGGAGGGTACGATATCCCGGCTGACTGCAGAGAGGTTCTTGCAAAGGCCAGGGCGTCCTCAACTCTCAAGTGCTACGGACATATGTGGAAGAGGTTCTCTGTCTGGTGCCGTGCACAGAAGATCAACCCTCTACGGATTACGGCACCTCAAGTGCTACCATACGTACTGTCGCTGGCCAAAGCTGGACTAGCTCACGCTTCCATCAAGATACATCTGGCAGCGATCTCCCGATACGCCAGAACTACAGGACGGCCGTCCTTTGGTCTCATCGACTGGTGAAGGAATTTATGAAGGACTGTTCGGATCGTTCCTGCCGGTGAAGGCTCCAGCCCCAGCGTGGGAGCTCAATGTGGTGCTGACCAGGCTCATGGGGCCGCCATTCGAGCCCTTGCATTCGGCTCCGTTGAAGTTCCTGTCGTGGAAGACAGCGTTCCTTGTGGCCATCACCTCTGCACGACGCGTGGGAGAGATTTAAGCCCTCTTGCAAGCCCCCATACTTGACTTTTCACGATACAAGGGTGGTGATGAGGACGCACCCCTCTTTCATGCCCAAGGTGCCGTCGGACTTCCATCTTAACGAGCCCTTGGTGTTGCCAGTTTTCTTTCCATCGCCTTCGTCGCTGGCCGAGAAGACTTTGCACTCGCTGGATGTAGCTAGAGCGCTTAAGTTCTACGTGGACCGAACTAAGTGTTTTCGGAAGACATCACAGCTGTTTGTGAACTCTGGACCTGTGAACCAAGGGAATGCTCTCTCGAAGGCTTCCATTTCCAGATGGCTCTCCGGCTGCATCATGCACTGTCATCGGTTGGCCAACCGACCGTTGCCCGGCCGTCCGAGAGCCTATTCGACCAGAGCGATCGCTGCTACTACGGCGTTCTTGTCTGGTGTGTCCCTGCTGGACATCTGCAAGGCTGCTACGTGGAGGTCGACGCACACCTTCACGAGATTCTACTGCGTCGACCGGGATTCCAGGGAGGAGTCCAGAGTCGGCCAAGCAGTGCTGCGAAACCTGTTCGCCTGAAGGTGGGCCTGGTGAGGAGGTAAGAGTTGCTTGATGTTGAGTTTATGTAATGCTTAATGTTGAGCCTTTTGCCACCTCCCGTGGCTGTGCATGTGTGTACTGCTGTGTATTCTTATATTCATGAGCATGTGAATCCATGCCAGACCCCATGCTGGAGAAGGAACAAGTTAGTTACCTGTAACTGTTGTTCTCCAGCATGGGTCTGGCATGGATTCACATGCGAGCCCTCCCTCCTTCCCCTCTGCGGCTCTTCACTTGGTCATACTGCCACTTTACGTGGTACCAAATCTGAGGATGGCTGCCAGGGGAGGGGCTTAGGGAGAGGGCAGTCATTGGCTGGGGGCAGTATGACCCAGAGATCAGTGATTGGTTACTACTAAGAAAGACAGATCAGAAACGAAACTGATACTGATTTTTTCTTTACCGAGGATTCCCAGCATGACGACGGGGAATATTCATGAGCATGTGAATCCATGCCAGACCCGTGCTGGAGAACAACAGTTACAGGTAAGTAACTTGTTCCTTCATTTGTCTCTCAGAATATGAATCCTGTGCCCCAGAACAGTTTTTATAATGTTGCTTTTAAAGTTTAAAAGGTGCATAACTGTTGAAATGTTCCTTGCAGAGCACAATCCTAATGATCCATTCCACAGATATCGTGGGTAGGTGCCTCGCAGCTGGTCCTGACATGGCTTGCCATGGCAAGTGATATCAAAGGAAAAGAACAAATGTTAAAGTGAAATATGCAGATTTAATTTAATTTGATTGGTCTTTCCCACTTGAACACACTTCACAGGGCAAAAAAGCAGGTGTCACTCGGAAGAGGAATCATTGAACAGGCAAAGGGGGGACTGTTTATAAAGTTGCTGCCGGCCAGCTTTAAAAAGTGCATGCATGACATTTTTTAAAAGCTCTGTGCAGAGGACACTCGCATTGAGTCACTACACACAGGCAGCAATGTTTATCAGGCGATCACATGGTCCACTGGACTTTAACTTGGTTCATCCTGATTTGGCACTGTTCATAGCTGACCAAAAACTGTTTGATTTGTCTCCCTTCAATTAGTTTAATATTGCCAATTGAAGGAAGCAAATGCACATTTTTTTTAAAGCCAGTGCGTCTACTCTCCTCAAATTTACATGGTGCAAATGTAACTCCGGACTCGAGCGAGTCACAATACCTTGGGGTGCCTGTGCTAGCTGCAGACAGTGAAGCCACTTTGAAGGTCGGTGCCTGATTGTTGGACAATGGTCCCATCTCAACACCAATACCAACTGGTCATCAAACTAATTTCCAATGTGCGCCATAAAGATGAAAAGAGACTGAGTAGTCAATGGTAAATGCTCATCATACATGGAGGGCCCTCACTCGATACCCTTGCTGAATACTATGCAGGGTCACAAAATGTCCCACCATTCCCAACACACTCGTTCAAGCCCAGTCCAGCAATTACTACTCTTAATGTGCTTCTCCAAATGGCAATACATTTATTTTAAATTTTTTGGGATTCACTCAGTCCACCGAAGCACTCCAACTCTTCCCCAAATGGCGTCTCGTGCAATGACAGGGCTAGAATATTGGCCTTCGGTCATGGGATGTCTCATGTTACTGTTTAGCAGCACAAATACTAGATTAATACCTAGTAGCAGTTAATAAAGAAAATGCACTCTTCTAGTGCAGTGTTTTTTCATCCTGAAGTCTTATGCCTGGCCAACGGCAGCCAGGCAGCCCATGTACCTTTTTATAGGTGTGCACTGAGTGTCTGCAGCAAAGGAGTAGCGGGGCAGGCAGGTCGCAGGGTCTCCCAAGGCAGTTGAGAGCTGAGGCAGCAGGGTTGGCTGGGGCTTGGCAGGCCTTCAGAGGTGGTTTGGCTAATGGCCTGGTTGCACACACTTGGGTGATGCAGCTGAGCTTGTCCCGGGCAATGGAACAGCAATGCGCAGGTGTTCTAGTCTACACCTGTGCATTGGTGAGGACAGCACACCAGGGCACATGTGGTAGCAGTATCCTCAGAGTCCGACCCCGATGTAATGTGCATGCACAAGCCACGCTGGAAAGGAACCACATCTTTGCACGAGCAGGACTCGTTATCTTAAGAGTGTCCGTCAGCGTCCCTCTGGCCCAGCAGGAGGCAGTAGCCAGGAGCAGTTTGATATTAATTTACTAATTTACCCAAAGTTAAAATTGATGAACATTTATTCTTACCAGTCAGTAACTGTTTAGATTATACAAACAACCAACTGTCATCGCAAAAGCACAAAAAAAATGGAATCGTGAAGACTTGGATCATCGTCCGCAGTGATGGTTCATCATCTATCCTTCTTTCCAAAAAAAAAGAGGCTCTATCTGCACAAAAGCCTACCGGGAAAACTCCTGGTATCCTGCCTAACCAATCCAGCACTGGCCATTCACCAACCACAACAAACCCTCAGTGAATTGGAGGGGTTCCTTTCGATTCTATTCTGTTGGAAGAACAAGAGGGCAGATGTCTCAGAGGCCAGAGAAGACTACCTTGTGGTTCACAAGGACGTGGAGGTAAAGCTAGCCATAAAACCTCTGCCTCTTTGCCCTCCACAGCAGCCACAACACCAACACCTATTTGAGGCCTTAATCCACAGGACTCTGGTGGGAGGCAGACTAACACAGCATTTGGAAGAATGGCAAAGCATTACTTCAGATGCTTGGGCACTGCAAACAGTAGCCCATGGTTACTGTCTCCCATTCTTAAAAAGGCCTCCGGTTTGGCAATCAATCCTTGCGGGGTCAAGATCTGCTCCTCTTACAGGAGAATTACACCCTGTTAGGGAAAGTTGCAATAGAATTGGTACTTGTAGCAGAGAGGAACCACGGATGGTACTCCTCTTACGTTCCAATTGCTAAAAAGGACAGAGGACTGCGACCCATCTTGGACCTGAGACTCTTGAACAAGTTCCTTGTGAAAGACCAGTTCAAGATAACTCTTGAGCAGATCCTCCAGGCCCTTTGACTCCAGATTAGATTGTCACTCAATCTTCAGGATGCTTACTTCCATGTAACCATACATCCCAAGCACAGGAAGTACCTGTGGTTCTCCATTGACAGTTCTCATTTTCAAATTCGGGTTCTGCTATTGGGGCTCACCTGCACCCTGAGGGTTTTCACCAAGTAGATAGCGGTGGTGGCAGCAAATGTAAGGAGGGGAAGGATTCACATCTATCTTTGTCTGGACGATTGGCTGATCCGAGCTCATTCTCCCGAACAGGTTCTGGAAGATCTCTGCATCACCTGCCACTCCCTCCACAGACTGGGCATCTCCCTCCATTTCAAGAAGTCCCACATGACACCTTCTCAAGAGCTTACATTTTTCGGAGTGCTCCTGGATTCTTCTTTAGGGAAAGGTGCGCCACCCAAAGTAAGGGCTGAACAATGTTTGCAGATGGTAAAGAAGTTTTAGAATGCCCAACCTCTTTTGGTCTTTGATTTTCTAAGGTTGCTTGGTCTCATGGCATTTTGCATTTTCCTGATGCCAGAGGCCCGTCTGAGGAGGAGTTCTCTACAATGGTCCCTTGGATCCCAATGATCTCCGTTCTCCTGCAAGATGACAGTCTCTGAGGTCCCGAAAGAGGTTGCACAGGATCTCCTGTGGTGGACTTGCAAGGAGAATGTGTTAAGGGGAACCTTTCTTGCAACCATGGCCGAAGGTGACAGTAGTCAGACTCTTCGAGGGGATTGGGTCCTCCGACGTATTCCATATCTATGACAGTAATCACCACATCTGTGCTGCTTCGGAAAATCTTTCGGCTTCCTGCGTCAATGATCTCACAGGGTGGGGAGCTCACATGGACTATCTGACAATCAGCAGACGTTGGTCTCTGTTGGAGTGCAAACTGCATGTAAAACTGTTGGAGCTGAAGGCAATCAGACTAGAGCCTGATCCCTGTGGTCTACACCCTGTCTCGGAGACGACCAAACAGGGGGGTGAATTGGCAGGATTGTTATGCTATGCTAGGTTATGCTACACTATTTATTTCATTCATTTATAAAGCGCAGAAACAACCTGGAGGCATTGGGGCGCTGATGCAGGTATAAGTTATTTACATCAGGTAGCATACTATAGCTTTCAAGTCGGTTACATCAGGTATAACAACCTATAGAGTTTGGAAGTGGATAGAGGTAGTTCAGCTTAAACAGCTGTCTTGAGTGCTTTTCGGAATACCCAGCAAGATTTTTCTGCTCTTTGAGAGGGGGTTGTAAGGGAGAGCGGGGGGGGGGGGGTGTTGCACAGTTTGACTGCAAGGTAAGGGACGCTAGCAACACAACGAAGAAAGACATGAACTGTACTTTTCTCTGGTTAAACATAACTTGGGGAAGGGAAAACCCCCCACCCCAAGAATCTAGGAGAGAGAGGTCTGAGTCCGACGGAGGGCGAGCCAGTGGCTTACAGAGGCTCAAACCCGACGAAGGGAAGCCTAGGCTAAGGTGAATGAACTTTTTTTTCTTTTTGTTTGTGAAACAAAGCTTGGGGAAGGGAATCCCCCACTAAGTAAATAGAGAAGAGTCTGAGCCAGGCAGAGTGAGACCCAGGGACATACAGAGGCTTGAGCCCGACAGAGGGAAGCCTATACAGAGTAGAATGAAAGTAAGATAAACGGACTTGAACAGTTTTTTTTTGTCATACCAAGAACCTGTTGAACTTTGAACATGATGCTCAAACTGGAGCTGTTGAATCGTGCCAGTAAGCCAGATTGTGCCACCGTAACAGAACTGTGCCAACAACCTACCTTTTTCTTAGACTCTGTGCTTTTGATTGTGGGGAAGGGAGCTGTTATCTTCTGCCATTCTGATATTTCTTTGCAGCACCACATTTCTTTTACATATTTACACTTAACACATCTATTATTTAGGAGGGAAAGCAAGGTTTTGTTTTGTTAGTGTAGGCCTTTTAGTTTGACTGAACTGGTTTCGACTGTTTGTTGATGGTACTACCATCTTAGAGTTAGGCCTGGATAGGAATACTCCCTGCCTTACAAAACATAAAATAAAGGTTTTCAAAGTTTGTATCCATTGCGTCTGTGTCTACTGTTGATAACATGCCTTCCTCACAGAAAACATCTAGATTCGTTTTACAAACAGGGCAATCTTAAGGCATGAAACGGCAGGGATGCAAAGGTTAAAAACATTTTGTTTGTTTTTTGTCTTTCAGACCAGCCATCCTAGATTTGCATTACATGGTATTTTTGTTTGTTGTAAGTGTGCAGTAGACTGTCGATAAATAAGACACAAGAGTACATGATGTTAGGAGGCTGGTTAATGGCAGCTTACCAAGCGTTTGCAGCTTCCATGGACTCGTCAGTGATGCAAGATTGAGTAAAAAGTTTGTACGAAGCAGCGCTCCGCCATGCTCATACATGCTGAGACAGGGGCCTTTCATGTGGGCCTTTGCTGGAGACGGCTTTCCTCGCCTGCCGGCTTGCGATTGGCCTGAAGAGAAGTAAGCCAGCCAATCATGTGCTTCATGCATACTGTGGCGCCATGGCAACCCTACTTCTTACAGCGCCGGCACGCCGAGAATGAACTCTAAATAGACAATAAAGGGCAAATAGATCGGAACCTGCGACCAATCCCCGGGGCCATGCAACAACACACCTGGACCCCCAATCTGTACACCCACTGGGGTCACAAATTGTGGTTATGTGGCGGCACACATTAACCATGGGCATAGTGACTCTGAAACTCACTCAATCTGGAGACAGTAGCATATGTCAGTAGTTTGCAAACCGGAAATAGACTGTGATGTTACACGGGGGCCATAGGCCTGAATCACAAGAAAACGCAATGAGGATCAAAACATCACCTTTAAACTGTGTAAACTGCAAACCAAACCAAAAATAGAGCTCAAACCATCACCGGCCGACGTGCGGAGAAAATAAATCTGCATCCGCAGAAGCCTTTTTAACATAAAATGACAAATGGACAGTACCCACACGTACAAGCTGTTTGTAAGAAAGGCCCTCTTAAAATGTGCAGATCCTTATAGACTATACTACGAAACACAAATTAAAACTACCAAATAGAACTACACAAGGACTGCATTCTTTAGTTTAGTGCTCGTCTTATCTTTGTTTTATGTTTGCAAAAACATTGGCTTCTATGTGTGCTGTGGCAGGCACGCAGCCAGTGCTTTTCTGCGTTTGCAAGGAGCTGCTCTGATACAGGGAAGTGGGGGGGTAGGGTTTCAGTGCTTCTGCAGGGACCTAATCTGCTAAAATATGGGACACCTACCTGTTTGTTTTGAACTCAACTGCCAACATCCCTGTACCCAGACTAGTAAATCTAATGATCTCACAGAGAATGGCAACAACAAAAATACCTACATACAGGATAGCCTGGGGCACTAATTTGTGGGGACTCAATTTGAACTCTACACTGGAGCCAGCAAATGGCACATAGAAGCAAGACAGACAGCAGCCAGGCAGCCACAATGAATGCTACGGACAGAGCTACAAATATCTGTGGCGCAGCTATCTACCCAGTTACAGTGAAATACATAATCTACCAGAGGCTGTAGACAGAGAGGCAGCACACACATGACATATCAAATCAACATTTAGTCAAAATATAGTACAATGCCAAGAAAAACAGAGTGGCAAATATAAGCAGAAGGAATGTTGTATTTTAAAAATCAGCCAGAGGGGAATAGGTTGACAGCTGTGCACTGAGCCAGAAATTCCCTGTGGCCCACCTCCCAACCATACCGCTGAGTTTGGCAACATCAGAGACAACAGGTGTGCCACGCCTATAAAAGCGACCTCTGTTATACTGAGGATCTATTGTAGTTGGCCTGGCGGTAATGCGAGAGGGGAGCCCCCCGACACACTCCTGCACAGTTAGGCCAGAGATCGTGGTAGCCAAGGGTAGCCCCTTCCCAAGGGTCACCACGGCGTACGCCTCAGCTTGCAGCAATAAGGAGACGAGACACCAGACTGAGGGTAAACCAAGCTTCCTGTATTAGATAGAAAATAACAGCATACAGAGGGATTATCAGCGGAGAAGCAGGAAAATACAGAAGGGAAATTGGCGTGCAGGCGGCACACAGAGCTCTTTGAAGGGGCCTCCCTTACAGTGCAGTTTATATAGACTATCATGAGCAATCACGAATATATTATAGAATTTTCACAATGGGGGTGTTACTTTGCATGACATTTGCAGACATTTGGCAATAACTGTCCGCATCTTACTTGTGATGAAGCCGTGCGGGTGCATTGTGTTGTAATATGGATAAGCGGTATTAGCAGAAATCCTACTGTTATCTACTATATATGGTGCTAATGCTATACTTGTAGATGGCAAGCATAAGAGAAGGTCTGACGTGTCCCTTTGCCATTTGTTACGGGTTCTTGGTCTAATATGCTCCAGGAGGGGTTTGGGCATATCAGAGGAGCAGAGTGCAGAGGGGAGGCAGAGTGAGACACAAGGAAAGGCAAAGTGGACTATCTGAGACATAAATGTATGAGGTAGAGCCTAATGTATGTAGCATACCATAGCATAACCCAGCATAGCATAACAATCCTGCCACATCAGTGGGCATCTGATACTACATACGCAGATATGACCTCGTACTGCCTGGGATCTGATATATAAATCTTATTCATGATTTAGAACTCTTTGCGAAAATGGCCTCCTTCAGCAGGATGACATGAAAACAAATAGATGTGCCCTTGCTAGTGAACAATACTCAAGGCAATTGTTTTGGTGGACCGGTTCAAGTATTTAGGCTGGTCCAAAAATTTAGTGAAATGGTTGGTCTGCTAAGTGGCAGATCCCAACAAGGAGTCAAGGGCATGTACAATCAACTCACTGTGTCAAGAATACAGAGATTCAAAAACATAATTTTATTTTCTCATAGAAACTAACATATAGTGCATGGATTTTAAAACAGTGCTGTAAGGTACAGCATACATGTGCAGAAACAATAATGATTCATAATGACATCAAATAACAAAAGAAAAGTGTAGTATATACAACAAAGTGAACATAAAACCCTGTATGATCAGTATACAGACAGATTTCAATAATTTCATTATTGTATGACAGTATGCGTGTTAATATACATGGATAAGTGTTTTCTGAATAAATCCAGAGGAAAAAAATAGAAAGAAACAAAAGGGAAGGGGCTAAACAGCTTCCCAAATTTCATAAAGTTTCCTAATTCATAGGATATTTCCTGTTTACGATTAGCATTTCTTCTAATTGTAACAATAAATGTTTCAGGGTCTTAGGAAAAACAAGATAACTTTTAGGCCAACCTGGCAGAAACTGAAGGTACAGAATCTGGTACAGTAGGGAACCATACAAAACAGGTGTTCCCAGTTCGTATCACGTTTCGGCGGATATGCATCAAATTGCGTCCGCCTTCATCAGGCCTCCGTGGGGGCGACCCTGTAATATATATACAGAACTCCAGTGAGTATAATTGTGGAGTGCCAATACTCCGTAGAGCATAGAAAAACACAATAGAGGTTCTCAAGACACCGTGCTGGCGGCTTACCTGCCGGTGCTATAGATCCCAAGTTCTCGGTTCCGATTCACTAGGAGACCAGGGGCTGAGCAAGGGACTTCCTCCGGTTTGGTCCTGCTGGGAGATGCGGACCATTGCAGTGGAGGATGAGCTTTACATCATGGTACTGTGTAAAGGGCAAAAACAGGAGAACGAGGTAGTGCACGAGGACCTGATGCCGGAAAACGTACTATTTAGAGTGGAAAAACTAGAGCGCAGTGCACAGCCATGAAGAAAAATGGTTGTCAGTAATGAATCAAGGATTTCTCAGAGAAAAAATATTGAGCGTGGTACCTGCTGATCAAGTAAACACTGTTGACTGCAGGAAGAAAGGGTTCAACGTGCTGATAATATTTCTTTGGATCAGCCAACTGTTGATTATAGTGGATTCCTGGATGAGTCAGGATAAATGAGGGGGAGAGAGGAAAGAAGAGAGAGGAGGACACGAATGAACTGGACAGTCAATGGTAGCCCACATTGTTGTGGCTACAGAACATTGTGGATGATTGCAGATTGTCAGTTCCGAACGATAGTGCAGGAAGGAAAAATATGAAACTCCCGAAGAGGTGGCATTAGTAGTTTGCTGTGAGTGAAGAGTAATCCACCATACGTATGGGCACTAGCCATGCGTGTGCCGACATTTTAAGTGTGGCAAAAAGATGTATTCGAATTTGATGTAGGGTAGCACCCGGCAAGTGTTAGATTACATCCAAAAAGTTGCATCTAAAAGACCCACCGTGGAGGCAGGTATGATGGCAGGTATGATACCTTAGCTTTAGGAACAACATTGCGCGTCTCCAGACCAGGGAACGCACTGACCGGCTAGCGCGGACTGCTGCTGAGCGTTCTCGGAGAGTCCGCGAGCGCTGGGAGCCATTGTCTAAATGACAGCGTCCCTAGCGACCGTGCGTGCGTGGAGCCGGAGGCTCCATGACGCGGGCCAATCCCGTGCAACCAGGAAGTGTGGTTCAGTGAGAGTGCGGGCGCCTGCTTTCGCCAACTTGTTTACTTGTCCATTTCCATGGCGACCCGTGCGGCGCACGGGTCTGGAGCACATGGGGCGGTACACACGAAGGCAGCCCAATGCTCAACCCTCATTGTGAAATGGTGCTGAGCAAGAAAGAGCTTGCATATGTATGTATATGCCTATATACAACCTGAAATTGTGGGATGCACACGTAGTTCTCAGTTGGGAACCACAAGGTGGGTGAGGCAATGAAGGCTTGTGCCAGGGGAGGCTTGTGTTAACAGTGTGTGTGATGCCGCGATGCTCATGTGTGGAGCACATATCTCTCAAATAGACAAAGCCGTGGGGGCATTCTAGGGTGTCCGGGCTGGGTGTACCTCATGAACTGAATAATTTAAATCAGAGGCTGAAAGATCTCGTTCAAACCGTGGTGGCATGTGTCCAGGCGGTGGATCCACGTGGATTCTTTTTTCAAGAGACTGTGTTGAATATCAGGTCCATTTTGATTTTTTCCCACCACCCACCACAAAATGTCGTTGGGGGTGTGGTTCATGGTCAGATAATGTTCCACTAGGGGGGCTGTCAGAGTTTTGCATCTGATTTTTGAACGGTGTTCCGAGATGCGGGTACTGACTGTCCGGGTGGTCTGGCCTATGTATCTAAGGCCACATGGGCACTCTATACAGTAAATGACATTTTGACTTTTACAGTTGGAGAGATCTCTAAGGGTCCATTGTCGTTCACCGATAGAGAAAGTTTTCATCTTCTTGGTGAATTTACAGGAGACACAATTACAGCATGGATGGTGACCCTGTAGGGGGCGGAGTGTGCGGGAGCTACCGTACATTGAGTCTTGTTGATAAAGGGAGTGTACCAGGTGTTCTTTTATGTTTTTCGCACGTTTGTAAGCGAACCTCAGGGGTTGCTCACCTGGTAAGTTCAGGCGTGTGATGTGCCAATGTTTATTGACAATTTTCTTAAGTTGTGCCGTGTGTGTGCCAAAAGTGACTACACATGTCATGCGATTCTCAATGGGCGGTAAGTCTTCCTGCTCTGGATGGATGAGGTTGTCTCGATTGGAATTACGTGCCCGTTTCCTCGCCTGTGCGAGTTGTCTTTTAGGATAGCCTCTGGCTTGTAAGCGAGTAGAGAGAGCTTCTGAGTGTTTGTAGTCCACAACCGAGGTACAATTCCTTCGAATACGGAGGAATTGTCCGTAAGGCAATTTGTCCTTGGTGTGGGCTGGATGGTTGCTGGTGTAATGCAGGAGGGTATTCCTGTCTGTAGGTTTCCGGTGGAGGTCACATTATAAGGAACCCTCTTTGTGTCTGATTATTAAGTCCAAGAAATTAATCTCAGCATCGCTATGGTCAATGGTGAATTGTATATCCCGATTGCAAGTATTGAGCCATGTCCAAAATGTTTTGAGCTCGATGTCGGTACCCGTCCAGATGAAGAATACGTCGTCAATGTAACGGTGCCAATTACTGATCTGAGCCTGCCACAGGTTAAGGTCTGAGAAGATGTAATCATTCTCGAATTTGGCCATATATAATATTGCCAGGCTAGGGGCAAATGCCGCACCCATAGCAGTTCCTTTAGTCTGCAAGTAGATTACATTATCAAAGGTGAAGAAGTTTTTGCATAATGCAATCTCCATAAGTTCCAGTACAAAGTTAATCGGGGTCTTGTGGGAGTTTGGGTCCGCAGACATCCACTCGCGGACACATTCAATAGCTTCAGCTTGGGGAATGTTAGTGTATAGGGACTTAATGTCCATTGTCACCAAAAACTGAGCTGTGGGGTCAAAAGGAAGGCCCTCAAAGATTGAGATGGTGTGCGTTGTGTCCTTTAAGTATGTGCGTGTTTGTATGCTGATGGGTTGAAGAAAGTGATCTACAAATTTACAGAGGGGCTCCAGAATGGATCCGCAGCCGATACAATCGGGCGGCCAGGTGGGTTCAGGGGATCTTTATGTATTTTGGGTAGGGCATAAAAACAAGGAGTTCTCCCTGATGGTCTGCTCAGGAAGGCTGCCTCCTTTTCTGAAATCCAGTCTCTTTCTTGTGCATAGGCAACGGTGTCACTAATTTCCTGGCAAAGATCCTTTGTGGGGTCTTTGCGAAGAATACTATAACTGTCCCTGTCATTGAGTAGCAAAAGTACCATGTCTTTGTATTGCTTATTGCTCATTATCACTACACCCCTTCCCTTGTCTGAGGGCTTAATGACAATTCTTTTATTGTTCTGTAGTGATGTCAAGGCTCTTCTTTCTGTTGCAGAGAGGTTGTGTCTAGTTCTCATGGTTCTGGTTTTTAATCGATCCAGGTCCTCTAGGATGCACCTTTCAAAAGTGAGAAGGTCATGGGGGACTTGGCTTTCAGACGGGGTGAAAGTTGAGGGCAAATGAAGGCCAGTATCATCTCCATCATCTTTCTTCTACACCCAAGTCCTGTTCCTGAAAAAAGGTTCTCAGTCTCACTTTGCGGAGAAAAGTGCGTATCTCCATTTCCGAATCATACCAGTCTGTTGGGGATGTTGGTACGAAGGATAAACCTTTAGAAAGTACAGATAATTCGGATTCAGAAAGGTCAATCTGAGCTAGATTAAAGACAGGAGTAGTTTGAGCATTAGCTAGGGGATTCAGTACCTCTGTCGGCGTTGGTTTGCCCTGCCTCCGCGGGCAGGGAAGCCCCATTGTGGTTGCACCCATTGTGGGTTGCCAAAACCCCCACCTAAAGGAAAAAAGGGGGGTGGGGGGTTGCGGGGGATATGCAAAATGTGCCTGTTGGCGACCCTGTTTAAACCTAGACTGGTCGTCCGAGGAAGATCCACTACTTGAGCCTGAGAAGGTAATGCCTCTACGGCGGTTTCTCTGTGGTCTTGCGTTCGGGTTACTTGGTGCTGTCCCTTGATTAAGGTCAGAAATGTAATTGTCAGTGATGTATGGGTAAACTATTTCAAATTGGAATTCTTTGATGTCCTTTTGTAACTTTTTTGTCTTCCTAGTGAGTGTTGTAGATTTGAAATCATCAAAAAGTTTGAGGTCTGCAAGTTGATTTTTAGCATTGGTAATGGCAACGTTAGTAATGAAGGTAGTTTCCTCCAGATCTAGATCTTTCTGAATTCTGTTACTAATGCGTTGGGCTGTGGTAATGGTTAAGACCAGGTCCCGACTGCATTTAGTTGCAACGCAGCTAAAGTTTGTCACGTATTCCTTATCATTCAAAAAAAGGCATGGGGTATTTCTTACAATCAACCCACTTGGGATGATGTTGGCTTTCAAGTACTCCCTACGGAAGTGTGCATGGAGTTCTGTGCGGAAGCATTTATTTTTGAGGCGTAAAATGCTCTCCCCTGTGTTGGATGTTCCTACCGGAGGGTTTGTACCGGTAGGATCAAAGAAGGAAGGGCCAGAAATAGTATCCTGGATTTGTTGGTCTGTGAAGCTCAGGGACTGACTTTCTGCCATGCCAAGGTAATGAAAAGGGTAATGGGTAGAGAATGTCACGCTCTGCTGGGTAAGTCCAAATGCTCAGTGGCCTCAAGTGATCGAGAACCGAGAAAAAACGGGGTTTAGGCTTGGGAGAGAAAATCAGTAGTAGACAGAGAAAAGGAAAAGGACTACAATGAGTGGTCATGCAGACCTTAGTCCTAATAAGGTTGAGGAAACCCTAAAGCAACAAGGTTGCCTAAGTTAGTAACATGAAAAAAAAACCATAGGGTAGTAGAGTTGGGCTCAATTCAGCAAGGGTACTGAGCCGGGAAGCATGACATGAAAACAAATAGATGTGCCCTTGCTAGTGAACAATACTCAAGGCAATTGTTTTGGTGGACCGGTTCAAGTATTTAGGCTGGTCCAAAAATTTAGTGAAATGGTTGGTCTGCTAAGTGGCAGATCCCAACAAGGAGTCAAGGACATGTACAATCAACTCACTGTGTCAAGAATACAGAGATTCAAAAACATACATTTATTTTCTCATAGAGACTAACATATAGTGCATAGGTTTTAAAACAATGCTGTAAGGTACAGCATACATGTGCAGAAACAATAGTGATTCATAATGGCATCAAATAACAAAAGTAAAGTGTAGTATATACAACAAAGTGAACATAAAACCCTGTATGATCAGTATACAGACAGATTTCAATAATTTCATTATTGTATGACAGTATACTTGTTAATATACATGGATAAGTGTTTTCTGAATAAATACAGAGGAAAAAAATAGAAAGAAACAAAATGGAAGGGGCTAAACAGCTTCCCAAATTTCATAAAGTTTCCTAATTCATGGGGGCGCTGTTGCGCACGTCAGAAATAGCCGCCTGATTCTAGAGCTCCCGCTCCACCACGACATCCTGCACTATAACATCCACTATACCACTGCCTGTGTAGCCTACATGCTCTGAGACGGTAGCCCAGCCATCCGTGGCCCACCGGCCGAACTCCTGGGATTCAGAGTCCAAAGACGCCAGAGATACAACCCCGGGAAGATTAGCTGGCACGCGCGGCTTACAATATCCGCTGCCGGGCTCCAAGAAAAATCCCCGCGAATGCCGCTGCGCGGCTGGGGTTTTCGAGGCCCCTGGAAGGGAGGAGCCTGAGCTGCGACCTAGACCCTGAGCTCTGCTGGTGTTGCGCTGGGTCAGCCGCAGAGTGGGGGGC
The DNA here is from genome assembly GCF_040938575.1 of Ambystoma mexicanum. Taxonomy (NCBI): domain Eukaryota; kingdom Metazoa; phylum Chordata; class Amphibia; order Caudata; family Ambystomatidae; genus Ambystoma; species Ambystoma mexicanum. The sequence goes on along the minus strand of NC_090929.1, from coordinate 1,384,134,971 downwards.
TCCATCATACGACTCACATTCCTGTCCGGCCCTGGCATATGGGGACCTGTGGCCGTTGCCGCTGAGGTCCGGGAAAAAACTACGCTGGTCCTACACTTCGGCACGCGGTGGAGCGATCGGCAGACCCACGTAGGGCCTGGAAATGAAAAGACATCGGGTAAGGGGATACGGCTGGGCAGCGATTGAGGGGCCGAGATACACTTCATTTCTTGGGGATAAAGACTTGCAACCCCTTGGGATACCCGATACCAGCCCTGATTTCCCGCCAGTGGCTGGAGCTGCTGGGCCGAGGCGGGCTCACGCCCTGCACATCTACTCCGGCTCTCGGGCCGCCAGTCGCAGGGGCCCGCACTCCTGAATTGGGGATGCGACCCGTGCGGGACCGGACTGGGCGGAGGCCTCATCATACGCAGCTGTAACTACGGACCACAGCGGTTCAACAAATAAACTGTAGAACCCCTGGATCAACACAGAACTATTCCACACAGCTTATGCAATAAACGTTTATTTTTGTACGTGGGGGGGACACAGTCCATTCGGACCACCTGGTCTCTGATGGGGCCCATTATGTAACCGTTTCGACTTCCTTCAGCCCCTTGTGTGGATCCATCCCCAGAGCCTAGACACTGCATACGGGGAACAGCGAATTAGAATTTGACCAACAGCATTCTGCACTGCCTCGGAGCGTGACTCCGACACTAGAATGGGGGAGCCACAGAAGTCTGGGAAAGGTGCCAAAACTCCTGGGAAACAGAAGAAAGGCCCGATAGATGCCTACCAGGCCACGCAGGCTGACGCCCACGTTGATAACGAAGCCCCCACTGTTGAGCATGGTGAGAATTTGGACAACCTGACCGTAATAGTGCAGAATGGTTTCTGCGCGGTCAACACGAAATTGGATGACATAGTCTCCACTATCAGCTCCTTAAAAGCAAGAGTGGAGAAAGAAAGCTCACGCATTACAGAAACCGAAACCAGGATAAGCACTAATGAGGACACTATCTCACATCACAGCTGTGACATCATCCAAATCAAAGTAAACATGGCGAAATTGCAAAACAAATGCGAGGATTTGGAGTCGCGCTCCAGGAGAAATAATATCCGTGTGCTGGGTGTGGCGGAATCTTTCGGCAAAGGCCAAATGGAGAAACAACTCGGGACACTGCTTAGAACCCTGTTTGGAACGGAAGCATTCTCTGAACATTTCTTGGTGGAACGTGCTCAACGTACATTAGCTCCGGCCCCTAAGCCGGGTGCGCCACCGCGTACCATAATCGCACGGCTCCTCAACTATAGGGACAGAGACACAATCCTACGTAAGGTGAGAGAGGCAGGCACCCTACAATTCGAGGACAGTTGCATTCATATCTATCAGGACTTCTCCGCGGGAGTGCAGGCAAGCATAAGATCCTATGAGCCAGTCAAGAGGCTCTTAAGGGAACGCCAGATCCCATATGCTTTGATGTTTCCGGCAAAAATGAGGATTCAACATGCAGGAAGAGTCTCCGGCTGAGGCCACGCAATATATTGAAACGTCCGTACCCCTTCCTCGCAGAGGGGGCAGACCGGCCCAAAACAGACCCAGACCTGCAGACTAGGGAACACCCGCCTGTTCACTCTTTCTAAGGCTACAGTCAAGCTAAGCATTCGATCAAGCTACACCAGGCAATGTGTTCGGTGGAGTTGTTGGACCTGATCGGCGGCCATGTGGAGCAACATGGCTACCCGTGGAATATTCCATAAGTTTTGTTGGATACATCGTCAAGTTGGGGGTGATGATGAGGGTGGGGGGGTGGTCAGGGGTTTGGGACTTGGAGTCTTCAGCTCTTGTGTAGACCTAAGGTGGCATCTTGTTGGGGGTTGGTGCCACTCTGCGGAGCCCTGTTCAGAGGTAAAATGGTTTGAAGTGTTTTGTTGGTCAAAAAGCAAAAATGTGGCTGCACTGAGGCTGGCACTGAATATATTACACGATTTCTGTACACGTGTCATTGGACAATGGCTAATGCTTCATTTCAGGGCCCTGGTCACGGACTTAAGGTTAAACTTCTGACATGGAATGTTCGGGGGCTAAATAATCAGGCTAAGGTCAAGAAGGTTTCTAACTATGTTGCCAGACATAATCTCCAGATCCTGATGCTACAAGAAACCCATATGGTGGGAACGAGTAATGCCCACATGCTGCCCAGGTGGGGTCCCCTGAGGTTCTACACTGATTATTCATCCCAGTCCAGAGGGGTGATTACCCTTATTCATCCAGGCCTTGGATTCAGGGTGGGCGGCCACAGGGTTGATCCTCTGGGCAGATATGTCATGGTCTGGGGGGAGGTGGCTACTCAAAAAATACTCCTGGTTAACACGTACGGGCCCAACATCGATGACCCTGTGTTCCATATGGATGTATATGAGATAATTGTGTCACTGGATGTTCTGGGGGTGCTGTGGGGGGGTGATTTCAATTTGGCTCTGGACCAGGTCCTTGATAGGTCCTTGAAGGTTACCAGAACTCCTAGCAGGGCAGCATTGAACCGGAAACATGTTTTGTCACAACTTTTGCTGGTTGATGCATGGCGTGAAGTTCATCCTGATGGCAGGAGATACACATTCTATTCATCGGTGCACGACTCGGAATCTAGGATTGACTATTGGTTTGTATTCATGTCTCTGATGGCTGGGGTGGAGGGGTGCGTAATCTTCCCTCGGACGCTATCTGACCATTCCCCAGTACTGTTGGAACTAACGTTCCTGAAGGCCCCTTGTCCGGCTAGAAGGTGGAGGATGCCGAGTGGAATACTGGGAGACCCGGGGACAGTAGAGGCGCTCCATGTTGAGATTGAAGAGTTTTTTTCCAATAATGTGGGATCAGTGGACAAATGCTCAACAGTGTGGGAGTCCTTCAAGGTTTGGGTAAGGGGTGTTCTGATGACCAAGACTGCGGGTATGCTGAAGGCTGTGAGAGCAGAATTGTCCACTATCGAAGGCAAACTAGATGTTCTAGAGAAAACATACACGAACACGCGAGACACGGCAGTGTTGGCCGATATACACACACCTTCAGGAGTTTGGTAAGCTCGCCACAAGGGAAGTCCGATATATGGTGGCCCCCATACGCGCACGCAGATACAGGGAGGGTAACAAAGCTCGCAGAACACTTTCCAACCTGCTCAAACACGATAGGCAACCCACACAGATCACAAGTATACGCACAACACAGGGAAGGATACTGCTAAGCGATGAAGATATCAATGGGGAATTTATGAAATTCTACCAAGATTTGTATTCTAATAAAGATAAGAAAACACTTGCTGAAATTAAGATGTACCTCGAGGCTCTCTCCCTGCCTAAACTCCCCGATGAAGAGCGCTTAGCGTTGGACCAAACGGTAACTGCAGAAGAAATTGTAGAGGCAGTCAAAGCACTAGCTTCTGGCAAGGCACCGGGGTCGGACGGTTTGGGTGCTGAATTCTATAAAGAGTTTCATGAGGAACTCGTTCCGATACTATTACAGGTATGGGGGGAGGCACTTGAGTGCGGCAGGCTACCCCTGACCATGAGAGAGGCTATCCTAACCGTACTCCATAAGCCTAGACTGCCACCACAGGACGTCCTATAGACCCCTGTCACTCATAAATACAGATGCTAAAATATTTGCAAAGGTCCACGCAAATCAGCTTCTACTGGTGGTTCCTGCCCTAGTCCATCCCGATCAGAGCGGGTTTATCCCCACACGATCTACGGCCCTAATCCTCCGAAGACTTTTTGGCATAATGGCGCAGATAGATCCCGCTAGAAGTGCGGCGGCCATATTCCTCGACGCCGAAAAAGTGTTTGATTCGGTCTCGTGGGTCTATCTCCTTGCAGTTCTGGAGGCGTTTGGGATGGGACCCAACTTCATAAGATATGTGAAATTACTGTACACAGAACCTGGGGCTCGTGTCCTGACCAATAAAGCCATTTCCCAGATGTTCCAGCTGGGGAGGGGAACCAGACAGGGATGTCCGTTTTCCCCCTTGCTGGTCGCATTGACCATTGAGCCAATGGCGGCTGCGGTCCGCCTCAGGCACTCTGATAGAGGGATCAAAATGAAGGGATCCACCCAACTAATATCGCTCTATGCGGACGACACTTTGTTATATGTCAAGGAGCCTGAACTCAATATACCACCCATTATGGCAGAGATTCAGGTCTTTGCTGAGTACTCCGGTTACACGATAAACAGGGCCAAGTCGGAGATATTTCCGCTAACACCTGCCACCCAGTGCCCCGCAGCTACGGGTGGACTCAAGTGGTCTGATAATCATATCAGATACCTGGGAATTCTAGTCTCCAGGGATAAGCTCACATTATACTCAGACAACTACGACAGCGCCCTGCAAACTGACCTCCAAGCTCCAAATGTGGGGGCGACTCCCGATCTCCTTGGCTGGACGAGTCGCTATTCTCAAAATGGTCATCCTGCGTAAACTTCTCTACTTATTTGTCAACATCCCTATATGGCCTGGCAGAGCCTTCTTCACCAGACTCAAATCCATGGCGGTAACATTTCTTTGGAACGGCAAGACACCAAGAATTAGCTGGGAAAAAATGACAGAACCATATTCTTCGGGAGGTATAGCGGCCCCTGATTTTGAGCTTTACTACTATGTGGAACAGGCTCACTTTGCTAAATATTGGTACAATGATGAGAACAACACGCCCCACGCTTGGATAGAGGAGTATACTACACATCCCACCAACATAAAATCAGTTATTTTTGACCCACGCTATAAAGACGCTTGTGAATACAATCCAGTCAGCTGCACAGTCCGGGCATGGGAAGCCATATTCAAAGGGCTTAGATTAGGCCCCCTACAACTCCGAGATACCTCTCTGGAACTTCCCGGGAATCCCCCCCACGCACGATACGAGCATACAGGTGGCTTGGGACCCTAATTGTGAAATGAAACTTGAGGACATGTTTGTCAATGGTGTTTTTGTGGACCTGGGTCTGTTGTTGAGGGCGCTGGGAGATGGGCCACTGAAAACGCTTCAATATTACTGTATGCGATCCACATTTCAGAAAAGGTGGCCTCTCTTCCCAGATGAACCTCCGCCACATCCATGTGTACAATTGGTGACAGCTAAGAGCGGTCTGGGAATCTCTAAGCTATACAATGAGGTTCAGACCCACACCCCCACACTGAATCAGATAAGGGAAAGGTGGGAGGCAGACTTCCACTTTTCCATTGATGAGAAGAGATGGGCCAGATATTGTTCATTTACTAAGAAGGTTTTGCTTAACTCGGCCTGAGGTTGATACAATTCAAAATATTAAACAGATTACATTACACACCTGCCAGGATTGCTAAATTCGCACCAGACTCCTCGGATGCATGCCCTAAATGTAATGCACCTCAGGCCGGCTCCTTCCATATGTATTGGGACTGCCCGGCGATCAAGGGGTTCTGGAGGTCAGTGGCAGGGGTGTTGGAGGACATAAGATTCCCCCTGATCTGACCCCCCAAAAATATCTGTTTGGGGATATAGGCAAGCACTCAGAGAAAATCAGAAGACTATTCAACATTTCTTGTGTGGTTGCAAAAAAATGTATTTTATTCAAATGGAAAAGCGCCCTGCCACCCAGCTTGAACCAATTCCTGCAAGAACTGACACATGTAAATGAGTCGGAGGAACAGTTTGTTTTGACTCAACCCTCGAAGTGTAGACCCAAGGACATTTGGGGCCCGTTTAGAGTTTACCTATGTAATATGATTTCTGATGATGAGTTGTCGCCATAATATTGTTTTGTAAAACTGTATTGACCAATGTACTTCTGTTTTATTTTTTAAATGAACTGTGCAGTGGTGCTCTTGACCTCTCTGTTGCCACTAATAAAAAAGTTTAAAAAAAAGTTTCCTAATTCATAGGATATTTCCTGTTTATGATTAGCATTTCTTCTAATTGTAACAATAAATATTTCAGAGTCGTAGGAAAAACAAGATATCTTTTAGGCCAACGTGGCAGAAACTGAAGGTACAGAATCTGGTACAGTAGGGAACCATACAAAACCGGTGTTCCCAGTTCGTATCACGTTTCGGCGTATATGTATCAAATTGCGTCCGCCTTCATCAGGGCTCCGTGGGGCCGACCCTGTAATATATATATACAGAACTCCAGTGAGTATAATTGTGGAGTGCCAATACTCTGTAGAGCATAGAAAAACACAATAGAGGTTCTCAAGACACCGTGCTGGCGGCTTACCTGCCGGTGCTATAGATCCCAAGTTCTCGGTTCCGATTCACTAGGAGAACAGGGGCTGAGCAAGGGACTTCCTCCGGTTTGGTCCTGCTGGGAGATGCGGACCCTTCCAGTGGAGGATGCGCTTTACATCATGGTACTGTGTAAAGGGCAAAAACAGGAGAACGAGGTAGCGCCCGAGGACCTGATGCCGGAAAACGTACTATTTAGAGTGGAAAAACTAGAGAGCAGTGCACAGCCATGAAGAAAAATGGTTGTCAGTAATGAATCAAGGATTTCTTGGAGAAAAAATATTGAGCGTGGTACCTGCTGATCAAGTAAAGACTGTTGACTGCAGGAAGAAAGGGTTGAACGTGCTGATATTTCTTCGGATCAGCCAACTGTTGATTATAGTGGATTCCTGGATGAGTCAGGATAACTGAGGAGGAGAGAGGAAAGAAGAGCGAGGAGGACACGAATGAACTGGACAGTCAACGGTACGCCACATTGTTGTGGCTACAGAACATTATTCTGGATGATTGCAGATTGTGTCAGTTCCGAGCGATAGTGCGGGAGTAAAAATATGAAACTCCCGAAGAGGTGGCATTAGTAGTTTGCCGTGAGTGAAGAGTAATCCACCATACGTATGGGCACCAGCCATGCGTGTGCCGACATTTTAAGTGTGGCAAAAAGGTGTCTAAGAATTTGCTGTAGGGTAGGGTAGAAAGGAGGCATGCAACTTTGAAAACAGCCTTCCTTGCAGGAGGTTACTTAATCCTACAGAGTGGGAGTGATTGAAGCCTGGTGGTCGTGGAGCACCTACTTATCTTCAAAAAAACAAGGTGGCCCGAAGTAACCTAGCCCGATTTTTCGCTTGGGGTCGAGAGGGAGTTGTTTATGCACCAACAAACATTTCTTCCCATTTTTTTTTTACCCCAATCTAGACTTGCATGCAGACAGACCTCAACACAATCTGCACATATGCAGACTCCAATCTAATCTTGAAAGAATAAAATAAATTAAATGCACCCCCTTCTCTTAGTTGCCTTTTAAATGTGTCCTCAAAGGCCTTTAAGGTGACAACAGTGTGATGGCTTGTCCTCTGCATTCTATAATCCTACAAGCTTTGCCCTCCAAAGGGTATTTATGCTTACTTATTGAGAGCCAAGTTAGCGTCTGTCTGCATCTGTGGCATCCCAAATATTTGGCCCTCCTAAACGACATGTGTAATGGGACAATGTTGGTCAACCTGCATGCGCTCTGCAAGCATTGCTTGTGGGACACCAGCTCCCGAGCACTTGCTCAGTTCAGACAATCCGTTTTCAAGAATCTTCCAGTTTTTGTAGAATGGTCTCAAATCTCTCATATGGAGTAAACGTGACAGGACAAAGGAGCAAGTGAAAGTACTCCAGCATTCAATCTGCCATAGATTCCCATGCTTTAATATTCCCCATTGTCAGAGTGGGAATCCCCTGTAATTTTAAAATGTTACATACAAAGCGATGTGCAGTGCTAACAGCCTATCAGGCTTTCACTTTTGTAATCCATCCACCTCATTTTGGTCCTTTTCTACCCAGCCAATGAGATGGTAGGGCTTAAGCTCCACCCCAGGCAGCCATCTTCAGATTTTTCACCGCAGTCTATTGACTAAGGAATTCTCTACAGCTCTGAGCTTTGGCGATGCATATCAACTTTATCAATGATTACTTTAGTTCATGAGAATTGCTTAATCACAATTGTTGAATAAAGAGCACTCTTGCTCTAGTGTTATGCCATTGGTCTTTATTGTTACTATGGGTGCCGACACGTGTTTCAACCACACAAGGGTCTTAATCAAGGCTATGACATACATAGATCATAAATCAGTTGTTGCACATTGATACAGGGTGTGTCATTTTGGTGTACTCCGGATTGGCGGAATTTCCCCAGGTCATGGCAGAAACAGATACCATCTCCTTTACGGAGGCACAGATAACAGAACTTATTCAAGGTCCATCATTCTTTGAAAATTTACAACTACCAATATCAAATCAAGGCGCCACAGGAGATGCCCTTCTGAATTTAAAGAAGAAGCAATTCCGCACAGAAATGCATGGCCATATACTTAAGGAATATTTGAGATCTAGTATTATTCCACAAGGTCTACAGGTTAAAATTATCCCATGTCTTTTTCTGGATGATAATGACTATAGAGTGGCTTTCAGTCAAGTTGCCACCAAATGTAGCCGTGATTTGTTAGTATTAACCATAACCACGGCCCAAAGAGTTAGTGGGAAGATACAAGAAACGTTGTCGGAACAAGAAAAATCTTTTTTGACAAATACTTTGATTGCGGAATCTAAACAAAAGTTTGAACAGATTGAAAAATCTTTTCAGGAATTCAAGAAGCTTACTATTGAAAAAAAGACCAATAAACTTAAAAAGGATATTTCATTATTTAAGAAAGAATTGGTGTATCCCTATCTAGCGGAAGATTTTAATCCCCAGACGGCTTGGAAAACTAATACTAATTGGAATATGGGACCCAATAATACAAACAAAAAAAGATGGGTGACATTTTCAGACACTTCTTCCAGTAATTCAGGTAATGAGGAATCGAGCAATCAAGCCTCGGGTAACCACCCTTTTCGAGGAAGGGGTGGCCGAAGAGGCCGCAGAAATATCTCCCAAGGTCAAATGACACACAACATGCCGATGCAGAACACCCCGGGTCAAGGGATGATGCACCGGGATTTCCAGACACGGAATCGAGCGTACAGGTGGTAAATGAAACAATGCCAATCTTTAATTTATCCTCCCGTATATCAACACCTGCGGAAACATCAATTCTCAAATGTGGTCTATCCTTTGTTCCTACTCAAAATCCAAGCGCAATGTCAATCATAAGTGAAGTAAAGGGTTTTTTGCGTAAATTGAGACTAAAGTTTTTCTTTTCGAATAATATGACCCCTAGGGAACCTAACATCTCATGCTTTTCAAGACCTTCCACCTTTACCCCCAACTCTAATGATCTGCCCCCAGAGGTTTTGATCTTTGAAAAATTAGTTCTCAAAGAAATAGAGAAAGTTATCCGCCACCCAAGAAATCGACATGGACCCAACTTGAGGCTTTCCGAGTTCGAGGCTATTGAGAGATTAGCCTCGGATCAGTCTATAGTCATCAAGGCTGCAGATAAGGGTGGTGGGATAGTTGTCTGGGATGCTGATCGCTATGATCAAGAAGCTCTGAGACTTCTACACATCCCTGGGCACTATTCCAATTTGATGAAAGATCCATCAGAAATGATTAAACTAAAGGTACTCAAACTCACTGAGGAAGGAAACCAATTGGGTTTCCTTTCCACTAAAGAGGTTGAATTTATCAACCTCTCGGAAGATCGCATACCCTTATTTTACATTATGCCTAAAATACATAAAGACATTGAGAATCCCCCAGGACGACCTATAGTCTCGGGGTGTGGTTCATTAATTGAACCCCTGTCGAAATATATTGATTTTTTTATTAAACCACTGGCGATGGCCACGCCCACTTTTCTCCTTGACTCAAGAGACGTTATTAATTTGGTGGAAACAAAAGCATTTGATCCCAGTACTCAAATTCTAGTTACGCTTGATATTGAAGCGCTTTATACAAATATCCCTCAGGATAGAGCGGTGGAGAGCCTGCGCATAATGTTAGACCGGCGCGTGCAACCACATTTGGTTCCTACAGAATTCCTATGTAAAGCAGCAGAGTTAGTTCTTAAGAACAGTTTCTTTAAATTCAAGGAGGAATTCTTCTTGCAATGTAAAGGGACAGCAATGGGGTGTACTTTTGCACCCAACCTTGCCATTATTTTCATGGCACTTTTGGAGGAAGAAAAAATCCTGTCAACATTCAATCCATTTAGGGGTCAAATCAAAGTGTACCGTCGATATATCGACGATATATTTATGATTTGGGAAGGCTCATCAACATCATTGACTTCATTTGTTCAATGGCTTAATGAGATAGACTTAGATATTCATTTTACTTTCGAATATTCAGTATACAGAATTCCTTTCTTGGATTTGTCTATCTTTGTCAAAGAAGGGCATCTCTGTACAGAATTACATAGGAAACCCACAGAGAGAAATACTACGTTGAAATACGAGAGCCAAAATCCAGCTAGTTTACTTTGTAATTTACCATATGGGATGTTCTTACGGCTACGCCGTAACTGCACAGATATCGCAGATTTTGCTAAACATGCAGCGATTTTGGAAAAAAGACTATTAGAACGGGGATATCCAAAGAAACTTATAAAAAATTCCAAAAAGAGAGCTCGATATACCAACCGAGATCTTCTATTGACACCTAAGCGAGACATTGAAAAGAAAGATGAATTAGTATGTGTCTCAACCTTTTGTCAACATAGCAATGCTATTAGAGGTATCATCTTAAAAAACTGGCGAATTCTTAACACATCAGGAATATCTATACCCAGACCTCTATTTGCTTTCAAAAAAAGTAAAAATTTGAAGCAAAAGATTACTCGTGCCAGTAGAACTTTTCCTAAAGTGCATACAATTCGCGATACTAATTCCAACCCAGTGGTGGGACACTACCCTTGTACTTCATGTGTCGCTTGTAAGTTTTCCAAAAAAACTATGTCATTTGAATCACAGACCAGAAAGTGGACCCTCCGCACTTTTACCACTTGTAAAAGTAAGAATGTCATTTATGCCATTCGCTGCCCATGTCAGTTGCTTTATGTAGGCAAAACAACTAGAGAAGTGAGTACCCGTATTAACGAACACCGTTCTAAGATTAGAACTCGAAATCTCAATGCTCCAATGGTAATCCATTTTATTGAGATGGGCCATACGGCTGACCAGGTGGAATGGTTTTGCATAGAAAAAGTATATGCACAAAATCAATTCCAGCTATTAAAAAACTTAGATTACAAAGAACAAATGTGGATATTTAATCTAAAAACATTAACATTGGGCCTTAATACCCTGGAACCATGGAACTCGAGTAACTAAACACTACTCGTCATAATATTTGACACCTTTGGACCGTGAGTCCCTCAATGCGAACTTATATATTTGTAATCTCTAGAGTACTGCACAAACAGTTTTCTGTGGAGGTTTATCTTATTACTGATTACCCTTCTGGCCCACACTCTTTCCACAATTTCCTGCGGGGCCTTCCCACAGTTACCCCTGGTTAGTTTTATTTTGCCCATCGGCAGCAGTTACTACGTCATCTAATTGATCTCTCATGTGTGGGCAAATGAGATATTGTCTTCGAGTGTAGAAAAGAGACATCAAATGTTGTTTTTATAATATTTTCAGCACTTATTATAATGTGCATAAATTAAAATCTTGCCCATACATAACTGACATTGTCTTTTTCTAAGTGCTTTGCTACAGCGCGCGTTATTTCTATATCTGCCGTGCTCTAATTACGGTCTTTTCCTCACGATCGTGTGGACACGTCGTGTAGTACACTATTTTGTTGTCTAATTACGTGCGTCTTTCTTCTAAGATCGTATGGCCACTTAGAACGTAGGCCAGTTCAGTTTGTGGTCACGTGGCTGATTACGTGATCACATGATGTTTTTCACGCGTATATTAACATCTTTGAAACGGTGATACTCTGTTGCACGCTACTTCCAATTGGACCCAGCTGCTATACGGGTGACTAGCTGCCGCGAGAACCGGAGAGTTCCTTCGCTTAAGGTAAATACTCTGCTGCGCGGGTGTTTTTCCGAATCGTTTTTTGCTTTTATTGCATATAGAAGGGAGCCCCATATCTTTGAGTCTTCTATAGGCTATACCATAGCAAAGTAAATTTGTGTGGAGTTAGAAAGATTGAGCATTTTAGTTTTATTTTAATTTGAAATTTCTAAAAAAGCAAGCTTTTCAGTAAGCTAAATTCGATTAACCGCATTTGTGTAAATAATTAGATATTTCACATATTAGCTGGCTTTGGTTTATGAACTTATTTTATTAATTTGCAGTAGCTTCCTTTGGGTCTAGCCAATGATATAATTGTAAGAACAAATGGGTTCTTTTTCACACACTTAAATGTTTGTGTCGTGTTTAGGCCCATATAATATCAGGCGCAGCCCTCCCTGGATCCGGGGAGTCATCTTCACATTTATGGCCGCGGGTTGAACGAGCGTTTGGACATTCCCGGTAAGACCTGTTAGCTCACCCTTGTACATTTTAAATTTTAAATTTATGATCTGCACTGTGGGAGCCAATTGGATGATGTGTAAATGCCCTTTTACACTCTGCAGAGAAGAACTTTGGCGTTCACACATTCCGTTATCTGCAGGAACTTCGACTGGGACGTTGTTATCTAGTGTATACAAGTGGACCCAGTGTATAATTAAAGGCAGAGACGTACAGCCTTCCACTGTATGAATGAAGGTTAGTTTATATTCTTTGCGGTCATGGCCTTACACCACTGGTCCATTGTCAGCCAGTGATAGGTCCTTTCTTAGTTGAATCTTAAGTATGTGACTTTTGTGTTCTGTTCACGGGCCGCAATAGTGAAGGCTCTATACATTGGCCTTGTCATTTGTGTGTATATCTGTAGCACTGATTCTGCCTATGACCTGGTTTCACATCATATCTGCCTCCTAGAGACACCAATATAAGAGGGTAGCACTACTTTCTACCAGACACCTCAGGCCCATCCCGGAGTTATCCCGGGTTGGAAGCAGGCTCTTGTATATGATTACCCATTGTTTTATTTAATTTTTTCATTATACATATCAATTTTATTATTGATGTTATATGTTCTCTTTCCAAGTTTAGGGGTTTCATATATTGATATGTCCCATCTGTGTTTTTTTCTTTTTTTATGTTAGAATATACTTTTGTTACTCCTGATGAAGACGTCACTACACTAAAGTATATACGTCGAAACCGGTTGAGTTTGGACTAAGATGAGGTCGTGGTCAAAAAACTCTGGGACCCATCTTAATTGCCTATGCCACTGATGTTACCTGTTGTGGCCCGTTAAACTGATTTCATATTCTTTCTATAAATTTTTCAGATGAATCAACTATGATGAATTTTCTTATAGATTTTACATTGTATATTGATTGGTGTTTAGTATGAGTGGTTTGTCTAATGGATGGATGAGGTTGTATGCTTGGATGATTGAATAAGATGATTTTTATTATATAGATTTGTTCTTTTTAATAGAAGTTGCTTCCTGCTATGTAAATTGTTTTCACAAGTGCAGATTTAATCATGATTTGTTTGATATATTAAATTAGTATCAGGTTCAATAAAATCCTTGATACCACATTTCTTGAATTGTTTCCTTTGGATGTCTTTCCGTTATCCAAATTCAAAGTAATACTCCCATCCAAAGTGTGGGGTCTCCTGTGTCTTTCAGAGAAACGCACATTGATACAGTGGCAGGTTGTTTAAAATTTGTAACATAACATTAAGCCCAAATTGTGCATGGGGAGGTGAGCAGTGCCTAGTGATGGGGTTGGTGACATGTGCAAGTGTGTTCTACATAAGCATGAATTCTGATAAGTGGATCAACATGGACATCAGTACATAATTGAGTTATACATGCTGGTATTTAGAGTAAATCCAGAATTGGCAAAACAATTGTAAGTGACAATTTGTCAAGAAAATTAAAGATTGCATGTTACTCTAGCGTCCTGTCCCCTTTCCTCCATGCTGTGTGGGCGTCCCTCGCGAGGGACAGGAGACGGAACCTTTTTCACCAGAAAAATCTTCTTCCCCTCTAAATTTGGAGGCGCGCTGAGGCGCGGCCGGAAGCATGCGCTGCCCTGACTCCACCCTTCGGCGCCACACCCCAGTCCCTTTTCCCCCGCTGGCGGGAACAGGCCAAATTCACCAGCGCTCCTGGCCTTGTCTTTGGCCATGTAATTCCACACGCCAATTCTAATTTTGTCTTTTTGTTCAATAGGTTCTTGGTCCTCAGACGCCACAGCTCATCCCCGGCGCATGTCGACTTGACCCCTGTTCATTATACGACTTCGACAGGGTTCAGCAGGTGCCCATCCTGCAAAGGGCCTTTTCCAACGTCATACCCCCATGCCCTCTGCCTACGTTGCCTTGGCCCAGACCACGGTTGGCAAGCCTGTTTGGCGTGCGGCTTGTTGTCCACGAAAGCACTAAAGAACAGACTAGCCAGGTTGCGGGAGCTCTTCCAGCGGTCTTCTTCTGAGGACCTCAAGAGTTTCGTGAGACGCTCCAGGCCAGATGCAGGGCCTATATTTTCATCTGCACCTCACAGGGGGGACTCCTTCCCAGGGACTCTCCTACGCAGGAGGGACCGGTCAGGTCCTTTTACCAACTCGCGCACCGAGGCTCACAGCTACCGGCCTTTGGGCTGAGGGGTCCTCAGATCCTCCAGGTGCCAGGGTTGAGGGGCCGCTAGGCTTTTACTGGGCTTGCGCCCGCCGAGGGGCTCTGCCCTTGTACCGGCATCGTGGCTGAGGAGCTATGCCCTGTTACCGGCAGTACGTCCGGGGGGCGCCTCAACGCAGCTCTAACGATCCCCGGGTGGAGGTTAATACACCTACCGGGCACGTGCCCGAGGAGCGAGGCATGTCGCACGCCTCACAGATAAGAGACTTGGCAGAGGATTGCAGCGACGAGCCGAGCAACAAGTTGCAGCCACATGGTAGGCAGCTTAACAAGATGGCTGACTGGCCAGAAAAGGATACCCGTTCGACGGCTCTGCAAGACTTCGGCAAAGAGCGAGTATCAAGGTGGGACTGGCATCAACCAGGTACGTGGCCTACGGCCTACCCTTCTTATGCGCAGGGCTGCTTTCCCGTGCGTCCGTATGTACAGGGTCGTCAGCGGCCTCAGTTGCCTCTAGTAACCCCTTCAGTGCCCTCCTCCTCTTCGGCCAGCAAGGACCAGATCTTTGAGAGGTTCCTCGGCCTCATGAAGTCTCCTGATATGGGCGGGGGCTATCATCAAGGACGCAGTCGGGGAAGTCATTCACGCTGTGCTAGTGGCACCACAGACTCCTCCGCCAACGCCTCTGGCCCCGGTGCAGCCACCTCCTACGGCTCCTCAGCCTACTCCACAGGCGGTTCCATACCAGCCTCTGCCTCTTCCTCAGCCTCCGGACACTCCTCCTCCACAGAATCCCCCAGACCTTCAGAATACTGATGAGCAGGAGGATCCTGACACACAATCATCTGCCAGGGCCTTCGACGAATGGATCCTGGGCCTGGCGGAATACTTGGGCCTCCCACAGCCCCAGGTCGAACAGCCGGCAGAGGGTGTCCTCGCTGAGATCCTCACGAGGCGCCCTTCCGCCAGAACGGGAATTCCACTGCAAACCGATGTAGTCTCCCTCGCCAAGAAGGGTTGGCTCAAACCACACTCCGTCCAGCCAGTCAACTGCCGCCTGGACGCCAAGTACAGGCAGATGGAGGGTGATAAACTCTTGCTTTCCTCCCATCCTCAGCCACATTCCCTGGTGATCGCTGCAGCATCACTGTACTCCAAACCTCAGTCGTCCTCATCTTCATCAAAGGCGCTGTTAGGCAAGGAGGAGAATACCTTGCAGGCATATGGTAAAAAGCTGTATGCCAACGCTTCCTTGCACCTGCGACAGGCCAACGCAGACACCATGCTGGCGGCTCCTAACAAGAGATTATGGCGGGAAATTGCTGCCTTCCTCCCGGAACTCCCCTCCCACAGCCAATCACGTTTCAAAGGTGGGTCTAGCCGAGGCCAAACTTGTGGCGCAGGATATCATGGAGTCCACGCTAGCACACATGGATACCTCTGGACGTGCCATCTTTATTGCCACGGACATAAGAAGGATGGCCTGGCTCCGAGCAACCAAGTTCAACCCGGATGTCCTGGAATGTATTCTAGATCTGCCCTTCAAGGGCAGTGACCTCTTCCACGCCAGCACATATGAAGAGCTGGACAAGAAGAATAGCTCTCAGACGGCTGCGTCTTTATCCATTCTGACAAAGGCCACCCCCAAAGCGTATTTCCAGTCTCTGCAACGCTCGGATAAGGGTTGCTCATCTGGAGGCTTCCGCGGCTTCCAGGAATGGAGGTCTAGGCAGCCGGAACGCTCGCCGACCCCTAGTCGGCGCAAGCATCAAAAAGGGGGGGGGGTGGGGTGAGACGGCAAGGGCTTTTTTCAGTCCCCCCTCCTCCACAAGTTACCAGTGGGGGGCAGACTTGCCCTTCACGCACACTTTTGGTGACAAAACTTTGCGGACCCTGGATCCTGTCAGTAGTCTCCTCAGAGTACTGTCTACCTATTCCGGCCTCTCCTCCCTCCTCTTCTCCCCTCCCTCATGTAGGGACAGCAACTCTTTCGGCAGAGATTCAGTCACCCGTCCTGAGCCAGGCCGTGGAGGAAGTCCCAGCCTCCCAGCAAGGTTCGGGCTTTTACTCCAGGATTTTCGCCATTCAGAAGAAGAACCAGGCGGGCCTGAGTTGTACTGGATCTTTCCACCCTCAACCTCTCCTTACCTCTTCAGAGATTTAAGATGGTTACGCCAGCCTTTATTGCGGAGACTTTGTGCAGGGGAGACTGGATGTGCTCCCTGGATCTGAAGGATGCTTATCTGAACATCCCGATCTGGCAACCCCATCGTTCTTTCCTCCGGTTCATGGGCTGCCATTTTCAGTACAAGGTCCTCCCTTTTGGCCTCAACTTGGCCCCCAGGGACTTTACCAGACTCATGAATGCTGTGGCAGCCCTTCTCCGGGCTCAGGGCCTCCACATATACCCATACCTAGACGACTGGTTCGTCAGGGCTACATCTCCGGAAGCAGTTCAACACTTTTCCCAGGCACTAATGAACACATTACACGACCTGGGCTTTTCGCTGAATCTCAGGAAGTGACACCTGCAACCCACGCAGTCTCTAACCTTCCTGAGCCTCACCTGGGACACGCGCTCTGAGAGGGTCTTCCCATCAGAGGACAAGATCTCGGCCGTCAAGATGGCCACGCCCCACTTTCTCAGCCGAAGCTCTACTTCGGCTTGGTGGTACCAACCTCTCCTGGAGCTTTTTGCAGCGGTACTGTTGGCCGTGCCCTACACAAGACTCAGGATGAGGAGGATCCAACTCTGCTTCTCAGCGTTGTGGAACCAGGAGAAGGGATTGCAGGCCGAAATAATCAAGATCCCCACTCTCTCCACCCGGACCTCACATGGTGGTCTGAAGACTGCAACCTGAGGACGGGCAAGCCCTTCAGGCCCCTCCACCCCACAGGTGACGATTACCACGGACTCCTCCCTCAAAGGATGGGGAGCCGCCCTAGAGGATCTATCGGTCCAAGGCACCTGGACCCGTCAAGAACAAGAGTACTACATCAATTGGCTGGAACTGAACGCCATCTGGTTAGCGCTCAGAGCCTTCCTCCCACGGCTCATGGGAAGGGTTGTCCTCATCTAGACAGACAACTCGACAAAGTATGTACTAAATCAACAAGCAGGCAGGGACCAGGTCCCCCTCCCTGTGCAGACTGGCGATCAACATGTGGGAATGGGCCTTGGAAAATTAGATTTTCCTCATGGCAGTCCACCTCCCGGGGGAATCCAACCTGGAACCGGACAGGCTCAGCAGGTTGGGGGCGGACAACTACAGTAGGCAGCTGAACGACCTCGTGGCACAGGAAATCTTCCACAGATGGGGCCCCTCCCAGGTGGATCTCTTTGCCACCAGGCACAACAGGAAGTGCCCCCAGTTCGCCTCCTGGCAGGGGCAAGGCCGGGACTCCCTAGGAGACGCCTTATGGATTCAGTGGAACGGCATGGCAGCATACGCCTTCCCGCCCACCCCACCCCACTGATTCACAGAGTGCTTTGCAAGATCAAGGACTCGCGCCAGCTCAACCTCATTCTGATAGCTTTGTGGTGGCCAGCCAGGCCATGGTTCTCTGAGCTGCTCAGCCTCTCGGAGGTCCCTCCAATCCACCTCCCGACGGGCCCAGCACATCTTCTGACACAGCAGGGGGGCAGAGTCGTCCACCCCGCACCTCAGAAGCTGGCCCTCACAGCGTGCTTCCTGAGCAGGTGAGGCTCAGCCACCTCAACTTATCCCAAGCCAATCTGGAAATCATACAGGGGGCTAGGAGCAAGGCTACCAGAGCCCAATATAAGAGTAAATGGACTAGGTTCTACCACTGGGCGCGCACTCCAGGGAGATTGACCTGCAGGCCTGTTCACTGGAACGACATGCTGTAATTCTCGGCACACCTCGAGAAACTCTGATGTGCAGGTGGACACCTGCCACACATACCTCTCCGCCATTGGGGCTTACAGGAACTCGCAGGAGGGGGGTCTTCTCTTCCCCCAACCCGAATGTCAAGAGACATTTGGCCGAACTCGCTGGACTCTACCTGCCCATTAGGAAGCCACACCACATGTGGGATCTGAACCTAGTCTTGGGCGCCCTTGCGCACAAGCCGTTTGAGCCTATGGCGTCCGCGCACATCAGGCTGGTCACCATCAAGACGGCCCTTCTAATCGGCCTCACTTCAGCACGCAGGATCAGCGAGATCCAGGCTGTAGTCGCATCAGTCGTACACTACCTTTCACAAGGATAAGGTGGTCCTGCAGACCCATCCGGCATTTCTACCTAAAGTGCCATCAGCCTTTCACTTAAACAAGGAGATTGTCCTTCCTACATTCTTTGCCGACCCTAAGGATGAGCCTCGGAGAGTTCTGCACTGCCTAGATGTCAGGCGTGCCCTGAAGTTCTACCTGGACAGGACAAAGGGCTTCTGCAAGTCGGATGCCCTGTTCATCACCTTCGGAGGCGCCAGGCCAGGCTATCGGGCCTCTAAAGCCTCCATTTCCCGCTGGATGGTCTCTGCCATCAAGGAAGCGTACGAGGGCCAGCATAGACCCCTTCCGGTGAACATGCATGCCCACGCGGTCGGGGCCAAGGCAACGGCCATCGCCTTTCAGCACCATGTCCCGTGGCAGGTCATAAGCAGGGCGGCCACATGGGCCACCCCATCCTCTTTCTGCAAGCATTACTGTTTGCAGGCCGGCTCCAGGTCAGATGCAGCTTTCGGACCGGCGGTTCTCCGGAACCTGTTTGCTTAAGGAGGGTCTCCTCTCCATCCTGGGGCTACATTCGGTTGTAATCGCCCATGCATTATGGAGGAAAGGGGACGGGACGTAAGAGTAATTCTAAGTTACTCACTGTAGTGACTAACAGACTCTTAGTCCATAGTCCCCTTTCTTCCATACGTCCCACCATCCTGCCCCCTAATAATCTGGTGTCATTAGGCAATGGTAAATCTATTGTCGACGCATCTTTGGGGACTGAGGTGTGACGCCGGAGGGCGGAGTCATGGCAGCGCATGCTCCCAGGACTGCGCCTCCGCGCGCCTCTAAATTTAGAGGGGAAGAAGATTTGTCTGGTGAAAAAGGTTCTGTCTCTCATCCCTCGCGAGGGACGCCCATGCAGGATGGAGAAAAGGGGACTATGGACTAGTACGTTAGTAACTACGGTGAGTAACATATAATTAATGGGAAAAGCCCACATAATTGAAGAAAGTCAAGTTGCACCAAGGATAAAAGGAATGAAAAAGAAGATACGTTGTGATTAATATCACTGTGCTGTTTTGTAGCTGAAGAATCTCTCATAGTTGAGAAACCGTTGGACGATCCAGCACCTGGCTCCTCATGGCCATATCTGACTCAGGCAAGGGAGGTTCTTTTAAAGGGAAGACTTATCTTTTCAAAGATTGCCTGAGATGTTCAAAGAAAAAGTTTTTATACGAGACCCCCATCAGGAGTGCATCTACTGCCTTTATCCCAATGACATACAAGAATGTCAGATCTGTCGGAGCTTCACCCAGAAGACCCTACAGGACAGACACAGGAGGCTCCGTCTCCATCCAGAGAGTAAGTGCCACTCCTCTGATGAGGAATCAGTAAAAATCGCTGCTGTGACCTGCTACAGGACACCTGAGAAGCATGTTTCCAAGAGGAGAGCTCAATCAATGGAAAGGGAGAAAGCACCACCATTTAATACTAAGAAAAAGGGTAAAAAGTAACTAAAGGGCCCTTCTGCAACGAAAGCAAAACATCCAGCTCTGACTGAGAAAACCTCTTCCGCAAGCTCGTCGATCGCAGGTAGGACGACCCTGGCAACTTCCAAGGGCTTGTCGACGTCCAAATCATCCACGACGGGCAGATCCCAGAGACCCTGTCCACGAAAGGACCCATCGAAAAAAACATGAGCGATCCTCATCCATGACATAGTCCACATAAACTCCATCGACTGTAAAGTCCCCGTCCACGGAAAAAGTACCACGAAGGACCGTTAGCCGACAGCCACATTACAGGCTATGGAAAAATCATGGTCATTGAGCGGACTCTCAAGTGTTGCACCATCCACAGAAAGACCTTAAAGCCACAACTGTCCTCGTCGGTGAACAAACAACAAGCGGAGTAAAGGGACAAACAAGCCCTTTCAATACCATATGCTTCAGGTTCTAATACTCCAAACCTTTCACCAATTAAGGAAATGCTACAATTCCCAGATATCATTCAGAGACATTTTCCTGAAGATGTTGAGGAGGTCTGAGAGACGGAGATCTGTGCCCAAATAGCACAGTATCCCCATGGCAAACAACTTCCAAGTACACCCTGGATCCATTCCAACTGTCCCTAATGCAATCTCTGAAAAATATAATGGATGAATTCGAAAGTAAACAAAACTTGCATAGCTTCTGCGATGCACGCCAGTGAGGGAGATTTCGACATAGCACCTATCCATAGGGAAAAAACAGTTTGTGGCCAGGTTTGACCACCCAAGAGGCAGAGAAGCGTCTCCCTGCCATGTTACACCAATACTGATATCATTCCATGTGAACGATCCCCATCAATGGCAGGACTCCATCAAAGATGCATATCAAGACCAAACCAGAGGAAGGAGAGATCGCAATGAATGGAAGGACTAAGAAATTGAAAAGCAGAAGAAGCAAGACTCCCTGAGGAGTTCGACTCCATCCTGATGATATCGCATCATTCCATTCGATCAAAGGTAAAGCTGTGCGGATGTTTAATCTTAGTCTCATCTGAAGAAAAGTCTAGGCTATATGAGCACAGAGGTAAGAGGCGACGGACTACCACCGCTGTACCAATTCTATATACCATATGGGAGGTAGGAGAGCGTATACTCTCTAACCAAGCTCTCAACTACTTCTGCCACAGCTAGGCCTGAGAAAAAGTACAAAGCCCCTGAGAATGCACCACTAAGCCAGTGTCTGTTATCGCAGTAGCCGTGAGGAAGAAACTTTCAAACCCTGCCTCGCCTCACAGCCCTACCGGACAAGAAGGGCAGAAAACTGTACGTGCAAGGTAGAAAGGTGTAGCCTTCAGTATCGCTTTCCATCAGGATGGCCAATGCACTCGCTATGACAACTAGATTTGACACGGGACTATGGTACAAGATGGCCAAGTTCATGGGCCATTTCCTAAATGAGTTTCAGGAGGTGGCTCAAGCGATTGTCAAGGAGGGTGTAAATTCCATCTGATCACATGATCGGCTCCTCAATTGATGCAACGGAATCAGGGTCCCGTCAAATGGCACCCGGAGCAGTCCGCAGACACCAAGCCTGGATGAAAGCCACCAACTTTCGACCTGAAATACAGACCCAAATTCTGAACATGCTGTTTGATGGCCAAGAATTGTATGACATGAAGATAGATGATAACCTGAAGGGGATCACAGCATACAAGGACACAGCCAGGGCCATCAGCTCACTGAAGGACAAATAACATAGACCTTGTTGCTCCTTTTGTGCGGTGCAAACTGAAAGGCATTTTCTCTTACACGTAACACTAGTAGAAAGTATCCGCAGTTTTTTAAAAGCTTTTCAAATCTCTCGCCATTCCCTGCCCCACCTTCAGCCTGACTGAATCGGTCTCTTTCTTTGTTCTGGTTACAGCCCTTGAGTGTGCACAAAGATCAGGCTCCTTTAAATGCAAATAAATTAGCCAGCACACCTGAATTACAAACATTTTGTACTAGTGGCGTGCAATTTTTCACCCCATATGAATTGTTACAACAATGCATTAACGTTAACGCTATCCATAAATACAGCCGGGCAATATTTGTCGCTTTGCAAATGTGGGTGCAAAATTGCACCGTATCAGTCCAATCTAAATATCTAAATCTGAAATGTTTTTGGAGGTAGTCATTGAATATTAGGGAGATTAGGAATATAAACGGCACCCGAATAAATCAGAGTTCACTGTTAACTGTTCGCTGGGAGTGGAAAAGCGCTGTTTGTGCATAGGTTGGCACAGGCTAAATCCCATTTTTCACTAACAGATTTGGCACAGCTTTGTCTGTCAGTTGAGGAGTAGAGGAAACATTACTTCTGTTAGCAGACTGCCACCCACTCTCCAAATTCCCTTTTTTTCTTTTGACATAATATGCTCTGCAGTTATGCATTCGAAAGGTCAGTCTCCCCAAGCTTGTTTAATGTACCTACTTTTCAAAAAGGCAAAACCTGAAGAGAGAGCCTACACACATACACAAGTTGTTATGGTTTGGATGCATGCCAAGAGTGGAGAACTGGTTAGGAGCCCTTCCCTTTCGCACTTGATAATTGGGAACAGAGCAGGATGAGGTAGGACACATGTTGCATTAATTAAGTGGTAAGTAATGTTTTAGCTTACTTTCTCCCCTTTTAGATAATGCCGTAAATTACACCTTAGTAAGAGAATGAGCGCATTTGAATGCCAGTAACAGCATAACAAATGATATTTTTCCATCATTACTGGATATCTATATAATGAATTTCATAACGCATACAAAATAGTACCAGCTATTCTCAATACAAGCTGCTGCAAAATACACCATCACACTTGCACATGTAAGAATAATGTACAAGCATTAGTACCTAAAACCTAATGCTTTTCAGGCCCTATTGATATGTGTTTGGAAAGTAAATTGCACATTTTGGAAGCAATTTTTCCCAAATTTTCATGGGGGACATACCCGCACCTGCTGGGGCTTGAGCTCGCTCACTTCCAAATTCACCCTGATTTGATTTACGCCCCACCGCCTTTCAAAGTAACCAGTCGCCACTGCCTTCAAGCTCTAGAGTGGTGGCAGGACAAGGACGAAACCTTCAACAGGGCATTCCATTTCAGTCTCCAATAATATCAAACCTCATCCTCAGGACGGAATGCATTTCTATCAGGCTGGGGAGCACATCTGGGAGACTTGCAAGTAAAGGACACATGGTCCAAGGAGGAATCCAACCTACACATCCATATCCCGGAACTCTCAGTCATTCTGTGGGCGCTAAGGTCATTTCAGCCAGTCCTAAAAGGCCAGGTTGTGGCTGTGCAGATGGACACTCCCTCGATGCACTATACAAACAAACGAGGGCCACAAAGTTGGCACTAATGTCTTCAGAAGCACAAACTGTGGAAATGGGCTCTCAAGGAAGGCTTTCAGGTCAGAGTGGAACACCTTCAAGGGAAGTGCAGCATCCAAGCGGATCACTTAATCAGGGACGGAGTGGCTGGTGGCTGCTGGGGCCAGAGCGCACTCTGTCTCATTTGCAGGGGGAACCTGCCCTGCTGATGGATAAACTGTAGGCCAAGTACCTGGTTGATACCAGTCCCACCATGAGACTCGTTCTTAGGGGGTGGCGTTGGCCGAGCGGCCATGTCTGACGCAGCAGCCATCTTGTTGAGCTGCGTGCCACGTGCCAAAGTCGTGGTGCTTTGCTCTCTGGGCCCGGCCTCCTCCAAGACTCAGTGTTGGAGCATGGGGCCTACCCTGCACCTCAGGCCTAGGCCTGGAAGGCGTCCCGCCCTCCGCATTGTCACCGGTAGTGCTGCGAGAACGCGCCCCCTCAGACATTGAGCCGGTACAAGTAAGTTGCCCCTCGGGCGTACAACCGGTAAAAGACCCTTGCAGTCCCTCAGCACTGCTTCCGGAAGGATCCAACGCCCCCCCCCCCCCCCCCGAGCATTGGTGCGAGTGCTGGTGCGAGAACCTGAGAGGTTCTTCCCCCTCAGGCGTTTCCTTGGGAAGGAGTCGCCCTTACGGGGTGCGGTGGAAAATAGCAACCCTCCTTTGGGCCTTGATCTCTGTTTGACAAAGTCCTTTAGATCCTCTGGAGGCGACCTTTCAAAGAGCTCCCTCCACCTAGCTAGCCTGTTTTTCATTGCGCGTGGAGTCAATGCATCGTATGCGGTACAACCTTGCCAGCCGTGGGCGGGGCCAAGGCAGTGAAGGCAAAGAGCGTGGGGGTCGGATGTAGGAAAGAGCCCCCTCGCAGGGTGGACACTTGCTGAAGCCTGCTGAAGTCGACATGCGGCGGGGGGGGGGGGGGCGTGACGCTGGAGGACCAAGTATCTGAATGACAAAAAGAAGACCAAAAGATAGAAGATCCTGGGAAGAACGCGTGGAATTACATGGCCGAAGCCAAACCCAGGAGCGCTGCTGAAATTGGCCCGTTACCGTCGATGAGGAAAAGGGAACTGAGGTGTGACGCCGGTGGGCAGAGTCAGGGTAGTGCATGCTCTCAGGGCTGCACCCCCCGCTTGCCTCTAAATTTAAAGGGGAAGAAGGTCTTTCTGGTGAAAAAGGTTCCGTCTCCCGTCTCTACGAAGTATCGCCCATGCAATATGGAGGAAAAGGGGACTAACGACTAAGAGTACATTAGTCACTACGGTGAGTAACTTGTAATTTCTCTGATCTGGCAGTTAAGATGTTTCTAAAAGGTCTGCTTAGGACTTTTCCGCCTATACCACAATTTATCCCGAACTGGTAACTCAATGCGGTTCCAGCGGCTTTGATGGTGGCACCTTAATAACCCATCCAAAAATGTGATTTAAAATTCCTTTTGTGGACGTTGGCCTTCCTAATAGCAATCACTTCAGCGAGATGCATTCGCGAACTACAAGCCTTATGTACAGATCCTCCATTCACCGTCTCCCACAAGGCCCGTGTATCCCTCAGGCCACATCCAAAGTTCCTCCTGAAAGTTGTTTCGGAAATTACTGTCGGAACGGATTGTGCTACCAACCTTATTGCAAGTCCTTCATTTCTACATGCAATGCACAAGTGCATTCTGGACATCCTCCAGGTTATTTGTTTCCTTTGCAGCCCATGCAAGGGTCAAGCCATCGCCAAACAAGGCCTTGCTTGCTGGCTGGTGGGCTGTTTTACTCACTGTCTCGATCAAGGGAGACCGCTCGCACGTCTAGCTACTGCAAATTCAACCAGAAGGGAGTCAGCTGGCGGACAAGCAGTTGATTGCTTGATGTAGGAGCACCCTTGTTCTTTCCCTCCTTCACTTTATATTTAAGCATGCATAATGTGTTCTGTGGTACGCCTCCGTGTTGGGTACTGTGGAACTATTGTGTGCTTCATGAAAGTATGTCATGTGTCCACTGCTTGGTCTTCTATTCAAGCATGTGAAGTTTTAGTTACCTGTAACTGTAATTCGAAGGGATTGGGTCCTCCGACGTATTCCATATCTATGACGGGTAATGTCCACAGCTGTGCTGCTTCGGAAAATCTTTGGCGTCTGCGTCCTGTGTCGATGACGTCGATGCGCCGTCCCCGAGGACCTCCTCCGACGGCCGACGTCACCCGATGTGATAAGTAGGACGCACGACGCCCATAGCCTCAGTTCCGTTTTTTCTGCGAACGTGTTCGCTTCGTGAATCTCGGTGCGCCTCGATTCGTTGGAGTTTGCTGTTTTCAATTGTCGGTTCGTTGAACCTGTTCGGTTTGTTGTGAAGACCTGTTCGTGGCGATGTCTTCTTCGTCTTCAACCCCGCGTCCGGGCTTCAAGAAATGCGGGGACTGTGGGTCCAAGATGTCGGTCACGGACTCGCACGACGCCTGCCTCTGCTGCCTCGGGGAGAACCACGATACGGATGACTGTGTCGACTGCCAGTCGCTCACGGCAAAGGCCTTGCGGGAACGCAAGAAGAAGCTGTCGGTAGGCCGGGTGTCTAAGCCCCGGAAGTCGAGGTCTGCGGGGCTTTCGACGGATGACTCGAAGGGCGACTCTCCGCGTCATCATCGGAAATCCAGTGGGTCACCTTCCAGGAGTCGGTCTCGCCACTCCTCCGCCTCTTCGAGGCATTCCAGGAAGCACCGGCATAGGTCGCCTTCCCCGTCCTCTTCTGAGGACTCCGCCCATCGGCGGGTCGCTTATCCCTCCATGCAAGCAACACCGGAGGAATGGGCTTACTTCGGGAAGCAGATGCTAGCGATTCTTGAATCGCAGGGCACCGGTCCGTCCGCGCCTCCGAGTGGGGTCGGTCGGCACCGGTCGAGAGACACCGCTTGTACGCCTTCGGGCTCGGGTGGTCGGCACGGCTTGCGGGAGAGGTCCCGCTCGAACAAGGGTAGCCGTTCTTGCCATGCCCGTTCCAGGTCCCGGTCCTCGATGCGCTCGAGACCGCGTTATCCTGTGCCGTCTTCGAAGAAGACGTCGACGCCTGTGGCGCCGAGGTTGTCGACGATTTCTCTCGAGGCTCCGCCTCCGAGGGGGTCGTCGGCGCCTAGGTCTTCAAGAGACACGCTCGGAGCTCCGGCTTCGAGGCCTGTGTCGATGCTGGCTGGCAGCGCTGCAGCTGACGTCGACGCCGATTCGCTCGACGCCTTTTCCGCCGACTCGTTCGGCGCCCTCGACGCCTTTCGAGGCAGTGGTGTCGGAGGGGCCCCGTGGCACGGGGTTTGCCCCTAGAAAGGCTCTGGCTAAGGTCAGGCACTGCTTTGGTCCCCAGAGGTCTTCCTCTCCCCGCCTGGAGTACATTTCAGAGGGTGATGAAGGCTCTGATGGCGGCCTGGTTCCGGTTCCAGATGAACTTATCTCGGGCCATAGCCAGTTTGATGACCTGCGGCAGTCGCTGTATGATGCCAGTGGACTGGACACCTCTCCGGAGGTGGAGTTTTGTCGGCCGGAGCCTGGCACTCATGCCGATTCTTCATATCGGCGCCTTATGTCTCGGGTCACCGAGTATTTGAGTTGGTCAGCTCCCCCAGGGGAGTTCGTTCAGGATGATCTCATGGACATCCTTGATCTTGGTCCCCCCACTGACCCGGTTTTGCCTTTTCATATGGCTCTGCAGAGAAGGGTGGCGGCGGCTTGGACTGCTCTGGAGAGTCTCCTGGCAGTGGGCAAGTCTTTGTCGCTAAAATACCGTCCAGCCAGTAGCGACCCCTGCTACTTGTCTAGGCACCCCACTCCGGAGAGCTTGGTGGTGCAGGCGGCTACGGCCCCGGCAAAGCAGGCGTCGTATCCTACCATCCCTCCGGATAGGGACGACAAACGTTTTGATGGCTGGGCGAATAAAGTGTTTTCTTCGGGGGGTATGGCGCTTCAGGCGGCCAACTCCATATGTGCCTTGTCTCGTTTCACACACACTCTGTGGAACTGTGTTGCATTAGCGGCTGAACATATTCCCGAAGGGGACAAATGGGATGGTTTTCTTGCTATGATTCAGGATGGCAAGGATGCCATGTGTGAGGCCGTTCAGTCGGGTTTGGACTTGGCGGATTGTGTCAGCCGGTCCATGGCGGCGAGCACCGTAATGCGCAGGTTTGCGTGGGTTTACGGAAGTCTGGGTTCGCTCCTGATGTGCAGTCCCGGCTCCTCAACATGCCCTTTGACGGTGAACACCTTTTTGGCAGCAAGACTGATTAGAGCCTTGAGAGGTTGCAGACCTCCAAAGCTGCAGCGAAGTCGTTGGGCGCTGCAGTTCGCCAACCTCCGCCTTTTCGTCCTAGGGGACAGCAATGGAGGGGAGGTTCCTTTCGCTATTACTCGTCCTTCAGTAAAGCGAGGGGAGCTAGCAGTCAAAGAGGCCATCGTAAGAGTGCCAGAGGTGGAAATAAAGGTACTCGAGGTGCCAAGGCCGCTCGGGCAGTTGCCTCTTTGCCCTCATGCAACGCCGCAGCCGCTACCACTCAGTCATGAGGCCAGGACCCATGGTTCGCCGGTTGGGGGAAGGCTGGCGCAGCATCTTGTAGAGTGGCAAGCCATTACTTCGGATGTGTGGGTTCTGGAGATCATAACCCACGGCTACTGTCTTCCTTTTCAGCAGAGGCCTCACGACAATCCACCAGGGAGCCTCTCTTTGAAGAGTCCGGATCCGCTTCTTGCACAGGAAATTCAAGCTCTGCTGGAGAAAGGCGCCATAGAACTGGTGCCTGTAGCGGAGAGGAACAAGGGATGGTATTCCCCTTATTTTTTGATATCGAAGAAAGACTGGGGATTGAGACCTGGACCTGCGCGGTTTGAACAAACTCCTCAGGAAGGACAAGTTCAAGATGGTGACTCTTTCTCAAGTCCTCCAGGCCCTTCAACTTCAGGACTGGTTGGTTTCTCTTGACCTCAAGGATGCTTACTTCCATGTGCCGATCCATCCCAAGCACAAGAAGTACCTGAGGTTCGCGGTTGGCGACTCGCACTTTCAGTTTCGGGTCCTGCCGTTCGGATTGACCTCCGCCCCGAGGGTTTTCACCAAGCTCATGGTAGTGGTGGCAGCGCATCTCAGAAAAGGGGGGATTCACGTCTACCCCTACCTGGACGATTAGTTGATCAGGGGGAGCTCTCCCGAGCAAGTCCTGGATCATCTGTCCGTCACCTGCCACTCCCTTCACAGGCTGGGCTTCTCCCTCAATTTAAAGAAGTCCCATTTGACACCAACGCAGCGACTCCAGTACATCGGAGCAGTGCTCGACACGTCCCTGGGGCAGTGTTTTCCTCCTCAGGTGAGGGCTCTTCACAAACAGCAGATGGTGCACAAGTTTCATTTAGCCCAGGATCTCCCAGCGTCCGAGTTCTTGAGACTGCTCAGCCTCATGGCATCCTGCATTCTTCTGGTGCCAGAGGCTTGTCTGCAGATGAGATCTTTCCAGTGGGCACTCAAGCGCCAGTGGTCTCAGTCCTCCGGCAGGCTGTCGGACCCTGTTCAGGTGCCGCCCTCGGTGGCCCAGGACCTTCTGTGGTGGGCCGTCGAGGGCAATCTGATGAAGGGGGCCCCATTTTGGCTGCCCTGGCCGGAGGTGACAATCGTGACAGACGCATCCCTCACGGGTCAGCGGTCGTTGGTCTGTCGGAGTCCAGACTCCATATCAATTTTTTGGAGCTGAGGGCCGTCAGGCTAGCCCTGAAGGCTTTTCTGCCGACTGTGCGCGGAAAGAGTGTCCTGATTCTAACGGACAACACGGTGGCCATGCACTACCTCAACAAAAGGGGGGGGCATGGTCACTTCCGCTGTGCAGGGAGGCGATGCAGCTCGAATTCTGGGCCATCCAGCAGGAAGTTTCGATCTCGGCTGTTCATCTGGCCGGAGACGACGAGACGGCGGATGATCTGAGCAGGCAGAGCTCGATCTCTCACGAGTGGGAGCTGGCTCAGGAGATTCTCCTGGAGATCTTCGCCCTTTGGGGGACCCCTCAAGTGGATCTCTTCGCCTCCAGTGTCAACCGGAAGTGCGAAAGGTTTTGCTTGCGGGAATTTCCTCCAAAAGGAGCCTTAGGAGACACGTTCGTGGTGGAATGGTCATTCCCACTGCTGTACGCGTTTCCTCCAGTCCCCGTCATCCCGCAAGTGCTGCAGAGGTTACGGAGGTTCGGTTCCCGGATGATCCTCATTGCTCCGGCGTGGGCCTGGAGGACGTGGTAACCAGACCTTCTAGACTTGTCCATCTGCCCTCCACGTCGTCTTCCCTACCGAGACGATCTGCTCTCACGGGAGGGGGGGTCAGGTTTTCCATCCAGAGGTCAGATCCCTCAATCTTCACGCTTGGCTTCTGAAAGGTTGAGGTATAAGGATTGGGACCTCCCTGAAGACGTGATGGAGGTGTTGCTCTCGGCCAGGCGGCCGGCACCTAAGTCTCTATACCGTTGCCGTTGGAGAAAGTTCTGCGACTGGTACAGAGTTCAGAATGTGGATCCTTTTGAATGTGACATTCCCATGGTTCTGTCTTTTTTTGCTTTCTTTGGCCCACAGGGGCTTGCAAGTGGGGACCATTAAAGGTTACCTGGCGGCGCTGTCCATATTTAAGCGCTCGTCTGAAGAGTGTTCCTATTTTAAAATTCCTTTAATTTCGCAGTTTTTGAAAGGGCTCACTAATGTTTTCCCTCCGTCACCTTTTCTGGTGCCAGGTTGGGATTTGAACCTTGTTCTTAAGTTTCTTATGGGTGCTCTGTTTGAGCCTTTACATTCTTGCCCTTTGAGGACCCAATCCACTCTGAAAACTGTTTTTGGTTGCGGTTACTTCCGCTAGCAGAGTGAATGAGTTACAGGCACTTTCAGTTAAGCCACCCTTCACTGTGTTTCATAAGGACAGGGTTGTCCTTAGAGTTCGTCCTTCTTTTCTTCTGAAGGTGGTTTCGGAATTTCATTTGAGACAGAAGGTTGTTCTTCCGGCGTTCTATCCTCCTCCACATCCTGGTAAGGAAAAGGAGAGGCTCCATAGGCTTGATCCTAGGAGAGTGTTGAGCTTTTATATTTCACGCATGTCCCGGGTCAGAGTGGACGATCAACTTTTCATTGGTTACGCTGGAAAGCGTTTGGGACAAGCTGTGACGAAACAGACTTTGTCTCAGATTATTTTAGCTATCTCCGAGTGTTACCGCTTGGCGGGTAAGGATCCTCCGGCTGGCTTGCGGGCCCATTCTACCAGGGGAGTGGCTGCGTCTACTGCTCTGCAGATGGGAGTTCCCATTCGTCACATCTGTGATGCAGCCACCTGGGCTTCAGTACATACTTTTGTACGTCACTACTCCCTCGATTCCATCAGAGGGCAAGATCTGGCTTTTGGCAAGGCAGTTCACTATTCCGCAATTTGATTGGGCATGCTAAATTTGTATTCTAAATTCTTTCCCACCTCCTTGCTTGGTACTGCTTTGGGAGTCTGTCATAGATATGGAATACGTCGGAGGACCCAATCCCCTCGAAGAACAAGTTACTTTCTTACCTGGTAACGTTCTTTCGATGGGATGGTCCGACAACGTATTCCATATCGCTCCCTCCCTGCCTTCCCCGCTGCAGAATTTCTTTTGCGATTGCAGCTTGCGTTCCGCAAGGCCTTGTGTGTGTCTGACTGGCAGAAAACTGGTGGCACACGTTCTGGGAAAAAACTATAACTGAGGCTATGAGCGTTGTGCGTCCTACTTATCACATCGGGTGACGTCGGCCGTCGGAGGAGGTCCTCAGGGCGGCGCATCGACGCAGGACGCAGACGCCAAAGATTTTCCGAAGCAGCACAGCTGTGGACATTACCTGTCATAGATATGGAATACGTCGTCGGACCATCCCATCGAAAGAACGTTACCAGGTAAGAAAGTAACTTGTTCTTCTCCAAAATTGGTATCTTTCATAGATTTACATGCGTCCGCCTGCCACACGGGTAAGGCTGCTCTAGTATAGTCAGTCTATCAGTCACTATATTAGAGGCTCACAATCTGAGGATGGCTAACTGGGGTGGAGAATAAGCCCTACCAACTCATTGGCTAGGTAGAAAAGGACCAAAATGAGGTGGATGGACTACAAAAGTGAAAGCCAGATAGGTTTTGTTAGCAATGTACATTGCTTTGTTTGTACAATTTTTAAATTGCACAGGATTCCCAGTCTGACGACTGGGAATATTTAAGCATGTGACTCTATGAAATATATTAATGGTGGAGAAATACAGTTGCAGGTAAGTAACTAAGACTTGTTGTAGTGACTACTTTACTCTAAATAATGTTTCCTTCACCCAGGTCCTATGCTAATTTAAAATCATTCCAGTATCAGTTTAACTGTCATACATGGTACTTTCCATTAGAGCTTCTTTGCTTGGATCATTGTTCATCCAAAAGTAAAAGCACCAATGAGGTCCGGTTTAACCAGGTTTCACTTTGTTTTAAGACACAAGTAAAGCAAGTTTGCGTATTAATCGAAACAAGAACTGCTGAGAATGATGTCAGTGAATGTAAATGTGTTAAAGGACTAGATCTGAAATGGCACATGCAGCCTATCTTGATATTTATTTAAGAGAGAACATTTTACATTAACAAATTCTTATTCCATTGAAAATCACTGATGCATCCCTTTACTGACCTGTACTATCCAGTAAAAACAAAAGCATTTGTTTGTCTATAATATTAATGTTATTTATTTGCTGCTTTTTTTCCTCTTTAGAGAAGACTGCTGAATATTTTCTGCAGCACGTTGACAGTGCATGCGTGTTCTGGAATGCTAGCACCAGATTTTCTGATGGATACAGATTTGGTCTTGGTAAGCTAACTGATCATTTTCTTTGGCGTCATTGCACAATTATTGTAATACATTTTATTTTAATGGATTGCTTGCTCCCACAGATTCCTCATCTTGATGGATCATCCCCTTAGCACCTGCTGCTCAGACAATTTTAACAGGGAGCGCAGTGCGGCTTCACATAGTCTCTCGACTTCCTTGTGTCTCGACCACACCACTCCTCGACTCAAGATGTGATGTTGATCATCATACTTAAGGAATACACTTTGCCTCCTTACCTCATTTCCTTTTCTCCGGACGCTCAGCACACTGTTCGGAACATGGCTCGAACTTTTGATTCAAAACTGTCCGAATGTTTGGGCCCAAGCCAGGAGGATTCAAATGCTTCAGGGGTTCTAACTCGAAAATGTCCCTCACGGACCTGAAAATCTGTGTGTGGTGTCTGGGAGTGTGAAATCCTGCAGAGCAATGCAGTTCCTGTCGGTTAATGAACCCCCATCCAAATTGTCAGCTACAAAGTGCTCGGTGGACACAGAGGGGATTACTCCAGCAAAAAGACTGGGCGAGTAGGCGTCGAAAGAAATCTAAGAAACTTCTGCATTTGCATAGCATATCCCACGACTCTTCCTCCTACTCTCATAAGAAAAGGAAACACAGACACAGGTGTCATTGATTCGTCAGGTTAAAAGGGGTAAGTCCTACACTTCTAAATGGGCCAAGAAAGGTCCAACGCCCTCGACCTCTAAACACAGTAAAGGTTGCCTCAGCATCTGCACCGTCATCAGCGTTGGGGTGGAGGGGCGTTTAGGTCATGTCGAAGTCCCTCTTTCGACGCTAGGTCACCTGCGGGACGGAGGCTATGTGCCAGTCCATGCTGACTATCTGCGATGAGGAAGGGGAACCTATCCCTTTCGGGACGGAACCCTTGGTAGGGGTGGACATGAATCCACTACCTGATTTTATAACCAGGCGCGCTGTTTGAGTTGGTGGAAGGTCTGCACGACACAAGCAGGCTAGACACATCCTCAACATCGACATGCAGCAGGCATCTCCGTATGCGCACCCGAACGCCAAGTACTGCAAGGTGGTCGAGAAGGTGGTTGTTGCTCTCGGGCTCAGTGCTCCATCGAAGCACTACAGCCGTAGGAGTTGACCAGCATACTGGACAAGGGGCTGCATGCGGGACCTATTTTTCCATTCATCGTGGACCTAGAGGGCCAGATCATGCAACTGTGGCACTGCCCATGCTAGACTCCAGCGGTCGACACCTAGCTTAAGAAAAAGTATAAGCCTGAGAGGGGCGATCTTCCTTTCCTCACAGTGCCTTCAAGCTCTATGGGGCTGGTGGTGCAGGCTGCAACAGTGAACTCGAGAGCTTCCACCTCAACGTATAATCTCCCCACTGCACTGACAGAGAGCCGAAGATGTACGCTTTGCCCAAAAAGTGTTCACATAGGGAAGTATGGTGTTCAAGGTGAATAATGCCTCTTGTGCATTCACCAAATTCTCCCATGTCGTTTGGAGGACAATTTCAGAGGTCACTGACCTTTTCCCAAAGGAGGATATTGGGCACTTAGTTTGGACATTATCAAGGACGGCAAGGAGGTGACGTGTCTGGTGCTTCCGGCTGGCCTCGACACTGTGGATTGCGTTGGTAGGTCGATGGGCACAACAGTGCTGGGCAGGACCTCATATCTTTGAGGATCAGGCTTTTTGCCGAATGTCCAGGTGAAATTCTTAGACTTCGCTTTCGAGGGGGACCACCTGTTTCGACCTAAAACGGATAAGTCATTAGGAAAATGTAAGCACTCTAAGTTGGCAGCAAAGTCATTGGGATTTACAGTCCAGCAGCCAGACAGACTTACTCCTTTGGGTCAAGGGGTAGCAGATTCAGGCGAAACTACACCACCTTTTTTTTAAGGGGGCTACAGCTGCCATAGGCAGAATGGGGACAAAGGAGATTCTCGTGCCCTGGTATTTGTAGAAGTGCATTGACGGGCCAGTCGTCTACGGCCTCAACATCGACAGCACTGGCAACTCAAATAACCTCCGAGTTCTCTCCTCATGCTTCTCTGGTGGAAGAAAGTCTGTGTTCTTGGAGAGATGGAAGGAGATCACCTCCGACACCTGGGTGTGCCAGTTGGTGTAACTGGCGTACTGTTTACCTTTCCTCAAACGATCCCCTGGCAGACCTTCACTACCCCCACCGCCCGCTCAACAGCCGCAGCCCGAGCTCTAGGAGGAACTGCAGAATTCTGCTGAAGGCCGCAGTGGACAGGCCGCCAGCCAGGAAAAGCGAATGGTTTTTACCCCTGCTACTTCCTGGACTGTAGGGCCTTGAACAGCTTCCTGTGGAAGGACACATTCAGGATTGTGATGCTGAACGAAATTCTCCATGCTCTACAATCCTAGGACTAGTTTGTGTCGTTGAACCTGTAGAGAAGCCCCTCAATGCTCAAACCAGAAAAAATACAACCCACTATGGAAAAAGGCCCATCACACCTCTTGCAAGGAGAACAAGGCTTATTCTCATAAAACAAACACAAGTACGCAATAGCAAAGAACTCTGCTGCCACAGAACGCTCTGACGGAGACCACATAAGCAACAAGTTATAGAGGCCTATAGTGTCATACATTACATAGGTTACAGATCCGGGTGGCTGGATGGTGTGACACTATACATATCCTGCCTGCTCCATAAGGGATGCCAAGTCTTTGGTCCCAGCCTCTCTTGTCCATCTTCTTCCACGTGGGATGATTCTTTGCATGTCATCTGTGGCCTAATGTGCACCTGCTACTGCAAACATGGGCGCAGAGGATACTTTTGAGGTCACGTTAACTTGCAAACCCCAGCTTGATCCCAACACGTCAGCGTCTTTCCAAATCACCCCACCCTGATTTTAGGTTTACTTTCCACCATGGCACTGCACAGCACAAATCACAGGGGTCCAGAATGTGTGAACCAGTCTTTCTTCTGTGATCTCCCTGATAAATGGGAAGTATAACAGTTTTATGGTCGGTGGCCTGGGGCTGGCTGGTACCTCTGAATGCTGGGGTCTTGGGACAGAGGCATCTGGGCACTATAATTTAGGATTGGGACTGGGGAAGTTTGGACGCTTGTGCCCTCCTTGTGGGATAATCTTTGCACTGGGAAGCTCACGGCGCCCTCATGGTCGTGCAGGGTACCTTCCTTCTGAGCTATGAGTGCTAATTGTATAAAACAATGAGAGGTTTATGAATCTCAGCGGGTTTGGTCTTTCTTATGGATGTAAATGATTAAACCAAATCCACTTCACCTAAAGGTGAAATCTTCAAAAGTAAGTGTTTATTATGTGGGGGAGACCCCACCCCACTTCCGCCCACCCTATCCTATCCCCTTACCCCACCCATGTTTTCAAATTTACCCACTTACCCAACCAAATTCGGAGAAATGTGTTTTCGAAGATTTCGCGTTAGGTGTAGTGAAAACGGATTCGGTGAAATGTAGGTATACACTTTCTCACTGCTGGCCATGCTACAACCCGACCCTGCATGAACACACTAAGCTCTATGGTCTGGGCCCACGGCTACTGCCTTGGCTGCAGCACGGCGCTAAGACTCAATTTGACAATGTCCGCTATTTTCTAAAATGTTTCATTCTTAATACAATCTATAACCAGCTACATAAAAAACCTAACCATAATGCAGCGTAATAGACCACTGATCCGTTCTTCAACCCTGTTGGCTTTGGGGCAGTAAATTGTACACATCCGATGCTTGATGGCCTGTAATACTGTTCTCTCCTTGAACAACTCATTGAAGAAGTGGGTGCCATTGTCAGACCTTAATACATCGCACACTCCCCAGCGAGGGAAAACCTCTGACCGAAAATCTGGCAGCACACTTGGCATCTGGATGTGCACAAGGACACGCCTCCACCCATCGGGAGAAGGGACACACAACAACAATCCTACAATGACACCCATTATGCCTTTCCCCCATGTCCACGTAGTCGATGTGCAATTTGCGAAATGGCCCAGTTGGGCGTCTTATGGTACCTCGGCTAGTTCTTAGGGTGTGGCCAGTACTGTAACTCTGACAGATGATGCAATTTATCACTAACTTAATCAGAGTTTCTTGGCGGTTGGGAACAAACCAAGATTCTTGTGTCTGCAGCAATGTATTGTTTTGACAAATGAGATGGATGGTACAGCTGGTCGAATGCTACCAGTAACAAATCATGCAGCATTACCACTTTGCTCGTGCTGTCTTGCCTTCACAACAAATTGGTAGGGGATGGTCTCGGGATGATGGCTCAGGAGCAACGCGGTCGTCTTGGAAGCAAGACGACGCAGAGCTACACAAGTTCGGTCCACGCTTGGAAACCTCTGGGTATTAAGCGTGTTATAAATAACCAATTATAATTGAGTACACCTGCTTTTCTGCCACATTTCCTTTTCTATCTGAGGGGCTCGACCTTGTATCTCAATAATTTGCACCATGGGGAGTGAAGTGTAGGGGACTGGCAACTGCTCTAGTGCTCACGCTGCCACCGGATACTCAGAAATGGCAGGCACTGGGAGATGCACTGCGTGTTTCACATCTGTGGTGTCGAGTGAAACTAGGTCAGTATCATTAGTATGGGTGGTGCATTTCACCACCGCCATCAAAGAGGACTGAGAAAGCACCTTGATCAGTTTGTCTATTAAAGCTGCATGTTGCTCTGGGGACCCGTCAGCCCTCCTGAACCCTCTCCTCACCCATCACTCAAGCTCTGAATGCGCCGTTGAGGTACGTAGGCGGAGTCAGAACAAATAGTCACGCAACAACCCTGGGATGCTAGAAGCACTTGAATAAGCGCTATAGGGTCTGCTGCTTGGGCTGAATAGTGCATTGGTAGTCTTTATTGCATAGTAACTTCATACTCTGTCCACTAGACGAACAACTGCTGCACCAGTATGCCTCAAGCCTGTCCCCTGGTCAATAGTTTCTGACCAGTCAACGAAAAGGACCCCCCCCCTTCTTTCGAGCTGGCTGTCTTTTGCTTTTGGTATGTCCTCCTCTGACTCGAATGTTAGTCATATCCCGCAAGGTGTTCTTCAGTACATGTTTATGTCGAAAATGTAGCAGGGTTTACCATTTTGCACCTCACTATGTGGATGTTATGGGTGGACAGTATGATCTCATATGCCCACTGAGTGGTCAACGTTGATTTAGACTGCTCCAAAATGACGAACACTGCATGCTCCACATACAATGTTACAGAGCACCGCATGGTAATAATGGAGCTTTTCTCAATCGCACAAGTGGCTGCGGCAAGCGCCTGCTCTTTAGGGAACTGTCCCTGCATCACTGAATCGAGCACCCTGCTGTAGTAGGCCTATCGCTTGTGGCCCATTGTGCTCTTTGGGTGAGTACTGCTGTCATCATCTGGCCATTGGAATGGGAAAACAAATTGAACTCTTGTGTGTAGTCAGGGGTTGCTAACACTGGGGCAATGGATATGACCTCTTTCAGTTCATTGAAACTAGTAAGCATGTCTTCTGGCCAAACAATCTTCTCCGTTTTCTGTGCCTCCTTGAGGCCTTGCAAAAGGGGCCTGGTGTATGCAGCGTAGCCTAGGATCCATGCAATACAATAATTGCATAATCCGAGAAACCTTTGCATTACTTTGACAGTTTGCCCACAGATGCAGCACGTTCTGGTATTTGGTCCCAAATAGAGAGCTTCCTGGAGACAATATTGTAATTTTACTTTGTCCACCTTATACTGTTTGTATGCTAACAGCTGCAAGAGTGGCAGTCACTTCAGCATTGCTGCTCATTGTCACTTCACAATAGCAGATCGTCCACATATTGTATGATATTACTGGGCACCTGGATGTTCCCCAAATCTGCATGTAATCGGTTAAAAATACTAGGGGATTCACAGTACCCTTGTGTGCTCAAAGTACTTTCCGCCATGCGTAAACACAGTGAGTATTGAGAATCTGGGTGCAGGGGTATGGAAAAGAAGGCATTCTTATTTATTTTTAATTATTGTGTGATTTTGTTTTATCAATAAAACTTTACACACATGCAACAGTTCAAAACATTACATAACAATTATCATATATAAAATCATCAAACAAAAAGATTAATACACACTAAAATTGAAGAGAAAAGTTACAAAATCTCAGAAAATATCATTGTAATGAGTAAAATTAGAAGAAGTCTTTTACAAAATTCATTATTGTGATCACAAGATGCTCATTGGGTTCCACTAACAGAGTCCACACTAATGTTCATAAGTTAAAAAAGGCTGATTTCTAAAATAAGCTGCAAGCATCCGGTATTGAAGGTCAGAGTGCGGTGCATTCAATAATTACATGTTTTAAAGTTTCATTCTCCTTCATAGAGTACCGGCATGAACGGTCTGGATTAGTTAGTTTACTACGTGTCCCCAGAACATCCATAGTCAAAAAGAGATTTAACTTCAGGTGTACCCAGAAAGTCCTTGATTTCTTTGCAGGATGTCTAATAAAGCATTTCTGTAAATTATGAAAAGATTTTGTGTCAAATACAAAGTGTTCAGGCATTTTGTATGTTTCTAACTGGGTTCTATACCCGATCCAATCATTGTCATAAATTCTCTTTTTGACCTTCCAAGGAGTATATTCCAGGTCCGATAAGGATAGATCATTGGTCGCAAGTATGGACATTGACCCCTTAATCCATTGAGTTAGACTAGTGCAATTGTCTCGCATAACCGTTGCATTTAGTTGTTCATACAGGGTACCAACAGGATTGAATAGTATGCTGCGTTATAACTGTAATCTTCGCCAAGAGATCATAGCTTCCAGTGAAACCAGGCCCAAGATGTGTTGAATATCGGCCAAAGGGACACACGATGGAAAGGAGAGAACACGCTTCCAGATAATTGCTTCAACTCTAGACCACAAGAGGCCCTCTTCTCGTACCTCCGCTCTGTAAATCAATCTCAGAATCAAGATTTGATTGCACTTTATTACTGGAGCAAGAGAGAATCTACCATATTGATTATCAAAGGCTCGAAGCTGAGAGGCGGCCAAGACTGCTTTTAGCTCAGGTGCCTGGTTTGCTAGGAGCAATGATCTCTTGGATAAAAAAAAGTTACTCCGAGATACTTAAATTCGGATACTTCCTCCATTTTTCGACCATTAATAAACCAACCAAAGTTTCTTCTGCCTGACAGTGGCTTTTGTCGATTCATAATAAGCACCTTAGATTTAGGAACATTAATGTACAGACCCAGATCCCTAAAAGAAATGATCAATCGCTGTCAGAGAAATTTGCTATCCCACTGCGGTGTAGTCTAACAGAACTATATCGTCTGCATAAAGAAGGTGCTGCAGTTCAGTGGAACACAATTTTGGAGGGTTTGCAACAATAGTTGCCCAGGCCGCTCTTATCCCTAGGATGTACAAGTTGAATAGGAAAGGCGCTAACACGCAGCCCCGCCAAAGACATCGTTCTGCGTAGATCCATTCATTATAGTTACCTTTTTGATGTAGTTTAACCTTCAAACGAATGTCTGTATGTAGGTGTTCCAAAATACTAACCAGATATTCTGGACAACCCCATTCCGTTAACATCTTCCATACGCGTAAACGGTCTACGCAGTCAAACGCCTTAGTGATGTCTACAAAGGCCACGTATAGACTGCGCTTTGATAAAAGCCCTTGTTTGGTTTGTAGCCGAATAAGGAAGCAGTTAAGGGAAGTGTTGGCCCCCTTTCTGAAACCAGATAGATTGATGTCAAATTTCCCTGAGTCCACCGCCCAACGCTCTAGGTTGTGCAGTAAGATTTTGTATGAGGCATCAAGTAGAAAGATCCGCCCTATCTCCCTTCTTGAAGATCACAACGACCATTGCCTCCTTCCAGGTTGATGGAAATACACGAGACATCAACACTTTACGGTACAAAAGCAATAAAACCTTTGCCCATAACCTAGGAACAGTTTTTAAAGTGAGATTTAAGCCGTCCAGGCCCGGATCAATTTACTTTTTTGCCTTTTTAATTGCCCAAACTGTCTTCTGCGTCCATTTTCTAGTCCTCCCATAAAGTAAGGCGCACCAGCGCAAAGACAGAACCCATGGTAGAGGCACATATTTCAATAGGACAACCATATAAAGTATTAAAGTGAGCCACCCAAGCAGACCCAGAAATTGGCTGTACCTGGAGGGAGATCAAGAACCGCCTAACATTGTAAGAACCGCCAAAAATTCAACAAGTCTCTTCAGTTCAATGCGGATAGCATACACTCTGCGTCTTTCTGCAAAAGTAGTTACCTATGGCCCCTTAGCCAATTACGCTAAGTCTGTCTAAGTTTTTGTATTAGCAACAGAGCTACAGGCCCTAACCTATTAGCTTGCCTAATATTCTGTCTACGTTTTCTTTTTCTGAACCTAAGAGCTAAATTATGTTTATGGGAAGAAGTAAGAAATGACCTTGTATGTGACAACATGGACAGGGGGATTAAACCCTGCAATATAGTCTGTAAGTGGTGACCAAACGTGACCAGAGATTTGTCAGTAAAAATTCCCTCCATAAATGCGGTTCTACTTTACTATTAAAGCGATCAGCTATTATAGGACGCCATACGACTGCATGATCGCATGGTCTAATCTCAATGGGGGATAAAGCACGTATCCCCTATTATGAAATTCTACCCAGGAGAATCTAAGCTGCAAATGGTCGCTGTACTGACAATGTTTAATATTCAAATCATCAAAGCTGGTCGCTTAGGAGTCCCAGATAAACACGCAATCAAGTGTTGCTTGTTTGCTTCCACTAGGCCAGGTATATTTAGGAGGAATATCTACATCTGTTCTGCCGTTTAGAGGTGTTACATTTCTTTTGCCTAGAAAAGACTGCACCAGTCTGCCCCTAACTCTGGTGTTCTGTGTATATTGCAGATCATGAACTTGATTATACCAAGTAGAATCTAGGCATTCTGCGTTAATGTCTGCCATAATAACCAGATCAGTTTCTCTAGAAACACAGTGCAATTCAACACAATCATTGCAGATCAGAAATCAACCAGACATGTAGAGGCAGGGTTGTAATAAACATTTAAAACAACCAACGACTTCCAGGCACGATCCGTGACATCACACCAAGTAATCTTGGTTCCCAAAATATCCCCACGCCCCGGCGACAGTTTTTCCACTTTAGATACCAGTGAAATTCGCCAAGCAGTGAATAGGCCACCAAAGGTTCTGCCCTTTGACCCCTTTTGAGCAGGCTCATGTGAAATAACAGAACCATCTACAACTGGGATGTCTAACAAAGTTTCTTGTCTCGGGAGGATAGCTCAGGGGCAGCGTGCTCACCTTGGAAGCAAGACGATACAGAGCAACACGGATTCGATCCCCGGGTCCGTGCTTAGAAACCTCTAGGTATTAAGCGCGTTATAAATAACCTATCCTATAATATCAAAAGAAATAAGGTCTGCCTCCTCCCAAAGCAATCCATTGCAACAGAGTTGATAAAAACCATGTATATTCCATGAAATCAGTCGCATAGCCGGATTTCAAATACATCCGTTTTTGCCCCCGTTTATGCTTTTCGAGGGAATAAATCACATGAGCCCAATCATATGATACTGTACGCTTTTTATCAATAGAGAGACCTGCGCCAAACTAACATGGGTTCACGAGGTATTAAATCAAAGGCACGCATAGTGGTTTCCCTTTGATTGACAAAAGGCAATTCTTCACATAGATCAGTTAGCAAATATCCCATTTTACATAGCTTCTCTGATTCGGCCATAACCAAATTCCTAACCAAATGGGAATGAAAACCCACTTTTACTGTGTCCACCCTTCTAAAATCCACAAAGAAAAAAATGCTTGCAATGTCCCTAGATGTCAATGAGTATAACAAATGGATTTCTTTAAACAAAGCCAAAATATATTTGCGATTCAGCGGGTAAATCCTGTTGACCTTAAATGTGCATTTTATTGAGAGCCTAGGTTTTCCCCCCAAGTTCTTACTGGGCTTCACATGACCTGGAAGTGAAGACACTGCATCATCCTCCCTTATTACTGGAAGCTTAAATGGTGCCGTTGTTATTGGGCCTTTATGTTCCAGGGAAACATTGACACAAGCTCCCTTGAGGCTCTAAGCCTCCGTTCCTAAATAGTAAAAAGGGAAGATCTATTCGGGGTAACTGGGGCATGCAAATGGCAGGTACAGAATTGGAGGCAGTTATATTTAACACGCGTGTGGTCTGCATAGTTTCAGCCAACAAAGATAGGCTAACTTTTTGACCCCTTCCTCCATGGGTCAGAAAGCCCTTCAACAACTAATTAACAGTGTTTGGTATCAAACTGGAGTTGCTCTCTGACCAGTCAATTGAATAGGTAGAGAGCATTGAAAAGTTAACCTCATTATCCGTCACAATTTTGTCTTTAGGTTTTAAAAAAGCTGTAATTAAGCCATTTAATTTACTATCTGTTTGCAGCGGTTTAGACTTTTTGAGATGCGAGATAGAGCACGTGGCCACAGTAGTTTCCCTCTTCCGTGAAACAGGCGCCTTTTGGTTTCCTTGATGAAAAGGCCAATTCAAGACCCTCCTCATGCAAAGCATCAGGAGCCTGGTTTTCAGGGAAGACTTCGATCTGGGCTTTTTTTTAGACCGTAGAAATTTAAGGGAACCCTTGTTATTTTGGCTTAACGGGGCCTGAGATTTGTTTGCGTTTTTAGCTTTTTTTGGGTGTAAGAGTCTGGGCAAGGGGGAATTCCTTTGCCAATGTAACCTCTACAGTGATCCCTGCACTCTCAGTGGTGGAGCCCTGAGTAGACAAGGAGGCAGTCTCAGCCGTGTACTGATTCACAGATTGCAACATGGGTTCCACAACCAGTTGCAATGAAGCACAGATCGTAGCCGGAGAACCAACACAGCAGGGACCCTGCTGGACCCAACTGTGTCCAAGAGAGTTGTTTGAGAGGCTCTAGACAATCAGTAATGAGATATGGGTCTCCACGCCCTTTACCACCGTTAACATTATAAATCCCAGAAGCCATAATAAAACCTTCAATGAAATTGATTTTCGCAGAAAGATCCTTAAGGATAGAGCACACTTCACACATTTCATGCAGACTCTGGTCATTGCCTCTGTCCTTTGTATCCAGAATCCTAGAAAGTATTGGGAAAGAAAATGCATCAATTATGGGGTCATCCTGACCCAAGGGTTGGTTGGTTCTTGGAGGAACAAACTGATTATCTTGTTTATCAACAGTGCCTGCGCTCATGAATGGAGAAGAACATTGGAAAGAGTCAGGACCTGGCTGGTTAAAAAAGAAGCGGGCATCCACTTGATAGGGGGAGACTTAAGCACCACTTTCCTTGTGGATTTATGTAGGAAAAACACCTCCATAATCCCTTTGGAGTCTTTGGACAAATTACCAAAGGGTCTAGTGAATGAGTCCCCAATGACAAACCGGTTTTGACAGTTCAAGTGAAACTACCAGAGCCAATATTGAAATGTCTGACAAATTTGAATCTGCACAGTCCAGCAAATCTTCTGGGCCCACTTAACTTGGAGAGCATGTCATTCCCGGATATGCTTCTGTGATTTTATAATTTGCAGGCTCCGTTATGGGAAGCTTTGTTGCATCTGCCACCCCCCCCCTACTATATTTGAAGGCAACACTGAGTCTTGTTGCAAAAACAGAGGGGGGGGGGGCCTTAGCTAAAATGGCTGTTGTTCAGTTCATATTCATAGTATCTGAACAGGGAACCGGACCCTCACTCATGTTAATTCCGGCTCCCCCAGACATTTACTGTTGCGAAGACCATGCATCATGGGGAGACTTAAATGAAGGAGATAGCCAACCCTCAGAGATGTTTAAGAGGCAGCAAAGAAGATGACACACACATCCCAGTTCTGAGTGTGGTTCAATGGGTTCTACCACAGCATGCAATACAGACATTTCAAAAGAGATGGAAACAGCTGAGGTTTTAAGGGCCACTGCCCCGCAGTCTCCACAGCACAAGGCTAGCCGTCTCGAATGACAGTAAAGATGTTATAATTATGGACATGTTATTGGAGTGTCAACTAGGAACCAAAGATCCACTTTCTCTGAAACCTACTTCTGAGCTCTCTGTA
Organism: Ambystoma mexicanum; assembly: GCF_040938575.1. Classification (NCBI taxonomy): domain Eukaryota; kingdom Metazoa; phylum Chordata; class Amphibia; order Caudata; family Ambystomatidae; genus Ambystoma; species Ambystoma mexicanum. The sequence continues at coordinate 1,384,090,411 of NC_090929.1, read as the reverse complement.
GAGATGTGACTGCCAGGTGCTGGTGTAATTGACAAAGTGGTTCTGCTACCACTGCTAAGTTCCAACTCCGCCCAGAGCCAGAGAGCCCAAACACTGTGCTGCACTTCCTGTGATATTATGCGGGGTGCCTGAGTCCTTTCCACACCGACACGGTATAACTAACTGTATAGCTGTCACTGCAGTGGTCTTAATATTTTCTTTATTGCACGCTTTGAGAGCAGCACATAAAACAAAGGCAATAGACAGTGGGGTCCCATAAAATTACCTTAGATAGTCCTGTGGTATTAAGTTGGCCCCCGCTGCCCTCGTCTGTACACCATCCACCCAAACACCAACACACAGCGTGCAACACATTGCGCGTGCGCTTTGCGAACATGTTTGACTTTTAAGGTTTACAAACCTTAAAGTGACAGTGGGCAGAATTCCTTCCCAAATATACAGCGGATCTGTTCTGCAATCACCAGCTTGTAGACTCCAAAACACTTAGCGTGCAACACTTTGCGCGAAGGCAGTCTTCAAACCCACCACAGTGAAGTGTGTTGCTTGTTTTGGGATACTGCACAAAATGGTCGCGGGATTGGGAACTACAGGAAATTCTGCCTGTACAATGTCGTTCAAGGGGCAGAGGTCCTGGATCATTCTCCAACTTCCCCCTTCGCCTTTTTTATCGGGTATATGGCCGTGTTGCATGGGGAGTTGGAGGGCACAATAACTCCCTGATTTAGAAGTGTGGTAATTGTGTCTCATATATCCTCTTCTGCTTCTTTGGATAATGGATATTGTTTTACTCTGGGTAACGCTGCACCTGGTTTGAGTGTTAGTCTTACGGGTGTCACTCCCTACAAAAGTCCTTTATCATGGGCATTGGTTGTCCATAACCACTTAGGGACCTGCTCTAGATCTTTGTCAGTGAAGGAGGGTGGGGCAATAAGGGCCATCAAAGAACGTTGCCCCCTACGGTATTACACAATGGTCTCACAGGGGATACAAATAGCCAGCACTATTTTTCCATCATCAACCCAATCCTCAAACAATTCTGCATCTGTAACTTCTTTTAGGGGTACTGTCTGGTCAATATACAATACAGTTGCCACTCGCACCCATCTGAATCCGTTCCAATTAAAACGATCCTTTTCGCAGACACCACTAAGCCTTGCAAATCCAGTGAGTGTGTGTGTGGTCCCTGCCACATGTTCTTGGGTCACAATGGTCCTAAAGATAAAATGTCGAGAGTTTCACCTGATAGTGTGAAGATTCCCTCAATGATGCTTGATTTAGTGGCACCTGTGTCAACCATAAAGATCAATAGTTTATTACCGATCTCAGCTCCCACCAAGTGTTCCTCGTCAGGGTGGGTATTCATGGACAGGAATGGGTACGCAAGAGCTTTCTGTGGGCTGTCCTAGTCGGGATATGTGTTGGTACCTGGGAACATGAAAGGGCTACTTGCCTCCCATGACACTGCCCCCCCCACTCCCCGGTAAGGTGCCATTGTGCCATTTCGGACTGTTACTACCGGGTATTGGACCCCCATATGATTGATTTGGCAGTGCTGCTGCTTGCGGTGGAGCGGGCAACTGTGCCTGAGTGGGTTGGGGTGGTAGCTGTGTATATGCTTGGTGTATCTCATATGGTATGGATGTTGGGATTGGGGGCGCAGGGAATTGTAGATGTTGTTGCGCTGGGCCTGTAGGGGTGTATGGATTGTATCCTGTTCCCATTCTGCCTCTGCATTCCCTCACAAAAGGACCCCACTTCCTGCATCCCCAGCATTGCACTGGTCCTGCTGCCCCACTCTGTCCCATCCCTCCAGATCCACCTCTGCCCTTTTCTTCAACGCTGTTGACCTCCTTGATACCACTCCTTGGCTGAGGTACATTGCCCTTGTCCTCCGCCTGGCCAAAACGCTGCTACCCTTGTATCTGTTCGCGCTTCCACCTGCTTTGCTAAGTCCGTTTGGGTAACTGCTGCTACCGCCCCTTCAACTGCTATTTTGGCAAATTATTTCAATATCAGTTTCGTTTCCCACTGCATCCTTTGTGCTGATTCCTTTTCCCTCTCTTTGATTAGTTTACAGTATTTTATAATTATAGTCTGTATCTCGCCCCACCCTTTTGCTTCTATGCCCACAATCTTCTCGAGTGCTTTCTGTACCTCCTTAGCCAGCCCCTTTTTGATGACAAAATAGAAAAGCAGAACTGATCCCTGTCTCAGCCCTCCACATCTCCTGTACCTTAAAAATATACTGAGAGCGGTCTTCATCCTCCCTTCATCGTATACTGCCTTATGGACTGCAAATCCGGCATGTCTGGGTATGCCCGCCTCAGTTTGTCTGCTGCATGTGATCTGATATTGTTAAAGGGTGCCCCATCATGTGTGTAATCTACTTCAATTCCAGGATATACAGCTTTAACCCAAACATCTCCCACCTGATCTCTTACAATTGCTATAAACTAACTTTGTATGTCCCCCATCGCTAAAGGGATCCCAGCGGTTTGTTTTTCAAAAGCATATATCAATTTCCCGGCCCCTGCAGTGAGGGTGGGAGTGCTTTGATGAAGTTGTTTTTAATCCATCTGAGCCCAAGGTACATAGTGCGCCCTCCAAGTCCCTTTCTGCAGTAATGGCAACTGCGTGCCCATTCCCTTGCTACTGCTACCCGCCCAACTGTTACTCAACTGCTCACTGCACAAGCTCTCTACCCATGGGGTATCTGCTGGCACCACCTCCTCATCCTCTAAGTCATCCATCGTGTCCTACTCCTCCTCCCGCAAATTCTTGTTTGGATCTTTGTCTGACTTCATTGTCCATAACCTGTGCTTTCCGCTCCTCACTCTTCCCCTTTTTCAATATGTACATCCTTGATTGCAATGCTGTCTAATCTGAACAAAATATCTCTGGCCCTCCACTCGTCTAATCCACACCCAGATTTACCCCCTTCTTCCCGGGGAGGGCCCCCTCTACCGTGCCAGCTACCCCTGCGCTGCCTGTAAAGCTTCTAGTTCCTTCTGGGGCTTCCAAGCTGGTAGTACTGCAGTGTTAGTTAGTTTGGTATGGGGCAGTAGTGTTGATTGGGGGGCTGTGTTGTTGCGGGCATGGGCACATATGTTGGGTTTGTATATCCTGCGACAGGGAGAGTCGGGTAAAGCCCTATTTGGGGCAGGGGTGACTGTGTTCCATCAGGTGCTGCTATTTTAGTTGTATCCGAGGCTGGGCTCCTGTCACACTGGGACTTGCACTCGTTGTCCTCTGTCCTCCACCATTTTCCACAATTCAAAAATCTTTTCTCCTTTGAAGCTTTTTATCCTTATATTTAGCAGCCAAAAACATGCACATGTGTTCCAATATTCCCCTATTATTCGTACCCTATTCTGGCCATGGGTGGAAACATACCCCCTTGTGTCTCCGCCATTTACTGCCTATAGTATTTCGTAATCTTATCTTTATACAACGGCAATGCACTGCACAAATATAACAGTCAACACCCCCATGTCAACCTTTAGATTAAAGAATAACACAATGAGAAAAGTTGAAACACTGAAATAAACTAAAATAACAACCACTACTTCTCATTCCCGCACCCGGGATATATTGGGCACAGGAATCCGAGCTCTCCAATTATACGAAGCCCCTAGTTATCACGTTTAAAAAATATGGGACCATGTCTCCCCCTTACTCGGAAACGATCCCACTTCTGTTTCTCTCCTCATATACTTATAAAAAGAATAATAAAAACTGCCACATGGCCTTCGCACCCTATTCACCTCAAATACACACCACTCGACCCTCTTCTTCACACTCGCAAACACACACTGTTGTCCCCGTTTTCCTGCTTCCTTCTCAACGTCAACTCCTCGTTGTTGTTTGCCACAAGAGGTGTGCCATTACCGGAGGATGAGCTGCTCCGTCACTGGGGTCCCAATAACGGCCTGGACCTTCCTAGGAGCCGCGCAACACTCCAGCGAGCAGACAGGAATTCTGTGAAAACGGCTCCTCTAGACCACTACGGGTTGCACACTTGGGCCTGGTCACTGCAGGTGGGCGCATCCCCTCCAGAGATGCAGCCTCAATGCCTCCATTTGCTGAAAATCTGGGATCACGTCAGGGTCACCAAAAATGTAGAGAAGCCCCTCAACGCTCACACCAGAGAAAATACAACCCACTAGGGGAAAAAGGCCCAGCACACCTCTTGCAAGGGAAACCAGGTTTATTCTCATTCAAAAAAGACAGGTACTTCATAGCAAATAACTCTGCTGCCACAGAGCCCTCTGACGGAGACAGCACAAGCAACAAGTTATAAAGGCCCACAGTGTCATTAGTGACGTACATTACATGGGTTACAGATCCGGTGGCTGGGTGTTGCAACCCTATACTGCCTGCTCCATAAGGGATGCAAGGTCATTGGTCCCAGCTTCTCCTGTCCATCGTTTTCAACATGGGATTCTTCGTTGAACATCATCAGGCGGGAAGCTCCTAATTGGCAATTATACCGTACCTCATTGCATTCCCCATCTGTTGCCTGATGTGCACCTGGTACTGCAGACATGGGCGGAGAGGATACTTTCGTGGTCACGTTGACTTGCAAACCCCAGCTAGATCCCAGACGCATTGGCGCCTTTCCAAATCTCCCCACCCTAGTCTTAGGTTTATTTTTCCCCCCTGGCACCTCGCAGCACAAATCGCAGGGTCCAGAATGTGTGAACCCGTCTTCTGTGATCTCCCTGATAAATGGGCAATCCTAACAGTTTTATGGTCGGTGGTCTGGGGCTGGCTTGTACCTTGGAATTGTGGGGGCATCGGGGCACTATAACTTAGGATTTGGACTGGGGAAGGTCGGAGGCTTCTGCCCTCCTTCTCGTGCGATAATCTTTGCATAGGGAGTTCACGACCCCCGCTTGGCCTTGCAGGGTGCATTCCTTCTGAGCTACGATTGCTAATTGTATAAAATAATGAGAGGTTTATGAATCTCTGCAGGTTTGGTCTTTCTCACTGCTGCCTATGCTACAACCCGACCCCGCATGCACACACTTGTCTCTATGTTCTGGGCCCGGGCCTACTGTCAATTTTAAGATGGCTACTATTTTCTAAAATGGCATTTCATTCTCTATGCAATCTATACCCAGCTACATAAAAACCTATCCATAACGCATCTATTGAGACACCACACCCCCCTACAAACCTCCCCAAGTCCCTACCACACTCTTGTGCGCGTGCCTCATTCGAAACCTCTTGTGGGCCTGGGACGATCGTCCCGCTTCCCAACAAACCTCGACATATCAATCTATCTGAAGCACAGGCGGTTCCTGAGGTTTGTCTTGGACACTCCTTACCAGTTCAGTGTGCTCACTTTTGGCCTGACCTCTGGGTATTAACCAAGCTGATGGTAGGGTGGCAGCGCACTTTCGGAGATCTGGAGTCTCCGTATTCCCATTCTTAGATGAATGGCTGATCCGAGGTTGAGGCACCGAGGATATTTGCTCGCTGCTGCACAGCCTGGGCTTCTCCCTGAATTTGCAGATGTCTCACATTAAACCAACGTAGTGGCTCCAGTTCATCAGAGCAGTCCTGGACACACTGGTGGAAAATACCTTTTCCCCCCCCAGGAGAGCCACCACCAGCATTGCACAGATGGTCAATTTATTCCACAACTCCAGCAGTCTCATGGTATCTGCCTTCCTCCACCTCTTGGGTCTCATGGCCTCCTGCATTTTTCTTGTGCCAGAGGCCAGACTTCGAATGAGATCTCTGCAGTGGCTTCTCAGGAGCCAGTCGTCTCAATACTCTGGTGAGATGTCTGATGTCCTCCAGGTGTCGAGGTCAGGTGCTGACGACCTGTCTTGGTGGACCAACTGGACCAACATGTTGGCAGCAGCCTTTTTGAGCACCATGGTGAGAGGACCATGTGTTCAAAGAAGCCTCTATAAGGGGCTGGGATGCCCATTACGGGGATCTGCAGGTGAGTGGTCATTAGTCCCAGAAGGAGTTCATTGTCGCATCAATCTGCTGGAGCTGTGAGCAGTCAGAATAGCTCTGACAGCTTTCGCCATCCTTCCAGGGGGAAACCTGTCCTGATGCTCATGGACAAAACAATGACCATTCATTATCAAACAAAAGGATGTGCGGTCATTGCCCCTGTGCAGGGAAACCAATGCGGTACGTTTCTGGTTGCTGGAGAAAAGCATCTGTCTCTGCAGCACATCTTGCAGGAGTGGAGAACAGGTTGGCAGATGCTCTGACCAAGCATAGCATGATCTTTCACTAGTGGGATATTTGCTCAGTTCTCCAGCATGGGTTCTGGCACAAATTCACATGCTCATGAATATTCCCCGTCGTCAGGCTGGGAATCCTCGGTAAAAGAAAAAATCAGTTTCAGGTTCGTTTCTGAACTGTCTTTCTCCTAATAACCAATCACTGGTCTCTGGGTCATACTGCCCCCAGCCAATGACTGCCCTCTACCTAAGCCCCTCCTCTGGCAGCCATCTTCAGATTTTTACCACACATTCAAGCGTTGGGAGTCCTCGTACTAAGCTCTCAGGCTTTTATTGCATTTTTTCAAAGAGTTTAATCTTCTATTTTTCGGTCAAATTGAGCCTCAAGCTCCACCGATTCATCTTCCGATTAACGGGAACCTGTTTTGGAAATCTCTATGCCCTTAAGGGCGAGTTTTCATCAAATTTCACTTCAAGGAGGATTCCATAAGATCTTGGAGGCCTACCCTTTGTGGTCCTGGCCAAAGACAAAGGAGACTCAACGCCTCTGTTTAGGATCTGCCCAGGATGTGGACTACAGAATGTCTTCAAGGAGGATTGGCAGGCCCGGTTCCTCTACTGCCTGCACGCAGATAAATCGCACGTCGAGGAGACCTGTGCATTCTGAAGGACATGTCCTCCCGGACCATGAAGGACCGTCACAAGCGACTCGCTGGAGTCGAAGACCCCGGCGGCAAGTGACTCCCAGCAACGTACTACTCCCAAGAGAAAATCCGAGCGGTCTTCTAAGACCTTTGAGGGTGCTCCAGTGACGGGGACCAACATAAGGCAAAGCACTGCGAGTCTGCGGCACCAGGAGCACCGTTGGTACGGGCTCCTCGGCTGCCAGGCCGGGTGCAGCATTGCCAAAGCCGCCAACCACGAGCCAACTCTCCGGCTCAACGAAAAGGAAGTCAGACAACCCGGGCAAGCTCCTGGAGAAGGCCCAGTCTGTTCCGACAGAGAAAGCCAAGGGGGAGCAAGGCGGTGGCCCCCCCACGGCAAAGGCCTCAGACGCGCCTGAAGTCGTGAAGGCCTAGGTTCACCAGGCTAAGGCTTCGATTGAGGGAGTGGTAGCGTCCCTGGAAAAGACCGCAGAGGCAGCCCTAGTGGAGATGGCCCCCAAGCCAAGTGTTTTCCTGCCCAGCGTGAGGGAAACGTCTATCACGCCCATCGATAAGACCCCTCTGAAGCCCCTGGGCGAGAAGGGGGGCACAATAGTCCTACCGGACTCAGATATCTCCTCTGAGGACAAGCTTTCGGGCCTCAAGTGAGTTCTTGACAAGAAGTTTGTCGAGGCCAGAGCCTACGGGAAGGATCCCGACGAGGCGGACATGGAGAGCGACGAGGGAGACCAGGAACGGCAGATCGACTGAGGAGCCAGAGGACACTACGCCGCTGCAGAGGCTCCCATCGCAACCGCTGCCACCACCGACGGATGATCCAGCGGCGCCTTGCACACACTATGCACAGAGATGAGGACAAGGATGCCTTTGCCTCCGGCGGACGATCCAGCGGCGCCTGGACCTTCACGGAGCCTTCCATCCAAGCGGAGGCAGGTCCATCCACCCCCGCCCTGCCATCCTTCACCTCCATCCCCTCCACCGAAGGACGAGACGGAGACAGACGGCGACTATGGGGACGGATGATGACGGCGATAATGACAGAACTGATCTCCTGTCGCCCCCAACCCGGGCTTCTCCTCCTGACGAAATTGGCTCCTTTCACGCCATGATCGTTAGGGCCTCAGAGCTTTTTCAGCTATGCCCCGAAGAGCAGAAGGAGGGATTCCTTTATCAGTGATGAGAGGCCAAGAGGAAGACCGTTCTCTTGGTCCCGCTGTTGGACGACATCTGGAACGGAGGGCTGGCCCTCCTGAAGAACCCATCCTCGGCCCCGGCGAAGAGAGTCCGGTACGAGAAGAAGTACCGGGTTCCAGACTCTGCACCTATGTGCCTCGGAGCGCAACCGTCCCCGGATTCGGTGGTCTCCGCGGTGGCCAAGAAGAAATATGCTGGCGAGACGGCATAGACTTCAACTTCCCCGCCGGACGGCGAGGGCAAGATGCTGGACACCATGGGGCATCGGGTCATGTTGTGGCCCACTACGATAGGGAGCTGTGGTTTAAAATTGCCCCCCTCCTGGACTTCCTCCCAGACGTCAAGAGGGCGGAAGCCAGTGAGATCTTGCAAGAAGGCGAGGTGGCCACGGACCACGCCAACACGGTGGCCACGGACATCGCTGACACCGGTTTCCGCCAGATGGGCAACGACGTTTTCCTTCGCCGGCGTGGCTGGCTCAGGGCCACCGATTTCAGTCGGGATGTACAGACGAGGATACTGGACATGCCCTTCGACAGGAACAACTTATTCGGCAAGGCAGTGGACGAGTCACTGCAGGCCATCAAGGCAGACACCGACGGCCCGTGCCTTGGCCACACCATCAACGATAGCTGTCCTTTCGGCCCTCCGGAGGCAAGTCACAAGGTGCCTCCAAAGGATTCGGCGGCAGCTCCTCTTCATACCGTCAGGCGACCTGTTCTTTGTCCCAGGAAGCCTACAGAGGCCTTAACAAAGTCTGAGGACGTCGTCGCCGCCAAGGGGCCCAGGGTGGTAAGGCCTCAGAGAAGCAGGACTGAACCGGCCATGACGTCGGGCCCCCACCTGAGCACCACAGTGGGAGGCCGGCTGGTGAGTTTCGTCGGTGTGTGGAAGTCCATCTCCTCTAACAGTTGGGTGCTGGATGCCCTGGCCCACCGCCACACTCTGGAGTTCCAAGGGAAGTGTCCCCATTTTTCTCCGCTGCCCAGGAAAGAAAACCACATTCCGCAGCTTCTGATGGAGGTGCGAGCAATGCTAAAAAAGGGCGCACTAGAACTTGTCCCACTCCAGAGTTTACTCGCGGTATACTTCCTCGTCCGACAGAAGACCGGCGGTTGGCGGCCCATTCTAGATCTTCGCCACCTCAACAAATACATAAAATCCCAGAAGTTCTGGATGGTCACCCTCCAGCACGTGCTGGGACGGCTGGAGGAAGGGGACTTCCTGTCGTTGCTGAACTTGGAGGATGCCTACTTCCACATCCCCTTTCACAAGGGACATCGAAGGTTTCTACGCTTCGTGGTCCAAGGGCTGCACTACCAATTCCAGGCCCTTCACTTCGGGTTGAAGTTAGCCCCAAGGGTCCTCACCAAGTGCCTCGCATCGGTTGCGGCGCGGCTGCACCTGCAGGGGATCCATGTCTACCCCTACCTGGACAATTGGCTCATCCGAGTGAAGTCAAAGGAACTCGCCGTCAGACACACAGTGAGGACCGTCCGCCCGCTCACAGAACTAGGGTTTTCGATCAACTATGTGAAGTCCTGCTTGGAGCCATCTCAGGACACTCCGTTCCTGGGAGCCAGACTGAACGCGGTGGCGTGCCTAGTCGCACCATCAGAGGACAGGATAAAGGCCATCCTGGGCAAGGTACAACGGCTGTTGACCATGAAAGTTGCCAGAGTGAGGTCCATCAAGTCCCTGCTCGCCATTATGTTGTCATGCATCTACCTCATCCGGCTGTGCAGGTTGCGGATGCGGCCGCTACAGGAGTTCGACGCCCATTGGAGGCAAGCGGCGGGAAGCTTTGAGGACAAGATCGCCCTCAACAAGACATTCCGTCAAGCGATTCGGTGGTGGGGTGTCAGTGCGCATCTAGCGGGAGGCACAGCCTTCCAAACCCTGGCATCAGGAGACGGTGACGACGGACGCCTCCCTGGAGGGATGGGGCGCACACACCGGAAATCTCCACGCAAGAGGCCTGTGGCTCCTAGAGGAGAGAACGTTCCACATCAACGTTCTGAAGCTCTGAGCCGTGTTTTGGGCCCTAAAGTCATTCCTTCCGTCCCTCAAGGGCAAGTTGGTGCAGGTCTTCACCAACAACACCACCACAATGTTCTACATTCGGAAACAGGGACACCAGATCCCCAGCTCTCTCCAAGGAAGCGCAGGACCTGTGGCACTGGGCTGTCGCCCAGGATGTTCCTGGTACCCTTTCGTCTGGCAGAAGTGAAGAACACTGTCGCCGACTCACTCAGCAGGGAGCTGCGCTCTTGTCACGAGTGGGAACTTCGGCGGGATCAGGTGGAGCTACTGTTTCAACGATGGGGCAATCCCCAGATCGATCTGTTTGTGACGAACACTAAGTGCCGGAGGTTCGCCAGCATGTTTCCCCAGCCGGGGAGCATGGGGGATGCATTCTCATTCCCCTGGGATGGTCTGTTTCTCTATGCGTTCCCACCATTGCTCCTACGATTCATCAGTCAACTCGGATGGTCCCGGTGCTGGATGATCCTCGTCCCACCAGCGTGGCCTAGGCAGATATGATACCTGGACCTTCTGGACATGTCAGCGTCCCCTCCAATCAAGCTTCTGGCGGACACAGATCTTCTCATCAGGGAAGGAAGCGCGATTCTGCACCACGACACATCGTCGCTGAACCTGCAGACCTGGCTCCTGCAGCGCTAGTTTGGAGGATACGAAATCCCGGCGGACTGCAAGGAGGTACTTGACAAGGCCAGGGCTTCTTCGACTCTTAAGTGCTATGGACATAAATGGAAGAGGTTCACCCTCTGGTGCCATGCACAGAAGATAAACCCCCTACGGATTACGGCCCCACAAGTGCTGCCGTACTTGCTGTCGCTGGCCAAGGCGGGGCTGGCACACACCTCTATCAAGATCCATCTGGCGGCTATCTCCCGCTATACCAGAACTCTGGGGCGATCGTCGCTGTGGTCACATCGCCTGGTTAAGTAGTTCATGAAAGGACTTTTCCGCTCGTTCCTGCCGGTGAAGGCTCCAGCCCCGGTGTAGGAACTCAATGTGGTGCTGACTAGGCTCATGGGTCCCCCGTTTGACCCTCTGCATTCGGCACATCTGAAATTCCTGTCGTTGAAAACGGCGTTCCTGGTGGCCATCACCTCCGCACGACGAGTGGGAGAGATCCAGGCCCTCTCCTGTAAGCCTCTGTACTTAACTTTACACGCATGCCTAGGGTGCCGTCGGACTTCCATCTCAACGAGCCCTTGGTGTTTCCTGTTTTCTTCCCGTCGCCGGCTGAGGGGACTTTGCACTCGCTGGATGTGGCTAGAGCACTGAAGTTCTATGTGGACCGCACAAAGAGTTTACGAAGACGTCACAGCTGTTTGTGAACTTTGGCCCTGTGAACCAGGGGAAGGCCCTCTCCATGGCCTGCGTTTCCAGGTGGCTCTCCGGCTGCATCACGCACTGTCACCGGTTGGCAAACCGACCGTTGCCCGGCGGTCCTAGAGCCCATTCGGCCAGAGGGATCGCTGCAACTACGACGTTCCTGTCTGCTGTGCCCCTGCTGGACATATGCAGGGCTGCTACATGGAGGTCGACGCACGCTTCACAAAATTCTACTGCGTCAACCGGGATTCCGGGGAGGAGTCCAGAATCGGCCAAGCAGTGCTGCGCAACCTGTCGCTTGAAGGTGAGCCTGGTGAGGAGGTAAGAGATGCTTAATGTTGAGTTGTTGAAATGCTTAATGTTGAGCCTTGCCACCTCCCGTGGTTGTGAATGTGTGTACTGCTATGTATTCTTGTATTCATGAGCATGTGAATCCATGCCAGACCCCATGCTGTAGAAGGAACAAGTTACTTACCTGTAACTGTTGTTCTCCAGCATGGGTCTGGCATGGATTCACATGCGAACCCTCCCGCCTACCCCTCTGCAGCTCTTCTCTTGGGCCTACTGCCACTTTACGTGCTACCAAATCTGAAGATGGCTGCCAGAGGAGGGGCTTAGGTAGAGGCCAGTCATTGGCTGGGGGCAGTATGACTCAGAGACCAGTGATTGGTTATTTGGAGAAAGACAGTTTCAGAAACTAAACTGATTTTTTTTCTTTTACTGAGGATTCCCAGCCTGACGACGTGGAATATTCATGAGCATGTGAATCCATGCCAGACTCGTGTTGGAGAACAACAGTTACAGGTAAGTAACTTGTTACATCACCTCTGGTCTCCTCCCATTGGGGTAATGCCAGCGGTCGACCTGTTTGCAACGAGCGACTATCCAAAATGCAGACAGTCTTGCTGGACAGAAGTTCCCCCAGGGGACTATTGGGGGGGACTTGTTTCTAGTGGAGCGTTTCTTCTATCTCCGTTATGCATTTCCACTGATACCAGTTGTCCCATGGGTTCTCAGGAGGTTGAGGAGTTTCTAGGCCCGGCGGATCTTGGATTGGGTAAGAAGGATGTGGTACCTGGAACCTGGACCTATGGAATTGGCTGTTTGTCCACCTCTCTGGCTTCCTCAGAGGCTGAATCTCTTGTCCAAGACTGAAGGCAGGATGCTTCACCTAAATCCAGGACCCCTCTGCCTACATGCAGGGCTCTTGAGAGGTTAAGGTTTGTGGACTGGGACCTGAATGGCGAGATTTTGGAGGTGTTGCTGGTTATGCAGAGGCCTTCCACTAGGTTGCTGTATGCTTGCAGCTGGAGACTGTTTGAGATGTGGTGTAAGGTGAAAGGGGCAGACCACTTGGGAAGTCCAACATCCGCAGTGATGGAGTTCTTACTGACATTGTGAAATCAGGCTTTCAGGTGGGCACAGTTAAGGGCATCTGACTGCCCTACCGCTTTTCAACAGGACACCAGAGCAAGGTTTGTTTTTCTCTGTACTTGTGATTCCCCAGTTTTTGAAGGGTGTTGTAAATGGATTTCGTCCTACACCATTTGTTGTCCCAGCTCGAGATTTGAACCTGGTCCTGATGCAGTGGTCGAAGTGCATGAAAATTAGTAGAAGAACCATGTTCCCTGCTGGCCTGCCCCGCTCCCCAGAAAGCCCATCACTACGCCCCCCTCCCACGCACAATACAAACCCCCAAAGAAATGCACCTGCTTTTTAAGGGAACATTCAGTACATTGCACTGAAGTGCAAGTTTCAACTGCTTCCTACACGTTTATTTTAAAACGAAACTATTCTGAAACGCTTTTTTTTTCAAACCAAAGTATAGGAACAGTAAAACGTAATAAAAAAATAAAGTAGAGGAGCACGGCTCCCAACCCAATTCAACCACTATCTGTTTTTGATGGCGGCTGCTTTTGAGCCATTGCACTCCGTTTGTTAGGCTTCTTACGTCGAAGACAGTCTTCCTGGTGGCCATCATGTCCGCTAAATGTTTCAGTGAGCTGCTAGTGCTCTTGTGTAAGCTGCAGTCTCCAAAGTTTTTTTTAAGGAAAAGGTGGCTTTGACCAAAATGTGAAACACTGACGCCACCTTCAGCAAGAAATTAAGTTGAACCTTCAAAGTGTAGAGCTTCTAGTTTTTTTTTTCCCGCCGCCTCAGCCTTCCCAGGATTTTCCCTGAAATGTGTCCTCCAAGATGCACTATATCGACCTTTTACTCCAACACCCTCGCCAATCCATTGAGTGGTTTCAGGCCTTCTCACATTACTTGTTTGTGCTCTCTTGGGTCAAACATTTTAAGCCACACCAACTTAACAATCCACCAGCAGTCACTCGTTATTAGCCTGTTCATTTTCCATTGCTGATGGAGTTTGACACCCCTGCCCTGTTCTGCATTGGTATCGATAATATTTTTGATATCTGTCCATATCCACTCTGTTTCAGTGATTTAAGCACAAAATGTTGCCCTAGTTTTTTTGGCGCTATCACAGCACAGGTTCCGGTATGATGAACTCAACCCCTAATTGTGATCGTTCTGGTAATATGTTTGATGAATACCTATCTGCATGGGCACTATGTATCAATTGCATTTTCAGAATTGCAATGTAAGTGCAATTTCAGATCCCATCTGATACTTATATGTACTCGCCTGTTGGATTTTGAGTCCAAGGACATGCATGATGCACATCACCCGGAGGGGAAACTGTGCCATTACTGGAGGCTGACCCCAAAGGTTTGTGGGCAAAGTTTTATGTTGCGCTCTCTGTCTTAGTGGTCAAATTTTGCAATTCTTTTTGTAGGGAAATGGAGGCTAGCTACCAATGTGTCCAGTCTGGAACAATACCCAAGTCCTTCTGATCAGCTAATAATTAGTATTTCTTGCACATGTATATATCGATATAGACCAGCACACACGCTCCCCAATTGGTATACATATTTATCGCCTTGGTGTAAGCAGGACAGTGTTATTTATGGCTAGCATGAATACATTTTGAATCCAATTCTTTGCCAACCCCCTGTACTAAAGTTTTATCAGACCCGGTGAATGCCTGCTTTTCAAAGTCTTGTTTTCTCACATAGTGCATAATTTGCCTATCCTGGCAGAAACTCTCAAAGTAGGAGTATTTTTATCCACGTTCTTTATAGCATTTGTTTGTCATTTACATGTTTGGTTGAGAAGCTAGTGAGGCAATTTCGATTTCTCTCTAAATCACAGTGTAATTGATGTAATTATCGTGTTCATTAGCCATTCCGCACATGGCATGCATTCCTAGATTCATTGAAATGCATCATACCTAAATCCATTCCACATGGGTATATTGTCTAAAAGGTTTGCTCCCATGTTATTTGTGGTCAACTCAAATTTTAACATATAACGGTCTGCCACACTCTGCTAAAGTCACACCATCCAAATGCCTTTTGTCTTGGTATATAATTGTGTTTTATTAAGTAACTCATTTCGAGTTGTTACGAATGATAGGGGTCCTTCAAAAACACCCTTTTTACAATTTGTGGATCTTTTCCTTGCTACGAAGTCTGGATCATAGTATCAATAGCCTCTGCTAAAGGAAATGTTTGTACAAACTCCAATTCCAGTACCACTCAAATACCCATCATTGACTCAAACTGCTGATCTTCCCAAACAGTTCAAATATGCATCAAATCTCTGATGTATGTCAGTTGTTGTAAAAAGTCTACGTGTATACGTAGAAGATCCAATACAGAAACAACCACTGACTGAAACTATTGATCGATCTACCTAGGGGTTTGATGGGGTTCTTGTGTATTTACTGTTGGTCTTTCTTAGTAAGAAATTAGCTTTCCTTTTCACTGATCCAGCTTTAACCCACTGCTATTGTAAACATGTGCAGTGTCTTTGTCATAATGATCTGTGCTGGATCATACTTTCGGGCAGTGGTCTTCAAACTTTTCTATCCCGAACCCCCCTTGCAGTGTTCAAGTCAGGGCCCCCACCCTGGGGCATTGAGGCCATTGGCAGCATAAATATGTTAACTACTATGGGTGGGGATTTACACATTATAACTCAGCAGCAGGCTCCCATGCATCATTGTCACTTTTTTAAATGCCTTGTCACTGCCTCCTCTGTTAATCCCTTCTGCATCACACTTCTTCCTTATATGGTCTCTCCCATCCGTAACTATGCTGTTTTCTCTCTTCTTTCTTTACTGCACCTGCTCGGTCTCCCTTCTTCCCCTCTGGGCTTGACTGCCATTTTCTTGTTCTGTCACCTTACTACTTGCAATATACCTTTCCTTCTCATCCCCTCAAATTCAGTCTCTTATTGCACCTCCTTACACACTTCCTACTCCCGATTCTACCTCCTTTAACGGTCCAATTCTTTCTTTCCACTTTCTCCAGGTCTGACTTTTATTTCTCTAGCCCTGCACCCGTTTGGTCTGTTGGCTCTCTGAAAACTCTTTCTGTTTGTTTCTTGGCTTCATATCATTCTTGAAATGTCTTCTCTTTTTCCCCCTCCTGGGGTTTCGGCTCTCTCGACTCGCTACCAATTTTCTTTTTCCCCTTGCTTTCTGTCTTTGTTTCTCTCCTATTCTACTTGTTCTCTTTTCCTGTTCTCTCTCCTCTTACTGTCCTGACTGTTTAATCTTAGGTTCTCATTTTCATATTCTTTCAATCTTCTGCCCTCTATCACCCCCTTTAATGTATCTTTCCATTCTCTCTTGCTCGCTCGCTCGCCTCTGTTTGGTTTCTTTTTCCAATTCTGGCACTTTGTCTCTCTCCCTCTCCTCCTATTGTCCCCCCTGCCCCCTGTTCTGTCTCACTCCCTTTCCCTTCAATTATGTTAAACTCTCATTCCTATTCTGTCTAAACCTCGCTCTCATGCGTCTGCCTCCTCTTCTGTCTTTGCCTCCTAATCTGTCCCTCATTCCACCGCTTCCTTCTTTCATGTTTCAGTTCATCCTCTCATCCATGAAAGTAGCTCCTTAATGAAAGGATTAATGCAAAGGCAGTGCTTGTCGCAACACAACCAAAGGGCCTTCTGCCTTTCAATTAGGTGCTCCTTTCATGAAGTGAACAGAACATGGAAGAGTCCACGCCGAGTTTACTTCTTGAAAGTAACACCTTACTGAAAAGCAGCGTTTGCCACAACACAGTAGCTTAACAGCCAGTCATTGTTTATTTGCTGTGTTGAGGCTAGGGCTGCCTTTGCATTCTGCCTTTGTCAGGTGCTCCTTTCAAGAAGTTAACACAACATGGGAGTCCAGCTGTGTTTAATTCTTGAAAGTAGCATCTTACTGAAGGTTTAAAGCAAAGGCAGCTTAATTGTCCTTCAAGCTGTGGGATTCGTGGCCCCCTCCCGCAGGCATGGTGTTGCGCCCCACAATTTGAAGAACCCTGTGTTGATAAAATGCCTTATTTACCAGTTGCCAGAGAATTTCCTGATGGTGCAAAGTACCTAAAATGATAATCCTGCAGCCCCATTGTTAGCAGGCTTCACTGTTAAACAGGCCTTCAGATGCTGTTTTCAAGACTGTTTCCTGCTGTGAAAAATGACTGCCTGATTTGGTTGGGTCACAATCGTTTAGTTCCATACCTTGCCAGATCTGTTTTTCAAAGGAGGCAGGATTCTTTTTTTTTTTAATAGTCTGTTTTGTCTGTTTTGCTTGGGTAGCTGCTATATTGAAAATGGGAGTACAAAGACTTCTCTTGGAATGCATTTTGCCTCAATGATCATTTCCCCTCCCCCGCCCCAAGTTAACCACCCCCATCTCAGACCACCCAGTCGAATCACCAGGGTTGAGGCCCCTGCCCTGGCCATTTTACCTACACCCCCAGCCCCCTGCAACACCCACATTACCTCCCCTTAGTCCTGCCCCAGCCGAATACCCCCCAATGGGAGGGTTAAGTACAAACAGTGTAAGAAACAACCAGATGATTGACTTGCCCACCCCCTGAGGCCCCCACATGCAATCCCACCAGGGTCAGAGGGTATTGAGCCTCCGGAATGTTCTAGCCCCCTGGATCTTATGCCTGCGGGTCCCGGCCAGTATCAGCGCCACCCCTCCTCCTTCTGTGAAGTACCACCCTGTGGACCCACCAAGTCATCTGTGGCCTGCTTAACCTCTGCCTCTGTGACTAGGTGGTGTCATTCGCCCTCCCACCTTAAAATCAGTGCAAATGGGTAGCCGTACCTGTTCTTGACTCCTTTCTCCTGAAGCCAACTAGTTAGAGGCCCATACTTCTTGTGCTTCAGTAGTCTACTACCCGACAGGTCCAGAAAGATGGCCACTCTGTAGTTTCCGTACTGTACATTGCCCATACAGCGCACCTTCTCGAGGATCCTCACCTTGTCATTGTAATAGTATAGCCGTGCCAGGACCGAGCGTGGCCCTCTGCTCCCTCCCCCTGCATGGTGCACTCTGGCCAAAGTTACGCGTTCACCTTCCTTGGTACCCAGCAACATTCTCAATGTGTCCTGGACCTTCTGCTCCAGGTCGCTGGGGGGATTCCCTTTCCACCTTAGTCCAAAAAAACAAAGGTTTTTGCGCCTCTCTCGGTTTTCAATGTCCTCTACCTTGAGGCACAGCCCCTCCTCCTGCCGTTCCAACTCCACAAACCGTAGAGGATCCCTGGTTGGCTTCCACTCCCACTCCCACTCCCTCCTCCAAAGTGCTCACCTTCACCGAGAGGTCCCCCACCTTGGCTCCTATGTCCGTCCTCTGCCTTGTATCTCCTCCAGGATGGCCTGAATGTCACTCTTGATCGTACCAATCTCTCCCACGGAAGGGTGCAGGTCTCCGTCCCCCTTAGCCTTTGCCATCTTCTCACCAATGTGGTATCGATAATGCTCAAGAGGTTCTCTCCAACTCATCCACCTGCACCACCTCCTACAATTCAGTGTGCTGCACCACCCTCAGCTACTCCTATTGCCACAGGGGGTGCCCCACCTGATGAGTTTTCTCCACCGTTGGGTTGCCCCTCCCCACAGGTTTGCTAATCCACCTTCCATATCACTGCAGCTCGACCCTGCCTGGCAGGGCGTTGTTTCCTCTACTCCAAGGGGCCACCCACAGCACCCTGTTCCACAGCTACCTTCCTCCGCCTTGCCTTGCGCCAGCCTTCAGAACTTCCTCTGGCACATAGGCGCACAAGGCCCACTGGTCACTCTTTGCTTGCTCTGCGGTGGTCCATAATGGTTCCACTCTGGGGGCTGTAAGTCCTCACTTGCTTCCAAATGGCCACCACCACAGTCCCAGTCTTGCAGCACAAGCCTCATGCTCTCCAGGCTTTAGGCCACCACCTTCCACCCCTTTGGTGAGCCAGGGTTTACCCCCTCCAGTGGGCCATATGACCACTTATCTGTGCTCCTCGAACGCTCTCTCCCTGTGCCTTTCAAGGTTGTGTCCCAGTCAGCCTGCTCCTCCAGATCTCTGTAGTGCCCCGCCCCCCTACCTTGTGGATTGTAAAAGAAGAATCTGTTTGTAGCACTGCTGAGGTTGGGTTTTGCCTGTATGCAAGCAAAATGTATAAAATGCTGTCAAGTATACAAGCCAGTAGACCAGTCCTCTCCTGGGGCGCGTTGTGGCATGGGTCGCTGCTCCAGCACTGTGCTTCCCGAGGCAGAGCTCCTCTTCAGTATCTCGGGCTGGGATCACCGGCCGGCCGCCTGCCAGCTGAGGTGAGCCTCACATGAGGCTCTGCCTCCTCCAGCCCCCAGGCCCTGTGGGGTTATCCCCACTGCTCCTGCACATTCCGAGACTTCCAGCTCTACTGGGCTTCCCGCTCACTCTGCTCCACCAGGGCCGCTGAGACCTTCCCCTCCTCCCTCTGCCTCCTGGCCTGCTCCAAATCTCGGCAGTGAGGGCTGCCGCCCATGCCAGGGAGAGGGCACACCCCATCAGCACTGCAGCCTTGCCAGCTGCTGTCACTGAGGCACAGTGCAGGGATGCAGCACAGATTTTCTCCCGCCTCACTGCATTCAGTCTCCCTGTTAGGGAGAATTCTCTGTAAGGCTAATTTCCCAAACCTAGCGAGTCCCCCAGCAGCTTTGCTGGATTTTTTGGGGTTTATTTTTTTCTCTCCTGCTAAGAGTGAGATTCTTTTGCTCCCACTCTTAGACATGATCTGAGGTGTTCCTTTAACTTTCCATGTGTTTTATGGGCTATGGGGTCTTTTACTCCATAGGGTCTCGTGTTTTTTTTTGTTGATGTGGGTTACACAGCACCCTCCATGCCGTAACCCAGGGGTGTCGTAGCGACCCCCCGAACATAGACTCCATACCCTGGGACTGACTACTGTCTCCCAGGGCATGTAAAGTCACCATTGGCTTTGCTAGTCCCAAATTATGAACAGAAACCAGTACAAACCATCATATTGTGGATGTACTGGTCGGGGCAATTTGATTGCCCCGGGGTCTGTTCGAGGGGGCACGTCTCCGTCCCCTCTGATCGAGTTTTGGCTGGTGGCAGTGGATACTACTTTTTATATTCGACCACGAATATATCTCTATGGGATTTTCCCATTGTTCGAGGCTACCAACTTTAATTATTTAATTCTTATAGTCTCAAACATACCGCTGGTTTATTTATTTAATATTAATTCACTGGTTGGTATTTATTGCCAGAACTCGATTCTAAAATGGCGTTTGTGTTCTCTTCTGTGACTCCAACCCAAGTCGAGCCCTTTGTTCCACTTTTTGGCGGCCTTCTCCACAGAAGCCTCCAAAAGTGGTGCCACTCTGTCTGGGTACCACAGGGGTGTGGGAGGGGGGTTTAGGCACCCTGGACTGAGTTACCTTGGTAACTCAAGTCGCACTCTTGTGTGATTGGCCCAAGTGGGGACCCGGCCGGCTCACCACTTAGCATGTTTGATTGACAGCTAGGCTAAGTGAATGGGGGTGTGCTACATAAAAGCAGGGCTTTGGGGACTGGAACTTCAGAAGTCGCCACAGGACCTAAGAATCCGAGGAGGGAGAAGCTGAGCCGACCTGCAACGACGACACCACCGGTGGAGCCCTGCTGAACCGTCTCACCACCTTTCCCGACGACAGAGGAGATCTCCAGTCCGGAGAGTCTTCTTCCTTTGACTGGTGGGGATAACCAGTTTTGCCTTCTTTTCACCTTCCTGGAGCATCTCGTGGCCGCCTTGCCCGTGCCAAGCAACCCGGCAACCGGAATACCACAGTTTACCACTACCACTACCACGAAGAGAAGGGTAGTACCTTTTAACTGGAGGACTCTGCGGCTGGTTTCTTCCCTGGCAGTGCAATGACCTTCATCTTTCCTCCACGGCGAGACCTCTTCTTCCTCTGGACGAAACACTGACTTGCACCTGCTGCCAGGAACAACTGCCCCCGCTGGAGCTTCCTTCATGCGTAAGGTACTGTGTCCCGCCTGGCTTCCCTTGCGACAGATCGTTCGGGGTGACAGTAAAGCCTTGACTTTCTAACCTTGGCTGGCCTGGGACAACGTAGCTAACTTTTCCTGACTTTAATTTCATCCTTTTTGTGCGAACTATCTACAAGACTCTTTGGGCATAACCCCACTGTGTGAACCTGGACCCCTTCTGTGTGCTCTCTCCAAGAGTGGGCCCTACAATTGACTTCCTTGCTCTCCAGTAGAACTCTGCCTATCCTGCCTTACTGTGGTTCTTTGTAAAAGTATTGAAACTTGTGTGCTTCCTTAACTCTGCCTTTTTCCTCCCTTTCTTTACAAGTTATTAGATTGTCATCTTATGTTAAGCGCTCACCTCTATCTGAAAATAAGTGGTGTTTCTCACTAAGACTTGTCTAATAAGTGAATAGGGTTGTATATATATATGATGGTGACTGTGTGCTGATTTTACTCACCTTGTT
Organism: Ambystoma mexicanum; assembly: GCF_040938575.1. Classification (NCBI taxonomy): domain Eukaryota; kingdom Metazoa; phylum Chordata; class Amphibia; order Caudata; family Ambystomatidae; genus Ambystoma; species Ambystoma mexicanum. The sequence goes on along the minus strand of NC_090929.1, from coordinate 1,384,069,143 downwards.
TTTGCTAGTGTAAATTACAAGTGTGTTTTTAAATAAATAATTATATACTTTTACACCAAAGCTCTGGTCAGTGTCTGTTGGTACTACTGTATCTCTGTACCTATTGTGTATACTCTGCATTCTGCCTAACTCTTCTTGAGGGAAGTCTGACTGCTCAGCCACAGCTACCAAGTGAATCTGTGTGGTACAGACTGCTACCAAGTGGGTTTACTGCCAAACACCTGTAGTCTTAAATCTTTTGCAGTGGTCCCTAAGGGAACTGCGCAAGTTTCTGCCTAACACTCCCCAAAGCAGGCCTGAGCTGCCTTCACCTCCTGAAGCTCCTGCACACAGACGCCAAATCCTCGCCCCCTCAACCCCCCCCCCCCGGCCCCCGCACCAGGGCAGGTTCGCCCAGCCAGGGAACCTCTGTCGGGGTATTTAACAATTCCACCAGCCTCCACAACAAACGCAGGGCAGGGGATGGAGCTACACGCTCAGGCTGCCATCTTGCCTGCGCCCCCTGGTGGCCTCCCTTTTCTGACTTTTTGCAAGTCTAGCATGTACTTTGCTCCTACTTCTACCCACATGTATTCACTTGGCACTTGCTACAAGATTGTGATCATAAGAGCAAGGTATTCAGCAGTATTCATTTAGATAGCTACATTTACTGACCTGTGGAAGAGATGCATAGGATATTTGGTTTAGTCAATTATCTTCCATCTTGACCTAGATTTCAAAATGCTGGTAACCAGAAAATCTTGTGGCCAAACCAGTTACAACACAGGATGTTGAAACTGAACAGGGCCAGTATTTTTCTATATTTGGAACATGTAATGCACAGGATGAAATCAATTCTTTGTATGTTCCTTATGTAATAATTCCTATGAAATGTCAGCCAATGAATATAACTGTTGTTTTCATCACTTGTTTGCAGGAGCAGAGGTTGGAATAAGTACTTCTCGTATTCATGCGCGTGGACCTGTGGGAATAGAGGGACTTCTGACAACAAAATGGTTGCTTAGGGGACAAAATCATGTTGTGTCTGACTTTGCGGAACAAGGAAGCATGAAGTATCTTCATGAAAACCTGCCTGTCCCTCAGAGATCTGCCAGCTAAGAAATGTGCTGTAGGACAATGTCAATAACCTAGCACTGTAAAATGTTCATCTTTAAACGTGTGGGGCAGCCCTGTTGACCATACTGTAATAGAAAGAAATGCTACTTCAGGTTTCTCTGTATTGCAGTAAACCTTAAGTCTGCTTTAAATTACCATTTCAGATTGGCTCTATCCGCACAGAGGGCCTTTCTTTCACTTGTAAGTGCCAGCACTGCTCACTAAATAAACTAATAAATGTAAAGTAAATGCTGGAACAGTGGAGGCATTTGTATCAATTTTGATCCAATATAATTTGTATAGTGGGCCTTTGTGACTAAGAGTCAACATATCTGCAAAACAGTGGTTGATGTTTTTTGAAACAGCTGTAGAAAGCACATATTTAAAATTGTTAGGTGCCAAAGAGATTAATTACGTCGATACTGAAAATTGAAAATGCACCTAAAATGACATCTAGCTCTTCTGTCCTAATTCCTGAAATTCTGTTCTGTTTTTATTTTCTTTGAATCTAACACAATGGTATACCTGTGTACTCCCTAGAAGGATATGTTATTTTGGACTGCGAACAACACTTTTAAATTTCATGACTCGCATGTCCTCTGTATGAAATGATTCCATTTCTATTTGTGCTCCAGGATTACGTCCTTAAATTTGTGTTAGAAAATGTTCAATTTGCTATGTATTTATTGACCAAGAAAGACGGTTGGAAGTGATTTCGTTTTTAAGACTTTTGTATATAACTCACTTTCAAAGTCCTGTATGTGGATGTGCCTAATTCTGCTAAAATATTTTGCTGATCTCTTTTTATATGAATTTTTGTTCTACCACAAACCCCCAAAAAGAGACCATATTTTGTTGAATTATTTTCAAAATAAAAATCTAGTGAAACTGCTTTTAGTTTAAATGCGAGTGCCTGTACTGTTTTCCATAGTCCTACTTTTGCTGGGAAGGTCGCTGACCACAATGTTCCACCTCTATTTCAGCTTCACTTCAAAAGATACTCCATCTTCCCCGTTTCCTTGAAATATATACAGTTTTACAATTTTTTGAATGAAACCAGTCCAGACAGCTGAGACCTGGACAATTTACTTTTAAGAGCAAAACTCCCATTTGTATTTGTTTGGATTTAAATAGCGCGTTTGCCAAAGCACTGCACATTATGGAGAAAATGGTACAACATCAATTGAAGGGCATGTATGAAATAGTCCAGCAATAACAAGAATCAGTTGGAGAGGGAAGAAGGCGAGACATAAGAAGAGTAAAATATGAGAAAAGACAAAGCTGAAAGGGAGTGGGAGAGAACTCCAGTATTTAGGTGCTAGAAGCAAGAAGGAGCGGAAGCAAGAGGGAGCGCAGGAGAGGTGAGAAAGAATTGGGATTGCGAACGCAGTGAGAGAAAGACTATAAAGAGAAATAATGGAGGAGATATGGAGTGCTGAGACAATGGAAACCTTTCTAGGCGACAGTAAGAAAGTGGAAAGGAAGATGAGATTCAAAAGGAAGAGGGGCAATAGAAAGACGAGGGGGTCATTGATAGTCTGGTCTTTTTTCTTCCACCATGCTCATCTGAGTTATAGGGGGAGAGGTGGGAGGTAGGAAGACCAAACAGAAGATCAGAGCAATCGTCAAGTCGGGAGAAAATTAGAGCTTTAAGGAAGAGTTTAGTGGCAGAGGAGGCTATGAAAGAGCGAGGCACACCGAATATTATAGGGCACACCATGACAGATGCTGGCAGTGTTGGAAATGGGAGAGGAGAAATATAGAGAAGACTCAAGGTGACGCCCACATTTTTTGCCAAAGATAAGTGTAAAGGGAATGCGAGGGGGCAAGGGATGGACAGGCAGTCGGCAGAGGAGGAGGACCAGGTATTTGCCAAAATGAAGAGTAGCTCGGTTTTAGCTGGATTAAGATGTAAAAAGTGTGAGACCTTTCAGGATTGCATGGCAGTGAGATGGTGCTGAGTGAATCAGAAAAGGTAGAAACTGAGAAAATGATTTGAGGGTCATCCACATCAAAATGACATGATAAATTATAGGAAGAGATTAAGTTCAGAAATGTGAATAGTATATGGTGAGAAGATTGGAGGGTGGCCAGATGCTTGAACAGGATCTTGTGACCTGGTTTTTGGACCATATTCAATCCCACAATTCCTTTACATTGTCACACTGTCTGACTTCGCCTCTTTATGCATCGAAACACCCACCCCACACAAGTACTGGTTAGTGCAATGCTGGATGGAAGAGCTTGTCTGCCTTATGGTGTTTCTTTATATCCTAGTGACATTCAACATACCGGCCACTGGGAATAAGTGCTCAACAGAATGTTGATTGGTGGTTGTTTCCTGGTGCAATCCCTTTACTGATAGAGCCCAGTTCATACAGATGGATGTATCAAGGTCTCCCTCATACCCCCATTACCTGTTATGTGTGGAGGGCCACAGGGTTCCATCTGGTCACTCATATATAGGTCACGCATATATATCGACATCGAGCAGCTGGGATCTTTACTGACCAACAAGAGCATCTTCCTTGAACAGCACACACATACATCTGAATCTGTTGATCGTAACTGCAATAAACTTTGGGTGTCTCCTGGTGAGCGGAGGAATATCTTATTGCATTCTGCTTGCAGCTTTCAAGTGAGTAAGGCAATGTTTTGTCCTTCTGTTTTTAAGTATCTTGGTGCAAACTTGGCTATTTCATCTTTTCCTTTACACCATGTTCCCTACCCTGGTTTCCATCTAGTGTCATCATTCACTCCGTAACACAGTGCTAACAGAGCACATTTCCTGTCTGAAGTGGAGACTGCTTTTCATCTCCCGTTTGGCCTTCTGAAAGGGAAACTAATAATTAAACTTAAACCATATTGATGCACGTTTGGTCAGTCTCCAGCAGATGTCTTTGCTAGGACTGAAGGCAGTTCTGCACTGCTAGCCGTCTAATTGCTGGTGTGAAAACATTTGACTTGTAATGTGTACGCTAGCCACCCTTCACTGGCCACCCTTACTGCCTTATTGAACACGCTATTCTTAACCTTGAACACTCCTTCGGTCTAAAGTACTGACAGAAGTGCTTCCCGCTAACCTCCCCTCGTCAGTAAAATAAGTGCACTTAAAAAAAATATTCAATTTCTCTTTCTTTTGCCCTGCACGCAGGAATTTATTTTCTTTGGACCATCAGCCATTGCAATCTGGCATTCATTTAATGAAAATCACAAAAGGGTGCTCCATTTTTCTCTTTGTCTATTATACTTGTATACGCATTTACAAGGATTATTTTTAAACAGTTATTTAGGTATTTGGATATGATGCCCAATGCAAGCTTGACAAATTAGTCTACTTCAGTGTATTTATTTTTTGAATTTTTTCTTTTCAGTTAAAACCTTTTCAAAGAACAGTAATCGGACTTAAATATTTAAAGTATGGAATCCATAAAATAAAGTTTACATAAAGAAAAATAAATCAACAGATAATTTTCCCCTTTTCACATCACACTGCATAAAACACGATAAAATTCACATTAACCACAACAGATTATCCTATATAAATAACCATCAATAAAGACATTGTTTCGAAATGTTTCCATAAAGATCAATACAAAGTTAACAATTAAGTAGTCGGCCCTGCAGATAAGGGGGGTATCGGACACTTTTACTCTGTAAAAATAGGCAAATACTCCCAAAAAATAAAAATGGGGAGTAAAAATACTCCCAACAAAAAATAGGAAACCGACCTTGTGCCCCTGTTTTCAACCACACACCTCCATGGATATGTTTGGACCAGTAATACACGTACTACCACAGGAAGAAGCGACTGTTATAACTGCCTGATCAGAAGAAGTAAAGCTGTAGCTTTTAATGTCCGTAAATAACTAGGTTCAAAGAAATGATTGGCAAACAAAATCAGTTTTCCGGTTAAAACATTTTTCCCACGTATAAAATACTCTCATTGGGAATTTAAATTACATTTGTACTGCCTATAAAGTCATTCTACTCCCAACTTTAAAAAATAGAGTAAAATACTCCCACTTCCAAGTCTTATCTGGAGCTCTGGAGCACTGCAAGTAGTTAAGTGCAGAGTTTTCAGAAATGCTGCAATGGCAAGCCTATCCTTGATGTTATTTGTACCCAAGCATCGTCTCCAGAGATTTTCCTCATCTTGCCAGTTTATTGTCAGCAACAATTTGTCCAAATAAATAGATTGCAGATCTTTTAGAGCAGTGCATTGTAATAGATGTTTAATGGTTTCAACCGAGTCTTTGGTTTTACAGTACCTGCAAATCTCAATATACGAGGTAATTATTCGCCTCAAAATAATTTCTTTTGTGAAAAGGAGGTTCCAGCAGAATCTTAAAAAGATCGACAGGGAGGCCACCAGGGGGCGCGCAGATGATAGCAGCATCTGCATAGCTCTCCCCTTCCAGGGCCCGTTGACAGTGGATTGAGCCCCCACTGAGAACCCCCCCAGTGGGCAAACAGCCCCCCCCCCCCAGGAAGGCGACCACCAGGGGCATTACAGGATGAAAAAACAAGTGAAATCACACATCTAACGGCGAGATATGGCCAAAAGCATCAGCAGCCCGGAACGAGAGTGTTCTATGCCGGGAACGGAGCTTCACGCAGCAACTCCTACTCTATGTGAAGAGGCCGGGACTGAACAGAGAAAGGAGTGGGGGTGAAGCTAAGCCCCCACCCCAACGGAAAGAATGCCCCAGGCCCCGTGCAGTACAAAGTACGGCACGATGGAGGGCCTGGGGGGTTAGGCGCAGGGTGGGGGAAACAGAACGGCGTGAAATACAAGGGGAGGGGAAGCCAAGCGGCGCCCCCACCCTCAGCGTTGCTAGGGAAACCCCACACGGATGGGGGAAAGGTGTGAGGAAAGCAACAGGGGGGCAGGAGGAAGTCCAGCCCCCCCAGAGGGACAACAAAGGGCCAGTGGGGTATAAGTACCCCAAGGAAATGCAGGATGGGCACAACCAGGCAAGGAGCTCACCTCACTCGGGTAAGCTCCTAAGGCCTGGAAAAGGGGGAGAAGGAAACGTTTTGCCTCTGCGGGCTTAGGCGTTTAGTTAGTCCGGATCGTGGTCGTCGGTTCCCTAGTCAATTTCGCCTCTGCGGGCTTAAGTGGCGGGAAGGACAGAAGAACGTAGGAGGAGCGGAAGAAGGAGGACCCACCTCGAGTTGGCGGCGCATCCATCGGCGAAGATCGAGACCCCGGAAGGCGAGAAGCTGCACCAACGGCTTCGTACCTGGGAAGCCGGAGCTGCATCCAGGCGGAGGTACGGGAGAAGAAAGAAGACCGCGGCCATCAGGGAAGACCAGGCAGCGAAGATCCCAGCCATCAGGGAAGACCAGGCAGCGAAGGCGGTGGACGGAGCGGGAGAAATCGGACAACACGTCACCGAGAGCCGGAGAGCTGAAGCAGGCGCCCGAGACAGCCGCGGAAGTTACAGGAGAAACATCGCGCCTAGGGGGCGGGGCGAAGGACACGCATCAGAGGCCTTAAAGCGGCAGTACATACTGCCAGTCGCGGTGGAACAGTCAAGAAGGGTTTGAGGCTCACAGCTCGAAGGTTGGGGGTTCGCGCCAACCCTCCAACTGCTGACATCGGAAAGTGTTTTGTTTAAAAAAAAAAAAAAAAAAACTTTTCGGCGAAATCTCAGTTACACAAGTAACATTTATTTTGCAACAAACAGCACGTGCTGGGACAACAGCAGGGAGAACAGGCTGGTGGGGCAATAAGAAGCGGATTAGCTGGAACGAACGGGCGGAGCAGGCAGCACAGGAAACCAGGCGCAAATAAACCCGAAGAGGCAAAAAGTTGAGAAGGATGGAACAAAAAATAAGAAGAGCGCAGGAATTCAGCGCATGGGAACTTCGCAGCAGCCATGAAAGGGCGGTCGGTAAGGAGCCGGTTCAGCAGTTGGAGCATGCGCTGGGAATGCTTTGGGGGGCGTTTGTAGTGGTTATGGCCGTTAGCTCGAGCAGCAGGTTTGTGAACCTGGTGGAGGGCATGAGGAACAGGCAGCAAGGCGGATGCCGTCTAGTAAGCAACGGAAAGGGTGCGATTGGGGAATGGAAGGCAGCACACGTGCCCATATGGCATTCAAGGATTTGGTATAATTAATCGGCTATTCCGCTTCCAGACTTCGGGGCGACACAATCAATTAGCAAATTTTTACAAAAGCGCTGTTAGAAGCGGGGAGCGGCCTCAGAGAGTGTTTGCTTTAACAGAGCATACTTCCTGATCAAGCACAATGGGTTTTAAGAATGGTGTCGCATGTGGCGCGACGATATGCATACATTTTATGACACAGTTGCTGTAATGGCATGCCCCTCTTGCGGCCACGGCGGTTTATGGCCGCAATACAGGTATTTTGATGGAAATGTTGCTTGGATGGCAGGCCCCCTTTTGCGACCACGGCACCATGGGCGCACCAGTGACTAGCACTTGTTTAAAACGGTCGTGGGAAAGGGGCTCCTGGAGTACTTAGGAGTGAGGATGGGAGTGGTAGCGCCCTCTGGCCTTAAGTGGGAGTCAAGGGTGTTATTGGTAGCCATGCGCATGTAGTAAAATAAGGAAAGTTAACGAATGGAGGTAAATATTAGGGACCGAGTTGATGAGGCTGCCCCTGCTTTCCCTGTGTGTGCATGGGGACTTCTCTCCTTTCTGTGTCGAGGGTGATATCACGGGCCGCATCAGGCACGGTGGATCCGACAATCAGTATGGGGTTGCCGGGGAAGCCCGCATTTAGGAGATCAAGCTGGTTAGGGCAGCGTTCGCCCAGGAGACAATTAAGCACCTGAAGAAAGGAAAGGCACGGCGAGAAGATTAGCATGGCCCCTGCGCAAGGATGACACGCAAATTCGTGAAGCGTTCCATATTTTAAAAGCACCCGTGTCACAATCAGTAAATGCAGTTAGCAGTAAGCATTAAAGGGGCAGTACGTGCCGAATTAGAACGGTCGGAACAGGCAACACGGGAAGCCAGACAGGGGCCCGGTGAAACAATACAGGAGGAACAAGGCGAGCGAAGGCAAGTCTACAGGAAAGCCAGAAGAGGCAAAAGTCGGGAATGACGGAAGAAAGAACAAGAAGAGCGCAAGAATTCAGCGCATGGGCCAAAAAGGCAGAAAAAGACCATGGGGCCAAATGGGTGCTGGATGTGATGCAAAAGGAAGAAAGGGCTAGGGCAATGTCGCCCCTGCTGCTAGAGGATTCCACGGACAGCAACGAGGAAGCCGCGGTACCCCAAGGACAGAAGAGGGCAAGAGAAGTGGCGGAAGAGTCGCAGGAGCCAGAGAAGAACATGCTAGACCCAAGAGGGGCACAGGAGCAGCCGGAGGCGCCGTAGAGGAGGCAAAGGAAAGATACGGTGAAAAGGGATAACAGAGTTGGGGGAAAATGGTAAAAAGGTGAAAGGCATGCAGCACGGCTCAGGGTAAGTCGCCCAGAACCTTGGAGCATGGAGCACAATGGGTGCTGGATGTAATGAATAAGGATGAAAAGGCAAGGGCAAGGTCGCCTTTGCTGCTAAAGGAGTCCAGCAGCAGCAAAGAGGAATACCACAAGGCCAAAGGAGGCCGAGAGAAGACCAAGAGGGGCACAGGAGCAGCCGGAGGCGCCGTTGAGGAGGCAAAGGAAAGGTACGGTGAAAAGAGATAACAGAGTTGGGGGGAAAATTGGTAAAAAGGTTAAAAGCATGCAGCACGGCTCAGGGTAAGTCGCCCAGAACCCATGGTGGGAAGGTTAAGAAGCACAAGAGGCACAGGGAAAAGCAAGGGGTAACGTCTTCAGAGACGAAAAGTAGCGAAGGTAAAGAGGGGGGCCATTTAAAGGCATGAGTGAATAGGAAGGGAGTAGTGAGCAATAACGAACAGAAAAGGGCAAGGGTAGGAAGTGCAGGCGATGGGCAGGGGGGCCTGGACCAGTGGGCAACGGGGTTCCCACACGACAGAGGGTGGCACAAGGAAGTACGCCAGGGTCTATTCACCAGGGAACGACCACCAGCTTACCGGTGACACCGGGAGGGGTCACCACTGTAGCAATACAAGGGGCAGAAGCAGTAATGGCGAAATATGGCAGGCCCCCAGTCGTTAAGGATGCCCAAGGCCAGTCCATGAAGGCGCAATCATGGTATATGGATGAGAAAGTGAAGGAGAAAACATGGTGAAAAAAATGCATTGATATTTTTTCATTAATGAGTTGTCAAAAGAGAGGTCAAAACGTATCAGTAGAGGACATGAAGGAGGATGAGAAGGGAGTATTAAAAGGGCACCAGTAGCAAGGACCCCCTTTTATAATGGGATGGCGGCTTTTCGAAAGATTGTACATTGTTATATTGCAGAAATACCCAGAAGACGGGGTATCACTTGTAACATACCAACAGAGAGTCTTAAAGGTCTACAAAGCATTTGGGCATAATGGGAAAATAATTATAAAAGCAAAGACAGGTACAAACATCAGGATACGATAATAACGACAAGGAATCATTTGAGGTCAGGGGAACAGAACCTGTGGGGCAGTCAATAGGGGACACAAAGAGGACGGCAGAGTAGCAAAGTAACAGACCACCAACGGTGCAAAAGGGGTGGCAGGGGAGATAGCGGGAAAAGCATAGCTGGGAGCATGGAGCACAAGAGGAAGGGCAGGAAAGGGGAAATGCCAAAGTGTCCATTAAGCTTACACGAATAAAGCATCGGGAAAAGGAGAATATGGCCGCGTAGATGGCAGGAAAATAACACCCACACCGGGAAAAGGCATGGGTTCCACGAATAAAGCTCCGGAAATAATTAAAAGGTTAGCCATAAGGCTGACTGGAAAAGGAAAAAGATGGCCACATGTATGGCAGGAAAATAACGCCCATACTGGGAAAGGAATGGGTTCCCCGGAGAAACATCGGAAATAATGAAAAGGTTAGCCACAAGGCCGACTGGAAAAGGAAAATATGGCCACGGGTTGGCAGGAAAATAACGCCCATACCGGAAAAGGCATGGGTTCCACGAATGAGCACAGGAAATAAGGAAAGGGTTAGCCATAGATTTGGCTGGAAAAGGTAAATATGGCCAAGTGTATGGCAGGAAATTAACGCCCACACCCGAAAAGGCATGGGTGCCACGGGAGGAGAAGCGGAAATAGCAACAAAGAGGTCCGAGAAATAGGTAAAACCAAAGGAACCAGGGTGAGTCAAAGAGAATCAGGACAGGAACGTACAAAACGGGTAAGCAGTACAAAAAGCAGGTAAATAGGTGATAGCGGAAACAGGACAAGACGTAGGTAAAATGTCAATTACCAACAGGGGCGATTGCTGTTAAAAAAAGCATTTGCCCAGGGTAAAAGGAAAAGATGGGCAGCAGCACATTTGTCTGCGGTCGCATATACCACAAAGGTGGCCGGGGTGACGGACCCAACAAATAGCACACGGAGAAGGGTTGGGCAAGATTGCAAGAGCAGGGTGGGATGCAGCGGAATTTGGGACCCACCCGTTCTGAACAGGGGCAAGCCACTTTCAGCATGGGCAAGAGGCCTGGGAGCGAAAGGCGCAAAGAAAGCTGGGGGTGTTGAGGTAATCCACCTTGGGGGTAGTGACCTGGCCAAAACAGATAGGGGCGGATTGATGCGCAACATGTGCGGGTCATCAAGGGCTATAGCTCATTGCTGGTGGGAAACCAAATTTTCTGAGATATTTGCACGCAGAGTCTGGTACGGGGCGCGCAGGATGCAGGCCATTGAAACTACAAGGAAAAAGCTAAACAAGGCAGTGGAAAGTTATCGTAGGAGTACAGGGCCCCAGTTTATAAAGCATGGCTTATCACAGAACATTCCGGAGAGGCGCCACCAAGACGGCATACAACTATCCAGCTAAGGGATGGGACAATTTTCAGATAATATTCTCAGAGCCTTAGCAGCGCGAGGATGCAGTTAGGAGCGCGTTTTTGGGGGGACCTGAGCGCGGCCGAGGCGGCACCCACTCAGGTGTGGCGGCACGTGTCCAGGAACGGATGCCCCAGGGTAACTAAGACGAGCCGAGGAGAAGGCTGGGCATCTACAACCCCTGGACACGAAGTGCCCAAAAAGCGAGTTGGTGTTATTCTGTGTTTGTTATGATTATTATTTGGTGTTATTTTCTGTAGAAAATAAACAAGCCTACGGCCTATAATTTTTCCACAAACAAAAACCTGTCTGTACTATTCTTTCGGGGGAATAGGGTAATAGGAATAAGAGCGACGGGGGGCCCCCACTACTCAGCCTATCAACACAGTGCCAACTGCGAGGTGGGTGAAGCCCTCCCCACCCGCCATTGAGGCTCCAGGACAACGCAGAAAGAGCGTCCCAGCTGGAGGAGAGGCACCCCGCAACATATGCAGAGTGGCAGGTGACAGCGAGCCGCAGGGAGACCTGATAAGGAGCAGAGAAGGAGGAGGGGTCAATACCCCCCGCCCGACCTAATCACACGGGTGACTGCCAACTCCCGGAGGGCTGGTCTGCCAGGGGGATAAGCCCCCGCCCACACAAGAAAAAATTCTCCAGAGCGAGCGCCTGCCCCTACTCATATTGCCTGCGCCCCGCGGAACGGTAGTAGCAACCGGGAGGCAAAGAGAGGGGAGACAACTCCCCTGAAACCCAGACGCAGGCCTGCCTGAGGCAAATAAACAAGAACTGGAGGCCTTGGAGTCGCCGGTAGTGTGAGGGACCCTCCCAGAAGGAGCCCCCCCCAGGCGTAAGGACAGAGGGGCCCTCCCTTCCACCCCAGCCCCTGGGGTGGAAAAAGAGGCCTCCACCACTGCTGCCCACATCATACAGCAGCAGGGAGGAGGGGACCGTCCGGTAAGGTAGAGGATCCAGAGCGCCACAACACCAGAGGGGAAGACGTGGGCCCCTCCACACAGGGGCCCCCAAACACAGAGCGCAGGGGTGGTATCTGGCCCCCCAATTGCAGAAAATCCTTTAGGAGAGCCCAGTCACTGCCTCTCACCTAAACCAGGAAGGGAAGAGCAAGAGGAACTGGACCTACCCCAAAATCTAGGACGGGGTGAGGGCCCCCAGCTCTATATCTGGGGCGTGTGCCCACCCCAGGGGGGGGCACAGTCGGGAGCAAATCACCAGAGTAAATAACACCCGAAGAGACAACAAAAATAAAAGCTGGCAGGGAGAAAGGTCCCAAGAAGTCTGCTCCCCCCTTTTACCCATCTGGGGGACCACAGGTAACCCTAAGTCAACCCAAGAGTGGTGAGAGCCCCTGGGACTGGCTCCTGGGGCGTGCCCCCCCCAAACCTCCTGCAAATTCACACACAAGGTGGCCCATCCCAGAGAGACAGTACAAGTATGGGTGGTAGCAGGCCAATCTTAACCCTGAGGAAGGGCATCAGGATAAAAGGTACGTGGCACTCTCAAACCCTAACCTCCCCGGCGACAACCCCGAAAAGCAGCTCATTTGGCAGATGACGAAGCCTGACCCCCCAGAAAGGAGGACTCTGAAAACCATGAACAGCAAACGAAACAAAGAGCAGAAGGGGGAACCCTCCCCTCCCTCATGTAGACTCTAAGTGACGCCTACACCACCAAGTGATTCCGAACAAGGTGAGGGCCCCCAGGAGCCACACCTGGGGCATGTGCCTGCCTTGGTAGGAGCCAAAGCAGCATAGATCCTCACCCCCGGGGATGAGACCTGAAAAAGACTGGAGTGGGCACCCCTGAGAGGGAACGAAAGGGTCCACTCCACCCAACCGGCCGCCACTCGCCAAATACACCACCAGCCGGACAAAACTGCATGAGTTGGAAGAAAGCACTCCAGGAATTCCACTTCCAAGAGCGGATAGGATGCTGAGGCAAGCCGAACCCGGATAACAAGATGGAATGGACCAAGGAACAGGCTGAGGAATCTGTGTCCATGAAGAAAGATATTGCTACCAAAAGTACGAGGAGAGGGCCCTGCAAGTGGACGACCAGGGAAAGGAGAAATAACCTGCGGTTTTTCAGCCTTCCGGAGGTGGAGGAGGAGATGGAGAGGGACATATGTCGAATGCTCAAAGATGTGATCTGCCTTCTTTTCGGGAATGAGGCAACAGCTGACCCTACGATAGACAGGGCACATAGGGCGAGGGGCTGAGCAGGAGGCCCTCGCTCCATCCTAGTGTGCCACTAATATGCAGAAAAAACAAAAATCCTGGAGGAAGCCAGAAAGACCGACATTACGTACAGCAATTTAAGAATAACAACCTTCCAAGACCTTTCTGCATGTACTCTGGCCAGAAGGCGGCTGTGCTGTCCACTGACGCAATGCTTACGGCAAAAGGGGATCCGGTACCGATGGGGTTACCCCTTCTTGCTCTCCTTTGAATATATGGGCCAAAGATCACGGCTAGTCACCGAAGATGACATCAGAGGAACAATCCAAGAATATGTCGGCAACACAGAGGACCAGAGATGACCCACTGGGGAAGAAGCGGGGGAAAAAAAACGGGAGAGCAAATACGAAGGACAGGAGATGGATGAATCCTGGGTTCTAAAAAATTCAAGAAACTGAACACTCCCTCACCGCCCCACGATGGCAGTCCAGGAGGCTCCAAATGCTTGTAGAAGGGCTGAATCGGGGCGAACGGAACTGATCCAGCACTTGAGCTAGGAAATGGCCTGGCTCCCAACAAACAGCATGTATGGGGGTGGGGGAGCAGACAGATGAGTGATATGCTAGAAAACGATGTTGTGCAAGAGTAGAGGTTCGGGGAGGGGGGTGGGGGCTCAACATGCGAGATACATGTAAGGAAGAGCCCAGAAGAAGCGGGCAAACTGGTGGTGCAGTCAAGTACCAGGAATGGTTGAACTCTTTGGCTGGTCGCCTGGGGAGGGGGGGAGACAGAGGGAAGGGATTAGGAGTTTGAAGGAAGGGAAGGGGGGCAGTTGGGGTCTAGCTCCACCCGGGGGAAAGAGAGACCCACACTCAAGAATGGCTGAACATCTGCCTATATTGGAAATTGGGGTCCCTAAATGTCAGGGGTATGAACTCTCCCACAAAGCGATCCCTACCCAGCAGAGAATTCAAGCATGCAAAAGTAGACCTGTTCTTCCTCCAAGAGACCCACTGAGTGAGGGGTAGAGAACCCGGCATTCGCGGTGGAGGAATAGGGGAGGTATTCAAAGTCTCCTACAAAACAAAAAAAAACAGGGCGTAGCAATCATGTTGTCCAATGACCTGGGCTTCAAAATGAAGGCTACGATCAAGGACATGGGGGGGGGGGGGGCAATATTTGTTCATTAAAGGGGAACTACAGGGATCCCAGCTTACACTGGCAGTGATCTATGCTCCAGACGAGGGTCAAGTGCTGTTCTGGGAGGAGGTTGGGGACAAACCAACTTTGTGGAGGGGACCCTAATAGTAGCAGGGGACTTCAATATGGTCTTAGACCCCTCAAGGGATAGAAAGAGATTGGCACCTCTAACACTATTAAAGGCGGACGACCCCACATCCCGGAGCTTCTGCAGAATTAGCCATGAGCTGGGCCTAAAGGACACCCTCCAAAGCTCGACAAAGGAGACCCCCCATTCACTTACTACTCAAAAATTCTCGAGGATAGACTACATACTGGTTGACGGTGCACTACTAGCCCATACACAATACTTAAGGGTAGACCCTGTCCCCTGGTCTGATCATAACCTGGTCTGATCATAACCTGATGGGAGGCTGGGGCTGACAACGGAGAGGGAGGTGGAAATGCAACAATGCTCTGCTGAAAGACACAGCTACTGTCTGAATGGTACTAGAAAGCATAGTAGAATATTTTGAGCTGAACGATAATGGGGAGATCAGCCCACATATCCTATGGGACGCATTCAAGGCCACCATACGGGGAGTCCTCATAAAGGTAGGGGCACAGAAAAAAAGGGAAAGGGAGAACCAGGAAAAGGCCCTATGAGAAAGAATAGCAGAGTTGCAACCGGGTCAAACATCAGGCGCGTCCATCACCCAGGACCAAGCCACGTCCCTATACTAGCTCAAGACCCAACTCCAGGATCTATTGTTGAGCAAGATGGAAAAAAAACCTTCTGTTCCTCAAACAAACATATTACGAGAAAGGGGATAGGGCAGATAGGATTCTGGTGTGGAAGCTTGGGGAAGCCCAGAAAAGCAAAATGGTTAAAGCAACGAAAACCAACGAGGGGGCCTTGCATCTGTAAAGCTCACCTGGTATCTACGGGGACGCCACTCAGCCTGTCTGGACCTCTCACGACCTCAAACCCTTCCCCGGAATCTGTTTGGTTGGAGACTGGGCCTTAAACACAGGATTTCTGGATTTAAACTGTTGTCTCTGGATGCTTAACCCCCTCTTCCCTCGTGGACCAAACCTTCCCCTATGGCCTCACCTCACCTTGTTTTCTGGAGTTGCTTGCTCTCCGTCCTGCCCTTCGCTGCAGGGGTGCGTCTGTTGATGTGGGCGCTATGCAACCTAGTTGCTTCACTGGTGCGGGCCCAATTGGGTCTGACAAGGTAGGTTTGTTGATTCTTATTGAATTGTCCTTTTCTTAGCTTTTGCCCCCCTTTATAACGTTCTTCTTCTCCCTTAGGTGTTGGCAAGGCCGGAGATGGTGTACTGCTGCTTAAGGGAGCTGACCACTAAGCAGTGAGTGAAAGCACGATGCGCTGCACAGTTCACTTTTCCTTGTGATAATCAATGTCTCTCTCTGTCCCCTACAGGCGCTGCAATGTCCCAGCGTGGCTGCCAACTGAGAGAATGAGATGCGGTGAGTAAGCGCGATATGCGGTGCCTTCTTGTCCTTTAAGTGCTAACCTGTTTTGTCTTTTCCCTTTGCAGGTCGATGGCGTGCTCCGGAGCTGAAGTTACCCCCGAGTGGCTTGAGTCCAGGTAAGTGTTTGACTCTTCTTGCTGTTTTCAAGCAAACAGGGATACGAGTATGCATCCTAATGTCTTTTCCTTTTGTTCGTTTCTTCCAGGATGCGGCGTGCCGAGATGGAAAAGACACCGCCATAATGCTGCCCACAGAACTGGAGGAGCGATGGATTGAAGCAGGATACTCCCCAAGGTAAGTATTCTATTAACGCTGTTCTTGTTCTCGCAGGTGCGCGGATGCGGAGGAAAAGGTGAAGGCCTACAGGAGACCGATTCAAACACAGTGAGTGTCATGCTGCAGGTGCAGAGTAACGCAAAGCGTGTTCCTCTGCCCGGGCGTGGTTTAAATTGCCTCCAGACATCCCAGGTACCCCTGGGCTGAACCACACCCAAAAAGCTAGATCGCATAGCTCAGTTCATAGAACTGAGTTATGTGGGGGCATCCATATTGCCCACAGTACATTAGAGTCCAATGCCAAGTTGTCCTCAGTTATGTATGAGCCTGGCACCACAGGCGCCAGGTCTGACTCCATGTGGGTCTCAGATAAAACGGAGTGGTCCTTAATGTCCATTTGGGTGACGAGGCCTGGCTCCAGTATGTTGTCTCAGCGGGTTGGGGGCAGGGATCATGACAGCGACATGACACACCGGGCATAGGAGGGGCTTTTAAACAATACAACGAAAAGCTATATAAATTGGAATTTAACAGAAACAACGCCCTAATTGAAGACTTCCTCACAAGGATACCCATACCGGGTCTAGCACACGACAGTGCCGAAAGGCTAGAGGCCCCAATATCGGAGGAGGAAAATGTCCAGGTGATAAAGGCAATGACGGGAGGTACAAGACCGGGGGAAGACAGGTTCTCAGTGAAATTTTATTAACTATTTTGCTCCACCCTCACCCCACACCTAGCCAAAGTCTTAAAGGATAGTTCCGGGACTTTTTTTTTATTGTCCCTTTTTTTTTATTGTTCGGCCATGTGTTTTTAAGCATAAATCGGTAGATCGTAGAAAACTTTCCTATGGACCATACCCGACTTCGTCCATTAACGCACTCGAAATCAGCCGCCATTTTCTGATAATCCTCTCACTTGCCGCATCGCCCTGGCTCACCTGCTTTTGCGGCACTAAATCAAATCCCCCGCCCCTGAGCCTGACATCAGCAGACGCGTACCGCCCATTTCCCAACGCCAAAGCACGTTTCGTGTCAACAATCGCTGCGCCTCAGCTAATGACGTGTCACCATGGAAATGGCAGGACGCCTCTTTCCTCAATAAGTATAAACACACCGTTTCACAACACACAGCAGCAGATTTTCGATTCCATTATTCTCTCTGTGTTACTTTGAGTATTCTGTGACTCGTTTCTGTGCTCTGGTCAGCTACCTTCGCCACTTCTAGGCCTTGTGAACACCTGTACCATCTCTGTAAATTATTTTACTTTCTTTACCACACAATGGCTACAATAATGCCGTATATGTACGAGCCCGAGTACACCGAGGAAGAACTACTGGAAAGGCAAGCACGCGAAAACGATGGGGATTCGGACGGCAGTTGGGAGGACCAGTCAACGGATGAAGAGCCTGGACCATGTCGCATGGACGGCGTCTCCACCTGGTGCACGTGCAATCGGTGCGAGCTAATGCCAACTGAGGAGAACTGCTGCTGCCGTGAAAATTCCGGGTGCTTGGCCTACATTTCGGAAGGCGAGCCAAGTCCGCAATGCATCACCAAGCTGCCAGAGTTCAGGGAAGCCTGCCTCTCACGGACCGTGTTGAGGATGATGATGGTGCTTATGCACGAACTTCGCGGCACTGTTCGTCCGCGTAATCCGAGTAACGAGTAAGTATACTCTGGTTTTGATGTCAGTGATGCCACTACTATGTCATGGTCGTCTCCCACATATAAAATTACATCTACATATCATTCGAATGCATGTAAATTGGGTCCATATTGGGCATTTTCTAGATAGAATTTTTTTCAAAGCAGAATGATAAGAAAGTTTTGTCATTTTAATACAGTTTGCATCTTTCATTTTCACAGGTGGTACAGGCTGGTGGCCTATCGTTGCTTCACTTGGTGGCTTCACGGGAGGCTCGGACACCGCGTTCGGAGAGTAATACCTGCCTGTGCGGTACTTGGCATTAGACAACATTTCCCAAGCGACAGTGGACAATACCGCGGATTTTCCCTGGATGTGCTGCAACCGGAACTTTACAATGTGTAATGTTTATTTATGTTCAATTGAAATTAAGATCTAAAATAAAACCCAACATATATTTTAACAATGGTTGTTTTCATTTTTTAAATGAATCTAGTGTGTCTCCATTGAATAGTCTTCCTGTGCCTTGTCTTGTCACACCACATGTCTCCGGCCAGCATCCTCCCTCACGCTGGCCGCCCACCTTCAATCCACATAACCTTTGCACCCATATATTCTCCTGGGAGGGTGAAGTATTTATAAAGTCACCCCCCTGCCTTCCATGTACTAGATCCTGTAGCCTGCCTCTTACATGCAGTTAGATGGCCTCTCCTTGGTGAGGCCCTGCGGCAAACGAGTCTTGTCTGCACGACCACCGCCCCAATCCACCCCCCCGCCCTGTCAAAGGCAGTTCGCACCGGGGTACTTGTGCTGCCAAGTGGAGCTGTCAGGGAGCGATAAAGGCCAAGAGGTGCCAAAGACCATGTACACTTCAAAGTGGTCTATAGAGCATGGGTTGTTCTTCCCATGTCTACCTCCAGACCCCGTGTCTCCTGCCAAGCATCCCCCCTCACGCTGGACGGCCCCCTGCAATCCACATAAGTGTGTCTCCATTCACGAGTCTTCCTGTGTCTTGTCTGCACGACCAGCGCCCCAATCCACCCCCCGCCCTATCAAAGGCAGTTTGCACCGGGGTACTTGTGCTGCCAAGTGGAGCTGTCAGGGAGCGATAAAGGCCAAGAGGTGCCAAAGACCATGTACACTTCAAAGTGGTCTATAGAGCATGGGTTGTTGTTCCCATGTCTACCTCCAGACCCCGTGTCTCCTGCCAAGCATCCCCCTTCACGCTGGACGGCCCCCTGCAATCCGCATAATGCCACGACATATAGACGTCATTCATTCACAAACACACCCCTGTTTCGAATTCTTTATAACCCACTTAATATTTCTAATGAGCACTTCTTTGCGCTTTGCTAGTCAACCCGTGAAGGTGCTGGTTATCTGCTCTTCGTCTCTGTGAACTTCCATGACCACTCCGAGGGAACTCCTCAGTTTGCAACCTGTGAACTGCTCCCTGTTGTACGACAAGAAAGTACTCTGATCCCTGCATCTAACTGTTTGTTTGTCAAGGTAAGGCCATGTACCATAATCATTTTGCGTCCAATTTCTTTTTGTTCAAGACAGTACATGCAAGGAACTAGTCACATGTTCTGAGTTTACATTGGTATTCATAGAGAATTGTTGATCTTTACTTTTCAGAACTTTCCACAATGCCTGCCTGTTCCATTGGCGGTTGCCCTTCGAAGACCCATAATAAATCTGAAGGTACTATAATGCATGTTTTCCCTAAGACAATAGATCAGATAAGAGAATGGGTCCGATATTGCGGATATCCACCGTCTGAGCTTGAAAGTAGAGTCCTAGAAGTCTTTGCGGACAAGAGGGGTGATCGATACCGCATCTGCAGCAGGCACTTTAGCTCAGACATGTACTCCACATCATTGCTAATAAAGAAGAACACACCGCGAGCGAGGCGAAAATTGCTCTCAAACGCTATTCCCACTCTATTCGTCCACATCCCTCCACTGGTGAGTCAAGTTTACGTATTTATCTCTCGGCCTTGCGGTAGTGTGTAGCATTAGCTAACAATAATTTCCCCATTTATGTATCCACTCAATATGAAGGCGGAAGATTCTCGATCCGTGTCGTTATTGCAGTCATCAGCCACTTCAAGCGCCTATCGGGTAATCTTACTTGGCTATTCTGCCACTGACTTTTTTTAGGCATGTAAATCAATAGTTTTAATTTATCGTGTAATTATTTTACCTAATGGTACACCCTTGTACTCGTCCTCTAGTCTTTGTTTTCAGTTATAATTATTGTTATCCAAAATAATGCAAGTACTGTCTTTCAGGGAGATGCTGAGGAGTCCAACGTATTGACGACAACCGTTGATGTCACTCAGATGCTCGAGGTACGTTTCCGGACAGTTCCATCGATGGAGATCATCAGATCTTGCATTCTTGTAGCGTGATTGTTACACACAATGTTTCTTTCGTTTTTAGCCATTGATATGTCCTTCTGTCGTCGCCCTCCTATGTCTTCTTTTTTCAATATTGTGTTCATTACTAATGAAAGTCCTACGTTTCAGGGAGTCGATGGAGCATTAGTCCAAGAAGAAGGGGGAGCATGCAGTTACGGGTCGGCGCAACAGCTTGCAGAAGTGTGCACCGCAGTTTCATCGTCCCTTGATGTTCTTATGCATTTCGAGGTATGGATACTGACAGTTCGATCAAGCGAAATCATATGACGTGATTACATCCGCTATACTTCCATCTTTATTAACGCAAGTACTATGTTTCAGGGAGATGACAGAGCTTCTTCTACAAGGACATCACCCCTAGTAGTTGATGCAGATCTCTGGGTGGTGACACTTCCAACGATCGAGCAAATCGAATCATATTTACATATCCATTATTTATTTTAGACAACTGATCATTTGTGCAGGTCTATTTAGATGAGCCGTTGACGCCTGCACAAAGTTTATGTTCTTTTTAACAAAATAGAAAACCATACTAATGCAATTACTGTGTTTCAGGGAGTTACTGAAGCATCATCTTCAATAATATCATCAATGGAAGTCTATGAGGAGCCCGAGGTATGGATCTTGACAGTTCCATCTAACTAGATCAACAATGCGTGAATAATTGTCGTTTGAATGTTCTACACAAAGCGTTCATTCGTGTTTTGCTATTGAGATGTACGTGGGTATTGGTACCCAAGTACATTTTGTGTTTTCGATATTATTATACATACTAATGAAAGTTCTATGTTTCAGGGAGTCGATGGAGCGTCAGTGCGTGATGGATGTGCTTATCATGAAAATATAGTCGTTGCAGCGCAAGAGGAAGTGGAGACATGCACACACGAGTCGGAGCAACAGCGTCCTGATGTTGAAGTTCGAGGCAAGAAAGTTTCAAAGAAAAGAAAGCAAAAGAAGGTTAGTGTCCTGGTCACTATATTATGTTGTTTTTCACTGTTAATAGTTCAATACTGTAAGTTGTGTTTAAACTGAACATCCCTTTTCCAATCTGTCCTCTAGTTGCGAGTGGGTGTACGAACTAGATCTACACAGACAGTGAAGCGAACGTGAGATGTTGCTTGTCAAACCTTTTGGCAGGGACTTGAGACTGGAGATGCATCGTGCCAATGGGAAGAATATGAAGTGATTGACAACGGAGCTATACCACATCCAGCCATTGATAGTGAATGTCCTCCTGGTAGTTCGGATGCAGTCGGAGATCAGTTCACAGAATCCACACCCGCAAAAACTAAGACCGCGAGAAAGTTGAAGAAATTGTCTTATTCACCCATCGCCGGAGAAGGAACATATGTTGCAATGGAAGAGAATGAAGTGGACGACAATGAAACACCATCAATATCACTGAACATAGCGGAAGACGATATCATAGATTCTACCTTTCATGTGAGTGACATGTCCTCAACGTTACAGGCCGAACCAGCTGGGATGCAGAGTGACAGTATAAGGAAAGAGGCCAAATTCATTGTATTCGATAGTTGTTTGATTGATATTATTATTCGGATGAAATGTGGGCATTCGGTTGGTGGGGAAGTATGTGGGGAGCCATTGATCAATGTGACTCGTGCAATTCGAGGCACTAACCTTAAAATACATGCCACCTGTACAAAATATCATCCTTTCTCATGGTCTGCACAACCCATGCTGGGGCAACTGCCAGCAGGCAATCTACTTTGTGCAGCAGCTGCACTTTTTAGTGGTTCAAGTTTTAAAAAGTTAGAGTCTTTCTTTCAGTTTGTGGGAATCCATTTCATTGCGAAAACTCAGTTCTACAAATACCAAACCGATTATCTATTTCCAGCCATTAGCGAAGCTTGGAGAATGGAAAAAATGTCTATTGATAGTACATTCGCGGGCAAACGGTTCAGGCTAGCCGGTGATGGACAGTGCGACAGCCCAGGATTTTCAGCCAAGTACTGCACCTACCACTTTCAGGACATGGAAAGTAAGAAAATTGTGAGTTCGGTGGTCGTGCAGGTGTCACAAAGTACATCCTCAGTGGCCATGGAGAAAGTTGGCTTTGTAGCATCATTGCAAGAACTACAATCGCGGGGAATGGTGATCGACATGATAGCCACGGACAGACACGTTTCAATTGGCAAGACAATGAGAGAAGAGTACAAAAATATAAATCACCAATTTGACGTTTGGCATCTTGCAAAAACAATCAATAAAAAAATGTCTGCTGCAGGTAAAAAAAAAGAAACGCAAGGTATTTCACAGTGGTCCAAGTCAATCGGCAACCATCTTTGGTGGAGCTCAAAAACATGTGGAGGGTCGTTGGAAATTCTACTGGAAAAATGGCGGTCAGTAATGCTACACTGCACAAACGTTCACCGTTGGAACACAAACCAACATTTCCACAATTGTGAACATGGCCATTTGTCCACAGAGGAGGCACGGAAGAAGAAGTGGTTGATTCCTTCATCACCCACTCACAAAGCCATTGAAAAGAATGTATTTGATAAAACTATAACAAGAGATTTGAGGGGACTCACGGAATTCTGCCACACAGGAGATTTGGAGGTGTTCCACAATATGTGCCTAAAGTACAGGCCAAAACGATTGCATTTTGGCATGGAGGGCATGATAAATCGGACTCTTCTAGCGGTCTTGGCACATAACCATAATGTTGGACGTCAACAAAGTAGGACGACCGGAACTTTAGGGACGCTTCGCTACAATAAGGCCTTCACTAAAAGAAGTAAACAATGGGTGATCAAACCAGTGTTTGAGGATATGCAATATGAGTTTATTGAGAGACTTATTGTTGACGTCCTAGATAGGCACATAAATGGAGTTGTGAACGAACCTGTGCAGGGGACAACTGCATTGCCACCCAACATTGCCTCTGTTCCATGTCCACCTAAAGAAGAGCTCATTGAGAAATACACATCACGGTTTAAATGATTGTAATTCGATTGTCTGTTCTCTCGAGTCTCCTCATGTCGCAGGCCCATTGAATATGTGTATCTATGTAATGTGTAAATTAAAGTGATTGCTCAGTGTACATGCAATGTGTCTATCCAACCTTGTTCATCTGCGCATTAAATTAAACCAAACAGTATTATAAATCATTTTTCAAAAAATATAGAATGTCTCCGTATTTATGGTTCTCTGGGGCTGCAAAGCACGCAGACAAAATGCAAAAATGGAGTGTAAATTTCAAGTCCTGTGAGATGGCCTTACACTGAATGTTGCTAAATAGGAATGTGCGCTCGTTCGAAGTGAAGGTCAGCTGCTTTGATTTTTTGCTCGGGTGCCGGAATGGTATAAGGTTGTATTGTTATTTGACCTTGACAGGCCGGGACCATCCCGAAAGACTTCTTTTTGGGGGTGTGGGGCAATAACGTAAGAAACGATAATGAAGCCATTTCATGTTCGTTCATTAGAAGAAATAACGTCGGCATAGAAGGAGTGGTATTTCGGGGCTGCCCTACGCACAGACACAATGGAAAATGCAAATATAATGTATAATGTAAGTAACTCTTTAGATGAGTTTATACCGCAATTTAATTACTATACAGTAGCTTTAAAGACGGGTTAAGTTGTACTTGTTCGTTCTATGTGGCATATTGTTTTGTACCGCCACTATCTTGAGGCGAACCATCTCCTTTTACGGAAGCACCTCAAAACCTTCCTCTTTGCTTCTGCTTTCTCTCTCCCTCTCCCCTGCTACAACTGGTCCACTGTCTGCGACCTCGGTCCTGGGCCCTTCCACTCTCCACCTGCACTGCCTCCCTGTCAACCCCTGCACTGGGGGACTGTCTCAGTATCCTACAGCCACCCCTTGATGTATAATACCCAGTTGCACTGTCCTAGCTATGAAATAATTTCCCGACCTAATATATAAAATGAATAATTTTAATAAAGATCTGATGGTGAGACTAATTTCATTTTTTATGTTTTTCAAACAGGTACATCATGCATTACTGCATGTGTCACGAGTACCAGACACCGGCGGATGGGTTTTTTAACCGCCAGTTGCTTCTCCGCGTGAACAACGTTCCCACCCTGACCATTTTATGGGACGATCGCCAAGTACAAGTATGCCCTTACGCGGTACTAACGGCTAGATGCAACATACAGACCGTTGTGGTGGCCTAGTGCCTCGTTGTTGGAACAGCCATGCGATTATCAGTGCGACCGAAGAGCTTATTTTATCGTAAACCAACACCCTGTGTACTGCACACGAACATCGCTTGCCTCAAGACGAACTATTTTGGATCGAGAGCAAAGAAAAATGCAAATCCCAGAATATTCTCTAAACATTTGATGTCGAATAAATGTACTTTGCCAAATGTACAATCTTGCCGTTTGCTTTTAAACCACAGTTTCATATTCCGAATTGTGGCGCTGTATTGTGAGATGATCTAAGACCCTGTGTACAGCAAAGGAACATCGCGTGCCTCAAAACGAACTTTTTGGAACGTGAGCAAATAAAAATGAAAATCGCTGAATATTCTCAAAACATTTGATGTCAAATAAATGTACTTTACCAAATTTACAATCTTGAAGTTTAATTTAAAAGTACAGTTTCATATTCCCGATTGTGGCGCGCTGTGTTGTGTGAGCTCATCTGTGTTGATTTCTGGGTTCTGTGTGGAGTCGCGTAGAAGACGCCTGGGCGCGTTTGCCTACGCAGCTCAGTCACGTCACGGATAGAGGCAGGGAATATGAATGTTTTGATAAAGTCTGTTTCAGGGGCGGGGGATTTGATTTAGTGCCGCAAAAGCAGGTGAGCCAGGGCGATGCGGCAAGTGAGAGGATTATCAGAAAATGGCGGCTGATTTCGAGTGCGTTAATGGACGAAAAGTCGGGTATGGTCCATAGGAAAGTTTTCTACGATCTACCGATTTATGCTTAAAAACACATGGCCGAACCGTAGGGACAATAAAAAAAAAGTCCCGGAACTATCCTTTAATGCAGTGCTTGAGGGAGACATCTTGCCTGAAACCATGATGGGGTCTATTATAGTGGTTCTACCGAAGGAGGGGAAAGACCCAACCGGGTGCTCTTCCTACCGCCCAATATCCCTACTAAATACGGACGTTAAAATCCTAGTGAAGGTGCTTGGCAAGAGCATGAAAGGGATTATGCCCTCCTTGGTCCACGGGGATCTAGTGGGCTTTATCAAAGGTCTCCAGGGGTCAGATAATATCCGGAAGACCATAGACCTGATGCACTATGCACAAGAGTCTGATCTCAATGCCAGTCTGCTTTCCTCGACTCGGAGAAAGCCTTCGACAGTGGAATGGAGGTACATGACGCTGCTCCTACAAAAGATGGGATTTGGAGAACACATGCGATAATGGGTGGGTGCCCTATATAGGGCCCCCATGGCGAGAATACAAGTGAATGGGGAACTCGCGGCCCTCTTTAACCTCTCACGGGTAACGAGACAAGGATGCCCTTTATTCCCTTTAATATATGCCCTCCTGATGGAACCCCTGCCGATAGTTGTGAGGACACACCTAGGAATACTGGGGATCCAAAGCAGTCAGGTGGAATTTAAACAGCTATTCTGGGAGGGAGAATTCTATACATATGTGGCGGTGGTAGAGGCCTTAGGAACTGGTAAGATCACCTTATTCGAATACCTCAGGTTGAAGGGACTCCTGTGTGACCAAAAATGGGGAAAGAATTTCAAAAGACATTAACCCCCTTTGAGAAAGTACTTGACTTGACCAGCTCATGGAAAGGGATGGTGTTGAAACTATATAAAGTTATAAACGCCAGCGACATGAAGGAGAGACAGGGATTTCGACAGTATTGGAACTACCTGGCTGGGGAGGAACTCACGGAGGTGGTGTGGGGCAAGGTATGGAAGAGCTTTCCACAGGAACCTTTTCACAGCTGACATGGAGCACAACTTTAAAGTACTTCAGGATGGCACAGAGACCCCCTTTAAGATAACCAAAATGTTCTCGGGAGCATCCCCACTTTGTCCGAAGGGGTGTGGCCAAGTGGGCTCGAGGGAACACATGTGGTGGCACTGTCCCTGGGTACAAGCGTACCCGGAAAACTTACGGGGATGGATGGAGGAGGTCACTGGGGAACTACTCCCACAGGACCCGCTGACAATGCTACTGGGTATATCTCGGAGAAATTAATAAACATTTAGATACCCTAGAATGTGTGTGCCAATGCTGCGGGCGGGTAGGGTGGCCCTGGCCCAGAAGTGGAAAAGTCCAACGGTCCCAAACAAGAAATGCTGGCTGATAAAATTGAAAAACATTTTCTTAATGGATATGTTGACGGCCATGGTGAACGATGAAGCAGGCACTTTTTTGGGCAGCCTGGGACGGGGTAAGACAAAAATGGGGTTGGGAGGTGCATTAATGGAAGGTGGGACCCTGCACATCAGGGAAGGGGGAGTCGGAGACATAACACAAGGGCAGTAGGGAAAAGGCATATACCCCCTATACGAAAATGGGCAGAATTGACTAGATGCGAGAGGGTAGGAAGCCAATAAGGGGCTCAACACATCAATAACCCAAGACACAGAAGGGTGATTTACTACCTATGAATCCAAAGACTGGGAACAATTTGCCCTAAAGGGGATACAGACTCACAGCGAACTTTCACCAAACTGTTCAATCTCCACTGCTCAAAAAACCACCATTGTTTATTTGTTGAGGGGAGTGAGGGAGGAGCAGGGGGGGACAAGTTACGTTAATTAGGACAGACAAAATGTTACTGAGACGTGTACCAGTTGTCCTTGTTTTCCTTTGTGCAAATGCTAATAAAAACTAAAGTTTCAACAAAAGAAAGATCCACGAATAGTAGTGATTGGGGAACTGAAACAAAAAGGGTGCAATGGAGCCTCTTTTTGTGTTCATGGGCCAAATGCTTCATTGGGACCTACTCATGTAGTCGGTCAGTTGTATAGACGCAATCTCTCAAAGCATTTTTTACTCTGTCAGGATTTTGAATCAATACAGCCTGGTCCAGACCCAATTCAAGTAATAATATTTCACACTTACCTTTTATGTGCCGCACAATTTGTCGCCTGATGGACCTGTGAATTCCATAGAAGCTTTCATATCACCATATAAAGAATTGTTGCCAGAAGTAATTATTTTTCAAAACGGGGACATCCGTCTCCATTGAACCCTTAAATTCAAAGAAAGCCGACCCAACTCCAATCTAATATCTGCTAATGGGACAGAAATTAATAACTGGGATACTCCAAAATCGACCACATTTTCGATCGATCTCTATCGTTTAGCCAGTATGGAGGCCTTTAAAGTAAGGGCCTGCTTAAGATTCCAATATACTGGCTGAGCAGCAATATGAAAGCCCAAATAAACCATGCCATTTCCGACCTGCTTGAATTTTCAAATCGGGCGCCACCCTTTTAGCTGTTATAACCCATATATCACCCTCTTGATCAATCAAAAAACATTTGGCACTAAGGTCACCTGCTAGAATGATGTACCCCTTCTTGGCCTTCAACTGTCAGCATAAGATACATTCTATGATTTCACTTAGAAAAGCATCCAACTCACACATCTTCTTGTGCCAATAGATATTGGTCAAGAGCAAGTGAAATGGGTCCCCACACCTTCTCAAAGCTACTGCCAAAATTCCAAACGGAAGGTTGGGGATCTCCTCCGCAGATAGGCCCTGAGCCAATCTTATGGCAGTGAGCAAGCCCGCCCCACAATAGTCAGTAGTAGGGATGGTTGACTGGCATAACACTTGAAATCTATCAGTTACTGGTGGGGCAATAAGCCTAAATTCGGTCCTTTTAAGAGGTTCATTGCAGTTATATTGGAGAACAAGTGTGTGTGTGTTGCCCCTGGAATTCCACGAGGATAGCTTTAAATCAACGCTATCTGTAATAAGAGACAGAGGCTTTAGAGTGTTCCAGGCACAGCATTTCGCCACAGTCGATGTGACGCCAGTCCAATCGACACTTGTTGAATATTTATTCTCTGGATATTTTCTTACTTCACAAGGCTGGATGCCATCAGAATTCATGATTATTTTAAAGCGACTCCCACTGTTGGACGCAGCTATTTCAGTTTCATGTTTGTTCACATACTAATGGAAAAGTCCAGGTTGGTTAGTTTAATAGTCTGCACCAACTTATGAATTCCAGTGCAGTTTGAACAAACATGGTTTTCGATGAGACGATTAGCCTTATGTGTTATTTTATTCCCCCGAATGAACCCGCCCTGTCACTGCATCAGTGGTCCTTGTGTGTCTTAAACTACTAAAAGGTTTATCATGGTCTTTTTCCGAATTGTTACTGTTAACATAATAATTACTATTCCAACACGTCTGTACATTAGGGGCACAGTTATTCATACCCACATTTTGTTTATCGAATGTGGAAGGTGCTCCTTGGTATTGAGCCCTCACTATTGGGAACAGTTTTTTCAGGATACTTTCAGAAGCAGAACTAACTTGGGGGTAGGGGAGGTGAGAGGTGGGCGGGCTATTACCCTCTTTAGTATTAGGAAGCAAAGATGGAGGCCCAACAACCACCGTTCACTCCAAATCCGGTGCCTTTGCCCCAGTAAACCGATTACATGCAAAGATACATGTCAGTTTGAGCCCCAACATCAAATGTTAAACAAGTTTTACGCTTTAAAACAACAATATTCTGAGTTGAATCAAATGGAACATTAAACAAATCGGATCCCTCAATAAACTCAGTTCCCACTCCAACATCAATTTGTACCGGAACCGGTTCTGAAAGACCAAAGAAATATCGAGGCTTAGTACCACAAAATGCAATACGCCAATCACGGGTTGAAAGATACAAGTTTCTTTATTTCTGTACAGATTCAAAGCAAAGTCAGATAGCTATCTGGCTCCCAACACCTCGCAGTGTGTACCAGCAGACACTGAGGGGTGAGAGAGCTGGACATCCAAATACAGACTTCTTTATACACCAGTCCATTCATTGTCCAGCCCCTCTCCAAACGAATAATTTACATGCTAGGGTTCGTGCCCAGTTCCTATGACAAATATGACAATATTGTTTAACACATTTAACATATTTGCTTGTCCATGACGATTCAATGGCGATGTTGGTTCTCCAGCTTTAAGGTAAGTCTAGTTTCAAGAATGAAAACAATATGTCTCATCCAAAGCATACGGTTCCACTTGTCTCACATTGTATTCCGTTGTTTGAATGAGGATGAGGCTGTGGGCGCAGACAACACTTCGATTGAAGTTCATCCTAGACACAAGGTTTCTTTGCACAGAGCAAACATTCTGCTCTCGGCAGCCTTAATGTTGACATACCTCAAAGTTTATTCGGCTCAGCTGTAGTCGAAAACACAGTCCACCGTTTTAGGACACAAAGCAAGAGTTAAAATCAAAATGGCGGATAGTTCTAAGATGGCGGCAAAGCCGATTTGAATCGAGCATTTTAAACACAGTTTTCTGTACAATGCGAATGGGCTTAGGCCAATATTCATAACCAGATGGTATTATGCAAATATGGTTTAACAGTCCCGCATTCTGTAAAGATCTGATGATGGCATCACATTACAGTCCTACATTGACATTCAGTTCAATGTGAAGGCATCATGAAGTAAGACACAGACTTAAGTTCAAACAATATTTATTAAATTAAATGTCAGGATGGTAGAAGGCCTAACTTGCCCTATACTTAAGTGGGATTTCCCTACTTGAACAAAACTAAGGAAAATCTGAGTCAGAGTCCAATTTAAAAGCCTGTCTGTGTCCAAAATCTATGCTTGCCCTCACAACTGAAACCAAACAGTGTAAAGGGGTGTCACTTATCAAAGAAATATTGATCAGCACAAAATGCTGAGCTTCTTCCAGCTCCCAGTTCAAGTTCCTTTCTCCAAGTTCAAAGTAATACAGTTCAAACAAAAGCGGTCCTGAGGTCCTGTCAAGACGGTGGGTATAGTTCATCAAATCTCAGGGTTCCCTTCCCCATAATTTCACTGTAGCACAGTTGAAACAAAAAGGATTCTTGAGACCTTATCCTCAAGACAGTCGCTGTAGTTCATTAAGTCTTAGGGATCCCTTGATATATGATAAGTCATTTATAACATGCCTGTACACAAGTATTTCTAGGCGCGACAAGACAAGGAAGGGGAGGACAAAAGGGAACAATACAAACTATCTTACTAGGCCTTGTCATTCAGATCATGCAAGGGGAAGGGAGAGAAGTGCCAGGGAGAGGGCAGGGGAGAGTGCAATAAGCAAAGGTCATGTACCGTTGCGGTGGCCGGCTCTAAGTGCAAGGAGACAGGCAGTGAATGGGGCTACTGGTGGTGAAGGAGCCTCGTCGCCATGAGGTTCAGAGGGTGGCCAGGTAACCAGTTAGTGCAGCAGACAAGAGCATGAGCCGGGCAGAGAGAGGGAGAAATCGGAAGTGAAAAGGAAGGTCTTGAGTCGCTTCCGGAACCTGAGGTGGTCCTGCTCAAGTTTGAGAGGCAGGGAGGCTGTTCCAGAAGGAGGCACCAGCTGAGGAGAGAGATCTACCCCCCACTCTGACTGGAGAAGCATCTGACCCTCAGAGAGTTGGAGGTGGATGAGGGGAGGGCTTGAGAAGGAACATGCTTAGGAAGAGAGAGTTGGATGTAGTGTGGTCTCTGGCCACAGAAAGCCTTGTTGACAATGCAGAAGGTTTTGAACTTGATCCTTGCGGCCATCAGCAGCCAGTGGAGAGATTTCAGGGCTGGAGAGATACGATCCCTGGGCTTGAGGCCAAGAACAAGTCTTGCAGTCCTGTTCTGGATTAGTTGCAGAGGATGAAGTGTAGAGGCAGGAAGCTTTAGAAAGAGGCTGTTGCAGCAGTCTAGCCTACAGAGAACCAGGGCTCTGGAGACAGTGAGCTTCTGGGGGAAAGTGAGAAACGGAAGAATACCTCTGAGGAGGTGCAGCTGATAGTGGGAACTCTTAGAGAGGTTTGTGATGTGAGGAGAGAAGGAGAGGGTGGAGTCAAAGATGACACCAAGGTTTTTTGCCTCGCTGGAAGGCACAAGTAGAGGGCCCAAGGAGGGTGGCCAGAGTGAACGAGGGAAAGCAGGAGCAGGGGTCCCAATGAGAAGGTTCTCAGTCTTACTGGCATTAAGGCAGAGATCATTGGAGGCACACAATTCCTGAATCACGGATAGACAGGAATGAGCGAGAGAGGAGAGCAGAGTGTCATCCACATTAACATTGAAAGTTAAGAGAGAATGTAGAGGTAATGTGTGCCAGAGGTGCCAAGTAAAGGTTGAATAGCCAGAGTAAGAGTTTAGAGCCCTGAAGAGCACCACATGTGGGGAGAGAGGTGGTGGAGAGAAAGGACCCCAGTTGGACCTGGGAGGGTCGATCGGAGTGGAAGGAGGTCAACCAGGCTAGGGCCTGATCCTTGATGCCCAGGTTGTCACAGAGACGATTGATCAGGATGGCATGGTTGACCATGTTGAAAGCAGATGAAGGATCAAGGAGATTAGAGAACAGGTCTTCACAGGTGTTCAGGAGATCAGTTTCCGTGCTTCTGGCTGCTCTAAAGCCAGACTGATGGTCATGGAGACAACCAAGAGATTCAGTATGGAGAGTAAGCTGGGAGATGGCCAGTCATTCCAGGATCTTGCCCAGGAAAGGAGTGATAGAGATCTGTGGTAGTCTGACTGAGAGAAAAGATCTGCAGAAAGCTTCTTAAGGAGGGGAGTGCTTTAGGGCAGAGGGGAAAGTTCCAGTGGCAAAAGAGTAATTGCAGAAATCAGCCAATGCTGGTGCAAGGGTGTCGATGTGGGCCTTGATGGTTCTGGAGGAGCTGGGGAGCACCTGCTTGGTCAACACTTTCATGTATCGGACTTGTCTAGAAACATTGTCGGGAGTGAACACAGAGAAAAAGGAGAAAGGAAGAGGAGAGGGAGAGGCGACCAGAGAGGGTCCGAGAGAGGTAGACGGACAGAGAGAGAGGACAGGATGGCCTGAGATTTAGTGGTGAAGTGAGAAGCCAGTGCCGTGCAAAGGGCATGCTAGGTAACAGGGGAGGTGGAGACTGCAGCAGGATTGGCCCGCTCCTTGCAGATTTTGAAGACTTCAGCTGTGTTAGAGGCTGCAGAGATGCAGGCTTTGGTGTAGGACAGGACAGAGAGTCTGTATTGCCTTTGGAGCAGGTGGCATTCCAGTTTGTCACTGGATGCTCCTGATGCCCTCCACTTCCTCTCAGCCACCCTACACTTGCATTTAAGGGTGGCTAGGTCGGAGTCATACCAAGCGTTACACTTGGAGGTGGGCTTCAAAGTCCTCCACAGACACACACTTCATGGGCCGGATGATCGAGAAGGTGGGTGGCAATGCAGTGGTCGGCTTCATCTTGGGGACAGAGAGTCAGGTGGAAGGAGAGAAGAAAGTGATCAGTCCAAGAGAGGAGTGGTGAGCAGGTTAGAGAGGGGAATGTCTGAAGAGATGAGAACACCCCGGGTCTACCCGGCAGAGTGTGTCAGGCCGGAGGGTAAACTAGGGAGAGAGTCGCATAGATTCCAAAAGAGCCCAGAGGAGGGGTTAGAAGCATCCAGGTGGATGTTGAGGTCTCAGAGGAGGAGAAGTTGAGAGTTAGAGGCAAGGAGAGGGGGGCAGAGATTGTCTCACTCAGAGGAAGAGAGTGACATGGCCAGGTGGCCTGTAAGTGGTGTCCACAGTAAAAGAGAGGCCAGGAGAGATAGAGAGCCTGCAGACCAGGCATTCAAAGGAGGAGTAGGCCTGTGTAGGAATGACAGAGGCAGGGATCCACTCCGGGAGGTTTAAGGCTATTCTACCTCCTGGACGGTTAGTTCTGTGTTCGTAGAGGATCTTGTAGCCAACAGGGAGGAGACTATCAAAACTCGTGACCGAGCTGGCCGTGAACCATGTCTCTGTGAGACCGAGGACATCCAGATCAAGTTCTTCAAGGAGTCGTCCGATGTCAGAGGAGTGTTTGACAGAAGAGCAAGACTTGAGAGTAGCAGCGTGGAGCATATTGCCACATTTGAAAGACTTCCGTGGAGGGGTACAGGCATGAGGTACACCCTGTGGAGGTGGTAGGGGGGCCCGAGAGAGGGCAGACGAGAAAGGAGATGGCAGAGTAGATGGAGAGGGCGGCAGAGTAGCCAGAGAAGATGAGGAGGGTGCCAGAGAGGTGACGGAAGATGGAAATGGCCGAGGAGCCAGAGGGCTGTAGGTATGAGTAGCAGGAGAAGGGAGGAAGGTGATAAGATGTGGGAAACATCTATCGAAAAGGAGGAGATTGGGCTGAGGACCCTGGACCAAGACAGTGCCATTCAGTTAGACATTAATGATGGTCTTGAAGGAGTTGAAGGGAGCCAGGAGGGCCTCCCACTGCGTGCCACCGTTAATTGGAGAGGGGATAAAAGGGGAGAGAACAGAGACCATATGAGGGGTCCATAGGCCTGGAGCGTTAAAGAGGATGTCGGTAAGGGTCTGTCTGGAGGAAGCACTGATGTAGGCATCAGCGGTAGGGAGGCCAGGGTTGGCAACCAGGATGTCCCTCTTGAACCTCTTCCTTCCAGACTTGGTGAGAGGGATAGGATAGGAGATAGAGTAGCAGTTAGAGAAGATGGGAGAAACAGCGAGCACCATGGAGACGCACAGCTCTGTGGGGGGACGGGATCACAACAAAGGAAGACAGAGGAGGAAAACAAGTAAAACACAATGGAGTACGGCACGCCTTGGGGGCGAGGGGGTCTAGGGTGAAAGGGAGCCTAAAGAGACCCTGTAACAGTGCCACAGTTACCAGAATGCAAAACGCCCAGATTCCACTTTCCTAGAAGATTACAGCAGGTTGTCGGCTGCAGGCCTCATGCTACCATGGCGGACACCGGCAGACACCATCTGGAGCGGTCCTTCAGTCCTTCCCCAAGATTTCACCGTAGCACAGTTCAAACAAAAAGGAGTCTTGAGACCTTGTCCACAAGACGGTAGCTGTAGTTCATTAAGTCTCAGGGTTCTCTTCCCCAAGACTTCACTGCTGCAACCAATTAATGATTTACTCTTTTAAAAGTTCAACTTAACTCTGGATTATCTTGGCCCTTCTTCTGGTTTGCGTCACCAACTCATTCGTAGTGTTCCCTTTTGGTAGTTTGTGCAGTGTCTTTACCTTTTATAATGTAGTGATCTCTGTTCTAGGCACAGTTGTCAGATCACACAGTCCACCCATCACGGGTCGCGCAACCAGGGCCTCTTGGTTCTTCATCTTACAT
This sequence comes from Ambystoma mexicanum, assembly GCF_040938575.1. NCBI lineage: Eukaryota > Metazoa > Chordata > Amphibia > Caudata > Ambystomatidae > Ambystoma > Ambystoma mexicanum. The sequence continues at coordinate 1,384,034,714 of NC_090929.1, read as the reverse complement.
AGGTTACTCTGCATTTGTCCCTATGTGAAGTAACGCTCTTAGATTCTCCTTGTTGGCCTCTTGGCTTTGTCACACTCCTTTTTGCTAGTCATTGGCCTTGCTGCACTGCATTTATTCAGTCTTATTCAGTGGTGATTCTGTTCATGCCCACCTTTGGTTGTACTCCACATATATTCCTTTCCCCATAGGTTGCTTTCATATGGGTATTCTCCTATTAATCTGTATTGATTCTTGGTTTTAGTTATAAAGTTAATTAATGTGCAATATAGATGTAACCTTTGCGGGTGTGGCTTGACGGCCATGCGGAACGCTGCGAAACTCAGGTGCTCCGACACAATCCTGGAAGATATTTGACAGAACTGGCTAGATTCGCCATGAAACATAGCCAAAATGCATGAACAGGTGGTGGAACATCCACTGCACAGCTGGGGAGTTCACCGTTGAGAATCGGAGGGGAGAACAAGTACATTTTCTACTTTAAAGATACCTCCCGCTGCATCCAAGATGGCGGGCGCAAGCTGTGTAGCTTGCCGGGGATGGCCCTCGCAGTGAGGGAACCCCAGCGGCCCACCTGGCGGGGCAGACAAGCAGCGGCACGACCAGCAAAATTGCTGAGTCGCATGCAGACTCTGGAACACACCGAGCCTGAGAACAGCAGACCGACCTCGGGAGACCGAGAACTATCCAGGCCACATCGTGAGAGCAGCCAGCCTTGCGAGTGCGAGGACCGCCGCCTGAGAAACTGCACACCGGCTGATGGCATGTCAAGCGCGGTGCTGCCGGCGCTGGGGTACGGCCCAGCAACGACTGCAGAGCACCGGTGCGGGGAGCAAGTGCGAACCAGTGCATTAAGCTGAGGTTGTCCAGGGACACAGCGGAGGTGAACGGCAGGGGACCCGAAGACCCGGGGTCTCCCCCCCAGCAACCACCACCAGCAGGGGCCAACAGCAGTCCGGATGGACCCCTACGGCGGCTAGTGACACCAGCCCCCATCTCCAGAGGGTGGAGCAGAATGCTGCCCACTAGCCAACAACATTAGAAGTAACGTGGCTCCCACGAGGAAACGAACATTACTTTGGAATACAAATAGACCACCACAGCCTAAAGTATTGCCCCAGCTTACAAAAGAAGGATACGAGTCAGGAATCCATACAGACAGCAGAGGCCATCCAGACAGCAGAGGAGCTAAGGAGAAAGGGTCAGCTCTCAAAGGACATCACAATCGCCTGCGGCCTGCCGGTGGCAGTGGGGGACGTGGAACCTGCTGGGGGCCGTGACAAGACCAGGCCGGATACCGCGCCGGCCTGCCCGCACCACGACAATGCCAACACCCATAGCGCAAGTTCACACTCTGGGCCGATTCTGTGGACCAACACTGCGTCGGGGTTGGAAGAAGGAGAACCGGAGAGGGCAGCATGAGTCACCCAGTCCCAGATGGCAGTGAGCGATACGACGTGGCCAGAGGTCGGAGGGCTGCACAGACTTTTGGACCTGCAGAGAGGTGCCCATAGTACCTGTAGGGTCTCAGGTGCACCCGATGACAGGGCAGCCCACAATCTGAGGTAACATTGTGATCCGGACACAGAGCCACGGCGAGTAACGGCGCTGCAGGCACCCCCTCCCCGGGTGGACATTGGTGGAGAGCCCAGGGGACAGCAGGTGCACTGCAACAAGGGGGTACCCCCCCCCCCGAGAATCGCTTAATGCAGGAGAGGTGACCCGACACAAGCCTGCCCGGGGCCCAGGCACCCCACACATTGTAAAGAGGAGCAAGGCCCCCGAACAAGGACACTTGGGCCTGCCGCTCGCACAGAGAGACAACGTCAACCGAAAATTGAGGGGAGCGGCCCCACTATCCCGAGAAGTGGTGCAGCCACTAACAGACCACTCCTAGACACCTATATTCCTCTACCTGCAGGAGCAGACAACATCCCAGGTGAGATTGGGAGCCAAAAGGAAGCAGTGAGACAAGTGGCCTCAGGCTCAGGGGCAATTAGGAGCTACTTTTAAAATTAAACGACCTGGGAGAGCACAGTCCATCGACACAGCGTATCAAAGCAGCAGGTGAAGGGGAGGGAGAACCTAACCAGAACCCCACAGACACAGTCAAACTCACACATGGCCCTCTCCAGACCGTTTTGATGCAGGTGGAAACCATCAAATGAAAATACATCCACGGCAAATAGCCAGCCGCTAGTGCCACACAAACTCCTTTAAGGCAATCCGACAAACCCAACAAGAGCCCCAATACGATGCAAAAAAAGAGAAAATAACGCCCCCTAGCACAAGCATCCAGCCCACCATCTATACAAGGTGACGACTACAGGGGAGGGCTACTGGTGGAGCGGCCTCCAACACCCCAAGAAGCGGCACAGACACTACGGGCCAGTCCCGGTCCACCACAATCCTTAGGCAACCCACTGCAACAGAAGTGCATTGTACCCCGGGTGAGAGTGGGAGCTAAAAACAAAGGTGCGCAACAAGCGGCCCCGAGCGCAGTGGTCGCAACAACCCACTACACCACATCTAAAGAAGTGGGAAAGCAAAACCATAGACTGAACGCATTAGCGCAGAATGGCTGGGTCAAAAGAGGGCCCCAACCTGAGCCTTGCAAGGGCTGGGACACGGAGTATCCATACAAGGTCCCTCTCAGGAATGCTCTTACTGCGGACAGAAGCCTGCCAAGAATGAGAACCGTGTCCACGACGATTAACCTACCTTGGGTGTCATACAATTTCCCTGAGGCAATCCGAGCGGTTCACTAGGCACGGAGTAAGGCGCAGGGACTGGCATAACGCCACCAGGGAGACAATGCCAGACAGATCGAAGGGTGGAAGAGGCAAACAGACCAGCATGGAAGCCTTCACTAAGAAATGGGAGAACAGCCAACCTCCCACATCAGACACAAACACGGGGGAATGTTCCGGTCAGCAGGAAGGAAGCCGCAGTGACATCCCTATACTAGAGGCCATAGCAGCCCTGAAGGCGTCCATGGAAAACAAACTGGTTGCAGTGATGGTGGACATGAGCCGCCTTCGGCAAGATGTGAGAAACCTGATGGACCGAGTGGGTACGGCAGAACAACAAGTACAGAACAATACCACTGACATTGCCACCACCCGGTCCCAAATGTCAGATGTACTAAAATGGGTAAAGATCCTTGAGCACAGAGCGGAGGATGTAGAAGGGAGGGCCCGGAGGAATAATGTCCAGATTGTCAGACTGCCGGATGGGGAAGAAGGTAGGGACTTCACGAATTACATTCAAAATGTGTCACTGCAGGAGATCGGGGTAGGGGTGCTGTCCCAAGGTTTTGCGGTAGAGAGAGCTCACAGGGCCTTGACTAGGAAACCCCAACCAGGGCCCCCCTCCTTACCCCCCCCCCGAGACCAATGATCGCCAAGATCATGAACTATAAAGACCGGGAGAAAATACTGGCATTCTTGAGGGACGGGGGGTGATGACCAGGAACTCCTCCAGACTAACAATTTACCTAGATTATACAGCTCTGGTCCAAAGACAATGGGTGCGCTTTGGCCCAACAAAGGAACCCCTCAGGGAAGCGAATATACGATACATGCTACTGTACCCAGCCAAGCTGAAGGTGATAAGAGAAAGCAGATCGCATTTCTTTGATACGCCAGAGGAGGCCCATGCATAGATGGACCAACAGGGCATCCTGCCACAGAGAGCCAGAAATGGTAACAACAATGAGAATCTACCCCATTAACAGCACGCTTGGACCCACCAGCGGGAACAAATAAGACACAAATGATATGGACAAGCCAGATGCAATATGACTAAAGGAGCAACGAACTATGGTTCTGCCGCGGAAGCCAAGACACGATACCCCACAGAGTTTGCAAGTTTGGATGCCAGTTTAGAGGTGTCATGCTGCAGCTGGCCTGCCCCACGCAGGAAGGGCAGTGCAAGAGAAGCAGCGAAGCCCAAGCAGAGGAGGGTGGCTGGACGTTTGTTTATAGTTCAATAGTCCCCTTTCTGCACACGTTCTTGGAAGACACCACCACCCTAACCAAGTGAGAGAACATTAATCCAACGCCACAGCAGGACTGGGCTTGGAACTACAAAACCAGTGACGTAACTGGTTCCACTCCCACTGGGACTCAGACTTGCACACTTGTTGGAGAGTAGCAGGATGGAGAGCTAATCTTCCTACTATACCAGGTAAGTGGAATCTGCTAGAGTGGTTCCAGAAGTACCAGGAAGGAGGGTGGGCGACGGTGGGCCCGACAGACCCCGTCACCAAAAATTCACCCTTATTTTAGGAGTGAATCCGGAGTATCCAGACACAGAGAACTCAAGCATCCACAATTGTGAAGAGGGTCCAGATGCTCCTGCAGAGCTAAGGTGAGCGTAACAGAACGCAAAGCCTAAAAACGTTGAAATCTCTGCCTGAGCGTCATGGAGTCCTCAGATACTGACCAGTTAGCTCAGTTGCTAGGAGAACTACAAGCTGAGGTCCACGCCGTCCGGCAGGAGACAAACGCCTTACGAAGAGAACTAATCGTGAATAGAGATAGGACTGATGAGCTGGCCCGGCAGATGTACCAGAGCCAAGCTAGTCCAACCCCGCTTCCCGGGAGTCTCCCTTCGGCGCCATCAACCCCTCCTGTACAAGTGGTCCTCCTTGGTGCAGTCACCTTGGCTCCGCCCAAGCGGTTTTCAGGGGACCCGAACAAATACGCCATCTTCTTGAACCAATTTCGCCTGCACTTTCTTTGCAGCCAGGGGTGTTCCCCAATGATCAGTCTAAGGTTGCCTTCGTATTATCGTATTTGGGGAGAGCGCTGCGGACTGGTCAATTCCCCTGGTGAGCCGGGACGATCCCTTGTTATGTGACTTCATGGAGTTTCAACAGGAACTCGAGAAGCTGTTCGCCTGTCACACCAGAGGCCAGGCCCTGGACAACGAGTTGCTGTCGCTCTGGCAGGGCATTCAGGATTTGCTGACATCCATAGCCAATTTCAACAGGCTGGTTGCTGAGACCAACTGGTCTGAGGAAAAAATAACTACCCTGTTCTATCGGGGCCTACGAGGAGAACTAAAGGACGTCCTTGCTCAAGTCGTAAACCTGCCAGAAGGCTGTGCAGTGTATATTCACCTGGCTGTAAAGCTAGACCACAGACTTCAGGGTCGGAAGACCGATCGAGCACGGGCGGTGTACTTGCGCTCGAGAGAGAACCAGCCTGAGAACCACCCGGTACCCATGCAGATTGGAGGGGTACGGAGCCCGCTTACTAAAGCAGAGAGAGAGAAAAGGAGATAGCAGCAGATGTGCTTGTATTGTGGTAAAGCAGGGCATTTCCTGCAAGATTGTCCTGTAAAACCACCCAGGAAGACCGTGGGAGCGATAGGCAACAAGGACACCAGGCTTAACTCGGAAAACTCCAACGCCCGGCAAGCGTAGAGGTGCACTTGCCGAGCAAGGAGAAGGAACTGCAGACCTCATACCTCATCGTCCCAGTGATCCTGGTTTGCCATCAACAGCCACCCCGAATGCACGCCTTGGAGGCTTACATAGATAGCAGCGCGATAGGCAATTATATTGACCAGGACCTGGCAGCCAGGATTGGTCTTCCCACCCGTCCAAAGACGATAACAGAAAACATTACGGCTGTTGACGTACCAGGTTGTCCTCTGGGCCTGTGACCCACTGCACGGAAAACATAACGCTCCTCTGTCAGGATGGTCACAGGGAAGAAATTGTCTTCGACCTGATAAGCGCTCCTCCATTACAGATGATTTTGGAGATCCCGTGGTTGGAGACTCACAACCTGCGCGTTGACTGGCGTGCAAGAGTGTTGACCTTCTCCAATGAGTGCACCCGTTCCTGTTACACGACCGGATACTATCCGGGAGGGCCAGTGCAAACAGTACCCAAATGAGGAACAATGCTAGGAGTAGGTAAATTACCCCCAGATTACGTCGACTTCCAAGACGTCTTTCAGAAGGAACAGGCCAATACACTGCTTCCACATCGGGCCTATGACTGCCAGATAGACCTCATTCCGGGTGCTCAGATTCTATGCAGTCGTATTTATGCACTAACCGAACAGGAGACCCTTAGGGGGGCATGGCTAGGCAGCCATGGAGTAGGCTGCAATCCCTGGGAGCTCCGTGATCCGCTACTTCGATCCGTGGACGTGCTGAAGTTCAACATCTGATTTCAGTTCCAAACGAACATCAAGCGTGTATGAATACCTGGGGAGAAGAATGCGAGTGCCGGCGAAATGCTCAAAGCATAGTAGCAAGAGTTATGCTACTTTGTATCCTGGACAGAAGCCGAGAATTAAATAACAGGATGGCGGCATGCTGACACAAAGGAACCCTCGGAGGTCCCCAAAACACGAAAAACGTGTGTCGCCGAGGAAGAAGCATCTGGCGTACTGGTGATCATCTGATGCAACTGAAACAAAGAGCGGCCGTCTACCCGTGAGCGGATCGCATTGGCAGCATGGAGCCGTGACCCAGTTCCAGCAACATGGGACGGCTGGGAGCCCACTGGGGAGCATAACAAAGAGCTGCCGCCGAAGCCACCACGGCGCGAGGCGCGGACTGCAGGGCATACCTGGCACGAAGAGTGCAGCTCAGAGGATATAGCACAGCCGAAAGCCCCAGCGGGAGGAATAAAAGACTGCTGGAATATATTTACCGCATGCAGCGTAGGCTGCGAGTTCAATCAAAAAGTGGAGCGGATAGCTCCGGAAGCGTGAGAAGGTTGGGAGCCTCAAACTGCAAGACTGAGGACCGCCACCGCGCAAGAGCTGGCTGCGCGGCCGTGCGCGCGGAGCCGCGTGGTACAGCCCAAGGTCCGGGTTTCTTGCCAGCCCATAAGCGACCTACTCGAGCAGTACTTAGCTGCAGATTCCCCAGTAGAGCGGAGCAGGCAGCTCTGATGGCAAGGGGCAGCTGGGAGCCCCAAAATGCACAATAAAGGACCGCCTGCAGCTGGCACACAGTGAAGGGAGAATACAGCACCGCACGCGGCTGCGGAGGGGCGGACAACGCCACTGGGCCACGGCTGTGGCGGGCAGCCTCCACAACAAGGCAGACCCTGTGAAGAAGACGTGGAGAAGACGGCCCCGGACAGCAGCAACCACATAGTACAACGCCTGGATGCCACTATGGGAGCTGCGAAGCCAGCAGGACACAGAAGTGATAAGAACCTGTAACACTAATAACGCAAGATAAGTGGGATCCAAAGTGGGGGCGACACAATATACTCCAGGGCACGAGACAAAAGGCTGGCATGGACTGGATGAGACACAGAAGAGTCTGTAGTGGGCAACATTATAGCGAATGGTAGGCAGCCCCACGCACCGCCTGGCCTCCCACACAGGGTAGACAGCAGAAGGACTGCAAAAAGAGAAGAGCCACATGCAAAGGGCGGGTAGGCGCGGCAACCCACCGCGCAGTGCATAAAGGCCACAGAGGCGGGGACCCGCTCAGGCAATAACCGCAGACAAGAATTGGCGGCTGGAAGGGCCCAAGGACAGAGAGAGAAGCATGTCCTACAGTCACTAAGCACATAAGGCAGTGCACTTCTCCCTGGAAGGGACGGGCCCACGCCACTGGCAAGAAGCGAAGCACGGAGCACCACAGTGTCATGCCTCCCCCCGGGGAACCAGATCAAGTCCAGCAGTCCCGGAAGCAGGCATCAAGCCATAGGCACCAGGCTCATAGATTAACACTTACCTGATGCAGACCATGCTGCAAGAGCTCCAAGCCAAAAGAGGCTTGAAAGGGACTACTTTACCTTGGGACTATTTTTTACTCGGGTGGGGTCGGGGAGGAATACTTACCTAGGACTACTTTGGAGGCTATTTAAACCACGCCCTAAGAGCAGGACACGCTTCGCGTTATTCTGCATCCAGCAGCGTAACACTCACCGTGCCTGCAAGTCTGCATCCAGTCGTCTGCCACGCCCGCCTCGAGTCTGGAGCTCCTAGAAAAAAGGAGAAAGAAGGAGAAAAGTTTAGAACAAGAGCAATACCTTTGATCCTTACCTGAATTCCCGATCCACTGCGCCTTCGAGCTGGAAGAAAGAAGTTATTTTATGCGTGTCGCCTCGCCTGCTGCAGCGCCGCGCTGAACTTACCGGCCTTCGCAGCATCTACTCTATCCACCGCATCCTTCAGCATGTTCCCGTCGCACTCTGGCATCTAAGGGAAACACAAGAACAGCAAGGCGAGCCAAGGGAATAAACAGAGGCAATATTAGTTACCCCCCATAGACTTACCTGATTTTACCACTGGGGGTACTATTCCTCTTCACGGGTTGGCGCAGCCTCCACCGCATCCTCGCCGTACCCTGGCCCCTAAGGGGAACAAAAGGACAGCAAGGTGAAACAAAGGGACAAACAAGGGGAAACCTCCTCACCACAATAGACTTACCTAATTTTACCGCAGAGGCATTATTCCCCGAGACTTCATACTTTCTCTCAGCACCTGAAAAAGGGAGAAAGCAACAGGTTACATACTGACATTATTTTATCGAACTGTGTTGGATAATACAAATCCTTACCTGAATATTACTGGTTGCCACGAGGAATTCTTCGCTAGGGTCAAGCTGCAACCTGCAAGGAATCGGACAAGAGTGAAAGTCAGACATTTGAACTCTTACGAACTACATACTTACGGCGTCTTGCCAGAAATCTCAGAGTCAATATTGTTCTGGAACTTACCAATTCCTTCGAACCAGTGAAGCAACTGGTTATCTACGCGCCCCTGCGCTTAATGCAGGATGAAGAGCTCATCTTTCCAAACCATCAGATGAGACTATAAGAGGGGACATCAAAGGTGATCAGTGGGGATAACAGCGGGGGTGGTTCAATTAATGCTCAATTCCACGGGTGGTTAATTCCCTTTCTCCATTTGCAGAAGAATACTCCTACGGGCCAAGCAAACAAAGCTAGGTGGGCCAGTCCAGTCCGTCATCTCGGCACTACGCGTCACATTGGTGGAGACCGCAGCTGTCCAGTTCAGATCGACGCCCCTGTGGGAGCCAGGTGAGCGTAACACACAGCCGAGGGCCCATGAAGTGGTAAGCAAAGCGACGAGGTGGCACACCACCATAAGCAGTGAGCTGCCAAGACACAAGAAGGTGCCCACAAAATGGCCCAAAAGGGAAGTAAAGGAAAGGCGAAGCAGCCGACCATGGATATATTCACCAAAGCGCAGCAGCCCACAACCCCGTCAGCACAGTCTGGTACTACAGTGCTAGAGTCTGGGAATGTGTCAAGAGATGACCAACGAATACTGGAAGCCATCATGGAACTAAAATCCTCGTGGGGCACGGCAATGGGCGAGCTCAAAGAGGCGCTGGGGATAGATGTACGGGCGCTGGCAGACCGAACTAGCGGCTTTGAAAGTGCTGCAAAGACGAATGAGGAACTAAGCGCCGCTAATGCATCAGAGGTCCATGTCTTGAAACAACAACTGGCCAATTTGGAAAATCAGGCAGAAGAAGCAGAAGGACGTGCGAGACGCAGCAACATACGCGTGGTTGGCCTACCGGAAGGGGAAGAAGGCACGGACCCCACGGATTCTGTGGAGAACATGCTACTCCAGGAAATAGTAGCTGGTCAACTCTCTCAAGGGTTCGCGGTCGAGCGGGCGCATCGAGACCAAACAAGAAGACCTCAACCGGGAGCACCGCCCAGAGCTATAATTGCAAAAATGTTGAACTACATAGATCGAGAAAAGATCCTGGAATTCTTCCGGAAAGGTGGCACAATAACCCGAGCGTCAGCAAAGATCACGGCCTACCCGGACTACACTATGCTGGTGCAGAGACAACGATACACCTATGTGGCAGTCAAGAGGAGATTATGCACTGGGATGAAATATATGCTCCTATACCCAGCGAAGCTAAAGGTTTTGCACAAGAGCACGGCCTACTTTTTCTAGACCCCGAAGGAAGCGACAAGCTGGCTGGACACGCACGGATGCCTCAAATTGGGGGGGGGGGGGGACCAGGACCGAGACGGAGAGGCGAAGTGATCCGACAACAGGGGGCTTAAGAGCAGGGAGTGACATTGTATAGGGGTAAAGGGGCATAGTTTGTTAAAGTGGAGGGTAGCAAGATAGAGGCCACCTGCCATATATGCTTGCTAATGAACATTGTGGACTGGAATATAGTGACAAATAATTTAGTTATGTGATGCACAGCGCAGCGACTTATAGATATATCAGAGCCACAGGAAGCATGCACTTTATCTCCATTAGAAGAAGTAGCAGGTGCACCGATAGGGCTGATTCTCCCCACTGAGTCTCAAGTATAGGCAGCGCCGAGAAAGGGACTAGATGTGGGGGAGTCTGAGATCCAGGGATGGAGCTGGGCAACAGTTGGGAGGGGACGGGGGAGGGGGGTGTTGAGTGTTGTGTTGGGAATGGTAAGGGTGGGGGGAGGGAGGGAAGTAGGGGTAAGGGGCATAGGAAAATGTTGGGGTAGATTGGGGAACAGGCTTACACACGCGAGCGATGGCCTCCGAGCAGCACTCAGAGATAGACAGAGGGAGGGACAGGACGCAAAGAGACTATGGGGGACCTTAAGATAATCACCTGGAATGTCAGGGGGCTAAATAGCTACTTAAAAAGGAACAAGGTCATGATGTACCTGCGCAGACAGAAGATATATATAGCCTTGATACAAGAAACCCACCTAACGAGAGACAAACTGGAGGTGGTCCGAAAGAAATGGAGGGGGACCATGGTGGGAGCTACATACTCGGCCTATGCTAGGGGACCGCATGTGCCGTTCCAGGTGCTACAGTCCACAGCCAATGCTGATGAGAGGATGGTGGCAATAAGGGGGCTGGTGGAAAATAGAGAGATATGTATTATAAACTCATATGCCCCAAACCAGGACACAGCAGCATATTTTAGGACACTATACAGCAAAATGGGCATGTACCTAGTGGAAGCCTTGATTTGGGGAGGGGATTTCAACTGCACGTTGAACCCGAAAATTGACAGATCAGACATCAAAATAGACCGACCAAATCCAGCCGCTAGGGCGCTGCAATCAATATTGACAGATTTCGGGCTGGCCGACATATGGAGAGAGCACCATCCACAGGACAGGCAGTACTCCCATTACTCTGCCCTGCAAGATTTGCACACTAGGCTTGACTATGTTTGCCACACAGGAGTTGATGGCGGAAATTGCACAAACCGAATATAAAGCGAGAGTTCTGTCAGACCACTCGCCAATGATCCTGAGGTGGCAATACTGACCCCCAAGGGTCAGGATTCCAACATGGCGACTCAGAGCAGAGGCACTGAAAGATGCAACATTTAGGGAGGACCTGAGAGAAGGAATCATAAACTACTTTGAAACCAACACTGGGAGTGTTGAGTCAGCTAGTACGCTCTGGGAAGCCTTTGAAGTAGTGGTAAGAGGGATAGCCATAGCCAAATCCAAAGGACTACAAGTAGGGATCATAAAGGAACTCCAAGAATCTGAGGCAGAGCTAGAAGGGGTCCTAATTAGAGAGGGGGGTGCCAAGGAAGATGCTGAAATCGTAACTAAATTGCAACAGAAATGCATGGGGCATTGGGAAAGACAATGTAATCTTAACTATAAAAAATATGTAGAAAGGCAACATGCGGGAGGGGACAAACCGGGGAGAATATTAGCGTGGTTATATAAAAGTGACACCCCCAGGGCCACAATTCGAGAAATAGCGAGAGAAGACGGGCAAATAGAGGACACCCAAGAGGGTGTGAACCTGGAGTTCCTGAGATATTGCCAACAATTATATGGGGATGCGGAGCGAAGCGACCGCCGGGAAATCCAGGAGGTCTTAGAAGACATAAATATGGCGAAAATCAATAAAGAGGAGCGAGATATGCTGGATGCCCCTGTAACTCTACAGGAACTGGAAGTGGTGTTACGGCAGCTGCCCACTAGTAAGACTCCTGGGGCCGACGGCCGACCCAGCGAATTTTATAAAGAGTATAGTGAGGAGATACTCCCCCCCACTCTTGGATATGTTGAACGAGTCATATGACATGGGGAGATTGCCGGAATCCTTAAGAGAGGCGATCATTGTTCCTCTCCCCAAACCTAACAAGCTAAAGCAAAGACTGTGGTTCATTTAGGCCACTGTCGATGCTCAACCAAGACCATAAAATACTCACAGCGGTATTGGCAAACAGGAAGAAAGGGATCATCACTAAACTCATACACCCCGATCAGACCGGATATGTCCCCCACAGGAACATATCTGACAACATTAGGCGACTGCACCGAGTCATAGAACATACAAAAGGGGACTCTGTGAGGTAGCGGTAGTATCATTAGATGCAATAAAAGCATTTGACTCGGTTAAATGGCCTTGGCTGATGGCCGCTTTGGCCAACTATGGGATAGGTCCAGGTTACCTTAGCTGGGTCAAATTACTGTATAGTGCACAGTTGGCCAGAGTTATCAAGGGAGCGATAATATCAGAGAAGTGGCAACTCAGTAGGGGCACTAGGCAAGGGTGGCCGTGGTCCCCTATGCTATATGTTTTGGCGCTGGAACCGTTGGCGATATATTTGAGGCAACAATACGACATAATAGGAATCAACATCAAAGGGGAGCCGCACCTAATCTCATTGTATGCAGTTGACATGCTGCTCTGCCTACGATACCCCGAAGAGAACCTCCAGTATTTCCTGGAGGTGATGGGGCGATTTGCGTTGCTATCGGGTATAGCTGTGAACCCAAAAAAGTCAAGTATATTCCACCTGGGCAGATATGGGGGGACCCCACGAGATCAGATACCAATCCTACAAATACCATGGGAGACAAACATATTTAGATACCTAGGGATAGACATTTACCACACTGTAGAAGCAGAACATCAGCATAATACGGAGAGGGCAGTAAGGGGCATAGAAAATAGTATGAGGTTCTGGGAAAAACTCCCCCTGGCAATGATGGGGAGGGGGGCGATGCTGAAAATGGTGGTCCTGCCGAGATTACACTACTTTGGGAATATACCATATTTGATACCAAGGCGATTTTTTATCAAACTACATAGCGTTTGTAGGGGCTTCCTCTGGCACGGGACGAGGAATAGAATAGCCCTCTGGAAGCTACAAAACATGTATGAAAGAGGGGGTATCAAATTACCAAATTATGAGTTATACTATTTAGCTAGCCAATTACAATATGTGGCTAAATGGCTAAAAGACCCAACTGCAGAATTCAGATTATTGAGATTGGAATGTGCCCCGTTCTTCTTGAAAGAGATGATATGGCTGCCCAAAGAGGAGATGATGGGACACCCACAGATACTGACATTGGGATGGAGGGTGTGGCGCAGGGCTTGCCAGGTCATGGAAAACCCAACCCTGTGTTCCCAGCAGGTGCCACTAGTTGCACTAGCGGGGGGAGATGGCCAGTTAATGAAGATAATCAGGAAGCACTGGGAGCCGATGGGGATAGCAACGGTGGGAGATGTAATGCAAGACGGGAAGATCAAAGAGTTTGGGACGCTGGTGGAGGAAACGGGGTTGCATAGCAGCCAATACATCACATGTACCAGAATGGGGAACCGGATCAAAGAGACATGGTCAGAAATAACATTAGAGGAGCTACCTGATGATGCCATAGAAACAATATATGACCTAGCAGAAGGAGGGCACAAAATATCTAGAATATATGAGCTATTGATGTCCAAAGTGGGGAAAGAAGTGATGCAACTTAGATAGGACTGGGAAGAAGATGTGGACGCTCCTATGAGTGATGGGATGTGGGAACGCCCTCAAGGATATCACAAGTAAGTGTTGAGGAATGCGAGGTTACAGCAAATACAGTTATACATAACCCATAGGGCATACATGACACCCCAAAGGATAGCTAAATTTAAGAACACAGACAGGCAAACGTGTCCTAAATGTGGCGGAGAAAATGCCGGGTTGACGCACATGTTCTGGGCATGCCCAGAGATTGGTAAATTCTGGGAAGAAGTAGCCCAGAGATTAGATGAGAAAGGGGTAAGATAAATATCGAGACAGCATGGGCATGCATGATGGGAGGGTTCCCCAGATCAAGCAAAGTGAAGCATGTAAACAAATTAAAGGATCTGGTGTATATACTTGCGAAGCGCAGGATCGCCATGGGGTGGAAGGCATGCCACAGACCAGGGATAGAGGTCTGGTGGAAAGATCTCCTGAAATGGACCGAAGCTGAAACAGCGGTGTGGCAAGATGCTGGTAATACTGGAGGGGAGGAGGAAATGGAAACCCTGTCGGCCTGGAAACAGTTGGTAGCTACACTGTATGGGCCAACCCAGGACTAGGCCAGTGACCAGAACTCAGTTGAGGACAATGAAGAGGAATCCCTCTTGCATGAAGCAGTTGCAGAGCGCGAGGTAGAGTAAGCTCGTAAGGGGGGAGGGAATGGGGATGTAATTGACATTTAATGACTTGTGTGAAACCCAGAATATTGTGACATGTAATGCAAGTCGATTGTGAGTTTGTTTTGAAAATTAATACAAATTGTTTAAAAAAACAAAAAAAACAGGAGAACCTTCATCTGAAAACCTGAAGCATGGACGAATAAAGCCGTTCACAAGATACTGGTCAATGTTGACCAGTATCTTGTGAACGGCTTTATTCATCTATCCAAGTCCCTGGCAGCCTCGCCCCTCATCTTCATACCAAAGTAGGAGGGGGACCTGAGGGCCTGCGTAGACTATCGATCGCTGAACCAAATAACGATAAAAAATCGATGTCCCTTGACACTTATCACAGAGCTCCCAGTGAAACACGTGCAGGTTTACAGCAAGTTGGACCTCAGAGGGGCACATATCTGGTACGGGTAAAAAAAGGGGACGAATCGAAAACAGCATTTCGAACAAAGTATGGCCTCTATGCAGTACTAGGTGATGCCCTTTGGGCTTTGCAATGATCATGCCGCGTTCCAATACTTCATGAATGATGTATTACGAGATCTACTTGATATCTGTGTGATGGTATACATCGACGACATCCTGGTGTATTCCACCAAGGAGCGAGAACATGTTGGTCGTGTACAAGCCATCCTTGAAAAACTCTGACATCACCAGCTCTATGCCAAACTGGAGAAGTGTTCCTTCCACATCTCTGAAGTGGAGTTTTTGGGGTTTATCCTCACCTCTCAGGGCATCCGGATGGACAATCGGAATGTAGATACAATCCTCAACTGACCCACACCAACTTCAGTCAAAGGAGTACAGAGCTTCCTAGGCTTTGCAAATTTCTATCGCCGCTTCATTCCTGGCTTTTCCCAAATAGTCCATCCAATCACGTCCTTACTGTGGAAAAACAAACACTTCGCCTGATCCACGGAAGCGGAACACTCCTTTCAAACCTTAAAACATAGGTTTACTTCAGCCCCGATATTACAGCACCCAAAGCATGATCTCCCAAATGTGGTCGAAACAGATGCCTCCAACATTGCCATGGGAGCGGTCCTTTCGCAGAGAAACCCCGAAACTGGCCAGTTACACGGATAACGTTTTGGTCGAAGAAGTTCTCAATGGCCGAGATGAACTACGCCATCACAGACAAGGTACTCCTTGCCTCCATTCTCTAAAGGCTGTTTTGATTGCATTACCTCTTGGGGGCTCGACATACAGTTACAGTTATCACTGACCACCGTAACCTGCAATACCTAAAGTCCGCCAAAGCACAATCATCCCGCCAACTGAGATGGGCCTTGTTCTTCATGGATCCCGACTACGTCATCAGTAGTACGCAACGGCAAGGCTGCCGGTTTATCGCGTTTGGGCACAGGAAAGGATGCATACGTAACACCAGAACTTGAAGCCATTATACCAGAAGACAAACTCCTGGGTGCTATGGCCATCTCTCCCCTGGACGATCTGAATGCCAATGTGCAGCGTTACATGAGCACAGAAGAATTACAGGCATGGACCACAGGAAGCCCCCAGCATGTACTTATTGAAGGGTTACCTTATTTCATGGGACGACTTTATCTTCCCACTACAGCCATGCGGGAACGGGTCATCGCAAACTACCATGACACATTGCTGGAAGCACACCCCGGAGCAACTACGACGTTGGCCAAGATTAAAAGGACCTATTGGTGGCCAACCTGGTGGAAGGATGTCATCCAGTTTGTAATGTCCTGCGGGATTTGTGCACAAAACGAGTCCCAAAGACAGAAACCAGCAGGCCTTTTACGTCCACTAGCAGTTCCACCTATGCCGTGGCATATGTTGTCGCTTGACTTCATCACCAACCTTCCCCCCTGCAATGGTTATAATATGATCCTAGTTGTAGTGGATTTGTTCTAAAAAATCTCTCACTTCATCCCTCTGAAAGAATTACCCACTGCGCCCACTCTCGCAAGTGTTTTCCTGGAGCAGATTGTTCGGTTACATGGCCTTCCATCAGTCTTGGTATCTGACCGTGGTAGTCAAATTATCTCCAAGTTCTGGAGGAAAAGTTGCGAACTGGCACAAATCAACGTACGCTTGTCCACCAGTCACCATCCCAAACCGACGGTCAAATGGAACGGACCAACCAGAAACTCGAACGATAGCTGAGATGCTTGCTCACCAGTCAGAAAACACTTGGAAAGACGTGTTATGGATCGCAGAATATGCATACAACAACTCACTCCATTCCACAACCGGGCAAAGCCCATTCTATGTCCTGTATGGGCAGCACCCGCAAACCTCCGCTTTCGACCCACCAGAAGAATTAGAGATGCCTGCAGTAAAGACCATACATACAACAATCAGCCGGGTTCTGAAAGAAGCCACCGAGCAGTTGACAAAAGCTAAAGAGGGACACAAGAGATTTGCAGAACAACATCGGAAGGCGGCCCCTGTTTACCAGATTGGAGATGCGGTATGGCTAGCCTCGAAACATGTTTCCATAAAAGGACCCAGGACATTTCGCCCCAGGTCCTTGGGCCCATACACCATTGAAGCAATAGTTAATCCGGTTGCTATGAAGCTGACCTTGCCTCCAATCATGCACATCCACCCAGTGTTCCATGTCTCCCTCTTGAAACCTGTACAACCTGGCACTCGGTTGAAGGCACCCACAACTCCCACAATAGTGGACGGCAAGCCGGAATATGAGGTCAAAGACATTCTGGACTACAGGACAATTAATTCCAAACTATTTTACCTCATTGAATGGAAAGGATATGGGCCACAAGACAGACCATGGGGACCCAGTGAGCATGTCCACGCACCTCAGCTAATCCGAAAGTTCCACCGCGATCACCCCACCAAACCAGGACTGGGGACTCCTGCCTTGATAGGGGCCTTGGGGGTCGGGGGGGGGTGTACTGTCACAACCGACAGTCCTAACCTGCAGACACACATTCATAAGCACATCCCAGGCCACTCCCTTGGGGCATACGGTTCATCACCACTTAGAAAACATAGGAAGACCATCACAATCAGTCCCCGAGGGGTTAAGTGTAGGGCCAACTGGACCCTGTCCTGGCACGCTTGGCATCAATTTCATTGTTTATTGGATCATTAAGTAATAGGATGTTTAAGCACTTCCTGTACCTCCAACATGGAGGAGGAGGAAGCTTCAGTAATCCAAAGCTGCAGGCTTGCTTCTTGGTGTGGCTGACTATATAAGCCACACCCAAGCATGCAGCCCTGCTTTGCGTTACTCTGCCCAAGGCAGCGTGATGCTGACCGTACATCAGCACCTGTGATCCTCTGCAGCCACGGACTCCGCGTGCCAGCGTCTGCAATCAGAAGAAGTATTTACAACAAACGGACTCCCGATTTTCGTGATACGTACCTGGTGTTCCCTTTTCAGTTCCTGGTCCCGCGCTGCCGTCTCATAGCTGGCAACGGCCCCGCTCATCTCCCCATCATTGCGGCTCCAGTCTTTACCTGCAAGGAAGGAGAACAAGAGTCAGAGAGCATCACAAAAGCAGAGCGTGCAAGGAAAGACAGTGGCCCTCATTCAGAGTTTGGAGGTAAGTAACGTCCCTTACCGGCATGGCCCAAATAGCGTGTCCGAGCTGGCAGCAGCCCGCTAATAGCGGATTATTACCACTTTGCGGGCACGAGCTTTGCGCCATACTGGTAAGGTACCTAGCGCCATGCCGCAAAAGAGCCCCAAAAAGCCCTTACCGGCATGAAGCGCACTGTAGATAACACTACCGTCATAGTCCAAAGCGGCATTAACGGTGACCGTAAATAGCGGTGACCGTAATTAGTGGTCACATCTATTTACGGTCACCGTTAAATAGCGGAACTGGAAATGGCGTCATTGCACAGGCACGGGAAGGAGCACGGCGGCCATCTTTAAAAACACAATCCATTGCCATCCTCACCACACAGGACCCCTGGGACACTGGTGAACTTCCAAAAAGCACATCCTACCTTCCAACAATGCCTAAAGCACCCAAGAAGGGATCTGCCCGCCTCTGAAAGGAGTGCTTCAGCCCGGATGAACTACAGATGCTCGTAGACACCCTGCATGAGCACGCAGGGATAGTGTTCAATAGCAACATGAGGTGGGAGGCAGTGTTGCGGAAAAAGGAAATTTGGGCACTTGTCGGGCAGAAGGTCAGTGCAGTGGGCAACACCCCCCGCACGGTCAACGATTGCCGCAAAAGGTGGGATGACCTGCGGCTGAGGGTGCGGAACATTCTTTCGGCAAACCGTGTCCAGGCCTTGGAGACCGGAGGGGGACCAAGTTCTCCAATTAAGCTTACACCGTAGGAGGAAACATGTGCGAGCATGATAGGCCCAGAATCCAAAGAAGGCGTAGGAGAGGGAGTGTGGCGCCATGTCTTCTGCTGATGGAGGTGAGTGTCCAAAGTAAAAACTACTAAGCCAAATGTGATGAAAGTCAATGCTCATGTCTGTCCAAAGAGTGAAGCCATGGTCGGCCACACACACACACACACTCCGTGTAAAGTATGCCGAAGCAAGTGAGACACATGACGATGCCTGGTGCACGGCCGTAACGCACATACCACACAAACTAGGAAATCCCATGAGGCACACACGTGCATGACCTAAATTGTGAGCATGTCAGACAGCACAGTACCTGGCCAACATGAGTGACATCGACATATGGCTGCATTTACCACCCATGTATGGAATGACGTGCCGTTCCCAACCCAAATGCCTATTTCCCACAATTGTGTGGATGTGCAATCATACCAATGTATGTATGCTGCCTATCCAAACATCACTCATGCCGTCCCTCTCTTTCACCCCCACAGGCAGTGACCATGACAGTGAGGAGGAGGACACCACCCCTGCACAGGACAGCAACTGTCCCTCCACATCCAGGGTCCAAGCCAGGGAGCGATGGGTCCCAGCAAGGAAGCAAACACAGGGACACATACCACCAGCAACACCAAGGCCCGTGGAGGGCACACCACCTGCACCCCTCACTGCACTGCCAGCAAACACCTGTCCAACACCACGTTCGGAGGAGTCCAGTGTGGCTGGGGAGGTGGCAACCACAGCCCCCCTCGCAGTCGAAGACAGCCCCGATGACATCTGGGGCACCACTGAGGACGACTCAGTGGATGTTGTACACACCCCAGCACAATTGGCATCCCCCCAGGTATCCATGAGTGACACTGTGGATACCAACACACCAGAGCAGTCTGGGCAAGAACAGACCCAGGGACATATCAGTCCCGTATACAGTCCCGGCGAGGTTGAGCAGGCTTGGCATGCCAGCCAGATCCCCAGCAGGGCCACTGGTGCAGCCGCAGGCGCACAGTGGGCTGACCAGCTCTCTGCCCTAATTTCGGAATTTGTGCAGGACAACCGGCAGGCCAGGGAGGAGTGGCGCGCGGATTTGAGGGCACTGGGCCAGTCCATCACTGATAACACAAACTGCCTCGGCGAGGTGCTCGCGCACATAGCCGATGCTTTGGAGACAGCTCTTCCTGCCCAACAGCCTCAGCATGAGGCCACACCATCCACAAGCAGCTCTACACAGACCAGCCCACTCCGCTGGTCGGTCCGTGCGCTGCGCCGATGGGACATGCCTCCCCCTGGCTCCGGGAGTGCTGAGTGACTTTACTGGCAGCCTCATGTGGGCTCCGTGGACCCTATGGGACTTGTGTGGGGGAGTTGTAGGGGGAGGGCAACAGGGAGGGGGGAGGGTGTGTGGGGGAGTTGTGGGGGGAGGGCGGTGATGGTGGTGATGGTGGTGGAGGGTTTGTTATTCATGGTAATATTATTACTTTCCATACACCGGTTGTGTTACAAAAAAGAACCAGAGTGGACATTCATCATTGCGCATGTGTCATTTAATCTTGCACAGTGCATAGTGTACATGTACCCCCACACCCAGTGTCCTATGTCCTACCATTATGTCACCCTCTGCTGACATGTAAGTCAGAAATATTGTGCAATCACTGACTGGCGCACATCACGTCCCTCCTGTGCATCGCCACCGTGATGAGGTCCTGCCACATCTTCATCATCCCCTTCATCATCAGGTGGTAGGTGTTCCATGTCAGGGGGCAGGGGCACGTTCCGGCGGATGCACATATAGTGCAGCATTACACATGCCGTGGTGATCTTGGCCACCTTCTCATGTCTGTAGAGGAGTGCCCCACCTGACCGGCTGAGGCAGCGAAATCGTGCCTTCAACAGGCCAAAGGTCTGCTCAATTACCACACGTGTACGGGTATGGGAATGATTGTAGTCCTCCTCGTGCCTGTTCTGTGGGTTTCGGACAGGGGTCAGGAGCCACAGCTTCAAGGGATAGCCACCATCACCTGCATGAGAGGGGAATGAGGGTAAATGTTTGCACCTTCATGTTGGACAACTGTGCTAGTCTCACAAGGCTGCAGGTAACTGGTGCCCACATGCACATGTCCCTGGATGCATTGATCCCATTTCAGGTCCCGCTATGTGCCCTGTGCAATGGACTAATGGTGTGGGTTGCATCTTCAAGATTATTCATGGTGTGCAGTGTTGGAGTAAAATTAGTGATGTGTTGTGTTCTGTGAGATTTAGTAGTAGGGAGCGTTGGCTGTAGTCTGTACAATATTGGGCATTCCGCACTGATCATTTCCATGGTGACATGCAGCACTCCTATGGGTGTGCCGAACCAGTGACACACTGTGGAATCCCTGGTTGGCTCAGTTCAATGCACTCCCAGGGATGATTGTCCTGGAGACAGCAACATAGTGCATATGCACTGCATGGTGCAGGATGGCCTTACAGTGTGTGAGGGCCACTGATGAGTGGTGCATGTGTTGTGGGATGTGGGCTGGTTACCTGTTAGTCATGTAGTGATAGGTGTCAGCCTTACTTCATCACTATGAGATTTGGGTGTCATGTACCGTTTCTGATGCTTTGGGGCACGGTGTTCGGTGATGTGCACATCGTGCACTGACATCAACATTCCCACCCAGGTGGAGTATGCATCCCCCGCCCCTTCCCACCCAGGTGGAGTATGCATCCCCCCTTCCCACCCAGGTGGAGTATGCATCCCCCCCTTCCCACCCAGGTGGAGTATGCATCCACCCCCCCATTCCCACCCAGGTTGGAGTATGCATCCACCTACCTCACAACCCCGATGCACTGCCATGGCCCAGTCAGGCAACTCACCAAGCAGCCAGGCACGTCGCCCAGCATGTCGCTCCATGAAGGGTGATAGCGTGGAGTTCTGCAGGACCATAGAGTCATGAGTTGATCCGGGATATCGGGCACAGCAATGTGTGATGATCTTGCTGGCGTTGCATACCATCTGCACATTGATGGAGTGGTATTGCTTGCGGTTGCGATACACCACCTCCATGGCATGCGGGACCACCAACTCCACGTGGGTGCAGTCGAGGGCACCTACACAATTTGGCTCGCCTGCCAGTGGATGGAAGGCAACTTTTGTATCGAATATCTCCTGGGGAGTCTGTGGTAGGGATATGTAGTCCCTTGTGTGCTTGAGGAGGACATCCAGCACTTGGTTCAGAATCCGGGAAAATAAGGGTTGTGCTATGCCATGCATGTGCCCCACTGTGTGCTGGTAGGTGCCTGTGGCAAGGAAGTGGAGCACAGACACTACCTTCAGTAGAGGGGGGATGGTGGTGCATATTTCTGTGAGGCTCACTATGTTGTATATCAGGTCTGCTATGGTGTTGATGGTGTCCAGGTGAAGCCGGTACAGGGTGTGGATCTGCTCAGGGGTTAGATTGAATGGACTGGCTCCGATGCGAGGGATTGTGGGCTGCCGGAGTGGTAACAGTGGCTGCACTGGTGGGGCATGCTGGGCCTGTCTCACCCTCCTTCTCCTCCTGCATCTCCTCTGTGGTGGCAGCTGTTGTTGATTTTGAGGCATTGCAAGCAGGGCCTCAAGCTCCAGTAATGCTACTACTATTGGTATCATCTTGGTGTGGGAGGGGGTGTGGTGTGTGGGTGTGCTCCTTTTGTGCTGGCCCTGACTCCATTGCCTCCACCTGTGCTGATTGTGTGCACCTGTGGCACTTGGAAACACTGCTCAGGGCTCTTTACGCCTGCTCGGCGATGCCGGTATTTACGCCATGCCGGTATGCACTTTTTCCACCTTCATGAGGCCGTTATTTGCATGTCCGTCTCACTTGTGATCTTCTACAGTTTCTGGCATGCCGCTAATGCCGGCATGGTGTGTCGTGCACCCCGACCGCTATTTACGGCATCATACTTTACAATGCCGTTAATAGCGGTCAGAATAGCCCGTAGCGGTAGACGATGCCGGTAATCCTTTACCGGCATCGTTTTTACCTTACCTCCGAACTCGGAATGAGGGCCAGTAAGTGAATACAGACACAGAGCAAGGAAAGCAGTGCATGCAAGAATGCAGGGATAAAGACAATAAGCCAACGATAAGCCAAAGAACCGCGCAAGGAAGGCAGAGCATGCAAGGACAGTCATAGACCTTTGTAATCCACACGCACATGTGCGTCGCAGTCAACAAACTCACAAGAATCTGCACACGTGTTAGAAGCACCAACAGCAGTTCACTAATCTAGATCAGAATAGTCACCTTTCTGCAGACGTTCTTGGAAGACACCACCACCCTAACCACGTGAGAGAACATTATTCTAATGCCACAGCAGGCCTGGGCTTGGAACTACAAAACCAGTGACGTAACTGGTTCCACTCACACTGGGACTCAGACTTGCGCCCCTGCTGGAGAGTAGCAGGATAGAGAGCTAATCTTCCTACTATACCAGGTTAGTGGAATCTGCTAGAGTGGTTCCAGAAGTACCAGGAAGGCGGGTGGGCTAGAGTGGGCCCGACAGACCCTGTCACCAAAAACTCACACTTGTACCCTTATTTTAGGAGTAAATCCGGAGTATCCAGACACAGAGAACTCAAGCATCCACCATTGTGAAGAGGGTCCAGACGCTCCTGCAGAGCTAAGGTGAGCGTAACACCAATGCACAAGAAGGAAGAAGCACTTTCTATGGTGTACATGCTACGGCGGCGCTAGAAATGAAAGGAGTACAATGGTGATAAGACGAAGGCTGTACGTCATGCTGCCCAGCGTGTGGGACTCTACAGAAGCCACACGGTATGCGGAGGGCGTGGACTCAAGGGGTTCGAGAACAACGCTCAACACAAATACAGGTGACCGGGACATGAACAAGGAACCTATAATAGGCCCGTGAGAATGGAAAGGCATGGATGACTCATGGAGAAATGAACCCAGAGGAAATGACAACAGCAACCTGCAATGTCTGCGGACTGAACACCGACATTAGAAGGTTGAGGGTGCACACCTGGCTCAACAAATCAAGAGTTAAGATTGCATTGCTGCAGTAGACCCACTTGACAAGAAACCAACAGTCCAAGATTGCAGTAGGGTGGACAAATGTTCAGTTCGACCTACTCCACCCATGCCAGAGGGTTGCTAACATGGATAGCTCTGCTTGTCCCCTTCCAGCTATTAACGCAGGAACAAGACAAAGGGTGCCGGTGGGTTCTGGTGCATGGGATGCTCGAGAACAAGGAGGTGTGCCTGGTTAATACATGCGCCCCGAACCAATATGCATCGAAGTTCCTCCAGGCACTTGCACCACGGCTGGCCCAATACCGGGAGGCTGCATTCATTTGGGCCGGGGACTTCAACTGCACATTGGACCCACTCCTAGATCCATTGGATGATAAATGCAGGAAGCCAGCCCCGCCGGCAAAGGCACTCCGAAGAATTTTGAACCAGCTGAAATTGAACGAAGTCTGGGGGAGCCTGCACGCTGACAAGAGGGGATACTCCTATTATAGCGCCCCACATGGCACGTTTACACGCATAGACTACTTCTTTACTGGCACTGAGACACTCGGGGGAATTCACCAGCATCCAACACAGAGCACAAACATTTCGGACCACACCCCAGTGACCGCAACATGGGCGTACACGCACAGCAAGGCCCCAATACCGACCTGGAGATTGAGGGCAGAGACACTCCTGGAGGGGGAGGTCCAGGGGCATCTGCAAGACACGTTCGATAATTACTTCCGACTCAACATAGGTAGTGTAGACACATTAGCAACGGTATGGGACACCTTTAAGGTAATCAGGGGCATGGCAATAGGGAAGACAGCAGGACAAAAAGGGAGGGTTCTGACCGAACTTGGGGAGATTGAACAGGAAATAGAGAGGATGGAATCGCAAGCGGGGTCACTAAGAGAGGAACCACCTGAACTAGTGTCCCTTAGAATACAGTGCAAAACAATCTGTGAGAAGCTGGGGAATCTGAATTACGAAAAATATACGCAATATAAACCAGATATTCTCATAATTCTATGAGACCCTATACTCGAGTGCTTGTGAGGCAGATGACTGAGATATTACAGACACCCTGGAACAAATTGACCTCCCAAAGTTAGATGCAGAACAAGCACAGATGCCAGGGGCCCCCTTAACGGCAGAAGACTTGGAAGCAGTAATAAACAGCTTCCCGACATCTAAGATCCCGGGACCCGATGGGCTAACCAGAGAGTTCTACAAGGCGTATAAGACCACTCTAGCTGTTAAATTACTAGAGGCATATCAAGAAGTGTTTGAAACAGGCCAGTTGGTGGACAGCATGAGAGAAAGCCTAATAATACCCATACTGAAGCCCCCCCCTCCCCCAGAACCTTGCTCGTACAGGCCTATCTCACTGATAAACCGAGATTGTAAAAATCCTAACGGCAGTCCTAGCCAATAGACTTAAGAGGGTTATCCACACGCTGGTCCATCTGGACCAAACGGGCTATGCTCTAGGGCGCAACACTACGTGGAACTTGCTTAGGCTCCACCATGTGGTTGATCAAACCAAAGATGGACAGGGCGAATGTGCAATAGCGGCCTTGGACGCGGTCAAGGCTTTCGACTCCGTAAATTGGAATTGGCTCCTCGGAGTGCTGGCCCACTTTGGTGTGGGCGAGGGCTTTCTTAGATGGATTGGGTTACTCTACAAAGACCCTAAGGCCAGAGTTAAGACAGGGAGGCATATCTCGGAAGCATGAAGGATATACAGGGGCACGAAACTGGGCTGACAGTTATCACCAATGCGCTATATATTGGGAAACCTTAGTGCTCTTCCTGCCAGCAACATATGCCGACACAGGGATACGCATAGACAATGCCACGCACCTCGTGTCACTATACGCCGACGATATGCTCCTGTTCTTCACAAACCCTCGCGTAAACCTTCCCGAGCTGTTGGAGGCAATAGGCGCCTATGCCAAACTATCACGCATCTCTATAAACAAGGTGAAATCCATCATGTACCCCCTCGCAGAACACAGACCGGTTCCCATAGAGCAGCTACCACACCTGCGTCTCACGTGGGCACCACGCACCTCCCAATATTTGGGTATAGACATACATCATGACCCTTTGCACACACTGTGCCAATACACAAATGGCTTTAGAAAAAACAACAACGACATTACCGTTGGGGACGATGGGGAGAGCAGCCCTGTTGAAAATGACAGTCCTTCCCCGTCTCCTATATTATTTTACAAACATACTCTACAATATACCCGGCACATTTTTTAAGAATTTGAACACGATACAGGAATTCCTCTGGGGGGCATGGCGGAACAGACTAGCTTTACATGCTCTACAAAGAGACTATCTGTCGGGGGAAACAATGTGCCAGACTATGAGAGATACTACCTAGCAGGACAACTCCATTTTGTGGTCCAATGGTTAGGAGATGAAAACTCCATAAACTCACTACTATTCCAGCCGACTCTCCAGAATTGTTACCTGCGAGAACTTATTTGGAAGGAAAATCCAGTACCAAAGGCCTGCCAGCCCTGCTCACACTGTGGCTGACACTGTGGAAAAGGGCGTGGAAGATTCAAGGAACCCATGCTCCGTGCAGATCCCTTTTTGTAGGACTTGTGGGTACCCGACCAGAAGCTCTAGCTGCATACAGGACACATTGGGAAGACAAAGGGGTAGCACAGATCAGAGACTTATGGAAGGAGGGAAAAGGGGTGGAGTTTAACACCCTTATGGAAGAAAATGGAATTCACAAAGGACAGTTGATGCGGCATAACAGCATGGTTCAGACGATCAAACAAAGGTGGCCGGACCTCACTGAGGAGGAGGAACAACAACATGACCTGGATCAGTGGTATGACATCTACGAAGGGGGACACACGACGTCAAGACTGTATGAGTAGCTTACAAAAACTAATACCAAGAAACTACAGGTGCGGAACCAATGGGAGTCAGAACTTTAGAAGCCCTTTACAGATCAGGAATGGTCAAGGGTCTTAAGATATATAAAAACAGTCTAAAGAAACGCAAGATTCAAGCAGACGCAGGTATATATCACTCATAGAGCGTACCTCGCCCCAAAACGACTGTCCAAAATGGGGAACAAAGTCACTCACACCTGCCTCAGATGCCCCGTGCAAGAGGCAGACATGCTCCATATGTTTTGGGGGTGACCAGTGGTGCAAACATTTTGGGAAGACATCAAAGTGAGAGCAGCTACGGGCGGGGTGTAAATGCAACAATAGACACCTAAAAGTTATTTGTTGGGCCTATTCCCACGGGGTGACAGAGGACACATATAGCCAAGATGAAGGACTTGATGTGTATCTTAGCGAAACGCTGGATCACCATGGCATGGATGTCTGCCACAGGGCCCAAGATAGAGGCGTGGTGGGCCGATTTGCATCGTTGGGCGTTGGCAGAGACAGTACTATGGACCAGCGCAGTACAGAGAGGCTCCAGAGAAAATAGGGACAATTTACTGGCTTGGAACACACTCCTGCAAGATATGCTCGGATCCAAAGGAAGCAGTGAAGTTGGCGACCCTGAAGAGCCGAACAGCGCAGCTCCAAACCGAACTACGAAGAGAAAGCCCCGATGGACACGTCTAACCAATCTTGAGAGCTATCCGAACATTAGTTTTAAGGACTGGGTGCATGGACATACAGCCTGAATGAATACCCGAAAATGGTCCATAGAAGGATGCGTGAGTGTCATGACTATTGGAACTTTGAAAGACTCCCCGCAAGCGGTGCCATTTATATGTTTGTTACAGTGTTGGTTTGCTGTGTTGTTGTTTATGTTCAATGTTAAAAAACAATAAAGAATAAAACAAAAATAGATGTAACTTTTGTATTTTCACCCAATTCGATATTCAACTTGCTTGATTTGTCACTGTTGTAAGCTTTCCTTTGGCTCAGCATTCAATATGCGTTGTGTAACGCTGTTTAAAACTTCCACTTAATTCGGTATTCTATATATATAGTTTTAATGCTGTTTTTAACTTTAATTCAGTTCGATATTAAAAATGTGCAGTTCAACGTTATTTGGAAACCTTCGATTCAGTTTGGTATTCAATATGTTGTATTGTTTCGCTTTGAAGGATTAATGCATATGGAGCTTCATTCATAGTAAGCAGCCCGCCCGGAGCGCTCCGGTTTCCGGGTGTCTTTTTCCCCAGCACTCACTGGTCTGCAGCGTCTTCCTCCGGCGGTTCTTGCTGCTCCTCTCGGCTTCCCAGGTTGGTGCCACGACCTCAGCTAGCCCGCTCGCATGTCACTTTCACTTCTGCGGGGGTTGGCAACTTTGTTGCCACGGGAGAGACGCAGACAGCATCCTCATTCTTTGGTGCTCGTTAGCAGCTCCGACTCAGTCATGGAGTCTCCCACACCTCGGGATTCTCTGCCGCTGTTCTGGTCACACTTCAGGTCCCACCATGGCTGCCTCCACACAGGAAGGGTCCCCTGGAAGGTTTCTCCTCTCCAGGCCTCCCTGCTGCTGCTCCTCACTCTGCCTCCTCACTGGTTTCCCTTTATACACCTGCAGCCCCTTGACAGGCTGCAGGTGAGGATTTCTAATTAGACTTGCCTAGCCCCATTTAAGAGGACTTGCCTGACCCTCGTACTTTACAGGCATCTTCCTCGTCTCAGTACCTAAGTGGTGAAAAGGTGTAGTGTTCATTCTGTGTCCTCTTCCTTGTCCCAGTACTTTCAGATATTAAATGTGGGGAGAGGTCCTACAATACCCCATAAAGATTGAGGAAGGTTCAGGTTGGTCACAATTAGGTAAAGGGGGATACTATGTCTCGCCTAAGGGTACCCCGCTCCCAAACTCCAAGGACCCTTCACCCAGGTGATCCTCCCTTGCTTCTCCACCCCCAGTCTTCCTATCCAAGAGCGATGGCGTTTTCCTGGCCAACTGAGAAGAGGATCCAGGGGATTTAGGAGTGAGAATACCCTCAGGTTCCTCGCATCAATCACACTTTCTTCTAATAAAGGTGTTATCGGTTGAGAAAGTTGTGACTTCACAAGGCTCGACCCAGTCAAGGACTCGGGAATTGTTAAATTTTGCAAACCTTTTCTAGAGGAGGTATTCTTTCTTTTTACCATCTTTAAATTTTTCATTTTGGAATTCCCACCAGAATACTCCACTCCCATTGAAGACTTTGTCCTCCTAGTTTTCAATGGAGAATGATTAACAGAATCCAAGATGGCTTCTACCACATTGTTCGTCCCTGCCTCATTAACAGGAATAGCTACCACCAGATCACTTTTAGGAGCTTTAGGAAAACCCGAAGATGCTCCTGCACCAGATTCGTTGGCTATCAAGATGGAAGACGCATGTAATACTGTTTGCAGAGGAACATCAGGGATGAATGAAGGGGGACAGAGCAATGGGGAACTTTTATATCGGTTATTCTGCTCCATACCTTCTAGTTTTATGTTCATTGTGCTCAGAATTAGTGTATGCTCCTTAACCTCATCCCAAATGTCATATAAATTGACAAAAGAACTGAGGACCAGGTTAAGTGCTGACACAGTGGGGGCAGTTAGGCATATACGCTCATCAACCTCCCACAGAGTGTGATGACTTGCACCCTCCTGGTAAACCTCTTCCTCTGGACCCCTTAAACTCTGAATCTACACTAGAACATTGATCAATTAAGGTGGTCAATTCTGTTGTAGAGCCTACGTAGGATGCATCACAGGTTTGTTGTATAACACTACCAGGATTACCAACCTCATTACCCAATAAGGCTGAATCAACATATTCAATGATGCTTAAGTCATTCAATTTATTTGAAGCAATCATTTAAGAATGTTCTAGCACTGCTATTCCTCTGATCGGGGTGCCGTTCGAATTTCAGTACTCGTGTCAGTCATTTAAAAATAAAACGGTTATCTTCTGCCCTGCAATAGGAGATACATTTGGATGACGAACATGTTTGCCATCGGAAACAATCAGAAAGGAGGGAACTTTCCTGCCCTCTTTAGGGCGCATTACAGAGAGTTGTTCCAAAGGATACAATATAGATTTATCTGAAGGACGAACTCCATCCCCCGGGCTAGTCAAAAGAGGTTGATCATCCCAGAGGTTGTGTATCGGGGCTGCCACAATTCCTGCTTTTTGTTGATTATGGGTCAAAACGTTCCCGTGTTAAGCATATGAGTGCAAGCCACTGCGGCCGCCGCACATTTTCTTCCAGGGGCATTGCACCTGATTGACTTTGTAAACCAGAGCGTGAAGCCATCTTACGTGCCCCAAATCAAAGGGAAGCAATAACAACAAAGAGAAAAAAGGAAACAAAAATATTGTACAATCCCGTGTCGGGTCTAAATGCAAGTTAGCACTTATTGTAGTTCAATTAGTTAAGTGGGAATTACTTACAGATTGTTCCACCCCCCTACAGATCAAAAGAGCACATTCCCTGCAGTATCTGTAGGGCTAGAGTATTATGAAAAAGGGGCCAACTCCTAAACCTTATGAAAGCCCACAGACCAAAGGGCAAATAAACCCTGCAGTCTCTGAAGACTTAACACCTAGGATTGGAGCACCCACAATCTGTAAAGCGCTGTATAGCACACAAGCCGGTTAGAATGTGCACTCAAGTATATATGCCTGCAATTAGAGCGGGGAACCCAGACAACCTGAAGTCGCCGCCTACAGATAATTAGTTTTTATTTTTCCTTTTTTCTTCGCTTTTTTTCCGGTACACCAGTGCAGCGGTTATACATTTATTAAATCCACTAGTTAGCCGTATAGTATACTTCGAAGGGACAGCTAGAGTTTACATTCCAGGGGAGAGCTTGTACTCATGTTCCAAGGCATTGTCTTGAAAGCTGATGATTTAACAGTTAAACAGTACCTCCTTCGGGAAGATTTATCCAGAGCGTCCTCCCAGCTCCTGAACCCCCGGCCGCCTGCTGACTGCAAAACCACTTGACACCCCTTTCCGTGTATTTCAAATTGTGTTTTATGGTAGAAAAATGTATTTTGCAAGGAAAAACATTGCACAAATTAATTAATAAATACAATATTAGAAAAATATGTATTAAAAATGGGTTTTCTCCAATGACCTGTATTGGGACACCAATATTGTCCAACAAAAAAAATACAATGCCCAAGACATACAGTGAGACAACATACAATAGCGCAAAAATAAAATAGTCCTAATCAACAAAACAAATTGGTTTACAAACCCAAAGCAAACCAGACACTAGTAATTTTAACTCGTGCCTCTACTTATACCAGTGGTGTATATGGAGCAAATCCTCCCTATTCATGAAAGCGTTGTTAAATGTTCATATTGTTCCATTGCCTGCCAGCTTAGGTTTCGGCTATTTGGGCTCCATAATTCTAAGGCCCAGCTTTCGTCAGGTCGTTTTTGTTATGGTCAAAGGAGCCACGTATGCTGAATCTATAAAAACATTTAAGAAAAAACAAGTTAAACTTGTTTTAACCACCTTGTTTTTACTTGTGCAAACCCATAAACCAAAAACCAAATCCATAAAAAAGTTCCACACTGTGAGAAACGTGAGAATATTCCCACTCTTAAACCCCCTGGATCCTCTTCTCAGGTGGCCTGGGAAAGACATCACTCTTGGATCTCGACCCTGGTGGTAAAGCGAGGGAGGATCACCTGGGTTGGAGGGTCCTTGAAGGTTGGGAGTGGGGTATCCTCAGGCGAGACATTGTATCCCCTTTTCCCTAAAAATTACCAACCTAACCCTCCCCCGACCTTTATAGTTTATTGCAAGACCTCTTCCCTCACTTCCCCACATTTGTCATTTAAAAGTACTGTGACGAGGAGGGGTGGCTGAGAGTAGTAAACACTATACCTTTATTTTACAGCTCTGGTACTTGAACAAAAAAGATGCCTGCAGAGTGTCAGGCATGTCCCTTTAATCATGGTCAGGCAAACCTAATTAAGGACACACACCTGCAACCTGTTAACTGGTTGCAGGTGTATAAAATGAGGGTCAGAGAACAAGAGAAGAGGGCAACAGGGTGGCTGTGTGGGAGAGGCCAGCATAGGACCCCTTCATGTGTGGAGGCAGCCGTGGTGGTACCAGAGCAGGAGCCATATCACTGGCAGAGACCCCAGCAACTAGACAGATGTTTTTGGGGGTAGGAAATCTATCATAGGTCATAGGTGAGATCCTTGTCATACCTACAAGACATGTCAGTTACCTGGCACTGCATCTAATTAACACATTTGGTCCACTTTGGGCATTACGCCTACAAGGTTTCAGCCCACCTATGATGCTCCAAGATACTTGTTAGCACCCAAGATGCTCCATGATACTTGTTAGCAACCCCTTTGCACTTATAACTGCTTAGGTTAGCCATTGGAAGTCACACAGTGGTTACATGTTGGTGTTCCTTGACATCGCCCATTAGATTAATTGGTTAGCGTTTGTACAACGTGGAAGTCATGTAGTAGCTATGTCTATTTAATTTACTTACCTATTGCACTCAGAGAATCCCATTAGCCTGGTGCTTTCCATGGTAGCATGTCTGGCCGACTAGAAGATGCTCCAGGACAACCAGCCTATCGCCCTGGCAGACTTTTGGGTAGCAGGCCCATGGTGTCAACCAAAAAAGAAATCTGACACAGCGTCATCGAAGAAAACTCCTTCTGAGTTTAAAGTATGTATAAACGCACCACTTATGTGGACATATGCCGCAGACACGGCTTCCGATCCATGCACTCTAGAATGCAGCTATGCCTATGACAAATTTGGTCTAGTTGGTCACATAACATTTGCATTGAAACACTAGACTTTCCTCAACACCTCTGCCATTAGAAGACAGTGACAACCTACGACAAATTTGGTCTAGCTGGGTACACATCGAATCTCCTGCACTAGTGCTTTGTCATGATCACCCTCAGCACCTGCCCACTTACCTGACTTCTTGTGTTGCTTACTGGAGCCCAGCCAGCCCTCCTAAATCCTAATATCGGCCAAATGTACACACGCATCTTAAGTCTCCTCTTTGAACCTTTCCCATACCTGCACTTTGGTCCCCGGGGGTGTTCCTACCACAAAGCACGTTGAGGCCATACAAATGGGAAAAGGCACTATTTAAATGATGACTACAATACAATAAACAAATAAATGCAGAATGTTTTGAATAATGACTCTTTTTTTCTTTTTTTCTTTTCTTCTTTTCTTTCTTAAAACCATGAGTTTGCCAAGTGAGCCCCTGCTATTTGCATCCTGAATGACATGATGTTCTGAGGACAGAAAACAAAAGATATCGCTGCTGTATCCCCTCAATGCCCCAAAACGAATCCATGAAACGGAGGAGCTGCAAAATAACAGAGCATACCCTTTTTCTGAATTAATTTCAAGCTTTGTGGCCAAATCGAGCCTGCAAAGCAACACAAACCAAGACCATACTAAAGGTTTCCAGTCAACTATGGATAACAATCCGACTTCCATATCACTGCTAACTTTAGCTCCAGGCGAGCATACTCTAAACAAAAACCTTCGTGCCGCAATGCAAAACGCTGAATGGCGTCAGTTATTTGCGTTTTCGCAAAATAGGTAACAAATACCCTAGAACGCTGATGAATGCTTACCAATGTCTGCTCTAAGCAGCCATTTTAGGTTAACCGATTAGCCGTGTAATATTGCCAAGAGGACTGTTTCTTTGTACCAGTGGTTTTGATGCATGGTATGCTGGAGCGCTAATGATAACTAGTTTTGGTGTACCTGTTGGGGTTTTTCAATGGACCCGAGCAATCCTACATGTCCACCTTCCCAATGATCTTGCTGGAATCTACGCTTGAATACCCAGACAAGAGGAGTGCCATACATAAATTAAAGTATCGCTCCATGACGCCTAGGAATTCGGTGACCATGATCGAAAATTCTCAAACTTTAGGGACATTTCAATAACATGCCATGTTTCCAAGTGTGTCCCTGCCCTAGTTGTACTGACCAGTGAATGTCATAGTTTGATTCCCTGCTAATGCCCCGCCCCCCTTCTGCCGCATTGAGTGACTGCCTGGTCCCTTCTGAATCCTACAGGGCACCAGGCCCTCCTCGCCCAGTTTACCCCAGCACCCTGGTCTCCCTGCCCCCCTCCCCCAAGCCTGGAATTGCCCCTTCCAGGCCACCCTCCCCTGACTAGCGTGGCGGGGCGTGCATCCCTACCAAGTCTGATCCATCCCATCCTCGCACTTAGCATGTGGACCACATTCCCTGCATCCCCTGGCACTTGCCCACCTGGCCTCCCCTTAGCACTCGCCCTGCCCCATTGGCCTTCTTCCCTTCGCCTCCCTTTCACCTGTATGCCTCCTCTCTGCCCAGACTTCCCTTCCCACCCTAGCATTAGTCCTTCTGCCCGACCGGCACTCACCCCCTACCCCCAACTGCACTTCTTGTGAATGCACTTGCAGATCCGAATGACAAGGCCTAGTAGGACCGTTGTTATCTTGAATCCTCCATTTTGCTGTACAGGTGCTTTATAAATGCTTAATACAATAGTTTAGACCTGATTGGTAAGTATTTAAATAATGGCTCCATGTATGTTTCGACTTGAATAATCTATTGGAAATAGAGTAGTTGTGCCTGTCTGACGTTCACATATATATATACATATATATATATATATATATATATATATATATATATATATATATATATATATCCGTCCATTTTAAGTCACGGCCATTGTGATTATGATCCAAGTAATATTGGACCAAAGGGCCAGAAGCAGTCTTGTTAAATATTTATGATCTATGCTTGTCTATAATAATGGCCACTTAACGTGTTGTCATCCCTATATATATCTTATGACAAGGGCAACTTATCATGTACACTACATTCTTGGAATTACAGTTGATAAAATGTTTCCACGTCCAATGTAAGTCATTCTGGACAAAGGATGCGTTTCTTGTGGTGAATTTACAAGGGCTACAGATGCTGCTTGGGAAATGCCTCACAATGAGGGTTCTCAATAAATTCCAGCAACCTTCCAAAGTATTCTGTCTGACACTAGTATTATTTGCTTGAAATCTAGAATTAACTAGACGGTCTCTGATATTTCTGCCACGTTTAAGGGCAAATGTCAGAGATTAAATAATGATAGTTAATAATGCGCCCTGTCCCCCTGAAGACAAGTTCCCAAGGATGGCCCTTATGACTCCCATGCATATCTCGACTCGCAGAATGACGAATGAAAGGTGCAACTCACTCTTTGGACAATCACCGACAATGCCAATGTACCACAGATATGAGAAGCGTTACTCGCTCAGACAGCCATTCCAACTGTATCCAGTTGAAGGTTTCGAGGAGACGGGTCTCATCAATCGATCAGGTCGACTGACTGTGAAGCCAGACATTGATGACGTCATTAGTGACATAACTGCATAGCCGCGTTTCGGCATGAAACAGATACACATCCATTCAGGAGGATACATAAACATACACAGCTTATTGCATATAAACACAAAGAATATGCTTACGGCCCATATAGGCCAGAGGACGGCTACATTCACATAACGTTTCAATGCTGTTATGGTTTTAGTTAGGACGAAGTGGCAAGAAACGGCAAGAGCCCAAGTATATGTGGACCAAGCTTGCTTACACTTTATTGCTATTAGCTATAGGTAGCCACAAGTACACATAGGCAGATTATAGGCCATCAGAGTCAATACAGACGACGAGCAGGCCCCAGAAACCATGGAAGGGGAGACACGATTCCCACAGCCCGAGCCGCAGAACCAGAGCGTGCAGCCAAGGACACTGGCAGATGCAAAGTTCCTGATTGCCAAGGCAATAAGCCACCTGCGAAAAACTCAAGCTAAAATTCATCATAATTCTGCGCAAAATAGCTGCAGTTCGTG
This sequence comes from Ambystoma mexicanum, assembly GCF_040938575.1. Taxonomy (NCBI): domain Eukaryota; kingdom Metazoa; phylum Chordata; class Amphibia; order Caudata; family Ambystomatidae; genus Ambystoma; species Ambystoma mexicanum. The sequence continues at coordinate 1,383,999,113 of NC_090929.1, read as the reverse complement.
GTCCCTAAACACATGACCCAACGGGACAGTACAATGCGCACTCAGCCAGGCTTGGAAGAAGTGTTCCAGCAAGGGACGAGAAGAACCGAAACACATGTTGCCAAACAAACTACAACCTGTTCGCACCCTTCTTGGCGGAGGTGAACACAGTGACAACATTATAATACGCACAGCCCTCCATGTCACTTCCCATCACCTGGAAAACATTTACTTAGCACTGTGAACAGACTGGGTCCCAGGCCTGGGAGGACTCGCTTTAGCCAATCCCCAAGCTCCCTTGTGAGACATGATAACTGGTTGCACGGGCCAATAGAATCCCAGTGGCTTTGCAACAGTGTAGTTCGCAACATTTAGAGGTGGTCCCAGGAGGAGCCACCTGCTATCGCCTGCCAATAAAGTTGATAACACATAGAGCACATGCATAGTTGGCCCAAACTGACCTATTGTTAACCCTGTGGGCTTTTGGAGCTGGAACTAATGTTGTGACATCACACTCGCAAAAAACTGTGTGACACATGCTTAGAACTTTAGATAAACTGGAGAATATTTGTTTTCCTGTGTAATCCATCTCTTCTTTGGATATTAAAAGACAGTAAACTTTGCCCCATGGCTGAGTCTTCTGTTCTTGGGGAGTGGGGGGATAGAGTCTTTAATGGGGCCAAGTGTCTCTGCTATGTTGGGATGATCTACCGAGAGTCCACCCGTCCTCTGGCTCTTGACACCCCTAACTAGGTTCCAGTGTTTTTTTATAACATTTTTTTTAATTCTAGGGCTATGTTTTGAAAAAGTGGTTACACATACAATCTTATCATTCTTTTGTTTTGTCTGCAGTAGGACTTCCCTTTTGGTGTATCTAGCCCTGTTTGCAGATCATTTTAATGGTTTCCGAAGGTAACCCCTCTCAGACAGTCTCTCAATAAGTGTGATAGCTTCCATCTAAGTCTTCTTGAAAAGTGCAAAAATTGGCTGCACGGTAAATTGTCTCTTATGGTCTTTACATTTTGACTTGAATATTGCAATACAGAATTCTGGTCTGTCTCATCAGGATACACAGTTGTACAGCATAATTTCTGTAGCCAATAAGCAAGTATAAACATGCAATAGAGTCTAGGTTCCACTGACGTGCGAGTTGTAAATTCAAATGACATTTATTAAGCCACTTCATAAAGGTCTACAGTTGTTCAACATTTCCCTTGCAGATAAAAAAAATGTCACCTATGTAACGTTTCCAACTTAGAATACAATCAGAAAGAGGATTGTTTTCAAAATCCAACATGTATATGTTGGCCAAGCTGGGCTCAACGGATATGCCCCGTGCTGTTCCTTTCTTTTGCTGTAATATCTTGTTTCTGAAGACAACAACTGTTGCATAAGGTGCTTCGTAACAAATCGACAATGAATTCGGTGGGACCTGCAGGTGGGCCTGGGCGATCATTGAATTTCTTAGCAATGATTTCCAGAGCTTCCAATTGTGGTATGTTAGTATAAAGTGCTGCAATATCGCAAATCACAAGATTCTCGGTCTTGGGACAATACTCCAATCCTTCTTAGATGAATTGCTGACATAGTGTCCTTTAGGTATGCTCCAGAGTTGTTGCCAAAGGCTGAAGAAATTAATCGAGATATTGCCCACGATGTATGGATAGAGGGAGGAGTCAAAGATGACGCCATGGTTTTTTGCTTCGCACAGGGGTGAGGGGAGGCGGCCCAAGAAGGGTGGCCACAGTGTGGGGGGGGGGGGGAAGGGGACGAAGTGCCAATGAGAAGGATCTCTGTCTTTCTGGCATTAAGGCAGAGATGGTTAGTAGTGCACCATGCCTGGATAGCAGATAGGCAGTCAGGAATGAGAGAGGAAGTGGAGGAGTAAGTAGCAGAGGGTAGCTTGAAGGAAAGCTGTGTGTCATCAGCATAACCCTGAACATTAGGAGAGGAGGAGATGAGGGGTCAGATAAATCTTAAAAAAGCAAGGTGAGAGGATAGAGCCCTGATGGACACTGCAGGTGCAGAGTGAAATGTTGGAAAAGAAAGGGCCCAGTTGGACTTGGGAGGGTCGGTCAGAGAGAAAGGAAGTCAACCATTCCAGAGCCAGGTCTGCTACAGAGCCGTGTTATCAGGGTGGCATGGTTGACTGTCTCAAAGGCAGAGGAGAGCAAGAAGGATGAGGAGAGCTGGAGTTGGGATTAGTGAGCAAGTCTTTGGGGGTGTTCTGGAGATCAGTTTCCGTGCCTCTGGCAGTTCTAAAGCCAGACTGGTGGTCATGGAGGCAGACAACAGATTTGTTGTGGTGAATACACTGGGAGATGGCCAGTTTCTCCAGGAGTTTGCCCAAAAAGGGGGTAGTGGAAATAGGGTGGCAGTTTGCTGGACAGGAAGGATCAGCAAAGGATTTGTTCAGGAGAAGGTGCACAAAGGAGTGCTTGAGAAGAGAGGGGATGGTACAAGTGACAAAGGAGTGATTGCAGAAATCTGCCTAAAACGTTAGCCACTGCAGCAGATTATTGGGTATCCCATAAGGACAAGCCTGCTTCTGGGAAGCAGGAAGCAGGGAAGAAGCAAAAAGAGAAAGAGGGTGTGTCATCTGAAAAATCTTCATCCAAACAGAGTTATAAAAAGTTTAAAAAGGGTAAGTCCTCTACCTGGCCCAGCTGCAACTGTATTGCTTCTGTACCATATGTCTTGATTGATTAAGCTTTGTATCATTTTATCCTGTTTGTTTAAAATAAATATTTTGAAAAAAAAAGGGTAAGTCACATGACCGTGTACAAGGTAGCAGGACTAATTATCCCAGGCACAACTCTGGACATTCTAAGCCTCCCTATGTCCCAAGGCCCCGTGGTTCTTGTGTGGCTTGTGCAGCAAATTACCATGGGAAGGGGGGCCCCCGATGTAAGGTCAAAACCTTTGGGGTCCACCGTGTGAATCTGGCCTTCCATCATGATGAGGAAGAAATACTCGCAGGGGCATCCTTCTCTTCTGGGTCCTTACCCTGTGGGATAGGATCAGAAGTAGTCTTAGTTTCCCTGGGGCCATGGGAACCTAGGGTAGCTGAGGCATATGCCTCCATCCCTGATAATACAAAGCATTATTTTAAGGATAGTGTCTTGGTAGATGGTGTAGACACCTCTGCCATCAGGGACACTGGGGCCAGCAGAACTGTAGTGTACTCCACTTTGGTAAACCCAGAGGAGATAGTCGGAGCCCCTCTGATGCCTTCTAAGTTGGCTGATGGACCCCCTCTCAAGTTTCCAGTTATGCCTGTAACTCTAGCTGTGAATGGCGAAATAGTAAGGATACCTTTGAGTGTTCAGAGGCTGGTCCCTGTGAGAGTGCTGCTGTGGAATTATCTGAAAGGCTTAGGTCTTGTGGGAGATAGAGCAGAATGACCCTGCACTAGGTCACAGACCAGGGCTGCCATGGCCAAGTCCAGGGCTGAGCTAAAGCCAAAAGGGAAACTCAATGCTAGAGCAGTCAAAAAGCAGAAGAGGGAAAGGGAATATTCCCCCAACTCACTGACCACTGAGGTGGAGGCAGTTGCCCAAGCCCCTGAACCTGACCAGGAAGAGGGGCTGCCTGAAATACTTAACCCACATGACCATTCTGATTTGCAGAGTTTACTTGCAGAAGGTGGTCCTGATAGGGAAGAGTTCAGTAAGGACCAACGTGAGTGCCCATTTTAGGAAGGCCTTAGGGACAGGCCTGTTTCCAGCGTAAGGGTGAACCCTCTGGGAAACACATAATGTATTGGCAAGGTGGGCTACTATATAATGAGCCCACAGAGTCCACTGAAGGAGGCCATGGGTGGTTGGTGGTCCCGCTTCAAGTGAGATCCTTCCCACTGCAAGTGGCCAATGAGGTCACCCTTGCAGGTCATCTTGGTATCGAGAGGACTAAGGACAGGTTGTCCATGTACTTCTACTGGGCCAATATGGGAGGCCAGGTAGAAGGTCACTGCAGTTGTGTCACTTGCCAAATCTCTGGTAAAAGTGGTACAACAATTCAGGCTCCATTGGTACCACTCCCTGTAGTGGGTGTACCATTTGAGAGGGTAGGCATTGGCATTGTTGGTCTCCTCGTCCCTCCAACGCCCTCTGGCAGCAGGTTTATTCTGATGTTAGTTGATCATGCCACCAGATATCTTGAAGCCGTCCCACTGAAAACAGTAACTACCAGGTCAGTTGCCAAAGTATTGCTTGCCATTTTTACAAGGGTTGGCTTCCCTAAAGAAGTTGTGTCTGGCGGAGGCAGCAACTTTATGTCCAAGTACATTGGTGCCATGTTGGAAGAGTGCGGGGTCCCCTATAGGTTTTCATCAGCCTATTATCCACAGACAAATGGCTTATTTGAGAGATTTAACAGAACTCTCAAAAGAGCATGATTGGAGCTCCAAATGAGAACGTCAGATCTCCTTCTACCATGCTTACTCTTTGCTTAAAGAGAGGTCCCTCAACAAGGGGTTGGATATAGTCCCTTTGAGCTTCTTTGGTCACCCTGTCAGGGGATCCTTAGCTATAGTCAAAGAAGGGTGGGAGCTCCCCACTCCTCCTGTCACTACGAATGTAGTGGACTATTTGCTGAAATTGAGAAATAGGATGGGCTTACTGATGGCCCAGGCCAATGACAAGCTGAAGGCTGGTCAGGCATTGGTCAAACATTGGTATGTTCAGAAAGCTTCACTGGTACACTTTCCCCTAGGCCAAGAAGTCCTGATTATGAATCCCACAAGGCCTAAGGACCTACAGGATAAATGGTCAGGCCCTTATAGAGTTGTGGAGCAACTTGGTCAGGTGAACTATCTAGTGGACTGTGGAAGGCCTGGTCAAGCCCCAAAGGTGTTCCATCTAAATAGACCGAAGGCAGTCATGCCTAGGGTTGAAATGGCTGCTCTGCGCTTGGTTTCAGATAGAGAGGAAGAAGAGGAATCTGAACCCATCCCTGACCTGTTCCAAGCCAGTCCTTCAGATGGCTCCATTCAGAATGTCAACTTGACTCCCCTCAGCAACAAGGTGAGGTGAGAACTTTACTGAAGCAATTCTCCCCCTTGTTTTCAATCACCGCAGGTTTGACACCTTGGTGCAAACATGACATTAATACTGGAGATAGTGCGCCTACCAAAAGCAGGAGTTATAGGCTGTCAGACAAAGTTGGGCCCCAGGTCAAGTCTGAGGTCAACAAGATGTTGGATCTTGGGGTGATTGAACCCTCCAGTAGTCCATGATCTAGTCCTGTAGGTCTGATGCCAAAGGCAGGTACCTCTGAGTTGAGGTTCTGTGTGAATTACAGGGCTAGGAATGCTGTCACCAAGACAGATACTCACCCCCTACTGAGAACAGACTAATTGGTAGACAATCTTGGTGCTGCAAAGTATCTCAGCACCTTTGATCTCAATGCAGGATGTTGGCAAATATCCCTGACAGAGAATGCCAAGGAGAAGACAGCATTTTCAACTCCAGAAGGGCTTTATCAGTTCAGGGTAATGCCATTTGAATGCACCTGCCACATTACAGAGGCTTGTTAAATATGTTCTGAGTGGGTTGGATGAATTATGAATTGTGTATCTGGATGATATGGCAGTCTTCAGCCCCATTTGAGAGGAACATGTGAAACACCTAGGGATTGTGCTCCAGGCTCTTCAGAAGGCCCACGTGGCCATAAAGGCAACAAGTATCAAATTGGTCAGGGCTCAGTGGTCTACCTTGGGCATGAGGTTGGTGGAGATAGAATTCAGCATCTTCCCAGTGAAGTACAAGCAGTAGAAGACTGATCTACTCCTACAACCCAAACTCCCCTCCCTCCTCTCCCCAAACGCTCCCCCCCACCCTCCCCTAGCCTGCTTCTCATTCACCTCAAAATCACCTCCCATTCCGAATAGGTAGTAAACCTAGGTAATTTCTAAAGTCAATCCAACTCTGCATCCACCGTCCTCGTATTGGCAAACAAGGTGTGTAATAAACTCTCCAACTCTCTAATTCCACTGGGGCCGTCCGACTGGTCCCTCTGCAGTGCCTTTCTCCAGGCTGCAGTCTCTGCTGCCCCCCACCTAAGCAGATCCCTCCACCATTCCTCTATCCCTGGGCCTCTAAATGATTTCAATGCTATGGCTATCATGCGTTTAGCCAAAATGCACGCCAAATCCTTCAGTTTACTAACATGTGTCCTACCTTGCGGCATGTGAAGTAGCCTAGCTGGCACGCACCGGGGGAGAGCACATCCAATTCCACCCCGGCCTTCTGTAGTCTGCCCGCTACCCCCTGCCAGAACGCTCCCATCACAGGGCATGCCCAGAACATCTGAAGCATTCCCGCATCCATTGCATTACACCTGGGGCAACCCCTTTTCGACTGCCCCTGGAAATCTAGGGATCCGCATAGATGTCAAATAAGCCCTATGCATCACTAGCAATTGTATGCGCTGTAGTTACGCGACACTTTCCTGTGGTATCCCAGTATACTCCCCCATTGTGCCTTCCCAAAAGTCACCTCTAAATTATCTTCCCATTTCCTTTTTATCTCCAGACGGTAGGCAGACCCATTGATTAGTAGAAGGTCATATATTCTCAATATGGTATGCCCACCCTCACCAATATCATATAGAATGTCAACTATCGAATACTTTTCCATCATCTCTCCAAATGTAGGCCATCTATTTATAATCTCCCTTCTAAGAAAGCTATGTAACATATACTGTCCCTGTGAACGCCCGTCCACTGTGCCAATTCCATGAAGGGTGTGAAAGCAATGTCCTGCAACAAATACCTTATGATGGCCACCCCGCTGGCCTCCCAGTACTTACGAATGTTCATTCTTGCTTGGGGCGAGGGTGCAACTAGCTACACCAGAGGGATCTGTTCTGACACCGGGTCCCTCAACCCCATCACAGCCATGGCCCTATCCCACACTTTCAACCCCAAGGGCACCAATTGCGACCCACCCCCCGTCAGCCAGAGGTTTCCTGCACCATAATAACTCCTTCAGATAGTAGCGCACGTCCATGGCTTGTAACATCAGTGTGTCTGGGGTAGGATCTTCGGCAAGCCAATCCACTACAAATTGCAGCTGCCCTGCTACATAGTACAATTAAAAATGTGGGACCCGAATGCCACCCTCAGCATGCGGTCTGTACAACATTGATAGTGCAATCCTACTTCTCCCCTTGTGCCACAGAAAATGTCTGCAGACGCTCTCTAGGGTCTTAAAAAAGGACCTTGTGACAGAACGGGACGTTCACAAAAAAATGCAATAGTCTAGGCAGCACCACCATCTTCAGCAAAGCCGCCCTTCCCATCATAGAGAGGGGTCATTTATCCCAGAACCTCATGGAACCCCTGATGCCCTCTAGGGCCTATAGCGTGTTGTCTGTGTTCCACCGCAGGGCCATGATGCACATTGACTATCAAATTTCTAAACGTTCGCTCCTTCCACTGCAGGGCCAGCACAGGCAGTGCTCCCCGTTCCACCCTACCCAGGCCCGCCATAGGGAATAGTGCCGATATATCTGTGCTAATAATGATCGCAGACAGCCTTGCAAAAAAGCACCAAGGCCTTCAATAGCAGCTCCAAGTTATCCTATGGGTTCTGGATGTATAATTGTGTCATCCGCATATAAGGATATCAAGTGTCTGGCCCCATCTATTTCGATACCCGCCTACCGATATTCCGCCCTAAGGTATTGGGCAATAGGTTCCATGGCCAGCACATACAGTAGAGGTGACAATGGACAGCCCTGTCTTGTGCCTTTTTCTAATTCCCATGCTTCTGATATGAATCTGCTCGTCTTCACTTGAGCCATCAGCCTAGTGTACACTAGTTGCACCCACTTGATGTATGCCAGCCCAAAGCCAAACCTGCGCAGCATAGCATACAGCCAGTCCTACTACACTGAGTCAAATGCTTTCACTACATCCAGTGTGGCTATAGCGCCTCCTCAGGTTCCAGGACATGCTGCGGCCCGGGATATACCCCGTCTGATCTGGCTGCACTAACTTGCAAATCACTTTTTTCATCCTTGCTGCTAATATAGACATCATGATTTTATTATCCTGATTCAGCATTGAAAGAGGTCTATAAAAGGTACAGGGCTTTATGGGGGTTGAATAGGGGTATGATTATGGACTCTCTCAGGCGGTGGGAAAGAACCCCTGCCACGTAAGAGTCATAGTAAGTGCTAAGCAAGTGGGGAGACAGTGTTTGTGCATATTCTTTATACAATTCGCTACAGAGCCTTTCTGACCCTGCTGTCTTCCCCGTCGGCAATCCCACTATCGTATTATGTACATCCTCCACCGTGATAGGGGCCTCTAGGCATTCTCTTTCCTCTTTGGACAATCCCAGGAGATCAATCTCATCTAGCACTTCCGCCAATGAGGTATCTGTCACTGGAGGTCCCTCTCTGTATAGTTGTTGGAAGAATTCACTGACCAACTCGTTAACCCCTTTTTGTGTGTGACATATTTTCCCTTGCCCATTGTTAATCGCGTGTATGGGACTTTGTTGCACATCCTTCTTATACAACCACGCTAGTAAGCGGCCAGGCTTATCGTCTTCTATGTGCTGTCTCTCCATATATTTGGCAAAGCTATACTTGCCTAACCTCTCCCAGCAATCCATGCATTTTTGTTGTTGTAGTTCCCTAACCCTCATTTTTATCCTGGGATTGCTCTTGCGACTGCTGCAAGATCTGCAATCGTTCTTCTGCTGAGGTCAGTTCTCTGCTGATATTTACTTTAGTGAAGGCCAACTCAGCCTTTCATCCTTCCGAGGTTGATAAATGAGTACCAACTTTGGTTGGGATGATAAATGTATGTAAATATGTTCTCTGTAAAGCGCTTTGGCTTAAGGTGCTATATAAATAACAAATCATTATTATCATTATTACTTGGGCACCTCTGGAACCCACTATGGCAGCCCCTCTGACCACCACCACCTTCAGTGCTTCCCAGAACGTTCCAGCGCTAGCTACACTACCCAGATTGTGCAAAACACCTCTAAGTCTCCACGTGGGTATCGGGTTCCTGGAAAGCACATATTGCCACTGCAGGCTAAGTGGTGCATGGTCTGACGAGACCCTTCCCTCATATTGAGCGCGTGTACCTGGTGCATTAGCTCCTTGCTCACACAAATGTAGTCTTTCCTCGTAGGCACTGCATGTGGCGCCGAAAAATGAGAGTAGTGGTGTCAGGATGAAGCACTCTGCATACATCATCTAGTTGAAAGGATTCTAGGAGCGTTTGTAACATCCTGGCGGGTGGGGCTGGTGTAGTATATTTAGCATCTGATCTGTCTAGAGTCCCTTCATTATCTATGTCTTAGCTCTTGCACTATCAGGCCGAGTAAGATAGTTAATTTCACATCCTTACTGTTCATGGCCTGTAAGAATGTCATTGTATTTTCCCTTGTTCCCTCCCTTGCATTAAAGCGCTTTGAAACACATTGCGTATAGGCGCTATATAAATAAACTATCATATCATATCACTAACATTTCATGCAGTCCTGCCTGAGGCTGGTGCACAGCGGGTGGACACAAAAACGAGTGCCCACAAAAGACAAAGCAATAGAGGCCTGGTAGGCGCAGCCGCGGGCCTGGTCTGCCCCTCCGTACCATGCACCATTAACCAATAATGTTTCCTGCCATTTATACAGAAAGACAGTTGCGCCGACTAAGGCCAGTTCCAAAAGAAGAAAGGATGTCAGAAGCACACTGGCGCCAGACTATTTGTGCCTCGCTGCTTCTTTGACGTGTGCAGGCATACATCACTTGCGGTCCAACTCGTTGCCATCTCGCAAGGTCTCTGGCTGAATAGTACTGTGTTTGTGAGCCCTTCGACTAACTTCCTCTCCTCGCTCGCCCAAGCCAATTTATTCCCTGTCCATCCATGCCTGCGCATCCTCTGGGAGATCAAAGAACCAGGTTTGTTTGTGTGTATTAGCTTGAGTCGTGTTGTGTAAAACAACATATATTTCAGGCCCGGCACACAGAGCATAGCCTTCGCTGCTAAGAATTGTGTTCTGCTCTCCTGCACCTGAAACATATAATCCGGACAGTCCACCAGAAACGCTGAGGCCCTCTTCAGTTCTCCCCCTTGCCTTGAACATGCCAGGATCTTTTCCCTGTCCTTATAATTCAAGACTTTGGTGACAATTGGTTTTGGGGGTTCCCCTGGTGGGGGCTGCCTAGTTAACTCCCTGTGAGCTCTTTCAATTGTGAAACCCTGTGTGAGGTTCCCCCGGGCCAGTTGCTTGCAGCAGCATATTCTCTATATATGTCATCGTGTTTGGTCCTTCCTCGCGTATATTATTTCTCCAGGCCTGTCCTTCCATTCTTCAACTCTATTTTCCAGTAAGCCAACCCTCTGCTGCAGGACGTGGACATCAACTTGCATCTTGCAGAGTGCGCTTGAATTCTCTTTCACTTGTGTCTCTAATGTTGTGGTTCGTTCTGCCAAATTCCTCACATCCTGCCGCAGGAGTCCCACATCTACTTTCACTGCTTCGTTCTGCGTCCCCAATGATGCCCTCAGGTCTGCAATCGCTAGCAACACCTAGTTTTGCAATTCCAAGGCCCAATCTCCCTTCTCCAGCTCCGGCTCCATATCCTGCTCAGGTGTTTGCCTTTTTGATTTAGCAAAGCCGTCCAAGGTTAGTTGATTAGCTTTAGCTTTGGCCAACTTGGGAGGCATTCAGGCAGCTGCTTTTCACCCCCGTAGTCCTCAGGCTCTCCACTGCCTGCCACTCGTCCCTGCAGTGGATCTGCATTTGGTCGTTTCAGTGTGTGCTACCCCGGCGAGCCCGAACAGTATCTAACGGGGACCAACCACCATTGACCTTCTGAGTTGGCCCAGCTCAGGTGATGTCCCGCATAGTGGCGCCGCCTTTATATACTTCCAGCCCTTGTGGCTGAGCTATATATTGCACTTTGCGCTCCTGGACTGTAACCTCCCCGCACTTCCATCCGCCTCAGGTGCCTGGCCCTTCATTCTCCTCACCGCCCTCTGGTGTGGGCGATAACTGTGTCGTTATTGTGTCTGTGTCACTTGCCCCCAACCAGCAGGTGTACTATGCCTTGGCTTTGACTGCCGCAACACCAGGGCAACTGAGGGCTTCTCTCTGGGTTCTCACCCCAATCAGACTTGTTCCGCCCACTCTTCCTTTGATTCCGGCCCCCAGGTCGTCTGCTATCTTGTTTCCTGGCGCCTGTCAGACCTACCACTTAGGCAGCTGGACTCTGCCAGTGCGCCCCCCAGGTCCTGATCAAGTGTTCCACTCCCTGCTGTGGTAGCACAAAAACAACGGTTTTGTAGGAAATAATGTTTTAATGCTTGAAAAATCTGAGGCAAAAAACTGGAGGTGTGTGTCCTCTAACTCGTAAGTGCAAGGCGTTTACAGGAGGGTAGCAAATCCAAAGGGGTTAGTGCTTCACTGTCCAGGACTGGGGATTAGATTCTGGAGCTGTGAGGTGGTAGACCGATCGTGGATCGGGTTAGCTGTTCATATTCTGTGTTCTGTATAGTTTCTTTAATGGTTCCCGTGGGTAACAAAGAATCAGAGATATTTGCCGCTTGGAAATGCACAGATTAAAAAGAATTCTTTGGCCAAGGGGCCAAGTGTTGAGGGGAGGCTCTTCTAAAATTTCACACTCATACCATCTGGGAGTGTGCTGGAGCAGTTTACACAATATCTTATTCCTTTCGATTGAGATATTTGTTATAGGTCATGAGAGCCCTCATGACCTGCAGGGTCGACCGGTTTCAATGGCTAATGATATTGGAGCCATCTTCTTCAGGACCGTAGTTCAAGACAAGGGGTGAATCCAGAGGTTTCAGAGTATCTGAAACAAGGACAAGCGCTGTAATATAGGGATACAGGAAGGGTGGGGGGAGAGAAACAATTGTAGAGCATGAAGACTCATGGGTATAGTAATTGTATCTATGACACGCAGTAAATGCTAGACACCTTACCCAAATAGTAAGAGGAACAGTGTAACTCAAACCCAAATAATTTGGAGGTGCAAGGTAGCAGGAGGAATGAGGTGCCTGATCACCGGTGTCAACAACAGTGACTCATCAGAGCGGGCAGGGGGTGTGGACAGGGAAGGGGGGGGTTGGATAATCCGGTGGCTGGACGTGCTGGGAAGGAAAAGAGGAAAGACTACATGTAGTCGAGGGTACCTCTGTGCAGGCTGGATGTGCTGCAGGAGGGCTGTCGCTGTCTGATAGGTGGCTCTGGAAGGCAGAGAGAGGGTTCTGTCAAACAAAGGGCTTATTAAAAGGTGCTGGAAGCAACAGGCTATTCTCAGGAACAGAGGAGGCAAGGACAGTACCTGGTAAGCGTCTCCGTAGAGGCGTCTGGTCGATTCAATGGTGCAGCTCGGAATGAGCGCAGTGTCGGAGCAAGGCCAACCGCCTCTAAAAACAAAGGAGAAACACGCACTCATCTAGCGTCAAAATGACGTCAGCGGGCGTCATGGCCACGTCTTGTGTGGGGCGGTGAAGGTCCACACAGGGAAGACGTGCATGATCGCCCGTGGATAGTGCCGAAAAACACGTGTAAACAGCTGCTAGAAGCTGTACGGGGCTCCAGCTGGAAAAAGTGCCTGGGGGCTGGGTTCACTATAGAAAACGCTACTGGCTGGGTGGGATGGACATGGGGGGGGGGGGCTGGAGGGGGGGGTGGGGGGTGTGTGTGGGTTGGTTTGGGGGGGGCGTGGGGGGTAAAACTAAAATGGGGCCCGGTGCGGGGCAATGGAGGGGGGCCAGAGACAGCCAAGCAATGGGATGTCAATGTGGCAGGAGAACCCAAAAAGGGAAGGGGTGTGTGTGAAATGCACAATCACACAGACGGACCCTCAACTCAGGGAAGAGATGTGAGCTGGAAAAGGCCTATATTCCAGGCAGTCTATGGTAGCACTGCTAAATCGTGCCACTGGATGTTTTCGTTAAGTCCTTTAGAGCATGTGTTGAGTTTGTAAATCCACTGCTGTTCCCTTCTAAAGAGAATATTGTTAAAGTTGCCCCCTCTCACAGGGGGTGTGACCCTTTCTATGATGGTCCATTTAAATGAGTCGGCTGTGTGTCCTTCAGCTGTAAAGTGTTGGACTAGGGGAGCAGTGAGTTTGTTGGTACGTATACATGACCTATGTTCTACCATGCGTATCCGAACTGCCCTGGCAGTCATGCCAATGTATCTAAGGGCACAGGGGCATGTGATCATGTAAATCACTCCTTTGGAATTGCAATTGGTCAATGTCATTTGCCTCCAAGGTGTCTGCCATCCTATGTCGATCTCTGTCGTGCGTGATGTCTGGGGGCACATGGAGCAGTTGCCACAGGGTGCATGTCCTCTGGCTGGTACTGTATTCCAGAGGGTGCGCTGGTGGGGTCCTGTAGATAGAGTGGTGGGTGTTAGTGTTTTTACCACTTTATCTTGCAAGTTCGTCCGTCTTTTGAGGGCGAAACGGGGTAAGGGGATGGTAGTGTCTCCTGTGTTCAAGATCGGCCATAGCTTCTTGACTTCTTGTTTGATCTTGTTGAGGAGGGGCGAGTAACTGAATACTGCTGTGATCCCTGTGGTGTTGACTGGTTTCGTGTGTTGTTGGAGGGTCACAGATCTCGGAATGTTTCTGGCTCTTTTGTAAGTGTCTCTGATGATTCTCTGCGGATATCCCCTTGCTGCCAATTGTTCCCTTAGGAGGCTGGACTGTGTGGTGTATGTGGAGGTCGAGGGGGCAACTTTAACAATATTCTCTTTAGAAGGGAACAGCAGTGGATTTACAAACTCAACACATGCTCTAAAGGACTTAACGAAAACATCCAGTGGCACGATTTAGCAGTGCTACCATAGACTGCCTGGAATATAGGCCTTTTCCAGCTCACATCTCTTCCCTGAGTTGAGGGTCCGTCTGTGTGATTGTGCATTTCACACACACCCCTTCCCTTTTTGGGTTCTCCTGCCACATTGACATCCCATTGCTTGGCTGTCTCTGGCCCCCCTCCATTGCCCCGCACCGGGCCCCATTTTAGTTTTACCCCCCACGCCCCCCCCAAACCAACCCACACACACCCCCCCCCCCCCATGTCCATCCCGCCCAGCCAGTAGCGTTTTCTATAGTGAACCCAGCCCCCGGGCACTTTTTCCAGCTGGAGCCCCGTACAGCTTCTAGCAGCTGTTTACACGTGTTTTTCGGCACTATCCACGGGCGATCGTGCACGTCTTCCCTGTGTGGACCTTCACCGCCCCACACAAGACGTGGCCACGACGCCCGCTGACGTCATTTTGACGCTAGATGAGTGCGTGTTTCTCCTTTGTTTTTAGAGGTGGTTGGCCTTGCTCCGACACTGCGCTCATTCCAAGCTGCACCATTGAATCGACCAGACGCCTCTACGGAGACGCTTACCAGGTACTGTCCTTGCCTCCTCTGTTCCTGAGAATAGCCTGTTGCTTCCAGCACCTTTTAATAAGCCCCTTGTTTGACAGAACCCTCTCTCTGCCTTCCAGAGCCACCTATCAGACAGCGACAGCCCTCCTGCAGCACATCCAGCCTGCACAGAGGTACCCTCGACTACATGTAGTCTTTCCTCTTTTCCTTCCCAGCACATCCAGCCACCGGATTATCCAACCCCCCCCTTCCCTGTCCACACCCCCTGCCCGCTCTGATGAGTCACCGTTGTTGACACCGGTGATCAGGCACCTCATTCCTCCTGCTACCTTGCACCTCCAAATTATTTGGGTTTGAGTTACACTGTTCCTCTTACTATTTGGGTAAGGTGTCTAGCATTTACTGCGTGTCATAGATACAATTACTATACCCATGAGTCTTCATGCTCTACAATTGTTTCTCTCCCCCCACCCTTCCTGTATCCCTATATTACAGCGCTTGTCCTTGTTTCAGATACTCTGAAACCTCTGGATTCACCCCTTGTCTTGAACTACGGTCCTGAAGAAGATGGCTCCAATATCATTAGCCATTGAAACCGGTCGACCCTGCAGGTCATGAGGGCTCTCATGACCTATAACAAATATCTCAATCGAAAGGAATAAGATATTGTGTAAACAACTGCTCCAGCACACTCCCAGATGGTATGAGTGTGAAATTTTAGAAGAGCCTCCCCTCAACACTTGGCCCCTTGGCCAAATAATTCTTTTTAATCTGTGCATTTCCAAGCGGCAAATATCTCTGATTCTTTGTTACCCACGGGAAACATTAAAGAAACTATACAGAACACAGAATATGAACAGCTAACCCGATCCACGATCGGTCTACCACCTCACAGCTCCAGAATCTAATCCCCAGTCCTGGACAGTGAAGCACTAACCCCTTTGGATTTGCTACCCTCCTGTAAACGCCTTGCACTTACGAGTTAGAGGACATACACCTCCAGTTTTTTGCCTCAGATTTTTCAAACATTAAAACATTATTTCCTACAAAACCGTTGTTTTTGTGCTACCACGCTTGATTTATATTTAACGGTTAAAAGGAATCCAACGGCTTGTCCGTGCCCTCCCTTGGTTTTTTACCCCAACAACATACCCTGTTTGTTGTTATATACCACTCCCTGCTGTTTCATGCGCCACAGTCTGCGCCGGCCCAATAGCACTCAAGCCTTGCCCCCAGAATCACCTTGCAGCTCAGGGTCCTATGTACATGTAGCCAATCACTACACTCGGTCAAGGCTCTTAATCCTCCTGCGCCTCCTCTTCAGCCCCCACTTCGCCTGGGCCTTCAGCCTATTTTCACCACCGAGCCCGGGTTGTATTCCAAAGCTTTCAGGCCACTTCCCTTCTCATCCACTGTCTAAGGCCTCATACTGAGGGGCAGCACTCCTGCGAGCTCTCGTACCTGATTGTTAGGGCTCCTTCCTCTCCCCGCTGCTTCCAACGAGTCCTGGCTGCAGCCCTCTGCATTGCTATTTGCGCCCTCTTCTAGCCGATCCAATAAACCAGGGGTCTCGGCGCAGGCGCACTATCCTGCGTGGATCTTTTTATTCGCTATCTCAGCAGTCCACGCCAGTGCATGAAAGAAAACTGCGTGTCTACGGGCCCCCGAGTCATAGGGCTGCACCAGCCCCTACATGTTCCACAGGTGATTTCACACCCTGCTGCTCCCGTGCCGGTTGAGTGGTTTGGTACCCCTTCCCCTCCCTTTCAATGGGGGATGGAGTTTGCGCCAAGCTGTACACTCTGCACTTATGTTGCTCAAATCACTGTGCTTCCGTCCGAGAAGCAGCAGCCGTCCACCCTCTTCTTCACATGGCTTGCCACACAGGGCACTCGCAACTGTTTCTCTCTTCTTTAATTTTTCTCGTTCGCCGCTGCGCACCGCTGTTCCTTTCGTCCCTCACTGACAGCACAGTTCCAGGTTGCTCCTCGCTGCATCTTGCACAGTAGCTGGCGCCCTTGATTCCTCTTGTGCCCGGTCTGTTCCTTTGTTTGGGTCATCTCCGTACAGCCATCTTGCATTTAATCTAGTCAAAGGGACAGTCCGTGTCACACAGTGTTTCTCCTTCGCCTTAGTTCCGCCTCACTCTTCGCTTTGCCCGCAGACCTTCAGGAGGTTCGCACAGATGCCAAGTCGCTTTCAAACTTTATAAGCACACGTATACTTGTCTATTCCTCCGGATCAATTAGGATCAGGACGGAGCGGTCACGGGAGCAGATCTACTTCATCGGCCACAAGCCATGCCCCCTGTGGGGTGGGACTGTCTGGACCCAATCCACACTACTGGTGCCAGAATGTCTGGTGTGCACGAGGGCATGAGAGCCTCAGTGGTCCCTGAGTGGACCACTGCTGGTTTGCATGAGTGGGGCAGATCTCCTCATTGGCCAGCTGGGTGCGAGCACTCACAGGACTAATGGATATGAGGGAGGGGTCCTGAAAGCCGACCCACAGATCACTGATAGGTCTGAATCAACCTATACAAAGATACAAGTATCCAGAAGAGTGAAGTAGATCCAAGGACTATCCGGAACCGCTGAGAAGAAGGTTGGCACTCTGAACTCGCTGTTGAGTCCTGCTTTGCGCCCGATCTCCAAATGCCTGCAAAGGCGCTTCAACCCCGTGGAGTGGTGGGCCAATCACTCTCAATGCCTCCTTGTTGTCCTACAAACAAGCCTTCTCTGAAGTGTTCCTGGGCCCACCAGTGCTCTGGACAGCTTATACCTCTGCATCTTTGCTGGAGTGTCGTTTCATCGAGTTTAGTCTTGAGCTTTGGGGGAATCCTAGTTCGCACTGCAAAACATCTGCTTGCCAAATCTCGCTGTCTCAGCTGTTTTGGGCCATGAGAGTAAAGTGTGCGTCAGACCGCAAGGCTTGGGTGCCCCTGCATCATTGTGCAACAGTGGCGGTCACTGCTGGTGACTTTCCCGCCTTTCTTCAAGTGTCCTGAGAGCAGCTGCATTAGTGCTTTCTTTGTCCTGCAATCGAGATGAGAGATCCAGCTCCAGTTGTAAACTGGACCTGCATCTGCACCCATAGTGCCTGTGCACTTTCAAGCTTAACCCATGATGGGATTTCGTACTCCAGGTGACCCTCTCCAGACCTGTTCAGTTTGCACCCAGAGTCAGCTATGGCCGGTGAGTAATCATACCACTTACTGGTGGCCCCTAGTTCATCCAATCCCTTTTTATGCACAAAGGATCCATTGTGGTCTTTGTCTAGGCTTGGGTGGCCTCAGCTTCCTAAAGGCGTCGGAAAGTTGGGAACCGCTTTATTTTCCATAGCAGATTTTTAAAAAAATGTATTCAGCATCCTCCCCTGACTCTTGGAACCGAATTTCCTCACTCCAGAATCCTCCTCCAACTTTTTCCACCCCATTGAATATTGTACTTGTTGTCTTTACGCACAACCGGAAGATTTTACGTGTGAACCTGACATTGAGCACAAGGCTCCAATCTTCGTAGAGCTGGACTCTATCTCTGGAGTTCGCCAATGTGATAGTGTGTCTGCTTTCCCGCCTTACAGGTTTTGGCAGGAATCTGCACTTTGCCGCATTGACCAAAAAGTGACTGTACGTATATTTTACATAGTGTGTGTTTAAGTAGTGATTTTACTGTGTTTTCCATTATTCACTTGTGTTTGTTCTGTGCCTAATAAATTGTGTATTTTTGATATACTACTGTCTTAAGGTTCATTCTTGTCGTCCTACTGTGTGTGCTTACTGTCTGTGCTCATCCAAGACCTCAGATCACCCCCACCACTCCTGAGACTTAGCCTTGACTGCTCTCCAAGCAACCCTGATTTGTCCTGCCTAAATTCAAAGACGTGTCCCTGTTTCACTAACAAGGGTGTCCTCCTAAACTTCTGTTCACCAGAACCGAGTTTAGAAATGCATTCTAAAAGTCCCTACCTTGAAATCTAGCTTAATCTGCTTTGTCACCTTGTCATTTCAGTGAACTGTTTGAGAGCCTCCATGACCGTCTCCCAAAACCTGGGTTTCATAGGATTCTGTTGGAATATAACGATAGCCAGATAGTTTGTTACAACTGAGAGAATATTGGATCTGTCAGACTTGCTTTCTTTTGATATGAGCAACCACCTCATATGACCGCACTGTGGTTTCAGGGACACCTGGGTTTAATGGCTTCCTGTATCCTTGCGGTACCATTAGCAAGGCACAAAATGAGAACGCAAATAACGTTTAGAAAGACTTGAACACAAGCTTCAGACCCTCACTCACATCCAAGATGTAACAAGCTTGTTTATTGGTTGAACCCAGCAAATCTTACGAAGGGAGCTTATTTCTCTGTGCCTGTTCCACATTTACCATTACGACAGATGAGTCTTGTCTGGTATCCCTTAGAGAGGAGGGAAACATACATTTCTTGGAGTTAATAGCAATTTTTCAGGATCTCAAAGCCTTCCAGCCAAGAATTATGAATTAAAACGGTTTGTATTCAAACCGACAATGCAGTATCAATGTTTTATGTGAACAAGTATGATGGAACCAAGTCTTATCCCCTAATTTTGCTGGTGGTACAGATTTGGTAATGGGCAATCCAGAGAGGAATTTGACTTCAAGCTGTTTATGTTCCTTGATTAGAGAATTCAGCCGGGGATGCCCTCTGTTACCAAGCGCAGACGAATCACGATTGGGAGCTGAACATTGAAATAGTTCATCAGATCTTCAGAGAGTGGGAAGTTCCCCAAGTCGATCTATTTGCAATGATTCGCAACATGAAACTTCCCATGTATGACTCAAGGGAGGCACTATGTCCAAACTTGCTGCAAAATGCTCTGGAAATCTTCCTGGTACATTGTCTGTTAACATATCCTCTTCTACCTCTAGTCCATCGAGAGTTGACCTCTGTGGGTTTACAGAAGGTCCTCGTAATTGGTACAGACGGTGTTTTGTTCCCACAGTGCATGCATATTGTGTGCCACACGGACTGCCGTTAAGAGCACCGAAATGCTAGGCAAAACTCCTCTGAACAAGAGTACCAACAGCAACCCCAGACACGTGTTTCGTCCTATTCAGGCCTCATCAATGAGGTGGAGCTGTGCCTCTCCAAGCACAGTGAGCAAAGGGTCCACGTCTGGATTACCCTGGTAACTCAGGGTGAGAACCCAAAGTACCCAGAAATTTGCATAAAGAGGTCTGGGAGTCCCTCTACCAGCACAAACACAGCCCATTGACCTGTTCTTGGGTTGATGGCCCCCCATGGGTGGGACAAAGACTGATATGCAAATTTCCCTTCTGTGAAAGGTACAGCGAGCTTAAGTGTGGCTGCAGGCTCTCGAGTGGGTACCTTTACAAAGAACAGGTCATTTAGCCGTATTTGTTCTCGCAGAGGGGCGCCCATGACTATTCTTTGATTGTTTAAGCGACTTGGGTTTAGTCACCCTAAGTTTGCCAGAGTCATCCAGACGTGGACCCCTTGCTCACTGTGCTCCGAGAGACATAGCGCCACCTTACTGATGAGGCCCAACAAGGCTGAAACACGTGTCTGTGGTTGCTGTTGGTACTCTTGTTCAGAAGAGAATTGCCATAGCTTTTCGGTGCTGGGCTGCCAATGTGGGCGTGACAGACTGATATGCAAATGGATATTTCCTTTCTACGAAAGGTACAGTGAGCTAAAGTGTAGCTGTGGACTCTGGAGTGGGTTACCTTCCCAAAGAACAGGTCATTTATCTGTGTTTATTCTCGCAGAGGGGCACCCATGACTATTTTATGCCTATTGTTAGTACGCCAGGTACTGGAACCAGGGCTTCCATGCCCAGACACCACTGCTCACATGAAAATTCACGGACTCATGACACCTTGAGAGCCCACCAACCGGCCACTGGCCCTTGGGGCAATGCATATTTCAGAGAATTCCACACCACTCATCAACTCACCAGGTAGGTACAGCACTCCTGCACCCAGCATCACACCAGGGAGTCCCCTATGACTTACCTCCTTCTCCCCACTCTCAGAGGTTACTCCAGCATCAACAGATTATGTGGAATTCCCACGTGTCGATTAATTGGGGCAACTCCCTGGCCCAGCCCAGGAGTACATGTTCAGCCTCAACCAAACTACCTTGATAAGCTCATCCCTCCATGTCCACCCTGAGACCATACGGTTGCCCCCATCCATGGGGGCCACACTAACCCAGCAACATACTGAACTTATGCTCTTCCTTTCTTCTTCCCTCCTTTCTCTCTCCCTGAATACCATGTTCCATCCAACTGAATATCATTATAATTCTATGAACGAAATTATTATCAACATGTACCGTTGTTACATAATTTATTTCATTGATGTTTACTCATTTGAAATGTATGTACTGCATGCTAATTGCCAACCATGATCACTTTGCATCAGTATATTCATCAAAGCGTAACCACCACTGGGCAAAAACCCAATTTTGGGTGATTCACTTAATGCCAATTGCCTATAATTGCCAATTGTTTGCCTTGAAAATGACTCCTGGGGGTTGAAACGTGGGTCGGCTACACAATTAAACACTTGTTGTACCCTTAAACCGATGAATTACGACTCATTACTAAGAGAGAATATGCTCTCAACCTCATTGTGATACATAGCGTGAGTAAATATTTTCCTTCCCGAGCCCTTCGCTCATCCGTATCGAACTCCCTCAGGGTCAGCCGCTTCTCAAAGCAACGAGCTGGGGGTAGATCTCTCTCCGCGGCAGGGGCCTCCCTCTGGAACAGCCTTCCTGCCTCCCTGAAACTTGAGGAGAACCATCTCCGGTTCCAGAAGCACCTCAAAACCTTCCTCTTTGCTTCCGCTTTCTCTGTCCCTCTCCCCTGCTAAATTCTACACTGAAAATTGCACTGAATCTGCAACTGGGCCACTCTCACCGACCTCGGTCCTGGGCCCAGCCACTCTCCACTTGCACTGCCTCCCTGGCATCCCCTGCACTGCGGGACTGTCTCTGTATCCCTACAGCCCCCCCTTCCCAGCACTTGTCTGCACTTACCTTGCACTTGCCACCAGCTGGCCCTATTTATTTATTTATTTTATTCTACTTACTTGTACTGCACTTCCCCCTCCCCCTCCCCTTGCACTTTTCCCTTCCCCTACCCCTGCACTTACGCGGTCTGAATGGTACCTGGCCTAGTAGGATCGTTGTCTGTCTTCCCCTTGTTCCCCCCTCCCTGCCTCGTCGCGCTTTGAAACACTTGTGTATAGGCGCGTTATAAACGCCATATCATATCATATCATAAGAAGGGTTCAAACCCCAAGCGCAACTTTCTATCCAAGGACATTGGGGCACAGTCCTAAGTAAACCCCAACCCCTGCAGGAGGGTATACCCCAACAATCAACTCAAGCGCGAGAGTCCTGTGTTTCTGGTGCTCCAATCCCCTCCTCGAGCTCCATAGTACTTGTTTCACAATCTCCTGCACGTTAAGATTTCAGCAGTTGGGCTGCGATTCCATCTCGGCAACAGCGGTCCCATCTCCTAGCTCGTACTGTTCTGCATTGGCTATCGGCCACCGGCTCTTTTTGTAAATTTATTTAAGGCTTTCTGCACGGATAACAGATACTGCATGCAATCAACCCTGAAATCCTAGACTTCAAATTGAGCAGCTACCAACCCAAATGCTGTCACTTAGAAATCTGTGCTTCAGTGGCGACTACTCTCTGGAACTCTTGAACTACGTCACTAAGGCTCATGTGTCTTTGGCCTAAGGCTGAATCGCATTGGTAGCCAGAAGTAGCCCTATGGACACCATCGCCAACGGTGATACGGCCCTGCTCTAACCCACAGATGACCAGGCACTGAACCCCTCACCGTAGAATATGAAAGGCACCACACCGAGTCCAGGAGCACAGCACTGGCAAGAACAAGCAGACATTTTGCATGAACTGGTTCTTTGTTAATTTACTTTCTTACTGCATGCACAGTATCATTGAGGCTGGCTGAATGTATTGCTATGCATGCATAAGACCCGGCAACAAAGAAACATTGAACCATGATCGCTGCAAGATTTTGGCCCTCATGCATGACACTTGAAACTCTCCTCCCACCTAGGGCAAAATCTAGCAACTGACCCTTGCACATACAGTACTCACATGAGCTATCCTTTGACCTTAATAAATACTGCTTGCGTGGTGTTAGCAACTGACCCTTTATACACATGTACTCTCAATAGAGAGTCAAGATATCTGCCCCACCATCAGTGCAAGTGACTGGCCCTAATCCAGAACAACTGACTGCAGTGCATACTCTAAAACAGCTCAGCGTTCCACCAATGTGCTCAGCGCATGGACTGCTGGAGCCCCAACACCGCACAGCAATGCACCCCCAGACCAGCTCAGTGTCAGAAGGAAATACCAGTAGCAGGTGTTCACTCTTAAAGTGCCCACTGATATAAGCTATGCAAGCACATGAAACTGAAGCAGAAGCTAAATGGTGCGGAACCAGTCCCAGTGAATGTCCCTTAATATCTTGGCCAGAGTTGGACTGGGGCACAAAATCCCTCCATGTGCCAATGAAAAAGTGGGCCACAATTACACATTACAATTCATTAGTATCCAGAACGTTTTTAGTAAAATATCTTGCATATTATGCGTTTGAAAACATATGTGCTTAGTCCCAGTTAAAACTAGTGTTGTAACATGAAACCAGTCAAAAATTATCCATTCTGTCTAAAAAAATAAAAAATAAATTGGACCATCTGAAATGTATGGGCGGGCACTTTGAGTATTGCAGTATGGGCCAGTCCAAGCCTTCATGCTCTAACCCCTAGGCTTCGCATCAGAAAGCCTAGCTTTTTGCATTATGACATGGTGGTCAAAGATGTAATGAGTGAATACACGTCTGGGGACTAGCAATGTCAGTATGGATAAACACATTTGCTGGTCTCTCTCTGCGCCATTTGTAATGAAAATAAAGATTAAACAATGTTTTTTACAACTGTTAAACTTTTCAAATATACTTATTTCCTCCCAATGCACAACTCAACCTGCCAGTTTTAGTATTTTTAAGCCAACAAGTGAGCATGAACCTACAGCCTTGCCCTTGGTAAACCTGTGTTCCAATCTCCGAGCCACTGGTTTTCAATTTCAAGTGCATAGTTTCTTTGCATTATAATATATAATCGATGAAAATGCGTCCTGGAACTAGCCATGGTTGGACTAGGGCATAAAATGTGCCCCAGTACTAATGAAAAAGTGACACACAATCGCACATGTCATTAGTATCCAGAACAGACCAGTAGAGCACTATCCAAATGGGTGTTTTTGGTAAAAATATGTTGCAAATAAGCATTTGAAAACATATTTGCTTAGTAACATTGGTTAAAACTAGTGTAGTAACTAGCTTGTGAACTGGCCCAAAAAGTAATCCATTCTTTAAAAGTTGAAGGATGGAAACCTCAGAGAGGTGGGTCCAAGCTTATTGTGTAACCCTACAAGAGCACTTACCAGACACAGCTTGAGTGCCAGTCGGACTGCAGTTGCAGGGAAAGCCCGTTGCGAGGAAGAAACTGGATGAATGCAAACCTTTTTTTGCGGTCAGCAGATCTGAAGGCTCCAAAGCTCGAGAGGAACAGATGAAGAGCGTCTGGAGAGGTTGTGAGGTGGAATAGAAGGCAGAACACTGTATAACGCCATGCACACGGAAGCAATAGTTGGTGAATAAAAGGAAGAATTTGGTGCCATGGAGAAAAGGCATTTGCAAAATGTGTACACCACGTGCCCAAATATTATCGCGGGTACCATGAGAATGTATTATCATTGGTGAACGCTATTACTCTTCAGAAAGAAAAAGACAAGTTTGCCTGAAGAAAAGTTTAAACTATGAACAGGGAGAGTCATGAGCGACCTACTGGGGTGACACAGGTCATGGTGTTGCCTGCCGAATGAACACCATTGAAACCTATGCAAAAAAAGCAGCTCCATACAGCTAGAGGAACCAGTTTGATGTCAAGGTGTGCTCTGCTGTAAAGGGCTTCATCAAGATAAAGGGCACCATTTTGTTAAAAATTGTAATTTCATCCAGGGTACCATATTATTCATAAGTGTTGCTGCTCCCCTGCATGCAACTCTTCTACACTTTCCGAGTGGAGGGGATAGAGGAAAAGTAAAGAGTAAAGCAAGAGAAACGTTTACTCTCTGCTTTGACAGAAATAAAACACTGCCTGCAAATTTGCTTTGCAGGTGGCCTTCTATAATGGATTCCAATTGTCCCCGCCTGTTGTACACCAGGCATACCCTTTGGTTGTACACCTCCATAAAAATCTCAAGAGGGCAAAAAAAAACAAAGGCTCTCCTGTGAGGAGGAAAACAGAGGAGAAATTATATTGCTGCCGTCCGACCCCTCAGGACGCCTGTATGATGAACTGGAATGACAAAGCAAAAACAAAGAGGTGATGGCTGGAAGGTTTAGAATGAATTTGAACCTCTGTCATTGCTCTGGGCAACACTCCAGACATCGTTCTTCGCCTGCCAAGCCATCACAGAAGGGGAAAGGCCATATGCAAAAGGTGCCAATAGGAAAAGCACTGTGAGGAAAAACCTTGTGTTTCATGGTGCTAACAGGAAAGTATTGTGAAGGACAACACTGTGAAGAGGGTCGCAGAAGAAGTTGGTGTGTTTCATGGTGCTATGGAGGAAGCACTGTGATATTCTGTTAGTCAAGAAGTTATTGTGTTATGTGGAACTACCAGAGAAGCAGTAAATGTTTGGTTTAAAGAACTTCTTGAACTATATTTCCTGGAGGCGAAAGATCTTTTCTGGGTTGAAGTGTTGGACGTTTCATTCAATCCAAACAGACTTTATAAGGAACTGTGTGTTCAAAATCTGCAAGGAACTCACCAATTCTACTGCAGACTCCATCTCTCCTCTGCCTGCACTGCACTGGCCTCTCACCTCATTACTAAAACTCAGGACATCCTGTCATCACTCTCCTTTACAGCACTAACTTCTCTCTCACCCGCTCTCAGGCCTCCATTAGTCCCCTCTCTCCTTCCCTCCTACTATCTTCTTTCTGTCCCATATCACCTGATGAGATCTCTAGACAGTTATGCTCTATGAAAGTCTCATCCAAACAGGTGCCCCCCTGCTCCTCCATAACTATCAAGGACAAGATTGCCTCCCTTGCTTCAGCCATGGCTGATTTCTGCAATCACTCCTTTGCCACTGGCTCTTTCCCGCTACTCCTCAAGCACTCTCTTGTGCACCCTCTCCTCAAAAAGCCTTCTGCCGACCCCTCCTGCCCAGCTAACTACCACCCTATCCCAATTACCCCCTTCCTGGGCAAACTCTTGGAGAAGCTGGCCATCTCCCAGTTTATCCAGCACACTGAATCTGTTGGTTGTCTCCACGACCACTGGCCTGGCTTCAGAGCAGCCAGAGGCACAGAAACTGCAGTCCTTAACACCTGCGAGGACTTGCTCTCTAATCTCGATTCCAACTCTCCCTCCGTTCTCATCCTTCTTGACTTTTCCTCTGCCTTTGATACAGTCAATCATGCCACCCTTATAAATCGGCACTGTGATACCCTTGGCATCATTGACCTGGCTCTTGACTGGTTGACCGCCTTCCTCTCTGACCGACCCTCCCAGGTTCAACTGGGCCCTTTTCTCTCCTCCATCACACTCTCCACCTGTGGTGTCCCTCAGGGCTCTATCCTCATCTACCATGCCCCTCTAGCCCATTCCATCTCTGCCTTCTCTCCTAACTTCAAGTGTTATGCGGATGACACGTAGCTCTCCTTCAAGCTTCCCTCCACCATCTCCTCTTCATCCTCTATCAATCCTGACTGTCGGCTATTCAGGCATCGTGCACTGCTAACAATCTCTGCCTTAATGCCAGTAAGACTGAAATCCTTCTCACGGGGACCCCAGCGCCCTCCTTCCCTCCTTCTCTCCTTCCGCCCTCCAAGGGCCCCCTCCCCTCACCCTCCTCTGAGGCAAAAAACCTTGGTGTGATCTTCGACTCCTCTCTCTCCTTCTCTCCTCAGATCACGGACCTTGCCAAGAATACCCACTTTCAGCTGCACCTCCTCAGGGGCATTCTCCCTTTCCTCATCTTCCCGCCGAAACTCAATGGTCCTCATTATGAGTCACCCGGTATGTAAATACAAATAACGGTGGCGGTAAATCCGCTGCCA
The DNA here is from genome assembly GCF_040938575.1 of Ambystoma mexicanum. NCBI lineage: Eukaryota > Metazoa > Chordata > Amphibia > Caudata > Ambystomatidae > Ambystoma > Ambystoma mexicanum. Next base: position 1,383,972,563 of record NC_090929.1, on the reverse strand, counting down.
CCATTGTTTCCATACGGGGTGATCTCGAGTCCTGCAGGCGGAGGTGTCATTCCAGCCAGGTCTGACCTGGCGGATTTGACACCACCCGCCTGCAGGCGGACGTGGAAACACCGGCACCATCACGAGATGGTGCCGGTGTTTCCACTTCCCCATTCCCATTGAGTCCTATAGGACTCAATGGGAATGGGGATTTACCGAATTCCGCCTCCGGAATTCCCGGGTCACCGGGGTCGTAATGCCCCGGTAATTCCGGGAATCACGGAGGCGGAATGGTAATACGAGTCCGGCGGTAACCTGCCGGACTTTCAGGCACAGTTACCGCCGGACTCGTAATGAGGCTCAATGTCTCCAGAGCTCTGGTCCGCTGCATGCTGGACTACTGCAACAGCCTCTTCCTCAATCTGCCAAATTCCTCCCTTTGACCCCTTCGACTAATGCAGAATAGGATTGCAAGACTTATCCTTGGCCTCAAGCCCAGGAACTGCATCTCTCCAGCCCTAAAATCTCTCCATTTGCTCCTGGTTGCTGCAAGGGTCAAGTTGAAGACACTCTGCATTATCCACAAGGCTTTCTGGGGCCTGGGACCCAACTACATCTAACTCTTTCTCCCTAAATACCTCCCTGCTACAGCCCTTTGGTTTTCTAGCTCCAACTCTCTGCAGCTCAGACGCTTTTCCAAGCAGAGAGTGGGGGTAGATCTCTCTCCTCTGCAGGTGCCTCCCTCTGGCATGGCCTCCCTGCCCCTCTCAGACATGAGCTGTATCTCCTTAAGTTTTGGAAACTTCTCAAGACCCCCCTTTTCTTTTCCTCCTTCCCTCTTCCCTACTAATGTCCCCCTCTGCCTCTTTTTGACTGGCTGCCTGGTTCCTTCTGATTCTTATAGGGCACCAGGCCCTCCTTGACCAGTCTACCCATGCAATTTGTCTCCCCTGACCCTCACCCCCCAACCTGCACTTACCCTTCCTGGTCCCCTCCCCCTGCACTAGCCTGGCTGGCCCTGCACCCCATTGAGCACGTCCAGCCCCGTCCCTGGCACTTAGCACGTGGACCTTCTTTGCCTTGCACTCTCTGCATTCCCATGGCACTTGTCCACCTGGCCTCCCCTTAGCACTTGCCTAACCCATGGGTCCTTTTTCTGCCCTAACCTGCACTTCCCCCTCCCATCTCCCCCACACTTCTAGTTACAGCACTTGCATGATCAGAACGACACAAGGCCTAGCATGACCGGTTTTTGTTTTCTTCATCCTTGTTCCCCCTAACCCCATTTTGTCTTGTGCCTTGAAACACCTTTTGCTGTATAGGCACATTATAAATACCCAATAAATAAAAGTCTGTTTCAACCTTGTATTTCGTTGTTGTTTTGTGTTGAACCTGACTTTGAACTTAAAACCTGGGGAAGGGGAATTCACTCCATTTATGAACATACAATTTAAAGGTGTTACACATATACGTGTTTGTCTTACTTTCTTGTTTATGTTAATGTATAAGTGTGAGGGCCAGAAATGTTATGTTAGACTGTTTTTCCTTAGTTTATTTAGGCTGGGAAATCCATGATAGAGTAGGGCCAGTGAGGTGTTGGATTTACAATTTTGGTTTAATGAAATGGCATTGTTTTAAAAACCCTCTAAAATGTGTCTGCCTCACATTTATGACCCCTCACATATGCTGTCAGGAGTGGGACATAACTAGGCTGATATAAGCTCAGGATTCACAGAGAAAAGAGACGAGTGTTCAAAGGTTTGCATGAAACTTATAATTCATCCGGCCGAAGGAGAGGAGTTTGCTTTAAATGTTCGGCCTCAAAATACTATTTTTCCAATAAAACAGCAGATTATATTTATTTTTATATTTTATAGTGTGCTACAGACCCATGGGCCTCTGAGCACACACAAAGGGACAGAAAAAGTAGAATCAGGCAGAACAGGAGCACACGTAAGAGAAATAAATCCAATCCAGAGAGTTAAAGAAGAAAGTCTTGATCGCTTTCTTAATGGTGGTCAGTGATGGAGAGGATTTAATGAGGAAGGGCAAGGAGTTTCATTCCTGGGGTGCCCTGACTTCAAAGTAGATGCCTTCAAACTTCCCCAGGCAGTAACGATGTTAAGTTAAGAGGTTGGAGTTATTGGAGTGCAAGATTCTTAATGGCTTTGAACGAGAAATTATTTTTTCCCGGTATAAAGGTGCGGATGAATGTAGACATTTAAAGGCAAGAGACAGAATCTTATATCTCACGCTCTTCCTGACAGGCAACCAGTGAAGATCTTTTCTAAAATCGGAAACATGGTCACCCTTAGCCAGACCAAAGACAGCCCTAACGGCACCACTCTTTGTAGTCTGCAGACGCTTCAGATTAGCTTTGGAGGTGCCAATGAGTAGGCTGTTCCAGTAGTAATCCAGGCGGGAGTTAATTAAAGTTGTGGCAAGAAGAGAGCGATTTTTAATATTAAGATAGGGACTGATCTGGTAGAGAAGTTTGATAACAAGTTTGCAGGAGGAGCGAACATTAGAAACATGCTTTTTCATGGATAACTCAGTATCCAGACTGATACCCAAGGTTTTTACAGTTTTAGTGACGGGGATAATATTATCCATGATGATAAACTGAGAAAATGTAGCATCAATTCTCTTAAGACACCGGCCTGAGTCAAATAAGATAAGCTCAGTTTTACTGTTATCCAGGGCCAATGAGTTATGGGCCATCCAGTTCTGTATCTCTTTATAGAGATTATTCACAGTTTTAGAATCAGTGTCATAGATGCCATTCAATTCGAAGAAGGCCTGGGTGTCGTCAGCATAATTACCATACTGAACACCCAGGCCATCAAGAAGATCAAGAAGTGGTCTAATGTAAATATTAAATAGAATAGGAGACAGGCAAGAGCCCGGCGGCACACCACAGGTGGAAAGAAAAGGAAGGGCTTAAAATTTTATAGCTGTCACCCTAGATATTCTAGGACCTAAAAAGGAGGTGATCCAGTTGGCTGCCTTCTCTGAGCAATTGCAGATGTTCACTCATCTTTCACATAACAAGTCGTGATCGATCAGGTCAAATGCTGCAGAGAGGTCCAGCAACATAAGTAGTGCAGGGTGACCTCTTTCAACGATCCCAGAAATGTTAGAATTGAGGTTCAGTAGGGCAGTCTCAGTCCCATGTTCAGCCCTAAGCCAGACTGATGGATTCCCAAGAGTTTATTCACCTCAACACATTTTTGCAATTGTACATATGCTGCTCTGTCAAGCATTTTTGTGAGGGTTCATTAGTAGCCAGAATAGCCTTTGACCTGGACCAGCAAAACCTTATTTTCATCAGAGACCTTTATCTAATTTCAAGAGCGTATCCGACTAGAATTTGAGATGTTATAGTAAACTCTTCTTAATATCCGTGCCTAAACATAGAACTTTCTTTTTCAAGCAAACCCAATTAGAGGGTCATTTTGGAGAAGCCGACATTGAGGAATTCGAACTTGAATCTCCCATAGAAGTAGATGTGATAACAGGATGAGAAGCTAGTGGATTATCTTACTTCCACTGAGGACAGTTCTACTAGCCTTACATTGGAACAATCAGTAGGCATTACAAGGCCACCATAAATGCTCTTTTGATAAAACTGACAAAACATCAAATTAATTGAAACAAAAGGGTGGCGTCCTACCACACAGAATTTATATTACTTTACATACACATTTGCTGCAAAAATTTCAACTTAGAACATGCCTAATATCCAAAAAGAGCTATATAAATTTGCTCTCTGATGTCGATTAAGAAGGGAGCAACTGAACATATATATTCAAAATTAGCTTTTTATTTATTTAGCCAAAATGAATCATAAGCGGATTTTATTCCGTAAAGTGTTTTCTTGGTTTTATAACGGAGCCTGCATTTTGTATGGCAGGTGTATTAACAAATCAAAGAAATGGAAAAGATATAGTAAAAGCAAAAAACAAAACACTGATGAGTTCAAATCACTCATAAACGAGACAATAACATTACAAGTGTGGTATCACTCGTAAAAAAAACATTGGGCCTCATTACACGGAAGGTGGTGAACCATGGCGCTGTTAGCGCCATGGTTCATGCCGGTAAAATACCGGCACCGCCTTGCTGGAAAGGGGAATTACCGCCCCATTCCAAGGTTGGCGGGGCGGTAATTCCCCCTTCCACCATTGCCCTTCCCCATTCCCATTTTTGCCCCATAGGGCTCTATGGGAATGGGGAAGGCGCTAATTACGGTACCGCAAATTGCGGTACCGTAATTAGCTCCACTGGTCCCTTTGCGGGTTGGTTTTTAACACCTGCAAAAAGCAGGCGTTAAATTCCCCAACCCGCAAAGGGACCTCGTAGTAAGGCGGTAAGGATTAACCGGTACCGGTAAAATACCGGTACCGGTAAACCCTTACCGCCTACCGTGTAATGAGGCCCATTGACATTACAATATACATGAAAAAATGCAAGCCAGTTCTATAGCGGTAAATGCTGCTGGGTTTGACCATTATACACATCACATTTCAATATTTGAAATATTTTGTAGGACAACCTTCCTGTAATGTCAAAAAAACGTCCTTCTTGACGCTTTTGAGGTGCACTGCTTATTAAGAGTAAACCTAGTCTTTGGTCTACGTCTAGATATGGATCTAGTGGTGGAGCGGGACGGGGGTGGTGTGCCCGAAAATTGGAGTGTCCCGTGACGTTTCGGCAAAGTAGCCTTCTTCATGGGCCTTGACCGGGTCTCTCTGGACAAAATATGATGTGGTACAAATTCAGGCGGAAACCAGGTTTCATAAACGGCAAGCGAGGATCATAGCTTCCTCACAAAGACCAGTGATTCCACAAGGAATATTACAACCCTATAAGGAATGGAAAGACCTTGGAGTGTTTTTTCTTAATTTTGAAAGATTAGCCCAACAATTGAATTGAAACCCAGAATTAAATACCTGCTATCTAGCAACCCTTTTAAAAGGAGAAATTCAAAATTCTTACCAACTTCTTAATCCAGAGAGTATTACACCCTTTGCAGAAATAAAGGAAGGATTGCTAAAGAAAGTAGGTCAAACCAAATCTTTTATAAACAGAAACTTTGAAGTATCAAATTGAACCCTGATGAAACCCCCATAGGTGTGGCTGCTAGAATTCAAAACACATTATCTTTATGACTGAAAAGAAAACATTAGAAGAGGTAAAAGAAACATTAACCAGAGAACAATTCCTCAATCCTTTACCTCTGTTTTTGCCGAAAGCCATTCTGCAGGTTAACAAACCTAATCTATCCCTGGTCATTGAAACGGCCCCCATTCTTTTTGATGCAAGTAAACCTGTATGAAATTTACATAAAACTGAAGACATAAAGGAAGAACCTAAAAGTATACCTCCTTCTCCTCATAGGTCAATCAAATTTTAAAATCAAGGGAATTTCTCTAAACCAGTTTCTAAAGACATTACGAGTGGAGACAAAAGGATACAGGGAATAAAAGGGAGAGATGATCCCTGATCAGAAGAATCTCAGAGTCTGAAACACCTTCCACTTTGTTTTTCATGTGGACAGACTGGACATCTAGCTAGACACTGTCCCTCTAACAGGAAAGAAGAACCTATGGAAATTGGGTATATGTTAGGAAATGAAGGCGCAAGAGAGGAAGAAGGAGAAGATGATTATCAGAATGATGATCCTGACCTTGGGGGTGGTGTACCGCTGGAGGATCACCTCCGAGGAGACAGGGCCCATGGAGGTGAAGGGATCCCGTTGGATGAGACACCGTATTCTCCTTTGAAAGGAAATAACCTTTCACATATACCAAAACATACAATGGCCTATTGCCGTTATAATGTGTATGATCCCCACATTAAGTTTAGAAATATGGGTGAAAGGGATGCAACAGCTTAAGGAAGAACCTGTTACACCTGATGTGGTTAAACCCCCTTAAACCACCTTATTCCCAAAGGTATGGAGAAAGAAAATCTGTAAATGGAGGCATGAGTGTACTGCCTTTCCCTACTGCAACATGATAAAATATATTTTTTAAAGGTGTAAACAAAATAATTCTAAGGTTAAGAATATTGAATTTCTAGTTAGAACTGATTTTGTTGCTTGGGACTCCAAGTCCCATAATCCCAAGACTATTGGGACGAAGAAAAGGGCTGAAGAGCAGTGCAGGCCTGAGGTCAGGCAATTAGGCTTAACAGCCCACACCTGAGGGAGGCTGGAAAGCTTAAAAAGCTCCTTCAGGTGCAAGAAAGTAGATGCAGTCATGGTTGGAGAAGTAGTAGCATTGGTAGCAGCAGAGTTACCTGCTGGGGCAGGAGGAAGTGGCAGAAGAAAACACGTTGCTGCCGAAATCCACAGAAGTGGGAGGAAAGAAGGGACAATGTGATTTGCCATCCACTTATTCCACTTTCCAATCCTGAGTTGGTCCTTTTCCCCCAAAGTCTGGATTGCCGAGGTTATGTAGCGGGAAGCGGGAAGTCTGAAAGCTTTCCCCCATGTGAACTTGATTGTATCTTGAACAATCAAGTGTTAAATCTCTATACATTGAAAAGAACAGAACGAACAAGCAACCCTAAGCCAAGAGGTGAATAACCATTGCCCTTAGTAAAAGAGACTGAAGTAACGGTTCCTTTGGGAATAGCCATTACCAGTGGCAAAGAGGCTGATATAACATCCTTAAAGGTAGAACTTGTAAATTAATGACTATGGTGTGGAAGAACCAGCTACTGGTCAGGAACTCACATGGTCAAAGCCAATAGAGGTTGAATTGGTGTAACATCCCAGTTCCGACAACACTCAGTTTGGTACAGATGGAAGAGAATTCATATCATAACTTTCCCCTCATCCAAGATGTCGCCCGTTGTCCCGTGTACAGGTCTAGTTCCCAACGTGCTTCCCTTCCTGGTTTCTCCTCGATCCAGCATCAGAACAAGTTATATGCAGCAGTCACAAGATAACCAGCGAGTCGCTACTGTTTTTCCAATATGCTCCGTAAGTTCATTCCTCCTTCTGTTACTGTTCTATACTGTAGTAACATTCTCTCCTGACACTATTATCTGTGACTAGCCTTAATCCTATCTTTAGCAAATCCTGAGTGGAGCTCTAAAAATGTCCTGCCTACCTCGCGCATAATGCTATACAAATAGAAAATTTGATACGTTTTGTTTCTGAAAACGCTATTGTTATCCAAAATCTAAGCCCACTCCATCTCTCACTCTAACGCTGTTTATAGTCTTGTCTCTCAGCAAGATATTGTTAGGCTCCTGCACTGAATCATTCACACTTCAAACAACGCAGGAAGACACAGACGGAAACATGAATACAAACCAGCATTTCAACATGAATCTTGATACAGTGGAAAATAGAGGGGCTGAATCATTTGGTGCAATACTACAGGACCAGACATTAGGGTTTTCTTCCCCAGCGGGTTTACCTAGGGCCACTGCTCCTCCCAATTCTATTGTATCGAGGGGAGTGCAGGGGTTTTTGGAAGACTTTTCTTGATCCACTATCCTGTATCTCATAAGGTTAGTTGCATTCTGTTTATTCTTGCATGTTTTCTTGCCAAAAAAGTCTATATGTGAATTATATGCGCAGGAAACAATAGATCATTAACAATTGGAAGTACTTGGTTGGTGGCTTAACAGAAGATAAGAGTGGTTGCAAAGGAGCTCTAGAAGGAAGATGGTGTTAAAAGGGAGACAAAGACATTTCTTGTCTAACAGAGCTAAAAGGGCATTGGTGTACATCTTGTCTTTGATATAACTTTGTACAGAAATGTTGAAAGCTGTTTGAAGTGGAAAAAGTTGTGTTTAATCAAGAACGAAAGTCGGAGGTTCGAAGACGATCAGATACCGTCATAGTTCCGACCATGAACGATGCCGACTAGCAGTCCGGCGGCGTTATTCCGATGACCCGCCGAGCAGCTTCCGGGAAACCAAAGTCTTTGGGTTCCGGGGAGTATGGTTGCAAAGCTGAAACTTAAAGGAATTGACGGAAGGGCACCACCAGGAGTGGAGCCTGCGGCTTAATTTGACTCAACATGGGAAACCTCGCCCAGACACGGAAAGGATTGACAGATTGATAGCTCTTTCTCGATTCTGAGGGTGGTGGTGCATGGCCGTTCTTAGTTGGTGGAGCGATTTGTCTGGTTAACTCCGATAACGAACAATACTCCTCCATGCTAACTAGTTACACGACCCCCATCGGTCAGCGTTCAACTTCTTAGAGGGACAAGTGCCGTTCAGCCACACGAGATCGAGCAATAACAGGTCTGTGATGCCCTTAGATGTCCGGGCTGCACGCGCGCTACACTGAACGGATCAGCGTGTGTCTACCCTTCGCCGACAGGTGCGGGTAACCCACTGAACCCCATTCGCGATAGGGATTGGGGATTGCAATTATTTCCCATGAATGAGGAAGTCCCAGTAAGTACGGGTCATAAGCTCGCGTTGATTAAGTCTCTGCCCTTTGTACACACCGCCCGTCGCTACTACCGATTGGATGGTTTAGTGAGACCCTCGGCTCGGCCCCGCCGGCGTCGGCAACGGCCCTGGAGGAGCACCGAGAAGGGGATCAAACTTGACTATCTAGAGGAAGTAAAAGTCGTAACAAGGTTTCCGTAGGTGAACCTGCGGAAGGATCCTTAACGGCGGAGCAGCCGGAGGGAGAGCCGCGGGCCCGACCTCGGTTGCATCCCAGACGCGCATGACCCACAGCCTGAGGAGTGGGATTCCCTTCCGTCGGAGGGGGGTCCGCGACCCAGCAGACGGACGGGGACACCCGGCGGTGTTGGGTTAACCTGCCGGGGGACGTCCCCTCTGACCGGAGAGAGGGAGCCCCGCCCCGAGTGGCCCCCGTCCTCTCATCGAGCCAGCCCCTGAGTCGCCGCGCCGGGCGTGGGCACGCTCCACCACCCCGACCCGCCATCGGGAGCGGGTGCACCCCGGTCGGCAGGCAAGCCCCCGAGCGAGAGCCGAGGGAAGCCCGGCCGTTCTCGAGGGACGCCTCCCCAGGGCGGACAGGGTCCCGGAACACCAGGCGAGCCCTGAACATGGCGAAGCCAGGCGTACTCGACGGGCGGGCATCGAGGTTCCAGCCGCCCACATCCGTGGGCGAGCGATGGCCAGGCCCAGGCGACCTTCCCTCTCGACCAGGTACCTGGAGCTCAGCCCTGTGCGGCCGGGCTGCGGTTTGAAGACTCTAGTGGTCCCACCCGACTGCCCTGCCCGTGCTGACTCTGGCCCACCTCTCCGTCTGGCTCCCCGAAAGGGGAGCGGCAGAGGGGGTCAGGGCCGGGGGTAGGCGAGCGGGAATCGTGCCGAGACGGCCGGCGGCGGAGCAGCCTGCCTCCGTCACCAGGGGAAGCCCTGCTGCTGTGCTGCCGACACGGGGCGGTGGGAAGGCTTCCCGGGCTGAGCGCCTGGATTTTTTTTTTGTTTTCTCTTAAAACCCCTGATGGTCTCGGCTGACTCCAAGTGGGGCAGCTAGACGGGGCGCCGGGCTGTCTCATCCGCGGCAGGCGGGACAGGCAGCGCTGCCTCCCCCCGGCCTCTCTTGCACCGGCAGGTTCGGGCCAACGTCTGGAACAAAACAAAATGTTGCCTGTGACTCTTGGCGGTGGATCACTCGGCTCGCGCGTCGATGATGAACGCAGCTAGCTGTGAGAATTAGTGTGAATTGCAGGACACATTGATCATCGACACTTCGAAAGCACCTTGCAGCCCCGGGTTCCTTCCGGGGCTACGCCTGTCTCAGGGTCGCTTGAACGTCAATCGCCCTGGGGGTCCCTCCCCGGGGCGCGGCTGGGGCTGTCGCAGGGACCCCGTTCCCTTCGTCCCCCTAAGGTCAGACCCCGATCAGCACCGGCGTGGGATCCTTCTGGACCTGGCCGTGAGGGCCCCGACGGTAGGGAGTCGGAGGCGGCGGCGGGCCTTGAAAAGGCCTGGCGCACCTTTTCCCCTGCCCCGGGACACCGGGCCGTGACGCGTGTGGCTGTCGGGGAGGTGGAGCGTGATCGGGTGTGTTCAAGATCGGGCAGAGCCAACCCCCCTCTTGCCATTGATTGCGTTAATGTGGTATATGCCACCCTAACAGGTTTTCTGGCCCACAACAGGTCAAGGATGAGCACGCATAGGTGCCGGAAAAAGCTGCCCGATAACAGTAGGGGGACATTGAGAAAAAGGTATAGGAATTTAGGGAGCACTATCATTTTGACGTTAGAGATGCGCCCGAGTAACGTGAGCGGGAGCTTTTAAATTAAACACAAATAGAACACATGGGTAACTTGATATTCCCAATTCAGACCAAAGCAGGAGCCTAGATATCTTTTGAAACGGCATTTAAACACTTTATTTGCTGATTTACAAATGTTATGCTCATTATGAATAGTACCAAGATACTTGCATGTGTCTAAAAAGGCTGCGAGTAAGTGACTATCACAAAGGCTATTTTGGGATGTGTGCAAGTCTGACAGTAGTGCAGCCATATGGCTGTTTGCAGAGATCTCAGGTTGTGCTATATCAGTTGTAATATTAACCTAAAAGTCAGGATTGGTTTATTACTACATCATATTGCATTCTGGTACATGTTGTCCTGCATTCATAATGTGCACAAGGTTGGAGAATAGCATGCAATACAAACTCCATGACTTCTAGAACATGTTTTGAGAATTTTTTTTTAGCATACTTTTAAGAAACACGCGTGCAGGAAGTAGCAGTAGAGCTTGGGTAATTAAAGTGGATAGTGGTGTTCTGCATCACTACCTTTAGCAGGCTTTAGAATGTTCACATTTTTACTGTTGTAAGTCAGACGACATATGCTCTGATTCTGGCTGGGATGACTTTCTTTCATCTTTATGCAGTCGATAAAATGAATACCATTTTTGCTTTATTAATATTAACATGTATTATTAATGTAACGTTACCGGATGAGTCTGTCCCTGGAAGCACCCTACTCCTATCTTGGACTTTTTTTTCCATTCGTTTTACGTCTATTTTATTCAATTGAAACTCTCAAGACTACAAATGGAAAAATTAAAGCCAGCCAGTGATCATGGTGTACCAGATGAAGTTATATGGTAGCCTTAAATGTTGTGAAGATAATGGTATTCTCTGTTACTTATTGCATACACACCATCGACTTTGAAACACTTTCCTAATAAGTTTGAATGTTTGGGTAATTTACAATGCAAGCATCTGCTCTCAAAGCCCAAACACACCAAAGACATAAGTCTCATATATTTTTTTTTTTTATTGTGATATAACCAAATTTTGGTTTTTCACAAGTCAAGGAAAAGAAATTACAACCAACGTAATATAAAAGCCATACAAAATAAATGTTACATTTCTAAAATTCTAAAACATCACTGTACTCAATCTTTTAAAACGTTCAATAAGAAAGGAAGACACATGAAAAAAAGAGAAAAGGGAACTTTACAACATTTCTGGGAAATGAAACCTGTCTGCTGTAATACCCTGAGAACATTTAGTGCCAATGCAGTTTCGAGTCCAGCAATCATTATGTCCCAGAACATTGATGAAGACAGGTGATCGATGGAAACAATAAAACTTCCAAAATGTTTTTCTTTGGCATCCCATGTCCCCCGGCAGAACCTTAACAGGTGCCTAATAGTCTGCATTTTTGGGTCATCACATTCTGGGCATAAGATTTTAATTCCATCCTCAATGCCCCAACGGCTAAGAACCGAACCCGTTTGAACCAGATTAAGTTGCACTCTGAGGAAGTTCTGTCTAGCTTTGACATCTGGAAATGTTATCAGGTACTTTGTAAGGTAACCCAGTATCTTGTCATGAGGAGAGAAGGATGCTGCTACGGACGAGGCCCGCATTTGATCAATTGTACCAATCCAATCTGATATTAACAGAGCTTTCTTGGTCTTCAATGGTTTTGAGACTAGTGTGTTTTCATCGCTACCGCAGTTGTGAGGATTTCCTATACCATCCTTTTAAGATCTCGCAACACCGAAGACTGATCCAGATTAAGGTGGTCCAGGATGTTAGGGAGAATTCTCCTTCAAGGGCTAATTTCCCTCACCTAGTGAGTCCCCCAGCAGCTTTGCTGGATTTCTGGAGTTTATTTTTTCCACCTGGTAAGAGTGTACATCCTTTTTCCACTCTTACATGTGTTTTGGCCTATGTGTTTTTACTCATTGTGTGATCTTGGGCACTGGAGCACACCACTCCAGGTGCCCCTGTTCTTGTATGGGTTACACCGCACCTTCAGTGTAGTAACCCAGGGTTGTCTTTAAGACTTTCCCCCCATACTCCATTTCGCTGGGACTGACTACTGTCCCCCAGAGAAAGGTAAAGTTGCCATTTACTTTACATTGTCACTTTTACCACAGACCCAGTACACCGCATCTTACATGGAGTACTGGAAAGGGCTCATCTGTACCCCTTTTCTCTCTGTACCTCCCTGAGCATTGATTCGCTCTTTTAACATTTAGACTTGGCTAGTGGCAGTGGTATCTACCCTAACTTTTCTACCGTGATTATATTAGATAAATGTGGTACTGTTCTTGGCTATTATATTAGCCTCAAACATAAACCCGCTTGACCAAATCGTCTTTCTTTTGGCACCGGTTGGGTTTATTCGCCATTTCTTTTTGTTAAAGTCCTTCTTGGTTTTACTTTGCGCGGCAAACTAGGTTCGCCTTCTTTGTTCACCGTCTTTTGGCGGGCTTCTGCAGAGAAGCCCTCCTCTTGGCGCCTGGGTGTCTAGGTAGACTGAATGTGAGGAAAGGGTGTTGTCACCCCCTGCACAGGGTATCCTAGGAAACCCAAGTCGCACTTTGCCATGATTGGCTGAGGTAGTTGTCCAGGCTGGACAACCCCCCTGCTGCGTGATTGACAGCCAGGCCGTGTGAATGGGGATTTTGCACAAAAAAGGCAGGTCTCTTGGGCTAGAAGTCAGAGTCGCCACTGGAACTACAAGGAACCGAAGAGAAGCAGAGAGAACGACTGCTGCTGTAACTACCCCGTCCCGGTGAAGCCCTGCTGCAGTCCTGAGTCATCTACCCTTCAACGACTAAGAGAAGATCCAGTCCGGAGTCTTCTTCCCGTGAGCTTGGTGGGGATAACCAGCTCATCTTCTTCAGCCAGAGGTGGCCGTCGTGGTCGAAATCACTGCACACTGCTGTAGTGGTCCGGATAGCCAACTGACGAGCCTCTCCTGTTTTTAAGGAGCGCACCTTTTATTCATTGTCACTGCTGCCGGCTTCATCCCTGTGTGGTGCAGACCCCCTTCAGATGTCCTACTTCACAACGAAGCTCCAGGAATCGTGGGTCTGCGGGAAACCAACAGGAACAACTGTCAGGGCACCAACTGCACCATTAGAATAAGGTACTGTGTTCTGCTTGAGGAAACTGAGTGAATCCCTTTTCTTCATCTTCAAGGCTTGCCCTTGTCTTCCCTCCTTCTTATAACTTTTGCTTCCGAACATTGACAGTATCAAAGTACTCTTGGCTACGTTGAATCGTGAACTAACGGTGTGATCTCCGGCAACAGGCCTCCGGTGTCACTTGAACTTGGCTCCGGCCCTTTGACTTTTGAACTCCTGTTTCTGAGTGTTTCTCGATTCTATCTGCCTAACCAAAATATTGCCTGTGATTTTTGCCTCCAACTCCCTCTGGGTATCTCAGGTGCTAAGTGTGTTTTCGCCCCAGGAGCATTTCATGTCATGGATATGCGTTTATTTAGTAGACCGAACTGTCAAAAAGTGATCGCAACCGTATTCGCGTTATCGTGTTTTTTTCATAACACTGGTTCATTCAAACACAGGGTACTTACCTTGAGACATATTGTACAAAGTGAATTGGTTAGTTGTAGTATATTTTACGTGTGGCTTTACTTAAAGTTTAATAGAAGTGTTGTGTTTATAACTGATGGTTTAAAAATAAATGTACTTATATTTTTTACCTGAAACCTTGATTCAGTGTTTGCTTGAGTCACAGTAATTGTGGTCCCTTTGTGTAATCTCTGCTACTGCTCATATTCTCTTGAGATAAGCCTGGCTGCTCCGCCACTGCTACCACTCTGACATAGTAGTACAGGCTTGTACCAAAGGTAAACTTGTATTGCCACCTGTAGACTTAATTGTGTGTAGTGGTCCCTAAGGGCATTGCACAGGATTCTGCCTAACACTTGTGTACAGCGGTGAGGATTTGGAAGTAGAGTGATTACACTTCGAGTGCTGCTATTGCTTGGGTTCAACTAACCACAAGGCTAACACCACTAATTCTATTTCACTGAGAAATCATGTCAAATATGGAAAACTACACTGAAGAAAGTCTTTCACTCTATACTGCTGAGGTTCTTAGAACCATGTGTAGGGATAAGACTATCTCTGGTAAAGGAAAGAAATCTGAACTGGTTGCAAAGTTAATGGGAAAAAGTCTGGAGAGTGGGTAAGAAGGGCCTACCATTCTAGCAAATGTGGATTTTGATGTTTCTGATTCTGAGAGTGTTAATTTAGAAGAAGTAGATGAGTCCTTGTTAGGAAACCCTACCACTCCTTTGCCTGCTCAGAATGCACAACCTCTGTCCACAGGGACCCCCACAGGTCCTACACTTACTCCTGAATTTATTGCACTTGAGAAAATGAGACTTGAATTAGAAGTGAAACGTATTGATGCACAAACTGCCATGAAACATCAAGAGTTAAGGCTCAGAGAAATGGAGCTGAATCGTGAACTAGAAATGAAGAAACTGTCTCTAGAAAATGCTTCTCTCCAAGAGCCTTCTAGGTCTTCCAGCCCAAAGAGACCCCGTGTGCCAAAGGAAATGATTGGTATGTATGAGACTAAACTTGATGTTTTGGATTGGTTAGCAATGTTTGAGTACAATCATGGGATTCAAGGTATCTCAGGGAATCAGTTGATTCCTTGGCTTTTCTCTAGGCTTCCCCTGTTGCAAGTGATGCTGTAATGGAGTTGGGGGAGGAGATAAGCATGATTAGGAGTGTGTGAAACTAGCATTAATAGCTAGGTTTGGGAAGACCCCTTCCCAGTATCTTAAGAGGTTTAGAACCCTCAAAAAGCATGATGGTACCCCTTGGGCTACCTGGGTGTGTGAATGTTTGAAAAACTTAGATGGTTGGGTTAAGGGTTACAAAGTGAACACTTATGAAGGTTTGAGGAATCTTGTAATGGTGGAGTCTATTTTTGATGTCTGCTCTCCTGAGCTTAGACAGCACTTGGCTGATTCAAAGGAGATAGATCCTAAGAAGTTAGCTAAGGCTGCTGACTTGTGGGTTGCCAACAGGGCTACTCACAAGGATTCTGGGGCCACTCAGAAGAAGGATGAGGGGAAGCAGCCCAAGAAAGACAACAAGGAGAATTCCAATAATTCCAATCAAAAAGAGGGCCCCAAACATAACCAGGGTAAGCCACAAGGTAAACCGAATCAGGCTAGTGTACCACCTGGTTCCACACCAGATGGAGGTCAGAGCAAGCCCCCATTCCAGAGAGCATTTGGGAAATGCTTTGTTTGTGGGTTGCCTGGCCATGTGAAAGGAGATCCCAAGTGTAAGGGTAAACCTTCAGGGATCAACACTGTCTCCTTAGCCTTCTCCCAGGTGGATGAAGTACCTATGACCAGTGGAAACTTTCAGCTACTAGCTGATGAGTCCATGAGAGTCTCAGCTAGTGTTTCTTTAGTGTCCTTGGGTCTTTGGGAACAGCAGAACGTAGATGTCTATAACTCAATCCAGGATAATACTAAAGAGTATTACAAAGATAGTGTTCTTGTGAATGGTCAGGAGACCCTGCCATCAGTGACACTGGAGCCAGCATAACTGTGGTTGATGAATGTTTTCTCAAGGTGGAGGGTGTTGCTAAGGCACCCAAACACCTAACCAAGTTAGCTGGAGGCCCTGTGCAAATGGTTCCCCAGTTACCAGCTCTCATCCAGTGTAATGACATGACTGTCAGGATACCTGTAAGTGTGCAAAATAACGTACCTGGGAGGGTCCTGCTGGGTAATGACCTTAAAACTCTTGGAGTTGAGTCTAGTACCCACAGGCTCCCCAGTAGAAGGAATCAGGAGCTTACAAGGTCTGCAAGGGAGAGAACCTTAAGAGGCTCTCCTGGGGACATGATAGAGGAAGCTATCACCCCAAGTCCACAGGACTTACTTACTGCCATTGCAGGGCAAGAAAAGACAAAAGGGAAACCTAAGTCTGCCAGCAAGAAACCAGCAAGCACTCCTGTGCCCAAAAGGACATCCCCAAGACTGTCCAAAGTCACACCTGTGACTCCCACACCAGCTGAGGCTGAGTGTGAGGTTCAACCCTGTATGGTCAAACTAGATACTGAGTAATCAGATCTAGAGGAGGATCTTACGTTGGTAGGAGATCTTGACCCTGTTGACCATCCTGAGCTGCAGTCTTTACTGGCAGAAGGTGGACCCAACAGGGAAGAATTCAGCAAGGGACAAAGAGAGTGTCCTACCTTGGAAGGTCTTCGCCAACAGGCCACTTCTCAGCTAAATGGGACTGAGCCTGGGAAGTATAGGTTGCACTGGGAAGATGGCTTCTTCTACAGTGAACCAACTGAGTCAACCCCTGGAGACTACAAAAGACTTGTAGTACCTCTAGTGAACCAACTCCAGTTTCTGCAGTTAGCCCATGAGGTACCTTTGGCTGGTCACTTTAGTTTTAAGAAGACCAAAGAAAGGCTATCTCTGCACTTCTACTCGCCCAAGATGGGTACAGAAGTAGACAAATTCTGCAGAAGCTGCCACACTTGCCAAACCTCTGGCAAGAGTGGGTCCAGGAATGTGGCACCCTTAGTGCCTCTCCCAGTGGTGGGAATTCCTTTTGAGAGGGCGGGGATTGACATTTTTTGTTCCTCTTGATCCTCCCACATCTTCAGGCAACAGGTTCATCCTGGTTGTAGTGGACCATGCCACTAGATTTCCTGAAGCCATACCTATGAGGACTGTTACGGCTCCGGCTGTGGCTAAGGCCCTACTTAGTATTTTACCAGAGTAGGTTTTCCTAAGGAGGTGATATCTGACAGGGGATAAAATTTGATGTACCACTACATGCAAACCATGTGGAAAACCTGTGGAGTTACCTACAAGTCCTCAACTGCCTACCACCCCAAACCAATGGACTGGTAGAGAGGTTTAACAGAACTATGAAGAGCATGATAGGTGCTTTAGATGAACCCCTTAGAAGAAAGTGGGACCTTCTACTGCCATGCCTTCTCTTTGCTTATAGAGAAGTCCCTCAGGAGGGAGTAGGATTCAGTCCCTTCGAACTTCTCTATGGCCATCCAGTCAGAGGTCCATTGGCCCTGATTAAAGAAGGGTTGGAGAGTGCTCCTTCCCCCAAGCCAGTCAGAGTGACTGACTATGTGATAGGTCTCCGGAGGAGAATGTCACACATGATGGCAGAGGCAAGTGATAACTTGAAGGCTGGTCAAGCTCTGGTCAAGCATTGGCATGACCAGAAGGCTAACATGGTTGAATTTACTCAAGACCAGCTTGTTCTTGTTATGGTCCCCACAAGGCAGAGGGCCTTGCAGGTCAAATGGATAGAACCCTTCAAGGTTGTGGGAAAACTTGGAGAGGTGAACTATCTGATGGACTTAGGCAATCCTAAGGAGGCTCCCAGAGTCTTTCACACCAACCGTTTAAAGGCTTATGTCTCCAGACCTGATATAGGAGCTCTGCTTCTAGCTTCAGCTCAGGAGGAGGAGGAGAGTGAACCTCTGCCTGACCTCCTCAGAGGCTTACCTTTAGATGAGCAAGTGGAAGGAGTCAATCTCTCTTCCAGTCTCACATCTGACCAGCAGGATGAGTGCAAGTTACTGTTGAATCGGTTTGCCTCCCTGTTCTCACTTTCACCAGGCTTGACCCCTTGGGGCCAGCATGACATACACACTGGTGACTGTTTACCTGTCAAAAGCAGGGGGTACATAATGTCAGACCATATAAGATCCCACATAAGGAATGAGGTCAACAAGATGCTTGAACTTGGGGTTATAGAGCCCTCTACTAGCCCATGGTCTAGCCCAGTTGTGCTTGTACCAAAGGCAGGATCCAAGGAGTTGAGATTCTGCGTGGACTATAGAGCTCTAAATGCAGTCACCACGACTGATGCCCATCCTTTGCCTAGGACAGATGAGCAGGTGGACAAACTTGGTGCAGCCAAGTACTTCAGCACATTTGACCTAACGTCAGGCTATTGGCAAATAACCCTGACAGACCATGCAAAGGAGAAAACTGCATTCTCCACTCCAGCTATCCTCTACCAATTCAAGGTGATGCCTTTTGGATTAAAGAATGCACCTGCTACATTTCAGAGGATGGTCAATCACGTTCTGAATGGGATGGAGGACTTCTGCATGGCATACTTGGATGACATTGCAGTGTTCAGCCCTACATGGAAAGAACATATTGAACACCTAGGTTATGTATTGCAGGCTCTGGAACAGTCCCATCTGACCATAAAGGCAAGCAAATGTCAAATTGGACAGAGTTCAGTGGTCAACCTTGGACATGAGGTAGGAGGAGGTGAAATAAGGCCATTGCCTAGCAAAGTACAAGCTGTACAAAACGGGGCCACCCCTACTACTAAAACCCCATTAAGAGCCTTCCTAGGTCTTACTGGGTACTATAGGAACTTCATAGAGAACTATGGGACCATAGCTTCTCTCTTGAATGTCATCTCCTCTCCCAGATTTCCTAAAAAGGTCAGGTGGAATGAGGAGTGCAATCAAGCCGTTGAAGGTCTAAAGAAAGCCCTTTGTCAAGCTCAAGTCCTAAGAGCTCCTGCCTACCACCAACCCTTCATTGTACAAACGGATGCTTCTAATGTAGGTATACGTGCAGTCCTTAGTCAACTGGATGAGAAAGGTACGGAACACCCCATTTGTTTCATCAGCAGGAAGTTAAAGGATCCTGAAACAAGGTGGGCAACAATAGAAAGAGAATGCTTTGCTATTGTGTGGTCACTGAAGAGGTTTAGACCATACTTGTATGGATCTACCTTCATCATTCAGGCTGACCACCAACCCTTGAGATGGCTGATGCAAATGAAAGGGGAAAACCCAAAATTACTCAGATGGTCAATCTGCCTGCAAGGATTTGATTTTTCCATTGAACACAGAGCAGGAAGTCACCACCAAAATGCTGATGGTCTCTCTAGGATGTTTGTAACCGACTAGAGGTCTGAGGTCCACCCAAGACTGGAATAAATCCTCCTGTCCCTTAGTCTGGGGTGGGGGCGAGTGTTACGGAGAATTCTCCTTCAAGGGCTAATTTCCCTCACCTAGTGAGTCCCCCAGCAGCTTTGCTGGATTTCTGGAGTTTATTTTTTCCACCTGGTAAGCGTGTACATCCTTTTTCCACCCTTACATGTGTTTTGGCCTATGTGTTTTTACTCATTGTGTGATCTTGGGCACTTGAGCACACCACTCCAGGTGCCCCTGTTCTTGTATGGGTTACACCGCACCTTCAGTGTAGTAACCCAGGGTTGTCTTTAAGACTTCCCTCCGACTCCATTTCGCTGGGGCTGACTACTGTTCCCCAGAAAAAGGTAAAGTTGCCATTTACTTTACATAGTCACTTTTACCACAGACCCAGTAGACCCCATCTTACATGGAGTACTGGAAAGGGCTAATCTGTACCCCTTTTCTGTCTGTACCTCCCTGAGCATTGTTTCGCTCTTTTAACATTTATACTTGGCTAGTGGCAGTGGTATCTACCCTAACTTTTCTACAACGATTATATTAGATAAACCTGGTACTGTTCTTGGCTATTATATTTGCCTCGAACATAAACCCGCTTGACCAAATCGTCTTTCTTTTGGCGCTGGTTGGGTTTATTCACCATTTCTTTTTGTTAAAGTCCTTCTTGTGTTTTACTTTGCACGGCAAACTAGGTTTGCCTTCCTTGTTCACCGTCTTTTGGCGGGCTTCTGCAGAGAAGCCCTCCTCTTGGTGCATGGGTGTCTAGGTAGACTGAATGTGAGGAAAGGGTGTAGTCACCCCCTGCACAGGGTATCCTAGGAAACCCAAGTTGCACTTTGCCATGATTGGCTGAGGTGGTTGTCCAGGCTGCACAACCCCCCTGCTGCGTGATTGACAGCCAGGCTGTGTGAATGGGGGTTTTGCGCATAAAAGGCAGGTCTCTTGGGCTAGAAGTCCGAGTCGCCACTGGAACTACAAGGAACCGAAGAGAAGCGGAGAGAACGACGGTTGCTGCAACTACCCCATCCCGGTGAAGCCCTGCTGCAGTCCTGAGCCATCTACCCTTCAACGACTAAGAGAAGATCCAGTCCGGAGTCTTCTTCCCGTGAGCTTAGTGGGGATAACCAGCTCGTCTTATTCAGCCAGAGGTCGTCGTCATGGTCGAAATCGCTGCACACTAACCTGACGAGCCTCTCCTGTTTTTAAGGAGCGCACCTTTTATTCGTTGTCGCTGCTGCCGGCTTCATCCCTGTGTGGTGCAGACCCCCTTCAGACGTCCTCCTTCACAACGAAGCTCCAGGAATCGTGGGTCTGCGGGAAACCAACAGGAACAACTGCCAGGGCACCAGCTGCACCATTGGAAAAAGGTACTGTGTTCTGCTTGAGGAAACTGGGTGAATCCCTTTTCTTCATCTTCCAGGCTTGCCCTTGTCTTCCCTCCTTCTTATAATGTTTGCTTTAAACATTGACAATATCAAAGTACTCTTGGCTACATTGAATCGTGAACTGTCTAACGGTGTGATCTTCGGCAACAAGCCTCCGGTGTCACTTGAACTTGGCTCCGGCCCCATTGACTTTTGAACTCCTGTTTCTGAGTGTTTCTCGATTCTATCTGCCTAACCAAAATATTACCTGTGATTTTTGCCTCCAACTCCCTCTGGGTATCTCAGGTGCTAAGTGTGTTTTTGCCCCGGTAGCATTTCATGTCACGGATACGCGTTTATTTAGTAGACCGAACTGTCAAAAAGTGATCGCAACCGTATTCGCGGTATTGTGTTTTGTTCATAACACCGGTTCATTCAAACACAGGGTACTTACCTTGAGACATACTGTACAAAGTGAATTGGTTAGTTGTAGTATATTTTACGTGAAGTGTTGCGTTTATAACTGATGGTTTAAAAATAAATGTACTTATATTTTTTACCTGAAACCTTGAGTCTGTGTTTGCTTGAGTCACAGTAATTGTGGTCCCTTTGTGTAATCTCTGCTACTGCTCCTATACTCTTGAGATAAGCCTGGCTGCTCTGCCACTGCTACCACTCTGACATAGTAGTACAGGCTTGTGCCAAAGGTAAACTTGCATTGCCACCTGTGGTCTTAATTGTGTGTAGTGGTCCCTAAGGGCATTGCATAGGATCCTGCCTAACACAGGAGATCCTCGTACAATGTGTTTCTCAGGGAGTCGATTATTTGTTTAAAATGTGAGAGCATTTTCCAGTCTGTTTGAGATTTGAGTGATCTTAAACCTAGCACGTATCTCGAACATACTAATGGGAGGCTTTTTGGCAGACACAGAACTTGCTTCCAGATCTTCCCCTCAATTATCTGCCAATCAAGGGTCCAGGCCGATGGTTTTGCCTCTATACCATAAGTAAATACTGGAATAATCTTAGCCATGTAGAACCTTACCGCTGGCAGGAGGGAGAATTTACAGTATTGGCCGACAATCCTTTGTAATTGTGATGTCAGCCAGATACCCTCAGATGATATTCCAAGGGAATAAACTAAATCACAAAGTAAAAACCAATTTCCTTTAAAACTGTTAACTTTATTTCCATAATTCCTGCTTGTTAGACTGACAAAAAGTGTTCGCATTTTTGTAGAATTAATAAAATACATGTCTTTGTAAACAAATGACTACAGGCAAGTGCCTTTATCATTCAGTTTACCTTAAAAGACTTCCCCGAGCTGGTGTGGCAGGGGCTAATGGCGCCCTGGGGGGCATGGCGCCCAGGGCGGTCGCCCGGCCTGCCCTGCCCTAAGGCCGGTTCTGCCTATGGCAACCCACCTACTAACATTCCTAAGGTAGTGAGGTTACGCCTCCTATGCTGGGGATATGGCAGCTCACACCTCCTCTGCTCAAATGTCCGTAGATCAGACCCCTGCTGAGCCTCTGCCAGCCCATACATCCCGGGACAATGCCTATTGATCATATCTCCCCTGCTAAGGAGCCTACACATCCATTCCCGTGCCGAAATTCTACTGATCACACTTCCCCTGCCATGGCTATGGGCCTATGGCTGCTCACCCATCGCTAAAATTCCTACGGATGACCCTGACCCCCCCCCCCCACTCCACCCCCGCGAAACCGAACTCCTCCTCCCACCCCATACCCCACTGGCCATTTGCTGAGGCTCGAACATCCACATACGCTCGCTGAGGCCCTGCCAGGCATCACGCCCCCTGCTGCGGCTCAGTCTTTTCCCTACACGCCTTCACACTCCCATGCTGAGGCCCTGCCACTCATTCGACGCAGCGGCCAATGATAAAACAGGAACTTGCGTCTTACGGTCGTTTCCGTGGCAACGACAAAACACGAGCAGAAGTTCCAGGAGCTGCACAGATTGCCCTGTAGCGGGAAGGAGCAGGCAGCCAGCCGCGTCCGCCCAGCAGAGGCTGAATGAGCGGGACACAGAGAAACTCCGGGGCACAACTGAGCGGTTCTACCTCAGAAGCAGCGGACCGTCACGCACACCATGCCCAAGAGCAGGCTCTGTAATCCCCCCAATCACCGCGATGGCATTTGGGTAAGACTCGGACTGCTTATCTCTGACTCCCATTTACATGATTCATGTGTACACTAACATATACTTACACCAGCCGTATGTAACATAACACACCTGTACGCGACACCCATACGAACACGGGTACACCAGTAATCAAATGTACCTTTACCCGCCTGTACGCTAGTTTATAGTAACACTAACCCACATTTTCATTATCCCTCGCGCACACTACCATAAACCTATCAGCTAATATGCACACCGACCTTTATTTACATTAATGCATAAACAAGCCAGCTATTGTGTGCCCTAATTCTTAAGTACACTGACACATAAAACCACCAACCAATAAGTACACCAAGTTCTATGTACGCTGATTAAAAAAAAAAAACATCCACCAATATACAAACTAGCATATGTACAGACCAGCCCATATCTACATTTCAGACTCTAAGGTAATTCAAATCTGAACTCGGCAGCAACGTGCATTTCTGCATTAAGCTGCCAGCCCGAGTGCATTGCGAGGTCGGCTTCTGTTACACGGTTCTCACTTTCCTCCACTTCATGAATATACAGGGAGGCAAACAGAGGGTGTGCAGCGCCGACTCCACTCAAGGAGAAGTTTTATTAAAATAAGGGCTCAGAACAGACACCCTCCACTGGCGTTTCCACGAATTATATTTATTTAAGGGACACCTATATTGCAGGATAGTAAAGTCTCACATCATAAATAAATGGACAATGCCCTGTGCGTTTGTGTGTACACAAACAATACACATCTATTTTATATATAAACACATAGATATGGCAGTATAAAAATGAGTTTTCTTACATGACTCATGGAAAGAAAGAAACTGCTTGAGATGTAATTCTTATAAGGACGTGTCTGAAACCCGAAAAAGAAGTCGAATAAGAGTGGCAGTAGTCCGACTTGGTGACACCAATGAACGCGTAGGACCTTATTTACAACATCTGCATTCAATTATTTATGATAAAATGCAGGCATTGCCCCTTAAACATGTGCATACCGGCGGCAGCTTTTGGAAACACCTTAGTTTGGGGGTACATTTCTCATTAAAAAAACACATATTATTACAGTACATATACGCAGGAGTACTTCGCGATGCAACACGTCACAAAACCTGATGTTTTTAATATTATATTTTATGCTAACAAAGAAGAGGGATCAGGAGAGGGTGGCGGGTAGATGACCTAAAAACTGCTTATTTTTAACGGCACACCTGAACAACAGACAGGGGAGCATTCACTGTTAAAATGTTGGTGGGGGTGGGGGCAATATTGCTGATTTAGGATTGCAGTGTTGGAGCAGTTCGGGAAGCATTACTGTGTGGTCACTAAATTGGCTGTGTACAGGGACAATAGGTGGATTGTGGGCATATTCATTGGGATACAACACTCATTTCACCTATAAAAAGTATAGATTCTGCCCATTGTCAAACCACTATTTCACCTGTTAAATTCTGGGCATTGTCTCACTCAAAGGAAGGATGTGTAACATGTTTACCTGTTTAAATATTGGATTCGGGGGGTCCTCTGGCCCAGGAGCAAAGCATGAACAAGTACCTAAATGATAGATTGCTCTACAGATTTCTAGAAGGATCAAACATCTACCCCCTATACGAGGGGTGGATTCTGGGAATTTTCTCAGGTACAAAAAAAACTTTCCTTTTTAAGAAGTAGGGGTTCCAAGAATTCACCCACGGGCAAAGAGCTTGTCAACTGTACAATGGATGGGTGTGTAAGATTCACCCACAGACAAAGCACCTTCTGCCTGTAGAAAGAATGTGATCTGGGTATCAGGATATGGTCGGTCAACCTGTCATTAAAATGTGAAACTCAGCTATTAAGAGCTATACAAACACAAGTTATTGTTAAGTTGGAAGAGTTGATTCTGGTTATTAGCAAAGAGGTGGCGAGCCAGACACCTATAGGCATTATTGGTTCTGCTGTGTGACCCCAGGATATTTAGGTTGTTTTGTGCAGGAGGAATGGGATTTGGAACTTCACCAGAGACAGAGAAATTGGCAACCTGTTAGAAGGATGGCTTCTGAGTTTTAGACCTAGAGAGAACCTGCGAGGAACAAACTGCGAGTGGCAGCGGCCTTAATGACTCAAGCAGACCTCCCATAACACCCTCTTCAATCAACCATGGTCAAACATAAGCCAAATGCCTCGGCAAAGTACCCCTAGCGTACACATGGGTAGCATAAGCCAATCTTCAGACTTCTCTGCCAAATGTGCTGGTGGATTAATCACCCACAATTACAATGGAATTAAGAAAGAATAGAACACAAATTGATTAATGTGATTAACACATGAAACACATTCTGTCACCTGTTGGAAGGATGGATTCTGTGATTCAATCACCCAGGGATATAAAACATGTCACTCAGAGGAACATCTTGCTATGTGTCTTTAACAAAGGACAGACAATATGCCACCTGTAGTAAGGACACATCATGAAGAGTCACCCACGGATAAGTAACAAGTTAACTGTAGAAAAGTTTGGTTCTATGAGTTCACATATCTGGGGAAACGGTTGACCATAGGAAGGAAGGGTTCATGCAGAGACAGGGAATCTGCCCGCTGCAACCAACATGAGTGTTGGCATTTTCTGCAGGGACTGGGAAATTGGCCTTTTAAAAAAAATGTATTTTTATTGTTTAATCAAAGAATAAGATTTTTACAATAATGTTTGATTGTTCGGATTTTTCTCTCCATCTTTAAGTTATTCATCCTTTCATCAGCAAGTCCTTTGCAGTTATTTGTATGTATTTGTATTTGTATGCGTCTTTTGCTTGTGATCACAAGTTGACATTGAGTAAATTGTTTATGGTGTATTCTACGATTTTTGCTGTGGCAATTTGCCAACCTGTACTATCGCTGCCAATGAGCCTGCATCACCATGTTTCTTCCTCTTGTAAGATGTCGAAGCCCGCCATAAGTGGAAGATATCGATGTCTGATTGCCTCAGTTGCTGGACAGACCATAGGTAGATGTCATACTGTTTCCTTTGACGGTGGTGCGATTTCATGAGAAAATCGACAGCTGGCTGATTGTGCGAAACCTCTGATATTTCATTTGTTTTTAATAGATTTAGACGAGCGCGTAAAATTAGGTTACGGGCCTGTCTGTTCGGAAATTGCTTTATTAGGTGTTGCAGTTTGTTTCGTTTCAGGGTGTTGCTTGGCAGATGTGAGGTGAGCTGTAGTTTGGCTGCAGTAGTCTAGTGTATTTGCCCAATCAGCGCCTTTGATTTTACGTAAGACTCTGCATGGGTTACGGACGAGTTCTTCTTCATCGGATGCAATTTGGTGGAGTAAGGCTTGATTTTCTCTTTGCCAATTTGTCAGCATGTCGGATTTGCATGTGTCCATCTTCAGTTTGATCATCCTAGATATTTTGTTGCTGTCGTCCATTCTACATTTCCTGAACAGCATGATGGTGTTGTAGGTCACCGTACATTCTAGGGACTGGAGGCTGAATTCGCGTCTTATAGCCACTCCTGATGTTGAGTTGGGTAACTTCAGTACCTGTCGCCAGAACGAGGCTTCGAGTTTGGAGCAAAATGACTTGGGGATGGTGGGCATTGCATCAGTGCCATATTTGACAGCAGGCACGACCTTCATTTTATAGAAGTTAATGGTTGGAATGAGGGAATCTTTCCCGAATTTGCTGTCTATTGCCTTTGCTTGGGCCGCTAACTTGTCGATTTTTGCGTGCAGCTCTGCTTGCATGGTGGTTTCGTGCTGTGAGCTGTCCAGGTAGACTCCTAGATATTTGAAAGTTTTGACGATCTCAATTTTTGTTTGACCCAGATGCCAGTTGATGTTATTGTTTTTTCTTTCATGTTTTTGTATAATCATGATTTTGGTTTTGTCTTTATTGATTTCAAGATGATTGTTGTTTGCGTACTGTTGAAGGCCGTTTAGTTGGTGTTGCAGCCCTATTGGTGTCTGATCAAACAACGTGAGGTCGTCCGCGTAAAGGAGCCGTCCAATTGCTGTGTTTCCGATTTTAGGGGGAAGTGCTCTTGTCATCTTCTCGATTTCTTGGAGATCTCCGACGTAAGCAAGAAAAAGGGCTGAAGCTAGCGAACACCCCTGCTTTACTCCACGTGTACTGGGAATTTCTGCTGACAATTCACCTTCACGACTCAGGCGCACCCTTATCGTAGTGTTACAATGAAGGGCTTGGATTGGAAATAGGATGTCTTCCGGACAGTTCCAGGCTTTTAGTTTTCCCCACAAGAGAGATCTTTCAATGCGGTCGAATGCCTGTGTGAAGTCTATAAACACTGCAAACAGGCGTTGATTGCGTTGTAGGGCTTTGCTATTTAGGATGCTATAGACCAAGATGTTACACATGGTGCCTGCATTTATTTTAAGCCTGCTTGGGGCTCGTCATTGCATTTTGCAGTTGCTGCCCATGATTGGAATTTTTTCAAGATTAGTGTGGCGTATACCTTGCCCATGACATCCAGTAGGGCTATCGGACGGAAGTTCGAGGGATCCGTAAGGTCGCCTTTTTTGTAAATTGGTATAATTGTGGCTTTTGTCCATGATGTTGGTATGGATCTTGTTTCAGCGCAGCACTGAAAGATGACACTCAAGAAGTCTGCCCACTCATTTGGATGAGTCTTGAGTTAAAAGTTGGTAATGCCGTCCGGGCCCGGTGCTCTTGAATTTTTTATTTTTTTGATTATGTCCAGGATGTCATCTCTGTTGTCTAGATTGACCCAATTCGAAGCTCCCTGTTGTTGGTCAATGGTGTTTTTCGTGGTTACCGCTTTGAACACCCCTGCAAAGTGGTTTTCCCAGGTGAGTTGGTTGATGTTGTTGAAAATTTGGTTATCCAACGGTTTGTCTGTAGCTCTCAATAAAAACCAAAAGCCTCTGTTGTTGTTTGTTACGAGCGCTTTTGTGATCTGTTCTGTGTCTGACAGATAAAGTTTTTGTCTGTGGAATCTCGCCCATGCTTTATAGTCTGATTTCAAGCCTTTAATTTTTGCGTGCACGTCTCTTGTTGAGGGTTGTTTTTTTGCTGCTCTCAGCGCTCTTCTGTAATCGCGTCTTTTTTCGACTAGTTCTTTATTGTAAATGTGATTTGTGTTGGGTCTTGTGACATTCTGGTTTTTATTTGCTCGCATGTGTGGCATTAGCAAGGGCTGATAGTCAATTGCACTACTTGTCTTTAGTTGTACTTTTGCTTTGTATTTTGACGTCAAGTCATTAATGGCCGCGACACTTAGGTTTAGCCGGGTGCCTTGAGCATTTGGTTCAATTTATAAATTTGTGTAGTTTTTGTTGCTGTTTGGCAAATGCCAAGATGTCTCTAACAGATTATGGTCACTTGCTGATGTGCGCCGTACCTTGAACGAGTTTGTGATACATAGGAACGGCTGGGAGACGAAGATGTAATCAATCGTTGATGCAGATTTTGCTCGCTTCCAGCAGTGGCGCCCCCAGACATTTTTCATAGGGGTGGCCACACTTGAATTCTTGGGGTGGCACACCAAAACAAACATACATACATGAATGGGCCGTTGGGGGGGCCCGTGCTTTTATAAGGGTGGCCGTGGCCCCCCTTGACCACCCCTTGGAGGCGCCCCTGGCTTCCAGGTTGGCAATCTATTTGTTTGTGGAAACGCATCATTCAAATTGTGTAGCTCGCGTGAGTTAGTAAAATTGAGCCATACTTTTCCTCGTTGTTCTGCGGCAGATTTTGAATTTGTTACTCGATCGTGCTTCTGTGTTTTGCAGACTGCGTTCAAATCACAGCATAAGAGTATGGAGGTCACTAGATGTTCTGTCGTGGCCACGTCCATCGTTTGCTCACACAGAGAAATGAGTTTTTTTGCAGTTATTGCCACCGGATTCCAGTATGTGTTGGCTATTACGGCCGTGTTGAATGGCACTTTGTCATTATTTTCGTCTTTCCAGGACAGTAACACTGCCAGGATTGACTGGTTTGCAGTTAGTGTCTTCTCCATGGATGCTCCACATCCATTGCGCCATGCAATCATTAATCCGGAGGTCGGGCGTCCTGCACATCCTCTGGCTGCTGGGGCTAGAATGACTTGATAGCCTTTCATAGTTGGTGTTTGTTGTAGCCATGTCTCCTGGAGACATATGATATCATATTCTCCTAGGTTTAGCCCCCCTTGTATAGTCAGATGTGAATGGCCTCGAGTGTTGCATGAGCAAAGCGTTACTTTGTGCGGACGCTCCTCTGCTTGTTGTATTGTCGGTGTCTCGGAGATGGAGTTCTTGAATGGCTATTTCTTGTGCTGCAAGTTGAGCGCTTTAGGTAACCAGGCCCATAGTCCTGGTTTGTTGATTCGAGGTGAGTATGTTGCTTGTTGGGTCGGAGTTGAGCATACTGTTTGTGCAAAGGTTCTTGTCATCTGTTGACGATCCTCTGCACACCAGAACACTGCTCACATCTCCCCAACACCTTCCTCGGGTTCCCACACGACTCCCTCCAGGGTTCGAGGCTCATGTGATTCAGTTTACCCAAAGGACCGAAAGTTCCGTACCAGGTACAATTTACGGGCTCGGTTGCAGCCCTTCCTGCATTGGCAGTTGCCATGGAGAACATACAGCAGAAGGGGCGGCGGAACACCACGCCGATCGTTCACTTGCTCACGTGATTCAGAGCAGCGTTTCCCACGTGACCCACGCACAGTATATAAAGCCTGATGCACGGAGCACTCATCGCTTCTCAGCTGTCTTCAGACCCTGTTTGGCTCTACGTTTGATAAACACTATTGGTTTACCTTGATCTTGGAACTCTCACTTGGACTCCTTCGGATTATCCTTTTGTACCTTTGCTTGGAACTGCTTACCTATTGCTGGATTTCGACACGTCCCTCACTTGTCTTCGGATCATCCCTTGGTACTTTGTTGAACTTCTACGCTATTTCCCTTTTGGGATTCAAGTTACGCCTTCAGCTATACAGGTGGCTTATCCTGTCACCACGCTTGCCTGCGTCCCTCTTGTTCTAGGGACCGCCTCATCTGAGTCTCGAACCTCCCTCCTAGGTTTCCTGGGTTTTCCAAACACCGGATAGGTAAGACTATTCAGATCCTTTGATTCTTGTGATATATTGTAATTGCCTGGTACTTAACCTCGTTCTTTTTGCAGCAGCATCGGTGTTCCAGAGGTTCCGTGGATCCGGGAAGTAACATCTCCCACCTGTGGCCCCAAAGGTCGCACAGCGGGTTTCTTTTGGTTTCCCTGTGCGTCACTTGGGGACGGAGGTCTCAACGGTCTACACGACACTCAAGTCAGAACATCATCGTTGTCTCACTGTTTTTTGTCCGTTGGTCTTTTTGCTCTTGTCTTTTGTAGCCTGTTCTATTTTCAGTTGTGAGATTCTTTTTTGTTGAGGACTCTTTATTATATGTTGACTCGTTTGACGTGTGAGGATCCTCCACTAATTTGTGGGCCTTTTCTGTTCTAGGCTCGGTTTGTTGTCTTTTCGTTAACGCTCTCTTTTCATGTGCATTATCGTCGTGAGCGGGTTTCTTATATCTATCTGTATTTTCAGAATTTTTGTTGCTTGCTTCCTTTCGTACTTGATCACCTCGCTTTGTTACGTCTTCCACATTATAGCCACACTTGTAAATGTCATGTTTGTGTATTTGGATCAGTTTGTAGGCAGTTGGTGAATCGAGATGGAGTAGCGCTGCTGCCCCATGTCGGTCATGCCACGGATCGACAATAATTATGTCTTCTGAATTTAGTCTCCTTAAGTTGCCAATTTGGTACAAGAATGTTAATACAGATCTCCTGTTTAGGGTGAGTTCTTCTTTATTACTGGATCTTTGTGTCATCCTAAGTGACCATCTAAATTCTTTCTTTTTTTGTTTTGAGTGCTCGTTAATCTCGGGGCTTGCTCTCCAGTGAGTGTTGGCACCTAGTTTCAATTGGGGTTCTCTTGATCTTCTTCCTCTTTCTTGTCGATGTTTGTGATCTGCTGCATGGTAACTTTTTGTTGTCCCTAAGCCTTGTCTTTCGGCTGTTTCGTCCTGGTGTTTTTTTTTGTTTCATGCTGTTGTTTGTTAAGTTTGGCGTGATTTGAAAGGTGGGCTCTTGGCCTCCTTTCAGTGCGTTGTCCTTTTCTTTTGTCGGATTCGTGATGTCTATTTCTTTCACTTTTAATGCGCCTTGCGTCCTTTTGGTCGTACGTTTTTGTTTTTGTGTCTCGTGGTGAGTTGTTATTCTGCACTTGGGGCTTCTTGTAGTCACCCTGATTTATTTTGTTGAGTAAACGATTGCGTTTCTCCTCTAATGTTTCAAAGTCTCGCTCTTTACATTCTTTGGTACTGTTTTTTTTCGGAGTAGGGTATGTTTCCTGAACTGATGAATGTTTCTGCTCTTTCGTTTGCATACTTGAGGCTGGAGTCAATGGTTGAGTTGGATCGTCATCTGGGTACACGCTGATGTTTAACAGTGTGTCATCTTGATCAGACTTTTCCGCTGGTTTTACGGCATCGTGTAGACTGTCTATGTCTTCTGATGTTGCGTGGCAGGGTTTGCCTACTGTGCTTTCTCAGATGTCGATAAAGGTGGACCATTTGATGTGGTGATACTCGCTGATGGTGGTGCACACTGCCTGTTGCATTTGCTTCTCTGAGATCCTGGGTTGTTAGATGGTGAACTACTCGGGTAGCTTGTGTCAGCTTTACCTTTGAGGTTGTGTTGTTCAAATATTGAATATGTTGTTTCTGAAACCTCGCTGTCAATTTTGTTGTGTGTGGTTGGTTTGTTCAGCACTAAAACCACCTTCAACATTTTTTGTTTGCTCTGTAGCCACTTTTTTGTTGTTGTCAGATTTGATGTTTAAACTTCTGAATGGGATATGTGGTTCTGGATTCTTAGTCGACTTGCTGTTGTGCGTTAAGTCGATGATTGATTTCGTCTGGGTGCCGGAGTTCTTGGTGTTGGATCCCTTGACATTGTTGTTTTCGTGCAATGCTGGCACATTGATTGAGGCTTTAATTTTGTCCATCAGGTTACTAGTGAGTTGATCGATCAAGTCCTTGTTGTTTTTGTTGTCCTCTTTAGCAGTTATGTAACCTTCAAGGTGTAGCACTTTAGTCAGGATCATAGCTTGGATGGATTGTTGGTCTTTTACTGTATCATTAATTGCCTCGTATAATTTGCAAAATGGCGCAAGTGCGATTGTTATGGCTGACATTATACTTAACATGTCAGGTTTCTTTGAAGACAAGTCCTGAGTTACACCAGGGGTCTGTGGCGAAGGCCCCCTACCAGGAGTGTGTGAGTAATCACTTTGCCTCCTTCTCGGGGTTTGAAGCACGATAGCAGCTCTTAGTGTTTTGAAAGGAGAGAGATTGGCAGTTGAGGGTGTGTAGTAATTCCTTTTGTCTTGCTGATTAAGTTGTATTTCCTGTTCTGCCGCCAGATGTTCATCGTTAGGTGCTGCTGTATTTGGCTGGTTCAGGCGTGTCGGTTGCTCTGTTTCCACGGAGTTTGTTGAAACGAGCACACTGCTGAATTCAGTCTCTGGGAGCTATCCTAAGTCTGTTTGCTTATCTGGCAGTGTATTGAGGTTTGATGCACTTTGGGAAGGTGCTGAGTCACTAACGGGCTCTGAATCTTTGGTGTGTTTTTTAGCGTCAAGATTGAGGGTCAGCTCTTTTGCTTTACGATGTGGCGAGTTTGTTGATTTTTCCACACGTGTCGGAATTATATTATCTTCGCCATTGTTTGTTGTGCTTGGTAGTTTCTGTGGCGAGTGACTGATTGAAAGTGTTCTTTTTCCGGAAGCAATTTTGTCGTAAGGTGGCGCATTTTGTGTTGACCTTACTTCTGGCACGTTTTCCGGCGTCTGAGATTCAAGGGCTTTTGCTGGCTCTGATATTGTCTCTGAAGTGATGTCCAGTTTACGTTGTTTTGCATATGGAAAGGTTTCTTTCACGGCGGCGAGCAGTTCAGCATCAGAAAGTGGCGGCGAGCAGTTCAGCATCAGAAAGTTTGCTGTATCTTTTGGTTTTTGTGAATAATTGAGTTTCAAAGAAATGTATCAAAATTCACATTGTACATGTTTTTTTTACTGCTGCTGCACTTGTGTTACTGTTTGTGCCACCTTTGTTGGGATGTTGCAGATGCTTGTTGTACGTGCTAGATTTTGCACGTGATTGTGCGTTTTTTTCTTAGTTTTGTTTTGTGACCAAACTCGAGGCCTGTTTTTCGCTGTCTTCGCTGGATCTTTTTTTACAGTTTTTTGCTGCTGTTACTGAGCTGATTGTTTGATCAGAACAGTTATGCGTGGTAATTTGATTTGGCTTGTTTGCTATGCTTTGTGCAATAGCCTTTTTCGCAAGTGGCATGCACTTGTGCTATTGTGAATTGGCAAGGGTTTTGTGATGCAGAATTTGTTTTCCTGGAGTTGGCGTCGTTTTCCTCAGTCGCGTGAGCCACGTGATCTTTTGTTTTGGTTGTAGGCTCGCGACTGTGCTCTTGGCCTGCCCCCTGCCGACCCGTAACCCGACAGGCAGCGACGCACAGGGGCTCCAGCATGATCGGACACTGTCTGGGTTCTGTGCCTACAGCTGAAGCGTTGGCATGTGGCTCTTCAACCGCCACAGCAGAGCTTTCGCTGAGTTGCTTAGCCTCCCCTCCGGGGGGCTGCAGCGAAGCCAGCGCGGCAGGCGGTGCTGGGTGGGAGAGCCATCACTTTCCACGTGTGGTTTCCAGTTGAAGGCGCCGGAGACACGAGTGTTGCCTCACGTATCGTCTCCTCTTCCATGTTTTCAAGTAAGTCACATTTTTCAGTTGTGGACGTGGAGGGACTGGGGATACCTGGGGGGGTTAGGTCCCTTATGTGACCGATTGGGACGTACGCTGGAATTGAGGGGGACTTGATTAAATTGTAATTCGCCCTTTTCTTGCATGAATGCACCGTGTCCAGTACCCCCACCCCCTTTCCTTGAGCTGCGTAGGCAGCGGCCGTAATCTTCATCCAATTCGCCGCACATGGCCACGGCTTTGGCCGACTTTGATTTTGTTGCCATTTCCACCTCGTAGATATAAGGAGGGGGGTGCGGGGACGAGAAGAGAGAGAAATTTGGGCTGGAAATGGCGCTGGACAATTTTAACTACTGTGTGAAGTACTGTTATACTGGTGTATATCGTGCACAGTTTATATGGTTTACCATATGTTGGTTGGGTGCACGATGCCAACCATGTGAGTCAGATGCAATGTTGTTTGGGCACACCGCGGCCCTCGCACCCCTGCCGGACCATGACAGACCACTTGCTTCTCCACTTCCTCTCCGCGCGCGCTCCGTGCCGCGACGGATGTTTTATGTTCTTAGCAGGCACAGGGTCCTGTGCTGCTCCGCCCCCAGTAATGGCCACAATAAACAGACTCAGAAGTTCAATGAAGCAGCCCACGACAGACCACTTGCTTCTCCACTTCCTCTTTGCCTTTAGGAAAGATGGGCATCTGAGGATTCACTAAGTGGAAATGGAACCGGTCACATGCAGAAACAATGGGCTCTGGTTAGTAAGTCTATAT
The DNA here is from genome assembly GCF_040938575.1 of Ambystoma mexicanum. Lineage (NCBI taxonomy): Eukaryota > Metazoa > Chordata > Amphibia > Caudata > Ambystomatidae > Ambystoma > Ambystoma mexicanum. Next base: position 1,383,938,291 of record NC_090929.1, on the reverse strand, counting down.
GATAGCTTGGTGAGTTAAGCACTTGCCTCAGACATTTGCTTTTCCCCTAGAGAACACAGGCTCTAAGCCCGGCAAGCCCAATTAAGCCTTTTGCCAGTTTGAGGTCTATAAATATTCCACCATTACAATGGCTGAGAACAACACCTATTATAACAGGCCTCGGAGGCGGAATGAAACTGTCAGGAAACAGTGTTTTAATCTAGTGGCAGAGAACCCAGCAAAACAGTATAGTCCTCTGTAATTAGCATATAAATACACAGCCTTCTATCTCTGGGGCTGGAAGGTCCAGAGTACTGTCACAGCAATACAAATGCTCCCGCTTCAAGACAGAATGGGCTGAAGTGATTAGCCCAGCAACACAGAGCCTTTCACTTGCAGTGCAGGATGGGCTCAGTGGATCAGAGCAGGTATACAAAGCTGTTGGCCTCAAGTAGCGCATAGGTCCAATACGACTGGAAAGGGACACAGGATTTAATAAAGAAACATAACTTCCTCTCTGACAGTTGATGGATTCAGATCTGTGCATTGACAGACATGGAATCTTTCAATATAGCCTATAGGACAGAAGGCTTTACAAAACAGACACAGGGATCGAGATCCATATCAACACCACCCGTAATTACGATTGGATGTATTTATGGGAATTTCACATTGATGCTTCAGACAGGAAGTGACTAGTCAATTGCGCCTTTTTCTCTTTCTCAAGGCATTACATTGAAGTTGTTTGGTTTACTTGATCATCCATTATTTGGCCTCTGTAAAGGTGTGAAGTCTGAGTGATTTGGATGCATGGTCAATGCAGTACCTGGCGTATTTCTGCAAACACTTTTCTAGAGATGAGGTGTTCTGTATTCATGCACATTGAGTCATTGTCCTCTCTCTGGAGAGATCTGACCCAAAGATGAGGTTTGTTTGTTTATTCACTTTTTATGCGCACCAGACCCATAGGTAAGAGGGCGCAGCAGTAAGAAAAGGCAAGGCTTACAGGGTTACAAGAATATACATATACATGTTGCAATAGAATACACTGGATCACAAAAATAGAATAAATAACACATAGTTTTACAAATAGTGGCACAAAGTTCAAATGGGAATATTGGGCGAGTAAGAGTATACTGAGCCAAATGCGGAAACAACCTAGAGATGGGAGACTAGGGGTCAGTAGAGATGAAATGTTTGATGGTGTTTTTTCTAAAGTGTAGGTAAGGTTGGTCTACTCTCAGATTTTGTGGCATTAAGTTCCAAAGTTTAGCAGCCTTCACTGGGAAACTGTTACCACCAATTGTGGTAAGCCTGAATCTAGGTACTGCCAGACAATTGGCATTACCAACTCTAGTTGGTCTGAGCGAGATTCTTCTATGAAGTTTATCTATGAAGTAACTAGGGGCCGCGTTGTTTAAAGCTTTGTGGGTCAGTGATATCATTTTTAACTGTATTTTGTTGTTGGTAGAAAGCCATTTATGTTTGTGTCTGATGGAAGAGAAATTAGTTCTTTTGTTTATGCTGAGTGCTGCTCTCAGGGCGTTATTTTGTAATGTTTGTAGCCTTCAGATAGTGCTTTTATTGGCACCACTGTATAGAGCATTACAGTAGTAGATTCTGGATAGTATTAAGTCTCTGGCCAGGATCATGCAGCTGTCGTTAGAGAGGAAAAGCTTTCCAGCTCTTATCAACTTGCACGTGTAGGCAGTGGTGGACGCAAGGGTTTTTACCTGTTTGTCAAAGGACATGGTAGAATCAAGGTAGAAACCAAGGGTTTTTACTTCCCTGGAGACTTTGATGATATTCCTGTCAATATTGAATGAGGAAAATTCCTGTCCTAGTTTTTTAATGTTTGCATGTGTACCCATGATTATCAGCTCAGTCTTATCATCATTCAGGCATAGGCCATGAGTGGCCATCCATGCCTGGATGATAAGATATACCCTGTTCACCAACTCTGTGTCCTTACTATGATCCCCAGAAAGCGGGAGGAGGATCTGCGTATCATCTGCAGTGTTAGTGTAGGTGATACCCAGACGGTTCAGATCATCAAACAAGAGCTTGGTGAAGATGTTGTATAGAGTTGGCGAGACACATGAGCCTTGAGGAACACCGCACAGGATGGGGGTAGGGTCTGCGGCTGCCAATGGAGAGAATACTCTCATGGTTCTCTCGCTCAGGAAGGACTCGATCCATCTGATAGCCTCAGGGGAGAAGTGTGCGGCAGAGTCCAGGTGTCTACAGAGGACCTTGTGGTCCGCTACATCGAATGCAGCTGAGAGATCAAGTAGGAGCAGAAGTGTTATCTTCCCTTTGCCCTCAGCTCATCAATTTGGGTTTTAAATCAATTAAAGCAGTTTCCATCCCGTGTAGTGGGCGGAAGCCAGATTGTCTAGTTCCTAAGAGTTTATGCAGTTCTAGGTGTTTATGAATCTGGATATAGGCAGCTTTATCCAGTATTTTAAGTAGGAATGGTACTGTGGTAATGGGACGGTAGTTGGTGGGGATGAGAGGATCTAATGTCTGTTTCTTGAGGACTGGGAGCACCCAAGAATGCTTTAAGTTAGCAGGGATGGTACCTGAGGCAAAGGAGGCATTAATCAATTTGGAGATGAAAGGAGATAAATCTCTGGCAGCGTCTTTTATTAGCTGTGCTGGGCAGATATCCCCTTTGCAATGGGAGGGTTTAAGCGAAAGGATAATTTTTTCTACATCCAAGGTAGACATTTTAGTAAAGTGACATTTATTGTTGTGTGCCGTGGGTGGGTCACTGGACAGCGGGATATTGGGCAGGTGCTGTAGATTCAGCATTTCTTTCTTTTGCTGCATTTTATTTTGGAGCATGTTAATTTTATTTGATAATGCCTGTTGGATGTCTGCACACCAAGACTTATCCTTAGTGCAAATATCAGGTGTGGCTATTGGTGACTCTAGTTCTTTTAATATGGAAAAGAGTTCCTTCATGCTAGAGTTAGATTTGGCAATGCGTACGTCATAAGAATTATGCTTGGCAGACTTCATTCTTATAATGTAAGGAGAGGGAAGTTAATTTGGCTTTGTTGTCATTGGAGGGGCATAATCTCCAATTGGTTTCACTTTTTCTTTTCAGGAGGCGTAGGTCTCTAAGTTGTGGCGTAAACCATTTGTTTAAATGGGCTTTGGGTTTACCTGATCTGAGTTTAAGAGGGGCGATTTTGTCCATAGTAGTGAGCATGATATTGTTGAATTCATGGACTAGATTACTGGGATCTAGATTTTCTGGCAGTGCATTTAGAGTGGGTAGTATAGCTGGGATAACTTTGTCTACTGTGATGCTCTTTTTGTTTCTGGTTAAACATGGAGGCGCTAGTAGAGGGGCCGTAGGAGTGGGTCTGGTGGTAGATAAATTAAAGGACACCAGTGAGTGGTCAGTCCAAGGTAGAGGCAGGATGGATGAGATAGTAGCAGTACAGTTATAGTCCGCTATCCAATCCAATGTTCTCCCCTTCAAATGGGTGGGTTTGTTAACTTTTTGAGACAAGCCTAGTGCGTTCATGGTATTAGCTATATCCATAGCGTTTTTGTCTATGGTATCATTAAAGCCTAAGTTAAAGTCCCTTAGTAGGAGTAGTTGAGAGGATAGTTTGAGGTTGTTTGTAAGTATATTATGCAGATCCTACTCGTAGGTGCCAAGGGGACCAGGAGGTCTGTATATTAGATGGATGGTAAGTGATTGGAATTGTTTATATAGAGATTCGTAAGATTGTGACAATTGGGTGGGGGCTAGTCTGAGGGAGAAAGGACAGTGAGCTAAAGACTTGGTAGAGTCTCTCCCAGAGTCTCTCCCAGGGGTTATTCACCCAAGAACAGGGCATTGGGCTGTGTTTGTGCTGGTAGAGAGATTCCCAGACCCCCTTTGTTTGCATACATTAACTTTGGGTTTCACCCTAAGTTAACAGGGCAATCCAGACGTGGACCCCTTGCTCACTGTTCTTAGAGAGGCAACAGTTTCACCTCACTGATGATGCCCAACAAGGCTGAAACACGTGTATGGGGTTACTGATGGTACTCTTGTTCAGAGGAGAATTGCCTAGCATTTCGGCGCTGGACTGCCCCTGGGCAGGACAAAGGCTGATATGCGGGGAAATTTCTTCTCTGTGAAAAGGACAGTGAGCTGAAGACTTGGTAGAGTCTCTCCCAGGGGTTATTCAGCCAAGAACAGGTCATTGGGCTGTGTTCGTGCTGGTATAGAGATTCCCAGACCCCCCTTTGTTTGCATACATTAACTTTGGGTTTCACCCTAAGTTAACAGGGCAATCCAGACGTGGACCCCTTGCTCACTGTTATTAGAGAGGCAACAGTTTCACCTCACTGATGATGCCCAACAAGGCTGAAACACGTGTATGGGGTTACTGATGGTACTCTTGTTCAGAGGAGAATTGCCTAGCATTTCGGCGCTGGACTGCCCCTGGGCAGGACAAAGGCTGATATGCGGGGAAATTTCTTCTCTGTGAAAAGGACAGTGAGCTAAAGACTTGGTAGAGTCTCTCCCAGGGGTTATTCACCCAAGAACAGGTCATTGGGCTGTGTTCGTGCTGGTAGAGAGATTCCCAGACCCCCCTTTGTTTGCATACATTAACTTTGGGTTTCACCCTAAGTTAACAGGGCAATCCAGACGTGGACCCCTTGCTCACTGTTCTTAGAGAGGCAACAGTTTCACCTCACTGATGATGCCCAACAAGGCTGAAACACGTGTATGGGGTTACTGATGGTACTCTTGTTCAGAGGAGAATTGCCTAGCATTTCGGCGCTGGACTGCCCTTGGGCAGGACAAAGGCTGATATGCGGGGAAATTTCTTCTCTGTGAAAAGGACAGTGAGCTAAAGACTTGGTAGAGTCTCTCCCAGGGGTTATTCACCCAAGAACAGGTCATTGGGCTGTGTTCGTGCTGGTAGAGAGATTCCCAGACCCCCCTTTGTTTGCATACATTAACTTTGGGTTTCACCATTAGTTAACAGGGCAATCCAGACGTGGACCCCTTGCTCACTGTTCTTAGAGAGGCAACAGTTTCACCTCACTGATGATGCCCAACAAGGCTGAAACACGTGTATGGGGTTACTGATGGTACTCTTGTTCAGAGGAGAATTGCCTAGCATTTCGGCGCTGGACTGCCCCTGGGCAGGACAAAGGCTGATATGCGGGGAAATTTCTTCTCTGTGAAAAGGACAGTGAGCTAAAGACTTGGTAGAGTCTCTCCCAGGGGTTATTCACCCAAGAACAGGTCATTGGGCTGTGTTCGTGCTGGTAGAGGGATTCCCAGACCCCCCTTTGTTTGCCTAGTCTGAGGGAGAGGCACATTTTAGAGATAATGGCGATACCGCCTCCTTGTGCACCATCTTGGTCTTGTCTAGATATTGTATAGCCGTCTGGGATGGCTAACCTAAGTGAGGGTCCTGCTGCATTATGTAGCCATGTCTCGGTAACCGCAAGGAAATCCAGATTACATTCTGTAATTAGGTCGGCTATGTCGATGGCGTGGGCAATGAGCGATCTCGCATTGAGAAGTTCTCCTTTAAGGGAAGGGGTTTCAGTTACAGATTTGGCTTGGGTAGGCTTAACTATGTTGGTAGCAGTTGGCTTGGACTTGCGACAATTAGGTTGGAGGATGCTTATATTAGATGTAGAGTGTGGCAGAGGCAGATTGGTCTGACTGGTTTTCATAGTGTACTGGTAGTTTGTTTTTAGATTGGTAGGTGTGAAAGGTGCCCCTCGCGTTGTGGAAACAAGGCAAATCACCACACACGATAGATACGCCAGACACAAGGTTGTATTCCCAAAGCTAGGGTTTATTGCAAAGCAAATAGTCTCAGTTGGCCAACTCGGTCTCACGCCCCGTGACGTGTATCTCTAGACCTCGAGGGACGCAAGAGAGCGAATTACGTACATCAGTTACATATATACAAAATGCATATCATACAATCAGCTGTGACATGTTTAACACCGCCCTTTATTGGGTTTCTTTGAACTTGGTTTGATGATGGACAATTTCGACGAATATGACGCCTTCAAATATCTATTCTAGCAACAATATGCAACCTTGCAAGTGTAGAGACATCTTTTCTTTGTTGAACAGAACACAGTGCTTCTGTTCTTGTAAGCGAGCTACATACAGGGGAAGAGTCACATTCCAGACCTTGCTAGCTTTGAGGTGCTATTCTTGGCCTGGGAGCCGACACGCTCTACAGGGCTCGGGAAAGGGGGGCCGTAAGAAGAGCATAATTCAAGCCTTTAGCTGCTTTATTCTAACATTTTCTACCATATAACGAGACTGGCTGGCAGCTGTGAAATGATTAAATGCCCTGCGGCTCTCCTTCAAGGCTATATTCAGGAGGGAGATGGGCATTCCTCTCCGGAGCTGCCTACGTTGTGTTTCAACGAACTCCTTATTAGCCTTGCGGCCTTGCCCTTTCACGTTCAGACAACAATGTTAACAGTCGAGCAGAGTAAGCAAAAAATGTGCTACGAAGCAGTTTGAACAGAAAGCAATGAGCAATCGCTAGAAAACAAAATGGCGATCCTTGTTACATCAAAATGGCCGCTCATTGGTCAAACTCGGACATCTGTATTTCTATCTTATGTACATGAGACGGTTGGTCTTCGGCCACCAAAATACATTTGCCGTCAATCGTGAGAGGTGTCCATTTTTCTAGACCGACAGGTGGTAGAGTTCTTCTCAGTGGTTCATATAATTTGGTAAGTCTGGCACAGAGACTATAGTTTCTATCAGCCGTGGCACATGGCAGAGAGGCAAAGGTTACTGTCCCTAGGACACTGTGGTGTTTAGATTGGACGGTGGTGACGTTTTTCATAGCTGTTTTGGTCAGGGTAGGTAGGCTAGGAGCTAGGAGCTAGGAGAGGTGCTAGTGAGAGCTCAGTAAGGCATACTAGGTTTCTGGTAGCAGAGTGTAGAGTGACAGCCATTATGCAGAGCAGAGTAGTTAGACTTAGCATCTTGCGCAATTTGAATAGCAGAAATATGTGCTGCACGTAGAGGCACCTAGTTGCAGTCTGGCTGCAGAGATGGGGCAGTGTGTATGGGGCATGTGGGTTCAATCACATTTAAGCAGCAAGGATAAGGCAATGCAAGGGAGGCACCGGGCTCGAACACACTCAAGCAGTAAGGATAAGGCGATGTGCATAGAGGCCTGATCACAATTGAGCAGCAGCAGTGAAGCAATGCAAGGGAGACAACTGGCCTGATCACAACTAATACAGCAGTAGTAGGGCAATGCATGGGAGGCACCTGGCCTAATCACAATTGGACAGCAGCAATGAGGTAATGCAGGGGGGAGACAACTGGCCTGATCACAGTTAATACAGCAGCAATAGGCAATGCATGGGGGAGGCACCTGGGCCTCATCACAGTTAATAAAGCAGCAATAGGCAATGCATGGGGGAGGCACCTGGGCCTCATCAGAGTTAATACAGCAGCAGTAAGGCAGTGCATGGGAGGCACCTGGGTCATCAGTGGCTGGGTGCTCGCAATATGCAGGTTTAGAATATGCACACAATGGGCAGGATCAAAATAGTCACACAGTAGGCAAGTTCAGTAGCATAACAGTGTTTAGCGTGGTGGCAGCCATGGAGGGGCAGGGGAATTAGATACAAATAGGCAGCACAGGCTGGCTAGGAAGTTGGAAGGTGCACACTTTTTCCCACATATATCCCCTTGTATCAGTCCGTGCCCCATGAATGGGACACCTCCTTTCACCCGCTTCACCTTCTTCGAAATTCGTCCTCCGGTGCTCGCTGCCCACCCCTTCCTATGACCCCCCCTTCCATTGATCCATCAGAATCACTCTGCATGCACATCCCCAGTCCAATCTAGTTAAGTATTTGGGGTCTAATTACGCCAGCACTTCACTATCCGAACAGTCTTGCTTTATTACCGGTTCGCTCTTTGAGGCTGTGAGCATGTAATGGGGTATGTGTTTGGGGAGAACCTGGGAGAAACATGTGAAGTGAAAATAAAGAAAACCATATGCAGTGAAGAACAAATTCTTGTGAGAAGCGCAAAAGCAACTGTTTTGTCCCACAGTTTCCCTGAACACTTTCCGAGTGGGAGGGCCACTATTCCTAGGTAGTCCCAGTAAGGTTCAGCATTTGGGACACTGTTCATTCAATTCGAGGACGAGTTGATGTTGAATGGGCTGTGGCCATGGATAGATTTTCTCTGTTCTGCCTGTATCTAGTGTCGGACTGGCACTGCTTCTTTCTCTGGCTTAGTAGCCTGCCACTGTGGTAAACCAGCAGCTTGCACATGCCCACCAGCATACAATATTGGAGGAGCCTTCCCAGAAACATTTGTAACGATTTTACCCGGTGTCGTCTGCTGTCATGGTAGGCCCCTGCACAGCATGCGGTGTGTTGAGTTTGTAAGCAAACGGACAGCTGCGGCAGTCAAGGCCTGACTAAAACGTGGATCTGAAGTCAAACATAGGCAGCCGCATGTTGAAATAAAGATACATGGATTTGGATGGTTTGATCATCATGGCAGTGTTTTTTCCATGCCAGCGCAGAACTCCAATTAAGATTAAAGTATGTGTGTCAGTGGCATAACACAAAATGAGGGGGTTGGGGGCTGTGAGCCCCATTGAGGAGACCCCCATGCTCCTCGAAGAAGCGCATGCTGCACCACAGATTCCCAAGCCAACTTGGGCCATCATGCATGTGCAATGCACATGACTGCATACTCACGCTGCCGCAGTGGCAGGCCATGCACTGCATTAGGTGAAATAAGTATGCTTTTGTATCAAACATTACATCTTTCACCTAGACCAGAAACAACAAAATGAGGGGGCTGGGGGAAGGGGGTGTTGACTGTCCCTCGGTGTCCAAGCATACAAGCCACGACTGTGCACAGCCGTAACATTATTATGTGCATGCCAATGGTTGAGGCAGAGGTAGCTTTTGTTGCCGGCGGGGTCGCACCTGCTGGGACACTTGCATTGTAAAAAATTCAAGGTCAGTGGTGGCACATAAATATTTAAGTGATTGGGGCATTAACATTGGCCACAAATTAGTGCAAGTGACCGAGCATAGTGACAGAGTTCTAAGGGACATTCCCTCCCCTGAGAACATTTTGAAAATAATGTGTTGACATAGTACATTTTACAGCATGGTCACAGGTGGTCTGATTTGCATCAATTTTTCATTTTCTCAAAAATTCTCTCTGGGCCAGTTTATAAATAATTCACCCTCTGTAAATAAAACACTCTCACACTCCATACTGTGGTATGTCAGAATTTGGACTCATACAACGAAGCATGGTTGACAGCTTTCTTTATTTTTCTGTCAGGTTCAAAACAATCTTTCCCTAAACTCCAACCAAATCATATGAACGAAAATTGAAAGGTGCTCATCAGGATGTCATATACATTTATATTGGGCCTTTATCCAGAATCCTACTCTAATCTATCACTGCCCCTATTTCCCAAAAGAAAAGAACATCAAACAAAAAAAACAACAGTAGAAAGACCATGTGGAAATATGAATCAAGGGGGGGGTTAGTAGCGCCTGACCCCAAACTCCTACCGACCAGTAAAAAGCTTTTGCCAATAGTTCCAGTTCAGGAAACAGTTCTTGGTGTGCTGGGAGATTCTCCAGATGGTGAGGCCCAGGTCCTGCTCTCTTTCCCCTTCCTGGGTTTATTTTAGTCTTTATTCCACCCGCCCTGTAGAGCTCTCGCAGTCTCTATCCGCTCTGGGGATTCTCTCTTTCTCACTCCCCACACTGGGGTATTCACTGTCTCTCTCCACTCTGGGGTGCTTCTTTCTTGCTCTCCCCCCTCTGGGATGTTCACTGTCTACCCCACTTTGGGGCTCCTGGTTTCCGCAGTCCACACTCTGTGGTATTTGCTGTCTCTCCCCATTCTCAGGTTCTTCTCTTTTGCACTTTCCACTCTCGGGTGTTCACTGTTTCTCCCCACTCTGGGGCTTCTCTTTCACACTCCCCACTCTGGGGTAGTCGCTCTCTCGCCCCACTCAGGAGTTCTTCATTTTCGCCCTCCGCACTAGGTGTTGTTCTCTGTTTCTTCCCACAATTTCACACTCCCTAAACTGAGGTATTTGCTCTCTCACCCCAATAGGGGTTGTTCACTCTCTCTCTCTCTCTCCCCACTCTGGGGTTCTTTCTTTTTCTTTCCACTCTGTTGCCCACCTCCCTTTCCACTGGAGCCACCGCATACATGTTTGCTTTGTTCGGTGCTACGCAGGAGGGGCGTTGAGACTGGATGGTTCTCCGGTAGTTGTGGAGCCTTTTTCGCATCTTCTCCGCAGGGCTCCTCTTCGGTTGGTCGAGGCTCTTGCTCCCCCTGACAGCTTACTGGGCTGGCAGAGTTGCTTACATGACCTTTCAGCTGGGCTCCACACTGGCCCTCCAAGGCCCTCCTGCATAGTTGTTGCAGCTTCTTAGGCCAGATGGAGTCGCTTACGTGCCCATTCAGCTGGGCGCATGTAGGACTTCCGAGGCCCTCCTGCCTTGCTCTTGCATCCTCTCCGGGCTGCTCCGGCTGGCATTCAGCTGCACTGCTAAATTCTGCACTGCCTGTCGAGACTCCCCTGTGCTTGGTTGTCCGTATGATGCTCCTCCAGGGGGCTGGTTCACTAGTCTCTGCCCAATCTATATAGAAGGTTGGGCACTGTTAAAGTCAGAAGCCAAGTCAGCCATCACAAAAGGGTGTATTGGGTTATAATAAATCTTAGCCCCTAGATACACTGCAAAGGTGTTCGTCACGGTGGGGGAGGGATAGTAAGTTATAACCCTTCCGGGGTCCCTGTTCCTATGGGGGAGTCACCTCCAGAGGGATCCCGATTACCTGTCCTCTAGGGGGTGTTAAGTGAAGCAGGCTCGCCTGCCTAATCCCAATAGTGGTGGCTCCCCCTTGGGGAGAGGTGACGTGATCTCCCTGAATTCGTCACAGTACAGCAACAATTCCATCAGTCATGCTCATTTTATTGTAAGTGGTAATTGCATACAGGGGACCACCATCGTTTGCGCTAAATTTTCCATTTATACATAACAGAGTTCAAAAAGTAAATGCAGGCAAAATCTCCTTTTACTCTTTCATTTTACTCTCCCTTTTGTAAAAAAAGAAAAATGTAAAAGCCATCTGCAAATTACACTTTGCAGATTACATCTGCAGTGTATTCCCATGGGATCCACCTACTTTTAGCAGATGTTACTTGGAGGCAGATGCCATAGGAATGAATGCGTTTTAAACCTGCATGAAAATCTCATGCAGGTGAAAAAATAGATGGTTTTGCAAGCAGAGTATGCATGAGGAGGCGTAAATGTATTTCCCCCCCTTTCTCGCACTCTGATTGCAAAAGATGTTTCAAATGCCCCAGAGCGGTAAAACAAATGTGAAGATTTTTTTAGGTCTTATTTTTAAACTTATTTTACTGCACCACCAAGTTTAAAATGAGCCCCAGTAAGTAAATTGCTCTCATTCTGTAAAAAAAAATTCACGCACAAGAAAGGGCAGAGGGACAACTAGCATATTGCTGCTTATCATGAAATCAAAGAGCATTTTGGGAGCAGCCGAGTGACAACAGGTTTTTATGTTTATCAAATATGTCTGTGATAGTGATTTAAGGTGAAATCCTTCGGAGCACATAATGTACACTGGGTGTGGTGCACATTGCATTTGTCAAAATACTCGCACTAAAAGTAGAATGTCTGCAGACCTTGATACATATATACTTTTTTTTAAAAGCATGTGCATTTGAGTATGTGGTTTGGCTATCCTGCTTAAGCTTCAGATGTCCCTGAAAGTTTCTTCTTGTGCAAGCCCTGTAACACTAGTGAAGGAGGGGGGGAATATTTGGGTGGGGGGCGGGCAAAGGTAACGTTCACATTTCTGAGGGGGGCAAAGGTAACGTTCACATTTCTGAGGGGGCCATGACACCCTTCAATGCCCCTGGTAGTTGTGCCCATGATAACAGACATAGGGCCTCATCACGAGTTGGGCGGTAGCCCTCGAATGCAGCGGTAAAGGTATTACTGTCGCATTTAAGGGCTGGCCCTATCATCACAAGTTGTGGGCTAAATGGGCTTTTTTACCTCCAGCTTTTATCTGGAGGCGAAAATCCCATTTAGCGCCCTGTATTACGCCGGCTGTATTACCTTGCGGTATTAGTGCTGAAAATTTCCCATTGGGTCCAATGGACCCAATGGGGAATGGGTATTTACCGTTAACGCCCAACCTGTGATCCGGCGGTAATATGGCCAGACCGGTGGGCGGTAACGCTATTACAGTTAGGCAGTATTACAGCTGGGATACCGCCCAACTGGTGATGAGGCCAATAGTGCAGTCTGGACTGATAGCTAAGTGAGTGAAATGCTCACCTCTGACATGTGCCAGCCATAACTTTGCAAGTTCAAATTCTGCAAGGCTGAGTCAGCCATTTATCTTTCTGAGGTCGATCAATCGAGTACCATTCGATTTAGTAACAACTGCTTTTACAGCGAAGATAGGCGGTGTCAGGCATGAAACACTTTAAATACAAGTGTGATATTATTATAGCAACCCGTCTAGCTGGATACAGGAAACCCCTGGCCACACTTACATCACTACATGACATGTTCTGGCATGCACAAAATGATAAGCCACTGAAAAATAAAACTGAGCTTTACGGGTAGCGCTAGATTAACGGACGATACCCCAGGGCGTATCATGCTCCGATCTAGCGCTCTCTGGATCACTCCATGCGTTACTTGCTGTGGGGGGAAGTTGCGTTATCAGGTAGCCAGCCATTGATGACAGCAGCACGACTAGAGAAAAGACACAGATATCTTGACATGGATGGGGGCAGGGGGGTTGCTGATTTTATGGTTAAAAGAAAAGTTGGAACCTTTCTAAAAAAGGAATTCCATGTTGGAGAGACTAATGCTGTATATTCTGGGAAAAAGAAGAGATTAAAAAAGAACATTATTTATTTGAATTAACATCGTGAACTAGCCCCTTTTAAAATTGTACATTGTTCATTTCTAACAATCCCTTACAGTCTATGTTTAGTCATAAAAAACACGTTACTATTGTCTTAGTGAGCAAAGCATATTCAAAACCCAAAATAATCATAAATTATTTTCAGCAAGGAGGTCGCCATTTAAAGACGGACAGTCGTGTACACTCCTACAGAACTCATTTGGAATACCGTTATCAGAAAGGGGAAGGGGACACATAGCACAAATGCGGATTCCTGGTTGCTTTGCATTAAATCAAAGAGCATTTTGGGAACATAATGCCACTGATCTTTATATTTGGAAACTGCGCCTGTGATAACAAGGGTTGTATACTTGAATCGCTAAGTACATAATGCACACTAGACCTGGTGCTCATTTAATTTTTCCCAACACTCTCCCTAATATTAAAGTGTTTGTAACCAGAAACCATGTATACTGATAATAACGTGTACTGATCATAAGAGAAATAAAAACATATCATATTTTGTGATCTATTGAGCACACCCAAGCGATAAAAAATGGCAGTGGTGACAGGCAAGATATTGTATCAGACATAATGCAATGGAATGCAAATGCACTAAGGAAGGAATAGAGGTAGAAATAGCTTGGATACTGAGCCATTCTGGAATGGAAGGGAATGAAAGAAATACAGTTGATATCGGCATACGATACGAGTCCATTATCAGGAAGAAGATGCTTAAGCTGTGGCAAGAACGATGGGGGGAAAATATACTAAAGGAAGACTTTTTTTCGAATACAACCAGTTGTGTCAGACACGCTGAAGGGAATGAAAACTAGGAAACAAGATGAAACACTAAATAGACTACGAACAGGACTTAAAGGACTCAAAAGCTCGTTGAAAAAAATGGGTGTGGTGGCGGGAAATTTACATATTGCAGAAGAGATGAAACAGTGGAACAAAGAAATATATTTATGCATACACTGACAAAACTAGTATGAGACAGTGTATTAAAGATAGAGGCTAAAGTGATGCAAGAACAAAAACGGTAAGGCACTTTTTAAATATATACAGCAGGGTTCGAAATTGCTTGGAGCTATTTAGCTCCTGCTTCTACGCTAGAGGAGCGTGGTTAGCTTATAAATAACAGTTACCAGGAGATACATTTGGCTCCCTAGACTAACTCGTCCCATACACATATGCATATGTGACATTAACTTTAAGTGTTTTACAATATAATTAGGACACATTTAGAGCACATTTAAAGATAATGGATCATATGTAATGGGCAAAAAGTTCAAGTTTTCTTCTCTTGTACAAGTTAGATTTGTAGTGTGATGTGTACTGGTTCGCCAGCGGTAGCTCCTGCGTACTGGGTGGTGGTTTTGGCTCCTGCTCATCGAATCTCAATTTCGAACCCTATTCACAACACAAAGAAGTCTGTGATTAACCATTTATCCAAAGGGGGGCGTACATCGTCACTTCTGATGAAAAGCCTCCCAAGAAATCCCAAGAAGAAGAGAGCATCAAGGTTTTGATGTGAGGATAACATGGTTGTGACATCTATCATGCCAAGGAATCCAAAATGGGACAATGGGCCCAATTGACACAGAGTTTTATCAGAAGAGGGGAATCCGGGTCTCAGGGTCAGGATGGCTCTGGGCGTACCCAGTCCCCAATGCACAAACATTCTAATTATATATTTATTTGTGTGTGTCAGGGGCAGCTTATTCATAATGGCGAAGGGGTGCCGACCTGCCAGTTCCCACGCTCATCATGGAGGAGCCGTGCCAGCACAGTGGAAACACTGAGTGCTCCCTCAGCTGTGAGCACTTCTGGGCTGACTTCTTCCATTTAACAGTTTAGTTCCCCAGTGCGCATGCCCAATGGACTATGCAAGGCCAGGGGTGTTTTTGCTTCCCTGACCTTGCATGGCTCATTGGGGATGCAGGCTGGGGAACTGCACCTCTGAATATGTGTACGGGGCACTCCAGTGCCTCCCTGTACATTCAGACAGATCAGGGCACTGACAAGCTCTGGCTCCTGGGTGCATGTGCAGGAACCAGGAAGCACTCTTTGCTTCCTAGTCCTTGTTCATGGAGCACAGGTGCCGGAGTGCTTTTGTGGTTGCTCTGGTGGATTGGAGTAGAAGCCTGACCGGGGCTGCGGGTAAGATGCATTTTATTATGTATTCTCTTGTGTGGGTGTGGGGTGTGTGTGTGTGTGTGTGTGTGTTTGTGTGTGTATGAGTGAGTGCATGGTGTGTGGGTGAATGTTGTGTGAATGTGAGTGTATGTGCTGGGACGCAAAGCTGATTTTTGTGTGTAGCGATGGAAAACGCAGGGGAGGCTGGGAGGGGCAGGAGGGTCTGCAACAACAGCATTTTGTACTGGGCATGGATGATATTTGTTATTATGTGGTTAGACTGGAATTTTGGTGCAGCCAGTCCAGCCATTTTTACTTTGGCATAACATTTTCTTTACTGGACATCTGTGAGAAATCAAGAATACGTGTTATTACATGGCTAAAATGGCATTTGTGTGCAGCCAGTGTACATTTCATTTACTGTTGCATGGTATTTTATTCAGGGCATCTACGATCAAGCAAGCATAATGTGTTATTACGTGGCACAACTAGCATTTTGGTGTAGCCAGTCTAGCTATTTCTTACTGTGGCCTGGTATTTTATTCTTGGCATCGAGGGTAAAACAATAATAGCCTGCATGGACATGTTTTCTTATAGTACCATTACTGACATTATGTGCAAAGCAAACATGCATATGCTCTTATATGGGAAAATTGGCATGTATCGGTGGCACCAGCATGGAAATGTACCGGCACAACCAGAATGAAAATATTTTTATATTGGCGTATATTGTGGACAAAGGCATCATGAAAATGAGTTGGGAAATACTCCTGTGAACTGTTGGAGACTTGCATCTATTGGATTTTTGGATTGGAGTTATCCTACAAAACCAATTGCAAACTGTTTGGCTTTTACCCAATTTTTCACAGAAAGTGTGCTGTGTAATGCACCATTTTAACCCATAATTAGAAAAAAAACTTGCTTATTTTATATTGCTTTTGTACAGCGCCTCCTGCCATAATTTGGCGCCCAGACAAAGTGTTTTACAACTGAGCGCCCGTGCCTGCCCAATTGACGCCCATATCATATTTGTACTGCCACTATGTCAACCTAACGTCACCCACATCATGATGGATAAAGAGCCCATCCCGGAACACATCCCCCCAACACCTTTCCTGGCCTCCTCCTTCTGCCCTTCACCTCGCCTACACTATACAACATATTTACCGTACCAATTTTCTTTGACTTTGACAATCACGGCATAGCTTATACCAACTACGCCGATGATACCCAAGTTCTCATCTCCCTCTCTGGCTCCTATTATCTCGACTTGGCCACACTCAACAAAACATATGCCCTCATCCAAGCCTGGATGGCCGCTAATGGGCTCTGTCTAAATGGAGACAAAACAGAGATCCTTTTAGTAGGACCAAAGGAAACCCTCAACAAACTTGACAGCCAATATACATCTTTTAATATTGAGAACACCATTATCACAACTTTAGAAAGCAGTCAAAACATTGGGAGTCTTCCTGTATTCCACCTTCTCAATGACCCGTCAAGCCAGCGGCATCTCCTCATCGGAAGCATTCACCACCAAGATCATAAATGCAGTCAAACCGTACCTCTCCTCCAGAAAACTGCCTCACCATAGCTAGAGCCACTATTGGGGACAAGCTGGACTATTGCAATGCTCTATTTCTAGGTACTTCAACAAAAAAACCTCAATAAACTACAAATCGCCCAAAATAATGCCCTTACAGCGGCATTAAGCATCCCTAAAAGGGAACACATCTCTCAGGCCAGATGCAAAGCCCACTGGGTTCCTGTCAAAGAGCACATACTCTTCAAAACCTTGACCATCACTCACAGGTGCCTCTCCCTCTCAGCCCCTCCTTACCTGGCAGAAATAATTCACCAAACCACCTCTACTAGACCCAAGAGAGCCCAACACTCCAACCAGCTCTTCGTCCCGACTTTCAAAAGAGCCAAAGCTGGGGGGGTGCAGCTTTCCTGGTCCTCCTGTAACCCCAGGACCTGCGTAAATTATTTGTGATAACTGTCTGTTCTTAGCTGTTCCACTGTCTATCTTAATGAAATGCCACAAACTGTGACAACCACTGTAATTAAGTAACAACTGTTATCTTTTCTCCTATACCATGTAACTGTAAACCAAGCAAGCTCACTAACAGCACTGCGATGCCCCCGGCTGTTGTGTGCTTTATAAATTCAAATAAATAAATAAATAAAATAATTTATGGTTGTTCAGACTCCTTCACTGCGCTCTGTCATATTTGTGGGAAATATTTACACCCCTCTGATTAAAACAATTCTTTAACAATTCAGTGTGTGCATGATAAGATCAGTTTGTATGACTGTAAGAATCTCTGGGTCTGGTGCATCTGGTCGGCTTGTCCTATACACACACGCCATAATCTCTAACTTTACCCTGCATTTGCATGGTAGGAAGCCAAAATACACATGGAAATGTTTTACTGCAACTCACATTAACTGCCACGTGCACACATTTCAGCTCCCTGAAGTGTACAATAATGTAACTAATCGTGAGTGCTTTTCACAGTTTCAGTTTCTACATTTTGCAAATGCAAATAGCCGGGCTGCTGCTGCTCACAGCACGGGGCCCGGAGGTGTGCCATCTTTGTGGTCCTCTATTGGCATGACTGTCAGTGAGGGGGAAGAGTGTTGTGGCCCTCCTGGATACCTGCACCGTGCCAAGGGCCCCTCAGGCACACACATATAGGAGACACACGTAGCCATTGTGGATCTCTGGTGCTTCTGGAGCCTGTGTACTCCGGCTCCACCTTTATTACTGTGGCGACACTTCCTGGCATCACCATTGCTAGATTGCGTGCTTGTTAGTGGGTGGGCTGCAGCTGTTCTAATCACGGAGATGCACTTCCATCTAGAGCGCTAACATGCGCTTGTACATTACTTCTCTTTTCATAACAAATAACAAAACTCTTGCTCTCCCTCCCCTCATCAATCTGTTGGTTGATCAGTCACATATACAGTCTTTCAGCTTTGCTGGTGCTCTCACCATTATCTGAGGCCTGCAGGGTGTGATGATTTCTCTTCCTAGAGTCATTCAGACTTCGTCCTGTGGTATGGCTTGCGGATCATGATCATTGTTGTGAAAGATTAAAAGAATATCGAGTGTTAATACCACATAATAGAAATACGCCAGTCATGAGTACTAAGGTAAAAGTACACTTTATTTTAGCAGAAGAGCTGTCTGGCTCTCAACACCCCACAATGTGTGCAAGCATGCACTGTGAGTTGAGAGAGTGCTGGACATTTTAAAAACATGAGTATTTATACATTTTTCTCACAATCCCGGACACATCGTCCAGCCCCTCTTTGTGTAACACATTTACCTAGGGTACATAGCCTTTCCACATAACTAATTCATGTTAAAACATTCTTGAATAGCTGGTTGTTTTCTGTTAAACACTTCATATGTTTTTCAACCATTGGACACAAAGGTAACAGTCCTTATTTCATTTACTTATATTTGTCTAACATTTGTTCTTAAGTTTAAAGTCGGCTTAGTTTCAAGGAGCGAAAACAAAGATTTCTGCAAAAGCACATGTTCAGCTATTTATCATTTTGTTTCGCTATTTGAACGGGGAAGACATTGTTGGTACAGATGGCATCTAAATTACTGATTAGCACGGCTCTTGTTTAACTCCAAGGTTTCCTTAGTGCAGGACAAACAATCCACCTTAGCAGCTTCAGCATGTTTATCTACGTTGATACAGTACAAAGTTCATTTTGCTTTGCTGGAGCCAAAAACACAAATTCTAACATGGGACAGAAAGCAGGAGTTAATCAAAATGGCGGTTAACTTAAAATGGCGGTGTAGTCAGCCTATTTCAGGTTCATTCAAATGCGATTTACAATGCGATGTGAATGTTCTTAGGCCAATGTTTACTATCCGAAGGTAATTCATGCAAAATATACTTTTGCAACATCTTGGTTATCATTCGCATGATTCTCCTCTCTTGCTGTTTCTTGCTGCAGCAACACTCTTGTATGTTCTTCTGGCCGGCTTTGAAATGGGAGATCTTCCTGGTAACCGATGATGAACCTCTCTCTGCTGTGACCATGCGTTTTTCCCTGACGACTACCTTCAGTGGAGAGGGGGCAAACAGTAGCGCAAATTTGCTCTGTGTTCTGCTATACCTCACAAGAACTACATCCCCTGCCTCCAGAGTGGGCACCACAGCACCTCTCCGTCTCTCTCATTCATCTTCATTGATCCATCGCCACCTGGCCAGGTATTTTTTCATTGTCCAAGTTCACCGGTTGCCATTGCAGGATTGTGGGAATCAAGGTGCATGGAGGTCTCCCCATCAAGACCGTCACTGGAGCGACTCCCGTCAAAGCATGTGGTGACGTCCAATACTCCATTAGAAACTGGTAAATTGCTCTTTCTGTGTCATCTTGCTCCTCTCGGTAAATACGCAGAGTCTTGTTCAGGGTCATCATGAACCTCTCTGTGTCCCTGTTAGCCTGAGGCCAGCAGGGAGTAATTCTCCTGTGTTGGACGCCAAGCCTCTCCAGGAACACTTTTATGTCTGACCCCTGAAACGGGGGTTTGTTGTCCGATTTAAGGACTGCCAGGCCATGCATTACAAAAATCAATTCCAGTGTCAGAATGACAGCCGACGATGCTGTCGACTTGACAATTTCCAACTCTGGGCAGTGAAAGTATTTGTCTACGACGACTAGTCTGTACCGTCCATCCAGGGGGGACTCGAAGTCAGCACTCACCCGTTCCCAAGGACGTTCAACCCTGGACATAGACATGATGGGGGCCGGAAGTCCGGACGTCCTAGATGACTGGCAAGAGATACATCTGGATAAAATTGTCTCCACAGTGGGTTCTAACCCCAAGAACCATACCTTCTCCCTCGGGTGAGATTTCGTCTTCATCACCCCTTGGTGCATGACTTGCACCACCAGTACAACTTTGTCTGTTAGTTCTGCTGGAATCATCAACCTCGAGTCTCTGAGCAGCAACCCATATGAAGAGAGCAACAGTTCTTCCTGCTGCCTAAACAGACTCCGTAGCCTCCGACAGGCTGATTCTGTCTTGTGACGCATCTCATGCAAGAAGTTTTTCCAGCACCCGGACTGAAGTGCCTCCTTGATGAACATTCATCCCGCAGGGAGGCAGTGCGTACTTCCTTCAGATTCGGGGCAATAGGCATGTGATCCTACGCCACCAGGAGCAGGTCATCAGCCAGTTTTGACTCTCTCAAGGTGGCAGCTCTTCAGGTGCCAGGATAAAAAGTTGTCTGGATTGTCTGTTCCACAAAGTCATATTCTTGCAGTTGGATAGTTCATGTTTTGATCTGCAGCAGTGGATGATGGTAAGTGCCTGAGAAGATCAGGATCAGTGGTTTGTGATCTGACAGCACATTGAATGAATGTCCATACAGGTAAAGATGGAAATGGCGAGATCTCCAAAGCACAGCTATAGCCTCTTTTTCAATTTGAGAGTTTAGGGATTCAGGTTGAGTCAGCACTGTCTTTAGGGCCTGCCACTGTTTTAATGTCCTTCACTTTTTATGGATCTGCCGACATGTCGTCCTTGTAGAATACAAAACCAAAGAAAGCCAGGCAGTCTTTAAGGAATTCACACTTTTTTCCAATTCAGAGTGAGGCCATTTTCACAGATTCGTAGCAGGACTGCCCGCAGCCGTGATACGTGTGTGCTGAAGGTGGGTGTGAAAATCAGGATATCATTGCTTACATAAACCACCGGACTTCAGCAGCTGCAGAAACGCTGAAACGTAGTCACTTTTACCTGAATAGACCTATATGCAACGAGAAAGGGGTGGGAATTTAACGTGACTCCTCGTGAAGTGGGTGCTGATTGGTAGCCCGCTCGCAGGTCTAGCTTAGAGAAGAATTGCGAGACTTCAATGCCGGCCAGCAGATCGTCAAATGTATGGGTGGGGTGCCTCTCCCTCTTCACGGCTTTATTAGGAAGGCACATTTCTATGCAGATGCTGACTTTGTACATGCCTTTGGGCATCCGAGCTACGACAATTGGGGAGACCCACAGTGTGGGCCCAACCGCCATCTTGATGATACCAGCCTCTTCCAGGTTGCGTTAAGCAGTTCTTGTTCCACCATCAGTCTTATTTGGAAATAGACCTGGCGGTGTTTGAGCGCCACTGTTTGAAATGTGGGATCTATGTGGAGGCGTATCTCATGCAATCTAAGGCAACCTATCCCTTTGAATATATCGTCAAACTCTGCCAATAGGCCCTTGATATCTTCCATGTGCACAGGAAATGCGAATTTGCCAAGATCAAGCTCTTCGGCAGTGTCACAGCTCAACAGAGTGGCAGTGTTCATATTGGGGATGTAGACTTTCCCCTGAGTCATAGCGTCCACATGCTGGAACCTCAGCTTTGCGACTCCCTGTAGTGGTATTGGCGTGTCACTTCTGTAGGCTAAAATGCATACACTGGTAGGCTCATGCTTTATGCCTCCAAACTGACCTGCGCTCATGATATTGACCAAAGCCCCCATGTCAATCAAAATCCTGCTTTGTGGCTTCCGACGCTTGGATGGTTTGCATCCCAACTGTGAAATGATGAATACATCAGAATCGTCATCTGAGTCTTCAGGTTTGGGGTTGTCTTCAGTGCCTACTTGCCACAGCTGAGCCAAGCACTGAGTCTGGTTTCTGGACGGTGTAGCAGGCGTGCCTGCTTTGCATAGCTTTGCAAAGTGTCCAAGGCGCCGGCATCTGCTACACTCCACCCCAGGTTGGGCATCCACTGCAATTGGCAATATGCCTCTGCTATAAGCACAGGATCTCGAGGTGAGGACGGCAAACTGTCACTCTCTCTCCCTTGGGAGCGAGTCTGCAGTTGGCTGGGCAAAGCTGATCCTCCCAGGTGGCATTTCATGGCAGGTTGAACCTCCTGGAAGTCGAGGGTCTGGATTGCTGCTTCCATCTTCCCAGCTCTTCTGTCACTTTGTGGTAATGGCCCAGCTCCAGGATTCTGTAGTGGAATTCCAGGTGCCCTCAGAATCGGGCACTGAAGTTCGTTCGAGTGGCAACCTTGAATTAATTGTTCCCTCACCTCATAGGTCTTATCTGCTAGACCACATGTGAATGCCATCTGCTGTAATTGTGCGTGGAACGTGTCAAACGGCTGCAGCGTTGCTAGCCGCGCCTGTCGTAGTTGAAATCGCTCAAAATCAGCATTCGCCTGCAGGCTGAACTAGTCAGCCAAGGCTCTCTTAGTGCTGTCATGAAGGTGTTGACGGAAAAGAAAAATGGAGGAGGCACCCTGATAACCGCGGCAGGGTCCTCCTCCTCATCCCTCGCCCTTGGGTAAGGGGGAGGGATAAGTCCTGGCGCTGGGAAAGCCTGCAAAGGGCGACAAAAGAAAGGGGCGGGTCAGGCCCCATATAAGCGGCGGGCGTCCTGCTGCAAAGAACTTTCAGCTTTCAGGAGAAGGATGCCTGTCGCAGCAGAAGAGGATTTTCGTTTTGTTTTGTTGGCCTTCGCATGGTTTGGAGGAATCGTTTGCCTGGAGGATTTTGTTGCTCCAGGAAGACTTCGTTGCTCAGAAGGACTTTGTTCGAGCGGGCAGAGAGCAGCTGAGGATGACCGGGAGCTGCGGAGCTGAGGCGTGGACTGCTGAAGGCACCAGAGCAGTGAGGAAATCGTTGCAGCGTCGCAGAAGGAGCCAGAGGTGCTAACCGCCGCAGGAACAGCTGCAGGAAGTCGAGGAGCAGCAGTGATCCTGCGGTCCAGGGCGGCGAATCGACTTCACCGGCGTGGAGTGGAGGCGTGAGCAGGCTGTTGTGTGCAGTTCCCGGAACGTCCTGAAGTGAAAGAAAGGTACATTCAAATTCGTCTGCCACGGTCAGCGCAGATGGGGGAAGCTTTGCAAAGCCACGCTGGTGATTACACGTAACTGCATTTTACAATTGAGACTGGAGGCAATTTTGCAATCGGGTGGCCAGATATTTATGTACTTTCGATGGTATTTAATGGCCGGGCACGCTAGGGTAAAACAGTGCTAACGAACTGCCGCATTTTGAACATTATTAAGGATATTTAAAGCATGCTGCATTTACAAGTGCCTGCATTGAAGGCCGGGCTCGCCTGGTTGAAATTGACTGTGACGGCAGGCTCCACCGGAGTGCAAGCGGTGCAAGTTGTTTTTGCATTTGGCAGAGGTGAACAACAAAGGAGGGTGTCAGAGCACTAAATACAAAGGAAAGACTGGTTGCCTTAACAAATTCAAAGAAGAAATTAGGAGAAGGGCATATTTCACTGAATAACCTGGAAGGCTGTTGTAGGGGCAGTGCATGTGCCTAGGTTTGTTCAGTTAAGGCAAGTGTGTGCTCACAGCTGAGAGTGGAAATGATGGAGCCACAGGGTCAAGGTGCAAGAGGGTTTGCCTGCCCTAAAAAGGACCTGGAGGCCTTTCTGGCCATGGCTCGGATGGTGGCAGACAAGCATGGCCCAGACTGGATGGAGATGATGGCCTCGCACCCAGGGGTTGAAGCTGCCGGGCGCAGCCAAAGGGCTGAATCACCTCTTTTGTTCCAATCCACATCCAATGAGGAGGCTTTGATGGAAATCCATGCATTAGAAGAGGGCGAAGAGGAAGAAGAGGAGCAGAGCGAGGAGGAGGAGCCAGTGACGAAAAGGAAGAGGATCATGACAGAGAAAGCCAAGGCTAGCAAACAGCATGCCAAAGCTGCCAGGAGGTGCAGATCGGTAGGTGCTAAAGGAAAGGGGAGGGTGCAGGAGTCTGTAGCCTTGACGGCACCTGCACCTGCTAAGGCTCTGACGAATCGTTGTGGCGCACCCAGGGCTCCTGTAGCCAACCCGGCGGTAGTAGCAGGGGGCACCACATCCCTGGAGATGGTAAAATGTATGTTCATGCAGTGTATGAAAGCATGGGGAAATGGGAGTAATGGCCAAATGTTATGTGGTAATGTGAATGCATTTAACCAGTTGGGAAGGAATGCTGAGGAGGTTCACCATCAGGGGGAAAACCAGGGGTCAAGGGGCTTGGCTTCTGGGGCAGTAGTTGGGATGGGTCTGTTGGCACAATGTTGGTACAGCACCATCAGGCCAGCAGGCGGTAGGGCAAGCATGGTGAGGGCAAAGGGCAGCGGTACCTGGGGTCACCTCTGGGTGAGGGGGGGCAGACAAGGACCGCATCCGGTGCTGGCTCCCATAGTCAACCAGGTACAGGTCGGGGTAGCGAGCAATGGCACGCAGTATGGGGGGCCTATGCCAGACTCTGCCCCTGCAAGGGTGGCAGTGAATTCCCTGGTATGGCATATTCCAAGGTCATACAAGGACAGGGTATGGCAAAAAGAATTTTTGGAAATCCTGGATCTGGTAGGAATGGAACCTGAGAGTGAAGGGTTAAGGGAGTAACCCGAGAAAGACAGGGAGAGACCAAAGGTGGAGGCTACTATTCACAACTGGATGAGGGCCTTTAGGATGTATACTTCCATCATGCTTGAGAAATTCCCACAGGATGGGGTGGCAATGACGGCATATGAGCACTACATTCACAATCTGTATCTAAAACATGGCACCGATGCTTGGCTCAAATATGATAGGGGCTTTAGACTTAAGATGCAGGTTTGGCCAGCTATTACCTGGGATGAAGGGGATGTGGGCGGGTACATAGACAAGATGGCACCTGCCAGGGAATCTGGAGACAAGGCGCAAGGGGAGAAGCCGCAATACTGGAAGAACAAATGGTCTTACTGAAATAGAGGCAGGGGGTCCTTTTGTGGGAACTCCTCCTGAAACAACCATTCCAGCTTCCAGGGAGAGCAGCCGGAATGCTGGAGGTTTGCAGAAGGTAACTGTACCTTCGGCAAAGTTTGTAGATTCAAGCACGCAAAAGGCAAGAGCTCAAGGGATCGCAGCTCCTCTTCAGGGGAAGGGAAGCAGCATAGCAGTGACAAACCTAAGGAAAAAACAAAGCGTGATTAAAAACCAGTTACCCACACCAGCCCGTTTGCATGCGTAGATTCCTTTTTTAAATGTGTACCACAACATTATTGATGCTAAAATTCTCTGGGAAGGCTTTACGTGGGGTTTCAGGATTCCTTTCACTGGGGCGAAGGTTGGTAGGGAAGATAGCAGTTTAAAGTCGGCATTGGTGAAGCCGGAGGTATTGGCACAAAAAGTGAGAAAGGAAATCAAACTCCGGAGGGTTGCTGGCCTTTTTCTTCCCCGCCTTTGAAGAATTTTGTAGTATCACCTTTAGGGTTGGTTCCTAAGAAGGAGGAAGGGCAATACCGGTTAATACAGCACCTGTCCTTCATGGAAGGGGAATCCGTGAATGATGGCATAGCGGAGGAGCAGTGCAGGGTGCGTTATGCATCATTTGAGGAGGCGGTTGAGATGGTGAAATCCACATGGAGAGGTGCTCTGATGGGTAAGGCTGACATAGTGTTTGCATTCAGGTTGTTGCGAATTCACAAGGAGAGTTACCATTTACTGGGCCTCAAGGTTTAAAATGATTACTTCTTTGACAAATGTTTGCCAATGGGCTGTGTTGTTTCGTGTGCATACTTTGAAACATTCATCAGCTTTCTGGAGTTTGCATTAAGGCAAAGGAACTCAGTGGAGGGGGGGGGGGGTCCTGCACTACCTCAATGATTTCTTGTTTATCGGTAAGAAGGGAACGGCGGAGTGCCGGTCGCTCATGAGATCGTTTCAAGGACTGACTGAGGAAAATGGGGTGAACACAGTGGGCCTGGTCACAACACTGACCTTTCTAGGGATTGAGATTGATTCAGTAACAGGGGAATGCAGGCTGCCCAGCGATAAAGTGCTGAAATTGAAGGAAACGATCAAGGTGTTGAGGGGCAGGAGTAAGGCCACCTTGAGGGGGCTTCAATCGTTGGCGGGAAATCTCAGTTTTGCGGGAAAGGTCATTCCGGCAGGTAAGGTGTTCGCTAGGAGCATCAAGCTTAAAACGGTGGGGCTACAACACGCAGCACAGCATGTCCATCTGGGGGTGGAGGTTAAGGAGGATCTCCGAACGTGGGATGGATTTCTGGATAACTTTAATGGGGTGTTGTTATGGAGAGAGGAGTTGGACAACAACGAGGGGCTTAAATTGTTCACTGATTCCTCAGGTTCACATGGTTTTGGGGCCATCTTGGGGAGCGAGTGGTGTGGCCGGCAGCGTGGCATCACAAAGGGATTACTAAGGACATCACACTGCTAGAGTTGTTCCCCATCATAGTAGCTTTTAAAATGTGGGGCCGACAGCTGGGGAACAAAAAGGTGTTGATCTGGTCAGACAACTTGGCAGTGGTACAGATCATCAATCAGGGGGCGTCCAGTAATTCCAGGGGTTCTGAAGCTGCTTAGAGAGCTCACAAGGAGCCTGCTGACTCTGAACACAGAGGTGAGGGCACGACATATCCCTGGTGTGAAATATGTGGCTGCTGACTCTTTCTCTCGTTTACAGTGGGAGAAGTTTCGGGGGATCTGTCCAGAAGCAAACATGACGATGACCCCGTTCAAGGCACAGTGGTGGGACATGATTGGGGGGATCTGAATTCCTTAATCTATGCTGTTCTGGCACCTGCCACAATGAAGACATACAAAGCGTGCTGGGAACGGGTCTTGGCCTTTCAGAACAAAGTGTTGGCAGAGGGACAAAGGGAGTTGCCAGTGCGGGCCTTTGTGGGATGGTGTTGGTGGTCGGGGAGAACCAAATCTTGGATGGCCTATCATTTGGCGGCAATTGCGCACTATTAGAAGTTAAGGGGCAGGTCTGATCCCACTAAAGAACATTATATTGTAATGGCAATGAAAGGTTGGGCCAAGCAGGCTGAAAGGAAGCCATATGAAAGGCGGCCCATTGATGTGGTGAAATTGCACAGTATGATTAAACACCTAGGCGGGGTGTGTCGGAACAAGTACGAGAGGGTCTTGTTCGCGGCTGCTTTCACGTTAGCTTTCTTTGGGGTATTCAGAGTGAGTGAGCTAGTACCTGAGAATAGGGATGACAGGGGCTCTAGGTTTTTGAGGAGTGGTGACGTACATTTAGCCAAAGGTCGGTTGTGCATTTTTCTGAGAAAATCCAAGACACATCAGAAAGGGAAAGGTAGGACGGTTACAATCGTCGGCACACAAGGCAGCACGGTGTGCCAGGTGGGATGCGTTGTGGGGTATCTCCAGCAAAGACCGCCTACAGGCAAGGGGTCCCCTCTTCTCTTTCACAGTGATGGGTCGGCCATGAGCCGTTTTCAATTCAAGAGGGTCATGGACATGGCACTGAAGAAAATGGGAGTTACAGAGGGAGTGTTCGGGACGCATTCCTTTAGGATAGGGGCAGCCACTTCTGCGGCAGAGATGGGCCTGGGTGCAGATATTATCAAGCAAATAGGGGGATGGAAATCGGGGTGTTTTACGAGGTACATCAGGCCAGATAAAATGTAATGCTAGCAGCTTCCTTCTCATCTCCTTCCTAGTAGCTGCAACACAGAGAAGGAGGCGGTCCGTCTGGGTGGTAGGGCATTCCTTTGTGTCAAGGGCCGGGGCGAACTTGACGGCCGAGCAGGAGGTGCTGACCGCTGGTGAATACAGGATATGGTACAGGATATGGTGTCATGGGGTGCCGGGGATGAGATGGGCACAGCTACAGGATCACATTTGCAAGTTGCTGGGTAAGCAGCACAAGCCTGACGTCTTGATCATACATCTCGGGGGCAATGACTTAACGAGCCTGGCGAGAGGAACCGTGATGAGGGAGATGATGTTTTCATTACAGGAGTTGTCAGCACAGCTGGGGGAGACCGAGATTGTGTTGTCTGAAGTCATTCTGAGGCAAGAATGGAGGGGTGCCGAGAGTCACTCAGCTGTGGAGAAATCGAGGAGGAAATTGGTGTTGCGCAATGGCAAAATTCTGCAGGGGCATGGCTTGATCAACCTGAAATCCCCGGAATACTACTTGAAAGATGGAGTGCATTTTTCCGCATCGGGGATCGATCTGTTTTTTTGGAATGTTTGTACAAAGGTCTTGGAACTGTGAAGGAGCGAAGGGGGGAGCCGCGGTGGGCGGTAACCCACCTTCGGCGTGGCAG
Organism: Ambystoma mexicanum; assembly: GCF_040938575.1. Taxonomy (NCBI): domain Eukaryota; kingdom Metazoa; phylum Chordata; class Amphibia; order Caudata; family Ambystomatidae; genus Ambystoma; species Ambystoma mexicanum. The sequence goes on along the minus strand of NC_090929.1, from coordinate 1,383,910,123 downwards.
TGCTTTGGCAACCAGTGACAAGAGACAGACTCCGATTGAGCCACTGCAAAGCCGGAAGGGTCTTTGCTCTTTCGGATCAGGTAGTAGCAATGAGGGCTCAGCGTCCCCACAACAAACGGCGGTCTCTCAGCTCAGGAACACCTGCAGGGGCAGGCGGGTCTCAGACACAAAGGGTTGGGGGAGTTGAGTCTATTATGGACTTGGCTGGGGAAAGGGGGAAGCAGGTTTTGGACACGGAGCAGTCGCCACACCTTCGGAACTATTTTCACTATTGTTTGCTGTGTTTTATTATGTGTGAAAATAAATCTGCTGCCTTTTTATGCCAAAAGAAGACATGTCTCATTCTGCAACTTACTAGTGGGAAATGGAAGGGGCCAAAAGAATGAGCAAGGGTGATGTATGTTGGCATAATAAATGTACAGATGCCCAGGTTATAGGAATTGTCATTTGCGGGAAGAGTTTCAAAAACCTTGTGTATGCCTGCCCTACGTGTAAGAGTAATGCAGACTTTTTCCATCTGTTACTGTCGAAATCGGCACTCGTATCAAAATAGAGTTCTAGCCTCATTTGGGCCCAAGCATGGAAGGAGTCCCCTGAGCATCAAATTCATCAATGGGGATTGATGTGCCACTTTCCTGGCTGCACATGACCTCGGGGCAGCCACACAAGGGATGGGCTCATCGTCTGAGTCAGCCATCCTCGTCGCCAGTTGTGGGGTCCTCTAATGGCCTGACTGCCACTGAGGGGGAAAGAGTGTTGTGTCCCTCCTAGATACCGGTGCCACGTGCCCCACAGGCAGGGGCTTGGCTCAGCCTCTGACACTCGTGCACACACACAGAGAGGGGACACACACACAGCCAGCATGGATCTCTGGTGCCTCTGGAGCCTGTGCGCTGCGGCTCCAATTTTATTAACCGTGGTATCGCTTAGTGGCGTCACCACATGCTTGATTGTTTGCGTGCCAGTTGGTGCACAGGACCCGTTCTGTTCATGGAGCAGCGCTTACATCTAGAGCTCTAACAGGTGCTCCTCAGTGACCTTAATGACCTCAAGTCACTAATGTATCATCCAAAGCAAGCCTGTGCCACCTCTGCTCTCTAGACCCAGTGTGTCATGGTCTGATGACTCGATGTCACTGCTGAGATGAAATAGTGCCTTATGGGACCTGTAGTCTTTGTCCAATCTAAGAAGTGGACTTTAGTACCTGTTGCCAATAGTGTGTACAAGAAAAAGCTCAGTACTTGAAAGTTGTGCCCTGATAACATGGAGCCAGCTGGACACCCTTGCACGATCTCTTAAAAAAACAAACCCTTACAACGCCTTCCCCTCTCACCTTCCCATCATGCCACCTGTTGTGTTGCTTCATCTGCTTTTCTAGGAGCGAGGAGATTTGCTTAATTTAGTCGTAATCTTTCTTTTCTAATCGTTGATGCTGCGGTTTTGGACGTTTGCTTCCAGGACAGACCTTGAGGCTACATGTTGGTGGATGGAGTCCCCCACTATTATTTGAGGGGGGGCTTTCCGGCCCTCAGAGACCAGCAAACAGAGTAAAAAAAGTTTCCAATTTAAGCGTGAGCATGTGAAGCAAAATAACCTTGCTCAGTCTCATGCTGGGCTGCAATTAGTTGTCACCCTGTCCCTACTTGTTTTGTGTCTTGTTTATCTATACAATTAAATCTCATCCTACCCACCAGTGACTGCTCATTACTTACCTGCATTCGAAAACCCAACAATTAAGTAAAATTAATAAGCTTTTCAAAGCTGCCTATCCATGTTGTCTCGCTAGTTTTGGCGACAAGGCTTGCATTGTGCTACCTGTGTGTAGTATGTTACTTTAAGAAACACACACGACAGAGTGACGTAACTCTTCTGCGTGAAATAACCGGGGCGTTCCCGCTGTGCCTCAGTGCATGTGCAGAGCCTGGATGGTAAGCAACGTGTCTGGTGTCGGTTGTGTGACTGGGGGGTGAGGGGGGGGGGGGGCTTGCCTCATGCCAGGACCTATGGGATCCGTACTACACTGGCAACGAGGTGTTCTTACGGACCGACAGTCAGGCCAGGCAGCGGTGAACACGATCAGCTGCTCGAAGGGAGAACGTTCATTAGCCGCATAGCCAAAGTGTGCGTCACGGTGAGGGACAATTTGCTTTCCTTTTTCTATCTGCTCGCAGAGGTTGTGGCTCCCTACGGGAGTGCACGTGCGCCTCCCCATTCGATTTCTGGAGCATCCACGGATGCAATGCTTCAACTCATTTAACAAAAAATGGACAAAGAAACATTGACTGACACGGTATTGGAGAAAAAGGGACATTTCTTCCTTCTGTGTGCCCTGTTTTTTTCTCTTTGGTTCCTGCTATTGTGCATGAATTCGACGGAAGGAGGGGGAGGACATTTTCTTCTCTTCTCCAGTATTTATTGGGTCTCTTCTCTGTATCCATGGAGGAGGGTGGTATCAGCAAGGTGGGCTCCAGATAGCTCAGTGAGGGTGGCAAGTGTCATCTGGCTTGCAGCCCCTACCAGGAAGGGGTGCCTGTGCACCCATGTGCCTGCCTCGGTTGCAGCCTCTGTCAAAAAGGGGTGCCTGTGCGATATACACCCAGTTCCATCTACTGGAACTGACACAATGCAGGAAAATCAGGATGGTGGGGCTGCAACTGGTGGAGTCGCCCAGGTGGCAGTGCGTGTGCCGCGCCAACAAGAGTTGCTTGCCCCAATGCCGGAGTTTGATGTCTTGGGGGCACCATTCAGTCTAGGGCCAAAGTGGAACTCCTGGATTGATCGCCTGGAGATGTACTTCAGGGCCACAGGAGAGACGGACAATGAAAGTAAGGTGGCAACCCTCATCTATGCAGCTGGCCCTGCAGTTCATCAGATCTATAAATCATTGCAACAAGTCCATGCAACATACGCTGCACTAAGTCTGTGCTAAGGGACCACTTCATGCTCGTTGCGAACATGGATTACGAGAGGCTCATTATGTTTAATGCCAAGCCGAAAGACGATGAGCCATTGGACACATTTCATGACCGTCTTCGGTGCCTCTCGGCCACGTGTGCGTATGAGAATGAGGAAGGTATGATACAGAACCAATTGATCCAAGGGTGTGCATCTGGCAAGTTGCGCCGGCAGGTACTGAGGGAGCCTGGGTTGACGTTAGCACAAATTCTTGAACTGGGTAGATCGCATGAAGTAGGGGAAACACATGCCTCCAAGATGGACGCTGCGATACGCACGCTCAAGATCAATGAGGTGTGCACATTGGGGTGCGGCCAAGCAGCGAGAGGGGCCTGGAGAAACATGGCACCAACACGTGAGAGGGGTGCAATGGCACCAGCATTGTGCCTCATGTGCAGGTATGACAGCCCGCATCCATCGGAATGTCCGGCGAAGGGGAAGGCGTGTGTGGCAGCTCAGACCATTACGTGCGGATGTGTTGCGCAGCGCTCCCGGTGGTCGTTCAGAGGGGCCCATTCAGGGTCGGGTCCTTCAGACAACAGCTGCCTTAGAATGTGGCCCTCACGGACCAAGAAGAAGAGGTGGCAGAACTGGAGATTGAAGAGGAGGAGGATGAGGATGAGGAGAACATATTCTTCATATCCAGCAAGAGTGTGCTGACTGCGAAGACAAGGAGACAACCAAAGCATATGGTACGAGTTGGCAACTTGGTAATTCCCATCTTCGTGGACACGGGAGCTTCTGTCAACATCATGGCCAAAGCGCATTATGAGGTGAAGGATGACCCTCTGGTGCGGAAGCACCCTAGGGCACACATATTCACGTTCGGAGGGGACCAACCCATTCCCCTGTTGGGGCGTTTGTATCTCAAGTGGAACACGGATCCAGAGCGATCAAAGCCAGGTTTTTCATCATGGACATTAGTGGGAACACCTTGTCGAGTTGTGCCATCGCTGAGGCACTGGGGAACGTGACATTTGCATACAGCATGTATGTCGAGGATGTGCAGGCAGTGCTGGAGAGATTTGCAGACGTGTTTGTTGGAATTGAGCAGCTGGTGCGAGAGCCAATTAAGCGGCATATAGATAAATCTATTTGCCCAGTCGCCCTGAAACCCCAGAGAGTTCTGATTCACCTATGGGAGCTCGTGGACAAAGAGCTGGAGAGTCTGACTAGACATGAAATTATCGAGAAAGTGCAAGGGCCAACGTCCTGGGTGTCGCCCATTGTTATAGCAAGAAAACCTATACAGCCTGAGTCGGTCAGAATCTGTGTGGACATGAGGCTGCCAAATAAGGTGATAAAGAGGGAGAGGCATTTGACACCCACAATTGATGACGTTATCGCTCAGTTGCAAGATGCCAGGTTTTTCTCAAAGCTTGATCTGAGGGCCGGGTATCATCACCATCAGGTTGTGTTACACCTCGAGTCCAGGTACATCACCACTTTTTTGACTCACCAAGGATTATACCAGTACAAACGCCTCGGTTTTGGGGTGTCCTCAGCTGCAGAAGTCTTCTAGAATATCATACGGGATGCCCAGGCTGACCTGGAGGGCGTCATAAACATTAGCAATGACATTGTCATGTTTGCAAAGTCAGAAGTGGAGCACATGGCGAGGCTGGTTAAGAGACTCTGGCAGATACAGTCGCTGGGACTCGCCCTACACAAGGAGAAGTGTGAATTTCTCAAGACAAGCATCGGTTTTGTCTTCAAGGAAGGCGGCTTGTCGCTTGATCCATGAAAGATTCAAGACATTATGAACGCCAGGCCTCCTGAGACGGCGACAGAGGTGTACAGTTTCTTGGGGATGGTGACATACTGCGGGAGCGTCATTAGGAATCTGGCCATGAGGTCGGAACCATTGAGGAGCCTAACGAGAAAAGACAATATCTGCCAGTGGGACCCAATGAAGTAAGCTGCTTTTGGTGATGTGAAGTCGGCCCTCACGGCAGAGGGCACAATGGCGTTCTTTGACCCATCTCTTCCGTCCAAAATAGTTGTGGATGTGAGCCAGTTTGGCCTCGGAGCATTACTTATATAGCTGGATGCCAAGCGTGAAGTGAGGCCAATAGCATTTGCCAGCCGTGCCCTCTCTGAAAAGGAGCAAAGGTATTCACAGATTGAGCGTGAGGCCTTGGCGGTGCTGTGTGGGTGTCGGCACTTCCGCCTGTATGTGCTGGGAAAACCTGTAATGGTGGTGATGGACCACAAAATGGCACCACTTTGAAGAGTGTTATATTTTCATGTAGTTCTCAAATTCGGTAATGTTCCAAAATTTTTTTGTGCTTAAATGGAGCTCACTGGGTCGAAAAAAGGTCCAATGACACTTGGGCCTTAATACATGTAATGATTTGAAAAACAGAGAGGAAACCACCCTGTAGCACCCAGCGCTCACTGTTTGCCTCGTATCATGAGGCTAAATTCAGTACTTGAAGCTCAATTCCATTCTTTGTTAAATTAGTTAATTGGTTTTTGAAGAATCTGTGTAATTATTTGATGTATTTCTTTCAAAATATGCGATTTTAGCCTCTTGGTTTATCAAAGATTTTAGTCAGGAGATTGTGTTCAAATCACACAATACATTAGGCGTTTTCCCAATCCCTCTACTCAAAATCACAGCTCTTGACAATGCATTTCGGTGTCTAGCACCATCTTCAGGGCTAAATTTCAACATAAATTCACATAATGCATATATAACAAATGTAAGTAATAAATGTACATGCCAGCAATGAGATTTAGTTCCATCCCATAAAAAAGAAAAAAGTATAATGTGTATATTAGTACCATTATGCGTGCCACAATAATTGTCTTTATCTTTACTGAACGTATGTATACAGCCATATAAAACTTTCATTACCTGAGCTGTCTCGTATGCGCGTGAACTCCTCATAAATGTAGATATGTCAATGCAGTGTCTCTGTTAAGAGAAGAGAGAATACTCTAAGCTCACTGTCTAGTTTAGTGACATTAACAACTAACGTGGACTCCCATGACTCGGCAAAACTTCCTACCTTGCTTCTCCTCTCAATCCAACTGTTCATAGAAATGGTTGCAGCTGCGCATGACTGTGCGCGCCTTAGTAGCCTCGTCACCAAGGAGACACCGGTGCCGCCTGTCCTCCATGATTGGACAAGACTGACGTGCCTCCGGCCCCACCTCCTCGCATAAGCGTGGGGGCGGGATGATGCGTCTCCTAGGTAATGTGTCGTCATCACATCGCGAGATTACTTTCAATCCGTAAACAACATTTACAACCAGGTACAAAGGTCCACATATGCATTTTCATCATCAGATCTACATTGGGCAGTATGAAAGTTATACTGTCGTGTGGCTTTCATCTGTGCAAGTAACCAGGCCGTGAATGCGGCATCTGGGTGTGTGCAGAGATGGGAAGAGTCACGAACTGTCTTATAGTTGCATACCTTGCCGTTTGTCACTGTGGTTCCATCCGTACAATATGTCAAGATAAAGGGCCTCATTCCGACCCAGGCGGTAAGTTACCGCCTGGGTCGTACCTTTACCACCATGGCGTAAACTACGTTTACGCCATGGTGGTTGGCGGACTTACCGCCCCATTCCGAGGTTGGCGGGCGGTAAGTCCCCAATCCCCATTTACCCTTCCCCATTCCCATTTTTGCCCCATAGGGCATAATGGGAGTGGGGAAGGCGTTAATTACGCCACCGTAAATTACGGTGGCGTAATTAACATCAAGGTCCCTTAGCGCCATGGATTTTAACACCTGCTAAAAGCAGGTGTTAAAACCTCCATGGCGCTAAGGGACCTCGGAATCAGGCGGTAAGGGTCGGCGCTGTTTACGCTGCCGTAAACCCCTTACCGCCTGGGTCGGAATGAGGCCCAAAGACAATTATAAATTATACATTTAGCATCTCGTTACTAATCGGCACTTTGTGTTTGTTTATGATTCTCTCAATGCAAGGTGAATCACCCTGTCGACAATCGTTACATTATCATTAAATTGTTATACCGACGCCCATCTTGTCCCAAGAGCATACTTATTACATCCTAAGGGGGAAAAAAAGCCCTCTTAAAGATAAAATTGTGTATCAAACCAGAATACTGTTACATTAAGTATGTATTGTACGGATGGAACCACAGTGACAAACAGCAAGGTATGCAACTATAAGACAGTTCGTGACTCTTCCCATCTCTGCACACACCCAGATGCCGCATTCACGGCCTGGTTACTTGCACAGATGAAAGCCACACAACAGTATAACTTTCATACTGCCCAATGTAGATCTGATGATGAAAATGCATATGTGGACCTTTGTACCTGGTTGTAAATGTTGTTTACGGATTGAAAGTAATCTCGCGATGTGATGACGACACGTTACCTAGGAGACGCATCATCCCGCCCCCACGCTTATGCGAGGAGTTGGGGCCGGAGGCACGTCAGTCTTGTCTAATCATGGACGACAAGCGGTGCCGGTGTCTCCTTGTTGACGAGGCTACTAAGCCGCGCACAGTCATGCGCAGCTGCAACCATTTCTATGAACAGTTGGATTGAGAGCAGAGTCAAGGTAGGAAGTTTTGCCAAGTCATGGCAGTCCACGTTAGTGGTTAATGTCACTAAACTAGACAGCCAGCTTAGAGTATTCTCTCTTCTCTTAACAGAGACACTGCATTGACATATCTACATTTATGAGGAGTTCACACGCATATGAGACAGCTCAGGTAATGAAAGTTTTATATGGCTGTATACAAACGTTCAGTAAAGATAAAGACAATGATTGTGGCACGCATAATGGCACTAATATACACATTATACTTTTTTCTTTTTTATTGGATGGAACTAAATCTCATTGCTGGCATGTACATTTATTACTTACATTTGTTATATATGCATTATGTGAATTTATGTTGAAATTTAGCCCTGAAGATGGTGCTAGACACCGAAATGCATTGGCAAGAGCTGTGATTTTGAGTAGAGGGATTGGGAAAATGCCTAATGTATTGTGTGATTTGAACACAATTTCCTGAGTAAAAGCTTTGATAAAGCAAGTGGCTAAAATCGGATATTTTGAAAGAAATAAATCAAATAATTACACAGATTCTTCAAAAACCAATTAACTAATTTAACAAAGAATGGAATTGAGCTTCAAGTTCTGAATTTAGCCTCATGATACGAGGCAAACAGTGAGCGCTGGGTGCTACAGGGTGGTTTCCACTCTGTTTTTCAAATCATTACGGTGATGGACCACAAGCCTTTACTGACAATTATGGTGGGGTCATCCTCGAAGCCCCCAGCCAGGATAGAGAGGTGGATGTTGGTCTCTCTGGTGTACCAACCCGGTGCCAACAATGCAGCAGACTACTTGTCGAGACACCCACAGAAGAAGGGGGTTGACGCGGAGGACAAAGCCGAGGAAGCGGAGGAACATGTTTGTGGTCATTGAGTCCTCTACCCCAAACTCTATGCCAATCAAGGAATTGTCAAAGACCTCGGAGGAAGATGAGTGTTTTGGTCTCTATGAGGTGCGATGCAAAAAGGGGATGGAAGACCATTCTGGAAGGACTCAGCAAAAGAACCCAGGACGCCCGCATTACCTTGGAGCAAATGAAGAGGGTGAGGGATGAGCTGTTGTTCGCTGAATCCAGCCTACTTCTGAGAGGGCACAGAATGGTGGTCCCGGCAAGCAAAATTCAGCAAGTGATCTAGCTGGGCCACCGGGGACATCAGCGGATGGCCAAAAATAAGGCCCGCTTGGGTTGAAGGTCTGGTTTCTGGATTTGGAAACTAAGGTGGATGAATTCGTAGCCGGATGCATTTTGTGGCAGGCAGTGGCTCCAGCACAATGTGAGCCAATGCCCCGAAGCACACAGCCGTGGGAGACAGTGCATGTGGATTTTGGTTCAACAGGAAGAGACATACATTTTCTAGTAGTCATTGACCAATGGACACGGTACCCCGAAGTGGAGTTCCTGGAGTTGGTAGCATTTGGCAACGTGGCAGCGGCCCTGGAGAAGGTGTTTGCCACTCATGGACTGCCAGAGGTGGTGTGCTCTGACAACGGCCCACCATTTCAAGGTGAGAGCTTCAGCCAGATCATGAGTGAGTACGGCATCCACCATCACAAGATAACCCCTGTGTGGCCGAGGGCAAATGGGGAAGCGGAGCGGTTCATGAGGACCCTCAATAAGGTGTTCTGCATAGCCAATGGCCAGGGACACTGTCTCAAGTAATCCCTATACCAGTTCTTGAGGGAGTATCGGGCGACTCCCCATTGTTGCGCCAGAAGAGGCCATACTCAAAAGGTGTCCAAGGGGGATGCCGTCAGACCCAGGGGACCGAGGACCGGCAGAAATTGGCGATGACGGCCTGGCTATGGAGAGGAGAGCCAGGAATGAAGGGGAGAACATCCAACTAGGACTCAAACCGCACCAGCTGGCGCTGGGGGACGAAGTGATAGTGAGAAACTGGCACCCACGAGGGAAGTCGCTTCCGTATTAACCCAACCCCATGGGCATAGTGGCTGTGAAAGGGTCAAGGGTGACAGCATCAGACGGCAGCACCACAGTCACAAGGAATGCCAGTTTCTTCAGGAGGATCAGGGAAAACAGTTTGCCAAGTGGGTTGCCTGGAAGAAGGTGTGCAGAAGAGCCCGATGAAGGTGGAGGGGGTGACCACTCTCATGTCTTTCTGTAACAAGTGGACGCAGGTGCGGAGAGGCTGAGCTGGGTTGATGGCCGGCGATATCTGCAACGAAGTGGGTGGGGGAATCCTGCTCACCTAAAAGACTATCTGCTGGACACATGAAGTTGATTTTGAACGTTGCTGAGAGTTAATGCGGGGTTTGGTGATGTTATTGCCAAGTTGTGTTTCTCTGTTTTGTTATGAAAAAGGAGGAGTGTGGTGTGTTACTTTAAGAAACGCACGCGACGGAGTGACGTAACACTGTGGGTGTTCCTGCTGTGCATCAGTGCACGGGCAGAGCCCGGACGGTGAGCAGCCTGCCTGGTGTCGTCTGTGAGACCAGGGGAAGGGTGGTTTGCTGCATGCTAGGCTCTACGGGGCACGTACTACACTGTGGTGCTACGTGTATAGGCATTTGTTAGATACTACCACCATTTACCCAGTGTTTCCATCTTATGACCAGGTCGTACCGTTATGGCAGTTCCTGAAGAATGCCTAACCCAAGCCACAGTTGAGATTGCCAATGGTTGGTGGAGGCAAACTGAAACTGGATCAGAGGCGGATAACAAGGATTACTTTCCCAAACTGTTCGTCAGTGTATTGATTAAAAACAAGATACGTTTTTCGCCGAAGTTTGTACAAATGACTAAATCAGGTATAGACACATACACTCACGCAACAATGCACTGTTCCCGTTATTACTGTGCATGCACAGAACATGGCAGCATAGCGTGCCCCGAGACACTATCGTACATTTATATTTTATTAAAGATTTTTCTATTTTGTATTGCTCAGATGACCCATATATAGATCCCCTGGCCCCAGGGTCCTAAGGCTGCATGGATTGGCAACTGTATCCTGCAGGAAGAACACGAATTTCAGCAATGATCGGTTAACGCATGGCAGTGTGGCCAGAGAGAGCAGCAATTTGATTCCGCCACAGTTTAAATACATTCTCCCCCACTCGACCCTGCCGCCCTCCAGATCGGATATCCGATCGAGCGCATTTTGTAACAATGGATTGCCATTGCTCAGCATTCCCATCTGTAAAACACCTTTTTTTTTACGACTCACAAAAGAACTTTTATCATCGTGCGTGTTGGCTTCGTTGGTTGCCAGCAACGCTCCTCTTCAATACGTTTTCTCGGGCCGGTACAAGTTGCCATGGTGAAATAAACATTGAACGTCACTCCTAGCCATTGTTACCAAACACACCGTCGCTGCCAGTCATCAATTCTTCGTATCCGACGGGAGTTCCAATCCCATATGTTTGTAATTCCCAGCTGTTAACCAATATCCCGTTCCTTCTCTGAAATCTGTGTACCTAATTAAGCCACGTATTTCTTCATTCAAGTAAAACACACACTTCACTGGAGTGATCAGAAAGTTTAAATTAAAACACTCTCCGAAAAATGATGTATTTTGCATTACACTGAAAAGGCTTCATTGGGTCTCTTTAAATCTGTGTTCTGCAGATTGTCAATGAAATAACTTGTTTAAAACATTATTTTGGTAAGTTAAAGCTAGGATTTCTCTAGAAAACATTCTTAGGGTGCACACACAAGGGTTATAAATAATACTGTGGGTGGATGGGAATGGGTACACTGGCCAATAAAAGTCAACGAGTAGATAATTTGGGACTGATTCCCCAAGATTTGTGCTGGAGCAAACAAGGCGATGGCCCTAGGGATCTCTGATTTACACCGGCTTCTTTATACCTTATTCAGAAAGCTTGAACCCGGAGCAAAGCTACTTATGCCTGGAGCATATTTGAGATCCTCACCTGCAAATGCGATTCACGAAGATTTGCCCAAGAGCTTCTCAGAGATGCACCAGACAGCTCGAGCTTTGTTGCAGTTTTTGGCTTTGAGGAGCAGGACATGTAGCAAGTGCAAATCTGAACACCTCAGCGCCATCCCACGATTTGCTCCAGTACATCATTTTTGGAATACTTCGCATTTTACAAATGCTACATAACAAAACAAGCTTGAAAGCCAAGATTCACGCCTCGGTCTCCCAATTCCACTCTTACACCAAATTACAATTTGCTGTTGTTGGAACTGTGCGTTCAATAAGGCTTACTTACAAAGATCACAAGATAAATAAACCTGATAGTATAAAGGAGATCTTTTAAGAAACATGTTAAGCACAATGAGTATGATTTACTCTCTAAAAGAGTAAAACTAAACGAAAACGTGTTCCTGAAAAATGGTTGCAAATCAATCCAACAAACTACAAAAGGGGCTTCAACTGGGCTGAGAGCAACAAAGAGCTCCGTACAAAACCGGTACTCATTCCATCTGCCTCAGGCTGGTTCGCAGAGGTCAGGGGACCTGCAAGAAGCGTCCAGGATCGATTTAGGGGCTGCTCAGGTGACCTCTGATACCAAAACCACCATCTTTGAAGGGTACTTTCACCTCCAAAAATGGCTTCATCTGGGCTGAGAGCAACACAGAGCCCATTACAGCACCCCCAGAGACACTCATTCCATCTGCCTGAGACTGCCTGCAGCTGTCGGGGCAGTGGTAGAAGTGTACCAAAAAAAAGTAACAGAACACATTTTTCAAGGGTTGCTGCCATAGGGCTTGACAGCAAATTGGGTTGAAACAGATTTCAGTTTAGCTGTAACTGCTATTGGGTAGTAAAGTGGAGAAATGTGCTTTAACTTCATCAAGAACAGTTCCGGAATGGTGAACATGGTTGAAAAAAAGTAGTGGAGCTGTTAACAGTAAAAAATAAAAGTAGTGGAACTCCGCTCCCTTCGACCATCGATCTAGGGGCTGCTCAGGTTACCTCTGAAATCCTTGAAAGGTCTTTCCACCTCCAGCAACAACTCCTGCTCCCAGCTTTCCCACGGACCTGCCTCCATTCTAACCACCAATTAGGGGCACTGGTCTTGGATAACGTGACCGGGGTCCATGAGCTAAAAGCGCCATACATCTTAAGGTGACTTTCCCCACCGGAGATCCCAGTAACAACTCCTGCTCCTAGCCAGCACTGCTCCTAATTTCCCATAGACCTACCTCCATTCTTACAACCAGTTGGGGGCACTGGTCTCAGATGATGTGGCAAGGGTCCTGGAGTCGAAAGCGGTGGCCATCTTATGGTGACTTTGCTCTGTCACATGGTTTAATGGTTCCATATCGGCATCCAGCCCATGGGCAACTTCAGTTAAGGGTGTTGTAGTAAAGGGCAATCTTCCAGCCTTCTTCCCTCAGTCTCTTGCCTAGCAGCCTTTGCTTTGCCCTGTTACTTATCTGTAAGTACCCATGATTGCTTCTTCTCAGCCTCACCCTCACCATGCAATTTTCATGCTATCTCTTCCTTTCCCTTCTATTTCTCTCTGCTTCGCTCAGAACATCTCAACTCTTTTCTCATCCCTACTATCTCTTCTCCTCAATGCCACCACTCTTCTCGCTCCACTACTCTCTCCATTCACAAAACCTACTCCAACCCCAGCTTTCCTTATGCTTCTTCTTCTCACATGTACCCCAGCACCTATTTCTCAGACTCAACCTACCTATTCTTCTACATAACACTCTTTCTCTTGCTCTTTGTTGTGTGCAGTCTGTCTGTGATAAAATCTCCTTTACCTCTGACTTCTTCCTTTCTTCTTCTCTTGACCTCATTACACTTACCGAAACCTGGATCTCTCCCACTGATTCTGCAACCTTTGCTGCCCTTCATGACCATGCCTACAACTTCACCCACTTGCTCCGCCAAACTGGCAGGGGTGGTGGTGTAGGAATGTTTTTATCTTCTAAACCTCCTATCTCTCCTACTTCTCTATCTCCTGCTAATTCTCCACAATCATTGCCCCTATGGCATACATATTATCTCTTCTCTATCAGCCACCTTGTCAGTAGGTCAATTCTTCGACCACCTCTGCCAACTAATTGACTGTCTCCCTACCGCTCACCACCTCAATACAATGGTGACTTTAACCTACACTCTCTCTCTCTCTGCTGCTCCATGCACTGACTTTAACTCTCTTCTCCTTAACCACTCACTCTCGTCTGTCCATTCTCTGCCCATCCATTCAAATGGAACTCCCTCGACCTCTCAACTCTCCAATATCTCCACCGCTCCTTCTCCCTCCGATCACTCTTTGGTGTTTGTCGCAAACTCCACTCCTGATTCGTCTTCTCTCTCTCCATCTAATACTACTGTTACTAAGCACAAGTTTCCCTCCACCATGAAGGGGAAGTGGGGCACGGGGTGGACCCCCCAAAATAAAAACATATGAAGTAACATTTTGAAGTAATTACTTTGTAGTAAATTACCACAAAGTAATTATTGTTGATGAAATTACATTGAACTGGTGCAGCATTCTATCCTGTCCTGGCGTAACCTTCCATCCTCTCTTGACGCAGACCTCAGCTAGTTTTGGCACAGTCTTCCATCTGGTCCTAGTGCTACGATCCATCTTGTTCCGGCATTGACATCCTGGTCCTGACGATCCAGGGGTTTTTCTTCCCCATAAAGGGTTTCTTTGGCTGCCGCTCTGGACTTCATATACTCTCCAGCATTGAACCCCTGCTGACATTGTGGCTTCAAGCAAAGACGGACATTATCTCAGTCAAGACTGTTGCCCAGCGGAACAGGAATGTCCAGTGGCTGACACCTCCTCTTGCTCACTTTTCTCTACCACTCCTACCCTCCTCTCCCGCTACTATGTCTTCCTTTGCCCCACCAACCCTGATGAGATTCTTGTCTTACTCCTCATGTCTAAGTCTTTCTGTGGCCCCACTGAACCACTGTCCCTGCACATTGTGAAGCACATAGCTCACAGTGTTGCACCACATCTTACTTCCGTGTTCAACTCCTCTATTGATAATGCTACTTTTCCCTCATGCTGTAAGTCAGCTACTGTCATCCCTCACCTTAAGAAACCTGTTCTCGATCCTAACTGTCCTGCCAACTTTCGTCCTGTTTCTCTTCTGCCACACTATTCCAAAATCCTAGAGCGAGCAGTATTCAATTGCCTCTGAGTTCCTTGATACTCACAACCTCCGAGAGCCTCTTCAATTTGGATTCCGACCCCTGATATCTATCCAGACAGCTCTGCTCAATGTCCGCAACTTCATCTCTTCTACACGTCATGCGAAACATTAATCTAGTCTTATTCTTCTCAGCCTCTCTGCTGCCTTTGATACTGCAGACCGTGCTGACCTTCTCTCTGTATTATCTCTGCTTGGCATCAGGGATGAGGCCCTTGCTTGGGTTGCTTCATACCTTGCCCCTAGACACTTTCAGGTGTCCTGGAACAGCTTTACCTCCCCACTCACCCCCCCCCTACTGTTGCAGTTCCCCAGGGGTCTGCCCTTGATCCACTTCTCTTCACTATCTATACGTCGGATCTTGATGCTCTGATCTCCTCTTAGGCTTCTCCTATCAACGCTTTGCTGATGATATTCTTTTCCTTTCCCTCCTTATCCAACAAGCTGTTGGCAAAAATGTCAAACTGTCTCTGCGTCATCAAATATTGCATGGCGTCTCACTCGCTCATGCTCAACTCCACGAAGACTGAAGTTCTCTACTTCCCTGCCAAAGAGACTATTTCTTGCTCTCCCCCTCTTCTTCTCATCTCTCCTGACTACATTCCTCTCTCTGCTTCCACTTGTAACCTTGGTGTCGTCTCCGACCCATCTCACAACTTCTCGCTCTTCATCTCCAAATCTGCCACTACAGCCAAACTCAACATCCTCAATATCGGAGAAACCTGCCATCATATTCTTTTCACTACTGCTAAACAGCTAATGTCCTTCTTAGCCCTTTCTATATCTGACTACTGGGCCAGGCACCTCTATGGCCTTCCCAACTATGCTTTTTCATCACTGGACAAAGTCCTAAACTTCGCAGTCCGCACACTTTTCAGCATTTCTTGCGTTACCTCTACCTCCTCGGCCCGTCGCCAGATTGGCTGGCTATCTATGAAACGAAGAGTTAAGTAAAAGCTTCTTCTGATCATCATTAAAACTATCCATAGACTTGCCCCACCTTGCCTATCAGGTCATCTTACTGCCTACTCTTCCCTCGCTCGTTATGATCATCCTTGGCTCACCTCCTTGCCACTACTCAAGCCCCCCACACTATCTCTTGTTTCCGCTCTCTCCCGCTCCTTGCTCTGGAATGCTGTATTCATCTTCTTGTGAGGATGAGAGTCCCATAATTCTCAAATACCTAATGGCATGCTGTCATTGCACAAGTTCCTCCCATGAAACTACCCAAAGAACATGCTATGAAAAGTCATCTAAACAGAATAAGATTTGCAACTTGGGAGTTAAGGAATAAATATGACATCCTCTAATTGTCATAATTGTGTTCATAAAGCAATCAAAACGAACTAAATGTCAAAGGACCAAAACCAGTATGGACTTCTGGATCCATAATGCCTGTGGTACTGGGACAAGGAAGAGGAATTCAGAGTAAGTAAGGATCAGAGGTGCTATTAAACAAAATGTGCAGTCTAGTTATTGTAGAGCAAGGAACCTGAGTGGGACATTTAAACCCAAGAATGAGCTACAGCTGGAGAGAGACGCGGATGGAGTAGTAGAGGCATAAACAGTCCAGAGTACTGGGATTGCTGCAGAATCAGAAGGAAGAGTGCCAGCTGAAGCCGACGCGAGAAGAGAAGGGGGCGATTTTGCAGAGTGCGCGCAGCATGAAGCAGTGTCGTAGACAGCAACAGGAAGATACGCTCAGCCATAGGGTAGATGTGCTGCCAACCTGATGTGTGGTGCTTCGGTGTGCGGGAGGACACTGAGTCCTAACTGAGCTAGCAGAGCTCCAGAGAATAGCACTACAGACCTCTCAAGTAACGCGGAAGCTGGCAGCGTTGCGGAGAGACTGCAGAAGGTCTGCCGCAGCAGCAGAAAGTGAAGCGGAGACTTCAAAGGAGACCAGTGAGTTGGCCTCAAGTTAACGGTGACCCCAGGGTGCTCCAAGCAGAACATTTGGCAGTAACCAATCATTTTGAATACTGAACAAATAAAGTAAAGAGGCAACAAGGGCACAATTCCCCTTTTATGGGATACCAACTTTGGGAAAGCTGTATACATTGTCAACAGCCAAGAGGCTGTAAAGAAGCACTCAAGAGGCAACTTGGGTGCAGTTCACCTTTCTTGGGTTTCCAATTTGGGGAAATCTGTAACCCACATTGCCAAGATGAAGACACTATAAAAAGAGGCAGCCATTGCTAAGCCCTCCTCACATGGGATACTGGTGTAAGGATATCCGTGATTTCACCGAATCCACATCACCAAAAGGAGAAATCATCTAATTTTGTTTTTTCTTCCCTTTTTTTTATTATGCTGGGGGAGACCCCCTCACCTCCCACCTCCTCCTACCTTATCCTATCCCCTAACCCCACCTATGTTTTTAAATGTACCTACTTACCTAACCAATTCGAAGGAAAAAAAGGTTCTGTGATTTCTGAGTAGGTGAAATTGGATTAGGTGAAATCTAGGTTATTGCTGGTGTAATGTGGGTTGCCTTCAAACTCGCCAATAAAATGCAAAAGTAATCCAAAAAAGATTGTGCACCTGGTAAGAATTAACACAGTTTTATTCAAGGCCCCAGACGCAGCTGGGACAGCAACATTCAAACAGAACGCGGAACAGAACTGCATGAAAAGGCGCTGTCAAGGAAATGCCCCTAAATCAAGTGTCAAGGAGTTCCCCCCCCTTCTCACCTGAGTTCGATCCTTGCTGGATTTCTTGGTCGATGCCTTCTTGCAGACGGATCGGGTCTTGAATAAGGCTGCACGAGTCTTCCGACGCCAGCGTGCGTTCAAGGTTCCGGGATGCAAAGATCCAGGAATCCGGGAAATTTACAGAGTGCGCTACTCAGCACACGAGTCCAGGAATCAAGAAAGGAAGGAAAGGGACTACGAATGGGGTTGGCTGGGAAAGAACCAAGGAAAACAATACCGCGAGCTACGGAGCACACGTCTGGTCGCTACTTCGCAATAGCATTGAGATGCGCAGAGCCGCGGGAGGCGTGGTCTATAAATAGAACACGCTATGTCCAACGTGTAGAGCGAGGAAGGTGTTTCACAGTGGACGGCCATGTTGGGAGTACCAGGGAGTGTAAGCCCCGTTGAGACAAGGACCAGGAAGTCCAAAAGGGGCGTGTACTGTAGGTCATGACAGCATGCCTCCTCCAAAGACCTGTTCCTCTGGGTTTGCCTGGGTGTATAAGGTGAAATCGTCTGAGAAGTCGAGGGGCCTTGAGATTAGAAAGTGGTTCCCAGGTTCTTTCACTAGGGGGATATCCTTTCCATTCAACCAGGCATTGAAGCTGACCCCGTTTATACCTGGAGTCACATATTCGGGATACTTCATATTCCAATTGGTTGTCGACCAGCAGAGGAGGAGGTCGGCAGGATTTCCGGGAGGATTGGGTGTAGGGTTTTAATAAGGATGTGTGAAATACTGGGTGAATTTTCTGCCAGGAGTCTGGTAGTCTGATCCGGTATGAAACTGGATTGATAATTTCCTTGATGGGAAATGGACCATAGTACCGAGGGGCCAACTTGTCTGGCCGTAGATGTCGGGTAGTAATTTCGAGGACAACCAGACTTGATCACTAATTGCATAAGAAGGGCCTGGTCTTCTTTTGGAATCCGCATACCTCTTAGTCTGTGTTCTGGCCTTCTCTATGTTTTCTTTGGCCTCCTGGTGTACGTTGATGAGGGTTTCTATCCAGGAGTCGACAGTAGGTACTGGTGTAGGATGAGGGAGAACAGAGGGTAGAACCGATGGATGGAAACCTTGGTTACAATAAAAGGGACTGGTCTTAAGTGCTGAATGATCGGAATTGTTGTAGGCGAATTCAGCCACGGGTATCAGGAGCGACCAGTCATCCTGAACCTTGGTGTCGAAACATCAAAGATACTGTTCCAGGGTCTGATTAGCACATTCTGTGGCTCCGTTGGTTTGGGGATGATAACCAGATGAGAGGGCGCGTTGGATTCCCAAAATGCGACAGAGATGTTTCCAGAATTGAGAGACGTATTGAGGTCCTCGATCAGATATGATCTTGGAAGGAAGTCCATGCAAACGGAATATGTGTTCCAGGAAGATTCCGGCAAGCTCGGACGAGGATGGTAGCTTACACAGGGGTGTAAAATGAGCCATATGAGTGAACAAGTCTATGGTAACCATGATGGTCGTGTATCCTCGGGATAGTGGTAATTCCACAATGAAGTCTGTAGCAATAAATTCCCATGGCCTTCTTGGCAGTGTAGGTTGCAGTAGAAGACCCGCCGGTCTCTTGTTATCATGTTTATTTTGACTACAGATAGTACAAGCTTTGATGTACTGCTGTACATTGGTCTTCATTCCAGGCCACCAAAACTGTCTTTGTATGAGACGGAGGGTGTTGGTTATGCCACGATGTCCGGAATGAAGGGTATCATGACAGAGGTTTAATATTCTTTGTTGTAATTTCTGTGTAGGAATGACCAGTGCATTGTCCTTGAATACATATCCTTCCTTAACTCTTAGGTTCCATTGATTTGTCCTTGAAATATCCTTCCAGAGATCAGAGGATTGGGTTTGCACTCGAATTTCTTCCAGGAGATTGACTGCTTGAGCTACAAAGATCGTGTGGGGAAACATCTTAGGATAGGCCCTATCTTCAGTAGCTACATAGTCAGGACGTCGAGATAAGGCGTCAGCAATCAGGTTTTGTGATCCGGGAACATGAGTGATGTGGAACTGGTACTGGGCAAAGAAGTAGGCCCAACGTGCCTGACGACTGTTCCTACACTCCAATGACTGTAGAATTTGAAGATTCCTATGGTCCGTGCGGACCTGAACTGGATATCTAGCACCCAGAAGTAGATGTCACCATTCAGTGAAGGCTTGGCGGATGGCTAACAGTTCCTTTTCCAGGACGAGTAGTGTGTCTCACTGGGAGTCAGGGTTTGTGAAAGGTAAGCAATGGGGTGTTCCAGTTTATCCTCAAGTTCCTGCTTCAAGACCGCTCCTATGGCGTAGTTAGAGGCATCCGTTTCCACTAGGAATGGTCGATTTATGTCGGGTTGGGCCAAGATGGGGGCTTGCGTGAACTCTTTCTTTAAACGTTGAAATGCCTTACCTTGCGGTGTAGACCAGATAAAGGGGTGTCTTTCTTCAAGAGAGCAATGATCGGCTGAACGATCTCGGAAAAGGTAGATATGAACTTCCGGTAAAAGTTGGCATGCCCCAGGAAGGATTGAACATTTTTCACAGACGTGGGAGCGGGCCATGCCAGTA
Organism: Ambystoma mexicanum; assembly: GCF_040938575.1. Lineage (NCBI taxonomy): Eukaryota > Metazoa > Chordata > Amphibia > Caudata > Ambystomatidae > Ambystoma > Ambystoma mexicanum. The sequence goes on along the minus strand of NC_090929.1, from coordinate 1,383,890,247 downwards.
TGGCCTTTACCTTTGAAGGGTCCATATCAATTCCTTCTGGGCTAAGGATGAATCCTAGGTAGTGAACAGAAGTAACGTGAAACAAGCATTTTTCGGGTTTGGCTAAAAGTTTGTGTTCACGGAGTCGTTGTAATACTGCCTTTACATTTTCTTCATGCTTTAGAGGATCCTTGGAAAAGATCAATATGTCATCCAGATAAACAATGACGAAGAGGAATAACATGTCAGAAAACACCCTATCCATAAAATGTTGAAAAACTGCGGGGGCATTAGCTAGTCCAAAGGGCATGACTAGATATTCATAGTGACCAAAGGGTGTTCTAAAGGCTGTTTTCCATTCGTCTCCTTCCCGGACACAGATCAAATGATAGGAACCCCGGAGATCCAACTTGGTGCCTCTCACAGCTTCCAGGATATCCGAGATCTGGGGCAGTGGGTACCGATCTTTGAGGGTGCTTTGATTTAAGCCACGATAGTCGAGGCAAGGTCTGAGTTCCTTGGTGTCCTTCTTGGGAACAAAGAACAAGGAAGCGCCCGCTGGAGATTTTGAGGGTCTTATGGTGCCGTTTTCAAGGTGGGTATCCAGGTATTCTTGGAGGGCCTTTTTCTCAGGTTCAGAAAGGATGAACATTCTGCCGAAGGGAATCACTGCTGAGGGATCTGTATCTATGGCGCAGTCTTCAGGTCGCGAGGGGGTAAGGCCTGGACTATGGCAGTTGAAAATACATCAGCATATCCCTGATAGGCCTCTGGGACTTGTATGATATTGGAAACCATGAGTGGTGTTTGCTGGTCTCTTGGTGGTTCTTTAGGGGGTGTCGAGGAGGGATCCAGGAATAGACAGTGGGACATACTCTGAGCCTAGGAATAGTGATCCTGCTGTCCAATTAATATACGGATTGTGCTTCTGTAACCAGGGCATACCCAATACCATGGCGTAATGAGCTGAATTAATGATGTCGAATGTAATCCGCTCTTGGTGATGGTTTATAGAAAGCTGGATCTCTTTTGTCTGCAGGCTTACGGGTCCTGAAGTAAGGGGTCTTCCTTCGATTGCTTCCACCGGCTGCATGGTGCTTCGTGGCTCGTATGAAATATGATGACTAACAACCCAATCTTGATCAATGAAAATTCCCATAGCTCTGCAGTCTACCAAGGCAAGAATGGGATAGGTCTTATTCTTGGAGGACGATAGGAAGGCCTGTAGGATCACCAAATTGTTTTGTCCAGGAGAGTTCAAGGATGGAATTGATGTGGAGCAAACATCTCTCTCCCGAAGCTCTGCTCCATCTAGGATCGGGAGCTGGCGTTTCCCGAACGCCGAGGAAGGGCTAGGGGACGCTCCCTAACCAAGTGTTTGTCTTAGGCACAATACATGCACAACCCCGTATGAATCCTTCTCATCCTTTCTTGCGGGGATATAGGTACACGGAAGGCTCCTATCTGCATGGGTTCTGGTTCAGAGACTGAGTCTGGGTTTGTGTCCGACTTGGTGGTACTCTCAAAGGACATTTTCGGAGGATTACCTCTGGATTTCTTCTTCTCTGCCTTCCTTTCCTGGATACGGAAATCTATTTGCATGGCAACGTCCATTAGTGCCTGGAATGAGTTTGGGCAAGCCACTCTGGCCAACTCATCCTTAATCTCCTCATTCTGTCCTCTCCTGAAAAGGGTAAAACTCGCCTCAGGGGACCAATCAGCTTCCTTGACTAATTGCTTGAATCGGGTTACATAGGTGAGCATATCCTGGGATCCTTGCTGAAAGTCTAACAGGCGTTCCTGGGCACTATAGACCTGCTGTGGATGGTCAAACATGGTCTTAAGGGCTTGTATGAACCCATCATAGTCATCTAGGAGAGCATTGCTGGAATTAACGAGGGGCGTAGCCCAGGTTAAGGCGTTTCCTGAAAGGTGGGAAATTATGAACCCCACCTTAGCCCTGGGAGTCGAAAAGTAGTAGGGCTTAAAAGTAAAGTGGATCAAACATGAATCCAGCAATCCGCGAAGGGTTTTTGCCGACCCATCGTATTTGTCCACTATGCCGCCCAGCAACACACTTTCTCTTGTGGCAGAATCACGGAATAGAACTAATTGTTTGAGAGCAGCGTTTTCCGCTTTTAGATTCTGCACCTCGGTTGATAGCTCTTGCATGCCACGCATCATGTCCTGGACGGCAGCTTCAAAGTCCATATCGAGTTCGGTCGGGTGGCATCTCAAACTGTCAAGGAGTTCCCCCCTTCTCACCTGAGTTCGATCCTTGCTGGATTTCTTGGTCGGTGCCTTCTTGCGAACGGATCGGGTCTAGAATAAGGCTGCACAAGTCTCTTCCGACTCCAGCGTGCGTTCAAAGTTCCGGGATGCAAAGATCCAGGAATCCGGGAAATTTACAGGGTGCGCTACTCAGCACACGAGTCCAGGAATCAAGAAAGGAAGAAAAGGGACTAGGAATGGGGTTGGCTGGGAAAGAACCAAGGAAAGCAATACCACGAGCTACGGAGCACACAGCTGGTCGCTACTTCGCAATAGCATTGAGACACGCGGAGCCGCAGGAGGCGTGGTCTATAAATAGAACACGCTATGTCCAACGTTTAGAGCGAGGAAGGTGTTTCACAGTGGACGGCCATGTTGGGAGTACCAGGGAGTGTAAGCCCCGTTGAGACAAGGACCAGGAAGTCCAAAAGGGGCGTGTTCTGTAGGTCATGACAAAAAGCTTTTATAATCATCTAAACCAATAAACAAAAACACATTGAAACATGTAGTCCATCCTTCAAGAAGAGATCATTCGACTGAGCACATCATTCCCCTATATTGGGACAAACATTAACCTGAAATGATTTGGTCCCACAAATCTTACCACACCACCCCAGACTCCCACTGTGTCGTCATAGTCCAACCCATCATTCCCACATCATGATGCCAAAGTATTGAAACATTTGGGAGGACTAGCGGATCTTTATTCATCTTCTACAGGTCATCCCCAACCGCCTCCCATGAGAGCACTACCGATCATGACACTGACAGAGCCTTAAACTAAGGACATATTGCTGTTTTAATGTTGCATCTTAAGAACACTTCGCACTGCTTCCCAGGCTGAGTTGTGCTAAGGGGCAATTTGAAACCGCCATGGGATGCTTTGGAAACTGCCAGCAGACCAGTTTCATAACTAATATGCCGAATTATTAAATAATGCTGTGCTCATTGCCTTCCCCCTGTGCGTGTGAGCTCGGCTCTGTGACCTTGAAAGTATCACAAGTTGTTTATTCATTCCCTCTCGTACAAACCTGGGAACATTTACTTTTGCAATGTGCTTTCAGCCCCTGTGGCTGCTAAGCAAATTTAAAACGTGTGTGCTTATTTCTACTAAAGCAGCATGCTTCGAGGCCTGCTTACAGAACCTCAATCTAGTACTAAATCCTGCATACTTATCCGTAACTTTTCTTTATCGTTTATATATGATCTACTTTAAGACATTCCCAAGTGTATTACCTGAAATTGTTTGGCCATCAATGAGTACCCCTCCCCTTTTTGTGTGCTTATTGCTGCGGCTGATATGTTTGCATCTATCATTTATTTATATGGTTTTTGCTTAAGACTACATTATTTTGAAGAAAGCAACTGTCCATGAGTTCCCCTACCCCTTTATCAGATCACTCTCGCAGCTGGGAGATTTGCGCCTTTTTATCAAATTGAGCATGTATTTCCCCCACACTTGTGTGGAGAATTTTGTAACAAATATTGGCACTAAGACCAATTGTAGTTGTAGGAGTTTTCTTCCTGGTATGTGAGTAAACCAGGAAAGGGATCAATAGTAGTTAGTCCTGGCTGGCAAGTACAACAGGAAATGAGAGGTTGTTTTGAAGAAGTGTGGTTGTGGCAAAAAGGTGTGGTGGAAATCACTTGTTAACTCTATTATCATTTTGACAAACTGTTACATCACCAAAGGTAGTTGCTTCTGCTATCCTGACAAAGGTATTCCATTGGAAGAATAAGTGTGATCTGCTAGTAATTGCTTTACATCCTGAGGAAAACAATTGTCTTGGTGTATGATCTTGTGTTTTGTGAGAGACATTTGCCTTACCAAGAAGGATATTTCGGAAGACAATTGCTTTGATGTTTGAACAAGTGTTTGTAAAATAGACATTTACTTTACCAAATGGAAGGACGCAGTCGTGGGAAAAGACGTTTTGTGGTGAACTGAACAGAACTTCATTGAATCAGAACCTTTCCAAGGGTATTTCTGAATTGACCCAGGGGAAGGGAGCCCAACCCTGGTCTCAAGGAGTACTTTTAAAAACCTATAAGTTTGAACTTTTTCACTGTTTTGTTGAACTGAAAACAGCCAAATATTCCTTGTATACTTTTATTGTATGTATTGGTGTGAGGGTGAGAGACTTTTTGGACACTGGGTCATCTTTCTTTAGTTTTAGTTTGCTAGCTAGGGACATCCTTTTTAGCATAGGGAAAGATGGGCGTTTATCTCACCCCTTTTCATTTAATACTGAGAAAACTATACCTTTGTGTCCATCTCGCAATTCTGACCCCTCAAAATCTCCCTCGCCGTACTGCTCCAACTCTACCACTATTTAAAATGAACCTCAAAGCCTCCTCCTTTATGAAGATCCTGGGGTGCCAAAAGCAATGACGCCACAGCTTGGGTGTGTTTGCTACATTCTTTCAACCCATTGTCAAGGACGGGTTCTCCGCTATGTTATCAGTGTTACATTTTGTATGTGAGTTTGTGTCAAAAATGCATTGCTTTCCTGAGATTTCTATAAATAAAAATAAATAAACATAAAGATTAAACATGCACTGCATTGTGCTCCATAAGACAATGTGGGTTATAAGAAAAGCAACACCTTCATTTCACTGTTAAAATCAGTGGGCTACAATGGTTTGACTAACAGATCCAGTGATTAAGATGCATACTAACTTGGTCAGGCAGACTTTAGATACCATGGTTTTATTTTTTCAGGATTGGTTTTCAAACCAACCGTAAACACAATGCAGCCCTTGTAATGATAATACATTTACTTCACAACAAAAGCATAACTAACTAAAAAAATCCTCTCATAAAACCTATATTGATTGAATAGAATTCATAAAATTGTTTAGATCTTATTTCCAATCGTTAAAATCACAATATATAAAGAGAAACATTTTTTAAAGCACTTCTTTGAAATCACATCTAAAATAATATTGGCAGATCATCCATTTCTTCTGGAATTTTAAATCATTTGCCTTAATATTCTACTTTAGGCCAACTTTCTACAATATCACATAATAAAAACCACAATTTCAGATTAAATCATGATTCCTTCTTATATAATAGTTCAATTGTTCTGGTATCACGCACTAAAATGCAAAAACTGCCAAATTTGTGTAGAAGAACCCTCCAGACAACAGCATCATTGGTCTTCTGATTTTACACTCAAATTGAGTGATAGCTCACCCATAAAGAACATCTTTAAATCTCTCAAAGCCTTGCATGTGACAATTAGGGATTCAACCACCCTGTTAAACTTTTGTTTTTCTCTTGGGCAATGCCACCAGGGTACCCATCGCTTCTGCAGTAGAGTCAATAAACCATATACGCTATACAGTTGTGCCGCAGAGGTCCCAAAGACACAAAGTTATGGCTTCCAGATTACATGTCATCGTTTCACAAAGTTCAGCTACACTGCAGACTTGTTGTAACTGTTTTTATTAGCCAACAGTCAGAGCCTGCTGCTTCATGGCACATTTTCAATAAGATTTGGTCGTACAATCAGGGGCAAGATCCTACATTCTTCCTGTTATTCTCTAAATAGGCCCCTTCCATAATTGACCAAGGAGCTGGGAAGACTCTGCGCCACACACGCAATCTGAATTACACTTGGCCTAGTAGGATCGTTGTCTTTGTCTTCCCTCTGTTCCCCCTCCCTTGCCGCGTCACACCTTGAAACACTTCTGTATAGGCGCGTTATAAATGCCTTATCATATCATATCATATAGTGCTCTACCTGCTACTCTTGATAGTACCCTGTCTCTGGTTCCCACCAGTGCTATCACATAACCCCTGCTCAGGCCCAAGCAAAACCAGTCACCACCTTCTGAGCAACTGCACTTGTGCTCAGTAATACCCATCAACATAGGAAGTGTGAAGAATGTGCACAATGCTGGTAAGTATAATCAAAAGGGGTGGAAGGTGCTGGGCGAGCTACACTGTGTACATGATACTATTTCTTTGGAAGCAAAATTGTCAATAAGATTTAGTAACCTTGTTTTCATATGGAAAAATGTGCAATCTTTGGAACAGTCTGATCCAAGGTATACAGTTCTGTATAATATTCCAGGAAGACTATCTGCAAGGTAGAGACAGAATTTCAGGTGCAGGGGTGTAAGCCTTGCCAAAGTAAAATCCCAGGTAGCGGAGGACACGCCCCCTCAAGAAGTAGGAACCTACTTCTCGCAAATCTGTGGACAAGAAAGAATATAAGCATTGGTCTCTGCAGTGCAGCTCTTTGTGGGGGAAAGTTTGGAATTTAAAAAGTTATGTACTCCCCTTGCACATTACTGCATTATAATAGTAAGGAGAAGCTGCAAACTGCCATGTTTAAACAACTGTTTTTTGCTTTTGTGAGGCGATGCTTTAGAATCTAATGCGTATGACCTTGGGATGAAGGCTCTTTGCCTTGTGTGCATCTTTGGTCCCCTTCACATCTCTTGCTTCTAACTTGTTTCCCTTTTAGTATAGGTAAATGTTCTTTAGGCTCCCGCTTTCATAGGAAAAGCAGCTTTAACAGGCAGTAGACATCATACTGTAAGCATTCTCGCCTGCATCAGAGCATGTGTGGATTCTTAGTGAGCATATTCAACCTCACTAAAGATACCTTATGCTCTCCTCTCTGGTAATTCTGTCTAACATGAAAGAACACAGCTGGTATCAAAGACTTGTATAGTGGGGTTTTGTTCCCTGCTAGCAACATTGTTTCAGTATGATTCCTTGCCCTGTCTGGACCACACCTTCCATTGAAATGAATGTGTTCCTTTGGGTATAAGAGAACGGTGCACTGAGGGAGGGGCTGTTTTCACTTGCGCCAAAGTCTCATACTGTTGTTGGTTTGTTTTGTTCTGTTGCCACTTTTACTAATAAATTGCTCAACAACCCACCGGTATAGTCCGTGGTAATTCTTCCATGACAAGTTGGGTGCTGTAGATGTCGGATTCCCACTGCCCTGTGGCCAAGTCCAAGGGTCACCGGGCACACCTCCCGGTGATCCCTGTGGACTCAGGAAAGATGATTTCATCGGAGGGCAGAGCTGGCCAGAGCACCCGGATGCTCGTGGGGGGCAGACATAGCAGATGCGTAAGAAAGAGCGACTGAAAATCGTGGGTGGGTGAACACAGGTAATTATGTTAGTGAATTGTTATGTCTTGTAAACTATTGTTTGAAACGGGTTGGGGGTAAACGTTTGTCTCTGAACTCTGAATTTGAAATCTGAAATCTTTTGTGATTATTTAAGGATACAGGAGGGAAAGTAGTCTCCTGTTGGCGCCTGCAGATTAGAATAAAAATGTAAAAGCAGCACATCCATGCTCTCTACTGACTTAAGAGAACATGAGACCCCTGTGCGTGTCAGAGTAGTGTATTATGTATTGGGGACGAATGTGTTTTATATGCGTGTGAAGAAAATATTGGATTAGAGCCCTGTGATTGTCTTATCTAAAACCTATACCTTGATATTTGAAACCCTTAATGTTGCGACCCTGCTTTATATTTCATACTCATTTGTATCCTAGTACGGGAGCTGTAACAGGCTTTGTTGCTACAGTTTATGCACCTTGTCTTTGACCCTTACCTACCCAAGTCTCTGAAACAAGCTGAAAAACCACTCTGCATTATGAGGAAAAGGGTGTTTGGGGGTTATCTGTAGTGCAGTTGTTTTTCTATTTCATGCATATGGACACGCTAGTTTGTCCATGGTCATAACGGTGGCATGACTTACCATTAAGCCTTTGTAGTGGAGCCTCTAACCACACTTGTTTGAGCTTTTGCCTGGAGCTCTAACCAATGCCTTCTACTTTGACTACACTTAGGCATTAACTGAGTATGCTACTGCACTGCTTGCTGCATTGCTCACATGCAGATAAGAACCAACGTGTTCACACTATAATCTAGTAACACATTACACCATGCGTGCTTACAGGGTTCCAAGTAGCGACTAAAACAAAGAAAATGCACTTAGCTGCGGATCGTAGCTCTCGGTCCTTTTGTGCAGTCTGGGAAAGTCCTGAATGTCCCGAATGTCCTGTGATGAAGCTCTGCTGGAAAATACCAAAAATAACAATAAGCGAGAGCTGAGCTAACTTATGTGTTTATAGCATTTTGCTTTTTACCCAATGTAATGGGCAATCATGAGCGAGATGAGCGCACGGCCCGGGGTTGATGTCACCCGAGGCACAGCCCATGTGTTTTCTATGGTTCTCTGTTTGAGGCTTCGGAGACCGTACGTTTCAGGTTGCCGTCACCCAAAACATGGTAAACGTTGTAGAACCTTCATTAAGCACAGTCACTCCAGAGAATGCATTCCGCATGCGGATTAGTGTCTGCCATACGCTGCGGTCTTTACCGCGTAACCTTAATAAACATGTCCCCAAAAGGATTAGTTCTGTTCCTCACATGAAGGTCTAGTAAGCCACTTATTTGTATATGGGCGCGGGCCTGTGGAGAGTTCAGGCGTGTCGATGCCCTGCATAGGCGGGCCCTGAGCGGAGCGCTGGAATACCCGTTTGTTCCCTCCTGTAGCCGGAATAGCAAGCAGGATTACACAGGCACAGCTCGCGCATGTGCAGATCATCGGGCGTAGCTTTTTCCCATGCAGCAGGCTCGTGAAGCACACGGCCTGCTGGGAAATGTAGTTTCCTGGTGTCTCTTTGTCCCTGGGCATTCTGCCTGCAATAAGGATGGAATAGCCTCCTTATGTAACATGTAGAGGGTTTGTGCAGGGGGCTAGCAGCACCAGGGTGTTCATGGAGGGTCTGCACAGGACCCATTATACAATTAACATGCCCAGCCCTGACAACCTGCGATCCTCCTCCGTGACCGCTGCTGCAGGAGCAGCTTTTACTTACGATGCCCTTCGTGATTCCTGCTATTACTTATTGCCTCCCACCCATCCTCGATGCTACTGCTCCCCCAGCAGTGCTGACCCACGTGGAGAGTCTACTCTGTGGCACGCAACGTTCTTTTCCGATTGCAAGATGGCCGCCGCACGTTAATCAAAGCCATTGGTTCCTGTGTTGCTGTGGTTGCCTAGAAACCTATTCAGGTTGGCCGTATAGCCAATCAAGGCTAACCAGAGGCGGAAGCCGGCCTCCTGTAACAAAGGCCTACTACTAAGGCCATCTCCTGTCTGTGCCTGTCAGTGCCGATAGGCCGTGGCCCCCTTAATGTACCCATATACCGGCCGAAACACTCTATAGCCCCCCGGTATCTGTAATTTTTGTTGCGGCACCTCATCGAACTCCGGACCTGTTACCGCATTCCAAGCCTACTGCCAGCGGAGCACCTTACTTCCCAACTGAGGACACTTGTGCGGGTTCGCAGGTAACCGCAAACCATCACTAGCCTCAAATATTGTTACATAAGGCTTATACTGAATGTGCTATTATCACTTTGGATCAATTGCAATGTTCGTCTGCATATTATCAAATACTACTCCTTTATGAGCTTGAAAAGTCCCTACTACCGTTGTCCTCCTTTGATTGTACAGTGACTCGCTGTTCATTATTTACTTTATTGGTTAGGCATGAGTCTTTCCACTGCTAGCACAATGTATTATGCAGGATGTTTCCTTGCAGACGGCATTGCACCTAAGGCGCTTTCCCTGCTACCATTTTAGCCATTCTGAGTCTTATGTACATTACATATTTTTACAATTTATCTCCTCTTCGTTATCAATTGCATCTTGTTAGCATTTACTGTTCTTAATGTTGGCATGTACGGTACTTCACTGTATATCTTCATGGATCTGCTGAGCTTCAATTATGCCAATCCTATGTTGATATAATTGCCTAGTGCTTCACTTGAACATATTGCTTTGCATCTGCTTGACCACATTTCATTATGTACATCTTTGACTCAGTTTGGCGCTCTCTCCTATTATTTTGCATATTTGGCATTTACACTCACCCAATACCTCGCTGCTCTACATACCACACGCACAGTTAGCGAGCAAACCAATCCCAGTCTGCCTTGCGCAATTAGCCCCAACAACTGCTCTAAGCTAGCACCGCATCTGAGCTTACCCCCATCTAGCTCCCACCTATCTGCTAACACACTGCACCTCTCTTGCCCCACAATCATGCCTTTGATAGTACCACCCAATCCTTACCTGAACGCACCTGCTCTTTGGCTGGAACACTTTGCAGGCAAACCCACCCCTAACCATCCTTGCACCTTACACCTCAGGAACTTCAGATTAGGTTCCAGGACCAACAGCGCAGCACAGCACTTACCCACCACCTACCCCATCTCTACATCAGCCCGCACCTGAAGCATATCGCCTAACATAATCACAGTAAGCACTGGAAACACTCATCAGCTGGTCAAGCCCAACCTTAACTCGAGAAACCCCCTTTTAAACACTGATACGTCCATTAAGGAGGGTGCCCTTGACAATGCTAGGTCCCTCCCTGCTCATGCGTTGGACATTGCAGACTTCATCACAACTCAAGACTTGGATTTCCTTGCAATCATTGAGACATGGCTACACGCAGCCTCTGGCCCCTCACTTTCACTCGCTATTCCCACAGATTACACCATTATTAGATGTGACTGCAACACAAACCAACCCAAAGGCGGTGGTGTTGCCGTTACCCATAAAAGCTCTCTCAATCTCAGAGTCACACCCCATCAACATATACCTTCGGCTGAGCTGTTATCGGTCAAATTACCAATTTCTCCTAACCAAACCGCCACCATGCACTGTTTATAGGCCACCTGGACCTATCACCACCTTCGCTGATGAAATCACTGCTATTTTAGCAGACAAAAGTAAGACCAATTGCCAAATTATCCTATTAGGGGACTTTAATTTAGGTTTTCAAGACCCTAATGATCACAAAGCACTGGACCTAGCTAATACCCTTACAGATTTGGGCTTCCTTCACCGTATCTTTGAACCAACCCACAACAAGGGGAGAAGTCTTGACTGGCTGGTTGATCTGATTTGTAGCATCTACCTACGGGAAAACTTTCCCTGCGCTTGGCCTGACCACCATTCTATCACTTTCAACATCAAAGCCAACGCAGCACGCACCAAACAGGACATTGCACCACCAATTCAAACTAGAAATAAAAAAGATATTACCAGAGAGAAACTACTCTCCCTTATCTTATCTCTATTAAACAATGCCTCTTTGTCATGCACTGACCCGACTGCCCTAGTGGATACCTTTAATGACTCAATGCTTAAAGCCTTGAATTCCATCGCCCCTATTAAACTACAGAAACCCAAACCTCTTACACATCTCAATTCGTGGTTCACATCACAACTGAGAGTGCTTTGCAAAGAAAAGAGGAACTCTGAATCCCGCTGGAAAAGCCACCCATCAGATACCAACAAAGATAGCCTCATTATAGCGTCCCTTAACTATAAAGAGGAAATCTACCAAGCTAAAAAAGAGACATATAATAAGCGGTTTATGCAAGCTGAATCCAACACCAAAGAGCTCTTCAAGATTCTCAAATAACTTGAATCTCCTTCTACCCCCCCTGACACCTGCAGCAAAGACAGTACATGGTGTGCCAATATCCAAAAGGTACTCCTCAACAAAATCTCAACACTACGAACTAAAATCAACTCCAAATAAAGCAGCTTACCGACCGACGTTCGGCCTGATTCCCCCCACAGAATCACCCCCCGCACGGTACACACTCCTCAACCATTCAATTTCTCCCTGGTTTCTATCTTAGAGGTTGAAAACATCATTAGCAATCTGAAACCCTCTGTCAGGGCGACGCGTGCCCTGCTCCCATCATTAAGGAGGCTACCCATGAACTAGCCCCTTTCATCACGGCCCTCATATATACTTCCTTCAGCTCTGGCATCGTCCCTGATAACCTAAAGGACGCCTGGGTCATCCCCTTCTCAAAAAACCTTAGTTAGACCCCAACATTCTGACGAATTACAGGCCCATAACCACCGTTCCCTTCCTGCTCAAAATCCTTGACCGTGCGGCTTATCTGCAGATCCAGGACTACCTGAAATCCAATAAACTTCTTGGACTTAGACAATCAGGCTTCCGTCCTAAGCACGGAACAGAAACTGCCCTCATCGACCTTAAAACCCAAATTGAGGACCTGAAGGAAAACAGAAAATTAGCTCTCCTCTTACTATTACATCTTTCAACAGCATCTGATTTGGTGAACCATCAAATTCTCTGCCAGAATCTTAAATCGTCAGCCCCCTTTTTTTGGACAATGCCACCACGTGGATTAGATCTTTCCTGGCCAATAGATCCATGAGATTCTTCTCCCCTTCCGCTGCCGCGGAACCATCTTCTGTACCATGTGGGGTCCCTCAAGGATCCTGCATTTCATCGATTACCGGAGACCACTTAGCCGATACCAAAGCTCTAAACGACATTTATCTAGTCATCCAGGCGTGGATGGCACAACATGAGCGCTGTCTAAATGATGAGAAGACAGAGCTTCTCATCCTGGGCTCTGTCCACTGACTTAGCAAACTTGATCCTATTTTCAAATCTTTTATCATCAATGGCAACCCCATTAAGGTCTCCAGCGATAATAAAACTTTAGGTATCTATCTCGATTCCATCTTATCTCTATCCAGACAAACTAATGCGTAATTTCAGCATCTGCCTACTCGTGCAAACTTATCACAGCCTGCCATCCCTTCCTTTCCACCTCAAATTGCACTATCATCGCCAGAACCCATGTCATGTCCAAACTAGACTATTGCAATGCACTCTACTTAGGAATTAGCCAATGTAATCTTAACAAACTTCAGGTCCCCCAAAATAATGCCATCAGAGCTGCTTTAAACATCCCCAGAAACCAGCGCATTTCTGACACTAGAGGCAGCCTACATTGGTGCTCAGTAGCACAAAGAGTCTCACTCAAAACCCTGGCCCTCACGCATAAATTGTAACGCTCACCTGATTCCCGCAGAGGCGCCGGTCTTGACTGGGTGAATGCCGTATCTTCAAAGGTGATGTGTAACACACGGTTGGCTCTTTGGGCTGGACCTCTGAGCACTGTATGTCTGACTTGAAGAGTAAGATGTCTGCAGATAGAAAATATGGGATTAATGAACTGGGGTTATTGGGTGCCTCTCTCCTCTTCCCTTTCTCTTCTCCTGTAGAACCCCAAAGGTTAACGCCCTCACCTTAGGTAAGTGAACGCTGAGCTCTCCATCTGCCTCGGGGCAGGGTGCCGTAACCAGTTTCTTCACTGGATAAGGGTGCAGGCCTCTTGACCTCAGAGGACTGCTGTCTGTCGTTAACTGCACGAACGGTAAGTTCTGGGCACTTCAAATGTCTTAAAAGTCTTTTGTAATGATATCTCTTGTTTTGCAGGGTTCCGGCGATGGCGGATGGCGGGCTGATGAGAGTTGAGGATCGAACCCGCGTGAGGAATAGAAGCGCCTGGAAGCACGTAAGTAAGCGCTTGTAGCCTGTTTCACGATGCGCACTAACTGTCCCTTTTATCTTGCAGGTACAAGTTCGGAGCTTTAGAGAAGCTGAAGGGTGCTGGAATACCCACTGGATTCGGCGTGGGAAGGAGTAATGGCACGTGAGTAATAAAGTTGCCCAATGTCTTTAAACGCACCTTCTTTTGTCTTTCAGATGCGGGATGCAGCGCCGAAGGCCTCCGGAGCGTGCGAAGAGCTGGTAAGTTTTTGTCTTTCAGATGCCGGAATGCAGTGCGAAGACCTCCGGAGCATGCGAAGAGTAGGTAAGCCTTTGTCTTTCAGATGCCGGAATGCAGCGCGAGGCGTTGGTGACAGCCGATGGACCAGGTAAGAGATGCGCTGCCACTGAAGACCGTAGTGCTAACCTGTTCTTTCTTTGTCCTTACAGGTGCTGCTGAAGACTGGATTCCAGGATGGTAAGCCTTTGTTCCCTTAGGCCCAGGATCAGAAGCAGAAGACACGATGAGCGTTCTGCTGCAGAGAATGCAGAATAACACAAAGCAAGATTCATCCATCGGGTGTGGTTTAAATAGCCTCCTGTAGTGCTTAGGTGTCTCCTTCCACAGCCACGCCTAGGTAAGAAAAGAGTTCCTGCTTTCCAGAAGAGTTCCAGTGTTCTGAACCTAGGGAGTGGCTCCTGCCCCACCCAACAGGAAAATTAGTCCCAAACAGAAGAGGATCAGGGGTTCAACTGGCAGGTAAGTAAGCAGCATGGTCTGCTGCAGGTAAGTCCACCCAAGCATTATGAGCCCGGCGCTTCCAGCGCTGGGACTGGGCATCTTTATGAGCCTGGTGCCACTGGCGCCAGGACAGGGTCCAAAAGGTCCCAATTGGGACTGGCTGGCACTCGGAACCGGGGTTATGGGTCTGCTTCCAAGGGAGTCGGGCAAGTCCTGATCTTTTGGAAGCAGAGATCATGACAGTACCCCCCCCCTCAAGGCCCCTCCCAAACCGGGCTTCTCCGGGGGTTTGGGCTTGTTAGGAAATGTTCGATGAAATCTTTTGATTAGACAAGGCCGTGGACATATTCTGCAGGTTCCCAGGATCTTTCTTGGGGACCGTAGCCTTTCCAGTCAATCAGGTAAAATAGTTTAGATTTGGAGATCTTGGAATCCAGGATGCTTTTGACTTCAAACTCGAGTTCTCCATCAACTAGAATAGGTTTTGGAGATGTAGTTAGTCGGGTTTGAGGTTGCACGGGTTTTAATAGAGAGACGTGGAAGACCGGATGTATCTTCATGTGAGGGGGCAAGTCCAACTTGACCGCTACTGGATTTACTATGGTAGTGATGGAATAGGGACCAAGGTATCTTGGGTTGAATGTGCGTGGTCCTTTTAGAGGTAGATATTTGGTGGATAACCAGACTTGATCTCCTACTTGATATTGGGGGGCTTCCTTCCGATGTTGGTCTGCTCCTTTCTTGTATTGTTCTTTAGCCCTTTGAAGGTGAGAAACGGCTTCCTTAAAGGCTTGGGTGATTGTAGAATGCAGGTGGTCTACTGCTGGTGTTCCAAGATCTTGGAGTGGATCCAACTCCGAGGTTCGAGGGTGACTACCGTATAAAAGAAAAAACGGGGTCTTCCCAGTTCCCGAGTGGACAGAGGTATTTTAGGCATATTCGGCTATCCAAAGGATATCTTTCCAAGTTTTTTCAGTTTGTTGTAGCATGCAGCGCAAATACTGTTCCAGAGTTTGATTGGTCCTCTCGGTTTGTCCGTCGGTTTGAGGGTGGTGGCTGGTCGAAAGTCTCACATCAATTTGAGCCGACCGACAGCAACTTCGCCAAAAATGAGAAATAAATTGACTACCTCGATCCGAAATTAGAACTGAAGGAAAACCGTGCAGTCGGACGATGTTTTCGAGAAATTCTCGGGCCAGAGTTGCTGCTGTTGGTAAGCCTTTGAGTGGAATGAAATGCGCCATCCTGGAGAATAGGTCCACGATTACGAGGATCGTATTGTATCCGGAGCATGGAGGTAGATCGGTGATGAAGTCCATAGAAAGCGTATGCCAAGGGCAAGGCGGGATGTCAATAGGGCGTAAGAGGCCGGCTGGTTTTTCCTTTTGACTCTTGTTTTGGGCGCATACTCCACAGGACATTATAAAGTCTCTGATATCTTTTTTCCAAGACGGCCACCAGAAGTAGCGCTTGATCTTTTCCGAGGTCTTGGTCATACCGGGATGTCCTTCCATTAAAGAATCGTGATAACAAGAGATTACCTTTTTCTGTAAATCTGTGCTGGGCAGGTATAACCGTTCTTGGAAATATAATAGGTTGTCCTTCACCGTAAAGTCCTTTCCCTGCAGATGCCAATTCTGTATGTCTGCTGGAGTTACCAGTAGCCTGGCTTTATCCTTAACTTCCTCTATGGATTGTGTGGCGATTACACCTAGAATTCTTTGTTCGGGAATGATAGGTACAGGTTTAGGATTGATCAAATGTTCTTCCACTCCCATCCGAGAAAGGGCATCAGCTTTACCGTTTTTTGTACCAGGTCGATAGGTAATTATGAAGTCAAACTCGGCAAAGAATAGTGCCCAACGGAGTTGCCTAGAGGGTTGAGCTTTTGCGGTTTTCAAATATTGCAGGTTTCGGTGATCTGTAATCACAGTAACGGTGTGTCGGGCCCCCAGAAGATAATGCCGCCAAGCCTTAAAGGCGGACTTGATAGCTAGAAGTTCCTTATCAGTAATAGTGTAATTGATTTCAGGAGGCGAGAATTTGCGGGACCAAAATGCCAGGGGATGCAACTGATTGGTTACTGGGTCCTTTTGTGATAGAACTGCCCCCATGGCAAGGCTCGAAGCATCAGTTTCAACGATGTAGGGGAGTTCTGGGCGAGGATGTTTTAAGATCGGTGCAGAGATAAATCTAGTCTTCAAATGCTGGAAAGCTTGTTCCGCCTCGGTAGACCATTCAAAACGTTTGTTTTTCTTTAACAAGGCAGTGATGGGCTGGACTATTCGAGAGAATTCGGGGATAAACCTGCGGTAAAAGTTAGCGAAGCCTAACATGCTTTGAACACCTTTTACGGAGGATGGCGATGGCCATTTGAGAATTGCATCGACCTTCTTTGAATCCATACGCACTCCGCTAGGTGATAATATGAATCCCAAGAATTCAACATCAGTCACGTTGAAAACACATTTTTCCAACTTAGCGAAAAGTTTGTGTTGACGCAATCTCTCGAGGACCATTTTCACGTGTTTCCGATGAAGAATAAACGAGGATGTCGTCAATGTAAACAACAACACACACATCTATGAGCTCTCTGAGGACATCGTTCATAAAATATTGAAAGGCGGCCGGGGCATTGCAAAGTCCGAAGGGCATGACCTGATATTCAAATAGCCCATACTTGGTGCGGAAGGCCGTCTTACATTCATCGCCCTCTTTTACTCGTACCAAGTGGTAGGCTCCTCTAAGATCCAGCTTTGTATATATGCATGCTTTTCTGACTTGGTCCAGGAGTTCAGGGATCAAAGGTAACGGATAACTATTCTTAACGGTGATCTGGTTCAGGGCACGATAATCTATACAAGTTCTAAGGTCCCCTTCTTTTTTTAGAACGAAGAACAAAGCTGAGGAAGCAGGGGACTTGGAAGGACAAATAAACCCATTCGCTAGGTATTGATCCAGGTATTGTCGGAGGTGAAGATTCTCAGGCTCGGTGAGGGCATAAATTCTACTACAAGGAGGAGTAGATCCAGGTATCAGGTCTATCTGGCAGTCATAAGACCTATGAGGAGGTAGAGAGTTAGCCTGATCCTTCCGGAAAACATCTTGGAATTCTAGGTATTCAGGAGGTAACTGGGGAGCCTCCGAGGAAATTGCTGCCAGTGCAACACCAGGTCGAGGGTGACAAGTAGAGACACATTCTGGAAACTGAACCGTTCTTGCTCGCCAATCGATCTGAGGATTGTGCTTCTCTAACCAAGGAATTCCTAGAATAATCTGGAACTGAGGGGCCTTGATCACATCGAACACGATCTTCTCATGGTGTCCATCTTGACTTACTAGCGTCACTTCTTGGGTGGTATGCGTTACTGGTCCGGAGGCTATCTCCGTACCATCCACCGTAGTAATGACGTCCTTTACAGCCTTTGGACAAAGAGTCAGATTCATCCTCAAAACCATTTCATGATCCACATAATTGCCGATGGCACCGCTGTCGACGTAAGCTTCAATCGCATGTAATCGATCCGGATGTTCAGGGCTAATGAGGACCATAGGTATCACGAAATGCGAGGTCACTGAACTGGTTTTAACGCTCGGCAAGAGGACCTCTATTCTTGTCGGGCGAGGTCGTTTCCCTGCTCAGAGTTTGTGACCCTGGTAACTGCAGCTTCTATTGCCTTCTTGGCTGGTTTCACCGGACAGTCTCGAAGAAAGTGCCCCGAGTTTCCGCAATAGAGGCATAATTGCAGCTGTTTTCTCCTTTCCCGCTCCTTTTGTGTTAGTGGTCCTTTCAGGCCCCCTATTTGCATGGGTTCCCCGGAGTCTACTCTTTTGGTAGGAGTTGGTGGTTTGGAAAATACTCGAGCATCAAACTTGGAACGATCGGTCTTCCTGTTCTGCAGTCTGTGGTCAATTTGAACGACTAAGTCAATATAGTCCGAACAGTCTTGCGGGGGATTCACTACTTGGGCTAACACATCTTTGAGCTCTCCACGTAGACCTCTATAAAACAGCGTAATCCTTTTGTCCTCAGGCCATCGAGTTTCCACTATCAGTCTGTTGAAAGACGCAATACAAGCCAAAAGGTCTTGATTACCCTGTCGCAATGAAAGGAGCTCATTGTCCAAGGCCTGCCCCTGTGAATGTCTTGCAAACAGTTTTTCCATACTGAGCTGAAAAGCTTGAAAATCATGGAGAACCGGATCATCTTGATTAACTAGAGGGATCGACCAGTCTGCCGCATTGCCACTAAGGTACGAAAGCTACCTTAGCTTGATCAGTTGGAAAGGCTGCTGGCCGGCATAAGAAGTGCAACCGGCACTGATTAATAAATACTGCAAACCTCTTTGGGTCACCAGAAAATCGTTCGGGCGGAGCCAGAGGTACATTCCCAGGTAGGTTGATCTGCACTGGGTTCGTAGAGGATGTTGAAGGAAGATTTGCCCCTGATGCGGGTAACAGAGTTTGTCCGGCTTGTGACTGTAGCAATTGTCTAGCGAGATCGTCTGTTCGCTCCTTGGAAATAATCAGTTCCCTTCTTAGAGCATTCGTTTCCTGACGGGCTGCATGCACTTCTGCTCTTAGTTCCCCCAAGTAACTGGGCTAGCTGGTCGGTATCCGAGGTTTCCATAGCGCCTGGGTGGGAGTTTTGCGGTAGGCTTTGTGTTCTGTAACGCTCACCTGATTCCCGCAGAGGTGCCGGTCTTGACTGGGTGAATGCCGTATCTTCAAAGGTGATGTGTAACACACGGTTGGCTCTTTGGGCTGGACCTCTGTGCACTGTATGTCTGACTTGAAGAGTAAGATGTCTGCAGATAGAAAATATGGGATTAATGAACTGGGGTTATTGGGTGCCTCTCTCCTCTTTCCTTTCTCTTCTCCTGTAGAACCCCAAAGGTTAACGCCCTCACCTTAGGTAAGTGAACGCCGAGCTCTCCATCTGCCTCGGGGCAGGGTGCCGTAACCAGTTTCTTCACTGGATAAGGGTGCAGGCCTCTTGACCTCAGAGGACTGCTGTCCGTCGTTAACTGCACGAACGGTAAGTTCTGGGCACTTCAAATGTCTTAAAAGTCTTTTGTAATGATATCTCTTGTTTTGCAGGGTTCCGGCGATGGCGGATGGCGGGCTGATGAGAGTTGAGGATCGAACCCGCGTGAGGAATAGAAGCGCCTGGAAGCACGTAAGTAAGCGCTTGTAGCCTGCTTCACGATGCGCACTAACTGTCCCTTTTATCTTGCAGGTACAAGTTCGGAGTTTTAGAGAAGCTGAAGGGTGCTGGAATACCCACTGGATTCGGCGTGGGAAGGAGTAATGGCACGTGAGTAATAAAGTTGCCCAATGTCTTTAAACGCACCTTCTTTTGTCTTTCAGATGCGGGATGCAGCGCCGAAGGCCTCCGGAGCGTGCGAAGAGCTGGTAAGCTTTTGTCTTTCAGATGCCGGAATGCAGTGCGAAGACCTCCGGAGCATGCGAAGAGTAGGTAAGCCTTTGTCTTTCAGATGCCGGAATGCAGCGCGAGGCGTTGGTGACAGCCGATGGACCAGGTAAGAGATGCGCTGCCACTGAAGACCGTAGTGCTAACCTGTTCTTTCTTTGTCCTTACAGGTGCTGCTGAAGACTGGATTCCAGGATGGTAAGCCTTTGTTCCCTTAGGCCCAGGATCAGAAGCAGAAGACACGATGAGCGTTCTGCTGCAGAGAATGCAGAATAACACAAAGCAAGATTCATCCATCGGGTGTGGTTTAAATAGCCTCCTGTAGTGCTTAGGTGTCTCCTTCCACAGCCTCGCCTAGGTAAGAAAAGAGTTCCTGCTTTCCAGAAGAGTTCCAGTGTTCTGAACCTAGGGAGTGGCTCCTGCCCCACCCAACAGGAAAAGTAGTCCCAAACAGAAGAGGATCAGGGGTTCAACTGGCAGGTAAGTAAGCAGCATGGTCTGCTGCAGGTAAGTCCACCCAAGCATTATGAGCCCGGCGCTTCCAGCGCTGGGACTGGGCATCTTTATGAGCCTGGTGCCACTGGCGCCAGGACAGGATCCAAAAGGTCCCAATTGGGACTGGCTGGCACTCGGAACCAGGGTTATGGGTCTGCTTCCAAGGGAGTCGGGCAATTCCTGATCTTTTGGAATCATGACATAAATGCCTGGCCAAGCAGGCACTAGCTACTTGGCCAGTCATTTCACATCTCACACTACCAGTCGCTCTTAGAGAGCAACCCAAGCGCACTGCCTCTCTATACCTAGGTATAAATTTCCGACAGCGGGTAGCTCCAGCTTTCCTGTCCTGGCCGTCAAACTTTGGAACTCGCTCCCCCTCCCACTCAGAGCTGAAACCTCCTTCCATGCCTTCAAGAGCAAAGCCAAACTGGGGCTCCTGGCCCATCTCCTCAAGGTTAAACTCATCACCCGC
Source organism: Ambystoma mexicanum (assembly GCF_040938575.1). Classification (NCBI taxonomy): domain Eukaryota; kingdom Metazoa; phylum Chordata; class Amphibia; order Caudata; family Ambystomatidae; genus Ambystoma; species Ambystoma mexicanum. The sequence continues at coordinate 1,383,869,466 of NC_090929.1, read as the reverse complement.
GACTGTTTCTTACCTAATTCTTTGCTCAATTTGCCCTCCATCATGTACTGTATATTCTGTAATTATTGTAAAATTCCATCCAAGTGTTGCATTTCTAGATTTGTACTGTTGATTTCATTGTGTAACATAACAGAAGATATGCGCCCAGATGCCTGTGGGCCAGGTGCGCTATACAAATAAAACAAATACAAATGGATCAGTTTAGAAATTTCAAGAACATGCTTAGGACTGTTGTTTCTGTGAACATTTTGGTAGATCCATTATATTAAAAAAGGACATAACTTGATGTGGCACCTTTGAGAAATGCTGCAACCATGCAACACACACCTGCAACACCGGAGTTTCTGAGTGGGTTAAATGCAGAGGTTCTCACACAGAGAAAGGCAATCTGGTCTGGACTCAGCCTCAGATGTATGTGTATGCTCACCTTGCCCTGGGCATTGACAGTACCCCTGCATCCCACAGGCCTATCTCCTCTGACTACATTGGGGCTCATATTCAAGTTCACTGTGATTTGCCGGTGGGAACCCGTTACGTTTACACTTTCACGTACACGAGTCCCTGCCGCCGAATTGTCCTCATTCGAACGGTGGAGTCCAAAAGGGGAGGGGCAAAAAGGCAGCAAACGCGCTTGTACGCTGCCCTTTCGCTTTCCGCTGTGAAAATTATGTGAACGCTGTCTGCCATGTACGGATAGCCGGCAGCGTTTACAATGGATTCCTATGGAGTCTGACTGCTTTTTGCTGGTGCAAAAAGCAGACGAACTCCATAAGAAACCCCACATTTTGCGCCGGCATGAAAATACATGCCGGCGCAAATGCTAGAGTATTTGTATGGCTGAGAGGAAGGGAGCGGCGGAAATGTAAGTTATGTTCCGCCCCTACTCACGGTCATACAAATCAAGGAAAATGAGAGCTCAAAATGAGCTCCATTATAGTGCCCAGCAATACCTGAGGTTTGCCCAGACATTGGGCCACATTACGCGGTAGGCGGTAGCCATGGCGCTATTAGCGCCATGACTACCCCCTTACCGCATTCCGGGTCCGTATTCCCGGAATAGGGACTTACCGGGTCATTCCGATCTTGGAGGACCCGGCAAATCCCCATTCCGGGAACCATTCCCCATTCCCATTTGAGCCGCCATAGGGCTCAATGGAAATGGGGATGGAGCTAATAACCGGCTCGCTGTTAGTAGGCCCGTTATTAGCTCTGAAGTCCCTCAACGGGTCCCTTCCCTAACGCCTGGTAAAACCAGGCGTTAGGGAAGGGACCCACTAAGGGACCTCGTAGTAGGGCGGTAAGGGATTACCGGTAAGGGCACCGGTGCCGGTAATCCCTTACCGCCTACCGTGTAATGAGGCCCATTCTCCCTTCATGTCCTCGCCCTGTAACCGCTGAGGTAAGCATGCTCCATGTCCAGCGGGTGATACTATAGATGCGTTAGGATATGATACAAGTATATAACACTGCAATTAATAATTACAATACTCCTTTCTAACAATTCACACATTTTGTTCGTATCGTTTGAAAGCCCCAAACTCATCAATATTTATAATGAACTATGACATCTTTTTGTGAGTATTTTAACAGTAGTTTGTCTTTTTATCCGGGCATTTAGAAGATATCAAAGACATGTTATTTTCAATTTCAGTTTCCTCATTCGGACGGATTCCAAAGTGTGACAATGCCAAGTACAATGGCCATGTTAAAACATACAGAGCTATTAAAAGCGCAGGACCCCGAGTGGAGACGACCACTGAAGTTTGCTGGTAAAACACAAGTAAGACGCCATCCACAACATAGGAATGTGTATTCTAAACTCACTGCAAGAAATATACCCCATTAAGCCATGGCTATGTGTATTTCATATAGTTCAATGTGACGATGAACATTGTTTCATAACAATATTTTATGACGAAACACACAAACACCTCATTAGAACACATTATTTAAAAAGATGTACTTACTTCTAATGGCACGGACTTGTTGTGGATTTCAAAATGGGTGAAAGATGGGCAAGCCTATTTCCTACTTATATAGTTTTCTTATCTTTTTATTTTTTATATGGTTTAATATATGCTTGAATATGTTCTCTAGTTAATGGAAGTGTGTTTGACGGATGCAGAATTGGGAGGGGGGGGTTGTGTGGGTAGTGGGTTTGTTTTTAATGTCTGAGGATTTTGGATCTATTATTACAATGTATCTGTATTTCTATGAACTATGTGTTTAAAAGCTAATGAAAATATTTTCATAATATTTCCATAACGGTATGGCCTTCAGTGCGCAATGGTGGATGCCACTTGACTGAGCTCCACGGCGCAATGCCAGGATATGAGTGTAGCATTCTATTTGTCAGGGGCCCTGACACCCCTTTTCATGTCTAATCATTGTTGTGCAGGAAACACGTCGTCTGTGTTTCCTTCTGGGGTCTTCAATTATATTGTACGTTCTAATAAAGTGAGAGGTACTTCACACGGCGCCTGCTGCCCCTTATTTAATGGTGCATTAGTCCCGGAGTGAGCTTCTTCCTACACCATAACACTGGCGACGAGGTGACAACGGGTCCGTGCCCGCTGCTGCACACCGGTGCACACCTATAAATCAGAGTGTTCTCTGCCGCGCACCGCCGTTTCTACAACGTGGTTGCCCGAAAGCACTGTCGACTGCCTGCCGCACAGCAGTGTGCCCGCTCTCCTTATTTGTTCCGCCTCGAGCGCAGCCAGCGTCTTACCTGGCCCGGTAGCACACACCAGGCTTCCGTCGGCTGCTGTAAACTTACCTTTTCTAACCTTACCTTCTCTCTCCTTGTTGATAGTTCTTTTCTCCCGTCTCTGGCAGCGCCAAAATGCCTCGGCGAACGTGCACTTTATAAAATACATTAACATAACAAAAGTGTGTAATCGCATGTGCAGGCCCCACAGCACGCTGCAAAGGCATCTAATCACCCCTGCAGGCCCACCAGCAGTGTATGGGCTGAAACTGTGTGAAGCTGTGCCCTAAGTGTTCCAGTCCAGAACATATCATATTAAGGTGGCTGAGCCCTGTTGTACTGCAGAGGACACCAGCACAAGGCAACTTCTCCAGCCAGCAGTACAAGAAGTGGAAGTGACTGCTTAAAGTGTGGCACAGACCAGTACCAGGTGAGGAGCTGTCCAGAAAATGTGGGCAGAGGAGCCCTCTGCGTCCACGCTGGCCACCCCTTCCGTTTACTCACCCATTACACCCACCCATCATGGACCCCAGCAGGAGAGTTTTCAGTTGCAAGGGGTACCACCCTTTGACATCACCCAACACAAGCAGTCTGGGGCCCAGGTGGGCCAGATGGTTGTTGGACTTTTATGTATATGTAGACGCCCTGGGGTGAGGGACCAACGAAGGCTACAAGGTCTCCTGATGCACATGTTGGAGCACACGGTACACCACAGACCACTGTCTTCTACAGAGACATCATAGATTCATTGAACGTGTACTTCGCCCCACATCGAAACATTGGGCCTCATTACGAGTATGGAGGCAGCCATGCCCTTAACAAGGGCATGGCTGCCTCCATACCGGGTTCCAGTACCGGGTTCTGTGAATGGGGATGTACCGGGTCATTCCAACCTTGGAGGACCCAGTATTTCCTCCTTCACAAAACCAATCCCCATTCCCATGTGAGCCCCCATAGGGCTCAATGGGGATGGAGCTAATAACGGGCCCGTTAAAAACGGGCCCGTTATTAGCTCCTTGGTCCCCTCGCGGGACCCGGAAAGGACGTCTGGTTTTACCAGACATCTGTTCCGGGTCCCGCGAGGGGACCTCGTAATCGGGCATCCCGTAATGAATGGTTCCGGTCCCGTACCGGCACCCTTCATTACGGGAGCGCCATGGCTGTAATGAGGCCCATTGACTACCACAGGCATGTTTTCCATATGACCACTCAGGACAAGGGCGAAACCTTGAATTTATTTGTCATGAGGCTGAGGGAGAGAGTGAAATATTGCGATTTTGATAATTACTCCACCGAAAAGGCTCTCTGTTCCCAATTAATTGATGGCTGCGAGTCCCTGGACTTTTTTCAAGAGGCTACTCAAGATGAGGATATCCTTAGAGGAAATGTTCATGTTGGCAAGGGCCGACATGGCCATTGACAGACAGGCCAAATCCATGGGCAAAGTTCCAATCTCTCTAGCAGCCACAGCCCCTCTGTGTCAAATACAGGCAACAGGCAAAGCACGCAAGGACAAACTGAGATGCTACAAGTGCGGCTAAGACTTCCCTCATGAATGGACGTGTCCAGCCATGGGGCATCGGTGTGATGCCTGTGGTGAAGAAAATCACTTTAAGTCCTTGTGCAAAGCATCAAGATAGGGGTCATAACAATCAGAGAAACGATATTCAGGAAGGTCATCAGAGGGACAGAAGATTACGTCTCGAAGGTTCTCGCCTCACTGTAGCAGATGAAGCTCCCCAGATCAGCGTTGCAAGCCACCTAGGAGTCCCAAGCACACTACAGGGTGTCGATATGAAAGCTGCAGACCAAACACGCCAGATGAACAGAAGCGAAGGTCCTCAAGACAACAGTTGCTTTACATTGAGTCATCTCCCAGATGTCCATCAGGATCTGAGTCATCAGCAAGTGGCGAGAGGAAAAGACAGTAAGTTCATGCCATCGGTAACTGAACAGCAACATAATTCAGCCTGACATTGCCCCTACAGCTGCAAGGCAGCATCGAAGAGTTTCTCATCAACACTGGCGCCACTGTAAAGGTCATGAGCGAGACCATCCATACTACCATTAAGCACACCACTAGATTGAAACCCTCGGATATCAGCATTTATGCATACAGGGCACATAAGCAGCTTCCTTGCAAAGCAATGTGCAAGTGCACCTGTTCCTACAAGGACAAGGCTGAGAAAGTGAGAATGTATGTGTTAAAAGGTGACGTGCTCGGAAGCAGCATACTGAGTTTCAAATCGTCAATCAAGATGGGTTTAGTACACATCATGTATGGAATACAATCGGCGTGAGTAGAGTGCTCACTTTGACATCTGTGCAGAGCCTGCTGTTCCCGACAGGGCCAAACTCAGCCTTTCATCCTTCCGAGGTCGATAAATGAGCACCACACACCGTGGGTAATAATAAGCAGCGCTCAGATACCTGAAGGTTCGTAGCGCTATATAAATGCTAAATTATTATTATTATTATTATTATATATCTGAAATCCCAAAGACATGGTCGTTCAAATATTCTCATCACTTTACCAAGGTCTGGGTAAAACAAAATGGAAACAAATAAACCTCCATATTCACAAACACATAAAGCCGACAGCTCAGCACTATAGAGGGATTCCTCTGAACATTCAAGTACAGGCGGAACAAGAGTTGAAATCCCTCCTTGATCAGGACATTAGAGAGCATGTGAATAGCCCAACGCCATAGGTTTCCACCATTGTGCCAGTGCCCAAAAGCGAACACAGCGAAAATATAAGATTATGTGTCCACATGAGAATGCCAAATCAAGCGATAGAAAGAGAAAGGCACCTCTCACCCGCATGACCGATATGATGCGCCTGCTGCATGGAGCCAAGGTGTTTTCTAAATTAGACCTCAACAAAGGCTATCATCAGTTGGAGTTGCACCCGGACAACAGGTATATTACCACAGTCACAATGCATGTAGGACTGTTCAGGTACAAGCGTTTAAGCTTTGGTGTGTCATCACTCCCTGACATTTTTCAAAATGAGATTAACCCAGTCATTAAGCACATTCCCCAGTGCTTAAACTATAGTGATGACATTTTGATTTTCGCCAGCACACAAAATGCCCACAATGACACCCACGGTCTGCATGGCATTACAACAAGCAAATTTGACCCTAAATCTTAACAAGTGTGAGTTTAGCAAGTCCATTTTTAAAACGTTTGGACACATCTTCTCATGTGATGGCCTATCGCCGGATCTGGTGAAAGTTCAGGCACTGGCCGATACACCCACTCCATCTTCCATCTCAGCGGTGCAGCAGTCCCTTTTAGGGATGGCCAGCTACTGTACGAGGTTCATCAAAGACTTTGCGTCCGTCAACATGCCGTTGCGCCTCCTCACAGCAAAGGGACAAGAGTTCTTCTGGTCCAATGAGGGCAAGGCCGCGTTCCAGGAGATCAAGTCTTGCATTTTTTCAGCTGCCTGCACGTCATACTACGACCCAGAACTGGAGACAGAAGTTAGGGTTGACACAAGTTCTTTGGGTCATACTAGTAGAATACAAAAGAGGATCAAACTCTCCAGTGTAGGAGGGCTCCATGCACCATTGACATCTACTACACTGCATGCTAGCTGTTCTTCCCCGCCTTATAATTCCTTTCACTTAGGCTTTGCGGGTCTGGGTCGAAAAGGGCAATGGCACTTCCCTCCTTGTCGTCCTTTGGGTTATCGCCCCCTTTCTCCTCCTCTTGAACTGCCGCCCTGGAATAGCTGCCTCCTCATGCGGTCTGCCTTGCTCCAAGTGTGCTCTTGTGCTCCACCTTTTATGCCTGTCGGGAAAGGAAAGGGCTGTCAGGTGTGTGTAGTTATTGTCAATTTCCTGACTCTGTCTGACCCTTTTGTTGGCACATATCAGGTAAACTGCCCTGTTGTTAGTCCGTTGTCTTTCATGGTTTAAGAAAGCGTTTGTGTCGGAAAGGGGAGAGGGATTAGAGTTTAGTAGGGGGGATTATGGGAATGGTGATGTTTTGTAAAAACAGACTGGGAATTCTGGAAATAATATTCAGAGGGACGCGGGGAAGAACGACTGTGAGTATTTGGATACACAACGGGAAAACTGGGATTCTGGGAGATGTATTCTCCTAGTGCAGCAGGGTTTGAGTTCCTATTGGATTTACTAGATGTGGAGGGATTTCTGTATTCGGGCAAGGGAGATTCTTTGGGTGTAAAGGAGGTTGTTTTGGAGCAGCCTATAAAGGCCTCAAGGACTTTGTCCTCTTTGTCCTCTTTCCCGATGGAATACCGCGTCTCACCTGGGGTTGCCCTGGGTAGGGGAACCCTGAGCACAACCCTGGGTTCCCCTACCCAGGTGATCGTCCCTCACTCATCCACCCCCAGGGTTGGGATCTGAGAGGGCCAGCCTTTCCCTGGCCACCTGAATAAGAGATTCTCGAGGTCTACTTGGGAGAATGCCCTCTGGTTTCTCACAAGGGGCTCCTGACAACCTTTTTCAGGTCTAATCATTGTTGGCCAGGAAACACGTCATCTCTGTTTCCTGCCTGGTTCTTCAGCCGAACCCGTGGTGATCAGTGAAGGATGGTGTTGGAGGGAGTGAAGTCAGGTGCCAATGCCTCAGCCATATCCCATCAGCTCACAGAAAGAGCTGACACTGTGGCACAGTGAATAGCTGGACTGGTGTGGAGAGAACCACCTGCACTCTGATGGCCCTCTGGAGCGCAGTATGCCCTGACATTTTCACCTTGCCCATATTGTTTGGGTTGAGGGGGGCGGGGGAGTTCCTTGAACATGGCTAGTGAGCTGACCTGGACGACACACGCCCGTAAGTACATCATGGATCTCAGAGTTCCCTAATAGAGACCCTTGTGGCTCCTGTGACCTTGAACAGTGACCCCTACTATCCCCTACATAACCCACCTGCAGCCCTGTGAGGGGCTCTGGCTTAGAGAGTTTGGTGATGCCCCCTTTAAGGCTGGGAGTCATGACCATGTCATGACATGCTCCTAATAAAAGGAGCCACGTGCGGCAGTGTGGCGGTAGACTCCATGAATGGAACACCTTTGTCCGGCTCTGTTATTTGGGTAACGTTGTGTGCTCACAGCATTGTGTGTGCTAGTTCTGTCTGATCACGGAGCCCTCCGGATAAGACCGTGTCACCAGCCCTGCTTTTGCAAGGTTGTGTGCCCACGGCCAACCCTCAAGCCTATGTGAGCATGGCAATCTCACCCCCAACCACATGGTCATGGCAACGATCCAGTGGGTCTGTTTGCCCACACAGTCTCCCACAACAGGGAGAGGGTATTCCACCTACTCTTGTGCAAAGTCTGCTTGATACTGTGACCGCCAGTTCTGAGTTGGGGGCCTATTTGATAAGCACGTGACCATTGTCCAGGTCAACGCAACTCCAGTGCCGGGACTGCGGATTGACTCCCAGGCAACTAAGTCAGATCTCCAAAACTTCCTGGCAGAACTTAAATCGGAAATACACCGCAGCGTTGCAGAACTCTCACAAAAGGTGGCTTCCATGAACAAACAGTTCACTAAGGTGGAACACCGGGTAGATGAGATCGAAAACTCCACATGTGACCAAGCTAATGAACTTTTAGGGCTCCCGAACAGAGTGGAAATGCTATAGGCATTGGGAGACTCCCTAATGGCGAAACAGGAGGACATAGAGAATCGCTTCAGGAGGAATAATCTTAGAGTGCACGAGAGGGCCAGAGGCGTCCTTGACCAGGATCTTGAATGCTATGTGCAGGACCTCTTCCGGGAAACTCTAGCATCGCTGAGAATAGAGCACCTGGTCTAGCTGGAAATGTCCCAACAGGTTTATTCTGCTTCCCAAAAGAGAGATATCTGTCGCCTGGCATCCTTACAAGGTTGCATTTGTTCCAGCTAAAAGAAAAGATTCTGAAGGGGACCAGACAAAATGGTGTGACTGTTTTTTGCTTTGCCTGGAACTTTCACCATCTACACTCTATAAACCCAGAGCTCTATGCAATGTAACTACATGGCTTCGAGCAAAGAGAATTTAGTATAGCTGGTCTCCACTAGCGTTCCACCCCCACGAAGATCACACCTGGTCCATATCTAATCCCCGGGATGCAGAGGACGTACTTCGCTTTGAGGCCCTGCACACACTTGAAAACCTGCCTACAAAAGATCTTATGCCATGAAGATGCTCATTGGCACGCAGCGGATGGGCCTGAGCAACTAAGTACCCAGAGAAATCGAACATCATACACCACCCTAATTCCTGGATGGGAATATTGGAACCAGGCCCCACTACATGACTGTCTTCTCCAACACCTCCACAGCATGTGCTTGGCACCATTGATAACATTATTGATACTTTTCTACTAGGGGTCTGGCCAAAAGACTATATTTTTACAACAACGATTTCTCTAACCTGGAGGGGCGTGACGTGTCAGCCCTACTTCCCACAAGAGCTAAAAATAAGACAGAAGCTCACAAGCTTAACTGTTCACTCATTCCTTTTCCCCTCTCACTTTATTTTCCATGTTGTATGTCAATTGTTATCAATCTGGATCTTACAGATTATTTCACACATTTATTGATAAAGGTTCATTTGGTCAAATGGGTGGTCAAATTCTCAATGCTTGCACTTGACTGCAGACATGATTACAAAAGGACAGAGAACTAAAACAGTGCTTGCCACAAACCCTAGCAGAGCTCAGAATAATTTCCTTCATTGTCCAAGGGTTAATTTTCCCTTTGAAGTGCAGACAGATTTTATCTACACTTTCACAGCTAAAAGCGCATATAGCTAATCTTCAAGAAACCCATCTCCTGAGGCATGCTGCATGCTGTCTAGGCACCCTAGGCACTTCCTAGCCCAATTAATTGCTAGGGAGGGCAGTGGAGTAAGAGATGTGGCTCTTCTTTTTCCTAAAGATTAACCCTTCACAAAACATGCCATTCTTAAAGATCCCTAGGTTACCTAATGTTTAGAGGAGGTCTCTTAGGCCACCAGTTCACAATCTATGCCCCTAACAAAAAACAAAAACATGTTTTCTTTAACCTACTCCCTAAAATAGCAGCATTTGTAGAATCACATACTGAAGGGAGGGGACTTTAACATGATCAAATCTCACACAAGACAAAACACTTGCAGATACTGCCACAGACCATAAGATCGCACAGGCCTTGATAAACCATTTGAAAAATCTAAATATTCTGGATGCATGGAAATTTTAACATGGGGACAAGAGGGATTTCTCCTTCTACTTCGTCCAACGTGGACACGTATAGATTTGATCTTGATTTCCTTGTCCCTAATTCCCTGTGTCACTGAAATCAAAAGAGGCATTAGAGCCCCCTCAGACCACTCCCCCACAGAGGCCATAATATGGGTAGATCTTAATCCTCTCCACAATCCCCATCTGGTACACCTTTATGGCTGTCATTAGAGGTGAACTGATATCAAAAACCACGGTCTAAATCAGAGTTGGAGACCAGATTCATGTGGACCTGGAGGCGGAGGTGGAGAGGTGCGAGAGATCCCTCAAGTCTAGGACTTCTCTCAGAGACTAGAGAGCCTTTAGACTCGCCCAGGACAAATTAGAGGCTCATCCCTCTGATAGAACTGCATAATTCCTAATACGATCCAAGCAAGCCTACTACACCAATGGAAACAAGGCAAATATATCACTAGTGTTTGAACTGCTGAAGACTAAAAATCGAAACTATATAGCCAAATTAAAGGACTTTAACGGAGACACATTTTTCGATGAAAAATAAAAAATTCATATTGCATTCCATTTTTTCTCACAAATTATGGCAGGCAACCCTCCACTTTTGGGAAATCCAGATGGCTTCCTACAACACATAATCCTCCCCCGCCTGTCAAACTCCCACTAGACTCTATTGGAAGCCCTGATTTCATCTGAGGAGATGGAGACTGCTGTCACATAAGGCCCCAGGTCCTGTCGGCTTCACCCCACTTTTAAACTGTTTAGAGCCCAATCTACCTCCAGCCTGTCTAAATTATCCAACTCCTTCCAAGATTCTAAATGTGTTTCCCAAACAATGGGAGAATTCATGATCTCCCACTCTTAAAACCAGACTCCTCTTACTGCCCAATTTGGCTTTTAAATATCGATGCAAACATTTATGGGAAGATACTGGCAAATCGCTTGTCGACCGCCTTTCCGTCTCTTATACATCTGGACCAGATTGGATTTGTCAATGGTGGATTCCCCACAATCCAACATCTGTATGGCCCTTAACATAATAGACCATAGCACACTCTCGAACTCCCCCCTGCCCTGGTGGGACTGCATGCAAACAAAGTCTTTGTTATGGTCGATTGGGGATTCCTCTGCAAGACAATGGAGGAGGTGGGCTTTGGACTCAGATTCTTGAAATTGATAGGAGCAGCATTCAACCTAGCCACATCCAAGCTGAGGACCAAAGGCTCCCTCCCCCAAAGATCTAATTAACTAGAGGTGTTCTGCAAGAATGCCTCATCTCCCCCCTCCTCTTTGCCCTCTTTATAGAGCTCCTAGCCATAAAGATAAGGTCCACTCATGACACTAAGGGCCCAATAGTTGGGGAAAAAACCAAATTAAATTGCACTCCTCGTGTATGAGAGCCCCCTCTTCCTGTCCCATATAAACACCTCTCTTCCAGCTGTAATGTTCTAATCTTCTGAAAGTGGCAGGTTTCTCAATTAATCATTCAAAATCTAGCGGTCTGAACATCTAGTGACTCTCGCGTCGATACGCTGAAAGATAAATTTGACCTGCAATGGGAACCATTATGAATCAAGCCTCATGGCATATCAACAATCTGGTCAGAAATGTAAAGCTTTGATCATCTCTTCCAAAGCCACCTACTGTAATAAGAGAATTATAAAGGCCCACTCGAATGTAGGGAAACTCTTTAAAATTCTAGCTGAATTCCAGGATTCTCTTCCCACTAATAACAACCTTGTTAAAAACTCTGCCTGGTGTCAAGAGATCCATAATGGTTTTATGTCTAAAATACCTTTCCACAAGGAAACCATTAGGAACATTCAAACTTCCTCCCGTGATCCTGATATTTTGGAAACCATGCTACATAAGCCTGCAGATAAATCCAATAACATCCCATGTTTTTCTTTCTGCCACTACTCTGAAGAACAAGTGCACAAGACCATTCAAGATCTAAAATCCACTTCTTGCCCCGGGGATGATTGTCCTATTGACATCTTTAAGGACTCCCTCGATCTCTTGGTGCCTTTGCTAACAAAACGTATCAACCTCTCGTTTGATGAGGGTGTAGTTCCATCTTCGCTCAAGGTCGCTTGTGTCACACCTTTGCTTAAAAAGGCTAACCTAGATCCATCAGTTGCTGATAAGTAAAGGCCCATCACTAATGTGCCATTTATCCTCAAAATCTTAGATGAACTGGCATATCTTCAGTTTCAAAAACATATTGAGGAACACAGCATCTTGGGCCTGCGACAGTCTGGCTACAGGGCACAGCACGGGACATAAATTGCCATGCTCGACCTTAAGTCCACCTTGGCCGGCATTGCGGACAAAGGTCATCCTGCCCCGCTGATGCTGCGGAATGAGCCAAGATGTTAGAAAAAAATGACCGAATGCGTGATTTGGCCGAATTTCGGTCGTTTGAAAATTCCTAACGGCTGAAAAGTTTGACCAGATCACGCATTCGGTGCTGGGGGCTCCAGGGGTGTCCCCCGCACCCTTGCTCACTATACTTTGAGCGGGGGTTGCGTGGGTGTCCCCTGTATCTGTCCCAAAAAAGAAAGAACAGGACCCTGCAGCGTCGGTTCCCGATCACGGAAGTGAAAGCGAACAGGCGTTGCAGGGACACAAGGAAAGTAAGGGTGTGGTGTGGGTGTGGGTAGGGGCGGGCCAAGTTGTAAATGTTCATGGGAGAAAAGACTGAAGATTATTTTGGAAAAATAAACTTCAGTCTTTTCCCCCTCGAACATTTTGATCGCAGGCTTTCAACCCTGATCCGATGCAGCTGGACCGCTGTGCCTCCTTCGATCTAGTTGACCATGCTCTTCAAGTAATCAGGCTCGGGGAGGTCGCCCACTGTTCCGCCTCAGCATCCAATTGGATATCTTACTTCTTGGGACCACGGACTGTTCAGGTTTTCGCTGGGAATGATTACTTCTCACCTGTCATTCAAACCTGTGGTGTCCACCAGGGCTCCTGTTTGTCTCTGCTACTATTTAATATATACATCTGGCCCTTTCTTGACCTATTCGATGCCCTGTGTGACCGGTATACCAACTACGCCGATGACACTCAGATCGTTTTTTGTTTTTTTTTAAACAATTTTTATTATTTTAAACAACCAACACTCCAAACATTACAACCATTTCGGACGTACATTTTCAAATTAAATGTATTGCATTATTCACTGCCTTCTTTCATCCTCCCCCCTTCCACCCCAAGCCGTCGTATCTGTCACATATGTCTGAGCATCTGCAGGTGTCTCAGTTATCGTCGTCTCTTCCTGGTCTTCCATCTCATGGTTACCCTGATGGGGGTTCACCATTGAGGTCACCAGTTGCCTCCAGGCTATCAGAGGGCCTACCTCCTCCTCCCCTCCTTTAGTGACTGCTTCATACCAGACCACTGTTTCTGCCTCCGCCCATTTTAGGAGATCCACCCACCACATCTGTACCCTAGGCCGGTGGGCCGCTTTCCAATTTATCGCTATTCTGCGCTTGGCCAAAATATAAGCCAAGTCTTTCATTTTGCTAATATGTTTTAGGGTACGTGGCCTAGGGAAGCTCCCCAGCATGCATGCCCAAGCCGACTCCACATCCAGCACCACCCCCTAGCAGGCCATTTTTATCTTCAATTCTACCCAGAACCTCCTCACCTCCGGGCAAGCCCAGAACATGTGCAACAGCCCCACCTCCTCCTCTCGGCACCTGGGGCATTTCTGTATGGCTGAGCTGCCAAACCTAGCTATTCTGCCAGGTATCAAGTACACTCTGTGGGTGATGTATAATTGGATCTGCTGGAGTCTTGCATTCCGGGACACTTTCTTGTGGTATCTTTGGGCTCTATCCCATTGCCCTTCTGTCATAGGTTCCCCCACCTCACCCTCCCAGTCAAGCCTCAATTGGGACAGCACCTGCCCCGCCTTAGCACTCAGGAGTTCATATATCCGCGATATTTCGTGCCCGCCCTCTGAGACATCGTACATCATTTCTATAGTGGCATCAGGTTCTCCTGCAAGTACTGTTTCAGGCCATCCTTCCCTCACCCTTTTCATAATCCTGGTATAAGTGATATATTTGCCCCTATTCACCCCGGTCTCTTCCACCGGCCTTTGGAATTCCACTGCCTTCCCCTCCTGCCATAAGTCTCCAAGGGTAGCTAGACCCACCAGTTCCCAGTATTTGCGGACCCCCTTTGATCAGTTGGGAGTCTTTACCGCATAGTGCTACCAGCGGGGCCTGCGAGGATAACAGGTCTGGGTCTCCCACCGTTCTCCATGTTCTACGCCGGACCTCCCAGCCCAGCCTCAACAATCGCGCCCAGCCTCAACAATCGCCCCATCTCCACCACTTTTGTCTTATGCAACCACACTGTCTCTTTAAGAAGTATGGGGACGAAATGCCCCGCAAGAGCCTAACTTCCGCAGAATCCTCTGTGGCCAACCATCTGGAAACATATAACAGCTGGTCGCCCGGTAATACAGTTCATAATTCGATATGTTTATGCCTCCTCTGTCACACGAGTTTTGTAATTTCCACAGGGCCACCCTATTCCTGGAATTATGCCAGAGGAAGCTCCTGCACTGGCCATGAAGTTTAGCAAAAAAGCGTCCCAGGAGCAAAACTGGGACATTCACAAAAAAATGCAACAGTCTGGGTAACGCCACCATTTTGATCAACACTGCTCTCCCCATCATGGCCAGGGATAGTTTGGACCAGAATGCCATGCTATTCCTTATGCCCTCAACAGCTTTCTCAGTTTTATGCTTGTGCTCTGCTTCTATCTTGTGGTATATATTAATGCCTAAGTATCTAAACGTCCCGGTCTGCCAGGGTATCTGTAGGACAGGGAGTTTTTCCAGTGGGACCCCTTTGTACCTCCCTAAGGGGAATATGCTGGACTTCGCAGGGTTTACCGAAATGCCAGAGAGGGCTGCGTACTGGTCCATCACCTCCAGCACATACTGCACATTCTCTTCTGGGTAACGCAGGTAGAGAAGCATGTAATCTGCATAAAGTGATATCAAATGCGTGTTTCCCGTCGTTTGTATCCCTTCCTCACCGTATTGCTGCCTTAGGCAGACTGCCAATGGCTCCAGCGCAAGAATGTACAGCCTAGGCGACCAAGGGCATCCCTGCCTAGTCCCTCTGCTGAGTTGCCACTTATCAGAAATTACCGTACCTGTCTTAACCCTTGCAGTTGGGGCGCTATATAGCATTTTAACCCATCTGATATACCCCGGTCCTATCCCATACCCCTTCAGGATCGCCATCAGCCACGGCCACCTCACTGAATCGAAGGCCTTGACCGCATCCAACGACACTATGGCCAGTTCGCCCGGGTCTTTTTCAGTTTGATCGATAATGTGGTGAAGCCTCCTATGGTTGTCTGTGATATTTCTGCCGGGGACGTATCATGTCTGTACAAACTTGCCAATTACTCGCTTGAGCCTATTGGCGAGCACTGCCGTGAGTATTTTTCTATCTTGATTGAGCATCGACAAGGGTCTATACGACCCACAGTCTGCATTCGGCTTGCCCGGTTTCAAGAGCGGAATGATCATTGCTTCTCGTAGATACTCCGGCAGTCTCCCTTGCTCGTAGGCCTCGTTGAACATGGCCAACAATGGCTGGAGCAGCTCCTGCTTATATGCTTTATAAAATTCACTGAGCAACCCATCCGCCCCAGGCGCTTTACACGTGGGCAGATGTGTGATCACTGCATCTAGTTCGTCTGGGGTGACTGGGACCTCCAGCTCCGCTCGCTCTGAGTCATCTAGGGTGGGAAGCTCTAAATCTTCTATTGTGTCCTGTATTTCCTGGCCCATTTCTATGCCTACATCCTCGTACAAACATTTATAATATTTGAGGAATTCCTCATTTACTCCCTCTTGGGTGTTGCAAATCTGACCCTCCACATTTTTTACTTCTCTGATCATCTGTCGGGGTGTCTCATTCTTGTACAACCAGGCCAGTAGCCTGCCCGGCTTGTCTCCTCCTGCATGCTGTCTCTCTATATAATTCTTGTAGTTTAGCTTGCAGAGCCTATCCCACAGTTCACTGCTAGTTCTTTGTAGGTCTCTTGTCTTAGCAACATTCTCCCGGGAGGCCTCCCCCCTTCGCATCAAGTCCTCCAGCTCCCTCTCATTTTCCCGCAGATCCCGCTGTATGCCCCCCTGGAGCCTCCTTGATTTCGAGATGGCCACCCCTCGCACCACCACCTTAAATGCTTCCCATACTGTTCCCATGGACTGTACACTGCCAGTGTTTATTTCGAAGTATTCCTCTATGGCCTCCCTCAGATCCTCTGGGAATCCCGGGTCCTGCAGAGCCTCAGCTCTGAGCCTCCATGTCGGAATTCGCGCCCTGCGGGGGCGTTATCCCCACTCCACGACCAAGGGCGAGTGATCCGAGAGCACTCTAGCTTTGTATTCTGCGCTCACCATTTCTCCCGCTATCTCAGCCGCTGAAAACACATAATGTAACCTGGTATGCAAGTCGTGTGGAGCTGCATAATGCGAGTATTGCCTATCCGTTGGGTGCAATCGTCTCCACACATCCTCTAGCTTGAAATCTGTCAACAGTGTCCCCAACCCTTTAGCTGCTGGTGTGGGCCTTGCTATCTTATCATCTGATATATCTATTGCAGGGTTCAGGGAGCAATTAAAATCACCACCCCACAACAAGGCCCCCCACCCCCCAGTAATGGACTGATTTTACCATACAATGATCTAAAATAGGATGCAATATCGTGGTTCGGGGCATATAAGTTAATAATAGTCACTTCTTTATTTTCCAGGAGTCCCTCCACCACCACCATTCTGCCTTCCGGGTCTGCTGTCGATCTGAGCAATTGAAACGGCACATGCGGTGCTATTCATTTGACCACCCCTCTTGCATATGCCGAATATGTGGCTCCCATGACACTCCCCTTCCATTTTCTCCTTACTACCTCTAACTTCTCCCTTGTGAGGTGGGTTTCCTGGAGCAAAGCTATGTCAGTCCTCATCCTTCTTAGGTACATCATAATTTCATTCCATTTTAGATAGCTGTTGAGGCCCCGAACGTTCCATGTCATGATCCTAAGGTTACCCGATTCCATTAGCATGATGTTCTCCTGCCCTCCACCACTTCCTGTTGCTTCCACCGTGACTCGTATTCTGGCTCAATTCCCCCCCAACTTCCCTTTCACTCCCGTCCCCCACTCCCCATTGCACACTCCCCATCCCCACCCCCTTCCCTTCCCGTCCCCAACAAATGCCCAGCTCCATCCCTGGATCTCAGGCTCACCCGCTTCTGGTCCTGTCTCATGGTGTCGGGGAATAGGACCCCGCGGTGTGTCACCAAACTAATAGTGACCTAACTAAGCAAATGCTATGGGGATTTAAGGGTTGGCTCCCGGGAGCTCCCACTAGCATAATTATACTAGTTCAGGTCAAACGGATCCCACTGACAAACACGTACCTCGTCTTGCTGCCTTTGCAAGCCTAATTTACTACTATATTCTAGTCCCAATATCACACGCTGTGTCACAGTGAGTGCCACAACCTTCAGTTACTTATCTTCTCCGACTCCGGTCTTGATCCCCGATTCCTGGGGGTGGCTCTGCATATCCAGACATCCCATGGCTTCCTCTGTCGTGTCAAAAAACAATGTTTTGTTCTTGTGGAACACCTTCAGTTTGGCTGGGTACAGCAACATATATCTATGCTGTGCCTCTCTGTCTTCTTTTGACTGTCCCGAAGTTCATTCTGCTGCGTTGCACCTGCAAGGTGTAATCTGGGTATGTATTGATTTTCGCGGGCCCCCTTTCGATCGCCACCCCCTTACGAAAGAATTCAAGTATTCTTTCCCGATCTCGATAATTCAGGATCTTCGCAATCAATGGCCTGAGGGGGCTCCCGGAGGCGGCCTCCTCGTCAGCGCCCTGTGCGCCCTTTCGACCGCAAACCCCTGGGTCAGTTCCCCTCCGGTTATTTCCTGTAACAACATGGTTTCCACGTATTCCGTTGGGTTGGGCCCTTCCATTCCTTCTGGCAATTCAACAATGCGAATGTTGTTGCGTCTAGCACGTCCCTCCGCTTCTTCAGCTCTGTTTTCCAGATTGCCTACTCGCTGTACGAGGGCATGAAGTTCCAATCTGTGGGCGGCGCATTCCGCAGTATTCAGGGCCATCTCTTTTTCCAGGGTTCCAGTGCGCTCCGCAAGATTTCTTACATCCTGTCTCAGAAAGTTCACCTCTTCCTGGACCACTCCCACCTTAAGGTCTAGTCCCGCTTTCAGGTCATTCATGGCCAGAACCAGCTTAGTCTCCCAAGCCACTTTCAGGTCCGCTTTCGCTGCCAGCACCTCCTGAATCGTGCCCAGGGGATCCTCCGCAGCAACGGCTGCTTTGTCCTTGCTCCTGGCTCCCTCTGTCCCCGGGGGTGTCTTGGCATAGGCCTCCAGCGTGGGTTGTTTATTCTTCGGTGTTAGGAAAGATTTCGTAATTGTAGGGAATTTTCCTTCCATGTGGCAACCCCTAAACTTTTTGCTATTGTTTTTAACCTTGTTCTTGACTTTGCCAGAGAAGTACAGCCTTCTGCCGCACTTCTCTGGGCTTTCGCTCCTTTCTTACGGGGAAACTGACATGCCCTTAAAACAGTCAGTACCGGGGAACGTGGTTTCCCGTAGTTTCTTTTATCGTGTCGCAGCTTTAGTGCAACACGACACAAGAGGGCACTGTAAGCTAAGTTACAGCTCTCTTGGGTCTCTAGCCTTCTACAGGCCCTAGATACTCTTTTAGGATGGTATTTGATCGGTGCAAGTCATTCAGGGACTCGAATGGTGGCAGCGATCGTTTTGTTTATTTTGAGCTCCTTTTGGCGTTCTGAGCACGTTTTTGCACTGAACCCAAAATGGTGGCCTGGCTCCCAAAATGGCCAGGCCGCGAGGCTCCTTTGTCTTGTCCACTGACCGTCTTGCTCCCTTCACCTTCCCCAGGTCCGGCGACCCGGGGCCTTCCTTATTTGGGCATGTACTTTCCCGCGAAACGTGGTTGCTTTCGCGGGCTTCTACATGTCGTTTGTGTGACTCCAGGGTGTGGGCTGGGATGTCTGGTCCCAATACACATCCTGGGTGCCAGAGAGTCTAGGGTGGTGTGAATGCCTGGGACCACCGTGGTCCGTGATTGGTCCACGTATGGTATGTGTTTTGATGAGCGGATCTCCCATTGGCTCCCCTCCGTTTTGGCGCGAAGGGAACCGTGGATAAGAGGGGGCTGGAAACACCACTACCATGTCGATCTCCTGAGTTCTCACGAACGAAGGAATACAGGAGCCAAGTATCCTGCAACTACGAGGCTGGACCGAGGAATCGCTGGTGACCCGCTGAAGGAATCCTCCTTTGCACTGCTGTCGTCCGGAGAGCCCCTGTCCTCCTTTGATCGAACCAGAAGGCCTGTACTGGTGCTTCGACCTTTGGAATAGCAGGAACAGCTATTCCCGGCATCTTCAACCATCTCCTGCCAAGTAAGCCTTCGGAAGCGTCTCTGGGCCATCCAGTTGACTGACCAGCTTACAAAGGAGTTTGGCTCTGCAACCGCCGCCAGGTTGTGTTGTACTGCGAGTCCTTGTCCCTCTCCCACGCTTCGTACGCTTGGCGTCCCCAGGTCTGAAGGGAGGAGGGTTCATTTGGCTCGAATACACACGGCCGCTCCGTTGTCCTGTGCGGCAACAAAACTGTGCCGGTTTCGTCGATTGGGACGTCTTTTTGCTCTACACGACTACAAAGCGTTCCCTGCTCTTCTGAACCTGCCAGCTGCTGAAACTATCGTGGAGAAGCCTGGGTCTGCTTGCTTCGGGGACCGGTGAGTAGTATATCTAGGATCTGGTCGCCCTGCTGCAGTATCCCATTGCTTTTCCCTGCTGTGTAAAAACAGCACCCTTTTGCCGCGCTCGCGCTCTGCTTCTGCCCGCTGTGGAGGCTGCGCTTGAGTTGCGGAACCTGTTCTTCTTCTGCTGTGCACTAACGTGAACCGCCTGACTTCTTCCGAAGAGCTTCCCCTTGTGCCCGTCGGCACCGGCGTGGCAGGTACTTTGAGCACAAGGCTCCACTCTTCGCAGGGCTCGGACTTCCGTCTAGTTAGGTGCCTATGAAGGCGAACTGAGTCGAAAGCGTTATCGCACTGCCTGTTTTCCTTTCCTTTCAGGTGGACTACATATTTCGTGCTTTAAACGCTTGCGACTGTGTATTTGTATATATATTGTGTTGATATGGTATGTGTTGGTTTAATATTGTGATATTGTGATTTTCTCGCTACGGTCATTGTTTTAAAGGCCTTAAAATAAATGTGTTTATATTTTTGATATAACAACTGTTTGGAGTAGTTTGTAAGCGCTCTTGCTTTGTGTGCTCATTGCGGGCTTTCAGTCACCCTCACCCCTCTTGAGACCTAGTCTTGACCGCCGCGATCGCTACCTTGATTGGTCTGGCTTGTCCAGAGGTTACCCTGTTCCAAGTAATTAGGTTGGCCTTCTGAACTTCTGCGCCACCAGGACAGAGTTCAGAAATCCGTCTTAACAAATTGGTGTACAGCGGTGGGATACGACTGAAGGTATCCAGTGTTGTGCTCGAACTAAGGCATTTCAGGTTATTCCAAACCGTACACGTAGTGAATTGTTATAGTATAACTTTAAAAAGGCCATAGTCCTATCAAACAGTATGGAAACAAGTACGTTGTTAACTTTAAATGCTTCCAAATCAGAAACGCTGAAAAAGATGTGTGCGGAGAGAGGTGTTTCCTCTCAAGGCACGAAATTGGAAATGATCCAAAGAATCGTGGCGTGGCAAGAAGCGCAGCTTGACGCTATTACTTCTGAGGACAGTGCGGAAGGTGGTGGGGCTGCTCTCACTGGTAGAACCGACGGTTCTGCCGCCGCACTGTTCCACCGCGACCACGAGGACAGGGAGGACGAGCTGTTTAATGTTTCCTCTGCCAGTGCTGATGGGGAGGCTATGCTTGAATTCAAGAAGCAAGAGCTGCGGTTTAGGCAGCAGGAGCTTGAATTCAGCATAGCCAAACTAAAAATCGAACAGGCAGAAAAACAAAAAGACAGGGATCACCAGTTGGAACTGGCCAAGCTTCAGGTTGCAAATGGATCCAAGGGTCCTGGACATGGGTCTGGGGCCTCCTCTCATCCACGGTTTCCAAAAGATCTGCTCAGTGTGTATGAAGAGAGGAATGACATTATGGACTGGCTGAATGCGTTTGAGTATGCATGCGAGGTCCAGGAAGTTGACAATGCTGATAAGATTGCGTGGTTGCTCAGTAGACTGCCCCATTCTGGCTGTAGTGCCATTATGGAAATGTCGAAGGCTGAGCGGGCTGATTTCGCAATGTTAAAGCAAACTCTCATTTTAAAGTTTGGGAAGACTCCGGCCCAATATTTAAAGCGTTTTCGAGAGTATAAGAAAAAGGAAGGTGGTACTTGGGTATCTTATGTCGCTGAATCTTTGAAAAACTTAACTGGCTGGGTCGAAGGCTATAAGGTTTCTACCTTCGACGGCATGATAAATCTTGTCATGCTGGAACACATTTTTGCTTCTTCTTCCCCGGAGCTTAAGCAGCATTTGGCCGATTCGAAGGAGATAGATCCTAAGAAGCTGGCCATTGCAGCAGACTTATGGGTGTCACATCGAGTGTCCCATAAGGACAAAACTCATCCTGGTAAGCAGGAGGAGGGGAAAAAGTCCAAAGATATGGAGGGTGGGGAATCTGCTAAATCTTCTTCCCAAAAGGGCCACAAAAAGAAAAACAAGGGTAAGACACAAGAGAACTCACAGGGTAGTGGAGGTGCGCCTCCGAAACAGAACTCTGGTTACAATAAGCCTCCCTACGTAAACAGACCCACTGGGGCTTGTTTTTCTTGTGGAGCAACTGACCATGTGAAGGGGGATCCCCGTTGTAAGGTTAGACCTTTGGGGGTCCACTCCGCTAATCTGGCCTTCTCCTCCTACGAGGAAGAAGAGATTACAGGAGCATCCTTCTCCTCAGACTCATTTCCCAGCGGAATAGAGGCTGAGGTAGTTTTAGTGTCCCTGGGTTCCTGGGAGCCTAAAGTCGCAGAGGCTTATGCTAGGATTCCGGATAATACCAAGCACTACTTTAAAGACAGTGTGCTGATCAATGGAGTGGATACTCCAGCTCTTAGGGATAGTGGGTGCAGTCGAACTGTAGTGGATTCTACCTTGGTAGACTCAGAGGAAGTTGCCAGAGCTACTCTGATGCCCACTAAGTTGGCTGACGGCCCCCTCCGTATGTTTCCCGTGATCCCTGTTAATCTAACTTTAAATGGTACAGCAGTCAGGATTCCAGTGAGCATTCAGAGAAACGTCCCGGGAAAGGTCTTATTAGGTAATGATCTCAGAGCTTTAGGGCTCGTAGGAGACACTGCCGAACGACCCTACACACGGTCTCAAGCACGGGCAGCATTGGCCAAGTCCAATACGCCGCCCCAGCCGAAGGGGAAACCCAAGGCGAAAGGAGTCTACAAGTCAAGACGGGGGAAAGAGAATATTCCCCCGAGCTCGCCTACCACTGCGGTGGAGGAAGTTGGTCAATCGCCCGAGCCTGACGAGGAGGTGGCGATGCCTGAAGTATTCGACCCCAACGATCATCCTGAACTAAAAGACTTGTTAGTTGAAGGAGGTCCTGATAGGGACGAATTCAGTAAAGGCCAACGTGAGTGCCCATCTCTGGAAGGCCTAAGGAGACAGGCCTGCTCCCAGCTTGAGGGTGAACCTCCTGGGATGCATAGGATTTACCAGGAAGGTGGACTCCTGTATAGTGAGCCCACAGAGTCTACAGAAGGAGACCATAGGAGGTTGGTGGTTCCCCTTGCTGTTAGGCCCTTCCTCCTGCAGTTGGCGCATGTCGTTCCCCTTGCTGGTCACCTTGGTATGAGGAGGACCAAGCAAAGGTTATCCATGCACTTCTACTGGCCCAAGATGGGGGAGCAAGTAGAAAGTCACTGCAGGAGTTGTGCCGCCTGCCAGTTGTCTGGTAAGGTTGGCGCGACAATCCAAGCTCCGTTGGTACCGCTCCCAGTTGTGGGGGTACCTTTTGAAAGGGTAGGGATCGACATGGTTGGTCCCCTTGACCCGCAAACATCCTCAGGCAATAGGTTTATCCTGGTGCTGGTCGACCATGCAACCAGGTATCCTGAGGCCATCCCATTGAAAACTGTAACTGCCAAGTCAGTTGCAGAAGCTTTACTCGGCAGATTTACTAGGGTTGGCTTCCCTAAAGAAGTTGTGTTGGATCATGGCAGCAACTTTATGTCGAAGTATAGGCAGGCTATGTGGAAAGAATGTGGGGTCACCTACAGGTTCTCTTCTGCATACCGCCCCCAGACCGATGGTCTGGGGGGGCGTTTCAACAGGACGTTAACGAGCATGATTGGGGCTCTGGAGGAGCCTCAGAGAAGAGAATGGGATCTTTTTGTTTCATGCTTACTGTTTGCCTACCGAGAGGTACCACAGGAGGGTGTTGGCTTCAGCCCCTTCGAACTTCTGTTCGGTCATCCCGTACGGGGACCCTTAGCCATCGTCAAAGAGGGATGGGAGATGCCCACTCCCCCTGTTACTACCAATGTAGTTGATTATGTGCTAGGGCTCAGAAAACGGATGGTACTTCTGGTGGGCTTGGCTAGTGATAAATTGAAGGCAGGGCAAGCGCTGGTGAAACATTGGTACGACCAGAAAGCTTCCCTCATCAACTTTACACTTGGTCAGCAAGTCCTGATCATGAATCTCATAAGGCCTCGAGCTTTACAGGACAAATGGTCAGGCCCTTGCCCAGTGGTGGAGCCCCTGGGTGAGGTTAACTATTCAGTGGACCTTGGAAGGCCTGGACAGGCTCCAAAAGTGTTTCACGTGAATAGGCTGAAGGCTTTCGTCCCAAGCGGCGAAATCGCAGCACTGCTATTGGCTTCAGACGTTGCGGGAGAGGAGTCTGAACCTCTCCCCGACCTGTTCCCAAGCAGTCCTTCAGATAGCTCTTTTGAGGGTGTCCGAGTGGCCCCTCACCAAAATGGACAAGGCTCAGTGGTTTACCTTGGACATGAAGTAGGTGGAGGGAGGAGACAGCCTCTACTCAGTCAGGTACAAGCAGTACAAGACTGGCCTACCCCCACTACGCCAACCCACGTGAGAGCCTTTTTAGGACTCACGGGGTATTACCGCAATTTTGTGGCAGACTATGGTACCATAGCTGCTCCTCTGACTGCCCTCACAACTCCGAAGAAACCCAAGAAGGTAACTTGGACCGACGAGTGTGAGAAGGCCTTCAATGGCTTAAAAGACTCCTTGTGCCAGGCCCCTGTGCTCAGGGCCCCTGATTATCAAAGACCTTTTATCGTGCAGACGGATGCCTCTGACACTGGGATAGGAGCTGTACTATCACAAGTAGATGAGAAGGGTAAGGAACACCCTATCGGTTTTATTAGTCGCCAGCTTAAGGACAGAGAGCTCAGGTGGTCCACGGTAGAGAAAGAATGTTTCTCTGTTGTGTGGGCCCTAAGGAAGCTGAGGCCCTACCTCTATGGGACCCACTTCACTGTGCAGACTGACCATAAGCCGTTAAAGTGGCTAATGAACATGAAGGGGGAGAATCCAAAGTTGCTTAGGTGGTCCATAAGTCTTCAAGGCTTCGACTTCACTATTGAGCATAGACCAGGTGTCCAACATAGCAATGCTGATGGGTTGTCCAGAATGTTTAACCGACCTGAACAAGAAACTCATCCAGGGGTGGATTAGTTCCCCCTGTCCATAGTCTGGGAGGGGCGAGTGTTAGGAAAGATTTCGTAATTGTAGGGAATTTTCCTTCCATGTGGCAACCCCTAAACTTTTTGCTATTGTTTTTAACCTTGTTCTTGACTTTGCCAGAGAAGTACAGCCTTCTGCCGCACTTCTCTGGGCTTTCGCTCCTTTCTTACGGGGAAACTGACATGCCCTTAAGACAGTCAGTACCGGGGAACGTGGTTTCCCGTAGTTTCTTTTATCGTGTCGCAGCTTTAGTGCAACACGACACAAGAGGGCACTGTAAGCTAAGTTACAGCTCTCTTGGGTCTCTAGCCTTCTACAGGCCCTAGATACTCTTTTAGGATGGTATTTGATCGGTGCAAGTCATTCAGGGACTCGAATGGTGGCAGCGATCGTTTTGTTTATTTTGAGCTCCTTTTGGCGTTCTGAGCACGTTTTTGCACTGAACCCAAAATGGTGGCCTGGCTCCCAAAATGGCCAGGCCGCGAGGCTCCTTTGTCTTGTCCACTGACCGTCTTGCTCCCTTCACCTTCCCCAGGTCCGGCGACCCAGGGCCTTCCTTATTTGGGCATGTACTTTCCCGCGAAACGTGGTTGCTTTCGCGGGCTTCTACATGTCGTTTGTGTGCCTCCAGGGTGTGGGCTGGGATGTCTGGTCCCAATACACATCCTGGGTGCCAGAGAGTCTAGGGTGGTGTGAATGCCTGGGACCACCGTGGTCCGTGATTGGTCCACGTATGGTATGTGTTTTGATGAGCGGATCTCCCATTGGCTCCCCTCCGTTTTGGCGCGAAGGGAACCGTGGATAAGAGGGGGCTGGAAACACCACTACCATGTCGATCTCCTGAGTTCTCACGAACGAAGGAATACAGGAGCCAAGTATCCTGCAACTACGAGGCTGGACCGAGGAATCGCTGGTGACCCGCTGAAGGAATCCTCCTTTGCACTGCTGTCGTCCGGAGAGCCCCTGTCCTCCTTTGATCGAACCAGAAGGCCTGTACTGGTGCTTCGACCTTTGGAATAGCAGGAACAGCTATTCCCGGCATCTTCAACCATCTCCTGCCAAGTAAGCCTTCGGAAGCGTCTCTGGGCCATCCAGTTGACTGACCAGCTTACAAAGGAGTTTGGCTCTGCAACCGCCGCCAGGTTGTGTTGTACTGCGAGTCCTTGTCCCTCTCCCACGCTTCGTACGCTTGGCGTCCCCAGGTCTGAAGGGAGGAGGGTTCATTTGGCTCGAATACACACGGCCGCTCCGTTGTCCTGTGCGGCAACAAAACTGTGCCGGTTTCGTCGATTGGGACGTCTTTTTGCTCTACACGACTACAAAGCGTTCCCTGCTCTTCTGAACCTGCCAGCTGCTGAAACTATCGTGGAGAAGCCTGGGTCTGCTTGCTTCGGGGACCGGTGAGTAGTATATCTAGGATCTGGTCGCCCTCCTGCAGTATCCCATTGCTTTTCCCTGCTGTGTAAAAACAGCACCCTTTTGCCGCGCTCACGCTCTGCTTCTGCCCGCTGTGGAGGCTGCGCTTGAGTTGCGGAACCTGTTCTTCTTCTGCTGTGCACTAACGTGAACCGCCTGACTTCCTCCGAAGAGCTTCCCCTTGTGCCTGTCGGCACCGGCGTGGCAGGTACTTTGAGCACAAGGCTCCACTCTTCGCAGGGCTCGGACTTCCATCTAGTTAGGTGCCTATGAAGGCGAACTGAGTCGAAAGCGTTATCGCACTGCCTGTTTTCCTTTCCTTTCAGGTGGACTACATATTTCGTGCTTTAAACGCTTGCGACTGTGTATTTGTATATATATTGTGTTGATATGGTATGTGTTGGTTTAATATTGTGATATTGTGATTTTCTCGCTACGGTCATTGTTTTAAAGGCCTTAAAATAAATGTGTTTATATTTTTGATATAACAACTGTTTGGAGTAGTTTGTAAGCGCTCTTGCTTTGTGTGCTCATTGCGGGCTTTCAGTCACCCTCACCCCTCTTGAGACCTAGTCTTGACCGCCGCGATCGCTACCTTGATTGGTCTGGCTTGTCCAGAGGTTACCCTGTTCCAAGTAATTAGGTTGGCCTTCTGAACTTCTGCGCCACCAGGACAGAGTTCAGAAATCCGTCTTAACATTCGGTCTTACGACCTTATTCAACATTGTGCTGAGCTGTCGTGAGATGGGCCAACCCGGCCACCCCACACGTGAAGGTCCAAGTGGTGTCAAGCTATACTTGGTGTTTAGGGCCCCTTTCCGCTTTGTTGGGGGGCGCACCTCCACCGCCCACCAAGCTCCTGCGGTGGGCCCCGCCTGCGCCCACTCCGACTTATTCCCCTGTTCTTCGTTGCGTTTTCGGCCATGTGGGGCACATTCCATCCCTCCGGGGTTGTGTGTGAACTGCTCTTTGCTCTCCCTGAGTGGGATGTGTCCTCCCCGTATCAGTTCCAGCTCCGCAGTATGTCCCAAGCGTGCACTGTAGTCTCCCCGCTTCCACCGGCCAGGTGTGCTCACCGGTCACCCTCTCTTACACGCCAGGACCTAGCGAGGTCACTCGGCGGTGTGGCTTCCAGCCGTGTCTCTATCCTCTTCACAGTGTCCAATCCCGATTCCAACTGCCCCCTGCGTGACCCTTGAGAGCTGCGCTTGCCCGGGGTGGGCGTGTCCATGCAGCCACTTAACACAAGCTACAGTATCTTCCCCATCCAGGCTCTTGCCCTAGCTGCTCCGCATCCACTCTTCTTTCCTGGTCCTTTTCCACCTCAGCTGATACTTGTTTAGGTGTCCATTCCTCCTGTAACCGGGCCCCAGTTTCTCGGACATCTCTTGCACCCACCTTAGGTGCCTGCTGCAGCCCCTCCACCTCCGTGGTTTCACCGTTGTGTGGGGGCACTTGCATCCATCCCTAGCCCTGGGAGAGCGCGCCCAGGCTCAGATCTAGCTGTGCTTCGGCTGCCCACACCAATCTCTAGAGGCTGCCCCGTTTTAACCTTCCAGAGCGCAGCCTTGTCGTTCCGCCCGCAGAGGAGCCCACCGGAATCTGATGCTCTCGGCCTCCCTGCGGCTGTCCCCCGCAGGTCCTGCCAATATCCAGCTGGCAATTCGGGCCCCCCTTTGCTTGCCACTGGCGCCGGTGGCTCCCGCGCCACTATGGCACTGTGTGCAGCACCACGTGGCGCAAATCACATCAGGGGGGGGGCCTGCGCTTATGTCCGAGCTGTCCGCTCTTTGTCCTGCTTGGCTCGCCCGCTTCCAGCACAGCAGGACCTAGGCACCTCCAATACGAGCGCGGTTCCGCTGCCCCGACTGGGCGTCGGTTCAGCCTCTACTCTTGTAGACACGGCGCCGCAAGCTCCGTCTCCCCTGCAGCACACGGGCCTCAGGAGCCACCACCGTCCTCGGGACCTACAATTAGTGTATCGCTCCCGTATCTTCACCCGGCACCCCCACGGGTCGGGAGTCCGCCGGTCCCCCCATCAGTGTCCACAGCCGCTGCTTGCTCTTTGGTGCAGCAGAGGTCCCGCTCCTTCCATTTTACTTCGTTTTATGTGTTTTCTTTTTCTTTTCTTTTTTCGCCTGTTCTTTTTTTATTATTGTATTTCACCTCCAGACGCCTCCAGTCGTTCGCCAGCAGGATGCCTCGCACTTCCGACCATGTCACTGGCAGAACCTCCACAGTGATGGTTGGCGCAGTTCGCTACAGCCTTGCGGTCACTTTATGGCCCTTTGTGCTCTGATGGCCATCTTGGATTTTTCTTCAACGCCGTGAGTTCGTCTTTCGTTATCGTCGCAGTTTCTGCAGCTCGCCTTCCCACGGGCTGTTTTTCCGCTCATAATAAGCCCCCAGTCTTCATACACCTCCAGGTATGCGATGGACGTGTCTGTCCACCGAAATCAGTCATTTCTTAAAGGATCAAGAGACGGATCTGCGGGAGCTCCCTGGTGGAACGTCCTTTCACGCAGCCATCTAGCCACGCCCCCCGACACTCAGGTCGTTCTTCAGCTCAGTGGGCAGTATGAGCAAGATCTTTGTGCTATAAATATCATCTACAATTATGCCATCCAGGACTGGATAACATGTAACTCATTAGCACTTAACTGTAAAAAGACGGAACTTCTGATTGTTGCTTCCAAAGTAGGTCTGAGTAAGCTGGCGCCCGAGTATTCCAACTTTCGAATTGCAGATAATACTATTTCCGTATCCAAGAAGGTTAAAACTCTGGGAGTAGTTCTTGACGAGGAACTATCTATGAGGCCTAATGTGTCCTACATCCATTCCACATGTGGTTTCATGACCAAACGTATGCATTACATTCGTCCTTTCATCACTGCTGAAAACTATGCCTTGCGATCCACCGCTCTCGTTAATTCGAGACTTGAATATTGCAACAGCTTGTTGGCAGACACCACTGCTCTTAACATCAGGGCTCTGCAAGTTACTCAAAATAATGCGGTCCAAGCGACTGTAGGTCTCTCTCTCGTCGCGCACATGTTTCTGTTTCTAGGAAAGCTCTGCACTGGCTTCATATTAAGCAAAGGATTACTCACAAAATTCTGACATTGGCTTTTAAATGCCTCTCTCATTAATGCCCAGTTTATTTGTCAGATCGCGTGAAGCTTAATCTCCACACTAGGAGGCCTTTGCTCCTCTATAGCGCTTACTTTTCTCCAACCTAGATTCAAACTGGCCCGCCTTGGTGGGTCCAGTTTTTACATTCAGGCACCTCTTCTGTGAAATTCTCTCCCTGCCTCTATGTGTTTAGCCAGCAATCTCATTTCCTTCAAGAAAGCACCTAAAACACATCTCTTTAACCTTAGCCTGGATGAATGTGTATCTTTTCTACCGCTGACTACTCTGGTTATGACTCGCTTCTTATGCTTTTGTTGTCTTGTCTTGTTAAGTTCTTTGTGCGCTCTGAGGCCTATGGGCATGTGGCGCTCTATAAAAATGAAAATAAATAAATAAATAGAGTACATAGGGTTCAAATTACCTAGAGACACTAAGGGCATCATCACGAGTTTGGCGGTAACCCTTAAATGCGGCGGTAACGCTATTCCTGCCACATTTAAGGGTCTGCCAAATCTGCCGCAATTTTTCCGATTTTTGGTGCTATTACCGCCGGCGGTAATAGCGCCGAACATTCCCCATTGGGCCCAATGGGGAATGGGAAATTCCTGAATGGGCCCAATGGGGAATGGGGATTTACTGTTCCGCCAAACCCGTGATCCGGCGCTAATAGCGCCGGAGGGTTTGGCGTTAGGCCTAATAGCCCCGGCGGTAATACCGCCCAACTCGTGATGATGCCCTAAGTCACTTCTTCGTAATAATATTCCTTCTCTGTTTCATGGCCTCTCTATGGGTTTAGACAAGTGGTCTGCCCAGGAAATGGTTTGGCAGAATCCAAGCTTTAACAAGCTTTAAAAATGAATCTAATCCCAACACTGCTCTATATATTCAGCAGCCCACTGATAAAAATCCTGACTCGTCTCCTCACCCTGTTTCAGCAGAAAACATTTCACTTCATTTGGAAAGGGAGACCCCCATGTATAGCTTGGGAAATCTACTAGGCACGTAGGTCTTCATAGGCATTGGGGTCCCAGATGTTTTGACGACAGAGGTTATTCATATCTTTCACTGGCTACATAATCCTTCAAACTACAGCTGGTTACCGGTCATGCAAGCTTACTTCAAGGCAAATTTAGCAATCTTGACATTCTTGGGAATTAAATCACGCCGATCCACAGGGCACCTTCTCTCAGCTACCGCAAAATCCCTTCACTTCTGAGACATTACCGAAAGGCTATGGGAGCTAAGACCACACTTAGGACCATTCTCTCACTAGTGATGAGATAACCCAGAATTTAAACACAGTCTTCAGCAAGGGGCCTTCCAGAGTCAGGTGGAGGGTGGACTCACAAAAACGAAGCAACTTCTAACAGCAGGGGTCGCCACTATCGTTCAAAGATATTTAAAAAAAATGTGACTTCCTCAAATCTGAATGATACAGATATATTTAAATCCGTCATTAGCTAACAAACCAGTCTATTAGGATAGCTGGGACCAGACAACCAACTCCCCTCAAACTCACCATGCAAACTAATATCAACAAGGGTGGGTTTCAAAATTATATTGCCTCCTTAATATTTCCAGGATTGAGGAAACCATCTCCTACATGAGCAAATGGGAAGATCTTAACATAGAAATTCCCTTTTAGGCATGGGCAAGAGCTAAAAATCCTAAATTTACCACCACAAAAGAAAGTCTCTACAACATTCTTTTTCGGTGGTACTACAACCTCAAAGGCTTGCTTGAGCTTCTCCCCATATTGTGTTCGCTCAGATGTTGCTTAATTGCTGGCCTGGGACATGTGGTGGGCATGCGCCAAACCCCAATTATTTTGGAAAAAAATTCAGGCTAAAATTAAAGACATGGTGGGAATCCCGTTACCACTTGATCTAATTGTCCATATCCAGGGTTGCCCTAAAGACACTGACAGTAACTCTGCAATGGGCCAACTCCCCAAATTCCTCATGCATGCCCTAAATGTTGCCCACTGGTGGAAGGACCCAGATGGTACCCTAATATCCATTCCGTGGACCATCCTTTGGAGCACCTGGGCAATGGAGAGGTGGACAGCCGCTTAGAAGGGAATGTTTTGAAATTTCTACGTGTGTGGCGTCCTTTCATAGATCACTGTGTATCCACCTTGTCCGATACCTTCAGACCCACTTTGTTTAAAACACTAAGCTTGCACTGATTTAATTCCTGTATTCTACTGCTGCCAGAAATGCCATAGTCTTGTCTTCCCCAAAGACAGCAGCTAGCGACCCGTACTCGTTATGTCCCACAAACTACCTAATGAATTCATTAACTAGCAGGCCATGATCATATTTCGTTTTCTCAATGACCGAACAATTAAGTCTATGCTGTTCCTGCTCTTTAACTTTCTCCTTCTTTGTTGTTTGTAATGTTTAAAAAGGTAAATAAAGTTGTAAGGGTAAAGAAATGTTAATATTTTCATTAAAAGAAAGAAAAAATGTCCTTCCCTGTGTGTGGGTTTAAATTGTTTCTTTCATTTGAATTATTACATCCAAGAGTGTCAGCATAATATTGCTCTCAACTGGATTGCAAGGAGCCTGTCCTCTATCTGTTGCAGTCCCATAACCGCAATCTTCCACTGAAATCATAGGGAATAATGCCATTATAAGTACGCCGTGCCTGGGCCTAGGGTGGAAACAGGTACCTGGCGGGGGATGGAAAGCTCACTAAATGTGTCTGGATCATATCTAGGAACCCCTCAGGGGAGTGTTGCAAAGGTGTCCAGTATTTTAAGACAGAAGACAGAAAAACTCCAGAAGCAGAGAAAGGCATGAAAATATGAATACAAAAATGTTCAACGGAAAGTTGTACTAGATAACTGAATTACATCAAAGGCTAATCGGTTGGGAGTCAATGGGCCTCATTACGACCCAGTCGCTAATGGGTTAACGGCGACATAAAAGGCTGCGGCGCCGTTAACCTATTAGCGCCTAATTACGAGGTCCCTTTGCGGGACCCGACTTTAACGGCTGGTCTAGACCAGCCGTTAAAGTAGGGACCCGCAAAGGGACCTTGGTGCTAATTACGGTACCACAATTTGCGGCACTGTAGTTAGCGCCTTCCCCATTTCCATTGAGCCCTATGGGGCAAAAATGGGAATGGGGAAGGGCCATGGAGGAAGGGGGAATTACCGCCCCGCCAACCTTGTAATGAGGTGGTAATTCCCCCTTTCTCCATGGCGGAGTCAGTAACTTTCCGGCATGGACCATGGTGCTAATAGCACCATGGTCTTCCGCCAGGGTCGTAATGAGGCCCAATGATTGTAACGCAGGGCAAAGGAAGTCAGACATTATGAGAGCAGGTTGGCCAAACAGAATGGAGACAGCAGGGTTAGCTCTTACAAAGCTAAAGGGTCTCAAGCTGGAGGCTGATAAGCTGTGAGGACTGGAACAAGTACTAAAACAGTCATAGGATAGCACGAGAAGTTATCCTGGGCTTATTGAAGGGTATTTCTAACTAGCGTAAAACTATTACACAATGGATATACTAGAAGCAAAGTGATGCATGCTGGAAATGGGCAAAACAACACCACCCAAGACCGAGGTATGGGCTGGGGTGTATTTAGGAGATATTCACCAACAGGAAAAGGCTGGGGATATACAGAGGAGATGTACACAACAATGAGCAGGCCACTGCATGCAGAGGAGCTGGACGTCTGCCAGAAAAGGCTACGGGTTGTCGAAAGAAAAATGAAGGCTGATGCTTGAACTGTATAGATGGCAAAAAGAGGTGATTTATTTGTTGGCTTGTAAGTCAAGGAGCGCAGCATCCCAGACCAACCTACCTAACTAACCTAACCTGCCTTCCAGGCCCTTTCTATTTGTAGCCCTGTGCTCACCTGATCCCAGAAGGTTGAAGAAAACATTCACCTAGGCCTTCCAGCATGCTTACCCCTCCTCCCACTAAACAATGGAATAATTCATGAAAACAGACAGTCCTGTCTCAATGTTCATGAAAAAAGTGACATTCTGAGATGCAGTTCCTGTAAAGCATAACCTATCCGGTGGAGATTACTTCTGGGGGAGTCCTTCCGGTCTTGCCCATCGGCTGCAGGGTGTATATCCTTCACCCCATGACGACTTCCGCCGCCAGGCTATCTGTCCATTGTGGTACCAGTTCAGGCTGTCCGGATCCGCTGGGCACGGGCCCATGGCCTTGTCCCTGTAGCCCTGGAGGGGAAGGATGTCTGTCTTTCATTACTGCGCATATGTTCTTTATCAGGTTTTGCGTTCAGCCATCAGCAGAAAAGGAATCCTAGTGTAGTGTCAGCTAAAAGAGAAGAAACCTAAGGGCAGGAGGCGCACAATATCACAGGGTATGGCATATTCTTTGCTGAAGTTCATATGGAACAGTCACAATCACTCATCATGTCGCTCGATGTGAACATTTGTATATTTTAAAAACTATTCCCCACATTCTGGTATATTCAGGCACCACTATTTCAACCAATAACACCTCTCCTCTTACTAACTTGCTAAGACATTGCAGCTGGGGTGTGAGGGTTATCATTTCCATCTGCAACCAATACCAAGTCAAATGTCAGAGGCTGACTTTGGAGCAGAAGTTAAATACTTTGCAGGACTTCCTGGACATCTCTTCTCTGTGAGTGACCCAGTCCCAGTTACAGCCTGCCCAAGGGCCTGGACTATCTCTTGCTTGTTGAGACCCAGGTGCCCCTCACAGGGTCCTTTGCCTTGAAGTGCAAGCTCTGCGTTCACAACTTAATCCACTCTATTTCCACAAGTCTCCTGGAATTCCGGAACCATTAGAGGCTTCTTGGCTAGATGTTTTGCAACAGATTTACTTGAATGCTGAGGAGCTGACTGTTAAAGTAGTTTTGCACTTCTTCACAGGCAATGTCCCATAACAACATTCTTCCGGATGACACATGGCCTTGGATCAATTGAATCGCTTTGAAACACATTGTGTATAGGCGCTATATAAATAAACTATCATATCAATCAATATGTCTGGAGTAGTTCTGCTGAGTTACCCAATCACATGTAGCTCGCTGATATTGGTGTCTGTGTTGTTCAACTGTGCCCCACCGATAAGCCCTGTTCTAATCGACCCAACCAGTCATTTAACCCCAACCCATGCCTGATCCAATGCTTCCCTCTTACCCCTTCTAGTAAACATTTCTTCAATCTGTTGTAACCTTATCTCCACTCCTTCAGTACAATTAGGAATTTGCGTTGTAACCAGGGGTCAAGTCCTAAAAATTAAAGTGGTGGGACTCATCAACAAACTCAATGGGATGTGGCATCGTCAGAAATTAGCATATCAAGGTGAAATATGCGCATTTCATTAAATTGGCTTTGCATAACCACCCAAATTGAACAGGGCGAATGAAACCAAGACAGGATATTTTCTTCTAATAGTGTTTTTGAAAACGTTAAAAGCTGTACATGTTTTAAACTCCAAGAACCAATACACATGTTTTCCGTGGGACTTTCAGTACTGAAATGGGATAGTTTACCTTTAGTTTATTTTTCATCAGGTTATATAGTGCAGTGGTGAGGTGTCCGGCCTACAAATCGGACTACTGCTGTTTGATCCCTGAGGTCCGCTTTAATTCATAAATTCAAAGAGGTTGTAACCTGAAACCCAGACCTATATCTCTGATTAACAGCATCATACCACAATGTTTGAGTGCTTAACCTATGTATGATTAGAACATTTGGTAATCTCAAAGGCATGAGAAACTGGATACTGCACCATAGTACATGACTTATTTCCTTCTCCTGCATCATACTAACATAATATCTGCAACTCGTTGGCACACACTCTCATCACCTTGTGTTGTTTATAAAATGTAAGGTGTTTATGAGAAAGCAAAACAATTCACCAGCATCATCAAAATCCTTTCCTAACTCGACTTCCTTGTATCTCTAAACTGCATGTACCTGGTAGAGCCACCAATTGGAATCCCCGAGGTATGTCAATTGCTTCTCTATAATTATCAGCACCTAGTCACTGTGCTGTTGCAATGGCTGACCCATTTTGATATAGATTGACATATCTCTGCATCTCCTGTGCCCCTTTTCTATAATGCAAAACAGAGAAACAATATTGCATCAGATCAGAAATGTGTGTCAACTCTCCTAGAACAACAGTTTCCTCGGTAGGTTCAATGCTATGAGGTTCTGTGTCATTTTGCATAACTGAGCTATCAATAAGTAACGGTTGCTGTTCTGCAGCTAATGCTCTCGCCTGAAAACCATTCAGGAAGTGCTTCACATAGATGCGAGACATGACCTGGCAGACATTGCATTATTGGTATAGGTAAGAATCCTAGGAGAAAGATGATGCTGCATTCTCAACTACCATTGAGGTCACATGTACCCCCTTGCCAAGACACCAATGTTTTATTGGTTTCATAGTTGTG
This sequence comes from Ambystoma mexicanum, assembly GCF_040938575.1. NCBI lineage: Eukaryota > Metazoa > Chordata > Amphibia > Caudata > Ambystomatidae > Ambystoma > Ambystoma mexicanum. The sequence continues at coordinate 1,383,833,783 of NC_090929.1, read as the reverse complement.
CACAGTAAAACAAAGCAAAAACCTTTAACATTAAATCAAATTCCTCCATTCCCCCACAAGACACAATATACCTGTGACCTAACCTCTTCACTTGCCACTACATGGGATATATTGAATTTCATTCCATGAGTGTGTCACATTGGCACAGGTTAAGCCTCTTAAGGGAAAAGAACAGTCTGACAAAACAGCAGATAATCAGTTAGTCGGTAGGTTATCCCTTCATAGTTCATTGTTGCAGTGCCACCACATCATTGTATTGCATGGATCCAAGTAGGAAGCTCACAGACCTAGACTGCAGTGTTAATTATAAGGATCACATGGAAGAGTCCCCACCATCTGGGTGCCAATGCAGATTTTAGCTTGTAGCTTCTACCATAATATACTTTCTCTGCTCCAGAGAATAACATGCTTCAGAAGGCATCTTCGATAGGGCTTCCTTCACCTGTATGTAAATGGAACTGACAGAGTAGATTAGGCTCTTAACATAGTCAAGCAGGATTTTCTCATACAAGTTTATATATTTTTTTTTTTTTATTTTTTTTTATTTTATTGGTTTAGATTAAACCTTTAAAATGTTTGCTTGACGTGACACAAAACCATTCCTTATACCGTTTCTTTGGCAATTACTTCATTCATTTTTTTTTTTCTAAACGCATTTGGAACCCAAAGCTAGTCTATTCAGGCTGGGTCATTTTCTGCATTTAATCTTTCTTCAATGGAGGCAAGGAAGGAGGTCAAAGGTAGAATTAATTTCATATCTGAGCCGTTCCACATATGCTTCCACCATTCATCAGCACATATCGACCGATGGGCACTATACCAGCCGCCTAAGTGGATTGAACGTATGTCCTTCAGATTTCTGGCTCTTTACCACATAACCGGCACGTCGTCAATAAATCCGCATTTCTCGCCCAATGACTCATTCTGTCCTTTGTTTTCATTGCGTTGAGGCGGAATAACATGAATGATCTTCTTGCTTTCATGGATGGAAAACGACTCAGATAAGGTTGAAGGATTCCATAGCTTCATATGTGAAATTTCAACAGGTGGAGAAGAAGGCAATCGTATAAGTATACTGAGGAGAATTTCATGGAGACGCATTCCTGCCTTGCCCTTTGGTGTTCTACAGATGATAAGCAGAAATAAAGGGAGGGCATCGGGCTACTTCAACCCGGTATTTTAGCACATTTTCAAGTCTATTTTTAATGGTGCCATTCTGATATTCACCTGCCCCTGTGAGTTGCGGGTGGTGAGAATGATGGAGATTATGCTGTACATTAAGAGCAGTAAGATGGTCTTTAATAACACGATTCACAAAATTAGTCTCTTGGTCACTAATTATAAGGAACGGGGGCTTAAACCTTGGTATACATTCTCTGATAAGAATTTTCAGTACAGTTGTGGCATTTGCCCATCTACATGGGTAAAAATAAAAATAAGCTTCGACCCAGCCAGAAAACAAGGATGAATAACACATACTGGGCATTCTTGCAACGAGACAGCTGAAGGAAATCTACTTGAATATTTATATGAAAGGCCATAGGGAGGTGGGCCTGCTCCAGATGCAGCCATAAGCATTGTGTCCACATTATTTTGAAGGCACATTACACATCTTTTACAAATGTCTTGAGCCAGTTTTGAAAACTCAGGAGCGAGTCAATATTTTCCCAATGTGGAGATCATCCCACTCTTTCACTACATGTGTTTGCCTGTGGTATACACTGAATAAATGTGACAGCAACACCTTTACAGAGGGAATATTCATGGTGCTTGCACCTTGTGTGTGCCCAACTGTCTTCTTTCAAAAGGAGGGGCATGATGTTGCATCAGAGCTAGTTCTTCAAGAGTCATAAAAGATGGTGGCTCTGGGACCTTTCCAATGGGGAGTATCTCTGCATCTTGGCAATTAGTTATAAGAGCTAATTTAGCTGTGGAATCAGAAAAGCTATTTCCACAGCTCAATTCTTCGTCCAGTGACTGATGAGCTGTGCACTTTATTATGGCTATCTGTTTAGGGAGCATTTTAGCATCTTGGATTTCTTTGATGCATCTGTGATTCTTCAAAGGAGAGCCTGCAACTGTCCAAAATGACAGGCCCCCATAAAAAGCATACCAGGAGTTGGTGTAAATGTTTAATGACTGTGGGCCTCATTAGGACCCAGGCGGTAAGGGGTTTACGGCGGCGTAAACAGCGCCGACCCTTACCGCCTGATTCCGAGGTCCCTTAGCGCCATGGAGGTTTTAACACCTGCTTTTAGCAGGTGTTAAAATCCATGGCGCTAAGGGACCTTGTTGTTAATTACGCCACCGTAATTTACGGTGGCGTAATTAACGCCTTCCCCATTCCCATTATGCCCTATGGGGCAAAAATGGGAATGGGGAAGGGTAAATGGGTTAATGGGGACTTACCGCCCCACTCACCTCGGAATGGGGCGGTAAATCCGCCAACCACCATGGCGTAAACGTAGTTTACGCCATGGTGGTAAAGGTACGACCCAGGCGGTAACTTACCGCCTGGGTCGTAATGAGGCCCTGTTACTCTCCCAGTCTGCACACTTTGAGTGCTACAAGTTCTGCTACTTAGGCTGAGGTAACAGTATTTTTGAATTTCTTTATTATTCATAATGTGCTACTAGTTCCTAAGAACTACTTTGCATATTTCATATTAAACATCACATTGTAACAAATAAATAATAGAAATACACAATTCCTTATCAGTTTACATATCAAAAGAGAAAACTACCAGGAACAACCGCCACCGCAGGAGCCACTTCTTCATTTAAAGGTACATTGTTTCGCCAGGCCGCCCTTTCTTCGCGGTAGCACTAAAGGTGTTTTAAATCCTTTAACTACCTGTTGGGTTGGCCGCCCCTCTCTCTTAACATTGTTTTTCAACTTCTGCATCCACCTTTTCAAAATCGTTAAACAAAGACTTGACTGCAGCTACAAGAACATTTTGCTCCTGGGCCCTTGCCCTGTACCACTGACTCTGGCACAGGCCTATTGACTCTGGCTACATTTGTTAGAACTGCCTTCTTTAGATTGATTCTCAACTAGAACTGTGTTGGTGAACCGACTTCTTATAACTACCCTTTCCTTCCACTTTCTAAACCTCGTGAAATGCCATTTTGCTCTGTTTTAATGTAAGTATTGCCTTTACCGATGCACTGTCTTGCTTAAACTGGTTCACAAACTTATGGGAAGTGTTGCTAGGGTGTGTAAGAAACTATTTCTATATAACTTTGCTTTCCCTCCCTTGTGAGGAATTGGTAGACTATCCCTTGTGTGTGGTTTTCACTGTGCCGTTTTGCTCAGTTTTCACTTGGTCTACAATTTAACTTGGGAGTGTGTATATTTTTCCTTGGACTTAATTTAACTTGCTTGATGACTGTGATAAATGTGTTTTACTAGAAGTGTATAAAATGAATATATATATACTTTTTAATACAAAGCTTTGGTCAGTGTTTCCTTGCACCATAGTGCTGTAGGCCTATTGTGTAAACCCTGAATACTGCTCATCTCCCTCTTGAGATAAGTCTGACTGCTCAGCCACAGCTACCAACTAAATCTTTGTGGTACAGACTGATACCAAAGGGGATTTATTGCTCTCACCTGTAGTCTTAATCTTCTGTAGTGCTCCCTAAGGGAACTGCACATGATTCTGCCTAACACACAATAGACTGAGTGCTGTTAATGGACCATGAACGTTCATATTCCGAGTGATGGGGCCTCTCTGAGGGGCCTGTTCCCCAACAGGAAAGCATTTGCTCCCGTGAGCACTGTCCACTGGAGAGTATTTTCACAGGACAGGTGGCTAAGTTCTATTAGGGAATTTGATGAGGGTCGGCATATATTCTTAGAATGTAGTAGGGCCTCAAATAAGCCATGATCTCTAAAGTCAATTCTAATGGAGTCATGTACATTGGTTCCCTGTCGATGGATCCTGGTGCAGCGTGTGATTTGCTCACGGGTAACAAATAAACAGCCCCTAACCACCCAAATCCAGTGAATGCACTTGTTTAAAAGGGCATCCCTGAGCTTGTGGTGGTTTGTGACAAGCTTAGGGACCTTATGATGGTAGAGTGACCCCCCCTGCCCATGTTACTGTGGGTCCACTGTTGTTAGCAGTTGACGAACGAGAGCCATGGCCCAGTCAGGTTATTACCATTCCACGTATAGTGGTTACCCCGGGTGCCCCAGCTACATTAGCGTCCAGGGGGGGGGGTGCTTCAATGAGGTCTGGAGAAGACCGTGACTATTCATACTGTGGAACCAGTTTATTTAGACAATACCTCCTCACCCACTGGTCCATTTATAAAATGACTACTTCATTTAGGCACATTGGAGAGATCACTGTCACTCTGGATAATGCTACTGTTGTCAGGGGTAATTTCGGGCTCAGGCCAACCAGCTTTCACTGGTTTCTCTTTGTCCCCCTGACCAGTTGGGTGCCCCTCCTTGCACATCCCCTTGCCTGCCAGTTCAGTCAAATGAGAAACTCGTTTTTTTATTATCAACATTTCAGCCAAGACAGTACTGCACTGGCAAACACTGGGTGATGGTCATAACCCCCCTGTCAGAGTGAGTTGGTGTAATGTTAGCCACTTGCTCTAAACAGAAAGAAAACCCAGAAGGACCTTTATCTAACAGCAGATCACCAGAAGCTCCTGCTAGTGCTGCCTATGTCCCCGTTTCCGCAGTGCCTCTGTTCAAGTCACAGAGACCTCTTCACCCATGGGTGGCCCATTGGGGAACCCCTGCAGCCAGGTTGTTGAGATAATAAGTTTTGCAGGGCAAGGTGGTTCATCAGAGGCGGACATCTGTTGGGGTGATCAAGGAGGGTCCCTTCTATTATGAGGAGTTTATATTGCGATTGCCATATTGATGACTTGGTGTGCGGCAAACTGAGTGGTTCCATTTTTGTTCAGAACTGATACAATATTAACTTACACGAGCGAAGAAAGATAAAGTTTAAAATCTACCAAATGTAAAAACATACGTGTACCTTAATATAAATCCATGAGAAATGTGTGAATCTCAATATAAATGCCATTTTCACAATGAATCAGAACATAGTCGTTAGACTTTCTTACAAAACACACTCTGACTTCTAAACAGTTTTTCAGACGATAGAAGGCAGGTAATTGAGTAATCTCAAACTTTTCTGTCTTAATCTGTAGAAATAGCCCTGAGTTTATGGTCTGATAAGTCTCGAAGTAGATGTTTGAGAGCGTGACCAAAAGAGTTTTGTTCTTCATTCTGGTCAGTGGTAAAACACAGCATAAGCTAAATGCCTAAAGCTATTTAGGAGTTTCAATTGTGCGATAAAGTGGGTGTCTTGTAGATTGGAAAAGTTGCAAGGGAACAGATGTTATCTTGCCCTTTGTATTAAAATCTTTAGAGGGGGTTAAGTGTTTTTCCAAGTCATCAAATGTTGTATGTAGCCGCATAGCTTAGAAGGACTTTTAGAGGGGACAGGAGTTTGTGGAATGGAGATTATAATCTAATGTTCAAGGAAAATCCTGTTTAGGCAGATCTTCCTCTGTTTGCTAAAATGTGTCATCAAGACCATGTGCAATCATACTTAAAGTTTGTGGAAATGAAAGACTGGAGACAAGACAAGGGCTGCAATAATCTTTATTATTGCCGTATGGTTGATCAGGAAAGAGTCAATAACTGAAAGGTGTAGTAAACCAATAATAAACTGAAAGTTCTGGCGGTTGCTTCACCGTGGGGTTTTTCCTTCCCCAATTGCCCTTGGGATAAGGCTGTGGTCCTCTAACTCGAGTTATCTGGGTAGGCCCACCACTCGGGGTTGCCTGCGTGCTCCTTCTCAGTGTCCTGTGAATATAACAGACAGCATTGTTTAGAAAAGGCGGGCTTTTATATACTTCACTGGTTTCAAAACCCCACCAATGAGCAGACGTCTTGCCTAGCTCGTCTGTTATTGGTTGGGAAGGTTTGGTCCCGCCTCCCTTAAGACCGGGTTTCCCTGCCATCAGTTTCACCTGCCCCTGCAGCATGGGGACTGTTCCTGAAGCGTTTCCATAAGCGGCATCCATGCGGCGCCGGGACTTGGGGTCATAGGGGTGGTCCCTGATGTCGGGGTTCTTACTCCTCCTCGGCCTCGGGCCGCGGCCGCCGTGGACTGCTTCCTGACAAGGTTCCCGCCCCCTTCCCAGTCCGGGTCGGCGACTCCAGTAAGGTGGGTAGCTAACCCTGCCGTAGCGTTCTGCTGGGGCGGCTCCGCTCCCGTCAGGCTCGCTGTGTTCGTCCGATGTGTGCGAGTTGGCGGCTTTTCCCAAGTCCGCTGCCGGCACCTCTTCACACATACTCACCCCGGGATCTGGCCGATCGGGCCAGTGAGAGCACCTGGACAGGTAGTCTGCCACCAGCTGAAATCTGCCTGGTCTATGCAGAGTCAGAAAGTCAAAGGGTTGTAGGGAGAGGAACCAGCGGAGAACCCTCTGGTTGGTATCTTTGTGTCGGGCAAGCCATTGCAGAGGTGCATGGTCCGAGAACAACGTGAACCGACGACCAACCAGATAGTACTTGAGTGATTCAATCGCCCATTTGATGGCCAGGCATTCCTTTTCAATCGTGGAGTAGGCTGACTCATGTGGCAGCGACTTTCGTCTGATGAAGCATATGGGCCGCAGTTCCGATTCTTGTTCCTGCGACAGGACGGCGCCCAAGCCATGGTCCGAGGCATCAGTCTGGAGGAAGAACTGCCTCTGAAAGTCGGGACAACATAATACCGGATCAGATGTGATCCTTCCCTTTAGAAGGTCTATGGCCCTTAGGGCGGCTTCGTTATTGGTCAGGTTTGGGTTCCCTTTGAGTCTCAGCGCATCGGTGAGTGGCGCGGCTATGGAAGAAAAATCGGGAATAAACCTCCTATATTAACCAACGAGCCCCAGAAAAGCCCGTATTTGTTTCCTGTTCACAGGTGTTGGGATGCGATGAATGGCCTCGGTTCTGGACATCTGTGGTTTCAGCATTCCACCCCCCACCACTTGTCCGAGGTACTTTGTTTCGTGAGTTCCCATCGTGGTCTTACTGGGATTGATGTGAAGGCCTGCTTTATGTAGGTCGGCTACAACCGTTTCCAAGTGGTTCAGATGATCCTCCCAGGTCTTGCTGTATATGACGATATCGTCAAGGTAGGCCGCTGCATATCCCTCATGCGGTCTTAGGATGATGTCCGTAAGTCTTTGGAAGGTGGCAGGTGCCCCATGTAGGCCAAAAGGAAGAACCTTAAACTGATACAGTCCCCTCGGTGTGGAAAAGGCGTTATTTTCTCTATCCTGGGGTCGCAAAGGGATCTGCCAGTATCCCTTTGTTAGGTCTAGAGTACTCAGATACCGGGCAGCGCCGAGTCCCTCTAACAACTCGTCCATCCGTGGCATTGGGTATGCTTCGTAACTAGACACGCTGTTCAGCTGCCTGTAGTCCATGCAGAAGCGGATTGAGCCATCAGGTTTAGGGACCAGAACGATGGGCGATGACCAAGCGCTGACTGAAGGCTCAATGATGTCTAGGTGTAACATTTCATCTACCTCAGTGTTTATGATTTGTCTCCGGGCTTCGGGTATCCGATAGGGTCTGAGCCGTACCACCTGTCCGGACTCTGTTTTTATCCCATGTTCAAGTATTTTGGTCCTCCCTGGTAAGGTGGAAAAGGCTTCTCTGTAGGGTAGTAGCCTATACATTAACTCCGTTCTCATGATTGGCGATAGGACGTTCCCCCACTGGACGTGGTCCAGGGAACCGGGGTTCGCGGTTTCCAACGTTTCTATGTCGCCGATGGTTCCTAGTGCTGATACTAGGGGTTCATTCCACTCATTTAACAAGTTGATGTGGTATATTTGGTCCGGGTTGGTTCGGTCGGGTTGGTGCACCCTATAGGTCACGGGACTGAGAACATCCGTGATCTTATACGGGCCTCTCCATCTGGCCAGTAATTTGTTGGCGCTGGTAGGTAAGAGTATGAGTACCTGGTCTGGGCTGAAACACCTCATTCTGCTCCCCTTATTATAGTTTTTCTCTTGTATGTTCTGGGCATGAGAGAGGTTGGCTTCCGCCAAAGCACGCAGTGCGCTTAAATGTTCCTTCAGTTCCTCGGTATATTCGATTAGGGTCATTTCTTCGGAGGCCTCCCATTCTTCCTTAACCAGGTCTAGGATTGTTCGGGGTTGTCTCCCGAACAGGAGCTCAAAGGGGGAAAACCCTGTGGAGGACTGGGGCGTGTCTCTGAGGACCATCAGAACAAGAGGTATCGCCCTATCCCAATTCTGGGCATCTGGTCCTGTCACCCTTCTCAACATTTTCTTTATCGTTTTATTATATCTTTCCACTAAGCCGTCGGTTTGGGGATGATACACGGATGTTCTTAGCTGCTTAATGTGTAGGCGTTCGCACACTTGTCATAGTAAAGCCGACATGAAATTCGTCCCTTGGTCAGTGATGATTTCTGAGGGTAAGCCAACTCGGGCAAAGAAGGGTATGAGTTGATCACATAGTTGTCTGGCTGACGTCCCCTTAAGGGGAAATGCTTCAGGATAGCGTGTAGCGTAGTCGACTACGACCAGCATGTATTTATACCCTCTACTGGCTGGATCCAATGGACCGACAATATCCATGCCGATCCTCTGGAATGGTACTGTAATAAGGGGCATCTTTTGTAGAGGAGATTTAGCTGGTTTTACTCCACTCGTTAGTTGACAGGTAGGGCATCTTTTGCAAAACTGGGCCACCTCCCCATAGATTCCCGGCCAATAAAACCGTTTGAGTATATTTTGCTGCGTTTTCAGCGAAGCCATGTGGCCTCCACAAGGATGGTTGTGGGCTAATTGCAGTACTATGGGGCGTTGCTTTCTTGGTAAAACTAACTGTTCCTTAACAGTCCCATCATCTGCCTTATATCTTCGGTACAGTAGACCTTGATGAAGCACAAATCCTGGTCCCCTGGAAAGATCTGGATCCCCTTCTTGTGTAGCCCTCTCTTGGGCTACCTTGAGGGTGTTGTCTGTTAGGGTTTCTGTCCTAATGCTATCCTCATTATCCTCTAATTTCCAGTCGATGGCTCTAGTCATATAACAAGCCTGACACCAGTCCATACGGCTTCGTCTTTTTATTAATGAGGGTTCCTGGACCAGACATGCCCCTTCCGGGTTCCGGCTCGGGACCTACTTCCCTTCTCCCCTCCTTCGTCATCAGTGCCTGGTCAAAGTTAGGTAAATCAGTCCCTATGACTACCGGGGCAGGCAGAAAAGGTAGGACGGCAGCCCTCAAGGGTGACAATTCCCCGTTTATTTCAATAGCCACATTTTTCATCGGATAATGTTTTATATCTCCATGTATACATTTAATAGGTACGGATACGTTAAGTAAGTTGGGTTTGCTACTTACAGTAGGTGATATGGTGGTTTGCCGGCTGCCGCTGTCAAGTAGACCACGTGTGGGTCTGTCGTCGACTCGTATGTCCACGATGTAGGGACCGGGTACGCTTTCTTCTTGTAGCGCGTGCAGGTACCCAATATCCATTGGTTCAGCGGGTCTTCTCCTGGGACAGAACCGGGCTATGTGGCCCCATTCGTTGCACTCAAAGCACTGAGGTTGCCGATATCCTGGACTGGTCCCAGCAGACTTGTCTTCGATTCCAGACCTCTTATCTTCTGGCTTCCGAACCGCCTCCTCGGGTTGTCTCCATCTCAACTGTTGTGGTCTGACCCCTTTGGTCAGTGGGGCATCAGTCATTGGTACTGCTATGCACGCTGTTATCCCTGTGGGTGGAAACCTGTGGTACCCAGCCTTTTGATACGCAGAGGCAATATCCACCGCTTCAGTTAGGGAGGGTCTGTGATGTTGCCTCACCCACCTCTGCATTTGTCCTGGCAGGGCTTCTACGAACTGCTCAAGGATAATCTTGTCAAGTATCGGTTGAGTTACGGCCGTCGGAGTTGACAGCCACTTTTCCGCCAGGTCTTTTATTCGATAATACAACTGTCGTGGGTTTTCCCCAGGCCGTAACTTGGTGTCCCTTAGTTGAATTCGATAGGCCTCTTCATCAAGGCCAAGGCGATCCAGTACAGCCGCCTTTATCTCACCATAGGGAGTATTACCGGTGGGGTTTGCCGCCTGGTAGGCTCCTTGCATGACGCCGGACAACAAGGGGGCGACATATTGTCCCCATCGTTCGGGGGGTCACTGTGCGTTCCTGGCTATTCTTTCGAAACTTGTAAAAAAGAAGGCAGGGTCCTCGCCGTCTTTATACTTTTGTAGTAATGCGGATGGGACCATTGGTTTCGTCCTAGAGCTAGCCACCATATCGGTTAGCTTCGATATAGTGTCATGATGTTTATCCTGTGCAGTAGTTTGCACCGTGCTTTGTAACTGCAATGCCTGCTGGAAGGCTTGGCGGTCGGCAGCTGCTTGTTGGTTTTGTATCTGAACCAAATGCTGCAGTTGCTGCTGTCCTTCCGACAGCGTTTTGATCAATGCCTCCATCGCGCCGCCGTTTATCCCACCTTTGTCGCCAGTTGTGGAAATGAAAGACTGGAGACAAGACAAGTGCTGCAAAAATCTTTATTATTGCCGTATGGTTGATCAGGAAAGAGTCAATAACTGAAAGGTGTACTAAACCAATAATAAACTGAAAGTTCTGGCGGTTGCTTCACCGTGGGGTTTTTCCTTCCCCAATTGCCCTTGGGATAAGGCTGTGGTCCTCTAACTCGAGTTATCTGGGTAGGCCCACCACTCGGGGTTGCCTGCGTGCTCCTTCTCAGTGTCCTGTGAATATAACAGACAGCATTGTTCAGAAAAGGCGGGCTTTTATATACTTCACTGGTTTCAAAACCCCACCAATGAGCAGACGTCTTGCCTAGCTCGTATGTTATTGGTTGGGAAGGTTTGGTCCCGGCTCCCTTAAGACCGGGTTTCCCTGCCGTCAGTTTCGCCTGCCCCTGCAGCATGGGGACTGTTCCTGAAGCGTTTCCATCAGCGGCATCCATGCGGCGCCGGGACTTCGGGTCATAGGGGTGGTCCCTTATGTCGGGGTTCTTACTCCTCCTCGGCCGCGGGCCGCGGCCGCCATGGACTGCTTCCTGACAAGGTTCCCGCCCCCTTCCCAGTCCGGGTCGGCGACTCCATTAAGGTGGGTAGCTAACTCCGCCGTAGCGTTCTGCTGGGGCGGCTCCGCTCCCGTCAGGCTCGCCGTGTTCGTCCGATGTGTGCGAGTTGGCGGCTTTTCCCAAGTCCGCTGCCGGCACCTCTTCACAAAGTTAAAGATTTTAGGCCAGTTATTGCTAGCAATGAATTAGGTTTTTTTAAAAGTATTTTTATTAGCATTTTCAATTATAACAACACTCACCCCCACCCCTCCCTTTCCCCTGTTTTCAACCCTCCTTCCCCCGGGCAGAGTTGTAATATCATTTTTCCCACTGCAAAAATGAAACACCTTTTTGTTCTTATTTACATAATGTTCAATGCTCTCAAATTGTGAGGACACCATTGCTGTACAAAGTCACCTTTTAAACAGTCCAAAATCAGTGCCCATTCTTGTTGAAATCTTACATATTGTCCTTGCAAAGTGTACGTCATCCACTCCATTGCCATGAACCCCCACAATTTAAACAGCCAATCCCTTATCGTTGGTGATCTCTTCTGTTTCCAACCACTCGCTATCATCAACCAAGCAGCTATCACCATTAACATAAAAGCTTTGTTATGCATTTAGTAGACAGGTGGATCTTTGGGTCAAACAAACCGCACGTCCATTCCCTTTGTGTCAAATTCACATTTGGGATATCAATATCTTTATCTGATTTGTAACCTCCTCCCAAAAATTCCCTAATCTTGGACACTCCCACCACATGTGTCCCCAGTCCCCTTCATGCCACAGCCCCTCAAGCATTTTTCTGTTGTTGTTGGGAACATTTTATATAGCCTTTCTGGGGTGTAGTGCCATTGGACCATGATCTTATACCACATTTCTCTGAATCGACCTTGTCAGTTTGAGAATGTTTTCGCATAAATATTCCCAGTGATCTCTGGGTAAGTCCATGCCTAAAGTCTTCTCCCATTTATGCATATATCCCCAGACCTGTTCCCTTTCCCCTTCCATCAGTATCGCATAGAGTGGAGACATAATTTGTCTGTTTCCCGTGTGTGTGTTAATACATTTTTCAAATCCTGTAATCTCTCTCCCTGCTGCTACCTTGCACCCTGTTCCAGCTATCCAATGTCTTAATTGATAGTACTCCAACCTGTCCTTCTCTGTGAGACCCGCCAACTGTTTACATTCTTCAAATGAACGAATATTTCACCCCTGCATCATATCTCGCATCTTTACACATCCTACTTTCCGCCATTGCCTGAAAGCTCCCGGTACCATCGCTGGGCCAAATTGCGGATTCTCAAATAGCAGAGTGAATGGGGATGGGCGTGTGGATAAGTTTCCTTTTCCTAACAGCTTATCCCATACATTACATACAAATGCCAGTACCTAGCTAGCCTAGCCTGTGTATTTGGGGGTGTATCTTGTCGGTGTAGCCAAAGGACCCCTTCAAATGGACACCCCGGCACTGCCCTATCCATTCTTACCCAGGGCTTTGTGGTATCTCCCATAATCCATTCACGGATAACCCATAGCTGTGCTGCCTCTAAATATTTTACAGAGTTCGTTAGGCCCACCCCCCTCCTTCTCTAGGTGGCATTAATGTATGTAATACAATTCTAGGGGTTCTATTACACCACATGAATCTCAAGACCATTTTATTCAGTGCTTTAAAAAAGGAATGTGGGACCATTATCGGAAGAGCCTGAAACTTGTAGAGCAATCTTGGGAGAACCACCATCATTATAGAAGCTTATCTTCCTAGCCATGAGATACGGAGTGGGGTCCATTTCCCTAGATCTTCCTTAACCTTCTGTAGTAGTTGCAGGTAATTGTTATCATACAGCTGTGAGACCCCCTTAGTTACGTTTACCCCCAGGTATTTGATACATGTATCGGCAATCGCAAACTGAGAATAGGAGGGTAAAGCCGCCTTCTGTATTGTAGTGAGTCCCATTTCCAAAAGCTAAGACTTCCCCGTATTAACCTTCAGGGCCCCAACCTTCTCTATATCCATCAATTCAGCCAGTAATGCTGGTATTGGCTGCTCTGGATGTATCGATGTTATCAACATATCATCCGCAAAAACGACAATCTTATGGTCCTCACCTCCCAAGTGGATGCCCCGTATTGTCAACCTCGATCTAATTCTATGCAAAAACGGTTCCAAATACAATACAATGCATAAAGGATTGGCCATAGTGGGCATCCCTATCATGTTCCCAGTCCTATTGCTATAATGCGGGACACTTGTTTATTAACCGCTAGCTGTATTTTAGGAGCCTGATAATTCGCACGTACCATCCTTATGAACCTATTGCCTATTCCCATGTGTTCCATGGCGGCATACATAAAGGGCCACTCCACGTGATCAAATTCTTTTTCGGCATCCAATGACACTAACATCGGTGGAATTTGTTTGGCTTCAACTTTCTCTAATAGGTAAATCACACTCCTAATATTATCTGAGGTCTGTTGACCTATGATAAATCCCCATTGATCGGCATTTATCAAGTCCGGGAGGAGAGGTGCCAATCTCGCTGCTAAAACCCCTGTATTTAGTTTCACATCAATATTCATTAATGCAATGGGTCTATATGACCCGCTTTTCGTCGGGTCTTTGCTTAGGTTTCCGAACACCACCACATTCGCCTCCGACATGGTCCGTGTTATCCCCCACCCATTTATCACTATCGTATTGAACAACTCTGCCAATCTTGGGGCCAATTGTCTTGCATATTTTTATAGAAAGCTGCTGTGAACCCATCCGGTCCTGGCGCTTTATTCAGTGGTATTGACCTAATTGCTGTCTCTACCTCCTCCTTCTTGATATCACCTTCTAACTCCGTTTGATTGCTATTAACCAAAAAGTATCCTTCTATCTTGTCCATATCAGTTCTACCACTATTTCGTCATTCAATAATTCAGCTGGAAACATCCATGTCCACAACCCAATTCATGGCCCTGCATCCCTAAATGTCGCTATTAGAGGGGCATGAGCCGACAGTGAAATGGACCCCAGATCTATTTCCCTAACCTCCCCCATCAAGTTAGGTGTTGTCCACACAGAATCGATTCTGGGCAGGGATTGGTATATATGCGAGAAGCACGTATACCCACTTTTGACTCCTCACTTAGTCTGCCAAACATCTCGCAATATCAGATTTCCCAAACTTTCCTTTAACGCCCGTGAAGGGAGCACTGTCCCCTTCCCCGCACACCCACTTCTATTTACCATAGGGTCCCACGCCAAATTAAAATCCCCTGTGAATATTATTTCCCCTGACGCAAAGTTTTCCAACCTCGCGACCACCTCCCTTAAGAATCCAACCTGTCATGTATTGGGCACATACACCGTTGCCAGGGTGTTTTGTTTGTATTCCAACTGTGCTGATAGAAAATGTATCTCCCGTCCGTATCCACCAGGGACCGCATTACCCGAACTCTGATATCTCTAAATCCTATCATAACCCCTGAGGTTTTCCCCACTGCATTAGATTGATAGGTTCGAGAGAAATTATCGCATCTTAACCCCAAGTTTCTCTGTCTCCGTAATATGTGTCTCCTGCAGTATAATGACCTCCACCCTTTCCTTTTTCAACAAAGCTTCCACCTTTTTTCGCTTAACATGGGAGTTTAACCCCCTAACATTGTATGATATTACTTTGAATGCACAACATTAATTAGGCTATTCATTGTCATGTTTAAATTGTTCCCTGATTTTAGCAATGGACATTTCCTCACTTCCTCTGCTCCTTCCCACCCCAACTTCCCCAACGAAATACCCCCACCAATCCCTCTCAGGACCAGACCGAAGATCCTATGATACCCTCAGGGACCATCTTTAAGGCTTGGGAGCAGATATTTACCTGAGGGTATTCCCTCTGGTATTCCCTCTGGGAAGCATCCCAAGACATCATCCGCCAGTTTTCCCCTCCTGGCATCCCAAATATCCCACACCCTTTTATCTCTCCATCCCCCTTTTGTTTACATGCCACTTTTCACTCCTAGGAGACCCCCTCCCCTCTTCCCTCTGCACCGCCCCCTTGCCCTCGACCCTGCAGACCTTTCAGTTTTTGCCGCTCTCCCTCCCTTCTTCCCTTGCACCATGGACCAATCCCATTGTGGCATTCCTTGTTGGGAGGAAGGCCTTGTTCGTCTCTCTCCATGTCCTTCTTCTTTCTCCAAGTTCATCAGTGCCAGTCCTTCCGCACATGATGTTATACAATGTTGAGCCCCTTCTGAGGTAAAAATCAGCCCAAACGGAAGCGTCCATTTATGTGGTATCTGTTTTGAGATCAAAGCCCATGTGACCTGACCCATGTCTCTTCGCTTCTGCAATGTTGCCAGAGCCATATCTTGATAAAGCTGAACTTGTGACCCATTCACTGTTATGTTCCCATCCATTCTTGCTGCACGCAAAATATTCTCTTTTACTCCATATGAGGTTAAAACAACCAGAACATCTCTATGTCCAGCACCTGGTTCTCTATGGATTCTGTCTATACCAATGTCTTCTGACGGTACATCCATTAGTAAATTACCAAAACATTGCTGAACCGTACCCTTCAAGTCTGGGTCCAGTATTGACTCACTTAAGCCTTTCACCCTGATATTTGACCTCCTTGAGCGGTTTTCTAAGTCCTCAGCCTGTATCTTCAAGTTATGTGAGACACTAGCCAATTGTTCTAAAAGTTCACTATTTTGTCGTACCTTATCCAACATCTCCGCTAGGCCCTGCTCAGTGACATCCACTCTTTTACCCAGCTCTTTCACTTCCCCCTTAACCTCTGTCAAGGAATTTCTTAGGTCTTCTCTTAATGCAGTGAACTGTTGAAAATTGTTTGTGATTCTTCCTTCCATTTCACTAAGGCATTATTATTATTTTATTTTACTGTTTTTATTAACTTTAAAACAAGGAAAAAACACTTAACAATGCCCCATCACTAAGGCATTGTTTTAAATATTCCTTACTAAAAGCCATTTCCCCGCTCTCTAGGGTGTCCCCTCTCTCTCCTTCTACTTCTTTCTTCTTGGCCCCCAGTCTTTGCCTCACCACTCTGTTTCCAACACTGCTCCAATTGACTTTCCTGCTGCGCTTGGGGTTAGCTTCTTTTGGCCAGAGTGCCCTTTTCTTTGGATTTTGGCATCTGGAAGGCGTCACCCCACTCATGTACAATATGCGCTGCTCAGCCTCTCTTATCCTAGGGCGTCTTCCCCTCCAAGGTGTGGGCCATTTCCTCACTTCTCAGTGTTTTACAGTTTTGCCCATCTGAGTTATATACACATTGTATGCTTAGTGGGTTCTCATTTCTCTCTGTGCGCCTGGTATTCTCTCCTCCCAAACTTCAGCGCCACCAATGTCACTTGTTGAAGGTGGCCCCAAATGTCTTATCGTAGGGGTCCCCCTAATTATCGCCCTTTTGTGTATTTCCTCTGGGTTGCACTCTCCCCGCACTATCTCCACTGTAGATAGGTTATTCCATATGCTGCATATATTACCAAATGTACGTGATGTTTCCAGGACTCATAGCAATTTTACTGCTACCATTTGGCCCTTATCTCCCCCCTCCTCCAGCCACCATTGGCTATAAAGCAACAGTATGGGGGTTGCGCCAATAATATATGGTCTCTACTGATCTTTATGCCAATAATATATGGTCTCTGCTAATCTCTGTTACTGGAATATTCATTATGCTCGCAGAGCGCACACCTTACCGGAGGGCTGCTTATCTGCGCTGCAACCAGTGCTTCAGAAGTGTTAATTATTATTATCGGGCCACATCCAAGGTCAGGAACACCTTCTTACTCTTTCCGCCACCTCTTGGCGGCGCCACTCTTCTCAGACGTTCAACTTTTTCCTGTATCTACATGTCGGCCACGCCCTGTTCTCCCCTCTGGCTGAACCGTCTCCTGCCTGCTGAGGAGTGGGGCAAACAAAGTCCACAGCTGTTCTCGGCTTTCACTCTCTATCATGGGGGTCACATGCGGTTGCCTGGCCTGCCTGCAGGCTTGCTTCATCGACCAGGAGCTGAGAGCTAAGGGCCGCACGTCCTTACCCCCTGGTGGCCATCTTGGAATTCCCCATGTATTATGCTATCAATGCTAATGTTTAAACCATGCACCAACGTCAGGACCTACTACAACCAATCCCAAGAAGAGGTGTGTTTTGAATATGATCTAAAGATACTAATGAAGATAAGCCTGACCAATGAAAATGGAAGAATTGGGAAAAGAGGGGATTTCTTTGAAGAGGTTTTGTCCAATCATATTTGGTGGGTGGAGAGTAATAAATGTATTTGGAAGTGTTTTAAATTGTTGCATAAAGTATATAAACTGCCAACTGATGTTGTATTGTTGAGACTTGGGTTAGTTGGTTCTGCAGCACCAACTAACCGCTCCCTGTAGCTTTTGTACAATAAACTTGCTTTATATACAACTTGTACAACTGTGTACTCACTTCTTAAGTGGTGGGCCTGTTTTGGGTTAATCTGATGAAAGGTCCACCCCCACATTTGGCGACCCAAGGTAGGAGCCTAGGCGTTCCGAGACGTTTGGGGTCTTCTGTCCACACCTCTCAGCTATGGCACCTCACGACGGGAACCAGTCTTCCGTGCACGGTGAAAGAGGTCTGCGGACGCCATATTGATTAAAGGTCTGTCTGTCCCTGGAGACGTGGTGCCACGGCTTAGTTGCACGGAACGATTTGACGAACCACCACATTGGAGCACCTCTGGTTCACATGAGTACAAGGTTAGGGGTGTAAAGCAAGAGGGGAAATAGGGGTAGAAAAGGGGTTGTTTCCCTGACTTCAATTTATTTTTTATTTTTTGGCGGGGTAAGGTTACACTTGGAGAATGGGTGTGAAATGAGTTGAGCTTGCGGTGTTTGGGGAAGTGGATGTGTTTTCATAGAGTGATTGTACTGTTTTGTGTTGTAAGTCCTTAGTTTATATTTTTAAACTTATTTTGTTATTAGTTTGCTTGTCTGGTTGGCTGGAGCCCTCACCTGAAGGTGGGGTGGTATCTTAGGGTAAGTCCAACCGTAGATAACTTTCTGAAGAAGGCATTGACATTCATTTGTATTTGTCGTACAGGCGGAGCCCCTCACCTCGATTTTCTTGGTTAGTCGAATGAGTGAAGAGAAAGTTTCTGTAGTCAGGAAAAGACGGTTTTGTAGTAGAGATGGTTGTACTAGTGTTAAAGAGAGCGAGAGCACTGGTACTGTAGTGGAAAGCATGGCGCCCCTCCTATGCTCAAGTGATGGGGATAGCTCGAAAATATTGTTCGGGCAGGTTTTTGATAAGATGCTGTGTCTTCTGTGAGAAGCACAATTAGAGTAAATTGTGAAGTGAGGTAATTGTGATATAGGCGAGTACTGTGAATGAGTGTGAAGGGTGACTAAGGAATTGGGAAAGTGTAAAAAGAGAGCTATTGGGTGAAAACAAAATTCCGCTGCAGATTCGGTTTAGTGTCAGATTTTTTGTGAAACCATTTTTTGATAACTTGGATTGGAGTCTGGAGACTCTGTTGAATCGTTTGTGCCATGTGTTGCCCAACTATAAGGTGAGAATTTTAAAATATCATAGGGAATGGTTGTGGGAGAGTAAGGGCAAAATGATAAACTAGTGGCCTATTGAGAGATCCTATGATACAGGGATATTGGAGGACCTGCATAACTTTTTAACTACAAAGCACAAGGGCTTGAAGCTAGAAAAGCGGTTAAACATCTTGCAATTATGGAGCATGTATGAAAAAAGGGATATAGGTGCTATCCTTTATTGCCCGCAGAGGGGTACACAGTCCCCGAGTTTGTACCTCCATTTTTCCCAGCAGCTACTCCAGTGGTTGCAAGACGTGCACAGGTAATGTCTCCATCAGCTACGATTTCTAAGAACTGGGATTCTGAGGAAAGTGGAAGGCTATCAATGATTATCGCTGCAGAGAAGTTGAAAATAGAGAGCGGGAAGGGGATAACTCCCACAACTGCTAGGTTAGCAGATAGATTAAGGGTAGAGGAGCAAGAAAGAGTAAAACCGATAGTTAGTAGAGCAGAGGAAGGATTGGACATGAGAGAGAAAGAAGAGGTTAGGCCTATTCCTGTGAGGATAGAGGATAGATTGCAAAGAGTAGTAGATACGCAAGAACGGGAAAAATGCTTTAGCGGAGGAATAGGTAATGGTGTTACAGTGGCAGAGAGATGAAGAGCCAGAGGAAGTGAAAAGACAGGTAAGGGGAGTAAAAGGAGGAAGGTGGAGACATGGGGAGGTTATTATTAGATTGGACAACTTGGTTATCAGAACGGTTGAGGTGGACATGGTTAACAGGGTTGCTGCCATGGGTACAGAGGCTGAGCAGAGGGGATGGGAGATGAAACACTATGGTAGTGCTGATTATGCTTCTGCTCCTGTAGAAGGGTTAGTGGGATGTAGCAGCCGGAGTAGACGATGGAGAGGAATAGGATGTCGAGCAAGGAGAGCATGGTGTAGGCACCCTACATCCCGCTCCAGTAGCAGAGATAGAAAGTACACCATGGAACCAAAGGACATGCCAGGGTATCTGCATGGCTGTAGGAAGTGATGGGGGAGAGATGCGGAAGCCCCAGTAAAAACAAGTATAACTCAGTTTCCGTTGCTCCAAAAGGGTCTGAGAAGGGCGTATTATGTCCTGTAGTCACACATGCACCAGAATAATTTGATGACGACACTTCCTTTCTCCAGCATTGGATCTTTCCCAGTTACTTCTATTTTAATACTTTTCCTGTGGAAAACTTCTGACACCTTGAGAGTCCCACCCACATCGTTCTGGGTGCTTTTGGTCCCTACCAATAGGACGTTGAGTGAATAGCCCCGCCGCAGTAGCTTCCCCTCAGATTTCAACCATCTTCTTAGCTGGTGGGATTCCTCGAGTTCTTCTCTTCACAGAGAAATCTTCTTTTACCTCAGAAAATACCATTTTCCATAAAACATTTAATACGGAACAGCCGACAACCCTTCGACAACAAATATGGAGACCATTGGATCCAAGAAATCCTTGTTTAGAGCATGTGGTACGTGCAGCCTAAAAGATGTTTGAGGGGGACAGACATGTGGACTGTTTTTACTGCCTGTACCCAAATCACTCGGCAAAGGACTGCAAGATCTGTCAGGGTTTCTCTCAAAAAACCCTTAAGGACAGAAAACGTTGCCTAATTTGATGGCTGAACGAGGGGTCTTGCCTGGCATCGGAGGCAGGCTTTTCAAGGAGTGGGAGAGCTACCACTCCCTCAGAAAGCGGTCCCCCTCCAGCCATAAATCCAGGTCAGAAGAATGACCTGCGAAAGTACATAAGACCCAACCACAAGGTGAGACAAAATCATCGATGAGCTGCGGCCATGCGGCCAAGCAACCCCAGTCTCCCTCTCAGAAGAAACCGGTAAGCCGCAAAGGCTCACTGTCCACAAATAAGCAGTCGTCGGAGAATCTGTCAACGACAGCAAGGATGACCAAAAGGGGATCATCGTTGTCCAAGTCTCATGTCAACGTCGACTTCCCACTCGTCGTCGAGAACAACCTCACTGAAGAAAAGCAAACATAAGGACAAATCGTTCACGAAGACTCCTTCGTCGAAGAAGAAAAAACAGTACTCATCGTTGGAGTCTCCCAGAGAGGGGCATAGGTCCTCTTCCGAACAAAACTATCGATGGCCATCCTTCGACGACGAAATCGGGTCATCACTCGTCGATGATCCACTTGTCGACGACAAAAAAATAAAAATCTCCAGGCAGCGTGAAAACATCAGGTGAGTACTCTAAAACAGTGCAACCTCATCTGTCAACGTTATTTTCCACAGTTTCAACCACGGGACATCCTGACCAGTCTATCACACAGTTGCAGGGAGAAAGCCTGCCCTCTGGTACTAAAGGGATCCTGAGGACCTCAACAGAGAACTCTACAGAATCAAGGGAACTCCCTCTAGGTGCATCACCCATAAAATACACGGAAATCCTGCCTGATGAAATTCTGCAGCATGAGATAACGTCAGATATTGAGCCTCCTAGGGAGGAGTGCCCAGAGGTCACAGATTCAAACTCTGAAGAATGCACGGTAATCCACTCTCACTCACAGGAAAGACCTTTCCGTTCACCCCCAATCAAGAGGGGAAAGAACACCAGTAAGACAGCAAGCCATGCCCCTCGGGTTTCCACCTCCAACACCCTCAGGAACAGGAGGGTCGACGCCAACGTACCCAGTCATAAACACACAGTCTCTTCTATCCCTGCAAGTACGGTCAACTTTGCAAGGTCTGTTTGGGCAACTCAACGCCAGGCTACCACCGCCTCAACCTCAGGCAATCCTTCAACAGAGGGGTGACCAGAGAGCGCAAATTCATCAAGCGCAAATGGTTCAAGGAAGAGATCAGGGACACTGGTCCCGGGACCACGCCAAACGCCCACGTTCAGCACACAGGTCGCAATCCCCACTCAGACCCCTTCCTTCACCTAGGAGTAGTCCGCTAGTAGGCGAACAAGAAGAAGCGGAGCTGCTGGGCACAGACCAAGACACTCATCCAAGGGATATGGACTATTCCACTACATCTTACTCCCCTCGCCAAGATGATATCTGGGTTACAGATGATTCAGACCAAGAGACGTGAGGTAGCCCAGCCCAGCATTCGTCACCAGACAACATTGGGGCTTTTCATTCCATGGTCTCAAAGGCGTGCCAGGAATTTTGTTTAACGCCAGCGGAAGAAAAGAAAGACTGCTTTCTGTTTGATCATATGGGAAAACGCTGAAAAGCTGTGTTTGCGATACCCATTCTGGATCACGTGTGGCAAGAGGGATTGCGAACCCTGAAGCATCCTTTCACTGAACCCGCAGTAAAAGGTAGACTAGACAAAAAGTTCAAAGCACTGGATACAACCCCTAAATGTCTAACCTCTCAGCCCTCCCCCGAGTCCACAGTGTCAGTGGCTGCTACCTACAAAGCACGTCGGAGCACAAATGCACCACACCCACGGAGAACGAGGGGAGGAAAAAGATGTTCTTGGCAAAAAGGTACTTGCCATCGGGGCAACAACAGTTAAAGCAGCCAACAAACTAGTCCTAGTGGCACGCTATGACCGCGAAATGTGGCACTGGCTAACTCCCATCCTCGAGTATTTCCCCGAACAGCAATGAAAAGTGTCATAATTGTACGCAAGGGCGAAGAAGCCGTGAACCATAGCGTAAATATTGCTGTGGACATCGCAGAGACAGGGTTTAAGCAAATTGGTAATGGGGTGGTCCTGAGAAGGAAGGGTTGGCTACTCTGCACCGACTTCAGGCAGGAGGTGCAAAATAAGGTTGTGGACATGCCAATCACCCTCCCCCGCTTTAGGCCCCAGGTTCTTCACCATGTCTCAGCCTTGTCTTAGCCTGAGGCCTCTTGCTACACCCGGCTCTCCTGTCATGCCCACACCCCGCTTGGCTCGGCAGGCCACGACCTAATGCTGCCCTCGAGGACCCCTGAGACTCCAGCTCCCAGTACCTTTCCATAGCTGTGTACAAATGCCACCTTATAAGGAGTATTCACTTTTTTACGCCAAAGTTGCTTACTGATCTTGCTACACAATGCACCCTGCATATAACCGCAAGGCTTCTTCACAAATGTCTGCTTGCTAGTATTGCCAAATGTCTACAGACGTCATGGAAACCTGCCATGCTAAATAAAATAAGCTCTGACCCAACACCGGCAGAGCGCTCCGTCTGACAACTGCTGTGTTACTTGTCATTCTACAAAACAATACTTTCTGTACTGTTCTTTCCAATAGGAAACTTGTTTTGTCTATCAGCATGGTGTCCAGACTATTCTTTTCATTGCTGTGGTTGTAAAACCAGATAGTATGGAGAAGCCTGGTTTGTTATCATTATGGAATCATTACCTATTATTAGAGAATCATTACCCATTTAGGGATCCAGTTATCCATCATTCATTCTAGTACTGATTAGTAGTGACATGAAGTAGTGACATTAGACTATCCACATTAGTCTGGCACTTTGTATGCATTTGCAATTTGCTATAGAATGAGGCCTGTTATATTTGAAGTGACATGTAGAGACACATGTTATATTTGTAGAGACATGTAGACACATGTAGAGATATGTTGTTATGTATTATGTATGCATTGTAGAGAGACACGCATGAGTGTGCACTTAGAATATGCATTGAGGCCTTATAGATAGCGCTTGGGTTTGCGAGTGAGAGAGTAAGCACTAGAGAAAGAATGAGGCCTTTGGCATTATGAAGCCATTCCATTGAGACACACAGAAGCGCCGCAGAGTGCGAAGTTGTTATGAGTTACAGTGTACAAAGTATGCATAAACAGTTTGCTTGGCAGACAGATATACATGATCCTTGTCTGAGTGGAGAAGGCATTGTGGCCTTATCAGCCTGGCCCGGTGCTTCGCAGACAGAGAGAAGGTGGGGGCAGGCAGCACCAAGAAGAGAGAGGGAGAGCTTTGCATGGAGAGACATGCAAGGAGAGAGGGATTTGAATGGAGAAATATGAGGAGATGGTAAGATGGTGTTTTGTACCGCAAGCAGACAGAAGAAGATATGGTATAGATATGTAGAAAATGTCATGATGACCAGAACACGCAGTGATTGAAAAGTACAAGTACATGCATCACAGACTTTTAGGCACTGCTCACATTTAGAAATGCTGACAGACAGAAAGAGAGGCATTTTAGCTTAGAGAGACATCTAACCATGGATATGAATACGTCATTGAACAGTATAGTGAGAGATGAGGCTCTGAGATTTGGGTGGCTGCCCTCTGCTGGTCTTCTCTCTGAGATGGAGAGGGAGTTGGTAGTTTGAGATGCTAGTTGAAGTTGGAGATGCCACACTGACACTCTGAGAGATCGAGAGATGACTTGGAGAGGCGTTTGGGAGTGATTGGAAGTACTTCGGGAAGCGGTTTTGGGTGCAGCAGAGCTGATGAGATCGATCTGGCAGGGATCTGGTAGAGAGAGGCCTGGCCCTGACTGACTGGCTGGTTGCAGAGTTAGCTGGAGAGGAGAGACAGAGCAACACAGAGCAAAAGGGGAGTATTGTTGAATAAGACACATGCATGGGGAATTAGAACAGGCACTCACACAGAGCTTTGACTGACATGATAGATGGGGTAATCAGACAGGGGTTGTCTTAGAGAGAGAGTGTGAAGTATGGTTTGGAATGGAGAGGAATGGTGTGGAATGGAGTTGCTATTAGATAGCTTGCATTAGAAGCCTGTAAGGCTTATAGTTATTGCATTGCATGGTAGATTTGCACCAAAAGCATAAAAGGTGCAAATTCGAGATTTGCATTATAGTAGTGTTTGCATCATGCATTGCTATGTATGAATAAAAGTGTTTCTATTGTTGAATCGATTCATGTGTTTCCTTTGTGTCTTATGTTAGTGTGTCCATAGGAGTAATTTAGGAGTAATCTAGGAGTAACACAGTGCACAAAGGCCCAAGAGCAGGGGGGCAGGGGGGGCATAGTGATCCACACCCCCCAGGAGATTTGTCTGAGATTGACAACATGGTGCCCACGCGGGGCTAGGCCAAAGGTAGATTTGTGGGAGGGGGGTCGTTGCGGGTCCTTAGGGGACTTCTTTATCAGATGGTTCCATCCTGCGTGCTTCCTGGGATGCCTGCGGACCACTGAGGATGTGCGCACTAATTTGATGTCTGCAGGCATACTGGGTGTGGCGGTACGGATGTAAAAACAATTGTATACCTCCGGCCCCTGCTGTTTTATTTCTGTATATGCACTGTCTCCATGCCATTGTAGCTCTCTGTTTGCTGTATTGACATGCCATTGTTTTTGTTTATGTCCATCTGGACCTCTTGGTACCCCTCTCACTATGTGTTTTGTATTGTAATGCATGTATCCGTCTATTTAATAATATTGTCTTTTATGTTGGTTTCTGTATATGCCTAAATGTCGTTCACTGCATCTGTCACTTTCATACTTTGCATTGTCCTGATGCTCCTTGTCATTTGCTGGGTTTCCTGGATTCAGTGCAGAGACTGCGCTCCCGGAGGCTGCCCACAGTTATATTAGCTTTCACAGGCTTATCCTGTAGGAAACTGTCTGAATAGTGCCCAATTCAGGAGACCAGTACGGTGCAGAGTACACGCTGGATGATCCACAGGTAATGTTCATGTATTACTGGGCACACCATTTCTTTTGAAAGTAAAATACCCACCCCTCTAGCTCTTATAAAGCGCCTAGAGGCACCTTCAGAGATACTTATCACTCCATGCTCAGTAGCGTGGATCCTCACGGACAATACCACCACAATGTTCTACCCCCGCAAACAGGGATGAACAAGATCAAGCACCCTGTCTCAGGAAGCTGAAACCATCTGGCACTGGGCCATTCGCAACAACATTTCCCTGCAAGCATTCCACCTGCCGGGGATACACAACCAGCGGGCAGACACTCTCAACAGGGACACGACACAATCCCACAAATGGCAACTTCACAGCAGCCAAATAATCAAGATCTTTGCAGCGTGGGGCCGTCCCCCGCTGCACCTCTTCGCCACGAAATCCAACAAGCAATGCCAAGAATTTGCAAGCAGACTACCGCACCCGAGCTCGCAGGGAGACGCGTTCTCATTCCCATGGACCAAAGTCTTCGCATGCGCTTTTCCTCCAATTCCATTGATCAGGAGGACGATCCAAAGGTTATAGGTTAAAGGGTCGAAATACAAAGGATCGAATGCCATTTTTTCGAGTCAAAAGGACTAGAAAAAAAAGGGTTGAATGCATTTTTTTAACATTTTTATGGGGGGTTCCACCCAACCCCCGTTTTCTTTAAAAAAAACATTTTATTAACTATATTAAATTTTAAAAAAAAACTAAACATAATAAAAAATGCATTTGAAAAAATTGTTTTTAGATCCTTTTGACTCAAACTTTTTGTCATTCGATCTTTTGTATTCGATCAAATGACGGACACCCGATCCAAATGATCTGGAGATACCATTGCAGGATATTTTTAGTGACACCATACTGGCCCAGACAAACCTGGCTCTCGGACCTCTTCCAGCTATCAACAGACAGCACGATCCACCTGGGAGCTGAGGCTGATCTCCTATCACAGAACAACCGTGCAATCCTACATCACGACCCACGCTCCCTCAAGCTAACAGCGTGGCTCCTGATCACTGCGAGTTCAGCCACCTAGACATCCCGCAGGAATGTAAACGCATACTAGCCGCAGCTAGGGCCCCTTCCACTAACAGCTCATACAACCAGAAGTGGAAAAGATTATGCACTGTGTTCGCAACAGTGCAACCTACAGCCACTGGCCATACAACCACCACCGGTTCTTCCTTAGTTGTTGAAGCCAGCAAAGGAAGGTATTTCTATTCCATAAAAGTACACCTGGCAGCAATCTCTAGGTTCAGAAAAAGAGGAAGACCACCTCTCTACAGCAACAGACTGCTCAAACATTTTCTAAAGGGACTTTGTCGCTCTTGTCCCCCAAAGAAAAGGATACCACCGGTGTGGAGCCTAAACCTAGTCCTAGCGGGGCTCATGAAGCCCCCCTTTGAGGCTCTCTCTTCAGTGCACATCAAGTTTGTGACTTGGAAGTTGGCTTTCCTGGTCGCTATTAAGTCCTCCAAGTGGGTCTCAGAACCGCAAGCGTTGGTGGTGGACCCTCCATACCTCAGGTTTGCAAGGGACAAAGTCATCCTCTCCACCAATTCCCCACTTTATCATGAAAATGCCATCTGAATTCCACAATAATGCAACTATCACGTTGCCTGCCTTCTTCCAGAACGCCAGCTCCCCAGCGGAGAGAGCATTGCACTTCCTGGACGTCAAAAGGGCGTTGAAATATTACCTGGACCGGACAAATCCCTTCAGAGCAGCAAGGCAGCTTTTTATTGCTTTCGGGCCCTCGAACAAAGGGAAAGCTATCACGAAGTAGGGTATCGCAAGGTGGATTTCCTTCTGCCACGGAAAGGCCAACAAGTCACTGCAGACTACAGCCAGGGCACATTCCACAACAGCCACAGTGTCCTTGGCAGCTCTCTGGTCTGGAGTGCCCATCAAAGACATTTGCCAGGCAGCAACATCGGCGGTGCCACACACCTTCACTAGGCACTACTGCCTGCAGCAACAAAACGTGGAAGATGCGCAAATGGGACGAGCATCCTTCAATGGCTGTTCCAGTAAGGTAAGCCCTGCAGCTTCCGTGGTTATCGTTATGTATGGGTTTATAGTCATAATGTCGAAAAAAAAAATGTCGACAAACAAAAATGTCGAAAAAAAAATGTCGAAAACAATAATGTCGACATCCTATACATATAATGTAAAGAATCATTTTGTAGAAAAAAAAATGTCAATTAGAACTATCAACACCTCACCCAACACCCCCCTGCCACCCCGCCACCACCCCACCACCCTCTCACCCCTCATACTCAACACATTCTAATTATATATTTATTTATTTATTTATTTTTTCAATAAATACATAAACAAAAAGAGTATCATTTACTATGGGGGGGTCCCCCCAACCCCCCCTCACCCAACACCCCCCTGCCACCCCCCCACACCCCCCACCACCCTCTCACCCCTCATTCTCAACACATAGGTAATTATATATTTATTTATTTATTTATTCAATAATTAAATAAATAAAAAGAGTATCATTTACTATGGGGGTGTCCCCCCAACCCCCCTCACCCAACACCCCCTGCCACCCCCAAACCCCCTACCACCCTCTCACCTCTCATACTCAACACGTTTAGTTATATATTTATTTATTTATCTATTTATACAATAAATAGAAAATTTCGAAAAAATGTCGACATTATTGTTTGTCGACATTATTTTTTTCGACATTTATTTTTCAAAATTTTGACTGTTGACATTTTTACTGTCGACATTATGACTGCCCACCTTATGTATGTATACTTCTGGCATGGGCATAGAATGCAGGGGTTTGGATCTCTGCCTGGATTTTCTCCTCCAGTCATGTATACTGCTACAAAATCTATTCACATCATGTGAATCTGTGAAAGACCAATGCTGGAGAAGGGAGTAGTTTCTTACCTTTTGATAGATTCACGCGAGCCCTCCAGCCTTCCCCTCCAGGTAAACACCCTCTGTACGGGTTTATCCTCCAGCATAAGTGGTTAAAATCTGAGGGGAAGCTGCCAGGGCGGGGCTATACACTCAACGTCCTACTGCTAGGGACCAAAAGCACCCATATCATAGAAGAAGTATTAAAATATAAGTAACCCGGGGATTCACAGCCTGACGACAGGGAATATTCACAGCATGTGAATCTATGAAAGATACCAACGCTGGAGAAATGGAGAAATTGAGTTACAGGTACGAAACTACTCCCTTGCTCACGGCAGGGGCGGGATGTGGATTTATGCATTAGAGAAACACACTGCCAGTGTCATGTTGGCCATAGGAGACATGAAGAGCTTATTCACGGCCCCGATGGGGGAGCGGTCAGATGAACTTTGGAAGAGGTCGGGATATCCGGGAGTTCAGTTGGATACAAATACCCATGATAGAGCAGCTTTTAATAATCTTAGGGCACAGGTATGGGGGGCCTTGCAGATTATGTACCCTGATACACCTGATATCAATTCGATTTTAGCTAGGACGAAATTGGATGATGATTCTGCCGCACACATCCAGTTAATTTAGGAGATGTGGAGGGCAGAAACAGGAAAAGCATGGAACAATGTGGCATTTTTTTTTATCACATGCTGAAGAAGTGACTTCTGAAAGAAGTCCAGCAAGATTTAGATAAAGTAGTAGGGATGGAGGCCACGAGTTGGCCAGAAATTCAGGCACACATTGTGCATTTCTACAAGAGAACACAGTAAAAAGAGAGGGAGAATATAGAGCAGGCACAAAAAGCAGAGGCTAAGCTCATTCAAAAGAAATTGGCAAATATTTATTTATAAGGGGCAGTAATTACAAATTCCGTGGAGGGACAGCAGGGGCAACTGGGACAACAAAGACACAGTGAACCAGGTATGATGCTGGGTTGCGTGGATGGGTTTGTTCCCGGTCCGAGGCCAATGAGAGAGTTTCTGAGGGGCAGAGGAGGATTTCCACAGGGAAGTGGGTCATTTGGCAGGTTCAGAGGAATGGGTCCCCAGTTTAATGCGCCAACAGGAAATAATTATGGAGTATTTTATGAGATTCATTGTTGGCCGTGTGGAAGGTTGGGGCACGTGTCATGGGATTGTCGTGAACGGCTACAGTACTTTAACATGGGAGCTCAACAGATACAGGCCCTGACCCTGCCACATGTCCCAGGTCCTGTGCAATTGAAGCAGGCACGGGTTGAACAAAACCCAGCAACTGAGGCTGCACAGACCTTTGGGATCCCACCGACCATTCCAGCACAAGCATCAGTGCAGACATGGGAGAATTGTCCTTCACCCCAAGGAACAGTTGCACACTACACTGGAGCAAGTGTTTTTGGGGGAAATACTTTTTCTCTCCGAGGTGCTAATATGTACCAGGAGTAGGACAGTTCACAGGGATCTCTGATGTGTCCTGTCCATCACCACTGATCTGGAAGAGGAATCCTGGATAGGTGTGCAGGTAGGTGACCAGATGTTTTCATTTATGTTTGACACAGGAGCTACCAAGTCTTGTATTAAGGAAGGTGAGTTCCCCTTGTCGGGCAAAACAATGGATGAGCAGGGATTCTCTGGGCCTGTCCTGTCGGTTCCTTATACTGAAAATCTTCGTATCAAGGTGGGTAATGTATCAGCGCCTTTGTTGTATTGTACGGATACCCCAGCAAATTGTTTTGGAAGGGACATCCTAAGCAGATTGCAGACGTTGAGTGCCTTCATGGAGGAAGGTATTGTATGTTCAACCCAAGGGTTGTATCCGGTAAGGAAAGCAGTGCGTCTTCCGACCTATTGTAGCGACAGTGCGATTAGGGGGTTCCCATGCATACAGCATTGTTTCTCTATGGGGTGATGATTTTGTTGAGTAAACGTTAACCTTGCCAGCAGAGATAGGTCTAGTGAAGTGCGCTGCCCACACTAATTCAATAGTTTTTGGAAATAATCCCACAGACAAGGCAGCGAAGGAAGTAGCGTATTCTCCTTTCACAGATTCAGAGAAAAAGGAAACCATGTCCCAACAAGTAGAGTTACCAGCCCCCTGCACCGCAGTCCTGGTGCTCCAAATAATAGAACTACAAGGGAAAGCACCTAGCGAAGAACAGGCGCTCTGGAAAAGGAGATGATGTGTTCTCTCACCCACATATTTGCTTTGGACATAGGAGGTGACAGGGAATGTAGTAATGCCTGTAGAGCTGCTTCTTTTGGCCCTACTCCAACTACATTAACCATCACATACTTCTTGATGACAAACCACAGCAGAGCCCCAGTTGGATTGGTTTAGCCCTAACTTAAAAGAACAGGTAGGGAATTGTTTAGTGTGCAAGGTTTTCAATCCCGGAAATACCATGAGGTCAGTGAGGGGGGTCTTGCCCAGGCACTCGGGTCCATTCAAGGAGTTCCATGTCAGTTTCGTGGACATGATAAAGAGGTGCAGTAATTACAGATATCTTATTGTGATGGCTTGTCCATTTTGCCGGTGGCTTGAGGTTGGTCCCTACGTAACACTGGATGCTAAATCGGTGGCCAGATTTCTGGTGATAGAGGTATTTCTAAGGTGGGGAATTTGTGAAGTTCTAAAATCCGACAACAGAGCCTACTTCTTTAATGCCTTGTTCACAGAAACCATTTAGCTGCTAGGAATAAAGCATTGGTTGTGCTCGGTCTACCACCCACAGGCCAACTGGATTGTGGAGAGGCTTAATGGGGTCCTTAAGCCCCAGTTAGCCAAATTGTATGCAGAGTTAAATAAATCATAGCTCATCTGCCTCCCACTAGCTTTGTTTTACATATAAAATCAGCTTGGGAAGGACCACCATTTAAGCCCTCATGAAATCGTGATGGGGCGTAGGCTAAATACTCCTCTCTCAGCTACACGTATGATATCGGATGCACACAAAACCGCAGCAGTCTTGGGGGAGGAATTCAAGGAGTACCATACAGCATTAATAAAAAGTGTTAAGTTATATCATCACAAAATGTGTATTCTCACCAATAGACAACAGGAGAAAGTTGCGAGACTACCGATGATCAACACAAGAGCCAGCTTATCCCTGGGGACAGAGTCTACATCTGCACCTTTGTGCATCGCTGGAAAGAGCAGCGGTCCATAGGCCACCCACAGTAGTCTACGCGACTCCAACTAATGTGAAGGTGGAGAGCAATAAGAGTTGGAGCCACCTAAAATACACTCAAAGGGATATTGGCAGCCCTCCACCTGCACAGGAGGAGCAGGCATAGAAGTTAAGTACGCCCTAGGGATTCACTGGTTGTTTCAGTGCGAGGGGGCTGCAGATGGAGATCTGGAGTTTAAATAATTTTTGTATAGAAAAGGAATGTTTATGATTGTAAATTGTGTAACAATTAATGTTTTTGTTTTTTTTGTTGTGCTTGGGGCATCATGTATGAAGGTGACAAATGGAAACCAATAAGAATTGTCTAATCTTATGAAGTATGAGGAGAAAATGTTAAGAGGAAAAAGAAATTATTTTGATAAAGATGATATGATGAGTCATTTGTAACGCGCTTGTACACAAGTGCTTCTAGGCGCAACAAGACAAGGTAAGGAGGATGATACAAACAATCTTACTAGGCCTTGTGTCATTCAGATCGTGCAAGTGCATGGGGAAAAGAGAGAGGAGAAGCCCCAGGGAAAGGGAAAGGGGATGTACGGTCAGGGCCAGCCCTGAATAAGTGCAGCCGGGGGAGCCGGCTCTGAGTAGTGCAAGGAGGCAGGGGACTGAAGGGTAGCAGAAACAGCCCCTAAGTGCGCGGAGGCCCGAAGGCAGTGCAGGTGCTTACAGTTTGTGGAGAGCCTGGTCCTGTTAGGTTCAGAGGGCAGCCAGGTGACCAGTCAGCACAGCAGATAGGGATAGGATGAGAGAAAGCAGAAGAGAAAAGGAAGGTCTTGAGCTGCTTCTGGAACCTGAGGTGGTCCTGCTCGAGTTTGAGAGGGCCAGGGAGGCCATTCCAGAGGGAGGCCCCTGCTGAGGAGAGTGATCTACCTCGCACTCTCTGCCTGGCGAAGCATCTGACCATCAGAGAGTTGGAGGTAGCTGAGCGAAGTGCTTGAGAAGGAAGATGTTTAGGAAGAGAGCAGTGGATGTAGTGCAGGCTCCAGCCCCAGAAAGTCTTGTGGACACTGCAGAGGGTCTTGAACGTGATCCTTGCACCCACTGGGAGCCAGTGGAGAGATTTCAGAGCTGAGAGGTACGATGCCTGGGCGTGAGGCCAAGGACAAGTCTTGCAGTCGTTCAGGATTAGTTGCAGAGGGTAGAGAGTAAAGCAAGGCAGGTTGAGAAAGAGGCTGTTGCAGTAGTCCAGCCTAAAGAGAACCTGGGCTCTGCAGACATTGAGCTTCTAGGGGAAAGTGAGAAAAGGATGAATACCTCTGAGGAGGTGCAGTTAGTAGTGGGATGCCTTAGAGAGATCTGTGATGTGAGGAGAGAAGGAGAGAGTGGAGTCATAGATGAACTCACATTTTTTGCCTCACAGGAAAGCGCAGGGAGAGGGCCTAGGGAGGGTGGCCACAATGAAAGGGGGAAAGTGGGGTCAGGGGTACCAATGAGGAGGATCTCGGTCTTGCTGGCATTGAGGCAGAGACCGTTGAGGGCCCACAATTCCTGAATTGTGAAAAGTCAGGAATGAGCGAGACAGGAGAGGAGCTACAGGGGAGCCTGAAGGACGGCGGAGTGTCATCCGCTTAACACTGAAAGTTAGAGAAGGTAGAGATGATGTGTGCCGAAGGAGCTATGTAGAGGTTAAAACTCCAGGGTTATAGGTTAAAGCCCTGGGGAACACCACGTGTAGAGAGACCGATGCTGGAGAGAAAGGACCCCAGTTGGTCCAGGAGGAAGGAGGTCAACCAAGCGAGGGCCTGATTAGTGATGCCCAGGTTCTCACAGAGACGATTGAGCTGGATGGCATTATTGACTGCATCGAGCGCAGAGGAAGGATCAGCGAGAATGAGGACAGCAGGAAAGCTAGAGTCGAGATTAGTGAGCAGGTCTTTACAGGTGTTCAGGAGAGCAGTTTCTGTGCCTCTAGCTGCTCTGAAGCCAGACTGATGGTCACAGAGACAACCAACAGATTCAGTGTGAAGGGTAAGCTGGGAGATGGCCAACTTTTCCAAGAGTTTGCCCAGGAAAGGAGGGATAGAGATCGGGGGTAGTTTGCTGGACAGGACGGATCGACGCATGGTTTCCTGAAGATGGGGGGTAAAAATAAGTGCTTAAGGGGGAGGGGAAAGTTCCAGTGGCAAGAGTGATTGCAGAAATCGGCCAAGGCTGGAGCAAGAGTGTTGATGTGGTCCTTGATGGTTCTGGAGGAGCACGGGAGCACCTGTTTGGATGATACTTTCATAGATCAGACTTGTCTAGAAACGTCATCAGAAGTGATCACAGAAAAGGAGGAGGAGAGGGAAAGGCGGCCAGAAAGGGGCCAGTAGAGGTAGAGGGGGAGGAAGAGGAGAGAGTGGAAAGGATGTCATGAGTTTTAGGGGTGAAGAGGGCCGAGCAGAGGGCCTGCGAGGGAACAGGAGAGCGGGAGACTGTGACAGGATTGGCCAGCCCCTTGCAGATTTGGAAGAGTTTGGCCATGCTGTTAGTTGCTGCAGAGATACGGGCTTGGTTGTGGGCTCTCTTCTTGGACAGGACATTCTGTATTACTTTTGGAGCAGGCAGCAGGCCAGTTGTTCAAAGGATGTGCCTGATGCCCTCCACTTCCTCTCAGCCACATACCAAGAGTTGCACTTGGAGGTAGGCTTCAGGTGGATTCTCGTGATAGGGGCAACGACATCAAGAGTGTTAGTGATAGAAAGATGCAGGTTAGAGAGGGATGTGTCAGAGTGTGAGCCCACCACAGGAGTAGGAGGAGGAGAGAAATTAGCAGCAAAGGCCTCCACTGACACACACTTCATAGGCTGGATAACCGAGAAGGGTGGTGGCAGTGCTGGGGTAGGCTTCACCGGGGGGGCCACGGAGAGCTTCATATGGGAGGAGAGTAGAGAGTGATCAGTCTGACAATAGCAGGGTGCTGAGAGGGTTGGAGAAGGGGATGTCAGAGGAGATGACAACATCCAAGGTGTTCCCAGCAGAGTGTGTCGGGCCAGAGGGTAGGAAAGAAAGACAGAGGGTGTCACAGAGATTGCAGAAGAGCCTGGAGGAGGGATTAGAAGCATCCAGATGGATGTTGAGGTCCGCGAGTAGGAGAAGTTGAGAGGTAGAGGCAGGGTGAGAAGAGGAGAGGTCAGCCCATGCATTGAGGAAGAGGGCAACCTGGCCAGGTGACCTGTAAATGATGACCACAGTTAGAGAGAAGCCAGGAGAGATATATAGCCTGCAGACCAGGCATTCAAAAGAGGAGTAGGCCTGCGTAGGGATGACAGAAGCAGAGATCCACTCCAGAAAGATTAGGGCTACTCCCCCTCCAGGACAGTTTGTTCTGGGTTCGGGGAGGATCTTGTAGTCCTCGGGGAGGAGAGTGTCAAAACTCATGACAGAATCATTTCTCAGAGCGAGGACATCCAGGTCAAGTTCTTCAAGGAGGTGGAAGATGTCAGAGGAGTGTTTGACAGCAGAGCAAGAATTGAGAGCAGCGATGTGGAGTAGGTTGCCACATTTGTAAGTCTTATGCGGTGGGGGTACAGGCCTTGAGGTACGCCCTGCAGAGGTCATAGAGGTGCCCGAGGGTGGGCAGAGGAGGAGGAGGAGGAAGAAGAAGAGGAAGAGGAGGGTGCCAGAGAGGTGGTGGACGGAGTAGCAGGAGAAGGGAGGAAGTTGATAAGACTCGGGAAGCGCCTATCAAAAAGGAGGAGAATGGGCTGAGGGCCCTGGACAAAGACAGTGCCATTCAGATAGACATTAATGATGGTCTTGGAGGAGAGGAAGGAGGCCAAGAGGACCTCCCACCTAGTGCCACCATTAACAGGAGAGGAGGGAAAAGGAGAGAGAAAAGAGACCATATGGGGGGTCCATAGGTCTGGGGACGTAACAACAAAGAGGATGTCGGTAAGAGTCTGTCTGGAGGAAGCACTTGTATAGGTATCAGCGATGGGGAGGCCTGGGTTGGAGACCAGTATGTCCCTCTTGAACATCTTCCTTCCAGACTTAGTGAGAGGGATAGGGTAAGAGATAGAGTAGCAGCTAGAGAAAATAAGCGAGAGGGAGAGCACCATAGAGGGTGCTAGGAGGAAGTAGAATAGGAAAGACCGCAGAGACAAGGTGCAAAATGTGCAGGGGGAGGGTCACTCAAGGGCACAAGCAGGGGAGGGGGAGACAGGTACTAACCGGTACCGGGTTCCCCAAACAGGAGGGGAGGTCCTAGAGAGTGGTAGAGAGCCTAACAACACAAATCACAGCAACAGTTACCAGGCTAACCAGTTAAGGGTAACCTAGAGAAGGCGAGAGCATAAGGCACAGATCACAGCAAAGCAGTTACACAGTTCAGGAGGGAGGGGGCTAGAAGAAGAGGTTCTAGGGTACAGTACAAATAAATAGAACCACAATGTGAGGACCTGGAATGACAGGAAGGACAAAAAACACAAAGTACAGCTAACTGCTGTAAGGGGAGAGCCTAAGATTGGGCAGGGAGAAGTGTACATTAAGAAAAACAGTTAAGAGGGAGTAAGCACAAAGGCCGGGAAGTTAGGTAGAGAGCAGTAATGCTGCTCTGCCTCCACACACCTTTCTTACACAGATGGTCGGCAACTGTGACACGCGATAGCACAATCGCAATATGGGCCGCTACAGAAACACAAACACAAGTAGGGCAACCGCTGTAAGGGGAGAGCCTAAGATTGCGCAGGGAGCAGCATACGTTAAGTTAAACGGTTAAGTGGAAGTACAGGCAAAGGCCGGGAAGTAAGGTAGAGAGCAGTAATCACTGCTCTCCGTCCACGCAACATTTCTTACCTTTCGGACGAAGATGGTCAACGACTACGTTCACGCGATCGCGCCCAGTGCTGCTACCCCTTTGCTGCCAAACACCTGCATTGCACAACACTGCGGCCTTGTCCTGCAAGTGCTTTGCAACGGAGGGTCCGATTCTCGGTTCTTAAATGCTTGGATGCATGGACGTAAATGCAAGGGTGAAGAGTTGCAGAGCTGGAGGAATGAGGGGATTCTTGGAAGAAAGGGTGGCACAAATAAACAAAGAGTGTGGGACAATATGGAAAATTCATTTGTAGTATCTGATGTGACTCAAAGAACCAGATAAACCTGTTAAGATACAAACACCCATTTTTCTATAGGGCGATGCCACAGTGTGTGTTGGCACAAATGGGAACTGCAGTAACACTCTGCGCATTGCGTATTTGGCTGGAGGTACGGCTGCCCTCCTCAACAACTTCTGGATCTGTGGACAGCGTGCATACAGGTAGTTGCCTCCAGCCTGGCAAGGTGTGTGCAGTCTCTCTACCCTTCATGTGCCCGTCCTTGAAATCCCTGAAGAGTACTTGGTTTAGGCCCATCCAATGCCTGAAATTACATCTGTGCCCCCTTTATCCCCTCTGCCCCCTGCATCTCCTTCATCACCAGATAAAGTCAAATCGGAAATTATTATTGATGGAGGAAATCCAAGAAAACTATTAAGAAGGAAAAGGTCCAACTACCTCTTAGCACCATCCTCACAGGCCGTAGCAGACATTCCTTGTCGATATCGGCTGTTTAGTCACACAGAAACCTTTTTTACCTCCCTCCTGGCAGCTGGCATTCAAGCAGCGACAAATGCCAAATGGCTCTAGGTGACCAGGTATGAACTCTTGCTCTTTGTGAACACTTCTGAGTCAGCGTTTAGTGCCATTAAGGAAGAATTGCGGGTACAGAGGCTCAAAACTTTGCAAAACCAGTACATACTTGACCTCTTGCTGTACATCTGTGCCTCCAAATGACACCAAGAATGGCACTCTCACCAGAACTATCGCTGCGCTGCATATACTGAAAGAGGTCATGGAAACTGAGGATGGGATCACCAGCAACACATGGATAGACTTTGTCTGCGTGGGTGCCTGCCTGGTTGAGCCCTAGTGTGAAGATGTTGATGCCTATATGCCTATTTTTGTCTTTTTACGTATTCTTTTTTTGTTCCTGCCAGTTAGTTTTACAAAGGTTGTTCTGCCCAGGTACCAACAGGTGTGGCCATAATGATCGTAACCCTGTCCAAGACTAGGGCCACCACTACTTCATCCCATACGAGTACTCAAACTGAAGCTGTTTTGTTTCCTCCACCAAATTGGCATGCTTGTGTTAGGGGCGGGGGGGGGTAGATTGCGGAAATGGTGTGGGGACGAGTCAGGTTGATTCAGCGGAGGAGTATGCCCATATTGAGACCTCGGTGAGAGATGGTTGTAGGGATGTTCCCCAAGAGGATGATTATGATTTGTTAGTTAAAGTATTAATTAAAGGGGGGGAATGCCAGGGTGGGCAAGGAGGGTCCCTTCTATTATGAGGAATTTATGTTGTGAGTGCCATATTGATGTCTGGGGGTGTGGCAAACTGAGTGCGGTTTACTTTTTGTTCAGAACTGATACAATATTAGCTTGCACGCGCGCAGACAGATAACGTATCAAATCTACCAAATGTAAAAACATACATGACCCTTAATATAAATCCATGATAAATTTGTGAATCTCAATATAAATGCACTTTTCACAGTGAATCAGAACATAGTGGTTCCACCCCCACACATCTTAGGCTGCATTATTATCCGGGTTGTTGGGTTACAGAAGGGGGGTATATAACTGGGGAGTCAGTCGTCTAAAGCATCTGGGGCTACAGGGGTCATGATCGTTGTGCGGCTGGTGGGGATGAAAAACCCAGGATCAAAGGAGATCACTTCCCCTGAAACCGTCCAAGGAGCGTCCATAGTCATTGACAGCTGTACAGTTACCATACTTTCCTTAGTTCAGCACGGGCTTCTGACATTTTCAGATTTATTAACAGCAATGTCATGGGCTACAATTCCCCTTCCCCTCCCCACGGCCCATGCTTATTGGAGCGCCAAAAGAGCCTAAAAAGTTGCTAATTTCGCTAATAAGAGAATAGGCTTCACCAAGAGATCTTGTAGCATTCGCAGAGCTGGGCTCTGTAGAGCATGTAGTTGTCAGTCGGTCTGTCATTAGGATTTTCCTTTTTACTAGTAAAATGTTCCGTTGTAGAATAGGTACAGGCACAGGTGCTTGGTTTGCTTGCATTTCAAGACTATCGACGATTGGCATAGCCATTGAATTCACTGAGTGTTCTGCTTGGAGTGAATTTGAAATTGTACACTGCACAGGGCCGATCCTACTGAGTTCACTGCCAAAGTGGCAGGATAACAAAAGTTGGCGCTAGCGTTAGCTCTCACCTGATTCCTATATGATCTTGTGTGACCTTACTCCAACTCTCCAGCTTGCACCTACACCAGAGATTTCGTAAAGATTTAATCAAAATCATCTGTTGGCCCATGTAAAGTAGCTGCTACAACAGAGAGGGGATGAGAGAGCTTCAAGAGCTTCAATGTTTGCTCTCACTTTGGATTTCTGGCTCGCTTCTGTCAGCATGTGCTGCGATCCCCAATGGGCTTCTTGCACGTTGCACGCCCTGTACTGCGGTTCTTCACCAGCTTTGACCGGAGCTTGCAGTGGCTTCTCTAATGAAAGAGGGATCTTGAGGTTGATGCCGCTGTGATCCTCAGCAAGGCCTCTGAAACAGCTGTCACTCACTGCAGGGGGCAGAAAGTGCCAGATGATCATTACAGCTGCAGATTGTTCCTTGTTCTGTCCCCAGCCTTCCTACAAACACCATCCAATGTCACGTTGGTCCGCAGGATACGAACACCCAAGCAGGCACGAACACGCATGCCCTTTTCCCCCTCTGGGCTATATTGTTATGGTAATGCTCTGAGGACATCTAATCAAGCAATGGTATACGTTTTTCAGTTTTGTTATCATTTTAAAATAATAAAACGTTTGGTTTAAAAAAAAAAACTTTAGGGATCAAGGTGAAGTTGTTTTCCAACTATGGGGACAGGAGAGGGACAAACACCCAAAACAAGAGGCCAGACAGCAGAACATCAGACAGTGTCGGATTCACCAAAAACAGTAATCTCAGTTTTATCTGAGTTCAGACAATGCAAGTTATTGCTGTTCATCCGGTTAAAGATGGCAGAGACCGCAATGAAAAGCTGCATCAATAGACCCCCGTTCCCCATCCAAACAGATGAGGAGCTAAGTTAAAAAGGAAAAACCAAAGGAGGCAATCAGAGCAGCAATAGGCTGCACACCACACAAAAATGAAATGAGGAGAAAGTGAAGATCCATGAGGAACACCACAAGTGAAGGGACACGGTTTCAACTAATTGGAAAACAGATAAATGGGTTTAAAGTGATTAGTAAAAGGGAAGAAACCCAAGAAAAAGCAAAACTAGAAATGCCAATTCCAGAGAGGTGATCAAGAAGACCACTAACAAATCAAGTAGCGTTATGCCAACCATACCGCTGGCATTGGTAACCAGCCTGACG
Organism: Ambystoma mexicanum; assembly: GCF_040938575.1. Classification (NCBI taxonomy): domain Eukaryota; kingdom Metazoa; phylum Chordata; class Amphibia; order Caudata; family Ambystomatidae; genus Ambystoma; species Ambystoma mexicanum. The sequence continues at coordinate 1,383,794,035 of NC_090929.1, read as the reverse complement.
TCCTCAGGATGGCAAGAAGTACTGAGCCTGTGAATTTGTCCAGATGGTAATCATATTAATCTACCAATGTTCTAATTAACATTATGAAGACAATTCCATATCAGAAAGGAGCATGGTTTGACATTAGTTTCAAAATGTTTTGAGATGGGAGACACAAGAAATTCATGGTTACAAGAGGATTTTTAAAGGTTGCTAGAAAATTATATTTTGAAGGAATTACTCCAATTTTTATTTTATTTGAGCTACTTACAGTCGTCAATTGTAATTGGTTATTTATAACGCGCTTAATACCCATAGGTTTCTAAGCGCGGACCTGGGGATCGGACCTGTGTTGCTCTGTGTCGTCTTGCTTCCAAGGCGAGCATGTTGCCCCTCAGCTATCTTCCCGAGAATCAAGTAGCGGAGCATGCACATAGATAAAGTACAATACATGTAATGCGTACTACGACATAAGGATGTTTGCAATAGGTCTAAGTGGGAGAAGGAATAGCAGAGCTGAAAGGATATGATATTCTCAATGTTTTCGAAGTTCCGTTTGGGACTCCAAACTGTCTGCTCTGTGATGAAATGTTATTTGCTGAATTGTACTATGGAATGTCCAAGTCTGATTATAAGGAGTAAGTCATATCCTTTATTTTAAGGAGATCGAAATCCTGTATCTGAGCAGCGGTTGCTAATCAAGGTGACATACCTTAAATAGGAAGGACCAATGTATGTCTCTACCAGGAGCACCTTCATGTAGTAATAGGGTAACCACCAAAACAGTGGCACAAGATGGTTCTATAGCCAGAGGTTCGTGTATAGCCCTTCTGGTAACATGTCGGTACTAAAAATGAATGTCGCTCAATATAAAACCTTTTTCTTTTTAAAAGTAACAAACACAAGAGAGTCATTTTGCAAACAGAATTTGCTTCAACAACCTAGTAATAATCACAAACAAGGACAATTTTTTTTTAAGATTAAGGAGGATCAGCATAGCTTTAAGTGTACCTCTGGCCTGCCTCTCAAAAGACCTGCGCTGCACCACTTTGCTATTTTTTTTTTTAATGTTCTCATGTAAAAATATACATGGAATCATGTATCTTGATACTTTCTATACCCTCCCACTAAAGGGTATGGGTTCTTTGAAGCGTTACATATTTTTTCTTTTTTGCAATGTTTGGAATTTATAATATGCATGTACAAACATTTACCATGCGCCAACATGCTAGAAGATCAGCTTCACAACACTTGAACAGCATAAGAAGACGCAGTTCATAAGTGGAACTCTAGCTTGCTATCAGGTTACAGAAAGGTTTACAGTATTTGGAAAAGTAAGCTATTAATGGGGTTTATGGCACTATTTTAAAGTGTTGGGGCAATGTTAAATAGAATTGAGTAAAGATATTTAGATCTGAGTCATTGCAATTTGTTCAGGTACCCCGTTCAATGGTGACAGTATATTTAGTTGTACTGAGAATAATGTGAAATACACACGTAGCCAATTAACAATCTCAATATATTTTTCTCAGAAAGATCTAAAGACGGACTTTCCCTTTTCATTTCACGATAATCGGCACAGCATCCAGGATTCTGCTGAATATTTTGATGGGGTAACTATACTTTGTTCTACTTGTATCCAAAGACAAATTGTCAGGATTTATCGTCTGAATAATGAGACTTTTGGAGCAATGCAATGCTGAAATATGTATTTCTTTGTTATATATATTATATTAATTCACAGCAAAGTGTTTATCCAATCAGTACCAGCGGCAGCAGTGTTCTAGCTCACTTTTGCCGAATTCGGTTTTGCCGCCTTTTTTTGCTGAATTTGTTTTACACAAACCGGTATATGGTGAGTCGGCGTAAGATATATAATGGGGGAAGGTGTAATCGGGGTTAGTGGAATCCCCCCGCCCCCATACACTACTGTTTGTGGTAAAAAGAAATCGGCAAATTCGATTAAAGAAATTCGTCAAAGTTGCCACTCAGCAAATAAAATGCAGCAAACCTTCATAGAACTGCACCAGTGGCTGTGGGTGGCAACAGGCCCCTGCTGCCCCAACAAGTGTCTGGTGGGAACACTCCACTTAAACTGCCTGTTTTGGGGCAGAATGTGCAGGGCCAGGTGATGAGGCATGAAGACCACTAGTATTTGCATTGCCTGGTGTCGTGCAGGCTCCTCAGAATGGAGGATGCCATTGAAGGTCACTGCAGCACTATCCTTCTGTTCTTTAAGTGGCTGTGTAGGGGGACAGAATGAGGCTGTTATCTGTGAAGTATACTCTCTGATCATATAAAGCTGTCATGTTGTGGAGTAATACAATCCGCCAATGACATACGAGGAAAGGAGAAGGGACAGTGTGGATAGTGGCAAATGTAATGTAGCAGGCCGTGTAGTCATGATTGACGTCCCCTAGTGTGAAGTTGTTGAGACGGTGCTTAAGGTGAGCAGACTTAATAGTGGTTATAAAGGCAACAATTGCAAGCTTTAGGGGTAAACCTTTCAATTTGACAAGTTCTAATTTTTACTGTTTGTAAATTGTACAGTGTTTATGGGTCTGACCTATTAGCTGGAAACGTTTTATTTTTAATGCCTTTTTATTAATTTACAAACATAAACTGTACCTATTGGAAAGTAACCCGAGAGCACAAAAATCAATCCTTAATCCCTCTCTACCATTAACTCAAAACCAGGAGATTTCACCAAATCCATGAGAGAAAATTAGTTAAACAAGTCTTACTATGTTGGTAGACAATAGTAGACATAAAACTTCCATTTTAAATAAATATGTTCAGACTTTGCGGCCTTTGTGACATGAGGTGTGGATATGAGAAACTTCTCTATCGGACTCCAGATCCGCAGGAAGGCCGCACAGCATGCCGTGATTGCAAAGGACACTTGTTGTATAGCCATGATATTCCATAAACATTCATCCCCTGAGAATGAGTATTAGGTGTCTCCTTTTTTCAAGATGTAGTCATTTGCCCTTTAGTCATGGCAATGACAGCATAAAGTGATTTTATTTCTTCTAATGGGTAGTTCTGAGCTGTCTATATTTATCACACCTAGCACCGGCAGCTTGTGACAACCCGGTTGATCCCAGTCCAAAATCGTAATTATAGAGATCTGTACCTTCTTCCAAAATGGTTATATCTTTTTTTTAAATTTTTTTATTGTTGCATTGTTAGTTTACATAAAACCTTATACAACATTACAATGGTTATATCTTGGGACGCTCCCACCATATGTGGATCATATCCCCTGCTTGGCCACATTTCCTCCAGTATTGGTCTGATAGATTTGGGTAGATTTGTTTAGGCCAGTTGGGGTTAAGTACCAAGCAGTCGTTGCCTTGTAGGCCACCTCCGAGAACTGCATCGATCTGCCTTCCCATGAAACTTTTTGGCAGGTTTCCTCAGGAAAGATTGTGTTCAACACTTCCTCCCAGTTTGACATGTATCCCCAGTGTCCTCATACTACTTGATCTCTCTTCTGCCTTTGACACTGTCAGCCATGCCATCCTGCTAAACAGGCTGCGTGATAACCTGGGTATCGCTGATCAGGCTCTGTCCTGGCTGACTTCTTTCCTCTCTGAACGACCCTGTCAGGTCCAACTTGGGTCCTTCCTCTCCTTTATTGCTCTCTCCACCTGTGGTGTTCCCCAGGGGTCTAACCTTTCTCCCTGGTTGTACAACCAATACCTGGCACCCCTCAGCCCACCGCATTCCTGATCTCTGCTCCAACTTCCAGTGCTATGCGGATGACACCCAGCTTGTTTTCAGGCTCCCGTATGCCCCCACCTCTGCTACTCTCATCCCTGAGTGTCTTGCTGCAATCCAGATTGGGGCGCCGCCAATTATCTTTGCCTGAATGCCAGCAAGACTGAGATCCTCCTCATCAGCACACCTGCATCCCTCTTTCACACCACTCTCTGGCCGGCCTCCCTTAGCCGTCTTCCTGCCCCCACCTGTGAGGCCAAGAACCTCAGGGTTATCTTCGGTTCCACACTCTCCTTCTCCCCTCACTTTTCCGATGTCTCCAAGAAATCAAACTACCAACTGCACCTCCTCAGAGGTATTCTTCCTTTCCTCTCCTTCCCCCAGAAGCTCACTGTCTCCAGAGCCCTGGTTCGCTCTAGGCTTGACTATTGTAACAGCCTCTTTTTAAATCTGCCCGCCTCTACTCTCCGTCCTCTGCATCTCATCCAGAACAGGACTGCAAGACTTGTCGTTGGCCTCAAGCCCAGGGATCGTTTTTCTCCAGCACTGGCATCTCTCCAATGGCTCCCAGTGGCTGGAAAGATCAATTGTAAGACATTTTGCATTGTCCACAAGGCCTTCTGGGGCCTGGGACCAAAATATCTCCAGCTTTCTCTTCGGAAGTATCTTCCTACTCGAGCTCTTCGCTCCTCCAACTCCAACTCCTTGAGGCTCAGTCGCTTTTCCAAGTAACGAGTTGGGGGCAGATCTCTCTCTTTGGCTGCCGACTCCCTCTGGAACAGCCTCCCTGCCTCTCTGAAACTTGAGCAGAACCATCCCCAGTTCTGGAAGCATATGAGGACTTTCCTCTTTGCTTCTGCCTTCTCTCTTCCTCTTCCCTGCTGATCTCCGGTCTGATATTGCACTGGTTACCTGGCCACCCTCTGAACCTCGGGCCCAGGTCCCTGCACTCCCAGTTGCACACCTGTACTGCCTCCTGGCAACCCTGCACCTGGGGTTGTATCTGCAACCCTACAGTCCCCCTACCTGCAATTATTTAACACCCACTTTCTGCGCTTAAGCCCTGCACTGCCACCTGCTGCCCGCACCTCTTGTTCTCAATCTTTTGATCCTATGTCTTGCTCCTCCTCCTCTTCCCCTGGCACTTCCCCCTTCCCTCTCCCCTGCACTTGCGCAATCTCAATGTCACTTGGCTTAGTAAGATCGTTGTATTGTTCCTCCCTTGTTCCCCTCCCTTGACTCGTCGCGCCTTGAAATGCTTGTGAATAGGCGCGTAATAAATATATCATATCATATCTGCTACACATATTGGGATTCTGATCCGGTCAACCCACGCACCAGTTGAGCTGGGACTATTGATACATAGACTATCCTCCCCTGCCAGAGCCCCGTGGAAAAGTTACGACACTATTCTGAGGTATGTTTCCCTTACAAATGACTTAGTGCAAACAAATGTCAATTATTTTAAAGAAAACCTAACTGAGGACACTCTGATATCCTTAGTCAGGGACTCAACATATGCAGTGTTTAGAGGGGAACTTGTTGCCCGCATGGCTGACTTTACCAAGTGTCGCACAGAACACAGACTAGCCCTGGAAAAGGAACTTCATTAGTGCGAACAGGCCCATAAAAGGAAAGGGTCACGTAAGTCACTTAGGAATTTGAAAATAGCACGCAATAGGTTGGAGGCCCACTCGGCTGACAGAGCACAATTTTCAAAACTAGTCAGGCATACAATGCCAAAGGAAATAAAGCTCATCAAATCTTGACCTGCAAACTCAAAGCTTTGCAAACCCGAAACTATATAGCCCTACATCACTCCAAGGGAGGCACACATTACGTGGATAAACAAACATTATATATAATTAGACGCTATTTTAGCCAAGCAACAATCTTATGCCCTATCCTCTGACCTGCCCCTTCTTACTGTCCAAGAAAGAGAAGATCTACACCCAATTACTGAGCAGGAAGTAGAGACAGCTATTGCCTCTCTGAAGAACAAAGCCCTTGGGTCCGATGGGTTCACAGCCTTATTTTAAACAACGTTCAAACCTCAATGAATTAGACATTTGGGTGCGTGGCTAAACAGCCATGCAGTAGGGACGCTTCTCTTCCAACTCCTGCTGATCCAAATGATCCTGGCCTGTGACAGCGGCCCGGCACGTGTGTATCCCTGCCAACGCTGCATCCGATGGATGAAGATCGCAGGCACAATTGTGTGTAAACAGAGCGTCTGCGCTGTGTGCATTGCAGAGCAGGGGTGCGCGAAATAAGAGACTTGGCCAACTGCAATGGGAATAAAATGGCAGATGCGAGACAATAGCCTGCGTACGCAAAGAACACTGCGGTATAGTGCGGCTGAAGAACGATAATGAAAAGCCCGGGGGCCAGCTGTATCCCGCACTTGGATCACAGCAAGGTCTGGTTCTGTGAAGCTGTGGGCCGTAGGGCGACGGAGCAGCCACTGTGGAGCAAGCAGCTGCACCATGAAGAGGAAGGCGGAAAAGCCCAGGAGCAGAACAGACAAGCATCAGGTACCGCTAGCGGGGCCGCGCTCAAAGCGGTAGGTCAAGCAAAGACACAGGTGGTTGTGCGGACATGCTGCCTCGAGCACGACAACGAGAGATCATATAATCCCGGCACCCGGCAAGCTCCAGGCTGCACATGAAGTAAAACAGCTCCGGGGTAACACCCGACCCCTCGCCGCAACACTCTGTACACTGGGATTAGCACATGAGACAGCAACTGACTGAGGCACGGCACCATCGGCGGGAAGAGCTAGAAACCGGCCCCTGCTCGCAGTGGACATGTGAAGATGCAAATACTTGGAGAACAAGTCACTAATCTGCATCGCATAAGATAGTGCAATCGAACATCCATGCAGGCACGGCACAGGATCGGGGGCCAGGCATAATGCACACGCCGGAACATAAACGCATAAAGACACATGCTAACAATGAAGTGATAAAGGCAGGCAGCAACCATGCACGTAACAGAGCCATACAAGTTATTACATCCAAGAAACAGGGGAGAGGCGCATTATGAGCTGGCTACCCCAGCAAAACAGGGGGCCCAGCTACGTACATAAGCCTGCAGCAATGTGTGAGTGAACACACATGTACGACGGAAGCGTGAGATAAAGTGACAACATCTGCAGGCTACGCCCAAAGAAGCAGCACCAAGAGTGGTTTCGGGGTCCCTAAGCACGGAGGGACCCCGAAAGTGGGAACCAGATCTAAAAAGTGCTCTAGAGAGCATACAGACATGTGGGAGTTCACTGGCAAATGCCAACAGACCTGGGGCGTTCCACATCAGGCAAAATTAAGAGTACAACACACGTGTGTGCAAGATACTAACTTCTGCAGTGACACACGGACGCTACCTTCACTAGAATGAGCGAAAACAGCACCCTCGGGCGGACTACTTTGAAGGCATCTGAGAAACTGCATTGTGGCCCTAGAACATAATAAACAGCCTCCACCTAACACCAGCTGGATTCCAGTGGAACAAACTAGGGGCAAGAGTGGAACTAAAGGAGGTCGGCAGAACTGGCACTGAGTGAGCCATCCATGGCGTCCAAGTCCCAAAAAAAGAAGTCTAAGCAGCCCACGTTGGACACTGTCACTAAATCCACGAACCTAGCTGTGATCACCATGCCAGATACCCCAGCTCCACAAGGAGAGCATATCCAAGGGAAGGGGGACCAGCAGGTCTTGGATCCATAGCTGCATTGAAGATCGCATTGGAATCCAAAATGGACGCCATCAGCCTGGATGTTTATCTCCTGAGGCAAGATGTTCGGTCACTCGCAGAACGCACAGGAACCCGGGAAAAAGAAGTCACGGGGAACGCAACCAGCCTGAAGGACACCTCAAGAGAAGTAACAATACTGCATCAGCAATTGCGGAATATTGAGGGTAGAGTTGAAGATGCAGAAGGGCGGGCCAGACGCAATAATGTAAGAATCATCAGACTCCCTGAAGGGGAAAAGGGCGTGAACCCCATCAACTTTATAGAACACATGCTGCTACAAGAATTTGTCCCAGGGACCCTCACCCAGGGCTTCACAGTAGAAAGGGCCCACAGGTCCCTTATGAGGAAACCGCCACAAGGAGTCCCGCCATGGCCCATTATAGCCCAGATTTTAAATTATAAGGACAGCGAGAAGATTCTTGAACACTTCCATAAAGGATGCACGATAGACCGCACTTCACAGGTGAAAGAAAAGTGGCCCTAGCTGGAAAAAGGAAGGGCACAACTCTGGGCTTGCCATACTCCACATTCACAAGAGGGGTCTTGATATGGGTGGCGCCATCAGTGCCATTCAAAGTCCTTAAGACTTTTAAAGATGCAGATGGTAGGATGATTATACTGCAGGGACGTGTGGAACAAAGCGAGCTCTGTATCAGCAATACATATGCACCAAACCACGAAACAGCAGCCTACTTCCGTTCACTATATCCCCAAATTGGCACATATAGGGACGGTACATTAGTTTGGGGAGGAGACTTCAATTGCACGCTGAACCCAGAGCTTGACAGATCAGGTGATAAATCTGTACATCCAGGCTCTCCAGTCAAAGCGTTAAATACACTACCCCGAGTAGTTCGAATTGTCCGACATATAGAGAGCCCTACACCCACATGCTCAGCGATATTCACATTACACCGCCCCCAAAGATCTATATACCAGACTTGACTATGTCTTCACAGGAGAAGAGACACTAGGTGAGTTTAAAACAGCAGAATGCAGAGCACGAGTGCTATCAGACCATGCTCCCCTAGTGGCCACATGGCAGAACTCCCCTCCTAAGGCACGAATCCGGACCTGGAAGCTTAGAAGCGAATCCCTCAGAGATGCAGTGTTCCAGGAGCATTTAAGAGAGGGGGTGAAAGACTACATCAGGAACAACACAGGGAGTGTAAACTCAGCTGGTACACTGTGGGAAGCATTAAAGGTAGTGATTAGGGGGACAGCGATAGCTGGGGCAAAGGGAATGTAAGCCACGATATAAAGGGACTTAAGTAAGGCTGAAACCAGGCTTAAGGCTATATATCACTTGGGGGACATGACCGGAGAGTGGACCCAAGAAGTTGCCCGTCTGCAGCAGGGATGTTTGGAACACTGGGAAAGATTAGGCAATCTGAGCTATAAGAAATACATAGAAAGAGTCAGTTACTGGCCGGGCTATACAAAAGTGAGTCTAAGCGGGATATGATACGAACGGTTACAAGTAGAGATGGGGAGGTTTGTATGATGCAAGAAGGCATAAACAAGTGCTTTCATGATTATTACAAGCAGTTATATGCAGAGACATCAGCAACACAATCGTCAGACATAGACGAGACCCTAGCGTAGATAGAGCTCCCCAAACTAGACACAGAGACAGCAAGCATGCTGGAGGTTCACATAACCATTGATGAACTTGAATCTGCTATAAGAGGGTTACCGACTGGTAAAGCTTGAGGGGCAGATGGATTGCCCAGTGAATTTTACAAGGAATTCATAGTAAACGTTTTTCCCCATTACTAGCAATGCTGAACGAAGCGCTGGACCCAGGCATACAGCCAGTGTCGCTGAGAGTCCATTATTGTCCGATTATTGAAGCCCAACAAGCCTGACACTGACTGCGGATCTTACAGGTCCCTGTCGTTGCTTAATCAAGATGGGAAAATACTTACAGCCCTAATGGGCAATAGGCTTAAGCCGGCAATATCCAAATCTATACATCCGGATGAGTCTGGTTACGTTCCAGACAGGAACATCACATGTCACCTAAAGAGGCTAAACCATGTCATCGACCATACCCACACATCAATATGCTGTCACCTCGCTCAATGCGGTCAAGGTGTTTGACTCGGTCAGATGGCCTTGGCTTCTAGCGGTGCTGAAGAGTTTAGGCATGTGACCAACATACATAAAATGGGTACGGCTGCTGTATAGCAGTCCAATAGCGAGAGTCAAGACACGCAACTGAATCTCAGACCAATGGATGTTGGGAAAAGGAACCAGGCAGGGCTGCCCATGGTAACCTGTGCTATTTATACTGGCTTTGGAGCATTTGGCGGTGTATCTCAGGAAGGAATATTTGGACGCGGGGATGCTTATACAGGGCAGTAGTAACTTAATCTCCCTATATGCCGAGGATATGCTTTTATACTTTCAGCACCCAGAAACCAACTTACAGTATATTTTAGATGTGTTTGAACGCTATGCAGACCTATCTGGCATCATGATTAATGCACAGAAATCATGTTTGTTCCCTTTGGCAGGGTACAGGGCGAAATCTCTGAACACATTGCCTGCACTACTGATTAGGTAGGAGGTGACCACATTTAGATATCTGGGCATGGATTTCTTTCATGATCCCAAGACAAAACACTCGCAACACACTGAAAGCGGTAGACAAAATTGAGAAGTCCATGGCTTTCTGGGCCAGATTGCCACTCTCACTGATGGGGAGGACAGCGCTGTTAAAGATGGTGGTGCTCCCGAGGCTGCTCCATTTTTCCACCAATGTCCCATACAATATACCGAAAGGTTTTTATTTTTTAAATATGTATTTATTGTGATCAACAGATGCATTACATATGCGTTATAGTTTTTTCAAGTGATACTAACACAGCACATGATCAAAAATAAAAGGTTTTCATGTTTTTGTTAACAATGAAACTCCCCACCCACTATTCCCGTTCACCCTCTGCCCCACCCCCGTGGGGCCAATCAGTCTGAGTGGCAGAGTGACCTTGCTGAAGGTTGCAGTTCGTTTTTCCATTACGTGAAGCCTAAGCCGAAATGTAGGGGACCAACTTGGCCACAAGAAGAGACGAGATAAGAAACAAGAGAATTGTAGATGATAGAGACAGCGTGCGACCGGGTAATCACGGGCTTGACTATGGCCTATTCCGTGGATTGTCGCTGCGTTTGGGGCAATAGAGAGCTAGTCGGGGACAGAGGTGTCAGGGTTTCGTATTTGATTCTCTGAAAAATTCTAAGAAGGGGAGCCATTGTGTGTTGATATGCGTGTGGGATTCCATGAGCATTGCTGTGAGGCTTTCCATCTCACAGACCTTTCGCTTTGCGCAGCCAGTCTGATTTGGTGGGGAGAGTGTTACTTTTCCACTTTATTGTGACACGGACGCGCGCCGCTAACAGCAGGTTCTGTGGGAGAACTAAAAATTGCTCTTCTATTAGTTCGACCCCAAACAGAACCATGAAGGGGGGGTGAGTTCCCTATGGATGCCCTCTATCTGGTGGATCCACCCAGGATTTCCTTCCAGTAAGACTGTATACAGGGACATTCCCACCATTGCTGCCAGTATGTGCTAATTACTCTCCAGCAGTAGGGTGTGATGCCCATGTACATTTTGGCCAAGCGTTGGGGAGTTAGGTGCCACTGCGTAAGTATCCTACAGTTATGCATTTTGTATTGCACTGCGGTGGATGATTTCCAGACTGCTCTGTATATTGCCTCCCAGCCCTCCTGGTTATCTGCCCAACCTAGGGCCTCTTCCAATTTTTCTTTGCTGTGTGGAGGCGGGAGGTGCCCTCTTTCTATGAGAGCCCTATGTATTTTTGTTATTAGCCCTTTTGTGCCTGGGTCTGTATTTAGTATGTTTTCAAAGGGGGTGAGTGGGCGTTGCAGCTGCTTTTTCCATTTCAAATCTGTGAAGACTCCCTTCAGCTGTAAGTATGGAAGTGGCTTGATCCTTAGGCCCTGTTGTGCAGTCTCCAATTCCTCTTTGGTCAAAAAGATCCAGTCCTTCCACATTTGGCCTGCTCTGACTAATCCCTGTTCGTATTGTGGTTGGACGCGGATTGGGTCTATGATTGAGTCTCTAATTGGGGGGGACTAAATGCAGCTGAGGGGGGGAAGGCCAGGTTGTGACTCCCGCCATGCTTGGGTTTCTTTTGTTCCATATAGGCCATAGCACTTCTAGGACCGGGTGTTCTCGTGCCCTGCGTGGGATTGATTTGAGGGGAGCCCACAGCCATTCAACCCAGGGTCACCAGGGCGAAAAGGCTGTTCTCCAGGTTAACCCATTGTTTACTCTTTGACTCTCATATGTGGTCAACAAGGATTCGCAGTTGTGATGCTTTTTGGTAGTCGTGAAGGTCTGGATATGCCGGGCCACCTTTCTCTTTTGGAAGAATCAGTGTACTGTACGGAATTCGAGGTCTTTCCGTTCCCATAAGAAGGCATTATGTTCATTTTTATGGCTGTGAGCCTTCCCGCCCACAAGAGTTTCAGTTTCCCCCTGTTCTTTACATCTCGCTGAATGTTTGCCAAGAGCAGTTTGTGGTTAGCTGGGTAGAGGTTGCACAGTTGTTTTGTTATCGTGATCCCCAGATAGCGTATGTTGTTGCGTGAGGCTTTAAGGACCCATTTCGCTGGGTTTGAGTCTGGATGTATGTTCGCTTCCTTAAGGGGGAGGGCTACAGTCTAGTTGCGATTTATGCAGAACCCTGAGTGTGCCCCATATTCTTCCATCCTTTCCAGGAGGGCAGGAATGGATTGTGAGGGGTGTGTGACATAGACCAGGACATTGTCTGCTAACAGAGCCAGTTGTACTCTTTGCCAAACTTCTCAAGACCCTTTATTCTATTGTCGTTTCTGATGGTCTGGGTTAAGGGCTCCATGAACAAGATGAAGACCAACAGCGAGAGAGCATCCCTCCCTGGTTCCTCTGGTTAGTGTGAATTGAGGTGACGCCACTCCATTGACCACAACAATAGCACACGTTTGTTTGTTTGTTTATTGATTTTGTATGGCGGGCCAAACCCAAAGGTAACTGGGCGCAACAGAGAACAGGAAAACATGAACACTTAAAAGCTTAGTTACAGGGTAAGGCATAATATAAATATAAAACATTACATCTCGACAAATCAGTTAAAGAATGTACATTTATACAGTCAGATTGAGTAAGATCTGTGGGTGTGAATTGAGGCATGGTTAATCTTGGGGGTCATTAGAGCGTAGCCATGGGAGAATATTCCACCTGAAGCTATAATAGGATTGGTCTGTTCTAATATTAAGTGGGAGAGCATTCCAGTATTGTTGACCGGGAAGCTGCTGCCGACTGTTTTTTTAGTCTAAATTAAGGTGTCTGTAGGCCGTAGGAATTGACGGTTCTGGTGGGGCCGATCGATGATTTTCTCACTATTCTTGCTGCCAGCTAAGGGGTGGTTGCGTTGTTAAGACATTTGAAGGTAAGTGATGCCGTTTTAAGTGAGAATCTGTCGCAGATTTTGAGCCATTTGTGTTCTCTTCATTTGTTGGAGATGTGTTCTTTGGAAGGTAAGATGAGGGCAGTTCTAAGGGCATTATTTTGTAGTGTTTGAAGTTTGTCAATGATGTATTTGTTGGCTCCCAAATACAAGGCATTGCAATAGTCAAGTTTGGAAAGTGTTAGGGCGTTGACGATGATGATGCAGCTGGCTTGGGTGAGGAAAGCTTTACTTGCTCTAATAAGCTTGCACGTGTAGGCCGTAGAGGATACTAACGAGTTCACTTGTTTCTTTAATGTTAAGGCCGAATCAAGGTGAAAGCCTAGTGTGTTCACTGCTTTGGCAACTGTAATTATATTGCCATCAATATTAAATGCCGAGTAGTTGGAATTGAGTTTTCTTAGGTTGGCAGCGGATCCGAGGAGCAGGATTTCAGTTTTGTCATCATTCAGGCATAGGCCATGCGTGGCCATCCATGCCTGAATGATGAGGTATATTTTGTTTACCAAGGCCGTATCCGAGTCGAAATTGCCCGAAAGGGGAATGAGGATCTGAGTGTCATCAGCGTAATTAGTGTATGTGACACCCAGTCTGTCCAATTTGTTGAATAGGGGCTTGGTAAAGATATTGTACAGAGTTGGCAAGACGCAAGAACCTTGGGGTACACCACAAGCTATGCCAATGTGGAGAAGACTCTCATTCTGCGGTTGTCCAAGAATGATTGGATCCAGGCTATGGCCTCGTTTGAAAAGTGGGCAGCCGAAGCCAGGTGTACGCACAGGACTGTGTGATCCACCAGAACAAAGGCTGCCGACAGATCAAGGAGGAGTAGCATAGCGGTGTTTCCCCTGTCATTGAGCTTGTCAATCTGTACTTTGAGATCAATTAAGGCTGTCTCTGTACCGTGCTGCAGTCTGAATCCTGATTGGCGGGCCCCCAGGAGTTGGTTGGTTTCAAGATAGTGCTGGATTTGTAGGTATGCCACTCTGTCTATTATCTTGAGTAGGAATGGTATTGTGGTGATAGGCCTGTAGTTGGTGGGAATAGCGGGGTCTAGGGTTTGCTTCTTGAGGAGAGGCAGAACCCAAGACTCTTTTAGGTTACTTGGGATAGTGTTGGACGAGAATGATGCGTTGATCAATTTGGTTATGAAGGGGGCTAAGTCCCTTGCAGCATCTTTAATTAGCTGAGCTGGGCAGCTGTCACCCTTACAATTGATGGTTTGAGTTACGCGATAATTCTTTCGGTTTCCAGAGAGGAGATTTTGGCAAATTTGAATGGGTCCGGGCCTGGTGGGTTGGTAGTCATGGGGTGGGTGATGAGAGGTGTCTCGTTGGGAGTTAAGGAGTCTTTTTTTAAGGAGATTTTGGTTTGGAGTGTTTTAATTTTATTTGTTAGAGCATTGTGGATGCTAGTGCACCATTGTTTATCTTTGGCTATGTTGTCAGGTGGGGTACAGGGGAATCCAGCTCCATTAGGATAGCAAATAATTCCTTGGTGTTGGAGCTGGCATTGCATATTCTTTCATTAAAGAGATTTTTTTTTGTGAGTAGGATTTCTTTTTTGTAATTATTAGCAAAGAGTTTCAGTTTATTTTCTTCAGATGGGTATGGCGCCATCTAGATTCTAATGTTCTTTTTTGCATTCTTAATTCTTTTAAGTGGGGGGTGAACCAGGCGTTTAGGTGTGCTTGTTGTTTACTTTTTTGAAGTTTTAGAGGGGCAATAGTATCTAGTGCTTTCTTCATAGCGTTATTGTAGTTTTCTACCAGGCGCTCTGGATGCAGGTTTTCGGGAAGAGCATTGATGGTTGGTATCAGTAGTGGCAGGAGATTGTCTGAGTTATATATTTTTTTGCTCTAGTAGGTAGGGGTGGTGCCATCATTTTCTCTTTGGTAATTTGTTTATTAAGAGATAGTGTGAAGTCGATAAGGTAATGGTCTGTACAATGTTGAGGGGTAGTTTTGGTAATGTGGTATCACAATTCAAGGTAGCGACCCAGTCCAGAGTTCTTCCTTTGTTGTGGGTTGGGGTGAGAACTTTTTGGGTTAGGCCATGTTCAGCTAGCATAGTGGCTATAGATTGTGCTGGTTTGTCATCAGGGTCATTAAATCCTAGATTCAAATCGCCTAGTAGTAGAATTTGTGGAGACTCTTTTGTGTTGTTTGCTAAGAGGCTAGATAGATCCTCCTCAAAGGTCCCAATGGGGCCAGGCGGCCTTTATATTAGGTAGATTTTTTTAGATATGGCAGTTGGAGATAGGCAATTTGGCTGTGAGGAGTTCGCATGATTTGAGGGGAGGTTGAGCTAGTAGTCTTAGAGTGAGGTTAGTTTTTGCTATAACGGCCAAACCACCTCCTCTGCTGTTAGGTCTGTCCATTCTGATTAATTGATAGTTTTCAGCAATTGCTAGAGTGCTGGACCTGCTTCTTCGTGAAGCCATGATTCGGTGACTGTCAGGAGGTCGAGGTTATCAGAGGATAAGGTGTCAGCTATTTCAGTGGTGTGGGCCACTAGAGACCTGGCATTGATCAAAGCTCCAGATAGTATGGTTACATTAGGTGTGTTCTGGATTTTTATTGGGATGAGTTTAGGTTGAGTAGTGTTGTTGCAAGGTATAGTTAGGTTGGGACATAACTTAGGGTACCGTGTGGTAGGTTTATGTTGGTGGTTAAGGGCCTTGTTGTAATAACATATAAGCTCGTAGAGGCGGGGTAATCTAGCTCGAAGTCTGCTGTTTTTGTCCATGGTGGGACAAGGTGAGTGTTTAGAGGAGGACATAATTAAAGCAAAAATAGATATGGTAAGGCACAACAAAGAGGCCACCTGAGTCTTGTTAAGGCACATCATAGTGAGTGGGTGGGAGAGGTGGGAGATGCAGTCTAGCTCAGCATAGGCAAGAGGCATATAAGTGAGAGTAGGCTAGTCCCATGTAGGCTGAGATATGAGAGTAACTCAGTGGCAGGCAGTAGGCTGCTTTAGAGGGGCACACAATATTTGGCAATAGGCTGTTTCAAGGGGCACACAATGGCTACCTGTTTCAGAAGGGTACACAAAGTCAGGCAGTAGGCTGTTTCAAGTGGGTACACAGTAGTCAGCAACAGAACGCAATAGCTAACTGTTGGCTGGTTCAGAGGGCACACAGGATTTGACAAGCAGGCTATTTCAAATGGGCGCACAGTAGCTGACAGTAGGCAATAGGTAGTTTCAAGGGGCTTACAATAGCTAGCAATTGGCTGTGTCAGTGGGGCACACAAAGTCTGGCAATCGGCAGGCAATTTCAAATGGATGCACTGTGGCTAACAGTAAGTTATTAGAGAAGGGCACACAGTGTCTGGTAGTGGTAATAGGCAATTTCAGAAGCACATCGGGGTCAAACAGTGTTAACAGAGCTGTAGCTGCCATTCAGAGCAGTGTACATGCAGTAATACAGTTGGGTAATGCAGTTAAAGTAGTCGGCCATGCAAGCATAGAGTGGCCTCACTGGGAACAAGGTACGCGAGGGTTTGCACGAGCATGTCAAGGTCGCATTGTGCTGCAAATGGGTGAATTGGCACAGCTTAGAGTAGTTCAGAGTGGATGAAGTTACACGCTGCCGCTACTTCGGCGAAATGTACACACAGCTATACATAGTTATAGCGTGCGAGCTGAGTAGCCCTGCTAGGGCTATATATAGAGCTAACAGGAGGGGTGGGCTATTAGGAGCAGGATGCAGAGCATGGAAATATGGGCACGACAATACAGTAGTCAGAGATGTTATATATAGCGCTTGTGCACTCTTACCCATTGAGGACCCAAGCCGCTTTTTGGAGAATCTGTGTCATGAAGCGCTACCCTACCCGATCGAAAGCTTTTTTGGCATCAACTGAAATTGGGGTAGGGTCCACATCGCTTGTCTCGATCGAGGACATTAAGTCCAATGTTTTGTGGACATTTTCAGCACCCTGCCTTTCTTTCACATACCCAACCTGGTCGTTATGAACCAACAGGGGAAGGACCTCGCTCATCCTCTTGGCCAGTATGCTTGCGTATATTTTCGTGTCCACATTGAACAACGAGATGGGTCTATGCGAACCACAGTCAAGTTTGTCTCTCCCCTCCTTTGGTATGACAATAATTCTAGCTTCTGTGAATGACGGTGGAGCTCGCCCGGAGGCCATAATGTCATTAAACAGAAGGACTAAGAATGGATGGGGTAAGGGCACCTTTTAGCCTCTTATAATACGCCGGGGTGAAGCCATCTGGGCCCGGTGCAGACCCTGCTTTGAGGTTTGAAATAGCGTGCCCCACTTCTTCTGATGTTATGGGGGTGGTCAGCTTGTCGCAGTCCGAGGATTGTATTGGGGGAACATGACCTTGGCCATGAACTCTGCTGTACTTTCTCGTGAGGGGTTGCAGTCTGAGGTGTATAGCTGTTCATAAAATTGGGCAAAACGGGCAGTAATGTCGGTTGGGTTCACTAAGGTTACTCCTGATGAGTTTATTTTGTTGACTGCCCTCTCAGCTCTTTGTTTTCAGAGTCTGGCCGCGAGTAAAATATGTGCTTTGTCTCCCTTCTCGAAGTATCTCTGTTTCACGTATCTAAGGTGAGTTAAGGCCTTCTCCTGCCAAACCTCTTTCAGTTCCTGCCTGAGGTTTCTGATTTCCGCTCTAGATTCAGGCGTGCCTCCCTTCTCTTTCTCTAAGGCTACTTCCTTTTCATTGATTGCCTGCCTAAGTTGGGTTTGCCTGAGGAGTGTTATTCTTTTCACCGAGGTACCCTGTGCTATTAATAGGCCTCTCATTGTAGCTTTTGCTGCTTCCCATACCGTGGTGCGCAGGATTTCCCCTGTATCGTTTCTTTTAAAGAAGTCCCGTGCCTCTTCGTCTAGTGATTCCCTAAAGAGTTTGGGCCTCATCAGAAGGTTGGCGCTAAAAATCTTGCCGAACCGGCATGGCGGTAATAACATGTCCGGCTTGGCACCAACCCACACATAGCGGACGATCAAGAGTGCGCGGGCATCCCTGCATGCCGGTTACGGCCGTACCGGCATGCCGGTAACGACCCCCAAACCCTCACACAGAGGCATCGACCAATACGCACAGAACGGCTCCACCCTCGGCAACCCCTAAATACCGTTATTAACCTAGTGCAAATAACGAGTGCATCAATACCGGACCCGGAAGTAACGTCATCGCGCCAGAACGGGAAATGCCATGGCGGCCATCTTTAAAAACACAATCCATTGCCATCCTCCACCTACAGGACCCTCTACATCCCAACTCCCAGGCCACCACTGACAACATGTCGAAGACCACCCGGAGAGGCACGGCCCGCCTGCGCAAACCACGGTTTACAGACGATGAGCTGAACATGTTGGCCGACACCCTTGTGGCAAATGCAGAAGTGGTGTTCTGCAACGACCTCAGGCATCCAGCCCAGCTCAGGAAAAAGGCCATCTGGGAAGAAGTTGCCCAGAAAGTAAGTGCAGTCGGCACCACCGCACGCCCAGTGCATGATTGCAAAAAACATTGGGACGACCTCAGGCTGAGAGTCCGGCACATATTGTCAGCTAATCGGAGCCAGGGGCTGGCAACAGGAGGAGGACCGCACTCCCCACTGAAATTGGCCAGATGGGAGGAGACCTGCAGCTCCATCATAGACGTGGAGTCCATCGAAGGAGTCGTGAAGCAGAGTTTGGCGTGACAACATCGGCAGATGAAGGTGAGTGTCCCTACTGAAACAGTAAAAATAATCATAATCACCCTCCCCCAATTGTGGCTGCTACACCAGCCAACAAATGGGCCATCATGCACACCTACACATATCCATGTACGCATTCTGGGTCTACCACCATCCCATCCCCATGCATGTTGCGGTCATACACGAATGCACCCACAAGACACATATCATGGGCATGTGCCACCCAGGACGACCCTCCCAAAACACATCAATGTGCAACTGCACCCAACAATGTGTACATGTGGACACGACTACGCTATCAGAATCCACTCTTCAACATTGCATGTACACAGTCCCCTACAAATGCACGAATGCAACTGATCAGATGGCGCCACATGTCCAATGACTAATGCATGCACAATGCAAGCGGAACAATCACTGATATCCTGCCACTCTCTGTCCCCCAAAGGTACGGATGCCGACAGTGATGAAGCGCAAGGGAGTGCACAATGCACAACACCAGCCAAAATGCCTAGGAGGCAATCTGATGGCACAGGTCCATCAACCTCAAGTGGACCAAGGATAGGCCATGCGGGAAGCGGGCCAAGAACCGGTGCAAAAAAAGCACCACAGACAAGTACACAGGAAGAGCTGACACCTGCACCTGCATCCGTGGTCACACCATCCACACTGGCTGAGGACACAGCAGGCATGGAGGATGGCACACATTCTGCTGCTGCCAGCACAATTGGGGAGATGGCTGCATTGGCTGATCATAGTGTTGATGAGGTAGCTGGGACGGACAATGAGGGCGATGCAGGACTTGTCCACTCAGAGCCTGTAGTGCACACACCAAGCCCACAGGCCACCCCACAGGACCCACCTCAGCGGGACACATCCGACCAGGGCAACCTTGGACAGTGGTCTCCGGCCATGCACAGCCCCACTATCCATGCTGTGCCATCACGTCACCCACCAACCACAACCCACACTGCCATACGGGACCTTGAGGGACGTCTCTCCAGGATGGAGGCCCGGCAGGAGGTGATGCAAGGCTATGTGCAGCAGTACCTTGCTGAAGGGGAGACAACACGCCGTATTATCCAGGACAGCACTGCGTTCATTATCCAGGCCATTAACTCAAATGCACAGCAAGTGTGTGATGGCTTCAATGCCTTGGCTCAGATCCTCACCAGGATTGCTGACCGCATGGATCAACGGCAAACCCGGCCCCTTGGATCACAACCATCCGGGTCATCTGCATCATCCACGCCATCGGGCTCGAGGCAGACCAGCCCTGTGCGCATGTCCCTGCGGAGTTTGCGCCGCACAGAGATCCAACTTCCAACTCCCAAGGGGGCTCAACAGTAGCAGGGCCACCCTGCACAATCCCTTTGGGCATACATGCAGACACATGTCGTGCCATAGTTGACTTTGGGTGTTAGGGGGTGGGTGGAGGGATGGTGGTGGGTGTAGTGTGTAGTACTGGGGTGTTTGGGGGAATGGGAGTAGGTTGGGGGTGCGTAGAGGGGTGGTGGTGGGTGTAGTGTGTAGTACTGGGGTGTTTGGGGGAATGGGAGTAGGTTGGGGGTGGGTGGAGGGGTTGTGGGGGCGTGGATTGTTGTATCATGTTGTACTTAATTCCTCACGAATACACCAGTTGTGTAACAAACATCACATGAGTGGACATTGCTGATTTATTGCATGTCAATTTATTGCTTCATGGTGATTCGCGCACATGTGCCCACACACCCAGTGCCCACAGTTCACAACACATGGCACCCTCTGCATCAAAGTACATCAGAATGATTGGTCTATGACCATTTGGCGCACTGTGCGACCCTCACGAGTTTCACGTCCTGGCCTATGTCCTACTTCTACTCCTTCCTCTCCTTCTACTTCACCAGGTGGTGGCAGCTCCACGTCAGGTGGCAGGGGTATGTTCCGCCGGATGCACATGTTATGTAGCATTACACATGCCGTGATGATCTTGCCCACCTTCTCAGGCCCATATATGAGTGCCCCTCCCGACCTGCTGATGCAGCGAAACCGTGACTTCAAAAGGCCAAACGTCTGCTCAATGACCACACGTGTACGTGTATGTGCACGATTGAAGTCCTCCTCGTGCCCGTTCTGCGGGTTCCTGACAGGGGTGAGTAGCCACGGCTTCAGGGGATATCCAGCATCACCTACATGGGAGCAGAAGGAGGTATGTGTGAGGATGAGGCTCAGTTGACAGGTGTGCTCAGCCTGTACATCATTCAAGGTCATATGCACTATCTCGTCATTGGCAGCCACATCCACATGACTGTCAGCCCTGTACAGTGCATCCCAATCCATAGAGGGAGCCTTGTGTGACATACACGACCTAGGGTCCTAGGATTTTAAAGCACCAGGGAATGTATGTCTTGGCTAGGGGCATTTTGCATGCATATGTGAGGGCTGTGTGTCTGCGGATGACTTAAGAAACTACCATTCCCCCCAATCCATCTGCCCCCATGGCCCAGAGGGCATTCCCCTAGCATATGCATGTACCTCCCCCCAATCCATCTGCCCCCATGGCCCAGAGGGCAGACTCGCCCAACAGCCAGCCACTTCGTACAACGTCTCCTTCCATGTAGCGGGGTAGTGAGGAGTTCCGCAGCACCATGGCATCATGCGTGGATCCTGGGTATCTGGCACAGCAGTGTGTTATTATCTGGCTGGCATCACACACCATCTGCACATTGATGGAATGGTATAGCTTCCGATTGCGGTAGACTGCCTCCACGGCATGTGGGACTACAAACTCTACATGGGTACAGTCGAGGGCACCAATTACATTAGGCATGCCTGCCAGTGCATGGAATGCTATTTTGGTGGCATTTGCCTCCTGTGGTGTCCTTGGTAAGGATATGTAGGCATTTGCGTGCTTCAGTAGTGCATCCAGCACTTGGTTTAACACAACTGAGAAGCATGATTGGGACATGCCATGCATTTGGCCCACTGTGTGTTGATAAGTGCCTGTGGCCAGGAAGTGGAGCACAGATGCCACCTTCAGCAAAGGGGGGATGGCTGTGCGGATGTTGATCAGGCTGACCAAGTCGTCCTGTATTAATTCCACTATGTTGGTGATGGTGTCTCTGTCTAGGCGGTACAGGGTGTGGATATGTGCTGGGGTTAAGTCAAATGGATTGGACCTTATATGTTGGATTGTTGGCTGTCTGCGGGGTGCGACTGCCTGCACTGGTGGTATTTGCTGGGCATGTCTCACCCTCCTTCTCCTCCGGCGTCTCCTCTGTGTTTCCTGTTGTACTGCCTGCTCAAGGAGTAGCAGTGCAGGCATGTCCTCCAGGCCCAGTATGGCAAGTACAAGTGGTAGCATTTTGCCTTGGAGGGGGGTGTGGTGTGTGGGTGTGCTCCTTTTGTGCTGACCCTAACTCCATTGCCTCCACCTGTGCTGAATGAGTGCACCTGTGGCACTTGGTTACACAGCAGTTTGCTGTTTACGGGTGGTCCACGATGCCGGCATTGCCGGCATCATGGTGGCCCTTCTTACAGGCATCTCGATGCCGGTATGTACTTGTACGTGTGACTCGTGGTCTCCCCTTCTTTGCGGCATGCCGGTATTAAGGCCTCTACATAGGCGCGCGTGCCCGTGTGCCGGTACGGTGGTGCACGGCCACAGCGGGTCCTTGGCGATGCCAGTAGCAACGGCATCTAGGGTCATGATACACCAGCCCGGTAATGGATGCCGGTATTGCCTTACCGGTGCCGTTCTTACCGGAGCGCCAACCTTGTGATGAGGCCCTATGTCTTTAAAGAGCGTGTCATTGCATGTCCACCGTTCGTCTATAATCCTGCCAGGGCCCATGTCAAGTACTATGGTAACCATGTCGTGGTCTGACTACCCCACCACTTCGATTGTAGCGTTTTTCATCTGATGTTCAAGATCCCCTTCCAGGAAGAAGTAATCTATTCGTGAATATGTTTGATGTGGGGGGGGAATCGAATGTGTATATTTTCCTTGGAGGGTGCTGGGTTCTCCACGCATTTGCCGAAAGGCCAGATCAGAATTCTTGCCGCAATTGCGAAGCTATATAGTTATATAGTATCTAAGCACTACCATACCGGTACACGCCAATTTCAGATCTATTCAAGAACAGAAGAGCAAACAAGCCTCAGAAGAAGAGCAGTGGCTCGAAACACGTCTCAGGCTGAACTTTAGTTCAATAAATTATATGCAATGATGCATGCAGCAATTTGATTTGTGTGCAGTGTGAATGTATCTATTTATACGAAGTTCGCACAATATACCCACACCATACACTCACCTGCTGCTTTTTCTTGATAAATTACTGTACAAGTGCTAGGGTCTCTATATCTTATTCGCTAAAGTCTTATGACTATATAACAGGGTGAGACCCCTAAACCCCCTGATTGAATTCTTCCGATCATCTTCATAGAACCATCTTCTTGTAGCTTCGTACAAGCTTTCACTGGAACTTAGTTGGATTAAAGACTGCACAAAGTTCCCTGCGACTGGAGTGAAATAAGGACTTCCAAAGGAGGGGGCAGAACCTCTCCATAGCCCAACCAGGGAAACATTTGAAGTGACCTGGTGTTGAAAAGGCCTGACTGCTGCTAGACACTGGTACCCAGGACTCTGCCTGACAACTTTCCTGTTTGGGAAGGATAAAAGACAAACTTCCCTTTCATCAGAGACCCAGTAAAGTGTCTCACAGTAACCCAAGGATCAGAAGAAGCTCTTTTCTGCCTCACTCCGCTGCAAGTGCTTTAAAGTTGCTGCAAAGACCCAAACGATTTGCCTTTGACACTGTTTGGAACCACTTTGAGCACTTTTTCCGGCTATTCTGATCTGAACATCGTCTGCCTGTACCAAGCTTCTTCGAATCTCAAGCAATTTCTGTTTGCTGAACCACATTGTGTCCTGGAGACCCAGTTGAGCCTGCTCACTGCTGAAGTCGAATCACTGCTTTCACCCATTGAGACCCAAGTGGACCGTGTGGATTTGAAAATTTCTGCTTGTCCCAAGGTTATTTGAGCCTCAAGCAGTTGCCGCTTGTTGAATGCACTGCGTTGCTGAATCCTGTCACGCCAGCTGGACAACCTCGAACCCAATTTGAATTCCGGGAAAACACCTAGAAACCCAGCTTGACTCTGTTGAAGTCCCAAAAGCAGACTGTAAGGTATCCAAGAGTGGTTCTGTCACTTTGCACTTGTTTTATGGGCTCTAGTGACATTTAAGGCCCCACTTTATAACTTAAAGACATTCTTGAATGTGCAGACCTTTGTTTTATTTTGGTACTTTTGTTGTTTTGGATGTTTCCATTCTGCCTCACAACTTCTTGACTAGAATAGCCTGATTTCTGCCCATGCTACCTTAAGAATGAAAGGAGGTGTAACATTCATGCAGTGCCTGTTTCCCCTTTATGATTGGCTCCACTGCGTAAGCAGGTGGGACAAACCAATAAATTATGGAGGAAAAGTAAGTTGGTACTCAATGCCAGGAAGGCACTAAAGACCTACAAGGTAGCATTTTCAAGGCAAAAAGGGATTTCCTTCCCGGTGAGATCGAGCGGGCTGGGAACCACGCAAGGGAAGTGTATTCAATGGTTTCTAAACTCTCTAAACCAATCTGTATTGCCACATCTCCTGTTTCCTCCCAGGCACAGGTCAATGTATTTAACATCTTTTTTGAGGAAAAGATTGTAGCAATATAGAAGAGTATTGAGGCATCGATGGGTGGGGTGGGATTGTCCAACCCACAGGTAGATGTTTTAGGACCAGCAAATTGGGGGACTGAGGATAGATTCAGGCTCCAACCAGCGACAGAGGAATAGATATATTTCCTCATTTTAAAAGTTAAGCCAACTAATAGTCCTGCATTTGTGTTACCTGCCTGTACCGTTAGGCGGCTAGCCTTGAATATCAAACCCTCATGACTACTTTTGTGAACAAATCCTTGACACAGGGCCGGGTCCCGGACGCACTAAAAAATACAATAGTGAAACCACTTTGTTAAAAACCCAATTTGGACCCAGCCATTCTAAAAAAATCACTGGCCACTTGCTGGCCTGATTTGGCCAGCTAAAGTGTTTCAGATGGTAGTCACCTCCCAATTTCAAGCGTTTGTGGATAAAGAGGGATTGCTGGACGAACTCCAATTAGGATTTCAGCCAAAGCACGGGACCAAGAATGCTCTGCTGGCAGTGCATGATGATCCGATGGAGGTCGCGTATGGTGGCGGATCAACACTTGATGCTGGACCTCTCCACGGCCTTCGATACAGTTGATCATGGAGTCTTGCTGGATCGTTTTAGGAGAGTGGGAAAGGTCTTCGAACAGGCTATGGAGTAGTTTAGATCTTTTTTAGCAGGCATATCCCAACACGTATGATTCGGGGTCTGTACCTCTGAAGCTATTGTCCTGAGGTGCGGGGGTCCCCCACGGATCGTCGCTATCCCCACTGATTTTTAATCTCTGCATGCGCCCAATCTTAAATATAGTGAGGTGTCATGGTTTGAGCTTTCACTCATATGCCGATGACACTCAAATCTATATTGAGACTAAGAATATGGAGGACGCCTTCAAAAGAGTTAACAAGGGTTTGGTCGATATTGATAGATTCTCCTGTGCCATACAGTATAAAGAAGAAACAGCAGTGTGGCTCTGTAAGCGCCAGGAATAAAGAGGGAAGTCATCAGTTCACATCAACCGTGCAACCCTTCAATGAACCATCACAACAGACAGAAAGAGAAGGCTGGGCTCTGGGGAAGTGACGGCGGGTCTAGCCCTTCTAGACCCACCAAGTCTATGTCACTGCTCTTGTTGTTGCCTTATGCTTTTGTATTGATCTCAGAAATCACTTAACCTACTTTATTGTAAGTAAGTAGGAAGATAACATCTAGACCATTATTGTTCTTTCAAAAGGCATATAAAAAAGTTGTCCTGTCTTGTGCAGATGAACCTTGCAAGAGCTGTGACGAATTGAGAGCATTCCCCCCTTCTCCTCAGGGGGGAGCCACCACCTCTGAGGATAGGAAGGTGAGCCCTCTCCACAAGACCCTCCATAGGGGTTAGGGCAAGTGGGATCTCACTTGGGGCAACTCTCCTCTAGGGGGCAAGGCCTCTCATCCCCATGAGGAACTCCCTATATCAGCAACAATATCTGCTTATATGGGATTATCTTCTATACCAAGTCAAACGTCTTCTTTCCTGTTGACTTTGGGTAATGCTATATCAACTATGACATCTTAAGCCAAACGGAAAGCCCATTCGCATTTTGACATATATCTAACCGAGACGAATCGTTTGAGAGAGACAAGAGGGCCATACGCAGGAGAAGCCCTACGACGTCGCTATGTCTTGGAAGGGTGGAGAAATTAGGAACCGCAGAACCCACGGTTGTCAGCGAAGGAAAGAGGGCTAGCCAAGAATGCTGGAAGACTGTTGTTGCAAGCAAGGGGGACCGCTGGCAGGACAGAGTCCAGGAGACCGTCCACTGTGGTGGCATGACCACGCAAGATCTGTGGTGGGCCCGGGGCCCGACGAACAATGCCGAAACCACCAGGAGCGGGAGAAGTCAAAGGTCCCGCAGGACAAGCCGCGCTGGACAGCCCATGTTGACCAGGTTCTCAGAGAGATTCCACGGCAGAGTCAGGAAGACGTCTCGACGCCAGACCACAGGGATCTAAACCCCAGGAATGAAGGTACTGGGGTAGAGCAAGAGAGGGGGAGGCAACTGAGACTAAAGACTAAATATGCCTATGCATGCGTGTGAGTGCTGCTTTGTATCACTTGTCAAATTGCTTGATAAACGTTGTTCGCATTTCCTTAGAAATGCTGTCCAGATTTGTATGTTTCTCCTAGCAGTAAGGACTGCTAATAGCTTAGAGTGCAGATAACTGTGATTAGCATTTTTGTTTACTGTAACATTAGAGGCTCCTTTCTTTCTGCAGCGCGGGAAACCTCCTGTGCTGTTTTTCAAATCGTAGTTCTGGTGAACTACAACTCCCATACACCAAGGTACTTTTCATCCTGCCGGCACATATGCAGAGGCTGGGTTTCGCAGAGCCCTATATAAGCATCCTCTGTGCCCTGCAATGCTCCTTTGCATGCGTGTGAGTGCTGCTTTGTATCTCTTGTCCAATTGCTTAATAAACGTTGTTTGTGTTTACCTAGAAATGCTGCCCAGATTTGTATGTTCCTCCAAGCAGTTAGGACTGCTATTAGCCTAGCTTGCACATAACCGTGATTGCATGTTTGGTGTACTGTAACATTATGCAGCGAGTGAATCCTCACGCGCTGTTTTTCAGATCGTAGTTCTGGTGAACTACAACTCCCATCTACCCCGGTATTTTTCATCCCGCCGGCAGCACCCATTGACCCCAAGGAGTGTATAACTAATATCTCGCCGGCAGAAACCAGGGACATTAAAGGGCTTTCCAACCCTCATGTTGCTTTTAGATGTTTGCAGCCATTGAAATGCTCTTTGTTAAACACCATATAGCTGGTTAAACATGCCATGGAAGTTGTAGTCCATATTATAGCTGAGAAAGTTTACATATGCGCCTTATCTGAAACTTGGTTACATGCTTCAGCAGGTCCCTCACTCCTCCTGGTAGTCCGGGAAGGCTATAAATATCCTTAGAAAGGATCGGCTGGGCAGCAGAGGTGGTGGAGTGGCGCTTATCTTCTGCAATGACCTTAACATCCGACAGCAAACATGATAGAAATACCTAACAGTGAAACCCTACTGGTAAAAATTTAACTAAATCCCAATACTACACTTAACATCTTCAACTTATATCGTCCGCCCATGGCTCTGCAGGACGTTGTAGCTAATCTAAGCGAAATTATCTTCTCCACCCCTTAAACCCAAATCTAAAGTAGTCCTGCTCGGAGACCTTAATCTTGGTTTCCTCGACCCCTCAGACCTCTTGGCTAAGGCAACCATGACTGCATTGAAAACGCTGGAGTTTATGCAACACGTATTACGACCAACTCCCTCTGGTGGGAGAACACTGGATTGGGTGGTGTCCCACGATATTGAGCTTGGAAAGATGGAAGTAAAATGTGTCCTTGGTCAGGTCACGATTTCATAAACTTCGTCATCCGTTTACCCTCCACTTTTAAGAAAATCATAAGATTACGGAGGAAAGTTCTCTATCGCAATTCTCGTAAGGTTACTGTGCAGGCACTTTCCCCTCTTTTTGCCCCATACCATAACAACCTAGCATAATATAAGTCAGAAGCTGAGTTATCAGCCGCCTACAGTGAGATGATGTGTAAAGCCATGAACAGCTTAGCTCCCCAGAAGCTTAGGCCAGATAATCTTTCCATCCAAAAGTTGGTATACACCAGAAATACAAAAACCAAAACTTCAGAAAAATAAAGCTCTGAAGAATATCAATAGCACTGTCAATTAGTGATAAATCCAACTACTATCAGGCAGTTAAAGTGCACAAGGAGGCTATTAGCGCCACAAAAAAGTGCTCCTACGAAAACAGGATTAAGACGGCGGCATCGGACACAAGGGAACTTTTCAAAATCCTGAAAGAGGTCGAAGACCCTTGTCCTGTTAACTCCATAGTCGTGAAAGGCACAGACTGGTGTATCCGAATTGAAAAGGCCATGGCGAATAAGATCTCTTTGAATAAGGAGGACATTCAGTCCAGGTTAACTAAAGTGTCACCGTGTCTTACCACCATCCACGCTCAGCATAAGCATACACCATCAGATCTCTTCTCCTTTTTAGAGGTGAACGAACCCAAGATGCTTCGCCTAATAAATAAAATCAAACCAACTAGCTGTAGAGGTGACTTCTGCCTGGCCAAAATAGTCAGTCTGTGCTCAAGTACTGACTCTTATAATTACTAAGTTTGTCAATACATCTTTCAGGGAAATGTCAGTTCCCCTTGATGTCAAGCAAGCCTGGATCAACCTGCTGCTAAAGAAGCCCTCTTTGGACCCAGAAATAGCTGGAAAATATTGCCCAATTACTAACTCCCCTTTCCCTCTAAAGATCCTGGATAAAACTGCACATGAGCAAATTCAGGCATTCTTGGTTACTGATAACATACTAGGCCCGAACAGTCAGGATTTCGAGGAGCGCATAGTACAGAGTCCACTCTGCTTGACCTCAAGAAAAGCATTGTACAATCTATGGATAAAGGGAAAGCTTAATTACTTATGCTCCTGGATCTTAAAGCAGCCATCGACCTAGTGGATAATTCCATCTTGGCCAGTGGACTACGTGAAAGGGTATTACCCCAATTGACCTTTTGTCCTAATTGACCTAATTATAGTCGTCCTAATTGACCTTCTGCACAATTGACCTTTATATTATTTTAGTTATTTTATATATGCATTGTGTTGGTTTTGGAGGGTTTTGGATTGGGTAGGAAGTTGTGGGGGGGGTTTCCCCATGCATACATGTCCTAATAGACCTTTTAAATTAGGTCAATTCTCCCTAAGGTCAATTCTCCCGAGGTCAATTGTGAAAAGGTCAATTAGTATTGAACCTGTGAAAGAGCCTCCTTTTCAAAGGAAGCAATCAGCTGGATACTTTCATTCCTATCAGATTAAACGGTCAAGGTTTTCCATGAGTAAGGTTTCTCTGAACTGTGGAGTACCTCAGGGATCCTGTCTATCCACCATCCTTTTCAATATCTTCGTGCTCACGTTGTTCCACCTGTTGGATGCCTGGAGGAATGTGCTATGCAAACTACGTGGATGATACCCAGTGCCTATTTCCACTATCAGGCAAGTACGCCAAAGACACTGAGGTTATCAACACCGCCTACAGCAAAATACACCATTGGATGCTGCTCAATGAATTAGCCCTAAATAATGCCAAAACTAAGATAATTATCTTGGGCACTGGAACCAATCTGCGCCAGTTGGACAAATCCTTCTCGTCCATTCAAATCACTGACTGTCTTTTGCCACCCCTTAAGAAAGTAAAAACTCTGGGAGTCACCTTGGACCATGAACTCTCAATGAGGGCTCATATCAGCAGCCTGGTAGCCAACTCATCCTATTATATTAAACTTCTGGCATAGGTTAGACACTTTCTTGATATCTCAAACTGTGCAACGTTAGCAAGGGCAATTATCAGAAGCCGCTTGGATTACTGCACCAGTATCCTCCTAGGATTCAGAAAAGCAAAAATCAATAGCCTCCAAGTGGTCCAAAACAATGCAGTGAGGGTCGTAGTAGGTCTTCGTAAAACCGATCACGTATCTACAGCACATAGATCGCTGCATTGGCTGCCCATAGCTAAGAGAGTTATGTTCCGCACCTTGAGCATCGCACACTCCTGCTTATATGGCAAGAGCCCTTCATACCTGCGACACTGCTCAAATGGCTTCCAGTCAGATGGGGTCTCAGATCCAATAACCCAGGCCTGCTTCAGACACCTAAGTCAAAATTGTCGCAAGTCAAGGAGGGGTGTTTTCCATCCTCTACTCCACATCTCTGGAACTCCCTCCCACCTGACCTGAGGCTTTGCTCCAGCCCCTCAAACTATAAAAGCATGTTGAGGACCCTCTTATTCCAATGAGCCACTCATGGATATTTTCTTCCTGGTTAAGGACCCTGCTTAAATATCTTTGTTTTGTCTTGTCCTAGCACTCTCATGCCCCTGGGCTCTGTCTACAGCGCTATAGAAATACAATAAATACAAATAAATAAATGAAATGAAATATGAAAATGAATGTTAACTGCTGAGAACCACAAGAGTGTGTACTGGGCGGAACCCAGGAAGTTGGCAAGTGTTCAGCAAGACAGACAGTAAGGTCCTCCAGAAGTCTAGCAAATCGGCAAGTGTTCAGTTTGTCAAACATTGGAACATTCTAGGAAATGGATATTAAGTTTAAGCACAAAGCCCAGCAGTAGAAGAGAACAAGGTAGAAGAGAACAAGAGAGAGGTAAACCAGTGGAAAGGCCCCAGGAGTGGTGGAACCATTGAACAGTAAAGGAGGAACAAGAGAACCCAAGTCCGAACAGAGGCAGGCCTGTGTACAAAGACAGCATAGAACTGAAAACAAGTGGAAGAAATATAAAAGACTATATTCAGAAGGAAACTAAGACAGACAGTAAGGTCCTCCAGAAGTCTAGCAAATATCAGGAAATATTGACAGGAAATGTATACCACAAGCTACAGAAGCTCATGAGAAATGTTGTGAGAGTGTGGACTAATATTACTTATTGACTGATTCTGAAAACACACAGATTACAGAAAGTTTTCTTTTGGAGAAACCCCTGGAGTAAAGGCCTCACATCCAACAGGCCTAAAGAGCACCTGCCAGAGAGAATACAAACTGGCAATCTTTACTTATTACTTTTAGTGATAGGGCAAGTTAGAAGTAAGGTTTTGGACTCTGGACATTTCATTTTGGCCTCTTACTGACAGACGGCAACCCTTAATTAGTTCTGTTGGGCAGTGACTATACCTGATAGCAGTAGGGCAAGATAGGCATTTTATCTTATTATTTAAATTAAAAGCTTCATCATGTCTACCATGTGTCCAAATCCTTCTTTTGGTTCGCCACATAGGGTGTCAAAAGTGGCATGTACACCAACTGACAAACTTTGGTGATCCGTGCTATTCACAAAACTGAATCCTAAGGCTATGATCCCCACCGTAGCTACCAACCAGTCAGTAGTTTTTGACCTACAGAGTTGTCATGATTCCTGCCCCTCATGTCCCCAGCCCTCCAAGATGTCAGGCTGGAGACAGGCCACGATCACCTAGATGGCCCTCAAGGGCCTCTCCATCCCTCCAAAGACCCACTTTGAGTCAGACTTGGCACTTGTGGCACCAGACTCACTCACTCCCATAGGATAACATTGGGGATTGGACTTGTAGTGCATTGATGGGGACAAGATGGATGCCCTCACATATTTCGGTTCCCAGAACTGCATGTGCATTCTAGTCTTTTGGGTGTGGTTCAGCCCAGAGACACCTGGGATACTGTTGGGTATTTTGTGTAGATTTGGGGCCTGGCGGTATTTTCTTACCGTCAAAAATAATAATTTAGTAACGATCACTCCCTACATTCAGATTGGGCCATGTACAACAATAACACAGTGGATATGCATTATTTCAGCACACAGACCTATTTAGATGGTATGCGCGGTTGGTATGCGTGGTTGGTTTGTGTGGTTGGTTGGTATGGTGGTTAGCATAATTCCTTTGGTTTATTTGTGGTCCCAATATCCAAAACCCCTTATTTTTGTTTAGATTTTTCATGTAATCACTAGAGAAACCTCAGGCTTGCATTTCAGGAACACCACATTTTCATTTTTAGTGTGCCACCATGGGCAATTTCTCGCTGTTTTATCTACGGCAGCGAGCTATCATGTGGTATTTTTCACTAACTTATATACGGTAGTGAACTATGTCCCGGGTCTCTATTTTTGCTGACTCATGTACCTTCAGCAAAAGGCTATAACACACACAGTTAGTTATAATTGCTCATACTGAATGACATTGTGCACACAGCTGCAGCCAAATCTTATTTTTAGCTACCTTAAAAATGACAATTGCACTGTCTAAACATCTCCCCACATCATCACCACTGTATTGGTAAATATAAAACACACCACCCGTCTGCTTTCAGATATTTTTGTGTATTATAAAAGTTGCATTTAAACACGATCTCACTCTTTACAGAAATGAATGAAATAGCACAGTAACAGCATTATTTGTGATACACTGAGAAGAGAGTGGCAGAGAACAATAATTCAATTTGCAACATTAAACATGTGGGTAAAGCACAGGAATCTCCTTTCCTACACTGACTGAATATTTCCGCACACACTCAGCCCCCACAGTTCAGCGAGATAATTATCAGGCTTATTCAGCATGTAACTTCTTTGGCTGTTCGCCTTCTGGAGGGGTTCACCCAGCAAGGACAAGCATTTGCTGTCACTCAAACTGGGACTTGTTGACTGGAAATCCCAGTCTCTGCCACCAAGTTCAATCTGCTTTATGAATCAGGCATCCCCAGCTATCAACTCAGTCCTTCTCTGAGCTGTGTCAAGATGTCTCTCCCCAGCTCCTTCCTTGAGATTATACAAGAAAACTCAGGTTACCTCCTACCAAAGGATCCTAACCAATAAAATTCTATCATGCCCTAACCACCCTCTGCACACAATGGCTTGGCTTATACAGTTGCAACTGTAACCAAACTGA
The DNA here is from genome assembly GCF_040938575.1 of Ambystoma mexicanum. Classification (NCBI taxonomy): domain Eukaryota; kingdom Metazoa; phylum Chordata; class Amphibia; order Caudata; family Ambystomatidae; genus Ambystoma; species Ambystoma mexicanum. The sequence goes on along the minus strand of NC_090929.1, from coordinate 1,383,761,241 downwards.
TTTCCTGCTTATTCAAGGTCTTTGCTTCCTGCAGTTACTGTGGACAGAACAGCAGAGCAAAAAGAAAAAAAAACTGAATGTGCATTTAAATAATGACTTTCAGAGCCTGTCATTTTACATTCATGTTGCACTGAAGAACACATTATTATTAGTGGGTTATGATCAGGTTAGTTGTTAATGAGGTTAGTTTATTAATTTTCAAATGTGTCTCTTGCAACATAGGCATTTCAGGTGAAAAATAGTGCGCATTTTGAATGTACAAATGTGTGCTTTTAACTGTGAAAAAAAATGATTTGCTTTTGTATGTAAAAATCGTTTTTGACTGAATAACCTGCCCTCACTTATATGTCCATGTTACACTGGCAACACATAGCTTGAAACAATTGCATCATAGCAATGCACCAAACCCATGCAGTGGTACTGCATAAAAAAAAAGTGCTACACATTGATCCTGTGCAGTAGTGCTGTACTCTGTGTTGTAACACGCTAAATAACCTTACAATACCCAGAGACTATTTAAGCCACGCCCAGGCTGAGAAACATGCTTTGCGTTTTCTGCACCTGCAGCGTGACACTCACTGTGTTCGGATCGGTCTCCAGTAGGCCTGCATCGTTCTTCTGCGCTCAGCTCCTGCATGAACAAGAACACCGTTAGAAACAGCCTTACCTTGCAGCGCTTCTGCCCATCATTCATCGCTCCTTCTGTTCTGCTGGCATCTTCGGCGGTGTCAATCCCATCCCGGCACGCCGCTTCCTAAGGAAAAGGGAAAAGAACAGAAAAAAGGCATTAGTAAGCATTCTGCAAATCTTCGCTTATTTTTAAATACTGTTCGAGCTTCAAACGCTTACCTGAATCCCAGCCGCTCTGGGGAACTGTGTCTCCACGGAACTTCTCATACATCTGAAAGTGGGAAAACACACTCCAGGTTAGCGTTGAAACATCTAGAGGCGCCGCATACCGCGCCTACTCACCGCATTTGTTCTTCATAACCGGCATCCACGCTGAAAACGTTGCGGCACCTAAAAGACACAGAAAAAGAACTCAGTTCAATACAAATACGAAAGGGGTGCATCGTGCATGGCGCTCCCACTCACCTTCAGCGCTAATCATCTCAGCAGCACGCCGCCATCCCCGGACGCCGGCCATCATCTAAGGAAGGAAAGGAACGAGTTTAGAGAACTGTTTAAAAGACTCATTATACTTACCTGTCGGACTCTTGCCAGTGAAGTAACTAGGCAGCAACGAGCCCGCATCAATCAACGCGCCCCTGCGCTGAAAGCATGGCGGAGAGCACACTATCCAAGAAAACAAGGTGAGCTGTCGATCAAAGGGAAGGGTTTGACCCCGGGGAAGAAGGGGTTCAAGCACACAGAGACAATAGGGAGTTAAACTCTACCAATCCTGTGTTTCAGGCCCAGTCTCCAGTTGAATAGCCTCCAGGGAAGGGTTCGAGGTCGTAAGAGGTCAGAACAGGCTGAGTGACGTCCCCGTGGATACCAGGTGAGCGTTACAAGAGTGTAGACAAGGTTATAGTTGCCCCTCAAGAATGACAATTAATCCCTGTGTGTTTTAGCCTTTCCCCGCCGACAGGTACCTATATCAGATTGCCCTCCAAATCAGGACTCACCTGGTGATACGGCCTTGACAACATGGAAGGCATAATTGACCCTGATATTTGTGGCACAGTTAATTAAAATTCTGATAATTAACCATGAGAACATCCCCTATACAGCCAAGGAGGGTGCGAAGATAGCCCAAGATAGCCTGTATTTATACATTGAGGGAGGGCGAGAAGATATCCCAAAAGATCTTAGAACAGGCCCTATTTCCCGTCCCACAAGAGATACGAAAACAAAAGAAGTGGGACACTGCAAGAGACTGTAAGGAGTTTGGGAGGTAGATTGCTCAGTGGAGGGGTTCCCTAGAGAAGAGGGAGAGAATGTTATACCACTTCCCGAACTCCCATTTGGGCTAAAGATGATCTGGCCCATATGGAGGCTTTTGGTAGGGCGATAACGGAAGCGAATGTGCACAGCCAAGCTATACATTTCTTCTTCCTAAAGAAGGGCTAATTATACAGTGGTGATGTGGGGAGAGATGGCCTTCCCGAGCCCAACTACTGGTTCACAGGAGTCACCAGAAGATACTCCTTGAGTCAGTGCACTCTCGTCTCACAGCAGCACATCAAGGGGTAGGAAAAACACAAAGCCAAGTGGACCCAGGTTGTATTGTGCCAGAGGTTTTCCTGATGGTGAAACCTATGTCTCTGCCTGTGACATCTGTCAGAAGACTGCATCCACTTCTGTCTCACCTGCACCTCTACAGCCCCTACCAATAATAAAAGTCTCCTTCTCCAGGATAGCTATGGATATAGATGGCCCGCTTGAAGCATCCAAGCTGTGGAACAAATTTATCCTGGTGATTATGGACTATGTCACCCGATACCCGGATGCATTTCCCCTTCGGAATAACACATGCCAGCAGATCTTAAAGCATCTGTTACCTTTCCTTTCCCGAGTAGGATTGCCCAAGGGTACCACCTTCAGGTGCTGTGTAATGCAAGAAGTGAAAGAACTACTCAATATCAAAACATTACGTATGTGAGTATACCATCCACAGACCCATGGATTGGTAGAAATATTCAACCAGACTCTAAAGAGAATCTTATATAAGCTGGTCGAAATCAATAGGAGAAATTGGGATATTATGATCCCTTGGGCTGTTTTTGCTGTCTGTAAGACTCTTCAAGCCTCCCTGGGATAGTCCCCCATTGAGGTGCGAAAGCAGCAGCATCCAAGGAACAAAGGAGAAATCCAGGAACTGCTTAACAACAAAAGAAGCCCTAAGGATTCTGGCTATGTTAATGGATAAACACTTTGAAAATTCAAAAATCGAAGCCACAGTATAAGAATCAACTTACTTCAACTGTAAAAAAAGAACTTTCATAGAAAAAGGACCAATATCTAAAATACTTGTGTATAAAACTTCACCTCCCCTCCTGGTGAACCACTAGTTTTTAAGTGGGGAAACTCGTGTTGAGGGCATTTAAGTAAGAATTTAAGAAAACACTGCAATTTAAACTGTGAAGTCAACAGATTTTGGATAATACATTTTTGTTTGGAGCCCTGGCAACAAGTGTTTGTATCTTCATTTGAACTCTATGGGAGGTACCTCGAGACGTGTTAGACATGTTAAAAGAAACCTGGGAGGAAAGGGAAGAGGCCATTCTGCCAATTTCCCAGACCGCATATAAATTGAGCAATCACATGATCGCTGGAACATCAAAAGGGGACTTATGACAAACAAGCAGTGGCAAGGTCCTTTTCAATAGGTACATCAGTCTTTGTTCTCCTCCCTACCTCAGAGAACAAGATCATTTCCAAGTGGTATGGGCCGTATAAAATCTTAGAAAAAAAGGGTCAGTTAAACTCTGTAATATCACAACCTGACAGACTTCAAAAACCGAAAATCTATCCTGTGAATCTATTGAAAGAGTGGAAGATAGATCCTAGCGAAATAACCACGGTAACAATGGCTGCCCTCCTTACAGAGTCTGTGGTAGAGAATCAGTTGGTTCCCAAATCCGTGTCCCTCTCTCAACACGCAGACCATAATGATTTACTGGGGCAGTCCCCAGTAGTATTTTCTGAACAACTTGGTAGGGTATTAAACCTTTTCCATTATATTCAGACCCCTGTAGGGCAGACAGTGAACCTAAGACCATACATCATCCCAGAAGCTAGTAGAAAAATTATTGAGGAAGAACTAGAAGCAATGGTCAAGGCTGATATCATTGAGCCATCTGAGAGTCCCTGGTCTTTTCCCATTGCCCTAGTTGCCAAACCAGACTGATCTTGTTGTTTCTGTATTGACTTTAAAAAGCTCAGTTCATTTTCCACCTTTGACAACTATCCGATGCCCCGAAAAGACAAATTAATTGACAAGTTGGGCACTGCCAAGTACATCTCTACAATTGACTTGAAAAAGGGGTATTGGCAGGTACCTCTGAACCCAGGCAATGGAGAGAAAACTGCCTCTTCTACACCACAAGGCTTGTTTCAATTTAAGGTACCTCCCTTTGGCCTTCATGGAGCTCCTGCTACCTTGCAAAGGCTTATGGATAAAATCTTGAAACCATATGCCGCTTTCTGTGGAGCCTACCTGGATGACATTGTAATGCGTAGTGGCACGTGGCCAGAACATATAAATCATTTCTATACCATCGTCTGTGCCCTCAAGAAAGCTGGCTTAAAGGCTAACCCCTTAAAATGTCACTTAGCCTATCCAGCCATTAAGTACCTCAGATATTTTTCTGGGAATGGCCTTATTCAACCCCAGGCTGATGAAGTGAAGGCGGGGCAACAAACACCAACAACAAAATCAAAATGAGATCTTCGAGTCTTCCTGGTGTTGACCGGATATTACCAAAGGTTCATCCTTAACTATTCTATCCGGCGGCTAATCTCACTGATAAATTAAACATATCTCAACCCCAAAGGTTAATCTGGAAGGAAGAAGGACCAACACAGCTGCAAAGGCTTGACACATATCCTCTGCCAAGAACCTTTGTTAAAAATGTCAGATTTTACTAAGGAGTTCATCCTTCAAACAGACGTTTCTAAAATCGATATGGGGGCAGTACTGTCTCGAGAGCACAATGGTATATAACATTACATACTATATACCAGTAGAAAACTCTTTCTTTGAGAACAGTCATATGCTAGCGTAGAGCTTGAGGCACTGGCAATCAAGTGGGTGGTAAAGCACCTATGATATTACGTCACGGGACATACATTCTGGCTCATAACAGATCATTCCCCATTAACCAGGATGAGCCTCAGAAAAGACTCTAATCCTCGAGTGATGCAGTGGTTCGTCGGTCTGCAGCTCATTTGTTTTACGGTGGAACACAATTCCCACTTTTTCCATTATATTCAGACACCTGCAGGGAGCTAGGAGTAGAAATATCCAGGAAGAACTAGAAGCAATGCTCAAGGCTGATATCATCGAGATTTCTGAGAGTCCCTGGTCTTCTCCCATTTTCCTGGTTGCCAAACCAGAGGGATCTTGGCATTTCTGTATTGGCTTTAGAAAGCTCAATTCAGTTTTCACCTTTGACTACTCCCTATACCAGCAACAAAATCTGCTTACGTGGGATTATCTTCTATGCCAAGTGTGAAAGGGGATCAGGTCATATTATCCCCATATACATGGTCGCCGTACATAATTTCGCCGGGAAAAGGTTGTGGCGATATTATATGGGTGACCATATATATAGGTACAGGGTCAGCAATAATGTCCCCACAAAAAACAGCCATTTTTCGGCGACATTTTTGCATGGCGATATTTTTGAGGGGACATTATTACATGGAACCTGTGAAGACATCATGAAGCAAGACACAAACAACAGACTTACATTTCAAAGATAAGATATTTATTAACTTAAATGTCAGGATGGTAGAAGGCCTAACTTGCCCTATAGTAAGGTGGGATTTCCGCACCTGAGTGAAACTAAGGAAAGTCTGAGTCAAAGAGTTCAACTTAAAAGTCTGTCTGTGTCCAAAACCTATGCTTGCCCTCACAACTAAAGCTAAACAGTGTGTAGGGACCAAGATAATTGTGATCAACACCAAGTTCTGAGCTTCTTCTAGCTTTTAGCTTCCTTTTCAGCTCCCCTTCCTAAAGTTCAAGAAAATTCCACAAAAGTTTCTGAATTACTTTTCTTACGTTCAAGTTAACAGAATGCCACACACTCCTCTGGGTTCCCTTTCCCAAGTTCCAATCAAAACACAGTTCAAAAGAAAAGAGTCTTGAGGCTTCGTTCTCAAGACAATACTTGCAGTTCCTCAAGTCTCAGGGTTCCCTTCCCCAAGACCTTTGCTCAGCCCCTTGTACTTGTTTCAGTCTTTCAAAAGGTTTAACACAACTCAAGATCAGCCTGATCCTCTTTCTGGATTGCCTCACCAGTTCACTTACAGTGTTTCTCCTTGGTTTATTCCACAATGTCTTTAGATCTCACAGTTCAGGGCTCACTGGTCTAGGCGTAGTTGTCAGACCACATGGTCCACCCATCACAGGTGACACAGCCAGCATCCATAGGCTCCTTAGCCCACACAGATTCTTCTAGACTTGTCCCTGTGTCCGTAGTTACCTTCCTTAGTTTTCTATCTATTGCCCTCTTGGCTTTCTGTGCAGTATTTACACTCCTTTGAGTGGTTAACCTCTTGGCTCTGCCATAACGTATTACCCACCTCAAGCCAGTCTTGGCCTTGCTGCACTGCATTTACACATAAAGTTCACTGGCCACCTGAGAAGAGGATCCAGGGGGTTTAGGAGTGAGGATACCCTCAGGTTTCTCACACAACTCAAACATCTTCTTTCCTATTGACTTTAGGTAATGCTGGATCAACTATGACATCTGAAGCCAAATGGAACCCCCATTTGCATTTTGATGTATATGTAACTGAAACAAATTGATTGAGAGATGAGAGAGCCATACGCAGGGGAACCCCTCTGATGTCACTACGCCTTGGAGGAACCGCAGGACCCATGGTTGTCGGCGAAAGAGAGAAGGCCAGCCGAGAATGCCGGAAGACTGGCGTTGCAAGCAAGGGTGAATCCGCTGGCAGGATGGAGTCCAGGAGACTGTCCATCATGGAGTCGTAACCATAGGAGATCTGTGGTGGACCTTGCAAATGACGCTGAAACAAACAGGAGTGGGAGAAGTGAAATCACCCGCTAAACGAGCAACGCTTAACAGCCCAAGTTGACCAGATGATGGTCAGATCCACTCTGCGGTGAAGGCAGAAAGACGGCAGCAGAACCAGAGCGAAGCCGCTTTGTCTCAACCCCAGGAATCTAAACCTCGGGAATGAGGATACCGGGGTAGAGCGACAGAGGGGGAGGCAACTGAGACTGCAGACTAAATATTAATTAAATATAGGAATGAATGATAACCACTGAGAAACCACAAGTGTGTGTACTGGGAGGAACCCAGGTAGTTGCCAAGTGTTACGTTTGTCAAACATTGGAACATTCTAGGAATATGCTGTTTTACTCTGTGATTATTGACCAAGTGGACATGCAGTATAGACAGAGCACATACAATCAGTATCTTTAAGCATGATCAGATGGAATAGTTTCAGGGTATTCTGGCAAAGCTACATAGTTTTCAAATTAAAGATAAAACCATGGTTGCAGCCAGGAGCTAAAAGAAGATACTCTTTTTGGATAGTAAAGTCCAGCCTTACCAGGATCATTGCACCATCAGCGTTGACCCGGAGAGAAGAAATGAGGAAGCTCACTGAGGTCTTGAACTTGTTTTCTTTTTGTATTCACATATTTATTGAGACAAACATTTCAAATGACATGGAAAAACATTTCACAAATGCATATATAATCCCCCCCTCTCTTCCTCCGAGGCATAGCGAACAGTTTGACTTTTTGCAATTCCAAGAAACAAAGCCCCCAAATTCCTTGATTAAGGTTGTTCTCTAATTTCTTTCTGCTACTATTTCGAGCAGTGTATAGTAAGAATTTGATGCATATCCTCCAACCACGCAGAGGCAGAGGGAACTTGTTCATTTTTCCATTCTCACAGCATAATTTTCTTTGCAGACAATGATGCACAGAAGAACCAACATCTCTGTGGATATAAGAAATCTGCTATTAAATCCTCCTCCCCAAGACAATGCTCGTAAAATTGTAATCGACATCCAGCATCGAAACTTTGTTCATAGTTGATGTAATTTCTTTCCAGAATACCCTCAACCCGCTGCAGCTGAGCTGAGAAGATCTTTTGTTTGCACAATTAGTCCCATTAACATTCCAAGAGACCCCCTTCAAGGAACCATTGGCGGCTTTCACCATAGTTGAATTGTCTGATCCCCTCCCTGTGAAGAAGTACACACACAGCCTCAAATACAAAGACACACAAACTAACAAACGCAATACACACAAGACAACTTGGTTTTGTCATACTCAACCCAAAAGCACTTCACTGCTGTTCTATTTGCAATGAGAACTCTGTTCCCCCGCACCCCTTTGATATTCCTTCAATTTTTGAAATATTTTCCATCAGTATCAAGTCCACACGTCACATAAGCTTATATTTCGGTCAAGCATTAAACTCTAAACCCTTAACTCCTTACAGCGATTCCATGTAGTTAGTCCCTTAGAACTAAAGTGGTGTTTCTGCTTCCAACGTCAAAATGGAGCATATAAGTGCCTTATAAAACAGAAGAGATGCACCCACCAATACCGATAATACACACAGACATCTTTTAAAATAATATCACTGGCTCAGTGCTTCAAAAACAGGGTAAAGCTGCACAAGAAAGTCCATTAAGCGCCTACCTTTCGTAGAGTTAAATGAAGGTGTACTGTCTCTGTGAAGGAATTGCTCAAAATAACCAAAGACAGGGCAGTGTGTTCTCCCACTTAGGTTATGGACATTTGAACCTGTATTCAAGACTCAGAATCACAGAGTTTGTCTATCTCAAAAGCCTGGCTATCATTTGTTCAAGCCCTATATGCCAAAAACTGGGACTAAAAGCAAAGGGGAGGCAACACTGTGGTGAACAAGTGAATGATGGCCGCGTATGCCAGGTGCGGCCGTCTGAGCAGAGTAGTGAGTAAATATGTCGAGGCAGAAGCAGTTGCTGTGACTAGCGTCTGGCAGAGATTTTATGGTAAATATAATAATTGCATAGTTCCTCAGAAAGGCAGGAACATAGAGCGCGGTATGGGACATCAGCACCCTTCTGTATATCGCTTGATGCGACCATCTAAAGGCATAAGCCGTAGCTTGCGTATCTATTGGTGAGCAAGGATTGAAACAATTAATATTATATCCATCTTGGCGGAAGTACAGGTTTTCTGTTGGGCTCCACACTCTCCCAAGAAGCTACAGTGGACTTAAACACAGCAGTGCCTTATCGTAAACAGACCAGACTTGAGCTTCTGCCAGTAGTGCCCTGCCACATTCACAGAAATCCAGTGGTGAGAGTAGTGCTCCGCCATGCGTTTTACAAACCCAGCAAACTTTGCTCCCTCAAACCAGTGCTATGGGCTACCTCAAGGAGCCTGGTTCCTGTGTGCAGCATATGTCATTGCTGGGTGCAGGTTTCCTCACAGGTGTGCATGGTCAATGCTGTTGAATTATAACATTGTGACTGTGAGATACATCTACCCTGTGCCCTGTTTGTACAATAGGACAGAAGCAGTGTGCATTTCCTCAAGGCAGTGCCCAATGATTGTTTAGAAATGGAAGCTGCACCTCACCGAAGGGACCCACCATAGCTAAACCTGTCTAGAGCTCCTTGTGTTCCTATGAAGCATGGATGTGCCCTATAAGTTAAGTCTACTTCCTTTGGGGACAGGGTCAATTCTTAACTGTTTCTGGATAGGTTCCCTTCTATATTGGCTCAAACGAGCCAGGAACGATATGTTGGAGTGTCACCAGGAGACATGTCTAAAGTTTTACAAGTGTTTCATCAAATATTGCAATATGTTAGCAAATGTTTTATTTCCAGTGCCCGGTGATGCAAAAATAAGGCTTCTCTTGCTGCAGCTCTCAGTCAATGCTATAGGACCATCCCAGTGCAAGCATGTCACAATGTGAAATTCACCCCCCTTACTCCCCCTGCCCACAGCCAGCCGAACACCAGGCCTGAACCCAGCTGCTACCCCGCCAGGAGCCCCTGCCCCAACCCAGTGCTGAAAGCAGTACAGCCTGCAGTGGGGCACCACCCGAAACTGGACCCAACACCCGGTCGGCCACTGCCCAAAAGAGGCAAAAAGAGACCAAGCATCAGCGCAAATCCCCTAATGAATGCCTGGATTCCACCTGCATACATCCTCCGGAACCGCTGTATCTCTCCTTACCAGAACTCACACCCCTCCATGCCCCTCATAGCCGAGTTACTGCATCATTCACCGCCATCTAAGATATTATGCTGTGCACTTTCTTTTAGAGCAGTGGTATTCAAACTGTGGGTCGCGACCTCCTAGGGGTCCGCGGGTGTATCCCAGGGGGGCCCTGAGAGCTCAGCATGAAAAAATATTTTTTTTTTTTTTTTTTTTTTTTTTTTTTTTTAGATTGGAAGAAATGGGCAGGGGTGGCCCACATGGGCGGGCTGAAGCATGAAACTGTCTCAGGCAACAATGAAAAAGTGGCCCACAGTTGTAAATGGATATTCATTCCTTTAGTCACAGACTGGGCCTCATTACTACTATGGCGGACCAGTAACAACGGTGCTGGTAAGCTACCGGCACCGTTGCTACCGTTCCGCCATAGTAAGAGTTGTGCTCGTGGGTGCTTGACAGCCCCCGCCAGGTCTGACCTCAGCTCGTCGGATGCACCGGCACCGTTACTAACGGTGCCGGTGCATCCGAGCTCCCCATTCCCATTTGAGCCATATGGGGCTCAAATGGGAATGGGGATCTACCGGCACCTTCGAAAGGGCAATTATCATGTCCGCCTAACTCGGCATGACCTAGTAATTGCCCATTCGCGGGTGCCAGACCCGGATGCAACTCCAGTGGCAGCCGTGCCGGTTTTACCGGCACAGCTACCGCCAGAGTAGTTATGAAGCCCACTGTTTCAATAGTACCCAAAGGGGTGCTTTGTGTTAAAATGTAAGTAAATTGTGATATATTCAGCAACAATGGTCAACATTACTAACTGCATAGTTAAGTAACTCATCAAAATGGTCCACATTGGCCAAAATGGTGGCCCATTTTGATTGGCCCAAACTAGCATTTTACATTTTTGGTACAGGCATTGCCCTATAGGCCTGTCCGAGCCTGGCGGCTCATCCATAATGGCAAGAGGCGCCCACCCAGTGGCCCCTCGCCCATTATGGAGGAGCTAAGGAGCCAGCCCAGTGAAACAGTGAGCACTCCCTCAGCTGCTTTATCCAGCTAATGGAGTGCTCCTGGGCTGGCTGAACTGTCAAAGGGAAACACTGTTTCCCTTTGACAGTTCAGTTTAGTTCCCCAGCCGCACATGCTCACTGAGCCATGCAAGTGCTGGGGCGTTTTGCTTCGCCAGCATTGCATAGCTCATTGGAAATGCTGGCTGGGGCACTGCATGTCTGTATGTCCGAGGGGGAGCTCCTGCGCCTCCTCGCACATACGGACAGAGCAGCTGGAGCAGGCCGTTTCAGCACCCACACACAGGCCAATGCAGAAGGTACGTTTATGTTCATTGTTTTTATTTAAACATGTGTATGGATGCGTTATGAGTGAGTGTATGGTGATGGATGCTCATGTGAATGATAGAGTGATTGCTGTATGAATGTGCAGCGCCTTGCATATACACATAATCATGTTCATTGTGTTAGGACCAGTGGGGCCCAGGGGACAGGGATGGTATCTTTTTACCGGACATCTATCATTCAAAACCCTCTGCCTTGTCCACAAGGCTTTCTGGGGCCTGGGTCCAAAATACCTTCAGCTATTCCTCCGCAAATACCTCCCCTCTCGAGCTCTTCACTCCCCTACCTCCAACTCCCTCAGGGTCAGTCGTTTATCAAAGAAACGAGCTGGGGGTAGATCTCCGTCTTCGGCTGGGGCCTCCCTCTGGAACAGCGCCCTGCCACTCTAAAACTTGAGGAGAACCATCTTTCTTCCTGCACTTATCAGACCTACCCTGTCTGCTGCCTTAAACGTAGCACTTGCAAATTGCTGGCTGCACTACCACTGTTTGTTGCCTTTATTATTTATTTATTGTTATTTATCTGTTTCTCCTCTGCTTCGCACTTTCCACTTCTCCCCCCTTCCATGCACTTTTCCCCTCACACTTGCGCGTTCTCAATGTCACTGGGCCTAGTAAGATCGCTGTTTTATTCTCCTCTGTTCCCCTCCCTTGCCTTGTCACGCTCTGAAACACTTGTGTACGAGCGCGATAGAAATAAAATATCAATGCCTGCCCCCTGGACTCCCAGCAACAATTGCAAACTGTTTGGCTATTTACCCATTTTTTGTTAAAAGTATGCTCTACAATGCAACATTTTAACCTATTATTTAAAAAAAAATTCACAGGGGGAAACCCCCCCGAACCTCCCCTTAATGCCCCTCCACTTAAAAAAGATTCACCAGCCGCCACTGGCCCTCAGACTGTGTTGGGAACGGGATGGGGGAACCGAGGGACTATGGTGGGAGCACAATGGGCGGGAACCATGGGATAGTGATGGGAGCAGAGTGGGGAGAGCCCTGGGTGTGTGATGGGGTGGGGAGAGACCAGCGACTGGGTAGGAGTGGGATGAGGGAGCCCAGCGACTTTGATGGGAGCAGGTGACGGCGTGCAATATATACTGTCCATTTGGCATTTCTGGGGGGTCCCGACCTGCCCAAATTTTGCTCAGGGGGGCCCTGGCCAAAAAAGTTTGAAGACCACTGTTTTAGAGGAAGGCACCCCACACAGCATACGTCCTCACGCTCAGACTTCTTCAAATGCCACAACCCAGTCTGAATTACCTCTGGAACCATTAGGAGTAACAGTAAACTTATATATAAATATATATATTCCCAATACGACATTAAGAAATGTCAAACAATAATATTTGTAATAAAATTAACGTTGCAACATCACGTCACATTACATTGCCTGAACTGCACATAAAACAGCCCTTGCTTTAATAATGAAAAATAAGTTATTCCAGGTCAATCATTGATGGTTGCACCACTTTCAGCCATAGTTCAGCCTCTGCAGGGTCTTCTGTGCTTTTCACGCCTCCATCGATGTATATTTTCAAAACTGTGGGTTTCACGAAGATAGCCTTAAAGGCATGGTCTAGTAAAAATGTTCATTGTCCCTACGGGTCTGCCATGTTTTTTTAAGCCTAAGTGGCTCGATTTTGGAAAACTTTCCTATGGACCTTACCCGAGTTTTCATCCATTAAACGCACGCGAAAACAAGCACCAGGGAGCCGCCATTTTCTGATAATCCCATCTTTTCCCCCATCGCCCTGGCTGCCCTGCTTTTGCGGCACTAAATCAATTCCCCCGCCCCTGAGCCTGTCATCAGCAGACGCGTACCGCCCATTTCCCAATGCCAAAGCACGTCTCGTGTCAACATTCGCTGCGCTTCAGCTAATGACGTGTCGCCATGGAAATGGCAGGACGCCCCTTTCCTTAATAAGTATAAACAGACCGTTTCACAACACACAGCAGCAGATTTTCGATTCCATTCCTCTCTCTGTGTTACTTTGAGTATTCTGTGACTCGTTTCAGTGCTCTGGTCAGCTACTTTCGCCGCTTGTAGCCCGTGTGAACACCTGTACCATCTCGGTAAATTATTTTACTCTGTTAACCACACAATGGCTACAATAATGCCCTACATGTACGAGCCCGAGTATACCGAGGAGGAACTACTGGAAAGGGAAGCACGCGAAAACGATGGGGATTCGGACGGCAGTTGGCAGAACGAATCAACAGATGAAGAGCCTGGGCCTAGTCCAATGGACGGCGTCTCCACCTGGTGCACATGCAATCGGTGCGAGCTAATGCCAACTGAGGACGAGAACTGCTGCTGCCGAGAAAACTCGGGATGCCTGGCCTACATTTCGGAAGGCGAGCCACGACCGCAATGCATCACCGAGCTGCCAGACTTCAGGGCAGCCTGACTCACACGGGCCGTGTTGAGAATAATGATGGTGCTTATACACGAACTTCGCGCAACTGTTCGTCCTCGTAATCCGAGTAACGAGTAAGTATACTCTGCTTGTCATGCCACTCCTATTTCATGTTCTTCTACTATATCCAAAATTACATCTACATATCATTGTAACGCATGTAAGTCGTTCAATAGTGTGCATTGTCTAGATAGCATTTGTCCGTGCAGAATGCCATTAGTTACAAGAAATGTCATTGACAACAAACGTTTATTAAACTTATCTTGGTCATTTAAAAACAGTTTGTTTCATTCCTTTTCACAGGTGGTACAGGCTGGTGGCCTATCGTTCCTTTACATGGTGGCTCCACGGGAGGCTTGGACACCGCGTTCGAAGAGTGATACCCGCCTGTGCCGTTCGTGCCATTAGAGAAACGTTCCCGAGTGACAGCGGTCAGTACAGGGGATTTTCTCTCGCTGTGCTGCAACCTGACCTGTATAATCTTTAAAGTCTTTTATTTTTGTGTCATGAAAATAAGATACAAAATAAAACACCACATATATTTTAACAACGTTTGTTTCGATTTTTTAAATGAATCAAGTGTGTCTCTATTCAAGGATGGACGTCAGACATCTGTGCTCCGAATGGGTGAAGGTCTGGTCGCTGTGAAGCAGGGTGGTCACTATCTATCTAAGCTAACATAACATATTCTCGATAATGCATGCACTAAATAACACTTGTTCAAAGTCTTTCAGTAGGTTATGTCTCTATAAAAGTCACACATATATCTATACTAACAATTACCATTGGATTATACAGGCCTTAGGGTCTTGACCACTATAATACACCGGTTGAAGTGTGGGTCTGTGCTCACAAGAATCTCGGGTATGTGGCATTTGTTATTGATAAGCAACGATATACTATCATTGATATAAAGGCGATATACTATATATTGATATAAAGGCGGACCGCGCCAGTGGATGAGCGCTGGCATGGGGGGCTGTCAGGGGCGCGAAAGGCCAAGGTGCCAAACTACATGTACACTTCAAAAGGTGTCCCACGCCAAGGGGCCATTGTTCACATGGTCTCCTCAGACCCCGTGTCTCTAGGCAGGCCGCCCCCCTGCAATCCACATAAGTGTGTCTCCATTCAGCAGTCTTCCTGTGCCTTATCTGCACGCCCCAGGCCCATCCATCCCACCCCCCTGTATCAAAGGCGGTTCGCGCTGGTGGATGCGTGCTGGCATGGGGGGCTGTCAGGGGCGCGAAAGGCCAAGGTGCCAAACTACATGTACACTTCAAAAGGTGTCCCACGCCAAGGGGCCATCGGTCACATGGCCTCCTCAGACCCCGTGTCTCCATCCAGGCCTCCCCTTGAAGCAGGCCGCCCCCCTGCAATCCACATAAGTGTGTCTCCATTCAGCAGTCTTCCTGTGCCTTATCTGCACGCCCCAGGGCCATCCATCCCACCCCCCTGTATCAAAGACGGTTCGCGCCGGTGGATGCGCGCTGGCATGGGGGGCTGTGACGGGCACAAACAGCCAAGGTGCCAAACTACATGTACACTTCAAAAGGTGTCCCGCGCCAAGGGGCCATTTTTCACATGGTCTCCTCAGACCCTGTGTCTCCAGCCAGGCCTCCCCTTGAAGCAGGCCGCCCCCCTGCAATCCACATAAGTGTGTCTCCATTCAGCAGTCTTCCTGTGCCTTATCTGCATGCCCCAGGGCCATCCATCCCACCCCCCTGTATCAAAGGCGGTTCGTGCCGGTGGATGCGCGCTGGCATGGGGGGCTGTGACGGGCGCAAACGGCCAAGGTGCCAAACTACATGTACACTTCAAAAGGTGTCCCACGCCAAGGGGCCATCGGTCAGATGGCCTCCTCAGACCCCGTGTCTCCATGCAGGCCTCCCCTTCAAGCAGGCCGCCCCCCTAATACCACGACATACATACGTCATTCATTCACAAACACACCCCAGTTTCAAATACTTTAAAAACCACTCGATATGTCTCATGAGAACATCTTTGTGCTTTGCAAGTCAACTCCTGAACGTGCTACCTGGGAACCACTGAGATCTATGCTAATCTGCTCGCCGTCGTGCTATCCGTGAACTTCTGTGACCGCTTCGAGCATACCCATCAGTGCGCTACCTGTGGCCATCCACCTATTCTCCCGCAACATACTGCTCTGCTTGCTGAATCCAACTGTTTGTTGTTCAAGGTAAGGCCATGTATCCTGGTCATATTTTGCAGATTTTTAAATTTCTATCTATTTGCGAGTAGAGTACCCAATAGTGCTATGTTCATTGGTCTCATTGCTATTGACTTGAATTTCCATTGCTATGCTATCAATAGATCTATTTATTTTCATCTGTGTCAATTGTCATCGAATTGCATCCTTCCGGGGTCCAGTCTATGATGTAAGCATGTTTCCTTCTCGTGCAATACAGAACATCCAAGGGATGAGTCACATGTTCAGTTTTTAGTCACATCATTTATACATTTCTGCAACTTATGCAAATACTAAGCCGCACATAATGAACTGGTATAGTTCCTGCGACCAAAACAAACCTTGCATTGATCATTGTATGATTCATTTACTTTTGTATCAAATCTTTATTCTTGAAGATTGTATAATAATGTCGATATTTACTTTTCAGATTTATCAACAATGCCTGCCTGTTCGATTAGCGGTTGCCATTCGAAGACCCATGCGAAATCTGAAGGCACTACAATGCATGTATTCCCGAAAACTGTTGATCGAATAAGAGAATGAGTCAGACATTGCGGATATCCACTGGATGAGCTGGAAAGTAGAGTCCAACAAGTCTTACAGGACAAGAGGGGTGATCGATACCGCATCTGCAGCCGGCACTTTTCCTTGGACATGTACACAACATCTTGGATAACAAAGAAGAACAAACAGCGAACGACACGGAAATTGCTCAAACGCTATTCCCACTCTATTCGTCCACATTCCGCCACCGGTGAGTCAAGTGTCCGGATTTAGCTTTAGGCCTTGCAGTAGTGTGTAGGTATCCGAACGGATTAATTGATATTGTAGGTGTTCTATCCCTTGTAATAATTTCGATATTGATATGATTGTATAGATTTTTGAATAATGACATTTACCAATATATTCTTTTTCGATTTCATAACCCACAAACGCAATGTATATATATGGGAACAGGGAACTGTGCTGTATTGAGCATTTTACAAGTATTCTGTCGCCTTACATGGCTATTTTTAATATTGGCATTTCATTATCAATCATTAATTTACCTTAACAACTTCTTGACTATCCCTTGAATCTGAAGCAAGAACATTCTACATCCTTGATGTGGTCGCAGTTATCAACCACTTCTAGCGCGTATCAGGTAATCTTACTAGGCTAATCCGCTACAGACCTCTTTTATGCATGTCAAGTAATATTTTTATTTTATCGTGTAATCATTTTACCGAATGTTTGGTTAGTGCTTTCCAATTGATATACACCTTAGTTATCGTCCACTGGTGTTTGTTTTCGGTTATAATTAGTGTTATCCATACAAATGCAAGTACTGTCTTTCAGGGAGATGCTGAAGCGTCCGCCACATCTACAACATTTCTAGATGTTCTTCAACAGCAGGAGGTATGGATACTGACAGCTCCATCGAGCGTCATCATCAGAGCTGGAATTCTTGTCGTTTGATTGTTCTACACAATGTTTCATTCGTGGTTAGCCGTTGATATGTACCTGTGCTGTCGACCCCAGGTGTGTGTTATGTTTTCACTATTGTAATCCTCACTAATGCAAGTACTATGTTTCAGGCAGTTGATGGAGCGTCAACCCCTGCACTTGATGCAGAGCCTGACATTCAAGTAATTCCAGGGGAAGTGGAAGCGGGACCATGCGTATACGAATCGGTGCAACAGCTTTCGGAAGTGCGCACTACATTTGCAACATCCATAGATATTCTTCAGCAGCACGAGGTATGGATAATGACAGCTCCATCATGCGTGATCATATAACGTGATTCCATTTGCTATACTTTCTTCCCTATTAACGCAAGTGCTGTGTTTCAGGGAGACGACGAAGCTTCCACTACAATCACAACATCCAATTTAGATGATGCAGATGTAAATAAATTGGAGAAATAAGTCGATGAAATGTGATCATATTTAGATTTTCCTTGATTCTTTTGGACAATGCATCATTTGCGGTTATCTCTTTATATGTACCTGTGCGTTCGACCCCAAGTGTGTGTTGTGTTTCCAATATTGAAAACCATACTAATCCAAGTACTGTGTTTCAGGGAGACGACGGAGCTTCCACCACAATCACAACATCTCATTTAGATGATGCAGATGTAAAGGAATCGTTGAAATAAGTCGATGAAATGTGATCATATTTGGATTTTCCTTGATTCTTTTGGACAATGCATCATTTGTGGTTATCTCTTTATATGTACCTGTGCCGTCGACCCCAAGTGTGTGTTGTGTTTCCAATATTGAAAAGCATACTAATGCAAGTACTGTGTTTCAGGGAGATGCGGATGCCTCCTCTCCAATACAACCATTCATGGCAGTCCATGCAGAGCCAGAGGTATGGATACTGACAGTTCCATCGAAATAGATCATCACTGGTCGAATACTTGTCCTTTGATTGTTGCACACAATGTTTAAATCGTGTTTGGCTATTGAGATGTACCTGTGTGTTCGTCCTCACTTGTGTTTTATGCTAACAATATTTTGATACATAGTAATGAAAGTACTAT
Source organism: Ambystoma mexicanum (assembly GCF_040938575.1). NCBI lineage: Eukaryota > Metazoa > Chordata > Amphibia > Caudata > Ambystomatidae > Ambystoma > Ambystoma mexicanum. Next base: position 1,383,742,870 of record NC_090929.1, on the reverse strand, counting down.
GTTTCAGGGAGACGATAGAGCCTCATTCCGTGCTGTCTATGCGGATACAGAAAATATAGTCGTTGCAGCGCAAGAGGAAGGGAGGACATGTGGAAACGAATCAGAGCTACAGCGTGCAGATGTTGAAGGTCGAGTTAAAAAAGTTGCAAAGAAAAAAAAACAAAAAAAGGTTAGTTACAAACAGTTCATAACTTTAAAAAAATGTTTGTGCTGGGGACTATTTTATGTTTTTTTCCAGTCAATTCTACTACACTCCATCTTGTGTTTAAACTGAACATCCCTTTTCCAATCTCTCCTCCAGTTACCCGTGGGTGTCAGAACTATACACACACAGACAGTGAAGCGAATGAGAGATGTGGCTTGCCAGACCGCGTACAACATGGAGGAACTATTAATTGAGGCGAGGCGTGCTCAGGCTCGAGATGCTCATGTCCAATGGCCAGAACATGAATTAACTGTGTTTGGAGACTACAGCAAAGTTGCATTGGACCATAGCTACAGTGTGACCGCACCACCACAAGAAGATGTTATTGAATGTATTGAAGATAGCTCTGAAGTAGTTGCAGATCAATTTACACAATCTACACCCACCAAAAATTTGCCACCAAAAAACCTGTCGACATTGTTGTGTTCTCCCATCAATGTTGAAGTAATAGATGTCGAAATGACAGAGAATGAACCATCCCAGCATCCATAGACGCATCAGAACTTGATATAGGCGATATTACTTTCCAATGTGTTGAAATCTCCACAACGTCACAGGCCGAAACAACGTTGACGCAGGATGACAGTCTAATGAAAGAGAGCAAATACATTGTATTCAACAGTTGTTTGATGGAAATTATAAGTATGCTGAAATGTGTGCATTCCATTAGAGGGAAAGTATGTGGGAAGCCATTGATTAATGTGACTCGTCAAATAAAAGGCAATAACGTCAAAATCAATGCCGCCTGTAGATTAAATCATAGGTTCTCATGGTCTGCACAACCGATGCTGGGGAAACTGCCAGGAGGCAATCTACTGTGTGCAGCTGCATCACTTTTTAGTGGCTCCAGTTTTAGAAAGTTAGAGGCTTTCTTTCAGTTTGTGGGACTCCATTTCATTTCTAAAGCGCTGTACTACATATACCAACGTGATTATCTGTTTCCAGCCATTAGTGATGCTTGGAAAATTGAACAATTGTCTCTAGCAAGTACATTCGAAGGCAAACCATTCAGGCTAACCGGCGATGGACAGTGCGACAGCCCTGGATTTTCTGCCAAGTACTGCACCTACCACTTTCAGGACATGGATAGTAAGAAAATTGTGAGTTCGGTGGTCGTGCAGGTAACACAATGTACATCGTCAGTGGAGAAACTAGGATTTATAAAATCAGTGGAATATCTACAATCAAGGGGAATGCACATCGACCGCATAGCCACGTATAGACACGTTTCAATTGCCAAGACAATGAGAGAGCAGTTCCCACATATTAAACATCATTTTGGCGTATGGCATCTTGCTAAATCAATCAAGAAGAAAATCTCAGCTGCAGGGAAAAAAAAGGTTTTGAAAGTATTTTGCAGTGGTCACATTCTATCACCAACCATCTTTGGTGGAGCTCAAAAACTTGTGAGGGGTCAGTGGAAATACTACTTGAAAAATGGCGGTCACTGATGCACCACTGTACCAACGTTCACCGCTGGACAGCAAATGAACATTTCCACCAATGTGAACATGGCCCTTTGTCCCCAGAGGAGGCACGGAAGAAGAAGTGGTTGATTCCATCTTCACCGACACACAAAGCCATTGAGAAGATTGTTTTCGACAAAACTCTATCAAGAGATTTGAGAGGACTGACAGAATTCTGTCACACAGGAGATTTGGAGGTGTTCCACAATATGTGCCTAAAGTACAGGCCAAAGCGCTTGCATTTTAGCTTTCGGGGCATGAAACATCGCACTCTACTAGCGGTCTTGGCCCATAACAGCAATGTTGGACGTGAACAATCTAGGACTAGGGGTAAAGTAAGGATGCCTCGCTACACTAAGGTGTTTTCAAAACAGAGTAAGCAATGGGTGATCAAACCAGTCTATGATGAAATGCAGTTCGACTTTGTGAAAGGCCTTATTGTTGCTGTGTTAGAGAAGCACAGATATGGAATTTTGGACGTTTCTGTGCAGAGCAGTGATCCATTGCCACCGAACATTGCGACTGTGCCATGCTCACCCGAAGCACAGCTGATTGTGAAGTACAAATCCCGGTTTAAATAATTGCAATACGATTGTCTTTTTGTAAATAAATGTTATTGTACAGTGTACCTGTAAACCTAACCCCTACCTTCACCATCATGGGTGGCGAACAAGCTGGGTGTCATCTTTGAATTCTCTCTATTCACCTCACATATGTTTATGTATATATTTTTCTCATGTCTCATCTCATGTAAATGTAAATGCTGCGCACTGTTAACGGAGGGGAGGCTTGCATATTGCAAATAATAAAACAAGCAAAAAATCTTACTTTTAACTCAACTCCTGTGGTACTTTATACTTTCCCTGACCTTCTGCAAAAAATTAAATGTCTCAATTTGGGCTGCAAAGCTCGCAGACAACGGGGACAAAATTAGGGCACTTAGAACGCGCCAGCCAAGCGGGCCGTGGCATTTGGGAGAGAAGCCAGTTTGTATTTGCACATTGAGGCGCACTACATAGACGGATTCTAAACTTCAAATTCTCACAGATGCCTATACTACATGATGTTGCAAATAAAGAATGCGAAGGACAGCGCCCAGATGAGGCCCACAAGTCGCACTGGAAGTATAAGGGTCTATTGTTTTTTGACCTTGAGACAGGGACCATGCCAAAAAAACGACATTTGAAGGGAGTGCGCAATAACGTAAGAGACGATAAGGCAGAAAATTCAGAAACTAGACCGAGTTTCATTTTAGTTCAGTATACCAAAAATCGTTGTCAAGAGCACGGTCCGTTTTACAGACTGCATTACGAAGAGACACAATGGAAATTTCAAATATAATGTAAGTAAATCTTTACACGCTTTTATACCGGAATGAAGATTTAATGAATGGATGCATGAATAAATGAATGAATGAAGAGCTAGGAAAAGCAAGTAAAACGTGTTTGTAGTGGGCACATGGGCATGCAGGTCCACTGGTCTCACCGATCTCGGTCCTTGGCCCAGCCACTTTTCCCTGCACTGCCTACCTGCACTACGGGACTGTCTCTGTATCCTTCAGCCCCTTCTCCCGGCATTTACCTTGCACTTGCCACCAGCTGGCCCAATTTATTAATTTGTATTCAACTAACCATGTACAGCCCTTCCCCATACACAATCAGAAAGACGCCTGGCCTAGTAGGATCGTTGTCTGTCTGCCCTTGTTCCCCACCTGCCTCGTCACGCCTAGAAACACTTGAGTATAGGCACGTTACAAATGCCATATCATATATCATATCATTCCTCACGCATGTAGACTAACTGTCGTTTATCATTGTGTGTTTGCCTCAATTTATCTCGTTACTTTTCGCATTGATTTTAGAGACGAACATACTCCATTGAACTATCCTTGCAAGCAAATAGTTTCTGATCGGCCGTAATAAATAAAATGAGTAATATTAATGAAGTTCGGCTAGCGAGACTAATTATAATTTTTTTGTTTTCATAACAGGTATTTGATCCCATTCTGCCACTGCCATCTGTTTGAGACACCGGAGGATGGATTCTTCAGCGGTGGCTAGAAGCAACATATCAACCTTTAGGCTGGACTAGTGCCTAATTGATGGAACAGCCTTGCGGTTCACCGTGCTTCCAAAGTGATTCTTTTTACGAAAATGAACACCCTGTGTACCATAAAGAAACATCGCGTGACTCAAGATGAAACGGAACAGTTATTGCGGATACAGATAAAAGAAAATAAATGGCTTTCGGAGTTCATATGGCAATTGCTGAATATTCTCTAAACATTGAATGTCAAATAAATGTACTTTACCAAATGTACCGTGTTGCTGTTTCATTTTAAAGTACAGTTTCATATTCCGAATTGTGGCACGCTGTGTTGTGAGTTGATCTGTGTTGGTTTCCGGGTTCTGTGTGGAGTCGCGCAGAAGACGACTGGGCGCGTTTGCCTGCGCAGCACAGTAACGTCACGGAGAGAGGCGGGGAATATGAATGTTTTGATAATGTCAGGCTCAGGGGCGGGGGAATTGATTTAGTGCCGCAAAAGCAGGTCAGCCAGGGCGATGGGGGAAAAGATAGGATTATCAGAAAATGGCGGCTCCCTGGTGCTTGTTTCCGCGTGTGTTTAATGGACGAAAACTCGGGTAAGGTCCATAGGAAAGTTTTCTAAAATCGAGCCACTTAGGCTTAAAAAAACATGGCCGACCCGTAGGGACAATAAAAATGTTTACTAGACCATGCCTTTAATGTTGTTTTCCACTGCTAAGGCCTTCGCTTCTTTGAATGCCTTCCTTTGTCCGGGTAAATGGCTAGGGGTCTCCCATTAAAGAATCGTTTTTGTTTGTCCCTCGCAGCCTTCAGGATCCTCTCTTTGATGCTTACTTTGGTGAGCACCAAAATAATCTGTCATGTTTTATCAGCTATAATTTGGCTAAATGTGATGAATACGGAATTCAGGGGGAAATAGTGACATGATGATGCACGTTTGATATTGATGTGTGAATTTGGGCTGTTGTTGCAGACTTGTAATGCATATGGTTTATCAGAGTGGGTGGCAGGTGATGCAGAGTGAGGGGTGGGAAGATAGGGACTATGGGCCATGCTGAGGGAACGAAGCATGATCATGCTTACAACTGTGGATGAGAGGGGGTAGAAATGATGGCAAAGCTTAGAGATGTTTGTGTACTGGTGTACTGCATGGTTGTTATGAATCCTACATTATCTGGGGGTGTCTGGATTGCAGACTTGGGTGTGGGTTGACAGATATCTTGAAGGTACTGCAGCTTACGGTAGTTGGACAATCACCCTAAGGAGCTTTTGCTATATAAGCCCATTGACCGGTTTATGTAAATGGGTAAGGTATCTAATACATCTAGGGGTTTAATAGGTTGCAAAAACATGTTCATTGAGTGCAGGAATTGTAAAATATTAACCCTGATGTTGTGCCTCATTATGACCCTGCCGGTCCGGAAAGAATGCCACCGTTGTTTCCGGACTGGCTGATTCAGACTCCTGCCGGCGGGAGGTGTCACTCCCACCAGGTCTGACCTGGCGTGATTAACACCACCCGCCTGCAAGCGGACATGGAAACACCGGCTCTATCATAGACGGAACCAATGTTTCCATGGTCCCCATCCTCATGGAGTCCTATGGGACTCCATGGGAATGGGGATTTACAGAATTCCACCTCCGGAATTACCGGTCACCGGGGTTGTAATGCCCCGGTGATTCCAGCAATCACAGAGGCGGAATGGTATTACGGGTCCGGCGGCAGCCTGCCGGTTTTTCCGGCACGCCTACCGACACTCGTAATGAGGCCCATTGTCTTCATGCAGGCAAATCTGCTTTTATTTGGCAATATGCAAAGGCTGGCGCCAGGTGACTTTAAACAGGGATATCTGGCATGTGACAACACTATGAAAGCAGTTGTGGACATCCTTTTCCAAAATGATGTTACTTTTGAATTACACAGAGACATTGAACATGTAGAGGGACTATATTTATCACCTGTGGGCAAGTGGAGGACAAAATACTGACCTTAATGTCCATTTACACCCCAAATATGGGACAGTCTGGGTCCAATAAAGAAGCATACCCAGGGGAAAATGATTTGTGAAGGGGATACTAACATAGTTATGACCCCAAAGCTGGATAAATCCATATCTAGGTTATCTGTGGCAGTTGGGGCCATATCAGCAAAACTGAAAACCAGGTTGAAGTCAATGGGGCTTGTGGATGCTCAGAGGTTTGTACATCGTGAATAGTGAGACTATTCTTGGTATTCTCATGTCCACCGCTCATATTCTCACATCAACATGGTTTTTCTGTCCCTGAAAATCACTTGAAAAATCAAGGGGGCTCTGATTGAGTCAATGACCTGGTCTGACCATGGCTATGTTTTAATAGAAGTTGAAATGTGTAGTAGTAGGGGACCAAGAGGGATGTGGAAACTGGAAGCCTACTTAGAGGTGGATTCAATAAACAGAAAAGAAATTGATGAAACCATTTCCAAAAATGTTCAGGACAATAAAGTAGAAGGTACCTCATACTCAATTTACTGAGTTAAAATCAGTCTTGAGGGGGAAATTTATAAAGTTACTGGCGGAGGCAAAGAGATCCAGATTGTTAGTTAAATCCGACCTTAAATCTGCCATTTGACCACCATGAGAAGACTAGAGCCCAGCTTAACGCACCTGTTGTAAAAAGTGGAAAGTGTATTACTAAAATCCAAACGAAGGTACTTTGAACAGGGGGCCAGATGTGGGACTCTTCTCACCAAACAACTGCACACAAAAACAATAGAATGTGTATTCTAGTGATTAGAAAAAAGGATGCTTCTTTGTTGGGTACAGAGCAGGAGAAAATGGCAGAATTTGTTAACTACTATTCTGTTCTTTACCCTAAGGCTGACCTATTTATTTATTTATTTAGTGTGCATTTGTAAGGTGCTTATACATGAAGTAAATTGTGTTTTTAAAGGGCCTAACACAAATAATCAAAATTGGTGTGTGTATTATATTCCGAAAGGGATTACATTTAGTGGTCCAGAGAGTAGATTTGTGTTGGCCAATATTATCTTGGATAATATTAAGCTCACTGTTGGTTCGATCTATGGACTATGCATGCATGGTGCTGTTTTTTTCAGGAACTTGACAAGTTTGCGGAACATGGATGGTGACCGCATGATTTTGGGAGGTGACTTTTTTAAAACAACATTTAACCATTTTGATTGATTTTCAACATATAACCGTACATCTTTACAAATCGTTAATCACCACAAATTTACACATAGTTATATGCTTTTTCTTTGTTCCCCCCTCCCGTAACTCCCCCCCTCCCCCTGGCCTACATCACACTGCACTAATCTGCCCACGTCCACCTCAGGCCATATCAGCATTATCACCCCACCTCTTGGACTAATTTCCGTCCCGACCGGCTTGGTCCGCTGAAGACAGAGCGGCCACCAATTGTCTCCAAGCCTCCAGCCCACCATCCTCTGGATTCTCATTTCTCTCTCTAGCCTCTTGCCACACCACTGTTTGGGAGATTACTTTAATTGCATGCTGAATGATAGACTAGATCGATCAACAGCACTGGAACCGACCACCCCGCAATCAGTGGCAGCCACGAAGGAGGACATGCAAGCCTGGTTCACGGATCTCCAAAAGAAATGCATGACCAAAGTGCAGGATCAATTTGCAACAATCAGAGTTGACATGAAGCAATCAGTCCAGGAGTTGAGGACAGACTTAGCCAAACTGGAAGAACGGACGGACACTCTAGAAAGGGTGGTCCAAAATGTGGAGGAAGTAGCGCAGCAGAACGAGGCACAAGAACACTTGGTGCGTATCATGCACAATTTAGAACTGCAGTATGAGGACCTGGAAAACCGCTCCAACAGGTCTAACATACGAATCGAGAATATGGTGGAATCCGTTGAAGACAAGGACCTCAAGTTCGCAGTCCAACAAGTTTTCAAGGACATTTTGGCAAATGCAGATGAAGAAGCAATCGTGATAGACAGGATCCATCGGATGCGCCCACGGATGACAGGAGAACCGGGTGCAAGCCCCCGCGATGTGTTGGTCGCCCTATCCTCATACTCCCAAAAGGAACAGATACTAAGGAAAGCAAGAGTAATAGATCACATCAGAATGAATGTGGTGAAAATTCAGTTGTTTCAGGACTTGGCCCAAGTGATGTTGCAAAAAAAGAGGGAGATGGCCCTGGTGGAAAAGGAGTTGGTCGCGAAACAAATCAGATATACATGGACGCTTCCATTCGGTCTTCTTTTTGCATGGGAGGGCAAACAACATGGAGTGACCACCTGCGAGGAGGGGATACATATTATGAACATCCGAGAAGAAGCTGGAGAGGCGGAGAAGCAAACGACAAGAGAAGGGCCACAAAGGAGACCAGGGGAGTGGAAGACAATACACCAAAAAAAGAAACAAACTGATATATACCAGGACGAGATAAGGAGACAGGCGGTAACCCTCCAACTAAGGGTAGCAGACAAGGGGATTACGTACTTGGACATAACCCTCACAGCTAGGGTGGAGCACATAAATGGGGAAAACTATCTGCAGCTACTGGAGAGAATCAAAGACCTAGTTAGCTGGAACCCCTTAATGATAACGTGGTGGGGCAGAATGACATCAATAAAAATGAATACCCTACCCAAGCTTCTGTATTAATTTTCAGACCATCCCGATTAAAATCCCCAATTCCTATTTTAGAGCATTGTCAAAGGCAGTCATGTCATATATCTGGAAAAGAAAACCCCCACGAGTAGCAAGAACAGTACTGACGGCTCCAATCCATGATAGAGGGCTGGCCCTACCACACTTCCATAAATACTATCAAGCGACGCCACTGTGGGTACTCAAGGAATGGGTCATGGGAGACCATCAAAAAGCCTGGGCCTTTCAAGATAGGGCGGTGGCCTCACTGGCGGAGACCCTATGGAAAGGGAAACAGTTTAGATACCCAAACGTATGAATAAGCAAAGTGATGAAAGCATCACTAGACACTTGGGACGATTTGTCAAGCAAGGGCATCCTAATGAAAGACCAAGTACTGTTTAAACCCATGTTTGGGAATCCAGAGTTCTCACCGGGGATGGAGAAGGGGGCTTATAGAAAGTAGGAATCCACACGGTGCACGAAAATAGGGGATATGTTCCACAAGCAGGACATTAGATCATTTGAAGATTGTAAAACGTTACTTGACCTGAGAAATTCAGACAGATATAAATACAAGCAGCCCAGACACTGGCTAGCGTCCCCATCCATCCATCAAGCGCATGCCGCTACTAGAGACCTCACTCCTTTCAAAACATATACAGTGACCAACACAAGCTCGGAGAAACTGTTATGGTCACTATATAAGTTTATAAACACACAGAAAGAGGTCCTCCACTGGAGCTACATGAAGAAGTGGGAAACCACTCTAGGGGGAACTATTCCCAGGGCTCATTGGGAAGGGCTTTGGGAGAATATACCTAAGCTAACTCGGGCAATCCAGATGAGGGAAATGTGGGTAAACATGATGGTCCAGTGGCACTATTCACCGGAGAGGCTGAATGCGGTGAACCCGCAGACATCTAAATTGTGCTGGAGAGGCTGTTCCAGGGTAGGAAATTGGAGGCATATCTGGTGGGACAGCCAGGGATAACAGGGCTTCTCGGATGAAGTAAAAATTCAGATGCAAGGGATGTTCTCGGGCACGGGCCAATTAGGAGAAAAAGTTTGTCTATGCAGGATGTGGGACCCAAAGGCAAAGAATTTTACAAAACTACAGAAGAGGACTTTCATAGGCCTGTTGATTGCAGCTTGTCTCGCGATAGCCCAGAAATTGAAGCAACGAGCCCCACCAACGGTACAGGACTGGTTGCAGAAAGTGTGGGCACTGGTAACAATGGAATGCATAACATGTAAGCTCCAGGGAAATTAAGCGTCTTCCCAGAAGGAATGGGGATCAGTGCTTGCGCATTTGCAATCAGACTACATGGCGCAATGGTGCCCGCACAAAATAATAATAATAAATACTTATTCACATCATGAACATTATCCTGGGATGAGAAAGGGAAGCAGCTCTCCCGGAGGTGGTTAGGGGGGGGGGATGTTGGGAAAAGTAATTGGGCCTTATTACGAGTCAGTCGGTCCGGAAATAATGGTGGCAGTAAACCCGCCACCACTGTTGTTTCCGGACCGGCTGATCTCGAGTTCTGCAGGCGGGAGGTGTCATTCCTGCCTGGTCTGACCTGGCGGGTTTAACACCACCCGCCTGAAACTAGGCAGGCAGATTTGGTCCAGAACCTGCTTTATCCTGCAACTGAGACACCCATATTCGCCCAATAACCCCATCCTGGCAGACGCATGCAAAACCTTAACAGATCTCACAGTGGCGAGAAGCTGGGAGAGAGCTGGGATCTATGCATGGGGAGACATGTTTGACGGGGGCAAATTCAGAGACTTTGAATCACTGCAAACGAGAGGGACTCCCAAGTGGTCACTTCTTGTGGTACCATCGACTTAAACAGATTGCCAAGAAGAAATGGAACGGCTGGCCTGAGGAACCGACCCCAGACCCTTTACTACAGGAGATGCACAACCTCACAGATGGCTAGAAACCCGTGACCCGACTCTACAGTCGACTAATGGACAGACCCAATCCCAAAAGTGCAACACTGAAGGAAAGGTGGGAAGCAGATCTGGATGTCACACTGTCAGACAAAGAATGGGAAAGAATATTACTCCACCCCAAAGAGGTGTCCAGAAACACCAGATTCGGGCAGATACAATTAAATGTCCTTTATAGGACATACATGACCCCGCAGAGGGTGGCCAGTTTTACTAAAAAGGCATTGTCGAAATGCCCCTGGTGTGGCAACGATACAGCTGACCTGATCCACATGGATCCTCGACTTGCAGCAAGACGATGAAACTCTGGTCTAGGGTAAAGAAGACTTGAATAGATGCAGGTACAAATGGGACCCAAAAGAATACTTACAAGGTGCCCATCCTAGAGTGAGCAAATATAAGCACGTAGTCAAGTTGATGGATATCTCCTGCATCCTTGCAAAGAGAACCATAGCGATGGCGTGGAAGTCACCTGGTGGCCCGAGACACGAACGCTGGATCAAAGAGTTGGAAAGATGGGCTGAAGCAGAAACCAAAGCCTGGCAAGACGGGGCCAACACGGGAGTAGATAATACAAACAACACCCTCGAATCATGGAAAGCCCTTCTGCGTGATATACACTTCACCGCTGACCACAAGCCCCCCTGAACGAAAAGTCCAAATCAATAAAGCCAAAACATGAGACTTATCTGAACTTTTGGAGATGCCTGATGCGTATCCCCCTAACACCTGAACTTTTATTCCTCTGTATCCCTAGCCCTGATCAGACTCTGAGGACACTATAGCGCAATATGAAGACTGTTTCCATTAACTGTTTGTTATGTTATTATCTGTTAAATGTTATTATTTGTACAAAAAAGTTAGACATATTGCCAATTTCTAATTTGTCACATGTCAAATACCGACCATATGAATAAATGTCAATAAAATACGTTTTAAAAAAAATACCACCCGCCTGCAGGCGGTTGTGGAAACACCGGCACCATCATGAGATGGTGCCGGTGTTTCCACTTCCCCATTCCCATGGAGTCCTGCTGGACTCTACGGGAATGGAGATTTACCGAATTATGCCTCCGGAATTACCGGGTCACTGGGGTTGTAATGCTCCGGTGATTCCGGGAATCACGGAGGCGGAATGGTAATACGAGTCCGGCAGTAACCTCCCGGTTTTTCCGGCTCGGTTACCGCCGGACTCGTAATGAGGCCCATGGTGTTTTTGATATATCATTTGGAAATAATAAAAATATGTTTTTAAAAAACTCTAGAATTGATCAGCAAACGGAAAATAGTTTATTTTATGCCAGGCAAGCATTTTGGCAGAATGGTGAAGAAGGAGTTGACTCTTGCCAAGGAAACTCAGGGGCTATACAAATAGGTCAGTAATCCAAAATATTGTGAATGCTGATGGTGTGTCAGTATTGGCAAATTAAGAGATCTGTGAATGCTTTTAAATTGTATTATGTGCCTCTGTACTCTGAAACAACATTTCTAATGCATGATGAATGGGACTTGTTCTTTGGGAACATTTAATTGCCAGTATTATCAAAGACTAATTGTTTACAACTAGAGGGGAACATTTTAAGGGCTGAAATCAATGCAGCCATTACTCAACTAAAGGGGGACAAATCACCTGGCCTTGATGGTTTGCCAGTAGAGTTTTACAGATCGTTTTCAGATAAACGTACTCCGATATTGTGTAAAGTTTATAATTCTTTGCTGGCAAGGGGTGAATTATGCAAAAGTATGACGGAAGCTTTAATAACACTAATTCCTAAGCCGGACAAAGATCATGCTAAATGCGAGAATTATCGCTCAATCTCACTACTTAATGTTGATATGAAAATTATTGTGAAGATTTATGTAAATAGGTTGAGTGGCTCTATTGGAGAGTTGATTTACACTTCTCAATCCGGATTTATTAGTCAGTGGTGTGGATATGACAGTATTAGGACCGTTATCAACATGAATGGATATAAATGTGGCATAAACTCGAAAGCGGCACTGATTTTGTGGGACGAAGAGAAAGCCTCCGATAGGGCTAACCGTCATTTTCTGGAGTTTACCTTGAAGAAGATGGGTTCGGTGATAATTTTGTGAATATGGTTGATTGCTTGCATAATGGAGCTTCAGCCTGGATCTGGGCTAATGGTATAATTTCTGAGTCATTTAGGTTATATAGAGGCACAAGGCAGGGTTGCCCTTTGTCACCTCTTTTTTTCAATATTGCTCTTGAGCCCCTGATAAGACTCATTAGTCAGGATGCAGGTCTTCATGGGTTAAAGATAGGACCAGTTGAAATTAGGGTGTTGATATATGCGGATGATTTAGTGGTTGCATTATCGCAACCTCAGATGTTGTGCTTCTGAGGAGTATTTTTAATGAAATTGAAATCCTATCTGGTCACAAGATTAATTGGTCAAAGTGTGAGATTTTCCTGTTAACGGACAATAGCGCAATGATTGATTTTGAGGGATGGAATTGTAAATGGTCGGACGAGAGAGTCATTTATTTGGAGATAATTTTAATACGAAATTTAAAAAGATTATTGAGGTTAATGTTGAGTTGGTGATTACAGTTATTAGGAAAGATATTGCTAAATGGAATAGTATTTCTTTGAACAAATGGGGGAAGATAAATGCATTAAAGATGACATTGTTACTAAAAGTGTTATATGTTATTCAATCATTACCATTACCTTTTTCTAAGCAGTTGTTGAACAAGATAGATAAAGTTTTAAAAGAATGTATATGGGAGGATAAAAAAAACTAACCAAATTCTTCCATATGTCTTAGCTCGTGATGTCAAAAATGGGGGTTTGGCTATCCAGATCGTGGTAATATTATAGGGTGTTTGCACTATATTTGGAATGGACTGGTATGAATAGACCGTTTTGGGTGTCTATGGAGGCTTGGCCATTATCTCCCTTCCGACTTACCAGTGTTTATTCTATGTGTAAGGTGCCAAGAGCAATTTCATTTTGGCCTAGTATCAAAATGACCAGTGATGGAATACTGTCATGGTAGACTGAGAATTAACACATTGTCTAGTTACATAAGGAGGTGTCTTTTGTGGAATAATCTTGCTCTTCGATTAAATAACAAGTTGTTGTATTGGAAGAGTTGGATATCAAAGGATATAGTGAATATAGGTGATGTTCTTGAGGCAGATCATGTTGTTAATTTTCAGAGATTGCAGATGCAATATGGAATAGTGAGTAGAGAAAGAGGGATGTTTAATTAATTGAAGTCCCTTTGAGTCAAAGGATACATATGTCTAATGTTCCTTTGGCTGAAAGATCAATGCTTTTTCGGATCTATGACTGCTTACGCAGGATGGTATAAACTTTTCTTAGAATCATGCCTGTTCAGTCGAAGGTAGTTGATGGTTGGGAACATTTAAGGTCAAAATGGTCAGTTGAGTTGAACTGTGAATTATCAAATTGTGAATGAGAAAATATATTTACAGAAGCAACGTTGATGAAATTAGATCTCAAATTGAGGTTGATAAGACAAAAATATTTATGTAGGTTATACTGGACTCCAGAGAGGAAAAAATTGTTAGGTTTACAAGATGATGATCACTGTTGGGGTTGTGAGGATGGGGGTGGTAATCTATTTAAACATGTAATGGGGATGTTCGAGAGTTGCATTGTTTTGGAGAGAAGTCCTTGATCGGGTTGAATCGGTTGTGAATGGTGAGAGTTGAGGTGCCCCAAATACACATTGCTGAGGCTGAGTGGATGTTGTATGGGGAGTGGACCATCACTTGGGGATGCAGGTTGTCAGGGCGCAGGTGATTTCACAAAAACAAATACTAAAAGTATGGAAAACAAGGGAAAAGCCGCAAATTGATGCTTGGTTGAGTGAGTTAGTTGTATTGTCCAAATATGAAAAGGTGATGTTTAGAAGAAGGGAATGCTATAAAGATTATGCCAATATTTGGACAGCCTTCAATGAATTGTATGGTGCATTAGATGGTTGATTCTGTTATGGCCCTTGACTATATGTTTGTGCATTACTGGTAGTAATTTATTGTCTGTTTGTTGCGGTGGGATTCTATTTAATATAAATGGATCTGTTGATTTGTAGTTTTTGATGTGATTTTTGTAATATAGAGAATTGCATTGTATGTATTATTGTTTATTATCTGTTTGTGAAAATGTAAATAAAGTTTTTAAAAAAAGAAAACATTGCTACTTAGCAGAGTTGGAGTTTCTGTGTATTACACAGGAATATAGGGAAGTGCTTGATAAACCTATTAGGGGGTGAGGAGATCATGGAGGTAGTAAAATAGCTGTTGAAAATTGGCTCCCTGTGTCCATCCTATAAGTTGATAGTACTAATAAATCCGGACACGAAAATATATACAAGAGGCCTCACAGTGCTTTAAGTGGGGTAAGAAATTGAGGGGGGGCCCTCGTTTGGGGGCGTGGCTTCCATTGTGGGAGTGGCCTAAAAGTGCACAAATCATGGTAAGGTGCGCAAACAAATATATAAATGTATTTGAGGATTTATATATTTGTTTGCGTACTACTATGGTTTGTGACTTTTCAAGCCTTCTTTTATATACATAGCAATGTTACATATTTCTATGTTTATAAAAGGTGGCTTGTCAGTGCACAAAGCATAGTAAATTACGCACACTTGTGTGCTTACCTTACTATGGTCTGTGTACTTTTCAAGCTGCCTTTTATAAACATAGACATTTGTAACATATGTCTATGTTTATAAAAGACGGCTTGAAAAGTAGGCATCTTTTATAAAGCGTTGAGGACGGACAAAACCCAAGGTGGCTTTGTCCGTCGACAAAGCTTTATAAAAGATGCCTTGAATTGTGTACGATTCAAGCAGTCTGTTATAAACATAGAAATATTTCTACGTTTATAAAAGATGGCTTAAACGTACGCAGTTGAAGGCATCTTTTATAAAGCCTTGCCAAAGGAGAAAGGCGCCTCGAGCTCAGTGATCTCTGCTCTGAGCAGAGATCACAGACCCTGAGGCGTCTTTCAACCTCTGCGAACCCGCGGGCTCCGTGATCTAATCTGCATATTTGATCATGGAGCCCGCGGGTTCGCTGAGGGTCAGTGATCTGGCGAGGGAAAACTAAAGGACTCTAGCTTCCTCTGATGGCCCCTCAGATGAGGGGTCATCAGAGAAAGTTACAGTGACTGACGGAAGTGCCAGCCAGGCACAGCACAGTGTGCCTGGCTGGCACTTCTGTCAGCTTGCCTGACGTTAAAGTGGTGGGCGCATCTCCCGTCGCGGCTGCGGCCGCGGCGGGAATAATGCGTCCTGCAATGGCGTGATGAGGTCGGGGGGCCCCGGCAGGGCCCCGGCTCAGCCCCACTTTTTGGAGACTGCCGGGGCCCGGCCCCGGCAGGCCCCGGCCCACTTAAAGCACTGAGGCCTCACCAATCGCCTTGAGCCACTCATGAATTTGTTGGTGGGCGGAATTGAGTGGGATACATCATGAGATACAAAGAACTAAAATGAGGGTGGTTCTGTTAACATTGGATGGGGAAAGTCTTCCACCAAGTTGATGCAGGTGTGTGTTGGCGGTACTCCATAAATATGGGTTTGTGGTGCATTTGATCAGGGTGATCAAGGTAATTTACGTTACCCCAAGGGCTGGGGTGGGAGTTAATAGAGCTTTTTCCAAATATATAATATACAGTGGTACAATTCACATAGCTTCACCTGTTGTCACCACTAGAGGGAGCTGTAGGGTTAGGATATATAGTGGCCCTACTGTGTGAATGAAAACCTGCTCTTTGGCCCGTGTACACAGGCCTGTACACTAGTATTGAATATTTTAACCAGATTATTGTACATCTTTCAAACGCTTTGCTTTTTAATTCAGAGAATGGACATAAGCTGGCAAAGGGAATTTGTCAATTTTTATATGGCAGGATAATAAATTTCATATCAATAAGAGGATGCTATACAGGGAGTGGGAGATAGGAGGTATGAGTTGCAAAGATAGTAGGAGTTATTTGAAGGACACTCAACTCTGTATTATGGGTCATTGGATGAAACCAATATGTGACAAACCCTGGTTGTCTATGGAGCAGAAAGTGACAGAGAGGTACACATGGGCACAGCTGTGGCCAAAGAGTCTGTGTAACAATCCCATTATTATAACCATGCTCACTGTATAGGATGACATATGAAGAAGGAAGAGTATTGCGTCCTTTCCCTCACCATTCATGATAGTAGTAGGCAATCCATAATTTTCACCAGGTCTACAGAAGCACAAATCTAAACTATGGAAGGCAGAGGATCTGTTTCGAAATGGCTCTTTCAGAAGCTTTTAAGAATGTAATGTTACTTTTTTGGGGTTACTGAGCAGGATAGATTGCAATAATTCCGAATAAACCACTGGGCACTTCATCATACAGTTAAGCCTGGAGGGTCCAGAGATCTAACACCCTTCGAGAAGTTCCTTCAACAGGCAACAACCATGACATGTCTGAGCTCTAATATATATACAATTATTATGACTCCAAGATGCCTGGGTCTTGAAAAATATATAAGCTCTCGGCAGAAAGACTTTGCTCGGGAGATGGACCCACTTGCTTGGCTGGAAATATGGATGAATATATGTAGAATGTCACCCTGGGTGTAGATGCTTGATATCCAATACAAGCTTATCCATAGGTGGTATACAACACTGGCCCTTCTGAACAGATAACACCCACATTTGTCCTCTCTGTGCTGGAGTGACTGTGGGTTGGTGGGTTCTGTGATGAATCCTGCAGAGTCCTCACAGAAACCCTACCTAAAGTCTCCTCCCAGCTGGCCAGGATAAGGTGGCCGCTACCTGATCTTAATCTTGGGGGTTTTACCCAGGATGATCACCTGGGAGGAGAAGGAACCCAGGGGAATAGGAGGACTCTGTTGGATGAGACGCTGAATTTATCTTCCTAGAGGAAGAGACATCAGTGGTGCCAAGATATGTAATTGCTTGTTGTCAGAGTGGGATCTCTTATTCAAAAGCTACTTATTTTTGGGGTTATGAAAACGGCCATAACCAATCTTTTATCCGGCATACACCTCCCCCTTATAAAGTGACCCACATCCATAATGAGAGGAACTCTTGTGGTCAACAAGGGAACCTAAAAAGTGAACTTCAGAGGCATGCCCTTCTAAATTCTGATAAAGCTAACTCTCCTTTGGCTCCAAACCAATCATTGATTCCTTCTAAATTACCTCCTGAAAGTGTAGTTTATAATAGAAGTGAAGTTAGAACATGTCAAAACAATGTTCAGCAAGATGAAGCTAATTATAACATTGGTGATTTCAAGGCCTACAATGGCCAAAGTACTGGGCTCGGCAAGAGGGATTTGGAGGCACTAAACTGCAGGGTGCAGTCCTTTGATTCTAATGAACCACACCTGACAGGGTCTGGTGAGTATAAAGGGCCCCCTCAAGTGCAGATAAAGAAGTGTACACCCTGGTTATCGCTTTTACCATTGGGAAATTAAAGACTCTTTTGACCGGTTGTGGTTTAGTTCAACTTATTACATTTTTCCCTTAAATCGAAAATGCAAATTGATGGCAGTTCATTTGCTGTCTAATGATTATGAACCTGATTGGGTCTAATTGTTCCAACTTAAATATTGTGATTTTTCCTGTGGATTACTTATAGGTAACTGAAAGGTTGAATTCCCTTACTTTCTTGTATTCGTTGCTTAGTGGTCACAGTTTACGTCACTGGGACATTTATTCAGTGCTAGGTTTGTGATATCTTGTAAAGAGAGCGTGGTGCTTTATAGTAACAGGTACGTCACTGGGATATTTGTTCCAAGCCAGTCCATTGCTGGCTGTCTCATTTCATAATGTCTTGTAGAAGGTACTTGATACGTGATGGTCCCAGTTGCCTCACTGGGACATTGTTCAAAGCAAATTCAATGTTGGCTGATTCTGTCTCCCAGCTGATTCTGTCTCCCGACACGTGTTTCCCCGTCCCTTTGGGGGCGGTTCCTCAGGGGAGGGATTTCCGTTACCCTATTCTCTTATTTAGGATACTGGTATTCCTTGAATACGATTTTTTAGTGTCCTTAAAGTCAATTTTCACATGCAGAAATCACTGTTTGGGATACCTTGGGACAAAGTTGTAATACGTATTTAGACACATGGTTTAAGCATTGAGCATTTTGAATAGAGAGTTGCAATTGGCTATATGCACAGCTGGTCCGTACTTACTGATATTCCTTTATTGCGATTTAAGAGTGTCCTTATAGTCTGTGTTCTCAAGCAGAAATTGTGGGGATATTGTGTTCTAGAGGAAAATGAACTAGCATAAGTATGGGATTGCAAAGGAATATAATCTGGTGCATATTATTTGGTCGAAAAAACCGTCTATTGTTGAAGCTCAACACTATTCTAAACATGAGAAATGGAAAGCCTTTCTAAAAAAAAAAGTGGGTGTCATTAATTGATAATTATATGGAATTGAGATTGTTGCTTCTATTCTTATAGAAAGGAGAGGTTCTGGTGCCAAGACTCAATTTAAATCTCCATTTAGTAGCGTGATGTGCTCACCTTGTGGTCTTTTCCGTTTGCTCGTTGTCCGTAGTGAGACTCGCATTGTTTGGTAATACTGTGTTTACGGCGCTATGCATCTTTAGATGCAGTAGCGCCTTCCGATGACGTCATTGCGTGATTCGCGTCATGACGTATTGGCGTGTATCTATCGCGGCCGCCATGTTGGTTTGGGCTTTGTTGTAGTTCAACAGTCTTTGTGTTTATCAATGCTCTAAATTCGTGTTTACATTTCATTTACATCTCCAAACTTATCATTTTGCATTTGTTTAGTTAAATAGGTTGTAATTCAATGGCCTTATTGAATATGGGCAAGCTCCTTTGGATTATATTATATGATAAATTGGTATGTCGCCCTGAATGGTTAATCCAATTAAGAAAAATTTGCATTTTGGGCGAAGACAAAAAATAGAAAGTGATTTTTATGTCTATTTTTATTTGATTAATTATTTGTGTTACCTGTGGGAAGAGGGGCTGATATACAATGATAATGTGCTGTGTAGTCTGCTGTATGGGGCAGCTGATCTTTACTAGGCATGATGAGGAATAAATTGAAGTTTTTGATTTATTTTCATAAAAAGTGATGGAGTTCTTGGTCTGAATTTAGACCTGTATGGCATGTATCCATATTGCATATCCATTTAGCTTCTCGTTGGCGTAAAATATGTTCAAGATTTCCTCCTCTCAGTGGTGGTTTCGCTTTCTCAAGGCCAAACAATGTTAGGTTGTTGAGGTCTGCATCTTCATGGTGATTCATAAAGTGTATTGCTAAGGGAGACCTAATATCTTTGTTTTTGATGGATCTAAGTTGTTCACCGATCCTGGTTTTGAGTTGCCTGGTTGTGCTTCCGATGTAAAATTTTGTACATTGACATTTTATTGCATAAATTACAAATGCACTGTTGCAATTTATGAGTTGCTCAATTTCTTTGGTTTTGCCTGTGGGTAATTTTACCGTTTTCTTTCCGTTGTCCGAATAATTGCATATTTGGCAATTGCCACATCTATAGTTTCCTTTGAGAGGTGCCTGTAACCAGGCTATCGTCGTTGTTCTTGATTTGTTGGATGGTGCTTGGAAATCTGACAGACTTAATTTGTCTTTTAAACTTGGTGCTTTTCTGAAAGTTATTGTTATTGTTGGATGTTCGTCCAGTGTACCATGTAAGTCTTGGTCTATTTGTAAAATATTCCAGTTTTTGGACAGGATGTTTTTGATTATGTGGTTATCGGAGCTATATGTGGTAATAAATCTGGTCTTGGGAAAGTGAGAACCTGTCGTGGCAGGCTGTTAGGAGAAGCAGTAGGTGGAGTAATGGTCGACACTCCACGTTGCAGTGGCAGCAGAAGTTGCAAGAAGGTCAAGACGCCAGAGCCACCGCTGTGTGTGAGGCAGATGCCAGCTTTGTGAGCGTATATGCCCTTCAAGACACTGTATGGAGGGGTTGCGCAGCGGAAAGCGTTGTCTTGGGAAGTTTTCCCCCTGAGGACTTTGTATGCAGAGGTGGCGCGGTGGGAAGCGTTTATTTTGAAAGCTTACCCCCAAGTAACGTGTGCTCCAGTTGCAGGCGAGCACAGAAATGCTGGTGAGCGAGGAACGCTCCTTTCCCAACCAGCGTGTGCTGCGGGAACAAGAAAGCAGTTTCTTACCTGATGACGGGAAGCGGAGGAAGCAGAAGACAAGAAGGCAGCTGAGCAAGCGGACGCGTATGCAGCACCCGGTGAGTTCACTAGTTGTATGTGACCCCGGAACGCTCTGTAATACCTTTGAATAGAAAACTAATGTAAAGAAGCAGAAATGGCAAACGAAGGATCATTTTGCATACCAAACTAAGGCTTACCAATTAATTTGGCAGAGTAAGAACAGTGGGGTCAATGGTAATTGTGAAGGCAACAAAAAACATCATTGCCAAAGCCAAAAGAGGGCAAAAGTAAAATACATTACTAACAGCCAATGTTGCCAAAACCTAAAGAAGGCAAGTAAGAAACAAACCATTGGTAATCCTATTGTCACAGAGAGGAAGAGGCAGTAGTGTATAAAGACCCAAACAAGCAGTGTTTAAGGCACAGAGCAGCAAGTGTGATAAAAAGCAATTGTCTGCATTTGGATGGTGCAAGAAGTGGCAGAAGTGCTGCCCTCCTAATAGCCAGTGTTCAGGAGGAGAGGAGCATAATCTGCCTTGCAGGTAGCAATCCCAAGGGTGGAACAAACAACATCTGTGTGTTTTGTTTTCCAAGCAGAAGTAGCCCATATTGAAGTTGTTGATACTAAAATTGTTAAAAACCAAAATACTTTGGGCCTGATTCATGGAAGTGTTTTATAGTGGCGCAATCCCATAGGAAAAGATTCCATGATTCAGGCCCTTTGTTGTGGCCGAAGAGCTGCCTTCTGATAACCAGTATTCAGGATTAGAGGAGCATAATCTGCATTTCATGTGGCATAAACAGCACCCATGTGTTTTCATGTTTTATTAGAGGTGTTCATTCATGAAGCTGTTGAAAGTTAAACAGACTTTGTTAAGTTGTTACTGAGTGAACTTTACCACAGAAGTACTTGCAGTAGAGTAGAAGCTTACTAGTCCTGGCAAGTGTAAGGAACTTTATAGAGTTAGGCTGGGCAGGTGAGTGGACTAGGCATAAGTTGAGCAAGTACTACGTTGTGGTTAAAGACTGTGGAGAAGAAGTGGCAAAGCCACTACCTGATGTTGTGGATCATTGTGAAATCATCCTGACAAACTATTTATTTATGTTATGTTATGTTATTTATTTATTTGTAATGCGCCGGTAACTCGCGTGTTTCGGAGCGCAGAGACATGGACATGAAGGCAAACAAAATGGGACGAGACAGTTCCTAATGAGATCGAAGGTTTAGTGGGTCAAGGATGGCGAGGTCAATTAAAGAGATACATTTTCACTAACTTACGAAAACGTAAGTAGTTGGGTTCTTTCCTTATGTGGACTGGCAGATTGTTCCAGATACCTGCTGTAATGACTGGGAAGGATTTTCCCAGTCCAGACCTACGTTTGTGTGGCATTACAGCGATCCTGTTTTGATCCGAGGATCCTAAGGCGCGGCTTGGGACATAAGGATGTACTTTCGATTTTAGGTAGCGTGGTGCCTTCCTGGATGCATCTGTGAGCTATTGTAAGCGCCTTGAAGTGGGTTCTACTCTCCACTTTGAGCCAGTGTAATTCCTTCCTGGATTTACTGATGTGGTCTGATTTGGATTTGCCTTTGATTATCCTAACTGCGTTGTTTTGGATAATCTGGAACGCCTGTATGCTTTTTTTGTTGGCTCCTAGCATAAGTGCATTCCCGTAGTCTAGACGAGAGAGGATGGTTGCTCTGGCCACTATGGCGCAGTTGTTCTCTGAAAGGTACGGTCTAATGGTTCTGAGGAGTCTCAAGTAATAATTGCATGTTGTTACTGAGTGAACTTTACCACAGAAGTACTTGCAGTAGAGTAGAAGCTTACTAGTCCTGGCAAGTGTAAGGAACTTTATAGAGTTAGGCTGGGCAGATGAGTGGACTAGGCATAAGTTGTGAAAGTACTACGTTGTGGTTAAAGACTGTGGAGAAGAAGTGGCAAAGCCATTACCTGATGTTGTGGATCATTGTGAAATCATCCTGGCAAACTATTTATTTATGTTATGTTATTTATTTATTCATTTGTAATGCGCCGGTAACTCGCGAGTTTCGGGGCGCAGAGACATGGACACGAAGGCAAACAAAATGGGACGAGACAGTTCCTAATGAGATCGAAGGTTTAGTCCGTCAAGGATGGCGATGTCAATTAAAGAGATACGTTTTCACTAACTTACGAAAGCGTAAGTAGTTGGGTTCTTTCCTTATGTGGACTGGCAGATTGTTCCAGATACCTGCTGAAATGACTGGGAACGATTTTCCCAGTCCAGACCTACGTTTGTGTGGCATTACAGCGATCCTGTTTTGATCCGAGGATCCTAAGGCGTGGCTTGGGACATAAGGACGTACTTTCGATTTTAGGTAGCGTGGTGCCTTCCTGGATGCATCTGTGAGCTATTGTAAGCGCCTTGAAGTGGGTTCTACTCTCCACTTTGAGCCAGTGTAATTCCTTCCTGGATTTACTGATGTGGTCTGATTTGGATTTGCCTTTGATTATCCTAACTGCGTTGTTTTGGATAATCTGGAACGCCTGTATGCTTTTTTTGTTGGCTTCTAGCATAAGTGCGTTCCCGTAGTCTAGACGAGAGAGGATGGTTGCTCTGGCCACTATGGCGCAGTTGTTCTCTGAAAGGTACGGTCTAATGGTTCTGAGGAGTCTCAAGTAATAATTGCATGTTTTTCTTTATGTATTGAGTCTGGGCTTCTGCTCCTAGTGATGCTTCCATCATCATGCCCAGGGTTTTACTTTCTCAAGTACTTTGATGGTGACGTCTTTGATCTTAAAGTTTGCGTAGTCATGGGACAGTGAGTTTCTGGCTTGGGTGGAACCGAAAACCATCAGCTCGGTTTTGCTGCCGTTCAAACACATCCAATTGGAATCCATCCATTGTTCAACGATGTTATAAATTCTGATTAGATTGTCATTGTCAGTTTTATGGTCCCCGCTAAGTTCCAGTACCAACTTTTTATCATCCGCATAGTTGGTAAAGAATATATCTGCATGATCTAAAATGTAGCATACATATCTAATGTAGAGGTTGAACAGCAGTGGGGACATGCTGGCTCCCTGAGGAACCCCGCAAAGGATCTCTCTTTCCATGGAGAATTTGTCTCCCCAATGGACTCGAGATGTCCTGTTTTTTAGAAAAGACATTTCTGTTGCTATTCATGAATTGTGGAAGTGTTTTTGGTTCTTCAGACGATGTGTAGAACTGTTCGTTACCAGTGCAGAAACAAGGATTATTTTTTTTTAGCTGTTGGAAAAGCTCATTAAGATACTTTTAGAAGAACCTTATCATCAGCACTTGGTTGAAAACCGGATCTTTCTGAATTATGAACTGTTACAAATTCCTGCTTTGAATCTGGGGTAGGGCATATTACCAGTATCACAAGAAGAAACAGTTACTGAGTTTGTTTGACATAACTGTTGTTTTGTTATATTTTTCTTTTATATGTTTATTGTATGTCTAAGTGTGAGGGACAGATTCTTTTGATTAGAGTGTTTCCTTTGGTTATTTTGATAGGGAGGGAAATTCTCTTTAGG
Organism: Ambystoma mexicanum; assembly: GCF_040938575.1. Taxonomy (NCBI): domain Eukaryota; kingdom Metazoa; phylum Chordata; class Amphibia; order Caudata; family Ambystomatidae; genus Ambystoma; species Ambystoma mexicanum. Next base: position 1,383,718,828 of record NC_090929.1, on the reverse strand, counting down.
GTATGAATAGTGGGACGTTTATCAAACACTTTTAAGTTAATAAAATGGCATCTTATGAAAAACCTTCAAAAAGGTGTCCGCCACACATTTCTGACCCCTCACAGTTTTTTTTACCATATTTTGTTTGATTGTCCGGCCCTGAGAGGATTTGGTTGGAGGTTAGATCAGCCATTGCTAAGATCTTGGGGAACTTTGTTCCTGCAGATCATGCCTTCTGCTTGTTAGACTACTCTGGGGACTGGCAAAAGTGTGCCATCTTGAATGTTAGGCTGATGTGGCTAACCAAGTTGTGGGAGACGATTGCCTTGGAAAAGATTACACCTGCACTGCATGAAACATCTTTATGGTTCCTAGACATTTGGTCACTTGTTTGTGTTAGTATCCAGCAAAGGTCAATGAGCTTGTAAAACAAAAACTCATTGCTCCTCGACCAGGTCTTACCTGCTCAAAAAGGTTCCGACCTCTGTGGCGTCCAGAGTTCTTTCCGTGACTAGCCACCATGAAAAGGGAGAAGGGACTACGTGTATGGCTTACATGAGGACTCATTAGGGAAAAACTCTGGTAGAGCAGTCAAGCAACTGAAAAATGTTGGGGTGTCATGCCAGAGTGGAAGAATGGAACCTTCGGTCCCACAATGGAAACTCATAAGTCTCTGCTGGTTCTTGGATGTCAGGGTTATAGGAAGGCGGGGTACTAGAACTAGGCTGGGAGTGAGGACACACAGGCTTAATTGTGTGCAGGCAGTTTTAGGTTGGCAACAAAGGAAACTGCATACTATGTTCCTTAACCATTCAATCCAGAGATCTGCAGTAGCCAGCTCACAAGATGGAGGATTGAGCAGTAACCCAGGGCAAGATGGAGATTCCCCTAAGTAACATTCTACAATGGCATGTAAAGGACAGGTTGGAGATGAACTCTTTTCCCAACTGCCTTTCATCCTAATTGTCATGAGAAGAAGCCATGTTTTAAATTTGCTCCTTTGAGGCCTACCTTTGGAAAGTGACCAGGACAGATGTTGACGATTTAGGAAGATCAGCTGCAGCAACTATTTACCGGTGTGATCGCTGCAATTTGAGAGCTAGTTTATGATTATTCAGAATTTCACATTCGTTTTTTATGACTGGATAACTGGCTCGAACTGATTTTCAGACGTTCCTTTTGGTACTAGCATTTTATGTACAGCATTTATATAACGCAAAGTTGGTGAAAAGGAACAACCTTCTATATAGAGAACAAGACAGTCATTTGTTACCCTGAGGTATAGTACACGGGATAGCTGAACTATTTAAGTTCTGCACTTGCTTTCGCATATAAAAGTAGACGCATTCTGAAAGGCTCAGCGATTTCACTCAAACGTGTTGCCGGCAAGATACACGTATAAAACTAAAGTTAACTGTGGAAAGCACGCTTGTCACTAGATGGCGTTTGAAGTTGCGACTCACGCATACAATGCCTCATGTAAGGAAATACAGTTATTGTTAAAGTAAACACTTACCTCTAACAGATGAGATTACCTGATCCCGCATAGTGGTTACATTAATTAGCGCCACCAAAGTTATTTTTTAGCTCGTTGCTCCTCTGAGAGCTCTGGTGGCCATTTTTCTTTGGCTCTAGGGTAGTTGTAGTTTTTTCAGATAATACTGCAGTAGTTCTAGAAGAGAAGAGTACAGATTAGGTTAGTTAAGTTTTACCTTTAAAAACACTTTGGAGAAGCAGTACAATTAACAAAAGTAAAGTTTAAAAGAGTGAGTAGGACACTAGTTCGCTTTAAAGGTTGCTGAGATAAGAAAAGAAAATACTTGCCTGAGGAAAAGCAAGGTTATGAATTTGCAAATACAAGACTTTAAGAAATAAGACTTTTCTGCTATGAAAATTGGACAGGAAGTTATAAGAAAGGTGTTTCAACAACAGGAATACAGAGCATACAGTGTTCTCCACATGCAACTACAACTGAATATAATCCTCTAGGCATAGACAGAGGATACATAGGTAATACTTGGAGGGAAGAGAGGAAGGTGGGGTGCTGAAGGTGCTTAGTAATAACATTACTTAATTTGTGTACGGGGAGCCCAGCAGAGAACCAAGAGGTGTCTTTTGTTATTTTATCCAATTCCCCTTTCCCCCAGGCTGACCTAAACCTTGTTTGAATTAAAAGATCAGTGGGACACAGAGCAGTCATGAGGCACTGTGGGGTTCAGCAGCTTCTACAGGGAAAAAATTAAGAGGTTCCGGACATTGAATTTGTTTCTGAAGTTCAGGGAGGAGATACCCCAAAAGCTGGTCGTGAACAATGACTACCTACTTGCTTACTGCCATACACTACTCCAATTTATTTTGTCACACAGTTCCTATACATCCGCAATGCTTTTTAATGTGTATGTTCGGCATTCCAACTATTTTGCCTATGCAAGCACCACACACAAGTAAAAATGTGACAGGAATCCTCCATTAATCAAATGTGCTAAAAATCTAAAATCTTCCTCTCAGCCATAGTGGTGTCAAGGAATTCCAGTCCATTTTGATTTGCTCTATCAGAAGTGGCGCAGTATCCCGGCCAACGCAATTTGCGTTACCGCATCTCGGTCCGGGGCAATTTGTGCCAGTTCCAGAGTTGCAGGGGGGCTGTAAATCCCCATTCCCCATTGGGTCCATAGCAACCAATGGGGTTGGGGGTGCTATTACCGCTGGCAATAATAGCACCAAAAACGGGCAGTAAGTGGACATTTTTACCTCCAGCTTTTTGCTGGAGGTAAAACTCCAATTTACCACCTAACTCGAGATTGGGCCAACCCTTAAATGCGGCAGTAATAGTGTTACCGCCGGATTTAAGGGCTGAGGCCCGACAAACAAAAAGTATCTGTCGACAAAATGTACTCCAACTGCCACCAGACTTTTTTTGGGCATGGATAGGAATACAGCTGAAGGAAATAGTGTAAAGTATATGATTAGCGCAGAAATCGTCTTTATTTTGTAAATCTTTACTAAGCTCCAAGCCTTTCAATTCCATTTGCATAACCTAATGGGGTTTCTCACCTTTACATTAAATAAGCCATACCTTCATGGAAGAAGCAGTAATCGATTCTAGAATCTTGCTTTGTAGTCGCACTTTACTTCTTCCTTAAATATCTTTGAACTATTTCCAGAATGTGGTTTATGAATGAGATTCAATTTTCGATATTGAGATTGTCTTATGTGAGACTTCTAAAGGTCAAGCATCCTAATTGTGATCTTCTATTTATATAACTGAAATGCCCCAATAGGCTCCTGCTAAATGTCAAAGATCACTAGCAGGGACGCCTGCGCTCCCTTTTCTGTTACCTTGTAAACACATGCTTTTCCATCCCATATGCCCCTCATCTAAGTCGTCACAGTATCCATCTTTAACTATAACTCAAACTCTTGAGTTTGCTTTTGCTCCTGGAAACATTGAAGAAAGTCGACCATTGGATCTATCTGCTGGAATCAAATTTGGAATTCTCCCATTTTTGCAGGTCTACACAATGCATGGTACCTTCATATGTATGCTCACAAGTCCCAAGTTGGGTTCCATCCATTTTATTAGCCAATCAAGCAGGAATTCAATATGTTATTGTGGGCTGTTCTTAATTTATATTTAATGTGTGACCCAGGCTGGTATCAGCCATTTCAGGTGTGTTATTTGAAATAACAATTTGAGAACTCTGACCTATACTCATTTGCAGGGCTTTCTTTGGTTATCCGAGACTCTTAAACGTTAATCACGTGCCTTTATGTGTTTTGAACCCACTCATTACTTTTGGTATCCTTAGAATATGAGTTGTGGATACTTTACTCAATATATTTATGATATTTTCTGGTTACAAAGCGTAAGGGTTAAGTGCTTGCCACTGACAACGGCCAGACTACATTTTGCTAAATTAAATCCCCAAAAGACTGACTCAGCCCTTCATCCTTCTGAAGTTAATAATTTGAGTACCTTTAACTTGGGTAATAATAATGGCGGCACTTAGAAGCTCTGGAGGAATCTGACATGAAGCCTTAAATAAAAACCTGAAGATGTTGATATTCGAGCAACCAGGTGGCAAGATATTCACCGTGAGATTGAAGGCATGTTGGTACTTTTGTGCAGGGGGCTCCTAGCATTTCCAGGCAAAAGTAAATGTTTGTCATTGCTGACTACACTGGCTCTACTCCCATATACATTCACACCACAGAATCGAAAGTAAGACAGCATTACTCACTGACACAAAACGTTCAAGGATTTTGGGCAGTCAGTAAAAGTGACTATTGTTTCTATATCACGAGGTCAGTCTTACAGAGCGGTCTCAGGTTTCCGGTGGCAATCAGTAAAAACTCCAGCCAGTCCTGTTTTGATTGGAATTCTGGTCGTGTTCCTAAATTTAAAGGGGACAGAATAAAACTACAAGTTCCAGAATTCAAAGGGAAAATAATCACGACTGTATGGCCGTCTCGCACCTGGCCACGCGAAACTTGAGAGCTGTACCTTATACGGCCTCATTCCCAGTTCTGCGGTGCAGTAAAAAATGGTGGTAATTCCTCAACCTCCATTTTTTTGCAGTAATAGAATTACTGCCATGTTCCCCGCACGGCCTAATTCCTCCACTTTACCTCCAAAAATGTGCACATTTACTGCACGTGTTAAATCTGCCAAAATCCTCATGGAGTCATACAGACAAAAAAATGGGGAATGTCACCGTTGTCACCCCACTCGTAATCCTTCAATAAATGTGTAGGACCAAATGGCAGTAACAGGAATTGAGTTTGACAGTTATTCCTTTGAAATACTGCAAAATGACTACCAAACTCTTAATGTGGTCCAACGTTCTGTAAAGAAAAAGACAAACAGCTTCATTTCGAATACGGTGATGCCATGAAAAATGGTGGAAATTCCGTTAGTGTCTATTTTTGGCAGTAAGAGAATTACCACCATGTTTATTGCACTGCTGAATTCTGAGTTCGCAGGGGAAGTGGCGGATTTACCTCTAGCATGTATCTGGATCATCCACTTTACCTCCAAAATTGGGAGATTTTCTGCAGCTGTTTTACTACTTGTGGTAATTCCACTAAAATCCCAATGGAAAGAACACTGCTATTACGCCAATCGTAATCCCGTAGGACATTTGCGGGACAGAGTTGCTGTAACAGTAATCCAGTTTAGCAGTAATTCTGCAGGAAAAACATTGTATTATCACCAAAATCGTAATGGGACCCAAAACCCCCAGTTAGCCATGTTGCAAAAATGAGAATTATATTTGAATAAGAAGTTTCCTATGTATTGCGTCTGACCGTAGATCAAGTTCTTACTTAGAAATAGGTAGTGAGAAATGTGCTTAACCTAGCACATACATGCAGGACACCTGTATCTGGCAACAGTCGTCAGGCAAGGCAGGTTATTTCTTAGGGAATTAAGGTGTGTTTATGGGACATACATATGGTTGCATTTTCTAGAGGAAGAAATTACTGAGTCATCTCACCGCAGAATGTGTGTCGAGGCAAACCTAGAGTCAGTCCAAATCTATGGGAAACGTTGTGAAATCTGCGGAATCGGAAATTCCATAGTTGAAGAGGGGAAATCTGCTGGAATTGTCCAAACATATCTGCAGGCGATTTCTAAAATGTGCAGAGACATTCCAAAGTCTCTGCTCATAAGAAATCAGCATGTTCTGCTGGAAAATCTGGCACGTAGTTTTGGACTGTCTCAAAAGAAATTAAGATAGGGATGTGCCCATTCTTTTGGAAACACAAACAAACAAGTCAATCTTTGCAGAGTATTTTCTCAAAAGACATTGGTGTGCCTGGCAAGTGTCACACACAGTAAATAAGACACCATGTGGAAATTAAGAGAGCTTGAAAAGTGCAGTTCTGATTTCATGTGATTACAATGATCATGTGTGTACTATGAGTATAGCTTTCCGGCTATGCATTTGTCTTTGTTTGTGCTAGGAACCGTATTCTTGTCATAAACATGTATCATTGATATGTTTTAAAGATGTTTGGGAATGGCAGTTTACACGGTGCATAGAAATAATACACTTCAATGAGAAAGAACTTTACAGTGGTCTGCACATTTTGAGTGTGCAGATATTTTAGTCTATAATCCCCATCCGTCCTAGCCATCATAGTCAATGTGGTCAATGGTAGGGCTCATTGTCAATAATATCTAGTGAGCACCAGATCGCAGACCCTTTACCTGCATTAATGTGAAAATGTTTAGTACGTTATTTATTTTACATTGTCCGTTTGAATTCAAGGGCAATTTTGTTATTGAGGGCAGAGGGAGAACAAAAAAATGACCAATAGCTGGCTATGAAAGATAAATAAATGCGCAGAGACATTTAAATGCACCAATTCTAATTGTTTTCTCAATTCTTCCCAAAGGGCGTCGGGCGCAAGAAGGCTGACAAAGGGAAAGGGGGGCAGGCTTCGCAGAACTTTGTTCAGTGGGCTCATGACGTGCCTCCAAAAGCAACCACCTATCTTGATGGGTATAGCAATTACCAAACATCCTACCTCAACCCACAAGTTTTGGCCTGCCCCTCTATTTTTGGGCGCTACCCCAAATCTCACCTGGTGCGGTCTTTTGGCATTGCCGCCCTTCCTGAGAACGATGTTGCACGTTCTGCGGACGCCAATATTCAGACTACATCAACACCACCCAATGTTGAACCTGTTTCCCATTCATGCTTTCCTGACTCCCCAAACCACCCCCAGTGAACTCTTCCTAGTGTGTTCATCATTATGAGTAATGTGTATAATGTAAGCAAAGCACGACTAGCTCTGCCTCTAAATGTTATTCATTTTCATTTTAACATAGCCTGACTTTATCATAATTGTGTTTTGTACACTAAGCAGTTGAATTTGTACGTCAATATGCCACTCTGTAAACGGCCAAAATTGTAAAATAAACTGATTTCTACTTATAAAAACATTCTCTGTATTTATCGAAAAATAAAACCGCTATTCAAGTATTGCATTGTGTTGCGCAATTATTTATGCTAGTTTAATATTAGATTATAGCTACTGTAGTTGATTGAAGAATCACGTTTAATGAAGGTATGCTAGTAGAATGTTTTGGTTTAATGATTACACTCTGCAGATGGGTGCATCTTGCAGCTCACAGTTTTTTGTTTTTTTTTTAAATATTTTTTTATTGGTTTTACAACATGAACAATCAACATAACCCGCTCCATCCCCCCGCCCTTTCCCCCCCAGAATGTCCACCGTTCTATTTAGCTTCTGTTTGCAGAGTCAGTGACTTATCTGAACATATCAAGAATTCTAATTGTATGTGGGCACCACTGTTCCATATAGTCGCTTTGTAGGTAGTCCAAGGTGTCCGACCAATCCTCCCTGAATTTCTGATAGTTCCCTTGTAGGTTGTATGTCATATGTTCCATTGTTATATGGTACCATGCTCTTCTTATCCAGTCTATTGCAACGGGCGGGGACCGTTGCTTCCATTTTTGGGCGATTTCCAACCACACCCCAACTAAAAGACCCATGAAGTTTCTTTTCTGTGTTTTGGAGAGGGTTTTGTCCTTCGGGTTCCAAATCCCACATAGCCACACCTCCTCCCCTGAGTCTCGGCCCCCTGGAACATTGAGCTCATGTGGTCTTTCACATCTGTCCAATATTGTTGAAGCTTTGGGCAATCCCACCAAATGTGTCTCCAATTCCCTTCCCCTCCACATGCCCTCCAGCATACATTGGGAGAGTCCCGGAACATTCCGTGGAGCCTCTCTGGGGTATAGTGCCATTGTAGGAGAATTTTCATCCACATTTCTTTCGAGTGGATGGCCCTCGGTAATTTAGATATCATCCCCCACGTGTATTCCCACTGTCCCCTTGGGATCGTCCTTCTCAGGGTTTTTTCCCCACCTCTTAATATATTGCCAGGTGACCTTTTCTCCTACGGAGTTGATGAAACCATATGTAATTGATACAAACTTTTTGGACCCGTCGTTTGACATGGTGTATTGCTCAAATGGGGTTAATTCTCTGGTGGCTGCTTGTCTTATTCTCGGTGTGTCTAGCCAATGGTACAGTTGGTCATATTTATACCTATCCGTCCCCTTCAGGTGCAGTAGGGTCGTGCAATCTTCAAAGGTCCTTATTTGTTGTTCCTGATACAAATCCCCTACCATATTGCAACCCGCTTCCTCCCACTTTTGGAATGTCTTATTCTCTAGACCTGGTGGAAATTCTGGGTTTCTAAATAGGGGCATGAAAGGGGCTGGGTCTTTAGTTAGTGTACCTTTCTTAGTTACACCGTCCCATATTTCCAATGATGCCTGCATGATTTCGCTTATGCGTAGATTGGGATGTCTGTGTGTCTTTCCTGCCCATAGCATCTGTCTTGTCGGGGCGTTCGCCACTGCCCTATCTTGAGCAACCCACAGATTTTGGGACTCTTCCAGAATCCATTCCTTCAGGACCCATAATTGGGCTGCCTCATAGTACCTTCTAAAGTGGGGTAGAGCGCAACCCCCTTCTTTTCGTGAGGCTGTTAGTACCGAGCTTGAAATTCTAGGGGTTTTCCCTTGCCAGATGTATTCCTGGACTGCTTTCTCTAGGGATTTGAAGAACGCCTTCGGGAGTCTTATTGGTAGGGCCTGAAATAGATATAAGAGTTTGGGTAGGATGGTCATTTTGACGACCGTTATGCGCCCCCACCATGATATCGATAACGGGTTCCACCTTTCCATGTCCCGTTTGACTTGTTGCAACAGGTTTGGGTAGTTTTGGGAGTATAATTGCTGTATTTTATGTGTTAAGGTGATACCCAGGTATTTGGTCCCTGTCGTAGCGATTTTTAGTTGGAGAGAGCCTGCTACCGATTGGATTTGGGTTGTGTCTCCCGCCAGTGTCAGTAATTCGGATTTGTGTCTATTTATCTTGAGGCCGGATATAGAGCCATAGTTGTCTATCTCCTGGAATGGTATAGGGAGAGAGTTTTCGGGATCTCTCAACGTTATTAACATATCAGCATATGCCACAGTTTTGTGGTTAATACCTCCCATGTCTATTCCCTTTATGTTTTGGTTGTCTCTTATTCGCGCTAGCAGTGGTTCCAGGAAAATTGCATTTAATGGGGGGGATAGTGGGCAACCTTGTTTCGTCCCTCTCTCGATTAGTATTTTATTAGTCAGGAACCCATTCACCGCTATTCTAATGCTGGGGGATTTGTAATTGGCTTTTATCATATTTATGAATGTTTCTCCTATGCCCATTTTCCTCAGTATGTGGAATAGGAGGGACCATTCTACTCGGTCAAACGCTTTCTCTGCGTCCAGATTTAGTATCGCTGCCCATTTTTCCTATCTTTTCCATGATGTGGAAGACCCTCCTAATATTATCGTGTGTTTGTCGTCCGAGGACGAAACCAGACTGGTCCTGATGGATCAGTTTAGGTAGCACTTGAGTGAGTAAGTCTGTAGGCCAGGATTTTAGTATACAGCTTGGTGTCTAAATGTATCAATGCTATTGGTCTATAGGAGGTCGGAGACTCGGATCTTTCCCCTGTTTGTGTATCACCAGCATCTTGGCCTCGTTCATCGTTGGGGTGATGTCGTGTTTTTCTTTGAAGGAATTAAATAATTCGGTCAAGGTCGGGGCCAGTATGTCCCCATATTCCTTGTAGAATAGCGCCGTGTAGCCATCAGGGCCCGGGGCCTTGTTTCTGGGGAGGTCTCTGATTGCCTTATTGACCTCTTCAATAGTTATGTCCCTATCTAATGTGAGTTTTTCTGTGGCGGATAGCACTGTAAGGTCCACCCCCTCCAGATATGTTTTTTTGGAGATTTTCATCGGGATGGTCTGTGGAGTACAACGTTCTGTAGAACCACACCATTATCTCCCCCATTTCGGTTGTTTGGGTCTTTCTATTCCCTTTATCGTCGCGGAGGGCCAATATGGTCCTATCTAGTTGCTTCCCCTTAAATTGTCTAGCTAGAAGTTTATCAGCTCTGTTGGCCTTAGTGTAGTACCAATGTTTAGCCTCAGTAGGTGCCGTTCTGCCTTCTTAGTGCAGATCGCTTCTAACTGACCTTGGACGTGCCTCAGGGCTTTTTGTAGCTTTATAGTTGGTTTCAGCAGTATTTCTGCCTGAATGCTCCCAATTTTGGCCTCCAGCTCCCTCTCCCACTGATAGTTGAGCTTTTCTTTTTGGGCCTTCAATGCGATTAGGTGTCCCCTGGTTACTGCCTTTAGAGCTTCCCATTGTATGTCAGGGTGGTTATTAATTGTAAGGTATTCAGTGATTTGTTCTCGGATTTTATTCCCCATTACAGGATCTCTAATTATGTCCTCTGGGAGTCACCATTTCCATAGCCCAGGCGTCCGTGGTGTTAGTGCTATCTCCGCCCACAAAGGGGCGTGATCCGACAGTGATATGGACCCGATATCTGTCTTTCGTATTTTGCCCAGGATGCCCGGTGAGGCCCATAGGTAGTCTATCCTAGACATTGTATGGTGTACATGTGAATAGTATGTATATCCTCTGAGATTAGTATGTATGTGTCTCCAGATGTCCCCCAGAGCCATTCTTTTTTAGGGCCTCAGAGGGAGTGCTTTGCCCCTGCTGTCTGGGGGTCGATCCGTCTAAAGAGGGGTCCCATGCGATGTTCAGGTTTCCCCGCAATATTATCTCCGCTGTGGAGAAGTGTTCCAGCTTCTCAAGCATGTCCTTCAGAAAACCCTCCTGTCCTGTGTTGGGGGCATATACTGCAGCCAGAGTTAGAGGGCAACCTTCTATAATCGTGTTGGCTAGGAGATATCTGCCCAGAGTATCAGCCTCTGTTTGGAGCACTAGTACCTTTATGGAGTCCCTGAATGCGATCAGGACCCCCACCTTTTTGTCCTTAGCGTTAGCCTGTAATATCTGGTTGTAACCCTTCAGCCGCACTTTTCCCCTGTCCTGTCTCTTTATGTGGGTTTCTTGTAGCATAATGATGTCGTACTTGTCTTGTTTTAGGTAGTGTTCCACTTTTTTCCTTTTGATAGGGGAGTTAAGGCCTCTGATGTTATATGTTAGTACCTTGATACCCATCCCGTCCATAAATGGAAAGACTCTGGTTGAGCCTTATGATCTGAGCTATGGTGGTTCCCGGTATCCCTCCCCTCCTCCCCAAGGCATGCCCCAACTCGCCTTCCTTCCCCTCTGCCCTCAAAACTGCCCTGTGATGAGCCCTGGTTCCTATGTTCGCTCAGGCATTTCGCCGTGTGCGCCATGCTCATCTGACCACAGGGGTTACTTGTAGGGTGTCGCCGGAGCCCTCCCACCCACACCCCCCCCCGCACCTTATCTTTTGGAAAAAATCGTCATCTGCCATCTTGTTTTCTTCGTGTAAGTCTGCGTGGGCATGCCGTATTTACCTCGATGGGGGCTTCCGGAGCTTCCCCTTTTATTGTCATAACTCTTTTGGAGTCGGAGCTCTCCCCTTTTTCTCTACTCTCATCCAGTGCCATTCCGATCTTTTCTGGGGTCTTTTATCTTTCTGTTCTCCTTGTTCTACTTCTCGATCTTGCATGACCAGTAGTTGTTTCCCTTCCTCACATGTCGTTATTCTCCATTGCTTGCCTTCCCACGAGAACAGGAGTCCAAAAGGAAATGGCCATTTATATTTGATCTGTTTTGACGTTAGGAACTTCACCACCGGACCCATTTCTCTGCTTTTCTGTAGTGTTGACTGAGCCAAATCTTGGTATAGCTGTACCTCTTCTCCATTCATCCTGATATGCTCCATTGACCTGGCTTTCCGTAATATTAGTTCTTTCTGGGGATATGAGGAGAGGGCAACTAGTACGTCCCTTGACCGCGTGCCAGGTCCGATCCTCTTTGGACCCACCCTGTGGACCCTGTCGATTCCTACTTCCTCTTCCTCGTCTGCGTTTAAGAATTCTTTAAAGACCTGTTGCACTGCTTCTTTAAGGTGTCTGTCCTCCACCGTTTCCGCCATATTTTCTATTCTTATATTCGCTCTTCGTGATCTATTTTCTAGATCCTCACACTGTAATTCAAGGTTATGAGTGCAGGTCAAGAGTTGTTCTTGGAGTTCTGCATTCTGACGTGCCTCATCGTCTAGGTTTTGGGTTATTTTTTCCAGGGTGTCCGTCCTTTCTCCCAGACTCGCGATCTCTGTTCGTAGTTCTTGTATGGCAGTTCGCATGTCTTTTTTCATGGCTTCGAATTGTGACTGTGTTGCTGCTAGGAATTGCGTCTGGAGCTCCCCGATCCACGATTTCATGTCTTCCTTAGATGCCATCCCTGTGTCCTGCGAATCCGTGCTCTGTGTCGCGGAATGGACCTCTGGGGTCTTCTTCCTAGTGGATATGGAAGGATTGGGGTGTTCTGGCCCCCACAGTTGCGTCAGGCTCTGATCCCCTCTTTTCTGTGATGCTTGCTGGTCTTGTTGCGCTGCCCTCCCTCTAGATTTTGACATAGGTAGGGTAAGATTCGCCTGTAGTATCAGAACTGATTCTCTACCGGGGGTATCCGCTTCTCTGTTTCAGGTCTGCCTGGGGCGCGTGGGGAGTCCACCTGCCTACCTTGCGCCCCGGTCCCTCTGCCCCTTTCTCCATGTACCTGGAGTGTAGGAGACGCCCGTGTTCCCGCCCACTGGTCGTCCCCTCCAGGCCTTGAGGCCTCTGATGTTGTCCTACTCCGTCCGTTATATGTCCTCCACTTAGTGCCGCCTTGTATACGCTCTGGTCCCCGGCGGGATCGGGTCGTTGCTACTGCTGTCTGGAGGTGGTACTTCGGTGCTGTGTTCTTTCTGGTACCTTCTGGAGCGTTCCTTGCCTCCTGTCATGGCCGTCTCCTCCTGGAGCGCGACGCCTCCACTCCTCGGCCTGGAGGCGGCGTGTCTCCGGTTCTCCTCCTCGCGGACACGATCCTCACTACCGCCGTCTTGGGAGCCCGGGCCCGGAGTGCCTCCCGGGAATGTGCTCTGGTGCCGGTGTCCTCGACGCATCCCCGCCCCAGGGAGTCGCCTGCAGCGGGGTACGCCACCGGGCTTGGGTTGCTTAGGTGGTCTCGATGTACTCCCAGTCGAGCATAACGTTTGCTGCCCACGGTGAGTTCTGCCGTAGACAAATTTTTCGGCTTAATTGATGTGCTTTGCTGGCGCGGCCTAGTGGGGGGACGGAGTGCGTCTCACACACGTCCGTTTCCCAGCACCGCCATCTTGGAATCCCCAGCTCACAGTTTTGAGCCATGGAGTGGGCGACTCTGAACGCTGCCAGGCTAGATTTGGACACTGACATTTTCAGAAACTGGCAACATCATTGAAATTGTCAGGTTGTACATTGAAAAAGTCCCCTCAAATAACATGCTCTTGTGATGTTTGTTATGTGGAAGTCCACACAGGAAACAAAAATTGTTTCCTACCATAAAGAACTGCCTTTAGAATTTCTGATTTTATAATTTAAACACAAAACCTGGAATGTCCTCCAAACAGGGTGTTGTTTGTAGCAGCACGGCCTTGGCTATCAACAGATCATTTGAGATTATGATTGACTTCTTTGCTCACATTGGAATGTTTTTATTTCAGTACTAATTAAGCAATATAACCTGAGCGGGGGAACATTACCGGTCATTGAAGTTACAACTGTTGGCCCCGGGGCATTACCTGACTGGCAATGCCTCCTTGCAAGGGTTATATTGCTCTGAGTACCCCGGCACATTGTACTAGGGTACTAATAGTGTATTTATCATAAGTTGAGAAATAGCGTGTTTGCCGTTTCTCCGCGTAAGATAAAACTACAAATCAAGATGGCCACCATGTATCGGGGAGAAGGGTTCACGGCGCCGGTGAGGGACAAGGCAGCGCAAGGTAAGTGGGGTGAGGGTGGAGGAGATTGAATATGTGGAAAAGGGGGGCAGGGTGGAGGGAAGGGGATGCGAGGGAGAGCACTTACCTGATTCCCAGCGAGGGAAGGAGCCCCGGAACAGGGTCTTTGTATGGTAAAGACCCCATTGTGAGCCTCCTCATTGGCTAGGAGGCCACCATACCCCCCTCGCTGGGTACTAATAACTAAAACATTTTAAACAACTGTGCATTTTCTTTGGAAAAACTGAAAAATGTTTGCAGATATATATGTGACTGAACTGAATTACATTTAATTCAGGGACATCATGTGAGGAAAAAATGTCCGTGGCTAAACCGGGATTGATTTCTCACCAAATGGCAGTGACTGTATTGCCAGGTTTACAATCCAGCACTTTTATATAGCGTATTATTCCTGATTCTTCCTGCTTCTAAACATAGTAAAAATAAGTGTTAGTGTTACCCACTTTATTCATACTCCATTTATCAACTGCAGAATTATGAAGTGCGCAGTTTGCTGTTTTGGAATTGGAACCTGTGTACTGCAGGCTGAACATAGATAAAGTGGCTGAATGGTTATCTTGCTGAGCTATCTTTCTGGATGCTTCAAAATGTATTTAGTCCAACATGTTTTAGTTTGGTGTCCCAGTCTTTAGTGCCTCCTTAAACATTGACTTAAAAATACACTGTTTTACGCACTTTATTTCAAGGTTTGTTGCAGGGAAGGTCCCCTCTTTGCTGCACCCCTTCCTTCATTCCGCCGTTCCTCCACCCGCCCTTTTTCTTCAGATGTCATATATCCCCCGACATTTTCAGCACACTGACTCCTCTGTTCTCAAGTCAATTAAACAGGTACTGTTGAGCTGGGTGTTAAAATCAGTGACATAAGTGCCTAGAAATCAGCAGGCAGAGTGTATAATTCATGTTTTTAATATTGCCAAGAGCAACTTTCTCTGTCCCACTACTTAGCAGTATATTTAGAAAAACCTAGGTACTCAACAATACCACATTTTTCTAAGTCTAAGAGGTAGGTTAAACTGGTCCTTCAGTGAGGTTGCGTGCGCTGTGACGAATGTGACGAATCGAGGGAATTCGTCCCTTCTCCCCAAGGAGCCCCTCCACAAGCCCCCCCCCCGTGAGGCTAGGAAGGTGAGCCCACTTTGCAACACCCGCCCTAGGGGAAAAGGCAAGTGGGACCTCAACTGGAGAGACTCCCCCTTAGAGGACAAGGATTCCCTTCCTGTAAGGAACTCCCTTCACTAGTGAACATGATGGCAAATGTAGGTCGGTCAAACCCTGTCACCTATCAGTACTGGGCCAAAGAAGAAGATAACCAATGGTATTATACTGAAGAAAGAAAAAGTGACCAATCCACTGAGACTAGTGGATTGATAGAGGAATACTCATCAAGTAAATATTTTAGGGCAAGCCAGGCACTTATACTGATCCCTGTACTAACACAATGTCACAGTCTGTCCCTGAAGTGTGGCCCCCTTCCTACCGATGCCCAGGACGGAAGACGGGGACAGACTGTATTGTGTTAGTACAATGCCCAGTATAAGTCCCTGGCTTGCCCTAAAAGATTTCCTGGCCATCTAGCGAGTAAAGGCAGAGCATAAAAATAGGAGACCCCTAACGGTTCCTCTCCCCCAAGTTCTACGAACTTGAGTCTCTGGAAGCACAGGAATTGCTAGAACGACCATGACTGATAGACAATAGAAGCAATTATGAGTAAAAGAACATTTTTAACACTGCCAGACAGAAGTTATGCCAAGGAATACACACCCTTCTGATTGGGTGCTGTTACCGGACAGAAGAAGGACGCAGACTCTTTAAGGACATTTTTCAACAAGGTTTGTTAACTAAAAAAATGTACACCTAACTATCCCTGTGGCTATGTGGTATTCCACAGGAATAGCTAAAGAATAGCTATGGTGTTCGTTGGTCGAATTTTCCAATGTCCTAAAAGAATCTGTCAACTGTCCAAAAACTAACACTATCTGACCCTACCACTAACATGATCCGTCCCAGGCCCCACTAGGAAGGGGGCCGCATTTCCGAACACGTATGTGGAAGCTTCCCTGGAGGCTACGGCATGGGCCGTACTACATTTCCTGGCATCCCAAGTGGCAGAAACATCATTGCGTGGTACACACAGCTTGCCAATCCCTGAGCGAAGAGAACGAGGATCCAGAAGTATAACCCCTATATTCATCGTGGGGCACCTCTTAACTGCTCCCTGCATTGTGAGGCACTCCTTGCTTCTGGCTTCAGATTGTTTCCCACCTTCGGGCCATGTTCTTAAACTTAGTCTGCTCTCCTTACGTTTTGTGCTATTTGCCTTGATTCTCCTGCCTCCTCGGATTTGACCTGGACTGTCCATGTATCAGCGTTGTTTGAAACTTTGTGGAACTTTCTTGGACTAATGTATGGACTAGTGTGTAGAATGTTTGTTTTGTTGTTTGGCTTATCTTTTTGGAACTCGCACACACTACCTAGGATTCTGTTCCCCCTGGGAGGACACTTGTGTGAACATCATCACCTTCCTGCTTTTCTATTGCTCTACATGTCATCAGCCCTTATTGTTCCGTGGACCAGATATCAGCAATAGGTTCCCAGTGGGCAGCTACATCCATTGGATAACCTTGTGTGAGAGGCTAGCCTTACATTGTAAGACTATGCTCTAGTTTGGGGTGCTGTGGTTATTGATTCCTGTTCTTTTTTCCTTTTCAACTGGGAGAAGAGCCTAGTGCTATTCCTTCGGACTTACATTTAACTCCTCTGTTTAGTGCCCCATTCATTAGCCTGAACAGTGTAGTTGGGAGGAAGGTCTTACCCGCACCCCTTCCCATATACCTGAATACCTGATCACTGACACACAATTGCAACTCCTAGGCGTTTTTTGTATAAAACGTGTTCAATGCATAAATTGGGCATGAAATCAAGTTAAGAATGGCTAAAATGAGTACAAAGGTGTGAGCTGCACCACCACGTTTAGGAATTTAACCATGTTGCAGCAAAGCAAACACAGAGTGTTTGAGCTGTGTCATTCCAAGAGCAGAAATAGGAGGCACACAAATATTACATGGCAATACTACCGTTGCATATGTATGGGGAAGTACGAGTATGGCTCTCTTTCGAAACAGATGTGCATGCCTGCACGTCTTTGTTTAGAGGTTAACAGTACACAGAGAACTATTCATTAAATCTCACATATCTCCAACCACCTACCATAATTCAATTAAAGTGACACTGGGCTCTATCATAGGTTTGGCGGTATCCCTGCACTAATTGCGCCAGGATACTGCTAATGCAAATAGCGCTACCGCCACTCGGTCCAGCGCTATTATCGCCAGATCCTGAGTAGCGGTATAGTGGTTTGTCGGAGCTAACGGTGCTGAAAATGCCCATACCTCAGACGCATCAGGGCTGGGGGTAAATGTTGCCAGGCTTGTAATCAGGCCAACCCTTAAATGCAGCGGTAATGGCATTACCAGTGCATTAAAGGGTTACCGCCCAACTCATGATGAGGCCCACTGTCTGACTAATTTTGGTATTGGCTGTTACGTGCCCCATGTAGAAACAGACATAAAGGTGGAAGTTTTTTCTTTTTTTTCTGGGTTTATTGGTAAAATTATGCAATTTACTTATTACAAATGCATAAGATACATGAATTTAGATACAACTTTCCTTTCACCCACACAATTAATATTCCATACATACACATTTTCAATTACTACAAACATTACAATATTAATCTTCACATAAAACAAAAAATGTCCATTATTTCTAAAAAAACAATTTTCATTTTCCTTATAATTTAACCTTTTTATAAAAATCTTATTCAATAATTATATAACATTTAAAATAGTTTTATTCTTAATTATTCTTCATTAATGTGTAGCAAAATATAAAACGTAGCAAAACTGAGTTTTAAATGATCCCCAGAGAACATCTGAGACCAAAATTAATCATTTTGAATATTTCCGATCTCACAGACAAACATTTTATAACCTTTTTCATAAACCTGAGTCTGTACTAAGGAACTTAGGACAGCTATGTGTTCTTTAAGTCGGGTCACCGTTTGTGAGAGTAGTATTGGAGCCTTTGCCCTCTCCTCCCAGGTTTCTCTCAGCATGTCTAAGACATCCCGGGGATCCCGCCCACAAAGTAATTCAAATGTAGAAAACCCAGTGTAGCCCTCCAAACGATGCCGACAACGGGTCCCTCATGCATGTAGTAGAAGCCCTGCACACCTATGGCACTCACATGCAAAGAGAGGCTGGCATTCAAAGAAGCGAATGGTTCGACAACCTTTTCTCTTGGGCAGAATTGTGGATGGGGGCTATCGTGAAAGTACTGGTACCAGTGATCGTGTTGGTGATCTTCTGCACCTGTCAGATGGGACTTTGATGCTGTGCTAAAGCAATGTATAGAAGTGCAATGATGATGGTTTTAATTGGGGTACATGGAGCACCTTGCGGTACAAAAAACAGTGCAGTGCTAACAGATGACCCTGACAAACCCCGCATGGTTAGATTAGAGCAACGCCTTCACCCCCAGGCACCATCATAACTCCCCACCAGACCCCGAGAATTATGTAGATCACTGGGACGACCTAGCAGGAGATAGGGGGTGTAAATATATATATGACATGTACCCCGGAACACTATGCGCAAGCAGGGGAAAGCTTACAGCCTTTGTGCAAAGCATGGGTACACAAGGAGGGAACAGCACCATATTTGGGAGCTGAAAGGTTGGAAAGGGAGAAAATAAAGGAGGAGGAAAGGGAAAGGCTTACATGTCAATTCGTGAATGTATGATTAACGAAGGGGGGAATGTTGGGAAGCGGGGATAGTTGTCCCAGGCCCCCAAGAGGTTCAGAATGCAGCAGAGGACTAGGAGTGTGTTGTAGATACTTGGGGAGGTTATAGGAGGTCGGGGGGTCGATAGAAGCTGCCTTACGGGTAGGGTATCATGGGATTGGGTGTAGATTGCACTAGAAAATAAAACGACATCTTAGAAAATAGTAGCCAACTTGAAATCGAGGCCTGGCACTGCACTGCAGCCAGGACAGTAGGCCAGAGCACAGAACATAGAGATGTGTGTGAATGCAGGAGCGGGTTGCAGCCTGGGCAGTAGTGGGGAAGGCCAAATCCAGGGGGACCCATAAACCTCTCATTGTCTCATACTATTAGCATGTGTAACCCAGAAAGAATGCGCCCTGCAAGCCCATGAGGGGGCAGAGAGCTCCCTGTGAGCAGTTATCCCACGAGAAGGAGGGCACACGCCTCTGACCTTCTTCAGCCCAAACCCTGAGTTATTGTGTCCAGATGCCCCTGTCCCAAGACCCCAACATTCCAAAGTACCAGCCAGTCCAAGACCACCGGCCATAAAACTGTTAGAGCACCCATTTGTCAGAAAGATCACAGCAGAATATCCAGCCCCCTGTGATTTGTGCTGCAAGGTGCCAGGGAGGGAAAGTAACTAATTTAAGCCCAGGGTGGGAAGAACTGGAACAGCACCGACGCATCTGGGATCAAGCTGTGGTTCTTAAGATAGTGTGACCTCGAAAGTATCCTCTGCGCCCATGTCTGCACTACCAGGTGCACCTTAAGCCACAGTTAGGGTATGCTATGATTTGATCTCTTAATTGGCAATTAAGGAGCCCTGCGCCTGATGACCTGCTGAGAAGAACCCCACATGGAAGAAGACGGACAGGAGGAGCTAGGACCAATGACCTGGTATCCCATATGGAGCAGGCCGCCTGTGTATAGGGTCGCACCAACTAGCTATGTGAATTTGTAACCTATTTGATGTAAGTCAGTTATGACGCCTTTCTCCTTTATAAGCTATCACCCATGTTGATTCCACCAGACAGCTCCATGGCAGCAGAGTTCTTTGCTATTGCGTACTTGTCATTTTTGAGAATAAACCTTGTTCTCCTTGCAAGAGGTGTGCTAGGCTTTTTTCCCTAGTGGGTTATATTTTTTTTGGTGTGAGCGTTGAGGAGCTTCTCTACCCAGCAGTAGAGGAAACCATCTGTACAATGGGAAACCGTGAGTACTCGTCCATGACTACTAGCCAGAATTTGCCATCTCTGTAAGGGCCAAAGAAGTCAACTGTTATGTGACTCCACACAGCACTTGGTACTTTTGACATTCAAATAGGCTCTGGATTCTCCAGCCGTGCCGTGCTCTGACATAAATGACACAACCTCATCATGCATTCGACAAGTGTATCAATCCTGGGAAACCACATGGTGTCCCTGATCTGTCGTTCATTGCTTTCACCCTGCAATGGCCTTCCTGCGATAGGTCAACAGTCTGCTGTTGGAGCTCTGACGGAATGACCACACAGTTGCCTCTCGTGACTATCCCTTTTGTGAACACAGACAGCTCCTTCTTCATCTGCTTGACTGCACACAGATCAGTCATTCAAATGCCTCTCTCCTGAATCCTCTGGGAAACACAAACCCCCATTTCCGGGACACTATCTGTTCCTGTACCTTCTGCAAGGAGTCCTCACACTGAGCACACTTCCCAATGATAGCAGGCGAAACGGAATAACTTAAATAAGAAATGTGACATATTCCTCTGCCATAGAGACATCAACGGACAAATCAGGAAGTGAATGCTGCGACATTAAGTCTGCCGGATTATATTTTTGCTTAGCTTGTGAACAATCTTGAAGTCAAAATCTTACAATCGCAGGCACCATCTTTCTATTCTCTGCGGCATCTTGCACTGGGGGTTCCCATATATGGGGACCAGGCCTCGATGGTATGTAATTATTGAGAATGGCTTGTCAAGCAGGAGCATATTGAAGTGACTGCAGGCCCAGACTATGGCCAGTCCTTCCTTCTCTAGTTGTGAGTACCGTCTTTCTGCATCTGAAAGACCTTTGCTAGCGTAGGCTATATCTGCTCTTGTGGACTCTCTCCTGGGATGGTGTTGAGCTAGAATCGCCCACAGTTCCACAGGGCTCGCATCCACTGTCAACTCCATGCAAAGCGACAGATCAAAGTACGCCATGTGTTCGGCCTATGCGATGACCAGCTTGATCTGATGAAATGTTATCTCAAACTCCTGAGACCAGTGAAAAGCAACACCATGCTTTGTGAGTTCCCTCAGTGTTGTGCTTGTTGTAGCTCAGTCCCCGATATACCTGTGTTAGGTAAAGTTTGTATGCAGTACCCCTGTAGTCTTAGTTGTGTGTAGTGGTCCCAACGGGTACTGCATACAAACTTTGCTTAACATTGGTGGCAGGCGGTGAGGATACATTGTAGAGTTGCTACATTGAGAGTTCTGGTTTACTTTTGTTCAAATAGTAACCATCACAAGGCTAAGCACCACTAAAAAAGCAATTTTAACATGCCAGATATGGATAACTTCAGACAGGAAGCCCTGATCATTCTAACAGTAGAGCAACTGAAAGAAATGTGCAAGGTCAGGAATCTCCCTGTTAAAGGAAAGAAAAATGAATTGATTGAAAGATTGTTGAATCATCAAAACCTGAATAGTAGGCCTGTCACACCTGCTATTTCATAAAATGTGGAAAATGTTGATGAGGATGATAATGATTCAGAATCTAACTCTAATATTGTTGAAGAGTCAGAAGAGTTAGAGGGGTCTCAGGAAGAGAGCCCCTAGGAAGAGAGCCCCTCTTTACCTCAACAAGCTCTTAGGCCTCAACCTTTAGCCACAGGGACCCTACAGGTCCAATACTGAATCCAGAATTTGTCTCTCTTGAAATTATGAGACTTGAGTTAGAGTTCAAAAGGCTACAAATGCAAACTGAAAGCAAACATCAATAACTCAGACTAAGGGAAATGGAAATGCAACATGCCCTTGAAATGAAGAAATTGTCTCTTGAAATTGTTTGCATCCCAGAGTCTTCTAGGTCTTCCAGTCCTAAGAGACCTTGCATGCCTAAGGAAGCTGTGAGTATGTATGAGGTGAAGCTTGATAGTTTGGATTGGTTGGGTGCTTTTGAATATAACTATGGGATTCAGGGTTTCACAGGGAATCTGTTGATTCCTTGGCTTTTGTCTAGGCTCCCCCAGGTTGCCATTGATGCTGTAATGGAGTTGGGGGAACTTGAAAGATTGGAGTCTGAAAATGTGAAGCTAGCTTTGATAGCTAAATTTGGGAAAACTCCTTCCCAGTACCTTAAGAGGTTTAGGGCGCTCAAAAAGACTGATGGTACCCCTTGGGCTACCTGGGTGTGTGCTTAGATGGATGGGTTAAGGGTTACAGAGTTAACACTTTTGAAGGAATGAGAAATCTGTTTATGTTGGAATATATTTCTGATGCCTGTTCTCCTGAACTGAGACAGCACTTGGCCGACTCTAAAGAGATTCATCACAAGAAACTAGCAAAAGCTGCTGACTTGTGGGTTACCAACAGGGTTACTAACAAGGATTCTGGGGGAACTCAGAAAAAGGATGAAGGGAAACAGCAAAAGAAAGATAAAGAGAAATCGAATACCTCCAATCCAAAAGAGGGCCCCAAACAGAAGAAGGGTAAGCCACAAGGGAAACCAAATCAGTCTAGTGATACCTCTGGTGCCAAACCAGAGGGAGGTCAGCAGAAGCCCCCATTTGTCAAAACATTCGGAAAATGTTATGCTTGTGGGTCAACTGACCATGTGAAAGGGAATCCCAGATGCAAGGGTAAACCTTCAGGGGTCCACACTGCCTCCTTAGCCTTCTACCCAGAGGAAGAAGTAAATATGGCAAGTGGAAACTTTCAACTATTGGCTGAAGACCCCACTGCAGTCTCTGCCAGTGCCTCTGTAGTGGCCCCTGGGTCTGTGGCAACAGCATAATTTAGATGTCTATAATTCTATACCAGATAACACAAAATAATATTACAAGGACGGTGTACCTGTAAATGGTCAGGAGACCCCTGCCATTAGGGACACTGGGGCCAGCATTACAGTAGTGGATGAAACCTTTTTCAAACCTGAGGATGTTCCTATGGCACCCACAGGCCTCACTAAGCTTGCTGGAGGCCCTGTCCAAATGCTTCCAAAGACTACCAGCTTTCATCCAGTGCAACAACATAACTGTAAGAATAACTGTCAGTGTACAAAGTGAGGTGCCTGGGAGAGTCCTGCTGGGGAATGACTTAAAAACTCTTGGAGTTGTATCAAGCACCCCCAGGCCCTCCAGTAAAAGGAAACAGGAGCAGACAAGGAAGGCCATAGAGATCACCCTAAATGACTCTCAAGAGGTTGTTAAAGGAGAGCCTATAACACCCAGTCCACAGGAAATGTCAACTTCTATTTCCAGGAAAAAGGAGACAAAGGGGAAACCCAAGGTCTCAGGAAACAAGAAAGATAGCACTCCTATGCATCCAAATAGGACATCCCCGAGAGGACTGTCCAAAGTCACACCTGTGATTACTCCACCAGCTGAGGCTGAGTGTGAGAAACAACCATGAGAGGTTGAATCAGCTGCTGAAGATTCAGAGCTGGAAAAAGACCTCCCCCCTGTTGGAGATCTGGATCCTAAAGACCATCCTGAGCTGAGGTGTTAACTGGCAGAAGGTGGCTCCCGTAAGGGCACACTTCAGCAATGGTCAAAGAGAGTGTCCTACTCTTGAAGGAGTTCGCCAACAGGCAGCTTCCCAGCTGGGCGGGCAAGAGCCAGGGAAGCACGGGTTGTACTGGGAGGATGGCCTCTTCTACAGTGAACCTACTGAGTCTATGTTACCCTCACCTTGTCTCCACAGGGGTGCCGAACGGGACTGGCAGATCTGATGTTAAATGGTTACACGTATCTCCTCTGTATTCGTGCCATCACGAAGGTGCGCCTAAATGGTTAAATGAAACATTACCGAACTGTTAGGCGGAACTCCCGTGGTCTTCTGAAACCCCCTCTGCTATGTCTCACCTTCGTTTTAAGAATGGCAGGCTCTCCGTCCTGCAACAGTACGCAGGATCCAGTTACTTCACTGATCATGTCGAGTCTCAGACAACGTTGATTCAATGGGTAAGTCTTTACCATCTATATGGTTCACCAAAGAGTTCAAATTGCCCAAGTTTCACTTCGTTGTCTTTCCCTTGTAGGTTTCCCTATGATGCGAAAGTACGTAGAACGCAGAGTTGTTTTCCAAGAAAAGGTAAGTTCACACCAGCGTTCTTTGATAGGTCTTTATATGCGCTATTGCTCTTCTGTGCGACTGACCTGCTGCTCTTGTATTGCAGGTGCTGTACCTCGGACCGCGTGGTGAAGACTAGCGGGATCGCTAGTAGGAGCGGCCTTCCGGTGAGTATGAGGCTGCAATGAGTTGACTGTTCAAAGTGGCTTTTCCCCAATATGTGCTAACCTGATGTTTCTCCTTGCACCCGACAGGTGAGGCGACTCCGGAGCGGCGGGCAAAAGATGGGAGCGGTCGAGAGATGAGGTTCGTTGGTTCGCCTGAAAGAGCAGCTCTCAGGTAGGTATGAACAATGCGCTGGATAGTGATGTGGAATCCTTGATCAGTGCGGCTAACCTGATGTCTTTTCCTTCCTTTGCAGGTTGCTCGAGAAGAAACTGGACTGGCGTTGTAGCAGACTGGTCTTAAGGTAACAGACACGGTGAGCGTTACGCTGCAGGAGTGCAGAATAACGCGAAACGTGTTCTGTACTAAAGGCATGGTTTATATAGCCTTTAGAAAGTAGTCCCCAGGTAAAGTAGTCCCAGCAACCACACCCAAGCAAATAGTTCCCTAGGCAAATAGTCCCTTCAGCCTGCCTCAAATTGGTCCACACGTGCTTCACTTAGTTTGAAACTTGGCATGTTGGTGATGGCTGCATGAGCCTGGCGCCAACAGCGCCAGGACCAAGTCCAAGAGGCCCCTGAGAGAGTCTTTGGGGCCTTAAAGGCCCTCATGGAAGTCAAAGTCCTGGGCAGGTTGGTCTGCACCTGATGTGTGGGGGTATGGACTGTGACAGTCTATCCCAGGGGACTACAGAAGACTTGTAGTGCCTCAGGAGATAAGACACCAGTTTCTACAGTTAGCCCATGAGATTCCTTTGGTTGGTCACTTAAGCTTTAAGAAGACCAAGGAAAGGCTTTCTCTTTATTTCTACTGGCCTAAATTGGGGTCCGATGTAGATAAATTCTGTAGAAGCTGTCACACTTGTCCGACATCTGGCAAGAGTGGAGCCAAGAATGTGGCACCTTCGGTGCCTCTCCCAGTGGTGGGAGTTCCCTTTGAAAGGGTAGTAATCAATACCTTAGACCCTCCTACATCTTCAGGCAACCGATTTATATTGGTTGTATTAGACCATGCTACTGGGTATCCTGAAGCTATACCTATGAGGACTGTTGCATCTCAGGCAGTTGCTAAGGCTCTACTTGGTATTTTTACCAGAGTAGGTTTTCCTAAGGAAGTTATCTCTGACAGGGGATCTAATTTTATGTCCCACTACATGCAGGCCATGTGGAAAAACTGTGGAGTGACTTACAAGTTCTCAACTGCCTACCATCCTCAGACCAATGTGCTGGTAGAGAGGTTTAACCAAACTATGAATAGCATGGTAGGTGCTTTAGAAGAAAGCGGGACCTTCTACTGCCATGCCTTCTCTTTGCTTATAGAGAAGTCCCTCAGGAGGGAGTTGGATTTATTCCCTTTGAGCTCCTCTATGTTCATCCAGTTAGAGGTCCGTTGGCCCTAATTAAGGAGGGGTTGGAGAGTGCTCCTTCCCCCAAGCCAGTGAGAGTCACTGGCCTCATTACGAGGAAGGCGGTAGGGGGATAGCGGCGCCGGTAGAGCTGCCGGCCCCTTACCACCTCATTACGAGGTCTGCTCGTGGGTCCCGCAAAGAACATCTGGTAAAACCAGGTGTCCTTAGTGGGACCCACTAGCAGACCATGATGCTAACAACAGGCCCGTCAATAACGGGGCCGTTGTTAGCATCCTCCCCATTCCCATTGAGCCTTATGGGTGCTCAAATGGGAATGGGGATGTACCGGGTCCGGGTTCCAGGAAAGGGAATTACCGGGCCCTCCAAGGTAGGAATGGCCCGGTAATTCCCTATTTCCTGAACCCAGACCCGGTACTGTCATGACCCTTGCCCCTGGCCCTCACTGGCAAGTCAGCCTTCCAGTTAGGGCCAGGTCAAAGGCCTTAAAACCTCATCCAAGCCTCTTTTGGAGTCAGTCCTGGTGCCTTTGGCGCCAGGCTCATAACCATCATGAAGACTAACATTAGAATGGGACTATTTACTCGGAACAATTTAACTTGGGGGGGTTCAGCCAACATGGAGGCACACACATAGCTCAGTCACAAGGAACTGAGCTATGCGGTCTAGTCTTTTGGGTGTGGCAGGCCTGGGACTGTTTTACCTGGACCACTTTACCTGAGACTATTTAGACCACAGCCAAACAGCAGAACATGCTTTGCGTTATTCTGCTGTGGGCAGCGTAACGCTCACCGTGTCCAGTTCTTTGATGCCAGCTTACCTGAAACCAAGGAACTGCAGAGAGTGAAAGAACACTACGAAACTTACCTGGAACAGTATCCTGTCTTCAATCCATCGCCGACTTCAGTTCCACTCACCTGAAGGTACGAACTCCATCATCCGGCACCACATGCATCCTGGAATACCATAACCTGGAAAGAGGATACAGAAAGACAGCATTAGTAAGTGTTTACTCACGTTTCCTCCAGAATGATGAAAGACACACAATTCTTACCTTGGTAGTCATTTCTCCTGGTCAGTATCATTGCTGGAACATTACGGCGCTCGGCGAGAAACATTGCAACCTGCAAGGAGAGAAAAGACACAGGTTAGCAATATAAAAGGTGAAACAGCGGCGCGCATCGCGCATTACTCACCGGACAGCATCGCGCACACCGCGCTTTCGCCTACCGGCCCATGCTGACCTTCAAACTGCATGACAACACCAAAATACCTTTCCATACCTAAAAGGAAAGAAGCAAGACATTATTATTCAAACTAAGAGGAACATAAGAACTGCATATAAAGACTGTAAATCAGCGAACCTACGGAGTCGCAGCAGGCCTGGATTCCCACGGGGGGGGCTTGCACCATTGAAGTAACTTGGTCGCTGCTTGCCCCCCACATCTACGTGCCCCTGCCATGAGGAGCAGGACGGAGAATCCACCTTTTACAATATTAAGGTGAGGAGAAGGCCCAAGGGGGAGGAAGGAGTTGAGGCCAAGGGAGGTGGGAAAACCTAAAGACAATCTGGTATTGAATCCAGCTCTCCTATATTGCAGACCCTATCTTTAACCAGAGGCCTTACCAAGGGACCAGGAGAGGGTTCAAGTGTGCGCAGGGCTGGGTGGCGTCCCTGTGGATACCAGGTGAGCGTAACAGAACGCAAAGCCTCAATAATATTATCCACCTGGGCGTCATGGAGACTTCAGAGACTGACCAGTTAGTTCAGTTTTTGTGACAATTACACGCTGAAGTACATTCAGCCAAGCAAGAAACCAACGCTCTTAGGAGGGATTTGATTGTTACTAATGATCGTACCGACGAAATAAGTAGAACATTGCTCCAATCACAGGCAGGACAGACCCCATTGCCTGGTAACATTCCGCCAGCACCTGTACCAACTTCTTCCACCAATCCAGTACAAATAACCCTTCCTGGGGCAGTTCCTTTAGGTCCATCTGAACGATTTACAGGGGACCCCAAGAAATATGCAACGTTCATGAACCAGTGTCGTCTTCATTTCCTTTGCAGACCTGGGGCTTTTCCTAACGACCAAGCGCGGGTTGCTTTTGTCTTGTCATATCTGAATGGCAGTGCTGCGGATTGGTCGGTACCATTGGTAAGTCAGGATAACCCGTTGTTACATGACTTTGGGGGTTTCCAGATGGAAATGGAAAAACTCTTTGCTCGTAATACCCAAGGCCAAGCTTTAGACAAACTTTTGTCACTCTGTCAAGGAAGTCAAGACTTGCTTACATATATAGCAACATTTAACAGACTAGTCGTTGAAGCTGGGTGGCCTGAGGAAAAAAGGACCACACTATTTCATCGGGGTCTACGAGGGGAACTAAAGGATGTCCTTGCTCAAGTGGTTAACCCACCTAAAGACTGTGGAGAATTAATCAACCTTGTGGTGCAATTAGATCACAGATTACAAGCCCGAAAAGTGGACCAGATAAGGTTAGACACTCGAGCTGTGTATGTCTGGTCAAAGGATAATGTCCCACGTACATTGGAAAACACGGTAGAACCCATGCAAATCAGAGGTGTACTGCCCCCTTTAACTAAAACTGAAAGAGACAAGAGAAGGAAACAGCAATTATGCTTATATTGCAGAACATCAGGCCACTTCCTCAAAGAATGTCCAGTGAAACCACCAAGGAGAACTGTTGGAGCCACAGAGAAGGAAGATAATAACAAGGAGTCAGAAAACTACCAAGCCCGGCAAGCGGAGAGGTCCGCTTGTCGAGCGAGAAGGATGAGCCACAGACCTCACACTTTGCATTACCAGTAATTTTGATCAATCACCAACAACCGTCTCGAATGCATGCTCTCGAAGCATACATAGACAGCGGAGCAGTTGGGAATTATATAGACCAAGATTTGGCAGCAGAGATGGGGCTTCCCTTATGCTCTAAGTCGACTACTGAAAAAGTTACTTCTGTTGATGGGACAGAAATAGCTTCTGGACCCGTAACCCAATGCACAGCAGCACTAAGCCTACTGTGCCAGGATGGATACCGAGAATCTATTGCATTCAATCTCATCAAAGCTCCTCAGTTTTGACTAATCTTAGGGATGCCATGGTTGGTAGCTCACAACCCTCTAATAGATTGGCGTGCCAAGAAGTTGGCCTCTTCCGATGATTGTGCTTGCACCTGTTATTACCAAGAAAAGGGAAAAACAGATTTATGTACATCTGCTACTCCCAGTACGGCAGCGATTGTACTAGGTGTGACTAGTACTCTACCAAATTAATACCAAGATTTTCAAGACTTGTTCCAGAAAGAACAAGCCAATACTCTACCACCGCACAGGCCCTACGATTGTCAGATCGACCTCATACCTGGTGCGCAAATTCCTTGTGGTCGAATCTATGCACTTACTGAACCAGAAAACCTCCATTTGAAATCTTATCTTGATCAGTACCTGGCAAATGGATTTATCCGGCCATCTAAATCACTGGCAGCCAGTCCCTTATTCTTCGTACCAAAGAAGTAAGGAGATTTGAGGACTTGCATCGACTATCGCGCATTAAACCAGATCACAGTAAAAAAAAACGTTATCCACTGCCCCTTATTCCCGAATTATTGGATCAAGTCAAAGACGCCCAAATCTATACCAAACTGGACCTTAGGGGGCGTACCATCTTGTTCGAGTGAAGAAAGGAGACTAATGGAAAACTGCCTTTCGTACCAAATACGGCTTGTATGAATACCAGGTAATGCCTTTTGGACTATGCAACGCTCTTGCTGCATTCCAGTACTTTATAAATGATGTTTTGCGGGAGTTAATCGTTGTTTGCGCCCTGGTTTACATTGATGACATCTTAGTGTATCCTGCTACAAAAGAAGACCATATCAGGCATGTCCGCTCTGTCCTTACTGAACTCCGCCAACATAAACTTTATGCTAAACTCGAAAAATGCTCTTTTCATGTTACCGAAGTGGAGTTCCTCGGTTTTATACTCACACCAAAAGGTATCAGAACGGATAGGCACAAGGTAGATGCCATTCTTAACTGGCCGTCACCAACTTCATTTAAAGGAATCTAGAGTATGTTGGGCTTTGCAAGCTTTTACCGCCGATTCATCCCAGATTTTTCCCAAATAGTGCATCCAATTACATCACTATTGATAAAAAACTATAAAACGTTCCATTGGACCGAAGAAGCAGAGAAGGCCTTTCAAGAACTTAAGAAAAAATTCTCTTCTGCTTCAGTTCTACGGCATCCTCGCCCAGACCTCCCTTATATAGTTGAAACAGATGCCTCTAGCATGGCTATGGGAGCTGTTCTCTCACAAAGGGACCCAGGAACTGGCCAGTTACACCCTGTGGCCTTCTGGTCACGAAAATTCTCACCTCCCGAACTCAACTATGCTATCACAGACAAAGAACTCTTGGGTATAAAATCAGCTTTCAAGGCATGGCGACACAATCTCTTTGGTGCTAGACATACTGTCACGGTGATAACTGATCATCGAAACCTGCAATAACTAAAAACAGCAAAGGCTCAATCATCCCGTCAACTGCGGTGGGCTCTTTTCTTCGCTGAGTATGACTATGTGATCACCTACCGGCCAGGAGTCGGAAACGGAAAGGCTGATGCCTTGTCCCGCATGGGTGTTGATGAAAAAGTATACATAACTCCAGATCCAGTAGCCATCATTCCAGAAGACAAACTCCTGGGTCTTACAACAACATTGACACAGGGGGAACTCCAAAACAAGATCCAACTCTTAATGGATCCCACTTTCTCACAAGAGTGGTGTAATCAAGGAGAACATTGCACCATTAAAGACCAGTTACCATATTTTAGGAACCGTCTATACTTGCCAAGTAAAGATTTACAAGAGCAGGTTATTTCGGGTTATCACGACTGAAGGTCATCCTGGAATTGCCAAAACTCTAGGTAAAGTAAAACGAAACTATTGGTGGCCACCATGGCGTAAAGACATCATACAATTTATCCAATCTTGCGGTGTGTGTGCACAATCAAGTTCCAAAAGCAGAAACCAGCTGGTCTTCTCCAACCATTGGAAATTCCTCCCGCACCTTGGCACACACTGTCCCTTGATTTCATTACAGATCTACCTCCCAGTCAAGGATTCAACACCATCTTAGTATCTGTAGACTTGTTCTCTAAAATGGCACACTTTATTCCTTTTAAGGGTCTTACAAATGCATCCAGGTTACAAAAAGTATTCCTGGAGGAAATTGTACGGCTACATGGCTTTACATGGCTTTCCATCGATCTTGATCTCAGATCAAGGTAGTCAGTTTGTATCCAACTTCTGGAGGAAATGCTGTTCAATGGCCCAAATTGACATTCGACTATCCACAAGTCACCATCCTCAAACAGATGGCCAAACAGAAAGAACAAACCAAACCCTCGAGCAATACTTTGTTACATCAAGTGGAAAGAAATTGGAAGGACTTGTTATGGATAGCTGAATATTCCTACACACCAGCACTGGACAAACCCCTTTCTACACTATATATGGTAGACATCCACGTACTTCAGAATTGGATCTCCCAACCCCTTTGGAAATGCCAGTGGTTAAAACCCTACGTACGACTATTTCCCAGGCCTTCAAAGAAGCAGCAGAACATTTACTCCAAGCCAAGAACAGACAAAAGAAATTTCCTGACCAACATCGTAGTAAAGCCCCCGACTATCAAATTGGAGACAAGGTCTGGTTAGCATCAAAATATGTGCCCATAAAAGGGACTCAGACATTTCATCCCCGATATCTTTGACCTTATTCTATTGAATCCATAATAAATCCAGTGGCAGTTAAATTAGCCCTACCCCCCACTATGCAGATTCATCCTGTGTTTCACGTATCACTCCTGAAACCGGTACAACCCAGTACTCGGGTTACAACACCACCAAAACCAGTATTAATTGATGGAGAACCAGAGTTTGAAGTAAAGGATATCCTAGACTCAAAATACATTAGATCCAAACTATACTACTTAGTTGATTGGAATGGATGCAGCCCTCAAGACAGATCATGGGAACCTAGTGAATACATCCACGCACCTCGCTTAATTAAAAAGTTCCATCAGAATTACCGAGCCAAACCAGGACCTTGCAGAAGTGCCACTATGAGAGGGGCTTTGGGGGGAGCGCTGTCATGACCCTTGCCCCTGACCCTCACTGGCAAGTCAGCCTTCCAGTTAGGGCGAGGTCAAAGGCCGAAAAACATCATCCAAGACTCTCTTAGAGTCAGTCCTGGGGGCTTTGGCGCCAGGCTCATAACCATCATGAAGACCAACATTAGAATGGGACTATTTACTTGGGACTATTTAACTTGGGGGGGGTTCAGCCAACATGGAGGCACCCACATAGCTCAGTTACAAGGAACTGAGCTATGCGGTCTAGTCTTTTGGGTGTGGCAGGCCTGGGACTACTTTACCTGGACTACTTTGGGTGTGGCAGGCCTGGGACTATTTTACATGGACTACTTTTCCTGAGACTATTTAGACCACACCCAAACAGCAGAACATGCTTTGCGTTATTCTGCTGTGGGCAGCGTAACGCTCACCCTGTCCAGTTCTTTGATGCCAGTTTACCTGAAACCAAGGACCTGCAGAGAGAGAAAGAACACTATGAAACTTACCTGGAACAGTGTCCTGTCTTCAATCCATCGCCGACTTCAGTTCCACTCACCTGAAGGTACGAACTCCATCATCCGGCACCGCATGCATCCTGGAATACCGTAGCCTGGAAAGAGGATAAAGAAAGACAGCATTAGTAAGTGTTTACTCACGTTTCCTCCCGAATGAAGAAAGCCACACAATTCTTACCTGGGTATCTCTCGTGGTCCGTATCACTGCTGGAACATTACGGCGCTCGGCGAGGAACATCGCAACCTGCAAGGAGAGAAAAGACACAGGTTAGCAATATAAAAGGCGAAACAGCGCAGCGCATCGCGCATTACTCACCGGACAGCATCGCGCACACCGCACTTTCGCCTACCGGCCCATGCTCATCTTCAAACTGCATGACACCAACAAAATACCTTTCCATACCTAAAAGGAAAGAAGCAAGACATTATTCGAACTAAGAGGAACATAAGAACTGCATATAAAGACTGTAAAGCAGCAAACCTACCGAGTCACAGCAGGCCTGGATTCCCACAGGGGGGCTTGCACTAGTGAAGTAACTTGGTCGCTGCTCGCCCCCACATCTACGCGCCCCTGCCACGAGGAGCAGGACGGAGCATCCACCTTTTAGAATATTAAGGTGAGGAGAAGGCCCAAGGGGGAGGAAGGAGTTGAGGCCAAGGGAGGTGGGAAAACATAAAGACAATCTGGTATTGAATCCAGCTCTCCTATATTGCAGACCCATCTTTAACCAGAGGCCTTACCAAGGGACCGGGAGAGGGTTTGAGAGTGCAAATCATCCAACCAGGGCGGGTGGCGTCCCCGTGGATACCAGGTGAGCGTAACAGGTACCCAATATGGGGGTAGCCATGCCGCTAAAAGCGGCATGACTACATCCATACTCGTAATGAGGCCCACTGACTATATGTTGGGTCTCCGAAGGAGAATGACTCGCATGATGACAGAAGCTTCTGATAACTTGAAAGTAGGTCAGGCTCTGGTGAAGCATTGGCATGACCAGAAGGCCAACATGGTTGAGATTACTCAAGACCAGCAAGTTCTAGTTATGGTACCTACAAGGCAGAGGGCCTTACAGGACGAATGGATTGGACCCTTCAAGGTTGTGGGAAAACTTGAAGAGGTAGATTATTTGGTGGATTTAGACAATCCTAAGGAGGCCCACAGGGTCTTTCACACCAACCATCTAAAAGCCTTTGTCTCTATACCAGAAGCCTCTGCTTCGGAGGAGGAGGAGAGTGAACCTCTACATGACCTCCTCAGGGGACAACCCTTAGATGTGAAGATAGAAGGAGTTAATCTCTCTTCTAATCTGACACTGGAACAACAGGAGGAGTGCAAATCTCTGTTAAATCAATTTGCCTCTCTGTTTTTACTATCACCAGGCTTGATCCCTTGGGGCGAGCATGATATTCTCACTGGTGACTGTTTACCTGTTGAAAGCAGAGGTTACAGGATGTCAGACCATGTAAGAACCCACATAAAGACGAGGTCAACAAGATGCTTGATCTTAGGGTAATAGAGCCATCTACAAGTCCATGGTCTAGTCCAGTTGTACTAGTGCCAAAGGCAGGATCCAAGGAGTTGAGATTCTGTGTGGACTATAGAGCTCTTAATGCAGTCACAAAGACTGATGCCCATCCGTTACCTAGGACAGATGAACTGGTGGACAAACATGGTTCAGCCAAGTACCTCAGTACATTTGACCTAACATCAGGCTATTGGCAAATAGCTCTGACAGACCATGCCAAGGAGAAAACTGCATTTCCGACCCCAGCAGGCCTCTACCAGTGTAAGGTTATGCCTTTTGGATTAAAAAATGCACCTGCTACGTTCCAAAGGATGGTGAATCAAGTTCTGAATGGGATGGAGGACTTCTGCATGGCATACTTGGATGACATTGCAGTGTTCAGCCCTACTTGGTGTCAGGAGTCAGGTTGCCCACGTAGTGTAGCCGAAGAATTCTTCTCCCTGATGTACCCCTCTGGCTTTGGTGTGGACAAGAAACCAGAGCAGTCAATCAGATAAAAGAAAGGATGCCAATGGAGTCCCAGGTGCTGCGGAGTATGCCAGATGCCAGCTGAGAAGATACGGGCGAACCGGATGATGACACAAACGGTGTAGGCGCTGGACCTGCAAGTGAAGTGGTCTTATTAACACAACACCAGTAGCAGGGTAACCTATGTGAGAACAGCGCCAATTGCCCAGACCAAGATAAATACAATCACATAGTGTTTTACCTGAATGCGGGATTACTATATAATGATCACCAGTCCCCCCTCCCCTTCTTGTATACTCAATGAAGGTCACAATGGCTTACCGTAGTTTTCCTGTTTCTTTCTTCAGGACAGAATCCCTGCAGTGGGAAACAGGAAGGTCCAAAGTAGCAATCCAAAAGAGAAGAGGTCCAACCTATACCAACGGCATGAGGACGCCTAACCAGCCACCTGACCCGACGGCACCAGGACGCCTTAGTACACACTGGAAGTCTCTAGTCCGTGTACTGAACAAACAAGAAAGTCCCAAGTCCCAATAGTTCAACAAGATTGACACACAATCCCAAAGTCCAGAAGCGATCCCACAATGTGAAGCAACAAGCAGACGGGGTCCAGAAGCAGCCAAGGTAACGTAGTTTCTTAAGGGGGAAGGCAAGAGGAAATCCGATAGCGGTCCGAGGTCAAAACACAATCAAGGCAAAACCAGAGTACAAAACGTTCCAAAGAGCAGTTCCAAATCAGCGGTCCGGGTCGAAGAGCCAGGAAGTCTTGAAGTCAAAGGAGGAAGGGGAGAGGAAGGGGAAAAGGGCACAGGGAACAAGGTACAGGAATAACAAGGTGCAAGATACGAAGCGCCACTAATTACAAACAGAAGCGCCGGGCAGAGTGAGGGAGGTGCTTATGAAGGGCGGGTCATGTGACAACGCTGTGTATTGCTCGGCGTCGAGCGAGAGAGGAAAAGAGAGGACGCCAGTGTTGCCATGCCAACGTCCAGGCACCTGGCTGCAGAGTCCTTAAAGGGCTACGACCCCGTGTTTTGATTGTGCCGGTACGGCCACACATGACACTTGGAAAGAACAAGTCAACCACCTAGGATATGTATTGCAGGCCCATCTGACCATAAAGGCGAGTAAATGTCAAATTGGTCAGACCAAAGTGGTCTACCTTGGACATGAGGTAGGAGGAGGTAAAATAAGGCCATTGCATAGCAAAGTACAAGCTGTACAAGAATGGGCCACCCCTACTACTCAAACCCAAATGAGAGCCTTTTTAGGTCTCCCTGTTTATTATAGGAACTTCATAGAGAACTATGGGACCATAGCTTCTCCCTTAAATGTGATCTCCTCACCCAAATTCCCCAAAAACGTCAGGTGGAATGATGAGTGCACGAAGGCATTTGAAGGACTTAAGAAAGCCCTTTGTCAAGCTCCAGTCTTGAGAGCTCCTGACTATAGCCACACCTTCATTGTGCAGACAGATGTTTCCAATACAGGTATAGGTGCAGTTCTGAGTCAGCTGGATGAGAAAGGTAGGGAACACCCAATCTGCTTCATCAGCAGGAAGCTGAAGGAACCTGAGACAAGGTGGGCAACCATAGAACGTAAGTGTTTTGCCATTGTGTGGTCTCTGAAGAAGTTTAGACCATACTTGTATGGATCTACTTTTGTGATTCAGACAGACCACTAACCCTTGAGATGGTTTATGCAGATGAAGGGGAAAAATCCTAAATTGTTAAGATGGTCAATCAGCCTACAGGGGTTTGGTTTTACCATTGAACACAGGTCATGGTGCAATCACCAAAATGCTGATGGTCTCTCCAGAATGTATGACCTACTAGAGTAAGGAAATTCATCCAGGGGTGGATTAAATCCTCCTGTCCCTTAGTCTGGGGGGGACAAGTGTTAGGGAGAATTCTCATAAATGTGCTCATTCCCTTCACCTTAGAGACCCCCAGCAACTTTGCTGGATTTTGAGGACTTGATTTTTTTACCTGGAGAGAGTGTGGCCCTTTTTCCCACTCTCTCATGTATTTTGAAATGCGTTTTATTCTTGTGTTTTCTTTGGTTTTGGAGTCTAACCAACTCCATAGGCATCATGTTTTCATTTTTGTCACACAGCACCCTCAGTGCAGTGGCACAGGGAAAACTTTTCAGGCTTTCCCAAGGTTTAAATCCCTTCTCTGGGATAAACTACTGTTTCCCAGAGTAAGTAAAGGGAAATTGACTTTACTAGTCTTTTAAATTCCTAGACCCAGCACACCCTATCTTCCTATAGAGTGCTGGAGGGGTTACTTAGTATCCCCTGTGTCTAGATACTCATGTAGCAGTCAAATACTACCCTTTCCTCTCAGAATGGCTGGTGGCAGTGGTTTTACAACAAACTACCATGATTTTTCCCGACCGCGAGCGCCGTAGCATTAAATCGCGGGAGCCATGTTTTTCAAGATGGCGTCTGAGCCCCCTCTGTAAAAACAGGTCACGGTCTTCTTTTTTCGCCATTTCTTTGTGGAAAGGTCCTTCTAGAGTTTTGCTCTGCCCGCCAAACCAGGTTTGATCTCTTTGTTCATTCGCCTTTGGCAGGCATCAGGAGTGAGGACCGGCTCTGGCGCCCGAGTGTCTGGGGTGGCCAGGAAGTGAGGGAGGTGCCCAAAACTCCCTGTGCTTAGTCTCCTAGGAGACACAAATGCACTCTGCAGTGATTGGCTGGCTGACTGTCCGGCAAGGACAGCCACCCTACTGGGTGAGTGACAGCTAGGCTGGAATAAATGGGGGAGAACTGAATAAAAGCCGAGTCTCTTGGCTTGGAAGGCAGAGTCGACCACTGGAACGAAGGAACCGAAGAAGAGCTTGAAGAGGACGGCTGCTGCCACTCCTGGACCATTGGTTTGCCCGGTGAAGCCCTGCTGCAGGTCCGAATCGCCAAGTTCACATCGACAGAGAAGACCCTGCAAGGATGACTTCTCCCTTTGAGTTGGTGGGACCAATCAACTCACAAGTAAGCGACCTGGACACCTATCTCAGAGCTGGTTGAATTTCCTCAGAGTTGCTGCAGGAAACCATAGAACCAGGGAGAGGGACACCAGTTTGTGTGCTTTACTCACAGCCACCGGAATTGAAGTTTGCCAAGTGCTAGCTTTTGGACCAGTCCCAGTGCAGTGCAGGAGTCCCCTGACGTCGTCCCTCTTGTCCCCACGACTGAGGCACAGGAACAGCGAGATCTGCAGGGACTGCCAGGAACAGAAATTTTCAGCTGCATCTTTTTCTTCATTGTAAGGTAATGTGAAACAAGACTGAGAGTACTTAGCTCTCGCAGTGAAAGTGCTTGAAACCTTTGCAACTCGCAGGCGTAATTAACTTGTGACCAAACATATGATTCTTCTTTTTACAACCTACTTCCAAGAAATTGTGCAGAGACTTTACTGTTTACTTACCAGAAACGCTTTAGCCTATCCAAGACTTTAGCCCATTGACTTTAGCCTAGCCTATTGAATTGAATGGACTCTTCTGGTGAACTCAAAGTATTTGCACTGTCTAAGAATAATTATAACCTTTCATGTTCTAATAATCTTTGCCTTTTACTCCTCTTGAAAAGTATCCTGAAATAGTATTGAAGTATATTTGTGTGTGATTATATTGCCTCCTTCTAATGAATGTTTTATAACTGGCAGATAAATACATTAATAAGTATTTATAAAAGAAACTTTGAGTGTAAGAGTTTATTTGAACACTTGTGATTGTAGACCTCTCTGTAACATCATTACTGCTCACATTCCCCTCTTGGGATAAGCCTGGGTGCTCAGCTCTGCTAACAAAACAGTGTAGTACAGACTTATACCAAAGGTTGGTTTGCTTACACCTGTAGTTCCAGTTGTGTGTAGTGGTCCCAAATGGTACTGCACACAAACGTTGCCTAACAACCTGCCGCAATAACTGGCCAGCCCTAACAAAGATCGGATTTCACTGAAATCTATAAGGGTGAGATTTCTGAGATGGCCCGAACCTTGCCAGCATCAGGACTCATTCCCTTTTGAGAGAAGGCATGCCTGAAGAACTTTAGGTGTGACTTGTGAAACTTACATTTGTCGAGATTGTTATCCCTGCGCCCATCAGCGCAGTACAAACTTGAACCAAAGCTTGGTCATATTGTTGAGTTGTGGAACCAAATACCAATATGTCGTCAATGTAGTTAAAACAGTTCTGTATATGGTACATCACTTGGAATATCTCGGCATCCAAAGAAATGCCAAAACATAATCATTTAAAGCGAAATAAGCCCACATACGTGGCAAATGTTGTTATGTATCTGGAATGAGTACCCAACGCAATCTGGTGGTATCCTTTTATTTAAATTGAGTTTTGAAAAAACGTGTACCCCATTCAGCAAACTAATTATAACATCCAGGTGCGTGCCTGGATGTCTCTCCTTTCCAATCGGTTTTTGGACCCATGTCGACACAGATGCCTGTGTCCCCAGCAATGCCTTTCTTTGGTACTGCTACAATGTGTGAGACCCAGGGATGCCGGCTCAATAATATCACTGTCCAATAAGCAGTTCATTTCCTTCTCGACTTGTGGCTGAAGGTGGATGTGTATTCTCCTTGGTTGCTTGCCACCGGGTTGATCGACTTGCCACCGGGTTGATCGACTTGCCACCGGGTTGATCGAAGTGTCACTGGATCTCCTTTGAGAGGTCCCAGTCCTTGGAACAGAGAGAAAAAACGCTGTACCATAGAATGAGTGCATTGCATGGTGTAGATCATGGCAGTTGCTTCCTGGTACTTCTCCTTGGAGAACATGCATTTCGGAAGACACTTGCTTTCCTTTGTATTGAATCGTTGCATGGAATTTTCCATGATTTATCATGGGACCTTTTGCAGCCCACAGGAAGCCTCTTAACTCAGATGGTACCAGCACTGCTGGATGAGTCATCTTTTTGAACTCTTAGACACACTTAATGTTCAGTGTCGCAGCTGTGTCAGTGACAAATTTGGCTTTATGGTCACTGCCCAACAAGTCGACATCACTCAGAGGGTGCACTACAAGATCTGTCATCAAGTAGACAATTATCTCTACCCCCACAGCTAGGAGGCTGAGGTGATTAGCAAATATGACTCACCAGGTCTCTGTGTGCATGTACCTCCCTTCTCTCTGGCGTAAACCCGTATCCACGAACATCATGTCTGACCAACATGGGGTTGCTCGTATCTAATTCTGAGGGTATTGAATGATTCTCCCTCTCACAGTTGCCGCCTATTTGTCCCAGTGCCAAGCACCCCACTCTTTC
This sequence comes from Ambystoma mexicanum, assembly GCF_040938575.1. Lineage (NCBI taxonomy): Eukaryota > Metazoa > Chordata > Amphibia > Caudata > Ambystomatidae > Ambystoma > Ambystoma mexicanum. The sequence continues at coordinate 1,383,679,414 of NC_090929.1, read as the reverse complement.
CTCATGCAGGAAAAGCAGACTGCATCTTCCTCTCGACGAGTACCTCATTGGTGGAATGCTACTTGTGTACTTGTTCCTGATCCCATGGGTAACCTGGTATACTTGCTCCTTCGTGAGTTCCTTACCCGTTGCTTTCTGAGTTGCCTGGGCCTTTGGCCTGGCTTCCGCTCTGGCCATTAGTATTAGTGTGGCAAGGGGAAGAGGTTCCTGCAGCAATATGCTAAGACAAGAGCCGACAATGGCATTGTGCCAATAAAAATTATTTTAAGCAAAAAATAGCTAATTTCTCTGAGGACATATTTGATTGGAAAAGCTTCCTGAAACAGTTGTTTGCTTTAAAAAGGCAAACCAGGAATTTAAATAATGACCATGTCATCCTGTTTTGGCAAAACGTAAGCGAGGGATACATTTCATCTTCAGATAACCCATACCACCCTGCACCGGATATTCTCATGCCACCCTGCACTGGACATTCTCTCTCTGCTTATTGATAACATTAAGATTCCAAAAAAGTTGTATGCGCTAAAAGAAAGAATGTTGGAGCAAATAGAAGGATTGAAGCAAGAATATATTTACCAGTTGCAGGTTAACCTGGAATACTCTTCTCTTTCTGGTCAAGATGCAAGCCAGGCTTCCTCTAACTATGATCTATTTGGTGAAGACCTTTCCAGTACCTCACCTGGTGGCTCATTTGAAAGGCCCCTTCTGTATCCTACTGAGTCTACTTCTGATATCCCTTACAACACTTCTGCACTCTGTACCAGATCTTTTCCAGGAGCCTAATCCTACTCTAGCATCAATCCTGCTCTTTGCCCTAACTCCTCTCTTGGTTCCAATGCCCGTATCCAGTCCCGCCTTGCACACAGCCAGCAATGCAATTAACTTTTCTTGTGATTACAACACCACAATTGCCAGAGTATCCGAAACAATAGCCAGTCCAACAACTCTCTTTGGCAGAGACTGTGTTTCAATGCTTGCTCCGGCCTTTGAACTGAATCTGGACTGTGCTTCCATGCTACCCCTGAGTCCACTTCAACACCCGAAGCGATGCAAATACCCATGCCTGAAATGAAACCACAAGAAATTAATGAGGATCACCTTGAAAGCAAAATCATACCCTTCAGTGTAAAGAAAGACTCATTAATGAATTCAGTGTCTCGAGATCTTATGTTCAGTAGCATTATAGTTTTATACTGCTTGAACATTTTAACCAGTGTAACAAGGTTCCTGAACTCCCTGACTGTGAAAGGACTTTGGTTGGGGCTCTGCTAACCGTGCACTCGGCAGTATCTTCTGCCGAAGTACATGTATACTCGGAGCCTGGCGCCAACTGTATGAGTGTGATTTCCACAGTGCAATGCGACATTCTGCTTATAGGAATCCCCATGCCAGCTGAAGTAAATCCATCAGAGAACAAGCTTTCAGTAACAAACAGAATACTTGCCCTTCCTGTAAAACCATCAAGTTCAGATTTGCCACAGCCGTTTGAAGAAAACTATTTCTTTGCACTTGGAGTCACATTCACAACCACTGCATCCCAAGATCAACCTGAAACCAGCAATTCCGTTGTCTGTGCTAGCCTCTATTGCAGTATCCACTAAGAAGCTACAGTCTACAGTTCTGTTTTCCTGTGCACCCACCTTACATTCTGATGTACCTTGTGAGTTGTTTGAGAGGAGTGTAAAGATCAATCCTCCCTTTGCCTTTTTTAATCAAAGAACTATATTGAACGAGTATAGAACTTTTCCCTGGACATTATTTAGGAATGTAGTGCTTCAACCATTACTCTGGCTACTGCGGTTACATGTAATTATAACTAATGAAATAATACCTAATGAAAAAATAACGAATACAAAATAACAAATTCCAAAATAACTAATTCATTTTTTGCTGTTTTTGGGGTGCTCACCAGAAACCCCCCCTTTTTAATAATACTTTTCCCCCACCCCCAAAACCACTATTGTCTCTCACAACCCCATTTTTATTTTTTTCAAAATGAGTTATTTTGGTATTAGTTGTTTTTTCATTCGTTATTTTTTCATTAGTTGCTTTGTAGTTGATATAATCACTTCATACCGGCTACTGCATCTGGAAAAATAGAATAGGCTTTGCTTTCTTTTAGGACATCCAGAGGTGCCTTTTGAGAGGGGGGTGATGTCGGGATCCTACTGACCTGCCACCCAGCACTGCTGCATGATTGCATTCAGAGACTCTGTTTATTGCCTAATTGCATACTTAAAACCTACAAACTACCTCTGCATTAATTTATTTTGTTTTACTGTTGCAGTTTTGGACCAATCTAATTTCATGTTCCATTCTGGATTTTGGGTTAAACCAGCAGATGCATTCTGGTATATGTATGCTGTCCAAGAGGCAGGGAGCTAGAGGAGGCATACTAAGTACATTTGTTTGCAGGAAGCTATTAAGATATGGAGAGACACTGATTCAATTCACCTGTTCCAAGCTACTGCAGGCTAGGGTGCCGAGAGATGGATAGACCTTAATTACAATCCATTGCTGCAGGCAACTGAAGCAGGCACTAGGCTTGATTGATCACAGCTGTCTGAGACTGCAATCAGCTCCACTCTGTTAGGCTCTGGGCTTGTAGGGTTTTCTTAAGCTCTCTTTGGATAGCAGCTGTTCTGTCAACTGGTTACAATAGGACACTGGGAGTTCATGCTTTTGTGCTTCTGTATCCAGTTTTTGAACCTTTTCTGAATATCCAGCTTTTGGCTTCTGAATCCTGTTTGTTGTGGCTGCTTTGCAGTGCCTTTTTCTGTCAGCTAATACAGCCTGCCTGTTTTTGAAACTTTCCTTGAAATCTTGCTTTTGACTTATGAACCCTGCCTGCCGTAGTTGCTGTGTTACAACTCCTGTCTTGCTTTGCTATTATGGACATCCTTTTCTATACCAGTATCTTTGTTGCCTTTCTGCCAACGTCCTGTTTCTGCTTATCCTATTTCCTCTCTTTCTCTCTTCAGTCCCAGTCTCTTGCTTTACTGTCATTTGCTCCTGTTATTCAATGCTGTGAATTAGATGAGTTAACAGCAACCTCCAGTATTAAGCTTTCTGTGTGTGTCTTGCTTGCCTAATTACTATATTTTAGTCCATAGTTTAAGTGCCTGCTCTTATGTGCACTGGGTTTTCACACCCCTAGCATTCGCTGAGTTGGCAGCAACCTGTCTTGTTTTAGCCTATTGCTTTGGATGTGCTGATATTCCAGCATCTGCTTTGTACTTTGTATCTCTACCTGTCCTGTACCTGGTTATTTCTTTTAACACTGCTTTCCGCCTGTATTACATCTTGGTCCCCTATTGTGCCTCCGCTCTGTATCTGTTTACAGTGTGACCCCTGGCTTTATGTCCATTCAGATCAGATAAGGGAAATAATTATTTTGCCTTCGTCTAGTCTGTTTAAGTCTTACCTGCCTCAGTATATGATCTCGAGTAATACCCTTACACTGAGAACAACAGTGCCTTTGGCATGCCTAACTCAAGACACTGCTGTATGACTGTTGATAAGAGTAATCTGCTGGTACCAATCCCAATGGCTTTCCCTAATACCTGGAGACCCATTATCATATTCCAGTACACCTTTTATTCTGATCAATCCATGTTGGCCAGTATATTTGCTTGTCTTTGCTTTCCCTGTGTCTCTTTGCTTACAGTCAGCTCCTGCCCCTCCAGTTCCTGTGAATAACTGTTTCAACTCAGGTAAGCTGGATATCTAACCCGGTTTGGTTATATGCTAGAATTGCTTCAGGAATCTCCCCTAATCTACAATGCATACTCTGAGGTATAGCTTTTGCTGTGTGCTCTGCGGCCAGACTCCTAACACCCATGATGAAGAGCTGTATGGCTCTAAGCGCAGGAAGCCATCTGGGCAGAGGAATGCTACCATCTGGGTCAGCATTGGAGATAGGGTTGTGGCACTGGGCACAGTCCCATTGGACATGAAGGACTGCCATAAGAGGTGGAATTACCTCAAGGTCAGGGTCCGCAGTCTCCTGTCAAAACACTGCCGGGAGACATCTGCCACAGGAGGCGGCACTGTGGACCCTATTGTCCTGACTCTGGGGTGGAGAAAGCAAGCAGCATCCTTCATATGGAAGGGATCAAGGGTGTTGGGCGTGCCAAGGTCGGAGAAGCTGGTGAGTATGAACGTCCCATGGCCAATGGCCAAATGACCATCCCATGCATGTGTTGCTCAGCATAGATGGGACCAATGGACAGTGGAATGTGCAACCTGTGAGGGGTCAGAAATGAGAGGCGAACACAACATTGTAATGTTGTCAACATTAGACATTTTATTAAATTCAAGGGGTTGGATAAAGGCCTTTCTGTCCCTATGCTAAAGAGAGTTTCTCTACCTAGAAACTAAAGCTAAAAATCAGTCTGTGTTTTGTCGTTGAAATTATGTAAACAGTCCTTGTGTCCAAAACATATCTGACCCTCACACTTAAATAAACAAGCACAGGTACAAGGTAAATGTTTTTACTTACTAAAAAGTGTATCTAAATCAAGTATGGAAATTCAACAAATAATTCTTGGTTCCAGGTGGGGATTCCCTTCCCCTGGATTATTTCAGGTAGAATGACAAAGGTGTCCTTCTTAAAGCCTGCTTCTTTAAGAGTTGTAGAAATGTCTTTTTCCACAGCACTGTTTGGAGGATAGCAAAAAGAAGTTTCTTCTACTTTTAAGGATAACAAAAATATCTATTTTCTTCAACTGCTTCACAGATGACAAAAGTATCTCTTTCACATAAATGTTCCAAGCAGTGGTAGAAGTGTACTGAAAAAAGTAGTGGAACTGATCTCGGCAGGGGAGAGGGTAGGCAGAAGCATAGTGCAACATGTGGTAAGGTGTTGCAGCCACGGCAATGCAATAGTCTAAGTGACTAGTTAAGGCCCCTATTATAACTTTACACTTGCACAGGGACATGAATGGATAAATCCTCTATACAGAATGGTGAATGTGTCGTAAAAAGTAGAGGAATGGTAAACCAAATAAAATAAAAGTAATGGAACACCGCTCCAGACCATTCCTACCCACTTAAATCACTGGTTCCAAGGATGATTTCCTGGTATACTGCCTTGCCAGGAATTATTCAACTGATTATTTAGATCTCCTGGTGTACTCTCCTGCCAGGTATCTTTCACTATGTATCTTTCTTTCATATTCTTTATGGATTACCTGTTATATTCCTGTGTTAAAGGTGCTAATTCAGCACCAGACAGGGGGACGCACCTACCAACTAGAGTAAAGAAGGGGGACGGTGGGGGGAGCTAAACGGGGAATGACACAGGTATCCTAAGTCACAGATGCCCCAAACAAAGGGCTTCACCGGAAACAGTAGGGGGTAATGATGCACTGGGTGTACACACAGTCCAAGGTACTATCCTATGATTAGATAAGGAAGGGGAAGGACAAAAGTAGCGCCATCATAAACACATGTAGTGGAAATCCCTCGGGGCAGGCTAGACCTGGGAAACCTCGATCTGAAACCAGTGACCAGTACGACAGGGATGTGCAAAAGGGGGGTGGGGCTGAGACTTCTAAGTGCTAAAATTCAAACAAAGTAGAGTATCTGAGATAGAGGGGTTCATTATAAGGTTGCCGGTCCTAAACAACTGTACCGATAAGCTTGCCAGTACCGTTGTATTGTATTGTATTTCTTTATTTGTATAGTGCGCCTGGGCCAAAGGCATCTGGGCGCATATCATAGGTCACAGGGACAGAAATAACAGGTACATCAAGACAGAAGCTACAAAGTTAATGTACAATATACAAGACACACAAAAACTTCGAGGTAAACTAACAGCGCTTGGGCAAGTGATGGATGATGCAACTATTTGAAACAGGTGAGCTAGCTGCCACACCAAAGTGGGACTAGTAGATACCTCAACCCTACTGCCACATTATGAGAAAGAAAGTAACCCCACAAAGAAGATGCGCTGCTAGAATACGATTTTAGCTGAGAGCAATATAATGTTACAAGAACAATGGTACACTTAGCAAAAACTGTAAGACAAAGTGATTGGTGTTGCAAATGCTGTATTGTATCCTAAATGGAAATTGCAAATCTAGTCTGCCATTGCGAATCTAGTCTGCCGACACGTGTTTCGACCCACACTGGGTCTTTCTCAAGGCAAGACGTGAATAATATGTTGCTGAAAGGTAGACAACCTTCAATGGGTTCCGTAATGATGATTTACTAAATTACGCCAATGCGTGGCACTTCCTGGTCCAATGTCCAAATGAAAAGCCAATTAAGGCAAAGGTTCGCAATGTTCCAACAATTGGTACCCTATTTGTATAACCTTAAAAAGATACCTTTTGTGCATTTCAACAAAGTGGAAAGGCTGAGCCCTATGACTCAATGTGTAACTAACCTCTGCTTGGTGCAGTCAGCGTTTATATAGCATTTAAAGAAGAGAACAGAGCCATATTGGAACAGCTTAACTTACTTTGCAGAATAGATGGACCTATCCTTAATGTTATTTAACCTAGGTTTATCGGTCAAGGCCAGGTGACTGATAGATGCGCTCTCCACGGACCAAGTGTTTTCTTGTCATGACTGACAGAGGAAGCCATGAACACATTCCTATTTCGTTTCTACTCAATGACTATCAAATGCGATTGCATTTTGAATATTACTGAAAGAACAGGATTTTGATAGCGAAAAAGGAATTGGTTTAGGGCTAAGAAAGATGCATATTATTCTTATATTCTAACAGAGCTTAAGCTACTCATCACGAGAAAAACAACATATCTAGAACTAGGTGATGTAATTACAGGGCGGTCAGCCAAACCAGCGCCCAGCACGTCTGCTGCAAAAAATTGATCTGTACCAGTATCTCAGTCACATGACCACCTGGGAGGAACAATCAAACGGTACGTTCTTGAGCTCTGGCGAAGTGGCCAGCCTCCTTAACATCAACCACAGAATTCGTGAAGGTCATCATCCAACAGGTATCGTGTGAATGTCCCCTTTCCCACCAGCTGCACAGTGTCTCATGGTCTGTTCTCAATGGTGCTGACCAATGGCAGTGTATTAAAATTATGGCTGTTCAGCACAAATGTTACTTCATTAATAACAAGTTGTTCCGGGTTTGGGTGTGAATAAATGTGGTACCACATGGGGAGGTACTGTAATTGGAAACTGTTAAACTTTTTGCTTCAATTAAGCTTCACTAATCAACGTAAACCTCAAGAAGGTGATATCTACGAACAAATGAAATTCCTGGGAAACATAGCAAAAGTGAACTCTCCAACTTGCAAGTGTTTCGATGGATTTCTGACCATTGTATTTCTTGATAAAAAACTATTGTTCGTATTCCATTCAGATGTCAGCCTTTCGATCAGAGCCTATCCACAGTTCTGTTTAATTTATGCTCACGCAGCTGTAATGAACAGCGTTGTTTCTTGCACTGTAGTGTATGAATGACCTGGAAAGAGACTGCGCCAAATATTTTATATAAGATGTTTATTTCTCAAAAATGCCCTTAAAGAAGATGACACGTGTTTCGGTCCTCCAAGGACCTTTATCAAATCAGGGCTAATTGTCTGTAGTAACACCATAGATCATACAACAAATAAAAAGATGATCACATTAATAAAAGATAAAATTAAAAAAGAGTGGTAAGAAAATAAGGATTAAGGTTAATTATGCATCCATTGATAAAGTCGAATATACATGTTACAAATATATAGAACCAAAAATAACAAATATGAAATAAAAAGCCAGTCAAAAATAGGCTGGGAAAAAGGGTGCAGAGAGAGTGAGGGTACAAAGAGATAGATACAAAATACTTATTAGTTTAAATACACCATATTTTGATTCAACAATTTTGAATTAATCTGTAAAAGCTCATATCAAAAAGAAATGCAAAATTGTTTACCTTGAAGTCATTTAAGTGCCCCGATCACACAATGTGAGAGAAGATAAAATGCTGCCATATATACTGGGTTAAATCCCTCTAAGTGTGAGATGACATCACAATCAACCTAGTGTCATGCGTGGTCAAAGATGAAATTAAGAAATACATTTGCGTGCACTAAATCAATAATAATGTTGTTTCGTTCAGGTGTAATGGCGTACGTTCATGCGCATGGAAAAAAGTTACACGTGCTGCGTAACGCGTGAAAATATTACACGTATTACTTAGTGCGGCAGACCGTAACAGGTCCGATCGAATTAATGGTATTGTTAAATTTACAACGTTAAGTAATGAGTTACCTAGAATAGTAAGTGAAAGTACACACTTTGCGTGCGCGAAAATGCCCATATTTTCTAGTAAGTCAGGTATGTGAGATCGTCCGTTCGCGTGCATCAAAGTGCATGTTTTCTTAAAGTTACAGAATAAGTGAGTGACAGCGCACATTTGCGTGTGCGGAATAACACGTATATGTGAGATCGAGTAAATAACAACACACGTTCGCCTGCGCGAAATAATTCCAGTAAGTTATAGCGCACATTCATGTGCGCAAGATTATACGTGTTCTCAGAGTTACAGAATAAGTAAGTGACGGCGCGCAATCGCGTGCGTGAAATTACGCGTATTACCAAAATGCACGTATTACCAATTTGAGTAAGTGAAATCACACGTTCGTGTGCGAGAAATAAATCCAGTAGATTATAGCGCACGTTCGCGTGCGTAGAATTACACATATTTTAAGGCTTACAGAGTAAGTAAGTGACAGCGCACAATCGCGTGCGCGAAAATAAACATGTTGCCAATTAAAGTATGTATAATCACACGTTAAGCGTACGAGAAATGAATCCAGTAAGTTAAGGCGCACGTTCGCGTGCGCGGAATTACACGTATTACTAATTTGAGAAATAGAAATCCCACGTTTGAGTGCGAGAAATGAATCCAATAGGTAAAGGTGCACATTCGCGTGCACAAAGTAACACGTAACGTTAGATGCGGCGGACCGTGAATTTCCAGACAGACTCTTACCTGCAGTTTCCATTGCACGTGTCTGATCGCGACTTGCTAAGAATCTCGAGGGGGCGCCATTAGGCGTCCTCTCTGTGATTATATCTGTTGCTATGGTGAGGGATACCCTGAAAGGTCCTTCCACTATGTCTAGTCGCGTTCTATACAGTCGGCCATATTAGAGTGGAGTAAAGTTGCATTAAGCAATATAGTAGGTGCGATAGGATAGATATTTAGTCATGGTATAGGCCTGTACGTACCTATGTGAGCAGGTTTACAAATACAAGAAAGATAGTAAGAGTAAGGTACTATAATTGAGGTAGGTCAATTGGTATTATTAAAAAACCTTAGCATATTCCCGAATGAGCAGGGACAAATCCCTATTGCTAAAGATGGCAATGAGATGGTAAGCATATGTGAGGTCATATCTGGTACACCACACGTTATTGATACTCACACTTTCATAAAAAGGACACCATTTCATTGTCTGTGTTCAGGCCAAATACTGTGGAATTAAATTTGCAAATTATTTTCGCTTCTGTCTCTCTGTTTCTTTTTCCTGCCGCCTCCCCGTCTTCCCAGGGATACTCTTTGGAGACCAATAAACTGAATATCCGCTTTGTTGTCCATTTGGTGTTTCTCTTGCCAGTGACAAGCCAAAGGTAGTCTAGGGTCTTGACTTCCGATTTTAGCAAGGTGTTCACGCACTCTGGTCCTAAGTTCTCGGATGGTACTCCCAATGTACATCAGATTGCATACACAAACAATTGCGTAAACCACATATTTCGTCCTGCAGTTTATGAATTGTTTGATTTTCAAAGTCTTGTTATTACTACTCGAGAAAGAATCTGTTTTCTCATGTGCATATTTGCACATGGTGCAGGTCCCGCATTTCCTAAATCCATTGGTGGTTTCTAACCAATTAGATGGTCCTTCTGTTAGATCTGGTATATTCGACAGGCTTAATTTGTTCTTCAATGTCTGTGCTCTCTTAAAGATAATTCTGGGTTTTTCATCCACAAATTTAGAGATATGGTCATCCAATTTCAGAAGATGCCAGTGTTTGGCCAGAATATTTCTCACGTATTTATGATCGTTGCCAAATTTGGTAATAAAAACAATCGTGGGTGGTTCTTGGGTCAAAATCTTGTTTCTTGTAGCCAGAGTTTGTTCCTGTGTTACTAGCCGACTATTGTGTAAGGCGTTGGCCACACATTTTTTTGAATATCCTCACGCTAGGAATCTTGATTGTAAAAGTTTACATTCTTTCTCAAAATGTTCTCTGGTCTGACAGTTTCTTCTTGCTCTTAGAAATTCCCCCGATGGTATGTTGAGAATCGTTGGTCGATGATGGCAACTTGTAGCGTGTAATGTAGCGTTGACCTCTGTGGGTTTACGAAAAAGTGCATGTTCTAATCTGGTTCTGCTCAATATATATAGTAAGATCCAGAAAATTAACACTCTTTGCGTCGCAGACACTGGTGAATTGGATACCCATTTCATTGGCATTGATTCTGTTTTGAAAAGTCATGAATTCCAATTCTGTTCCTTTCCATAAAATCAGCACATCATCAATATACCTTGACCAATGTACAAGTTCCTTCTGATACGCTTTATCCTGATAGATTACTGTGTCCTCCAGTAGGCCCATGAAAAGGTTTGCTAGGACTGGGGCATATTTTGTGCCCATAGCAACACCACTGGTTTGCCTAAAGAATATATTGTTAAAGTTGAAAATATTACACTCTAAGGATAGTTCTAACATTTCCTTGATCATTGCAATTTGATGGTACATTGAAGCCGAGTCCTCCCTAAAGGTATGATCAATAGTTTTCAAAGCCCATGAGTGTTGGATCGATGTATATAGTGCTTTAACATCCATGGTTGCTAAAAGATGGTCTTCCTTCCAGTTCCAAGATTATAGTTTAATGATAACATCTGTTGTATCCTTAATGTATGCTTTCAGTTTTGTAGCTCTAGGTCTCAAAATGTTATCCAAGTACTGTGAGATATTCTCAGTTGTCCAACCTATCCCGCTGACAATCGGACGGCCCTCTGGTATCAGGTCATATTCTTTGTGAACTTTAGGTAGAAAGTACGTGATTGGTATAGTTGGATCTTTGATTAAGAGAAAACTATTTTCATTGTCTGTGATAAGACCTTTTCTGTACCATTCAAGAATTTTGAATTCCAGTTTTTGTACAATCTCCTTTGTTGGGTTGGTCGGTAGTTTGACATAACAGCCTGGAGTGTTGTGGTGCCTATTGGCCATTTCCAAGTAGTTGTCCCGGTCCATAATAACGATGTTCCCTCCCTTATCCGCTTCTTTTATTATAATTGAGCGGTCGGTTACCAAATGTTGTAAGGCTTCTTGTTCTTTAAGGGTGAGGTTAGGTTTTGTCCTTGATTTTAATTGTCTCTGATCCATTCTATGGAGATCTCGGGATACTGCCTTATAGAAGGTGTCAATAATGTTGTCAGCTGCTAGTTGGGGTACAAATCTAGATGTTGGTTTCAATTCCTTGATTGATAATGTACCTGGTTGCACATTTAGGTCCTTTAGAACATTTGTGATATCATAGTCCAGTGGTTCTGCGATTGATCTAAGTAGATGGATATCTTCAATTTCTTTAATGCTCAGTTCACTCAAAGTGATTTTTGATTGTTGTTTGTACGTATCTGGTGCCTTGGTAGCAAAGAATTTTTTTAATTTCAATTTTCCGTACGAACTTGAAAAGATCAATATGTAACTCTGTCTCAGTATGGTTAGTCGAAGGTGCGAAAGAGAGCCCTTTTTTCAAAAGGCTCCTCTCTTCTGATGAGATTGGTCTGCATGATAAGTTGAGGATCAAGTTGGGCCCTATTTCACTCTGTTTACTTCTCTTGAGGTTGCTCGTGTAAGCCTTTTGTTTGTGTTTTCTTGTAATCCTTGACTTGTTGGATCTTGTACCCCCCCTCCTTCCTCTCCTCCTGGTGTACTGGATGTCGCTCCAGTATTCTGTGGTAACTGAAACTGACCTGTTTGGGTGTGAAATTTCTGTTGCCTTTTATGTACCTCTTAATTTGATTCATGAAACCCGAGGTTGATCTTCCACTTGAAGTTTCTTTAGTCCCTGACGTATCTGTCGTATTAGTTGGCTCATCTATGTCCTGTATTTCAGGTTACGAATCAGCATCCGAACTCGCGGATGATGTATTGGGTGTGCTGGTTTCTTGCACTGGTGTTTGCTCCACTTTTTAAGCATGTGGTTTTTTACTATGCTCTAATTGGTGGACACCTGACTACATTTTTGGAGGCCCAGCAAGATCTGGCAGTCCTCTTCGGTTCGCTGAGGGTATCCAGGCCGCATTCCTGGGGGACGTGGGTCTTACGACTGCAGACCTGTTTACTGCACATCACTGACTAGGCTCTGCAGATGCTGAGTTTGCAAAGGCCTGCCAGGTCCCAAGCCCCGTCCTGCGCTCAGTAGAAGGGTGAGCCTGTGGTAGAGGCTCAGTACTAAGGGGACTCGAGATTATGCAGGACGTAAGTATGACCGTGCATGAAGATGCTGCACAAAAGTGCAAGCCTACAGAGGGGGAGGGATAGATTGTTTTTATGGTGTATAGGCCGCATCCTTGGAGAAGGAAGGATAATCTGCCGTAGTAGTGTAGATATTAGAGCCTACGATCTGATAGGGAGTGGGAGCTGGTGTGGACACACCTGCGATAGAGCAGGAGAGGTGCATAGTGTGTGGTGAACTCCGTTAGACAGGAGTGGCGCTTAGTGCAGGCGATTGTATAGTTACATCATAGGGATACAAGTTGTGTTGTTTTTTTGTAGAAAGAGACACGCATGTGGTAGTTAATAATCTCGGTGTCTTGTGTAAAATAGAAGGCTTTGGCATTTTAACAGCAGGAGTGTGCCAGTGATGCATGGTTAGACACTGGACATTCTTGCGCTAACATAAGGAACGGTGAGCCCAAGTACTAACATTGAGTGAGTGGTCGGGTCTGTGGAGAAGGCCATTGCAAACAAGTGGAGTGTCTGGTAGGGCCTGGGGATAGGGCCAGAATGAAGCTTGAGTTGTGTGATTGGGAATAAAAAAGGGGAAGAGTTGGGAGAACAGGAGGAGGGGGGAACACATGATAATGGAATAAACAGAAAGGAAATAATTGCTTATGTAGACACACCTAGACCACATGTGAGGCAAATTGCCCAAGTATCATGATAAACTAATAAAAGACAATTTTCAGTGGGCCGAGGAGACTGCATGGCAGTGGTTCCATGCGTGGCCTGGGGAAGGCACATTTGACATAAAGATAATAGAGAATATGTTCTCATCTCTATTAACGAAATATAAAGGTTCTAAGCTAAAAAGCAGGCAAAACATATTGGGTCTCTGGAAATTATACGAGCAGACTAAAGGGGAAAAATTGAAGAAAGGAAAAGAGACAGTGGGAGAGGGCGGACCAAGTTCATCGCCCCGGCTCTATGGGTTATGGCCCACATTTTGACCAGCCACAGGGTATACTAACCCTCGTGGAAACCTTAAAGGGAGACCAGGGGAAAGCAATGGGGCAAAAAGAGAAAGAAGCACAATGAGAGGAGGTGCACACGAAGGCCGAAAGAAAATATTGAGCAGACATCAAAAAGAATATGCACCAACAGGTGGATGCATTATTCAGTAAAGCAGAACGGGTGATAGACGAGGAGGTGAGGAAGAGGAGCAAGGGGGATAAGCGAGAATGGCTAGCTGGAAGAAAACAATTCATATTAAATGGGGAGGATGAGGAGGAAGAAACAAAAAAAAACAATGAGGGGGAATGAGGAAGATGCAGCCTCAGACTAAGGGTTATTAGGAGACGACTGGAGTGACAGGGCCAGCGATGAATGGACATCGACAAACCTAGGAAAAGGGGAAGAAAAGAGCGAAAATGAAAGGACAGGGATGATTGTGACAGGGACTAGTCCACCTCCTTATGTACTAGGGCAGGGAAGGTAAAAATGGGGTTAGCACAAGCTGTCAGAGAGGGAGGGACGGGACATAAGACACAGGTAATGCTGTTACTAAAGAAGGGACAAGAGGGAGCCCATTATGTGCCCTGGCCAACAATGGACTGGGACAACCTAATATGTAACTTGCCCTCCCTTATAACCGGGGTCAGTAAATGGATACAGGCACTCGAGAAAAAGACAATGGGGGTGACGCTAGCCGTAGGGGATAAAAAAGATTTGTTTACCGCAATGATAGGAGAACAGGCAGACAACATTTGGAATCAGGCTCTTGACGGAGCTCCATTTACCAGTTGTCAAGCACATGTCTGGAAGGTTCTAAGAAGCATGTATCCAGACAGCTTTGACCTGGGGACAGTGATGGCTTGTAAAATGAAAGGTGATGACCCAGCTGAATATATAAAGCAAGTTCAGGATTTATGGACCCAAGAGACGCAAAGGTCCTGGGACGAATGCATACCATTGTTCTATCACATACTAGTAGATGGACTGCCAACAGAAGTACAGGCTTTCTTGGATAAGATAATGGGTATAGAAGCTAAGGGCTGGCCCAAAATATAAGCAACAATAGTAGATTACTGTAAGAGGAAGCCAGAAAGCGTGAGGCAGGCAGCTGAGAATGCAGCGAAGGCAGAAACAAATTAGTACAAAAGAAACTGGCCAAATACACCATGGAAGGAACACTATTAGTGCCAGACGCTGCTGCTGTGGCACCAGAACCACAGTGAGTGTTTCCCATAGGACAAACACCACAACAAGGAGGGTACATGCAGCTGTAGTATGGACCACAATGGGGAACACCACCACAGGGGAATCACATGAATGGGGGATACTGTCCTATAGGAAGAGGGTTTTCACAATGGGTCAGAGATGGTATCGAGGAACAGGATACAGGGTTTTCGGACCATGCTGCATATGTCAGACCATGGGACACATGGTGAGCATCTGTCCATTTATGCAACAGCACAGGCAACCCAAGTAGCACAACAGCAGTGGCTCCAGTAGCAGCAGATGCAGTGCACTCCAGGGCAGTTACAACCAGTGCATATGCCAGCACATCAGGAAGGAGTGCAGCCCCAAGGAAGGACAACCGACAGCGGGGTAACAGTCCCAGCGATGGTTGAGCCACCCGCAGCAGCAGGCGGAACCACAGTGGTGCTAGGGCAAAATGTAGTGCCCCACTACACAGGGCTATGCGTGGTAGGAGGGAACACTTTCTGCTTCCCGCCGAATAACAAACAGCAATATGGGGGCCCAAAGAAAGTCCAAGCGTGTCCAGTCTAACTGACGACCCCGAAGAGGAACCCAAGGTAGCAGTGAAAATAGGACCATTTTATTTCCTGTTTCTCATAGATACAGAAGCAACCAAATCCTGCGTCTGGGAAGGGGATTCCCATTATCTAACAAAGTGATGGATACGCAGGGCTTTTCTGGGGTGGTGGTTGCGGTTTCAGTAAAAAAAGATTTACTATTAACCATAAGGAAACAAAACATTGTTGCTCCCTTACTGTACTCCAAAGACACACCCATCATTATCTTGTGGAAAAACCTGCTCAGCAAACTGAATGCAACTATATCATTCACAAAGAAAGGTATGGTGTGCTCCACGCCTGTCATTTACTATGCACGGGTAGCAGCTCCTCTCTTGGCATCACACGCGCAAAGCACCTTGCAAGCACAGCCACTATACCACAGCATATTCCTGTACCAGATCGAAGTTCTGCTAGGATGGGACCCGGGAATACAGGGGAATGTGTTAAGACTGGCTTCGGAATTCCTATTCAGACCACAGTGCCAGAAGGATGACTTAAAGGGGAAAACAATGGTGTTAGAGCTGGAAGAAGCAGTAATACGCAAAGACATGGTGATTCTGTGTGGCACAGACAATGACAACATGGAGTGACAAACAAAGCTGTGAATTGATCCCACCTTGACAATTACAGGAGTATCGAATGAACAGTTGTTCGCTGAAGAGGAGGAGGAAGGAGAGATGGTGTTCCAGATACAGATACCCTGTCCAGGTCAGATGTTGGAAAAATGGTGCCCATTCTGACCCAGTTAGTGAAGAAGGAAAATAAACACACAGAGGGAGATCTCAAAAGGACGCCAGATGAGTTGTGGACCAAGGGACCTCATGATGTTGGGGGTACTGAAAGGGATTGGGGCAATAAAAATAAAACAAACAGATGGCCCCGCTACCCTGGGCAAAACAATAAAAGTTGACCATAGAAGCAGATGAAGGGATATACTCCACTTTGCACGCATTATGGCAGCAGGGCATAATTCATACATCCACATCAACCAGTAACACAGCAATCTATCCGACAAAAGAAATCAAAGGGTAGGTCATGGCATTTCATACAGGATTTGCGCCCCCTAAATTAAGTGGTGGAAGTAGAATTTACTTTGGTTCCAAACCATGCCACAATATTGTGCAATATCCCAGCGAAGGCAAAGTACTTCACAATCATTGACTTGAAAAATGCCCACTTCTCTACCTTTTCATCCAGACCCAAGATATCTGACCGCCTTCATGTATTGCGGAACTAGATTCAAGCCCACTCATTTGTCCCAAGGGTACTGCAAATCACCCCGTATTTTCAATAGGATAATGCAAATGATGTATGCAATGTGCAAACATCAAGCACTGTAATTCAATATGTTGATGATCTGCTAATATGCAGTGAGACAGAAGAAGAGTGTAGAACAGACCCAGTACATGTTTTGTCACTACTTGCAGAGAAAGGGTATGAGGTGGATAAGGCAAAATTACAGTTTTGCCTAGAAGAGGTTGTCTACCTGGGGCAAATAATATCCATTGAAGGACATAGAATAACACGCAAAAAGACACAGGCCATTCATTCCACCACCTGCCCACAAACGGTGAAAGAGATGCAGAAGCTTCTAGGTCTATCCAATTACTGCAGAGCATGGGATTAGGCCTCATTTACTAAACCCCTACTGCAGGGTGTTAAGGAAGCAGAAAGAGAGAAGAGGGACATAAAGTGGACATCTGAGATGAATGAAAGTTTCACAGAACTAAAAGACGCACTGGCACATGCACCAGTGTTACCAAGCCCAAATTAAAGAGAAACATTCTATTTGTTCTCACATTCAGCTGGCTCAGTGATGAGGGCTGTCCTCACACAAAAGAAGCCGCAGGGACACCAACCACTAGCTTACCACAGTGGAAGCCTAGACCCAGTAATGCGAGGACACATACCTTGCAAACAATCACTTGCGGCTGCAGCATTTGCAATTGAGGAGGCATCAACGATTCCCATGGGGTGTCCCGTAGTATTGTACGTGGAACACTCACTATTCGCCGGTCTTGAGAAATCAGACAATACACTAACAACCCAAAGAGCATCGGGTATGAGGTAATATTAACCAACCCTGCCATAGAGGTGGTAAGGTGACGATAGTGTAAACCCAGCAATCTACCTATCTGAAACAATACAGGAAGGGGATTACATACATGATTGTGCAGCAAACATGGACAGGATGAAAGGTAATGTACAGGTAAAAGAGGAAGAAATAGCAGAAGCAGACATGGTCTATATTGACGGGCCATCAAGTATTGACCCAGAGGTAGGAAGGAGACATATTGGTGTGGCAGTACTGTGCTGCATAAACGGGGAATATGTAATAGCATCACAGCAGCGACTACCTTCACATTATTCAGCACAGGCAGCAGAATTAGTGGCGATGATAAGAGCACTAAAAATGATGGAATGGCATGCAGCAAACATCTTTTCGAAGTCTGCCTCTGTCACGTCAACTATCCATTCAGGACTGGCACAGTGGGAAAGGAGGGGATTCAAAAGAAGTGATGGATCCCGGTACAGCATGAAGAACTACTAAAAGAATTCATCGAGGCCCTAAAAGTTACAGTATATTTGGCGATAATAAAATGCGCTGCACACACAGGAAAACAAGACAGGATATCATTAAGGCTGATAAAGCAGCAAAAGCAGCAGCATATTTACCAGAAGCAGGGAGAGTTCAGAGATAGCCCGGAGAAGGGGAAAATGTGACACTCATCACAGCAGAAAGGAAGAAGAGCGGGGAGGTTGAATGGTAAGAAAACTTGAACACGATCTCCATAGTACACATAATAGAATTACAAGGAGAGGTACCAAAAGAGGAAAAAGAACTGTGGATAAAAAGAGGATGTTCACTGTCACCAACAGACCTGATTTGGCAGCAGACTAGCACAGGGAAGCCTGTGATGGCCAGAAAATTGTTAATTGTAGCTTTAGAACAGATGCATTTCCCCACTCATGCATCCAAAAAAGCAGAGCTGCAGAGCTGAGTGAGGACTGATACGTTCCAAACATACATGAGCAAAAGAATGAGTTAATGGGGAATTGTATGGTTTACAAACAGTTTTTGTCTGGCCACACTTTAAAAGATTTGCAGGGAACAATACCATGGCTGGAAGGGCCCTTCTGGCACTTGCATATCGATTATGTTGACATGCAAGAAGGATGGGCCTCCTACAGGTACCTTATCATAGTGGTCTGTCCATTTTTGCATTGGCTTGAGGCGGGGCCTTGTGCAAAGAATGATGCAAAATCTGTTGCCAAGTTCCTAATGAGGAAAGTATTTACAAGATGGGGTGTATGTAAGGAAATAAGGTCAGATAATAGCAAACGCTTCGTCAACAATCTCTTTGAGGAGATAACATGCCTCTTAGGGATCAAACCCAAACTTTGCACAGTTTACCACCTGCAGGCGAACGGAATTGTGGAGAGAATGGATGGATTACTAAAAGAGCGCTTGGCTAAGCTAACAGCTACTATGTACCAAAAATTAGATTTTCTGGCTCCATCTTGTGCTTTTCGTCCTTCGAAACTCACCTTCTGTGGAGCACCATCTTAATCCACATGGATTTGTATGTTCCAGGGGCATGCCTGCTAATTGAGGGTAAATAGTGATATACCCGTGAACATTGTGATGACAAGTGTGAACCCGGCTGAGGGATGTCCACAATGGATAGTTGGTGTAAAAGACATTGATATTGCTGAGTGATACGTTTTGACTGAAGGGCCATAGTGAACCGAATTGAGGGAGGCTAACGTGAAAGATTACTAAAGGAACTTTTGTTTGGCAATCACCCAACGTAAGGATTACTAAAGGAACTTTTGTTTGGCATTCGCCCAATGTGAATGATTACTAAATGAACTTTTGTTTGTTTATTGTTTTGGTACAGCAGGTCTTCTAAGGCAAGAGACTTTTGCAGGAAAGAGACTTGGCCACGGAAGGTCCTGGCAGCATTGAAAGGAACTGTAACCTCGTGCTGGCGAGACCCAAGTGTGTGCTGTGCTCAAAGGTCCTGCCTTGTCCTTTGCTAAAAATGTGGGGAAGGGAGACCCGGCCATACCATCCTGACTTATCATTAGGTGAACACTTCTTTCTTTTCTTGAGAACATTATCCCACACTATTTTGTAACTTAAATGCAAGGACTGGCAATATTTTTATTTAGTGTAGGCCCTTTTTATTTTGACAAGATGCCACTAGGAATGCCTTATTATGATTTGATGGTCGTAGCTTGCTCCCCTCTTAGATTTAGGTTTAGATTTGGCGTTTTTCCCACCCATTATACAGTTTAATAATCACCATTGAACTGTGATCACTTGTGTCTGTCTTTACTGTTGCCACCGTGAGTGCCTTACAGCTCTCATAATAGTAAAGAGATGGAAAATATGGTCTTTCCAAGTGTTAATATAAATGACTACATCGTCAATATAAGCCCCACAGAAATCAGAGTAGGGCTGTAATATTTTGTCCATAAATCTTTGGAAAGTGGCTGAGGCCCTGTGTAAGACAAAAGGGAGGACTTTGATCTCAAATAGTCCCAAAGGAATTGAGAAAGCTATCTTTTCCTTATCAGGTCCATGCACTGGGACCTGCCAGCACCCCTTGGTTGAGTCAAGGGTTGATAGAACGTGGCATTTCTGAGTTTGTCAATCAATTTGTCAATGCATGGCATGGGATAGGCATCAACGTTGGAGATGGCGTTGACTTTTGACTTTGACTTTTCTTTTCTCTCTTTATACCTCTCTTCTCGCCCCGTCATCTCTTCTTTCGGCATTTCCCACCATTTCTACGCTGATTACACCCAACTCTTTCTCTCCTTCTCTTCTTTCACTCCTGGCCTCCGTCACACTCTATCTTCCTGCCTAACGGCCATAAAAAACGGGATCACATTCCCATTTTCTTAACCTCAACACTGACAAGACTGAAGTCCTTTTCTTCCCTCCTAACACCCCATCCCCTCCCTCCTTCCTTCCCCCTTACTCCCTCCTGCCGACCTCAAATCAGACATTGTAACCTTCTTTACCTACCTCCTCTCCCCTCCCCTGTTCCCCTCCTTTTAAGAAAATAGTTCTACATACTGTATCACTGGTTTGTTTCATGATTGTAAATATGCTTCTTTCATTATTGTACCTTGTTATACTGTAAAGCGCTTTGGATTAAAGCGCTATATAAACTTAATAAACATAAACATAAACTTGGCGGAAGCCTATGCGAAACCTCTGGGAATGGGCAGGTTTTGTGACAAAAACTATAGGGGAGGACCATGGGCTTGAAGACGGTACAATGATATTTGCCCTTAACGTTTTGTTCACTTCATCAACCACTATAAGTCTATGGGATTCCAGGAGTATATATGGTTTCACATTGACTACTTTTCCCTTGGGTGTTTTGATATAGTGATAAGTGCCTTGCACTCTTTCTGCTTTCTCAGAAAATACATTGGAAAATGCTGTAATTAAATCTTTTAAATCTTCTTGTTGTTGGCTAGATAGCTCTTGGGGAATTAATTCAAAGTTGTCTATTTCTTCTGGTACTGAACAAGATATTATTGTGGCATTGCCGGTGGAAGGATTTTCCTTCCACTCTTTTAAGAGATTTACGTGTTAGAGACAGGTTTTCTGTCAAATTGGGCTACCTTATAAGTACAGATTTGTGATCATTCTAATACAGCCTATGCCACTTTGAGACAAGTTTGTTTTTCGGTGTAGGTAAGAGGACTAATACCTTTTTCCTATTGAAAATGATCTTAAATTTACCTTTTTGTCATAGGTGCACTTTTGTTGTGCTTGGGCTTTTTCCATATGAGTATAGACTAGATTCCGAACAAGCTGCATATGCTCTCGCAATCTGGTAGCTGTTTGCGAAAGGGGAATGGGTGCCTCTTCTCTTTCTTCCCAGATCTCGCGGAGCATATCCAGGACATCTCTAGGTTCTCTATCATAAAGAAGTTCAAAAGAAGAGAATCCAGTGGCCGCCTGAGTAACTTTTCTTACTGAAAATAGTGCCCATGGGATCATGCGGTCCCAGTCCTTCCCGTCCTTATCAACCAACTTCCTTAGAATCATTTTGAGTGTTTTATTGAATCTTTCTACCAATCCGTCTGTTTGGTGATGGTAAATTAGGGTTCTTAAGGTGGCGATATGGAGCAATTCCTTGACTTCACCCATGAGTTTGCTCATAAAATTGGATCCTTGATCCATTAGAATTTCCTTTGGAAAAGCAACCCTGGATAAATATGGTAATAGGTGTTTTAAAATCTGCTGGGTCGTGTTGTTCCTCACAGGGGATGCCTCGGGGTATCTGGTAGCGTAATCGACAATTATAATGTCATATTTGTTACCCAGTCTAGAGGTTTCTAACGGTCCAATGATATCCATTCCAGTCCTTGAGAAAGGTTTTTTATTTTATTGGTAAATGATTCAGAGGGGCAGGCAAGGGAATGTGAGTACTGGTTTTCTGACATATTTCATCCGAATTAAGTTTTTTATATCAGCATGGATACCTAGCCAGTAAAACATCCAACTGATGTGCGCCTGGGTCTTAGATTGCCCTAAGTGTCCCCTGTCAAATGAGAATGTGCAATCTGTAGTGCAATCTTCCAATGGGCTTTGGGGACTACTAACTGAGTTTTACTTAGGCCTTCTGTGTATGTTTCACTTCTGTACAGTAATCACTGTCTTAGGAAGAAAAATTCTCCAATTCTTCCCCTTTGGGAATTGCTTGCAAGAAAGCCTCAGCAGGAACTGGATCATTGCACTGGGCGAAAGCTAGGTCGGGAAGGATGGTACGTTCTTCTTTCCTTTTTTCTTCAGTGGTAGATGGTTCATCAGCTTCCCCAAAGCCTAAGGTACCTCTCTCGGTATCTTCCAGTTCACTCTCTCTAAAATGAGGAAATAGGGCCCTTTCAAGAATTCCTTGTGCAATTTTGTCCCCACAATGTACTTCAACTGGAACTTTGCCATTGTTCTGTAGGAGAATCTTTATGCCTCCCGGGAAGTCTGTATCTATGGCGCCTACTAGAACATCTAGACCCAACTTCCAGGCCAGGTCAGATTTTGGGGCCAATCTTATATAACACCCAGGAGGGGGTATCAAAACTAAGTCTGTGGGAATCATTCCTCTTTTCCCTGGAGGGATATTAGCTTCTCTGCTGCTACAGATATCAAAGCCTATGGATTCTTTTATGGCGGTAGAGGGGTCTGAGGCTCTATGACTAAGCTTCTGGAATTTTAGGGTTCCCCCAATTTGTCCCAATTGAGTCACAACCCACTCCTGACACCACATGTAAGGAAGGCATGGTATCAACAGTAAGACGGACACAAGTGACCACAGTTCAAGGGTGTTTATTGAACTTCAAAAAGGGTTTGAAAAACGCCTATCTAATCCTAAATCTACAAATGGGAGCTATCGATGACCATTAAATAATAATACAGCAGTCCTGGCGGTATCTTGTCAAAATAAAAGGACCTATACTAGTGAACCTATTGCCAATCCTTAACTCTAAATACAAATAGTGTGGGAAACAATGTAATGTAAAAGAAAGAAGTGTTCTAGAAATGATATGTCAGGATGTTCAGGCCGTTGGCCTCCCTTTCCCATGTTTTCAGCAAAGGATAAGGCGGTACACTCAATCTAAGCACAATATCTGGCTTCTCTAGCACGAGGGTGCAGTTCAAACATTAGCATCAGGGCCTTTTGTGCCCAAGTCTCTTTGTCTGCCAAAGTCTCTTCTTGCAGAGGGCCTGATGCGACAAACAAACAATATATAATTTTCCTCTCGGAGTTTCACACGTACTCAATTTCTCAGGTGATTCACTATTCACCTCGGATTCCCCTCAGCTGGGCTGAGATCCTTTTAGCACAATGTTCAATCATTCTCTTTTGGCTGTACTCGGACCAATTTAATTCACTTTAACAAAAAAGTGCTTTATCCCAAAAGCTTTCAGTTGATCTCCCTCATTCGGGCTAGGACCAACTTTTTCTATTTTGTCATCAACTTGTTTGGCAGTGTCAACATCAAAGACTTTCGATTGTGCACAGGATTTTGCTTGACACATCGCAGGTCCATTTCGATGTACAGTCTTTGCCACTCTTTCACCTTTCTTAACTCTCAGTTGGATACCTTACAGAGACCTTCGAATGAGCATGCACGAGTGTGCCGGACCACTCTGTCAAAGGTGTCGTATCTTGGTTTCAAAGTTCAATCACTCATCTGTTGTTCAGTTTTGACTCGCCTTGGTTATCACATGCGTTTCATACACTGTTCGCTTCAGCGCTCATCATACAATGTTGCCGCTTGTAACCTTGGCTTCAACACAGACCGGTCTGGTATCAGTCTCCCCAATTCACCGGCTGTGTTAATTTCACTGGTGCTGCTTTGATGTAGGAGCCAAGGACAGAACCACGGAGACAAGCGATTCTCCCCGCCTTGATTATCGACACAGAAGAGACCCGGGTACCTCCGACACACAATGCAGGATTCTTCAGCCTGGTTTCCTGGTCTTATGCTTTCTATTCTTGAGGGTTCATGAAATTAACGGTTCCTCGTCGAAAAGATCAAGGGCACTTCCCTCCTTGCGATCCCCTTCTGTTTTGATATTTTTCGCCTTGTGTTAAACTGCCATCTTGGAACTGCTGCTACCTCGTGTTCTTTGCCTTGCTCAGAGTGTGCTCTCGTGCTCTGCCTTTTATCCATGCGGGGAAGTGTAATGGAAGTCAGGTGTGTGTGATGGTCAGTAATTGCCTGACCCTGCCTGACCATTGTATTGAGACATGTCATGTATACGGCTCGCATGTTAGTCCATTTTCTCTCATAGCGGGCTGTCCATAAGAATGTGTTTGTGTTGGGAAGGGAGTGGGGGGTTGAGTTCCTAAATCTCCTACCTGGTAGGATGGGGTAAAGGTGTTACAGGGAAGGGCGTACCGCATCTCACCATCTAGTGTCCCACTCCCACTCTCCGAAGACCCCTCACCCAGGTGATCCTCCGGCACTGGTCCACCCTGAGGAACTGGATCCAAAAGTGATTGCCGTGTCCTGGCCACCTGGATGACAGATCCCCGGGGACTAGTGGGTGAGACACGGTCAGGTTTCTCACATACCCTTCCCCTATGCAATGTAGTAGCCACATCTGTTTCAGAAGGAAACCGAGAAAGAAAATCTACATTTCCTTGGTATTTGCCTTTTTGGATCTCCCCAATGAAACAGTAGGGGTGCAGGTCTAAGAACGATAGCATGATTCAATGGTTAGAATCTTTCCGCTGGCTAATCCAAACTAATGGAGAATGATCTGTGGCAAGTGTGAACTTCCTTCCTAGGAGGTAGTATCTAAGGGGAGTAATGGCCCACTTGATGGAAATGACCTCTAATTCCAGCACAGAGTATTTTTTTCATGTGGGAAGAATTTGCAACTAGTGAATAAGATAGGATGTTCCAATCTGTCGCAAATGTGTCCCATTTATCGCCCCATTTCGCTCCGACCATTTATGATGAAAGTTCTGGAGGCACTGGTATCCCCCCTTCTGTCTACTTTTTTGGAGTCTTTGCAGTATTTTGACATGTTTCAATCTGGTTTTCGGCCTGGTAGAGGTACCGAATCTGTCTTAAACTCAATACTGGATGACTTGGTTTTCCTGGTAGATCAGGGTGGTGTCGGAGCAGTCCTGCTACTTGACCTGTTGGCTGCTTTAGACACCGTTGACCATCTTCTCCCAATTTCTTGTCTCTCCGAGGCTGGTGTGTCTGGCCAAGTCCTGAACTGGTTTACGGCTTTCTTGGCATACCGTTCCCAATCGGTGTCTCTTCCTCCCTTTCGCTCTGCCCCGGCCTCACTTTCCTGCAGGGTTCCCCAGGGATCAGCACTGTCCCCCATTCTATTTAACATTTATGTTAGATATTTTCTGCTCTTCATTCTCATTGGTTACATTATTACTCTTATGCTGACGACAACCAGAGTTTGGTCTACTTGGACCTCACTAAATCTGAGACAGCTACCCGGCTGAGAAAGTGTCTTGTGGAGCTGGGGACATGGATGACATCAAATTGGCTAAAGCTAAACGGCAGTAAAACCGAGGTCCTGGTTCTAGGTCTTACATCTCCTCAGCTGTTTTTGACGGCCGATTTTTGGCCCACATCCCTGGGCCCTCTCCCCACGCCTGCCCTGTCGGTCAGGAATTTAGGGGTGAGGATCTCTGCCACTCTGTGCATGGATGAGCAAGTTGCTGCAGTCTGCAAAACCGGTCACTTTAAACTCTTGTGTTCTCCGGAGGGTTCTTCAGTTTATCCCCACAGCATGTCAGGCTCTGGTGGTTGCAGCTCTGGTTCTTAGCGCACTGGATTACTGTAACTCACTTTATCTGGCGCAGCCTGGCTATTGATATTGATATTGATATTTTATTTCTATCGCGCTCGTACACAAGTGTTTCAGAGCATGACAAGGCAAGGGAGGGGAACAGGGGAGAACAAAACCACAATCTTATTAGACCCAGTGACATTGAGAACGCGCAAGTACATGGGAGGGGGAAGGGGAAAAGTGCATGGAAGGGGGGGAAGTGGAGAGTGCAGAGCAAAGGAGAAACAGATAAATAATAATAAATAAATAATAAAGTCAACAAACAGTGGTAGAACAGCCAGCAGTTGGCAAGTACTGGGTTTAAGGCAGCAGACAGGGTAGGTCTGATAAGTGCAGGAAGAAAAATGGGGGGGCTGTATGGATACAGATACAGACCCCAGTGCAAGGGACAGCCAGGAGGCAGTGCAGGAGGGTGGCATGGTGATCAGGTATCTGGGCCCAAAGGACACCAGGTGGCCAGGTGCATGGTGCCAAGAGAGAACAGATCGTCAGGGGGTAGGGAGAGCGAAGGCAGAAGCAAAGTGGAAGGTCTTGAGGTGCTTCCGGAACCAGAGATGGTTCTCCTCAAGTTTTAGAGTGGCATCGAGGCTGTTCCAGAGGGAGTCCCCAGCCGAAGATAGAGATCTACGCCCAGCTTGTTTCTTTGAAAAATTAATGACCCTGAGGGAGTTAGTGGTAGAGGAGCGAAGAGCTCGAGAGGGGAGGTATTTGCGGAGGAATAGCTGAAGGTATTTTGGACCCAGGCCCCAGAAAGCCTTGTGGACAATGCAGAGGGTTTTGAATTTAATCCTTGCATCCACTGGGAGCCAATGGAGAGATTTCAGAACCAGAGAGACACGATCCCAGGGCTTGAGGCCATGGACAAGTCTTGCAGTCCTGTTCTGGATTAGTTGCAGAGGGCGGGGAGTCAAGGCAGATTTAGAAAGAGGCTGTTACAATTGTCCAACCTAGAGAGAACCAGAGCTTGGGAGAACCTGAGCTTCTGGGGGAAGGAGAGGAAAGGCAGAGTACCTCTGAGGAGGTGCAGTAGGAAGTTTGGCTTTTTAAAGACATCAGAGATGTGGGGGGAGAAGGAGAGTGTGGAGTCAAAGATGACCCCGAGGTTCTTAGCCTCGCAGGTGGTGGTAGGATGAGGGCCAAGGGAGGCCGGCCAGAGAGTGAGGGGAAAGGATGGTGAAGGTGTGCCGATGAGGAGGATCTCCGTCTTGCTGGCATTCAGACAAAGATCATTGGCGACACACCAATCTTGAATGGCAATTAGGTAATCAGAGATGAGATAGGGAGAGGATGTGGCCGAGGGAAGCCTGAAAATGAGTTGAGTGTCGTCAGCGTAGCACTGGAAATTTGAGCAGAAAATGGCAATGCAGTGGGCGAGAGTTGCCAGGTATTGGTTGAAAAGCCAGGGCGAGAGGTTAGACCCATGGGGAACACCACAGGTAGAGAGGAAGATAGATGATAGGAAGGACCGAAGTTGGACCTGGGAGGGTCGATCAGAGAGGAAAGAGGTCAGCAAGGCCAGAGCCTGATCAGTGATACCCAGGTTATCACTGAGATGGTTGAGCAGAAATCGAGGAGGATGAGGACAGAGGGAATGTTAGAGTCAAGGTTGAAGAGCAGATCTTCACGGATGTTCAGGAGAGCAGTTTCCGTGCTTCTGGCAGCTCTGAAGCCGGACTGGTGGTCATGGAGACAGCCAACAGAATTGGAATGAAGGTTAAGCTGAGGGATGGCCAACTTTTCCAGGAATTTGCCCAGAAAGGGAGTAATGGAAATTTGGAGATAGTTAGCCGGACAAGAAGGATCAGCTGTGGGTTTCTTGAGAAGATAATGCACAAGGGAGTGCTTACAGGCGAGGGGAAGGATCCTGAGGCAAAGGAGTGGTTGCAAAAATCAGCAAGGGCCGGAGCGAGGGTGTCAATGTGGTCCTTTATGGTTTTAGAGGAACAGGGATGAACCTGTTTTGACAAGGCTTTCATAGATCAGACTTGTCTAGAGACCTCATCAGAGGAGGAAAGGACGAGAAGGAGGGTGTGGGGGGGTGGCTGAAGGAGGGTCAGCCAGCACGGACGGAGAGAGAGAGAGTTGGAGACGGTGGATTTTTTAGATAAAGTCAGAGGAAAGGGCATTGCAAAGAGCCTGAGAGGCAACAGGAGGGGTAGAGACTGCAGCAAGGTTGACCAGCTCCGTGCAGATTTTAAAGAGTTTGGCCGAGTTGTTAGATACCGCAGAGACACAAGTTTTAATGTGGACTCTCTTCTTGGTGAGGACAGAGAGTCGGTATTGCCTTTGGAGCAGGCGACTGGCCAATTTGTCAGATGATGAACAAGAAGCCCTCCATTTCCTCTCAGCAGCCCTACGCTTACGTTTAAGTTTAACTATGTCGGAGTCATACCAGGAATTGCTCTTGGCTTTGGACTTCAAACGGATCCTCATGACAGAGGCAAGAGCGTCAAGAGTATCAGAAAATGAAGAGTAGAGCAGAGATAGGGCTCTGTCAGGATGTGAGACAGCCAGAGGTGGAGGGGCGGGGGGAGAGAAGGTGGAGGTGAAAGTTATCTGATTAGGCGCCAACAGTTACTCCAGAATGCTGCGACCAGATCTATTCTGCGCACACCTTTTGGAGCCCATATGACACCCCTGCTCAGGAAACTGCACTTGCTTCCTGTTGTTGACAGGATTATGTTTAAGTCCATGTGCATGATATAGTGGGCCTTCTACGGCATGGAAGCGGAATACCTGCAGGCCAAATTTATTCCCTACATGCCTATTTGATCTCCGTTCTCAATCGGCACTCTTTCTCGGTTGCTGCCGTGAAAGCCTAGAATGACCTTCCTTTTGCTTTCCAGGGGACTTTAGACCACCTTGCATTTCCTCAGAAACTGAAAACAATGTTATTTTAGAAACAGTGATATCACACGTATGCCTCACTTCTCCAGTGCCATGATGCCTTCGGGCGTACGTGCACTTAATACATTTGGTTAACATAACATAACATAACAAGCCCTGTAAGGGAGGCGTCTGTTTGCAACACAAACTCCTTCGAGAAATCTACTACCTTTAGGATTGGGTTATGGCACATGGTTTGTTTTAGGTTGTTGTAACATACATCGTCCTTGTCAGTCCAATGAATTTTCTGGGGTTCGACGCTCTTTATCTGTCCGTCTCTCTTGTTGATAATAATTTCTAAATAATTTTTGAATCAATAATTCTTGAAAAAGCCGGTTAAATAGTACTTAGTGAACATGACAATAATAGTAATAATGTTATGGTTCGGTATTTTTCGGTAAATGCAAAAACAGAGAATACATTGTTTTATAAGCAATCAAGTTGCTGTTTAGTGAGTGATTCGCTGCTGATTAAAATTGAAACTGAAATAAGGAGGCTTGTCCCTTACCTAATACAAGTTCCCATTAGATGTCGGGCCGGGTGAACAAATAAAGGGTGATCCACGAACATCCGGTGACAAGAAAATAAGAACTCTTAATCTGTCACAGCTATTTTGGAGCCGGATTTCTTGATCTCACATCCATCCAGGATGTAAGTTAAGGCTTGGTGATATATATTGACTGTTGTTCCCTAGTGGGCACACCAGTATCATTTGTGTTGTCTTCCATTTCCCTTTGTTGATTTGATCTGAAGGATGTAAATATTTTGTAAATTCTATGAAAAACTTTTGTGAATATTGGTACAAGTACAATGGGCCTCATTAGGACCCTGGCGGAGTGGGTTTCCGCCAGCGCTAATCGCGGCGGACCCGTCCGCCGTACTACGAGTTCCCTTAGCGCCATGGAGGTTTTCTCCGCCTGGTTTTACCGGGCGGAGAAAACCATGGCGCTAAGGGACCTCGTTGTTAATTACGCCGCCGTACTTTACGGCGGCGTAATTAACTCCTTCCCCACTCCCATTATACCCTATGGGGCAAGAATGGGAATGGGGAAGGGTAAAATGGGGATTGGGGATTTACCGCTCCGCCAAGGTCGGCATGGGGTGGTAAATCCGCCAACCCCCATGGCGCTATCGGCGGCTTTCCGCCATGCTCCGCGGTGCATTTAGCACCGCGGATTCCGCCAGGGTCGTAATGAGGGCCAATGTGTTTTAGATAATATGCACTGTTTTGAAACAATCAAACCATTGTCGCTTACAATTTTTTGTATGTTTGTTTTTAGATTGCGCTAAACTTGTCGGGGTATATGAAAGAGGTTTCCTATCTGATTTAAAGAAATTGTCTGACCTGAAGAAGACCGTTAAAAAAAACTATGGTTGTAGAGACACTAGAGATAGTGCCTGAATCTCCAGAAGGGCCGAAACATGTCGACACTTGACAAAATACTTACCAACTTTTTATCTAAATACTGCTTCATTGATATAAGTCAGTTTTCATTAATGAAACTAACCCCTATAGTTGACTCTGTTTTTAGGATTTAGATAAAGTCGATCATGCAGCATTGATTTGTGACATGTATCTGTATGTTCTGCTTTCTCTCTTTTTTAACTTTTCTAAATTTGTCTTAATAATAAATTGATATGGACTCATTTATGACTGATGACTTTTAGTGTTCACGCTTGAGGGTGTGTAAGCGATATGGTTCCATGTATTGTCTCAGTAGCATGCAGCATTTGTTGATAACTGTTGCAAAAAAATGAATTTTTGAAAATTGTGAATGTGGTACCAATCTGGAAGGCATTAATCACAAAATAAGTAGATAACATATACCACCACGCCTAGCCTGTTTGGACTATGAGTGGGTAGTCAATAGTCTCGTTTTTGTATAAACGCTCTCAGTTTTGTTCTCCCGTTCCGAGACTTTGACCCCCCGTAAACAAAAATTGAGGGAGATTACCTGTTTAGAGGTAACTGTCCGTCTAGCTGCCATGAAGTTAGGGAAAACTCTATGATAATAACCAATTAACCCTAAGAATACTCTGAGGTCTCTATTAGTTTTAGGCGTTGGGGTATCTAGAACAGCCTTCACTTTCTCGCGTTGAGGTTGGACACTACCATTCCCTACAAAGAAGCGGAGGTATTTCACGGCTGGTTGAACCAGTTTGCATTTGGATGGATTGACAGTTAGGCCAGCTTCTCCGAGGGCTCTCATAATTATGAAGAGATGGAAAAGATGGTCTTCCCAAGTTTTACTATAAATGACTATATCATCAATATAAGCCCCACCGAAATAGTAGGGCTGTAATATTTTGTCCATAAGTCATTGGAAAGTGGTGGTGCACTGTGTCAGCCAAAAGGGAGGACTTTGAACTGGAATAGTCAGAGGGGCATCGGGAAAGCTGTCTTTTCCTTATCAGGTCCATGCACCAGGACCTGCCAGTACACCTTGGTTAAGTCTAGCATCGATAGAAAGGTGGAATTTCCGAGTTTATCAATCAGTTTGTCGATGCGTGGCATGGGATAGGCATCAAAGTCAGAGATGGTGTTGACTTGGCGGAACGCTATGCAAAACCTCCAGGAATGGTCAGGTTTTGTGACAAAAACTCTAGGGGAGGCCCATGGGCTTAAAGAGGGTTCGATGATTGTTCACTTCCTCAACCACTATCTGTCTATGGGCTTCCGCGAGTCTATATGGTTTCAGATGGACCACTTTTCCCTTGGGTGCTTTCTTTTTTTAACTTTATGCAAGACATATATCCTCAAACACAGATGCCTATATCTTTATGGCATTTACATCATGTAAGCAGTGTTGTACACATACATGTAGGTATTTTTCAGGCAGTACATCTTGTTACACTCGCTCCAAAACAGTTTTTACTGAGTCGACCCCTGTTTCCCCAAGTATTCTCGGAAAGGCTTCCAAATGTCTTTAGGCCTGCAGCATGGTGTTACCAGGGCAACATAGGCCTCCTCACATTCATTGGCATAAGTCATTTCTTTAATCCACCTTTTAATGTCCGGAGCCACCTTCGAATTCCATTGTTGTAGTATACATTTTTTGGCAATCAAACACACAAGGTTAAAGAGGCAACGTAGCTTAATGATTACCTTCCCTATGTCTCCAAACAGGTATTTTGGGAATGACAGCAAGAGGGGGATTCCGTGAATTCATGTAGACAGTTTGCAACCGCCTGCCAGAACTGGGCAACACGCTGGCAACTCCAGTAGATATGGTGTGCATTAGTCACATCAGCGTTGCATTTAAGGCATCCGCCATATGCTGTGGTAGCGAACCTAGCAATCTTTGCGGGGGTGTAATGTAACCTATTAACAGGGTAATTCATAGAATTTCGCACAAAAGTGGCGCATGCGGCTGGTGCACAGTGTCCCCGTGCGATACACTGCGCCAGCCGCGTGCGAAAAAATCCATTTCATCGCACAGCGTATTCATGGATTTTAGCCTCCAAAACCAGCCGTGGCGCAGAGTGGTGCAGCGACCCTGCAGCAGCGCCAGTTACGCCCCCCAGAACGCCCACGCGCAAGGAAAAGCCATCAAAATTCCCAATTCATCGCAAATGTCTGCGCTAACCCTGGATCAGTCCACAGGGCTGCCAAACAGCAAACGCCAAGCGGGGAACGTGTATTTCAGTGGTTCGCGGGAAGTTTCACACGCGAATGTCCTGGGTTCGTGTACATCAGGGGTGCGCGTGAAGTAATACACGTAAATCCATCAGGGCACGTGTATTCCAGGGGTGCGCGGTATCACACGCAAATTCAGCAGGGTACGTGTATTTCCGGGTGCGCGGGAAGTATCACACGTGATTCCATCAGGGCACGTGTATTTCAGGGGTGCGCAGGGAGTACTACACGTGAATTGTCCATGTGGGTCCTCCCAGGTGTTCCCTCTACACACTCCACGGCCTTTGCAGGCAGCCCACACCACAGGGGACTACCCTGCACCCCTGCTCATGTCCTGCAGGCAGCCCATCCACCATGGGCATGCCCCCCAGCCAACCCACAAGTCACCTTGCACCACTGATCAACAACGCATGTCTCCCAGCACCCTCACCCCCCAGCACTGTGGGGCACCCTCCACCAGGCCCCCACTCCTGTCTCCCTGCACCCCCACCACCCTGCATCCAGGGGCACCCTCCACCAGGCCCCCACTCACGTCTCCCAGCACCCTGACCCCCCCCCCGCAGTGCAGGGCACCTTCCAACAGGCCCCACTCATGTCCAACTCATGTCCCCCTGCACCCCCACCCCCCTGCATCCAGGGGCAACCTCCACCAGGCCCCCACTCCTGTCTACCACCCCCCACCCCCCAGCAGTGCGATCCACCTGGGTACATGTATTTCAGGGGTGCGCGTGTAGTCTGACACGCGAATGCATCAGGGTACGTTTATTATGGTTCCGTTTGAACTTCCACACGCAATATCAGCAGGGTACGTGTATTATGGGGTTCGCGGGAAGTTCCACACGTGATTGCCCTGGTTACGTGTATTTCGGGGTGCGTAGGAAGTTCCACACGCGATTTCCCTGGGTACGTGTATTCCGGGTTGCGCGGGAAGTTCCACACGTGATTGCCCTGGTTACGTGTATTTCGGGGTGCGTAGGAAGTTCCACACGCGATTGCCCTGGTTACGTGTATTTCGGGGTGCGCGGAAAGTTCCACACGCGATTGCCCTGTGTACGTGTATTTCGGGGTGCGCGGGAAGTTCCACACGCGATTTCAGCAGGGTACGTGTATTCCAAGGTGCGCAGGAAATTCCACA
The DNA here is from genome assembly GCF_040938575.1 of Ambystoma mexicanum. Lineage (NCBI taxonomy): Eukaryota > Metazoa > Chordata > Amphibia > Caudata > Ambystomatidae > Ambystoma > Ambystoma mexicanum. Next base: position 1,383,646,146 of record NC_090929.1, on the reverse strand, counting down.
CGCGATTGTCCATGGTGCGTGTATTTCTGGTTGCACGTGAAGTTTCACACGTGATTTCAGCAGGGTACGTGTATTCCGGGGGTGCCGTGGAATCCTACACGTGAATCGGCCGTGTGGGTCCTCCCAGCTGTTCACTCTACACCCTCCACGGCCCCTGCAGGCGGCCCACACCACAGGGGACTGCCCTGCACATGTCCCGCAGGCAGCCCATCCACCATGGCCATGCCCCCCAGCCAACCCACATGTCACCTTGCACCACTGCCCACCAACGCAAGTCTCCCAGCACCCCCACCCCCCAGCACTGTGGGGCACCCTCCACCAGGCCCCCACTCCTGTCTCCCTGCACCCCCATCCCCTACCAGTCAGGGGCACCTGCCAGCAGGCCCCCACTCAGGTCCAACTCCTGTCTCCCTGCACCCCCACCCCCCAGCAGTGCAGGGCACCCTCCACCAGGCCCCCACTCCTGTCTCCCTGCACCCCCACCCCCCAGCAGTGCAGGGCACACTCCACCAGGCCCCCACTCCTGTCTCCCTGCACCCCCACCCCCACCAGTCAGGGGCACCTGCCAGCAGGCCCCCCTCTCGGGTCCAACTCATGTCCCCCTGCACCCCCACCACCCAGCACTGTGGGGCACCCTCCACCAGGCCCCCACTCATGTCCAACACATGTCCCTCTGCACCCCCACCTCCAGCACTGTGGGGCACCCTCCACCAGGCCCCCACTCCTGTCCCCCTGCACCCCACCCCCCTGCATCCAGGGGCACCCTCCACCAGGCCCCACTCAGGTCCAACTCATGTCCCCCTGCACCCCCACCCCCAGCATTGTGGGGCACCCTCCACCAGGCCCCCACTCATGTCCAATTCATGTCCCCCTGCACCCCCACCTCCCAGCATAGTGGTGCACCCTCCACCAGGCCCCCACTCCTGTCCCCCTGCACCCCCACCCCCCTGCATCCAGGGGCAAACTCCACCAGGCCCCCACTCCTGTCGCTCTGCACCCCCACCCCCCGCCAGTCAGGGGCACCTGCCAGAAGGCCCCCACTCCTGTCTCCCTGCACCCCCCCCCCAGCAGTGCAGGGCACCCTCCACCAGGCCCCCACTCCTGTCTCCCTGCACCCCCACCCCCCACCAGTCAGGGGCACCTGCCAGCAGGCCCCCACTCCTGTCTCCCTGCACCCCCACCCCCACCCCCCAGCACTGTGGGGCACCCTCCACCAGGCCCCACTCATGTCCCACTCATGTCTACCAGCACCCCCACCCCCCAGCAGTCAGGGGCACCTGCCAGCAGGCCCCCACACATGTCCCCCAGCCAACACATCATCACAATCTAGATCCCTGGCCCTTATGGGCAGCCTCCACATGCCAAACACCCACCCAAGTATTGCATCCACCCACTTAGAAATGCCAATTACATGATACAACCCCAATGGCAAGCATGTAAATGAACACATCTACCTCACATACACACAATGGGTGTCAGGGAATGTCAAAACCCATATCATGACATGCATGAAACCAATGAGACGATACTACACATTGAAGTATGATGAAAAAATATGTATTAAAAGCAACATAAATGGAATCAAAAAGAAACAAACGAAAATGTGAATTAAAAACAAAAAGCAGCATGTCCGTAAAATAATGTAAAACCAAAAATCATAATCCAAAGGAAAGGTGTCCAAAGTCACAGTTCACAAAAGTAAATCCAATGGAAAATTAAAACCAAAAACCATTGCTCCATGGGTAAAATCAAAATGAAAAAAAAAAATCCCAACAGTCAACTATATACAGATAAACAATCCAGGGTCCATGATCCCAACAGAAGAAATGAAACCTATCTAATAAGACTACCTAATAAAAAATAACTATATACAAAAATGTGGCCCATTATCCAAAAGGTCCAAAAAATATAAAAAAGCAAAGGAAACCTAACACTAACTACAGAACTATTTACAAGGGCAGCGGGCTAGTCCGACGGCTCACTTTGTGATGTTCCGGGCCAGGGCATCATCAAACTCCTGCTCAATGTCCTGGAGGTGGTCCTTCTCCATGGCCCTGAGGGTCCGCAGGGCCGACAACATGTTCACCTCCAACTCCCTGCAGATTGCCTCGAGGCACTCGGCCTGCCTCAGGGCCCTTCGCATGGAGTTCTCCGCCCTGACCATCGTGAGCTGTGCCTCTTCCGCCCGCTGCCGCTCTGCATCTATGCCGTGGCCCAACCGCTGCCACACGGAAGACACTTCCCATCCTGGGTCCTCCTGCCCTCCGGCCGATGCCTGTCCCTCCGATGTCGAAGGCCCCAAGCCATCATGGCTCCCACCTCGTTGCTGCTGCTGCTGCTGCTGTGCCTCTGCCCGTGCCCTGGCTCCTGCTGCCTGCACATCCTCCACCGGCTGGGGTGCAGTCGTTGATGTGGCCACCCCTGCTGTACGTCCGACTCCCGACTGTGGCAGGGATGCCTCCTCCACCAGCCTGGCCGCACCTTTAGAGGCAGCTCCACAGGGCACCCAGGTGACAAATGGGTGGGAAGATGGCACGGAAGACGACTGGCGCATAGGGTGTTCAGTTGAGGAGGGGGTCGGAGCAAGCTGCAGCAAACGGAGGAATCCGGCCTGGGTGACCTGTCCCAATAGGCCGACGCGGTCAACGAGCCATTCGAGATGACGTGCAGTCTCCTCATGAAAAGACTGCAGGTCACCTCGCATGGCCCGTTGACGCAATGCCACACCAGTCAGGACAGGCTCAACCCGTACCTGGATAGCCACGTCCGCAGGCAGAGGAAGGTCAGTTGTTGTGAGCGGTTACCAGTCATTTGGTCGAAAACCAAATGATCGAATGCCATTTGGTCGAATGCAAAATGGCCGAAAAAATGGTCGATTTTTTTTTTTTTTTTTTTTTTTTTTTTTATGGGTGGGGGGGTCACCACCCAACCCCCCTTTTCTTTATTATTTTTTTTTTACCAACCAAAACTAAAAAAAAAAATATAAATAAATACATTTGACCTTTTTTTTCGACCAATTGGTATTCGACCAAATGGTCATTCGATCTTTTATTTTCGACGAAATGACTGGACACCGTTGTGAGCTCATCCCCTGCCTGAAAACGGGTCTGGATGTAGGCATCCCTGCTGGTGCAAGATGATGTAGTGACAGGATCAGGGACAGGATTACACACAGGCACCTCTGTGGCGGCCTGTGCTGCCTCCTGTCCCTGGTCCTGCACTGCATCACTAGCACCAGTGGAATCCCCACCTCCAGACCCCGTCTCTGTCGCCTGCACAGCCTCCTCCTCCACCAAACCCCCCACCAACCTGGATGACTCCGTGCCATCTTCCCCCGTTGGAACCCGTGGGGTCCCAGCTGCCCCTTCTGCCGCCTCTTGGACCTCCCCCCGGCAGCTGCGGCCTGGGACGCGGCACCGGACTCCTCACTCCCCGACGAGATCACAACCTGGGAGGGGAGCCGGGCCTTGCGTCTCCGGCTGGCGGTGCAATCCCCGCCGCTGTGCTCCACAGCACCTTCTCCGCCCTCTTCATCAGTTGACGCTGCAGACAGGGAGAACTAAAACACAGGCATCAGGGCACTGTACAATGGACACATACATACATACACACATGACAGTTGTACATGAGTGGCATTGGCAAACCTCAGACATGGCATCAGAATCGCCAACACACATGTCATTTCAACTCGCACACATGAGTCCTACCACAGCCATATCGCAACAGCCAGCACCATCCATACACATACAACAGCATGAGCAGGCAAAGGTGAGCCAGACATCACATGCAACACAGGGAGTGCACTACACATGCACACACACCACCACACTTGCATGCATGTGTACACCTCTGCCAACTGTGGCAGTGTTCAGATTGGCATCGATGACACATCTGCCAATCAGGCTTCCACATCCCGCTGTCACATGCATCCATGTTGCATCACTGTTGCACCCTTGTCAAATACACACACATGCACATGTACACAGTGCTGATACATGCAGCTGAAAACAACATCCATGTGTGACATCAGGAACATGCCTACTTACATACACATTCATCCAAACATGTGTGCCCACACAACTGCATTTGGCATGCAAGCCTACACACACACGCACCATCCATGTCTCACACATGACTGCCCTTGCATGTGTTAGTCTCACAGCCCTGTACACCCCCCCCATACTTGGCCCCATAAAAACACATGTGCAACCTGCACACTACTGGCACATCACCACACGCACAGCACACAATCATGATGCATGTACACTTACCGCTCGACTCCAGATGGGTCTGCTTCTCAAGGACCTGGACGTGGAGCACTGGGGATATGTGTTCCAGGACCCTCATCTGATCGTCCGACAAGTGGCCCCGTCGCCCCTTAGCATCCGCTGCCTTCAAAAGGCACCATGCCTTGTTGAGGGTCCTGGACCTGAAGTCCTCCCTGCGCTTCTTGACATGATGGAATAGTCGGACTGCCACCCCCTCCGCGTTGATGGCAGTCACGATGTCCGTCCAGATCCGAGTCCGTCCTTCCTTGTCGGTGCGCAAACTTCCAAAGAGGGCATCATACTGCCCCAGGACTTGCTCCACCAGGACACCAACTTCGGTGGCAGTGAAGCTGGTGCCCCTCTGCCTCTCTGGCCGGGGGTTGTCAGTGGTGCCAGATGTTGCAGTGCCCGACATGACAACCCCAGAGGCAGGAGTGGGTGGGCAACTGGGTCCTGGGGCTGGTCTGTGGAGCCATGGAATCCCAGTCGGGAGTCTTCGGTTCCAGCAGGGGTGGTCACAGCAACAGGACCCATGGCTGATGTGCAGGCAGCAAATGGCAGGGCATGTGGGCAGCAGGCAATCAGGCAGCAGCATTTGGCAGGTGGGAGCGTGCTTGGGGCACTGGGGGGGCAGTAATTCGGCCTTCTGGGCAGGAGCGTTATCTTCCGTGTGCTTACGCGTGGCCAGCTTGATACGGAGTGATTTGGCACGTGAATATCCAGCACGTCTGTGTGTAATTCGAGGAAAGGGCATTAGCGCGTAAGCGCATCAGCACACGTACGCGAATTCATTGGCCCAAAGGCCACCAGCGCATATGCGCGTCTGTGACGTGTGTGCGCGGGCGTTTCCCTGTACACGGGTGCATGTTACACGTCCAATGACTGTACGTCAGAGTGTCAGCTCGTGTAATTGGAGGATGGGGCCTTAGCGCGTACACGCGGCAGTGACGCTGGACGTGTGGGCATCTTTAAAAGGTACATGTAGAACGCCATTTCCTTGTACGTGCTTTTCGTGGAGAGCGAGTCGGTGATTTACTTCACGGCGTTCCAAGTTCGTACTCCCTGTTTCCTCTGACAGCTTTTTCTCTTCTTGTCTTTTTCCTGGGCCTGTTACCTCAAACAGCGTTCACTTCTCCTGTTGTCCTGTCTCCTCAGACAGCGTACAATTCTTCTTTTGGCGGGGGTGTTGCCAACGCGCACACGCACATATTTTTCACGCGATATTTCCTGGCAGATGGTGAGGACCGCACGTATTTGACATCTGTGCTTGCCCCGTGTGTTGCCTACCCCTTCAGAGGTCAGTCTAGGCTGCGTGTGACACGCATACGTTAATTTTTGTGTTTCTGGGTGCCACAGCGTAGTGCAGGGTTTTTTTTCCACGCACGTGGCCTAGGAGGGGTTGCGTGCACATTATCTCCCTTTTTTCAGGGTGCCTGTGCGTTGTGTGACCCGTCATCTTCCCCCAGGGGTCACATACAGCCTTGCTAGAGCACTAGGGTACGAATTCCATCTAGTACCCTACCCCTTTGACCCCCAATTGCCCAGGACAATAGTTTACTGCAACTCCCATACGCACCACAACATCAGTGCCATGGTTGGGAGGCGAGCACGCGGTAAGGGTGGCAAAGGTGGGCGAGCCACAAGAGGTGGCTGTTGTGGATACGGTAGGGGACATGGCCAGGACTTGCAGGGTGCCCCTAGCCCCCCATGTGTGGGTGACTAGTCAGGGACACCCATGCCCCCCCCTGGTTGAGGGTAACGTGGCTGACACCATCCCTGCTCAGCCCTTGTTGGACCAGCCCATTGTGGCACCAGACCTGGCACAGGGTGACTCCATGGATGACTTCCAGGTCAGCAAGTCTAGGCCACGTGTAGTGGTGCACGTTGGTGTCACCAGCCCACATGGATCAGGGGCAGCTATGTCATCTGCTGTCCCGAGTAGGCAGGGTGGGGAGGCTGCAGGGGCAGCTGCAGCTTCATCCACCCCAGATCTGAGTCTCCCAGCCAGGACAGTGTCGGTCCTGGTCCATCCTGCTGACGTTCCCCCTGACTACATCACACTTCAGCTAATGCCTGCACCAAGTCCCATGGTGAGTGTTCATTCCCACACTCCTAGTCCACAGTCCACCGGGGCTCCTGCCCCTAGTGTCCAGAGCGGCGTAGGACACTCAGTATCACCACCACCTTCCAAGCGGAAGAGGAAGAGTGCTCGTCCAGTACAGGCTGATGCCCCAGACACGGCTACACAGTCCGGCCCACCAAGGAAGCCCAGCTTCAATCAGGCCGAACTTGATGCACTTGTGGAGTATGTGTCCGCACATGACAGCGAAATGGTGATTACTGCAGGATGCAAGACCACACCTGCACAACGTCAGGCACACTGTCATGATGCCCGCTCCCGGGGAGCCGGTTCAAGCCCTGCGTCCCCGAAAGCGGACATCCAGTCCCCAAGGAAGGACCCAGCAACCCCATATAGGGGCCCTTTGGACAGTGTCCTGGCGCCTATGGCGCCAGGCTCATAAAAGACATCAGTCCTGGCGCCATGGGCGCCAGGCTCATTATGGATGTGCTTGGGTGCACTTACCTGATGCAGACCATACTGCAGGATCCCGGCCTCCTTGAGGCCTGAAAGGAACTACTTTACCTGTGGGACTAATTTCCATCCGGGCGTGGTCGGGGAAGAATACATACCTGATTGGAGGAAGGATACATACCTGGAACTTCTTCCAAGGCTATTTAAACCCCACCCGAACAGCCACACGTGCTTCGCGTTGTTCTGCATCTAGCAGCTGGACGCTCACCGTGTCTGCTCCTGCATCCTGACTCCTGCCACGCCTGCCAGCATCCTGGATCACCTGCAAAGGAAGAGAAGAAGAGAACAGAAGAAGGAAAAGTCCTTACCTGCTAAATCCGCATCCCGGAGACATCTCGCCGACAATCCTGAAAAGGAAGACTTTTTTTTAAAAGCTCATTGCGTCGATCGCTGCAGCGCCGCATTCCACTCACCTTTACTGGGCGCCTCCATGTTCAGCAGCGATCATCCGGATTCGCAGTCACGCCCCAGCGCCTAGGGAGAAAAAGACCAGAACAAAAGGTGAGAGAGAGAAGGGAATAAGGAAAGCTAAATCTCCATGTTAAGACTTACCTATAGATTCATTCCCTCTTCATTTCGGGTCCGCGCCGCATGCTGGCATTTCCAGACCCCGGCCTCTAACGGGAAAAAGAGACATCAGCGTTAATGAGCGAATGAAAAGACATTACCAAAAAACGCTCATTAAAGACTTACCTGATTTCTACAAGGATTTCACCTCTCATCTCGGGTCGGTGCCTGTTCCCCGGCATTCCGTACCCCGGCCCCTATGGGGAAAAAGACACTAGCATTAGTACATTAATGCATGGACGCAAGGGGAACCTCTTATCAAAAAACGTACCTGGAAGCCAAGCAAGTTTGGTTCTCACCAATCCGAAAATCCAGTGAAGTAACTGGATACCAACGCGCCCCTGCATCAGAAGCAGGATGGAGAGCTCGTCCTTCCAGACCCTAAGGTGAAACGCTACGAGGAATTACAGAAGGGTTTCGAGGAGGGTGAGAGGGGAAAGTGGGAGGCTGATTGCATTACCCTCAGACAGTTAATCCCCTATTTTCGCCTACAGAAGGATACTTCTGCGAGCCAGACAAGCCAGATTTGGGGGCCCGGTCCAGTCCATCTTCCGAACCCTGCGGATCACCTTAGAAGAGGTCACAGCAGCGCGAACCAGGCCAGCGCCTCCGTGGGAGTCAGGTGAGCGTTACACACACTGGCGGACCATTGAGGAACTCATAAGTGCCCTTGGATTTGTGAGGCGCACAGCTAATGATTGCTACAAGCGCTGGAATGACCTTAAGCGCAGGGCAAAGAAAAAGCTGGCCTCAAGTCATGCCGCAACTCTAGTGACTGGAGGTGGGTCTCCGGCAGAGGACATAGAACTCACTCCACATGAGTATGTTGCTGGGACCTACGTCATGGAGGAACAGATCCAAGGCGTGGGAGACCTGCCATATTACGAGGCATTGTCTGGTGAGTGCACATGCATGTGTGTGTCATCCATGTGCATGGTGTGTATGTGAGTGCTTCTGATTGAGTGCCAGGTGAGGGTGTGTGTGCCTGAGTAGTTTGGGTCACCCATGTGCTTCATCCAATACATTATGCGCACCAGGATTTGGGTGTTGCAGTATCCCTTCTGGCAACAGTAGACATTCAGCCCAATCTCACGCCAGTTGCCCTTGAAGTGTCATCTTGCCACAACATAGTTGCATGTTATTCTGTGTTCATTCAGGCTGATTGTCTGCATTCCACCACTTTCACTAGGCATTTCTCAGTCCTATTGTCACATGTGTGACATGGCTAGGGTACATGCCATCTGTGTGATGGCATGTGTCATGTATGTGTATTTGACCTGCCAATCACTGGCCAATGTGTGTTGGCACTGCTAGGCAGCATGCAGCAAATTTGTTGGTCTTCGATCTTGGTGTCATCAATGTGTGCCATTTGCCTCCCCTTCATTCGCAGTGACAGTGCATGCATGGGAGGGTTATAGTCATGTGGGACATGTGTCAATGAAGTACTGCTTCTCAGCCCTAATTGTGTTCCATGGTGCTAATGCCTGTTCCCATTTCTTTTCTTTCATGTCTTTGCAGGGGATGACGCACTTGATACTGCTGGGGTTGTGGAGATGGTGCAGACCCAGGAGGGGTCTCATGCCCGGCCGGGCACCAGTGAGGGACGTGGTGTGGTGGTGGGTGAGAACCCACACTTGCTGCAGACCATCATCTCAAGGGGTGTCTCTGGGTGCACCTCCCCCGAGCTCTATTCAGGTGTCGATTTGGATGATGAGACCTATGTGCTGTCGCAGGTAAGTGTTTCTGGGAGGGATTCTGTACTGTCCAACCCACCTGAACCAGGGGTAGAACCCTCAATGGGGATGTCAGTGTTGGTAGGTCCGCCTTTGGTGGTTACGGATGCAGGGTCACACTCCGCTACATCTGATCCTGTTCCTGGGCCAGCAGATCAGAGGGGGAATACAGTCCTGCAGCCTCAGGCAGTACCGGCACAGCAACGCGCAGTTCACCTTGCCCCAGACAGGTGTGGTGCCCGCCGATGCGGTGGCCGTACGCCACCTGGCAATACCGCATGGGAGCAATCCATATACGGTATGGCAAACCAACAGGCAGCATCAACTGAGATGATGGCTCAGGCCATGGATAAGGTGGCCACTTCCATTGTCCCCCAAGAAAGGCTAATTGAACAACTACAGCAGTCAACAGACTCCATTAGCCAGTCACACAGGGAGGACATGTTGGCGTCCAACAGGGACAGGCAGGCGGCACTGGAGACTCTGCGGGAAGCCATTTCTATTGAGTCCCAGGGCCACAGGGAAGCCCTGAGGGTGGAACTCCGTCAGCTCAGGGCAACTCTGGCTGAGCTTGAGGCTTCAGCTAACACGAGGACAGAACAGCAGCTGGAGCGGCTCACACAAACGCTCTCAGCTGAGATGTAGGCAACTAGGGAGGAGGTCCTGGCATCCCGTGAGTTGTTGCATGGGGACCTCTGCACAATTATCCTCCAGAACCAGACCTTCCACACCCGCATGCTTGCTGCCATGGAGGACCAGACTAGGGCTTTGCGTGGGCTGCCTCCCATAGTGCCACCACCTCCTGATGCAGCTACAGAGGGTGAGGAGAGCGACAGCAGCGATTCTCCCACAATAGGGTAGCCGTGCAAGCCATGAGCCCATGGAGGTGTTTTTTTTTCGCAAGATCCACACAGGTGGGTTTTGGTGTGCACCCTGTCTTCGGACCTCCTGGGTGGCCTCCCCCACACCCCCCGGGCCCATTCATGACCATTTTTGATTTTTGATTTTTATTTTTTTTTTTGGGATTTTTGATTCTTGATTTTTTGGACAGTGTGTTGCCTTGTGTGGCTCCCGTGGGCATACGCTGTATTGTGGCTGGGCACATGCAGGCGTGTCCTGAATTTGGGTCAGATGCTTGGGTTTGTGTGACACACACACCTCCTGCTTCCCGTTTCCATGGGCTTGCAAAGGGTGTGCCCAAGTGACATTGACTTACACAGTGACGTTGGACTCCCATTTGATGTGTGGGCAGTCTGTAGTCAATACTGTGTATACATTCCTAGTGCATATTGTTGTTGTATTGTACACTGCATGGTGTATTGATATGTGCCTCTGCATCCATCTCATCCTCCTAATTTGCAGGTCCATTTCTCATGTCATCACAAGGCGGTCTACTTTGGAACTGGAGTCCATGTTGTAAGCAGTGCACCTACACTTTTGCACTGTATAGTTGGAAGTGTTCGAAGTGCTGCCATTATCAGGTAGTGAGGCTACCAATTTTTTAAGTCCGTACTGTCATGTTTATGGTAGTTTGGAGGTTGTGTAGGTGATTGGTATTATTGGTTAGTATTTTGTAATGTGTGTTGTTGGTCCTGCATTACTGTGAGCATTTCATGTGTGGCCAGTTTCCATTAGGGACACTGTAGTTGGTGACACTTGGGTCATGTTGTGGGGATTAATTTGTTTGCTCTCACATTGCATGACATGCCATGGTGTGTTGTGTGGCCGTGCCGGGGAGGGGTTGGGTGACATGGCACTGTTCTCATGTTGTATTTTGCATGTGGGTACTCATTTATGCTGCATGGAAGTGTGTCTTTTGATGACACTGCATTGGTGGCGTTTGTGTAGGTAGGGATGCACACATTGTGACACTTCCAGATGAACAATCTCAGGCTGCTATGGTTCTGACAGTTGACTGTCCCTTAATTCATCAGAATTGTCAGATTGAGTCATCATTGATTGTCATATGGTATGTGCCAGGGCTGTGTGCACTCCACAGGGGTGTGCTTTCTATGTGAAGTAATTAGCCACCAGCTGCGTATGGGCTGCCTCACCCCGTGCCCTTTCCCCTCCCATGCGCAGCGGGCGTGCATGTGGTTGGGGATGTGGGGGCACCACCATGTCCACAGCCAGGCCCTGGCGTGTTGCAACATTGTGCAAGACACATGCTGCCACTATGATCCTGCACACTACTGGGGGAGCGTATAACAGCTGCCCACCAGAACGGTCAAGGGAGCGAAAGCGTGACTTGAGCACTCCGAATGTGCACTCCACTATGCCCCATGTTGCAATATGGGCTGTGTTGTATCTTACCTCGGGAGGCGTGATGGGGTTCCCGAATTGGTGTCATCATGTGTGTGCTCAGAGGGTAGGCACTGTCCCCTGGGGAGGTGGTGATGGGGATCATTAGTGGGGTATTGGCATTACTCTATCTGTCATGCATGCGTGTGCTGTGGCATTTCTACTCACCAAGCAGCCATGCATCGCCATGCCACCCAGCTTCCATGTCCCGGTTTAGGGTTGACATCCTGTAAATGAAGCTGTCGTGGATGGACCCTGGATAGTTGGCATATACTGAGGTGATGATTCCCTTGGCATCACATACTACCTGGACGTTAATGGAATGCCAGTGCTTGCGGTTTCTATAGATGTGCTCAGATGCCCTGGGGGGACGTAGAGCCACATGGGTGCAATCAATGGCACCTAGCACTTTGGGGAATTGTGCCACCCTGTAGAAATCCTGGCTGACAGCCTGCCTTTCTGCAGGTGTTCTGGGCAGGTATATGTGCCTGCGGACTGATGTGCGTGCAGTGATGATGGCCAACACCTGGTGTAGGCACCGTGACTGCGTGGCCTGTGACACCCCCCCCCACTATGGCACTTGTCCGCTGAAATGATCCGGTAGCCAAGAAGTGCAGTACATTGAGGACCTTCTCCAGGGGGCTGAGTGCTTGGGAGCACAGGGTGGGTGATGTGAGGTCATCCTCCCACTCACTGACCAGGTCGAGTATTATGTGTGGTGGAAACCTGTACCTCCCATACACCTGGTCATCAGGCATACCAAATAGGCTGGTTCTGGGTGTGAAGATTCTGGCCCTGACTATCCTTCTCCTCCTCCTGCGGTATCCCACGGCCACTGCTGCTAGGAACGGTATATTCATCTTGGCATCTGAGCTTGTTTGTTGTTTGCGCACTCTTTTATGCTGCGCGGGACGTGCGCCTGCTTCATGCTGGCGTATGTGTTTCAGGATTGGACCTTTTATTTTTTGGCACGTTGTAGGCGACCGTGTAAATCTTCCCGCCCACCCCAGGAATACACGTAACACGCTCTCCCAGGCCCAGTCGCGAGTAAATATTCCCGCCCAACCCTGGAATACACGTACCCCACTCTCACAGGCCCAGTCGCGTGTGGAACTTCACGCGCACACCGAAATACACATACCCTGCAAATTCGCGTGTGAAACTTCCCGCGCACCCCGAAATACACGTACCCTGCTGGTATCGCGTGTGGAAGTTCACACGGACCCATAATACACGTACCCTGATGGAATTGCGTGTGAGACTACCCGCGCACCCCTGGAATACACGTACCCAGGCAAATCGCATGGCTGGGGGTTGGGGGTGCTGGGAGACAGGAGTGGGGGCCTGGTGGAGGGTGCCCTACAGTGCTGGGGAGTGGGGGTGCAGGGAGACATGAGTGGGGGCCTGGTGGAGGGTGCCCTACAGTGCTGGGGGTGGGGGTGCAGGGGGACAGGAGTGGGGGCCTGGTGGAGGGTGCCCCTGGATGGAGGGGTATGGTGGTGCAGGGGGACATGAGTGGGGGCCTGGTGGAGGGTGCCCCTGGATGCAGGGGGGTGGGGGTGCAGGGGGACATGAGTGGGGGCCTGGTGGAAGGTGCCCTGAACTGCTGGGGGGTGGGGGTGCTGGGAGACAGGAGTGGGGGCCTGGTGGAGGGTGCCCTACAGTGCTGGGGGGTGGGGGTGCAGGGAGACATGAGTGGGGGCCTGGTGGAGGGTGCCCTACAGTGCTGGGGGTGGGGGTGCAGGGAGACGGGAGTGGGGGCCTGGTGGAGGGTGCCCTACAGTGCTGGGGGGTGGGGGTGCTGGGAGACAGGAGTGGGGGCCTGGTGGAGGGTGCCCCTGGATGCAGGGGGGTGGGGGTGCAGGGAGACATGAGTGGGAGCCTGGTGGAGGGTGCCCCTGGATGCAGGGGGGTGGGGGTGCAGGGGGACAGGAGTGGGGGCCTGGTGGAGGGTGCCCCTGGATGCAGGGGGGTGGAGGTGCAGGGGGACATGAGTGGGGGCCTGGTGGAGGGTGCCCTGCACTGCTGGGGGGTGGGGGTGCAGGGGGACATGAGTGGGGGCCTGGTGGAGAGTGCCCCTGGATGCAGGGCGGTGGGGGTGCAGGGGGACATGAGTGGGGGCCTGGTGGAGGGTGCCCTGCACTGCTGGGGGGTGGGGGTGCAGGGGGACAGGCGTGGGGGCCTGGTGGAGGGTGCCCTACAGTGCTGGGGGGTGGGGGTGCTGGGAGACAGGAGTGGGGGCCTGGTGGAGGGTGCCCCTGGATGCAGGGGGGTGGGGGTGCAGGGGGACATGAGTGGGGGCCTGGTGGAGGGTGCCCTACAGTGCTGAGGGGTGGGGGTGCAGGGAGACATGAGTGGGGGCCTGGTGGAGGGTGCCCTACAGTGCTGGGGGGTGGGGGGTGCAGGGAGACAGGAGTGGTGGCCTGGTTTAGGGTGCCCTACAGTGCTGGGGGTGCAGGGAGACAGGAATGGGGGCCTGGTGGAGGGTGCCTTACAGTGCTGGGGGGTGGGGGTGCAGGGAGACATGAGTGGTGGCCTGGTGGAGGGTGCCCCTGGATGCTGGGGGATGGGGTGCTGGGAGACATGTGTTGGTGGGCAGTAGTGCAAGGTGACATGTGGGTTGGCTGGGGGGCATGGCCATGGTGGATGGGCTGCCTGCGGGACATGTGCAGAGGTGCAGAGTAGTCCCCTGTGGTGTGGGCCGCCTGTAGGAGCCGTGGAGGGTGTAGAGGGAACAGCTGGGAGGACCCACACAGCCAATTCACGTGTGGGACTCCCCAGCACCCCCGAAATACACATAGGCTGCTGGATTCGCGTGTGGAATTTGCCGCGCACCCGGAGTACACGTACCCTGCTGAAATTGCGTGTGGAACTTCACGCGCACACCGAAATACACGTACCCTGCTAATTCGCGTGGGAAACTTCAAGCGCATCCCAGAATACACGTGCCCAGGCCAATCGCGTGTGGAACTTCCCGCGAACTCCGTAATACACGCACACGCTATTTTTCACACAGCGGGTGTCCATGTTTGTCGGTACCCTTTTGCACCTCATTTGTCCTAGAGGGCCACTGTATGGATCATTCATCATAGCTGTATATGGGTGCTTTTTGTTAGCGCACATTTTGGCGCACATTTATTTCAGGCGCAGGGACGCTACCGCCTGCTTTCTTGTGGCGTACTTGTTTGGCCCTGTGCGCGTCTTTGACCGTGCGCTGGTTGCCCTATTCGATTCCATGAATACGAGTTGTAGGCGAGCGTGTGGGCGTTCCGCGCACTTGCCTCCTGTACTTCCCCCGTGACGCCCATATTTCCACACGTTGTTCCCCATTCCGAGTGTTACGCCCCGTGTTCCGCCTACTTTTGTAATGTGCGCCGCGCTATGTGCGATTTTGCAGAGGCCATGGCGCACGCCGTTGGATGACCTGTGCGCCGGCGTGCGCCACGCACTTTTTCAGCGCACATCCAATATTTTTCTCGCGCACGGACTTCCATGTATCGATGTGTGCTGGTTTCCCTGCGATTTTCGCAGTTGCACTGCGATTTTCGCACTTTTACTGCAAATCGCACGTTTTGGCACCTCTGCGCCGGAATTTTCGGCGCATATTAATTCCATGAATCAGCCTTTAAGTATCTTAAATTGTATAAGTCTGTGCCTGGGGTTAAGGGATACCTCCTTGGTCAAGCGGCACCCCCGGAGCCATTGTGTATCGTCCAATGACCTGCCCAAGTCACAACCTCCCACTTTTCCCTAGCCTCCTGGGACTGATTCTAAGCTTCTTGACATTTCTTACATAATCTGGGCACCAGCCCTCTGGGGCTCCCCCTGTAACCACAGTGCTCAGCACATCTCATTCATCAGGTTCAATCGGGAATGACGGCCAGCATCCCTTGGCCGCAGCTCTATTTCTATAGTATTGTAGTGATTTAATGGAGCTGTTACCCAATTTAATCGGAGAAATCTGCGTGCGTAACAAAGGAACCCTCAGGAAAGAGATCATGTAGTGTCAGTGTACCATCGGGGTCCCACCCCCTCTGAATGTCCTTGTCGTATGTTGAGGAAGTCCCAGGCAACACCAGAGTGAGATTGCCCCGACGTAGGGCTTGGTGGCGCTCAGCCTCTTGAATAATCTGGCCCAATCGTTCACCGTCGTATGAACTGGCTCAAACGTGCAGGAGTCTGGGTGATGGTTGGCCAGAACTATATGTGTAGACTCGACAGGGACACGCTGTATTCCTCTGATTTTGTATGTATTGGCTGGACATGTGGGGAGTACCAGTGTCCGGCAAACTGTGCCTGTGATACTTCATAGTACAGCTCAAAGTCTTGGGCTTGCAACCCACCCTGCTCATATGGCCTTCCAGCGCCCCAAGCAAATCCTATTGCCAATGACCGGAGCTTACTAAAGAACATGCGACCAGGCCAAGCCGGGATATTAGTAAAGTAATATAATAATTTGGGGACCACAATCATTTTTAAAAGGGACAGCTTGCTGTATAGTGAGATTGGAAGCCGAGCCCATAGGTTCTGTTTGTCTTCCAGTGTTTGTAAATACTTGTTGTGGTTTTCAGCTATTAGGGAGCGGTATTGGCCTGTAACCACTATGCCTACATACTTAAGTTTGTCCTAGACCCATCTAAGTCCTGCTAAGTCAGGTGGGGGCAGTGGTGGCTTCATTCAGTGGAAATAGTTCTGATTTAGCTTCATTGATACGATATCCGGTGTAGATAGCGAATTTGCACACTTCGGCCAATAATGGGTTGAGGTTTATGGCTGGATTTCTTAAATATAGCAACAAATCATCGACATAGAGTGAGATGATTTGTGGTGGTCCGGTCATATGGAAGCCTCAATGTATGTGTTTGAGGCGCATGATACAAGCAAGGGGCTCTATAGTGAGTGCAAACAACAATGGGGATAGCGGGCAGCCCTGTCTCGTTCTGCGTTCAAGCAGAAACATAGGAGAGATTGTGGTCCCAGTACAGACTCTAGCAGCCGGGGAGGTGTATAGTAAGCGGACACACTGAATAAAGAATTCTCCCAGTCCTATTTGCAGCAGAACTAAGAGAAGGAACTGCCATGAGACCGAGTCAAAGCCATCTCAGCGTCCAATGAGGCTGCCACTGCTTGTGCGCCCGGGTTGAGTTGTGCGATAATACCAAACAGTCTTCGTAGATTAAATTATGTTGGTCGCCCAGGGATGAATACTGATTGATCTGGGTGCACCAGTTCTGTCATATTTGAGAGGAGCCGGGTGGCTAATAATTTGACAAAAATGTTTGTGTCCGAATTGATCAAAGATAGTGGCCTGTATGAACCCATGTCGGCAGCCGGTCTGTTCGGTTTCATCATAACCATAATCACCACTTCTGAGTGGGAGGGGGGAAGCCGGCCAGAATGGAGCAACTACTCCCATATTCAAAGCAAGTTGGGAGCGAGGATGGATTGCAGTTCCTTATACAATTTGATACCCAGTCCGTCCGGACCAAGTGCCTTGCCAGACGGGAGCAACATAATGGCATGGGCTATCTCCTCTGGGGTCAGCAGCTCATCAAAGGACTGTCTTGCCTCCAATGACAGCACTGATAACTGTATCTCGTCTAGGTAGATTTCCAGCTCTGCAGCTGAACAGCCATCTGATTTCGAATACAGGGATTTGTAAAACCCATGAAATTCATTATTTATCGCTTCTGGGGTATTTAGGGTGGTACCAATGGAGCTCTTTATCCCGGCAATATGCTGCACCCCTTTCTCACTTCTAATTGAATTTGCCAGTAGTCGTCCTGGTCTATCAGCCTCCCTGTATCGCCTCGCTTGTATAGGAGAGTAAAGCCGTTGGACCTCCCTATCTGCCAGTTCTTCAAAAGATTCCCCTTAATGCAACCAAGTAGGGCACGATCCTCCGTTTTGCCATATTCAACTTCTAGCTCCTTAAGGTCAGTTTCCACCCTTTCCAATTCACGTCTAGTTTCTTTTAGTGCTCCTGAAGCCATGGAGATGACCTCAACCCTGACCCACACTTTGAAGGCTTCACAGACCATGACTTGTTGTACCATCCCTTCATTTCTTTGGAAAAATTCCATCGCACCATTGTGCAATGTCTCTAGGAAAGTCGGGTCTGCTAGACATGCAGGGTGCATACGCCAAAGGGGGCACGAGCGGTCTGACCGCTCCACATCAATATCATAATTATAGGGGAGTGGTCTGAAATTGTGCGAGGGAGGATCCTACAATTTTTTAATTATGTCATAAGTGGGGTAGGAATCAACCAATAGTCTATTCTCGAGTGGGCGTCATGGACTGTTGAGTAGTACGCATAGCGTACTTATTGCCTCGTTATGTGGTTCCTCTTTTTTATGTTCTTATTTGCTTTCTCTCCTTGTCGGTCAATGAACAGATTACCATCAGTGGCAGGTCAACGTTATTGTGTCTGCGGTGTCGTTGCAGCCAGCCCGAAGCAGTTGGGCGCATTTAGCAAGCTGTAAGTTTGCTGAGCTAATGCAATATAGAAGGAAGTTGGGTGGATGTTCTCCTCTGTGTAATTCATGACAGTGCCAGGGAGGCGGGCGGGTTGTTAGGATGTGTCTTGTGTCGTTGGTCAATATGCAGCACAGCACCTGTGGTCTCGCATTAGGCAACCCCAGTATATGTATCGTGAGCCTGGCTCCGAAATTCAGCGCCTCCAGCCAAAGGACTTGCCCGCCTGCGTGGAATGGGGCGTGGACAGGTCTGCTGTATCATAAAGGTGCCTCTCTGCCGCAGCACTTGTGGGTTGTTAAGTTATATTTATCACCCACACCTGCCTCAGGGGAGCACCTCTGGATGCCCATTGTCTACTCTTAAGCAGGCTTCGCAGGAATTAGAGTGTTCCTCTGTCTCCCAATCTCCTTTTGCAGTAATGATAGGCAATATAAATCTGTTCTCTGTGGTTTAATTATGCCCTCACAACAAAGGTCTGCTTGGGACGCCCCAGATCGCACACTACGTGCATTGTTGTACATGTGCCAGGTACAGGAGTGTGACTGGGTGGTCAGCCTCCCATCAACATCTCACTCACCTTTTTTTATGTCCCCATTGCGCCAAGCGGTCCCGTGTGCCATCCTCACCATTTATGTGGAGAGCAGAACCACACTCCCGATCTGGGTATGGCGTATAGTGTATCGGGCACACACCTACAGGATCCTGACACTGTGACCGGTGTGTTGTCGGCAGCAAAACGCCCTAACGTGTCTTCAAATGTGTTCCCATAGGCGTCTCTGACCCGCAATCAGCTCCTTATCTAGTTCTGGACCCTCAGGCATGTGAGATCTGCTGATGTGCAGCCCCTGCTTGCTTCAGGGTTATGGTTTAGGGTTAAATGTTTGTCAGATACACCTGTCGCCCCGGCGATTCCTCTGTACCTCTCGGACCAAGGCAGAGACCGATGTTGCAGCAAACAATGTGCCCACCACTGTGTGTCCTCTCCTCTGGGTGGGGGAGGCCATCACGGTCCGCCACTGGTATGGCCTGAGGCTGTGATTCCAGGAATGGTGTCACAAACAGCCTTGTATTCCACGTCTCCAGTTGTGCCTATGCTGCGACGCTTCTTCTGCTCCCGCCCCAGTCGAGGTGGCTGAATAAATGTAGTGATTAGTACACAGGTGAAGCCGCCATTGTACAGAAGCTGGACATCAGTATCATAAATTTAGTAAGCCAGGACCCATGAAGTGGGAAGGGAAAGCTGTGTCGCAGCAAGAATAAGCAGAATCGTGGAGCTGCAAGACAAGGTTGTCTGGCCTCATGTCAAAACTGAAGCAGCCATGGTCAGTTATCTATTCTGAAAAGGAGTAATGAAGCAGTACTTTGCCATCTTCCTGAGTTGGTTTGGTTTTTTGGATTCAGAATGTATCTGTATGATCCCAGCCATAACATATGCATGTTCCTAAAGGCCCTAAGCTAACGTGGTATCAGAGGATGGTTTAAAGATCCAACCAAGTTCAGCTCCAGATTTACGGACGATCGGGCATCCTCTGCCATTAGCTGGAAGAATGCAATGCCAGCAGCATCTAGCGTAGCGCTAGAAGAAGAAAGATTTGACGCAGAGAGCATCAGAGAAAGGATTGATAAGGTCTATCAACAGTTAAGACAAGATAGCGAGTATGGATCTTGAAGGAATGATGATTGATCCCCAGTACCTCAGTCACAAAGTGAGGAGGGAAACATGTTTAGTGATGAACATCGAGCATTGTCTTTGAGCAGATTGAACCTAGATAAAGGCGAGGAGGATGATAGTCACACTAGTTGGGGCCTAGACATGTCAGATGAGGAAAGAGAGTCTGGTCTTGGGGCAGAAGGAGGAAGCGTGTGCGCCCCTTAAGGAAGCTCGCAAATAGATAATGAAGTGATATGGTCAGACTAAAGATAGAACGCCAGATCCCATAGCATATCCTGAGCATCCCCGAGGACAATCACATAGTGACAAGGGGGAGCCTCCACCATATGTAAGCAGGTTCAGGTAATTGCTGACAAGAAGACAGACATGGATGATTATTCCTTCCAAGGATAGGCTAATAGTGGGATCCAACTACAGGATGGTGTTTACCCAGTTTCCCTTGTTAGAAAAAGGGGGAGCAAGAGTGCAATATATCCCATCGCCACAGATGGATACGGATAACTTAAAGTGTAAGCTCACTAGTTTGACTTCAGAGGCTGGGAAATGGATATATGAATTACAGAAAATGACAGGAGGAATTACGCTGGCCATAGGGGACATAAAAGGTCTCCTGGCAGCCATTCTTGGAGAGAAGAGCAGGATATTCTTGGAGAGAAGAGCAGGATATTCAAGTGTGACTGCACAGAACACAGTGCATGATGGCTCGCAATTCAATAATTATAGGGCAGATTGTTTGGAGTGCTCTCAGGATACAGTATCCTGACACATCGGATATGGGTGCAATTATGACACGAAAAATGAAAGAAGATGAAGACCCTATTGCTTACATTCAGGATATTCAGGAGAAACAGCAGCTTGAAACCCGCGAGCTGTGGGAAAAGACAATGGCATTATTTTATAACATCTTATGTCATGGGTTGCCTAAGCCAGTACAGAGACAGATGAAAAAACAAGTGGGATGGAAGTGAAGCCATAGGCTCAGATGCATTTGACAATAGTACAACATTGCCGTTTATTCCAAGAAAAGAACAAGGAGAAAGATAAGAATAGAAAGAATGAGGAAGCTAAGTTAGTTTAGAAAAAGTTGTCACAATTTGTCATAGAAGGAGCGGTATTGACAAGCGGAGAAGGAATGGGAATGCAAGAAATAATGGGTACATCACAGGCAAATGATCTGCGCCCAATGGACCAAGGTGGGTAAGGGTTTACACCACGAGGCAGAGGTAAGGGTTATAGAGGAAGAGGAGGCAGATTTCAGAATAACCAAGGTGGGTTTCAAAACACACAGAATGAGAACAAGAGTGCTCAGGCAGGATATAACCAAGGAGGGATTAACACAAGGGTTCCTCCAGTATGCTGGAATTGTGAAATGACAGGACACATTGCACGCATGTGCGGGAGCCAAGGGAAAGTACAAAATGGACAATTTTCCAGAGGGGAGACAACTTATCCACTGCCGTACAGCACACACACCAGAGATGGCTTTGCCCAAGATCACACATTTTATCAGACACAAGTACCGCAAGTCAAGCAGGTGCCACAGCAAGGACAAGCAATGAATCCACCACAGGGGCAGTCTCAAAAAGCCCCTATGCAGACACAGCAGTATGTGAATACAGAACAAGTACTGACATCAAGAATAGGAGGTGTCACTGTGGTGGGAGGAAATCCTTTCACAGGGACAGGGATGAGCGTGTACCCACCATAGGACAGCTCACAGGGTGACTTGATGTGTTCAGTACTATCTGTGACACCAGACCCCCAAGAAGAACCAAGGGTCGATGTGACGATAGGAGGCAAATCCTTTTCTTTTCTTGTAGACACTGGAGCAACTCGTTTGTGTATACAAGAGGGAAAATATCCAATATCGGGTATTGCCATGAATGCCCAAGGGTTCGCTGGAGCTACAAGTTGAGTTCCTTTTACTGATAAATTACCAGTTTCCATAGGAGAATGTGACATGTCCGTTCCTCTGTTATATTCACGACAGACACCACACCAGGAATACACTATTTTAACATGGGAGAGTTCATACTGGCATTCCAGTAGATCCAGAGATTTCCCTATATGGAGTAAGCATTTGGCTGCCATGGCTACCTGGTCTGGTAGGACATATTGTGTATTGACTATTTAGACATCAAATACCTATGGATGAAGGGGGTGGACAGACTGTTCCTATGGAGTTGGAAGCAGCTATAGTATGAAAAGAAATGGCAATGCTCGAAGGGATAGACGATGAGGGTAGACCATAGAGAACAGTGATAGCTCTTGAGGAGGGGTACAGACTGACTGACATAACTGATGATGATTTGTTCAGGGAAGATCGAAGAGATGATGAAGTGGTGTTCTTCATGAACATTACATTCTGGATACTGATAGAGAAAAGGGAAGCCCCACAAAGAATGATGAAAATGCTGCAGCGACCAGCATTTTTTCAGGAGGATCTTGAGAAGGTGCCGAGGGCCTTATGGACCACAGGCCTCTATGACGTAGGTTTATTGAAGGGGATAGGAGAGGTTAAAATAAATCCTAAGCCAGGAGCAATTTTACCTCGAGCAAAACAGTACCCCATGTCTCGAGAAGCTGATGAAGGTATATTTCAGACTATTGCAGCACTGATGAATCAGGGGAGTCTGGTGCCATCAGAGTCATTGTGTAATACCGCAGTGTATCTGATTAAAAATTCAAAAGGATCATGGAGATTTATCTAAGATTTGAGACCTCTTAACCAGATTTTAGATGCTGAGTTTCCTTTAGTTCCTAATCCGGTGACAATATTGTGTAGTATCCCAGTAGAAGCGCAATACTTCACGTGATCGATTTGAAAAATGTGTTTTTCTCGATCCCGTTGCATAAGGACTCCCAAGACTTGACTTAATTTACATTTCGCCAAAAAAGGCTAAAACACACTTGTTTGCCTCAAGGGTACTGTGAGTCTCCATCGATCTTTAACAGAGTTCTACAGATGAATCTAGGCAATATTGATCTCAAAAGTGTGGTGATACAATACGTAGATTACCTATTGATTTGCAGTAATACAGAGGATGAGTGTAGACAGGACTCTATCCAACTAATTACTACTTTAGTAGGTACAGGATATAAGATGGACAAGGAGAAGTTACAGTACTGTCAAGATTAGGTGATATATATATAGAGGTCAGTTAATTTTGCATGAAGGAAATAATGTGACACCTGAGAGAGCTGAGGCAATTATGAAAACATCAAAACCAAACATAGCAAGACAGATGCAACAGTTTCTGGGTTCGTGCAATTACGTTAGAGCCTAGGTGTTTGATTATAGCACATACACAAGGCCGCTTCTGTAAGCATTAAAGAACTTACAAGTTGGTAAAAAAAAAACTAGAATGGACCGAAGAAATGGAAGAAGGATTTGAGGGATTGAAAAAAACAATTTGTACAGCCCCAGTTTTAGGGATTGATATATGATATTTTATTTGTATCACGCTCATACACAAGTGTTTCAGAGCGCAATGAGGCAAAGGAGGGGAACAAGGGAGGACAAAACAACAACCTTACTAGGTCCAGTGACATTGAGAACGTACAAGTGCAGGGGAGAGGGAAGACGGAAAGTGCAAGGGAGAGCGGTAAAGTGGAAAGTGCTGAGCAAGGGACAACACAACAACTGTTAGTGCAGCCAGCAAGGCAGCAAGTGCAAGGTTTAAAGAGCAGACAAGGCGTGTCTTATAAGTGCAGGTAAGGGGACTGTAGGGTTACAGCTACCGACCCAAGTGCACGGGTTGCCAGGTGGCAGTGCAGGTGTGTGGCTGGGTGGGCAGGAACCTGGGCCCAAAAACGGAGGGCAACCAGGTGCATGGTGCCGGAGCAGACTGATCAGCAGGGGAGAGGAAGAGCGAAGGCAGAAGCAAAGAGGAAGGTCTTGAGGTGCTTCTGGAACCGGTGATGGTTCTCCTCAAGTTTCACAGTAGCAGGGGGGCTGTTCCAGATGGCGGACCCAGCCGAGGGAAGAGATCTACCCCCAACTAGTTGCTTGGAGAAGCGACTGACCCTAAGGGAGTTAGAGGTGGAGAAGCGAAGAGCTTGAGTGGGAAGGTATTTATGGAGGGAGAGTTGGAGGTATTTTGGACCCAGGCCCCAGAAAGTTGTGTGGACAATTCAAAGGGTCTTGAATTGAATCCTTGCAGCCACTGGGAGCCAATGAAGAGATTTCAGGGCTGGAGAGATACGATCCCAGGGCTTAAGGCCAAGAGCAAGTCTCGCAGTCCTGTTCTGGATGAGTTCAGAGGGCGGAGAGTAGAAGCAGGAAGATTTAGCAAGAGGCTGGTGCAGTAGTCCAGCCTAGAGAGACCCAATGCTCTAGAGACAGTAAGCTTCTTGGGGAAGGAGAGGAAAGGAAGAATACCTCTGATGAGGTGCTGTTGGTAGTTTGACTTCTTAGAGACGTCAGAGATGTGAGGAGAAAAGGAGAGTGTGTAGTTGAAGATGACCCTGAGGTTCTTACCTTCGCAGGTGGGAGCCAAAAGAGAGCCAAGGGAGGCCGGCCAGAGAGTGACAAGAAAGCAGGGTGCAGGTGTGCCAATGAGGAGAATCTCTGTCTTACTGGCATTAAGGCAGAGATCATTGGCAGCACACCACTCCTAGATAGCAGACAGACAGTCAGAGATGAGAGAAGGAGAAGAGGAGGTGGAGGGAAGCCTGAAAATGAGTGTCATCCACATAGCACTGAAAGTTGAAGCAGAGAGAAGCAATGCGGTGGGCAAGGGGTGCCAGGTATTGGTCCAACAGCCAGGGGGAGAGGTCAAGTTGAACCTGGGATAGTCGATCAGAGAGGAAAGAGGTCAGCCAGGCCAGGGCCTAATTGGGGATACCCCGCTTATCACAGAGAGGGTTGAGCAGGATGGCATGGTTGACCATGTCAAGGGCAGAAGAGAGCTCGAGTAGGATGAGGACATAAGTGATGTTAGAGTAAAGGTCGGAGAGCAGGTCTTCACGGATCTTCAGGAGAGCAGTCTCTGTGCTTCTGGCAGCTCTAAAGCCAGACTGATGGTCATGGAGACAACCAACAGAATCGGTGTGAATATTAAGCTGAGAGATGGTCATTTCTTTCAGTGTTTTCTTCAATGTTCTAATTAATGTTATGTTTGTTGCCTTCCTGCCAATTTTTAACAGTAAGATACCTGCAGGTGTATTCTAACTGAGCATTTGTTCCTACAAATTTTTGATACTCATTCATTTGTGTCGTTGTTACATCCTGTTTCCTTCATCTTTTCCATTAATGTTTTCTTTGTTGCCTTCCTGCCGATTTTTAACAACACTTAGATACCAACAGGCATATTCTACCTGTGCATTTGTTTGCAACGATCTGTAATTATCATTTATTTGTGTCATTCTTCCATCCTGTTGGGTAGTTCGATACCTGTAGGTGTATTCTAACTGTGCATTTGTTCCTACAGATTTGTGATACTCATTCATTTGTGTCGTTGACATATCCTGTTTCCTTTGTCTTTCCCATTAATGTTTTCTTTGTTGCCTTTCTGCCGATTTTTAACAACAGTTAGATACGTTTGGGCGTATTCTGCCTGTGCATTTGTTTCCAACGATCTGTGATAATCATTTATGTGTATCATTCTTCTATCCTGTTGGGTTGTTAGATACCTGTGGGCGTATTCTAACTGTTTGTAGTCTTTCACTTACTTTGTTGACAATTTTGAAGTACACATTACTTCGTAAATTTTGGCTTCAAGAAAACAACATTAAATACGCATTTGTTAGGTTAGCTGGAAACCTCTGCTTTACAGTAATGGTGCTATCATTACATTCAAACCATCCACAATTCTTTTTAATGTATGCTGTGTAGTGACCTGCATTGGTTGTAGCTCCTGCATGGTAGATTATTCCTACTGTTGTAAAGGTTTTCTTTCCAAGTGACACTTGATTGTGTGTACATCCAGTTAGTTTGCAGTTGTTTTTGGTGCCATCTGCATTATAACGTAGAAGCATAAGTATAATGTAGGCACTATGTGATTGTATCAGTAAGGTAGAGCGATTGTCTGAATTGCAAATACTACATAATCTGCCATGGTTTGCATTTTGTACAAGTTGCTGAAATGGAATGCTCTCACAATTTGGTATGGAAATATACACAAATCGCTCATTTGGGATTTCTTCCTGTATCACTTTGTTACAGAGAGTGCATGTATGCTTCCACATGTACGAAATTTGGAAGATTTCATTTACAGGTATGCTTTTGTTTTCCAATACTAATAGTATGTACATTAGAAATTCTTGTGGATCTTCTTGTGAGTTCATAGTGAATCTCACCATTCCAGCAGTCGTCCAATTGTTGCCTTACTCCATGAAGACTGTATGTGTTGTCAGTATTGCTTGTTGCATTTCTATACAGCACTAACATTTGCAAACACAATTGGTCTGTGCTGTGCAGGTAAATATTGTTAACAATTGGTGGCAATTGAAATAGAATATTCATTGCTACATTTGCATATCAACTCACCCCACTTTCATTTGTAAATTTGAATGGGCCAGCAAGTTCTGTATCTGAGTGCATTTTTCGGTTTTTCTGTTGCTTCTTTGCCGACGTGCCTGGCTTACATTCCCTAATAGGTTCTTCTATGTTTGCGGCAATTGATGAAACTGTAGTTTCTTTTCTTTTTTTTGCAGAATTTCCTGTTGCATTCTGTTGCATTTCTGTTTCATTTACTTTTCTTTTACCACGTTTCACTTTATCTGGAACAGGGTATTGTTTCAGGTGAGGGGTGTACAGTGAACGCAATCTATTGTATTCTAGAATGCAAGGAATATCAGTTTTGACTTTTTACTTGAATCAAAGTTTATTAGCAATAGACCGTGAAGTGTACGTTAGCATGGTAATGCTACATAGCTCATGCCTTCCTTAAACACTGTCTTTCCTATATCTATCAATGCTTTCTCTAGGATAAGACCTTGGGATTTATGAATGTTAACTGCATTTGCAAGAGTTAGAGAAAATTGCTCTCTACGTACATACATGTCTTTGAAGAGAAGAAATCGAGCCATTGAGCGCCCTATCTTTTTCACTTCTGAAACTTTATCAAAGCAAATATTTACAAACTGAATGCTACTATCACGTGGGTATGATTGAAAGCCAACAACTGTGCCCAGCGCTCCATTAACTAGCCCTTGCTCTACGTCAAGTTTACGTTTAAGCATTACTCTACAATTTAATGATAATTTCAATACTTTTTTCAACCCAGCTGTGCTGGAGATTGAATTTTCTAAACTATTTAGTCTTGTTGTGGCTTGCTCACACATGGGTACTGTCATACCACGTACGTCTAGTTTGTCTGTGGCGCTAATTTCCATTATTGCTTGCATTTCTTTCTTTAACATTGTTTCATTGAATTTGAAACAGCTTGCAAGAGTTGGCATTAAGGCCATACAATTGACATTTTTGTGTGCTATTTGTTCCATAACATCAGTTGCACATGCATGATCACCATAAAGTGCATGTATATGCCGCTTTTGCAATACAGCTTGTGCTTCTTGCGATAATACACCAACTCTAATACTTTTTAAGATGTTGGCATACGTGAGATCTGCAGATTGCTGCATGTTCTCCGTTAATTCTCTCTATTGGAAATGTTGCCAAAGGTTAACATTACCTATGCTACCAACAGTTTTCCGGCAGAGTTTGTGGCCTAATGTTTTAAAAATCGGTTCACCTTTTACTCGTGTCAATTGTAGGAAATCTCCGAAAACGATAATGTATTTCCCTGCAAAGAGTTTTTCGTTATTACTTTCAAGTACTTCTTGCAATCTGAGGTGAATCAAAGCCAACGTTAGATTGGAGACCATGCTCACTTCATCTATTAGCAGCATTTTCATTTGTTTCAATACTCTACGTAATTCCATTGCAGCTTCTGCAGAAAGTTTGTAGTAGTCTAATTTATTTTGATGCTCTACTGGAAGCAGTATTAATCGGTGTAAAGTCACACCTCATATGTTGTAGGCAGCTAAACCTGTGGGGGCTGTTACAACAGCTGACAGTTTGTTGTTTGTCAATTGTTGAAGGAACTTGCTGATCATTTTGATTAAGAATGTTTTCCCTGATCCAGCTTCACCACTGACGTACAGCAGTATAGGTTTGTAATTTTGGCAGGTACATTCTTTATTTTCGTGTTCAACGCCATGCACAATTTGGTTTGTTACCTCTTCAAAAATGGTGCGCTGATCGTTGTTATGTTTTGCTTGTTGTACAGCTAAGTCCACTGTATCTTCTTTATACTGATAGATGGTGTTTTCTACTCCTGCCATAGCAACTTCAGCCTCATTTGCTATTAGTGGTTGTCCTAATGGTTCTTGCTTCCTGTTACTGAAGGTTGACTACTGTCGGAAGAGTCTTTTTCTAGTTGGGCCTGAATTTCTTCTTCGTGTTGCTGCTCATTGTGTAACATTGTTTTGTACTGCGTAAAGTTAACATCAGTTATAGTGGTTTCATTTGCTTTGAAAGCATCTTCATCGCACTCATAAGTATCTAGTATGTCTTCCTATTTTCTCCATGGTTTGAAAAGTTGTAACAGAGACATGTAATATAGTTCTTTCTGTTGAGGAGTTTTTAATGACAATTTCACATGATTAATTAAGCTTCGGTTGTTAAGTTTCACTAAGCTCCCTTCACAATCGGTCACTCTATATCTACGTTTGCTTTCATAGGGTTTTACATTATTTTTGTATGCAAAGTTTTGAGCTATGTGGTATAGACACATGCTTTCTAGAGTGGTACTCCTGTTTGGATAGTATGTGTCCAGTAAATTGTTTTTTAGAATGTCTTGGCTGTTGGGATCATTTCTGGTAATTGTTTCTATGTCCTCATATGATTTTAGCACTCTTTTTCTAGATTTTGCAGGACCAAGACTGAGCCATACTATGTTGTCTGACTTTCCATACAAAGCAGTGCCGGTTAAACAATCTGCTGCTTCATAGGCCCCACATTCTCTATGAGAGAGTTTTTATGCCTAGCCTGTACAATTTCTGTAATAATGTTTTGTCTGATGTTAGGACATTCCAGAGGTCTTGAAGCTCTGTTTTTTCTGCTTTTGTTAAGTAGCCTGTAACATATTGTGCAACAGCAGTTGAATTGTCTGCAATGTACTGCACATCTATGTTTGCATTCCATAATAGGGCAATGATTGCATTGTAATCATTGATATATTTTTATTCTTCCCTTCTTTTTATGTAATGTGTGTTTTTAGGTGATTTACCTTTAACACTATGTCGAACTGAAGACATGAATTTGTTCACTTCACCTGTTTCTTTAACTGGTGTAGGGAAACCAAAGCGGCATTTGGTGTAGTATTTATCTTTGTTTTTGTATTTACGGCGACAATATTTGCCACATTTGTGTCTTTGAAATTGCAAAATCTGCCCATGCAGCTCACTATGTGTCTGTTGTGAAGAGATTTCACATGTGACATATTTTTGAATAAACTGCAAAACAGTGCTATCACTGTCGTGCCCAAATTTCGGAGCACCTTTAATCCATAACAGCATGTGAATATGTGGTGCTCCTCTCGCTTGATATTCTTTTCTCCAAGAGAAGTGTCGCACTTCTCCAAGGGGAGGAACAGTTTTATTGCAAATAAAGTGTAGCATTGCAATGAAACGATGATGGAAATATCTTGAGACATTAACTGGATCTAGAGAGCAAAGCTCTCCAGGTGTTAATATATCTATGTTGTTTTTGTTGCTGTTTGCTATGCGTAGGAAGTCATGTAAATCTTCCCATGCATATTCTGCACAATTTAGCGTAACAAACGAAGTTGGTGGTCCAAGGTTTCTGATTATGCAACGCACGTCTCCGTGCCATCTAAACCAGTATTCCTTTGTACCGCGCATGTTTGCAAACAAATTTGTTATACTTGATTGTAAAACCTCATCTTTTTCTTGTACTTTTTGTATTAACTACGTAGCTGACATATTTTGAAAGTGCGTTCCAGATTTAAGAATGTGTGCAACTCCATAACATAGGCCCTCATTACGACCCAGGCGCAAAGCGAAAAACGATGGCGGTAAACGATTACCGCCATCGTCTTCCGCTAGGGCCGATTACGACCCGTGACCGTAAACTACGATGTCATTAGCGGCATCGTAGCTAACGCTGCCGCTGACTGCGCCAAGGGCGCGTGCACGCGAACATCCACACCGTACTTAGCGCCATCGCGGAAAGGTACGCGAATGCCGACCCAAGCGGACATGCCCCTAACGCCATCACCCAGCCCGTTAAGTACCTTACCGCCATGGTGCTAATTACGCCATCGCGAACCAACCGTAAAGGGCCATGTAAAGTGAATGCAGCTGCCACAGGTGCAAAGAAACAGCACAGGTGAAGGCAATACAGACTCAGGAAGTACAAAAAGAGCACGCCCCACCCCTTCCCACACCCAGTCACACTCCACAATGATACCAATAGGACTAGCAATGTTGGGGCTGGAGGACCTGATAGCAATGCAAGTGCTACAACAGCAACTACAACAACAACAACAACAACAACAACAACAGGCTGCACAGAGGAGACGCAGGAGGAGAAGGAGGGCAAGGCAGGCCCAGCAAGCCCCACCAGCACAGCCAGTGCCACCACGCAGGCAGCCCCCAATCCCACGCATCAGAGCCAGCCCATTCAACCTCACCGCTGAGCAGATCCACACCCTGTACCGACTGGACCGGGACACCATCACCACCATTGTGGACATGATACACAACAACATCGTCAGCATGATTGAAACACCCACTGCCACCCCCCCCTACTGAAGGTAGTGTCCGTGCTCCACTTCCTGGCCACAGGCAGCTACCAGCACACAGTGGGGCACTTGCATGGCATATCACAACCATTATTCTCGCGTACACTGATGCAAGTGCTCGATGCCCTCCTCAAGCACACAGATGACCACATCTCATTACCACGGTCTGCCCAGGAGATTGCCAACACCAAAGTGGGTTTCCATGCACTGGCCGCCATACCTGGTTGCATTGGTGCCATTGACTGCACCCATGTTGAATTGGTGGTCCCACATGCCATGGAGGTACCGTACCGCAAACATTTCCACTCAATCAACGTGCAAATGGTCTGTGACTCCAACAGGATCATCACACATTGTTGTGCCAGATACCCCGGATCAACCCATGATTCTATGGTCCTTCGGAACTCCACAATACCACGCTACATGGAGCGACATGCAGGCCCAAGATCCTACCTACTCGGTGAGTCTAATGTCATGAGCATGGAAATGCAAAGTGGGTGTTGAATGATGTACCAATGCATATTTCATCTGGCAGATACAGGGGGGTGATGCATACGTCACATGGGTGCAACTAGCAGTAGCGAGATCATTCCCTGTGGCAGCACTGACGTCAACAGAGTAGTGTACACATCATGCCTGACCTAATCATCCCAACATGTGAATGAAAGTGCATCCCAAAAACGACACAACCATCTGCAAGTGCATTGTGCAAATTGTGACCGCATTGACCCTAAAGAAAACCACCAACATGCACGTCACCATGCACCAACTACTGAAAGGCCTGTCCCCCACAACTGCGCACAAAGGAGGCACATGACAGACAGGAACATCAATGCACCAATACAAGACCCACAAACTGTCCCCATTGACACCAGTAATGCTCACTGGGGTCATAATGAGCCAGACATCAATGTTGCTATCATGTGAGCTTCAAGCTCACAGGACACGTGCAAGGTCACATGAATGACGGCCTGAACTGACACAGTGGATGGCCACTCACAAGGCAATCGTCCCCCCTGCATTGTGTTTTTGCATGCAAAACAGTACATGAGAGCCATGAACACATACTGGTTGCACATTGTAAATCCATAACCACAACTCCAATTGGTGCACAGTAATAGTCAGAATCAAGGCATGGTTGTGCGTCATGTTCACATATCAATCTCGTTCCTGACACATTCTATTCTCACATTTTACAGGTGATGCGGGCTATCCCCTGAAGAGGTGGCTCCTCACACCAGTGCGGAACCCATCGAACCAGCATGAGGAGGACTACAACCATGCCCATGCACGTACCCGTGTGGTGATAGAGCATGCTTTTGGCCTACTGAAGGCACGTTTCCGCTGCCTCAGCAGGTCTGGTGGGGCACTCCTGTACCGCCATGAGAAGGTTGCAAAGATCGTCATGGCATGTGTCATGCTACACAATATGTGCATCAGACGAAACGTGCCTCTGCCCCCTGACGCAGAACCACAACCACCTGATGATGGGGATGATGATGATGGGGATGGGGCAGCACCTCAGGGAGGCAGCGATGCACAGGAGGGGCATATAATGCGTCAGAATGTCATTGACCGATACTTCTAGCACACACAGCGAGTGTGTAACATATGGATGGCACTTGGGGCACTGTGTGTGTCTGGTATGTCAACACTGTGGACTGTAAAACAATAAAGCACACATACGCAATGAGCAATGTCCACACATTTCGTTTGTGAGAAAATAAAAAGTGTATTGTTCTTCTGAATAGGTATAACAGAACCCCTCCCCCTCCCCCCTGAACACTCCAACACACCCAATTCCCCCCTCCCCCTCCCCCCTGAACACTCCAACACAACCCAATTCCCCCGTCCCCCTCCCCCCTGAACACTCCAACACACCCAATTCCCCCCTCACCCTTCCCCCTGAACACTCCAACACACCCAATTCCCCCCTCACCCTCCCCCCTGAACACTCCAACACACCCAATTCCCCCCTCACCCTCCCCCCTGAACACCCTGCAAACATGTGACAGTGCCCGTGGTGAAGTGTGTATAGTTTACACACTATTGACTGCCCCCTCTCCCGGAACCTGGGGCCCCCCTGCCTGTGCTCCTCAGGGTCCTGGATGACCTGCGGACGGGAGAGGCTTGTGCTGAACTTGCAGCTGAGGATGTACCGGGCTGCTCAGTACGGCATGTTTCCAGAATTTTCTGGATGAGCTGGCTCATCATCTGCCGCACTGCAGCTAGTTCGGTGCATATGTCCCTGCTGGCAGTTTGGATGGCAGCCCTGATTCCATCAGCACTCCTCTCCATGGCTGCACTGGCACTTCCACATTCTGCAACATGCTGCGTGAGGAGTGTGCCCAGTGCTTCCTGCCTGTTGGCAATCTGCTCCAGCGACAGCTGGAATTCTGGCCCAATGGAGGGTGCCAATGGGGGACCAATGGGACTACTCCATCTTCCACAACTCCCACTGGGCTTGGTGTTGCTGGCCATGAATTAGGTGGCGATGGGCCCTGGGTGTCATCTCCATGATGGCTGATTGGGGATAGGTGTGGTGAGTGCAGTTGCGTGTTGTGGTCAAGTCCAGTGTCATCCTCCATATCACTGTCGGAGCAGGCAGCGATGGCTGCAGTCTCCCCAACATTACTGCTCCCTGCTGACACATTGCCCTCAGTGGGCAACAGTGGGTGTTGTTGGGCTGCAGGCGCTGTACGACCCCTTCCTCGGGGGACTTTGCTGCCCTGGCCTCTTCAGCCTGGCGTGGTTTCGGCCTGGGTCCAGCAGAGGTGGATGCATGGTTCCCTTCTACCACTTTCCTGGCCTTCTTTGCTGGGGTGCTGGTGCTGTCGTCCCTGCCAGTGTCCGATTGCGAGCCTGTGGTGGAGCAGAGGAGGGTGACTGTTATTGATGGTTCAGCGGACATTGAGCAGGCATTGTGAAGAGTGTAATGGATAGATGGTGGAGTTAGTAGCCCGTGACATACAGGTTGCCTCCCTTTAGGTTCGGTTTTGCATGCAGGTGTGTGTCTGCCTACTGTACAGTGTACATGCTGCATGTGCGCAGGGTGTGGCTCATCTGCTGATGTGTTGCGTCTGCCACATTGTGATTGTCATGTGCAAGTGTATCAGGGTGTCTTGCAAGGCTAGATATGAGGCACCTACCTGTCTCTCCAGATGTCGGGGCCCCTCTCTCCATCTCGCCGACACCTTCGATGCACTCAATGCCAATCAGAGAGGCACTTGTCTCCTCCCATGGCTGCATCTTCAGTGGGGAGTCTGCTCCCCCGCCAGTTCCCAGGGCCAGGTTACGGTTGGCTGACATAATGCCCCGGACCCTGATCCGCAGGTCGTCCCATCTCTTGCGGCACTGTTTGGAGGTGCGTGGGGTGGTTCCAACAGCACTGACACGTTGTGCCACAAGTTCCCACACCTCCTTTTTGCAGCCTATGGCTGTCCGGGTCATCTCAGTGGAGAAGACAACATCGGCCTTCTCCTGGAGCGTGTCTGCAAGCATTTGCAGTCCCTCACGACTGAAGCGCTCCTGCCGCTGCCTGTCACATGCCTTCTTGACTACTTTAGGCATGGTTGGCTGTGGAAATGGGTGGGTTATGGGAATGTCAGGGTTTGAGGTTTGGTTGTGGTGTGGTTGGGTAGGATGGCAATGGATTGTGTTTTTTAAGATGGCCGCTGTGCTGTTTCCCGTTCCGCCGCGATTACGCTATTTCCGGTTCCGCCTAATTGCGGTCACCGCTAATTACGGTGACCACTGACTACGGTCGGCGCAATGATGGGTGGCGGTAGGTCACCCTGCGCTGTTAACGAGGGCGGTAAGGGCTGTTTACGGCATGGCGTAGTTTACGTTACCGCCATGGCGTAATGCTCGTGCGCGATGGGTCGTAATATGGCGCTCTTATCGCCATCGGACCATGGCGTTAACGCTCATTACGCCATGGCGGTAATTTCGATCACTTACCGCCTGGGTCGTAATGAGGGCCATAGTGTTGCTAATTCACTTTCATAGAGTAGGTGGAATATGTATTCCACATTTTGCCTAAATCTGGGATCTTGCGAATACATTCGTAAGGAGCGGTATTCTGATGCCCCAATCTGAGTGGGTCTATCATCGTATCTCCCACCTTTGCCAGTAGGAAATAGCAGTGGAAAAGCACGTGCTTCTATACTTTTTTCCCAAATACTCATTGGTGACCCTTTGCTTTGTCGCATTTGGTAAGTTTCTAGTGCATCATTTATACTTTCATTGGAATGCAATGGATGAATTGTGTAATGGTCCAAAAGAGTGGATACTGTAGCTGAATCCAGAAGTTTAAATTGCCCAGTTTCTGATGGCTCTTGAATTATTTCAGTTGTTTGCCTTAGGCTTTCATCAATATTTATTTCCTTGTAGTACTCATTGTTGTCTTTTAGATATTGCAATGCTTGTGTAACTTTGTGTAAGTCTACTAATTGTTGCCAATTTTTTTTATCCTTTGTTTATCCGCTGTAGAAAGGGTGGAAGGAAGTTACGTGCTGCACGTAGGCACTGCTTGTCCGCTGGTAGGGCGTGTCACATACGGGTTTCTACAGCAAATCCTGCATGGGAAGACGACTGTATGCATCAGCCAATCAGATGTTCACATTAGTCTTTTGTGTCGAAAGACGGTGCGCACACTGAAAATGGCAGAGGTGCAGAGGGTCAGGGTTTTGCTGCTTGGAGACATTTTTGTGCAAGGCTTACAACACTATGCCGAGAGTAGGCATGTGGCACACCATTTCGATGTGCGAGGAGTGGAGGTGGTGTGGAGCGCTGATGCCAATGCTGCGGCAATTCTGCAAGTTTGCAGAGACATGCGTGGAATGACCATTTCTCCTGTGGTAATTTTGCACTACGGTGCTTGCCACTTGGGATACCTGACTTCACGTACTTTGTTGGCAGATTTGGCACAGTTGGTTGAAGCACTCCTGACCATCTTCCCAACATCGAAAGTTATTTTTTCTGCTTTACTCCCGAGAGTGCAATGGTACAACACTTCTGCTTTCTGTCCAGATCAAAGCATCGGGAGGTGCATCATTAATCGCGGCATGCGTGCATTCATGCTACGAGTTGGTATGTTTTTTTGTAGCCACGATAACATTGCTCCAAGTAATGCCCGTTACTTTGAAGGAGATGGCGTTGCGCTATCCTCTTTGGGAAATGAGATGTTTTTTTGGAACATAAGACTTGCTTTAGAGAAGGTTCTGTAATGTTTGCAAGAGTAAAGCAAGGAAAAAAAATACAAAAGAATACATAAAATACCACATGTCTGTACGATATGTGGGCAAAAAAAAAACGGCTCTTTTCAGAGCCTACCTTAAAGGGGAAAAAGGGGAAAAGTATTTTAATGTACCGTTGTCATGCTCTGATCCTGTACATGTCCACAAACATAGCAGTAGTTAGCAGCCAGCACATATCACCACCGGGGATTGAAGGGTGGAGCCGCATGTAAATGAGAATTAGCGGAGCTAGGGATTGCTCCATAAAGTTCAGTAGGTGTGTTCTGACTGACGTACTTCAGTAAAACCGTCTTCTCCCTCACAGGACATCACGTATCCATGGCTTTCCATGCTCGAAAACAGATCATCTGTATTGTGGAGGACTCATGGATACATTTGTTGAAGGTGCATGCAAAAAGCTGTAGTTTATCTACAAATCTCGGATTTCCACATGCGGAAGTGCACTGGCATGGCATGCGTGGCATGCGATGGGTAGACCTGGTACCGCTTTGTGTTACTTTACAGACAGAGTGTCGTCCAGATATAGTCCATCATTCATTGTGGAAGAAACAGTTTAGGCCAAGTATCTGGCATTTCTTTACAATTTGCCCTGAAGGAAGGACTCGCGAAGCTCATGGACATGTTTCCAAATTGTCAAATACTTTTTTCCCGTATTGCCCAAAGACAAAAATGGTTGCGTTCTTCTGCATTTGGTCCACAAATGGAGAAAGCGAGACGCAATGTGAATAAGGCTGTGTGTGCCTTTTTAAGTGATGTTGGCATGTCCTCTTTCCACAATGAGAACATTTTGTTTCGTAGCAGTTTCATTTTCCGCAGAGATGGCGTCCACCTCACATATGCTGGTAATCAGATGTTTCTTCACAATTTACAAAATTCATTGTGCCCTCTTTTGCAATCACACTAACCTATCTGACAATCCGTTTTCCCCAATCCACTGTTTTTGACCCACACAACACACCACCAAAAGGCTCTTTTCAGAGCCGCCACTTACTCCCAACGTACACTTTATTGTGTTTGCGCCGCTTGCACCCTCCCCTTTGCCCCTCTACAACTGTCCACAAACTTACGCTGAACTCCGAAGGGGTCTACGGCCTTCACTTCGTAGTTCTATTGTTACACTGCAAAAGGCGGCTCTGAAAAGAGCCTTTTGTGTCATTTTTGTTGTTTTTACGTTCATTTATTAACAGCACTCGACACACTAGGAAAAGAGGCGAAAGAAGGGTAAGGAAGGGACACCAGCCACGGGGATAAGAAAGGGCAACTGAACAGACAAATATTACGGGTGATCTTTTTTTAGGTAAGGATCAAATCTTCTGGTGTTCGGTGACTGCAGCATCAAAAGCACTTAGAAAACACTCCCCCTTGCAGAGTACTGCATCACAATACGTGCACACTACTGTCACCTTTGAAAGGTAAGGGTCCACAGCATTACGAATGGCTTGTGAAGCAGCTGGAGAGAGGCGCTCCCCCACAGAATGTCTCTTGTGGTGGGAGGAGGAGATTCCGAGGATGCTG
Source organism: Ambystoma mexicanum (assembly GCF_040938575.1). Lineage (NCBI taxonomy): Eukaryota > Metazoa > Chordata > Amphibia > Caudata > Ambystomatidae > Ambystoma > Ambystoma mexicanum. The sequence continues at coordinate 1,383,608,987 of NC_090929.1, read as the reverse complement.
TGGAGGAACTCAAACGACTACGCTCTTCACATGGCACCACCTTGCGAATGTCCGCAGTGTGGAACGAAGTGAGGTGTCGCTTCATGGTTGTACCAAAACTGTACACTCCAAATCTCCCGCGACTCAACACCAATTCGCACTGGTTACACTTCACCAGGTTCACACCTGCTTTTGGTACATTCCCATAAACGGAAAACAACTGCCACACCCACGACTCCTGCCGAGTGCTCCTAGTGCGGAGTTCCTCCACTTCATTCTCTTCCTCCTCTTCTTCCTCAATCTGTACATCCTCACCCATATATCTCTCTGCAGGCCTTTGGTGAGGTGGTGATGGTGGCAGGTTTGGGGGTGGTGCAGAGGCTAATAACCCAACAGCAGCCATGGAAGCCATACCAATTAGTTTCCTTTTGGTCACTACAGCAGTAAAGGCAGCGCACCTCAGTCTGCTATAGCAAGCAGGACAATGAAGATGCGCTCGGGGGTGTGGCCTTTTGTAGGGGTCCAGGGGTGTGCCTCGTGACCGTCTTCATACCTACAAAGCGGTGCACACATTTTACACAGCAACTCCTGAGGTGCCCTATTGTTTGGGATGTCTTAAATTACATTTTTACACTCCAGAATACTTTGCCTTGTGTCTACAAGTTCATTTTTATTGTTGCGGAAGCACACAACCCACAGAAACTAGTCCCCATGCTCAGCGTAGGTGCGGTCACAATACATCCGCCCTCGTAATGAAAGTCCCCTGGACAACAAATGCAAAGAATCAAACATGCGCATGCGCACAAGTGTCCTACAAACAGTGTTCGGGTTCTCATACTACTTCAAAGTGCGACACAAGTGAGATGGACAGTTAGGAACTGGCGCCCTGTTCGCAATATTTATGTTTGTACTGCGCATGTGCACGCACACATGCTATGTTCACTGTATGGCCAATTCCAGTGTCCTTAGGAGAACTCCATTTTGTTTGCCTACGAACTTGCCGGCCACCGTGCCTGTTCTATGGACGGCACCATTTTGATTGCGCCCAATACGGACCGCTATAGTGTCCTTCACACACTCCCTTTTTACTCAGTTACACCCATTCCGGACATCTTCTGCGTTCTACAACCATGTACTATCTCGTTTCCAAGCGGTACGCCGACATAGTATATCATTTCGACACCCCTTTCTGTTTATGTACGCACATTTTCTAAAGATGGTGCAGTCACACATCACATCCGTCTTCATTCACATTAGACAGCACCCACATTTCATTGCTTGCGGATTGGTCGAACAGGCGTGCTGTTCGCGAACATTTTACGTCTTTTTTTTAAAAAAAATGACACACTCACTCTTTCTCTACAACTACTGTACAAAACCATTTACTACACACAGATATCATTCTAAAGAAACAGCGGGGGAAGCGGACACTGAAACAAATATGGGGGAATTTGGATTTAACACGGGCTGGTTATAAGGGGTAGATTTGTGAGGGGAAGAAGGGATGGATACTTTGTCGCAACGTCTATTTTCCTCTTGCAGGTTTGGGGATGGTTCACTAGGGAATGGAGAAGCAGGGCAGGTGCAGGTGGGGCAATGGCACCGAACTTTTCCTCTCACAACATCCTCCACAAACTCCCGTAAACTTTGAAAATTGTCGTTCAAAATGTACATTTTCTGGTCTATCTTTTTTATCCTGTCTTCTATCTTGTTTGTTGCCCTTTATTCTTTTTTTTCCTGGTCTGTTGACCAAAAAACACCATACATTAAATGCCTATAAACTACTGCTCACTATTCTCCATAGGCAGACTAATGTGTACCATTGTTGTCGCTGTCTTCAGACATTTCCCCGTGCAGGAAATACTCCTCCAGCCACTCCAAAGTACTACCCATTTCTGATTCAAAACAACAGAAAGAAATTATTATTTTTGTACCACATTCCAAAAAAAAACCACAGCCACATAACAAAATGACCTGCACTCACTCTTTTGCTGTAATCTCCCTTTGTCCTACTGCGTCTGTCGACTATCGTTGCAGGCTGCCGAGTTTCTGTGAAGTGATTACAGTGGAGGCATCCTTTCTTTTTTTTTTGGTACCATCCACTTCATTCTACATGGTTATTAAATGTGTTGTTTTCTTTTCCCACCTTCAGGTTTCCATATTTACTTATTACTACTTACAATATCTTTATGCCCTTCTTCAACGTTTCACACTATTTGTGTAAAACAATAGTACATTTTCAGATACCCCCCACCTCTTTGGGTAATGTTGCTCCTGTCCGCCTCCGTCCGCAAACAGGCGCTCAGTCCGTCCCTTTCTAACATCAATAGGGATGGGGTTCTGTATGTTCAAGGATATTTGTGATGTAATCTTTCATGTCTTGGGTGTTAGTGTTAGCAATGCACGTAGATGGTGTGAGTTATGGTTGCTTATCTTACTATAATGAGGGAATGTGCAGTGGTGTGTAGTTGCACTGTGAAGTAAAATATTCTGTAGTGGAATTTTTTTACTGAATGTACATATATATGTATGGCAGGGAAGGAAAAGAATGGGGCCAAGCAAGTGATGTCGTCATTGATGTCATCATTGACATTTGAGATGTCATCTTTCATGGTCTGGGTGTTAGTGGTAGCAGTGCACAGGGGAGGTGGCAGGAGTGGGGGCTTAGTTTACCATAACTGTGGAATTTCAGGGGTTTTTCGGTTTTAATTTGAAGCATAAAGGGGAGGAGGAAAGTATATTTTGTAGTGAAGTGAACAGGTTTTTGTTTGGGCAACTTAACCATAACGTCCCTTCAACAAAGTTTTTTTTGTAGTGTATATAGATATATATATATATATATATATATCAGTAAAAAAACTTTGTTAAAGGGGCGTTATGGTTAAGTTGCGCTACTCAAAACCTATGAAATTCAGTGAAAAAACGTTGTTAAAGGGACGTTATGGTTCAAAGTAAAACCGAAAAACCTCTGAAATTCGGCAGTTATGGTAAGATAAGCAACCATAACTCGCGCCGCCACCGTGCACTGCTAACACTAACACCCAGGACATCAAAGATGACATCACAAATGTCATTGATGACATCATTGATGACATCACATGTCTGACTCCCCCTTTTTTCCTTTCCTGACATATCTAGGCCACATGATTTTCTTCAGTAACAGTCAGGAACTAAAAATTGTAAATTACTATATTCGTAGACTTATCCTTCAAGTATGTTCTTAGAATAATTCCCTTATGGTCCAGTCATATCATATGAAACATATACATAGGAGAAGTCACAACCTTGAAAGACAGCAATGCTTTTTGTGCATTAAAATTATCAGTAGATTTATCAGCACTTTCTGATACTTTTGATGTTTTTTATTACTGTACTTTCCCTGTATATGCTCATATTTTTATATGTTGTACTCACACTATTTTCCTTAGGGTCCAGATACATCATGTGATATATATAGATAGGGTAAGTAACAGCTTTGAAACAGAGCAATCATTTCTCTGCATAAAGGTAATCAGTTAGGTTATGAACACTTTCTGCTACTATTGCTGTTTCTTTTTCCTACTTCAATTCCCTTGTATATATTCATATTTGTATGTGGTGTTGTCTCTTTTTGATTTGTGTATAATATTCCAATTATGTAGTAAGTGGGTTTTATTACCTACTTATCACACGTTTCACTGTACGCAAAACTCTAATATGAAAACATTTATCATTTCAATATTCAACATGGCAAGCTTATGAATATTGCCCCTCCATCATGTATGCTGCACACAATGCCTATGTTTCTACATGAGTACCTTAGTATACTGGATTGAAGTTAATAATAGAATGCTATTTATATTAATGCATAGCTTAATGCACTGATTAGCACTTGATATTTAGTCCAATAATCTTTGACACTTTTTTTATTAACATTACACTAAGAATCCCTTGTACAGACTTTTCATGAAAGGTAAATGCACATGTGATGTCATCAGTCATGTCATCAATGACATTTGTGATGTCATCTTTGATGTCCTGGGTGTTAGTGTTAGCAGTGCACGGTGGCGGCGCGAGTTATGGTTGCTTATCTTACCATAACTGCCGAATTTCAGGGGTTTTTCGGTTTTACTTTGAACCATAACGTCCCTTTAACAACGTTTTTTCACTGAATTTCATAGGTTTTTAGTAGCGCAACTTAACCATAACGTCCCTTTAACAAAGTTTTTTTACTGAATTTCATAGGTTTTTAGTAGCGCAACTTAACCATAACGTCCCTTTAACAAAGTTTTACTACTGAATTTCATAGTTTTTTAGTAGCACAACTTAACAATAATAACTTTGACTTTATGTACATGTAATATGGAACATACTGAACCCTTTCTACTGAATTTGATGGTCCGCAGACATGTATAGACAACAGTACCACCACCTAAAAACTCTGGGGAGGTATGTGTAATAGTTATATCATAACATAGGAACATTTAACAAATTCACAAAGCAGCACACATACAAAGTATATGTAGTAATACTTAAAAAATGTTACCCATATATGTAACACACTAACCATTCATGTAAATACAATATGTTTTAAAATGGAATATACCAAAAGAAGATAAAGTGGCTTCTACCATAATTACCTCACAGACGCTCCACAACCAACAGCAAGACCAGACGTATACACTACTGATTACATATCTAACCAGACATAGTAAGTGCACTTCTTTTTACTCATATATTTATAAACTTTCTATATTAGAAAAAAAAACATATTACTTTTTTGTTTTCTCACAGAAATGTGTAGTACTCTCGACTGGCTAGAGGAGCATTTCCCACGAGAGGAAATGTTAGAAAATAGTCCACCTAGTGGTACACACTTTACTATATATACCAATTAATAAATATTATTTTGTATACATTTAACATATACATTTTTTATATTACAGACCATACAAAAATTCCAAGCATCTCACAGCAACAATCAGAGGATATCACTCTACAGCAGATTAATCAAAAAATGGACAACCTTATGCAAAATTTTATGGATTTGAAAAACTTTGTGGAAAATTATGTAAAACCCCCAACAGCACACCATTGGCCAACCTGCACTTGTCCCGCCTCACCATATCCCACGCAGTTAACCCCAAACCCTGTCAATGTACCAAAGAGTTTCGATGAGCTTTCCTTCCCTTCTTCACCTGATCCCAGTTATCTATAAATCCCTAATTCTCCTGTTTTTGTTTCCGTTTCTGCCCCACCTTCCCAGTCATAATTGTATATATATATGAAATAAAGTTACTTTTCTTATATTGTGTTGTAATTACTTTCAGTTCCTTGTGATAAAACCAATTTAGGTGTCCACGGACACCGCGGTTGTTCGGAAATGTTCGTAAAGAAACGAAAATGTAACTGTCCTGAGGACACTACATCTGTCCGTAATGTTCTCATGCAAGTTGAAAATGTTCTAAGAACACTCGTAGTGTCCTGAAATGTTCATAAATAAACAAAAATGGAGGTGTCCTTAAGAACACTATGCCTATTCATAGTGTTCGATAGCAAGCAGAAACTGTTCTAAGAACACTCGTGGTGTCTTGAATTGTTCGTAAATTAACGAAAATGGAGGTGTGCTAGAAACGCTATGTCTGTCCGTATTGTTAGCAAATAAATTAAACTGTGCTAAGAACAAACGGCTGTCCGTAACTGTTCGTTTTACATGTGACGCACTTTTAATTGGTTCAGGACTCGAACACTGTCCGCAGAACATCAACACGCATGCGCAAAACAATGTCCATACATTGGGTGTCCTGCGGACGACCGCTACCTTAGCAAACATGCTCACAAAACAATCATGTGACCGCGCCCACGCTCATCTCGTGCTCTAAATGCGGACACTGTCCCCGACCAGTTTAAAAGTACATTTCCAAGTAATCCACAATATTTCTCATTAAAAAATCACCATACCACAAATCCCACATACTAATGCTAACTTTCCACATAGTTTTTGTGACTTTTTGAAACTTTTTTGATGTTCGATCTGTCTTGCGGACGGCGCGCATGTCCGCGACCCGCGCACAAGCACCCCGATATAAGACCACGCCCTAGAGCGCATTCTCATTGTGTTTCTGACTATTCCACAGAGCACACTGCATTTTGCTGCATACTTTGCAGATTTTGAGATTTCCATCTCCAAGCCTATGACATCCATGGCTTGACTATTACCACATGGCGCTACATCTACCTCAGCACCACCCCCAACCCCTCCACCACCACCATTTCCCCAAGGGCCTGAAGAGGGGAACAGGAGTGAGGATACAGAGGAGGAAGAAGAGGATGACGAGAATGAGGTAGAGGAAATCCCTACTACCCGCCGTCGGCGTGAATCTTGGGTGTGGCAGTTGTTTACCGTTCATGGAAACGGTCCTAAGTCTCATGCGAACCATGTCACCTGTAATGAGTGCAAAATGGGAAGCATGGTTCGTATAGCTTTGGGACCACAACCATGAAGCGACACCTGTGCTCATTCCACACTGGGGCCATTTGCAAGGTTGTACCTTGCGAGTAGCGTAGTAGGTTGATTGCCTCTACTTCATCCTCCGTTCCTGATCCTGTCACCACAAGGAACACCTCTGTGGGACAGCGTCTTCCTCAAGCTGCCTCACAGGCCATACAGAATTCTGATGACCCTTACCTTTCGAGGGTCACAGTTGTATGTGTGTACTGTGACACAGTACTCTGCAGGGGAGAGCGACTTCGGAGTGCTTTTGAGACGATCGTCTCAGAGCCACAGAAGACCTGCTCACTACCCAAATAAAACCCACTCTACATCTTCCTCTCTCAGCTCGCCCTTTCTTATCCCTTTGGTTGGTGTCCCCTTCCCTTTACCCTCCTTTCCCTCCTCTCCTAGTGTGTCTTGTATAAAAAAGAACAAAAAAAATACAAAATAACAAAAATAAAAAAAAAAATAAGGCTCTTTTCAGAGCCGCCTTTCACAGTTAAAAATTAGAAGTGAAGATACATAAAGCATAGCCATTTCCATTTCGTGAAAGTCCGCGGACGGTCCGCGAACAGAAAAACAATTGCATTGCTACCCTATTGAAACCAATGCATTTTTCTCTAACAGGAAGTGGTGCCTCTGAAAACAGCCTTTGGGAGGTGTTTGAATGTAAAACATTTTAACTACGTAAGACGTACTTCAAAACGAATGCTGTATTTCTAAAAAAGGTTGCAATGCATTTTGTACATTTCTCAGAAAAATCTGATTGCCAGCATAATTAAGATGGACTCCATCTTTGCGAAAAATGTATGTACTACGAAACAAAATATTTTCATTGTTAAAAGAGGACATGCCAAAATCTCTTAGGAAGGCACAAACAGCCTTATTAACATTACGCCTTGCTTTCTCCATTTGTGGACCACATGAGAAAGAACGAAGCCACACTTGTCTCTGCGCAATCCGTGAAAAAATTATTTTAGAGTTTGGAAACATGTCCATTATCTTCTGAAGTCCTTCATTCATTGTAAATTTCAAAGAAATTCCAGACACATGTCCTAAACTGTTCCCTCCACAATGAATTACAATTATGTCTGGATGTTCCTCTGTCTTCAAAGTTGCACAGAGAGGTAGTAAGTCCAACCACTTCATTGCACGCACTCCATGCCAGTGTACTTCCACATGTGAGAATCCAAGATCTATAGATACTCCACAGCTTTCTGCATGCACCTTCAACCAATGAATCCACGAGTCTCCCAAAATCCATACAATCTGTGTTTTGAAACACTCAGCCATAGCTATCTGTTCTTCTCTCTGCAAAAACAATATCTGAGAAAACCTCTCCTAGCACAACACATTCACTAAACTTTACTGACCAATCCCTTGCTTCATCCAATCTCATTTCCGTACCTCCCCTCCCCAAATTCCCCGGATGTAATACGTAGTGTCCTAGAACTACCGCCATGTCCGCGAACGTATCGTAACATGTACAGCCCTTCTACCATTTCGATTTCACGCTCTGTGCCATTCCCTCATTGGATGTAGCTAAGCAATCACATGACCATCCACCAATCAAATCCAATAACTCTACATGTAACTGCATCATCATAGAGCAGCACTACAAATGTACGGTGTATCTCTCGGAGTACAAGTCTCATACCATTGACAACCACGATCTACGAGAAATACTATATAAATCTCCAATATTTCTACTTGCAGCTTTGTCCATATCCATATACATGAACAGAAAGTACAGGTATGCATATTTTCTACACAGTACATGAACACATTTTCTAACCGACTTTTACCTTCTATAATATGAAAAATGAATAGACGATCATTGTTTCATTGTCCTAAAATGACCTGTCACTTACAAACCTTTATATTGTTTAATTTCTTCCTACACACACACACACATGCAAATACTATTAAACTAACATTTTTGAAATAAAATATATACACAACATATAATCACACAAAATAACATACACACTCTATGATCAAATCTCAAACAATAATATTTGTACTAACACATAATTGGTTTTAATTTTTTTCGTTTATATAAGTACTTACATACATTTATATAGGACAAGCAGACTATGACATTCACTCACTATTACGTGCAAAAGCAGGCTATGACACATAGCTCTCAACTCACACGCTTTTGGCGGGTGTCACCCACCTTGTAAAGGACTGACTCACCCGCCAAGCCTCCTGCATGCCCATTCATTCCAATGGGCGTCTCACCCGCCAAAAACAAAATCAGGTGATTTCACCCGCCTTTGCGACACACATAGTTGAGAGCTATGATGACAATGACTCACTATTACGTGGAAAAGCTTAGTTACAAGAATAGTGTTATACGTTGGTAGATTATGAATTCCACAAACCATATTAAAGATATTTTCTTTCCTACTCTTAGTCATAATATAGTTTTAATGATTTTCAGGAAGGCGCTGAGCATTTCAATTTAAAAAAATCTATGTCTAAAATGAAAACAGTGCTATATAGCAACCAAATTACTAATTTCTTTCTTTTACAATTGCAGTGAAGCCCATTCTCCTGAATAGAAGCAGCCGATTTTGATTTACAAAGAACAACTAAGAAGCAAACTACTCATTTTTGAAAAAAAAGTAAGTAGATTGTTACCATAATATTTGATTTATAACTCACACGCACTGTACGGTGCATTCATGGTATTTCTGTGCCTAAAAATAGAGATTCTTCACCATTCTGACCAAAAATCCCCCCGTCTTAAACAGTGATCTCCTAATTCCTATTTTTTGGCACACAAATTAACCAACTCAGCCGCTAGAATGTAGATGTTGTAGAACAAACAACTGTTTTAATTGTATAGCTTTACCTATATTATTTATTCTTCTCCACACCACCGGCTTACTTTTTTCTGTCAACTGAACCCCAGTTTAGTAACACATTAATTGAAGAATACCCATCCCTAGTAGTTCAACTTCCCAATTCACAATCACACACCATTACATACATCTTTATCATCTTACTCAAACAATCATGCACACAACACACATGCATTGCAGAAAACCCCAACCCATACCTTCTGTATTTTTTTCAACAGACGCTAAAGAATGCCCACCAAAAAGCAACTCCGCAGAAAGGGACTCAGAAGTAGAGCAAAGGAAAAGAAAAGTCTCCAACATAAACACCCATCTATAGCAGAATTTGTAAAAAACGTTGAAACACAAGAGCTAATACAGTCATGTTGTGAAATAGAAGAAGTTTCTAGTGCAAAAACTTTGCCTCCTCTATCACAAAGTAAAACGACCCAAAAAACTATTAACAGAAAATCAACTATCACTACAAATAAAACGTCTTCTAGAAATCTTGATATAGTACAAAGTAAGCATACCAAGAAAAGTATATTAGCCAAAATGTTCCGTCACAAAGTCCTTCAAAATCTGATAAAAACAGGAGAGAAACCAGGTTCAACACTTCAAACCTATCGTAGGAAAGTAATCTTAGAAGCGTTGATAGACAGTGCAATTCTTCTCAAAAGAAACTTATTTATTGTTGTGTTAAACAGAATTAAACCACTAACAAAACTAATAACTAAATTTCAAAAAAGACTTCTCAATAAATGAAATGTGAACAGAAATAACTTCTTAAATATCTGTGGAGGTGAATGGAGTCACACTACAAGCACAGAACCATACTTTAATGAAGAAGCGTACAAACAAAAGCAAACAAATACAATTGCCATACATAGCAGTGGTCGAGGTTATGAAAAAGTTAATAATACCATAATGGAACAAGAAGTACACCTTACAAAAATATGCCCTGAAAACTTAGATTTATCCCTCCATTCGACTGAATCAGAACATCTAATTTACACATGGCCATGCACGTCAATGTGTAACATTCCCAAAAAAATGTTCAAATCTTTACGCCTATTCCTCAATCAATATGTGAAAAGCAAAGACAAAATCAAAATTAAAATACTGCAAAGTATGGATGCTTGTCCAGTACGCAAACACACAGGACTGCAAGGACATTCGTTGGCCTGCATATCAGGAGCTACTTGCAAAACAACCTTCCATGATATTAAAAGGATATCAACACATCATGCAAGTATAAGAAATCTAGTTTATAAACTGTATTATGCAAAAAGTCCTGCTTTAGCACTAGCCAATTTAAATAACATTCTTCTACATGGTACACCAAAAGACCTACTAGAAGAAATCGAGTATATACAGAAAAAATATTTTGGAAATTAAACCCACTTACAGGATGAATTAGCTGTCAACCAACTTCGTAACAAATCTGCACATGGCAACCTTTCACTACACACATACAAAAAAGGAATACTAAAATTTCAAAGCACTTTAGCTGAAGTACCAAACCACGTGTGTGTATGTTGCTGCAGAACGTGTTATAAAAGTAACACAAAAACTATAGACCTTTCATACAAAATAGAAGACAATGAAGATTCTAAATAGTTTGAATTAGCTCTCTACCTTATAGCAGAAAACAAATACGAAATAACTGACCCCATAATACTTTGCAGTTACTGCACTACCAAACTTGACAACAACCAAACTCCTTCACGTGCTATCTCAAATTACTTGGAATTACATCCACTACCAAAACTCCTTCAACAACTTAATTTATATGAGAGCATCATAATTCAAACAGTTCATCCATTTCAAGCAATAATACGCCTTCAACCAAAAACTGCAAAATTACCTCCCTCTGAATTAGTGAAAGGTATTCGTGGAAAAGTAGTGTATTTACCATTAGATCTAAAAGAAAATGTGCACACTCTAGGAGTGCAACGTCCAATGCAACAAGCTTTAATTATCTTGGTAAATGGAGTACCTACAAAAGACAAAAACATTTGGCAACAACTGGTAGATTGCCTTAAGGTTAGAGAAGCCCTGCAATATCTCAAAGAGAATAATGATTATTACAAAGAAATTAATATCGAAGAAAACTTGAAAGATACAACTGAAATAATTCAAGAAACACAAGAAACTGGTCAATTTGAGCTCCTAGATCCTGCTACAATAGCAAACACTTTAGACCATTATACAATTCACCCATTGCACTCTAATGACACCATAGAAGATGCACGCACTGGAAACGTACCAAATGCGCCAAACAAAAGGATCACCAATCAGCATATGGGAAAAAAGTATAGAAGCACGTGCTTTTCCTCTACTCTTTCCTACTGGCAAAGGAGGAAGATACGATGATAGACCTGTCCAAATATCAGCATCAGAATATCACTCATTACGAATGTATTCTGAAGATCCCAGATTTCGACAAAATGTGGAATACATATTCCACCTACTCTTTGAAAGTGAACTAGCAACTTTATGTTACGGAGTTGCACACATATTAAAATCAGGATCACACTTTCAAAATATGACAGCCACACAATTATTACAAAAAGTTCAACAAAAAGATGAGGTTTTACAGGCAAATCTTACAAATCTATTAGCAAATATGCGAGGTACTAAAGTGTACTGGTTTGGACGCCATGGAGATGTACGTTGTATGATCAGAAACCTTGGCCCACCCACTTGGTTTGTTACATTAAGTTGCGCAGAATATGCATGGGAAGATTTACATGCTGTCCTACGCATATCAAACGAAAACAAAACAAACATAGATATACTAACACCTGGAGAACTTTGTTCTCAGGATCCTGTTAATGTTTCTAGATATTTTCACCATCTCTTCATTGCTATGCTACATTTTATTTGTAATAAAACTGTTCCTCCCCTTGGAGAAATGCAACACTTCTTTTGGAGAAAAGAATACCAAGCCAGAGGAGCGCCACATGTCCACATGCTTTTATGGATTAAAGATGTTCCTAAATTTGGTCAAGACAGTGATGCCACTTTTACAGTTTATTGAAAAATATGTCACTTGTGAATTTCCGTCAGAATCCACAAATAGTGATCTTCATGCAAAAATCTTACAATTCCAAAGACACAAATGTGGCAAATATTGTCGTCGCAAATACAAAAACAAAGGGAAATACTACACCAAATGCTGATTTGGTTTCCCTAGACCAGTTACAAATACAGGTCAAGTAAACAACCTCATGTCTTCAGTTAGACATAGTGTTAAAGGTAAGTCACCTACAAATACATATTGCATAAAAAGAAAAGAAGAAGAAAAATATATCAATGATTACAATGCAATCATTGCCCACTTGTGGAATGCAAACATAGATGTGCAGTACATTGCAGACAATTCTACTGCAGTTGCACGATATGTCACAGCATACTTAACCAAATCAGAAAAGACAGAGCTCCAAGACCTCTGGAATGACCTGTCATCAGATAAAACAGTGTCTCAGAAATTATACAGCTTGGGCATAAAAATGCTGTCCCATAGAGAATGTGGATCCTATGAAGCAGCTGATCGATTAACTGGTACTGCATTGTATGGTAAATCTGCAAATATAGTATGGCTAAGTCTTGGTCCAGCTAAATCTAGAAAAAGAGTTCTAAAATCATATGAAGATATAGAAACAATAGCCAAACATGATCCCAACAGCCAAGACATTTTACAAAACAATTTATTGGACACATACTACCCAAACAGGAGTACCACTTTGGAAACCATGTGTCTATACCACATAGCCCAAAACTAGACATACAAAAATAATATAAAACCTGATGAGCAAAACCGTAAATACAAAGTGGCAAACTGTGATGGCATCTTAGTAAAACTCACCAAACCAAATTTTATTAAATCATATCAAATTGTCATTAAAGACTCCTCAACATAAAGAAATATATTACATGTCCCTGCTACAACTCTTCAAACCATGGAGAAAAGAAGAAGAAATACTAGATACCTATGACTCATATGAAGACGCTTTCAAAGCCAATGAAAGCAGTATAACTGATGTAAACTTTGCACAGTACAAAACAATGTTGCATAATGAACAGCAACACGAAGAGGAACTCCAGGCCCAACTAGATAAGGACACTCCTGACAGTAGTCAGCCTTCTGTCACAGGAAGCCAAGAACCACTTAGAGAACCACTAATAACAAATGAGGCAGAATTAGCTATGATAGAAGTAGAAAACACCATGTGTCACTATGAAGATAAAGAAGACTTAACTACACTACAATCAAAACTAAACAAAGAGCAACGTAGCATTTTTCAAGAAATAACAAAAGAAATTGCACATGGTGTGCAGCATGAAAACAAAGAATGCACCTGCCAAAATTACAAACCTATACTATTGTATGTCAGTGGTGAAGCTGGTTCTGGCAAAACATTCCTAATCAAAATCATCAGTAAGTTCCTTCAACAATTGACAAACAACAAACTGTCAGCTGTTGTCACTGCCCCCACAGGTTTAGCTGCCTACAACATAGGTGGTGTCACTTTACACCGATTACTACTCCTGCCAGTAGAACACCAAAACAAGTTAGATTATTACAAACTTTCTGCAGAAGCTGCAATGGAAGTACGCAGAGTATTGAAACAAATGAAAATGCTACTAATAGATGAAGTGAGCATGGTGTCCAACCTAATGTTGGCTTTGATTCACCTCAGATTACAAGAAGTACTCAAAACAAACTATGAAGAGCTCTTTGCAGGAAAACACATCATTGTTTTCGGAGATCTTCTTCAATTGACACCTGTAAAAGGCGAGCCTATTTTTAAAACATTAGGACACAAACTCTGCCGTAAAACTGTTGGCAGCATTGGAAATGTCAACCTTTGGCAACATTTCAAATACAGAGAATTAGCAGAAAACATGCGCCAATCTGCAGATCTCACTTATGCCAACATCTTAAAAAGTATCAGAGTTGGTATACTTTCTAGAGAAGCAGAAGCAATATTGAAAACCCGGCACATTCATGCACTTTATGGTGATAATGCATGTGCTACAGATGTTATGGAACAATTAGCCCACAAAAATGTCAATTGTATGGCCTTAATGCCAACTCTTGCAGGCTGTTTCAAATTCAATGAAATAATGTTAAGCAAAGAAATGCAACCAATTATGGAAATTAGCGCCACAGACAAACTAGATGTACATGGAATGACACTACCCATGTGTGACCAAGCCACAGCAAGACTAAATAGTTTAGAAAAATCAATCTCAAACACAGCAGGCTTGGAAAAGATATTAAAATTATCCTTAAATTGCAGAGTAATGCTTAAAAGTAACCTTGACGTGGACCAAGGACTAGTTAATGGAGCACTGGGTACAGTTGTTGGCTTTCAAACATACCCACGTGACAACAAAATTCAGTTTGTCAATATTCTCTTTGACAAACTTTCAGAAGTAAAAAGAATAGGACGCTCAACAGCTCGATTCCTTCTCTTCAAAGACATGTATGTACGCAGAGAAAAATTTTCTCTAACTCTTGCATACGCAGTCACCATTCATAAATCACAAGGTCTTACTCCAGACAAAGCAATGATAGACATTGGTAACACAGTCTTTAAAGAAGGCATGAGCTACGTAGCACTGTCACGCCTACGTACAATTGACGATCTATTTCTAATAAACTTTGATGCAAGTAAAGTAAACGCTGATATTCCTTGCATTTTAGAATACAATAGATTTCGTTCACTATGCACCCCCCATCTACAAACATATCCTGTTCCACAAAAAGGAAAATGTTCTAAAAGAAAACTAAATCAAACAGAAATGCAACAGGATGTCACTGCAAATCCTCCAAAGAGACTAAAAGAAACTAAAACTTCATCAAGTACCACAAGCAAAAAAGAATCAATTAGGGAAAGTAAACCAGGTACTTCTTTAAAGAAGGAAGACAAACTCCAAAAAAAGCAGTTAGATACAGAACTACCTGGACCATTTAAATTCTCAAATATAATTGGTATAAGTTGC
Source organism: Ambystoma mexicanum (assembly GCF_040938575.1). NCBI lineage: Eukaryota > Metazoa > Chordata > Amphibia > Caudata > Ambystomatidae > Ambystoma > Ambystoma mexicanum. Next base: position 1,383,593,675 of record NC_090929.1, on the reverse strand, counting down.
TACGCAAATATAGCAATGAATATTCTATTTCAATTACCACCAATTGTTGACAACATTTACTTACACAGTATAGACCCATTGTGTTTGCAACTGTTAGTACTTCACAGAAATGCAGCAAACAATCCTGACAACACGTATAGTGTTTATGGAATAAGACAACAATTGGACTACTGTCCTGGAATGGTGAAATTCACTATAAACTCACAGGAAGATCCACAAGAATTTCTAATGTACTTACTATTAGTACTGGAAAACAAAAACATACCTATAAATGAAATCTTCCAGATTTCATACATGTGGAAACATACATGCACTCTCTGCAACAATGTGACACAAGAACAAATCCCCAATGAGCGCTTTGTCTATATATCAATACCTAATTGTGAATCCGTTCCATTTCAGCAACTTGTACAAAATGCAAACCACGGTAGATTATGTTCTACCTGCGATTCGGATAATCGCTCCACATTACTAATACAAACACATAGTAAATACGTAATACTAATGCTTCTACATTACAATGCAGATGGTACGAAAAACAACTGCAAGCTGACTGGATTCACACATGGTCAAATATCACTTGGTAGGAAAATCTTCACAACAATAGGTATAATCTACCACGCAGGAGCCACAACCAACTCAGGGCACTACACTGCATATATTTTAAAAAAATGTGGATGGTTTGAATGTAATGATAGTACCGTTACTCTAAAGCAGAGATTACCAGCTAATCTTACAAACGCGTACTTAATGTTCTTAAAACCAAAATTTGATAACTGAACTGTACTTAAACCTTAAGTACACTTGTAGTAAAAAAATATAAACTGTCACAATATTTCAAAACCTATTTAACTGCCCAAAGATTCTACAACAACTAATCAGATAAATTAATACCACTCAAATAGAGCAAAAAATAGACAGAATACGCCAATTGGTATCTAACTGTCCCAAAATTTACAAATATGCAAACAGATAAATCAATACCACGAAATTATATCAAAACATAAACAGTTAGAATACGTCTACTGGTATCTAACTGGGCCAAAATTTTACAATATCCAAACAAATACCTAATATCTTACTGCTCACAAAAACTGGAACAATCCAATGCATAAGGCATTAGGCAGAAAGAACAAGTAAACGCGGAAAACAAACAAATAAATAAACTGTAGCATAACAGAAAAAGGGTTCTTTTTTATTCCAACATGGATTTTCTTTCTCCCACAGACCCAATGATTTTAGCAACAAACACAGAAACTTTGCAAATTGCACAGTACTCTGGTTTGTAATCTACTAAATATGAGGGTCAATAAAAAGAAGAAAATGTTGATTGTACAATGTAATAAGTCATTATAAAATACTAATACTAACATGCTATTTTCTTTTATTACAGAAATGAACAAGAAAAACATGGACTCCCGTTACTAAACCAAATAGTACGTATAACAAGATAAATACAACCATCGCAGCATATGACAACCATACCAGCTTATAACATTGTTCCTTATAAATTAGTTTTTGACCCAAAGTTAAAAGCCACTATGGGTGTGATATGCTGCAGTGGTTGTGGCCAGGGCATACACTCTTGGGTGGATTTACACCAAATTTGCAAAAGCACGCTTTCGGGACCAGGCCGCTGCTCCTGCCGCAAATTTGGTGTAAATCCGTCCAGCGGTTAGGGCTGTAGCCGTGCGCAAAGTTTTTTCCCATTCAGTCTATGGGAAAAAAAGTTTTGGGCTCCCCTATAACTTTTCCCGCCCCTGGAAGAATCCTCACCAAACTTTGCAAAAAAATTCAGAGTGGGCCATATACTTTTTTTTGCGAAGTTTGGTGAGGATTTGTCCAGGGGGAGCGAAGTTATAAGCCACCCAAAAAGTGCTCTTCCTATGGAAACACCAACTTAACCATAACTACATGGCCACTACCGTGGCCATGTAATATGTAAATTGGAATAAGATGACCCTCACCCATCTCAGAGTGTGCACGCGAGAACCCTGAAGGGTATGTTTAATCCTTACTTAAACCATTAAGCCAGGACTATTGGTTGTTACAGAATCCAAAAAAGCAAATGTATAATATCGATATATACTCAATGATTTTCTAAAGATGTACTTCTTCAAAAGTATTCAATTAAGCATCGCAATATGTATGGTTTAATATGATGTGTGTCGATTGTACAATAGAGAGCCCTTTGTAGCATGCGAGTAACTTCAGAACATTGAATTATGCACTTCATATTGTACGCAGAATGTTGCACACCTTTTTAATGTATCAACACACACTAACCTATTCTCTACCTCGTTTGAATGCATGCTCTGTGTGCGCCCCCCATCCCCACCAAATAAAAAATAATGTCTGGTTCAATATGATACGGGGCCTTTTTCTCCTCTCTCATGTACCACAGCGTACACAGCCCCCATCTTACCTCCCCCTCTGGCCGGGAAGAGAGGTGAAGCCCTGTCCCTATGAATGATGTGATGCTACAATTGTAACCTCCCACCCCTTCCGCTGAGCCTGCCACAGGCATGCACTATCCCCTCAGCTTCTTAACTTACGATGCAACCCTGAATTTTCCCCGTGCCCCCAGACTCCCGTTAATGAAATATGGGCAATAAGCCCCACATCTTAATCTTAATACCTTTTGAGGTGAGCCTGCATGCCCCTCATCAAGTAACAAGTGAACTACCCCCGCTGACCCCAGACTCCTGACCCCATGGGTGGCAATATATTCTTCTCATAATAACAAACAATCAATAATCGCCTTAGGAGATCTAACAGAATGGTTGGTGAATGTGACACCATAATCTTATGAATAATCTTACCACCCGGACCCATGTATTCTCTCTTTCATTGGTCAGGTCAAACATCTAGTGATATAACTCGTATGTGTAAGGTATGTGTGGCCACAAGGGCAGATTGTTAAGTAGGGTATATCTTCATGATTTGGACATCTTGCCTGACCCTGCACCTCACCCAGATGAGCCCAACTGACCCACGTGCTCAATGAAGTAACCAGCACTGTGCCAACCAATCCGGAAGCACCACCCCTACAGACTGGATACTGTCCTGTTCCCTTTGGCCAATGACCGCAACTCAATGTATCCCCTATAGCATACGTCATAGATGGCGTGAGTTTGTAATATAATGTGAATATAATGTGAATTTTCTGATGTTTTGGCATAGCGCTCTCTGAGTTTGCAGAGTCCTCTGCTTGCCCTATATTGGTTTGGTTTGGATAAACTTTTACCTTTTGACTTCACCCACATTTGGTCTTGGTCTAATTCCCATCTGGGGTGTGTCCATTACTGACTCTTACTGGGAAGTTGTATTTGCCCTCGCTGGGGACGCTCACTTTCAAGTGGTGACCCCTAGGACGTGATTTGTCCTTTCGTTCCTTTTGGCACGAGACGCACCCGGCCACAGCGGGGACGCACGGCGCGCCCCCTCATAGAGCTGCCCGCCCACGGCAACTGGTACACTTAGATGTGCGCACGTAGTAGGGCGAGAGGGTACGGGTCCCACTTGTCAAAACCCACAGTACTGCTCACCGGGGTGGCCATTGAGTGTGGGCCAGCGCAGCCTGGACGGATCGGGTTGGAGGGTCTCAGATCAATACGGACACGTGAGTATCAAGTGCGAGCGACATTGAAAGGAGTTGGATGTAGAACATAGTGTACGAGGTCAGATTGAGCTAAGGGGGTTCTTGGGAGTATAATAGATACTTTTTTCTTTCTCTGTATATGGCCATTAGGATGAGTTAAGGGGATTACAAGGTGAAACAACTACGGGAACCTAGCTCTGCAAGGGGGTAGAAGGCGGTACTGCATAGTGCTAGCTTGACTAGTACTGGGAATAATTGGAAAATAGAAGAAATAAGTGGGAGTCTCGAATAAGGGGAAGACTCGAAGTGCAATTTAGAAACGCTTTTTTCTTTTCCTTCTTCTGATCTACGGGAAGATATTCAGGCAATCTAAGGGATAAGGGGCGTAACCGGCTGGGTTAAAGGAGATCTTTTGGATAAAGAGCAGTTGAAAGCAGGCAGGGAGGTGTATATTACATGTTGTATATGAACTGTCTATCAATCAATGTTATGTATTGAATTGGTTATGTCTTTTGCAATCACAATGTTTTGGTAACCGCTAAATTGACTGCGTAGTTGTTTAATGAAAAAGTGGTCATTGTAAGTGTGACACTTTAAAGACTCAGTATATAAGGTATATAAAAGTGGTATATTAGAGGTAAAATATTTGTATAGTTAGCATTGTGACTACATGATATGATATGATATGATATGATATGGTATTTGTAACGCGCCTATACACAAGTGTTTCAAGGCGCGACAAGGCAGGGAGGGAGGGAAACAAGTGGAAGACAGACAAACGATCCTACTAGGCCAGGTGTCATTCAGATCGGGCAAGTGCAGAGGTAAGGGGAAAAGGAGAAAGTGCAGGGGGGGAGGTGGGGGGGAAAGTGCAGTACACGGTAAGTAGCGTAATAAAATAATAAATAATAAATAAAAGGGCCAGCTGGTGGCAAGTGCGAGGTAAGTGCAGAGCAAGTGCTAGGAAGGGGACTGTAGGGATACAGTGACAGTCCCACAGTGCAGGGGGAGCCAGGGAGGCAGTGCAAGTGGAGAGTGGCTGGGCCCTGGACCGAGGTCGCTGAGAGTGGCCAAGATGCAGGTTTAGTGCAGAATTTCAGTGGGGAGTTAAGCAGGTTTAGCAGGGGAGAGGGAGAGAGAAGGCAGAAGCGAAGAGGAAGGTTTTGAGCTGCTTCCGGAACCGGAGATGGTTCTCCTCAAGTTTCAGGGAGGCAGGAAGGCTGTTCCAGAGGGAGGCCCCTGCTGCGGAGAGAGTTCTACCCCCAGCTCGTTGCTTCGAGAAGCGGCTGACCATGAGGGAGTTGGAGACGGATGAGCGAAGGGCTCGTGAAGGAAGATATTTAGGAAGAGAGAGTTGAAGGTATTTAGGCCCCAGGCCCCAGAAGGCCTTGTGGACAATGCAGAGGGTTTTGAACTTTATCCTCGCAGCCACTGGGAGCCAGTGAAGAGATTTCAGTCCTGGAGAGATACGGTCCCTGGGCTTGAGGCCAAGGACAAGTCTCGCAGTTCTGTTCTGGATAAGTTGCAGAGGGCGGAGAGTGGAGGCAGGCAGATTAAGATAGAGGCTGTTACAGTAATCCAGCCTTGAGAGAACCAGGGCTCGGGAGACAGTGAGCTTCTGGGGGAAGGAGAGGAAGGGAAGAATACCTCTGAGGAGGTGCAGCTGTTAGTGTGACTTCTTAGAGACGTCAGATATATGAGGAGAGAAGGAGAGTGTGGAGTCGAAGATGACCCCAAGGTTTTTAGCCTTGCAGGTAGGGGCAGGAAGGGGGCCAAGGGAGGCCGGCCAGAGAGCTGCAGGGAAGGAGGGAGTGGGTGTGCCGATGAGTAGAATCTCAGTCTTACTGGCGTTAAGGCAGAGGTCATTGGCGGCACACCATTCCTGGATAGCAGACAGACAGTCGGAGATGAGGGAAGAAGAGGAGGAGGCCGAGGGTAGCCTGAAAATGAGCTGGGTATCGTCCGCATAGCACTGTAAGTGGGGGCAGAGAGCGGCGATGCGGTGGGCAAGGAGTGCCAGATACTGGTTGAAAAGCCAGGGAGAGAGGTTGGATCCCTGGGGGACACCACAGGTGGAGAAAAAGATGTAGGAGAGGAAGGAGCCCATTTGGACCTGGGAGGGTCGACCGGAAAGGAAAGAGGTCAGCCATGCCAGAGCCTGACCAGTGATACCCAGGTTATCACGGAGATGGTTGAGCAGGATGGAATGGTTGACAGTGTCAAAGGCAGAGGAGAGATCGAGCAGAATGAGAACACAGGGAGTGTTGGAATCGAGGTTCAGGAGCAGGTCCTCACGGATGTTCAGGAGAGCAGTTTCCGTGCTTCTGGCCGCTCTGAAGCCGGATTGATGGTCATGAAGGTTACCAACATATTCAGCATGGAGGTTAAGCTGGGAGATGGCCAGTTTCTCCAGGAGCTGGCCCAGGAAGGGAGTAATGGAGATTGGGCGATAGTTGGCCGGGCAGGAGGGGTCGGAAGAGGGTTTCTTGAGGAGGGGGTGCACAAGGGAGTGCTTGAGGGGGGATGGGAAGACTCCAGAGGCGAATGAGTGGTTGCAAAAGTCAGCCAGGGCAGGAGCCAGGGAGTCGATGTGGGCCTTGATGGTTTTGGAGGAACAGGGGTGAACCTGTTTAGACGAGGCTTTCATAGATCGGACTTGTCTGGAAACCTCATCAGCAGAAAAAGGTGGAAAAGCAGAGAAGGAGGGCGGAGGGGCGGCTGCAAGAGAGCAAGAGGAAGAGCCGAGAAGAGAGGGAGGGAGGTGAGAGGAGGAGAGCGAGGACAGGATGTCCTGAGTTTTTGAGATGAAGTGCGAGGCCAGTGCAGTGCAAAGGGCCTGGGAGGGGACAGGAGAGGTAGAGACTGCAGCAGGGTTGGCCAGCTCCTTGCAGATTTTAAAGAGTTCGGCCGAGTTGTTAGATGCCTCAGAGATGCGGGCTTGGATAAGGGCTCTCTTCTTGGTGAGAACGGAGAGCCGGTATTGCCTTTGGAGCAGGCGGCAGGCCAGTTTGTCAGAGGATGAACATGAAGCACGCCATTTCCTCTCTGCCACCCTGCACTTGCGTTTTAGGGTGACAAGATCCGAGTCATACCAGGAGTTACATTTGGCTTTGGGCTTCAGGCGGATTCTCATGACGGGGGCAAGGATATCGAGAGTATCAGATATAGAGGAATAGAGCATGGAGAGGGCTGTGTCAGGGTGGGAGTCAGCCGAGGGGGGAGAAGGGGGCGAGAAGGTAGCAGCGAAAGCCTCAACTGACACGCGCTTCATGGGTCGGATGACCGAGAAGGTGGGAGGCAGTGAAGAGGGTGGCTTTGCCTGTGGGTTAGGGAGGGAGAGGTAGGAGGATAGGAGAAAGTGATCGCTCCAGGAGAGAGGAGAGGAGTGGAGAGAGGGAGGGAGAGGGGAAGGTCAGAAGAGATCAGAGCATCAAGAGTGTGCCCTGCAGAGTGAGTAGGCCCAGACGGGAGAATAGAGAGTGAGAGAGAGTTGCAGAGTTCGCGAAAGAGACCAGTGGGGGGACAGGAGGCATCGAGGTGGATGTTGAAGTCACCGAGAAAGAGGAGTTGGGTGGTTGAGGACAGGAGTGAGGAGGAGAGGTCAGCCCACTCAGAGAGGAAGGAGGAAATTTGATCAGGTGGCCGATAGATAGTGGCCACGGTAAGGGAATGGCTAGGAGAGAGAGAGAGTCGGCAGACAAGACATTCAAAAGAGGAGTAGGTCTGCGTAGGAGTGACAGTGGCAGGAATCCACTCAGGGAAGATAAGGGCAACACCACCCCCTGAACGGTTAGGCCTGGGCACGGGGAGGATCTTGTAGCCATCAGGTAGGAGTGTGTCGAAGCTGGTGGCAGAGCTGGCAGTGAACCAAGTCTCAGTGAGACCGAGGACGTCGAGGTCCAGTTCCTCAAGAAGGCGACAGATATCAGAGGAGTGCTTGATGGCAGAGCGAGAATTTAGAGTAGCAATGTGGAGAAGGTTGCCACCCTTGAAAAACTTCCGGGGAGGGGTACAGATCAGAGGTACGCCCTGCTGAGGTGTTGGAGAAGGAGTTGAAGAGGGAGCAAGAGAAGGGGCAGGGAGGGAGGGGAGAGGCAAGGTAGCCGAGGACAGAGGAGGGGGGACAGCGGGAGCGGAGAGGAAGTTGATGAGGCATGGGAAGCGTCTATCAAAGAGGTGAAGGTTGGCCTGAGGGCCTTGGACCAAGACGGTCCCGTTAGCATAGACATTAATGATGGCTTTAGAGGAGTGGAAAGGGGCCAAGAGGACATCCCAACGGGTGCCACCATTAATGGGAGAGGTGGAGAAAGGAGAGAGCACAGAGACCATGTGAAGGGTCCATAGTTCAGGTGAAGGCACGAAAAAGAGAATGTCAGTGAGAGTTTCCTTGGAGCAGGCGCTCGTGTAGGTGTCAGCGATAGGGAGGCCTGGGTTGGAGACCATAACACCGACCCACCAGTAATGTGTACTAGGGGGCACGAGAAAGTAAACATGGGTGCGGAAACACCGTTGGCCCATATTTGTCAGAGCTTACCGGGTTATGAGGAGCATATAACTAAATACCATGACCAGTTGATCACAGAATTAAAAGGGGAAGGGCTACCACAGGTATGGCCCCAGGGAGGGTCATTTGATAAAAAAATCCTGGATATGGTGGCCACATGCCTCTTTGTAAAGTATAAAGGCAAGCAGTTGCAGAATAGAAGAGAGATATTAGACCTATGGAGGTTATTCGAAGAGGTGCCTCCAATAAAAAGGAAAGAGCAAATAAAGGAACAGGTTGCATCTCCCCTGGCAATAGAGAATAATGGAAAGGAGGGCAATTAAAAGGAAGGGCCAGCAGAAGTTGTACGAATATATCCCCTTTTAAACAAATTAGTGCCAGCAGAGGGATATAGTGATCTGGTGTATGTGTCAAAACCCACCTCCCCCGCCACGCCACGACCCACTGCAACCCCGCCATATGAGTGTCCAAGAGCGAGTGGACAGGTGAGTACCCTGAGAATAGACATTGAAACATTTACGGAAGATTTAGACTCAAGGTTATCCATGGCCCGAAGTGAACTGTCCACGTTAAGAGATATGTGTAAACAAGGTGGGTCAGGCACTTCCAGGAGTGATCAGACGCAAAGGTCACAAACATCTGACAGGTCCATAGAAGAGGGGTGGAAGAAAGGGGAGATACTGTTTCGGATAAACGATGAGCCGACAAGGATAATCGAGCTAGAGCAACACACGCCAGAAGGGGAACCGATGGGAGAGGGTATGGCATTGCGAGGAGCGGAAGAGTTGTGGTGTGACATCAAGGAAGAGGAGCAAGAAGGAAGGAGAATAGGGATTGCAGCAGGAGGGGTACCAGTGAGGTTAGATGAAACACCTTTGGGGTGGGCAATGGAAGAAGAATGGAGAAACAGAGTGGGGAGGGTGGCAGTACTGGGAAAAAGGTGGACGAAGGTGAGTACAGGAAAAGGGATAAAAGGAAGGTTGCAGCTGCCGCTGATACACAGGGGAGGAGGGAGACCCAATTACATACCTTGGGCACAGATGGACAAAGCAAACTTATTAAAGTTATTACCCCCACTGTCAGGAGGTGCAAGTAAATGGGTATATGCATTTGAGAAGAACACTGCAGGGGTCCCATTGCCAGTAGGTGATGTCAAATGTTTGCTGGTGTCTGCGGTGGGTGATCAAGCTGATCGGGTTTGGGGAAAAGCAGGCTTCCCAGGAATAACATTAGATTGTGACCGACATGATGGTGCTTCCTTTAACACAGTAAGAGCAAGAATATGGGATGCATTAAGGGACACATTCCTAGACACACCTGACTTACAGTCAGTAATGCAATGTACAATGAATGATGAGGAATATGCAATGGCATTCATTTTACGGGTACAGGAGATGTGGAGAGCGGAGACGGGAATGGCCTGGGATCAGTCCACCTCCCTGTTCTACTTTATAATAAAGAGAGGGCTCCCGAAGGAAGTTCAGAAAGCGCTCGATAAAATAGCTGGGATAGAGGCCAGAGGCTGACCCGAGATACAAAGCATCATAGTACACTATTGTAAAAGGATCAAAGAAAGGGAGAAAGAGATAGCACAGAGAATACTGGCAGACAAAGCAAAATTAATTCAGACGAAACTAGTGAAGGTCACAGCAGCTGTAGCCGCACTCCCCACAGAGAGAGAACGGGAGGAGGAGGAAGGGTCAACAGTAATACAAGCTAGAATGGCAGCCAATTGGTCAGGAAACGGGCAGGAACAGTAGAATGGTGAAGAACAATACAGAGGGCCACAGTGGCAAGCAAGGAGTGCCCGCGGAGGACAAGGTGGGTACAGAGGGCAAAGGGGGGAGTGGTCCGGGATATGAGGGTACGGAGGTCCAGGTCTGAGGGGGGAACAAGGCAATTGTTGGAATTGCGGAAGGTGGGGACTTTTTTCAAGGCAGTGTAGAAGTAGACCCATGACTATGTATCCAAATGAACAACCGTACGGCCACCCCCACCCAGGAAGCCCACACGGGCTGCCAATGGGCAATGGAGGAAGAGAAGAAAAATATGATCAGAGACACAAGGATGAGCGCAGGGCGCCGCAGCATAATGCTCAAAAACACCCACAATACCGCAAACATATGACACATGTACAAGGTAACCCTTTCGTCACAACAGCAAATTGTGCACCTACACCCTTTGGTGGAGTGGGAGTGGTGTCAGGAAATGTCTTTGACAATGGGGGAACAACAAGGCATCCAGCATAGGACAGTCCACAGAGAACACTTGCGTGTCCAGTACTATCGACGACCCTCGATGCAGCTGAGGAACCATTGGTGGGAGCGGAGATAGGAAATAAACAGTTCATTTTTATGGTAGACTCAGGAGCCGAAAAATCATGCCTATGAGAAGGCAGGTTTCCGTTATCTAACCGTAAATTGGAAATGCAGGGGTTCTCTGGGGCGGTGGTCGAAGTTCCTTACACACAGGATTTGGATGTAACAGTAGGTGGGAAGACAGTGCGAGCACCTTTACTGTACTATGAAGAACCACTGATTAACTTGCTGTGGATGGACCTCCTCAGCAAGCTCAACATGACTATATCGTTCACAGAAAGAAGGATAATCTGCTCGACCCCGGAGATTTGCCCCATGCGGGTAATGTTGGTAGTACACACATGAGCTACCGCACCAGAGGTCGGCGGCATACCGGTTGATCCAGACATGTTCCTCCAAGGGCTAAAAACACTAGCACGGGTGGTCTCTGAGATAAAACGTCAAGAATGGAGAGAGCGCACAGTGTTTGTTTTCCGCCCCATAGCATGTCCAGACATAATACCAGGAACCGTGATGTCCTTAGACTTGCATGCAGTACAGGTGTCAGCGCAAAGAATAACAGTCATAGGAATGGACATACATGGGTGTCAGTGCCGGACATTATTGTGCATTAATGCTAACATTGCACTGCGAGACTTGTCCGACGAGGACCTTTTTACTGATTCAGACAGCAATGGGGAGATAGTGATGGAGATTTCAATCCCCTGTGATATCATGATACAGACAAGACAGGTACCAGTACAGCTAATGGCAGTAGTAGGTGCGCCACCTCCCTTTTTCGATGACGACATGCAACTGGTGCCACCAGAACTGTGGACAACAGGCCTGCATGACGTGGGTCTGTTGCTTGAGGTAACACCAGTAAAAATAAAACTCAAACCAGGGGCGCTGCTGCCCAGGGTAAAACAATCCCCACTGTCCCAAGAAGCAAAAGAATGGATAAAAGAAACAATATATGCGCTGCTAGTGCAAGGGATAATAGTGCCCTCCAATTCGCCATGCAATACTTGCATCTACCCCATCAAGAAAGCAAAGGGCAGGGCATGGAGGATGATCCAGGACCTACACCCCCTTAATGACGTCATACAAAAGGAATTTCCTCTAGTCCCAAATCCAGCATATATTTTGTGTAGTATACCAAAATATGCATCATGTTTTACAGTGGTAGACTTGAAGAACGCATTCTTCTCAGTCCCACTGGACCCAGAGTCCCAATATTTGACGGCATTCACCCTGGGAGGGAAAAGATATGAGCATTGCAGATTACCCCAGGGATACTGTGAGAGCCTGAGTATATTCAAAAGAATTCTACATGAAGATCTAGGCAATATCGTCACAAGGAGCATGATCATTCAATATGTGGATAATCTCTTGATTTGCGGGGAAGATGAAGATGAGTGCAGGAAATACTCTATCACGCTTTTGACATTATTGGCCCACAAAGGTTACAAGGTGGACAAGCAGAAATTACAATACTGTCAGAAAGAAGTGTTGTATTTAGGTCAATTAATATCAAAAGATGGTAAAAGAATCATACCAGACAGGGCAGCTGCAGTACGTGCATTGAGTGAGCCAAGAAGAGTGAAAGAAATGCAGAAATTTCTCAGCATGTGCAACTACTGCCACGCCTGGATATCAGAATATGTAGGATACACATAGCCATTACTGCAGGGACTCAAAGAAGCACAAAGAGAGAACACAGAAATACAATGGACAGCAGAAATGCACCAGGCCTTCTGCACACTAAAAGAACTGATCTCAACAGCACCAGTACACGGGAACCCAGACTATGAGCGCGAGTTCTACTTATTTTCACATTGCAACGGGACACCCATGACAGCAGTACTGACACAAAAAACATAACTGGGTCACAAGACCCTGGCGTACTGTAGTGGTACTTTAGACGCAGTCATGCAAGGAAACTTCACTTGCGAGCAGTCTCTCGCAGCCGCACCGTTTGCAATAGAGAAAAGTGCCACAATTGTGAAAGGGTGCTCTATCACACTGTTCGTGTAACATTTACCAAGAAAAGGGGAAAACAGACTTATGTACATCTGCTACTCCCAGTACGGCGGCGATTGTACTAGGTGTGACTTGTACTCTACCAAATTAATACCAAGATTTTTAAGACGTGTTCCAGAAAGAACAAGCCAATACTCTACCACCGCACAGGCCCTACGATTGTCAGATCGACCTCATACCTGGTGTGCAAATTCCTTGTGGTCGGATCTATGCACTTACTGAACCAGAAAACCTCCAATTGAAATCTTATCTTGATCAGTACCTGGCAAATGGATTTATCCGCCCATCTAAATCACCGGCAGCCAGTTCCTTATTCTTCGTACCAAAGAAGGAAGGAGATTTGAAGACTTGCATCGACTATCGCGCATTAAACCAGATCACAGTAAAAAAACATTATCCACTGCCCCTTATTCCTGAATTATTGGATCAAGTGAAAGACGCCCAAATCTATATCAACCTGGACCTTAGGGGGGGCGTACCATCTTGTTCGAGTGAAGAAAGGCGACAAATGGAAAACCGCCTACCGTACCAAATACGGCTTGTATGAATACCAGGTAATGCCTTTTGGACTTTGCAATGCTCCTGCTGCATTCCAGTACTTTATGAATTAAGTTTTGCGGGAGTTAATCAACGTTTTCACCCTGGTTTACATTGATTACATCTTAGTGTACCTCGGTTTTATCCTCACACCAAAAGGTATCAGAATGGATAGGCACAAGGTAGATGCCATTCTTAACTGGCCGTCACCAACTTCATTTAAAGGAATCCAGAGTATGTTGGGCTTTGCAAACTTTTACCGCCGATTCATCCCAGATTTTTCCCAAATAGTGCATCCAATTACATCACTATTGAGAAAAAACAATAAAAACTTCCATTGGACCGAAGAAGCAGAGAAGGCCTTTCAAGAACTTAAGAAAAAATTCACTTCTGCTCCAGTTCTATGGCATCCTCGCCCAGACCTCCCTTATATAGTTGAAACAGATGCCTCTAGCATGGCTATGGGAGCTGTTCTCTCACAAAAAGGACCCAGGAACTGGCCAGTTACACCCTGTGGCCATCTGGTCACGAAAATTCTCACCTCCCAAACTCAACTATGCTATCACAGACAAAGAACTCTTGGCTAGAAAATCAGCTTTCAAGGCATGGCGACACTATCTCCTTGGTGCTAGACATACTGTCACGGTCATAACTGGTTATCGAAACCTGCAATACCTAAAAACAGCAAAGGCTCAATCATCCCGTCAACTGGGTTGGCTCTTTTCTTCGCTGAATATGACTATGTGATCACCTACTGGCCAGGAGTCCGAAACGGAAAGGCTGATGCCTTTTCCCGCATGGGTGTTGATGATAAGGTATACATAACTCCAGATCCAGTAGCCATCATTCCAGAAGACAAACTCCTGGGTCTTACGACAACATTGACACAGGGTGAACTCAAAAACAAGATCCAACTCTTAATGGATCCAACTTTCTCACAAGAGTGGTGTACTCAAGGAGAACATTACACCATTAAAGACTAGTTACCATATTTTAGGAACCGTCTATACTTGCCAAGTAAATATTTACAAGAGCAGGTTATTTCGGGTTATCACGACTCCCTGATAGAAGGTCATCCTGGAATTGCCAAAACTCTAGCTAAAGTAAAACGAAACTATCCTCCTTGAGGTCTGAAAGGGACTATTTTACCTATGGGACTATTTTACCACTCGGGCGTGGCTGAGGAAGAATACTTACCTGGAACTACTTTGGGGGCTATTTAAACCACGCCCAGACAGCAGCTCACGCTTCACGTTGTTCTGCATCTAGCAGCTGGACGCTCACCGTGTCTGCTCCTGCATCCTGGCTCCAGCCACGCCCGCCTGCAACCTGGAACACCTGAAAAGGAAGGAAAGGAGAGAAAGGTGAATAATTGAACTTAACCTACCTCCATCCGGAGTCCGGAACCATCACTTCGACGATCCTGAGAAAAGACATTATTTTTAGAAGCGCATCGCATCGCTCGCTGCAGCGCCGCGTTCCACTCACCTTCACGAGGCGCCCTCGGGCTCTTCAGCGATATTGGCACCATCCGCCGCCTTTCAGCGCCTAAGGAGAAAAAGAGACAAAACAAAGGTGAGCGAAGGAATAGATTGAGGAAGGCCTGATTCTTCCACCTTAAGACTTACCTGATTATTATTTGGGACAATCTTTCCTCACCTCGGGTCGGCGCCGCTTCTTTGGCACTTCCGTACCCCGGCCCCTAAGGGGAAAAAGACACACGCATTAGTGGGTGAAAGCAAGATCACTAAGGGAACCATCCATCAAAAAGACTCACCAGAGTTTACCTTCGGCGAATCCATTCCTCTACACGGATTCTTCATCCTGCATCTGAAATAGAGAAAAGGACAACGGACAATTAAGGCTTGAACTTTTGCAACTGAATACTTACGGCCTCATATCGGAAAAGTCAAGCGGAGTTGAATACTCACCAAACCCGAGATCCAGTGAAGTAACTGGAAATCAACGCGCCCCTGCATCGGAAGCAGGATGGAGAGCTCGTCCTTTCAGACTCTAAGGTGAGACTCTACGGGGAATCGCGGAGGGGGTTTGAGGAGTGTGAGAGGGGGAAGGGGGGGAATCCGACACATTATCCAGCAGACAGTTAATCCCCTTTTCCATCTACAGAAGGATTCTTCTACGGGCCAGATAGGCGAGGTTTGGGGGTCCGGTCCAGTCCATCTTCCGAGTCCTGCGCATTACCTTAGAAGAGGTCATAGCAGTCCAGAACAGGTCGGCGCCTCCGTGGGAATCAGGTGAGCGTTACAGTTACATCAGTGGAAAGAAATTGAAAGGACTTGTTATGGATAGCTGAATATGCCTATAATAATTCATTATGCCCTAGCACTGGACAAACCCCTTTCTACACTATATATGGTAGACACCCACGTACTTCAGAATTGGATCTCCCAACCCCTTTGGAAATGCCAGCGGTTAAAAACCTACATACAACTATTTCCCAGGCCTTCAAAGAAGCAGCAGAACATTTACTCCAAGCCAAGAACAGACAAAAGAAATTTGCTGACCAACATCGTAGTAAAGCCCCCGACTATCAAATTGGAGACAAGGTCTGGTTAGCATCAAAATATGTGCCCATAAAAGGGACTAGGACCTTTCGTCCTCGATATCTGGGACCTTATTCTATTGAATCCATAATAAATCCAGTGGCAGTTAAATTAGCCCTACCACCCACCATGCAGATTCATCCTGTGTTTCACGTATCACTCCTGAAACCGGTACAACTCGGTACTCGGGTTACAACACCACCAAAACCAGTATTAGTTGACGGAGAACCAGAGTTTGAAGTAAAGGATATCCTAGACTCAAAATACACCAGATCCAAACTATACTACTTAGTTGATTGGAAGGGATACGGCCCTTAAGACAGATTATGGGAACCTAGTGAATACATCCATGCACCTCGCTTAATTAAAAAGTTCCATCAGAATTACCCAGCCAAACCAGGACCATGCAGAAGTGCCACAGTGAGAGGGGCCTTGGGGAGGGAGTGCTGTCATGACCCTTGCCTCTGGCCCTCCCTGGCTGGCAAGTCAGCCTTCCAGTTAGGGCCAGGTCAAAGGCCTTAAAACCTCCTCCAAGACTCTCTTGGAGTCAGTCCTGGCGCCTTTGGCACCAGGCTCATAACCATCATGAAGACCAACATTAGAATGGGACTATTTACTTGGGACTATTTAACTTGGGGGGGGGTTCAGCCAACATGGAGGCACACACACAGCTCAGTTATAAGGAACTGAGCTATGCAGTCTAGTCTTTTGGGTGTGGCAGGCCTGGGACTACTTTACCTGGACTACTTTAGGCGTGGCAGGCCTGGAACTATTTTACCTGGACTACTTTACCTGAGACTATTTAAACCGCACCCAAACAGCAGAACATGCTTTGCGTTATTCTGCTGTGGGCAGCGTAATGCTCACCGTGTCCAGTTCTTTGATGCCAGCTTACCTGAAACCAAGGACCTGCAGAGAGAGAAAGAACACTACGAAACTTACCTGGAACAGTATCCTGTCTTCAATCCATTGCCGACTTCATTTCCACTCACCTGAAGGTACGAACTCCATCATCCGGCACCGCATGCATCCTGGAATACCTTAACCTGGAAAGAGGAGAAAGAAAGACAGCATTAGTAAGCGTTTACTCACATTTCCTGCCGAATGAAGAAAGCCACACAATTCTTACCTGGGTAGTCATCTCCTGGTCAGTATCATTGCTGGAACATTACGGCGCTCGGCGAGGAACATCGCCACCTACAAGGAGAGAAAGGACACAGATTAGCAATATAAAACGCGAAACAGCACCACACATCGCGCATTACTCACCGGTCAACATCGCGCGCTTTCGCCTACCGGCCCATGCTCATCTTCAAACTGCATGACAACACCAAAATACCTTTCCATACCTAAAAGAAAGAAGCAAGACATTATTATTCGAACTAAGAGGAACATAAGAACTGCATATAAAGACTGTAAAGCAGCAAACCTACGGAGTCGCAGCAGGCCTAGATTCCCACAGGGGGGCATGAACCAGTGAAGTAACTTGGTCGCTGCTCGCCCCCCACATCTACGTGCCCCTGCCACGAGGAGCAGGACGGAGAATCCACCTTTTACAATATTAAGGTGAGGAGAGGGCCAAAGGGGGAGGAAGGAGTTGAGGCCAAAGGAGGTGGGAAAACATAAAGACAATCTGGTATGCAATCCAGCTCTCCTATATTGCAGACCCATCTTTAACCAGAGGCCTTACCAAGGGACCGGGAGAGGGTTCGAGAGTGCAAATCATCCAACCACGGCTGGGTGGCGTCCCCATGGATACCAGGTGAGCGTAACAGTAACGAAAGGGGGAACGTATGGAAGGGAAGGTCCCCCCCCAGCATTCTCATCAACACACCGACTATGACTTGTCCAGCAGCCGCCCATGCGCCTGTGGCCAGGGATGCGGGATGACACATATGGCTGCAACACTCAGCCAGCAGCATGATATCAGACTCCTTTTTGTAGCATGCTTAGATTCCATTTTGAACACACTAATTTAGGCTTCACCAACACAAGCAGTGTGTTGTGTAGGGCTGCAACTCTCCCCTCCTGACCGCGCACAGCGAGCCCAGCGCTTCCCTCGCCCTCCTCCCCTCGGCATCCCGGCTGCAGGCCTGTTCTCACGGGAGACTAGGCACGAACAAGTTACATGACAAACACTGTATCTTTTACCTTCCGCAGTCCATCATTGACCTGCAGATGACCGGGTTGAAGCTGGGGTTTGAGAAAAACAAGATATGTCCATAAAATGTGTCCTGTCCCCTCGCAGACCCCACATTTACGACATATGGTGCGGATAACCCCCAACCCTGTTCCCCGTTTGAAGTGCCAGACACGTATGCCAAGCCCGTGTGCCACCCTGTTTCACCCATACAGCTTAATCCATCTGAAGGGACTATAAACTCCTTCTGTTGGTGCACACCACGAGATTGATTGTATATATATATATATATATATATATATATATATATATACAATCAATGTAAGTTGGAATAAGATGACCCTCGTCCATCTCAGAGTGCATGCAGAACCCTGAAGTGTATGTTTAAACCTTACACCACTAAGCCAGGACTATTGGTTGTTACAGAATCCAAAAAAGCAAATGTATAATATCAATATATATTCAATGATTTTCTAAAGATGTACTTCTTCAAAAGTATTCAATTAAGCATTGTAATATGTATGGTTTAATATAATGCGTGCCGATTGTATAATAGAGAGCCCTTTGTAGCATGCAAGTAACTTCAGATCATTGAATTATGCACTTCATATTGTACGCAGAATGTTGCACACCTTTTTAATGTATCAACGCACACTACCTATTCTCTACCTCGTTTGAATGCATGCTCTATGTGCGCCCCCCCTCCCCACCACATAAATAATGTCTGGTTCAATATGATACGGGGGCCTTTTTCTCCTCTCTCATGTACCACCGCGTACACAGCCCCCATCTTCCCTCCCCCTCTGGCCAGGAAGTGAGGTAAAGCCCTGGCCCTATGAATGATGTGATGCTAAAATTGTAACCTCCCACCCCTTCCGCTGAGCCTGCCACAGGCATGCACTATACCCTCAGCTTCTTAACTTACGATGCAACCCTGAATTTGCTTCGTGCCCCCAGACTCAGGTTAATGAAATATGGGCAATAAGCCCCACATCTTAATCTTAATACCTTTTGAAGTGTGAGTGCATGCCCCTCATCAAGTAACAAGTGAACGACCCCAGTTCACCCCAGACCCCGTGTGTGGCAATATATTCTTCTCATAATAACAAACAATAAATAATCACCTTAGGAGATCTAACAGAATGGTTGGTGAATGTGACACCATAATCTTATGAGTAATCTTAACACCCGGACCTATGTATTCTATCTTTCATTGGTCAGCTCAAACGTCTAGTGATATAACTCTTATGTGTAAGGTATGTGTGGCTACAAGGGCAGTTCGTTAAGTAGGGTATATCTTCATGATTTGGACATCTTGCCTGACCCTGCACCTCACCCAGATGAGCCCAGCTGACCCACGTGCTCCATGAAGTAACCAGCACTGTGCCAACCAATCTGGGCGCACCACCCCTACAGACTGGATAATGTCCTGTTCCCTTTGTCCAATGACCGCAACTCAATGTATTCCCTATAGCATACGTCCTAGATGGCGTGAGTTTGTAATGTAATGTGAATTTTCTGATGTTTTGGCAGAGCGCTCTCTGAGTTTGCAGAGTCCTCTGCTTGCCCTATATTGGTTTGGATAAACCTTTACCTTTTGACTCCACCCGCACTTGGTCTTGGTCTCATTCCCATCTGGGGTATGTCCATTATTGACACTTACTGGGGAGTTGTATTTATCCTCGCGGGGGATGCTCACTTTCAGTTCCATAGCCGAAGGAGAGGTTGCAGAAATCGGCCATAGCAGGGGCAAGGGTATCAATGTGGTCCTTGAAGGTTTTAGACGAACAGGGAAGAAAAACAGTGAACACAGGCATATTCTCAATTATGGCAAGGAATTCTATTTGTTTTCATACAAAAATGAGTCAGTAATGACAGCAGTGCTTAAACAAAGAACTACATTGGGGTATAAACCTTTGGCATATTACAGTGGAATTTTAGATCCAGTTATGAGAGGACACTTCTCTTGCGAACAATCTTTGGCAGCTGCTGCATTTGCAATTGAGAAGTCCACAAGTATTTTCATGGTCTGCTCTATGACTCTTTACGTGGAACATGCTCTATTTGCAATCCTAGAGAAACCCAAGGGCACATTGACATCCCAAAGAGCTCCAGTTTATGAGGTAATGATTCATAATCCAATTATTAAAATTGTAAGATGTAAAATAGTGAACACAGCCACATTCATAGCTGAGCCAGTAGAAGAAGGTGATCATGTGCATGACTGTGCTAATTTTGTAGAATTTTATGATGATATACCCTGTGCGAAGGAGAATGTTTTAGCAGGAGGGGAGATTCTTTTTATTGATGGGTCTTCGAAAATTGTTCAGACTAGTGAGGCAAGGCATTCTGGCACCGCAGTAGTGCGACACAGATTAAATGGAGAATTTGAAGTAGTGACAAGTGCAAGACTACCGTCTCACTTTTCAGCGCAAGCAGCAGAATGAATAGTGCTTATTGTCGCACTTAAAAAACATGAAGGACAGGAAGTGACGGTGTACAGTGACCCTGTCTATGTGATGTCAACCGTACACGCAGGTTTGGCATGTTGGAAAAGGAGGGGCTACTTCCACGCAGACGGCTCTCCAGTGGAGCATGCGTCCTTATTGGATAGGCTCATTAAGGCACTACAACTCCCAGTAGCCATAGCGGTCGTAAAAAGCGCAGTGCATACTAAACTAACAGACTTTATCTCTTGCAGGAACGAAGCTGTAGACATAGAAGCCAAAAAGGTTGCATATTCTCCAGAGTTTTGAGTTTTGATATTGAGGATATTAAAGAGAATTCGGCTACAACCATGTTAGTAGAGGAGGGGTTTAATATTTTTCAATAACCCAATTAATAGAGATTCAGGGAAGCACACCACAGGAAGAACAAGCATTATGGAAACCGAGGGGGTGTTTTTTATCCGACACGGAAGCATTATGGAGACAGAACAGCACTGGAAAGCCAGTGATGCCAGTAACTGTATTAAAGGTCACTCTTGAACAGCTGCATACCCTGCACATGTAACTAGAGAAAGTCTTGCTGCCAATGTTGCAGAAGACTGGTTAATCCCTAATATATTGGAACATGTTGCACTATTTATGGTGACTTGCATCATGCGTCAAACGTTTACTGCTGGGCATACACTGAGAATGATTAGAGGAATCATACCTTGACCAAATGGTCAATTTCAGCATTTACATATCGACTAGGTTGATATGCTGCAGGCATGTTATGGATATAGGTATCTATTAGTGGTGGTGTGTCCCTTCTCTAGGTGGATCGAGGCGGGTCTGTGTACTCACCCTGATGCCACTTGCGCAGCAAGGATTTTAGTGCACAAATTATTTCTGAGGTGGGGTGTTACACCTCGACACTTACCTCTTTGTCGGCCCCAGCATTTGCCTCATGCTCCTCTGTACTTGCTTTCTAAAATGAATAGCGGGGATTCCGTAAGCACACCAAACAAGAAGCACAAGGGAGTTATAGCGCTTCACAAGGGTGTGCAGCGCTTTTTTGCACTTTTTTATTTGCATTGGCAGTTACCTTGGAAATTAGCGGTATAAAACTACAACACCCAGAAAACCTGCCTCCACTTTAGTCCAGAGGCGCTAACATCGAGCCTCGTTTCACTATGGTTCTGCCTCTGTTTATTTAACCTGCGGCTGCTCTCTGAACGCTGCTTCTGTTTACAGTTACAAGCCGGCATTCTTTGAAGTACTTACTTCTGTATTCCTTTGTTCTCTCATCTTTTCTCATGTACCAGACCATTTGCCTGATAACGGACTTCTTTCTCATTGATTCTGCCTTTGTCTACGGCCCGCTCGTGCACTAGACCATTTCCCTGATAACGGACTCCTTCCTCATTGATACTGCCTTTGTCAAAGGCCCGCTCGTGCACCAGACCATTTGCCTGAAAACTGACTCCTTGCTCATTGATTCTGCTTCTGTCTATGGCCCTTTTGTGTTCCAGTTACACATATCAGTTCATGTAATATCTTCCGCCTGCATTCCCTGAGTGCAGTTCTTATCCTGAGATTGTTACAACGGCTGCATTACATCTAGCAACGCTGGTAAGCCCAATCTATATACACTCTGATTCCTGTGTTACAAACTGTGAACTCTGCACTTGGATTGAGACTCCTCCCATTAAGTGCATGTAAGGATGCTTTGCTGTTGTGCACCATCCTGAAACTAGAGCGACCCTCGTGCCGCCTGGGTATAGCTACCTTACTAACCTCCCTTTTTGTTGTTTTATACTTTCGTTGTGTCCTGGACTCATCCAATCACAATTACCTCCACCAGTGGTAAGGTCTTGTTTCAAGTTTACCCTATTTAGTGGTTTTCCTCATTTAGGCGAGTACCTAATATTTCTTCTGCTTTGTAGGTTGTTTCCAGTCTTTACCATTCCATAAGGGGAAACTGCTCAGGTATTCCATTAGAGGCTAAGAACTTGGGGAGGAAGGGATCTGTTCTGTCTGAAAACTCATCTCTTATCTTTTCTTTACAGCTGGGTCTGTGGCGGTGCGTTCTCCCTGCTCTTTTGAGTGATCGGTCCCCTTGTCTGGTACTTCTTACAGCAGAGGGTCATATCATTTTAAAGAGCTATCTACCCTCTACCCCGAGCTCTTCAAGCAAATACCCAGTTTGCAGTCCTGGTCTGTTGGTTCGTGCTCCCCTCACTGGTGAGTAACATGGGGTGTGTGTGAAATACTAAGATCCGATAATGGGCCACAATTTGTTAATGAGCTATTTGAACAAATAGGGCTTTTATTAAGTTTAAAGCACACGTTTTCTTCTGTGTATCACCCGCAAGTGAACAGGCTACGTGAGAGACTCAACGGCTTCCTCAAAGAGGGGATTGCCAAGATTACATTGACTTTGAAAAAGGGATGGCTGCATTGCCTACCCCTGGCCCGATATGCTCTTCGGAATCTGCCATGGTTGGACCACCACCTCACTCTGCATGACCTAGTAACAGTGTGTCGAATGAGAATGCCCCTTACACCTCGGTCTAGGATTCAGAGTGATGCCCAGAGTGCAGCAAAAACTTTAGGTGATGAGATGCATGATTGACATGTATGACTACCAGTATTTATTTAATTTCAGATCAAGTCAAGCATCAGGGGGATGGTAAAGGAACACAGAAGACAATAATTTGGCAACCATACCAAGTGAACTATTACCACCACCTAAGTTATATGTTGGTGACCTGATCCTGATCAAGAATTTTACCTGGAAGTGGCATGAGCCTCGCTTTGCCCATTCTGTGTTGAAGAAGTGTCGCATTCAGCAGTTAAGGTTCAGGGAAGAAGAGCTTGGTTGCATTTGAACAACGTGAAGGTTTATAAAGACGAGACCCTCTCTCCTACTGTTGCTGATTCAGAAGCAAGACAAGAAGAAGAATTTCCATGTGTGCAGACCTGATCGATGAATAAGAAGAAGGACGATAAAGCAACAACTGATTAACACATACTTTATTTGGACTGGAATTCAATAGACACTCCTTATATATATTCTAGCAGAGAGTGCAAGGACTTGCAGAGAATTCCAGAAATTTTAAATTAACTTTTAGAAAGATATTGAAGCAGTGAATAATGAATCAGAATTATGCCTAAATGGCAGTTCTTGATCAGAAATTAGAAAAGAGATCAATATCCAGATTTGTTTTATGGAGAATATTTGTTTTCCGTGATAAAACATATGATACCTGCCGACAGTGACGTTCATCGGCTTGTGGTTGCTGTATTTGTGTTTATACTTTAATCTTATCCTGCTCTTATCAGAAGAGATGTTAATATTCATACTTTTTTACAGGATCCTAAAAATGGTCCAGTGATAAGAAGACTCCTTATTGCCATAGTTGAATAAGTTGTACTGTTGCAGACATAAAAGAAGCTTGATGATTGTATTAGAAATGATACATTAAGAAGACATTACGATTATAGAAAGAACACAATAGGATGGCACAAAAAATGGCTGCCCAGATTTCTATGCATAATTTATATTTGCATGATTGTTCTCATTGTCTTTTTGTTCCTTATCTTTCACAGTCTCTATCATCTTAATGTTTCTACCAAAGAAAGAGCTCCTATGATTCTCCCCAATACAAAAACAAATAATGACAAACTGGGACGTCAGTTCACCAAAATGCCTGGGGAAGCGGAAGTGACATCCCATGACCCTTGACCTCTGATGACATCACAGGAAGGGAGGTCATTTGACCCCACCCTGAAGTGACATCACGGAAAGCAATGGAACATGACCTTTCATCGGACGATAAAACAAAACAGGAAGTGGCATCACATAGCATTGTTTCTGAGTACACTACGAAAAATATGGTTATGATATCACTGTAAAGTGAAATACATTTCATACAAGAATGGATCACCATATGTATCATTAATATCAGTGCGTATGGACCCATATTCCCAAATCGCTGTGAATGCAAGCAGACGTCCAATGCCAAACGATAATGATGTTTTATTATCTAGCACTTACGCTTAAGCGCTTCATATAGAACAAACATACATACTATATCACCCAACCTGTGTTGGTACTCATTTATCAACCTCAAGCTGAGTTGACCTTGCTGGGAGTCGAACCTGCAACCTGCAGATTATACATACATTGGAGCAGCCAGCGCTCAACCCACTGATCTATCTTACCGACTAAAGCCATCAGAAAACCAGCCACTCCAGAAACAAAGAGCCACATGCTGCTGGCCACAGCCCATGAGCCTCATTTCTTTAAGGGTAGCAAGGGAGACCTCAGAGGTCGCAGTTGCGACCCCTAAATGATGTCCATAATGACAAATTCCTTGATCTCTATAAATGTATTGGGAGACATAGAAGAGATGTAGAGGAAGATAATGAAGGGATAAATACGTATCTAGATACTTCCGCTCACCTGTGTAATAACATGTGTTATCAACACATGGAAAAGGTGGTGATGTCTGCTCTCTCATCCCCTATGACGTGAAAACAGTAAGGACTTTCATTTCGAAGGAGGTATCGGCACACAATGCAAAATGCCTCAGTCATCTTGCAGCATTTACTACTCGAGGACAGTTTCAAGGAAGTTGGGCGACCTCACAATGGAGATCAAAATGGTTGTTTCCATACCAGGATAACTATATAAAAACCACACAAATGGAGAAGGAGCCTGGATGAAAAAGCAAAATTCTTGTATGTCCTGCTGGAGATCAGGATGAGGAGATCATTGAATAAATGAAGAGAATTAATTGATCTGATGTGACAGAAATAGCAGGATCACCTGGATGTTGGGAACAAACTCAAATGTATATCTATGGACAAGTGCATACCAAAAGGGGATGGGAAGAAGGAATGGTGTCTTGTGCAGCTCATCTGCTGAAGACAGACTATGTACAAGAAGTGCAGAAAGTGAATGATGGATGCTTAAAGTCGTGGGACAAGCACTCTAAATTGTTGACATGGGTAGAAGACAAATCAGGCCCGGTAGTTGTAGTCCCCTTGGTTAATGCCACACTATGTTTCCGAAACCATGGAAATAACCATGTGGGATATAACAAAGAATGCAAAGCCACCACTGACGTTCCTGGGATGAGAGGAGGGATAGCCATCCTTATGGATCGATATTGGGCATGTGGATCTAGAGCCTGTATGAAGTTGCCCAACGATTGGGGCAGAGTGTGTTCCCGGGTGCTCATCCATGTTCCAGCATTAATGATTCCTCAGAGTGATCTAAACATTGGTGAATTTCCAAAAGTGCATGACCATTTGAAAAGAATATCGTTTGAACTTCTCTGACGGACAAAAAGAGAACATTATTTCTCAGCCAAGTCGATAACAGCATATGATACCATTCCTGAGGAGCACAAGTTGTTCAGCAAGACTGCTATGGTAATGACAGCTGCATTCATGCCTGGAATCCAAACAGTGGTGAATGCCAATTGGTTGTAAATTACCAGATGGGAGCTTTTGCAGACAATCAATACTACCATAAAGGGATTCAATGCCATTAAAGAAGAGCTGAGGGCCATACGACTGATGACCCTCCAGAATAGGTATGTCCTTGATATGATCAAAGCAATGGAAGGAGGAGTTTGCACCAAAATTGGGCCATCACGTTTCACATTTATACCTTCTCACGATGACCAGAATGGAACCTTGACAGAGGCCATAACGTTGTTGACAGACCTGCATGCCAAGATGGAAGACGAGACAGATGACATTGAAGATGACAGCTAGTTTGCCTATTTGTTTTTATGGATTCCACAGTGGTTGGCAAATCTATTCAAGGTTCTTGGAGTAATACTGGTGCTAGTAATGTTTGGATTCTGTGTAGTCAGGACAGGGATTGCCCAATGCAAGAAAACGGAAAAGAAGGTGGTAGGGATAAAGATCATGATCAATGTCAAATCTGAACCAAACGCCAAGGAGCTGACTGATGTCCACATTTGAAAATACACAGAGGCTAGCATCGTAGCACCTGAAGGAACCAAGTTTCTGTATCCAAAGAATCATAAGAATTACGTGGGACGATGGGTCTATTGTACCCCAAATGGACAATGTAACTGCATGACCTGGAGTGTGGATGAACATGTCAAATCAGAAGGTGTCCTGAGGGGGCATGATGAAGATATGGACACCAAAGAAACACTTCTTCAAGAAAAAATACCAGGATGTGGAAACGATCGAGGAGGTGGTTGAGGACTCAACCAGAAGGGGAATGTAGAGGATCAGCTGCATGCCGCTGCAGGAAACCCTGCCCCCTACCTCCCATATGTTGGAGACCTGAGATTGTGCCGTGTTTGACACCTGCACTTGAGCCAATGCTGCAGCGTGTGTTTGAGAGAAGATACCCATTGAGACAACTCTGCTGAATGTATCCCCACAGTGATGACAACCTAAGGGAGGAGCTCCCTGAAGGAATATGAGAAGGGGCTGAGAAAAGAAGCTAGTGACATCACAAAAAGTATACACAACATCTCAGGATACTGACTAAAGAGAATGTATGTATCCTAAAGAAACTAATGACGAAGTAAGGAATCAAGTGAACTCTCAAATATAAAGGAAGAATATTACACGTGCACAAAGTGCTGCAGAAAATCAACCGTTCAACAATTGTACAGACGCTGAAACACAAGGTACACCAAGTCAGCATAGAAGCAGGCTATGTGTAGTGATTAGAACGCAGGTGAAGCTGTCATTGTATAGAAGCTGAACATCGGTATCATGAATTTAGTAAGCCAGGACCCATGAAGCAGGAAGGGAAAGCTGTGTCGCAGCAAGAATAAGCAGTACCGTGGAGCTGCAAGACGAGGCTGTCTGGCCTGGAATTAAAACTGAAGCAGCCAAGGTCAGCTATCTATTCTGGAAAGGAGCGAACGTGCAAAGGATGAATCATCCCTTGTTAAGGTGCAAAGAAAGAACACCAAGAGTGTCAAGTTTAATTGATTTAGAGCATTTAAAACCTGCAAAATGGACAAAATCATGGTTTCATGTAATGTGAGCCAAGGATGAAAATAGAGTTTGAACTTGGAGTCCCAGAACACGGTAGCGAGTGCTCTCACTCCCATGTATTCTAAAAGACAAGAATACTTTGCAAGGCCAAGTTCACAGACAATCTTCACGGTAGAAGATATGGGTGATGAGAGAAGCTGGGCTAATTGGGTAGGGAGGTTGTGTCATGCCCCATCTCTTTGCACCTGGGTCTGGGCTTACGTGCTGCTAAGTGAACAAAATGTTCCAGACCTGGCAGAAGCATGCTAACCAATTGAAGTGGTCCATATAACGAAGGACCTCATAGTTGAAAACCAATAAGAAACTGTGTATCTATTATTTCTGAAGATTACATGTTTTAGACGTAGGCATATGTTGTCCACCTGATATTGTGCAGCCAATTACAATCCTAGTTCCTAAAGAAAGCATACTTAGATGTTCCTCTTAAGCCAATCCCGACCCTTAGTAGGTTTAGCATTGTTGCCACGTAGTATGACAGAGAAATCGAGCGTATGTGCTTGACGTTCGTTGTAACTCCCTGTTTTAGATAATTGTTAATAAAACAATACTTTGCCATCTTCCTGAGTTGGTTCGGTTAGTTGGACTCAGAATGTATCTGTGTGATCCCATCCATTACATATGCACGTGTCATCTTTTATGGCTATGGCGTCACTGACTTGACTCCACTCTTCCTCCCCCTCCTCCTCGCCTGAGAGATGGTGGTCACTGTCTTCAGGACTGATGGACCTTCGGGTTCTGTAGTCCTTTTCCTTTCTTGTTTGGCGTCCGAGTCTCCCACGAGAGGAAGCCACCGTGGAGGCCAAACAAAGCACTCCACTGGGACTCCGTTCCTGGAAGGGACAAATTAGGGGAAAAAGCCGTAAGTGGCAGAAAAAAACCCTGCTGATGGCACCGGAGTCCTCGTGGAAGCTGGGCTCCGATTGGAGATGGAAGAGCTGGAGGCTAGGAGCCACAATGTGAGTAGTACGGGTAAGGGAAAAGTAGAGTACTTGACCAAGGGAACGGAAAGAGGAGCGGGTAGCCGTGGAGAGGCACGGCGGAGAAGGAGGCACGGGAGGCGAGAGCAAAAACAGGGGAAAAAAAGGCAGCAAGAAGAGAAAGAACGTAAACTAGCGTTCGCAACGGGCGGCAGCGAAGGGAACAGCTGACTGCGAGGTTGCAACGCACTACGCTGACTGGGAGGCGGGACTAAATAGGGCCGCGGAACCAAACAGAAAGACTAGACCGCGCGAACGCGTGTTGCAGCATACGTGTAGCGCTTCCCTGTATTTAGTCGAAACTTTGGCCACACACGCCAGGAAAGGATACGGCGTGTGACAGTATGCCCCCTCTTAAACTGGAGGCCCCCGGGTTTTCCTGGATGTGCTTTATAAAACCTCCTAAGGAGAATAGGCGCGTGGATATGGGAAAGGGGCTCCCAGGAATCCTCTGCACTGGAGTAACCTTTCCAATGAACCAGATATTCTACGCGGCCCCTGCGGTATGTGGAATCACTAATATAGGAGATTTCGTATTCATCTTGGGTGGTCGCGGGAGCAGGGATAGGCATGGAGCGTGCACATCGTGACTGATCTGCACTCCTCAGCAACGAAGCATGAAAAACAGGGTGAATCCGTTTCAAGGTGGGGGGTAGGCTGAGACGAAATGCCACTGGGTTGACTCTAGTGGTGATAGGGAAAGGGACCATAAAACGAGGAGACAACTTAGAGGGATGCAATCAGCGTGGGAGAAATTTGGTGGAAAGCCACACTTTGGAGCCCACCTTCCAATCCGGAACATCCTGGCGGTGCCTGTCAGCCTGTAGTTTGTTTGTGCGACGGCTCTCTGACAAACTTAGCTTGGTGTCATGATCTCTGCTTCCAAAAGATCAGGACTTGCCCGACTCCCTTGGAAGCAGGCCCATAACCCCGGTTCCGAGTGCCAGCCAGTCCCAATTGGGACCTTTTGGACCCTGTCCTGGCGCCAGTGGCACCAGGCTCATAAAGATGCCCAGTCCCAGCGCTGGAAGCGTCGGGCTCATAATGCTTGGGTGGACTTACCTGCAGCAGACCATGCTGCTTACTTACCTGCCAGTTGAACCCCTGATCCTCTTCTGTTTGGGACTACTTTTCCTGTTGGGTGGGGCAGGAGCCACTCCCTAGGTTCAGAATACTGGAACTCTTCTGGAAAGCAGGAACTCTTTTCTTACCTAGGCATGGCTGTGGACTAGACACCTAAGCACTACAGGAGGCTATTTAAACCACACCCGATGGATGAATCTTGCTTTGTGTTATTCTGCATTCTCTGCAGCAGAACGCTCATCGTGTCTTCTGCTTCTGATCCTGGGCCTAAGGGAACAAAGGCTTACCATCCTGGAATCCAGTCTTCAGCAGCACCTGTAAAGACAAAGAAAGAACAGGTTAGCACTACGGTCTTCAGTGGCAGCGCATCTCTTACCTGGTCCATCGGCTGTCACCAACGCCTTGCGCTGCATTCCGGCATCTGAAAGACAAAGGCTTACCTACTCTTCGCATGCTCCGGAGGTCTTCGCACTGCATTCCGGCATCTGAAAGACAAAAGCTTACCAGCTCTTTGCACGCTCCGGAGGCCTTCGGCGCTGCATCCCGCATCTGAAAGACAAAAGAAGGTGCGTTTAAAGACATTGGGCAACTTTATTACTCACGTGCCATTACTCCTTCCCACGCCGAATCCAGTGGGTATTCCAGCACCCTTCAGCTTCTCTAAAGCTCCGAACTTGTACCTGCAAGATAAAAGGGACAGTTAGTGCGCATCGTGAAGCAGGCTACAAGCGCTTACTTACGTGCTTCCAGGCGCTTCTATCCCTCACGCGGGTTCGATCCTCAACTCTCATCAGCCCGCCATCCGCCATCGCCGGAACCCTGCAAAACAAGAGATATCATTACAAAAGACTTTTAAGACATTTGAAGTGCCCAGAACTTACCGTTCGTGCAGTTAACGACGGACAGCAGTCCTCTGAGGTCAAGAGGCCTGCACCCTTATCCAGTGAAGAAACTGGTTACGGCACCCTGCCCCGAGGCAGATGGAGAGCTCGGCGTTCACTTACCTAAGGTGAGGGTGTTAACCTTTGGGGTTCTACAGGAGAAGAGAAAGGGAAGAGGAGAGAGGCACCCAATAACCCCAGTTCATTAATCCCATATTTTCTATCTGCAGACATCTTACTCTTCGAGTCAGACATACAGTGCACAAAGGTCCAGCCCAAAGAGCCAACCGTGTGTTACACATCACCTTTGAAGATACGGCATTCACCCAGTCAAGACCGGCGCCTCTGCGGGAATCAGGTGAGCGTTACAGAACACAAAGCCTACCACAAAACTCCCACCCAGGCGCTATGGAAACCTCGGATACCGACCAGCTAGCCCAGTTACTTGGGGAACTAAGAGCAGAAGTGCATGCAGCCAGTCAGGAGACGAATGCTCTAAGAAGGGAACTGATTATTTCCAAGGAGTGAACAGACGATCTCGCTAGACAATTGCTACAGTCACAAGCCGGACAAACTCCGTTACCCGCATCAGGGGCAAATCTTCCTTCAACATCCTCTACGAACCCAGTGCAGATCAACCTACCTGGGAATGTACCTCTGGCTCCGCCCGAACGATTTTCTGGTGACCCAAAGAGGTTTGCAGTATTTATTAATCAGTGCCGGTTGCACTTCTTCTGCCGGCCAGCAGCCTTTCCAACTGATCAAGCTAAGGTAGCTTTCGTGCTTTCGTACCTTAATGGCAATGCGGCAGACTGGTCGATCCCTCTAGTTAATCAAGATGATCCGGTTCTCCATGATTTTCAAGCTTTTCAGCTCAGTATGGAAAAACTGTTTGCAAGACATTCACAGGGGCAGGCCTTGGACAATGAGCTCCTTTCATTGCGACAGGGTAATCAAGACCTTTTGGCTTATATTGCGTCTTTCAACAGACTGATAGTGGAAACTCGATGGCCTGAGGACAAAAGGATTATGCTGTTTTATAGAGGTCTTCGTGGAGAGCTCAAAGATGTGTTAGCCCAAGTAGTGAATCCCCCGCAAGACTGTTCGGACTATATTGACTAAGTCGTTCAAATTGACCACAGACTGTAGAACAGGAAGGCCGATCGTTCCAAGTTTGATGCTCGAGTATTTTCCAAACCACCAACTCCTACCAAAGGAGTAGACTCCGGGGAACCCATGCAAATAGGGGGCCTGAAAGGACCACTAACACAAAAGGAGCGGGAAAGGAGAAAACAGCTGCAATTATGCCTCTATTGCGGAAACTCGGGGCACTTTCTTCGAGACTGTCCGGTGAAACCAGCCAAGAAGGCAGTAGGAGCTGCAGTTACCAGGGTCACAAACTCTGAGCAGGGAAACGACCTCGCCCGACAAGAATAGAGGTCCTCTTGCCGAGCGTGAAAACCAGTTCCGTGACCTCGCATTTCGTGATACCTATGGTCCTCATTAGCCCTGAACATCCGGATCGATTACATGCGATTGAAGCTTACGTCGACAGCGGTGCCATCGGCAATTATGTGGATCATGAAATGGTTTTGAGGATGAATCTGACTCTTTGTCCAAAGGCTGTAAAGGACGTCATTACTACGGTGGATGGTACGGAGATAGCCTCCGGACCAGTAACGCATACCACCCAAGAAGTGACGCTAGTAAGTCAAGATGGACACCATGAGAAGATCGTGTTCGATGTGATCAAGGCCCCTCAGTTCCAGATTATTCTAGGAATTCCTTGGTTAGAGAAGCACAATCCTCAGATCGATTGGCGAGCAAGAACGGTTCAGTTTCCAGAATGTGTCTCTACTTGTCACCCTCGACCTGGTGTTGCATTGGCAGCAATTTCCTCAGAGGCTCCCCAGTTACCTCCTGAATACCTAGAATTCCAAGATGTTTTCCGGAAGGATCAGGCTAACTCTCTACCTCCTCATAGGTCTTATGACTGCCAGATAGACCTGATACCTGGATCTACTCCTCCTTGTAGTAGAATTTATGCCCTCACCGAGCCTGAGAATCTTCACCTCCGACAATACCTGGATCAATACCTAGCGAATGGGTTTATTCGTCCTTCCAAGTCCCCTGCTTCCTCAGCTTTGTTCTTCATTCCAAAAAAAGAAGGGGACCTTAGAACTTGTATAGATTATCGCGCCCTGAACCAGATCACCATTAAGAATAGATATACGTTACCTTTGATCCCTGAACTCGTAGACCAAGTCAGAAAAGCATGCATATATACAAAGCTGGATCTTAGAGGAGCCTACCACTTGGTACGAGTAAAAGAGGGCGATGAATGGAAGACGGCCTTCCGCACCAAGTATGGGCTATTTGAATATCAGGTCATGCCCTTCGGACTTTGCAATGCCCCGGCCGCCTTTCAATATTTTATGAACTATGTCCTCAGAGAGCTCATAGATGTGTGTGTTGTTGTTTACATTGACGACATCCTCGTTTATTCTTCATCGGAAACTGAACATCGGTAACACGTGAAAATGGTCCTCGAGAGATTGCGTCAACACAAACTTTTCGCTAAGTTGGAAAAATGTGTTTTCAACGTGACTGAAGTTGAATTCTTGGGATTCATATTATCACCTAGCGGAGTGCGTATGGATTCAAAGAAGGTCGATGCAATTCTCAAATGGCCATCGCCATCCTCCATAAAAGGTGTTCAAAGCATGTTAGGCTTCGCTAACTTTTACCGCAGGTTTATCCCCGAATTCTCTCGAATAGTCCAGCCCATCACCGCCTTGTTAAAGAAAAACAAACGTTTTGAATGGTCTACCGAGGCGGAACAAGCTTTCCAGAATTTGAAGACTAGATTTATCCCTGCACCGATCTTAAAACATCCTCGCCCAGAACTCCCCTACATCGTTGAAACTGATGCTTCGAGCCTTGCCATGGGGGCAGTTCTATCACAAAAGGACCCAGTAACCAATCAGTTGCATCCCGTGGCATTTTGGTCCCGCAAATTCTCGCCTCCTGAAATCAATTACACTATTACTGATAAGGAACTTCTAGCTATCAAGTCCGCCTTTAAGGCTTGGCGGCATTATCTTCTGGGGGCCCGACACACCGTTACTGTGATTACAGATCACCGAATTCTGCAATATTTGAAAACCGCAAAAGCTCAATCCTCTAGGCAACTCCGTTGGGCACTATTCTTTGCCGAGTTTGACTTCATAATTACCTATCGACCAGGTACAAAAAACGGTAAAGCTGATGCCCTTTCTCGGATGGGAGTGGAAGAACATTTGATCAATCCTAAACCTGTACCTATCATTCCCGAACAAAGAATTCTAGGTGTAATCGCCACACAATCCATAGAGGAAGTTAAGGATAAAGCCAGGCTACTGCTAACTCCAGCAGACATACATAATTGGCATCTGCAGGGAAAGGACTTTACGGTGAAGGACAACCTATTATATTTCCAAGAACGGTTATACCTGCCCAGCACAGATTTACAGAAAAAGGTAATCTCTTGTTATCACGATTCTTTAATGGAAGGACATCCCGGTATGACCAAGACCTCGGAAAAGATCAAGCGCTACTTCTGGTGGCCGTCTTGGAAAAAAGATATCAGAGACTTTATAATGTCCTGTGGAGTATGCGCCCAAAACAAGAGTCAAAAGGAAAAACCAGCCGGCCTCTTACGCCCTATTGACATCCCGCCTCGCCCTTGGCATACGCTTTCTATGGACTTCATCACCGATCTACCTCCATGCTCCGGATACAATACGATCCTAGTAATCGTGGACCTATTCTCCAAGATGGCGCATTTCATTCCACTCAAAGGCTTACCAACAGCAGCAACTCTGGCCCGAGAATTTCTCGAAAACATCGTCCGACTGCACGGTTTTCCTTCAGTTCTAATTCCGGATCGAGGTAGTCAATTTATTTCTCATTTTTGGCGAAGTTGCTGTCGGTCGGCTCAAATTGATGTGAGACTTTCGACCAGCCACCACCCTCGAACCTCAGAGTTGGATCCACTCCAAGATCTTGGAACACCAGCAGTAGACCACCTGCATTCTACAATCACCCAAGCCTTTAAGGAAGCCGTTTCTCACCTTCAAAGGGCTAAAGAACAATACAAGAAAGGAGCAGACCAACATCGGAAGGAAGCCCCCCAATATCAAGTAGGAGATCAAGTCTGGTTATCCACCAAATATCTACCTCTAAAAGGACCACGCACATTCAACCCAAGATACCTTGGTCCCTATTCCATCACTACCATAGTAAATCCAGTAGCGGTCAAGTTGGACTTGCCCCCTCACATGAAGATACATCCGGTCTTCCACGTCTCTCTATTAAAACCCGTGCAACCTCAAACCCGACTAACTACATCTCCAAAACCTATTCTAGTTGATGGAGAACTCGAGTTTGAAGTCAAAAGCATCCTGGATTCCAAGATCTCCAAATCTAAACTATTTTACCTGATTGACTGGAAAGGCTACGGTCCCCAAGAAAGATCCTGGGAACCTGCAGAATATGTCCACGCGCCTCGTCTAATCAAAAGATTTCATCGAACATTTCCTAACAAGCCCAAACCCCCGGAGAAGCCCGGTTTGGGAGGGGCCTTGAGGGGGGGTTCTGTCATGATCTCTGCTTCCAAAAGATCAGGACTTGCCCGACTCCCTTGGAAGCAGACCCATAACCCCGGTTCCGAGTGCCAGCCAGTCCCAATTGGGACCTTTTGGACCCTGTCTTGGCGCCAGTGGCACCAGGCTCATAAAAATGCCCAGTCCCAGCGCTGGAAGCGCCGGGCTCATAATGCTTGGGTGGACTTACCTGCAGCAGACCATGCTGCTTACTTACCTGCCAGTTGAACCCCTGATCCTCTTCTGTTTGGGACTACTTTTCCTGTTGGGTGGGGCAGGAGCCACTCCCTAGGTTCAGAATACTGGAACTCTTCTGGAAAGCAGGAACTCTTTTCTTACCTAGGCGTGGCTGTGGAAGGAGACACCTAAGCACTACAGGAGGCTATTTAAACCACACCCGATGGATGAATCTTGCTTTGTGTTATTCTTCATTCTCTGCAGCAGAACGCTCATCGTGTCTTCTGCTTCTGATCCTGGGCCTAAGGGAACAAAGGCTTACCATCCTGGAATCCAGTCTTCAGCAGCACCTGTAAAGACCAAGAAAGAACAGGTTAGCACTACGGTCTTCAGTGGCAGCGCATCTCTTACCTGGTCCATCGGCTGTCACCAACGCCTCGCGCTGCATTCCGGCATCTGAAAGACAAAGGCTTACCTACTCTTCGCATGCTCCGGAGGTCTTCGCACTGCATTCCGGCATCTGAAAGACAAAAGCTTACCAGCTCTTCGCACGCTCCGGAGGCCTTCGGCGCTGCATCCCGCATCTGAAAGACAAAAGAAGGTGCGTTTAAAGACATTGGGCAACTTTATTACTCACGTGCCATTACTCCTTCCCACGCCGAATACAGTGGGTATTCCAGCACCCTTCAGCTTCTCTAAAGCTCCGAACTTGTACCTGCAAGATAAAAGGGACGCTTCTATTCCTCACGTGGGTTCGATCCTCAACTCTCATCAGCCCGCCATCCGCCATCGCCGGAACCCTGCAAAACAAGAGATATCATTACAAAAGACTTTTAAGACATTTGAAGTGCCCAGAACTTACCGTTCGTGCAGTTAACGACGGACAGCAGTCCTCTGAGGTCAAGAGGCCTGCACCCTTATCCAGTGAAGAAACTGGTTACGGCACCCTGCCCCGAGGTAGATGGAGAGCTCGGCGTTCACTTACCTAAGGTGAGGGCATTAACCTTTGGGGTTCTACAGGAGAAGAGAAAGGGAAGAGGAGAGAGGCACCCAATAACCCCAGTTCATTAATCCCATATTTTCTATCTGCAGACATCTTACTCTTCGAGTCAGACATACAGTGCACAGAGGTCCAGCCCAAAGAGCTAACCGTGTGTTACACATCACCTTTGAAGATACGGCATTCACCCAGTCAAGACCGGCGCCTCTGCGGGAATCAGGTGAGCGTTACACTTGGCTGTCTGTTGAGCTGCCTTTAGCTGAAACAACACCTCCTCTACGAGGGGCAAGGAGGAGTGAACCAGAGAGCGGGGGAGAATAGACCGAGGATGGTAACCATAAGAGCAAAAAAAAGGTGACATCTTGATGGCGGAATGTGTAGCATTATTATATGCAAACTCTGCCGTAGGTAATAGCGAGACCCAATTGTCTTGCTCAGCATTGACATAAGCCCGTAGATATTGCTCAAGAGTTGAGTTTAATCTCTCTGTTTGGCTGTTAGTTTGGGGGTGGTACCCCGATGATAGGGCCCTCTCAATGCTGAGATTCTGACACAGAGACTTCCAGAACCGAGGCGCAAACTGGCTCCCACGATCCGACAATATCTTATCCGGGAGACCATGAAGCCGAAAAATGTCTTTAATGAAAACTCGAGCCATTGCCTCAGCCGTGGGCAGCCCAGGAAGTGGAGAAAAATGCGCCATTTTAGTAAATGAGTCGACCATTATCGGGATACAAGAGCAACCTTGAGAAACCGGTAAGTCCACTATAAAGTCTGTGGTAATGTGACTCCAGGGATGAGTGGGAATATCGTCTTGTTGTAAGAGACCTTTGGGTAGTATGCTTGCTTTGCTTACAAACAGCACAGGTCTGTACATACTGTTTGACATCCTTAGAAAGGTGGGGCCAGTAAAAGGTCCTTTGAACTAGATCCAAAGTGCCTGTTATTCCTCTGTGACCTGCTGTCTCATGATCATGACACCACGACAGGACTTTGTTCTGTAGTTCCTGAGAAGGCACCCAGAGTTGATGTCCCTTAAACAGTAAGCCATCCTTCTTAATAAGACCAACAGGTTCTGGATGACAAATCGTAGCGTCTTTGACTTGCTGAAGAAACGAGGAAAGTAAACCAATGATCTTGTTTCTTGGAAACATTCTTTCGAGTGTGGTCGTAGGTAGTCGGGTATCATCGGTCTTCCTGGAAAGGGCATCCGCCAAAGTATTTTGGCTTCCTGGTATGTAGGTAATCCGGAAATCGTATTGGGATAAAAAATGCGCCCAACGAGCTTGCCTGGAGTTAATACAATCCATAGATTGTAAGACCCGTAGATTTTTATAATCAGTCCTTATGATAAAAGGATGGCTGCTTCCCTGAAGTAGGTGTCTCCATTCTTCACATTCCTTCTTCATAGCCAGGAGCTCCTTTTCTATGACGGAGTAATTGCGCTGGCTTTCAGTGAGTGTCTTAGATAGGTAGGCCACCGGATGTTCCAGGCCTTCATGTTCTTGAAGGAGGACCGCCCCAACGGCTGCAGATGAAGCATCAGTCTCAAGTATAAACTGTTTGGTTTGGTCGGGCTGCCGTAGGATGGGGGCATGACAGAACTGATCTTTGAGACGACGGAAGCTATCTTCTGCCCGCGGGTTCCAAGCAAATGGCAGAGCGGATTTCTTTAGTAGACTGGTTATGGGCAGAACTATATCCGAAAACCCGGCAATAAAGCGCCGGTAGAAATTTGCTAAACCCAAAAATTGTTGCACTTCTTTTACAGACTTAGGGGCCGGCCACTGAAGAATAGCCTCCACCTTACTTCTGTCCATCTGTACCCCTTGGGGGGTAAGAATAAATCCCAGATAGGGGACTGAAGAGACACCAAAGAGACACTTCTCCCTCTTGGCAAAAAGGTGATGTTCCTTGAGCCGGATTAATACCTCTGTGAGATGTTTAATGTGATCTGACATGTTGTTGGAGAACACCAATATGTCGTCAAGGTATATGACGACTGAGATGAACAGAAGGTCATAGAAAATGCGATCCATAAACCTTTGGAATACCGCTGGTGCATTAACGAGCCCGAAGGGCATCACACGGTACTCGAAGAGGCCAAAAGGGGTTCTAAAAGCCGTCTTCCATTCATCTCCCTTCCTGATTCGGAGCAAATGGTAGGCATTTCGCAAATCTAATTTGGAAAACACTGAGGCCCCTTGTACTGCTGCCAGTATATCGGGTATCAAAGGCATTGGGTAGCGGTCCTTCCTGGTTACTTTATTTAGACCTCTATAGTCTATGCAAGGTCGGAGATCCGAGGAATCTCTCTTAGGGATGAAAAACAGTGGGGCTCCTGCCGGTGACTTAGATGATTGGATAAGACCGTTGCAAAGATTGTCATTAAGATACTTTCGCAAATCTTCTTTCTCCCTATGGGACAATGCAAACATTCTGCCAAAGGGTACCAATGCATTGGGAGTCAGTTCTATGGCGCAATCTTCGGGCCTATGGGGGGGCAATTCTGAAGGAGAAGAGTCGGCAAAGACTGTATCAAAACTCTCTAGAATCTGAGTGACCGAGTGAACTCCCACAGTGGTGTTATGTTCCCTAGAGGATGTTTCCACGGTCTGATAGTTAACCCCCTACAAACAATGTTTTTGGCAATAAGGAGGACTGAAATCCAGGCGATTGGAAGCCCAATCAATGTGGGGGTTATGTTGACAGAGCCAAGTAATTCCCAATATGAGAGGAAAATTAGCGGCCCTAATGATGTCAAACGTTATGTTTTCCGTGTGTTGATGGATGGAGAGTAACAAAGGTTCCATAGATTGAGTTATTAATCCGGAGCTCAAAGGTTTGCCGTCCACGCCTTCCACTTTCTGTTCTTCCTGGCGGTCAATGCGCCTGGCACCAATCCGATTAACCCACAGGGTGTCAGCAAAGTTTCCGGCGGCTCCACAATCGAGGAGAGCCAGTACCTCAATTTGGTTCTCCCCAATAGTGACTCGAACCGGAATCACCATAAGGCGAGAGTCTTCGGTAGGATTGGACGAGCCAATCGACATGGAAACATTGGGACTATGAAAGACCCCTCGACATCCCGTCCCTTCTAGGATCAAGGGCCTCCGTTTTCCGACTGCTTATTGGACAATTCAGGACAGTTCTTTACTAAGTGCTGATCAGATCCACAGTAGGCACACAACCCATGCTCTCTCCTTCTTTTCCTCTCCTCAGGAGTAAGAGAATGACGTGTAGCACCTATTTGCATCGGTTCTTCTATTTGTTTGAGTGAAGCAGGTGGAGGAGAGGGACTGCTTGGGAAGAAGGATCGGCTCCGCCTCTTCTCCTGTCTCCTTTCTGACATTCTGAACTCGAGTTGAAGGGCGGCTGTCATTAAATCAGCTAGCGAGTCTGGGCGAGGGGAGCGAGCCAATTCATCCTTTAGATCTTCTCTAAGACCGCGTCGAAATAAAATGATCTGTGACTGCTCTGACCAACCTGTCTCTAAG
This sequence comes from Ambystoma mexicanum, assembly GCF_040938575.1. Classification (NCBI taxonomy): domain Eukaryota; kingdom Metazoa; phylum Chordata; class Amphibia; order Caudata; family Ambystomatidae; genus Ambystoma; species Ambystoma mexicanum. The sequence goes on along the minus strand of NC_090929.1, from coordinate 1,383,554,240 downwards.
GCCAGTTTTTTGAATGTCGAGATATAAGAGAGCACGTCCGATTGTCCTTGCCGGATATCAAGTAGGTCCTCCCCTGCTGCCAGGGCAAGTTCAGGCCTCTCAAAAGTACTCTTAAGTAAATTCAGGAAGGCCTCGTAGTCCTGAAGCACAGGTTCAGCGCGGGTCACTAAGGGAGTAGCCCAGGATAATGCGTTCCCCGACATGTTGGAAATCATAAAGCCCACCTTAGCATGGTCCGAGGTGTAAGTGCGGGCTCTGAAAGTAAAGTATATTTTGCAGGCGTCCAAAAACTCTCTGTTTCTTCGGCGAGCCCTCGAATTTGCCTGAAGAAAGTGCCATGGGGGGTAAGTCAGTGGATGGTGGTTCCCGGGCTGTTACCATCTGCTTCAGCAGGGCATTCTCTGCCTTCATATTCTGCATCTCTAGAGAGAGGCGCTGGACTGCGGCCACCAGTTCCTGCACTTGTTCAGGGATTGCCATTGTAGGTACCAGGCGTTGCAATCTGTCAACTTTTATGGCTATGGCGTCAATGACTTGACTCCACTCTTCCTCCCCCTCCTCCTCACCTGAGAGATGGTGGTCACTGTCTTCAGGACTGATGGACCTTCGGGTTCTGTAGTCCTTTTCCTTTCTTGTTTGGCGTCCGAGTCTCCCACGAGAGGAAGCCACAGTGGAGGCCAAACAAAGCACTCCACTGGGACTCCGTTCCCGGGAGGGACAAATTAGGGGAAAAAGCCGTAAGCGGCGGAAAAAAACCCTGCTGATGGCACCGGAGTCCTCGTGGAAGCTGGGCTCCGATTGGAGATGGAAGAGCTGGAGGCTACGAGCCACAATGTGAGTAGTACGGGTAAGGGAAAAGTAGAGTACTTGACCAAGGGAACGGAAAGAGGAGCGGGGAGCCGTGGAAAGGCACGGCAGAGAAGGAGGCACGGGAGGCGGGAGCAAAAACAGGGAAAAAAAAGGCAGCAAGAAGAGAAAGAACGTAAACTAGCGTCCGCAACGGGCGGCAGCGAGGGGAACAGCTGACTGCGAGGTTGCAACGCACTACGCTGACTGGGAGGAGGGACTAAATAGGGCCGCAGAACCAAACAGAAAGACTAGACCGCGCGAACGCGTGTTGCAGCATACGTGTAGCGCTTCCCTGTATTTAGTTGAAACTTCGGCCACACACGCCAGGAAAGGATACGGCGTGTGACAGCACGTTCCTAAAGGGCCCTAACCTCAGTAGGTGGACTTTTGTTGTACTTGGGCTTTTCCCATATGAGTATAGACTCGATTTAGAACACGTTTCATATGGTAGCTGTTTGGTAGCTACCAGTAATCTGGTAGCTGTTTGCGAAAGGGGAATGGGTTCCTTTTCTCCTTCTTCCCAGGTCTCCCAGAGCATATCCAGGACATCTCTTGGTCTTCTACCATAAATTAGTTCAAAAGGAGAGAATCCAGTGGACGGTTCTATGACCTTTCATTGTCAGGCATTTCAAAGTCTGCAATTTAAACGTGTATGAAAGTTAAAGGGATGGTCTAGTAAAAATTTGTATTTAAAAAATAGATAGGCAACATAAAAAAAATACTAGCATTCTCCGTTTTAAAACTTCCTATGTAAAATTTTGAGCTATTCAAGCTCAAAATTCGCAAAAGCAAGCACATGGGCGCATCCATTTTGTGAAATGGAGGCTCTCCTGTGCTGGCTTTTGCTTTTGCGGCACTAATGAAGGAAAAGCCAGCCAGCTGTAGTAAACAAAGGCTACCGCTCGGTGGCTTTCCCTTCATTAGTGCTGTAGGCGGAGGACGGGGACCGGAGACCAGAGCAGGAAAGCTGCAGCTGAATCTCGGTAAGTGCTATTTATATATTTTTTTTAAAATAAGCACTAGCTGTGGCTGGAGGAGCCCGGAAAACCTAGAAATAAAACCGCAGCTTTAAAAACGTATTTATTTTGCGGTCGCTTTTGAAGCGACCGCAAACATAAATACAACGTTATTGTGTTGGAAAACGCTGCAGTTTTTCTTTCCAAGTTTCTCAGGCTTCTCCAGCTCGGAGGAGCCTGAGAAACTCGGAAAGAAAAACCGCAGCGTTTTCCAACACAACCGCGTTGTTTCTGCCTGAATCTGCTTTACCATTTGGGGCTCTCGGGCTCCCCACGGGGTCACATGAGTCACATCCCACTCCTGACACCACATGTACAGAAGGCATGGTATAAACAGTAAGATGACAAAGGTGACCACAGTTCAAGGGTGTTTATTGAACTTCAAAAAGTGTTTGAAAAACGCCTATCTAATCCTAAATGTACAGATTGGGCCATCAATATTATATGACCATCAAATAATAATAAAACTGTCCTGGTGGTGTCTTCTCAAAATAAAAAGGCCTATACTAATAAACCTATTGCCAATCTTTACCTCTAAATACAAATAGTGTGGGAATCAATGTTATGTAAAAGAAAGAAGTGTTCAAGAAATGATATGTCAGGATGTTCAGGTGGTTGGCCTACCTTCTCCACATTTTCAGCACGGGATAAGGCAGTACACTCGAGCTTAGCACAGTCTCTGGCTTCTCTAGCACGAGGGTGCAGTTCAAACATTATCATCAGGGTCTTTTGTGCCCAAATATTTGTCTCCCAAAGTCTCTTCTTGCAGAGGGCCTGATGTGACAAACAAACAATATGTTATTTTCCTCTCAGAGTTTCAAACATACTCAATTTCTCAGGTGATTCACTATTCACCTCGGATCCCCCTCAGCCGGGCTCAGCTCCTTTTAACACAATGTTCAATCAGTCTCCATCTGCCGGGCTCGGACCAATTTAACTCACTTTAACAAAAACGTGCTTTATCCCAAAAGCATTCAATTGATCTCCCTCGTTTGGGCTCAGACCAACTTTCCCTATTTTGTCATCAACTTGTTTGGCAGCGTGAACATCGAAAACTTTCGATTGTGTACAGGATTTTGCTTGAGCAGTCGCAGGACCACTTCGATGTACAGTTCTTTGCCACTCTTTCACCTTTCTCAACTTTCATTTGGATACCTTACAGAGAACTTCGAAGGAGCATGCATGTGGTGCCAGATCACTCTGTCAAGGGTATTGTATCTTGGTGTGTTTCAAAGTTAAATAACTCATCTGTTGTTCAGTTTTTACTCGCCTTGGTTATCACATGCGTTTCATACACTGTTTGCTTCAGTGCTCACCATACAATGTTGCCGCTTGTAACCTTGGCTTCAACACAGACCGGTCTGGTATCAGTCTCCCCAACTCACTGACTGTGTTGATTTCACTGGTGCTGCTTTGTTGTAGAAGGTAAGGTCGGTAACACGGTGGCGAGCGATTCTCCCCGCCTTGATTATTGATGCGGGAGAGCCCTGAGTACCTCTGACACACAATGCAGGATTCTTCAGCCTGGTTTGCAGCCGAGCTAAAGTCTCAGTGTTTCCTCTCAGGGATTTGTTTACCACACCCGCCGAGCCCCCAACTTTAACGCTCGCTCCCGTAGAGGAAAGCAAAATGGCAGACTCAATTGAAGTTCAAACAGAGGCAGGCATTTTTATTGAACGCTGATCCCTAACGAAAGTAGCTGCTTTGGAACAAAAAAGGGCTGGGATTTTAGAACCACAATTGGAAGCTCGACCTCCTACTGAATGTCCAAATATGTATTCTCCTGATAAAGGTTTTGACACTATGGTGAAGGCGTTATCAGTTCAAGTCTTTTTTGCTAGATTCTGGGTGATTATCTGATTCGCTCACAAGTTATTAATTTGTTCCATTCAATCAATCAATTCCATTACGTATTGTCAAGAGCAGCGACATTCGATTTTTTCACCAATGCAATCAGGAAGAGTACGTGTTACATCAATAGTCTATTTTCACACAGATGCTATGATTGACTACATTGTTGAATATTGCCAATTATTCTTTAGAGTGGGTTGTGAATGTACGTTTGTGTAATGAAGAGGAGGTGATCATTTGGGGAAAGCTGGATGATTTGGCTGATCAAATGTTACAACTCATGGCCGGGCCAGCAGTCATACCATGTGGTGGCGGAATTATACAGGATTATTCTGCTCCATTAGGCCTGGCGAACAGTGGGAATGTTAACAGTGATGAAACAAACCATTGGGAAGGGCTTGCTGAAATGGTCCGATTGAACAAGCAGCAGTCTTCCTAGCTTCCCCTTTCTGTTGATGTCCTGGAACACCAGAGGACACCGGCATTTGTATGAGCAAGATGGTCTTTTTTACCATAGTGACAATTTTAGTGTAGTAGCCCTATAGGAGACTTGTCTTGTTGAATCTTTGGTGATAGACGGCTGGTGTTAGATTAATAAATTGTCGGTAAAAGGAAATGCCGGAAGACTCATTGTGTGTTAAGAAACCATTGGTGCTGACCAAAATACATTGTGACTCTCCTTATATTTTAGCTGGGAAAATGACTTACCAAGATTCAGGGAGGAGAAAGGATATTTTTCGTATTAACTTATATGATCCACCATATACAGGATCCCATGTAACTGTCATGCAGGAACGGGAGGTCCTGCTTAGTAAAATAACATCCGCTCTACCAATATTGGTGTGCAGTGATTTTAACTCTAGGATTCCAAGAAGTGTTTACTTTGATATTCCCTCTCTTTCCTTTGCATCTTGGCTGGACTGTTATTGCCCCAGAGAAGTTAATTGGGCGGTTCAGCTTTATTGAAAAGGGTTTAGCATGATCAATGGTGCAAAACCCTCTGATTGTCCTTCCCATTTCACCAGGACTTCAACTAACAGCTCTAGTATCATTGACTACATTTTTGTGGCGAGTGATCCCTCTCTGGTTGTTGACATGTGTATGTGTGATCGTAATGAGAGCGATCTTTTTCCAATAGTGCTCAGTCTTGATATTAAGGGCATCGAGTCCCAAAACTATAACTCTGGGTCCCTTTCCATTAAGTCTGTGTCCAGTCGAATTATTTGGACTTCAAACTAAATTGAAAGGGCTGCCATTGTGGTGCAGAGAGTTTTTAGGGATTTCGGACAAGCTGAGTGTACATCTGAGTATAAGTCTGTCTCCCTGCTCAGTGTTCACACTTTGATGAAGTATGAAAGATGTTTACTGTCCATTCGAGAGTCGATTAGCAACAACACAGTGAGCAAAAGCAGGAGGGCCCGGGGTCAGGGTAAAAGGCACCAGTATGCATTCGATAAAGAGATTCAAGAAAGAAAAAGGGCTAATCCTAAAGAGCTGTAGGCCTTGGCCGAATCAGAATCTGATCCCCTACAATATGCCATTAGCTGGAAGTTAATAAAGACTAAATATGCCAGATGGTTGAAACCATCATCAGTGGAAAGACTTAGGTGGTAATTCATAGAATTCAGCGCACGAGTGGCGCACGTGGCTGGCGCACAGTGTGCGCGTGCGACAGTCTGCGCCAGCCGCATGCGCCAAAATCCATATCCGCGCACAGCGTATTCATGGATTTTAACATCCATTACCAGCTGCGACCCTGCAGCAGCGCCAGTTACGCCCCCAACCCCTCCCCATGTGCCATGTACAGCGCACAAATCCCGTACATGGCGCACAGGCCCCCAACCACAAAAACGCCTGTAAAACTCTGCGCACCCCTCTGAATACACGTACCCCACTGCGCGGGGAGTTTCACACGCGATTGGCCGTGTGCGAGTGGGGTACGTGTATTACTGGGGTGTGTGGGAAGATTCACACGCGATTGGGCCTGTGCAAGCGGGGTACGTGTATTACTGGGGTGCGCGGGAAGTTTCACATGCGATTGGCCCTTTGTGAGCGTGGTACGTGTATTTCGGGGGTACGCAGGAAGATTCACACACGATTGGCCCTGTGCGAGCGGAGTACGTGTACTACTGGGGTGCGTGGGGAGTTCCACATGCGATTGGCCCTGTGCGAGCAGGGTACGTGTATTACTGGGGTGCGCAGGGAGTTTCACACGCGATTGGGCCTGTGCGAGCCGGGTATGTGTATTTCAGGGGTGCGCGGGAAGTTTCACACGCGATTGGCCCTGTGCGCACCCCTCTGAATACACGTACCCCGCTGCGCGGGGAGTTTCACACGCGATTGGCCGTGTGCGAGTGGGGTACGTGCATTACTGGGGTGTGTGGGAAGATTCACACGCGATTGGGCCTGTGCGAGCGGGGTACGTGTATTACTGGGGTACGCTGGAAAATTCACACATGACTGGCCCTGTGCGAGCGGAGTACGTGTACTACTGGGGTGCGTGGGGAGTTCCACATGCGATTGGCCCTGTGCGAGCGGGGTACGTGTATTACTGGGGTGCGCAGGGAAGTTTCACACGCGATTGGCCCTGTGCGAGCAAGGTACGTGTATTTCGGGGGTACGCGGGAAGTTTCACACGCGATTGGCCCTGTGTGAGCCGGGTACGTGTATTTCTGGGGTGCATGGGAAGTTTCACATGCAATTGGCCCTGTGCGAGCAGGGTACGTGTATTTCGGGATACGCAGGAAGTTTCACACGCGATTGGCTCTGTGCGAGCGGGGTACGTGTATTTCGGGGGTACGCGGGAAGTTTCACACGCGATTGTCCCAGTGCGAGCGGGGTATGTGTATTACTGGGGTGCGCGGGGAGTTCCACACGCAATTGTCCCTGTGCGAGCGGGGTACGTGTATTAATGGGGTGCGCGGGAAGTTTCACACGCAATTGGCCCTGTGCGAGCGGGGTACGCGTATTACTGGGGTACGCGGGAAGTTTCACACGCGATTGTCCCTGTGCGAGCAGGGTACGTGTATTACTGGGGTGCGCGGGAAGTTTCACACGAGATTGGCCCTGTGCGAGCGGGGTACGTGTATTACTGGGGTGCGCGGGAAGTTTCACACGCAATTGGCCCTGTGCGAGCGGGGTACGTGGATTTCGGGGGTGCGCGCAAAGTTTCACACGCGATTGGCCCTGTGCGAGCGGGGTACGTGGATTTCGGGGGTGCCTGGGAAGATTCACACGCGATTGGGCCTGTGCGAGCGGGGTACGTGTATTACTGGGGTGCACGGGAAGTTTCACATGAGATTTCACTATCAGAACAGGGTACGTGTATCCAGTGGGGTGCGCGGGGAGTCCCACACGTGAATTGGCAGTGTGGGTCCTCCCAGGTGTGCCCTCTACCCCCTCCATGGCCCCTGCAGGCAACCCACACCACAGGGCACTACCCTGCACCCCTGGCAATGTCCCGCAGGCAGCCCATCCACCATGGGCATGCCCCCCAGCCAGCCCACATGTCACCTTCCACTAGTGATCACCAACTCATGTCCCCCAGCACCCCCACCCCCCAGCAGTGAGGCGCACCTGCCAGCAGGCCCCGACTCATGTCCCCCAGCACCCCCACCCACCCAGCATTGACGGGCACCTGCCAGCAGGCCCCGACTCATGTCCCCCAGCAACCCCACCCCCCAGCATTGAGGGGCACCTGCCATCAGGCCCCGACTCATGTCCCCCAGCACCCCCACCCACCCAGCATTGACGGGCACCTGCCAGCAGGCCCTGACTCATATCCCCCAGCACCCCCATCCCCCAGCAGTGAGGGGCATCTGCCAGCAGGCCCCGGCTCATGTCCCCCAGCACCCCCACCCACCCAGCAGTGAGGGGCACCTGCCAGCAGGCCCCGACTCATGTCCCGCAGCACCCCCACCCACCCAGAATTGACGGGCACCTGCCAGCAGGCCCCGACTCATGTCCCCCAGCACCCGCACCCCCCAGCAGTGAGGGGCACCTGCCAGGAAGGCCCCAATTCATGTCCCCCAGCACCCCCACCCACCCAGCATTGACGGGCACCTGCCAGCAGGCCCTGACTCATGTCCCCCGACACCCCCACCCCCCAGCAGTGAGGGGCACCTGCCAGCAGGCCCTGACTTATGTCCCCCAGCACCCCCACCCACCCAGCATTGACGGGCACCTGCCAGCAGGCCCCGACTCATGTCCCCCAGAACTCCCACCCCCCAGCAGTGAGGGGCACCTGCCAGCAGGCCCCGACTCATGTCCCCCAGCACCCCCACCCACCCAGCATTGACGGGCACCTGCCAGCGTGCTCCAACTCATGTCCCAACAAACAACATGTCCTAACAAAAGAGACCCATGTCCCTAAAGCCAACCCTAATCCCCCTTGCCCCCCAATCCAAGCATGCAATCATCCACAGAACCCACTCCCAAATTACCCATGCCATGATAGTCTAAATGAACCACCATGCCCATGCAGGAATGCACAATGTAGCCACACAGTGGCAACACGTGACTGAGGAAATGTTCCATGAGACATGCACAAAACCAATGACAGAACACAACACCAATTCAGAAGTTATAAAAATTGTATTAAAAACATAATGAACTGACTTGGAGGAATAGTAAAAATGAAAATCAATGTACAATGACCGATTTAGAAAAAAAAGATTGTAAATCCAATGAAGGAAAAATCATGTACAATAAAAAAGTGGTGCATTGCCAATGTCCATAACAAAAACATAATCCAAATAAAAAATAACCATTGATCCATGGGAATATAGAAAAAGAAAGTATGTACAGGTCTGCAACTATATACAATGTAAGTCCAAATGGTCCATGATCCACAAACAAAAGGAAACCTACAAAAAAGTCCTATGAAGAAAAAACTATATACACACACGAAGTGGAGCAATGTCCATTAACTCCAAATTAAAAGAAAAACAAAGGAAACCTAACACTATCTGACTATATACAATGGCGGCGGGCAAGTCCTGCGGCTCACTCTGTGATTTCCCGGGACAGGGCATCATCGAACTCCATGTCGATAACCCGGAGGCGGGACTCTGCCCTGGCCCCGAGGTCTCGCAGGGATGCACTCATAGCCTGTTCCAACTCCCTGCGAGTTGCCTCGAGGCACTCTGCCCACCTCAACGCCCGACGCATGGAGAACTCCGCCCTGATCATGGTGAGCCGCGCCTCTTCTGCCCGCCGCCACTCCGCATCTATACGCTGGCCCAACCGCAGCCACACGGAAGACACACCCATTCCAGGGTCCTCCTGCCCTCTGGCCAATGCCTGCCCCTCTGATGTTGATGGCCCCGATCCATCATTGCTCCCATCCAGAGCCTGCTGCTGTTGCTGCTGTCCATGTGCCCTGTCCGATGCATGCACATCCTCCATCTGCTGGTTTCCAGTTGTTGGGGTGTCCACCCCTGCTGGACTGCCGACTCCCGACTGTGGCAGGGATGGGATCTCCACCAAGCTGGCTGTGTTGCAGGCCCGGCTCCAGCAGGGAGGTTAGGGGGGCCAGGCCCCCCCCCAAGGCTAGCCCCTGGCCCCCCCTAGAAAGCAGGGCCAGACTGGGAACCAAAAGAGGCCCTGGAAAATTTGATCAAAGTGGACCCATATTTCGCTGCAATAGCGAGCAATATTAGTGCACAGGAAAATATTACTGCACCAAGGGGCACTATTGCAAAATAGGGCTGATCAATTCCATCTAATTGAAAACAAGCATTGGCAATGCCAGCAGTTTGTGCAGGCATGGGAAGAGCCCTTTCCAAGCACCGCCGTATTGGTATGAACTGCCCATTAATGGTAGCAGGTGCAAAATGGTGTGAGTATCTGGGCACCTATTAGCAGTGCCTGGCAAATGCCTAATACTCTTATACACAAGCCCGAACTGTTGGCTTTACCAGTGTTTATTTTTAACAGGACTTAAGTGAAGGGCATGCATAGTGCTTATAAATCAAGTGGCTAGAAGCAGACATGGTGAAGACATTTTTCATTTTTATTACACCAGTAGTGGGTTTACAACTCCAATTAAGTCATTAACTCTCAGAAGGCTGCTTCAACAAAACACTGGCAGGCACTTTGAGTGCACAGTTTGATGGTAAGGCTTGATTAAAGCAAAGTCAGAGAGTTCTCTGGAGTAGGTGTTTTTGGCAGGGAGGGACGGGTACTGGGTGGGAATAGCCATAGGGATTATCATGGGCAGTCAATGGGTGGGCAAATAACCAAACAACACCTACACGCTGGGTGTCCCTCCTCATAGCCGATTTTTCCCCATCTATACTTTAATGCAATAGTTTTGTTTTATAGCTTTAAGCGATCGTGTAGTGAATATTACAGCAGAGGAATCCCACGACATGGGGGTGTGATTGCAAATGTGATTCTTAAAGCAGGGGGTGAAATATTACAGCACAGGGCTGGACGATTTTGGCGCAAATACATATGTCAAGGGTGGTTACAAATCAATAACCACACTAATACCAACACCATACTCTGTGTTCCTAGCATTACTTTTTGCCTGTTCTGCTGCCAGTCCATCAGGGCACCCATTTTTGTTTGTTTAATGATGGGTAGGTCATGCTACAGCACAGGGCTGGCTTTATGCAGGGCTAAGGGATTACATAATATGGAAGGGGATTTTTCTTATGTGCAAGAAATATTACAGCATGGGGCTGGGGTTTTACACACCAGGGGAACCATTGAGCAGTGGTGGGCTGGAGGATTACACAGCATGCACAAGCTGTGGGGTGGGGTGCTCAGCGTCGCGAGAAGACAACGGCACATGCAGGCAGGCACCCATGAATCAGCTGGCCAGATATGAAGTTATCATTGGGCCGGAGGATTGGGCAGATGGAGGGGAGGACAGAGAGTGTGTGGAGCAAGGGGGTGGGCAGGGCATAATGTACTAGCCGACGATTGCTGAGCAAAGAAAGATTTAGTGCAGGTGTTTTTGGGAAATAACAGCACACTGATATATTACAGCACACAGGGTGGGGCGTTGAAGTGCAAGAAGAGAGATGCACCCCACAGGGAGCGACTGTACCAGTAAAAGAGGCCAATGTTACAGCGGGAAGTGGCCGGTGCAGCAAACAGTGAGAATATTACAGCACCTGGCTGGAAGAGTACAGCACTGGGAGAGCACCCCACCCCCACTGAGAATGTTACAGCACAAGGGGGTAAGCACCTTGCTAAGTGCCACCTTCAGGCCCGAGCTGTCATCTGCACACCCTGCAGCCCCCCCATATGCAGCCATAGACGTCTGGAATCGCTAGAATGTGTTATTGTTCTCGCAGACACAGAGGGGCCCAGAAGCAGAGATGCAATGTTAAGGCACCCAAAATACAACCGGATAAGATAAGGGGATGGCGGAGGGGGGTGCTGTAACACCCACTCCCACTCCCCCACATACACAACTTCTCCCTGTCCAGAAACAGCATAACCTTAGACCTGGTTATCAGGGCTAACTCTGGCGGCATGCAGACCTCACCACCTACCACAAGCATGAAAGATGAGACAGCGGCTGGCCAGGATTGGGGTCCATTGGCAGAACGTTGTGGGAGTGAGTGAGATGGAAGAATGGAGGTTGCTTCTAGCGAGGGTTGAGTTACACTGGTAGAGCTGCGTGTGAAGGAGCCACTGACTGTAATGGAATAACGGAAGGTGTTGCAAGCCAGGATGGAGGGTCCAATTGGCAGATCTGTGTATAAGCCTCTGTAATGGAACAACAGAGGTTGCAGCTAGCCAGTATTGAGGTTCATTGCTAGAGCTTTATGTGAGCCACTGTTATGGAACAACAGGGGTTGCTGCTGGCTAGGATTGAGGTCCATTAGCACAGTTTTGTGAATAGCTGTAATAGAAACAAATGGGTTACTGCTGGTAAGGGTGGAGTAGTAGTGACAGTCAGATGAGCTTTGCGTTAGTTGCTGTAATGGAACAGCAGACGTCAATGGAGGTCAGTGCTGAGGCGGTGTATGGCTCTAACGTACTGGAATTGCGGGGGTGTGGAAGGTCAGGATTGGGAAGAGGTGCATTAGCAGAGCGGTGTGTCAGCCTCTATAATGACATAGGTAGGGACTTCTTTAGGTCATGGTAAGGTACATTTGTAGAAGTGGGTGTGAGTGGCAGTACTAGATTGGCAGTTTAGTTTGGTCTTGCATAGCGGAGCTGAAGTGGATTTTAATAGGTCTACGGACTGCCAATGTTCCCACTACACCCCGATAACCATCCCCATTCAGTTCGGAGCCAGATGATCACGGCTCAAGGATTGGATGTTAGGTAAACAGGGTGCTGGTTTTCAGTATAGCTCAGGCAGGGAACATTAAAGCACAGGAAGGGGAATGTTAGAATTCATGGAGAGCATGTTAAGTGACGCCGGCTGGTAAATGATTACAGCACAGGGGGAACACATTGTAAAAGAGGTGGAGAATATTACAGTCCATGGCATCACAGTAAGAAAAAAGTTTAGCACTTGCATACAGGATAGCAACACAAGGAAAACATTGTAGCATGATGGCTAGAAAATATTACAGCACATTGGAAAAGGTTTACCGCAATGGGTGAGAGTGAGGGTCAGAAGCACTCGGCAGAGGGGCACGCACGTACAAATAATCCCTTACCTTTCAGGTCTGGCTACTGTCCTCAGCTGCTCTCAGCCCCAGCCACAGCCTCACTTGGGTCACATGCTGCTGTCTGCTAAAGGAGGCAGTGTGGCACGCCTCACCTGGTTGGTAGGCTGTCTTTCTTGAATCTGTCAGAGGATACAGTGAACACGGGCACAGCACACGGCATGTGCCCGGTACCAGCACAGCACTCAGACTGTCTGTCAGCAGTGTCTCTCAAGTAGCAATGGCACGTTTACTCACGGGACCAGTAACAACGTGCATGCGACTCGACAGCACAGAGCATACTAGGGCACATGTGGTTTCAATGCACAAGCGCCCTAGTGCGACGAGAGCACAAGACCCAAAATCCATGAGCAGGGGCGGGCCTGGCAGGCAAACAAATCATGCAGTGAACAGCCACACCCAGGCTGGCCAGTATGGATACATATATCCGAATGGCGAGTGATAGTTTCATTTTGAGTCCCCATGTATCCTTCCCCCAAGAAAAGAGGCCATATGGCCCGAGGCCTACGGGGGAAATTCCTAGTGTCCTGGTGGGTCAGTCCAGCCCTGCTAGAAAGGAGGCCTTGTCAGTGGTGTGAAGTTTGCTTCCTTTTCCTTTTTTTCTTTTTTTCATCAAAAGGTTGATTCTATTTTAACTATATGCAATAAAAAAAACGAAAAATAAACGTTAACCACCACTGGGTCCCAGGGGGTGTAGCGGGAGCGTACGGGGGTAAAACAGGCTGGGGGGATTTTGCAGTTAGCATTCTGAGGGGCTGCACTGCAGGAGGCTCAGTCAGCATTTGTTTGCTTGCTCTGGACAATGATTTATGCCCCACGGCCATGAAAGCAGAAATGACCAGGGATATGGAGGGCCATTCATACCTCTAAGTAAGGTAGCACACTTGCTCAAGCAGGCTGCCTACAACTATCTAGCAAGATCCTGCATTGCTTTTTTATCTGCACTTGTAATCTTACTTACGTTTCAAACCTCTCATTTATAAGGTAGCTATTGTTTCAAACCTATCTTCTGTAATTGAATGTAGGTTTTTATGTGTGGGATAAACTGTTGTTCCAACCTAATAAGATGGTTAACTATAGAAAACAATAAATGGCAGGTGATGATGCTTGGACACAGATTTCTACATCAAGTGCATACACGGCTGAGGACACTGACAAGTTACAATGACTGGAACACAAGATACTGCAAGCATTTTTAGGCCTTTTTGGTCCAGCAGTTTGGGCAGAGCTGATCACGTTAGTGGCAGGGAGGCCAAGGCTGATTCATAACTAACGGTATGGAAGCCTGACCAAAGCAATGGCAGTGGTTAAGATTGTTTCATAGACTTACATCCATCAGACTGAGAGCCCTTACAAATTCCATTCAAAGTATATATTCTGCTGCATTAACTACTTGAGTATAAGTGAAACAGTAAGGTTGGTAGTAAGAACAATGTAATTCTGGAGGGGAGAGTTTAGTCAAATCAAAGTGATTTGATATAAGGCATTGAAGTAGGCTATTTGGTGTAAGCCAGAACAATTGCATTGGACCACCGATAGGATGGAGAAAGGATGTTTAGTGGGATACACATTCAATGGACGTGTTTGGTCGTTCACCCATCCATTGTCATGTTAATCTCTATGGTATTCCCAACAACTACCTGCCCCCCTCCCTGCTGAAACATACCCTCTTGGGTACTCTTGAGCTAGCTCTGTCACAAAGTAATATCACACGTTGTGCTGTTTTGGGCCTGCTTGTGTTATGTCTAAGCATTATTTTCAGTGTTCAATGACTTAATTGCCTCTGTAAATGAACTCCTGTTGTATTAAACCATCTCTTAACATGGTGTTTTTTCAGCCAGTAGATTTAAAAGCAATATGGCCTCCTCACATCTGTTCCTTGCACTGGAATCCTAAAACAAGCAATTGCAAAGTCAACCATTTTGACATGTGTATAAGTATTGCATAGGCATTTTCCAGACAATGACATCAAATGCCTAGCTACTCGCACCATTTTCTAGATGTTCCCACCTTATTGCCAGGTGATACCCTTATGGCAGTGCCTGGAAATGCCTTTTCCATGTGTTTTCAAAAGCCCTAACTGTTGGCTTTGCCAATGTGTGTTGGTTTCAGTTTATCTCCCTAAGTGAAAGTATATATGCCCTGACGTAGGAGCCTTGTTTGCAACGCCTAGGGACTCAAACAGCACCTCACTGTGTTGGTCCAACAAGAACATACCTGAACATATCAAGGCTAGGATTGCAAGTATGGACCAACTTCAGATCATCTTCTCATAGATACTTAACAGTGGGGTTCTGACCTAAATGGTATGCATATTTGTCTGTGTGGAAGCCTAGGCTGCCAGGCCAGAACTTTTCATGAAATGGGCAGATGAGTACTGCCTTAAACGTCATAATATTGGAGTAACAATTAGCAATGTCTGTATGCAAACTGAATACATAATGTGTATTGTGGGTCTTGTTTGAAAAGTATGATATAACTGCTAGGTTTTTAGGCAGTGCCAGAAATTGAAGTTATTTACTGTGGGATCCCACCAGTGACAGAAGGGGAGGGGTTGCGACATTGGAGGATTGTTCCCACTACCCCCAATAAACATTTGGCTCTCAGAAGATTGATCATGAAACCTTGAAAATAACACAAGAAAAGAGCATTTCTTAATATGCTTCTGGCAACGTATAAACGGTGCACATTTGTTAAATGTAAAAAAAGGGTATTGAAATATTTCCTGCTGAGTGCAATCAGAGGTGGATTTAACAGTCGGACAATAGACAAATGTCTGTGGGGCACCCTTGCTCTGCCTTTCTCCCCTCAAAGTCAGTCAGAGCTGCACAGGTCCTCCCACTGACGCCTTATTTTTTTAACATGTCTCAGAAGCAGATTATTTAAAATAGGAAGTGATTAGTGATAGGAAAAGGTAGTTTTTTCTTTTAATGCACTATTTAAGTGTGGCTGTTGGGTGATAATGAATTTAATTTCACTTTGTGCCTGTATGGGATTTTTGTAAATTCTGATTAATTAGCATTCTGGAGCTTGAGGGTTCCAATCAGAATGGGGAAAATAAAGTTACAATCAAAAATCATTTTACCGCCACTTTTACCACTCCACGGGACTTGGAAAATTGCCACCTATGATTGTTACTTTATTGATAAAAGCAAGCAGATTCCAAATTGTTAATTGTGTGAAAGATTAATACTTTTCCAGACACATAGTTCAAAAGTGAAGTGAAAAGGCTGTGTTTCCTATGTTTTGCTATTTACTTTTCCAGTACTTTGTGGAAACAATTCAAATTGCCTGTAGGGGCCCTGAAGTACAAACAGTAGCATTCCCCTCTATGCAATTTAGGAATCAAAGCAAAATTTCCCCAATACTCTTTTTTATCAACCCGATTCTACAATGATGAAACAATGATGAACACATTGTCGGGTTGGTTTATCATGTGACTTGTGCATTTTTTAAAGCAATCTGTATAAAAGTGAGTATTATTAGTTGTTATTGTTTGTGACTCATTACAAACCTTTACAAAAAAAGTTAGTAAAGTAAGAAAAAGAAACTAAATAAATGGAAAAAGAAAAGTAAAGAGAAAAATCGAATACAGGAACTTACAAATTAAACAGCATTTTTATTTTCATGGCTATAAATCATTGGTATAAAAGTATGCAATTCATAACAATAAAAATGTTTTCCTATAAATCATCCCAATCACTTAAAATGTCTTTTATATACAGAGTAACATGGTAAGCAGGGTATAAGTACCATTTCAAAATCTGTACAAAAATTGACTTTTGTGCAAAGACCCAGAATTGTAAAATTTCCAGTATTTAAAACCAAACTTCAGTACATATTTGTACCAACTTTAGCTTGGCAGATGTGTGGTCAATTACCAACATTTCAGGCTACGATGACATTCTGGCTTTGCCCCTTAACCAAAGTGTGTAATCCTGGGAAAATCATTTCATCTCACTGTGTGCTTCCTGCCAAAATTAGGAGCCCCGGGAAGTGATCCAGTTTTCAGTATGGTTTAATAGATGGGCCGCACAGGGGTCAGGGCCAGCCAAGGAGACATACACACATCTTTCTTTGGAAAATACAAGGCCACATTTATTGAGCAAAATTGTGACATTCAAAATAGCAAAGTAGACATGTCAAATAAGAAGTCATCATGGACAACTGCATTTTATAAACAGTATGGAAACAGTATGTACTAGACAATGATGTATAGGGGTGACAGGGGAGCAGCAGCCCCTCCTCCCTGCCACATCCAAACGGGAGTGATGCCAGGAGGCCAGAAACCCTTCAACCTCCACTGTCTGCCTCCTGATCCCACCAAATATCCTGTTCCTTGTTTCAATATTTATCGAGGAGTAGTGGGCTGTCTTTCACAACAAAATAGCTGGACTACAAGCACCTCCTACGTGGCCTTCAGGGAGTAGCGACAGTATTCAGGGAGGCATTATTGAGCGCACACTATGTTAGATGGAATAAGGACTGGCGTCCTCGTTGCTCAGCCCCTGCAGAGGAGGAGGTGGCATCATCCTCGATTCTTCCCAGCCTGGCCAAGAAGACATGGTGGGGGAAGGGTGGGGTGGGTGGGAGTGATTGTAAATGGGAATGGTAGTCAGGCGGAACTGTTGGAAGGTGACAGGGGGTGATATTGAAAACACTATTTTTTCTGCTTCTCTTTTGCTCAATACTGTTTTTTATACCTCAATTATAGCAGTATGTTGAAAAAAGGTACAAAAAATATTTCTTAAAGCATGAATACATGGGAATAATCTCTCAGACTCTTGTTAAGGGCCGCAGACTCTTGTTAAGGGCAGTATACAGCTTTCATTTTTTTTCATTTTTGGCAAACCTTTTCCATATGGAGATACGGGAGCATATGGAAGATGAAGTGAGTAGCCAATGGAAGTTCAAGGTAGTGAGGAAGCTTATGGAAGGAAACAAAGGAGCAAATGGAAGAGAAGAGCAGAAGACTGTGGAAGGGGTACTGGAGAGCCTGTCATTTTGGAAGGGATGAGCAGGTGGAAGGCGAGAGCAGGTTTCCCATATGAACAAATTGAGTGAACCTGGGCAAATCACCTCATGTCAGCAAAACCTGGTGAGGTGAACAGGCTGTTTCCAGTTAGAGTAATACCCCTAAACATACAGCTCCAATAGTAGAAAAAGACAACTTCAAAAACATGCAAAATTTGTTTCACTTATGACAGCGAATAACGACTCCCACCATAAGATCCACACCCATGCCCCACCTACCCGGGACCATCTGTCAGCCTTGCCCAAGAATTCATTCGGCTTAAATCTGGCAGGGAGTGCAATCCCAACAAGCATCTTTATCAGACATTCAAGTAGTCTTGCGGGTAAATATGTCAACCCGTAGTCCTAACAACCTGGGTTTGAATCCAGGCTTCTGCACCTTAAAAAGCAGTCTAACAGACTAAAGACGTTAAGGGCAAATTTAGGGCAAATGGATTTTTCAGATCCAGGAAGACATGTTTTGCCGGATCACGAATCTTAGAAAAGTTTGGCCCCCCTGATCACAATCCTGGCCCACCCAGATAAAAATTCCTGGAGCCGGGCCTGCTGTGTTGGTCAGGCCAGGTCCACAGGGGGCCCTGGTGGAATCTGGGTCGGAAGACGGCAGGGAGAACGACTGGCGCATAGTCTCCACAGAGCAGGAGAGGTCCGCCAGAGTGTGCGACACATGTAGGAACCCACCGACCAGGGCCCCTCCCAACAGTGCCACGTTGCGACGCTGCTGTTCGTGATGGCGTGCGTGCTCCGCCCAGGAAGCACGCACATCATCACGAATGTCACACGTGCGCAACGCGACACCAACCGGGACGGAGCCCATACGGTCGTGGGACCCCTCATCCGCAGGTAGTGGAGAGGCAGATGACGTGGCACTCCCCCCTACCTGCGGATGGGCCTGAGACGGGGCATCCCTGCTGGTGCATGGTGGTGCAGTCACAGGGGCAAGGACAGTGACATGCACAGGCCCCTCCGCGGTGACCTGTGCTGCCTCCTGACCCTGGCCCTGGACTGCACCACTTGCACCAGTGGTACTACCCCCACCAGGCCCCATGTGCGGCTCGGTAGTGGGCTCCTCCTCCTCTGTGGAGACCACCAACCTGGATGTCTCTGCACCGTCTTCCGCCATTGGAAGCCCCTGTGGGGACTCACCCGGCCCTTCCGCTACAGCTGTAGTGGCAGATGTGGCACCAGCCCCCTCGCTCCCGGATGATGGCAATTCCTGGGAGGGTGGCTGGGCCTTGCGTCGCCACCCGTTGGAGGCATCCCCGCCGCTTAGCTCCACAGCGCCGTCTCCGCCCTCTTCTTCACTTGACGCTGCGTAGAGGGAGACATAGAACACAAGCATCAGGGTACAGTACAATATTCCCCTAGACAGGAAGCAATAACACATGAGTGGCACTGTCAAATGACACTTCCATCCTGTCCGTCCACAACATATGGGTGAATGCACACAACACACATGCAGAAACAGTCCCGGCGCCTGCAATCAACATCAGCATCCATGTACAAGGGCCTCCGTTAACCAAAATGTTGCCTTCAAACTCACATGCATCATGGCTCACACTGATCCCATGCACACACATCACCGGAGGGTCATGCATCATGGCTTGTACACCACAGACACAGTGGATAGACACAGTGGATACAACGGTGGCGGCACTGCATGAGTGAATCTACACAACATCACGGACATGTGTCATGTATCCATGGCGTTTCAAAGTCACACACACACTTCTCAGAGACACACACATGTGCACCATACATGTACATGACCGCAGCAACCATCCCTCACACCCCCTCCATGTCCAAGAACAGAGACTGGCATGCTTTCATGTGTGCTTTCCGCATACAGCTCCCCATGTTGCATTGGAACACATGCACCATCCATGTGGTTCAAACATTACTGGTCTCACATGCATGACCATGATGTCCCTGCACACACACATCCATACATGGCCTATGTCACACATACAGGCAAGTATCAGACTACCAGCACACTGCAACATGCCCTGTTTCACACAGCAATGCTTGGCCACTCACCGCTCAACTCCAGACGGGTCTGCCTCCGAAGAATCTGGGCGTGGAGCGCTGGTCCTACGCGTTCCAGGACACTCATCTGGATGTCGCTCATGCTGTCCCGGCCCCCCTCCGCGAGGCGCTGGGCCTTGTAGAGGGTCCTGGACCTGAAGTCCTCCCAGCGCTTCCGGATGTGCTTGATGTCGCGGGTTGCCACCCCCTCCGCGTTGATGGCAACCACTACGTCCTCCCAGATCCTCTCCCGTCCTTCCTTGTTGGCGCGTGATGTTCCGAAGAGGGCATCATAATGCCCCAGGACATGGCCCACTAGGACACCAACTTCCTTCTCACTGAAGCTGGTGGCCCTCTGCCTCTCTGGCTGGGGGTCGCCAGTGGTCTCAGATGGTGTGTGCCCCGACATGGTGACCCCCGATGCAGGCGTGGGTGGGCAACTGGGTCCTGGGGCTGGGCTGTGGAGCGATGGTATCCCAGTCGGGAGTCTTCTGTTCCAGCAGGGGTGGACACAGCAACTGGACCCCTGCAGATGGCTGACGTGCAGGCACCAAATAGCAGGGCACGTGGGCAGCAGGCAGGCAGACAGCAGCAGATGGCTGGTGGGAGCGTGCTCTGGGCTCTTGGGGGCAGGAAAATGGCCTTTTGGGCAGAAGCGTGGTCTTCCGTGTGTTTTGGCATGGCCAGCTTGATACGGAGTGATTTGGCACGTGAAAAAATTGCACGTCAGCGTGTAATTCGAGGAAAGGCCCTTAGCGCGTAAGCGTGTCTGACATAGCGTGCACGGGCGTTTCCCCCGTGACGTGGGCATAGTAGATCAGCGCGCGTGTGAAAAAACTGCACATCTGCGTGTGAATGCGTGTAATCCGAGGAAAGGGACTACGCACGACGCGCACGGGCGTTTCCCTCAGCACGGGTTAAAGGTGAGCGGGGCCAGCAGTTCGCTGTACGTGCCTTTCGTGGAGACCGACATGTGTTGCTACTTCGTGTTGTTTCGTGCGCCATCACAACTTCACAGCGGATCAAGGACGTATCTCTTCTTTTGGTGGGGGTATTGGCTATGTGTGTTTTTCATTATCACGCTAGTCAGACGGTGAGTCCCGCACGCTATTTTTCCCACTGCGGGTGCCCCTGTGTATCGCACCCGTTTTCGAGGTCATAGTAACCTGCGTGTCCCACGTGTACGCGTTTTTCGTGTTACTGGGTGCCACCGCGTACTGCGGGAGGTTGATTCCACGCACGTAGGCTGCAGGGTTGCGTGCACGGTTTTACTGCAGTTTTGGGGTGCCTGAGCGTTGCGTGACCCATCACTACATCACCGGGGTCACATACATTCTTGCAGATGCAGGGGGGCTGTTAACATCTTGCATCCCACCCCCTTCACCCCAACTGCCCAGGACAATTGTGGTGTACACCTCCAATTGGCACTCCTCCATCTGTGCCGGCACTACTCCATCTGTGCCATGGTTGGGAGGCCACCAAAGGTGAGGGGCGCCTCAGCTGGGCATCCTCCTTGTGGCGGGCATGGTCAGGGACGTGGCCGGGGTGACCATGGAGTAGGGGGACTCCAGGGTGTCCAGGGTGACCGCAGAGGGGGAAGAGGCAGGGGTGCACCACTTGAGCACGATGTTGTGCCATGTGTCGGTGCAATCATGCCACCACCCCCTGTGGTTCTGGGAGATGCAGCTTCTGCATCTGGCACTGGCGCCCGTGTGACCCAGCAGTCTGTTTCATCGACTGCCACGGGCCCAAGGGTAGTGGTAGCTGCAGGTGCAGCTGTGGACACCACCACCCAGGCTCAGGGTCTGCCAGCACAGGCTGCGTTGGCACTTGAAGAGCCCTTGGAAGATTTACAACAGGCCAGGAGGGAAACCATAGGTGCACGCAGGGCTGCCCTGACCAAGACATGTGTCCCTGGGGCAGTAATGTCATCTGCTGCCCCGAACAGCCGGGTGTTGGCAAGTGCAGGGGCAGATGCAGCCAACAACACCCCGGTTGTGAGTCTGCCAACCAGGACATTCGCGGTCAATGACCCTGCCACAGCGGATGTTGCTGCGCAGGGTCCATTAGAGGGCACCCAGATGCCACTGACGCAAGTCAGGCCTTTGGTCGTCCCTCCACCTGCCACTCCCTTGGCTCAATCCACCGGTGCTACTGGCCATAGTGATCAGGGCGGCATTTGCCAGCCAGGGTCTGCGTCACAATCCAAGTGGAGGAAGGTTGCACCTGCAGCATAGGCTGGGACCCCACACACAGCCACGACCTCCTGCATGTCGAGGAAGAAGCCTTTCTGCAACCAGGAACTGGACTTCCTCGTGGACTACGTGCGGGACCACAGCCATGACATGCTAGTGGGTCCTAATTGTCAGACTACGGCTGCCCACCGTGATACCGTCTAAAAGCAAGTTGCGGAACATGTGAGTGCATTCAGCCATGAGGTGCGCACGGTGCAAGAGTGCAAAAAGCATTGGAATGACCTCAAACGCAGCGCTAAAGCTAAGCGGGCCTCAAATTACAACTTCACTCTGGTGACTGGCAGTGGGCCTGCACCTGAGGAGGAAGACCTCACTCCGCATGAGTCACTGGTTGCGGAGTTCATACCATCTGAATCAGTCGAAGGAGTGGGAGAGATGCTGGACTTTGATGCCCAGTCCAGTGAGTGTTGCTGCGTGTTTGTTGAGGACATGTGTGTTTTACTTGTGTGATGTGTTGTGCATGACTGCCACTACATGTCACGTGTACATGATTCTGATGTGCAAGTAATGCAATGCTTCCCTGATGCATGTCTGCTCTTCTGGATGGTGGACATGTGGAGCGGATGGGGACTGTCCGCATCACCACTATTGCACCCTACTCACATGCTTGTCACCAGGATGCCCCTCCAGTCCATGTTCCAGCTCACTGGCCCTTCTGCATGTAGCGTGGGGTGACCTTCCTCTCAGCCCAGGGACTATGTCATAGCATGACTGACGTGCAAGTGTCCTCTGCCTGCATGCAGGTACTCCATGTAGGCATGCTCCCTTGCCCCTCCACCCCCCCCTCTGCACCCCAATTCCACCTTAGCACTGGTATGCTTCAATTTTGCCGTTGAGTACTTCCCTGTTCATGCGTCCTGTGTACATGCTAACTTCCAGCAGCCAATCTGCCAGACATATGCTGTGTGGTACATCCTTTGTACTTGATGCAGGGTGTCTCACTTGGACTGTGCAGAGGTCAGATGCCCCGCAGGGACATGAGTGCCCATTCATGCTCCATGTGTATTCCATTCATGCCCCTATGTGTCCTTGACTGGATGATCATTTTAGTACGAGTCCAGGGGGACCTACATTGCATGGCATTTCATCCGCCTTCCCATGTCCACTGTGGCTCAGTCCTGTGTCGCACACATGTTTAAGGTGTGACAGTCTGTGTGGGTCACAGGCCTCAGCCTGTTTAATGGCCAATGACTCTGTCCAACTGGTGTAGTGTCTTCTTCACACGTGGGTGTACTCCGGAGGTTTCATTGTGTGTCCTGCTTACTGTCCCATCATCATTTGCTGTGTTGTCACTTGACTCACATGATGCAGCTGATGCTAGTCTACACTGTCTGTCAATACACAGGTCTATGGTCAGCCTTTTGATACCATGCTAGGCATCCCTGCATTTGCACTTGGGGGGAGGGGTGGTTTGCTTGTAGCCATGCTAGCCATTGAATGCACATTGCACGTGATGGCTGAAGTTGACCTTGCACTGCCTTCACATTTTCAGATACACATCATGAAGTATTTGTACATGTAGACAGTGAGTAACGTACAAATTTGCTGCACTGCATCGACCCACTTCTGTGCAAAATGACACCATTCTACATGCCTAATCACAGAAGCAGTGTCAAGTTCACCGAGCATGCAAGGCAGGTTCTCTTTTGTGTGTGACATGTCTGCTTGATGTGTTTGGTGTCTGTGTGATGTCTGTGTGTGTGTGTGTGTGTGTGTGTGTTGTGTGCTTCTGACATGTGTAGTGACCTTTTTTCTCTCTACTTTTCAGATGATGACGCAATGGAGCCAGAGGATGGTGTTGTCATGCCAGGCACAGAGTTGTTATCACTACAGCAACCCGGCACAAGTGGGGGTCGTGGGGTGGTAGGCCACGATAACCCACATGTGCTACAGTCTTGTCTCTGGCTGGCAATGAGTCCAGCCCTGATGACCACTCTGACGTCCATGTCGAGTTGGATGAGCATCAGGTCCATATGTCAGGGGTGAGTGATTCTGATGTGGGCACTCCTCTGTCTGCGACACCTGCACTGAGGGGTCAGACAGTCTTGGAACCTCTGCCTGTGGTGGATCGGGACGCAGGGTCACCCTCCACACCAGTCACTGATGTGCATGGGCCATCACGTCGACGGGGCATGTAGTCGTGCGGCCACGGGCGGTGCCAACACAACGAGGACACCCAGTCCTTGGGTCCCGCAGGGGTCAAGCCCAGCAACGCGGTTGCCACGTGCAACCGCTGTATACTGAGTGGGAGCAAGACATGACTGCCAATTCTGAAGACCAGGGGGCAGCAATGGAGAACATCGCTGTGAGCATGGAGCGTTTGGCCCAATCCGTGCTCCCCCCTGCTAGGCAGGTGCTTCTCCAGCAGCAGGCGGCACGGTCCACGGCCCGCTCACTCAGGCTGGGCATGGCGGCCTCAGACAGGGCACGCCAGGCTGAGATGGTGTCTTTGCGTCGAGCAATTGCTGCTCATACAGAGGCACACATGGAGGCCCTGAGGGAGGAGTATGCTTCCCTCAGATCCACTCTGGGTGTCCTTATGATGTCCCAGAGGGAGCGGGCAGAGGAGAGGTTTGCGCAGCTTGAGCGTACCATCTCAGCTAAGCTACATGCTTGCCGGGAGGTGCAACAGTTGTCCAGCCAGGCCTTGCAGGAGGAACTCTGTGTTACACATGTTACCTTGCAAGAGGAAGCACGCGTATCACGTGAGGTCCTGCATGCAGACCTACGTGTGATCGCCGCACAGAACCAGGCTCACCCGTCCGGCAGACTTGCTGCCGACGAGGGGCAAGCTGCGGCTAGGCGTGGTCAGGCTCCTGTGCCATGTCCTCCTTTCCAGGACGAGCCAGACTCGGATGACAATCTATCTCCCACATAGGTCGGGCTGTGCAGGCGTTGAGCCCATGGAGGTTTTTTTTTCCCTCAAAATCATCGCATGTGGGTGTTGAGCAGCACCCTGTACCTCCCCCCTCCTGGGTGCCTCCCCCCACCGGGTCGTATGTGGCCATTTTTTATTTTTCTTTTAGTTTAGTTAGTTAAGTTTCTATTTGATAGTTAGTTTAATTATGTAATGTAGGTTTTTCATAGTTAGTGTAATTAGCTAATATACTTTAAAATTGCTTGTCTATTGTGCTTTCATGTGACGGTGTGGTGCTTTGTGGCTTTTGAAAGCATCCACTGTCTGTTCCAGCTGGGCCCTTCAAGCTTGTCTTGTGTATGTGTTTGCAGCTTGGGGTCCTTGACTCACATATGCCACTCCTGCTTCCCTTATCTATGGGCTCGCAAGGATGGTTAGGTGTAAAAGCCTATTACACAAGGGCTTAGGACTGTCATGTCTGTGGCATGTCTGCTGCTGTCCAACTTGTGTTAACACCCCTAGTGGGGATGATAGGGGTGTTATTGACCACTGTTCTTCTTTCGCTAGGTGGGGGGTTTCATGATTCATGTGTACATTCATTGCTATGCATTGTGTAGTATGTTTCTTATCTTTACTGTACATGTGCTTGTTGCAATTCATGCCGTAGATAGTGTGCTCCACACTTTGCCTGTGAAAGGCGGACTGATGGTGTGATTTCTGATGTACGTCTCTGACATGGTCCAGTCATGAAATGCCTGAAGAGACACACACAGATGAATTTAAACGTATTTTATTAGCATTTAGACATACAGGTTCAAATTTAGGATTTCGGCAATTCGCCTAATGTATGCATTGTGACATTTAACCAAACAGAAAGAAAAGAGAAGGAAAAGAAAAAAACAACAACATGAATGAACAACTAAACAGAAGCAGTCTTCATTTGGTGCTAATGTGTCTACAGCGTCCGTTTTTGAGCAGGGGTATTTAGGGTTCCAAGATCGAGTGTCGAGGATGAGCCTTGTCATTTCTCATCGGAAATTTGGATAATTTTCGTCTTGGTGTCTTGGTGTTGCGCTGGTCCAGGGGTTCCCTTCAGGGGGGTTTGTGGTCCACGGTAAAGGGTATGTCTCTCAGGAGGGCCTTCCACGCTTCAAGGGTGTTGCTCGCCTCATCCGCTCCGAAGCCAGCCCCATCCTGCCATGCTCTAGTCTCTGCCTCGGTCCACCTTTCCAGCTCCTTAATCCAACGTTCATACCTTGGTCCCTTTGGGGACTTCCAGACCATTGCTATGGTTCTTTTCGCAAGGATGCATGATAAGTCCATCAGCTTGACTACGTGTTTGTATTTGGGTATTCTAGGGTGAGCTCCTAATAAGCATTCGTTCGGGTCCCATTTGTATCTGATGACGCCCGCGGTCATGCAGGTCTGCCTGACCTTGCTCCAGAGTTTCTTCACTTTGTTACAGGTCCAGAACATGTGGATCAGGTCGGCTGTGTCGTTACCGCACCAGGGACAGTTTGGTGATGCTTTCTTGTTGAAGCTAGCTACCCGCTGTGGGGTCATGTACGTCCTGTAGAGAACATTCATTTGTATTTGCCTGAATTTGGCGTTGCGGGATACCGCTTTGGGGTATAGTAGTATTCTCTCCCATTCTTTGTCCGTTAGTGTAGTGGGCAGATCGATCTCCCACCTCTCTTTAAGTGCTGTGCTTTTGGGGTTGGGTCTGTCTATCAATCTGCTGTAAAGTCGGGTCACCGGTTTCCAGCCATCCGCCAGTTCGTGCATCTCCTGCAGCAGAGGGTCTGGAGTGGGTTCTTCGGGCCAGTTGTCCCATTATTTTTTTGCCGATCTGTTTGATTCTGTGATACCACAGGAATTGACTGCTGGAGAGTCCCTCCACTTCTTGCAGTGATTCGAAGTCTCTGAATTTGTCCTCTTCAAACATATCCCCCCATGCGTAAATCCGGGCTCTCTCCCAGCTTCTCGCCACCTTGAGGTCTGCTGTGGTTTTGCATGCGTCCACCAGGATGGGGGTGTTGGGTGAATATGGGTGACTCGACTGTAAGATAAAGCGGGTTCTGGTCCAGACCCGTCTACCCAATTTTGCGATCATATGGACATCATGTCTCTGTTTCAGTGGGTTCCAGAGTATCTCCTTGGGGAACAGGTTGGAGGGCATCTGTCTCAGTAGTTCAGACTCACTGTTCTGCTCGTCCTGGAGCCACCTGGTCACATGGCTTAGTTGGGCAGCTAAATAGTACATTTGGAGGTCAGGTAGCTGGACCCCGCCTTCTTTGTGGCGTAGTGTGAGAATGGATAGGGGTAGCTTGTGCCTGGAGGGGCCCCATAGGAAGTCTCTGATTATTGCTTCTAGCTTCCTAAAAAAGGCTGCGTGAATGTAGTAGCAAATGTTTGTGAAGAAATATAGGAAACGGGGGAGAATTATCATTTTTGTGATGGATGCTCGACCCATCATTGCAAGTGGTAGTTTCGACCAGAATTTCATGGAATTGTGAAGTCCTTTCATGGCTGTCTCAGTGTTGTGGACGTGTGTGAGTTCTGGAGTATGATGGATGTTGATTCCTAGGTATCGGAATGTGTCCGGCTGCCATTTTATCCCCACTCCCGGTAGGTCGGATTTTGCTAGGCCTCTGAGTCGGGCGAGCGGGAATGCGCAGGATTTCAATCTGCTAAACTTGATCCCTGAGTAGAGTGCGTAGTTGTCAATGACATCTAGCATGACTGGTGCGTTTACTCGTGGGTCTTTCACGTACAAGAGAACATCGTCCGCGTACAGGGATATTATAGAGTATTGGTTGCCTGCGTCAAGGAACTGGCTTCTGAAATAGATAGTTATTGGTTCCAAGCTTAGGATGTATAACATCAGTGATAACGGGCATCCCTGCCTAGTGCCTCGTTGAATCGCCCAGGGTTTTGAGATCACTCCTCCAGTTTTCACTCTGGCCACCGGCGAATTGTAGAGTACCTTGATCCATCTCACTAATCCTTCGCCAAATCCGAACCCTCTAAGGACCTCAAACAACCACTCCCAGAATATGGAATCGAAGGCCTTGATGGCGTCGAGTGAGAGCACCGCCAGGTCTTCATCTCTCGTGTAGGTTTCGGCCATGGTGTGCTGGAGTCTTCTCAAATTTCCCATGGTGTTACGTCCCGGGAAAAAACCGTTTTGGTCGTCATGGATTAGGGTTCCAACAACTTTTGCGAGTCTGTTGGATAGAATAGTGGTCAGGATCTTGCTGTCGTAGTTTAGCATTGCCAGAGGGCGATATGACTCGTAATCTGTGGGTGGTTTATTAGGCTTGAGTATGGGTACAATGATTGTCTCCTTCATGGTGTTGGGAAGTATTCCATTCTCGTATGCCTCCATGAAGACCTCATGTAAAATTGGGGTAATAATGGGTTCGTAAGCTTTATAGAATTCGGGTGTGAGGCCGTCGCTACCGGGAGTCTTGCAGGTAGCCAGAGACCTGATAGCATCCGTGACATCCTCAGTGGTGATCTCCATTTCTAGCATCTCTCTCTGTTCATCAGACAGTTTAGGCAGCCCGATCTCTTCCAGTGTGGCCTTGATTTCTTCCCTAGGTATTCCTACATCGTGGGAGTAGAGTGTGGAGTAAAACTCTGCAAAAGCGTTATTGATGTCTTGTTGGGACCTGTGTGATGTCCCGCTCTCGTCAATGATCTCTGTCGGAAGGTGTCTTGGCTGTTCGCGTTTGCACAATCAGGGTAGGAGTCTGCCTGGCTTGTCGGCTTCTCTGTGGGCTTTGGCGGTATTCGTCGCAAAGTCGAACTTGGCCAGTCTGTCGAAGGCTGTGCGACATTCATCGCGGAGTGCTTGCAGAGATGTTTCTAACTCCAGGGTGGCGTCCGAGTGGGTCTCGAGGCGCGATATTTCGGCTTCTCGCTCCTCAAGTGCCGCCCTCAAGTGCTTCCGGATACCACCAGCTCCCGATATCACCTCTCCCCGTGTCACTACCTTCATCGCCTCCCATAGCGTGCTCCAACTTGATACAGATCCCTTGTTAGTATCCACATAGTCCTCGAGTTTGGTGGCGAGGGTTTCCCTGAATTCGTGATCTGTGAGAGCTGCAGTGGGCATTCTCCAAGTCGGGATCGGCAGTCTGGGTCCTCTTAATTTCCATTGCATGATTAACGGCGAGTGGTCGGAGATCGACCTGCCTAGGTAGGCTGTTGTTTCCGCCCTTGGGGTTTGTTCTTTGTTGATGAGCTTGGACAAATATTGGTGTTGAAACGCACAAAACTGATGAGATGTGTTGGTGGACTAATGGCTAGTTAATGGGAAGTTGTCTGGGGGCACCTGCAGGGGCAGTGGCACATACCCTCCGGTCCACCATGGTCCATTGAGGCACTTGTATTAGCCATGTAGCGTTCTGAGACATGGAAAGAAGCAGCTCACAGGGACAGACAGCAAATGACAGACTCGTGTGCAGTGCATTTCATTTCCATGTAGAATTTGACACATGCACTACCTACTTTATTTCGGTCATGGTGGAACACGACTTGTTCTGAAGTCATACCTTGCTATATGCGTCTGGCTGCTTACCCAGGGAACATTGCATGTTGTGTGAATCGTGACACATTGGTCTTCCATTTGCCACGCACCCACCGGCGCCTGACTTACTGCATTGACTGTGTATGAACCATCACAGGGGTAATGTTATGTATGGGTACGAAGCATCCACACCAGATTGTTTGTAGAGTAGTTTGTTAGTTTGGGGCATATATGGTGGTGTGTTTGTGTGTTATGGGCACGCACAGATTAGTAACTGTGGCTCTCTTTGCAGCATTGAACTGCTTCTGTTACCGGACCTGAGAGTGCGCAAGCATGAGGCCAGCACTCACCCCAGAGATAAGTTTCTCTTTGTCTTCCATTTGAGTAATTTGTTACTATGTGCATGATGATCAAGTTTGGTGTACTTGTGTATGTGTTAATGTGAGTAGTACAGTTTTGTGCATTTCCTACTTTCCCGTGTCAATCCTACTCCCCTCTCCTGCCCCGCATTCCGGTTATCCAGTATAGCAATGCCTGTCCCGACTGCATATCCCTGACCCTCCTTCCCCACCAGGGTCTCAGAGGCCTGTGTGAATTTGACCTTGCAGGCACCCATACCACGGTGGGGGTGGTTGGTTCGTGCCACTCCTGCGCCTGTACACGGGAGCTGTGGCAGTACACATCAGTTCGTGGTGCATCATTCTGTGTTATGTACCACACATGGTACACGTCCTGTTGTGACATTGTTTTACTGTGCTACCTTGGTTGTTACGTCATTGTGGTAGTACTTGGGCTTTGTGACATACTGCTACTTCAAGTCATCTACTGGAGGCTCTTCTGGTTTGTTTTGCTGCCTGCAGGCTTTTTGCTTGGCTTCTGTGTTGGCCTGCTTTGAGTGCTCTTTGATGTGGTGTTTTTGCAAGTCAAGGTGGCCTCTGAGGGTGCTGGACGCTTTTTGCACACAAGGTGGGAGATGGTGACAAAGGGGAAGGGTGATCCTGTGGCCAGGTGAAATTCAAGGATGAAGGCTACATAACCCAGGTGCAGTTGTTCAGTGGGTCATGGTGATTTGTGAGGGAGGGGGGGTGTTCTGTTGTTGACAGTTGCCTTGCCCTACAGTGTGATGCGCACCCTGACATTGTAATTGGGGTATCCTATGTACATGATGTATTCTGCTGATCAATGCCTGTTCATGTGTTGTGTTTACCTTTCAGGTGTGAGGGAATAGTTGTGGCTTGACATGCTGGGGTGTACACATGGTGAATGTTCACATGTGATGTGTAGGGGAAACTGATGGTCACTTGATTGCACATGCATATATTGAGTGCATGTCCCTACTGACCCACACACTCGCACTATGATCCACTACATGTACAACCACCCTTCCATGTCCACATGTACACTCTGTTTGCCTTCTGGTGCCCACTGTGTGCCTGCAGCACATGATCTATGACCAATTGTGGATCCTGTACATGCGTAATTTGCTTTTTGATGTATTTTTTCCCTTAGATGTGATGCTCAGGGTGTGTGTCACACACAATGGCTGTTTACTATGCTGTGCGCTGAGCAGTGTGTTGCAGGAGGTGGACACGACACACAGAAGCTGCAGTGTTGATTTTGCAATGCACAATATGCATGTAGACAGGCATTCATTGTTATGTTACAACTACAACTGTTGGAATGCATTTGGGTATGACTTCTTTTGGGTGGGAGGTTGTTGGTCAGTCATTTCATCTGATTCCATGTCAGGCATCATTGTCTGATGCCACTTTACATTTTTCACATGTCAATGTGTACCTTATTGGTACTGTGTTGGTGTATAGCTATTGCTTGCCATGTCATGTTGTGGTTTGGGAGGGTTTGGGTGACATACCAGTGATAGGCATGGCCTGTTTTGCAGGTCTGTGTGATTCACACCTTGCATGTGTGCCTTTTGGTCACACAGGATTGCTTATGTTTATGTAGCTAGGGATGCACACAATGTGGCACTTCCATGGCATCATTCTCAGGGTGGTAAGGTTGTGACAGTTGACTGTCTCTTTGTCATCATCAATTGTCACCTGGTATGTGCCAGGCCTGTGTGCACTCCGCAGGGGTGGGAGTTTAGGTGAAAAATGTGGCCACAAGCTGGGTCTGGGCTTCCTCGCCACGTGCCGTGTCCCCTCCCATGGACAGTGCCTGTGGTTAGGGATGTGAGTGCACCACCATGTCCCCCGGTACGCCCTGCCGTGTTGCACATTGTGCAGGAGACATGCTGCCACAATCATCCTGCACACTACTGGGGGTGCATAGAGTATCTGCCCTCCAGAGCGATCAAGGGAGCGGAAGCGTGACATGAGCACTGCGAATGTGCGCTCCACTATGGCCCTGGTTGCAATATGGGCCGCGTTGTATCTTACCTGGGGTGGTGTGGTGGGGTTCCGGATTGTTGTCATCATGTGGTTGCTCAGAGGGTAAACACTGTCCCCTTGAGAGGTGATGATGGTTGTGATTATTGGGGTTTGTGTATTTGTGTGTGTGTGACATGCATGCACGGGCACAGGCATTTGTACTCACCTACGAGCCATGTGTCACCATGCTGCCCAGCTTCCAGGGCCCGGCTCAGGGCGGACATTCTGTATATGAAACTGTCATGGGTGGAGCCAGGGTAGTTTGCATAGACAGAGGTGATGATTCCCTTTGCATCACATACCACCTGCACGTTGATGGAATGCCAGTGCTTGCGGTTTTGGTAGATGTGCTCAGTGGCCCTAGGTGGACGTAGGGCCACATGGGTGCAATCTATGGCACCGAGCACTTTGGGGAAGTGTGCCACCCTGTAAAAGTCCTGGACAACTACCTGCCTTTCTGCAGGTGTTCTGGGCATGTATATGTGCCTGCGGACTGAGGGGCACGCTGTCATGATTGCCAAGACCTGGTGTAGGCAGCGTGACTGCGTGGCCTGTGCGACCCCCCCCCCACTATGGCAGTAGTCTGCTGAAATGACCCAGTGGCCAAAAAATGCAGGACATTGAGCACCTTCTCCAAGGGGCTCAATGCTTGGGAGCAGAGGGTGGGGGATGTAAGGTCATCTTCCCGCTCCCTGACCAGGTCTAGGATGATACGAGGTGGAAACCTATACCTGCCATAGACCTGGTCATCAGGCATCCCAAAAAGGCTTGTCCGGGGTGAAAAAATGTGTGCCCTGGCTATTCTCCTTCCCCTGCGGTGTCCCACGATCAGTGCTGCGACAAATGGGGCATTCATCGTAGGTGTATATACGTGTTTGTTGTTTGCGTGCACTTTTATACTGTGCGGGGGGACGCTTCCGCCTGCCTTCGTGTGGCGGACGCATTGACGCCTATGCACGTCTTTTGCCATGCGCGGGTTTCCCGTATTCGAATCCATGAATACGGGTTGTTCGCGTGCGTGTGGGCTTTCTATGTAGTTCCCTGCAGTACTTCCCCAGTTACGCCTTCTTTTTCACGCGTTGTTCCCCATTCCGCGTGTTACGCCCACTGTTCCGCCCACTTTTGTTGTGTGGCCGCGCTATGTGCGCTTTCGCTGTGCGCGTAGCGCATGCCGTTTGATGACGTGTGCGCCAGCGTGCGCCACGCACGGATTTGGCGCACAACCAGTGGAAAACACGCTCAGAGCCTTCCTTGAATCGCACGCGTGCGTGTGCGTTTGCTTTCTCACGCTTGCGCCACCTTGCGCCTACTTGCGCTGGGATTTTTGGCGCACGTTTGTTCCATGAATCGGCCTGCAAGTCTTTTCCAGTTATAATAAATAACTTTTAATACATGCCATATCATCAAAGAAAAAAAATAAAATAAAACAAAGTCCATCACCTAAGGAAAATTCCTATTCTAAAATTGATCAAATCTGGGAAACATTTCTCCAAAACCTGGTAAAAAAATACAATGCATCCTTCATTAGTCCCTGAGATAAAAAAGCGACCAAAGATCTTCCTCAGTGATACACACATCCACTCCTGCGCCTATACGGGCTTAGTGTCATAACAGTTGCAGTGCCGAACATGCACATAGGAGATGGGGAACAGACTAAATTTCAATTTCACTGCACAAACGTCAAAATCTTTCATTTCTCAGGATCTTGTTCCATCCTCCAACAATCTCATTTGTCTTGACTGCATTAAATGTGTGATGCAGGTAATCCAAGACTAAAACATTTCCATTGAAATGCTTTATGGATACCGCGAGAACCTGCCTTTCGATTACGTATCTTGTGAACCATTGTCCCGTGGATTTAGTTGACAGATCGATGATCAACTGCTCAGTGGTCAGAGATTGCAGTAAAAATATAATTCTTCCCTTATACACTGGAAGTGACATTAGAAGAACATTGCATTGTGATCTTGAAATCCACTTATCAGCTTCTCTTTTTATTATTGCTATTGTGCAGGTCTGGATGTATACAATTTTGCTTCTAATTACTTCAAACTGCTAACCCATGAGGGTGTCTTTACCCACACGGGCCAGCTTCAAGTAAAGAGTCATACAATTAAACATAACATGTGCTCTAATCGGAAGAATACTGAATTCCAAGTAAACCATTTCAGATGTAGTGAAAGATGGCAGCCTTAATAGTTTTTTTAGAATCGTGATTTCCAGTTTGGAAATAGCTTCTAAGCGTCCCAATGCCCACGCCTCAGCTGCGTATGCAAGTATAGGCAACATTTTGGTAGAATAAAGATGTATCAATATCCCCACTGAGTAACCACCTCCTTTATACGACAATGAACTAATGCCACCAACAATTTGGGCCACTTTTACCTTAACTCAATCCAGTTGAGTGGAGTCCTTGAGCTTTGAATCCAAAGTAATGCCCAGGTATGTGTAATGGGTAACTTCCTCAATGATCTCACCATTCATCTTTCAATTCATTCTTGCAGCACTTTTAGATTTATAGTCAAAGACCATGATTTTTGTTTTAGATATGTTAACCTTTAAAGAATTAGCAACTGAGTAGGCATAAAGACCATCCAACGCAGCCTGTAATCCACCAGTGTCACTATAGTCTATAAATGCACTTAGGTCAAGAAGGACTATATCGTCTGCATAACCCATCCACTGAAGGACCTTCAATCCCAGTTGAGGGGGTATGCATTCCCGATCAGCCAGTGCTTTCCCCATGTCCAATAAATATAAATTATAAAGTATAGTACTACGCATTTCCAATATTGTTCGTATCCAATCTGATCTTTTCATTCATCTTTTGGCATAGGTCAAGGTCCTTGTCTTCACATTCACATTCAGTCAGAATTACCAATGCATATGATCTTAATTCACTCAAAAAAAGGTTTGAATCATCAACTAACATAGTGTTCAAGTTCTCATATAATGTGCTTTCCCTGGGGACAAGGATCTGCCTATATAGAGAGATTACCCCCCATTCGACGTGAGAGGGTATGGACTGGAGACCCAGTTTGTACCTGAGACAGGCCATTGGCAGGCACTGCAGAAGGGACATCATGTGTTTCTATAATCTGCCCTCCAGCCTTCGTTTATGTTGATGGATTTATATCTAGGCCATATATGAGTGCAGGGATTACCTTCCCAATGTAAAACCTGATCAAAGGCAACATCGAACATCTACAGTAAACCTGACTACGTTTTTTCATTTGGCAACCCAATTGGCGTTGTATCTTCACTTGACCCTAAAACAGAAAAGAACGTATATTGAAGCCCAAGTATAGGACTTCTTTCACCACAGGTATTATCTGACCAGATAGCCTCCAAATATAATAAGGATACTTTTTTCAGTGGTCGCTTCAATATTACTATTTTGGATTTGGCTGGGTTAATCTTCAGGTCGTTGGATTTTGCATACTCCTCCAAAGCATCTTACAAATCCTTGAGGCCCACTGGGGTAAAGTCCAATAGCACAATATCATCAGTGTAGGCTGCCCAATTTAGCCTTTCAAATCCAATCTTTGGACTCGCCAAGCCTTTCTCACGCAGATGTTCCGCCAAATCTGCCATTTAGAGGTTGAAGAGGCAAGGAGCCTCTAGGTATCCCTGTCTCACCCCCTACCAATGGGGATAGAGGCTGACAGATTTCCCTGAGAATCCAGCCTAATTCTCAAGTAAGAACTCTTGTGAAAGCCCACTATGATTGCCGGGAGCTGTGGGGGGAATTCCCCATTGTCTTAATTTCTGCCACAGGTGTGCTCTGTTTACTGTGTCAAACGCCTGTGACAGATCAATCCAGGCCCCATACAAGGAGGGGCTACCCTTTACAAATGATTTACTGGAGACCATGCTTATGATTAGGCTGTTTAGTGATGTTGACAGGTCCCGACGGAATCCTATTTGGTGTTTTGATAGGATTCTACCCTCTTCCGCACAGAGTTCCAATTCCTTCAAAACCAAACCTGCAAATATTTTTCCATCCACGTCTAGAAGGGAGATTGGGCCATAATTTATTGCATCAGCCCGTTCTCCTTTCTTTTAAATCGGGACGACTATAGCCCCTTGTCATGACTCAGGTATGACGAGGCGTGGCTTGAGCCCATGGAGTGAGGTGGATCCTAGCTAGAGCTCCTGTTGAGATCCTATATCTGATCCTGAATCTGGCAGTGTATACGGACTTGAACATCAATAAACCCATACAAGGGTGCCTCAACCGATTCCCTGGCCCCGGCGTGCAGAAGCAGTGAAAATCGGAGCGGCTTTCGTGCAGCAATTCACTTCGAACGATGTGCCCGGTGAAAGCAAAGATGGTGGACGCGGCCGCGACCCAGTAACGAGGAGAAGAAGGGGCGGATGCTGCCGGGAAAAGAAGCGAGGACGGTGGTGCAGTGAGGCAAAGAGGGCTGCTGGTGTGTTGTTCGGCGTTGGCGGGGGAGGCCCCACTTGGCACAATCTGGGGGACGCTGGCAGAGCAGACCTGCGTCGCAGACAACAAGATCAGGCGAGGCCCTGAAGGAGACATTAAGGCGGCGGACCACCCAGACAGCGACCCCAGGATGGAATGAGACCCAGGAGGCAAAGCTGAGGTGTGCGGCGCAAGTGCTACCGCCCGCTGCGCACCATCAGAGCCCCCGCCGTGGTAGGCCGACCCCCCTGACTTAGAGATCAGGTTGAACAACTGAAGGCTGTGCTGCCTCGTACAAGAGAGGAAACATAACGAAGCGGACAGAGCGGCAATAGAGCGGCAACAAACGCTGCAGTGAGAATCGGAGCAGAGTCCTACAGTGGCGCACAAACAGAGGCGCTCTTGCCACACAGCTCCTGGACACAGAGCTTGGGCCGTGGACTGGTCGTCAGACACAGCTTGGGAGGCCCCTTTCCCTGGCATGCATAAGAAGGAAGGGGCACACCACTGATAGACTATGACGAGAGCTACCCGGCTCTAACATTCAAGCCGCGTGCGGTGGCAAACGCCTTATTGGCCGAGAGCACAGACATGGTACAGTGAGCGGAGGAGCGAGAGTTGGGTGAACACTGAGAGTTAACGGGAGGAGGGTGGAGGGCTGGCTGAAAGAAAAGGGATTAATGGGCTTGATAAATTGCTAAGATTTGTTTGCTGAAATGTACGTTCTCCTGTGTGTCAAACAAAAATAAACACGTTTAAAAAAAAAAAAACAAGAAGGAAGGGGCGCGAAGGATGGACATGCTGAGGGAAGAGCCCTGAGAGCCTGCAAGGACACTAAGAAGGTTAAGGGGAGTTAGCGCACCTGCAGCTGCTTGGCTACAGCCCTGGGGCCTGGCCAAGGAGCCACTGTATTGCTGCCCCAGGAACACTAGGAGATGCGCATAAGGAGCAAGCTGGGCGGGAAAGTCACTGACCCCCATGAAAAGGGGACAACCTGCCGCACACACTGGCAGACACGTGTTGCTTTCACCCGCAGCAACTGCAACATTAATTACTGCCACCTCCTTGTACGCATGCACAAGACGTACCGCTAGACACGGCCTGGACAGTGGAAAACGAAAGCTCTTAGGCCACGAGGCAACATAGAACATAGCCACACGTTGTTCAACCAACGGCGGTCACAATAACCGCAAACGAGCAGGCGACAGAACCCGTTGTGACTTGCTAAGAAAATTGCCATCTAAATAAGTAACCATTAAAAGCGATGACACTACAGCACATGCCACGCGATCCTACGCGTTCCAGCTGTATCGAGTCATAAAACGGCCCGAACACCAAGCAACTTCAGAAGGCGAAATAAGACAGAAGAGGGACTCTGTTGTGTTGCCTCCCCTAACGGTGGTGTGGGATTGCTCTGGGCTCAGGTGAAACCGCCATTCATCCAGTTTAAAGGGCCCAAACAGATAGCCGCAACAAGGGGTGCAGCTAAGGCAGCTGTGCCCCGTAAGGACGGTAGGAATGCTAAAAGCAGCACCTGGCATTGGATGAAATGACGAGAAAGTGCGACACACTGAACCTGAGAGCCAGTGAGCGGCCCCCAAATAAGCTGATTCACTAATTCAAGAACCCGCACAAGGGTCCCTAGGCAGTGCTGGACGCGCCGCTGAGAAGGAGGAGGCTCTGAGAACGTCTGAAGCACGCACTGCACGATAGTGACTGAATAACAACAGCTGGGACACAGTGGATCACAGCCCCCACTAGGCCAGGAGAAAATGCTCTCAACGAAGGACAAAAACAAGACCTCTATCATGGACGCTTTTGCCGTGACCAAAGCCAAGTAGCAATCTCAAGCTAATAATGGGCCCAAATTGGCAGAGGAAGCCTCAAGTGAAGAGGGCAAGGACAAGCAAGTGCTAGACGCAATAGCAGCTCTCCGCTCATTCATTGACACCAAAATAGGAGAGGTTAAAGAAGACATGCAACTTATGAGGCAAGATGTGTGCAATTTGTCGGGGAGAGTGACGGCTACAGAGAAGGAGCAAAAGGAGGCAGCAGAAACGCTGACAGATATACAGACCAGAGTCCAGGACCTGGAAAGGAGAAACACTGCCCTGGAGGCGAGAGCGGAAGACGCAGACGG
Source organism: Ambystoma mexicanum (assembly GCF_040938575.1). Lineage (NCBI taxonomy): Eukaryota > Metazoa > Chordata > Amphibia > Caudata > Ambystomatidae > Ambystoma > Ambystoma mexicanum. Next base: position 1,383,516,221 of record NC_090929.1, on the reverse strand, counting down.
GCGTGCTAGGCGGAATAATGTGCGCCTACTGGGAATCCCGGAGGGAATGGCAGGATCTAACCCTACAAACATTGTAGAGACATTACTGCAGCAGGAAATAGGTGCTGGCAGGCTCTCATAGGGCTTTGTGGTGGGGAGGGCACACAGAACATTGCAGAAGAGACCTCCCCCGGGATCACACTCCCGCCCGATGATAGCCAAGATCCTGGATTTCCAGGACAGAGAAACCATACTTCGATATTCGAGAGAAGGAGGAGAGATAAAAAGAGATCACGCTAAAATTGCCATATACCCAGACTACACGCCTATGGCTAGGAACTATTTCGTCCTTATAAAGGCTAAACTGAGCCAACTACACCTCAAGTACATGTTGATGTACCCATCAAGACTCAAGGTACTATACAAAGGCCGGGCTGTGTTTCTGGAGACCCCTGCGGCGGTCACCATGTGGCTGGAACACAATAATTTTGACACGGGGGAAGAACGCACACCATAACACATGCTTTCACAGTTGGAACACGAAGTAGGCAATTGAAGTGACCAGAAGGTATACAAAGAGGAGTTTAACACTGAAGCTGATAGCAAACATCACCGCCAGGATATAGAATTTGCCCAAGACAGGAGCGCGGCTGGGCCATCTGGCCCGGGCTGATAGACACACCCCACAAGAGGACTTGTGTTGGCCTGCTGCTGACACTGCGAGTCCTGCCACGAAGACCCGGATGGGCCAAGAAGGCGCAGGGGGCGCCTGAGCGTTGCTCGGAAGGAGCAGCTGCTGAGCGCAGTTGGCTTATGCTGTTTTTTTGTTGTTTTTACTGTTTGAAATGTTTCAGAGTATTCACAATGCCACACGCAATGGGACAACGGGTGCTAAACAGGGCGAGTATGGGAGACTGGGGTGAGGGTGGGGCGAGAGCAGGAGGAAACCGAAATAATGGGAAACAGAATACCCAAACTGGGAAATGCGGGGAGCAGAGAGTGGTGCGAAAGGGGGGAGGTGGGTGACCGATGGCAAGGAATAGGAGGCAGGGGCCTGGGTTCTGCTATACAACAATGGCAACTGACATAAAAGTGCTGACGTGGAATGTCAGGGGGATGGGCTCCTATATGCGCCGTAACAGGATCAAATCCTTTCTAAAGAGGAAGAAAATCTCCATAGCTTTGCTACAGGAAACTCACCTCATCACAGATTGCAATGACAAGGTAACGGAATACTGGGGTGGCCAGGATTATGGAGCAGCGTATTCTTAATATGCACAGGGAGTATACACGTGGATTATTGATACGGTGCCGTTCCGGCTGATAACTAAGGAAGTGGATGCAGAGGGGAGGTACCTGATACTCAGAGGAAGCATTGAACAACTAGAGATCTGCATAGTTAACTCCTACCTCCCTAATTGTGGATCCTCAGCATACCTATCCAAGCTGGGCGCAAAGCTGACTCCCTATCTAGACTGCATGTTTATTTGGGGGGGAGATTTCAATAGCGTCAGAGACCTGGCTCTAGACAGATCTAGCCCCTTGGCACACGGCTCGAGACTGGCCCAGTCATCACTCAATGAGGTGATCGGGAACCTGGGCTTGGCAGAGGTTTGGAGGGAGTTCCATCCAGCAAGCAGGGAATACTCTTATTTCTCATCCCTTCATGGGTTATAACCAGGATAGATTACTTGCTAATAAACAGAACACACCTACCCCAGGTGGAGTCGATACTATATCTGGGCAGGTCGATATCTGATCACTCGCCGCTACTTATGGAGTGGAGGATGCACAGCCCTAGGCCGCCCATACCATTATGGCGCATGTTGATGGACGCACTGACCGACAGCGCCTTTAGGGAGGACCTCCGGACCAGAATTGTGGAGTACAAGGATCATAATGTGGGAAGTGTGAGGGGCTGGGATACAATCAGGGAGGCACTAAAAGTGATGGTTAGGGGAGAGGTTATCGCCTGTGCCGGGGGCATTAGAAAGTCGCTGAAAGGCGAATTGGAGGCGTGCGAAGGGAAGATCAGGCAGATGGAGGCCTCTGCCCACAAAACAAGGGAGACAGAGCTAGAACTGTCAGCAGTAAGAGGCGATTGCCAGAAAGCCTGGGCTAGACTAACAAAATTCGACTATGTCGTGAAAACCACCAGGGCACACTCAGAGGGGGACAAACCCAGTAGATTACTGCCATGGCTGTGCAAAAGGGGGAACCCTAGACACTTGATCACAGAAATAAAGGACGACTCTGCCTCTATGCACACAACACAGTCAGTGATTAAGGACGCTTTTAGCGAGTTCTACTCCTGATTGTATCGCCATGACACACTGGTGCCCTAGGAGGAAATCCTGGACACGTTAGAAGAAATAGGCCTACCCTCACTAGACAACACCCAAAGGGAAATGCTGAACGGGGAGCTGTCAGTTGACGACATAAATGATGTGATTAAATCACTAACCACCTGCAAGACCAGAGAGCGATGGATTACCCTCTGGTTTTATAAGGCATATTGCTCCGAAATGGCCCTGTCCTACATGAGGTCTTCAGGGAGGCATATGAAACAAAAATACTACCGAGGACCATGAGGGAGACACTGGTGGTCCCAAAACCCAAACCTGGTAAACCCATACATGAATGCGGCTTGTACAGGCCACTGGCAATGTTGAACTACAACATCAAAATATTGACAACTATACTCGCCAAACGGCTGTCAAAAGTTATAGGGACCATAGTGCATAAAGACCAGACCGGGTTCATATCAGGCAGGAATACTGCAATACATTTGCATAGGTTACAGCACATTAACGCACAAACAGCAGACTCGCTAGAACACTATGCTCTGGTCTCCCTAGACTCCATAAAGGCGTTCGATTCCATATACTGGGAATAGCTGATAACTGTCCAGGGGAAGTTTGGGCTGGGCAAGTATTTCATTGAGTGGGTCAAGATACTATATGAAGCACTGGTGGCAAGAGTAAAAACCGGCAGAACAGTGTTAGCACCATGGGATATCCAAAGGGGAACTAGACAGGGTTGCCCACTGTCACCAATTCTCTATATCCTGGGATTTGAGCTCATAGCAATATTTCTCAGGAAACATTTCTTTGATGCCGGCATTAGAGTGGGCGGGGTGTATCATGTTGTGTCCCTATATGTGGACGATGTGCTATTATATCTATGGGACCCTCACCTTAACGTACCAACGATACTAGAAGTATAGGAGATCTATGCAAGGGCCTCAGTAATCTCATTCAGTAGGGAGAAGTCTTGCATATTCCCACTGGCGGGAGTAGTGGACAAGTCGGGGGATGAACTTCCAGAAGTTGGAATTTGATGGCGGCCACACTCATTCAAATACCAGGGGGTGAATATTTGGCATACACCTTAACTCACGCATGAAGGAAACACTGGGTTAGCGATGCAAGGACTCAGGAAGTCCATGAAGTTTTGGTCCAAGCTCCGACTATCAATAATGGGCAGGGTTGCCATAGCCAAGATGATAGTCTTACCAAGGTTTTTTATTTAGGTTAATCCAGCTAAATGTTCTGCATACGACCTACATGACTCCCAACAGAACAGCCACATTCAGTAAAAATGCAAATCCAGGTTGCCTGCACAAGACGTACCGCTAGACACGGCCTGGACAGTGGAAAACGAAAGCTCTTAGGCCACGAGGCAACATAGAACATAGCCACACGTTGTTCAACCAACGGCGGTCACAATAACCGCAAACGAGCAGGCGACAGAACCCGTTGTGACTTGCTAAGAAAATTGCCATCTAAATAAGTAACCATTAAAAGCGATGACACTACAGCACATGCCACGCGATCCTACGCGTTCCAGCTGTATCGAGTCATAAAACGGCCCGAACACCAAGCAACTTCAGAAGGCGAAATAAGACAGAAGAGGGACTCTGTTGTGTTGCCTCCCCTAACGGTGGTGTGGGATTGCTCTGGGCTCAGGTGAAACCGCCATTCATCCAGTTTAAAGGGCCCAAACAGATAGCCGCAACAAGGGGTGCAGCTAAGGCAGCTGTGCCCCGTAAGGACGGTAGGAATGCTAAAAGCAGCACCTGGCATTGGATGAAATGACGAGAAAGTGCGACACACTGAACCTGAGAGCCAGTGAGCGGCCCCCAAATAAGCTGATTCACTAATTCAAGAACCCGCACAAGGGTCCCTAGGCAGTGCTGGACGCGCCGCTGAGAAGGAGGAGGCTCTGAGAACGTCTGAAGCACGCACTGCACGATAGTGACTGAATAACAACAGCTGGGACACAGTGGATCACAGCCCCCACTAGGCCAGGAGAAAATGCTCTCAACGAAGGACAAAAACAAGACCTCTATCATGGACGCTTTTGCCGTGACCAAAGCCAAGTAGCAATCTCAAGCTAATAATGGGCCCAAATTGGCAGAGGAAGCCTCAAGTGAAGAGGGCAAGGACAAGCAAGTGCTAGACGCAATAGCAGCTCTCCGCTCATTCATTGACACCAAAATAGGAGAGGTTAAAGAAGACATGCAACTTATGAGGCAAGATGTGTGCAATTTGTCGGGGAGAGTGACGGCTACAGAGAAGGAGCAAAAGGAGGCAGCAGAAACGCTGACAGATATACAGACCAGAGTCCAGGACCTGGAAAGGAGAAACACTGCCCTGGAGGCGAGAGCGGAAGACGCAGACGGGCGTGCTAGGCGGAATAATGTGCGCCTACTGGGAATCCCGGAGGGAATGGCAGGATCTAACCCTACAAACATTGTAGAGACATTACTGCAGCAGGAAATAGGTGCTGGCAGGCTCTCATAGGGCTTTGTGGTGGGGAGGGCACACAGAACATTGCAGAAGAGACCTCCCCCGGGATCACACTCCCGCCCGATGATAGCCAAGATCCTGGATTTCCAGGACAGAGAAACCATACTTCGATATTCGAGAGAAGGAGGAGAGATAAAAAGAGATCACGCTAAAATTGCCATATACCCAGACTACACGCCTATGGCTAGGAACTATTTCGTCCTTATAAAGGCTAAACTGAGCCAACTACACCTCAAGTACATGTTGATGTACCCATCAAGACTCAAGGTACTATACAAAGGCCGGGCTGTGTTTCTGGAGACCCCTGCGGCGGTCACCATGTGGCTGGAACACAATAATTTTGACACGGGGGAAGAACGCACACCATAACACATGCTTTCACAGTTGGAACACGAAGTAGGCAATTGAAGTGACCAGAAGGTATACAAAGAGGAGTTTAACACTGAAGCTGATAGCAAACATCACCGCCAGGATATAGAATTTGCCCAAGACAGGAGCGCGGCTGGGCCATCTGGCCCGGGCTGATAGACACACCCCACAAGAGGACTTGTGTTGGCCTGCTGCTGACACTGCGAGTCCTGCCACGAAGACCCGGATGGGCCAAGAAGGCGCAGGGGGCGCCTGAGCGTTGCTCGGAAGGAGCAGCTGCTGAGCGCAGTTGGCTTATGCTGTTTTTTTGTTGTTTTTACTGTTTGAAATGTTTCAGAGTATTCACAATGCCACACGCAATGGGACAACGGGTGCTAAACAGGGCGAGTATGGGAGACTGGGGTGAGGGTGGGGCGAGAGCAGGAGGAAACCGAAATAATGGGAAACAGAATACCCAAACTGGGAAATGCGGGGAGCAGAGAGTGGTGCGAAAGGGGGGAGGTGGGTGACCGATGGCAAGGAATAGGAGGCAGGGGCCTGGGTTCTGCTATACAACAATGGCAACTGACATAAAAGTGCTGACGTGGAATGTCAGGGGGATGGGCTCCTATATGCGCCGTAACAGGATCAAATCCTTTCTAAAGAGGAAGAAAATCTCCATAGCTTTGCTACAGGAAACTCACCTCATCACAGATTGCAATGACAAGGTAACGGAATACTGGGGTGGCCAGGATTATGGAGCAGCGTATTCTTAATATGCACAGGGAGTATACACGTGGATTATTGATACGGTGCCGTTCCGGCTGATAACTAAGGAAGTGGATGCAGAGGGGAGGTACCTGATACTCAGAGGAAGCATTGAACAACTAGAGATCTGCATAGTTAACTCCTACCTCCCTAATTGTGGATCCTCAGCATACCTATCCAAGCTGGGCGCAAAGCTGACTCCCTATCTAGACTGCATGTTTATTTGGGGGGGAGATTTCAATAGCGTCAGAGACCTGGCTCTAGACAGATCTAGCCCCTTGGCACACGGCTCGAGACTGGCCCAGTCATCACTCAATGAGGTGATCGGGAACCTGGGCTTGGCAGAGGTTTGGAGGGAGTTCCATCCAGCAAGCAGGGAATACTCTTATTTCTCATCCCTTCATGGGTTATAACCAGGATAGATTACTTGCTAATAAACAGAACACACCTACCCCAGGTGGAGTCGATACTATATCTGGGCAGGTCGATATCTGATCACTCGCCGCTACTTATGGAGTGGAGGATGCACAGCCCTAGGCCGCCCATACCATTATGGCGCATGTTGATGGACGCACTGACCGACAGCGCCTTTAGGGAGGACCTCCGGACCAGAATTGTGGAGTACAAGGATCATAATGTGGGAAGTGTGAGGGGCTGGGATACAATCAGGGAGGCACTAAAAGTGATGGTTAGGGGAGAGGTTATCGCCTGTGCCGGGGGCATTAGAAAGTCGCTGAAAGGCGAATTGGAGGCGTGCGAAGGGAAGATCAGGCAGATGGAGGCCTCTGCCCACAAAACAAGGGAGACAGAGCTAGAACTGTCAGCAGTAAGAGGCGATTGCCAGAAAGCCTGGGCTAGACTAACAAAATTCGACTATGTCGTGAAAACCACCAGGGCACACTCAGAGGGGGACAAACCCAGTAGATTACTGCCATGGCTGTGCAAAAGGGGGAACCCTAGACACTTGATCACAGAAATAAAGGACGACTCTGCCTCTATGCACACAACACAGTCAGTGATTAAGGACGCTTTTAGCGAGTTCTACTCCTGATTGTATCGCCATGACACACTGGTGCCCTAGGAGGAAATCCTGGACACGTTAGAAGAAATAGGCCTACCCTCACTAGACAACACCCAAAGGGAAATGCTGAACGGGGAGCTGTCAGTTGACGACATAAATGATGTGATTAAATCACTAACCACCTGCAAGACCAGAGAGCGATGGATTACCCTCTGGTTTTATAAGGCATATTGCTCCGAAATGGCCCTGTCCTACATGAGGTCTTCAGGGAGGCATATGAAACAAAAATACTACCGAGGACCATGAGGGAGACACTGGTGGTCCCAAAACCCAAACCTGGTAAACCCATACATGAATGCGGCTTGTACAGGCCACTGGCAATGTTGAACTACAACATCAAAATATTGACAACTATACTCGCCAAACGGCTGTCAAAAGTTATAGGGACCATAGTGCATAAAGACCAGACCGGGTTCATATCAGGCAGGAATACTGCAATACATTTGCATAGGTTACAGCACATTAACGCACAAACAGCAGACTCGCTAGAACACTATGCTCTGGTCTCCCTAGACTCCATAAAGGCGTTCGATTCCATATACTGGGAATAGCTGATAACTGTCCAGGGGAAGTTTGGGCTGGGCAAGTATTTCATTGAGTGGGTCAAGATACTATATGAAGCACTGGTGGCAAGAGTAAAAACCGGCAGAACAGTGTTAGCACCATGGGATATCCAAAGGGGAACTAGACAGGGTTGCCCACTGTCACCAATTCTCTATATCCTGGGATTTGAGCTCATAGCAATATTTCTCAGGAAACATTTCTTTGATGCCGGCATTAGAGTGGGCGGGGTGTATCATGTTGTGTCCCTATATGTGGACGATGTGCTATTATATCTATGGGACCCTCACCTTAACGTACCAACGATACTAGAAGTATAGGAGATCTATGCAAGGGCCTCAGTAATCTCATTCAGTAGGGAGAAGTCTTGCATATTCCCACTGGCGGGAGTAGTGGACAAGTCGGGGGATGAACTTCCAGAAGTTGGAATTTGATGGCGGCCACACTCATTCAAATACCAGGGGGTGAATATTTGGCATACACCTTAACTCACGCATGAAGGAAACACTGGGTTAGCGATGCAAGGACTCAGGAAGTCCATGAAGTTTTGGTCCAAGCTCCGACTATCAATAATGGGCAGGGTTGCCATAGCCAAGATGATAGTCTTACCAAGGTTTTTTATTTAGGTTAATCCAGCTAAATGTTCTGCATACGACCTACATGACTCCCAACAGAACAGCCACATTCAGTAAAAATGCAAATCCAGGTTGCCCCTGGTGCGGGTCAGAAGGTGTAGGAATGATGCACATGTTCTGGGAATGTCTGAAAGTACGACGCTTCTGGGCCGCAATAGAGAACGCCTGCAGAAAGGCTGGGGTGACTAGATATGACTAGGCACCTAAAGAATGCCTCCTGAAGACTTCACTGAGGATCAGAAAACTCAGACATACAATTAAATTTATGGCTATGGCATGTGTGCTGGCTAAAAGGGCTATTGCAATGGCATGGAAAAAGGCTGGAGGCCCGCAATACTCCAGATGGCACAGCGAATTTGAGCACTGGTCTAATGCAGAGACAAGGGTCTGGGGCGATGGGGTAGCCAGGGCGGGAGACGAAGTGGGTCCCGCATTTGAGGCCTGGAAAGCACTGACTTTTGACATGTTCCACCCATCAGACGATAAACCCCCACGAACAATCTATGCCCACATCCGAGAAGCCCAGGCCAGCTAGGGGCCGGGCCACTGCAATGTGGAAACTTGAATAGACACCCCCCAGCTCTGGTTGACACTGGCGGCACCCCACACAATTATTCTCCCTTGTAACAGGGAAAAGTGCACTCTAGGAATTGAACTAGTAATGAAGATTGTTTGTTTGTTTTGTTATAAGATTAATTGCTGTTTTAATGTAATCTACATATATATAACATAGATAGCAAATTGTGAAGCAAACTGATGATGTATACCATAAATGCCAATAAAAACAGTTTAAAATTAAAAAATAAAATGACTCAGGAATGACCATCGAGCTAACCACCTCATTAAAAAGATGTAACAATACGCTTGACCACAATGTTGAGTCGTATTTGAGAATCTGATTGGTAAGCCCGTTCTAGCCTGCCGCTCTGGAGGGGGAAGATTTCTTTATCAGGCCCTCTATTAGTTCCAGATTAATATTCAGCTCACATTTGGCTATTTCAAATGAAGTTTCGCAACCCTTAGCTGGTTGTGCAAAGAGTGATGCAAAGTGTTCCTGCCATACTGCCTCCTCAATCATGTTACTCTGTATGCTGGGTTGAGTGACTCCCTGTGAATTGACTAATGACCAAAAATTCTTAGAATTGGTCGATCTCACTGCGCAGAGCATTTGTTCTTCGTCATTCTGTAGTCATAAATATCTGTGTGACTTTGACCAATTACTATACATCAACCATAGTTTTCTGATTTCTGCCCGGTATTCTTTTATACATAGGGATTTGTATTTTAATGATCGAATGTCTCTTCTTAGATTAGATTCCTCTTCCTGTGTCACGTGGCTTTGTCAAACGAGTGTCCATGATTCGGCTTTGACCAGACACCCATTGTTTTTGGTGGTTTGATTTTACACCGAAAGTCAACAAATGTGAGGGTGTTACAGATGGTCTTAAAATCAGGTACCACAGAAGATCTCATGATACATGAGAGAGTATTACATCTAGAGATTGGGCCCTTCCGGGGACTATGTTTGGATTAAAGAAAGCTCCAACAAGTATGTCATGATCGCTTGATCCATTCACTTTTACACAAAAGTGGGTGCATTTATCGAAAATATCTTTTGATAAAAACAGCTCATCGATTGTTGAACCCTGCGCCCCTTGAGACCACGTCAGAGATGGAGGCATGTCTCCCCTTATATTCCCATTTGCCATATAAAGGTCCCATCCAGATAAAAAGGAATACCATTGTTTACCGTTGGCTGTAGGGTCTCTCTGAGTGTCTTGAAACATGAGCTAACACACTGTGAGTTCAGGTCACCTGTCAGGATTATACTTCTTAACCCATACTTCATCTTGATATAAATCAAGAAGTCAGCCAACTGCTCCCAAAAAACAGATTAATTTGAGGAGGCAGGGTTCCAATATATATTAATCACTGCCAGGGCTTGAAATCCACCCTTAGATTTCAAATTGCCTTTTGCTGCCAGAGTTCCTTGGTTTTGTTACATACCAATTCACAGGCAGAAAAAAAAGAATTGTGAAAAGCAATCAGTAGCCCCCCCCCCGGAAGGTCTCCCTTGCCCCTGGCTCTGCGCTCCTTGGTCCTTTACTATAAACCATCTACATCAAAGCAGGAGACTAACCATGTTTCTTGGAGGGCTACTATGTCATGGTAATTAAACATTTCCTCTCTAGTTATCTTATTTTCTAAAGGATCTTAGCTCCCTTGTATTCCTTCCAAGCAAATTAAAGTCTACAACAATTTAAGTAATTCCTCAGTTAATCCTAGATTATGAAAAACCTGGGAAATTTTCACCGGAAACCAACGACCAGGGATTACATTTTTTATCCATGCACTGATTGACACTTTGAGTAGCTCCTTTACCCAAAACGGCCAATTCAGAGCCAGACCGGGGCACAATGCCCATCAGCCTGCCTGTTCTCTGATGAGAGTCCTTTTTTTCTTTTCTGTTTGTGCTGCATACTTTTAGCAGCTTTCAAAGGCCTTTTCCTTGAGGGCTGAGCTGACGGCGGAGATTGCCTCTCCTCCGAACCAATTTTTACAACATGAGTTTTAGGGTCATTTGGAAAGCAAACATATTCTATATCTTGGGAAGAAAAGAGGAAGAGGTTGTCCACCTCTTGAAAAACAGACAGGATTCTCATCCTGTTTAAAGGCTTTGATTTGTTGTCCCTCCCACTCTTTTCATCCATACCTTTCAGATTATGTATGGACAACTTGTTTGCAGGGTATCCGGGGGCCACCAGCCCCTTGATCTCTCTCCCTCATCCACCACAGAGGCGCGGCTGATCGATTGGGAACTGGCTGAATTTTTGTTACTGTTGGCCCGTGCGAGCCACCGCTTCCCTTACTCCAAATGAGTCAAGGGGCCTCATGCCAAGTTTGCCGGTACGGAAATAAGGGTGCCAATAAGCTCACCGCCACCCTTGTTTCCAGACCAGCAAACTGCGGGTTTTCCTGCCAGAGCTGCTGTACCCGACAGGTCTGACCCTGCCGGGTGCAGCGGTTATGGCAAGCAAAGCCGTCACGGAAGCACTGGCACTGTTAACAATGGTGCCAGTGCTTCCGTGTCCCCATTCCCATAGAGTCCTATGGAACTCTATGGGAATGGGGATTTACAAATTCACCATTGCCTCACTTACCGGCCGCTGAACTCATAATGAGGCGGTTGCACCGGGAAGTCAGGCACCAGTACATTTTTACGGGTCCGGTGGCAACCCGCTGGTGCACCGGCAGGGTTACTGCTGTGCCTGTAATGAGGCCCAAGGTCTCATTCACCTTTTGCCTATGTAATTCAGCATCTAATTTGTGTGAGTCAATGATTGAAACGCTGTTCCTAGGGTTAGGTACATCCCCTAACACAGTGCTCGAAGGAGCCACAGCGGTCATTTGTGTACCTACATCCACACCCTGAGTCTCTTCTACTAGTGCTCTCTGGTTAGACACCGCTTGAAAACATGCGGTAGTATGCAGGGGATTTGATTTCCCTCGCAAGATTATTGGCGCCAGTCTTAACATTTTTTGGGGGAATTTCAGTGTCTACCCCGAGTTAGCTCTGAGAAATGTACCCCACACTTTAATCTTGTTCTCCTGTTTTGGTGCTGATTATTTTAACTCCAAGATCGTTTTCCAATTGAACTTGTGGAGCAGACTTCTTTAGAGTTTTTGTGCTTTTCCTATTATTCCTGCCTTCTTTACTAGTTGGTATTATAATGTATAATGGCTCGAACGAACTGGCCCATAACCACCTTCCTCTTCTTCGGAAGTTTCTGTTTTTTTGTTTTCCGAGCTTGTCTATTTTATATTTCTCTTACTCCTGCAAATCGGTCAGCGGGACTTTGTCCTCTATTCTATGTTCAGGGTTTATGGTATTTGAACTGGTGAAGCCAGGGCCTCACTAGAATCTGGCGGAGCATCTGCACTTTGGCAAGGCGGATACATTCTTCCGTAATGGATTCGGATTTCGGTGTAACGTCTAAAGTTTGTGACCTTGCTCCCTGATCACAAGAGCACTTTGAGGCGGCGTCTCCCCGAGTTAACTGTTGGACACCTAATGTTAATGATTTTACGTTATCACTCAACGATTCTACCAAGGTGTTCGAAGCTGTCCATTTTCCTTGAAATTCTGCTACCGCCTGTTACCCATCCCTGCACCTGTAAGGCGCACGCCTGCCATGCTTTGGGGCGTAGTTAGCATAGAGGGAAAGGGGAGGAGTGATGGCGCTGCAACGCCAGTTTAACTACGAAGTTAAATAAAGAAGGTCCTGTTAATGTTCCTCCGGCTCTTGGTCCTTTTTACTTACCTCCATAGTCCCGTCCGGGCTACATCTGGCGACAAAGACCGGATTCCTCCTTCTGCGAGTGTTCCTTCACCTCGCGTCCTCCTGCGTGCGGCCAGTGATCCCACTGGGCCGCCATCCTCCTCCGACGATTCTCCATAGCCGGATCCCGGCGATTCCCGCCACAGAACCCTCCCAAGGAAAGGCCCAGCCTGTGGCGGGCGCCACCTGCCGTACACCCATACAGCGCAGAAGCACTCCTCCTGCAACATCTCCTGCCTGTCACCATACTGCGAGGCCCGCTTCCTGAGGGCGGAGCATAAACCTTTAATCTGCCGGCAACTCCCACGACAGAGCATGGGCCTTTTCGTTGTTGACTCAGCAGCATTCTACACTGGCAGTCCTCCCCACACTTCTGGTGCTGTCAACATACACTCTTCTGCAGAGTTCCAGACCACGTGACCCGCTCGCCTCCTCCTGCGCTCGCGTGCTCACGGAGATCCAGAAGGCCTGTAAGCCACATACAAGGTGCGTCCTCTCCAGCAATCAAGGCCCCAACATCTAAGGTTTACGCAGACTTGACACATTAAACCATAAAGTTGGTCCTGGATAGTATTATTTCTCCACTGGATCCCCACTGCAAGCCTGTGATACCATCCTTACCTAGCTGTGAAGGGACACCCTGTACCCCAGGACTCTGTCTCAAGTGTTGCCCTGATTTCCACAGTCAGATCCTAAAACTGCAGGACTCTCATCCCAGGGGGTGGTCGTGCCCCACTGCTCACCCCTGAAGCTCCTGTGGCGTACAGTTTTGCCCACCAGCAGTTACCTCACCTCCTGCACTGCCAACAGCCACCATGAGCAACCAAAACCACAACCCCCACGCCTGCAGCTCAAAGCCCATCCAGCTGCATATACCTCTTCCGTTCTACATGACGCCACAGTCCAACAAGGGGGCCCGGTGGACTGAGTGGATGGAGGACTTTACCACTTTGTCAGAAGGTCAGGAGAAGGTGATTCGCCCCACTTACGCCATGTGTTCCTCAATTTTGAGGGGGGGTGGGTGAAAACGATCGTTAAGACCATCCCAACGGCGGATCAGCCAGACTTTGCCTCCCTGATTGCCGCTCTTGACAGGCTACTAATCATCAATCCGAATCGAGATTATGAAAGGTATCTCTTCAACCAATGCACACAGAAGCCGCAAGAGACAGTAGACGAATATATAACTCGCCTGAGGGTCAAAGGGGCCCACTGCCAATTTGATGCTTTTTCCCTCGACAAAGCCATTCGCCTGTGCATTATTGAGGGCTGCCTTTCACTGTCGCTCAAAAAACAGCTGCTCAAAAAGCCCCTCATGATCCCAGAAGTCAGCGAACTTGCCAGAATCTTCGAGAGAGTTGATGCCCAAGCTGCATCGATGACAAGCACACCGACTATGAAACACGACACCTTGGAACTCATAGCAGCGGTCCAACAGCCAGTCTCACGACCAGGAGACAGAAGTACCACCCTGTATAGACCATCGAACCAACAAGTGCCCAGACTACAGAGACAGTGCTACCGATGTAGTATGGCATTCCCACATTCCGGATCCTGTCTGGCCTTGTTGCAGAGGTCTGCCAATTGCAGCAGAGAGGGCCATTTGTAATCCGTCTGCAGGGAAGGAAGGCCATCCCCTACCATGAGTCCCCAAGCACCCACCAGAATGCCTTATCATCCACCACAACCTCAATACTTCCAAGAAAGGTTTTACCAACCCAGCCCGAGAAGGTATATCCGGGCTTTTGACGAATACCAATACCAGGACTATCCCTATGGCTACCGCGGCCATGAACAACCATTTCAACTGACAGATGAATACATTGAACCCCCTGAAGGGTACCAGGAAGAGGACAACTATTACGCTCCAATGCCCCCCGCCGGCACCCCCTACTACGACCCATCAATGCAGGATGACTAAGTCAACCTCGTCCTAGACAATATAGAAGCCAAGGAAGCTCCATGAATCCAGGTCAAAATGGGCAATTGCCTCTTTCACTTTCTAGTGGACTCTTGCGCCACTGTCAACGTCATGGGGGACCAAGAATATCTAAGGATCAACACCCCCCGACACTTGAGCGTACACACTCGAGAATCTTCCAGTGGGGTGCTGCTACGCCCCTACAGACCATCGGCCACTTCAGACGCTGTCTCCTCCTCAAAGGACGGAAAACGGACACAACCATCCACGTCATCCGATGCCCAACAAAAAGTAGATGCCTCCTCAGCTATTACACAGCGTTGTGCCTAGGTTTTATCGACATCCACGTTTGAACCGATGATGTGATAACGTCGGCCGCAGTCGGCCAGAGATGCAAATACACCGTAAGAGCCATCAACACCAACAGCACTCACAGCCTCATTTCCAGAGCTGACATTGTAGCGAAATTTCCCCAACTATGCACAGGGTTGAGAAAACTAAAGGGCCCCCGATCAAACTACACATTGACCCTGCAGTGAGGCTGGTCCCACAACACCTGAGGAGAGTCATTTTCCATCTACAAGAGGCAGTCTCCAGAGAGCTCAACCAAATGCTCTCTGATGGCATTATCGAACCAGCGACTGGGCCCACCCCCCTGGGTGTCACCCCTGGTCATCGTGCCGAAGGAAGGAGGGAGGCTGCGGTTGTGCGTCGACATGAGGATGGCTAACACCGCCATCCATAGGGAGAGACACCCAGGCCCATGCATCGAGGACATGATTGTGCAACTAAATAATGCTTGATTGTTCTCCAAGCTTGAGCTAATACAAGGATACCACCAATTGGAACTACATCCCGACTCCAGAGGGATAACAACAGTCGCCACCCACAAAGGACTGTTCAGGTACTAGAGGCTAAACTTTGGCATCTCCTCAGCAGATGAGATTTTCCAGGAGGCAGTGAGGCCGGTCGTCAGGCCAATCAAGGGTGCACTAAACTCATTTTTCGGGGCGTCCAAAGAGACTCACGATGCAGCACTCCTCGCCACCTGCGCGGCAGTCCAGGCCGCGGGCCTAACCCTCAACATCGACAAATGCAGATTCAGCAAGTCAAAGCTGAAGTTCTTTGGACACATATTTTCAGCTGAAGGGATGACACCTGACCCAGAGAAGGTAGACACCATCACCAAGCTCAAAGAACCACTTCAAGTGGCGGACGTACGCTCCTTCCTGGGGATGGCAGTGTATTGTGCCAGATACATCCCGCACTATGCCTCAATCACTGAGCCGCTCAGGAAGCTATTGCGAGTGGACCCCCACCTGCCAAAAAGCGTTTGATGCCATTAAAAGATCCCTGACAGAAGCTCATCGTCTGGCATATTTCAACCCCGCCTGGCACACAGAAATAACAGTGGACGCTAGCCCCATGGGCCTGGGTGCCATCCTGGCACAGACTAACGGGGCAGACATAAACCCCAGACACGCTGTGGTGTATGCCAGAAGGGCCCTATCCACGCCGGAGTCCGCCTATTCTCAGGCCGAGAAGGAGAGACTAGCCGCCTTATGGGCCTGTGAGCACTTCCATAACTTTATCATCGGGAAGAAATTCACTCTGATCACTGACCACCAGGCCTTGCTATCTTTGTTTGGCAACCCGCAGACCAAGATGCTTCCGAGGATTGAGCGATGGGGCATCCGACTGCAGGAATATGACTATGATATCGTGCACAGACCAGTGGGCGACCTCAACCCAGCAGACTCTCTTTCCCGCCACCCTGCGGGCCCTCCCATCACCCGGGGGGGGGGTGATGGGAGGAGGAAGGAAGATTCAGGAGAAGGCTATTGCAGCAGTGAAGGCTAGAGAGAACCAGAGCTCTGGTAACAGTGAGCTTCTGGGGGAAAGTAAGAAAAGGGAGAATTCCTTTGAGAAGGAAGAGTTGAAAGTTGGACTTCTTGGCAATGTCCTGGATGTAAGGGAGGAAGGAGAGAGAGAGGGGTTGAAGATGGCTTCAAGGTTTCTGGCTTCAGGTGAAGGAGAAGGAGGAGAGCCCATAGAGGATTGCCATAATGAGGAGAAGAAAGAGGGAGCTGGGGTCCCAATCAGAAGGATCTCAGTCTTGCTGGCATTGAGGCAGAGATCATTGGTGGTGCACCAGGACTGGATGGCAAATAGGCAGTCTGGGGTGATGAAATAAGCAAGAGAGTCATCAGGAAGTTTGAAGAAGAGTTGAGTTTTGTCCATGTAGCACTGGAAGTCGGGGGAGAAGGAGGAAATGATGCGTGCCAGCGGAGCAAGGTATGTGTTAAAGAGCCAGGGGGAGAGTTTGGAGCCCTGGGGGACACCACAGGTGGGTGAGAAGGTGCCAGAATAACCTGGGATGGACAGTCAGTTAGGAAAGAGGTCAGCCAGTCCAGTGCCCACTCCGAGATACCCAGGGTATCATGGAGCGGTTTTATGAGGATGGAGTGGTTGACCATGTCAAAGGCAGAGTAGAATGAGGACAGCTGGAGAGTTAGAATTAAGGGATGCGAGCAGGTGTTCAGAAGAGCAGTGTTCAGAAGAGAGTGTTCAGAAGAGCCATTTACATGCCTCTGGATGCTCGGAATCCAGATTGATGGTTGTGAAGTTCGCCAACAAGTTCAGTGTGTGAAGGACGTTGGGAGAAGGCCAGTTTCTCCAGGAGTTTTCTGAGGAACGGGGGGATAGAAATAGGGCATAAGTTAGCTGGACAAATTGGGTCTGCTGAAGGTTTTTTCAGGAGGGGGCGCACAAGGGAGTGCTTGAGGGAGGAGGAGGAAAGATCCAGTAGCAAAAGAGTGGTTGCAGAAATCAGCAAGTGCAGGGGCAAGTGAGCCAATGTTGTCCTTGATGGTTCTGGAGGAGCAAGGAGAAACATGTTTTGAGGAGACTTTCATAAAGCGGACAACTCTTGTGACCTCATCAGGTTTAACAGTGGAAAAGGAGTAGAGAGAGGAAGAAGGAGTGTGGGAGGCTGAAGGAGGCAAGGGGTGGGAGAGGGAGTGAGGGAGTGGGTAGCAAGGGTGCTCTGGATGTCCAGAATTTTAGTGGTCCAATGTGTGGCCAGTGCATTGCAGAGGGCCTGGGACGGAAGCAGGGAGGAGGAAACTGCAGAAGGGTTGGCTACTTCCCTGCAGATTTCTAAAGAGTTCAGCCGTGTTGTTCGAGGCACCCGATACTCGAGCCTGAATGTGGGCCCTTTTTTGGCGTGGATGAAGAGTCTGTATTGTCGTAGGAGCAGGCGGCAGGCCAGCTTGTCAGAAGGTGTGCCTGAGGTTTGCCACTTTCGTTCCGCAGCTCTGCACTTGCGTTTCAAGGCTGCAAGTTCGCAGTCGTAGGAGGTATTGCGCTTAGAGGCAGGTTTCAGGCAGATCGTCATGACTGGGGCAAGAATGTCCAGAGTGTTGGTAAGGCCAGATGGAGGTTGCTGAGAGCAGAGTCAGAGATAGAGTCAGGGGTGGAGGGCGATAGGGGACGAAGGTGGATGCGAAGGGAGCAGCTGACACTCGTTTCATGGGACGGATGTTCATGAACGAGGTTGGCAGGACTGGAGTAGGTGCAGTCAGAGGGTAGAGGGGACCAAGGTGAGAGGAGAGAGTGGTCTGAACAGGACAGTGGTGTGATGAGAGAGCGGAGAGTGAAAGATCAGAGTGGATGAGGGCATCAAGAGTGTGTCCTGACGAATGGGTTGGACCAGACAGGAGAATGGAGAGGGAGAGCGAGGTGCAGAGGTCATGAAAGACGGTGGTGTAAGGAACTCATGGTGGCAACAGTAAAGACAGACACAAGTGATCACAGTTCAAGTGTGTTTATTAAACTGTATAATGGGTAAGAAAAATGCCTAATCTAAACCTAAATCTAAGATGGGAGCAAGCTACAACCATGAAATCATAATAAGGCAGTCCTAGTTGTGTCTTGTCAAAATAAAAAGTGCCTATACTATAAAAACCCTATTGCCAATACTTACAACTAAATTTGGAGAGCGAGGTGCAGAGGTCATGGAAGAGGGTGGTGTAAGGAACTTATGGTAGCAACAGTAAAGACAGACACAAGTGATGACAGTTCAAGGGTGTTTACTAAATTGTATAATGGGTGAGACAAACACCTAATCTAAACCTAAATCTAAGATGGGAGCAAGCTACGACCATCAAATCATAATAAGGCAGTCCTAGTGGTGTCTTGTCAAAATAAAAAGGGCATATACTATAAAAATAAATTAACTATTGCCAATCCTTGTAACTAAGTTACAAAATAGTGTGGGATAATGTTCTCAAGAAAAGAAAGAAGTGTTCACCAATGATAAGTCAGGATGATATGGCTGGGTCTCCCTTCCCCACGTTTTAGCACGGGATGAGGCAGGACCTCTGAGCACAGCACACTCTTGGGCCTCGCCAACACAAGGTTACAGTTCCTTTCAACAATGCCAGGACCTTCTGGCCAAGTCTCTTGCCTGCAAAAGTCTCTTGCCTTAGAAGGTCTGCTGTACCAAAACAATAAACAAACAAAAGTTCCTTCAGTAATCTTTCACGTTAGCCTCCCTCAATTGAGTTCCCTATGGCCTTTCAGTCAAAATGTATCACTCAGCAATATCAATGTCTTTTAAACCAACTATCCATTGTGACATCCCTCAGCCGGGTGCAACACTTGTGATCACAATATTCACCGGTATATCACTATTTACCCTCAATTCGCAGGCATCCCTCTGTCGGGTTCACATTTGCCAGCTCTACAGTTCAACCAGTTTTCTCCTATGTCCCAAAGACCTTTGAGTGCACGAGGGGTTTTGCTCAACCCTCATAGGACCACTTTGACACTTCACACTAGCCACTCCAAAGGCCTCTTGGTCTTTGTAGTTTCAACAAAACAACACAACTCAAAAGGGGTTCAGTCAGAGTACTTTGAATGAGCGCGCCCATGACGCCTGACCACTCTGCTTCTGACCCTTCCTTTAAAGTTCAATTACACAAGTCCTTTGTTCAACAAGGTTGCTGCGTGCAACCTTAGGCCCAGCACAGTTTGGTTTTATTATCTGTCTTCTCCGATTTACCAGCTGTACTGAACTGTTGGAGTTTCTTGTCTCGGGAGTCAAGGATGGCACCATGGCAGCAAGCGCTTCTTTCCACATTTCCACGAAGGAGGGTCTTATGATTTCCCTTTCGTAGGCTTTGCGGGTCTGAGTTGAAAAGAGCAAGGGCAATTCCCTCCTCATCTTCCCTCCATGTCTCTCTGCCTTTTTCCTCTGTTTGAACTGCAGGTTCGGAATAGCTGCTTTCTCGTGCGTTCGGCCTTGCTCGAAGTGTGCTTTCGTGCTCTGCCTTTTATCCCTGTGGGGAAGGGAAAGGGCCGTCAGTTGTGCGTAGTTATTGTCAATTGTCTTCACTCTAATTCAGATGCATGTATTTGGGGATGGGACTCACCTGCCGTTGGATTTATGCCATTCCCTGCCTCCGCTCCACCAATGCCCTCAATGGTTCCGATGTCGATGAGGCCCGTCAATTTCTCCTCCCATGGTGTGAGGTCAGGTGGGGGGGGGTGGTCCTCCTCCAGTGCCCCTGCTTGAACTCCTGTGCTGGGACAGAATGCCTCGCACTCGCACGCGCAGGTCATTCAGCCGCTTGCGGCAGTCCTCCCCGTCCCGGGGCACGCGCCCCATTGCACTGACCCTTTGTGCGACGGTTCTCCATATTTGGCCCATGCGCTTGGTGCTGGTTTTACGCTGCTGCAGCTCATTGTGGTACGTCAGTGCCTCCTCCACAAGTACCTCAAGCTCCTGGTCACTGAACTTGGGTTTTCTGACCCTGTCCAATGCAGACTTGCCCCTAGTGCGCTCTTGACTCTTTTTCAGGGTTCAGAACGCGTGGATGGCTTCCAGCGGCTGTGATATCTGACGGATTGTGATTTCCAAGATGGTCGCCACTTTATTTCCCGTTCCGGCGGTGACGCGTTTACCGTGCGCTATAAGCGCGAGGTGGCGGTAGCGCACGGTGCGCCGGATTTAAGGGTTCGCGCTAATCGCGCTAGCGCCTTGAACCGGGAAGCATGCACGATGACTCGCCACATTTACCGCCCAAGTCGTGATCAGGCCCTTACTCTTGTACTTGGCCAAGCCTGAACATAATCTACCTATAGTATTAGAGTTGCTAGACAACTTTGCAAGATTATCCGGGATCTCCTTTAGTAGACAAAAGTCGTGTCGCTTTCCTTTGCCGTAACTGCGTCACTATGATACCCGAGACTTGCCAGACTTGGTACTGCTGTGCACACAGGAGCATACAATTAAATATTTGGGTAAACACATTGCAGACAATTCCGGAAAGTAGACATACCAGGAACACTGTCAAAGTGGTGGATGGGGTGAAGCGATCTATGAAGTTTTGGAGCAGATTGCCCCTGTCGCTGATGTGCCGGGTAGGGTTGGTAAACATGGTTGTGCTGCCACCTCTACTGTACTCCTTTGCTAATGTGCATTATTTTATTGCAGCAGGTTTCTTTCGACGGTTGTACTCCATGCTTAGGGGGTTCCTATGGGGGCATGGTAGACACAGATAGCCCTGACCACCGTTTGTATGGCGTACAAGGACAGGGGGATGCAACTTCCATGGCTGGAGCTCTACTACCTAGCTGCACAGCTCCAATACATGGCTGGTGGCTTTCTGACGAGTCGACAGCGCAGTTTGCTTTGTTAGGGGATGTGGTGCAACCAGAATAGGACGAAATGTCTGAAAGCAAATTACCAACCCCACCAAAAGGCCTAAAACACACACCACGAAAAGTTTTAACTCCCAAAAGTTTGAACTTTTCGTGGTATGTGTTTAGGTGTTTTGGTGGTGTCGGTATGAAAAAAATTATTTAAAAAAGGCTGCAGAGGGGGTTGTCCCCCGCGACACCCTGCTCACTACAGTGAGCGGGGGTTGTGGGGGACACTTCCCCCCCAGCGCCCTGCCAGAGCAAAAACCAAAACAAAAGCGGGGGTGTCCCCTGCAACACCCTGCTCACTATAAACTATAGTATAGTGAGTGGAGGTTGCGGGGGAGACCCCTGCAGCTGACCAGAGAAACAAACAAAAAAAGGATCCTGCAGCGCCGGTTCCCGATCACGGAAGTGAAAGGGAACTGGCGTTGCAGCGACCAGCGAGACTGAAGAAAAGGTAAGTAAGGCAGTGGGGGTGTGGGTGCAGGTGGGGGCTGGGAGGGCGGTTAGGGTTTCTTTCGATTTGGGGTTGTTTTACATTGAATAACCGAATGGGAAACGTACAAGCAATTTTGCATTACGTACATTTTTCATTTGGACATTTCTGTCGCAGTTATTTCAGCCGCGGTAAAAAAATCCCATTTCGGGAGGTTGATCCAAGAGGGCTGCAGAGATCCCACCACAAGAAATTAGCACTGGGGTGGCCAGAAGGCAGGAGAGTGATCTAGGAAGGCAGCAGAGACCCAACCATAAAGAGATAAGCAAAATACATGTGTGAACTTTGTGACAAGTTGGTAATAAAAATCTGAGGGGCAGGTGGTGAGACCCTGACCTCAGAGAAAGTTAAAAAATGGGGAAGGGAACCCTGAATGAAGCCAGTTGAACTGTTTATTTATTTGGAATTCTTATAAAGTGCTACATGCCTGCAGGCCTCAGAGCGCAACAAAGAAAACAGTTACAAACAACAACTTACATAAATAACAAAATAACTGCACAAGAAGGGAAAGGCAAGGGGTCGGATCAGTCTGGAGTAATGGTAAGAACAAAAAAACAGGTCAATGTAACATTTTCCAAAATAAGATTAGGTGTCAAACTACTAGTCCTCAATTAGAGGAGCCCACGGGAAAATATTTACACATGTTTAGAAAGTGGGGCAGTGGGGTTACTGTTTCCACACACCACCAGCACAGTCCCTATTCCTCTGAGAACACCAATCATCGAGTTCTATTCTGCGTAGGAACTTTAGATCAGTGCATCGAAGTACCCCAGGCCCAGATCTTGGGCAAGGCCAAGCAAGAACTTTGTTACGTAAGGCTTCTCGTGGTTCACTCCTAGAGGATTTCACTACATTAGTGATGATAACATTCCTATGGTCCAGCACCAGATCTCTGATATATTCATCCTTGGGCATTGGCATTTGGGTTTTTCTTAAGCAAAGACTCCACAAATTGGCTGATTTAGGTCTGGGGTTCATCAGTCCAGAGGAGCCATCCAGGTGAAATTTAACAAAGGAGTCAACAGAGGCAGACGAAACAACATTAGGGATCTGAGATTGTGAATTTGTTGAAGTGGTCGAAACCGATGGTGCTGCAAGGGATGACCTTGACTCAGAAATTGGGGCGGTTAGCAAATCCCATGTGGTTTGAGAATCATTGTCAATATCCTTAGGTGGCGGAACTGTTTGGGAGGAACAATTCAATTTGACAGTGATCGGGAGTGCCACAGGTGGAACAGAGGGAGCCGTTTGGCTGTATTTTTCAGTGTTCTGGGTGTGATGTTTTTTAACAAATGAACATAATGAAGCCAGGCACCCATCAAGGTCGTAGGAAGTGTCACAACTGTTTAGCTCTCTGATGATGGTGACCCTGGACTGCTTCCAAGACCCAGATATGCTGCTTCTCTCTAAGCCAGCCAGAACATGTGGGGGAGAGGCAAAATTAAACGTAGTACACCCTCCCTCCAAGGAGGTGTTGCAGTAAAGGTTGGGATCAAGGGTAAATCATTACTTTTAAAAAGATTTTCCGGATTAGTAGCCCCTGAGGCTAGGGGCGTATTCATTACTTTGGCCATACCTGAACCTATTTTAGGCATGTGAGTGGCCTTGTCCAGAATGCCATCGATATCTTATGGAACTTTGTGTTTTGCAAGTTAAACATTTGGTATAAAGAGAGTGGAACATTGTGAAACCAAAGAAGGGCTTGAAATGTAGGTGATGGAATTCTAAGAAGCCTGTTGATGTTTATGGTCCATACGGTTTTTAATCCAAGAAAAGGGAACCTGTAGAAACCCAAAGAACTTTGTGTTAAGTGAACTTTGTGATGCCAAGAGGAGTCTTACCTTGAGAAAGGGAAGCGTGAGTGACCGTCGTGAGAAATGAGGTACTGTAAACTTTTGAATCCTGAAAAGCCTGTTGAACTTTGAGATTCTGAGTGCCTTGAACTTGAGGAAGGGAGCTACAGAAGAGCTCCAGCGCCATCCTGATTTTACTTTGATCACTGTTTAGTTTCTCCAGTTCCCTACACATTGATATCTTATAGAAGTGAGGGCAAGTATAGGTTTTGACACAGACAACATTTTATTTTGGACTAACAGATTTGTTTTTGTTTTTTTTAATTATTTATTGTGCATTGGTTAAAAGAAAACAAAAACCTTATACACAAACATTCTAAAATACATTACAATCACTATAATTTATCAAATTAATTAAATCAATCAGAGATACAAATCACATATAAATGCATTAATACATAGCTTTAAAATAATTTCATTTCATCCTTTTAATACATAAGATATCCTGCACAATTAATCATTGAATAATTTAAGATGAGCACAATTTCTGTACACAGTGTCCCAACAATAATTTCACAGCTTCATTCCAGACATAAGAGCCCACCCCAGTAATTACCAATGAGGTGGCTCCATAAAGTGTACTCTGAAATTGATCTAACTGTATGTTTTCAATCTTAGCAACCATATATAAATGAGCCTTCTGATATTGGATTTCCAATGCGGAACACTGCGTTAAGAGGTGATGATTTGTTTCCACAGAAACATGACACAGTCTACATATATGGTCCACGTATGGGACATCATATCATCCTCCCACATACTCATAGGTTTGCAAAATATTTAATCATAGGTAGATAATTAATTCATAATAACGCCTTTTGTTTTGTAATTTTCCCATAGATTCAGCTCTGTCCCATGCCCCATTCTTCTTCATGAGTACACTTAGATAATCCGGCCTTTCATGAATGGGGTCCATTATGAAATTAATATTGTCAAAATAAGATAGCACAGAATTTTCCAATGTTCTCAAGAACGTATTTGAAGGGTCCTTACGTTATCTATCTGCTATAAGGCCCAATCGTGTTTTATCCTCTGGTAATCTAATTAATAAGGTACAATATAGTTTACACCTCTTCAATAACCATTGAGCCTAAAGTGAATACAGACCTAATTCAAAATGTAAGGCTTCAACTGGAGTAGCTTTGGGTACCTGCAATATTGATCTGAGCATCTTACCTCAAATCCATCTAACCAACCCACATATGTGTTATGGACTTGATGGTCGTGCAGAGTATAAATACCTCCGTCCCCAAGTACCACACAGACAACACCAGAAATACTGCCTGTGCGGTCTTTGAGGCCACAGGTGGAAGTCCGTCGAGCCGATTTGGGAACAGCCGGAAGAACCCCTTGAACGCTGTAAAGCAAAAGGTTAGGCAGTTATGCACAGAACAGGAAGGACAACTAAAGACACAGGTAAGTTGGTGCTGCTTACCTATCTGTACAAGAGGTGGCCCAGAGATGTGAGAAAAGGCTGAACCCCGGAGCAGGAGTTGCTGGAGGCTAGGAATATGGATAGGTAAACACCTAGAGTGGAGGCCGGAGGCCAGGTTACCAAGCAGACAGACGTGATCCGTAGAGTATCCAGAGACGAAGCCGAGGTCAAGTAAACAAGAGGACCAAAGTTCGAACAGGAGGGTGAGGCAGAAGCAGTCCGTGGAGCAAAGCGTAGTTCGGCAACTGAAGATCCAAAAGTTCGGTTAGTAGAAGGGCAATGCGAGGCAATCTGTGAAACAAAGCGTGGTCGAGGAAAGAAAAACAATCCGTAAGTTTCAAAAGCGTAGAAGTAGCGTCACGTGATCCAGGAGGAAAACAGCTGTGAAGCAACGCTCCTTGTTTCCGGAAGTCTTTTATATCATTTCAGGGGTCACGTGATACGTGACACGGGAGCGTTGCTGCGTGAAGGGCAATCACGTGATCCGTGACGCGCGGGTCTCCGTGGGCAACGCTTTGCGTTGTAGCGAGATGTCAATCTCCAGTTCAGCTGCCAAGAACGGGAGGGGCGATAAACGCCGGGTCTGCCATGCAGTGATCTAACAGGATGGTTGAGGGTCAATGGGTTACGTGGACCCAGGTAAGTGTGTGGGGTAGTGGGAGACGTAACAGAGTCCCCCCTCAAAGGCCCACGACCCCGTGGGCAGGCAGGGCAGTCCCTATGAAAACGGGCAACAAGAAGCGGGGCATGGACATCATTGGAGGAAACCCAAGAGCGGTCCTCGGGACCGTAACCCACCCAGTCGACGAGATATTGAAGGCGACCCCTGTGAAAACGGGAACCCAAGATAGCACTGACCTCGAAAACATCCGGAGAGGACACCGAGACAGAGGGTGGTGGAGCAGTGACACGGGTAGGGGCCAGGCAAGGCTTGAGGAGAGAGGTATGAAAAACCGGGTGGACTCGCCAAGAAGGAGGGACAGCAAGGCGGAAGGCCACAGGGTTCAAGATCCCAGTGATTTTATAGGGACCCACAAAACGGGGCAACAGTTTGCGACACCCAGGTATACGCAAGTGTCGGGTTGACAACCACACCCGGTCCCCTACGCGATAAGCAGGGGCCACCGACCGTCTCCGGTCAGCCTTTGATTTCATCAATGTTTGGGCCTCACGGAGATGGACAAGGGTCCGAGCATGGACGTCCGCAAGGTCGCGAACACAGGCGTTGGCAGCAGGGGTGTCGGAGGAGAGATCCGGGAGCGGAAGGGTGCGCGGATGTTGACCATACATAGAATAGAAAGGAGAGAAACCAGTAGCTGAGTGTCGTGAGTTGTTATATGCGAATTCAGCGAGGTGGAGCAGATTGTACCAGGAGTCTTGGTATTGAAGGGTCAGGCACCGCAAATATTGTTCCATGGCTTGATTTACCCTCTCAGTCTGCCCATCACTTTCTGGGTGATAGGCAGAGGAAAAACAAGCATCAATTCCCAGTAGTTTGGTAAGGGCACGCCAGAAACAGGAAGTAAACTGCGACCCGCGGTCCGATATGATGACCTGTGGAAGACCAAAGAGACAAAAGACTGTCCTGAAGAACAGGCGGGCTAGCGTTGGGGCCGAAGGTATGCCGGTACAGGGAATGAAGCGTGCCATCTTAGTGTAGGAGTCCACGATAACCCAGATGGCATCATAACCTCGTCGGCGTGGCAGATCCGTGACTAGGTCCATGGAGATAGTATGCCACGGTCGGGGGGGTATGGGCAATGGATGGAGTAGGCCTAGGGGGCGTCCTCTACGTGACTTGCATTGGGCACATATCGAACAGGTGTTCACGTAGTTCTCTACATCCCTTCTCATGGACGGCCACCAGCACCACCGGTGTAACAGATCCAGGGTGCGTTGCTGCCCTGGGTGACCGTTTATGGCAGCATCGTGAGACCAGGCCAGCGCTTGGTTGCGCACATCGCATGTGGGAAGGAACAACTTGCCCTGAACAAACGGCAACCCCTCTCGTAGTACAATGTCCCATTCTGTGAGTGTATGCGGATGTTGGGAGACCCATTGTCTAATAGAGGTAAGCAGTGGCTGGGATGGTGTACACAAACAAACAACATGACCCTTCCCCAACAATGTGTCTGGAAATGAAGACAGTGGTTCCCCCCCAGGTGAACGGGATAGGGCATCAGCCTTACCATGAACAAGACCTGGCCTGTGCTTAACCACAAAATCAAAAGCAGCGAAGAACAAATGCCAACGCACTTGTCTGCTGTTCACGCATTTAAGAGAGGCCAGATCCTGTAGATTCTTGTGATCTGTGTATACTATGGTTTGGTGTTTCGCCCCCATGAGGTGGTGACGCCATGATTGGAGGGCGTCCTTGATGGCCATTCCGTGACAGCACGGACTTTTGACTCATTCATAGACAACCCTCCAGGGGTGATGTGAAACCCCAGAAACTCCACCTCCCTTGTATGAAACAGACATTTCTCGGGTTTGGCGAACAGGGCGTTCTTCTTGAGACGGGAGAGTACCTCTCTAACATGAGCAATATGTTCTTTCAAGGAGGATGAATAGATCAAAATGTCGTCCAGATAGACCACCACGTACGTATCCAAGATGTCCGAGAATACATTGTTGATGAAACGCTGGAACGTTGCAGGTGCATTACAGAGCCCGAAAGGCATCACTGTGTATTCAAATAAACCCTGTCTGGAGCAAAATGCCGTTTTCCATTCGTCTCCACGCCGCATGCGGATTAGGTTGTATGCCCCTCTCAGGTCTAATTTGGTAAACAGGGACGCCTTTGTCAACCTGTCCAGTAGCGTGGAGATGAGCGGAATGGGGTACCTGTTCTTCACGGTGATAGCGTTTAACCGTCTATAGTCTACGCATGGGCGCAGATCACCTTCCTTTTTCGGGACAAAAAAAATAGGGCTGGCAGCTGGAGAACAGGAAGGACGGATATGACCCAAACGCAAGGCTTGCTGAATGTATTCTTTCAAAGCCCGTTCTTCAGACTGTGATAACGAGTAGATCCTACCCCTTGGTATAGGAGCATCTGGGAGAAGATCAATAGGACAGTCATAAGGTCTGTGTGGAGGTAGACCTTCCGCTGTGACTTTGTCAAAGACCATATGATAATCATGGTAGTCCACGGGAATACCTGCCATAACGGCTCCCACAGTGTGTGTTGACGTGGTGTCAGTGGCTATTTCCCTGATACTGGAGGAAGCCAAGGCGCCGAGGATTCTGGCGGGAGAGGAGAGTGATTCTGGTTCTGTTAGGCAGAAGTGCTGGCATTCTTCTGACTCGAACGTTACCTGTCCCGTTCCCCAATTAATCAAAGGGTTGTGGTGCCTTAACCAGGGGATACCCAAAATAATCCCGAACTGTGGCGTGGTGATGAGGTCAAATGACAGGCTCTCCTTATGAGTGCTCTGTATCACCACTTCCAAAGGTGCAGTTTGGTGCTTAATCGGACCAGAGGCCAAGGACGTGCCATCGACCGCTTGCACTGGTTTCCGGGTGTTCCTTTTTGATCAAAGGCAGATTGAGACGATGGGCTAATGTGATATCTATAAAACAACCCGTGGCCCCGGAGTCGATCACGATCTGAACGGCATGGACGATCTCCTGGGTAGGTTTCAACAGGGCCTGGACCACAACCGGTCTGATAGGACCGAAGGTGGGTTCAGTGGGGGTCGTGGATAGGCTCGCCGGTGCCCCCTGTATCATGGGCGAGCCTTCTGAAAACCCGGCGCCTTGTTCTTTGGTCGTCGGGGGCATTCCCTTACGTAGTGTCCATTTAACCCGCAGTAAAAACAGGCGTTGTCGGTTCTCCGACGTTCCCGTTCAGACTGCGTTATTGGGCTTCGGATCCCACCTATTTGCATGGGTTCAGAACTGGCGGGGGAAGGAACAGGGGTTGACTGGCCAGCAAACGTGGTTTCTGCCTTCCGTTCGGACCTCCGGGCGTCCACCTGTAGTGCAAGGTCTACAAGATCCGTAAACACAGAGGGAAGAGCAGGAACCACTGATAGAGCGTCCTTCAAGGAGTTGCATAACCCACGGTAGAACACGATCGCCTTTTTCTCCTCTGGCCAGGAGGTTTCAGCGGCGAGTTGATTATAACGGGTGATGTACTCGATAAGTGTTTGCTTTCCCTGTGAGAGATCTAGTAATTCCAGGTCCCTTGACTGGGCCTTGTAGCGGGTGTCAAACACTTTAGCCATTTCCGTTATGAGGAGCTCAAAGTCATATAAAGCAGGATGGTCATTTTCTAACATTGGGTTTGCCCAGGTAGCCGCTACACCAGAAAGATGGGACAAAAGGAATGCAGCTTTTGTGATAGAATCGGGGAAGGCTTGGGGTCTGCACAAGAAGTGGAGTTTGCATTGGTTTATGAAGGTGCGGTATTTCCGCGGGTCACCCTGATAGCGTTCTGGAGCGGCAAGTGGGAAAGAGGTTGGGAGCAAAACAGGTGTGGGTGCGGAGGCCGGGGCCGGGACAGGCTGTACTGGAGGGGCAGGGTCTCCGAACTCGGCGTCTGCAGGCAAAGGATAATGTGTGCTTTGCAAGGCGTCTAAGCGATGGTGAATGGCGGTCGTAGCTGCCGCCATGTCGGTCCTAAGGGCCGCTACGGCCTGCATTAGAGCGGTCACTGGGTCCCCGGCGGAGGGATTCATACTCTGAACGGCCAAAGGCTTCACAGTCTGTTATGGACTTGATGGTCGTGCAGAGTATAAATACCTCCGTCCCCAAGTACCACACAGACAACACCAGAAATACTGCCTGTGCGGTCTTTGAGGCCACAGGTGGAAGTCCGTCGAGCCGATTTGGGAACAGCCGGAAGAACCCCTTGAACGCTGTAAAGCAAAAGGTTAGGCAGTTATGCACAGAACAGGAAGGACAACTAAAGACACAGGTAAGTTGGTGCTGCTTACCTATCTGTACAAGAGGTGGCCCAGAGATGTGAGAAAAGGCTGAACCCCGGAGCAGGAGTTGCTGGAGGCTAGGAATATGGATAGGTAAACACCTAGAGTGGAGGCCGGAGGCCAGGTTACCAAGCAGACAGACGTGATCCGTAGAGTATCCAGAGACGAAGCCAAGGTCAAGTAAACAAGAGGACCAAAGTTCGAACAGGAGGGTGAGGCAGAAGCAGTCCGTGGAGCAAAGCGTAGTTCGGCAACTGAAGATCCAAAAGTTCGGTTAGTAGAAGGGCAATGCGAGGCAATCCGTGAAACAAAGCGTGGTCGAGGAAAGAAAAACAATCCGTAAGTTTCAAAAGCGTAGAAGTAGCGTCACGTGATCCAGGAGGAAAACAGCTGTGAAGCAACGCTCCTTGTTTCCGGAAGTCTTTTATATCATTTCAGGGGTCACGTGATACGTGACACGGGAGCGTTGCTGCGTGAAGGGCAATCACGTGATCCGTGACGCGCGGGTCTCCGTGGGCAACGCTTTGCGTTGTAGCGAGATGTCAATCTCCAGTTCAGCTGCCAAGAACGGGAGGGGCGATAAACGCCGGGTCTGCCATGCAGTGATCTAACAGGATGGTTGAGGGTCAATGGGTTACGTGGACCCAGGTAAGTGTGTGGGGTAGTGGGAGACGTAACAATATGCCTCTGGAAACAATTCCGACCCAAAGATTAATGCCGAGATAATACTAGTTTTGTAGATCTTTATCAAACCTTCAATATTATTCCCGCCTCAGTTTGCCACAAACCACTTGATTTATAGCCATCTTCTCAGTATACGGGCTGATATATGGTCACAATAAAATAGGTATAACAACTATAATTTCAAGTTGAATATCATTCAGTTTCTACACATATGGACCGTTATAGATCAGCCTGCTGCCTACTACCATAACTTTGGTTTTTAACATCTTAATAGACTCGTCATTATTTTTTGCATACATGGCCAGGGCTTTGATAGAACGCTGCAAGCCAACCAGTGTAAAATCCATAAGGATAGTATCGTCGGCATACATCAACCAAGGTATTAAATGGCTAACAATGCAAGGAGCAAAATTCCTTATATCTCCAAAATGCTTATCCAGGTCAGAAGTACATAGATTATACAACAGGGGTGCAAATGTGCACCACTGTTTTAAGCCAATATTAGTTTTCACTTGCTGAGATAAATTTCCATCCTGTGACAGCTGTATTGACACCAGCATATCACTACAGAAAGCCCTGACAAAATGTAAAACTACAGGGTAAATACCCCATTGCAATAACTTGCACCGAAGCTTTGGCTGGGATACATTGTCAAAAGCTCTAGAAAAGTCAATAAAACATAAATAGAGCTTACGCTTGTGACGAATTGTATCGGTAAACAGATACTCTAAAGCACAATTGTTATGAGATGTGCTATAACCACTACGAAAGTCAGTTTAGCATTTATGTAAGAGTCCCAAAGTCTCTTCCCAAATATTATGCTTTTTTGACAATAAAGTTGCAAATATCTTGGCACTGGAATCAGACATAGCTAGGAGCCAATAGTTGGAGGGATCAGCCACACCACCCTTTTTATAAACGGGGATCATTATGGATTCCTTCCAACCATCAAGAATCCTGCCAGATGACAATATCTTACCAAACTATGCAGGCAAGATAGCCGCCCATTTGGATGGATTAGCTTTAAATACAATATTCGGAATGGTGTCAAGGCCGGGAGCCCTAGAGCTCTTGAGGTTCTTAATTACCAACTCAATATCATCTACTTCAAATCCCTTCAAGATTCTGCAATACCCAGGGCAAACAGGAATAAACAGTTCAGTTAGTGATGGATCATGGGATAAGCGCCCCATATACAATAAGCAAGATCCCTCAGAAATAGGGTTCAGTTCCTGTACAGATAAACCTGCAAGATATGAACTAAAGATGGACCAAAACATTCTGTTATCATGTGTATGAAGCAGTTTGAACATGCATCTTCAGTTTGCACTGTGCAGCAAACTTCGATGTTGCCTAACCCAGTTTTTATTCTTAGTTGCCAGAGATGCTAGACATGCAACACGTTCAGGTTTACAGAACTCAATTCGCTTCATAGCCATAGCCTTTTCATACTGATACTCCTTTCACCTTCGATGGAAGTCTACATCAAATGGACTACGCACACTCTGCTTCTTCACATTATTCAATTTACACAACTTAAAATGATCAAAATATGGCAGAAGTGTAGTATTCAGGTCTGAGCCATAATAATATAACTCACTCAAAATCAATTTGAAATCATTATCTAAAAGATAATTAAGCTTTCTGACATTTATATCAGACCAATATATTCTGTTACCCTGATTATTAACCTAGACCTTTATGCCCCTTTTCCTACCTGCACTCAGTTGTGTATTTCCCAATGAGCATATCCATGTCAATACCAAATGATCACTAAGGTTCGGTTGAACCAGGGCAATAGGACTAAAATATGGCCATAACTCTTGGTTAATAAACACATAATCAATACATGAAAAATAAGTACCATTAGTCCATGTATTACCTATGGATGAATGAGATGTTGCCTTAAGGTTGAGGCAGATTAGATTATATGTTTCAGGATATTGCCACCAGCTATTTATTTTTAATTTACAAGATTTTTTTACAGTGGGGCCTGCTCTTAAACTAGGTCCATCATTAGTGACTCGAGTCCCATCACTCCCCTCAGTCAGAAACATACGCTCATTAAAATCACCTTCAATGACTACCTTCCCTAATAGATAGTAAGTATACCAATGGGTTAGTAATTCATTCAGCTTTCTTCTTATCACACAATAATTTTTTTCCTCTGCAGGTTTATATACATTTATGATTAGAGTCATTATTTTTGACTTACTCCCGTCATAGAGAACTGCCGATAAGACATAAGAACAAGATTTAGCCACCACAAAGAGTTTCAAATGTAGGAAGGATTTTGCCCCTATAGCCAGCCGACCCATCGGGCGACCACGTATATATTGTTTTGCAGGAGTGCAAATGATGTTAAACCCATCAATAGAAAATCACTCAATTAACCAAATTTCCTGCAAAAGGAATATATCATATTAGGTTACCGTCTTCAAACCCAGAGGTATTCCTAAAAAGAGTTAAAACCCCTCGTATTACATGAAGCCCATCTTAATTGTGCTTGATTTCTAGGGATTCATGTAGGGTAAGGTTTAGAATGGTTATGAGAATCTTGCCTCCATAGAGTCGTTTTACATCCCAGATGTGTGGACCCAATTCTATTTGCTGAAGCATTTATGTTATTACAACCCACGTGACAAGTGTTAGCCATCAATTGCTGTACACTAGGGGATGATTCAAAATCTGAACAGTGTCTAGCTTGTTTTTGACAAACAGTAAGTTGGAAGCCTATCTTTCTTAGTTCATGATAGGGAAGATTCAAAAGGGCCGTGATGGCCGGAGAAATTAATTCAACCAGGGCCCAATTCATAGAAATATGCCAAGCTGGAAGAACAATCCTTGTTATGTCTGTTCTGCGTATATTCCTAAGGGCTGGTATTCGATGGAGGAGATCCATGATAAAACTTCTATTCATAAATGGACTAGATGATAATGGCATGAGTTCCTCCAACTTTATACCTTTACCCAAAGGTAACAATTTATCGTTATATCCCTCCACAATAGGACTAGGCCTATTACTAATCATTTAGGTCAGAGTGGGCACACAAGCGTACATATTTTGTAAATTAGTATCCCCTTTAGGATTTCAAATCCTATCCCCAATACCTGATGTTATGTATTCATCGCTAATTACATTATGTATATGAGGAATGATTGTAGGTGGCAGTGATTTATTTTCTAGTTGTGCACCACTACCACCCAAACGCAGCCATCTTTCCATTGGACCTTGGAGATCTACATGATACATACACCTAGTACTGGTTTGGCCTTAACTATGAACCGTCATTACAGGTTCCATTGACAGTCTATTGCTAGGCATATTACTGAGAGGCTCTGTCATAGTTGGATTATTTTGACATCCACTATGTTCTGAATCAGGAGGTACCTTCTTTGATGCATAAGGCAAAGCCTTTCCTTTACGCTTTAATTTCTTCTTTCCTTTGGTAGGTTTAGGCTGGGAGGAAGTGTGCTTTAATAAAGCTTCAGACACGTTTTCCTCTATTAAAGACCCCTCACAACCAGGAGTTCCATGTTAAATCCTCAAAACAGGCTGAACTTGGCTCGTAAGATCAATAGTAGTACAAGGTGGTTCTGAAATACAATTAGTAGTGGCAACTGATTGAGTATTTAAAATCTCTACAGAATCTAATAAATCAGTTACAGAATCATCAGCAGGAACACACATATCCTGTAATTCAGAACCAGATTGGCCATTTAGCCAGCATTAATTTCATTTTCCGCTATTCGTTAGCCATATTGGTACATAGTACTAATAAAGAGTCTATAGAGGCCACAATTACATTCAAGGAAGGCTGTGCTGAACCCCCCAGCGCTCTAACAGATGTCAAACCTGCATTAACCAGTAATTTCTGTTCCTCATCTTCCACGTCCGTACTCTTGTAGTGACTAGATGAGCTGGATGATGAGAGCATTCTCTGCAGATCCGGTGTTGCTGACTGTTGTGTTCCAATAATATTATTAAAAGTAGCCGAAGAATTTCAGATGTTATTTCCCTCTGTTGGTCCCAATGAACTATGAGAGAATGATTATTATTGATGGATGTCGATAGTAGATCAATTTGGTCGGATAGTACAGTTGGGGCTTGTGAAAAACCCATGGGATTTTCACTGTACAGAACCTCTCTGGGAGCAGGGTAGGGGCACCCGATGATGAAATATGGTATCCCCTTCCCTTTCCGACCTGGAGGAGAGAGATTGGGAGGATGAAGATTACCAACAGGGAACCACAGACACAGAAAGCAGACTCTCCTCTTTGTACAGCAGACTGTCCCATTAATGAGGCCAGGCTAAGCCAGGCCTCCCTCTTTAATTACTCGCACCTGACTTAACTTGACTCTCCCAAGCAGCATAAAAGGAGCAGCAGGAAAGCACCCTTTGAGCGAGTTGAGGATGCTGGAAGGTGCCAGGAAGTAGGAGAAAGACCTAGCGAGATGTAGAGGCCATGGGAGACCCAGAGGAGAAGAAAACCGTCCAAATACTGGCCCTGCTACTTGAGAGGAGACTGCAGTGTGGAGAAGGAAACTGTACCTCCAGAAGGCAAGACCAGGGGCAGCTGGGGTTTCCTGGCGGTACCTACAGCAGAACTCCTCCCCTGGGAAAGGCAGGCGAACACAGGTCTCCGAGGGGCAGGTGGCGAGACCCTGACCTCTGATTAAAATTCCCTTTTAGCTTCTGCAGCTCCCAATGCCAGAAAATGACATTTCGGGTAGCTGTGAAGTGGGAGCAAAATCAGCCGTGTGCATTCTGGGACTAGAAGTCCCAAGACCTTTTTTTGCAAATTGTGAACTTTGAAAGGAGGCTCAAGCCCGGCTGAGGGAAGCCTTCTTAGTGAGCTGTGAAGCATGAAGGGAGGATCAAACCCGGCTGAGCAAAGCCTTTGAGGTGAACTGTGCTGCATGAGAGAAGGCTCGAGCCCGGCTGAGGGGAGCATTCATTTGTGACCCTTGAAAGCTGGAAAGGAGGTGAACCATGCCTCACTAAGAATCTTGCCCAACAAAGTGACGTCAGAAAAGACAGCATAGCCGGTGAGTCAGTGAGACTGATGGCAGACCGGCTTGTATTTTGAACCAAGGTTGCAAGCGCCAACATTGTACAGAGTAGAATAGTGTGTGAGGCTTGCCAAAGAGCGACACACATATAATTGGAAACCAAAAGGAGCAATTGAACTTTATAATTGACCTTTGGGAGAAAAGATACCATACAGAGAGTGGTTCAGCGCCACGTGGGTGCCCATTCGAAAGTCTCTGTTAGGTATCCAACTGATGCTGAGTGTGAGAAAAAGGAATATTGAGGTCGAAGTGGTCATGCAACGGGTCAAGCAAATCTCTGTACACATGCGTCAGTCTTCGATAGTTTAAAGTACATCACAATTGGTCCGAGCCCAGCTGATGGATACTGATTGAGTGAAAGAAAGGGATCTGAGCCTGACTGAGGGGATCCGGGGTGAACCGTGAGACCCCTGAGAAAGAATTATCTGAACATAGTTGAAAGGGATCTGAGCCCGGAAGAGGGGGTTCCAACGTTGAACTCTCTTTTGTTTTGAAAATATCTGAGCCTGGCTTAGGGGGAACCAGGGTGAACACCCAAATTACGTGCTGGAAAAGAAAAGAAAATGTGTGTGTTGTTTTTTATACCAAGCCCTCTGAGTCAAGAGACTTGCAAGAAGTAAAGAAGCTTGGACACAGAAGGTCTTGAACTGTGAAATTGGAACTGTATCCTCGTGCCGCAGAAGCCAGAGTGCGTGCTTTGTTCGAGTGAACCGCCTTGTCCCGTGCTGAAAACATGGGGAAGGAAGGCCAGTGGCCCGAACATCCTGACTTATCATTTTGCGAACACTTCTTTCTTTTTCATGAACATTACCCCACCTTATTTTGTAAATTAGCGGTAAGGATTGGCTATTTTATTTTAGTATAGGCCCTTTTTAATTTTACAAGACTCCACTAGGACTGCATTATTATAATTTGATGGTCTTAGCTTGCTCCCATTCTGTAGATTTAGGTTTAGATAGGTGTTTATCTCACCCTTGTGAAAGTTCAATAAACACCCTTAAACTGTGGTCACATGTGTCGATCTTACTATTGCCACCATGCGCTCCTTACAGGCTGCACAGACATTTTCCTCTCCAAGAACTTCTGATGAAGAACGTTGAGCCAGTAAAATCACGGTTAAATCCTGATAGTAACATTTGTGAGTCCATGCTCGTGGGCCTCTTTAGGCAACTCCAATATGGCTTCCCTATGTATTTGCAAAAGTGTTATCATGTTTTTAGTTGCTATCTGTTTGTCCACTGAAATGGCATCAAAATACCCAGCAATTCTATTAAGCTCAGGTAACTTTGGTTGGGGTGCATCATTCTTTCCCACCACTAAATCCTGTGACTGAAGATTAGTCCCACCAGTTTTAACATTTTGTGTATATTTTGTGGCCGTGGAGATATGAAGATCCACATTTTTTTACCCGATTCCCCTTCATTGGGTTTGTATAATGATCAGCTGTCTTATGCATCACCTAAGTTTGCAAGTAAGATTGTCTTACACTCACCAATGTAGATAATAACTTCCAATCCAACACAGTACCTCACACCGGAGCTAGCAGTACAGCAGAACTGCAAAACTGCTCCTTGACTTGGCGCGCGCTTTCGCGCTGGAGCTGATGCTTTATGGGACACCAGGAAAGAGCATTGCACGCCGAGCACCCGCTGCTCCCACACATGACTAGTGGAAATGCTATGGATTTTCTTTTCCACTATACGAGCAGGCAATCAGGCAATGATGATAAAGCAAGCCACGGAGCTAAGGCAATGATAAGTACAGTCACAGGTAAAACTGCTCCTTGACTTGGCTCCTGTCTTTGCGCCTCTGCACCTCAAGGGCCGTTTATGGCACACTAGGATGTGAAGAGGGGCCATATGGTGCGGCAACGTTTATACACGTAGCTAGTTACCCGTATATGTTAGGGTTTCACCCTGTAACTATCCAGACAAGGTGGGGATTGTATCAATGCTCACTGTGGGCCATGAATGGCTGGTCTCATTGATTCTATATATGCAGCAATAGGGCAGAAGCCGCCCACGGCTGCACCACCTCCATGCTTAAGGATCCACTGTGCTTACAGGAGCTTACAGGAGCCGGGACTCACAAGGAGAAGAGCAAGCCCTGCTCAAACTTCCCTGCTGCTTGACTATTTGGGTAGGCCACCCGAGGTCACACTTGTGTATAGGTGCGTTATAAATGCCATATCATATCATATCATATCATATCGCAGCCTCACAACACCTAAAGGTTGCAGCCAAAGTCACTTGGCGCCCCCGAGCACTGAACAGGTCTTAAATGTAATGAGCACCTAGTTGGACCAACCCAGGAAGTCCCAGAACCACTGTGGGGTACTGTCTGCACTCATGCAGCACGTCCCATATCAAACCCGGGTCTTACCTCGAGCTCGGAAGGGTGTCGGTTGCAACACTTACACCACACAGCATTTGGGGGGCCTCATCCAGGATATAGGGCCCAGAATGCTACACTTCAGCACCTTAGCTCAATGCAGCCCAGCACAGCAGCTCGCCAGCAAAAGACCAACAGCATCAAACCGCACTGCGCCTGCACTGTCGGTCTATCTGCCTCAACGCACTTTCAGCCATCTAACTTTAGATTTAGTTCTCCCTTAGCTTACTTTCTTTTAGGGAACATTCCCACCTTAGAGCTAGGGCAAGTGAGGCATTACACCATCCTGTCCAGCAAAATAAAGGTTTTGAAACTGTATCACTTGTTTCGGCTCTTGATACCATGCCTTTCTCACAACAGGCAACAGCGCAGTTTCCCAGTACATGATCTGTTGAATTCAATGGAGTTATCACTAATTCCCCTGTGGTAACCTCCTCCCATGTGGCCAGGGGATGGCAGCTGCTACCTGATCTTGACTGTGAGAAACCAGAAGGTGTCTCACCCACTAGTATAAGGCAGATCCGTCATCCAGGTGGCCAGGACATGGCCATCGCTTTTGGATGCAGTTTCTGGGGTTGGACCAGTGTGTGAGGATTACCTGGGTGAGGGGTCTTCGGGGAGTGGGAGTAGGACACTGGAAGGTGAGACGCGGTATCCCCTTCCCTGTAACACCTTTATCCCATACTACCAGGTAGGCTATTGTTATGCTCACCTGGTCTCTGCAGGGACGTTGGGGCACGGCTGCAGCCCTCCCAGGAAGTAGGACCCCCAATCTGCTTCCGCCCGCTGCTGCTGCGATGAATTGGGACCCTGCTCCTGTGTAAATATGAGAGGACACATGTTTACTGGCCTGCGAGTGAATTCCCTCTCAAAACCTTCCTCCCGTAGTGTGGTGAGCATGCATCGTCCCATTAAGGCTCACCTGTAGATTATATAGGGAAAACTCTCCGTCCTGCTACTTCTGGCAGGGGCACATGTAGAATGAGGACTGAGTTCCTTCACTGGTCCTTTATACGTGGTGTCCAGTCCAGCTGCAACGATTCCACATCTTTCTGGTAAGTGTATTTCTGTTTGTCATGAAGTATTGGTATGGTCTTGTTCTCAGCCTGTTGTCAGCTCTGTAACAATGTCTATTTTTCTTCCCACAGAGGTTTGATTGCTTTCCAGCAGAGCAACAGAGCCCGACGTGGCTCCTGATGAGGAGCAGAGGATTCTGCGGCGGTCCGATAGCAGGTACGCGTGCTTTTAAGGACAAGCGCAAACAATTTTGCAAGCGTGATCTTAAACTGCAGGTTCGTATGTCTAACCTTGTCTTTTGTCCTTTTACAGAGTCCGCCTTCGTGGAAGAAGGAGATGTCGTGCTGCGGAGTCCAGAGCTGGAGTTCTGCATGCCGGAGATGAAGAAGAGGTTGTGCTGTGCTGCCGGGAGCTGGAGTTCTGCGTGCCAGAGGCGAAGAAGATGTCGTGCCCAGAGCTGAAGTCTTGCGATCCGGAAGATGAAGAATGGATGCCAGGCTCAGCTGTGATGGATGCAGGTGTAAACTGACTCCAATAGGTAAGTGTAGGAACAGGAGACTGGATTCCCTAGGTAAGTGCTAGTTTACCCAGGCGGCGGTGAGCGTTACGCTGCACGGAAATTCAGATTAACGCAAAGCGTGTGCCTTGGGGTTGGGCTGGCTTTTATAGATGACCTATTAAAGCTACACTCACTAGCTGAGTCCTGCTTGCCACACCCTGCCACTCCTTGAAGTTGCACGTGCAGCTGATGATAGATAGAAGGCCACACCCGGACTGGTTACACACAAGTGGAAAGTTCTTGAAAGCACTCCTGCCCATAAATAAAGAGTCTTGCTTCTGTTTCAAGCACTCCTGCCCATAATAAAGAGAGTCTTGCTTATGTTTTTCCATGAGCCCGGCCCCCAATATATAAATGTGCCAAAGTGAACCATGGTGTCCTGTGCTTGCTCCACCTGATGGTGCCGCTCCTGTGATTCTGGGCAAGTGGACATGACAGATATTTAGGAACTCTACCCCCCACACTTTTACAACACAAGCCCTTTCTCACAGACAGCCGCTATGAGAGAAAACAGTCTAACACCCGAGCAGTATACCTGACGTGTCCCAATACAATGGTCAGGCGAGGTCAGGCAATTACTGACCATCCTGGGTCAGATTGGCCCCTCGGCCTTTCGGCCCGTGGCCAGGCCGAAATCGTCCCTGGGGGGTGGGGGCCGGTTTCTGACCAGGCCTGGGCTGGTTTGGAAGACATTTTTTTTTTCAATTTTTTTTTCTTCAAAAATCATTTTATTCTTCTTAGGTCAATAAATGAGTACCAACACAGGTTGGGTGATATTGTATGCATATTTGTTCTTATAAAAAGAGCTTAAGCGTGTAAGTGCTATACAATAACATAGCATTTGGCCTGGACGTCTGCTTGGATTCACAGTAATGTAGTGTACTTAGGAACAATGCTATTTGATGCCACTTCCTGTTTTGTCAAGGGGCGAAAGGCCATCTTTCATCACTTCCTGGTATGTCACTTTGGGGTGGGGTCAAATAACATCACTTCCGGTGATGTCATCAGAGGTCAAGGGTCATGAGGCGAGGGGTGAGCCACTTCTTTTTGGGTGACTGGGTCTATTTCTTTTCCCAGTCTGACCCTGTGACCATCACACACACCTGACTTCCATCAGAGCACACTCTGAGCGAGGCAAGGCACATGAGGAAACAGCAGCAAACCATACGGGGATCGCAAGGAGCGAAGTTCCCTTGACCTTTTCGACAAGGCTCCTCTACTTTCCCGAAACCTTGAGAATAGAAAGCGTTAAACCAGGAAACCAGGCTGAAGAATCCTGCATTGTGTGTAGGAGATAACCCGGGCCCTCCCACGTCAATGATCAAGGCTGGGAGACTCACCAGCCGCGGTTGTACCGTCCTTGGCTCCAAGAACAACGCAGCATCAGTGAAATCAACACAGCTGGTGAGTTGGGGAGACTGATACAAGACCGGTCTGTGTTGAAGCCAAGGTTGCAAGCAGCAACATTGTATTGCGAGCGCTGGAACGGAAATTGTTAAAAAGCGTGTCATAAGAGACGCAAGTAAAGTTGAACTGCTGATGAGTGACTGAACTTTAAAACAAGATATAATACATTTGACAGAGTGTTCCGGCGCCGTGTGGGTGCTCAATTGAAGGTCTCTGTAAGGTATATAGCTGAGAAGTGGCAAAAGAGAAAGTGAGAAAAAGGTTATAACCGAGAAGAGAATGAATAATTGTGAATCGACGTGGTGCTGGAATGGGTCAAGCTAAATCCTGCACACAGTCGAAAGTCTTCGATTTTGATGAAGTAGAGAAAGTTTTAAAAAGTAAATTTAGTCTCAACCCTGCCAGAGGGAGACCAATCGAAGGTTTTGTGTTAAAGTGGGCCTGAGCCTGGCAGAGAGGGACCCGGGTGAGCAGTAAATCACCTCAGAAGTTGTATATGTGAAATATTTGGTCTGAGCCCAGCGGAGGGAGACCAGTTGAAGATTTTATGTCAAAGTGGGCTTGGGCCCGGAGGAGGGGGACCCGGGATGAACAGTAAATCACCCGAGAAGTTGCATATGTGAAATCCTAAGAAGAAGAATGTTTGTCATGTTGCATCAGGCCCTCTGAAATAAGAGACTTTGAATGGCAAAGAGACTTTGGCACAGAAGGCCCTGATTTTGAAGTTTTGAACTTCATCCTCCTGCCAAATAAGCGAAAGAGTGTGCTAAGCTCGAGTGTGCCGCCTTGTCCCGTGCTGAAAATGTGGGGAAGGGAAGCCAATTGCTTGAATATCCTGACATATCATTTCTTAAACACATACCTTTTGCATAACATTGTTTCCCACACTATTTATACTTAGAAGTAAGGATTGGCAATAGGTTTATTAGTATGGCCCTTTTATTTTGACAGACTCGACTAAGACTGGGAGTAGCTTGCTCCCATCTTTAGATTTAGGATTAGTTGTTTTTCAAACCCAAATGCAGTTCAATAAACACCCTTGAACTGTGATCACTTGTGTCTGTCTTACTGTTTGATACCATGCCTTCCTTACATGACACTGGGGGTCACTATCTGAGGGAGGATCTCATGGGAGATGTTATGGCTTCATTGGATGAGACATGGTATCCCCCATTTACCTATGAAGATGACCCCTTTCTACCCAATACTCTCATGGCCTTTTGCCATACATCTGTACCCCCTATTTGGGAAACTGAGAACCCCTTTTCCCAAAGCTTTGTAGAGCAGACTTCCATCCCTGATCTCAAATGTGGAAGATTCAAGACAACCTTTTCCAGTTCTAATTATTCACCATAGTGAACTGGTATATCATTTGGCACTGTTAAAAGTGATATTTTAAGTAATCTGCGTCACCTGACAACAATGCACTTGTTTTCCCACAATCACCCAAATACTGGCACGAGGAGGAGGTAAAGAGTAATACAGAATGAAAGAAGCCCCAAGCTCAATGAGCGCTCAAGTTGTTTTCAAAGTGCACTTGTATGCAGGAGATTTAAAGACTGGAGACCAAGTCATGATGGCTGCTGCTGCTTGGAAGAAGAAGTGTCCTTCATCCGCAAAGCTTGTGCGACTTGGTTTGGAAGAGCTGAGCAGCTCACCAGAAAGGGAGAAGAGAAAAGCTGCAGGGCATGCCACATACACGCCAGGAGGCAGTGGAAAGCTCCTGGGTGTGTGGCAACCACGAAAAGCAATGTTTTACCTACTGGGACCCTGGAATGAGACAGGCATGCTGAGGCGAGGCTGCGGGAGACACCAGAGTGAACCAAGAGCAGTCCAGGGGCGAAAGCAGGCTGTACACATGTACATACAGCTTGAGTGCGAACAAGGACGGGAACGCCAACAAAAGCCAGTGAGTCAGCCCAAACACTGTGGGGACCTGGAGGCATTTCGGCAATCCGCACAAAATAAGAACTGTAATAATTAAAGCTGCAGAAGGAGAGAAAGTAAAGAGACTGAATGAGAAACAAGAAAGCATATTGCAAATAAGACCTCTAACAAGATATGATTGTATGGAATACAAATATGTGAGGGCACCAAATCGAATGATGTATCAGAGAGATTTAATTTACCCAAGAGGGTATGCACAACTGTGGAAGTAAAAGAGGAACAATGTGTAATGATAATAAGTCCTGGCAGGAGAGTAAACCAGGCAATTACAATTGTGTGTGAATAAAAGAGGCCCTGGCATGAGAGTAAACAAGGCAATTACAATTGTGTGTGAATAAAAGAAGTACTTCCAGGAGTATATACCAGGCAAACACAAGTGAATGAGAAGTCCTGGAAGGGGGGTATACCAGACAGTTGCAAGTCTACAAGAAGAAATATAGAACTGTGTTTACCAGACAAAAGGAACTTGTTGAAAGAAGTGGAACTACAAAGATAAGCAGCAATGTAAATAACAGTACTGTTGTGGGCTAATAAAGTCACTGTTGTGGGCTAATAAAGACACAAAGAAGTGTCGGACCAATAATCATTTGTATTGAGGAGAATTCCAGGGGATGGGATACAACCTTTAGAGCCAAGGCTTTTCACCCTTGGAGATCTTTTGCGTTGGAGCGGTTTATTCTTCCTTTATGAACGCATTTGCAATTGCCTTATGTTAAAGACATTTCCCTTTTCACCTTATAGTTTAGTTTATATTGTGAGGGACAGAACAGAACTT
Organism: Ambystoma mexicanum; assembly: GCF_040938575.1. Classification (NCBI taxonomy): domain Eukaryota; kingdom Metazoa; phylum Chordata; class Amphibia; order Caudata; family Ambystomatidae; genus Ambystoma; species Ambystoma mexicanum. The sequence goes on along the minus strand of NC_090929.1, from coordinate 1,383,472,500 downwards.
TTGGACACAAGGACGGTTTTGATTTTGACATTCTGACAGAGATAGAGCTGTAGTTTTTGGTTTTAGGGAGGGAAATTCCTCTTGTAGCAAGGTCAGAGAAGTCTTTTCCCAACCCTTTTGTTTTCAATAAAAGTCTTTAATCAAAAACATGGCAACCTTGTATTCGACTTTCATTCCTGACTCCTCACATATGGTGTCAGGATGGGATCGGGCTCAGTTGACATAAACTGGGGGATCCTCAGATTTGAGAAACTAAGCAACAGAGCCTATGATCCATCAGTGGCCACAGAACATTCTATTGGCAACAGGAGATTGAGTTTTAATACCAACGTACTTGGTCCTTATTCACCCTCCCGGAACTTACATTAGACGTACCTCTAAGTCAAGCCTAGCCTGGCGATATGGCCTGGACATGTTAGCAGGTGTCTGTAATGCTCACCTGGTATCCACGGGGACGTCACTCAGCCTGTTCTGACCTCTTACGACCTCGAACCCTTCCCTGGAGTCTACTCGACTGGAGACTGGGCCTGAAACACAGGATTGGTAGAGTTTAACTCCCTATTGTCTCTGTGTGCTTGAACCTCTTCTTCCCCGGGGTCCAACCCTTCCCTTTGATCCACAGCTCACCTTGTTTTCTTGTAAGGTTTGCACTCCATCCTGTTTTCAGCACAGGGGCGAATGATCCATGCGGGCTCGTTGCTGCCTAGTTACTTCACTGGCAAGAGTCCGACAGGTAAGTATAATGAGTCTTTTGAACAGTTCTCTAACTTCGTTCCTTTCCTTCCTTAGATGATGGCCGCCGCCCGGTAATGGCGACCTGCTGCTGAGATGAGTAGCACTGAAGGTGAGTGAGAGCGCGATGCGCGATGTGACCCTTTCGTATTTGTATTGAACGGAGTTCTTTTTCTGTGTCTTTTAGGTGCCGCAACGTTTTCAGCGTGGATGCCGGTTATGAAGAAGAAATGCGGTGGGTAAGCGCGGTATGCAGCGCCTCTAGATGTTTCCACGCTAACCTGGAGTGTCTTTTCCCTCTTGCAGATGGATGAGAAGTTCCGGAGACAGAGCTCCCCCAGAGCGGCTGGGATTCAGGTAAGCGTTTGAAGCTCGTACAGTCTTTAAAAATAAGCGAAGATTTGCTGAACTCTTACTAATGCCTTTTTTCTGTTCTTTTCCCTTTTCCTTAGGAAGCGGCGTACCGGGATGGAAATAACACCGCCGAAGATGTCCGCAGAACAGAAGAAGCGATGAATGATGGGCAGAAGCGCTGCAAGGTAAGGCTGTTCCTAACAGTGTTCTTGTTCTTGCAGGAGCTGAGCGCAGAAGAAAGATGCAGGCCTACTGGAGATCGATCCGAACACGGTGAGTGTCACGCTGCAGGTGCAGAAAACACAAAGCATGTTTCTCAGACTGGGCATGGCTTAAATAGTCTCTGGGTATCCCAGGTGTCTCTGGGCTGAACCACACCCAAAAGACTAGACTGCACATGCAGTTCTGGGAACCGAAATATGTGGGGGCATCCATCTTGTCCCCATCAATGGACTACAAGTCCAATCCCCAATGTTATCCTATGGGAGTGAGTGAGTCTGGTGCCACAAGCGCCAAGTCTGACTCCAAGTGGGTCTTTGGAGGGATGGAGAGGCCCTTGAGGGCCATATAGGTGATCGTGGCCTGGCTCCAGCTTGACATCTTGGAGAGCTAGGGACATGAGGGGCAGGAATCATGACAGCGTCATAGACCCAGACTATGGAGGTGACATAAAAATCTTGATACAAAATAACGGGAAAGAGGCATATCAAGTGAAGGTGGGAGAAGGAACAGCTTAGGGGATTCTGTAAAGAGCTCTATTTCCTATGACCAAGGAAATTAGAACTTTTGACAAAAACAAAAGGGGAACCAAAGGCTTTGGGGAGGCAGACCTACATTCCCCCACCATTTCGGAGGCAGTCTCACCTCAAGCCCCAGGAGAAGAAGCTGAATGTATTTCTGAACTTGCATTTGCATAAAGGAATGTTCCCTTACTTGCTGAACCTATCCTTCAGGCCTTACCCGAAGAGGAAGGTAGAGAAAAGGGGAGACCATTTTTCTTCCTGAAAGCCGGGCTATTAAATAGGGGAATGTTGGTCCTGATGGCACTCCTAAATCACAAATAATGGTGCCCAGAATTCACATAAAAAAGAGTACTGGAAATCGCCCATTCCCATATAACAGGTGGTCATTTAGGAATGGCTAACACTCAAGTACAAATACTGAGCCGATTCTATTGGCCCGGAGTATAGGCTGATGAGAAGAACATTGTACCAACTTGCTAATTATGCTAGAAAGCTCATTTACAGATACCCCCTACAGCTCAGTTAAAATCTTTGCCAATCTTTGATGTCCCCTTTTCACGGATAGGCATGGACATAGTTGGGCCTCTCAAACCATCAAAACTGGGAAACCGATACATACTGGTGATAATAGATTATGCAACCCATTATCCCGAGGAATTTCCTTTACGCAATAATACGACACAACAAATTCTCAAACATTTCATCCCATACTTCTCACGAGTTGGGTTTTCAAAGGAGATCTTAACAGACCAAGGATCTACCTTCATGAGTCAACTAATGTCCGAGGTAAAGGTAATCCTTCAGATAAAAACACTTCAAACTTCCATCTATCACCCTCAGACTGATGGTTTAGTCGAAACAAGACTTTGAAACACATCTTAAAGAAAGTAGCTTAAAGAGACATCAAAAAGTGGGATGTTATGACATCTTGGGCCCTTTATGCCATCCGAAAGACCCCACAACCCTCAACAGGCGGAGGAGGTATTTTGTGGCAGCTACCCCTCAGTGTCCTTCGTGGGCCAGGTGTATGATCCATCCCAGACTTGTAATGAGGCCCAATGTTCTCAGATGAAGGAAGAACCACCAGAACTTTTTGTCCAATGGAAAAGGATCTTAGAATAGCCTTTTTTTTTATCATGGTAGACTTTCCGATGCTCTTAGGCATTTTCCATGTGAGCTTGAACTATTGTCCTGACCGTGGCCATGTGTTCCTTTAACCGTTGAGCTGTTTGGGAAAGGGGTAAGACAGCTTTTCCCTGTTGTGCCCAAGTCTCTCGCAACATGTCAAGGACATCTTGTGGCTCTTAACCATATAGGTGCTCAAATGGGGAAAATCCTGTTGAGGGTTGTGGTGTCTTTCGGATGGCATAAAGGGCCCAAGATGTCATAACATCCCACTTTTTGATATCACTGTAGTACTAAAGAGTTTATTATCTGAGGACTCCAGTAGAAATATTCTGATTCCTTCTGATCTGCCTCAAAACTGGAAGAAAGATTTTATGGGCATCCTAGAACAGTGCCCTGATGTCTTTAAGACTGAGCCAGACCGGGAAAAAGGAATATTGCATTATATCCTTACACCCCCAGGGAAGGTAGTCAATTAAAATCCTTACCGGATAACTGAAGTTAAAAAAAGAGATTACAGAGGAAGTGAAAAACATTCTGAGGGCCGATAGCATCGAACCAATTAAACATCTGTCCGGATAAAATATCCCCACTGTTCACTGCCAGACTCAGAGAAGCACACCTGCACAGAACAGGGTACTTCTGTCCTGTGTTGTGTGAAGAGACCATGTCAGAGGGAGGTTATGCTGTTGCAGCAAAAAAACTGCTCTTGCAAGCCATGCAGTCAGTGCACGTGCGGAGCCCATGAACCACACCACTGTGTTTGTGTGGTTCCTTCTGGTGCCGGCCTGACGGTGCACTACAGCGGACCCCCAACCCAATGGCGACAAGGGGGTTGCTCCTGCTGTGAGTGTCCTTGCATCCCGGATGGACCCGACGGGCATGTTTGTCACTGAGATAGAGCATGAAGGAGAGTGCATCAAGGCAAGGTTTTTTGTGACTAAAATAAGTGAAGACACCCTGCTTGGCTGTCCTGTGGTTGAAGCCCCCAACATTGTTAATTTTGCCTTTGGGGTGTACATCGAAGACGTACACTCGCTGATTGAGAGATACACAGATGTTTTCTCAGGCCTTGGGAGGATGAAAGGTGAGCCAATTTGCCTGCACATTGTCGAGACTGTACAGCCAGTTCCTCTTAAATATATGCAGATTCCACTCCACCCGAGGGACCAGGTGGAACAGTAACTGGAGACATTTTTTATTTTTTTTATTTGTGTATAATCTCTACAGATTTTTTAACAAAATACCAAAGTGGCAGATACAGTCCTGCACGCTTGAAAGTCGAAGGTGATAAAAAGTTAGTTCGAAGATGCAAGTGGAACATTGATTTAGGTCTACGTCGGTAGGATCACGTTGAAGATATGTTGTATGGTGTTTATTATGGCTAACTGCCATATCTGTTTGTCGCCGTCTAGCAGTTTGTTCCAACAGGATTCTTCGTCTTGAAGAGTAAAGTTTGAAAAAATGTCTTTCAGGTAGGTAAAACAAATGTCTTTCATCGCAGGACAGTTCAGGAGTAGATGACGAATAGTTTCTTTTGCGGTGGCAGATTTGCAAATTCGACAGCAGTTGGATGAAGATAATTGTCTGATAGCTAGGATTTCGTTAGTTTCTAGAAGGTTCAGATGAGTTTTTAAGAAACAGTTTCACGCCAACCTGTTCGGGAACAATTTCAAGTAAGGTTGAATAGAATCCAGTTTCTTGGAATAGGAAGGAAGGTGGCTAGTGAGTTTATATTTGGCTGCAGTTTCGTTGGTGTTAATCCAATCCAGCTCTCTGATCTTTTTGATGACTCTAACTGGATTAGTGATAAACTCTTCCGTGTTGCACTTGGTTTCCCATCTAGAGAGCATTTGACAGGTGCCTAGCCGGATTTCCTCACTTATCAGATGGTAAGCGTAAGGGGAATCTTTCTGTATACATTTCCGGTATAACAAGACGCTGTTGCAGTCTGTAGTTGGTTTTAGAGATGAAAGGGTGAGTTCACGTCTAATTAATGTTATCAGAGTTGATTTTGGGAGTCCAAGAATTGATCTCCAGAAAATTGCTTCAAGTTTTGGCCACAGTTCTGGAGGGAGGTTCGGCATTGCATCCACGCCATAGGTCAAAGATGGTATGACCTTCTTTTTATAGAAGTCTCGCACAGGGATCATTGAAAATCTGCCAAATTTGATGTCAATGACTTTTCTTTGGGTAGCCAGTTTAGTAGTTTTTGCATACAGGGCCTCTTGCATCGCTTTTTCTTTGGGCGTGCTGTCTAATATAACACCAAGGTACTTAAAGCTAGTGACTCTCTCGATTGTAGTCGAGCCCAATTTAAGGGGAATTTTAGCTTTCTTTTTTGCAGACTTCTCGATGACCATCATTTTTGTTTTCGATTCGTTAATTTCCAAGTTGTTTGCCGTCATATATTGTTGCAGATTAGTAAATTGGCGTTGTAGGCCTATTGGAGTGTTATCCAAAAGGATTAGGTCGTCAGCGTAGAGAAGGAGACTGATCAGGTCGCCTCCAAGTTTTGGAGGAAAAGCTCGTACCGCTTTTTCTGTTTCCTGAAAATCGCCTAAATAGGACCAAAACAAGGCCGGAGCCAAAGGGCAGCCCTGTTTATCACCTCTGGCCGTTGTTATTTCTTTTGATAGAGCCCCTTGTTGATTGAGTCGGACCCGCATGGACGTATTAGAATACAGAGCTTTGATTGGGTGAAGTATGTCAGGTGGACATTTCCATAGGGCGAGTTTCTGCCACAATCTGGCGCGATCCACTTTGTCAAACGCCTGGGTAAGGTCGACAAAGGTGATGAATAAACCTGGTCGGCCCTCCAAGATTTTACTTTTGAGTGAACTCAGTATTAAGATGTTAGCGTTTGTGCCCAGGTTCTTTTTGAAGCCAGTTTGCAGTTTGTCTTGGCAGGGGGCTTTGTTGGCCCAAGCGGTAAAATGTTTTAGGAGAAGAGACCCGAACAGTTTGCCTATGGGGTCGAGAAGGGCAATGGGGTGATAGTTGACTGGATCTGCCCTGTTTCCTTTTTTGTAGATAGGCACTACGTTTGCACATGTCCACGATGGTGGAATGGACTTAGTGGAGGAACAACGTCTGAAGATTTGGCTCAGAAGAGATGACCAGGCTTCAGGGTGTGATTTCAGATCGAGGTTCGTAATACCATCAGGGCCTGAGCACGTGATGGTTTCAATTTTTTGATTAAGTCTTGGATATCTTCAATGTTGTCCAAAAGAATCCAAGGAGTATCGCTGTTACTCATAATAGGATCTATGGCTGTGGGGCTCTTGAAGAGAGTTTCAAAATAGACTTCCCAAGCCGATTGACCAATTCCGTTTAGTTGGCATGGACGGGCACCTGTGTAGTTGAATGGAGCAGGGACCAAAAGTCTCTGGCGTGATTGCCAGTAAAGGCGTTGAGCATATCTTCAGCGTCTTGTTGATAAAACTTGTGTTGATGGCCCCTCAGCCAGGATTTGTAAGTTTTTATGGCTGCTTTAATGATGACAGAAGACTGTTGAAAATCTAGTTTCCGTGCCTGCCTTTTTGTTTTTCTCAGCTCTCTCTTTTTTCCAGCGATCAGTTTGTCATAAATGTGTTTTTGGTCTGACGTTGTTGACTTCTTTTTTCTCTGTGGGACTCTAAAGATGGTCAGTAGTGGGGTATAGTCCACGTCCGTCCTAGGTGGTTGATTACTACCATCTTTATATAAAGCTGTTATGGAGGTTATGGCCTTTTCAGTCATCCTGAGTCTTGTTCCCTGCGAGGTAACTTCAATGTTTGCACTCATGGTTTGATTAATCGGTGGGCTCGAAGTCCAAGTTGTTTCTATGAGGTTGTGATCACTTTCCAGTGTTTTGACCACCTTGTATGAAGTGATATGCAGTAGCAAAGAGCGTGACACAAAGATATGGTCAATTGTTGAATTTGAGTTCGCTCTTTCCCAAGTTGGTAATCTGTTTGGGTCGAAGAAGACTTGATCCAAATTGTCAAATGATCTGTATTTCATCAGGTTTTGCCATTTAATTGGTCTCTGGTCAGTTGGTAGTTTTTTCGGTTTGGTCACCTTTGCACTGGCAGGAGGTGGGCAGGTAATGTTAAGGTCTCCACATAGAACTACGTGGTCCGGTTGATACATGACTTGGGCCCGGTCGAATTCTTGTTCGATCGTGCTGATGAATTTAGAGCATTCTATGGTGGCTGGGTTCCAATAGATCGTGACGATTATTAATGTCTTCATCGATGTTTTATTAGTTTTTTCATCCCTTGTTAGCCAATTTAGTTTTACCATCAGCATAAAGTGATTTTCCTTCAGTTTTTGTATTTCGGTTAAGCCTCGTCCATTGTGGATGGCGATGAGAAGCCCCGCTGTTGGGCGGCCTGAAGGGCCCTTCTTGGCCAACACTGTATTGATCTCGTAACCATCGAGGATTGGAGGACGAAGAAGCCATGTCTCTTGTAGGCAGATGATATCATAGTCGTTCAGGTTTATGGAACCAGGTGCTGTCAAGTGAAGAAATCCTTGTGTGTTCCATGACCACATTTTTATTTGATCTTGGTCGTTGGAATTCAGAATGTCGCTTGTGTTGCTGTAGATCTTGGTCTTGAGTGGCTATTTTTGGTGGTTTGACTTTAAGGCTCTTGGCAGCCATGACCAAAAAGAGTGCAGTGACGAACTTGGAGGAGAAGTTGCTACCTCAGTACAAAGCTTGTTCTGAACTTTCCTTTGAATTTTCAAGTCTTCTTTTGGGTGTTTGGATCTGGCAAGTGGGTCGGGGACTTTTATGATCTTGTGCGCTGATTCTAGAGGGTTATCAGGACTTTTTGAAGACTGTATTATTTCTTGTTTCTGGGCAGCTTTGTTGGAACTGACGTTAGAATCCAAAGTGGTAATGAAGGTGAAATTCTTCGGTGAAGAACGAAGTTTTTGGCGTGGTATGCCAGAACGGTCAGTTGCTTTTGCGTGCTCATGAGGGTCTTTGTGTTCCCGATAATTGCGTGATTTAATTTTCCTTGAGGATTCAGTGAGGTCGTAGCCCATTATTAATAGTTCCTCCAGAGCAGATTTTAGGACATTATTTGTTGTTAGTGACGCTATGTACAGATGTGAAATTGCCTTAGAACCTTGATGACTTGGATCGACAATCTGGAGGTCGGCTGATTTCACTGAGCGTAGTTTCGGGATGTAGCTAAATAAGTCAATAACTGATCTTCTGTTTAGTATCACTTCATCGTGGTTCCCAGGAATCTGCTCTAACTTTAATATCCATCGAATTTGAGGTTTCGTATGGTATTTGTCGATTTTTGATTTGTAGGTCGTCCTCGGAGCTTGCTTTGTGAAGTCTCTTGTTGGAGGTTTCTCTTGCTGAGCTTTTGAGCGATGGATCCGGGGGCAACTGTGTGTTCTATCTTCCTGTCCCAATGATAGCCTATTTGAGCGGCTGCCTCGCTTATTTCTCTCTTGTTTTCGGAGATTAAATCTGGCATTAGGAGTAGCAGGAGGCTCCACAGGTAGATGTTCTTTTGAGCCGTGGCTGATCTTGGTCGCTCGATGTCTTCATTCTTCAAGGGTGAAGAATGGAGATTCAGTAGTCTCCATTTCTTTGTTTGTTTTTCGTTGTAAATGCGAAAGAGTTACAGTGGAGTCAGAAATTTCTTGCAACTCCGGATTAGAGGTTGTTGTTAAATCTGTGATGTGTTGAGTAATATTCATCATATCCTCATTGTTTAAGACGGCTTCAACCCCCCCTTGGGGATTGGTTGAGTGTCTCACATTCGTCCTTGTTTGAGTCGCGTGTGTCTTTTACTTGCTCCTTCGATTTCAGCGGATTCAGGGGGCGTTTTTGAGCGACTATCGCCTTAGATCTAGCTGGCTCTTGCTGATGGAATATTGGTTCCAATAGTGGAGTTGTTTTTCGTTTGAGATTAACTTCTTTGTTTCCTTTAGGTGACCTAGACTTTTCAGTCAGAAAAGACGATGGAACCGTTAGATCGATAAACGATAAGGTTTGTGTACCTTCTGATTTTGTGGGTGGTTTTCCTTGGAGTGTAGATCTTGTGGGCAGAGCCAGATGTTGTGGTAAAGGCATAGGTAGATCTTGGGTTGGTTTATTAGCGGTCAATGAGATCTTTCCCTCTAAAGTCGTAATGTAACCTTCCAGAAAGGTCAATTTATTAAGCATTGACGTTTGAATCGATGTATGATCTTTCATCGTGTCTCCGATTGTTTCGAACAGTTTGACAAAAGGGTCAAGGGCTATCGTTGATGCTGACATCAGGGTGCATGTGTCAAGCTTTTTTGACTGTGAGTCATTTGAAGTCGTGGAACAATGCGGGGCAGATCTATCCCTTATTGGAGACGGTGGACATGTTATTGGCATGTTTACAGACAATAGCCTTCTAGGTAGGTGATCTGAAGAATGTTTTCTTTGGTTATTATAATTGTCCAAGTTTGAATAGAAGGAGTCTAAGGTTTTCTCAAACTGAAGTCTGTTTTTGGATTTCAGAGGGTACTTGTTTCCAAGGTCCTTTTCTAGAGTTTGGGTGTTGGGTCTGTAAGGCTCACTTAAGGGCGAAGTTGAAATGTGAAGTAGCTGGCCTTTATGGTTGTCACTTTCGCTTGATCGAGGTTTTGGGTCGCAATCGAGCGACAAGTCTTGTGGCGAGGGATGAATAGGTCTCGCTATGGCAGGACAGACACGCGTCGGTGGAGTCGGGCTATTTGGAGGGGGTATAGGCCTCTCCGCCTCTGCTACCTCTTGACTGCGATTCCGCACTTGATTTTGTGCTTCGTGATCGTTGGTGTTAGGCTTTTGTTGGGCTTCCAGGGCAGGAGCAGAGAGTATCACCTTTTCGTTGTTGGCGTTTGGCATGGCTAATTTTGGGGAGGACGTTAAGGGTAAGGCCAGGTTTCGGGCGTGCTGAGCCCCCAACTCCGCCGATGTTATTTGTGCACTCACTGGAGTCACATGGCCTGTAAAGTGCCAATTTGCCCTATTTATGTTGTGGACTAGCCTGTTATCTTCTTTTGAGAAGGGTAGAGAAGATTTTCGTTGGGCATGTAGCAGCCTGCGATGCTTGGGGGGTGGTGTAATTTCATCTGCTGCCTCAAGAATTTCAGCATCTGTCAGCTCTTTGCATTTCTCTTGGATGGCTTTTGAATGCTTGTGAAAAAAGTCTGATAAGAGTTTTAAGGGGCGTTGGGGCTTTTTAGCCTTTCTTGTGCCTTTAGGGCCAACACGGACCATTTTGGTGGATTTGTCCTGTTTTTCTCTGGACTTGGAAGAGGTCGTAAGTTTCACTTGTTTGTTTGTTTTGCCCTGAGCAGGGATTTCCTTAATAGAAACATCAGTGGGTCAGGATCTTTTTTTTTTGGTTTTCTGGTGAGGTTTCCCTCTTTTCCTGGGGCGATGGTTGTAGTGGTGAATTGACCGTACTTTCATCCTGGCTCAGGTTTTCAGGTGACAGGTTAGAGAGGTTATCTCTACGGATCGTTGCTATTAGCGTTAATACGGTAATAGGTGGAGCTATTGTAGTTCCACTTTCACTTTCTGGAGCTGGCGCTGCACATGCGACTCCCAGCCCACCTGAGCGCCCCTGCTCTCTCGCTCCAGGCTGGGGTAGCTCGATGGAGTCCGGACCCAGGGCCTCTCTCCTCCCCGGAGGGAGACAAGGCACGCCACTCTCCAGAGCAACCTCCTCCGGCCCCCGCGCGTTGGGTTTGCGCCTCGCCAGTGTCGGTGCTGCCTGCAAGCTTGACGCCGCCTCCCCTCCGGGAGACCGCGGAGCGCCGACCGCAACGGGGACCATCCCGGCCGGCTCAGGCGAAGCACCAGTTGGTGAGAGCGCGGGACTCAAAGCGGCCCCCCCTCCGGGGGACCGCTGAGCGCCGGCCGCAGCTAAAGTCTCCTTCGCGCACCCGGGTGGAACGCCAGCCATCACGACCGGAGAACTCAATGCGGCCCCCCTTCGAGGGGCCGCGGAGCTCCGGTGGGTACTAGGCCGGCGAGCGGGGGAGCAGCGATCGCAACAGGCACAGAGGAGGAACAAAGCTCGACGCGGAAGCCCTCCAGGGCTGTGATGCCTCCGTGGGGTAAGTCTGCTTCACTTTGGGATGATGAATGTTTACCGTTGGAGAAGCGTAGATAATTTCCACTGTCTATTTTGAGAGGGAAAAGAACGCTGGTTCCATGTCCATTTCCATGGTGTGGTGATAGGTTGAGACCTGAACTCAGGTGGATAGCCCGGTCATCGGTAGTTTCAGTAAGGATAGAAGGATGGTGATTATAGTTTTGTGTAGGGGTTGTAGTTGTGTTTTTTGATGACAACTTGGCATAACTTCTTAAACAGCGGCCTGTAGGATCTTCTGGGTCCAAAAGCCGTGACATGGAAAGAGAAGGGGCAGCCTTAGCCGTCTTGCCTGGCATGACTGCAAGATTGCCACTCACCGCCACTCCGCATCCGCTCCGCGGAGTAAGTGAGTCTTTGTAGGGTGAGGTGTAGCAGGAAACACACCTCCAACAGTAGAACTGGAGAAAAGACTGGGTGGAGGGAGTAAGCTGCAAGACTGCCACTCACTGCCACTCCGCGTCCGCTCTGCGGAGTAAGTGAGTCTTTGTAAGGTCAGGTGTAGCAGGAAACACACCTCCAACAGTAGAACTGGAGAAAAGACTGGGTGGTGGGAGTAAGCTGCAAGACTGCCACTCACCACCACTCCGCGTCCGCTCCGCGGAGTAAGTGACTCTTTGTAAGGTCAGGTGTAGCAGGAAACACACCTCCAACAGTAGAACTGGAGAAAAGACTGGGTGGTGGGAGTAAGCTGCAAGTCTGCCACTCACTGCCACTCCGCGTCCGCTCCGTGGAGTAAGTGAGTCTTTGTAGGGTAAGGTGTAGCAGGAAACACACCTCCAACAGTAGAACTGGAGAAAAGACTGGGTGGTGGGAGTAAGCTGCAAGACTGCCACTCACCGCCACTCTGCGAGAAATTAGTGAATCTGAACATTGTATTTGTATTTTATTAAATTTATAAAGCGCCTTTCGCCAAAGATGCTGAACAAAAAAAGAATTCAAAAACAGTACAATCCAAATTATACAAATGACTACAGGTTACATCAACATAGAGAAAGGCAAAGAAACCATTTTTCTTCTTTTTTTAAGAGGCATGGGACGAAAGACGTTAGAGCTTAATTGTTTGAAAAATGCAAAGTGAAAGAGGAAGGGCATTCCAATGCTTAGGAGCCGAAGGAGAAAAAGAGCAGAAATGAGATGAGGCACAGGGGCACAGGAGGCACAGGGGGGCTTAGAAACAGTTAAGAGAAAAAGATTCTGTGATCGTAAGGGATGTGAAGGGACAAAGAAGGAGAGTAGCGAGGAACAACAGGGCGGGGCCAAGCCATGGGTGCATTTGAAGAACATCGAAAGTGATACAAAAGACGAGATTCAAAAGCAAGTAGTGAAATTGAGAGTAGGGAGGATGTCATAGAAGATCTTGGGGGAAAAGAGAAAAGAAGACGAACAGAAGCGTTATAGATGGAACAAAGAGGGAAACGGTATCAAGCAGGAAGACCAAGCACTAAAGAGGAGCAGTAGTCAATACAGGAAAAGATGAGAGAAAAAAGAAGTTTAGTAGCATGAAAAGAAAGATAAGAGCGGGCGCAGTGAATCTTAAATAAGGCATAGCAACAGGAGCGAGCAATAGAGGAGATATGAAGGGAGAAAGAAAGGGAAGGATCAAAGATAATGCAGAGGATGAACGCTGAAAGTGAAAAAGGGACAGAGGATGGGGAAAGAAAGAGAGGGATGGGGTAGAGTTGGATCGATGGTAGAAGAGTGGAAAAACAGAACCACCATTTTTGAGGGATTACGATGCAGAAAATGGGAGGACATACAGTTCTGAACAGCTAAAAGACAGTTACAGACAGTGAAGTGCAAAGCAGAATCAAAGGAAGAGGAGAGAAAAATCTAGGTGTCATCAGCATAAAGATGGAAAGAAAGATGGAAAGAGGAGATAAGGGCAGAAAGAGGAGCAGTATAGAGAGAGAAAAGACAACTGAGTGCCAAGCCTTGCGGGTACCACAGGGAAGAGGAAGTGAAGAAGAAAAGGGTCCAGCCCAAGTGACGGAATAGGTTTGTTTTGCGAAGGATATGAACAAAACCATTCATGAACAAACCCAGAAATAACTAAAGTGGAAATAGAGGAGCTAAGAAGAGAGTGATCCACAGTGTCAAACGCTGCAGACAGATCAGGAAGAATAAGAACAGAAGAGAGCTTAGAGTGGCGGGCTGAGAGAAGAGAATTAGAAACATGAAGACGGGCCGTTTCGGTGAAGTGAGATGGGTGATACCAGACTGCAAGGGTGGAAGAAGTGAGTGGAGACTAAGTAACAGGTTACCTGAGTATAGGCGGCCCATTCAAGAATTTTTGAGAGAAAGGGTAGAAGCAAAATAGGACAGAAATTAGCTAGGGAAGACGGATCAAGAGAAGGTTTTTTCAGAATAGGGAGAATGAATACATGCTTGAAAGCCGCAGGAAAACAAGAATGTGCAAGAGAAAAATTAATAAGAGTAGATAAGGAAGAAGATGGGGATATATTTGAGGAAGGAAGAGGGTCAGAAGGAGAAGCAGTAGGTTGAGCACGAGTCAGCAGAGCGGAAGTGTCAAGATCCGTAAGAGAATAAAAAGATGCAAAGGAGTAAGGTAATGGAGAAAAAGGAAGAGGAGCAGAGGGAAAGGAGGAGGGGGGTAAAAGCAAAGTGAAGATGAGCTACTTTAGATGTAAAGTAGTTTGCAAAACCAGAGGGTGAAATGGATGAGAAAGCAGAAGGATCAGGGGCTTTTAGAGAGTGGATATTGTGCAGAAGCTGGTAGAGATCATGGGGGGTGAGAAAAAGAAAGTGTGCGCTCAGAGAAGTAAGATTTCTTAGCCATAAGCAGGGCTGAATCAAAAGAAGAGTGAAGCATTGAGAGTTTAGCAAGATGGGAAGGGGAGTGAGAGCTTTTCATGAGCTGCTTGGCTTTACGCAAACTACGGCGAAGGCAAATGAGACTAGAAGTGAGCCAAGGCGGTGGAGCTTTACAAGTCAGGGAAAAAGAAAGTAAAGGAAAAGTAGAACCCAAAACAGACCATGCAGAAGAGTGTAGAGCACTAGTAGCTAGGTCAGGAGAGAAAGAGGAGAAGAGCGAAATTGGAGGAAGAAAAGAGCACAATGACGAAAGTATGGGGAGTCAAAAGAAGAATGATTATGACGCATAAAGGAAAGGGAGAAAGAAATAAGTGATCCAAAGCATAAAAAGGAAAAGAGGAAACAAGACAAAGAGGGGAAGAAGAAGAGAAAATTAAGTCAAGGCAGGAGCCAGACTGATGAGACGAGGAAGAAAGAAAATGCAAGTGATAAAAGTCAACAAGAGAAAGCGGCAAAGGGATTATAAGCAGGAAGATTAAAATCCCCAAGGAGAAAGAAAGGGGAGGAAGACGGAAGAAGGTGGGAAAGAAGATCAAGATGGGTGGGCCAGGGGGACGATGAACAACAGGAAGAGAGATGGGAAAAGGATTTGAAAAGAAGGAAAAATGATATTCAAAGGAAGGAAAATTAGGGAGATTAGGACAAGGAGATAAAAGAGTCCAGGAAAAATTAACGAGAATTCCAGTTCACCCCTCGCCCCCACACCTAAGCGGTCGGTGGATATGAGAGAAATAAGTAGAGGGAGTGTGACGAAGCAAAGATTACAGAATTATCAGGGGTGATACTAGTTTCAGTTAGAGTGAAAAAGTGGAAATTAGATTGAAGAAAAAGGTCAATAATAGAAAGTGAATTATTACAGATAAAACAAACATTTAAGAGACCAAAGTGGAATTGCGGGAGGGCGTCAGGAGTGATGAGAGGGCAAGACGGGTTAGAAGCATGACATTGCCGGGCAGAAGGTAGCTCTGGAGAAGTGTGATAGGTTGTCCTAGATGGGATAGGATGAGACATAGAAGTAGAAAGTAGAATGCAAAGGAGAAAGGTAAACAAGTAAGTGACTATTCGGCACATGATTTGCCACAAGCAGGAATAATGAAGATCAAAGCCTTTCAAGCGGGGTCACCCAAAGCCAGGGAGGACTCCTAAAATAGCAGTCACGTGGAAACACGTGACTGCTGTAACGCTCACCTGATTCCCGTAGAGGCGCCGGTCTTGACTGGGCGTATACCGTATCTTCAAAGGTGATGTGTAACACACGGCTGGCTCTTTGGGCTGGACCTCTGTGCACTGTATGTCTGACTCGAAGGGTAAGATGTCTGCAGATAGAAAATATGGGATTAAGGAACTGGGTTATTGAATGTCTCTCTCTTCTTCCCTTTCTCTTCTCCTGTAGAACCCCAAAGGTTAACGCTCTCACCTTAGGTAAGTGAACGCCGTGCTCTCCATCTGCCTCGGGGCAGGGTGCTGTAACCAGTTTCTTCACTGGATAAGGGGAGCAGGCCTCTTGACTTCAGAGGACTGCTGTCCGTCGTTTACTGCACGAACGGTAAGTTTCGAGTAATTCTAATGTCTTTAAAGTCTTTAGTAATGATGTTTCTTGTTTTGCAGGGTTCCGGCGATGGCGGATGAAGGGCTGAAGTGAGTTGAAGATGGAGCCCGTGTGATGAATAGAAGCGCCTGGAAGCACGTAAGTAAGCGCTTGTTGCCTGCTTCACGATGCGCTCTGACTGTCTTTTTATTTTGCAGGTACAAGTTCGGAGCGGCTGCAGGGTGCCGGAATACCCACTGGGTTAGATGTGGAAAGGAGTAATGGCACGTGAGTATTAAAGTTCCCCAATGTCTTTAAACGCACCTTGTTTTGTCTTTCAGATGCGGGATGCAGCGCCGAAGGCCTCCGGAGCGTGCAAAGAGTTGGTAAGCTTTTGTCTTTCAGATGCCGGAATGCAGTGTGAAGACCTCCGGAGCGCACGAAGAGTAGGTAAGCCTTTGTCTTTCAGATGCCGGAATGCAGCGCGAGGCGTTGGTGACAGCCGATGGACCAGGTAAGTGAAGAGCTGTCACTGAAGACCGTAATGCTAACCTGTTCTTTCTTGTCTTTATAGGTGTTGCTGAAGACTGGATTCAGGATGGTAAGCCTTTTTCCTTAGGCCCAGGATCAGATGCAGAAGACACGATGAGCGTTCTGCTGCAGAGGATGCAGAATAACGCAAAGCAAGATTCATCCATCGGGTGTGGTTTAAATAGCCTCCAGTAGTGCTTCGGTGTCTCCTTCCACAGCCACGCCTAGGTAAGAAAAGAGTTCCTGCTTTCCAGAAGAGTTCCAGTGTTCTGAATCTAGGGAGTGGCTCCTGCCCCACCCAACAGGAAAAGTAGTTCCAAACAGAAGAGGATCAGAGGCTCAACTGGCAGGCAAGTAAGCAGCATGGTCTGCTGCAGGTAAGTCCACCCAAGCATTATGAGCCTGGCGCTTCCAGCGCTGGGACTGGGCATATTTATGAGCCTGGTGCCACTGGCGCCAGGACTGGGTCCAAAAGGTCCCAATTGGGACTGGTTGGCACTCGGAACCTGGGTTATGGATCTGCTTCCAAGGGAGTTGGGAAAACCCTGACCTTTTGGAAGCAGAGATCATGACAACTGCACCAGTTGCCAAACATGGAAACATCATAGAACCTGTGGAGTGTCCCACCCCATGGATCTCCCCAACTGTGGTGGTGCGGAAGCCAAAACAGTCTGGCTCTGTACGCATTTGTGTGGATATGCGCCTCCACAATAAGGCAATGAAGAGTGAGCTGTATATCACAGCCGCCATTGACAATATTGTAGCAGATCCACAGGATGCAGTTTTTTTTCAAAACTTGATCTAAGAGCGGGATACCATCAGCTGGTCCTACACCCAGACTCTCTCTACACTCGTTTCTTTCCATTAATAGAGGCCTTTATGCGGTGAGGGGTGCGTTGGCTGGCATTCCAGGTGCCCTAAATATAAGCATCAACATATTGTTGTTTGCCCGTTCCAAAGTGGAACACCTGGAAAGAGTGGAGAATGTGCTAGAGAGAATCCAATCTCTGGGACTAACACTTCACAAAGAATTCTTGCAACAGAGATTAAAATTTGTTGGGTTTGTTTTCCAAGAGGGTGGCATCTCAGCAAACCCAGCCAAAGTTCGGGAAATTAAGAATGCAAAACCACCAGAAAATGTGTCTGAGGTGCATAGCTTCTTAGGCATGGTGACTTATTGTGGGAGGTTCATTAAAGTTCTCATCACTATCTCAGAGCCCCTCTGTAATCTCACAAAGAAGGAGAGCATGTGGCAGTGTGCAGCACTGGAGCAGTCGGCATTCAATGAGATCAAATGTGCCCTCACAGATGAGAGCATGATGGCATTTTCTAATCCTGACAAAGACTCTGAAGTGATTGTGGATGCAAGCCCATTTTTTCTAGGGGCTGTGCTAACGCAGTCCAACAAGAGAGATGTGAAACCTGTTGCATACGCGAGTAGAGCTTTGTCCGTGGCAGAGCAATGCTATTTGTAAATTGAGCGTGAGGCACTCGTGGTATTGTGGGGTTGCAGACATTTCCATTTATACATTTTCGGGAAGCCGGTGACGATCACAAACCTCTCATCCCAAGTCACCTGTTAGAATGGAAAAGTGGATGTTGGCCATCATAGAATATAATTTTAGTTTGGTCTACTACCCTGGAAGCGATAATCCAGTGGACTATTTATCAGAAGAGTTTGTCTGGTTGCTCACAGAGGCTGCAACTCCGAAGTCAATGGCGGTGGATGAGCTGAAGGTGGCGTCTGAAAGTGTTGAATGCTTTCAGATAATGCCGGCCACCATCACAAGTGTAGACTGAAAGGGGGTGCTGGCGAACTTGGATAAGCGCACCAACTCTGCCACAGTAGCGTTGGAACAGTTATGGCACATCAAAAAAGAGATGATATTCAAGGGAGAGTCACTCCTGCTAAGTGGGTCCAGGATGGTGGTTCCGTCCAAACATGTCCCTAAAGTGATTGAATTAGCCCACGATGGCCAACAGGGGATGGACAAATCTAAGGCATGCCTGAAAATGAAGGTGTGTTTGTTTGTTTATTTATTTATATGGCACTCCAAACCCACAGGTATCCGGGCGCAAGTTTACATATTAAGTTATTTAGATTTGGAGTACAATGTTAATGGGTTACATTACAGATGACATAGGCCTAGAGCTTGGCATGTTGCGACTGGAACAGGAACAGTGTTACAGGAATGATAATATCACAGCTCAGTGTTACAGGTTTGAGCATTTCACAGTTTTCACGGTTCAAAGTTACATTGCAGTTGATAATGCAGATACAGTAGATTGGCCAGAAAACGTAATCGGTTACAGTAGTAACATACTCAGAGTTACATGTTTGAGCAGTTAACAATACTGGCAGGAGCTACTCCTAAAACAGAGGTTATTTTTATGCGACTAACCAGATTCTCAGTTTGTTTCGAAAGGGGAGGTAAGCTGCCTCAGTTCTGATGTCGGAAGGCAGTGCATTCCACATTTTGGCGGCTAGGAATGGGAAGCTCTTTCCTCACGATTTTGGCAGTTTGTATCTTGGGATAGTGAGTTGGTTCACCTGGGCGGTTCTGGTGGGTCTGTCAGAGAGGTTTTTGGAGAACTTGCAGTTCAGGTATTTAGGGGCAGAGTTGGCTAAACATTGTGTGTCAGGGATAATGTTTTGTAGTGGATTCTGTCTTTTATAGGAAGCCAATGGACACTGTGTCGCGTGGCTGAGATGTGGTTGACTTTGGGTATGTTCAGGGCTGTTCTTGCAGCATTATTTTGTAGTACTTGAAATTTGTTCAGATTGGGAAGACTGGTTCTGTTGTAGAGGGCATTGCAGTAATCTAGCTTAGATAAGATAAGTGCTATGGCTAGGATGATGCAGCTGTTAGGTGACAGGAATGGTCAACATGCGGTTATGAGTTTAGCTGTGTAACCTACTGAGGAGGCAGTGGCATTGATTTGTTTAGTGAGGCTGAGGTTAGAGTGTAAGTAAATCCCAAGTGTTTTGATGGCCTTGGCAACTTGAATGATATTGTTATCAATGGTGAAGGATTGGAACTGGGTAGGCAATTTTTTTAGACGGTTTTGAGCACCAATCAGGAGGGATACGGTTTTATCGTTATTCAAGCAGAAACCGTGAATGGCCATCCATGCTTGAATGACTTGGTAGATTTTGTTCAATAGTATGGAATCCGAGTTGTAGGATCCTGAGAGGGGGATGAGTATTTGGGTGTCATCTGCATAATTAGTGTAGGTGATACCCAGGCTATCTAAGTGATCAAATAGTGGCTTTGTAAAAATATTGTACAAAGTGGGAGAGAGGCAAGACCCTTGTGGTACACCGCAAAGGACTGGGGATGGGTCGGCAGATGTTGTGGTGGAGAAGACTCTCATAGTCCTGTTAGAGCTGTTAGAGAGAAAAGAATGAATCCAGGCTGTTGCTTTGGTCGGGAAATGGGCAGCAGAGGTCAGGTGCTCACAGAGGACCTTGTGGCTGACCAAGTCGAAGGCCGCCGAAAGGTCTAAAAGAAGAAGGAAAGCTGTGTTCTCTTTATCCCTTAACTCATCCATTTGGATTTTGAGGTCAATGAGCGCTGTTTCCATGCCATGACCTGGTGTGAAGCCTGATTGGTGGAGGCCCAGGAGGTTGTTGTTTTTGAGGTAACTTTGAATCAGGAGGTACGCCGCCCTGTCCAGAATTTTTTGTAGGAACGGTACTGTGGGAATGGGTTGATAATTAAAGGGAATTTTCGGATCTAGTGCAGGTTTCTTTAAACCCATGCAACTTTAAGGTTGGTTGGTACTGTACTGCTTTCAAATGAGGAGTTAATGAGGGTCGTGATGAATGGCACGAGATTAGCTGCCATTTGTTTGATGAAGGTAGGGAGGCAGGTATCTGCCTGGCATCTAGATGCTTTAAGACTTCCAATAATCTTAGTGAATTCTGGTACTGAGACTGGCGTGAATTGGAAAGGGATAGCCTGGTTCGGTGTAGTGTTGGTGTGGTCGAAGTGTTGGTCTTCCAGGATTAGACTGTGCTTTTTTTGGTCAATTTTGGTTTGGAGGAGTATGATTTTGTCTAGGAGTGCTTTTTGGATGTTAGAGCATCACAGGGTGTCTTTAGTACAGTGATCGTCTGGAGTCACAGGTGTTTCCAGTTCTTGGTGGATGGAAAAAGAGTTCTCTGGTCCCTGATTTAGCATTGCTAATTCTCTTGTTGTGTGTCCATTTTGTTTGGTGGATGGCGTTTTTGTAGTTGTTGCAAGCTAGTGCGAATTTCTCTTTGTGGAAGGTTTAAGTTTTTTTTCCAAGCTATGATATGATATATGATATAATCATTTATTTGTATCACGCTCATACACAAGTGTTTCAGAGCTCGAAGAAGCGCCCTCAGCTGCTATCTTCGTGCTCCGAAGCTTTTTTAGACTAATGGTGTACCAAGTGTTGAGGTCAGCTGTTTGTTTATCTTTCTGCATTTTTAGGGGAGCTACTTTGTCAAAGGCAGCGGTGAGGGTGTGATTGTAAAGATCTACCAACTCTTCAGGGGCAGGAGGGTTCAGTCTATGGGCAAGGAGAATAGCTGTGGCTGGCGTGAGGGGGCATGTGGCACTGGTGGAGGACAGGTCTGAGAGTAGGTAAGACCAGTGTGATAGAGATCTGTGGTGGCCATTGAGAGGTAGTGACTGCAATAGATAGGCACACTTTTACAGCAGGCGGCTGCCTGTTATAGTGAATGACACTAAAAGTGGCTAATTTGTAACCAAGCGCGAGCGTGGAGGCAGGGGTAGCCTCAAGGGCTGTAGGTTAAAACAATATACTAACTAAGCACTAGTACCAAAACATTACTCCAAGGCCAGAGTGTGATGAGAGGGCAGGAGGGTTCAGTCTATGGGCAAGGAGAATAGCTGTGGCTGGCGTGAGGGGGCATGCAGCACTGGTGGAGGAGAGATCTAAGAGTAGGTAAGACCAGTGTGATAGAGATCTGTGGTGGCCAGTGAGAGGTAGCGACTGCAGTAGATAGGTGCACTTTTACTGCAGGCCTCCGCCTGTTATAGGGAATGACACTAAAAGTGGCTAATTGCAACCAAGTGTGAGGGTGGAGGCAGTTGTAGCCTCAAGGGCTGTAGGTTAAAGTAATTTACTAACTAATCACTAGTAACAAAAACACAGGAAGTCATGCAAAAATTGATTAACATATCATACATGGGTAAAAGGAACAGCATGGTAACAGGGCACAATGATCAATGATGGTGTTCTCAGGGCTTCTAACCGTATCGGAAGAGTGCCCATGGCATGATGATACAGTAACAAGATGCAGGTTAATTCGGGCCAGTGGTAGGCAGGGTGTAGCAGTCTATAGTTGAAGGAATGGTTCGGTCAAAAAATGTTATTGTCCCTACGGGTCGGCCATGTGTTTTTAAGCCTAAGTCGCTCGATTTTAGAATAATTTCCTATGGACCTTACCAGAGTTTTCGTCCATTAAACGCATGTGAAAACAGACATCAGGGTGCTGCCATTTTGTGATAATCCTATCACTTGCCCCATCGCCCTGGCTGACCTGCTTTTGCGGCACTAAATCATATCCCCCGCCCCTGAGCCTGACATTATAAAAACATTCATATTCCCCGCCCCTCTCCGTGACGTTACTGTGCTGCGTAGGCAAACGCGCCCAGTCGTCTTCTACGCTACTTCACACAGAACCCGTAAACCAACACAGATCAATTCACAACACAGCGCGCCACAATTCGGAATATGAAACTGTAGTTTCAAACCAAACAGCAACACGGTGCATTTGGTAAAGTACATTTATTTAACATTAAATGTTTATAGAATATTCAGCGATTGGCATATTAAATCGGAATGTAATTTCTTTTCTTTTCTCTCTATCTGCAAATCCTGTTCCGTTTTATCGTCAGTCACGCGCTGTTACTCTATGTTACACAGGGTGTTGGTTTTCGTTAAAAGAAACACTTTGGTTGCACGGTGAACCGCAAGGCTGTTCCATCAACTAGGCACTAGGCCAGCATAAGGGCATATGGGCCCTTGGCGATCGTCCCATAAGATCGTCAAAGTGGTGCAGTTGTTTACGATAAGCTGCAGCTGGCGGTTGAAGAAACCATCTGCCGGGGTCTGAAACTGGTGGCAGTAGCAGTAGGGTAGGATATACCTGTTATGAAAACATAAAAATTATAATTAGTCTCGCCAGCCGATCTTTAATAATATTATTCATTTTATTTATTACGCCCGATCTGAAACTATTTGCTTTCAAGGATAGTGCAATGGAGTATGTTCGGCTCTAAAATCAATGCGAAAACTAACAAAATAAATCGAGGTTAACACCCAATGAGAAACAACTGTTTGTCTACATGCGTGTGGAATGTGGACCTGCATGCCCATGTGCCCGGTACATAGACGATCCCACAAACGTTTTACTTGCTCTTCATTCATTCATTCATTCATTCATTCATCCATTCATTAATTCTTCATTGCTGCATAAAAGCATCTAAAGAGTTACATTATATTTGCAATTTCCATTGTGTCTCTGCGTAATGCAGTCCGTAAATCCCACTGTGCTCTTGACAATGATTTTTCGTATACTGAACTAACATGAAAAGCGGTCTAGTTTCAGAATTTTCTGCCTTATCGTCTTTTACGTTATTGCACCCCTCCTTCAAATGAAGTCTTTTCGGCATGGTCCCTGTCTCTCAAGGTCAAAAAACAATAGAACCTTATACTGCCAGTGTGAGTTGTGGGCCTCTTCAGGCCGCTAGCTGAAGTCAAAGCCGCTGACCTTCACTCTAAAGGAGCATACATTCTTACTTTGCAACATCCCGTAGTAAAGCCATCTGTGAGAACTTGAATTTTCGAATCCATCTATGTACTAGGCCTCAATGTGCAAATGTGAACTGGCTTCTCTCCCATCTGCAACGGCTTGCTTGGCACGTTCTGAGGCCCCCAATTTTGTCCTCGTTGTCCGCGAGCTTTGCAGCCCTAGAGAACCATAACTATGGAGACATTGGGCCTCATTACGACCCAGGCGGTCCGGAAATAACGGTGGCGGTAAACCCGCCGCCACCGTTGTTTCCGGACTGCCTGAGTCCGACCCCTGCAGGCGGGAGGTGATGATCCTGCCAGGTCTGACCTGGCGGGTTTAACACCGCCCGCCTGCAGGCGGACGAGGAAAGACCGGCAGGATTACGAGATGCTGCTGGTGTTTCCATGATCCCCATTCCCATCGAGTCCCATAGGACTCGATGGGAATGGGGATTAACACCATTTCGCCTCTGTGATTCCCGGAAAACCAGTGTTGTAATGCCCGGGTAATTCCGGGAATCACGGAGGCGGAATGGTAATATGAGTCCGGCGGTAACCAGGCAGTTTTACCGCCACAGTTTTACCGCCACGGTTACCGCCGGACTCGTAATGAGGCCCATTAACTTTTTGGGAGAAGGGCAGGGAAAGTATAACGTACCCGAGGAGTTGAGTTGAAAGTGAGATTTATTGTTTGTTTTATTATTTGCAATACGCAAGCCTTGCGAAACTTAGTTACAGCAACAAAAATATATACATACACATATTGACAAGGTCAGCAATATGAGGTGAATAGAGAGAGAAGTCAAACATGACACCCAGGTTGTTCGCCACCCAGGATGGTGAAGGGAGGGGTTAGGGTTAGCATACTTTGTATGTACACTGTACAATAACATGTATTTACAAAAAGACAATCATATTACAATTATTTAAACCAAGATTTGTACTTCACAACCAGCTCTGCTTTGGGTGGACATGGCACAGTGGCAATGGTCGGTGGCAATGCATCAGTTCTCTGCACAGAAACGTTCAAAATTCCATATCTGTGCTTCTCGAGTACAGCAACAATAAGGCTTTTTACAAAGTCGAACTCCATTTCCTCATAGACTGGTTTGATGACTCATTACTTACTTCTTTTAGAAAACACCTTAGTGTAGTGAGGCATCCTTACATTACCCGTAGTCCTAGATTGTTCACGGTTGAGATTCTCATTATGGGCCAAGTCCGCAAGTAGAGTCCTATGTTTCATGCCCTGTACGCTGAAATGCAAGTGCTTTGGCCTGTACTTTAGGCACATATTGTGGAACACTTCCAAACCTCCTGTGTGACAGAATTCTGTCAGTCCCCTCAAATCTCTTGATAGAGTTTTATCGAAAACAATCTTCTCAATGGCTTTGTGTGTCGGTGAAGATGGAATCAACCACTTCTTCTTCCTTGCCTCCTCTGGGGACAAAGGGCCATGTTAACATTGGTGGAAATGTAGGTTTTCGGACCAGCGGTGAACGTTGGTACAGTGGTGCATCAGTGACCGCCATTTTTCAAGTAGTATTTCCACTGACACTTCACAAGTTTTGGAGCTCCACCAAAGATGGTTGCTGATAGACTGGGACCACTCTAAAATACTTTCCAAACCTTTTTTTTTTTCCTGCAGCCGAGATTTTCTTATTGATTGATTTAGCAAGATGCCATACATCAAATTGATGTTTAATATGTGGGAACTGCTCTCTCATTTTCTTGGCAATTGAAACGTGTCTGTCCGTGGCTATAAGGTCGATGTGCATTCCCCTCGATTGTAGATATTCCACTGATTTTATAAATCCTAGTTTCTCCATGGCCACTGAGGATGTACATTATGTTACCTGCACGACCACCGAACTCACAATTTTCTTACTATCCATTTCCTGAAAGTGGTAGGTGCACTACTTGGCAGAAAATCCAGGGCTGTCGCACTGTCCATCGCTGGCTAACCTGAATCATTTCCCTTCGAATGTACTTGCTAGAGACAATTGCTCAATTTTCCAAGCATCACTAATGGCCGGAAACAGATAATCATGTTGGTATTTGTAGTACTGCGTTTTAGAAATGAAATGAAGTCCCACAAACTGAAAGAAAGACTCTAACTTTCTAAAACTGGACCCACTAAAAAGTGATGCAGCTGCACAAAGTAGATTGCCTGCTGGCAGCTTCCCCAGCATCGGTTGTGCAGACCATGAGAACGTATGATGTAATCTACAGGCGGCATGTATTTTGACGTTACTGCCTTGTTTTTGACGAGTCACATGAATCAATGGCCTCCGACATACTTTCCCTCTGACGGAATGCCCACATTTCAGCATACTTATAATATCCATCAAACAACTGTCGAATACTATGTATTTGCCCTCTTTCATTAGACTGTCATCCGGTGTCACACTTGTTTCGGACTGCATCGTTGAGGACATTTCACCACAACTGAAAGAAATATCGCCGATATCAGGTTCTGATGCGTCGGTGAATACTGCTGCTGGTTCATTCTATATCATTTCAACATCTGTTACTTCAACATTGATGGGAGAACACAACATTGTCGACAGCTTTTTTGGTGGCAATTTTTTGGCGGGTGTAGATTGTGTGAATTGATCTGCGAATACTTCTGAGCTATCCTCAATACATTCAGTATCATCTTCTTGTGATGGTGCAGTCGCACTGTAGCAATGGTCCATTACAACTTTACTGGATTCTCCAGACACATTCATTTCATGTTCTGACCATTGGATATGAGCATCTCTAGTCTCAACACGCGGCGTCTGAATTAATAGTTCCTCCATAGTGTAAATGGTCTGGCAAGCAACATCTCTCATTCGCTTCACGGTCTTGTATGTATAGTTCGTAGACCCACGGGTAACTACAGGACAGATTGGAAAAGGGATGTTCAGTTTAAACACAAGATAAAGTATAGTACAATTGACTGGAAAAAAACATAAAATAGTCCCCAGCACAAAGAAATTCTAAAGTTATGAACTGTTTGTAACTAACCTTATTTCTTTTCTTTGCAACGTTCTTGACTCGACCTTCAATATCTGCACGCTGTAGCTCCGATTCGTTTCCGCATCTCTTCCTTTCCTCTTGAGCTGCAATGACTATATTTTCTGTATCCGCATAGACAGCACGGAATGAGGCTCCATCGACTCCCTGAAACATAGTAATTTGATTACTATGTATCACAATATTGATAACATAAAACACACGTGAGGACGAACACACAGGTACATCTCATTAGCTCAACACGAATTAAACATTGTGTAGAACAATCAAACGACAAGTATTCGAGCAATGATGACCTAGTTCCATGGAACTGTCAGAATCCATACCTCTGGCTCTGCATGGACTGCCATGAATGATTGTATTGGAGAGGAGGCATCAGCAACTCCCTGAAAGACAGTACTTGCGTTAGTATGGTTTTCCATATTGTAAACATAACACACACTTGGGGTCGACGGCACAGGTACATATAAAGAGATAACCACAAATGATGCATAGTCTAAAAGAATCAAGGAGTAATTAAATATGATCAGATTTAATCGACTTATTTCTCCAATTTCTTTACATCTGCATCATCTAAATGGGATCTTGTGATTGTAGTGGAAGCTCCATCGTCTCCCTGAAACACAGTACTTGCGTTAATAGGGAAGAAAGTATAGCAAATATAGTATAGCAAATGGAATCACTTTATATGATCACGCTCGATGGAGCTGTCAGTATCCATACCTCGTGCTGCTGAAGAATATCGATGGATGTTGTAAATGTGGTGCGCACTTTCGAAAGCTGTTGCGCCGATTCGTATCCACATGGTCCCGCTTCCGCTTCCCCTGGAATTACTTGAATGTCAGGCTCCGCATCAAGTGCGGGGGTTGACGCTTCAACAACTGCCTGAAACATTGTATTTGCATTAGTAAGGATTACAATATTGAAAACACAACACACACTTGGGGTCGAATGCACAGGTACATATCAATGGCTAACCACAAATGAAACATGGTGTAGAACAATCAAACGACAAGTGTTCCAGTCCTGATGATCACGGTCGATGGAGCTGTCAGTATCCATACATTGTGCTGCTGAAGAAAATCTAGGGCTGTTGTCAATGTGGTGGACGCTTCAGCATCTCCCTGAAAGACAGTACTTGCATTAGTATGGATAACACTAATTATAACTGAAAACAAACACCAGGGGACGACAACTAAGGTGTATATAAATTGGAAAGCACTAACCAAACAATTGGTAAAATAATCACACGATACATAAAAACTATTACTTAACATGCATAAAACAAGTCTGTAGCGGAATAGCCAAGTATGATTACCTGATATGCGCTAGAAATGGTTGATAACTGCGGGCACATCACATTCTTGCTTCAGATTCAGTGGCTAGTCAAGCAGTTGTAAAGGTAAATTATTGTTTGATAATGAAATGCAAATATTAAAAAATTGCCATGTAAACCGACAGAATACTTGAGAATAATGCTATTGAAAATGCGCAATATAGCACAGTTCCCTGTGCCCATAAATAGATTTCCTTTGGGGCTTATAAAATCGAAAAATAATTTATTGATAAATGTCATTATTCAAATAGCTATACACACATATCAATATAGAAAGTATTACAAGGTACACAACACCTAAAATATCAATGAATCCATTTGGCTACCAACACACTACCGCAAGGCCTAAAGCTAAATCCGGACACTTGACTCACCAGTGGCGGAATGTGAACGAATAGAGTTGGAATAGCGTTTGCGAGCAATTTTCGTGTCGTTTATTCTTCTTTGTTACCCAAGATGTGCCGTACATGTTCGAGGAAAAGTGCCGGCTGCAGATGCGGTATCGATCACCCCTCTTGTCCTCAAAGACTTGCTGGACTCTACTTTCAAGCTCTTCCGGTGGATATCCGCAATGTCTGACCCATTCTCTTATTCGATCAACAGTTTTAGGGAATACATGCATTGTAGTGCCTTCAGATTTAGCATGGGTCTTCGAAGGGCAACCGCTAATCGAACAGACAGGCATTTTTGAAAATTCTGAAAAGTAAATATCAAGATTATTATAAAACCTTGATGAATAAAAATGTCATAAAAAAGTAAATGAACCATACCATGTTCAATGCAAGGTTTGTTTTGGTCGCCGGAAACTACACCAGTTCATCATGTGCGGCTTAGTATTTGCATAAGTTACAGACATTTTTTAAATGATGTGACTAAACTCTGAACATGTGACTCGTCCCTTGGATGTTCTGTCTTGCACGAGAAGGAAACATGCTTACATTATAGACTGGACCCCCGAAGGATGCAATTCGATGACAATTGACACAGATGAAAATAAACAGATCTATTGATAGCATAACAATTGAAACTCAAGTCAATAGCAATGAGACCAATGACCATAGCACTATTGGGTACTGTAATCGCAAATAGATAGAAATTTAAAAATGACCGAAATATGACTAGCATACATGGCCTTACCTTGACCAACAAACGGTTGGATACAGCAGGACGAGCAGTATGTTGCAGGAGAACAGGTAGATGGCCACAGGTAGCACACTGACGAGTTTGCTCGAAGCGGTCACAGATAGCACGACGACGAGCAGATTAACATAGATCTCAGTGCTTCTCAGGTAGAAGGTTCAGGAGTTGACTTGCAAAGCAGAAAGATGTTCTCATGAGACATATCAAGTGGTTTATAAAGTATTAGAAACAGGGGTGTGTTTGTGAATGAATGACGTGTGTATGTCGTGGTATTATGTGGTTTGCAGGGGGGCGGCCTGCCTCAGGGGAGGCCTGCCTGGAGACACGGGGTCTGAGGAGGCCATGTGAGCGATGGCCCCTGGGCGTGGTATACCTTTTGAAGTGTACATGCTGTTTGGCACCTTGGCCGTTTGCGCCCATGACTGCCCCCCATGCCAGCGCTCATCCCCGGGTGCGAACCGCCTTTGATAGAGGGGCGTGGGATGGATGGCCCGGTGGGCGTGCAGATAAGGCACAGGAAGACTGCTGAATGGAGACACCCTTATGTGGATTGCAGGGGGGCGGCCTGCCTCAGGGGAGGCCTGCCTGGAGTCACGTGGTCTGAGGAGGCCATGTGAGCGATGGCCCCTGGGCGTGGGATACCTTTTGAAGTGTACATGCTGTTTGGCACCCTGGCCGTTTGCGCCCGTGACAGCCCCCCATGCCAGCGCTCATCCCCGGGTGCAAACCGCCTTTGATAGAGGGGGGTGGGATGGATGGGCCGGTGGGCATGCAGATAAGGCACAGGAAGACTGCTGAATGGAGACACACTTATGTGGATTGCAGGGGGGCGGCCTGCCTCAGGCGAGGCCTGCCTGGAGACACAGGGTCTGAGGAGGCCATGTGAGCGATGGCCCCTGGGCGTGGGATACCTTTTGAAGTGTACATGCTGTTTGGCACCTTGGCCGTTTGCGCCCGTGAGAGCTCACCATGCCAGCGCTCATCCCCGAGTGCGAACCGCCTTTGATAGAGGGGGGTGGGATGGATGGGCCGGTGGGCGTGCAGATAAGGCACAGGAAGACTGCTGAATGGAGACACACTTATGTGGATTGCAGGGGGGCGGCCTGCCTCAGGGGAGGCCTGCCTGGAGACACAGGGTCTGAGGAGGCCATGTGAGCGATGGCCCCTGGGTGTGGGATACCTTTTGAAGTGTACATGCTGTTTGGCACCTTGGCCGTGTGCGCCCGTGACAGCCCCCCATGCCAGCACTCATCCCCGGGTGCGAACCGCCTTTGATAGAGGGGGGTGGGATGGATGGGCCAGTGGGCGTGCAGATAAGGCACAGCAAGACTGCTGAATGGAGACACACTTATGTGGATTTCAGGGGGGTGGCCTGCCTCAGGGGAGGCCTGCCTGGAGACACGGGGTCTGAGGAGGCCATGTGAGCGATGGCCCCTGGGCGTGGGATACCTTTTAAAGCGTACATGCTGTTTGGCACCTTGGCCGTTTGCGCCAGTGACAGCCCCCCATGCCAGCGCACATCCCCGGGTGCGAACCGCCTTTGATAGAGGGGGGTGGGATGGATGGGCCGGTGGGTGTGCAGATAAGGCACAGGAAGACTGCTGAATGGAGACACACTTATGTGGATTGCAGGGGGGCGGCCTGCCTCAGGGGAGGCCTGCCTGGAGACACAGGGTCTGAGGTGGCCATGTGAGCGATGGCCCCTGGGCGTGGGATACCTTTTGAAGTGTACATGCTGTTTGGCACCTTGGCCGTTTGCGCCGTGACAGCCCCCCATGCCAGCGCTCATCCCTGGATGCGAACCGCCTTTGATAGACGGGGGTGGGATGGATGGGCCAGTGGGCGTGCAGGCAAGTGTGTGGGAGCGAGGGGCCATCAGGCCCCTCTCATCCTTTACTTCTCAGTAGAAACTCGGACCAAGTGCCTCCAGTAGTGGGTTCGCCCCTTGCCCTTACGTGATGTTAACTTTGGTTGACATTCGCGTAGATGGGACCACTGAGCAGGACACGGGGCATCCATTTTTGTACCCCCTTTCCACTCCATCTTGGTGACCAGGCCTCACTGTGCAGAGCACATGGCCCTCACCCTCGTTCCCACTCTGACTGGAAAACTCCAGAGGTATTTGCAACAGCTAATAAATGTAACACATTACTCTTCCTCTGAGATCACTGTCCTGCATGTGAACCAGCGTGAACTAAGCACATAGCCCGTTCATCTCCACAAACGTGTCCTTGCCCACGCACCCTCGCCAGTGGAAACTTACTGCCATTCTGACCCTGTGTCCCTGCAAGGCATTCTCTTCATGTGCCAGACTACTGACCACGCCATGATGCCCACCTAGCAGATCCCCAACTAACATTAGACCCCTACTGCAGGATATCGTTGCCTATCAATAACAAATGCCACATACAGGAGATTCTTGTGAGCACAGACCCACACTTCAAACAGTGTATTATAGTGGTCAAGACCCTTCAACTAAGGCCTGTATAATCCAATGTTGATTGATAGTATAGATATATGTGTGACTTTTATAGAGACATAACCGACTGAAAGACTTTGAACAAGTGTTATTTAGTGCATGCATTATTGAGAATATATTATGTTAGCTTAGATAGTGACCACCCAGCTTCACAGCGACCTGACCTTCACCCATTCGAAGCACAGATGTCTGAGGTCCATCCTTGAATGGAGACACACTTGATTCATTTAAAAAATCGAAACAACCGTTGTTAAAATATATGTGGTGTTTTATTTTGTATCTTATTTTGATGACACAAAAATTGTTACGCTCACCTGACTCCCACAGAGGCGCTGGCCTGGTTCGCGCTGCTGTGACCTCTTCTAAGGTAATGCGCAGGGTTCGGAAGACGGACTGGACCGGGCCCCCAAATCTGGCTTGTCTGGCTCGCAGAAGTATCCTTCTGTAGGCGAAAATAGGGGATTAACTGTCTGCGGGGTAATGCAATCGGCCTCCCACTTTCCCCTCTCACCCTCCTTGAAACCCTTCTGTGATTTGTCGTAGCGTCTCACCTTAGGGTCTGGAAGGACGAGCTCTCCATCCTGCTTCTGATGCAGGGGCGCGTTGGTATCCAGTTACTTCACTGGATTTTCGGATTGGTGAGAACCAAACTTGCTTGGCTTCCAGGTAAGTTTTTTGATAAGCGGTTCCCCTTGTGTCCATGCATTAATGTACTAATGCTAGTGTCTTTTTCCCCATAAGGGCCGGGGTACGGAATGCCGGGGAACAGGCACCGACCCGAGATGAGCGTGAAATCCTTGTAGAAATCAGGTAAGTCTTTAATGAGCGTTTTTTGGTAATGTCTTTTCATTTGCTCATTAACGCTGATGTCTCTTTTTCCCCTTAGGGGCCGGGGTCCGGAAATGCCAGGATGCGGCGCGGACCCAAAATGAAGAGGGAATGAATCAACAGGTAAGTCTTAACATGGAGATTTAGCTTTCCTTATTCCCTTCTCTCTCACCTTTTGTTCTGGTGTTTTTCTCCCTAGGCGTTGGGACGTGACTGCAAATCCGGATGATTGCTGCTGAACATGGAGGCGCCCTGTAAAGGTGAGTGGAATGCGGCGCTGCAGCGATTGACGCGATGAGCTTTTAAATTAAAGTCTTCCTTTTCAGGATTGACGGCGAGATGTCTCCTGGATGCGGATTTAGCAGGTAAGGACTTTTCACCTTCTGTTCTCTTCTTCTCTTCCTTTGCAGGTGATCCAGGATGCTGGAAGGCGTG
The DNA here is from genome assembly GCF_040938575.1 of Ambystoma mexicanum. Classification (NCBI taxonomy): domain Eukaryota; kingdom Metazoa; phylum Chordata; class Amphibia; order Caudata; family Ambystomatidae; genus Ambystoma; species Ambystoma mexicanum. Next base: position 1,383,440,495 of record NC_090929.1, on the reverse strand, counting down.
GCAGAAGTCAGGATGCAGGAGCAGACACAGTGAGCGTCCAGCTGCTAGATGCAGAACAACGCAAAGCACGTGTGGCTGTTCGGGTGGGGTTTAAATAGCCTTGGAAGACGTTCCAGGTATGTATCCTTCCTCCAATCAGGTATGTATCCTTCCCCGACAAAGCCCGGATGGTAAATTAGTCCCACAGGTAAAGTAGTTCCTTTCAGGCCTCAAGGAGGCCGGGATCCTGCAGCATGGTCTGTATCAGGTAAGTGCACCCAAGCATTCCCATAATGAGCCTGGCGCCTATGGCGCCAGGACTGATGTCTTTTATGAGCCTGGCGCCATAGGCGTCAGGACACTGTCCAAAGGGCCCCTATATGGGGTTGCTGGGTCCTTCCTTGAGGACTGGATGTCCGCTTTCGGGGACGCCGGGCTTGAACCGGCTCTCCGGGAGCGGGCATCATGACAAAAATACAAGACTTTACACATTGTACAGATCAGGTTGCAGCACAGTGAGAGAAAATCCCCTGTACTGACCGCTGTCACTTGGGAAAGTTTCTCTTATGGCACGAACGACACAGGCGGGTATTGCTCTTCGAGCACGGTGTCCAAGCCTCCCGTGAAGCCACCATGTAAAGGAACAATAGGCCACCAGCCTGTATCACCTGTGAAAAGGAATAAAACAAACTGTTTTTAAATGACCAAGATAAGTTTAATAAACAATTCTTGTAACTAATGGCATTCTGCTCGGACAAATGCTATCTAGACACTGCACACTATTGAACAACTTTCATGCGTTACAATGATATGTATATATTTAATTTTGGATATAGTAGAAGACCATGAAATAGGAGTGGCATGACAAGCAGAGTATACTTACTCGTTACTCGGATTACGAGGACGAACAGTTGCGCGAAGTTCGTGCACAAGCACCATCATTATCCTCAACAAGGACCGTGTGAGACAGGCTGCCCTGAAGTCTGGCAGCTCGGTGATGCATTGCGGTCGTGGCTCGCCTTCCGAAATGTAGACCATGCATCCCAAGTTTTCACAGCAGCAGCAGTTCTCGTCCTCGGTTGGCATTAACTTGCACCGATTGCATGTGCACCAGGTGGAAGCACCGTCCATGCGACTAGGTCCAGGCTCTTCAGCTGTTGGATCGTCCTTCCAACTGCCGTCCGAAGACCCATCGTTTTCGCGTGTTTCCCTTTCCAGTAGTTCCTCCTTGGTATACTCGGGCTCGTACATGTAGGGCATAATTGTAGCCATTGTGTGTTAAACAAACTAAAATAATTTATAGCAGTGGTACTGGTATCTGTTCACACGGGGTACAAGCAACAAAGGTAGCTGACCAGAGCACAGAAACAAGTCACAGAATACTCAAGGTAACACAGAGAGAGGAATGGAATGACAGGCTCAGGTGTGGGGGATATGATTTAGTGCTGCAAAAGTTGGTCAGCCAGGGCAATGGGGCAAGTGGTAGGATTATCACAAAATTGCAGCGCCCTAATGCCTGTTTCGCAATGGTTGAAAACTTGGGTAAGGTCCATAGGAAATTTTTCTAAAATCGAGCGACTTAGGCTTAAAAACACATGGCCGACCCGTAGGGACAATAAAACATTCTGACCGAACCATTCCTTTAATGGAGGGCTGTACAGCCGGTAGATAAGGGGGAGGACGGATGAATTGTGTCCTGCGCCCTGCAGTCCTTCCGGCACTGACAGGGGGTCCTTAAGACCGGGGCCTTTAGATTAGGGGCCGGCTTCCGCCTGCCGGCGGGACACAATGAGTTTAAGGCATTGTGTGTTGCTAGGCAACACTGATAAACAATGCTAGTATCGGGCCGCGCATCACTGATGCGCCGGCCATTTTGGAAAACACAAATGCGGCCAAAAAGGGGGTAAATCAAGCGATGTTGGTCAGATGGGGCCTTGTTGCAGTCTTGTGCTAAGAAACTGCCTCGGTTGGTTGTGCAATGTCTCTGCTGATTGTGGTTGTTCTTTGCAATCTGCGAGATGATTTCCTTATGAGTGCCCACAAAGCGGGCTGAATGGCTGTAGAGGGGGAGGCTGCTCATACAGCTGTCCGAGTGGAAGGGGGCCTCCTGCCCTTTCGGCATCACATGTTGGTCTGAGGCACAGCCATGGGGGCCTTAAGACCGGGGCCTTTAGATTAGGGGCCGGCGGCACGCAATGGGTTTAAGGCATTGTGTGTTGCTATGCAACACTGATTAACCATGCTAGTGTCCGGCTGCGCATCGTTGATGCTTCGACCATTTTGGAAAACACAAATGCGACCGAAAAAGGGGTAAATCAGGCGATGTTCGGTCAGATGAGACCTTGTTGCAGTCTTGTGCCACAAAACTGACTCCTGGTGGCTGTGCAATGTCTCCGCTGATTGTGGTCGTTCTTTGCAATCTGCAAGATGATTTCCTTATGAATGCCCATGATGCAGGCTGAATGGCTGTAGAGGGAGAGGCTGCCCATGCAGCTCTCCGAGTGCAAGGGGGCCTCCTGCCCTCGCTGCGTCAAGTGTTGGTCTGAGGCACAGACACGGCCCTTAAGTGTGGTTTCCAGGATTGGAGAGTATGGATGAGATTGTCAAGGCCTGTGTATGGTGTCACGCGGTGCCTCCGGATCTGAAGGAGCCCAGAATTGAATCAATGACAAGAAGTTGCAGGCCGTAGGAAGTGGTACACGTTGACTTCGGATCCACCAGCAGGGACACGCACTTCCTGGTGATGATTGATCAGTGGTGCAGGTAGCCTGAGGGGAAGTTTGTTCCCTCCATGGCCCTATTTAATGTATTACCCATGATGGAGAAGGTATTTGTAGCCCATGGTCTGCCTCAAGAACTGGGTTCAGACAATGGACCTCCCTTCCAGGGGGAAGCTTTGGCGGCATTCATGAAAGGGTACGGAATTAATCCCCGGAAGATATCTCCAGTGTGGCCATGAGCCAACAGTAAGGCCGAAAGGTACATGAGGACACTAAACAAGGTCTTTAGAATTGCCCATGGCCAAGGGTCGTACCTCAAAAGGGCTCTTTACCAATTACTATGGGAGTATCACACAATGCCTCACTGCTCCACAGGGGTGCCTGCAGCGGAGGCCCTTTTCACCAGGAGTCCCCAAGGTCTGATACCCGATTCTGAACATCGAGTTCCTGGCGAAATTGATGATCATGCAGCAATTAAAGAGCGGCAAAGGGCTAATGAAGATGAGAATGCCAGAAGAAAGCTGAGCAAGTACATTGTGGCTTTAGTGGATGCGGAATCCGGAAGTTATCTCTGACATACAAACCTCAACCTTTTTAAGTGGTGGATGTGAAGGGGACAGTGATTATGGCGTCCAATGGAAGTGGCACGGTCACGAGAAACTCCCCTTTCTTTAAGATGTTTGAAGGACCGGATCAGTGGAGAGGGAACCTGGTGACCATTCCGTGGTGGGGACTGACGATGATTGTGAAGATGAAGAAACATTGCACTTAGAAACACTTGCGTACAGGCGTGTAATAAATGCCATATCATATCATAACCTCCACTGGCGGAGGAGGAATGGTACCCAGATGGGCGGAGAGGGGAAGAGCATCCACCTGAAAGAATTCAGGGTTCAGCAGCAGAAGGAAGATATCTGCAGATAAGAGTCCAGAAGACAGACTACATTATTGAAGCCCACGTGGAGTAAAGGGCGCGCTGTTGACTGCTGTTTGGCTGGAAGTATAGCTTACTGGTGTCGCTGCTGAAAGCCTACTGCAGCTGCTGCTGAGACTTCTTCTTTCTCTCTGAAGAAAATTGCATTCGAAAACTTACCATCATCAGGAAAACCGACCCGCTCCTATTCGCGTAAGACTGTCGGCTGGAGCTGACAGCTGTTGACGCGAGCGGGCCGTGTAGTCGAACGCCCACGTGACATCCATCACATGACTCCAGTGACACCCCCCCCTGGAAGTGGAGTTCAAAAGCAGGACAGCGCGACCCTTGCGGCGTGAAGCCCGCGTGGAGTAAAGGGTGCGCTGTTGACTGCTGTTTACAGCTGGAACGGGCTGCCACTCTCCCTAGTACTTAACCTTTAAATCCCCAACCGCCAATTGGGGCGGCAACGGCAGGTAGTGATGACGCGGAAGACTACAGAAGAGGAAGGGCGGATACTGAGGAGTAAACGGCAACGAGGAGACTCTAACAATGGACTGGAGCATCGCAGTCCACTGAAACCAGCATCCCTCTTCAAACCAGGAGGTAAGACAGTCACCTCTAAACCTTCTAATAACTCTACAAATAACATTCTACTGCAAATGGATCCTCTCAATCTGAGATAGACCACTCAGACCCACCAAGCTTAGTGACAATATGCACTCTGTTACCATTGGTGGGTGAGGTCTTGCAGGACCAAAATAAGGCCCTGTGGTTGGGAGTCAAGCCGGTCACTCAGGTCTGCGACCCTGGGGGTGAGACCGGTCTAATCAGGGATACCTTAGAACCCTGTGGAGAAAAGAATGGGTCCTCACCGAGACATCGAGGGGGGGATCCTTTTAGATCTATATCGCAAGACCCACCACAACCCCCCGTGCTCGACGGGTTAAACTTAGCCATCCAGCAGATGAAGGCCCCCTGTGACAAAACCTCTTCGAACACTCCGACACCCCTGGATAGTGAACGGGAAAGCCAGTTACTGGAAAACGAGGTCGCTCATGCCCAACCGAGGGACATCCCCCATTCCACTTTAGAGATGGAAGTCTCTGGGGGGGCCGACCTCCCCTACTGGTGGGGGAGGTTCCATCAAATACAAAAAAATTACACGTGACTATTGACATTCATCCACCTCCATCATCAAAAGCCACTGGGAATTTGATCCCTACCTATGCCGAAGAGGACACACAGTACGTTGATTTAATCAGTAACTCGGAGCTGCCGAAGGATTCCTAGAACTCCTTAAATAACAAATTTGATCACACAGAACTCCTAGATGTAATCACTGAGCCAGGAAACTGCTTAAATTCAACGGACATGGAAATTCCTCAACTTAACCAAGAAACAACAAACCTTGGAAGAAAACAGATGGGCAATATTAAAAAAAAAGCTTGACAAAGAAAACTACTAAAGTGACAAAAAAAGGGAAAGTGAGGGGTTCCCTTCCAGTACTTCTGAAGAAAAAAGAAAAAAACCCTAAGTCAAACGGACAACAATGACAAACCGCTGAGAATCTTCAAGAAAATAACTTTTAAATCAAGGACGCTTTCAGAAGACTCGGCTCTCTGTAATTTCTTCTCCAAAAAAAAAAAAGATGAAAAACACATTGCCCTCGGAGAACTATCGGAAGTGGAAATATTACAAGGAGCAGACTTAACCCCAGTTTGGAAATATGGATCAGGTCACATTAACTTGCAGCCAATTAGAGACATATGGCCTGTGGCCAATGACCCTAGTAAACTCGTGTCTAGAACGGCAAGTAATCTAGATGAGCTTAATAACTCACTGCATTCATTGCCAAAAAGGCGTTCATCGTCGGGAATGTCAGAACAATCAGAGAAGGAGTCTTTCAAAAAGAAACCTGATATGATGACCCTGATGTCAACCTTCACAATTGCATTATCACCCTTCGCTAAATTATACGAAGGGATCAACGGTACCCTTAAGGACCACTCATCACTCATTACTATGATCTACACAAAAATGATTTACCTGGAGGGTTATATTAAGACCTGTGAAAGTCAAAAAGGCCATGTTGCAAAAGAAACCATCCAAAACACAAATATTAATAGACCATTAACAAAGAATCAAAGTGCGGAAACAGAAAACCCGACCAGTTTATCCAGAGCAACTCAAACAACAGAGACAAATGAGACAAGTGTAACCGGGACCCCAACCCGGACCGTCACGAATAAAGAAGAACTGAACAAGCTAAACAAACACAACGAAGAAGCAGTAAGATCAAGCAGAGCTCAAACACAGAGATCAATCCAGTCTAGGGAAAAGAGGAAAATTGAGGTTAAAGAAGGTGAGCCAGACCTACAAAATTCCAAGAAAAAAGGCTCAAACGGCTGCATAGTACTGAAATTAAAGGGGATATCCAAAGGTGACGAGCTTGAGAAAGTGCTCCCATGTCCATTACAGGACCAAAAACACACAAATAAGTCCATCTACCCGGTTTTCAAGCCACAAACGAATGCAAAGGGTCCTCCAGGAAGAATCCTAACCTTTGGAGAAAGTCCAAATCCTAATATTGCAGCAGAAGCCCAGCAGGAACAAAGTGAAGACGAAAGGGCTCTAGCAGTCTTAGCACAAACGAAGAATCCCAAAAAACAGCTTCCCATTTCAGAGCCCAACACTGTATGTGTTGACTCAAAAACAATTACTAGAACCTTTGGAGGTAGAATCAGTGGAAAACGATTCTATGGACTTGATGGATTTATCGACTCATTCAACTGCAGACCAGGAACCTACTTGCCATCATCAAGAAGTTGAGAAGAAGCCACGACAAGAACCGTCTTACGAAATAAACAAGGGGAATCAGAGTCCCTCCTCTGCATCCTTCTTATCTATTGCTGATAGGAGAAACAAGACGGTCCTTCTCCATCACGGGATTGTGCCAGACATAATCCACAAAAAGAACTGGGCCTTTGCAGTCTCCAAGAATCAGGAAACCACCAACACAGAAAGTGGGGATCACTGCAAAGAGCCTGTGAGGGACAAGAAGTATAGGACTCCGCCTCAAAGAGAGGAAAGGCTCAGTTTGGTCCACGACGAAGAATCTTGGCAAAGAAATAAAACCGATAAAAAGAGAGACTTAAAACACCATACACGTACAAATTCAAGAGACAAAGTAAAACAAGTTAACAGGCTTACATACAAGGAGAAAATAAAGAGTGATAGAAACTTTCAGTTGAAGACTATAGAAAACTCAAGTAAAGTAATCTTAAATAGAAGGAATGTAATGGCCTAATTTCAGTGTATCCCTCCTCTAAGAGTGATTAGAACAGAGGACATAAAATTTGTGGAATTTGGAACAAAAGGAAAACTGAACAACTTGTTCCTGCACGTCCCTTCGTTGGTAGTGCGCCTGCTGATAATCCAAGAGATAGAGGGTTTCTTTATCCTGGGCTATGACTTAACTGAATATGACACTAATCTAAGGACCCGGGAGGCCAGGCAATCCATAGTTAAACCAGCGCACACTAAAAACAAATCAACTGCACACTCTGGCGAAAGGCCATCCAATGACAACGAAATGGAGAAAAGGGGCCAACTGCCAAATGGGAGAAAAGACAGTAATGATTCCATTATCATCATGGAAAAAGAAGAAGTTCGACTCTTGGACGACCTAAAAAACCTCAAAAAGCCTTCAAAAATCGATGACTTCAACCAACACATAGACCTTAACAACAGAGAAAGAATACCTAAAGGTCCTATGAAGAAAATTACGATAACCTTTGCCCATGATGAGCCGAACAAAGATAGTGTCACAACGCAACAGGGAGACAAAGAACAAGGTCTCCTAAAAGAAGGAAAACAATGGACCTGGATCTTGAGAGCATTAAATTCAGCTAATCAAAAGAAGTAACCACTCCAGAAACGGATAACTACAGAAGACCCGGAGGTGGCCCTCAATACAAATAACGGTCTCTTGAAATTCGGCTCGTGGAATACAAGAGGTTTTGATCATCTATTGAGACAGTCTGACGTCCTTCTGGGCGACTATGACATATTATGCCTCCAGGAAACATGGCTCAGAGACCAACCATTTATGGATGGATTTGAGGCATTTTTAGCACCGGCTGTAAAGGGACTTTTTGGTCGTCCCTCTTCGGGTCTTTTGACACTGGTAAGGTCAAGCAACGAGCTACAAGTGACAAAGGTGATTGAATCATCCTTATTTTTTCAAGTATTGGAAATAAAGTGGAAAGGGAGTCTTCCCCATTAGGCTAGACCCTCTACAGTGGAAATTATAATGATCAACTCCTACTGGAATCCGTTGGCCCAAAGTGACGAACAATTCCTTGACAAAGTGAATCTAATTTTGCAAAAAACGTTGGAGAATATGATCAGGCACATCTGATAATATGTGGGGACTTAAATGCATCGTTCCCATATGATACAGAGGCAGAAACAACAGGCAGCCTCAACAGTGCGGCAAGAAAGAGAGGCAGAAAGTGGACCAAAATAATGAAGGTGTATGACATGCTGAACCTCCACTCCCTGAGAGCGGAGGAAGCCCTTGTGATACCAACATGGGAAAAAGGCGCATCTAGTGCAACCTTGGACCATATTTTTGTCAACAGTGATTTCCTCCCCCACATCACTAATTTTCAAGTTTTACTAACCAAAAACAGCGACCACAATTTGCTAGAATTCACGTGGACATCCCATAAAGAGACACAAACACGAATGCAGTCAGCAATTGAAGAGTCGGGGGGAAGAATCAGATTAAAAGTTAAAGTAACGGACGTGGGAAACCTGATAGATTCATACAACAAGGCAGGATATCCCAATGCATACACTGCCCCAGATTTTATTCAACATTTAAATACATATAAACAAATGAACAAGAACTCTAATCCCAACTCGGCTAATCATATTCATACATATGATAAGGATCTGGCTGAAGAAAGGAGAAAACTAAGGAAAATCCTTAGATTGGCAAAAAAAAAGAACTATCTTAAAGATCTTAAAGATAAACATGCCGCAGCTTTAGCAAAGAAGACATACAAAAATTGGCTAAAAGCCCACAAAGCGGCAATGTATCAAGCTGATGCTGAAGCACTCTTTCGCCTGCTAGATGGCCGAAATTCGAGAGAATTTTGCAAAAAAATAAAATCATCAACAAACAACACTGCAAACACATTAAAGGGATAGTCCAGTAAAATAATTTCTTTTAAAAATAGATAGGCAACATTAAAAAAATAATACTAGCACTTTTTTTTAAAACTTCCTATGTAAAATTTTGAGCTATTCAAGCTCAAAATTTGCAAAAGCAAGCACATGAGTGCATCCATTTTGTGAAATGGATGCCCGCCTGTGCTGGCTTTTGCGGCACTAATGAAGGAAAAGCCAGCCAGCTATAGTAAACAAAAGCTACGGCTGGGTGGCTTTTCCTTCATTGGTGCTGTACGCGGAGGACGGGGACCGGAGACCAGAGCAGGAAAGCTGCAGCTGAATCTCGGTAAGTGCTATTTTTTTTTTTTTTAAATAAGCACTAGCTGCAGTTTTTTTTCTAAGTTTTCCGGGCTGGAGGAGCCCAGAAAACTTAGAAATAAAACCGCAGCTTTAAAAACGTTGTATTTATGTTTGCGGTCGCTTTTGAAGCGACCGCAAACATAAATACAACGTTGTGTTTGAAAACGATGCGGTTTTTCTTTCCAAGTTTCTCAGGCTCCTCCGGCTCGGAGGAGCCTGAGAAACTCGGAAAGAAAAACCGCAGCGTTTTCAAACACAACCGCGTTGTGTTTCTGCCTGCTGTGGCTATCACTTTGGGTCTCCGGTGCTCCACCAGGAGAGCACCGGAGACCCAAAGTGAAAGCCAAGGCAGGCAGAAATACAACGCGGTTGTGTTTCTGCCTAAATCTGCTTTCCCATTTGGGGCTCTCGGGCTCCCGACGGGGGGCCCGAGAGCCCCAAATGGGAAGGCAGATTTAGGCAGAAACACTGCGGCATGTAAACACAACCGTTGCTCCTCCAGCACGGAAAACTTAGAAAAAAAACCGCAGCTAGTGCTTATTTTTTTTTTAAAAACCGAGATTCAGCTGCAGCTTTCATGCTCTCGTCTCCGGTCTCCGTCCTCCGCGTACAGCACCAATGAAGGAAAAGGTACCCAGCAGTAGCTTTTGTTTACTAAAGCTGGCTGGCTTTTCCTTCATTAGTGCCGCAAAAGCAAAAGCCAGCACAGGCGGGCATCCATTTCACAAAATAGATGCGCCCATGTGCTTGCTTTGCGAATTTTGAGCTTGAATAGCTCAAAATTTTACATAGGAAGTTTTTTTAAAAAAAAGTGCTAGTATTATTTTTTTAATGCTGCCTATCTATTTTTAAAATAAAATTTTTTACTGGACTATCCCTTTAAGTAACTCTGTTGGGGAACAGAAATGGGTGTCCCATTTCACAGATCTCTTTAAAAACCCGAACATAGAGGCTCAACAACCCTCCCATAACTTGGAGACAGAGTGGTTGTTATCCACCGATTTAACATCAATTGAAATGAAAATTCGGAAACTGAAAAACTCAAGAGCTCCTGGGCCGGATGCCTTAACGAATGCACATCTGAAACAAGCTCCGGAACAATGAGCAGTTTTTGTCAAAGCTGTTTTTGACAGAATCGCACAAACAAAATCAGTGCCACAGTCCTGGAAAAAAGCTACTATAGTCCCAATCTATAAGGCGGGCCCCAGAGATAACCCAAAGAACTATAGACCGATTGCTTTGCTAGATGTTATTGGCAAGCTTTACGGGTCTACGTTACTTGATGCTTTTCAATCTTGGGCAAAAGTGCACTGCAAGTGCTGTTGAGCTGTGGGACCTGCTGGTGTGTTCCTGTCTCTCCTTATGCTGGGAAGGTGCCCATGCTCAAGAGGAAACAACACTGCCGTAGCGCGGCGAAACAGGCTGTCGGACTCCAAATACCAGAATCCTTTGTGAGCGAGACACGCCCCCTCCCACCCATCCGCCCGTCCCTCCCTGCCGTGCTCATAACCCGGGTGCACGCGCACCCGCGCGCGCACCCCGGAAGTGCACTGCAAGTGCTGTTGAGCTGTGGGACCTGCTGGTGTGTTCCTGTCTCTCCTTATGCTGGGAAGGTGCCCATGCTCAAGAGGAAACAACACTGCCGTAGCGCGGCGAAACAGGCTGTCGGACTCCAAATACCAGAATCCTTTGTGAGCGAGACACGCCCCCTCCCACCCATCCGCCCGTCCCTCCCTGCCGTGCTCATAACCCGGGTGCACGCGCACCCGCGCGCGCACCCCGGAAGTGCACTGCAAGTGCTGTTGAGCTGTGGGACCTGCTGGTGTGTTCCTGTCTCTCCTTATGCTGGGAAGGTGCCCATGCTCAAGAGGAAACAACACTGCCGTAGCGCGGCGAAACAGGCTGTCGGACTCCAAATACCAGAGTAAATACTCATAATACAACTTAACTTTGGACTTGCTGCCTTGGATATTGGGCTTTGTGTTTGGACTTCCTTTAGGGTGTTACTGTGCTACTGTGCTACTGTGTCTAACTTTTATGTTAAAACGAGTGCCTTTTAGGTACTTACGTATTCTTTTTTCCTTTTCTTTTTTCTTCTACGTAGATCCTTTGTGAGCGAGACACGCCCCCTCCCACCCATCCGCCCGTCCCTCCCTGCCGTGCTCATAACCCGGGTGCACGCGCACCCGCGCGCGCACCCCGGAAGTGCACTGCAAGTGCTGTTGAGCTGTGGGACCTGCTGGTGTGTTCCTGTCTCTCCTTATGCTGGGAAGGTGCCCATGCTCAAGAGGGAACAACACTGCCGTAGCGCGGCGAAACAGGCTGTCGGACTCCAAATACCAGAGTAAATACTCATAATACAACTTAACTTTGGACTTGCTGCCTTGGATATTGGGCTTTGTGTTTGGACTTCCTTTAGGGTGTTACTGTGCTACTGTGCTACTGTGTCTAACTTTTATGTTAAAACGAGTGCCTTTTAGGTACTTACGTATTCTTTTTTCCTTTTCTTTTTTCTTCTACGTAGATCCTTTGTGAGCGAGACACGCCCCCTCCCACCCATCCGCCCGTCCCTCCCTGCCGTGCTCATAACCCGGGTGCACGCGCACCCGCGCGCGCACCCCGGAAGTGCACTGCAAGTGCTGTTGAGCTGTGGGACCTGCTGGTGTGTTCCTGTCTCTCCTTATGCTGGGAAGGTGCCCATGCTCAAGAGGAAACAACACTGCCGTAGCGCGGCGAAACAGGCTGTCGGACTCCAAATACCAGAGTAAATACTCATAATACAACTTAACTTTGGACTTGCTGCCTTGGATATTGGGCTTTGTGTTTGGACTTCCTTTAGGGTGTTACTGTGCTACTGTGCTACTGTGTCTAACTTTGATGTTAAAACGAGTGCCTTTTAGGTACTTACGTATTCTTTTTTCCTTTTCTTTTTTCTTCTACGTAGATCCTTTGTGAGCGAGACACGCCCCCTCCCACCCATCCGCCCGTCCCTCCCTGCCGTGCTCATAACCCGGGTGCACGCGCACCCGCGCGCGCACCCCGGAAGTGCACTGCAAGTGCTGTTGAGCTGTTTGGCTGGGTGGTAAGGGTGGTAATATATTAATGATCTGTAGCCTTTGTATATGTCCTTTCTGCATCTAATTTAGTAAGTGTTGATTCCCTATTGGGTTGTGAATTGGTTGCGCTCACGATAGGAGTTTTGGCCATATTTTAGCGTAGACCATCTCTTTTCTTGTATATAGCAGCATGGTGAATGGTTTGCGAAGCGGACGGAAACTCACTGAGCCTCTGTCCCAATCATCTTCTCAACCGGTGAGCCAAGATATTCTGGTTGAGAGTGCAGCCGCACTGGTCCACCCCGATAATATGACATCTGTGGGAGTGGACAGTGATAATATGTCAGCTGATAAGAAAGCGATGGTCTTTAAAGAAATAGGTATTGCTTCCAAATTTGATGCCGTAGCTATGATTCACTGTGTAGGTAGTGATGCTGAGATCTCTGCTGATATCTCTGTTAGAAACACCAAATTCAAGCTAAAGGATTTGAATAATAGTGCTCCCAATGATACTATCTTAACTGAATCAATACAGAGAAATGATATGGGATCCGATAGTGTCTACGATAATCCTTACAAAGAGAATGTTGTGGATTGTTCTATGATGGGCCCCATTATTGAAGCAGAGTTAAGTAAGCGCATCTGCCTATCTTTAGGTCCTTCTACGCCCGCTAACCAGAAACTAGTGGGGAGAGAAGATGTTTTTATGTTGAGTACTAAAGGCATGATACCTTCTGAAAGAAATCTTGATCCTATATGTGATGAGAATGTAAAATTGCCCTGGGAAATGGACTTTGAGTCCCACGCATCTCCCAACAAACCTATGGTGAGCTCCCCAAAGGCCATTAGTGCCCAATTAGCAATTAATGATCGAATGAATTTGGATATTCAAGAATTCCAGTCGAGCCTTAATGGAAAAGACAAAGATGCTTCCAATAATGATGCTCAATCTGCGAGCATCATCCTAGATGCACCATCACTGAGTTCAGACTTCCCAGTTCTTGCGAGAATTTTAAATTTACTGGACAAGGGACATGAGCGCTCTCATTATGAAATGGGAATTATGAGAGAAGCAATTACTGAACTATCCAACAAAACTAATAGAATTGAAGGCCTCCTGTTTACATGTGATGCTGTAGCAGCTCTTTCGGATAGACAATATAAGAAAAAGGATATGGTAGATAGTGCCACACAGTTTGATGGTATTTTCAACAATCCTTCACAGATAAAGCGTTCATATGCGGCTACACTAAAGACTCAATCACATAATTCGATCTGTACGCAGACCGATGTAATTGTGGATGATCTGCACAAAGTTTTTACGACAGTTCAAAAAATTGAGCAGCACCTAGACAAAATGAACAAAGAGTCTATAGAGATTACAGATACTCCCGTTGATCAATTGATAGATGATACAAACAAATCATATGGTTCTGATAGTCCCTCTCATCTGACGGACTTAATTGATCTTGCGGGAGATTGTTCCCGGATAGGTATGGTGAAAATGTCTGACCCTATTGTGGGTGATCTGATCCCTAAGCCTATAACAGTCCTAACCCGGAGGGAAAAGCGACTGGCGGGAAGGGCCCAAAAAAGGAAAGCCAAAGCGTTAGCCTTAATAAAAAAACAGGCAAGGATTGTACAAGTTGAGAAATCTAATGTAATACCAGTCACCTTTGAGAATGAGGAGATGATTAATCTTTCTCAGCTGAATGATGAATCAAGGGTATTATTAGATATCAATCCCCCTGATAAGAACAATGAGAAAAATAAGGAGGGGAAAATAAATAATAATAATAAAAAAAAAAAAAAGGTTAATGTACATATGAATGAGGAGCCGATTGATTGCCAATCTAATCCATCTTGTTCTAATCCCCCGGAATCCATAAGTGGGGGATCACAAATGTCCCTTTCTCAATTCTATCCTATAAGTAAGAAACAAACTTCTTCTAGCAAAGTGAAAACTAATGTCACCGTATCTAGGGACTCTAAGATACAATCGGCTAAACTGGAAACTTCACACCATTGTTCTTCCGACGAACCCTGGATGTTGGGTGTATTAGGTGGGGACTTGTTGCGATCCCAGGAACCTAAGGAGGACCCTATAGTTGATCCGGGGTCCAATATTCCACCTCCCATAGTCAAGTCATCTAATGAAAATACTAATCTGACATTGACGGAAATGATAAACCCTAAAATGGTAGGTTCTCCTATTAACAATCATAAGACGGTTCATAATGAATTTGAGTCCATACGTGAACCTCCATACATACTTGGCTGGGAGAGTGATCCGAATGTTAATGTTAAACAAAACTTGAACCGCTCTTCCCTGCTAAAAGCTTTTCACACAATACCTTGCCTGCGAACTCTGAGATCTGATGATATAGACTGGGTAAGACCTGCAGATAAAAATAACAACAGGATGACCTGTGGCCTATATTCAAGATTGATTATGAAACTTATCTGGGAACAGAAGGAAAACTTTGTTTCCATTGGCTTAACCCCTTTTTTGATTCAATCTGATGAAGATGCGAGGGTCTTTTTGGATAAGCCACTGGTACTAACATCCACAATTGACCAGAAAATGATGCAATCATTGCCACAACAAATTAGTGGTGATCTGGTCCGACAGATAATAGCAATGGCTGCTGCATTGTCGGCATACATTCAGCCTCGCAATTAACAGCGACGAATCCATCTCCCTATCTCCCTAGCCCGGCATATCATCAACAATCATTTGTATGTTTGTCTTGGAATTGTTGTGAGCTTGCTAACTTTAATAGATGGTGGGGTTGATGCGAGAGCGATAAGACCCCTGCTATAGTTTTACTACAGGAAACCATGTATGTATCTCAATTATCTGTCGAAGGTTTTGTCTGTTACTCACAACCTGCTACTCGAGGGAACAAGGGTCGGCCCTCAGGGGGCCTAGCCATTTTAGTAAATAACGCCTGCAAATCCCCAAGCAGACTGGTTTATAAAGATCCAAATGTATTAGTTATAGAACTATTCCCTGTATCTCCACAGGATCAACATATCATTTTTATGTGCATCTATTGGAATAGAAAGCTAATAATGCTTAATAATATCATCGATATTCTTGATTCCATCTTAGAAGGTATCTTCATACATCATGAGGAGGTTGGTTTGGTGGTGGGGGGTGATTTTAATTCCTCCTGTTTAATCCACAATATAGGCCCGGGCCAGCAATCCCATACAGATACTACATCGGCTATGAATGGGAGAAAATGGGTGGAGTTCTTTCTTAATTGGGATATTCAGATAATTCCCACTGGAATGATGGATCTCACATATACATGGTCTAGGGGAGGACATCACTCACATATTGATCATTTTTTTAAATCATCTAATCTTTGTCTGGAAATTGACACTGTAAATGTTTTAAACTTGGGCTTTAGTGACCATAATGCGATATTGATAAATCTAAAAATCGAAGGTTGGGGATTGACTTCAAATCGTTCTCTACAAATGGTTGAGAATGACAGAGCGGGCATATCTGTGAGGTGGAACCCTCTTGTATGTCATCAGCTATCAGAGCGACTCAGAGATGACCTTGATCTGAATCCATTAGTGATTGAGAGTGACTCTTTATGTATAGATCAATTTATCTCAAAGAGGATTGAATTCCATTTATCACAAATAGTAAAACAAAGAAAATCGGCTCTGGATGTAAAACATCATGTACATAAATTTGATATTGAGATCTTTAAATTAAAGAAGCTCAGGAATTTTAAACTACGACATCTATCTAGGTTATCTCTGGAATCAACACAATACTACTCTCATAAAAGGGCAATCCTTGCTACACATAAAACTGCTGTCAAAAATCTAAAAACACAACTTTATGTGAAAGATAACCAGAACATGATGTATCATATTTTGAAAAACGATACACGCAAAATATGGTCCTTATTGAGACTGATTAACGGCGATAATGTGGGGTTGAAAGAAAATGCCATCTCAGCGGATCAGTGGGCAAACTACATTAGGCTGAAATACGAGTTACCTTTAGTATTCCACAACAACTCTAAAACTGTAATTCAAAATACAATACCTACTCGCTCCCCTTGGAGCATTGAAGATGTAACACGTGCAATTAAGAAACTAAATCCTTCTAGGGCTATGGGACCTGATGGCATCCCTGCTTGTCTTTTTCGATCGGATATCCTCTTGTGGGCTATCATTTTGAAAAACAAATTTGATGTGATATTTTCTTCCCAAGCAATTCCTAGTTCATGGTGCTCAGCTACTGTCATCCCCATATATAAAAAAGGCCCTATTAATGACCCTGGTAACTTTCGCCCGATTGCGCTAACTGACGCATCCTCTAAGGTATTCTCCCAACTGATCCTTGAAGAAATGCAAGTCTATATGAGAACCAATGCCATCCTGTCAAAATTTCAAACTGGTTTTCGTCAGAACATGGGATGCTCTCTTAATGCTTTACTGATATCTCACATCGAGTGGAACTCCAAACATAACAACACAGGTGCTGTCTATATGGCAGCTCTCGATCTGAGTTCAGCATTCGATACCGTGCTAAGGGAGCACCTGTGGCGGAAGATGGAGGTGTTGGGTTTCCCGGCTTATCTGATTGCATTAATACGGCTTCTCCATACAGACACAACCTACAGAGTGCGCCTTAATAAAGAAGGTATGTTAACTGACAAAATTCCATCGAAAATTGGATTGAAACAAGGTTGTACTCTGGCTGCCGTACTGTTTAATCTGTATACTTGTGATATAGAGGAATGTTGGACAAAAGAAGTCATCTATCCAATCTTAATTGGTAGCACAAGACTGAACTATATTGGTTTTGCTGATGACATTCTTATTTTAGATAGAACACCATTTGGTCTCCAGCATAAACTAAATGCTTTCATCTGTTATGCAAATACTCATAACTTGAGAATCAATCACCACAAATCCCGAATTATCATCTTTAGGGATGGTTATAAAAAGAGTTGCCCATACACTTGGCTCATGGAAAATACTCGGGTCACCATTACACATGAAATTAAATATCTAGGGTATCCTTTATCGAATGCCTACTCAAAAATCTGGTGGAAAAAGAAAATATGTGAGAAATCTAAACCTCTAATTTCACAGATGAAAATAATCATGGGTAAATACTGTGGCCTTTCTCTTTTACCTGTCATCCAATTCTACCTCCTTAAAGTCGAACCATCGCTACTTTATATATTAGACATGTGTATATATGAGATAGACGACATCCTAGACACACTTCAAGGTGGGATCTGGAAAAGCGTTTTGGGGCTTCCGGCATCAGTCCCAAATGATATTGTTCGTCATGAACTAGGTATCCTCCCTATATCTGCCAAACGGAACTGGAGACTCCTGAATAACTATACAAAAATCCTGGATCCCCCTGGTAATTCACTGTATGAAGACCTTAATGAATTTCTTCATATGGGTTGTATGAAATCTCTGACCCGATATGCGGAAAAAATGAACGATCTAATGGCTCTCTTGGGCATCCTGAAAGATGACTTAATACTAGGTTTACCTAGTTGTAAACAAAAGTTGTATCGCTATTACTGGAGCTGTCAGGCTGATAGAATTGGGTCCTACCGTTTATACTACGAGTTTGCCCAATTCAGAAGAAAATTGGGAGATAGAGCTGGCTATATTTCACAGTTCCCTTCTGCTATGGGTCGTAATATTTATTTACGGTTCAAACTGAATGTATTTCACACTAATGAACGATTGTGCAAATGGGGCACCTCTGATAAAGAATCTAACAATGGCTTTTGCCGTTTCTGTAAGGATATGTTTTCTCTCGAGTCTCTTAAACATCTAGTTATCTACTGTGAACATTTTGAAGTTTTGAGACTATCGAAGTTTGGGAACTACATGATCTCTAACTCAAATCTATCGCGTGAAGTACTATGGCAGCGATGCATGCTTGGCGATAGTACTAAATTTATATTAAGATTGCTATCTGTTTTAATAATTATTGAATCTGAGCTAAAGGATATAAATGATATAAGATGAGCTGTAAATACTTATATGGTATGTGATGCATGTAGTAATGTTGTTTAGCTATGCACAAATTCTTTTTGCTTAGGTAGCACATATAATGTATGTGATTTATGGTCAAAATGGGAAAATGAACTGTGAGAATTCTGTTTTGTATGAAAAAAAAATTTTTTGTAAAGGTTTTTAACCAAATACAATAAAAAAAAAAAAAAAAAAAAAAGAAGCCAATGTCTCTGATCCTTTCCAAGAAGGCTTCGCAAAAAATCTGGGAACACTGGTAAACATTCTCATAATTAACACCCTAAAGGAGAAAACCAAGGCTGGAGGGTCACTTATTTATGTGGCATTTGTCGACCCTGTCCAGGCTTTTGACCAGGTCAACAGGGAGCTTCTTTTGGAAAAGTTAGAAAGAAACAAATGCCCAGCTCCAATCTTGGAACAAATTCAAGCGCTTCACATGGACACATCAATATCTGTAAGATTAAATCAATTTGGAATGATTTCCAAACCGATCTCTACTGCAAGAGGAGTGAAGCAGGGCTGCCCCCTAGCCCCAAATTTGTTTTGTGCATTCCTATGGGATCTTAAGGACTCAGAGCACCAGGTTAGATCATTTCCACCAAAATTGGGTGGTTCTTTTATCTCACGACTGTTATATGCAGACGATTTAATCGTCCTGGACCAAACCCCAATAGGTCTCCAAATACAGTTGGACTCTCTGAGTGAGTATATACGAATAAATAATTTGGAAATCAATACCTCCAAAACCCAGATACTGACATTTCAAAAATCGGCAAAATCAAGGGCCAATTTTTCATGGCACTTGGAGGGTGTAAGAAATCAAATGGTGGCGGAATTCAAATACCTTGGGGTCACCTTAAGCAACAGGGCTACCGATAAAAACATGAAATCGAAACTATGGGAGAAGACGAAACGTTTAACAGTCCAGGCAAAAACGATCGAAAAAAAATTCTGCCAATTCTCACTGCAACCAATCTTGGTGTTTTACAGAACAAAAGCTGTGCCAGCGATCCTATATGGAACAGAGGCCTTCTTGTCACTCCCGGGAAATCTTTGGCAGAAGCTCGAAAGCTATTTTTGGAGGACCGTGTTGAATTTGCCTCCATCATCTCCAGTGGTCCTCATTCAAAGAGAACTCTGTATCTCATCATTGTCTTCAATTCATGATAGAAACTATTTGAGCCTCTTCAGAAAATTGATCATCTCCTCACGCCCGAAACTGGTTGACATTATCTATAACGAGCTCCAGGATTCAAACTCAAGTCTACTGAAACCATGGGCCCAAAGAGCAAGAGATATCCTGCAAGACTTAGGATCAACAGAAAACGACTTGATAAACAACCCCACAATGGTACTTTTTAAACTTGAAACAGGGGACTGGATAAAAACGCAGGACTCAGCCCTAACATACAAATCAGTCTCACATCTTCTTTTGACTAGTAGGAAACTGAATGATACAAGACCTTATTTGAGGGCATTTCCTAACCGACAATCACGTCAAACATTTATAAGAGCACGGCTAAACATCATCCCGACAAATGAAATTAGAGCGATCAGAGGGATCTCTACTTCTAGTGAATGCCGGTTTTGCAACAAGAATGAAACCGTCAGACACCTGCTCCTGGACTGTTTAGGATTGGAAAAAGAAAGAACAATCCACATGTTACACCTATTCGAGGGTATATCTGAATATAACGAAGAGTTCTGGTGGAACCGTTTAATGGAGGGAGAGAGAAGACAGAGACCATCACGGTGACCCAATTTTTGCAGAACATTGACCTAACAAAGGCACAGACGTGATTGTCAGTATATCAGTTAGTTCCTTTTCAACTTCATCCACTACGCTCTCTCTGTCTTCATTGGGATCCTTGGGACATACAAGTACAGACATGCTCATGAAGGATGTCAGATTCTTTTTGTAAAAAAATGTGAAAACATTTTAAATAAAAAAAAAAAGATTATTGATATTTGAATGCGTTGGTGATTCCTTGAATTTGTCTGTATGCATGTTACCAACGTTACACAGGTGTTGTGTGTTCGGTTTTACATTATGAAAAAGCAGGAGTGTTGTGTGGTCTCTTTAATAGACCGTGTCAGAGGGACGTCATGCCGTTGCAGCAACAAAAGGGCTCTCGCAAAGCCCCTGGACCATCGCACTGTGTGGTTCCGTCAGGTGCCATCCTAACCGTGCCCCCAACCCCCTGACAGCTTGCCACCACTTTCACCCCTTTTTTGCATTTCCCTCTCCTGCTATCACATTACCAACCACTCAATTTGTTCTTAGAAGGCCATGCAGCAGACCAAAAAAGTGCGATCCCACGTTACTTAATTGCTATGCTAATTTTAGGAAATGACATAGCTGTGGAATAGCAATCTTAGGTATGCCTATGGTATCTCTGGACATGCACACTTCAGCCCTTGCAAGTAAAATTCTATCAAAAATAGCTAAAAATGGTCTCAAAATAACTGGGGCGCGGGGTGGGGGGGCTTGCATGTAAATCCCAGCCCTGTACAAAGTGCGCAGTTTATGCTACCTCCTGCTTGTCCTAGCAGTCAGGCAGGGCGTGCTGGCGCCCAGCCCCTCTGCCTCACTCGTTAGTGCTCTACGGGCCTGATAGGCAAAAGCGTTTTAGTGGGAAAATGCCATTGAAAAACGCTTTGGAAATCAAGATCGCAGTCTCAAACACCTACTTCCATCGGAACCACATAACAAACTATTTGTAATATCTTCCTTGTCCTGGTGATGTCATGGAAATAAAAGAAGGAACAGAAACACAAAAGGAAGCATACCTCATTAGCAGTTCACGAAAATAGTTAAACTGAAAGGTGATATTTGTGTGCGATTACTTATGTGGATTAAATGAACATTGAGCCTGATCATAATTATGTTTTGACCTCATGAAATATTTAGCAAAGCAACCGACCATATGAAAATCATTTATGAATCATTAAAACTGCTAGTAGTTGTATTTGTTGGGACCTTACTGAAATGTATTTCATACTCAATAGTCTATTTAGGGGTCTTTTTCCTTACAAGAACATAACTAAAGTTCTTTTCCCGTGCGTCAAACAGCACAACTTGTTCCGTTCCAAGATGGCCGCCAATTGTCTAACACCCTTCGTGCCCTTTCCATTCCCATGATGTGTGTCGGCAGCGCGGCTCAGCTGGAAGTTTCTGGGTAGTGTTCCTTCGAAATACACTGTCAAATATGTTGGTAGTGTACTTGGTCGAGGGATCGCAGCACCCGAATTGACGCATGATGGGGGATGAACAACATCCCGGTGGGGCGGGGAGCCATTCTCCCCCATGCAAGGATCAGAACAACGAGGAACCTAAGCAGGTACATGGAAGAATAGATCAGGACAGTGAGAGATCACATGAGATAGATGTACTGAAGAAGATGTCCAGGTAGCTTATGAGTTAAGTAGACATTGAAAGATACTCAGAATGCACTGCATTGTATTATTGACAGTATATGGACCATACATGTAAACATTCTGTGACTAAAAATCTGTAGGAATCTTAAAGTTTCAAAAATAGTCAGGTGAGGAGGCAATGATAGCAATAGGGTGCGTCAGCAGCCCATTGTCATTGAATGAGCCCGCCGCGGCGGTGCATTCAATGACAATGAGTCGCCTGCCACGCCTTCTGCCACCACGCCAGCTTGGGGGAGCCCTTGAAAGACTCCCCTGAGCTGGCGTGGTGGGGGGCTAATGGCGCCTTTTGTCAAAGGCACCCGCGATGGAGGGGCACATTTAGCCCGCCGCCGTGGGTGCCTTTTACATCAAAAGCCTGCATGCTTTTTCCCTTTTTCCTTCTCCCGCTATGCCAGCTCAGGGGAGCCCTTGAAAGACTCCCCCTAGCTGGTGTGTTGGGGGGCTAATGGAGCCTTTTGTCAAAGGCACCCGCGGTGGAGGGGCACATTTAGCCCGCCGCCGTGGGTGCCTTTTACATCAAAAGCCTGCATGCTTTTTCCCTTTTTCCTTCTCCCGCTATGCCAGCTCAGGGGAGCCCTTGAAAGACTCCCCCTAGCTGGTGTGTTGGGGGGCTAATGGAGCCTTTTGTCAAAGGCACCCGCGGCGGAGGGGCTCATTTAGCCCACCGCCGTGGGCGCCTTTTACATCAAAAGCCTGCATGCTGCGCCTTCTCCCGCTACGCCAGCTCGGGGGAGCCCTTGAAAGACTCCCCCGAGCTGGTGTGGCAAAAAAAAAAAATGTAAAAATAAATAAATACATCAGTATTTGTTGCCAATAAATTGGTAGGCGATCCTACCTCCTAAATCGGTAGGGTTGACAAGTATGTTTGTACGCAACCACCCACAGTCGTCAGTTGTGGGCAGCATATACCCTAGTAACGTTACATACAGCTTTAGGTAATTAATGCAAGTTTGCCAACTGGTCACCATTGTGATTGATTTTCATTTGCTACTAGCTGTACCCGGCCACGCGTTCCTGTGGCTCAGTCTGGTTAAATGGAAAAGAAAGAAAAGAGAAAGCGCACGTTTCTAATATGTTTAATTTCACAGTGCTTGTGTGTATACAATATTTTTAGTTGTTCCATTGTCTGTCCAGATATAGAGATTGTCTGGTTTGCCGACTCTAGAAGATGCAACATATAATTGTCTATGTGAGAAGCAATCCATGTCTAGATCTAAACTGCACAATTTTAAAGATGAGCCTTGAGCTTTGTTGATTACAAACGTAAGTTGGCATGAATTGAGCTGTTACAATTTCTGCGCCGATCAACGTCATTTGGAAGCATGAGTTGTATTTCCTGATGTTAGATAGGAATTGCTTTGTTTCAGCGGTATATCTGGCAAGCAAAGTTTTTAATGGCTCTGGCGGTTCTCCAAATTGAGGCAGTTTAATTTTCCTGGCGGTGCAACACATTCCTTTAGTTCCTCCATTAAATTTCAGAGCCTTGCAATAAGGACACACTTCAGTCATAGTGCCGATGAGAACATGCCGGCTCAAACTATAATCATCAGCTGGGTTGTACCGGAATACAAAGTGATTGTAATTGCGTGATTGCTGAGCATGGAGTCGTGTTTGATGCTGATCTGCTGTTTCTCATTGACGTCTTTCAGCCACTGTCAGTCTGTCGCGTTCATTCAGTTGAGAATGAAGCAGATCTGAAGTTGCAGAACGTGATCGCCGTGCTCGCAACCGTGCATACTGAAGTCTGGCTGCACATCGCTCTGCTGCTTCCTTGCCACGTATTTGAGCCATTCTAAATCGGAACATTGAAATGGAATCGTAAAATATTTAGTATAGCGTGTGTTGCTTTTACGTCCAACAGCTGGCGCTGATTTTCGGAAAAAACATGTTTTTAGCTGTCACAGGTGTGGCATTTATGTATGGTAGGCATATAAAAACACACATGTTTTCGAATGCAACATTGTGTCAAAATTTCAAAGCAATCGGTGATGAACTTTCAGAGGTTTAAGATTTTGAACAAATGAACATTTACATTTTTATTTAGATAGAAGATGTGGTGATGTATGACTTGGAAATGGATTTCAAAGTGGATTGATCTGCCCACGTCTGCATGACAGACACCCTGGGAATCACAGGCCAGGCAGTGGTGTGGTTAACCTCCTTCCTTTCCTACCACTCATCCCAGTTGGAACTTGGATCCTTTCTCTCTACTATCACTCCTTTAACTTGTGGTGTTCCCCAGGGTTCTAACCTATCCCCCTGGTTCTTCAATTCGCACTGTGTGATTCACACTTTCATCTCTAACTTCTAGTGTTATGCAGATGACAGGCAACTCTCCTTCAGGCTACCCCCAGCCACCTCCTCTACCTCGTTCATATCTGACTTTCCACAATTCAGTCATGGTGTGCTGCAAACAACCTCTGCCTCAACCCCAGTAAGACTGAGATCACTCGCATTGGGACTCCTGCTCTCTTACTCTAACTCTGGCCGGCCTCCCTTGGCCCTGCGCCCGCACCCACTTGCGAGGTAAAAAACCTTGGGGTCATCTTCGACTACACTCTCTCCTTCTCCACTCACATTTCGGACATTTTTAAAAAGTCCAACTACCAGCTACACCTCCTCCAGAGGTACTCTTCCTTTTCTCACCTTCCCACAGCGGCTTACTGTCTCCAGAGCCCTTGTTCTCTCAAGGCTGGACTGCTGCAACAGCCTCTTTCTCAACTTCCCTGCCTCTGCTCTGCGCCTTCTGCAACACATCCAGAACAAAACTGCAAGACTTTTTCTTGGCCTCAAGCTCAGGGACTGCATCTCTCTGTGGCTGCAAGGATCAAGTTCAAGACCCTCTGCATTGTCCGCAAGGTTTTCTGGGGCCTGGACCTATCTATCTGCAACAATGCCTACCTAAATACTGTCCTACCCGCGCCCTACGCTCATCTACCTCCAACTTTCTGCGAGTGAGCCGGTTCTCCAAGCAGAGATTTGGAGGGAGATCTTTATCCTCTGCAGGGGTCTTCCTCTGGAATAGCCTCCCAGCCGCACTCCATCTTGAGCCTGATCTCCTTCAGTTCTGGAAACTCCTTAAGACATTCCTCTTCTCCTCATTCTCTCTCCGTCAACACTGCTAATCTTTCTCTCAGCTCTATCCCTCTCTCCCTCCTTTTCCGCACAGCCTTCTGACTGGCCACCTGGTGTACCTCAGAGTCTCACAGGTCCATGGCACCCTCGTCAGTCCTCTCACACTTGCCTCCAGGCCTGCACTTGCCTCATTGTTACTGCACTTGGTCAATGACCCTTGAGCTGTCATGGCCACGGGCCCCAGAACACAGAAACCATACCATCTAGTGACTGGTGTCATGATCCACAGAACGCGACCCTTTTGGACTTCCTGGTCCTTGTCACAAAAGGGCTTGCACTGTTTGATACTCCCAACATGGCCGTCTAACGTGGTACGCCTTGCCCCAGCTTCCACGTCGGACGCAGCACATTCTACAAATAGACCACGCCCCGCGCGTCTCAATGCTATTGCTGGTCGTGACTAGACGTGTGCTCCTTAGTTCGCTGAATATTCTCCTGTCCTTGGTTCCCAGACCCTCTAATTTCCCAATTCATTCCTCCCTCATCTCTTACCTTGTTTCCCGGATTTCGTGTACCTCCTTCGTGTACACTTCCTCGCTTCCTGGATGTCCTGAGCACCCAAGTATCCTGGAACGCTGAACGCACGCTGGAGTCAGAGGAGACTCGCACAGGCTTATACAAAACCCGATCCGTGCGCAAGAAGACTTCCTCGAAGAAATCCTGCAAAGAGCGATCTCAGGTGAGAAGGGGGGGAATTCCGTGACAACTGGGGCAATGGGTCACTTGACTCACTTATGGCCCTTTGGGACTCATAAACACAGGGGCCCTGGCTGGACTCAGTCCTGGCACCTTTGGCGCCAGGCTCATATAGAGATGTGAGCAGGAACACTTTATTTCAGTGCAGAAGTGCTTTTATTTTACTTCAGTGCACACTTTATTTTAGTGCAGGAGTGCTTTTATTTTACTTCAGTGCTGAGTGCTTTTATTTTACAAGAACTTTCCAAGTGCTGAAAGCCTTTATTCCAGAGAACATCCCCATTTGCTGACTCATTGGGCGTGGCTCCCTAGGCCTGGTCTTCAGGTGCTGACTCATCAGGTGTGGCAGAGCGTGGCAGCAGGCAGGCCAGAGCTACTGGGCGTGGCCGGGAACAAGGCTATATAAACCCACCGACCCCTCAAGCAAACGCTTTGCGTTACTTTGCACCTCCGTGCAGCGTGACACTCACCGCCGACTGGACCAGCTACTTACCTCATGATCCTGCAACAACAGCATCCTTACCTGGACCCTGGCTCGCCTCTCACGACAACGCTCCTTCTTCTTGGCAGATGCCAAATCGACGCCGCAGCAACTGCATTCTCTGTCCCACGAAGCCAAAGTCCTGAAATGAGAAAAGAAGACAAGACAAGGTTAGAACTCCCGAAAACACCCAACCCAGGGTCGTGCCGCATTAAAGGCTACTTACCAGCTGTCGGACCATCTCAGCCGCTCCTCCGTACCACCGGCTCCGCTTCTACCGCAGCTGCCGCCGGCACCGCTACACCACCTGAAGGGGAGAAAGCAGAAAAAAGACATTACATACAAAGGACAGAGAATGAACTTTACAAATACAATTACAACAGTCAGAAGACAAGCGGGTAAGTGGAAACAAGGGAACCACTTACCTACAAGAGAAGTGCACTAGTCGCAGCTGGCCTAGACTTCCACGACAAGGGACCAGTGAAGGAACTCTGTTCCCTTCAACAAGGGGCCCTGCCAGAAGCGGCAGGTCAGAGAGCTCATCATCATCATTCAGCAGGTGAGCCTCGGGAGTAGTGCAACCCCAAGGAAGCCACATCCAGGGAGAAGATGTCTGGAGAAGGGGTCAGGGACCACAGGCTGCATACGCATACGACCCCCCTTATATTCATGCTGGAACCGCACTGCTCATCACCGCAGTTCCCCACACAGTCGCAGAGGGAGGAACAGACAAGAGGAGTTTCATCCCTGGGAGGTTGCAACCGTGCCCCAACGCCTCTGTGGAGACCAGGTGAGCGTAACATGAGCGTGGCATCTCTCAGCACTTACCTCAGCTTCTGACTGACAGGGCGCACTTGGACCCCTCTCATCCCCCCTGCACTTGTCCCCACCACCACCTCTCCTGCCTGTACACTTGTTTGATCTGAATGCACCATGCCTTGAATGTTTGTTTTGTTATTTGTAGTGCGCCCCAGACCCGAGGGTATCAGGGCGCAGAAATGGGCAGAAACGGGCAAATGTTCAGCTTAGGTTACACAGATGTACAGATATATTCAGCAAGATATATATACGCAACAGGATACAGTAAGCATACTCTACACAAACGAGTGGTACAAAAGCTTAGGTAATTATATACAGGCAGATTAAAGGCAGGCAGGCAGCAGGAATTGCAAAGCGCAAATCTATATACAAAGCAGGGTATTGTGAACAGGCAGGCATACACCTGCGCATTTAGTGGTCATTTACTTTAATCCAATTGACAATATTGTGTCTGAAGTGCATGTATGTTTGGTCTGCCCTCATGGAGGGGGGTAGGGAGTTCCAGAGCTGAGCAGCTTTGAGTTGGAAACTACACGCTCCCACTTTGGAGAGTTTAAACCTTGGAACCATCAGGCAATTGGAATTGACCGTTCTTGTTGGCCGAGTGGATAATTTTCTGTTGAACCTTTCTGAAAGGTAGCGAGGGGTGGCGTTGTTTAGGCACTTATGTGTTAAGGAGGCGGTTTTTAGCAGGATTTTATCGTTGGTGGTGAGCCAATTATTATGTCTTCTTACCACTGAGATGTGTTCTTTTTTTGTTATGCCCAGCGCTGCTCTAAGGGCGTTGTTTTGGAGGATCTAAATTTTGTTGATGATGTACTTATTGGACCCCAGGTATAGTGAGTTGCAATAGTCCAATTTGGTAGAATTAGGGCTCTGGCCAAAATGATGCAACTGTTTGTGGAAAGGAATGGCTTGGCTGCTCTAATAAGCTTACAAGTGTAAGCGGTAGCTGAGGCCATAGAGTTTACCTGTTTGGTAAGGTGAGGGTGGCAACTTTGATGGTATTGCCATCGATGTTAAAGGTGGAATATTTGTTTCCAAGTTCATTAAGATTTGGGGTGGTGCCAAGGATGATGAGCTCGGTTTTGTCATCATTCAGGCATAGACCGTGGGCAGCCATCCATGCCTGGATGATGAGGTAAACTCTATTCACCAAGGCAAAATCCTTGTCGTAATCTCCCGTTGGTATGAGGATCTGGGTATCATCTGCATAGTTAATGTAGGTGATCCCAAGACTATCCAGATCATCGAAAAGGGGCTTAGTGAATATGTTATACATAGTGGGTGAGACACATGAACCCTGTAGCACGCCGCAAGTGATGGGAATGGGATCGGTAGATGATGACGGTGAGAAGACTTGCATGGTCCTATTATTGAGGAAGGATTGTATCCAGCCTATAGCCTCTTGAGAGACACGTGCAGCTGAGTCTAAGTGGTTACAAAGGACTTTATGGTCCACCAAATCGAATGCAGCCGAAAGATCGTGTAGAAGTAGCAATGCAGTTTTTCCGTTGTCTTTAAGTGCGTCGATTTGGGCCTTGAGCTCTATCAGCGCTGTTTCTGTCCTGTGTTGGGGCCTAAAGCCTGATTGGCGGATTCCTAATTGTTGGTTCTGTTCAAAGTACTCCTGTATTTGGAGGTATGCTACCCTGTCTAAAATTTGGAGCAGGAAAGGTACTGTGGTAATCAGCCTGTAGTTAGTGGGTATTGTAGGATCTAGAGATTGTTTTTTTTAAGTAGGGGGAGTACCCAGGACTCCTTTAGATTACTAGGGATGGTGCCAGTGGAAAGGAAGCGTTAATTCGCTTAGATATGAATGTGAGAGGTCCATGGTGGCGTCTTTAATGATTTGGGGTGGGCAGTTGTCGCCCTGGCAGTTTGAGGGTTTAAGGGTGAGGATGACTTTCTCAACCTCGAGGATAGAAACTTTAGAGACGCTAAAGCGGTGTGAAGGTTTATGTGAGGGCGTGGGATTGCTGGGTTGTGGGATCGTACTGGGGAGATTGCCTTTTTTATTAGCAATCTTATCCCGGAGGGAAGCTACTTTGTTTGATACAGCTTTTCGTATGTTAGTACATCAATTTTTATCCTTCGTACAGTTATCTGGCACAGGGGTTGGTGTTTTGAGTTCCTTTAGGATTACAAAGAGTTCCTTCATGCTTGAATTAGCCTGAAGTATTCTCTTGTTGTAGGTATCTTGTTTGGCAAGGAGTGTATCTTTCTTGTAGATGGTTGCTACCTTACTAAGGTTAGATCTGTTGTCGTCAGAGGGTAGTTGCCTCCATTCCAATTCGCAGTGTCTTTTTCCTTTCTCAGGGTTTTGACGTGTGGGTTAAACCAGGTATTCAGATGCGATTTGGGTTTGGTTTTTCTCGTTTTTAAAGGCAATGGAGTCTAGAGCTTCAGTCATTATTTTGTTGTATTCATTGACTAGGATGGTGGGATCAGTAGACTCTGGCAGAGAGTTGAGTGTTGGTAGTATTAGAGGTAGTAGTTTGTCAACCGTGATGTTTTATTTGTTCCTAGTAGCAATGGAAGAGGCCGCAGGTTTGTGTTTAGTTGTGAGCGTTTTTGCTGCTAAAGAAAATGTTAGGAGGTGGTGGTCTGTCCATGACCGAGGGGTAGTAGACATGATGGAAGCACTGCAGTTATAATCAGCCACCCAATCAAGAGTTCTTCCTTTGTTATGAGTAGGAAGTGTCACTCTTTGAGTAAAGCTAAGTTCGGTGAGAGCGTCAGCAATTATTGATGCTTGCTGGTGTTTTGGATCTTTAAACGCCAAGTTGAATTCCCCTATCCGGAGTACTTGTGAGGAGTTTTTTAGGTTATCGGATAGAATGGTGGTTAAGTACTCTTCAAAGGAGCTGATTGGTCCTGCGGGTCTATATATTAAGTTGATAGTTAGCGTTTGGGAACCAGCTATAGGTAATTTAGCGGTCAGGGATTTGCATGATTTAACATCGGGTGACGGGGCTAGTCTCATGGCAAGGTTGGAATTGGCTATCAGAGCTATTCCTCCTCCTCGAGACTCAATTCTGTCTGCTCTGAGTATAGTGTACTCGTCCGGGACTTCGAGCATGAGGGTGGGGCCTACTGCATTATGCAATCAGGATTCAGTGATAGCTACAAAGTCAAACTTGCCTGCCTGTATAAGATCAGATATTTATTAAAGCCCTTTTGAGGTGCGGAGCATTGTTACCTGTCATTGGTTTAGTGGGGGTCTGTTTGTTTGATTTCACATCAAGTAGCGAGGGTTTATTCTGTTAGACAAAATCTGTCACCACTGAAGGAGAATTACTATCTGAGGTTCAGTATGGAAAGTTGAGGTTTAGGCAACATCCCTCTTATTAGTCGAACATGGTAGAAAAGTTTTTCTGCTATTGCATTGACCTGTGGCTTCAGGGTGAGACCATTGTCCATGAGTATTCACAGGTTTTTAATTACTGCTGGGTATTCAGGTGGGTTCCCATACTCGGGGTCCAGATGAGAGATGTCTGTGTTAGATTGTCGTGGGCTTCTGATTATTTCCATTTTGATTGGGTTTAGTTTAAGTGTTTTATTTACCATCCAGGTGTTTATATTGGTGAGGCATTTTATTGAGGAAATCGTCAGGTTTGTTGTTAGTAGTCATCTTGAAAATAAGCTGGATGTTGTCTGCGTAGTTGTAGGATGTCAGTCCATGAGTTTGTGTGAACTTCACTAGCGAGGGCATATAAATATTGAAGAGAAGTCGGGAGATGCTTGATCCTTTTGGTATGCCACAGATGATTTCTTTGTGTTTGATGCAAACAGTGGTAGGTAGGTTCTTTCGGTTCTGTCGGTGAGGAAAGATTTCAGCCATTTTAGTGCAGAGTTATAAATCCTGGATTCTTCCAGTCTCTTGATTAATGTTGTGTTTGTATCAAAGACAGCTGATATGCCCAGTAGAATGAAGGCTGATTTGGGTGTTGGGCGTTCATCTTTAGGCTGTCCCACATGGTGAGGTGCGCTGATTCAGTTTTCTCATGGGGCTGAAACCAACCTCGGATTGGTCAAGTAGTTTCCACATGATTTAGTAGTTCTTTGTACAAGTGGTTATCCAAGATTTTGCCAGGTAGGCTAGGTTTGATATAGGCCTGTAGTTTACGGGGCTCATCTGTCTTTCCTTTCTTGTTTTTTATGAGTGGTTTGATATAGGTGGATTTGTATGATTTTGGTACTATTCCTGTTTTAATTATTAGTTGGCTGTAGAGGGATGGTGTTTTATGGGTGAGTAGCTGTTTGTAGCTATCTGGTGGGCATGGGTCGCTGGGGGATCTGGCCATGTTGGTTTCTTTTAGTAGGTTGCTGAAAGTTTCCTCGTTTATCGGTTCAAATTGGTTCAATGTTGCACTGGTTATTGGAGTTCTGGTTTCTGGGGGGTGTTATTTGTGTTCCTACTGGATGCATCTATGGAATGCTGGGTTGTCACATTGTTGTTGCGTGGGTACAGTGTTGTTGCTGCATGATGTTTTTTTTTTGTATTTCCCTGACAATTCTGTACATTTCTTTGTGTTTTATTTGCTGATTTGGATTCTTCCTGCATAGTGTGCTGTCTTTGCTTTCAAAGCTTCCAATTTGTATAGCTGAATTTGTCATTGGCAGTTCAGTTCATCCAATTGGTTGTAGTTTTTCCTCCTTGTCTTTTTTAGTTTACAGTTTGTTTTCTTGAGACCTGTCAGTTCCTCTGTGAGCCATCTCGCTGCACATTTGTTTGGTGTGGGTTTGAAAGATTTTAAGGGTGCCAATTGCTCTAACGTGTCTGTGATCCAAGTGGGAAGATTTTCTTCAAGGGTGTCTAGCGTCATTTCGTTTAGTTGGGACGCGTCGGGTTTGATGGTTTCTAGTAGTTGTGTTGGTGTTTCTAGATCAAGTCTTTTCCAGTTTCTTTTGTTTGTCGTCAGATGCTTTGTTTGTGGGTACCATGCAGCATAGGGTTTTGACAATGAATCGGATCATATGATGGTTGCTCCAGATAATTGGTACCAGCGGTGCAGCAGTCAAGAGTCCATCCCTGCAGAATAGTGCATCAAGGGTGTGTCCAGCTCCCTGAGTGGGTCAGTTCACTGTTTGTTTGAGGTGGAGTGTTTCCAGAAGGGCATTGAGGGAGTTAGTTTTGATTTCATTTTCTCTTTCAAACCAAATGTTGAAGTCTTCCAGAATGATGATGATGTCATTGTTTACAGCTATGTTGGCTCTGGCATCAGGGAGTTTTGTGGCGAAGTAGAGTTAGAGGTGGGCGCTCTGTAGATAAGAAGGAAGAGTACATTGATTTGCTTGTTGAGTTTGAGGTTGTGTAACTCACAATCTTCTATGTCTGTTGGAGTTAAAAAAAATATGGCGCGGATGTGGTTTTTGTGTGCTATGGAGATTCTCCCTCCTCTTCTGCCTTCTCTGTTTAATTGTATTACTTTGTAGTTGTCAGGTATGGCTTTGTGAGTGCTTACTTTGTAGATGTTGTGAGAAACCTGAAGGTGTCCCACCTGCTAGTACCCGGGGATTTGTCATCCAGGTGGCCAGGACACAACCATCGTTTTCAGATTCATTTCCAGGGGGTGGACCAGAGTGGGAGGATCACCTGGATGAGGGGTCTTGTGGGAGTAGTACACTGGATGGGGAGACACAGTTTCCCCTTCCCTGTAACACCTTAACCCCATCCTACCAGGTAGGAAATCAACCCCCGGCTTTCCCAACATGAACACTTCCTCACGGACGGCTCCCTATGAGAGAAAACAGACCAAGACCCGAGCCATATACCTGACATGTCCCAATACAATGGTCAAGCAGGGTCAGGCAGTTACTGCTGACCGTTTTTTATATATATATATATATATCACACACCACACACACACCACCCCCCCCCCCCCCCGACGTCCATTACACTTGCCCCACACGGATAAAAGGCAGAGTACGAAAGCACACGCTGAGCAAGACAAAGCACACAGGGAAGCAGCAGTTCTAAGATGGCAGTTTAATACAAGGCAAAACCGACGGAAACGCAAGGAGGGAAATGCCCTTAACCTTTTCAACGAAAGACTGTTACTTTAATGAACCTTCGAGAATAGTAAGCGTAATTCCATGAATCAAGGCTGAAGAATCCTGCATTGGGTGTCGGACGTACCCGGGCTCTTCTGCGTTGTTAGCCAAGGAGGGGAGAATCATTTTCCGCCATGGTATTGTCCTTAGCTCCTACAACAGAGCACTGCCAGTGAAGTCAGCACAGCCGGTGAGTTGGGGCACAGACCGGTCTGTGTTGAAGCCAAGGTTGCAAGTGGCAACATTGTAAAATGAAAGCTGAAGAGAACAGTGTATGAAGCTTAGGTGGCTAGCAACGCAAACAAAATTAAACAACAAACGAGTGATTGTACTTTGAAGCCAAGCTACGATACCTTAGACAGAGTGATCTGGCTCCACCCGGGTGCTCATTTGGAAGGCTCTGTTAGGTATCCAACTGAAAGGTGGTAAATACTAAAGAGTGATAAGGAGTTGTGCAATCGAAGTGGTCCTGCAACGAGTCCAGCAAAACCCTGTGCACATTCGAAAGTCTTAGATGGTAATAGCATAAAGAAAGTTGAAGACAAAGTAGATGAAGTTGGTCCGAGCCCTGCGAAGGGAGATCCTCTAATAGCTTTGGTTAAAGCAAGTTTGTGTTTAAAGGTTACATTGGCAATTGAAATTGGTCCGAGCTCGGCAGAGGGAGACTAATTGTGTTAAAAAGGATCTGAGCCCGGCTGATTGGGATCCGGGTTGAACCGTGAGTCATCTGAGAAAGAATATCCTACGAACATTGTGTTAAGAGGATCTGGACCCGGCTGAGGGGTATCTGGGGTTAATAATGAATTGCCTGAGAAACTGAGTACTTGTGAATACATGAAAGAGGAAAATAACTTATTGTTTGTTTATAGCATCAGGCCCTCTGAAAGAAGAGACTTTGGAAGACAAAGAGACTTGGGCACGGAAGGCCCTGATGCTAATGATTGAACTGTATCCTCATGCTAGAGCAGCCAGACACTGTTCTAAGCTGAAGTGTACCACCTTGTCCTGTGCTGAAAACGCCTGAACATCCTGACATATCATTTTGTGAACACTTCTTTGTTTTTCGTAAAACTGTTTCCCACACTATTTGTATTCAGAAGTAAGGATTGGCAATAGGTTTATTAGTATAGGCCATTTTATGTTGACAAGACACCACTAGGACTGCGTTATTATTTGATGGTCACAGCTTGCTTCCATCTGTAGATTTACTATTAGATAGGCGTTTTTCAAACCCTTTTTGAAGGTCAGTCAACACCCTTGAACTGTGGTCACTTGTGTATGTCTTACTGATGATACCAGGCCTTCCTTACATGTGGTGTCAGGAGATGGATGTGACTCAATTGAAACAAATTGGGGAACCCTAACATTCCAGAAGCTTAGTCATAGAGCCTCAGACACCTCTACTACCACGGAAGAATGAATAGTCTTTGATATCTATAGCAGCAGAGAAGCTACTATCCCTCCATGAAAAAGAGGAATGATCCCCACAGACTTAGTTTTGATGCCCCTCCTGGGTGTTATAAAAGATTGGCACCAAAATCTGGCCTGGCCTGGAAGTTCAGTCTAGACGTTCTAGCAGGCAGCATAGATCCTGATTATGGGGAGACATAAAGGTTCTCTTGCAGAACCATGGTGAAATTCCATTTGAAGTTTATTGTGGAGACAAAATTGCACAAGGAATTCTTGAAAGGGCTTTATTTCCACGTTTTAGAGAGATTGAACCGGAAGATACTGAGAGGGGTACCTTAGGCTTTGAGGAATCTACCACTGAAGAGAAAGGGGAAGAAGAACTTACCATCTTTCCCGACTTAGCCTTCACCCAGCAAAATGATCCAGCCCTTGCTGAGGCTTTCTTGCAAGCAATTCCTGAAGGGAAGGGAGTAGAGAAGGGAAGTCCCTTTTTCTTCCTAAAGCAAGGATTACTGTATAGAAAAGAAACATCCACAGAAGGACTAAGTGAAATTCAGTACGTAATCCCCAAAACCCATCGGAAGATTGTGCTAGAGATTGCACATTCTCATCTGACAGGGTGACGCTTAAGACAATCTAAGACCCAGGCACACATCAGCGGGAAGTTTTACTGGCCAGGTATCCATGCTGATATAAACATTTTTATTTGGGGGTGGGGGGGCACTAGAGAGCCCAGTCAAAATGGCTGGTGGCCCAACCTAATATATTTCCGGCCAGCATACTGTCCTACAATCACTGCTGTGACCCCTGTTTGGTGAAAATACACAGGGAATACCCTAATGGAGATGCAGGGATTGTTTGAAGACCTGGGGTGCTTTATTTCATGAGCACCGACGCACACACTACCAGGAGCGCAGACTGAGGAAGAGCACCAGCGTGTATGCCGGAGACAATCGGAGACGGCCAGTGTTATGTTATGTTATGTTATATTACTTGGCATTTATATAGCGCCTTATGTATCATTGGTATGACCCCCAAAGCGCTGGTAGGTTGAACGCCCTCGGGAACCGTAGTTCAAGTTAGTAGAGAGAGTGTCGTAAGGTGCGTGGGTGCACCAGATATGTGTGCAGCTGGTGTAGTTGTTGGATGATAGCTGCTTTTTAGCGATAGGTGTGGTGCTGAGGAAATCAGTTGGATGTGTTCAGTCTGGTGGGTGGACACTCGGACTGAATTTTGGCTGCATTAGGCCTGAGGAACGCCTAAGCTAGCCAGAATGTGCTCAGCTAGCTGTGTTTTATTAGGGTGATGAGGTGATCATGGAGTCGTGTTCCTATGTGAACAGCTAGGCCGAATTAACAGGTGTATAGGCTGGTATCAGCGTAGTTATAGCACAGGATATTCTGCGGGCGGGTGAATTATTCCAGGGAGGGTAGACATGTAGAGGATGAACAGGAGGGCTGATAGGCATGCTCCTTGTGGTACTCCAGTATTGACTGGTCCGGCGACGTAAGTGACGGCGGAGAGGAGGGTTATTTGTTTCCTGTTGTTGTGGAAGGAGGCTATCCATTTGAGAGCTTTTCCATGGATCCCTATGGAGTGGAGGCGGTCAAGTAGAATTGAGTGGTTAATTGTGTCGAAGGCGGCAGGGGGGTCTAGGAGGATTAGTGCAGTGCATCCTGCAGAGTCCACATTAATCTTAAGATTGTCCCAGATTGAGGCCAGAGTGGTTTTGGTTCCGTGTCGTGGTCTGAAACCTGATTGTGTGGGGTCCAGGAGGTTGTTGGGTTCGATAAAGGCATTTAGTTGGGAGTATGCGGTTCGATCGATGAGTTTAGCAAGGAACCTTTTGTTTGAGATGGGGTGGTAGTTTTTGGGGTCGAGGGGGTCGAGGAAAGTTTTTTTTAGAAGAGGCTTGACATGTGCAGTTTTGAGGGCGTCGGGGAAGATTCCCGAGCTGAGGGAGTCATTTAGTATGGTTCTTGCGTACTCTCCTGTGCAGGTGGATGAGAATATTCCTTTGAGGACTGAGGCAGGGCTGGGGTCAAGGGGGGAGCCAGATGGTTTCCGAGCAGAGAGAAGGTCAAGGAATTTGTCTCTCAAGATTGGTGTGAACGTGTCGAAGGTGGGTGGAGTTGTTATTGCCGTGGCGGGCGGGGGGGTGATTGATAGGGCGGACGGATTATGTGGCGGTGAGAGGAGGGCCAGTTTGTTGTTAATGGAGGCTGTTGTGTCGAGAGCAGTTGTGTAGAAGGGGAGAGAGAATGAGTCGCAGAGTGATTGAGATGGCGTGGATTGGGCTGAGGTACAAATCAGTTTGACAAATTCAGAAATGATTTTGTGGAGTTCCTTGCTGCTGTTTCCACAGTTGAGAATTCGATAGTTATAGTGGGCTTTTGTAGCTTTTCGGATTTCGGATTGGTTTTACTTTTCCGCCATTTGCGTTCGAGGAATTTATTCAGTTGTTTCGCAATCTTCAGTTCTAGTGTAAACCATCTGTGATTAGAACCACAGCGAGCAGAGGATTGGCAAGTGCGGTGAGTGGGATTAGTGAGATATTGAGCCAGGAGTCAAAGGAGTCGATGGTTAAGGGTTCATTACATGGGATGTTTGAGGGAGGTCTTTGAAGCAGAGCTTCGGCTAGGTCAGGGAGGATCTTCCGTTTCTTCCAGCATTTGCGGCGGAGGGAGGCAGCTGGCGCAAGGATGGTCATGGAGGCAGGCGAGTGGATGGTGAAAGGGACAATGATGTGATCAGACCAGATGACAGGTACAGGGGGGGTTAGATGTATCTGGTCTTGGGAGCTAAAGATGGCATCACGGGTGTGTGCCTTAGTGTGAGTTCGGCCGTTAATGTGGAGGCAGAGGTTAAGCGCATCAAGGCAGTCGACCAGTGAGTGGGTCATGGGGTTGGTGGGAATGTCTAGCCAGATATTGAAGTTCCCTAGAAGATTGAGAGAGGGGTGGTTTACTTGGATGGTGGCTATAGAGTCACAGAGGTTGGTTGTGAAATGTCTTTCATAGTCTGGGGGGGGGGGTCTGTAGGCGATTAGGAAGCTGTGGGAGTACATCGGGGAGTGATAGTTTGACGAGAAGCGTCTTGCAAGAAGAAGTGATTGTCTGTCAGTCGACGAGTGAGACGGAGAAGTGTGATTTGAAAACGACTGCTACTCCACCTCCTCTAGAGGGACTGTTGAGTGAGATGAGGAAGTAGTCGGGGGGGGGGGGGCGGGTGGAGGGGAGGCCTCATGAGCAACAGGGGCAAAGTCGTCAGAGAACCAGGTTTCCGTGATAAAGACTAGGTCTGGATTGTCGGAGGCGAGGAGGTCAAAGATGCTGTGTCTGTTTTTTGCTACAGAGCGAGGATGCATCTTACTTCAGAATGGGGGGTTGTCCTGGACGTTGTAGCGGTGGTGGTGGGGAGACTTGGGTGAGTGGCTGCGGACTGTCACAGGGATTGGGTCAGGGGTAGGAGGGAAAGGGAGGGGTGCCAGCGGGACCAGGGAGGTGAATGATGCGGACCGGTCGATGGAGGTTGGGAAGAGTAGGCAGGTGGAGGAGGGGGTGGGCGTGGAGAGGATGGAGTTGGACAGGCGTGTGCGGGAGGGCAGTTGGGCAGAGGGATTTGGGACTGGGGATTCAAGAGTGAGTCGCATGGGGTTAGGGATGGTAGGTGTGTTGGGCGAGAAGTCGAGGGAGATGGGTTGTAAGTGGGGTGAGGGAGGGGGGAGGGTGGTGATGGTGGGGGTGAGAGGTTGAGGGGATGGGTTGAGGAAGGAGGGGAGAGGAGTAGTGGGAGGTTGAGGGGGGACCAGGCTCCTTTTCTCTTTTTCAGGGGTTTGAGTGCAGTTGGTGTGTGTGAGAGAGGGTAGGGGGCTTGAAGGGCGAGGGAGATGCGGCCACTGTTCTTGCCAGGGTGAGTGAGACGTGCAGTTTTTAGGGAGGAGAAGGGATATGGTGGGTGGTGGATGTTAGTGGGAGTCGACGGGAGGAAAGGGCATGGGGTGTGGGGGTGGTGGTGGGTTTGAGTGGGTGGATGGGCGGTTCAGTGGTGGGAAGGGGGGCGGACTCGGGGGTAAAGGGGGTGGGTGGAAAGGGCGGGAGAAACAGAGGTCTTCGGATGGCTGGCATGCCATCAGGCTCCTCTGGTTTGGGAGTTCGATAGGGGGTGGGGTGAGATCATGGTGGGGGTGGACAGTTTGAGATGGGAGGGGGGAGGACTTAAGTGGAGGGGGTGGGAAGCACGCCAGAGTGAGGCTCTCATCCTGGACCTAGCTGGGAGGGATGGAGTCATGGCGAGGCACGGGCAGAGTTAAGGCTTGGTTGTAATATCAAGAAGTGTAATTCAGCACAGTGAAATTAATGGGTACACTCAATATCGCTTGACCTCAATATGTAGTTGCACAATTCAATACAGTAGAGCCCTAGTGGACGCTCAATGTTGTTTGGGCAGACTTTCCAGCTGCAAGATTCAACTCGGTGAAGATTTTGGGATGACACAGTGAGATTCTTAGGCACGCTCAATGTTGTTGGGCACACTTTCTAATTTTAAACCTCAACAGAGGGGCGCTACCAGGGCACCCTTGATGTTGTTGGGCACACAAACTAGATGCAAGACTCACACAGTGAAGCTATCAGGGTGCACCCAATGTTGTTGGGCACACTATTTAAATTCAGCTTCAGCAGGGTAAAACAAGGTTTTTAGGGGACGACACAGTGAAGTTATTGGGGGCACACAATGTTTTGGGCACACAATCTAGATGCACGATTCAGCAGACTGACGCTATTAGGGCACACTTAATGTTGTTGGGAACACAATCTAGATGTTAATGTTAAAGGATATTTGTACTGCAAACTATCACCACCGGAGTGGTCCCCTGGCAGCTCTGAAAAAAGGTGGGGTGCGAGGTGAGTTAGTGGGAACAGGCTGGAAAAGTGCAAGGGAGCAGTGATGTGCTGTTGGCGGCCTCAGCCCGGAAGTCCGTTGGCTGGGCTTGGGATGTTTTACGGTCGGTAGCCGTCATGTGCTGTTGTGTGGGTCTATGTGTGGTTTGTTTTGTTGTTGCAGTGTAGTGAAGTTTTTTGCGGATTGTTGTGTTGTAGGCTTGTGGTTGTGTTTGTTTAGAGTGTGAGGGGTGTATGCAGAGGGGGGAATGTGTAAGAGGGTTGGTTATTTGGTTAATTGGCCTCGCTGTCTGGAAGTGAGGCTCTAAACTTCTGTGTTCTCTTCAGGTGGGGTTGCGTGAGCATCTCTGCGTCTCCATCTAGATTTGGTGTTAGTCGACGCTCGCAGTCCCTTTCCCATTTGGCAGCCACATAGCATTTATGACCTTGCCCAAGGTGGCTCACAGGCCGCCTATGTGGCACCTGTTTGTATGTCGGGCAGGCAGGTGTTTGTGCGTCCCTTCAGATCTGGCCCAGAGAGCGTTCCCAATCTAGTCGGCGAGCAGCATCGGTCAGCTAGGGTTACTCTCTGTATATGTTGTGGCAGCTCAGCATTCATCCTCTTAATCAGTTGCTCATGCAGGCTGCCACTCCCAGCCCCTTTGGAACGTGGCAAATGCCAACGCTTGCAATTATGGCCGGGGCGGCATCTGCCGTCATTCTCGACTCCCTTTGGTCAGTGGTCCTGCAAATGTCCACAACTTAGTTGGAGTGTAGCAAGTGCTAACGTTCACCCAATTTTATACAAGTATGATCTCTAGTAGCAGTTATGGAGCGGGTTAGACTGTTAGCTGGAAGTTAGACAGGCATGCTGATTTCTGTCCTTATGGGTGTTGCTTGTGTCCTGTTTTGATTTTGCGCCATCTCTCTTGTGGTAGGGTTTCTTTATTTGGGTCAAGATGTTGTCATTGTCCTAGATTTGTCATCCTTTTCTTTGCGTTTCTCGTTTGGTAGTTTCGTTTTTTCAGTTTGAGTCTGGGATGTTGGAGAGCCAGGTTTTTATTGATTTTCTGAATTGTAGGTGGTCTTTGGTGTTTCTTATTTTTATCGGGATGTTGTTCCAGGTTTTTGCGGCTAAGTGGGAGAAGGAGGCACCTCCCAAGTTTTTTCTTAAGGCATGGTTTTTGTTCCAGACGGATTTCGTTGCTTGATCTGAGGAGTCTCGTTGGCTTGTAGATTGTTAATTTCTTTTGTAGGAATTCAGCTCCTTGTCCGCACAGTGACGCTATTAGGGTACACTTAATGTTGTTGGGTACACAGTCTAGATGCAAGGTTCAACACAGTGACACTATTAGGGCATACAATCTAGATGCACAGTGACGCTATTAGGGCACACTCAATGTTGTTAGGCACACTTTCTAAGTTCAAACTTTAACACAATGACAATGAAAAAATTGAGATACAAGATTCAGCACAGTGACGTTATTAGGGCACACTCAGTGTTGTTGGGCACACAGTCTAGGTGCAAGATTCAACACAGTGACAATGTTGGGGCACAGAATCTAGAGGCAAGATTCGACACAGTGACGCTATTAGGGCACACTCATTGTTGTTGGGAACATAATCTAGATTCAAGACTCTCACAGTGATGCTATCAGGGTGCACACAATGTTGTTGGGCAAGCTATCTAAATTCAGCTTCGACACAGTAAAAAGGTTTTAAGGGGACGACACAGTGAAGTTATTAGGCACACTCAATGCTGTTGGGCACACTTTCTAAGTTCAAACTTTAACGCAATTATGCTATTACAGCACAAAGTATAGATGGAAGATTCACCACAGTGACGCTATTATGGCACACTAGATGTTAAAAATCTAGATGCAAGATTCAGCACAGTGACACTATTGGGGCACACAATCAAGATGCAAGTTAGTTTCAGCACAGTGATGCTGTTAGGCACACTCAATGTTGTTGGGAACACAGTCTAGGTGCAAGATTCAATACAGTGGCACTATTAGGGTATGAATAATCACTTGCCCTTAATATTTAGTTGCACGATGTAACACAGTAAAACTTTTAAGTAAGAGTGGTAGGGCTTTCTGGAGTGAAGTAATTGCTTCAGTCCTCACCCTTGTCACACTTACTTTTCTTCGTTGGTGCTGGTTGACGGCAGGCTACTGGCTTCTTGCTTCTCCTGTGGATACCTGCAGATACGATCTGGAGCCGCCTCTGTAGGAGCCGCCTTTTGCCTTGAGGTCCTTAGCCGAAGGGGCTGCCAGGCAGAGGGCTGCCTTAGGCAGGTCGGCTTTGACTTTTAGGTTAGCCAATCATGGTGAGGTGGGAGGGGGAGAGAGAAGGGGAGCGGTGCATTCAGAAAGGGCAAAATTGGCATGGCTTGGAGCACCATCGATGTGGCTGCTCCCCTAAGGCCAGCCGTGTGAAGCCCGCCGCAATAATCGAAAAGATGCGGCTCCATGCTCCCTAGCGGGAGCCCAATTAACTCCTAGGGCGTCGGATCGCCTGAGGCACCTCTGGGCCAAGGAAGAGAGCATAACGCTTGTGCGGGACTAAGTTATTTGCCCAGATCCACCGGGCTCGGAGCGGCATCAGAGGATTCAAGATGGCAGCCGCGCCTATCCTCTGGCTCCGGAGGCCCTGCTGACGTCTCCCGTATTAGCCCACGGCATCGGCGGGGCTGGCCCGGGACCCAGAGTTTACTGAGGGTGCCGATCGGGTGGTCCTCCGGATCCCCCCTCCCGCAACCACCTCAAAGCAAGTGGCCCCCAGCGATCCCCGCAATGAGGTCTGCGGCACCCCCGCAGCCCGCTCTGGGCCGATCTGCAGCCTCCGCGGGGTGCGGCACCCTCCGACGCGTGAGTGCTGCGCCGGCTCCGGCACCAGAAAGGACTATGACACACGCGGTGCCCCATCAGGTAAGGGCTGTTGGGGGGGGCCAGGGTGAGGTGGGGGCCCGTTTCATCCCATTCCCTCCCGACGGCCCCTGGAACTCGCTTCAGTCTGCTCGTGGTGCCTGTTCAACCTCAGTGGAGAGTGCACATCCAACCCTGAGCCTGCACTCCTGATTTCTGGGGTGCCCCGGCCCATGCCCACATTCTGTGTCTTTCCTCTGGCCCGAGAAGCGGAGGATCCTCGTCTCCTTCTCCCGCAACCGATGGGATGAGGTTGGGGGGCTTGTGCGTCCATCTGACCCCACTTGGCCAGCCCTGGGGCCCCACGGACCTCCGTCTTTAACCCTAGTGCCCTCATTGCCCCCCAAACCTGCAGTCCCAAGCCCAGGATTCTTCTGTTGCCACTCAGCGGGGGCAGACGAACCCGCCAGGCAGCGACACCTCCCGCCTGGTGCCCCGGCCCGGTGGCAGTGCCCTTGGTCCTGGATACAGATGGACTGATCTCAATAACAGGTGGTCCAGCTTTGCCCCCCACCCTTTTTTCCCCTTCTGGGAGGGAGCTCGGACCCCACGGCACCCTCAAAAGCGGCACTCTCCAGCTACCAACTTCCTGGGGCGCCCCGGCCCATTTCCCCACTTAGGCTCCTCCCCCCAATCTGATTCTGTTGGGGACCCATTAGACTGGTCGCCTAAGTGTGGCCGAGCATCGTGCCTCCTTCCCCCACTAGACAGAGGGGTAATTTCCTTCACCTGAAACCCTCAGATCTGCTGGACCTGTCCCTCTATGCTGGGGTGCTTCAAGACGGCTGTCCCCGGGACCACCACCCCCAAGCTATAACGACACCCCTGTGGCGGGACGCAAAATCGGCCTTTCTAACATCTCTCCTGCCCCACGATCCGGCAATATGTCCAAGCAACCGAAAACAACCAAAAACGCAGACATTGCCACCATGCTGACCGCTCCAGATGAGGGGAAAAAACCAGATCTGGCCAAGCCCACCCCACAGGCTTCTCAGGAGGGGAGTGACGTCCCGGCCACCACGGGCGACCTATTGGCTTTTATGGCAGACATCAAAGCCGAATTTAGATCATGCATGTCTGAACTCGCCACCAAACTGGAGCAAACTGACCATAGGGTAACTGAGGTGGAGCAAAGGCTGGGTGAGGTCGAGGACCGCTCCCAAGACCAGGCAACCACACTGGGGGACATACAACAGGCAGTACGAGCTCTCCAAGACAAATGTGAAGTCCTCAAGCTCAAGTAGGAGGACTTGGAGAATAGAACCCGCCGCAACAACCTTCGGATTCGGGGAGTTCCATCCTCGGTCCCGGACAAAAATCTCCCAGAATATATAAGGGACTTCTTCCAGGCCCCCCTCCCGCAACTGGACAAATCCCAACTACTGCTTGATCGTACCCACAGACTGTGCTCGCGCCGGGGGGTGGTCTCGGACCTCCCTCCAGATGTCATCACTAGAGTCCATTACTTCTCCACGAAAGAAGCCATCTCCGCTATCAGCCTCTCATGCGATGAGCTCTCCTTTCAGGGCTCACCTCTCCAGATCTATCAGGACCTCTCGCTTCTGACTCTCCAGCGGAGAAAGGCCCTCTGACCCCTGGCCCTTTTCCTTCAGGAACGTCAAGTGCGGTACAGATGGCTCTTCCCAATGGCTCTGCAATTTTCATTTAATGGCTCTCTGCAGAGAATCGGCCACTTGGAAGATGCCAGCAAGATCATGCACCCGTCCTCCCCCAGGGAGGCCGCTTCGCTGAACCCGGAGGCAGCGGGGAGCCCCGAGTCAGCCCCTCCCCCGCAACCCAGGCGGTCCTCATGGTCGAGGGCATCTCAAAACAGGAGGAGGTAATCAGATCCTAACTCATGCTAAAGGACTCGCTGCTGCTCCAGCTGCCTGGGCGTCCGACCCCTTTGCTGGGCAATGCATCAGTTCCAACCCTACATACATTTATTGTCACCCATTGCGGCGGGCTTCGCTCAAGGCCCATGCCCATTCCAAGGTTCGTTCCATCTTAAGATCCTTGGAAACATATGTTACTCTTTATGTCTCATTTGGCCCTGTTGGCCAGCGGTTGGGCTGCTCTCTCAAAGTTGCCCACCTCGCCAGTTAAAAAGTTGGCCTCCCGTTGGGGGCCGGTGTTAAAACCCCAAGAGCAGGACAGCACGCTTCCAACCCACCCCTTTGATGGCAACTAATGGGCGTTCTTCCAACTCACCCCCCATCCCCCTGGAGCAGGGGGTAACCGGGCATTGACCCAGAAGCATCAGACACTACGATTCCTGTCACTGAACGTCAACGGGCTTAACGCCCCTCCAAGTGCAAGTCAATCCTACAGAAACTGCAAGACGAGGAAGCCGTGGTGGCGCTGCTCCAGGAAACTCACCTCCTTCCGGCAGACTTTGGACGCCTACGATCTCGTACCTACCCACGCCAGTTCTTTGCCTCGGGAGACTCTAAGAAGGGGGGCACAGCAATTCTGTTTAGGAAAGACCTAAATCCCCAGATACTGGACACTATAACCTGCTCTAAGGTCCGCTTTGTGGCCGTCAAATACCTTTTGCTAGGAGACCTTTTATACCTTTTGTATCAGCATAAGCCCCCAATTCGGGGCAGGCAAGCTTTTACGACTCACTGGGCTCCTCCCTCCCGGGCTTCGTTGAAGGCCAGACAATAATAGGAGGAGACTTCAATGGAGTACCAGACCCCACCAAAGATAAATCTCACCCCCCCACCCCTAGCGATTTCACTCATGCCCTAAGCCTCTTGCGCCTTTTTAGAACCCTGGAAGTAGTG
The DNA here is from genome assembly GCF_040938575.1 of Ambystoma mexicanum. Taxonomy (NCBI): domain Eukaryota; kingdom Metazoa; phylum Chordata; class Amphibia; order Caudata; family Ambystomatidae; genus Ambystoma; species Ambystoma mexicanum. The sequence goes on along the minus strand of NC_090929.1, from coordinate 1,383,395,609 downwards.
GATTCATGGCGGGTGCTTCACCCCACCGAGAAAGATTATTCCTTTTTCTCCCATGTTCATCGACCTTTCTCTAGAATTGACCTCCTCTTATCCTCGCCCCAAACTCTCGCCTTCACCAACGAGGTATCCATCGGCTCACGGATCCTATCAGATCATGCCCCCATAATAATGGAGCTTCGCATCCAGGACCCCAAAGCCAACACCCCACGCAGATGGTCGCTCTATGACCCGATCCTCAACGACATGTTAATTGGAGACAAGATCGCAAACACCATTAGGAACTTCTTCGAGGAGAACCCGGTCGCAGACACCTCCCCTGCTAACAACTGGGATGCGATGAAAGCAGTGGTTGGGGGAGCTCTGATAGCCCAAGGGGTGGCATTCCAACGGGGCCGGAGACTAATCCGGCAAGCCCTGGAAGAGGAACTCCCAAACAGCAGAAGAAGCCCAAAAGAAGAACGGGTGGTCCCCCAGATCTCAACGAGCCCTCCGCTCAGCCAGAAAGAAGCTGGAGGCCCACTATGCTGAGCATACCGCCTATTTATTGGCCAAAACCAGACAATTCTGTTACGCCAAGAACAACAAGGCTAACAAGCTACTGGTAGCCAAGCTGGTCAAAACGAGACACACCAATTCCATTGCAGCGCTCCGTGACCCACGAGGGGTGATTCACTATTCTGAGATAAAGAAACAACAACTGGCGGTTGACCACCTAACCCACGTCATGACTGCACCCCCACGAGACCGGTCCACACAAAGGGAATACCTCCGGAGGGCCGATTTGCCATGCCTGCCCGATTCCACGAGAGAGAAGCTGGAGGCACCAATAACAGACGAAGAGGGCAACGAAGCCATCAAAGCTCTTAAATCGTGGGCTCCAGGCCCGGACGGGTTCTCTTCGAGATTCTACAAAATATTGAAACCCCAGGTGATCCGCCACCTGGTGGCCTTATTCAACTCATTCAAGGGGATGGGCTCGGTGACCCCCCTCAATGCAAGAGTCCACAACTCTCCTCCTTCCAGGCCAGGGAAGGACCCAAGAGATCCAGCCTCGTACAGACCTATCGCCCTACTAAACATAGACGCCAACCTCTACTCCAAGATCCTGGCCAACCGGCTATCACACACAGTTCCAGGTATAATCCACCCCGACCAAACGGGATTCATTCTGTACAGAACCGCGGGAGACAATATCCGGAGAACCATGAACCTGGTAGACATCACCCACCGTAACTCCCAAGGCCTCGCCCTCATTGCCCTAGCCGCCACCAAAGCTTTTGACAGGGTAGACTGGTCATTCATGGAGTGCACCCTAGAAGCTTTTGGTTTCGGCCCAGCATTCCGGTCCATGGTTCTGGCCAACTATAAAGCCCCTAAAACCATCCTGAGGATTAATGGCGCCTTCTCCACCCAGATCCCCATGATCTGCGGGACAAGACAGGGCTGCCCGCTGTCTCCCCTTCTCTTCGCCCTAACAATGGAACCCTTCGCCCAGAGGATCAGGCAGAACAAACTCATCAAGGGCCTGCAGGTGGGCCCATCTCAACACAAAATTTCACTGTACGCCGACGACGGTTTGCTGACGCTCTCAGAAGCTAGCACCTCAGTGAGGCACGCCCTGGCAGAAATAAAGAATTTCGTGGAGGTCACCGGCTTCACTGTCAACTTCTCCAAATCAGTGGCCCTGGGCATCGGCCTTCAGCGGGAGGAACGGGAAGCACTAACCAGGTTGTGCCCAATCAGGTGGCGGGAAGGGTCCATCCCCTATCTGGGAGTTCACATTTCAGCAAACCCAAAAGACACTTATCAGGTAAACTTCCCCAGACTATTTCGAGAACTGGAGGGGGACCTGAAGCGCTGGACCACGCAAGAAATGTCACTAATAGGTCGGATCACGGCCACCAAAATGAACTTGCTCCCGAGATTCCTCTATGCCTGCTCCTCCCTCGCAGTAGCCATCCCAACACCAGCTCTTCAGGATCTACAGAGGAAAATGCTAAAGTTTATATGGAGAGGCAAGAAGGCCAGAATCCCCCACAAGACTCTGGTAGGCAATGCCAGGCTCGGAGGTCTGGGGGTCCCCGATCGCCAGGCATATAGGGCGGCAGCGCAGCTGGCACATATTCACGCCTGGCAGATAAGCACAGCCCGCCCCAGGTGGGTAGAATTGGAGCAGGCGCAACTCCCGCTCCCCCTGCGATTCCTCCCACATATCCAGCCCCCCTCTCAGAGAGCGCTGGAGGAACGTTTTGCGGACGACCAAACACACACTAAGCTCCTGGGACTGGGCCCTGAAACGGAAGGGAATCCCGAGAGGCCAAAGCCCTCTCTCACCAATCTTTCATAACCCAAACTTCTCACCGGGGCTAATCCCCGTAACTTTCAAAATTGGATAGATGGGGGCCTCGAAACCCTGAACAGCTATACTTTGGGAACAAACCCCGCACCTTCGAACAGTGCAAGGAGGTGCTTCAACTCCAGGAGGGAGATAAATTAACCTACTGCCAGCTCTGTCACTGGTGTTCCTACCCCCAGACCCTCCAGGCGGCCACGCGCCCCCTTCTGTCCCTTGAGCTAACGCTTAAGGACCTTCCAGCGAGAGGCAGAACCTCGACCCTATACAGACGCTTTCTGGGGGACTTCCTAGTGGCAAAAACTCGATGCATGGCCCAATGGGAGGTGGTCACTCGATTGACGATCAAACTTGGGTCGACATCTGGACACGCACCCACACCTCATCCACCTGTGTCACCAACAAGGAATGAGCATACAAGCTCATGCTGCGATGGTACTACTCCCCGCTCAGATTACACCACATGAACCCACGAGTGGACTGCACCTGCTGGAGGGGCTGTGCCCAGCCTGGCTCCTTCTTCCACATGTGGTGGACCTGCCCCAAGATTCAGCAGTTTTGGGTGAGGTGCCTGTCGACCATCGAACAGATTACCGGGGTCGCCCTCCCACTGGATCCGGAAACCGTCCTACTGGGGGTCCCAACCCCTGGTTGCTACCCCCGTCCGGAAACAGAGCGAAACTATTGACGCAATGCCTCCTAGCAGGCAAAACTGTGCTGGCCCGCTTCTGGAAATCCCTGGATGGCCCCATCCTGGCCCACTGGTGCAGAAAACTTTGGGACATCCTAATCGCAGAGAAGGTAACCGCAGCGAGAGCGGGGGTCCTGCACCGCTTTCAGAATATCCGGGCCCCAGAACTGGACTATGATCACCGCTTCCCCGCCTTGACATTCAAACCGATCAACACCTGTTGGGCTCTGAGGGATCAGGAGTCCACTTAAGAGGCGGGGCAGCGGGCTGGGCTGTGGCCCGAGAGAACTGGGGGAAGGTGTCTAGGGACCGGGGTGGGGAATTTGGGGATTGGGGGAGGAAGAGTACGGACTTGAAGGAACTACCAACTACAAGCAATGTTGCCATGCAATGTTATCTGTAATCTGTCCTGCCTTGGTTTAAAATAAATATGCTTAAAAAAAAGAAAGGGCAAAATTAGGATCACTGGCGCTTGGGCGACAAATTTACTACCACAAAAGTGTCGGATGGCGCGGTTCTGCGGAGAAACACTCACCTCAGATCGTTCTGATCCTTAGTGTGCTGGAAGAGGCAGTGGCCTGCAGGTGTCGGAGCATTGGAGATTGGCACCGGAGGAGCACCAACCCGCGGCGCACTGCTGGAGGGAAGTTGCAGAGCAGGTCTGCACATACGCCCGCTGAAGAAGAGGGAGCCGAGTCGAGGCGGATAATCCAGGAGATGGGCCCAGCACCCGGAAGGTGGGTGTAGTGCCTGGGAGCCCCCAAACCCACCAACCTTCTCTGAAATTGGCAGACCGAGAGAGGGGGGGGACAGAGGGACTGTGAAAAACCGGAAATAACCGTGGCCCCGACATCACGGGCCCAGCAGCAGGGGGCGGGGGAGAAGCAGAGACACGTGGACTGGGGCTGACACCCGCCGTACAAGGGCTAGCAGTGACGGGGCCCCAACAGAAGAGAGGATTGAGGAGCAATGGAGCTGAACTAAACTTCGGCAAACGGCCTGCACCTAGTGGGCTATCAGTGGTGGAGCCCCAACAAAAGGGAGCATAACACGGAGCAACTGAAGGCAGTGGGGGAGTGGAGGAAAGCAACCCGCCAGGACGGCGGTGGGACAGACATCCCCACCAGATGCACCAAGGAGAGGGCAATAACAACAACTGGAGAGGTGCACAGACTGGGGTTGAGCGGCACTGGGAAATCCTGGCAGTGGAGGAGCTGGTTCTGAAGGCTGGGGTGGAAGAAGGACATATATAACCTAAGCATCTTGGACACGATCCTTGGCGGGCCCCACAGGACATACTGGATAAACATAACAGCAGTATGTCTAAGTCGCATAAAACTCGGAACCAACAGTCAAAACTACATTTTGAAGCCTCAACCTTGGCCAAAATGGCAATGGGGGAGAACCCCACGAAAGAACCCCCACCAACCGGTATGCTGGACCCTGGAGGGGCACTGTGTGACATTAAGAAAATGTTGGGTCAAGTACAGGCAAGCATTCAATCATTGGATGGCAAAATGGACACTCTTACGTGCAAAGAGGACCATATGCAAGTCTGCCTGGATAAACACGATGAACCCTGGACGAGGTGGAGGGCCGAGTGTCCACAGTTGAAGATGACACCACTGCAGACAAGCAGGCCTTGAATCCGGATCACAGAGGAACAATCTGCGTATCATAGGGGTGCCCGAGTCAGCAGATCAGCAGCACATGGAGGGGATGGTGGAATCTTTGCGGAAAGAGGTCCTGGGAGGCGAGGGGTTCTCAGCGGTGTTCAGAGTGGAGAGAGACCATTGCATGCCAAGCAGCAGAAAACTGGTGCCAGGTGCCCCGGCTTGACCGCTGATCGCCTGATTACTCAACTATCGAGACCTGTCTCTGCGCAGGGGCAGGGAAAAGGGTTCCTTGTCATACCATAACTCCCTGATTCGTTTATTTCCGGACTTCTCGGATAAAGTTCAGGCATCCAGGAGAACTTTTATAGACGTCAAGAGAAGGCTCAGGGGAAGGAACTTTAAATACTAGATGCTATTCCCGGCGGAACACAATGAAAAAGTGCTTTTCTTCCACACCAAGAGGAGAATGCCTTCGTGGAGACTTTCCCTAGGGCGCCACGTCGCTGATGAATCAATAAGCTAGGTTGGGCTGTACCATGGCAAGAATCCCAGAGGTCAATACGACATGGAGCTATGGGTTCTTGGCAAGCGGCTGCTGAAGCAACAAAACTAGCTCCCATTGGCCGACCGGTGTCGAGCGAAGGCCGTGGGCAAAGGCCTTATCTGCTCTCTGCCACTACAGAAGAACCTCCCCAGGGCACTCGAGTGCCAGCCTGAAGCTCCTGCATCAGCATTGAACATTAGTGTTGCAGATAGAGACCGAAGCCTCTACAAAATGTCTAACGCAGAAGGAACGGCGTCCCTAGCAACAATGGAACACCTTAATCTCACTGCTGCGTGCCTGGATTAGCTAGCAGCTGCTGAAGCAACAAAACTAGTTCCCATTGGCTGGCAGGCGAAGCTGGCGTCGAACAAAGCCGTGGGCAAAGCCCTTATCTGCTCTCTGCCGCTCTCCGCTGCTCGGGGTTGCTACCTGATGTGAACCTTCCCCGCACAGTTTGCTCACAAGTTAAGACACATCATGCCGTGAGAAGCGCATGCAATAACGTACTGCCCATCTCCCTTGCTGCGAAAGCTCACCCCTATTCCAAGAGCCACAAGTCTGCACCCCTCCCCTTAACCACCAGACTAGTGCATCTCTGTGTGCGCACTCTCCACACTCCTTGGGCCTCCATCCATTTGCCACTGCACGCCTGAAACACTCGACTCTGTTCCAGGCACGTTAACTCCGCATTAGCATTCACTGACCTACAGTCCCATGCATTCTGCCACCATGCGCACGTATCCTATGGCCCCACAAAGCCTGATAAAGTAGCATGCCTGAAACCGCATGCTCTCTATGCCCGACCCACAAAAGATACGTTCGACACAAGAGTCATTGAAGGAAAACATCTGCATTTTACCCGCACTCGAAGAAACAGCATATTCACCCCCCCCCACAGCCACGCGCCAGGAACACCATTCAAAGCGCTCCTTCGCTCCAAGCAACATATTTCGCTAACATTCCAAGCCCGACTGAACTCGAGCCAAGATCTAACATCAATGAGCACACCGACGCTGTGCCCTACGTACTCTCTGATATCCGAGAAGCACCTGTGCAAGACGTTACTCTGGGGCCCACCTCGGTGGACGATCACATAATGGTCACTAAATAACTTGCATCGATCATGGTGAATGCAGGCAACCAACCCATCGCCAGACTACTTCAACACAGTGCCAACCTCCATGTTGAATTGGGACCCACGTAGAAGACTTTAAACCTGTGCACTGCGCTGCTTGTATCCGCCAACAGCACTGCTTGTATCCGCCAACATCTTATATACCACTATGCCTCCCACTCCCTTTCAACCGTCTTTCGAATTTTCTATTAATGAGGATACAAATGCCTATGATACCGCAATACACTCACCTACACCACTAAGACTGAATGCCGGTCCGTGCCTTGTCCCGCATTGTCCTGTTAATGTAATGTATTCATCCATGCCTGCGCCCACTAATGTAATGCTTTCATCTGTAAATTAACAAGGGGGGTCCTGGGAGTCTTTCTACCAGACGTTAATCCTGGTTGCGAGAGACTTACACAGAGTATTTTTAGCTCACTATCTTTCACAGAGAAGAAATATACCAAACATATCAGTCTTTGTCCTGCCTTGGGGCAGTCCAGCACCAAAATGCTAGGCAATTCTTCTCTGAACAAGAGTACCAACAGCAACCCCAGACACGTGTTTCGGTCTGGTTGGACCTCATCAGTAGGGTGGATCTGTGCCTGTGCATGCAAATGTAATGTACTCATCTGTGCCTGCGCCTGCAATTCCATTCACCTGTGCCACCACCCACTGCTGATCTGTGCCCAGCCATGCCTGCGCCTGCAATTAACTCATTTGTGCCAACACCCACTTCTGATCCCTACCTGACCATGCCCGCGCCTACAAATGCAAAGTACTCATTGATGACTCTACCTACTGCAGATCTGCGCCCTGCCGTGCCTGCAATTGTAAATGCCCAAGACTGAGCAACACTCTGTACTGGGCTATCCGTACCCTTAAGGAAACTGGCTGACCCTTCTGTTGACCCCAAACATCATCCATTATTTTGGCAGCTCCCACATCGCGCTCTCTCTCCTCGAGCCATATCCCACACCTCACCAGACCAGGCAAAACCCCCTCCCCACCACTTGGTTGCGCCCTGATAACGCTTGCTCGCTCCCGGCACATGCCTTGGACTTACATGATCTAATCTCCAGCCTGAATCTCGACCTCCTAATTAATAGCAAAGCCTGTCTCCAAGAAGCATCAATCCCAGCTCTAGCCCTAGCAATCCCTCCTGGTTACACAATAGTCGGGCAAGACCACCCTCAGCTGCAAGGAGGTGGGGTTGCTATTATAGCTAAAGATTCCATCCTGATAAGAAAGGTTGACAACGAAATAGGAAACAGCGATTACCTTCTCCTTAAGGTTAACCCTTCACCTAATTGCACTATTGCCCTCCACATTGTCTACCGCCCGCAGAGCCAGTCATTGATTTCCAAGAGGCCCTCACACATTTCCTTTCCAACAACCTAAAGAAATCCACGATGGCCATCCTTCTAGGAGACTTCAACCTCAGCTTCAATTATCCCAATGACTCTCCGACAACCGCACCTGATAAAGCACTAGTCACTGTAGGATTCATTCAGGCCATTGCAAAGCCTACTCACATTAAAGGTAGAACCCTCGATTGGATTGCTCACCATAACTGCCCCCTTACGATCACTTCCATCTCTCCCATCCCCTCGTCAGACCACCATGTCATCCTCTTTGAGCTGAACACTTCCAAGGCAACTCCTAAACTAGAGACTCCCCCTCCCCCTGCCCTCAACAAGTGTGCTTGCCAGCTCACCAAAGAAAGGCTCACACCCTTCCTCTCAGTGCCTGCCCTCAGTCCCCCTTTTGCCAAAGACCCTGAAACTCTTGCCCTAACTTTCAACACCATCATCGCTGAAGCTGTAGAAGCCATTGCTCCGCTCACCCTTAGGAAAGCCAAGCGCACCAACCACACCAATGCCTGGTTCTCCCCTGAAATCCTGGAGCTCCGCACAAAAAAAGGACTGCTCTCTCATCCTGGAAAGCCAACCCTAGCGACTCTGCTAAATTAGCCTTCAACAAAATTTCCAAAGAATGCAAATCAGCCATAACCAGAGTTAAAGCCACATCCTACAACACTAGGATAGCCAACGCGAAATCTAATACTAAAGAGATCTTCGCCATCTTCAGGGAGCTGGAAACACCCACTTACCCCTCCCCCTTCCACCAACGCTTACCAAGGTCGAAGACTGGTGCAACAGCATCCAATCTGCCATGCTAGACAAACTAAACGCCCTACAAAGCAAAATCATGGCCCACCAACAGTCCCTCAACCACCAAATATTGAACCTCCTAAACACCTCGAGTAACAACCCTCCTTCACCTTTAAGGAAATTAACGAGCATGAAGTCATCTACCTGGTCAACTCGATCAAACCATCCAACTGTAAAGGGGATGCATGCCTGGCTCAACTAATCAAAGAGTGTTCCTCTACCCTTGCTCCCTTCTTAAAGGCTTCTATCAACGCTTCCTTCGCCACCAGCCATGTCCCAACCTGCCTCAAGGAACCATGGGTTCGCCCTCTCTTCAAGAAACCCTCGCTAGACCCAAATATTCCAGGAAACTACAGACCCATCATCACGGTCCCTTTTTTATTAAAAATCCCAGACAAAGCAGCTTATCTGCAAGTACAAAAATTCCTTGAAGCCAACATCCTCCTTGGTCTCCAGCAGTCAGGCTTCCGCCCAGGCCACAGGACCGAAACAGCATTGCTGGACCTCAAGAATCAAATAGATGACATCAGAGACTCGGGCAACCCAGCCCTTCTCCTGCTCCTAGACCTGTCAGCGGCATTTTATCTGGTGGACCATAATACCCTTTGCCATCACCTCTCCTCTGCTGCTAACTTTTCCCCCCCAAGACCACAGCCTGGATCACCTCCTTTCTTCAAGAAAGAGTCATGAAAGTCTTTTTAGACCAAGCCTGCGCCCACCGTAATCCCATCAAATGCAGAGACCCACAAGGCTCTTGCATCTCCCCCACCTTGTTCAACTTATTCACAAGGCCACTGTTCAACGTCCTTGATTCACTAGGCATCACATACACCAATTATGCTGATGACACTCAGGTCCTGATCTCTCTCACTGGCGACTATGAGTCTGACATCCAAACCTGGATGGCGGAAAACTGGCTGTGCCTAAACGGTGATAAAACCAAACTTCTTCTAATTGGATCCTCTGAAACCCTGAAGAAGCTTGACAACCAATAAACGCATTCACGATTGACAATCCTCAAATCTTAGTTTCCCAAGCTGTCAAAACATTGGGAGTCTATCTAGGCTCCAACCTCTCAATGACCAGACAGGTCAACGCTATAGGGTCTGTGGCGGCCTACCACTCTAAGCTGCTCAACACAGCAAGACCCTGCCTATCGCAGCAAAACTGCCTCACCATAGCTAGAGCCATATTTGGGTCTCGACTTGATTATTGTAACGCCCTCCTAGCAGGCACCTCTGCAAAAAACATCAACAAACTCCAGACCGTCCAAAATAATGCCCTCAGGGCCGCCATCGGCATCCCCAAAAGGGACCATATCTCAAATGCCAGGAAACAAGGCCTCTGGCTTCCCATTAAAGAACGAGTCATCTTTAAAACTCTTCGCCCTCTCACACAAATGTATCCACAATACTGCCCCCCTGTACCTATCACAGAGAATCACTAAACCACTCACAGCCAGACCCACCAGAACCCCGTACACCAACCGAATCACAGTTCCCAAGACACGTAGGGCTCGTGCAGGAGGCTTCAGTTTCCCGTTCATTGCCGCTACCCACTGGAACTCCTTACCACCCCACCTCAGAGGTATAGATTCCCACCTAGCATTCCGCAAAGCCATTAAAACTCTGCTATTTGTCTGATTGGGCCCCGGCCGAGGAGCCTTCACTTGTGCGAACTGTAACCGGATCTGCCTCCTGTAATCCACTCTACTGTTATGCACTTTTGCAGCGAATTTGAGATACGCTCATTTTAACCAAGAGCAATGTATCATCCATGTAACTAAGATATATTCATGTATCATAATTACTTTTGCAGCGAATTTGTGATACGCTCATTGTAACCAGGAGCAAGGTATCGTCCATGGAACTAAGACACATTCATGTAACAGTGCCTCAATAGCTTTGGGCTGCTAGTGCGCTTTATACATTTAAATAAATAAATTAAGTCCCATCGATAGATTAGGGGTCAAGCACAGCTACCACTTGCCCTGATGGTTGAACCCAAGTGGGAGCACAAGTTGGTTACTATGGTTGTGACGGTTAGGGGGGGGAGGGACTGGCAGGTTGGGGTTGCTGGTGGGGGGAAGATGACAAGGGAAGTTGCCTTGGGGGTTTCTCAGTGAACTGAGAGGTTTTGCGATGGTTAATTGAAGACTGGGACTCCAGCACAAACTGTTGGTTGGGAAGCTTTGGAGGGCGTAAAATCAGTATGGGAGCAATATGGCTCAGTCACTTAGATACTTGACTTGGAATATCAGGGGCCTGAACTGTTCATCCAAGTGCTGCAGGGTTTTGTTGTACATGCAGCGTCAGCAAGTAGACGTGGTGTTTCTCCAGGAGACCCATCTGACCCCAGGTGGGGAATTGAAATTTGGAAAAAGTTGGGGTTGTCACTGGTACTTCTCTTCCTATTCCTCGTGCTCAAGGGAGGTATGCATTCTCTTGCGTGCCACTGTGGGATTCTGCCTTAACTCGCTAGTCAAGGACTGGGAGGGGAGAGGTCTCTTGGTGCAGGGCTCTATACAAAGCCGACAGATCACTTAAATAAATTACCATGGACCTAACCAGGACACAGTAGAATCTCTGGAGTGGATAGATCACCAGCTCGAGAGTATACCCCATGGGGAGATCATTTGGGGAGAAGACTTTAATGAGGTCATGGACCCTTTCTGGGTATAGGATGGTGGGAGTGTGCAACTCATCGCCTAAGGCCACTAGTAAATTGTGGGATTTGTGCTGGACATGGGAAGTGGGAGACATTTGGAGGGCCAGGCACCCTGGGGAAACGAGGTACACGTTTCAGTCATCGGTCCACAACTCAGCTTCCCGGCTGGCTTACTTTCTGGTTTCAGGCTCAATTGCGGGAAGGGTCTCTGAGGTGTCCATCCTTGCACGGACATTATCAGATCATGCCCCATTGCTGCTGACTCTAGAGGTCCCTGGTTGTGAGATTGGTAGACCGCCATGGGTGTTCAAAAGTGGAGCGCTGTCGGATGGGGCATTCCGAGAGGACCTAACTAAGGTTACATATACCTTTTTTTTTTTTTTTGTTTTTTAGCTTAACATGGGATCGGTGGAGTCTCACGCAACACTATGGGAGAGTTTTAAATGTGTTGTTAGAGTGGAATGTATTTTGATAGAGGCTGGGGTACTTAAGCAAACCCTCAGACAAATAGCTGAGCTGGAAGCACATATTCAACAACTGCAGGCAAAGGCACCCTCACCTACACTGGGAGAGGAGGCTGAGATTAAGGAACAGCTACAAAGGTTTAGGAAGTTAGCAAGTAGGGAAGTGAATTTCCTGAGGGGAGAGGTGGCTGTGAGACCATATGGGGAGGTGCAACGCCCAGGGAGATGGCTGACCAAGGTGTCGAGAATGGAGGGGTCAAATGGACGAGTCACATCAATTAAAAATGAACAAGGGACAGAGAAATTCGGAGATGTTAACATTGTCCAGGTGTTCTGCACATTCTATTGTCAACTACACTCAAATACAGGTTCAGCAGGATGTCAACTACTTAGACCAGGTGGCGTTCTATTGGTGTACAGACATGGAGAGGCAATGCCTGGGACGCCCTACATTGCTGGGGGAGGTCATATCGGCGATTAAGTCGCTGCAATTCCGCATAGGCTCTAGACCCCGACGGGTACACAGCAGAATTTTATAAACAGTTTTCTGGGAGGCTAGCCCCACACCTGCTGCAAATGTATCACCAAGGGCTAAAGAGCGGCAGATTTCCTGGAGTCTCTGAGGTTGGCAACCATGGTGGTCCTGCTGAAGCCAAACAAGGAAGCAAATTACTGCTCATCATACAGGCCCATACCCCTAATTAACGTGGATAATAAAATACTGGCCAAGATACTGGCGTCTGTACTGGCACCACTGATGCACAAGATGGTGAAGGCAGACCAATCAGGGTTTATCCCAGGGCGCTCAACCTCGTATGGGTTACGTAGAATATTTGGGTTAATGTCCGCAGTACAACACAATGAATCGGTGGTGGCAGCACTTCACGATGCCACAAAGGCATTTGACTCAATTGAATGGCCCTTGCTGTTTACAATCCTATGGAGAATGGGACTGGGGGGGGGGGTTTGTCTCTCTAGTCTTATTACTATGCACAAAGCTCAGGGTCATGGTTGGAGTGAATGGCTTGCTCACACCTGTAATACCACTGGAGAGAGGCACGAGACAAGGGTGCCCACTATCGCTGCTGCTATTTTCATTAGCGATAGAGCCTGTAGCTGAAATGATCAGGGATCGTCCTTTGGATAGATACAGCTATGTACACATAAGCTCATTGTCTCTCTCTCTACGCGGATGATATGGTGCTCTATGTCAGAGACCCGGAGAGCAATTTGGTCCCGGTCATGGAGGATGTTGTCCGGTTTGGAGACTTCTCCGGGCTGAGAATTAACACCATGAAATCGGTTCTCGTTCTGTTGACGGAGGGCACTGTACACTTTCGGGTTTCAGTGGCACAGGGTGTTCACGCGCTACTTGGGGATAAATATAGCCCGATCTCCTGAGGACCTATATAAATGTAACTATCAGCGAATAATGGGACAGGCCAAGGGGACAATATTCAGGTGGATGAATCTTCCACTTACTCTGTATGGGAGAATAGCCTTGGTCAAGATAGTGTTGTTGCCTCGCTTCCTATAACACACCACTGGCAGTACTGAGGGGATACTTTCAGGAGTTCAAATCTGTAATTTTGCGGTTCATATGGGCCGGGAAGCAGGTCAGGATCTCGTGGGAAAACCTGGTGGTGCCATTGGAGAGAGGGGGGCTGGCACTCCGGACTTTGAAACGTACTATGTAGTGGCACAAGCAGGGTTTGTTCTCTACTGGTATGAGGCCGGAACTGATAGGAGGCATGTGGAGGTGGAGAGGGCACTGGTGTCCCTGTCGACTACACTGACGCCACCGGATAGAGCCACCAGAGCTCCATATATGGTATAATTGACCTGCAGATCATGGGTCCTTATGAGAGGAAAGCTAAAGGGATAGTAGTTTACTCCCCAAATCTCCCAGTGATCTACACACCCGGGATCCCGCTGACCAGCAAAGACCATTATGCAGCAAGCCAATATAGTCAGGTTCCGGGATATGTTCCCATGCAGACAGTTCCTAACATTAGAAGAGATGACACTGGATGTCTCTTTATACTTCCAGCTGAAAAACACCTTGAAACAAGTGTTCCAGAGTTTTCCCCAGGAGCTGGAAATAGCCCCAATCTTAGACAAAATGCTCGGGAGGGCTCAAGAGAGAGGGCTGATATCTGCGCTGTATGAGACTTGCATGGCATCTAGGGTGGGAGGAGAGTGATTGTCACGAAGCAAATGGGAGAGATCGCTGAAGGACGGGATAACTATGAGATATGGAACTATTGCTGTGGAGAAACGAGGAGAGTAGCCATTAATTTCAAACTAATCCACTTCAAATAATTACAACAATTGTACTACACACCCGCCTCACTACACAGGTTTTACCTGGACACTGAGAGCTGCACGAGGTGCGGCACTCTCCTGGCTGACTTTTTCCACCTGGCATGGAGGTGCCCAACGGTTCGATTAATTTTGGGAGAAGGTGTTTGGAGTATTTGAGTGAGGTAGTGGGAGAAGACATAAACCCATAAACCCTGATGGTGCTGCTGGGCTATCCAGCTCGGATTCCAACGGGGATGAGGAAACTGGCTGGACTACTGTTGGTCCTAGAGAAAAAGTGGATGGCAATGGTCTGGGGGCGGGTCCCAATCCCATAGGGTGGAAAAGTGGCGGGCCGACATTCTGTATTGCAGGGAAATGGAGACAGAATTTGGCAGATTCGCGCACGCCCAATCTAAACCCAGAGACATAACATTTGGGTTCCTTACATACATTACCTTATAACCTCCTCTCAGGCACGACATGTGGACACCTGATACCGCCCAAAGAAAAAGGAGGGGAGATGGGGATGCACTCGGGGCCATTACCGTTAGACATTTGCTCGAACTACTAAGGCCCAAATTATACTGGGAGTTTGTAATGTACCACTGCTATGAAGATTGTACAATTTGAGGAAATGAGGAGCTTTGAAAACCAGCAACGTATTAACCAGGGGATGTTATTAGTTATTGTGATGTATCTTGTGTGCTAATGTATGGTGCTGTTTTTGATGCAAAATGTTAATAAAAAGAATTCCCCCCCCCCTCAAAAAAACCACTTTATTAAGGCATGACATATGTCTGAAAAGCAGTACTCTCATTCCCTTGCCTGTCCCTCTAAATCCTTTACCAATAGTAGAAGTCCCTTTTCTCAAGGATTAGGATGGATATCATTGGACATTTGGAAACCTCTAGATTGGGTAACTGTAACTCTCACCTTGTATCCACAGGGAACCCACCCGACTGGACTGGAGCGCTTCTGGGACGGATGCACCTCCCCCGTGGGCTTAGTCTGGAAGACATGAGTTAAGTTTTAACCTCAAACACCTTCTCTCGGGGCCCGCCTCCCAAGTGTCCCTTTGCAACCCCCCTTGGAGCCTCTCTCACCTTGTATTTCGATAAGGTGCGCTCTCCGTCCTGCCGTTCTGTGCAGGGGCGCGTCGTGGTTGGGCACCTTTCTGCCTAGTTACTTCACTGGCGTGGGCCCGGGAGTCCAGGCCGGCTGCGACTCCACTCTTGAGGTAAGTCTTTAGTCTTTTTACAAATAAGTGTCCGTAGTAGTTGTTACCCTGTTGATCTTCTCCTTCTCTTGTTGATGCAGAAGGGGTGATGAAGACGTCGAGCAGATGGAGAGGGCAGTGCTCGAGTAGGTAAGAGAATGCGCGAAGCGCAGCGCTATGAGCGTCTTTGAAATAGGCTAACCTGTGCTATCCTTCCTTGCAGGTTACCGCGAAGTTCCTGGAAGAAATGTGGCCAGATGGAAGCGAAGCGTAGAATGGAAGATGTCCGGTCGGCGATGGAGTGCCAGGAGAGCTTCGGTAAGTAAGCGGAGCCTGGAGGCGATGGAATCGGAAGATGAAGGCTTACTAACTGTCCTCTTCTTGTCTCTCCTCTCTAGGATGTTACTAGTGGAAGAAGATGAGTTCCAGGAAGGTTCCGGATTGATCGAGGAGCTGGAGGCAGAACAGGTAAGGATGAATAACGGTGTTCTTCTTTACCCCAGAGATGCAGGCCAAGGATGCTGCGAGCAGGTCTCGGTGAACGTCGGGCTGCAAGTGCAGAACAACACGAAGCGCGTGCCTCAGCTCGGGCGTGGCTTAAATAGCAAGCAGGTATCCCAGGTACCTTCAGGGCAGACCACGCCCTGGATGCTAGACTGCATGTTGTAGTTCCACGTTGAGCCTTGTGGAGGCAGTCACGTTGGTCCATTGCCCAATGGAAACTCTACCAGCCGTATGAGCCTGGTGCCAAAGGCGCCAGGACTGGCTCCAGGACAGCCGAGAGGGGCATGATTGGGCCCTTGGGTCCTTGCTGGAATACTGTGGCAAGGGCAAGAGGCCCTGAGTTCCCAGGCCAGGGGTTAAGGTCGTGACAGTAACAAATATGTCCTTGTGATTGTCGATTACGTGACCAGATACCCTGAGGTATTCCCTCTACGGTAAGCTCCTGTGTGAAGTCAAGGAGCTGCCCCATATTACTACCTTACGAACTTCAGGTTACCGTCCACAAGAAGACAGATTGGTAGAAGATTCAACAGAACACTCAAAATGATCCTAAGAAAATTGGTAGAGAAGGACTGGGACCGTATGATCTCCTGGTCACTATTTTCTTTCAGTAAGGAAAATTCCTCCGGCATCCACTGGATTCTCTCCTTTTGAACTACTTTATGGTAGAGAGCCTAGATATTCGGGAGACCTGGGAGGCAAGAGAAGAGGCACCCATTCCCCTTTCGCAAACTGCTACTACCAGATTGCGAGAGCATATGAAACTTGTTCGAAATGTAGTCTATACTCATGTGGGAAAAGCCCAAGCACATCAAAGTCCACCTATGACAAAAAGGTAAACCTAAGATAGTTTTCCGTATGACAAAAAGTGTTGGTCCTCTTGCCTACCTCGGAATACAAACTTGTCTCTATGTGGTATGGGCCATATGAAATATTGGAACGAACAGGAACCTGTACTTATAAGGTAGCACAACCTGACAGGAAACAAAAGATGCATCCGTACCACGTAAATCTCTTAAAAGAGTGGAAGGAAAATCCTTCTGCTGCCAATGCCATAATGCTATCCTGTTTGGTACCAGAAGAAATATATAACTTTGAATTAATTCCTCAAGAGCTATCTAATCAGCAAGAAGAACATTTAAATGATTTAGTTATAACATTTCCCGATGTATTCTCGGAGAAACCAGGAAGATTGAAAGGCACTTATCACTATATTCGGACACCCAAAGGAAAAGGGGTCGATCTGAAACCATATAGACTCCCGGAAGCCCGCAAACAGTGGTTGAGGAAGTAAATAAAATGCCTGGAGTGAATATTATTGAATCCTCTCTAAGCCTGCGGTCCTCCCCTATAGTATTGGTCACAAAACCTAACCATTCCTGGAGGTTTTGTATAGACTTCTGCCAAGTTAATGCCATCTCCGACTTTGATGCCTATCTCATGCCACGCATCGACAACTTGATTGATAAACTCGGAAATCCCACCTTTCTATCAACACTAGACTTAACCTAAGGGTACCGGCAGGTCCCAGTGCATGGACCTGATAAGGAAAAGACAGCTTTCTCGACGCTCCTGGGACTTTTCCAGTTCAAAGCCCTCCCTCTTGTTTTACACAGGGCCCCTGCCACTTTCCAGCGACTTATGGACAGAATATTTCTGTGGAGCTTATATTGACGATATAGTAATTCATAGTAAAACCTGGGAAGACCATCTTTTCCATCTCTTTACTATTATGAGAGCCAGCAGAGTAACTAGCCTAACTGCCAATCCATCCAAATGCAAGCTGGCCCAATCAGCCGTGAAATACCTTGGCTTCTTAGTAGGGAATGGTAGTGTCCAACCTCAACACGAGAAAGTGAAGGCCGTCCTAGATACCCCTATGCCTAAAACTAAAAGAGACTCAGAGCATTCTTAGGGTTAATTGGTTATTACCATAGGTGTATCCCCAACTTCTCAGACAGTACAGCTAGGCTGACCGACAAATTAAAGAACGCTGAACCCCAGAAAATTCATTGGACTGACGAGGATGATGTATGTTACAACAACCTAAGACAAACCCTGTGCCAGAACCCGATCCTAAAGGTGGTAGATTTCTTGAAGGAGTTTGCATTACAAACAGACGCCTCCCCTCTATGGCTAGGAGCAGTGTAGTCACAAATTTGCGATGGATTGGAACATCCTATCTTAGTTACTAGTCGCAAACTCTTCCCACATGAACAATAATTACTCTGTGCTGGAATTAGAGGTCTTTGCTATGAATTGGGCCATTTGCCACCTTAGATACTACCTTCCTAGGAAGGAAGTTCACACTATTCACAGATCATTCTCCACTAGTTTGGATTAGCCAGTGGAAAGATTCTAACCCTCAAGTCATGCAATGGTTCTTTGACCTGCAACCCTACCGTTTCACTGTGGAGCACCGAAAAAGGCAAAGACCAAGGAAACGTGGATTTCCTTTCTCTGTTCCCGTTTGAAATAGATGCGGCTACATCGCATAGGGGAAGGGTATGTGAGAAACCTGAAGGTGTCTCACCCGCTAGTCCCCAGGGATCTGTCATCCAGGTGGCCAGGACACGGCCGTTGCTGTCGGATCCAAGTCCTGGGGCTGGACCAGTGCGGGAGGATCACCTGGGTGAGCGGTCTTGTCACAGTAGTACACCGGATTGCGTGATGCGGTATCCCCTTCCCTGTAACACCTTATTTATTTATTTATTTATTTAAAAAATAATTTTATTATTTTACAAACGACACTCCAAACATAACAACCAATTAGGACAATCATGATGATTCTTCAAATGTTACATTGTGAAATGCGCTCTTCTGTCCTCCCCCCCCCTTCCACCCCATTAACTTGAGCCTCTGTCTCCATGTCATCCACCTGAGCATCTACAGGCGTATCTATTGCCGTCGTTCCTTCTGTGTCATCAACTTCATGGTCGGCCTGGGGAGGGCCCACCATTGAGGCCACCAATTGCCACCAAGCTATCAGGGGACCCACCTCTTCTTCCCCTCCTCTGGTGACTGCCTCATACCAGGCCGCCGTTTCTGCCTCTGCCCATTTCAAGAGGTCTGCCCACTACATCTCGATTCTAGGCCGATGGGCTGCTTTCCAACACATTGCAATTCTCCACTTGGCTTGGATGTACGCCAAGTCCTTCATCTTACTAATGTGCCTTAGGTTACGTGGCCTGGTAAAGCTCCCAAGCATGCATGCCAAGCAGACCCCACATCTAGCACCACCCCTCTGTCCGCCAATCTTGTTTTCAGTTCTGTCCAGAACCTACTCACTTCCGGGCAAGCCCAGAACATGTGCAGCAAACCCGGCTTCCTCCTCCCCGCACCTGGGGCATTTTTGTATAGTCGGACCTCCAACCCTGGCTATTCTACTGGGGGTCAAATATGCTCTATGGGTGACGTATAATTGGATCTGCTGAAGTCTCGCATTTCGGGACACCTTCTTATGATACCTTAGGACTCTATCCCATTGTCCATCTGTCATGGGTTCACCTCCTCCTCCCAGTCATGCCTCAGCTGAAGCATCTTCTTACCCGCCCTAGTACTCAGTAACTCGTATATACGAGATATTTTATGCCCACCCTCCGAGACATCATACATCATCTCTATGGAGGCATCAGGTTGTTCCGCTAATACTGCGTCAGGCCACTTTTCTCTCACCCGTTTAATGATTCTGGAATAAGTGATATGTTGACCTTCATGCACCCCGGTATCCTCCATTAATCTGTGAAATCCTAATGCCTCTCCCTCTTGCCATATATCTCGGAGGGTAGCCAGACCCACCGTTTCCCAGTATCTGCAGACCCCTTGGGAGTATCCCCCCCACATACCGCCACCAACGGGACCTGCTGAGAGAACGTGACTGGGTCACCCACAGTTTGCCATGCTCTACGCCAGACCTCCCAGCCCAGCACCAACAGTCTCGCCATTTCCAGTACCTTTATTTTAGGCAACCACACTATCTCTCTGATGAAGTAGGGAACAGAATCACTCCGCAAAAGCCTGGCTTCAGCCGATTCCTCCTTGGACAACCACCTGGCTACATACAGTAGCTGTCCCGCCAAGTAATACAACTCAAAATTCGGCCGCTTTATACCCCCTATCACACAGGTTTTTGTAATTTCCAGAGGGCCACCCTGTTCCTGGAATTGTGCCATATGAAGCTCCTGCGCAGGCTACGAAGTTTGACAAAAAAGAGATTGGGGATCAAGTATGGGATATTCACGAAAAAGTGTAGCAGTCTGGGCAGGACTACCATTTTAAGCAAAGCTGCTCTTCCCATCATGGCTAGGGGCAATCTAGACCAAAACCCATTGCTGTTTTTAATACCTTCTACTGCTTTCTCTGTGTTGTGTTTGTTTTCTGCTCCTATCGTGTGGTATAAGTCTATGCCTACGTATCAAAACGTCTCGGTTCGCCAAGGTATTGGCAAGATGGGCAGTTTTCTTAGCGGGGTGCCTTTGTATCTCCAGAGGGGGAACACACTGGACTTTCCAGGGTTTACCGCTATGCCCGAGAGCGTGGCGTACCGTTGCATCACCTCCAGGACATATTGTAGGTTCTCTTCCGGGAAGCACAGATACAAAAGCATGTCATCGGCATACAGTGATATTAAATGCGTGCCTCCCGCAGTACGGATCCCTATCTCCCCATATTGTTGCCTAAGGCAAACTGTCAACGGCTCCAAAGCAAGGATATATAACATGGGCGATCAGGGGCATCCCTGTCTGGTTCCTCTACTAAGTCGCCATTTATCTGAGATTATAGCACCCGTTTTAACCCTTGCCATCGGGGAACTGTTTAATATCTTGACCCATCTCAGGTACCCGGCTCCATCCCATATTCTTTCAAGGTCGCCATCAACCAAGGCCATCTCACTGAATCGAAGGCCTTGACCGCATCCAGCGACACGATGGCCAGCTCACCTGGGTCTTTCTCTGATTGGTCAATAATGTGATGTAGTCTCCTATGATTTTCAGTAATGTTTCTGCCAGGGACGTAACCCGTTTGGTCCTGGTATATCAGTCTGCCGATGACTCGCTTAAGCCTATTGGCCAGCACAGCTGTGAGGATCTTGCTGTCCTGGTTGAGCATCAGTAAGGGCCTATAAGACCCACAGTCTGTGCTAGGCTTACCCGGTTTCAAGAGCGGGATGATCACCGCCTCCTGTAGGGACTCTGGCAACCCTCCCCATTCATAAACCTCATTAAACATGGCCAGCAGTGGCTGTAGCAGCTCTTGTCTGTACATTTTATAAAATTCGCTTGGTAATCCGTCCGACCAAGGCGCTTTACACGTGGGCAGGTGGTGTTGGATCACTATCTCCAGTTCATCTGAGGTGATGGGGGCATCCAGGTCTGCACGTTCCAATTCGTCTAATGAGGGCAGATCTGTGTCTTCTAGTGTTTCTTGAATTTCTTGACCCATATTTCCACCCACGTCCTCATACGAACATTTACAATACCTAAGGAACTCTTCGTTCACTCCCTCTTAGGTATCCCGGATCTGGCCCTCCTCCCCCCCTGACTTCTCTGATCACTGGTCGTGGTGTCTCATTTTTATATAACCAGGCCAGCAATCTGCCCGGCGGGTCACCACCCGCATGCTGCCTTTCTACATATTTCTTATAGTTCAGCTTACACAGTCTATCCCAGAGCTTGCTGCTGGCTTGTTGCAGCACCCTCATCCTTACTCCTTCTTCTCGGGTGGTCCCCCCCCTACTCATAACCTCTAGTTCCCTCTCTGATTCCTGCAATTCTCGCTCTATACCTCCTTGGAGCCCCCTGGATTTTGCTATGGCTACCCCCCGCACTACCACCTTGAATGCCTCCCATACTGTTCCCACAGATTGCACGCTGCCAGTATTAATGTCAAAGTACTCCCTGATGGCCTCCCTTAGGTCACCTCAGAATCTTGAGTCCTGCAGAGCCTCAGCTCTGAGCCTCCACATGGGGATACGCGCCCTGGGGGGCTGGTGCCGCCACTCCAGCACCAAAGGGGAATGGTCCAAAAGCACCCTGGCCTTATATTCCGCACCCACCATTTTGCCTGCTATCTGGGCGGCTGCAAACACATAATCCAGCCTTGTGTGCAGGTCATGTGGTGCTGCGTAGTGTGAGTATTGCCTATCTGCTGGGTGCAGTCGCCTCCAGACATCCTCAAGTTTGAAATCTGTCAACAGGGCCTGTAACGTCTTAGCAACCGGTGTGGGTTTTTCTAGCTTACTGTCTGATCTGTCCATCATGGGATTCAGAGTGCAGTTGAAATCACCTCCCCATAGTATCGCGGCACCCAGCAGGGGGCTGATTTTACTGTATAGAGACCTAAAGTAAGCCACAGTATCTTGATTAGGGGCGTATACGTTTATAATGCTCACTTCCCGGTTCTCCAGCAGCCCCTCCGCTACCACCATTCTACCTTCCGGGTCCACTGTCGACCGGAGCAGCTGAAACGGCACCTGCGGTGCCACCCATATGATGACTCCCCTTGCATACGCTGAGTATGTAGCCCCGCGACACTCCCCTTACATTTCCTCTTGACCACCTCCAGTTTCTCTCTAGTGAGGTGGGTTTCTTGTAGTAATGCTATATCAATCCTCATCCTTTTCAGGTACATCATTACTTTATTACGCTTTAAGTAACTATTGAGGCCCCACACATTCCAGGTCACCACTCTGAGACTACCCGACACCATTTACTTGATATCCCACCTTTCCTCCCAGTTTCCCTTTCCGCTCCTGGTGACAGAGTTTGGCTTGCACCCCTCCCACTCCCAACAACGCCCCCCTCCCACCCTTCCCCAACTTCAACCCACTGCACACACCCCTTCCCTCCCCCTTCCCCACCCAGCCCCAACATATGCCCAGCTCCATCCCTGGATCTCAGGCCCACCCGTGTTTGGTCCTGCCTCGGAGTGCCGAGGGCAGGAACCCGGCAGGGTGTCACCGGGCTACCGGTGACCTAACTAAACTTAACACTGTGGGGGTACGAGGGTTGGCTCCGAAGGGCTCCCGCAATGTGAATAAGGTTTCTTGGTACTATCGGATTATGCATGCATGTATAGTCCCAACAGCTCCTTCCCATAAGATGTATCTAGTACTATATTCCAGTCCCAGTGTCTCATGCTGCGTCACCCTGGGTGCCATAGCGCGTATTACTTATCTCTCCATCTCCCGTCTGGATTCCCGACTCTTGGGGGCAGCTCTGCTTATCCAACCATCCCATGGTGTCCTCCGGAGTTTCAAAAACCAAAGTTCTTTTCTTATGGAGCACCTTCAGCTTGGCCGGATAGATCAGCATATACTTGGGGCCCGTCTCACGCGGCGGCCTTCTCATCAGAGCCCTGTGCGCTCTTTCCACCGCAAACCCCTGGGTCAACGCTGCTTCGGTTATTTCCTGCAGTAGCATAGTTTCAACGTATTCCGTGGGGTTCGGCCCCTTAATTCCCTCTGGCAATCCTACGATCCAGATATTATTCCTTCGGGCGCGTCCCTCTGCCTCATCCGCCCTGCTTTCTAGGTTGCCCACACGCTGCACTAGGGCATGAAGTTCCATTTGTGGGCGTTGCAGTCCACTATATTTGGGGCCACCTCTTTTTCTAGGTCCCTGGTGCGCTCCGCCAGTGTCTCGACATCCTGTCTAAGCAGGTTCACCTCTTCTTGTACTGCCCTGACTTTGAGCTCAAATGCCGCCTTCAGTTCGTTCATAGCCAGTCCCAGTTTAGTCTCCCAGGCCACTTTCAGGTCCGCAATTGCGGCGAGGACCTCCTGGTTCGTGCCCATGGCGTCTGTGCCTCCAACAGGAGTTTTGTCTTTGCTCCTGGCCCCTTCTGCCCCCAGAGATGTCCTTGCATAGTTATCGAGCGTGGGCTGCTTGCTCTTCAATCTTATGGGTTTGTTAGTCATCGTGCTGTACCACCAAGGTGTGGGCTTGCCCGACCACTTATCACCTGCAGGCCTAGGTATAGTTAAACGGTTCCTGGTGTTTGGGCCCAGTCGGGCCGTATCGGAGATGTATGCCAACTACCTGTTCCACTCCTGGCATGGGCTATGTCCTCCCACGTGTTGAGGCGGGCTTAGTTAACCCACGTAGGCTTTGGGCTGTGGCTCCCCAAGTTACTAGTACTCGGGCGCATCTGCTGGCACCGCGCGCATCTGCTCTGGGCCCCGACAGGACCCCGCGGCTTCTCATCCAGCGGTGTTGTCTGTAGCGCTTTCTTTGCGCCTTATTCAAGTGCAAGCTACTTCAGGCGTGCCCCCACGTATTCAATGTGGGCCCGGGGGTGGGCTGTATTGTTCTGCCCTGTTCTATGGGCGGTATGGATCTCTCAGGACTGGGCCCCTATCCCAGCTGCCCGTTGACCCATTCGTCTTTCGTAGCTAGTTGTGTGGGGGCTCTGGGACCGTGTTATTGTCCTTCGCGTCTCTTGTTAAGGAGGGCTGAGCCCGTGGGTACCTCCCGGTATTCAATGCGCAGCGTTGCTGGTCCCAGTGCCTCTCACTCCTGTCCCGGGGTCCCAGCACTCGGGTCTCCCCCCCTCAGTCAATGTTTATTCCAGCTACCGCTCGGTTGCTGCGTGTGCTGTAATATTTAGGCCTGTGCCCTCACATGTGGTCCACCACTGCAGGCGCACATACCTGCACGCACGCCGGATGCCCCACAGGAGACCAGCTGCATGCTACATTCAGGGCGAGACCACTGTCCGCGGAGTCCTTCAATGCCTGGAGAGATCTCCACTCCAGTTTCGGCTCCCGCTGGGCTCCGGCACATCAGATGCTGCCGTGACAATGCAGGGCAGGCCGCATCACTTCCCACTCGTCGCTTCAGATCACTAGGGAGGCCGATCCCATCTGCCTCGTCCAGCCCCCCCAGCACAAGCGCCGCGCGGGCCTCTGTTCCTCCAGGAGCCTCGAGACCTTGTGGCAAAGCGCCGAACACCGGGCGTCTGCCATTCCAATGCACAACGCTCCACGGTTTGCAGCGCGTTTGGGGGCGATCCTCAGCCCTGCGCAGCGTCACACAGACAACACCGTCCGAGATCCTCCGTCGCTCCTCTGTGTTACAGACCACGGTACTTGCCTCCTGGTCCGGCGCACCCCCCTCCACTCGGGTCCTCCAGTCGGCTCACAGGCTGGTCGCCTTGTGTCTCCCACATCTGCGGCTGGCTTGGTCTGCGCCGCACTGGCCTGCCATTTCTACTGCGGCACTGCGGTCAGTTTATGACCCTTTGTCCGTCTTCGGCCATCTTGCAATCTTCCGAGTCACGGCACCCAGCTTCTTCCGACAGCTACAGCTCTCCTGTCCCACTGCAGTTTGGGCCGTCCCCACGCTCGATTCATGCCCGTACTGTTCATTCGTCCACAGGTGTGCTGCAGGCATGCATATCCACAGAAAAACGTTGCTTTTCCCAAGGATCAATGACGAATCTGCGGGAGCTCCTCAAGGACACGTCTTCTCACGCAGCCATTTAGTCACGCCCCCTTCCCTGTAACACCTTACCCCCATCCAACCAGGGAGGATATTTAGGAAATCAACCCCCCCTTTCCCAACACAAACACTTCTCAAGGACAGCTCACTGCAAGATAAAACGGACTAACACCCGAGCCGTATATCTGACATATCCCAATACAATGGTCAAGCATGGTCAGGCAATTTCTGCTGACCATTAGACATACCTGACTTCCATTACACTTGCCCACACGGATAAAAGGCGGAGCACGAAAGCACACTCTGAGCAAGGCAAAGCACATGAGGAAGCAGCAGTTCCAAGGTGGCAGTTTAATCAAAAGACAGCAAAAACAAAGGGGAACGCAAGGAGGGAAGCGCCCTTGACCTTTTTCAGTGAAAGTCTGTTGCTTTATTCGGGAATAGTAAACATAAGACCAGGAATCAAGGCTGAAGAATCCTGCATTGTGTGTCGGAGGTACCCAGGGCTCTCACGTGTTGATAGTCAAGGCAGGGAGAATCGTTTGCTGCTGTGGTACTGTCATTGGCTCTTACAACAAAGCAACACCAGTGAAGTCAACACTGTCGGTGAGTTGGGGAGACTGATACCAGACCGCTCTGTGTTGAAGCTAAGGTTGCAGATGGCAACATTTTATATTGAAAGCTGAAGAGAACAGTGTATGAAACGTATTTGGCAAGCGATGCGAACATAATTAAACAACAAATGAGTGATTGAACTTTGAATCCAAGATATGATACCTTAGACGGAGTGGTTCGGCACCACGTGGGTGCTCATTCAAAAGTCTATGTTAGGTATCCAACTCAAAGGTGGTAAATGATAAAGTGATAAATTGTGAAATCAAAGTGGTCCTGCAACGGGTCAAGCAAAACCGTGTGCACATTTGAAAGTCTACAATAGTAATAGCATAAAGAAAGTAGATGAAGTTGGTCTGAGCCCGGCGGAGGGAGATCAGCTAAAAGCTTTGGTTAAAGCAAGTTTGTATTAAAGATTACATTGGAAATTGAAATTGGTCCGAGCCTGGCGGAGGGAGACTAATTGTGTTAAAAAGGATCTGAAGGCCTGGGACAGAATCTGTGCAATGCCAGCCAAGGTGCCAATTGCCACCCAATACAAGCTACATGCCGTGAAAGTACTCCACCGTTGGCAGTACGATCCATACAGGCTGTCTAAAATGTTTCAAACACCCAGCCCAAGATGCTGGCGACACTGCGGCATGGATGCTGACTATTGGCATATGTGGTGAAAGTGCGCACCTTCTGGCAAGAGGTCCTAGGATGGATTAAGCAACTAGATGGCATAGTAAGAGAACCATCCCCCCTCTTGATGCTGTAAGGTCTTGAAGAGGAAGACGACGAATTGGTGCAGGTGAAAGGAATAGTGTCTCCCTTGCTACTGGCAGCTAGCGCAAGCCTAGTTATTAAATGGAAATCCCCAAGACTGCCAAATGAAAAAGACTGGCTGAATATAGCTATGAATATCTATACAATGGAGAAAATAACAGCGGCCCTCCACGGCAAGGCCGCGAGACATGAGGAAATTTGGAGTGACTTCACAAGCCACTATATCTCGAGACCAGTCACAGAATCCACAGACTCATCACCTAGTCATTGAAAGCCCCTGCTACCCAGTCCTACCAATGTATGAAAACTGAATACTAAGTTGCCTAATACCCGTGCCTGTCACAAATCTCGCAAGTAACTCATCTCGACAGCAACGACCATCGATAAAAATCGCATCGTCTGTTTTAGTTCACTGCAACAACCTCCGTGCCCTGGAAGTGCTAAAAGCAAGGACCTGGGGAGGGGGGTGAGGATGGGAGTTATTTTGTATACCTGTCAGAAGGAGACATGTATTTCATTGTATTTTGTTGTTAGAAGGTTACTCAGGTGGGATGCAATACTCTTTTGATGTAATTATATATGCTCAACTATGCATCTACCATCTGGTTCACTTCTGATGTTAAAATTAATAAACTTGAATTAAAAAAAAAAAAAAAAGGATCTGAGCTCACCTGAGTGGGATCCGGGGTGAACAGAGAAACCTGAAATTGAACATTGTGTTGGAAAGGATCTGAGCCCGGCTGAGGGGAAGGGGCTGCAGGGTGAATAGTGTATCGCCTGAGAAATTAAGGACTTGTGAAAATCTGAAAGAGGAAAATAACTTTGTCTTCCAAAGTCTCTTCTTTCAGAGGTCCTGATGCTACAAAGCGACTTGGGCACGGAAGGCCCTGTTGCTAATGATTGGACTGTATGCTTGTGCTAGAGAAGCCAGAGACTGTGCTAAGCTCGAGTGTACAGCCTTGTCCTGTGCTGCAAATGTGGGGCAGGGAGGCCAGCGGCCTGAACATCCTGACATATCATTTTGTGAACACTTCTTTCTTTTTCATAACACTGTTTCTCACACTATTTGTATTTAGAAGTAATGATTGGCAATAGGTTTATTAGTATAGGCCCTTTTAATTTGACAAGACGCCACTAGGACACCACTATGACTGCGTTATTATTATTTGATGGTTGGAGCTTGCTCCCATCTGTAGATTTAGGATTAGATGGGCGTTTTTCAAACACTTTTTGAAGTTCAATAAACACCCTTGAACAGTGGTCACTTCTGTCTGTTTTACTGTTGATACCATGCCTTCCTTACAATGTCTAAGAGACCTGTTTCTGTGAGGAAGACGGCATCCGTGCGGCCTTCACTCGGAAGGTTGTAGATTTCCGTTTTGGGCTTTTGCCATAGATAGTACTTTGAACACCCAACAAAAATGGGAAGCCACAAATTATTTTAGCATCGACCTGACAAAAGTGGAATTAAAAATGGGGCACAAAGGGGAACCACCAGGGGGCGCCGAGATGTGCTGACGCACCTCAGTCACCCTCTCCTCTGTGCCTGGCTAAGCGGGATCTCAGCCACCCCCGATCCTCCCCACTGAAGGATCGAACCCCCCTGAGAAACAGCTCTGGACCCCTGTGCACCTGGAGGCGAAATCCTGACCTCTGGAGGTGCAGAGTGACCGACCAGCAGAGCTGGGAAACCCATGCGGAGCAGAGCGGACCGCGGCTCCCAGCAGCCGCTCCACAACACTGCATCCTTCTCCGCGGAGGGGGAGGGGCGCGAGATCAGGCCTTGGCGAGCTCTTGCAGACATCAAGCTCCCAAGGTGCCCCCTCCTGTGGGGATTGTGAACATCAGCCTCCCCCAGGAAATCAGTTTAGACTCTTGGTCAACGAGGGGAGAGGCATACCACAGGCGAGGCGGGGGACCTGCAAGGTGAGGGAGCGCCTCGGCGCTAGGGTCATTAGCAAGGCAGCAGCTCCCGGATGCGTTGTGGCCGTTCCCGACTACCTCAAGCATGTCCACAGCTCCGGCCCATACAACTGATGCACCCCACCCACCTGAGCTGACCACAGATACCGGAGCCGCTGCCGGAGCGTGGCAAGATCTTTCCCCGGCAGCCAGGGACCAGGGGCTTCGCCGGTCGCCGCCACCTACGCCTAGAGGGGCCCAACTGATCTGTGAGTAGTGTCACTGGGACAACAAATGTTACGCTCACCTGGTATCCACGGGGATGCCACCCAGCCCTGGTTGGATGATTTGCACTCTCGAACCCTCTCCCGGTCCCTTGGTAAGGCCTTTGGTTAAAGATGGGTCTGCAATATAGGAGAGCTGGATTCAATATCAGACTGTCTTTGTTTTCCCACCTCCCTTGGCCTCAACTCCTTCCTCCCTCTTGGGCCCTCTCCTCACCTTAATATTGTAAAAGGTGGATTCTACGTCCTGCTCCTCGTGGCAGGGGTGCGTAGATGTGGGGGGCGAGCAGCGAGCAAGTTACTTCACTGGTGCAAGCCCCCCCTGTGGGAATCCAGGCCTGCTGCGACTCCGTAGAATTGCTGCTTTACAGTCTTTATATGCAGTTCTTATGTTCCTCTTAGTTCGGATAATAATGTCTTGCTTCTTTCCTTTTAAGTATGGAAAGGTATTTTGGTGTTGTCATGCAGTTTGAATATGAGCATGGGGCGGTAGGCGAAAGGACGGTGTGCGCGATGTTGTCCGATGAGTAATGCGCGATGCGCGGCGCTGTTTAGTCTCAGGTAAAGTAGTACAGGTACAATAGTCCCAGGCCTGCCACACCCAAAGTAGTCCAGGTAAAGTAGTCCCAGGCCTGCCACACCCAAAAGACTAGACCACATAGCTCAGTTCCTTGTGACTGAGCTATGTGTGTGCCTCCATGTTGGCTGAAACCCCCCCCCCCACCCCAAGTTAAATAGTCCCAAGTAAATAGTCCCATTCTAATGTTGGTCTTCATCATGGTTATGAGCCTGGTGCCAAAGGCGCCAGGACTGACTCCAAGAGAGTCTTGGATGAGGTTTTAAGGCCTTTGACCTGGCCCGAACTGGAAGGCTGACTTGCCAGTGAGGGCCAGGGGCAAGGGTCATGACACAAAATTATGAAGTGCACGTAGGAACCAGGGTGGGACCCCAGCTCTACCCCCCCTGTTTGCTGGGGAATCAGGCGATGCTTACTGGGCCGGGGCAATTGGAGAAAGAGGTGGGGGGCTGGCCCTGAGGCCTGGGGCAGGACTTGGGACTTGGCTGGAGGCCATCCGGCGCCTTCAAGAACGGGGTGGCTGGGAGTGGTATGTCCCGCCTGCCGCCTTTGAGAGAGGTACCCTTGGTGGTTGGCGCAAACTTGTGGAGGGTCCCTAAGAGCAGGGCTTACCCTACCGGCGGCGGGCCTCCCAAGGTCCTTTCCACTTGGCTGAACCCTCTAAGGCTTGCCCACCAGAGCCGGCTCTCAACCTGATTACTGTGCCATCCGTGTTCTCAACAGCGAGCCTGGTTAGCGAAATAGAGGGCCGGGTGTGCCCATG
This sequence comes from Ambystoma mexicanum, assembly GCF_040938575.1. NCBI lineage: Eukaryota > Metazoa > Chordata > Amphibia > Caudata > Ambystomatidae > Ambystoma > Ambystoma mexicanum. The sequence continues at coordinate 1,383,365,613 of NC_090929.1, read as the reverse complement.
AACTGGACAGATTCCTTGCAGATATTCCGCCACCCAACCTCTTGCACCCTGCCTCTCCTTACACTGGCGGCCACGACGCATCTGGAACCAACGACACCAGCTCGGTTACCAAGGGTATGGCCGCCCTCCTGGAAGAAATCGGAGGATTTAGAGCGGACATTGCAGTACGGCTGGACACTTTGGACAAAAAAGTTTACACTATTGATGATAGGGTCCAAGCATTGGAAAACAATACAGCCTCAATTGACATCCTCGAGACTCAACTCGACGTGCGCCTGGCAACGCTGGAGAGAAGGGGAGAGAAGTGTTCCCTGAAACTTGACGGCTTAGAGAACAGGGAGTGCTGCTGTAACCTGAGATTTTTTGGCTTTCCGGAGCGAGATGGCGAAACGCAAATAGACATTATAAAGGCGGTCAATGCGGTGGTGGGGTCACTCTTCGAGGGAGCCAATATGAATGAACCAACTATTGACACGGCTCACAGGGCTCGTGCCTCCAACAGAGGCCCCAGATCAATCCTCGTCCGATTCCACTACTTTTCGGAGAAAAGCAAAATCCTGGAGCTAGCATGTAGGAGAGGCCTGGTGGAGTGGGAAGGTGCCCAGATTTCGGTATACCAAGACCTCTAAGCCTTTACCCTGGCAAGACGCCGGCTCTGCTCCCCGCTGACGAAAATGCTTCAAGCTAAGGGTGTCCAGTAGGTGGGGATACCCATTCTCGCTCTCCTTCGAGCTGGAGGGCTACAAGTACGCCTTGGTCACAGAAGACGACATCCACAGGGTATCCAGGGAACTCATGGGTGAAGCGGATATGGACATTGATAAGCAGGACCATGAGAGTGTCCCATCCAGCCCCACGGGGACCAAAGCTGCTTTGGAAAGGCGTAAGGTCCGGGGCCACAGGAAGTTCAGGAGAGTTGCCCCAGCATCGCCAGAATTGCCTAAAACTTGAAGTTACCCTCTGTATTCTTGGATCAAATCTATAACCGACTTTGTGAGTGGGGGATTCAATATTAATGTTCACAAGCCTGTTTAAGCTTAGGGGTGAGGGGTGGGGGGGCTCAGGTTGTTGTTGTTCCTGAAGAGTTAAAGACCCCGGAGGGGGAAGACACTGGTGGCCTGGCTTAAGAGATGAGGTCGCTAGGTATCCAGACGTTCAGGAGTGTGGCGGGTGTGGGGTTTTTCAGAGTTGTTTGGTTTAGTTCTTTGGGGTTTTGTTTTGGACTCACCAAGTTTTCTAGGCTATATTGTAGACTCAGGACTTTCTTGGGGCAATTGTAGGGCACAGAAGCAATGTGGGGGATTACACCAAGAGCTCCATAGATGGGGCCGTGAGCTTTAACCACCTCTTTGATGGATGAGATGCTCCAATTCTTGACGGTGGGGTCCTTAAATGTGCGAGGTCTTAACTCTCCTACAAAAAGGTCACTGGTGGTGACGGAATTCACAAAGCTTTAGCTTCACTTTTTATTCCTACAAGAAACCCACTGGGTCCGGGGAAAAGAGCCAAGGTTCAGGGCCAAAACCATTCAGCAGGTGTTCGAAGTGTCCTTTCAGGCTAAAATAAAAAATGCAGAGTCGCCCTCTTGGTCTCTCCTAAAGCTCACTTCACGCCCAAAGCCCAGAGGTTAGACCCAGAGGGGCGATATATTATGGTCAAGGAGAAAGTGTGGGGCTGGCTGTTTACACTGGTGTGCATGCATGCCCCGAATGAGGCACAAGATACTTCTGGGAAGGGATGAAAGAGAAAATTATGGCGTTCACAGAGGGTACCCTATTGGTGGGAGGGGACTTCAATATGGTTCTCTGTCCCGAGAGAGATAGGAAATCATCCAACGCCTGCCCTGAATTGCGACTTCAAAATAAATTGCCAGCAGCCTTCCAAGGGGTCAATGGGGAATTGGGCCCGAGGGTTACACACGCCTCTGAACAGGGCGAGACCCATATTTTACCTTCTTTTCAAAACCGTATGCAGTGTTCTCTCGCATCGATTACATCCTGATAGACTCCTCGCTTCTGGAAGAGGTCACGGAATTGGGGGTAGAAACTATTCTGTGGTCGGACCACGATATGGTTAAGGTCAAACTAGGTATCCCCCCACCCCCCCTGGGGCCCAGTGGAGGTGCAACGACTTCCTCTTGCAGGATAAGGAAGTACGTCAAACACTTCTAGCCGCCATAAAAGACTACTATTTTATTAACGATAACGGGGAGGTGGGCATTATGGGTGTCTGGGATGCGTTCAAGGCAACTATCAGGGGTACCCTTATTGGGTTGGGCTCGAGGAAGAAGAGGGAGAGGGGTTATGAGGAGAAAAAACTGCAAGAAAAAATAGCTGCTATCCAACTGGAAGGTAAATTGAAGACGCAAATGTTCCCAGGAAAGTGGGAGGAATTACAACAGCTATGATCTAAGCTGGCAGCCCTCCTGGTGGGACAGACGGAAAGGAAACTATCTTTTTTTAAACTAAAATATATGGAGAAAGGGGAAAAAGCAGATAAGATACTGGCTTGGAAGCTTCGGGAACTCAGGAATAGTAGTAGGGTGAATTCCATTCGCTCCCCCGAGGGGGGAGTCGACCCTCAGGGATGGCATGTTAGCCGAGCAGTTTAGATTATATTATGAGCGCCTGTATTCCTCGGAATATGCAGGGGATGGTTTCCGATGTGGACAGCTTCCTAGACTCCCTCCCCATTCTTCACCCCCCCTGACAAAGCAGATCCACTAGAGCATCCCATCACCCCACAAGAAATAATAGACACCATATCCTCCTTGAAGAGCGGCACGGCTCCGGGGGACGAAGGATATACAGTCAGCTTTTATAAAACATACCGCTCTACGCTGGCCCCGTTAATGACCAAAATGTTTAACGCTGCTGTGGAACTGGGCACCCTCCCACCCACCATGATGTCTGCTCTTATAGTGGTTCTCCCCAAAGAAGGGAAAGACCCCTCTCAGTGCCAATCCTTCCTGGCCACCAGGGACCAGATAATGTGTGAAAGACCCTGGATCTCATGCATGAGGTGTCGAGGCAGGGGGTGGAAGGCTACCTTCTCTTGTTAGATTCAGAAAAGGCCTTCGACCTCGTCGAATCGCCTTATATGGGTAAAGTACTCCGAAAAATGAGTCTAGGGGACAGATTTGGCGGATGGGTCTCGGCATTATATAATGGCCCCTCTGCAAGAGTACTGGTTAATGGCGGCACCTCAACACCTTTGGCCCTTTCTAGAGGCACCCGACAGCGGTGTCTCCACTCTTATATGCCCTGCCGATGGAGCCTCTGGCCATTGCCGTCAGAGCGGACCAAGAGATCACAGGGATAAGGTGTGGCGACTGCGACTTTAAACTCTCGCTGTTCGTGGATTACATCCTAGCGTACCTAACTAACCTTCAAGTCTCCCTACCTCGGTTATTTGGCCTCACTAGGCTTTTTGGTTCCTTCTCTGGACTTAAGGTGAACGCATCCAAATCCTGTATAATGCCTATGGGTCCCGGGGATCATGAAATTGGGGGAAGTACCGAAATACTGGGAGTGAGAATAGAGCGGGCAACCACTGTGTACTTGGGCATCTCCATCCCCAGGGACCTGTCTCAACTCTTTCATTGCAACTTCACCTCGATCTTGGCTGAGATTAGTAGCGATCTCAGGTGCTGGGCACCCCTTACTCTCTCTTGGTTTGGGCGTATGGTCACGGTGAAAATGAACATCTTGCCCCGCCTTCTATATCTCTTCAGGGCCCTTCCCGTGGTGATCCCTCGGGCCTTTTTTGAGGCACTGCAATCCCGAATCCACCAATTCATTTGGAATGGTAAAAGAGCAAGTCAAATTTCCGACTCTAACTCTCCCAAAGTCGTGGTGGTTTCGGCCTCCCCGATTTTAGGCTATATTACAAAGCAGCCCAACTCTGTGTGATGTTGGAGCACGTGAGGGATGACTTGGGGACTTATTGGACCTATGTTGAAGACCTCCATTCACACCCGAAAATAGTCAGGGTTCTATTGTGGGCTCCCCCCAAATCTCTCCCTTCCCACCTCAAATCCCACCCTGCTCTAGCCGCCCTCTGGGCAGCCTGGAAACCGAACAAAGACAAACAGCTTTCCTCCTTGCCGTCCCCCCTAACATCTCTTTGGGGCCTCCCCCTTCAATCTCGGTTCCAGTGGCTTTCATGCTACCCAATCGTGGTCGGATATGTGCTTGGAGAGGGCTGTTCAACTCTTCCGCCAGGAACTTTTTATTGAATATGACCAACTGTCAGACGCATTGAGAGATAACCCCCCTCAGTCTTTGAATACTTACGCCTGAAGGGTATACTAACCCACCCGCGGTGGGTCTCTGACCTGATTTGCCCCCTCACCCCTTTTAAAAAAAATCTTAGCCGAATCCACAACCAGGAAGAGCTCCCTCTCCGGGCTCGAGAACACCCGGATCATGGCGGGGCTGGAAAGTAGACAACCCTTCAAACGATATGGGAGGAAAGGCTGGGCATGAAGTTCGAGGACTCCACGTGGAGGGCAATCTTTAAATCAACTTTTTCTGGGTCACTGTATACCTCGGCTATGGAACACAGCTTCAAAATACTCCATTCTTGGCACCGCCCTCCGGCCTCTCTGTCCAAAATGTTTAGAGATGTATCCCCACTTTGCCCGGGTGTGTTCGCAACGCGGTACTTGGTTTCACATGTGGTGGGAATGTCCGGTGATTCATGTGTACTGGTCTGAACTGCTTAGCTGGATCAAGGATATAGTGGGCTTCTGTCCATCTTTACTTCCACTGGAGATTCTTCTGGGTACACCCATGCCGGATACCGAACAGAATGCGTTTCGAAGGTCATTGGAACTATGTTGAGAGCGGGAAGATTAGCACTTGCTCAAAAGTGGAAAAGCACCCTAGGTCCATCCAAAGAGGAATGGCTTAGTAAGCTAAGGGCTATCTTCATCTATGAGAAACTCACTGCAATAACAAATGATACTGTGTCTTCCTTTGTACAGGAATGGACTGCTGTTCTTTTGAATGATGACTGTAATACCATGAGATTGTGATGTGTATATATGCTAATGGACCTTATGTGCTTTTCTCTGCACCGCCTTTTGTGGACCTAGACCTTTCCTAAATTGTTGGAAAACGACCTGACCTCACCACATCAAGTTGCTAAATCGATAATAAGCTGGTAGTTGGTCGTTCTTCCCACAGCTTCTATAGCCCTCAGAACCTCGAAACTTGGTATTTCTATGGGCCGAGGGGGAATGGGAGAAAAATGTATAAAAACCAACATTTATTCCTTGTTGATGTCTTGGTGCCAGGGGTTACCTGAGCACCCAGTTGTATATTCAAGATGTTAATAAAAACAAAGTAAAAAAAAATAGGGCACAATGAAGTCTGTACATGTCCTGTATTGCACACAGTTACAAGTCTCAAAAAAGTTTTTGGGAGGTTTTAATTAAAATCCCATACCAAATGTCTGAGAAAACATATTGAAAATAAGAACAAAATAAACATTCATCTGTAATAAACATGCACCAAACAAACATGGTGCAAAATACAGCCAATCAATACCCAGCCTGAAAAAGCCAATGAGAGCAGAAAAGAGAAGTCTCCACCACCAAAGTGCCAAGAGAAGCCTGTACACGGAGTAAACCGTTTCAAACAAATTGTGTGTAAAAAGAGAGGAATCCCAATCAACAACCCTAAGTACAGCTCAGTGTGTGTGTGTGTGTGTGTGTGTGTGTGTGTGCGTGCGTGCGTGCGTGCGTGCACCCAGCACCTATTCTAAAATACAACATTCACTTTAAAGCATAACATTAAAGAAATATCAGGGGGGGGCGTGGCTAACTAGCCATGTAGTAGGAAGTACCCCGGCGAAGCTGCTCCTGCCGATCCGATGATGATCAGTAGACCTACGCTTGACATGACCTAAAGACTCTATAAATACCAGCAAAAGCGTCGGAAGGTGAACCCCACAACACCAGCAAAATACAAGCTCATCGGAGAAAGCATGCCGGAGATATCGACCTTTGAGTTCGTGACTCTGTGGGCACGAACGCACTCAAAATGGCAGACAACAAAGGGATTGCGGCCCGACCACCAAAACGATTGGGCCGGGCTGCGGAGATTGAGCAGAGGACTGGCTTCTGGCAGGGTGCCCGCTGGAGCACATGTTTGAAGCAGCGTTTGCCCGTGTCAAGTTGCAAGTTACTGTAAGCCCCTGAGCAGAGGAGCGAGAGGTGAGAGGGATACTGTAGCCGCAGGCAGAGGCTTTCCGAACGTTCTATCGGAAAGGACCTGCTGCGCGACGCTGATGCTGCCGGGTGCCGCGAGGCAATGATTATAGGGAGCGGCTGACTGGACACATCCCTGCTCGGACCATAAGCGCGAGAGACTAGTCAATACATATGTGACTACCAGACGAAACACTGTAGCAGAGGCAGTGGGTGCGCCGCAAGAACTTGTAGCTACATAAGTAGCAGATTCTTATACTTGAACGGGGAGTTCAGGACGGCCTCGGGGCGGATGGGAGCATGCGATGGTATGAGAGTCGCGCTGGGGGTGAGACCACTGGGATTCTTGCATAAATGACAGCTGGGGCCGAATGACGGCTGTTCGCCATTGAAGCCGGCAGTTAATAACTGCAAAAATGGACACCTTGTAGCAATGTCCACGGGAAGATACATGAGTAAGCCACTGGGCTGGTGCTGATGCTTTATAAAATAAAGGGGCACACAGAAGTAGGAGTTACATGAACTCTGAGGTGCCAAGGATAAGCAAATGACCCTGAAGAGTGAACGTCTGGACATTGGGTGTTACCATAGGAGAGCACGGTGTACAGGGCTGATCCAAGCTATTGATGACACAGGAGTGACCGCTGCGAACGCAAGCAGTAGCGTGCAGAGCACAAGGAGCCCAAGAGATGGATGGTCATGCTGGTGTTCAGAAGTAGTCTCCAAGAAGCAGTAAAGACAATTAGAAGCGTGGGAGGACACAGCCCACCCGAAGACATAGCTTAACAAACACAAACATATACAGAGGCTCCTCAAGGACAACGGCCCTAGGGCTGGAGTGACACACTGGTGTCACAGTAATGCAGAGAAGCAGAATTGCTACGCCACGGACCAAGTAACCTCAGACACATAACTGAGATTGCAAGATGCGGGTGAGGAACCACGAGCAAGAGCAAAAACAAACAATCCACGATGGAAGCATTTGCCAAGACACAGCAGTCTCCTGCGGCGTCAACGCACAGTGGCGCGACAGCACCCGCGCAGAGTACCTTAGCGACTGAAAACCACCAGATGCTAGCGGCTATAACAGAGCTGAGAGACTCCTGGGGGATATCAATGGTGGACCTTCAAACTTCCTTGGAGGCTAAAATAGACGCAGAAGGCATAGAAGTCACCAAACTGCTACAAGATGTTAGGACGCTGGCAGAGAGAACAAGCAGCCTGGAGAGTGCGGTGAAAACCAACACAGACACCAGCACCAACAATACAAAGGAGGTTCACATACTGACGCAACAGGTGGCTAACCTGGAGAACCGTGCGGAGGAAGCTGAAGGGAGGGCGAGAAGGAACAATATCCGCGTGGTCGGACTGCCGGAGGGGGAGGAAGGTCAAGACCCTACAGACTATGTGGAGAACTTGATCCTGCAAGAAATAGGGGCCGACAAACTCTCGCAAGGATTTACAGTGGAGCGAGCACATAGAGCCCTCGTGAGGAAAGCGAAGCCTGGGGCCCTCCTCGTGCGATAATTGCAAAGATACTGAACTATAAAGATCGCAAGAAGATTTTGGAGTACTTTCGTAAAGGGGGGAACGATTGAAAGGGCTTCAAACACCATCATGGCGTATCCTGACTAAACAATGTTAGTCCAGAGGCAACGGTACAGCTATGTGGCAATCAAGAGGAAGTTACGCATGGCCAGAATCAAATACATGCTTCTGTACCCCGCAAAATTGAAAGTGTTGCACAAAAGCAGAATGTTCTTTTTTGACACCCCAGAGGAAGCAGCGGCATGGCTGGACCTACAGGGTTGCCCGGAACGAGATGCGGAGCAGGCCCAGGAGGAGCACGATAAGTGATTGGGATATTATATGCATATTGAAATGACACAGAGTGGGTACCCCAACAGGGACTAGGATAGTGATAATGATAAAGGGGTGCAAACGAATAATGCTGATACCTGGCTGTGATATCCTTGACTTTGTTGAACTTAGAGGACTGGAATATAGAATATTGAGTACATACGTAAATTGAGTAGCAATGTGTGGTTGAATTAAAGCGGATAGGAGCGGCAGGACGAAGGCACCCTGCCCCCGAGTAGTAGTAGCAGTAGCAGTAGTAGTAGTAGGATAGCCATTAGGGCGACCTCACCCTGCTGAGCTGCGAGTACAGGCTATAGCCAGAAAGAGCTAGATGCGGAGGTGCCTGAGATCCAGGGATGGAGCTGGGCAACAGTTGGGGAGGGGTGATGTTGGGGATGGGAAGGGAGGTGGGAGGGGGGAGATTGGGGAGTTTGGTGTGTTTTTGGTTAAGGGGAGTTTAAACTGGGGAACGAGCCTATATAGACTGAGATGGAACTTAGATTTGGACTGCACCGGTGGGGGGCGGAGTGGAACTCTAATAGGCCATGGGGGACCTTAAAATAATTACCTGGAATGTTAGGGGGCTCAATATTTATTTAAAGAGGAACACGGGAGGCTGCCTGGAGGTGACCTCTCGCCGTGAGATTGTTAGCTGCCTGTCACCTGGCACCATGGGTGCCCACCTCGCCCGACGCTACCTGGGCGACCCGGAGCCCGACCCTCTGAACCTACCCACCTTCAGCCCCGAGCTGGGCTTCCCGGAGGAGCGGAAAGAGAGAGTTTGATTTTGCTGAGTAGGGCGGTCTGAATATTGGAGCACCAGGCTTTGTAAATCAGATAGAAGGCAATCGAGAGAAGAAAAGCACACCAAATACACTAACTGAGCAGGGCCTGCCTGACCCTGTCCACAAGAGGTGCCTGACTCGCCCATGCCGGGCACATCGCGGTACGATATCGAGGCTGAACCTCGATTTGAAACGAAAGAACCGCCGGCAGGCGGAATCGCCGGCGGCCAGTCCTAAGGCCATACAAAGGCCTGTTCTGCGCCTGTTGAGCGGAGTGCCCATCAACACGGAGCAACTTGCAACCTACCCACTACCAGAACCCTCCCGCATAAAGAGAACGCATTGTAAGTACTTGCAAGTACCGGGACATTACTGTACGCATGGACTCTTAGCCACCCCCACTCAGTTGGGTCTATGGTCTCTAGTGCTACTCACATACCCTATGGTCGTATTTAGACCACGCTACTGTGTTGTGCCCTATGGTCGCATTTAGACCACGCTACTGTGTTGTGCCCTATGGTCGTATTTAGACCACACTACTGCGTTGTGCCCTATGGCCGCATTTAGACCATGCTACTGTGTTGTGCCCTATGGTCGCATAGTGACCACGCTACTGTGTTGTGCCCTATGGTCGCATAGTGACCACGCTACTGTGTTGTGCCCTATGGTCGTATTTAGACCACACTACTGTGTTGTGCCCTATGGCCGCATTTAGACCACGCTACTGTGTTGTGCCCTATGGCCGCATAGTGACCACACTACTGTGTTGTGCCCTATGGTCGCATTTAGACCACACTACTGTGTTGTGCCCTATGGTCATATTTAGACCACACTACTGTGTTGTGCCCTATGGTCGCATAGTGACCACACTACTGTGTTGTGCCCTATGGTCGTATTTAGACCACACTACTGTGTTGTGCCCTATGGTCATATTTAGACCACACTACTGTGTTGTGCCCTTTGGTCATATTTAGACCACACTACTGTGTTGTGCCCTATGGTCGCATTTAGACCACGCTACTGTGTTGTGCCCTATGGTCGCATTTAGACCACACTACTGTGTTGTGCCCTATGGTCATATTTAGACCACGCTACTGTGTTGTGCCCTATGGTCGCATTTAGACCACGCTACTGTGTTGTGCCCTATGGTCGCATTTAGACCACGCTATTGTGTTGTGCCCTATGGTCGCATAGTGACCACACTACTGTGTTGCGCCCTATGGTCATATTTAGACCACACTACTGTGTTGTGCCTTATGATCGCACAGTGACCACGCTATTGTGTTGTGCCCTATGGTCGTATTTTAACCATACTATTGTGTTGTGCCTTATGGCCGCACCGATGTCCCTCATCTGCCTATCCTCTGCACGGCGCATTGCCCCTAGCACACACATTATGCTACTTTGCCTTACCGTGATCATGTTCCCCTTCTGTGTCATGCAAAGCAATATACTCTGCAACGGTAACAGCTACTTAACCCATAAAAATGGACTAGCTAGACCCGCCTGCCCAAGACACTACCCTATCGTCTGCCCCACACCATTCCTGCCCACTACTCCAGCCTTCCTCCCGGTCCCACAATCTGCCTATCCTACCTATGACCATGCACAATTTTACGATGTCCTAAACAACAAGAGTGCAGATAGATCCAAGCAGAACCCAACAGACACTAGAGCACCCTGCCCCACCCATCATCACAGCCCCTCCACGATGACTGACCTTACTGTCTCTCAAACAACCACCCTTATCCCTACCGATCACAACAATAGACTTGGTGCCAGAATCCACCACAAAACGAGCAAACGCCCACCTAAACCACCCAACAAAACCAACAAGTACACTATAACCCCCATCATCTCGACCCTCCATACACTAAAAGGAGCTCTTCTAAATGTTAGATCCCTGGTCGCCCATTCTACAGAAGTCGCCGACATCATTCTGACTAACAACCTAGACTTCCTTGCTATGACAGAAACTTGGCTACATGAGGCTGCGGGACCATCCCTTACCCTAGCCATCCCTGACAACTATACTATCCTCAGAGTAGACAGACCTAACTCTCGAGGAGGTGGTGTAGCCCTCATCTTCAAGTCCTCACTCGATATCAGACTAGGCTCCTCTCCTCCACTCAAATCATGTGAACACCTCACAGTTAAACTACAAACCTCCCCAAAGAGTACGATCACTATGCACATAATCTACAGACCCCCGGGCCCACCGGGCTCTTTTGAGGAAGACATCACCTCCCTAGTAGCCGAAAGCTCCAAACCTTCAGCTCAAATAATTATACTGGGAGACTTCAATCTTGGGTTTAATGACCCTCATGACTCCCCCGCCACTGCCCTGGCCACGGCATTAGAGGAGCATGGCCTCCTTCAACTCTGCTCTAAACCCACCCACTCGAAAGGCAGAATCCTTGACTGGGTTACCGCCCTCAATTGCAACATTACCCTAAAGGACCCTGTACAACTCATCTGGACGGATCACCACTTCCTCCCCCTTGACATTAATATAAACAACCTAGTGCACAAAAAGCCTATTATTGCTCCGGCCTGCCAAACTAGGAAAAAGAGCAACATTACAGCTGAAGCCTTAATGCCTCTGGTGACCCCCATTCTGAACGCCCTACCAAATACAACTGACTTAAACTCGATGGTCAACACCTATAATGACTCCATGGCTAAAGCTATCGACACCATTGCCCCACTAAAAATGCGTAAAGGGAAACCTAAAGCGCACCCGAATACATGGTACACCCCAGAGCTCAAACTTCTCCGACTACAAAAAAGCAAACTGGAATCACTATGGAAATCGGTGCCTTCAGCAGACAATAGAACTAACCTCACCAACTTCTCCACCCACTACAAAAATGATATCACGCGTGCTAAGAAAGAATCTCTTAATTCCAGGATTTCACAGGCAGGCTCCAGCACAAAAGAGCTCTTTAACATCTTAAAGGAATTAGAAAACCCCACTCCTCCTGAAGATACCTGCACAAAGGATAAACCTTGGTGCACAGGGATCCAGCAACGCCCTTGCCAACAAAATCTCAGGGCTCCAAACTAAAATTGAAAACAAACGGCAACAGCTCACTCACGACCCCTCCTCCAGACCCACCCATCCCCCACTCACCGCCTCTAGCTCAGGCTTCACCTTCAAAAAGGTGACCACACTTGAAGTACAAAAAATTATAGCATCCTTGAAACCCTCGAACTGCAAGGGGGATAGCTGCCCCGCACAGATAATCAAGGATGCTGCCAGGGATCTCTCCCCCTTCATTACCAAATTAATAAACTTGTCTTTTTCTAACAATATGGTCCCAAGTAATCTGAAACAATCCTGGGTCCTACCCTTGCTAAAAAAACAGACCCTCGACCCAGACATACCCACAAATTATAGACCCATTACCACTGTCCCATTTTTACTAAAGATCCTTGACAGAGTGGCCTATTTACAAATTCAGGATTACCTTGAAACTAACCGATTACTAGGTACTCGCCAATCTGGCTTTCGTCCCCAACATGGGACGGAAACGGCCCTTGTTGATCTCAAGAGCCAGATAGACGAAATCAAAGATAAAGGGAGAGCTGCTATCCTGCTTCTCCTCGACCTTTCCGCTGCCTTTGACCTGGTTGACCACAAAATCCTGTGCAACCACCTATCATCGGCAGCACACTTCTCCCACTCGGCGGTCACATGGATCCAATCCTTCCTGGACAATAGGACCATGCGAGTCTTCTCACCCATTGCAGCAGCCGACCCTATTCCCATTACCTGCGGTGTCCCACAAGGATCGTGTGTTTCACCCACCTTGTATAATATATTCACAAAGCCCCTATTCGATAAACTGGACCATCTGGGTGTCACCTACACTAACTACGCAGATGACACCCAGATACTCCTCACTTTATCAGGCAACCACAACACGGATGCCAACAGGATCGGTGAAGTCTTCTCCATCGTTCAGGCATGGATGGCCACACATGGCCTCTGCCTGAACGATGACAAGACCGAACTGCTCCTTGTCGGCTCACCCAACACTATCCGGAATCTCAGCCCGAGCTACTCTAGCTTCATCATTGACAGCAACACCATTCCCACTGCCAAAAGTGTAAAAACTCTTGGTTTCTATCTCGACACTAACACCAACCTCGCCAAACAAATTAATATGACCGCCTCAGCCACTGCTTACACTGGGAAACTAATCAGAGCCTGCAGACCTCTGATATCCCCCAACAATTGCCTTACTCTACCCAGAGCACTTATACAATCCAAACTGGATTATTGCAACAGCCTGTATGTAGGTGCCAATAAAATGGTTGTTGACAAACTACAAGTTCTACAAAATAATGCACTCCGCGCCGCCCTTAATATTCCCAGAAGAGAACACATCTCAGCCACAAGAATCACATGCAAATGGCTCTCCATCCAACAAAAAATAGACCTAAAAACTATCTGCCTCACCTACAAAGCTCTCAACCACCTGGCCCCACCTTATTTAACCGATAAATTCATCTTAAGACAGAATATTAGAACCACCAGATCCTCTAATACACTACAACTGACAGTGCCCAAATACTCCCTCAAAAGAGCCGGCGGATCCAGTTTCCCAGTTCTAGCTTCACAATTATGGAACACTATCCCATCGGACATCAAATCTACCCCTACATTTCAACCTTTCAGAACTAAGATCATCACCTGGTTACTTAACAATTAACTAGCACCGTATGTATGTATATCACTCAGTCTACTATAACTGCTGTCATAACCGATGTTGTAACTATACTTACATTGCACAATTGTACAAATGTTCCTACCTATGCCTGTAACCTGATGCTCAAGCGCCCATATACCTCTGGGTCAGGTGCGCTATATAAATAAATAAACAAACAAACAAACAAACAAACAAGGTCATGCTGTACCTGCGTAGGCAAAAGATAGACATTGCACTGCTGCAAGAGTATCACCTAACACGGGAGAAGATGGAGATGATTGCTAAGAAATGGAAGGGGGTTGTGGCGGGCTCATCATATTCTGCTTATGCTAGGGGAGTGCTTATTTGGGTGGCGCGCGGATGTCCCGTTTCAGCTGTTGCAGGAGATAGCTGAGACGGATGGGAGGATGGTTATAATGAGGGGACCGGTGGAAAATAGGGAGATAAGCATCGTAAATACATACGCCCCGAATCAAAATACAGTGGCATACTTCAGAACACTGTGTACTAATCTTAGCATGTGTATGGGGAGTGCAGTGATTTGGGAAGGGGACTTTAACTATGTACTAAACCCAAGGGTAGATAGATCGGATGGGAAGATGGATAGACCCGCCCCAGCTGCTAAAGCGCTGCAGACATTACTGGATGACTTTGGTTTGGGAGATGCGTGGAGGATGAGACACCCCCAGGAAAGGCAATATTTGCATTATTCTGCCCAGCAGCAGTTACATACGAGGCTGGACTATGTCTTTGCTACACATGAGGTAATAACAGAGATTACACAAATAGAGTATAAAGCAAGGGTCCTTTCGGACCACTCGCCCCTGATCCTCGGATGGCAATACCGCCCCCCCGAGAGCAAGGATTCCGACATGGCGCCTATGAGCGGAGGCACTGAGAAACCCCTTTTTTAGGGAAGATATGAGGGAGGAGATTATAAACTATTTTGAGACGAATACTGGTAGTGTGGACTCGGCGGGAACACTGTGGGAAGCCTTTAAGGTTCTGATGAGAGGGGTAGCCATAGCAAAATCTAAAGGTCTGCAAGGAGGGATCCTGGCTGACCCACGGGAGACAGAAGAGAAACTGGAAAAGGCATTGAGGGGAGGAAGTAGCACTAAGGAGGAAATGAAATTGATACTCAGGCTGCAGCAGCAATTGTGCAGAGTACTGGGAAAGACTGTGTAACCTCATCTATAAAAAATATATAGAGAGAGACAGCATGTGGGAGGGGATAAACCAGGAAGGGTCTTGGCATAAGAGCAAAACCCCCAGATCCATGATTAGAACAATAACGAGGGAAGACGGCAGTGTAGCTGACACTCAAGAGGGAGTCAATCAGGAGTTTGCAGAATATTATAGGTTAGTATATGGAGACGATGGTAAGAGTAGTCGCGCGACGATAATAACATTGGCGGATATAGGACTGCCAAAGATATGTGCGGAGGAAAGAGAGGAGTTAGATGCACCGATTACCTTGGAGGAGCTAGAAGAGGTGGTGAGACAGCGCCCACTAGTAAGACCCCTGGGGCAGATGGACTCCCAAGTGAATTTTATAAAGTATATAAAGAAGAGGTGCTTCCCCCACTGTTAGAAATGCTAAATGAAGCGTTTGAGTTGGGAAGATTGCCAGGGTCACTCAGAGAAGCGATTATAATACTGCTTCCCAAACCTAACAAGCCTGGGCATAGCTGCGGTTCCTATAGACCCTTGTCGATGTTGTATCAAGACAGCAAGATATTGACGGCTGTTTTGGCAAATAGACTGAAGAGGGTTATTGGTAAACTAATGCACCCCGATCAGACGGGTTATGTCCCAAATAGGAATATATCCAACAATCATAGACGCTCCAACGAGTTATTGAGTTTGGGAGCGAAAACGAGGGTGAAATGTCAATTGTGTCCTTGGACGTAATAAAGGCCTTCGACTCGGTCAAGTGGCCATGGCTGCTGGCGGCCCTGGAGTGCTATGGGTTGGGGCCTGGATATATACGGTGGGTGAAAATATTATATAGTGAACCGCTGGCCAGAGTCAAAACGGGTGCAGTGATATCGGAAAGATGGCTGTTTTGCAGGGGTACCAGACAAGGATGTCCGTGGTCTCCAATGCTCTATATATTGGCCCTGGAACCCCTAGCAATATATTTGAGACAACAATATGATATCATAGGCATTGAGGTGAGAGGGGAATGACACCTGATCTCCCTATATGCGGATGACATGCTGCTGTACTTGCGGCACCCGGAAGAAAATCTCCAATACATTTTAGAAGTGATGGAGAGATATGCAGGGTTGTCTGGTATAGCGGTGAACCCTCAGAAGTCTAGCATGTTCCCATTGGGTGGACATAAAGGGATACTATTGGAACAGTTACAGATACCATGGGCGGTTAGTACATTTCAGTATTTAGGGATAGATGTATACCACACAGTGGAAGAGGAATATTGGCACAACACGAAGGTAGCCATTAAAAAAATCGAAAATTGCATGCGATTCTGGGTGAAGTTGCCCTTAGCAATGATGGGACGTGGCGCAATGCTAAAGATGGTGGTCCTACCTAGGCTTTTGCATTATTTTGGGAATATACCACACCTGATACCCAAGAAGTTCTTCACCAAACTGAACAGTATGTGCAGGGATTTCCTGTGGCATGGCACGCGAAACAGAGTGGCACTATGGAAGCTACAGAACTTTTACGAGAAAGGGGGGATAAAACTGCCTAATTATGAGGTTTATTATGTAGCAAGCCAACTACAGTATGTTGCCAATTGGCTCTCTGATGAAGGGACCTTCGAATCCAGGCTGTTTGGACAAGATTGTGTCCCATTTTACTTGAAAGAGATGATGTAGTTGCCCAAGGCAGAAATGGAAGGGCGTCCCAATATGATGATACTTGGGTGGAAGATGTGGCGTAGGGCATGCCAGATGATGGAGAACCCATCCCCATGTTCCCCGCAGGTACCACTAGTTGCACTAACAGGGGGAGAAGAACAGCTAAGGATGATAATCAGAAACCACTGGGAACCGGTTGGGTTGGCGACAATGGGCGATATCTGGCGAGAGGGATCTATCATAGACTTTGAGGTGCTGGGGGAGGAAACTATGTTACACACGGGCCAGTATATTACGTGTTATAGAATGGTGCCGAGAATTAAGAGAACATGGCCCGAAGTTGTACTGGAGGAAGAACCAGATGCTACCATAGATATAATATACGACATAGCGGAGGGGGGACATGAGATATCTAGAATATACGAGATGATGATGTCTAAGGTAGGGAAGGAGGTCACACAATTGAGACAAGACTGGGAAGCGGAAGTAGGAGCCCCGATGGAGGACAGGGATGTGGGAACGAGTTCAGGGGTACCATAAGAAGTTGTTGAGGAATGCGAGATTAAAGCAGATACAACTGTATATTACGCATAGGGCGTACATGACGCTCCAGAGGATATCTAGGTTTGAAAACGCAGGACGGCAAGCATGCCCTAAATGTGACGAGGAGAGGGCGGGTATGGTGCATATGTTTTGGTCATGCCCGGGTATTGAACGTTTCTGGAGCGAAGTGGCGCAAAAACTAGCAGAGAAGGGGGTCAAGATTGTAGTTGATACATTGTGGGCCTGTTTGTTGGGGGGGTTCCCAAGATCGCAGATCAAGCATGTGAGTAAACTGAAGGATCTGGCAAATGTGCTTGCAAAGAGGAGAATTGCTATGGGGTGGAAGACATGCCACAGACCGTGAGTGGAAGTGTGGTAGAAAGACTTGCAGAAATGGGCGGATGCAGAAACCATGGTATGGCAAGAAGCGAACAGCGCAAGGGGGGAGGAGGAGGAGACCGAGACCCTGATGGCCTGGAAATTATTAATAGCAGAGTTGTTTGGGTCCATACGAGACCCGGCAGAACCCATGGAAGGGGAGACCCTACCACAAGATGCAGGAACGGAATGTGAAAAGCAATAGGCTCGTAATGGGGGGTGGGATAAGGGAAGTAGTGTTTAGAAGTAAGCAATGTACAATTGAACTGTTGATATATGCACTGCATGTTTGGTTTGTATTGTTTGTTTGAAGAAATTAATAAAATTGTTTCTAAAAAAAACATTAAAGAAATGTCAAGAAACAAAATGGCAACTTGAGTTTCGGCTTAATTGGCCAGACTTATTTCACAGCGCTGAGCCTTCCTCAGTGCGGAAAAAGAGAATGATGCACGCTTGGGTTGGTGTTGAACTCCTGTCGGGAATACAGAAACATATATGTTGGTTGAGATAATCCATTCACCTAGTGACCAACACTGACACATCTAGTGGAATATAGCCATACTTGTATTTTCGTTTTGTTTCTTTTTTTTCAGAAGGTATGCAAATATTTATAGCAACCACGCAGCAAGGCTTGGGTCCTCAGCTCTGTTCATGGATTATACATGGTTAAAAAGAGAGAATGGAACAAATCCCAGATTAACTGTTCCCAAACACACTGGACACAAAGGCAGAACAAATTGCAATAAAGAAGAAAGCTTGCCGGAGAAAATGCAATGCCATCAAAGTGTAGAGGGAATATTTTACCTAAAGTCGGCACGTTATGTCAGATCCAGTCAGAAAGATCATAAAAGCAGATCCCACGGTGATCATGATTCATCGCACATAATGCTCACAATGAAGCTTGTTTCCAATTGCTGGTGCAAATGCCCTTGTTTACTCTCTGAAATATGAAAATGTAACATTGCTGGGGCAGCAAGCATGTAAACCTGCTGCTTATGTCTGGTGAAAGCCAATGAAGTTGTAGGGTTTAAAGTTGCATAAAACGTGAAAAGGCCGGCAGGCAACCACACGCCTGCGCTTTCCCCCCCTGACGCCCTAAAAAGTCTCCCCTTACCTTGGTTGCATGAGTTAGAGTTAAGTTCGCCGTGGGAAGATGAAGCAGTGAAAGAACCATCATGCCTACCGGCGGCTTCTTAATGCTGCCTGTTTAGTGCATACACGTCATGTGACTGCCAGAGTCACATGACACAGAGGAGTCAACATGAGATGGCACGTCCATCTTTTTTTTAAGAACTTTATTTTTGGTATTTAAAACATGATACAACTTCACACCCACATTAGGGTGGACTAAAACTTTGCGCCTTGACCCGGAACCCACCTGTTGCCCCTCCCCCCCCCTCACAACTCCGTCCCCCTGAAACAGCGTCCTCTATAATTGAACTAGTGCCCCCTCCAGCCAACACATCGAGGATGTGGAGTCAATCTGGTTCAGTCCTCACCGGGGGGGGTGTCCTCCGAGTCTGAAGATGTAGATGCGTGCTCAGTCGCTTCGCCCATCAAGAACAGGGTCAGTGGCCCCCAGATGTCTGGGGGTCGGGCGTGCAGCGGGAGTAATTTAATGAAGTCCGTTTCTACATCCTGGTAATATAGCAAGTCTTTGCGCCAGGCCTGGGCCGACGGGGGGGGGCCTCTGCCCCATGCCATGGCGACCCTCCTACGGGCCAGAGTTAGCATCACCCCCGCCAGTTTCCTTATTGGAGCGGAGAGCAGCCTAGTCATGCCCAACATAGCCGCTGTATGACTTGGTTGTATTGGTTCTCCCACAACAGCCGCAGTTGTCTTCAGAACTTGATTCCAGAAAGGCGAGAGCTCGGGACACTCCCAGGCCAGGTGAGTAAAGTTTGCAGAGACCAGCCCACATCTGATGCATTTCGCTTCTGTGTCTGGGTGATGCTTGTTTGTCTTCGCTGGTGTGTGATATGTTTGATGGAGAAATTTGAAGTGGATGAGTTTAAGGCGTGAGTTTAGCGCCACTTTCTGAGTTTGTTTCAGGCAGAACAACCAGTCTTCATCGGAAATCTTAACCTGTAACGACTTCTCCCATCTGGCCTTTGCACCTGAGATGGCGAGGGATGAGCCGGGGGTGAGAGCCTTGTATATCTGCGACACCAGCCTGCCCTCGCTCTGCGCTTGGATGACGTTATGCAGTAATTGCCATGTTGGTGGCTGACGAGGGAAGTCTGGTAGTAGAGTCTGCATTGTGTAGCGGGTTCTGAAGTAGAGGAATACGTCCAGAGCCGTGTCTCCTCCTTTACTTTTTGCTTGCTGTGGTGTTAGAAAACCCTCCTCTGTGAAGAGATCCCCCAGTGTTCGTATGCTCAGCTTGTCGACCCACCTGTGGAACACTGTCTCCGAGGTCAGCGGGACTCCGGGAATAAACTTGATAGGTAGGAGCGGGGAGTACCGTGACTGCACCCCGAGCTTCCGGGCCAGCGTCTTCCAAGCCTTGTACGTTATGAGCATCACATTCATCGTGGCACTGGGCACTGGCGTTTGACTAAGGACGATTGCAGTTAGGAAGTTAGGTGTTGCAAGGGCACGCTTAACTTGTACATGAGGTCGGATCGCCGGGGAGGCGTACCAATGGCTGAGGAACTGTGCTTGGGCTGCCAAATAGTATCTTTCCAGGTCCGGCAGAGCCAATCCCCCCTCGGAGACTGGGAGTGTTAGTGTGGTGTATGCCACTCTCGCTGGCTTACCCGCCCAGAGTAATTCAAGGACCAAGCGTTTCAATTTTTTCCAGAAGGATTGTTGCAGCGACATTGGAATATTGTTGAAGAGAGATAATAGTTTGGGTAAAATCACCATCTTCACCAGGGAGATCCTGCCCCAGAGGGTTAGTGGAAGAGACTTCCAACGAGAGATCTTGTCCTGAAGTGATTTGACCACCACTTCATAGTTATCCCGGAACACTTCCTGACGATTTAGAGATAGCTGTATCCCGAGGTACCTGACTCCGGAGCACTTCCATGTGAGGTTGAAGTCGTCTGAGAACTGTTTGGTGGCTGGTGTTAGGGGGAATACGATGGATTTTGCGTGGTTGATTTTTAATCCCAATGCTGCTCCGAACTTGAGGACTTCTCTCATGACTGGGTTAAGATTTTCTTCTGGGTTTCGGATGAATAGTGCTACGTCGTCGGCGTAGAGCGAGATGATGAGCTTGTGGGGGCCTATAGTAAGTCCTCTCTGCTGTCTCTGTTCCCGCAGATTGGAGGCTAGAGGTTCCATCACCAGGGCGAATATTAAGGCCGAAAGTGGGCAGCCTTGTCTTGTGCCTCGTTGCAGAGCTATTGGGGCCGACTTGGCTGTACCAACAATAATGTTGGCACGAGGCTTGGAATACAGGAGGGAGACCAGGTTAATAAAACGGGCGCCTAGGCCCATTCTAGTGAGCACCATAAACAGAAAAGGCCTCTCGACCGAGTCAAATGCCTTTTCGGCGTCGAGAAGCACCGCCACGGCTTGCAGTGAGGGGTCCAGTGCGGCCATGACACCGAACATTCTCCTAAGACCAAACGTCGTGTTGCGGCCTGGGATGAAGCCGGCTTGGTCCGCCAGAACAAGGGCAGGCATCAATGGTATCAACCTCCTGGCCAGCACTTTGGCAAGTATTTTATTGTCTAGATTGAGGAGAGATATTGGTCGGTATGATGAGCAGTCCTCTGGAGATTTGCCAGTTTTGTGTAGAAGAATAACATTTGCTTCACAGGTCGTAGGGGGCAGGTGCCCTCTTTCCAGTGCTTCCGCATATACTGCCTCCAGGAGGGGGGCCAAGGTGCCCGCAAAGGACTTATAGAATTCTCCCGTCAGTCCGTCGGGGCCCGGCGCTTTGGAGCTGGGGAGGGACTTTATGGCTTCTAAGATCTCTTCTTGCGTGATCAATTCGTTTAGGGGTTCTCGGAGAGGATGTTCGACCCAGTAGAGTTCCGTGTCTTGCAGGTACTCCAGTGGGGCAGTCGACGACTTGTTGAGTTTAGCACTATATAGTTCTTGATAGAAGACCCTGAACTCCTCCGCTATCCTGTCATCGGTATAGACTAACTCTCCCGTGGTGGTCCGGATCGTCTCGATGTGTGCACTTCTGTTGTCGGCTCTGATTAAGTTTGCTAGAAGGGCCCCAGGCTTTTGGCCTTCTCCGTACTGACGAGCTTGGCTATTACGATTCAGGAATTTGACCTCACGGTCTGCTGCTAGATTGAATTTCGTCAATTCTTCTTTCAGGGCTGCTGATATTTTGGGATCCTCCCCATTAATGACTTGACGCTCGAGGTTCTTTAGTCTCCCTTCGCTGTTTGTGAGCTCGCGCTTGATGAGCCGGTGGATGCCATTTTCCTTGGCGTGGCAGACTCCTCTAATAAAGCATTTTAGTGCCTCCCAAATTGTGCTAGCGGATGTGACTGACCCAGCGTTGGCATCGAGAAACACCATGATCTCGTCTCTTAGTTCGGAAGCAAACACTTCATCCCTTAGCGAGCCGTTCTTGAAGCGCCATCGTTGTAGTGGTGGTGTCGGCGTGGATGGCTTTAAGTTGAGGAAGATAGGGGAATGATCGGAGATAGTTCTTGGATGTATGCAGCATCGATCGCCTGTCAGAGGGCCACTTGCAGAGATGAAGAGATAGTCAATGCGTGAGCTCGAGTTATGTACAGGTGAATGAAAGGTGAATTCCCGTGAGTCGCCATTGGAGACCCTCCAAATGTCTATCAAGCTGAAGGCGTTGCAGATTTCTTTTATTTGGAGGCCAGCTTTAGTGGGAGGTAGAGGAGAGGGTTTTGATCTGTCCATTAGTGGATCAAGCACAGTGTTCATGTCTCCCCCCCAGATTATGGTTGCAGGATCCTGTTTGGAAAGCTGGGTAAGTACCCATCCGAAATTGTCGGGGCCGTCTGTGTTCGGAGCGTAGGAGTTGACAAAGGTCACCTTCTGTCCGGTTACGATGCCGCTTACTATGACGGCTCTCCCCTCCGCGTCTTTTGCCATGCGTAACAGGCGGAAGCTCATCCTTCTGTGTATAAGTATGGCGACTCCTCTAGAGTAGGTTGAGTAAGAGGAGTAGTATCTGTGACAGCCCCAGCTCTTGGCCCACTGGTGTTCATTCCCTGGCAGAAGGTGGGTCTCTTGAATCATAGCCACGTCGATTTCGTGCCGCTGAGGTATTGGAGGATTTTCCTGGTTTTGGCTGGGATATTGCCACCTCTAATGTTCCACGTTAATACGTTGAATGGTTTGGGTGGGGCATTCTAATTGTCTGCTTTTCGTTTACTACCGTTGGTCTCAGAGAGGTACCGAGAAGAGACTTGTTGGCTTTGGTGCTGATAGCTTTGTAACTTGCTTGAATAGATGACATTGGAGTCTGCCCAGGAGGCGGAGAGCGAGAGGGGGGGTGCGAACCTGTGGCGCTGAACTTTCCTGATGAGCCTTGAGGGCACCGTCCGTGGACAACCCCCCACCAACCCGTGGTGTTTCCCTCTTCCTGGTGGGCAACCCCCAACTGGCCCACAGAGAGATCCCACCTAATCCCTTTGAAACAAACAGCGTAACAATTGGAAACCATGTCGCTGTGAAAACTGTACCCCCGAGGGACTCAGCTTAGAGACCTACTGGTAGCCGAGTGCACCCTGGGGAATAAACTGGAGCTGTGCTAGGGGCGCCAGGGGCCCTCCAAGCGACCCTGCCCCGCATTGAAATCACTATGACTTGAGCCTGTTTCCGCCGTATCGTCTTGCGAGTTTTCACTCCGCCCCTGGTCGCTCCGGACTATGGTGGATTCCTGTTATTTCTGTCTCTTTGGGGCCTGGGACGGTTGGAATTCGGGTCCGGGCAGCCCATCTGATCCAGAAACATGCGTGCATCCTTGGGTGTTTGGAAAAAGTGGACCCTTTCTCCATGCTGCACTCTGAGCCGTGCTGGAAAGAGCATCGAATATGGTAATTGATTGGCACGGCGTCTTTGTTTGATGGCGGTGAAGGATTTCCTCTGGGTTTGTACCGTGGGAGAGAAGTCCGGATAGAAATGAATTATGTCCCCATCATGAAGGAGCTCTCCTTTCTCTCTTGCCAGGCGGAGGATAGTGTCTCGGTCTTTGTAGTTGAGTAACCTGGCAATAATAGGTCTGGGTGGAGCGCCGGGGGCCGGTCGGATCGATGGAATCCTGTGAGCTCTCTCCACTATAAACATTGGGGACAGTGCTTCCCTACTGAAGAGTGATGAGCAGAGCGACTCCACGAACTCCTCCATTCTACTTTGCGGCTGATGTTCTCTCACCCCGACGATTCTTATGTTATTCCGTCTTGAACGACCTTGGAGGTCCTCACATTTAGCTATTGTTGCCTTCATTTGGGTTTCGAGTTGCGAAACTTTGGTTGAGAGGGATGACGTGCCATCATCCAGATTTGACACTCTTTGCTCGACCTCGTCTAGACGTTCTGTGTGAGTGTCTATGCGGTGTTGAAGGAGGTCTACCTTGGAGGCGAGGCCGTCCATTTTGTTGTTCAGATTACCGATGCCTGCCTTCAGGTCTAAAAGGAGTTCTTTTATTTCAAATGTATTGCCCTCTGGTTCTGTCGGGGGCGAACCACCGGGAGCGGGTGGTTGGTCTTCCGGCTGGACGTGGGCTCTTGGAGTCACGCCGCCCTCAAAAGTTAATTTCCTCTGAGACTTGTCGTTTTTCCCCATTTCGGCTGTGGGGCCGGTGCGCTTTAAGTGAGAGCTGTTGTATTGTAAGGCCTGGGGTGGGCAGAAGTTGTCCGGTTGCTCGGTTCTGGGCGAGTTATAGTTCAATAACAAAATGGAGCTCCGTTTTTGGATTGCGTTCTGCGCGCACTAGGGGGCTGATGTGGTTTGATTTGGGTGAGGGGTTGGCGACCAGCTGTGGTGGCCGGTCCGGCCACCGGTGGGCTCTCTCTAAAATGGTGTCGACACTGCGGTGGGGTGACGGAGGGCGAAGTTCTCTGTTGGATGCCGCCTTGCGTCGGTGACCGTCCCGACTGGCTGTGTAGCGGATGTCGGGGCGCCGAGGTGCCGGAGGGGTGCAGGAAAATAACGCCCCCGGAGTGTTGGGTAGCTAGTCAGAACCGAAGCATCAATCCAAAGTGGAGGGGAACGAGGAGGGCCGGATCATCCAGGGGTATTCCCTGCGACTCTCTCCTCCGCCGATCCGAACCAGGCCCCTGGCTCCCCTCGAGGCCGAAGCCTCAGTGCGCCGGCGGGAACTCCACAGCCCCGGATCGTGGCCTCCTGCGGCCGGGGCTAACTGGGGGGGGGGCCCGGCTGGGGGGGTGGTCGGGCCGGCTCGGGGCCAACTTCAGCGCAGTGCGCGAACCCCCCCCCCCGTACCTGGTGTCTCTGCTGGTCTTCCGGCCTCCCTCTTCCGAACTCCGGCGGGGCCAACTGGGGGCGGGCGGGCACCGATGTAGGCCGCGCGCCTGGCGGATGCTGAGCCCGCACCGCCGGACCCCCGTCGCTCGCTCCCGCGCTGGGCTCGGTCCACGCCGAGTGGGGTAGACCCCCCCGGCGGCGTGGTATAGGCGCTCGTGGTCGGCTGGACGTGGGCTGCGGTTTCCCTTGCTCCGGCGGGCTAGCTGTGTAGGGCTCAGACTCAGAGCCTCAAGGGTCCCGAACAGGCATGGAGAGGCTGATTCTCGTTGGAAAAACACCGGCAGGCAGCTGGGTAGATCAGGGAGACAGGAGACGGGGAGTTGGGGCTGTGCAGTGCAGGAAACAGCAGGATTATTAAGGATTGATGCGGGGCGATTGCGGGTGCTCAGGCCAAGGCGGCCATCTTGGATGGCCCTCTAGCGCCCTCTTGGCACGTCCATCTTTGAATGGACAAAATGTTGCCTACACTACTCGGTAATGCCAGAAATGGAATGGTATCCAAACAATCAAATGAGCAAAAAACAGGAATTCCTATAAAAAAAGAAAAATAGTAAACCAGACAATACTTAATGAATTCTGAAAATCTAACAGCAGTGACCAGTTAGAAGAGGTGGCTTTCTGAAATGGAGCAACCCTGCATTAGATAAGACACACACAGGATATCTAGTAGGGTAATGGGGAGCAGACAACGCCCTCTTTCAAGACAGACGAGGCCTATTGTATAAATGTCCTGTAGACAAAAGATGCACAACCAGGGGTAGGACAGCTTGACAGGGCAGAGACCCACTTGCTCAAAATGAAACTAGTCGGGAATAAGACCATCTCGTGATGTGCCACCACTGTCTAACTAAACACTGCTAGAGATAGAGATAGTACTTTGAGCAGACTGCAGTGTATAGTGTGCCCATAAGGTGGGTGTGGAGACATGCTAGACTGAATAGTGTTGTCACACATTTAAATCTGAGGTAATTCAATTTTGTTATTTACAAATTTACCAAATGTACGACTACTGCCTAGCTTGCCCTCCTACAAACTAAACTAAACCCTCATGTACTTTCTACCCCTAGGTAGCGCTGATGGGCCGCTTATCTAGGGTGAGAGGATAGTTGAAGAAGCTTGCCCTAACACTTGTCTAATACAATTATTAATATTTAGTTAAAAGGCACATGTAACAAAACTTGTAACATGTGTCAACTGCTTGACAAATGAAGTAGTTTCAAGTTTATTCGTCTTCTATGTCAAGCAGGTATTTAAGAGGTCTGTTTAAAAATGTTACCAATCTTCAAATATCTAGTACAGAGTCCCTGTAACAACGGACTGAGCTGTCTCGGTATGGGCAAAGACTGATATGTAGTGGACATTTCTCTTCTGTGAAAACCTGGTGAGCTAAAGACTCTGAGACTCTAAACCGGGATATAGGCCGGTAGTAGAGAGACTCCCAGAACCCCCTTTTTTTTGCATATTAAATAGCTTTGGGTTTTCACCCTAAGTTACTAGGGTAATCCAGACGTGGAACCCTTGCTCACTGTTCTTAGAGAGGCACAGCTCCACCTCACTGAAGAGGCCCAACCAGGCTCTTCAGGCTGAAACCAGGCTCTTCAGGCTGAAACACGTGTCTGGGGTTGCTGTTGGTAATCTTGTTCAGAAGAGAATTGCCAGGCATTTCGGTGTTAAAATAGGTACCAATCGCAATTTTATTCAATATTAATTCATACAAAGCAAAACATATCCCAACTTCAGGCATTCAAAAAAAGACACTCGATCCAAAACAATTATTTCAACATTATGTTCCTACAATTAATGTGGAGTTTGTGGATGGACTCTAAAGACATGCACATGCTGAATGGCAACTTCAGAGGTGATATACCCCCGCAGCCGGTGATTGATTACATCTTCGTCTCCAGTAATTTTCTCCCTTTAGTGACAATGTTTCAAGTGATCAAAACAACCAACAGCGATCACCTCCTCCTGCTCCTTTTGAAATGGGCTTCTGGATCTGACCACCGGGAAAGCATGTCCACAGCTGTCGACGTGTGTAGCGGTGGGTCTCACCTGAAACTATCTAACAGTATAAGGAAGCGAACCATGGACATTGATGAAATAACATGTCCGACAGTTGAATATCCCCCACTCCTGAAACAATATTCCATCAAATGTACTAGGAAAGCTAACTTGTCTTTAAACCAGCTACACGTATTTAATGCAGAACTAGTGGCGCGAAGAAAAGTGGTCAGGAGGCTGGTTAGGGTGCCAAGAAAATCTGCCTCACCTAAGGACTTAGAAACCGCACTCACAGAAAAGAGAATGTATCCATATTTCCTGTTCTCTGCCAGACGGATTATGTACCAGAATGATCCTGAGAAAATGCTCAGGACATCAGCAGGTAGAGATCTGAGGGTCTTTTGGATACTGATAAAATCGGAGGGGACAGTGTCCAATGATGAACAGGCTAACCCAATAAGCAAAGTGAGCTGGATCAACCACTTTGGAAAACTTTACGCTGTGGAATCAAATAACATTCCTGTTAGTCTCCTGCTCAGGGGATCGAGCCTTGGGTTTTTTCTAATGATACCAGTATTGCATCCGATGGCTGAACAGCTCGAGAGCGCCGGGGCCGGGCGGGTTGACCGCCTATATGTTGAAAGAACATCTTGAAGAATGGGCTAGCTTTATATTCACCTTACTGATCCAAGTTACTACTAGCCATCAAATCCCTAGTTCATGGATGAGGGCAATAGTGGTCCCAATCCACTAAAAAGGAGTGCGAGAGAACCCTAAAAATGACTGCCCTATCGCCCTCCTGGATGTAATTGGGCAAACCTTACGGAATGATAATCCTGGACCATTTCCACAGTTGGTGCATACAAGTAAGCTTCAACGATCACCCCTTCCAAAAGGGTTTCGGTAAAGGAGTGGGGACTTCAATCAATATACTACTACTCCACCTATTGAGTGATAACACAGGTAACAACAAGCCAAAGATCTTATGGCATTTGTGGACTTGGTCCAGGCATTCAACCAAATCGACCGTTGTAAATTATGGGATAAACTTGAAGCGAAAAACTGCCCTACAGCCTTATTGGACCCTATCTATAAAAGCAATGCACTTCAACAGAAGGATAAGAGTGCGGTTGAACAAATCCGGCCTTCTATCCAATGAAATCACTACCTTGAGAAGCGTCAAATAGGGGTGTCCAATGGCCCCGGCACTCTTCAGTTTCTTCTTGGAAGACATGAGGGTCCTATGTGTCAAGATCTTTTCCACCAAAGGTCGGGGGAGTCCAGCTACCACGTGTATTGTATGGGGACGATGTTGTCTTAATCGACCAGACCCCTGTAGGTCTATAAAGACAGCTGGGCTCACTTCAAAGTTATATTAAATCTAGCGGCCTTGAAATCAATAAAGAGGAAACTAAAATCATGAGCTTTGGCAATTCAAATAGAGGGAAAAATCGCTTTTTGTGGTATTTGGATGGAGAGGGGATTGATCAAGTGCACTCTTTCAAATACCTTGGTGTATGGTTAAGCCACTCAGGATCAGAAGCCCCAATGCTGTCACATCTACAAGCAAAAGCTAAAGGCCTTGCAAATCAAGCATGTGCTCTAAACCGCAGGTTTGACCGCTTCTCAATAATGCCTGTACTACTTTTCTATAAATAAAAAGTGGTCCCTGCCGTGAGATATGGAGCAGAGGCCATGCCCAATATTCTTGAGTGCATATGGTCACGGCTGGAAGGCACATTCTGGAAAAAGGTGTTGGGCGTGCCCCTATCCACACCGATTCAAATCACCCGGAGAGAAATGGGGCGCTCGTCATTAAAAATGACTGTGGAATGGAACAGATAGGCTCTGTTTAGGAAATGTTTCATGCCTTCATGACCAGTTATCTTGGAAATGTTGTACAAAGAGTTCATGGCTGCCCGGAATCCTACACTGAACAACTGGAGACTGAAAACGTTGAGTCAATTGGCAGAGATTGGAGGTTTGCTTGATTTATTAGTGACTAATCCAACATGGATCAAGAAAAAAACTCAAGCAGCAGGACTGGATTACAACTTTGGAGGCAGCTGGCAGTTACCAATCTGTTGCCCGCCTGCCTCAAAACCTCAAACGAAACACAGTATGTGCTTACCTAAAACAGTTCCCTGACAGGAATGTCAGAGACCAATTCTTGAAAACTCGTCTGAACCTTCTCCCCACGCACGAGATACAGGCAATCTGTGGTCTATCCCAGGGGAACAAATGCTGCTACTCAAAAAAAAAGTCTGTTGTGGAAAATCTGAAACATCTTACAATTCTCTGCCTGGTGCCCAACGAGGCACAAACAGTTCACTTTGGCTCTCTCTTGTCTGAATTTCGGAATCTGTATTCAGAGGTTTGGTGGAGGACTTTGATAGAAGGACGTAAGATCAAATTTGTCATTGCAATAGTCAAATTTGTATCTGAAATATTGTAAGGCATCTCTGGAAGATGTTTTGCTTTTCAAACCTTTTGTATTTTTCTTTTTTTTAATAGATGTATCAATACTGGAATTATTGTATTGCTAAAAAAATTGTTTAAATTTGATTGCAATTAAAATTAAAAAAATACAAAAATAAATGTTCTTAAAGTTGTTTATTCTCTTGAAAAATAGAAAAGCATGACAGTAACCTATTTAAAAATAAATAAATTATGCTGCTCTCGCCTGGGTCTGCTTTGGCGTTTGAGCATTCTTCACTCATGCTCCCTTGTTTGCAACCGTAATGAAAATATACAATAAACATTTGTAGACACCAGAGTCCTTATTTGCTGCTTTAGCAGCAAAGAATTTGGCCTTCAGAAGGAAGTCCTGGGGGTTAACAACAAGGGAGGAGTTGGAGGTTGGTGGTTTGAAACGTGTTAATTTTTTTTGTTGTTGCTTTTTTTTGGTTGGGACTATATATTCGAAGTATTTGCCGGCAAATGTAGTTGTTTCGTGTGATTTGAGCTTTTGTGCTTTCTACTAAAGAAAAACCCTTGCCTCCGGTCCTGACATAATTTAGTAATTTCCTTTTTGAATTGCTTCTTTGAGAATATACACCATTTTGTCTCTCAAATTATCCTTCCTTCTTGGAAAGGGTTGTGCTCAGATTAAAACCAATGATTTTCTGTGAGCATGAAGGCAATTTGTTACTTTTGTGGTAGCTCTGCTGAACTCACTCGTTCGTTAAATCATGCACAAACATAATAATAATAATTACTGAATAAAATAAAACCTGGTTGTCTGGTCCCTTAAAATGTCTGCCAAAAACTCAGCACCTGAGGTAAAGTCTAGCCACATCTCCCATTCCCCCCACCCCCTTTCGGACAATGCACCCTCAATGTGATGGCTGCATTCCTGAAGGACACAAGCAATGACAAATTATGTATACAAATACTGGGCCCCTTTCCGGGGGATTCCTGTCGTTGCTGTTTTCATTTTACCAGTAACCATAAAAACGCAGCACCCGTCTACTCCTCCTACAAGTTATATCTATTTTGTCTCTGTTTACAATGTGGTCAGCAATGATTGGGGTGTCTCTAGCAAAAATGCACTTGAAATCACAACTCTCACCCGCAGTGAGAGTGTGCGATGGAGAAAATGATTGAGACCAAGAAAGCGGGACAGACAGAGAAGCGGTAGCACAAGCAAGCTTGTTCAGTATATGATGCGCCCATCAAAAAAGCTAGTTACTTTATGGATTAAGAATTTGGGCAAAGAAGACCAGAAGGTAGTGGCCAGATTCCATCCCTTTGCATGACCAGAAACGTGTGTGTTCGTCCTTTATTGGCAAGGAGAGGAACCTCCCAAAAAATAGGTAAGCAGCAGTGTGCTGGTCTGTTTCAGAGTGCACGACCTACATTAAATACTGGCATGAATAACAGAGTGGGAGTAGTGAAGATCTGCAAAAAATAATTGGGCCATTTTTATATGTAGCTGCAGATAGTTAAACATACCTACATTCTTTTAATTTAACAATTTAGTGAAAGTTGCACATTATTAATCTGAATAGTTGTTATTAAATATCTAATATTCAAATGCACAGCGAATGTTTATACTGCATGAAGAACTTTTAATTTGTTCTTGACAAACTAGGAATCCTTGTTGTGTCTTGGAGGCAGTGAAGTGAAGAGTACTGCTGTGGTGAAGTACTCGTCTGCCCCTCCTGCTGCAGCATTTGCGCGTCTTCAAGAAAAGACTGATTTAAAGCTTCCACCTACTAACTGGCTACGCGAAAGCGCAAATCTTGGACCAAACATACAAGGTTTTAGCAAGAGCAAACCATTTTCAAGGTAAGATCTACGTCTGCAATCTGTCAATATATGGCAAACACCTGTTTGAATGATTTTCTTTGGCTACAATGTAATACTTTTGGGACTGCGTTTATATCCAATGATTTCATGAGCATAAAAATAATGTTGCAAGTAGTTAAGTAGGCTGATGGTAACACAATGCATTGCAGTCATGATGCCATCTACTGGGCTATAATGCTGGAGAACCTCTGAGATGGGTTTTCCATCTCTCTTGAAGAGGGACCACGCACAGTCCAAAGCGGCAATGACTCCCGTAACTATTAATATGTGTGAAGTAAATTGGTAATTTGGAGAAAACTTTGAAAGCTGTTAAGGTGTGGTGGGAAATGTTTTTCAGGCCAGCGTCTGGAGTGTGTAAAAAGTTGGGTTAATGAACAATTCCATACGTTTTTCATCACATCTGGACTGTCTGCAGTTGACCAGGTAAAATCTTTTGACAGAAGTTTGCTTATCTGGACCTACTTTAACCATATCTTGTTATTAACCACAACCTGACCTTGCTGATTATTGTACTGTTCTGGTTAATAACATTCCTGCTATAAAAATGTGGACGATGAATAACGGAGTTCTCGGAAGTGCAGACAACTGATAAACCGAGCCAAAATCTCAGATGCTCTTATCAACAAGTATTAGCAATGCCAGCAGTTTGGGCTTTTGTGTAGAAATAGGACATTTGCCAAGCAATGTTGTAGTGGTATTAAATGGCAGCAGCTGAAAGTGGTGCAAGTAACTGTGCGTAAAATAGCAGTGCCTTGCAAATGATACGATAAGGCATATATAACGCGCCTATACACAAGTGTTTCAAGGCGCGACGTGGCAAGAGAGGGGGAACAGAGGGAAGACAGAGACAACGATCCTACTAGGCCAAGTGCCATTCAGATCGTGCAGGAGAAGGAGGAAGAGGAAAATTGTGGAGTGGGATGGGGGTGGGGACAGTGCAGTACATGGGGGGTGGAAATAATAATAACCATATTGGAAGTAGGGCCAGCTAGTGGCAAATGCCAGGGTAAGTGCAGACATCAGGTGTCAAATGCTGGTGGGGGACTGTAGGGATACAGAAAAACAGTCCCCAGGTGTGGGGGTTGCCAGGGAGGCAGTGCAGGTGTGTAACTGGCGGGGGGAGGGGACCTGGGTCCGAGATCAGAGGGTGGCTAGGTAACCAGTGCAGTTCAGCCAGGGATTCAGCAGGGGAGAGGAGGAAATAAAGCAGAAGCGAAGAGAAATGTTTTGAGGTGCTTCCGGAACCGGAGATGGTTCTCCTCAAGTTTCAGGGAGGCTGGGAGGCGGTTCCAGAAGGAGGCCCCAGCCGAGGAAAAAGCTCTACCATCAACTCGTTGCTTGGAGAAGCGACTGACCTTGAGGGAGTTGGAGGCGGATGAGCGAAGAGCTCGAAAAGGATGATATTTAGGAAGAGAGAGTTGAAGGTATTGAGGCCCCCGGCCCCAGAAGGCCTTGTGGACAATGCAGAGGGTTTTGAACTTAATCCTCGCAGTCAACGGGAGCCAGGGAAGATATTTCAATTCTGGAGAGATACGATCCCTGGGCTTGAGGCCCAGGACAAGTCTTCCAGTCCTGTTCTGGATGTTTCGTAGAGGGCAGAGAGTAGAAGCAGGCAGATTTAGAAAGAGGCTGTTTCAGTAGTCCAGCCTAGAGAGAACCAGAGCTCCTGAGAAAGTAAGTTTCTGGGGGAAGGAGAGGAAAGGAAGAATACCTCTGAGGTGGTGCAGCTGGTAGTGGGACTTCTTAGAGACGTCAGAGATGTGAGTAGAGAAAGAGAGTGTGGAGTCGAAGATGACCCCAAGGTTTTTTGCCTCGAGGTGGGAGCAGGTAGAGGGCCAAGTGCAGCCGGCCAGAAAATGACAGGAAAGGAGGGAGTGGGATGAGGAGAATCTCTCTTACTGGCATTAAGGCAGAGATCATTGGTGGCACACCACTCCTGGATAGCAGACAGACATTCAGAGATGAGGGACGGAGAAGAGGTGGGCGAAGGTAGCATGAAAATGAGTTGAGTGTCAGCCGCATAGCACTTGAAGTTGGGGCAGAGAGCGGCAATGCGGTGGGAAAGAAGTGCCAGGTATTGGTTGTACAGCCAGGGAGAGAGGTTAGACCCCTGGGGGACACCACAGGTAGCGATAGAGATAAAGGAGAGGAAGGACCCAAGTTGGAGCTGGGAGGATCGATCAGCCAGGGCCTGACCAGTGATACCCAGGTTATCACGGAGACGGTTCAACAGGATGGCATGGTTGACAGTGTCAAAGGCAGGAGAGAGATCAAGTAAGATGAGGACACAGGGGGTGTTGGAGTCAAGGTTTGAGAGCAGG
Organism: Ambystoma mexicanum; assembly: GCF_040938575.1. NCBI lineage: Eukaryota > Metazoa > Chordata > Amphibia > Caudata > Ambystomatidae > Ambystoma > Ambystoma mexicanum. The sequence goes on along the minus strand of NC_090929.1, from coordinate 1,383,332,217 downwards.
TCTTCACAGATGTTCAGGAGAGCAGTTTCCGTGCTTCTGGCAGCTCTGAAGCCAGACTGATGGTCATGAAGACAACCGACAGATTCAGCGTGAATATTAACCTGGGAGATGGCCAGCTTGTCAAGGAGTTTGCCCAGGAAGGGAGTGATGGAGATTGGCCGATAGTTAGCCGCGCAGGACGAGTCGGCAGAGGGTTTTTTGAGAAGGGTGGTGCACAAGGGAGTGCTTCAGGGGCGGTGTGAAGACTCCATTGGCGAAGGAGTGGTTGCAGAAGTTGGCAAGAGCAGGAGCCAGGGAGTCAATGTGGTCCTTGATGGTTTTGGAGGAACAGGGATGAACCTGTTTTGATGAGACTTTCATAGATCAGACTTGTCTAGAAAACTCGTCTGGGGAGAACAGGGGAAAGGAAGAGAAGGAGGGAGGGGAGATGGCCAAAGAAGGGCCAGAGGAAGAGCAGGGAGTAGAGGGGGTGGGGGGAGAGGAAGAGAGAGGACAGGATATCCTGAATTTTAGAGATGAAGTGAGAAGCCAGAACCATGCAGATGGCCTGGGAAGGGACAGGAGAGGTAGAGACTGCAGCAGGATTGGCCAATTCCTTGCAGATTTTAAAGAGTTCGGCTGTGTTGTTAGATGCCGCAGAGACGCAGGCTTGGATGTGAGCTCTCTTCTTGGTGCGGACTGAGAGCCGGTATTGCCTTTGGAGCAAGCAGCAGGCCAGTTTTTCAGAGGATGTACCAGAAGCACGCCATTTCTGTCAGCCACCCTGCACTTGCGTTTAAGGGTGACAAGGTCTGAATCGTACCAGGAATTGCACTTGGCTTTGGGTTTCAAGCAGATCCTCATGACAGGGGCAAGAACATCGAGAGTATCGGATATAGCAGAGTGGAGCATGGAGAGGGCTGTGTCAGGGCGTGAGTCAGCCAAAGGGGAGGGGGAGGTGAGAAAATGGCAACGAAAACTGAAACACGCTTCATGGGTGGGATAACCGAGGTTGGTGGCAGTGCTGGAATTGGCTTAGCCTGGGGGGAAGAGTAGGGTGCGCTGGGAGGAAAAAGGAGAAAGTGTTCACTCCAGGAGAGAGGAGTGGTGGGAGGGATCGAAAGTGGAAGGTCTGAGGAGATCAGAACATCCAGAGTGTAGCCTGCAGAGTGAGTCGGGCCAGAGGGGAGAATAGAGAGTGAGAGAGAGTCACAATTACCCATATTACCCATTTGCCCAATTACTTATACGCATGCCAACCTTGTTGGCTTTGCCAATACTTGTTTTTAACAGGACTTCAGTGAAGGACACACATTCCTATAAATCGAGTGGCTGAAGGTAGACCTGGTTAAGGCATTATTATTACACCAGTAGTCTGTTTACAGCTCCAATTAAGCCATTAACTTTCATAAGACTTCTTTGAAAAAACACTGGCAGACGCTTCGAGCACAACGTTTGATTGTAAGGCATGATAAAGCTAATAAGTGTAAAAAGCGGTGTGGTTTAGGGTAAAATGGGTGGGAACGGGAGGAAAAACATAGATTTTACTTGCAAATGGCGTTAAATGGCTGGGACACATAGCCAAACAACACAAATCCATTGTCATGATCACTGCTTCCAAGGAGTCAGGAACAGCCCAACATCCTTGGAAGCAGGCCCCTAACCGTTATCTTAGGCACCAGCTGGTCCCCACTGGGACCTTTTGGACCTTGTCCTGGTGCCGGTGGCACCAGGCTCATCAAAGTCATCGGTCCCGGCACTGGAAGCGCCAGGCACATATTATGTATGAAGATGCTTGGGTGGACTTACCTGCAGCAGACCATGCTGCTTACTTACCAGCCACTTAGAAGTCCTCTGTGAACAGGAACTACTTTCTTACCTGGGTGGGGCAAGCTCCACTCCCTGGATACAGCACTGGAACTCTTCTGGAACTGGAACTCTTTTCTTACCTAGGCGGGGCCGTGGAGGAAGACGCCTCATCACTCCAAGGCTATTTAAACCACACCCGATAGATGAAACGTGCTTCGCGTTATTCTGCATCTGCAGCAGAACGCTCACCGAGTCTGTTCCAGCCTTTCTTCTTTCGATCCTGAACCTGCAAGAATTATACTTACCATTCCTGTATCCAGTCAACAACAGCACCTGCAAAGACAAGAAACAACAGGTTAGCAAGGCAACCTTTACACGCAGTGCTTACTCACCTGATCCATCGGCTGCGGCCATTTCTTCACGCTGCGCCTCCGCCTGTGAAGACAAAAGCATTGTTATTACTTACCGGCACTCCGCGAATTCCGGATTTCTTCACGCTGCATCGCCACCTGTGAAAACAAAAGAAGAGACATTAGGCAGGTATTTACTTACGCCCATCACGCTCTTCACAATAGAACGCCTGCAAATACTCTGGCGTCTCTTCAGCACGAACTAAGCACCAAGGGAAAAAGACAGTTTGATCGCTTGCATTTACTTACTCATTTCCAGGCGCTTCACTCCATCTTCCATCTCCAGAGTCCTGCAAGACAAAAAGGGAAAAGCATTATACAGAGTCCTGTTCAATATTAACGTGCCACGCACCTAAAGACTATAAAGACTAAAAAGGTGTCCGGAAACTCACCGCTCGTGCAGTTAACGACGGTAACAATCCTCTGAGTTCAAGAGGCCTATGTTTCACCAGTGAAGGAACTGGCAACGGCACCCTGCACCAGACGCAGATGGAGAGTCCAGCATTCACCTATCCAAGGTGAGCACGTTGACCTGGGGGCTCTACGGAGAAGCTAGGAAGAGAGGGAGAGGGAGAGAGAGAGAGGGACATTCAACAACCCAGACCCTTAACCCCCATATTCTTTCACCTGCAGAAACCTCACCCTTCGAGTTCGACACACAGTGAGAAGAGGTTCGACCCCAGAAGCCAATCGAGTCCTGCACATCACTTTTCGAGTCGCAGACACCTTCCTGCCAAGACCAGCGCCTCCGTGGGAATCAGGTGAGCGTTACATCCATCCTCCTATGTCATCTGCATTGAAATGCATTAGAGACCCTTGTTCAAAGCCCATAATTGAAGATCTTATGCTAAAGCTCTTATTTATATCTATACCTCGTGTAATCCCGCTGCAATACGCTGTGACATTGGGCCGCCCGCCATTTATTTCTAGATGCGGGGACTTCTCTGTGGGACTCCTACTGCTGCTAGGGGACGGTGGGACACGGCCTGGTGCCACCACTGCTCCTGCTTGTGGGGGCGGCCTTCCTCGCACCTCTCCTGCCTCTTCATCTATACCCTGACAGGGTAGCATGCACTTGCTGCAATAACTCCTGACGTGGCCTTGTGCAGAGATCCTGATTACCAGGGGTCTGTCTGCAGTGTGGCGGTCCCAGAGGTGACGCCGCCATTGTAGGTACGTCTCTGCCCCATGCGTGGGGCCAGGAAGGGAAGCCTATTCTTGGGTGTGTGGTGGTTACTCCCACCCTCTTCCATATTGGGAGGATGCTGTTTGGGACTGGTATCTGTGTGTGTGCATTGGGACACTGGTTGGCAGAAGGTCGCTGACAAGACTTGCTGCTTCCATTTGGATGTTTGACACTTTTTGCGGCGCTACCCTCCAGTGCTGCATTGTGGCCCCCTTGTCTTTCTTTGGATCCCGGCAAGCATGACCCGTGGTAACACAGGAAAAGTCCCATGTACTCCTGTACGAATACCCTACATAAAGATGCCACAGTGATTGAGACCGCATCAATTGAGCCTTGGGGGGCCCTCCTCGCACTCCCAATATGGATCCTTGTATATCAGCGATCCAGGCTGGTTTGCGTCAGTAAACTTCAAGCTTGAAGATATAGGGCCTCATTACAAGCCTGCCGGTCCAGAAACAATGGTGTCGGTAAACCCGCTGCCACCGTTGTCTTTCCGGACCGGCAGATTAAGAGTTCTACAGGTGGGTGGTGTCACTCCGGCCAGGTCTGACCTGGCGGGAGTAACGCCACTTGCCTGCAGACAGAAATGGAAACACCAGCACCGTTAATTAGGGTGCCACTGTTTCCATGCTCCCTATCCCCATGGAATCCCATGGGACTCCATGGGAATGGGGAGTAACGTTATTCTGCCTCCAGAATTACCGGATCACTGGGGCTGTAATACCCCGGTAAATCCAGCAAGTCCAGAGGTGGAAATTAATTCCGGGTCTGGCGGCAGCCTGCCGGTTTTTCCGGCACAGCTACCGCCGGACTTGTAATGAGGGCCATAGTGTCCACCATCAACTCCCTACGCATTAAGCTTGACAAGAAGAGTGGTCAGATTACGGCGGTATAGACGTGTGCTTGCCACCTGGAAGATACAGTGGGGCCGAGTGGCCGTCATCTACAGACCTTCATGAAGGAGCTCCTGGCTGTACTCTCGAAATATGATGATCTAGAGTCTCGCTCCCGCCGGAATAACATCAGGATAGTGGGGATACCCAAAAAATCAGTCCATGGCCCCATGGAACCCTTTGTTGGGGATTGTTTTGCGGTCAGTCTTTTCTGCGCAGTTCCTGGTCAAGAGGGCGCACAGCTCGTTAGCCCAGATCCAGAAGCCTGAGGCTCCACCATGAACGATCATTGTTAGACTCCTGAATTATCGAGACCGGGATCTTGTCCTTGAGCTGGCTAGATAGAAGGGGACACTTCAGTACGAATCTGCAAGGGTGCATTTTTACCCAGACTTCTCTGCTGGCGGTTCGCAGAACGTATGATCATGTAAAACGTCTCCTTCGTAACAGGCAGTTGCAATACGCAATGATGTTCCCAGCCAAGTTGCGCATACAGCATGGAGGTCGGGCGCACATCTTTGAAAACCCTGATGAGTGTTAACCTCACCTGGTTCCCACAGGGGCGTCGATCGGACCCGGACAGCTGCGGTCTCCACCAACGTGATGCGTAGTGCCAAGATAATTGTCTGGACTGGCCTGCCTAATCTCGTCTGCTTGATCCGTAGAAGTATTCTCCTGCAAGTGGAGAGAGGGATTTAGCCACCTGTGGATTTGAGTGATAGCCCCCTCCCGCTGTTCTCGTTCTCCCTTCTTGTCACCTCCGATATCCCCTTTTAGGAACCTCACCTTATGTTTTTAAATGATGAGCTCTCCATCCTGCGTGGATTGCAGGGGCGTGTTGATGGCAGTTACTTCACTGGTTTGAAGGTGTGGAAGAGTTCCGGAGAGTATTGACTCTGAGGTTCCTGGCAAGGTTCAGTAAGTATCAAGTTCATAGAGTTCAATATGTCCGATCATTCAATCTTGTCCCCCCCCCCCTTCCTTCCTTGTCTTGCAACTAAGATCATGACAAGATACCCCTCGTGGCAGTTGGTGGTGCTCAGGTAAGAGTCTGTATTACCCGACGCCGTCCGGTAAATGTTGCCGGTGTTTAACGTGCAGGTACGGCACATGAAGATGTGGAGAGTTATAGAATAATGCCTCCGGTGGTAATCAGGTAAGTCTATGATGATAAGTATTTTATTTGTTGGTTTTCTCGGCTCACCTTGTTGTTTTCTTTTGTCCCTCAGATGCCGGAGTTCGGCGAAGAAATGATGGAGTCAGCGCCGAATCGAAAGATGCTGCGAGGACTAGTGAGTATGGCGTGGCGCTGGAGCTGGAGATGCGACGCGTACAGAAATGATGTTCTTTCCAGGTCCGGAGGCGAGATGGATCCGAAATCAGGTGAGGAATTCAAAATAGTCCGCAGGCACGGTGAGCGTTACGCTGCTGGATGCAGAATAACGCGAAGCGTGTGCTGTTGTTCGGGCGTGGTTTAAATAGCCTCCAAAGTAGTTCCAGGTAAGAAGTTCCCTAGAACCACGCCCGAGTAGAAAATCGTCCCTGTAGAAAAATAGTCCCATCCAGGCCTCACGTTGGCTTGGACTCACTAGCAGCATGGTCTGCATCAGGTAAGTAAAGTCTATGAGCTTGGCGCCTATGGCGCCAGGACTGATTTACATGATGAGCTTGGCGCCTAAGGCTCCAAGACTGAACCCAAACAGCCCCCAGCCGGGGCTGTTGGGGTTTTAATAAGTATCTGGATGCCTGCTCCCAGAGCTGATGGGCTTGGTCCTGATGCCCGGGGGTAGGCATCATGACATAAGGCCATGGCATGTATCCAGAGCTCCATACCTATCCCGGTGGACCGGGGTCCCGAAGCTGGATGGAAAAACTGTACTTCTACAACTGCGCAGCCTTCATCTGGTGACTGATCTGGGGCTTGTAATGGTTGGCGCTACTCGGATGCTTTGCTGAACTTTCTAACTCTTTCAGTTTCAGCTGGTGTTCGCACTTTGCTCCCCAATGTAACATACAAAGCGTTTTGGGGGATACACTGTCAAGTTGGGTTGGATGGTGAGGGTGGGGGCGGTTGGAAATGGGGAGGTGTTCAAATGTTAAAATGTTTGACGGTCATTTGATGGTCGGCAGCATGTGGGTCATTGCTGAGTACTTTGAGTATAATGGTGCGAGCATTTCTAAATGGCAGGTAATGAGGTGGGCGGGGGGGCTCCTGCTTACTTTTCTAACATGGAATGTATGTGGATTGAATTACCCAGTTAAGGACAAGAAGATCCTTTCGTATGTCGAAAGACGTAGGTCTAGTATCCTCATTCTGCAGGAAACCCATGTCCTGGGGAGGGTGCATGATGCATTTACGTGCCATTGGGGTCCCTTGCACAGATTACTCCTCAAGGTCGATGGGCGTCCTCACTTTAATACATCAGTCTCTGGGATTCAGGGTCTCCAAGAGCATTGTGGACCCTATTGGTCAATATGTCATTGTCTAGGGAGCGTTGGCAGGCAGCCTGGTCATATTGGTCAGTACATATGGGCCCAAAGTCGATGACTAGAGTTCTATCAATAGGTCCCGGACGCACTGGAGGCTGCTGATGGGGCATGGATAATTTGGGGGGTGGGGGGAAATATCAACACAATCCTTGATATTCAGCTTGACAGAACAACTAGCGCCCCTGAGGTCCTGTCCAGGGCAGCCCAGACACTGCACCTGCTGCTCTTGTGCTTTCTGATGGCTGATGCTTGCCGGGATCTGCACTCAGAGGAGAGGGAAATACAACTTCTATTCATCCTTTCATGACTCTGGATCATGTATAGATTTGTGGTTACTCGCCCCCGAGCTGTTGTCTATGGTTCTGGATTGTAGCATTTACCCCTGAATGCTATCTGACCATTCCCCTGTGGCTTTGTCATGTTGTTTTTGAACTGTTGTAGACCATGTCCTCTCTGGAGAATGGCCCCAGCTGTTTCAAAAGATTTAAATGTTATTCAGACATAGCACAGTGACATAGCTGAATTCTTTAAGGAATACTGTGCTCAGAAATGTTATTGAGGGTTCGGGCATGTGTTTTTAAGCATAAGTTGATCGATCGTACAAACATTTCCTATGCACCTTACCGTAGTTTTCCTCTTTTTTACACATGCAAAATCATGCAGGAGGGCGCGGCCATCTTGTGATAATCTTATCCTTTGCCACATCGCCCAAGGTGGACTGCCCTGGCTGCACTAAATCATATCCCCCGCTCCTGAGGCTGACATCACCAAAACTAGCGATATTCTCCGCCCATCTCCATGACGTTACTGGGCAGCCTAGCCAAACACGCCCAGTGATCACCTACGTGTTAACCTTAGTTGACGCAGAATCCGGAATATCAACACACATCATCTCACAACACAGCGCGTCCCAATTCTGAATATAAAACTATACTTCTAAAGGAAATAGCAAAACTGTACAATTTATAAAGTACTTTTATTTCACAATAAACGCTCCGAGAACATCCGGCGATTGCCATATTCAAGCAAATGGGTAATTTTTTTCTTTGTTCTCGATCCACAAATGTTTATCGTGAGTCACGCGGTGTTCATTTTGGGTATAAGAAGCGCATCGTACGGAGCGTGAATCGCAAGGCTTGGGCATCAGCTTGGCGCTAGGCCACCGTAAACGATGTTAGGTTGCTCCTTATCGCTGGTACCGCGTAAGGGCGTACCGGCCCGTGGCGATCGTCCCAAAAAAGCGTCATTGTGATCCAGCCATTCAGGTGTATCTGCAGCTGCCGGTTAAAAAACCTGTCTGTTGGTATCTGGAATCAATAACAATCGCAGAAAGGTAGGATGTAGCTGTTTGAAAAACATAACAGAAATGTGTCTCAGTAGCCGATCTTTATTACAATTTATCATTTTACCCATTAATTTGGCCCTGTGTTAAAACTAATGATGAACTCAGACCTGAAACAATGGGAACATAGAGAAAACAATGTGGAAAGTAGTCTACAATTTCTTTCAGAGGTTAGTGCTGTAGAGTATGTTCAGCTCGAAATGGGATGCAGAAGTTGAGGCTACAATTCGAAGAACGCATAGACAGCATTTTAACTAAATATTAGTGTGGAATTTGGTGTTTGAGGAACCTGGGGGAACCCAGTGCTGGACTACATGCATCTCGATGCTGGACTGCTCATGTGCCTGGGACAAAGACAAGTACACACACAGGTTTTATTTGCGTGTCGTTGCAATATGCCACAAAGACCAACCCAGTACAATGTAAGCCAGCAATAATGGTCGGCTAATGATACTTTGACTCGTTGGTCTATAAAATCGTCAAAAGTGAAACGTACATAATATTCAGCATTTCCATTCTCTTGGCATACCGCAGAGACTCCGTTCAGATCAACGAATTTTCATAAAATGAAATTACATGTTCCTTTGTCCAGTTTTGGAATGGTGAACCTTATCATATTTGACGGTATTACACCCCTCCCTTCATTCTTTTCGGAATCCTCCCTTTCTTTCAAGGTCGAAAACCAATTGAACCTTATACTGTGTACGATGCGTGGGTTTGCTCAGCTCGCAAGCAAAAATTCAAAGGCGCTGACCTTCACTCAGAATGGGAGCCAATAGCCCTTCAGACCACAGTGGCATTAGAATTTTTTTTGAAAAACATATGAGCAAGTTTCGAGCCCTGACAAAATGTGCTTGTACGAGAATGTCCGAGCAAGCCCCGCTGCAACCTGTCATGATCTCTGCTTCCAAAAGGTCAGGGTTTTCCCAACTCCCTTGGAAGCAGATCCATAACCCGGGTTCCGAGTGCCAACCAGTCCCAATTGGGACCTTTTGGACCCAGTCCTGGCGCCAGTGGCACCAGGCTCATAAATATGCCCAGTCCCAGCGCTGGAAGCGCCGGGCTCATAATGCTTGGGTGGACTTACCTGCAGCAGACCATGCTGCTTACTTGCCTGCCAGTTGAGCCTCTGATCCTCTTCTGTTTGGAACTACTTTTCCTGTTGGGTGGGGCTGGAGCCACTCCCTAAATTCAGAACACTGGAACTCTTCTGGAAGGCAGGAACTCTTTTCTTACCAGGAACTCTTTTCTTACCTAGGCGTGGCTGTGGAAGGAGACACCTAAGCACTACAGGAGGCTATTTAAACCACACCCGGTGGATGAATCTTGCTTTGCGTTATTCTGCAACCTCTGCAGCAGAACGCTCATCGTGTCTTCTGCATCCGGTCCTGGGCCTAAGGAAAAAGGCTTACCATCCTGAATCCAGTCTTCAGCAACACCTATAAAGACAAGAAAGAACAGGTTAGCATTCCGGCATCTGAAAGGCAAAGGAAGGCAAAGGCTTACCTACTCTTCGTGTGCTCCGGAGGTCTTCACACTGCATTCCGGCATCTGAAAGACAAAAGCTTACCATCTCTTCGCACGCTCCGGAGGCCTTCGGCGCTGCATCCCGCATCTGAAAGACAAAACAGGGTGCGTTTAAAGACATTGGGGAACGTAATACTCATGTGCCATTACTCCTTTCCACATCTAATCCAGTGGGTATTTCGGCACCCTGCAGCCGCTCCGAACTCGTACCTGCAAAATAAAAAGACAGTTAGAGCGCATCGTGAAGCAGGCAACAAGCGCTTACTTACGTGCTACCAGGCGCTTCTATTCATCACACGGGCTCCATCTTCAACTCACTTCAGCCCGTCATCCGCCATCGCCGGAACCCTGCAAAACAAGGGACATCATTACTAAAGACTTTAAAGACATTTGAATGACTCGAAACTTACCGTTCGTGCAGTAAACGACGGACAGCAGTCCTCTGAAGTCAAGAGGCCTGCGCTACCTATCCAGTGAAGAAACTGGTTACAGCACCCTGCCCCGAGGCAGATGGAGAGCTCGGTATTCACTTACCTAAGACATCTTACTCTACACGTCAGGCATACAGTGCACAGAGGTCCAGCCCAAAGAGCCAACCGGGTGCTACACATCACCTTTGAAGATACGGTAGTCGCCCAGTCAAGACCGGCGCCTCTGCGAGAATCAGGTGAGCGTTACAGAACGCAAAGCCTACCCCAAAACTCTCGCCCAGGCGCTATGGAAACCTCGGGTACTGACCCCCTAGCCCGGTTACTTGTGGAACTAAGGGCAGAAGTGCATGCAGCTCGTCAGGAAACGAATGCTCTAAGAAGGGAACTAATTATTTCCAAGGAGAGAACAGACAATCTTGCTAGACAAGTGCTACAGTCACAAGCCGGACAGACCCCGTTACCCGCATCAGGGGCAAATCTTCATTCAACAGCCTCTATGAATCCAGTGCAGATCAACCTACCTGGGAATGTACCTCTGGCTCCGCCCGAACGATTTTCTGGTGACCCAAAGAGGTTTGCAGTATTTATCAATCAGTGCCGGTTGCACTTCTTATGCCGGCCAGCAGCCTTTCCAACTGATCAAGCTAAAGTAGCTTTTGTACTTTTGTACCTTAGTGGCAATGCAGCAGACTGGTCGATCCCTCTAGTTAATCAAGATGATCCGGTTCTCCATGATTTTCAAGCCTTTCAGCTTAGTATGGAAAAACTGTTCGCAAGACATTCACAGGGGCAGGCTTTGGACAATGAGCTTCTTTCGTTGCGACAGGGTAATCAAGACCTTTTGGCTTATATTGCATCTTTCAATAGACTAATAGTGGAAACTCAATGGCCTGAGGACAAAAGGATTACGCTGTTTTATAGAGGTCTACGTGGAGAGCTCAAAGATGTTTTAGCCCAAGTAGTGAATCCCCCACAAGACTGTTCGGATTATATAGACTTGGTTGTTCAAATAGATCACAGGCTGCAGAACAGGAAGGCCGATCGTTCCAAGTTTGATGCTCGAGTACTTTCCAAACCGCCAACTCCTTCCAAAGGAGTAGACTCCGGGGAACCCATGCAAATAGGGGGTCTGAAAGGTCCTCTAACACAAAGGGAGTGGGAAAGGAGGAAACAGTTGCAATTATGCCTATATTGCGGAAACTCAGGGCACTTTCTTCGAGACTGTCCGGTGAAACCTGCCTAGAAGGCAGTAGGAGCTGCAGTTACCAAAGTTACAAACTCTGAGCAGGGAAACGACCTCGCCCGACAAGAATAGAGGTCCTCTTGCCGAGCGTGAAAACCAGTTCCGTGACCTCGCATTTCGTGATACCTATGGTCCTCATTAGCCCTGATAATCCGGATCGATTACATGCAATTGAAGCTTACGTCGACAGCGGTGCCATCGGCAATTATGTGGATCATGAAATGGTTTTGAGGATGAATCTAACTCTTTGTCCCAAGGCTGTAAAGGACGTCATTACTACGGTGGATGGTACGGAGATAGCCTCCGGGCCAGTAACGCATACCACTCAAGAGGTGACGCTAGTAAGTCAAGATGGACACCATGAGAAGATCGTGTTCGATGTGATCAAGGCCCCTCAGTTTCAGATTATTCTAGGAATACCTTGGTTAGAGAAACACAATCCTCTGATCGATTGGCGAGCAAGAACGGTCCAGTTTCCAGAATGTGTCTCAACTTGTCACCCTCCACCTGGTGTTGCACTGGCCGCAATTTCTTCAGAGACTTCCCAGTTACCTCCCGAATACCTAGAATACCAAGATGTTTTCCGGAAGGATCAGGCTAACTCCCTACCTCCTCATAGGTCTTATGACTGCCAGATAGGCCTGATACCTGGATCTACTCCTCCTTGTAGTAGAATTTATGCCCTCACCGAGCCTGAGAACCTTCACCTTCGACAATACCTGGATCAATACCTGGCAAACGGGTTTATTCGTCCTTCCAAGTCCCCTGCTTCTTCAGCTTTGTTCTTCGTTCCAAAAAAGGAAGGAGACCTTAGAACTTGTATCGATTATCGCTCCCTGAACCAGATCACCGTTAAGAATAGATATCCGTTACCTTTGATCCCTGAACTCCTGGACCAAGTCAGAAAAGCATGCATATATACAAAGCTGGATCTTAGAGGAGCTTACCACTTGGTACGAGTAAAAGAGGGCGATGAATGGAAGACGGCCTTCCGCACCAAGTACGGGCTATTTGAATATCAGGTCATGCCCTTCGGACTTTGCAATGCCCCGGCCGCCTTTCAATATTTTATGAACGATGTCCTCAGAGAGCTCCGACATCCTCGTTTATTCTTCATCGGAATCTGAACATTGGAAACACGTGAAAATGGTCCTTGAAAGATTGCGTCAACACAAACTTTTCGCTAAATTGGAAAAATGTGTTTTCAACGTGACTGAAGTTGAATTCTTGGGATTCATATTATCACCTGGCGGAGTGCGTATGGATTCAAAGAAGGTCGATGCAGTTCTCAAATGGCCATCACCATCCTCCGTAAAAGGTGTGCAAAGCATGTTAGGCTTCGCTAACTTTTATCGCAGGTTTATCCCCGAATTCTCTCGAATAGTCCAGCCCATCACTGCCTTGTTAAAGAAAAACAAACGTTTTGAATGGTCTACCGAGGCGGAACAAGCTTTCCAGGATTTGAAGACTAAATTTATCTCTGCACCAATCTTAAAACACCCTCGCCCCGAACTCCCCTACATCGTGGAAACTGATGCTTCAAGCATTGCCATGGGGGCAGTTCTATCACAAAAGGACCCGGTAACCAATCAGTTGCATCCCGTGGCATTTTGGTCCCGCAAATTCTCGCCTCCTGAAATCAATTACACGATTACTGACAAGGAACTTCTGGCTATCAAGTCTGCCTTTAAGGCTTGGCGGCATTATCTGCTGGGGGCCCGACACACCGTTACTGTGATTACGGATCACCAAAACCTGCAATATTTGAAAACCGCAAAAGCCCAATCCTCTAGACAACTCCGTTGGGCATTATTCTTTGCCGAGTTTGACTTCATAATTACCTATCGACCTGGTACAAAGAACGGTAAAGCTGATGCCCTTTCTTGGATGGGAGTGGAAGAACACTTGATCAACCCTAAACCTGTACCAATCATTCCCGAACAAAGAATTCTGGGTGTAATCGCCACCGAATCCATAGAGGAAGTTAAGGATAAAGCCAGGCAACTTGTAACTCCAGCAGACATACAGAATTGGCATCTGCAGGGAAAGGACTTTGCAGTAAAGGACAACTTATTGTATTTCCAAGAACGATTATACCTACCCAGCACAGATTTACAGAAAAAGGTAATCTCTTGTTATCACGACTCTTTAATGGAAGGTCATCCCGGTATGGCCAAGACCTCAGAAAAGATCAAGCGCTACTTCTGGTGGCTGTCTTGGAAGAAAGATATCAGAGACTTTATAATGTCCTGTGGAGTATGCGCCCAAAACAAGAGTCAAAAGGAAAGACCAGCCGGCCTCTTACGCCCTATTGACATCCCACCTCGCCCTTGGCATACGCTTTCTATGGACTTCATCACCGATCTTCCTCCATGCTACGGATACAATACGATTCTAGTAATCGTGGACTTATTCTCCAAGATGGCGCATTTCATTCCGCTCAAAGGCTTGCCAACAGCAGCAACTCTGGCCCGAGAATTTCTCGAAAACATCGTCCGACTGTACGGTTTTCCTTCGGTTCTAATTTCGGATCGAGGTAGTCAATTTATTTCTCATTTTTGGCGAAGTTGCTATCGATCGGCTCAAATTGATGTGAGACTATCGACCAGTCACCACCCTCAGACCGACGGACAAACCGAGAGGACCAATCAAACTCTGGAACAGTATTTACGCTGCATGCTGCAACAAACTGAAAAAACTTGGAAAGATATCCTTTGGATAGCCGAATATGCCTACAATAACTCTGTCCATTCGGGAACTGGGAAAACCCCGTTTTTTCTTTTGTACGGCAGTCACCCCCGAACCTCGGAGTTGGATCCCCTCCAAGATCTTGAAACACCAGCAGTAGACTACCTGCATTCTACAAACACCCAAGCCTTTAAGGAAGCTGTTTCTCACCTTCAAAGGGCTAAAGAACAATACAAGAAAGGAGCAGATCAACATCGGAAGGAAGCCCCTCACTATCAAGTAGGGGATCAAGTCTGGTTATCCACCAAATATCTATCTCTAAAAGGGCCACGCACATTCAACCCAAGATACCTTGGTCCCTATTCCATCACTACCATAGTAAACCCAGTAGCGGTCAAGTTGGACTTGCCCCCGCACATGAAGATACATCCGGTCTTCCACGTCTCTCTATTAAAACCCGTGCAACCTCAAACCCGACTAACCAAATCTCCAAAACCTATCCTAGTTGATGGAGAACTCGAGTTTGAAGTCAAAAGCATTCTGGACTCCAAGATCTCCAAATCTAAACTATTCTACCTAATTGACTGGAAAGGCTACGGCCCCCAAGAGAGATCCTGGGAACCTGCTGAATATGTCCACGCTCCTCGCCTAATCAAAAGATTTCATCAAACATTTCCTGACAAGCCAAAACCCCCGGAGAAGCCCGGTTTGGGAGGGGCCTTGAGGGGGGGTACTGTCATGATCTCTGCTTCCAAAAGGTCAGGGTTTTCCCAACTCCCTTGGAAGCAGATCCATAACCCGGGTTCCGAGTGCCAACCAGTCCCAATTGGGACCTTTTGGACCCAGTCCTGGCGCCAGTGGCACCAGGCTCATAAATATGCCCAGTCCCAGCGCTGGAAGCGCCGGGCTCATAATGCTTGGGTGGACTTACCTGCAGCAGACCATGCTGCTTACTTGCCTGCCAGTTGAGCCTCTGATCCTCTTCTGTTTGGAACTACTTTTCCTGTTGGGTGGGGCTGGAGCCACTCCCTAGATTCAGAACACTGGAACTCTTCTGGAAGGCAGGAACTCTTTTCTTACCAGGAACTCTTTTCTTACCTAGGCGTGGCTGTGGAAGGAGACACCTAAGCACTACAGGAGGCTATTGAAACCACACCCGGTGGATGAATCTTGCTTTGCGTTATTCTGCAACCTCTGAGGCAGAACGCTCATCGTGTCTTCTGCATCCGGTCCTGGGCCTAAGGAAAAAGGCTTACCATCCTGAATCCAGTCTTCAGCAACACCTATAAAGACAAGAAAGAACAGGTTAGCATTCCGGCATCTGAAAGGCAAAGGAAGGCAAAGGCTTACCTACTCTTCGTGTGCTCCGGAGGTCTTCACACTGCATTCCGGCATCTGAAAGACAAAAGCTTACCATCTCTTCGCACGCTCCGGAGGCCTTCGGCGCTGCATCCCGCATCTGAAAGACAAAACAAGGTGCGTTTAAAGACATTGGGGAACTTTAATACTCATGTGCCATTACTCCTTTCCACATCTAATCCAGTGGGTATTTCGGCACCCTGCAGCCGCTCCGAACTCGTACCTGCAAAATAAAAAGACAGTTAGAGCGCATCGTGAAGCAGGCAACAAGCGCTTACTTACGTGCTTCCAGGCGCTTCTATTCATCACACGGGCTCCATCTTCAACTCACTTCAGCCCGTCATCCGCCATCGCCGGAACCCTGCAAAACAAGGGACATCATTACTAAAGACTTTAAAGACATTTGAATGACTCGAAACTTACCGTTCGTGCAGTAAACGACGGACAGCAGTCCTCTGAAGTCAAGAGGCCTGCGCTACCTATCCAGTGAAGAAACTGGTTACAGCACCCTGCCCCGAGGCAGATGGAGAGCTCAGCATTCACTTACCTAAGACATCTTACTCTACACGTCAGGCATACAGTGCACAGAGGTCCAGCCCAAAGAGCCAACCGGGTGCTACACATCACCTTTGAAGATACGGTAGTCGCCCAGTCAAGACCGGCGCCTCTGCGAGAATCAGGTGAGCGTTACACAACCCCCTCCTGCCAGGCCACGGTCCCCTGAACCCATGACCGCAGTTCTCCTTGAACGCATCTGGTTTCCAGACCCTAACCCCGAACCACCTCAACCTATATATTAGAGGCTTATAAATTGCACACGTGTGTTTGTACTATCCCACTTTGGGTCACTAGCGAGGTGAAGGGTGTGGAGGTCTTGCCCCTGAGGAAACTAGCAGGGGTCGGGATTGATAGCCGACAGGTCTGGAACTTCAGAGCTAGAAAGGGGGTGTAGTGACACATGCTAGTTTAGGACAGAATAAACTGACTGCAGTCTTGTTTTATTGGGAGGCACTCTGGGGTGGTCAGCAAGGAAGTGTCACACTTCTGGTACATGAAAAGAATAGCTTTGGAGGGGCACAAGGTTGAACAAGCAGTCATTTTCCAGCAGCGGGGGTGAGAGGTATAGGAGAACATTTGTTGAGATGGATGAACAACTAAAAGTCATGGTTTAGCCCTGACACACACAGGACAGTGATCTCGGAGGAATAATTAAATTAATACATTCTTTGTTCGCAGCATCTTGTCTCGGCGCATCCATGATAAAGGGACTTGGGAGGCACAGGAGGAAAAAGGTGGGGGCTGTAGTGCTCGCTGTTTGCGGCGCTGCTGAGGGGGAGGGGAAACTTCGCAATGACAGAATGCGGCCTAGTGCAAAGTTGGAGTCGAGGGTATGATTTCAAAAGACAAATTGGATGCTTTATCTGGACACTTTATATAAACATTGTTGATAAAAAAAAAAACAGATGGTAATCATTTGTACCTGGAAGTGAACTGTTCCACAAGCTCTGTTCTAGGTGGACAGGGCATGTTTGCAATGTTTTGTGGCGATGTATGTGTCCTCAGAACAAAATCGCACGCGATTCCGTGAGTATTTATGCCCAAGACAGTCCTAATGAGATCTTTCACAAAATCTAATTCCATGTCCTCGTATATTGGCTTGACCACCCATTTTTTGCTTCTTTTCGTAAAGGCCATTGTGTAGCGAAGCATCCCAAAGTTTCCCACAGTCCTCGATTGTTCACGCCCTACATTCTCGTTATGCGCTAATACCGCTAGTAATGTCCTATATTGCATCCCGTCTATGCCGAAATGCAATCTCTTGGGCCTGTACTTTAGGCACATATTGTGGAACACCTCCAAATCTCCTGTGTGACAGAATTCTCTGAGTCCCTTCAGATCTCTTGATAGAGTTTTATCAAACACAATCTTCTCAAGAGCTTTGTGTGGAGGTGAAGATGGAATCAACCACTTCTTCTTCCCTTCCTGCTCCGGAGACAAAGGGTCATGTGCACATTGGTGGAAATGTTGGTTTTCTGTCCAAGAGTGAACGTTGGAACAGTGGTGCATTATTGTCTGCCATTTTTCTAGTAGAATTTCCACACACCCATCACAAGTTTTGGAGCTCCACCAAAGATGGTTGCTGAAAGACTGGGACCATTGTAAAATATTTTCAGAACCTTTTTTTTTTCCTGCAGCGGAGATTTTTTTATTGATTGATTTTGCAACGTGCCATACATCAAATTGATGGCGAATATTTGGAAACTGCTCTCTTTGTCTTGGCTATCCATGGCTATGAGATCGATTTGCATTCCCTTCGATTGGAGATCTTCCAGAGATTTTATAAAACAAAGTTTCTCTATGGCCACTGAGGATTTACATTCGGATACCTGCAGGACCACCAAAATCACAATTGTTTTAGTTTCCATGTCCTGAAAGTGGTATGTGCAGTACTTTGCTGAAAATCTGGGGCTGCTGCACTGTCCTTCACCAGCTAGCATGAACCGTTTTTCGGAGAATGTACTTTGAATAGACATTTGTTCGATTTTCCAAGCTTCACTAATAGCAGGGAATAGATAATGACATTGATATTTGTATTACTGCGTTTTAGAAAGGAACTGGAGTCCCACAAATTGACAAACTGTACAACTTACTGAAACTAGAGCCACTGAAAAGTTAAGCAGCTGCACACAGTAGATTTCCAGCTGGCAGTTTCCCCAGCATCGGTTGAGCGGACCATGAAAATGTAGCCTCGAGCATTTCACAGGTGGCTTGTATTTTGAGGTTACTGCCTTGTGATACACGAGTCGCATTCACCAATGGCTTCCCGCATACATCCCCTCTCACTGGATGCACACATTTCAGCATCATTATAATCTCCATCAAGCAGCTGTCGAATACAATGTATTGGGGCTCCTTTATTAGACTATCATCCTGCATGAATGTTGTTTCTGACTCAACTGTGGATGACATATCAGCCCAACTGGACAAACTGTAGTTGAGATCTTTGGCTAATTCCTCAGTCAGTTGTGTTGATGCTTCAGTCTGTTATTTCAGCTTCTGTTACTTGACCACGAATCGGAGAAAACATCAATGTCGATTGTTTTTTGGGTGGCCCTTTTTTGGCAGGTGTCGATTGTGTCAAGTGGTCTGTGTCTAATTCTAAAGCATCTTCATTACATTCAGTTTCATCTTCATCTGGTGGAGTTCTCGCATTGTAGCAATGGTCCAACAACACTTTGCTGGCTAACCCGGTCACATTCAATTCATTTTCTGGCCATTGGGCAAAAGCATCTCGAGTCTGCTTATTGATTTGAACACGCTGCGCCTCAAATAATAGTTGCGCCATGGTCAAATCAGTTTGGCAAGCAGCATCTCTGATTTCTGCAGCTGTCTGTGTCTACATAGTTCGTACACCATCGGGCAACTAGAAGACAGGTTGGAAAAACATGTTCAATGTAAATCCAACAGACAATATATGGCACTTTAGATTTTTTTAAAAGCATGTCATGAAGGCACCAGCACAAAACACTGTTTGAAAATGAAATTGTTTGTAAATTACCGTAGCTTTCTTGGTTTTCTGTGAAACCGTATTCTTCTTCTTTACTGTAACGACTGCACCAGCAAGCTGCTGCACCGACTCGGATCCACGTGCCTCCTCTTCTATAGGATGATGTAATTATAGTCAAAGTACCAGTATGGAGGAAAAAGAGTGAAATTGAACACACACAATGTGATGCAGACAATGGTACATATCATTAAAAAACCCATGAATGAAACATGAAGTAAACAAACAACAGGATACTTAAATTTTATCATGTTATTTCAAATTCCATGCATAAAACATTTCCGGAACTGAATAGCTAAATAAAATTACCTGATGCGCGCTCGAAGTTGTTGTTGACTCTAGGAAAGACATGGATGCAGAATCTTGCTCCTTCATATTCAGTGCATTGTCATGGAGTTGTAAAGGGAAAATTAGATTTGATTTAGAAATGCTAACCTAAAAAATCGACATGTAAACAACTGATTACAAAAAGATTATGCTTATTTTCAAGGGCACTATAGCATAGTTATCTGTGCCCATAAATTGTTTTCTATGATGCTCCTAAAACCAAGAGCAGATGTTTAGCAAAATGTGGTTTAGTTATAAAGCAATACAATCTTCTAAATATGTAAGTATTATAAGGTACATTTACACCTAAAACACCAATCCGTCCATGTAGTTACCTGTTCAGTACCCCAAGGCCTACAGCTAAATCAGGAACCATGACTCACCTGATGCAGCGTGTGCATGAATAGAGTCGGAATTGCATTTGGAAGCAATTTACGAGACGTTCTGAGTCGATGCTTCTTTGTGTACTGCGATTGGTCGTACATATTCGTGGCAAAGTGCAGGCTGCAGATGCGGATTCGATCACCCCTCGAGTCCCCCAATACTTCATGGGCTCTACTTTCAAGCTTTTCCGGCGCAAATCCGCAATATCTGACCCATTCTCTTATTAGAATTCTATATTCCTTGGGAATACATGCATTGTAGTGCCTTTAAGTTTGCGGCAACTGTAAACCATACATGCAGGCATTGTTGGAAATTCTGTAAAAAAAAATATATATATTTTTACATACATTTTTCTATGCAATCTATGATTTGGTCAC
This sequence comes from Ambystoma mexicanum, assembly GCF_040938575.1. Classification (NCBI taxonomy): domain Eukaryota; kingdom Metazoa; phylum Chordata; class Amphibia; order Caudata; family Ambystomatidae; genus Ambystoma; species Ambystoma mexicanum. The sequence goes on along the minus strand of NC_090929.1, from coordinate 1,383,312,207 downwards.
CGAAGCAAAACCTGTGTAGCCTAGCCGGCTGTATTATAGGATAACTTTCATACATAATTCATTGCTGTGACGCAAATCGGAACATGTTACTCGTCCCTTGAATGTACTATCGTGCATCAAAAGTAAACATGCTTATAGACACGGTCCACGAAGGATGCAATTCAATCCCAATTGACACTGATGACAATTACTATATATCGATAACATAACAAATTAAACACAAGTCAATGTCAATGAGATGAATGAACATTACACTACTGGGTACGTTCATTCAAAATAGATAGACATGTAAAAATCAAGGAGATATGATTAGGTGACCTGCCCTTACCTTGACCAGCAAACAGATTCAGCAAGAAGGGTAGTTAGTAGCAGGAAAACAGGGAGATGTTCACAGGTAGCACGATGACGAGCTCACTCGCAGTGGTCACAGAAGTTCTCAGGTAGCACGTTCACAAGTTGATTTCAGTGCTCAAAGATGTTCTCATGATAAATATCAAGTGGTTTATAAAGAATTAGAAAAGTGGGTGTGTATGTGAATGAATGAGGTGTATATGACGTGGTCTTATGTGGATGGCAGGTGCGCGGCCTGCTTCAAGGGGAGCCTACCTGGAGATACAGGGTCTGAGCAGAGCATGTGAACAATGACCCCTGCGTGTAAGCTACCTTTGAAGTGTACATGGTGTTTGGCATCTTGGCCGTTCCCACCCCTACCAGCCCCCATTGGGAGGGCACATCCACAGGTGCTAACATTCATTGATTCTGGAGGGTTGGATGGAGGGGCCTGAGGCATGCAGGAAAGGGCCGGAACACTGCTGAATGGAGTCACACTTATGTGGATTGCAGGGGCGCGTCCTGCTTCAAGGGGAGCCTGCCTAGAGACACAGGGTCTGAGGAGGGCATGTGAACAATGACCCCTGCGCATAAGATACCTTTGAAGTGTACATGGTGTTTGGCACCTTGGCCGTTCCAACCCCTGCCACCCCCCTTTGGCAGCGCACATCCAATGGTGCCAACTGCCTTTGATAAAGGAGGTGGATGGATGGGCCTGAGGCCTGGAACACTGCTGAATGGAGACCCACTTGATTCACTGAAAAATGTAAACAACTATTGATAAAAGTTCTGTTGTGTTTTATTTTGTTGCTGATTTTGAAGGCACAAATGTACTACACATTAAAAACTTTAGATTGCAGCACAGTGTGGGAAAATCCACTGTACTGACCGCCGTCACTGGGGAAAGTTTCTCTAATGGCACCAACGACACAGGCGGGTATTACTCGTCGAATGCGGTGTCCAAGCCTCCCATGAAGCCACCATGTGAACGAACGATAGGCCACCAGCCTGTGCCACCTGTGAAAGAGAAAGATACAAACTGTTTTTAAATTAACAAGATAAGTGTACTAAACCTTAGTTGAAAATGCAATCTTGTATCCAATGGCATTGTTCCCAGTACAAATGTAACTTAGACACTGTACAATATTGAACGATTATGCATTCCATTAAATTTGGGACACAAAGAAATATTGCTTCATGGTTGTACATGAAATAAACATAAGGAGACCACTATGATTTCCCCAAATTGCGAGTGATGTATAGAATTGCAAGACTACATTTGTTTGGCATTGATAGATCAAAGTTACGACAATATAGGAGACCACCATGAAATGATAGTGGCCAAGTGACATCACAACTAGAGTACACTTACTCGTTACTTGGATTGCGAGGGCGATCCTTTGCTCGAAGTTCGTGCATAAGCACCATCATAATCCTCAAAACGGACCATGTGAGGCAGGCTGCCCTGAAGTCATGCAGCTCGGTAACGCATGGTGGCCGTATCTCGCCTTCCGCTATGTAGGACAAGCATCCAGAGTTTTCTCGGCACCATCAGCTCTCCTCGGTTGGCATTCCCGCACACCAATTGCAGGTACACCAGGTGGAAACGTTGTCCATGCAACTAGGCTTAGGCTCTTGATCTGTTAAATCGTCTTCCTAAATGTCATCCGAAGCCCCATCGTTTGCGCATCTTTCTCTTTCGAGTAATTCTGCCTCAGAATACTCCGGCTCGTACTGGTAGGGCTGTAATGTTGCCATTATGTGGCAAAATAAAAATGGTTAGTAATGATACTAGTATCTGTCTGCACGGGCTACGAGCAACAAAGGTAGCTAACCAGAGAACAGAAACGAGGCACAAAATACTCAAAAGAAAAAGACAGTGAAATGATTGGAAAAGCAAATCTGATGTCTGATGAGAAGCGGTCTGTTTATACTTATTGAGGAAAGAGGCGTCCTGCCATTTCCATGGAGACACGTCATTAGCTGGAGCGCAGAGAATGTTGACACGAGGCTTGCATTGGCGTTGTGAAATGGGCGGTACGCGTCTAGTGATCTCAGCCTCAGGGGCGGGGGATATGATTTAGTGCCGCTGGGGTAGTCCACCTTGGACGATGCCGCAACGGATAAGATTATCACAAGATGGCCGCGCCCTGCTGCCTGATTTTGCATGTGTAAAAAAGAGGAAAACTACGGTAAGGTGCATAGGAAATGTTTGTACGATCGATCAACGTATGCTTAAAACACATGGCCTAACCCTCAGGACAATATTTTTGAGCGCGCTATTCCTTTACTCTCAACGAGGGATCAGTGCAGTGCAATCCACACTATGGGAAACATTCAAAGTACGGGTTAGAGGGGTGCTTCTCTCCATGTGCTCAGGTACTCTGAGGTATTAGGCGTGAGCTTAATGAGGTTGCAGGTCGGTTAAGGGACATGGAAAACAAACATGGCAAGACGCAGAGTGGGTGTACATTGGGGAACATTCGGGACATGCTGGTGAAGTTCCAGGATCTGGCTGATCATGAGGTCCTTCACATGATCATTCCTGTTAGGACCAGGTCGTATGGAGAAGGGAATAAGGCAGGAAGGCTGCTTGCCTGGTTGTGTAGGGCGGAGAGCTCCCGTCAGCCTATCACAAGTATACATAGGCAGGATGGTACGATGCTGGTGTGTGAAATTGATATCAGTGGCACGTTCTCCACATTCTATTCTACTTTGTATGCCAATTGTGATAGTGTATCAGATGATGATCTTACCTAATACCTGTTGGGTATTGAATTACCTACTTTGCTGAGGCAGGACAGGCTCTTGATCAGCCCATAACAATTGAGGAAGTTGTGGCAGCTGTGATATCGCTAGCTTCTGGTAAGGCACCAGGCACCAATGGGTTAGGAATAGAGCTTTATAAAGAATTTCAACAGGAACTGGCTCCTAGATTGTTGCAAATATGGGAAGAATCTATTACAAGATGTGAGCTCCCCCATCTATGCATGAGGCAATTATAACCATACTTTTGAAGTCCCATATACTCTCCCATGATGTGGCCTCATATATACCGTTGTCCTTAATTAACACAGACACAAAGGTATTTGCTAACATTTTGGCTATGCGTCAGCTCCCGCTCATGATGCCTCAGCTAGTACACCCAGATCAGTCTGGCTTCATTCCTTCCAGAGCCACTGCTTTAAATTTGAGGCAATTGTTTTGTGTGATGGCACAAATCTACCCCAGACCAGAGCGGTGGCAGCGTCGCTAGACGCAGAGAAAGCTTTTGATCCGGTCTCTTGGCTCTACTTGTTTCGGGTTCTCTGCTGTTTACGTTTTGGTCCCCATTATTTACGATGTGTTTAGATGCTGTATACTGGCCCATTGGTTAGATTTCGCACCAATCAGACTTTGTCGGCTCCACTCCTGTTAGGAAGGGGCACCCGACAGTGATGCCCTCATTCTCCCGTATTATTCGCACACACAATAGTGCTACTAGCGACTTTGGTTAGGGATTCTTTTGGGCATAGAGGGATTGGGATATCTGGCCCACCCCAGGTAATCTTACTGTACACAGATGATGCATTGCTTTATATCAGTGACCTCAAACCGAACCTGGGCCGATTGTGTGACATACATACATTTGTGCAATACTCGGGGTACAAAATAAACTGTACTAAAACAGAGTTATTTCCTGTTACATCTTCCTGGAGAGTTTCAAAAGGACAGGTGGCTGGCACAGTTCTATCAGGCTTGGCCACTTACTGGTACCATTTGATGGTTCATGTTTAAATTCCAGGGTTTTATCAGTTCGTCAAATCTGTTAAGCTTCCCTCACCTCGTCACCAATTTATGATTCACTTCTTAACAGATACTTGATTACAGTTCCATACAGGCTTCCCTCTGCCGGGCTCAAGCCTGTCTCAAAATTCCTTTCAGTTCCACAACAGTTCAACACCGGGCTCAAGCCTGTTTTCTCTTACCCACCTTGGAGGTCCCCTCTCCAAGTCTCAATCCATTCAATTACCACTTGACTTTGGCTGTAGAAGAATTTCGAAACTGCAAGGATTTTACGTAGACCTTTTGCATGACCACTTCGACTTTCTTTTGAACAATATTCCAACATTCACTTCACTAAACACCTATATTTCTTGGCACTTGTAGCTCTCACAATGTTCAGTAACTTTCAACAACAATGCTACTTGTACTTGTATTTCTCTCAATGTTCAATAGCTCTCAGCACCATTGCTTCTTGGTAGTTGTAGTTTTCACAATGTTCAGTAAGACTTTCATAATGTTCGATTAAATCTCTTTGCTTTGCCCTCTTTGCATTCATAAATTTCATCAGCTTTGACTTTCCACTTTACCAGTTTGTATTCATACTTGCAATTGCTTTCTAGCCTTCACTTTAACTTTTTCATCATTTCTGTTACCGTAACACAGAATCCTTCGAATGTACAAGTATACTTCCTCCTCCCAGGACCACTCTGTTATTTTGTATCCCTTTCGTTCGGTAATCGTCTTTCAAATTACGCGCCCCTGATTGCAAACTTAACCTTCAACTCGTGGTATCCTTTCATTTGCCATTCGAACACAGACCGAAGCTTTCTGCTCTTCAATCACTCACCGGTCAAGCTAATCGGGATTCTTTCAGCTACGCCACTCTTGCACTACGCAAGGTCCCCCGATATTGGAGTCCTGGGGCCAAGTTGCAAGAATAATTGATGCTGTGCTTGATACTCCTCCATCCCTTTCACCAGTCAAATACCTGTTTGGGAACATAGGAATGTCTGAGTGGCTACTCTTGTTTTTTATACACTGCGTCTGCGGTAGCAAAGAGGTGTATACTTAAATACTGGAAGTCTAAATATTCCGCCAACAGTGAGGCGTGGCTATGTGAATTGGTGTACATTAATGAAAGGGAGGAGGGTTACATTTTAATCATACCATCCACATGGAACCTGCTTAGGCTATATTTGACTCACAGAAACTCTGTTGATGCCTGTGGCGGGGACAATGCCACTGTATCATAGTGCTAAAGCTCCACATATTCTATCTACCTTTATTCCTATGTGCCACATTGATTTTTATTTATTTATTTATTGCATTTGGTTACACGCCCAAACCCTTAGGTATCATGGGGTACATATATCTTAGTCAAACATCATGGGTTACAATCATCTTAGTCATCTTGGGTTACAAACATCTTAGTCTTCTTGGGCAGTTACAACACAGCAGTTACAAGCAACTTCATTCATTACCGGAGTATAGAGTCTTAGGCAAAGGGCAGTCTGTGTTGCATAGGTGCTGCTAGTATTTGTCGGAAAACCAGGTTTTTTGTTGTTTTTTAAACTTGGGGAAGGAAGTTTCGTTGCTGAGGTGGTAGGGGAGTGAATTCCAGATGCGCGGGGCTGCTATGGCGAAGCTGGTATTGCCTGCTCTGGAGATAGTGAAGTGTGGGATATGGAGGAGTGTGTTGGCACTGGATCTGAGTGATCTGGGTGTGGATTTGCGGGAGATGCTATGGTTGAGGTAGATTGGTGTTGTATCGGAGATACATTTGTGGGTGATGAGTTTTGTGGAGGATTCTCGCTTGTACTGGAAGCCAGTGAGCATCTTGTCTGTGTTGAGTGATTGTTTTTAAATGTCATTTTCCTCCCATGTTGCTGAAGGATTTACACTCAGTGATATCTCTGTTTTATATTTTGGTGCAAGTCTTTGTATGCTGCTCGTTTTATGACTGTTTTATATATATAAAGGTTTAAAAAAATAGATGCTCTTATCAACCCTTTTTGCTCCTTTTTTTAGTTTTCTTCCAGTTTTGCTATCGGGAACCATTGGGTCCCAATTTGTGCCAGATAATGTTTTTTTACAGTATAGTCAATCATGTTAAACCTGGTGATCTTTGTATTCTTTTTTTAATGGCCTGACCCTTCCACCTCAGTGGGAACGAAGGCAACTTGGCAGGCAGGAGAGTTTAGTCTGAATAAATATGTTTGCGGGCAACTGAAAATAATAAAATAATGGTGTCTATTTCAGCTGACCTCGAAGTTTAATAAATAATGTTCCTTTTTTGTGTGGTTTTGTCCATGAAGTACAGTCAGTGAAAAACATTCCCTCTGCAGTGGCTGCTTGATTATAGGTTGGCGAATGTGTGGCTTGAGGGCACCTTAGGCCATATACTATTAAAATGATGGAAATTAAATGTTGTACCACCTTAGCCAAGGGGATTTGTTTTGTCCATGCTCCATGCTATAAGAGGGGGAAGGTTCCAATAATTCTCAATGTGCAGTATTTAATCATTACAAGTTAACCTCTTATGTTCTGTTTCTTGATGCATGTTTCTCTGCAATCACAGAAACATGGATATGAAGCATTACATGAAAATAACATTTGACCAAGATACCTATCCAAATATCGAAGATAAGTATCCAAATACCTTTCGGTCCCAGAGAGAAATTTAGAATTATTGTGTTCTCAGCCATGTACATACATTTGATTTGTAACTACTGTATTATATGTGAATTTGCATGCCACCTGCAATGTCTGTGGCAAGGCAGACCTAGCTAGGAGGCTGACAAGAAGACGTGGTTCAGCAAGTTTTATTAAAGTAAAGAAGGCCTCAACTATCCCTTTAGCTATGATTATGGGTTTCCCTAACCTCAAAGAAAACAACACACTGGTGCTTGTCAGGATGTCTCACAAAAGTTCTGCACAAACCTATTCTAGACTATGCTCTATCCCTACCACTAATAAACTAAACAACATAATCCTAGCATACGTACGTTTACTCCCACTCGACTTGGTTTCTGCCACCCCAATTGTGTCTTGGGTTCTTTTACTTGCACACACACACACACACACACACACACACCTTTCACATACACACCTTTCACACACACACACGCACCTTTAACACACACACGCACCTTTCACACACAAGCACGCACCTTTCACACACACACGCACCTTTCACACACACGCACCTTTCACACACACGCACCTTTCACACACACGCACCTTTCACACACACGCACCTTTCACACACACGCACCTTTCACACACACGCACCTTTCACACACACGCACCTTTCACACACACGCACCTTTCACACACACGCACCTTTCACACACACGCACCTTTCACACACACGCACCTTTCACACACACGCACCTTTCACACACACACACACACCTTTCACTCACATGTCCCGTTAATCTGGTCAGGCACTTGATTCTAAGTGCATACACCTGATACCAATTTGCTCTCCTCACACAAATAAGGACTCACTCTGAGCAAGGTGGAACACGAGTACGGACCAAGGGATGGGAGCAGCAGGTCGGAAACCCCAAGAGTTCCTTACTGGAGGATGTAGCATCTGACAGGCTGCGGAAGTCATGTGGAGAAGGCCAGATTGCATTTTGTTGCAAGGATGCCAGCGACCCTCCCGGGTGAACGGCAGAGTTGGTGAGGGGAGGCCAAGCCTGTGGTACTAACCTTAACTTGTGACTTATAAAACCAAGGAGCGATGCACATAGCCGATGAGTTGGCAAGCGACCTGAAAGACTGGTGTGTGTTAAGGTTTGAAGTAGCAATAGTATATCACCAGTGGAGGCGGCACGCTTGTGAATGGAACGTGAGGAAAGGCAGGCCTGTGAATGAACTTTGAAGTAAAAGACAGCTGCGAAGAAAGCGATACTAAGTAACTGAGTGGTCCGGCAAAAGGAAGTAGCACATTGGAAAGTCTCTGTGAAAAAGTAAATTGTTTGAAGCAATAAAGAAGATGAACAGCAAAAGTGAAATGAAGACGTAAATCTCATAGAGAGGGGGAAAGTGAAAGTTGAACAGTAAATCTTGAGTCATAGAGGTCCTGCCGTGTTTTGTGAAGAAAGCCACGCACATTTGAAAGTCTTCAAGATATCGAAAGTGGTCCCAGCCAAAAAGAGGGAGAACCGAAGCGAAATAAGCTTGGGGAAGGGAACCCCTTTCAAGTTTGTGTGGAACTTTATCGTAAGAGGTCTGAACCCAGCAGAGGGGGACCTTTGCAAACTTTTTGGTTGAAACATTATTTTGAAGTTAAGAAAAGAGACTAAAACGTGGACAGCCAGACCGAACTGTGTATTCTGTTGGAAGCCAACCCAGAGTGCGTCATCCTGCCTAGAGGGACAGCCTTTCTTTTTCCTTTTGCATGCATTTCTCCTTATTACACTTTTTTGTACAAGAGATAGGGCAGGCGTCAGGTTTTGTTAGCATCCATTTGGATTTGACAGACTCCTAGGACTCCGTTGTTCATTATTTGATGGTCTAGACTACTCCCATTTTAGTTATAGGGCAAGATAGGAGTTTCTTCAACCCCAACCATTTCAATAAAGGTTTTACAAATTGTAACCACTGTGTTAGTGTCATACTTGTGATACCATACCTCCCCTACATTACCCTCCGTGGTAAGTCAGATATAGGAGACGGCCAAGAGGACACGTTTCAGCATAACACTCTATTTGACATTAATGAAAACATCTTTAAGCCCTACCACTATGATTAGTTCCCTACTCTAAAAAACAAGAAAAGGATGCTCATCAGGATGTCAAACAAATACTCTGTCCTCTGTCAAAATCTACACTACCCTAACATCTGTCCTGCCACTAAAGAAAGAAAGGCAAATCTAAATTATGATTTTGGAATGGGGTGGCTCTCCCCCTGGGTTCATTTAGTGGTGGCTGGTTTTCTGACCCCCTCCAAAGAGTTCTCAAAAGTCTCTTCCAGTTCCTTATTTGGTGATTCCAATGTACAGACAAACAAGTTCTTTTATAGCTAGAAGTCTCTTTCAGCTCTTGCCTGGTGACTCTGGTGAACAGATAACCCACAGGAAAATGTCTCTTAAAGTTCCTTTGACACAAAACAGCTATAACAGTTAGTCCAAAGCAGTTCCTTCTGCCCACATACCCTTCCACTCTGTCTTCTCCTTGATATCAACCTTTCTCCTTCTACAAGCTATCATCCGTGATCAGGGGCATTTATATGTAAACATTGTAATATCACTAAGCAACATACTTTTATAACATAACGGGCCTCCCTATTTACAATGATTAACAGTGCTTTAAGGCATAGCACATTCCACCTAGTATATCCCCAGTGTAGCAGCCTGGATCAGAAGAATAGTTTCTTCAAACATGAAAGAAACCTTAATTCTCAGGAAGCAGAAATTGTGTTGCTTTTGTTTTTTCTTTGTGGGAATATTTTCTAGGAAATCTTTGGCTAATTCAGAACAGTTACTTGATCTGCAGCCCATTTTTTTTTTTTTAAATTTGTTTATTTATCATTCGACACACAGGAGAGATTATACAAGAACATTACATATAGTATCTCAGGTCATGTAACCCAGAGTCCCCGTCACCCACCCTGCACATTCCCAGGCAAGCATAGTTCTCGGCCTTAGTCAGACTGGCTCGGCGGCGCTGGTGGTTCCTCCATAGCGTGAAGGGTCCTTGCGATCAGGGGCGGTTTGTGGGTCAGGGCTGGATAATTCCGGTCATTGTCTAGCACTGGTTCCCAGATATCCCGAAAACAATGAAGCAGTCCCGCCCTGGCTGCCGTGACTTTCTCAGCTATTAAAATATCCCAAAGTTTGACCCAGCAAAGGGCCATCAAGGGTCTGTCCGCGGACTTCCAGGTGCTGGCCACCGTGATCTTAGCCGCTAATAGGAACTGGTATATCCGGGCCGATTTTCTCCCCGACCGCGGGTATGAGCCTGACAATGGAATCCCTAAAAGGACCTGTTTGGGCATGAGCGAAATGATCGCCTGGGTGACGTCTTTAATGGTGGCTAGACAGAGAGACCAAAACTCTTGCACCCGGTGGCAGGGCCACCACATGTGGAAGTAGGATCCTGGGAGGCCGCAAACTGCAGCCCATTTTTGACAATCCTGAGGGTATCCAACTCTACTCCTGCTGCAACAGAATCATGGAGTGATCGATTGCATGTTTGTGCTCTGATTGGTTATGGTCTTTAGTGGTTGTTTAGCCAACAGCCTTCACTTTAATATTCATCCAGCTATTTAATTACCCTGTGTTTACCTCTGGCTTATCCAAGGCAAGCATAACGCTCTGATCTCTTTTTTCTGTTTATTTCAAATGGATGATTCAGAAGACAACACTGGATTCAAGAAAGTAAATATGTAGATGCAAGGATGCCATCAGCATGATATAAATCAAAAAGTAATGCAGGATTAACAAATCATTCTGTGATTTATGAAAGATCAGTGGGGCAGGTTGGTAGATTTTTATATTGAAGTTAACACCAGAAATTGGGACCGTTGATTTGGATATTTGAATACCTTGACCTAACAGTAATTCAGCCAGTGTGTCTATATCCTTGTTGTCTTTGAAGGTGTTTAGAGACAGGCAGGTGGGAACTAGTCCTTTGGGTTCTGAATCAGAACCAGGTTTATATCTGCACTTTTAAGCTGAGGATACAGTGGCTTCTTTAGATAAGATCTGAAACTCTTGAAATATTTAATGTATGGTTGGTTTGCAAGTTGTGACCCTATCTGAAAATACGATATATTTCCTCTATCTTTCAAATGCTTGCTTTATTTTAACGAACTATGTATAGCTGATTTTTTTTGGTTTGGGTTTTAAATAATTCATGTTAATTTTTATTTTTGCTGACTTCCTCACAGAGAAGCCTAAATATGCTGCTCCAAATAATTGATGCAAGGCTAGCAGTGATTTAAACTTAGCCTTTTGTAATCTAACTGCCTAACTGGGGACATCTAAATGTGATATTAGTGCTTGGCTTTATTTGCCAGACTATTAGGTCATCTTCTTAATTTAGTATCCCAGAAAGTAACCACAAGTGACTTGGTTATTTGGGGAGAGGCCTATGATAAAACGTGCCAATTCTCTGAGAAGGTCTCGGTCGATTCCAAGCACTGTAGTTTTTGCATTTGTTAGTGTCCAATATCTCCGCCCCACATAGCAACATTGATGTAGTTTCCAATTTTATGTAGTATAATTATAACAACAAGTGAATAGCCTGCATGGTTTCTGGCAAAATTCATGATGCCCATTCAGGCTTTGTTTCACTCTCATCCCTAGATTTGAAAAATGTGCATCTCAATTTATTATCGCCGATTATTAGCTTCAGTGTGGCACTGTTTTAAGTTTTTAAATCGATAAATATTGTTGAGTTCGTTTTAGAGGTATTAATACTGGCCTAGAAATTAAAGTTGTTCAAAGAGCATTGAAGACCCTTGACTGTGCCATACATTAAAACCAAGTCATCTGCATAGCCGTGCCACAGCAGACACTCCTTTCCCAATCTCACTGGCATCATCAGATTGAATCTCCTTAGTAATGTCAACATATAAAGATTAAATCATATTAATGGCAAAATACAACCTTGTTTAAGGCCGGTATGTGCAGTAATATTATAGGCAGTGTCGTCTGCTTGCAGAGTATGTACAATGTTATCTGTAAAATAACTTAACAGATATTTACACTGCAAGGAACATATACCATTTTTAAAAATTCTTGTGAATCAACTTTGTTTTTTAGAAAGTCAATAGTCTTTAATAGCACAACGAATTCCTTTATGCATTCAAAATAGAAGCATAATTGATCTAACACACCTATGAAGTACAAATTGAGTTACAGACCCTTGAGGATACTGGCAGATTGGGCAGTGTGAAGAGGGACCCATTTGCCACTTTGAATGTGTTGCCATTGGCTAGAAGAAGAGCAATCGTAATTTCATAAACCAAGCATGCCTGTAGGGGCTAGCCATCCTATTGAGATAAGGTTCTAACCTCAATACCGTCTTTACCTCCAAATACTCAGTCCTGCACATAGACGAATTTGCCCAACACTGTGTAATCACCCTGAAGTCCTAGGCTGATTGCACTGTTCTAAGTGAAAAGATGTTTTTCAAAAGATCTTTTCACTATAAAACCGATTTAGAAAGACTGCTCCGTGACCGCACAGTCTTTATAAATCGAACTGTCGCGCCCCTGTCACACACGAGTGCGTGCAGGGGCTGACATGCACGTCGACACCCGGAAGTGCAGGACGAGGAGAACGTGTAAGTGTGTGTTGGTGTGTATGTATGTGTTTTGGTTTGGGATCATCTCTGGTGGGGGCTTTAAAGGTCTCAAAAGAAAAAAAGAAAAATATCTTTACAATGCTGTTTTTACGATAAAAAAATCAGGCATTGTAAATCGGTCTTTTTCTCTAGAGACCTTTAAAATGAGGTCTTTTCACAGCCTTAATACCTCGACAAGAAAACTTTTTTTTTTTAAAGGTGTTTATTTTTGAACACAGCAGGGTAATGACAGTACCAACATTTATCTACAATTAAAATGCATTATTGCAAAGCCCATCTCTTCACCCCTCCTCCCTCCCTCCCGTTTCTCTATTCTTCAAGGGTCTTCTCCATCATTCTTGCTCTTGCGGGGCAGCATTGCTTTCTAGGACTTTCTTGGCCACTTGGGGTTTGTAGGTTAGGGCCAGGAAGTCTCTATCATAGTCAAGAACAGGGTTCCAAATGTTCTGAAATCGGTGGAGGAGGCCTGCTTTAGCTGCCATCACTTTTTCCGCTATCAGTAAATCCCATAATTTTACCCACCAGAGGGGAATCTGGGGGCCTTCCGCGGATTTCCATGTGCGGGCCACCACTATTTTAGCCGCCAGCAAGCATTGGGACTCGAGTTTGGCCCTGGGGCCTGATCTTGGATAGGTTCCGGGGATCGGAAGGCCCAGGAGGATGGGTTCAGGGTCCAACGGAAGAATAGTTTGGGTGATGTCGGCTATGACCCTTAAGCATTGTTCCCAGAAGTTTTGGACTTTGGGGCAGGTCCACCACATATGAAAAAAGGATCCTACCTGGCCGCATCGCCTCCAGCAAGCTGGGTCCAGAGTGTGGGTCATGTGGTGGAGGCGGAGAGGGGAATAGTACCATCTCAGTAAGATCTTGTAAGCACATTCTCTGTTTGTAACGCATGCCGATGACGAGTGGGCGCAGGTCCAGATGTCCACCCAAGCCTGGTCCTCCACCAGGTGGCCCAGGTCTGCTTCCCATTGTGCCATGGCACGAGTCCTATCGACAAGAAAGTGTCTCTGGAGGCGTTTGTACAGCATGGAGATTCTGCCCCGGGATGGTAAGTCCTTGAGGGTTAGTTCCAGAGCTGTGGGGGGGGCGAGTTACTGCCCGACGTGTTTGCGGGTGGGAAGTCTTGCGTTTCCCAGCATCGTGTTCTTGGGGATCCTGGCCTTCTTTCCCTTCCAAATGAATTGGAACACCTTCCTTTGCAGTCTTTGGAGCGCTGGGGTCGGAATTGCAACAGGGAGGGTGGCGCATGCGTACAGGAATCTCGGGAGCAGGTTCATTTTACATGCTGTAATCCGGCCCATGAGAGATATCTCCTGTGTCGTCCAGCGTTTCAGGTCTGCTTCAAGCTCTTTAAAGAGCGGTGGGAAGTTTACCTGATAGGTGTCTCTTGGATTGGCTAGAATTTGGACCCTCAGGTAGGTGATCGCCTTTGTTTTCCATTGGATTGGGCACATAGAAGTCAAGGACTTTTGCTCCCTTTGGGAGATCCCTATTCCCAGAGCTGTTGATTTGTTGAAGTTGATAGTGAATCCTGTGACCATGCCGTTACTGTCTATTTCTGCCAAGGCCTGCGTCAGGGAGCTGTGGGGGTTCGTGATGGTCAAAAGAACATTGTCCGCGTAGAGCGCTAGTTAATGATGTGAGTAGCCAGCTTGGAAGCCCTTAATCAGGTTGTTCCGTCTAATCCGTTGGGCAAATGGTTCCATGATCAGAGCGAATAAGAGTGGACATAGCAGGCATCCCTGCCTGGTTCCGCAGGTCAGAGTAATGAGGGCGGAGAGGTTGCCATTAATTCTCAGCAGGGTCTTGGGAGATTTATAGTTAGCCATGACCATGGAGCGGAATTCCGGCCCAAATCCAGAGGCCTTCAGGGTGAGTTCCATAAACGTCCAATCCACCCTGTCAAACGCTTTGGTTGCGTCCAGAGCCATGAGCACCATTCCTTGTGAGTCCCGGGTGGCCAGGTCCACCAGGTCTAGGGCCCTGCGGATATTGTCAGATGTGGATCGATTCCTCAGGAAGCTGCTCTGATCCGGCTGGATTATGCCCGGTAGGATATGAGAGAGGCGTGTTGCTAGGATTTTGGAGTAAATATTGGCATCAATATTGAGTAGGGCGATCGGCCTGTATGACGCTGGGTTTCTTGGGTCTCTTCCTGGTTTCGGAAGAAGGACTGTAATCGACTCCTGCATGGAGGGGGTTATGATGCCTGTGTCTCTGAATGAATTGAATAATTGCACCAGTGGGGAGAGCAGTTGGGGCCTGAAGATTTTGTAGAACCTAGTCGTGTAACCATCTGGGCCCGGGGCACGGGATTTGAGGGATTTGATAGCCTCCTCCACCTCTTCACTAGAGATTGGGGCATCCAGAGTGTCTCGGGCAGCCCTCGAGAGATGAGGAAGTGCCGCTGATTTTAGGTATTCCTTCTGTTCTCAGGGTCTAGTGGCGGGGCGGTCATTACTCGTGTTAGGTGCTCAGCTGCTAGGCGTTGTTTGTCTTTTTCGGCAAACTGTGTTCTTGCATTATGTTTTTGCATAATAAAACTGTTTGGCTTTTGCCAATTGGTATGCTGTGTGTTCTGCGTAATGGGCCTCAATCTTCTTCCGCGCCGTGCGGGTGGCGCGTTGTGTTCTAGGGGACCATCCTTTTTCTTTTTGGATTCTCTCCGCTTCCCGGAGGTCTTTTTCGAGGGCTAAGCGGGTTTGCCGCCTGATTTTGTGAAAAGCCGTGCCTTGGGCTATGAATTCTCCACGTACGACCGCCTTCATGGCGTCCCAGGTATTAGCGGGAGTGGTGTCTGCTGTAGGGTTTTCTTTGAAGAAGTTCCTAATTGTAGTAGCGATTGTGTCCCTGAGCGACATCTCGTTAAGGATTGGATCATAGAGTGTCCATCTGCGTTGCGCTGAGCGGGGTGCCTCCTGTACTCGGAGCTCCAAGGTCAGTGGGCCATGGTCAGAGAGCATTTTTCGGCCTATAGTTACATCATTGGTGAACGAGAGGAGTTGGGGAGAGACTAGGAGAAGGTCTATCCGGGAGTGGGTTCTATGGATGTGCGAGTAGAAGGAGAAGTCTTTTTCCCCAGGGTGAAGTACTCTCCATGAATCGACCACATCTAGGGTTCTGAACACTTGCAGAAGGGCTAGCGCTGTGGAGAAGTCTCCAGATGAGGGTGGATGGGATTTGTCCTTCGTGGGGTCAGGGACTCCATTGAAGTCACTGCCGATGATGCTTTGGCCTTCCATAAAGAGGGAGAGGGATGCGCTCAGAGCCTCGTAGAAAGCAGCTTGCCCTGAGTTCAGAGCGTAGACTGACACAAAGGTATAGAGTTGGCCCAGCAGCAGACATTTCACGGCCGCAAATCGGCCCCCTGGGCACAGTTTAGTACCTAATATCTGGGGGTCTAGCCCCCTCTTAAAGAGGATTGCTGTGCCTCCTTTTTTCGTATTTCCTGATGCGCAGAATTGTTTCGGAAAGAGCCGGGAGCAGATGCGCCCAAAATCAGCCGGCAGTAAGTGATTTTCCTGTAGCATGGCCACCGCAGCGTTTTCGTTTTGAAGCTTTTGTAGGATTCACTTGCGTTTGGCCGGAAAGTTCAGACCATTAACATTTAGAGAGATAAATCGCAGAGTGGAGTGATCGGGAACGTGGGGTGGAGGTGTCACCGTGTTCGGAGGGGGGTGTGAGGCAGAGACGAGTCAGCCGGCATCTCGTTGAAGTCGTGATTGCATTGTCACCTGCCAGTGAAAATTTTGCTCCGGCCTCCAACGGGAG
Source organism: Ambystoma mexicanum (assembly GCF_040938575.1). Classification (NCBI taxonomy): domain Eukaryota; kingdom Metazoa; phylum Chordata; class Amphibia; order Caudata; family Ambystomatidae; genus Ambystoma; species Ambystoma mexicanum. The sequence goes on along the minus strand of NC_090929.1, from coordinate 1,383,296,014 downwards.
GACAGAGGTTTAACTATGAAGAGGGCCAGTGTTGTTAGGCTGGCACCTCTTCCGGCCAACGTGGCCAAATAACTAAAGGTAGCCAACATGGCTAAAATTACAGGTTAATAATTCCAAGGACGCAGATGGATAGTACCTCGGAATTGGGCATGGGCCGTGGGGTAGGGCCCGCTGCTTCCGTTAGTAGCGTTTCGTTTGCAGGGTTGTGGTGGTGAGTACCGCTCCAGGCAGGCCGTTGGCAAGACCGGGGATACGGAGAGGGAGAGAATTCGGCAGAACCCAGCAGGGGATAGGCCCATGGTACCCTGGGCCAAGGTTCAGGCTTCTGTTGCTTAGGGTTTCACGTATCCAACAAGTTGGCTGGCTTCCCATCTCTGGTTATCTCTTCTTCCTGAACCTCGGGACCTTTGACCAAGGGTTCTGCTGAGATATAGGAGGGGCCGGGAGATCCGTGTCGGTGTTGTGTTCGGAAACCTGGGGCGATTGAGCCTTGGGTGAGGATGGGTTCATGATGTTTTCGGCATCTTCCAAGCGGCTAATTCTCCTCTGGGTGCCCTTGTACGTAAACTGTAAGGCTGTGGGGAAGAGCCATCTATAACAGACTTGTTGGTCCTGTAGGAAGTCCGTCAAGGGTCGGAGGGCTCGTCTTTTCTGGAGGGTGAGAGCCGATAGGTCTTGATAAATTTGGAGAGGAGAGCTTTGAAAAGTTATTTCGTCCCGGGATCGACTGATCGCAGAGATGGCCTCTTTCGTGGTGAAAAAGTGCACCCTAGTGATGACATCTGGCGGGCCGTCTGAGTCTACTCCGCGGCGGGGGCGCATCCTGTGCGTGCGGTCAAGAAGGAGCTGTGATTTGTCCAGGTCTGGGAGGAGAGCTTGAAAAAAGTCGCCTACATATTCCGTCAGCTTCCTATCTGGGACTGACGCAGGAACTCCTCGAATGCGTAGGTTATTGCGTCTGGCCCTGTTCTCCAAGTCTTCTTGTTTAAATTCAAGAATTTCAGTCTTATCTTGAAGAAGTCTGATTGTGCGTTGGACTTCCACTAAAGTGGATGTCTGGTCATGGGCCTGGTCCTCAATTTCCCCCAATCTCTGTTCGGCCTCCGTTACTCTTCGGTTGGTATTTTCCAATTTAGTAGAGAGTTCTGTCATACATGACCTGAATTTGGATTTGATCTCCGCCATAAATGCCTTAATGTCCTTCTTGGTTGCCATGGATCCCTTGTCTTTTGGGGGTCCTTGAAGGGGAGAGGCTGGAAGATCTTGTTTCCTTGACTTTTCAGAGTACATCAGCATTGAGGCAATGTCGGAGTTTTTACCGGGTCTCGTTTGTTTGATAATTGTGCTTTCCAGTATGGGGAGAAGGAGTGTGCCCCCAAAAGGTTAAGGCGGCAGTGTTGTAGGCGGAGTGGATAGCTAGGTGCAGCTGCAGAGGCCGAGATTACCCATTAGGGGGGCTCAGGGTGCTCCCAAACTGCACTTGGGCTGTAAGGTACGATATATGGGCTGCAGGGAGTGGGCTGGGGCGCCCCAGGAGAGGATGCAGCAAGGTCAGGTGTGATGCAGTCCCAGCAGGTCTCGGTCGGGGTCCGCCGGACTCAGGCGGCCGATGGAGTGCAGTTCAGCGTAGGCAGGCGGAGGGGGAGAGCGGTCCGACCCTGGGTCCAAATCCTCACCTCCCAGGAGACTCAGGGTCTGCCAGAGGCCACGGGGCCAGCAAAGTTCTGGTACTCCCCCGGGGATCGTGGGCAGACGGGGTACCTGCTATGTGTCATGAAGCAGGCTATCCCAGAGATTGCAGCAGGGGGTTCCAAAATCGAGTCAACCAACTTGCTGCCAGGGACACTGGAAATCCGAGAATACCCCAAGCGGGCACCTCTGACGACTGGCGCTTAGGCGACCCACACGTGCTAGCTCCTGTTAGATCGTCGGAGCACGTTGGCTGTCTCCCAGCGTTCCCCACCCAGGGGAGGTCCGGTATGCCGAGTGCGTGGATCGGGGAGCGGGGTCCACAGGATCCATGAAGTCGGCTCCGGAGAGCGCAGGTCGGGCGGGCGAGCAGGCAGATAAGCGGACGGGCCCACCCCAGGAATGCGTCGTGATGGTCCGCCGCTATCAGCGGTTCCCCCGCTCTTCATCCGGCGGGTGGGGGCAGCGCCTCAACGGGTCCCAATGTCCACAGTGTAGGGTCACCAATCTTCCTCCAGCGTAGTACGGGAGAGGTGAAGGCGCCTCACTCGGACTCCACAGCTTCTCCGCTCCTCCCCCTCCCGCCGAAGCGCTCGTCCGCCATCTTGAAGGACAGCGAGGCTGGGGGGCAGTACTTCTTTTCCCGGATTTCGATGGCTTACGGGGAAGAACGGCCGCACAGCTCAGCACCGATTGTGCTCAGGTTGTTCCGGGAGCGGCGGCTATGGTTTTTAATTCGATTCGGATATGACAACCGCTGAAATTCATGCGTAGCAGCAGGCTTCCCACGGAGAGCGACCACATCGTTGGCGCTCCAGGCCACGCCCCGAAACCTTGTTTTTTAAAAAAAAATACGTTTATTCAATGGCTGCCAACAAACACATACAAAATGTTTCTCAGTATACAATCACAGCGGTCGGTGTACAAGATATGTATATACAGACAGCCCGAAGAGCAGGAGCCCCCCCCCGCACTGCAGGAGCAGTGGCCAAATCCTATCGGGTCCATCCCCTGCTAAGGTAAGCCAGTGGGCTTTTTATGGAGCATCCCGTGCCACGTACAACCATGTCCTTCAAATATCGCGGACCGCATGCTATTTAATGGGCACACTTCTGCGATCTTGCTTTTTAATTCAGCAGCGTTGCTTTGCTGCATAGCACTGGCCATCTGATTAGCTCTGCCCAGGTGTGTTAGGAAACACAAGAACCCGGTCTGTTTAAAATGGCCACCATGTAAAACTTGGCAAATGCCTCCTCTGCATTCAAACATCTACATCAAGGCTGTGCCCGGATTGGCTGGAGCCATCTATTTTTCATTTGCCCTGATTCGCTGGCAGGCGAGAAGCCGGCCCTTTGCCAAAGACTCGACTCACAAGGCTCCTGACTGAGCTGACCGAGCGTGCTGAGCTAAAAGCATCACAGCCCCTTTTTAGCTCTGCTCCACGCTCTGATATACACAATGGCCATGTTGCAGCTTCTCATGCTATATCAGAATACCCTGTATGAGCCTGTATTTAGTTATCTATACTGCAATTCCTTTCACCCTCCTTTCATTCATTTCCCCCCTTCTAATCTTCCCATTTCTGCCCACGCTCACAATCTAGGCCTCCACTTCAACTCCTCTCTCTCCTTTACCCACCATATTTCTCGTACCTCTCGCGCCTGTCGCTCCACCTCTTCAAAATTCGTAAAATCCGTTCCTCCCTCACCTTCCATGCAACTAAACTCTTAATTTCCTCCCTTATTTTCTCTCCGCTTTTCTATTGCTCTTCCCTCCTCTTTGGACTCCATGCCTCTCATCTCACTCCCCTTAAATCCCTCTTTCACTCTGCCATCCGTACCCTCTGTCTTCTTGCCCCTCAGGACTCCATTTCCTCTTCGCTCTCTTACCTTGGCTGGCTCCCTTTCACTCCCAACTTAAATTTCACTTCCTCTGTCTCGTCTTTAAATCTCTTCATGATCTCGCTCCCCTCTATCTTTCCTCTCTCCTCTCTTTCTACACTCCATCGCGCTCTCTCTGTTCAGCTGATCTCTTCTTGCTTACTGTTCCTCCCTCCCCTTGTGCCTCTTCTCATTTCCGTTCCTTTCAACTCCTTGCCCCCCTACACTGGAACTCTCTACCCCTCTCTATCCGCTCCATTACATCCTACTCCTCCTTCCATGCCTCCTTAAAATCTCTTCTCCTTTCCCCGACCTGATTTTCTTCTTTACTTCCCTTTCACTTCTCCCTCACCCCCCTCTCACACTTCCCTTGCTAATTTGCAATTCCATCTTATTCCATCTCCTCCCCTCATCTCCCCTCTCTCCTCCACCCTCCGTCAATCGTTCTTTATCCTAGGAAAATTGTTCTACTTATAATTTTTTAAAGGCTTGTCTCATGTTTGCAAATATGCTTCTGGTTTATATATGCTATGTATTCTTGTTATGTTGTAAAGCGCTTTGGCGTAAAGCGCTATATAAACTTCATAAATACAAATACAATTGCCACAACCCCAATGTCTTCGCTTGCCCCCCCATGCCTAGATCATCGATAGCCACAACTAGCATGTCCATAACCATGTCCAACCTCCACCGTATGGATATCACGATTAAACCCACATTATTTCTCCCAACCCTCAAAGTCTGCCACGCTATCAAGCCTACACCCTTCTTATCCCTATTGAAGCCAAGATGTTCCAATGGTATCTCTAATCTTGCCTCATTGTCCACAGACCACATGGACAACACCAGGACATGGTAAACCACCTTAAACAGCAGCCTAAGCACCACCGACCTGCGTACCTTAACCTTGAACATCCCATGCTCGACTCTAGCAAGAAATACTAGACTAGGCTCAAGACTAGGTAGATCATACTTCCTAACTACCACTGCTACGCCCATCAACAACCTCAGGCCAAGCATTGCTAAGCATCTGCCAAAACAAATGCATACATGTCTCCAAATCTGTATGCAAGCCCACACTACCTAAAACCTCCATTATTAATACCAGCTCAACCATAACTGGAGCACAGATCAATGCGAGATCCTTAGTCGCCCATGCAACCGAAATTGTCGACCTTATAACTGATAGGAAATTGGACTTGCTGGCAATAACTAAGACCTGGTTACATGCGGCGGCATGCCCATCCCTCCTCATTGCTACACCAGACAACTACACTACTCTCAGATCTGATAGAGAATCAACTAAAGGGGGAAGCATTGCCCTCATTGCTAAAGCTTTGCTTAACTTTAGAGCCATCCACCATGTCTCCACCTTATCCTGTGAACTACTAACTGCTAAACTTCCACTCTCCACATCACAAACTCTGACCATGCACCCTTTCTACCATCCTCCAGATCCCTTGGGGTCATTTGAAGATGACATCAATAATATCATCACAACCAATACTAAAACCACATCTCAAATCATCCTCCTAGGTGATTTCAACTTGCGATTCAATGATCCAGCTGACCACTCAGCCTTACTCCTAGCCAATTCCCTGTCTGAACTAGGCCTCCCCCAGAGAGTTCTCCTACCCACACATGACAAAGGACGAACCCTGGATTGGCTAGCAGACCTTAATTGCTCAACCAACATAACAGCTATCAAACCACTACCTTGGACAGACCATAGTTTTTACTAACCTTTACTCTCCTAAACTGCACTCCGCCAGTGACGACCAAGTCCATAGCCCTGCCCATTCCAACCAGTAATAAGAAAAATATTACTGTCGACAATCTCCGGTCCTTTCTTGAACCCTTACAAGCGCCCTCACTACCATCTAACCCTGAGGAACTAGTAGAGTTGTACAATAATACCATCAAGTCAACCATAGACTCTATCGCACCCCATAACATGTGCAAAAGCAAACCAACTGCCCACGTGAACACCTGGTTCACCCCTAAACAATGAAAGGATTGATGAAGCCAGCTCAAGTACCCGCAAACTCTTTATCATACTCAGAGAACCGGAATCGCCTACCCCCCCAAACAGACTTTTGTGTGAAGGACCAATCTTGGTGTACCAAAATCCAGGAAGCATTGGCCAATAAAATGACTCTGCTCCAAAAGAAAATCACTGATAAAAAGCTCATCTTGCCACTGCAAAATAACTCCCAAAAAATTCACCCTAATATCCCCACTGCCACACAACGCTTCACATTTACACCAGTATCACCCCAAGAGGTGCTAAAAATCATAGCTTCCCTCAAACCATCAAACTGCCAAGGAGACTCCTGCCCGGCTGCCGTCATTAAGGAAGCAGCGAGCATCCTCGCTCCCTTTATCACTACACTCAATAATGCCTCCTTCCACACTTGCACTGTGCCAACCAACCTGAAGAATTCATGGGTGTTGCCTCTGCTAAAAGAAAACTACTCTTGACCCTAATATACCCACTAACTTCAGACCTATTACCACTGTCCCTTTCCTGTTGAAGATTATAGACAAAGCTGCCTATAATCAAATACAAAACTTCCTAGAATCTAACAAACTATTAGGACTCTGTCAATCAGACTTCAGGCCCCAACATGGCACTGAAACAGCCTTGATTGACCTAAAAATGCAAATAGACGACCTTAAAGATAAAGGAAACTCAGCACTCCTGCTATTCCTGGACCTATCGGCTGCCTTTGACGTGGTTGACCATAAGATCCTATGCAAACACCTCTCTACAACATCACACTTCTCTCCAGAAGCCACAGCTTGGATTAAATCATTTCTAAGCAGTAGGTCGATGAGTGTTGTCTGCGGCTGCAGACCAGATCCCGATTACATGTGGAATCCCACAAGGATCATGTGTATCTCCAACCATGTACAACACCTTTACCAAACCATTGTTTGATTACCTGGATCACATGGGTGTCACCTACACGAACTATGCTGATGACACCCAGATCCTTATTCCCTTGACAGGTGACTATGCCAAGGACCTAGCCCTGATTAACAGAATCTACCTTATCATTCAGGCATGGATGGCCCCACATGGTCTCTGCCTGAATGATGAAAAAACAGAACTCCTTCTCCTAGCCACTCCCACGAACATTTCCAAATTAGATGAACAATATCGCTCGTTTAATATCGATGGCAACATCATAAAAGTCGCCAGTGAAGTAAAAACACTAGGTTTTTACCTAGATTCTTCCCTAAATTTGAGAAAACAGGTTAGCGCTACAACTCTGGCAAGTACCTACACCTGCAAGCTCCTTCGAGCATGCAAACCCTTCCTCTCCACGAAAAGCTGCATCACTCTGGCTAGAGCCCTAAAGTTATCTAAAATTGACTACTGCAATGGACTTTATCTTGGGGCCGACAAATGCATCACGAAAAAATTGCAGATTCTGCAGAATAACGCTCTTAGGACAGCCCTGAGTATTCCTTGCAAACAACATATCCGCCATAAGAAGAGACCACAACTGGCTCTCTATTAAAGAAAGAATTCAACTTAAAACCGCACCCCTCACATACAAATGCCTCAACAACACAGCCCCACTATATCTCTCTGATAAGTTTGCCCTGAAACAATACGCCAGACTCACCAGATCAGCCAGTTTGGGTCATCTACAAGTTCCAAGATATAAACTCCAAAAAGCAGGAGGTAATAGCTTCCCTGTCTTAGCCGCCCAACTTTGGAACTCTATCCCCTCCCATTTTAAAACCATTCAATCCCTCTCCAGCTTCAGAAACAATATGAAGAACTGGCTTATCCTCAACAATGACCCTTACTAGTGCACCAGCCATTACCATGTACATATATAATATTTTTCTGCTTCCATTGTATTTATTTATGCTGTAACTACTGTGAATACTTTTGAAACTGCTCTGTACATTTTGTTAGATATTTTGTTGTACCCTTTCCCTCTGCCTGTGTAACCAAGAAATGAAATTGCATCATCTTGTACTGCGCCCAGATACCTACGGTGAGGTGCGCATTATAAATAAATAAACCAAACCATACAGCACCTTTGGAGCATTGAGTAAGAAAAAAGAACATCAAATGTGCATATATCCAGATTGTCCTAGCATCCCACCAATACGGGTCCCTGTTCAGTCAGGACTGTAAGTATTTATGAAATAAGTCAGGTATGCCTTGAGTAGTCCACAGATGTCTCTAGGGTTACACATGCCGGGTAGTTGTGTTGCCCAGAGTTCATCCCTTTCATTCGCCCAGAATACATCCCTTCACTATTGTTCCTTGCTAGGCAGAGTAGGTTGCATCCATTTTAACAATACACTTTGCTTAGCCAGTAGTTTTGTTCAGCAGCCTACACGTATCCCGGGGAATCTTGCCAGATACAACTAATTAGCATGCCAACTAGGTTCGGCCAAACTGCACTCCTGTGATAGCATGTAAGGTATCGTACAGATAGGCCCAAAATGTAATCCGTGACAACAGGTCCACAGCATGTGAATATAATCGGCATCTCCCTCCCCGCATCTAGGGCAACTCCTGTCAATCCAGGCTTAAACAGCCACAGCCTGGCAGGAGAGTAGTGATACCTGTTTATGATCTTCAACTGGATCAACCTGAACGTGAGTTCAGCGCTACCTCACGGGTTAACACACACGTGCTCTGCCAGACTTCGTCAGACGATTCTAACCCATGATCCGCAGCCCATTTCTCCCAGCACTTGGATGGGGCCCCGGCTATATGATCAATTATCGGCCTATACAATTTAGACACCACTGCTTGGCAGCCACTAGAACCAACAATATATGACCGGATCAGATTAGAAAAGGGCTCTAAAAGAAATGTAGGCCAAAGTCTTTGGAACACCCCTCGAATTCTGCGGTATTGCAGCCACAGTGTCGCTCTATGCAGGGGAAGTGGTTAAGACACTGCATCTCGACTAATGGTCCATCAATATACATATCTCCAAGTGGCTGGATCCCCTCTTTCCTCCAGGAGTCGACTATAGTCACATCTGAAGTAGGCGGAAGGTGCATGCAGTTCCATAGGGGAATGTTCTTACTGTACGGGTGAGGTACCGCAAGTATCAGCCAAATAGACACTCGTCCTTGTACACCTCAGAAGGCATGAGAGATCTAATTTCACATTTCCTAACGGCATATCTCTCAATTATTACATGTCAACAAGATATCCTAATATCCCTGGTCCAAAGATCACTAAAACCTTATTTCTGAATTAAAACCTCCCATGCTTTAACTATCCCCATTCAGTGCCATCCTGGTTTCCATACATATCCCAGATAATTCTCCTGAACAATAACCGCTCCTCTGAACTAGGGATGTGCAACCAAAATATCAGAGGAATTAAATAAGCAATCGGGAAAAGAGAATATAGGCCTAACTCCATATACAGTTGTGTGTTGGGGGTGATTTTTGGTCCGGAGAAGAATTTTCTTCTCTTTCAGGTACTGGGAAATCTAAGTGGTCCCATAATTCTGCTCCGGATAAGGCTAATGTTATGTTAAAGGTTTGTATACTGCGTACTGTCACCACCTGCATCGTCCCTTGGCGCTCTGGCGGATCTGTAAGTTAAGAGGGTAAGGGAGGGTGTAAGTTAGTAGGACTCAATGGGAGAAAGAGCAAGGGAGCTGTGATGTGCTGTTGGCAGCTTCAGTTCGGTTTACACGGTTTGCTGAGCTTAGGTGTGTTTTTCGTTTGGTAGCCATCTTGTGCTGTTGTGCGAGGCTATGTATTGTTTGTTTTGTTGCTGAGTGGTGCAGTTTGTTGTGCTGTACGAATGTGGTTGTGTTTAGTTCAGAGTTTGAGAGGTGCATGCAGAAGGGTGAGTTTTTAAGTTGGGTTGATTCGTGGTAGTACCCTATCCTACCCCCACTGTTTTGATTGACTGTGGCCTGTGTCCCTTCCCCTGCCGTATATTCTGGTGTGCTACACTTACCACTACTATGTTGTGTGCAGAGAAGTGCGTCCACAATGGACGATTCAGTGGCGGTACCTTTTCACCCCATGCGTTCAGACCATGTGCTGCCCATATCCCTTCCCTCTTAGCACACCCTGGTGCAGAGCAAACCGCCCCCCCCGCCCGCCCCGCGGGTTCCTCCAAGAGGACACATCTCTCTCCAGTTCAGGACATCTCTCTCTCCCCTTTTTTATGTAAAGCCCTCTATCTTCGGTTCAGTTAAGTCGGGCATGTTTCTCTCCCCTGTTTCAGTTTTGACCCTCTATGGGGACGGGTGCACCTGGTCCTCCTTTCCGTTCAGATGCCTCTTTACTTCTGTGCACTTCACTCTGGTCCGGCCTGCTCTCCCGTTCTTTTCAGTTCTGTGTTCATTTCATGGGGCGTGGGTGTTCATTCGTTTTCATCCCAATCTGAGTTGAAGAGCCAGGTTTTTCAAAGTTTTTTTTATTTTAGATGGTCGTTCATGGTTCGTGTTTCTCTGGGAGGGAGTTCTAAAGTTTTAAGGCTAGGCAGGAGAATGCTGATCTGCCAAGTGTTTTCTTTGTGTGTGGTTTATGTTCCAGGTGGATGTCCTTTCTGGATCTGGGTGTTCTAGTCGGCTGGTAGATTGTGATTTTCTTTTGTATGAATTCCCCTCCTGGGCTGTGGATTGCTCTGTTTGTTATGCACATTGTTTTGTTTTTTGTAGAACTTTTTTATTGGTTTTATACAGACAAGCTAACAGTATAGCATTGTATAGCAAGAACATCACCTACAGCTTGGTTGTATGGTAACAGAAAAGTTAAATGACCAAAACCAATTAAACTTTATAGTCTTAATGAGGGTGGAGGGAGAGGGAGGCAAGGCCATCGGACAGGGGAAGGCGGAAGAGGGGATGGTGTTTTCAGTTTGTCTGTGGGTTTGGGAGATGTTTTGTCTCTGCGGCCGTGGTTCTTCATTCGCCTATTTTGGCTCTTTCAGGTGTGGGAGGCAAGCGGCGCATTGTTTCGAGCCTTCATCTTGTGTGGTTTGCTTTGGGCTTGACTGGTTTCAGCTTGAGCCTTGCTCCTCCCGGGTGGTCTCTAGTCTTGCTTCTCCATCCATCGAAGGGTTGGGGGTTGTCTAGCCAGCCCTGGGTATTGGTGTGTGTAGTCCAGGAAGGGGGCCCGGATTTGGTAGAATTTGTCTCTCTTCCCAAACCGGAGTGCTGTAATTTTCTATGCCGCTATTATGTCCCAACATTTGGACCACCACATCTGGATTGCTGGACCTTCAGGGTGTTTCCAGAGCCTGGCAATTGAGACTTTAGCCGCTGTCAGTAAATGTGAGCATAGGTCTGCTCTTCGGCCGGTCAGGGGAAATTGGCCGTCGCCCCTTACCCCCAGTAGAACAATCCCTGGATCCCATAGGATCGTGAGGCCGGTGATCGCTTTCAATTGTTCTAGAACAGCTTTCTAAAATTGTGTGGCTTTGGGGCAAGTCCATAGTAGGTGGTACGGCGTGCCCTTATCCGGGCATTCCCTCCAGCAGTGTGGGGAATCGTGGCATTGCATTTATTGAGAGTCTCCGGGGTCCGGTACCACCTGTAGCATACCTTGAATGCCCCTTCTTTGTTGGTTATGCATTTGGAGCTTTTGTGCGCTCTGGCCCAGATGTGGCCCCACTCCTCTGGTTCAATAACTCTCCCTATGTCTCTTTCCCATTTTAACATGTGGGCCTCTATATGGTTTCGATCTGTTCTGTCAAGCAGCTTGTATAGGATCGATATTTTCCTTTGTGGGGGCAGGGGGTGTCACTGTGAGAGTTCGCTCTAGGGCTGTGAGATCCCTACTTCCGTGTTTCTTCATTGCTTTGCTTGAGAGCCAGTGCTTGAGCTGTGCGTATCTGAACCTCTCCGTCTCTGGGATTGTAAATTTAGCTTTGCAGGCTTCGAAGTTTAGTGGGTTTCCGTTCTCGAAGAAGTCTTTGACCTTCTCCAGTCCTCCTCCTTTCCATCTGTGAAAATTGTTTGGGCTGTTCCCTGGAGTGAAGTCCGGGTTCTTCCAGATGGGAGTAAGTGGGCCTATAGTGCTTCCACACTTCCATTGATGAGCCGCTCTGTTCCAGCTCGTTACCGTGTTTTCCGTTGCCGAAAGAGGTTTCGTGGTTGGTGGTTTGTTGGGCCTTTTCATATGTGGAAGTGAGTCTATTGCGCTCGGGCTCCAGTTTTCCTCCAGCTCCAGCAATCAGGGTTTGTTAGTGATTGTATTTCAAGCAAAAGCCTATGAGAGTTGCGATGCTAGGATGCATCTCGCTACTTCTCGGACCCCGTGGCCACCTATAGGCCGTCTCGTAGCATGATCTGCCTGAGTATTTGTGGTTTCTTCCCTTAACAGATATATTTCATGATGTTCTTTTGCAGATTCTGTACAGCTTTGTTCCGGATCACTTCTGGTAGGGCTGGACAGTGGTAGAGCAATCTGAAGATTAGGTACATTTTCAGAGCTGTAATCCTACCGAACCATGACAGTTCTTGTTTCTGCCAGCGTTTCAAATCACTTCTGAATTCTTTGAATAGCGGGGGGGAAGTTTATTTTGTATATTTTCTCTGATTTATTTGGTAGCTGGACCCCTAGATAACTCAGTTGCGATTTCGCCCACGGAATCGGATAGTCGTTTTCCAGTGCTCTTCTGAGTTTTCCCGGTAGGTTGACGCTCATCGCTGTTGACTTGGAGAGATTTACATGGAATCCTGATGCTTCCCCAAATGCTTTCAGTTATGACCATAATGTTTTCATGGACTCCTCCGGCCGGGTAATTGTTAATAGGACGTTGTCGGCGTATAAGGCTGCTTTGTAGGATTGCTCTTTATTTTCCAGGCCGTGGATTGCTGGGTTGTAGTGGATTCTGCTGGCAAATGGCTCCATCGAAAGTGCAAATATGAGAGGGGATAGGGGGCATCCCTGCCTGGTGCCTCTCCTTATGTTGATTTTGTCTGATCTAGCCCTGTTCATTCTGAGCCTGGTGGTGGAGGGGTGTTGGTAATTGGCGAGTGTCCACTTTATGAAGTTCCTGCCAAACCCATAGTGCCGTAGTGTTTCTTGGATATAGCCCCAATCCAGCATGTCTAAGGCCTTGTGTGCATCAAGCGATAGGATCATTGTTTCCAGGCCCATCCTGTTGGCGGATTCAATTACATTTATGGTGGTTCTGATGTTGTCTTGAGTGCAACGACCTGGTATGAATCCAGTGTGGTCCGGGTGGATTATATCAGGGAGTAGGCACACCAGGCTGCTTGCAAGGATCTTCGCAAACGCTTTGGCGTCTTTGTTTAGGAGGGTGATGGGTCTATAAGAAGCGCATTGGTCACAGTCTCTCCCGGGCTTCAGTATGAGTATCGTTAGGGATTCCTCCATGGAAGGAGCGGTGGATCCCGTTGAGAGGAACGAGTTGAACAGGTTCACCAACTGGGGTGCGAGGATGTAGACACATTTTTTGTAGAATTGGGCCGTGAGCCCATCCGGGCCTGGGGTTGTGTTTTGTAGTGTTAGGATGGTGTTGTTTACCTCCTCAGCAGAGATGGGGGTCTTCTAGGGATTCCAGCTGAGGGTGTGGAGGACCCTTGCGGGCCCCAGCTAAGTATTGGAGTTGTGCGGATTTGTGGGTTGGAGGTCCTGTCTAATTACCTTGTGGTGTGCTGTCATGGTGTTCGATTTCTCTGCGTTTGTGTAATGACGGATGCCGTGATTGTCAGTCAGGCATTGGACATGGTTTCTCGAGTGCAATTGCTTTAGTTTGTAGACCAGTAGGCGGTTTGCTTTGTTACTATTTATGTAGTAGAATTGTTTGGTGTACGCTAACGCCCTGGCTGATCTGTCTGCTAGGTGCATTTCCAATAATCCTTTTACTTTCCTGAGTTCGCGACTCTCTTTCTTAGTTTGGCCTCCTTTAAGATTTCTCTCTGCTTCTGTGACCCTCGTCTCAAGTTTGTCCTGCTGCAGTTTGTTTAGTCTTCTGAGCCTCGCTGTGCAGTCACTCGCATCCCAGATGATCGCCTGCAGGGTGTCGGGGGTTGTATTCACCCTGAAGTATTTCTTAAAGCCTTCTGCCATTTCTGTTCGGATGGATAGGTCTGTCAGGATCTGGTCCTGCAATTTCCAGTATCCCTGAGGTGGCTCCGGCCAGCCCTGTACTCTTCGGCTCATGGTGACTGGGGCGTGGTCTGAAAGAGCTCTGCGCCCTATTTTGTTTGTTTGTTTATTTATTTATTTTTTATTAAAAACTTTATTTGTTTTTAGTCAAAAATGTAGACCTTACAAATAATTTGAGATTCTTTCAAACAACACACAATTGTAAAAATCAAACAACATAAGATATTGTGATATGAACACAATCGATGTAACATGTTGAACATAAAATGTCAAATTCATAAATTAAAATCTGTACAAAAGTACACTAGATTTGAGCACCATCCATTCTCAACATTCATTAGTTCTCTAAAGTTGAGAAGCATTTTCCAATTCTTTCGCGATAATATTTACAAAGTTTGTTGTTTTTACTACAGAAGTGTCCGTTGATCCCCACATACATTTAGTCCAAATCGACTCTCTAGCTAGAATCGTATTAGCTTGCACAAAGGACTTTATAAGAATGCATTGTATATTTTCAAAATAACAGCAATATAAAAACAGATGTTTTAAGGTCTCCAAAGCTTGATTACAAAAACGACATACCTCGTTAGTGTGAGCCAATGTATCTTTAGACCAGTATTTCGTTCTAGATCGAGTGTGAATTAAATCTAGCCTGAAGCGCATAAATGTGCGACGGACCTTAGAGCAGGGACAAAGTATCAAGTAAGACATATGTGGTTTCTGCTTGTGAATAAATTTGCGATATTCCGCACAAGAAGGGTAGGTTTCCATTTTCGAACAGGTATCGCCCCAATCCTGTAGCAATAGCTTTTTCTTGATTGTCTCTTGAAAAAGTTCCAAGTCTTCCATTGGGAGATTGATCTTATCCAGTAAAGTTAGCATGCATTCTTTAAATTGCACCATAGAGGGAGGGTTGTTATCTTCTAGCATTCTGTTTAGCCCTATGTAGAGCGAGTTTCTAATAGGAAATAATATTTTAGCAAAATTATTTAGCATGCGCCAATTGTATCTGGAGGAGAGGGAGTTAATCCCCAACTCGTGTCTTATCACAACATTAGGCATTGATAAAGGTAAGCCCAATACATCTTTCCAAATATTCCCTTGAAGTTGATCCAATATTGGCCCTAAATCATGTAAGGTAAGTTCAACTCCATATAATAAAATGGCTTCAACTTTTTTTGAATAAAATTCCAAAAGTGGCAATAAAGAAAATTTGCAGATTTTCTTTAGTAGGATTTTCATTTGGCATTTTAATGGAGAAATTTTCGCATTCAATTGTTCCTTCATGAATTTATAGGAGGTATTCTTTGAGAGAATCAATCCTAAGTACGGTAAAGTGGGGCTGATTGTAATTGGAGAAACACCAATTTTCCATGCAAATTTACGTACTTTTTTCTTATTTGAGAAAATAATAATGTTAGATTTTTGAGGGTTCACTACCAAATTATTAGAGCTACAATATTGCATAAAACAATCAAGTTTAGCTTGAAGACCTGACTGAGTCTGATCGAAAAATAAGATGTCGTCAGCGTACGCTAACCAAGACAAGGTAAAGGCGCCAATGCGAATTGCAAACGACTTCTTAGCATTCCATAGATCTTCTATGTCTAGTAGGTAGAGATTGAATAGTATCGCTGCTAAATTACAGCCTTGTTTAACACCTGTAAAAGATGGAATAGCTTGGGTTAGAGACCCTTCCCTGTTGATTCTAACTTTTAAGTTAGTTCGAAAGTGCAACATTTGAATAAGAATAATGAGATATTGGGGGAATTTTGCTTTCCGCAATCTTTCCCATAATTTGCTTCTAATAACCCCATCAAACGCAGCTTTCAGATCTAAGGAGGCAACAAAGACGGGGCCATTAGACGGGCATGTGGCATGAGATATATGAGCCATCAAGCATGCATTAAGGGGGGGTTCCCATCCCTTTGCGAAAACCCACTTGCGAAGAACATAAAGAATCGTGATTGCGTGTGAAAATTTCAAGTTCTTGTAGAATTAGAGAAGCAAATATTTTCGCAGCAACATCAATGATCGCTATAGGACGATAATTATTTGGGTCTTCAATTGAGCCTTTGTTATGTAAAGGGATGATAATTGAGGTAAACCAAGACTCCGGTATCCTTTTGTATTTGAATATCTCTTGGAAAATCGTAAGAAAAATAGGGGCCCAGAATAAAGGTTCATCCTTTATTAAGCAAGGAGGGAGTCCATCAGGACCTGCGCATTTAGAGCTTTTTAATTTCTGGATAGCCTCAAGTATGTCATTCTTTCCCCAAGGACAGACATTAGGAAGTAGATGGCAATCAGGTGGAGTATCAAGCACACTGAAATTTTCTGGGAGAGCATATTTGGCGAGAAAAAAAGAAGTCCAGGTTGCACTATTTATGCCAGAGACAAACTCACGCGATGGTTCTTTGTCTAAAGATCTTATCGTATTCCATATGTCTTTAGTCTTGCGATTGCAAAGAAGAGTTACTATTTTTTGATTTTGAAGCAGTTTGTTAGCATCATGAATCTCCTTTACTGCTTTTTTATATGAAAATAGAACCTTTTTTTAGCGCAAAATACTCAGCATTGAAGCACAACGTAGACTTCTTTAACATCCGTATGCGAGCGATTTTCTTACTTTTTAAAACTGCTATTTTAGCACAAAAGTCATCTCTGTTATATTCACAAGAGAGTTGCTCAGACTTACGAAAAACACCCTTCGCCAAATGTGTGCCAATCATCTTACAATTCCATTTTAGGATTTCAGAATTAAACATACCATTTTGTGCTTTGTCTTTCCAGAGGTCTCTATTGACAATGAATGTGAAATCTCTGCATGTAGCAGGAGACCAGTTGATTGAGGCACCTGGTCTGTGACTTTGAATTAGTGCTAACTGAGCTACTGGAGGACACAAGGTAAAATAGTTCTGAATTGAGGTAGTGATCATCACATGATCACCCATATCAGTCCTAAGGGTATTTGTTTTAGTCATAGAACGAGAAAGTCCATTTGAGGCAAACATGTGATCGATCCATGAACTTGCATTACCCCTTACCAAGTGACATTACAATGAGTATCTGTGTGGTCAATTAAGTGTATATTCCAGGTTTTGAGGAATTTACACCAAATCTTTCCTTTTAGACTAGAGGCATGGTGATGGTGTGAGTAGGAACTCTTAGAGATGCCATGGTATCCCATATGGCAGTTAAAATCTCCTCCGATAAGGATTTCCGATTAAGAGCATCACCTAAGATCTCAACCGCTTTTTCAATTAGGAGTTGAGCGGGATTCCAATAAAGGGAGACCAACAATAGATTTTCATTCGTTTTAACCAAGAAGGAAATATCCAACATGATGAACATATCCGATTCATATATATTATTGATGGTAAAATTTAAACGGGTGTCAATCAAGATCGCAATGCCACCAGTAGGACTCCCTTTCATCCCTTTTTTAGCATGGTGGGAATAGGTTTTATAGCCGTCAAATTGGATGTCTTTCGTGGCCATAGACTCCTGAATGAATAGAATGTTAGGTAAGATTTTATGTTCTGCCGCTCTTCTCCATTTCAGTAAATTAAGTAGCCCACAGCAGTTCCACGACACAATGGTAAGGTCATAACTTTATGAAGAGGCTGTAGATGTACTTATATTGACAGCAGACTTTATGAGAGGCTCCAGCCATTTAAGCCCATTTAGGGCATTAGTCAAGGCAGAAAGTTGTCCGACATGTTTTTGTTCGATGCATTATCTACAGCTGGAGAATCTGTGGAGTCACTGTTTAGTTTCGGAGGCGGTGGTTGGTATTCCAGAAAGTCCATAGCAATTTTTATTTGTGGAAAACCAACCATAACCAGACCAAGGATAGAAAGATCACTTTGGTAATCCCACATTAGCTTAGCAATTATGGGAGAAGACACTTTAGACAGCATCCTGTTGTTATTCGTGTTAGGCAATCTAATCCACTCTGTCATTTGTGACCAAATTTCTGAGTGGAGGAATTTTATATAGGGCGTTCATGAGGAACGATCTGTTAATGCGAGCTGTCCCGTTGATTTTGATGTCACTGATCCATCCAATGGTATTTTTCATTTCCGAGGGGATATTCTGGAATTGATGGATGGTTTGATTCTCTTCTATCTCATTAGGGCACTCTTGTTGGAAAGCCTCGTCAGCGCTTTCTTTCCATTCTTCAGGCAAGTCACCCCCTGCATGGAAATTTGTTATTCTAGGTTCAGTCCTTGTTTGACCATCTTGATCTTGTTGTATGATTGCTTCTGGAAGGGTGTTTTTAGCAAGGGTAGATACTGAATCAGATATGGATTGACTAGGTCTGCAGAACCTTTTCAATCAATTGACCTTGCTTAAAGTGAATATCTATGCAAGAGCTTTCATCGTTGGGGATTGATTCTAGTAGTATGGCAATTTTTTCTAAGACTTCTTTGCTATGCATTGTTTTTGAATGTTTTTCTTCTTCAATCACAGTGGTCTGTCTCTCCAAAACTATTCTCTTTACTTTTGAATGTAGTGTTTCTAATGAACCCATCCGATTTTTTTGATGAAATATCGGTAAAAAATGAAGTTAAATGGGGTTGAGCTATCAGCTCAGGCTGCACCTTAGATTTGATTTTCTCATGAGTTTTTCCTTTCATGTCAGCCACTTCCATATTAGACCGTTTCACGAGCTGCTTCTGTATTTTTTTTTTTTTTTTGAGAAACCAGTTGATTCAGAGCAATCTCATGAATAGGAGATGGTTTCAGTTGCATGGCATTTTTGCTCTCCTCATTTAACTCATTTAAGTTTAATTTTTGTTCTGGAGAGCTCACCAAAATTGCACCTAAATTAGTGCTTATGGATTCTTTATTTCCACAAGAGAGTTCTTTAGACAAGTCATGCATTTTTTTCTCAGCTTTGAGGGAGATTCCTTTATTTTTGTGACGTCTTAACGCTTTTAAATGATTTTTCTTGGATCTTCGTGACGTGTAATAGAACTTTGCTTGAGATTCCGCGCTTTCTTGATGTTCTTCTTTGGCCGTGGCGTTATCCATTAAGTCAATCAAAGTCGTAGGACTGTCCGGTGCAGATTCTACCAAGTTTTTACTGTCATTGGGTGTTTGATCCTCTTTTGGCATGTCTAGTATATTATTTTTGGAGTTCATCTGTACCAAGATGTTCTCGACTTGTATCAGTCTTTCATGTTGCAGTTTAGTAACTTCCAGATAATCAATTTTATCAGATTCCGACGATGACTCCTTGTCCTCTTCTTTTTCTACTTTTTCAACCTTGCACTGCAATATTTGTGCAAAAGTCACTGGTACACCGTTTAATAGCATAGGTTCATCCGAGGTTTGTGTACCCATTTGTTTTTTTTCAACCTGTGGGATGTTGATTTCTGCAGCATCCTTCACTTTGTAGTTCATGTGATATCCCTGCCATGCTTCTTGCGCCATGATGTAACCTTCAATTTTGGTGATGTGGGAAGTGTTGTTTAACATTTCCCTTTGTAACTCTTGCAATAGAAGATGCGAGTATTCATGACCACGATCCAACACGTTTAAAACTTTCATGAAGATAGGTAGATCATTGATTTTTATGTTCAAAGCAGTCCTCCTCAGTAGTTTCTTGAGTCTGTGGCATGACGGGCACATTGGAAAGGTTAAACACAGGAACCGAAGTATTCTTCTGCTCAAATAGTGGGCTTTGTATGAGTGGATTAGACACAGATCTCTTTGAAGGCGAACTGGTGGATGGAAATTGTACAACAATCTTCTCTGTGATGTTTCCTGAGTCTGTACACTGATAATTGGACTCTTTAATGTTGGATTTGTGAAAGTGTACGTGCTCCATCCGCATGCCTTGAGTAGACACTGGAGTGGAGGGGCCGAGTGATAAACGCACTCTTTTGTCTAAGTCTGAGAAAATTAAAGGTGCAAGCATAGAAGTATCATAAATCGGTAAATATCTATTGTCATGGATGTCAGCAATTATATTTTGTATGTTACAGGTGTGTTCCTCTGTATCAAAGGGATCATTGGTTATGTTATCGTTTGCTTTTTTTAACGAACATACTTCATCAGACCCCACGGGTTCAATTTGTTTTTCAGACATAGAGTCTACTTCATCAAATGGTATCAACACATCGTCTTGATTTGACATAGAAAGAAACGATTGTTTACCATTAAGTGAGGTTACAGGGCTACATTTTTTCTTTTTATTTACATTTTTTGGAGAGTCGGCGGAGGGAAGGGTTTTATATGAACACTCCCTCCTCTTTTTACCATTTCTTAAAGCCAAATCCATAATGCAACGGTAATTGGCACAACGAACTCTAGAAGTTCTTATAAATCACACAGATCAAGAATAATTAACCACGTGGCTTAAACAAGAAGAAAAATCAATTTCCTACCACAAATTCACTACTGGATAAAGGAGAGAGCCAGTCCCCGCAAGCCGCACCGAGCACAGCGAACAGCCAACAGTACTCGTGGTACTCGCTAGGTGCGCAGCGCGGGTGCGCAGGAGCAGCTGTTTATGAATGATGCAGGAAGAGGCGCGGCCAGGCAAGGGGCAGGCACTCTAAAATATGTAAACACAAACAAAGGAAGTAAATAGTCAGAACAAACAAAACAACACACATAGTCAAAGCGCCGCTCAGGTGCGGCAGAGAGAAGGTACTAAGTATACGTTATAACGTTCTTGGAACGTTCTTATAGCTAAACGCCCCTTTGGGCGTAGTGCCGAGAAGGCACCAATTAAATAAGTGCAGCGTCACGGGCAAGCCCAATGTGGGAAATACAAGTCTTTACAGTCACCTTTAAACTTCCTGTGAAAGGTCAGGCAGGCAAAGTGTTGCCGCCAAAGACGTCCTCCCGGCGAAATTCAGGCAGCTTTGACACGATGTGCAGAGGGAAAACAAACAGCCGGTCCTCACAGCCAACAGTACTCGTTGTACTCGCTAGGTGCGCAGCGCGGGTGCGCAGGAGCAGCTCTTTATGAATGATACAGGAAGAGGCGCGGCCAGGCAAGGGGCAGGCACTGTAAAATATGTAAACACAAACAAAGGATGTAAATAGTCAGAACAAACAAAACAACACACATAGTCAAAGCGCCGCTCAGGCGCAGCGTAGAGAAGGCACTAAGTATACGTTATAACGTTCTTATAGCTAAACGCCCCTTTGGGTGTAGTGCGGAGAAGGCACCAATTAAATAAGTGCAGCGTCACGGGCAAGCCCAATGTGGGAAACACAAGTCTTTACAGTCACCTTTAAACTTCCTGTGAAAGGTCAGGCAGGCAAAGTGTTGCCGCCAAAGACGTCCTCCTGGCGAAATTCAGGCAGCTTTGACACGATGTGCAGAGGGAAAACAAACAGCCGGTCCTCACAGTCAACAGTACTCGTGGTACTCGCTAGGTGCCCCTATTTGGACGTTTTGCATGCATGGGATGAGTGCGTTGGTAAGTAGCAGTAGGTCGATCCTCGAGTGCACAAGGTGAGCGCGTGAGAAGAATGTGTAGTCCTTCGATCCCATGTTGCATAGTCTCCACACGTCGATCGTTTCGGCCACAGCTAGAGCTTTGCTGAAGTCTTCCTTTGTTGGAGGCACGTTTTGTCCAGATTTGGGTCCGTTGTTAGGTTCAAATCGCCTCCAATTACCAGGTGGCCCTCGGCAAAGGCTGTCATGATGGGTAGGAGATTGCGGAGAAAGGGGCATTGCGTGTTGTTCGTTGTTCGGGCAATAAATTGTTGCTAGGGTAATGGCAGCTCGACCAGGAGGCCTTTCAATATAATGGAACGCCCCTATGGGTCTCTCTTGACTGTGATTTCTGTTAGTGGCAGGTCTCAGCTTAGCAGTAAGGCCACCCCTCTTTTCTTCTGCTCTGCGGAGGCAAAGTAGCGTCTTGGCTAGCGCTGGAAGGAGATGTGTTTTTCATCTGTCGCCAGGAGGTGAGTTTCTTGTAAGCAGACGATATCCGCCGCCAGCTGAGAGCCTGTGTTCCACGGATTTCCTCTTACGTGGGGCGTTTAGTCCTTGTACGTTCCAGGTCGTAATAGAGAGTTCATTATCCGGTGGGTTCATTTGTATCCTGATTAGTGATTGTGCTTGGTCTGCCTCTGGTATTTTGAAGGTCCTTCGGCACTCCTTCCGCTGTAGTAAAGCTCACTATCGCTGAGATTGTTAAGTTTAGAGTTTTTTCTTCCCTTAAGTTGTACCTCTTGTGTGATGCCTCTTCCCCCCTCCGTGTTGTCCTCCCACCCTCCTCCTCCCGTGCCCCGTAAAATGAACGAAAAAGAAAAGAAAAAAGAACAAGGACAGGTATTCTGGTCCAGCCTTCTACCAACTGGGCAACCGGCTGGGCCAATGCCACCAATGCCACCTAGGGGCAACATTGCCTCTTGTTGTGTCGTGAGTTTGCAATTGTGCGGACTTGTGTTTCGCTGGTTCTTTTGGCAGTGTGTGTTGTTGCCAGTGGTCTAACCCCCTGGTTCTCTGGAATTAGTTTTTAGAGTTTTGATGATTGTCTCTAGGAGAAGATTTCTTCGTTTTTGTTTAGATTCTCTGAGGACTCAGTGGTGAAGAGTTCTGGGTTAACCAGCCGATAAGTATGGCGTGTAGTGAGAATGTGGCTTTAAAGAGGGGCGATTTTAGCAATTGTTTTGCTTTTTGTTCTTGGGAGGGGGGCCACGCACTCTGCAACTGCCCTTTACCTGGGACCAGGATCGTAGGGGTTCACGATCAGCCCTTTCTGTGTTGGGCTTTGAGTTATCGGGATCCCCCTCTTCTGCCTCAGGGTTCATGAACGTTTCAGCTTCTTTTGGAGAGAGGATCTGTCAGGGTTTTCCCTCCCATGTGAAGGCGAGGGCGGTAGGGAAATGCCATTGGTATATCATTTTTCGCTCTGAAAGCTATTCGGTCATATGCTTGAGGGCTTTTCTTTTTGCCAGTGTGGATGCCGCCAGAACTTGGAATAGGGAGATCGATGCATCTCGAAAGTGGATGTGGTCCGTCATTCTGGCTTCCCGCATTATCTCTTCTTTGAGCCTATAAAAATGGACTCTCACCAGGACATCTGCTGTTGAGGAGGAACTTTGTCTGGGTCTTGTCCTGTGCACTCGATCGAGTTCTAGTGGGGAATCCTCTGGGAGAGTTTTATTAATTTTATTCAAACCAAGCAATAATACAAACAAACCCAACACGCAGTGTAATTTACAATTCCAATAAACACCTTTTGTATTTCCAGTTTGCCACTGCTCCCCAAATCCCTCCCTCCATTATGAGCCTATTTGTACTTCTAGTTCAGTATCTGCTACATGTGGCTGGGTCTCGCTATCTTCGGATTCAATCGGGTCCGATATAGATCCGAACAGTTCCGCTATCAATAGTTTCCATGCCATCAAGGTACCTACTTCTTCCTCTCCACTCATGCTGCTCGCCTCCTGCCATACTACCGTTTCAGCCTCCGCCCATTTCTGTAACTCCCTCCACCATACCTCCACCCGTGGCTTGTGACACTTCTTCCATCCCATGGCGATCCTCCGTTTTGCTAACACATATGCCAAGTTTCTCAGTTTCTCAACATGTTTAAGTTTTCTTTCGTGGTCTGGGGAACCCTCCCAGCAAGCAGGCCCAAGCCGTATCTATGACAAGCGTGACCCCTTTTGTCGCTAATTTGTGTGCCACTTCACCCCAGAAACCTTCGATTACCGGGCATGACCAAAACATGTGTGTCATGTCAGCGTTTTTCATGTCGCTCTTAGGGCACGCCTGTCGCCCTGCGTTCCGGAACATGGATATCTTCAGAGGGGTCATGTATGCCCTATGCGTTATGTACAACTGTATTTGTTTAAGTCTGGCGTTTCTTGACACTTTCTTGTGATATCCAAGGGCGCGTTCCCACATCCCATCTCCCATCGGGCCCCCACCTCCTCCTCCCAATCAAGTCTCAAATGTGTCAATTCCTTCCCCACCTTGGTCATCACCATCTCATACAATCTAGAAATCTCATGCCCCCCTTCCAATATGTCATATATTATCCCCACAGTAGCATCTGGTTCCTCTGCTAACACTGTTTCTGGCCACGTTTTCCGAATTTTCTGGACCATCCTATGGTATGTAACATATTGGCCAGTATGTAATCCCGCCTCCTCCCCAATTTCTTCGAAATCTCTAATTGTCCCCTCTTGCCAGATGTCCCTTAACGTCACCAGTTCCATCGATTCCCAGTAGGAGCACGGGAATGGGTCCTCCATCATCCGACACGCTCGACGCCACATTTTCCACCCTAACATCATCATCTTAGGGCGCTCCTTCATGTCTGTTTCAGTAAAATGGGGTACAAACCCGCCCAAACAACCTATGTTCAGGGGTCGCTTCCTCGGAGAGCCAATTGGCCACATATTGTAATTGATTTGCTATGTAGTAGACCTCAAAATTGGGCAGCCTGATACCTCCCTTTTCATAGAGGTTCTGCAACTTCCATAGCGCTACTCAATTCCGGGTACCATGCGATAGGAAGTCCCTACACACACTATTCAGTTTAGCAAAGAACTTCTTGGGTATCATATGTGGGATATTGTTAAAATAATGTAAAAGCCTAGGTAGGACCACCATCTTAAGCATTGCCCCCCCCGTCCCATCATAGCTAGGGACAACTTCTCCCAAAACTTCATACATTTCTGGATTTTCTCAACAGCTACCACGGTGTTGTACTTATGTTCCTCTTCTGCGGTGTGATACACATCTATGCCAAGGTAACGGAAAGAACCAAGCACCCAGGGTATCTGTAACACCGGCAACCTTTCCTCCGGGGTCGCCTTGTAGCTACCTAGGGGAAATAAAATTGATTTTTGGGGATTTACTGCTATGCCGGACAACCCGGCGTATTTCCCCATCACTTCAAGGATATATTGGAGAGTCTCTTCTGGGTACTTCAAGTATAATAATAAAAAAGGATATTAGATGCCGCTCCTCCCCAACCTCAATACCTATCATATCGTATTGTTGCCTGAGGTATATTGCTAGGGGCTCCAGGGCTAGAATGTAAAGCATCGGGGACCAGGGGCACCCCTGCCTGGTACCTCTACTAAGCTGCCATCTCTTGGATATCACTGATCCCGTTCAAACTCTGGCTAACGGCTCACTGTATAGCATTTTCGCCCACCTGATATAACCCGGCCCTATTCCATAACCTCCCAGGGCTGCCAGCAGCCATGGCCACTTAACGGAGTCAAAAGCTTTAACTGCGTCTAGGGATACAATCACCATTTCGCCTTCATTTCTATCTGCCCATTCGATCACACGGTGGAGTCTCCTATGATTATGGGTTATATTCCTGTTTGGGACATAGCCCGTTTGATCCGGGTGGATTAATTTACTAATTACCCTCCGCAATCTGTTTGCCAGGACAGCCGTTAGTATCTGTCCTGGTTCAGCATCGACAAAGGCCTGTAGGAGCTACAGCAATGCCCCGGTTTGTTGGGCTTGGGAAGCGGTATTATGATCGCCTCTCTGAGTGACTCCGGCAACCTTCCTATCTCAAACGCTTTGTTAAGCATGTCTAGCAATGGGGGTAGCACTTCTTCTCTATATACTTTGTAAAATTCACTAGGAAACACGTCTGCTCTTGGGGTCTTACTGGTGGGCAACTGCTTTACAACCTCCCTCAGCTCCTCCAGGGTAATTGGTGCATCAAGCTCTTCTCTCTCCTCATCACTTATCTTAGGTAATCCTATATCTTCTAGTGTTTCGGTTATCTCCTCTTGACTACTCCCTTCCTCGTCACGTATAGCACCCTATAATAATCTGCAAATTCCCTGTTAACCCCTTCTTGAGTGTCCACTACATCGCCATCTTCTCTGACTATTGTCCTGATCGGGGGTCTAGGGGTCTCACTCTTGTACAGCCACGCTAAAAGCCTACCTGTTTTATCTCCTCCCGTGTGCTGTCTTTCTAAGTACATTTTTTAAATTGAGGTTACAGAGCCTTTCCCAATGTTCTGCACATTGCTGTTGTAGTTTAAGTGCCAGTTCAGTGTCCACACTGTCACATTCTAATGTCCTCTCTAGCTCATCTTCAACTCTTTGTAGGTCAGCCAGAACCCCACCTTGCAGGCCCCTTGACTTAGCTATGGCTGCCCCCCAGCATCACCACCTTAAAAGCTTCCCATAGTGTACCCGCTGAGTCAACACTTCCAGTATTTGTCTCAAAATAGTTAATGATCTCATCCCTTATGTCCTCACGAAAGACCGGATCTTTGAGTGCCGCCGCTCGGCGGCGCCACGTCGGGATCCGCGCCCTCGGGGGGCACTATTGCCACCCAAGAATCAGGGGCGAGTGATCCGAGAGGACCCTCGCCTTGTATTCTATTTGAGTGCTCTCTGCCACCACATTCGGCGTGGCAGAATACATAGTCCAGTCTCGTGTGTAGCTGCTGCGGGGCAGAATAATGCGAATATTGCCTATCATTGGGATGTTTTGTTCTCCATACATCTACCAAGCCAAAATCATCTAGTAATACCTGCAGTGCTTTGGCCGTTGGGGTGGGCCTATCAATCCCGTTGTCAGATCTATCCACTTTGGGGTTCATTACACAATTCACAATTGAAATCCCCGCCCCAAATAACCACGCTTCCCACGCACATACTAAGGTTAGTGCACAGAGTCCTGAAATATGCCGCCGTATTATGGTTAGGGGCATCCGTATTCACGATGCATACCTCTTTATTCTCCAGCAGCCCTCTCAAAATAACCATCCTCCCGTCAGTTTCCACCGTTTCCTGCGGTAGCTGAAACGGGAAATGAGGTGCTACCCAGACAAGCACTCCCCTGGCATAAGCAGAGTACGACGAACCCGCCACAATCCCTTTCCATTTCTTCCCAACTAGCTCCAGTTTCTCCCGTGTCAAATGCGTCTTCTGCAACAGTGCAACATCTATCTTTTGCCTTTTCAAATACAGCATGACTTTATTCCTCTTCATATAACTGTTAAGTCCCCTGACATTCCACGTCACTATCCTAAAATCTCCCATAGCGCACTAATATCTTTCTCCCTCGTTCCCAACCGAACCCTCCCGGTCTTGTTTTGCAGATACAACCGTTCAGCTCTTCCATGTAGGCTCATATTTAAACTTGAACTCCCCAAAACTATGTACAACCCAAGCTTCCCAACAACGCCCACCCCCCCCAACTGTTGCCTAGCTCCATCCCTGGATCTCAGGCACCCCCAGAACTAGCCCCGTCCAGCAAAAACTTATGCTCAGGGCTCAGTAGGGTAAAGTTGCCCTAATGGCCACTTAACTATTAGTATTTCAGGGGTGAGTTGCCTCCATCCTATTGCTCCTATTCCCAAATGTATTACGCATTGCGTTAACTTTATGCTTTATACAATTTACCTACTATATTCCAGTCCATGACGGGCACAAGGCCCGAATACTATCCAGTGTTCAACTAATCTCGTTTCCCGGTATAATCCGGTACCTCCAATGTCCGCGGCACTAGTGTTTTAGCCGTCCTGTTCCTGCCGGTCGTGGTCCACTTCTTGTTCTGGGCAACCCTGCAGATCCAGCCACGTTGCCACCTCCTCGGGAGTGTCAAAAAAGAGCGTTCTGCCCTTATGTAGCACCTTCAGCTTTGCCGGGTACAGGAACATGTATTTGATGCCTGTTGCTCGCAGCCTCCTCTTGACAGCCACGTAGCTGTATCTCAGTCTCTGCACCAGCATCGTATAGTCCCGGTATGCTGTAATGTTGGCGGATGCTCTCTGTATTGTCCCACCTTTGCGAAAATATTCTAGGATCTTCTCCCTATCTCTGTAATTCAAGATCCTCGCGATGATAGGTCGCAGCGGAGCCCCAGGTCGCGGTTTCCTCATCAATGCTCAGTGCGCCCGCTCCACCGTGAATCCCTGCGAAAGCTTATCTGCTCCTATTTCTTGTAGGATCAAGTTTTCCACGTAGTTAGTAGGGTCTTGACCCTCCTCTCCCTCGGCAGGCCGACCATCCGTATGTTATTTCTCCTCGCTATTCCCTCAGCTTCTTCCACCCGATTTTCGAGGTTAGCAACCTGCTGTTTGAGCACATGAACTTCCTTCGCGTTAGTCGTGCTGACACCAGTATTGGTCTTTACGGAACTCTCCAACCCACTTTTTCTCTCTGCCAGCCCCCTGACATCTTGTCGTAACAGGGTAAGTTCAGTCCCGACCGCATCCATTTTGCCTTCCAGGGCTGTCCGCAAGTCCGCCATTGCTGCACCCCACTTGGTGCTCAGCTCCGATATAGCCTCCAGGATTTGGTGCTTGTCTCCTTTTGGGGCTTCTTCAGCAGAAGTCATGGACGCGCCCCGCTCCGATGTTGTGGGGGTCTTCTGCGCTTTCGTGAAGACCTCCATTGTAGGTTGTTTGGTCTTAGCTCTCAGACTTTTCACCGACATGGTGCAACCTTGTCTACGTGTCTAACTCCGGCCCGGTGCCGCTTAGTTATTGTTCGAATCGTTGGAGTCTCTGTATATCAGCCTACACCAATTGTTACACACGAAATTGTTATTCAGGTGGATTGTAACTCTCCGTGTCACAACCACCTCTTAGTGTCCGTGCCACTCATCAGCAGGGTGCCGTCATCAGCATCTCTGGTGCTTCTTTATAATCTTTGCACCCATCAAAGGCTGATGGTACATACAAGATGCATATAACCATTTGCTGCGTACCAGACCTTACGAGGCTGCTTCATGGTCCACCAGTACAATCATTTGTTCAGGATCAGTCGCCATTTTGTTTCGGGCATACAGGTCTCGTCGCCACTTATTGTGTCCGTATCTGTTCATCCACTCCTTGGTGCGGATTTGGGATGTAATCCCTGCATGCTTGACGCTTCTATCTTACTGCGGGAACGCTGTCAGTCTTCTTGTCCATTTCATGTATACATCATCCCGGTCCAGTGGGAGCACCAAGGCCGTGCCGCCTATCTCATGGCCCAGTGGCCCAACGCTGTGTACATCCTCTCGGGCTATTCGTGGGCTTATCTCCGGTAGTCGGCCACTCACTGTTTCATCCGCTGCTGCGCACCAGCAGTCCAATCCCTGTCCGCCTGGCACCCAATTTCAAGTGCCGCCGGGGGTCCCTTTGTGTTGGCAAGCCGCCATCTTAGTTTTGATTGCACCGCTCCCGGATCAGAACACAAAGTGGCCTAATTCAATCTGTTGTGTCCACTTTTTCACGCTGATATGCTCATCTGCTGCCTGAAGTATTCACACAGATACCATATCTTTTTTCCGCTGGAATCGGCTGTCAACACATGCATTTTGCTTCAAATCAATAAGTCGGATCACGGAGCTCCAAGGAATCGCAGCCTACTCCATGGCTGCTTCGCCACGCCCCCTCCATCCTCTGGGAGAGTTATGATGAAACGGAACAGGTCGTTTACGTAGGCTCCAAGTTCTCCGTCGGAGACCGACATCGGGATTCCCCGCAGGCGGATATTATTGCGCCTGGATCGGTTTTCTGTATCTTCCTATTTGGCTTCTAACGCCTCACACCTGGATTCCAGAGCACTGAGCCTGTCTGCCCCCTCTCCGATCTCAAAATTCTGTTCGTACAGAGTGGTCTCGATTTCTTCCGTTCGAGCTTCCATTCCCCCCACTCGCTTGTCAAGCAATGAGATCTTGCTTTTCACCTCCTCGGTTCCTTTTTGAAATTCCTTGGTGAGGGCTGATAAGAGTTCTTGTAAGTCTGATTTCGTGACCATTTGAGACATCATGTCGGAGCTGTTTTCAGGCAGGTTACTTGTTGTCCCACTGTCGTTGCGTTCGCCTCATTTTGTTTCCCCCCCCATGGGTGTTGTTAATAGTGCTGCAATGTCTGTTTGTTTGGTTGATGTGAGGGCTTTTGACATTGTGTTTTGCAGTATGTTCTTCCTATATTCGGGGGGGTGAGATCGTGTAGTCGGTACTCCCACCTCAGCTTGCGTAATGCCGAGCCCAGCACTCCTCAGGGTTGGGAGGCCCCAGGAGCCCCGGCAGATGTTGACCCACTGACACCCGCCAGAGCGTTCCATTCAGACAGCTCCAGGAATCCGGGTTTATGCTGGAGTTTGGGATGTGGAGTGTGGTCTGTTATTTGAGGTGGAGACCAGTTGATTCCCTGAATGCTGTGGGGTCTGTTGGTTCGCAGATTCCTGGTGGTGATATTCTCTCTGGTCAGTTGATCCAGCGTCTTTCTTGCTCAGATCGTGGTGCGGCTTGGATTCGCAGATCCAGTAGATTGGGATTCCCTTTGTGTGGGGCGCTTCTCATGCCAGGTTGGGTCCCCTCCCGGCTCCCGAGTTATGGGGTGTCAATTCTGGAGCATCTGCTAGACAATATGGGGGGGAACAGAGATTGTGTCCCCCTGAAGCTGTACAGAGCCTCCCCACTGCTGGAATGGGGGGCAGCCGGACCCGGTGTTGCAGAGAAGCTCCGGCGTCAGATTAAGCTTCGGGCCCACTTGGACTGGCTGGGATTCACTGACAGTCAGGGCTACCGGGAGTACCAAGGGACCCAAGTGGGTGGTTGGATGCAGTTCGTAGTCGTAGGCGCTCGGTGCGTGTGGCTGCTTAGTTCCTTTAGTTCCTTTAAGTGCCTGGGGCTTCGTTTGTGTGCACCTCCAGGGCCCCAGTGCGCCAGAGGTTCGTCGGCCTCAGGCACCACTGGATGCTTGAGTGGGCCTACCCGGAGGTGCGGCAGGTGCCACCTTACCTTGTGTTGGGTGTTGACTGGTCCAGTAAGTTGGCCGTTGTTTGAGGGAATCAGGGATCTCCTGGATGAGGGGCAGTGAGTTCCAGCTTGTCTGCTTGTGGAAGAAGCCGGTTCTCGATCACGGCACTCCCGACGTGGCTGGTTGGGGGCTAGACAGGCGCAGCACTGTTACACCCGGATTCCACTGCGGGTGGTGGGTGAGGGCTGTGTAGTCTCGGGTTGGGGGCACCCTTCCGCAGGTGGAATGCCAAGTTGATGCAGCAAGACCCTGTAGTCGGATGGTGGGGGCGCTGGTGTGGGAGGGCCAGGCAAGTCGAGCCGCTCTTGGGTAATTGGCCTGACCCGGCTTAGGGTTTGATGGCTGCCTGTATGCAATTCGGGTCCTGGGATTGCGTAGCGCTCCAGGTTCTGCGGGAAGCAGGAGAGCAATCAGGTGGCTGGGTCCAGACCCCCCTCGGTCTCGTCGTTGCCTGATGGGATCATGGGAACAGGTGCAGAGAGAGTCTGGCGTTGCTCCAGTGGAGGCAGAGGGACGCTCACCTCAATGTGGACCCGCTACCCGCATTGTTGAGCTCAAGAGCCGGCTGGATTGGTATTGCCGGGGTCTCAAACTGCGGAATGAGGCACCCCTATGTCTGGTAGACCTCTGACGTGCACTATGTCTTTGTTGATTTGCCGCTGCCGTTGGGTTGGAGAAGCGTGAAGAGAAGCTTGTGTGCGGGCAGGGTGGCTGCGAGGGCTGGTTCTGTTGTTCCCTGGAGCCCCTTCAAGTTGGGGAGTGGGGGTGTTAGTCTGCTTCGGGAAGGGGTGGGGGTGTGAAGGACCTACGCTGCTTTACCCCGGGGGTGCATTATGTAGCTGTCACCTTGCGGGATGGTACACCCTGCAGCCTGGAGGGACTCCGGCGATTGTCGTGCCTTTACTTCTTTTGCTGCCGCCGCAAGGTTGTAGAGGCGGACCAAGACAAGTATTATGCTGGCGGGTTGAGTGCATTGGTACTGTTGCGCGCGGGTGCCCTTTCACACGGGAGAAAGGGGGAAGGGAGTCCACCTCAAGAAGGGTTAGCAATGCGATGGTCGTCCGCTGCGTTGTACCAGGGGGTTGGTTATATATGGGCAGTCAGCCTTGAAGACAGTCCCAGACCGGGGAGGAGTCCACCATTTTGTTGCCGGGTCTTACGTCGTGTTCTCTTCTGTCTCGTATCAGATGAATTTGCCTTTCTGAATGTCGTAGGAGAGTCGAGAGCAGATCAAACCATGGCGCTACTCTTCAGCATCAGGATACGTTGCGCATAAGTGTTGAAACTTCGTTTTCACTGGGGCATTGCAGTTGGCAGCGTGGCACCAGCCGGGAGCTCTCACAGAGCCACTCCGACCGCCATGGCTCCAAGCCACGCCCCATATGCACTTTGTTTTGAAGGTGATTCCTTTATTTTTTTTTTAATGGTAGCCAATGTAGTATCTTTAGCGCGCGGAGTGATGTGGTCCCTTCATGAGAGTTTGAGGAGCAGTCTGGCCGCTGTGTTCTGTATATGTAAGTTTCTTCAGTGAATAATCTGGCATTCCGAGGTGTACATTGTTGGTGTAGTCTAGCCTCGACATGATGAGGGAGATGATGGCCAGTGTTTTGTGCATGAAGGAGAGGAACGGTAGAATTTTTCTGATCGTGTGTAGAAGCATTTCTTGATTATCGCATTTACTTGCAGTTCTAGGGTTAGCTCGTTGTCCATTAGGATTCCCAGGTTTTTTGCAACTTCGGAGGATTTGGTTTCTGTTCCCAGTTCTGGTTACTTCCTTGGTCGTTGGATGCAATCATGATTTCCGTCTTCTGCTGGTTGATTTTGAGGTTGATAGTGTTCATTCATTGGTAGAGTTCTTTGAGACAATCTATTAGCGTTGTGTTCTCCATGTTCATCGCTGATATTGTAGATAATTTGGGTGTCACCTGCGTAGGTGTTAGCAGATGAAGCTGTGAATGCCCTAGCCTTGTGAACATTTATCAGCAGGGCAACATCTCTTGCTTTAAATCTATTAGCAAAATAACAAATTACTTCCAGTATTTGTGGAAACCGTCATTTACGGACTTCAATATGCAAATACCAGTTAGCATTAGTATTAATTCTAATTCATAGATGGTCGCAAAAGGAAACCTGACAAATGTGTTCACCCCCAAAATTAAAAAGATATTTTATGGACCTCGTTTTATGGCAGACCATCGATTTGTCTTTTTAATGTTGACCACCAAGTACCAGATTAAATCTGCACAAGATGTGTCATGAGGTTTTTTTTAAATCTAAAAACATCATCCGCGTATAATAAAATTCAAAATTTCCTATTCACAATAGCTGCCAATTTGTTTATATAAAGCAAATCTAGAATTGGGGCGAGAACACATTCCTGTCTCACACCCATTTCTACTTCAAAAGAATCTGTGCATTCCTCATCTTTCCCATATCTAACAGTGCTGTATACACTTGCAGTGATCTTTACCAACTGCTCTGGGGCTCCCAGGGTCTGCAAGGCTGCCCATAAGCAGAGTGGCGGGCTGTGAGAGGAGCCGCAGCTGGTGGGGAGCGCGGTGCAGGGAAGAAGCGACCACCCACACCAGAGAGCTCCTGTGTGGTGGGAGGAATAACCCGCGACAACGGTTCAGCTACCAGGTGCCGAACCTGGAAAGAGCGAGAGACACGCTTCCCTCCCACCCTCAGAACGAGCAGTGGATCCGCCCCGGCCCTGGAAATGCCAGGCAGGCACAGCGCAATATTTGAGGGCATAGCAGACACTGGGTCAGGTCCATGGCCCCGCCTGAGGGACGGCCCCAAACACCAGAGGGCCCAGGCTGGGAAGGAGGGACAGCAGCTGAGAAGCAGCCCAGGGCCATAGAATCACACAAGTGCGGCCCTCCCACCCCCGCACCTCGAGGGAGCTGAGACTCCATCTTATCCATCACACTCACCGATTTTAAAGGGCGAGGCGAGGAGCAGAGGGGTGGAGGAGGCGCGAGACAGAGGGGCCATGTGGGACAGAGCTGATCGACACCCCAGGGACTAATTAAAGTGCAGCAGCGGAACGAGGGGAAAGCTGAGGAGTGACTGCAAAGCCACAGATGAGAACTGGAGGCCCCCCAGGACATGAAACTGTGGCGGATTAGCCACGCGAGTAGGGGAATGTAGCAGGAGTGAAGCAAAAGGTGGGAGGAGAAGACCCAGAGACGCCTGGAGCTATACACACGTAAGGGGCAAGGGACTGAATGCTCCACTGGCCACCCCAGGCTAGCACCATAGGGGTATTGGGCGGTGATGATACCCCCCTCCAGCCCCCGGAACTTGTAGTGCTAGGCCAGAAACATACAGAGCAGCTCTCCGACAGGTTCCCTGGTGAAAGGGGATATCACCTTCAGGCACAAAACAGAATGCCTAGAACTGAGGCATTGGCCCCAAAAATAATCAAGAGGCATCCCAAAGTGAATGTGGTCAGTCATGGAGACTGAAAGGAGTTCAAGATACCCACCCAACGGAGGGCAGAGCGAGGAGCCTGAAAGACTGCCTGCAGGTCCACCACATGAAATAGAGCAATTCATATATAAAAGGACACCCCAGACAGGAGAGAGGGTCCATGGGGTTCTCTACAGGAGAGGCCTCCTCATACGAACCTGCTTACATCTATGCCCTGGCTTTCCGGGTCTGAGAATATGCAAGGAACCCTCTCAAAGCTACGACACGAATCCCAATGCCAAGACCCAAGTGGAAACAGCCCCATACATCACAAAGTGCCAGTAAGGAAATGGAAAAAAGGCCATTAGAAAAGTACCGGCAGCAACACACGGAAGGAGAACCACAGAAAGGGATAGGAACCCTGCAGCAGGACCTGGAAGACAGAAGAGAGGAGAACAACATGGCACTCAGCAAGGAGGACCTGCAGGAGTGTCTCTGGGGCTTGGAAGATCGGATGACATCATCTTTCCAGCTACAAATGGGAAACTTGCAGGAGGACCTGAAAAGCTCTTTGAAAGAAATCACCAACACTCTGGGCAACAGGGTAGATGTAGCAGAACAGGGCCTTTCGGAGGTGAGCAGTGAAGTGCGACAGAGCTGCTGGAACAAATAGCGGTGGCAACCCAGAACCTGGAAATCCAAGCTGAAGATCTCGAGAATCGCCCCAGAAGATCGAACATCAGGATTAAAGGATTGGAAGAGACAAACTGAGATGCAGAGCTAAAATTATTGGTCCAACAATGGTTTGCCACACTGACGGCATGCGATGCTCCAGAGAACATACCCATAGATCGCATCCATAGGGTGGGCCGCAGAAGGTCAGGGCCGGGAGACAGAACAAGAGACCTGTTGGCAGCTCTAGCCTCATACAAAGAAAAAGAAAAAAATCCTCTGGGTGGCCAGGGGCCAGATATCTATTTCAATAAACGGCTCCCAAGTTCTCCTCTTCCAAGACCTAGCGTCAACAATGCTACAATAAAGAAGAGCAATGGGCTCTGTCATGAGAGCCCTCACCAGGAAATAAAATCCTTTACAAATGGACATTCCCCTTTGGACTATTATTCCCCTGAGATGGGAGACAACAGAGGATCACTACATGCGGAGAAGGACTTTTGATACTGGCGAGGAAGAAGGAGAGGTGGATCACGGCAGGAACAGGCAAAACCCCTAGCTGCAGTGGAACCAGAGGACCAAACACTGGGAATGGTCGGTAGTAGAAGGGAAGAGGGGCAGCAAACTAAAAGGGCCATACCCGATACAGGAAAAAAGATGAACTTGGATAATAAAAAGAGATTATGCAAGGCAAAGAAATAGCATGAAGCCCCTCAGCACAGGTTCCAGGGTGAACAAAAGGGGAAAACTATGCGAAAGCAATACTGGAAGATATGGGAAAGGGTTGGGGGGAGGGATAGAGGGTTTCGCAGTATCAGATAATAGAAAGACAACAAAGTAAAGTGGCAAAAAGGGAACACATAGAAACACTAAACAGCAGTCACAAGTGCTCCATAAGCACTAATGAGGACCCCGTAGAGGACCGGGGGGCAAGTTACCCCCAACAGACAGGGGCCACCAAGGGGTAACTGGAAGGAGAGACAAGAAGGCAGACTACTGGAGGATACAACCCAGGGTAATGGCGTGCGATAGGACACTGAAAATAATGACGCATAATATACGAGGTTTAAATACCCCATGAAAGCGAAAGAAACCAGAAGCTCAAATTAGGAAGGAAGCAGCAGATATAGTTCTCCTCCAAGAGACACACATAAAGAAGTGCGATAGCGCAAGACTGCACATACAACAGTTGTCAAGTATATACCAGGCAAATGCTAGATATAAAACCGCGGGGGTCTTGATAGGGTTTAGGAAGGCGCGAGGTGCTAAAGTAATCAAGTCTCTGGGTGTTCCCAATGGTAGATACCTATTTCTCCAAGCGTGTTTAGAAAATAAAACTCTCATACTGGGTTCCCTGTATGCCCCCAACACGGGACAAGAATCATTTCTTCATCAGGCCCTTGACAAATTGGACAAGTTTGCGGTGGGAGAAGTCATCCCGATAGGTGACTTTAAGTTAGCGTGGGACCCAGACAGAGCAACCCAAGGCCAAATGGGTGTCGGGGGGAGGTGGAGGAGCAGGGAGCCTGTCCAAAGCCCTTACAAAGAAAATCTCTGACCTAGCATTAAGAGACCTATGGAAAACTAAAAAGGGAGAAGAGACAGGCTACATGCTTCTCACATGTCCGCCAAACCTTCTCTAGAATTGACTGCATTTGTGGCACTCCAGGAATACTGGGGGTACTATCTCCCTATCCCATCACGCCCCAATACGGGTGTAACTAATATAGGTTATCACGCAGAGACAGATTTGGTCCTGGCAAATGCTGAGACAGATTGCATAACAATGTAACGCGGGACATACTGAAAGGGAAAATTGGCTCATATTTTGAAACAAACTACACACCTGGTACCCCAATAGACATAGTTTGGGACGCCCTGAAGGCAGTGCTTAGAGGGGAAATGATTTCACTAAATGCGCAAAAAGGTAAAGCGAGGAGAAAGATGGAACAAATCATGGAGGAAGAACTCAGAGGCACAGAAGAGGCTTGCAGAAAAGAAGGATAAACATAATTATCGCAAGGTCAAAGACTGTTTGAGACAACTGGAACTATTACGAACAAGCAGGGCAGAGAGAGCTCTGTTGCACTGAAGCAAAGGTACTATATAAAGGCGAACAAAGCAGATAGCATGCTCGTGAAATTACTAAAATAGGAATCAAGTAAAAATAAGAGACGCTATTAAACAGGCAGGTGGCATCTTATTTACAGGTACAGGAGACATCCTAGACACGTTCACAAGTTTCTACACCCAACTATATTCTACGGTGAAACCAGACGAACAAACAATACGAACAAACAATACAGGATCTTCTAAATAGGGTCCAGCTTCCGAAGGTCTCGCAGACAGATAGCGAAAATCTTGAAAGGGCTATAACGGAAGAAGTGAATAGGCCAATAAATCCCTTCCTAGTAACAAGGCGCCGGAACCAGATGGTTTCCCAGCAATGTTTTATAAAATAATGAGCAAAGAGCTAGTACCAGTTCTAACAAGATGATTTAACTCATTTTGCCAATCGTGTGGTATAATGTGTTCAATGGCTGAAGCGAAAGTGGTTCTCTTCTGGAAACCAAACAAAGATCTGACAAACTGTGGATCATACCGACCCATAGCTCTACTCAATATAGATGCCAAATTACATAGGGGGATCCGGGCTGAAAGAATTTAGAACGTACTGCCAACAATCATAGGTCAGGACCAATCCGGTTTCATCAAGGGGAGGCAAACGTGGGATAATATCCGAACGGTCACCCATCTCATTGAGATAGCAGAGATGAAACAGATCCCAGCGGTATTGATTGCATTAGATGCCGGGAAGGCTTTCGATAGGGTGGAATGGCCATACCCATTTCAAGTAATGAACACATGGGGTTCAGTCCCAACTACATCCACATGGTGGAAGCCAACTATAAAGATCTGTCTCTTAGACTCTCAACGCAAGAACCTCTAACACAATACGAATAGAATGGGGCACGAGGCAGGGCTGCCCAGTCACCCCATTTGTATTCCATTTTTCTGGAACCCCTAGTCGCCTTAATTAGGGCAGACACCAACATAAAAGGGATCCCCTTTGGCGGGGAGAACCACAAGACAGAAGCATACGCAGATGACATTCTACTGACATTAACGGAACCCGAGAAGTCAATCCCAGCCCTGGGCAATACCCTGGTCGAACAAGAGAAGATCTCGGGTCTGAAAATAAATACGGCCAAGTCCGAAATGATGGAGCTGGGCCTGCAGGGAGAACAGTTGGATGCTGTATGGAGAAACTCCCCTTTAAAGACGGCGGTAGGGCGGATCTCTTATTTAGGGGTAGCATTAACAGACAAAATATCCTCCTTGTTTAAAGCCAATTACCCAGAGTTTATCAAGAAGACTAGGGACGACCTCCTATGATGGACCCGAATAGGGCGAATAACAACAGTCAAGATGGTAACGCGGTTCCAAGATTGCTGTATAAATTCCAGGCCTTCCAATAGCAGTCCCACAGTCATTCTTTAAAGAGATGAGCAGGCTGGTCCAAAAATGTATATGGCAGAACAAACGCCCCCGGGTGACCATTAACTTACTAACAACGCAGAGACAGAGTGGGGTCTTAGGACTGCCAAACCCGCTTAGGTACTATGAAGCTGCCCAATTGAGAGTGGTAAAAGAATGGCTCATAGAAAATAGGGAAAAGGTATGGGTTAGGATGGACAGAGCAGTCGCTGAGGGCCAGTTGGCGGGACTATTATGGCTACTAGGGAAAGATGGACCCCCCAGCATCCAATGCAGCACGATCCTTCGCACCACACATGATATCTGGGATAAATGGTTAAAGAAAGGACAGCTCTCAACCCACCCTTCCCCGCCCTATTTGAGAACCGAAGCTTCACCCCAGGGTTAGAAAAGGGTACATTTGTCCAGTGGCGGAGAAAGGGGTGCACAAAGGTGGGAGATATGGTATGGGAGGGGGAGATAGCATAATTTGAAGACTGCAGAAGCCAATTGGGAGTAACAGAAACAGAAAGATATGAGAACTT
Organism: Ambystoma mexicanum; assembly: GCF_040938575.1. Classification (NCBI taxonomy): domain Eukaryota; kingdom Metazoa; phylum Chordata; class Amphibia; order Caudata; family Ambystomatidae; genus Ambystoma; species Ambystoma mexicanum. The sequence continues at coordinate 1,383,257,512 of NC_090929.1, read as the reverse complement.
ACAATTAAGACACTGGTAAAAGCAGCATGAGATATAAAAAGCAGCCACATGACAACTGACTGACTTTGAAAAATATATAACCACGCACTCTGGGGACAAACCTCTAACCTCAAGCATTTACGCGATACTGCAGGGTTGCTCAGCAAAGGGGAAATGGCGATATCGGGCGGCATGCAAGGGCACAGCAGGGGCTGAGGTGGACGGGGAACGGTGGGAGGACCTATGGAGGAACATCCCGAAACTAACTAGATCGATGCAATTAAGGGAAGCCCAGTACAAAATAATGATAAAAATGCCATTATACACCTGAACACCTCCATAAAACGCATAAAACTATTTCCCAAGAATGTTGGAGGGGCTGTAAGGGGATAGGGGACTGTAGACATATATGGTGGGACTGCCCCACGTTTAGGGAATTCTGGGACAAAGTTACCAAGCAGACAAAAAATATGCTGCCAGAACGGCAAGGCATCTCCATAGAAGGAAACTTTTATGTCGACTTCTAGACCCGGAATGGACCATAATCCTGAAACCTTGAAAAGAGAGTTATAATGTTGCAATTGATAACTGCATAGCTGGTAATAGCAAAGAATTGGAAACAAAAAGACCCAATGACAAAGTTGGAATGGACATGCAAATTGTGGGACGTAGTAGTGATGGAGTGGATTACCTACCGGCTACAAGGGGATTCAGGGAAATTTCGGACAGATTGGGGTGAGTTGTTGGACTACCTTCAAAGCGACTACATGATACAATGGTGCCCACAAAACCTGAGATCATTGTACTTTGTTAAGTGGATAGCAAATAAACAGGTAGACAGACTCGGACTACAGAGTGAGGCAAAGATGCCATACAAGACCTTCTTATGGATACACTGTGGGGCCCAGGGGGTTGGGGGCGGGAGAGGGTGAGCCAGGACGGGGCGTGTGGGTGTGTTACAGGGAGTAAAAGTTGTAAAATTTTAATAAAAATAATTTTTTTTAAATAGAGAATCAAACAATCATGGGCCACTTTTAGCCCTACCTCAGTTTCACAAGTTGTCCTTGTATACTTAGCTTATTGTGCCCCAGAATGATTTACCATCCAGCATGTCATTTTCAATAACCTTGTCTTTAACCAGTTTTTTGTATTTGTTTAGTCATCCAAACATATTTTTCTGTCTCTTTTCTTTCTCGTTATGATTTTTACCTGAAGGACAGGCTGTTTGGTATGGAAATCTTTTTCACTTAGCTTCCTGTTTTGTCCTCACCTCATGAAAAGAATGTAATTGTTGGTCAATATAATGTAAGGTGTTGTCTGTTTGAAAAGCTGGGTCTCAAATCGGTGGAGAAATGGGAAACATCTTGGCTGATGTATATTCACGCATGTTAGAAATGTAAGGCTTTGGAAATAACGATGCATTTACTCACATTTGAATTTGCTGCACTAGCACATTTATTTTGAAGGACGAATCCACCAATATATTAAAGTACTGATAAGCTGCTTTCACACTCGTACTGGTAAGCGTTTTAGTATTCTTGTATGAATGTTTCTTGGTTGAATGTGTTTTTTTTTTTAAAAAGAAAAATTATTAAGCATTTAGCGTAAATTAATACAAACATTTTTGCTTTGGCATCCTAATGTGTCTTTCTCACGAAGCCAAACAAGTAAAAGAAAATCCATTAGTCATTTACTTTCTTGACCATTATCTCTTAATCACTCCAATTTCGTCATTTAGTGGCCTTGTTGTCTGTTTTGCGTTTGGCTATTTGAGGCCAGGTTTTGACTGAGACTAATTTAATTCAATTGCATGTTGTCTTGTCCAGATGGGCTTGTTCTTAGATGTGAAGCAATCAAGACTAACGCTCTTGCTGTTTTGTTATTGAGTTTTGTTATTGAGAACAACATACAGTGCTTCCCACCAAGAATCAGAGTCCAAACTACATGACAACGGCAAAGAACATTGGAGTAACTTTTCTCTCTGTGTTTTTAACTATTTGCAAAACATGGATAAATGTAACGATTCATCATGTTTTTTTTTTAAAAACATTTTTATTGGTTTATTCAAACAATACAAACCAAACTTGCAGTGCATATAACATTTCAATTATACATTGCTTAATTGTGTTCACCGTATCCCCTATCTCACCCCCCCTTTCGAGCCTACTTCCTCTCATGTTCTGTTTCTGCATCTTGTGATAGGGTTTCTTCGTCCGTGGGTTCCATTGGGTCTCGCATTGGCCCAAATAACTCTGCTATTAATAATTTCAAGGCCATCAGTGTCTCCGTTTCCTCCCCCACCCCTCAGCACTACTCGATTCCTGCCACACCATGGTTTCTGCCTCTGCCCATTTTTGTAAATCTTTCCACCATACCTCCAGTTGTGGTCTATTGCATGTCTTCCACCACATAGCAATTCTCCTTTTTTCGAGTACATACGCCAGGTCTTTAAGTTTGCTCACATGCTTAAGTTTCCGTGGTCTAGGAATCCCCCCTAAAAAGCAGGCCCACACTGTATCCACCACAATCTTAATACACCTTTCTTCTAGTCTGTGTGCCACTTCACTCCAAAAACGCCAGACGACTGGGCATGACCAAAACATATGCACCATTCCAGCATTCTCTACATCACATTTGGGGCATGCTTGTCGTCCCGCATTCTTGAATCTAGCTATCCTCTGGGGTGTCATATACACCCTATGCGTGATGTATAGTTGCATCTGCTGTAGTCTTGCATTCCTCAATACCTTTTTGTGATACCCTTGGGCTCGTTCCCACGTATCATCATCCATCGGTGCTTCCACTTCCTCCTCCTAGTCTTGTCTCAGTTGTAGTACTTCCTTTCCCACTTTGGACATCATCAACTCATATATTCTGGATATCTTGTGTCCCCCTTACGATATGGCATAGATTGTATCTATTGTAGCGTCTGGTTCCTCTCCCAATACTGAGATGGTTTTTCACGGCGCTGCTGCTCCCGCTATCCTGCACACCAGCAAGAGGAGTACAGGGCTATTGAAGTACCATGGCTCTAGCCTTTAGTGCAACTCTGCCCCATACTCGAGCCCCAAGCCACGAGGACTCCCGCCGACACCCACCTAAAATGGATGCCACCGAAACACGCTTGTAGCGTCCTGCTAGGTTGCCTAGCAACCCTCCGAGGCCGACGGTAAAATCACCGGCAAGCCGGCCCACCACGACCAAGGCCCACATAGCTTAAGGCCCCTTCCTGTCTGCCCCTGTCGGCACCTGCGCTACGGCGCGGGACGCTGCTCTGCAGCAATCTCCCTTCAACGCATCACCATATCAGCGTACGAGTCCGCAGTTTAACAGGAACACCATTTCATCAGAACGCTGGTAAGACTCATGCTACCAATATCCTGCTGATCCCTAGTAAGTCCTGCACGCCTGCAATCTGCACGTATCCTGCTTAAAACCTATTGATACTACTCACTTTCGAATCACACCTGCACAAATGGCACTTTTCTCACACCAAATTCAGAAGCTGCTATCTCAATGTGCTACAATACACGTGCTCTTCTGCTGAACACCTGTGCATTCTATATCCCTGGTAACTACCTCATTGCTGCACCTGCACCGTAAAAACAAACCTGCCCCTCTTTAGTGCTCGATATTGAGTTGGCAATGGTGATGAACTGCCAGAGCCGTTTATTAGCACCGGTACTTGTCAGCCGCTATGCAAACATTTTTTAACCGGCATATGCACTAGTTGCTCATGTGTGGTGTCATGCCTGTGAATTTAACATATCTGCCAATATTGCACATGTACCTGGGCCATTTTGAGTAATGTCCATCGAATATCCTGCTTGCCAATCTGCTCACATAACTGTTGCCCTTGTGTGATGTAATGCCCTTGAATTTAACCTATTTGCCAATATTGCACATGTACTTGGGCCATTTTGAGTAATGTCCATCGAATATCCTGCTTGTTAATTTGCACATACACCTACACCTACTTGCCGCCCTGATATTAATACAAGCAACTATCTCTGCACATAATTATCAGAACTGTGCCCTTGCACCATCTTTGTGAAGTGTTACTTACCTGCCATTCCAGGCCATATGCCATACCTACTGCACAGACCCCTAGGTTATGCTGTGCAGCTGTGGACTTCCACCAACCTCTACTCCACCTAGCTGGTCATTCTAGGGTTCCTGACTTCTACCTGCTGCATCCACTCTATCACTATCATCCACTCTATCAGCCCAGCCAAGTCCGACCATTACCACCTCGCCACACATTCACTCAACATGATCCACAGTACGGACCTCCCTACCAACGCATACCTCAACGACCCAGCCTTGTGGCTTCAACACTTTGCCACTAAACCCACACCTAATCAACCATGCACACTCGCATCCAGGAATGCTAGACTCAGATCCAGACTGCCACGTGTACCAGCCATTCAGCGCAGCCACACCTCCAGCATACAATTTACAACTCTGAAGTTAGCTAACCCCCCCCCCACCTCACCCCTTATCAAAGAACTCAAGGGTGCCCTTATCAATGATAGATCCCTCACAGCCAACGCACTCGATATTATCGACCTCATCACCGTCCAAAACCTTTACTTAATCGCCATTACTGAAACTTGGTTGCATGCAGCCTCGGGCCCACTTCTTGCACTTGCCATCCCAGATGGCTACTCCATCAACAGAAGCGACCGTCAATCCAACTCCAAAGGTGGAGGAGTCGCATTATATAATATCACTATGAGGACTATCCCCAACACCCAATTTAGCTCTGCTGAATCTTTATTGGTGAAACTAACCCTCTCACCTAACAACACAGCAACAATACACCTCATCTATCGACCACCAGGACCGCTCGGCTCATTCATTGATGATGTTACTTCCATCCTGGCTGACGACACCAAGCTTAACTCTCAGGTGCTATTACTAGGTGACCTTAATCTTATCTGACCCCAAGGATCACATGGCCACTGAGGTCGCCATAACCCTCGCTTCCAGCAGCGTATCCTAGAACCTACCCATAACAAGGGCAGAACGATTGACTGGATTACTGATCTTAATTGCAACATATCGATAAACTCAAATTCTGCTTGTGCTTGGTCCGACCACCACATCATAATCTTCCATTTACCAGCCACCAACCCTCACCCCATACCTACGATAGCCCCTGCCATTCCCACCAGGAGCAAAAAGGACATTACTAGGGACAAACTATTCCCTCTCATCCTCCCCATTCTAAACAGTTGCGCTTCGCAGCACAACAACCCCACTGTCTTAGTAGACACCTTTTAATCATACAATAATCAAAGCCATCGATGCCATAGCACCGCTCAAATTACGGAAACCTAACCAACGAGCTCATCTAAACTCCTGGTTCACCCCACAACTCAGAGTTCTGCGCAAAGAAAAACATTAAGCCGAAGCTCTTTGGAAAAGTCTTCCGTGTGAGACCAACAAAGACCTCCTTCTCATCACCTCCCTTAATTACAAGGAAGCCAACCTACAAGCCAAAAAAGAGACCTACAACCAGCGTACCTCACAAGCTGAATCAACACGAAGGAGCTATTCAAAATTCTCAAAGAATTAGAATCTCCTTCACCTGTCCCTGACACTTGCAGTAAAGACAGCACGTAGTGCAATAACATCCAAAATGCACTCCTTACCAAAATAACCACCCTGCAATGTAAAATAAATGCCAAACAAAACACCCTTCTCGATTCACCTCTAACTATACCCACGACGACCAAAACAACCACCCCCTTCTCCCACTCTCCATTCAGCTTTGTGCCGCTCACCATCCCGGAGGTTGAACAAATCATGTGTAACTTAAAACCCTCCAACTGCCAAGGTGACTCCTGCCCAGCTAGTATCATCAAGGAATCAGCGCACAACCTTGCTCCCTTCATAACTACATTTATTAATTCTTCGTTTCAATCAGGAACGGTCCCCAAGAATCTGAAGGATGCCTGGGTCATCCCTCTCTTAAAAAAAAAAACAACCTGAGATCCTGAGGTGCCAACTAACTATAGGCCTATCACTACGGTCCCGTTTATGCTAAAAATACTAGACAGAGAGGCTTACCTACAGATACAGAATTATCTAGAAATAAACAATCTCCTCGGTACCAGACAATCGGGCTTCAGACCCAAGCATGGGACAGAAACAGCCCTCCTAGACCTCAAAACGCAGATTGAGGACTTAAAAGACAACGGTAAACTGGCCCTTCTACTCCTACTGGACCTATCTGCAGCTTTCGATTTGGTAAGTCGTCAAATCCTCTGCCATCATCTAAAAACTGCGGCCCACTTTTCTGACACGGCCACTAATTGGATTAGGCCATTCTTAGACAACAGACAAATGAGAGTATTCTCACCATCCTTCTCTGCGGACCCCATGCCAGTCCTTTGTGGAGTCCCTCAAGGGTCCTGTGTATCCCCTACACTCTACAATGTATTGTTCGACGTGCTTGACTATCTGGGTGTTACCTACACTAATTACATGGACGACACCCAGATACTCATTCCCATCACTGGTGATTACATTGTAGACTCCAAAGCTCTGAATGACATCTACCAAGTCATACAAGCCTGGATGGCCCAACATGGGCTCTGTCTTAACAACGACAAGACAGAGCTCCTCATCCTGGGAACACAACAGAGGCTTAACAAGTTGAACTCATCGTTCAGCTCCTTCAATATTGATGGTAACTCCATCAAGGTATCTAAAGATACCAAAACATTAGGAATATACCTAGACTCCACACTCTCCCTACTCAGACAAACCAACACAGTTGTCTCTGCCTCAGTTTACACTTCCAAGTTGATCACAGCCTGCCACCCATTCCTCTCTACTCAGAATTGCATCACCCTAGCCAGGACACTGGTCATGTCTAAACTGGATTACTTTAACGCACTGTACCAAGGGACTAGCCAACGCAACCATGACAAACTCCAGATTACCCAAAACAATGCGATCAGAGCAGCCCTCAACATTCCTAGATCAGCTCATATCTCAAACTAGGAAGAACCTTCACTGGCTCTCAGTCGCCCAAAGGATCTCATTGAAATCGCTGGCCCTCACCTACAAATGCATGACCAACCAAGCACCCATTCACCTGGCCTCACGATTCACTCAATACATCCCATCTCGGCCACTTAGATCTGCCCAATCTCAATGCCACACTATCCCTAAATACAACCTTCAAACAGCTGGGGGTGTCAGCTTCCCCGTCCAGACCGCCAAACTCGGGAACACTATACCACCCACCATGAGAAACCTTACGTCACTAAACCTCTATAAACAAAAGGCTAAGCAGTGGCTAGTCATTACACACAACTAACTGTCCTACTGAGCATATCACTATGTATCACTACTTTATGTAAGCTTGACTATGTTTGAACAAATCTGCACTGTTCTTGTAATATACTGCTCCTTCGTATACATATTTCGAGTAGATTGTGTCCTCCAACGTATTCCTCATCTTAGATGTATTCCATCCAGCTTTGCTGCTCTTCTGAAATTTTTTCGGCAGAGGGCACCGTGCGTCGAAGTCGTTGAGTCGATGGTCCCTCGAAGGCCTCAGTTGAGAGTGACGTCATTGGGTGTATAAGTAGCACATGCAGCGCCCGTTGGCCTCAGTTCCGTTTTTCTGCAGTTACGTTGCTTCTGACATTCGGCGCGCCTCGAGTTCTGTGAAGAATATATTTATAAACAAGAAGAAATATGTCCTCGTCATCGACACCGACCACGACCCTGAGATCGGGTTTCAAGAAATGTAAGTCGTGCGGCTCAGAAATGTCGATCACGGACCCGCACCGCGAGTGTTTGTGGTGCCTCGGAGAAGGCCACGACATGGAGGCCTGTTCGAAGTGTCAGGCGATGACTGGGAAGGCCTTGCGAGAAAGGAGAGGAAAGCTACAGGTAGGTTCGAAAAGCCTCTAGCGTCGAGACCCCATGAGGAGAAATCTCCTACACGCGAAAGCCATCGATCTAGATCCCGAAGTGATTCTCATCGCTCGTCGTCTTCGTCAAAAAAATCGAAGAAACAACGCCACAGGTCTCCCTCCACCTTGTCGTCAGACGAGTCTCCGAAAAAAATGAAATGCCCCACGAAACATTCGTCTTCCGAAGAGTGGGAAGCATTCAGGGTCAAAATGATGGAGGTGTTTGAGAAGGCAAAGCCTCGGTCCGCGCCTTCTTCGTAAACCGGCCGGGAGCGTCATCACTCCGATACTCTCACGCCCTCGAGCCCGGGTGATCGTAAAAGTAAGGATAGGGAACCTTCCAGGACGCTGAGCGATAAACGTTCGAGTCGAGTCGACCGCTCGAGGTCACTGACGCCGTCCGAGACCTGTCACACCTCGAAGGGAAAATCGTTGAAGACTGCCTCGATGCCCTCGAAGCAGACCCTGTCGACGACCACTGTGTCGTTGACGCCGTCAACGCCTTTATCGACGTCGAAACCCTCGGCGCCAAAGGCTCCAACCAAGCCAGGGCAGCCAGAAAAAGAGAAGGAGAAAGTTACAAAACATGTAATTTCTTCAGAGCCTGGTACTACACCTCTTCCTCCTCCTCTCCCAGAGAAGGTTTTCAAGCCTCTCCCTAGGAAGGAGTTTTTCAAATCCTTGACCTCAATTTTTGAGGAACAGGAGAGATCCGAGGAGGAAAATGTACCTTTTGGATTGGAATATGGCACCCCAAATGTCCCAGAGTGCTTGATCTCAGAGGAAAGCAGAATGAGGGATTTGGTGGAGTCTTTACATAATGCAAGTGGCATTGACACTTCTCCTGAGAATGACTTTGGTAGACCAGATCCAGGAGAGCATGCCAGTCCATCTTACTGTTAGTTAATGACCAAGATGGTAGATTACTTGGGATGGGCTAGACCATCAGCCCAATTCGTCCAAGACGATTTAACAGACATATTGGACCATGGTCCCACTGAAGACCCAGGTCTACCTTTTCATGTAGCCTTACGAAACAGGGTGGCCAAGAATTGGGAAACTCCGTATTCTATTCCTCCAGTAAATAAGTCCCTCGCATCAAAATACCACCCAGCCAGTAGCGACCCCGGCTATCGGTCAAAACATCCAACTCCAGAGAGTCTGGTCATACAGGCAGCCACAGCTTCCAACAAACTTGCGTACCCGTCTATCCCTCCAGACAGGGACGATAAGCGTGTGGATGGTTGGGCACGGAAGGTATTTTCAGCCGGCAGCATGGCATTAAAATCTGCCAACTCCACATGGCAACATTTTCGTACACTCTGTGGGAGTGCATCGCAATGGCAGCGGAGCACATACCAGAAGGGGAAGAAAGGGAAGGTTTCCTAGCCATCGTTGGAGATGGAAAGGAGGCCATGCAGGAATCCCTTCAATCTGGATTGGACACTGCGGATAGTGTAAGCAGGTCCATGGGCACTAGCACGGTAATGCGCAGGTTTGCGTGGTTACAGAAGTCGGGTTTTGCACCGGACGCACAGAACCGCCTTCTGAACATGCCTTTTGACGGGTCTCACCTTTTTGGCAACAAGGCTGACGAGAGCCTTGAGAGGTTGCAGACCTCAAAAGTAGCGGCCAAATCTTTAGGAGCTGCTATTAGGCAACCTCAGCCTTTTCGTGCGCAAGGGCAATCATGGAGGGGACGATCCTATCGTTATTACCTGCCCTCTCTACCCCCCCCCCTGTTTTTCCCCTCTTTTAATTCCTCTCTCCCTCTCCCTTTACATTCTTCCTCCCTTCCTGTATCACTTATTCAATCCTTCCCCTACCCCTCCCTCAACACTCCTGTTACCACTCCACCCCGCCCCCCCTCCTCAGGCAATTGCTCTTTGCACTGTTTTGCTGAATGATTCAAGTTGTAATTTTGCTCACAATGTTATTTGTTATTACTTTGTATTTGTTGTTCCAATGTAAAGCGCCTTGGTGTAAAGCGCTCTATAAATAAACAAATCAATCAATCAATCAATCACACCTCATATGGAAAGACGAGAGGAATGGCCAGTCAAACGGGCCAAAGATAGGCCACTCGTGGTGGACGAGGAAAACGTGCTAAGCCAGCTGCAGTCTCTTTGCCATCAGCGGCTGCAACATCCGCCACAAAACCACTTTGAGGACTTGCACCACAAAACACCTGTAGGAGGCAGGCTGTCACAGCATCTGCAAGAATGGCGAACCATTGCTTCAGATGTTTGGGCTCTAGAAATAATAGCCCAAGGCTACTGCCTTCCTTTTCTAAAGCAACCTCAAAGCATTCCACCAGGGAGACACCCGTTGAAGTTTTCAAACCCGCTCCTACAGCAGGAAGTTCTAACCCTGCTGGAGTAAAGTGCTATAGAACCAGTACTTGCAGCGGAGAGGAACAAGGGATGGTACTCCCCGTATTTTTTGATCCCCAAAAAGGACGGAGGACTGAGACCCATCTTGGACTTAAGAAACTTGAACAAGTTCCTCAGGAAAGACAAATTCAAGATGGTTACCCTTTCTCAGATCCTTCAGGCCCTTCAACTCCAGGACTGGTTGGTGTCATTGGACCTCCAGGATGCTTATTTTCATGTGCCGATTCATCTCAAACACAGAAAATACCTGAGGTTCGTAGTTGGCGACTGACACTATCAGTTTCGAGTCCTGCCATCCGGGTTGACCTCTGCCCCGAGGGTCTTCACCAAGTTAATGGTAGTTTTGGCAGCGCATCTCAGGAGAGGGGGGATTCATGTCCACCCCTACCTGGATGATTGGTTGACCAGAGCACGCTCTACAAAGCAAGCACTGGATCATCTGAAAGTCACCTGCCACTTCATCCACAAACTGGGCTTCTCCCTCAATTTCAAGAAGTCTCAAATGACACCTTCCCAACAGCTTCAGTACATAGGAGCTGTACTAGACACATCCTTGGGAAAGAGCTCGCCTCCCAAGACGAGGGCTCAAGACATTCTTCAGATGGTTTCCAAATTCCAAAATGCCCAAAATCTCCAGGCTTACGACTTTTTAAGGTTGCTCGGCCTCATGACATCCTGCATCTTTCTGGTGCCAGAGGCACGCTTGAGGATGAGATCCCTTCAATGGGCCCTAAAGACTCAGTGCACCCAGTTCTTGAGTCAGAGACGGATCTTCTTCAGATTCCGAACAAGGTCAGACAAGACCTTGTATGGTGGACCTGTACAGAGAGCATCCTAAAAGGAGAACCTTTTTGGTAACCATGGCCGGAGATCACAGTAGTGACGGACGCCTCACTCCTGGGGTGGGGAGCTCATGCCAACGATTTGACAATTAACGGTCGTTGGTCTCCATCGGAGTCCAAACTACATATCAACCTTGTAGAGCTGAGGGCAATCGGACTAGCGCTGAAGGCCTTCCTGCCATCTGTCAGGGAAAAGAATGTCCTGATAATGACGGACAACACAGTGGCCATGCACTACCTAAACAAAAGAGGAGGTGTGGGGTCACTACCCCTGTGCCGAGAGACAATGCAGCTCTGGTATTGGGCGATTCAGGAGGGAATCTCTTTAACGGCAATTCATCTAGCCGGGGAAGAGAATATGATGGCAGATGCTCTGAGCAGGCAGAGCACGGTGTCCCACGAATGGGAACTGGCTCAGGAAGTCATTCAAGAGATCTTCGCCCTTTGGGGAACCCCTCAGGTAGACCTATTCGCAACCAGTACCAACTGAAAATGCGAAAGGTATTGCTCGAGGGAATTTCCCCCGAGAGGAGCCCTTGGGGACGCGTTCGTGGTGGATTGGAATTTCCTACTATTGTACACGTTCCCTCTGATTCCCGTCATTCCTCAGGTCATCCGGAGGCTGAAATGCTTCGGGAACCGCATGATCCTAATTGCCCCGGATTGGGCCAGGAGAACGTGGTATCCGGACCTTCTAGATATGTCCATCTGTCCTCCAGTACGTCTTCCTCAGAGAGAGAACCTTCTCTCTCAAATGGAAGGTCAGGTTCTTCACCCAGAGGTCAGAACACTCAACCTTCATGCTTGGTATCTGAAATGCTGAGATACAGGGATTGGAACCTTCCAGATGATGTTATGGAGGTGTTGCTTTCGGTAAGAAGGCCAACAACAAAGTCTCTATACCGTTGCCGTTGGAAAAAGTTTTGCAACTGGTGCAGGGAAAAGAATGACGATCCTTTCCCATGTTCTATTCCGGAAGTAAGATCTTTCCTTCTGACCCTAGCACATAGAGGTCTGAATATCGGAACAATAAAAGGTTACCTTGCAGCGCTTTCCATTTTCAAGCGCTCATCGGAAGAATGCTCCTACTTCAAAATTCCTTTGATAACACAATTCTTAAAAGGTCTCACTAATGTGTTTCCTACTCACCCATTTCAAGTACCGATTTGGGATCTAAATTTAGTCCTAAAATTCTTAATGTGTGCCCCTTTTGAGCCTATGCACACGTGTCCATTAAGATTACTAACATGGAAAACAGCCTTTTTAGTTGCTCTAACATCGGCAAGAAGAGTGAGCGAATTGCAGGCACTGTCTTCTGGGCCCCCCTATACTGTGTTCCATAAGGACAGGGTTGTATTGAGGGTTAAACCATCATTTTTACCAAAAGTAATATCTGATTTTCATTTAAGTCAGAAAAATGTTTTACCCTCATTCTATCCTCCAAGGAGGAAGAAAGATTACACAGACTGGATCCAAAAAGAGCTTTAAGCTTTTACATCTCTAGACTTTCTAGGCTTAGAGTGGACAACCAGTTGTTTATAGGCTACACAGGAAGGAAACTGGGTCAATCGGTAACAAAACAGACAATGTCACGCTGGATTGTACTTTGCATTTCAGAATGCTACAGACTAGCACAAAAAGACCCACCAGAAGGGTTGAGGGCTCATTCCACCAGAGGCATCGCCTCTTCCACGGCCCTTCAAAGAGGTGTCCCAATAAGGTCCATTTGCGAAGCAGCAACTTGGTCTTCACTTCACACCTTCTCAAAATTCTATAGCCTGGATGCTTCCCAGTCTAGGGAGCTGACTTTCGGAGAAGCAGTGCTTTATTCCGCCATCTAAAGGCATTGATTAAAAAAAAAAAAAATCTGACCCCTCCTCCAGAGAAAGTAACAAAATACTGCTTTGGGAGTCTATCTAAGATGAGGAATACGTTGGAGGACACAATCACCTCGAAGAACAAGTTACTTACCAACTTGTAACGTTCTTTCGATTGGATGTTCCTCCAACGCATTCCTCATCGCCCTCCCAACCTACTCTGTAGATGTTTTCGGGTTATTGCCATCTCAAATCTCGCAAGGCTGATACCTGTCTGCTGGCACAATCTACACAGTACAAGGTTGCAGGCAAAAAAAGGGGGAAAAACAGAACTGAGGCCAACGGGCGCCACGCGTGCTACTTATACACCCGATGACGTCACCCTCGACGGAGGCCTTCGAGGGACCATCGACTCGATGACATCGACGCATGGCGCCCTCTGCCGAAAAAATTTCCGAAGAGCAGCAAAGCTGGATGGAATACATCTAAGATGAGGAATACGTTGGAGGAACATCCAATCGAAAGAACGTTACCAGTTGGTAATTAACTTGTTCTTCTGACTGTACCTGCAACTGTAACTCCTCATGTAACTTTGCTCTGAAGATATGCGCCCGGTTGCCCTTGGGCCTGGTTTGCGCTATACAAATAAAATAAATACAAATACAAATACTGCTTCGGGCCATGTCTTTCTAATACTCTGCACCACTCTATGGTACATGATATACTGGCCTGTGTGTAACCCAGTTTCCTCCCCCAACACTTAGAAATCTATTGTGGTCCCCCCTTGCCATATATCGCCCATTGTTGCTATCCCCACCGTTTCCCAGTGGTTTCTGATTATCATCCTCAGTTGCTTTTCTCCGCCAGCCAGCGCCACTAGAGGTACTTGTGGGGAACACGGGGATGGGTTCTCCATCATCTGGCACGCTCTGCGCCACATCTTCCATCCAAGTATCAACATATTTGGACGCCCTGCCATTTCTGCCTTGGGCAGCCACATAATCTCCTTGAAGTAAAATGAGACACAATCCTGTCGAAACAGCCTGGACTCCGAGGTTTCCTCCTCTGAGAGCCATTTAGCCACATATTGCAGCTGGCTTGCTATATAATAAACTTCATAGTTAGGCAGTTTTATACCCCCTCTCTCATGGAAATTCTGTAGCTTCCACAGGGCCACTCTGTTTCGTATACCATGCCAAAGGAAATCTCTGCACATACTGTGCAATCTAATGAAGAACTTATTTGGTATCAAGTGTGGTATATTCCCAAAGTAGTGCAGGAGCCTGGGTAGGACCACCATCTTCAACATTGCCCCACGTCCCATCATTGCTAAGGGCAGCTTCACCCAGAATTTCATACAATTTTCAATTTTTCTGATCGCTACCTCTGTATTATATTTATGCTCCTTTTCCACCACCGTATGGTATAGATCTATCCCCAGATATCGAAATGTGCTGACCTTTCATGGTATCTGTAACACCGGTAGCTGTTTCAGTGGGATCCCTTTATATCCACCCAATGGGAACATACTAGATTTCTGAGGTTTCACTGCTATACTAGACAGCCCTGCATATTTTCCCATCACTTCCAGAATGTATTGGAGGTTTTCCTCCGGGTGTCGCAAATACAACAACATGTCATCCGCATACAGCGAGATTAAATGCTGTTCCCCCCCACCCCCCACGGTAATGCCTATCGTATCATACTGTTGCCTCAAGTATATCGCTAGGGGTTCCAGGGCCAATCTATAAAGCATAGGGGACCATGGACATCCCTGTCTGGTACCTCTACTGAGTTGCCATCTTTCTGAAATTGCTGCCCCCGTTTTGACTCTAGCCAACGGTTTGCTGTATAACATTTTTGCCCACTGTAGATATCCAGGCCCCATTCCATAGCCAGCCAAGGCCGCCATCAGCCATGGCCATTTGACCAAGTCAAAGGCCTTTATTGCGTACAGTGACAGTTCTGCCGGCACAATTGCCAATTCGCCTTCGTTCTCGTTCCCATACTCAATAACTCGATGGAGTCGTCTGAGATTATTGATATGTTCCTATTTGGGACATAGCCCGTCTGGTCGGGATGTATCAATTTACCTATAACCCTTCTCAGTCTGTTTGCCAAAACGGCCGTCAGTATTGTACTATCTTGATTTAACATTGATAGGAGTCTATATGAACCACAGCTATGTCCAGGCTTATTAGGTTTGGGTAGGAGTATTACACTCGCTTCTCTGAGTGACTCTGGCAGTCTACCCATTTCATATGCCTCGTTCAACATCTCTAAGAGCGGGGGGAGCACCTCTTCTTTAAATGTCTTATAAAATTCACTTGGGAGTCCATCAGCCCCTGGAGGCTTACTCATGGGCAACTGCCTCACCACCTCTTCTAACTCTTCTAAGGTAATCGGTGCATCTAGCTCCTCTTTTTCCTCGGCACTGATCTGCGGCAGTCCTATATCCTCCAGTGTTTCTACTATCTTCGTGTAATTACTCTTCTCATCTTCTCCATATAGTTGCCTGTAATAATCTGTAAACTCCTGGTTAACTCCCTCTTGTGTATCAACTATATTCCCATCTTCCCTTGTTATTGTTCTAATCGTGGGTCTGGGGGTTTCACTCTTATATATCCATGCCAAGATCCTTCCTGGTTTATCCCCTGCGTGCTGTGTCTCTATGTATTTTTTATAGTTAAGGTTACACAGTCTTTCCCAATGCCCAGCACATTTCTGTTGCAGCCTGAGTATTAGTTCAATGCCTTCTTTGGTATTATCTTCTCCCCTCAATGCCCTTTCCAATTCCTTCTCTGTTTCCTGTAGGTCAGCCAGGCTCCCTCCTTGCAGTCCCTTGGACTTTGCTATGGCTACCCCTCTCATCACAACTTTTAAAGGCCTCCCACAGAGTACCCGCCAAATCCACACTGGCAGTATTTATCTCAAAATAGTTGACAATCTCCTCCCTCATATCCTCTCTAAAAAAGGGGTCTTTCAGCGCCTCTGCTCTGAGGCGCCATGTCGGAATCCTCGCTTTCGGGGGTTGATATTGCCATCCCAGGATTAATGGCGAGTAGTCTGAGAGGACCCTTGTTTTATATTCTGCCTGCGTAATCTCCGTCATTATCTCTTATCTCTTGTGTGACAAAAATATAGTCCAACCTTGTATGTAGTTGCTGCGGGGCGGAATAATGCAAATATTGTCTCTCACAGGGGTGTTGTAACTTGCATACATCCCCAAACCCAAAATCTTCCAGTAGTGTCTGCAATGACACTGGAGCAGAATTTAATAGCTCAAGATTGTTTGTGTGTGGTGATCTAAACATAGACTGTCTCAAGACAAACCGCTTTGAAGGGAAACCACAGACAAATCAAATAACTACTCAATCTAAAAGATGGCTGAAAGAAACTAAAATAAGATATTTGAACATGGTAAATGGAAATGTGGATGGTGACCTGTCAGGATCTGCAACATGGTCTTCTTACAATGCGAGTGCAACTTTGGACTCTTTTTTTGTTGACTCTGTTACGTACCGGCAAATAATATCCATGAACATTCTGAATACCACAAAGAGTGATCACAGTCAACTGATCCTAACTTGTGCACAAACAATGCCGCAAATAAGCGATTTAAAAAGCAATAAAGAAATTAAATGGCCACACAAAGTGAAAGTAAAAAATGGCCTAAATAGACTACGTCTTTCTACTAAAGTGTTGCCTCAGCTAAAAGCGACAATAAAAAATTGGATGGATCGAACAACCACAGAGACTGTTTATGAATCATGCTTAAGTTTATTTAGAATACCAAACACAAAGAGCTCGAATTGTCAAACAAGAAGACTGCACCAATATGATCGAGTGCTGGTTGAAAAGAAAAAACAACTATTTAAAGATCTGCAAGCGTTAAACAAGAAAGATCCAAAAAAAAAAAAAAAGAGATAAAGAGCGTGACATCAAAATATCGAAACTGGGTGAAGGCGCATCAAGCTCAATTACTTCAACAAGATTCTGAAAAAATGATTAGGGCCATAGAAAACAAAAACGCACATTTTTTCTGGTCTTTATTAAACAACCAGTCAAACACAAAAGGACACGAACAGATTAATCCAATGCATGACTCGCAATGGCTCTAACACTTTGGCAAAACCTATGAGCAAAATGAACTGGAATCAGTCTACAAATTTAATTCGCCAAACAAAAATTCCTGGTCATAACCTTCTCTAGGAATGAAATCTTCGAACTCATCAAAAACGTAAATGCATCACGTGCCCCGGGACCGGACGTGTTGACGAATTCCATGTTAAAACAAAATCCAGATCTTTGGTCAGATCTGTGTTATGTTCTCTTCAACAGAATCAATGGCAACAGGCAAATACCAGAATCCTGGAAGACCGCAATTGTCATACCAATTTTCAAAAAAGGCGATCGATTAAAACCAAAAAACAGTCGACCTATATCCTTACTGGATGTTCTTGGAAAATTGTATGCAGGTATTTTGCTGAAGAGACTAAAAGGATGGCAGAGGAAAACGAGAAATAGCACCTGCATCTTACAAAAGGTCGGGACCAGGATATACATGCAGGATCGCATGATGTCGGTGAGAGGAGCTAAGGCCAAGAGCAAGCAACCCACAATGGACGTGTATGCCAAGACGCAACAGACTCCTACCGCTTCGGCACAAAACGCAGCAGCGGCACCCATGGAAGGTACCCCGGCAAAAGAAAACCACCAGATCCTAGCAGCTATAACTGAGCTGAGAAACTCATGGGGGACAGCAATGGCAGACCTATGAACTGCCTTGGAGACCGAAATAGAAGTCAACCTGCTGCGACAAGATGTCAGAGCACAGGCAGAAAGAACAGGTGGTCTAGAGAGTGCGGTGAAAACTAATAAAGATACCAGCTCAAGCAACGCGAAGGAGGTCCATATACTAAAGCAGCAGGTGGCTAAACTCGAGAACCGAGAAAAAGAAGCGGAGGGAAGGGCAAGACGAAACAACATCCGTGTGGTCGGCCTCCCAGAGGGAGAGGAGGGCCAGGACCCCACGGACTATGTGGAGAATATGATCCTTCAAGAGATAGGGGCCGACAAACTCTCACAAGGGTTTACTGTTGAACGAGCACATAGGGCCTTGATGAGGAAACCACAGCCCGGGGCTCCCCCTCGAGCAATAATTGCAAAGATCCTGAACTATAAAGATAGAGAGAAGATCTTGGAGTACTTTCGAAAGGGTGGAACGATAGAAAGGCATCTACTAATATCACGGCATATCCTGATTACACCATGCTGGTGCAGAGACAGCGTTACAGTTATGTGGCGATCAAGAGAAGACTGCGCGCAGCTGGGATCAAGTACATGCTTTTGTATCCTGCGAAGCTCAAGGTCCTGCATAAAAGTAGAGCGTTTTTCTTTGACACCCCAGAGGAAGCGAGGGCATGGCTGGACTTGCAAGGCTGCCCGGAGCCGGAAGAGGTGCAAGACCACGAGGAGCACGATAAGTGATGGGTGTCGTGACTTGAATGTCCTGTAGATAGAAGAGACCTTCGCCCCCAAGTGCCACACAGAAAGAAACCAAAGCCACACTCTGTGCAGCCCTTGAGGCCACAGGTGGGAGATGTTGAACTCCGGAACCACAAACCTCTGGAGACCCCAAAACCGCTGCAAAGGAAACAGCAATTACGTACCAGGCAATAACAGTTGACTCTAGTGCCGAAAGAAACAGAAAATGGCTTACCAGGCAAGGGCAGTGAGGGTGCTGCTAACCCTTTGGGTTCCGGGACTCACATGGGCAGCGGTCCCCACTCTGATGTAAGCAGTGATAGGGCCCACCGAGTGGTGTGGTCATAAAGCCCTCCTAACAGGAGAACCAAGAGCTAGGTAACTGTAAGATCGTCCGTATTTCATGACTGTCATCCAGAATTGATCACCATCCTTGGCTTTACTATTCCAGTACAGATTAAAGAAGATCTGCGTTGTTTTTATGTGAGACGTTGATTGATCTTCCTGCATTATCATAGTTTGTATGAGAGGGGAGGGCGACACGGTCCATACAATTTTTCCTCGCAGACTATTTTTTTACGGTGGTCAATAAAGCAGCTGAGGGTCTCCCCAAGGTACCCTTTTAAGCTTTATTTAGGTAACAGGAGCGGCCTTCTAAAGAAGGAGTTCTTTGTAGCCAACATTCCTGGATGCCTATTACATCCGCAGTCAGGAGTTCTTGATTTATTTTTTCAAACAGGTGTTTAAAACCTCTTGAGTTCCATGAAGCAATCCAGAGGTTTTTTTGTTCCTGTAGATAGTCGATCTATTGTTTGTTCTGGCTCACAAGAGTTGTTGGTAGCCATCCCATGAAGCTGTCATCTATTTTGGTCGCCATATTAGAGTAATTAATAACTTTTGCTGCTTCATTATCATTGTAATTGCCTTTTACAATGATTCATAGGGCTCTAAGGCCCGGCAATATTGTTGGTGAAAATCTCATGGGTTTGCTGTTGATATCATCTTTGTGAGCTTCCGTGTTTCCTAATTCTGGGGGAGTTATTTCCAACATTTCAGTGGGCACTCTGCTGGCATGGTATATTTCATCGCTTTGGGACACTTTAAGATCAAAGCCTAGCATCCTAAGATCTTCAGTGGCAGATCGTATTAAATTCATGATTGCCTTGGAGGCGAGATGTGTACAAATGAAGTCAGTTTGTACTTCGATCGGGAAAGCCACTATTTTAATGTCCTTTGGTTCAATCACTCGAAGTTGTGGCAAAGAGGTGTATTAACCTCATCCGGTTGGCCCTATTTAAGATCAGTCCATCATTTGCCTTCAGGATATGCTCAAGGATCAGTTTATGCGACCCCTTTGTTTGGGTATCTGTTTTATAAATCTGACGCTTGTTCTTGTAATTATTATTTTCTGGTTTAGTTACTTGCTTTCTGTTGTTAGCACAATCTAATTTAGAGTGCTCAATCATCACGTACAGAACTTGTCTTTGGTTTGTCACATGCTTCTTTTTGATTGCCAGGAGTTCTCTCTTGGCTTGCAGAGTTACAAAATGAGTTACTTGTGGAACTGGAGACTTTGATTCTTCTGATGGATCAGCAGTGTTGACTTTCATCCTTTGATTCTTCACTCTCCACTTCTATAATACTTTCGTCATTGTGAGTGGATAGATCCAGTAGCATGTCTTGGTCTCTTTCGGTGGAATTTCTCGTATCGATCTCATTTCCTATAGGTCTATTCATGAAATGCCTCGTTTTCGTGTTGGAATTTGGTTCCAGGTCCACTTGTTGTCTCGTTTTTGTACTAGATGATAGATCCATTGCTAAAGATTGCTCTTTCATTGGTTTCAGGTTACGAATGACATTTCTGACTCCACCATTGATGATATTTTTACTGGTGGTAAGTTCTTGGACTTTTTAGATTGAAATCCGACAGTTTTCTTTCTTGCACCCAGATCATTTCCATTTCCTTCACAATTTGGTTTCACTCTTTCAAATAAGGAGAACAATTATTGTCTTGGTTTGCTGGGCCGTGAATGTGCTCCATCAGTTGCACTTGGGTTACTCTGCAGACTTTGCTGTATTGTCTGTGGCACTAGTTGTGTTGTAAGAGTGGTTCCCAAAGGCGTCTGTGTCATGAATTGTGCTGATGGAAACCGTCCACTTGATGGCTGGACCATGGTACATGAGGAGGACACAATTTTGTCACTTATGGATGTATTTAGCTTAAGTTTCGAGGCCATTTGGTCTGCTTTCCTTACAGTGGTTGGTTTGTGTATGTTGTTGAAGGACTCAGACGCTGACCAACTCTCCTTAGCACCCTGCAGACCTTTCGTGTTTATGTTGGCTTCTGGTTTTAAGTGCTTCACTATATCACTAAAGCCACTCGAGAGCTCTTTTGTCCTCGCAAGCATCCTCCATCAGGTCAATTAGGGTCTTGAAGATGACGTTTTCAGACTCTTTTACTCTAGATTTTTGCTCTTTTGTTGATTCTCTGCCTGGAGTTTCTGTATTGGCCAGTTACTACTGTTCAATAACAGGGTAAAGGATCTGAGGGAATACCAACTTGTAACAACTAATTAAGTTCAGCACAGATAGGGCTAAAACAATCTATTATTACCCAAAGCACTTATTGGCACTTGACAGGATATTCAGCATTTTAGGGAATTTTAGGACCAGTGTTAAACACATTAGTGGAGCTTCACAATGCATGAACAGTTCCTAATGTATTTCCTTCCCGTGTATTTGTTTTATGGGGTATGTTGGAATAGTAACTCGAGGCTGGGTGTTAGAAAACCATTTAAAAGTTGAAGATGCACTTGCAGTGGGTGTGCCACCAAAAGGGTTAGAAAGTGACAATCTGTCACGTAACACATCAATGGCTGAATCATGATCAGTTGCAAGGAGGAACCTCGCAGTGATTGTATAGGGGTAGATTCACTACATGCCAGTGATTCATTGAGGGACAAGTCTGGGCACTGCAACTGAGCCTGCCCACCTGGTGGAGATAGAGGAGAAAATGCTGCTGACTGGGGTTGATTGGGCGCTTGATCAAGTAGCGGATTCAATATAACAGGGTTATAAGAGTGAAGATATGCTCAGGACATTTTTTAGAAGGGGTACCCCTGTGAGTGCTGGATAAAGTCGGCTATAACCTTTCCTGTTTTTTAGGGACTGCCAAATTCTACCACTGTGCTTGCATTTCCTTCAGATGCTCCTGTAGCTTCTCTTTGGCCTCTTGCATGGCTCACGTCTTAGATTATATGCATCTCTTGGTGATTTTGGAACAGCAGTCAAAAAATGCATCCCAATGTTTCTCGTGGGTCTGTGACGCAAAGGACTCTTAAGCGCCTCTTAACCCCTTGCGTGCCAAGGACGAGCTATCCCCAAATGCAGCGGCTGTCTCAGTGAGCCCCGGCAGGGTCCCCTTCCCTCCCCCAAGGGAACGCAACCCAGCAAGCGCTCCAGGATGGTAGGGGTGATGTCCCTGGCCTTGGGCAGCTGTCTCCCATGTAGTTTGACCGTCCCCAAGCCCAGCAGCGGTTCTAGGGAGCCCCCGTGGGGTCCCCATCTTTTCCCGGAGGGAGAAGCTATACCGCAAGCCAGCCATAGCTCATGGACAGTCAGGGGGGGTTATGTTCCTGGCCTTCGGCGTCTGTCTCCCATGTGGGTTGACTATCGTCATGTGCAGCGGCAGTCGCAGGGAGCACCGGCAGGGTCCCCATCCCTTCCCGGAGGGAAATTCTGTAATGCTGCCCAGCAAGAGCTCCAGGATGGTTGGGGATGATGTCCCTGGCCTTGGCCTGTTCCTTGTGTGGGTTGACCGTCCACAAGCCCAGCAGTGGCTCCAGGAAGCCTTTGCAGGGTCCCTGTCCTTTCCCAAAGGTAGAAGCTGTAACGAACCCATTCAGAGCCCCAGGGCGGTAGGGGGTCATGTCCCTGGCCCTGGGCGGCTGACTACCATGTAGGTTGAACGTCCCCAAGCCCAGCGGCGGTTCCGGGGAGCCCCGGCAGGGTCGCCATTCCTCCCCGGAGGTGAAATCTGTAACGCAGCACAGCCAGAGGTGCAGCCTAGGCTTGCGCATGCTCAACCCACATGGGAGACAGTCGCTCCCAAGGAAACAGCAATGTTCTGCTGGCATGGGGGGAAATGTGTGACCTGGCACTGCAAACTGCGTTATAGCGTTTCCCCATCAGGTAGGCCCGGCCGTGTGGCAATCCCTTCCCGGAAAGAAAAGCTGTAACGCAGCCCAGCCAGAATTTCAGGATGGTTAGTGGTGATGTCCCCGGCCTTGGGCATTCGTTTCCCATGTGGGTCTAATATCCCCAAGCCCAGCAGCAGTCCCAGGGGGCCCCGGCAGGGTCCCCATCCCTTCCCAGAGGGAAATCCCATAATGCAGCTCATCCAGAGCTCCAGGGTGGTTGGGGGTCATATCCCTGGCCTTGGGCGGCTGACTCCTTTGTGGGTTGACCATCCCCAAGTGCATTGGCAGTCCCAGGCAGCCTCAGCATGGTCCCCGTCCTTTCCCACAGGGAGAAGCTGTAACGCAGGCCAGCCAGAGCTCCAGGATAATCGGGGGGGGGGTGATGTCCCCGGCCTTGGGCGGCTGTCTACCATGTGGGTTGACCATCCCCAAGCCCAGCGGTGGTTCCAGGGAGGCCTGGCACATTCCCTGTCCTTTCCCGCAGGGAGAAGCTGCAATGCAGGCCAGCCATAGTACCAGGATGGTTGAGGGTCATGCCCCTGGCCTTGGGCACCCATCTCCCATGTGGGTTGACCATCCCCAAGTGCAGCATTAGTCCCAAGGAGACCCGGCCAGGTCCCTCTCCCTTCCCAGAGGCAAATTCTGTAACGCCGCCCAGCCAGAGCTCCAGGATGGTCGGGGGTAATGTCCCTGGCCTTGGGCACCCATCTCCCATGTCGGTGGACCATCCCCAAGCACAGTGGTAGTCCCAGGGTGCCCCGGCAGGGTCCCCATCCATTCCCAGAGGGAAATTCAGCAACGCAGCCCAGTCAGAGTTCCAGGATGGTCGGGGGTGATGTCCCTGGGCTTGGGCGGCCATCCCTCATGTGGGTTGACCGTCCACAAACCCAGCAGTGGTTTCCCGGAGGAAGAAGCTGTAACGCAGGCCAGCCAGATCTCCAGGATAGTCGGCGGTAATGTCCCTGGCCTTAGACGGCTGTCTCCCATATGGGGCGACCATCCCCAAGAGCAGTGGCTCTCCCATGGAGCCCCGGCAGGGGGTACGACGTCCTTTCATCGCAGGATGTTTTTTCGCTGGGTTTTTTACCGTGATTTATTTTTTTGGGGGGGGGGGGTTGTAAAAATATATATATTGGGTGTGGGTGTTGGAGGATATATAAAAAATTTAAGGGGATGGGGGGATTGGGTGTGGGCAACCCCCCCCCCCAAAAATAAAAAATTAGAAGAGTTTTTCTGTAAAATAATCAGCGGTAAAAAAGGGGGTGAAAAAATATCCCGCGATAAAATGACATGGAACCCGGCAGGGTCCCCTTCCCTTCCCAGAGGGAAATTCGAATGTAGCCCAGCCAGTGCTCCAGTATGGTAGGGGGTGATCGCCCTGGGCTTGGGCGGCTGTCACTCATGTGGGTTGGCCGTCCACAAGCCCAGCAGCGGTTCCAGGAAGCCCCAGCAGGGCCCCCATCCTTTCCCATAGAGAAAAGCTCTAACGCAGGCCATCCAGAATTACAGGATGGTCGCAGGTGATGTCTCCGGCCTTGGGCACCTGTCTCCCATGTGGGTCGACCGCCCCAAACTCCTGCAGCAGTTGCGGGGAGCCCCGGCAGAGTCCCCATTCTTCCCCAGAGGGAAAAGCTGTAGAGCTCCAGGGTGGGCTTGGGGATGGTCGACCCACATGTGAGACGGATGTGCAAGGCCTGGGACTTCACCACTGACCATCCTTGAGCTCTGCCTGGTTTGCGTTACACCTTTTCCCTCTGGGAAAGGACAGGGGAGTCTATCGAGGTTCCTTGAAACTGTTGCTGGTCTTGTGGATGGTCAACCCACATGAAAGACAGCCATCCAGGGCCAGGGACATCGCCCGACCATCCTAGAGCTCTGGCTAGGCAGCATTACAGAATTTCTCTTGGGGAACGGATGGGCACCCTGCCGGGGCTACCTGGGTCTGCCGTTGGACTTGTGGACGGTTGACACTTTTTCTTTTCCACCCAGGTAGATGCACCTACACGTTGAGGTACTGTTTTCATATGGACAACTGTGGCAATGTGGGAAAGTAGGACATTTGCTGTTTTCTCTTGCTTTTCATAACGTTTTCATACATTTGCTACTGCACTTTGTTACACAACGCTTTAATTTCCCAAATGTAACCTACATTTAGTCGCTGCTTTAGGCACTGTACGCTTTTGTAACCTGCACAAGTCAGCCTTCAAAATGTCTGCCTGCGCTCTTTCAAAAAATGTATGCTTGCCATTCGTCACCACATTTGTTTTCCTTATTTACAAATGCCAAGTACGTTTGTTTAGGCTGTGAGAATAAAAGTCCTATGTACTATGGCTTGGTTTTTGGCTTGTGGTATTGCTGGTTTTGTGAGACATCATGAAAAATGTGTGCTTTCCCAACTAGAAGATTCGGGGGAATGTAGCAGGGCATTGCTTTTCTCAATATTCACACAAGGTCCAACCATGTCCAGCACATATCTTTTTTCTGTCATTTTTCTAATTTTTCCCCAAACTATGGGAAGTTTACCTACATAGTTGTTGCCTGACCTGCGCAAATCACCCATTTCTAAACTTGCAATTTTGTCTACTTTTCATAAATGTATGCCTTTCTGTCTTCGCATTCAGCTTTCCTACCCTCCTCTTCTATTCTGACCACGCATGTCCTATTGGGGGGGAAAAAAGGGTAAAATCGCCTACCTCTCACAAAACTGATGTTAAGTTTATAAAAATGTTTTTTTTTTTGTTTCCACTCAACCTGTTCTTGAAAGCTTGGCAAATTCAGAACAGCAAACCATTTATTCCTAGCTCTTACAAGGAAAAAAACACAGGCTTTTTTGTACATCATTGTATTGGCATCTGTTTTTGTTTATTTTTGATCATCCCCATACAGCAAACTAGGATTCCTTGGTGGCGTTATGAACGCCTACACGTGGGAAGAAAAGGGACACATTTTGCTGAGATATCCCATGTAACAAAAAATGTAAAAGGGATTGAATGGCGAAATACCGAAATCGCCAAAAAAGGGCTTGGCACTGGGGAGGAAATCCATTGGCAGTTAAGGAGTTAAGTAAACAATTCTATCCAAATCAAACGTACCTTACTCTTTGAAATGCTTAGCGACATCACCTTGAGAAAAATGGTGCCATTTATTCAGAAACCTGCACAGGTGACTAATGTACATAAATAAGCTGGATTCTCTTTAGGAGGGAAAGGCACTTGCTTTGGCTGACTTTTTCCTCCTTTCTCACATGGTTAAGTCATGGATTGGCTCATAAGAAAATCTGTCACTCTTTATCACCGCTAGACCCAACAGCAGCTCATAACTGGCGCTCAGTAACCATGATCCACCTAATATCATTGAGAAGGGTAGGTACAAAGGTTGTCTGGCGGGTTGTGGGAGGTCCAGATATGGCAAAAAACACATTCAGAGTGTTGGCTGAGTGTTGGCAAGCGAAGTCAGCCATCCTATCCAGCTGTTCCTGACCTACCCACAGAGTCTTTCTACTTGCTTTATTGGGGGGATTCCAAAATGGCCGCCGTTCTTTGAACACTGTAGCTCCTGAGCTCCCGTCCTGTGTGCTGCCCGAAACGGTTGATAGAGTAATTAGCCCTCCCCGGCTTTCGCATATCAGACATACCGACGTGGAGACGGATTCAGCGTGGGGACAGTGCGAGGCGGCAGTAGGAGTGGTGGTGAAGCCGTGAAGAATTGTGCCCGTGCTCAGTTGTTGGCGGCATGGACTGCAGCCATTGTTGGTGGGGGAGCTCCTGGGCGTTTGCCGCTGCCCGCGCTGGAGCTGCCCGTAGTAAATCCCTGCCATCCGAGCGTCAACCCTGCGGGGTGCGTGGGTGCCGATCCTTGCTGTCGGTGCAGTTGGAGAGCAGTGGAGAGTCCTGCCAGAGGTGTCCAACACGCCCGCTCTCTGCCTCTGCGGTCTGGCAGTCGGCGGCGGGCAGTGGAGGTGCCGGGTCCGCTGATCGAGGTGTTCTTGGCGGCGTCCGCCGCTCGCCCTGACGGCCACTTTTGCCCTGAGTGGCGGGCCGTTGCGGCCCATTGGATTGACGTCTGTGGGGACTCTCCGCCCTGGGGTCTGCAGTGCTCCAAGGGCGGGGAGCCGCAGGTGAGGCGCTTCGGCTCGGCGGAGAGGAGGAGCTGAATTGGTGCGGGGAGACAACACACACTCGGAAGCTGCTTCGTGGAAGGCTGCGCTGGGCTAAAACGCTTGCTGGGGGCTCAGAGAGGTGCGGGATGGAGGATTATTATGATATGCTATGCTGAGTGACTTTTATTGAACCTGCTCCCGTTCCCACATTATTGCCACTTCGTTCCAGCATTTGGCTGCTACGGACGACGATCTTCCCCTGGGGCACCTTGAGCGAACTCTTGCTGGATCCTTTTTGTAGTGTGGCCCTTGTGATTTCGGCTGGCCAGCACCACGGTCTTGCTGGGCATCCACTCGGGGGGTGGTGAAGGAGGCCCAGGCGACGCGATGCCATGACACTTTGTGGTAAGAAGATGTTGGGCTGAGGTGAGGGGTCGGTGGCTTGTGCAGGATTGAACTGTAGAGGTTGGAGGGCCCTCTGGTCTGGGGGAGCTGTTGACTCAGGATGCTGGAGAGCGCATTGAAACCGGCAGGGAGTTGGAGGGTCCGTGCTGGAGATCCACAACCTGGGGTGGTGCTGAGGCGTATTGAAGAAATGCGGCGTCCTCCGGGTGTAGAGGCGTGCTGGTGGCCCATTCGCGAGGACCTGCATGGATCTGGCATAGTGGAGGAGACAGACTGACGGGCCTCCTACTTTCTTGGTCGTCAGGTGGAGAAGCGAGATCCTGAATTCTCTGAGGCGGAAGCTAAGTCTTGTATCCCGCCATGTCCAGGAATAGACTCCGGGACCCCCCCTCGGCCTCCAAGTGCACTGGGAGGGGTCGTGAGACCTCCCTGGCCAAACTCTGGCCCAAAGATCACGACCTGGAAACTGATCATCTGAAAGAGTACCCAGCAGAGGATGGAGAGGGTGGGCAAAGCGAGGTATCTCCCTCTGACCGCCAAGATGGGCATGTTACATACTCAGTCCTTCGACAACTCCTTGGAGAAATGGAGCATAGCCCCTGAATCACGGGTCCCGATTGGCGTGAATGGGGAGGGCGTGTGCGAGTACGAGTGCAAGCTAGACGCCGAGCAGTAAAAACAAATCGAACGAAGTCTGCTCGTGCAATCTCTGCACAATACTAACCTGGTACTGCCTAATCCTACTACGGTAAAAAGCATGTACAGGAAAACAAACAAAAGCTTGCACATGATTTCAGTGAAGATTCCCCAGTTTACACAGCTGCACTGGGCTATTTCTCTGAGAATGTAGTAGAGGAATCGCCAGAATCAACGATGCTGACTAACACGCCCTCACCAGTTTCTCAAATACAAAAACAGCTAACCCTGGATCCTACTGATTCTACTGAGAAAACCCCAATAATAACTGCTATTGCAGAGATACACACAGATGGCGTTAGTACAGCTCCATAAACAATTGCGAAATCAAACAAATAAATTGTCAATTATGACAAAAGAGAAAACTCAGACCAAAGACGTTGTGCTGAAGGACTCTTTAACGACCAGTCAAAAATCCCACTGGGCCAAACAAAAATCTTGGAGAAAATCGCTTTCTGACTTGAAATTAATAAGATGGCATTTTAAGCCAAAGGAGCAAAATTCGGAAAATACAACTATAAAGCAAAACGGTGGTAACGTTATTCCAATCTGATTATCACACATGGAGAGAGGTATCTGATGATAAACTATTACAAGTCTTAGGTCGTTGTGACCCAGTCCATATCCTACTGAAACCCGGGAGATGCCTTAGATGGAAGCGGAAGCACAGAGGTACTTCCTGGAAGCCTGTCGACCGGACAAAAAACTCCCACTGAAGCGCATAACACTTCTGTACAGATGGAAGCTGAGGATGTGGAAACTCAAAATGAGCATCGCAATACAAACAATCTCGCGACTCCTCAGAATGAAGAATTGCTCCCTGGAATTGCCCATCCTCCTGAATCCTCTACACCCTATGGCTGAAGGGAAAAACGTGTGATCGCCGAAGTGGAACTAAACAAATCCACCATGCAAATGGTGCCCCAGAAAAAAATTAGAGCTGGCCCGCTTATCGACCACCCGGCTCAAATCCCAGTTCAAAATGAAATCAGCCATCCAGTACAAACTAAACAAGTTTACCCTGTCTCAAAAATGATGTGGAAAAACCAACTTGGAACTAGTGAGCCAGACTCGACAACATCCTCTCACAGTGAGGAATCAGAAAATACAGAGTCCCAATGCCGGCTGGACAGAGAAAATCAAAAGCACATACAACCTATTAAAAGACATAATTACTCAACAGAATGTCAGGATTACCAAACAATACAGATAAAGAACCAATCACAATCACTAGCTGACCAATATGCAAACTTACAAACTGCTGTTGGCTCCATGTTAAGAATAACATTGGCCCCATTTCTTAAACTTTATGAAGTGCTACGAAAATTATAAGGACCAGACCACCTTATTAGCTCTCATGCAATCAAAGCTAATATATATTGAGTTCTCACTACTCAATTGACCATCAGTGGCCATCACCTTCCACCTGGAGCGTCCAAGGAGTTTTGCCTATGGACTTTTCCACCAGGACGTATTGTCTTCCAGGGCACCTTGGTGATTGGACTCGCAACACCAAGGTGGCTACCTGGACGGGCCTCCCTTACCTTCATAACACCCTCAAGCAGAAGGTAAATGATACCTTGCGGCCTGACCTTACCACGCTATTAGTTGCCCATCATTTTCACACAAAAAAACAGAAGGAAAGCACAGGGACCAGATTAATGACTTTACAGATCCAACAGCTGCAGCCTTTGCAAGCGACGATGGGACAAATGGTAAGATCAGCCCCACGTGAATAAGACCGTCTCAGGGAAGAGGAATTTCTGCCAACGTGGGAAATGGGGTGTGGGGGAACGCAAGACAGACTGTTGTTAATTTTGTAAAACGGTCCGTATAGTTATAAGGAGACTGGGCATTGGAAGTCTGAATGTCCAAACCTTACTGCTTGCCTCCTACTCCACCACCCCGTTTCACATTTGCTTCCACCACCACCATCGCCTGTCTTGTTTAAACCACAATAGGATAACAAGAGGGCCAGCAACATGATTGTAACATTAATTCTGCTCGATTCACCTGCTCCCTATGTGCAGTGCTCTGTTAGTGGGGAACATGTATTTTGTTTGGTTGATACTGGAGCATCTTGCTCAACCCTGAGAATGTTTTGGAATTTCGTTATGTTTGATGCTCAAATGAAGTGGTAAATACAGTAGGTATTTGGGTCTACCTGTACCCCACCCTAATCCACACCCTTCGTCTGTCACCATATGCATCATGCTTTCTTTCTTAACCCTTCTACGCCTGTGAACCGTTTAGGGTTGGAACTACCATGCAAAATGGGATGCACTAGTGTTTCTGTAGTGGTATTTATTTGGATGTCCCTGTGCATAGGCAATTTTAATTTTTGGCTGTGCTGCAAGAGTCTTCAAATGAGACGGATGATTGGCGGGGAAAAACTCAGTTGTTGAAAGAGGGACTGAGTTCCTTAGCAGTTATGGTCCATGCATGCAAATGAATTTAGGCATATATTGGGCCTCATTACGATTTTGGCAGTAGCCATGCCGCTATTGGTGGCATGGCTGCCGCCAAAATCGGGTCCGGGCTCCCAGAATGGGGATTTACCGGGCCATTCCGAGTTCGGAGGGCCCGGTAATTCCTCCCTCCAGGAACCCGGGCCCGAACCTTCCCCATTCCCATTTCAGCCCCCATAGGGCTGAATGGGAATGGGGGAGGGAGCTAACAGGCCGATTTCGACCGGACCGTTGTTAGCTCCCTCTTCCCCTCGTGGGACCCGCTCTGCACGCCTGGTGAAACCAGATGTG
Source organism: Ambystoma mexicanum (assembly GCF_040938575.1). Classification (NCBI taxonomy): domain Eukaryota; kingdom Metazoa; phylum Chordata; class Amphibia; order Caudata; family Ambystomatidae; genus Ambystoma; species Ambystoma mexicanum. Next base: position 1,383,226,899 of record NC_090929.1, on the reverse strand, counting down.
CAGAGCAGGTCCTGCGAGGGGACCTCGTAATGTGGCGGAATGGTGTTAACGGGTCTGCATCCTTTTGCGGCACCCGTTAACCCTTTCCGCCACCCTTGTAATGAGGCCCATTGACTGTGGAACCTGTATGCAGTCCTTGCAATACACATATTCAATCTGTGTAAAAGCCTGGCCCGGTGACGTAAGATTTGTACAGGACCTCTGCACTGCAAATGGAGCTGTTTCTCCATTCCCATTGTTCCTAACCCTGCTAACATTTTACCTTGCATCTCTGCAATCTCAACCAGTTTTATGGTAGTAGATCTGTGCTCACTTTTTTTCTCTATACTTGTGCACCCTTCTACTCCAGTATTTCTTCTATTTTTCTTGTGAAAATGGACAACATAACTTTGCAAGGCTTCCAAAGGCGTTCATATATAGCTCAACCCTTTTTTTCTCAAATTCTAAAACAAGACCTTTATTTGCTTGTGTTCAGTGTCGGGCGGGGGGGGTATTTTTGTCTTAATTCAGTACGTTGATGATCTTCTGCTGGCATTCCCCTCATTAGAAGCTTGCCAGAAGGAGTCCCTTGATTGGGTCTCGTTTGGGAGATGTTTACTTGTGGATATGCAATGTGTATGTAATATGTTTTGGAAGCTTATCTAGCACTGAGTATTCATTCAGCTCAAATTGCCAAACTGGTTGCTGTCACACATTTGTATTTTGGCAAAGGGTAAATTGAGCATGATTTATAGAGATTCCTGTTATGATATGTCATGTATAACGCACCTGTACATAAGTGTTTCTAGGTGCGACATTGCTTGATAACTATACTGGGTTTGTGGAAGCTTTGAATGCCATGTTTCGCTGACACAAACATACTATGCTCAAGAAGGATTGCTTGAATTCCGTCAAGAATGCCTAAAATTGATATCTTATGTCACCAAATTTAAGCCATTTGTAGACATGACTTAGCAGTGGCCTGAGGAGGCCTGCTTTTCATTGTTTCAAAACGCATTTACAAGAGAATTAAAAGGTGAACTCTCCAGGATCCTTCTGTCTGCTTCCATTGCAGCCCTAGTCGCCCTGGTCCTACAATGAGATTTTCACCTACAAGAATACGTCCAAGAATTTTGAAAGATTCACTCAAAAGGGAGTTAACCTTTATAATTGAAGCCATACTATGTGACCAAACCTGCCGATGATATAGGAGAGCCCATGCACAAAGGGACAGGCCGAGGCTCGGTGTCCCCAGAGGAACATTCCAGATGCTGAGGTAGGGTACTGTGTATTTATTGGGGCATCAGAGAACATTTAGTCAGACAATGCCCAGTCACACCAAAAAAACAGACAGGAAATGAGTCCTCCCTTTCCTAGTTGAAGCACACGCCAAGGAGATGTTAATCATCTGTTCTTGCCCCATACCTCTTGTAAATGAATAATTTTGGCAGTAATCTACTTTGTTGTGAAACTCCTACCACAGCCATGACTGCACAATTGATCTATAGCCCGGGGCTTGTGTTTCCTTTTGCTGCGTGTTCTTTCAGAAAAAGTGAAGTTTGCTTTGAGAACCTATCTAGATTCCAATTTAGAAAACAGCTTGATACTCGAATCCAAGTCTCCTGCTGGAGCTTTATTATTCTTTGTGCCAAGAAAAGAGACACACCTCTGAGTTGAGACCATGTTTGGACTTGAACAGCAATTCGTACCCCTTTTTGAAATTATGAATCATGTTATGTCCCTTGGGTTGTCCAATGCCCCAGCTTTCTCAGCAATTCATGGACCATCCATTTGTTGATCTATTAAATCACTTTGCCATTGTTTACCTGGACGATATCCTGATACTTTCAAAAAGCCCAGAGGAAACATGCAACGCGTGTTCAGGAAGTACTACAGAATCATCTCTATGCCAAAGCAGTAAAATGTGTTTTTGATTTTTGACCATCCTTCAATGTCATACAGAAGGTATTGCAATGGATGCTTGGAAAGTTTCTGCCTTTTGAACTGGCCTACACCTTCGTCAAAAAAGAGCTATCTTGGTTCAGCCAACATCTACAGAAAGTTAATTCCACACTTCTCGCTACTCAGCAGTCTTATTTCTTGCCACCTCCAAAAAGGAAACATTCTGCAATGGTCTCTGAGTCGCCATTTCAAGAGTTAAAGCATGAATTTAGCATTGCCCCAGTTCTTCAACAGCCTGTTTAATCTAATCAGTATTTTGAGGAAACCACTGCCTCCGGTATGCCATCAATGCCATGTTTAAACAAAGTTCCCAAGATGGAAAACAGCATTGATTAGCCTATCCCTCCAAGATGCTGTCTGGGAGTGAAAACAATTATTTTACTTGAGGAAATGAGTTACTGGCCTTGAGAAAAGCCTGTATCAAATGGAAACCTCACCTTTTGGGTGCTCGCTATTCATTAAGTATTGGCATTCGAAATCTTTAAGTTCTGTAATCGATGAAAAGCAGCAGTTGTCGTCATGCCAACCCTCTGATTGCGTTCTAGCCAAGAACCCTTTTGGGATCCCTCACACCATTCCTAAAACAAGTTAGATTAAACACTGCAACTGAGCAGAATTCATTTGGAATTATGCCACATTACACTCCGGAATTAAATGAAAAACATGGATTGCTGTTTCAAGAGTATAAAATATATCTTCCTCAACAAGATGTTCTTCATATGTGTCGTGATAGCCTTGCTGCAGGAGGGTTTGCCATGAGACAAACACTTGGGCACTTCTATTGTCCAGAGATGTCTTCCACTATGTAAAATCATGTCCATTCTGTGCTTAGTCCAAGTATCCATATCATGTTTTGTATGAAAAATTGGAAAAAACTGTCTTCACTGCTTCCCAGCCTTGGGAGATGATTTCAACAATTGTATTTTAGACCTACCTTCATCAGAAGCATGCACCGCTACTATGATTGCTGTGGACTTGTGTATTGTTCTTTTATTGTCTTTTAGCTACATGGTATTTCTTACAAGATTATCTCTGACTGAGGACTGCAATTTATAGCTAGATTTGGCAAATTGTTTGCAAGGCATTGGGCGTAGAATAACTCGGTCTTCTAGTTATCATTCCCAAACCAATGGCTAAACAGAACATCTAAATTGGACACTTGAAAACTTTATAGAAAACTAAACTTAATAGCCCTGGAGTATTTAATGAGTCGGGCAATGTGGAACATGAGTGGGGCAAAATCATCAGAGAGCTTCCTTCCATGTCGAGCTACTATGCCAATTATCTCCATGCATACTGTGATGGGAAAAGAGGCACTGCTAGCTGAGGGTCACTCCAACTGTTCTAGGTTACTCCCACCCATCGATGATAACTGTTGCGCCTAGAAACACTTGTCTAGAGGCGCGTTATAAATGCCATATCATATCATATATATCATATCATAACTCACTTCTTAACCTTTGTTACAGCTTGCAAAATGAAGCATTGGGCTTACAAATTCCTGTGACATCAACTACTTTGATCTATCTAAATATCCAGATCTGGAAACATTTTCAGGATACTCTGATGAATCCCAAACAGATCATAGTGTTATAAGTGAGACACAATGGAATCCTGAGTCGGAAGCCCCACGTTCTATCAAATCACTATTCAAAGACGTTGTGTCCTTATGTAAAGAAATCCATAAGTGCAGATGGTACAACAAAATACCATTAATAATTTGTTGCACTCAATTAAGGCACATCGACTAACAGTGACAAAGGAGAAGCAGAGCACTGTGAGGAGTCAGGAATGATACTCAACACAAGTTAGACATGTGCACACTGGATCCTAGCTTTAGTAACCTAGTCATCAACACCGTAAGCAACCACACATTGGCCTGGCAACCTAATCCTTCCCTCCCCGATGAAGACGATTTTGAAGAACCAGAGACAAAAAAGACGCTATCTTGGCAAATAAGGAAGAGGAGATTATAGAAATGAATTATGCAGAATCCAGCTCTAGATGCAAAAGGAACAGAAGAAAAGGCCACAAGAGTAATACAATGAATATTCATACTAAAGGGAAACAAAACAAAACAGGCCCCATTAAAGAAAGAACTCTGGAGCTTCGGCCGACTCCACTGACTCCGGCATCATGTGCCTCTCCACTACAAAGGGATTAGAAATTAGGGAGCCTGCTTGTAACAAGAAATTAAGAAAAAAAGACAGAACATCAAAGCTGGGAGGGGCACACTGGAGGGATGAATACAGATATCGAAGGAAACGCCCAATGAACCAGAAATTGCCATCACAAGGGACTCCATGAACTTTCTATCTTCAACTTGTAATTCAATCCCTAAAATTCCTGCAGAAAAAGAAAAGAGAAGTGTGTTTTCCATAGGTCTCAGGAACTCTGCAGGCCAGGATGCAGATGCAGAATAACACCCTTCCACAGCAATTACCTCGACCATGGTACTTAATGAGCTCCATAATCTCGATGAAAATCAGAATCACGCCTTAGTACTATCACTGAATTATTTGCTATTAACAGTTGTCAATTGTTGAACAGAGAGAAGGTTCTTAATCTACTTCACCTCACTCTCTAATTTAGAGCTGATCGTACTTTCAGACACATAGAGCAGAAGCGATTGGGCGTGCATATCTTTTTTCTTAGCTTTGACTACAGAATAGGTTATGACCTATGCTCTATACCTTTTGAAAATGGGGTACATCATGGAGAAGGAAGGAACAGCATCAATATATCCCCCCATTATTGATTCACAACAAATAATTGTTAATTAAATTAAAAATAACTACAAGTGGTGACACATAAAGCATTCATCCCGCCATGGAGAATAACAAAAGTAGGACTTTCCCTAGTAATGTAGAGGTTTGGGCATGATATGATATGATATGATATGGCATTTGTAACGCGCCTATACACAAGCGTTTCAAGTGTTTCAAGGCGCGATGGCGCATGGTTACCAGAAGTGCTCGCAATCAGTAAAAATTGAAAGAAAAAGAACAGTAAGCACCCTACTTTTACATTGACCTCTTGGAATACTAGAGGCAATCAACACTTTACATACGATACTAGTGGCTTACACATCTTGGCCTTGCATGACTTATTCTTACTCCAAGAGACATGACTGATTCACACCTTTTTGATGGATGGGTTATACCTTTGTGAATTGCCCAGCCATTAAATGGCCAAGTGGAAGATGTATTTGGGGACTTACTATTGGCACAAGAACCTTTTATCAACTGAAGGAATATTGCCCCCTCGTCACAATACCTAACATTTTGTGTACAACTGTTAATTTAGAATGTGCTAAAGCTGGCAACTGCATACTGATAATCAATATTTCTGACGCCACCAGGGCAACCGAGTACAGTTACTGTCATGACCACTATTTCCAGTATGCTATTTGAGTGGTGGTGGAATCGCCTCCAGGAAGAGATTATTATAATGGGCGACTATAATGCATATTGAGCCTCAAGATGAGGGACCGCATCTCTCCAGCCCTAAAATCTCTCCATTGGCTCCTGGTTGCTGCGAGGATCAAGTTGAAGACTCTCTACATCACCCACAAAGCTTTCTGGGGCCTGGAATCCGACTACATCCAACTCTCGCTCCCTAAATACCACCCTGCTAGAACCATTCGGTCTTCTAGCTCCAACTCTCTGCAGATCAGACCCTTCTCCAGCAGAGAGTGGGGGGGTAGATCTCTCTCTCTCTCTCTCTCTCTCTCTCTCTCTCTCTCTCTCTCTCTCTCTCTCTTTCTCTCTCTCTTTCTCTCTCTCTTTCTCTCTCTCTTTCTCTCTCTCTCCCTTTCTCTCTCTCGCTCTCGCTCTCTCCCCTTCTCTCTCTCTCTCTCTCTCTCTCTCTCTCTCTCTCCTCTCCACTGGTGCCTCTCTCTGGAATAGCCTCCTTGCCCCTCTCAGACTTGAGCCGGATCTCCTTAAGTTCCAGAAGCTTCCCAAGACCCTCCTTTTCTCTTCCTCCTTCCCTCTCCCCATGCCCTGCTAATGTCACTCTCTTCCTCTTGACTGGCTGCAGTCTACCCCAGCACTTGATCTCCTCTCACCCCTCCACCCCCAAACCTGCACTTGCCCTTCCAGGCTCCATCCCCCTGCACTAGCCTGGCTGGGCCTGAATCCCGTGAGCCATTCCAGCCCCGTTCATCGCACTTAGCACGTGGACCTTCAGCCCATGCACTCTCTTCTTTCCCCTGGCTCTGTCCAACTGGCTTCCCCCGGCACTCGCTGCACTTGCACGATCCGAATGTCACAAGGCCTAGTAGGACTGTTTTTGCCATCCCTGTCCCGCCGCCGCCCCTCCTTGTCCTGTTGCACCTTGAAACACATTGTGTATAGGAGCATTATAAATACCCAATAAATAAAATAAAATAAATAAAATGGCTAAAATAAAAAATAAGGAAACCATGGAGCATATGAGTAGGACTGTTAAAGCCATGCTTCGATGAACTTAAGTAAAACAAGGGAGCAAATGGCTGGCTGTGATTTAGATCATGTAGATTACACGGAAAAAGACAACCAAGTATACTACAAATGGACCTTCAGTGAGTGCTAACTCCATTGAGGAAAGAATCTTGAGTAAAGTACATGTTGAGGGTGGAACATCCAGCTTGTCATCAGATATAAATACAGAATCTATGATGCAGCAATAGCTGAGATAAAAAAAAAACCTTGAAGTAAAACATTAGAGCCACCAAGAAACTGCATAATGTGGACACAGATGGAAAGACAATTAACATACAAAATCCCCAAATTGGCCAACGATCCATAGAAAGTCCACAAGGGCAGCACAATGGCAATAGTTTTTAACTCTTTATGTATCAATGACAATACAATAAAACGCTCAGGCAAATATACCAAAAACACTGAGAGGAACTGATAAGAACATTATCAGTACAGTTACTAAGGCCGCCTGGATGCAACATATTAGAACATTGCACTACCAAAGGATAATCTGACGACAGATTCTCACCTTCAAAAGGAGAGAGAGATACCATATACCTATACATTGGAAACCCAAGCTATACATACCCTAATAAAAAAACTCAAGCCATTTAGAGTACCTGGCCCTGATGGCTTGGTCAGTATTGTATTAAAAAAGGAACTGCACATTTGGTCATCCATGCTAAATCAGTTTTATAAATTAAAGCACCCAATGAAGGTAGAATTCCGGATTCCTGGAGGAAATCTATATTAATACCGGTTGATCCATTCATCTTATTGGAAGACATTCAAACGTGGTTAAAAGAGAAACAATTGCTCCGGAAACATGAAACTGGATTTCGCAGGGGGATCAGAACAGCTCATAACAATTGGATCATCCAATACCTGATAAGCTCCCAACACCAATATCTACTTAGTTTTTATTGATTTTTGTGGAGCATATGATGACGTTGATCGTAAAAAAATATTGAATGAGCTAGAAAATTGGGGATTGGATTTGGCTAAATTAAATTTAATAAAACTAATGTACCTATTTGCCTCTGTGTACATCGGATTGAATAACTCAGGTGCCTGATCTGCTTAAGTGAACACCAATAAGGGGTTGAAACAGGGTTGAGTGCTTGCACCCCTTCTTTATAATCTTTATGTGCCAGATCTACTTTAGGCAATAGACAAATGTAACAACTTTCCTCCCATGATAGATAAACTCTTTTTTTGAAAATTTGGTTTTATTGGAGTTTTACAATTATGACATAATTCAAAAAATAATGCTAACATTGGTATATATCAAAGTGAGGTCACAACTCCCCCCCCCACACCCCACCTCCCACACCTGCCCCCCCCTCTATCCCATGCCATGCCATGGTTTAAAGGTCGACAACAATAACAGGGTCCAGCACATCATCTGAAGATGCAATGCGAGCATAGGGTTGCTTCCGAGAGAAAGACGGTGCTCAAAAAACAAGGTCCAACATATAAAAGTCATATTTCCTGTAACAATCGATCTCTTCCCACTCCAAGGGGGTCGCCCCGATAGTATTGTTCCCATCGAGAGGACCGTCTGAGCTGATTAGTTATGCCTCAGGCTATTTTCCCATATTTATCAAAAAATGGCAGCCATAGGGCCTCGATGTTAGATTTGGATTCATCGATCAGGTGGGTAAGATACTCTATATCATAGATTGCCCGTGTTTTCGCTACCCACTCCCCCTCCCCAGGAGGTCGGGGTGATTTCCATTTTTGGGCCCAGCAGCATCTAGCCACGACTAGCATGACCTGCAACATATGGTCGTGTTTCACCTTGGGGCCCCCCTCAACCTCAATGCCGAACAACACCAGACAGGGGGACAGAGTTATCACCATTCCGTCCACTCCTCTTATCCATGACAGGACCTCACTGTGCCACCTGGCACTTCCACCACATATGGACATAATCCCCCTTTTCAATGTGGCATTTCCAGCAGTGGGGTCATAACCTTTTCTCATTCTGGCTATCCTCTGTGGGGGGTAGTGCCATCTGTGTATCAACTTCAGGGCCTGGTGGCGGTATTAGGGTGCAGTTGTGGAACGGTGTGCCTGCCTACAAATCTTGGTCCATCTTTTTTCCGTTATGGGGGTGCCTAAATCCTTCCCCCATTGTACTTGGGAAGATGGGGGGTCCCGTGGGGTAGAGAACAACAAAAAGCTATAAAGCCGCGATATCACCCCCTTGGTACCTTTGTGTGTTATGAGGAATTTCTCAAAATCGGTTAGGTCCCGCCTGAGTGTGTCACCCCATCTGCTCTCGGTAAGGGCACCTTTAAGCTGTAGGTATCGAAAGGGGGAGAGGTTAGGGAGGCCCAGGGCATCCTTCAGGTCACCTAGAGATATAAACACCCCATCCACCCAAAGCTGTCCGGCCCTACAAAGACCCACCTCGTACCATTGCTGGAAAGCTAGTGGTTTGTTGATCCCTTCCCGAAGTGGCGGAGCCCAGATGCAGCTCAAAGGTGAGGGCCACGTCGTGAGCCATCTTGGGTAACCCCCTTCCTTCCAAATAGATCACAGCACTCCCAACACTGGATGTTTTAGAACCCTTCTCAGAATAGATGTCTTGGGGACCCATAGCCACTCGTCCAATGTGACCGGCGAGAAGAGTGTGTTATCCAGTGTTACCCATTGTTTCTTTGGGCCAGTCATCAGATGATCAACAAGGACGCGCAATTGTGACGCCTTATAATAAGTGGTTAGATCTGGGAAATTAACTCCACCCTCATCCTTGGGTCTAGTGAGAGTGTCATAAGCAATCCTGTGGATTTACTGGCCCATAGATAAGCGGAGAAGGGCCCGCTTGATCTCTAGGAGAAATGAGTTCGGTATCTGGATTGGCAGCATTTGAAACAGATACAAGAATTTGGGGAGGATTACCATTTTGATGGAGTTGAGGCGAGCCATCCATGAGAGGCCGGATTTTGACCAGCGTCCCAGGTCGTGTTTGATTGACCTCCATAGAGGCGGGTAGTTTACCTTAAAGAGATCTTCTAGTTGTGATGGAATTCGGATCCCCCAGGTGAGAGAGTCCCTCTGTTTGTTTACAAAACGGGAGGTTATCGATGTATTGTCCCTCGGGCTCGTTGAGCTGGCCTGCCGGGAAAGCCACTGATTTATCTACGTTTACCTTATAGCCTGCCAGGCACCCATATCGCTCCAGACTATTCAACACCTCTGGGACTGATTGGGATGGTTTAGAGAGGTACAGGAGGACATTGTCGGCAAACAGGGTTATTTTGTAGTCAGTTCCCCCTATTTTAACACCGTGGATCTGATCATTAGTCTTGATTGCTATGGCCCAGGGTTCCATCACCAGGGCGTATATGAGGGGAGACAGTGGGCATCCCTGTCTTGTCCCTCTCTGTAAAGGAAAGGACTCCGACTCTCCTCCATTGACCACCACTTTGGCAGAAGGGCGGGAGTAAAGGGCCGCCATCCATCCCCGCCACCTGGGTCCCATCCCCAAGGATGACAGAACCCCCTCCATGAAGGCCTATCTCACCCTGTCAAACGCCTTCTCCGCGTCTAGAGACAAGAGAAGAGCACCGTCGGATTTCACTCCATTTGAGCTCAGTATGTGCAGGGTTTTGCGCATGCTGTCTGCTCCTTGTCTATTTACTACAAAGCCTACCTGATCGGGATGGATCAGTCGGGGGAGACACCTTTCTAGACGTGTTGCCAGGATCCTAGTGAACATCTTGGCATCTGTGTTCAGAAGCGAGATGGGCCTGTATGAGCCACACTCGGCTGGGTCTCTGCCCGGCTTAGGGATAACTGTGATTATGGCCTGCAGGAATGTCGGTGGAAAGGTTTTGATTTGGTTAAATATTTTGGTCAGTGGTTGGGTTAGTTCGGACTAAAATTGTTTATAGTAATCCGCTGTGTACCCATCTTGTCCCGGGATCTTGCCTATTTTAAGCTTTTTGATGGCCTCTTCCACCTCCTCCTCTGTTATCTCCTTGTCTAGTGTCTCCCTCTCTAGGTCTGTGAGCTTGGGTAGGGGGTAGTCTTCCAGATATTTCTGAATTTCATCCAGTGATTCACCCTCTTGTTTAGTGTAAAGGGCCTTATAGAAGGCCGCAAATGATTCAGCTATGTGTTCGGTTTTTATCTGGGCGTTGCCCGCGCCGTCCTTGACCTTTTCTATGTGTCTGCCCGCCCTGTTTCCCCTCAGCCTATGTGCCAGAAGAGTTCCAACCCTGTCGCCCCTCTCATAGTATCTCTGCTTCGTGTATCTCATTTTTTTAACTACCTCTCCAATCAGGATTGTATGCGGAGCTTGTCTCTTCTCTCTCATTTCACTCAGGAGGTTTTCGTGGTCTATGTTTCCCTTGGTGAGCTGTGCCCTCATGGCCCGCAGGTAATTCTGGATTCTATCAGGGCCCTCTCTCGCTTCTTGCTCGAACCCTCTGCGATGAGGAGACCCCTGAAGGTGGCCTTCGCTGCCTCCCAAACTGTAACCATTGGGACTTCCCCCGTGTCGTTTGATAAGAAGAACGCTTCTATATCGTTCTTAAGGAATTCCCTAAACACCTCGTCCCTCATGAGGGTGTCGTTACAGCGCCACCTACGTGATTTCACAGTGGCTTGCAGCCTCCATTCCATATCGAGGAGTTCATGATCCGACCAGGTCACAGATTCAACCGTGGGGTTTCCAACCTCTCCCCCCCCCCCCCCCTCCTCCGACACCAGCAGCAAATCAATTCTGGTATATGTTTGGTGGGGAGGGGAGAAGAACGTGTAACCCCCAGGGGTTTGCCAACATTTGCGCCATACGTCAACCCAGTAGTACTCTTGTAGGAGGTCCCTCAGGGCGAGATTATCTTTTGTGGGGGCTTTTGGTCCCGTCCCTTTGGCCGACCGCCAGTCAAGATGGGGGTCTGTAATGAGATTGAAGTCTCCGCCCAGGATTGTGGCTCCCTCGGCCCACCCGTCCATGACCCCAAGAACCTTGTGGATAAACTTGACTTGGCCGGCGTTGGGCGCGTACAGGGTGGCTAGTGTGACTCGTGTGCCCTGGGCTGAACCCTTGATCGCAAGAAATCTACCTCCAAAGCCCCTTTTCGTCTCTACATCAGTGAGATGCAGCGATTTACCCAAGAGGATACCCACTCCCTCCTTCTTTGAGGATTTGTGCGAGGCCCAGAAGTTTCTACCCATCTCCTTTCCTTTGATCGTTGACTCGGCCCCCCTTCTACAGTGGGTTTCTTGTAGGAAGAGGGCCAGTAATTTCTGTTTGCGGAATAAGTTACTTGTGAGAGACTGCTTGTTTTGCGAGTTGAGACCTTTCACGTTGAGCGTACCGATCCGACCTTCAACCATGGTCGTCGCTATCCTTGTCCTGTAAAGCCTCAGTCAGTGCCGCCGTTATCATCTGTAGACTTGAACCCCAGAACCATGGCATGGCGTTCCCTATTTCTTTCCCCTCCCCCTTCCACAGTTCCCCATTTCCCTTACCCATTTTGGTAGGCGTCCGTCTCCATCGCCCGACATACATCGGGTTTAGTCAACGAACCACCAGGGCCGCTGCCTGGGCCCCGAGAGAGAAATAGTGTGGATCGTACCCTCCAGGTTATACCTATAGGAGCATTTTACAGGTTTAGTCGGAGTCCAATCCTTCTACAAGACCTCCCCCTCCCCAGCCCCCTATACTCCTGCTGCGTGTCCTGTGTCTCATAGGGGCAGGGTCCCACTGTGAACTAGCTTCCAGTGTGAATCGGGGGGGTTTTCGAAGGTCTCGGGGGACGCACCTGGCCAACTTCTGACAACCGAGAACACCACCACTCCGTGTTTCAAACAGGTGGGACCCGAAACCTTCAAATATCAATTTCGGCATAAGCCTCGTCAACCGTGGCAACATCACAATACAACATAACACGCCCCCAAACATGGAGGGGCCCCTGAAGGCCCTGCGGGCAAATGCAATACAATACAATAACATCACATTTCTTAACTTTCTCCCCTTCCCTCTTAATCATTCGGATCCATCGCGCGGGCCTTGGCGTCAACAAAAGTGGAATGAATGTTTCTCCCCAATTCGCCAACGGCCACGGAGGGCGAGTGAGCGAGTGAACCACAACAGATCAGCACTGCATTCCTTTTAACTTCTCCTCTATCCGATAATCATGCGGGTCCTCCACGTCCCTCCGAGGGGTGCCTGGTTTTTCTGAATTTCCGGGTGCCCTTCACTTTGTGTTTCCCCTGGCTGAGGTCAGGGCCCCGTGGGGCACGACTCGGGCCTCCGTCGGATCCGCCGTTCTCCCCCGAGGGACCGGGGGGACCCCGATCAGTTCGTCGATGCCTCTCTGGATGTCCTCTTCTATAACGAGCTGAAAGATTTCCCCTTGCCATTCAAAGGATAGGTAGAATGGGTGTCCCCAGCAGTAACGGACCCCCTTCTCTTGCAGCCACCTAGTGATCGGACCGCATTTTTTCCTCATTTGTAGCGTGAGGGCGGATAGGTCCTGGTAGGTTGCCACCCTGGAGTTGTCGTATTGTATCTCTCTTAGAGTTCTAGCTCTTTCAAGTATTTTTGCTTTATCTCTGTAATAGTGGAACTTCGCAAGCACGGAGCATGGCCCCTACTGCCTCCGCCAGCTCGATGAACCCTATCAATCAGGATGGTTTCCCCGGAGTCAATTCCCAAGACAATCCTAATGATCTCCTGCACTTTGCCCTCCAGGCCAGTCTGGGTCTCCCCCTCCACCTCCGTCAGGCCGAAGAATCGCAGGTATCATCTCCGTTCACGATTTTCCATGTCATCCACTTTGATCCGGAGTTCCCCCTCGCGCCACTGCATCTCTTTAAACCTTGCCTCCATCTGGGTCTCCAAGAAGACGGTGGACGCCTGTTTATTCTCTACCCCCTCCATTCTGTCCTCCAACATGGAGACCTTGGTGGTGAGGTCAGCTAGCTTGGCTCCCATGTCTGTTCTCATCCCCCTGATTTCGTCTAGGATTGTCTGGATATTGTTCTGCATGGTGTTCATGTCGGGGGTTGGCATAGGTGGGGAGTTGATCTCCATCTCTTGTTTTCGGGGAGTGAATTGGTATCCTGTCAGGGTTTCTTTCCAACTCATGGGGGTGTCTCCACCTCTAGATCTTCGTGGTTTCCCAATTTTCCTCGAGGTCTCCCCCCGGTTCCGTACCAACTCCGATGAGGTGTGGTGGTTAGGACGGGCCCCAACCCCCCCCCGACAGCCAGTACTCACGGTTATTCCGACGTGGGGCCGGTGGGTGCGTTCAAAGGTCGCTGGGGTGGTAGTCGCTGTGGATGGCAAGTAGTAGGCCCCTAAATAGGGTGGTGAACCCCACGTTGGGCCCTGCACTCCGCAGAGGGGCCCAGGCGCGCTCCTGCGTCGGCCCGGGCCTATTAGGTGTAGGCCTCTGAGGGTTGTGTCGCAGCAGCAGCCAGGGGGAGTCCTTATGGTAGTTGTTGCAAAGATGTTCACCACCGCCGGGGGGGCGAGAAGAGGAAGGGGTGCGGGTGAGCTCTTGCGACGGGTCGAGATACACAGACGCGTGGGCGGCAGGCCCGGGTCCGGTCGCGGAGGCTCGGGGCGTACTGTCGTCCAAAACTGCCACAGCGGGAGCCGAGGGTGGGCTCATCGGATGAGGGCTCCGGTCTCCGAGGGGCTCCCAAGAGCTTTCAGCGATGCCGGTAGAGGCGCGGGATCTCGATTCCTCAGATTGATCCCGGCGCAGCGCCCATCTGCGGGGAGGAGGGGCCCGGCCACGGAGCTTCACCTCGTGCTCGGCACGGGCCTGGAGGGGGGAGGGAGAGCTCGGAAGCTCCAAGCCAAATATCTCGGGGACGCGGTCACCCCCAGAGCTCGGGAAGGTATTGCCGGAATCCCCAGGAGTTCCCCCACCTGGATTCAGCCTTTGTAGGAGGATAACGTTCCTTTTATCGAAGTTTACTCCACAAATCTCTCGGGGCTTCAGGAGAGCCGAACAATCAGGCAGCCATCACGACCACGTAATATGATTTGATTACAAATTTGTAATCAAACCATATCAAAACTAAGATCTTGAAGGTGGGAAGAGAACAATATAAAAGGTGGAGAAATGACTCGACTTTGATGGAGGAAGGTAGAGAGCTACCTTTACTTAGGCACCTTGCTCGGTGCCTCCACAGCACTCAGTCAGAAAATTACATAATATCAAATACTAAGGCAATTTGGAGCCCTGAGGAGGTTGTTATATATATATATAGCAAAGAGGGCCTTTCAATAAAGGGCCTTATTAAAATGTATAAATCTTGCATTGTTACCAGCACCTTGTACGGACTAGAATGTTACCCTTACAGACAACTTAGCTAAATAAGCTAGAAGGGAAACTCTGGTGCCCCACACTGGGAATATCCCGGTCGGTATTCATAGAAGCCATCAGAATGTAACTAGCCCTAACATCGTTATCCATTCTGTTGAAGGTTAAACATAATAGTCTTCACTTGAAAATCTTGATGGACTACAATAACGATAACGCTATACTTAGCCATTTTGTGTATTTGATAAAAAGGGATGATGGAGTAAACAGAACATTGGAAGAATTCAAGTGTGTCGAGTTCTATAAGGCTGTTGACTCGAATATGGCGAAGACTATCAATCTCAGTAATGCAAAAACAATGGAAAAAATGTACTTGAGTGGGATTGTATAATTATCATTGAACAAAGAAGTCCTAACAAGAATATGCTAAATCGGGCTTCCCTTACGTGCTAAATCGGGCTTCCCTTACGCCTCTCATTTTAAATATATTGAAAAGATGAACAATTCACAATAGCGCAGATTTTATATGCGCTTAAGATTTAATGTGCTCCCTACGCAAATGATCTTGCAAACTTTGGCAATAATACTTCAAGAGCTTAGAATCTGCCGATTATGCCAGAAAGACCTTTAGACAACACATCACTTATTGTGCCAAAGTAGTTCTCTACTGTGATTTTACAATACAGATTATTCTAAGTTTGTATTTGATTTGAAACAAGTGGAAGGTGACCAGTTTTGGTCTCACATAATTGCAGGTAACTCATACTTACTTACAGAAGCGGCATAACATCTGTGGAATCACATTTACTCCCTCTGAAACACAAATGTGTAAGATGCTCGATATAGAATGGGAACTCTACTGATAGTTTTTTATTGGAGCTTAAAGTGTTACCACTAAAGGAGAAGACATTCCTTAACACTGTTCTCTTCAATGGAAGTGGTATGTGCTCTCTTTCTTAATATGATTGCACTTTAATAACATTGTATTTTAATATGACTGTATTTTAATGGTGTAAAAGGTTTTGTTTAACCATAAATAGTGTAATAATAGTTAAATTAAACCGGGGAAGTAATGGTGGGTTTTTTTCGGCTGGGAGAGGCTTGCGATTCGTAGCCGGAAAAAGAAAGTAAAACAAAATGGCCACCGTGGACAGGAAAACGTAGTCCGTTTTCGCTTTCCGTGGCAGCCATAGTAAACAAAACAAATGGCTCCCATGGAACGGAAAAGGGACTTCACGTAGTCCATTCTCCCTTTCCATGGCGGCCTGAAAAAGCAAAAAGCATCACGCAATGGCGTGAGCAGGCTTAACCGTCTGGTAAGGCTCGCAAACAAGCCAATCGGTACTAATGTGGAAGAGAATACCTCCTGTATTCCATGTATTAATCTTGAAACCTTCTGGATCTGATGTGTTCCCGTGGGAAAACAAAAAGAAACTACCTTCCTTACTTGCTGAATGTCAGCCACCTTATGAAGTACAAGAGACTTGCCTTTGTTTCCTCATTGATTGTAAAGGTTAAGGTCCTTGTGAAAGAACATGGGAGCCTACAACCAATGTCAGAGCACCGCAGGTTAACTAAACAATTGTACCAATGTCATCCTAAGAAACCTGGAGAGAAGCACTATTTCTGGATGTTCGCATGAGTGTTCCAAAATGGTGCAATGCTTCATTGTTTGTTGGCCCCAAATCTCCCTCTTCGCTCCTTCTCATCTGCCTACTGCTACAATCCATTTCCCTGTCTTTGTCGTCTTCTAATCCTGTCATGATTATACATCTCTTGCAGTATGCTTACTTTGAGAAACCAGATGGTGTCTCACCCGCTAGTCCCCGGTGATCTGTCATCCAGGTGGCCAGGACACGGCCATCGCTTTTGGATCTAGTTCCTGCGGGTGGACCAGTGCGGGAGGATCACCTGTGTCAGGGGTCTTCTGGGAGTGGGATGCCAGATGGTGAGATGCGGTATCCCCTTTCCCCCTTGCCTATAACACCTTTACCCCATCCCACCAGGTAGGATATTTAGGAACTTTATCCCCTCCCCTTTTACAACACGAACACTTTTACACAGACAGCCCGCTATGAGAGAAAACAGACTAACACCCGAGCAGTATAACTGACGTGTCCCAATACAATGGTCAGGCAATTGCTGATCATCACACACACACCCCTACTACCATTAAGCTTCCCCACACAGTTAAAAGGCAGAGCACGAGATCACACACTTAGCGAGGCAAAGCACACAAGGAAACAGCAGTTTCGAGCTGGCAGTTTAACGAGAGAAGAAAGAATGCAAACCAGAAGGGGATTGCAAGGAGGGAGGTTTCCATGACCTTTTCAACAAGGAACTGGTACTTTCCAGAAACCTTGAGAACAGAAACCAGGAAACCAGGCTGAAGATTCATGCGTTGTGTGTCAGAGATACCCGGGACCCTCCTGCATCGATAATCAAGGCCGGGAGAAGCACCAGCTGCTGTGGTACCGTCCTTGGCTCCGAGAACAAAGCAGCATTAGTGAAATCTACACAGCCGGGGAGTTGTTGAGACCGATACAAAACCTGTCTTTGTTGAAGCCAAGGTTGCAAGCAGCAAAATGGTATGGCGAGAAAGAACATTATGATATGATATATGATATGGCATTTGTAACACGCCTATACACAAGTGTTTCAAGGCGTGACGAGGCAGGGAGGGGGGAACAAGGGGAGACAGACAAACGATCCTACTAGGCCAGGTGTCATTCAGATCGCGCAAGTGTATGGGTGGGGGACGGGAAAAGTGCAAGGGGGAAAGGGAGAGGGGAAAGTGCAGTACAAAGTGATTAGTAAAATACAAGATAAATAATAGGGGCCAGCTGGTGGCAAGTGCAGGATAAGTGCAGACAAGTGCTGGGAAGGGGGGCTGTGGGATACAGAGACAGTCCCGTAGTGCAAGGGTTGCCAGGGAGGCAGTGCAGGGGAGAGTGGCTGGGCTAAGTGCCGGGATTGGCAAGTGGCCCAGTTGCTGATTGAGTACAGTTTCAGTGATTTAGCAGGGGAGAGGGGGAGAGAAAGCAGAAGCAAAGAGGAAGGTTTTGAGGTGCTTCCGGAACCGGAGATGGTTCTCCTCAAGTTTCAGGGAGGCAGGAAGGCTGTTCCAGAGGGAGGCCCCTGCTGCGGAGAGAGATCTCCCCCCAATTTGTTGCTTGGAGAAGCGGCTGACCCTGAGGGAGTTGGAGGCGGATGAGCGAAGAGCTTGAGAAGGCATTCTTAAAACGCGTGTGATAAGAGACGCAAGTAATGTTGAACCGCTGATGAGTGACTGAACTTTAAAAAGCAAGCTACAATACCTTTGACAGAGTAGTCCAGTACTGCGTGGATGCTCAATCGAAAGGTCTCCGAAGGTCAGCTTAGAAGAGGCAAAAGTGAAAGTGAGAAAAAAGGTTATATCAAAAAGAATTGTGAATCGAAGTGGTCCTGCGACAGGTCAAGCAAAATCCTGCTCACAGTCAAAAGTCTTTAATTTTGATGAAGTAGAGAAGTTTGGTCCGAGTCCGGCAGAGAGAGACCAATTGAAGATTTTGTGTCAAAATGGGTCTGAGCCCGGCGGAGGGGGGGACCCCGGGTTAACAGTAAATCACCCAAGAAGTTGTATATGTGAACTCATAAGAAGAAAGGAACTTTAATGTTTGTCATGTTGCATCAGGCCCTCTGAAATAAGAGACTTTGAATGACAAAGAGACTTTGGCACAGAAGGCCCTGATGTTGAAGTTTTGAACTGAATCCTCGCGGTAGAGAAGCCAGAGAGTGTGCTAAACTCGAGTGTGTCGCTTTGTCCAGTGCTGAAAACGTGGGGAAGGGACGCCAATGGCTTGAATATCCTGACCTATCATTTCTTGAACACTTTTTTCTTTTGGATAACATTATTTCCCACACTATTTGTATTTAGAAGTAAGGATTGGCAATAGGGTTATTAGTATAGGCCCTTTATTTTGAGAGACTCAACAAGGACTGCGTTATTATTTGATGGTCATAGCTTGCTCCCATCTTTAGATTTAGGATTAGATAGGCTTTTTGCAAAGCCAATTGAAGTATAATAAACACCATTGAACTGTGATCACTTGTGTCTCTTGTATCTTACTGTTTGATACCACGCCTTGCTCACATATGGTATTAAGAGTAGGATGCGACTCAATTGAGACCAATTGGGGAACCCTAAAATTCCAGAAGCTTAGTCATAGATCCTCAGATCCCTCTATCCCTACAAAAGAATCCATAGGCTTTGATATCTGTAGCAGCAGAGAAGCTACTATCCCTCCAGGGAAAAGAGGAATGATTCCCACAGACTTGGTCCTAATACCCCCTCCGCAGTGTTATATAAGATTGGCTCCGAAATCTGGCCTGGTCTGGATGTTCGGTCTGGATGTCCTAGCGGGCATTCTAGATCCTGACGTCCGGTGAGACATGAAGGTTCTCCTACAGAACCATGGTGAAACTCCATTTGAAGTACATTGTGGGGGGACACACATTGTATAGAGAGTGAACCAGAAGAATCTGAGAGAGGTACCTTAGGCTTTGGGAAAGCTGATGAACCATCTACCACTGAGGCGAAGAGGGCAGACGAACCTAACATCCTTCCCGATCTAGCTTTCGCCCAGCGAAATGATCCAGCACTCACAGAGGCTTTCTTGCAGGTGATTCCTGAAGGGGACGGATTAGAGAAGGGAAGTTCCTTTTTCTTCCTAGGGCAAGAATTACTGTATAGAACGGAAACCTCCAGAGCAGGCCTAAGTGAAACTCACTTAGTAATCCCCAAAACTCATCGAAATATCGTGTTTGAGATTGCACATTCTCATTTGACAGGGGCAAAGTTAGGACAATCTAAGACCCAGGCACACATCAGTGTGAGGTTTTATCTGGCCAGGTATCCATGCTGATATAAAGAACTTCATTCAGACATGTGAAATATGCCAGAAAACCAGTACGCATATTCCCTTGCCTGCCCCTATAAACCCTTTACCAATAATAGAAGTCCCTTTCTCCCGAATTCGGATGCATACCATTGGAAACCTATAGAGTGGGTAATAAATATGTCCTTGTAATCGTTGATTACGCTACCAGATACCCAGAGGCGCCCCCCATGCAGAACAACACATTTTAAAGCATCTGTTGCCATATTTTTCCAGGGTTAGTTTCCCTGAGGAAATTCTAATGGATCAGGGATACAATTTTGTGAACAAACTCATGGGTGAAGTCAAGGATTGCTCCTTATTCCCACCTTAAGAACCTCAGTTTACCACCCCCAAAAAGACAGATTGGTAGAAAGATTAAACACAACACCCCAGATGATTCTAAGAAAGTTGGCACACAAGGACAGGAAAGACTGGGAGCGGATAATTCTCTGGGCCCTATTTGCAGTAAGAAAGACCCCCTTAGGCATCCACCGGATTCTCTCCTTTCTAACTACTATATGGTAAAGAACCAAGAGATTTCCTAGACATGCTCTCAGAGACCTGGGAAGAAAGAGAAGAAGTGCCTAGTCCCCTCCTACAAACAGCTACCCGATTTCAAGAGCATATGAAACTTGTTAGAAATCTAGTCTATACTCACATGGAAAAAGCCCAAGCAGAGCAAAATTCCACCTACGACAAGGAGGTAAACTTAAGATCTTTTACAATCGGACAAAAGGTATTAGTCCTCTTACCTACCTCTGAAAATAAACTTGTCTCAAAGTGGGATGGGCCATATAAAGTACTT
The DNA here is from genome assembly GCF_040938575.1 of Ambystoma mexicanum. Classification (NCBI taxonomy): domain Eukaryota; kingdom Metazoa; phylum Chordata; class Amphibia; order Caudata; family Ambystomatidae; genus Ambystoma; species Ambystoma mexicanum. The sequence continues at coordinate 1,383,206,474 of NC_090929.1, read as the reverse complement.
GAGCAAACGGGGACCTTTACCTATAAGATAGCCCAACCTGACAGGAAACAAAAGACCCACCTCTACCATGTAAATCTTGTAAGTAATAAAGTGGAAAGAAAATTCTTCCGCAGCCACTGCCTCGATACTGTCTTGTTTGGTACCAAAGGAAATAGCTAATTTTGAATAAATTCTCCAAGAGCTATCTACTCAACAATAAGAAGACTTAAAAGATTGAGTCACAACATTCCCCAATGTATTCTGCGAGAAACCAGGGAGAGTGCACAGCACCTTCATCATTATATCAGAACTCCAAAGGGAAAAGTCGTGCATTTGAAACCATATAGACTCCCGGAAGCCCATAGACAGATAGTGGTTGAGGAAGTGAAAAAAATGCTAATGGCAAATATTATCAAACCCTCTTCAAGCCCATGACAGACAAATTAAAGAACGCAGAACCTCAGAAACTTCATTGGACTGACAAGGACAATGCATGTTATGACAGCTTAAAACAAACCCTGTACCAGAACCCGATCCTAAAGATAGCAGATTTTTCAAAAGAGTTTGTGTTACAAACCAACACCTCTCTTACAGGGTTAGGAGCAGTTTTGTCAAGTTTGTGATGGATTAGAACACCCTATCCTATTCACTAGTCGAAAACTCTTCCCACGTGAAAAAACCCACCTTGTGTTAGAATTAGAGGCCCTTGCCATCAAATGGGCCATCACCCACCTAATACACTCGTCACAGATCATTTTCCATCAGTGTGGATAAGCCAACAAAAGGACTCTAACCCTCGAGTCATGTGATGGTTCCTAGACCTCCAACCCTACTATTTCCCTATGGAGCACTGAAAAGGTAAAGACCAGGGGAATGTCGATTTCCTTTCTTTGTTTCCCTGTGAAACAGATGTGACTACATCGCATAGGGGGGAAGGGCATGTGAGAAACCGGAAGGTGTCTCACCCACTCGTCCCCGGGGATCTGTCATCCAGGTGGCCAGGACATGGCCATTGCTTTTGGATCCAGTTCCTGGGCGTGGACCTGTGCGGGAGGATCACCTGGGTGAGGGGTCTTCGGGGAGTGGGAGTGGGATGCCGGATGGCGAGATGCAGTATCCCCTTCCCTATAACACCTTTACACCATCCTACCAGGTTGGATATTTAGGAACTCTAATCCCCGCTCCCCTTTACAACATAAACACTTTCACACAGAAAGCCTGCTATGAGAGAAAACAGACTAACACCCGAGCAGTATACCTGATGTGGCCCAATAAAATAGTCAGGCGAGGTCAGGCAATTATCCAGCCTGGTTTTTGGCATAGATTCACATGCTCATGAATATTCCCCGTCGTCAGGTTGGGCATCCTCGGTAAAAGAAAAAACAGTTTCACTTTCACTTTAAAACTGTGTTTCTTCTCTAAACAAATCGCTGTCCTCTGGGTCATACTGCCCCCATCCAATGACAGTCCTCTCCCTAAGCCCCTCCTCTGGCAGCCATCTTCAGATATGGTAAGCACTTAAAGTGGCAGTATGACCAAGAAGGAGGGAGGGTTCGTATGTGAATCCATGCTAGCCCCATGCTGGAGAATAATAGTTTCAGGTAAGTTACTTAAACCTTCCCCAGCATGGGGTCTGGCATGCAATTACATGCTCATGAATAATGAATACATAGCAGTACAGCATTACACAACTACGGGAGGTGGCAAGGCTCAACAGAAGTAATTAACTCTTATCTCTGGAACAGCCTCACCACAAGTGAACAGGTAGCGTAGCACTGCTTTGCCGATTCTGGACTCCTCCCTGGAATCCCTGCCAACACAGTAGAACTTCGTGAAGGTGTGCATGGACCTCCATGTAGCAGCCCTGCAGATGTTCAACAGAGGCGCACCAGACAGGCACACCGTCGTTGCAGCGATCACTCCGTTGGAGTGGGCTCTCGGACGGCCGGTTTGCCGACTGATGCCAGTGCATGATGTAGCCCTAGAGCCACCTTGAAATGTAAGCCTTGGACAAGGCCTTCCCATGGTTCACAGGACCAAAGTTAACGAACAGTTGTGAAGTCTTCCGAAAACTCTTTTTGCGTGTCACATAGAACTTCAGAGGACGAGCAACGTCCTGCGAGTGCAAGGCACTTTCCACCGGCGACAAAGATTTTGGGAAGAAAATGGGTAACACCAAAGGCTCGTTTAGGAGGAATTCCCACAGAACCTTCAGCATGTAAGGGTTGTGTATGCAGTCCCACCCTTGACTCGTGGAAAGTCAGGTACGGTTGCTTGCAGGGTAAGTCCTGGATCTCACCTAAATGTCTGCCAGAGGCGACGGCTAGAAGGAAAGCCGTCTTCCACAAGCGAAACGTGAGTGGGCCCTGATGCATAGGCTTGAAGCGTGCCCCCATGACCCTCATCAGGACCACGTTGAGTTCCCACGCTGTGGCAGGAGCCTTCACCGGCGGGAAAGATTGGAAAAGTCCTTTGAGAAACTCTTGATGAGTCTGTGGGACCAAAGCGAGGAACTTCCTGGGGATCCGGTATAGCGGGAGATAGCTGCCAGATGCACCTTGATGTAGGCGTGCGCCAGCCCAGTATTTGCCAAGGATAGCAAATATGGGAGTATCTGTGGGCCGTGACCCTTAGAGGGGTAATCTTCTGTGACGACACCATGTAGCAAAACGCTTCCACTTATGGTGTAGCACTTTAAGGTTGACAACGCAGTGGCAACTCATAAACTCCAAATTCTAAGGCTGCAGGAGCCAAGTCCTCAGGTTCAAAAAACCTGGGTCGTGATGAAGGCTTGCGTCTCCCTCTATGGTGAGAAGATCCGAAACCACCAGCAACTTGACTGGAGGCGACACTGACAAACAGAGAAGGTGTTACGCTCACCTGGCTCCCACAGAGGCGTCGATCTGTACTGGACTGCTGCGGTCTCCCCCAATGTGACGCGTAGGGCCGAGATGACGGACTGGACTGGCCCACCTAGCTTAGTTTGCTTGGCCCGTAGGAATATTCTTCTGCAAGTGGAGAAAGGGAATTAACCACCTGTGGAGTTGAGTGTAAATCCCCCCACCCCGCTGTTCTCCCCACTGATCACCTTGGATGTTCCCTCTTATAGTCTCACCTGATGATTTGAAAAGATGAGCTCTCCATCCTGCAATGAGCGCAGGGGCACGTAGATAACCAGTTGCTTCACTGGCTCGAAGGAATTGGTGAGTTCCAGGACAATATTGACTCTGATATTCCCGGCATAACGCCGTAAGTATGTAGTTCGTAAGAGTTCAAATGCCTGACTTTCACTCTTGTCCGATTCATTGCAGGTTGCAGCTTGAGAGTATTGAAGAGTTCCTCGTGGCAACCGGTAATGTTCTGGGAAGGATTTGTATTATTCAACACAGTTCGATAAAATAATGTCCTATGTAACCTGTTGCTTTCTCCCTTATTCAGGCGCTGAGAGAAAGTATGAAGTCTCGGGGAATAATGCCTCTGGCGGTAAAATCAGGTAAGTCTTTTGTGGTGAGGAGGGTTCCCCTTGTTAGTCCCTTGTTTCACCTTGCTGTCCTTTTGTTTCCCCTAAGGGGCCGGGGTTCGGCTAAGATGCAGTGGAAGCTGCCCCGACCCCTGAAGAAGAATAATACCCCTGGTGGTAAAATCAGGTAAGTCTATGGGGGGTATTCCTCTGTGTATTCCCTTGGCTCACTTTGCTGTTCTTGTCTTCTCCTTGGGTGCCTGAATGCGGCGGTAACATGCAGGAGGATGCAGTGAAATGTGAAGATGCTGCGAAGGCCGGTGAGTTCAGCGCGGCGCTGTAGCAGGCGAGGCGACGTGCATAAAATAACTTCTTTCTTCCAGCTCGAAGGCGCGATGGATCGGGAATTCAGGTAAGGATCAAAGGTATTGCTCTTGTTCTAACCTTTTCTCCTTCTTTCTCCCTTTTTCTAGGAGCTCCAAACTCGAGGCGGGCGTGGCAGAAGACTGGATGCAGACTTGCAGGCACTGTGAGCGTTACGCTGCTGGATGCAGAATAACACGAAGCGTGTGCTGCTCTTCGGGTGTGGTTTAAATAGCCACCAAAGTAGTCCCAGGTAAGTATTCCTCCCCAGCCCCACCCGAGTAAAAAAAATAGTCCCTAGGTAAAATAGTCCCTTCCAAGCCTCGTTTGGCTTGGAGCTCTTGTAGCATGGTCTGCATCAGGTAAGTTTGCAGCATGGTCTGCATCAGATAAGTTTTAATCCATGAGCCTGGCGCCTATGGCGCCAGGACTGACTCTCCATATGAGCCTGGAACCATAGGCGCCAGGACTGCACCCAAATAGCCCCTAGCGGGGGTTGTTGGGCTTGCTTGGGGTAACTTGATGCCTGCTTCCGGGGTTGCTGGACTTGGTCTGGGTCCACGGGGGTAGGCATCATGACAGAAGGTCCAGATACAAAATCTGCCTCGGCCACACCGGGGCAATGAGAATCATCTTGTATTGACACTGTCAGAGTGTGTTTATGACTCATAGCAGGAGCGGGAACAGAGGAAACGCGTACAGAAACAGCCCTGCCCATGTGAAGGAAGGCTGGTGGAAGCTGCTGGCAAACATCTGGCATTTGGAGTTCACCGCCATCGCAAACAGATCGATGTGGGGTCTTCCCCATTTGACGAACAGGTGGTCCACCTGATCCTGACGAAGCTCCTACTCGTGGCAGATGCACAGTACCCTGCTGAGGGAGTCTGCAATGGTGTTCTTGACTCCTGCCAGGTGAAGAGGGACAAGGAACATCCCAGTGCCACAAGTCCTGCACTTCCTTGGAGAGCGCTGTGGATCGAGAACCCCCCTGAGTCCAAGCTGAGCTTTTAACTTTGTGAACTATCCAATTGTGATACACATATGCTGTTTAATCAACTGTGCAGTTAAAAAGAAACATTATGATCCTTACCCACTACCCTCTCCTGTCCCTTCCATTCCTCAAAAAAACTATATAAAACTACTATCATCACATTTACTAGTGGGTCATGACATATCTCTCGCTTCTAAGTACTGTAATAATAAGTGTTATATTAATAAGAAATATAATCCCCAAAGCCAATGCATTAACAAATCCTGTGCTGCGCACATTGAAGTGGAAATGGCTGGTAAGAGAGCTCAGCTGGTTAACAGCTCGCTGGTGTAATCTATGTATGATTTGCAAGTCACAGATTTGAATTCTAGCAAGGTCTACTCAACCTTTTATCTTTCTGAGGTTGACAAATGAGTATTCATTTCAGTTGCCGGGTAATCATAATTTTATATGAGAGTTTTATGTAAAGTGCTTTGCGAAAGTGCTACATGAGTGATGGATTATTAATAATGCCTACAGTTGGTATCAATCAGTCCTCCAAGCATAGTCTCAGAATATTGTCATAGTCTTAAATGAGTGTTGTTTTAAGTGTGACTTATGTGACCTTGTCCACACAAGGTGTTCGGTCACGCTCCAGTGAATCAGCAATTATTCTCCTGTGTCAGTGGTTCTGACGTTGGTGCAGGAGTTTTTTTTTCGCCTTGCTAGTTTTTCCTCCACGTTTGGAGTCTTCTCTGAAGGCCCCTTTCAAGGAGGAGTGGCCATATCGCATCTGTTCCTGATTACATTTATCAGGCGTCCAAGTAAAACCTCCAATCAACAAAACAGAATTGTGGTGCTTCTTGGCAGACTAGGTATCACATAGTGATCAGCAAATCAGAAGAAATCTGCAAGGAAAGTCTTCCAGCTGAGAACAATGGGGTTGCAATCCTGGCCTTCAAGCTGGAAACAGAGCATGCAAGCCAGGCTTCAGACTTTGCAAATCGAGACTCTGGCTGGAAAGGAGTGCCTCTCCTAATTTGGAAACAAAGTAGAATAGGCAAACTAACGGTGTCCAGATCTTGTTCAAAGGCACAACGTTCCCAAACAATTTGTCAGATCAGAGAAGCATGCTGAGAAGTACGATGAGATGTACTAGGAATCCTGCATGGTGCAGGAGCATGAAAGAATGAAAGTAGAAACAAGCACAGCCCTTGCACAGGTAGATTTGACCGGGGCAGGGACCACATTCTGGCACTGCAAGATCTGGAACCAGATTTCGGGATGGAGTTAATTTCAACATTTATAGTGGTGGTTTGTGGATCTTTGTGGATTGGCATCGGGCTACCTGAACATTTCAGCCTAACCAGTTGTAACTGAAATCCACAGGCCATTCGGGAGCATGGTGCTGGCAAGATGACTGGATCTTCTCTCACTCATTGGGCCAATGGGTGCCACCGGCAATAGCACTAAGAGACCACATATGATGATAGTGCTTGTCAAAACTTGGCACATGACATGACATAACATAGCATTTGAGCCTGCGCTTGAGATAACGATAGCAGCAACTTAAAGTGTGAGGGCTGTACTTTACACGTGGTAACTATATCTTGCATAAAGCATTAACTGGGGCATTTGAGGCTGCACTTGATATATTGAGGCAGCAGAAAGATATGAGGTAGAACATTTTATTTGGCAAGTATGCCATGAATAGGAGACAACTCATTACCTACCATGGGTGTCATTACTCGGGTATTGGGAGGCTGTGCTTGCATAGGATCTCAGCTTTTGCGTGTGTTATGATGCCTCTTTAAAGCAAACCCGTCTGCGTCAACACGCAAAAATGATGCAATTCAAAACCCAAATTATATGGCTTTACTAATGCTTATTTTGTTTAATATTTATCTCCCTCTCTCATTGGCTCTTTTTAATCCCTTTTGGTACTCTCACGTGTCACCATGTGACTGGCAGAACAGTTAAAAAAATATATATATTAGTGAGGGATATCCTGAAAATCCGACATGTTTCCGGCCCTCGAGGCCGGGAGTTGGACAGCCCTCTACACTGTTAAAGATGGCTTTAAACGGGTTTGTTATCCAGTCATTGCACCTCTACTGTTCAGACAGTTCCCAATACATTGAATGCCTAAATGGGTCCCCTTTCTGCTTTACTGGGTTAAGATTCTCAGTCTCCACAGATTTTGTGGGTTTTTTGCTGGTGCTGTGCAGTTGTTTTGCTATTAAATGATGAAGCAGCTTTACTGAACCTCAGGGTTTTGGAGCATCGTAAGTATGGTGTAGGTATGGCGTACAGTCACTACTGTACTCAATTAGCTACCCCACCTGTCTTAATTACCTAATAACCTACTTCACGAGGCACCAAGCCTACCTATGCTTATCAGCATTTACCGCACTTGTACAAGGTAGCCATTTTGAAACTATCCTCAGTGTGTTACGTAACTGTACTTCGAATCCAGCCAATTGTGTTAGTCAGCCACACTTTGCATTTTGGGCAGCTATGGATGGTGTAGAATGGTGAAGATTAGCCATGCGTCGCACCTATGTAGAATTGTGAAGATTAGCATGCATCACATCTAGACGGAGTTGTGAAGATTAGCGATGCATTGCATCTGGACGGAGTTGTGGGGGTTACCCATGCGTCACACCGGGATAGTATTGTGAAGATTAGCATGCATCACATCTAGACAGAATTGTGAAGATTAAACTTGCAGCGCATCTAGACAGAATTGTGAAGATTATCCTTGCATCACACCTGGATGGAATTGTGGAGATTGCCATGCGTCGCATCTGGGTGTAATTGTGAAGATCGACATGTCACATCTTGATAGTGATGTCACCCTGCTAAAAGATACTCACCCCTCTGCATACACCTCTCAAACTCTAACTAAACCCAACCATCCCTCTAAAGCACAACAAACCGCACACATTGCACTACAACAAAACAAATCACACATAGTCTCGCACAACAGCACATGACGGCTACAATTGAAAAACGCACATAAGCTCAGCGAACGGTGTAAACTGACTGAAGCTGCCAACAACACATCACAGCTCTCTTGCTCTTTTCTCCTGCTCAGTCCTTCTTACTTACCCCCTGAACCTAGCCGTTTGCTTTGCATATCTGCCAAAGTGCCAGGGAACCAATCAGGTGGTGATAGTGTGCGGTATATAAATCCTTTAACATAACACACTATTTATGATCAAAGTTCTTTCTTAAGTATCTGCCAGGCCTTTGTCGATCAATTTATGAAATATTAATTTTATACCATCTGTTGCAAATTATGACACAATGTTTGTCAGGGCAGTTTTATAGAATACATATTGTTTAAAAACGTTTTATTTGCTTCTACTGTTGGCAAACTAAGATGTTGAGTACCTCAGAGTCTCAAAGGTCCCTGGCAACCCTGCCAGTCCTCTCTCGCACTTGCCTCAGAGCCCTGCACCCGCCTCACCCTCATTGCACTTGAGAATGACCCAATAGAGTGTCTCTCTCTGCACTTACCCAGTCTCCACCGACTGGGTGCACTTTGACCTTCCCTCTAACCATCCGTGCACTTGCACGATCCGAATGCAGTGTGCCTGAACATCGTCTGTCTGTTCTCCCCTGTCTTCACCCCTTAATTGCACTTGGTAAAACTGCAGAATCGTAGTCGGGCCTATTTGCTGTGTCTCAACTGTTAATTGTATTATATGTACTTGCTCTGCCTGTGCAGGCTATTATCGTCTCAGAATTTCAAGGACTCTTAACGACTGTTGTTTTTTCCCCCCATGTTCCCACCCTCCGTGAGTGCTTTGAAACGCTTGCCTTGTGTATAGGTGCTTTATAAATAGACATTACCATTACCAAACACTGCCAACACAAATAGTCAAATCAGCTAAAAAGGTATTCTGCCATGTACAGGTCTTTCCCAGAGTGATGTTATCTGTTTTGCCTATCATCAAATTTCCCACCCATCCCCTTTTTTTAAATCTTTGGTGGTCATTTACCTGTTTGCTATTGTAGGCAGACTTATTTTGCAGTGGGTGCTTCCTCAGATAAAAACAGGTGTTACATAGGACAATGAGGTCTAGAAAGTCAAGTGACCACATAGATCCGCACCTTTTGAGAATATTTTCCACAAGGGTTCCTCTTGGCAGTGGTGACTTAATTAAAGAAGTACATATTCTGCACAGACAACAGAGGGTTATGACATTACAGGTATGTTTATTCTCTTGTTTTGTTTCAACTTTGGAAGACTTATAATTTCTAAATGATTTGAATCCCCAAATTGAAATGGTTCACATTTTCACTTCCGTGGTCATTAGATCTGTGCCCATGCTTCCTCTTCAAGTATAAACATTATGTGACCTATTGTTTTTGGCACTACAAAGTTCACTAACAAACATGTTCACCCATTACTTGCAAATTCTTTTTCCAAATGGCTTGCATTTTAACAATGTGTTTTAATTTGTTTCTTCTTTTTATAGTTTTGGAATGGCATATGATTTCATTGACTCTGTTGGAAATGATGTGGATGTTGTTTCTGATTCTGAGGTATGTTTGTTTAAAGTAAAAAATATGTGACATTTTCACTCAAACAGGTTTTTTCATAATTTAGCTCTGAAATGTATTCTCCTTTGCCAGGGTACTGTGGTGGCAGTCAACTATGTATGTTCCATCTACCACAAGTGCTTCGGATAGTGAAAATGGTGGTCTGATTTTTCTTTCACAACTGATGATTTTGCTGGAAAATAGCAGAGCGGGGTTGTCGTAGGCAGCCAGGCCCAATTAATATAGCGTAGGTGAACATGCTAGTGGGACAAATGCAGGGAATATGGGTTTTAAAATAGAGCTTTGAGGGTAATAGTCAAGAGATTAGCAAAACTAGAGCTCTGCTCGAAATTGTAAATTGAAAACAACTGGTTGTGTCAATCATGTGCAAGTAAAAATGCAAAAAAAGTTACTGTTACAGTTACTAAACAGGGAGACGCCAATCTCCTATAATAGTGCCTTTGGAAACCATCTTGGATTTAAAGATAACAATAGCTTGATTTTCCTTGGTACCATTACTGTCTATTCCAGTATTCAGGCGGTAGCTTGACATTTTTGATGAAAACCTGTCAAGGTGCAAGTTATACATTGTCTGTTTTCATGCAGTTCAAGTTATTCAAAACTTCATTGAATTACTGTTTTGCTATTTGAGACACATGCAAGGGCCTCAGATTTGTGCTCCCTTTTACCCTGACCAAAAGCAAAAATGTGGACTCGGGAAGGCAATGAAGCACACATAGACTGCTGGTAGAAAAATAAAATAAATGAGTCATTATAGGCCCTTTATCCACACCCAATGAACAAACATATAGCTAACACGTAGAACATTTACAGAATTAGATATAAACAGGAATAAAGAACATCACCATAGGAGTGGTTGCAGAAGACGCCTTCATCTCAGCCTTCCAAACACTGCTAAGTCCCAAAAGTAGGCAGATAGATCACTTGTACTAACAGGCTCTGGAGCGGAGCGTCCTCCCTCTCAGCGAGACTTCATCACCTGGGGTCCAGTTCTATCTCCCCTCTCTGAGCAATATCTCGGCTCTTTATTGGGATAAATCCCTGCCCCTTCATGGTTGCATCTGCCCTGGGCCGAAGAGCAGATAGCAAGCATTGGGAGCACAGGGTGGAAAAATCCAGCTTCTCTCTCTCATTTCCGTTACCAGCACCCCTTATCGCTGCCCCTTCAGTGGACGAGACAACAAGCATTCCTTCCCGCTAGCTCATCTGCGATCATCCTGACCTTGCAACCATTTGCAGAATTCATGTTTACTTACTAAGGCCACAAAAACGTATGCTTTCATTGCTTTGATGGAAGTGAATGTCCAAAATGGCTGTGCACCGTTGCCATGTTTAGCTCAATTTTCGCACACGCACTACACTCCAGCCCTTGGACAATCAACTACCATAACCTAATGGATGAAAAGAAGGTTCCCTAAACCTACGAAACATACCCTATACATTTGGAATACATGAAATGCAACAACAACAACAAATCAAAAAACCCAAAACAACAAAAACCAAAATAAAAACAGAACGCAAAGCGTCTGCAATTCATGCAAACATCGGATCCCACCATCCCCGTCCTGGTCTTGAGTGCTTGAGAAATCAGATCCCTCAACCCACCAATATTCTTTTCGATGGATCAGAATGGCCCACCCAAGTTAAAACAACACATCCCTTCCACGGCATTGCATCCGAAATGATGCTTTAAAAACAAGTAATCAATTGCAGCTCTTTTCTGCAAAATAGCTTTTCTAAAATGTTTACTATCTAATAGCAGCTCAGTGAAAGCTTAAGAAGTTTAATTTAGCCCTTCAACTACTAAACAAGCTAATTTAATCTTGGTTTTGCATCCCCCAGCTGCTAAACCCCCAATCCCTATTATAGAAACGGCCAGAGCCAATACTTCGGCTTCAAATAACAAATGCACGTTAGAATAGGCGACAAGGCGGTATAGTGACTAGACCGCGTAGACCGTCGAATTGCTGGCTGCAAAGGAAACATCATTAGACTAAGGCGTGTTAAAGCACAGGGGCCATATAATATTAGCAGGACAATATGAATAGGTCCAGTTCCCACAAGAGAATAACCAACCCGTAGGAGGTTTCACATGATTCTGGTGGCTGGCAGTTAAAACAGTATAATTGCAAAGCATATGAGTCGATACTTCAGCACACGCACACTTGCTGGTCGAGCGCACAGGCTTTTTTCGAAATCTGTTCCTTCTCGATCATTGTTCAAATCCAATTGTTGACATTTACCTATATATTTTGGATCACAAGTCATTTGATAACAAACATCAGCCGGAGCAACATTATAAGTGACGCAACGTGTCATGTTCCTCCATTTGCGGTCCACATCCGCACAAAATTTGCAGTACTCATTAGTGGAAAAAGAACCACGTGCGTTGGATTCCTCCACTAATGAATCCTCATGCAACACCCCAAATAGATGTCGCAGCACAGGGGCAGGTGTTTGCACAGCTACTAAAGACGTGGAAATCCAATTTGAAGAATCATGACTATCTGTTAAACAGAAATTTGAGATGTTCAGTACCTGCTGAGCCAGAAAAATGAAAATATTTTCAGGTTGCTCGACAATGGCTTAATAGCCATGCTGCACAAAGGCCATAGAAACTGCAGAAAGGAGTAAGACATCATGCTTACGCCTAGGTCAATTCCGCCACAATGGAAGCATAATTTGGTGCAGCGGTTGTAGTAAACTCGTTGGTGGTCATCCAGAGATCTGGTTCCGGACCCTCCCGAACGGACTCCACACATCATCGCACATGCAATCAGCATACTCAGGATCTAAAAGAATCAAGTTTTAAATCAAGTTATTAGTGGAGTACATCTGTCAGCGGGAACATGAGTCAAAGCCCTTATCCTCACGGATTTTCACTACAGTGGGCAGTTCTCCCTTCTTCACCACAGACAATTTGACAGGTACCAAAATTAGTTGTCCTACCCTATCTCCTACATGAATGGACATCATATTTCCTCCACTATTCAACAATATTTCTTTTATTTCTCCTTGATAATCTGCATCCACAATCCCACCCAACACCTGAATACCCTTTAAGGCTACTCCAGATCGGGGGGCAATTAATCACATATGGTCAGAGGGAATCTGTACTCCAATCCCTGTATCAATCGCCGCAATTCCCCTGGGTTCCAATCGGATTTCTTCCCTTGCGTGCAAATCCACCCCAGCAAACTCAGGAGTGGCTGGATAAGGACCAAAAGCCCCAGGAGACATTTCCCAATACAACACAGTTTCCATAGCTCCGTTGGGTTTAATTTGTATGGCTGATGTTAACATGCGCATCTAAGGAGTCTCCCCGTTTGCAATGGGACGATTATTAAGGATCTGAACTGCCTCCAACACACGCTCACACCACCCCTTCAAGGTGCCATTGCCTGTTTTACACAACTGTTCTTTCAGCAATCCATTAATTCTCTCAATCAACCCCGAAACCTCAGGGTGGTATGGGACATAAAAGATCCATTCAATGCCTTTCTCCTGAACCAATTTTCCCTTAAAGTGTGACCCATTGTCACTCTGAATCTGTAAAGGTACTCCATAGTACACAGCCACTTGATCTAACAATGTAATCATATTCAATTGTGTGGCTCTTTTGCATGGCAACACCATTATGTAACCAGAAAACGTGTCCACAATAGTGCATGTATATGGAGATCCTCGACTAATAGCTAAAGGACTGATATAATCAATCTGCCAAATCTGTTCAGGTAATTTACCCCATTTCAATGTGCCTCGAATTACCTGAGGAATAGACCTCTGCTTCTGATGCTGACACACAGGGCATTGTAAAATCACTGTTGTCACAATCTCCAATGGAAGGCTAATTCCCCCATCTTGTGCCCCCCCGATAGTAGCATTTTCTCAGAGATGCCCACTTTTCTGGTGGGACCAGAAAATCCCTTCCAAATCATCTTCCCCGGTCCTCGCATCCATGACTGCAATTTTGGTATGCTCATCTGCAACAGATGAACATCTGTTCATGTTCAAACCGTGTTTGCTGTGCCTGACCCTGTCCTCCTGTCGTGCCTGACTCAGGCAAGGCGGGCGCGACGCGGCACGACAACGAGGCTCTACCTCGTTTCCCAGCAACGGCGTTGCCTTTTTGAATTTGGAACTTCCGCCGGCAGGCGGACACGCCGGCTGCAACAAAGGCCAGACTAAGGCCCTGTTGTGCCCCTGTTATGCGCATGGTTGCGCCATGTCATGCACCTACAACAGCACATAAGGTACGTGCCTCCAGTCTTGTCCCGCACTAGTGCGCCGGGATATAACTTACCTGGTCAGTATCATTATTCCCATGCAACATAGACAGAATGCACAACTCAACCCTATGCAACACTGATATCCGCAACCTCCCGAACTGACCAACAGTATCTAACCCTATGCCACGTGCCTAAATTAATGTTTTATTGCGACACGTACCTGAACAGCCTGACCAGTACCCACCATGATTGGGACTAGCCTATTTGCTAGCTACCACTCATTGCTCTGCCACTACACTTTACAAACATTGTAACTCTGTGAACATGTATATCACTATACTAAATGTGACCCTTTACTTGCTTGACCTGTATATTTGTTGACTACAATCCTTGCCGACTCTGGCTACACCATGTTGACAGGCATTGGAATTACAACTGTATTGTAACAAATGCATTGCATTGAATATATTCTTGTCCATGACCGTAGAGAATTACCGTATAGACTATAGCAATTTGCCTACCTCCATTTAAGGTATTATAGACCTCTGCGCCGTCTGGCTACTGATTAACTGGTTATTATTGTAACTGTTCCCCACCATATGAACGTGCTCCTCCCAACAGCCTAGGCCCCTGCCAGATTCTTCTGAGAGTAACTATGTTAACTTAGACCATTCTAGCCTTGTCACCTATATCCACCTAGTCCTGTTGTACCTACTGTTAGCCTGTGTTTTCAAGTCAGCACATAGCTAGTCTGCATTAATTGCATTAGTGCAAACCGCATGCCTGACCTTCCTGCAGCCTACCTCAGTATCAGGCCACCAAAGAGTTTCTGACATGTTAGAACTAATGATACCTATGCCTAGCACCCATAACTAGCATTTACGCAGTACCCTCTTATATAATGCAGATGTGACCACATAATAACCTAACATGTGCACTACCAAGACTCACCTTATATATACACTCTGTTCCCTACTTTGGGCTACTCTATTAACCACCACAATAATGGCCTACACTAACTCCACACCTTGCAATCTGCAGGAGAGAAACACTCGACTCAGCGCTAGGCTGCCACGACTTTATGATCTCAAAAACAAAAGAACTAGACCATTGGTCTGCACACCCACTCTAACAGCCACTGACCCTAACTCATCTGCCGCAGCTGTTGAAAGACCTCCAAAAACGCAGATTTACTCTCCTCACAACCAAAAGAGATCTAAGCACCTCAAACTAAGACCTATCCAAGAAAGAAATATAAATACTACCCTTTCAGGAGCCCTTATCAATGCGAGGTCCCTCATAGCACATAATACGGAAATTGCCGACATGGACAATGGGCTATGGACAATCTAGACTTTTTGGCTGTCTCTGAGACCTGGCTCCACGATGCTGCAGGTCCCGCACTTATGATTGCCACACCAAACAACTACAATATACTCGGAGTCGATAGGCCCAACTCTAGAGGAGGCGGCCTGGCCATCATTGCTAAAACTAAGTTAGCATTAAGACTTACTCCACCACAAGCTATCAAATCTTGTGAACTACTATCAGCTAAACTACCCATTTCTACTAATAGTACACTAACTATTCTCCTTGTGTACAGACCACCAGGCCTTCTAGGTAATTCTGATGAAGACCTCTCCAGCCTCCTCACTAACAACATTAAAGATTCCACCCAGCTCCTTTTACTAGGGGATTTTAACTTGGGATTTAACGATGTTGAGGACAAACAGGCCCAATCTATCCAATCGATTTTAGTCGAACATGGCCTTACCCAAAAAGTCCTAGCTCCCACACATATAAAAGGACGCACATTAGACTGGATAGCTAACCTGAACTGTGCCACTACCATCGCTAATATTACCCCACAAACCTGGACCGACCACCACCTTATTTGCTTCTCATCCACTATAGAGCCTCTAAAATTAGATACTCGTGAAATAGTACCACCTCTGCTAACTAGAAGCAAAAAAGAAATTGCTGCTGAAAAACTACTCACTCTCCTCCTACCAGCTCTCACTGCTAGCGCTAACAACTCTGACCCAAACACGCTAGTTGAGACATTCAATAACACTATGTCCAAAGCCTTGGATAGTATTGCCCCAGTCAAACTACATAAAAGTAAACAAGAATCACACCTTAATTCATGGTTCACCCCCCATCTCAAAGAACTACGGATCCAAAAACGTAAACTCCAAGCAATCTGGAGGCACTCACCTTCGGCTGAGAATAAAACTCTACTTGCTAACCTTGCGAAAAGGAAAACCCGATTGCTCCCACTGATAATGTCCCCAAGGACAAACAATGGTGCAATGCCATCCAAAATGCCTTAGCAAATAAAATAACAACTCTACAGTCGAAAATTACAAAGAAGAAAGCCTCCTTGAGTTCCACAGGAACACATACCACCCCTCTGACAGATACACCAAGTACAGATACACCAAGTAGCAGCAAACCATTTAGGTTTACTAATATATGCATACTGGAAACTGAAAAGGTTATATCATCTCTGAAACCATCGAACTGCCAGGGCGACAGTTGCCCGGCACAAGCTATTAAGGACTCAACTAGAGATTTAGCGCCCTTCATCTCTAAGCTAATTAATGCCTCCTTTAAATCAAGTACTGTGCCCACTAACCTTAAAGAATCCTGGGTACTGCCTCTCCTCAAAAAACAGACCCTTGACCCGGCTATCCCAACTAATTATAGGCCCATTACTACAGTCCCTTTCCTCCTCAAAATCATTGATGGAGTAGCCTACCTCCAGATCCAAAACTATCTGGAGACGTCCCACCTACTAGGATCACGCCAATCTGGATTCAGACCACAACACAGTACTGAAACTGCCTTAATTGACCTCAAGACACAAATCGACGCGTTGAAGGATAAAGGTAAAACAGCTATGCTCCTCCTCCTCGACTTATCGGCAGCCTTCGACCTTGTAGACCATGCAGTGTTATGCAAGCATCTAGCGTCTGCCGCCCATTTCTCAAGTGAAGCTATAGCCTGGGTACAATCCTTCCTAGCTAACCGTACGATGAGTGTTCTCCCCCTTACCTTCAGCCGACCCAATACAAATCATGTTGGCGTCCCACAAGGTTCATGTGTCTTCCCCAACAATGTACAATATCTTCACTAAGCCACTCTTCGACAAACTTGACAGATTGGGGGTAACATAAACTAATTACGCGGACGACACGCAGATCCTCATACCACTATCTGGCAACTTTGTCAAAGACACGGCTCTAGTAAATAAGATCTATCTCATCATTTAGGCATGGATGGCCTTTCACGGCCTCTGCCTGAATGACGACAAAACCGAGATACTGATCCTGGGCTCTGACTCCAACCTTAAAAAACGTAGCCCCAGTTACACAGCCTATAACTGTAAATTGATCAGGGCCTGTAGACCCTACCTCTCTAAAACCAACTGTATCACATTAGCCAACGCTTTAATAATGTCTAAGTTGGACTATTGTAACGCCCCATATGCAGGTGCCAACAAAACTCTCATAAACAAAATGCAAATATTGCAGAACAATGTTCTTGGAGCAGCCTTGGACATACCCTGTAGAGAGCATATATCGAGCATATATCTGATATCAGGAAAGACCATCACTGGTTAAAAATTAGTGACAGAATTCTCCTCAAGACGGTATATCTCACAAAGAACTGAACAATACTGCGCCCCCATGGATTTCTGCTAGATTGACCAGAAAATCCTCCAGTCACCACACTAGAGCTTCTAACCATCTCTTACTAGAAACTCCCAGATTTAGACTAACAAAAGCAGGTGGAGTTAGCTTCCGTGCCAGAGCTGCTCGTGCCTGGAATGCACTTCCCACTGCATTGATAGCTGATCATCCCAACTCTAGATTCAGATGTAACGTGAAAAGCTGGCTCTGGATCAATGACGCCCATTAAGCTGTTGCCCTGCATTTGATCCTGGACTTCTGCATGTAACTTTCATGATTTTCCTGATCTTGTACTATAGACCATATCTCCTCTTTCTTTGTGATGTGATTTACCCATATCTTGTATATATGTACTGTAAATACTGTAATAATCATGTACTGCAACTAATGTATGTAACCAGGCTTAAATATTCTTGTTACTGCTGCGCCCGGCTACCCCAGGGTTTGGAGCGCATTATCAAATAATAAACTAAACTAAACAGAATTGAACCACCGATCTAGTGAGTCTGTCGCACAATGTGCGTCTACATGATATACATTTACAGCTGTATGCGCTACCATCTCAGCAATATCATGCCACAACTCTTTTCCCCATACCTCTTTGTTATGAATCTTCCATCCATTCTTCTGCCATGTAGGCAGCCAAACAGCCAGCCCATTTGCAACGGACCATGAGTCTGTGTAGATATAACAAAAACCATGCTGCTTTTGCTTCAAAGCCTGATAAATATAATTCCACAAACAGACTGCTTTTCCCTTTCCCAGAAGTGGTTAACACTTTCTGAAGTTTAGGATTGTATGCTATTGCTTTCCAATGTCGCTCAGTCCCTACATATTTGGCTGATCCATCTGTTAGCCAGGTATGTTCAACTTGTTCACTTATTAACTCTCCATACGGGATTCTCCATTTTACCGGGGACTCACTGATTTCTGTCCTCTCTGTACATTCCAATTCTATTAGCGGCACTCCTGCCACTTGTTCGTGTAATTTTGCAACTCCACGCTTTCCTGTTTTGGCATGGTCTTGGATGTACCACTCCCATTTAATAATGCCATCCTCTTGTGCATGTCCTATTCGATGTGTTTTAGGGGAGCTTAATACCCAAAGCATGATTGGGATTACTAGTCAGATTATTACATCATGTCCCACCGCCATCTGCTCAATATCCGCGAGTGCTCAATAGCAAGCTTAACAGCTGTTTTTCAAAAGGAGTATATTGGTCACCAGCCCCAGGCAACTTACGGCTCAAAAATCCTAACAGCGCCTGCTTCCTGTCCTGTTTTTGCCACAAGCTCCAGTTGGCATAATTATCTTGCACAGACACATTCAACTCTACCTCACCTTCCCTCAAGGGCCATAAATCCAGCATTTTCTGTATGGTATCTTTTGCAAGCTGAAACGCTTTCTCTTGCTCCTCACCCCATTCGAAATGGAATTTCTTGCGCGTCACTCTGTAAAAGGGAGCCAATATCTGCCCTAAATGTGGTATATGCTGTCTCCAAAATCCAAACAACCCAATGGACTGCTGTGCTTGTTTCTTGTTCGTTGCGGTTGAGAACTGTAGAACCTTTTGCTTGGCTTTTGGCACCATTTTGCGGTGTCCATTATGCCATTGTATTCTCAAGAAGATCGCGTTCTCTGCTGGACCCTGTGTTTTAGCTTCATTAATTTCTCATCCTGCCTTACGTAATCCTTCCCTGATAAATTCCAGCTATGCTCATCTTTTCCCTGTATCAATATGCCATCAATATAATGCACAATTTGCACATCTGTCTTAGACAGAACTTTTTCTAAATGTTCTGCCACCAGCCAGTGACAGATGGTCGGACTGAGCATGTATCCCATTGGCAAACGTTGGAATGTATATTGCCTCCCATTCCAGGAAAATGCTAATTGCTCCTGACATTCCTCAATCGGCACGGTGAAGAAAGCATCAGCCAAATCTAACGCTGCATACCACGTTCCATCAAACTTCTGCACATTCTCAATCAAAGTAACAGTATCTGGGACTGCAGGTATTAACGGAGGGGTGTATTTATTCAACTCTCGATAATCTACAGACATACAGTAACTTCTGTCCGGTTTGTCAGTAGGCCAGACTGGGTTGTTCCAAGCCATGGTTACGGGACGCAACACACCAGCTTCCACGTATCATTTAATGGTGTCTGAAATCTCTTTCTGTCCCCCCGGAATTCGATACTGTTTCATGGAGATCCGCTTTGTAGCTAACGGAACCTGCACCGGGGGCAGCTTCAATTTTCCTACCACTACCTGGGTACAGGTTAAAGCACTCACCCCGAACTAATAAAGTTTATCTTCCAACCCAAGAGTTAAACTCTCCAAAATATCAAATCCAATAATGTATTCGGTATCGGAACCACTAAAACTTGATAAGTGTCCCTTTTTAAACTGCCAATTTTCATATAAATTTTACTCTGCACGGCAGGGGTCTCTCCCCCCACCCCCAAACCGATAATTGTGAAATGCTGCCTATTAAATCTTGAAGTATTCCCATGTATCAATGAGGCCTCCGCCCCGCTATTAATTAAGGCGCGGAGCTCTTGGATATTTCCTGATTGCCCAAATTATTTCACTTTCACATGAGGTCGTCTGTCTACCTTAATTCGGGCAGCTATCACCAGAGTCTGACAATCATACTTTGAATGGGCGTATTGAGACTCCATTTTCACCATTGCACTCACCACTTTCCTCCAATCTGCATAGGTTGGCTGAAATTGTAGGGATGTACCTGAAGATTTGTCGTCCACATCTTCTACAGGTGGCGCGGAAGGTACCGAAACCCTACTGGGTTTCTGCACCTCCTACCGTTTCACTTGCTTGCACCTTTCTTTACCTTCAAGCCCTCGTTTATTATATAACTTGTTCACGTCCCGTGTCTTAATTCCATCAATGTCCTCTCGGGGCACCCCATATTTTAGAAGTGCTAAAAACATATTCTTTCTGGACACCCGCGAATCTCTACTGTCGAACCTCTTTCCAAGGGTTTGCCTTTCACTCCGCTCCTCTCGTTCCTGTTCACAAGGTTTATCCTCAGCCTTTTGCCATTCCCTTAGGTCAGCCAATTGTCGACTGGCATCTACCACTTTTGTGTCATTCTCCCTGTCATTCCCACTAATAGTGTAATTATAACATTGTTCTATGCAGAGGGAGCGGTTCGGATGATGGCATTTCTAGCCAAAACTGACAATGCTCCCACTCCCGTCTGTTGGGGTGTTTCTAAATGATTTGCTTCCGTCATAGCATGCTCCCTCACCCTTTGTATGGCCTCTCTCAAAGTATACCACTTCTTCTCCTCCGTGGACCAGTCAGAGGCGATCGGATACTTGCGGTTACACCATTGGGCCGCCAGTTGTAATAAAGACAGCACCTCTCCATCATCATCACAGGGAGGGCCTACACGTAACATCTCCTCAATGTGTCTCCTGTGACAAAGGTAAAAACCTAGCAGCGTTCGTGGTGTCAACCTGGAGACCTGCCGCCCCTCCATCAAATAATCTGACCATCCAAGTTAACAAAGATTCACCAGCCATCTGTTTCAGTCTACTGATCATTTCCCCAACCTCCTGCTGGGAGTAATCCTCTATCTTAGTCAAGTCCACCAACCCCCTCCGGGATTGTTGGGATTAGGACCAGCTCACCTGTGCATCACTGATTTAGCTGTTATCCCCGTCCAAACAGACTGTGGCCGACACGCAACCTCCGGCTCTGAACAACTCTCTGTGCTGGTACTGTCAAAGACATTGAGCAGAACCAGAGCTGTGTATTGCTACGCAGCAAGCCCAAATGCACTCCAAGGGGAAAATAATCCCTATACACAGATAAATGTTTCTTAACTGGATTTGCACAGTTCAGGCGAGTTTTTGGGTATAAGAGTACCTTGTTCTCTTCTACACTTGATACAAATAATTAGTAGCAATTTCACATTAGCAAAAAACATAACGTTTAAAACATCAGTGAGGAATGTATAAATAAATAAATCAGAACCTAGATTATAGAGGTAACCCTTGGATTTTAATCTTTCAAGTCCAACAAGTTATTACAAGCGATAGAACCAGATTCACACAGTGTCCTCTATTCACACATAGATAACATATATGTCCATGTTACATATAATACACAGAACCTTATTAGAACATAGAGAATGCCTTACAACATCTGGCATTGTGTAAATCGGCCACAAGTCTCTGAAAATGTGTCACTTCACAAAACTATAATCAATAGCTCCAATCAACATCATCTTCCAGGAAAAATCCCTTTTGGAGTGTCAAAAAGATGACCGACGCGTTTCGGTTCATAGAACCATCTTCAGGGTATAGACTTTCACTGTTCCTATTTCACAATAATATTCATAACATGGACCCTCTAGGGTAATAGAAAAAGAAAACTATTCAGTGTAAGATCTTAGTTTTTATAGAAACCATTAGGGGTGTAGAGTGGATAGAATACACTTACCTTGCTGATATGTGAGCGAGGTGTCCAGTCAATGACCCAGTCTTCTGGTAAACAACCCAAAGGACAGTGCAGAGGTGGGGTGCGGCCAATAGAATATCCAAAATCAGACCAAAAGAAGACCCATATGTAAATGGCAGTCTCCAACCTAAGGAGGACAAACCAGTTGTAGGTACGGAAATGTGAAGAGTAAGCTAGAGCGTGTAGAATACTGCCATGGACACGGCAAAGCTGCGCCATGGTCTGTGGAGTTTGTTAGCCGCAAGCGGTATTGCTATGGAGGCTATGTGTGCTCCTCAAAGACATTCGTGTGAAAACGAACAAAAGGAGCCGACCTGTGTAGTCAGCTAGGTCCCGATGTGAATACAGAATCCTTCTCTTCGAATACATACTCACAGTTGTACACGTGAGTCGGGCAAGTGTATAGTAAAACGCGATTGAAGCGTTGCTGGACCCTTGCCTCTGGATCCGAGAGCTTCTGGACAGTCTGGCCGCCGCACAACGCGCGGTTCGACTGAGCTCAAGCGTTATGCATCGTTCTGGCAACCCCGCGTGCAAAATGTAATCTATGCTTTGAGATGCCCTTGTGGCTTGTACTATGTGGGTATGACCACCAGAAAAGTGAAAACAAGGTGGTCGGAACATAAATCCAACATCCGTACTAAGAGTTTAAGGTCCCCAGTTTCTTTACACTTTGTAGAAGCACATGAATACCGAGTTCGACCTTATGTGTTTTGTGTAACACTAAGATATCTCACCTCCTATTCAAAGAGACTTGAGCCTTAATTGTCAGTACATGTTTGGTTGATGGTTTTTTCCACACTCCTCCACTAGTGTTGTTACCGCCAATATGAACCTTCTTTGCTAGCAATCATGTTAAGTTTACTCTTGTGGAATGAATGCCATACTAATTGTCTCTGTGCTTTTAATTGTTCCTTCTGATGTCTGTATGATCCATTACTGTATTGTATATGTTGAGGACAGTGTTTATAGCTCTTACGCTTACAAAACATTTGTTTAGTATTGATTTCTTCTCCCATGTAGTGCTCCAAGAGCCCCATTTCACTCCAGTGGAAGTATTAGTAATTTCCTTTTATTTGTTCAACCTTGCTTCCTACACTTCAGGTAGATCGTTGGCCCCACGGTTTGTCATTTTGGCACCGTACTAACTCATGATTCCGCCTCTGTCCCTGTTTTTGATGTTCTTCCACATTTACTCAATTTCACTCGGAGTTTGTTTCTGAGGACCTACATGCAGGACCTTCCTGCATTGGTTGGTGAGCATGTACCTTCACCCCTACTTGTGTTAGTGTTTACTCATATTTATATTCTATCTCTCGTACGGTGGCCATTCATGATGGCTGTCCGTGTTTACCTTTCAGCGCCATGGGGGCACCCCGCAGTTTTTTTTGAGCTGCGGTTGTGCCCCCATGTGCGCTCTTGATCCTGCCATAATTACCATTTGCACCATGGGGGACGCCAGCGGTCCCCTTTGGGCTGCGTTAGTGCCCCCATGTGTGCTTTCTTATCCCATCTACTGACCGTTATGACCATTCAGAAAACCAGAATTCTCTTTTAATTTGTGCCGCATTGCCAAGCAACTGAGCACCTCCCAAAGCCCATACCAAGATGGACATCGCCCTGGCGAACCGCGCGCATGCGCGGGGTTGCCAGGACGACGCATAACGCCTGAGCTCAGTCGAAAAGCGCGTTGTGCGGCAGCCAGACTGTCCAGAAGCTCTCGGATCCAGAGGCAAGGGTCCAGCAAAGCTTTTATCGCCTTTTACTATACACTTGCCCGACTCACGTGTACAACTGTGAGTATGTATTCGAAGAGAAGGATTCTGTATTCACATCGGGATCTACCTCGACTACACAGGTCGGCTCCTTTCGTTCGTTTTCACACGAATGTCTTTGAGGAGCACACATAGCAATACCGCTTGCGGCTGACAAACTCCACTGACTATGGCGCAGCTTTGCCGTGTCTATGGCAGTATTCTACACGCTCTACCTTACTCTTCACATTTCCGTACCTACAATTGGTTTGTCCTCCTTAGGTTGGAGACTGCTATTTACATATGGGTCTTCTTTTGGTGTGATTTTAGATATTCTATTGGCCGCACCCCACCTCTGCCCTGTCCTTTGGGTTGTTTACCAGACGACTGGGTCATTGACTGGACACCTCGCTCACGTATCAGCAAGGTTAGTGTATTCTATCCACTCTACACCCCTAACGGTTTCTATAAAAACTAAGATCTTACACTGAATAGTTTTCTTTTTCTATTACCCTACAGGGTCCATGTTATGAATATTATTGTGAAATAGGAACAGTGAAAGTCTATACCCTGAAGATGGTTCTATGAACCGAAACGCGTTGGTCATCTGTTTGACACTCAAAAAGGGATTTTTGCTAGAAGTTGATGTTGATTGGAGCTATTGATTATAGTTTTGTGAAGTGACACATTTTCAGAGACCTGTGGCCGATTTACACAATGCCAGTTGTTGTAAGGCATTCTCTATGTTCTAAAAAGGTTCTGTGTATTATATGTAACATGGACATATATGTTATCTATGTGTGAATAGAGGACACTGTGTAAATCTGATTCTATCGCTTCTAATAACTTGTTGGACTTGAAAGATTAAAATCCAAGGGTTACCTCTATAATCTAGGTTCTGATTTATTTATTTATACATTCCTCACTGATGTTTTAAATGTTATGTTTTTTGCTAATGTGAAATTGCTACTAATTATTTGTATCAAGTATAGAAGATAAAAAGGTACTCTTGTACCCAAAAACTTGCCTGAACGGTGCAAATCCAGTTAAGAAACATTTATCTGTGTATAGGGATTATTTTCCCCTTGGAGTGCATTTGGGCTTGCTGCGTAGCAATACACAGCTCTGGTTCTGCTCTATTTTCTCTGTCCCAAGTGGCCTTGTGACGTATGCCCGCCTGCACCTGAAATACTTGTTATATTGTTCCCTAATCCTTGTTGATACACATCCCCCCGCGATTCTTTTGTTTTCCTAAATAGTATATGATTACTCAAACTGACCTATGCACCCCTATACCCCATTTCACTGTCAAAGACATCCCCATCCCATTGATCGGGGTCCCAATCAACCCCTGCGGAGGCAATCACAGTTGCTACCTTACGGATGTTCACCTTCCCTCTTCACTTTCGATATTTGTATCGAGCAACTCTTACAGCAGCACGCTCGACTACCACCTGATATTTGTCTGCTTTATCATGATAACATTTTATTTGAAGCTGCTGCATTAACGCAATCTGCTTCTCCACCGCCAGCTCTTTTTCCAATCTCAACACTGTAGCTCCATGTTCTGTTGATGCACCTTTCGGAAAGCATGCAACAGAATCCAACCTCTTCTGCCAAACGCCGCACACTCTTTACCTTTCTCCACAGGCACCTGTTGCAGGCAGCCCACTACCTCAGCCGGGCTTGCCTCTCGTATGCTATTATCCCAGGTTTCACTCAGGCCTGAACCACACACCCAGGTTTGCGCTACCCATATAATCATATGGACTTTTGGTCTACCCTGGGATGGTCACTTCAGAACAGTCTCTGCCTGCGGAACTTCCTTTCTTCCTAAACGGGGAACTCATGATATCAAATGAATGTTTCACGTCCCCATCAACAATATCACAAAAAACAATCTTTCTGGTCAAATATTCACAAACACAATATTGCCTTGCAGAGTCCAATACATCAAATATGTCAAATTAGCAGGGCTTCTTTGGCATCAATAGCAGCATAAAGACCCTGCTCACAGTGCCAAATGTTCTGCTTGTTCGAGGTACATGCAGGGGCCTCAGATTTCTGCAACCTCTTACCCCGACCAAAAGCAAAAATGCGAACTCAGGGAGGCAATGAATCACACATAGGCTACTGGTTAGAAGGATACAATAAATGGCTTGTTATAGGCCCTTTATTCACACCCAGTGAACATACATATAACTAACACATACAACATATACGGAATTAGATATAAACAGGAATAAAGAACACAACTGTAGCAGTGGTTGCAGAAGACACCTTCACCTCAGCCTCCTCAACACTGCTTAGTCCCAAGAGCAGGTAGGCAGAGAGGTCACTCGTGCTAATGGAGTCCGGAGCGGAGTGTCCTCCCTCTCAGCGAGACTTCATCACCCGGGGTCCTGTTCTATCTCCCCCCTCTGAGCAATATCTCAGCTCTCTGATATAAATCCCTGCCCCTTCATGGTTGCATCTGCCATCGGCCGAAGAGCAGACAGCAAGCGTTGGGAGCACAGAGTGGAAAAATCCAAATAGAAGTGGAAAACCCAGCTTCTCTCTCATCTCCGTTCCCAGCAGCCCTTATCGCTGCACCTCTGGAGCCCCACTCCCTCCTTGGCTTGTCCTTCTGTGGACGAGACAACAAGCATTCCTTCCTGCTAGCTCATTTGGGATCATTCTGACCTTGCGACCGTTTGCAGAATTCACGTTTACTTACTGAGCCCACGCAAGACTAGGCTTTCATTGCGGTGATGGAAGTGAATGTCGAAAATGGCTGCGCACCAGCGCCATGTGGTTTTCTCACACGCACTACAACTACACAATTACACTAGTTGACCAGCTAAAAGGAAATAAATGCACCCGACAAAATATTGCAGCTAACAAAGTTCATTGTCAAGCTATTGGGTTCAGTTCAGAAAGGAAAGGGTATTGAGCTGCAACATTGTTTATCTTACAGGAGGTTAAACTCCACTTTTGAGCAGGGATGTAAGCATTTAGTGATATGGCTTACCTTGATCAATTACGCTAGGCAATCTGTTACATATTATTTGGTATTTATTTATTTATTGTTTGCTTGTTAGGTGCTTATACAACAAGTAAAATACTGTTTCAAAGCACCCGCAGGGTGAAGGGAGGGAACAAGGGAGTAGAACACATTACAAAACACAATATTTAAGAGCAGTGGGAGGAAAAAGGACGAATCTACTATGCCCTGTGAGTATTCAGAGCATGCAAGTGCAGAAGGGAAGAAGGCAGAGGGGGTAAGTGCTGGGGAGTCCGAGCTCATGGGTGAGCCACATATGAAGTGCTATGATTCTTGAGGGCTACACTGCCAGAACCACGTTAGGTGTAAGTGCTATCCTCCTATTCATATAGGTGAGAGAGTTACAAATTGACAGTGCGTGAGAGAGGTACACAGCCACCATTGAGAAATATCCTAGCTTCTCAAACAAAGGCTGCTGTGATGAGGGGGATGACGATTCTCTCTGTCACCCAGACTGTTTTATCAAGTATGAGAGTTAACAGAGATATGGTGGTAGATTTAATGGGTTCCTCCACTCCAAAATACTTTTGAGTCACATGATTGTTTGAGTAATACAATTATCCACTGGTTTCACTTTGGTAAGGGCTGCAAATCCATAATCAGAGGATGTAGCAGCTAATAGAACGAAGTCAGGTGTGTGGTATTTGGTAGCTGGTTCTGATACCTACCTGGTTGGGAGTTACAATGGTCCTCAGATAGTAATTGGTGTTATGGCTCTTGAAGCCTTATTTATTTATCCTATATTTACTAGGATTCAAATCAGCCCATTTGACTTTTTTTATCCCCACCTTCACCCCGCTAGATCCAAATCTATGCTTCATGTAGCAACATCTAAGAGCACAGCCATTGCTCTATCTGACCCGAGGCTCGATTTAGCCCAAAATGTTCTACCCAGCAAGTAAATGCCAAGAGTAGAACCAAATCGCCTAGGTGTCCAATTATTTCCTGAGGACGACACTCTGGGAATGCACAGGTTAATTATTTTGAGCCGTTGGTTTGTGATAGCAATGTGACTGCTCCTATACCAAGCAATCCTCACAGTGACTTTGCTTATCGATCAGGAATGCGAAATACGCTTGCTGGCGGGTCAGCAAATGAGACACTGCAAGATCATCCTCTGTCAGGGATGAGAAAGATTGAAACTCTTATAGAGTTTTCAGTAGAAGAGAAGCGAGTGGCTATACATTTGGTGTGATATGTTTTCTCCAATCTCAACAAATGCAGAGTTTGCTATCTTAGTGTTTTGCAGGGATGAAATTAAAAAGCCATGTGGGGGAACATACTGCTGTTTTCCGGAGACTTGGGGATGCACACTGTTATGTAAACCATGCCATTTAACTTTCATACGGCCAGCAACTAAAGATGAGAAGGGTAGAAATTTGGGAGGTCATCGAATTTGTATTGATTTCAGATTTAAGAGAATGCCTGATGAAATAGCTTAAGATTACCCTAATGTATAATGTGTGAGGGTGAGAACCCCGGAATCCCATGTGCTAAAGCTTACAATACAGATTGAGACTCTTGGGGGGGATTCTCGAACCAGTATGAATCTAATGATTATACTCAAAAAATTACCTTTGGACTTTTGGGAATGAGGGAATTGTGAATCCTAGTGGGAAACTTTAAAATAATGCTTAGAAATTCATCTTAGACCTCTAGTGATCTAGATGTAGCTTTGGACTCTTGGGCAGTTCCATTTCCAACAGACATTGGCAAAGGGTTAAGCACAGGTGCAAATTCTTTCACTCAATTTTTAAACTAACATGGCCTAGGCCAGCTCAATGGACTCACCTTGTCAATAATCCTGCATGATTTACCTGTGCTCCTGGGAAAAGGAAAAATGCCATTGACATTTTGATAATATATCTGGCAAATAGGAATTTGGTTTTAAATATGCGCACAATACCACAAACCAATATGTTTTTTTTTACTTTGATGGTTATTGGTATTTTCAAGAAGATAAACAAATATAACATATCAGTAGAAATAGGAACAGTCTCATCTTTCCCCATACCCCTTCCCCTTCCCCATAACCCTACCTCCTCCAATACATTCGCAATCAGCATTCCAGGAGACATGTCAAGATGGATACACCCACAGGCAAGAGTGGCAGTTAGTACCTAGGCAAGGGTTCTACCCGTTACTCACTGAGTTCAACGCCAAACTCCCCTAGTGAGGAGCTCCCAGGGCGACATACACATTAATTCCGGGGGACACTTCAAAAGTTAGCGTGTTAACATGAAGGGTCCCCACTCCAGGGAGAACGCCTCCACACGATCATTGACCATCGCTGCAAGTTCTTCACAAGTAAAGACGACCCATAATTTCGCTATCAGCTGTTCCCTAGAAGGGGTGCCTCTGTCCTTCCAGTTTTGGGACAAGGGTACCCTCCCCGCACTCGGCATTGAATCTACAAGTTTCGGGAGACTGAACTCACCATGTTCACTGTCGTGGGCGCTCAGCAGGACTTGGAGGGGGTCCAGGGCGGGGGAAATTCCTGCTGAGTCCCTGATCCAGCTAAGAACTTCAGCCTAATATAATCTCACCTTTGGGCATTCCAACCACATGTGGTACCATGACCCCACCTGAACACATTCCCTAGGACAAAGAGGGGAGGATCCTAGGAACATCTTTGAGAGGTCTGTGGTGTGCAAATTCCAGCAATGAAGAAGTTTAAAGTTGTGTTCCATCGCTGCTGATTATAGATTACCTGAGAAAATCAGTTTGAAAATGAGTTTCCAAGTGGAGTCTGGGATTTCCCCTCCCTTTTTTCCTCGCAGAATTGTTTACATCTCTGCCTACCATCAATATCTGCAGTTACCAGCACCTTGTATAACCTGGATAGTATACCCTTCCTCTCTGGGGCTTCGTGAATGGTCTCCTAAAAGGGGGTGAGGGGGCGCAAGGCCTCGGGAGCCATTTCCGGTCAGACATGATGCCTTTTAAGCACAAATATTCAAATGCGGTGAGGGAGCTTTTTCCCTGGATTTCGCTAATGGAATTGTATTCAATAACGGATCCACTCGAGAAGAATTGGCCAACTCTCTCCAGACCCATGTCAGACCACGCTTGCGTGGAGCGGAAACCACTGCAACCCAGGATGAAGGGTTCGCCCCCATACTGAGCTCAACAGGGATGGCCAGGAGGAGAGGAGTAGGTTAGCATTTCTTTTCCATAGAAGCCACAGCACAGCTAAGCTTGGGTGGACCTTGACCTGGCTCGGGATCACTCTTTTTTTGGGACCACAGTAGGTCTCTTACTTTGTAGGGTGGGTAACTTCATCCTCCAAGTAGGTCCAATACGTGCCCTGATCATCGCTTCGATGTTCCTGGAGAACCCGTAGCTAGGCCGCTTTGTAATAAAGCCAGAAGTCTGGAAAGCCAAATCCACCCTGGTCTTTAGGAGGGTTAGGGGTGTGTGTCTATTCCTCTGTCTCTTGCCCTGCCATACGAATGTTGCAGTCATGGACTTTAGTTTATCAAAGAAAGATTGCGGGAGGGGTACAGCGAGCCCAGTAAACAGGTAGAGCAGGCGGGGGAGGATATTCATTTTAACCGTCACCATACGTCTGAACAATGACAGCGTAAGGGTGGGCCCACCGTCCCAGATCTAATGTTATTGTTTCCATTAGGAGGGGAAATGTACATCCACGTCATGACAGGTCATTGGGCAGATGTACTCCCAGGTATGGTGTGGCAGAGTTTTCGACTCTCATCCCCCAAAGGGTCCTTTTACCTCTGAAGGTGGGGTCATTCTAACTAATGGGCATGACACTGGATTTGGAGATATTTATTTTCAGGGCTTAGAAACCACCAAACGTGTTAATCTGGTTGAGGAGTTCGGGGAGGACTATTTCGACATTCGTTAAGTAGCAGAGGATATCGTCGGCAAACAGGAAGAGCTTGAATTTGGTTGCCGCACACTGGATCCCTGTGATATCCGGGTTCTCTCTAATCGCAATAGCTAACAGCTCCATTGATAGGGCATGAAGCAGAGAGGAAATGGGTTAGCCCGGCCTCGTACCTCTGGAGAGCTGGAGCGGGGCGTAGATTGTGCCATTTACTACCACTGTTGCTGTTGGGCCATCATAAAGGGCTGCGATCCTCTGCCTAAAGTTATTACCCAAGTCAATTTTTTGGAGGACTTTACCCATATAGCCCCACTCAACTCAGTCAAATGCTTTCTTTGAGTCAGTGGAGACAAGGTAGGCCTTTGTTTGCTGGCGTTGGGCTTCATGCATCATGTCAATCGTCTTACACACGTTATCCACACCTTGACGGCCCGGGATGAACCCCACCTGCTCTCCGTGAACAAAGGAGGTAATTAGATGACTAAACCTATTGGACAGTATTTTAGCCAAAATCTTAACGTCTGTGTTGAGTAGGGAAATGGGTAAATGGGACTGGCACTGAGATGGATCCTTCCCCTCCTTGGGAATGACTACGATGAGGGCCAAAAGCATAGACCTAGGGAGGGAATCCAATACTATTGCCTCATTAAATAGTTTGGCCATGAAGGGGGCTAACGTAGATCGAAAACGTTTGTAAAAATAAACTGTGAAGCCATCCTCCCCGTGGTACTGCCCACTTTCATGCTAGATATAGTTACAGTGATCTCCTCGGCAGCCTGGGTATTGGCAGGGCATCTAAGAACTGGTCTACATGGGATTCGTCACCCGCATACTCAGACTGGTAGAGGGTCTCCTAAAAAACTCTAAACTCTTCCGCTATGTGGGCATCTTCAAGAAGCCACCTACCCCTTATTGGGTGGATCGCTGCCACCCTTCTGTTGTTTCTCTGTTCCCGTAGTCGCCAGGCCAGGATTTTATCCGCCCTCACCATGCTCTCCATATTTTTCTGTTTAAGGAAAGCTAGTTTATGTTCTGTTTGGCCAACCAGTAGGGCTTTAAGTTTGGCTTTGTGTTGCTGGAGTTTTCTCAGGTCACCTGGGAACATCGGACCTTTCAATTTCCCACCCGGCGGCAGGGCTTCAATTTTCCCCCTCAATGTCTTCTCCTCTGCTACCTTTTCCCTTTTCCTCCTGGCCACCATACCTATCGACACTCTTCTCAATGTGGCTTCAAAGCCTTCAAGACTCCCTGAGTCCTCACCTCACCATTGTCATTCAGGTCAAAGAAATCCCTAAACGTTTTCAGTACCACTACCACTCGTTCATTGTCCCGCAGTAGTAGGTCGTTACAAGACCACCTGGATTTTAGCTTTCGTGGAGTGATTTCCTCTATCCTAACCTTCACTAGATTGTGATCCAACCAAGGGATAGATTCTGCTGTGACTTCCAGGACACCACTCCGACAGGGGCTGTCTATGAGGGTATAGTTGATCCTTGAGAAGGAATGGTACACTTTAGAGTAATAGGTGAAAGGGGGATCCCTGCTTCGTATCCTGGTGTAGGAGTCCACCACCCCCAGTTCTTAGTTACCCTGCTGGAAGTACCCTGCTGGAAGCGGGCCGCTCTTTTATGCTGAGGATGTGAAGCTGTGTGCTGGGTTGTTTTTTTTCCTGTCTAGGACGATATTAAAATCACCCCCTATTATCGGGGCCCCCTCCACAAACCCCTGCATTTTGCTCCTGATTGGTTCCCAGTACTGCTCCTGGCCCTCGTTAGGGCAATATATGGAGACCCTAGTTAGTGCTTGACCTCTCACATCTCCTTTCACCATCACAAAGCGGCCATTGGGGTCTCCCGGAAGAGCTTTGGGGACAAAATTGAATTTGCTAGCAACTACCACTGCAACACCCTTTTTATTATTATTATTATTTTTTAGCTAAGTACACCTCTATGGATTTCGCCTTTGGGGATGGGTCACTTCCCCTCAGCAAGTGGGTCTCTTGAAGAAACATAATGTCTAACCTCAGACGGTTAAATTCGCGAGTGGTCAGCAATCTTTTATGAGGGGAGTTCAGACCGCTTACATTGAGAAAACCCAGTACCGTATTGCCTATTGTACTAAACATTTGGGCCTGTTGGCTTTTCCGTTAAGTACTCCACCGCGACTCTACAGTGCCTGGCATCGGATATTGTAGGGCACGTACCGGCCCGTTTCATGGGAACAATCTCCTGGTGAATGGTCTGGAATGTATTTAAAATGACAACCCTGAAAATCCCCTTAAACGGAACTAACCCCCTATCCCCCACCTCCTACTCCTCCCCATCTCCCCTCTGGTGTGGGATTCCGTACGACATTTACAACGTCGCTGGGCCTGGACCTCCTTCTACTCCATCACCTTTGGGCTATCAAGCACAGATTAACGCCTCTAAGCCCCCCCTCCACGCCCACCTCTTCAGGTCCTCTACTCCCTATTCATATCACAACACAACCAACCACCCCAAAACATTACAAGAGGTTAAGTCAGGATCTGGAATTAGGTCTCAGGTTCATTACATCATTGGCCTTCGACCTTCCTGGGAGTACTCGGCTGCTTATCCCCATTCAACTTTCATATGGGTAGATGAGTCTATCGTTCCCCCAGGGAGCAATGCTGGGTATTTCCCATCTCTCCTCTTGGAAAGGATCTTGCAAGTGGGTTGCCCCTCACGGTAGCAGGGGCAATTCCAGGTTCAGCTTCTTAAATTTGCGGTGACCCCTGACTCGAATAAGTGCATCTTTTAATATATTGGGACCTGTGGTCCCCGAGTTGGCATCAGTAGACCATGAACCTACCATTGATCAAAGAAGGATATTGTGGCTTAATTTCATAGGAAGTGAGATCTGAAACTAGTAATATATAAGGATTTACCCTCAATTGAGCAAATGGCCAATCCTTTGATGCTGCCCATTGCTATGTTACTACAGTATGAGCCTCTGATGGTACAGTTCATACCAGAATTCTGTCAGTGGGTGCCGCTCAGTTCCCTGTAGGCCAGTCAGCTACTGAGGCCAATCTAAGCACGTTGACAGCTCTGTGCTCCTGCATGCTGGCCTATATCAGATGGAGCTCTACAGCAGCATCTTTGCAAACCTCATGAAGATGGAGCCTTTTTAGCAGAAGACCCGTATTGTTACTGTATCAAAACCTGACCAGCAGACTTCACTGGAACACCCTGCTGTTCCTGCCGTTGAGTTAGCAAATTATGAGCTGCTGAGGAGAAGCGGCTTTGCTTGCAGAAAGAAATTTGGTCAAATCCCATCTTATTGAATCCTGTTTGAATGCATTATTTTTGTTAATGAGTCTTATAATGCAAATTCGGGGGTAACCCCCACACTCACCCTCACCAACTCCTCGCCCCCCTTTCTATATACCCAACTCCCACCCATCATCTACATATTTGGGGTGAAAAAACGGTTTAAGAAATTAGGTGAAATGGGATTCAATGAAGTGGAATGTGATGAAAGTAGCAGATACCAAAAGAGTGAGGGTTAAACTGCTCAGGAGTTGTGATTATTATGAAAGGGACTCCTGGTTTGATCATGAATAATCTGTGTCTGAGAAACATTTGGCTAAACTATTGTAAAGGGGGTCATACTCTTTCAGTATGTGAAATCTGTGACGCACAAATAAAATTAAGTCTCATATTTCGAGGAAGAAACAAGAATATGTTTTTGAGAAATGTCCGACATTACAGACACTGGTGGAAAGTGGGAACGCAAAAGGATTTTGTCACTAGGTTGCCCATGAGCTAGCTGTGATGGCACTCTCCACATATTGTTCTCAAGCATGGAGCCTGGCATGAAGTCACATGCTCGTCAATGTTCCCTGTTGTCATGCTGGGAATCCTCTGTAAAAAAGAAAAGCAGTTTCGCTTTAGCCAGAAAACTGTATTTCTCCTCTAAACCAATCACTGTCCTTTGGGTCATACTGCCCCCATCCATTGACCGTCATCTCCCCAAGCTCCACATCTGGTGGCCATCTTCAGATTTTTACCGTATGTTTCAGTTTTGGGAGTCCTCTTGTATCGCTCTTCAAGCCCTTTTTTTGATAATTTCAGTTTTTTCTATAAATTAGTCAACCACTGGCAGCGGGGACCCATTTACGGTTAAGATCACATTCTATAGCGGATCTTCTCTCTCAAAGTTTTTTCAAAAGTCCAGGCATGGGCCTAGTTCGCAGCTCGATGATGTCAGAGGAGAAGAGGAATCTCTTCAAGCTCTGCACTAAGTGTGGACTACGGAACATCTACGTTTTTCCGTCCAAGACCAGGAAGGACAGTTACTGCATGTTGGCAGCGTGGGTCAAGTTGGGTAAGGCCTCTGGCTTGGCCTCCGGTCACAGTCATGCCTCATCCAGGACCGGCCGGTCCAACAAGCATGCTCCCTCTGAAAAGAGGTTGAGATCCTTTGAGGATTCCACTGGCCAGAGGATCCAAAAGAAGGGCAAACACTATGCTGTAGATCCCCCTAGGGTTGCCGCGGCCAGAGGACCCAGTTCAGGAAGGACCCGGTTCAGGAAGGACCCGTTCCCTATCTCAATCGCTGTTCAAAGCGAGCCTGCCGGTGGAGGGTCTAACTTCTGTGACAAAGTCCTTCACCTCATTGAAACACTGTTCCTCTTCTAAGGACAAGGGTGTGCAGAAGAGGCCCAATAGCCCGTTGACAATGACTCTGTCTGCCAAGGACTCGTCTTAGTCGATGACCACTCCGTCATCCAAGGTATCTGTTTTGTCCATGGTGACCCTGTTGATGACCACTCCGTTGACGAGCAGGGAGGCTGCATCCCGTCGATTGGCCCGTTGACGACCATAGTTACTTCAGCAACAGGAGCGGCCATTAAGACTGTGGTGTCCACAGTGAGGACAACGGCTACGCCATGAGTGTCTCCTCGCCCACTGACAGCTACGCCCATGACCCCTGAGGATACAGCTGTGCGTGAACAGGCTACCATCATCGCCTCCTTCCCTAAAGATTCG
This sequence comes from Ambystoma mexicanum, assembly GCF_040938575.1. Classification (NCBI taxonomy): domain Eukaryota; kingdom Metazoa; phylum Chordata; class Amphibia; order Caudata; family Ambystomatidae; genus Ambystoma; species Ambystoma mexicanum. The sequence continues at coordinate 1,383,171,052 of NC_090929.1, read as the reverse complement.
GGGTGATTGAAGGAGCTGCTGCCCCCTACCAATTTTCTCCCAGGGTGGGGAAGGTGTCCCAGGCAAGCCTGCAAGTGTCTCGGAGGTGATCCCCATGAATATACATTGGTTCCGATGATGATCACCTGCCCGAAGATTACTATTCTGATCAAGAGGGAAGCCTCGTCCCCATAGCCCAGAAGGGATCACCGAAAGGGGAGTCGGATCTGCCTTTTGGTCCACATTTCAGCCCGGAGCTGGCAACTGCAATCCCAGTCATGCCTCAGCCAGCTGCAAGGTATGTGTCTTTCAACATGGTGATAAGACTCCACACATTGGTGTCTGAGATACAGCAGAGGCTACCAGCTGCTCCAGTCCCTGGGCCGGTCAGTAGTTCTTCCAGAGAGTCCTCCTAGGATGAGTCTGACAAGATCAAGGCGCTCATCAAGCCCGGCTAATCCAAGGCAGCAACCCAGCCCCTCAGGGCCGGAATGCTGGCCGGTGACGCCTCCTCCAGCACCACCCCAGAGACTGTTGATCCCGGTGAGGGAGGTGCCTACACATACCAACACAGGCACGGACACAGCATCGAGCCATGTGGCTGAGTATGACTTTTCTGGCTGATGGTGAGCCTCGGCACGGGTGATCCCGCCAGGGCTTCGGCCCTGGACAAGGTGGGCTTGTTTCATGGCATGCTGTCATGGGACTCTGCCATGTTCAACATGGTCCCGGAAGAATAAAAGAAGGAAGGCTTCTTTTTTCAGCGTGGGGAGTCTTCACGGAAGACGGTTATGTTCAGAAAGGGTTGGAGCTGTTGAGGACACTGAATACCGCCCCTCCCAAAACAGAGATTGTAGAAGAAATATAGGGTGCCGGACTCAGCACCCAGCTACCTGAGATTGCAGCCTTCTACATCCTCTGTGGTGTCTCCTGCCGCCAGGAAGCACTTGGCGAACGCATCATCCTCATCCATGGTGTCTCCAGACCAGGAGGGTGCGGTGGGGAAGTGCATCATTTACAGTGCAACTTCCACCATCAAAACCGCCAACACCCTGGCCATCCTGTTTCGGTATGGTCAGGAACTCTTGTACAAGCTTGGGCCGATAAGTGAAATGTGTTGCCCTTCGGCCTGAAATCACCCGCAAGGGTGTTCACTAAGTGCTTGGCTCCGGTGACAGCGCACCTACGTCTCAAGGGCATCCACATCTACCCTTATCTGGACTGGCTCATCCACTCCAGCTCTCATGCACTGGCAACCCAGCACACGGCAGAGACGATTTGTCTGATGACGGAGCTTGGATACGCCATCAATTATCCAAAGTCCTGCGTGGAGCCATCGCAGAATGCTCTGTTCCTGGGCACCTGTCTCAACACGGTCGCATGCCTAGCTACCCCATCGGAGGAGGGGGTGGCGGCCATCCTGGGGAAGGTTCAGCACCTATCGTTGGTGCACTCCACGACAGTACGAGCAAGCTGTTGGGCATGATGTCCTCTTGCATTCACCTCGTCCCTTTTTGCAGGCTGCAGATGAGATCTTTTCAGGAGTTTCTGGATGAATGATGGCTGCAAGTCTCGGGCTCTTCTACAGAAGAGATCGCCCTCACCCAGGAGTTCCGGCAAGCCTACAATGGTGGGGAGTGCACCCACATCTCATGAAAGGGGCTTCTTTTCAGATCCTGCCGTGCCAAGCAACCGTCACCATGGATGCCTCCCTGGATGGGTGGGGAGCCGACATCGGTGTGTTGCACTCCAGAGGCCTCTGGCTCAGCGGAAGAAAAGGATGGTCACATCATCCTGGAACTCCAGGCAGTATTCTGGGTCCTCATGTCATTTCTGCCGTTGCTGCAAGGGAAGGGGGTGAGAATCTTCCCGGACAACACCACTACCATGTTCTACATACGGAAGCAGGGCGGGACACGCTCCCCAGCGCTCTCCCTATAGGCCCAGACCCTGTGGCACTGATCCATTCTTCAGGACATGTTCCTCGTCCCATTTCACCTGGTGACAACCAAGAACACCATTGCAGACTCATTCAGCAGGGAGTGAGAATACGTCCGGATTATGAGAAACCTGAAGGTCGCTGGGACAAGGCCATCGCTAGTGGATCCAGTTCCTGGGGTGGACTAGTGCGGGAGGATCTCCTGGATGGGGGGTCCTCAGGGAGTGGAACGGGAACACCAACGGGTAAGACACGGTATTCTCCTTCTGTCAAACCCTCTTCTCTATCCTACCATACAGGACTCCCCCCCCCCCCTTTTTCCTCACACAAACACTTTCGCACAGCATGAAAGACAATGGACAAACACTAGAGCTGTTTAGCTGACATGTCCCAAAACAAGGGTCAGGCAAAGTCAGGCAATGGACCGTAATCGCACACACCTGACGGTTCTGTCCCTTCCCCACAGGGATAAAAGGTGGAGCAAGAGAGCACACTATGAGCATGGCAGACCGCACAACGTGAGAGCTGATTCAGCCCGGCAGTTCAAGAGGTGGCGAAAGACGGCGAGAGTCGAGAAGAGACCAGGGGAGAAGTGACCTTGCCCTCATCGACAGCGGCCCATGAAGCCTCAAGAGCAGGAAACGTAAGGCCAGGAACAATATCCTGCGTGTGTTGCACCAGATGTCCATGGTACCCGGGCGACGTCCTCTGCTGACAGCTAAGCCGGAGAGCGAGGCATGGCTCAATGGTACTGGCCTTGACTCTACAGACAAGAAAGCAACGCTGTTCATCACAATCGGTGAGTCGAGGGGAGAGCCGACAAAGAAATCGAACTGTGTTGAACGAAAGTAGCAAGTGGCTAATTGAACTTTGAAAACCAAGCACTGTCACAGAACAGGGGAAAACCAGCAGAGCAGAGTCAGGCACCACGTGGGTGCACGCTCACAGTGATTATCCTATTATTGGACTACAGTAACCAGAAGGCCTTAGGAACAGGTGAAAGGGGGTCAAAGTGGTCATATGGTGGTCTTGTCCAATCCTCCGTACCGTCGAAAGTCTTTGACCGGCAGACGATTAGGAGACCAGGGGAAGTGAATCCTGCATCATAAAAGTTGAACCAGAGAAAAGATTGCCACTGAGAAGATTGTCGAAAGTGAACCCGAACGAGGGAACCGAAAAAGGAGGAGTGGAATCTTGAAGCCCCAGGAATGACAGTGTGTTGACAAGAGTGAATCCGGTAGAGGGATGTCCACACATGAACTGTGTTACAAAAGACATCTGGGGATTGTTGCAGAGAAGATTGTATTGAGATTCGGGAATTACAGAAAAGCCGTTGTGAACTCGAACGAGGGATGCTGACAACTGCCCTCCTTGTCAATTAGGGTCTGAGCCCGGTCGAGGGAGATCCAGGGGTGAGAAATCATCACCCCAAGTTCATTAAAAAAGGAATTGTAAAGTTGTTTCAAGGAGAATATCTCGTCAGGGGTTGGCACCTAGAAGAGGGGGACCCAGGAGTCAAGCCATCACAAAAGACATTCATAGAATAGAACTGTTTTTTTTGTTTGCCAAGAATATCAGACCTCGACAGCAAGAGACTTTTGTTGAAAAGCGACTTTAACCTGATAGCTGAAGCGGAACTGTCGGCTCGTGCTAGAGAAAGCTTGTGTGTGCCGACCTCAGGAGACCCACGTTGTCCCATGAAGAAAACCTGGGGAAGGGAGACCCCTGGCAATCGCATCCTGACTTATTATTTTGAGAACACTTCTTTCTTTATTAAAACCCTATCCAACACTTCTTTTGTATTTAGAGTAAGGATTGACAATAGGTTTTTCTTAGTATATGCCTTTTATTTTGGCACACAGCTCATAGGACTGCCTTCTTTTCATTTGATGGTCAACGCTTGCTCCCTTCTTAGATTTAGGTTTAGTTTAGGCGTTTTTCCACCCTGCATTTACAGTTTAATAAACACCCTTGATCTGTGATCACTTGTCTGTTTTTACTGTTGCCACCATGAGTTCCTTACAGGATCAAGTATCTCTGATCTTCTGCGAGTGGGGTCAACCCCAGATCGACCTGTTTGCGATGGCGGCCGACTCCAGTGCCAGAGGTTAGCCAGGAGGTTCACTCAGCCGAGGTGCCTCGGGTATGGCTTCTCATTCCTGTGGGAGGGGCTTTCCCTGTATGCCTTCCCTCCGATCCCATTACGAGTGATAAACACACTCGGACAGTGTCACTGCAGGATGGTACTCCTCGCTCCGGCATGGCCACAACAGATCTAGTACCTGGACCTTCCTCCTCTGTCAAGGGCTGCGTCCATCTGCCTGCCTTCCCGATCTCCCCGCCAGAGAAGACTGGGCAATTCTGCATCATGACCCGGCATCGCTGAGCCTCACCGCCTGGCTCCTGTAGCCCTAGAGTTTGCCCATTATTCCCTGCTGTTGGAATGTAAGAAGATCCTAGCCAAGGCCAGATCTTCCTCTACATTGTCATGTTACGGCCATAATGGAAACGCTTCACAGTATGGTTCAGCACTCAGAAAATGATGCTGCTGTGTGTCACAGCTCTGCAGCTCCTTCCATAACTGCTCTCCCTGGCCAAGGCTGGCCTAGCTGGTGCTTCCATCAAAGTGCATCTGGCTGCTATCTCCCATTACACCAGGTCGGCCGATAATCCCTCGCTGTGGTTATGCAGACTCGTCAAGGAGTTCCTCAAAGGCCTCTTCAGGACGTTTCCACCAGTGAAGGCTCCTGCTTCAGCTTGGGAGCTCAATGTGGTATTGACTAAACTCATGGGCCCCATTGGAACTAATGCATCAGGCCCCGCTGAAGTTTCTCTTGTGAAAGACTGGACGTTGCTCGTGCCTTGAAGCTGCATGTGGCACGCACAAAGGAGTTTCGGAAGCCGTCCAAACTTTTTGTGAACTTTGGACCTGTGAATAATGGGAAGGCCCTGTCTAAGGCTTCCATATCCAGGTGGGTCTCCGGCTGCATCATGCACTGTCATCGTCTTGCCAACAGTCCTCTTCCAGGCTAGCCGAGAGCCTATTCCACCAGAGCAATCATTGCTACAACAGCGTTTGTCTCTGGTGTTCCCCTGTTTGACATCTGCTGGGTTGCTTTGTGGAGATCCACCCACACCTTCTCGAGATTCTACTGCATCGACAGGGATTCTAGGGAGGACTCCCGGGTCGGGTAAGTGGTGATACACAACCTGTTTACCTGAGGTGAGTCTGTTCCAGGGCTAAGTGTTTTACTTCTGTTGAGTCTTGCCGCCTCCTGTGGATGTGTATATGTACTTGTCATGATGCCTACCCCCTGGCATCGGGACCAAGCCCATCAGCTCCGGGAGCAGGCATCCAGATACTTATTAAAGCCCCAACAGCCCCGGCTGGGGGCTGTTTGGGTTCAGTCCTGGAGCCTTAGGCGCCAGACTCAGACTTTACTTACCTGATGCAGACCCTGCTGCAAAAGAGTCCAAGCCTACATGAAGCCTCGATGGGACTATTTTGTTACAGGGACTATTTTTTACTCGGGCGTGGCTCTAGGGAACTTCTTACCTGGAACTACTTTGGAGGCTATTTGAACCACACCCGAACAGCAGCACATGCTTCGTGTTATTCTGCATCCAGCAGCGTGACGCTCACCGTGCCTGCAGCCAGCATCCAGTCTTCTGCCATACCCGCGTGCCTGCAGCCAGCATCCAGTCTTCTGCCACGCCCGCCTTGAATCCGGAGCTCCTAGAATAAAGAGGAAGAAAAGGACAAGGTTAGAAAACAAACTTATTTCAAATTCCTCACCTAATTCCGGAACCATTTCATCTCCGGACCTGGAAAGTACATCAGTCCTGCAGGCGTCGCTTCGCCAGCTCCAGCACGGCGCCATACACACCAGTTCTCACAGCATCTTTCGATCCGGCACTGTCTCCATTATTTCTTCGCCGTAATCCGGCACTTAGGAGACACAAGAAAAAACAAGGTGAGCCAAGGGAATCAACAAATACAACCTCTTACCACCATAGACTTACCTGATTTACCACCGGCGGTATTATTCCATAACTCTCCACATTTTCATATGCCGCATCTGTAAAGAGGGAGAAAACAACACGTTAACGCATGCAATAGTTACCGGACAAGGTTGGGTAACACAGACTCTAACCTGAATGCCAGCAGCAGCTACGAGACCTTCTTCTCACAAACTCAGTTGCAAGGAAGGGGACAAGAGTGAACATCGGGCACATTGAACTCTTTGAACTTGATACTTACCAATCCCTCCAGGGACTTCAGAGTCAATACTTACCGGAACTCTCCCAACGCCTTCAAACCAGTGAAGTTACTGGTATCTACGCGCCCCTGCAAGACACGCAGGATGGAGGGCTCATCTTTTACGAACATAAGGTGAGGTTACTAAGGGGATATCGGAGGTGATTAGTGTGGGAGAGCGAGAACAGTTGGGAGGCCATCACTAAAACCCACAGGTGGTTAATCCCTGTCTCAACTTGCAGGAAAATACTTCTTCGGGTCCAGCAGACAAGACTAGGCGGGCCAGTCCAGACAGTCATCTCTGCACTACGCATCACGTTGAAGGAGACCACAGCTGTCTGGGTCCGATCGACACCCCTGTGGGGTCCAGGTGAGCGTAACACTAAATCCCTTTCTCCACTTGCAGGAGAATACTTCTACGGATCAAGCAGACGAGATTAGGCAGGCCAGTCCAGACAGTCATCTCGGCACTATGCATCACATTGGTGGTGACCGCAGCTGTCCGGGTCCGATCGACGCCTCTGTGGGAACCAGGTGAGCGTAACAGTACTGACATATAATTACATTCATGAGCATGTGAATCCATGCCAGACCACACTGTCGAGAAGAAACAAGTTACTTACCTGTTTTTTTTATTTAATTTAATTTAAACATTTATAATGCGCACAATAGACCCATGGGTATGATGGCGCAACAAAAGACAAAAACAAGACAAAAACAACGGTGTGCGAAGCAGTGTGTCTGGCTGAGGACGTGAGGACAGATCTCTGCCCATTTCGCTCTTCGTCCTTCGTGGTCTACAAGGGTTGCAGTCCGACTTTAATCTCCATTGACTTATCCACAGAAATTTCTACGTATACACCGCGCATGCGCGGAGCGCTGCAGGTTTGTGCGAAGCAGTGTGTCTGGCTGAGGACGTAAGGACAGACTTCTGCCCATTTCGTTCTTTGTCCTTCGTGGTCTGCAAGGGTTGCAGTCCGCTTTTGATCTCCATTGACTTATCCACAGAACTTCCTACTTATACACCGCTCATGCGCAGAGCGCTGCGCGGTGTGCGAAGCAGTGTGTCTGGTGTCTGGAGACGGGAGGCGAGGTAAGAGGGCCACCCCCGCCACTCCTGCCAAATATTGTCAAGAACTGTTAAAACTGTGTGTATCGCACACTGGTACCACAAGAATCAACAGTACACAATTCACACCACATTAACTACAATTCTAATCGGCACAATGGTGCTACTTTCTCCCACTGAAGCTGATTCTGGCCGTTGGCTACGAAGTAGCAAATCCCAACTGGAGCTCAGCACAAGGAAAGCCTGCCCTACGACAAAGACTCAGGCTGATAATCGGGGAAATCCAGAAGCTCCACCTCTCCAGCCAAACGCTCCGGCCCGTTTCCCAGCTCCGATTACAGAGCTTTGGACCCCAAGAAGACCGTGTCAGCCGCAACCTGTTTCGCCTCAGACTCAAACAGAAGAGGCGGTCGCGAAGGCCTCCACAAACCCATCATCTAGTGCCTCCACTAATACGCCCCTGGAAGCACGGGCGGTGTCGGCAGAGGCCTCGCCAACTAATCCAGGAAGAGATGCTCTCAGTATTTCGCCACAATCGCCCACTTCGTCACCGCCCGGCCGTCTTACCGTCATGACGAGGGACTCCCCGCCGGAGACTGTCAGAGGACAGTCGAGGCGGGGGTCTAAACGGCCGGGGGCGGCTTTCATCAACCGTGGCATCACAAACGTGCAACTTCCAGCAGCGGCCGGCCGCGACCCTTGTCTTTGGGAGGCCAGGACTAGCGATAAAAGTGAGCAGAGATCGGCAGTGGCCGGCCAAGGTCAAACGACCTCAGCGCAAACTCACCAAAGTTTCAACCCACCAGTAGAAAAGCTGAAGTATCTACAGCGACAAGAGGCTAAAATCCCACCAATAATGTCAAATTTCAATGATTCCTGGGCCACAGACAACAAGGATTTAGGGGGTTCCCCAAACAGGAGGTCTGAGGATGATTCGGTCTTCGAGGTGACCACGGAAGAGAACTCGACCCATCAGGACCTAGCTGCAGATCTAAGTGAGCCTCAAGAAAAAACGGTATCAGCCGGGGTTGAGGGGGTAGGCGAGGATCATACCCCCTCCTCTCTGACCACAACCTCAAAGATAAACCCGGCCATAGACCTGCCTGAATCCTCTGACAAAGTCCTGGCGACGGAAAAGGGGCACTTCGCTACGTTACCAAAGAACTCTAAAAGTCGTCTAGGAGCCTAGGTACTAAGAGAAGCGCCAGCGAAAATCATGGGCGACAAGCTGATCTCCAAGAAATATGGGAAGACAGGCCTAAAAATCCCAGGGGGCTTTAAATGTCCATCAGCTCCGTTGATATTGTCCTCATTGAAAGAATACTTTATAAAACGACACAAAAGGAAATTAGAACAAGATCCAGAGCTGTCGGACGCCGAAATCTTGGAGGCTATCCAAGACCCCTCCCCGCTGAGTAAAGCTCGGAAAATGGACCTGAACTCACAGAGGCCTAATCCAAGACTGAAATGGCATGCCCACATTGGAACCAATACAGACCTGACTACAGAGACAGAGAGCCCAGCGAACCCACGTGATAGTATGCCGAAGGAAATAGCAAATCTCCGGGCTGCACGGGGCTCAAGAGATAAAGTTAGCGAACCCAAAGATTCCGCAGTCCTTGAACCAGTGAATGAGCTAGTGATCGCCCAAAACTCAGACGCAGTAGCGCGAGATAGGATTGAATCTATCCGCAGACAAGCACAAGTCGAAGACCCTCACGCATGGACCCAACCGCACATCCAAAGCAACAACAGTAGAATGTGGGAAGAAGTCCCTGTGATAACACAAGACCCAGTGACACCAGCGGAGTTAAGATCATCGGACAGACTATCACAGCACCAAACCGTCAAACACCCCGTACAAAAATAGACGGCAAAGTGACATCTCAGGTCTCTCTGAAAAAGAGACTCCGTCAAAAAAAAAAGACAGACCTGCTATCAATTATGTCTGCATTTACGATAGCAATGAACCCATTTGGAAAACTCTACGAATCTATCCACGAGGCATTGAAAGACAACATCTCAATGATAGCCTCAATGAGGGACAAATTGACCTTCATCGAAGGGTAGCTAACGGCAGTAGAATGTAATTAAAAAAAATATACAAGTGAATTTGGAAGAAAAAATCGCAAATCTGGGGGAAGATCTCGTGAATAGAGGCAAATTGACCCAATCCGTCAAAATCTCGCACTCCATTGACACACTGACCGCAGAAGTGGAAAAGCAAAAGGACTTGGCCCCAATCTTTGCAAAAATTCCATCAAAGCCCTCAGCTCCTCCAACGTCTTTGAACCCAGTACTTGTGCCCACAGGGAACTCTAAGCAGGAGAAGAAGAGCTCTCCACTCAGCACCCCACGCAATATTCAAGCATGCCCATCCGAAAAACTGGCCAGAGGTGTACAGGCGCGTCTTACCAGCCCCTTGGTTGACATACCAACGAAGTCAAAGGAAAAAAAAAACAGACCTCAAACGAGCCTCGGCCTGGTCCGTCACTCGTTCTAAAAGGAAGCGATGACTCGGCCCCCTCCTCAGATCTGCTGAACTTGTCGCTGCATCCAGATCCTGCAGAAGTGTTATCTCTACCAACTACAAGACCAGTGGCTGAACTCTTGAAAACGCTCAACACTCCCTCTGAGCAAGTGGCGCAGCCTTCACAGACAGAGGAAAATCAAAAGGCGAAAGCCTCGCTTCGCCGCGACCAAAGGCCCCGCTCGAACACGCCAAGTGCTATCACTGAGGCAATAAACACCCTAAAGCAAGCCGAACAGGCTTCTAATCACAGAGTGGAGCAGGATAGTGACACAAGACATAAGCGGAAGTTCCAGTTGGGTAGATCCCGAGTATCATCGTACAAAGAGGCCCGCAGACTCAAAAAGGCTGAAACCAAGAAAGAGGCAAAGCTTGCAGGAACGTCACTCTTCAAGCTAGAACAAATCTCTTCAAGAGACAGCTACATGGTCCTGAACAGACGAAGGGTGTTAAAAATAATGGAGAAAGTCGATAAGCTCCACCACCTATCGACGGACGACTTTGCTCTTGTAGAACCCTATCATAGGGAGCATAAAGCCAAGGCATACCTGCATATAAGAACAAAGGCGCTAAGTGAACTGCCTCAAGAAGTGTCGAAAGACCTGCACCTACAACTACTACAGACCCCCGCCTCTGCTTTAGAAGAGTCTGGAAGAGAAAAGAGGGGTACATCAAGAACATGCAATGATCACTCGAGATCAAAGGTTGCCACAAAAGACTGAAGATGGGAAGAGCCCCGGATGAGAAGAGACAGAGAGTGGAGGGACCAGCCAGCCAATCGTTCTCAAAATTGGACCCACAAAAATCACTCAACTGCGACTACTCCAAAAAGACCGGTGGAACGATCCCAGGATGGCCAACGCAGGAGAGCTGAGGTCACACCCCCCCAAGACAGAAATGAATGAAGCAGGGGCAAACAAACCATGGAAGTGCATCGCTGATACCTTCGGTCGCAAGCAGGAGAACTAGCAGCGAGCGCATGATGCCGTCAACTACAACAAGCAGACGGAGAACCTGCTGGTTCACTGCAGCAAGACCGCTCTGCAGATGGCATCATGGAACACAAGGGGCCACCACCACCACCTTACCAGAACGAGTGACGCAAACCTAGCCATAATCAGTGGCGTAACACAAAATGCAGGGGCCCCCCCGCGAGCCATGCTGAGGCCCCCCCCCCCGAACTCAGCAACAAATCACGGGTCGCGCCTCACTCTGGGCTGGCATAGATTATCACGCTTGCGCAAAACGTGCTGCTGAAGGGATATGCAGCACACTGCACTAGGACAAAGATATAAATGTGTTTTAATGCGATATACAGCACACTTTCTGAGAAAAATTGCCTAAAAAGCCAGAGTATTTGCAATTGTTTTGTAGGGTAACACCAATCCAATAGATGCAAGTCACCAACAGTGCACATGAACATGAATGCTTTGCTATTAAAAATGCCATGCCAAAATGAAAACATGTCCAACTGACTGCACAATGTAGACCAGTGTAGACATGTAATAACGTTACAGTGAAGCATGCCAGGCCACATTTAGACATATCTAGACTGGTTGCACCAAAATGCCAATCGAAGCAATTACACTCATCAAGAAGAGAACACACATTCAAGCCTGTGCCTCTAACAACACAGCCAAACTCTTTAAAATCTGCAAGGAACTGGTCAATCCTGTTGCAGTCTTTACCTCTCCTGTTCCCTCCCAGGCTCTCTGTATGGCTCTGTCCTCTCACTTCTCTGCTAAAACTCAGGACATCCTGTGCTCTATCTCCTCTTCCTCTCTCGGACCCCCTTAGGCAATCTATACCTCTCTTCCTCCTTTCTCCTTTTTCTCTCTGACAAGACCTGACAAGGTTTCTAGACAAGTCTGATCTGTGAAAGTGTCATGCAAACAGGTGCTCCCCTGCTCCTCCAGAACCATCAAGGACCATATTGACACCCTCGCTCCAGCCTTGCCCGATTTCTGTAATCACTCTTTCGCCACGGAAATGTTCCCCTCGCCCCTTAAGCATCCCTTATGCACACACTCCTCAAGAAGCTGTCTGCCGATCCTGTCTGCCTGGCAAACTATTGCCCAATCTCCATCACCCCTTTCCTGGACAAATTGTTGGAAAAGCTGGCCATCTCCCAGTTTACTCTTCACGCAGAATCTGTTGGTTGTCTCCATGACCTTCAGTTAGGCTTCAGAGCTGCCAGAGTCACGGAAACTGCTCTCCTGAACACCTGTGAAGATCTGCTCTCTAACCTTGATTCCAGCATTCCTTCTGTCCGCATCCTCCTTGATCTTTCCTCTGCTTTCGACACAGTCAACCACGCCATCCTGATCAATCCTGATCAATCATCTCCATGAGAACCTGGGCATCACAGATCAGGCCTTTGAGTGGCTGACCTCCTTCCTCTTGGACAGCCCCTTCCAGGTCCAACTTGGTCCCTATCTCTCCGCTCCATCTTCTCACCCTGGTTTTTCAACCTCTACTTGGCCCCTTTGGCCCACCTGATCTCTACCTTCTCTTCTAACCTTCATTGTTATGCGGATGACACTCTGCTTTCCTTCAGACTCCCCTCAGACTCCTCCCCTCTCTCGCTCATTCTTGACTGTCTATCCGCGATTCAGGATTGGTGTGCCTACAACGATCTCTGCCTTAATGTCAGTAAGATGGAGATCCTTCTCATTTGGACTCCTGCCCCTGATTTCCCACTCTCACTCTGGCCGCCCGCCTTGGGCCCTCTTCCTTTGCCTACCTGTGAGGCAAACAACCTTGGTGTCATCTTTGACTCCACTCTCTGTCTCTCCTCACATCTCGGACGTCGCCAAAAGTCCCACTACCAACTGCTCCTCCTCAAAGGGACTCTTCCCTTTCTCACTTTCCCCCAGAAGCTCACTGTCTCCAGAGCTCTGGTTCTCTCTAGGCTTGACTACTGCAACAGCATCTTTCTCAGTCTTCCTTCCTCTACTCTCCACCCTCTGCAACTAATCCAGAACAGGACTGCGAGACTTCTCCTTGGCCTCAAGCCCCCCATGGATCGTATCTCCAGCCCTGAAATCTCCCAACTGGCTCCCACTTGCTGCAAGGATCAAGTTCAAGGCCCGTTGCATTGTCCACAAGGCTTTCTGGACCTGGGGCCCACACTACATCCAACGCTCTCTTCCAAAATGTCTTCCTTCTCAAGCCCTTCGCTCAGCTACTTATAACTCTCTAAGGGTTAGATGCTTCTCCAGGCAGAGAGTGGGGGTAGATCTCTCTCCTCTGCAGGTGCCTCCCTCTGGAATAGCCTCACTGCCCCTCTCAAACTTGAGCCGGACCACCTGAAGGACCGGAAGCAGCTCAAAACTTTCCTCTTATCCTCTGCTTTCTCTCTCTCCCTCCCCTGCTGGCCTACCTGTCTGCTGTACTGACTGGTTGCTTGTTACCCTCATGGTCTCACTGAGTCCAGACTATTTCTTGATCATTCACCCTTGCACTGCCTCTGGGCCTACCAAGCACTTAGGGGCTGTAACTGTAACTCTACAGTCCCTTGTTCTCCTTGCTCTAACTAGAGCCAGACTGCCCTGGCTGCACCTATTCAGAGTGTTACTGCCCTGTTTTTCTCTCCCCTCTCCCTTGCAATTCCCCCTCCCTTTCCCCTTGCACTTCTCGTTCTCGCACTTGCACGATCTGAATGACACAAGGCCTAGTAAGATGGTTTGTCTTGTCTTCCCTCCATCTTCCCTCCCTCATCTTGTAACGCCTATAAACACTTGTGTACAGGCGCGTTATAAATGACTTATAACATATAATTTGATCATAGCTACCCAGATAAATATACAATGCTGCAGTAAGAAATGGCTAGACTGGCAGCACCCAAATTGCAGTCTAGCCAGGCAATTCACTTAGCAGGACTGCTTGATCAGGAATGCCCAGTTAAGAAAAAGTCATACCAAACTGAGGAATGACTAGACTGGCTTCACCAAAATGCCTCTCTAGCCACTAATACCACATATAATGCCTGCTTAGTTTGGACATGGACAGCCATTATGATTTGTTGCACAATCCTGCCCCCCACGCATCGCATCCCCTCGCCCTCCCAACCCTACCCCAACCTCCAAAATCAGCTCATGGGCCCAGAATTACCTTCACATCCCTCTTCCTTGTCCCAGAGCTTACATATGAGGCTCTTTGCCTCATAGGTAAGTACTGGGATGAGGAAGAGTGGGACTAGGAGTAATGAAGATTGCAGGTAGCCAAGTCAGGCATTACCTCCATGTACCTCTACCTCATCCCAGTACTTGTGTATGGGGCAGAGGGCCTTATACACAAGTACTGTCTCATACTAACTGGGACGAGGAAGAATAGGGCTAGGAGTAATGAGTAATCAATGCATTAAACACAAGTATTGGTGCAACACCATTGGGTTGACTGGGATTCAGTACTCCCCTTCCCCCCTAAAATTTTGGGCTATGTTGACTCGACCTTACTGACCTTGAAGCAGTTGCCAGACAGAACAGGACATAGATGGTAAATGGCACCTGGGTTTCGCTGTTAACAAGAGCCCAGCAATTACTAACATAAAGCATTTCACTGTTAGTACCTGCATTCAAATGCCACATTTTTTAGGTAATTGAAATCTTGATGTGGGTTTAATACTTGCATGCCAGGGGAGTGATTGGAAGGGTAGAGAAGAAACAGGAGACCACTCGTTCTCACAGCAGTCCATAAGTGGATGATTTCAACCATAAAGGAGAGAGTTAACGGCTTGTACCATTGAAGCTGCACTAGAATATTATCATTAAAATGCATAAAGAAATTAGATGCCCCCAAATAAATAAGTTTGCCCCTCCTCCACTGCCCATGAAGTTAGCGCCTCTCCCAACATTTGAAGGGTTAGCCCCCTGAATGTAGGTTTTGTTGAGCCCCTGACCGCAAGCACACACACCATTCACCATCTACACACATGCACACCCAGCCATCCATACACTTGTGTGCATTCTTTCAGCATACAGGCACACAAAGACAGCCTTCCATACATTTAAGTGTGCACCCTTTCACCATACAGGCACACCCAGGCAGCCACCCGTACATTTAAGTGTGCACCCTTTCACCATACAGGCACACACACCCAGGCACCCACCCACCCATACATTTAAGTGTGCACCCTTTCACCATACAATCCACACGTCGTGGGGTTGAGGGGAGCCCTAATACTTCAAAAAGAAATTGGGCCTCATTAGAACTATGTCGGTCTGGAAACAATGGTACCGGTAAGCTTACCAGCACTGTTGTTTCTGGACCGGCATATTACAGCTCTGCGGGTGGTTGCCGTCCCGCCCGACAGGTCAGACCTGCCGGGCAGAAGAGCACCCACCCGCAGAGTTTTCACGGAAGCACCGTCACTAACAGTGCCGATGCTTCTGTGGTCCCCATTCCCATAGAGACCTATGGAAATGGGGACTTACCATTTGCCAGCGCCTGACTTCCCGGACCGCCGGGGTTGTAATCCCCCGGTGTTACCGGGAAGTCGGGTACCAGTAAATCATTATGGGTCCAGCGGCAACCTGCTGGTAGCACCGGCACGGTTACTGCCAAACCCGTAATGAGGCCCATTGTTTCTTTTTGAAGTCACTCTGACTTCATAAAGAAATTATTTATGTTAAGGACCGAACTATAACAGAAATAATTTATTTGTGAAGGCTTCAAAAATAAACTATTTCTTTTTGAAGTCATAGGGCTCCCCCAACCCCATGACATGAAGGCTTCCAGCCTAGGGTCTTCCATGCCATGGGGAGGGCAGAGCCCTCATACTTCAAAAATAACGTTTCTTTTTGTAGTCACTCTGCCTTCATAAAGAAATGATTTCTGTTAGAAATCATTTCTTTATGAATGCAGAGTAAATTAAAAAACAAAAACATTTTTTTTTAAGACATTTTCTTTTCTTCCAGTGGGGCCCCCTCCCAGGACAGGTGCTGGCGGGGGCCCCCACACCGCAGGGGCTGCAGGGGCCTCTGTTACGCCACTGGCCATAATCAATTTGTATTGGAATCCAGATGGAACATCAACCAAAGCCTTCTGTAACTTAGTAGCCAATACTATTGACGAAATCAGAATCGACCGTGATGTGCCCAATATCATCGTCTGTGGAGATCTAAATGCAAAATGCAGGGTAGCTGTAACAGGTGACAGTGCCCCTCCCAACCTGGCAATGATTGATGAAAGAGGTCGTGCTTGGTCTAACCTAATGAATTCCAGAAAGTTATACAACGTGGCAACACTGCAGGATTGGGGCATCCATATGCCAACCTGGGAAAGGGCGAAATCGTCCGCTAATTTGGATTACATCTTCATCACAGAAGGCCTGATTCCGTTCTTCCTCTCCTTCAAAGTCCAAAAAACCAGCGAAAGCGACCACAACCTCTTACACATGTCGTGGGGCAGAGCATCTCGAGAACTACCCCACTATTTTCCCGACATTAAGTCCAACAAACAGCAAAACCGTCTATGTGTCCGAAAACATAAGAACCTTTGAGGAACAATTATGCAGAAAACAAGGACTCTCAAGTAGAGGTATGGCAGAGACAAGACCTGAATACGTCTCCCTACTGGCCCCCACAAAGTGAGTTTTGCCGGAAAGAAACAGAGCCAACAAAAACACATCCACACGTATAACATCACGGTGGTCGCAAAGCGGAAAGAATTAAGAAATCTAAAAAGACTGGCACTGAAAATTAATACCAAAGAATCTTGGAAAGCCTACTACATTGGAGCAACACTTTACAAAACTCGGCTAAAGCAACAACGCCAGACTCTATATCAGAATGATGCTGAAGCCATGCAAAACGCCTGGGCCTCAAGGAATACGAGAGACTTTTGGTCACTTCTGAAGAGCGCGAATGGCCAGAATGCACAACTGCTTTCCAACTCGGTCGCCGAACAAAAGTGGATTTTGTATTTTACTGAACTCTATCGCCAGTCCCCTACTGTGGTGCCACAGCCGATACCTATGAATGGCGAACCCTGGATCGACTTATCAAACTTGGCAAACATCCTCTGAGTAATTACCAACTTAAAATCATCAAGAGCCCCGGGCCCCGACGGTCTGACAAATATAGACCTGAAAAAACATCCGAGTGCTTGGACCGGAGCGATTGGTGAGCTATTCAATCACTGTGTCAAACAAACAAATTCCCGAGACTTGGACGAAAGCAGTTTTGGTGCCGATCTTCAAAAAGGGGACAAGAGACAGTCCGGCTAATTACAGACCAATTGTCTTACTCGACATTATAGGGAAGATTTTTGCGTCTCTTATGTTGCGGCACTTCAAAGACTGGGCCATGAAATCTCCGGCCGCAGATATGTTCCAAACTGGCTTTCAAAAAGGCGCCGGAACATCGATCAACCTCCTAATCCTCAACATCCTTAAAGCCAATGTGAAGGGAGGGGTGCCCAAAGTCTACATGGCTGTGGTGGACCTGTCTCAGGCTTTCGACACGGTGGACCGCATCAAACTATGGACTAAGCTAACAACTTGGAAGTGCCCTGGCCCGGTACTATAACCGATAATAGCTCTCCATACAACAACATCCCTCCGAGTTCGTTTAAACCAACAAGGAATTCTCTCTGACCAGATTTACACGGAACGAGGAGTCAAACAAGGCTGCCCCTTGGCCCCAGCTCTGTTCAAAGCCTTCATCGGTGACTTGCAGGAGTCAGAAAAAATGGTTCGTTCCTTCCCGCCGAAACTGGGAGACTGCAAAGTGTCAAGACTGTGGTACGCTGATGACTTGATCCTTATGGATCAGACAGCAATAGGTCTGCAAAGACAACTGACCAATTTAACCACATACATGGAAAGTAACAACCTGCAAATCAACAAAAAGAAAACCAAAATTTTGATTTTCACCAAATCGGCCAAGGAAACCCAGAACATTCCGTCCTGGTTTCTCGAAAAGACCAAAATTGAAGTAGTAAAGGACTACAAATACCTGGGCGTCCTGTTCGACAAGTCTCTGAACGACAATTCCCTTCAGGACTCACTATGGGGAAAAATAAGAAACTTGACGGCTCAAACCTGTGCAGTGGACAAAAAATTTGGCAAATTTTCATGGAGACCAGCACTTCAGTTCTACAAGGCTAAAGTAGTGCCATCGATAACCTATGGTATGGCGGCTAACCTAAATCTGCCCTCAGAGATCTGGGCAAAGTTGGAGGGCTTTATGTGGAAATAAGTGCTGGGCTTGCCCAAATCTGCCAGCAATTCGGCGCGACCTAGGCCTTCCATGTTTAGCCTCGTGGTGGCCCTAAGTGCAGTCCAGCTATACAGGGAAATCCTGTCCCCAAGCTCGCTGCCAATTTTCCAGGTTGTGGCATCGGAAATCAAGAAAGGTACTTGTAAACCGTTAGCTGCTTGGGTGAAAAAAGTTCTCGAAAAGCTCAAGGAAGTTGCCTGCTCGGAAGAAACACTAATTACAAATCCAGGACGAGTAAAAGTGAAATTCGAGTACCAGGATTGGATAAATACCAATGAGAAAACTCTGCTATACAAATCTCTAAAGCACCTACCTCCGTCTCATAACCAGTTGAAGGTCCCATTGAAGTATTGGGAAAAATTCCCAGAGAAAGTATTTAGGAAAACTTTCATGCGTGCCCGATTGAATCTGCTCAACACTAGAGAAATCCTGGCTATTCGAGCACGTTCGACTATATCAAATTGTCTGCTGTGTGGAACTGCAGACCAGGTGGAAACCATTCGACATCGTCTTATGTCATGCCCAGCACTAACAGCTGAAAGACAATTGTACTTGGCACCACTTACCTCTGACGTCTCCGTCCTAGACGAAGAAACTGGTTGGTTTCGACTGATGGCAGGCGATTCTGCTAGATGGTACCGGATGGCAGCTACATTTTTAGGAGTGGCACTAAAAAGAGCCAATTCGTCAGATACCATCTTGCCCCCTTGACCTTAGGAGCCTGCATTTAGTCATGCTGAACACGCACGACCAAAAGTGGTGTCCCAAGTACTCCACAAATACTAATAATGAAAGTGACACATTCCTTTTGTAAAAACCAATTTGGTTAAACACAAATAAAAAAAATAAAATAAAAAAAAACATGAAGCATAAGCACTGCACAACTAAGGGATAGTTTCTACATAGGGACAAATCAAATGTTAACAAGGCAGCAAGCCTCGCTAGATGACACCCAGCAACCAATTAAACAAGATCATAGTTAAAGGTAAAAAGTACAGAGAAAGGGTGCCTTTTTTTAGGAAATTAGGTTGCAGTGAGATGCACCTTTAGGCATATAATTGCACTTTCTGTAACTCCTATTCTCCAGCATGGGACTGGCAAACCCACCCTCCTTCCCCTGTGTGGCTCTTCTTGGATCATACTGTCACTTTACGTGCTATACCAAATCTAAAGATGGCCACCATGGGTGGAGCTGAGGGAGATGACTATCATTGGATGAGACAGTATGACCCAAAGGACAGTGATTGGTTTAGAGGTGAAATGCAGTTTTCAGGCTAAAGCGATACTGCTTTTCTTTTTTTTTACCGAGGATTCCCAGGCTGAAGACACGGAATATTCATACGCATGTGACTCGTATTAATCCACACTTGTATGCCACTACCAAACATGAGCTAGACCCAGCTGCCTGATGTTATAGTGGTTCTAGTCCTCTAGGCCTGATACAGTTAAATTTGACCTTAAAAGAAGCAGGGTATGCAATACTTTCCTAACATCCAGACAAGCTCCCTGGCCCGATGGAATACTGGATGATTTGTATTGAAGTGATTTTAAAGATGTTCAAAAGATTTTAAAGATCGGAGTCCGGCTTGATTTGAACATCTTTGATGCAGTTTTGTGGCTAGATACTTTTTTTTTTTTTTTTATTATAAATAAATATATTTTATTAGTTTCATTACAAATAATAACAAAGAGTAAAACAGGTATCAGTGGTGATGATTGAGCATATCAGAAAAAAGATTAAAACCCCAACTGTCCCCCACCCTTCTGTCTCCTCCCCCCCAAGACCACAGTCAGTACTAAGTTCGTCAAGAGTCCATGCTCGGGCCTGGGTCGCCTTCCCCAGCTATCTCGCTCTCCTGTGATTCAGGGTATAACAAGGGTACAGTTAAGGTCACCCAGCGGTGTAGCTCTTCGCTGGAGTCAAGCCTCTGCACTTGGATCGCAGTCTCCCATGCCGCGGTTTCCGCTGCGATCCACTTTGTAAGGTCCCCCCACCATAGGGGCATAGGTGGGCCTTTGGGGCTCTTCCACCCCATGGCTATGCGCCTTTTGGCAGTTATGTAAATAAGGTCTCACAGCCTGTTGAGGGGTTTGTTCTCCCTGCTGCGCCTAAACCTGCCCAGGATGCATACCGAGGGCTCGTCCACTTCGATGTCAATGTCTGCACCGGCCACTCTATCCCTCACTTGAGTCCAGAATTCTCTAATCACTGGGCAACCCCAGAACATGTGGGTCATGCCAACCTTGGGCTCGCTGCATTTGGGGCATGATTGGGTGCACAGCAGATCCCTAAGTAATAGCTGGGGGAAGGCCGGTTGGAGGAGGCGGTTGTCTGTTGTGCCCTCCTCGGCCATCCACCGCACAATGTGTCTCAGCTGGCTGGCTAGGAAATAAAGTTCAAAATTGGGGAACTTCAGCCCACCCCTCTCGTATGGTCTCTGGAGGGTCTCCAATGCCACCCTATGCCTGCCTCCCTGCCAAAGGAATCCCCTACAGAGCTTGTTGAGGTCTTTAAAGAACGCCGGGGGGATGTAGAAGGGAATGTTAGTGAAGTAGTGCAATAGGCGAGGCAGGGCGACCACCTTAAGGTGGCCCGCCCTCCCGGCCACCGAGAGCGGAAGCCGCCCCCAAAATTCCATGGACTTTCGAGAGAGAGTCTTTGGCCCTTACGGTGTTAAGTATATGTTCCGTGCCGGGGGTCCGATGTATGGTTATCCCCAGATATTTAAACAATGTCGCCTGCCATTCGAGATCTAGGGGAGGGAGGGGCCCATAATGATCACTGTGTAGTGCGGCTAGGGGCTAGAGGCAAGATTTATTTTTGTTAATCTGGATCCCGGTATGCTTATGTAAGCTGTCCAGGGTTTCAAGAATGTAGGGTAGGAGGTGTTCGGGGTCCTGCAAATATAAGAGGGTGTCGTCCGCATACATGGAGACGAGATGAGTTGTCCCATCTATGGTGATGCCCCCATCACCATAGTCCTGTCTCAGGTAGGCTGCTACAGGCTCGGCTGCGATGATGTACAGCATGGGGGATAGGGGGCATCCCTGGCGGGTGCCTCTGTGTAGGGACCATTTCGCAGAAAAGGTTCTATTAGTTCGAACTCTTGCCGTGGGGCTGGCGTAAACCAGCTGGGTCCATTTCAGAAATACAGGACCAATTCCCATCTTTGCCATGGTAGCATATAGCCATTCCCACCTCACGGAATCAAAAGCTTTGGTGGCATCCAGTGATGCCACCGCAAGTTTCTGTGGTCTTCCCTCGGTACTATAAATAACGTGATGCAGCCTACGCAGGTTCTCAGTAATGGATCGACCGGGGACGTATCCGGTCTGGTCTTGATGGATCAACAGTGGGATCACTCTGCGCAGTCTGGAGGCGAGCAATGCAGTGAGGATCTTGCAGTCTACATTTAGCATGGAGAGGGGCCTGTATGAGGCACAATCTGCTCCGTCCTTCCCAGGTTTGAGTAAGGGTATTATCACGGCCTCGCTCAGGGAATTCGGGAGGGTGCCACGCTCGAAGGCCTCGTTATAGACCTGGGCCAATATAGGGGCAGTGTTTCCTCGTAGGTTTTATAGAACTCCCCTGGGAGGCCATCCGAGCCCGGGGTCTTCCCAGCCGGTAGCGTTCTGATCACCACCTTGACCTCATCGAGAGTGATGGGCTCATCGAGAGTCTCGGCCATATGCGGGTCTAGTTTTGGCAAATCGATGACGTCAAGGGCGTCCTCGATCCCCGTGTCAGAGGGGGGGGTCTCGGAGTACAAATTATGGTAGAAGCTGGAGAAAACCGAGTTGATTTCCGGTTGGGTATGCACAGTAGTGCCATCTGGTGCGAGTATGTGGCATATGGGCGGCCTGGGGGTTTCCCTTTTGTAGAGCCAGGCTAAGAGTTTCCCGGGCTTGTCTCCCAGGGCATGGACTCTCTCCGTGTTTTTGGCGTAGCTTAGTTTACCAAGGGCTTCCCAGTGCTTTAGGCAGGTTTGTCTAAGTTCGGAAGTTTTAAGTAAATGATCGGGAGATGAGTCAGCCCTGCCCTCGAGGGTGCGCAGGTCTCCCTCGGCTTGTTCCAACAGGGTTGTGATGGATCTCTGGGCGCCCCCAACTGCTGCGATCATCTCACTGCGCATGACCACCTTATATGCCTCCCAGGCGGTGCCTATGTATTTAACGCTATGTAGGTTGTTCTCCCAGTATTCTTCAGTCTCGCCTCTAATGTGCTCTCTGAATGATGTATCAAGTAGAGCTTCGGCTCTCAATCTCCACATGGGTATGGGGGGGTCTAGGCGGGAACACCTCCCAGGTGACCAGCAGGGGAGAATGATCAGACAGCACTCTTGGCAAGTAATGCATGTCAACAAACATAGACTGCTGTGTCTGGCTGAGAAAGATATAATCTAACCTGGTATGCACGGCATGTGGGGGGGGAGTAGAAGGAGTACTCGCGTTGCCCCAGGTGCTGGTCCCTCCAAATATCACTTAGTTGCAGCTGGTGGACTAACCTGGAAAGTATTTTGGCCGGAGGGGAGGGGCGGTCGTGTTTGTCGTCGGATCTGTCCAGCAAAGGGTCGAGGGTGCAGTTATGATCGCCCCCCCATATCATAAGTTTGTCCATATACGGGGTGAGCCGTGTGTAAAGGGTGTGGAAGAAGGTAGTTGCGTCGTGGTTGGGTGCGTAAGTGCTGACCAGGCACAATTCTTTACCCTCAATAGAACCACAAACCACAACCATTCTCCCCTCGTTGTCTGATTTAGTGCTGGTGAGCCTGAATGGGACCGTGGGGGCAATCCAGATCAGGACCCCTCTGGCATAGGAGGAGTATGTGGAACCCACTAGGGTGCCGCACCAAGTTTTGGCCAAGGCGTCTAGCTTTTTGGCAGACAGGTGAGTCTCTTGGAGCATGGCGATTCCGACCTTGCATCTCTTCAAGTAGGACTGGACGCGTCGTTGTTTGACAAAGCTGTTCAGGCCTCTAACGTTCCATGTGACGATCTTAACTGTGTCAGCCATAGTTGTTGCGTAGTCGGACGAGTGGGGCCAGAAAGACTCTGAGTCTTATTGATGCTGAAATGCATGACGAGTGCTTCCGTGGTCTTGGTGATTCCTGTTTGCAGTTCCCAACTATAGTAATAACTCCCCGTTTCCCACCCTCCCCCCTTAACTGTAAACAACCCAAACATAGAACTAGCCCAGCGACGTTACCCTCGTTATGACAATCCCGTTTCCGCTCCGTAGGACCATGCATGGGTCACTAGGTGCCCTACGGGTGGGTATGTACACCCAAAAAAAAAGGAAAGAAATTTCCAGGGGGAGGAGTGGACCTTGACTCGAGTGTCTCCATATCAGGATCCATTCAGCTGAGTAGGGGGCTCATTCCGCCCGGCGGAGGTGGGTGAAGGCTGCCTGATTGCTGTCGAAATGACGGGAGAAACATTATCTAGGTTTCCGCTTTCTTTCTTCGATGTCAGGAATTTGCTGTCCATCCATCCATCCAGTCTCTGGCCTGTGCCGGAGTTTCGAAAAGGTGTGCCATGTTGTTGTGCAGCACTTTGAGTCTCGAAGGGTACAGGAGCATGTAACGCAACCCAGCTGCCTTCAATCTGGCCTTTGTGTGTATAAACTGGGCTCTGTTCATTTGAACCTGCAAGGTGTAGTTAGGGTAGATTGCAATTGTGGCATAGTCTCGTTTGATTTGACCACCTGCTCGAGAAAAGACTAGGATCACTTCTCAATCTCTGTAATTCAGGACTTTCGCGATCACCGGCCTGGGTGGAGCGCTCGGCAGAGGTCTTTTAGCAAGGGATCTGTGGGCCCTTTCGATAGAGAAGCCTTGGGAGAGTTTGCCAGCTCCCACCTCTTGCAGCAGGAGGTTCTCAATATAGTTAGTGGGGTCGGAGCCCTCGATACCCTCAGGTAGCCCAAGGAGACGAATATTGTTGCGACGGGCTCTCCCCTCCGCTTCCTCCACCCTGTCTTTCAAATTCTTGACTCTTTGTTGGAGCTCGTCTACGTCTCGGAGGAGTTGCGTTTTGGATTCAGTATTTTCCTTGACCTGTATTTCGAGCGCGTCAGTCCTACCGGCCAGAGAGTGGACGTCTTGGCGCAGAAGGCCCAGGTCAACGGCAACAGCATCGATTTTGTGCTCCATCGTTGTTTGTAGAAGTCTGATGGCTTCGAGGAGCTGGGTGTTGCTGGGTTCAGGTGCTGCCGGTGCTGTATGGTCCGATTGAAGACTTGTGGGCACACAAATCGTGCTCTCAGGGTTTGGAGATTCGCTGGCTGCGTATGTGTCCTGGGTGGTCTGCCGTTGCCTGGGCCTGTTACTTTTACCAGCAATCTTGTGAGCGCACAGTTCTCTCGCACCAGGGGCGCCGGTGGTAGGCCACCAATAAGAGGCGCGGCGGGGTTCCTCGTGCTGTCGCCATGGGGCCCAGGGCCAAGATGAAGGCGAAGGGGGGGAGAGGCTACAATATCTGGGCGTCGAAGCTGGGCTTCGCGCATCCCAAGAGGCAGGCGTCAGGTTTCGGCAGTGCCCGCGCCCCGTCTTGTGGGTGAAGGCCGCGTGGGAGGAGAGTAAGCTGTGGTCGTCTGGGGATTCACCAGTTCTTGTGGATGTGGAGCATAGGGCCTGGGTCGCTCCCGGTGTCGGCCGAAAGGCGCAAGGTGGTGGAGTCAGCTTCAGCGACACTCCCAGGCGCAGATACGCGTTGGCGGGGGGGAGGGGAGACGAGGCCCAGGTAATATGCGGTCGCAAGTCCTCTCTCACTGGTTACCCCCCGCCCTGCTCACCTTCGCGGCTCCGGCCGGCTGCAGGTCTTGTCAGGGCTCCGCGGGGCCCCGCGGCTGCGGGCAGGACGCCGCTGGATGGGGGCTCAGTGGGCGGGTTGCTCTCTCTCCTGACCCCGGTTGTTCCGGCTCCCCGGCAAGCCCCTATGGACGACGTCCTCCGCGGTGCAGGCGCGCTCTGGTCCCTCGAAACTCAGGACGCGGGAGCCGCCATTTTGGTTCTCGGCTCTGGCTCTTCTCGCTCGACGTACGTCGATGTAGGTTGTCTCCAACCATCTGAAAGACGGATCAAGCGACAGTTATTGAGATCCGGCGACGAATGGTGCAAGTTGAAGCTTTTAAAAGTTAGCAGAAATGCATGAAAATCAGCTTATGATGGCACATCGGCGCGGAGCTCACAGGAGACACGTCCGCTCTACATGGCAGTTAGCCACGCCCCCTTGTGGCTAGATACCTTGTTTATGGTATACAGCACTAATTATTGCCATATTTAAAAATGGGATAGTACCAAACCATGAAATTATCAGCCCATTTTACTTTTGAATAGTCTGTCTAAGATTTATTTTTAATCCTTTTAACCAAATTGGAGGTCTTTGTGGTTGGATAATAGCCATAAGAGAGCCCCAGAAGTCTTCAACCAATGTTTTAGATTATATTTTTGTTAGGTAATATGGGGTGTTGAAAAGGGGCTCTTTGTGTATTGCCTTCACCTCCATGAAGGTCTCCAGATTCTGTTAAGAGAGAATCTTTGTCTATCTAGAAGCAAAAGGGTATACAAGCAAGACATATTAGTGATCTACAATTGCTCTATGGTTGCAGACATGTCTGTTTGGTTTAGGAATACAGCTGAGACAACCAAGTTATTTGCCAGCAATAAGGGTATTTGACAAGGCTGTGGTTTTGTAGCTTATTTATTGATGGGGTAGTATATGTTCTGATCATAGTGCGGGCTGATGTCCCAATGATAGTCCAGTATCTGTGGCCATCCTATTATATGCAGATGATGCACTGCTGATAGTCAGAATGGAGTTAGTGTTGAGGCTTTTCTTCTATGCCTTTTGATTCTGTGCTGAACACAATCTAGTTGTGAAAGACGCCAAAACTAACACCATGAAAATGGGTGCCTGGAAACCACCTGTAACATCTTTATACTGGGTGCATCCACCGTTGAAGTAGTAGGCTCTTGATTGTTGGAAATGGGTATCAGGCCCCGCATGCTGTTCCAAGAAGCTACATCCTTATATTTGAATCCCTCAAACTCAATTTCTCAAACTCACCGGGGGAGTGTTGATTCAGTACTGCCTGGCAAGGTTCACTTAAAGAAACAAAAAAAAACTGTATTGGTGGCCTCCTTTGGCGCTTTAGGGTTACTCTGCTGACTGAAGCTGCCTCAGATGACTAAGAATACATTTTTAAATTCTTGATGGCGGTGTCTTCGGCAAAATAAGTGCTGCCCTACACTGGAACTGGGCTTCAGACATGCTGATGCCTCTATTACTATTAAGCCATTTTTCTTGGTGAATTAGAATGTGGCCAAGAAATGCAGATGATAACTATAAGATACATTTGAGTGCGATGTTGGCCTTGCCTCAGAAAAGAAACGTCACCTATTTTTTCCATGTGAAGATGGCTTTATTGCGAATAGGTCTTCGTGATTTGTGTTTCAAACCTGTTACGCTAAATTGAAATTGTGAGAAACCTGAAGGTATTCTCACATTTTGTAACTGTGTCCTTTGCTCAGGTGCCCAGGGAATGGCCATCACACATGGATCCTGACCCTGGGGGCGTACAAGCGAGAGGATCACCCGAGTAGGGGGTCCTTGGGGATTGGGACGAGGATGCCTGAGGGTAAGACAAAGTACCCCCCGCCTCCCTTCCCAGTTATCACCCTACTCTCCCTCAACCTTTGTTAGGGAGAATTCTCAAAATGTGCTAATTCCTCTCTACCTTAGAGACCCCCAGCTCTTTTGCTGAACTCTGGGACTCTGTACTTTTTAATTCTGTTTGTTTTCTGTGTTTATTTTCTTAAGTTATGGAGTTTTAACCAACTCCAAAGGCATCATCTTTTTTATTTGTCTCACACAACACCCTCAGTGCAGTGACACAGGGGTGTCTTTTAGACTTCCCAAAGGTTTAAATACCTTCTCTGGGATAAACTACTGTTTCCCACAGAATGCAAAGTGAAATTGACATTACTGATCTTTTCCAAATCCATAGAACCAGCACACACCACCTTACAATGGAGTGCTGGAGGGGTTACATAGTATCCCCTGTGTCTATACACTCATAAAGCAGTCAAATGCTACCCTTTCCTATTGAAAAGGCTGGTGGCAGTGGTTTTTCAATGAACTACCATCATTTTTCGCGACGGTGAACACAGGTAGCTAAAAATCACGGGAGCCATGTTTTTCAAGATAGTGCCTTAAGCCCCTTTGTTTAAACAGGTCCCGAACTTTTTTTTTCGCCATTTCTTTTTGGAAAGGTCCTTCTAGTGTTTGTCTCTGTGCACCAAACTAGGTTTGGACCCTTTGTTTGTGTGCCTTTGGCGGGCTTCAGGACTCAAGTCCGCCCTTGGCGTCTAGGTGTCTGGGGTGGGCAGGAAGTGAGGGAGGTCACTGAAACTCCCTGTGCTTAGTCTCCTAGGAGACCCAAATGCACTCTGGCATGATTGGCTGGCTGGCTGTCCGGCAAGGACAGCCACCCTGCTGGGTGAGTGACAGCTTGGATGGAATGGAAGGGAGAAAACTGTTTAAAAGGCGAGTCTCCAGGACTGGAACTAAAGAACCGAAGACGAGCTGGAAGAGGACTGCTGCTGCAACCATTGGACAGGGTTTGTCCGGTGAAGCCCTGCTGCAGGCCCGAATTGCCGAACTCTATTCGACAGAGAAGCTCCTTCAAGGACTGCTTCTTCCTTTGAGTTGGTGGGACCAATCAACTTATAAGACATCTGGATACCATTCTCGAGGCTGGTTAGGTTTATCCAGGGAGAGGGACACCCGTTTGTGTTCTTGCATCTACAGCTACTGGAACTGAAGTGACTCCATTTTGTTTGCTTTCTTCAACGATCCCGTGCAGTGCAGGAGTCCCCCAACGTCCTCCCTCTTGTCCCCACGACTGA
This sequence comes from Ambystoma mexicanum, assembly GCF_040938575.1. Lineage (NCBI taxonomy): Eukaryota > Metazoa > Chordata > Amphibia > Caudata > Ambystomatidae > Ambystoma > Ambystoma mexicanum. The sequence continues at coordinate 1,383,143,147 of NC_090929.1, read as the reverse complement.
GGCTCAGGAACAGCGAGATCTACAGGAACTGCCAGGAACCACGACTTCAGCAACATTTGTTTTCTTCACAAAAAGGTACTGTGCCAACCCGATTGAGAGAACGCCAATCTCGCAGAGAAAGTTTGTGAAACTTTCCCAACTTGCAGGCCTAATCAGCTTGTGACTGCCCAAATAAATCTTTTTCGCCTAAACTACTTCTGAGAACTTTTGCAAAGACTTTACCGTTTGATACCAGAACTGCCCTTTCCTATCCAGAACACTAGCCCATTGACTTTGGTCTGGCCTATTGACTTGAGTTGAACTATTCTGGTGAGCTGAAACTATTTGCACTGCCTAGAAAGTATATATAATCTATTTTGCTTACTTTTGTCCTTTTTGCTCACTACTAAGTAATTGAACTGCCCATTGGCTCTTTTTCAAGGGAGTTCACACTGTCTCAAAAACCTAGAGTTTTGTGTTGAAGTGTATTGGTCTATAATATTAAGTTGTCTTCTTCTAGTGAAATGTTTTATAAATGATTGTGTAAATAAATTAATAAGTGTTTTACCAAGAAACCTTGAGTACAAGTGTCTACTTGAACCACTGTGATTGAATGTCCTTTGTGTAACTACTTGTAGTGCTCACATTCACTCTTGAGATAAGCCTGGCTGCTCTGCTCGCTACCAACAAACTGTGTGGTACAGACTTATACCAAAGGTTGGTCTTGCTTACACCTGTAGTCCTAATTGTGTGGGGTGGTCCCAGAGGGTACTGCATGCAATTCTGCCTAACAACCTTCATGGGTGAGACGCGGAATCCCAACGGGACGATAGGCAAGGAGGGACGAGGAAGAGGCGACCAGGAGTAATACAGATTACCCATAGGAATAACATTGAGATGCAGGGAGAGGCCTACTACATTTCACCACTAGGCTTTCCCACTAATAGGCAAGGTCAGGCACTTCACCATAACCAGGCACAACTCCATTTGACTCTCAGGGTATAACAGGTGTAGTTCTTCGAAAGGAGATGAGAGAGTTGGGGTTGCTGGACAGAAAATGGAAGCCAGATTGCAGGAGACTGCAGCAGGAGGAACCCGGAACATCTGGAAGAGAGTGGGACGTCAAGACTCTGACCCGGTGTGTCAGAACGGTTGCAGTGTGGCGAGGGAGCCGCAACGAGGCAATGGGGGGGACAGAGGGAAGACAAAGACAACAATCTTACTAGGCCAGGTGACATTCAAATTGTGCCAGTGCATGGGGGGGGGGAGTAAGTGCGGGCATGGTAGGGGGATGTGCAATACATAGGATAACAGTAAAGAATAAATACAATAAATAAAAAACAGTAGGTAAAGTGCAGCCAGCTAGTGGCAAGTGCAGGAGTAAGTGCAGAAGTCAGGTGTCAAGAGATGGTGGGGACTGTAGGGAGACAGAAACAGCCCCCAAGTGCAGGGGTTGTCTGGGAGGCAGGGCAGGTGTGCGGCCAGCAGGGGAGGAGACCTGGGCCTGAGATCAGAGGGTAGCCAGGTGACCTTCAGGCAGGAGTTCAGCAGCAGAGAGAAGGAGAGAAAGCAGAAGCAAAGAGGAAGGTCTTGAGGTGCTTCCGGAACCGGAGATGGTTCTCCTCAAGTTTCAGGGAGGCGGGGAGGCTGTTCCAGAGGGAGGCCCCATCCGAAGAAAGAGATCTACCACAAACTTGTTGCTTGGAGAAGCGACTGACCCTCAGGGAGCTGGAGACAGAAGAGCGAAGAACTTGATAAGGACATTTAGGAAGAGAGAGTTGGAGGTATTGAGGCCCCAGACCCCAGAAGGCCTTTTGAACAATACAGAGGGTTTTGAACTAAATACTCGCAGCCACTGGGAGTCAGTGCAGAAATTTCAGTCCTAGAGAGATACGATCCCTGGGCTTGAGGCCAAGGACGAAGTCCTGTTCAGGATGAGTTTCAGAGGGCGGAGAGTAGAAGCAGGAAGATTTAGAAAAAGGATGTTGCAGTAGTCCAGCCTAGAGAGACCCAGAGCTCTGGAGACAGTGAGCTTCTGGGGGAAGGAGAGGAAAGGAAGAATACCTCTGAGACGGTGCAGCTGGTAGTGTGACTTCTTAGCGATATCAGAGATGGGAGGAGAGAAGAGTGTGGAGTCGAAGATGACCCAGAGGTTTTTAGCCTTACAGGTGGGAGAGGGCCAAGGGAGGCCGGCCAGAGAGAGACAGGAAATGAGGGAGCAGGTGTGCCGATGAGGAGAATCTCTGTGTTACTGGCCTTAAGGCAGAGATTTTTGGTGGCACACCACTCCTGGAGAGCAGACAGTCAGAGATGAGAGAAGGAGAAGAGGTGGCAGAAGGGAGTCTGAAAATGAGCTGAGGTCGTCCGCATAGCACTGAAAGTTGGGGCAGAGAGCAGCAATGCGGTGGGCAAGAAGTGCCAGGTATTGGTTGAACAGCCAGGGGGAGGGGTTAGACCCCTGGGGAACACCACAGGTAGAGATAGAGATAGAGGAGTAAGGACCCAAGTTGGACCTGGGAGGGTCGATCAGAGAGGAAAGAGGTCAGCCAAGCAAGGGTCTGATCAGTGATACCCAGGTTATCACAGAGACGGTTGAGCAGGATGGGATGGTTAACCGTGTCAAAGGCAGAAGAGAGATCAAGTAAGGTGACGACAAATGGGGTATTGGAGTCAAGGTTGGAGAGCAGGTCTTCACGGATGTTCAGGAGAGCAGTTTCCTTGCTTCTGGCAGCTCTGAAGCCAGACTGATGGTCATGAAGACAACCAACCAAATTGGTGTGAAGATTAAGTTTGGACATGGCCAGCTTTTCCAGGAGTTTGCCCAGGAAAGGAGTGATGGAGATTGGGTGGTAGTTGGCAGGGCAGGAGGGGTCGGCAGAGGGTTTCTTAAGAAGGTGCACAAGGGAGTGCTTCAGGGGGGAAAGGAAGACTCCAAAGGTGAAGGAGTGGTTGCAGACGTCAGTCAAAGCAGGAGCCAGGGTGTCAATGTGGTCCTTGATGGTTTTAGAGTAACTGTTGAGAGCCTGTTTTGACGAGACTTTCATAGATCTGACTTGTCTGGAAACCTTGTCTGGGGAGAACAGGGAAAAGGGAGATGGAGGAGAGGTGGTCACAGAAGGGCCAGAGGAAGAAAGGGGAGTAGAGGGAGGAGGAGAGGGAAGGGAGAGAGAGGACAGGATGTCCTCTGAGTTTTAGAGATGACATGAGAAGCCAGGACCGTGCAGAGGGCCTGGGAGGGGACAGGAGAGGTAGAGACTGCAGCAAGATTGGCCTGCTCCTTGCAGATTTTAAAGTGTTCGGCAGAGTTGTTGGATGCCGCAGAGACACAGGCTTCAATGAGGTCTCTCTTCTGGATGCGGACAGAGAGCCAGTATTGCCTTTGGAGCAGGCGGCAGGCCCGTTTGTCAGAGGATGTACAGGAATCACGCCATTTCCTCTCAGCCACCCTGCACTTGCGTTTAAGGGTGACGAGGTCTGAGTCATACCAGCAATTACACTTAGCTTTGGGCTTCAAGCGGATCCTCGTGATAGGGGCAAGAACTTCAAGAGTATCTGATATAGCAGAGTGGAGCATAGAAAGGGCTGTGTCAGGGTTTGAGTCAGACAAGGTATCCACGCCAATGTAGGTATCCATGCCAGTGCTCGTTTCTCTGTGATGTGTGGCGGTCCCAGTATTGTCTGAGGGGCAGGTGGTGAGACCCTGACCTCGACCCACAGATCCACGCTACTTGGTCGAGTTTCATGAGAGAAAGAGAGAGAAACTCAGTAGCATGCAGGTGGCTGGAGCGGGAGCAGAAGCAATGAAAAGCGGAAAGTGAAAAGAAAGCAAGGAACATGAAGAGTAAGTGCGCTAGCAGCGTGAAAACAGAAAAAGACAGAGTGAATTTAAAGAGAACAGAAAGCAAAGAGGGTGCAAGCGACCTGAAAGCAGAAACAGAGTGTGTAAGAGGCACGGTAAAGTGGAAAGAAGGTGCAAAGGTGCACAGCAAAGTAGAAAGTCTGTAGGAAGCATGCTAAAGTTGAAGTGTGCAATAGGCAAGACTGGAAAATAAACATGGGCAGAGTGAAAGAGGCAAAGTAAGGAGAAGGTGCTAGAGAATAAGGAGAGTGGTCAGAAGTCGAAGTGGTCGCCCATGGGAGGAGCAAAAGGCCAGCGTTCTCGAAAGTCTGATACTACCCCATGAAAGAACTGTGCGTTGAACGGTACATCCTGACAAGGTGAGAGCAGAGAGGCCAAGGCTTGGGGAAGGGAACCCAGAGAGACCTAAAAGAAGGCAACTGTGAATCAATTTTGAACTAAAAAGGATTTAAGTTTGGGGAAGGGACCCCACCCCTCCTCCCAAGAGACCCACTCTGAGACATTGTGAACTTTACAAGGAGAGGCCTAGACCTGGGGAAGGGAAACCTGGGAGGCCTAACAGGAACTGTGTTTTTTTTGTTTGGAAATGGAGGGATCGAAGTTTGGGGAAGGGAACCCCCGAGAGACCCTGAAACATTGCAAACATTATTGACTTTCTGCTAGAACACCAAGTGGAATGTTCAGAGAGCAACCCTTTTTCTTAGAACTATTATTGAAAACTGGCAGAACCCAGATCACATTTTGTTTACGAGTGAGGGCAAGCATAGGTTTTGAAACAGACAGACTTTGGTTTTGGATTTCTGGACATTGACGGCCATTAGAAGCATCGTTTGAGGGAACAACCCCCTTAGAGTTGGGGCCAGTTACGCATTACACCAACCCAACAAAGTTTTACAACAAAGGTTTTCAAACTGTTACTTGTGTATCTGTGTCTCTCTTGATACCATGCCTGCCTCACAAAAAAATGCAGATTTATTGTGAAGAAAGCCTTTTGGATTTTTCACAAAGGTATCGCTATTGACAAGCTCCTAAATTCAAGGCTAAATCTTGATTATCTGGCAGTGAAATTCTTCTTTGGTTTTGAGCCCTATTAATCCCCTATACATGATTCCTTATATTTTAAATTCTGTCTGCAGATCCTCTAAGTTCTTACACTGGTCAAACAAGAGCATTATCATAACTGAACAGTTCTGTTCATGTGAGCTTCATCCCATTGAAACAGTTAATCACTTATTATTCCTGTCCCCCTTTTATTGTATATTGGTCTTATAGGTTATCTGCTACCTGTTAGGGCTGATGGTTTCAGAACTCTGGCAGCTGCATATTAACTTTGCAGGTGCTCTGACAATGAGGCAGCACAATTTGCAATCAGCCGTTAGGAAATGCAGGCAGAGCAAAATCCCTTTTGATGCTCGTTGTTTAAGTAATATGCTGTATTTGTATACTAATGGATAACCAGCTGTTTTCTATTGTATCATTTTTTGATCTTTTTTGTAGATAATAATGAATATTGTTTGTGTGATATATTTTTATTTATTTGCATTTTTAAAGCGCTCACACAGCCCAGGGGCATTGAGGCGCTGTTACAGAATATTTAGTTGTTGTCTTAGTTGCACATTTATAACGTGCTTAAATACCCAGAAGTTTCTAAGCGTGGACCCGGCGATCGAACCTGTGTCGCTTCGTGACGTCTTGCTTCCAAGGCGAGCACGTTGCCACTGAGCTATTCTGCCGGGATATATTCAACCTTAAGAGCAGAAATGTATTTATTACATTGTTTATGATTTATGCAACATTTGGTAAGCCTCTGGTAAGCAATGAAATCAAAATCTAAGTAGGTCGTCATGCCCCCTAAACCCAGGAAGTAGTTTTTAATAAAAAAGAAAAGGTGAATAGGTTCATAAAGTCTCTTGTGCATTCCCAATCTATTTCAGCTTACTAGTTCTCTCTTAATCATTATGGCTGCAGAATAATTGTGTCCTTCCTAAACTGTTTCTTCCATATATATGGTCATACCTGAAACTACATTCCCATTCATCATGAGTGATTTTATCATCACAAGTGACAGGTAAAAGATGCTCAAAAAAGAAATGTGAGTGAGTTAGATCATATAAACAATGAATACGCTCACATAGACATCTGATAATGCAACTAGACGGGGAAATAATACTTAATACTCTCTGCCATAACAATAGACAGAATTTGTGGGCAACTATTAATTTGAATAATTTGTATACTGAGTCCCAGAGCACTGCTGGGGTGAGTGAAATTGGGGCTCATATTGGTTGGCAATGAATGGAGAAATCAAATCAGTTGGGAACACCATAAATTGTCCGGTATGAGATGTAAAATTTGAGAGAGAAGACATTGAGCGTCTCTTTACTAAGGCTTCATCTTTTAGAGCCTCTGGACCAAATGGGTTAACTAATGCTATACTGAAATCCAGCAGAGATATGTGGTCTATATTGCTGACATTTCTCTTTAAGGATATCCTCAGACAAAGAATATTGCCAGGTACGCGGAAGGAATCCATTATAATACCAATTTTTAAGAACGGCAATCGGGAGGATCCTAGCAATTATAGACCCATCCCTCTGTTGGATGAAGACAATAAAATATTTGCGGGCTTGATTTTAGAAAAGCTGGAAGTCTTGGCCATGGAAAAAGGTATTCTGTTGAAATGCCAGAATGGGTTCAGGAAAGGGATGGCAACAGATATAAATGGCCTGATTTTGTCTGAATTAAAAGACAAGATATGGTCTACTAGGAAATCCTCTGTCCCGGCTATGTATGTGGCTATGATTGACTTTTCCAAGGCTTTCGATACGGTCAACCGGCAATTGCTCTGGCAAAAATGGAAGAATTGGAATACTCTCCCTTCATTGTTAGCCATCGTGGAACACATCCATTCGAATACATCAGTAAAAGTTGGACTTTAAGCCGCCGGTAACCTCACAGACAGTGTTGTGACTATAATAGGATTGATTCAGGGTTGCCTCCTAGCTCCCTGATGTTCAACTTGTATTTAGCAGACCTAGAAAAGGCTCTTCAGGAGGGGTGCTAATAAGTCAAAAGATAGGTCTCAGAATTAACTGGTTAGCTTATGCTGACGATATAGCCCTCCTAAATCTCACTCCTATTGGTCTCCAGCAGCTAACCATGGCCCTTAGTGTTTATGCAAAAAGGAATCACCTACTTATTAATCATAAGCAGTGTAACATCATTTGTTTCTGTAAGCAAAAGAATGTAGGTATTACATTTAAATGGCTCATACATGGGATCCAGATTTTGGACATGAGTGAGAAGATTTACTTAGGCTCCATCTGACAGAGCAACCAAATAAGGAAACTGTGGTGAAATAAATTGAGAATAAAATAGACAAGTTGGGCTATTTCATGAAGAAAATAAATCTATAATAAATATTGTAGCTTCTCATTAAGCCATTGTTAAGATTTTATGTTGGGAAGGTAATTCCAAAGGCGCTATATGGTCTTGAAATCGAGCAAGTGGCGTATGGTTTGCCATGGGAGAGATTTGAGGGTAGAATCCGGAAGTTAGTCTTTGGCCTGCTAATCTCTATGCCCATGGCTTCACTGCGTTATGAGCTTGGTCTCTCCAAGTTTGGTTCCAATTGAGAATGGCATCACTATTAGGGAAAATCTTTTCACCCTTGAAAAACACTTTATATGAAGAACTCAGTGGAGATGTACAAAGAATCATCAAATGTACTAACTATTATGGAAGCACAGACTTCTAATATGTTAGATCATTGCGGGATGGAGTGGAAAGATCTGGTGGAAAATCTGTTGAGGATAAATAAGAAAATCAAATAAATGGATTGGATAAATACGATGGTTCAAACCAGGAACTATAAAGTGCATTCCACATTTGCACCAGTAGATAAACCCCTGGAACTTTTACCCAAGTATCTTAACCAATTACCCTGCCCCTCTACCAGAGAACCATTTTTGCGCTTCCGCTTAAATCTTTTGCCAACTGGAAAAATCTTACATATACGTTCTAAAAATGGGAATTTAAGTAGTCATTTCTGTACTTTCTGTAAGATCACTGGTGTTATTCAAACCCTGAAATGTATCTTGGTTGAATGTTCTATGTTGGTGGAAATAAGAACAAAATATCTTGGGCGCTTTTTAGATTATGCAATGATGCAAGTGGCGAAGATGTATGGAATTGCATGAATGCAGGTCATGAACCTTTCTTAACTACTGGAATTGTGAGAATGTTACCAGTATTTGGTATTTGAAATGTTTAATGAATTGATTATTTTAGAACATTATTGGGATATCAATAATTTTAGTTTTGTATTTGTGTATATTAAATGAATTTTATAGGCAAAATTGTGAGTGATTTGTTTTTTTACTAATGTTTTTGTAATTTACATTTGTGATTTTAAGCTGTATTAACTTTGTTATTTTGATTTGTATGGTGTTTTGTGAAATATAGTTTTGATCGTGACCCATTAAAAAAAGAAATGCTTAAAAAAACCCTTAAAGGGATGTTTTTTCTGCTACTTGTTTTAGAAGTGGGAGTGATGAATTGTCTAAATGGGGATTAGATGTGGTCAAAGAAATGTTGCATCTGAATATTATCCATGTGGTGTAGTACTGTGTCTCCGACAGTCATAACATATCCTCCCTTTAAAAAGTAATCATACACTACCTTAAATGTGTGTCTAGATACACTTTTTGCAGTTTAAAAAAAATATGAATGCCCTTGGACCTTTTCATGTGAGCACTGCTTACTCCTGCGTTTAGACTCCCAATAGTTGGTTCCCCTTCCTTCATGCTTGATATCCATACCCACAAGTGCATTGACAAAAATACTTAATGCACAACATTGAAGAGAACACAGTTTTAGTAATGCATGCACATGAGCATCCTGCACTTAGTCCCCCTATTTACCGCTCAACCTTCCCCAATCAGATTTTCTTTTTCTTTAGCTAATTGTACATCTTTTGAGATTACTCTAGCTCATATACTGTTAGTCTTGAGCTCCTGTTTATGCTACACAGCACTGGTTTGAAGTTACGTATGTACTGCTGTTTACAGTTTGGAGGCAGACCTCGACTGGTTGAGACTGGGAAGCTAGCACTATGACCATCCTATCAGAATCTTTCATGCCTCTTCCATAAAGGAACGCCAGGATTTAGTCTCTATAAAATATATTGTGACCAAGCCTATTGTCATTTCTTTGTATAAAGACACGTGCTGACTTGTTTTTCCCTGACAGGCCACATATCACAGTAAAGGTCTTTCACAGTCCATTAGTGTGCCACTCCAGTGGATGCCCTGTTTTTGATGACTCTGAGGTGCTTTCTCTACCTCATTCCAGAAACAAAGTTTCCTGTGTATCAATCGAGCTATTTACTGCACTCCCATTTCAAGACAGGGATCCATGTTATGTACACTGTCATGCTCGAAGTGGCCCTGAATTTAGCAGAACGTAAGATCACAGCCCTTTGCACCTCTTGCTTGTTACTGCTTAATTACACCCGTTGTTAGATCCACCTCTTTCTTTTAATGGCAGGACATTAATCAATTGTAAAAATTTACATATATACTGTTCAAACAGTAATCTATATATTTTCTTAGCAATCAAGCTAGCAACCCATATAACAAGCTTGGCCACTAGGTTGAAATTTCTATTTTGTGTGCTCACTGCAGTTCATTCTGTCTCCTTTCTGCACAACACGTATTACAAGTCTAAATGAATGCTAAATTATAGGTTGCCTTCATTTAGTTTTGCTATAGGTTTTCGTCGAAGCAGTGACTTTTTTAGTTGGCAGGAGGTTTGACAAACATTTGAATGAAAAATCTAGTTTGATCTAACTGATTTTGTAGGTAGGTCTCAGTGTTTCAGTGGAAACAAAGATCATTATTTTAATAGGCTTGCATCACTTGCCACACCTGAATTGGTCATTGTATATATTGTACAGAACTACAGTATTGTCTAATTGGTGTATGTTTGATGTTCCCTTCTAACCTGTTAATTCTACAAGCGTACAAAACATTTGGTCTTCTGGGGCCTGTTGGAAACTGGTATCGTCTGCATGAGCTGTATCATTTAAAAATGTTTTTCCTCTCCCTAAGAACATCAAAAAGCTTCTGAAGATACCTTACAGCAAGTCCCATGTGAGCATGGCTGTTCATCGCATTGGACGAACCCTTTTATTGGACGACCTAGACATTCAGGAGCTGTTCATGAGATCATCACAGGTCAATATCCTTTATTTGTAACAGATGTTTCCTATTATTTTGTATATAATACATGTGTGACAGTGCCCCAGCAATTACTTTTCCACCTTTTCTTTTTCTCTATTTCTCCATTATTTCTTTTCATCTATCTTTCCTATCCCTTTTCCGATTTCATCTTTAACTGAATATTCTCATATACATCTATCCCTCCCTCTTCGGCTTTTGTCATTTTCAACATTTCTTTCTTATTCCTAGTCTTTTCTGTCCTTCTAGTCATAAAACCCCACCCCTAGAAGACTCTCCTGTACAAACGCACTGGCCATCACTGTCAGTCAGATGACAGCTGCTAGGGCTGTTCAGCAACCTTTTCACAGAAGGCTGTAATTCCTTACACACCCTCACGCCCCTCAGCTCCAAATCCAAGATATTGTACGTCACAGAGGAGTTCTGTAACCTTGTAATGAGGGAAAGCTGAATGTCAAGTCCCTTTATAATATTCCAGAACTTTTGAGAGACGTTTTGTACAACATTTTCAGAATGTATCCTGTGGAGGAAAATGGCAAAGCAACATCACAATGTAGGACACATTCTTTAAGCAGCTTAACAAAGGTGCTTTCAAAGTTCCCTTTTTGCATGTTTGAGCGTCCAGCATGCTGCTTAATTGCTGCTCTTGCCGTCTTGTATTCCAACAGTGTACTATATAGAGAACTGTCAATGTTTCTCATCAGTCCATTATTGTTAACTATTCTTTAAAGACTTCTCAGCTTGATTGAGTTTTAGAATTTAGAATGGTAGTTATTTTTTGCCCAGTAGGTGTTTACCTAATAGTATCTTTAGTGTTTGATCATAGTCAAATAGTGAGCCAAATGGTATCCTTTTTCATAAATAAATTTTCCAAATCTAATCAACACATTTTATGAAAAGTAGCCAGGAGCGAAGCAATCGTGCAGAGTTGGAGTTGAAGCGGAGGTACGCGACGTCTCAACGTTTATTTACTTGTACGCTCTGAAGCTTTAGAACGTTTCTTAGTGGAGCAAAGCCATGGGTTTAGTAGTCATTGCAGAGGTGAAGTCAAAGTGGGAAGACGTGAAGTCTAGATGCTCGTTTGCTTTTATCCTCTTGCACACACTTGGGCTTTAAAACATTTTTCCTGAGTAGTCGGTGGAGTCTGGGCTACGACAGGTCAAGGAGGCTCTTCTTTGCTGCACATTGCCTGTCCTATTGACGGTCTTTAGCCTCTGCTCTGTGCAGTGCAGTTCCTTGCTGGCATCTTCTTGCAACATTTTCCCTTGGAATAAGTCCCCTTGCTCTCCAAGTAAGCTTTTATTTGTTCAAAACATTTTAACATGGGTTGTTGTTTTGCAGTGTTTAAAGGGCTTTATTAAGCTGGAAGCTTGGGGTGGCCTGAAGCCGAGACGGATAGTGGTGACAACATCGTGGTGACGTAATAATTTCAGGAAACGGTAGTCAGTGAGCCAGAATATCTGGCTGCTTTGCGAGTGATATCCCTTTAATGAATCTCTTTTGGCGCTATCGAAACTAAACAGAATAAATTATATGCATACATATGGTTATTCAGTTTGGAGGCTTGTGGGCTGACCTGATTGCTAAGTATATCTAGTGAGGGTTCATTGGAGCTTTATTGGGATACATTTGATTAAAGCTGTATTGTATTGTAACGATATTTCGAAGGGATTGTGTCCTCCGACGTATTCCTTATCTTTGATAGATCATCTCCAAGCTTGCTGGCCTCGGAAAAAAATTTTTTAGTAGAGGGCGCTGCGCGTCGACGTCCCTCGAGCCGATGTCCTTCGACGGCCTATGTATCGGCGCCGATGTCATCACGTGTATAAATAGACTCGCGCAGCGTCCGTTGCTCAGTTCCGTTTTTCCGCGCTTCGTGGGGCCTCGGAATATTGTTGCTCGGTTCTTCAGTCAAATATATCAATATTCCTCGTGAATACCGACTCGTACTCGATGGCTTCCTCACCCGAACCGACGACTCCACGGTCCGGCTTCAAAAAATGTCGAGACTGTGGGAAGAAAATGTCGTTGACAGATGCTCACGGGATCTGTTTATGGTGCCTGGGAATCGAGCACCATTGTTCGGAGCGCGAGGGCTGCATGTCCATGACGGCGAAAGCCTTGAAGGAGCGTAAGGGGAAGCTCGAGAGAGGTAAGGCAGTTAAAACTTCTTCGAAAGTTTCCTCGGCGGAGTTGAGATATTCGTCTCCTCGCCATCACAAAAGACATTCTCGTTCTAGGTCTCGAAGCAGTTCCCATCACTCTTCGAGATCTAAGCATTAAAAAAAAAACGTCGAAGATCCCATTCCTCGTCTTTGTCTTCCATTTCCCCAAAAAGTGTCTCCTGCCCCACAAAACATAGCTCTCAGGCTGAGTGGGAGGAATTCAGGAAAAAGATGCTAAGCGTCTTCGAGAAAGCGGCCTCGACCCCCTCGAAGACTGCTGAGGGTGATACCCTGGGTGAAAGACCCGAAAAATCAAAAAGCCGCGAGTCGCAGCACCCGGCGAAAGAAGCCACTTGCCAGCGTCACGAACCCTCGAGTAAAGGCAAAGTTGCGTCTTTCGACGCCGTTGTCGAAGATCCCTTCGACACATAAATCAGCGTCGTTTGTACAGGGGAAAAATGTCCTGATAATGACAGAAAACACAGTGGCCATACACTACCTCAACAAAAGAGGAGGCGTAGGATCACTGCCCCTGTGCAGAGAGGCGATGCAGCTCTGGTTTTGGGCAATCCAAGAAGGAATCTCTCTATCGGCAGTTCACCTAGCCGGAGAGAAGAAATTGACGGCGGACGCTCTGAGCAGGCAGGGCACAGTCTCCCACGAGTGGGAACTAGCTCAGGATGTTGGGGAACCCCTCAAGTGGATCTGTTTGCCACCAGTACAGGCAGAAAGTGTGATCTGTTTTGTTCAAGGGAATTTCCCCTGAGAGGAGCTCTAGGGGACGCGTTCGTAGTGGACTGGGAGTTTCCACTCCTGTACGCGTTTCCACCAGTCCCTGTCATTCCTCAAATGATCAGGGGGTTGAGAAGATTCCGGAGAACCATGATCCTAATTGCCCCAGACTGGGCCAGGAGAACGTGGTACCTGGACCTTCTGGATATGTCCATCTGCCCTCCAATTCGTCTTCCACTCAAGGAGAATCTTCTCTCACAGAAGGGAGGTCAGGTTCTCCATCCAGACATCAGAACTCTCAACCTTCACGCCTGGCTTCTGAAAGGTTGACATACAAGGATTGGGACCTCCCTGATGACGTCATGGAAGTGTTGCTTTCGGCCAGAAGGCCAGCAACAAAGTCTTTATACCGCTGCCGTATAAACAAATTCTGCAGCTGGTGTAGAGAAGAGAATATCGACCCCTTTCCATGTGGTACACCAACGGTGTTATCCTTTCTACTCTATTTGGCAAGTTCAGGCCTTCAAGTTGGCACTATCGAGGGCTATCTCGCAGTGCTGTCGATCTTCAAGCGAACTGCAGAGGAGCCTTTGTATTTCAAATTAACCTTAGTAATACAATTTCTAAAGGGATTAACTAATGTCTACCCTCCAAGACCTTTCCAGGTTCCTTTATGGGACTTAAATTTAGTCATAATTTCCTGATGGGGGCTCCTTTCGAACCACTCCACTCTTGTTCGCTAACATTTCTCACCCTTAAAACTGGCTTATTAGTGGCTTTAACATCTGCTAGAAGGGTGAGCGAATTACAAGCTCTATCTTGTAAACCCCCTCATACAATTTTTCATAAAGACAAAGCCTAATTTCCTCCCAAAGGTGGTTTCTGAATTCCACATCACTCAGAAAATTACCTTACCTTCATTCTATCTGCCTCCCCATCCGGGGAAAGAGGAAGAAAGGCTACATAGGCTGGACCCAAAGCGGGCTTTAAGCTTTTACATCAGCAGACTTGCTAGGATTAGGCAAGCAGACCAACTGTTCGTAGGTTACGCAGAGTACAAATTAGGACTACCGATAACAAAACAAACAATTTCCTGATGGATTATTTTGGCCGTCTTGGAATGTTCCAAACTAGCAGGGAAAGAGCCTCCTCAAAATCTTAGGGCTCATTCAACCAGGGGTATCGCAGCCTCCTCGGCCCTCTAAAGAGGGGTGCCGGTTCGAGACATATGTGCGGCTGCCACTTGGTCGTCCGCACATACCTTCACAAGATTTTACAACCTGAATTCCTCCTCTAGTCAAGAGACTAGGTTTGGCAAAGCCGTATTACATTCGGTTCATTCCTAAAAGGAAACATGGCGTTTTACTCCCACCTCCAATTGCACACCACTGCTATGGGAGTCTATCAAAGATAAGGAATACGTTGGAGGACACAATCCCTTCGAAGAACAAGTTACTTCTTACCTTGTAACATTCTTTCGATGGGATGTTCCTCTGACATATTCCTTATCGCCCCTCCCATCCATCCCGCAGTAATACTTCCCCTGTGGTTGCAGCTTACGCTCCTTCAAGGTCACTAACCAATTCATGTAAAACAACTGTTAACGTCAAAACGGAACTGAGCAACGGACGCTGCGCGAGTCTATTTATATGCCTGATGACGTTGGCGCCGATACAGAGGCCGTCGAGGGACATCTGCTCGAGGGACGTCGACACGCAGCGCCCTCTACTGAAAAAAATGTTTCCGAGGCCAGCAAGCTGAGAGATGATCTATCAAAGATAAGGAATACGTCGGAGGAACATCCAATCGAAAGAACGTTACAAGTTAAGAAGTAACTTGTTCTTCTAAAACGCTAGATAGGCAGAGAGGCATCTTGGCGCTGGAGGGGGCAGAGAGGAAGCGGACGACAACCACTATAAAACAACAGTGTCTTGATCTGCTTGCGGAAGCTGGATAGTGCATGGTTGCTTCTAATATGCGGGGTAAGAGCATTCCACAGCAGCCGAGCCAGCACAGAGAAAGATCTGCCACCTGCTCGTGCACGTCTAAACCGGGGAACACACAGCAAAAATTGATTAGCAGAGCGAAGTGTTCTTGTAGGTTGGTAGATGGAAAACTTAGATTGAAGGAATTGGACGCCCTCAGCATGAATAGCCCGGTGTACCGTGCATAGAATCTTGAAATTATTCCTAGCCTTGACTGGCAACCAGTGAAGGCTCTGGAGAAAATCACGTGAGTGAGAAAGCCTAGGGGCATTAAGAGCCAGCCTGGTGGCGGCATTTTGAAGAATTTGGAGCTTCTTGATCAGCATCTCTGGTTGACCGAGGTAGATGATGTTACAATAGTCTAAGGCTCCCATGATAGAGGCAGTAATGAGCCCTAGCCTCATCTGGGAGAAAGGGGAGAACCTTCTTTAGGGTTTTCAGTTCAGTGAACCCTGCCTGGCAAATTGCTGAGATTTGAGATTCTCTGGAGCCAGAAGCCATAACCTTAATACCTAGTCTTTTGACAACCGCTGATGAGTTGGACATGGTCCCAGACGGGCAGGCCAGTAATAAGAAGTCGAACAAGAATTATCCGACTCCTTGCCAATCGCCAGTACCTCCGTCTTCTCTCTGTTCAGTTTTAGCCAATTAACTGACATCCACTTCCCTATCGCTGCGAGGCAATCTCTCAGACGCTGAGGGGGACTTTCTTCTGAGGTATTAATGCGAAAAAGTATCTGAGTATCATCTGCATATATAAAAAAAAATGAACTCCAGAGCTAAAAATAAGCATAGCCAGGGCTACCATATACAGATTAAAAAGTAATGGTGAGAGTGCCGACCCCTGGGGAACTCTGCAGCCAAACACCAAGGGTGGGAGACGTGAAAGGGGGGAGGGACACCACCTGAGTGCGATCCAACAAAAAAGATGAAAACCATTTCAGGGGGACCCCGGAGACTCCCGCGTCAGAAAGACAGTATAGGAGTCTTTGATGATAAATCGTATCAAAGGCCACAGAGAGATTTAGCAAAATAAGTGCACTTGTCTTGTATCCTTGCTATATCATCAAAGAGGGTGATCATTATAGACTCTGTACCCATCCCTGGGTGAAAGCCTGCCTGGAGGGGATGAAGAATCTTATTAACCTCAAAGAAGTCCGAGAGCTGGGGGGTAATAATAGACTCCAGCACTTTTGCCATTGCAGGGAGTAAAGAGATGGGGCGGTAATTTTCCGCTGCCATAGGATCAAGCTGGGGTTTTTTTCAACAACGGCGACAATACAGCATGTTTAAGTGCATTAGGGATAAATTCTGTTGAGCACGAGAAATCTAGTGCCTCGGTAAAAAGAGGGACAAAGTCCCCCGAGAGGCCCTGTACAATATGAAGGGGAATAGGGTTCAAGGGAGAAGCGAATTTCAATTTTGCAAGGGCCTTTACAACCATAGTTTCTGTGATTGTGCCAAAATTAAAAATATTGGGGGGTTGCCTAGTTGAACAATTAAAAAATTTAAAAGTGTCAAGAGAGATAGGTCTTTCAGCCCTTATCTTATCTCGAATGGCACAAATCTTGTCTTGAAAAAAAGATTCAATGTGGTCACATTGTGCTTGAGTGCGAGTTACAGTGGAAAAAGATTGTGGTGAGGAGGATAGCTCTTTGGTCACCAAGAAAAGCTCCTTCGAAGAGCATGATGCATTTAAGATTCGGTTGGCATAGTGTTGAGCTTTAGCTCTTTTTATAGAACTTTGAGAGTCCTTTCTGGCTTGCATGTAGGCCAGTTTGTTATCAGCATCAGAAATGGTGAGCCATTTTCGGTCAAAGTGACAGCACTTTTGTTTTAATGTCCTCCGCTCTACAGAATACTAGGGAGCTGACGGGACCATACATGTGGGAAGCAGTTGAGAGGGGGTCAAAGTAATAGATGTTAGTTCTAAAGCAGAAACAATAGCATTGCAGATATTCGTGCCCTTATCTCTTTTCTGCTGAGTTGTGTTCATGAAAGCTGGATGGTTTGTTTTGTCTGTGAGCTCCAAGGAAAGTTTGATATTTTAACAGAGTCAATGAAAATTGAACAGTCACCTAATCTTTTTGGAAATATACAAAAATGTCGCCTCCAGAACTCTGACTGCTGAAAATTCAGACTTTATCTGATCCCCTTACACCACATATATAAGTGGGAGTGGGTATGGGATATAATACAAGTACGGTGGAGGAGCGGGGGTCTGCCCCCGCATATGTATGTGGTGTAAAGGGGGGTTGGGGAAAAGAATTGTCACCATTTTCATCCATTGGACTTCTGGGGGGTCACAGTAATAATCGTATAAAGAAGGGAAACCCCCTTAGTTTTATACTTTGTCTGTTAGGGGTATATTAAGACTAAATTATAGAGAACAACAAAGTAAACATCCTCATTTCTCTAGAGCATCCCACTGATAATCACCAGAGCTATAGAATATGTATCAAAAATATTTTTATTGAATCATTATATAAAAAATATCTAAAAAGTAAGAACATATTTGATAAAAGACAAGAACAAAGTGCACATAATAATAGTTAATTTACTAGTATAATTAATAGTTAATCACACACCGATGTCACTGTGACTTCGGATTTTAACACTTGAAAAATTGTGATGACATATACAAGTGAAATATTAATCCCTCGCCGGGTTTCAAAAACAATTGAGAAAACACCTATAGCTAGTACTGTTTGTTACTAGTATTTTGCCTCGACATGTTTCAGTTCTGTACATTCATTATAGAACTTTCTTCAGGAGGAACTTGATTTTACTATGTCACTTCGACCTTGACAATGACTTCTTAGGAACAATAGAAGAAGATAATCTTGGTCCTGGTGTTTGCAGATTGATATGCTGGTGGGAGGAGAAAGGGGACAAACAAACACGGAGCGAAATTAGCCCGTTGTCTAAATTTTCAAACAAGTTAAAATACAGAGAAATTCTGTGTGTCTTGAGGTACAGAAATTAATAATTTACCTCTTGACTGCATGGTAAAGGTCTTCAAGCTTGTACTGGATTCTCAAATAGACCAGTTTAGCCGTATCCCGAAATTTTTCAGGGGAAATCGACTGTAAACATACAGAAAGAAGACTTTGGATGAGAACCCGAAAACGGGCTCCGTTGCTGTATATTTTTTAATGGATCTATAATTGTTTAAAAGAATATATACTCTCAGGATAAGGGATAGAAACCGACTGAAGAAGACAACTGAACAATAAGTTAATGTGAAAGTGCTAAAAAACCCTTTAGATCTGTCACTTTATTTCTTATTTTTCCCGTGTATATGTGAATCTACAGCAAAGGCTTAAATCTCTATGTTTAAGAATTATTCCTAGATGGCCGTGGGTATTCTTATATATGAGTATTCCATTTAAATCGGTACCCTCAACTGTTCAGTCGACTACTGGTTTCAGAAAGGACCCTTCTTGCAGTAGAAACCTTTGAGTCCGTTAATAGTTCCCATTACATTTGCCATATTTACCTTCAGATTCTTTGATAGGGCGTCTTTAGGTATAATAGGGTTCTTCCTTAGAGTGGTAGAGACCAGGGTAGGTAGCGCCTGTTTTCAGGTAGTCTTCTAGATGTTACCCTAGAGAACTAAACAGACAAAAACAGTGCTGTGACTGTCGGCAGTGCGCGGACGAGATGTTTGTTTTGTTCATTGCGTACATCCCTTTTATTAGTAGTAGCATAATTGTATTCCGTATCTCGCTTTCGCACCTAGATTGTTTTATTATATTATTACTTACCGCAAAGGGAATGGTTTCTTCAGCGTTCGCTCGCGGGAAACAGCTACAGTGGATCCACTATCCACAGTGGATAAAAGGATCCACCCCGTCTCCACTACCAGGCCAACCAGATCACCATACACCAACATGCTCTCGGTGCCACTAGTAAAAAGAGTAAAAGCGGGCGGATCCAGCTTCCCCTATCTAGCGCCCACTCACTGGAATGCCCTACCTCCTACTATCCGAGGGGAGGCCTCCCTCACCACCTTCCGCAAAACTCTGAAAACTACCCTTTTCACATAAGACCCGACACACCAGCACAAATACTTATCATATATGTTGTAATATACGTCCCAATGCAATATCTGTAACAACAGTATGATATCTTGTAGTATTCATAATGTGTTATCAATCGCTTTCATGCCTGTACCATGTAACTAAGTTATTGCAAGTAACAGCGCCTCAATGCCCCTGGGCTTCTTGCGCGCTGTATAAATAAATAAATAAGTGTTCTGGCTGTTTACTCGATCGCGACGTCGATGTAGAGCGGCGGATACCTAGTTCCGCTTTCAGTGTCGTATAGCTGATCATGGGCGCCATCTTGCTGGTATAAATATATACGATTGTGTATCGATGGCTGCATTGGTGTTGTCCGTTGTTTGTGTTAATAATGCTCGCTTTTTACCTTGTTCTCGCATATAAGACCTCTCTACTTACTGTAGGAAAAGGCGATCTAATGTTCTATCATTTGAATAGTGAGAATCACTTAGTGGCTGTTCCGCGGAGCTTATCTTACTTTACTTGCTCTGTATAAATGAGAGTTCTTACAAAAATTCTATTTCGTGCCTGCATTATTTAGAAGGTATTAACTCTAGAAGTGTTATAAGACCGCCTAGCTATATTAGTGATGGATCATCTTGCTAATCTTAATAAGAGACGGGCTGATTTACTTGATCTTATGCCATTCAATTGACTCGTTTAGACCCACACGGTTGCTTTGTGTTTTGAAAATGAGGTATTGTTCTTTGTGAATTAGAATTTTTTTGTTTAGACTTAAGTTGTTCCCTGTGATCACTAAAAGGACTGTCCATGTGAAACTTTCTATGGCGTGATTCTTCTCTATAAAATGTTTAACTAGAGGGGCCTGTATCACTTTATTTCTCAAGCAGCTCTTGTGTTCTGTAATGCGGGTTTTTATCTTTCGATTGGTCTTCCCAATGTAGTGTAGACCACAAGGGCATGTGATCAAATAAACTACAAATTCTGTGTTGCAATTAGAGAAAGACTTGTGGATCCAGGGAGCACTTAAACCAATGTTTGTCTCCTTGCTTTTTTTGGTTAGCTTACACACGGCGCAGTTCCTGCAGGGATGATGACCAGTGACTGGGGGAAGCCCCCATTGGGTCCTGATATTACTCATAGTGGATATGGGTCCCTGGTATCGACTAGAGCTAACCCTATTGCCTATGGACATAGATTTAGTATAGGCAAAAAGAGGTAGTTCAGGATTGGATTGCGTGGTTCTTAACCGTTTCCAATTTTTGGAAATAATGTTACGAATGCCTAAGATATGATGAGTGAAAGTATTCACACATACCATTTTGTTTTCCGTCTGGTCTCTCAAGTGATCTTGTAAAAGGGATTCTCTGTTATTATTAAAAGCGCGCTTCGCTGCTCTTTTTATAAGTTTCCTGGGATAACCCCTGTGTCTCAATTTAACTTTTAGATGTTTAGCTTCCTCCTCATAAGACTCTCTAGTAGAGCTGTTACGTTTTAGTCTGAGATATTGTCCGTACAGCAAGTTGTCCCTTAGATGTTTAATATGGTGGGACTAGTAATGCAAGAGGGCATTCTTCTCGGTACTTTTATGGAAGGGCTTTACGCGGATGATACCATTCGCATGATAGAGTGTTAAATCTAAAAAGTTTATCCTGTCTTGTTCTAAAGACATGGTAAACTGTAGATGTATATTAAGGCTATTAAGCCAGGTGAGGAAGGCTTGAGCCGCTTCTCGTGAGCCCTGCCATATTACCAAGACGTCATCTATATACCGCAACCACGTTTTGATGTTTTGTGTGAACGGGTTCGGTACATATAGAAACTGTTTTTCGAAGAACTCGACATAGAGGTTTGCCAGGCTTGGGGCCATAGTGGCCCCCATGGCGGTACCTTCTGTCTGTTGAAAAAAATCTCTGTTAAATTGGCAAAAGTTTTAGTAAGTGCGAGAGTAATGCACCACATTATAAATGAAGTGGGTACCGGGTCGTGGTCTGTGCGTGCAAGAAGGATCTCTTCCTGTTGTGGAATATTCGTATACAGGGATACTATGTCTAAACCCAGAAATAACAGAGTGAGAGTCAAAATCGGTGTTTTCGATTTTGTTGATTACATCTTTCATATCTTTTAAGATATGATTTCATGTTTAGATCATGACTCTTTAGTAGTGATCTGCAAATACTGACAAGGGTTCCAATATAGGATTTATCCCTGCCACAATAGGTCTACCGGGGGGGTCCACAAGAGTTTTGTGGATCTTTGGGAGGCAATAGAAATTAGGAGTAACTGGATCTTTTTTCATGAGGAAGGCACTCTCTTGTGGGCTAATCCATTCACGCTCGTTTGCCTTCGTTACTTTGAGTTCAATAGCTTGCATTAACTCTTGAGTGGGATCATAACTCAGTTTTTTGTAATATGTTTCATTTAGCAGTTGTCGGTAGCATTCTTCTACATATTTAGTTCGATTAAGAATCACTATACCGTCCCCCTTATATGCCCTCTTAATAATGATCTCTTCGTTTTGGGCTACATTTGTTAAGGCAGATTTTTCTGCTGTGGTTAAATTGAAGAATGTAGTTTGTTTAGACTGTTCTAGTTTCTCGACTTCTGCTAACACTCGTTTCTCAAAAACAAGTGATTCAGGGGAGAAGGCATGCCCCGGAGGACAAAAAGTAGAGGGAGGGCGAAGGCCCGTGCAGTTAGTTATATTGGGGGCAGAATGGCTCTCAATAGCAAAAAATTCCTTTAAATTAATTTTGCGCAGCAATTTCTGGAATTCTACTCGAAAAAGGAAGGGGTCGTGTGTCTTAGTAATTACAAAACCTAATCCTTTATTTAGCACATTTTGTTCGATGTTGTTTAAAGGGTAGTCTGATAAATTGACTAGAAGTGATTCCCGCTCCGAGCCTGTTTCGAGTTGTCACCCCCCGCTCCTCTGGGGGGCCTTGGTGTAAAAAACGCCCTTTATTGTAATTCTGATTACCTCTTCCTCTTTTTTGGTTCGTGTTCCCACGTCCCCTTCCTCGTTGTCCTCCGGAGCTCCCTTCTCGCGGAACATCTGGGTCACTGGAATTGCTCTCCTTGCTCGAGCTGTAGGAGGTGCCTCGAAAACGTACTCTGCGTGATTGATTCATACGATTAGCCTGTTGAGCAGTTTCACGATTTTCCCTGAAAAATTTCCGGATATGCCTAAACTGGTCTATTTGAGAATCCAGTACAAGCTTGAAGACCTTTACCACGCAGTCAAGAGGTAAATTATTAATTTCTGTATCTCAAGACACACAGAATTTCTCTGTATTTTAACTTGTTTGAAAATTTAGACAACGGGCTAATTTTGCTCCGTGTTTGTTTGTCCCCTTTCTCCTCCCACCAGCATATCAATCTGCAAACACCAGGACCAAGATTATCTTCTTTTATTGTTCCTAAAAAGTCATTGTCAAGGTCGAAGTGACATAGTAAAATCAAGTTCCTCCTGAAGAAAGTTCTATAATGAATGTACAGAACTGAAACATGTCGAGGCAAAATACTAGTAACAAACAGTACTAGCTATAGGTGTTTTCTCAATGGTTTTTGAAACCCGGCGAGGGATTAATATTTCACTTGTATATGTCTTCACAATTTTTCAAGTGTTAAAATCTGAAGTCACAGTGACATCGGTGTGTGATTAACTATTAATTATACTAGTAAATTAACTATTATTATGTGCACTTTGTTCTTGTCTTTTAACAAATATGTTCTCACTTTTTAGATATTTTTTATATAATGATTCAATAAAATATTTTTGACACATCTTCTATAGCTCTGGTGATTATCAGTGGGATGTTCTAGAGAAATGAGGAAGTTTACTTTGTTGTTCTCTATAATTGGGTCACAGTAATTTACTTTGTGGGATGTTCTAGAGAAATGAGGAAGTTTACTTTGTTGTTCTCTATAATTGGGTCACAGTAATGACATAGATCCATCGTTTTGAGTTGTGGCAGAATTATTTTAAACTTTTCCATGATTAAGGACTCTTGCCACTTTCCTGAATAGTGCCTTATGTGTGGAAAAGATGCAGTCTCACATAATTCTGACCTTTGTGGACCTTCAGATGACTGGCTGCCCAGGGAGTTTGGAATCTGAGGTAGGGGTAGTTTATTATGATTCTACCCATAATTATTTTAATATTGTATGATGGGGGCACCTTTGGGGCGCACATTCCCACTCCTAAAGAAGTGCTTGTTTAGTGAATTTTTTGGATAATGTGGGGTGATGGGCCCGTTTTGTCTTGGAATCCTTGACGTTTTTCCACTAGATAACAAATATGGATTTGCTAATTGCTCATTACTAATCATTTGAACATTGGAAAATACATTTTGCGATATCCTGAATTGAACTGATTGTTGGTAGGTGTCTAGTTAATGTTAATCTAAGCTGAACAGGTTCTGTCTCTTAAATTACATATTTGATATTCGATTTATAAAATGTTTTTAAAATGTTTTTTTCTGTAGTACTTAATGGCCCTCATTACGACCCTGGCGGTAAGTAAAGGACATTACCGGCATGGCGCAACTAACGTGTCCGTGCTGTCCAGAAACCGTTAAAAGCAGTACATTACGACCTCTCGGGCAAGTGCATTGCACCATGCCGGTAACGTCCCAAAAATGGCACCTACCAGCATCATATGCCGTGCAAGGTGCACTACCCCCACCCCTCCCACCGATATTAGCGATCACCGCAAATAGCGGTGACCGCTATTAGTGGTGAACGTAAATAAGTGGATCCGGAAGTTGCGTCATCGCAACGGAACGGGAAAGAGCACGGCGGCCATCTTTAAAAACACAATCCATTGCCATCCTCCGCAACCAGTGGACATCTGACCCCCAGACTCGCCACAAACCTTCACCTACATCCACCCATCGTCAGACTGCTGAAAGTAGTTAAAAAAAGTTGCGATCAGCTGCGGCAGGAGCGCTTCACTAGGAGGAGCTGAACATGTTTGCCGAAACACTACAGGAAAACGCCGATGTCGTATTTTCAACCGAGATGACGAGACTGGCGAAAGCACGGAAGAAGGCCATATGGGCCATAGTAGCACAGCGGGTCAGTGCAGTTGGCACAACACCACGCAGCGCACGACAGTGCCAGAAAAGGTGGGACGATCTCCGGCTCTGCGTAAGGAGTATACTGTCTGCTAACAGAAACCTGGGCATGGCAACTGGTGGAGGAGCATTCACCGATAAAATTGCAGCCGTGGGAGGAGATATGTGCCACAACCATTGGCATCGAGAGCATTGATGAAGTCGGAGAAATGGAGAGAGGGGCCCCGACATCAGGTGACGCAGGTAGGTGCCTTGAATCAAGCCATGCCAAACTCACTGAAGTCCAGAATCATGTGAAGCGCAATGTTGCCTAATAGGGTTAACGCGACACATCAGCAGAAGACTGCCTACAGGCATTTTTGACCTCTACCCTGTACACATGTAGTATGCACACCCTTACTGTAGGCACCCACATTCCTCGATGCTTCTTCCACCCAAAAGGGAGACAACCTGTATGTCACTGCCTCCAATGTGCACCATCTAGTTATCAAAATGATGTCAGTCATCACAATGCCTGCTCAATGTCGGCAGACCCATCAATAACACTTTCCCTCCTTTGCTCCACCACAGGCTCTCATTCAAACCTTGGCGATGAAGACACTGGCACCACACCTCCCAAGAAGTCCAGGCCCGAAGTACCACCACACCAACCCTCCACCTCTGCTGGACAAAACAAACCCCCACAACAGCCAAAATCTACGGGCACAACACAGGCCAGGGCACTGATAATAATCAAGGCAAGCACCACGATACCACCAGCAACAGACATCCATCAACTGGTGCCCACTGAAGGGACTGTGTCTGCAGGAAGCAGCACGATTGGGGAGACTGCTGCCATTGCAGCTAGCTCGGATAGTGATGTGGAGGATTCTGATGTTGTAGTATGTCCCCCCACTACCCACCCTCATTCCCCCTACCTGTCCCCAGGCAGCCAGCATGATGGTGGCACACGGGGGCAATCCCCTGATGACTCATGGCCAGCCACTCCATGCCCAGTGGAAGATGTGCAGGAGGGGAGCAGCACTATCGACACGCCACTGGCATTATCCATTGCCCAAAAAAAACAAGTGTCGCTGGACCAAATCATCACACGCCAACACCAACTGTCCTCACTCCTACCTCTGCATGTGGCCGAATGTGGAGGTGCAAGGGCGGAAATGCACCAATGTGCAGATACTGTGAAGGCAGCCATACAATCCTCCACCAAGGATATCTGTGCAGAACTCGCCGCGGTGCGGCACGTGCTCTCGGAGCTCGTTCAAACAATGAGGGACATGCGTCCTCGTGAACAGTCGAGTACCTCCTCTGCTGCCAGTTCGACCCCAAGCAGCCCCGTCCGCAGATTGGGCAGGAACCTGCGGAGTTCAGGCAGGGGTGCCCCGGGGGCCGGGAGAGGGGGCTGCCAATAGAGGCCACCCAGTGGAACAATACCACATTATGCATGTCACCACAGGCATCCACACACTTTTGCGGGGAGTTGAGGGGGGAGTGGGTGTGTTGGGGAGTTGAGGGGGGAAGGTGGAGTGGGTGTGTTGGAGAGTGGAGGGGGGGAGGGGGTGTGTTGGGGAGTTGAGGAGGGAGTGGGTGTGTTGGGGAGTTGAGGGGGGAGTGGGTTTGTTGGAGAGTGGAGGGGGGAGTGGGTGTGTTGAGGAGTTGAGGGGAGAGTGGGTGTGTTAATTCAAATCACATTTTCAATACACTTTTTGCTTGTGCACAAATCACATGTGTGGACATTGATCATTGCGTATGTGTGCTTTATTGGTGAACAGCCGACAGTGTGCATGTCCCAGACACACACAGTGCCCAAGTGCCATCTCCATGTGACACACACCATCCGTGTGTGCTAGAAGCATTGGTTAATGAGATTTTGACGAGTGGCACGTCCCTCCTGTGCATCGCATCCTCCCTGAGGTGCTGCCCCATCTGCAACCTCCTCATCTTCATTGTCAGGTGGTTGCAGTTCAGCGTCAGGGGGCAGGGCCACATTTTGTCTGATGCACATATTGTGTAGCATTACACATGCCATGACGATCTTCGCCACCTTCTCATGTCGGTACAGGAGTGGCCCACCAGACCTGCTGAGGCAGCGAAACCGTGCCTTCAAGAGGCCAAATGTCTGCTCAATCACCACACGGGTTTGTGTATGTGCACGATTATGCTGGTTCTGTGGGTTCCGGACTGGGGTAAGGAGCCACCCCTTCAAGGGATAGCCTGCATCACCTGTATGTGGGCAACAATGTATGTGTCAGTCATGACATCAAACTTCAAATCATGACGTGCCAGCATAGCATGCATTAATCTCTTACTTTGTACCACATTTACATGCACAAATGGAGTCACACTATGTGACCAGTATATGTGTATTCCTCTCATGGACTGTTTTGCAGGCCATCAACCAGTGTATGCAGGGGGGTCCAGTGCCTTGTGAGTGCCCATCCACTGTGTTAGTCCATAGCGGTTGTTTTGGTGATCTGGCAGATGTCCAGTGATATCAATGCTCTCATCATGGCAACATTGCTGTCAGCCTCATGATGACCTCACTGAGCATTGCAAATGTTGTTATGCAATTTATTTGGCCTCTGTGTCTGTGTAGTCGTGTATTGATGTTTATGTCCGTCATGTGCCTCCTTTGTGCGCAGTTATGGGGGACTGGCCTTTCAGTTGATGGTGTTTGGTGCCGTGTATTTGCTGAAGTCATTGCATGTAGGTGCATTTCTTTGAGGTGTATGCGGTCCGATTCAGTACAGTGCACTTGCAGATGGTTGTGTCATGGTTGGGACACACCTTCATTCACATGGCAGGGCTGCTTACATCGGGCATTATGTGTTCAGGTGTCATCTAAGGTTTGGGCTGCTTCAGGGTATGAGCTGGCTCCATTGCCTATGGTACTCGCAGCCAGGTAAAGTATGCATCTCTCCCCCCCACCCTCTTTCAGCCAGGTAAAGTATGCATCCCCCCCCCCTTTCAGCCAGGTAAAGTATGCATCCCCCCACCCCCTTTCAGTCAGGTAAAGTATGCATCTCTCTCCCCCCCCCCTTTCAGCCAGGTAAAGTATGCATTGGTACGTAAATCACCTACCCACTTCACATTTCCATGGCCATGACATGAGACTCACCCAGTAGCCAGGATCTTGGCCCTGCATGTCGCTCCATGTAGCGTGGTATTGTGGAGTTACGCAGGACCATTGCATCATGGGTTGATCCGGGGAATCGGGCACAACAATGTGTAATGATCCTGTTGGAGTCACATACCATTTGCACGTTGATTGAGTGGAATAGCTTACGGTTGCGGTACCCTACCTCAATGGCATGTGGGACCACCAATTCCACATGGGTGCAGTCGATGGCACCAATGCAACCAGGTATGCCGGCGAGTGCATGGAAACCCACTTTGGTGTTTGCGATCTCCTGGGCAGACCGCGGTAAGGAAATGTGGTCATCTGTGTGCTTGAGGAGGGCATCGAGCACTTGGATCAGCGTACATGAGAATAATGGTTGTGAAATGCCATGCAAGTGCCCCACTGTGTGCTGGTAGGTGCCTGTGGCCAGGAAGTGGAGCACGGACACTACCTTCAATATGGGGGGGTGGCGGTGGGTGTTTCAATCATGCTGACGATGCCGTTGTGTATCATGTCCACGATGGTGGTGATGGTGTCCCGGTCCACACGGTACAAGGTGTGGATCTGCTCAGCGGTGAGGTTGAATGGACTGGCTCTGATGCGTGGGATTGGGGGCTGCCTGCGTGGTGGCATTGGCTGTGCTGATGGGGCTTGCTGGCCCTGCCTTGCCCTCCTGCGTCTCCTCTGTGCTGCCTGTTGTTGTTGTTGTTGTTGTTTTAGCACTTGCATTGCAATCAGGTCCTCCAGCCCCAACATTGCTAGTCCTATTGGACTCATTGTGGAGTGTGACTGGGTGTGGGAAGGGGTGGGGTGTGCTCTATTTGTACTTGGTGAGTCTGTATTGCCTCCACCTGTGCTGATTGTGTGCACCTGTGGCAGCTGGGAACACTGCACATGGCCATTTACGGTTGGTCTGCGATGGCGGTATTTGCACCATGGCGGTAAGGTACTTTACGGCCTTCGCAAGGGCGTTAAGAGCATGTCCTCTTGACTCGTGATGTTCCTCAATTTACACCATGCCGCTATTTCCGGCATGGGGGGACGCGTGCCCGCGCCCTTGGTGCTGTTAGCGGCACCGTTAACTACGGTGCCGCTAATTGCACTTACTCGGATCGTAATCGACCTAGCGGTAAGCGATGCCGGTAATCCTTTACCTGCATCGTTTTTCACTTACCGCCAGGGTCGTAATGAGGGCCAATAAGTGTTAGTGATTTATTAAGTGCTATTAGGCCATAGCTCAAGGTGGATATTTTTGTTACATTGACATTTTTTTCTTAGGTTTTTTTTTTTATATAATTTTTTATTACATTTTTAACAAGTTTGACATAATACATGTTGACTTCACAGTACTGGTCAAGAGCGTCTCAGTACCACTACAACATTGTGAGTTTCAAAAAGAAGAACAAAGCGCAACTTGTCATAAATGCCTCTCCCTCTCTCCTTCCCTACCCTCCCACTCACCCCCCACCGGCACTCATCTTGATTAAATAGAACAATTTCAATGGAATGGTTGAAACATCGCTTAGCACCACTCAATACACTTGTTTTGCAGTACGCAGAGCACAATACAGGTTTTTTCCACATAGCTATGAAAGTCAGTGGATGACTGGGGCCATCTCTAATGGCATTGCCTCATAATCCTGGTAAGGGGATTAGTCAGATAGTCTCACAGAATCCCAATAGGCTGCTTAATATTCCAAAAAGGGTAGGCATATCATGTTTATGTTCCGGCGTGATTCCATGACAGCGGCTGTGAGGCTTTCCATTTCATAAATGGCGTGTGCTTTGGTCAGCCACTCTCTTTTTGTGGGAAGGGAGGCTGCCTTCCCCTTGACTGTTAAACATACCCTTGCTGCCAACAGCAGGTTGCGTGACATGTGCGAGAGTGACTCACAAGCGTCTGCATCGTTTGATTCAACACCAAACAAGATTAGTACTGGTGTGAGAACTCTGGATATCCCATATATGGCCTGAATCCACCCCAAAACTTCCTTCCAATACATTTGCACTTCCCGGCATTCCCACCACTGGTGCCAGTAGTCACACCTCTCTCCACAACCCCTGCAACAGTAGGGCAATGTGCCTGGGAACATTTTAATTTTAGGGGGGTGTAATGCCACCTGACCAATAGGCACGCATTATGCATTTTATACTGGACCCAGATTGACGAAGCCCACACCGCCCTGTGTATAGCCTTCCATACCTCTGGCTTGTCTTCCAGTCCCAGCTCCGCTTCCCATTTAACCTCAGATAACGGGCAGTTGATGTCCTCTAGTGGGCAATGGCTTGTATATTCGTGCAATGAGACCCTTTGTGGTTTGGGGGACGCTTAGGATGCGCTCAAAGGTGGGAGGGGGGGTGCTCTAACGAGTTGCCCCACCGGGCATCATTCAGAACACTTTGTAGCTAGAGGAATTGCAAGGGGGAGACTTCCGTGTTTTGCAGGGCTTCCTTCAACATCTGTCCCACTCGCACTAGCCCGGCCTCACACCAGGATTGAAAGCTATGGACCTCACTTATCAGGTCTTGAATGGGAGGGGACCAAATGCAGTTAAGGGGTGAGGGCCATGTCGTTACTCCTCGCATGGCTCGGGAGGGGCGCCAAAGAGACCACAGCACCTTTAGAACGGGATGCTTCCAAATCTGTCGTTTCATTGCTGATAATGGGACCCACAACCATTCCCCTAACGTAACTGGTGCAAAAATGTCATTTTCTATTGCTACCCACTGTTTCTCGGAATTCTCCCACAGAGGGTCTGGCAGTACTCGGAGCTGAGAAGCTCTGTAATATTCCTCCAAGTCTGGGTACCCCATGCCGCCCGATTGTTTGGGCCGCATTAGAGTGGAATAAGGTGTTCTGGGTTTTTTACTGGCCCACAGATACCCCAATAAAATGCATTTCACTTCTGCCAAGAATGGTTGGGGATCACCACCGGGAGGGATTGAAACAAGAACAAAAATTGTGGAAAGATATTCATTGTTATGGATGTAAAGCGTGCTTCCCAAGATAGGGGCAATTTGAACCATCGGTTGATGTCCTCTTGGATGTTATTCCATAGGGGGACATAATTAGCTTCGAAGAGGTCCGAGAATGAGACCGTAATGTTCACTCCCAGGTACCTTAGTGAACAGGGTTGTATCTGGAAGCCCCAGTTCGTTTTTAACTGCTCCAGTGGTTCTACATTAGCTTTTAAGGGGACTGCAATAGTTTTCTGGAGGTTGGCTAGGAATCCTGATAGGGCACTGTACCGCTCCATTTCCTGGAATACGGCGGGATGGAGTCAGGTGGCTGGGTGAGGAAAAGTAAGATATTGTCGGCAAACATTGCCATTTTATACACTTTTCCTCCCCGGGTGTTGCCGTGAATCAGGGGATTAGATCGAATGGCTTGCGCAAAAGGCTCAATGACTAGTGCATAAATTAAGGGGGAGAGCGGACAGCCTTGTCTCGTGCCCCGTGTTAGCCTGAAAGGTTCTGATGAGGAGCCGTTGATGGAGACCTTGGCTAGAGCTGTGTGGTATAATGCTTGTCACGACCCTTGCCCAAAACCCCCTCTAGCAAACCCATTGGCCAGGTGGAGTCAGGACTCGGGCCTCTAGAGCCTGGCATCCTCTTCAAAAGCCCTCATGGGGCCAGGCTCATACACCATGAAAAACAACGGGCTTGGGAACTACTTTATTGTATTGTCAGCCAACATGGAGGCCTCGACATAGCTTGGTTCATAAGAACCAAGCTATGTGGTCTAGTGTTTTGGGTGTGGCAGCCTAGGGACTACTTTACCTGGACTATTTTGTTGGGGCTATTTAAACCACACCCGAGCAAGACAACCCGCTTTGCGTTACTTTGCAACTTGTAACGTGACGCTCACCGTGTCCAGCTATTCCCTCGAACCTCAGAGAAGCAGAACCTGCAAGGAGACAAAAGGAACATTATTAGCAGCAGCATCTTACCGGCAGTCTTCATCTTTAAACACTTGCAGCTACTGAGAACAGCTTCCTCGAATCTGCATGCCTCCCGGACAGAACGACCTGAAAGAGGAAGATGGAGGCAACATTAAAGAAAGCAGTAGAGACATTTACAAATTATGAACAGCTTAAAAGGCTTACC
This sequence comes from Ambystoma mexicanum, assembly GCF_040938575.1. Classification (NCBI taxonomy): domain Eukaryota; kingdom Metazoa; phylum Chordata; class Amphibia; order Caudata; family Ambystomatidae; genus Ambystoma; species Ambystoma mexicanum. Next base: position 1,383,111,860 of record NC_090929.1, on the reverse strand, counting down.
TGGCTGGTCGCCTCTTGGCTGGCACCACTCCGGACATTCCACTCGCGCTGAAGAACACAGCGACCTACAAGGAAGGAAAACACAGGTTAGCAAAGGCAAGACTTTGCAGCGCTGCGCATAGCGCTTACTTACCGCATCATAGCGCACTTAATGTGCCATCATTTGCCAGCGGGGCTCAACCAAGCCAGTTCGCCGCGCTGAAGCTCTGCATACCTAAGGGAGAAAAAAAGAGACATTTTAAACAAAGAAAGGCATGCAGGATAGCAACAAAACTAAAGAACAGCAATAAGACCTATCTGAACAATATCAAACGGGCCGGTGTCAGTGAAGTAACTGGACTGCACTCGCCCATGAAAGACAACGCGCCCCTGCAAAGAAGGCAGGACGGAGAGCACGCCTAATTCTACCACAAGGCGAGGAGAGGGCGCCAGAGGGACTGAAATCATACAGGGGTGGAGGGAGAATACTTACCCCAGTCGGATAGTCTTGAACACAGTCCTCCTGTATTTTCAGGCAGAACCTTCCCCGCAGACCACATCAGGGCAAAGCTGAGAAGCATACCAGCGACTAACCTGGCTGGGTGGCGTCCCTGTGGATACCAGGTGAGCGTAACAATGCTGTGGCTCCCTGAGTCCATGCTGCTCCCAACCCTACCCACTGCAGTACTGCACGTAGAAAAGGCCATTCCACCTGATCAAATGCCTTTCTCGGCATCTACTGATAGCAGAAAGGCGATGTAGTTTTTCTGTTATTGTCAGCTCCTTGCCTACCTCTCACGTACCCTACTTGGTCTGTGTGGACCTGTTGGGGAAGGACTAGTGCCAGGCGCACGGCTAGTATGCTGTAGTAGATTTTTACATGCACGTTGATGAGGGAAATTGGGCGGTAGGATGCGCATTCTTGGGGGTCCTTGCCTTCTTTGGGGATTGCAATGACTATGGACTTGGTGAATGATTGGGGGGCCTGCCCGTTTCTAGAATTGATTTAAAGAGTTTGGTAAGGAATGGGGTAAGGGAGTTCTTATTTGATTTGTAGAAGGCTGGAGTATAGCCATCTTGCCCTGGCGCTGAGCTTGCCTTTAGATTGGATATGGCGTTTTGCACTTCTAGGGTAGTGATCGGGGCATTCAGCATGTCTAGATGGCCTTTGTCAATCGACGGGGATGGAGGGCGGCTAAGTATTCCTTGAATGCTGAGGAGGCCTCATCCCCTTCTGCTGTGTATAGTTTTGAATAGAATCTTGAGAAGCGGTTGACAATTTCACGCAAGCAAGTAAGGGGGGTACCAGATTCATCGTTGATTTTATACACTGCCCTGTCTTTTCTTTGCTTTCGTAATCGGTTAGCCAGCATTGTGTGGGCTTTGTCTCCCTTCTCAAAGAATTTTTGCTTAAGGAGCTTAAGTTGCGTTAGCGCTTTGCCAATCCATATATCCCATAACTCGTCTCTCAGCCCCTTGATTTGAATCAACATGTTTTTTTCCTGGGTAGGGTGGCTCCTAAGGCTTCGTTCGAGTTGGGGGATGTCTGCTCTTAGTTTCACTTCTCTGAGTTGCCTAAGCCTGTTCTTGGCTGAACCTTCCGCTGTCAGGAGTCCCCTTGTTGTGGCTTTCCCTGCTTCCCAGACTGTATTCAGTGGCATCCCGTCAACGTCATTCATCTCACAATAGCTTGTAATGGCGTCGACAAGTGTTTCCTTGAAAACAGGATTCCCTGCACAAGAAATCATTACAGACCCATCTTCGCTCCGGCCTGGGCAAGGGGCCCAGGTCGAGTTCCAACATACATAGGTCATGGTCAGTCCAGGCAACCACCTCTATCGTGGAACCCAGCATATTGCACTCATCCTCCGCCCTAGAAGCAGATAATCTATTCTTGAATAAGTTTGATGGGGGGGGGGGGAGAAGAATGTATATGCCCTTTCCTCTGGGTGCACTGTGCGCCACGTGTCTATTAAGTGGTGTTCCCTCAACTGGCTCAGGAATCTATTTCCCTGGAGGGTGTTAGGTGGGTGTATGTTTTGTCTTACTGGATACCAATCATGTTCACGCACCGCCACTACATTGAAATCCCCCCCCCACATACAAGCGTCCCTTCTCTCCAGTTACCAAGGAAATCAAATAACGGTTTGAGGAAGGTCGATTGTCCCTGGTTGGCAGCATAAACGGAGCAGAGAGTGACAGTGCGTGTTCTAATCTGTCCTTTGAGTGCAATGCATCTACCTTGAGGGTCCTTGTGTATATGAGTAATATGGAGCCCTAAAGATTTTCTGTACAGAACCCCCACCCCGCCCTTGGCCCACAATGCTTCTCCACTCATTTTACCTATAATCTTACGTTCTTCACCTTGGGTGTACTTTGATTCTTGTACAAACAAAACGTCTAATTTGGATCATGTGAATTGTCATGCCAACATAGACCTTTTTTGTGGTGAATTAAGGCCCTTTACATTTAGGGATCCGAAGACTATTCCATCAGACCCAGCCATGCCCACGAATAGTGTTTGTGAGTAAGGCCCTGTCTCCTCGTATATTTCACGGGGGACGATGTCTCCCCTTAGCGCGAATATTGTGAACCTGCTTTAAATGTGCTGTTTGAATGTGTAGTTCAGTGCTATGGATCAGGCCTGTTGTCCAATTCAGATGAGTGTTTTTGCCCCCCGCCCCCATCCCTTGAAATGTGGGTGGGAGCATTCTCTCCTGCAAAAAGTGAGACGCCCTAAACATAGAAGGGCCACACTAGTGGGGCCCCTCTCCGGACACTGACCATAGGAAATAGAGTGTGAATAGAGAAGAAACTTGCATAACTCGGACACTATGTTCAGTGACCGCAACTAACTTATTTCAACTTTCGATTCATCTAAACATCCATCTTACAATTTGATGCGCCTGAGGCATAAACAGCCAATACAGCAAGGACCATGCTTAGGTATTAACAAGGAACAAGAGCACAGTACTCTTCCCTCAGGATGTGTTAAGTCATTTGTACTTCCACTTCTGCTGCGCCCGGCCGCGTCAGGGGGTTTTGGTGCAGGATTCCATTGTGGTCCTGTGGGCATTCTCCAGGAGTCAGTCTGCACCGGCTGCTGGGCCTTGGAGGTGTCGAAGGGCCTGCTCCGCTTCTTCCACTGAGGTTAATCTGTACTCCTCGCCGCCAGATCCAAACGACAAGGAATGCCCCAAAGGTAACGGACCCCCTTCTCTTGCAGCCATCCCGTGAGGGGACGACAACCTCTTTGTTTCGCTAGAGTCATTGCTGAAAGGTCTTGGTACAGCCTTACGTTTTAGCCCTTAAAGTTTGTGTCCTTTTCTCTTGCCCTTTGTAGGACGTCCGGTCTCCGTGCATAGTAGTGACACTTTATGAGGACTGAGCGGGGACCTCCCGGTGGTCCGCCTGCTCTGTGTACCCTGTCAAATTCTAGCCTTGAGGGTGGCGGGTTTGTTTCACCATACAAGGACAGGATTAGGGCTTTGACCTTGCTTTCTAGACCTGCCGGGTTCTCGTCCTGCACTTCCTCCAGGCCAATGATTCAAATATTCGAAAAGCGCTCCCGGTTTTCCAGGTCATCGATCTTTGACTCCATGTCCCGTTCCAGGTCTAAGAGCTGGGTTTCGTATTGCATCATCGCTATGTCTCCAATTGCTGGTTGCACTCGACGACTTCCAAGCCAGCCTCCACTTTGGCCATCTTTGTTTGCAAGTCAGAGACGGTTTCCGTCAGGCTGGATTTGATTGACCTAATTTCTCCCAGTAGGAGCCGTATATCGGATTTGGTGGCGCTGTCGAGATCATTTCCTGGGATCACAGAGGAGCTCTGGACTTAATCTGGCTCCACGACGACGCCTGTCCAACAGAACTTAGGAAGTGTTTCTAAGGTACGCAAATCCAGCCTTTTCCTTCGCTGAGTTGTATCTTCGTGCCGCGGTGTCTTTAAGCGCGCAGCATCCTGAGCTACCTCAGATGGAGGGGATAGGTTCACTCCCTATGGCCGTCCCGGTTCTAATGTGAGGATGTGCCTTGTATCGGTTGTTGCCCCTTTAGTACCTCCTTGTATGATTGAGGGTGCGGTTGGCGGTGTGGTCCCTATTGTCCTTATGAGATTTCTGCTGTTCGAGGGGAAAGATCAAAGGCTGAAAGGACCGAGCATGTATTGGGCTCTTTTGCTTGTGCAAAGGGTGGTGTCTACTTGCGCAGATAATACCGTCTTGGCACGCGGGGAGCCGGGGGAGACACCTCCTCTCTGACGTTTCCTTTGGCCCACTTATGTTGAGGGATTGGCACAAATAGTTGGCGATGTGGGAGGGCAGTTGGAGGGCCCCTGGAGTTCTTGACCCCCCTTCTGGATAAGTCCGGGCGCTGCTGGTATAAATGTTTCAGAGTTTCTTTGGTGTGCAAAAGCAGACCTTGCACTGCGCATGAATGTCCTTAACGTGTCTGGGCTTTCAGCCTTGAGGCCGTGGGGAGGGGAAGAAAGTCGCGGCTGACTCCTGGCTTGTGCTGTGCCTCCGTGAAGGTTGCTGTGGTGACTCTCGCAGCTGGGAACCTCAGAGCGCCAGGTCCCTGGGCAGGCCGCCGTCTGTCTATGCTGCACTGGGCGCTGGTTCGCCCTCTTCTCATCAGGTCAGAGCTTGGGATGAGGTTGCCATCTTTCTTTTCGTATTACCTCGGCCGGGAGGCACGATCTTTCATAAAGATTTTGTCGTTATAGCCACTGCGGTCCTGGCTGACACTTCTCCTGTGGATGCACTAGCAGTTCATAGTGCTGCGTGTTACATTGTTAGGGCAGATTTCTTCTCAAATATGTGGGTTTTCAGGCCATTTTCAGATGGAGACGATGGCTTAGGCAACCATCAAGTCTGCGCCCCCTGGTGGTCTCATTGATTCTCATTTTTAAATAGAAAAGCTGGGCCTTTGTGCCTTAATTTTAGTTGATCATTTTATTAGTGTCTTGCAATATTTTAATTTGGTTGTTAATATAGGGTGGGAAATGCTGCACTATATTTAGTGATAAACTAACCCCTCCCCACTCCCCCGACTGGATGTTTTGGGAAACATTCGTAGAAAAATGAAAAAGTTATTAAGAAAGCAAACAAACGCTGTTTTTGGCATACTCCCATTCATTTGCCCACAGAAAAAAGTCCCCATTTCTGTGCAGCGCACAGAAAAAACCACTGGACAGAATTGGACCAGTTACAAAACAACTTTGGGCACTAAGCATTGACTCGATTTCCAGAAGTGTGTCTGGTTATTCCATCCATTAGTTGGCAAAATATTTGGCAGAGAAGCGGGTGACCCCTTCTCCCAAAATTATAGCTAGATGTGCCCCACAATGCATCAATGAGGCTTTTCAGAAATGAAAAAGCTGCAATTTTTTGGTGTTTGATGCAAGAGATAGCCAATGTTATAACAGAGGTTAGCCGAAAAAAGGAAAACATTCCATTTAAAGCAGGAAAAGGGATGAAATAGCATCAGGCTAGAAATGGGGAGGGGGAAGGGGACTCCATGAGAAATTGGGGAGTTGGGGGCAGGGGATTGGGGTTAGAGCTTCAACGTTTTTGCATAAACAGGGTTTTACTGGGGATAACCAGGGTTATAGTAGAAAAGTCTGGCGGACGTCAAGCGTGGAGCAGAGAGGAATCCGCTGACCGGGACTGGAGAGCAGGAGAAGAGGCGCCCCTGCCCGGTCTGCAGTACCTTGGCCGACTGGAAAACTGGAAGAGCGGAAGCCCGACCAAGCTTAGCCATCGGATCGCACAGTCGTGGAGAGACTCACCACCCGCCCGTCACCAAATGATGTGTGAGCGCTGCAGTAGACACACAAGCAGAGCGTGAGAAGCTAAGCAGAACACTAGACGTGCTTGCAACCGTTGAACAAGACTCGACCGAGTCCCAAAAGGTACAAGGGCTGTTGGGGGGAAGAAAGGAAGGCAAGAGAAGCCTGGAAACCAGGGTCGGAGACCCATTTATAATTTGAGAGACAGAGACTGCCTTAAGTAATCTGAGACACAGTAGTACATAGAAGGATAGTGAACCATGCCTATCGCCACCAATATATAAAGAGGAGCGAAGGGTCTGGCAACGGAAGAAAGAGGTCATCACAACCACCCTTCCTAGTTGCAGTATCTGTCAAGGAAGCAAACCAGGGGTCTGGGACCCGCATCCACATAGGAAGAGCATCACAATCGCTCTTCTTCATCGCAGTACCTGACAAGGAAGTAAACCAGTCTGCCAAAACAGGTGTGGGACCCCACCCGAAACAAGAGCCTTAGAAGGGCCTGGGGAAGGGAGTCATTCCCCCTAGTGCAATGAAACTGCAAACCAAGAGGGATCAGAGGAAAAAAGCCATACCCCTTGGTGTTGTGTACCGTGAAGCCAAGCAGAGGAAAACCCGGGAAAGGGAATCATTTTGCTGGTACTGTGTAAGTACTGAGAACAAGAAACCTGGAGAAGGTAGATATTCTCCAGGAACCCAATTGTAAAGAAAACTATGGCCAATAAGGAATGGTGTTTGAGGTGGAACTTTACTTTTTGAATTGGAATTGAGAACCTGGTTTTGCATTTTGGAAAATAACAGACCCGGGGAAAAGGAGTTGTTCTCTCAGTCGGAGTTCCCACCTGCAGTTGGAATTATATTCCATTGTCCAGAAGAAGGGAGTCATTCTTCTGGACCAAGAAGATCCACTACTTCTTTGGTATTAGTTACAAGTGTGAGAGACAGAAGTAGGCATTTTGACACGAGACGTTGTACTTTATACATTTACTTGGACATTCTCACTGAATCCTTAGTTCCTTAGTTAAGGCAGAGAAACCCCTCTTAGACTTATGAGAGATAGGTTTCATTTTTATTTTGATTAAATAAAAGTTCATGCCAACAATCATGCCACCTGTATGTCAGTCTCTACCTTATGCACCCTTAAAATGTTAAAAAACAAGACTAGAAATAGTTAATTATACACTTTTGACAGATGGAAATGTAAACATGAGAAATAATGTAGATCTGAACAAAAGTGCTAAACCTAGTTCACAACATATAAAAAGTAGTACTCCCTCTGTGAATTTAGAATTTCATGATACAAATATGTTGGATAACATTGGTCCTGCAGGTGACTCCTAATAGGAGGAATATTCCTTGAATGATTATAAACTGATTTCAGAAATAGACTGCTCAGATGGGTAAACGGAGAAGTCTAATGAATATTAATCACAGTATAAAAAATATGATCAATCTCTGGAACAGTTTACAACCATATTACATTTGGTTCTATGTTGCTACATTGTTAAATCGACCATCTTTTTTGATGTTTTTTTTTCTCAAAAATATTTTTACGAAAAAAGGCCAGGTTTCTAAGCGCAGACCTGTGGATCGAACATGTGTTGCTCCGTGTTGTCTTGCTTCCAAGGTGAGCATGTTGCCCCGGAGCTATCGTCCCGAGACAAATTATGCCCCAGGGCATTACCGTCCCGAGACAAATTATGCCCCAGGGCATTACCGTCCCGAGACAAATTATGCTCCAGGGCATTACCTCACCGGTAATGCCCTCCATGCTCAGTTATATTGCTTAAACAGGGACACAGCAATCAATAGAAACTATGAGGAGTCTGAAAGGCTGATATTTTGTCAACTTTTCAAGGACCAAATGTTCAATTTTTTACACAGAATTCCTCATCTAAGGGTAATAACTAGCAAAGATCGGTTTACTTTTAGTTGACTAATGACAACAGGATCCCAACATATGTTATCTTGATTGCCATTCAAGGACTGTGATGAATGTGATAATCAGTGCTATGATTCGATGTAGAAAACTGGCGATCGATATCTATGAAAGTTGATGAAGCTGAGTTTTTGGGTAAACACGAAATGAAGGTGCCTAATATTGAGGCATTAGAAGAGAAGCACACAATTAAATTGTTGACCAACCAGGAACCAATATCTGATCTTCAAGTGACTCTGTCATGGCAAAAGATGTGTCTTTAATGTATCAAATAAATAGGTTATTGAAAACAAATTGGAGGAAGTGGCTGTCTGGATTCCTACAACCAAAAAAGTTGAACCATCCCTTATAATAATTGTAATAATTCTTCCCCCAACAGCCCTTGTACCATTTAATTAAATATAGCCGGCATATTGGATTCAAAGATTGATTAAATTGAAAGTATCATATGTTTACAAGAGACTGTGTTAACAAAGGTTTTACATTTTGAGTATTTTGTGGGTGGTTATAATCCAGCCTTGAAAGGGAAACGCAGAAGAATTAGTGGTGTATTGCTTACACTCATTAGAAAAGATTTTGTTGGAATACATCAACAGAAATACTGCTAATCTGATTGCATATTAACTGTTACAATATGAAATAAAATGTATGGTGCTCTCTCAATTATAAAAATATATATTTCCCTCCTGGTAATACATATAATAATGTAATTAATAATTTCAAGCTAGAACATGAAGACCTTAAAATGTATACCCGGAAAGTATTTTTGTTATAAAACGTGATATTAATACCCGGATTAAAAATAGTTGGATGATAGAGCACGGTATTGAGTTGCAATATGATACATGGAATAATCCAAGGGTTAATTGACCCATCTTTAGCAGGACTAGAAGGGGCATGGATCATTTATATTATGGGCAGTAAACATAGTTAATTATTGGGAATGGGTGTATAGATATCACAGTCAACTTCACCTATATTAAAAAGAATGTCATCTATTTTTGATTAGGTGATTCCACCTATGCAATCTTTTAATGCAGCCTTATTCAAGGAAAGTAAATTATAATCCAGAAAGTGATCATCATTGAATTAACTATCAGCTGAATTAGGATCATTACAGCTTGAAAACCACAATACTTACTAATGAACATAGTGAACATATTAGAACAATACATTTTTTCGATTATGATATGGAGATGGATATGTAATATAAAAGAAAGATTTGTAAATGGTATTAGATAGTTCAGGGTTTGGAATTAAGAGTTGATGAGCAGGAGCTAAAGCTTGCTCCTTGCCGTCAGACATCATCCAGTAGGCAGGAGCTTCCCCTGGGGAACCAGGAGCGAAATATATAGCACACTGCAAATATAATTTCCACATGAGATGCACACTTTAACTTTTTGCCCATTATGTATGATCCATTATATTTAAATTTGCCCTAGATGTGTCCTAATTCTTCTTTATTTACCTTCATAAACACTCAAAGATAATATCAAAAGGGCATGTTGATAAGGCACTATCAACTATCTAGGCACTAGTTGGGCTGGGTGAGCCAAATGTATCTCCTGGTAACAGTGGGTTTTAAAGTAACCAGGCTCTCCTAGGCTAAAAGCAGGAGCTAAATAGCTCCCTGTAATTTCAAACCCTGTAGTTTAATGAAGAGTTTGTCCAATGAATATTACTATTCCTGTAAAGGTAGCATGGGACTCGTGATATGATGGGGAAGTTAAAAGAGAAGGAAACATCTGAATTCATGTGTATAACTGTCATCCGGGAATGAAAAGGATTAAATAACATTATACACCTTGCCTAATGTCGAAAAAGAATAGATATAAGGAAAGAAATTGAGCTAGATGTAAAAATGAACCCACAACCACTACCTCTAAATCTATTTGAAGTGTATTAAATACATATTTAGGGTCTCCAGAAACAAATAGATCACAAGTATCGAGAGAGATCTGGGCAAAACACCTAACATGGTTGTACAAAGGAAGTAAATCATTCCGACCTGAGAGGCAAGTTAATATAAATGTGAGCGATTTACTTTGAAGGGAAATGTATATATCTTAAAAAAGCAATGAAAACATCCACTTCCACTGTCCGTGATGAATTAGCAGGGGGTAACAGTCCAAATAAAGGATTTTTATTTTTGGTTTTCTCCAATTTTTGATCCCCAGTTTGGTAATTTCTATACTTTTATACTTTTATTCCCAATAAGGAGCAGGGCAGTATAATAATTCCTATATTTAAATGAGGTGACGATTCTCAGCCTAAGAATTAGAAATTAATAGCACAGTAAAGTCCATCGCCAAAAATGTAATTCAATTAATTAAGTGTTCATGAAAATTGTGGAATGGGCAGATGATTATACTATTGTCCCTTGTAATTAAACCAAATTCATAATAGGCCATAGTACAACAGATAATATAGCTGACTCAGTTAAAGTTAAAATATAATGAGGAGAAGAATATGACATTATGGGCCCGATTCATGGAATAATTTGCACAGAAAAATGTGGACTTGCGCCCGTTTGACGATTCATGGAACACATTACGTGGGCTTACCAGGGACTTGCAAGGAATCGTGCTGGTCCAACACGTAACGGCTACACCACGAACGCCTTTCGCAAGACTCTCATCGAAGGGCCGGCTGGGTCTGCGCAGTCACCTAAAAAGGGGGCAGAACATGTGGAATGGGAAACAACAAGCGGAAATGTGGGCGTCACGAGGGACTTTACACAGTCAAGCAATCGTTACATCCATATGCGCGCAACGAAAGGGATCAAGGGCGTGCGAAATAGCACACGCAAATCCCGAAACTCCTACGCCACGCGATAGCAGGCGGAAACATCAACGCGTTCACCCAAACATGCATAAATAAGTATTCGCGATGAACAAACTCAATTATACTGCCATGATGAATTTACCGTTTGTTGCAGCAGTGATCGTGGGACACCGCAGGACGAGGAGGATGGCCAGGGCCTGGATTTTCCACCTAAGGACCACACTTTTTGGGATGCCTGACGACCAGGTCTATGCCAGGTATAGGTTTCCCCCCCTCATATCATTCTAGACCTGGTCTCAGAGTGGGAAGATGACCTTACATCCCCCCACCTTGTGCTCCCAAGCACTGAGCCCCTTGCAAAAGGTGCTCACTGTGGGTTCCATGTGTTAATATCCCCGCAAAAATATCGCAATACAAAAATATCACCATATTTTTTGCTCGATATTGACCCATGGACCCTGCGCTGGACACCCCTGCAAACCCAGCATTATTTTAAAAGGTGCGGGGGACACCCCCGCAATCCCTGCTCACACAAATGAACCCCCAAAAAATATTGCCTATGGCGAGACAAACGGCCATATATACGTCGATATTTTTGTAGGGATACCCTCACTGTGCTGCATTTGTTGGCCACTGGCTCATTCCAGCAGACCACTGCAATAGCTGGGGGATTATCACAGCCCACTCAGTCACGCTACCTACACCAGGTGTTGGCAATCATGACTGCACGCCACTCAGTCCGCCGACACATCTATATGCCCCGAACACCTGCTGAAAGGCAGGCTGTGGTCCAGGAGTTTTATGGGGTGACGCACTTCCCTAAAGTGCTTGGTGCCATTGATTGCACCCATGTTGCTCTACGTCCACCTAGGGCCACGGAGCATATCTATTGCAACTATAAACACTGGCACGTCATCAATATTCAGGTTGTGTGTAATGCCAAGGGCATCATTGCCTCTGTCTCTGCAAACTATCCGGGATCCACCCATGATAGTTACATATTCAGAATCTCACTCCTACAGCGTGCCCTGGAAGCTGGAAGGAATGGCAACACATGGCTCCTTGATGAGTATCAATGGCCCTGCACATGCTTCTATGTTAGACACAGACAAATACACAATAGTGACAAACATTCTCACCTCTCCAGGGGACAGTGCCTACCCTCTGAGAACCTACATGAGGACGCCAATACGGAACCCCAACACACTTGCCCAGGTAAGATACATCACTGCCCATATTGCAACTCGGGCCATAGTGAAGCGCACATTCGGAGTGCTCAAGTCACCGTTCCGTTCCCTTGACCACTCTGGTGGTGAGTTGCTATATGCACCACTAGTAGTCTGCAGGATCATAGTGGCAGCATGTGTCCTGCACAATGTTGCAACACGGCATGGCGTACCGCTGGACATGGTGGTGCCCCCACATCCACACCCACAGGCACGCAGCTTGCGTATGGCTGGCCAAAGGGCACGTGGAGAGCCTGCTCATACCCAGCTTGTGGCTACTTTTTTCACCTAAACTCCATCCCCTGTGGAGTGCACATGACCATGCCACATTCCAGGTGCCATTCAATGATGACAATGGGCCAATCAACTGTGCTCCCTAAACCACCATGAGCATGTACCCCTAGATTTGCAAAAGTCTGTGCCTCCCTTACAACTTAAAAGACACTGCTCTCTAACCAACACAATGACACTACTCCCAACACGCAAAACCTCCCAGTAAGTCACCTCTGTGTCACTCAACCCTTCCAATATGTCATCTAAAAAGATCAAAATACTGTCATGGTATGGCACGTCATGCAAATGTACATCTCGAAATGCCTGATTCACAAGGCCGGTGTCTCAAAGACCACAAACATTGAATGGAACAAGGGCTGAAAAATAACACTCCTACAGTGCCATTGAATCACTGAAAACAAAATAGTCACACCACGCTGTCTCTGTGCATGTCATACAAGCAACTGTGGTGGCAACACTGATTATGCCTGGTGATGAAGGTACAGTTACATCAACTGGATGAGTGTGCCACCCTGCAGTGACCGAGGGCAGGGTTGAACACACAGACGCTGTACAGGCATGTGCAATCAGAAGGAGCAAGTGCACAGACGTTCACAGGGAACTGCCATTTGGAGTGTGGGTACAAGGTCAGCGGTGGTCCAAGTGCGTACAGTCAGTGGAGTCTGGGCTAAGTGCAGAGAAATGTACCTTTCTAGGGGAATTAGCCAAGTGCAGCAATGTTGACACTAGTTCCATTCCCGTAGGCAAGTACACAAAACATCCCTGGGGGTGACTGGGGCCTGTGAAACCCTGAGGTACATCAAGCAGCCAGTCATCAAGCTGCAATCAAAATAGTATAGCGAGTGAGAGAGAAGAGGGATTGCTTACCAGGTAAGAGGGAGAGAGAACGAAGAGTAGAAGAGGAAACTCATGATGAGTTCCAGGAACATGAGGATGGCAGGAAGGGTATCCCAGTGGCTGGCCCCTGTTCACGACAAACATTGCCCTCTAAAAATGTGACATGGCTCTGGAGGGACAGCATTGAGGATTGCATTTTCGTAGATCTAGTACACAGGCCCCACAAATCCCTGTGTACAATGGTTAATTCATATGATTGAACTCTCTCAGCCACGGCTAGCCAGTGGAGGACAATAATTGACAGACAGATGTGGTCCCTGGCCTTGACGTCAAGCGTAATCCTTGCATGCATGTTCTGAATGCCTTACAGAGGGTGTGCATTGCAAGCACGGAGGTTGACCAAGACCCAGTTGCAGTAGTGCATCATTGAAAAAACATTCCTGTGGCGACAGTGACCTGCTCGGGCAAAGTGAGAAAAGTAGCAATACCTGAGAGGAGGTCTAGCACATAGTTCCAAGAGATGACAGAAACGGGACATGAGAAGGAGGGTTTACTGGCAAAAACGACCACAATCGGTAATATCTGTGCAGGTTGGTGTGGCTGTGCGGGAAAGGGATTCTGGCCACAGATAAAGCGTGAAAGCTGGTTCTGGGGCACCATGCAAATGAACCCAGTCCCGCTGGCGTCAAGGAAGAGTGTGTTTTGAGCACACCATGACTGATTCATGGACACACAGTCAGATATGAGTAAAGAAGATGATGCGGCTGATGCTAGCCTGAAATAAAGTATTGTGTCATCCACATCACACTACAATCTAGAGGTGAAAGTGTCAATGACACGTGCAAAGTCAGACATGTACATGTAGAATTACTACAGGGATAGAGCACATCCCTGTTAGAGCAACACTCGCAAAGAGCCATAGAAGAATGAAAGCATTCATACTGCACATGGCATGGGTGCCCAGAAATTAAAGAGGTTAACGACACCATATCTCTGCACCATATACACAGTATTGGAACTGCTTGAACGGCTGCTAGGAGGCTGAATGCAGCATTTACTTAACTGCAATTGTGACTTTTGGAATACCTACGGTCTGTGCCACATCACGTCCTGAGGCCACGCCCATCCAGGAAGTGCGGCCTCAAAAGCGTAACGCTGACACCCTTGTGGCGTGAAGCCCGCTCACGTGTAAAGGGCGCGATACTGCTGTTAGGCGTGTGGATGGATGGACAATGAATTCTGCTGGATTATTATAAAGTAACGCAGAGAAGGGAGAGCAAAAGTAGTCACTCTTGGGCAGAAGTGGACGCGAACCTATCGGCACTCAGACGCACCGCGATAGTGGACTGAGGATCTGCTCAGATGCAGCAACGTGCGGTAAGTGATACCACTGGCATTGCTGTTTGGTTCTTACGGGAGACTGCAGAGGTGTTCCCTCCTTGATCCTGGGTTTTCCACTGACTAGCTCATTTGCATATTGCTGAATATCCAACAAAGTGTCTCCACTGACTGCTTCCTCTTTGGATCTACATCTTACGCTATCGATTAGCGTTTCTTCCTTAATAGCCTCTTGGCTGTAGTGTTGCGGGAGAGATGGCAAATCTAAAGCCGTCAAATCTCGCTACAATCTTAGGAGGGGTAACATAGACAAAGAAATTGGGATCTTGCCCTCCAAAAAGCAACCCGCGCCATCTACTGGCGGGCAGGCAGAGAAAGGAACAATTCCGGTGCTTTTTCAAAAATTCCCAAAATTATCCACAAAGATACTAACCATTAGGGGGAAACTGTAGCACCCAGTCTTAATGGGACTGAGGGACTGGAGGCTTCTAATTATGATGATATTGATAACAATTCATTGTTGGATCTATGCATCTCCATCCAAAGATCAATGGCATCTATAGGAAAGGAAAATACTCTGGTGCAAGTTAGAGCTAAAGCTCAGGTTCTAAATGCAGAGAACTCTACACCATCTGGTTTGATTGAGGGACAGGACTCAATAGAAGCCAATACTCAACCAGCATCTAATCCGGAGCATCAACCTTTGAATCCGACTAGCAGCTCAACATTGACTCCAGAAATGGGTCGCCTCTCAGCTTCACCCAATTTGCTAATTGATTTGGAGGGCACGGGGCCTTTAGATGAGACCAGGCCCAGTGCACTATCCCAAACAAACTTAACTGCAATTACTGAACTCCAACGCTCCATGGCAGCTATGCAGTTTGCACTTAAAATCCTATTAAAGTGTGTGTGAGAATCCACGTTAATACTGTTTTACATCTTGGTCTCCCTGGCCTAACTTTGCCACAGGAGGCGGTTGCCCCGGAAAAGACTCCCTCATCTTTAGAACTTGAGACAGATGGCCCTTTAATCAACAATGAAGCCAAACTGGGGGCTAATGAAGATTCGGCCATCTTCTTTTCCAGAAAGCAGCGACAGATGGCTAGACGAGCGGCTAATAAAGTCCCTGAGATCATTGCTTCGCCGTTAGCTGCCACTGATGTCCCCATAATAAAATCTAAAAAAGCGAGGAGAAGAGCACGGAAGGCTAAGAAAGATCAGATCAAGCCTGCAGGGACTTTGACCAGCTGGATACTTCCGGATAAACCTAATGAGATTTCCTATTTGGGCAGTAACGACCAAGAATCGGATTCTTCGATGTATACCAACAGTGAAACTAACAAATACTCTACTCCCCAAAGGAAATCCAATTTGCGGGTTCTGGAAGACTTGCAGAAGAAGGAGAAGGACAGAGACATTAATTCCCCTGAGAATACAATTTGTATAATTAAAAACTTGAATCAAAAGAAAAGGGACCAATGGTTGACAAGAGGGGAGGTGTTAACCAAATTGCATTTAATACCTCAGTTGCGAGTAATTCGCTCTGAAGATTTTTCTTTTGTTAAACCACTTAGGGTATGCAATCCCAATGTGACTTCTCTTCATTGCAGGGTTCTGGCTACAGTCCAATTGATTCACACCCATAAAAGCAGTTTAATACAAGTTGGTATGGGGTGGATGTTATTAGGGAAGATGAAGATCAATCACTCCCTAATCATCCAAAGACACAGGGTAATAACAAGTCATCTAAACCAGACCTCACTGGGGGAAAGAAAGTCCAGATGATTGATATTTAAAATACCCGGAAGTGGTTGGCAGATTCCTTACCAAATCGTTATTGAGCTGTAATACCCGGGGCTTCAACCATCTGTTAACCACCAAAGGATCTTTATCCCTAATTGATAAGCAATCATTTTTTTTATTCCAAGCAACCTGGCTGCTAGTACCAATCATTATGGACTGTTATACCCTTTTTCACACTCCTGCCAAGAAGGAGTACCGGGGCCGCCCATTTGGAGGGTTATAGATTGGGGTCTCCAACTCCATAGCAAATAAGAAGATCGTAAACTTATGGGAAGAATATATAAGTGCTGTGGAGGTAAATCTAAGGGTGAGCCAAAAATTGGAATAAGTACTCTTGGTCAATGTTTATAACCCACTGGGGGCTGTCTGTCGGGAACAAATTCAAGAGGCACTAAATGAGTTATTGGGCCAGTGGAAGTACAATACTAAGAGTTATCACATTATCTTTGCAGGAGATCTCAACTGTCATATTAAAGGGGGAGGCGGTATAGCCAATATTCCTCAATTACATCAACATGCCCTTATGGAGCATAAAATAGGAGATACAGAGGGTGAATGTTGGCGTAGCTTCCTGGAGAGCTGGGAGCTTGAAATAATTAATGGTCGCACTCGAAGTGATAGACCGGGTAAGCATACTTGACGTATGCGCTCCAACCGGAGCACTCTTGACTACATCTATGTCGGCTCAGAGCTAGCCTCTGCTGTGATTGACAGAATTGTTCTTGAAAATGCGTGGAGTGATCATGATCCACTTATCATGAATCTTGTTACCATATCTTTTTGCTGTAAGGAAAATATATACAGGGGTATTAAGTGTAAATCACGCTGCCAATCGAATGATCTGGTCAGGGAAGAATATTGAGAAGGCAGTTAGGGCAGTGGGTGAGTGGACCTTGAGTCACGCACGCAACTTCAGGTGCATGACAGTTGAAGAAATTGAAGAATGGATTTTTAATTTCTCAGGCACACATGCGACTTCTAGAACTCCTTCAGTGCTTAAGCAGCGGGCAACGGAAGCCACCTACGATAAGGAGATTCGGGATGCTAAGCGAACTCTTAGAGGAGATATCCGTAAGATTAGAGGTACTGGCCACTCTCTGATTATAATTCATAACAACGTCAGGAAGTTGAAAAATAAATATTGTACCTGGATAAAAGCACGAAAAAAGGCAAAAAAATTAGAACGGTGGCAGCTTATGGTTAAAACACTCTGCACTAGAAACTCTCAGAACATCTGGTCACTCGTAGGGGAGGCTAAGGCAAGTTAGAGGGCTCCTATGATCAATCCTATCGGCGCCCTTGAATGGACAAGTTTTCTTGAAAAACGTAATGGTATAGACTTCATCCCCTTGCCTGCGAGGGGTGACCCTATGCTGATTGCTCCTCAGTTTGCCATCTCTACCGAGGACCTCCTTGATAGAATTGGCACACTGAAAGCATCCCGTGCTCTGGGTCCCAATGGCCTGTCCAATGCGGTCCTGAAAGCTAATCCCTTGTTCTGGGCAAGTCTTATGAAAGTCACAATCCACAAAAAAGGTAATAAAACAGACCCAGATAACTATCGTTTACTTTCTATGCTTGATAGTATGGGCAATATGTTTGCCTCATTGCTATTAACAGAATTGCAGATATGGGCAGATAAAATTGGAATCTTAGACCGCTTTCAGAGTGGCTTGCGGGCCGGGTCATACAACCTGCTCATTATGGACACTCGCAAGAGTAAAGCAAAGTCATCGAACAGCACTCCTCTATACTCCCTATACATTGATTTTAGGGTGGCTTTTGACTCTGTTTATAGAGAGAAACTTTGGCAAAAGCTTAAAAACTTGTTTTGCCCGGATGGTCTGATTTATTACCTGGAGCTTCTCCATACTCATACCACAGTACAATTGAGACTGGATAATCATGGCCGTATGACGGATTTAATCACACAGTTGAGAGAAGTAAAGCAGGGGTGCGTAACTGCCCCTATTCTTTATAACTTGTTTGTGTCTGACATTCCCGAGTACCTGCGGGAAGTTCATAACTGTCCGCCTAAGATTGGTTCATCCCACTGTGTGATCTTGGCCTATGCGGATGACCTAGTGTTATTCGACCACACATTTAGTGGAATACTTAGAGCAGCCCAAAGACTTTGGCAATATGCTGAGGCCAATTAATTGGTTATTAACCATAATAAAACAGAGCTAATTCTCTATACTGCTAGCAAGGTTGCATGCCATAGCATGCACATTGGAATAGTTGAGATAAAATATACAGATTCCTATAAATATCTTGGTGTGGAATTTGCCAGTAAAGGCAACTTTGCACTGTGCATACAGGCTCGTAAAATCAGGGCAGCACAACTAGTATGATTCATAATTTTACACAAGATCAAAGTGGATTTTCCATCTGGGGTGCGTGACAACTTTACATCCAATGTTTCGTACCTATGTTACTCTATGGTTTAGAATCTTTGATGAATATGAATCTTGACTGGCTACTGATATTGGAGGGAAAATTCTGGAGGCTACTGCTGGGACTTCCGCAAAGTATCCCCATGGCCATTTTAAGATTAGAGCTGGGTATTTTTTCCCTTAAGGCAATGGTACTTTGGAAAAGAGCAGAGCTGTATATCAAAATCCAGAATAACCCTACTAATCCTTTACTGATGTCCGTTAAGGAAGATATGGGAGGTAGTAACCAATCTAAGTTTGAGAAAGATATGAAAGCATTATGTGAGCTGATTTGTTCGACCCCTCTTGGGGACAAGAAAATGAAAGTATGTTTTACAATCTACACAAGCATTTATATCTGTGGGATTGGCAGAGTAATTGTGCACGTTTATCAAATCAGGGAATGTGGAGAAAGAATTCAGAGGATGGTGAGTGTCAGGGTTTGGAGAGGTGCGGAGGGTTGTGTTTGAAAAGCCTGTCACTAGTCTTTTCAGTCACTCATGTATATTAACAATACATATGTGCTGCGACTGCACACCAAAGCTACTCTAAATTTTGTGGAGAATTTACAGTGGATGTCTTGACAATCATAGTGCAACGTACCTCTTGCACCTCAGCCACAACTGTGCGTGATGGGCGAAAGTACATCTGCACACCGATGGAGCCGCTACGGAAGACATAAGCCAACAATACAAAGCGAAATGAAATTTCAAACCACAAATAAATAATGCCAAAAGCACACTTCTAACCACCAGTTTATTGTCAATGCAGACTTCAGTATCACCACATAGCAATGTTGTAATGCTACATCCATTGCAATGCAGCACCACCATGCTCCCAGACGTGTTT
The DNA here is from genome assembly GCF_040938575.1 of Ambystoma mexicanum. Lineage (NCBI taxonomy): Eukaryota > Metazoa > Chordata > Amphibia > Caudata > Ambystomatidae > Ambystoma > Ambystoma mexicanum. The sequence goes on along the minus strand of NC_090929.1, from coordinate 1,383,092,587 downwards.
CCCTAGAAGCTGCATACACCATGTTGATGCATGCAAGAGGAAATGGAGAAAACCCATTAACAACTCAAACCTGATATGAAGTTGCATCAAACATACCATATACCATCAGACATAGCAACATGTTTGTGGCTTCACAATGCCATAGGGTACGGTAATCCTTGACCCCGAATTATGAACTGCCAGATGAGACAAACATTGCTAATCCCCAACACCCTCCTAGTGATCTAAGGTGTGAATCATTAGACCTGAGAAGTTTAATGAGGCACACCTCAGACCAAACATCTGCACCTGACACAGTCCACAAACAGTTGACCATGCTGCACACACCCTAACAACCATGAAAGCCAGACACACAGATAGAAAGCAATGTGATCATAATCAGTGAACAGTGGCCCCAGCAATCCGTCTGTAGAACCTGACCCTAACCCTCATTCTAATCACACCTGTGGCAGTCCTAAACCCTGCAAGCAATATTGATTGAATACAAGGTAATTCAATCCACAGTGAACACACACAGTGCCCTACGCCCATGCAAAAACCCCAAGTGTTAGCAAAAGCCATGCACTTACCTGTCAGTTGAACGAACTCAACTGCCTTGCATACAATGTACACCATCGGGATACGCTTTACGGAAATGGATAGCAATGCAGAGTCACAGCACAAACAACATGAGCATGCATGATCAGTATTCATCACATGAAGGAAACATGCATACAACTGTAACGCTTACCTGGTCTCCACAGGAGCATAATGATTTCCAAGCCTGTAGATCTGCTAAAACTGAAGCCTTGAAGGTGTTTCCTGTCAAGAAAGAAGATAACAAGAAGGGTGGTGGTGTAATTGATAAGATTGGTGAAAACTACTAAATTCTATGTCTGTCTACACCCAGAAGTAACCCTCCCTCTTGATTCTAAGACCCACACTCTCCTCACCTGTGTTTTGTGAGCTCTCCATCCTGCTATCACACAGGGGCACGTTAAAGCTGAGTCGCTGAAGAGTAGGATGCTGTTGAACTCATGAAGACTCTGGAGGCAAGTGTCTTTAAAAGTAAATGAGTCTCTTGACCGAACCAAGGAGAAGAAACTATTATCTCTGAAGAATGAATGATTTCTAAGTTGGATAGATCTCTCTTGCGATCTAATTTATTCTTCTTTCTTTTGCAGATTCTCACAGGATAAAGACTTTAACAGAAGAGTTCGAAGTTTCAAGGAAAAGAATATGAAAACCTTTTCTTGTGGAAAGTTGGCGGGCTTGCTACAAATGAAGTGCACAAAACATGAAGGGATTTTGGTATCCTGGCAAGGAGTCTTGACTGAGGAAGGTTTGTGCATGCATTCGGGAAGAAGAACGCTGCACAATGTAAGTTCGTCTTGTCAGAAAACACTACAACCTTCTACTGCGCAGCGCAGTTAACAACTGCGAGGAAAAACTCTGTGGAGCTTCAGGTATGTATGCGGATAGGAATTATCTTCACTCTTAACACTGTAATGTTCGTTTTTATAACTAAGGTACCTTTTGTTTTGCAGGTCTTCGGTTATAGAGAAAATAATTCGGAATGTGCTTTGGCTATGAGCGGAGACTGATGACTGAAGAGGAACTGTGACGAAAGAAAATTCTTCAACTAGAAGACTGTGGCGACGGAAAACTTAGATCGGGTAATTCTTGTCTGTGGTCTATAGATATTCTGTGAGCTATTCCAAGTTTTAATCTTACTTTTGCTTTAAATTTACAGGTTCTGTGAGCAGAAGCGCCGGTTGCGTTACACCGCTGTCAGTGGACCAAACGCGAAGCGAGCGTTAATGCAGAGGCAGGGCTTAAGTAGCCCTCTGTATCAAATGTCTAGATCTCTGCTGATACTTGTCCATGACTCACTGGGCGGCCATTTTATGGGTACTGAAAAGCTATTGAATCCCTATGGAAGTCTATGGTTATTTAATGCTGTAAATTGTGAGAATTCCATGTGTTCCAGGCGAACACCCACCTTAAAACCGCTGATCTATACTAAGAATCCCGTCTGGCCTGAACTCCTGAATCTAGACTATGAACCCTGGATGTGATCATGACAACAGCACACAGTGCAGGAGCAACACAGGGAGCCACAGTGTGAATGTTTCTAGACAGAGATTCGTAGGAGAGTACAGTGTACTACAATAGAGAGAGGGGGAGAGTGACACTGAGAGGTAATTAAAAGGAAATGACAGATCAGGGAGTAAATGGTCAGGTTTTCAGATGGGTAATTATATGCTGCCCAGCACAGTTGGTGCACCCATAGAGGAATACACATAGGTAGGTTACACAGTGACATGAGCCCCAAAGCAATCACAATAATGGCATGTCAGCTTGCAAAGGGTACATAAGACAACCAAAACATGCAGCAAACATGCACAACAATGAATCGTGCTCAACATGCAAGACAGTGCAAAAGCTTACTTGCTGGCTGTGCCTGCATGGTGTAAATCCCACATCACCTTCACCAGTTACTGTTTATCCTAATTTTGTACAGGAAGCACAGTGACCGTTGGAGGAACTGGGGAGCGTGGACTTCAAATGGTAGGGTGTCTCCCCTGTGTCTCCCCTCGGATGGGATAGCAGTTGTTAGGGAGAATTCTCTGTTTAGGCTGAATTTCCTAACCTAGTGAGTCCCCCAGCAGCTTTGCTGAATTGTTTGGGTTCTCCTGCCAAGAGTGAGACTCTTTTACCCTCACTCTTGGGGGCATGATTTGAGTGTGTTTCTTTGAATCTAGATGTGTTTAATGGGCTACGGGGTCTTTTACTCCATAGGGCTTCATGTGTTTTTGTGATGTGTTACATAGCACCCTCAGTGCAGTGACCCAGGGGTGTCATAGTGACCCCCCAGTATAGACTCCATACCCTGGGACTGACTACTGTCTCCCAGGGCATGTAAAGTCACCATTGACTTTACTAGTCTTAAATTCTGAACAGAACCAGTACAAACCATCATATTGTGGACGTACTGGCTGGGGCAATTCGATTGCCCCAGGGTCTGTTAGTCGAGGGGGCACGTCTCCGTCCCCCCTGATCGAGTTTTGGCTGGTGGCAGTGGATACTACTTTTTATATTCAACCGCAAATATTTTCCTATGGGATTTCCCATTGTTTTAGGCTGCTATCTTTTTTTAATTATTTACGGTAGCCTCGAACATACCGCCGGTTTATTTAATTAATGTTAATTCTCCGTTTGGTATTTTTTGCCAAAACTTGATTCTAAAATGGCGTTCGTGTTCTCTTCTGTGACTCCAACCCAAGTCGAGCCCTTTGTTCCACTTTTTGGCGGGCTTCTCCACAGAAGACCTCCAAAGTGGTGCCACTCTGTCTGGGGTACTTAGGAGGGGTGGAGGGGGATTTAGGCACCTTGGACTGAGTTGCCTAGGCAACTCAAGTCGCACTCCGTCCTGATTGGCCCAAGTGGTGAGCCGGCCGGCTCACCACTTAGCATGTTTGAGTGACAGCTAGGCTGAGTGAATGGGGGTTTTCTGCATAAAAGCAGGGCTTTGGGGACTGGAACTTCAGAAGTCGCCACAGGACCTAAGAATCCGACGAGGGAGAAGCTGAGCCGACCTGCCACGACACCACCACCGGTGGAGCCCTGCTGGACCGTCTCACCACTTTTCCCAACGACAGAGGAGATCTCCCTCCGGAGAGTCTTCTTCCTTTGACTGGTGGGGATAACCAGTTTCACCGTCTTTTCGCCTTCCTGATGTACCTCGTGGCCGCCTTGCCTGTGCCAAGCACCCCGGCAACCGGGATACCATGTTTTACCATGACCGGGAAACAAAGGTACCACCTTTAACCGGAAAACTCTGCGGCTGGTTTCTTCCCTGGTAGTGCAACAACCTTCATCTTTCCTCCAAGTCGAGATCTTCTCTTCCCCTGGATGACAACGCACTTGCATCCACTACCAGGAACAACTGCCACCGTTGGAGGATCCTTCCCACTTAAGGTACCGTGTCCCACCTGGCTTCCCTTGCTACCGACTGTACGGGGTAGATTTAGTCCCCGGCTTTCGAACCTGAGTTAGCCTGGGACACCCTGGCTAAACTTGCCTAAGCCTCTCTAAACTCTTTTTGAACCCTCTGCAAGACTTTCAAAGCCTAGTGTAACTGTATGATCTTGGGCGCATTTGTGCTCTGCTCTCTCTAAGAGTGGGCCCAGCCTTTGCACTTTGGCTCACCAGTGACTTTTTGCTCTTCTGCCTTGCTAACAGTGTTCCTGAATCTTAGAGTGGTGTACCTTTCCATATTCTGTCTTTCTCCCTCCCTTTCTCACAAACTTATTGGAGGGCCATCTAGTTAAGCGCTCACCTCTGTATGAAAATAAGTGGTGTTTTACTGTGGCGCACACGTGCACCAGAACTACAAACCTAGAATTACCTGCACATGCCATCCTGTACACCAGCATGCAAACATGCTAGTTCACTCCACTAGACATGCCTGCACATACACCACTGCACAGTAGTAGTCCCTGAGGCGTTTACGGCACACCTGAATGCAATCAAGATACAAATGATAAATAGAAAAAGAAAAACAGGGAAGTACAAAACTAAATAAGAAATGCCAACATATGGCCATGGGGGTGTATAAGAGAAATGAATAATTTAAAACAAAGAATAAAAGTGTCCATCTTGGACCGGGTGGTGGGGGTGACACCCAGGAGGGGGGAGGGGCATGGTGCACGTCAACTCCCACATGGGTGAATGTTGCCAAAAACAATTCCCTCCATGGGCTCATGGACCGCAGGCCTATCTTCGATTGGGAGGCATGTCTCTGCTGTGGCCACCTTCCTGTGTAGAATCAGAATGTGGTTGTGGTAAGGGAGGTTGACCACATACTGCCCTGGCCTGGTCCTTGGTGGCAACGGCCAGGCTGGACTCTGATGAGTGCATCTGCAACATGAAGCCTCCATGGTCCTCATGCAACACCTCACAGGAAGCACAAATTTCCTCTGAGGTGATCTGCCTCAAGAGTTGCATCTCCTGTTGGTACTGTGTACTGCGTTCTGCCTCTTGCACTTACATAGAAGCTGAGGGCCAACAACTCTTGCCTCAGTGCTTCCCTGTAGGCCCGACCCTCTGCAAGCAGGGATGCCTGCAGAAACCTCAGTTCGGCCCTTACGCTCCTGCTGCTGGCCTCCATGTGTAGCCTGTATGAGCGACATGTGGACTGCAATGCCTGCAGCTGGTGCTCTATCGGCGTTTTCGGTGGTATCATTGAATTGGCCACCCTATCCATACCCTCAGCCAACAACTCCTAGGCAGCACCCTGTTGTTGTGCAACATGCAACATTGACTGCTATCCCCAGCTTGCACACGTCCACCATCTATGCAGGGCCCAGGCCTGCCTGGCCCAAGGGAGCATGGCCCTTGATGTGATGCCGCTGTCTGTGGCTGCAGGACTGCATCCCTACCCTGGACCACTGTCCCATGACCAGAAACCAATGTTGTGGAGCGTGACCCTGCAGCTGTAACCACCACAGACAGACGTAACACCACTGACTGGCCCTGTGCGGGTACCTGACCCCCAGCAGACGCACACGCTACAACAGATCCAACACTTGGTGCACTCACCTCCGACAGCATAGAGGACTGGACATCCGTTTCAGCACTAGAGCTAATGGTTTCATCAGAGCCGGTATCATAGTAAGCCATGCCCCGGAAGGACTGGAGTACCAGTGGATTTTCATGGGCTGCCACACCACGTCCTCCACTGGTTGTTTGTTCAGGCTTAGATTCCCGTTCCTCCTCTACCTCCTCCCCTGCATCTACTGCCTCATCACCTGCACAGGGACATATAAAGACATGAAGCATCTTGTTAATGGCATCGACTCAATACATTTGTATCACAATGCTGTCCGGCAACACATTGCCATGCATGTTACCATGCCATAATTGGCAGACACACACTTTGTTCAAAAGGCTTCTACAAATTGGCATATGCAGACTTCCCAGAACATCCCATGTCCCTTAACATGTAGCCAGTGGGCCCAAGGCCAACGGACATGGATCTCTGAAAGTACAGCACCTCAAACTAATGACAATAACTTGTCACATGTGATTAATCCTGTCGCTACGTTACAGGCCATTACAGTACCTCTGAACACGTGCACACATGATCACAGTCATGTCCCCTTCAATTACATGAAACAGCAGTGTATGACTGCCATTTGGTGTGCTCACAATGTGGACATGTCCTGACTGTGGCGTCCAAGGTGCGTGTTGTGGAGCCTGCACTTGGAGATAGGAAGAGGGGGCAGTGAAACAGAAGAGGGACAGGGGCATGGTCCATACAGTGTGTGTTGAGTGTTGGAGGTTAACAGGGATGATACATGACTATTGTTTGACAGCACGGTCAGTGCAATAGCTGCATAGGGGATGGGCACAATGTTGACAAATGCAGCAACGTCACTCATGGAACATTGTCAGGCATGCTGCAAGTCCTCATGGAAGTAATCTGCAGCATTGAACCACCTATGTGAATGTGTGGATGGACTATCAACATGTAGAGCATGATGTGTCATCACACGTGCCTCAAACACAAGCACCTGTCTAGCATACCAGGGCCATTTACATACATGATGCAACTGACCAGATGGCACGTTGCGGTGGCATGTTGAAAATTTAGTTAATGTGCATGACGGTTGGTGATGAAAACTCTCAGAAAGGCATGTTCAACAGATGTATGGCGCATGTGTTGTATGTACTGTGCAGTACACTGTGCACGGGTCAGTACACCATGACATGGTTCACCCCGGGCAGTCATTCATATGCAGGCACACGAGCAACACATTCATGCCACGTTTTCCTATCAACATACACATATACATGATACACACAATGTAAAGTAATTTGGCAGGCCTCCCACGCCTTGCACCCGATCCACATGAATTAACTGCCTCATGGTCTCTTCATGTGGGGTGAGCTCCTTTTCTTGTGGTGAACCCCCCTCCAGTTGCCAGAGCAGAGGCGAGGTTGGCACCCAGCTTGTGTTTGGTGCGACGGTGCAGGTCATTCCACTGCTTCATGACCTGAGCAATGGTACGCCGCTCATTCCCCAAGGCGTTGATGTGACCAGTGACTCGCTGCTAATGCACCATACGCGTAGCAGGCGCGTGTGTGTTCCCTGGCCGGGTGCACATGTCATGGTGGTGTCCGCGCACGTAGTTCACGAGGATCTGGAGTTCCTCATCATTGAAGCTCCTCTTCCTGAACGTGGCGGTGTCCTATGCCGTGCTTTGGGGTTGAGCCTCTTCCTGTTGTGCATGCTTTGCCTTCTTGACATGTGGTGCACACCCTGTGTGGCTGGGACCACTCAGGGCACCAGATGCTGGACCCTGATGGGGACAGCAGCTGCCCTGCAGATCCCTGACCCTGGGTGGTGGGGACCAGAGCTTTATTGTGACGTCCCTTCCCCCCTTGAGAAACGGACATCAGCTGCCCCTGGGTGTCCGTGTACCTGGGGGGGGGGGCACAGCTACCACTGCAGGTCTCTGCCCCTGGGTGGTGGGGACAGCAGCTGCCCCTGCATATCCCTGACCCTGGGTGGTGGGGACCAGAGCTTTATGGTGACGACCCTTCCCCCTTGTGGGACGGATATCAGCTGCCCCTTGGTGTCCTTATAACTGGGGGGGGGATGACCCCAGCTACCACTGCAGGTCCCTGCCTCTGGGTGGTGGGGACCAGAGATGTATGGTGATGTCCCTTCCTCCTTGAGAAACGGACATCAGCTGCCCCTGGGTGTCCGTGTACCTGAAGGGGGACCACAGCTACCACTGCAGGTCCCTGCCCCCTGGGTGGTGGGGACAGCAGCTGCCCCTCCAGATCCCTGACCCTGTGGCGGGACAACAGCAGCTTCCCCTGCAGATCCCTAAGCCTGGGGGAGGACAACAGCAGCTGCCCCTGCAGATCCCTGACCCTGGGGGGGACAACAGCAGCTGCCCCTGAAGATCCCTGACCCTGGGGGGGGACAACAGCAGCTGCCCCTGCAGCTCCATGATCCTGTTAGGGCGTGGGGGGAACAGCTCTCTCTGCACGTCCCCTACCCCAGCCACCTCTGCCACCTTTCCTCTTGGGGCCTTCCCATGCATGGTACTGATGGACTAGTACAGTAGAATTCACACCAAGCAATTGTCCTGGGCTATCTGGGTGAGGGGGCAATGTATGTGATGGTAAACATACTAAAGTGGTCCAGCAAGGCTCAATATTACCCCTGGTGAAAAAATGTACAGGACGCGTAACACACAGGGACCCCAAAAATCTAAAATGCATGTATGTTAAACCTTCGGTAGCGCACGTAAAAAGAAAAAGCGTTCTGCGATACGCTGTGGTACCCAGCAACACACAAAATGCATACGCAAAGCCCAGGAAAGCTACTGTAATGATAATGGAGGTACGTGATACACATGGGCACCCAGAGTATGAATAATGTGTACATGACTCACCGTTAGCCTCTGAAAAAGAAAAGTTCACACACGCGCGTGTGCGCGGAGGTAATCGCCCACTAAAATAAGAAGTATCCACTGTAACAGTAGTGCACGTATTGCGTGGCTCCCCAAAAAGTCCCAGTAATGCACTTGTTCATCCACTCTAAAAAGCACGTATGGTTGGAATTTCATCTACGCACTTCTTTATCCTGTTTCTGAACGCCAACACCCAGCGCATGTCACGTCTTAGGCGATGAGGGCCTTTCCTCTGATTTCACGTGTCCGCGCTAATTACGAACACGCAGAGTAACCGTCACTCTGTTTCCGGCTGCCCACGCAATAGACACGGAAGACCCACACTCCTGCCTACAAGCCTTTTTACCTGCCTCCTACTGCCCTGAGCTGCCTCTGCACGAACCATCTGCTGCTGCCTGCCCACCATTTGTGCCTGCTGCCCACCTGCCCTGCAATTTGATTGCCTGCTGTCCAGCCATTGCCAGTGCTCCTGTCCTTGGCCCTGTGACCACCTTAGCTGATTCCGAAGACTCCCAACATGCCAGTACATCGCCACCGTTCCACAGCCCAGCCCTAGGACCACCTTGCCCACCTACACCTGCCTCGGGGGTTGCCATGTCTCAAGCAATATCATCTGAGGTAAGTGGCAACCCCACGGCAGCGAGGCAGAGGGCTGTCAACTTTAGTGACAAGGAAGTTGACATCCTGGTGGAGCATGTCCTGGGGCATTATGATGCCCTTTTCAACGCTCCAACGCAAGTCGGCAAGGAAGGACGGGAGCTGATCTGGGACCAGATCGTGGATGCCATCAACGCGGAGGGGGTGGCATCCCATGACTTCCGACACATGCACAAACGCTGGGAGGACCTTAAACCCAGGACCCACACCATGGCCCTGCGCTTCCTCCAGGCCGGTGCCAACAGAGGGGGGCGCAGACGCCGGATGAACAACACCGAAATGCGGATCCTGGAGAAGTTCTACCCAGACCTGCACACCCAGGTCAGCGATTTGAGGCAACGTCTGAAGTCAGGTGAGTGTCCATGTGTTGCTGTGCTCCACAGTGCATGTGTTTGCTCATGTATGTTGGGAGTGTGCACCTTGGGCTTACAGCAAGTATGCACCTTGTACGCATGTCTGTGTGCATGTCACATACAGTGCTCTACATGTGTGCAATGAACTATGTGTAATTTCAGTGGTGTTACATTTGCATTGCATAGCGTGCACGTGGTTTTTTACATGTGTCTGAGACGTGCCCGTGTGACATGTGACAGATGAGGTGGTGTTGGCAACCTCATATGCATGCATGCTGTTCATGTGTATGTGTCAAATATGTGATTGTGTGACTGGCCATCACTCATGGATGGATGAAACAGGTGCATTTCAATGTGTGACAGTCATGTTGCGGGATTGCTGTTGAGGGTACTCAGTTGTTATTGCTCATTGCAGTGCTTGAGGACTGTCGGGTGATGTGTGTGCATGACCTGTCTATGTGTACATGGTGCATGTGTGTCTAGCATGCACGATTGATAAGTTGTGAAAGTACCATGTCCCTGGATGCGATTGTCTGTTGTGATGGACAGACATGTATGTGCATGTATGTAAATTGCACGTACATATGTGTTGTGGAGGGGGGTGATGGTTGTACCCTTTAGCAGTATACTGTATGTGAAATTCTTTGATGCCAATCACACATTGGTGCAGTACCCTTATGTTTGTGTTCTATTTCTCCTTATCTGAAGTTGCATTGGAAGAAGATTGTGGACACGGTGCTGTGGAGCAAGGCAGCAGGGATGTCTCCACCAGGCAGAGGCGCAAGACCCAGCTATGCTCCCTGGACACAACATCATCAGGGAGGGAGGAGGCTGGTGCTGCGTCTAGGACATCCGCCAAAGCTGCTGAGGGGAAGTCTAAGAGGGCGAAGGTGGACGAGGACTCCTCGCCAGCGGGGGGTGGGGGGAGTGGGGGCGGAACAGGTGAGGCAACACAGGGGCCATCCAGTGTGAAAGACGCTCAGGAGTCAACCAGGATGGTGGGGAGGAGGAGGAGGAGGAGGAGGAGGAGGAGTAGGGGGCCATAGTAACCCAGGCCATGTGGTCAGGTGGGGGTGGTGAGGTGGGTGTGACTACTGGACTACTTAGTCCTGCCCCAGGGGGATGAGGCTGTGCAGGTCACTGTGGAGGTGCCTGTTAAAAATCCTGTCCCGGGAACAGCGGCTACAGCTGTATGCACCTGCCAGCAGGCCTCAACCCAGACCCAGCCGCAGGTGTTGGATGCTTCCACCAAGACTGACACCCCAATGCTGGTGGCTGTTGCCATTTGGGACAGAGTGGTACCCATGCTGGCCGTTTTAGTGAATGTAAGTGCCTTGCATAGTGGCTGATATATGATTTGTGGATTTGAAGATACTGTAATTAAAGTATTGAAACAGAAGAACATATATTTTTACATTGTCATGTGATTCATCTTGTCACTGAGAAATGGATGAGATCCTTTAAGAAACACTAGGTATGCAGATTTTTAGAAATTATTAATGCATTTTATAAGGGTTAATCCAATAGTTTATGTAGGAAGTGAAAGGTACTTAAAACTGTTGTGGATTCAAACAATATTATATGTTTTGTTGGTTTATATACGACAAACGTGTGTATGGTTTATTTAAGTCTGTCAAAATGTTAATAGTAAAAGTCAAAGAAACACATTAAAGCACTACTTTAATGTCTGTTGCAGTAACTTGTGTTTTCATCTTTATTTTCGCAAATGCATAACACATACAATATATTTAACCATAAAATTAAGAAACAATGTATACCTGGAAGAAAAGGTAGATACAAGATTCTGTCAAATACAGACAGAAAAGCTGAATGTTTCATTTTTAGCCAAACTGAATAGTTATTTGAAACCGAAGCTCGGTACACCCCTAGTCCCCAGGTAGCCCCCTCTTGCACTCTGGCAGTCGTCATTGTGCCATCGATCTAAACTGCAAGCAAGGTATATTATGATAGGCTACCTCTGACTTTACAAGCAGTCTGCTATATATATATGCTGCCAGCATATTTTAATGCACCTGCACTGAGTTCTATGCCCTAATTAATATGATCATAATTTGGTAAAGTTCTGATATCGAGCTTGCGTTTCACCTGTATTTTGGCTAAAGGTACGGTATTAGGGAAGTGAATAGAAACCCAATGGTAGTAATCTCCCTTGGTTGTCATCAGCAGTCTGTGTGGTTCCTGTTGTATGCTTCTGCAGCAGTGTTTGTTTCCTGGTTCATGATGCGGGCTAGCAAGGAAGTGCCTCCTGTGGTGATCCTACACTGGCTTTTGATTGAGTATTGCAGTTAATTTACTAAGCACTGCCTGTGTTCAGCGAGCACACGTTTTTATTTGAAGTCATTAATGGCCGTGGTCAAAGTTGAACTAGTACAGGTTCTCAGCATTGCAAATAATACATTTAAAATAAATACCAACCACCCTGATTTATAACCGCTCCCCAGGAAGAGCATGTGCCTTACTAATACTTCAGTTAAATATTCATCTTGACTCGCCCACAGAGCATGCCATAATAAAATCTGCTTCAATTAGTGAGTTTTTGAGGGATAACTTAGCCTGTTTCCAAACTGGCCATAATCGCTTCGTTTTTGTTTCTGGGATGTTGTGGTACAAGCGCAATTTAGATTTGTGATGAATCTGATGTTGTCATCACTTCTTTCCCGGCATTAGCCTCTCCCCGTGTGGCCAGGGGACGGCAGCCGCTCCCTGATCCTGACACTGAGCGCGGGTACATGAGGGAGGAACATATCGGGGGTGACAACTCTAAGGGGGCGGGGTTTGATGCATCATCAGATGAGACATGTTATCCCCCTTTCTCTTTTAGGGATATCCCTCCATTCTACAGGCCTTAATGGCATATTGTGCCGCTCCCCTTCAGCCATCCATAAAACCTACTGGTAACACCTTACAATACTCTACCCATACAACACCCAGCATTGCCTACAGCTCCCATTCATCTAGAAATACTGGGATGAGGATGCTGAATGGGGTAATGCAGATCACCAGGAACCAGAAGCACCAGATAAAGCTCTAGTGGTTAGAAGCATATGATGGTTGCCGGGACATTTAAACCTTTTACCCAGCATGACTGGAGAAGACGCTCTCTGAAGGTGTCCCAGGAAGGCTAGAGGGGAACCCGAAGAAGAGAACGACCTCCTGGACGGACTGCCCAAAGCAACCTTCCGGTAAATTGGCTCTGGTTTGTCTGTGACAGAGGAGCGATATCCCTGGGTGGGACATAAGCAGCAGAGATGGCTCCTCCCGAGCCCCAGATGCTGGTGGGGAGCCGAACAAGAAACAGGTGGCAAGGACATCTGCATCCGAATACCCAGATGTGGGTGGAGAACTGAGCGAGAAACAAGCGGCAGAGATAGTCACACTCAAGAACTTGGACGGAGGTGGAGAACTGAAAGAGAAGTGGCAGAGAAGTCAACTACTGAAGGCACCCAAACGCTACTGACCGGACTGTAGGAAGCACCTCTCCCCGAGCGCCACACACCAGAGAAACAGGTACACGGGTGTAGAGATGGGTGCTGAATGTCCGGGAGTTCATGGGAAACCCTGAGCAAACAGGAGTACCGGGTCTAGGGACCCAAGGGGAGAAAATAAACCAAGTAAAGCACAACCAAGAATTGTAAAGAGGGGATACAAGTTGTTGTAACGGAAATAGGCAGATATTAGGTTTTGAACCCGCCACCAAGTACTTTTGTGAATCAAGTTTGCAATTGTGTAAAGTACATTCAGATGAAATTCTATGGCAGGAGAGTAAACCAGGTGAAAGCAAGTCTGCAAGTGTGTGGGGTAAATCACACCAAAAGCCCTGGCAGGAAAGTATACCAGGCAAAGTCAAGTTTGCAAGTGTGAAAATCCAGTCACTGAATCTGGCAGGGGAGTACACCAGGTATTGATATGAATCAGAGCTTCTCGTGTGGCCAGGGAAAGGCCGATGCTTCCTGACCCTGGGCGGGGCGTGTTCTGCGGGAGGATCACATGGGGAGGGCACAGGTCAGGGAAATTGGGAAACCCTTCAAATAACTTTCCTAGTGATCCCACAATTTTAATGGTTTATTGTGAAATTGAAATATGTGGCGAAAACCTGCAAAAGAACAGAAGATACGCCAAGTCCCATAATGCTTTTAGTACTGAAACGAGTAAGAGGAGAGGTGCAGAACTCTGAAACGCTGTCCAATGACTCTGATGTCCCGCAACTGACCGGGACTTGTGACTACTTAAGACCCCTCAGGTGCAGGACAAGAGAATGCATTAGCCGTGTGAGCAGCAGAAGCAGAGGAGACGCCAGGACCACCACTGAATTTTCTGAGTGTTACGTTGCTGAGAGAGTAGTTGAAGTTATGGCCTCAAGTTGCAGAGATCGCACAGCTGGAAGTGCTGTGGAGGCCAGCTGTCCTGAGAGAGGGAGAGAGGAGCTCTGCCTGCTCTAAGCAGTGCTTCGGTGGCTGCCGAACACTGGAGTACGCGGGGAGTGCAGAGGACTGCCTGCGCAGATAACGAAAGCGCTGCAGGTGTGACCGGAGTGCTCAAGCGTTTAAATCCCAACGTGGGAAGCAGAAGTAGAGCCAGCAGTGGGTCAGAAGGAAGCGCAGGCATGTGAAAACTAAATATTATAACTACTATTTCCAAAGTAAAGAGGGGCAATACTTGATGGAGGACCAGTATTACCTAAGCCAAAGAGAGGCAATAATAAACAAGATGGTAGCCTGCTTTTCTAGTGAAATAAACTAAAGCAGAGGTATTATCCGCAGTTAATTGGTGAAGCAGAGGAAACCCAAAGGTGGCAGGAGGGAAGCCTTCCATGCAATCATTATAAAGGGGGAGAGGAAATAAACCTGCATTGCATGAGGCAAACCTATCGGATGAACAAAGAGGGGCGTGGCCTAGATCCATGGACTGAGGACGCACTTCTCCCGAGCTCCTGCCCCGATCCTGAGACTGATCCTTAAAAGAACTTCCAGCCTGATCCGAGGACGAGAATAATTTATAGGTCCAGCTGACTCACCCGATCCTGCACCACTCGAAGATGAACTTAGAGGAAAACGGAGCCGGCAACATTTAAAACGCGACCTCCGCGCTTTGGTCCCCAGGAATCCAAGATGGCGGCCACGACTCCGTCTTGAGCCCGCAGACGAGGAGAGCCCGACAACTAAGGTAGGCGGCACCCGTGGCTCCGGAGGGTGCAGAGTCGCTGACCACCTGCGCCACTGACGGCGCTCGGACATCTGCGCCCCCCCATCCCTGCGCCGAGACTATCGTGAGGCGCCTGCCGCCCGGGGCGCACCGCCACTGAGAGGTGAGGAGGAGAAGGCGGGGCTGGAGGCCCGGGCCGCTGCGGGCCCCTAAGTGAACAGGGAGTGCCTCACGGAGAGGCGCACTAAGCCTTCCGGGACACCAAGGCCCTTCTTGGGACCCGGCGGCTGGAGGACTTTGCTGCCGGGCAATATTCATCCTCGGCGGACAATTCAGTCCGCGGCGCTCTGACTCGGGCACCCCGGACCACCACTGAGCCCTAACCGACACCGGCGGGCCCTGCAGGCAGCGACCGCCATACGGCCTGCACACACGACCCGGTGCAGACGACCCTGCGGGACATGAGCCCCCCGGGACACCTGGATCTAGCCAAACCGCAACGTAATCCTACGAGCCCCGCGGCAGGGGCCATCACACGGCCTACCCACGCAGCGCAGCCGGAGGACCGACACTTACACAGAGCTAGAGTGCCTGGCCCCAGCACGAGAAACACCCTGCACCAACGGCCAAGAGAGGCTTTACTCCAGCGAACACTCCCCCACCTCCTGCCTGAGTGATACACACATAATGGGGGAAAACAGCACAGCACCATAGATCCTACAGCACCGAGAGGGGGAACTACCCTTTGGTAATAACCGGATCAATATATCACAAAAACGAGGTGAGTGAGGTGGGGCCCCTTACTGCACGCAAAATGGCGGCGCCCGTAACAAACCAGTGAACTGCACCCTCCCACACAAAATGGCTGAGAGGTTGCAGAGCGGAACGCCTCCCTAGGCCCAAGCAATCACCGGAAACGGCCTGAGTAGCCATCAGGCCACAAGACTACCAATCTACGACGGCCCCAGGATAGACATAGGCTCCCCATATACCTGACAATTAGAGGTCTCGAGAAAAGAAGTGCTGCGGAAAGTAAGGTGCAGTGTCAACGGGACGCCCAAGAGACGCCACGGGTCTGGAATAGGGGAAGGCACACCTGCTACAGTGCCCCACACCCACCACGGCTGGGACCACACCAGCGGGAGGCCAACATCACGACCACCTAACCACCCAAAAAACAGAAGCCACCAATGCCCCAGTACCACCGGTGCAGGAGAATAAGGCCGTTGGAAGGGGCCACGTCACTGCGGGTTCCAGCGAAGACAGCCACCGGCCCTATAGCATGAGAGCACGCGAGTGAGTCCCGAGGCGGAGCGAGGAACAGGAAACCCAGTAGCAGGAGAAGTTGACTCCCAAAGGCAAACTGTAGGCCGCATCAAGGACTCCCTCACAATAGTCAGGCCCAAGCAGCAACAAGTAACAGGGGCAACAGCTGCACAAACGACTCAAGAGGAAGGCCCAACGAACACGCTACTACCACAGGCAACAACGGCACTGCACATACCTCTCGGAATACTCAGTCGTAAGCCCTGGTGAACGGGCGACCCACAGGGTTCCACGGTTACTTCACGCCGATCACTAGCTTGAAGCGGACATCACATAGCATCTCACCAAAAACCCTCTTTAGAAAGAATGTCACCTCCAAGGCAAAAACCCAAACTTGTCACAATGGATTCCTTCACCTCAGTCAGACCAAAACAACAGATGCCACAGGAGACAAGCGCTGCTGAAGAATTTCCGACTCAGGCAGTAGATCCTCGAGACTCCCAAATCCTACAGGCGATGGCAGCACTGAGAACATCCATGGAAGACAAGATTGGCAAAATAAAATCAGACATTCAACTGATGAGACAAGATGCGCGAAACCTAACCGACAGGATGGTCACCACGGAAGCCTCCCTGCAGGACACCGCAGGGACCACACTGGAACTTAAAGCGAAAGTCAAAGAGCTGGAATCTACAGTAGCT
The DNA here is from genome assembly GCF_040938575.1 of Ambystoma mexicanum. Lineage (NCBI taxonomy): Eukaryota > Metazoa > Chordata > Amphibia > Caudata > Ambystomatidae > Ambystoma > Ambystoma mexicanum. The sequence continues at coordinate 1,383,075,975 of NC_090929.1, read as the reverse complement.
CGACTGGAAACGCGCTCAGAAGGTGCGGAAGGCCGAGCCCGCCACAATAATGTCCGAATACTAGGGATACCGGAAGATTCAGAGGGCCCGGACCCTACCAAATACATTGAATCACTGTTCCTGCGGGAAATCGGGGCAGGCAAACTCACCCAGGGGTTTTCCGTGGAGCGAGCTCACTGATCCCTTCAAAAGCGGCCACCCCCCAGTTCACATCCGAGACCAATAATAGCAAAAATCCTAAACTTCAGGGATCGGGAGGCCATACTGAGGTTCTCGAGAGAAGGCGGAGAGATCAGAAGAGACGGGGCGTCAATAGTCATGTATCCCGATTATACCCCTGTGGTACAACGAGCAAGAAACTCTTTCATACCAGTAAAGGCCACTCTAACGAAACTCAACCTTAAATACATGCTGCTATATCCAGCGAGACTCAAAGTGCTTCACAACGGGAAGGCAATCTTTCTGGAAACCCCGGCGGCGGCAAATCTATGGCTTGAACACAACAACCTGGCTGAGGATGCGGAAGGAATGGCGAGAAGCAATAAACACCAGGGCAAGGACAATGACCACACGAGAAGCTGAATGACACATCAACTATGGTTACAACTTCGGAATGAATCGCATCGCCACACCAGGAAGGCGACGCAATCGGGCAGGAGCCCGAAGGCCCATGTGCAAAACTACCGATGACCCACCCCAACTGAAGCGGTGCAGGTAAAATGCCTGCACACCACCCGAGCCGGAAGACCTGGAGAGGACTGGAAGGCCCGGGAGCCCCCGAGCTTCCTGAGTTTGTATCGACTGCTGGGGGCAGTTTACTGTTCTTTTTCGACTATCTAGAGTGATAGGTGACATAGTGCACGAAGACCAGAATGGTTTTGTACCTGGGCGTAACTCGTCCCAAAACTTACGCAGGCTTCAGCACATTATAGCTGAGACCAATACAAGCGAAAAACAACTCGCATTACTATCTCTAGATGCAATTAAAGCATTTGATTCCATTTATTGGGAGTGGCTGGTAGCGGTTTTGGAGGGTTTTGGAGTTGGCCAACGATTTATCAGATGGGTATTGATCCTGTATAATGAACCAAGGGCCAGGCTAAAATCTGGGAAGTATGTGTCAGACGCATGGGATATCCGCAGGGGCACCAGGCAGGGCTGCCCACTTTCCCCCATGCTCTACATCCTGGGTCTAGAACCCATTGCAATCTTCCTCAGGCAGCAATTTTTCGATGCAGGAATTAGGCTGGGCGGGATAGATCACATTGTCTCACTATATGCAGACGATGTACTGATATACGTTAACAACCCTCATCTCAATGTTCCGACTATACTGGAGGTCCTTAATAACTACGCCAAAGTCTCAGGCATACACTTTAGCAAAACGGAATCCTGCATGTTCCCATTAGCAGCCCTGAAAAATAAACCACAGAAGAGCTTCCCTCAGTGGGCATAAAGTGGGAGACTGAATCTTTCCGTTACCTTGGGATCCAGATAATGCACACCCCAGAACAAATGCACATAAAAAACACGAAAGCTGCGATACCCAAACTGCGCAAGTCCATAAGTTTCTGGTCTAAGCTTCCACTATCCATGCTGGGCAGGGCCTCAATAACCAAGATGATCATTCTACCTAGATTCCTGTACGGGTTCCAGAATGTGCACTTTTATATCACCAAACCCTTCTTCCAGCTTTTGGACACAATAATTAAGGAGTTTCTATGGGGGAAAGGCAGACTTCGGGTGGCACTATCTACCTTAGTATTACCCCACAGACAAGGAGGGATCCAATTACCGAGCCTTGAGAAGTACTACCTTGCAGCCCAGTTAAGTTATGTAACCAAATCGTTAGCAGACGGGACTACTTCAGAGACCCCCCTGCTACAGCCCATGATCTCCCCAATCCGTCTGAAGGAATTGATTTGGGCCCCTCAAACTTTGCTACATGATCAGCCTTTTCTGGCAACTCTGGGCAGGAAAATATGGCGTAGAACTGAGACGACACTACACTGGAAGCAACCATACTTCCAAGAAGTACCAATACTTTCGGGACTCGATAAATCTGTCACCACCCTCCAAACCATTAGGCTCTGGGAAGACAAAGGTGTATACACTTGGGGTGATCTATACTCCGAAGGCATATTCAGGGACTTCACTGAGTTGCAGGAGGGAGATGGCATTCACGCTGGCCAATTCCTGTGGTACCAAAAGATCTGCAAGATAGCATGCCAGAGGAGCCGGAGGCAACCCCCTTTCTGACACTACTATACAGCCTGAGTGAGGGGGGAAGGGCAAGATCTCAAATCTATAGTCTTCTCGTTGACATCCCCAATCCCCGCAGTGATGCACTAAAGACCTGCTAGGAATCAGACATGGGACAAGAGCTGTCCTTTCCGAAAGAGGTCTCTAGAAACCAGAGATTTTGGCTAATCCAATTAAATGTACTTTATCGCACATACTTAACCCCGAGCAGGATTGCGAAGTTCAATAAAACCGCCCAGACACAGTGCACCTGGTGTGGGACAGAGGGAGCAGATCTAATCCACATGCTATGGAACTGCACCAAAACACGTAGCCTCTGGTCAATGGTGAAAAGAACCTGTGAAGAGGCGGAAGTCACTAGGTATAAGTGGACCCCAGCTGAATGCCTCCTAGGCTGCTAGCCCAGATTGGCCAAACTCAAATATACGGTTAAGCTGATGGACTTGCTATGCATAACAGCCAAGAGGACCATCGCCATGGCATGGAAACAGCCGGCAGGGCCGAATCACAGAGCATGGCGCAAAGAATTTGAAAGATGGGCGACCGCCGAAACAAGAGCTTGGGAGGACAGCGTGGCTAGATCCACGGACGAGTCGAGTACGGCCCTTGCTGCATGGAAAGACACCATGTCCAGACTGTTTCATTCCTCCGATGATAAGCCCCCCTGAACAATCCGCCGGCCCTATCACATGACCTAAATGGTCGACCAAGACACTCGAAATCAGACCCCTCCAGCATTAACATTCTTGGAAAGCCCATACCCACGTCCGTGGCGCCCGGCCACTCCCCCCGCTTGCGACCCAATCAGCCATCACTTGCCCCCAGACCGGAGATAGTTAATGTTTGATGTTCTTGTTATGTAAATGTTGTTGTTTATTTGCAAATACAGAATTTCAGGGACCAAGTTGGTCAATCTGAATAGTGATTGTAACTATAAATGCCAATAAACAAATTTTAAAATAAATCGGATGAACAAAGAACGTCAATGGTTATTATGCCATTTTTTTAAAGAAGTTGTGATTCTCAATGTTGTAGAAAGCTGAAAACCTTTTATTAAGTTTGAAGTAAACTTCACCACTGAGTGCTGGTAGTAGTAGTAGTAGTAGATGTGTTGTCCTAGGAGGCTAGTATACCAGGAAAGGGACGTTTTTGTAGTTAGTCGCGGCAAGGTACTGGACCAGGAAGGAGACATTGAAGTATTGTCATTGTGGTTGAAGGTTGTGGTGAAAAGTGGCCAAGCCATTAGAATATGATGATTTGGAATGTGCTAATAATTCATACTGACACAATCTTGTTGTACATGAAGAAAGAAACATTTAACAATCCAAGAGTGGGAAGATGAAAGTCTGTTGGCTTTGTGTAAGCAGAAAATTGTGAACACTTTGAATAGTCACCTTGGAGGAGAACTTTGTGTTGCATTTAATTTAAGTGCCATGTGGAAGACTTATGGGTTGATCTTTTGGTGGAATTTTTCAAACAGACTTTGAATATTGAAAATAACTATCTTGATTTGAACTGTGATCTAAAAATCCTGTTTATAATCCTGGGGAAAGGGGAACTGACACAGATTACAAGGAACCTTGGTTATAAAGTTGTGTTTGCAAATATTAATTACATTATTGAGTTGGTTAGCCATCTAATACCTGTATGTTTTGTTGTTTGTAGAAGTGTGAGACAGAAAACATTTAGAGTGTTTCGAAGTTAGAATAGGGAAAGTGAGGCGTTTTTCTCACCCATATTGTTTAAATAAAGATGGTTACTTGTGAGAAAAATCTATCTACGTGTCATCCTCACATTTTTGAGCCCTCACAGTATCTTACGAGGTTGGAACTTGTATCCAAGTTGTTTTTTGTTTACAAGTATTTTGTTGAACAAAGAGCCCCGAGGAAAATCCATGACCTAAGGAATTTGAAGTGTCTTGAAGAAAAACCTACGGAAAAGGAGTTCCCTGGAACTGTGAACTTTATCCTTAAGCGAAACCTGGGGAAGGGAATTATCCCTTGGAACTGTGATCTTTATCCATTAGGAACTTGCCAAAGACATTATCTTTCTCATATTAGAGTTGTTTTGTAGAATGTGAAGGCGAGGATAGGATTTTGAACACAGGACATTTTACTTTGGACATCTTGACACTGGACAGACCTTTTAGCTTTGGTTGAGGTAGGGAAGCACTACCTGCAGTAGAGATAGCAAGGCCTTTTCCAACCCCCCTTCTTAAAGGTTTATAGCCAGAACTATGAACTCGCTGTGTCTGTATTGCATTCCGGGCTCCTCTCAGTTTGTAAACAATTACGGGCAATTTTATATCTGTTTGGTCACGAGAGAAGATGATGTTGAAGTATTGGTGTAGGAGTCTGAAAAGTTTCTGTGAGCCTGCGGATACAGTAGTGACTTATGGCTTTCATTTGGGGGGTGTCTTGTATTTTGTAACTGTTGGGTTTTGATCCAAGGATGGTTATATAATGTGGAGCAAGTGGGTTGAAGAAAATACGCTTGGAGCCCCATTTTACTAGACGCATGAATTGCATGCAGGGGACCACCAACATAAGCATTTACATGTTGCTGGGTTCCCTGCGTGCACATTTAAACATTCACAAGGCGGCAGGGATAAGGAATGATTAAAAGTGAGTCAAACTCGCTTTTACTGTTCCATTTTCCTCTATCTCATGAACAAGTATACGTAGCCTGCAAATTATGCTTTGCAGAAGGTGTAAAAGGAATGGATTACTATGGAATCCGCCTGGGTTTGGCCAGGTGTAAAACCAAGCCAAACTCCATAGGAATCAATTAATTTTATACCTGCATAAAATACCATGCAGGTGTAAAACGAAGCGGTCACAAAAGGTGGAGGAGATATTCACAGCAGAAGAGATCGGACCTTCACACCATGTCCCTCCTCCACATTGTGTCGGCACAAAATGGGCTGGAGCATTAAATGGAGGCGTAATAGTAATACACATTATGCCTCCATTTGACATCCCCCTATTTTCAAGTAAGCACTATGGTTTTCAAGTGGATCATCTGCCAAGATCACCATTTTGCCTTCCTATTGAAAGATTTCATATCTGTGTATGTGTTTTGGTGCAAATTCTCAAATATTCTCAGTTCCAGCCGCAACCTCTAAACCTAACCCTATAAAGCATGTCCAACCGCCAGCAAAGTCCAGTGGTGCAGTTATGTGCAGTACAGTACACTCTCATTAATTTACGCAATGGCATCTAGCATCCATTTAATCGCAATCATCAACTCATCCATCCAACATCCACACAATCAAATGTACACATCCACGCATACATCACTTCATCCCCACAAATTTCACTATCACTTGGAAATAATCACTAGACTTATTGGTTTTACCAGTACTTTTAAAACTCTCTTTTTTGATGTTGGTAGTTGTTGTGAACTATGTTATACAGTGTTTTGAGGAAGGAAACGTTACCACATTTCCCATTTTGCCCAACTGAATTGGCAGAGGTTGTGTGGATTGATGCCCCGTGTAATCTTCTACAACAATCAGTGAGTTAAAATGTGGGACAATGAGTTCTGTAGTTAAGCAATAGGCCCAGAGCAGGGTGGGCATTACCACTTCAGTAATTAATGTACTGTAAAAACTATCTGAAGCATGCGCTTGTCGCTTTTTAATTATGGTGGTTATTGTTTGCATAGGTAACAATAGCACAAGGTACTGTTTAATTAATCTTGTGACGGATTAACAGGTTTACAATGGGTTGGCTTAACTGTGTAGATAATTCATCGTGATTTGTAAGGGCCAAGTCCACCCTATTGACCAATTATAGCTGTCACAGTTTCCAATTCAAGACTGTGGTTGTTAATGTTCGATAGACTAGGGTTTGGCTTCCTCTGTCTCCGCTGACGATGGCTGCATGCTGCTATCGGCAAGGCCTGCGCCAACAGTCACTTCTCTCAGAACAGTAATTATCCACTGTATTGCTTGGAGGTAGTGGAGGACCAGTATGTGCACCCTATAGCAAGTATCAACCCCCAGTGACAAAAGCATGCACTTTCTTGGATGCAGAGCGGGACAACATCTGTGCACTTTCATTCAATGCACATTTGCGGATGCTGCTCTATGGGACACCAAGTCTTCAGGGAGGCTTGTGGTACTCAGTAGGGTACCTGTAGCAAGCAGGAAGAGAGTTGAAAGCTTCTATGTTCGGCTGCTACTTAGCAAGGAGGAAAAATGTAATGGCTTGCCCAGTGAATTGCCAGCAACCTCTGGTTCAAATGCTAGGTGATGCATGTTCCCGGGTCACCTGAAGTGCTCGTCTGGCACTTCTCCATGTTGCATCTCATTCTGAAGCATCTAGAGCACCAGGAAAATTAGATGCATTGCAATTCACCTAATTAAACAGAAGGTCAGAGGATGTATGTAATCAAGAAGTGCTTTGTTTCTGACCTTACGCAATGCTAGCTTAGCATTTCTATTGACAGCTCCCCGTACTTCACTATTTGCTTGCTTTTAGGGTTGGTTATTGCATGCAATCAATTTTGAGATTGTTAGGTATGCTTGACAAAGAAAGCATACCCTTTAAACATGATGCACATTTAATTTTTTGCATGTTTTGTAAGTGTGTGTGTGTTTGTTGCATGTCTTTAGATATTAAATCTCAGCTCTATTGTTTTCCCTTCCTCTGTTGCCTTTCTAATCATTGGCTGATTTTCCTTTTTTAATTCTAGACTGGAGATTGGACATGGTTGAAAGAGTTTTATCAAAGACTAATAGACCAAAAGTGGCAGAGAAAAAAGAAAAGCAAAGAGCATTGGTACCAAAAGGCTATTCTTTCCAAGTTTTTATACTACAGGTAGGATATTCGGTGTTTTCTTCCCAATTTTTCAAACTCTTTTAGTGGAGTTAATGTAATGCTTTTTTGGGTTCATTGCTGTTATGCCATAAGCAGGCAAAGCAAAAAATTATACTTTTTAATGTGCATAATTTCAGTGCTGGTGGTAATAAAAATTGCAAACTGGCTGAGTTCATCGAAAAGTTCCCTGACAGGCCGTTTTCATTGAACGGCCGCCTGTCTGGGAACTATGCCTGCGTTTACTGCACACAGCGCAATCAGGGAGAGCCGGGGGGAATGAGTGGTAAGGAGCGGATTTGGGGCTGGGTAGGGGTGTGTATGCGAGGCACCTGTCTTCGTGTATGTTGTTAGGAGTGGGGGTGGGTTGGGGAATGGGACTACAGTGGATGGGAATGGAGGGGTTGTCCCGCCAGATATACGTTTGAGCATGGGGAGGAGGAGCAGTGAGGGAACAGGGGTTTCAGGGGTGTCCTCCGCATTAGGGTACTGGAGGGAATTGGTCACCACAAAGGAAAAAATGCTTTCCTGCAGCAACGACATTGTACCCGGGAAACCGGGTTTCAATGAAATCGACCTGCGGGGAATCAACATACAACCTTAAATTGCTGACCTTTAATGATGTTTGTGTATGGATTGAATGTCTTTGTTTATTTTAGTATAAATGGTGATGATGCGGCTGAGCCTGTCACTTCAGCTTCAGATCAACAGAGAAATCCACCAGCTCCAGATGAGACTAGTGAACCAGGGAGGGCCTCATGGCCAGCTACATTTGAAACACCCTTGTCAATATCTGAAGATGTGGGGTCTTCAAATCAGGTTAATGTTGATTGGATTATTCTTCTGTTTAGGCTTATTATTATTTGTTCATGATTTCCATTGAATCATCTGTCTGAAGTGTCTCATTTATGTCTGTAATTTTTAGGAGCAACTTGTGCAACCAAACTAGTTAATCCTAGCACTATCTATTTTGTATTTGTATTATATTTGATTTCTACATCGCCTTAGGCCAAAGCACTGAAAAAGCAAACAAAAAAGCATACAATAAATGAGGAGTCGGTCAGGAGCAGTTAATCAAGAAGAAAGATGACGTTTCTTACGCCATTTTTAAACAGGGGAAAAGTAGAAATGATGGAGCAGAGCGAAATAGGGCGGGCATTCCAATATTTTGGGGCAATTGGGGAGAAAGAGCTGAAACAGGTGGATGCACATGGGGCGGGTGTTTGAGGGACAGACAGAAGAAATTGATACCGCGACCTGAGAGAAGGAGTAGGAGTGTGGAAAGAAGATCATCAAGGCATTTAAAAACACTATAGAGAAATGTATATAGTAGACTGGAGACGAAAAAGAAGGCCAGCAAAGAGAGAGCAGGGTGGATGGATTGAATCCTGAGGATAGAGTGAGAGAAAAGGAGACGTATACATGAATTGTTTTTTGAACAGAGGGGAGCAAGTCTGTATGCGGGCAGAGCAAAGAAAATAGATGAGCAGTAGAAAAATCGGAAGAAGACCAAAGAGGAAAGCAGGGACTTTGTAGCATGGGTTGTGAGGAATGAGTAGACATACAAATATTATACAGTTGATAATAACAAGAGCAGGAAATGGTAGAGATGTGTGAGGAAAAAGATAAAGCAGAGTCAACTATTACGCCCAAATTACAAGTGGTAGGTGAAAGGGCAATCAATCGAGGAGGGGGGAAAGGAAATGGAAGGGGGAGAAAGTGGAGGAGGGATGTGTAAGGGAGGCGTGGTATCACAAGTAGACACTGACACAAGAGTTGCACGTTTCAAAACCTTTATTGTTAAATTCAAGGGGTTTGGAAAAACTCCTGTCTGGCCCTATAGCTAAAATGGGAGTAATCTCGATCATCAAATAATAAAGAAACTGTCCTAATCAGCCTAAGTCAAACAATAAAGCCCTATACTAACAAAAACCCAATGCATGCCCTCACCCTAATACACTCTAATGGAGAGATATGTAACTACAAAAGAAAAAATCAGTGGTGAAACGAAATGTCAGAATGGCAATATAAATCAGTATTAATTCTCGTCCCCACGTTGTATAGCACGTGTTTAGATGGAACACTTGATGGATGAACACACTTTGGATAGCAAACAGTCGGGTGGCTGGTTCTGCCCTTCAGAGCCTTCTTGGCCATTCAAACCCGAGTCGCAAGTTCACGGGTTTAACCTCACTGGTTCCTCTCACCCAAGTCCAGGTCATCCTTCAAACTTCTACAAAGTTTCAGTTAAATAGTTTCTAAGTATACTATTTGATCACAGTTGACTATAGTTTCCACTCAATCAGGCTCAAACATTTTCTCCTTGCTGGGGTTCCCTTCCCCAAGCTCTCTTCACATTCCACACTAGGTTCCCCTCAGTCGGGCTCGAACCTCCTTTCGAAATGTTTTTATCGTTGTCGAAGACTTTCGAAACGGGGAGAGTATTCGCTCTCATCCGCCACATGACCACTTCGAAACTCCTTTCTTTCTTTGCTTCCACTTTACATCATTTCCTTCTGTCCGTTGTATTTTGAAAATGTACTTGTTACGTATAACTAGCTTTTTAAACGGGTCTCCCTCAGTCGGACTCAGACCCTCCTTTTACTTTCACACATGGTCTCCTTTGGTCGGGCTCGGACCCTTCTCTTGCTTTTCACACGGATCCCCTTCAGTCGAGCTGGGACCCTCCTTTCGTTCTCTTGCCAAATTCAACAAAACAAATTTCAACAGTTGATGATCTTTTCAGTTCACGCTCACCATTTCTCGCTTCCCGCTCTCTCTGCCGCTTTAAAACATTTCACAGAGATTTTCGATTGGGGAATCTCACTTCGCCGGACCACTGTCCTATTTTGTATTTTGCATTCACAGTTCTTAACAATGGATTCACTTTCTCATGCAGCTTATCAGTGCTCGCGTAACCTTTATCCCTCGGATACTGTCAGACGCTTTTCAATTAAACACAGACCAGGCTTTCTTTGTTTCCCTAAACTCAATGGTCATGTTAAGATGCTATCCGTCTTTCGCGCCTTTTATGTAGGAGTCAAGGCTGTTACCACTGCTGCTTAGGCGCCTCCCCAACTCTGCCATTCACCCGGGGCCGGTGGCTGTTAACCTTTAAGCACTCGGAAGAGACTTTCTCCCTTCCAGCTGGGCTGTTGTGCGCAATCCTCACAGCCTTTTGGAAATATCGATCTGTCGCTGGTGGGGGTCTCTGGCTTCCTGCCCCTTTGGGTTTAATCCCTTGGTTTGTCTCTCTCCTTCACCTGGTTCGCCATAGCCCTGGAGGGACTGCTCCTTCTCGTGCACCACTTTGCTCAAAGTTTATCAGAAAATGTTGTCTTTGGAATTCAAGTCCCACAATGCAGCATTCTGGCCATTCTGGGAACTGCAGGGGTTAAATGGGATGTTTCCTGAGGTCAGGGTCTCACCACCTGCCCCTCAAAGGCCTGGGGTCTCCTGTCTAGCCTAGGGAAGGAGCTCTGGCTTGGGCACTCCCAGATAAACCCAGTTGCCTCTGGTTTGGCTCCCTGGAGTCAGAGTTCCCTCGCGATACTGCAGACGACTCTGTACTCACAGGCTCAGTAATTTGGCAGTCCTCCTTGCTCCAGGCCTTCCAGGGTTCCTCCAGCTCTCGTTCTTCACTCCTGGCCTCTGTGCTTCCTTCAGCATCCCTAGCTCGCTCAAAGTGTGTCTGTGTGCTCCACTTATTATACTGGCTGGGAGAGTTAACCAGAATCAGTTGAGAGTGGTTGCCCAGCCCTGCCTGATACTGCCTGTCCTTGTTAACAGGACAAGATGAAGACTGCCGATAGGAATTCATGGCACATTGATTCTTATGGGCAATCCTCATAGCTCCTGTCTGCCAGTGGTTTTGGAGAAAAACAGTGGGGAAAATTATGGGAGTTGTAGTATTCCTGGGTGGTGATAGGAAAAGGAGTGAACATATTATCAGGAAAAGGGGAACGATCTTGTTGTTGCAAAATAATGGGTGCTGTGTTTGTTCTCCTTTTCCTGGTTCTCTTATGCCTCCCTTTGGGGTTGGTAGAAGTTAGAATTGGGGAGGGGACAACGGGACAAGCCTCCCAATAATCTATAAAGGTGGAGGAAATGTCAGTTGGGGGTGTGTCGAAAGGGGGGGAATACCATGTCTCTCCCAAGGGTTTTCCTCCCGCAATCCCCAAGGACCGCCTGCCCAGGTGATCCTCCCTCGCTTGTCCGTCACAGGGTTGGGATCCAAGCGCAATGGCACTCCCCTGGCCACCTGAACAAAGGTTCCCCGGGGTCTACAAATGCAAACACCCTCCGGTTTCTCACAGATGGTAGAAGTGGGCATGAAGATAACCAAAGCATTTAGATAATTGAATTTTCATCTTTGTTTCTGCAGCCCTGTTTAAGAATGCTCATCTCTTGGAGACTGTATATTCTCGGTTATTAGACATTTTATTTATTGTAATATACAAGAACATACTGCTTCATCATCCAATCTAGATTAACATGAGGCATTTTATTCAAAGAAAACTTTGATAAAGCAAAAGAGGTCCCCAGTTTTAATTCCTGTAATCACCTTTTTGACATGCATTGGGGTCATACGAAGTGTTAAATTTCCCATTGGCGGGGGGAAAAAAGCACACAGTGTAACCATAACTCAGAAAAACTAGTTAAATAGCCATTGCAAGAAGCTGAACATATTTGTGCAATAGAAAATTGGAACACCAATGAAATAAAGGATGCTCTCTGTTCTAATTTTCTGGTGCACACATTGGTTTCCATTATGCATACAAGGGCCTGATGTCCTTTTTCTGATACATAGAAGAGTGTGTTCACCCTCGACCAATTTCTGGGTATGGACATTTAAGTGAGAAGAGTATATGTACCAAATACCCAAAATGTGATGTAAATGATTCAACATGCACTTCCAAATTAATGGGAGTATCATTTTTGCTTTCCTATGCCATTGCAAAAGGCAACAAATGGGTCCAAACATGCTTCCAAAAAGGTCAAGTTCAGCCTATTATTTTCAGACGTGCCAACTCTGTATGGTAAAACAAGCGTTTCTAGGCACTGAGGCATCCTTACTGAAGTGAAGATTGAGTGCATATAAACCGTGAGAAAGGACTCCTTGTCTAAACACATGTAATCCACATAGGAAATGGATATACCAAGTTACAAATGACTACTAGTTTTATAAATGATTAATTTCAGAAAATGATGAGGTGGTGTTTGTGTATTGTGGAAGTGGTGATGAAGTGAAAGGCAAGGGTACATACATTTTGGGAGTCAGTCTTTGGTAGTTGATAGATATTTGACTCCTTTTTTTTTATTAGAGCAGCTAAAAACCACCACTGATGAAGCTGATTATGCCTCCGGCAGGGGTGTTGCTAGGTCTAGAAAAGATCCATGGCTAGGCTGATGTTGGGACTGTCGGGACTCAGGGCTAACTAGCCTTTTGGTTGTAGCCCCTGAGATTCTATCTGGGGCTACAACCAAAAGACCCGGGGCTACAGCCCCCTAAGCCCCCCGTAGCAACGCCTCTGGCCTCGGGTATGATACATTCCTGAGCGTGGCGGGAAATTCGTCCTTGAGTTGTCTGGCTCCTATCCCACAGACTGCAACGCCATCTCCGCCATCTATTCTATCATCCACTCATGGATGAGTCTGAATTTCATGGCTCTGAACGCGGATAAAACTGAGTTCCTCATTGCAGGATCAAGCCACATGTTAAAAAATCTGCCGAAGGAATACGACTCATTCACTATTGCTAATGTATCTATTCCAGTGGCACGAAGCGTTAAGACTCTTGGCGTCTCCATTGATGCAGAGCTCTCAATGCGCTTACATGTCACTAAAACCAGGGCAACCTGTAGCTGGATTAACAAGCAACTCTGTGCAATGTGCCCTTTTCTCTCTCTCAGCAATATGTCTCTTCTTGCATCTGCCCTTGTTAATTCCAGGTTAGACTACTGCAATAGTCTCCTAGCATGTACATCTGCTGTTAATATCGCTGCTCTCCAGACAACCCAAAATGGCGCAGTCCGAGCAGTGCTTGGTTTACCCAGGCATTCTTCTATCACTGAAGCCAGGAGAAAACTGCACTGGCTGCCCATCAAGCATAGGGTATCCTTCAAGATACTCACTTTCACATTCAAATGTTTGACTGACTCTGCACCCATCTGTCTGACCCAGTGTATTTATCGCTATGTCCCTGGTCGTTCACTCAGGTCCACTGAGCAAGCCATGCTTACTCAGCCGCGCTTTCGCTCAGTCAAATTTGGCAAAACCATCTTCAGTGTTGCGGCCCCTGCTCTTTGGAACACTCTTCCTCTTCACCTTAAGAGCCTCCTCCTCACTGATCCATAAAAAAAAAATCTTAAGACCCATCTCTTCAACTCTCCCTAATTATCACTAACGGTCTCTCTCAGATTTCTGCGTCTCAATTTACTTGTTAATTTTACTGTCCCGTTTGTTTCAAATGCGCCGTGAGGCCTTCGGGCGATTTTGCGCATTTTTAAGAATTAAAATAAATAAATATAAATAAAGGAAGGATTCATCTCTGCAGTTCACCTCTTTCTCTGGCTGATTTAGGTTCAGATGGAGTCCCTAAACCTTTGGGTAAGCTTTGTGTTCCGACTTCCAAAATGAGGTTTAAAATCCCATTGGCTTGAAAGTGAACCCTCTTGCTCGTCGTTCCTATTTTTGAAAATATTCTTGGAGGAACAATCTCACTCATACCACTTTAAAACAGATTATTCACTCAGTGACTCTGGGGGTGATTGCTTCTTCTATGATTGTGGTTACATTATACCTTTCCTCATTCATTAATACAACTCTGATTAAATCATACATGCTTGGAAATGTGTTTTACTTTGTGTTTGGGATTTCTGTTAAACAACTTCTTTGTAGGAAAAGTACAAGGCTAGTTGACTAGCACAGCTTACTGTTTAGTCTACGGTCAAAAATGGTTGCAAAAGTTTGGGCACCAAGCATTAGTACTTCGGCAACATGTACAGTCATGATAATTTTAAGTAGTTGAAAGCTCTAAAAGGGAAACACAGATTTGTGATGATTTATCCACTTTCTATTGGAGGGTATTTTTAATGGAGCATCTTCTTATGTCAGTCACTATACCACAGGAATACTTGCAAGAGTGCTCGGCTGTTACCAATACAAAATATTGAATGCCTCTTTATAATTTAGGGATTTTATTGTGCAGGCAAACTATTGTGAATATGAGTTGTCCTTTTCCTTCTCCAGGACTCAGCCATGGAATTAGTAATCTTTTTAATTTCCAAGCAGTTCTCAATATCTGGAGGATTACAGTAGAGGAGTAGGATTCAAGGATAGTTCATTGGTGGTTAAACAGTATCAACTTAACCAAAAGGCTTGATAAGAATATGTTCAATACTCTCAACATACTTTTTTGAAGGTATGTTAATGTACGGATTTTGGATCAGGTTTTCAGAAATGTCCCAAACATCTGCTCCCCATAGTAGAGCAGAATGATGTTGTATCATGTTCTTTATGATGCCATGCTTTGATAGCGAAAGAAGAGTTTTTTAAAAAAAGTTTCTGCAACTAAGGTTTGATTGTTGGCAATATAAATGCATCCTCGCAAAACAATGGAAGGTTCAGGAGGAGCACACTTTGAAAGAACCAATAACTTAATCTTGGATTACATTGTGAAATTGATGTCAGACTTAACTATTAGTAGAATTGATAATACACCATCATTTATCTGTGGTTTTACCAGAGATAATTTGCAATTGCCACCATTTGAAGCTCCTTCCCGGCTTCCCATTTAAGACCATTAAAGCATTTTCATGCTAATGCATTGGCTTTCCTGTGGGTGTGCTTCCATGAACCTACATGTATATGGATATATTGCCTACATTGAAACGTTTCTAAAATAAAAGTTGGCCATTTTCTGGTCTGTTCATTTAGGCCCCAGATATTGTTTCATGCTCCCACCACCATCTCCTGGCACCCACTGATTCCCTACCTGTTGTATGTAGTGCCATGTATAGTGGGCCTGCTTCTTGTAACTACTCAAATGTGTTATTGTCTGGTGACACACACACAAGAATCGCTGGTGCACAGCTAGCCAATTTAGCTAGTTAAGTGTTTCTATGTACACCTAAATTAGTTACCTACTTTTGTTGAGGTGATGTTTTGCCCTGGATTAACAACTTTATTATGCTGAGAAAGAGGGATGGTCGGGTACGATTTATGCAGACCGCAAATAACCTTTATTCCATTTACTGTTTTTTCTTCTCTTTAACCCCGTTTTTGTGATAAACCAGTGTAGATCTACTTGCAGCTGTGCAAACTCTGTTGATAATGGATCACCATAGTAGACTTGCACGGCAAGAGGCCAGTTCCCTCCACCAGGAAAACATCTGTTCAGGCAACTCCTGTCCAGTTTAGACTGGTTTAGCAATGATATTCCACCAGAGTCTCCTCTAGCAGCTGACCGCCCGGGATAAGGATTGTTTCACAAAAGAGATGATTAACCAAAAGGGCTATTCTTAAGTACCTGGTAGTTTAATTATCAACACCCTAAAGAAGAAACATATGATTGTAAAACAATACATTGTTCAACTGCTTAGCAAGATTCTGGGGTAGCCAGCCTATGACCTTCCAAATGTTTTGGCCTAGAACTAATATGATGCTTCAGCATTAACTATGCAGGCTTGGGCTGTTTGGAGATATTAGAATAACACATCTGGAGGGTGATAGGTTGACCACCCAGTGGAAATCATGCCTTTCTCTGGAGGTAATTGTTTACCAGCGCATTCTCAGCCAACTGTTATTTACACCTCAGGTGAGAGACAGGTTGAAATGAAATGGATAAAGCAAACTGGAGAGTTAGGCAAGGCTGTATGTTGGCCCTCTTTTAGTTTATACATCAAACTCTTCCACAGTATTTGGCCCAGGTCCAGGGTGCTTCCGCCAAAAATGTCAAACTGTGTGATTCAAATATCTGAAAATTCTGATGATGCAGATCTGTTGGGCTTGATACCCATAGGTCTTCGCTCTCTCTGTATCATCCACTGCATATAGTACAAATAATGAGCTAACAATATCTCAAAAACATTATGGAATTTGGTAGATGGTATGATGGCCAGGAAGGACAGACGGAGACCATGGCAATTCCTGTTTATTAATGGGAAGTGCCGGGATCTTTGCACCGCGCACATGAGGTAAGTCTGATGGCATGTGTCTCGCACTACAGCCCATCTCTACCAGTAACAGGCAGCGCAAACACAAATTATGGTAACGTGGACACCACACAACATCAACCTCATTTACCTCATCGCTTCATCAACCCACTCATTATCCACTACACGAACCTACAGCGGAATGCCTGCCTAGCAATCTTTCTCACAGCCGACAATGGTGACATCACAACTGTTGACCGGGGTGCACTCTACATCACTGAAAACCTCACAAAGATCCACCTCCACCCTCATCCCCCCAAGTGACTTCAGCATTTGTCTTCGATAGGCCCCGCAGAACCATTGAAGGACTTGACATCGTCCATAAGTCATCCTTGACCTGCTTCATTCTAGAAGTAGCCACCATCAGCTCCCTTAAAGCATACCCCTGCCACTTCCCCCATCTCTCATACAGATACGTCAACTTCAACCTCATCAACAGACAACCTAAACATAACACATCCTTCATCAGTGACTTCACCAACCTGGACACCATGTCCCTTATACACGCCAATGTCTTCCTCAAGGACATCGTCACAGGCAACCATGCCACCAAGTCCATGGAGTAGGCATTAGTTAACCTACTGGACATTGTGAGAAACCAGAGGGTGTCTCACCCGCTAGTCCCCAGGGATCTCTCTCTCTCTCTCTCTTTCTCTCTCTCTCTCTCTCTCTCTCTCTCTCTCTCTCTCTCTCAGATGGCCAGGGCACGCCATCACCTTTGGATCCAGAGCCTGGGGCTGGACCAGTGCAGGAGGATCACCTTGGTGAGGGATCTTCGGGGAGCGTGGGTGAGGCTGCCGATGGTGAGACGTGGTATTCACCCCTTTTTTGTTCATCTACCCCATCCTATTTAATAGGATTTTCCAAAATCCCAACTCTCCCCCTCTTTTTTCACAAACACTGGGCCGAGGAAGAGGATGACTGAGAGCAACCAGACTAACTCTCTCACATCGTACTGGACATGTCCCGTTAAACAGGTCATACAAAGTTGGACACTTTACACTAAGAACATACACCTAATACCAGTTACCTCTCCTCACACGAATAAAAGGCAACACCTAAAGACACACTCTGAGCAAGGCAGAACAAGAGCATGGGCAGAACTTCCGGGACGAGGGCACACCTACTGGAGCAGAGCAACGGACCAAGGCACGAGAGCAGCGAATCGAAAAGCCCAAGGGTTCCCTACCGCTCTCACAGACCACGAAAGACGCATGGAGAAGGCCAAATCCCATAAGTGAAGACTGCATTGTGTTCCAGGGATGCCAGCGACCCCCCTGGGTGAACGGCAGAGTTGGGGAGATGAGGCCAAGCCTGTGGTACTAATCCTGACTTGTGGATTGAAAATAGCAAAACAAGAAAGAAGCACACACAGCTGGAGAGTTGGAAAAGTAACCTGAGAGACCGGTGTGTTAAAGAGAATGAAGTAGCAAGATTATGTCACAAGTGAAGGCTGCACACGTGTGGTGAGACACAAAGAAGGACAGACCAGTGAATGAACTTTGAAGTAAAAAGCAGCTGGGAGATTAGCGATACTAAGTAACGGAGTGGTCCGGCAAATGGAAGTAGCTCATTAGAAAGTCTCTGTGAAAGGTACATTGTTTTGAAGTTAAAAACCCAGCGAGAGCAAATTAAGTGAAAGTAACCATGAACTTTGAGTCGATGTGGTCCTGTGGTGGTCTGGTAAAAGTGCCACATACACTTGAAAGTCTTCGAAAGGGGTCTGAGCCCGATTGAGGGAGACCCAAAGTACAGTAAACTTGGGGAAGGGAGCCCCTTGCAAATTTGTGTTGAACTGTGACCTGACAGTCTTAGCCTGGCAAAGGGGTACCTCTGTGAACTTTACGTTGGAAATACAATTTTGTGAAGTCAAGAAAGACTTTAACGTGGAAGGCCAGACGGACCTCAATCCATGGTTTGGAACTGCTTAGAGTGTTAGAAACCGAGCCAGGGTGTATCATCCTGCCTACAGGGACAGCCTTACTCCGTGAGGTGTAACGTGAGGCGGAGAGCTGGTTCAACTATCTTTTTATTCTTTTGAAAATTGATTTTTCCTTTTACATACATTTCTCCTTTTACTTTTTTTGTATAAAAGATGGGGCAGGCATTAGGTTTTGTTGGCATAGGCCATTTTGATTTGACTGACGCCACTCGGGCTGTTTTGTTTATCGTTTGATGGTCGAGACTACTCCCGTCTTAGTTTTAGGACAAATTAGGAGTTTGTCTGACCCCAACATTTTCAATAAAGGTTTTACAAATTGTATCCATTGTGTCAGTGTTCTACTTGTGATACCATGCCTTCCCTACAACATACATTACCTCACCCAGTACTTCTCTGTTCTTTTAACCAGTCACCACTTACCCTACCTCCCAGCCAAGGGCACCCAACCGAATCATATAAAGCAGACATCCCAATCATTGGAAGACTTCCTTGTAGAATCACTCACAAAAGACCCAATCAACCTCGCTAACAAACTGTCTAGGCCTCACAATACAGATTGCAGTATTCTGCTAGAAGCCAAAAAGCAGCATACATGCCCCAGAAAAACGATGAACTGTGACACACAAACCATATTCTCCATGGGACACACAAGAAAGACTTCACGCAGACAGATGATCACTGCTCCAAAAGCCTTTGTTGCATTACCAGCCACTCTCTCAGCAGGACAGAAGAAGCAGATTCAAGATGTGAAAGTAGCTTTGTTAGGCTTGTTCCATAAGTTTCCAGTTACTCTTGGAGTTACATTAAGTCAGGAAACACACCCACCAGTCATCCTCAGGCATATAAACTCAGGTCCCAACTGACACTTTCAGGACAGTCATGTATCATCGTCCATCTAACATTCACTGAGCTGTCATTTACTCGGTCACTAACATTCTAACAGCATGCAAAGACCAGCGGGACAGTTGCACAAGACAACTCACATATAACTAATTCCTGCATATCGCACATGCTAAGATCCAACATAGCTCCACAGAATCTAAGATAAACTAGTGATGGACATATAACTAGCAGAAACTATATGCTATAAAAACAGTGTAGTTCAGTTGATAATGAACAGCCTCCAAGTTGAAGCTGCATGATACATTTTGAAAACTAGTACATATGTAGCATATGCAGGGCGAGTGGACTTCAGACGATCACTTCCAAACAGGAAAATGACAAGATACTGAACTAAAGTAACAATGAACGCAAGGCTCTCTTCAAGGTTGTCAAACAGGGCATCACACCCCTCCCACTCCTTCTGTTGCCATCAACAGCTTTGTTGTTGACAAGATCAGATATATCCACCAAAATATTTATGCTAACGTCCGTGCACTCAATGTCTCTCACTTACCACCAATGTATGATAGCAACACAAACTGTCTTCGAAACACTCTCCACGAAAGACCTGATTAAGGACACTAGCTTTTGTACAAGCAGCATCCAACACAGATGCATTCTTGTCATCCGCCATCTTTAAAACCCCCTTCACAGAAGCCCTCCACCTCATTTTAGCAATCAATACATCCCTTACTCTGGGCACTTTGTCGCAGCTGGTTAAATCCTACTCCTTAAGAGGCCACATCTTGATATGGATGAGCTCAGCAACTACCACCCGATCGCACACCTTAGTGTCTATGACACTGTTCTTGAAAGAAGCGCAGTCACCTAACTCAATCATATCAATGCCAGTGGCTACCTTCCTCCTAATGACCTATCAGTCAGGCTTTAAACCCAGATGGAGCACAGAGACAACTACCATTAAAGTGGTAAATGGCGGTGCACTCTGCATCCAATGGACACCAGTGCCGCCTCCTACTTTTCAATCTCTCTTCAGTCCTGGACACAAACCACCATGAAGCCCTTTTAAAAATACAACCACCTGTGAGAATATCCTCTACGTGTTCACCTTCAATTTAAGATTGCTCTTAGGCCACATGGATAGATACCTCAAGATCACTGACTGTACTGGCCGCATGTGGAGCCCCCATATGGATCAACCCTCTTACCCATGATCTCCATCTTCTACATGGGGACCCTATGGGGAACTCTTCATCCACATCCATTAATACACTAATGATACATAATTCTGTCTGAAACTATTATCAATTAAAGATGTACCTCAGCGCAAAGCCTGCCTTGCCCTAATCCAGATCTGCATGTCCAGTGCCTAGATCACTCTCAACCCCACAGAATTACTGCTCCTTACCAAACAGCCCCTCATCCTAACAGCTGGTCTAGCCTGGGAAACGTGTGGACATGTTTAGTACAGCTTATGACCTTTCCCAGGATGGAGGATGCCGTATAGGCCACTATATTAATTGCACGTCGCCCTTTAACAATATTGATGAGTTATAACTTCTGGCCAGATAACTTCCTGTTTTGATTTAGATTTGTTCTGGCTCTCAGTACAGTGCGCAGGTTATATTCTGCGATTATCAAAGAAGAAACCTGTTTAGTGAACCTTGTGCCTTTCACATATTCCCACTTCAATGTTGGGTTTTATCTAGAGATATTGCTTTCTGCACAGTATTGCATGATGTATTCTGTGAATTTACTCTTACTTTTGATGTTTTTTTAAACGTAAATATATATTTATCATGTAGGGAACATATATATATATTTCTCTCCTTATTTCTTGTAACTACTTTGTGCAGTGTTTTTTTCAAATATTTGGACAAATCAAAGTTTGAAAATATGATGTGAAGAGCTCTCACAAAGCTCTAACGCTCTTATCCATGCTTTCTGACAAAATGTTCATTTTTTGCAAACCTGCTGCAACTGTTAAAGGCAATTCTGTATCACGAGCAATTGCTGCTTTGAGGATGTGTGCATTTTAGTCTGGACGCATCTATCATGGCACCAGAATCACTCGTGTGCTTGCACTTTTCACAGGGAAGTGTGACTCTTGAGCCCTTATGTGCATGGGGGCATGTGTCCTCAGCCCCCAAAGAACAAAAACTAACTCCTTTGTTTAGTGACGGGGAAAACAGTCAGGTATGCTTTGTCTGGCGTCTTGATCTGAAACCCTTTAATCCCTAGTGTAATTTATCATTTTAATTGTTCTCCAATTTGACATTAACAGAAAATAAATAATCGGTAGAAGTAGTTGTTCATGGCATTTCATGATTTCTATTTAATGTTGATTAATTATAATATTTGTTTTTATTTTTTCCTTCACTGGTTTTCAGCATTATCTTGTTTTTGTTAAACCACAGAAGTTAACTGTTCATTTGTGTTTATTTTATTTCCACAAAGGGTCTTAAAAATGATTTTTTACGAAATATCCTTTGGACCTTTGAAGACATTCACATGTTGGTAGGATCCAATATGCCCATCTTTGGAGGAGGGAGATATCCTGCAGTTAGTTTACGTCTAAGGTGGGGTTTTATACTTACTAAAACATTTTGAAGCTCACTCTCTTTTTGTACACCATGCTACTCTGTATTAAATCATTTGTTACAGTTTCCTAAATGCTTTCGATCCTCTGTTTCTCCGGTTCTAATCCTCATTCCTTGATGGTGCAGAAATATGGTTTATAGAACGTTGGAAAAAAATATATATATCGCAGTTAAGACCATCTTGAAATTCCCTCTGT
The DNA here is from genome assembly GCF_040938575.1 of Ambystoma mexicanum. Taxonomy (NCBI): domain Eukaryota; kingdom Metazoa; phylum Chordata; class Amphibia; order Caudata; family Ambystomatidae; genus Ambystoma; species Ambystoma mexicanum. The sequence goes on along the minus strand of NC_090929.1, from coordinate 1,383,054,096 downwards.
TTCTATCCTCCTTAACTTTACATTCTGATGTTACAACTGCTGCTGACCTTATTTCCTATTTGGTAGTGAGGTCCTGTGACCTGTTTCTGTATCTTGGAAAGGTTGTTCAGCTATTCTCGCACTTCTGATCTTTTTTTTTTGATGCAGTGTTGTAGTATCCAGCACGCACAGGGTTAATGATGTACAGTGGGGAATGTTGAATATACGACAGCTCTTGAATGTAAAGGTGTCAGACTACAGGGAGAGCCTACTGTATAGAAGGATGCTGTGCTTTGGGTGGGTGTACTGAAGATACTCAAAGAATAAAATTGCATTTAAAAGTATAACCTGCCTCATCTCCTACTTCAATTTGGCAACCGGACACCCACCAGTCACTGGCGTGTGGCAAGAGTCACATTTGCCCGGTGAATCGTCCTCCGATCCACGGATTGGAGAGGGTACGGGCGCAGCATTACTCTTAAATCCTTGCATTATTTGATGTGCCTGATGTTTTACTCGCTTTGACATAAGCTGCGCAACATATCCTTTGAGTATCCTAAAGTAAATAACCATTTGGATTTGCTCTGTTACGTGAGCATACCAGTTACAGCCAACATAGAATTCACACCTGCAGCTCAAAACAAAGCTCCCTGTGCGCCGCTCGACGCCTCCGAAGAGAACCTTATGTGTGTGGTATTTCCTGCCTAGCAACTGGTGATGCCTGTGATGCAGTGAAAACTGCCAAAAACTGATGACACACTGAACAAACAAAGCCCCCTATAGCAACAGGAAAGCTACGCTGCGCTAGAGCGAAAGAAACAGTTTTGTGTGAGCATGGAGAGTCTGTGGAGACAAAAAAAAACATAGTCTTACATTTACAATAAAGAAGCTGCTCACTCTAAAGAATTGTAATCCCCAGCAAGCCACTATGGCGAGACAAAATAACACAGGATAAGAAGTACAATAAGGAAGTTGCTCACACTAAAAGCTCATAATCCTCAGCAGGCCAGAACTTAATTTAATAATACCTGTGTGCACATACACAAAGGCGATTTACCATTTTGTTTTGCATATGGGCGTTCCAACTCCACATGAACAAATGCACGTTTTGTAATGTAAATCGAGATATCACTAAAAGGAACATTCTTTGAATAACAACATTGCTTCTGGTGACTGGCACACCCCACTCCTAGAAATGCAGAACATTGCACCACCGATCACATTCCTGCCTAGCCCAGGTGACCCACCAATACAGTGGTCCCAGCATACCTTGGATGAGTCTGTCTTTAACAATGGAAAGCATGGCCCCTGTAAATGCTAACTAAATCATAGTAACTGAATAGCATTAAATACCCAGAAGGTCGGTAATGAGTTTCATGAAGGTGAACTTTCCCATTTTACTGTATCAAGCTTGCCAAAGGAAGGAAAGGTGAACCACAGAAGATTGCGCAAGGCTTATTGATGAGGTAGAACAAATAGCGAACAGCCCAGTTACATGTTTTGCCTTTAGCGTGAGACTAGGACACTGTTGTAGAGTTGGAGTCAGATACCCCTACCCAAAGCTCCACCCCCATGTTGCCTATATGTTGGGAACCAGAAATGACATGTGCAGTTCCAGTAAGAACGCCTATACTGCAGAAAACCTTTGAGACAAGGTTCCCATTGAAAAAACCATACGTAAATGTGTGAAGCCATTGTTTTTTTGGATGAAGTGCCAGAAGAAATGTGTACTTGAATGAGAGAAGAGCCTGATGACGTCATGCGAAGTAAGAACTGACGCGCCCAGAAACTATGAACGAGGTGAAAGAACATACACATTCTATAATATACAAACACTTGAAAAATGTCACCTCTACATGATTGCGCAGCCCTAAGCGAATGGTAAATGTCCTATTCAAATTGAATGTGTAACTGGACATCAAATACAGTGAAACAAAGACTCCAAAGCAATAGATTCTTCAGTCAAAAAAACGGTCATTCCTACAATGTATTTTCTGCCCACAATTCACAAGGCATACACACCATTACCCCAATCATTTTGGTACTTAACCTTTTGAGGTGTGAAGGCATTCCGTGTTGTGGTAAGTATGAGTTTACCAGGCATACTGTAGTGCATTCGATAGTTCCCCACATTATTAGGTATCTGCCCTCTTTATCGGCCTCGTAGTCCAGTAGCTGGAAGGGCACGGACAAGTTTACTCACGTGAATACTCCTCTGGCGAACTTCGAGTAAGGTGCCCCTCTTCCGGTCCCTCCCCATCTCTCAGATAGTTTGGCTGTGGATTCTTCCGTGAGGTGGGTCTCTTGAAGCATTGCTATCGAGACCTTTTTCCTGCACAGGTAAGAGTGGATCCGATTCCTTCTCAGATATGTGCCCATTCCCCTCACATTCCACGTCAACACCCTGAGTTGGAATGCCATTGCGTTGGTACTTTGGTCTTTTCATTCTGGTCACCCCAGATTTCACGGGGCGGCCACTGCCTCAGGTGGTAAGGTTCTTTGCCTGGGTTCCGGCGTTCTCTCATCTCCGGTCCCCGAGGCCTCCTGGTCCCGTGACACTCCCTCCTTGGCGTTTTGAAGACTATGTAATTAACAGAACGGTTAACAAAACTTGAGCTGGTGCGCCCAGCAACTACATGTTCCTTCTGGTGCTCAGGCGCTCTCGTACCGTCTGGACCCATCCGGGTGTCAGGCACGAGTGAGGTCAGTCAGGCAACTGGCCTGTCCTGAACTGTTCGTGGGGGTAGGACTCTGTGCCTGGCATGGGCCAAGCGAGGGCCGCATCTATGTAGCTATCTGGTGTGTGGTATACCTTCTCGGTGTTTGTTTGCCTTATGCCTGCGTTGGTTTTGTGAGTCATGGATCCTTCCATGTCTCAAGCGCCGACAAAGGTGATTCTTCAGCTTTCCGTGGGTTAGGTGCCTTGCCTTCCGCTAGGTTGTTGTCTTCCAGCCACATGTTGGCGGCTGCTGGGGATTCCAAAAAAATCTCCCTGCCCTTGTAGATCACCTTCAGTCTGGAGGGGTATAACAGCATATATTTCAGATTCAGTTGTCTGAGCCAAGCTTTAATCGGCACAAATGAGTTCCTCTCTCGCTGGACCTTCTGGGTGTAATCGGGGTAGATGGCTATTTTGGAGTTCCCACGTTCAATGGGTCCCTCTTCTCTAGAGTGCCGCAGGATGGTTTCTCTGTCCTGGAAATTGAGTATTTTAGCAATTATAGGGAGAGGATGTGAGCCCGTTGGGTCGTTTTTGTAGGGATCTATGCACCCTCTCCACCGAGAATCCTTGTGTTAGCCTTTTAGCACCAACCTCTTGCTGTATCAAGGACTCTAAGTGGGCTGTCGGGTTCGAGCCTTCGCTTCCTTCCGGGACCCCAAGTATTCTGACATTGCTACGTCTGGCCCGACCCTCAGCCTCCAGTACGGCCACCTTTCTTTCCAGATCCACCAACTTAGCTTTCAATTCCGTTGCGTCGTCTGACGTTTCTTTTATGGTTGGCTCGGCAGCCGTCACTCTTTCGGTTAAGTTGCGGGCATCCTGGCACATGAGTGGAATTTCGGATTTAAACTCCCCGATTCTGGAGTCTATAAATGTCCATAGGGATGCGATAGCTTCCAGCACCTGGGCTTGATTTTCGGAGGAATCAGCCACTTTTGCCTGTGCAGGTTCAGGGGTGGAAGGACGTGGTTGTGGAAGGACGTGGTTGTGGAGGGGATTTCGTTTTGGTGGATACATATGTGTCCATGGTACATGTTTTTCCCTTATTTCTGGCAGCCATGGTGAGGGGTGTGCAGGGGCGCAGCTCGATCCAATCCAGGGGTGACGGCGTCAGCTCCCGGCGCTGACCCGGAAGGTAGTCCAGGCCAGTCCACAGTGTGTGGGGACTGTTCACGTGGGTCCCAGCACCCACTGTGCTTTGTGCAGGTTGTTTCCAGGAATTGGCTAGGAGATAGTGGATGAGGGCTCCCCTGCAAAGACCGCACCGGCCTGGTGAAGTTAGTGTTCAGGCTCTTGGGGGAGCTTTTGTAATTCCAGGGGCGGAAGTGTCAGCACCCGGTGCTGATCTGGAGGGTAGTCCAGGCCAGTCCACAGTGTGTAGGGACTGTTTTCGTGAGTCCCAGCACCCACTGTTCTTTATGTAGGTTGCTACCAGGGATAACCTAGGAGATAGTGGATGAGGGCTCCTCTGCAAAGACCACTCTGGCCTGGTGAAATCAGTGCTCAAGTTCTTGGGGGAGCATTTGTAATCACGCCGGTGGCGCGTCGCTATAATCCCATATGCTGGTAGTGTGCAATGGCTTTGTGCCTCCTCCCGCTGTTCTCCTCACCTCTGGTTCTCTGTTGCAGGAGGTGGGTAAGCGCCGGGAATGCGTGGCTGGCGGGCGCCCCAGCACTCACGGGGTCCGTGTGTCTCCTCCCGGCGTTGCAGCGTCGCTCCTGACTTTCCACTCCTGTGCGGGCCGCCCCCGAGCCACTTCGGAGGTCGGAGTCAGGGGCCCGGACCCAGTCTCCCCGTATGGGAGCACCTTCTTGTCCCCCTGGCTGGCCGCTCCACCCACACGGTAGGACCGGAGCTTTGTTGTCGTTGCAGCGTCGTGAGGCAGTCCGCTGACGACTAGCGCAATGTCGAGGTAAAACGAGCCCGGGCAGGGAGACTGGCTCCTCTCTGGTCGCGGCTCACCCAGAAGCGGGCCCCAGTTTGTGGACCGGTGCTGCTGTAGAGGCGATCGATGTTTCTTTCAGCGCCGTTTTCAACAGGCGGCCGCCATCTTGGGTCCCACCGGCGGTAGGGGGGGGACCTTTATGAGGGGGATTCTATGGGTCTGTGTTAGGCAGAAACCTGTGCAGTTCCCTTTGGGAACACTGCAAACGATTTAGGACTACAGGTGTTAACAGTAAACCCACTTGGTAGCAGTCTGTACCACCCAGATTTACCTGGTAGCTGTGGCTGAGCAGTCAGACTTCCCTCAAGAAGAGTTAGGCAGTATGCAAAGTATACACAATAGGCACTCAGACACCATAGCACAAGCAAACACTGACCAGAGCTTTGGTATCAAAGTATATAATTATTTATTTAAAAACACACGGTTTGAAACACTCCAGCACTCTTATTGTAAAACACTCTAAACACAGTTACTATTATGATATATACAACCCTTATTCCTTATCAGATAAGTCTTAGTTAACACCACTTATTTCCAGACAGAGGTGAGCGCTTAACTATAGATGGCACTCCAATAGGTTCATGAAAAAGGGAGGGAAAAAAACAGAATATGTGAAGATACACCACTCTAAGATTTAGGAACACTTTTAGCAAGGCAGAAGAGCAAACGTCACTGGTGAGCCAAAGTCGATAGGCTGGACCCACTCTTAGAGAGAGCAGAGCACAAATGCGCCCAAGATCACACAGTTACACTAGGCTTTGAACGTCTTGCAGAGAGTTCAAAAAGAGTTTAGAGAGGCTCAGAAAAGTTTAGCCAGGGTGTCCCAGTCTAACCCAGGTTCGAAAGCCGGGGGCTAAATCTACCCCGTACAGTCGGTGGCAAGGGAAGCCAGGCGGAACACGGTACCTTAAGTGGGAAGGATCCTCCAGCAGTGGCAGTTGTTCCTGGCAGCGGGTGCAAGTCTCGGCGTCGTCCAGAGGAAGAGAAGATCTTGACTTGGAAGAAAGATGAAGGTCGTTGCACTGCCAGGGAAGAAACCAGCCGCGGAGTTTTCCGGTTAAAGGTATTACCCTTTATTTCGCGGTCGTGGTAAAATGTGGTATTCCGGTTTCCGGTGTGCTTGGCACAGGCAAGGCGGCCACAAAATGCGTCGGGAAGGCGAAAAGACGGTGAAACTGGTTATCCCCACCAGTCAAAGGAAGAAGACTCTCCGGCGGGAGATCTCCTCTGTCGTTGGGAAAAGTGGTGAGACGGTTCAGCAGGGCTCCACCGGTGGTGTCCTCGTAGCAGGTCGGCTCAGCTTCTCCCTCGTCGGATTCTTAGATCCTGTGGCGACTTCTGAAGTTCCAGTCCCCAAAGCCCTGCTTTTATGCAGAAAAACCCCCATTCACTCAGCCTATCTGTCACTCAAACATGCTAAGTGGTGAGCTGGCCGGCTCACCACTTGGGCCAATCAGGACGGAGTGCGACTTGAGTTGCCTAGGCAACTCAGTCCAGGGTGCGTAAACCCCCCTCCACCCCTCCTAAGTACCCCAGACAGAGTGGCACCACTTTGAAGGGCTTCTGTGGAGAAGCCCGCCAAAAAAGTAGAACAAAGGGCTCGACTTGGGTTGGAGTCACAGAAGAGAACACAAACGCCATTTTAGAACCGAGTTTTGGCAAAAAATACCAACCGGAGAATTAATAATAATTAAATAAACCGGCGGTATGTTCGAGGCTATCGTAAATAAATAAATAAAGATAGTAGCCTCGAACAATGGGAAAATCCCATAGAGAAATATTCGCGGTTGAATATAGAAAGTAGTATCCACTGCCACCAGCCAAAACTCGATCAGGGGGGGACGGAGACGTGCCCCCTCGACTAACAGACCCCGGGGCAATCGAATTGCCCCGGCCAGTACGTCCACATTATGATGGTTTGTACTGGTTCTGTTCAGAATTCAAGACTAGTAAAGTCAATGGTGACTTTACATGCCCTGGGAGACAGTAGTCAGTCCCAGGGTATGGTGTCTATACTGGGGGGTCACTATGACACCCCTGTGTTACTGCACTGAGGGTGCTGTGTAACACACATCACAAAAACACATGAAGCCCTATGGAGTAAAAGACCCCATAGCCCATTAAACACATCTAGAGTCAAATAAATACACTCAAATCATGTCCAAGAGTGAGGGTAAAAGAGTCTCACTCTTGGCAGGAGAAAAAAATAAACCCCAAAAATCCAGCAAAGCTGCTGGGGGACTCACTAGGTTAGGAAAGTCAGCCTAAACAGAGAATCCTCCCTAACACTCTGGAGGCCCGAACCCAGATATAAACTGCAGGATCGTGTCGGGGGCTGGTTCCCCTTCACTCGGAACCGGTTCTCTTCGTCTCGGGTGTAATTTCGGACAGGCGAAAGGATCCAGATGCGGCGTCTCGGCTGGAGCACGGCAACTCAGCCTCTACTCGCCATAAATTCCAGGCCACGCCCCCCAATAGCCTCTGCTATAGCACCGCCTCATGTACGGTGCAGCCATGCTTTGATTCGTAAAACAAGCCACAATATCACCCGAACGCTGCCCCAGCCCCATATGCCCGAACTTGTATGGACTACGGATCACACTCATACGGCAACAGCAACCGCATTGCCCAGTCACGAGGACGGATTCTCTCCAAACTGACATTATCTTGCCTTAAGAAATGTGCTCCGATCCCTGACCATCTGCATTGCTACAGAACATTTTCGCATGTACCATGTATTAACTCTAATTATGGGCCTAACTTATACGTAAACTCGCCCAGTACTGCCCAAACTACATTGTCTCATTGTGATAACACAGTCTAGCACGTATTAATCGCAAATTGCTGGCCTCACCTACTCCGAAATCGGCTCTGCATGGCCCAATCGATGTTTACATTTGCCTATGCTGTGATTGGACTAGCCTATCCAATGCTGGACCAGCCTTACTACATTGATTATGCTTGTCGGATTAATGTTGGACTAGCCTATGCCGCCAATCATATTAGCCCATGCCTAGTTCATTGAGTGTACCTGCCTTGGCGTACGGTGGGATTAGCCTACACAAACGCCACCTTAGCCTTCTCCATTGATCATACTTGTATATGCTAACGCTGATCAGACCTCTTGCTGACCACATGGTGACTAGTCTACTTAACTGAAGAAATGAGAATTGGTTGGGAGGCACTACCAACAATAGTTAGTTTACTATAGGTAAATTTGCCCAAAGAGTCTTAGGAACTCTGTGTCATTCAAGTATATAATATTTCAGGTGCAGCAGGGAGAAGCTCGAGGCCACTCGAGATTGAAAATACTGAAGAACAAGACATGCACCTACCGTTGCCGGCCGGTAACCCTGTGCTGCACTCCTCGCGGGAACTAGTCCCAAGTAGTAATTCTGCCTTGCAGAGGCTAAAGACTCCCTCGTGGGAATATTTGTTCGACAAGGCTCAGTTTTCACCAGTCTTCAGAATGGTGTGATTGGCTTGATCTAATGTTCAAATAGTCAACGGGGTACATTCGGCCCTGTCTAGCTGTGAGTCTCCAACCAAGAAAGAATCCGGCTGAGAACCAACAGGTGTAAGGCAGACCCGATTGTTATTACATCATATCGCCAGCAGATTTGATAAACGGATTTAATTTACACCACACCAATACCTTAGATGTGTGTAAAAGAACTAATTTAATTCACAGATTTAGTTCATACAAGTCAGTTTGTAATACAAAAACAAAGGACAGCATTTCAATTGAGCTAAAAGAATGCTCTAAAACAAACCGTGTGCGGTAAAGTACAAAAGTAAAGTACACTTCATCTCAGTATAACATGATAGAGTAATTCATATACATGACAGTTGTCAAATTTGTATTTCACTGCTTCGGAGCCTTTACATTCACTCTGCTCAGAAGTTTTTTCTAAAGACACTCCTATTGAGTAATCGGTGCCAACGCGTTTCGGATTATTGGAAATCCATCTTCAGGGCAGGACGTGTTTTAGTTTCAACAAAATTCGATAGGGATTCCTACAAAGTATAAGGATACACTCATTAGATTTATTTAAAGTTTGGAGGAAATCGATGGGTAACTCTCCAAAATGGAGATAGACTGACCTGCTTTCCTTGGTAAGCAGAGATAATTCATGGCCACCTCTATGATGTAAGTGACATAGCAAAACAGCTTGTGAGTATTAGATCAAGGGTGCAGAGTCAAATTCTAAAGTGCTGTTAATATAATTCATTATGACTCACCCGGTCAAAAGAACCAAATGTCTCGCCGGGTGCAATGGCTGTATCGGGCTGTGGCTCCGACAATGCGCAACTGGAGGTTTGGAGAAAAAGGAAGGGGGTGATATTAGATCGTATGCTCTCAAGCCAGAAAGGCTGTAATCAACGTAAGCTTCGGAGTGGGCTGTTGGCCCCTATTCTCGGATCAGTGCTAATTGCATAATTCAACGATTGTGATCAGTAATTGCCTGCATTTACTTGAAACTTACTTTGTAGGGAATTGCCCACGGGACGCCGAACGAAGCCGCCCGTCAAAAGGACGTGCTGCACTGCTCTCCCAAGCAAAGTAGGTTGCTATGGGAGCAGCCGCGCATGTGCGTCCCCGCGCGGGCGCCATCTTCGTATCGGACATCGTATCATGGGCGCGATCGTAATACGTAAAACAATCGTGTCTATATTAGATCCTTTAATAAGGCTCGAATAGGTTGTCTATTCTCAAACGATCACGTTGGTCCAACCACACACTGTGTGTAGCGACTAAACTCCTAAGGCGTATACTGAGGGCTGACGCGGTGCTGAGCGTGCGTGCCATAGCTACTGTTGCTAGAGACGCGCACAGAGCCTGCGCCGCGTTGCTGTTCTCGTGTAGTGTATCCACATCCCTTCCCAGATCAACGTGCCAGTGAGACTGGCTTAATAACTAATAACACCATCCAGTATAATGAGTCAATTCGGTCAGGTACGCCGGGTCTAGTAAAATAACTCGGAGAGGAGGTATACCTGGATTAAGAGTGGCGGGGGGAGGGGCAAAATCGCAGTAGTGCCCCTACCCCCACTTGATTACACCCGCCTGCATCGTACCCTCAGAGACTGTCTTAAAACAGCCTTTTACTGGCTACAAGTTTCCATCCTCGAAGGACGATTGACAGCGTTCCTCTGAGCCAGTTCTTACGCTACCAGAGGAATATCTCAGAGAGCACAGAATATCAGAGACAGTCAGCTTCGCTACGTCAAAAATGTAGAGAGAGAGGATATAATCCCACAAAACTATCACAATTTGAGGAGAAAGTGGCGACTATTGAAAGGGATACCCTTCTCACACCCAAGAACACCAAGAAAGATGAGTCCATGGTGTATGTCACCACATACTCAGCACAGAGCAAGAAGATCCGGAGTATTATTCAAAGAAACTGGCCAATGTTGCAAATGGACCCACGGACACAACCACTCTTTTAAGATCTTCCGATTTTCGCTTACAGAAACAGCAATGCTTTACGAAACAGCTTACTCAGAGCAGATCTGCCTAGTACTCTGCGTGTACAGCCTAAGCACAAGGGCACTGAACCCTGTCATAACTGTCAACATTGCAGCAACATAATACCAGGCAATATAATCTCGCACCCACACACAGGCAAACCCATTATACTCAAACATTCATGCACCTGTGATTCTACAAATGTTGTCTACGCCCTGAAGTGCCCCTGCGGTTATTATTACGTGGGGATCACCACAAGAAAGGCAAAATTGCGCTGGACTGAGCATAAGTCCAACATCCGGACCAAAAACCTGAGATCACCTGTGGCAACGCACTTTGTGGAAGCGAGACATTCTATTGCCCAATTGAAGTGTATGATTTTAGAACAAGTCAAACTGGGTCTGAGAGGGGGAGATGTACAAAGAGACTACTCCAGAGGGAGATTAGTTGGATTGACCTTTTGGATTGCCTCAGCCCAAGGGGCATGAATTGTGAATTTGATCTAATGTGTTTTCTCTAATGCATTCCATGTTGATCCAGTGTTTGTGCTTTCAATAGTGTTTTTAACTGAGTAATGCCTAGTTAACAGTTTGTTGAGATAGCATACATCTGGAAAAGAGTGCGTACCAGTGTGGACGGACCAAATAACTTGGACTGGGTCCTCACACGTCTCACACAGACCGGTGCAGCAACCATCATATGGGGCGGAGACCTCAATACCCATCTAGACCCACAAAAGGATAGGTCGTAAACAACCACAGCTCACACGTCCAAAGCTAGTCTTCAAGTGCATGAGATATGCAGAGCATACAATCTAGTTGACATATGGAGAAATGGAAACTGGGAGAACCGCGAATACGCCTTTTACTCGGAGGTTCACCATACAAGCTCGCGCATAGACTACCTGCTTGTCTCAGCACATAGTGCACTCCAATGGGACAATTGCCAAATCCTTCCCAAAACCTTCTCAGATCACGCAACGTGACACTCGATTGCAATCTTCCCAACACTAAACCGAGAGCACCACACTGGCGTTTTAAACCTGGAGCACTAACAGACCAGGTATTCGCCACTGAACTGAGAGGAGATCATATCCTTTTTAGGCACCAACCAAGACTGTCTCATCACCAGGAATGTTATGGGAAACCTTAAAGTGTTACATAAGGGGAGTATGCATCGTCAAAGAAAATGGAATCCTAAAAACAATACGTCGCAAACTAGCTGCAAGTGAAAAACAACTGAAAGCCCTAGAAGTACAGTACGCCACTACAAATCAAAAACAAGTCCAAGCGGAACTCAAGGAAGAACTACTCAAATTCATAAACACAGTGGAACGAGAGCTCAAATTCCTATGACGTCGCCTCCAGATACGGCAATATGGCGAAGGGCAACGACCCGGAGCGCTCCTGGCCCACCTGATCGCCGCTGACAGAAAACCCACCCTAGTGGAGAGAATTCGGCCCCCACATGGTGCACTAGTCCACACAGAACCAGAAATTGTTGAAGTTTTCTGCGCGTTCTACCAAGACCTTTACAGTGCTAAACATTCAAACGACTCAAAACTTTTACACAACTATCTAGCAGTCACAGAACTGTACTGGGTAGAGAGAGAACTCTGCGAACCCCTAAATGACCCCATTACACTGGAAGAAATCCTGGAAGCAATAAAAAGCCTGCCCAACACCAAAGACCCTGGGCCCGACGGCCTAATTGGTGAATTCTATAAAGCATTCGCCTCCATGATAGCTCCCCTCCTGCTGAAAGTATATGAGGAAGCATTAGTGTCAGGCATTCTCCTGCAAACCTTAAGGGAAGCTAATGTGATCCTTCTGCATAAAAAAAACAAACCTCCCAAGGAATGCGGTTCCTATAGACCGATTTCCCTAATAAACCTAGATAATAAAATACTGGCCAAAATTCTATCTAACAGACTAATCCCCCTGATGCCGGCTTTCGTGCTCGCTGACCAAGCTGGCTTTGTGCCCGGGTGCAACACAACGTTCGGCATAAGAAGAATGTTTGGTGCTATGGGGGCGATAGATCCTACACACCAAGCAGTCGCAGTCCTCCTCGATGCAGAAAAGGCCTTCGATTCTATTGTAGGACCTTTTATGTTTGCGGAACTCAGACAACTCGGTCTGGGAAACCAGTTACCAACCCCAATCAACCATCATCCTTGGTACAACAAAATCCACCTATGTCAACCTTCAACGCGGGACCAGACAGGGCTGCCCACTGTTGGCGTTAATATTTGCGCTGGTGATGGAGCCGCTGGCCACCGGCCTACGAACACGGCATCTCCAAAGAGGCCTTACCATGGGACCCCACAAACTGGTTATTTCTCTCTAGGCTGATGACGTAGTACTATTCATCCAAAACCCTAACTAAAACTTAAACCCCATAATGCACGAGATAATAAAATTTAGCACAGTCTCAGGCCTGAAAATCAACCACTCCAAGTCGATAATCTTCCCCCTAACACTAGAAAATGTGCAGACAATTATAACTTTAGGTGGGAGAGCTCTCATGTGCGATATCTCGGAATCTCTTTTTCGAGGGGATTGGGTCCTCCGACGTATTCCATATCTATGACAGTAATCACCACAGCTGTGCTGCTTCGGAAAATCTTTTGGCGTCTGCATCCTACGTGGATACGCCGTCCTCGAGGGCCTCCGTTGAGCCGACGTCACCGGATGTTATAAGTAGGACGCACGACGCCCGTAGCCTCAGTTCCGTTTTTTCTGCGAACGTGTTCGCTTCGGAGATCTTGGCACGCCTCGATTCTACTGAATCCTGTTCTTTTGGTTCTTCGAAACTGTTTCTTCATTGCTATCGAATATGTCGTCTTCGGCTTCTTCCACCCCGCGGTCCGGGTTTAAGAAGTGTTGGGTGTGCGGGTCCAAGATGTCCCTGACGGATACGCACGACGCTTGCCTCTGGTGCCTCGGGGAGGACCATGATACGGACGACTGTGTCGACTGCCAATCACACACTTCGAAGGCCTTGCGGGAGCGTAAAAAGCTGTCGGTCGGTAAGGTGGCCAAGCCCCGGAAGTCGCGTTCCACTGGTCTTTCGACGGACGATTCGAGGGGTGACTCTCACATCGTCGTCGTGAGTCCGGGGGTTCTCGGTCTGGGAGTCGGTCCCGCCATTCCTCTCCCTCTTCGAGGCACTCCAGGAAGCACCGTCACTGGTCGCCTTCCCGGTCCTCTTCCGAGGACTCCGCCCGTCGGCGGGTAGCTTGCCCCAACAAGCATTCCACTCCGGAGGAATGGGATTCGTTCCAAAAGGAGATGTTGGCCATTTTTCAATCGCAGGGCTCCGGTCCGGCCGCGCCGTCTGAGGACGCCGGTCGAGGCCGCGCTAGAGACACCGCTCATCGGGCTCGAGCAGTCGTCGCGACCACCGGGCGCCTTCGAGGTCCCGGTCGGACAAGGATGGTCACTCTAGGCATGCCCCTTCCAGGTCCCAGTCCTCGACGCCATCGAGACCGCAAGACTCTGTGAAGTCTTCGAAGAAGACATCGACGCCGGCGGCGCCGAGGTCGTTGACGGACTCTCTCGAAGCCCCGCCTCCGAGGAAGTCGTCTACTCCATCGACACCTAGGCTGTTCAGGGACACGCTCGGGGCTCCGCCCTCGAGGCCTGTGTCGACGCCGGCAAATCTGTCGGCGCCACGCTCGATGTCGATGCCCTCAACTCTTTTCGAGGCAGCCTTGTCAGAGGTACCCCGTGGCACGATGGCACCCCCAAGAAAGGCGATGGCTATGCCTAAGGCTAAACATGTCTTTGTGCCTTTTTCTGTACCCTCGTTCCAGCCTCTAGATTATATTTCTGAGGTGGATGAGGGGTCTGAGGAAGGTGAGGTTCCTGCATTGGTTCCTGATGACATTGTTTCTGGTCACAGTCAACTTGAGGACCTGCGTCAGTCGCTGCACGACGCCAGTGGTCTAGACACCTCTCCGGAGGTGGAGTTTGGTAGGCCGGAGCCTGGCATGCATGCCGAATCTTCATATCAGCGCCTCATGCCGAGGGTCACTGAATACCTGGGTTGGTCTGTCCCCCCTGGGGATTTTCAGCAGGATGACCTGACTGATATCTTGGACCAAGGTCCTCCAACTGACCCGGTGCTGCCATTCCATATGGCCTTGCAGAGAAGGGTGGCTGCGGCTTGGACTTCCCCAGAGAGTCTCCCGGCAGCGAGCAAGTCCTTGCCGAAGAAATATCACCCAGCCAGTGGCGACCCCTGCTACTTGACAACGCACCCTACTCCGGAGAGTTTGGTGGTGCAGGCGGCTACAGCCCTCGCAAAGCAGGCGTCGTACCTTACCCTCCCTCCTGATGGGGACGACAAACATTTTGACGGCTGGGCGAAGAAGGTATTTTCTTTTGAGGTTATGGCGCTTCAGGCTGCCAACTCTGTTTGTGCCTTGTCTCGTTTCACGCAAACTCTGTGGAACTGTATTTCCCTAGCGGCTGATCATATTCCCGAAGGGGAGGAACGGGATGGTTTCCCTGCTATCGTGCGGGATGGCAAGGACGCCATGTGTGAATCCGTTCAGTCGGGTCTGGACATGGTTGATTCCGTCAGCAGGTCCATGGCGGCGTGCACCGTAATGTGCAGGTTTGTTTGGTTGCGGAAGTCGGGTTTTGCTCCGGATGTGCAAGCCCGGCTCCTCAACATGCCCTTTGATGGTGAACATCTTTTTGGCAGCAAGGCTGACGAGAGTCTTGAGAGGTTGCAGACCTCGAAAGCTGCAGCGAAGTCGTTGGGCGCTGCAGCACGCCAACCTCTGCCTTTTCGTCCTAAGGGACATCAATGGAGGAGAGGTTCCTTTAGTTATTACTCTACTACTTAAGTAAATCGAGAGGAGCTGCAAGTCAAAGGGGCAACCGTAGGAGTGCCAGAGGTGGAAAACAAGGTACTCGAGGTGCCAAGGCCGCACGTGCAGTTGCCTCTTTGCCCTCAGGCACACTAGCAGCCGCTTCAGCTCAGTCATGAGGCCCATGCTTCTCCGGTTGGGGGAAGGCTGGCGCAGCATCTGGTAGAATGGCGTGCCATTACTTCAGATGTGTGGGTTCTGGAGATCATAGCCCACGGCTACTGTCTTCCTTTCCGGCAGAGGCCTCAAGACAATCCACCAGGGAACCTCGCTTTGAAGAGTCCGGATCCGCTCCTTGCGCAGGAAATTCAATCCTTGCTGGAGAAAGGCGCCATAGAACTGGTGCCTGTAGCGGAGAGGAACAAGGGATGGTATTCCCCTTATTTTTTGATTCCGAAGAAAGACGGAGGATTGAGACCCATCATGGACTTGCGAGGTTTGAACAAGTTCCTCAGGAAGGACAAGTTCAAGATGGTTACTCTTTCTCAAGTCCTCCAGGCCCTTGAACTTCAGGACTGGTTGGTGTCTCTCGACCTCAAGGACGCTTATTTTCATGTGCCGATCCATCCAAAGCACAAGAAGTATCTGAGGTTCGCGGTTGGCGACTCGCACTTTGTTTCGGGTCCTGCCGTTCGGATTGACCTCCGCTCCGAGGGTTTTCACCATGATGGTTGTGGCAGCGCATTTTAGGAATGGGGGGGATTCACGTCTACCCCTACCTGGACGATTGGTTGATCAGGGCGCGCACTCCTGAGCAAGTCCTGGATCATCTGTCCGTCACCCGTCACTCCCATCGCAAGCTGGGCTTCTCCCTCAACTTGAAGTCTCACTTGATGCCAACTCAGCGGTTCCAGTACATCAGAGCAGTGCTCGACACGTCCCTGGGGCAGTGTTTTCCTCCCCAGGTGAGTGCTCTTCACATTCAGCAGATGGTACACAAGTTTCGACATGCCCAGAGTCTCCCGGCGTTAGAGTTCTTGAGGCTGCTCGGCCTCATGGCATCCAGAGGTTGAGCAGCCTCTGGTGCCAGAGGCTCTACTGCGGATGAGATCTTTGCAGTGGGCTCTCAAGATGCAGTGGTCACAGTCCTCCGGCAGGATGTCGGACCCCGTTCAGGTGCTGCCCTCGGTCGCTCAGGACCTTCTGTGGTGGGCCGACGAAGGCAATCTGATGAGGGTGGCTCCATTTTGGCTGCCCTGGCCGGAGGTGACGATCGTGACGGACGCATCCCTCACGGGATGGGGAGCTCATGCCAACGAGCTGACAGTCAGCGGTCGTTGGTCTCCGTCGGAGTCCAGACTCCATATCAATCTGTTGGAGCTGAGGGCCGTCAGGCTTGCCCTGAAGGCTTTTCTGCCGACTGTGCGAGGAAAGACTGTCCTGATCCTGACGGACAACACAGTGGCCATGCACTACCTCAACAGAAAGGGGGGGCGGAGTCACTTCCTCTGTGCAGGGAGCCAATGCAGCTCTGGTTCTGGGCCATCCAGCAGTACATTTTTTTTGATCTCGGCAGTTCATCTGGCCGAAGACGAAAACGAGACGGCGGACGCTCTGCGCAGGCAGAGCGCGATCTCTCACGAGTGGGAGTTGGCTCAGGAGATTCTCCTGGAGATCTTCACCCTTTGGGGGACCCCTCAAGTGGATCTCTTCGCCTCCAGTGTCAACCGGAAGTGCGAAAGGTTCTGCTCGCAGGAATTTCCTCCAAGAGGAGCCTTAGGAGACGCATTCATGGTGCAGTGGTCATTCCCACTGCTGTATGCGTTTCATCCAGTCCCCGTCATCCCGCAAGTGCTGCGGAAGTTACGGAGGTTCGGTTCCCAGATGATCCTCATTGTTCCGTCATGGGCCAGGAGGACGTGGTATCCGGTCCTTCTCGACTTGTCCATGTCATGATGCCTGCCCCCGGAGCATCAGGCCAGGCCCAGCACCCCCGGAAGCAGGCATCATGCCCTCGGATAAAAGCCCAGCGTCCCCTTATAGGGACTCTTTGGACTCAGTCCTGGCGCCTTTGGCGCCAGGCTCATGTTGGACATCAGTCCTGGCGCCATAGGCGCCAGGCTCATAAAGGGAGGTGTTTTGTGCACTTACCTGATGCAGACCATGCTGCACGCTTCAGGCCTCCCTGAGACCTGAAAGGGACTATTTTTTCATAGGGACTATTTTTTCACTCGGGCGTGGCCAGGGAAGGATACATACCTAGTTGGGGAAGGATACATACCTGGGACTTCTTTGGAGGCTATTTAAGCCACGCCCAGACAGCAGCTCATGCTTCGCGTTGTTCTGCTTCCTGCAGCTTAACGCTCACTGTGTCTGCTCCTGCTCCTGGACTACAGCCACGCCCGTCTTGAACCTGGAAGACCTGCAAGGAAAGAAGAGAAGAGAAAGGTGAAAACCAAGGATTATTTCAAGCTTCTTACCTGCATCCGGAATCTTCTCGCCAGCATCCCTGAAGGAAGACTTCAATTTAAAAGCATTGCGTTGCTCGCTGCAGCGCCACGCTTCACTCACCTGTCCTGTCCTCGAGACATCTCCCGGCTCCATCTCTGCACCTAGGGGAGAGAGGAAGAAACAAAAGGTGAGCAGAAGGACACACAGAAGGAAAGCCTGATTAACAGCCATAATACTTACCAGCTTTTCTTCCACATTTCGGGTCGGCGCTGCCCCGTTGGCAGCTATCGTACCCCGGCCCCTATGGGGAAAGGACTAGAGACATTTCAGAGGAATGATGAGGACATCTAGAGGGTCTCGCCCTCATTAGTACTCACCTCGGCAGGTTAACCCCTCGACGCATCGCCTTCATTCTGCACCTGAAATAAAGGACAGATCACAGGTGAGAAAGACAGCATAAAGGGGGCCTCACTTGAACTTTGAACTTTCATACTTACGGCGCATCGCTCAGGAAAGTCAAGTGGATTTTGCAAGCGCCATTCTGAAAACCAGTGAAATAACTGGAAGAACGCGCGCCCCTGCACCAGAAGCAGGATGGAGAGTTCAACCTTCCAAACCATAAGAAGGATATTCCTACGGGCCAAGGAAGCACGATTTGGAGGTCCTGTCCAATCGGTGTTCCGGGTCCTGCGCATCACGCTAGAAGAGGCCGCAGTAATCCAGACTAGATCAGCGCCCCCGTGGGAACCAGGTGGGCGTTAGTCCATCTGCCCTCCACGTCGTCTTCCCTACCGAGACGATCTGCTCTCACGGGAGGGGGGTCAGGTTCTCCATCCAGAGGTCAGATCCCTCAACCTTCACGCTTGGCTTCTGAAAGGTTGAGGTATAAGGATTGGGACCTCCCTGAAGACGTGATGGAGGTGTTGCTTTCGGCCAGACGGCCGGCAACTAAGTCCCTGTACTGTTGCCGTCGGAGAAAGTTCTGCGACTGGTGCAGGGTTCAGAATGTGGATCCTTTTTCATGTGACATTCCTGTAATTCTGTCTTTTTTGCTTTCTTTAGCCCACAGGGGCTTGCAAGTGGGTACCATTAAAGGTTACCTGACGGCACTGTCCATATTTAAGCGCTCGTCTGAGGAGTGTTCTTATTTTAAAATTCCTTTAATTTCTCAGTTTCTGAAAGGGCCCACTAGTGTGTTCCCTCCGTCACCTTTCCAGGGGCCCGGTTGGGATTTGAACCTTGTTCTCAAGTTTCTACTGGGTTCTCCTTTTGAGCCTTTACATTCTTGTCCTTTGAGGCTGTTAACCCTTACAACTGTATTTTTAGTTGTGGTCACTTCCGCTCGCAGAGTGAGTGAGTTACAGGCACTTTCAGTTAAGCCACCCTTCACTGTGTTTCATAAGGACAGGGTTGTCCTTCAAGTTCGTCCTTCCTTTCTTACGAAGGTGGTGTCGGAATTTCATTTAAGCCAGAAGGTTTTTCTTCCGGCATTTTATCCTCCTCCGCATCCTGGTAAGGACGAGGAGAGGCTCCATAGGTTAGATCCTAGGAGAGCTTTGAGTTTCTACATTTCACGCATGTCCCGGGTCAGAGTGCACGATCAGCTCTTTATTGGTTACTTTGGAAGGCGTTTGGGACAAGCTGTGATTAAGCAGACTTTGTCTAGATGGGTTATCTTGGCAATTTCTGAATGTTACCGCCTGTAGGCTTACGGGCCCATTTGACTAGGGGTATGGCTGCCTCTACTGCCCTGCAGAGCGGTGTTCCTATTTGCAACATCTGTGATGCAGCCACTTGGGCTTCGGTCCATACTTTTGTACGTTACTACTCCCTAGATTCTGTCCATGGGCAGGATCTGGCCTTTGCAATTTGATTGGGCATTCTTAATTTGTATATTCTAAATTCTTTCCCACCTCCTTACATTGGTACTGCTTTGGGAGTCTGTCATAGATATGGAATACGTCGGAGGACCCAATCCCCTCAAAAAACAAATTACTCTCTTACCTGGTAACGTTCTTTCGATGGGATGGTCCGACAACGTATTCCATATCACTCCCTCGCTGCCTTCCCCGCTACAGAATTTTTGCAGTTGCAGCTTACGTTTCCGCAAGGCTTTCTGTGGTCCTACTGGCAGAAGATTGGAGCCACACTTTCTGGGAAAAAACTACAACTGAGGCTACGGGCGTCGTGCGTCCTACTTATAACATCCGGTGACGTCGGCTCGAAGGAGGCCCTCGAGGACGGCGTATCGACGTCATCGACGCAGGACCCAGATGTAGAAAGATTTTCCGAAGCAGCACAGCTGTGGTGATTACTGTCATAGATATGGAATACTCGTCGGACCATCCCATCGAAAGAAAGTTACCAGGTAAGAGAGTAACTTGTTTGTCTCTGAGCTATCAAGACATTTTACAAGACAACTATGAAGCCGCACTGAAAACACTACAAGAGAAGGTAAATAGGTGGAAGTCATTGCCACTGACGCTTTGGGGAAGAGCATCATTGGTTAAGATGGTAATCCTACCAAAACTCATTTACCTGTTCACGAACATACCAATCTTGCTCCCGCGTCACTATCTAGGGAAATTAAAAAGCCTCACAGTGGAACTGATCTGGGCTGGTAAACCAGCGAGGGTAGCCTACACGACACTCATACAGCCGGTGACAAAAGGTGGGCTCGCACTCCCTGACCTCGAACGATACTACTAGGCTGCACAGGCTCATTTCCTGAGCTACTGGTACTCCACTCATTTCATCAGGCCACATGTTCAGGCAGAGCGAGCCCTGGCATCGCCCAATCTATTGATAGCAGTCATTATTAGCCAGCAACCTGTAGCACACACCACACTAAACGTGGTGCTAGCTACCTACGCAATAGGGAAAAAAATTGCTCAAAAATATGGGGTTATAACCAGATGCTCCCCTCTGCTTCCCATCAGATTTATACCAGGGATACCCCTCGCAATGAAAAAGGTCTTCCTCCAATGGACAGATAAATTACAAATCCACACAGATAAATTACAAATCCACTCACTCGGCGACCAATTAATTGAGGAAACTTTCTTGACACCACTGCAAGCCAAGGATAGGGGGAGTACCTCCTCTCTAGACATATTCATATACTTCTGGCTAAGCTACGCTATTCAGTCCCTCCTCCCCTCATTCCCACGACAACCACCGACATGGCAGCTACTCCATGGCATGATTCAAGCACAGGGAGAAGGTAAACTGGTGTCATCTATATACAGATCCCTCCTAACAGATACGGCACCAGAAAACACATGCACAAAAGAGAGGTGGGAAAAAGCGTTACAGGCTATCAGCCCCGATGAAGAATGGACATACATACTTCATCAAACTCAGAAGGTTGCACTGAATTCGCGGTTTAAGCTTATCCACTTCCATTACTTACACCAAACGTATTACACCCCAGCTAAAAGGTGCAAACACAGACCAGCGTCAGAGGCGAAATGTGAGAGATGCGGAATGCCAGCAGCCAACTTCCTTCACCTCGTCTGGAGCTGCCCAGCACTGACCAACTTTTGGTCACAAGTACTCCAAGAGACAGAAACAATAATTGGAGAGGAGCTAAAACCCCTCCCCACAACAGCGCCACTTGGGATGACGAAACATCTGACACCTACAACGAGAAAATTAGCAAATGTACTACTTGTACTAGCACGCTGGAGGGTAGCCATGTGCTGGGGTCGTGGCCCAGCCCCTACAATTGCAAAATGGCTGAAAGATGTACTCTACTGTCAGGATGTGGAGACTGAATTTATTAAAACACTACCCCTGCACGGACGCCCTCTGGACATCTGGGGACTTTATGTAGCATATCTGATCAACTCCAAAAGTGACTCCTCATCCTCCTCGTCCCCAAGCCCATCAGCAAACTGAGTAAAACAACAAACTGATGCAAAAGGGGAAAATTACAAAGCAGGGCGGCTTTCGGCATGAGAGAATGCATGAGAGGTGGCGGCTGCGGGGGGGGTTCGGGGGGCTGAAGTGGGGCAAGTTGTCCGTACCACGGATCGGCAGATCAAGTTCTGTTTTGTAACTATACCTTGTTGAAAATATAAATAAAGTTAAAAAAAAAAAGAGTGAGTCTCTAACGGACAAAGCATTTCGGGAACAGTTAAGGGAAGGTGTACGGGATTAGTTTGTTTAATACAGGCAGTGTGGCGTCAGTGGGAACGTTATGAGAAGCCTTTAAGCCTTTAAGGTAGTGATCAGAGGGACTGCAATCACCAAAGTGAATGGGATTCAGGGCGCAGTAATGACTGTCTTAAGCAAGGCAGAAGCAAAATTTGAAGCCATAAATAGTCAAAGTGAACCACCTAGCGAGAGCGTTCAAGAGGCCATCGCCCTGCTTCATGAATGTTTATAGCACACTGTGATAAATTGGGTAAGTTAAGTTACAGGAAGTATGTGGAACGGCAGCACTCCGATGGGGACAAACCAGGACGATTGCCGGCCTACCAAGTGAGTTCTACAAAGAGTTTGTAGCAGAGATTACTCCCCCATTGCTGGCTATGCTAAACTAATCATTAAATAAAGGCACTTTGCCGCCGACATTAAGAGATTCTATCATAGTCCCATTGCTTAAGCCTAACAAACCTGATCCAAAGTGCAGCTCTTATAGGCCGCTCCCGCTACTCAATCAAGACGGGAAAATACTGACGGCACTGATGGCTAATAGGCTGAAACCTGTAATTCATGAATGAATACACCCGGATCAGTCAGGTTATGTCCCAAACAGGAACACCACTTGTAATCTGAGACGTTTGCACCACGTTCTCGATCAGACCCGAGACAGCACCCGGTTTATGGCGATAGCCTCGCTGGATGCGGTCAAGCCATTTGATTTGGTCAGATGGTCATGGCTCCTAGCGGTGTTAAAAGGTTTCGGCATGGGCCCCAAGTATATTAAATAGGTTAAGTTACTGTACAGTAACCCAGTAGTGAGAGTCAAAACTGGCACTACGTTATCAGAGCAATGGACATTAAGCAAGGGACGAGACAAGGCTGTCCTTGGTCCCCCCATGTTATTTATATTGGCCTTGGAGCCGCTGGCGGTATACATACGTAAAGAATAACACGAGGCAGGCATCAACATACATGGTGGTACGCACCTGATCTGCCTATATGCGGATGATATGCTTCTTTATTTACAGCAACCGGAGACTAACCTCAAATACATATTAGAAGTGTTTGAGCGCTATGCGGACCTGTCTGGGATCACAATAAATGCACAGAAGTCTCTATTTATTCCCCCTGGCAGGGTATAGGGGTAGGCCCCGTGGAGCAGTACCAGTGTTACCGATCAAATGGGAAATGGACACGTTTAGATATCTGGGGCTAGACATCATCCATGACCCTAAAGTAGCACATGAACTGAACACGGTGAGGGCGGTAAATAAAATTGAGAATTCCATTAAGTTTTGGGCAAAGTGTCCATTTTCACTTAAGGGGCAGGCTGCGTTGTTGAAAATGGTCGTGCTTCCAAGGCTGTTGCATTACTTCACGAACGTCCCACATAACATACCAAGAAACTTCTTTAAGACGCTGAACGCCACTTGCCGGAGTTTTCTTTGGCACAATAAGAGCTGTAGAATGTCGTTAGAGAAACTGCAGAACCACACGAGCAGGGATGGATAAAGGTGCAGGAATTTGATGGGTATTTTGTAGCAAGCCAATTACAGTTCACATATTGGCTGTCAGATGAACAGACACAGGATGCTGTGTTACTGCAACCGGCATGCACACCATTCTTTTTAAGAGATGGTGTGGACCACGATGTCACAAGACTCCAGATCTCCTTTGTTACTAAGACTGGGCATGACGATGTGGCAAAAGGCCTGCCATCTGCTGGGCAAAGAAAAGCCATACCCCCCCCCCCCAGATCCCACTGGTATAAAGAGCCATAAAGAGTGAAGATGTGCAAATAAGGTTGAATGTAAGGAAATACTGGGAGCCCCAACGGTGTGGCGACAGTGGGCGACATACTACATGAGGGACGTCCGATGTCCTTTATTAAGGTTGTTTCAGACTTCGGAATACGGGAATGGCAACATATGATTCACGCCTCACTTCACGGAATAAAAGCCAAGTAGCCAGGACCAGAGAGCGAATTGGTTGAAGATGTAATAATATAAACATTCTTTGATATTATATGAGCTGTTGACGTCGAAGTCCGATTACAATCTTATACAAATTAGACAAAGGTGGGAGGCAGATCTGCAAGAGCAGCTCTCGGATGCCACCTGGAGCGGTGCCATGGGATATCACAAAGTGTCGAGGAATGCAAATTTACAGTTGATCCAACTATATGTCACGCACAGAGCATATTGAACCCCAAAGAAAATTCCTAAATTTAGCACCGCAGGTGAACAAACCTGCCCAGAATGTAGCCTACCTAATGTAGACCTGATACACATGATCTGGGTTTGTGCAGACATACGCCATGTAAGGGATTTCAATCAGGCACACACCCAAGTCTCGCCTAGCATGTAGTGCGCAAATGAAACGTTTATTTTATTTTTGTCTATAAGTTCAATATTCTGAATGATATACAACTCATATCACACCCGTCTCAAAATACCCCCCGTCAACACTGAACCAGGAATCAGGCTAGTTTGCGAAGGTAAATATTTATTTATTTTAATATTCAAATCACACCTAAGTTTACTGTAGATATGTATATGCGGCAGCAATCACCCAAAGAGTGACAATGCAATTCATAAATAAGCAAAGCAATTGAATTCACTTATAAGGAAGCAAAATAAAAAACACAGGGAAAAAGAACAGTTTGTTTTGCACACAGATAGCGTTTAAGTTAATGTTCCCCCTGCAAAGTTTTGTTTAAATACAAATGAACAATCCTACAACAATGTGAGTAATCAGCAGGATTTCAGGAATGAAATACAATGTCTAGAGTTATAGGCAATCCTCCCTCGCAAATAAGAGAGAAAACCTTATTTGGGCAAATGACACTTTGAAATGACAGGTGAAAATGGTTTGGTGAAATACTGCAAAAGGTTGCAAAATGCTAAAATGGAGATAAATTCTAAAGAAAACAAGACTAATCAGGTCCTAACATACACAGGCTATGACATAAACGACAATACACACTTGAGATTAGGATGGGATGGAAAAAGCACTTTGAAATGGGCAAAAGACCTGTGTACTTTGGCTAAAATTCCAAATTTGCAGCAAACCTTTACTATGCAATATTGAAGAAAAACGTCAAATACACTGTCTTTAGTTGTGGAGATAGCTAAGGATGTTGGGTATCAGTCAGAGTTGAACATTCATTTCTATCTTTAAAACTGAGGGAGTTATAGAGGTTTTAGTGAGAGGTGTTTTTCGAAAATAAAGATGCAAATTTGGACATGAACTTCAGTTAAAACCAGAAAATATGGATTATGCTTTTAGTCAGGACTAGAGCATTCAGACTAGACAACCAGGTTGAGACGAAGTAAGCTCTGAGAACGATTCATGACTTCAGTAACAGATCCCCAGCGCCTTCCCCAGCGGAACCAGTCCAAACACTCAAAGTGGGATTTATGGTTAAGATTTACACAAATAAAAATGACTATGAAAATGACGCTTTAGCAAATAGACAGGTTAGGATAGCACTAAAGATTTTGACACTGTTACTGCTTATGAAAGTAAGGATAGTTCAGAGATTAGGGTGGAACAAGATAAGGCAAGGTATACAGTAGTTCTCTAGCGTCCTGTTAATACTCTGTTAATATTCACAGTCCAGTGGGATTTAAGATTTGTGGCCCGTCACAGTTCTGGTCAATTGGATCATGTCGATCAGGGAAGGACAGCATATCAGACAGGACAGGATTGGCTAAACCAGTCGCCGGAACTGAACGAGATCTGCCCTTCTTGTTTCTGGATATTTCAGATCAGCAGGATGGCGAGGTCAGCAGGCAAGGATTTATGCTAGAAAGCCAGATAGTTTCAGGATGCTTCCCCTCACCACAGCGCTTCACTGGGTTGTGAGGATTAGTTGAGGATGGAGTCCTAGCTGAAAATGGTTCAGCTACTGCTTGGCCTGGTGGTTGGCATCTGGATCTAGAAGGATGTTGAGGGCTGGATGTTGAATGTTGGACCAAAGTGCTTCCCTGGAATCAGAAGAGAGTGTCTATGTGTTGTCAGATGTCCCTAATTATCCTGTCAAATGACATCACCAAATGGGTGTATGGGCCGAAACAATTTAAATTATTGCTGAGGTGAGGAGGGAGTAGGCAGGGGCATAGGTGTGCGTGGGAATGGTAGGTATTAGTGGAGGTAAGGGCGGAAGTAAGAGGGAAGGCAAGAAGGTGTGAGGAAGAAGAGAGGAAAGAGACAAGTTGGAGAACGCCGGTCCTATGTGCCCATCTGGTGTTATGGGTTTGGTGTGGAAACTTGGGAGTGTTAACTAAAAAGGAGAACCGCAGATCTAAGGTTAAAGTGGTTTCGGTAACGTTATCTATTGACGTGGGGGAATGTGAAAGAAGTAAAGATGACAGCTTAGTTATTGCTTGATAAGTGTTCAAGTCTTATAAGCTAGACCTAAGTAGGCATTGTGTGGGTGAGAAGTCTGCGTAGTGAAAGGTGGTAGATTTTAGCTGGAAGTAGGTTAGTCAGGGTTACAAACTGGGTACGAGTAGGGAGCAGAAGGGAGGAAGTTGTGGGCCTTCCTAGAGAGAGCAATCACGCGCCACCGGGTGGAGGGAAAAGATTTTCCATAATATATTTGCAATCTCATTTTTATGATTTTGTTGAGGTTGTGTTTCGGGGCGTCACTTCCTTTTAGGTGTTTGGCATCTGGTTGTATGTGGGTGCTGGAGATGTTGTTGAAGAGATTTCATTGCTGTCCTCGGGTAAGTGTTTAAACCTGTAGTGTCGGGAGAAAGTCCCAGTGTTTGGCTAGAGGGGTAGATTATATTCCTGAACGGGTGCTAAGTTGTGACCTTAGCTTCCAACCATGCGTTCATGGTTCTGACAGGATCAAGTCTTGACCCTGTTAGGAGGGGACAAGAGCCCCTCCCGACCTAAAATCGATGGCTTACTAAGGTGAATACCAGAGCCGATCCTAACCGTGAGGTGAGGGAGTTACAATAACCCCAGCCTCTGACCCCCTAAATGCGTTATTTATTTTTTTAAAACATTTTATTAGTTTTACAAACAGAGAGAAAAGGAATGGATCCCAACCCCCCCCCCACCTCCCAACCTTCCCCCCACTCCAAAGGTAGCTGCGTCATGTCCAATGTCCATTAGTGCCAGGAGCCAAACTCTCCCGAGTGTCAGATATAAACCAAAACAGCAACACTCCCTCCCCCCCAAGCCCTTCTTTGCCTCCCCTGCGACAGCTTTTTCTTGTCCATGAGTCATTACCTTCATGAATCCTTCGAGAGCGCTCACTGCAAGTCCAATAGTCGTAGGCGCTGAGGGCACCATCCGATTCGAAAGTCATCTTTTAGGGGGGGTGCTGTTGCTCACTAATATCACTGGAAAACTGCTGTCCTGATCCTTGCTTAGGTAAAAATTTGGCTGAGCGTGGCTCTGGAACATTTTTGGAGTGGAGACTTGCTGCTGTTTGTCATCTCGAGCCTGCAGATTGGGAGTAATGGGCCGTCTCCCCTGCGGCTGCCGCGGCTGTTCCTAGCGGGCTTCCCCCTCCCCGTTGGCATCGTCGGTCCCACACCAAGTGGGGGACCTTGCCCATCTCCCACTTGGTGTCCGGTCGGCTGCAGGATCTGCTGGTGGCACTGCGGGTGCCTGAAGAGGCGGCCCCACGCCCCCCTCGTGGAGGGCCCGGTCTGGCTGCTGCCTGTCTTCCCTTAGGTGCCTGGACTGACTGCTGTCGGAGGACCGCTGCGGCAGCACCTTCTGGTGGCTCTGTGGGCCTGCGGGTCTTGGCCACGTGGCGACGGGGACGCCGTCCGGCCGTGGGTGCCTGGTGGGGTGGCCCCTCCCGTCGTGGTTCGGCGCAGATTGGCCTGCCATTGCCGGACCCCATCATCCATGAGGATGGGGCTGCGTCCCGTCTGACCGCTGGAGCTTGCTGGCCATCCCTTCTCCACCGACCCCTCTGGTTAGGTATCCTGTTACGCGGTGAGTTGGGTGGCTCCGGGGGGTGCATTCTTACATCTAGGGCTGCGGCACCTGGGCAGCTTAACTGTGTCATCTTTGGGCCCGTGCCCCCGCCCCTCCCTCTCCTCGCTGTTTGCTGGATCTGTGGCACTGAGCTGGTGGGACACTGTATGAGGGACTCTGCACTGGAGTTGTTGGCTGCCCCTGCCCTGTGGTGCTCTGGGAGTCCGACGTGCTGGGTGTGAGGTGTAGTGGCCCCTGGAGATGCTAAAGACTGGCTGATTGGGACACTGAACGACCTGCTTGTGTCTCCTCTGGGTTCCAGCCCCCCCACTCTTTTTACCTTCTCATTGACGGTGGATGGAGTTGCTGTACTAAACTGAGGGGGTACTGTGTGGGGGGCCCTGTGCGGGAGCTGTTGAATACCCGTGACCTGTGGTGATCTGTGTGCTCTGTGGTGCGGGGCTGGTGGGGTGCTTTGCGGAGTGCGGGGTGTAGCGGCCTCACACGCCTCGCTTGGACCTGGGGACATCATAGACTGGTCCGGCGGTTTGGGTCACTGGGTACCCTACTCGCCCCCAATCAATCATCGATGGGAGCCTGCCTTATCCGGATTGCTCCTCCAGGGCCTCATAGTTGACTACCCGGCTGTTGGGGTGTGTCGTGGAATGCGGGGCATAGTGTGCCCTTCTGGAGATACCATTGATTGGAGTAGCGGTTTGGATTATTGAACGGAGGCACTCTACTCATTTTCAATCACTTCTTGGCAGGTACCTGTTTTATCTAGGACTGTTCCCCCGGGGGGTCAGAGTGAACTGTCCAACTGCGGGGGGTCTGCCGCTCCGCTTTCTCCACCTTGGTTGGTGGATGGTCCCCGGGTGGCGATGATGGGTCGCTCTGCGCGGCGCCACGACCTCGATCTCCTCTGGCGTGCTCTGCGTGACACATCATAACCGGTGGGCCTGCCTCCACTTGGCTCGAATCCACGCCTTTAGCCCAGTATGGGCAATCAGAAGAAACAGTCTAGGATGGACCAGTACGCTAGGACGGATGCTTTGCAGCAGGAGTCTGAGACTAGCTCATCTCAATTTGACTTCATGGCCCTTAACCATACTCTGTTAGCAGTGAAGGGCAGTACAGACAGCTTGGGCGCCAAAATTGATGCACTTACATGCAAGGTGGACGTGTCAGCCGTACAAATCGAAAAACTATGTGGAAGGATGTCTGAGGCGGAGCATCGGATTGGGGAGGGCGAAGACAAGATTGCTGCGCTTCAGCGCAAGGTGGCATCTCTACAACAAACGGTGAAACGAGTGGTGGCTAGGAGCGATGACTTGGAAGGTCGGTCCAGAAGAAATAATATTAAGATCACAGGAGTCGCTGAATCCACACCCATTGACAATATGGAGGTATTCGTGGAGAAACTGCTTCGTGAAGTTCTAGATGATCCTCCTGTCACAAGCATGTTCATGGTGGAACGGGCCCATTGCTCCCTGGCTGCGATGCCCCCTCCGGGGGCACCGGAAAGAGCCATCATCGCCCGCATATTTAACTATCAGGACCGAGATATCCTGCTTCGTACAGCTAGGGAGAAAAAATCGCTCCGGTGGGGTTCTGCTACAGTTAGACTTTTCCCGGACTTTAGTCAACAAGTGCAGGATTTGAGGAAACCTTTTTTAGCGGTGAAAACTCTATGATGTATCCTGCCAAATTCAGGGTTGTGTATCAAGGGAAAACTTTGTTCGTTACGACGCCGGAATCGGCAGAACTATTTGTCTCGGAGCTTCCGGAGGTGGGAGCCTCCCCCCGTCGACCATCCTAGTCTGCTGGACCCTGGAGACGCTTCTTAGACACTTGCGCACCGCCAGCGGGGATCCTTGGTGGGCCATGTGGCTTTGCTGTACAATTGTTGGTTCCAGTCACAAAATGTGTTATTTTCAGTAGATCAGCTCAATATGGTAAATGAGCCTCTTGCTATTGGGAGGCACAGCGGCCGCCGGCACCCCCCCATGCCCAGCAGCGCCTAAGACTTTGAGGTTGTTTGATTGTTGTTAGGTTAGTGGGGGGTGGGTTCTGTTGGCCGGTAGGTTGGGGTTTCTGGCGTGGGTGGGGGGAGGAGGTTTTTTTTTTTCTTTGGTTCTTCAATTGTTGGGGGGCCATGTATTGTTGCTCCCAGTTCAAGGGGGTTGGGGGGGGGGGTGGGATTTCCCTTCTGGGCCGTAATTACTTCTCTTGCATCATGTTTTGGTGAAATGTCTGTTTTCCTTTATTGGATATTTTCATTGCGTCACAGGTTCTTCTCAATTGCTTCTAATTTACACTTAACATGACCTTACATGGAACATTAGCGGTTTCACCGGTGCTTAAAAGACACGTCTCATCTCCAACTTTGTGCGTAATCACCATGTTAATTATTTTATGTATACAGGAGACCCACATTGGTAAGGACCACAAACTCCCTGCCCTGGCTGGGTGGGGGGTCCATAGGTATGGCTCCTCCTATTCGACTCACTACCGGGGGGTTGCGATTTATATACACCGAACTTTGGAATTCAAACTGCATAGACAGGTCTTGGATAGTGAAGGTCGGTTTATTCTGGTGGCAGGGGAGATTGCGGCTTGGTCTGTTTTATTCGTAAGTATGTATGGCTCTAACTATGACTCTCCTGACTTTCTCCTATCATGCTCGGAACACCTTCAGACATTTCGGGGGTGCGAAATAGTTTGGGTGGGAGATTTTAACCTAGCCCTCTCTTCTACGTTAGACAGGTCAACATCAGCCCTGAGACCGCTTACTTGAGCAGCTCAAAAGTGGCACTCCATAGCTACAGACTATTCTTTGGTGGATATTTGGCGGTGGCATCATACAAACGCCCGTGAATATACATACCAGTCCAGTGTGCATGGGAGTTCTTCTAGAATTGACTATGTCTTCCTGTCCCCGAATCTCTCTCGGGTGGCGGACAATACAGTGATTCTCCCTCGCACTTTGTCGGACCACTCCCCGGTATTAGTGAGGCTCAGAGGTCCCTTATCCCTGCCCCAAACAACTCCGTTGGCGGTTCTGAGCTCGTGCTCTGGAAGACGGGCGTTTCGGGAAGATCTGCACCGGGCCATTATAGAATTTTTTCAGTTGAATGAGGGGTCAGTTTCCAGCCCCAGTATTCTGTGGGAGACTTTTAAGGTCCATTTGCGGGGTTAGTGTATGTCCCACGAGGGGGTTTCCCTGAAAAGCATTCGTGGGGGGGCAATTGCTCGCATGGAGAAGGATATCAAAAATGTTGAGCTTCTTTTGGGTAAATCCGACTCCCCCCTCGCTTCAGGCGGACTTGTCGGTGAAAAGGCGAGAAATCCGTTATCTAATGGACAGGGAGGAAAGGTTCCTGGGTGACCTGGTGTTGGCGGCGAGATATGGGGATGGGTATCGTCCGCGTAGGACCCTCGCCTGGGCCATAGGGCAGGAGAATCATCTGGTTCCCACAATGGAAGTAGAATCCCCCACGGGGGAGACGGTCAAGGACGTGGAGGGGATAAATGGGGTATTCCGTCAGTTCTATAAAAAGCTGTACTCCGACCATAGTCCGGCCGGGCATGATGACATCACCCAATACCTGGATAGGGTAGCCTTGGGCTGGCTCGACTCCGAGGTCGGGGGGCTTCTTAACGATCCTCCCACGGTGGAGGAACTTCATGGAGTGATACAGTTGCTTCCGAACGGTAAGGCCCCTGGTACCGACAGGATCACGGCTAAGTTTTATAAAGCTTTCCCTGATTTGCTTATACCTCATCTATCTAACATGTTCGACGAGGCGGCCTCCTCTGGGGTTCTCCCGGAGTCCACTCGGACGGCTTTGATCACGGTACTGCTTAAACCTAACAAAGACTCTAGGAAGTACTCATCCTATCGTCCCTTGTCTCTGATAAATACGGACAATAAAATTCTAGCGAAGCTTCTTGCGAATCTGCTTCTCCCACATATGCCCGCTCTGGTCCTCCCGGACCAGGCGAGATTTATCCCAGGCTGATCAACACAAAACAATCTGCGTAGGTTATTTACTTTAATGCATAATGTGAACCCGGATGTCCCTATCGCTGCAGTGGCTTTGGACGCGGAGAAGGCGTTCAATTGTGTTAAATGGCCTTTTCTGTTTGAAGTCCTCAGGCGCACGAGTGTGGGTAACACGTTCCTCCATTGGGTTAGACTTCTTTACTCGGCCCCTCGTGCCCTGGTATACACGAACGGGATCCTATCGACTCCTATTTATCCTACTCGGGGTACTAGGCAGGGGTGCTCCCTCTCCCCCCTCTTGTTCGCCCTGGCGATTGAGCCAGTGGCCTGTGCCCTGAGGGAGTTCCATTCCCACCGTGGTGTGTTGATCCGTTCTCATGTATCTATTGATTACCTTTATGCAGATGACATGCTGTTATACATAAAATATCCTCGGTCTAATTTACCCCGTGTGATGGAGGAAATATCCGCCTTTGGGGCCATCTCTGGCTTGCAAATAAATTGGTCTAAATCAGAAGTCCTTCCACTCACATCGGGGGTCTCCTCGCAGGATGCCGGGGAGGCTTTTGCTTGGTGCCCACAGGGAATCTGCTACTTAGGTATTAAGGTGTCCACTTCCCCCGCTGCCCTTTTTGAGGAAAATTATATTACGGCTTTGCAGCACTTGGAGCATAAGGTGGACACCTGGATACGACTCCCTCTTTCTCATCTCTTTATCTAAAATGATTATCCTACCAAAATTACTATATGTTTTCAAGAACGTAGCAGTATGGCTCCCTATATCCTTCTGGAAACGTGTAAGAGCTTTGCTGTCCAAATTGATCTGGGCAGGGAAACGTCCTCGTATATATCCCTACGCACGTTGTGTTGTTCGTATGCTCAGGGCGGGTTGGAGGTCCCTAATCTTTTTCTCTACTATCTTATAGCTCGGATTCAATATTCGACTTGGTGGTGGTCCCCCACGAATAACTGTCCCCACTCCCAGCTTGAAAGGGCTATTGCTCAAACCAACGACTTAAGGGGCTTTTTGTGAGCCGTCCGGGAGCGACATGTGAGGGCGGAGATTCAGCCTCTGGAGATCACGTTGAAGGCCTGGGAATAGCTGGCGAAATGGGCAGGGTTGGGTCCATGGTACTCTCCATTGATGGCCATATATAGGGTCCGCGGGAACCCTCTTACATTCGAGCATGTTTTTATTCAGCACTTCCAGACCTTGCGCATCCATACATTGGGGGACCTTGCGCCGCTTGGAAAATTTATAACTTGGGAGGAGCTTAAGTCCAGGGGTGATTGGTCCCCGATTATCATGCTATTGTACTTCCGTCTTCGTGAAGTGCTGAGATCGAGATGGCCTGATTTCCCTATGGCTCCGGCAGTTTCCCCTATCTTGGAATACGTTATAAACCCAGTTTCTACTAGAAGGGTAGTCTCATCCCTGTATGGTATGGCTCGATCGCTCCTGCCCCCTTCTTCATCCCACTATAGGACTAAATGGGAGGACTGTTTGTCATGTTCCCTGTCAGAGGCCCAATGGGGCTCTATTCTGGCTGTCTAAATCATTCTCCATCAACAACAGATTTTGCTTGATCCACTATACATTTTTGTATCAGCTGTATTACTCCCCTTTATCTTTGCACAAATTGTTTCCCCTCCTCCTCGAACTGTAGGAGATGTCAGCAGACCCCAGCTGATTTCTATCATGTGGCTTGGCTCTGTCCTCTTATTCAAACCTTCTGGGTGGCCATAGCAGAGGTTAGGGAGAAGGTAATAGATGACCCGATACCGTTTACACCTGAGACGTGGTTGTTGGCATTGGTGGAGCTGGCGGCGAGTAGCGATAAACGCTTGGTGAGCATGGCCAACGTGGTCGCTAGGTCGTTGGTGGCTCGCACCTGGGGGGCAGCTGCAGCACCCACCTTACACCACTGGGTAAACTCTGTTGTTGTGTGAACGAAGAGAAACACAGTATAACCAGACACTTCCTCTTAGTGGTAGACCTGGGGACTATTGGATGACCTTTAGGTGCTACATATCTGATGGCTTACATGGTGAAGGTGCCTCATTGTCTCAAAGTGCCCCCGGAGATTACTCCGATAATGTTTTGATGGAACTCAGCTACTCAATATAAATGCTCTTTTTGTTTTGGTGTGGATCAACTTTGGGGCTTTCCCCCCTGTAGTACTAATGCACTATATGTTTTCAACTTGTTGGAACTTTGGCTGTGAGTTGCTCATGCTGACGCATCACTATGGGTTATGTGTGGGGCCGGGAAGGGAGGTTGGGTGGGGTGGGATTTAGGTTGGGGGGGGGGGATGTTATGCCCCGTGTATGGTGGCTTTGTTGTTTTGCATGGATTATAATGTAAAAGTTAATAAAAACAGTTTAAAAAAAAAAGTCATCCTTTAGAAAAAGCAAGGTTTCCTCCAAGTCCCCTGCAAAGGACTGCAAATTATTATCTTTCGCGTACGTTGCCCATTCAAGAGCCACAGTTTCCGTAGCAAGTATTGTAAAAGAGGAACCTCCCTACTCTTCCACCTCTGTGCTATGACTGTCATAGCAGCCAGTACTAGGATTGCTCTCGCCTTGCCCCGGGGTTTAGGCTCTCCCACACCAGAAGCCCGCCCTACTCCTAGTAAAATCTCCTCTGGGGGCCTGCTGCCTCCAGGGCCATTTGCTTGTTCCTGAGCCCTCTGGACCTCCACACAAAAGGGCCTAATTTTCGGCCATGTCCACCAGATGTGCTGCGCCGTGCCCTCCATCCCGCATCCTCTCCAGCAGTTCCCACAGGTATTCGGATATATCACCCTAAGGCGGGCTGGTGTGTAATGCCACCCGAACAAAATCTTGTAACACATCTCCTGGAGCTGAGACGCTTTAGCTAATTCGGGGATTGTCCTCCATAATCTTTCCCACTCGTGCCGCTCCACCGCCCTTCCCAAGATCTGGTCCCACCTCCGCATATACGCCCATGGGCCTCTGTCGGGCGTTTCGTCCAGTATCTTATATAAATTGGATATCAGACCTTTGGACTCATCATTTGAAAGGAGAAACCTCTCGAACCGCGTCTTTTCTCTTGTGGCGGCTTGCTTATTCACAGGATCCATAACCCAGTGGCGCAGTTGCGCATATCAGAGCCTCTCCCCCTCCTTCACTCAAACTCCCTCTTACAATCCTCAAAAACCAGGATCTCCCCTCCCCGGAACATGTCGCCCAACCACCTACATCCACCCTCTTCCCACTGCCTGAAAGCTCCTCCTTCCATCCCTGGGGTGAACTCTCCATTGCGAAACAGAGGTGTAAAGGGAGAGGGAAAGGTTGTGATTCCCTTATTCCTCACCAATTTGTCCCAATTCTCCACCATCAGTCTTGTGATGGTGCTCTCATATATGTGCCCTGGTTTTAGCTGTTTCGGGAGCCACAGGACCTCTGCAAGGCTACGGTGCGCCACTGCCCTATCCATTTGGACCCATTGCTTGTTTTGTGTGACCTCACCCTCCCGGAGCCAATCCCTGACCACGCGCAATTGCGTCGCTTCATAATATCGTTGGAAATTCGGCAAAGACAGACCTCCCTCCCGCCTAGAAGCCATCAGTACTTGCCTAGTGACCCGTATTTTTTTCCCAGCCCACAGAAAATCTTTAGTTAATGATCCTAGCTTCCTAAAGAAGTCAAGTGGGACTGCCTGGGGTATTGCCTGGAAGAGGTACAAAAGGCACGGAAGAGTTACCATCTTAACCGTCGCTAACCTGCCTAACCATGAGATCGGGAGACTCCCCCCACCTACGGAAATCCCTTTCGATGTCCCTTAGCAATGGTGGATAATTAGTTTGGTACCAGCCAGCCAGCCAAATTTGATGTGATTCTCACCCCCAAGTATCTGATTCCTCTCGGGCTCCAAAGAAAAGGGGTAGCCTCTCTCAATGATTCCTGATCCTCCCAAGTTCAGAAGTTCCGACTTGCCAAAGTTAATCTTGAGACCTGAAGCTTCCCCTAAAGATTCCAGCATCTCCCCGCTTAATTGAATAGACTCCCTTGGGGCCGTTAAAGTTAGTAGAAGGTCATCAGCAAATGCTGCCACTTTTTGTTCAACCCCGCCAAATGGAATCCCCTTCACCTCCCTAATCGCCTGTAAAAGGGGCTCCAGATAAATTGCATAAGGCCTAGGAGACAATGGACAGCCTTGTTTAGAGTAAGCAGGGGCACCAAAGGGCCTGGACATGGCCCCATTTACTGCTATTCTCATGCTAGGCATTTGGTAGTTGGCCTGCACCATGCGCAGAAAGTTTCCACAGATACCCATCTTCTGCATCACTTTGAGCAAAAAGGACCACTCCACGCGATCAAAAGCTTTTTCTGCATCCAGAGATAGGAGGACCACGGGAGTGTCCGTTCTGTGCGACTTTTCCACCATGTGGGCTACCCTTCTTATGTTGTTTGCCGACCCCTTATAAACCCCGCCTGGTCCAGATGAACCAGGCCCGGGAGCAGACCCTCCAACCTATTCGCCAGGACCTTCGTAAAGATTTTAGCATCGACATTAATCAACGCGATATGTCTATACGATGTTCGCTCCTCAGGGTTCTTATTGGGCTTTAAAATAAGGGTCAGTCTAGCCTCCTCTATAGAGGGAGTTATTCTCCCCGTCGCCCCAAATGTATTGAAGAGGCAGGTTAAATGTGGGACCAAAACATTCGCAAAAGTTTTATAAAAAGCCGCAGTATAGCCATCTGGGCCTGGTGCCTTATTCAATGGTAGGCCCCTAATCACTCTTCGCACTTCCTCCTCTCTAATCTCCTCATTTAGCATCTCCGCTGCTTCCCTCCCCACCCTTTCCAGCTTAACCTTGTCCAGGAACTCTAGCTGCAAACTATCCAAGGGGTCTGCGTTGTGTATAAAGTTTCGTAGAAAGACGCCAATGCCTCTCGTATCTCCCCTGCTTCTGTAATTCTTTCCCCCGGCCCCATCCTTAAAGCCGTGATCGCGTTTTTGGACTTCGCTCCCCTTAGTAATCGCGCGAGAAGAGTATCTTGCTTTATTTGCTTTAGCGTAGAAAACTGGCGCACCCTCAGGAGAGCTCCCTCCACCTTTTTAGTTCTGAGAATCTCCAGTTGTCCCATCGCTTTACGATGTTCCCTCATAGTGGATCTAGTAAGGGTCGCCCCCGTCTTCCGCCTCGCTGTTTCAATGTTTCAACTTCCACTTCCAACTGCGCTCCAGCGCCTTCAATTTCTTCTCCCTGTGGGTCATTGCTGCTATTAGTTCCCCCCTCAACGTGGCCTTGATGCCGTCCCATCTTATCTCTTCCTTCGTGTCCCCCCTTTGGCTGATGGTGAAAAAGTTCCCAATTTTCTCCTCTATTTCCTGTCTTAATTATCGGGTCCCTAAGGAGATGTCCCGGGTACCTCCACGTCCATACCCCTCTATCCCTGGGTCCTAAGTCCATCACCATAGACACCACTTTGTGGTCCGCTATGCCAATAGGACCCGTCACCACCTCTTGTACCTGTCCCACCAGGCTCGAGGAGACCCAGATGTAATCGATTCTGGATTGGGATTCATGGACCCCTGATAGGAAGGTGTATCCCTCCTCCTCCCCCTTAATCTCCTGCCATACATCCCTCAACCCTGCTCCACTTATCCTATCTTTTAAATCTGCCGACATCACTGCCCCTCCTCCCCCACTCGAATGTCCTGACCGGTCCCGACCTCTCTTCCACGCAATGTAAGATCGCCTAATAAGATGATTTTGCCCTGAGCATTGTCCTCTATTTTTCCCAGTACCCGCTTCAGAAATTGCTCTTGGTCTACATTTGGTCCATACTCTACTACTATGGTATATGGGCTGTCCTGGTATATCCCCATAGCTATTATATACCTGCCCTGCTTATCTTGTATACTCTCAGAAATCCTGAAGCCCACTGAAGTTTTAATGGCTAGTGCTACCCCCCGGACCTGGTCCCCCCGACAAATGCAGGATCTGGTCAAATCCCAGTATTTTAAGCCACCCCTGGTCTTTGGGTCTAAGATGCGTTTCCTGTAACCCCAAAATGTCCGGATTCTCTTTTCTTGTGAATTGTTCTAGCTTTTTCCTCTTAATACCCCTCACATTATGCGTTAGCCACTTAAGTGTGTATTAATATACCTCAGCAGACTGAACACCCTGAATTCCCCTTGGGATTTCCCCTGCGTAGGCCCCAGGTGGCAATGCTTTCCAACCGTCCCCCTCTGACTCCCCCGCTACTTCCCGTGACATTGGATAAACTCTCTGGGCTCTGGGCCTTGATGCATGCGCGCACTTCCGGCTGCCCTTCCCCCCCCTCCCCCCTCCCTTCCCCCTCTTCCCTCCCTGCCCTCCCCCCGAACGGCATGCCCTTCCTGTTTCCCCTCCCCCCTCCTTGGGTAAACTCACCCTTTCTGATTCATAGATGGGTGCACGCCAATTACACCCCTCAGTGGCCCACCACCCTCATAGCATTATTACAATTTAGGACCCATCTTGTGCAGACCCTCCCGCCTCGCCTGGTCTGCCTGTATGGCTTTCAGTAAAGGGTGTACGACCGAGCTTCACCCTCCTTCTCTTTTCTCTCACTGTCGACCAGGCCCATGGCCTTGATTCCGGACCTGCTACTGCCGTTTGCTTCCCTGAGCTCGTGGGGACTTCATCCAAGTCAAATCGTAGTATGCTTGCACCTTCTTGCAGTGTGGTTATTCGCCTCTGTGCTCCTTCCCACTCGAACAGCAGGCCAAATGGAAATGTCCATCTGTATTTGATCCCTCGCCCGTTCAGTGCCTTAAGAATCGGACCCATTTGCCGTCTCTTCGTCAGCGTGCTACTCGCAAGGTACTGGAACAGTGCGATACAATGCTCTTGGAACTTGATAGGTTCCTGCTTCCTCGCCTCCCGGAGGACTGCTTCTTTTTGGGCATATCTGGTGAATGCCGCCAAAACATCTCTGGGCATTGACTGTGACCCTGCGTTCCCTCTGCCCACTCTGTGTATTCGATCAAGCTCAATCTCCTCCGGAGGTGAGATCCCTAACATCTCTGCAAAGATCGACTGTGCTACTCATTTTAAGTCCTTGTCCTGGACAGATTCCGGTAGCATTTTAATTCTTATATTGATCCAATGGGACCTGTTTTTCATGTCCTCCATTTGTATTTCCAGATTGTGCGTGGCTTCGTCCAGCCTTTCAATTGCTGCACTACTCGCCGTCACTTCCTTGTCCAGTTCTTGTAAACCTCTCTCCCGAAGATCCGTCCTCTCGCCCTGCTGCCGCAGCTCCTGTTTTATTTCCCCCATAGCTGTGTTAAGGTCAGCTTGAAGGAGTTGGAATTGATCCTGAAATGTTTTAG
The DNA here is from genome assembly GCF_040938575.1 of Ambystoma mexicanum. NCBI lineage: Eukaryota > Metazoa > Chordata > Amphibia > Caudata > Ambystomatidae > Ambystoma > Ambystoma mexicanum. The sequence goes on along the minus strand of NC_090929.1, from coordinate 1,383,015,249 downwards.
TAATGCTGGTTTGCGAGCGTAGATCTCCCCCTGAGATCTTGCCGTGACATCACGGCCATGCTCTCCTCTTCAACTGGTGAGACACTCCTCGCCAAATCGTCCTTGGCGGCCTTAGCCGAATCCCTCGCCTCATGCACCGGCCATAAGGAAGGGAGGGTACCTGGGGCTTCCCCCAAGGCCGCCTGCGCCCTCCGACTTTTCCCCTTGACTTTCGTGGCCATTCCAATGGATAGGCCGATTACGTGCCACACTGCCCATCCCACCTCAGGCCTACCATCGACTGGGGCATCCTGCGTATGCTTCAAGCAGATGTTGAGGTTCTCCTTCTTGTGTTCCCTCCTCACCCACTGAGCTCTTTGGTCTGCCAACTTATTATTCCACTCCGCCGTGGGTTGAGGGGGAATGCACTTGTCCCTATGATTGTACAATAGGGGCCCTTCTTAGTTGTGCAGAGCACCCGTGTTTGGCTGTACTGCAGGCAGAGGCCAGGATTACCAGCAGGCCCAGGGAATCGGAATGCCATAGGTCTCCCTCTCGGAGCTGGTCTCCTTGTGATTTGTGCACCGGGTCTCCCGCCGGATTCCTTGCCACCAAAGTTTTTTTTTTTTCAAAATTTTATTTTAATCAAACAAACATGAACATAACAAAACATAAACAGACACTGCAAATAACATAAACACCACAATCCCCTCCCTCCCCCTATGAGCCTGCATGTTCTTCAGTTTCGGTGTCCGCTTCGTGAGACAGGGTGCCGCCGTCATCGGATACAGCGGGGGCCGACATTGTTCCAAACAGTACAGTAATCAATGATTTCCATGCCGTGAGGGAGCCCAACTCTTCATCCCCATCCGCTCTACTAGATTCATGCCACACCACTGTTTCGGCCTCCGCCCATTTTCGCAGGTCTTTCCACCAGATCTCCACCCGTGGTTTGTGACACTCTTTCCAACCCATGGCGATCCTACGTTTCGCAAGCACGTATGCCAGATCTTTCAGCTTTACAACATGTTTAAGCTTACGCGCTCTGGGATACCCCCCTAGCAAGCAGGCCCAAGCCGTGTCTATTTTGAAAGTGACCCCCTTCCCTGCCAGTTTCTGCGCCACTTCACCCCAATAGCATTCGATTACTGGGCACGCCCAGAACATGTGTGCCATGTCAGCATTCTCCTCGTTGCACTTGGGGCACGCCTGGTGCCCAACGTTATGGAACTTTGATATCCTCATGGGGGTCATATATGCCCTGTGCGTCACGTATAACTGAATTTGTTGAAACCTGGCATTTCTCGACACTTTCTTATGGTATCCCAAAGCACGTTCCCACATCCCATCTCCCATCGGGGCCCCCACTTCGGTTTCCCATTCTAATCTCAAATGTAAGAGGTCTTTCCCAACCTTGGTCATCAGCATATCATACAGTCTCGAAACCTCATGCCCGCCCTCCGATATGTCATATATTACCTCCCCCGTGGCATCCGGTTCCTCAGCCAAAGTGGTTTCAGGCCACCTACTACGAATCTCCTGTGCTACCCTGTGCCAAGTGACATATTGGCCTCTATGCAACCCAACTTGTTCCTCCAATTCCTCAAATTCCAAAGTGGCCCCGTCCTGCCAAATGTCCCCTAAAGTGACCAGTCCCACTGACTCCCAGTATGTTCTGATAATCACCCGCAGCTGCCCATCCCCCTTTGCCAGTGCGACCAGTGGTATCTGCGGAACACAAGGGAGAGGGTCTCCCATCATCTGACAGGCTCGGCGCCACATGTTCCGCCCCAAGGCCAACATTTTGGGGCGCCCCCTCATGTCTGCGCCATCCACCCAGATTATCTCACGCAAGTAAAAAGGGTTGCAATCTTTCCCGAACAGCCTGTGTTCAGGGGTCTCATCATCCGCGAGCCACTTGGCCACATATTGCAGTTGTGCCGCCACATAATAAGCCTCAAAATTAGGCAGTTTAATTCCGCCCTTCTCATGAGAATTCTGCAGCTTCCACAAGGCAACCCTGTTCCGGGTACCGTGCCACAAAAATTCCCTGCACATGCTGTGCAGTTTCACAAAAAACTTCCTGGGAATCATGTGTGGGATATTGTTGAAATAATGCAAGAGCCTGGGCAATACCACCATTTTAAGCAGAGCACCACGGCCCATCATCACTAAAGGCAATCTCTCCCAGAACCTCATGCACTTCCCGACCTTCCCCACAGCCACTTCGGTGTTGCGCATATGTTCCTCACCCGTCGAGTGATACACGTCTATTCCTAGGTACCGGAAGGAGCTTGTCGCCCACGGGATCTGCAACACCGGCAACCTCTCCACTGGGATTCCCACATAACTACCCAGCGGAAATAGAATAGATTTCTGAGGGTTTACCGCAATACCGGACAGCCTGGCATACTTATCCATCACTTCCAAGACGTACCGCAAATTTTCTTCCAGGTGTCTTAGATACAATAGCAAGTCATCTGCGTATAAGGATATAAGGTGACTCTCCCCTCCCACCTCAATCCCAATCAGGTCGTATTGTTGCCTGAGATAAATTGCTAAGGGTTCCAGGGCCAGTATGTACAGCATCGGGGACCAGGGGCACCCCTGCCTGGTGCCTCTGCCCAACTGCCATCGGTCGGACACCACTGCGCCAGTGCGAACCCTGGCCAGCGGGGCACTGTACAACATCTCCGCCCACCTAATGTAACCCGACCCCAGGCCATACCCCCTCAGGGCCGCCAGCAGCCATGGCCACTTGACAGAGTCGAACGCTTTAACCGCGTCCAGTGCTGCGATCGCCATTTCACCGTCATCACTACACCCCCACTCCACCACCCGATGGAGTCTTCTGTGGTTGTGAGTGATGTTTCTGTTCGGGACGTAGCCCGTTTGGTCGGGGTGCACTAGCCTGCCGATCACTTTTCGCATCCTGCTGGCCAGGACAGCCGTCAGTATCTTGCCGTCCTGGTTCAGCATCGACAAGGGCCTGTAGGAACCGCAACTGCGCCCCGGTTTGTTGGGCTTAGGGAGTGGTACTATGATCGCCTCCCTGAGTGACTCTGGCAACCGTCCCATCTCGAACGCTTCGTTAAGCATTTCCAACATGGGCGGGAGCACCTCCTCCCCATACACTTTATAAAACTCACTGGGAAACCCGTCTGCCCCCCGGAGCCTTGCTAGTGGGTAGCTGCCTCACAGTCTTTCAGCTCATCCAGAGTGATCGGAGCATCAAGCTCCTCCCTCTCCTCGTCACTGACTTTAGGCAGACCTATATCCTCCAGTACCTCGTCTATATCCTCCCGGCTGCTCTCTTCGACATCTTCATATAACGCTTTGTAGTAGTTCATGAATGCCCTGTTTACACCTTCCTGAGTGTCCACCTCTTCACCCTCTTCAGTAGTCACTACTCGAATCGGGAGTCTAGGGGTTTCGCTCTTATACAACCATGCTAAGAGTCGGCCCGTTTTGTCTCCACCCGCATGTTGTCTCTCTATATACTTTTTGTAGTTCAAGTTACAGAGCCGTTCCCAGCATTCTACACACTTCTGCTGTAGTTTAAAGACCACATCCGTGTCTGCCCCACCCCCTGCCAGCTCTCTTTCAAGTTCGGTCTCAGCCCCTTGTAGATCAGCCAGAATGCCACCCATCAATCCCTTAGACTTCGCTATGGCGATCCCCCGCATCACAACCTTAAACGCCTCCCATAAAGTGCCGGCCGACTGCACGCTGCCTGTGTTCACCTCGAAGTATGCAATGATCTCGTCTCTCATGTCTTCTCTAAAGACGGGGTCTTTGAGCGCCTCTGCCCTAAGGCGCCATGTTGGTATGCGCGCCCTCGGGGGGCAATACTGCCACCGCAGGACCAGGGGCGAGTGATCTGAGAGAACCCTCGCCCTGTAGTCTATCCGATCACATTCCGCAACCACCTCCTGCGTGGCAAAAAAGTAGTCTAGCCTCGTGTGTAGTTGGTGCGGGGCCGAGTAATGCGAGTATTGCTGTTCATCAGGGTGTTTTGCTCTCCACACATCTACCAGGCCAAAATTCGCCAACAACGTCTGCAGCGCTTTAGTCGCTGGGCTGAGCTTGGGCGTCTTATCGTCCGACCTGTCCACCCTAGGATCCAGCACACAGTTAAAATCCCCACCCCAAATCACTGCACCGCCCACACACGCACTTAGCTTAGTGCACAGCGTCTTAAAATATGACGCTGTGTTTCGGTTGGGGGCGTATGTGTTTACAATGCATATTTCCTTATGCTCAATCAGCCCCCTCACCATGACCAGCCTCCCATCCGTCTCCACGACCTCTTCAGTCATCTTAAATGGGACGTGTGGCGCCAACCAGACAAGTACCCCTCTAGCATAAGCAGAGTACGAAGAACCAACCACTGTCCCTTTCCATTTCCTCCTCACCAATTCCAACTTTTCACGCGTCAAGTGCGTCTCCTGCAGCAAGGCAACGTCTATCTTCTGCCGCTTCAGATATAGCATGACCTTATTTCGCTTTAGGTAGCTGTTGAGCCCTCTAACATTCCACGTTAATATCTTAAGGTCCCCCATGGTAAGACAACCGCTCCCCTCCCCCTCTCAAGTCAGCCCTCCCCCCACACCAAACAGATTACCAGTTCTACTTCTTCCTCCCAGGCTCATATTTAAACTAACACACCCAAACACCCCAACCCCAACCCAACTAACTGCCCAGCTCCATCCCTGGATCTCGGGCATCCCCGCGTTTGGTTCTCCCCTGGAAGTCCAATGTGAGAACCCGACAGGGTGTCACCTCACTATCAGTGACTAAACTAACCTATGACTAGGGGTATAAAGGTCGGCCTCCGGAGGCTCCTCTATATCGCCGCAGTACCCGTGATCCCGGATCATATCTCCTACAAACCCACGCATACATATATTCAAACTGTTTCAGTGGCTATAATCAAGTCCCGCAGTCCGTAGCCCAACCGGGCTCGCGGTCTTACTTAGCTCGAACTGTTCCATCTGTTGACTGGACCTCCGGCTCTTGAGGGCAGTTGTGCACGTCTAACCAGTCCATGGCATCCTCTGGGGTGTTGAAAAACAGTGTCTTGCCTTTGAAAAAGACCTTTAGCTTGGCCGGGTAGAGCAGCATATATTTGTGCCCGGCTTCCCGCAACCTCCTCTTAACCGATCCGAAGTTCATGCGGCTCCGCTGTACCTGCAGGGTATAATCAGGGTAGGCAGTTATATTCGCCTCTCCTCGCTGTATTGTTCCCCCCTTGCGGAAGTGTTCAAGGATTCTCTCCCGGTCTCGGTAATTGAGGATCTTGGCGATCACTGGTCTGGGCGGACCACCCGGCGGCGGCCTTCTCGTTAAGGCCCTGTGCGCTCTCTCCACAGCAAATCCCTGAGAAAGGGTGCCCCCGGTAATCTCCTGTAGCAGCATATTCTCCACAAACTCTGTGGGGTTGCTACCCTCAGCTCCCTCCGGTAGTCCCACGATGCGGATGTTATTCCTCCGGGCACATCCTTCTGCCTCCTCCGCCCTGCTCTCCAGGTTGCCCACACGCTGCACAAGGGCATGCAGCTCGCGCTTGTGTGCAGCGCAGTCTGCCGTCGTGGGGCCCAGTTCCTTCTCCAGAGTCTCGGTGCGCTCCGCCAAAGTCCGAACGTCCTGCCTGAGGAGGTTTACTTCTTCCTGCACCGCCCCGACCTGGAGTTCCATTGCCGTCTTCAGTTCCATCACGGCCAGCTGGAGCTTGGTCTCCCAGGCCGCCTTAAGGTCTGCAATCGCCGCAAGAACGTCCTGATTCGCTCCTCCGGAGGCTATCTTCCTTGTCTGGGAACTGTCCTTGTTTATAGCCCCGTTCGGGCCAGTTGGTGTCTTGGCATATTCCTCAAGCGTGGGCTGCTTACCCTTCACTCTCAGGGGCTTGCTGGACATTTCCTCTAGCTGAGTCGGCCTCCTGTCCGCGCCTGAATCTGCGTCTCAACGCGCTCCTATGCTGCCCTGTGCAACCGTGGCACACCAGTCACGAGGTGCCTTTGTTCCTTGGCCCCTCCGGCCATTTTGTTTTCTTCGTCCGATTATAGCGCGGCTCAGGGTCGCCGTTTCACAAAGTCCAAAGTCTGCATACCCCACAGGCCCCGGACTGGGATCGGGAGTATTAAATATTTATGGCATGCCCGGTCTGCGCTCGTCCAATGCCGCGCACCACCGTTGCAATCGCGCGGGCCAGCCTCACCTATGTTCTTGATTGTATGGCGGCGGCTATTTTCGTCTCCGATGCGCTCTCTCCCATAAGTTTTCTCTTGGCTTCAGGCAGCGTTATTACAGGCTGGATCCAATCAGAACGAGCACCCAAGCTTCATGTACACGATTTTCCCATTTACGGCGTGGTTGCTTCAGTCCTTACACGGTTTTTAAGCCGGATAATGTGCGGATCGGCAGGAGCTCCCGTACGTACACGCCCTTTCACATGGCTTCCTGGCCACGCCCCCTTGCCACCAAAGTTCATCTTCTGACCGGGGCCACCTCTTCTCTAACCGGTAGTCCCCCAGGCTATGCTACCAACTTGATGTGGGGCCATCCGCCAGGCTTCCTCCTCCTCCGCGGCCCCAGTCCGGCGAGGCCAGGACCGCCTCAAGGGTCTCGTCTGTGCCCTTACGAAGTTTGCTCTGCTGTCCCTCTCCTCGTCGTCTCCAGTACAGGGAGTGCGGGGCGGCTTCCTCCCCCGCTCCGTGTCGATTTCGGTACCTGTGGGCACCGCCGATGCTCACGGGGGGCAGTGCTGGTACGCGCCCCGTGAGTGGCCGGTTCCCACTCTGAGTCCTTCGGGGCCCGGCCGGGCCACACGTCATCTCTCCGCCTTCTGGATTCGGATCCGGCCGGACGCCTGCCTCCTCTTACCCTCCTGGGTCTGGGCCGGGCCGATCCGCCCGTCGCCTCCTTTCCTCCGGGGACCGAGGCGAGACCCCCTCCGGCGGGCTCTGCCTACCCGTAGCCGTCCGCTGCACACGTCTCTGCCTCGCTGCCGGGCGCTCCCCAGCTCCCGCCGCGGCTCCTCTTGTGTCGGCGCCGGCTGCCGAAAAAGCTCTGCTCATGCCAGAGACCCGCAACCTCCTTAATCCACAGGGATCAGCGCCTCTTCAGCTCCCGGGGGTAAATAAGGCTAATTCACGAGTCCAAGTTCTGCCGCAGATACTGGGTGGTGGGTCTCTTCCAATATCGGGACCCGGGAGCTCCGTAGGTGCGTCTATCCCCTATGGGCAGCCATCTTGAATCCCCCCTAAATGTGTTTTGAAGGATAACGTTGGTACCACTGTCTATCAACCTTAAAAGTCCAGGAAGGCATGGGTATAAAGGGCAGGCAAATAGGAACAATACTGAAAGGTGTTCGGTTGGGTCAGGTGGTGTGCAAGAGGATGGAGCGCAGACCGGGGTGCTGAGGAGTCTCTGCTTGTGGTGGATCGTAGTGCAGTTAACGTATTGAATGTGAGAGGGAGTTGTAACAAATTGTAAGAGCAAAGGGGTGTGTGTGTGTTGGAGGAGGGAGCATGTGGGAGTAAGTGTTAGGGGGAGGGACGTGAGAGATAGGCGAGTGAGTGAAAGGTTGACGGGGAAGAAGGGAGCCAAGAGTAGATGCTGGAGCCAAGGGAAGTGGAGACTAGAGGAAGTAGTTGGCAGAGGAGGGGAAGGAAGTGGAGGGAGTAGCAACTTGAGGTTTGAGACGGGGGGGGGAGTATTCAGTATAGGAAGGAGGATCGAGAGTGTAAGTGAAAGAGAGTTTGCGATCAGCGGGACAGAAGAGGAGAGAAAGGGAGGCTATAGACGAGAGATAGAGAGACACAGGCAGGCGGACGGGTTGGGACCTAGGAAGAACAGAGGCCGGTGAGTCGAAGGAGAACAAAATGTAGGGCAAGGACTTGTGAGATCAAGGAGTGGATTAATAGAGAGCTAGAGAAAGTGGGAGAGCTTCAGTTGCCGATGTAAACCCAAATCATTTTCATACAATACTGGCAGAATGATAGTCCAGGGAACCCTTATGAAGAAGTCCTGGAGGAAGTAAGACAGAGAAGACCCCAGCCTTTGGACCATCACCTGAAGTTTTGGCTAGACTATACAGTAGGAGTTACCAATCTCTAGTCTGGAAATAGCATTGGGTGTCGGACACCTCTGTTAGGGTTGTGGGAGCCCATGGGAGGTCAAGGGAATGGAAAGCCACACGTTTGGCTAACCTGCAACCGGACAAGACCATTATAAGAAAATCTTATTAACGGTCAATAAAAACCTTTGAATCATTCTTTGAATTCTGGAATTGGTTGAAGCCATCCGTGGCATGAACCAATCAAGCATTTGGCAGCCGATCAGTGCTAAACACCATATAACATTTGTTTACAGTCATTTACGTGAGCAAACTCTGGGGATATGGATTCCAGTGGAATCCCAGATACTTCCCCAGCTACACACAAGAACACCAAGATGAGTCCTTAAGGAATGACCCTGTATGATATGATCCTTCCAATTGACGCATACAAAGAGCAGCCAAGTACTGTTGCCAGGTTACGGAAATTAATCAACTAAAGCTGCCATTCTATGGCAACGCCAGAGAGCAAGAAAAGATCCCTGTGTGGGAAAAATACCACACTTTATCCTTCCAACACAGAAGTTATCACTACCACCAACCAGAACCTGTGCTCACTGTCTTGGTAAGGTTCCTTGCCCAGAGAAAGTAAGGGGTATGTTCCAAATCTTCAGATATTGTCCCTTCTCCTCTAGGGGTAGACCTTTCCCATGGGGCCAGGGTAGTGTGCCCAAAGCACAATAATCCTCATGGGGGTGGTCCACAGGAGGTGGATCACATGGGAGATGTAGCCTCTTGTGGGATTAGGGATAAATATCCCCAGAAAACACAGTATACCACCTGTGGGTCACCCTCGCCGTATCTGCTAAAGCCAAATCCTTCTTACACATTGCAATAAAGTATGCAGGTACTGTTTGGCAAAGTCAGTCCAGCTAATACAATAGACAATCAAGCTTGCTTTCCATACACCGTGAGCATAGGTACTTGGAAGAAGATAGCTAGGAGTAGGAAAATTACCCCAATGTACTATGGTGAGCGTTCTAGTCTTCTGCTGTATCTCATTGAACCAACGCGATACAAAATAGATGATGGAAACAAGGCAGAGGAGAGCCATCCTCTGGTAAAGTGTTGTTGGAGAAGCCAAGCATTATACCGCGAATCCCTAAGGGAAGATGCCGTGCACAGAGAAGGAAGGGGGACCGGCCATAGCCCAGGTCGTGTGAACTAAGAGTCGACATACCTTTGGGCGTCCCCTGATACACGAACAGCAGGAAGCAGAGAGGAAACTCCGAGAGAGATGTGGAGGTCCGCAGAGTGACGACCGATGCCTGGAAGAGCCCGAATGCTACTGGAGTCTTGTGAGGAAGTCCTGCTGCCCGGAAGACGCGAACCGAACGCAAAGGTATGCAGGCAGGTTGGATGGTGCAGGGGGTCTGGGGAAGCTGAGAGAGAACCGATTGAGAGGGTTGGGGATACTGAAAGCCAGAGAATAATACGGGCTGGCACCTTAAGTGAGAGCAGGAGAGTAAACCAAGCTACCCGAGAACAACACAGGGAGTCTGGGACCCATACCCAATTTTGAACGGGAAGCCTGAAAACCAGAGAATAAGACGGGCTGACAACCTGAGAGGAAGGCAGATAATATGAAGGTCTGGGACCCTAGCCACGAGAAAACATGCACAGGGAGAAATCCTAGCTTGGCAGGAGAGTGAACCAAGCTATCAAGGAACTATGCTGCGAGTTGGAGACCTGCACCCACATTTCAAATGGAGAATAAGAGGGTCTGGTAACCGGCAAGCAACAGAAAGGGATATAGAAGAAATACACGCTTGGCAGCAGAGTGAACCAAGCTATCAAGGAACTGTACTGTGTGTCTGGGACTCACACCAATATTTGAAACAGAGGATAAGAGGGTCGGGGACCCTGAAAGAAATAGAAGGAAATACTGAAGAAATCCATGCTTGGCAGAAGAGTAAACCTAGCTGATTACAAACAGCACAGCAAATCTGTGACCCGCACCCATATAAGAGTACAAGGATAAAGTGAGCTTTATTTATACTACAGGGTCTGGGACCCAACATGAAGAGACTCATAGAAACTTTCATATTTCCCTGGATAGTATTTGGCAGGAGAGTGAACCACACCTACCAAGGTAATAAACGGGAAACCAGGTTTCAACAGGACGCCGACTATTTATGAACGAGTGGAAAGGCCAGGGAAAAGGGAGGCAAGTTCCCTGGCGGAGTAAGTATTGTTTCTCAAGAGCCAACTTCTTAGCTTGTGAAGTGAAACAAACAAAAAGCCAGGGGAAAGGAGTAATTCCCTGAATATTGGAACAGTGTGTCTTTTGAAGCGAACATTTCCTTTTATTAATATAACCATTGACATTTGGAACTTTCCTTTGATGGAAGAGTTTCATCACCACTTTTTGAGAAAAGAACGTTCTTGCACTTTAGATTTATGTAGGGTCAGAATTAGGGTTTATGGTCACGACTGACTAATGTTTTATTTTGACATCCTGACAGTGTCACTAGTTTTCTTTGAAGTAGGGAAACCCTCTTAGCAATTATGGACAGAGAGGCATTTGTCCAACCATAAATTAACTTTAATAAATGTTATGAAAACAATGATGTCACCTCCATGTCAAAGCCTTTCTTCTGAATCCTAATATGTACCATTGTGTTAACTCCCACATTAGGGTCTTAAGAGTCACAGACTACACAGTCATGTCCTCGGTGAGACCTGGACAAGACCCTAAATCACATAAAATGGTCCGGGCATCTGACACTGAATCACATAGAATCTATGTGATGTGTCGGAGACGGTATATGGTGGATCCTCAGGGAAATTTCTTCTGCTGGCCCCAAAACAAAGCAAGGAACTAGCCCAACTCGAAATGCCTAGAACTTTGAAATCCACTTCTTAGCACAAAGTTGCTTGAGCATGTGAGCCACATTATACACAGAAGAGGAACAGAGAGCCACTAGCCAATGGCTGAGCGGGCACAGTTTGTAAGCTATGTTGCAAATCTTACCTGTGGGAGCTGAAAGAGGCTGATCATCAGGATAGCGGAATGGTGTGTTCCGGGTAGCGGGCCCTATGTCCGAGATCATCTGGCAGTCCACATTGGGATTCAGACAGCAGGCTAGTGTCGAGGGCGCTAGAGGGCCGACCAAGATGGCCGCTCCCCTGTAAGCTCTCGGCTACCTCCCGCATGAATCCTGTTTAATCATGACAATCCTGAGGCGAAATCACCAAATTCGCAAGAAATAAACTACCCTAGCATAGCACCTCATCCCTGCCAAAAATCCGGAGAGAATCGGTCGCGCCTTCTGCGAGAAATCCACAGTATGGTGTGGGCCGTGCAACCGCGAACCGCGTGGGCCCGTGGAACACCGGCCCGCCCGGCCACAATCCTCTGTAGACGGACACGAGCCACCTGTGAGACCTACCGAGACCGGCAACAGCGGGAAGGGGACTCCGGAGAGCAGCACTGCAAGAATTGCTTGGGACGGTGGCGCCGCCTCACCGGCCCTGCGGAGCAGCTACACGGCTCACAGCCAGCAGAAGGACGGTGTCGGAGCGAACACCCGCAGGTGAGAGGCGCGAGGCGCGCGGCGCGCAAAGGCACACAGAAGCACACAAAACAAGCAGGACGGCAAGTCTTCGCTACGCGAGCAAGAAAGGGTCACTCTGCGGCAGCCCCGCCATTTTAGCCATAACGACTTTCCGCGTGGCTGGGTGCCAGCCCCTTGTGCGGCACAGAGCGGCTAAATCAGTACTTGAGCCAAAGAGGGATAGATTCTAAATCCCGGCACATCTGCACTGCAACCCTTCATTCGTGCACGCCTCGACAGCACCCTTTATAAAACTCAAAAATCAGACACTCCGACTCCGCCGTCCACAGCACGGAACTACCAACCGAACTGCGCTCATACACCCGCCAAGACCAAGATGGGGAAGCCTGACAAGTCCCAGAAAAGACTCAATTTTGACGCGGGCCCAGCACCCAAAACAGCCAGTCCGGAACACCGCCCCGAATCCCCGAATAATCCATCGGAAGTAGAGCAACTGCAACAAACGGACATTAGGGAAATTCTGATGGAACTAAAAGCTGGGATAGGTGGCCTGGACAGCAAGATAGACTCGCTCTCGTCCAAGGTGGACCTGCTGCAGCACCTTCTGGAGAAATACAGTGACAGACTCGACTCCGTCGAACAGAGTGTGTCAGATCTGGGCGACGGCACATCAGCACTCACCACCCGAGTCTCCACGCTTGAGGGCCAAATCAAAACCGTACTGGCCAAAAATGAGGACTTGGAAGGCCGCTCCAGACGAAATAACATAAGGATAGTTGGAGTCAGAGAAAAACAACTACCAAACAGAATGGAGGAGCACATCGAAAAACTATGCACTGAGCTATTTGGCCCCGCAGTTCTGTCGCAAATATTCGTAGTGGAAAGAGCCCACAGAATCCCTGCAATTCTGGGAGCTCCTACTCGCCCGATCATCGCCAAGCTCTTAAGCTACAAGGACAGGGACGCGATCCTGAGAATGGCAGGAGAAAAGGGCAAACTCCACTTCGATGGGGACGACATCCAGTTTTACCCGGACTTCTCGCTTTCAGTCCAAGCCCAAAGGAGATCGTTCACCCATGTTAAACACAGATTGCGCGCCAACCAAATCACGCACTCGATGCTCTTCCCGGCGAGGCTTCGCATTCAACTTGAGGGAAATACCCACTTCTTCAACTCCCCCGAAGAAGCCACACTGGTCCTCGATAGGCAGGGATATAAATCTGCTAACCAAATGTCCGGAGCCACAAACAAAGAGCGGGAGAGTCCCGCCTTGATGAACACCCGCGCCATTGATCCAAAGCAAGAAGGAAACAAGCCATCAGGTCAATCTTCGCAAATGGAAGGTTAGTGACTAAGCCTCGGAAGGCCACCTGCGCCCCGTGCACAGCACGCCTTGTGTTCTAGTTGGGGGGGGGGGAGGTTCCAAACGGACAAGTTGGGGGTTGTCCATGTAAGGAAAATTGTTTTACTGTTGTTGTTGTTCAAAACGCGCGCCATCGCCTAACCACGGGCCTCGTCCCGGACCCCGCCGCCCCCCTTCGCACGTCCTCCCGCCTGATTCAGCTCCCATGCAATCCAGCCGCCCCAAATGTCGGGACACCACCGAGGGGTAGCCCACCGCTTCTTCAACAAACGGGCTCCACATAAAACATCATCGTTCCAATTCAAAGTAGCAACCTGGAACATTAGAAGTGGCAACATCCCGGCCAAGACGCGAAAGATCCTGCAATTACTCAGACGTCACAAGATCGAGGTGGCAATGATTCAAGAGACCCACCTTCTACCTCAAAACGAACACCTGTGGGCCCGCAGCTGGGGATGCTACCGCTACTTCTCTTCATATTCATCCTACGCCAGGGGAGTCGCAATACTTCTTCACACCTCGCTGGGGTTTCGCTTGATCAAAATGGAAAGAGATAACGATGGAAGGGCTCTTTTGGTTCGGGGCATGGTGGAGGGAGAGGAGGTGGTTTTCGTCAACTCCTACGCCCCCAAAAGAGACAGTGCAAACAACTTTGACTGGGTGCTGTCCCGCCTTGCGCAAGTGCGAAACACTACCATAATCTGGGGAGGTGACCTGAATTCTCATCTCGACCCACAGAAAGATAAATCACAGCCAACAACCGCGCACCCGTCCAAGGCAAGTCTACAAGTGCAGGAGATCTGCAAAGCATTTGACCTATCAGATATATGGAGGATCCAAAATTGGGAAATCTGAGACTACACATACCACTCAAGTGTACATAATACGAACCCCTGGATCGATTATCTGCTAGTTTCCGCACACAGCAACTGGCAATGGGGCAGCTGCCAAATACTCCCCAAAACCTTCTCGGACCACGCCATGGTAATACTCGAATGCTTCTTGCCGACTACCAGACCACGGCCCTCCCAATGGTGTTTCAAACCCAGATCTCTTGCAGATCAAATATTTGCCACTGAACTAAGCGAGGAAATCAGCACCTTTCTTGAAATCAACCATGGCACCGTCAACTCCGCCGGAGTGCTGTGGGAATCACTCAAATGCTATGTAAGGGGTGTCTGTCTAGCCAAAGAAAACGGAATCCTGAAACTTATCAGGGACCAGCGAAACACACCTGAAGGAACTGGAAAAGCAGCAAGCCGTTCACAACTCAGACCACATCCAGGCAATGTTGAAAGAAGAACTTCTCAACTTCAGAAACCTAGCAGAACGGGAGTTAAAATTTCTGGGCCACAATCATAGAATTGGACAAAATGGCGAAGGCCAGAAGCCTGGGGTCCTTCTTGCTCGTCTTATATCTGCAGACAGGAGACCAACAAGGGTGGACAGTATCCGAACACCGCAGGGAAATATGCTGCACAAAGAAGAAGACATAGTCGAAGTATTCAGGGCATTCTACCAAGATCTATACAGTGCCGGGCGCCCGGCAGATACAGAGGCGATCCGGAACTACCTCAACGACACAGAACTATACTGGGTGGAAAGGGAACTCTGTGAGCCGCTGAACGATCCCATAACTCTAGATGAGATCCAAGAAGCCATTAAAAGTCTACCGCCATCCAAAGCCCCAGGGCCTGATGGGTTAACTGGTGAGTTTTATAAACACTTCGCCCCTCTCATAGCCCCTTCTTCTGCTAAATGTCTTCGAAGAAGCGATCGAATCTGGCATTCTCCCACAGACATTAAGAGAAGCTAACATAATACTTCTACACAAAAAAGACAAACCACCCGAAGATTGTAAATCCTATCGCCCCATATCATTAATTAATCTCGATAATAAAATCCTGGCAAAGATCCTTGCAAACAGACTTCTCCCGCTAATGCCTGCACTGGTACTCACTGACCAGGCAGGATTCGTGCCTGGTAGAAACACTACATTTGGGATACGTAGAATGTTCGGGGTTCTGGCAGCCCTCGACCCCGAACAGCAGGCGGTGGCGATGCTGCTGGATGCCGAAAAAAAGGCGTTCGACTCCGTCGAGTGGCCCTTCTGGTTTGCCGTGCTGCAACAGCTCGGACTTGGGAAACAGTTTATTAAGCTGGTTTCACTTCTCTACAATCAGCCCCTATCAGCAATCACTCTTGGGTCTACTCGCTTGGCATATATTAATCTCCAAGACGGCACCAGGCATGGATGCCCACTATCTGCCATGATATTCGCCCTTGTGATGGAGCCCTTAGCAGCGGGCCTCAGGGAATGCAAAATTCAGAGAGAGCTCAAAATAGGACCTCACCGTCTGATAATATCCCTCTATGCCGACAACATAGTCCTGTACATGCAAAACCCCAGCGAAAACCTTAACCCGATCATGTGAGAAATAATAAAGTTTGGGTTGGTATCAGGGTTGAAAATCAATCAATCTAAATCAATTGTTTTTACCTTAAACACAACGACCAAAATAGTTAAAGATGATTTCAACTTCCATTGGGAAAAAGCTCACGTCCGATACCTAGGAATCCGAATATTCCTGAACCACCACGACATATTCAAAGACAATTACGAAAGCACACTGAAAACACTAAGGGATAAGGTGAACAGGTAGAAAACTCTACCACTCACCCTCTGGGGAAGAGCCTCACTAGTAAAAATGGTAATTCTCCCCAAACTCCTGTATCTATTCTCCAACATCCCCATTCTGTTATCTCGGCGCTTCGTGGGTAATCAGAGAAGTCTGGGTTTAGACCTCATTTGGTCGGGCAAACCCGCAAGGGTGGCATACTCGTCCCTCGTACTCCCTGTCACTAAGGGTGGCCTAGCTCTACCCGATTTAGAAAGGTACTACTGGGCAGCACAAGCCCAGTTCCTCAGTCACTGGTATAAGCCCCAGTTCGTAAGACCACATGTACAGGTCGAACGGGCTCTAGCCTCACCCAACCTGCTAAGGGTCGTGATCATCAGCAAACAGGCTGTGCCACACACAACGCTGAACATAGTGCAATCTACTTACACAATATGGCCCAAAAGTACAAGATACAGTTCAGATACTCTCCGTTAAATTCATCCCCGGGGTCCCACTCACCGCTGAGAAAGTTTTTCTGAACTGGGCGGACAAGTGCAAAATAAATACACTAGGTGACCTTTTCATACAAGACACCTTCATAAAACCGCAGCAAGCGAATGAGAAAGGTAGCACCTCCTGCCTTGATATCTTTATGTACTTCAGAGTGCGGTACACCCTTCAGGCCCTCATTCCATCGTTGCCTCAATTCAGGCACAAGGTGAGGGCAAATTGATCTCATCTAGCTACATGGACACTCTACCATCGAACCCCAAAACGAAAGCAAGATGGGAAACCACGCTAAAAACACCCATTCTAGATGAAGACTGGGACTATATCTTACAACAGACTCAAAAAGTGGCACTCAACTCCCGCTTCAAACAAATCCACTTCAACTTTCTGCACCAAACCTATTATACCCCCAAAAAGAGAAACAGACATCACCCCGAGTCAAACGCATCTTGTGACAGATGTGGGACCCCTGATGCTGACTTTTTGCACCTGGCGTGGAGCTGCCCAACAGTGACCAAATTCTGGTCAGATGTGCTCGATGAAACTGACGCAATAATCGGCGAGAGGGTGGAGCACCTTTCCACTAGTGGCACTCCTAGGGCTAACGAGACCCCTGTCCTCGCACGTTAGAAAACTGGCAAGCATGCTATTGGTACTGGCACGGAGAAGATTGGCCATGGCGTGGGGACGTGGTACACCCTCCACACTAGCGAACTGGAGGAGAGACATCAGCTATTGCCAAGAAACAGAAACAGAATTCATAAAGACACTACCCCACCACGCGAGACCCCCGGATATTTGGGGCCCATACATCTCACACCTCCTCTCCAGCACTGGGCCAACCGAGCCACCTGATCAGCTACTACAAACTACACCTGAGTAAATCAAAAGCAATAGAAGCTTGTTGTGTAATGGGTCTGTCGGTGGGTGGGGGTGCGCAACGGCGGCATGTTGGTAGCCCACTGTTTGGGCTTGTTTGTACACATGTTTCACTAAAATGCAAAAATAAAGTTTTTTTTAAATAAAAGACAGCAGGCTAGTATCAGAGTGCAAACCTGCCTGATTTCAACATGGCAGTCAACCTATTTATACACTTGGGTTGTGTCACGGGTGGCCCGGCCCACAAGTAAAACATATACACCTGAGAAGTGTGTAGCATGATCGTGATTCAGTAAATTAGACAGCCTGATACACCTTCCTACGTAGGGGCCCACAATCTAGGATGGAGGATCAGGCAGGTGAGTGTGGGAAATTGAAAAATGGTCTATGAGAAGGAGAGAAGAAACCGTGGCGGAGCAGGAGCAGGGAGAAGGACAAGACAAAGGAAAGTCGGAGGCTGCAAAGGTGAAGGAGGAGAAAAAGAGCAGTAAAATGGAAGGAGGTCAGGAGAGAGGAGGAGGAAAAGGTTGCTGAGTGTAAAAGGGAAATTCCAGGAAATGGAAAGAGAGGAAAATATCAGGGAACGATTTAGGAGGAGGAGGAAAGCAGAAGTCTAGAGATGTATCGGAAGGTGGTAGGTGGTGTCAGGTGAGCATGCTGGAGAGCTTGGTGGACTCTGGGCTGGAAGTTGGTGGCACCTAAACTCTTAAATCTCTGAGCCTCATATCAGAAAGAAGGATCTGAAGGTGGGAGACGAGCTTGCCTGTAGTGAGCCAGGCTTGATGGAAGCAGCAAATCCACCGAACATTATTAACCAAACTTGCCAAGTAGTTTTGAGGCAACAACTGGTACCGGTAGCTTAGTATGGTGTCTAGGAGCAAGAAACATCCTTATGGTTGAGCACGGGAGCGAACCGGAGGAAAACCACATTCATCCAGATTGTGCCCTTGGCTGGGGGTATATACTTCCAACCGCCTGACAACCAACCTGCAACCAACAGGGATAAAATTGACCCTTATCTGATACTGCTACACAGACCCAAGCTGTCACGATTGGTGTACTTGGAACTTAACACACGACTTTGTTGAAGCTTTCTATAAACAATTATAGACACAGATACATAGTGATCTCTCCCCTCGCATATTTTCTTTTCTGCAAGTTTGGTTCACTGAGATGCCCAAGTTGGGCAAATTATATTTAGGTGTCTGTTCAAGTATTCTGCTTTGCCTTTGACCCCCCTCCCCTTTTTATCCTTCCAAATATTAGTTGTCGACTAATTGGAATTTATGCTTTGCACACTCAATGTACCCTCATTCTGAGTTGCGCCAGAATTAGATGCGAGATCATGTCACGCACGTCTCCCGATACTAGGACTAAACAACTATATCAAAGCCAACTTGATGAATTGATTCGGGAACTAGAGGTTGAACATAAAGCTTCCGGAACCCGCAAGACCTGGTGGAAATTGAAATCGGTTAAGAAACATATAGATTCGCATATGGCGGATAGATTAGCACAGGCCTTACTGAAAACAAAGCAGCATAATTATGCTCACGGATATAAAGCGAACCGCGTATTAGTTTATAAAAAAAGAAATATCCGAAATAATATCTAAACAATTTAAAGGTGAAGATAGAATCTTACAGTAAGAGGAAAAAAGGGATCCGATATATGAATTTCTGATGTTTGTTAATCTGCTTAGAATCACATGCTGTGCATAGGTCCGACATCCAGTGGTCACTGCGGAATATTGCATTTTGTTTTTCGTAGTCGAAAAGGGGACGTCGACAAGGCGTGTCTGTAACACTATCCCTATAGTGACGTGCGTTGTACCCATAATCCCTCACGCGTCGAGGTCCCTCAGATTGTTTTTTTCCGCCCAGCTTCTGGTCGCCTTACGCAGAGCTCCTAGAGAGACATTGCAAATACTTACTATCGGACCTCGGTCCTTAATTATACTTATTATATTGTTAAAGATCCCTCCCCTCGACGTTAGCTGTGAAGCTGTTTCTCCGCCGAGCAAGTTTTCGACGGAGGGGAAGAGACAGAGGAGATCCTTCGGCGCTGCCGAACACGTGGCCTGGCCTCGCCGGCCAACATACAGTAGGGAGAGTGGGGGTTCGAAATTTATCTTCTCTTTGAGAATGTCTTTCTTTCTCCCCTATCTTTCCCTTGGGGTTGTTATCACCAGTTATTATTGCCTCAGCTATGGAGAGGACACCTTTTAAGTTTTGCCCACGCTGTAGGGGCAAATACACTTGGAAGGACAAACACAAGCTCTGTAATCGTTGCCTGCCCCTCGATCATAAGGAGGACAGCTGTGCGGCCTGTAAGCTCTTGAAACCAAGAACTCTTAAAGAACGCAAAGTTAAGAGGTGGGCGCACTACGCTATGTCGAAGTCAGTTTCCTCACCCACCGCCGCTGTTACAGAAAGTGACGAGGAGGGTGATAACTCGACGTCCGTTACGGAAGTCATTAACCCCCAGAAGGAGCGCTCGCGCTCCTCAACGTCCGTCCCGGGCCCCGACGGGCTCGGCTCACGCCCTGCTCATGGGGATGAACACCCCGGCGACAGGGACGCACACAGACCCCATAGGCCTAAGCACACAACCCACGGCTCTTCTTCGTCGAAGACGAAGGATCCATCAGCGCCGAAGGGGACGCAGGGCACTCCGGCATCTACCTCAGACCGTAAGGGTCTCAAGCCCCACCCGCAAACGCAGTCACAACCAGCGATTGGGCTTTCATCAAACACGGGCGCTACCCCAAAATCATTGCGTAACGCTCCATAGAGCGGCCGTCGAGGAACAACGCGTAACGCAGGCAACGTCGACACCAGAGTCCTCTACTGACAAACTCGTTGTCGAGAGCCTGGCGAGAATTGTTTCCGAAGACACACGTAAGCGGACGACGAAACAAACGTCGAATACCGCACAAAAAGCTATAGAAACGCCGAAAAAGCATAAGAGTAGCCAGGAACTGCCCCTTTCATCTAAGGGCACTTCGGAACTACCGGAGGGCTTTTCAGATGGCGACGGAAACCTTTCTTCGACATTGTGGGAGCGTTCTAAGCGTTTTGAAGGTGAAAACACTGATTTCCCCCCTCTAGACTATTCAGGGGTCCCCCATGAGACCCTTGAAAGACTCCATTCTTGTATGGAGAAAATGGAAAGGTTTTTGGGAAACCAAAACCCACCCACACCCAAAAGACTAAGAGAATGGCCCCAGGATGACCCTAGGGTCAAAATTCCTAGGCTGTTTCCCCCTTCTACAGACGTATATGACCTCACGGAAGAGGAGCAATACCTCCAGGAAGATGATGAGTGTTTGGGTGGAGAGGAAGAACATGAGGAAGAGGGGTTTGAAGAAGATCCTTACACTAGTGCAGGAGCTTTCGAAGAAGATACAGCTACCTCGCAGCCTTGGCAATCCCCATCAGTGCACTCAGACCCTGATGTCTTTCACCCTTCTCCTCCCAAGGATTCACCTATTGGAGACACCTCTCCCATAGATGACCAACCTTCACTTAATGCACTATTGCGCAAGGCAGCAGCGCATTTTTAAATAGACACAGGGGAGACTCTTCCTGACATAGACTTTGTAGAGAAAGTTATTAAAGAAAAAGCCCCTGTTAGTCAGTCTATTCCGCTCCTGGCTTCTATAAAGAGAAGAATAACTCCTTCCCTTTCCAATCCTGCCTTAGTCAGAGGGGACAACCCTCGGATAGAAAAGCTCTTCAGCCCTTCGCCCTCTGACCCGTTGTACATCAGAGGCCATTCTATTCGTAGTTACTAATACAAGGAAAAGAGCAGGGGTACCACTATCCACTAGTGAGGCACCACCTGACAAAGAGGGCAAAAAGCTCTACGCACTTGGGAAGAGAATCACGACGTCCGCCGCCTTTTCAACTAGGATTGCAAATAACAATTCCCTACTAGCTAGCTACGCAGATGCACAGTGGAGCAAGCTGCGAAGCGAAGCAGAGGACGCACCAGAACCCCTGCGTTCACGCCTGTTAGCTACAATCTCAGAGGGAACTCTTGAAAACCAGGGCATCGTAAAGAACTCCTTAGATGCCGCAGAGACGGCTGGCCGTTCCCTGGTTCACGGAACACTTCTCAAATGCCATGTCTGGCTGCGCAATTCAGGATTTAAGCCGGAAACCCAGGCTTCCCTGATAAATAAGTCCATAGAAGAAACACATCTGTTTAGGAAAGCAGTTGATGAGGCCCTAGAACATGCGAAGAAAGAGTTTGATACCATCAAAACTCTTGACCAAATTTCTAGGCCCCCTAACAGACGCGGCTATGGCAATAGACGCTCCTTTCGTGGCCAACGCCAGCAGCAAAACCAACAACAATTTTACTCTGCTACCAACTGGCCCTCTAACCAGGGTAACAACACCCAGTTCAGTCAAAGAGGCCAAGGCCGTGGCAGGGGAAGAGGTCGCGGCTCCTGCCCCAAAGGTTCCACGCCCAATACCAACAAATGACCCGAAGATTCGGGTCCCCTCCCATGCATCACCGGTCGGGGGCCGGCTAACATCGTTCCTTTCAGCATGGGAGGGAATATTGTCAGACCGCTTGGTATTATCCACCATAGCCCACTGATACTGCATCGAATTCAACGGTTCCCCGAAGTACAGACCCCCACGGAACCGATACATGACACCGGAACACCTCACCATTCTTCTACAAGAAGTAGAAGAGCTACTGAAAAAAGAAGCTATAGAGGCTGTCCCCCTATCTCAGGTAACAGAAGGTATTTATTCAGTGTACTTCCTTGTACCCAAAAAGGACTTAACCATGCGCCCTGTATTAGATCTGCGCCCAGCGAACAAGTTTGTCAAGCCCCAAAAGTTTCGTATGGTGACCTTGCAGGAAGTAATCCCACTGTTATCACAGGGGGATTACATGACAACACTGGACATGAAAGATGCTTACTTTCATATTTTAATGTTGCCAGCGCACAGAAAATACCTCAGGTTCAAGATAGAGAACAAACACTACCAGTTCAGAGTACTACCCTTTGGGATAGCATCTGCACCAAGGGTATTCACGAAAGTACTGGCAGTGGCAGCAGCCCATCTGCGCAGGTTATCCATCCCGGTATACCCTTACCTCGACGACTGGCTCATAACAGCGGATTCTTACGAAACATGCTTCTCCAATACCCAAAAGACTGTAGACCTTTTGTTCCAACTGGGCTTCTCCATCAATGTAAAGAAGTCCAGCTTAGACCCCAGCCAAATCAAACAATTCCTAGGGGCTCTAATTCGAACAAAGGACGGCCTCGTCTTCCCCTCCAACGAGAGGGTCCAAAACATGCTGTTTCAGATCCCCCATTATGTGGCAGGTCGAGAGATGACGGTACGCAAAGCAATGCGCTTGCTAGGAATGATGGCGTCATGTATTTATTTGGTACCTCGCGCACCTGCGCATGCGCCCAATGCAAGAGTGGCTTTACAGCCAGTGGTGTCAGGCCAGCGGACAATGGGACGATCTAGTGGTGGTCTCGCATGCCTTGGTTCTCTCGCTACGGTGGTGGACAAAAGAAAACCTGTTATTAGGGAAAACCTTTGCCACACCCGCAGTGGAAGCCACTCTAACCACAGACGCATCCCTTACAGGATGGGGGGCTCACCTATCCCATCACACTGCTCATGGAGCGTGGACTCCGAGCTTAGCATCCAAGCAAATAAAGCCTTTGAGGAACACCTACAAGGAAAGACAGTGATGGTCCTCACAGACAGCACCACAGCCATGTACTACCTCAACAAGCAAGGGGGCACTCACTCTCCAGGACTGTCCAAGCTGTCCCAGAACATCTGGAAGTGGGCTCTCAAACACAACATGTTCCTACTATCACAACATGTACCAGGGGAACTCAATCTGCTAGCAGACGAACTCAGCAGAGACTTCCCCCTGCCCGTAGAGTACGAATGGCGGTTACAAGAAGACATCATCTTCGACGTCTTCACACAGTGGGGTTTCCTAGAAATAGACCTGTTCGCAACTCTGGAAAACTCTCAATGCCAAGATTACGCCTCCAGGTACCTCCAGAACCAGTCCAAGCGGAACGGTCTATCGATTCCATGGTCAGGGAAATTTGTTTACGCTTTTCTCCAGCATGGGGTCTGGCATGGATTCACATGCTCATGAATATTCCCCGTCGTCAGGCTGGGAATCCTCGGTAAAGAAAAAACCAGTATCAGTTTCGTTTCTGATCTGTCTTTCGTAGTAGTAACCAATCACTGGTCTCTGCGTCATACTGACCACAGCCAATGACTGCCCCCTACCTAAGCACCGCCTCTGGCAGCCATCTTCAGATTTTTACCGCACGTTCATGTGTTGGGATCCTCGTGCTATTGCTCTCGAGCGTTAGTGCTATTTTTTTCACGTTTTTTCTCAAAAACTTTGTTTTTTCGGTCAAAAGAGCCTCAAGCTCCACCGACTCTCCATCCGATGAACGGGGACCCGTGTCGGATTCGTCTACGCCCCTCAAGGGTGAAGATTTCGTCGAGCTACGCTTTTGGAGGACTCCAGACGTTTCTCAGGCCCGGTCATGGCCCAGGAGAAGGGAAGCTCGACGCCCGGAAAGCTGTTCAGGGTCTGCCCTGGATGCCAGCTGCAAAACGTCTTCAAGGAGGACGAACACTCTTTTTGTCTTTACTGCCTACATGAGGACAAGACGCACGTGGAGAAGGACTGTGCGTTTTGCGGCAACATGTCGGAGCGGACCATGAAGGACCGCCATCAACGTCTCGCCAACTGGCTGGAAGGGAAGAGCCCGTCCGGCGAGAAGAAGAGGAAGAAATCCGAGCGGTCTTCTAAGACCTTTGAGGACGCCCCGGCGACGGGGGTCCAACATAAGGCCAAGCACCGTGAGTCCGCTGGCACCGAGAGCGCCGAACGGTCCGGCTCTACGGGCGCCAGGCTGGGCGCACCCTCCCCGGCACCATCAACCACGAGCCAACGCTCTGGGTCGGGTAAGAGGAAGGCCGAGCACCCGGCGAGGCTCCTGGAGAGGCCCCGGTCGAGCTCGAAGGCGGAGGGGGAGCGAGGCAGTGTCCCCCCCTCAAGGATAAGGCGGTGAGCGCACCTAAGGTGGTGAAGGCCTTAATCCATCCGGCCAAGCCCTCTATCGAAACTGTCGCGGCGGCCCTGGCTCAGCCTGTGGAGGCTACACCAGTGGTGGCGACCTCGGGGCTCAGAGTCTCCCTGCCACCTCGGAGGGAGTCCTCTTTTGTGCCCATCGATAGGACCCCCGTGGGGAAGAAAAAGGGGGGGCAGGGCGTCGTCGTAGATTCGGCCTCAAACTCGGAGGAGGAGCTGGTCGAGGTCTTAAGCCACGGCCTCGGCGTGGAAGAAGACCGGCCCGTCGGGATGGATCCCGATGCAGGTGACGACGACATCGTCAAGGGTACCGACGGGGCCCCTGATCGCCCGTCGGATTCCCCTCTGCCAGCGCCGCGAGACAACTCGGCAGCCATTTTGTTGGCTATACAGTCCTTATGCTCAGAGATAAGGACGAGACTACCGTTGCCGACGGAACCTCTCCCGTCGGGGGACCCATAACCGGGACCTTCTGGGGTTCCCCCTACCAAGAAAAGAAGGATCCACCCTCTGCCTCCTTTTCAGCCGTCGCGCCCCTTCCAACCCTCCTCCCCGTCCACCCGAGGGGATGATATGGGGACTGACACGGCAGCGACGGATACGGACGACGAGGTATACGACGAGGATGTACCGTCGTCGTCTCCCACCAGGGCTTCTCCGCCCGACGAGATTGGATCGTTCCACTCCATGATCACCAGGGCATCCGAGCCAACTCTGCCCTGAGGAGAAGAAGGAAGGTTTCCTTTATCAGCGGCGCGAGGCCAAGAGGAAGACGGTCCTCGCAGTGCCTCTATTGGACGACATTTGGGATGAGGGCCTCACCCTCCTCCAGAACCCTTCCACGACGCCAGCTAGAAGAGACCGGTACGAGAAAAAGTACCGGGTCCCGGACACGGCCCCCCTGTGCCTCCGGGCGCAGCCTACCCCGGACTCCGTAGTCTCCGCGGCGGCCAGGAAAAAAGCGCGGGGGGGGTGCGGCCTCCACATCGACTTCCCCACCGGACGGCGAGGGAAAGAAATTGGACGCTATGGGACGCAGAGTCATCTCGTCTGCAGCGACTACGATTAAAGCGGCCAACGCCTTGGCTATCGTGGCCCGCTACGACAGGGAGCTCTGGTACAAACTGGCTCCCCTGCTGGACTTCTTGCCGGACGACAAGAGGGCAGAGGCCCTGGAGATCCTGCAGGAAGGTGAGGTGGCTTCGGACCACGCCATTACCGTTGCGACGGACATCGCCGACACTGGGTTCCGCCAGTTGGGCAACGGCGTTTGCCTTAGGCGGCGTGGTTGGCTCAAGGCTACGGACTTCCGTCAAGACGTTCAGACCAGAGTCCTGGACATGCCCTTCGATGGGAACAACCTGTTTGGGAAAACAGTGGACGATTCCCTTCAGGCCATTAAAGCGGACACCGAGACGGCCCGGGCCCTTGGAGTTCTGCAACAACGACGGACGCCCTTTCGGAGCAGCGGAGGCAAGGGCGCCTCCAAAGGTTCCGGCGGCGGTTTCTCCACCTACCGTCAAGCGGCCCGCTCGTCGTCTCAGGAGGCTTACAGAGGACGAGGCAAGTCTGGCGGACCCCGCCGTCGTCGCCAAGGAGGTCAAGGCGGCAAAGCCTCGTCGAAGCAGGATTGAACCGGCCGTGGGGTCGGGCCCCCACCGAAGCACCCCGGTGGGAGGCCAGCTGGCGAGCTTCGTCAGCGTGTGGGAGTTCATCTCCACCGACCGTTGGGTGCTGGACGCCTTGGCCCGGGGCCACGCGCTCGTGTTTCAAAGAAGGTGTCCGCGCGTCCCCCCCGTGGCCAGGAAAGAACTTCACGTCCCTCAACTTCTCCTGGAGGTAAAGGCGATGCTCAGGAAGGGCGCCATCAAACTCGTCCCAAAGAGGCTTCGGGGCTCCGGAGTTTACTCGAGATACTTCCTCGTGAAGAAGAAGACGGGAGGATGGCGCCCCATCCTAGACCTGCGACGTCTGAACAAGTTCATCAAGGCGCAAAAGTTCCCGATGGTCACCCTCCAGCATGTCCTGGGTCAGCTGGAGGAAGGAGACTTCCTGTCGTCGTTGGATTTGGAGGATGCCTACTTCCATATTCCCATCCTAAAGGGGCACCGAAAAGTCCTCAGGTTTGTGGTCCAAGGGCGTCATTACCAGTTCAAAGCCCTCCCCTTCGGACTACGGTCGGCACCCACGGTGTTCACCAAGTGCCTCGCACCGGTGGCGGCGAAGCTGCGCCGCGAAGGGATCCACGTCTACCCCTACCTGCACGACTGGCTCATCCGAGCCAAGACGAGGGAGCTCGCCGTGGTTCACACGGCAAGGACCGTCCAACTTCTCACGGACTTGGGATTCTCCGTGAACTACGCCAAATCCCACCTGGTACCCGCGCAAGACGCTCTGTTTCTGGGAGCGAGGCTCAACACAGTGTCACTTCTGGCCTCCCCGTCGGAGGCAAGGTGCAGCGGATGTTGGTGGCCGACGCGGCCAAGGTGAGGTCCATCAAGTCCCTCCTCGGAATGATGTCTTCCTGCATCTACCTCATTCCCATGTGCAGGCTCCGGATGCGCCCGTTGCAGGAGTTCCTGGACGCGCGCTGGATCCAAATGACGGGCAGCTTCGAGGAAAGGATCACACTCGACGAGAGTTTCCGACGAGCGATCCGGTGGTGGGGCACCCGCGCGCATCTGACGGCGGGCATGGACTTCCAGACCCCAGCCCACCAGGAGACAGTGACCACGGATGCCTCCCTGGAAGGGTGGGGAGCGCACACCGAAAATCTGCACGCAAGAGGCCTTTGGCTCCCGACGGAGAAAACCCTACATATCAACGTCCTGGAGCTCCGTGCAGTGTTTTGGGCCCTCAGGTCCTTCCTTCCGTCCCTCAAGGGCAAGGTGGTGAGGATCTTCACCGACAACACCACCACCATGTTTTACATCAGGAAACAGGGCGGAACCAGGTCCCCAGCACTCTCCAAGGAGGCGCAGGACCTGTGGCATTGGGCAGTCGCCCAAGGGATGTTTCTGGTGCCGTTTCATCTGGCAGGGATAAAAAACACCATCGCCGACTCACTCAGCAGGGAGCTGCGCTCGTGCCACGAGTGGGAACTACGGCAGGATCTAGTGGATCGCCTCTTCCGACGGTGGGGCACACCCCAGATCGACCTGTTTGCGACGGCGACGAACTCCAAGTGCCGGAGGTTCGCCAGCAGGTTTCCCCAGGCGAGGAGCATGGGCGATGCTTTCTCGTTCCCCTGGGAGGGCCTGTTCCTCTACGCGTTCCCTCCTTTGCCACTGCTAATCCGGCTCGTCAACCAGCTCAAGAGGTCACGGTGCAGGATGATCCTCGTCGCACCTGCGTGGCCGAGGCAGATATGGTTCCCGGACCTTCTGGACTTGTCAGCGTCCCCACCAATCAAGCTGCCGGTGGACGCGGATCTGCTCTCCAGGGAAGGAGGTGCCATCCTCCACCACGACCCGAAATCGCTGAACTTGCAGGCCTGGCTCCTGCAGCGCTAGAGTTTGGAGGATACGACATACCGGCCGACTGCAGAGAGGTTCTTGCAAAGGCCAGGGCGTCCTCGACTCTTAAATGCTACGGACACAAATGGAAGAGGTTTTCTGTCTGGTGCCATGCACAGAAGATTAACCCTCTACGGATTACGGCTCCCCAGGTACTGCCGTACCTGCTGACGCTGGCCAAAGCTGGACTGGCACACGCGTCCATCAAGATTCATCTTGCTGCGATCTCCCGATACACCAGAACCACGGGCCGGTCGTCCCTGTGGTCTCATCGTCTGGTGAAAGAGTTCATGAAGGGACTGTTCAGATCGTTCCCGCCGGTGAAGGCGCCGGCCCCGGCGTGGGAGCTGAACGTGGTGCTGACCAAGCTCATGGGACCTCCGTTCGAGCCTCTGCACTCGGCCCCGTTGAAGTTTCTGTCGTGGAAAACAGCGTTTCTTGTGGCCATCACCTCCGCACGACGGGTGGGAGAGATCCAGGCCCTTTCCTGCAAGGCCCCGTACTTGACTTTTCACGACACGAGGGTAGTGCTCAGGACGCACCCCTCCTTCATGCCCAAGGTACCGTCGGACTTCCATCTCAACGAACCCTTGGTGTTGCCTGTGTTCTTCCCGTCGCCTTCGTCGCCGGCTGAGAGGACTTTGCACTCGCTGGATGTGGCTAGAGCGCTGAAGTTCTACGTGGACCGCACAAAGTGTTTTCGGAAGACGTCACAACTCTTTGTGAACTTTGGACCTGTCAATCAGGGGAAGGCTCTCTCGAAGGCTTCCATTTCCAGATGGCTCTCCGGCTGTATCATGTACTGTCATCGGTTGGCAAACCGACCGCTGCCTGGCCGTCCGAGAGCCCATTCCACCAGAGCGATCGCAGCTACCACGGCGTTCCTTTCTGGTGTGCCCCTGCTGGACATATGCAGGGCTGCTACGTGGAGGTGGACGCACACCTTCACGAAATTCTACTGCGTCGATCGGGATTCCAGGGAGGAGTCCAGGGTCGGCCAAGCAGTGCTGCGCAACCTGTTCGCCTGAGGTGAGCCTGGTGAGGAGGTAAGATGCTTAATGTTGAGTTTGATGTAATGTTTAATGTTGAGCCTTTGCCACCTCCCGTGGTTGTGCATGTGTGTACTGCTATGTATTCTTTATTCATGAGCATGTGAATCCATGCCAGACCCCATGCTGGAGAAGGAACAAGTTACTTACCTGTAACTGTTGTTCTCCAGCATGGGTCTGGCATGGATTCACATGCGAACCCTCCTGCCTACCCCTCTGCGGCTCTTCACTTGGTCATACTGCCACTGCACGTGCTTCCAAATCTGAAGATGGCTGCCAGAGGCGGTGCTTAGGTAGAGGGCAGTCATTGGCTGTGGTCAGTATGACGCAGAGACCAGTGATTGGTTACTACTACGAAAGACAGATCAGAAACGAAACTGATACTGGTTTTTTCTTTACCGAGGATTCCCAGCCTGACGACGGGGAATATTCATGAGCATGTGAATCCATGCCAGACCCATGCTGGAGAACAACAGTTACAGGTAAGTAACTTGTTCCTTCCCCCGACTCCCCTTCTCAACAAGATAGTGCACAAGATGCACCAGGAACAAGTTACCATGATACTGGTGGCCTCTATGTGGGCCCGACAGCCATGGTTTGCTCACTTGGTGGAGATGTCTCTATCTCCTCCAGTGAAACTGCCCTGCCCGTACAACATGCTGTCACAAGACAGGGGCAGGACACTGCACCCATGCCCTCAGACCATGAACTTAGCAGCCTGGCTCCTGAGGTCATAGAATTTGGACATTTACAACTTCCACAGAGGTGCATGGACATCCTCAGAGAGGCCAGAAAGGCTAACACTCGTCACTGCTATTCTAGCAAATGGAAAAGATTTGTCATCTGGTGTAGAGGGAAGAGTATCAACCCCGTTGACTGCTCTCCCACACAAATTATTCTGTACCTGACCCATTTACTGGACTCGGGTCTAGTATTCAATTCTATTAAAGTACACCTGGCAGCGCTTTCTGCTTACACCACTTCACAACTCAAAGTATCGTGGTGGAAGATCCCAGTAATCAAAGCCTTCATGGAAGGGGTAAAGAGAATACACCCTCCAATAGCAAACCCAGCTCCCGGCTGGGATCTAAATGTGGTACTCACCAGGCTCATGGGGTCACCCTTTGAACCCATGCACAAGGCAACTCTTAAAGATCTCTCTTAAGACTGCTTTCCTAATAGCTATTACCTCCATTAGGAGAGTAAGTGAACTACAGGCCCTTTCGGTTTTAGACCCCTTTGTAACAGTTCACAAGGATAAAGTGGTTCTACGCACACACCCAAGGTTCGCACCGAAATTCATCTCCAAATTCCATGTCAACCAGTCTATAGAACTACCAACGTTCTTTCAAAATCCTTCAAATCTACATGGAAAGAACTAGTCCACTGAGAAAGACTAATCAGTTCTTTGTCTCGGTGGCAGCAGGAAGAGAAGGAGATGCAGTTTCAAAATCCACTATATCTAGATGGATTGTACAATGCATCACTCTCTGTTACACTCTTGCTAGGAGAGAACTACCCTTCAAGCCAAGAGCACACTCTACTCGAGGCACTGGGGCATCCATAGCATTCATTGCAAATGTTCCCCTTGAGTCCATCTGCAAAGCGGCAACCTGGAGTTCTGTACACACCTTTACAAAACACTACTGTCTAGATGCCCACTCTAGATCTGATTCCCAAGTGGGACAAGCAGTATTAAGACATCTTTTCTCTACTGTTCCTTCTCACAACCCACCTCCAACTCCGGGTACTGCTTGCTAGTCTATGCACAGCATGTGATTCTAAGCAGATTAACAAACATCAGAAGACAATGCATTACTTACCGTAAAAGCATTTCTGATAGTTGTATCTGCTTAGATTCACATGCGCCCACCCTTCCTCCCCGCTCGGATGGAAGGAACATAGACATCCTTTTCTATTTCTATATCTCTCTTTTCTGTACTCACTCACGTCTAGAAGGCTCCCTCAGGGCAGAAAAATACAAACAGAGGGACCTCGACGCGTGAGGGATTATGGGTACAACGCATGTCACTATAGGGATAGTGTTACAGACACGCCTTGTCGACGTCCCCTTTTCGACTACGAAAAACAAAATGCAATACTCCGCAGTGACCACTGGATGTCGGACCTAGGCACAGCATGTGAATCTAAGCAGATACAACCATCAGAAATGCTTTTACGGTAAGTAATGCATTGTCATTTCTGGCAATTCATGTTAGGAACTCCCATTGATAGAGTAAGACAGCCAGATTACTTGACTATAGCCACTTCACCCCACTTGTCAGAGGGTCTAATGGAACCCCTAGAAGACTCCATTTCATCTACTGAAGTTGAATGGGGCATAAAGTCGGTCAAGAATGCAGCGCCTGGCCCGAAACGGGTTCTCTGCGCTATTTTGCGCTATTTTGCAAAACGATTTGTCACATTCTAATCCCCCACATGACCAAGCTTGTCCCCCTCGATGGTAGAATCAGTAATTGCACTGATACCTAAACGGGGTAAAGATTACACAGACTGTAATGCCTACAGGTCAATCACGATCAAGAATAATGATGCAACGTTCTATTCCAAGATTCTTGCCCAGAGGCTGATGGGGTGGGAGGGTGTTAAAAGTAGTTATTGATCCAGACCAGACCGGGTATTTTGCAAACAGAAACCCACAGGACAACATAAGGAGGATTCAGAACATCATAGAAATCAGCAACACAAATAATACTGAAATTGAAGTCCTATCGCTAGACGCGCACAAGGCATCTGATATAGGGGATTCGGGTTAGATCAAGCTGGTGCTTTGCCGACATGGTTTTGGACCCCTGATAAGCAAGAGAATTTTTGTGAATTATCACAACCACTCAACGGTGATCAGGATAAATGGGGTGAAAACACAGAAAATGGTGATCTCCAGGGGCACGAGACAGGGTTGTCCCCTTTCTCCCTTGATCTTTGCTCTATCTATGGAGCTTTAGTGTAAGGGTGCAGAAGTAGGAGTCTGACACAATGTTGGCATGCTGATTGGCAAAGAGTTTTATTTAAGTGCAAAAAGGAAACAATAAAGCTTTACCCTGTTTCTAAGAGGGTTTTCCCTGCCTATATTAAAAGTACTAGAGCCTGTCAGGATGTCCAAAATAAAGAATCCAAAGTCCTGTGTCAGAAACCTATTTCCTTCCCTTACATTAAATACTAAACTAATGAAGTGGTCTATCCCAGAGTTCCACGGTGAGACTGTGTCCTGAGAGAATGCATCCCTTCTCCAAGCTGCAATCTCATTTTGAGGAAAATACAAGGTTCTGGGATTAAAAGTTCTCAAAGCACAGTTCATTGAAACATCAGCATTCCTTATTACCCACAGTTGTCTTTACTGGTGGGTTCTTCCTGGTTAGCGTTCAGGGTTAAGGACCTCCTTTCATTGGTCCATTGTGTGCTGCTTTCCTTAATCTTCTGTTGTTTCCTCCAACCTTTCTCAGGCTTTGGTAGGTTAACTCTTGGTGGAAGGAGTTTTACTCAAGTGCACCTATGGAAGGACTGAAGACCACCTACTGTTAGGTGTACAGGGCTCCAACTCTTAGGTTTGGCGTAACTACCCAAAAGATCTGGTAGCAGTGGACGAGCAGCCAGGCTTTGTAACGCTCACCTGATTCCCGCAGAGGCGCCGGTCTTGACTGGGTGAATGCCGTATCTTCAAAGGTGATGTGTAACACACGGTTGGCTCTTTGGGCTGGACCTCTGTGCACTGTATGTCTGACTCGAAGAGTAAGATGTCTGCAGATAGAAAATATGGGATTAATGAACTGGGGTTATTGGGTGCCTCTCTCCTCTCCCCTTTCTCTTCTCCTGTAGAACCCCAAAGGTTAACGCCCTCACCTTAGGTAAGTGAACGCCGAGCTCTCCATCTGCCTCGGGGCAGGGTGCCGTAACCAGTTTCTTCACTGGATAAGGGTGCAGGCCTCTTGACCTCAGAGGACTGCTGTCCGTCGTTAACTGCACGAACGGTAAGTTCTGGGCACTTCAAATGTCTTAAAAGTCTTTTGTAATGATATCTCTTGTTTTGCAGGGTTCCGGCGATGGCGGATGGCGGGCTGATGAGAGTTGAGGATCGAACCCGCGTGAGGAATAGAAGCGCCTGGAAGCACGTAAGTAAGCGCTTGTAGCCTGCTTCACGATGCGCACTAACTGTCCCTTTTATCTTGCAGGTACAAGTTCGGAGCTTTAGAGAAGCTGAAGGGTGCTGGAATACCCACTGGATTCGGCATGGGAAGGAGTAATGGCACGTGAGTAATAAAGTTGCCCAATGTCTTTAAACGCACCTTCTTTTGTCTTTCAGATGCGGATGCAGCGCCGAAGGCCTCCGGAGCGTGCGAAGAGCTGGTAAGCTTTTGTCTTTCAGATGCCGGAATGCAGTGCGAAGACCTCCGGAGCATGCGAAGAGTAGGTAAGCCTTTGTCTTTCAGATGACGGAATGCAGCGTGAGGCGTTGGTGACAGCCGATGGACCAGGTAAGAGATGCGCTGCCACTGAAGACCGTAGTGCTAACCTGTTCTTTCTTTGTCTTTAAAGGTGCTGCTGAAGACTGGATTCCAGGATGGTAAGCCTTTGTTCCCTTAGGCCCAGGTTCAGAAGCAGAAGACACGATGAGCGTTCTGCTGCAGAGAATGCAGAATAACACAAAGCAAGATTCATCCATCGGGTGTGGTTTAAATAGCCTCCTGTAGTGCTTAGGTGTCTCCTTCCACAACCTCGCCTAAGAAAAGAGTTACTGCTTTCCAGAAGAGTTCCAGTGTTCTGAACCTAGGGAGTGGCTCCTGCCCCACCCAACAGGAAAAGTAGTCCCAAACAGAAGAGGATCAGGGGCTCAATTGGCAGGTAAGTAAGCAGCATGGTCTGCTGCAGGTAAGTCCACCCAAGCATTATGAGCCCGGCGCTTCCAGCGCTGGGACTGGGCATCTTTATGAGCCTGGTGCCACTGGCGCCAGGACAGGGTCCAAAAGGTCCCAATTGGGACTGGCTGGCACTCGGAACCGGGATTATGGGTCTGCTTCCAAGGGAGTCGGGCAAGTCCTGATCTCTTGGAAGCAGAGATCATGACAGCACCCCCCCTCAAGGCCCCTCCCAAACCGGGCTTCTCCGGGGGTTTGGGCTTGTTAGGAAATGTTCGATGAAATCTTTTGATTAAACGAGGGGCGTGGACATATTCTGCAGGTTCCCAGGATCTTTCTTGGGGACCGTAGCCTTTCCAGTCAATCAGGTAAAATAGTTTAGATTTGAAGATCTTGGAATCCAGGATGCTTTTGACTTCAAACTCGAGTTCTCCATCAACTAGAATAGGTTTTGGAGATTTAGTTAGTCGGGTTTGAGGTTGCACGGGTTTTAATAGAGAGACGTGGAAGACCGGATGTATCTTCATGTGAGGGGGCAAGTCCAACTTGACCGCTACTGGATTTACTATGGTAGTGATGGAATAGGGACCAAGGTATCTTGGGTTGAATGTGCGTGGTCCTTTTAGAGGTAGATATTTGGTGGATAACCAGACTTGATCTCCTACTTGATATTGGGGGGCTTCCTTCCGATGTTGGTCTGCTCCTTTCTTGTATTGTTCTTTAGCCCTTTGAAGGTGAGAAACGGCTTCCTTAAAGGCTTGGGTGATTGTAGAATGCAGGTGGTCTACTGCTGATGTTCCAAGATCTTGGAGTGGATCCAACTCTGAGGTTCGAGGGTGACTACCGTATAAAAGAAAAAACGGGGTCTTCCCAGTTCCCGAGTGGACAGAGTTATTGTAGGCATATTCGGCTATCCAAAGGATATCTTTAAAAGTTTTTTCAGTTTGTTGTAGCATGCAGCGCAAATACTGTTCCAGAGTTTGATTGGTCCTCTCGGTTTGTCCGTCGGTTTGAGGGTGGTGGCTGGTCGAAAGTCTCACATCAATTTGAGCCGACCGACAGCAACTTCGCCAAAAATGGGAAATAAATTGACTACCTCGATCCGAAATGAGAACTGAAGGAAAACCGTGCAGTCGGACGATGTTTTCGAGAAATTCTCGGGCCAGAGTTGCTGCTGTTGGTAAGCCTTTGAGTGGAATGAAATGCGCCATCTTGGAGAATAGGTCCACGATTACTAGGATCGTATTGTATCCGGAGCATGGAGGTAGATCGGTGATGAAGTCCATAGAAAGCGTATGCCAAGGGCGAGGTGGGATGTCAATAGGGCGTAAGAGGCCGGCTGGTTTTTCCTTTTGACTCTTGTTTTGGGCGCATACTCCACAGGACATTATAAAGTCTCTGATATCTTTTTTCCAAGACGGCCACCAGAAGTAGCGCTTGATCTTTTCCGAGGTCTTGGTCATACCGGGATGTCCTTCCATTAAAGAATCGTGATAACAAGATATTACCTTTTTCTGTAAATCTGTGCTGGGCAGGTATAACCGTTCTTGGAAATGTAATAGGTTGTCCTTCACCGTAAAGTCCTTTCCCTGCAGATGCCAATTCTGTATGTCTGCTGGAGTTACCAGTAGCCTGGCTTTATCCTTAACTTCCTCTATGGATTGTGTGGCGATTACACCTAGAATTCTTTGTTCGGGAATGATCGGTACAGGTTTAGGATTGATCAAATGTTCTTCCACTCCCATCCGAGAAAGGGCATCAGCTTTACCGTTTTTAGTACCAGGTCGATAGGTAATTATGAAGTCAAACTCGGCAAAGAATAGTGCCCAACGGAGTTGCCTAGAGGATTGAGCTTTTGCGGTTTTCAAATATTGCAGGTTTCGGTGATCTGTAATCACAGTAACGGTGTGTCGGGCCCCCAGAAGATAATGCCGCCAAGCCTTAAAGGCGGACTTGATAGCTAGAAGTTCCTGGTCAGTAATAGTGTAATTGATTTCAGGAGGCGAGAATTTGCGGGACCAAAATGCCACGGGATGCAACTGATTGGTTACTGGGTCCTTTTGTGATAGAACTGCCCCCATGGCAAGGCTCGAAGCATCAGTTTCAACGATGTAGGGGAGTTCTGGGCGAGGATGTTTTAAGATCGGTGCAGAGATAAATCTAGTCTTCAAATTCTGGAAAGCTTGTTCCGCCTCGGTAGACCATTTCATGATCCACATAATTGCCGATGGCACCGCTGTCGACGTAAGCTTCAATCGCATGTAATCGATCCGGATGTTCAGGGCTAATGAGGACCATAGGTATCACGAAATGCGAGGTCACGGAACTGGTTTTAACGCTCGGCAAGAGGACACCTATTCTTGTCGGGCGAGGTCGTTTCCCTGCTCAGAGTTTGTGACCCTGGTAACTGCAGCTCCTACTGCCTTCTTGGCTGGTTTCACCGGACAGTCTCGAAGAAAGTGCCCCGAGTTTCCGCAATAGAGGCATAATTGCAGCTGTTTTCTCCTTTCCCGCTCCTTTTGTGTTAGTGGTCCTTTCAGGCCCCCTATTTGCATGGGTTCCCCGGAGTCTACTCCTTTGGTAGGAGTTGGTGGTTTGGAAAATACTCGAGCATCAAACTTGGAACGATCGGCCTTCCTGTTCTGCAGTCTGTGGTCAATTTGAACGACTAAGTCAATATAGTCCGAACAGTCTTGCGGGGGATTCACTACTTGGGCTAACACATCTTTGAGCTCTCCACGTAGACCTCTATAAAACAGCGTAATCCTTTTGTCCTCAGGCCATCGAGTTTCCACTATCAGTCTGTTGAAAGACGCAATATAAGCCAAAAGGTCTTGATTACCCTGTCGCAATGAAAGGAGCTCATTGTCCAAGGCCTGCCCCTGTGAATGTCTTGCAAACAGTTGTTCCATACTGAGCTGAAAAGCTTGAAAATCATGGAGAACCAGATCATCTTGATTAACTAGAGGGATCGACCAGTCTGCCGCATTGCCACTAAGGTACGAAAGCACGAAAGCTACCTTAGCTTGATCAGTTGGAAAGGCTGCTGGCCGGCATGAGAAGTGCAACCGGCACTGATTAATAAATACTGCAAACCTCTTTGGGTCACCAGAAAATCGTTCAGGCGGAGCCAGAGGTACATTCCCAGGTAGGTTGATCTGCACTGGGTTCGTAGAGGATGTTGAAGGGAGATTTGCCCCTGATGCGGGTAACGGAGTTTGTCCGGCTTGTGACTGTAGCAATTGTCTAGCGAGATCGTCTGTTCGCTCCTTGGAAATAATCAGTTCCCTTCTTAGAGCATTCGTTTCCTGACGGGCTGTATGCACTTCTGCTCTTAGTTCCCCAAGTAACTGGGCTAGCTGGTCGGTATCCGAGGTTTCCATAGCGCCTGGGTGGGAGTTTTGCGGTAGGCTTTGTGTTTTGTAACGCTCACCTGATTCCCGCAGAGGCGCCGGTCTTGACTGGGTGAATGCCGTATCTTCAAAGGTGATGTGTAACACACGGTTGGCTCTTTGGGCTGGACCTCTGTGCACTGTATGTCTGACTCGAAGAGTAAGATGTCTGCAGATAGAAAATATGGGATTAATGAACTGGGGTTATTGGGTGCCTCTCTCCTCTCCCCTTTCTCCTCCTGTAGAACCCCAAAGGTTAACGCCCTCACCTTAGGTAAGTGAATGCCGAGCTCTCCATCTGCCTCGGGGCAGGGTGCCGTAACCAGTTTCGCCAGGGTGGGAATCCCTGGTAAAAGAAAAAAACAGTTTGACTTTCACTTTAAAATTGTATTTTTTTCTCTAAACCAATCACTGTCCTCTGGGTCATACTGCCCTATCCAATGACAGTCCTCTCCTAAAGTCCCGCCCCTGGTGGCCATCTTCACATCTGCCCAGGAGGATAGCTCTGCGGCAGCGTGCTCGACTTGGAAACAAGACAACACACACGGAGCAACACAGGTTCGATCCCTGGGTCCGCGCTTAGAAACCTCTGTGTATTAAGCGCGTTATAAATAACATATATCATATCATACTACACGCTTCAGTGTTGGGAGTCCTCATGTTGCTCTCAGCTATTTTTGTGCCTTCGATTATTATTTATTTTTTTTCGGAGAAAAATAACTTCTTTTTGATCGATTGGACATTTGTTTCAACAATCAACGCCTGCCGGCAGTGGAAATCCGCTGTCGGCGAAGTTCTTCGTCCATCAAGGACCATTTCATGGAAGTTTCCAGAAGGCCCGGTCTTGGGCCTACTTCGTGCCTTCCGACCATGTCCGAGGAGAAGGAAGGAAGAAGTCTTTTCAAACTCTGCGCAAGTGTGGACTACGGAATGTCTTCATAGAAGATCGATATCTGAAATGTTTATATTGTCTACATCCGGACCACGATGAGGAAGGATGTGAGACATGGTGTGGTTTCTCGAAGAAAATCCAGAAAGATCGATACAACAGGCTGGCAGCATGGCTCAAATCGAGCAAGGCCCCTGACTCGGACTCTGGGCAGGGTCATGCCTCACACAGGACCGGCTGGTCTGAGGAGCGGTCTCCCTCCAGGAGGGGGGTCATCAAGATCCTTTGAAGATGCCTCTGCCTGCAGGGGTACAAGACGAGGCAAAGCTCTGCAACGCTTACTCTGCCGGGTTCGCTGCTTATGTGGGTCCCAGGTCGGACAGAAAGCATTCGCCTTCACCTTCAAACTCCATGGTGAGTCTGCCAACGAAAGGGCCCTCTTCTACGAGAAAATCCCGAACCCTGTCCAAGCTCTGGCTACCAGCACACATGCTGACGAAACAGAGGTCAGGAGAGGACACTTGGAAACCAAAGGCCTCTCAACCTTCCAAACCAGCTGTTTCACCGATGAAGGCCTCAACGACATCGACGAGGGCCGTGGCAGTGAAGGAGTTCTGCCGGTGAAGGTGTTACCTAAAACACAACAAGTGGCCTTGCCCACAAGGCGCAATACAGCTGTGGAGGCTACAGCATAGGCAACAGGCACTCCAGGAATGGGCCCTGTGCCCGCACTGACCCAAAAGCTGCCGGTGAAGGAGAAAAGGGAGCCAAGGAGGTCTCAAGAGAGCCTTTGAAGGAACCAGACCTAAAACATACCCCAGAGAAAAGAATGCAGATTTAGTCCAGCTCCTCCGACGGCGACAATGACTTGGATAATTACTACACGGATCATGAACGGGGGGGGGGGTGCTGAGGGAGATGTCCCTGCATCACTTGTATGCAAGAGGAAACATGCAGCCCAGACCCTACACCACTGGCTCCATGCTCCCCTGAGCCCAGGGATATGTCGCTAGACATCTTGATGACATTACACACCCTCGTTGCAGAGACCAATCAGAGGTTACCACCGACGCCAGGGCCTGCGCCTCCGCAGGATCCTCGAGAACCCCAAAGGAAGAAGAGGCGGCATCACCCAACCCCTCTGCTTCCACATCACGACCCAACTCTATCTGTGGCTCCTGCTATGCACACTGACACCGACACAGGCACGGACACGACCACTACAGCTACAGGTGAAATCCCACATGCGGACGAGCCCCACAGGGTGTCCCCGCTGTATGAAGTGGGGTCCTTCCATTCGATGATATCCTGGGCTTCCGAACTCTTCCAGTTGGTGCTCGAAGAGATGAAGAAAGAAGGGTTCCTGTGCCAGCGTGTGTGTCGAGGAAAAATACTATTAGGTCTGTTCCTTTCCTGGGAAGAGGACTGTGCACTAATGAAGAATCCTAGTATGGCTCTGCCCAATCGGGACCTTCTGGAAAAGTAGTACAGAGTGCCAGACTCGGCACCCAGATGCTTAGGATCGCAGCCTTCACCCAATTCGGTGGTCTCAGCCACAGCCAGGAAGCAGTCGACGAACTCAGCGTCAACATCCATGGTGCCTCCGGACCAGGAGGGAAAAAAGCTGGATGCCATGGGCAAGAGAATCATCTATACAGCAGCCTCCACCATCAAGGCAGTGAATGCCCTAGCCATCTTGTCCTGATATGATACGGAATGATGATATAAGCTGGGACCTTTTCTGGACTTTCTACCTGACGATAAGGAGGCTGAGGCGCTGGCCCTGTTTCAGGTGGGGTAAGTGCCGGATCACGCCATTACTGTGGCGGTGGACATTGCCGACATGGGTTTCCGCCAAATGAGCAACAGTGGGCCTCATTACACGGTAGGCGGTAACCATGGCGCTATTAGCGCCATGGTTGCCGTCGGCATTTTGCCGTGTCCGCCTTGGTGGATGGCGGAATTACCGCCCTACTCCAAGGTGAGCGGGGGCGGTAATTCCCCATTCACCAAGGCCCTTCCCCATTCCCATTTTTGCCCCCATAGGGCATAATGGGAATGGGGAAGGCGCTAATTACGGTACCGCAAACTGCGGTACCGTAATTAGCACCAAGGTCCCTTTGCGGGTTTGTTTTTTAACCCCTGCTAAAAGCAGGTGTTAAAGTACCAACCCGCAAAGGGACCTCGTAATAAGGCGGTAAGGGTTAACGGTCACCGGTAGCATTACCGGTGACCGTTAACCCTTACCGCCTTCCGTGTAATGAGGCCCAGTGTGTCCCTTCGTCAACAAGGTTGGTTGAAAGTCACTAACTTAAGTCAGGACATCCAGACAAAGGTGTTGGATATGCCGTTCAACGGCGAAAACCTCTTGGGCAAGGCCGTCGACTGGTATTTGCAAGCTATAAAGATCAACACAGAGATGGCACGCTCCCTGTGAACCCTGTAACAATGTCGCTTGTCATCCTTTCGTTCTTCCAGAGGAAAGAACAGCAGGCCCACCAAGGGATATACTTCACCATACAGGCAACCATCACGCTTCTCCACTGAGGAAGCATACAGGCATCGCTCTCAGGTGTGCAGAGGCGGGGTCAGTGTTGGCGCCACCAACACGGCCTGAATCAGCTGTGGTATATGGTACCCACTTAGGCACCCCAGTGAGAGTCCGGCTGGCAAAGTTTGTCAGCATGGAGAGAAAGATCACCACCGACAGATGGCCGCTGGACGCTCTTGCACAGGGGCACACCTTGGAGTTCCAGTGCAGGTGTCCTTGTATTCCACCGGTGCATTGACAGGAGCAGCATAGGCCACAACTTCTGCAAGAAGTGCGAGCCATGCTTCATAAAGGGGCGATAGAACCAGTTCCCCAGCACCTGCGCAGCTCAGGAGTCTATTCCAGATACTTTCTGGTTCGAAAGAAGATGGGAGGTTGGAGGCCAATCCTGGATTTACATTGTGTAAAGAAGTACTTAAAGTCCCAGAAATTCAGGATGGTCACGTTGCAGCAAATGCTCGGCTAACTGGAGGAAGGGGATTTTTTTACGCCATTGCATTTGGAGGTTGCCTACTTCTACATCCCCAATCGCAAGAAGCACCGCAAATTCCTACGATTCGTGGTTCAGTGACTGCATTACTAGTTCAAGGCTCTTCCCTTCACTTGATGTCGGTTCTCAGGGTCTTTACAAAGTGCCTGGCCCCGGTGGCTGCCCATCTTCATCTGCAGGGCATCCATGTATACCCTTACCTGGACGATTGGCTCATTTGATCCCACTCACAGACATTGGCGAGAGAACACGCTTCAAGGACCGTACGTCTACTGACGGAGTTGGGGTTCTCCATAAACGAGCCAAGGTCCTGCTTGACACCATCTCCGAACGTGCTCTTTCTTGGTGCCCGACTCAACAAAGTGTCGTGTTTGGCCTCCCTCTCGAATTGCTGGGTAGTGGCCATACAGGGAAGGTGCAGCGTCTATTTTCAGTGAAGACTGCCACTGTGTGGGCCATCAAGTCACTGCTGGGCATGATGTCCTCCTTGTAAGGAACTCATCATGGTGGCAACAATAAAGACAGACACAGATGACCACAATTCAAGGGTGTTTATTGAACTTTACAAATGGGTGAGATAAACGCCTACTCTAAACCTAAATCTAAGATGGGAGCAAGCTACGACCATCAAATAATAATAAGGCAGTCCTAGTGGCGTCTTGTCAAATAAAAAAAAACTATTGCCAATCCTTGCTACTAATTACAAAAAGAGTGTGGGATAATGTTCACCAGAAAAGAAAGAAGTGTTCACAAAATGATCAGTCAGGATGGTATGACTGGGTCTCCCTTCCTTACGTTTTTGGCACGGGAGAGGGTGGGACTTCTGAGCACAGAACACTCCTGGTCCTCGTTAGCACAATCTTACAGTTCCATTTAACAATATCAGGACCTTCTGCGGCCAAGTCTCTTTCCTACAAAGTCTGTTGCCTTAGAAGGCCTGCTGTGCCAAAACAACAAACAGACAAAAAGTTCCTTTCGGTGATCTTGCACCTTGTTCGACTGCTCTTCGCCCCTTGGATCTCCCTCCGCTGGGCTCGGATACTTCTTGTTTTGGGCCTCCCTCCTTCGGGTTCACTACGGCCTTTCAAATGCAGCTTGCACTAGTCAAATGTCTTACTAAACAACTTCTCACTGCGGACAACCTTGGAAGGGGTTCACTCTTGTCGACACAATGTTCACTGGTGCATTATTTTTCACCCCAACTTGCAGGCATCCCTCCGCCGGGTTCACAATTGCCAATTTCACAGTTCACTTCAGTTTTAACACAATGCGGGATTCACTCTTCTTAACTTTCCGCTTGGCATCCGTTTGTTGGGTTCACATAGCCATCTATCACACAGTTCATGTACTTGTTCACACTTTTAATAGAAAGCAGGGGTTCCCTTCCCCTAGCTTTCTTCACGCCACAGGTCAGAGACTTTCGACAATACAAGGGATTTGACGTGACTGTTGTAGGACCACTCTGACACCTCCCACCGCCCCTTTCTAGGGCCTTCTGGTACTTGCAATTTCATCAAACAAACACCTATGGGGAGGTAAAAGGATTAAGAGCCCTCTTATTGGCACAACCTCTATATTTTTAGGAAAAACCTAAAACAGTAAACAAAACAATGCCAAGGGACTTAAATTGATCCCTGTTCAAATTGTGTCCCAATATCTGCGGTGTTAA
Organism: Ambystoma mexicanum; assembly: GCF_040938575.1. NCBI lineage: Eukaryota > Metazoa > Chordata > Amphibia > Caudata > Ambystomatidae > Ambystoma > Ambystoma mexicanum. The sequence continues at coordinate 1,382,972,718 of NC_090929.1, read as the reverse complement.
TCACTCATTATTAATTGGATCCCAGACGCGTTTTATGAAAAATATATATATCATTTATTAATTGTCATCATTCTAAAAAAACTTTGAATTAATTCATAGTCATCATTAAAAACAGCAATAACCAGTTAACTGGTATAAAGTGCAACTGCTACTAACATGTACCTCTTCCCAATTGGAGGTAAAACAGCAGAACAGATAGAAAAAAATATACATAGAATAATCTCCACAAATACCAAAAATTAATAATATTGAACCGTGTGAAAACCAGGAGTGAATAAAGAGTCAGGTCACTCCAGGGTAGTGTTGTGTAAGTATCACTCAAATCAGCCTAGACACTCACTACATTCATTCTAATTCCAATTCAGACTTTCTCATTCATACATTCATCATTTTCCCAACATTTTTCTTTCTGAACGTGTGTGTAGAAAAATAAACAGAAATTCTTCAGGGGTAGTCTGCCGTCTACCAGAACCAAATACACCCACTACTAATGTAAGTGAAGATACATAACATGAAACAATCGTTACAATCGGATCATTATGAATACCAGCAGGTAAAAAACACAATAACAAATGCAGTGGCTATAAGCACATGTACATGTGAATTGGTAATCCAAAAGAGACTCTTCTTGTCCAATAAATGATCCAAAAGAGTATTTAGGACTCAACAGCAGGGGAGGAACTCCATATCTGAAAAGGGAACAAATCAGGGTAAGGAGTAAGTAATGCCCTGCTTAGTCATTCTCTATTCAGTAGAAAAAAATGAACATTAGTGTTTGACCCAATTGCTAAATAGTGGTCAAATGGTGATAAACTGTCTAGACTGGCAATTATGTCACTAAGTGGTCTAAAAAGAACATGAAAAACGGTAACAACTGATAGACCTCAGCACATACAATCAGGCAGCACTGTAAAGCAGAGATGGAAACCACTAATCAAAATACTGCCTAGAGCCGACATAGGTAAGGGGAAACCCCTTTAAACAACACTTTTTTACAGCCTTTATCTCGATCAGCTGCAATACTCAAGGTACTCCCCCAAGCAGGAGTCAATAAGAAGACATAACCCTAGCGGTGCATATTTGCATTTCAATACTACCATTACGCATCAGAGTCACTTACATCAAAGAACGAGGCTTCACAAAGAAATGCAGAGAAAGTCGTCCGAGTTGATTGATGTTTGATTCTATATTCATTTAGTCTAGGGTTACATAGAACACCCTTAGATGTTCTGCAGCAACAGGGACAAAAAGGAAAACGAAATGCGTTTTTGTCAATGTGTTTCACGGCCATTGGGAATACTCGTAATGATGGTGTAGTGGACTGCTTACCATTCTTTTTGCAATCCTAATCGCGCGGTATAAAGAGTCCTCTACTCTCGTTTTCCCATCATGTTGGAAACGTTAGGGCTTGCATTAGTCGCACCCAGGACAGCTGTCCAATAGCTTTTCCTGTGTTCGTGGGTAGCCAGTGTGCTACAAATGCCGTTTAATGGCCTGTGAATGATAACAGCATGGGATGCATTAAATCCCCGCAAGGCGTGGAAGGAAACCCATTCCCCCAATTCTCTCAGTTAATAGAAACTTAACGGAGCTTCCATTGCTAAAAAGGGGCGGGGGTTTGTTAGAAACAACCCAACCACTGTGCACACACGAGCAGGAGAAAAGTAAGCAGCGGTAGTAGCTGGTTAACCACACTCCATAAGTTTAGATAATGGTCCGTGTTCAGCTCGCTTAAAGGTAACAGGTTTTACATATAGCTGGCTAATATACCCGTGCTTCAAGTCTTACCGTGTCGTGTACTGCCACCAAAGAGTTTCAGTTTGTGCTCGCAGTGCCGCTGCTGGAGTATGCTGTGGGATCACGTGATAGATATACCTGAAAGGACGTATCTCTGAATGTCTCACATATCATGTGATTTAAATGGTCGCGTGGCGTGTGGTAGTAAAGCCTCACGTTAGTGCCCTTGATTGATAGTAATTAGGAATGAAGAAGCCCCTCCTTTCTCGCTGTAAGCAATTTACATCCATGTTGTTCCCGTGATTGAGAGAAGGCCCCTATTGCAATTGTAAGCAATTTACATCCATGTTGTTCCCGTGATTGAGAGAAGGCCCCTATTGAGAAAGAGAAATCCGTCAACCCTTCGCACATTAGCGGTCATTAAAAAAGTGTTTTTTAATTTAATGGTTGCATTTCGTTTATGATGTTATAGTGACAGTTTACAGGTTCCAATCCGCTCTCTCATTGAGCCCAGTCCTGGAACTGTTGGTTAAGAAAATAAGTTGCTGTTCTTTTTTTAGGAGGGTCGTTTTGTCTCTATTGGAATCCATGCTGGGAATCAGTTTATAGAGCACTGTCCATTTCAGATCTTCTAATGTGTGTTGGTGTTCTATCCAATGTTCGACCATGGGTGCATTTCTAGTTCAATTTTTTATGCAACTTTTGTGTTCGCCAATGCGAAGCTTCACCTTCCGGTCCGTTTTACCAACATAGATTTTCTCACAAGGACACCAGATGGCATACACCACCAAGCTAGAATTGCAATTGGTATGTGATTTCTGTTGCCATTTGGATTTCAACCCTATATCTACTTCTGTACTTTTTGTTGTGTATTTGCAATATACACACTGTCCACATGGGTAATGGCCCACAATTTTCAGAAGACCCCATAGCTGGGACAAGTTCGTCGTGGATTTAGGTCTGAGTAGTATATCGTTCCTAGTCACCTGTTCTTTCAAATTTTTACTCCGTTTAAACGCAACAACGGGTCTAGGTACCGGTGTCTCTCCTTTTTCCAAGATTGGCCAGTTTCTCAAGACTATCTTCTTGATATCATTTGACAAATTGCTGAAGGTGTTTACGAAGATTATTTTAGATTCTTTCTTGGTTGCGGAATATTCTTTATACTCTAGTAATGACTCTCGATTGTTGTTATTAGCTCTTTTGAGGGCCTTCCTGACTATCTTTTGTGGATAGCCTCTTTGGTATAACTTATTCTGCATCTTAACAGCTTCTTCGTTAAAGTCATCCTTCTTGGAACTGTTCCTCTTGAGCCTCAAAAATTGGCCCAGACGGAGATTATCCCTTACATGTTTCGGGTGTGAGCTACTATAATGAAGTACCGAGTTTCTGTCTGTTGGCTTGTTGTAGGGTTTGACAAACACACAGTTCTCAATGGGGTCTACCATAATGGTAATGTCTAAAAATACAAGTTCACGAGAGCTGTAATTTGATGTGAATTTTAAGTATCTCTTTTGGCTGTTAATCCACACCAGGAACTCTTCAAGAATTGTTTCTGGGCCAGACCACACATCAAGGATATCGTCAATATATCTTCGCCAGACACGTATGTGTCTGAAAAAAGGACTTGTGGGTTTCATGATGTTATTGGTTTCGAAAGCTTCCATAAGTAGGTTAGCTATGCTAGGAGCTAGAGTGGCTCCCATGGCTGTGCCATGTATTTGCTGAAAAAATTTCCCATTAAAATGGAAGTAGTTTTCCACTAAGCTCATTTCCGCACACCATAGTATGAAAGAAATAGGTGTACAGCCAACTTCATGATCAGAAAGAAGTTTGTCTTCCAGCATTTCAATGGTTATCCTCTGTGGAATGCTAGTGTAAAGTGCTACCACATCTAGCCCTAGTAGGATTTCAGTATTAGGGTCAAAAGGTAATCCTTCCATTTCTTTTATTATTTGTGTGGTGTCCTCAACATAAGATGCCATTTTGCGGACCATCGGTTGGAGAAAGGTATCTGCAAATTTCGACAGAGGTTCTAATATTGAGTTGATCCCGGAAACAATTGGGCGCCCTGGCGGTTTTGTCGTGGATTTATGAATTTTGGGGAGTGTATAGAATTGAGGTAAGCGTGGTTTATCCTTTTTGAGAAAATGTGCCTCTTTTTTGGTGATCCATCCTCTTTGCTCCGCTTTATCCACTTTGTTGTTAATCAGACTTTGTAGTGCGGGCATAGGATATTGCAATTTCATAACAGGTCCCGGTCAGAGTCTTTTGAATGAGTGCCCACGTGGCTTCAGACCCCTCTGCACCTGGACCTTCACTGGGCTTTCCTTAAAATTCACAAACACACAAGTTCTTCTTTGTGTTCATAAATGTTGCTATTTGCAACCTTGGGCTTGTTACAGTTAGTTTCTCGATCAGCCTTTCCGGTCTCACCGGCTGTCCGAAACCCGTTGGCTTGTCTCGCCTCTGGAGTCAAGGTTGGTGTCACGGTAGCCAGCGTGCCTTCCTTCTTGGGTTATCAATGTGGGAGGCCCCCGTGCACTGTTGACGTCTGCTATTTCACGCGTCAGTTATGTATCCCAGCCTTACGTTTTCTCTTGCAGAGGGTTCACGGGTCTGTGTTGTAAAGGGCAAGGGCATCTCCGTCCCTGTCGGTCTGGCCGCCTTTCGTCTCCGTTTAAACTGCCATCTTGGATTAGCTGCTTCCTCGCGCGGTTGGTCTTTCTCGTTGTGTGCTCTCGTGCTCTGCCTTTTATCCCTGTGGGGAAGGTAAAGGGCCATCAGATGTGTGCATTTATTATCAATTGCATGACTCTGCCTGACCCTTGGGTTGGGACATGTCACGTAAACCGTTTTAGCATTATTCCGTTGTCTGTCACAATGTAAGAAGGTGCTGGGGTTGGAAAAGGATGGTGGTAGAGTTTCTGAGTATCCTACGGGGTAGGATGAAGAAAATGTGTTATATGGGATTAAAGCCCTTGTACTAGGGGGTTGGGTAAATTCGGAAGAGTGCGATTGGTAGGGGTTGTGGAATGAATGAAAATTACTCGAGTTTTTATCGTGACCTGATAAGGGGGGGATGGTAGGAATGGTAGTGTGTTGTCAATGCCGTATACTGGGGTTTCGGGAAGTAATAATCAAAGGCATGTGAAGAAGAATGACTGGGAGTATTCAGGTAGGAAACGGGGAAACCGGGATTCTGGGAAATGTGGTTTCTAAGTGCAACAGGGTGTCTAATGGATTCACCAGATGCAGAGGAGATGGTGGATTCTGGAAAAGGTAGTTCATTGGGTGGAAGTGAGGTCGAGTTGGTACAGCCCATAAAAGCCTCGAGAACATAGTCTTACTCGTCCCTTTTTTCCAGCATAGTACCGCGTCTCACCTGGGGCATTCCCCTGAGCATATCCCCGGGCTCCCCTACCCAGATGGTCCTCCCTCGCTCGTCCACCCCCATGGTTGGCATCTGAGAGTGCGAGTCCTTCCCTGGCCATCTGAAAAAGGGATTCTCGAGATCTGCTGGGTAGAATACCCTCAGGTTTCTCACGTACTGCTTCTGTCTCGTCCGCCTCTGCAGGTTGCAGATGAGACCTCTACAGGATTTCCTGGATGCAAGCTGGGTGCAGGTGTCCGGGACCTTTGCAGACAAGATCACCCACAACGATGAGTTTCCGTCGAGCAATAAGGTGGTGGGATATAATGCCTCATCTCATCCAGGGGACAGAGTTTCGGATCCCTCCGTACCAGGAGACGTCACCACAGACGCCTTGCTGGAAGGTTGGGGAGCTCCCACAGGACTGTTGTACGCCAGAGGTCTATGGCTACCGGAGGAGAAGGAGCTCCACATCAACGTCCTAGAGCTGCAGCCGTTGTTCTGGGCCCTCAAATCCTTATTACCGTCGCTGAGGGGCAAAGTGGTGAGGATCTTCATGGACAACACCACCACCATGCTCTGCATCCAAAAGCAAGGGTGTACCCGCTCTTTGACCCTATCAAGGGAAGCCCATAATCTGTGGTGCTGGGCCCTTTGTCAGGACACCTTAGTCGCTCAGTAGGGAGCTGCGCTCGTGCCACAAGTGGGAACTCTGCCAGGACCAGGTGGATCTTCTGTTCATCAGACGGGGCAAACCCCAGATCGATTTCTTTGCCACGGCGTTAAACTCCAAATGCCAGAAATTTGCCAGCAGGTTCCACCAGCCGAGGAGCATGCGAGGCACCTTCTCGTTCCCATGGGAGGGGCTGTTTCTGTATGCTTTTCCCCCATTCCGGCTGCTACTATGTGTAATCAACACACTCAGACAGTGCCACTGCAGGATGATAATTGTCTCTTCTGTGTGGCCGTGGCAAAAATGATACCCAGACCTGCTGTGTCTATCAGTGGTCCCACCCTTCAGGTTGCCGCTGCTGCCGGACCTGCTGGCCAGGGAAAATAGGGCGATTCTACCTCACGACCCAGGGTCGCTGAACCTCGGGCATGGCTCCTGCAGCCCTAGAGTTTGGGGGTTATGCTTTACCTTTCGGAATGTAAGGACATTCTAGCCAAGGCCAGAGCCTTGTCAACGTTGAAGTGCTACTGCCATAAGTGGAAGCGATTCTCCAGGTGGTGCCAATTGCAGAAGATTGCCCCTCTGCGAGTGACGGCGCTGCAGCTTCTTCCATACCTGCTTTCCTTGGCCAAGGCAGGTCTGTCTCACGCCTCGATCAAGGTATATCTCGCTGCCATATCCCACTATACTAGGTCCCCGGGGAAGCTTTTGCTGTGGTCTCACACACTTGTCAAAGAATTCCTTAAGGGGCTCTTCCGAACGTTTCTGTCAATGAAGGGACCTGCCCCGGTGTGGGAGCTTAATGTAGTTCTGACAAAGCTCACGGGGTCCCCTTTTGAGCCAGTGTATCAAGTTTCTATCGTGGAAGAAAGCTTTCCTCTTTGCTATCACCTCAGCCATGCGAGTTGGGGAGATCCAGTTCCTGTCTTGCAAGCAGCCTTACTTGACTTTCCACGCTTCGATGGTGGTACTGCGTACACACTCCACCTTTATGCTGAAGGTTCTGTCGGAATTTCATCTCAACGAACCTTTAGCGTTGCCTGTCTTCTCGAATCCATTGCCCCAGCAGGGAGGGCCCTGCATTCTCTGGACGTTGCTTGTTCCTTGAAGTTCTACGTGGCACGTACAAAGAGTTTTCAGGAAGACTTCTCAGTTGTTCGTCAACTTTGGACCTGTGAATCACAGACGGGCCTTGTCCAAGGCTTCCATATACAGGTGGCTCTACGGCTGCATCATACACTGTCATCGACTGGCTAACAGGCCTCTGCCAGGCCGTCCGAGATCCCATTCCACCATCGGTGTTGATCTCTGGTGTGCATCTGCTTGACCTCTGCAGGGCTGCTATGCGCAGGTCCACGCACACCTTCACGAGATTCTACTGGGTCAACAGGTATTCCAGGGAGGAGTCCCGTGTCGGCCAGGCGGTGCTATGCAACCTGTTAATTTGAGGGGAGTGTACTCCGGTGTGAGTGTTTAATTGCTTCTGTTGAGCCCTAATAGGGTTATCATCAGGGAGTGGTATCCCATGCCGCTGATTAATGAACACCTAGATGCATTTATGGGGGCAGTTATTTCCACAAAGCTTGACCTACGCGGAACATACCATCTTTTTCGCATCCGCCATGGCGATGACAGGCATTCAGAACACCTTATGGACATTTTCAGTACCAGGTAAAGCGTTTTGGGTTGGTTAATGCACCTGCAGTAGTTCAGAGCTCCATGGACAGAGTCTTCTCTGATCTGTTGTTTCATTCAGTTATCGTCTACTTGTACGATATTATGGTATTTTCCACCTCCAGATCTCAACACCGACAACACCTTACAGAGGTCCTACTCCGTTGACGTAAGCATCAGCTGTTGGTCAAGCCAGAGAAATTTGTGTCCAAAGCTCCTTCTTTATCCTACCATGGCTTTATTCTCTTTTACCAGAGTGTCAAAATGGATCCTAGAAAGATCTCTGCTATCCTTCAATGGCCTTCTCCTTCCTCAGTTAAAGAAATACAATTTCTCGGACTGGCACATTTTTACCGGCATTTCATACACAACTTCTCTGACATAGTGTTTCCCGTAACTGCCCTTCTTAAAAAAGATATGCTATTTGTATGGAATGAGGACGCAGAACAGACTTCAACGCCTCAAGACCATTTTTTCCTTTCCTAATTCAACCCGATCAGTCTCTTCCCTTTATTGTTGACATTGATGCCTCTTACAGTGCCGTAGGGGCAGTCCTTAAACAAATAGGGAAGGGCAAGAAGGAACAACCTATCGCTTATTATTCCCGAATTCTGACGATCAGTGACCTCCATTATTCCGTAATTGAAAAGGAATTGCTAGCTATCCAACAAGCATGCACAGAATAGCTTCACATTCTTTTGGGTTCTGTTCTTCCTTTTGAAGTATGCATCGACCATCGTAATCTTATAGTCCTTCAACAGATGGAGTGGCATAACAGTCGACAAGCCCACTGGGCATATTTCTTTTCACGGTTTGATTTTTACTTGACTTACTTACCTGGAAACCTAAACATTATCGATGAATGTCTCCCAAGAAGCAACCTTATGGTATCTCATGAAAAGATCTTGGCTGATAAGAAGTTTGTGTATACTGTCAACTCTTTTCTTGAAGAAGTTAAGGAGGCAGCAGGAAATTACGAGATATCTGGAACTGGACTATCTAAGACATCCATCACTAAGGAAAACGGATTAATATTTCAAGATAATCTCTTAGTGATTCTCACTAGCTTCTTACAAAGACAGGTTCCATCCTGGTGTCATGATACCAAGGCTGCAGGATATAAGGTAATAGCAGCCACACTTGTCTTAATCAACCAAGCTTTCTGGTGGCCCTCCGTTAATACAGATGTATGTGAGTATGTGTCTTCTTGCCCAGTCTGTATTAAGAGTAAATATACCACCACAAAACCTTTAGGATTGCTTCAACAAGAACCGACCCCTAAGGGTCCATGGGAACACATTTACATTGATTTCGTAGTTGATTCCCCCCCCACCTCTCAAGGTTGTACAGCAATAATGGTTACCATTGATTCCTTTAGTAAGATGGCCAATTCTCTCCACTACCTGGAATACTTTAAGCCCAAAAGATGGCCTCTGTTTTTCTCAAAGACATTTTCAGACTACATGGTCTTTCAATTACCATTTTATCTGACATAGGATCACAATACACGTCTATATTTTGAAAGAAGCTTTGTAAATTATTAGGCATAGAAAGATCATTCTCTTCTGAATATCACCCGCAGACTAACAGACAGAAAGATTAAATTATACCATGGAACAATACCTTTGTTGCTTCACATCTACTAGACAAGATGATTGGGTAGATCTGCTACCCACAGCCAAATTTGCCTATAACAACGCTGTCCATATCGCTATCAAGATGATTCCTTTCTATTTCTGTTACAGGAATCCACCCAAGACATCTACCCTCTACAGATTTACTACCTTCCAGTATGCCAGCATTAGATTCCTTTCTGGATGTCATTGTTCAATTACATAGTGATGCATATAGTCACCTGGAACAAAGTAAACAAAGAAACAAGTTCTACGCTGATAAACATAGAAGAGAATTCCCTGAGTGGGACGTTGATTCCAAGGTATGGCTCTCCACCAAATATCTTCCTCGCTGGATCTGCCTTCAAAATGGTCACCTAGTATGTAGGTCCCTATGAAGTGATTGCCAAGATCAGTCCAGTGGCCTTCAAACTTTGTCTGCTTTAGAAATGGACGCAGATTCATCTGATCTTCCCTTCTTATTTATTAAGACCTTTCAAACTTGATCGCTAAGATAGAAGAAGGAAACTAGATGTTTCACCTCCCTCAGAAAAATCAGATGAATATGTGTGAAGTCTCAAAAATGTGTCATTGTTACGCTCACCTGGCTTCCGTGGGGACGTTGGGGCGTGTTTGGAGCCCTCCCTCGAACTGGCTCCTCGAAATCACCTTCCCCTTCTGAGAATGATTGGACCTGCGGCTCTGGAGCTGGGTGTTGCTCCTGCGTGAAGAGGAGAGGCAAAGAGAATGGAGTGGGTTATCGTGACTTCCCCCAGCCCTTTCGTGCCAGAATACGGTGGGCAAGCACTTTCCCATAGACACTGTAATTTCGTGATGAACAGCTATCCGTCCTGCTTTCCTTAGCAGTGGCGCGTTGAATGGACCAAGTTACTTCACTGGTCCGTGAGGGTGTTAATCCAGACCAGCTGCGACCAATCCACGTATAAAGTAAGTCTTTAGTATGATTATAGTTCGATTAGAGTGTTTGTATTCCATCTCAAAAGTAATTCTTGCAATGTTTTATTCCATTTCCATAGGTACGGGAGGAGAATCTGGATCGAAGAGGATCCGGAAGACCCTACAGACTGATGGAGTTCCAACAATGACAGGTAAGATGATCTTTATAAGGGAGCTTTAGTCTCTTGTATTATGCGGCCATGCGAATGCAAATGAGTCCTAACCTGTTTGTTCTTGTTTCCTCGTAGGTGTCTGCCAATGACGTAGAATGGTGTCCTGTTCCTCGATGAAGATGGTAGGGGGAAGTCTCAGACTCTGACTGTGATGGAATGGAGGCAAGAAGAAGAGTCCGGCACAGGCCACAACGAGTTGCAGGTGAGAGGCACGCTCCGCGTTGTAGTGACTGGAGCGTTCAGCGATGTAGCGGCTGGCAACAGGTAAGATATGCGCTCAGCGATGTTGAGGCTGGTAAAATGCAGGAGGCGCGTCTGGAGATGGAGCGACCGTCAGCAGGTAAGAAGTGCGCTGCGCTCAGTGATGTTGATGCTGGTAAAAGGCAGGATGCGCGTCCGGAGATGGGAGCGGCTGTCAGAGGTAAGAAGTGCGCTGCGCTCCGCGATGTTGTAGCTGAAGTGAAGATGCTCGCAGAGATCGGCGGAAGAGTGCAGGTAAGAAGCATCCTCAGGAGAGTCTTCAGGATGAGGCTGAGAAAAGTCAGACAGGCACCGGTGAGTACATCGGAGAGCGTTACGCTGCTTGGAAGCAGAATAACGTGAAGCAAGGGCACGTGGATGGGCTGGCCTTATATAGGCTGGTTCAGGCCCCTCCCATTAGCTCCGCCTACCAACTCCACCTTGCCCTTCTTTGGGCCTTTAGCACGTGTCTTCCAGTTCTGATCCATGGCCACGCCCGGCCCAGCTGCACACGCCCTGGGCCTAGAGTGCGCAGAGCACCCTTTAAGATGAGCCTGGCGCTAGAGGTGCCAGGACTGGGTCCAATGAGACCCCGGGAGTGAGAAGGACTGGCCCCACGACTAGTGGCCATGACAGTGATTCACAATACCATGAGGATCCTTACAGTATTTAGTAAACTGAAAAGGATATCCTGTATCTGAAAGGACTTGGGAACCTTTGTCTCATTTGAACACCCATATTTTGCTTCGAAGCTTTCATTTGTCTTATCCCTGGAACCCGGAAAACCCTTGGAGAAGGAGGGGGTATACTGGCATGGCGTAGCATTGGTCCCTCTTGCGCAGATTATTACGTGAATGTGCCGAGATGTCTTTCTAAACAACCGAAAGCATTGATGTAGTTGTTATTCCAATATGGTGCCTGGCGTGTCCTATTAGTAATCTGAAGACGTGCGGATCCCCGGCTGCACAGCTGCTTTTTCCAGCTGAGGGAGTACTCCTGGGCTGGCTGAACTGTCAAAGGGACACACTGTTTCCCTTTAACAGTTCAGTTCAGTTCACTAGCCGCACATGCTCATTGAGCCATGCAAGGCTGGGGGCGTTTTGCTTCGCCAGCCTTGCATAGCTCATTGGAAATGCTGGCTGAGGTACTGCATGTCTGTATGTGCGAGGGGGAGCTTCTACGCCTCCTCGCACCTACGAACAGAACAGCCTGGAGCAGGGCGTTTTAGCCTCCTCGCGCAGGCCCCTGCAGAAGGTACGTTTTATGTTCATTTATTTTTTATTTAAATGTGTATGGATGCGTCTATGCTTGTGTTATGAATGAGTGTATGGTAATGGGTGCTTGTGTGAATGATAGTAATTGCTGTGTGAGTGAGTGTGTGTGTGTGTGTGTGTGTGTGTGTGTGTGTGTGTGTTTGTGTGTTTGTTTGGGTCTATTAAGCTGATTTTGCAGAGTTGGGGTGTAGATGGGGGAAGGAGGGTTGTACAACAAAGGCATTTTAAAAATGCCTTTGTTGCACAATCCCCCTACCCACCTGCCAAAATCAGCTCTCCTTCTGAGGTGCTGCTGAGCCTAGGGGACAGGGATGGTATTTTTTTTACTGGATATCTATCATACATGTCCAGTCAAAAATACCATGCTTTTCCCCCTGATCATGTTGATTGTGTTAGGCACTGTGGGGCCCAGGGGATAGGGATGGTATATTTTTACTGGACATCTATCATAGATGTCCAGTAAAAAATATCATGCCTGTTCCCTGGGCCCCACAGTGCAAATTGCAAACTGTTTGGCTTTTTAGCCATTTTCTTCTTTTAAAAAGTATGCTCTGAAATGCAACATTTTAACCCATTATTTAAAAATAATTCACTGGGGGGAAAACCCCTCGAACCCACCTTGATTGGTTCGGGCTCCCTTGCTGCGCTCGGTTTGTATGACATATCTGGTGGAAATATTTATGCCCCTCCACTTATAAAATGCACCAGCCACCACTGGCCCTTGGACTTTGCTGGGAGCAGGGTGGGGGGAGCCCATGGACTGTGGTGGGAGCAGGGTGGGCGGGAGACATGGCATAGTTGTGGGAGCAGGGTTTGGAGAGCCCAAGTTCTGTGGTGAGGTGGGGAGAGCACAGGGACTGGGCTAGGAGTGGGGTGAGGGAGGCCAGAGACTGTGATGGGAGCAGGTAGGGGAGCCCAGGGACTATACTGAGAGTAGGGTGCAGTGACGGTGCACAATAGTTCACAGCCATTTGTACTTGCTGTCCATTCGGCATTTTTGGGGTGGCCCGGCCTGCCCACATTTTGCTCAGGGGGCTGGTGGGGCAGGCCTAGGCCTAAAATGTTTGAAGTCCACTGCTCTACTGTAATTCCCCTCCTTTTGCTTCCACTGCCTTCTCCTGTATTCCTCGTTATCATTTTTCTGACTTGCCCCTGCATTCCTGTTAATCCCGGATATTGCCAACCTTGCACCAGGGATTTTTCACCACGCGCTGTATCCAACTCCATTACTCCTCTACTTGGAACCAGCTCTCTGCCTTGCCTGTTATTCTTTCCATTCCACTTCTTCTATTCACTCCATTCAGTTATTTCACTGCATTTTCTTAGCACAGAGCAGGTTACCGCGCTCGCCATATTCCATTTTTCCAGATCCTTTTTCCACTGCCCGCTGTTTCTTCCATCCACTGTTTTCTGCCTTGCACAAGTCCTGTTATTCAGGTCTCTTTCTTGCTTTTATCTGAATACCATCTATTGGATCTACTATCAAGACTACAATCTCAAGAACCATAGCAGCCTGTGGACCCTGCCAGTACTCCGCTTTTCCCCCCAGAAGGTTGTTCCTTCAGGGGTCCATTCTAGGTCCTGTCCAGCCTTCATTGTATTAAGGCAGGCATTGTGGCCTATAGTAGGGACAGACCTTTCCTCTTTGATGGATGACAGTCCTCCAAACGCAAAAAGGGAACTTGATATTAAAAAAAAGAGATTATCATCAAACACTTCCATTCAAGATCAAGGTGAGCCAATTGATGACATTCCTGAGAAATATAAAAGAAAACCAAAGAGGGAAGCTCAAGGAGCTCCCAGCAACACGGCACAGAGGACGCTGTGTGCTGTAATAGTAAAATACAGATGCCATAGAAAAATTTGATGAAATCAGATTTCATCGAAGTTAACCAGGGTTCCCAGAGTCACAGAAAAGAATGAGTGATTGATCAAAAAAGGTACCCACTCACCCAGAGTCAGAAAAAACCCAATAGTCCAGCAAAAAGTGCTGGGGAACTCACTAAGGGCCACATTACGAGATGGGCGGTAGCCCATAAATCCAGCGTTAACGATATTAGCGCCACGAATAGCGCTCCGCCGGATCTGGATCCTGCGCAATTAGTGCTGCACCCAAAAAGGACCAGCACTTATACAGCCAGCGCTATTACAGCCAGCGGTAATAGCGCCGACAGCACACATCGCTATTACAGGTGTATCACAACTCTATGCTCGGCAGTATTAGCACCGAAAAACCAGCACTAATACAGCTGAGAATTGCCTCCAACTGGAGGTAAATGAACCTAGGTGCCATGCACACCAGAGGGCTATTTAAGACCCACCCAGGCCCCTAACACTGTTTCCAACACCATGCTGCCATAAACTGGGACAGGCAGCTGCTCGTGCTGCGCCTGTAGCTTGAGATGCAGGACAACCTGGCCAGGGCACAGGGAGTACGGGGTGGGTAGGGGGTGAGGAGGCCAGGGCCAGGCCATCACCCTGGGCCCTCATCGACACCCAGTTGGTAACAGTACCGCCTGAACAGGGAGACTATCCCTGAGCGGCTGGCCACAATACATGAAGAAATTGGGAGCAGGATCAACATCTGTACAGCCGTGCCTCCACTGTTGAAGCTGGTGGCAGTCCTGCAGTTGGGGACAGGCACCTTCCAGCACTCTGTGGCCATGATGCATGTCATGGCACAGTCAACATTCAGCACAGTCCTGGGCCAGGTGCTGGATGCCCTCCTGTGCCATGTCAACCATCACATTGCACTGCCCACCACCCAGGCCAATGACATGAAGCTATGCTTTTATGCCACCAGACAGCTGTCCAATGTTATATCAGCCATCAACTGCACCCATGTTGAGTTGGTGGCGTCCCACGCCCATGAGGCCGTATACAGTAACCGGAAGCACTACCACTCCATGAATGTGCAGGTGACCTGTGGCCCTGACCTCATCATAATCCACTGCGGTGCCTGCTACCCAGGATCCATGCACGACTCCATGGTCCTACGCAACAGCACACTGCCAGGATACATGGAGAGGCACAGAGGACAACAAGCCTGGATAGTGGGTGAGTACAAACCGTGCCAAATATGCACATTGAATCGCAAGACTAAAAAAGGGGAGGGAGATTGCCACAGGAAGCATTGCATGTCAAGATGGCAGCACCCGTGCAGCACCTGCACCATCGACTGGGGCATCCAAGGGTGCATGCACACTTCTACCACACCTGGACACACACATGGTGATGGATGCACACCAGTGCCAACACATTGACACATCAGAACACATGAGCCACAATGCGCCTTGAATGTGGCCCAGCGCAGATCCACATCTGTCCACCAAAGCCCACAACACCCCTTCACACCCACCACCAACACCCCAGCAAATAATCACCCCTGCCCCCATCCAACCTTGTGCCCGTATGATGCACTCAGACCAACAGTATGCATGCCATTCATGATGGCCGTGCCCTCTTCCCCTGACCCCCAGCATCCTGGGAGCATGAGTGCAGCTGGCGCTGGGACTACCGCCTAGGTGTGCCTTGTTGGGATCTCAGTGGCGGTGGTGGAGGTTGAGGCAATAGAGGCTGCTAGCAGTGGAGGCGACTACTCTCCCTCATCTGCTCGGCAAAGGCAGAGAGCCCCTCGCACAGCTCCCGCACCCTCTGGCCAAACCCAATCAGGGAGGCTGCGCAGTCTGCCACTGTCCCAGGCCATCTTCCTTGTGGCCCCTTTGATGCGAGGCATCACTAATGGCCTGCATGTGCTGGCTGTGGGCAGTGGCAATGCTCTCCATTTGCCGCTGCCATTCCTCCATGGCATTGAGGTGCTCTATGACAGCGCCCAAGGCGGCCGTCGGTTGGGCTGGAGAACTGGGACGTTGCCTAGTGAGGCTTACGACTGGGGACCCATATGAGCTGGTGTCGGTGTCTGGCTCCGGGGTGTCTGTGCGTCGCCCCCGTGCTGGGCCCTGTGGGCTTGAGCTGTGCTCCATCTCCAACTGGGCTCTTGGTGGGGTGTTTGGTGGCCAGCGCAGACTGCGGCCTGGTGACGGGGCGCTGCCGCATGGTGCCCGTCACTGCTGGTGCTGCCGGCCCCTTCTTCCTCCAGGGTGACAGTAATCAGGGCTGTGTCCTGACTCTCAGCCTGGACTGCCACAGTGGTGTCCACACTTGCCACAGGTGTGCTCCTGGTAGGCTGGGCCTGTGGGGTAGCCGTGCCTTTGCTGTAGCGGGGAGTGGTGGGATGTGTCTTGTGCTTGGCCGTGGCTTGACATCCACTTTAAGGGGTTGTGGGGCTGGTGGTGGCGGCGGAGGGCACATGTTTAGATTTCCCCGCCACTTCCTCGTCCCCTGATGCCTCCGTTGATGCCTGTGTGCCTGTATCTCAGAATCTGAAGATAATCCCTCTTCTACCTCCTGACCTGTATTCTCAGGTGATTCTTCTTGTGGCTCACCCATCTTCTTTCTTCGGCCTGGCCTGCATTTCTTCTTTTTCTTTGTGAAGAGATAAGGGCGAGCTCCTCCAGAGGCCACTTTGCCTGGTTGCACAACAAGCCAGGCAGTGGAGCCAACCCCTCCAAGCAGGGAAAAAGCCTTGCGGCAGAAAAAAAAAACACTTCCCGTAGCAGTATCCAATCTGGAAGATCTGTAGATGTAACTTTGGCAGGAGTAGAATTAGGAGCTCAGAAGAAGATGAACAAAACCATATCCTCCCATAAGGTCTGGGAAAACAGATGGGAAAGAAGGCATAGAAGAAGAGAAACAGTCAGTGGGAGACCAAGCAGGCACAAAGGGAATGGAGACTGAAGCAGATGGGACAACAAGCAGCAGTAGAAAGGCAGGCATAGGCTAGCAAGTGGAGTGGCAAGCCATGGAACTGAAAGAGGAGGGAGGCAGGAGCAGTAGCAGCAGTGGTTCGGCTAGCAGGGAGAAGAGAGGGAGGAGAGGCAAGCCGAGAACCGGCAAGTGGAAGGAAGGTGAACGAACACCGGCAGCGTCTTACCCGTAGGGAAAGAGGGTTGCAATGCTCCATGCGAGGGACAGGATGCTGGGAAAATGCACGTGGCGGCCATCTTGAGGGAACACTAGACCGCTGGAGTCCTTTAGGTAGAAGGCATGATAGAACCTCAGCAACGCCGCCAGTGTTTCCAAAGACTCTGTCTAGTCATGACACTGTAGGGGACATAGGGGATGGCATTAGGACACATCACATTCTATCACATGTTTTGGCATGCATGGCAGTAATTACAGGGTGAGGGGTGTGGCAAGGGGCTGTTGGACTGATGCATGGCTCTGGCCTGCTTGCATCTGGTAGTGGATTGGCAATGATGATGGCATTTGGGGCGTGTGAATTGTCTGTGGTGGTATGGCAGAGGTTCACTGGCGGCCTAGCCATTGCTTGACTTGCATGCAGGTGATCCCCATGACCAACTGGACTGTTGCACATGGTTATTGAGGGTTGGGGGTCTGGTTCTTGTCACTGCCAGCTACCAATGGGGCACTGCTGTCTCCCGCCATGGCTGTGTGGCGCATAGCGCTTGGATGTGTCCCTCACCACTGCTCTGGCTCCCAGGGGTGACCTAGGTGCACTGGAACATGGGTGTTGTCATAGGTGCATGTGGTCACAATGCCCGGCTCATGGATATTTCCACTGGGGGATGCTATGGTGGGCTGTTTTTGTTACATTTAAAATGGGACGGATGGGGGTTTGACTCGCCTTCTGCGTCCTGGGTGCCAGCGCCCGCCTTAGCTCCTCCTACTCCCTCGATCCCCTCCATGTCAATCACGGTGCTGCATCTTTCCTCCCAGGGCATCAGGTCGAGTGGAGGTGGTGAGACTCCCCCTGTGGCCAGGCTGTCCTTTCGATGCTGGTACAGGAGTCCCCTGACACGCAGGTAATTCCAACGCTTGTGGCAGTCTTCCCCGTTCCGTGGGATGCGGCCGACTGCCAACACCTACTGGCTCACAGCCAGCCAGATCTGGGTGCGCTGCTGGGAGGATGTCGTCTTCTGCCTTGCTCCATATAGCTCAGCATGGTGGGCCACAACCTCATCCACCAAGGAATTTAGTTCTGTCTCAGTAAACTTTTATTTCCTCAGCCATACTTGTGCTGTCTTGCCCCTTGCCCTCTTCTGTGACCTATTGGATGGTCAGGAAGCGTGGATGGCTGACAGGGGCTTGGATTTTGAATGGATAGTGATTTTCAAAATGGCAGCCGCAGTGTCTCCCTTTCTGGTGGTGACACGCTTCCGGCTGGCACTATTATTTTTATTTATTTATTTATTTAACATTTATAAAGCGCTCACACAGCCTGCAGGCACTGAGGCGCTGTTACAGGAATTGTTTGTTTTTCTTAGTTGCGTAATTGTTTTTTTTTTGTCTTAGTTACGTATTTATAACGCGCTTAAACACCCAGAGGTTTCTAAGCGCGGACCCAGGGATCGAACCTGTTGTTGCTTCGTGTCGTCTTGCTTCCAAGAAACGCACGCTGCCGCTGAGCTATCCTCCCGGGTTTAGCACGTGCTAATAGCGCCAATAGTGCTTAACTAGGCTTGGTTTTTGGGTGGTAGCCCTCTTTTTAGCGCTGGTTCCGTCAGGTGCAATTAGCATGCGCTAATAGCGATGGTAGTGCTATTTGCGCTGGGAATTCAAGTGTTAGCCCGCTTTCTGGCACTGGTTCCGTCAGGCGCAATTAGCGTTAACACTAGGGCCGTGTGCGCGTGCGCGTGCCCGCATAATTGTGATGCAGCTCTATTTACGCCAGTGCTCCCGGCGCTAGCACTATTTCAGCTCGGCAGTAATAATGCCCACTTACTGCCCAACTCCTGATGAAGCCCATATTGGGGAGAATTACACACAAGATGGAAATTCTATCTACCCCCAATCCCCCAGACTAGGGGTAGGAGGATCTAATCCATTTCTGGATGGACTTCTGGTTCCAGTTGGCCACTCGGTCAAACCTGCTGGAGAGTCCATCAGCATTCTTAGGTAGGGACCCTGACCTATGCTCTATAGTGAAGTCAAAGCCTTGAAGGCTTATGGACCACCTGAGCAAATTAGGATTTTCCCCCTTCCTCTGCATCAGTCATTTCAGAGGTTGGTGGTCAATTTGAATCCCAAAAGTAGTCTCGTACAAGTATGGCCTAAACTTCCTCAGTGACCACACTATGGCAAAACATTCACGTTCTATTGTTGCCCACCTCTTTTCCTTATCTTTTGGTTTTTTGCTGATGAAACAAGATGGGGTGCTCCCTGCTTTTATCATCCATTTGGCTCAAGAGTGCCCCAATACCTGTATAAGAAGCATCAGTTTGTACAAGGAAGGCCTGGGTGCAATCCGCAACTCTCAGCACTGGAGCTCTGCATAAGGCATCTTTCAGCCCCTTTGTCCATTTCACCTTCTTAGTGGATTTGGGATAAGAAATTGTATTCAGTGGTGCTGCTATTGTTTCATAGTCAGCAGTGAAATTTCTGTAGTATCCTGTGAGACCTGAGAAGGCTCTCACTTGTGTCTGAGTAGTCAGTGTCTCCTAATCTTTTACAGCTTGTACTTTGCTGGGTAAGGGCTTTATTTCTCTCCCTCCTACCTCATGTCCAAGGTAGACCACTTTGCTCTGACCAACTTCGCACTTGCTTGCCTTGATTGTCAGATTGGCCTGCTGAATGGCCTGCAACACCTGTGTCAGATGGGAAAGATGTTCCTCCCAAGTAGGACTGAACATTGCAATATCATTCAAGTATTACATGCAGATGTTCTCTAATCCATTCAGAACATGGTTCGCCAATCTCTGGAAGGTGGCAGGTGCATTTTTCAGTCCAAAAGGCATTACTCTAAACTGGTAGAGACCTTCTGGGGTAGGAAAAGTAGTTTTTCTTTAGCACTGTCGGTCATAGCTATTTGCCAATAGGCTGAGGTCAAGTCAGATGTACTGAGGAAGTTGGCTGAACTAAGTCTGTCCCCCAGTTCATCGGTCCTTGGGAATGGATGGGCATAATTTCTTTAGATTCTTCCTCTGGCACTAGTACAACTGTAGGAGGCCATGGACTGCTGGATTGTTCAATTACTCCAATGACAAGCATCTTATCGACCTCTGTCTTTACGTGATTTCTTACATGATCTGACATCCTCTACCCCCTGCTCTTCACAGGGAAACTATCAGCAGTGTCTATATTATGCTGGCTCCAAGAAGTCAGGCATGATGTTAGTGAAAACAGAGGGGCAAACTGAGTTAACAGAGCTTTGCACTCTCTCTGCTGGTCCAGAGTCAAATTAGAAGAGAGTTGGACTCCTTCTACAGATCCATCTGAAGGGTGTCCCAAAAGAAGATCAGGGATGGGTTCACTCTCCTCTTCTTCTTGATCAGAAGCTAAGAGCAAAGCTCCTTTTTTTGCTCTAGGAACATAGGCCTTCAGACGGTTGGTACGAAAGACATTAGACAGCCTCCTTGGGGTTGCCTAGGTCCAGGGTCGGATTAACCCGTCGGCCATTCGGCCGGGCCGAAATCATGATGAGGCCCTGGGGGCTGGTTCTTGAAGCCCAGGCGTGGGTTTCAGGAACCGGCCCCCACGGCCTCGCCTGATGCGTACGTTTTGTAACGTACGAGATCTGTTGTTTGTGGCCCTGCCGCAGGTCTGCCGCAGATGCAGAGAAAGCAACACAGAAGTGTTTACTTTCTTTGATGAATGCGGTGGGCCGGCGGCCAACTGCTGGGACACCATGGCGCCAGCAGCAGCAGTCAGTGTAGTGTTACAAAACACTGGGAGGGAGCGGCAGGGCTGGGCGGGCGGGGGCTGTCTCAGCTCGGCCTGCTCCCTCCCAGTGCAGGCTAGTGAATTGTATTGGTAACATAATCTCAAGCCCCGCACCCTCCACTGTTGCCCGTGGATGCGGGTTATATACGGTCTACATGACTGCAGCACCATGTGGCAGTGAAGATGATTAAATCAGAGGACTTGCATCATCATAGGTGCGTGTATTGGGAAGGTGAGCGAGTGGCCGTGGCAAAAAGCAGGAGGCTACGGTGGTAGAATGAGAAACAGGAGAAAAGCTTGGAAGGGCTGATGAACGGAGAGAGGGAGTAAATGGTGGAAAGTAAGAGGAAGGGTCGTGGAGTGAAATAAACCATGCAAATAAAATGAAGAGTAAAATGGAGAGAGATCTCTGATGTGAGGGGGCACAGAGATGTGGAGGGGAGATAGTGCACACTTTCCTTCAGCTCACTCATTTCCCACCCTCTCTATGAGTGCCCCTTGCCCCTGCACCCTGTCCCTGCTCCCACTCATGACCACTGCCTAGTTTGTCGCCTTAGCAGTCTGAGGCTCTGAGCAAGGTTTCCACATCCCGCTGCCCTGCCTCTCTCCCTCTCTGAACAGAACTAGGAGTGAGGCAGCGAGGCAGCCACTCGCCTCCTTAGACTCCACAGAAGTGCTCCCGGCGACCTCCCTTCGCCCATCGCTGTGTAGGAGCGTCGTCCCCGGCACGGGACCCTCAGCCGCCGGAGCCCTGGGTGACAGACAGTTCAAGGGATGTTGTTGCACGTGCATCTGGCGACTTCATGACTTCTCAGCTGAGGGTCTTTTCAGGCTAGTGTCGGCGAGTGACCCTTCCAGCAGGCCAGCTCCTCAGGTAGGGGTCCAGATGCGCAAGTCTGCGACCCGGCAAATTGACTTTGTTGCATGCACTGTTATATTACGATGTGCTATGTTGTATTATGATGTCCTGTGACATGGCCCCGTGAATCCTGTGTATGAAACATCCAGGTCCAATTGGGACCAACTTTCCGTTCCAGGCAGCTCTCCGAAACCTTAGAACTATTGAGTTGGCCAATAGTACGATCTGCGATTTACAGTGCAGAGAAACCAGAAGGTCGTAAACAAGCGCTATGCCTTCTTTTCTTTTGTACTGTGTTGTAGGTTTATATGCCGACATAACGCTGAGTTGCCTCTAGGGAACTTTATTCTAGAGTCATTTTGTCTGTTGCCTCTGTGTGCAGATGTGCACACAGTTGTTGTTCTATGCACTTGTGTCTCTTTGGCCTTGTTGTGGTGTTATTGTGTGGGGAGTGTCATTGTACTGGTTTACTATAGCAATGGCACCTGACCTGTCTGGTTGATGTGTCGAATGCGACTGGCTCCTTTTGAGGCTGAGAGGCTGTAATGGGGTATAGCCATATCCACAAACAGCCCATCTGTGCCAATGCCCCTCTGGGCATGCACAGCTGCGTAATACTGGCATGCATCAGTGTGATGAGTGTGTGTCATTTAGTGCCCTCTCACCTCTATCACAGAAGAGTACTAGAAGGTATTCCAGTCAATAACTTCACTCTTCCAACATCAATAAATTCAGTACCATTAAGTTGGGTAATTATTACAGCGCTTAGAAGTGGACGGAGTCCATCTTGAAGTGCTATGTAAAAACCTGTCTAATTACAGTACTAACCTCATAGTGAAGTAGCTCATCAAACCGGCTCACATTGGCCAAGAAGTGGTCTACTTTGACCAAAAAAACCTGCCCCACACCAGCATTTTTGGTTCGGCAATGGAGGACACTGCACAGGGGCAGTGAGTACTGTGCTGTGGGGGAAGGGTGTTGCATGCTTACTGTTGCATGATTGGGTGAAAGAGCATCATCATTCAAGCCACAAACTGTGCAAAACCTCCTTGTTCCGTTGCCAGTGCCTTCATATGAATCCACATAGAAGGATAAATAGTTTAGTTATGTTGGAACATACACAGTTGGGAATAGCATGTAATTTTGTTACTACCTACGAACATACTTGCATACATAGAAGTAATAGCATGTATTTATTATGCACATGTTTTAGTGAAATGAGTTTCCATTCAATTTCATTTGGGGCAGCACAATGGCAGCCATGGGGTAGAATTCGAGCAGGGATAGCAGCTTTCAGCAATACATGGACCAGAAGAGTGGCATGGGTGGGGGTGGGGCAGAACGGGGGCAAGAGGCAGCATGAAAATGTGTTACAGTGGTAATGCAAGCACATATTGTTAAGGTCGGTACAGGTTGTATGTTATCACTTTCTCAAGCATTTACACAAAACATTACATGCAACAGACACAGGAACCCCCCATGAGTAGCTTTTTCTGTAAAGTCGTGAATTGACGCAATTCACAGATAATGGTTTGGGGCCACTTTTTTGAGGCGAAGCGTGGGCCACTTTTTTTTGGGTGTCCGGGCCTATTTCTTGTCCCAGTCCGACCCTGCCCAAGCCAACCAAATAATTGACCTCTCCCAAGTTTTCCTACAACTTTGAAGGGTCCTGTCCACTTATCCTGTAAAGCTTTGGGCTTTACGGAAATCATCACAAGTACTTGCTGGCCTGGAGTAAACTCCAACATGTTAGCTTTCTGGTCATGCCAATGTTTGACCAGGGCTTGATCTGCTTTCATGTTTTCAGTGGCCTCTGTCATTATAAGTGCATCCTTTTCCTAAGGCCTTCACCAGTGATGTTCACTGGTTTAGAAGGTGAAGAAGCCTCCAGGCCTTCTTTAATCAGGACCAAGGGGCCTCTGACTTGATGACCATAGAGAAGTTCAAAGGAGCCAAAGCCCACTCCAGCTTGAGGTACTTCTCTATATGCAATAGGAAGCCATGGCAGTAGAAGGTCTCACTTCCTGCAAAGGGGTTCCTCTAAAGCTCCCATCATGCTCTTCCATGTTCGGTTAAACCCCTCTACTAACCCATGTGTCTGCGAGTGGTAGGCAGTTGAGAACTTGTAGGCGACTCCACAGGTTTTCCACATGGCCTGCATGTAGTGGCACTTTAGATGTGACCCCTTGTCAGAGACTACCTCCTTAGAAAAACCTACGCTGGTAAAAATACCAAATAGAGCCTTGGCAAATGCTTGAGCAATGACCGCTCTCCTGGGAATGGCCTCCATGTACCTAGTGGCATGGTCCACTACATGACCAACAATGTTAATCCCAACTCTCTCAAAAGGAATTCCCACAAGTGGGAGAGGCACCAGAGGTGCCACATTATTGGCTCCACTTTTATCAGACATCTGGCAAGTGGGGCAGCATTTGCAGTATCTATTTACTTCAGCACCCATCTGAGGCCAGTAGAAGTACAGCGAGAGTCTCTCTTTGGTCTTCTTAATGCTTAAGTGACCAGCCAGCGGGACCCCATGTGTTAACTGCAAAAACAGAAATCTAACTCCTTGGGATACCACCAGCCTTCTGTTGTCCCATGTGCTTGACTCTGCAAGTTCACTATACAGGAGACATCTCCCCAGCTTTCCCGGGTCTTGCCCTTCAAGCTGGGACGCTGCTTGCCTGTGCAAGCCTTCATGCGAGGGACACTCTATTTGCCCCCGACTAAAGTCTGCCCTAGAGTGTCCATCTTCTGCAAGTAAGGTCTACAGATCAGGATGGTCTTTAGGATCCAGATATTCAAAACAGGATTGCATTGCCTCCACTTCTGTTTCACCAGTAGGTGGGTCTTCTGGGGATTCTGTTTCATTTACCCCGGGCTGAACTGGACGTGGGGGTCACAGGGTTGACCCTTAGCTTTTTGGACACAGAAGCTCTTTTTTTTTTTGATGGTCTGGGATTGAGGCCCTTTCTCACTTTAGAGACACTGATTTATCCTTGGTCTCAGTGGAGAGGTATTTTAAAATTGCCTTTTTGGCCTTCCTTGTCTGAGCCCTTTTATTTTTACGAGGGAGCTCAACTGTGCTAGAAACAACACCCACGTCCCATAGGTTGTTGCCCAACAGCACAGTTCCTGGTACTTCTGACTGGACATTGACAGACATTCTGACACTCATATCATTGCACTTTATAGTGAAAGGCATTACAGGGAGAATTTGGATAGGACCTCTTGCAAGTTTGGTGGGCCTCAGAGATGCCTTAGCTACATCTTCTGGGTTGAGCAAACTCACTCTCATCTACCACTGTGATGCTGACCCCAGTGTCTCTAAAGGCAGGGGTCGCCTGACCATTAATGAGTACACTGTCCTTTAAAATATTCTTTAGTATTATCTGGAATGGAATTATAAATATCCTGGCTTTGTTGTTCCCACGACCCAAGAGACACTAAAGTAACTCTAGCCTAAACTCCAATGGGTTCTTGAGCTAGAGAGTTAAAGTTGGCACCTGTCATAAGAGCTTCTCCCTCTTGGGTGAAGGCTAAGGAGACAGATGGGATACCTAAGGGTTTACCCGTGCATGTGGGATCACCTTTCACATGGTCGCCAGACCCACAAATCACACATTTACCAAAGATTTTCTGGAATTGGAGTTTCTGGTAACCACCCTCTGGTTTGGCTCCAGAGCTGCCACTAGCCCTATTGAGCTTATGGGGGTTCTTGTGTTTGTTACTTTTGTGGGCCTCTGTGGATGGGGGAGTTCTCTTTTCCTTCCTTCCTGTGCTTCTTCCCCTCCTCCTTTTTGTGAGGAGCCCCAGAATCCATGTGGGTGGCCCTGTTGGCTACCCACAAGTCAGCAGCAAGTGCTAACCTATTGGAGTTTCTCCTTTAAGTCAGCAAGGTGCTGTCTCAGTTCTGGGGAACAGGCATCAAAAATGCTATCTAGAATGAAGAGTCTTCTCATGCCATCAAAAGTTCTCACTTTATGGCCTTCAATCCACCCATCTAAGTTATTCAAAGATGAGCATACCCAGGTTGCCCACACAACGCGGAATCCTTTTTCTTATGGTCCCTAAACCTTTTTAGATATTGGGCAGGAGTCTTCCGATATCTAGCTATCAGAGCTTGCTTGACCAAGCTATAGCTCCTTTTATCAGCAACAGGATATGATGAGATATGACATTTATAATGCACCTATACACAACTACAGAAGCAAATCACCGCCATTCTGGAGGAGCCTAGAAAGATCCCATGGTGCAAGTGCACTATCACTTACTTCTTGCATTTCACAAGAAAATTCAAAAGCTTTGAACCAATCAATTATATAATTCTTACCATCATATGAACTCACCAAATCCTTAGGTAATTTATGCTTAGGAATCCTGGAAGCATCAGCCCAAGAAGACCCTGAATGGGAAGAAGAGTTACTGAGAGACAGCCATCTCCTATCTAACTCATGTTGCATCTCTTTCTCTCCGAGGCCTTGACTAATTTCCTTTTGTCTGAGCTCAATTTTTTTATTTTTCAGTTGCAAATTCATCTCAATGATTTTTGCTTTTTGTTTCTCAGTTGCCAAATGTACTTCATCAGGTAAGGGAGAGGGTGATGCAGGCCGGGGGTCTCAACAGGAGGGGGGCGCTGTACTGTCACAGGGTCCTGCAATTCTACATCTGCTCCCAAATGTGACCTCAAATCACTCTGCTTCATCCTCCTCTCTCAAATCAACGTCAGTAGGATACTTAGGAGATCTTGGTGTACTTTGGGACATCTGGCGTCCATCAAGGTTTGAATCGATTCTGGTTTGTTTTCTCTACAGCTAAGGCCTCTTTCATTACACAATTCCTTTAGCGTGTTTACTCTGAGGATGGTAAGTGCCTCCTGCTTGTAGATGGATCCCTCACTGTACCCCTGCCTAAAGTCTCCTCCCAGCTGGCCAAGGAAAGGCAGACACTGCCTGATCCTGACCTTGCGGGTCGTGTACCGCGTGAGGATCACCTGGGAGGAAACGGGGCACAGGGAGGTGAAAGGATCCTGTGGGATAAGACTTGGTATCCTCATTTGAAATGGACTAACCTTTCATATATTCCAAAACATACAATGGCTTATTGTCATTATAATATGTATGATCCTCATATTAAGTTGAGAAATACGAGCAAATGGGATGCAACATCTTTAAATATCCCATTTAAGGAAGAACCAGTTACACCTCACGTGATTTAACATCTTCCTTACTCCCAAAGGAATGGAGAAAGGAAATCTGTAAAAGGTGGCTTGAGTGAACTGCCTTTCCCTACTGTGATTACATATCATGAGGTTTCTTTTAAAATCTGTAAAAAAAATAGTTCTAAAGTCAAGAATAGTAAATTACTATTTAGAACTGATTTTGTTGCTTGTGACTCCACAAGTCCCATAATCCCAGGAGTACTGGAACAAAGAGGGCTGGGGAGCAGTGCAGTCCTGAAGGGCAGGCAATTATGCTTAACAGCCCACACCTAATAGAGGCTGGAAGGCTTAAAATGCTCCCTCAGGTGCAGGCCAGTAGAAGTAGAAGCAGTCCTGGTTGGAGAAAAAGTAGCAGTTTTATCAGCAGAAGTACCTGCTGGGGCAGAATGAGGTGGCAGAGAAAAACATAGTGCTGGAGAAATCCACAGAAGTGTGAGTAAAAAGGGACACCAGGATTTATCATCTACTTATTCCAGTTTCCAATCCTGAGTTGGTCCTTTTTCCCCAAAGTCTGGATTGCAAAGATTGCGCAGCGGAAAGCGTGAAGTCTGAAAGCTTTCCCACAGGTGGACCTAATTGCAGAGTTTTCACAGCGAGAAGTGTGCAGCAGACTGGTGTGCTCCAGGGGGTCCTGGTGAGCCAAACTCTGTGCCTGTTGGGTGGAGCCAAAGGCAGCTTGCAGAGAGGAGCGTGCCTGGTCAAGAAAACATCCGTGGTAGAAGCCCTGCAGCCTGTGACAGAGGCCGAGGAGGTGAGTGTTGCCACACTTTCTCAAGCCTTAAGGCTGTGCAGGAGGGCAACTGTAACCAGTTGCTTTTCACTCGCGAAGGAGTGATACTGGATAAAACGGACAGGAGCGTGTCAGACATTCGAGTCAACAAATGTAGCACTCGCGTAGAAGCGAATACGCTGGGGAAGGAAGTTTAAACCTATTACATTTTCAAAACAGCTTAAACAATGTTAAGAGTGGTCACCTGCACTTAAGTGACTGTAAAACAAATAGCAAGCCTTGGTAAAGACCTTTAAAGGTAGAGCTTGTACATGAATGACTGCTGTGGGAGATCCAACTATTGGTCAGGAACGTACATTGTCAAAGGCAATAGATTGAATTGGAAGATACTTGGTTGGTGGCTCAACAAAAGAGAAGACTGTTTAAAGAGTAGCCCTAGAAGAAGGGTGGTGTTAAAAAGTAGGCAAAGACATCACTTGTCCAGCAGAGCTAAAATGGGCCTTAGTGAAATTCTTGTCTTCATTTTAACGTTGTACAGAAATGTTAAGAGCTCTTTAAAGTTGAAGAAGTTGTTGAGTTTAAACACAGAAGGGTGTGGTATACATGAAGTAGTTAAGTCTGTCAAGAGAGTGGACCAGACAGAAGCAGAGGTAGAAGACTGGGAGTGGATCACCCCCGTGGAAGTTGAAGCTGTTGTATTTATGGTGCCGAGAGAAAAGCATTTTGAACAAAGCTTTACGTTTCATAGTGCTAAGAGAAGAGCAATGTGAGAGGAGAAGTTGGAACTGTTGTGTTTCATGGTGCCATGGAGAAAAGCACTGAGAGAAAAGTCTTATATTTCAGAGTGCCAAGAAGAAAGCCCAGTGAGGCACATCTTGTGTTTCATGGTGCCAAGGAGGGAGAGCACTGTGGCAGTTTCTGAGGAAGTTGGAGGGCTTCACTTCATGGTGCCAAGGAGGAAGCAGTGTGAGACTTTGAGTCAAGAAGTTATTTTGTCACCTGGCACTGCAAGAGGAGCAGTACAATTTCTGTTTAAAAAACTTCTTGAACTATATATCTCCTGGAGCAGACAGATCTTCTCTGGGTTGAACTGTGAAGTGTTGGAAGTTTAATCAAATCCAAATAGACTTTACCAGGACTGTGTTGGAACTTTGTTTCAACCTTGGATTTAC
Organism: Ambystoma mexicanum; assembly: GCF_040938575.1. Lineage (NCBI taxonomy): Eukaryota > Metazoa > Chordata > Amphibia > Caudata > Ambystomatidae > Ambystoma > Ambystoma mexicanum. Next base: position 1,382,944,280 of record NC_090929.1, on the reverse strand, counting down.
TTACTATTTTGTGTTGAACCTGACTTTGACTTAAAACTTGTGGTGGGGAAGAGGAATTCACTCAGTTTAAGACCATCCAATTCAAAGGTGTTACACATATACACGTGTTTAATTTACAAATTGCCATATACTTTCTTGTTTGTTATTGTAGAAGTACGAGGGCCAGTAATGTTATTTTAGAGTGTTTTTCCTTAGTTTGTTTAGGCAGGACATCCCTGTTCGAGTAGAGCAAGATAGGTGTTGGGTTTTTAATTTTAGTTTAATAAAATGGCATTGTTTTAAAAACTCTCTAAATTGTGTCCGCTCTCACATTTCTGACCCCTCATAATATCCATACTGAAATACAATTTCCTTACAGCCAGAACTCTTGGAAAACACTCCTAGTGGATGGTTTTCCGGACCTCTGGCGTCTCTGCTACTCAGTGTATCTCAAACTACACAGTATGCCACCAGTGCAAGACTGAAGAAGACTGTGGGCAGTTAACAGCTGGACACCAAAATACTTTGAAAAATTATTGGGTTTTTAATAAGACCATATTGGTTACAACAAAGAAATCGGCTTCGTTCAGCAAATCATGAATTGAAGTTCCTCCTTTGTTTTCCTGCAGGGAAGTAGGGCTTTTCGAAGATTCTTCTTTCTTCCTTTCTAGTCTTCAGTCTAGTAAGCACAGCAGTATTCCAGTCCTTCTGCACAGCGTTCTTCCTCCTGTAAAGTAGTCCACATGACACAATGTAACATAGGCATTGCCTTTTATACTTCCTTCCCTCCCTTCCCACCAATCAGCAACTTTTCCCTGAGGGGTACTGTGAAGGATCACGCTGGACAGGTTTTTGCTCTTAAATAAGAAATAGTCTTTTAGTGACTTAAAAGAAATAAAAAAATAAACAGGACCTCACGTGTCCAGTATGTAGTCCAAAATTCAATCAAATATGGGCTTTTTTATAGGGTAAGGCACAAATCGGGATTCAGTCCTCATATGCCCAATGGAACGCTGCAGCTTCCTTTTCACCTCGTCTCTCTTCTGAAAAGGAAGGGGGAAGTGTCCGTTAGTCCCTCATCTCTTTCTGCTTTAAATAGGGGCTGGAGTCCCCTCATCCAATCAGTGCTTCCCCTAGGCCAGGCAGGGCTCCCTCCTCCGAGGAAGCCTGATAAGCCCCCCCCCCCTCCAAGTCCCACCCCCTTCTTTCTGGAGTGCTAACCGCCATGATGGAACCGGCAACAGTGACTCGAGGGGACTGCTTTCTATGGTGCGGTGTGTTGGAGTTAGGGGTAAACCATTGTATTTACAGGTTGCCTCCTGTTCCCACGTTCTGGTTTTCAACGTATTTTCCGACTGGCATGCAAATGACAATGCATAAGGGTTGCACTCCCTTCCCCACATTCATTTAACGTTGCAGCGTCCCGCTCATTTTGCTACAAGGTTTACGGCATCTCTCGTCCCCAAGAGCCGTTTGTTACCTCGGTCCAGTGATATAAACCTCGCCCCGCCATTGCTCTCAGCTCGCCCCTCATTCTGACTTTCCCTTCCGAGTTTGCTGTCTTTTCCGACTTTCCCCATGTTTGTGGCTGTCTATGGTCTGAGTTCCTTATCGTTTAGGTCACGGTTTCCCCAAGTAGGCTCCTCCTCCACCATGACTGGGTATTCCATTCTGGCCTCTTCCATGCCCCACCAGATGGTTTCCTTCTCTTTCTTTACTGTTCCTGTCTTCTTTGAAGTTATAGTGGGTTCCCAATCTCCGTATTCCCCGCCGAGCCCCTCTTCATGGCCGAGACTCTCACAGGAACCAATCCCATGGCTCCCCTCTGTCCCACTTCCCCCTCTCTTTCTGATCTGCCAGCCGGCCGCCATGATGCTGGATTGCTTGACCGCATGGGTTTCGGCGTTACAGATCCGACTTCAGCAATCAACCTCAAGTCAGCGTGCCGCTGCGTGGAGGCGCGGCACTGCTCTTTGCCCATCTGAGGTATGTAGTATAGCCAGGGTCAGTTTCGACCTTTGATTTGTGCTGGGAGGTTATAGGATGGTTGACTATCAGAAATGATGCAGGTATAGTCTTGTTGGCATTGGGTGCACGTTTTTCAAACCTGTTCTGTACTGGTCGGCGGTCACCAGCTCCTATTCTTATTGCTGCTGGCGTTTTTCCAAGCGTGTTCCTAACTGCTGCCTGCTTTTCGAAACAGCACCCCTGCATAGACTCGCTCCACATGCTGTCCAACCCGGTGGCTTCCCCGTTCTTGTCGACTCGTAATGGAAACGTCTTCATGGTTACGGCCGTCCGCAAGTTGTTAGCTTCGAGCTGGTTACAGAGACTTACTCTTAGGTGTACATGGCTCCAATTTTTAGGTTTGTCTGAACTACCAAAAGGTTTGGTAGCAATGGACGTGCAGCTAGGCTTAGTCTAGGAGGGAGAAGGCCTGTAGTTGAGTACAACGATCTTTGAGCACACTTATAGGCAAGCAAACACTTATACACTTTAGAATTATAAAAATAGGCTTATTTATTATAGATATCAAGGCAATGTTAAAATCGAGACAGTTCAGTTAAATAAAAATAGTTCACATAGATATACATACACTAGATATTTTCTGTTGTAATACTCAGTTTCAGTAGTAGACCTTAGATGAATTACAGTAGAGTAGCTTAAGGTAGAAAATCCTTCATCCACCAAGATTTACAGAAATAGCAATACCGGTAGGTTAACAACTTTAGGAAAGCCTTGTCTTCCCTATCTTTGGGATGAGTGTGCCAAAAAGTCAGATCGAGACACTGGTGGACTAGTGACCCTTGGGCGGCATAACAAAGGAATGCAGACACTGTCAAAGTAGTCAAAAAGCAGAAGAATCGTTTTCATAACAAGTAAGTAATGTGATTTGATTTAGAGGGTCCAGGGGGACTAGGTAGGGCACCTGAAGGATTTCAGCCTCTAGTATGGATGTCCTTAGGTCTGGGAGAACACAGTTGGGTCGTCCACTCCGACGTGACTCAAGAAGCTCAGGAGGAGCGACCAGCAACAGAAAACCTGCCTAGGTAAGTACCCAGGCGTTAGACAGTAACTACTATGATGAAGTAGAGCATTGTCACCGGCGGGTACCACAGGTAAGACAGTAGCTCTGGTTCAGGTATCTGGCTTTGACAGCTGGATGAAGAACTTTTAGCGGGAGCAGGTCGTCAGACGTGGTCACATGGATGCCCAGCAGACGCTCTTCACAGCACTTGGTTGTGCAGGCTCGACACAGGCTTCAGAACAGCGACAGTTGTCACCTGGCAGACTTTCGTCCTTCTCTTGGTGCTCAATTCTTCTGAGGGGGCTTCTCTGATCAGGATGCAGTCTCTATAGGCCCAGACAGATGCCTATAAGTTTGCAGCCGGAATGGCACTCGACGAGCCGATACATCACAGAAGTGCCAGAGGTCCCAGGGTATTCAGGTATTGTAGGCCTGGAAGGTTGCAGCACTTCGTGGGATGGCTCAAACTGTAGCTGGTCTTGGGACTGGTTCGGCCCACCAGTCCAAGGGAGGAAGTCGCCTAGTCTGGATATTCCCTGTCGCACAGAAGAAAGGGCTGGAACTGCATCGGTCACTCAGTTGACTTAGCAGTCGCTGGAGGTGCTGGAATGTTTATTCCAGTGGTTGACTCTGGCTTCACTATCAAGACCCTCACCTTTTATGCAGGATCCCAGCAAATCAGCATGCATGAAACATTCAAACTGTAGGTGGTGTGATGAATCCTTTCGATCCCTCACTAAACCCCTGCCTAATGTCTCCTCCCAGGTGGCCAGGGAAGGGCAGACACTTCCTGATCCTAACCTTGGGGATGGTGTACTGCAGTAGGATCACCTGGGAGGAGATGAGGCCCAACGTGGTGAGGAGATCCTGTGGGATGAGACACAGTGTTTGTCCTTTAAAAGGGAGAAAGTTTTAAAGTTGCCAAAAACAGTTAATGGCTTATTGTCATGATGGTGTATCTGAACCACATATACAATCTGTGACTGGGGGCACCAATGCCGTGAAACCTGAACTGACAGTAACAGCAGAAAGACCGTTCAAGGTTCTTTCAGATAAAGATCCTCCATACTCCCAAAGGTATAATGGAAAGGAACTTAAAACAATTGCTTTAAATATACTACCTTCTTCGGTAACAACACATTCTAATGATTCATCCTTAAATAACCTCAAGGCAAATAAATCTACCCTTAAAACAAAGAAGTTACTGAAAATGACTGGGAGGCGTGGCTACAAGGCCATGGAATAGGACGTGCTACCGAGGTGCTCCTGCTGATCCTTAACAATCCTGATGTTAAAATATGCTCTGAGCGCGCTGAGACGTAACTTTGGAACTGCAGATGCATGAAGATACAGGGCATGCCAGGATAATAATTATGGAGTGAATTGTAGCATATGCTGGAAACCGAGAGCTCGAAGTATTGTAGCACCTCATCGGAGAAAGAAACAAGAAGGCGGCTATGGGCGAACAAAAGAATGAGCCGCTGAACAGCAGCATGATATGAAGAGGGACCATGATACACTCAGGATGTGATTAAACCCAGACTGGCAGCCGGTACAGGATTGGCAGAGGTTGACAGTGTGTGTGGGTCTTCGCACGGTGCTGACCGACACAAGTGCCCCAGCGGGAGCGGGACTGCGGGCCAGCCGAATGAATCAAAGCAGCAGAGCATATGCGATGGAGCTATGGTGCCAAGTCTCACACATCAGGGCTCCTGATACAGAGGGAGCCACGCAGAGCGACATAGGTAATATCTCTTCCTAGCACTGTTCTATCTGGCCCCCCTGGACTGTATACGTAAAGAAGGGACCATATATGAAGCGGCCGGCGCATCAACAAATGTTGTGAAGGTGGATAACAGAGCAATGAGGGACACTGGTGATGGCACCCCGTGTATGAGTGCTCGGGCTCAGAGACTGTATATAGCTCTGAGGTGGAATCTCTCAGCTAAATACTGGAGAGATACAGAGGAAACATTGTACGGTGCAACATTATCAGGCTTGCGGAGAGTGCAGCCACGAGCCTTGGAAGCAGTGAAATTGACAAAGCACAGATTGCAATGTGTTCGCACGTTTAGCGAAAGCCTAGATGATGCACAGCACCGGTCATGGTGGTTACATGAAAGAACTGACCTCGAGGGCTGCGAAAACACTGAATGCTCGCTGAGCAATATAACCACTGGATGGTGGCAAGCAGAGCGCATGGAGAGAGCAAACTGATTATATATCCATATATGGAGAAGATGAGATTATGAACAAGAACGGCGGTCCAGCTTACACGTGGCAGAACCTGCAGTGTGTAACCGGAGGTGTGTAAAGGACACAAAATGCAGCGAAGTCCCATACAAGGCGGATGCCTAGGTGATACATGACACTTGGCAGGCCGGGTACATAAAGGATATAGCCACGTGTGAAGTGGAAATACTGAACGCTCACCAAGAGTACAGCCACTAGAGGGCTGAAAGCAGTGCACCAAAGGGCGCCCAAGAACCACAACATCAGAAAATGCAGAAGGAACTTTGATGAAACACGGGAGACCAGCCCGTGTGAGGAAAGGCACTGTAGAGCGTATCCAAAGGAGTAGTCTGAATCATAGAGCTAGCTAATACGGCCCTGTCATACGGGCCCCTTGCCACAAGAGGAGTACTGAGGAAACAACAGAGAAAGTGAGAGGCTTAGAGGCAAGTACATGGCCCGGCAAGGGGTATGGGCACAGAAGGCGTAAGCACAACAGGAAAATCACTCAACACAGTATCGCAACACACAAAAGACTGCACTACGAAAAATCAACAGAGGTGGACTAACCCCAGAAGCGCAGGTTAACACAGAGATACCAGCGAAGAAGAGAGTGTATCCAATATAAATCCGGTGAACCTGCCACAGGTGGCTTAACACAGACCCTCTCTGTGGTAGGCTAGCGCAGGTTGGGTGCAAGCAAATTGCGGAAAGAAGTAACGGACTACACAGGCCAGATCGCACAGTGATCACAAAGCAGTACGGATGGGTGATCAGAGGTAGGGGAAAGGTTGATGAGCTTGGGAGGATAAGAAATATTGTGAACCTACCATCAGACCTAGAAATACCTGCTGGTAAGCACACAGAGAAAGGAGGACATATGTGAAGCACAAAAAAACATTTATGCTCCCCAATATAAGGAATAGCGTAGGGAGACACTGAAAGAAGAGTGTGAGGAGAGGGCAAAGGGCAAGGCCCGGAAAAGAGTGACTGCTGAAAGAGCTGTTATACCTACAGCAGAAGTACTCCCCCCACCTCAGCACGGTGATAGCCAAGTGGCAGCACCACGTGAACTGGAGCAGAAAGGAGTGCTGCAGAACGAGGAGGCATGACAATTGCATCTAAAGCAAGTAAGACCAAAGGGAAGCAGTCATCGTTAGAAGCATTCGCCAAACCCACTCAGCTGACAGACGTTGCAAAAACATCAATGCAGGACGCACGTGAAAGTGTAACACAGAAGCGAATGGACCAGCAAATACTAGAGGCAATAACAGAGCTGAAGTCGGCGCTGGAATTCTAAATTGACACAATGAGTGAGTATAGATGTGAACCTCTTGAGACAGGATGTTAGAGCACTGACGGAACGCACTGGGGTATTAGAGAAGGAGGTGAAGGCAAATACAAGCAGTTGCAAAGAAACTTCTCAAGAAGTCTCCATGCTGAAGCAACAGGTGCGAAATCTGGAAAATAGGGCGGAAGAAGCATAAGGTCGGGCACAAAGGAATAATGTGCAGATAATTGGGCTCCCAGAGGGCGAGGAAGGATCGAACCAGACCAACTATGTAGAAGACATGCTTTTGTAGGAAATAGGAGATGGCTCTCTCACCCAAGGGTTTACTGTAGAAAGAGCGCACAGGGCCCTAACAAGGAGACCACCGCCTGGAGCCCCACTCGGTAATTGCCAAGATATTAAACTATAAAGACAGAGAGAGAATCCTAGAACACTTCCGGAAAGGAGGAACGATTCACCAGGCATCGGCATCCATCACAGCATATCTGCATTATACCTTTTTGGTTGAAAAACAAAGGATGAGCTACAGGCCTGTTAAGAAGAGGTTACCTGCAGCTAACCTCAGATATATGTTGCTGTATCTGGCGAAGATGTTAATGTTAAAGGACATTTGTACCGCGCACTATCACCACCGGAGTGGTCCCCTGGCGGCTCTGAAAGAGGAGGGGAGGTTGAGTTAGTGGGAGGAGGCAGGAAAAGTGCAAGAGAGCAGTGATGTGCTGTTGGCGCCCTCAGCCCGGTGGGTCCGTTGGCTGGGCCTGGGGTGTTTGCTGCCGGTAGTCGTCGTGTAATGTTGTGCAAGACTATGCGTGTTTTTGTTTTGTTGTTGCAATGTAGTGAAGTTTGTGCGGTTTGTTGTGCTGTAGATTTTGGTTGTGTTTGGTTTGGAGTTTGAGAGGTGTATGCAGAAAGGGAAATTGTTAGTAGGGTTGGTTAGTTTGCGTCTCTATGCTGAATTGAGGCGCTCGGCTTGCGCAGTCTCCCCTGGTGCGGCTCTGTCCTGATCTGGGTCCGACTGGCATACAAGGTTCCTTACTCCTCTGGCCCCCACCTCTAACATGCTCTCTCATAGCCCCCCTTATCCTCCCTTCATTATCCTGTGGCCAGTGCACCTGCCAATGTCAACCTCTCAGGTAGAGTGGTGATTTCCAATATCTCGACAATTCCACACCACTGTGGTACCTGGCGGTAACTAAGGGACGAGCGAAAGTGTTGGTGGGATTGTCTGGGTGGTTGGCTCAGTCTTCGTGCGTGTCGCCTGTGTTCCAGTCTATCCGGTGTCACTCGTCCAGGTGCCATGGGAGCTACCCTCTCGGGTCGGGGATGTCCTTTCCGGATTAGTCATCTTTTTTCCAGTTTCTGTTTCCAGATTTAGTCTGTGGTGTTGAAGAGCCAGGTTTTTAGTGATTTCCTGAATTTTAGGTGATCTTCAGTGTTTCTTATTTCTTTTGGGATGTTGTTCCAGGTTTTTGCGGCTAAGTGGTAGAAGGAGGTGTCGCCAAGTTTTTTCTTAAGGTATGGTTTGAGTTCCAGGCGGATTTCGTTGCTTGATCGAAGGGGTCTCGTTGGTTTGTAGACTGTTATTTTCTTTTGTAGGAATTCTGCTCCTTGTCCACTGATTGCCCTGTGCGTTATGCACATTGTTTTGAAGGTGATGCGAAGTTTTACTGGGAGCCAGTGTAGTGTTTTTAGGGCTGGAGTGATGTGGTATCTTCTGGATAGTTTGAGGAGTAGAAGGAATGGAATGTTTAAAGGTAACACATAAATGGGTTTTAAAGGGTTGGGTTGAAAGGAAAAAAATTGACGATAGAGACACTTATTTTTCAAAGGAAACTCATTCAGTTTTATATTACAGACGGGGAGAAAGAGAACCCTATAAATACCCGGAGAATTGGCGGCACTGGAACCTACGAGCAGAGAGAGGGGTCAAGGGACCTAACCAGATGCCCATACACAAATGTGTCTGCTGTGCAGTTTTGACAGTGGACAAACTCCTGTGAAAACTCCCATATCGTTGAATGGACTAAGTGGCCTATGCAGTGAAAGTCTCAGGAACTTGCTGCAAAGCATGCCTAAAAAGAGGACAAATACGACCGGACAGACGATCTATGGAGTCCAAACCAAGATGATTCGGGTGGAAGAAATACACAATGAATAAAGAAGAGAGGGAAAATCAACGTGTAAAAATGCAAATGGGGAACCAGGAAATGTTATGGATGGGAGCGATGGAACAAATGTGGAGTATAAGCCACACGTGAATAAAGTGTGACAAACGGGCTGGTGGGTTACCTCAAAGCGTGATCTTCTTTCAAGTTCTCATAGTGGCTGTAAAATTATCTGAGGCATATAGTTAGTTTAAAGTTAACTGGGTAATAGTGGTGGGATTTAGATAAAAGTAAACAAAGGTATTCTTTAGGGACACATGCATGTTTAGACTAGGAGAATATAATGTGTTAGTACTGACATTGTAGATACCTCCCATATCAAAATAAATTATATCACAGGAAAGGGTGATCAGGTGATTACATTTTTATAATATAAAAAAGATTAAAAAAACAAAACATAACATTTGTACGTTCAATTACAAATTACAAATGCATATGTCATCCATCATAAAAGTAAGACAAATGACACCTAACAACAAAATACAGTGATTCCAATGCATTTGTGTTTGATATCTGAACACCATGATTACAAGCTATTTCCTTAAACTGTGTAAAGTAGACAGAGCACATCATTTCCCACCTGCAGCAGATCATGCCATTTTTCCCAATGTCAAAATTTCTAACAAAACATACTGATAGTTGTTTGGATCAATGCCACTGGAAGCCCATGATTTCGACTTAGTGGATCTTGCACATGTATAGGGAAAATGCAAATTATATCTACTTCAGTTCTAGTTCTAGAAGATGAAGGTCCTGCATAAAGATTGTGCTGTTATTCGAGACCCCTGAAGATGTTTGCAAGTGGATGGACTTATAAAACATGCCGATGGAGAAAGAAGACCAGATGGGAGATAGAAGTGATAAGTGAAGCTGCAATTTGTGATTAATGTACTCTCATGGGACATGGGGGCCACTGCAGAATGAGTCGATAGAGACACTTCAGCTGAAAAATGTATGCTTGTCTTACTGTTGCTAAGCACAGGTGCTGCATATCGATAGGCGGCACTAGGAATCACACTATTAACCCACATTAAGTAGTTTAGTTAGGATACTAGTCTTACAGTATCCTCCTGCTGAACTCCGAGCACCGGTAATGTGCCAGAGAAAGGAGCGAGATGCAGGGAAGTCCGAGATTCACTATTGGAGCTGGGCAACAGTTGGGAACGGTTGGAGTGGGTGGAGGGAGGAGAGTTGGGGTAGTTAAAGTGGAAGTGTCAGGAGAGAGATGGGAAGGGACTGGAGAATATGGGGGAACTTAATGTAGTAACCTGCTATATTAAAAGGAACCGGTTTAAGACATATTTCAGACCGCAGAAAATAGATATAAATAACGCTTCTCCAAGAAACCCACTTGATCAAGGCAAAACAGGAGATGATAGCACAGAAATGGAGCAGGGTGACTCTGGGCTCAACATACTCGGCATATGCTAGAGGGACCCTAAGATCCTCCAGACCTATCTAGATAAAGATGGCAGGATGGTAATTATTAGGGGATTGGTTGAAAGTCAAGAAATATGTGTCATTAATGTGTATGCCCCAAACCAAGATACTGCAGCTTACTTTAGATCTTTATACCCTAAGATTAGCCCGTACAAGGATGGGGCGGTGATATGGGGGTGAGGGGTATTTTAATTGCACTTTGGACCCAACGCGAGATAAATCGGATAGCAAGTTCGCTTATCCAACCTCTTCTGCCAAAGCGTTGAATACGCTGTTACAAACATTTAAGCTAGCTGATATATGGAGAACAATGTACCCACAAGATCGAGTATATTCACACTATACTGCTCTGAAGAACCTATATACAAGGTTAGATTATTTGTTTGTGGGAGAGGATATGCTGGGTGAGTTTACACAGGCTTAGTACAAAGCTAGGGTCCTGTCGGATCACGCCCCACTGGTGGTTACATGGCGGGTCCCACCATCCCACTCCCCTCCCCCAGCCAAAAGTCCGACCTGGAGACTTAGAGTGGAGGCATTGAAAGACACAGGATTCCGACGAGAACACTTAAGAACTGAGATGAGACACTATTTTGAGAATAACACTGGCAGTGTAGACGTGGCCGGTGTGCTATGGGAAGCCTTCAAAGTGGTTATTAGAGGGGCGGCAAGGGGATGCAAGATGTTATAATGCCGGATCTACAAAAGACAGAGAAGTTAGAAACCATAATGCAGGCAGGAAATAGCTCCCTAGAAGAAGCCAAGGAAGTGTCCTGCCTGCAGCAGGAATGTAGAGAACACTGGGAAAGGTTAGGCAATCTATGTTACAAGAAATACATTGAGAGACAGCATGCTGAAGGGGACAATCCGGGCAGCCCGTTAGCGTGGCTGTATAAGAGTGAGACCATGCGGCAGACAATCAGAGCCGTGAAGTGGACGGATGGGAAGTTACGGGAGACCCAAGAAGAAGTTAATAAATGTTTTTATGACTATTATAGGCACCTATAAAAGGAAGCTGCGGCAGAAGAGGGGGGCAATATACAAGATGCATTGACCAAGATTAATCTTCCAAGACTAAATAAAGAGGAAAGCGACAGCCTAGAAGCCCTATCACATTAGAAGAACTAGAGAGTGTGATAAAAGAACTACCAACCAGTAAAGTCCCAGGAGCGCGGATGGGCTCTCCGGTGAATTTTATAAAGAATGTATGGCCGAAGTACTCTCCCCCACCCTCTCATCGCCCGCATTATTAGCAATGAAGGCACTAGACACAAGTAAATTGCCAGGGTCTCTACGAGAGTCGATCATTATCCCACTTCTCAAACGAAATAAACCGGATAGGGAATGTGGCTCATGCAGGCCCCTATCATTGCTGAACCAAGACGGGAAGATTCTTACAGCAGTCATGGCAAAGAGACTTAGAATGGTCATAGGTAAACTTATACACCAGATCAGGCAGGATACGTCCCACACAGGAATATCACTAATAACTTGCAGAGATTACACCATATAATGGATTATACCCAGAGGGATACCCAGGGATACACAGGAGGTGGTAGTAGTGTCACTGGATGCAGTAAAGGCATTTGATTCAGTCAGATGGTCATGGCTGCTTGCATTCCTGAAAGAATATGGTATTGGCCCCATATACATTGAATGGGTGAGGCTGCTATACAACAAGCCGATAGAAAGAGTTAAAACAGGCTCTATGATTTCTGAGCAATGTCAGCTAGGTAAGGGGACAAGACCGGGCTGTCCATGGTCGCTGATGCTCTTCATTTTAGCACTGGAACCACTAGCGGTTTATTTATGGGAGGAATATGGAGATGTGGGTATAAGCACCTCAGGGGGGAGGCACCTGATCTCGCTGTATGCAGATGATCTGCTCCTATACCTACAGTACCCAGAGGAGAATTTACAATATGTCTTAGACGTGATGGAACGATATGCAGCACTATCGGTTATAACCATGAACCCCCAGAAGTCGATTCTGTAGCCCCTGGGATTGTATGTCTGGAAGCCTGTACACAAGCTACCGGTGCTACAGATTAAGTGGAAAGGAGTGATGTTTAGATACCTGGGGGTAGATATATACCACGTCCCTCAGTTAGAAAATATACATAACACGGTGAAGGCAGTGAACAAGGTTGAGAATTCTATGGCATTCTGGTCTAGACCACCATTGTCCATGATGAGGCGGACAGCTTTATTGAAGAGGGTGGTGCTGCGATACCTAAGAAGTTTTTTAGGAAATTGCATGGTATATGCGGGAGCTTCATATGGAACAATTCAAGGTGTAGCGTGGCACTGTGGACACTCCAGAATCCATACGAGCAGGGAGATATAAAGTTGGCCAATTTTGAGGTATATTTTATGGCTAGTCAGCTGCAATTTCTGCCCAAATGGCTGTCAGCGGACAATCTAGGCTGCTACGCACAGAATGCACTCCGTTCTTTTTTAATGAAGTGATATGGTTACCCGATTCGAGCACAACCAGTGAAAATCTATTGTTGCGCCTGGGGTGCACAATGTGGCACATGGCAAGTCGAGTGATGGGTAATGCAACGCCGTATTCCCCACAGATACCACTAGTGGCGCTGGAAGGGGTAGATGAACACATCAGGGTGAGTGTGAGCAGATGGTGGGAACCCATGGGGATAGCAACAGTGGAAAATATTTTAAAAGAAGGGAGGCCTAAAGTGTTCGAAGAGCTGATGGGTGATACGGGAGTGCACCGGGGGGGGGGGGGCAGCACATCACATATTCCTGTCTTTTGAAGAGACTCAGGCAGAGATTGCAGACCGAGTCATCTCTACAGGTGGACGAGATTATAGAGACATTTTATGACGTGTCAGAAGGGGGACAAAAAGTCTCACATATATACAAGCTATTGATGTGTAAGGTTGGGGAGGAAATGGGATAGACAAGGCAGAAGTGGGAGACAGAATTGAGGGAGCCAATGTCGGATTAGATGTGGAGCAGAGCCATGGGGTACCACAAAAAGGTGTCGAGGAATGTGTGACTACAACAGATACAGCTGTATGTTACCCACAAAGTGTATCTGACCCTGAACATATTAGCCAAGTGCAATCAAGCAAATGTACAGACGTGCCCGAAGCACAGGGAGATAAATGCAGATCTGGTACATATGTTCTGGGTATGCGCAGATTTTGGGGAGAAGTAGCCCAAACACAGAGATTACCCTGGATGGGGATCCCCTAAGGCCTGTCTGTTAGGAGGTTTCCCAAGACCTGAAAGAGCTAAACATGTGAGCAAACTTAAGGACATAGCATACATACCAGCAAAACGCAGAATAGCGATGGGATGGAAGGCACAAACAAGGCCGGCAGTGGGAGTATGGTGGAGGGATCTGTTAAAATGTGCCAATGCGGAGTCCGTGTTGTGGCAGGAAATGAGAGGTAGAAACCTGGAAGAGGAAGAGGGAGGATTGGAGGCAATTAGTAGCTGATCTGGCCGTCTCAGAACAAGGTGCTCAGGACTCGTAATAGACCTTCAGATAGTTGATACTGTAGTGCAGAGAGTTACTGATTGGGAAGAGAGGTATGGAAGAGTGAGTGCGACGTAGGCTGAGATGGGAGGGGGGAGTTTTGGTGGGAGAAAAGACTGTCATTTATTGGAATGTAGTATTCTGAAGGGTACCTGGTTACTGCCTTGCTCTGCCCAGGTTGGTACAATAATATCAAAAAACGAATGAGCAAGGTCAGGTCGATCTCTGCTGAAGAGTAACCACTGCTACACCCTGAGTGGGTGACCCCTTGTGTGGGTGGTCACAGAATTCTCATGAAACTGTTCTTCTGCACAAAAGGGTTTTATTTTGAAGTGCAGTGGTGTAGTACATTCACATTTGAGGACATACAAAGTGTAGTACCTAAGTATGAATCATCAAGTAGTCAATATTTGAGACATCTACTTGTACAGTTTGTTCATTCTCTATAGGTTCCATGGGAAGGAAGCTTAGAGAATTCAGTGGAATCATAAACAGGTGGGGGGCCCATAGAGTGTGGGCACAATCAAGAGTTGAACAACAACATATAATACAGGTCAACACGACAGTGTTTCGGCCATTTTGCGTGGACCTAGGTGAGCTCTAATGGTGTAGGCCTTCATCAGGACAGGAGTGTCTTTACGAGTGGAGGGTCCTAAGTGGTCGAATCCGAGGAGCTTAGTGGCTCAGATTAAGAGGTGGAAGGATCCACTTCTTTAGGATGCAGTCGTCATCTTGTCAACAGGCGCGGTCACGTCTATTGTCAGTGCATTCAGCTCCCAAGATCGTTGAAGCAGCAGTGTGACGTCTCGTATGTCGAGGATGCAAGTGTGGTGTCTTCAGCAGAGATCGACCTGACCTGACATTCGTTTTTTGATATATATTGGAATGTGTAATGGTTGTATTGATCCACAATTGTAAGGTAGCGTATTTGTGTATTAAACCAATAAAAACATTTGTTTTTTAAAGTTACTGAAAATAACATACTTTGTTGTTGAGGACTACAAGTCCCATAATCCTATAAGTACTGGGACAAGGAAGAGAAGAGGGCGGAAGACTCATCTAGCAGTATCAGTCAGGCAGTTAAGCCTGACAGCCCCCACCTTAGGGAAGCTGAGAGGCTTAAAAGGCCCCCTCAGGTGCAGGCAATTGGTACTAGCTGGAACTGTGGCTGCAGTGTGGGCAGTAGTAGCAGAGGCAGAAGGAAGAAGGCACAGTGTTTGCAATCCAGGCAGAAGTGGGGGTACCATAGGGATGCCGGGACTTTGCTTCAGATTTCACCTGCTTGTCCTGAGAGTGTCTTGTTCCCCCAAACTCTGGTGTACAGACGCTACACAGCGGAAGGCGTGCAGGAAGGCTGCTTTTCCCCATGTGAGCCTAATTGCAGAGATTGGGCTGCAGGAAGCGTGTCTGAGACTTTGGTGAGCATCTGTCATGCAGCTGTGGGTCTCTGGAGCGAGAAGGGTTCCTTTACTAAGTGGCGGGACTAGATACTCCTTCAGGAGGAACGGTGTGGGTCCCAAGTGAAGCCAGAACTGGTAAAAGTCGCACAACACGCGGAGAAAGGAACACAGAAGCCGGTGAGTTATACCTAGAGTTCTGATTCCTTGCACAAGCATTGCCGGAAAAAGTATCAAGCAAAATAATCACTTGCGTAAGAGTAGAAGCGAGTTAAAGTTGTTAATTGAGTCTTCAGCAATGGGACACTTAAATTGTAGCACTTGTGTGTGATCAGGTTTTTTTCTCCTTCACTCGTGTGAAGACCAAACACTATGGAAAGCAATTGTTAAACTTAAAACTCTGTAGAGCACATGAAGAAGTTGTCGCATATGCCTAATTAAGGTTTTAGAAGGAAGAGTGACCTTTGAATCCTTATTTACGCAGACTACAATTGCTACCAAAGAGAAGTTAAATGTTTAAACATTGTATTTGAAGTTGGAGCAAGCGCGAACAAGGTATTCCTCCCAATTGAGACTGAGATCAGCCTTTTCCTGGCAAAGGACAGTTTAAACCGTACTATGGTTCAAAAAGAATTGCAGCATTGCTCAAGATACTAGTGTGCAAGCATTACCTGAAGCCAAGAGAGTGGCAATAGACCTTCTGGGTAATTATTCTGGCTAACAGTTGGCAGAAGGATAAAGGCAAGGCTGGGGAAGGGAAACTTGCTACATATAAACTTTCTTTTGAAGTCGTTAGAACCTATATTGCCAAATACAGTAGAAAGAAGAAAGAAGTGTGGCCTAAAGGCAATTCTAGGTTGTTAATTGCAGATAGACAAGAAAGACGGAGACGTTGCCCCTCTGAAAAGGAAGGTTCAGAGTAAGAGTGTCTTGTCTACTTGAAGGTGTTGAAGTACCCAAAAGTGAAGCTTGGTTTAACCAAAATCTGTTTAAAGTCACAGAGTACTGAAACGGTGGTGGTGGTGTATTTGGTTGTCAGTAAATTTGAAACTTCAGTAGAACAAATGACAAAGGAATAGGCCCTCATGGTAAAGTCTTGTTGAAGTTGCTGGAGTGGAAATCAAAGTGCTGTGAAGTCATCCTAACAAAGATACCTTCTGTGACTCCTAATCTTGTAAAGAGAGACATAACCATGTTAACCACGAACTGTGTTTCATTAACATTTACAGAAGATGTAATTCCTTTGAACTGTGGTAATTCTTCTAGGACAACTAGGAGTTGTGGAAAAGCATTGTGGATGGGAATGACATAGATGCTATTCTGTGAAGTGGAAAGTCTTCTCGTCAAGAGGAGAAACGTTTCTGTTATTGGAACTTTGGTTAACAAAACTTTACTTTGACATTGAAGACATAAAGAACTGAATTGAGACTGTATAACATATATGGACTTCTTTTTTTTTAAAACATTGGAGCTGAGTCTACCTTGAATTCTGGGGAAGGGAAGCTCACCCAGGTTATTAAGAGGTGGTCAAAAGAGACAGTGAATATCATTGTTTATGTTGTTTGGAATTGCCATATATTTGGTGGTCAAAAGAGACAGTGAATATCATTGTTTATGTTGTTTGGAATTGCCATATATTTTCTTTGTGTATTTGATGGTTAAGTGTGAGGGCAAACATCCTGGTTTGGTGTTTCCCTTTAGTTTCGATAGGCATGGAAATCCTCCTTCAGTAAGGATAGTGAGCCGTTTGATAACAATTATAATATAATAAAATGCCATATTTTGAACAATCATCCAAAAGTTGTCTGCCTCGCATTGCTGGCCCCTCACAGCGGACAGCCAGGCACACCGTTATCACTGGATCAAAGCAGACACAGTGGAGGACAAAGACCTGAGGAGTTTTGGTGTCCTCCCAGCTTCCTGTCCTCCCAGACACACTGGCGCTTCCAGGCAGGCTTCCCAATGGGAGCATGTTGATGACAAAAGAGTGAAAAGGACTCCCTCCCCCTCCCCCACCCACACAGGTTAGCAGAGGAAGGCACAAGAATGGACATGCGATAGTGAGTTGGTGAAAAAAAAAGACGGGCACCATTTTATCATGAGAAGTTGGGGGGGGAATATATCTACTGCACCAGCCACTCAGACTTGCCATTCAGGATACATGAGAAAATTAATACTATGTATACCCTAAGCCCTCCACATAAGGTGTGGTGTGGTGTGGTGATCTGACAAAAGAAAAGCATAAATAGGACTCAAAGTATGCCCCTATCCTGGTGACATTAAGTTATCGCAGTAATATAAAAGAAAACCAAAGAGAGAAGCTCATGGAGCTCCCAGCAACACTGGACAGAAGATGTGTGTTACAATAGAAAACTACAGATGCCACAGAAAAAGATGGAGGAAAGCAGACTCCATCGAAGTTAATCAAAAAGGGTTCCCAGAGTCATAGAAAAAGAATGAGTGAGAGAAAAAGGTTCCAACTCACTCAGGAGAGTCAGTAAAAATCAATAGTCCAGCAAAAAGTGCTGGGGTACTCACTAAGTGGCGGGAATTAGACACAGGATGGAAATTCTACTTAAGAGGAATGTCTCCCTTCCCCTGGCCTTTCACGGCTTTCTCAGACAGTCCTGGTTCACTAACCTGTCAGGGACTGTCTAGCTGCTTCACAGTTCACTTTTGTGGAGTGAGGTCCCAGATCCTTATTTCTTTACTTCTTTGGCCCATAGTATTTGGGATCCTTTTCTCCCAAGTACTGCCACTAGGAAATAGGCTTAGGCTGCTACTCGTTATTTTTGGGGGCCCCAAACTCTTATTTTTTTAGTCTTCTGCCTTTCAGGATCCCACCAACCCATTCCTGGTCACCCAAAGCTCCACAGGGCGCTTACCAGTGTTCTTCAGTTGTTAGGGGTGGGGGGAGGTGGTCTCTCCAACCTCTCGCTTGGATTCTACAGAGGATGCAGCGCCTCTAGAGTGTTCCCCTGTTCCCAGGTTGTGCATATCTTCATGACTGCCCTCGATCAGCTGGCCTGTCATATCCTCTTTGTCTGCTGGTCCATACACGGCAGACCTTCCCAAGATGCATATGCCTGCGAGGTAAGCGTCTCAGTTGGTGCTCTCCTGGCCTCTC
This sequence comes from Ambystoma mexicanum, assembly GCF_040938575.1. Taxonomy (NCBI): domain Eukaryota; kingdom Metazoa; phylum Chordata; class Amphibia; order Caudata; family Ambystomatidae; genus Ambystoma; species Ambystoma mexicanum. Next base: position 1,382,926,113 of record NC_090929.1, on the reverse strand, counting down.
TTCTCCTCTCACCTTTGAACGTCTCGGTTCCTCCTTGATGAACTTTATGAAAAGAGCGGTTTAAGAGTACTGAACTGTAAAGCAATTGAAAAGGCTGCGGAATGGCCAGAAAAATAGTCAAACGGAAAGTGAATGAAAAAACCAGTGGGGAGGGTGCAAATTTCAAGCAGGAGAGTGAACTGGGAATTGACCATTACATTGTTTTGAATATGAAGCATTTTTGAATACCGAACCAAAGCAAAGTGATAATGAGTGAATGTCACAAGCATGAAAAGCCGAGGAAAACATTCTCTGATATAAAGAAAGTGTCAACCAGATAAAATTAAGAAAGCAAGCATTTGTAATGAATATGATGAACTGTGAAGTGTTGAAGTTGAGAAAAAGAAAGCATTGGCTAAAGTCAAAAGGAAAAGAGGAATTGTACAAGCTGTGACAAAACTTGGAAAAGGTTGTGATACTTAACAAGTGAATAGTGACAAAACAAGTGTTGGAAAAGACTGCCAGAATATAAGTTTGATACCACTGTTGAGTTGAAGCAGAGGTGGTGTAACTGTGGAAAAGAAACCAATCGGGTGTGTCGGCTGCGTGACCTGTAATTGGTGGACCATGTGGTCACACAACTGCGCCTAGACCAAATACACCCCACTCTAGAAAAGCCACTTGAAGCATTTATAAGTCTATGGTTGAACATACTGAAAAGCCTGTGCATTGTGAACTTAAAGAGTGAAACTGTATGATTTGTGATGAAAGAGCCAAGAGCCTTAAAGCTGTGAAGAATTCTGATGAATTGTGTTGTTGTGAAAACAGTCAGAGACTTGAAAGTTATGGGAAGGGAACCCCTTTTGATTGACATTTAAACTATTTGGAATCCTGGGGAAGGGAGAGCCCCTTTCTAACCGAGAGCTGGAAGAAGCTCTGAACTTTTCTTTGAACACTTTTTGAACCTGTTATCCCTACACAGTTTGAACAAATAGATGTGAGGTCTAGTATAGGTTTTGGACACAGATGGATATTTGCTTTGGACATCCTGACACAGACTATCCTTAGTTTTATTTAGGTAGGGAAATCCCACGTTAGCATAGGGCAAGGTAGGCCTTATCACATTCTCATCATGATTTTAATAAAAGTTTATAGCCCAAACGTTACTCTGTTGTCTCTGTCTACTTCCTGATGCCTTCACAGATGTGACTTTCGCTGGCTTTTTCCGAGCCACTAGACCGCTCACCATAGTTGTTTCTCATAGTGATCTTCATGGTTCTGCGTTTCTCCCTCGTCTCAGTAATTTGCAAGTAGAAAGTAGGACTTTCTACCTTAGACATATTGACGTGTGGGGTATTGAAGGAGTTTGTGTATGGCAAGTAGTAGAGGCAGGGGTTGATAGTCTGGGAATACCGTGTTTTCCCTGGATAGTCTTTCCTGGTCCCATGGGGGTGTCCCTCATGTGATCCTCCCGCTGAGTACCACCATCAGGGGGAGTATCCGGTAGTGGCCTCACCTCTCTGGTCTCATGGGAAGGTGCTCACCCTGGGGAAGCAAGGACGGTATCCTGAGAGTTCCTTTTCGGGCGGTGATGGATGAGATTGAGGAATTTGTTCAGGGTTCTGGCTTCTAAGTAAACTTTGCTAAATCTTGTGCCCTCTGCGTCTCCATTTTAAAACTCCAACAACAGGAATTGGAGAAGGTTGGTCCGATTTGGTGGGTCAGAACACTGATTAATTACTTGGGGTCGGGGGAATGGGTTGTGGATCCCAAATAGGATCTCTCAGGTCTATCACGCTAATTTCCAATGTTTATTTAAGGATCTGAAAGAGTGTTTGGTAAGATGGGACAAGCAGGAAATGTCATGGTTGGGAGCATAACAGCTGTCAAAATTAACCTAATACCTAGATTGTTGTATAACTATTTATCTGGATTGAATTGGCGAGTCGCGCTGGGCCATCAAAGGTAACTAGTTCAGTATTAGTTTACGTATTATCATCCACTAGTATTAGAGTTTGATTATCTCGAAAATGTATCCAAAGGTAACTCAGTTAATAATAAACTTGGTTTATTCAAATTCAGGTGGCAATGACTGCTTGTTGTATAACTGCTTGGCACTCCGGTTAAGATCCCCCAACACTGACCTGAAGAACCTTCAGGTGGAAATTATGAACATTATATTGGGTAACAAGAAAGTGCAGATTCCCAGGAAGGTGATGCTCATAGGGGTGGGGAGCAGGGAGTTTAAGGGTTCAAGATGTCCATAGATACAATATGGCGGCACACATCTCACGCACATTTTCCTGGAATAAGATGGAAGAGAGGTCTAAATGGAAGCAAATTGAAGAAGCATGCTCTCTGGTCACCCTTTATCACCTCCCCTTTACTCGCACAAGGAGACACAGAAATGACTTCCCACTGTTACTCTCCACAACAAACACTATTTACTGCTGGAACAGGACTGCGAGGAAATGTACAACCTTGGGACCTTTCACCCCAATGTGGAACACTGATTTACTCCACGGTAAAATGGGTGCCAGATTTCAGACCTGGAAAGAAGGTGGATTGAAATACTACGGTGATCTATAATAGGGATAGTAGTTCCTTATCATTCGAGGAATGTAAAAGAAAAGGTCAGGTCAATGAAAGGTATAGATTTCAATACATACAACTAAGGCACTGGGCTGCACATTAACTTATTAGGCAAAATTACTGTCCTGAGTTTAGGGCTATAAACCAAATCTACGGATATATGGTGGTCATTTCTAGAATATGCAGAGAGGGTCCCTGGGGTAACTGGTAGGCCTCTGCTTCTCCGCCATTACCCATTACTTTGAAAACTGTAGCTTTTCTTGGGGTTCGTTTGCCACTGGAAATTATCGAAATTGCTGGAATGAAGGGATGTGGTTTTGCGAACATGTGACTCTTGAAACTGGCTCGGCGGCGTGGTTTGTTAATGTATTCCTCTCTGACATGTAATGTGCAGCTGGAACTGTTGTAATGCATTGCAGTGGTTTAAATATTAATGACAAAATCTGGTTAAAAATAAAGAAAAACGAATTTACACTATTTCTTTGGTTTCTCTTTAGGGATAATAATAAACCTATCAATGTGCTAACTGGGATTGATTATTGGTTGGATAATTTGATATGCAATGTTCCAGAGCTTGTGATGTGCTTTCATGTCGATGGAATTGTTCAGGTAAGAATAATAGAACACAGCCCCTTTTTTTACTGAGATCTTTAACAGTGGGGTACAGCCAAGGGTTCTGATCCACTAGGAGAGAAATTATCTAGTGACAATGTCACACAACTGTAAGTAAGGAGTTGCTAAATTGTCAGCGTGTCCGAAGAGATTTTTTTCATCATTCATTCTCAGTTTGTTCAATTTAAGGTAGTAACAATTGCATTTGAGCTGTCTGGCATCCGCCACATTTGTGCTGTTCACAGCTTTCACAAACTGATATATATGTAATGGATATTAGCCTAATACTGATTTATTTGTTCTATCCTTAAGACATTGTAGTGCAAAAGAAGCGCACTGTTCAATTATATTTTAGTAATCACAAAAATCCTTTGTCCGCCATGATCATTGCTGCAGGAGACCAATCGTAGGACACTGACAGTGTGCTGACAGGCAATTGAGAACATTCCACTGAGCCCCTTTTTTGACAAGCTTATATAAATTTCAATCAGAATCACATAATTGGATCTATAGAAGAGATTTCTACGTGGCCCCCACGGATGCTCAAACAAATGTGTATTTGAGGCCCACATTCACCAGCTATCATAGTGACATTTAGGCCTGGTTTTACTTTTTGGAACACTGAGGTGCCTAATAAACTGCAGACTACGGTGCATACACTTAGGTTTTCTCTAATGCTCTATCATCTGCCGGTCTACCTGCAACTGTGGCCTGGTGCAGGCCCCCGGCAAAGTCATCAAGAAACATGCATAGCAAACACCAGAAAAGACTGGCCATGGGTTGTTCTTCGCATGGTTCAGTGGTAAATACAAGTGCCCCAACATACCAGTGTGTGTCAAGGACGTCAGATCTGACATGTATTCAAAGGATCTTAAAAAGTGGAAGGCAGTCCAGGATTACTCCAATGACCCTACCACCTCTCGCCTAGTCCAGGCACCACCTAAAGCAGTTGCTGCACCTTGTACTTGATTCACAGAGGGTTTTCCATCAACATTTCACCTCCGCAGAAGACAGTCTGGCATAAGGAGATGCTGTTTTCTTCCAAAGTCATCAAGAAACATGCATAGCAAACACCAGAAAAGACTGGCCATGGGTTGTTCTTCGCATGGTTCAGTGGTAAATACAAGTGCCCCAACATACCAGTGTGTGTCAAGGACGTCAGATCTGACATGTATTCAAAGGATCTTAAAAAGTGGAAGGCAGTCCAGGATTACTCCAATGACCCTACCACCTCTCGCCTAGTCCAGGCACCACCTAAAGCAGTTGCTGCACCTTGTACTTGATTCACAGAGGGTTTTCCATCAACATTTCACCTCCGCAGAAGACAGTCTGGCATAAGGAGATGCTGTTTTCTTCCAACAATTTGGACTGTAGGAAGAAGATGGAGTTCCTACTAAGATTAGATGCCACTCTTCACTTGGACGTCATTTCAGTGGAATCCAGTACAGCTATTGGTAAGATTAGGTAGGCATGTTATTTCACTGTACCCCATCCTCCCTGGGGTGTAATCTTAGTGTCTCTGTCTGAAGGCTACCCAAGGATGTGGCTCCCAGAACATGCCATACATGCACAATTTGTGCCCCCTCCTCCACTCCACTGAATCCCCAAGGGCTTATCCTCATCTCTTAGTCACAACTCCTGGTGATGTTCTACAAAGTGATATCCTGCACCGTGATGAGGTCACATTTGGCTGACATACTATGCAAATACCGCCACAACCAGCTCTATTGACCCATCAAGGTGCTCTTAATGTGGTGGAACCTCCGCCCTCACCACAGCCATCTGCTCAACCACCATTGCCTTTTCCTGACACTACATCTCCCATAATATAATTTCCACCTTTAACGTGCGCACCTTTGCTGGACATACTGGAGAACATATTCACTTCATAAAACCACTTTTTCGCAGCAAACCTTTCCGAGTGACTCAGCATACCAACTGCAAATGCCACCCAGTTTTTTAGCAAACCACTTTTTTTCTAGGAAAGCTGATCAAGTCGGCATTAGAATCAAGCAGGACATCACCAATAGTGGAATATGTTTGGCAGAACCCTCACATAACCGGGCCTGCCAATAGGTGGTTTATGGCAAAATGCACAGCAGTGCAGGATGAAAACTGTGATGCCATATGGTGCTGCAGGCAAAGAGCAAATATGGTCAATCGGAAAACAGTTGTTATCCAGCTTACCCCTTTTCCTGCAATAGAAAGCCAACACCCTCTACCAGCGCATGAATGTCTAACGGAAACACAGCACAAGGGAAACCTGTTGCCAACTGTACTTTGATGAAATAGGAAGGGCGGCATTCCCAATGCTGCAAAAAACAAGTAAGCCCTGCCATGTGGAGTATAGGGTGCCTAAACCTTTCTTTACTTTGTCTGCGCACTCCTTAACCTTTTCTAGCTGTAGGATAATTTGGCTTGCAGTGTGAAACTGATACATTCTTCAAGCTGTTTAGAGAATCTGAAGAGCCAGCAAAGAAGCATGTGAGAGGGACTAGATTGCCCTTGTGTCCTCACGGGTGTTTAAACTTTGGACATTCCTCTGTTTGTTTTTTTTCCAGTTTATATTGCCCGTGGGTGTGGAATCTGACTATGGGAGCCCATTAAGCCAATCTGGTATTTCTCGCTGTAGAGTTCTAGATAGACCATTTAAAGTGGCAAAAATCCCACATAATTAGCCAGATGTTCTGCCAGCATGGACTATTTTAATTAACATTGATCCACTGTATAATATGGCTAAATCAAGGCACATTGCCCTAACAGGAGACATACCAAAGAAAGTATTGATGTTTATCTACAAAGGGTGGTGGCAGGCTACATTTTTGCAAATTGAATTTGATCTTCTTTCTGCATGCATTTACACTTTTAACTGCTTAAACCCTCCAACTGGGCTTCTGCTGAAATATAGGGTTCAGAAAAACTGAATTCTGTCCCACCATTAACAGTCCTAACACCAATGCATCTTTCCAGAATCCATGCTTTGAATGTAGTCACCCTTCCATCTTATCACACTCATGAAAGTTATGTCAATGAAGTAACGCATGTTGGGTTTGTCGGAAAGGGGCAAATGTCCTCTCTGTATAACGTTGGCAATTACGGCTCTGTCTTGAGGACTGAATCAATCGAGTGTGGCAATGCTAATCTTACAAAATGTCACTTCACAAGAGGAAAAAAAGCATCAGTCAAAAAAACTGTAAAAGCCTCCAAAGATGAGCTTGCTAGCTCACTAAAGCATACTCTTCTTTGGTTGAACTGTTTCCTGATGGCTTACCAATGAACTCTATGCACAGATCACGCCAACTCATTGAATCACTTTTAATGTCTCTAGTGGAGAGGGCTGGCACTGTGACTACACCAAGGGACTGGGGGTGTGTGCTTTTATTTTGTAACACAGTGTATATGTAAGTGCATGCCACTAGTCAAAGGCTTAATGACCATCTCTCACTGTCTTGTCAAAATTCATGGTCTCTTAGAGGCTTGGCATCAACCTCTATTTCACATGCTTTCAGATGCTTGCCCATACCATCTATCTCACACTTTCAGGAGCTTGGCTCTCACCTCTAGGTTCTCCTTAGGTTTCTGAACATTTGTCAAAGAAACTCAAATCTCTTGGTATCTTTCAGTACTAGATAACCCTGTCTAAGAAGTGTAGTTGTACTTTTTAGCTTCCTTTATACCATTAAATGCTCTAAAATGTACTCTCCTGCCTCTTGAATTCCTTCCGTCTAAGGCACATTTTACAGAGACATTACGTAGATTTGCTCCTCCTTAAAGGTGCTCTCCCTTCTGATTCAACACAAGATTCTGCAAAGGCCATGGTCTGTCCCCTGGTTTTCACAAGTTGAACACAATGGTTTCAATTAGCCTTTCTCAGCCTCTTGGCTTTCTCAGGCTTATTACACTGTTTCTTGACGATATTAATCAACCTCTGGGCTTTTTTTCAGAATTAAGGCACAGTTTCTGAAAGACGGTTCTAGTGTCCCTCTGCTTGTTCATCACCCACATGTCTTTTGTCAGCCGAACTGCATTTCAGTTGCACTGAGACTCATCCAATGTCTCATGGGAATCGAGGACTTTTCTGGATGTTTCCAAGTCAGTGTGTTCCTCCACCTGGGCTGCTTATCTCCCGGAGTGCTCCGCTCCTGGCTTCATTTGAGCTCTGCTTGGGGGACGGTTTCAGTGATAGTTGACTGTACTACTGCTAGTTTTCCTTTATTCTCCCCTACTGCTTGTGGCATCCCAGATATGTTAGAAGATTTAACTGTTATGCAGTGTAGATGGATGGGACACTGACCCTCGCAACCAGCAGTAGCATAAACTGCTTGCGGCGTGACTCAAAGATGGCAGACATATATATTAGAACATCAGCTGGTGAAGCTATTAAGTGGTTCGCTAGCCAATTTACTAGCACCTGGAAAGTATATTGTCCACATGAACAACACCCAATCACAAGACCACTCCCACAGCACGCAGACACCCACACTTGAACACACATGCACACGTACACACTCAAGCAATTGCTCGCCCCTTACCTGCTCCGGTGCTGAGATAAAGGAGGGAGTGGGTGGAGAGTTGGAATGTGCCTTTGGCTGTGGTTAGGTGGCTGACGTGCAGAGATGTGCATGTGGGATTGTTGGAAGGTGGTGGCGTGCCTATGAGGGCAGGGATATGTCTGAGGACTTGGCTGGGTTGGAGACCTGAGCGATACAGTGTCAGAGCTGTTCATTGTAATTGTCTGAATCTCATGCTTGCTTGTCAACATACCAAATCCTGCTTGATGGTCTTATCCATAATCAAATGGCCATTCTTACAAACAAACTCTGTCTCTCATTTTCTATCACTGATTGGTTCAATTGGTAAGGGAGACAAATGCCTTAAAGTGGCGATTCATGCTTGCTTAGTGATACTATATTTTGTTATAAAATGAGAGCTATGTCACTGTGAACAGTGGTTTGAAGGCCGTTTTCTTTTTTTAGTTTGGCTGAAAAGTTTGCAGGATTGAAACAGGGTTAATTGGATGAGGACGAGGAAGCTGCAGCAGAAATTAGCTTGTGTGATATGCTTCACCTGAAAAGTAATCTGGGTGGTAGCACGTTCACAGAATGGGTCCTGCAAACTGCTAATGGTCACATCCACTCTGATAATTTATCATTAGATTAACTAAACTACACATGTTAGCCTTACTTTGCAACCGATTTGAAGCATGATAGGATTCAAAGATGAAAGGAATGCTTTGACTGTAATTGTTACACACCAAAAAGAGGATCCCCATGATCTCATGATTGTGCTAAAGCATATTCCATGGTGTGTAGGGTGAAGGAGCGATGAAAGGAACTAAAAGAGGCTGTTTAGTAAACAGCAGAATGATTGAAGAACATTTTGGAAACTAGTAGCCAGTGGCTCATCCATCAACAAGCTCCAGCAAAATATCTCTAAACAGGCCTACGTAGATCATTTTCAACTCTTTATACTTCCCAAAACTCTCATTATGTGTTTGATGTTTTTATGGCCCCCATTTGGGAGTCACGAGGCATTAAGAAATGTGGTAAATTGGAAATGGCTTTCACTGTGCTGCACAGGTTTGGAACAGAAATGAGGATCAGTTTAAATGTACAAGATATTCACAGGTCCTATGTTCCACAAGGCTTCCTGTTTGGCAGGATACATTTTCTCTGAATACAACCAGGCTGACCTGAAGGTGCCATGCCTGAACTGAGGTGTGAGGTGACCCCACTGTGGGTAGGGCCATGTAAATTAGGAGCAGTATTTGGGGTAGAGCAAAAGGAGCACGAGAAAGGAGGTGATGGAGCCCTGTCAAACGAGTCTGTATGGTGTTCAGGTAAGAGGCCGGGCAAAACTATTGATGAAAGGGGTGGTTGGTCTTTGGGAGGGCCCCGAGTCCCCTTTTTGCCAGGCCAAGAGTGTATCCTAAATTCTCCTTTACCACCTGAACATGTAAAGGGTCAGAAATGTAAGGCAGACAACTTTGTGAAGGTTTTTCAAAAGATACCATTTTATTAACTCACAAGGTTGGATAAATGCCTCACTATCCCAGTCCTGATGAGGATTTCCCTGCCTAAAATAAACCAACAGAAACACTTTAACAAAAGTTCTCTGTCTCTCACACTTGTACGTACACCAAAGCAATTATGAAGTATATGCCAGTTCAACAACAACAAATATAACAGTATAATTAACACTACAATAACTGCTTCTTCTGATAAACTGGGTTAATCCCCCTTCCCCAGATTTAAGCAGGATTGTCTTTAACTGTTCAAAAAGGATGAGGACATTCTGTGTCATAACTAAAAGCTTCACTTCAGTCCTCTTTTGAGTTCCAACTTGGATTCCCAAGATCATTCACAATTGTTTAGAACAGCTTTCCACTTTCCACATGTAGCCAATGTTTTGAGACCCTAATCCCTGTACCCTTTCCAGTGACAACTCCAACCCCCCTTCCAATTCACACCAGTCACCCACAATCTCGTACTCGATACTATCTCCAAACTAAAAGCATCCAACTGCAAAGGAGATACTGTCCCAGCCAAACTAGTCAAAGCCTGTGCACCCACCCTGACCCCCCTCATCACTAAATTTGTCAATGCCTCATTCAACTCCAATACAGTTCCGACTTGCATTAAAGAAGCCTGGGTTACACCACTTCTAAAAAAAACAAATCTAGACCCCACCATTCCAACTAACTATCGCCCCATAACCACGGTCCCATTCTTACTCAAGATCATCGACAAACTAGCCTACAACCAAATTCAAACCCATTTAGAGTCTAACCAGCTCCTCGGCACCAGACAATCAGGCTTCAGGCCCAACCACAGCACTGAAACAGCTCTCTTGGACCTCAAAATCCAGATGGATGCCATTAGAGATTCAGGGAAACTTTGCATTCTCCTGCTGTTGGACCTCTCAGCTGCATTCGACTTAGTGGACCACGACAAACTCTGCAACTCACTTGCCCGTGAATTCAATTTCTCTGGGGCAGCCACTGCTTGGGTGAAATCATTCTTAACTGACCGCACCTCCAGAGTGTCCATAGGCAAAGAAGCAGCCAACCCCATCCCAGTCCCCATAGGAGTGCCCTAAGGCTCTTGCCTTTCTCCCACGCTGTATAACGCATATACCAAGCTCCTGTTCTCAGCACTTGACGATATGGGTGTCATATACACAAATTTTGCGGATGACATCCAGATCCTTATACCTCTTACAGGCAACTACGACCTGGACACTTTAGCAATCAATAAAATTTACGTCATCATACAAAACTGGATGGCATTAAACAGCCTATGTCTTAACGATGAGAAAACGGAAGTCCTCATTGTAGGAGCACCAGCCAAATTAGCAACCCTTCAGCCAGAATATTCAACCATCAACATCGACGGCACCAATATTCCAGTGTCAAAACAAGTAAAAACACTGGGAGTGTACTTCGATGCTAGCCTGACCATGACTAAACAGATCAATGTTCTTTCCTCCTCCACGGCCTACACTTCCAAATTAATCGCACTCAGCCGACAATTTCTGACCCCAGCAAACTGCCTCACCCTGGCCAGAGCACTGGTCCTATCGAAATTGGACTACTGTAATGTATTACTACTGGGCACCTCCAACACCAACCTAGCCAAAATGCAACTTTTGCAAAACAAAGTCCTGAGGGCAGCGCTAGGCATAAAAAAATCAGACCATATATCCAAGACCAGGAAAGATGCCCACTGGCTCCCCATCAAAGCACGCATCATTTTCAAAACATTATGCATCACCCACAAATGCATTACAAAAAAAGGACCCATCTACCTCAATAACACTCTGCATCCTAAAACTAACATAAGATTACTGAGATCCAACGACAAACTCCTCCTGGACCCCCCCCCCCGATTCAAAACCACAAGAGCAGGGGGCAGCAGCTTCACCACTTTAGCCCCCAAACACTGGAACACCCTGTTAAGAAAGGAAGAAGGCAATGTGCACGGAATCTCACAGTGTACAACTTTGAATCTAAATATGTGCATACACAACCCAAGACTTGTGTATACTAAAACCCAGGAGAAACAATAATACCTATATATGAAATGGAATGTGGGGTAAGCACTTAGAACCTCCTTATGACTGAAAGGAAAGTCGGCAAACTCCTTACCCACTATGCTATTACAGATACTGACAGCGCTAAACCCACGTAGAGGGCAAGCAAGGACAGGATCTGTGAACTGACACTCTGGATGATAAGGAATAAGGAACTTAGAAACTGTACTCACGAGGACCGGAAAGACCACTTGAATGTCAGTAAACTCACAAACCCAGTTGATCAAACAGGAACCCTGAAGGCTATAACAGCAATGGGTGGAGGAAACTAAATACATAAGACCCTAGTCAAGGGGCGAGTAGAAATAGTGATATAAAATAGTGAGGAAACAAAAGGGGCATTTACACTGGGACTAGTTACAATAACACCCACACCTAATAATCCATGGGAAATGAATGCAGAAGTGAGATGGAAAACATGGAATGGATCCCAATAGAAGGTAAGGATCAGGAGCAGGGAAAATGATATCACAAAAGGAAACCTTGAGGCAGGAAGCTAAATCTATAAAGGGAAAGACTAAAGCATCAGGTTTTTCAGTAGCAAAGGACAGCAACAAAGAAACTGAAAACACAGGCGAATTGGGCAGCATCAAAGGGTAAAGCACAGAGACAGGCTGCCTGCAGACAGAGGAAGACAGAAAGGGAAATCCAGTGAGCAGAAATCAATTAAGCACAAGAATCCGAAATCCAGGGCAGAGGAACAAGAAACAGGAACTGGGCACTAGGCACAAAAGCTAGGAACAAGGAACAGGAACTAGGAACTCGGCACAAATGCTGGGAATGGAACAGGAACTAGGTACTAGGCACAAACGCTAGGAACAATGAACAGGAACTAGGTACTAGGCACAAAAGCTAGGAACAAGGAACAAGAACTAGGTACTAGGCACAAAAGCTAGGAACAAGGAACAAGGGACCAGTCACAACAGGAACACAGCAACAATGCCCAGCGCTGGACTGAAGCAAACTGAGGCTTTTAAAGCTGCTTAACGAGCACACCCCTCAGGCGTGCCGCCTGCTGCACCTGCAGCCACAGGTGTTGCCTATCCTCCACCCAGCCTTGTCCTGCAAGGGAGGAGGTGAAGCAGTGAGCCAGGCATTCCGGGAAGCATAGTCATTTGATTAAAGTAGCAGTAGCATGCTGGCTGCCAAAAACCTGCAATGGATCCGGAAGGGAAGTAATTTGGGAAATAAGGTTTTAGCGCTCCCAAGTCATCAGGACACTGCAGCATAAGGTTCGGAGGAAATGTCCAGTAGGGAATAAACCCCAAAACATGCCCCCAAGTGGCGGGAACGGGAGCGAAGGGAGCGAGCCGTGACACTATACCCCCTCCCACGGCCGACTCCAGGCGGCCGTTACTCGCACAAAACATCTTCTTTCCATGACAGGAGCGCTTTGTCTTCAGAAGTGGCACTGACGGAAACGATGACCCACGGGCAGAAGCGGAAGGACTGGAATGAATAGAATCAGGCCGCAGTCTATAAGAGCCATAGGCATGTTTTCGGTGAGGAAGAGACTCATGGGTCGAAGAAAGGCATGAAGGACTTGCAGGACCTGAAGCAGATTTGGAAGGTCCAGGAAGCTCAGACTCTGGGAGCGAACACTCATACATCATTGAGGAGGGAGGCAGGCTGGTGCAACATGCTTTGGACAATGATTGATGGTCTGGTAGCCCCCCTGCTGAGAGCGGACACACAGGAGGTGAGAAATCAGCAGGTTTCAGGAAATGTTCAGACAAAGAAGGTGGCGGCCGAGGTAGAGGTTCGGATCTTCTCTCATCATCCATTTGATTAAAGGCCTGTGGTTGAGGGTGACCAAGGTTCGACTGCATCTGTCCCACGCCTTGGGGGCCAGGAAGTCCAATGGGTTGTACGAGGTTGGCACTCCTGGTGTCAGTCATGTAGCCACCTTGTTGCACATGGAATACAACCGCAGGAACGTTTGGCATACCGATAGGAGTGATAGACGCAGTACTTGGCACATCAGGCACCTTCGCAGCAGGAGCAATAACGGGTACATTTTGAACTGCAGCAGTCATATCCTTCCTTTGGCTACTAGCACCCGAATGGTGCAGCAGTTGGGGGGCCGTGCCCGTCCCTTCCTTCAGGCTCATGTGGGATCCGGCAACAAAAAGGCTGTCAAGCGGCTGATCCAAACCGGCCCCCAAATGTGAACAGTCCAGCCCGTTATCCTGGTTGGCTACTTGTTCGATGTCTGGGCCATGGCGGATGGTATCTGTCTCCCACTTGTAACACTCCAGGCAAGTCCAACGGCCTTGCATGTAAGGCCCTCCCGAGTCGTGATCCAGCTTGATGTTTCTGGCAGAAGATTCAGACTCAGATGTAGCATATGCGGGAGGTGCTGATTCTACAGTCAAGCAGTTGGGAGAATTAACTTGTGTAAGAGGCAGGCCTTCTGGTGATCCTCCTGAATCATAAGAAGAGCAGATTGGACGTTCATCCGTAATAAGTGGTTGTGAATTAGGAGGTAGTTCTGAGGTAGATGAATCTGCAACACGATCAAACAGAGCAGACAGGTGCACCTCCGATATTGGCAGCGAGGCTGAACAGGATATAGGTTTTTCATGAACTGAAGCCAAACTAGCAGTAGGCTCTGGGACCGAAGACAGGCACTCAGGATGTGTTACCGGAGGCTCCATGGCTGAAGGATAATCCGCTGGATGAGTCACTGTAGCCGAAAGCAGGCATGCCAGAGGAAATTCAGAGGCTGAGGGCATGCAAGCTGGAGCCGTCTCGTTAGCTGATGACAAACTTGTCAAGGTCTTTGACTCTGACCACGTACATGGTGAAGGCTCTTGAGTGATTGGCAGACATAGCAATTGTTCATTGATTGAAGACACGTTAGACAATGATGTCTGCAGAGCCGTGGACTGGATAATCGAAGAGTCAATGGTTGTAGGAGGACAAACAGAAGTCCCAGAAGTCAACAGACACATTTGTGGCTCAGGAATGGAATGCACCTTTAGGGCGGTTGACTCCTTGGCACCAGTAACCAAAGACTGAGCTGTAACCATGCCGTCCCTCTCCTTAGTGGATGACACAGAGTCTCTTCCTTTGTAAAAGTCAATATCAACCAGAGGAATCACCATAGTAAAGTCTCTGTTAATCAGGATTTCATCAAATGCCCATTCCTCAGACTTAGCTTCTGAAAGTGGCATATTAACAATCAACAGTTCAGGAATTGCCTGCCGGATCTTTGGTTCAGTATACTGTGGAATGAGTCCATCAAAACATGAATTCTGTACTGTCTTTGACTGTTCATTGAGACAAAAATTGGCAGAAGAAGGAGCGAACACAGAGGTAGCATCGTTTTCCACATCAGCTTGAATGTCTACTTCAGTCTCAGCAGCTAGATCAAGGGCAGAACCTAAGCCTACAGTAGTGACTGATTCTGTGTATGCCACCATTGTGGATTGTGTTTGGAAATCAGAAGCATGTATGTGTTCAAGCTCAGAATTATGACTGACTGCTACACAGGAAATCTTAGGTAAAGGAGTGGCTTGTAAATCTTCAGTTAACGGCAATTCCTGACAAACGGTAGAACAATTGTCAGAACCTGTGCCTTGAATAAGTGTTGTGCTAGAAAGAGAACTTTCACTCCCAATAGAATCTTCATATTGACAAGTATCATGACCTACAAAACCCTCCGCACTCAGGGATTGAACAGTATTCACTTCATCAACGGATAAAGTTTGAGGTGTATTCAGAAAAGACCGTAAAGTCTTATTCTCCTCTAGTAAAGTAATGTATTCTTGTTTTAACTCCTCAAGTTCAGCTTTTAGCATGCCCCGCCTTAACTGTACATCCCTATCAGTAGGCACAGGGGAAGGCATGGTGGCATCAGGGCTGGATCCTGCCCTAACCATCCGGGTGTGCACTGATTGTACATTGTCATTTGCTGCTTGCAGGTTTTGTGATCTATACTCACTCTTACCGACTTGGTCTGTGTTACCCTTAAGCAGACTACTGACATCAGACCTCTTGACATTAGGGACTACAGTAAGTACTTGTGCAGAGGAGTAAGCAGTTGACTGAGGGCTGAAAACAGAAGATATGCAATGAACCCCTCTATTCTTTATGTTTGAATCATGAAACTGTTCAATCTGAGGTAAAGCACAACCGGAATCATGGGGTTCAACAACAGACGTTCTCGTGTGTAATAAATCTAACAGTGTGTTGTTTTCCGCTGCTAAGGCTTGTGCAGACATAGAATCTGGATCAAAATTAAAGACAGAACTAGGATCAGGCAATGTACGATGGGCCATCCTGTGGGTAAAATACTCAGCACGTAAATACCCATTTGTATCAAGGAGTTCCTTTAAGTCAGGATCAATGATTTGATTGTCACAGGTAGACTTAGGGGAAACTTTCTGTACTAACTTGTTAGTGACCTTGCTGCCTTTCTTTCTTAAACTGGCCATATTCAGACGGGAATAACGGCTGGTCATTCTGTTAAGAAAGGAAGAAGGCAATGTGCACGGAATCTCACAGTGTACAACTTTGAATCTAAATATGTGCATACAAAACCCAAGACTTGTGTATACTAAAACCCAGGAGAAACAATAATACCTATATATGAAAAGGAATGTGGGGTAAGCACTTAGAACCTCCTTATGACTGAAAGGAAAGTCGGCAAACTCCTTACCCACTATGCAATTACAGATACTGACAGCGCTAAACCCACGTAGAGGGCAAGCAAGGACAGCATCTGTGAGCTGACACTCTGGATGATAAGGAATAAGGGACTTAGAAACTGTACTCACGAGGACCGGAAAGACCACTTGAATGTCAGTAAACTCACGAACCCAGTTGATCAAACAGGAACCCTGAAGGCTATAACAGCAATGGGTGGAGAAAACTAAATACATAAGACCCTAGTCAATGGGCGGGTAGAAATAGTGATATAAAATAGTGAGGAAACAAAAGGGGCATTTACACTGGGACTAGTTGCAATAACACCCACACCTAATAATCCATGGGAAATGAATGCAGAAGTGAGATGGAAAACATGGAATGGATCCCAATAGAAGGTAAGGATCAGGAGCAGGGAAAATGATATCACAAAAGGAAACCTTGAGGCAGGAAGCTAAATCTGTAAAGGGAAAGACTAAAGCATCAGGTATTTCAGTAGCAAAGGACAGCAACAAAGAAACAGAAAACACAGGCGAATTGGGCAGCATCAAAGGGTAAAGCACAGAGACAGGCTGCCTGCAGACAGAGGAAGACAGAAAGGGAAATCCAGTGAGCAGAAATCAATTAAGCACAAGAATCCGAAATCCAGGGCAGAGGAACAAGAAACAGGAACTGGGCACTAGGCACAAAAGCTAGGAACAAGGAACAGGAACTAGGAACTCGGCACAAACGCTGGGAATGGAACAGGAACTAGGTACTAGGCACAAACGCTAGGAACAATGAACAGGAACTAGGTACTAGGCACAAAAACTAGGAACAAGAACTAGGTACTAGGCACAAAAGCTAGGAACAAGGAACAAGGGACCAGTCACAACAGGAACACAGCAACAATGACCAGCGCTGGACTGAAGCAAACTGAGGCTTTTAAAGCTGCTTAACGAGCACACCCCTCAGGCGTGCCGCCTGCTGCACCTGCAGTACAGGTGTTGCCTATCCTCCACCCAGCCTTGTCCTGCAAGGGAGGAGGTGAAGCAGTGAGCCAGGCATTCCGGGAAGCATAGTCATTTGATTAAAGTAGCAGTAGCATGCTGGCTGCCAAAAACCTGGAATGGATCCGGAAGGGAAGTAATTTGGGAAATAAGGTTTTAGCGCTCCCAAGTCATCAGGACACTGCAGCATAAGGTTCGGAGGAAATGTCCAGTAGGGAATAAACCCCAAAACATGCCCCCAAGTGGCGGGAACGGGAGCGAAGGGAGCGAGCCGTGACACGCCCTACCCATCATCATCAAAAAAGCATCCTCCTTCACGATCTTTAAGAAACAGCTAAAAACCTGGTTATTCAACCAATATTAGCACCCAAAGATAGGACCCCTTCCATCGGATACTGTTGTGAATACTTAGGCCAGTGTATATTGTTGTGAATATGTTGTAACCTATATCATGTAATGCAACTAATGTAATGTTTGAATGTGACTAATTTCTAAGCTATTTTATAACCTCGCCGTGACACCCGAGGATCTGGGCGTGTAACAAATAAATAAAATAAAATAAATAAATCAGCAAAGAAGATTTCAGTAAAGGTCTTGAAACCGTCTCTGGTCATATTTCAGTACTTCATGAATTTCAAAACAAATGTCTTTAGCAGGATATTTTCGCACCACATTTAGTTTCAGTAGCACGTCACAAGAGCACCTCACTGATTCTTCATAAGGTGTACCCCACCACAGCACTTCAACAACTTCCACCTGGTTTACTCTTTCGCTCTGGCCTACTATTACCACAACTCTCTGTTCCGGTGTACTCTCCTGCCAGAACAGAACCAATTGTTACAAAAGTTCCTGGACCTGGTGTACTCTGCCAGCCAAGACAAACTACTGCAATTCTCTATTCTGGTATACTCTCCTGCCCGAACAGAACCAGTTGGTAAAACGTGCTCTGACTTGGTATACTCCCCTGCCATGCCAAGCTACTAACTCCAAGCACTTCTGTGGTACGGGTCAACTTCAAAGGTTTTAACAATGTCTTCTGCGTCAAACAATTAGGTTTAAGAATTTGTTCAAGGGAAACAAGAATCCCACTGGTGCTATTTATTACACCCATGTGTTTGCCACATGCAAGACAGGCAATGCTTCCCTCCTCCTGAACCTTTTTTATTAGAAGGGGTAGCCCACTGCCAATCTTGTTCCACCTCCGTATTATTACCCAAGGGCTGACAACTCTTCATATCCTTCACACTTAGTTTGCTTTGGCAAAGTGGGTTTAAGCCAACTCCTAATAGGACATTTTTTACACCTCAGCAATATTCTCCACACACGCTGTTATGCTCAATTATCTTCTTTTGGCTTAGGCAACATTGGTTGTTTATCAATTGCCTTAGTATGATTCTCTTTTGGCTTTGGCAATAGTGGTTTGTGTTCTCTTCTTGAGGTGTTGCCCCTTTTGTTTTTGGCTTTTGCTTTAACTCAATATATAACCGTCACAGCCTTCCGGTTGAATCTTTAACTTCTTATTATGCCAACTGCTTTGGTTTGAATCGGCTTGGTATGCGTCATAATCTTTAACTCGTTTCACATTAGTTCGGTATTAAAAAAGGTCTGGACGCAGACAGCGGGCCGGCACGCACAGCTCTGGGGGTCACAATGCAACAGTGAACTCACTGCTTCTGGTGTGCGTGTCCGTTTGCCTATCTGCCTCCAGTTCTTCTGCTTTATTTTGTTCTACGCGGCCCGGCAACCTCTCCTTCTTGGCTTCCTACGGCCCATGTCTGCTTCCTTCAAAGCTTTCTTGGCTTCCCCAGCGGTCTGGTGCGCGCCTACCACCAACGAATGCTTTACAGTGGAGACAATCACAAAATGGTGCACTTTCCGCTGCGTGACCTCTGCAGCTGAAAACTCGAGCAGCAGTGACCCTCCTAGGACTGGCATCACCTTCACTTGCCTCTATGGTCCCATCGTCCTGGCTCTTCTGCGATATCTTCCTCTGCTGCTTCATAGAGGGTTCAGAACTCCTCCACCCACCACTTCTTCTTCCTCTCCTTCCTAATGGCCCGCACCTGAGGGGACACTTTATGCTTCTCAGTTACCCTCAGGTGTGGGTCATTAACCTTAATGGTCTGCAAGTTGCAACCCTCTTCCTCATCCCAGTACTTTGGGAATGCTGGGACTCGAAGTCCCTAACGGCAAAATCACTTTTCTCGATGATGGTTTTCTCACCTTCTGTATATTACTTAAAGCAGTATTATAAGGGCTAGAGGATATATTTCGTTGTACAGAGGAATACGTTTTTTCAGAACTTAAATTGGAAGCCTTTAAATACTTCTCTGTATGATTTTTTTCGGGGACTTATAGGGGTTCCTATTTCTGATAGTGTTAGTTGTTTTTTTGAAAATTAAATTATTATTAGTATTTTGTAACAAGAGGGCAAAGGCACGTGAAGGAAAAGAATAAACGACATTTGCAGAAACCATCAATTGTCTTGACATTACTGCCTCCTCAGCAAATAACCCTTACAACCACAAAAAGCCTTTCAGAGGCATTTGGGAGCTCCTGCATACACTAGCCCTCGGACTATGCAGCATACTTTGCAAGAACGATAACCATAGTTCCCCAGGTTTGTCCCTGGACTCATTGAGAATGTGTGTCAAATATTCCATCTCATAGATCGTCCTGACCTTCCCTAGCCATTCCCTTTCCGTGGGGGCTTTATTCCGCTTCCAGAACTGCACCACACAGCATCTGCTGCTACCAGGATCGTACGGGTCATGTGGTCCTCCCCCCCCCCCCCATCTCCCTCGTCGTCCTCCCATACCCCAAACAAGAGCCCCCATGGGGATAAGCTGTGCTTGATCCCGTCAACCCCTTTAATCCAGAAGAGCACGTCCCTCCAGTAGGGCTGCAGATGGGCACATCCCCACCACATGTCACAATAGTCTGAGTTGGGGGCACGACCGTGCCAGCACTTCCAGTGAGCTCCTGGGTACATTTTGGCCAGGCGGTTCGGGGGGAGGTGCCAACGATGCTGGGTCTTGATGTCCTGCATTCTGTACTGGGGGAGACCGTGGAGTGGGAAACCCTTCTACACATGGTGGCCCAAAGTTCATCCAGTATCTCCTTTTGAAAGTCCTTGGCCCAACTCTCCCTGGCTTTTGGCTCCCGCAGGTGCTCAGATTTTAGGAACA
The DNA here is from genome assembly GCF_040938575.1 of Ambystoma mexicanum. NCBI lineage: Eukaryota > Metazoa > Chordata > Amphibia > Caudata > Ambystomatidae > Ambystoma > Ambystoma mexicanum. The sequence continues at coordinate 1,382,906,012 of NC_090929.1, read as the reverse complement.
CTTTATAGATGCTTGCTATGTGGCCTTTGTCTTACCCCCACACTCCATAACAGCAGAGATTCAAAAGTGTTGAGGTCCCGTCTCAGGTTCAACGTGGGGCCTTGAGAGCTCTCTTCAATTGCAAATAGCGGAAAGGGGAGATACCATAGACAGGAATTCCCCCCCCCTCCCACAGCTGTCCCGCCCTGCTAAACCGTGCCTTGTACCATTCCTTGAATTGCTGTTGGTCCGCAATGAAATTCCTTAACGGCGGGGCCCAGATAAAGCTGAGTGGGGAGTGCCAGGTTGTGATCCATCTCATGTTGCTCCCCTCCCTCCAGATTGACCATGGTGTCCAGTCAAAGGATCGAAAACAAAGGATTGAATGCCCTTTTTTTCCAAACCAAAAGGACCGAAACATTTTTTTTTATACTTGTATATTTATTTATTTATATCTTTTTTTTTCCGGCACTTTTGGTGTAAAAAAAAAAGGCATTCGATCCTTTTGTTTTAGATCCTTTCACTTACAACCATTGACCACAGTACTTAACACAATAGGATGTTGGAGGACTCTACGTGGGATCTCCCTTGGCGGGACCCACAACAACTCGCCCAGGGTAACCGGGGAGAGGATTGAGTTGTCCATTGCAACCCATTGTTTCTCTGATTGCGTGTCCAGATGTTCTGCCAACACACGCAACTGCGTTGCTCTGTAATACGTCCGCAGGTCCGGGAGTCCCACCCCACCCCTCCTCCCTTGGGAGGATAAGGGTCTCATGATATCCTCGGCGCTTACCTGCCCATAGGAATTTCAGTAATCTGCGTTTGATCATATCTAGAAAGGGCGCAGCGGACTACCACTGGGAGCATCTGAAATAGGAACAGGAATTTGGGAAGGATAACCATTTTAATGCAGTTCAGTCTCGCCATCCAGGACAAGTTGAGCCTGTCCCACCGGTCAAGATCCCCCTTTTCTCTCTCCCATAATGGGGGGAAATTCCTGTCATATAAGTCACCCAGGTCTCCTGGGATCCCGGGATCTCGACCCTAAAGTAACAGAACCCATCCCCCGGCACCCGGAAATCAAGTTTTCACATATTCCCCCATCTGGGTTTTCTATGGCCCTATCGGCATGCCACGGATTTGCCAGGGTTCACTTGGAATCTCGTTCATTTGGCTGTATACCTCAAGCCTTTCCAATAGTGCCGGGAGGGATGCCTGGGGGCGCGATATAGGGATATATAAAGGAAGGCCTTGTCCGCAAACAGGCTTAACTTCTATTCTTCCTCCCTACCCTCACCCCTTGAATTTGGCTGTCAGCACTGACATCTATTGCCCACGGTTCCATGACCAGCGCATATAGGAGCAGCGACGGGGGCAACCCTGCCTGGTTCCACTTCCCAACCCGAACGTTCGCGACTCTTCCCCGTTCACCACCACTCTAGCCCTGGGACTGGAGTACAGGGCCGCTATCCAATTCTCCCACTTCTCTCCCATCCCAACTGAGCCAACACCCCTTTAAAAAATGACCAGTTTACGCAGTCAAAAGCGTTCTCAGCATCTAGCATGTAAGAATACCATCAAGACTCCCCTTTCTTTTAACCATACGTGAGTGCAGTATGTCTATAGTCTTGCATATCTACCCCCCTACCGATTCTTAATAAAAACCTGTTTGGTCTGGGTGGACCAATCTAGGAAGAACCCTTTTACTCCTGAAGGCCAGCACCCTCGCGAAAAGCTTAGTGTCTACATTCAGGAGCAATATGGGTCTGTACGCCTGACAATATTTGGGGTGCTTACCTGGCTTCGTTAGGACCACTATTCTGGCTTCCAAGAAGGTGGGGTGAACCTTGCCTATTTCAATGGAGGCATTGAAAACACTTGCCAGCTGCGCTGCCAGCACCTCCTGGAACTGTTTAAAGAAGTCTCTGGTGAACCCATCCTCCCCTGGGGCTTTACCAGCATTCAGTCTCCCTATGGCGGTCACTACCTCTTTAGCCGTGACTCCGGCCTCCGGGGCCCCTAATTCCTCGGGGGTAATCTTCAGGATGGCCAAGCCATCCAAGTATGGCTTAATCGCCTGGTCCCCTTGCTGTGGCGTCCCCTTATATATCTCCTCATAATACTCGGCAAACACCCTGTTCTCCAGCATCGAGTCTGGCATGGATTCACATGCTCATGAATATTCCCCGTCGTCAGGCTGGGAATCCTCGGTAAAGAAAAATCAGTATCAGTTTCATTTCTGATCTGTCTTTCGTAGTAGTAACCAATCACTGATCTCTGCGTCATACTGACCACAGCCAATGATTGCCATCTCCCTAAGCCCTGCCTCTGGCAGCCATCTTCAGATTTTTACCGCACGTTCATGTGTTGGGATCCTCGTGCTATTGCTCTCGAGCTGTAGTGCGTTTTTGCGCTTTTTCATAGGAAAATTCTCTCCTTTTTTCGGTCAAAAGAGCCTCAAGCTCCGCCGTTTCTTTATCCGATCAACGGGGACCCGTGTCGGATTCCTCTACACCCCTCAAGGGTGACGATTTCGTCGAGCCACACTTTTGGAGGACTCCAGAAGTTTCTCAGGCCCATCTCGGACATGGCCCAGGAGAAGGGAAGCTCGACGCCCGGAAATCTGTTCAGGGTCTGCCCTGGATGCCAGCTTCAGAATGTCTTTAAGGAGGACGAACACTCCCTTTGCCTCTACTGCCTGCATGAGGACAAGACGCACGCGGAGAAGGACTGTGCGTTTTGCGGCAATATATCGGAGCGGACCATGAAGGACCGCCATCTGCGTCTCGCCAACTGGCTGGAAGGTAAGAGCCCGTCAGGCGAGAACAAGAAGAAGTCCGAGCGGTCTTCTAAGACCTTTGAGGGCGCCCCGGCGACGGGGGCCCAACAGAAGGCCAAGCACCGCGAGTCCGCTGGCACCGGGAGCGCTGAACGGTCGGGCTCTACGGTTGCCAGGCAGGGCGCATCCTCCCCGGCGCCATCAACCACGAGCCAACGCTCTGGCTTGGGTATGAGGAAGGCCGAGCACCCGGCGAAGCTCCTGGAGAGACCCCGGTCGAGCTCGAAGGCCCCATCGGAGGGGGAGCGAGGCAGTGACCCTCCCCCCAGGAGAAGGCGGTGAGCGCACCTAAGGTGGTGAAAGCCTTGATCCACCCTGCCAAGGCCTCTATCGAGACAGTCGCGGCGGCCCTGGCTCAGCCTGTGGAGGCTACACCAGTTGAGGTGACTTTGGGGCTCAGAGTCTCCCTGCCACCGCGGAGGGAGTCCTCTTTCAAGCCCATCGACAGAACCCCCGTGAAACCTCTGACGGAAAAGAAAAAGGGGGGCAGGAGGTCGTCGTGGATTCGGCCTCAACCTCTGAAGAGGAGCTGATCGAAGTCTTAAGCCACGGCATTGGCGTGGAAGAAGACCAGCCCGTCGGGAGGGATCCCGACGTAGGAGACGACGAGAACGTCGAGGGTGCCGACGAGGCTCCTGACCGCCCGTCGGAATCCCCTCAACCAGTGCCGCAAGACAACTCAGCGGCCATTTTGTTGGCTATACAGTCCTTATGCTCGGAGATAAGGACGAGATTGCCGTTACCACCAACGGAGGAACCGCTCCCGACGGGGGACCCGGAGCCAGGCCCTTCTGGGAGCCCTCCTCCTAAGAGAAGAAGGATTCATCCTCCACCTCCTTTTCAACCATCGCGCCCTGCTCAGCCCTCTTCCCCGTCCACGACCCGTGGGGATGATACTGGGACGGACACGGCCGCGAAGGGTACAGACGACGAGGTTTACGACGAGGATCTTTCGTCGTCACCTCCTCCCCGGGCTTCCCCGCCTAATGAGATTGGATCGTTTCATGCCATGATCGCCAGGGCATCCGAGCTTTTCCAGCTCTGCCCGGAAGAGAAGAAGAAGGAAGGTTTCCTTTATCAACGGCGCGAGAACAAGAGGAAGACGGTCCTCGCTGTACCTCTACTGGACGATATCTGGGATGAGGGTCTCGCCCTCCTCAAGAACCCATCCACAACGCCTGCGAGAAGGGATCGGTACGAGAAGAAGTACCGGGTCCCTGACGCGGCCCCCTTGTGCCTTCGGGCACAGCCAACCCCGGACTCGGTCGTCTCTGCGGCGGCCAGGAAGAAAGCGGTGGGGGCTTCGGCCTCTACATCAACCTCCCCACCAGACTGCGAGGGAAAGAAATTGGACACGATGGGACGCAGAGTCATCTCATTGGCAGCGACGACGATTAAGGCTGCCAACGCCTTAGCCATTGTAGCCCGCTACGACAGGGAGTTGTGGTACAAGATCGCCCCCCTGCTGGACTTCCTACCGGATGACAAGAGGGCGGAGGCCCTAGAGATCTTGCAGGAAGGAGAAGTGGCATCGGACCATGCCATTACGATAGCGACGGACATCGCTGACACTGGTTTTCGCCAGTTGGGCAACAGCGTGTGCCTTAGACGGCGTGGATGGCTCAAGGCAACAGATTTCCGGCAGGACGTGCAGACCAGAGTTTTGGACATGCCATTCGACGGGAGCAACAGTGGACGATTCCCTACAAGCCATCAAGACGGACACGGAGACGGCCTGGGCTCTTGGTGTTCTCCAGCAACGACGGCCACCCTTTCGGAGTGCCGGAGGCAAGCAGGGTGCCTCCAAAGGTTTGGGCGGTGGATATTCCACCTACCTTAAAGCGGCCCGTTCGTCGTCACAGGAGGCCTACAGGGGACGAGGCAAGTCGGGCGGTTCCCGCCGTCGTCGCCAGGGAGGACAAGGCGGCAAAGCCTCGTCGAAGCAGGACTGAACCGGCCGTGGGGTCGGGCCCCCACCGAAGCATCCCGGTGGGAGGCCGGCTGGCGAACTTCGTCAGCGTGTGGGAGTCCATCTCCACCGACCGTTGGGTGCTGGACGCCCTGGCCCAGGGTCACGCGCTCGAGTTTCTAAAGAAGTGCCCGCGCATCCCCCCCGTGGCCAGGAAGGAACATCACGTCCCTCAACTTCTCTTGGAGGTAAAGACGAGGGTCAAGAAAGGCACCATCGAGCTTGTCCCAAAGAGGCTTCGGGGCTCCGGAGTTTACTCAAGATACTTCCTCGTGAAGAAGAAGACAGGAGGATGGCGTCCCATCCTGGACCTACGACGACTGAACAAATTCATCAAGGCACAGAAGTTCCAGATGGTCACCCTCCAGCACGTCCTGGGTCAGCTGGAGGAGGGCGATTTCCTGTTGTCGTTGGATTTGGAGGATGCCTACTTACATATCCCCCTCCTAAAGGGACACCAAAAGTTTCTCAGATTCGTGGTCCAAGGGCGTCACTACCAGTTCAGAGCCCTTCCCTTCGGATTGAGGTCGGCACCCAGGATATTCACCAAGTGCCTCGCACCGGTGGTGGCGTGGCTGCGCCTGGAGGGGATCCACGTCTACCCCTACCTGGACGACCGGCTCATCCGAGCAAAGACAAAGGAGCTCGCCGCGGAGCACACGGCGAGGACCGTCCAACTACTCACGGACCTGGGATTCTCCATAAACTACGCCAAGTCCCACCTGGTGGCCGCGCAAGACGCACTGTTTCTGGGAGCGAAACTCGACACAGTGGCGCTTCTGGCCTCTCCATCGGAGGAAAGGAAGAGGGCCATCTTGGGAAAGGTGCAGCGGATGCTGGTTGCGGACGCGGCCAGGGTGAGGTCCATCAAATCCCTCCTCGGAATGATGTCTTCTTGCATTTATCTCATCCGCCTGTGCAGGCTTCGGATGCGCCCATTACAGGAGTTCCTGGACGCTCGCTGGATCCAGACGACGGGCAGCTTCGAGGACAGGATCACACTCGACGAGAGCTTCCGACGAGCGATCCGGTGGTGGGGCACCCGCGCGCATCTGACGGCGGGCATGGACTTCCAGACCCCGGACCACCAGAAGACAGTGATCACGGATGCCTCCCTGGAAGGGTGGGGAGCGCACACCGAAAATCTGCACGCGAGGGGCCTTTGGCTGCCAACGGAGAAGTCCCTCCATATCAACGTCCTGGAACTCCGTGCAGTGTTTTGGGCCCTCGGGTCCTTTCTTCCGTCCCTCAAGGGCAAGGTGGTGAGGATCTTCACCGACAACACCACCACCATGTTTTACATCAGGAAGCAGGGCGGTACCAGATCCCCAGCCCTGTCCAAGGAGGCGCAGGATCTGTGGCATTGGGCCGTCGCCCAAGGGATATTTCTGGTGCCATTTCATCTGGCAGGAATAAAAAACACCATCGCCGACTCGCTCAGCAGAGAGCTGCGCTCGTGCCATGAGTGGGAACTACGACAGGATCTAGTGGACCGCCTCTTCCGACGGTGGGGCACACCCCAGACCGATCTGTTCGCGAAGGCGACGAACTCCAAGTGCCGGAGGTTTGCCAGCAGGTTTCCCCAGCCGAGGAGCATGGGCGATGCTTTCTCGTTCCCCTGGGAGGGCCTGTTCCTATATGCGTTCCCTCCATTGCCGCTGCTGATCCGGCTCATCAACCAGCTCAAGAGGTCATGATGCAGGATGATATGGTTCCTGGACCTTCTGGACTTGTCAGCGTCCCCGTCAATCAAGCTGCCAGTGGACGCGGATCTTCTCTCCAGGGAAGGAGGCACCATCCTCCATCACGACCCGAAGTCGCTGAACTTGCAGGCCTGGCTCCTGCAGCGTTAGAGTTTGGAGGTTACGACATACCGGCCGACTGCAGAGAGGTTCTTGCAAAGGCCAGGGCGTCCTCAACTCTTAAATGCTACGGACACAAATGGAAGAGGTTCTCTGTCTGGTGCCACGCACAGAAGATTAACCCTCTACGGATTACGGCTCCTCAAGTACTGCCGTACCTGCTGACGCTGGCCAAGGCTGGACTGGCGCACGCTTCCATCAAGATTCATCTTGCTGCGATCTCCCGATACACCAGAACCACGGGACGGACGTCTTTGTGGTCTCATCGTCTGGTGAAAGAATTCATGAAGGGACTGTTCAGATAGTTCCCGCCGGTGAAGGCTCTGGCCCCGGCGTGGGAGCTCAATGTGGTGCTGACCAAGCTCATGGGACCTCCGTTCGAGCCTCTGCACTCAGCTCCGTTGAAGTTCTTGTCGTGGAAAACAGCGTTTCTTGTGGCCATCACCTCCGCACGACGGGTGGGAGAGATCCAGGCCCTTTCCTGCAAGCCCCCGTACTTGACTTTTCACGACACGAGGGTAGTGCTCAGGACGCACCCCCCCTTCATGCCCAAGGTGCCGTCGGACTTCCACCTCAACGAGCCCTTGGTGTTGCCTGTTTTCTTCCTGTCGCCTTCGTCGCCGGCTGAAAGGACTTTGCACTCGCTGGATGTGGCTAGAGCGCTGAAGTTCTACGTGGACCGTACAAAGTGTTTTCGGAAGACGTCACAACTTTTTGTGAACTTTGGACCGGTCAATCAGGGGAAGGCTCTTTCGAAGGATTCCATTTCCAGATGGCTCTCCGGCTGTATCATGTACTGTCATCGGTTGGCAAACCGACCGCTGCCTGGCCGTCCGAGAGCCCATTCCACCAGAGCGATCGCAGCTACCACGGCGTTCCTATCTGATGTGCCCTTGCTGGACATCTGCAGGGCGGCTACGTGGAGGTCGACGCACACCTTCACGAAATTCTACTGCGTCAACCGGGATTCCAGGGAGGAGTCCAGGGTCGGCCAAGCAGTGCTGCGGAACCTGTTCGCCTAAGGTGAGCCTGGTGAGGAGGTAAGAATTGCTTAATGTTGAGTTTTGGATGTAATGCTTAATGTTGAGCCTTAGCCACCTCCCGTGGTTGTGCATGTGTGTACTGCTATGTATTCTTTTATTCATGAGCATGTGAATTCATGCCAGACCCCATGGTGGAGAAGGAATAAGTTACTTACCTGTAACTGTTGTTCTCCAGCATGGGTCTGGCATGGATTCACATGCGAACCCTCCCGCCTACCCCTCTGTGGCTCTTCACTTGGTCATACTGCCACTTCACGTGCTACCAAATCTGAAGATGGCTGCCAGAGGCGGGGCTTAGGGAGATGGCAGTCATTGGCTGTGGTCAGTATGACGCAGAGATCAGTGATTGGTTACTACTACGAAAGACAGATCAGAAACGAAACTGATACTGATTTTTCTTTACCGAGGATTCCCAGCCTGACGACGGGGAATATTCATGAGCATGTGAATCCATGCCAGACTCATGCTGGAGAACAACAGTTACAGGTAAGTAACTTGTTCCTTATCCCCACTTGTGGGCCGACCAAGCCTCCACCTTTATCTCGGATCCCCTCCAACTGTCTATCCCCTCTACTTCCCCTGACCCTGTTTGCCAACAGAGATCCCACCCGGTCTCCCCTCTCATAATACCTTTGTTTTGTGTATCTCAAATTCTTTAGGACTTTCCCCATAAGCGTGGCGTGTAGGGCCTGCCTCCTGCCTCAAATGAGATGTATAAAATCAGTCCTGTCCCAAACTCCCCAACTCCCCCACTCAGCTGCGCCCTGAGCCCCCAGATTTCTTCCCTTAATTTACTTTCGATGAGTCTCCTCTCCAGTTTCCTGCAGGCTCCTTCCACTATTAACAGTCCCTGTATTGTTGCCTTGGCAGCATCCCATACCATATTGGGGTGGACCTCCCCTGTCTCATTGACCTCAAAGACGGATTGGATTTGTTCCCCAGGTATTCCTAAAAACTGGCTCTCAAAGTAGGACATCATTGCAGCGCCACCCTGGGTTAACCCTTTTATTTGATTCAAACTGCCAGGATGCTGTCACCATTTCATGATCTGACCATGTGACTGTTTCCACTGTGGGGGATGTAATGTCCTTCGCTTGTTCCCGGGGGATCAATAGTAGGTCTATCCTGGTATAAGTAGAGTGAGGGAGGGAGAAAAAGGTATATCCTCCCCCCTGTGGATGGGAAGCCCTCCACACATAACCCAGAAGTGGTCCTCGAGGAAGGCAGCAAATTCTCTGCTCTCCTTTCCCACCTGTTTAGATGCTCCCCCTCTCGCTGACCACCAGTCTAATCCCGGATCCACCACCAGATTGAAATCGCCCCTGACTAGAACGTCTCCCTCACACCATTCCTCCAATGCAGCAAAGACCCTCCTAAGGAAGTGAATCTGACCCACGTTGGGTGCATACACTGTGGCCATGGTGAACAGGACTTCATCCACTTGGCCCTTGAGTGCAAGGAATCTCCCTCCAAAGCCCCTCTTAATTTGCAGCCCCTTGCCAGAACAATTCCAACCCCTTCCTTTTTGCGATCCTTATTGGAGGCAGAACATTTGCCCCACTGCCCCTTTCTGCAGGGGACGCTCCATCCCCTATCTAAAATGTGTCTCCTGCAGGAGTAGGATGGATAACTTGAGGGACGGGAACATATTGTACGTCAGGGACCTCTTATTTGGGGAGTTCAGCCCCTTGAGGTTGAGGGTTACAACCTTTAGAGCAACCATATCCCTGCCTAGGAAATTCCCCTGAGCCGGTTTTGATTATATTCACTCACACTCTGACAGATGACTTTAGGGAATAACAGTTCTCGTTTGAAATATGTCATTACATGTGTAGGCATTAATCATTTTCCTTTCTTTAAGGAAGACAAATACAGCATTTCATCCCACGAAATCCTCCTATTACCCTGGGGCCTGTCTTCTCCAAGGTGATCCTCCTAGCTAACACCGCCCGCAGAGTCAGGAAGCGTCTGCCTTTCACTGGCCACCTGAGAGGAGTATCTAAGTAAGGTTTTCGTGAGGCCTCCATAGGCTTCATCACATTGGAGTGCTTAGGTTGCCTGTACTGGGAAACCACCCGACAGTGATGCTCAGGGGCTTAAGTCCCAGCACCAGTCTCTGGAGGGGGCTTGGCACAAAGATAGGCCAGATGACAAATGAATGGACCGAAGTCTAGTTAAGTGGGAGAGGTGAGACAATATAGCGTGCTGTGTCCCTAGCTGAATGACTCTGGCTATTCCAGAGATATATATATATGTATTGGAACAAATTAAGCACTTATGCCAAAGCGCATTATATATGTTCAAAAGGTGGTAACAAGAAATACTTCAGGAATACAGGTCAAAGAACATAATGCAGTGTGCCTACAATGGAGGGAGGGATAGTGTAATGTAGACAATTCCTTTTTGTATATTTCCGAAGTCCCCTTAACTTTGCTTATTTATGTGATGTTCTTTACCATATTTCCTCCCTAGTGAGTTCCAATCAGGTGACCCTCTACCACTCTGATGACCAGAAGGAACAATATTAGGTGCTCCTTTCTCTTGATCTCTATGACACCTACGTTGTTCGTGTGCTGCTTGAACCCTGGAAACGAGCACTGAATCCTTCTGACTTTCCGCAGTGGCGGGGTGGCTCATACATAATTGGTGATGGTGCATCGACTCACCCATTTTAGACAAGCCAAGTCAGCCCAGTGAAAACACTAAGCACCCCCTAAGATGCACCAAGCAGCTGAAGGAGCGCTCCTAGACTGGCTCGAACTGTCAAAGGGAAGCGCAGTTTCCCTTTTGACAGTTCATACCCCAGTACACGTCCAATGGGTCATGCAAGGCCAGAGGCGTTTTGCTTCCCCAGCCTTACGTGGCCCATTTGGGGATGCAGCCTGGGATACTGCAAGATTTTGCCAAGAAACAGGAGGTTCGTAATAGGCCGTTAGTTGCCTAGGTCATCTGAATCTACGGTTGGTTTTTTCAAAAGACGTCGTATGAGACCAGTTTTGAGGGTGTCCAGGAATTATCCTTAAGCGAGGGAGGCATTGATGATGCTGTGGTGTGCATTGAGCACTGGGCCCGTCACTTGTCTAATGATGGACGCCGGAATTATATCGTCAGAATAAGGACTAGGTTTGAGGGAGGAAACCGGTTTAGGAGGTCCGTAGAATGCGCTCCAGAGGGCCAGTGTGCGTGCGCTGGTGCAGGGGATGCTAATGCTGTGAGAGGTTGATTTGATGGTCTCTCGGATTGTGTCTATTTTTTCAATAAGAAGAATGGCTTGATTCCATTGCAATTTTCCAGAGTTTCTGCTACCTCAGTGTCAGATGAGGGGTTGGTAAAATGCTTTACTACTTCAAAGAGGGCTTTGCTCCTGTTGGAGGCCGCTGCAATGGTGGTGGAGCCGTAAGCAGCTTTGTCCTCAGTAATCAGAATCCTAAGGTTTGATATTTGAGGTTGGTGAGGACTCTGAGTTATGGTTTTTGCGCTAGCTCTGAGGTGTACCGTTTGCGGATGGTTTGGTCTTTGGCTGGCTGGATTTTAGGGGGCATGAGTGTTCACCAGTTTGTTAGCAGAGTTTCTGAATAATTCCAGGAGACCCGAGGCATTCCCTGTGGTGGGAAACCCTGCAAAGTTTGCTTCCAGCTCATTGATCAGGAAGGTTTTGAATGAGCAGCGTTGAGTGAGGGGGCGTTTAGGCTGACCTTTGTGAGCCATAATCGAGTTGGTGACTGATAATGGGATGGCGGCGTGGTCATACTAGTCAAGTGGGATAGCGTCTGCACAGGTGATGCTGGGGGGTGATGTGTAGACTAAGTCTAGGGTGTTGCCTTTGTTTTGCTTGGGGGAGAGAACAATTTGCTTAGGGTACATGGCAGAGGTCAGTGAGAAATGTGTGCTTTGAGTGTGTTTGTCAGCCTGTGACCTAGGGATGTTCAAATCACCAAGAAATACATTACTAGAATGTATATGCTAATTTGGCAGAGGAGAGTAAGTTGGAGATGTCTGCACTGAAAGAGTCACTCCTGTGAGGAGGTTTGTAGAGGAGGTGGAAGGTGATGGATTTCTTGTGCAATAGAGGGAACCAGCAAAAACATTTGGGCAGGATGGGGTAAACCATGTTTCAGTGATGAGCAGGACATCAAGGTTGTTGTATGAGATGAAGCCAGCGATCTATGTTGCGTGAGCGACTGCTGAGTGAACATTGATTAACATGAGAGGGTGTGTGAATGTGGTCCGTGGGTGTGGGATGGGGCTAGGTAGCTGATGAGGTTTGCTAGGGTAGCTTGCTGGCGCTGCCCAGGGCATTTGGCCATTCAAACCCTAGTGAGAGTGGGGATTGGCTGTGGAGGGAGGAGACACATTGTGATGTATTTTGGTGAGTAGCAGTAGTAGCGATTAATTTGTAGGTGAAATGCAGTTTAGCGGGCCAGGCCCTTGGCCCCATCAGGCACAAACAGGTGAGGTCTTTGTCGCATGTCCTTTGCTGGGGACGCCGGGGATGAGGACTGTTAGGGAGATTTATCATTGTTTTGCTTCATACCCTCTCCTAGTGAGACCCCTAGCACTTTTTGCTGGACTTCTGAACCTTTTTATTTCAATCCTGAATGAGTGGAGCCTTTTTCCACTCATTCATTCTTGTGGGCACTGTCTTTTGGAACTCTATTCTTTGTATTTTACCTGTACTATAAGAGTCTGTCTGCTCCATAGGCATCTGTATTTTTACAACAGCAGCACACAGCTCCTTACGGGCAGTGTTGCTGGGGACCCTTAAGATCCCCCTGAAGTAACTACAGTTCTTAAGGAGAGTTACTTAGCATCTCTCCCAAAACTCTATAGTCTGTGAGATTGACACACACCACCTTCAGTGGAGTCCCAAAGGGATATCTAGTATCCCCCTTCTCTCGGCTCCTGTGACATTTTAGTCACATAGACAATCACCTGGTTATGGCTGGTGGCAGTGGGTGTGTTCTACCAACTGTTGTGTATTCTTTGTGCCGCAGGCTATGTCCATAGCCCTGGTAGTGCACAAAAGGGGCACCCAAGTACCAACTCAGGGCCTCCCTTCTTTTTCTTTCGCTATTAATAGCGTAGTTGTTCTTTGTTAGCCCTTCCTCTACCATTCTGGGAGGAGGAGGTCAGTGTGTGTGTGTGTTTTGCCTTTGGCGGGAACCCTTAGGTATCCCCGCCTAGGCTCCAGAGTGTCTGGGCAGGCAGGAAGTGAGGGAGGAGTTTTCCACCCCCCTTTTCCTTTGTCTGCCAGAGTGCCTGAATAGGTCCAGCTCCCAGAGGGGGTCTGGTTGTCCTGATTACACAGCCAAATGCCCCTTTCTGTACCATCTGAGAGAGATTGCAGAGGAGTGTGTGCTGCAACTGTATACAAGGCGAGGCTTCTGGAGTGAAAAGCAAGTCGACAAAAGGAAGCTAAAGTAACCGAAGAAGACGACCAGAGACGCCTGCAGACCCTTTGCAAAACCGAGAAGCGACCACTGCTGTCCTGACCCCGTTTTCTGTGCGACAGAGGAGCTCCAAAGGACGAATCCTTCCCTTTGGCTGGTGGGAACAGCCAGTCACAGGGCAAACTTTGTAACAAGCCATCTCCCAAGGTCCTAGGAGTTTCCAGTGCTGCGGAACACCAATACCAGGAGACCTGCTGCCCATTTCAAGTGCATCGTCGGGGAAAGGCTGTATCCGTCCAAATCTTTGCTGAACCCGTAAACTCCAGATATCCGATCCAACTCGCCGAGACACCCCCCTCACCAGAGAGTGGGACTGCGGGTAGCGAAGAAGATTGACCGGGCGGCCTGTGTCCTTTGTTGGTGCAGCAGAAAAGGTGCCAAAGCCACAGAGTGAACCAAGAAGTTGCTGAAGGTCATGCCACAGGTCCTCCCTCAAGACTGCCGCTGAGAGATCCTGTCACAATATATTATGCACTACAAGCAAGTCAGGGACCTTTTTCCCCTGCACAGGGTGTGCGCACAATTAAATCGCTTTTTATTTTTACAATCCCCAAATGGTTTTTAAGGAGGCCTCCAACCCATCTCACACCCAACCTCCACCAGCACCCTTTGTCCCAATAGACCCAACAACCAGGCCGGTGTGTTGTCAATGAACACTTTTTAAATTTATCATTTTAATATTCAATCAGAACAAAATATGACAGCAGCCACTATTGAGGTGGCAACACAATACACGGGTTTCTAGAACATCACTAAATTACGATCGACTTCAATGCCACACCAAATTTGTGTTGTGAAAAGCAATGCCAAATAATTTCCCTCAACTGATTGCAGGATGTTTAAGCACTCCCACCTGTTAGAGTGGAAAACTGGGTTTTTCAGTGATTCAATACTACTATCATGGGACAGCACACAAAGGTATTTCAGGCTGCTTACACTAGAGAACAAATAGGGCTCAAAACAGGCTATCTAGCACACATAGGAAATCCGTTTTTTGATTTTTTTACTCAGGCCGCACATGAAAAATAAAAGGGAATATCATTTGTATCTGATATCATGGTATGATAGAGAAAGAAGGATTGAGTGGATAAAACGATTTTTCAAAGTTGAAAAGAAAGATTTAGAAAAACGGAAATGCAAATCATGCTAGGTTTTACTGGGACTGGAAGTGACAGTCAAGCCCAAAACCATAAAATAAAGTAAAGGAAATGCTAAATCCGAGTTCAAAACATGATTGGGGAAGGGAAATCCTTGAGGAAAATCACTGTTTAAAGGATGAAAAGAAATATTTGGAAAAACGAAATTGTAAATCGCACTGAATTTGACTGGAACTGAAAATGACAAGCAAGTTCAAAACCATAAAAATGAAGGAAACTGCAATGCTAAATCCAAGTTCAGAACATGATAGAGGAAGAAGGATTGACAATGTTTTTGAAAAACGAAATTGTAAATCACACTCAATTTGGCATGAGCTAAAAATGACACACAAGCTTCTAACAATGAGAAAGGCACATAGGCACCCCGTTTGTTTGTGAAAATGACATGGGCAACTCCCAGGGATGTTTTTGGCAAAGAGATTCTCACAGTGGGGTAGACGCACAATTTACACATGGACAAATTCGGTTTTAGCTCATAATGGGAATAATTCTTTTGGGGCAACACTTTAATGACTATAACAATTAAATAACCACACTGGGCACAAGATGGTTGATTTCGAATTGCAACAATCTTTCTCTGAATTTCAATGGGTAAATTAATTGATTTACTAAGCAAAATACTTAGGAAATAACTTACTTAACTATGCAAACAAACAAAGGACATTTCAGGGGAAAGAGAACTATGATCAATAGACACACAAGGGATGATTTTGTTCCATAGGAAAAATGACTTAAATGCACAGAGGAACACATTATTTGTCAAGGGAAGAGTTACCAAATTGCACAGAAAAATAAAAATACTTTTCAAGAGAAAAAGGACTAAATTTCACAAACAGATAGAATAGGGGATTTTTCCCTATGGACACTCTAGGCTAGTGCTTAAATAGACAGGACTTGTTTAATCTATGGGTGTGGATATCTATACAGATCAAAAGTATTCTATAGTCATGATTGGCTCCAGGGCTCCACTGCAAGGACCATCAATGGGGTCAATCAAGGCCTCACTCTGTGATCCCAACCAGTTACTCCAGGTCCCTGCTTCACTACAGGACTAGGCCCAATTTCTGCAAGTATATCTCCAGATCTTCTGTCAGCTGCATAGCTCAGAGTTTGTAGAGAGAATCCCCAGTTGAAAGGGAGTAACCTATTTATAAGCCAAATCACATCATTGCTGTGTCATCCTCCTCGCAGAACTGATTGGGCAGTGGTCAAGGGTTCCCTCCCCCTCCATAAACTTTTAGGCTCAGAGAAAGTAGGCGTGATTTGAGCAGTCAGGGGAGGATACCCCATCAATCATATGACACAGGCATGGGGTTGGAACTGGCTTTTGTACCTAGAAATCTCACATTTTGAAAAATACCCTTTCTCATCAGATTATGCCACAGATGCCAGCATGTTCAGACATTACATTTTTTTTTTGATCGCATAAACCTTGTTTGATGACTCTGCAACATATTGGGGCAAAGCTACTGTATTTTCTCATTTACACCCAAACTACATTACTGAAAAATATTGCATTCAGTGGGCGGAGTACCTATAACCTGCCATACCTTTTCTCAAATGTTTGATTGCCATATTTATACAGAGAACACAATAACATTTTGTTTGATAACTTTTGATAGGTTGGTATCACCAAAATCGCTTTGGACCCAGAAGCAGCTCACTAACAGCTTTTCATAAATCCGAACATGAAAAATGTACGATCAATACTTCCCAAGTTATTCCCAAAATTGCATATCTCCCATTGTGTGCAATGTGTGTGAAGCTCCACTTTCACTCTCCCCCCTTTGTAAGCAGAGATCTGGTTCTTAGCCTGACTCAAGAGGGACCCTTTTGTTCAGGTTAGCCTAAAGCTTCAAAGGCTAATTGCTACGTTTACGACGGCCTGAGTGCTTTTGGTCATAAAACTTGAAGATCCACAGAATGCCTCCGCTCATTCACATGGTAACACAGCTTGGGAAGGCTTGTTTCACACCTGGGGTTCATTTATAGGAAGTGAAACTTGCCTTTTCCCAGGATCTAAATTTGATCCAACTTTAGCAAATGCACACAATCTAACATGTAAACACTTGCAATAGTACTTTCCTGCAACAGTGATTACAGAAAGCAACATAATATGTTTAAAGACTTTCGCTGTACATTTGAATGCTTAAAGTGTTGAATTGGAAGACCCAATGGCAATGTCACCGGGTTCATTTTTAGCCGTAAAACCTTTCATGCTGTTATAGTTCCACATTTCCTGTTAGA
The DNA here is from genome assembly GCF_040938575.1 of Ambystoma mexicanum. Classification (NCBI taxonomy): domain Eukaryota; kingdom Metazoa; phylum Chordata; class Amphibia; order Caudata; family Ambystomatidae; genus Ambystoma; species Ambystoma mexicanum. Next base: position 1,382,889,463 of record NC_090929.1, on the reverse strand, counting down.
TTCTAGTTACTTAAAAGATTATCTGTGATGGGCTCATGATGAACAAACCTAGTTTCTTGGTGGCATTCCTGCACATATTCTGAAGAGCAGGTATTTAATTGAAAATGAGAGGGAAAAACAGATTTTTGAAGACCATCATTCTTGTTACAGTAAACCCCCAGTCTGTTGTGCAAGCTTGCACAGATTTTGGCCCTTTCATTTACATGCTGGACATTGCCTTTTTTGCCAAGGGGATCTCATCCTTTCCAGACCTTCCTCAACAGTATCATGAAGTCTTTCCCTCGTGTGTAGCAGAGGAATATTTTAGGCATCCCCATGCTTAGATGCCTAAATTTGCTCCTTTGTGTTTGGAAAGGGCCTCATTTTGCATGTATTCCAGCAATATGCCCCCTTTTGCAGAGGGGGCATATCTCCCCCTCTGACTGCGGGCTGTAGTTATGGCATTTTAGGGCTATTATGCCCCATAATTCTGCCGTTGTCCTTCCTTCAGTCACCATACCAAGGAATCCAGAGGTCGAGTCCAGAGCTGCAACATTGCGGAACATCCAGCACAAACATTTTCTGCTAACCTATGGTATTGTGGGGAAAAAGGTATTGCTTGTCTGATTCCAAGAAGTCTATAGTGGAGTGCACATAGAGGTGTCCAGGGCAACCCCTTCTTACTTCTGACCCAAGCCGCTGCTTGTGTCCCCTTTTCGAGTCCATTTTGTTAGTTAAGTTGCTGCTTCAATAACTCTAGACACTGGAAGAAATCCACCGGAACTCTTTGTATTTCGCTGGTTGTCAAGCCTTCAAGCCCTCTCCGAACTGCCTTTAGCTAGGGTTGCGTTTTTGGACTTAAAAAGCTTGCTAGATGAAGAAACTGTCTATAGAACCTTGAACTAGGCTCATGCTACACTAACCATTTTCCTCCCTTTAAGTGACCTTTCTATGTGTTTGCAGAGTAAATGTACTACTGTATAAACGGTTGAAAACCGCATGAGTGTGCAATAACCGATAATACTATTGTTACAGGCTTGTCCCGCTCCCCCACAACCCCCAATACCAGTGCTCATCCAGCTCCCTCACACCAGTGCCTGCATACCAGGCACTCGGCAGTCGGGCACAAATAATATACAAGAGACCAGAAGTGGGGTGAAAAGCACTGTAATGCAAACACACACATAGGAGGGCTGCATTCTGCTCTGCCCTTCCCAGCCCTTGCTCATCATTATGTACAGTGGAGTAGCTATATCTATTCTCCACCCATTAACAGCATTTATCATAACAAACAGGTCGTTTTGCCGAACAGGGGGAAGAAAGTACATTTCGTACCTGCAGGCTGTTTCTGCAAGGCAGCAGCATAATCACTGTGTACTTCTCAGGAGGGGCTGTTCCTTCCTGTCTTTGAGGCCTCACAGCTTTCCACAGCTCAGCTGCTCTGTGCTCTGCAACATCTCTTAGGCAAGTCTTTAAGCCAGTCCATGTGTATCCGATGAATCTCAAAGAAACCAAAAGAAAGTGCAGAATCAGAAATGTAACAACGAGAACATTGTCTTTTCCCTTTCTAACATTGCTACAAATTTAACTGCGAACAAACACAAACGTGAAAGTGCCATTTCAAGTGTATTATCAAGTATTCCTAAGTATTTAAAGTGATTCTGGTCTAAATATAATAAATATATACTTTTTATGTAAATTTATGCATAAGTGCTTCTTGGTTGTGCCCATCTAGCTAAGATTCAGTGTACTTACCTACAGCTCACATCTTCCTCTTAAGATAAGCCTGACTGCTCTGCCACTCTACCAAGGTCCTGAGCAAGTGCAGACTGATACCAAGAGTTGGGAGATCTACAAACCACTGGGATAGCTTACTAAAGTCTTACTGCCAGTAGGACCTTAGGAAAACTCCCCTAACAAGGACACCTAAGGAGGACTGATTAAGTAGGTGGTGTGCAGAGCAACAGAGTCGTAGGGCTTGGTTACGTGACCAGCAGCCTACTCAATGCTGTCTACCTGGAGCTGGCCTGGAGTCCTTAAGTAGATGCTTGTAAGCCGCAAAAACTGGAGGTGGGCAGAGCAACTGAGTGGCGGGGCCTGGCACGTGACCAGCAGCCTACTCAAAGCCTTAGAAATAATGCCTAAGAAAAATCTCCTTAAAAGTTAGCTTGAAGATAAGCTTTCAGAAAAGATGAGTGTAGGACATAATAATTGGGAAGAGCATGCTAAAGTTTAGGGGCCAGGGGGGAGAACTAATCTTGTGCAAATGGGACTGAGAACAAGGGGGACTGGGGTGGCTGGTAACACTAGTGATGAAAAAGGGGTGAATAAACCAAAATAAGAGAAGATAGAAAAGTGTCTGCTGTGACATCTGACCGTGTCAAGAGTGGATGAGGGCCCCTCTCAGCCTAAGGTGAGAGGCCTACAAGGGTGGAAGCCACAGCCATTCCTACTCTAGAGGGGCAAGATGGGGGAAGAACTGAGGCCCCCCCGACTGCTAAGTGCCTGTATCTATTTGAACAGTAGCACTATTGATCGCCCCATACATCTTGAACCCAATGCTGGCAGGTTTCTTTTTATTTTTTCAGACCACCACCACAACATACAAGATAATTATGGGCAGACTGCCCAAAATTCAACAGCTCCCCTCCCTTGAGTCTGTCCTTTCCTTTCTCACCATCTGCCCTCAACCTGGGTGTTATCTTTGGTTCATTGCTCTTCAACTGCTCGAGCATGAGTCTTTCATCTCTACAACTTACATTAAGCACACCTTTATCTTTCCTTCCATGCCACCACACGCCTTATCTTTTCCCGTCTTGCTAACTGCTCTGCTCATCTACTTATTCTTCCCCCTTTGCCTTTTGGCCCCCTTCAGCGTCTACAACCAGTCCATGTGCCCCCTTTTTTTTGTGTCCCTCCACGCTCCTCTATTGCCCCGTTAATGATATCTGCCTCTCTTCTTTGATTTGATACCTGCCTCCTTTTCCATCTCCTTTGTATTGTCTACAAATGCTTACACAGCCTCCTAATCCCCCTATCTATCTTCTCTGGTCTACATCTACTCTCCCCCTCGATCCCTTCGTTTTCAGTCGCTCTTCTCGCTGTAGCTCAACCCCCATTTGCCTTTTTCATTTCCGTTCCTTCACTCTGCTGGCCCCTAAGTATTGGAATTCCTTGCCACTATCCATTCGCTTCTCTGTTCTCGTCATACCTTTAATCTCTCTTTGCCTCTGTTTCTAATTCTTAAACTTCCTTCCTTTCTCCGTTACCTGATTTCGGCCACCAATTCATTTATTGTATCATTTTATCCTTTTTTTTTGTTATAAAGCACTTTGGCAAAAGCACTCAAAAATGCCAATAAACACAAATGCAATAATGGTTTGAGTGGGGCATTTTTACTATTTAAGCAATAACTACCCGTTCCAGATAACTGCGCACGACCTGAGTTGAAGGCTCCAAGCATAACTCTGGGTTTGTGCAGGCATGCCTGACCAACAGTCGCTGCCAAATGTATCCTCTGAAACTGCTTTTCCACAACAGCCCGCTGGGCTCAGTAAATGCATGCGATAGATGTTCTGTGCCCACCGGGGCCTGTGTATCACATTTATTCTGTTTTTTCTATATTAACAGGAAATACTTTTTTGAAATAGCAAAAGTGAACTTTCTCCCAGGAAAACAAGTAGGTTCACTTGGACCAGCAGAAGATTGTGGAAGAACTAAACCCTTCAGGACCTACATAATGGGCTTTCTTAACTGTGGGCAAGGGATTCCCCTGGGTTGCTTGATGGCTCACCGGGGTGAGGTTCCTTTCCTGCTGAACAATAGCCCACGTTTAACTCTTGGGCTTCTAGGGTTGGAAGGTTTCATCATACGATCTTGTGGCTACCTCTTGTCTTAAGTTTATAATTTTCTTTCTTCTTTTTAGCATGTCCCCTCTAGATGCTGTCCTTTGAATCCTTAACAAGTTACCTCTCTGGGAACCACCCCCCTAGTTTTTCACCTTCCCAGGTTGGCCAGTTCTAATCAGTCAGAGGGCTGGAGGCTTACAGTTGGTGATGGACAAGGAGCTGGTGGCGCCTCCATAATTCACCTCTGGGACCTGCATTTCAAAGTGATGTTGGCTCCCAGCCCCCAACGTTATCTCATTCCTATCCCCTGGCCTCATACATAGGATTTTACCACAGTGATCTATGTCCCCAAACTGCATCACTGGTGAGACTAGGGGTAACTGAATGCTTGTGGCTTGGTTGAGGGCAAATCACTAGTTCCAGAAATTAATTGCTTACACACAATGTGTATCATATTTCCATTTTCATTGCAGCTACACCATCAGAAAAGCAATGGCTGTACAGAAACCAGATTTATTTAGCCTAGGGTCAAGCAACATCCTTAGCCCAAATTATATTACTTTTCCTTTACCTGGAAACGGGGCATTATGGTGGTTGCCTTGGCCCAGATACTCTCCACAGAATTTATTTTTCAAGCTCTGTAGAACTGAAAGAAAACTAACTCCATTGTATTTTGTAATAGATTTGTGACAGTTACTTTATTTACATACTATTGAATCCTAATTTCTTTGCTTACAGAAATATGAAATGATAAAGACAGAAGACATTCCCAATTTGGACAACTCTAACTTCTCAACAAAAGTAGTCAAAGATATTGCGCAGAATATTTTATCTTTTTTAAAATCTAATTGTACCAAAGAAGGACATACTTACTGGCTTTTCAAAGGTATAATAAGTCTATCATCTTTAATCATAGTTCTGATTTGTGTGTTGAGCCGGCTTAATGTATATATTGCAAAGGTTTGCATTGTAATTGTTAAAGAATTAATTTGGTCATACAGTAATTCTAAGTATTATAGTTTCATTTTATTCTTTGAAGGGTAGGTCTTTTGAGGATTTTCATTACAGGGTCTTTTTTTTGTCTTTCAGCGAGTGGAAGTGACATTGTAAAACTATATGATCTCACTACTCTTTGTGAAGAAACTGAGGATAAATACCAAAATCCTTTCACTATGCCAGTAGCAATCCTTCTATACAAGTAAGCTTTTGTTATAGACATGCTTTATTTTATACAGTATATAGTGTGCACTGAAAATTGTCAACAAAAGGACAATTGGGTCTATTCTTGCCCCTCCGCTTGCACCACGTCCAGGTAACTCAATTGTCCAGGCAACTATAGACATTGCCATGGCATGGCCAAAGGCCATGTTGCAGGCCACACCAAGGACCCCACAGCAGGCACAGGGCCTGTTCTTTAGCTTGGCCCAGTGGCTACCTAGGTTGGCTTCATGGCAGTTTGTCCATGGCCACAAGTCATGGTCAGTAGACCACAGACCCATTATGGGGTAAACGGTCCACTAGGTCTGGCCGCAGGCCATGCCCCGTGGCAACTGTAGGTGCCTTGGCTCACCCTGGGGCATAGCCTTTGGCCATGGCATGGCAGTGTTGACAGTGGCCCACAGACCTGCCATGCGGTTAAAAAGGCCACTGGGCATGTTCGTTTTCTTAGATGTCCTGTGAAGTAAAATATTGAGTATGGAACCATAACCACTTTATTCTGGTGTTGTACTGATGTTTAATTCTCCCGTTTCTCTGCTTCAGTTTTCAGATGTGTTGTTCTCCACCAGTGACAGCACATTTGATGCCATAAATAATCTCCTATGTGATGTCATCAATATACTCTAGTTTTCAGTGACGTCATCAATGTCATAAGTGATGCCATTTATATTGTCACCTGTGGGCTCAGAGTTAAAGTGGTGTAAATTCCAACACTTGCTGAATTTCCTTGGTTTTGTTGCATTAAACCGTCACTATAATACCACTTTTTCACTGAATAGATGTGACTTATTAGTGTATGGATAAAGAAAGGGTGAAGCCATGGACAAGCTAAAGAAACAATTAGTGTTACAAATGTCACATGTGGCCAGCACGGAATCTAACCTACTGTAATTTAGCAGTGAGACTTTCCATGATCCTTTTGGTAAAGATTTGTATGTAATCATGTTATACAACTTGTTCTTGTCTGAAAGCCAACATGTCATCGAATAGGAATACTGGTCTTAATTTTATAATCTACTACCAAAAATTACCCACACTACGCACAGTATCTGTAGATAGACATGATGACACTCATCAAATGTTGAAAATCAATGATCCTGTAGGTTGCGGTTTTGGGTATCTTTGACCTTTTGCAAATTGCCTTTGGCAATTTGACTTAAAAATATTTGACCTTTTGACCAAATTGACCTCCATTGTTAAGGATGCGGGGGAGACCCCTGCAAACCTTTTGACCTACTTACATGAACATGAGGAGCAGGAGACATCCCCTCTTCCCACACCTCATGTTCAGGTAAGTAGGTATTTACCTATTTGACCAAAAACATAAAGGTAAATTTGGACGGATGCAAAAAAAAGGTCAATTTGGATCACTCAGAAAAGGTGCATTTTGTCAAAAGGGCAAATGTTTTAGGTCAAATAGGCTAATACCGTAGGTCGCTGTTCCGAGTCTCTTATCGTCTGATGTGCTTTGCACTTTGAAGCAAACTCAACTGAGAATGTGCACGTGTGGCTGTCTGACATACCCAGGAGCAGACGTGGATGGAGGTGAGAGTTGCCATGCTGCAGCATACAGGGACCTTCTGTGCGCTGTCCCCACCTGCCGCCTCACCCTGGTGGCGTCCAGTGCGTTATGGTGAAAATATCTCAGAAACGCTGCTACCTAGGGCCTTGAAACTTGGTTTTTGAGCCTTCAAGGTTTGTTCCTTGCATTGAGCTGCTTAAAAGGAGATTTGTCCGATCCTTCTACGGCCACATTGATGTTTCGCTGATTTCAGGCAACAGTCTCATGTGTGAAGGGGCTGAAATCCAAGGAAAGTAATCTAAATATCATGTAGCTAGTAATGTCCGGAGGGTCCGAACAGGTAACTATGCAAAATGTGGTGCAACAGTGTGGAATTGTATAAGGAGCAAACTAACAGATTTTAGGCTTTATATACATATAGATGGTAAAAAATCAACTAGAATTACCTGGATGTGTTTTCACAAATAACGTGATTTATGGTATATGCAGGTGGAGCAATGTTTTCACATATAGACTAATTTAAACTATTTGTAGTGGGTTTATTGATGATTTTACTTTTTAAAACATCTTTCTATAAGGCAGAGGTCTTCAAACTGTGGGGCGCGCCCCCATCCTAGGGGGGGCGCCAGAGCCCAGCATGAAATGTAAAAAAAAAAACAACAAAACATTTTTTTTTTCAATTTATTTTTTAGATTAGATTGGAGGAAATGGGAAGGGGCAGTTCACATGGCCAGACTGGGCCATAAAACGGTCTTAGGCACTAATGAAAAAATGACCAGCAGTTGCAAATGGATATTCAGTGTTTAGTCACAGACTGTTTGAATAGTACCCAAGGGGTTGTCTTTTGTTCAAATGTAAAGAAATGGTGATATTTAAAGAATATTTATTCAGCAACAATAGTCAAAATGACTATCTGCATAGTGAAGTAACTCCTCAAACTGGCCCACATTTGCCAAAAAAAGTGCCCTATTTTTACTGGCCTACACTAGCATTTTGCATTTTTGGTACAGTCATCTCCCTATTGCCCTATAGGCCAGTCCAAGCCTGCCGGTCCATCCATAATGGGTAAGGGGGCGTCCACCCACTGGACACCTCACCCATTATGGAGGAGCCAGCCCAGTGAAACACTGAGCACTCCCTCGGCTGCTTTTTTCAGCTGAGGGAGTGCTACTGGGCTGGCTGAACTGTCAAAGGGAAACTCTGTTTGCCTTTGACAGTTTATTTCCCCAGCCGCACAGGATCGCTGAGCCATGCAACGCTGGGGGTGTTTTGATTCGCCAGCCTTACATAGCTCATTGGAAATGCTGGCTGGGGCACTGCATGTATGTATGTGTGAAGGGGTGCGAGGGGGCGCTCCTGCGCATCCTCGCACATATGGGCAGAGCAACCTGGAGCAGGGCATTTTAGCAACCATGCAAGGTATGTTTATGGCGATTTATTTTTTATTTACATGTGTATGGATGTGTGTATGCTTGTGTTATGGGACTGTGGTGGGAGCAGGATGGGCGGCAGCACTGGGATAGTGGTGGGAGTAGGGTGGGGAGAGACCTGGGTCTGTACTGGGAGTAGGGTGCTGTGACGGCACACAAAAGTTCATAGCGATTTCTACATACTGTCCATCTGGCACTTTTGGGGGGGGCCCGGCCTGCCCAATCTTTGCTCAGGGGGGGCCCAGGCCAAAAATGTTTGAAGACCACTGCTATAAGGCAATGAGACAGAAAACATTAAAAAGACACAGAAAGCAATCTCTCCCACAGCTCCCTACATATATGTCCCGGGAGGATAGCTCACCGGCAACGTGCTCACCTTGGAAGCAAAACGACACGAAGCAACACATGTTCGATCCCCGGGTCCGTGCTTAGAAACCTCTGGGTATTAAGCGTGTCACAGATATGCAACTAAGAACAAAAAAACTATTACGCCACTAAAAAAAGAACAATTCCTGCAACAGTGCCTCGACGGCCGCGGGCTGTGTGAGCGCTTTAAAAATGCAAATAAATAAATAATGTTGATGTGCCCTTCCGGATCCATAACATTCATTATTGCTATTTTTCTGTATTTCATTAAAAACGCTTCTCCAGAACCATTTCAGTACCCTACGGTCCTCAGCAAGAAGAAAGGAAGAATTGCAATATAGGGGAAACAAACAGCTGCTGAAAATCTCTTCTCATCTTTCAACAGGTTAAACTGCTCTTACCAAGCTTGATACCAACTTTCTAAACTGTTTGGGCAGAACCGGATTATCGTGCGTTTGGGCTTAATACCAAATGAACTCAATTGGGTTTTGGCTCCAAAAGGGATTAACATAGGGCTTGCGCTAAACCTAAATCAACATAGACATTACATAACCGTTAATCCTAAAACTTTCACTCACCCATATGATTATGTGTATAAAGATATTTAATCACTGATATTTAACACAAACATACATTATATTGTCCAGAATGTCATTGGTTCATAGATCCAGTTTATCACAGATTACCATATGCCTCTTCTAGTCGACACATGTTTCGACCTTAGTCCTAGATCAGCAAATCCAGGTTGATCAGCGTCTTCAAGAACACTTTAACCAACTAAGAGCAGGCCGCCCTCACAAAATAGTTCCCCATGGTGTACTTCAATCGTATCGTGAGGCAGAAGATTTGGGGGCATTCTTTATACATTTCAATCAAAATAGCCACCCAATTGAATTGGGATGACTGTTTAAACATGTTATCTGGGCCCTGTTGCTGTAGCAGAAATACACGGATTGACCAAAATGTCAATCTGCAAGGCGCGATCCCCTGAAATGTCAGGTCCTTCAATTACTTCCAAATGAAAGCCCCCTTGAATTGGCAAGCCGTCTCCAAAATGTTCTCACGCAATGGCTGGGAAGAAAAATCCTGCTGGAAGTTTTGGAAGCACTGGCCTTAGTTCATAAGTGCCCTACCCTCATCTCTCCAGCAAGGTATAGTACAACAGCCTCAACCCTTCCTGGGGATCGCCTTCCAGATGACTGAGGCCGATTCGTAAAAGGGTAGGGCCAAAAAGAAAATGTAGACTATAACCCATGTTCCTACCCCATGAGAAACCCACAGATTTGAGAATGTTCCCACCAAGGAAGAGAACCCTAGAAGAACCCCGTCCATGCTGGTAACCAAATCCTGACAACCCACACGAGAGGAAAAAGGGGCAAATTAAACCACCCATTACGATTCCTGCCATCTGTTTCTCTTGTGGCGAAAAAGGGCATTTTGCCCAGTTCTGTGCTAGAAACATTCCTGATAACCCATGGAAATAGACTGGTTAGCGGTAGAACAGTGGAACAGGGAAGAAGGGGAGGTAGAGGATGACCCAGATAAGGCTGAGGTCTGTTATTGTGCCTCTCACAGCCTTTTCAGACTCGTGAAACAGTCCAATTTAATGGAGTGTGGGCCAAAGTCCTTATTGAATAGGGCACCAGGCAAATGGCCATACATGCTGCTTTTAATGTATCCTGAAGATTCCCAGGGGGAACTAGCCGTCCAGATCCCGTGTATCCACGTGTATGTTGAAACCTACATCAAAGTCCCTCTGTTGCTAAAAGTCCGAGGACCGTCTACAACTAGATAACTGCCGCGGTACCCGGACTCACTGAGTAAGTAATAATTGGTACAGACTTCCTGACTTTTTCACAACTTTTTAGTCCTCCTTCAATCCAGAGTAATTCAGAGAATGATTCCCCTCGGTTATACTGGAAAACCTGGACCAACGTCCCAGACACACCCATCTGGAACTGGCGAAAGACTGTCTCGAACTGAGAAGAAGACCACCCAACTAAACCTAGACAATGGGAGAGCGTATCCTCAACCCAGAGATGGGGAAGCCACAGGCTTAAGGGGGGAAGGTATGTGACAAATCAAAGGGATTTGTCCCTTCTCGACTTTGAGGCGACAGTGGTGAGCCTGCGCCGCAAGACCATCCCCTGGGTTCTGGGCAAGTGGGGCCTCACTGGGAGTGACTCCCCCTTAGGAGACAAGGACTCTCACTTTTATTTCTGCAGCTGTGCGCCAGAGGTGAGTGAGAGCAACCTTTTAGCTCCATTTTGGGTTGTGGGGCTTGTAAAAAAGCATTGTAAACTCCCCAGTGGTGCATATGTGCTCTCCCCTTCCACTGCTTCCTGCATCTCCCCAGCGCCCGGCTTCCTCCCTGCCCAACAAGATGGGATTGGCCGATAGTCCGGCTAAGGTTACAAGTACTAAGGCCTAGTAACCATGCTGCAGCCCGCTTTTATTTCTGCAGCTGTGCGCCTGAGGTGAGTGAGAGCGAGCCGTTCGCTACATTTTGAGCTGTGGGGCTTTTGAAGAATAATTTAATCTTCCCAGCGCTGCGTGGGCGCTCTCCCCTTGCACCACTTCCTGCATCTCCCCAGCACCATCCTCTCTCCCTGCCCAACGTGACGTTATTGGCTGGTAGTCTGGCTATAGTCAAAAGTACTAAAGCCTTGTCACCTCGGTGCAGCCCTGTGCTCTGCCACATTTTGATGCGTATTCTGTGCTGTAGATGGAATTATACGTAGACTATCATAGGCCAAATAACCAGACAAACTCAAGGAAGATGGTAAAATACTGCTTTAATCTTGAAGAAAGAAAGCGGGGAGATACAGCATCTATCGCAAAAAATGTCTGCTAAGCCATGCCTTAGTTCGTTTTCATAAAACTTATATACTTTTAAATATGTCGTTCATGACATCATCCTATGTGGCAGCTCGAAGAAACCTATTGAGGAAAGGGATTGGGTTAGGGGAACATATCTACTCCTAGAATTATTTAAGTGTTAACATCTCATTGGCGGCCCCTTATCTGTAGGACACGCCCTGAGCTACTTCTACCCACGCCATATACTGATTATAGCAGAGAATATGGCAGCAGACTAGTAAATGTAACATTGTATTTAAAAGTACGTGGTAGGCTTTTCTGATTGGTTGGCAACCCCAGCTGACCTTGGATTTACGGCCTATATAGCAGCACATCAGTGAGAAACTTAAGTGTTTCAGGTGCGTTACCTCATTCTCTGTTTTCCCAATTAGTCCATCATCTTTCGTCAACCTGGTTTTTAGCCAAGGTCTACTGTTTGTAGTGGACCTCTTAACTTGCCCGCTGTCCTGGAACATTCAAGGGAGTTTAGGCACCCCACTATCTTCATCTGGGCTTAATTAATAGCTTTTGTTTTGAGTTTCTCCATCACGTGTTAGGAGACCACGAATGTGTCAATTTCAGCCTTTCAATTACTGCTATTTGATTCAATTATGCTTGGTGTTTTCTCTACTTCTGCCCTTTAGAGACTTGCTCAATCTACCTCATATACGTTTTAGACACTTTTAATTGTCCATACCTTGGCTCTTGCAAATGTTTTCTTATTCTTTAATCTGCAAGAAATATGTATTAAGTACATAGCTTATGCATTCGCTCCCTTCGTGCCTTGCAATAATATCTTGAAAATGGATCCTTGATCCCAGGACATGGTACTCCTTTATTCTCTGCAGGGAAAACAGCTTTTTCATCATGTCTTCATGTTGCAAGCCTAGGTTTGTGTTTGAGGCAACGGGGTTGAATTAACATGAGCTGTCTGTCGTCCATTTTCTTCCACTGTTTCTCCTAAACGTTACATATATACCTCTTTTTAGCAAGCTTCTATGTGTTTTCCCTACTTTGCATTACAGCATATTTACAGTTATTGGTCAGCAAGTTACTTCAACTTATTTGTAGTCAATATTCCTTCATCTTTAGGTGCATGTTTCTCTTAGTGCTTCAATTACGTTATCCTCCTCAAGTATTAACATATCCTCAGACTTCACTTAACATATGTTCTCATCATCCATAGCCGAATTCTGACAGCTAGGTAAGTGACATCCTTCCTGATAACATCCTCTACTGCTCCAACACAAGGGTACATTCTAAACGGCTGTTTTGAGTGCATATCGTCTCTCATACACTCAACGCGGTATGGAACTATTGCATGGGTTCATACATGGGTTCCCAATCATAGCTCTTAGTCTTCTATTCCAATAGAATGGTGGTGAGTGGGTGCGGATCTGGGAGAAAGCATCCACCTGCTCCTCCACATTCCCCCCTCTGGTCGAGTTCTCGACCATACTCTTCGCCTTCTCTGCAAATCCTGCTTCATCTTCTACCATCTCATCATATTTTCTTTTCTTTGGGACCCATATCTTCGTTATCCTCCTCAGGTGACCAGCATTCTTTTTATGGTATCCACATTTGAGGTCATAAGACAGTGCCCTGGTGTTGAACAGAATATCCATCGTCCCACATACCAATTCCGATCCTTGGGATTGTAACATTTTGTTCCTGGAAGTACAAGAGAACTCTTCTTGATGTTCTCTCGGGTACTTTCTTCAGTCTGCATCCTTTCTCCAGTTTTATTGTTAATGTCAATCATCGGCTTCATTACAATAGCTTGCTTTGCTGTTTTCTGGCATTGTCTCAAGATGATCCTTATGAGACAAAATCCTAGCAATACAAAAACTAGTATTGTTCCAAGTAATTTGAAGGCATCCTCCAGCCAACTTGGAATCCATGAGAACAAAGATGAAAACCAGCTATCATCCTCAGACTCATCAACTTCATCCTTTAGCTTTGTGTGTTGGGTTGATAACATTGTTATTGCTTCTGCAGAGATCCATTATCTTCATCATGGGAGGGTTTAAATGTGCCACTAGAAGGACTGATCTTGGCACACACACCTCCTTCTATTGCTGTTATGAGGTCTTCTGGAGTGCCATGAGCCTGATTGTCCTTAATGCTTCTCTAATTGCATTAAATCCTTTTATCGTTCTATTGATCCCATCTGGTTATTTTTAACCATTTAGCATTCACTGTTGTCTGAATTCCTGGCATGAATTTTGAAGTGAATATCACTGCTCTTCTACTGAACAGCTTATGCTCATCTGGAATATCATGTTATGCTTCCACTGATTTTGCTGAGAAGTACTTCTCTCTCTTCTTTCTGTTTGCTAAAATGATCTTTTCTTCCTCGGCTGTGCATCCATTTTTGGGAAGTCTATAATCTGTAAATCACTTTGTGGTACCACCAAGGCTGGTATGTTTATCAGCACTAATGAACAAACTCCCCCCCATTTTGGCAACTTTATTTATGCTCATGATCCACAGGTCCAATAATGGTCAAGACTGCTTTTCCTTCTTTCATGCCTGGTACATCGAAAATGTGGCCACACTGGAGATTTTCTCCAACTTTTATTGTGCAATTACTTCTGATACACAGGGACGCTTTCTTCAAGGGTATTATCTGCAATTGTCCTCCTTCATATTCGACCAATGTCAACAATTTTGCCATCTTTGGTCACAAAATGTTACATTCTTTTTCTGCATTTGCCAACACTCCTTCCCATTGTCCAGTCAATGTTACTGCCTGGCATACAACCAGCCCTCAGCCCATCCTTCAGGAGTAAGCACTGTTCCTTTAATTTGTCGCTGACCTTCGTAGCATGCTCATATTTTTTCCCCGGTCTTGTCTTCACACTTGAGCATCTTATTTTCTCCTATCCTTATTCCTACTCCTTTAATTCCAGGCTGTTCATATTTTATTATTCAATGCACTGTCTCCTTGTTTTCTCTCGACTTTGTATCTTGTACATAATTGTCTTCTCTTTGAGATGTTGCTTTATTCATCCACAATATGGATGCTGGCTTGCCTTGCAACTGCCCTCTTGTCAGGCCAAGTACACGATGTGTCAAGCAGTGTGCTTTTTTTCACTGCTACTTCTGTGGCTATGAATATGTTAGTTTCCCAATACACAAGGTATTAGGGAACACACATATCAACTTGCATCTGACGTTCGTCTTCCCACCTTTTTCATGTGCTGATACCATACGTTGTTAATCAAAGGAGCCGATTTGTATAGATATGTATGTATACTTTCACTTTCTTCTTCAGCATCTCTCCTAAATCTTGAAAAATATCTTTTGATACCAGGAATCAGTGGGGTTTTGTAATCTTACTTTGCACAATAGGGGTAATGATAGAGGGCTTGTTTTCTTGTTAATTACTACTTTTAATATGTGTAAATATCAATGTGATAAGGATAATTGCTAAAATCAGAATACCCAAAAATACTCCAATAATGATCCTACGTACTGTACATTTCCTTTGACGAATTACATTTCTTACCGCTTGAATTTTTTAAATTTCTGCCATGATTTTAATATTTTAATTTTATCTCTGTGACTCATCAATTTATAACAAGAATTGCACAATCATTGCCATTGCCAAAATACTTCTTAACACAATATGATTATTCTTGGGGTTTCTGAGAAAGGTTACAATGTCAGTAACATAGAAACAAAGTGTTTTTTCCTCCTTCTTCTGACTTCTAGTGCTTCTCTCACTTTGTCTCTTTAATCCTAATCTGAGGAAGGTGTTCCAATATCATTGCAAATCCATCAGTTCATTAGGCAACCCGAATCTAAAATGTTTGGATCATCTTCATTTCATTTGTTTTGGCTCCTGGTCATAGACCTTGTCTGGACTTGCTTCACGAGGGGTAGCTGCAGGAGATGTCGATGTTTCTATGATTTCTCCTTTATAGGGTTTAACGTTGTGAAGGTGGATCCACGCTTGTCTTCCTTTGAGTTTCACAGCGGTAGGGCTTCTTCTGCTTCATGCAGGCCTTCAAAACGAGGGGTACTCCAGGTGCGCACACATTTACGCACAAGCAACTGGTCCGCAGAGTACAATTCTTTTTTTTTTAACTTATTTTTATTGTTTAACAGGAAAACAAATAAGAATCCACATTGAAATGAACCCCCCGCCCCCCAGCCCCCTGTCACAGCCCCAATGATCCTTTCCTGCTGGCCGTTTCCCAACCGGTATTTTAACTGTAGATGTCCAACAGTTTAAGTCTTTGAGGGCACCATTGTTCCCTGAATTCCCCTTTAAAGTATTCCAAGGACTCTCCCCAGTCTGCATAAAAGGACTCCAATTTGTTGTCTGCAGCATATGTAGCCCACTCCAACGAGACAATATCCCACATTTTCCTCAGCCATTCTTGCTCTGTAGGGATCGTAGGGCCCTTCCACCTCTGTGCGATGAGGGACATTGCAGCCAGCGTGAATATCACTTTCGCCTTGATGCATCCGTGCCTTTCCACTTCCTTCTCCTGCCCACTTTTCCCCAACAAGATCTCCTGGCGATCCTGGGGAGCTCCCTCCCCCAGAGCCTGAGCAATGGCCCGCATGATTCCGCTCCAGAAGGGTTGAATAATGGGGCAATCCCACCAAACATGTGTAGCTGTGTCCATTTCCCCACATCCCCTCCAGCACTCCCCCGGGGTAGCAGGATACATTGCATGGAGTCGAGCAGGAGTGTAGTGCCATCCAAACATATATTTATACCAGATTTCCCACAATTGAATCGCTTTTGCAACCTTGGGGATCAGTTTCCACAACCTCTCCCAGTCCTTCTGCTCAATTCGAACCCCGGTGTGCTGCCCCCCAGTCCTCCATATAGGCCCAACTGACACACGGGCCGCTTCTCTCTAACTGCTTATACAAATCTGAGATTAGCCCCCTAGAGCCCTCCTGGGTTGTTGAAAACCTTTTGAAATGAGTTAAATCTCTAGTCGCGGCAATCCTTACTCCCGCAGACATAACCCAGTGTCTAATTTGGAAATACCAAAGCCTCTCCCGCTCTCCCAGACCAAACTCCTGTTTACATTCCTTGAATGTTTTCACCCTATCCCCGATGAACATGTCCCTCAGAGTTCTGCACCCCCCATCCTCCCATTCTAAGAACGTCCCCCTCTCCATTCCCGGTGAGAAGTTCCCATTATTGAAAATAGGAGTGAACGGCGATGGGGAAAGTCGTGGTCCCCCGCTTCTCTGCAGCCCGACTATCAACTACACTTTTTGTAATGGCACTCAGATAGAGATGGGGAGGTCTCAGCCTTCGTGGGAGCCATAGAACCTCCTCCAGGTGATGGCGAGCAACTGCTCTATCCATCTTCACCCAATGCTTCAGGTAGTCCTTCGAGAACCATTCCTTAATTACCCTGAGCTGTGCTGCTTCATGATAGCGGCGAAAGTCGGGGAAGGCCAAGTCCCCCCTCTCCCTGGAAGCCGTTACTAACTGCGTGGATAAACGAAATCCCCCCCACCCCCAAAACAAATTCCCTGATCATCCGGTCCACCTTGCTGAAGAAACTTTTCCGGAAACCCTCAAGGGGATAGCCTGAAAGAGATAAAGCACTCGGGGGAGAATCCCCATTCTCCAGCATGGGGTCTGGCATGGATTTACATGCTCATGAATATTCCCCGTCGTCAGGCTGGGAATCCTCGGTAAAGAAAAAATCCGTATCAGTTTTGTTTCTGATCTATCTTTCTTGGTAGTAACCAATCACTGATCTCTGGGTGATACTGCCCCCCGCCAATGACTGCCCTCTCCCTAAGCCCCGCCTCTGGCAGCCATCTTCAGATTTTTACCGCACGCTCAAGTGTTGGGAGTCCTCGTGTTTAGCTCTCAAGTTTTTTACTGCGTTTTCACGCTTTTTAGGAGACTTTCTCATTTTTTTTGGTGGCGGTGGCCATTACAGACTCGGAATCAGCCTCTGAGGAGGAACTGGTGGAAACCGAGAAGGGCCTCAACGAAAGGTCCATAGGCCTCAACGAGAGGTTCATAAGCCTCAACGAGAGGTTCGAGAAGGTTCGATCCCAGGGGACGGTTCCCGCTGACGTGATCGAAGATGGCGACGATGACGACGAACAGGGCCCAGTGGAGCGGCCATCCCGTCCGTCGCAGCCATTGCCCAAGCCCCAGGATAGCTCGGCGGCCATTTTGTTGGCAATCCAATCCTTATGTACCGAGATAAGGACGAGATTACCACGCACCCCGACGGAGGAGCCAGAACCAGGCCCGTTGGGAAGCCCTCCGAACATCCCGCTCCGCCCTTCATGCCTGCGAGACCGGTGGACCCCTCATCGCCCTTGCCGGACCCTAGAGAGGATATGGCGACGGATACAGCGACGGGGACGGACGATGACGGCGGTGATGACACGACGGACATCCCGTCATCACCCCCCCGACCCCCGCGGGCGTCTCCAGCCGACGCGGTTGGCTCTTTCCACGCTATGATAACCAGGGAATCAGAGTTCATCCAGCTCTACCCTGAAGAACAGAAAAAGGAGGGGTTTCTGTACCAACGACGAGAGGCCAAGAGGAAGACGGTCCTCGCGATGCCTTTACTCGACGACATCTGGGACGAGGGGCTTGCTGTCCTCAAGAACCCTTCCATGACACCCGCCAAGAGGGACAGGTACGAGAAGAAGTACCCAGTCCCCGATGTCTCCCCCTTGTGCCTCAGGGCCCAGCCCACGCCGGACTCGGTCGTCTCGGCAGTGGCTAAGAAGAAGGCAGCGGGCGCAGCGGCTTCAACTTCCACTTCCCCGCCGGACAGCGAGGGCAAGAAGTTGGACTCTATGGGACGGCGAGTCATCTCATCGGCGGGGACGACGACGATTAAGGCAGCCAATGCCTTAGCGATCGTAGCCTGCTACGACAGGGAGCTCTGGTTCAGGATAGCTCCCCTGCTAGACTTCCTGCCTGATGACAAAAGGGCAGAGGCCCTAGAAATTCTGCAGGAAGGCGAGGTGGCGTTGGATCACGACATAACGGTGGCAACGGACATTGCCGATACCGGATTTCGCCAACTGGGCAACGGAGTTTGCCTCCGACGACAAGGATGGCTCAAGGCAACAGACTTTCGCCAGGACGTCCAGACCAGAGTGTTGGACATGCCGTCCGACGGCAACAACCTTTTTGGTAAATCGGTGGACGAGTCTCTGCAGGCCATCAAGACCGACTCGGAGACGGCCCTGGCCCTTGGGGTGCTTCAACAGCGACGGCCCTTTTGGAGCTCCAGAGGCAGACAGGGTGCCTCCAAAGGAACCAGCGGTGGCTCCTCCACTTACCGCCAGGCGGCCCGCTCCTCTTCCCAGGAGGCCTACAGAGGTCGCGGCAAGCAAGGGGAATCCCGCCGCCGTCGCCAAGGAGGCCAAGGCGGCAAGGCCGCCTCCAAGAAAGACTGACCCAGCTGGGTTATCGGGCCCCCACCGAAGCACCCCGGTGGGAGGCCGGCTGACGAAGTTCGTCAGAGTGTGGGAGTCCATCTCCACTGATCGTTGGGTGCTGGACACCCTGGCCAATGGGCACTCGCTGGAATTCCAAAAGAAGTGCCCATGCATTCCTCCTGTGGCCAGGAAGGAGAATCACGTCCCTCAACTGCTGTTGGAGGTAAAGGCGATGCTCAAGAAAGGTGCCATCAAGCTCGTCCCCAGGAGGCTCCGGGGCTCGGGAGTGTACTCAAGGTACTTCCTCATCAGAAAGAAGACAGGCGGTTGGCACCCCATCCTGGACCTGCGTCGGTTAAACAAATACATCAAGGCGCAGAAATTCAGGATGGTCACCCTCCAGCACGTGCTGGGACAGCTGGAGGAAGGCGACTTCCTATCGTCATTGGACCTGGAGGATGCCTACTTCCACATCCCCATTCTAAAAAGGCACCGGAAGTTCCTCAGGTTCGTGGTTCAGGGACGCTACTATCAGTTCAGAGCCCTACCGTTCGGATTAAAGTCGACACCCAGGGTTCTCACCAAGTGCCTGGCACCAGTAGCGGCGCGGCTGCGCCTGCAGGGGATGCCCGTCTACCCCTACCTGGACGACTGGCTAATCCGGGCAAGGACAAGGGAACTCGCCATCCAACATGCGGCGAGGACTGTCCGGTTACTCACGGAACTGGGGTTCGCCATCAACTACCCCAAATCCCACCTGGTTCCATCGCAAGTAGCACTGTTTCTGGGAGCGAAGCTCGATACAGTGGGGCAATTGGCCTCCCCTTCAGAGGAGAGGACCAAAACCATCCTGGGCAAGGTGCGGCGCCTGTTAGCCACGGACGTGGCCAGGGTGAGGTCCATCAAGTCCCTTCTCAGGATGATGTCCTCATGCATCTACCTTGTACCCCTTTGCAGACTTCGGATGCTTCCACTACAGGAGTTCCTCCACGCCGGCTGGTTTCAGGCGAGGGGCTGCTTCGAGGACACGATCCCTCTCGACGAGATGTTCTGTCGGGCGATCCTATGGTGGGGCACCAAGGCTCACCTCACTACAGACACGGACTTTCAAACCCCGGCGTTTCAGGAGACGGTGACGACAGACGCCTCTCGGGAGAGTTGGGGGGCCCACACTGGAGATCTCCACGCAAGAGGCCTGTGGCTCCCAGAGGAGAGGTCTCTCCACATCAACATCCTGGAGCTCCGAGCAGTGATCTGGGCGCTCAAGTCATTCCTTCCGTCCCTCAAGGACAAGGTGGTGAGGATCTTCACCGACAACACCACCACGATGTTCTACATAAGGAAGCAGGGGGGCACCAGATCCCCAGCCCTATCCAAGAAGGCCCAGGATCTGTGGCACTGGGCCGTCACCCAGGGGATGTTTCTGGTTCCCTTCCACTTGGCCGGAATAAAAAACACCATCGCCGACTCACTCAGCAGGGAGCTGCGCTCGTCCCACGAGTGGGAACTACGCCAGGATCAAGTGGATCGGCTCTTCCAACAATGGGGCAAGCCCCAGATCAACCTGTTCACGATGGCGACGAACTCCAAGTGCCAGAGGTTCGCCAACAGGTTCCCCCAGCCGAGGAGCATGGGTGATGGTTTCTCGTTCCCTTGGGACGGCCTGTTTCTATATGCGTTCCCTCCGTTGCCGTTGCTGCTCCGCCTCATCAACCAGCTCAAGAAGTCCAGGTGCAGGATGATCCGTGTCACACCGGCGTGGCCGAGGCAGATCTGGTTCCCGGACCTTCTGGACTTGTCAACGTCCCCACCAGTCAAGCTGCCGGTGGACGCGGATCTTCTCTCCAGAGAAGGAGGCGCCATTCTCCATCATGACCCACAGTCGCTGAACTTGCAGGCCTGGCTTCTGCGGCACTAGAGTTTGGAGGGTACGATATACCGGCTGATTGCAGAGAGGTTCTTGCAAAGGCCAGGGCGGCCTCAACTCTCAAGTGTTACGGTCATAAATGGAAGAGGTTCTCTGGTGCCGTGCACAGAAGATGAACCCTCTGCGGATTACGGCCCCTCAAGTACTGCCGTACCTACTGTCGCTGGCCAAAGCTGGACTGGCTCACGCCTCCATCAAAATACATCTGGCTGCCATCTCCCGATATACCAGGACTACGGGACGGCGTCCTTGTGGTCTCACCGCCTGGTGAAGGAATTTATGAAGGGACTATTCCGATCGTTCCCGCCAGTGAATGCTCCTGCCCCGGCGTGGGAGCTTAATGTGGTGCTGACCAGGCTCATGGGGGCCCCATTTGAGCCTATATATTCGGCGCGTTTGAAGTTCCTGTCATGGAAGACAGCGTTCCTCGTGGCCATCACCTCCGCACGACGAGTGGGAGAGATGCAGGCCCTATCTTGCAAGCCTCCATACTTGACTTTTCATGACACGAGGGTGGTGCTGAGGACGCACCCCTCCTTCATACCAGAGGTGCCATCGGACTTCCACCTCAACGAACCCTTGGTGTTACCAGTTTTCTCCCCGTCGCCTTCGACGCCGGCCGAGAGGACTTTGCACTCGCTGGATGTAGCTAGAGCACTGAAGTTCTACGTGGACCGCACAAATAGTTTTTGGAAGACGTCACAGCTGTTTGTGAACTTTGGTTCTGTGAATCAAGGGAAGGCTCTCTCGAAGACTTCCATTTCCAGATGGCTCTCCGGCTGCATCATGCACTGTCACCGGATGGCTAAGCGACCGCTGCCCGGCCGTCCGAGAACCCATTCGACCAGAGCGATCGCTGCTACCACAGCGTTCCTGTCTGGTGTGCCCCTGCTGGACATCTGCAGGGCTGCTACGTGGAGGTCGACGCACACCTTCACAAGATTCTACTGCGTCGATCGGGACTCCAAGGAGGAGTCCAGGGTCGGCCAAGCAGTGCTGCGCAACCTGTTCGCCTAAGGTGAGCCTGGTGAGGAGGTAAGAATTGCTTAATGTTGAGTTTTGGATGTAATGCATAATGTTGAGCCTTTGCCACCTCCCGTGGTTGTGCATGTGTGTACTGCTATGTATTCTTTTATTCATGAGCATGTGAATCCATGCCAGACCCCATGCTGAAGAAGAAACAAGTTACTTACCTGTAACTGTTGTTCTCCAGCATGGGTCTGCCATGGATTCACATGTGAACCCTCCCGCCTACCCCTCTGCGGCTCTTCACTTGGTCATACTGCCACTTTGCGTGCTACCAAATCTGAGGATGGCTGCCAGAGGCGGGGCTTAGGGAGAAGGCAGTCATTGGCTGGGGGCAGTATCACCCAGAGATCAGTGATTGGTTAATACTAAGAAAGACAGATCAGAAACTAAACTGATACTGATTTTTTCTTTACCGAGGATTCCCAGCCTGACGACGGGGAATATTCATGAGCATGTGAATCCATGCCAGACCCATGCTGGAGAAAAACAGTTACAGGTAAGTAACTTGTTCCTTCTAAGGACAGCCCCCCTACCCAACCAGGATATAGGTAGGGTGCCCCATTTCCGTAAATCTTTTTTAATTGCTAAAAGAATTGGCTCATAATGTGCTCCATACCAAAACGCCAACGAGGGGGTAATATTTACTCCCAGATACTGCAACCCAGATGGGCTCCACTTGAACTGGGACATTTCCCTCGTCTCCCTCGCCTCTTGCACCCCTAGAGATAAATTCACCAATTCCGACTTCTGGAAATTAACATGCAAACCCCGAAAGTTCACCGTAAGTGGTTAGTTGGTTAGTAATGCTATGCATGCTGTAACGGACTCCTTTGGGTTAGTTAGTGTGAGCAACATATCATCGGCGAAGGCCACTACTTTGTGTTGTCCCCCTCCGAATGGTATACCCCTAATATCCTCTGCCTGACGTATTGCCATAAGGAGTGGTTCAAGGTAGATGGCATAGAGTAATGGGGAGAGGGAGCACCCTTGTTTTGTCCCCCTCTGAAGCCTAAAAGGCCGGGACATCTCCCCATTAACCAGGATGCGCGACGTGGGATTTTTATAATTGGCGCCAACCAGGTTTATGAATCCCTTCCCTAGCCCCATTTTCTCCATCACCTGAAATAAGAATGACTGCGCCACCCGATCAAACGCCTTCTCGGCGTCAAGCGCCAGGAGGATCGTCGGAGTGGCCGTTTTACGGAACTTCTCCACCAGGTGAGCTACCCTCCTTATGTTATCGGCGGTGTGCCGTCCCATCACAAATCCCGACTGATCTTGGTGAATTAGCGAAGGAAGGTGCTTTTCCAGGGGCCTTGCCAACATTTTGGTGAAAATGTTTGCCTCTGTATTGATAAGGGCAATGGGACGATGTTAGGGAGAATTCTTTGTAAGGCTAATTTCCCAAACCTAGTGAGTCCCCCAGCAGCTTTGCTGGATTTTTGGGGTTTATTTTTTTCTCCTGCTAAGAGTGAGACTCTTTTTCTCCCACTCTTAGACATGATTTGAGGTGTTCATTTGACTTTGTATGTGTTTTATGGGCTATGGGGTCCTTTACCCCATAGGGCTTCATGTGTTTTTGGTATGTGGGTTACACAGCACCCTCCGTGCAGTAACCCAGGGGTGTCGTAGCAACCCCCAAACATAGACTCCATACCCTGGGACTGACTACTGTCTCCCAGGGCATGTAAAGTCACCATTGGCTTTACTAGTCTTAAATTGTGAACAGAACAAGTACAGACCATCATATTGTGGACGTACTGGTCGGGGCAATTCGATTGCCCCGGGGTCTGTTGTTCGAGGGGGCAATGTCCAGTTCCCCCCGACCGAGTTTTGGCTGGTGGCAGTGGATACTACTTTTTATATTCAACCGCAAACATATTCCTATGGGATTTTCCCATTGTTCGAGGCTACCACTTATGAAAATAGCCTCTAACATACCGCCGGTTTATTAAATTAATATAAATTCACCGGTTGGTATTTTTTGCTGAAACTTGGTTCCAAAATGGCGTTTGTGTTTGTTTCTGTGACTCCAACCCAAGTCGAGCCCTTAGTTCCACTTTTTGGCGGGCTTCTCCACAGAATCATCTAAAAGTGGTGCCACTATGTCTGGGTACCACAGAGGGTGTGGGAGGGGGTTTAGGCACCCTGGACTGAGTTGCCTCGGCAACACAAGTCACACTCTTGTGTGATTGGCCCAAGTGGTGAGCCGCCCGGCTCACCACTTAGCATGTTTGAGTGACAGCTAGGCTGAATGAATGGGGGTTTTCTGCATAATAGCAGGGCTTTGGGGACTGGAACTTCAGACGTCGCCACAGGACCTAAAGAATCCGAGGAGGGAGAAGCCGAGCCGATCTGCAACGACGACACCACCGGTGGAGCCCTGCTGAACCGTCTCGCCACTTTTTCCGACGACAGAGGAGATCTCCAGTCCGGAGAGTCTTCTTCCTTTGACTGGTGGGGATAACTAGTTTACCCGTCTTTTCGCCTTCCTGGACCATCTCATGGCCGCCTTGCCCGTGTCAAGCACTCCGGCAACCGGAATACCACGGTTTACCACTATCGCGAAGAAAAGGGTAGTACCTTGTAACCGGGAGACTCCGCAGCTGGTTTCTTCCCTGTCAGTGCAACGACCTTCAGCTTTCCTCCACGTCGAGACCTCCTCTTCCTCTGGACGAAACACCGACTTGCACCCGCTGCCAGGAACAACTGCCCCCGCTGGAGCGGTCTTCCCATTTTCAGGTACTGTGTCCCGCCTGGCTTCCCTTGCGACAGATCGTTCGGGGTGACAGTAAATCCTCGACTTTCTAGCCTGGGTTAGCCTGGGGCCTGTTAACTAACTTTTCCTGACTTGATCTCAATCTTTTATGAACTATCTACAAAGACTTGTTGGGCATAACCCCACTGTTTGATCCTGGACACATTTCGCTTGCTCTCTCTAAGAGTGGGCCTGGCATTTGAACTTCCTTGCTCTCCAGTAGACTTTGCCTAACCAGCCTCATTGTGGTTCTTTGAAAAGTATTGGAATTTATGTGCTTTCATAACTTTGACTTTTCCCTCCCTTTTTTCTATAACTTATTAGAGTGCCATCTTATGTTAAACGCTCACCTCTGTCTGAAAATAAGTGGTGTTTCTCACTAAGACTTGTCTAATAAGTATTTAGGGTTGTATATATATATATATATATATATATATAATAGTGACTGTTTGTTGAATTTACTTACCTCTTTTTGTGCTAGTGTATTAACAAGTGTGTCTTTAAATAAATAATTATATACTTTTACACCAAAGCTCTGGTCAGTGTTTGCTTGTGCTACTGTATCTCTGTACCTATTGTGTATACACTATATACTGCCTAACTCATCTTGAGAGAAGTCTGACTGCTCAGCCACAGTCACCAGGTAAATCTGGGTGGTACAGACTGCTACCAATTGGGTTTACTGCCAACCACCTGTAGTCCTAAATCTTTTGCAGTGGTCCCTAAGGGAACTGCACAGGTTTCTGCCTAACAGACGATAGGAGGTCTTTCCCTGACTTATGTATAAGGGTAATTTTAGCCTCTTCCATCGTCGGAGTGATTCTGCCTTCGATGCCGAATGAATTAAATAGCTGTGTTAGATGCAGGACCAGAAGGTGGGAGAATGCTTTGTAAAAGGAAGCGGGATAGCCATCGAGCCCAGGAGCCTTGTTTCGGGAAAGAGATACAATAGTTGCCCTCACATCATCCTCCGTAATAGGTCGGCCTAGCTCCTCGCCCTCTTCCCTGGACACCTGCGGAAGTGGTAAATTCCCCAAGAACTTTTTCTGTGGGTATGGGACTGGTCGTTGGGAAGAGTAGAGAGCCTCGTAGAACTCCACTAACCTCTCCTTTATTTCTTCAGCTCGGGTTAGTCTCCTACCCCCTGTTCCTTAATAGCCGTTATTACTTTTTGTTCCCTTTGTCCCCTCAGGAGGCGAGCCAGAAGAGAACCTGCCTTATTGGCCTTAGCGTAAAATCTTTGCCTCACCCTAAGCATAGCTTCTTCCGCCTTCTTGCTTCTCAAGATCCCGAGCTGGCCCTCTGCCAACCTGTACTCCTTATATACCTTCCTCGTGGGGGTTTCCCGCATCAGGGCTCTAGCGACCTCGACCTCCCTCTCGAGCTGAGCCTCCAAACCCTTAGCATTTTATTTCTCTCCGCCTTTAATGCGATGAGTTCCCCCCTCAAAGTAGCCTTGAAGGCATCCCATCTTGTGCTCAGACTTGTGTCCCTGCTAGTGTTCCTTACAAAGAAATACTGAATCCTGCCTTCCAGCTCCCCACATATCACAGGATCACTCAGGAGCTCCCTGGGAATTTCCAGCCCCACACCCCTGGCCTGCGCCTCCTAAGCCTCAGTTTCATTTGCACCACCTTATGATCGGCTATTCCCAGAGGGCCAACCTATAGAGCCTCCACATCTCCCATTAGACTGGCGGATACCCAAATATAGTCAATTCGGGATTGGGTCCTGTGAACATCAGAAAGGAAGGTGAAGCCCTCCTCGTCTCCCCGTAGTACTCGTCATACATCGCGTAGACCAGCCTCTTCCCATCTCTCCCTTAATTGGGGAGAGGCCACCACACCTCCCCCACCCTCTTCGTGTCGGGAGCGGTCCCGACTCCTGTCCCAAGCCAGGTTAAAATCTCCCATCAGAACCACTTGACCCCTAGCGAAGTTCTCGATAACACTCAAGGTATCCCATAGAAACTGATCTTGGCCCACAGTGGGAGCGTATACAGATGCAATGGAGTAGCAGGATCCCATTATTGTCCCCCCTCATCACAATATACCTTCCTATGCTATCTTTGAGAATCTCCTGGAGCCTAAAGTCGATCCCTCTTCCAAAGCCTAGTGCCACGCCCCCCCCCTCGTGGGGCCAGATGCAAACCATATCTGTGGGAAGCCCTTTAGGCGCAGCCAACCCTGACCCTGCCGCCTTAAATGGGTCTCCTGCAGTGCCAACACATCCGGCTTGTGAGCTCTAGTAAATTTCTCCAATTTTGTACGCTTGAGGGGGGGGGGGAGTTAAGTCCCTTCACATTATGTGTTAGCCGCCAAAAGACAACGTTTGGACATGATGCGCCGCTACCAGCCGGCCCTCCGAGACTCCCAGGAGGCACCCGGACAATGTCCCCCCTTCCTTCCTAATATGGGGCTCAGATACCCTCCCCACTCCTCCACCCCCGTCAGCCCCCGTCCGCTAACCTCTCGAGACATTTCTTCCTCATTGAGTGCTGTGACCAACCCCCAAACTGCTCCCACCCCTCCCACCGCTCTTCCCCTCCCCTTAACTGGAATCGGAGACCAGGTCCCTCTTCACATGAATTCCCAGACTCCCCATAAGGACTTCTGCCCACCTATTCCCCCGCTCTACACCCGTGGGTCAGTTTAAGCCCCTTTCGGCCCTTGACCTCCCTCGTGTCCCCTCTTCCTCCTCCTGGGGAGAACCGCCCCCCCAACAGGCACGCTGCCCACTCGGCACAGCTGAAAAAAAACCCTCGACCCTCCCCTGTCCCTCCCCCCGTCCTCCAGACCCCAACTTGGAAGGGAGGCCAAACCCCCCCCTTCCCCGGACCCTCTTGTCCTTGCGTGTTCCAAGAAGTGCACTTCCGCCCCCCCAGTTCCACAAATAGCCTATTTCCCACCACCCCCTTCTTGGGATCCGTCCCGAACTATAACTCCAGAGTCATCCCAAGCCAGTCGCTACTCACTCCTCCCCGCCTCAGACATTCTCCTCTCTCCTCTCCTGCGGTCCCCACCGCCAGCTCTCTTCCTTGTTTTTTCATCTACAGTCGACCATGCCCATGGTTTGACCCTGTCACCTTGCACTGAGGCAACCGACTGGGCCCCCCCGGTTGTCCCCTCCCCGCCTTCGAGGTCTAGGTGAATAATATTAGACGCCTCCTGCAATGTAGTAGCCCTTCTTTGGGCACCCTCCCACTCAAACAAAAGCCCAAATGGAAAAGCCCCTTGTACTTCATACCTTTACTAGTGAGCTCTCTAAGGGCAGGGCCCATATTCCTCCTTTTCACTAGGGTACTGTTTGCCAAGTCCTGAAACAGAGTGATCTCCTGGCCCTTATAGTTCACTGGTTCACGAAGCCTTGCAGCACGCAGCACTGCCTCCTTTTGAGCGTACCTTGCAAACGCGGCCAGAACATCTCGAGGCCTAGCGTTAGGGCCCCGGGTGGGCCGGCCCCTCTATGCACCCTGTCCAGCTTGATTGCTTCGGGGTCCCCCTCGCCCAAAAGTCCCATGAAGATTCCCTTGACTTCTCCCTTCAAGTCCCTGTCCGCTACCAATTCCGGAAGAGGTTTCACTCTAATATTGACCCTTCTTGATCTATTTTCAAGGTCCTCCACTTGGGCTTCCAGGTTGCGCGTTGCCAGGTCCAGATGGTCGATAGCTTCCCCGTTGGCTGTGTTGTCCTTTCCCACTTCCTGCAGACCCCTTTCCAGTAGGTCTGTTCTCTCCCCTAACTGGGACATTTCCTGCTTCATCTCTCCCAGCGCAACATTCAGGTCAGTTCTCATCAACTGAAACTTATCCTGGAACGTTTTAGCTAAAGTCTCTCCTAGCACCTGCATCTCGCCTCTAAGGTCCTGTCTTGTAGAAGCTCCTGGTCCCCGGCTCATAGCCATACGCATATTGTGTTGCCCGTTGTCCCCGCCGTTATCCCTGTTGTCCATCCCTGACCACATGGAGGGGAGGGTAACCAGGGGGTCCCCCACGTGCTGGCCGGACCGTGGCTCTTTGCTCTTGGGTCTGGAGGGCATTAGGTCCTTTACGTCCTTTAGGGCCCGATGATTCGGGGCGTGGGGAGCCAGACAACTCCCAGGTGCCTCTCAACACGCCCCCAAGACTTTAACAGTACACTGCCGGGGGGGAGCAAGCACTGCATCCAATCTTGCCAGGGTCCCCCCTCCTCTTATAGCCGCATCAGGCGGGGGCTGCTGCCCCGGCTCACTCCACTGTGGGTCTTCCACTCCCCCCAGGGGCTCCACAAAGTCTGGGTGGGACAGGGGCCCAGTAAACAGCTCCCTTGGAGCCCCCGCCTTCCCTCTTCTGGTACTGGGCCGGATCCTCCACAATGCCGCTGCTCCGCCCCTCCTCCCTCCACAGACGGGCGCCGCTGCCTGCTCCACACTCCTCAGACTCGCTGCTCAGTCCCGCCCGCTCTAGGCGACAAGGGGCCTGCAGGCCGACAGGGGGGAGCGCCTTCTTCCCTTATCGCCTCCCGTGACTCACCTGCTCCTCACCTGCACGTGTGTCCGCAGGTCCTCAGGCTCGGCTGCTCTGGCTCCCGCCTCTCCCCACTTCTAAGCTGCCGAGTCGCCAGGGGTATGACGTTGCCACTTCTGGCGGGGCGGTCCGGGCTCCAAAAGGCGCCGATCCGCACAAGTCCCCTCTTCGCGGGCAGCCGCCGTCCGCCGGGGGGCTCTGTGCTTCCCCACTCAATGACGGCCGCTTCCTTATCACCAACACGGCCCTCCGTGCTGGGCACCTCCTCCGGGGCCAGTTGTCGATGGAAATCCTGCAGCCTTGCCCGCGGCGACTGTCCTCCCATTTGCAGTGGGTCGGGCTCACTGCCGCGGTCAGACGCACTCACCTGCGTCGGCCGAAAGAACAGCCGCCTCCAAATGCAAACTAGAGCCGCGGCACCCAGGGTCATACGCCGCTTGGCCCCCCCATCGTAGCCCCCAACTTCCACTGTAGCCTAGCGCCCGTGGGGGTGGTGGGTCCCGAACGAAGGCCTCAGAGTGCTGGAGCTGCCGTCGGCACGTCTAGTCGATGCCGGCGGCCATCTTGGAATCCCAGGGTACAATTCTAAGGGCTTGAGTGCCTCTTCCATAAAAATGGGCTGATTGTCTTTGTTATCTTTAGACCCCTCCCATCGGTTCTGAATCTGTTGAGACATTAAAAAAAAGACTTTGTCCTGACTTCCAAGTAGTCATGGCTTCCAAGTAATCATGCATTTTGTTACCAGCTGCCCATGGTACACTGTGGGTGTCGGTATTTTCCCTTGTTGAGGGGGGTGAGAGGAGTTCTCATTCAGCGTCCAGTAATCAACTCATGAGGAGTTAAATGGTGGTCTGAGACAGGCTAATTTCTTAGCGCATATAGCGCAAGAGTTAGGCAATGTAGCCATCCCTTATTTAAAGTAACCTTAAGTTTCGGTATTCTTTCTTTCAAAAGCCCATTGAATTTTTCACAAATTCCATTCGCTTGTGGATGGTAAACTGAGGCAACCTTGTGCCTGATTCCTAATAATTGAACTATATTTTCAGACAACCCATTTACGAAGTGCGGTCCATTATCGGAACGCAAAACCTCGTACACACACCGTCTTGGAAATACTTCACGGACAAGGAACTTAGCGGCTCACACTGTATCAGAGTGCGTGGACCTGCCTCGATCCATCTGGAAAAAGGACATACTACAACTAGCATGTATATAGCTGTTACATGTTTGCAGCATGTCTACATAATCTATATGCAGATGCAGAAATGGTCCATCAGGTCTGGGGATTACTCCTCTCACTGTTCGCAAAGTGTGTTCTGCATTACATTTCTGACACACAATGCAATTTACAATAAACTGTGCCACATGTTCTTCTAGGTTCGGTACAAACCATTCTTCCGCAATTTTTGCAGCTAGACTCTCTCGAGTCCTGTGCGCGGGGTTGTGGAGCTGTTCCAATGCTACTCTTAATAATGCCAGAGGCATAACTGGCTTTCGTGTATTCTCCTGTCTCCAAATTGCCTCAATGAGGGATAAAGAACACCCCTGCTTTTCCCATAAGTCTTTTTCTTCCTCTGATGCTCGTCCTTGTATTTCAATTAACTGCACAATGGACGCTCTATTAAATACTTCCTTGACCAACATGCACGCCCTGTAGTTTATTTTATATTTTTCATTTCACTTTCAAATGTATTTGGGTAATAGGCTGCTTTTTTGGCCTCTAAACTGATGCTTTGTTTCTGCAAGAAATTAAATCTGTTCTTTTTGAGTGGGCTGCGCATTTTACCATCACTATAGACTCTGAGAAACTCAAAAGCTTCAATAAGCTTTTCTAATAAACCTGCACGTTGCACTGTAGTGCCATCTGCGCGGAAGAAGCCCCTCCGTTTCCAATTTGACAAGCCTCCGTGAACGGTTGACGTCACGTAGGCAGAGTCAGAATAACATGTCACTTCCTCATCCCCAAAGCTTTGCAACGCATCAAAAAGCACAGATAATTTTGCAGCCTGTGCTGAATAATTTCAGAACAATCTTCTACTGTTCATTACTTCAAATGTAACCTCTCAGTACAGTTTTACCACTGCCAAGCCCGTATCCCTCTCACCCGTCCTTTGATCAATTCTCGATGACCCCTCAATGAAAGCCACTTCTCCCCCTCCCTAGAGCATTTTCTCTGACTCGGGGGGATATCACCATAAAATTCAGTATACGTAACAGTCATGTACATCATCATCTTCTCCCACTGGTTCAGCTATGAGTGCTTCTGGATTTACTGTACTACACCTAACAATTTTGATTGCAGGGTTTAAAATAATTACCTCGTACCCTGATACTCTTTTTGTGGTCAATATACTTTTGGGGTTTTCCAAAATTGCAAATATTGCATCTTCTGCGAATAATGTTACTGAACACCCCATGGTTATGGATGAAGCTTTTTCAGTCGCAAATGCAGCAGCTGCTAAAGATTGCTCACAAGGATAGTGTCTTTTCAAAACTGGATCTAAGATCCCACCGTAATAGGCCAATGGTTTATGACCATACCCTAATCTTGTCTTCTGTGTGGGTACTGCTGTCATGACTTCTCCATTTGAAAGGGAAAATAAGTCAAACTCTTCACTGTAGTTTGGGATTCTGATACTCTTTTTGTGGTCAATATACTTTTGGGGTTTTCCAAAATTGCAAATATTGCATCTTCTGCGAATAATGTTACTGAACACCCCATGGTTATGGATGAAGCTTTTTCAGTCGCAAATGCAGCAGCTGCTAAAGATTGCTCACAAGGATAGTGTCTTTTCAAAACTGGATCTAAGATCCCACCGTAATAGGCCAATGGTTTATGACCATACCCTAATCTTGTCTTCTGTGTGGGTACTGCTGTCATGACTTCTCCATTTGAAAGGGAAAATAAGTCAAACTCTTCACTGTAGTTTGGGATTCCTAATACAGGAGCTCTAATAATCGCCTTTTTTAATTCAGTAAATCCTTCAGTCATTTCTTCTGTCCACATTAGTTTAGTTTTAGCCATTTGTACCTCTTTAAGTCCTTTCAAAAGTGGTTGAATATGTGAACCGTAGTCAAAGACCCATGCCCTGCAATAATTGCATAGACCTAAAAATGGTTGCATTTGCCTCAATGTTTTCGGCTGTTCAGTCCTCATAATAGCTTCTGTCCTTTCAGGTGTCACTTTTCTCCCTTTATGTGAGATCAACTGCCCTATATACAACACTACTTGTTGACAATATTGTAATTTTTCCTTATCTACTTTGTACCCTTTCTCTGCTAGTATTGTCATGAGCTTAACAGAGTCTTCTCTCCATCTTTCTTCAGCCCCATTATGCACTTAAATGTCATCAATGTGTTGAATTATGACAGTTTCGAGTTGAACATTACCCAAGTGTATCTGGAGGACTCTATCAAAATTTGAAGGGGACTCACAATACCCATGGGGTAAACAAGTATGTTTCAGGTGAATCGTTCTGTATGAAAAGGAGGTCAAGTCTTGTCAGCCTTCATGAAGGGGAATTGAGAAAAACTAATTTTTTAAATCGACAACAGTGAAATACTTTGCTGTCGACGGAATATTGCTCGATATTGCCGCTGGATTAGGAACTAAAGGAAACTCTGCTTCAACTATATTTTTTAACGGCCTCGAGTCCTGGATAAACATCTACCACCCCCCCCACTGTTTGTTTTTGATGGGTTACGAAGCTGTTTTACATGGAGAATCAGATGGCACTAAGATGCATTCCTTCATCAAAGTGGAAATGGTTTCGAATATACCTTCATCCGCTTCTCTGGACATTGGATACTGCTTTACATGTGGCAAAATGGGTCCTGGTTTGAGCTTAATCTTCACTGTTCCTACTCCCTTCAATAGGCCCACATCATATGGACTTGTAGTCAATAGAATACTTGGCACTTTTTCCAAGTCATCCTGAAAACATGGTGGCTTCTTTTTTACCACTGCCCTTCTCTGTAGTATTTCCATGCTCTCTACTTTAATCCAATAAGTGAGATTTATAAAGAATCACAAATAATTTGAATAGTCCTCCCTAAATGGCTCATCTGTCCAGTCTATCAACCTATATCGTTCAGAGAGAGCTATCACTGTTCTCCATCCCCTTCCCTCATCGTCTGTCCCATTGAGGATACACCTTTTGTTTACCCCAACCTGGTACAAGGGACCCCACCAATAAGTACTCAGACCAAATAAGTCAAGTCATACATTTGTTCAATTTAGGCTTTCGCGAAAGGGCAGGACTCCCTGCACACTCAGAGGACTGTGCAGGAGTGAGCTGAGCATTCAAAGTTCATACAGCTTATATACAATTTGGTTAGCATTGCATTAAATAGCTGGCACGTAGTCAAGACAAGAATCTGCGTAGTCATTGGCAGCTGGTTGCACGCCCTGTTTCACGTCTTCGTTCGTGCGAAGGATTTCTTTTAAACTCATTCCTGTAGCTTAGCAGTTATATCTGCAGCTGCACACACACCACACCTGCCTTATCTTCAGGCGGCCTAGTTCGGGGAATCGCTCGTGTGGTATCATAATTAGCATATCTTTTGCGACAGGCATGCATACCACCCCTGCTCTGCTTTTCTTCTAGGAGTAACAAGGGTATTGGCCACAAGCTATCAGCCCTTCCTCCGAAAGCTTTGAAGGTTTCAGAGAAGGGTTTATCTTGCTAAAAACATGAGCACCAACTGAAGCGACATGGACGGCTGTCCCACTCAGTATCTACAAAGCGGCCCTTTGCTCATGTTATGGTTAGCAAGATTACTATACGTCAATCTTATTTAATCCTTCCATTTCTTTCAACCACAATACCCGCTTATACTCTTCATTTACAGCCACCTGGACTGGCCTTGTGTGATTATTTTATTCACTGTTCTACCGCAGCAATCTACACAACACCCTACAAGCATCGGGAAACACTACACACAAAAACACAAGAAGAATAATATCCCAGCTACTACCAACAACGGGTCAACAATTTCTATCCCCAATCCTTCAACAATGACATCCACCAACTTTCACCTGACCCAGTCTCGTAATGAATGGTTTTGGCAATCTTATGCAGCTTTGATATACCAGACAACACCCCGTCCGTTGCGTCAAGTTATATACACGCAGCATTGTGATCCTACCATGGCACAGAATCCGGCCCTTTCTGCTGTCAACACATCCAAAGCATACCTGCTTTGTAATGCAACTAACCGTATGGCTTTCATCTTGTACGTAATGTTGGTAAGGATATCAGTCGTTTTGTAATCATTGCGCCCACCACTTTACTCAGTTTGCACACCTCCCGAGAGTTCAAAGATATCCCTACAGGGAGTGTCATTGCCTTTACTATGTCAATGAATATTTCCAAACTTGTATCTGACTGGTCCACCAGCGGACCTCCTTCCTTTATTTCTCTCTTATGCCTGTACTTAGCATGCATTTCTTCGGGGGTTCATAGATCATGGCTGCAGACACCACCTTTGCAATATAACAGGATCCTGAAAAATTCCGGGAAAACCACAAATAAGTCTTTCCATTATACACATGCATATCAATCAGCCTGGCCTATTCCACTCCTGAGCTTGGTAAAGTCATAGGTAACA
The DNA here is from genome assembly GCF_040938575.1 of Ambystoma mexicanum. Lineage (NCBI taxonomy): Eukaryota > Metazoa > Chordata > Amphibia > Caudata > Ambystomatidae > Ambystoma > Ambystoma mexicanum. The sequence goes on along the minus strand of NC_090929.1, from coordinate 1,382,855,009 downwards.
TTGCAACCCATATCTGGGTTTCCCCAGGCCCTTCTAAAACAGATAGTCTTCTTAAACAACTCCCTATTTACCGGAAAAGGAGTCAGGAAGGCCCGACCCTTTGTGTCTGACCAGTTGCGTCTGCCCAGGTCACTCCTTCCTTCATTAATTCGTAAATATAAGTGGACGTATTACTATTCCCAGGTCCTCTTCCCTTTTGGCACACTCTTTCTTTCCCAATCAGTCCCCTTAGATACAGAACCTTCATTGCTAACACTGCACAACTTACATATTCCGGAATTGCTAAGGCATAGACGGGTATACCGTCCTCAGCATGGCGGGGTATATGGCTACATATCCAACATTTCGACACATTCAATGCCCTCTGTGTTTCATTCATCAGTTTTACATATGTTTTTGTTCATTTCATTATCTTTATGGACATCATGTTCATGTTTGTTCTTGCTATATACATAATCAATACCAGTGCTATTTTTGGGAGTAGGCATGGGAAGCATATTTTTGAATTCGTACATTGTTGGATGGTCTAAATACCATACAAATGCACCCAACCCTGCTAACACCACAATACCAATTGTACAAAAGACAACCTTTTCTTTGGTCGTACATCCATATTTGTCCACCTTCATCCAACCCTGTGGGTGGGCAGGTAGAGCTAAATTCTGCATTTCCATCTCTGTTGCCATTACTTCTGCCACCTTACCTGAGTTTACGTTAACACCTGCAGGTTAAGTTCCGTGGCTTGGCTGGGTCATAGCGCCTAAAGTTCTACCCTAGTGAGCAGCCTCTCCCTCTTACGGCTTACGTTCCCAATCCTATTTAAAGCTCTAGTGTCTTTGTACCTTAAACGTACAGGGTGCACCAGCAGCCCTTTCACCGATCTGTCCCACGTCTCGTTGTGCCTTGTCCAGGAGGGACACCAGAGGCCCTTCAGGCTACTTGCCAGATGTCTTCAGCAAGACTGTGCCATACTCTGATCAATGAATGAGTCAATTTCTCTATCCCAACCAAAGTTCATTTCACCGTTCCTATCCTTTAGTACTGGCCATACACCTCTCGGAAACATTCAAGTCAGTATCTTTCGATTCTGCTTCAACTTCTGGCTGGTTATTCACTGTAGGAGCGGGTGACCTTTTTACATGGTTCGCATGATACCAATGAGCTTTTCCATTCACTTTTAAAGCCGTTTGCGTGGTTAGCAGGACCTGGTATGGACCCTTCCATCTGGGTTGCAAGCCGGTGGCACAGTTGAATGCCTTGATGACAACCCACTCGCCAGGTTTCAAATTGTGGCCAGGCCCAACCAATGGTACTGGGGCAGCTTCCTCAACCACAACAGGGAGAAAAGCACTTAGTAACATCCTTCTACCCATTTTCTTGTTCACCCAAGCTCCTGAGTCTCTTTGGTGTATGTCACAGTTCATCTGCCAATTCTTCTTCTCTTCTTCTGTCGCTTCTTCCTGAATCTGGGCTACTTCAACTTTCTCTGTCCCACCTCGCTGTTTCCCTTTATATAAAAACATTCCCCATTGTCATACACACAGTTTTCTGCCACAAATTTTGCAACCATGTCTGCCATATCATTCCCTGAGACACAAAATCTGTTATTTTCCGATGAGCGGCGCATTTAACTATTGCCACCCTTGCAGGCAGCGCTAGGGCAGTCAATAGCTCATGTATCAACACTGCATGCGTTACTTTCGTCCCTTGGGATGTTAGGAACCCCCTTTCCACCCACAATTTCCCAAAGTTAGTTGCAACCCTATGGGAATAAGCTGAATCAGTATAGATTGTTACATACATGCCTTCATTCTTCCGCAATGCTTGTATCAGAGCATGTAATTCAGCTGCTTGTGCTGAATTCTCTGGTACCTTTCCCATATCGACTATGTTGTTCCCAATTGTTACTGCATACCCTGCTACTGTTTCTCCGGTTTCCAACTTATAGCAAGATCCGTCACAGAACAAGATCCCATCAACATCCTCTAAGGACTGATCCTGCAAATTTATTCTCCTCATTTCCTCTTCTGTTCTTATCACACAGTCATGCCTTGGGTCGTCACCCTTGGTTGGAATGGGTAATAATGACGCTGGGTTAAGCACATTACATCTTTCAATTTTTACATTCCTGCTAAACAGATACATTTCATACTGGGTTAGTCTGGCAGCTGTCAAATGCTGTGTCTGCATTCTATTCAATAAAACGTCCGCAGCATGAGGCACTCGTACAATCACTTCATTTCCTAGTATAATGCCAGTGATCTGCTTTAATGTTAGTGCCGCTTCTGCAACTGCTCTCATACAAAGGGGTAATCCCCATTGCTACTGCGTCTAACCCTGTGAAAAAATAAGCGCATGGTCTTTGCTTCCCACCCTGTTCTTGCATTAATACCGATACCGAACAGCCATCCACTTAATCAACAAATAGGTAATATACCTTGTCATAATTGGGCATACCCAGGGCTGGAGCATTGCATAAGGCACTCTTCAACGCCATGTACCCATCTTGCATCTCTTTGTTCCATTCAAACGGTATGTGGTGTTTCTCATCCTTCAATGTTTTTAACAGGGGCTTAGCTATTACTGAGAACTCTGGTATCCAGTTCCTACAATATGACAAAATTCCCAACACCTTTCTCAATTCCTTATATGTTCTGGGAGTCGGCATAGCCTGAATCAACGATACTCAGTCTGTTGACAATGACCGCCCTTCCTTTGACAAAACAGTCCAAATACACTTGTTGCTGTACATACTGCATTTTTGCTAAAGACACTTTGTGATTATGTTTTGCCAGGTGAGATAGTACCATAACATTTGCTTCCCTGCAACCTTCCTCCGTATTGTTACTTATTAATATGTCATCTATATACTGGACCAAGGATGTTCCTGTTGGTAGCATACATTCGTCCAATTGGCTTTCAGCGTTTGGCTAAAGATGGCTGTACTTTCCGTGTAACCCTGTGGGACTCTGGTAAAGCGATACTGTCTATGACCCAGTGTATGCTAAACAAATAACGGGACGTTGGTGCAATAGGTAGGCTGAAAAATGCATTCTTCAAATCAATCACACTAAACCATTCAGCCATACTGGGAATCAAGGTCAGGATACTAGCAATACTCGGTACGACTGGAAAGCGTGGTTCCACTATCTTGTTAATTTCTCTCGGATTGATAATAAAACGGTAGTGCACGGCGTCATCGCCCTTCTTATGGACTGGAAGCACCGGGGAGTTACAAGGGCTGTCATCTCATTCTTCCACAACACCAATATCAATTAAATCTCTAACGATCCTAATCAGTGCTTCCTCCCCTTCCACTGAAATCTTGTACTGTTTCACAAGGGGGAGCCTTACCCCATCCTTCAACTTTATTACAATCAGGTCCACTGCTAGGGTCCCTACATCATTACTGTGAGTTGCCCACAATTGTTCTGGTAATGTTTGTAGTTCTGCTGGCGATGGCCTTCCTACGCACATCCTAATATCACCCTTTGAATCCATAATAGTCATCTGTACTCCTCCCGAGGAGCAATAGATGGTGCCATTAAGTGCTTTCAGTGAATCAATGGCGAGCACATTTTTGGGACATTTTTCTGTCAACAACCATCTACCGTTCCCACGTCACCCCCTCAATCTCTGCTTCCATTTCTTCACTTACCAGAGTAACTATGGGTTCCCTGCCAAATCCTACTGATGTGTTATTTGTTCCCGATAGTGGCATCGAGGGGACAGCTTTGGTATCAACGGAGCTGTGCCCAGCATCTACCAAACATTTGATGGCGGGTTGTTGACCTATCCGTAAGGATACATATACGGACCCTTCTGATCGATAGGTACAGGTACCGCTACCTCACATCCACCACGGCCCCTTCATAGCAGACTGCTAGTCGAATCTTGGAACATTGCTGGGTCATTCCCAAACAGCACACACTCCTCTCCCTCACATTGACTAGTCTGTGTAATCTGTCTTGCCTCATGATCAAAGAGATTCGTCCCTGGAGGGGCGAAGCTTGCTTTAGGAGTCGGCGGTACACCGAACTGCAGAGGAGGTGGCCTGGGCCCTATTTGCAGAGGGCCCATTCTTCGAGCTATGCTCTCTGGACACTGGTTCTTTCAGTGGCCAGGTTTCTTGCAAAAGGCACATACATTCTGTACCAGGCCATCCGGTCGCACATCACGCACAGAGCAATACACAAACAAGGCACAGAATTCCTAAGCGACAAACTACGCCTACATCAACCGACAAGAACACTAAGATCAAGCAACGACATATGCCTGGAACCAAAACAACAGAAAAAAACTCGGAGGATCGTCGTTTCTCTCACCAGGCATGCAAAACCTGGAATGACCTACCTAAGAATATACGGAATACAACAAACCACCTAGCATTCAGGAAACTCCTCAAATCATGGCTCTTCAAAGCGTAACCACAGCGGAGACGCACTAGAATGCCCAGACATTAAAACAATGATGAAAATAACTCCAACCTCGGTCACTCTCAAATTGGACAAACACTCAAACCAAAGAACCAACCACTCGACAGAGCATAAGACATCATGGAAAATAGCCACAAGTTGAATCTGACAACAGAATACCACTCCTCGCACTATCCTACTCCCTTCTTCACCTTACTAGCCCATCCCACCTTTATCATTTACAGATCCGCCTGAGTGCCTGGGGACCAATTCCGTTGGTGACGGTGTGCGGTACAAATACCTTTAACATTTAACATAGCTATTCACCTGGGCCGGGCGGTTCGTGGTATTCTGGCCTCTCCATTGACTGGGGGGGGGAACTACCTCTGGTTCCCTCCTTGCGGCTGTTGTCCTTGCTGCAATTGTTACCTTTGTCTGCACACGGGCCTGCTCGTTTCGTTCATAATATCGTGCCATTTCTAGTAGTTCCCTAGGCAACTTATTGCCACGTACTCTGCTGCTCGCAAGTCCCTTTCTATAGGTTGATGCAAACCATCCACAAAACTTCCTGTAAAATATCGTTGACCTGTCTCACTCGTCAGGTCCAAAACACTGTGAGCTTTAAATGCTGCTTTGACCTTAAGAAATACGATGCAACAGCCTCAGTTGGGCTTTGTGTCACAGCGGCCAGTTTTTCAACATTGACATCTATTGGCTTAAGGACCTTCTCCAACGCCCCAAACACATTCATACCGATTTCGGTGCGACTACTCATATAGCTCCTGAATCCATGGGCCATGGTGTGGCACTTGCCTGTTGCATCAAATATATTGTATTTGTTGTGTCAGTGCCTGTTGCAGCTGGATAGGTACTTGCTGTTGTTGCACTTGTGGCAGCTGCATTTGCATTGGTGCTTGGTGCATTTGCTGTGATTATGGCGCATACGTCTGAGTCTGTGTGTGATCTTGGCCATAATATCCTTGCCAATCTATATTATATTGTGGAGCATATCCCATCCCCCCTCTTGGGGATTGCCAATTCTGTTGCTGAATGCCTCCCCTACTTCTGCTCGGGCTAAATGTCCCAATTTACTGAAATTCCAACGTTGTGGTGGCTGTCCACAATTAAATCCTCCCCTTCCTTGGGGTTTTGAAAACCTCCTCGAGGCACATTCCCTCTGCCTGTTGGCATAAAATGATACCCATTTTGATCCATGGCATATGCTACATTACCCTGCTGCAGTAACTGCACTGTTTGTGCGTCGCTCCCTCATTACTGGTCAACGCTGCTCCGTCCAATGCACATTTTTATAATTTCTTCTGCACCAACTTTGACTTTTCTTTCATCCTACCCTCAGCTTTCTTCTTAACTTTCTCTTTCAGTATTCAGTATTCCACAATAATGCACGCTTGCCAATTTTATCTCTGGCCATGGCTTTGCTTCCATTCTCACCTGTTTCTTTAGCTGCCGTTGTACTGGCTCTGGCAGCCCTTGGCATAAAATGTGGTAAAATAATGCTACTGTCTTATCCCACGGTTCATGCATCTCCAAACTCCATCTCTCCTGAATATCCTGAATAAAAGCAATTGGGTCCTCATCCTCCCTCATTTTCTCAGTCATTATACGCCCCAATATCCAATGTATCAGGATATTGTACTCTTAAGCGCTTGCCATAAATCTGCTCTACAATTGTTGAATGGGGCTCCATCATGCATCATATTTTGCGCAGTTACTTTTGGTTATTCTATACTTTTTCCAAATTCATCACACCTCTCCCTAGAATAGCTGATAATAGGCCTTTAACATCGCCTCTGGTGGAAGTCATTTCCGACTTCCTTTTCTCGAATTCCTTGATCCATTTTCCCACACCAGAAGTTAGACACAGCAGTGTGCACTTTAAATTCTCCTTATCCATCTGGGGCCATGGTTTATATTGTGATTGACCCTCCCCCACCCCCTCCTTTCCCTAATAGTGGGAACTGTTAAAACCCTGGTCCAAAGTCATACCTGCCCACACGCCTTGTCTTTAATGCAGCATTATCCTTGCATGCTTGTCTTTGTCCTGACAAAGCCCTTTACCTGCTCACATAAGGCGGGGATGCATCGTCTGTACTGCACAATCGTGCTTGCAGTCATTCAGTATATGGTACTGGTTCTGGTGTTTTTTCTAGGGGGTCCTCTAAATCTGACAATGTTACCCCTTTCTCTACACTGAACCCTCTTGAGAATCCATATGCGCAGGCCTTTTCCGCTTTCTCGTTTTCCTTTCTCTTTTCGTCTGACATCATTATGCCCCAACTCGTAATGACTATTGTCTTCTCCATCGTCAAGATCTAACCTACTTAAAGACATCGTTCTAGGATTGTATGTTAGGACTTCATCCATTCTCTCTCCAATGTCCTTAAAGGAAGCTTCTCTTCACCCTCTTGGGTTTTGTATCCTTCCTTATCCCTCATTTGTCTATACAAATTCCCAATTCTTATCCCTATAGTTTCTGTATCCTATTCTCTCCATGCTGGTATCCCTGGTATTGCTTGCAAACCTGCACAGGACGGTTGTGACCCTCTCTGATCTTCAGCTCGTTCTAGAACTTCTATGGGTCCTATGTTTCTTTGGCACATATGTTCATTCTCATCATCTTTTAGTCCCCTCCTGCGGTTAATTTCTTCCTCTCTTCTATTTATTTATTTCAACTCATCTTCCTCTTGCCTTCTTTGCAACCTACGTGCTTTCAATCTTTGGGTTTTTGCCTCTTTTTATTTCTTTTCTAATCTTTCTCCTTATCTCATACCTCTTCTTTAGATTCTTTGTCCCGTTCTTGTCTCTATATTCTCTCTTCCTCTTATTCTCTTTTCTCACTCCTCTGTTTCCTTTCTGTCTTTCTTCTACTGTTCTTCTCTTTCCGCTCTCTCTCTCTCTCGAACTACATCAATGCCTGTATCGTCTAGTTTAAGCAATATGTGTCCTCCCATCCATTCATTCTATACTATTGTCATGCCCTTAGCCACGTCCTTCGGTCCCTTCTGTCTGTCTGCTTCTTCTTCTATCTGCCTACTTTGTCTATCCCTTCTCTCATCACACTATTTACCTTTGTCACGTGTTACTGTATATTTCCATTCACTACCTATGCTTTCCTCCACAGTGTCTTCATTGCTATAGGCAGGGGGGCTCATATTTTTGATTAACATACCCTGCTGCTGCCTCTAATTCTCTTAAAGGATAAAGTCCCTTTTCAGTTTTTACTTCTTCTTTTTCAGCAGAGGGAAGAGGAACTGAAGGATTTATATATTCCCCTTTATGCTGAGTAAACATCCACTGTCTTGATATTAGCCTATTTGATCTAAAACAATTGACCTAATGACCAATTTGGTCGAATTTAGCATGGATGGTTTGGCCTTTGGGGCATTTTGGTCTCATATATTGCAAAATACCAACCCTGGAGAGCGGGGGCTGCAGGGGTGTACCCTGGGTTGGTATTTTGCCATTTTGGGGGTGTGTGGATGTCCCCTGCTTCCTTAAAATTGGAGGCTGGAGAAAAAAAAAAGAAAAAACGCATGTGCGTTTAAATTGGGCCCCGAGCAAATAAATGGCGGCCAGTTTGACGCAATCAAAAAATATTCGACCAAACATACCTAAACCACTTTCTCTCAGCTGGATCTTTTTTCTCACTCTGGTACATTTTGCAGAGTTCTAAAATTGCCAACCTTTTCTCTAATGTCTTTCCATTATAGGTGGCATGTAAATATGTTGTCATATGACGCAATATTGTCTTTGACAATGAACCCATTTGAGGTCAGGACATACATGTTTTATTAGTCTTTCCCTTGATCCATTCAGAATGATACTTTCTCATTTTGTCTGTATCTCGGCACTGTTCTGCAATGTTCTGAATACGTGTAAGAGAGGTGTGTCTTCTATGATGACAAGTCAATATAGTCTGTCAATACTTACCCGATCTTTGAGTCTTCTTTATAAGTCTATTAAGTATATTGTTTTAATCTCTAGAGCAGGAACCATCAATCGATGCTCATAATCTGTAAATCAATTTCGTTAAAGGGGGACCTGCCAATCCATCTAGGGTGTTCGCTTTATGCTCCATTCTCTGCAGGAAACTGCACAATCGTCTGGCTAGTGCTAGGAGCAGTCGATAGTCTGGGGTTCTGGATCTGGGCCTAGATCTAGGTCGAATAGACCTTTTTTTGTTTTTTTGTTTTTATTGAACATTTTCACAGTACTACGCAAAAAGTGAACATCAACAACCGTCCTCCCATCTTCCCCCCGTGCGTTATTCCCCCACCCACCGACAGAAGCCATCCTTCGTATGTTATAGCCACAATTTTACTTTCACTTCCAGTCCTCAATATCACATCAGTTCCAATATACAAAGTCTCTGTTCGCACCAATTTATGTGGAAGTCCTTCTGAAGAAAGCCCAACACCAAGTCCCAATCCTCTTTGAACCTCCCCTGGTCCCCCTGAATTATGTTACCCATTCCAAAGATACATAATGCCATATTTTTGCAATCCACTCATGTTCAGAGGGGACTTCTGGTTTCTTCATTTTCTGAGCTATTAACAATAGCGTTGTTATACTGAGAATCATTTAGGCCTTGCGTTGTGCTTTCGTTGGTAATATCTCCAGCACGCCCTCCATACCACACATTGCCTCCCCATAGTTCCTAATAATTTGCGGCTCAAAAATGTTTTTCATTGCCCCATTCACACTGTCCCAAGAGGGTGTAAGGACCGGACATACCCACCAGATGTGCTTCCAGGTGCCCTCTTCCCCATAGCTTCTATAGCCTGCCCCTGGCATCGCAAGGAAGAATCTGTGCAATTTCTCTAGGGTCATGTGCCATTGCATCATTATCTTTGCCCACATCTCCCGGATTTGAAGAGCCCTCGTGAGTGATGGTATGCCTTTCCACAATTTCTGCCACTGCTCCTCTGATATTAATCCACCCGGGTCTCTCTCCCATGGTTTCATATATGACCATTCCGGACAGAGTTGGGGCTCTTAGAACATCTTATAGAGTGCTGATATCATATGCTGATCCCCGTGTTGGTGTTCACATATTGTTCAAAGGGAGTGAGCTCCCTAATCGCAGCTTGTTTATTCCCAGGGCCATTATCCAGTGGCTTAGCTGCACGTATCTAAACTCGCCCCCCCCCAGACTAAATTGCTCCTTACATTGAAGGAAGGTCCTAATCTCTTGGGCTTTTACCATATCCCTCAGCTTCTGGCATCGTACCTCCTCCCATCGTGTGTAGGCTCCCCGTTCTACCCCTGGTTTAAATTCGGGGATTACGAAATAGAGGTGTCAATGGGGAAGGGAACGTAGTCGGGCACATGCTCTGAAACAAGGAGTCCCATATGTCACCCACAAGGGCCGTAATTTTCCTATGATACATATTACTCATGCTGTCCCCCTTTGGGCACCACAAAACTTCCTTCAGAGGCCTACCCACCAGTGCCCTATCCATCCTCTGCCACACCTTATCTCGTTTCCCTGATAACAACTCCCTTACTACCCTTAGTTGGGCCGCTTGGTAATATTTCTGGAAATTTCGGGCCCCCATCCTTCTGCTACCCCTGGGGGTCATTAAAATTTTCCAAGCCACCCTCTACTTTTTACCTTTCCAAATGAAAGCCCCCACCATCCAATGTAAAGCCTTAAAGAAGTTCTGCGGAAGTTCTTCCGGTAGGGCTTGGAAGTAATGTAATACCCTGGGGAGGATTACCATTTTGATGACAGTTAGCCTGCCTAGCCATGATAACGAAGGAGACCAGCGTTCCTCTAACCATTGCTTGACCGAAGCTAGCAGCAGGGGTCAGTTGGCATGATATTAGGAATCCAACAAGTTTGTGATCTGCACCCCGAGGTAACGAAGGCCGTTGTCTGCCTTTTTATAGGGGCAAGCTTATGAAGCCCTAGTTGGCGACGTACTCCCCCCTGTTGTACACATCAGCTCAGATTTATGGGTATTGATTTTCAGGCCTGCCACCACTCCAGATTCCCTAAAACATTGGGCCAATGCTGACCATGATTTGTCTGGGTCTGTAAATGTGAGTAACAACATCAACAAAAGCCGCTACTTGATGTTCTTCGCCGCCAAATGGATGTATGTCAATAGAGGCTCAAGGTAAAGTGTGTACAAAATCGGGTACAGCAGGCATCCCTGCTTGGTGCCCAGAGAGACTTTAATTCCTTTTGATATGTGGCCATTGATGGCTAATCGCAGTGTGGGCGATAATTGTCCTGAACCAGCCGAAGGAATCTCGGACCAAACCCCATGGCTTTTATTGTAAGAAACAAAAAGGACCACTCGACTTTTCGGAATCTACAGTGAGCACCATGGCAGGAACGCCTGTTTTGTTCACCTTTTCTATGACGTGCACACCAGTCTAATATTGTCAAAAGTGTGCCTCCCCTTGACAAAGTCTCACTGATCAGGCTGCACAAAATTGGGAAGTATCTTTTCTAGCCTGTTTGCTAATATTTGGTAAATATTTTCATGTCCAAGTTAATCAGGGCGATCGGTCGATAGGACTCAAATTGCGCTTTGTCTTTATCTGGTTTAGGTGACAACTCCACCTTTGCTTCCTCCATAGTTTGGGTTAAGCGTCCTGAGACCTCAAAGAAGTTAAGGAGAGAAGCCAGTACTGGAATTAGTGTCTCATAAAAGTTTGCTGGTAAGCTGTCCGGCCCAGGAGCTTTATTTACTGGTAGAGATAAAATCGCTGCTCGTACTTCTGGCGTTCTTTCCCCATCCAACATCTCCCTTTCCCTTGGCGTAACTGTCCTAAACGGACATATACTAAGATAGGCTTCCTGATTTTCCACCCTTGGGGAATCGGAGGAGTATATGGTTGAATCAAATTCTGTAAATGTCTTCACTATGTCTTCTGAGGAGGAGCTAAGGACCCCTTGCCCTGTTTTGATTTGGAGAATTGCCCTTGAGACTTCCTTTTTCCTAACCCGCTGCGCAAGCTTGCTTTCCGCTTTATTCTCCTTAATGTAGTAACGCTGTTACACGTACAATAGTTTATTTTTTTGGTATGTTTGGTCTGGAGTAGGTGCAACTGTCCCCTGGTAGCTCTAAATTCCTTTCTAAGAGCCACCCCCTTGTGCGTTACCATTCTAGCCATCACCCCTTGTAACTGCATTTCCAGCTCAGCTTGTAGGTCTCTAAACTACTTTTCTCGCAGGGCCCTTTTCGCAATAAATTTGCCCCTCAAGGTTGCCTTGAAGGCATCCCACACTGTATGTTCTTGCACATCCGGGGTCCTGTTTTGTTGAAAGAACTCCCCAATCCTATCCCATATTTCCTCCCGTATCACTAGATCTTTTATGAGTTGATCTGGAAATTTCTATCACCAGAGCACTGACCCGATCCTCTCCTGATGTATTGTGATCGTAAGGGGGGCATGGTCAGATAAGGCCATGGCCCCTAACTCCAGCCTCCGGACCTGACCTAGAAACCCACATATAATCTATTCTAGAAAAGGTCTGGTGTACGTGGGAGTAGAAAGTGAACACTTTGGCCCCCTTTTGGATCTCTATCTTGGAATCCACAAAGGCCAGGAGGGCCATTTGTGTTTCTAATTTCGCTGAATGGCCCTCTTGATTTGGGCATGTGTTTTCACTCTTATCATTATTTGCAGGCTCTCTCTCTCTCCTGGCCACTCTCTTACTTTGGCTACTACCTATCGGCCGCCTGGGGAGATCACCTCCTTCCTCTGAGTGGGCGGACCTCCTGGCCTCAACTACTCAACTCCTCCTTCTCCTTCTTGGAGACTACATCTACCTGGATGCTTCCTGTCCCTCCTCTGGACTCTTTCACAACCTCTGTGACTCTCTCTCTTTCTAATTTCCCCTCTGGCCCGACTCACTCTGGATGTTCTGATCTCCTCAGACCTCACCCTCTCTAAGCCTCAGGCCAAGCCAACTCAGCACTGCCATCTACCTTCTCGGTCATCCGACCCCTGAAGCGTGTGTCAGTTGATGCTTTCGCCGCCATTTTCTCTCTCCCTCCTCCTCCTCTGGCTGACACATCCTGACACAGCCCTTTCCAAGCTCCACTCTTCTATCTCTGATACCCTTGTTGTTCTTGCCCCTGTCATAAGAAGCCGCTTGAAACCCAAAGCTAAGTGCAACTCCTGGTATGACTGACCTCGTCACCCTTAAACGCAAGTGCAGGGTGGCTGAGACGAAATGGCTAGCTTCTTGCACATCCTCTGACCAACTGGCCTGCTGCCTGCACCAAAGGCAATACCAGCTCTCTGTCCGCACTAAGAAGAGAGCCCACATCCAAGGCTGTGTCTGTGCGGTGTTAGGCAGAAACATGTGCAGTTCCCTTAGGGACCACTGCAAAAAGTTTAAGACTACAAGAGTAAGCAGTAAACCCAATTGGTAGCAGTCTGCACCACCCAGATTTACCTGGTAGCTGTGGCTGAGCAGACAGACCTCTCTCAAGAAGAGTTATACAGTATATCGAGTATACACAATAGGACTAAAAATACAGTAGCACAAGCAAACACTGACCAGAGCTTTGGTATAAAAGTATATAATTATTTATTTAAAAGCACACTTGTAAAAATACACTGGCACTAATATGTCAAGCAAGATCAAACAAAGTCACTATAAGTATATACACCTCCCTAGTTAATTATTCGACAAGTCTAGGTTAAGACACGACTTATTTAGCAAAACAGAGGTGAGCGCGTAACCGTAGATGGCACTCCAATAATTTGTTTAAAAAGGGAGAGAAAAGGCAGAATAGGAAAATAACACAGTACCAACACTTTTAAGAAACCACAGCAATTCAAGAAAGGCAGGGTCTACTGTAGAGCAAAAAGTTCATAGGCCAGGCCCACTCTTGGAGAGTGCAAGGCGGAATGTGCCCAAGATCACACAGTGGAAATGCACTCCAAGTCTTTGCAGAAAAGTCAAAAGAGGTTGGATCAAATCAGAAAAGTAATGTTAGCAGGTCCGAGGTCACCCCAGGATAGAGTCAAGGATTTATGGGACATCTTGGACAGTCTGTTGCAATGGAGACCAGCCGGGACACAGTACGTGAAATGGTGAGAAAGCTCCAGCGGGGGCAGTTGTTCCTGGCAGCGGGTGCAAGTCGGGGCTTTGTCTAGGGGAAGAGATGATGTCGACGTGGAGGAAAGCTGGAGGTCATTGCACTGCCAGGGAAGAAACCAGCCGCGGAGTTTCCCGGTTAAAAGGTACGACCCTTTTATTTGCGGTAGTGGTGAAGCATGGCTATCCGGCCGCCGGGGTGCTTGGCACGGGCGATTCGACCACGAGACGATCCAGGAAAGCGAAAAAGGCGAACTGGTTGGTCCCACCAGCTCAAAGGGAAGAACTCTCTCCTGGAAGAAGATCTCCTCTGTCGTCGGGGAAGTGGTGAGTTCGTACAGAAGGGCTCCAACGGTGGTGTCGTCGTTGTAGATGGCTCAGCTTCTCCCCTCTTTGGATTCTTTAGGTCATGTGGCGACTTCTGTAGTTCCAGTCCCCAAAGCCCTGCTTTTATGCAACAAAACCCCCATTCATCAGCCTAGCTGCCACTCAAACATGCTAAGTGGTGATCCGGGCAGCTCACCACTGGGCCAATCACACAAGAGTGTGACTTGAGTTGCCAAGGCAACTCAGTCCAGGGTGCCTAATCCCCCTCCCACACATCCTGTTGACCCCAGACAGAGTGGCACCATTTGTAGGGCTTCTGTGGAGAAGCCCGCCAAAAAGTGGAACAAAGGGCTCGACTTGGGTTAGAGTTTCAGAGGCGAACACAAACGCCATTTTAAAACTGAGTCCTGGCAAAAAGACCCAACCGGGGAATAAATATTAAATAAATAACCCGGCGGTATCTTTAACATTGCAACAAAAAGTGGTGCGTTTAAAATGAATGGGAAAATCCCATAGGAAATATTCTGGTGGAATATTTCGCGTGGTATCCACTGCCACCAGCCGGAAACTCGACAAGGGGGGACTGGACAGTGCCCCCTTGGAAAACAACCCAGGGGCAATCAAATTACCCCTACCAGTACTTCCACAATATGATGGTTTGTACTGGTTCTGTTCACAATTTGAGACTAGTAAAGCCAATGGTGACTTTACATGCCCTGGGAGACAGTAGTCAGTCCCAGGGTATGGAGTCTATGTTTTGGGGTCACTATGACACCCCTGTGTTACTGCACTGAGGGTGCTGTGTAACAAACATACCAAAAACACATGAAGCCCTATGGAGTAAAAGACCCCATAGCCCATAAAACACATTACATAATCAAAGGATATTCTCAAATCATGCCTAAGTGTGGGAGAAAAAGAGTCTCCCTCTTAGCAGGAGAAAAAAATAAATCCCAAAAATCCAGCAAAGCTGCTGGGGGACTCGCTAGGTTTGGGAAATTAGCCTTAACAGAGAATTCTCCCTAACATGCGGCATCTAACAACTCGGCCGAACTCTTTAAAATCTGCCAGGAGCTGGGCAATCCTTCTGGAGTCTCTACCTCTCCTGTCCCTTCTCAAGCCCTCTGCATGGCCCTGGCTTCTCATTTAATCTCTAAAACCCAGGACATCCTGTCCACCCTCTCGTCCTCTCCTCTAGCCACTTCTCCTCCCCCTTTCTCTTCCTTTCCTCTGTTCTCCCCTGACAAGGATTCTAGACAAGTCCAATCTATGAAAGTCTCGTCAAAGCAGGTTCTTGCCTGTTCTTACAAAACCATCAAGGACCACATTGACACCCTTGCTCCTGTTCTGGCTGACATCTGCAACCACTCCTTCGCCACTGGAGCCTTCCCTTCCAGCCTGAAGCACTCTCTTTTGCACCCTCTTCTCAAGAAACCCTCAGCCCCTCCTGCCCAGCTAACTATCGCCTTATCTCCATCACTCCCTTCATGGGCAAACTCCTGGAAAAGCTGGCCTTCTCCCAGCTTAATCTTCACACTGAATCTGTTGGTTGTCTCCATGACCATCAGTCTGTCTTCAGAGCACCCAGAAGCACAGAAACTGCTCTCCTGAACATCCGTGAAAACCTGCTCTCTAACTTTGATTCTAATCTCCCCTCTGTCCTCATCTTACTCGATCTCTGTGCCTTTGACACGGCCAACCATGCCATCCTGCTCAATCGTCTGCGTGATGACCTCGGTATCACCGATCAGGCCCTGGCCTGGCAGACCTCATTCCTCTCTGATCGACCCTCCCAGGTCCAACTTGGGTCCTTCCTTCCCTCTATCTCAGTCTCTACCTGTGGTGTTCCCCAGGGGTCTAACTTCTCTCCCTGGTTGTTCAACCTATACCTGGCATCTCTCGCCCACCGCATCGCCGCTCTCTGCTCCAACTTTCTATGCTATATGGATGACACTCGGCTTGTTTTCAGGCTCCCCTCTGCAACCTCTTCTCCTTCTCTCATCTCTGACTGTCTGTCTGCTATCTAGGAGTGGTATGCTGCCAACGATCTGTCTTAATGCCAGTAAGACAGAGATTTTCCTCATCGGCACAACTGCACCATCCTTTCCTGTCACTCTCTGGCCGGTCTCCCTTGGCCCTCTTCCTGCTCCCACCGGTGAGGCTAAGAACCTCGGGGTCATCTCTGACTCCACACTCTTCTTTTCTCCTCACATCTCTGACGTCTCTAAGAAGTCAAACTACCAACTGCACCTCCTCAGAGGTATTCTTCCTTTCCTCTCCTTCCCCCAGAAGCGCACTGTCTCCAGAGCTCTGGTTCTCTCTAGGCTGAGCTACTGCAACAGCCTTTTTCTAAATCTGCCTGCTTCTACTCTCCGCCCTCTGCAACTCATCCAGAACAGGACTGCAAGACTTGTCCTTGGCCTCAAGCCCAGGGATCGTATCTCTCCAGCACTGAAATCTCTGCATTGGCTCCCAGTAGCTGCACAGATTAAGTTGAAGACCCTCTGCATTATCCACAGAGCCTTCTGGGGTCTGGGTCTTCAATACCTCCAACTTTCTCTTCGTAAATACCTTCCTAATCAAGCTCTTAGCTCCTCCACCTCCAACTCCCTCAGGGTCAGTCGCTTCTCCAAGCAATGAGTTGGTGGTAGATCTCTTTCTTCTGCTGGGGCCTCCTTCTGGAACAGCCTCCTTGCCTCTCTGAAACTCAAGGAGAACCATCTCCGGTTCTGGAAGTACCTCACGACCTTCCTCTTTGCTTCTGTCTTCTCTCTTCCTCTCCCCTGCTGATTTCGTGTCTGATACTGCACTGGTCACCTGGCTACCCTCTGATGTCAGGCCCAGGCCCCTACCCGCCCAGTTGCATACCCGCACTGCCTCCTGGCAACCCTTGCACTTGGGTCTGTATCTGTAACCCTACAGTCCCCCTTCCTGCGCTTTTGGACACCTTCTGGCCGCACTTTTTGTTATTGTTTTGATCCCATGTACAGCACTGCCCCCTCCCTGCACTTGCGCTTATCCCCTCTCCCCTGCACTTGCGCGATCTCAATGTCACTTGGCCTAGTAAACTCGTTTTCTCTGTCATCCCTTCCTTGCCTCGTCATGCCTTGAAACGCTTGTGTATAGACGTATTACAAATGCCATATCATATCATATATCCGCCAGAGGGTCCCGTGCTAAGTTGAAGTCACCTGTCACTATTACTTGCCTCTCTGCAAATCTTTCCAATTTTGCCATGGAACCCCCCGTAAAAACCCATCCTGCCCCGGCTTCCGTGCATATATGGAGACCACTGTGTATTGAATCAATCCCCATCTAAAGTGGGCAGAGGTGTACTCCCTTTCCACTTCAGTTGCTCCGATATGCAACCTTGCCAACTCCTTAAAGGATATAAGAACACCCGTTTCCCCAGTGCATTGGATTGAACTATATGGTGGTACCCCCTGAGTCTCACTTTGTGCTTAGCTCTCTTACGTATATGGGTCTCTTGTAGGGTCACAATTTCATGTTTTTCCCTTCTCAGCAAGTGGTCCACCTTTTTCTGTTTGACTGGGGAGTTTAACCCCCTAATGTTGAACGTAAGCAACTGGAACAAATAGTTATTCCCCATGACCGTCCTGTGTCCTGCTGTACCCACCCCCCCCCCCACTTTCCCCCCAAATCTCCCCTTCCCAGCCCCTACATCTCCAGTCAGACTCACCCCTACCCCACCCCAACCATGAAATAAACCATGGGGACTGAGTCTCGCTAGCCACCCAGAGATAAACTGTGCGGATCTACTAGGATCCTGAGCTCTTATCCAAAAATGCCTCTTCCCTGCCACCCCCCACTCCCTCGATGCCCACCCCCGTTGCTTCCCTCCCCTGGCTGAGTTTTCCTCAAAACACTGTTCCCTTTCAGCCTGTTGGAGCAGATGGAGGACCTTGACCCAGAGTGGGCTCCCTCGCCCTTCTCTTCTTTCCACCTTTGGTAGGGCCCTTTGGGACCCTTTTCTTATTGTCGGACTCCGGAACCCTCCTCTATTCCCACGGCTTGCTCTTGGCAGATTAATGAGTCAGCCTCGGATCCCACCGCTCGGCCACCTCCTCTAGATTCAGGACCTGCAGTCCTTCCTCGCACATGTTAATATGATTTTGGCGGCCATCCCATGTGAATAGGAGACCGAAGGGAAAAGTAAATTTATACCTCACTTGTGCCCATGTCAGTGGCTTGACCACAGGCCCCATCAGTCTGTGCTTCATCAGCGTTGATTGTGCAAGATCTTGGAACAGCTGAATTTCAGTGCCATTGACCTTGATCAGGCCTGCCTTTCTGGCTTTAGCCAGGACATTCTCTTTTTGTCCATAACACCATTTCTCTTGGCCCGGCACCAGGTTCTCCTCTTTTTGGACCTACCCAATGGATCCGGTCCAGCAGAACTTCCTTGCACATCTCCAGCTTCAACAGATCCATCAAGACCTGTGGCATCATGACTCGTAGGTCGCGATTCTCCTCTGCCGCTGGTGGCAAACCATGGGGACTGAGTCTCGCTAGCCACCTGGAGATAAACTGCAGATCTACTAGGATCCATAACTGAGCAATGTGCAACCTCCCACCAGGCCACCAAAGCACACAGCATTATGTGAGCTCTATCTCACCACCACCTCCTCACAAAAGGCTCTCTCTGCCCCCGGCTCAATCCTTCAAGCCAGCCTCACCATCCCTAGGGTTCTGCATAAATCCACACCTGCTCAGTCTTCTCTCCTCTGTGCGATGGCCCCCCAGCATGCTACAGCATTGCGCAATAGAGATACACTTGGAAAGCGCAATCACATGGATGACTCCAGCCTTGTGCTGTGTACAACGTATGTCTGCAACTCACCCAAAGTCACTATTCCAGCCTTGTGCTGTGTTTAACCTATGCCTGCAACTCACCTGTACTGTCTATTCCAGCCCTGTGCTGTGTATAACTTATTTCTGCAACTCACCTGAATTGACTATTCCAGCCTTGTGCTGTGCATAACCTAGGCCTGAAACTCGCCTGAATTGACTATTCCAGCCTTGTGCTGTGTATGCATAATTTATGCCAGCAATTCACCTGAATTGTCTACTCCAGCCCTTTAGTGCTGTGTATAACGTATAACTACAACTCACTAGCCTTATTCTGTGCCTAGTGTATGACTGTAACTCGCCTGAATTTGGATATTGCAGCCTGGGCTGTGTATAACCTATGCCTGTAACTCATCTCAATTGAAGTTTCGAGCCTCATGCTGTGTATAACTTATGCCTGCAACTCACTTGAATTGACCATGCCAGCCTTGTGCTGTGTATAACTTTGCTTGCATCTCACTTGAATTGACTATTCCAGCCCTGTGCTGTGGATGATTCCTGTCTAACAATAAGCGCTGCAAGTAACATGTTTGTAACAACGCCTTGATGCCCGAGGGTTTAGTGTGCTTTATAAAGGCAAAAATAAATAAATAAACCCCTTTATCCTTATGTTGGATCTCGTGAAGCGATTTTCAAGATCCTCACTCTGGATCTCCAGGTTCTGGGTGACCCTTGCCAATTGCTCCGCAAGGCATCTGTCTTGTGAGTGTTTACCAGCAATTCCTGAATAGCATTTTCTGCTGCAGCCATTCTTACCCTCAGCTTTGCGATGTCTCCTTTCACCTCTTGCAGTGAATAATTCTGCTCTAATCAGGCTCAGCTGAGATTGCAATGTCTGTCATTTTCTCACTGAACTCCTGAAAGTGCTGTTGGAGAACTTTGCTGGTCATTGCTCGACCTTCCATCTGGGTAGATGACTCCCCCTCCCTCCGCCACAGCGTCTGCACGGTGCCGTCCTGCCACTTTGCAGGTTTAGGGGTTGGGATCTCCTCCTTTGTGCTTCTGCCACGACATCCTTCAATACTGTTCAGGGGGTGAACCCTTTTTCCGCTCTGACTCCGTACCTGCCCTCACCCCCACTCTCTCGGGCTGACCGTGCTTAATAGGTGCATTTGTGCCCCTATTTGTCACTTCGGATATTCATCTGGTCCCCCTTGTTATAACATCACCATGGGGATGTTGTAACTCAAAGGCCCACTCCGGCTCCTGCTGTGGCCCATCTCCCTGTATCCTCCCTTGTGATGAGGCCCCGTTGTGGGCTATGCAATTCATCCGGGGGTGGGCCGTCTTTTTCATCTGAAGCCTTTACAGGGACCCCACTCCAGCATAGGCCAAATGTGCCACACTTGCCTTTTGCTTGGCAGGTGAGCCAGACCCTCCCCGACCACCAGCCCTCGACACCAACCCAGCGTACCACCGACCATGGGCCCTGTTCACTCTCTAAGTTGGTCCCTCTTGAGTCCGAGTCTGGGCCGCGTCTCCCTTCCCGGTCCTGGGCTTACCATGCCTCTTTAGTAGGGCAGCGGCTCTCCTCACCTATCTCGGTCTTTCCTGGACACTGCCGACCTCCTCACCAGTCTGCCGCCTGTTCTGCTTTGGCGCTGCACCGAACCTCAGCCTACCGGCCAGGAGGGGTCAGGGCTTGCATGCTCTGCTGCCCCGACCCTCCTAGAACCTGGTTCTTGGTCACCCAGACCTCGCTGCCTCACCGCACCACTTTATGCTCAGAATATCTGACCCGAGGGCTCCGGACTCGATGATTCTTCAGGGGAGCGCAGGTGGGAGCACTGATATGAGCCCTGCTACGCCATCTCCCGATGCTTACTGTCTTATGTGCCCCTCCAGCCTTCTCTTACTGTTCGAAAGGTGCCTCTCTTCTCCCCTTTCCGCCTCTCTGTTGCCTGCCACTTAAGAGCAAATCGACATTGCTGGTTGGGGCACGCCTGATCTCTGTCCTTTACACTGCTGGGCTGTCCTCGAGGGATGCGACTCACTCCCCACCTACTCCAATGGGCTCGGGCCTGTCTCATGCGCAGCGTGCCATCACCCGGCTCCTCTTCACCACAGCCGGTGGCTCAGGGTACAATCCGTGCCTTCGCCACTTCTGACCTCCTCCACCCCTTGTTTCCACTCCCTGTACTGCACCCCAATAGCTTTTCGGTCAGCCGAAGTGTCGGACCCCGACAAATGCCTTGTCACTGAGCTGCTGCCGGCTCAAGGTCACCTGCACTGCACGACCAGCGCCACGCGTTGCTGCCCTCGCCTCAGGGATGGAGAGTCTGACACCTTTGCTGCATCAATTCTTTAACACCCTTTGATCTCTCCAGCCGCTGTGCTTGGATTCTTGTTGCTGCATTTAGTTTTCTAATCCAGGGAAGGGCATAGCTGGTATTTCTTCAGTTTATTGGGCACCAGGAAGTGCAAGCACACAGATTACCATGCTCCCCTCTCGACGGCCATCTTGGAATCCCCTGTCGATTAGACCTTTAAACATCCTCTGCTACTAAATGTGCTCTGGCACTTTTTGATGCGTATTCCGTGCGTTAGATGGAATTGCACATAGACTATCGTAGGCCAAATAAACTGACAAACTCAAGAAAGATGGTAAAATACTGCTTTAATCTCGAAGAAAGGAAGCAGATGGATACAACAGCTATCACAAAAGATGTCTGCTAAGTCACACCTTATTTTGTTCGCACAAAGCTTATATACTTATACATATGTCATTTATGACGTCACCCTACGTGGCATTTCAAAGAAACCTGTTGTGGAAAGGGATTGGGTTAAGCGAACATATCTACTCATAGAATGATATAAGTGTTAACATCTCATTGCTTGCCCCTTGTCTGTAGGACACACCCTGAGCTACTTCTACACACGTCATAAACTGATTATAACAGAGAATATGGCAGCAGACTAGTAAATGCAACGTTTTATGTAGAAGTGCGTGGCAGGCTTTTCTGATTGGTCTTTCAGGCTATCTAGCAGCACTTCAGTGAAATGATACTTCGGTTCTACAGATGTGTTAGCTCATTATCTGTTTTTGCAATTAGTCCATCTTTCGTCAACCTGGTTTTTAGCCAAGGTCTACCGTTTGTAGTTCACCTTGTAGCCTGCCCACTGTCCTGGAAAATTCAAGGGAGTGTAGGTACTCCACTATCGTCATCTGGGCTTAATGGCCTTTGTTTTGAGCTTCCCCATCATGTGTAAGGAGACCACGAATGTGTCAATTTAAGCCTTTCAATTACTGCTATTTGATTCAATATTGGGTGTTGCTCCTTCTGGCCTCTAGAGACTTGCTCACTCTATCTAATTTAAGTTTTAGACACTTTTAATTGTCCAATACTTGGCTCTTGCAAATGTTTTCTTCTTTAATCTGAGAGAAATATGTCTTACGTACATGGCCTATTCATTCGCCTCCCTTCGTGCCTTGAAGTCATTTCTTGAAATAGCATCCTTGATCCCTGGCTAGGGTACTCCTTTATTCTGCACAGGGAAAACTGCTTCTTCATCATATCTTCATGTTGAAAGCCTAGGTTTGTGTTTAAGGTAACAGGGTTGAATTAACATGAGCCGTCATCCATTTTCTTCCAATGGCCGTCCTAAACGGTAGATATACACCTCTTTTAGCAAGTATGTGTTTTCTCTACCTTGCGTTACAGCGTATTTACAGTAATTGGTCAGCAAGTTACTTCGTCGTCTTTGTATTCGATATTCCTTCATTTTTAGGTACATGTTTCTCTTAGTGTTTCAATTACATCATCATCCTTAAGTATTCTAATATTGTTTCAGCATAGGTGCATACGTCTTTGTTGTGACATCACTTTGTCGTCTTCAGACTTTACTTTATATGTCCTCATCATCCATAGCCACATTCTGATAGCTAGGCAAGTGACATCCTTCCTGATAACATACATTCTAAATGGCTGTCTGAGTGCATATCATCTCTCGTATACTCATCGTTGTATGGGAATATTACATGGGTTCATACATGGGTTCCCAATCGTAGCTCTTCGTCTGCTATTGCAATAGGATGGTGGTGAGGGTAGTGGACCAGGGAGAAAGTGTCCACCTGCGCCTCTACAGCCCCCTTTTATTCCTGCACCGGAGGTGAGTGAGAGCAACCCTTTGGCTCTATTTTGGGTTGTGGGGCTTTTAAAAAAAACATTGTAATCTCCCCACTGCTGCGTATGCGCTCTCCCCTTCCACCACTTCCTGCAACTGCCCATCGCCCGTCTCCATCCCTGCCTGACGATACATGATTGGCCCAGCACCCCCTTTTAGGTCATCCACCTAGGGCAGCCCACTACCCATGCTGCCTGGCTGCCTAAGGGCCTGTGGCAAATGGCACCCCTTGGAGAAACATCTCCAGATTGTGTTTGCCACTGTTCGCCGGTGGAGCATGCAGTGCAGCCGTCAACCAGCATAGACTGACAATGTAAGTGGTGTACAGGCAGGGGGAACAGCCATTACTGCTCCTCATTAAACTGTTCTACCTACCTTATTAGCTAAAATATTTGTCTGCTTCATGTAGCCCACGGTTGTATGTTAGCCATATCTGGCATCTAGGCCAAGTGTGTTAGTTAGCCATATCTGGCATTGCCATTGGGTCCTCATTCAGGGCCTTCCTCCCACCTTTCAGGTGTCCCTCTTTCCAGGTATCCCAAACCTAGGTATTGCTGTATTTGCTGTTGCGCCCTCAATATAGGCGTCTCTCCCACTTGCCAGATATCCCAAATCTAGGTGTTACTGCTTTTTACTGTTGTGTCCTCAAGCTATGCATTTGCCAGATATCCCGAATCTTGGTGTTAACCGCGTGTACTGTTGTGTCCTCAATATAGGCCTTTCACCCCCTTGCCAGGTATCCCAAATTTAGGTGTTGCCGCTTTTACTGCTGTGTCCTCAATATAGGCCTTCTCCCACTTCCCAGGTGTCCCAAATCTAGGTGTTTCAGCTTAGTTAGGCCTTTTTCCCACTTGCCAGGCATCCCAAATATAGGTGTTGCCACATTCTCTGTTGTGTCCTCAATCTCGGCCTTTCTCCCACCTGCTAAGTATCCCAAAGCTATGTATCAATGCTTTACAGTTGTGACCGCAATTCTAGGCTTTCACCCACATAACAGGCATCCCCAAGCTAAGTACTGCTGCTGTTCCCCAGTTTGGGCCTCCCCACAATCCCTGGTAGCTAAGGTACAGGTGCCCTTTGAGTAATCGCTGTGTCTTCAACTCAGACCCTTCCACCCATAGCAGGTTTTCGCATAACCCAGCTCTCCCACTTAGCATAGCGCCCCAAGTCTAGGTTGTTCCCACCCCCTCGGCTATGTCCCCATCCCATGGACTGCCCTGCCGCTTGGCTGTCTAACCCCTAGTGGTCATCCCTCCTCCGCTGCACGTGATCCACCCACTCTTTACCACTTCAGCAGTTAGCAAGCGGCACAGCGCACCCTCTTTCTACAACATCAACCAAAGGAACCCCCCAAGATAAACACCTAAAACCACATCAGAGTCAGAACGGAAACATCAGTAAACAACCGAACTGCATGGGTTTACTACCCCTTATTCAACAACCACAACCAAAGGACCCCCAAGATAAACACCTAAAACCACATCGGAGCCAGAAAGGAAATACCAGTAAACATCCGGACCATGAGGGGTTTACAATCCCTGGTTCAACAACCTCACCAACTACAAGCAACAACTAACCAGAAACAGCGAAGACTGAACCCCAAGGACCAGGAAACGCACCAGTCCAAAGAGGACGCCCACTCAAAGGAATACAACCCACCACCCAAATACCATGCCTTGCCACAAGAAAGACAAGGAAGCCAGAATGGACAGCAGAAATAACAAGGAAGCGCCAAAGCGCGCGGGGAGGTGCTAAGCAGCAAGATCCCACACCTCTGAAAAACTGGGTGAAGAGGAGGCCAGACGGCCCGAGTACACATACAAAGAACAGAGCAAAGACAGACTACATTGCTCGCTAACTTTCCACATACGACTGCTTTGTAAACAAAGACCAGCAACAACAAACTGACAGGCAATAAGAGTTACTAGTACAAACCCCACCAGGACACGAAATGCAACACAATTATTGATAAACCAATTGATAAACCACCCCAATACGAACTACACTGTGGACAATACCCCAACCGGAACCAGGGACAAACTGGAATCCATTACCCTCCACATGCCCTACATCACCAAAGACTGGAACAAAGGATGGGTACCAACACAATTCACTAGCCGGAACAAACCAAAACCTACCAACCCTGCCATCAACCTAATCAGTCTAAGAACTCCACCTCCCAACAGGCACAACCAAGAGAGAACCACCACCAACGGAAACCCAAAAAAATCAAACAAACTACACTGCAGCAATGTTGGATCCATGGCCAAACCCTCAATAGAAATCCAATGACCTTCTAAGCAAAGGAGGCACAGACGTGCTTGTTCTTGCCGAAAACTGGTTATCGGACAACTACAAAGTCATCGCTCACGATGTCATACCAGACACTTTAAATGAATACACACCAACAGAGAAAACTGAAGAGGAGGCGGAATCGC
The DNA here is from genome assembly GCF_040938575.1 of Ambystoma mexicanum. Taxonomy (NCBI): domain Eukaryota; kingdom Metazoa; phylum Chordata; class Amphibia; order Caudata; family Ambystomatidae; genus Ambystoma; species Ambystoma mexicanum. Next base: position 1,382,829,747 of record NC_090929.1, on the reverse strand, counting down.
AATCATACACAAAGAACCCAGCCGAGCATCTCAACTCAACACAACCAACATAGAAGACCGTGAATCCCTCCTCATCAAGACCGAACTCAACGACCAAACCAACATAGTATTCCTCCTGATCTACAGACCACCATCTTAGAACCCCAACTTTGCTACAAAATTTGCGGACTACTCCTCCACCTCTGCAGGATCCTCCTGATCCACAGGAAATGGATGAGGAGGAAGATCCCGATACGCCATCGTCAGCCAGGGCCTTCCACAAACATCTTGCAGGACTGGTGCAGTATCTGGGCCTACCCCAACCAGAGGTAGAGCAGCGGGCAGAGGGGGTTCTGGCTGAAGTCCTCACGCAATGCCCCTCTGCCAAAAATGGGGATTCCACTGCAAACCGATATGCCAAATCTTGACAAAGACCACGCCCAAGTCGTACACACAGTCACAGCAGCACTCTGACAGGGGGCGTACGTATGGAGGGCCTGCGGCTTCCAGGAATGGAGATCCAGGCAGCCGGACTGCTCACTGTCTCAGAGCCGGTGCAAACAACAAAAGGGGCGGGGGAGTAAGGGCTTTTTCCAGTCCCAATCCTCTGCGACAGCTTCAGAGGGAAAGAAGAAATGACACACCCCTTCAGGTCCACATATCTCCAGTGGGGGGTAGGCTTGCTTTGCACGCGCATTTCTGGCGTCAGAATTTCACAGACCCCTGCAACCTCTCCGTAGTATCCACAGGGTACGACCTCCCTATCCCAGCCGCTCCTCCCTCCTCCTTCCTCCCCTCCACTCCCACAAGTTGGGACAGCAACTCTTTTGGCTGAGATCCGCTCGCTCGTAGAGAGCCAGGTAGTGGAGGAAGTCCCAGCCTCCCAGCGAGGCTTGGGCTTTTACTGCAGGATGTTCGACATTCAGAAGAAGAACCAGGCGGACCTGAGAGTTGTGCTGGACCTTTCCACTCTCAACCTCTCCTTACCCCTGCAAAAATTCAAGATGGTTACGCCAGTTTTTATAGCAGAGACATTGTGCAAGGGAGACTGGATGTGCTCCCTGGATCTGAAGGACGCGTACCTACACGTGATGATTTGGCAGCCCCATCGTTCTTTCCTACGGTTAAGGATCATGGGCTGCCATTTTCAGTACAAGGTCCTTCCCTTTGGCCCCCAGGGTCTTTACCAGGTTCATGAATACGGTGGCGGCCCTCCTCAGAGCACAGGGTCTCCACATCTACCCATACCTTGACGACTGGCTCGTCAGGGCTTCATCTCCGGAAGCAGTTCACCACTCTTCCTGTGCCCTTATGAACACACTGCACAATCTGTGCTTCTCGCTCAATCTCAAGAAGTCGCAGTTGCAGCCCACGCAGACTCTGATATTCTTGGCCCTCATCTGGGACACGTGCTCCGAGAAGGTATTTCCGCCAGGACAAGATCTCGGCCATCAAGAAGGCCACCACCCACTTCCTCAGCAGAGAGATGACCTCAGCATGGTGGTACCAACATCTCCTGGGTCTATTGGCGGCGGTCCCATTAGCCGTTCTACACACGAGATTGAGGATGAGGAGGCTTCAGCTGCACTTCGCGGCCGCATGGAACCAGGAGTGGGGCTCTCAATCTGAGATGATCAACGTTCCTCCATCTCTCCACCCGGACCTAACATGGTGGTCCAGGGACTTCAACCTACGGACGGGCAAGCACTTTCGGCCGCCCACCCCGCAGGCCACTGTCACCATGTATTCCTCGCTCGAGGGCTGGGGAGCCACCCTGGACGATCTCTCTGTCAATTGGCTAGAGCTGAACGCCATCTGGCTAGCGCTCAGGGCATTCCTACCACTTCTCAGCAGCAAGGTTGTCCTCATCCAGACAGACAACTCGACCAGCATGTGCTATGTCAACAAGCAGGGAGGCACCAGATCCCCTCCTCTGTGCAGACTGGCAATCAGTATGTGGGAGTGGGCCCTGGAAAACGACATCTACCTCACAGCAGTCCACCTCCCGGGGGAATCCAACCTGGAGGCAGACGGGCTCAGCAGGCTGGGAGTGGACAATTACGAGTAGCAGCCAAATGACCTTGTTTTTCAGGAGATCTTCTACAGGTGGGGTCATCCCTAGGTGGATCTCTTTGCCTCCTGGCACAACATGAAGTGATACCAGGCATGCCCTGAAATTTTACTTGGACAGGACCAAGGGCTTCTGCAAATCGGGCGCCCTGTTCGTCACATTCGGCGGCTCAAGACTAGGCTATCAGGCCTCCAAGGCTTCCATATCACGCTGGATGGTCTCGGCCATCAAAGAAGCGTACGAGGGCCAACACAAGCCGCTTCCGGCCAACATGCATGTCCATGCAGTCAGGGCCAAGGCAACGTCCATCGCATTCCAGCGCCATGTTCCTTGGCAAGTCATAAGCAGGGCGGCCACTTGGTCCACCCCCTCGGCTTTCTGCAAGAATTACTGTTTGGATGCCGGCTCTAGATCTGATGCGGCTTTCGGTCAGGCGGTTCTCAGGAACCTATTTGCTTAAGGAGGGTCTCCTCTCCACCCTGCGGCTACATTCAGTTGTAATCACCCATGCAGTATGGAGGAAAGGGGAGCGAACGTAAGAATAACATACTCTTAGTCCCTTTTCTTCCATAGTCCCACCAACCTCCCCTCTAATAATACTGGTGTCATTAGGCAATGTAAAATCTATTCTCGACGTGTCAATGGGGACTGAGGTGTGGTGGCGGTATCTGGAGTCAGGGCAGTGCATGCTCCCCGGGCCTGTTAGGCAGAATCCTGTGCAGTGTCCTTAGGGACCACTACACACAATTAAGTCTACAGGTGGCAATACAAGTTTTACCCTTGGTACAAGCCTGTACTACTATGTTATAGTGGTAGCAATAGCAAAGCAGCCAGGCCTATCTCAAGAGTATATGAGCAGTAGCATAGATTACACAAAGGGACCACAATTACTGTGACTCAAGCAAACACTGGCTCAAGGTTTCAGGTAAAAAATGTAAGTACATTTATTCTTAAACCATCAGTTATAAACGCAACACCTCTATTAAACTTTAAACAAAACCCCACGTTAAATATACTACAACTAACCAATTCACTTTGTACAGTAAGTCTCAAGGTAAGTACCCTGTGTTTGAATGAACCGGTGTTATGAACCAAACACGATAATGCGGATACGGTTGCAATCACTTTTTGACAGTTCGGTCTACTAAATAAACGAGTATCCGAGACATGAAATGCTACCGGGGCAAAAACACACCTAGCACCTGAGATACCCAGAGGGAGTTGTAGGCAAAAATCACAGGCAATATTTAGGTCGGGCAGACAGTATCGAGAAACACTCAGAAACAGGAGTTCAAAAGTCAAAGGGTCGGAGCCAGGTTTAGATGACACCGGAGGCCTGTGCCGAAGATCACACCGTTAGACAGTTCACAATTCTGTATAGCCCAAGAGTACTTGAATATTGTCAATGTTCGGAAGCAAAAGTTATAAGAAGGAGGGAAGACAAGGACGAGCCTTGGAGATGAAGAAAAGGGGTTCACCCAGTTTCCTCGAGTAGAACACAGTACCATATTTCCACGATGCAGCTGGAGCCCTGGCAGCAGTTCTGTTGGTTTCCCGCAGACCCACGATTCCTGGAGCTTCGTTGTGAAGGAGGACGTCTGACCGGGGTCTGCACCACACAGGGATGAAGCCGGCAGCAGCGACAATGAAAAGGTGTGCTCCTCAAAAACAGGAGAGGCTCAGCAGGTGGCTATCCGGACCACTACAGCAGTGTGCAGCGATTTCGACCACGGTGGATGTCTCTGGCTGAAGATGATGAGCTGGTTATCCCCAGGGCTTCACCGGGACGGGGTAGTTGCAGCAGCCGTCGTTTTCTCTGCTTCTCTTCGTTTCCTTGTAGTTCCAGAGGCGACTCTGACTTCTAGCCCAAGAGACCTGCCTTTTATGCGCAAAAACCCCCATTCACACAGCCTGGCTGTCAATCACGCAGCAGGGGGGTTGTCCAGCCGGGACAACCACCTCAGCCAATCATGGCAAAGTGCGACTAGGATACCCTGTGCAAGTGGTGACTACACCCCTCCCTCACATTCAGCCCACCTAGACACCCAGGCGCATTGTGTAGGGCTTCTCTGCAGAAGCCCGCCAAAAAGACGGTTAACAAAGAAGGAGAACCTAGTTGCAGCGCAAAGTAAAACACAAGAAGGACTTTAACAAAAAGAAATGGCGAATAAACCCAACCGGAGCCAAAAGAAAGACGATTTGGCCAAGCGGGTTTATGTTCAAAGCTAATATAATAGCCAAGAACAGTACCACGTTTATCTCACATAATCGCGGTAGAAATGTTAGGGTAGATACCACTGCCACGAGCCAAGTCTAAATGTTAAAAGAGCAAAACAATGCTCAGGGAGGTACAGACAGAAAAGGGGGTACCGATTAGCCCTTTCCAGTACTCCATGTGAGATGGGGTTACTGAGTCTGTGGTAAAAATGACTATGTAAAGTAAATGGCAACTTTACCTTTCTCTGGGGGACAGTAGTCAGCCCCAGCGAAATGGAGTCAGAGAGAAGTCCAAAAGACAACTCTGGGTTACTACACAGAGGGTGCGGTGTAACCCATACAAGAACAGGGGCACCTGGAGTGGTGTGCTCCAGTGCCCAAGATCACACAATGAGTAAAAACACATAGGCCAAAACATATGTAAAAGTGGAAAAGATGTACACTCTTACCAGGTGGAAAAAAAAACTCCAGAAATCCAGCAAAGCTGCTGGGGGACTCACTAGGTGAGAGAAATTAGCCCTAGAAGGAGAATTCTCCCTAACAGGGCGACACCCTGCGCATCTCTAAATTTAAAGGAAAATAATGTTTTTTCTGGTGAAAAAGGCTCTGTCTCCCGTCCCTTGGAAGGGATGCCCATGCAGTATGAAGGAAAGGGGACTAAGGACTAACTACAGTGAGTAACTTATAATTTATCTGCTTTGTAATTTGACAGATCTCCGATTGAGTATAATACAAGAGTAAATGGAAGATTTTCCCAGGGTTCCACTTCCCAACTCACAATGCTTGCTCTACCAGACTTCTCCTTCTCCACCAGACCTCTAACTGGAATAGGATTGGAATGACTTAAACAAGAAGGAAAGGATATCATTTAGGTGTTTTAGGAAGGCTTAACACAAAAGAGTAAATAAATGCAGCAAAAACGCTACTCGGGTTAGTTTAATGATCCTTTATCCAGGCTCTTCCGGTTGCTGTGCAAATTCAGTCACTCCCATTCCTGGAGTGTTTGAGTGCCCATCCTTCTTTCTTGGCTCATGGATTGTAGCTCTATAGGTATAGTTCCTTTGCGTCTTCTCTGTTAGACCCCTTTCTTAGGTCTTTGGGTCCCATCAGGGCCTGCTAATTAGGCTTGGGGAGCAGCAGAACGCAGGGCTTGCCACTTCCAGGTCAAGCCTCAGAGCTGCCACCTAGAGGCTTGCCTATTAACTTTAGTGGTAGACTGAGAGGTGATGTTCTTTCCCATCCTACTCTGAGGCCTTGTGATCTAGTTCCCACCAACTGCCCTCTTCTGCCTCCTTGACGAACTGACACATTCTCGTACCTATTTTTCTCTTCACCTTGATCCGCCGCAACCTGCTTATTCCTCCACCCCTCCACTCTCACCCATTGGACACAGGGTGTGCCTCTTTTTCCAAATCCCCCCCCACCTCCTGCCTTTCCTCATTCTTGGCTTCCTTCTCAAGGCTCTCGACTTTGGGCTTCCCTTTTAAAACCTAACATAACCTCCGTCTGACTCTTTCTGCCAACCTCTTGCTTCGCTTCTTTGATCCACTTACATTTCTCTGACTTCTTGTCTACCACCACCAGCCCCTGTGCACAATGCCCCACCACCTTCTTATGTTCTACCTCCCCCTTCTCACTTGTATTCCGCCCACCTCCTCTTACTCACTGTATTGCGCTTGTTGGTTTTTTACACCTCCTTCTCCTTGCCTCTTCTGATGCCATCACCCCCCTCCACTTTCACTTTACCTCCACTTCTCTCCAAACCCAGTTTACCTCCTCCTTACACCTGTCCACCTGTCTCATCTCCAAACACGCTTGCCTGTTCTTGCAATAATCTTTTTTTCATAGAGCCCTAGCTCACATCTTGGGACCACTTTCTTTTAATGAGTTTCAGGTTTCACCACTTTCGCATGCTGGAAGCGGGTTGGCTGCTCTTCAGCAGTTTGCAGCTCCTTGGCCCCGCAGGAGGGCTTGCTCTGCCCCCTTATCTTCCACAGACGGTTTTGTTATAAAGTCAAACTGCCATCTTGAACATGTATAGCATGCCCATAGGTAAGAGGACCACCTTGCAAAACTGGACTCCTCCATGACCCGCTTGATCTCTTATTGCTGGGTTCCAACAAGGGAGTCCATGCAGGGATTAACTTTTGGGACATCATGCTTTCCCGCCAGACCTGCTTGGTGACTGTCTCTCACTTTATCAGATTGGTTGGTATTATTGGTTCTCTGTGGCATTCTGTGCACAAGGAATAACAACATTCTGGGGCAAGATTTTGAAGACTACTGTTTTAAAGAGATTGTGTCCCATGACTTTATAATGTTACAACACATGCCTCCCAACTGTGGCAGTTTAGGGGTAGCCAAGCAATCCTCCTCATGTTGCTTCTATGCCGAGCATCACACAGTAGGTGGTGGACCCTGGTCCCTTTGGTTATCCCGCCATCTACCACGCATGCCAGGCAGGGGATGTCACCATAAGCTCAACTCCATTAAATTAACCTCCAAAGTAGCATCAGAAATGGAGGACAACTGTCAAGTACTGTGAGCAGAAAATTAAGCATTGAGTCGCTTTAGAGTCGCTCTACTAACATCTCTCTCTCTTTCCCTCTCTCTCTCTCTCTCTCTGTCTCTCTCCTGATGCGTAGTTACCTGAGAGGATCTTCACCAGGGCTGGTGGCAGCGTAGGGCAGCAGTGGCGCATGGGGGCAATAACAGGTGATCTCAGTTACATCGGCTGATAAACATATCTGCTGACTGGCATTTCTCTGAGTTTTGGGCACACGGTAGAGGCACTGATGGCACCTGCAAGACTATATTAAAACCCTGTAGGCGGGCTTGCGCTTATCCCAGCCCATGGGGGATTGCAATCAGTCAAATGATGGCATCTAGCTGGGGCCCCGCCATTCTTCATTGTTGAATTTTGGCACTCAAAATTATTGCAGACAACAATCATTTCATTAGCAATCAATCAAAGTGCCATTATTCAATAAATATCATTGGTTATACAAACACAATATCAATTTAGTATTCTAAATTATGCAAAATCGTTGATTTAAAATAGTTAATATAAAAGCTCAAAGCGAAAGGCATAATTAATCGCAATAGCTCTAGATCAATCATTTTGGCTTTGCATAATCTGATAAGAATTTGATTTTGCGATTTGAATATGATTTGTGCTAAACATTGAAGGACTTGTATCTAGGAGAATCTTTCTGGCTAGCCATGGTCGGTGGATGAATTTGTCAACAGCACATACAAGTGCTAAATCTTCTGTTCCTCATCATAGTCAATGCATCTATAGTTCTACGTCTATTGTGCTCACTGAACATTGGCCTTAGGTATAATTTCCTAAGCATATCCTATAGCGGACAGATTAACATAAAATGACGTACTGATTCGTTTGCATTTTGCCAGTAAGATGCATCCCAAGAGAATAATGCAACTAACCAGGGGAAGACTGCCAAAAGCGAAATTTGATATAGAGGGATTGTGCAAAGAATGATGTTACGTAATCCAGGTAATATGCCCAATAAAAATTGGATATCTTTTCCCAGTAAGAGGTGAGACGCCCAGAGTTTGCCATATCATTGTGAGTACACGCTTGTTCTTCAGCTCGTGTTCAAAATTGACAATTTTGTATGTGGTGTTATCAGTGTAACTCGGACTAAACCATAGCTCAGAGTGGCCAATGTAAAGGGCTAGCTTTTTTACACTTTTCCACCAGGGAATGGATACCCCACAGGCTTCAGTCAAAATATCTTCCAGGACAATTCTGTACTTCGATAAGTAAGGGCTGTCCCGGATACGTACACGATTAAAATAGCAGACTCAAAGCAATAATATGATCAATAGACCGTAGATTGACTTCCAAGTGGAGCGTCACTGTTGGAGTGCTCTTGTGTAAACCTAGAATTTGTTTCAAAAAGCCATTATCTGTTATAGGGAGTGTAAAGAAGGGATGGTACTGCCACAGTTCAGCCCCATAAATCTCTGCTTGTTTGGCTTGCAGCTCATATATTTTTAGTGCAGTTCGAAGTGCACCTTGGCCACGTTCTCTGTAGAAGATGTTTGTTGCAGTAGCATATCTAGACAAAATGGCTTTCTCCAGTTTGTCGTTTGGACTAGGATTGGCCATAATCCTTAGTCCCAAATAATTGTACATCTTTACTTGTTTGTACTGGTGATTCCTCAATTGAGAGAGAGAGAGAGAGCTTTTAATTCCTCCTCCCAGCAAGTGAAAAGGCCATTGCTTTTGTTTTTGTCCTTTTGATGGTAAAACCCCTATCATTACAAAATTTGTGAAAGGCTAATAATGTTTTTTTAAATCCTAATGGGGTGAGCGACAGTGGTTCAGCATAATCTGCAATTTAAAGCGCAGAACACTTGTCCTCTCCAAGAGAGGGAGCGACGGTCATGGTTGCAGAAGACTTTCATCAAGAGCTCCATTTATATGTAAGCAGAGGGGCTAGCACGCAACCCTGTCACACCTGCTTCTGGACCTTAAAAAGTATATTCACTTTCACTAACAACTCTTTTCAAGATCCCTGCCACATTGCAACCATGCAATGCAGCAGCAATGGCTAAAAACAGGCATAAATGCAGGAAAGAGGACTTTTTTCAGTCAAGAGGTGGGTTGCAGAAAACAACCCACCCCTTGACTTGCCTCTTGGGAATTTTCCAGATGAGGAACAAATGGCACTTGAGAGAAATACCTCTGCAAGTCTCTAAACACCCTCCACTCAAATACTCAAATTTAATTCTACATACCAACAACATGGAAACTGCAGTTGGAGGGCTGAAAGAATTAAGGGTCACTCCTCTAGAACAGCAGGGAAATAATTCTTCAACCACACTGGAAGAAGCTGAAGCATTCGAAACATATGTGGTGCGACGAATCGAGGGAATTTGTCCCTTCTCCCCAAGGGCAAGCCCGCTACCTGTGAGGCTAGGGAGGTGGTCCTTTTCCGCAATACCCGCCCTAGGGGTAGATACAAGTGGGACCTTACCAGAAGAGACGCCCCCCTTTGGGGACATGGACTCCTGTTCCCATGAGGAACTCCCTCAGGCCGCACATATTGTGGCCTAAATTAAATGTTTTTATATACCAAATCTGATGAGTTATCAGAACTGTGATGAAGAAACCACAATAACAGAGTATCAGTACTGGGACGGAGAAACTCATAATGGATATGGTTCTCTTATGGAAGCAGATCTCTTTAAATCAGAAGGTCCCATCCACTGAGACGAGTGCATGGATAAAGTTGCACTCGGAGAAAGACATGTGAGAATGAGACAAAAGAGAGCGAGAAAGAACCACGTACGCATTCTGGGGCGGGGGCGGCACCCTGCATCCCTCATTACTGCAAACTTATGGAAGCAGATCTCTTTAAATCAGAAGGTCCCTTCCACTGAGACGAGTGCATGGATAAAGTTGCACTCAGAGAAAGACACGTGAGAATGAGACAAAAGAGAGCGATAAAGAACCACGTATGCATGCTGGGGTGGGGGGCGGCACCCTGCATCCCTCATTACTGCGAAGAAAATAAGGAAGCCTGAGAATTTCTAACTCTCCCAGCACCACAGAACCATACACCAGAGTTACAGCTTACACAAAACCTCAGAGTGGAAGGGCAGGAGCCCAGTAGAAGGTGTTATCCAGACCATAAAAGAAGTGTGAGGTAGGCATGGTATCAGGAATAGGCAGACACAAGTAATGCAAATTTCAACCAGTTTATTTTTTTTAAAAAAAGGTGGTTGGGGACTTCTTATCTGGCCCTATTTCTAAATGGGAGTAGTCTCAACCATTAAATAAACTTAAATAAACTAAAGTAGTCCAACGTCAGTCTGTCAAATAAAAAGTATGTCTGTCAAACCTATGCTTACCCTCACTTTCACTAGGATAACCATGTGTAGGGATTCAAATAATGGTAGTGTCTCAAAAGAAAATCAGGGTGACAAAGGATCTTCTTCTTAACTCCTTTCCCCAAGTGCAAGCTACTCTGGCATTTCAGAAGTTCAGTTCGTTCCAAGCAGTTCACAAAAAGGCAGTTCACTAGGCTTCTTAGCCAACACACTGTAGGTACTTCTCTCAGGCTTCCCTCACCTGGTTGAACACTTTCCAATGTAACACAGTTCATTTGCAACAATGAACCTGGGCGGATCTTTCAGGACGGCTCTTGGGGCAGAGATCCTCTTTATCTGTCAACTTCACTTCCTTGGCAATTTATATCACATTACAACATTATCTTTACATACAGGGTACCCTTCCCCAATCTTCCTGCTTTCGTTATGCAGCTCATGTCGAAGACTTTCGAAATGGCATGGACTCGAGTGGAACAAGGTTTAAGCATCAGAAGCTCTCTTGTGGAGAGAGGTATTGCGAATACCGAAGTGTGTGCCAAGAGAATTATTCGATTGGAGCTAGGCCTGATTTCGATGAAAGCAAGATTAACATGGTGTATTCGCCTGTTTTTTTTAGAAAAATTATAGCTCCTTCTAAGGATTCCTTGTTTGTAGATCTAGGTATTCTCCATGATTGTAGGAAGGAGGAATTCTTCAGATCTTGCTGCATGAAATGCCAGGATGTTTTAAGGACCATTGAGTGCAATAAGAGGCACACGTACAACGTCCTGATAAAGTTAAAACAAAATTGTGGGAGGCTGATTGGGTCACCACGCGGGAGTCAATTGGGAAACCAAGGTTACACAAGGATCTGTTAATAGATCATAGAAAATTGAGTTCTTTGCCTCCCTACTTAAAAAGCTTCCCTAATATGGGTTGGTGCCAAGAATTCTTGCGTTTGAAGGATTAATTTAATTTTAAACTGAGAAATTTGAAATATAAGTGATAATGTGACTTATCCAACAGCAGAATGTAGATTTTGGAAACTGTTAGACATATCTTAGGGCAATGCACTTTACTGAGGGGTGTGAGGCAGCTGTTTTATGAAAGAATCTTAAGTATGTTGCGAGTGTATGATGAAGTACATTGGCACAGGATTTCCCTGGGTTCCTCGACTCCAATGATATTGGCCACATCAAGATTCTTAAGGTATTTGGGCCTGTTGGAGAGTCACCTTTGGCTGAGAGTTGGGAAGTACGAAGAGTAATGTATCTATTATAAATAAAGGGACGAAGCGACATGAAATAATGAGAAAAGCTTTTTTATAAATGTACGAATATTAGTGTAAAAGATTTTGTAAGTTATAGTTTTAATGTGTTGATTGCAGACTGTGGATTTTAATTTTGTATGATAAGTGGTCTTGTTCATTTTTATATGGGATGATGATGAAATCTTTGATATGTGTATGTACTGATTTTGTGAAAGGTTTGTTTTTAACCAGAACACAATTAAAATTAATAAAATGTAAATATACGATTTGAGTTTGGTATTTTAACTGACAGAGGATCATCGCAACAGACCGAGCGAGGCTAGTAAAAAACGGTAGCAATCATGTTAATACCGTAATTATCTGGAAAATAGATTTTCCTTTAAGCACTACCTTTTTTTCATAGGGTTGCCTGCAATATGATGCTGAAAAAAACCCAGAATAGAAAGCACTATGGAACTATCAGAACTTTGCTTCTAAATTGTGTCAAATTATTGGATAAAGGTAGACATCCTCAGGTATGTACTGCTTTATCTGTATAATGCATGAAAAGTTGCCCGCAATTACTATAAAACTATCGCAATGACCAAGTATCTTTTATGCAATCCTTTTCTGTAAGTAGTAACCACAGTTCGAATTACGAAAAAGGGCACCTAGCTAGGTCCTGATTTGCCCAGGTGGGTATACAGTATTATCTCACAAATAATCAGGGTGCGAGATCGCTTGTAAGGTCCTTCGATGTATTACTACACATTAACAACATACACAAAACGTTTCTAATGTTGGGTCAGCAATGTCTTTGACCCTCAATTTATTGAACATACCAAATTTTTAGTGAGATATACATTAAGACCCAGAAAACTGACATTTGCTCAATTTCATCAAATGGTAGTACCAGTGGGTACTATCCAATTCAATCCAAAGGATTCAACTCATACAGTGCACATATCTTCTCATTTGTGACAATACATTTACAAACAGAAGAAGCGTTATCCAGAGCGTGATGCATTTCTGGAGTACAGAGATCACAGTGTAACATTAAACACTGAAAATTACAACAAGGAGGTTGTCGTCACTGTAATGTTTCGGCCAGAAAAAGCGATTTCTTGAATCTCTAGTGAGAGTGGCCTTCTTCAGGACGGGGGGATGAAGTGTTAGCCATGTCTGTTGGGAATCTGTCAAAGAACAATGACAGAGGATGTCTGTGTTAAAACGATATGTGAACTCGAATGAACTTATTAGATGATTCAAAAAATCTTATTAGATGCTCTTGTGAACCACTACAAACAGTGTCCACATTAGATCACTGGCAAAAATGTTTACCGTCAGTTTATTCTTTGCTGCGGAAGTATTTGCAAAAAGTCCCTCTTTGAACTAGTGGGAAGTGTTGTCTTTTAGAAGACCCATCCAAGAAATGATGGTGGTTGCGATGAATCCTGCTTCTATGTGGGTGAGCCAAAACAGGAAAAAATTTAACCTGTGTCAATGCTGGTGCTGAAATGGTTTCCCACCATTTATGGTTCATAAATTAAGATTTCTTACCTAATGTTTGAATCACCGCTCTTGCCTAGTAAAGGTTCACGGTAGAGAAAGTAAACGCATTAAACGTGGGCAAAGTGTTGTTTCCTGACCAGAAAATGGACAAAAACAACAAAGGCGCTGTGTCACCTGCTGTCCTTTGCTCAAGAGTAAAAAAATGCATGGAAAAATTGCGTGCCGATAATGACTGTCATTTGGGAAACTGTGTAATTTCTGCTGGAACATGCATTAATTTAGAAGACGTGAATCTGTTCGTCGTTTATTAATATGTTAGTCCGTGTCTGTGAATGGACTCCCATTGTGCTAGATCGAACATGTAAGGGCGTGTCTCACTGTAGACCTACGCTGAGTGAAGTTGTGTAAATAACCGAAGCGCGGTCTATAGTTATTTAAGTGGAACCATTATGTGTCTATTCGAAACCCGTGCCGCCACCCGCCCCATTCTGAATGAATTGAAACCCAGTGGAATGGCCGTGGGGTTTGTATAAAAGGAAATGCTGTTGCGTGTTTGACTTATTTTAGAGCAGAGCTGCTGACGCAGTGCGCCTGGCTGCTTACAGAGATCTTCCGAATGCGTGTCCCTGGCTGCTTGAGACGCTAGACGTGCAATGCCAAGGGTGATGCTTTAAAGCAAAACCACCTCGTCACTCGGTAGCCGCGCCTCCGGTCATAGCGACCTATCAACAACACAGAAGTGTTCTGTTGGGGAGAAAGGGTGTGTATGTGGAATAGCGCTCTCATTGGCTGAATGTATGGGTACATCGGTAAAACAGGGCTCCAAAGTAGGCCCGTATGCGGCTGAATATCTGTCCTTCCCCAATGTGAATAAGGTGCTTTTGTGTCAAACACGATGTAACGTTATTTGGCACTGTTCCACTGTAAAAGCAAGTTCTATTATCCCAGGTGCATGAGATTTACATTTGACATACTGAATTTCTATTCATAACGATTGCTTGTACATATTTATATAGCATTTCCCAATGCTCGCGTCATAATGAGAAGATCTTTTTTCTGTCGCATTTTCCGCTGCTTGCGTCACAATGCGAACATCTTTTTTCTGTATCACTATTGTGTGGGGTTGTCATATTTCACTCTACATATACAAAGAATATACATTTCCTTGTGCAATCAATCAAATGCATTTTGAATCTATATGTCTGAATAGTTGTTTGCGCACGGTTGTCCATATCACCATTTCATTTCCAACATGACTTTCAAAATATACAGTGTATGTATTGCTTCAACAGACATATACCTTTGAACCACAGCATCTGTTCTATAGTCTATAGTCAAGAAGACATTGATTGGTGATTAAGCTTTTCATGTCTAGTCCAACATTTATATTCAACCCCTCAAAAAGCAGTTGGTGGAAATTAGTAATCGTCTATCTGGTTATGGATTTTATGGCTGATGGGCATACCCACATGTCTAATTCGACAGTGACCTTAAACCTAATACATAAAGCCATTAACTAGTATCTAGTTACAAATCAATGTTTCAAAGTCCGTATAGTAAATGACTGTGACCCCAGGGCCCAAAAAAACAAAACGGGCACTGTGTTCTGTTTGTCAGATCCTGTAATGGGAATTGGCCAATGTGTATAAAATCTACATAAGATCCGGTTTGTGGGATGTTTCGTCAGAGGGTGTGTGTTGTCATAGCGCTTGTGGAATTCATTGCCATTTCTCGGGATGGTTGGATCAGGGCCCTTTTTAATGGCTGGAAAATTGGAAATTGGTCTTTTTAATTGGAATGTCCTCTGTTGGTTCCAGAAATATTTCCATTCCACTGTTACATTCAATCCCTTGTTGACTGTATCCAGTCTGTAAACCCATCGTTGTTCCATTCTTGTGAGGGATAAATTGATACTGCCTCCTCTCTTTTGTGGGGTCAATTGCTGAATGATGGCGCAGGCTAGATCCTCGTTAGTGTCCTAGCCGGGTATAATGTTCAACCAGTGGTTTGTCTGCAATCTTTTTCTTAATACATGGCCGATGTTCGGAAATCCGTTGTTTGATCGGTCTGGTATTTTTTCCAATGTAAAGTAAGTTGCATGGGCATCTGATGGCATATATCACAAATTTTACTGTTGCAGTTCGTGTGGTTCTTGAGAACCCAGTGAAAGTCATTGTGTACAAATGTTTTGCTCAGTTTCGTATACTTGCAGGCCACACATTTCCCTCAGCTGAAATGTCCCATAACTGGAGCCAGATTCCATAACGTGTTGGGTTATTTGTTTGGTTCTATAAAAGTATGTACCAGAGTATCCCTCAGATTTTTGTTTTTCTTGAAGGCGAACATGGGTTTTCTATCCAGCGTACCCTTATTTCTGATGAGGTGCCAGTTCTTATTAATAGAGGCTTTTTTTTTTAACTTTGTTTTTATCGACATCATACATATAAGGTAGGGTGCACGGGCAATCCCTGCCAGCAATACATTGAACAAGCATAGATGGCAGTTTACATTTTTGATTTTTTTTTTAATCCCTCCGCCCCCCAACTTTTTTGAACATACCAGGTCCAGAGGTTTTGCGGGTTATAGAAACTGCAGAGAGAGCTTTCGGAAATCAATAAGTTATTAGACATTAAATTTGACATAATGGGGTCAGATCAGTTCACAGCGAGTAAGGGGCCCAAGCTGGGTCCCTGGGGTTGGTGGAGAGACGTGTGAAATGGAGGCGTTGAAGAACGTACTTTACAGACGCATATCGTCATTAAGAAGCACTGCGGTCCATTCCTGTATAAAATCCGACATGGTGTCATTTGTTATCGCAGAGAGTTTTTCATAGGTAAAGATCGACCTAAGTTTACAAAGCCATTCTTCCTTGGATGGAGCTAGGACATTTTTCCATTTTTGAGCTAGTGCTAGCCTCCCTGTCCTCAACATGGCCCCAATGACCCTTGGGAATGCGAACTGTTCTGTCTCCGGCATAGGAGTACCCAGGAGGATTTCCAGTGGCTGTAAGGTCGGGGAGTACCCTTCTATGCATTTGATCCAGCTGAGCAGTTCCGACCAGTACACCTGGATGAGCGGGCATCCCCACCACATGTGAAACCAAGTGCCCCGTTGTTGACATGTCCTAGGGCAAAAGGGTGACACCTCTTTAAACATTTTGGACAGGGTGGCTGGAGGGCGATGCCATGAGTGGAGTATTTTAAAGCTATGTTCCATGGCAGCGGTGTACAGTGAACCCGTGAATATAGCTTTAAAGATTGCCGACCATGTGTGGTCGTCCAGCGTCATGCCCAGCCTTTCTTCCCATATTCGTTTGAAGGGCTGCCTACCCTCCAGATTAGCTGTTATCAATGTGCCATAAAACTTAGATAGGGAGCCTTTCAGGGATGTGCTTTTAGCTAGGACAGTTTCAAAAGGCGTGAGGGGGCGTTTGAGGTCGGCGGCCCACCGAGGGTGGGTCAGGATCCCTTTCAGGCGCAAATATTCAAAGACTGATGGCGGGTTGTCACCCAATGCCTCGGTCAGCTGATCATATTCTATGAGACCCTCCTCCCGAGAGAGTTGAGAAACCCTCTCCAGGCCCGAGTCCGACCATGCCTTTCTGTCTCTAAAGCCCTTGGTGTCTAGATCGATGGGGGGGACCCCACAGCAATGTTAAAGGAGACGGCCAGGATGACAGCAGCTTGTTGTCCTTGTTTGGCTTCCAGACTGCCCAGAGGGCCGCTAAGGTTGGGTGCGTTCTGAGGTGGGGGGAGGGCCTTAGGGGGACCCATAGCAGGTCCCTGACTTTTTTCAGGTGGGTGTGGACATCCTCAATGAAAGTCCAGTATGTCCCCAGGTCGTCCCTCATGTGCTCCAACATCACCCGGAGTTGAGCTGCTTTGTAGTAAAGTCTAAAGTCCGGGAGGCCAAATCCACCATGAGACTTGGGGAGAGTTAAGGTAGAAAATTTGACCCTTGTTCTTTTGCCGGCCCAGATGAACTGAAGGACTCGGGACTATAGTGTCTCAAAGAAGGCCTCCGGGATCACCACGGGGAGGGCCGCAAAGAGGTAGAGCAAGCGGGGCAGGATATTCATTTTAACCATGACCATACGCCCAAACCAGGAGAGTGTGAGAGGTGCCCATCGTTTGAGATCACTACAAATCTTGGCCAAGGTCCCCGGGAAGTTACATTGATAGAGTTGTGACAGATCCCTGGGAATGGTGGTGCCCAAATACCTGGTGGAAGTCTGCTCTATTCTTACTCTCAGGATTTCGGAGTTACCCCCGATGTCATGGTCCCCGGGACCCATGGGCATAATGCTAGACTTGGACGTGTTCACCTTGAGCCCCGAAAATGTGCCATAGTAGTCTATAAGTCCAAATAATCGGGGTAGAGAGTCCTGAAGGTTAGTCAGGTATCCCAGGATATCTTCTGCAAACAGGGAGAGTTCAAAGTCACAATTGTCACATCTAATCCATGTGATTTCCTGGTCAGCTCTGATCGCTATAGCCGGGGGCTCCATTGCCAAGGCGTAGAGAAGGGGAGACCAGGGACAGCCCTGACGGGTGCCTCTAGACAGGGCCAGCGGGTCTGAGGTGCCACCATTGACCAAGACTCTTGCCGATGGGCCGTTGTAAAGAGCTGAAATCCAACCACAGAAGTTGTCTCCCAGACCCATTTTCCGGTGGACTCTACCCATATAAGGCCACTCTACGCGGTCGAAGGCCTTTTCCTAATCTAGTGAGAGGAGATAGCCTTTCACCCCCTACCTTGAAGCCTCATGCATTAGATCCAGGGTCTTCCGTATGTTATCTGATCCTTGACGACCCGGGATAAAGCCCACTTGATCTCCGTGTACTAGGGAAGGGAGGAGTCTCGCCAGTCTGTTTGCTAAAAGTTTGGCCAGTATCTTTACGTCGGCGTTGAGGAGGGATATAGGGCGGTATGATTGGCACTGAGAGGGGTCCTTCCCTTCTTTGGGGACCACTACTATCAAGGCGGACATCATCGTGGGTGGAAGGGAGCCCAGTTCCAGTGCCGAGTTGAACATTCTGGCCATGAACGGGGCCAACGTAGACGGTAGGTCTTGTAAAACTTAACAGTGAACCCATCATCCCCCGGGGCTGTACCACCCTTCAAAGAGGATATGGTGCCTATTATTTATTGTGGGGTTATGGGAAGTTCTAGTGTTTCTGCCTTGTCGGGAGAGAGGCCCGGGATCGGGAGGGAGTCCAGGAAGCCATCTATTTCGGTCCCGTCCCCTGCATACTCCGAGCGATGCAGCTGTTCATAATATTGTCTGAATTGCTCCGCTATCTTGCTGTCTCTCACTGTCGAGTCCCCTTCCGGGGTGCGAATGGAGTTCACCCTCCTACTATTTCTGAGCTCGCGGAGCCTCCAAGCTAGTATCTTATCCGCTTTTTCCCCCTTTTCCATGTATTTCTGTTTCAAGAAGGACAGCTTCCTTTCCGTTTGTCCATCCTGGAGGTCCTCCAGCCCAGAACGCAATCTTTGTAGCTCTTCCCATTGTCTGGGGAACATCAGCGTATCTAGTTTCCGCCACGGTTGGATAGCATCTATCTTTTCCCTCAATAGCTTCTCCTCGTGGCCCCTCTTCCTCTTTTATCTCGAACCTATCTCTATTTTTATTTTTAAATTTGTTTATTGGCATTTGTTATTAAGTACAACCACAGGGCCGTTATCTCAACTGCCATTAGAGGATGATTTGCATTGCATCTCAGATCAATAACATTAGCAACTTAACATTAAAACATTACAACATTGAAAACATTAACTATCTCCAATTTCTGTTTCCTGAGGAGCCGGAGTCAAGTGGGGGCGTAAAGGGGGGCTGAACCCTTCGGGGGAGGGTGGGGCTTCGGGTCGGGACTATAAGCAGGCAAGAGTGGACCGCTTCCGGGGCTCCAGTTTAGTCTATGGATCTTCTTATAGTGGGTTCATGCCGGCTCATGGGGGCTTATCGTCTGAGGGGTAGAACAAGGGGTCTGTGAGTCCTTTCCAGGCGTCTAGGGTCATACTCAAGGCGCCTGCGGATCTGGCCACACTTTCCTCCCAGGCTTTTGTTTCTGCTAGCACCCAGCGTTTAAGTTCTTTGTGCCAGATTTTCTGTTGAGGTCCCGATGGTTTCTTCCAGGACATTGTCCTCTTAGCCTGGATGCACATGATATCCATTAACTTGGCGAGGTGCTTTAGTTTTGCTGGTCTGGGATATGTGCCCAATAGGCATACCGCCGGGGACCATTCGTATCTGGTCAGCCCTAGTTTTGCACTAGTTTGTTGAATAAAGAACCACAGGGATTGTGTTCTGGCACAGTGCCAGAATGTGTGAAGCAGGTCCGCATTGTCCATTTCGCACCATGTGCATTTGGAGCTCTTGAGTTGTGTGAAGTTTGGCTAGCCTGGATGGGGTTAAGTATGTCCGGTGCAAGAGGTTCAGTTGTATTTGTCTGAATCTATGGTTTCTAGACACTGTCCTGGGATATGTCAGGGCCCTTTCCCATTCGCCATCTGATAGTTCTCGGCCTATATCTGCTTCCCATCTGGATTTCAGGCTAGCGCTGCGTGGATTGGGGATGTCACTTAGGTGGCTATAGATCTGAGACACCGGTCTCCCTCCCTCACCCAGTTCGTATAGTAGTGTGATCAGGGGGCTTGTTTCTGGTTCTTCTGGCCATGTCGGCCATTTGGTTCTTGCTGTAAATCTTAACTTTTGGTACCACAGAAACTGGCCAGTGTGAACATCGTTCTCTTCTTGGAGAGTTTCGAATACTTTGAACTCCCCCCCCTGTGTACAAGTCCCCCCATGAGTGTATCCCTTTTTGTTCCCAGTGTCTGAGGTGCTGTAAGTCCTCGGGGGTTTTGCATAAGTCCGAGATCAGCGGTATGTTCGGGGAGTATTGGTGTTTGGCATGGGCAAGAGATTCAGTCCTGCGCCAGACTCTGCGGCCAAGAGTGACTAACATTGGGGCATTTGGTACCAGATGGGTGGGGGCCCAGGGAAGTTCTTTCATATACAACGGGGAGATCAGTGGCTGCAAGAGTGGTGTTTCCGAGGTGGTATCATCAGCTAGCCATTTGGTGATAAAGCCAAGCTGTGCTGCCAGATAGTATTTTTCGAAGTTTGGGAGTTGGATTCCCCCCTGGGTGTACGGTAATGACAAGGTAGTAAGTGCTATCTTACGTCTTCCCTTCCCCCACAAGAAGTCTCTTAACATCTTTTCCATTAGGCGAAAAAAGGATGCTTTGATATAGAAGTGTACGTTTTGGAACCCATACAAAAATCTAGGGAGGACGATCATTTTAATTATGGAGGCCCTGCCCAGCATGGATAGGGGAAGTTTCGCCCAGAAGGCCATAGATTTCCTCAGGGCAGGAAGAGCAGCCTTGGTATTGTGTTCATGCATTTGTTCCGGGGAGTGCATTATGTGTATCCCTAAGTATTTGAAGGAGGTGTGTTCCCATTTTATTCCCGCCAGGGGAAGTTGCGGTGTTTCCATTCCCCTAAGGTTTGCCAGGGGGAAAAGACAGGATTTTGCTCGGTTGAATTCTATACCTGAAAACTTTGCAAAGTTGTCTAGGACGTCCATCATCGTGGGTACATTGTTGCATGGGTCCTTGACAAATAGTAAAACATCATCCGCATAGAGGGAGATAATGTGGTCCGACTTGCCCAGCCGGATTCCCGCGTCGAAAAATTGTTTACGGAAGTAGATAGCAATGGGTTCTAGTCCCAGCACATAGAGCATAGGGGAGAGAGGACAACCTTGTCTTGTTCCCCTACAAATGTTCCAGACCTCTGATATGTACTTCCCGGTTTTTACCCTGGCTCTAGGCTCTGTGTATAATATCTTGATCCACCTAATGAACCCTGGGCCGAAGCCAAACTCTTCCAACACTGCCATTAGCCATTCCCAAAAAATCGAGTCGAACGCCTTGATGGCATCGAGGGACAACAGGGCGTATGGTTCTGTGCAATCTTCAGTTTGGGCGATAACGTGTTGCACCCTGCGCAAATTCATAGTAGTATTTCGGGCTGGTACGAAGCCGCACTGATCTTCATGTACCACATCCCCTATGATTTTGGCTAGTCTGTTCGCTAACACTGTCGTCAGGATTTTCACGTCGCAGTTAAGGATTGCTATCGGACGGTAAGAGTCGCATCTATCAGGAGGCTTATTAGGCTTAATGATCGGGATCAGGAGGGTCTCCCTCATGGTGTCAGGTAGAATTCCTATTTCATGTGCCTCCCGAAAGACCTCATGTAGGAGGGGCGTTAGGGTGGACACATACGCCTTGTAAAACTCAGTGGGCAGACCGTCGCTCCCAGGAGTCTTGCGGGTGGCTAGTGATCTAATTGCCTCTGAGATATCCTCGGATGTAATGTCTGCGTCTAGGGCCTCAGATTGTTCCGGGGGTATCTTGGGGAGCCTTATTTCTTCCAGAGTGTTCATGATTTGCTCTAGGGGAACCTGATCCTTGTGGGAGTAAAGGTGTTCATAAAAGCCCTTAAAGGTGTCGTTTATGGCTTGCTGTGTCTGTGCTATCTCTCCGTCTTCCGTCTGTACCCCCGTGATTGTGTGCCTGGGGTGTTCTTTCCTGCAGAGCCAGGCTAACATTCTGCCAGGTTTATCTGCCTCGGTGTGTATCCTGTCGGTTTTAGTGGCATAGTCAAATTTGGCGAGCCTGTCCCATGCTAGAGCAGTGTTATTTCTAAGTTCTTTGAGGTTGACCTCCCTCTGCTCTGTGGTAACCGGGGCACTTTCCAGTTGTTCAATCTGCTGTTCCCAGAGGTTCAGCTCGCCCCTAAATTGTTTCCTAATGCCCCCTGCCCTAGCTATGATTTCCCCTCTTGTCACTGCTTTTAGGGCGTCCCACATCGTGCCTGATCGGTCCACACTTCCGGTGTTACTTTCAATAAAGCTCTCTATAAATTCGTGTAGGTCTTCCCTGAATACCGGATCATCAAGGGCATCTATCGGCATTCTCCACATTGGGATGGGAGGCCTGGGGGCCGTATGGTTCCAGTCTACTAGGAGTGGCGAGTGGTCGGAAATGGTTCTGCCCAGGTATTGGGCGTCAGCTATTTGTGGCAAATGTTCATTGCTTATGAAGACATAGTCTAGCCTCGTGTGGAGACCGTGAGGGGAGGAGAAATATGAGTAACCCCGGGCGCCAGGATGACATTCTCTCCAGGTGTCTGATAGGTGTAACCTATGTGTTAGTAGGGAGAGGGCTGTTGTAGCCGCTGAAGGACCCTTTGGGTGCGGGAGGGACCTATCCAATTTGGCGTCGTGAACACAGTTGAAGTCTCCCCCCCAGAAAAGGATCCCATGCCTGTATGGTGCAATCTTAGCGTACATGGAGTTTAAGTGGGATGGGATGTTGGTATTAGGGAGGTAAGAGTTCACTATGCAGATCTCTATTTGTTCTAGTCTGCCCCATAGTATTACGAACCTCCCTTCTGGGTCTGTCTCCGACTTAATTAAATGGAAAGGGAGTTGTGGGTGAATCCAGGTGTATACTCCTCTTGCATATTTGGAGTACGAAGTTCCGACCCCTTGGCCTCCCCAGTGTTCCCTCAACCTCGCCAGGGATTCCGCCGTGCAGTGTGTCTCTTGCAGTAGCGCTATCTGCACTTTCTTTCTGGTCAAATAGGATTTGATTCTATTCCGGCGTAGGTAAGAGCCCAGGCCCCTCACATTCCAGGTCAATATCTTTATGTTTGCATTAGACGTCATTTCGGGGCAGTTGGGTTACACTTACGGTTATTTGGCCCCTGCCGACCACCTTTTTCGCTGGGTCCCGGCCTCCTCGCCATCTGGTCCCTCGTCTCGACTTCATTCTTTTCGCTGGTTGGAGATTTTGATCTTGTGAAACTCCCATCATGTTAAATGGGGAAAAACTAAACAGAACTTTACAAACTGTCCCTAGTAGTTGCTTTTAACTTGCAGTGCTCAGGGGTTCCTGAGCCTTCCAGGCCAGTCCTGGCCTTCCGGATCAGGTTGTGTGTGAGCAAAGTGCTTACACATTTCTTTAGTGGGGTGGGTCGCTTGTCTGTCGCTCGTGTGTTCCTCCGAGCTCTCGTCCGATGTGGCGTACATCACAGCGGGACTTTCGTGGTGATTTATTCGTCTGCGGTTCGTTTTCCGTTCATTTTGTTGCCTGTACTTTTATTTTGGAGGGAACTGCCCTTTGCCTGCTTTCACCGGGGGGAGAACGGTTATCTCTGATCTAAGTTCAGTGGTGCTTCTTTGTCGTCCGCCAGATTATTATGCTCGAGCCACAGGTTGGCAGCGGCCGGGGTCTCCAGGAATGACGCCTTTCCGTTGTATAAAATCTTGAGACGTGACGGGTACAGCAGCATGTACTTCAGGTTGAGCTTTCTCAGCCGAGCTTTTATTGGAATGTAGGAGTTTCTGGCCTGCTGTACCGCCAGGGTGTAGTCCGGATATATAACTATTGTTGAGTCTTTTCTTTTTATCTCCCCGCCTTCTCTGGAAAATCGTAGTATGGTTTCGCGGTCTCTGAAATTTAAGATCTTGGCTATGATCGGCCGGGGATGAGATCCGGGCGGGGGACGCCTCTGGAGAGACCTGTGGGCTCTTTCAACAGAGAACCCCTGGGAGAGGTTTCCCGCCCCTACCTCTTGTTGCAGGAGCGTTTCAATGAAGGTCGTCGGATCCGAGCCTTCTAGGTCCTCGGGGACTCCCAGTATACGGATGTTGTTACGGCGCGCGCGACCTTCGGCTTCTTCAGAGCGGGCTTCCAGTCTTGTCACCTTTTGTTCCAGTTCTCTAACCGTCTTCTTTAGATCTCGGGTGTCTTCAGCATTTTCATGTAAGGTGGTCTCTGCCAGTGTGACTCGTTCCGTTAGGTTGCGGGCATCCTGGCGCATGAGTTGCATATCCGACTTTACTTCTTCTAGTCGTCCCTCGAGTGATGTGCGGAGGGCAGCTATTGCTTGAAGGACTTGCGTGTGTTTAAGGTCCTCTTCCTGTTGGGGCGAGTTTTCGGGGGCCTCCCGGTCTTGTTGTGCTGGTTGTCTTTGAGACCTGCTTGTTGTAAATGAGTCCATCGTGACTAATTTCGGTTTGGTCTTGGGGGGAGACGTCCCTTGGCTTGGAGGTTATGAATGCGGTCTATTGTGGGGTGCAGGTCCGGCTCCGGTCTTGGTGATTTTCCTGGGGACCTAGCCCCAGCTCTTCTGGTGTCTCGAGCCGCTCACGTTTCTGAGATCAATTCCCAGAAGCTCGTGGGTGCGGGTTTTTGGGAGGCCTCTAGCTTGCAGAAGTCGTGATGCAGATCAGTCTAGGACCACAGTCAGTGTACGAGTGGGTTCCGATTCCTGGGTGTGCCTCCAGTGGGCTGTTGTCGGGGAGATGTCGTCCCACCGCTCAGGGACCGGGCTTCTTGGGGACTCCAGTCTCTGCGGTGGGTAAGATCCACTTGAGTGGGCCTAGTTTTGTTTCATGGGCGGCCTCCAGGGGCGGCAAGGGCCTTGCTGGGCCGGATCAGGCCTCCTCGCAGGAGTTAATGCAGGGTCAGGCGTTATGGTGCAGCCTCGAGCCTCCGGGAGATCGAGGGAAGTTTGGGCGCCGGAGCGCGCCGCGAAGGGGGCCCGGCCCAGTTTGCAACACTGCACAGGGGTCCCCCGCCCGCAGCCTCGCCCCCAGCGCCGCCGCCCGGCCAGAAGCGTACCCGGTCCCGCCCTCCTGCGTCGGCGTCTCGGGAGCGATTCGGGGCTCCGTGCTCCCGGGTCCACGGCGGGCGATTGTTCTTCGACGGCAGACCTCAGCACCGGTTTCCAAGTCTCCAGTGCCCGCCCGCGGTGCAGGCAGCAAGCCGCGCCGTCCTGGCTCCACCAGCCGCAGCGGTCCGATGGGTGATCTGGGCGGGCGAGGCCGGATCAGTCACCCCTCGCAGTGGGCGCCGCCATCTTGAAGGCGCAAGGGGCACGGTCCCAAGCGTCCCGTTCTCCGGCGTCCGCTCGCCGATTTCGCCTGATCTTGTTGTAGGGTGCAGGCAATCGGTTCCCCTGCGGGATTCTAGTGTTGTATCAAGTCGCAGACAAGGATTAAGCGAAAGCAATTCGTATGATTAAGGATCACGGACGGAGCTCCGTGGAAGTCTGTCCTCACGGCATGCGCGCTGGCCACGCCCCCCGAACCTATCTCTATAAGGACACCCCTAATGGTTGCCTTGAATGCCTCCCAGACACCCATGACACCAACCTCCCAATTGTCATTGGTAGAGAAGTAATCTTTTATGGCTTCTAAAAGGGTTTGGCGTACTTCCTTATCGTGCAGGAGGATGTCGTTGCACCTCCACAGGGATCCGGATGCAGGGGCTGGGGGAATGCCCAATTTTACTCTAACAAAATCGTGATCAGACCAAGGGACAATCTCCACCTCCGAGTCCGTAACCTCACCCCCGAGCGTGGCGTCAACCAGAATGTAATCGATACGGGAGAATGTGTCATGAGGCTTTGAGTAGAAGGTGAAGTCGGGGTCTCGGCCTTGCTTAATGGGGTGCGTATCACTCAGGCCCAATTCTCCACTGACTTCTTGGAAAACTTCCGTCAACTTTTTGTGGTAACGCGAGTTTGGACATGGGTTTACTGACTTGCTCTTGGGGCAAAGAACCATGTTAAAGTCCCCACCTACCCATAGGGTGCCCTCGGAGAAAGCCATAATTTTCTCTTTCATGCCTTCTCAAAAGATATCCTGTGCCTCGTTTGGAGCATAAATACAAACCAAGGTGAACAGCCGGCCCCTCACCTCCTCCTTGACCATAATATATCGTCCTTCCAGGTCTGACTTCTGAGCTTTGGCCACGAAGTGGGCCCCGGGAGAAACCAGGAGGGCCACTCCGCGTTTTGTAGCCCGGAAGGATGCCACATACACCTGATCAATGTTCTTGGCCCTTAGCATAGGTTCCTTGCCCCGCACCCAGTGAGTTTCTTGTACAAACAGGAAATGAAGGCGGAGCCTTGAAAATTCTCTACCAGCGACCTCTTTGTAGGTGAGTTAAGCCCACGTACGTTTAACGACCCCACTGTCAAGAATTGATGCAAATCATCCATCAAAACAATGATAAAAGCTCATGGCTCTCTCCGAGGAGCGCAAAATGACAATGCTCCCGCAGAACTTCCGCACCCTGCTGGTGCCCAGAAACACTTCTATAAATGCAAAGTAGACCTGAAAACCTGGTGTGACCCAACAAAATCCCCAATAAACGAGCCCCAACTTTTCCCTCTCCCCTCCCCCCTGAACGCCTGGTTGATTAGCGGCTTCATCCTGTCGCCAGTCCAGGCCACAATTGTCTCCTCCCTCCGGGTTCCCAAACTCTTCAAAAACAACTCCTCGAGCCCCCCCACCCCCTTGTCCTTATCCCTCCATAAACAGATGCGTCGCCTCCCCACTCACAGAATCGGGTACACGCTTGATCGTCGGGCTCCCGGGGGCTCTTCAAGTGTTGGGCAGCTCCGGGGATGCCGGCGCCACTCTTCTGAATTTCCTGTGGCCTCGGACCTTACGCCTTTCCTGTGGAGCCCTCGTCCGCCCGGGGCCAGCTGGGGCTCTCTCGCGTTCTCGCTCGCCCACTTCCATATTTGGGTCATCCAGGAGTTCCCCCGACACCCTGCGAATATGGTCCTCCGTAACCAGGGCCTACTTGTAGCCGTCTAGCTCAAAGGAAAGTGAGAAAGGGCATCCCCACCTAGATCGGACCCCTTTGGTCTGAAGCATTTTCGTCAGCGGGGAGCAGAGCCGTCGTCTCGCCAGGGTGAAGGCAAAGAGATCCTGATACACTGAGATCTGGGCCCCCTCCCAGTCCACCGGGCCTTTCTTGTGGGCCAGTTCAAGAATTTTGCTTTTCTCTGCAAAGTAGTGGAATCGTACTAGAATGGACCTGGGGCCTCTGTTGGCTGCACCTGCTCTATGGGCTCTATCAATAGATGGTTCGTTCGTGTTAGCCCCTTCAAAGAGTGATCGCACCACCGCGTTAACAGCTTTTATAATGTCTGCTTGAGTTTCGCCCTCACGATCCGGGAAGCCTAAAAAGCGCAGGTTACAGCGATGTTCCCTGTTCTCCAGATCGTCAAGCTTTAGGGAACATTTCTCTTCCCTCCTCTCGAGCTCCGCCAGGCGCATGTCAAATTGCGTCTCAAAGATGTCGTTCGAGGCAGTATTATTTTCTAGCGCTTGAACCCTGTCGTCTATATTGTCCACTTTTTTTGTCCAAAGTGTCCAGACGTAGCGTTATATCCGCCCTGAAGCCTCTGATCTCCTCGAGGAGGGCGGCCATACCCTTGGTGACCCTGCTAGTGTCTGTTAGTTCCTGATGTGTCGAGGCCGCCATCCCGGGGCGAGTCAGGGAACCAGGGTCCAAACGTCGGAATTTCGGCAGTGAATCTTTCCAGTTCATAGGCCTCCCCCGGCTCCTCACCTCCCCACGGGGTCCACGCCTAGGAGCCCCAAGTCCAATGGGCACCGCCTCTGAGGAGGTCCTGCCTGCTCATCGTCCAGGCCCCGCGCCCACTATTGGGGAGGGGGGTTATTTGGGCCTATTCTCCGGTTCTAGGTCGATGGCCGGCCCTCTGTGCCCCCAATATATTGCAGCGCTTTAGGGCAGCCTCTCACCTCGTGGGGGCTCCGATGCCCCCTCGGCACGTCACACGATACACCGCCAGGTCAAGGGAGGGCCCGAAGCGGGGGGTATGGGTGGGCTGCTCGCTCTTCCAAGACGACAGCAGGGGGTTCCGCTCTCGCCGGACTCCGATGAGGGGGTTGGGGAGCTCGAGGGGGCAAATCAGCTCTCCAATGGGCCCTCCTTGGCCGAGTCCACTGAGCGCTGGGGCCCTGGGCCGCAGCGCAGGCCTCCGCGCCCGATGCGCTGCTCCGGGGTGCGGCCCCAGTCACGGAAAGTCGTCCAAAGTGTCGAGTTGCCCTGCCTGGGCTCTGTGGTGCACGGGAGACCGCTGCAGTCAAGTTTGGGGGGGGGCTGCTCTCCCCACGCTGTCCGATGAATTTGCAGGCCTCACCTTATCCGCGGTTCTCCGTTGTTTTCGTGCGGAGCCGCGGTGCCAGGGGAGGCGGGTTACTCCCTCCCTTCAATCTTCACGGGCTCACTGCGCTGCGAAGGTGCCACGTCGGGAGATCGGAGTTGGGGTATTCAGGTGCCCCACGATGTTAGAAGGCTGCGGTGGGGGTCGGCACTTCACTCCGGAGGTTCTGGGGGGGCTCAAGTCCCAAAAACCGCACCCTTCAGAGGAGATGAGAGGAGATGCGTCAGTGCATCTCTGCGCCCCCTGGTGGTTCTCCTTAATAGAGGTTTTTATCAAATTACTTAATGGACTGTATGTGGTAACGCATACTGTCCGATTCAAGGGACTCTTGTTTTTGGTTGTCAGACAGGTTTCTCGGTCTGTGTTGGCTGCTCTCTTTCTTGCCATTTTGATGGATTTTTTCGGGTAGCCTCTGTCCATTAAACAAATTTGTAATTTGTTAGCATGAGATTCATATTTCTCTTTCTCTTTACAGTTCCTCCGGATCCAGAGAAATTGACCGTAGGGTAAATGATATTTGAGCCCCTCAGGATGGTAACTTGAGAAGTGTAAAAGGCTGTTTCTGTCTGTAGGTTTTCTGAAGAGCTCAGTTTTGAGACTGTTGCCAGATCTATAGATATGTTAATCTAAAAAATCTACCTTTCGGTAGTCCCATTCGATCGTGAATCTGATGTGGTTGTTGCATTTGTTGAGCCACTTATGGAAGGCTAGTGTAACGCTCACCTGGTTCCCTCGGAGGCGCTGGTCTTGGGCTGGGCGCTGCAAACGTCTTCAAAGTTAGGCGTAGGGTTCGTTTGGCTCCCGGATTTGGCCCCTTACTCACCGAAAGCTTGACCTGCAGAGTGAGGTGTCTGCAAGTGGAAAATCAAGGTATTAGTGGCTGGAAGGATGGGGGAAGTTCCTAGCCCCTCTCTCCCTTTCTCCCCGTGGTACTCAGATGATTGTTGTGCTCACCTTAAGTAAGTGAATGTTGAGCTCTCCATCCTGCGTCTTGTGCAGGGGCGCTGGGTCCAGTTACTTCACTGGATGTGAGTTCCGCCTCTTGATTGCAGAGGGAAGGTGAGAGCGATGCCGCCGTTTTGCTGCACGAGCGTGACTTGTAAGTATTAAAGTTCTCTTTGGATTGCTCTCTTTAAATGTCTTTTTCCTTATGTCTATGTCTTTTGCTTTTAGGATGCTGTCGATGCCAAAGAAGATGCTCTCCCAGATTCGTGGCAGAGAGCGTAACAAGAAGATGGTGAATTCGAAGGCACGTAAGTAGGAAGACTGCTTTAGGGCCGTAGAATGCACCTTAATGTCCCCTTTTGTTTTTACAGGTGCCGGAATGCAGCGCGAACAAAGTTGGAGCAAGCGCAACACAGATAAGCAGTATTGTAACTGAACGTTACTAACCAATGTTCTTTGTCTTTGCAGGCCCGATGCTGGACGCGGAATGCAGAAAAGAAAACGACTTGGATGCTGCCGATGGCTCGGGTGAGTTGAAGCGCTAACTTTGCCTTTGTCTAACCTGTGCCTTTTGTTTTGCAGGAGCTGCTGAAGATTGAAGATTGGTTCCCAGCAGGTAATTTTCGTAACTACAGGATCCGGAGCTGAAGATTCGCTGGAGCTGACACGGTGAGCGTCCTGCTGCAGATGCAGAATAACGCGAAGCATGTGGTACCAATCGGGTGTGGTTTAAATAGCCCATAGGAGTACTTAGGTGTCTTCTTCCACAGCAGCCGCGCCCAGGTAAAAGAGTTCCTGCTTCCAGAAGAGTTCCAGCATCAGTGATCCAGGGAGTGGTGCCTGCCCCACCCAGAAAGAAAAGTAGTCCCTGTTAGAAGAGAGTAAAGCATCATCTGGTTGGTAAGTAAGCAGCATGGTCTCACCCAAGCACTTTTACACTTGATATGAGCCCGGCGCTTCCTGTGCCGGGAAGGTCCTTACTATGAGCCTGGCACCACCGGTGCCAGGACAAGGTCCAAAAGGTCCCTATTGGGACTTGCTGGTGCCGATAAGGCATGTTATGAGCCTGTTTCCAAGGGTGTTGGGTAGGTCCTGACTCCTTGAAAGCAGTGGTCATGACAGCTAGAAGGCTTTCTTTTGTACAAGCCCAAATCAGTAAAACGTCATCTATATAACATCACCATAATTTGATGTTCAATCTGTAGGGGTTGTTGTCGCTGTGTATATGGTCCTCTTCGTATTGCGCCATGTAGAGGTTTGCCACATCCGGGGCGAAAGTGGTGCCCATACTGACACCCTTTATTTGCTGGTAGAGTTGTTTCTCAAAGAGAGAGAAATTCTCAGACATAGCGAGGCGGACTCATTCTAAAATAAAATTAGTGTGGTCCTGACATTTCTCTTGTTAAGACATATTTGGAGTGCCTCTAGGCCTTCTCTTTGGGGGATGGAGGTGTATAATGATCCCACGTCCATTGTGGCCAAAAAGCAGTCTGATGTTAGTTCGACTATTTGTAATATCTTGATTGCATCCGTGGTGTCTTTTATGTAGGACGTCATCCTGCCAACAAATGGTTTAAAAAAGAAGTATGTGTACAAAGATAGTGGCTCTAGAAGAAGTTGCATGCAGACACTATCGGTCTTCCCGGTGGTTTGGTGGCATGCTTGTGCATTTTCGGTAGGATATAAATTGTAGGGATCCTTGGATGTGGTTTATTGAGAAATCTCCGCTCTCCCTCGCATATCCAACCTTCTTCTTCAGAATGTCTAGTGAGACTTATGATCTCATCTTGTATCCTATGGGTGGTATCTCTTTTCAACCTCTTGTATGCTATGTCATCCGCCAGAAGTCGTAGGCATTCATTGTTGTAGTTGATAGTGTCCATTACCACAATGCCTCCGCCTTTGTCCGCCTGTTTTATGGTGATAGATGGGTCTGAGTTTAGTTCTTTGATGGCCTTTTTCTCTTCATGATTCAGGTTGTCTTGGTAGTAATTCTTACGAGACGTTCCTTCTGAGACTGATTTCATAACTAATTTTTCGAGGGGATTGGGTCCTCCGACGTATTCCATATCTATGACAGGTAATCACCACAGCTGTGCTGCTTCGGAAACTTTTCCGGCGTCTGCGTCCTGCGTCGATGCGCCGACGTCGAGGACCTCCTCCGACATCCGACGTCATCCGATGTGATAAGTAGGACGCACGACGCCTGTAGCCTCAGTTCCGTTTTTTCCGCGAACGTGTTGCTTCGTGTTTCTCGGTTCTAAGCCTCGACTCTTTGGAGTTCTGTTCTTTCTGGTTCTTCGAACTTGTTCGTTTGTGTATTTCTTCGACGATGTCTTCCACTGCGTCGTCAACCCCGCGTCCGGGCTTTAAGAAGTGCGGGGAGTGCGGGTCCAAGATGTCGGTGACTGACTCGCACGACGCCCTCCTCTGGTGCCTCGGGGAGGCCCACGACACGGCTGACTGTATCGACTGCCTGTCACTCACGTCCAAGGCCTTGCGCGAGCGTAAGAAGAAATTGTCGGTAGGTCGGGTGTCCGAGCCCCGGAAGTCGAAGTCGGCGGGGGTTTCGACGGATGATTCGAGGGGTGACTCTCCGCGTCATCGTCGGAAGTCTCGTCGGTCTTCTTCTAGGAGTCGGTCTCGCCACTCCTCCGCCTCTTCGAGGCATTCTCGGAAGCGCCGACACCGGTCGCCTTCCAGGTCCTCTTCGGAGGACTCTGCCCGGCCCGTCGGTTACCCCTCTAGCCGTGCGACGCCGGAGGATTGGGCTTCCTTCGGGAAGAGGATGTTGGCGATTCTTGAGTTGCAGGGTACTCAACCGTCCGCGCCCCCGAGTGGGGTCGGCCGTGTGAGGTCGAGAGCCACCGCTCGCAAGAGTGGTCGGCGCGAGTCACAGGAGAGGTCCCGTTCGGACAAGGAGGCTCGTTCTCGCCGTACCCGTTCCAGGTCCCGGTCCTCGACGCGATCGAGACCGTGTGCACCTGTGATGTCTTCGGGGAAGACATCGACGCCTGTGGCGTCGAGGGCGTCGACAGGCTTTCTCGAGGCTCCGGCTCCGAGGAAGTCGTCGAAGCCGTCGACGTTCAGGTCGTCGAGGGACACGCTCGGGGCTCCGGCTTCGAGGGCTGTGTCGACGCCTCCGATACTGGAGGCGCTGCATCTGACGTCGACGCCGATTTCCTCGACGTCGACGCCGATCCTCTCGGCGCCGTTGCCGGTTTTCTCGACGGCGGCGCCGATTCGCTCGACGCCTTTTGTGTCGGAGGTGCCCCGTGTCTCGGGTGTACCCCCTAGGAAGGCTCTGGCTAAGAGCAAGCACTCTCGGGTGCCTTCTTTTCGCCACCTGGAATATATTTCAGATGCGGATGAGGATTCTGATGGCCTGGTTCCTCGTCAGGTGCCAGATGACATTGTCTCGGGCCATAGTCAGTTTGACGATTTGAGGCAGTCTCTGCATGATGCCAGTGGACTGGACACCTCTCCGGAGGTGGAATTTTGTCGGCCTGAGCCTGGCTCCCATGCCGATTCCTCTTACCGGCGCCTTATGGCTAGGGTTTCTGAGTATCTGGGATGGTCTGCTCCCCCAGGGGAGTTTGTGCAGGATGACCTGACGGACATCCTTGATGTTGGTCCCCCAACTGACCCGGTACTGCCGTTCCATATGGCTTTACAGAGAAGGGTGGCGGCGGCTTGGACTGCTCCGGAGAGTCTCCCGGCGGTGGGCAAGTCCTTGTCGCGTAAATACCGTCCAGCCAGTAGCGACCCCTGCTACTTGACCAGGCACCCCACTCCTGAAAGTTTGGTGGTGCAGGCGGCCACGGCCCCGGCAAAGCAGGCGTCGTACCCTACCATCCCTCCTGATAGGGACGACAAGCGTTTTGATGGCTGGGCGAAGAAAGTGTTTTCTTCTGGTGGTATGGCGCTTCAGGCGGCCAACTCCATTTGTGCCTTGTCACGTTTCGCGCACACTCTATGGAACTGTGTTGCGTTGGCGGCTGAACATATTCCCGAAGGGGTTGAACGGGATGGTTTCCTTGCTATGGTCCAGGATGGTAAGGATGCCATGTGTGAGTCCGTTCAGTCGGGTCTGGACTTGGCTGATTGCGTCAGTAGGTCCATGGCGGCGAGCACCGTGATACGCAGGTTTGCGTGGTTGCGGAAGTCGGGGTTTGCTCCTGATGTGCAATCCCGGCTCCTCAACATGCCCTTTGACGGTGAACACCTTTTTGGCAGCAAGGCTGACGAGAGCCTTGAGAGGTTGCAGACCTCAAAAGCTGCAGCGAAGTCGTTGGGCGCTGCAGTTCGCCAACCTCCGCCTTTTCGTCCTAGGGGACAGCAATGGAGGGGTGGTTCCTTTCGCTATTACTTGTCCTTCAGTAAAGCGAGAGGGGCTGGCAGTCAAAGAGGCCAGCGCAGGGGTACCAGAGGTGGACGACAGGGTACCCGTGGTGCCAAGGCCGCTCGGGCAGTTGCCTCTTTGCCCTCAGGTAACGCCGCAGCCGCTCCTACTCAGTCATGAGGCCATGTCCCATGGTTCGCCGGTTGGGGGAAGGCTGGCGCAGCATCTTGTAGAGTGGCATGCCATTACTTCAGATGTGTGGGTTCTGGAGATCATAGCCCACGGCTACTGTCTTCCCTTTCGGCACAGGCCTCGCGACAATCCACCGGGGAACCTCTCTTTGAAGTGTCCGGATCCGCTCCTTGCGCAGGAAATTCAAGCCCTGCTGGTGAAAGGCGCTATAGAACTGGTGCCTGTAGCGGAGAGGAACAAGGGATGGTATTCCCCTTATTTTTTGATTTCCAAGAAAGACTGGGGATTGAGACCCATCATGGACTTGCGCGGTTTGAACAAACTCCTCAGGAAGGACAAGTTCAAGATGGTTACTCTCTCTCAAGTCCTCCAGGCCCTTCAGCTTCAGGACTGGTTGGTGTCACTCGACCTCAAGGATGCTTACTTCCATGTGCCGATCCATCCCAAGCACAAGAAGTACCTGAGGTTCGCGGTTGGCGACTCGCACTTTCAGTTTCGGGTCCCGCCGTTCGGATTGACCTCCGCCCCGAGGGTCTTCACCAAGCTCATGGTGGTGGTGGCAGCGCATCTCAGGCAAGGGGGGATTCACGTCTACCCCTACCTGGACGATTGGTTGATCAGGGGGAGCTCTCCCGAGCAAGTCCTGGATCATCTGGCTGTCACCTGCCACTCCCTTCACAGGCTGGGCTTCTCCCTCAATTTAAAGAAGTCCCATTTGACGCCAACGCAGAGGCTCCAGTACATCGGAGCAGTGCTCGACACTTCCCTGGGGCAGTGTTTTCCTCCCCAGGTGAGGGCTCTTCACATTCAGCAGATGGTGCACAAGTTTCAGCATGCCCAGACGCTCCCAGCGTTCGAGTTCTTGAGGTTGCTCGGCCTCATGGCATCCTGCATTCTTCTGGTGCCAGAGGCTCGCCTGCGCATGAGATCTTTGCAGTGGGCACTCAAGATGCAGTGGTCGCAGTCCTCCGGCAGGATTTCGGACCCTATTCAGGTGCCGCCCTCGGTCGCCCAGGACCTTCTGTGGTGGGCCGTCGAAGGCAACTTGATGAAGGGGGCTCCGTTTTGGCTTCCCTGGCCGGAGGTGACGATCGTGACGGATGCATCCCTCACGGGATGGGGAGCTCATGCCAGCGGGCTGACAGTCAGCGGTCGTTGGTCTCCGTCGGAGTCCAGACTCCATATCAATCTGTTGGAGCTGAGGGCCGTCAGGCTAGCCCTGAAGGCTTTTCTGCCGACTGTGCGAGGGAGGAATGTCCTGATCCTGACGGACAACACGGTGGCCATGCACTACCTCAACAAAAAAGGGGGGGCACAGGTCACTTCCTCTGTGCAGGGAGGCGATGCAGCTCGAGTTCTGGGCCATCCAGCAGGAAGTTTCGGTCTCGGCAGTTCATCTGGCCGGAGTCGAAAACGTGACGGCGGACGCTCTGAGCAGGCAGAGCGCGATCTCTCACGAGTGGGAGTTGGCTCAGGAGATTCTCCTGGAGATCTTCGCCCTTTGGGGGACCCCTCAAGTGGATCTCTTCGCCTCCAGTGTCAACCGGAAGTGCGAGAGGTTCTGCTCGCGGGAATTTCCTCCAAAAGGAGCCTTAGGAGACGCGTTCGTGGTGGATTGGTCGTTCCCGCTGCTGTACGCGTTTCCTCCAGTCCCCGTCATCCCGCAAGTGCTGCGGAGGTTACGGAAGTTCGGTTCCCGGATGATCCTCATTGCTCCGGCGTGGGCTCGGAGGACGTGGTACCCGGACCTTCTCGACTTGTCCATCTGCCTTCCACGTCGTCTTCCCTACCGAGACGATCTGCTCTCACGGGAGGGGGGTCTGGTTCTCCATCCAGAGGTCAGATCCCTCAACCTTCACGCTTGGCTTCTGAAAGGTTGAGGTATAGGGATTGGGACCTGCCTGAAGACGTGATGGAGGTGTTGCTTTCGGCCCGAAGGCCAGCAACTAAGTCTCTGTACCGTTGCCGTTGGCGTAAGTTCTGCGACTGGTGCAGAGTTCGGAATGTGGATCCTTTTGCATGTGACATCCCCATGGTTCTGTCCTTTTTGCTTTCTTTGGCCCACAGGGGCTTGCAAGTGGGTACCATTAAAGGTTACCTGGCGGCGCTGTCCATCTTTAAGCGCTCGTCTGATGAGTGTTCTTACTTTAAGATCCCTTTAATTTCACAGTTTCTGAAAGGGCTCACTAATGTGTTCCCTCCGTCACCTTTCCTGGTGCCTGGTTGGGATTTAAACCTTGTTCTTAGGTTTCTTGTGGGTGCTCCGTTTGAGCCTTTACATTCTTGCCCTTTGAGGCTGTTAACTCTGAAAACTGTGTTTTTAGTTGCGGTTACTTCCGCTCGCAGAGTGAGTGAGTTACAGGCACTTTCAGTTAAGCCACCCTTCACTGTTTTCCACAAGGACAGGGTTGTCCTTCGTGTTCGTCCTTCTTTTCTTCCGAAGGTAGTGACGGAATTTCATTTGGCCCAGAAGATTGTTCTTCCGGCATTCTATCCTCCTCCGCATCCTGGTAAGGAAGAGGAGAGGCTCCATAGGCTTGATCCTAGGAGAGCTTTAAGCTTTTATGTTTCACGCATGTCCCGGGTCAGACTGGACGATCAACTCTTTATTGGTTACGCTGGTAAGCGTTTGGGGTAAGCTGTGACGAAACAGACTTTGTCCCGCTGGATTATTTTGGCCATCTCGGAGTGTTACCGCTTGGCGGGTAAGGACCCACCGGCTGGCTTGCGGGCCCATTCTACCAGGGGTATGGCTGCGTCTACTGCCCTGCAGAGGGGTGTTCCTATTCGCAACATCTGTGATGCAGCCACCTGGGCTTCAGTACATACATTTGTACGGCATTATTCCCTCGATTCCATCAGTGGGCAGGATCTGGCCTTTGGCAAGGCGGTCCTTTGCTCTGCTATTTGATTGGCTATTATAAATTTTGTTTATAAATTCTTTCCCTCCTCCTTGCTCTGGTACTGCTTTGGGAATCTGTCATAGATATGGAATACGTCGGAGGACCCAATCCCCTCGAAGAACAAGTTACTTTCTTACCTGGTAACGTTCTTTCGATGGGATGGTCCGACGACGTATTCCATATCGCTCCCGCCCTGCCTTCCCCGCTGCAGAATTTCTTTTGCGATTGCAGCTTACGTTCCGCAAGGCTTTGTGTCTGACTGGCAGTTGACTTATGTCACACGTTCTGGGGGAAAAACTACAACTGAGGCTACAGGCGTCGTGCGTCCTACTTATCAAATCGGATGACGTTGGACGTCGGAGGAGGTCCTCGACGTCGGCGCATCGACGTCATCGACGCAGGACGCAGACGCCGGAAAAGTTTCCGAAGCAGCACAGCTGTGGTGATTACCTGTCATAGATATGGAATACGTCGTCGGACCATCCCATCGAAAGAACGTTACCAGGTAAGAAAGTAACTTGTTCTTTGGATGTCTTAAACTCCACTGGAATAGTGTATTGAGGTGGCATAAACACCGATTTAGGCTTAAATCCTGTAGTATTTTCCTGTTCTTGGCCACGCGTTTCATCAAACTACATGGCTGGGTCCTGATTTTCTGGTACATGTATTTCAAAGAAATATTTGAGTCTTATGTTTCTGAAAAATCTTTTCAGTTCTAACTCGGTCTGAAAGGGGTCAGCTTTTGTGGATGGAACAAACGAGAGACCTCTTTCTAACAGTGCTTTTTCTGATTCCTTTAAACTTCTGGAGGATAAATTGAAGATTGGTATTTGATGGATCAGGGCTGATTGGAGTACCATTGCCGGGGGTGAATGTATTGGTCAGATTGCTGTGGTCTCCTTCTCGGGCGTCCCCGTTGCCCCCCTCTCTGATAAAAAGGATGTTGGGGAGGAGCAGAGGAGGTGTTTCCGCCTGCTATATTGGAATCACTGCCACTGGATGATCCTGAACTTCCTGAGAAATGTACCATCCTGTTGCGTCTGTTGTAATTACTGTATTATTGTTGTAGATCGCTGTAGTATGTTTCTCTAAGGTACGGGTATGTTTTATCTTCTCCGTAGTTGCTGAAGTCCTTCTTAAACTTCTGGACTTTCCTTTCGATCGTGAGCTGTTTAAATTTTGCCAACTCTTCTTCCAATTTTTCCAATATCTTCTTAGCCTCTGCTACAGTTGTGCTTTCTGCAAATTTCTTCTCGAGTTCTAGCAGTTCCTCCCCCTGTTTTTTGCACTCCTCTTCTGCTGTGTCAATGATTAAAATTATCCAATCACGGCTACATTTATTCCCTACTACGCTGAAGTTAGTTTTTAATTTCACATTTTTCGTGAAAACTTTCGGGATATTCTGTACATGTAGTCCATCTGGGATAATTCCAGCTTTTAAATATTCTAACATGAAAGTTCCATGCATTATCGTCTGGACTAACTTCTTCTTTTTTTGGTGTATAGTGTCCAAATCGTCTTTATTTGAACCCTGAAGTAGGGCTCCTTCTTGTGAGTCGAACGATGAGGTTGTTCCTAAGAGTTTCTGAAAATATTCATTGGTATAGGATATTATGTTCACTTTATCCGTATTCAGTATTCCACGTGAAACAATTTAAATTTGGAATACACGTGTGTTTGATTCAATAAATCCCTCAATGGGGGTAAATTAATTGCCTTACATTCACGGGTTGTGCTGGGACGAATTACGAAAAAGGGCACCTGGCTAGGCCCTGATTTGCCCATGTGGGTATACAGTATTATCTCACAAATAATCGGGGTGCGAGATCACATATAAGGTCTTTCGATGTATTACTACACACTAACAATGCACACAAAACTTTTCTACTGAGGGTTCAGCAATGTCTTTGACCCTCAATTATTTATTAAACATATCAATTATTTGGTGACATAAATTAAGACCCAGAAAACAGAGATTTTCTCAAATTCAAGCAATGGCACTACCAGTGGGTACCATCCAATTCCAGCCAAAGGATTCAACTCCTACACACACACACCCTCTGTCGAAACAGCCCACAAACCGGATCTTATGTATATTTTATACACATTATCTGAGTCAGTCATTTACTATGCAGACTTTGAAACATTGATTTGTAACTAGATACTAGATAATGGCTTTATGTATTAGCTTTAGGTTTACTGTCGAATTAGACATGTGGGTATGCCCATCGGCCATAAAATCCAAAACCAGATTGACGATTACTAATTTCCACCAACTGCTTTTTGTATGGGGTTGGATATAAATGTTGGACTAGACATGGAAAAGCTTAATCACCAATCAATGTCTTCTTGACTATAGAACAGATGCTGTGGTTCATAGGTATATGACTGTTGAAGCAATACATACGCTGTATATTTTGAAAGTCATGTTGGAAATGAAATGTTGATATGGACAACTGTGCGCAAACAACTAGTCGGACATATATTTTCAAAATACATTTTATTGATTGCACAAGGAAAATGTATACTCTTTGTATGTGTAGAGTGAAATATGACCACCACACAATAGTGATACAGAAAAAACATGTTCGCATTGTGACGCAAGCAGCGGGAAATGCTATATAAATATGTACAAGCAATCGTTATGAATAGAAATTCAGTATGTCACATGTAAATCTCATGAGAACCATGCACCTGGGATAATAGAACTTGCTTTTACAGTGGAACAGTGCCACATGACATGACATTGTGTTTGACACAAAAGCACCTTATTCACATTGGGGAAGGACAGATATTCAACTGCATACGCACCTACTTCGGCGCCCTGTTTTACCGGTGCACCCATACATTCAACCAATGAGAGCGCTATTCCACATAAACACCCTTCCTCCCCTACAGAACACTTGTCTGTTGTTGATAGGTCGCTACGACCGGAGATGCGGCTATCGAGTGACGAGGCGGTTTTGCTTTCAAGCATCACCCTTGGCAGCGCGCGTCTCGCGTCTCTAGCAGCCAGGGACACAAACTCGCGTTCAGAGGATCTCTGTAAGCAACCAGGTGCACCGCGCCGGCTCTGCTCGAAAGTAAGTCAAACACGCAACAGCATTTCCTTTTATACAAACCCCACGGCCAATCCACTGGGTTTCAATTCATTCAGAATGGGGCAGGCCGCGACACAGGTTTTGAATAGACACATAATGGTTCCACTCAAATAACTATAGACCGCGCTTCGGTTCTTTACACAACTTCACTCAGCATAGGTCTGCAGTGAGGCATGCCAATGCATGTTCGAACTTGCACGATGGGAGTCCATTCACAGACACAGACTAACATATTAATAGACGACAAACACATTCACGTCTTCTAGATTAATTAATGTTCCAACAGAAATTACACAATTTCCCAAACAGTCATTATTGGCACGCGATTCTTCGATGCATTTTTTACTCTTGAGCAAAGGACAGCAGGTGACACAGCGCCTTTGTTGTTTTTTTCATTTTCTCCAGTTACGAGTGATCAGGAAACAACACTTTCCCGCGTTTAACGTGTTTACTTTCTCTACCGTGATCCTTTACTAGGCAAGAGTGGTGATTCAAACATTAGGTAAGAAATCTTCATTTACGAACCATAAAAGGTGGAAAACCATTTTGGCACCAACATTGACACGGGTTCCATTTTTTCCAGATTTTGGCTCACCCACAGAGAAACAGGATTCCTCGCAATCTCCATCATTTCTTGGATGGGTCTTCTAAAAGAAAACATTTCCCACTTGTTCAAAGAGGGACTTTTTGCGAATACTTACCACAGCAAAGAATAAACTGACGGTAAGCATTTTTGCCAGTGATCTAATGTGGACACGGTTTGTTGTGGCTCACAAGAGCATCTAATAAGATTTTTTGAATCATCTAATAAGTTCATTTGAGATCACATATCGTTCTAACACACACATCCTCTGTCAGTGTTCTTTGACAGATTCCCAATGGACATGGATAACACTTCATCCACCCATCCTGAAGAAGGCCACTCTCACTAGAGCTTCAAGAAATAGCTTTTTCTGGCTGAAACATTATAGTGTCGATAACCTCCTTGTTGTAATGTTCAGTGTTTAATGTTACACTGTGATCTCTGTGCTCCAGAAATGCATCACGCTCTGGATAGCACATCTTCTGTATGTAAATGTATTGTCACAAATGATAAGATCTGTGCACTGTATGAGTTGAATCCTTTGGATTGAATTAGATAGTACCCACTGGTACTGACATTTTTTGAAATTGATAAAATGCCTGTTTTCTGGGTCTTGATGAATGCCACTAAAAAATTGATATGCTCAATACATAATTGAGGGTCAAAGACATTGCTGACCCCACAGTAGAAAAGTTTTGTGTACGTTGTTAGTGTGTAGTAATACATCAAAGAACCTTACACGTGATCTCGCACTTTGATTATTTGTGAGATAATACTGTAACCACCGTTCGTAATTCATTTTATGGTTGTTGCTGTTCCAAAGGGAAATATTTGAAGGACTGTTACCTGCATCAAATCACTGTATCTTAGATTATAATTGCTGTTATAAGTTGTTTAAAAACTATTTTTTTTACTTAAGTCTTTATTCATTTTCTGGCATTCTTAACATGAGACAGGACATCCCGGTATACATCCCGGTATACAATAACAGAATCTCATGCTTTATTTTCAGAGTTGGAGAATGGATAACTTGGCTGCTAGTAGTAGGTGCGCCAGCAGCTTGCTCTCTGTTCCAGCGAGGCGTCAAGACCCAAAATACATAGCCTGGGGTTCCTTTCTACTTTCACCCTTTGAATTTCCTTCAGCTTAGACGTGACCTCTAGCTAAAAGGCCTGTATTCCCTGACACTCCCATATAATGTGAAGCAGAGTTCCCTCCATCCCGCATTTCCTCCAGCACATCTTACAAGCGGTTGGGTGAGAACGGTGCAACCGGGACGGGGTTCTGTACCACCTCGTCAATATTTTTGATTGCGTTTCGGCCAAACAAGGAGATGGTGTATAAGAGGCCCCCCTGCTTACCCTTTGCCATTCCTACGGGGGAATCTCCTCTCCCAGGTCCCTCTCCCACCCATCCCAGTAAGACATTCAGGTGGGGACTACCAGCATAGTGAGAGCCTTATTTATTTTGGAGATCAGCCCCTTGAATTTGGCTGGTTCCTGAAATGCCAGTTCCAAAGGGGATAGTTGCCTAACTGACGATCCCTGAATGGTGGGTGAAGGACCTAGTGCCTAACTGGAAGATAGCGGAAACGATCCGCCTCTGAGAGTCCATTCTCTGCTTTGCAGTCCTCAAATGGCCTATCTTTCCAAGAGGTCTCCCAGCTTCCACAAGCCCTTGGCTGCCCAGCGCGTGATTCCTTTGTTGTTTCTGCCAGGGGTGAAATCAATATTGTGTATCAGAGGAGTGAACAGTGACGGGATGGAGCATTCTCCAGCTAACCTACTCACAGTATCCCATACCTCTGTTGCAGCCCCACTAATAGGGTTTCATATACCGCCCCGTGCTCTCCTATGTTTGGGTAGCCATGGTTGGGTCCACAGGTGGCCTCCCACCACTGCCTGTTCCATGGCCAGCCATATTTTCCTCTGTACCCAGTCAACCAATGGTCTGATTAGTGCGGCTTGATAGTAATGCCAAAACCGGGGGAAGAATAAGCCCCCCCCTCCACAGGAACCTTAATAGCATAGCTTCCCAGTCCCACTTGGTGTTCTTGGGGTCCGGAATAGCAACTGATTGAAAGAGGTACAGAAACTTGGAAGTTTGTTCATCTTTATTACACCCATTTTTCCAAACCAGGATATGTGTAGGGAGTCCCATTGTTCCAAATCCTTCGTAATAGTGCTCACCAAGGTAGGGTAGTTAGCTTTATACAAGAGGGACAGGTCTCCTGGTATGTTTATTCCCAGGTAACACAATGTGTTAGACGCCCAGGAATAGGGGAATTTCTCTTGCAGCTTGGACTTCAGCGAGGCAGGGAGTGTTGAGCACTAGTATTTCTTACTTCGAGCCGTTGACTTTGAATCCCAAGACCACCCCGTACCTTTGTAATTCCGTATCTACTTGAGCCAAAGAGTGGAGTGGTTCAGTAAGGGATAGAATAACATCTATTTTATGCTTGGACCTACCAACCTTTAGCCCAGATATGAGTGTTAGCCCTTGTACTCGATGCCAAGGGTTTCATCACCATTGCAAAAAGTAAAGGCGACAAGGAGCACCCTTGTCTTATGCCACTACCTAACCCAATTGGTGGTATGCATGTTCGTGTTCCATCAACCATCAGGTAAGCTGTCGGGTCCACGTAGTTGGCAAGAATCATGTGTTGCATTGTAGGGTCTATGGTAAATCTCTCTAGGACCTCCCAAAAAAAGAAAATCACTCCACTCTGTCAAAAGCTTTTTCTGCATCCAGCGCCAGCAACAGTGCGTCTGCTTGATTTCTGCCTGACTTAACTACTAAATGTAGAACCCTCCTGATGTTTATTGAACAATGAATGCAGGGTGGAAGCACACCTACACCTAAATATAAGATGGGAGCAAGCGTCGACATTTCAATGAATATAAGGCAGCCCTAGTGTCAGTGACAAAATAAATAAAAAGGGCCTATACTAAGAAAAACCTATTGCCAAGTCCTTATGCTAAATACAAAAGAAGTAGTGTGGGATAGAGGTTCAAATAAAAGAGAGACATTTTCTCAAATAATAAGTCATTATGTGATTGCTAGGGTTCTCCCTACCCCACGTTTTCAGCATGGGACAAGGTGGGTCTCCTGAGCACAGCACACACTCGAACATTCCCCAGCATGAGCCGACAGTTCCGCTCCAGCTATTGGGTTCTCCAATGGCTTAACGTCCCTTCAATAAAGTCTCTTGCCTACAAATGCTTCTGGGTGATGGCTTCATCCCTGGGTCTTCCTCTTCCGGGGCGCAGACCTCTCACAGTCTTACTCAACTATTTAAACAGTTCCTTTCTCCATGAACTACGGGTGGTTGCTATTCACCCCTGGATCTCCCTCGGCCGGTTTTATATCCCAAAGGACAAGCAGGACAGTTCA
The DNA here is from genome assembly GCF_040938575.1 of Ambystoma mexicanum. NCBI lineage: Eukaryota > Metazoa > Chordata > Amphibia > Caudata > Ambystomatidae > Ambystoma > Ambystoma mexicanum. Next base: position 1,382,786,349 of record NC_090929.1, on the reverse strand, counting down.
CTTCTCTTTGTCTCACATGACTCCTTTCTACGTGAATCGTAATGTCTTTTTAAACCAATTTCCAGGGTTTTCCTTCTTAACCCTTTTTGATGCACTGTTCATGCGCTTATTTCACCAGACGGGATGCCTGTCCTTTCTTTTCGCAATCATCTGTCGGTCAAAGACTTTCGACGGTACAGAAGATTTTGCAAGACCCCTGTATGACCACTTTGACCTTCTTTTTGCCTTCTTCAGAGGCCTTCTGGTTATTGATGTTTTCTGCTTTTGGGTAATCACCCAGAATCTCTCGAGTAAACACCCAAGTGTTTTCGGACTCCTCTGTTGCTGGCTTTCCACCTTTAAATAACAACTGTTTTTTGTTTGTTCAAAGTTCAAAAGAGCCACTTGCTACTCTTTATTCAACACAGTTCCGTTTTTTTATGGACACTCCTCTTAACTCACCAGCTGTGATGAAATGCTTTTTCTTTATCCTTCGAGGTAAGGTTGGTACCGCAGAGACGGGCATCTCTCCCCGGCTTGGTGATCAGCGGAAAATGGTCTCTCATACCATTGACATCTGTTGCAATACACCCTGGCTATTGTTCTGGGACTTAAGTTTCTTTCGGCAGAGGTTCCACAGGTCTTAGTCGAAAAGGGCAAGGTCGATTCTCTCCTTGTCACACTCTTACTCTGCACCTTCTTTCTCCTCTTTGTGAACTGCCGTGCTGAGTTAGCCCTTGTGTTGTGCGGTCTGCCTTGTTCGTACTTTGCTGTTGTGCTCCACCTTTTATCCCTGTGGGGAAGGGAAAGGGCCATCAGGTGTGTGTGTGTGATTCTGGTCAATTGCCTGCTTTGGTGTCAGTCCGTTGTCTTTCGTGTTGTGCGAAAGTGTCAGTGCGAAAAGGGGGGGCCAGGGCAGTGTTTTGGAATATCCTACGTAGTAAAATGGGGGAAAAGGTGTTGAAGGGGAGGGGATACCACGTCTCACCCGTCGGACCCCGCATCCAGGTGATCCTCCCGCACTGGTCCATCCCCAGGAACTGGATCAAAAAGCGATGACCGTATCCTGAGCACCTGGATAACAGATCCCCGGGCACTAGACAGGGAGACAGCTTCAGGTTTCTCAGATAGCCCTCCTCCATGCGTTGTAGCCACATTTGCTTTGCAGGGGAACCGGGAAAGAAAATCTACATTTCCCTGGCCCTTTCCTTTTCAGTGTTCCACTATGAAACAATAGGGTCATAGGTCTATAAAGAATCACATGACCCGAGGGTTGGAATATTTACGTTGGCTAATTCAGACTAGGGGTGAGTGATCAGTGACAAGTGTGAACCTCTGTCCCAATAGGTAGTACCTGAGATGGCTAATAGCCCACTTGATGGATAGGGCTTCTAGTTCTACTACAGGAGTTGTTTTTTTCATGTGGGAATAACTTGCAACTGGTGTACAGTATGGGAAGTTCTAGACCATCGCAGATTTGGGATAGGATGGCTCTTTTGAGAAGATGACTACCTTCAGGATCCGATTGTGACACAGGGTTTGTTTCAGAATGTTATAGCATATCTCTTCGTCATTCCAATGAAGTTTTTGAGGTTCGGCATACTTAAGTTTATCGGTCAGCCGAGCTGTTTTATCCGACTAGTTTGGTATGAATCTACAGTAATACCCTACTCATTTGAGGAAAGCTCTAAGGTCTCTTTCGGTTTTAGGGGTTGGTGTATCTAAAACGGCTTTTACCTTCTCATGTTGGGGTTACACTTTCCCATTCTCTATGAAAAAACCAAGATTTTTATGGCTGACTGGGCTAGTCTGCAATTAGCTGGATTAGCAGTTAGACAAGCGTTTCTGAGGACTTTCATGATGGTACGAAGGTGGAAGAGATCGTCCTCCCAAGGTTTACTATAAATGACGATATCGTCAATATAAGCTTCACAGAAATCGGAGTAGGGCTGTAGAATGTTATTCATCAGGCATTGGAAAGTTGCCGGTGCACAATGTAGGCCAAAAGGGAGGACTTTAAACTGAAATAGTCCTAAGGGCGTTGATAAAGCATTTTTGTTCCTTATCGGGCCCGTACAGAGGAACATGCCAGTATCCTTTTGTCAAATCTAAGGTGGATAAAAAGGTGGCTGTTCCGAGTTAATCAATTAGGTCATCGATGCGTGGCATTGGATAGGCATCGAAGTCCGAGATGGAATTGACTTGACGGAAATCTATACAGAATCTCCATGAACGGTCAGTCTTAGTGACTAACACGATTGGAGATAACCACAGACTTGAGGAAGGCTCAATGATTTTTTTTTTTTAAAATGTATTTTATTTTATAACGACCACACAGTGCAACAGAACATAAATAGGACACATCAAGCCACAACAAAGGCCAAACAACAGATATAAAAAAGAAAAGAAAGAAAAAACAGAACAAAATTAACTTAACAATCCCCTTCCCTCCCCCCTATGAGCCTGTAGGGTGTCCACCATCATTGTCCGTTCCGTGTGGTGGGGTTCCGTCGCTCTCAGATCCAGCCGAGGTCGACCCCGTACTAAACAGTTCAGCCAATAGCACCTTCCATGCCGTGAGGGAGCTCACCTCTTCCTCCCCTCCCGCCCTGCTGGCCTCCCACCATGCTGTCGTCTCGGCGGCAGCCCATTTCTGGAGATCACGCCACCATACCTCCACCCGTGGCCTCTGACAATTCTTCCATCCCATGGCTATTCTGCGTTTGGCAAGTGTATAAGCCAAATCTTTAAGCTTCTCCACGTGCCGAAGTTTGCGCGCCCTGGGGTACCCTCCAAGCAAACAGGCCCAGGCCGAATCTATCTTAAGTACAATGCCCCTCCCTGCCAGCTTCTGCGCCACTTCACCCCAGTAGGTTGCAATCACAGGGCAGGCCCAGAACATGTGAATCATATCAGCGTTCTCTGTGTTACACTTGGGACACGCCTGGCGCCCAGCGTCTCGAAATCTGGAAATTCTCAGGGGGGTCATGTATGCCCTATGCGTGATATATAGTTGTATCTGTTTAAACCTGGCATTCCTCGATACTTTTTTGTGGTACCCCAGGGCGCGCTCCCACTGCCCATCCGCCATCGGGGCCCCCATCTCTGTTTCCCATTCCAACCTCAGGTACCCCAAATCCTTCCCAACCTTTGCCATCAGCATCTCGTACAGCCTGGAGACCTCATGCCCGCCCTCGGATGCGTCATACATGATCTCCAGCGTCGCATCCGGCTCGTCAGCCAATACGGTCTCGGGCCAAGTGCTCCGGACCTCCCTGACCACTCTGTGGAACGTCATGTATTGCCCCGCATGCAGCCCCGCCCCCGCCTCCAGATCTGCAAACTCCGCCAAGGCCCCATCCTGCCAAATGTCCCCCAAAGTGACCAGCCCCACTGACTCCCAGTATGTTCGCAGGATGGCCCTAAGCTGTCCGTCTTCCCCTGCCAAGGCCACCAGCGGCAGCTGCGGCATGCACGGCAGGGGATCCCCCATCATCCGGCAGGCTCTTCGCCACATGTTCCTGCCCAACGCTAGCATCTTAGGACGCCCCCTCATCCATGTGCTGGATACCCAAATAATCTCTCGCAGGTAGAAGGGGGAGCAGTCCTTTCCCAACAGTCTATGTTCCGGGGTTTCGTCGTCCGAAAGCCACTTGGCCACGTACTGCAGCTGCGCTGCCACGTAGTAGGCCTCAAAGTTCGGCAGCCTCACGCCGCCTTTCTCATAAGCCTTCTGCAATTTCCACAATGCGACCCTGTTACGCGTGCCCTGCCATAAGAAATCTCTACATACCCCATGTAGTCTAGCAAAAAACCCCTTGGGTATCATGTATGGAATGTTATTGAAATAATGTAGCAGCCTAGGTAGCACGACCATTTTAAGCATAGCACCCCGGCCCATCATCGCCAAGGGTAGTTTCTCCCAAAACCTCATGCACTTCTCGATCCTCCACACTGCCAATTCAGTATTGTGCCTGTGTTCCTCCCCGGTCGTGTGATATACGTCTATGCCAAGGTACCGAAAGGTGCTTGTCGCCCATGGGATTCGCAATACTGGCAACCTCTCAGCCGGTATCCCCACATAGCCGCCCAGCGGGAACAGGGTGGATTTCCGAGGGTTGACCGCTATACCAGAAAGCCAAGCAAACCTCTCCATCACCTCCAAGACATATTGCAAGTTCTCTTCAGGGTATTGGAGGTACAACAGCATATCGTCGGCATACAGGGATATCAGATGGCTCTCCCCCCCCACCTCTATGCCCACCGGGTCATACTGTTGCCGGAGGTAAATTGCCAAGGGCTCAAGGGCCAGGATGTACAACATTGGGGACCAAGGACATCCCTGCCTGGTGCCTCTACCTAACTGCCACCTATCCGACACTACTGCCCCCGTACGAACTCTGGCTAGAGGCGCGCTATATAATAATTCGGCCCACCTCCTGTACCCTGGCCCCATTCCGAAGTGATCCAGTGCCGCCAACAGCCACGGCCAACGAACAGAGTCGAACGCCTTGACCGCATCCAGCGCCACTATCGCCATTTCGCCGTCTTTGCTACATCCCCATTCGACCACTCTGTGTAGGCGTCTATGGTTGTGGGTAATGTTCCTGTCCGGGACATAGCCCGTCTGGTCAGGGTGAATCAGCTTGCCTATCACTCTCCTCATTCTAGCCGCCAAGACAGCTGTTAGGATCTTGCTGTCCTGGTTCAGCATTGACAAGGGTCGATAGGAGCCGCAACCGTGTCCCGGTGTATTGTGCTTGGGGAGTGGCACTATGACCGCTTCCCTGAGTGATTCTGGTAGCTGTCCCAGCTCAAACGCCTCATTAAACATGTCCAGCATGGGTGGGAGTACCTCCTCCCCATACGCCTTATAAAACTCGCTGGGGAACCCGTCCGCCCCCGGGGCCTTGAAAGTGGGCAGCTGTCGCACTATTTCTCTGAGCTCTTCCAAAGTGATCGGAGCATCCATCTCCTCTCGCTCTTCATCGCTGATTCTGGGCAGGCCTATATCCCCGAGTACTTCATCTATCTCCTCTCGGCTCCCCCCTTCCCGATCTTCATACAATGTTTGGTAGTATTCTGCGAATGCCCCATTTACCCCTTCTTGCGTATCGATCTCCGCACCCCCTTCAGTGATGACCGATCGGATCGGAGCCCTAGGGGTTTCGCTCTTATATAGCCAAGCGAGGAGCCTGCCTGTCTTGTCCCCACCCGCATGCAACCTCTCAATGTACTTCGTATAATTCAGGTTACAAAGTCTGTCCCAATGCCCAGAGCACCGCTGCTGCAGCTCAGTAACTACTTCCACATCGGTCCCACCCTTCTCCAATTCTTTTTCCAGCTCGATCTCGGCCTCTCGCAGGTCGGTCAGGATTCCGCCCATTAATCCCTTGGACTTCGCGATAGCAACTCCCCTCATCACCACCTTAAAAGCCTCCCACAAAGTACCAGCCGATTTGACACTCCCTGTGTTCGACTCAAAGTACGCGACTATCTCCTCCCTCATGTCCTCCTTGAATACCGGATCCCGTAGCGCTTCCGCCCGAAGGCGCCATGTTGGAATCCGTGCACGTGGGGGGCGCAGCCGCCAATGCATGATTAGGGGCGAGTGGTCCGAGAGGACCCTCGCCCTGTAGTCAATCTGTTCACACTCCGTAAGAATGTCTGGAGTGGCAAAAAAGTAGTCGAGCCTCGTGTGCAGTTGGTGCGGAGCCGAATAGTGCGAATACTGCCTCCCACCCGGGTGTCTCGCTCTCCACACGTCTACCAGGCCTAGATCCGCTAGCAGCGACTGCAACACCTTGGCCGCTGGGCTGGGCCTAACCATTTTGTCATCCGACCTGTCCTCCCTGGGGTTAAGCACACAATTAAAGTCTCCACCCCAGATTACTGTGCTCCCCATCCCTTCACCGAGTCTCGCGCACAGTGTCTTGAAGTAAGTCGCTGTGTCCTGGTTGGGCGCATAAGTGTTTATGATACAGACAACTCTACCTTCCACAATCCCCCGAACCATGGCCAGCCGCCCGTCCGACTCCACAACCTCCCCCAAGAGCTTGAACGGGACATGTGGTGCAACCCAAACCAGCACACCCCTGGCATACGCAGAGAATGTGGATCCAACCACTGTCCCCCTCCATTTTCTCCGCACCATTTCAAGTTTATCCCGTGTCAAATGCGTCTCCTGTAACAAGGCCACGTCTATCCTCTGCCTCTTCAAATACAACATGACCTTATTACGCTTCAGGTAGCTATTCAACCCTCTAACATTCCATGTCAATACCTTAAGGTCTCCCATGATTTATCCGTAGCTCCCACTTCCCCCTCTGGTCTGATCGCCTCCCCCCAGTCTCGACTACATCCCTTCTCAGTTTCTTCCCCAGGCTCACATAACAACTAACACCCCCCACCCCCCTAACCCAACCAACCGCCCAGCTCCATCCCTGGATCTCAGGCATCCCCGTGTTCGGTTCTCCACGGAAGCCCCCGTAGAGAACCCGACAGGGTGTCACACCTCACACAGTGACTAAACTAACCACACACTGGGGTACGAATAAAACGGCCCTCGGATGCCCCCTACACATTTATATCCGCGCTCGCGGACCATGTTCGAAACTGTTAAAAAATGCATCCCCATCACAAAGTGGCAAAGACTATATTCCAGTCCAAATGTTCAAAGTCCGCCAGGATGAGGAAGGCTCAATGATATTAGATTTCAACATTTTGTTGACTTCCTCGATCACTATCTGTTCCCTGGCTTCTGGTAGATGATATGGCTTTAGATGAACCACTTTTCCTTTTGGTGTTCTGATATAGTGGTTTCTGATGCTTGTTAATCTGCTTAGAATCACATGCTGTGCATGTAGTCTGACATCCAGTGGTCACCGCAGAGTATTGCATCTTGTCTTTCGAAGACATGGGCGTCCCTATGTGACGTGTAGTGTACCCAAAATCCCTCACGCATCGAGGTTCCTCAGATTGTTTTTTTCCGCCCAGCATACTGGTCACCTTATGCGGAGCTCGTCCAGAGAAATTGTGATTTGTTTCATCGACCTTTGGTCGAATAAATTATATTGTTATTCAATATTACCCCAACCGTCCTTCCTATCGACGGCTGTTCCTGATCTCCGCCGAAGCGGTTCCACAGGCCTTCGATGGGCAGTGATCCTGGCCGACCTACACAGTAGGGAGAGTGGGGTCAGGGTGGACGTTTCTGTTAAATCTGAGAATGCCTTTCCGTTTCCTCTCTTTATTCTATGGTCTTCGACACTTTACCCTTCCTCAGCTATGGAGAGGACTCCTTTTAGGTTTTGTCCCGTTTGCAAGGGCAAATTTCCTTGGAGAGATGAGCATCCATGGTGTAACCGTTGCTTGCTCCTCGATCACAACGAGAAAGGTTGTGCGGCTTGCAAGCTCCTCCGTCCGAAGACATTGAAGGAGCACTGTGTTAAGCAGGGGGTGGCCTATGGGATGTCGAAGGCCGGGTCAAGTTCTCCCACTGCCACAACCACCCATTGTGACAAGGGCCTCAGTGACGAGCAGGCCTCCCACTCTGAGGTCGTTGACCTTTCAACAGAGCGCTCCCGCTCCGCGTCGTTTGTCCCCTGACTCTACACCCTGGCGACAAAGACGAACACTCTCTACCCACTAAACACACAACCTCCAGCCTGCCTTTGATGAAGCAGTCAAAGCGGACCACATCGCCAACGGGCACACTGAAAGTTTCGATTGCGCCTGCCGACCGTCAGGATCGGCAGCCCTCCCCGCAGCCGCACGTGCGCCTAGCGACCGGGCACTCTAAATCAATATTCAGGGAACTGCCAAGATGCATTGTAAGAAGGCGTCTGACGGCAACAAGGCCAAGGTTCCGCTGAAGACTGTACAATCGCAGGCCCAGGCTACGCATCTTCCTACTGCGGAGGATGTTACCAAAAGCATTCCGAGAAGTGTTTCGGCGGACTCTCAGAAGGGTCGGTCCAGGGATTCGCTGACGCCCTCGAGAAAGCCCAAGGATTCGTCGAAATCCAAAGAAAGGCTGAAGGAATTACCGGAACCCTCCACTAACCCCAAGGAGAAGCACAAGTTCACGCATCCTCCGTCGGTCCCCCCAAAGGAGTTTTCGGATGCCGGAGAAGGGATTTCTTCGGCGCTAAAAGCAAAAATCTCGAAGCTTATCGTCTGAGGTTCGTTCACAAGAGCCCTTTCCACCTCTAGACCCCTCTGGGTCTTCTGTTTGGACTGGGGAGAAATCTGAGGGTTGTATGGAGAGACTTGAGAGGTTTGTAATGCTCTGAGAGCAGCCCACGCCCAAAAAAACATAGTTAGAGGGCCTTCTGCGCCCTGTGGCTAAATTTCAAAGTATATTTGATCCCTCTCAGGAGGAGCATGTGTACACTTATGACCTCACTGAGGAGGAGGTCCCTATTGACCCTTACACTCAGGATGATGATCCCTTAGCTGACCCTGAGGGTAGGCATGACCCCACAGTGAGATAACCCTGATATGGGTGACCCTCAGCCTTGGCAGTCTCCTAATCCTTCACCAGATCCTGATGCCCTGAGTTTGGATTTTCCCCAGACCACTCCCACTCGACAGCACCCTCAAGTGAACGATCAAATGACGTTCAATGCCATGTTGCGCAAAGCAGCAACACATTTCAAAATCGCTGCCGAAGAAGCTGTTCCTCAGGCTGACTTTGTAGAGGACATTCTTAAAGTGAAACTACCAGCCAGCCAGGCTATTCCTCTGCTAAATTCGATTACGAAGCGGTTGGCTCCCTCGTTATTAACACCTGCCCTCACAAGAGCAGTTAATCCAAGGATAGAAAAGTTGTTTCGGTCTTCTCTCTTTGACCCCGTTTACATCAGGGGGCCACTCCACTCCAGACTCACTCTACCAGGAAGAGGGCGGGGGCTCCCGTGTCAACTGCGGAGGAACCCCCCGACAAAGAGTCTTAAAGGCTCTACGCCCTAGGAAAGAGGGCCACGGCTGCAGCAGCTTTTTCTACATGCATCGCTAACAATACATCTTTGTTAGCCAGCTACGCTGATGCTCAATGGGCCGCGTTACAGGAGAGCCTGCAGGAGGTTCCAGAACTGCTACAAGCTTGTCTTCTGTCCACGATCACCGAGGGCAGACAAGTAAACTAGAGTATCCTCAAGAATACTCTGGATGCAGCTGAGACAGCGGTTGATCCTTGGCTCAGGGCACACTCCTAAAGAGACGTGTGGCTACGAAACCCGGGTTTCAAACCAGAAACTCAAGCGTCACTTATAAATAAGCCGGTGGAATAATCCAGCCTATTTGGGAAGGCAGTCAACGAAGCTCTCGAGACTGCAAAGAAAGAGCATGTCACCCTTAAGGCTCTGGATCAGATCTCACACAGGCCCTCCACAAGGCGAGGAAGTGGGTCTAGATGCCTTATTTGTGGCCAACGTTTCCCCCAAAACCAATACAGCTCGGGAAATAATTGGTCCTCTCCCCAAGGTACCAGCGGATACAATACCCCGTACCCTCAAAGAGGTCAGCGACGTGGGAAAGGAAGTGGCCAGAACTCTACCCCTAGAGGCTCACCAGCCTCAGGTTCAAAATGACCCGCAGATCTTGGTCCCCTCCCATGCCTCCCCGATCGGGGGCCAGGTAACATCATTCCTTCAGGCATGGTAGGGGATAACTACAGACCAGTGGGTACTGAAGACCGTTGCCCACAGTTACTGTATAGAGTTCTGCCGGTCCCCAAAGTTCAGACCTCAACTTTTAAGACGACTGATGCCGGACCATCTGCGCATCCTTCTCCAGGAAGTCGAGACCTTACAGGAAAAGGGAGCCATAGAGGTTGTACCTCTTCCACAGATAAACAAGGGTATTTATTCAGTGTGCTTCCTTGTACCCAAAAAGGATCTCACTATGCGCCCTGGATTAGATCTGCGCTCAGCGAACAACTTTGTAAAGCCGCAAAAGTTCTGCATGGTCACTGCAGGAAGTAATTCCTCTGCTTACAAAGGGGGATTACATGGTAACACTGGACATGAAAGATGCATACTTTCATATTTCAATGTTGCCGGCGCACCGAAAATACCTCAGATTCATGATACAAGACAAGCACTATCATTTCAAGGTACTACCATTCGGCATAGCCTCTGCATCAAGGGTATTTACAAAGGTACTGGCAGTGGCAGCAGCACACCTGCGCAGGCAATCCATCCCGGTGTATCCTTACTTCGACGACTGGCTCATAGCAGGGGACTCCTGCGAGTCATGTCTGTCATATACACGAGACACGATCGACCTTTTATTCAGCCTGGGATTCTCCATCAACGAGAAGAAATCCAGATTAGACCCCAGTCAAGTAAAACAATTCCTAGGGGCTCTAATTCGAGCAAAGAAAGGCCACTTCTTCCCATCCAAAGAGAGGGTCCAAAACATGCTGTTTCTAATCCCTCAATATGTAGCCAGTCGAGAGGTGACAGTACGCAAAGCTATGCGACTGTTAGGAATGATGGCGTCATGCATTTATTTGGTTCCTCACGCGCGCTTGCGCATGCATCCAATGCAAGAGTGGCTAAACAGCCAGTGGTGTCAGGCCAGCGGACAATGGGACGATCTAGTGGTTGTCTCACCAGCCCTCGTTCTCTCGATACGGTAGTGGTCGAGGGAGAACCTCTTGAAGGGGAAATCCTTCACCACCCCCGCAGTGGAAGCCGCTCTAACTACAGACGCATCTCTCACAGGGTGGGGAGCTCACCTGCTTCAACAGACAGCGCACAGAATTTGGTCGTCAGACGTAGCATCCAACCACATAAACCTGTTGGAACTGCTAGCAGTATTCAAAGCACTAAAAGCTTTTCAGACACACTGCAGGGAAATACGGTCCTGATCCTCACAGACAGCACCACAGCCATGTATTATCTGAACAAACAGGGGGGCACTCGCTCTCCAGAGCTGTCCAAACTGTCCCAGAACATTTGGAAGTGGGCTCTCAAACACAACATGAGCCTGTTGTCACACCATGTTCCAGGGGAACTCAATCTTCTGGCAGATGTACTCAGCAGAGATTTCCCACTACCTATGGAGTATGAATGGCGATTACACAAAGACATTGTCTCCAATGTTTTCACAGAATGGGGCTTCCCAGAGATCGACTTGTTCGCAACTCTGGAGAACGCTCAATGGCAAGATTACACCTCCAGGTACCCCCCAGAACCGTTCCAAGGGGAACGCACTCTGGATCACATGGTCTGGGAAATTTGTTTACGCTTTTCCCCCTACTCCGGTACTCATCAAGATAGTGCACAAGGGAGTCGCCAACAGGGGGCGCCGAATGAAGACCCTAGCTCCACGTCGCTCCGCCGGGGCTGCCTAAATCCTGAATAATCCTGCTGTTCCCTCAGATCATACATTGATCGGAAGTACATACGACTGAAGAGGAACATACCCCCGCCCTCTCCCCGAAATCCTGACAAAAATCAGACCCGTCTAAGGTCTCCCTGACCGTCGCAAAGACCTGCCGGAGACCGCGCGGCAAAGCCGGCGCGAGGGAAGCGCCGTCATCAATTGTGCCCGCCGGAGACGCATCCTACGCAACAACCCCTCGCCTGTTGAAGCCCCCAGGGACAGCTGCCTTGGGACCAGAGACGCTGACCAGCTAAGAGTGAGGTGAGGACGCCCCCCCCTCCACAGGGCCCCCTCTGCAGCCGCTGACCATCGGACCCTAAACAAAGGGACCCCCCCCGTATGTCACACCGCGCAGGCTCTCCCTCCCCGGCACCCGCCATGTGCGCTGTGTGCGAGCGGCAGGGCTGCCCGGGTCGAGGGGTGCCCGCGGGAGCCAACATCAAGTGTGGGGGAGGTGCGCCCGGGGGGGAAGCACACACGGTGGCTGGAGGAGGGGGGCAAAACTTTGATGGCGGCCTTCCTGTGTTCGAACAAAACTGGAATTTAGATGATTCAGGCGCTAAAATTTGGGATCACAAAAAATCACTCTAAATCCCAAGTGCTGCAGATCGAGGTCCCTTGGCAGAGGCAGCACTATTGACGCACGAAAGACCATTGGAACAGTAAATGTGCTATGACCAAAACAAGCACAAAAAGCACTTGCCTCGTATTGAGAAAGAAAGCAAGAAACCATCTCCGGGCGCATGTGCACAGACTTGCCTGCCTGGTCGGAGCGGGCACGTCGATACGCAAGACCGGCAGCACCCCCATTGCCTGCATAATTATTCCTCTTCTGAATTACATGTCATAGCATGCTCATGGTTTGGGCCATATTGAACACCAGAGATTGAGAAGCAAGCACTTCATAGGGGCTGGGACCTCCTCGCACACTGAGTCCTGTGGGGGAGGGGGGCGCACTGACTCGTGGCTAGCTGCACCTAGGGGTTGCTGCATTGACCAAGCAACAAGCTTAGCGCCTACCCACCGGCGTCAAATCCAAGACGCCTAAATTGAGGCACAGCGATCCACAGTCTATCAAGCAAGGCGTGGGTCATCCAGCACAAAACCAAAGGCAGGTCCACTACACGAGCACGTACAAATAAGGACCTGCAAGACCCCGATCAAAATCTGTACAACTGGCCCGCCACCTCCCGCAGGCACCTCAAGGGAGTGGACAGGCTACACCACCTTGGGGCGTCTCCCCTAGCAAGAGCGGCCCCCCCTGAGGGTAGCGATGAAGTGAGGAGCGCCACACACGTCCCCGGCACAAGGGAAAAAAACCCAAAGGGCACCACTACACTGCCACCTGCCTTGGGACAGAACCACCTACCAGAACCATAGCGCGTGGTCTCAAAGGGAAGGACCTAAGGACCATTCTGGTGCCCAAGTGAAGGACTGCGCAGACCAAGGCCCGGAAGGAGGCAAAGGAGAACAATCAAGGGGAGAGGACCCATAAAGAGATTGGGTGTACACCCTAAGTCGGGAACCCCGGCAAGAACCACAATCCACACAAGGTAAAGTACGGACAGCGCTCAGTGAGGTCTCCGACCCCACAAAGGGACCCAGAAAGCAGGGGTACTGAAAGGGGGAGACTGATCAGGAGGCTGCACGGTCGAAGCAGGGGTAAGGGCCACGGGCGGCAGCCACCCACCAATAGCCCACGGGAGGACACTGAAGCACCACGAAATGAAGGGAGAGGGACCACCCTGCGGGATAAGCTCCGGCCCAACGAGACACACCTGCATCTAGAGCCACCTCGCAGGACCAGAATGGGAAAGGATCTGCCCCGCAGGGGAACAACCCAGAACAAAATAGACAAGTACATGATGAGCACCCCAGCAAATCTCCCGGGACCAACTAACTGGGTGGAAGAAGAGGCAATGAATGTGGGTGCGGCCCAAATGCTGTTACTTACCGACATCATGGCAGCAATCAACGACTCCAGAACCTCGGTTGAGACAAAAATAGATGGCCTGGCCTCTGAGGTGTCCTTTGTGAGGCAAGACTTAAGGAACCTAACTCCCGGGGTTGAGGAAGCAGAACAATGCATATCTGACACCGAAGACACCGTTAAAAACCTGGGTGGCCGCCTTGAACGAATGGAACGGAAAATCACCACGCTGGAAAACAGAGCCGAAGACAGTGAGGATAGGTCCTGCCGAAACAACCTCTGCATACTCGGCCTCCCCAAAAAAGAGGAGGAGGCCCTCCATGGAACTCTTTCTGGAAGACTGGCTAACACACATGATGGCTCCCAAACAACTCTCCAAATTTTTCTCAATAGAAAGAGCACATGGGGTTCCGACGGCAGACCAGTCCTGGGGGCCCCCCCCCGCGAACAGTGATCGCAAAACTTCTGAATTATAGGGATCAAGACACACTACTGCATATGGCAAGGGTGACTAGCTCCATCACTTATAATGGCAACCGAATTGGGTTCTTCCCCGATTACACGAGGGAGGTCCAGAAGTCGCGACAATCCTACGACTCTATCAAAAAGAAACGGACACCCCTGGGCATCAAGTACGCACTCTTCTTCCCGGCAACCTTCAAAGTGTACCACAACGGCAAGGTTCATGTGTTCTATAATCCCTGCAATGCCTGGGAGTGGTTGGAAACACAGGTCCTCTCTACCCCACGCCCGGACAGATCGAGCAGAAACACACCCCACAAGTATGACAGAGGCAATGACCACCCCCTTGGACAGACCACCCCACCACACGCGGGGAAACAGGAAAGCCCGGACCTCCGGCTGAGATGGGACCCACTTGAAATCGGACAAATACTGGGAGACAGGAAAAAAGAAACAGCATGAGACCTTCAAAGCCAGCGGCCGTGGAGGGAAGGTGGAGAAAGTGAAAAACCACCACCCCCGCCCCCCTGTGGGGGAGCCTTCACTGTTAGTTTCATTTACGTTCTGTGGTAATTTCTAGCTACACGAGTTGCGGGAAGGGCTCCTCCTGACCCTCCCCGAGTTGGGGTTTTTGCCCCTCTAATAGTTTCAATGCTTAGGGGAACAGGTACTTCTGGTTGGGGGGAAGTGCAGGGTGGAGGGAGTTCAGGGATTTCAGGGGGGGGAATGGAAAGGCCTAATGTCACAAGTATCAGCAATAAAGATCAGCAAAACAAACAACCAGAGATACCCTTGCACAAGATATGGGAGGGACCGAAACCCGCACGTACACATCCACACAGACACGGCCTACGGTTCACAGGTTGGGGTTCTAGAGTTTGCACAAGGAGCACACAAGACTGATCACACAGCGAGAGCAGCAGACGGGCTCAGGCGTCAGCCACACTTCAAGACGGCCAACAAGATGGGAACACGAGAATCACACCACATCCTTTTTGAGAAGGCCTTCGATTCAGTGGTATGGGATGCCCTGTGGGCCATAATGGAGCGCATGAGCTTTGGACTACATTTCATGTCATGGGTCAAGATCCTGTACTCCCTCCCTGAAGCTTCCATAAGAGTCAATGGGAAAGCATCTGTCACATTCCTGCTGAGTAGGGGGACTAGGCAGGGATGCCCCTTCTCTCCCCTATTGTTTCTCCTTGTGATAAAACCTCTGGCAATCCGGCTGAGAACTGATACACAATGGGCAGGATTTGCCTGGCCAACGGGCGTGGAGGAACGTTTCTCGCTGTACGCGGATGATCTCCTGTTATATCTGAGCAACCCAAAAATCTGCTGCCCGATTTTAACCAGAACCCTGGAGGAATACCAACACTTCATGGGACTCCGGATCAACACACAAAAAACAATTTACTTACAAGGAGGGGAAGAAGCAATCCCAGATCCCTGCCCATACTCTGTTTCGATACTGGGCTTCACCTACTTGGGCATACGAATTAACAGGTCAGCCACACTTCAAGACGACCAACAAGATGGGAACACGGGAATCACACCACATCCTCCCACACAACCCCAAACCAAGAGTCATGCGGACATAACACAAAGGAGACAAATATCCCTGTTGACCTGGAACGTGAATGGCTTGGGGTCAGGTATAAAGCATAAACTGGTACTCCAATACCCTAACTGCCACTCCCCAGACATTGTATTCATAACAGAAACCCACCTGATTGGTACCAAAAGCAGGCTCTTTAGGAAATCAAATTACCCACACACATACCTTGCGGGGTTCTCTAGAGGCTCCAGGGGAGTCATGATCCTCTTACACAAAAGAATTCCATTTAATGCAAGAAAGGTCAAAGCGGACCCCCGTGGCAGGTTCGTGATGGTATTGGGGGACTTGCGGGGAGAGACTTGGGGCCACATTGCAGAGCCTTAGATAATGCCCGAACCGCCCAGTGGCTGGTCCGGAGCCAGATATATGAGAGGGGGGACAAGGCTACCAAAACACTAGCTAGAGCGAAGGGAGCACAGCAAAGGGCAAGTGCGGGCCATTCGAACCCAGGAAGGGGATATACTAACGGGGGATACTGAGATAGCGGGGGCCTTTGCAAACTACTACAGCGAACTATACTCTCCACCAATACAAGAACCCCCAACAAACACCCCAAACTTCCTAGACTCGATCAAGATCCCCCGCCTTTCTGAACCACAGATAGAACAGCTAGACACAATCATCACTGAAGTCGAGGTAGGGGAAGCCCTTTCACAACTACAGACGGGGAAGACCCCCAGCCCCAATGGGTTCCCGGTGGAACTGTGGAAAAGACTGAGTGGAACGACAACGAAACATATGAACAGCATGTTCCTCCGCAGCAGTGAACAGGGCACCCCCCCGGACCTCCAGAAAACGACAATAGTGGTGATCCCCAAAGCAGGGAAACCCCCAGAGCAATGCGCCTCTTACAGGCTGATTTCTTTAATAAATGGGGAGACCAAAATACTAGCTATAGTACTGGCAAGTAGACTGCTGGGGGTGATCGGATCTTTAATCCACCCAGATCAGTGTGGATTTATGCCCGGTAAATCCACACGAATGAACCTCCGCAGGGTCCAGATCGCCCTCGGTCGGGCAGATGAGATCCCATCCCCGCTGGCCCTCCTCGCAGTGGATTTTGAGAAGGCCTTCGATTCAGTGGTATGGGATGCCCTGTGAGCCATAATGGAGCGCATGAGCTTCGGACTACATTTCATGTCATGGGTCAAGATCCTGTACTCCCTCCCTGAAGCTTCCATAAGAGTCAATAGGAAAGCATCTGTCACATTCCTGCTGAGTAGGGGGACTAGGCAGGGATGCTCCTTCTCTCCCCTATTGTTTCTCCTTGCGATCAAACCTCTGGCAATCCGGCTGAGAACTGATACACAATGGGCAGGATTTGCCTGGCCAAGGGGCGTGGAGGAACGTGTCTCGCTGTACGCGGATGATCTCCTGTTATATCTGAGCAACCCAAAAATCTGCTGCCCGATTGTAACCAGAACCCTGGAGGAATACCAACACTTCATGGGACTCCGGATCAACACACAAAAAACAATTTACTTACAAGGAGGGGAAGAAGCAATCCCAGATCCCTGCCCATACTCTGTTTCGATACTGGGCTTCACCTACTTGGGTATACGAATTAACAGGACACAGGAGGACTTCCCCAAACTGAACCTGCACCCGATAATGGAAACATTTGAGAATGACGTCACCCACTGGCACTCCCTCCCACTTTCACTACTCGGGAGGGCGGTACTATTTAAGATGCTGGCCCTCCCGAGATTTCTGTACGTCCTCTAAAACGCCCCGCTCCCCATCCCGGCCACAACATTCGTAGACATCAACCGGACCCTCCGTACACTACTCTGGGGAGGGAAACGGCCGCGCATTGCTTTAAAACCGCTTTACCGCTCTGTGTGGAAAGGGGGTATCGGACTGCCCAACATTCGACACATACTACTGGGCTGCACAGGTTGGGGTGGCAAATGAATGGCTACAAGGGCACCCGCTGCTCCCACATATCCGGGCGGAGACGGGGACACAGGCCCCCTCTCCCCCCTGCATATACTATACGATAGCCCAAAGAGCAGCACTGACTGGGTCCCGCCACATCCATCGAGTCTGGAGGGAAATACATGGATGCATCGGCTGGGAAAGCAGACCAACCTTGATCCAACCCCTCTGGCGTCCTGCACACCTCCCCAAAATCCAAATAATGGGCCACTTTGAAACCTGGGAGAGGAAAGTGATATCCACACTGGCAGACATCGTCCAGGAGGGGCGACTGATAGACTTTGAAACCCTGTGAACGAAACACGGGCTGTCACCCATGGACCGCTTTAGATACCTCCAACTCACACACGCCATTGACACCCAATTCCCGATCATGGCCGACATACCCACCTGCTCTCCCTTGGAAACAAACATACTCCCACAACGTATCCATCACAAGGTAACCTCCACCCTCTATCAGGCAATTAACTCCTTTGGATCGGGGGACCTCGTCAACCTCAGGGGTAAATGGGAACAAGACCTGGGGCCAATGGAGTGGGTAGAAGATCTGATGTCCGCAAGGGAAAAGGGATTGATGCGAAACTCAGGCTGATACAGCTTTGCATCCTACACAGGTCCTACTACTCCCGGACGCACATGGCCAGCTGGGGGGAAGAGGGCGATACAGAATGCCGCCGATGCAAAAGTGCGGAGGGCACCTTCTACCACATGATATGGGAATGTGGGGTGCTGCAGGAGTTTTGGGCAGCATGTTTACTTCGCCTCTCCAGAATACTTGGTACCACAATTCCGAGGGACCCCAAACTTATCCTGCTGGGTATAGGAGGTGAAACTGACCTCAACAAACAGGAAAGAACATTTCTGGCTGTGGCATTTGGAGCGGGAAAGAGACTAACAGCAGCCACCTGGGGCTCGGGAGACAAGATAAACATTGACAGATGGTCCAATGAAATGGACAGATGTGCCTCCCTGGAAAAGCTCATTTATAATGCAAGGGGGTCCCCCCATAAATTCCAGAAAATATGGGGGAAACGGGAAGTATAAAACATCAAGGCCAAGAACAAGGGACCGCCAAGGTGCCCAGTGCATCTGCCGGATGGGCGGTGCGAACTCTCTGCCCCGTCATGCCACTTAACCGTCAATGCTATGTTACGTTCTGATATTTATCGCAACCTCGATGACAGGTCTCCTAATGTCAGTGTGTACTCATGTTGTTGTGCTATTTCTTGTTCTTTGTTTAACAAAACCAAATAAAAAGAATTAAAAAAAAAAAGATAGTGCACAAGATGCAGCAGGAACCAATCCCAATGATATTGGTGGCCTCCATGTGGGCCCGCCAACCCTGGTTCGCTCATCTGATGGAGATGTCCCTATCTCCTCCAACATGTTGTCGCAAGACAAAGGGGAGACACTTCACCCATGCCCGCAAACACTGAACTTAGCGGCCTGGCTCCTGAAATCATAGAATTTGGCGTCTACAACTCCCTCAGAGATGTATGGACATACTCAGAGAGGCAAGGAAACCTAGTACAAGATATTGCTATTCCAGTAAGTGAAAGCGTGTTGTCATATGGTGCAATTCTAAGAGCATCAACCCCATTGGCTGCTCTCCTACCCATATCGTTTTGTACCTGACCCATTTACTTGACTCAGGCCTGGTTTTCAACTCTCTAAAAGTTCACTTAGCTGCTCTTTCAGCCTAGGCTACCTCACACCAGAGGTTATCGTAGTGGAAGATACCATATATTAAGGCGTTCATGGAAGGGTTAAAGAGAATTCACCGTCCCATTTCTAACCCGGCTCCCGGATGGGACCTAAACATGGTGTTGACAAGACTTACGGGGTCTCCGTTCGAGCCCATGCATAAAACAAGTCTCAAAGATCTCACCTACAAGACTGCCTTTTTAATAGCCATTACTTCCATAAGGAGAGTCAGTGAACTACAAGCTCTCTCAGTTCTGGATCCCTTTGTTACATTCATAGAGATAAGGTGGTGCTGAGCACTCACCCTAGGTTTGCGGCCAAATTCATGTGGCCGGGGGTAGGCCGGGCGGGAACCGGGCCGGGTTGGGCCGGCGGCGGAGCGGGCTGCCTCTGTCGCCGTGGGAAGTCCTGCCGCCGCGCAGGCTTCCCGGGCTGAGCGCCTGGATGTTTTTTTTGCTTTCTCTTAAAACCCCCGATGGTCTCAGCCGACTCCCAAGTGGGGTAGCTAGATGGGGCGCCTGGCTGTGTGCCGCCCGCGGCGGGCGGGACGGGTGGCGCTGCCTACCCCTCGGCCTCTCCTGCACCGGCAGGTTCGGGCCGACGTCTGGAACCAAACAAAAAGTTGCCTGTGACTCCTGGCGGTGGATCACTCGGCTCGCGTGTCGAAGAAGAATGCAGCTAGCTGCGAGAATTAGTGTGAATTGCAGGACGCATTGATCATCGACACTTCGAACGCACCTTGCGGCCCCGGGTTCCTCCCGGGGCTACGCCTGTCTGAGGGTCGCTTGAACGTCAATCGCCCCGGGGTCCCCTCCCCGGGGCGCGGCTGGGGCTGTCGCAGGGATCCCATTCCCTTCGTCCCCCTAAGGTCAGACCCCGATCAGCACCGGCGTGGGATCCCTCTGGACCCGGCCGCGCGGGTCCCGGCGGCGGGCGGTGGCAGCGGGCCTTGAAAAAGCCCGGCGCGCCTCCGCCCCCGCCCCGGGTCACCGGGCCGTGCCGCGTGTGGCTGTCTGTGGTGTCCCACGGCCCCGGAGCGCTGGCCCGGCGACCAGACGGCTCCTCGGCCTCCACGGATCGGGAACGCGCACGATCGGCCGCTGCCGGAAG
The DNA here is from genome assembly GCF_040938575.1 of Ambystoma mexicanum. Lineage (NCBI taxonomy): Eukaryota > Metazoa > Chordata > Amphibia > Caudata > Ambystomatidae > Ambystoma > Ambystoma mexicanum. The sequence goes on along the minus strand of NC_090929.1, from coordinate 1,382,766,214 downwards.
GCGCGGGGCCGTGCTAAGGGCTAACCCCCCCTGCGCGGCCCAGGGCCCGACGCGCGGCTGCCCCACGGAGCTCATGCGGCTCCCTCGACTACGACCTCAGATCAGACGTGGCGACCCGCTGAATTTAAGCATATTACTAAGCGGAGGAAAAGAAACTAACCAGGATTCCCTCAGTAACGGCGCGTGAAGAGGGAAGAGCTCGGCGCCGAATCCCCGTCCGGCGGCGGGCACGGGAAATGTGGCGTACAGACGACCGACTCCCCGGCGTCGCTCAGGGGGCCCAAGTCCTTCTGATCGAGGCTCACCCGTGGACGGTGTTAGGCCGGTAGCTGCCCCCGGCGCGCCGGGATCGGGTCTTCTTGGAGTCGGGTTGCTTGGGAATGCAGCCCAAGCGGGTGGTAAACTCCATCTAAGGCTAAATACGGGCGCGAGACCGATAGCCAACAAGTACCGTAAGGGAAAGTTGAAAAGAACTTTGAAGAGAGAGTTCAAGAGGGCGTGAAACCGTCGAGAGGTAAACGGGTGGGGTCCGTGCAGTCCACCTGGAGGATTCGACACGGCGGGCAGGTCGGTCGCCCGGAACGGCGGATCCCCTCGCGGGACCGCCGTCCGGGCGCACCCGGCCCCCGCAGGGCGCATTTCCTCTGTGGCGGTGCACCGCGACCGGCTCTGGGTCGGCTGGGAAGGCCCCGGGGGGCAGGTGGCTCTCCGCTCCGGCAGAGAGTGTTACAGCCCCCTGGCAGCAGTTTCGCCGTGTCCGCGGGGCCGAGGGAGATTGACCGCCGCCGCGCCCTTCTCCGGCAACCGTCCCGGCCCCTCTCGGGGGTCGCCGGGGCGGCGACGTGGGACGGGGTCCCCTGCTCCCGGTGCGACTGTCAACTGGGGTCGACTGTCCTCAGTGCGCCCCGACCGTATCGCGCCGCCGGGCGGGGAGGCCCACGAAGGGCGCCAGGGGTCTGCGGTGATGTCGGTTACCCACCCTACCCGTCTTGAAACACGGACCAAGGAGTCTAACACGTGCGCGAGTCGGAGGGGCGAAAGAAACCCTGTGGCGCAATGGGTCCTCCACCGACCCCCCAGCAGGGCGCGAAGGTCGGCTCCGAGGCGGGCGCGCGGCTCCCCCGTTGCCACCCTCCAGCAGGTGCGGCTACCTGGTTGATCCTGCCAGTAGCATATGCTTGTCTCAAAGATTAAGCCATGCACGTGTAAGTACACACGTCCGGTACAGTGAAACTGCGAATGGCTCATTAAATCAGTTATGGTTCCTTTGATCGCTCCATTTGTTACTTGGATAACTGTGGTAATTCTAGAGCCAATACATGCCGACGAGCGCTGACCTCCCGGGATGCGTGCATTTATCAGACCAAGACCAATCCGGGCTCGCCCGGCCGCTTTGGTGACTCTAGATAACCTCGGGCCGATCGCACATCCTCATGAGCACCTTGCAGGTCATCACACAGTTGGTTTCACAAGTCTCGTAATATGCTGCAACACCACAGAGGTATTTAAACATTCTACTTGACTAATATCAGAACCTCCATTGACCTACAAATCACTAATCTCTTATATCAATATTGTCCACAGAATGTCAGAGAACTGTGCAACAAGATGACGTTTCCATAATCCCACAATCAAATGTTCTGTTGAAGACACACAAGAAAATTTAGTTTGGAAAAAGCTATTGTGTTTGCACAAATTTTTAAAAAAGTATTCATTTGAATTGATGAATTGCAGAAATTTGTGTTTAGAGAATTTTTGTTGAAAATGCTTTATTTAAAAGATTGTTGATTGCTCCTGAAGAAGAGAGGTTCACTCTCGAAACGCGTAGAGCTCATAATTAGTATAAATTGATATTATTGAGTGAATTGAACTCCCATTTTTGATTTTCAGTTTTATTTACAAGATTAAAAATATTCTTGATTGAATATATCCTTGAATGTTTTGAAATAATTGTCAAAATAGAAATTGTTCATCCTGAGACATATTTTGATAGAACTACTCAATTTGTTAAAACATTGTTTGGAATTTTTATTTCCAATACCAAATGGTGTGCAGGGCATGGGAGTTTCTATTGACAATAGGAACTTTGTTTTCTTCTGTTGGACTTGGCTCATGACATTCTGTTGGCAGGTCACCTTAGGATGACAAAATGAGCCGACCGACTGTCTGCTCATTTCCATTGGACCCAGATGGGCTGAAAGATAAAAGCATTTGTCCAGTCCTGCCACCCTTGCCAAGCATTCGGCAAAGTTAGCAGAGCCACGAAGACCCCCTTAATTCCACTACCCGTGGTTGAACGGCCTCTTGAGAGCATAGGCATGGACATTGTGGGTCCTTTGGATCCTCAAACCTCCTCCATAAACCGGTATATCTTGGCCACAGTGTTCATGTCACCTGTTACCCCGACGCCATCCCCTGGAGGAACATAAAGAACCCAGAGTTCGCAAACTATTCTGATACCAGGAGTTGTCACAGAGCGAGGTCAGGTTCAGTCCCTTTGTGCTCTTGTTTGGTCATCCCGTTAGAGGACAGCTAAGCCTGGCGCAGGAAGGATGCGAGGGCAATCCCGAAACTCCTTCCTACGACATAGTGGATTATGTGCTCGGCCTCCGATCCCGGATGTCAAAGTACAGGCATCAGATCACCCGCAGCCGCGATCTCATGATGCTAACCATTTCTACGTCTCAGCGTCTTGGAAACGTGGCAGAGAAAGAATTAGACACTGCAGAACAACTTTTTGCTAATGATACCACCATAGTGGACGCTAAAGAAAAGCTTATTGAAATTAATAAACAATTTCAAGAATTCAAAGACACGACCCTAGCAAAGAAAACAAAAAAACTTGCTAAAGATACTCAGGATTTTAATGTAGAATCTATCTATCCATACTTAGATCCTAATTATCTACAAAACATCACAAACGCCGTAATCAACCAGGAAACCCTCAACAGCAACAACGCAGGGTCACCTTCTCAGGGAGTAGCAGTAACTCTTCTGGCTTTGATAGTGATTACTTTTTTTCCACCATATTACCTTCAATTCCGAGGGTGCCCACCTTTTTTAGGCACAGGCCCATCATGAGGACCAGGCCCTGGCTGGTTCCCCCCCACAATTCCAGCAATGGGGGTCCTAGCAGCGACGAGCCCGGCCACGCAGGATGAACACCAGGCAACAATGGAGCTGCTAGACCTCCCCATTTTTAATCTTTCACAGATCCCATTATCTCAGACGGAAATGGCAGTCTTAGCTAAAGGGCTTACGTTTATCCCTACACATCCCACAGACTAGTTTACTGTCCATACTGAGATTAGAAAATTCTTTAGAGCCATTCGGCTCAAAATATTTTTCAAGACAAAGATAAACCCATTGAAGAAAATGATACAGGGCTTAGACCTGCATCCACTTTTACACCTGAGGATAGTACTAAGCCAAAAGAGTTGCTCACTTTTGAAAAATGTGTATTAAATGACCTTAAAAAAACACCAAATGAAACAAATTTCTATGAGGTACAATTGTCATCAAACCGGCTGATAAAGGCGGAGAGATTGTCGTAATGAATTGTTAACAATACCATACCATGGTTATGGAGTTACTCAACACACCAGGTAGCTATCGCCGAGTTTGCAGGGATCGAACTAAATAAATTAAAATTTCAATTCAAGAAATTACCAACCCTGCACAAGAACGTTTTTGGATCTCTGAGAAGGAATTTGAGTTCCTTAATCGATCACAAGCATCTACTCCAAAATTCTACGCAATCCCAAAAATACATAAGAATGTGGTAAACCCACCTGGCAGACCTATCCTAGCAGGCCATGGCACAATCTTAGAGCCCATCTGTCAATTCATTGACAAATATTTACAACCTATTAGTCAGAAAACTGCTACGTACCTCAGAGATAGCACTTCTGTTATCTCTCTATTTGAAGGTAAACAATTTGACCCGACAACAAGCTTCTTGGTCTACTTTCATATCGTAGCATTGTATACGAATATTCCGCATAATGAGGCCATTGAGTGTATTCGTTCAAGTTTGACCCACTCTGCACCATCCTTTCAGGCACCAGTCGAATTGATCATGGAACTACTCACCTTATCACTTAAAAAAAAATACTCTTTTAAATATCAAGAACCTTTCTTTGAACAAACACAGGGCATTGCCACGTGGGCGGCTTTTGCCCCGAGTTTAGCAATTATATTCATGGCTGAATTTGAAGACAAATTCTTCTCAGAGCTCAATCTTTTTCGTCAATATATTGACAGTGGGCGTCGCTATATTGACAGTATCATTTTTATTTGGCACAGTACTCTTGACAAATTGAACACTTTTCGGATATGGCTTAACCAATGCCACTCCACAATGAAATTTACCATGACAGCCAGCAACATTCAGATATCGTTTTTGGATCTTCTCATTCAACACCAACACAATAAAATGATTTGCTCACTTTGCACTAAGCCCACTGACCGTAATACTCTCATACACTTTGCTAGTTTCCATCCGTGAAACCAAAAAGAAAATTGACCATATTCACAATTTCTTAGACTCAGGCACAACTGCACCCAATTACCTGACTTTGACCATCAGGCCAAACATCTAAGTGTCAAATTTCGATAAAGCGGCTATCCCAAAAAACTTATCACAAACTGGCAAGATTTACTCCCAGAGAAACTCTTTTTGAACCTAAAAACAAATCTCAACAAGATAAACTCATATGCGATTTGACATATAGCCAGCACATTTTAAGGATAAAAAATAAACATCAAAGAATTCTGGCCAGTAGCTCAACTACCTCTGCTGAATGAACCTTTACCCATCTTCCCCATGAAAAGGCAGAAAAATTTGAGGAACCAATTGGTTCATGCGTCCCCGAAAAAAACCTCTAGATCAATAACCTGTGGTTGGGATCTTCGGCCCCTTACGGGCCACTTCCCATGTGACTCTTGTTCGGTCTGCAAGTTGGTCTATAAAACCAAAGCCTTCACTGTTAATGGCAAAACATGGGATCTTCGATACCACACCAACTGTAAAAGCCTGTGGGCCATTTACTGTATTGAGTGCCCCTGTGGGCTCAAATACATTAGGAAAACATCACGTCCAGTGCATACTCGCATCACTGAACATTGATCCCGTATCAGGTGTAAATCCAGCACTTCACCTGTAGTCAGTCACTTTATGGAACAAGGCCACACCCTGGATGACATCCGATGGTGGGTTATCGATGTGATCAAAGATGCTTTTAAGCCACACCGCACATTGGCCAACAAAGAAGCCCGGTGGATTTTCATGTTGGACACCATTGATCGGGGGCTGAATGAAGCATTCCACATATGGTAGCCGCTCCGTTTCTTGAACTTCTTGACCTATGCCCTGTGCCCGCTTCAAACAGTAAACTTGCTTTTCTAACAGCTTTTTATAACAGTTTGGTTGACCACGCCTTCACTCATTTTAATCATTTATGATTTAATACTTTCATTCACACTGTACGTTATTTTAAGCTCTTTTGACGCTAGCCTGGCCAGTGCAGTCTCTGTCTCCTGAGCAATTTGCCCACATGTTTTTTATAATTTACTTTATGGGCCTCTTGCATATTCCAGTTTCCTTTTATGGATATCGTCTTGTTCCTTCACATTTGGTTTAAATTGTTATTTCATCTAGGCGCTGATATTCTATTATTTACATAACTTTTTTAATGCATCACAGAAGTTTAGGAAGTCCTCTTTCTATGCCCATGGTTGTAGAGATTCCTGTATAGAATCCCATTGGCTCTCAACCCGGATGCTCTGTGTAACTATCCACACAGGCTGGAGGTTCTACCTGAAGCGGACCGTACGCCACTGCGGTTCCGTTTAATTAGCAACCACCGTTTACAAAAGGTAAGACTGCAACGCGGTATTAGTTTAAATGCGGCTTCCACAACGTGTAACACCATGATGCATTCTAATGCTGATCAAGATCCTCTTTCGGCTTTTTTTGTTTCCACATAGAGCCAGCGCTGAGGAACTTTAATAGTTCTAGTCTCCATGCTTAAATTAAACTGCTGCATCTACGGACACAAACAGCAGTAATTTATTCTGGTAAGCAAGATTCAACAACAATACAAGATTGCGGTCCAGATCACTCAATTATGTTCTTCCTTTTCTACGACACTGACTTAGTATGTCCATGTCTTTCCAGTTTTCTGTGTTGACACTATCAGATGAACTCCTAATATTGACTAAAGGCACCAATCTGCAACACAGTCCTTTAACCCTGCTAAGAAGTTGAGGACTGAGCCGGCACCTTGGAACTTTTTGCTCCCCCCCATCACTGTGTAATGAAATGCTAATTAGCATAAGGTTCGTAGGTAGGTCACCCAGGCATGCACCTACCGTCTGTTCTTTGAAATTTTTATTTTTCCCTCCCTTTTGTCCTTTCTCAATCTACTATCCTCTACACCTTTCATGCACCACTGGGTGTAGCACGTTCCGTTTCTCCTAAATATCTTGAAGCTTTTGCTGCACTGACCGTGGGTAGATCCAGCTCTATTACTGCACTCATTCCTTAAGACTGGTGAAGGTGTCTTTCCCCAAAAATTTTGAAATATAGGAGACAGGCCACAGGTAAATCCTCTCTGGTATTGGCTACTCAGCAGCACCCTTTAAATAATAACTCTTTTGTATTTAGATGGTCCCTATTACAATGTAAGGGCATTTGCTTAGCCCTTCTCTGTAAGTTGTTTTGAACTGGTATCTCCAGTTCTTTGCTATATGTTTTCAACAGCTCTACTCCTCCCCTCTTTTTCCCTAGGGGCTGAATAAAGAAACCTACTTTTTCCTGACTAAGGTGGTGTACGTGTTCTTTCTACCACCGAAACGCCGACTGTGCCACTGTACCAGTTTGGGGATTATTCCTCATCTCCTACACTAGATCCTGTCGCCCACCACGCATATGACAATTTACTAATGTGGATGGCGTAGGCTTTGTTCTTTGAATCAGCCTCATCCTGGAATTTATTACCAGGTTAATTTGTTCTGCTAATGATCTCTTTTGTCTTTTTAAGCTATAAGAAATGTCTTCTGCCTGCTTGCGCAGCAGGATGGTATGAGGTAATTTGCTACCAATTAGCCAGGGACAGAGAGTTATACCCGTTCTGTGCTTTCCTAACAATTTCAGTTTGCTTTATTGTTTTTAACCACTAAATGTATGTGCATATTATTTAAATGCATATGCCGACGAGCGAAACTACTGCTTTGGATACAATTAGCTTTTTTCATTATTAGTGTTTTTCTTTGTATCATTAGCTCCACATTGGTGCGTTTATGCCCATATAAGTGTATGTATGTAGTAATGCACTTTATTTGTTTGTCCATTAACTGACTACCCAATGTCTTTTTGTAATTTGTCTGCTTATGAATCTATTTCTTAACATTTTAATAATAAAACACTTGTTTATGTTTAATCTACTCATTATTTGTTGTTTTCTTTGACCAATGATTTCTACTGTGCATGCTAACAGTTCAATAGGCTCTATTTTGGTATAAATTGTGTGATTTAATCACGACTAGTCTATAAATACCTTGAGCCCACAAATTACTTTAAAATCTTGTCTTTCCCCGGGAACACCTTGTTGTTATAGTTAACAGGAGCACATGAAGCACTGGCATTACCAGAAGGCGACCATAATTTAGTACATGCCGGGCCAGGTGGCCTGGATCATGGAACCTGTCCAGCTGAGTGTCTTTCACGACAAGTGGACTGGGCCCTACCTGGTGCTTGATTGATTATTTATTATACGCTTATACACAAGTGCTTTAAAGTGCAACCATGCAAGGGAGGGGAGGACATTGGGAAGACAAGACAAACGATCTTACTAGGGATGGTACATTCTGATTATGCAGGCAAACAGAAAAGGAAGTGCGGGGTGGGTGGGGTCAATTAGGACCAAGTGCGCCCAGCCCCATCAGAACATAGATTAAGTGCAGACAGATACCACTCCCATGGATCGTAACCGAAGTGCAGTAGTGCTGTGGCAAGTGCAAGGCCCGGGGGCATGTGCAGGAGACTGGCGAGGAGAGCTTGGGACCTGTGAGGCTCTGAAGGTACACCATGCAGCTAGTCAGCGACACTGAGCAGAAGTAGAGGAGAAAGAGCGAGAGAGCAGAAAGAGGTGCTTATCAGGGGAGAGGGAGAGAAAAGGAGGCGGCGAAGAGGGAAGTCTTGAGGAGTTTCTGGAAGCTTAAGGGGATCTGGCTCAAGACAGAGAGAAGCAGGGAGACTGTTCCATAGGGAGGCACCTGCACTATATAAAGATCTCCCCCCAAGTCTCTGCTTGGAGAAGCGGCTCACCCGCAGAGAGTTGGAGGAAGACGAGCGGAGGGCTCGGGAAGGTGAGTATTTAGGAAGAGCGCGTTGCAGATGGAGTGGGCCCATGCCCCAGAAAGCCTTGTGGACAATGCAAAGGGTCTTGAACTTAATCCTTGCAGCCACAGGGAGCCAGTGATGGGATTTCAGTGCCGGAATGATGCAGTCACAGTGCTTGAGGCCAAGAATAAGTCTTGCTCTTGCGGTTCTGTTCTGGATGAGTTGAAGAGGATGGAAGGTAGAAGAGGGAAGGTTGAGAAAGAGGATGTTGCAGTAGTCCAGCCTAGAGAGGACCAGGGCTGTGGAGATGGTGAGCCTCTGGAGAAAGGTGAGAAAAGGTAGGATACCTCTGAGAAGGTGCAGTTGGTAGTGGGACTTTTTAGAGTTGTCCGCGATGTGAGACGAGGAGGAAAGAGTAGAGTCGAAGATGACCCCCAGATTTTTTGCCTCGTTGGTAGTTGGAGGCACAGAGCCCAGGGAGGCTGGCCAGAGAGAAAGAGGGAAGGCGAGAGCATGCGTCCCGAAGAGGACAATCGCTGTCTTGCTGTCATTGAGGCAGATGACGTTTGCAGCACACCACAACTAAATTGTGGTCAGTCTGATATGAATGAGGAAGAGGTGGAGGCCGAGGGTAGCCTGAAGGAGAGCTGGGTGTCATCCGCGTAACACTGAAAGTTGGAGGTGAAGGTGGCTATCATACGGGCCAGGGGGGCCATGTAGCCACCTTCACCTCCGGGCCAGGGGGGGTTCAGGGGGGTACAGGGGGGCCATGTAGCCATTCAAAGGAACAATGAGGTTAACTACCTAATTGATATGAAGACCCGAAGGCACACTAATCGGTCATTTCACGTCAACTGGCTGAAACCACATTACAGCCGGAATGACTTGGTGATGGCACTGGTTACAGATGATGAGACAGAGGAGACGACGGATACCCTCCCTGATCTGTTGCACACAGAGCCCACCAACGGGTCTCTTGAGGGAGTTCAACTCTCACCAGACCTCACAGTGCAGCAGAGGTGAGGCTGCCAGCAGTTGCTAGATCAGTGCGCCAGCCTGTTCTCTTTGATTCCTGGGAAGATCGATTACTGCGTTCACGACATCGACATAGGAGCCAGTAAGCCGGGGGAAGAGTTGGGTTCACTGGATGTTGGACCAAGTCCAAGATACCATCAAGGAGGATGTCTCCATGATGTTGGCCTTGGCGGGGCAGGGGACTTATCGAGCCTTTCTGCAGCCCCTGGGCTAACCCGGTGGTACTGGTCCCTAAAAAGTCCTGCATCGGGAAGACCTAGCTCTGCTTTTGCGTGGATTATCGGTGGCTCACCTCTGTCACGAAGACAAATGCCCATCTCACCCTCGGGCAGATGAGCTTTTCGACTGTTAGGCGCTTTCCGATTCATGAGCACCTTTTGACCTCACGGCCGGGTACTGGCAGGTTGGTCTGAACGATCCTTCAAAAGAGAGGTCTGCATTCTAGACCCTCGACTGGCAATATCAGTTCACTGTTATGCCGTTTGGACTGAAGAAAGCCCCTACCAACTTCCAGCGGATGTAAACCAGGTCCTAATGGGGCAGAAGACTTCTGCATCACCTACCTCGACGACATTACCATATTCAGCAACACCTGGGAAGACATCTATCCCACCTGTAACTGGTGCTTCAAGCCATGCAGAAGGCGGCTTTACTATCAAGGCGTCCAAATGGCAGATAGCACCAGGCACTGTAACTTGCCTCAGTGGTTGTAAGGTTGTAAGAAACATCCTCTCCAGGCTTAAGTCCAGGCGGTGATGTACTGGGATGTTCCCACCACCCAGAATCAAGTGAGGGCCTTCCTGGGCCTCAGATTATTACCAGCCTTTCATTAAGGGGTAAGGGACCTGTGCCAAAACTGAGGATGCGTCCGTTCTCCCCTACGGGGAGACCTTTCCCATCAGGCCAGGGTGATGCATCCACAGTACAATAGTCCCCCTGGGGGTGGGGTACTGTGGGAGAATTACATGGGGGCGGAAGCCCCTTATGGTCTTGAGGACGACCATGCTCAGAGAACGCGGTATTCCCCTGCGTCAATACACGTAAACTCTTCTTCAATGTTAAATCCTCCTTCCCGTTCCTTTACCTGGGCCAATATGCGCTATTGTCAAGTTAGTCAACCTATTATACTTGATTAGATTAAAACATCAGAGAATTCAATGTATGCTGCAAATGACTCTATTCGGAGTACTGAGAAGATGATGACCAAGAGTCCAAGAATCACTCTGGAGAAGCAGAGTGAGCAATCTAGCTTCTCACAAAGTGCAATTGGCTCCGAGCAATTCAACTCCAGTGAGCCATGTACCGACTGAGTGGATGAGAGCCAGAAGAAGGGAAGCCGTGAGCGGAGGTGGACAACCTGAACATAGCCTAGGAGAGGAGGACTGGTTGGGCTACTGCCGAGTAAAACCTCTGGGCATCCCAGGCCCCGCCATAGCACCCAAGAGACAGGACGCACAGCAGAGGAGAAGCAGACATCTGCAAAGCCACTGAAGACCTCACCGCAGACCTGAATGCTACTGGAACCTTGAGAGATGGAGCAGCTGCACGGGAAATGCTGCTACCTGAACGAAAGAAGTAAACAGGTATGCAGCAATACCCAAGAGGTAATGCTGTCTAGGGAAGCAAAGGAGTCAAGGCAGAAGCTGGAATAAGAGGCTCTGGCACCCTGGGAACGAAGTGTGAGTCTGGGACCTGCACCCATAGGAGAAACGGAAACAAAGCCATTCAGAATATTAGAATTATGGGATTCGCACCCAAAGAGGGACTGTCCATGAGAGGACTGCTTGGCAGGAGAGTAAACCAAGCCATTTTGAATTTTGCGAGTCTGGGTCCCTTACCTAAATGATAAGTTCATGAAAGGATAATTGCTTGGAAGGAGAGTAGACCAAGCAGATCTGAATATTGTGAGTGAAGGACTCGCACCCAAAGAGGCACAGTCCATGAGAGGACAATTGTTTGGCAGGAGAGTAAACCAAGCCCTTCTTAATACTTCGAGTCTGGGACCCGCACCCAAAAGGAGAGAAGAATAATTGAGAAGGAATCTCAACTGGAAACACTTGTGTATAGGTGCCGTACACATGACCATATAAGCAGCTTATAATGTGAACTACACACTGACATTTACTTAAGAAAATACAGACCTGAATTGCCGAAAAGGACAACAAGCATTGCAAGAAGGAATCTGGGGGAAAGGATTACAAACCTAGCCTTGGAGTCCTACATTTATGAATATGTCTTTGTTTTCACCAGTTTTGATTGCCCGAGAGACTGGGAACTCGTATTGGTTGGATCTGAAAAGAACACATTACTTTGGGAAGAGATCATCCTTGCACAGTTAGTTTAATTTATTAGTGTTGGAGACAGTGGTGGGCTTTTTAAGACACAACAGTGACAGACTTCATTGTTTTGGACATTCTGACAATTTCCTTCGGCAGGGAAACCCCGTTTTAGGTACAGAGGTATTTTTCCAACCCTTTGTGAATAATAGGTTTCTGCCCAAAAAACATGCCACCATTGTGTCTGAGCCTTTCATCTGCACCCTTACAGACCCTTGCCCTCCCCCTGATTAACGTAACTTCCAAGAAGCTGCCCTAAAATGTCATACCTGCCTGTCAGTCATCCTTCCAGAGCTTGAAGAATGAGCTGTGCCAGTCCCCGTTCTTAAGGTGCAAAGAGTTTATCATACAGACAGACACTTGCGAATTTGGCATTGGTGTAGTGTTAGCACAACTGAACTCTGAGGGGGTAGAACAACCTTATGCGTACCTGAGTAGGTGCTTGACCAAGTGAGTGCACAACTGTGCCACGATTGAAAAGGAGACGTTTACGGTAATTTGGACATTATGCAAGATGAAGCCCTACATCTTTGGGTCTTACTCCACGATCCAAACCAACCACAGACCTCTGAGGTGGCTTGTGGCCATGCAGGGAGAAAACCCCAAGTTACTGCTTTGGGCCATATCCCTACAGGGATTGGACATAGACATCCAACACCAACTGGGGCGCAGCACTCCAATACAGATGGCCTCAGTAGATAGTTTCATGAGAAGGATGAGCTAGACCCATAGAAGGGTGAATTTCAATCTTTCTTGCTGGTGAGTATGTGAGGAATTGCCATCTGGCAAGGGTGCAAAGCACTGGCTTGTTTTCTTTTTATACCTAAAATTATGCAGGTGATATGTTCTCCAAAGGGTTAATATACTAATCAGATCCCTTTGTCGCAACTCCATGCTGGAAGCATAATGTACTTCTGCCCTGCTGCATCAGTAGCTTGATCTGCAGCACCCACTCCGCCCATGGTGCTGAAACGTTCAAAGGTCACAAGATGCCCACTCGACCGCCGCAGTGACGGCAACACTGCAGCACATGGGCAACATATAAATATATTGATTGATTGATTTATTTATAAAGCGCTATGCCCCCTGAACCCAACCTACGATGAACATAAGTACCCCATGATGGTGGCAGGGTTATTTCTAAGAATAAACTGTCCCTTAGTTTAGGAATAGTGCATGGTGATACTTATGTTCATGGCCGCCACAACCCAATTGATACTGCACATGTGTCCAATCCTATGAGTAAGCTCTGCTGTCGAAGGGAATGTGCATTAGGGTCAGATGTGCCAATACTGCCACCCAGCAGGACAGAATCCCGATGACCCATCCTCTTTGATTCTCTTTGTGAGGGACCGTAACCCCCTCTCCCAGAAACCACTGCACATCAGTCTGCAGCCCCAGGCCCAGGTATCAAAGGAGCACACCCATTCAGGAGGCGTAGCCTCCAACCAGGTTGCATGTTTAAAGGTCTTTTGTTGTCAGTAGGAGGTAACGGGGGCTGGAATAGGGTAGTCGGGAGTGCTCTGGACAATGGAAGAAGCCTTCCACCTTCTTGTTTCTCACAGTCTCTTTCCCTTCAAGAGGGCACTTTCTAGTACTGCCAGGAGCAGAGCCTGGTCCCCTAAAACTGGCTAGCTTTAGACCAATCACCTGAGGACTAATGCCTTTAAAAGAAGGGGTATCGCACCCCTTCAACAGAATACCTTCAATTCCTCAAGGATCCTTTAAGGCTGAATAGATGTTCTGGGGACTCTCACCTGAAACTCCCTTTGGGACAGTTGCACTGTCCAAAGCACTCCGCCGGAGTTGAAGGAGGAGCCATCCAAGACAGAAGAAAGATATGTCCCCTCACCACTTCTAGGGACTATCAGGAGTGACCAGTGCTGTGGACCAAGAACAACCAATCTGCAACGGATCTTCTGTGCCAGAAGAGCAGACCCAGAAGGGGAGCATCCTGTCCTTGGGCCCTTTGCGAAGGCCTTACAGCAACCCGGAAGGCCAGACCAGCCGAAGCTCCCTGTTCACCCGAACTGAACCGGTCGCTCTGTGTTCCCTGCATCCTGATCGAGAGCGAAAGCGCTGGCATCTGCAGTCCACCAACCAGCCAAATGATTGCACTGCATCTCAATCGGCCCAACACAGAATCGTGTCCTAGCAGAGCCTGTCGACTGCCAGGCCCAAAGCATTTGCTCAACGCTGGAAACCAAACCTAATCTCTGGAGGGTCACTCGCCGATCCTACCCAGAGTTTGCCACACGGCCTGGCCCAGCTAGCCCAAGAGCTGCTGTCTCATTGCTTACACCTCGACGCTCCCTTCATCAACACTTCACGGCCACTGCCCGCTGACTCGACCCGCTGGAGCATCACTCGCTGACCTCTGCCAGCGGCTAAATCCTGATTCTGCGGTGCCATTGTTGAAATGTTTTTGGAACCGCCCGACCTGCAGCACTTGAGCCGCTGCAGTTCCACCACACCGAGCACCAGCAATCGACCCTGCTTCTACGCTTGCTTGCTCCCAGGGCATCCGCAATCGTATGTGCCTGGCTGAGCCTGCTCAGCTTGCATCAATGGTTCAACCTGAGTCTGATGCGTCAGCCCACCAAGAACTGAGTTCAGGTATTGTGATATTGATCAGCCCAACCCGGTCCTCTTGGGCCCTACAGACTGGCTAGGTCACAATCGTCCCTGTCTTTGCCGAAGATATGGTTTTTGGTGGTTTGTTTGTTTTGTTTGTTTTAGTATTTATAATGCGAGCCAAACCTGAGGGTATTAGGGCGCAAAAGGCATAAAGAGGGTTGTTCAGCTTTGCTGAACATTGCTGTAAAGTATCTGTAAATTAAATGAACTTACATTAAATGACATCTCCATCTGTAAATTACATTACATTAAATTACATTGCTGTAAAGTATGATACATTTTATACACATTATGGCGAGAAACATCAAGGAGCAGTTATATACAATATGTACAGGCAGGGGGCAAATGGTGTGAGCAGAGTGTAGTAAAGTGTCAGATGCCATATTCCTTAATCCAGTGGATGAGGTTGGATCTAAAGCGTAGCTAGGGTAGGTCTTCCTTTAAGGTAGGTGGGAGTGGGTTCAGTCTTGGGCAGGTTTTACCGGGAAGCTACTTCCACCCGTCTTCATGCGTTTAACTCTGGGCACTATTAGAAGGTTAGTGTTAGCTGTTCTCGAGGGGCAGTTGGCGGATTGTCTCGAGAATCTGCCAGTGAGGTATTGTGGGGCGGCTTGGTGTAGGCATTTGTGTGTCAGGGAGGCTGTTTTGAGGAAAATGTTATCTTTTATGGAGAGCCAGTTGTTGGATCTTCTAAGGTTGGATATGTGGGCTTTCTTGGGAATATTTAGGGCTGCTCTCTGGGCATCATTTTGGAAGATCTGGATCTTATTGGTAATGTATTTGTTACTCCCTACATATAACGCATAATCCAATTGGACAAGACAAGGGCTCGTGCTAGGGTGATGCAGTTATTAGATGAAAGGAAAGGCTTGGCTGCTCTGATTAGTTTGCAAGTATAGGCGGTAGATGAGGCCATGGAGTTTACTTGTTTTTTGAAGGTTAGAGTAGAGTCTAGATAGAACCCAAGGGTTTTGATTTCCTTGGCTACTGTGATGTTGTTAGTCTCCAACTCCCTCAGGGTCAGCCGCTTCTAGAAGCAACGAGCTGGGGGTAGATCTCTCTCCGCGGCAGGGGCCTCCCTCTGGAACAGCCTTCCTGCTTCCTGAAACTTGAGGAGAACCATCTCTGGTTCCGGAAGCACCTCAAAACCTTCCTCTTTGCTTCTGCTTTCTCTCTCCCTCTCCCCTGCTAAATTATTCACTGTAACTGCACCTGATCTGCAACTGGGCCACTTTCACCGACCTCGGTCCTTGGCCCAGCCACTCTCCACTTGCACTGCCTCCCTGGCAACCCCTGCACTGTGGGACTGTCTCTGTATCCCTACAACCCCCCCTTCCCATCACTTGTCTGCACTTACCTTGCACTTGCCACCAGCTGGCCCTATTTATTTATTTATTTTTATTCTACTTACTTACTGTACTGCACTTCCCCCCCTCCCCTTCCCCTTGCACTTTTTCCCTTCCCCCCACCCCTGCACTTGCGCGATCTAAATGATACCTGGCCTAGTAGGATCGTTGTCTGTCTTCCCCTTGTTCCCCCCTCCCTGCCTCGTCGCGCCTTGAAACACTTGTGTATAGGCGCGTTACAAATGCCATATCATATTATATCATTTTCTATTATGAAGTTCGCGTAGAGATGGCCTAGTTTGTTGAGGTTGGCAGTGGTGCCGAAATTGAGGAGTTCCGTTTTGTCATCATTTAGGCATATACCATGAGATGCCATCCATACCTGGATGATGAGGTACACTCTATTCACAAAGGCCAAATCCTTGTTGTAGTCTCCCGTCAATGGGATGAGGATCTGTGTATCATCCGCATAGTTAGTGTACCTTACCTCCCACCCCTTGAACTGAGCTCGAAGTGCTACTTTATCCAGTCTGTCGCATCTTCCCTATCTTTCCTCTGGTGTGGGTGTGTGTACCATATTCTCTTTTCGTTCTACTTGCAGATGGTGGGTTTTATTAAAGTGTTTATTTTTTTATAGAACCTTGATTGGATATTCCCCTTATTTTGAACTGTGACACTGTGTTGTTTGCGTCACTCCTGGTTCACCTTCACACCCTTCTTAGCAGTATAGTCTGCCCTCAGCCTGCCTTACCACAAAAGGCAAAGGAGGTATATCTCTTAACTGTCCCTGTTTTACTTTTATTATTACGTTGTGTTTTGATTTGTACAATTGTGAGGGCTGAACAAGCCATTTTGTTATTGCTCAAGCCTGTACTCCTGCGGTGCAGAATCCGATTCATCACAGTTTTAAACTCCATAGACCATAGAACTGACAGCTGGCAGAGAAACGACAATGGTTTCTGCTCCAATCATTTTTTCAACATTTTGCACAAGAGAAAGGAAAAAAAGGACATGCTGACAACTTTCATAATTTTAAAAGGGGAATTAGTAAAACATTTTTGTTATTGATTGCCCATATTTACAATTACAACATGTTTGCCTTGTTTATCTGGGGAACCCGTAGCTGCAGGGCCATTGCCCTCAAATAGGTGTGTGAAGATTTCATTTAGCCATAACTATCTTCATAAAATATATCCTAATGTATCTCATCCTCTTTCACAATGTTCGTGTACAAAGGGGTCTTCTGAGGCCTCTAACAGAATCTCTAACTGCACATTGCTCACAGCTGGCTGTATTTCCTTGTTAAAGATATCCTCATCCCGGTGGCGCTGTGGAGCAGCCCAAGATGGCTGCTTAGCCTTTGAGCTCCGTGTGGGCTTGGCGGACATCTGCCTGCATCTGCGGCCATAACGTACGATTTGCTCCCATATCTACATGGCTGCTGCCCGTCATCATTGTGCTGCAGTCGGAGAAATACCGGCTCTCCTCCGACCCTGGAAACCCCAAAGCGAGCCTTTGGCTGGGGCGGCCCTCGCCCTCGCGGGGACCGCGGCGCTGGCCTGACTCCCACCCCCTCCTTTCAGCGGCCCGGCGCACGCTACAGAGGCGCGAGACGCGACCTGGCTCCTGTGCACCCTATCCATCCCTCTGGGTGCCACGCTGGGTGGACTGTGGCCCGATAGGGACCCCGTGGCTGCGTGGCCGACTGCGGCTGCCCCCCCTGGGCGAGCCGCTTCATCGGGGACCTGCTGCTGGGGCCGTTGCGGGAGCGCGCCCCGGCCCCCACTCTACATCCAGCTGTGGGCCTCCGCCGCTGACCCCTGCGGGGTGGTTGGGCCCCGGACCGTCGTGGAGCGCCATCCCCTCGAGGTGAGGAGCAGTGGGGGGGCCCCACTCTGTGCGGCAGGGATGCCTGCATCCTTCTGCCCCCGCTGCTGGCCTATCGCCCTCCCGAGTCCTTGGGGTTGCAGAGCTCCCTGTTATTGCCCAGCGGATCCTGTCTCACGCACCCTGGGGGTGGGTAGCCCATCTTGGAGGACTTGTACTAGGCCCGTGGGCCCCACGGCGCGGGCTCTGCCTCATCTCCCAACCGCATATCACCGTGGAGACTGACCTCCTGGCTCCCCCTTTGAGACTATTGTATGGTGACTGGGCTTCTGGTGGGGCGGCTGTTGGCGGGTCAGATCCCGCTCTTTCACTGGTGCCGTGGTGCGGCCCCCCATGATTTGACCCTTACGGCGGCCGGCCCTGGGGTCCCGGAACCTTCTCTCTGACTGCTCCACGCTAACATCTCAGCTAAGGTCGGCCCGCCCGTGCCCCTACCGGGTCCTGCCTCCATCTCAGCTGGGGACACACCGAGATCTACTCCCTGTCCCCCTGGCCGGGGGACCACGCTCTTTCCCTCGGGGGTAGCGCCATCGGCCTGTGTAGCCCCTTGAGCCAAAACAACAATGCCAAGCAAGATCAAGGGGACCCCCAAGAGGGGAGCCATGGAAAGATTCGCCAAAGCTGTCCCGAGGGGAGAGGTGGAACGGGACTCGCCCATACAGGAGGAACTGGAGGTTGACCACCACCCCACTTCCGCACCCCCTGATCTGACTAAGCTCACGGAATCGATGGCCAAAAACTTTGCTTCTTTTCACGAGAAATTAGATGACATCAACGCTAATGTCGCCTCTTTAAAAACACAGGCGGGGACCAGAATTACCGACGCTGAAAATCGGATATCTACTAATGAGGACGAAATACATGCGCTGCAGGACACTGTTGCCTCTCTGTCGCGTGATATTCGTAGTGTGAGAGCGAAGTGTGACGACCTCGAATCGCGCTCTCGCAGAAATAATCTACGTATTATAGGAGTCCCTGAAAATGCTCTTAAGATGCGCATGGAAGACGCTGTGGAATCCCTGCTTAAGGATCTTTTGGGCAACCCAGCCCTGTCCCCATACTTTACCGTTGAGCGCGCTCACCGTGCTCTGTCACCGAGGCCCAAGCCAGGCGACATCCCTAGGCCCATTATAGCCAGGATTCTCAACTATCGGGACAGAGACCTTATCCTCCGCCTGTCGCGGGAGAAGGGAGACCTGCGCCTTGAATCACATACGATAAGGATCTTGGATCTTCCCGGACTTCTCAATAGCGGTACAGCAGGAGAGGCGCCAGTTCATTGGAGTCAAGAAGCTGCTTAGAGAACGAAATGTTCCGTATGCTATCCTATTCCCAGCACGCCTCAAAATCACACATAATGGGAAATTATATTTCTTTACTGTCCCGGCGGAGGCAGTGAAATTCATTGAGGCGCACCTGCCACTTCCCAACCCAACGGGGTCCCTTGCCAATGAGGGGTGAGTCGGCGAAATACAATCCGGAAGCTATTTCTCCATTTCTCTCTATCCAGTAAATCCGAGAGTCGAAACGTGTATATGGCAACAACGTACTGCAAACCCATCGAATCAGGCTCCCCCAGCGCCCGAGCGAACTGAGACTAGATTCGAATACTGCGGACAATGCTCTCCCTAATTCCCGGGGCGCCGTACTGAATTTGAACCCTAGACTCTTCCTCAACTTTGTTTCGTCCGCAAAGCTCAGCTGGTTATGGAGTCCTGTCTTGAGATCCGCCTGTCGCAGAACTTACCCTTGACAGCGCTGCTGTCCTACATGGTACTCTAAAAGCCGCCCACACGGCAACAGCACACCTCACTGCAATTGCAATGTTCTTGGTTTATTGGTTGTCACTGCTTGTGTGCCCCTGTTGGGCACGGAAAGGGCTGTATCCCTGTTGGATCTCGCCCTCCGTCCTCTACCTCTTGGGGAGAGTCGGATTATTTGGTGACACCTACACAGGGGTGTGGGGGATCTACACTGCAAGTTGGGGGTGGGCAGTGAGGGCGGGGGGTGGCATGGTTGGGGATTGGGGAAATGTTATAAGAAAAGCCAGTGGCGGGCTGGCAGACCGCGACACAACGGGTCAGTCGTATACGAGATGGCTCAATCTCGTATTTGAATTATGGCAGCAGTGGTGGGATGTACATTGAAACTTCTGAGACGCACACAACTGTGTCCTTTACGAGCACTCCGAGATTGGGGGACCAGGTGACTCCAGAGTTAGTGGCATACATTGATGGTCATACGTGCGGGTGTCACCTAGTCGGCGTGCGCTCTCAGTGGGCTCCTGGTTTAGGGGTATTAGTATGCAGAGCGCTAAGATGCCGGTAACCATAATGTCGTGGAATGTCCGGGTAATTATACCAAGGGTCGCAGGATCATATAATACGCCAGCAGGCACGGCTGCAAGGTACTGCTACTGCAGGAGACGCACTCCACTGGCCCGCTGGCAAAGAGCATTGCGCCTACTTGGGGACCCCACAGATACTCTGAAATGTTGCTCTTAACTTATGACTATTTCTCGCTGTTTATGAGCATTCCTGTACGCTGTAGTTTTTCTTACATTATTTCATATCTGACCTGATGTGTGCGTATGTCATCTGCCGCTGCCAGCAAAAATAAAAGTTTTAAAAATTTTTTTAAAAAAACGATATTCTCATCCCCATAGCATCTTTACCAAAAATGAGGCACAGACAACAGTCTGTAAAGTTTTAAGAACATTTATCCCTCTGTCACAAGCAACCTTGTCCATCCCTAGAGAGCTTTGCCGTTGATGGCAAACATTTGTTTAGCCATTTTCTGTCAGTCTTAGGTCTCATACTTTTTGGTGGATTATATGATGATGTCTTGTAATTGTAGAGGTGAGAGTATGGTTAAAACGAGAAATCCACTGTGTTCAATTGTGTTTTAATGCAACACAGACCCTTACAACACCTCCTCACACATATCCCCAGCAGAAGCTGCTGCTCGGTCTTCAGATATGGTTCGGCCTGGATCCCCTAGAGACCGCTGACTGGACTTCGGACATGACCAGGTACACCAGCTGGCACAGATGTTTTCCCCACGTACTGTGCCATGTGGGGACAGGGGATGACCATAATACCCTGAGTTTTAGGGTGAAAAAAACAAAAGAAATTCCAAAAATAAAAATTCAAAAAATATATTAAAGAAGAAATAGCTAAAAAGAAATTTAAAACACAGTTGATACAAAAGAATACATAAAAAAAGTTTTATTGATTTTGCAATATTGCATGATTACAGTTTTTGAAACTCCTGCCACCCCCCTCCAGCCTTCCCTCGGTGGTGTACATTGATTCTTCGGCCGGGGTGCGTAACGTTTTTACATGATGTCCAAAATTCTGATGTTGTGCAAGCACTATTGTAGCATATAGTCACTTTGCAGGTGATCTAGAATATGTCCTCAGTCTTTCCTAAAAGCTTTTGGTGATCTTTGAAGTTTACATGTCATCCATTCGAGCGACACGAATCGTCACACTTTCTGTAACCAGTCGTAGATCGTGGGCGGGGTTTTTTGTTTCCATTGTTGGGCAATCTTCAGCCAGGCCGCTATTAACATGATCATCACTCCCCTCTTTTATGTTTTCGTGTGGGACCCCTGACCTGGTTCCCACATTCCTGCCATCTATAACCTATTCCGAAGTAGGTCCGTTCCCTGCACCATTTCACCAACTTGGGATTTCACCTCCTCCCAGAACTGCTGAAGGTTCGGACAACTCCCAAATATGCCTCCAGTCCCCCTTGATGGGGCATCCTCACCAGCACATGTCGCGAGTAGACGGGTACATTACATGGAGTCTTTACGGGGTGAAGTACCACTGCAATATAACTTTCAGCCGCATCTCTCTCACCTGTATTGAGCACGTTAGCTTGGGGATTATGCTCCATACGTATTCCCATTGTTTCCTAGTGATGGGTTCGCCCAGTGTTCTTTCCCAGCGTCTCATATCATTCCACTGTATTTCTTCCCCTTGATCGTTCAGGAATTTGTAGAGATTAGAGAATATCTTTTTAGAGCCTGTGTCTGTTGTCATGTAGGTTTCGAACTGTGTCAGTTGTCTTGTGGTTGCTTCTATAATGGGGATCTGGGGGGTGATCCAGTACTTTAGTTGGGTATATTTAAATTCATCTCTGTCCGTTATCCCTAGAGCCTGCTTGCATTCCTGGTATGTCATTTTTGTTTGACCTCTGTACATATCTCTGATCTTGCAGCAACCTGCCTGCACCCAGTTAATGTACATGTTCTGTTTCATCCCCAGCTGAAAGTCCGGATTCCCGAACATCGGGGTGAACGGGGATGGTAATGTCGTTAGAGCCCCTCTTTTGACCGCGTTGTCCCAGGCCCCAGTCCGAACTTCCACGATTTCACTTATCTTGGTATTGTAATGTCTGTAGTGTTTTTTTAGACATAGTAGGTTCGAGAGAGGGGAGCCCGCCACTGTCCTGTCTTGTATGGCCCAGATGTGTTGGGGTGAGTGCGCCAACCATTCCCTTATTATACTCAATTGTGCTGACTCATAATATCTCCGAAAGTGGGGGTGGCCTAGTCTGTCTTGCCTTTTCTGTGCTGTTAATGTTGACATTGATCTCCTAGTGGGCTTGTTTTTCCATATAGAGGTGCATACCAATTTATTCAGTGACCTAAAGAACGATTTCGGGATCTTTACTGGGAGCGTTTGGAAGTAGTAGAGTAGTTTCGGTAACACTTTCATTTTTATAGCGATCAGTCTCCCCCAAAGTGAAATGTTTATGGGGTTCCACTTTGCTAGATCTGCTTTTAGATTTGCCAGGAGTTTAGGGTAGTTAGCGTTGTACATCTGCCCAATTGAGGATGTTAGTTTGATCCCCAAGTATGTGATACCTTCTGTAGAGTTGTTTAATTGTGTGGATTGGGTCAGTCTATCTACTGTCACTGAGTCTTCAGTTAGGTTTAGTATTTCTGACTTTTGTTTGTTAATTTTCAAACCTGAGATGGAGCCAAATGGGTCTATTTCATTTATCAGCACCGGCAGGGATTGTTCTGGGGTGGTCAATGCTATTAGCATGTTGTCCGAGAAGGGCATAGTTTTATGCTCCCCCCCTCTCCTCCTATTACTATCCCCTTCACCAGTTGTGTTTCCCGAATCTGAATCAGAAGTGGTTTTAAAAATATAGCGTATAAGCCCGGCGCGCAAAGGGCATCGTTTGTTGTGGATCGAAGGAGCTGTTAAGCTGTGGCTGCGACCCCTCTTCACCCCTCTTCACCCCCCTCACCTGCCCTCTGACAGCCGTTGGAGGATTTGAGGTGCCTGCCTGCGAGGAGAGGGTCGTGCAGGCTCGAGCGCTGTTGCGCTAGTTGGCTCCGCCCCCTGCCTGCCCTCCATGACGACATCAGGAAGTGCTATAAGACCTGCCTCCGGACACCCTTGCGGCGCTAAGCCCGGCGCGCAAAGGGCATCGTTTGTTGTGGATCGAAGGAGCTGTTAAGCTGTGGCTGCTGGCAGTGGCGGTACAGGTACTGCTTGGACACCAGTTGCGGGAACTTACTGCGCCGAGAGATAACGAAGATCCCTTCGAGAGAATGAAGTCAATCCCGGTCTCAAAGGGTACGCAAGGAACAGGATTAAGAACACGACTGCAGGTAAGAGAGAGATTCGCTTCACTCCCAGAAATAAATGGGAGCCCGGAGCAAACCCTGAGAACTACGATGCTAAAACAAAGCCGACTACCATTTGGTATTGACAAAAGGAAAAGCTTATCAGTAGGAGACAATCAATCAAATATGGAAAAATCGCCCTCACAGTTGGCGGGAAAAGGTGATAAGCTGTGGTTGGCACCCAACTCTCCAGATCTACCTATGGCATGTACCATCTCCACGGAAAGAGAAACCATAAAAATGCTTTCCCCATCAACATTTCCATGCCAGGTAGAGGTAGTATCAAAGAAGAATTCTGAGAGGGATGTAGCAGGACAAAGCATTCTGGAATCCAATGAAATAGCTGAAATAGCAATAGAGGATATTTGCGAGGAGATAGTAACTCCACCTGAAGAAGTGCCAGCAGGTAAGAACTCTAACTCCATACAGGAGAAGGAGACAACAAAATTAAACCTACTATCAATTAATCCACTTGAAAACATGGTAGGAAATCAGATGACGCTACAAACAGAGGACGAGGCCCTCGGAACAGTTTATAAAGATGGGATAGGAGTGAACCTCAGTGAATCAGTAATTCAAGAAACTCTGGACAGAAGTCTAGAAAACCCTACAAGGCCAATAATGGCAGAACTTACTTCGGGCATGACTAGTATTGTTCATAGCCAGCAAACAATAGAAACATCATGGGATCAAGTTGACAAATGGGATATGCTGGATTTGGGACAGGTCGAAGACGCTCTGAAGGACTCGATAAACCAGAATAAAAATACTGACACCAGAAGGCTATCGATGATAGTGAAAGAGCCCATAGACATTTTCCAATCATATAGGGAAGAAGGAATTAGTCCCACAAAGGAAAAGGAGAATCGATCCGTAAATTCCCTAAATGAAATAAATAAAGGAGCTTTTACATATGACTACGACATAGCTTCCACTAATCCCCGCCTGGGAGGGCAGAGGCCGTTAGAAAGATCGAACAACAACAGAACAGTAGATACCGCACCGGCTAGCCTAAGTAATCTATCTTTGGCAGATAAAATTATGCAAGACATCACTACACTGACGGATAAAATAGGAAGAGAAAAAAGGAGTTTTTGCTTGATCAATGAAAAATTGGCTGCGTTAGATAAAGAACAGCTTGAGAATACCGCCATACCTCCTTTTGGGCATCAGGAAAGGATAACAACTGTGAAAGAAACTCATCCGCCACTTTGGGACGGGAGAAATAAAACTCTGCCAGTGGCTAGGGTGAATAAAGGCGTGGAAAACGCACAAGTAAGGAAGGATCATACGGGAAGCAATCTAGCCAGCTGCTTAATCTTGGATGAGGAAAACAGGCCTACAGAAGACATATGGAATAAACAAATTCTAAGGACAATAACTGAGGCCTGTAAAATTGAAAGAGAAAAAGACTTGCATCACATTGAAAAAGTGGTTATGTCCTCGCTAACTATAACAATAGCCCCTTTTCTCAAACTATATGAGGCAATTAAAGATTCGGTACAAGAGGTAACTATCACCAACTCTCAAATAAAAGAGAATCATGTAAATATGACCTTGGCCCTACAGAGTTTAAATGAAAGAACAAACAAAGAAGCTGAACTAACTCAAATTTGGCAATCTCGCCTTAGTGATCTAGCTAGGCGAGACGCGACTGATAAATCTGTGCTAATGGAGGCAGTCTTAGAAGACTGTAAATGGATGAGAAGCACCCACAAATATAATAACCAAAGGAATAAGGAGGATTGTACGGATATAAAACTTAAAGAAGGCAAAGGACCAATGAAATTGAAAAAGGATGCACCAAATCTCCCAAATCTAAAGGAGCAACACCAAGAAGAAGTGACCTCGATGCCGACTGGGATAAAGGAGACTAATAAACCGACCTCTGTAAATTTGGAACGATTCTCCTTTGCCATATTTGCAGGGGCAACACCGAAGGATCCGACCAACCGAAATGGTAAGGAGACTGTAAGTGCATTAAATGAAAAAGGGAAAAAAACTAAAAACGAACCCCTTAAACGCAAAGTAAATGGTTCAAGAGCCTTTTTGAGAAACTTGAGAACTCCACCAAGAAGAGAGAACTCACATTGTGCTAAGAAACCTAGAAGAGAGATGAGTATGAGTGGACATGTAGAGACCGAGGGACTAAAAGATCAAGAAAAGGTGTTAAGGGAAAAAAGCAGGGAGGATCCAGAACAGCAAGCAAATTTGAGTGATCTCATCGAGTTGTTGGAATCCGATAGTGAGAAGGAGGACTGGGATAGCATAAGTATCTCGGATTGGCAAACTTTAGACAATTGGGAAACAGTAGATCTAACCCAAAAATCCAAGGAAGATCTGAAACCAAAGCCCCACAAGAAAATCGCCCAAGAAAACATCTGGGAAAAAGAAAGAAAACAGGGCTCAAAGGAAACTGAAGTGGACTCTGACCAGGAATCTATTATATTTAAGACATTGGAACAAAGAAGAAAAGAAATGACGAACAAGGGGAGGTTGGGGAAAAAAATCCGGAATAACCCCTGTCTTAAAGAACCAACTGATAAGGAAAAAAAAAAGGACATTGAAGTCAAGAAAAGGAAAGTGCTACCACTAAAATCACCCCCGAAGAAATCCATTCTACCCAAAGGACATCATCTAAAATTAGAAACAGCTGCAAATGGACCAAGAAGGGTGATCTTAAATAGAAGATACGTGGTGGAGCTTTGTAAGCAAGCCCTGTCACCAAGGACGATATCAACGGAAGATATAAAAATAGTGGAATTCCCAAAGGAACACAGGCTAGACCAAGTCATCTTGCACTTGTCATCTAAAAACACAAAGCAGAAACTTTTGGATGTGTCAGACACATTAAGGAAAAAAGGGTTCCTATTAGAAAACTTGGGCGAGGAATCTAGACAATTAAAAGATAAAGCCCATACAGAACAAAGAAAGGAGACAATGAACGAAAACCCAGTAAGAACTAGATTAGCAATTCCGGGTGAAAATTTGAAGAAAAACAATGAAAACATGAAGAAAGAGAGAGAATCTGAGGAGTACGAGTCTTTATTAACTAAAAAGAGTGAGGAGATATTGAAAACCCTGAAGTTCACAGTGGATAACTCGGAAAACTTAAGGAGAGATATGAACAAACCTCCGATTATCTACCTGAAGTAGATAATCGGAGAAAGGAATGGGCCTGGATGCCTTGAATTCCAAGAAGAAACAATAGAGTACGGAGAAAGAGAAAAACCGGATCCTTTGTGCGTCATGGAATACAAGAGGTTTCAAACAGCTGCTCTCTAGTAAATGTGATTTCCTGACCCAATATGACTTCATCTCAATACAAGAATCATGGCTACGTAATACCCCTATATGTGAGGGCTATGAAGTCTACACAAACCCGGCTAGAAAGGGGCCAAAGGGTAGACCGTTTGGAGGCCTCTTGATACTTAAGAAACTGGAATGTCCACTAAAAGTAAGGGAACATCTGACACCAAACCCTTATGTACAAATCCTGAAAGTAACATCTGAAGTGGAACGCCCAAAAATCCCGAAAGAAATGGTCCTGATCAATGTCTACTGGAGTGAGAACATGCAGGGTCAGACGAACTTCATAAAGTCAATCACGGAGATAATTGATCAGTCCATGATGGAGGAAAATGGCCAGCTGATAATACTAAATGGAGATCTGAATATCAAAATCCTAAATAAAGAAGGTAAGATCAAAGCAACTGAACACCTGCTAGGAAAAGAAAAGGTATGGATGCAAGAAATGAGAATCCGTGAGATGAAGATGTTAAATGGCCAGACTAAGGGAGATCTCCAAGGGGCTAATACATGGCACAGTGGGAAATCAGGTGCTTGCTTAGACTATTGCTTTGTGGGAGGAAACATGTTGGATCGGATACTTTCTTTTACAGTAAAAAAACAAACGAGTAGCGACCACTGCCTGTTAGCAACTGAACTCATCTGGGAAATAAGGACCAATAAAGGAACGGAAAGAACAATGGAAACTGAGGCTACAGGGGGAAGAAACCGTTTGAGAATTAAAAATCGGGCAATCCCGAATCTAATATTAGGATATAAAAAAGCGATAAACAACAATGAAGAGATAGTGGACTACAAATGGCTGTTGGAAGCCCATGAGATTAAGTATGATCCAACTAAAAAAAAGAACATTAAAAAAAAACATGTGTATGATGAACAACTAGTGTTAAGAAGGAAACAATATAGGTCAGAAATGAGACTCATAAAAAGGAAAAATGGCCCGGAAAGACTCGAACTCCAGAGAAAATGTCAACAATCCTATAAAAATTGGCTGAGACAAACTCGGTATCTAAGACTGCAGAGGGATGCGGAAAAAATGATAGCAGCCATATCGACAAACAACGCTAGAAGTACTTGGGACTTACTTAACGACAGAGAGCACAATCAATCTGCCGTAGGTATCAATCAAGTCTCAGAAGACAAATGGTTCGAACACTACACTGCCCTCTTTGAAGGCGAAAGCCAGGAAAAAACCATAAAAGAGATCTCGGACTCAACTCCCTGGGCCTTGAACTTTGACAAGGATGATATCCGAACCCTGATAAAAAAACTTAGTACCTCAAGAGCAGCTGGTCCAGATGGCATTTCAAACAAATTACTAAAAGAAAACTGTGAGTCCTGGACGGATCTAATATATATACTATTTCAACAAATCATGAAAACCAAACAAATGCCAGCCACATGGACGGAGGCCTATATAGTACCGATATATAAGAAGGGAGATCGGGAAAACCCTAGGAACTATAGGCCCGTAGCACTCCTAGACTCAATCGGTAAGCTATTTGCATCATTGCTACTGAGAGATCTAAAAAAATGGGCCACCGAGGCGAAAATCCTAGATGAAAGACAATCAGCCTTTGTAAGTGGAGTTGGCACTGCCTTGAATCTTTTTTTGATCAATCTATTAAAGGCAAAGACACTAGCCGGGAAAAAAAAACTTTATCTTGCATTTATTGACCTCGAACAAGCTTTCGACGGAATCAATAGAGAGCTCTTGTGGTCAAAGTTGAGAAATTGGGGATGCCCAAAGGATCTGCTTGAAGCTATTCAAACATTATACACTGATACCTCAATTAAAGTCCAAATTACAAGCAATGGGGGACTCTCGCGGAGGATTAGAACCTTTAGAGGAATCAAGCAGGGCTGTGCAGTATCTCCATTCCTCTTTGTCCTGTATATGGCCGATATGAATATAGCTCAGGAGAAGATTCGTGCATTTCCGCCGAAAATAAATGGAAAAGAAATACCTTGGATGCTGTACGCCGATGATGTGGTATTCATCGATCAAACACCAATAGGCCTACAACGACGGATTGAGTCCTTTAACAACTACTTAAAAGAAAATAGCATGAAGATGAAAATTAAAAAATCCATGATCTTAACAATGGAATCTAGTCGGGGCAGAAGACAGTCTGGAAAAACCATATGATGGTCATTAGAAAACCAGAAGTTGGAAGAAGTAGAAATGACACTCTACCTGGGGATAATGATGAACAAAAACTGTAACGAACAGGCGCACTACTCACTGATCCGGGAAAAACTAGTGGGTCTGACAAATCAAGGGATTTGTTTACATCGCAGATATGGAAAGTTTTCTTTTACTCCAATTGTGACTTTTTACAAGCAAAAAGTGGTGGCAGTCATCACTTATGGAACAGAAGCACTCTTAGCCCTAAGATGGGAGGTTTGGAATCTCTGTGAAGCGTATTTTTGGCGTAAAATTTTGCGCCTACCAACCTCACTACCTGTGGAGCTCATTAGAACTGAGCTCAGACTCCAATCAATAAACTCTGTCGTACTTTGGAAAACCCTATCTTTATATCGAAAGTGCATTTTGGATATACCACCTAAACCATTTGAAATCCTAGCCCGGACGAACATCCTGAATGAAGACAAAATGCTTAATGATTGGAAAAGCAGATGTAAGGCTCAGTTAGAGCAAGTAAATCTGGAGGAGGATACCCTAAAGAATAACCCGGACAAAGCAAAAAGAGTTATTCAGGAAAAAGATTGGGAGGAAACCCAGGAACAAAGACTGAGAAGAAATCTATGTCATAACATCATCTGGGAAAGAAAAGGCTTGAACAACTTACCGCCATATCTGTTGAACTTTCCAACTGAGCACTACCGAGACTTGCTGCTGCGTTGTAGACTCAACATTTGGAATAGCAGAGAAGTAAAATGGAAAAGAAGACTAATTGACAGAACAGCTGCATATTGTCGGTTCTGTAAACGGAAGGACCAACTGGAAACGATAAGACATGTTATGTTAATTTGTCCAGCTTTAAAAAGCAAAAGAGAGATCTGTATGGGAAATTACGTATTAAATATCACCCAGGATACGGAAGAACAATATTGGGAAAGAATTCTCACTGTGGAAAAAACTGGCAAAACTCTCGATGCATTGAAATTTGTTGAAATGTTGAACTTGAATCAAGAGGAGATCAGTAAGAGAACGGTACGAATAGGTTTAGATACTTAAGTATCTAACTACCCTGACTGATCACACCTTGAGTTAATGGAGCAGTGGATCATAAGATAACAGAGAGGCTAGGACAATGACTGGGCAATCATTACCTGATGACAATTGGACTTAAGGAAGTTTTTTTTTTTTTTTTTTTTTTTTTTTATTAAAAAAAAGGAACAATGTTTTCATGAAAGGGAAAAAAAAAAAAGGATGTAATGTTTAAGGTTTAACTATACTTAACCAATAAAACAAAAAAAAAAAAAAAAAATAGCGTATATTGAAGGTGAAAGTGGGCATCCCTGTTTGGTGCCTCTACTCAAGGACACCGGCCATGACAGGGTTCCATTCAGGGCTATCCGCAACAGTGGTGAGTTCTAGTTAGCTTCGATCATTTGCAGATAGTTCGCCCCAAATCCCATGTATTCCATGGTGTTGAAGAGTTGTGTCCACACCACCCTGTCAGCTTTCTCTGCGTCTAGGGACACCA
This sequence comes from Ambystoma mexicanum, assembly GCF_040938575.1. NCBI lineage: Eukaryota > Metazoa > Chordata > Amphibia > Caudata > Ambystomatidae > Ambystoma > Ambystoma mexicanum. Next base: position 1,382,735,996 of record NC_090929.1, on the reverse strand, counting down.
GGATAGCTGGGGCGTGGGTCAGTTCAGCTTTTTCGATTTAAATGACTCACCCTGCGAATGTTGTCTGAAGTTTGTCTTGTGTGTTTGAATCCCGATTGGTCTGGGCCTATGAGTGTCGGAAGCAGTTGAGTGAGCCTCTCTGACAGAATTTTTGCGTATAGTTTTAGATTAATTAGGGCTATTCGGCGTTATGACCCCGGGAGTGATGGGGTCCTTTCCCTGTTTAGGGAATACCACCAGTCTGGCTTTGTTCATTGAATTGACTATGTTCCCTTTTATCTTGAAGGTGTTCAACTGTTTGGTTAGATTTGGTGCTAGTACGTCTTGGAATTTCCTATAAAAAATGTCTGTGTACCCATCTGGGCCCAGTGCCCTGTTTCTTGGAAGTTTTTTAATTGCACTGAGAACTTCCTCAACCTGTATGTCCCCATCTAGCATCATCTTATCGGAGTCTGAGATTTGGGGGAGATTGAGTTTCTCTAGGTATTCCTTCTGTCTGTCTTCCTGTGGTGCATCTGACTTGTAAAGTGTCTGGTAGTAGTCCCTTAGTATTTCCCCCATATGCACATTAGATGTCCTGACTTGGACTTGCTTGTCTTGTAATTTCATTATCAATATCCTCCGCCCCTTTTCCCGTAATTGTCTTGCCAGTAGTTTATCCGCCTTGTTGGCGCTGATATAGTAGTGGTGTTTTAGGTGTACGAGCGCTATTTCCGCTTTTTTGCTTTGTATCATTCCCAGTTTGCCTTGAACATGTTTTCAGGGCTAGTTTTGCTTTCCTATTGGGGTTGTTTGCTACCTCATTTTGTAGCCATTTCCGTTTCCCCTCTAGTTCTTCCTCCCACCTGTTTCACTGTTTGTCTCTTTGTGTTTTTATAGCCATCAGGTCGCCCGCAATACCGCTTTGAAGGTGTCCCATACAATGTCTTGTGGAGTTTCACCCGTGTCATTATTGGAGAAGTAATGTTCGATTTTTTTTTTTTTATTTTATTTTTTTTTTTATATCTTCAACTACAAGCTGATCTTTTAATATGTCCATTAGGAATTTCCATGTCCAGATCCTTCCCGCATCGTGTGTATGTTAAATGTTGCCGTAATTGGAGCGTGATCCGAGAGGGTGATTGGTCCTAATTCAATGTTGTCCACCTTTCACACTAGACCTGTTGTTGCCCAGATGTAGTCTATTCTAGACTGGGAGTTGTGAACATGTGAGAAGTGGATGAAGCCCGGTCTTTCCCCGCTTATGGATCGCCAAATGTCGTGGAGTGCTACTGTTTCGAATGTCCTTTTCAGGGCTTTTGAGGGAGCGTTTGTCCCTAGTTGTGACTTTGAGCTTCTATCCAGCCTGGGATCCCACGCTAAGTTAAGGTCTCCCTCTAGTATAATCTACCCTGTGGCAAATCCCTCTGGTGTCGTCAGTACCCCTTTTATGTAGTTGTCCTGCCCTGTGTTGGGGGCATATATCGAGGCTCGTGTCAATGTCTATATCCTATGCTGACGTTGAGGAAGAGGTAGCACCCCTCCTTGTCAGCTAGGGAGTTCTCGAACCGTGCATTTAACCTGCCTTGTAGGGTGATCAGGGCTCCCGCTCTTTTCCCCCGCATTCGCTGGTTTATTTGGGTTGCCCCTCTGATCTTAACATGGCTCCTGTCTGCTTTCTTAATGTGTTTTTCTTGGTACATTAGGATGTCTGTTTTCATTCTCCAAGCCTGTCGTTCTAGTTTTTTCTCTTGATCGGGGTGTTCATCCCCTGCACATTATGTGTTAAGATTTTCACTGAAGTTGAGATCCTGCTAGCCGTATCCCGGTCTTTTAACCCTGAGTCCCCTACGACCCCTCCTACCACTTTTTCTCTTTTCTTCACCATGTACCCAGAGTCCCCCGCCCCAGTCTCCCTTACCCCACCCCCTGAGGAGGGGCCAGGTTCCTAGAAGCGCACTGACAAATTGTCCCTCGTGACTGGCCCCCAAACGACCTCAGAATCAACTTGTGGGGGATCCTAAATGCCATTAGGGATTCCAAAGTTGCCCTCCATCGTCCTCCCCCTGGGCCTCGAAGTTACTGATCCTGGGTGGATCCCACCCTCTTGTCATGGTGTGGTCACCTCTATATTCTTACTTGTACAGTTTCTGTATTTGTTTGACTTTCATTTTTTTCTTCCACCGGACTCCTTTTCACCACGGTCTTCCAGCCCTGTGTTTTTCCTGGGCCTTTTTTTCACCCATGTGTCTGTTCCTGGTCCTCTTCGTCTTCTTGGTGCAAGTTTAGGATCTGTTCACCTTCCTCGCATGTCGTGATCCTATGTTGCCGCCCCTCCCATGTAAACAGGAGCCTGAATGGGAACGTCCATTTGTATCTTACTTGGTTGTTCCTAAGTGCTGGACCACTGGACTCTTCGCTTCTGGAGCATGGATTGTGCAAGGTCTTGATATAGTTGTACTTCTTTTCCGAGCACTCTCAGTGGTCACTTTCTTCTCGCCTTTTTCAGGATTAGCTTTTTTTGGCCATACACCGTCACTGCTGATAGCACCGCCCTTGGTCGTGACCCTGGCCCGACTGATCTCCTTGGGCCTACTCATTGCAGTCGACGTGGACTGGAGATTCAGAGGCCCTTGCCAGAACTTTCGAGAATAATTGGAGGACCGTGTTGGTCAGATCTTTGTCGTCCACCCAATCTGGTAGGTTTTTTATTTTAATATTGGATCTTCATGATCTGTTTTCCAAATCTTCACATTGGATTTTTAAGTTGCTGGATAGGCGAGATAGGTGTTTTAGCACATCATCTGATTTTTGGGTATCGTCCCCCATGTATTGAACCACTTTTTCCAATGTGTCGGTTCTTTCCTCCAGTTTCGCAATGTTTATTTTTACTTCCTGTAGGGATTGTTTTATGTCCTCTGTCAGTGTTTGGAATTGTTCATGGAAGAAGAGTAGGAATTGGCTTTGGAATTCTTTGAAGCAATTTTGCATGTCCTCTTTTGTCATTGTTTTCTTTCCCTTTGCTTCCCACTGTGAGGGAGTGTCTCGATTGGACTACCCCCCTCACTCCCCCCCATTACGTTGCCCTTGTGTTGTCCGTGCTCCACAGCTGCTTTAAGATTTTAGGTTGCTTCTCTTGGGGAGATTGATGTGTTGAGGTTGGGGTTTTCATTCTGGATTTGGACATACATGCTGATGCTGTGGTATTGCTTTTGTATCACTCCCCGTGGCTTGCATTGAGTTGTGATATAGACTAGTTAGAGCTGGCTCTTTGGCGTGTTCCCCCCTTTGTACGTCCCTGATGTATTAGTTGGTGTTTGTTAGTTGTCTGGCTTCTTCCCCTTCCCCTCTCCTGTCCTGCTCTTTGGGGGTCGGGGGGTTCTCAAGTTTATTTTCACTGCCCTCTGCATTGGGGGTCTAGCATGATGTTGCTTCCTTTGCCTTGTTAATTATATGTTGCCCCTTAGTATTCCTTATTGCTTCTGGGGCCCCCGTGTGATATGCTATGATATGGCATTTATAACAAGCCTGTACACAAGTGTTTTGAGGTGCACCATGACAAGAGGGTGGGGTTTGGCAGTTGTTTCTTTGTGTTTGGGGGGGCTGCTGTGTCCCTGAAGCAGATGAGGGTTAGTGCTATGACCTTTCTTCCACGTGCCGGCTTCCCCTTTGCTTGATGCTGGAGGCCCTTTTTGTTCCTTGTCCCCTCTGCATATATTGGCCTCTCAGCTTCTACTTGTTCTGCTGTGACCCTCCCACTGCCGGTACTCATGTTGCCTCCGAGTCACGCCTAAGGGGGTTGCCCCTTGCCGGATATTATCTCGGGCTTACTGCTGCTGCTGTTTCCTTCCCCGCGTGTTGGGCTCGGAAGAGTGCACCTTGCACTCGGTTCTGTTGGGAGCTCGTTGTCCTTCCTCCCTGGCGTGGCGCTGCTGTGACGGCAGGCGTTTCCACCTTCTCATAGCTGTGCCTGTGGCTTGCTGAGGCAGCAGGCATTTTTGGCTTCTCGCCGATGTGTCGTTGGCTCCCGGGTTGCCTTGGTGGCACTGATGCTTCTTACTGCGAGGCACCGCTCTTTCGATGCTCTCAGCTCGCAGGTCTGTCTTGACCTACGGGCACTTCCACTTGGTTGACGCTGAGTACGGTGCCCCCCCCTGGCTGGATCCCTCACCTCCGATGGTGTATTTTCCTCCTTTTGCTTTTACGTCCCCGGGTAGGGGTTTGGGCTGGCACACTCTATCCCTTCTTCAGTGCCCTTACTTTCGCCCACTGTCTCTGCTCGCAGCCCGCTTGGGGGCCTCTGTCACCCTGGACCCATGTTGCGGTCGAGTCTGACTCCGGTCTTCACTGCACGGGTGTACCCTGAAGGCTCTCGCCTAGAGCAAAGGTGTCCACCTCTTATTTCAATTACTGCTCCGTGGGGGTGTGCATCATCAACGGAATAACTTCTTTGTTGTTCTTATTGGCGCAGCCCGGCGGGGGAGAGCCATCTGCACACACCCTCCTCTGCCGGCCACCATCTTGGAATCGCCTAAAAGAATACATTTAATAACAAATACTCAAAAATGAAATGTAAATTAAATTAAAATGTTTAATATGAAATAGTGATCAAAAAGAAATGACTAAGGTTGTGGACTCATAACCTAAAGTCAACTCCAAGTGGACCACCTTCTGCTTCTGATGAAAGGTGTACTACTCACACATCTAGCAATTGTTAAGAGCATGCAGTGCCTTATGTTTAGATGGTTAAGGGCTCCTGAGGTTGATTGTTTCACCTCCAAGTGAACTTTTCAATGCTGTTAATTTGCCTGCATGGACTCAGACTCACTGGATAATCGTCTTGGACTTTGAGCATGTGAGGGTCCTAGTCCTATCCAAACAGCCAAGTCGTTTCTGTTTAAAATACCTCATGATGCTGAGTCTGTAAAATTCTTGTTTCATTCACAGGTGCAGGGTGGCTTGGTTTTTCAGCTAAAATTCTGGCTATTTATTCCTTCCTCAATCACTGAGTGTGACTGCCTACTTCCTGAAGTTTGAAAATGGCATGTTGGGCTTGTAGAGCTAAAGTATGTATATGTTACGATGACCAGACACCTTATAATTCAGAAGCAGTAGAGGAGCAAATTCCTGAGATTTTGTCACTGGTCTCTAAAAAAACATGCAGTTTATCGTGAAACTGTTCTTTTTTTATTTTATACTGTTCTTTTTTTTTTAGGTCTCATACACATGTGCAAAAACAATGCTATTTATGTATCTGCCATCCAGATGAATCCATGCAAGTTGTGTCTGATGGTCATCGGTGCCTTCAAGAAATTCAAATGGGAATGTTTTTGTTTCAGAACCCTATTATTAGTAGTCATTTTGCAGCACTGATGTCCAAGAATTTGGAGGTTTTGTTCGGACAGTTTTTCTGAAGTCTTTCCAAAGGACTCTATCAAACAATACCTAGGGCAGCACAGATCTCCATCTCTTAGTACAGGCATGTACTACGCAGTAAAGTGGTAGCTATGGCAGAGCAGCCAGGATTATTTTAGGAGGGTGAGACGGCTGTAGGAAGGTACAAAGAACCTGTAGCATACATGTGGCGTAAAGAAACACTTATACATACATTGATGTATTGATGTATTGTACAAATATAGGTTTATTTTATATATATATATTTCTGAGGCTTGTGGAATCTGCTTAGATCACATGCTGTGCATAGGCCAACATCTAGTGGAAGCTGTGGAGTATTAGTTTGTTTTTCGAAACTCGAAAATGGGCGTCGACACAGGGCGTGCCAGTGATACTATCCCTAGTGTGACGTCCACTGTACTCATGATCCCTCAAGCGTGTAGGACCCTCAGATTGTTTTTTTCCGCCATACTCGACGGAAGCATTCCGCGGAGTTCCCTGGCTTTCAGCCATATTTTGCTAAATATAATATTTCCCCGTTTCTTCCACTCCCACGTCGAGTCATCAAAGTTCGAAGCTCGATGCCGGCCCGGAGAAGAAACAACCATCGAGAGCTGCACGACGGACTTTGGGCCTCGGAAGGCCTTTGGCCTCGGCCCGGGCCTTGGAAGGCCTTTGGCCTCGGCCCTGCAAGTAGGGAGAGTGGGGGGTGGAAACATACTCTACACTCATATATATATTTTCTACACTCACTAGCCCGCTGCCACAGGGTGCGTATCGAGGGTACCCCTTTCAAATTCTGCCCCAATTGCAACCGCAAGTATCCTTGGGTTGACCAACACGCCACCTGTAACCTCTGCTTGCCGAGGGACCTTGCTGAGGGACCACCCCGAGGCGAACTGTAGAGCGTGTAGCCGGTTCAAGGCTAAGACACTAAAGGACCGCTCGACCAAACGTTGGGCCCACCACGCCACGCAACGCAAGGCCATGGAAGCGGAGGGCACCTTCATTGATGGCAGCAACGCCGTACTTTCGGGCGGCGAGGCGTCGAAAGACACCCAAGCGCAAGTCCCGACCTCGGAAGGCTGTCCGGCAGGGCAGTTATGGGGAACACACCCGGCGACACGAGCGCTACCCACACCACTTCCACAGCTAAACACTCGAAGTCCAACCGAGACTCGACGCGCAGGTCGAGTTCTCGGAAAGAGGCACACAAAGAGCCATCCACCGAATCGGTGTCTTCTGGGCGTTCTCGGTCAAGATCGACTCACGACACCAGGCAACCATCCACAGGTGCCAAAAGTGCCTCACTCACCACCAAAGTCATGGACGTATGCTCGTCAGAAGACGAAGCCGACCGCCAGCCACAGGCCGCTCACCAGGAGTCGGCGTCAGCAGACCGTTCGGTAGCTGCTTCCGAATCCCGACGCCCTCACTCTAAGGAAAGGGACACTACCCCCGAATCTCGACGCCAGGCGTCGAAAAGCTCTGAGAGGGTGAAAACACCAGGGAAACACTCTTCCACTCATGGGGAAGTGGGGGAAACAGCAGAAGAAACCATCTCACCCTTCTTCTGCATCACAGTTACATAAAGACAGTTCTAAGTCTTCTGATAAACAGCTAACCAAGACCCCTGCAAAAGCCCATAGGTCCAGTCAAGTCATAGAAGGGGAACCCTCTCAAGAAAGGGTCATTCCCAGCTCAAAGAAATGGACCAGTGAGGATATAGACAGGGTTATGTCTAGAATGTCCTCCCTAGCAGACTTCTACTCCAAGAACCCAGAACACTTCCTCACGGTGCTACTCCCTCAGGGTCTAGGGACCCGCAGCCCCCTGGTAAGAAACCTCGGTTTGAGACCCCAATGCAAGGGCGGTCTTCAGACCCTTTTTACATCCAGCCTTACACCCAGTATAGTGAGGATCCAGTACAGGATGAGGATCCAGACTTGGTAACGTTGGACGACCAAACTGGGGTGGACTATTATGGGGATGACGAGGAGGAAGATGACCCAGAAGTCTACAGAATAGACTCCCCGGTAGGCAAAGAACGTCAAGTTACCGACTCTCCAGTCAACAACCAGCCCCTCCTAAATGACGACTTGACTAGAGCAGCAGAACACTTCCGCATAGACACTCAGGGGGCACAGGAGGAGAGGGACTTTGCTGAGGAACTAGTAGGAGAAAAGAAACCCATTGCTCAGGCCATTCCAATTCTCAAGTCCATCCAACGGAGAATTAATCCTTCCCTTCTCAATCCTAACGTCACCAGGGCAGTAAACCCCAGAATCGAGAAATTGTTCAGGGCAGCCCAGTCAGACGTGCTTTACATTAGGGGGCAACTGAAGCCTGACTCCCTGGTCACTAATACCCGGAAGAGGGCGGGAACGCCTCTATCATCATCTGAGGCTCCCCCCGACAAGGAGAGCAAGAAAATCTACGGGTTGGGAAGGAAGGTAGCCTCCAACTCTGCTTACCAGGCAAGGATTGCCAACTCCACCACTCTGCTGGCTAGTTACAACTGCCACCAGTGGGAGCAAGTAGCTGCCCTCATCGACTCCGCACCGGAACCTTTAAAGGGCCAGTTGGCCCACGTTGCGTCAGAGGGGAGAGCCGTGTCCGGTTGCATCCTTAAGGCAACCTTTGATGCCGCAGATAACGCTGGCAGGCTAATAGCAGAGAGCACTGCCATTAAGAGGCATGCTTGCTTAAGACAGTCAGGGTTTAAACCCGAGAGACAAGCATCCTTAATCGACATGCCGGTGGAGCCTAATCTACTGTTTGTCAAAGCCGTAGAGGACGCATTAAAGAATGCCAAAGATGAGTATGAGACTCTGAAATCCCTGGGACAGTTGACCAACAAGCCCCCTAATCAAAGACGCAATAGTAATTTTCGTCGTCCATGCGGCCAAAATTCAGAGGCTCCAACTATTCACAGGGACAGGGTACATCATGGGGTAACAACCAGCAGTCTACCCAGAGTTACAGCAGAGGAAACAAGAGGGGCCGTGGTAAGGGTAGAGGCAGCCCCAGCAGAGGTGGCACGCCTCCCGCTAAACAGTGACACTGCGCTCAGGGTCCCTTCTCACGTATCCCCACTAGGGGGACGCGTTTCCTACTTCACCCAAGCTTGGCAAGGGATCACATCAGACAGATGGGTGCTATCCACAGTGTCCGCAGGATACTGCATAGAACTGCTCGAGCATCCCCGAAACCACCCTCCACGTCAAAAAGTACATTCCTTAGACCACCAGAAGATTCTCCTCAAGGAGATCGTCAATCTTCTAGCAAAGGACGCGATAGAACTCGTCCCGGGCAACCAGGTAAACAAGGGTATTTATTCAACTTACTTCTTTGTGCCAAAAAGAGATCTGACAATGCGCCCAGTATTAGACTTACGCCCTGCAAACAAGTATGTCAAGCCCCAAAAGTTTTGCATGACTACTCTCCAAGAGGTAATCCCCCTCTAAAAAAAGGGGGATTACATGGCAACATTGGATATGAAAGATGCCTATTTTCATATTTCCATGTTCCCAGCGCACAGAAGATTCTTGCGTTTCAAGGTGGACAGTCAACACTACCAGTTCAATGTGCTGCCCTTCGGTATAGCCTCAGCTCCAAGGGTATTCACCAACGTACTGCCGTTGGCGGCGGCACACCTGCGCTGGGGCAATCCCGGTGTACCCTTACCTGGACGACTGGCTCATCACGGGGGAGACACCAGTAATTTGCAGGTCAAACATTCAAAGAACGATTGATCCCCTCTTCGAATTGGGTTTCTCCATAAACAAGAAAAAATCAAGTCTGGTGCCAAGCACCTCCAAACAGTTCTTAGGAGCTGTCTTAGACACTCAAGAGGGGTTGGCCTTTCCATCAGAGGAAAGAATTCAGAATCTACTACTGCAAATTCCTTTTTACAAGCCCGGTCGCCAGATAAGGGTGCGCAAAACGATGTGTTTGCTAGGCATGATGGCGTCATGTATTTACCTGGTCCCCCAAGCGCGCCTGCGACCCATGCAAGAATGGTTGGCGAAACAATGGTCTCAGGCAAATGGTCAGTGGGACGATCTACTGGTCGTTTCACCAACACTTGTTCAAAGTCTTCACTGATGTACAAGAGAGAACCTGTCAAAGGGGAAACCCTTCTACGATCCAGAAGTACAGGCTGTAGTCACTACAGACGCATCCCTGTCAGGGTGGGGAGCACACTTCCTCCAACACACAGCTCAGGGTCTCTGGTTTCACACAGTAGCCAAGAATCATATCAATCTGCTAGAGCTTCTGGCAGTATTCAGAGCGCTTCAGGCGTTCAAACCCCACCTGTTGAACCTGTCAGTTCAGAGCCTGACAGACAGCACAACAGCGATGTTTTACGTAAACAAACAGGGAGGGACTCGTTCGCCAATTCTGTCCAAGCTTGCCCAGAAAATTTAGGGATGGGCACTCGGATGGAACATTTACCTGTCATCTCAACATGTTCCAGGGGATCTCAATTCACTAGTGGACGCTTTAAGCAGAGATCCTCTACTCAAAGAAGTCGTAGAAGACATCTTCTCACAGTGGGGTTTCCCCACTACAGACCTATTTGCCACAAGCGAAAACAGGCAATGCCCAGAATTCGCATCCAGGTGCCCCCAGCCAGACTCCAAGGGGAACGCCCTGTGGATGAACTGGTCAGGAATGTTTGCCTACGCTTTTCCACCAACCCCTCTCATTAGGAAAGTGGTCAACAAGATGCACAGGGAATCGATGACGCTCATCCTAGTTGCTCCCATGTGGGCGAGGCAACCGCGGTTCCCACACCTACGCAGACTAGCGGTGTGCGAGCCCATCAGGCTCCCGTGCTGGTACAACCTACTGTCCCAGCATCAAGGACGAACAGTGCACCCTCAACCCACCTCAATGAACCTGACAGCATGGCTCCTGAAGTCATAGAGATTGGACATCTCAACTTACCACATAGATGTATTGACATCCTAAAGGAATCTAGGAAACCTAACACGAAGCACTGTTACTTTGATAAATGGAAAAGATTTGTTATCTGGTGCCAGAATAAGCAAATCAACCCAGTTGATTGCACTCCTTCCAATATTGTCGCTTACATGCTCCACCTGCTGGATGCAGGCCTGGTATTTAACTCAATAAAGGTACATCTGACAGCGCTGTGAGCCTACACCACTTCCCACAACAAGGTTTCGTGGTGGAAAGTACCAGTGGTTAAGCCTTCATGGAAGTGGTAAAGAGACTCCACCATCCAATTTCAAACCCACCACCTGGTTGGGACCCTAATGTGGTGCTTGCTAAGCTCATGGGCCCACCATTTGAACCCATGCATAAAGCCAGTCTCAAACACCTGACCTATAAAACTGCCTTCTTAGTAGCCATTACATCCATAAGAAGGGTCAGTGAAATTCAGGCTCTGTCAATGCAGGATCCTTTCTTCACTGTTCATAAGGATAAACTGGTTCTACGAACACACCCTAGGTTCTCATCTAAGTTTATTTCTAAATTCCACGTTAACCAGTACATTGAGCTTCCGGCCTTCTTCCAAGAACCCAAAAGCTCTGCTGAGGTGAAACTACACACTCTAGATGTGCGAAGAGTGGTCCTCTACTATGTAGACAAGACCAAACTGCTAAGGAAAACAGACCAACTGTTTGTCTCCGTAGCTACAGGGAGAGAAGGAGATCGCGTCTCTAAAGGTGCCATCTCCAAATGGATAGTCAATTGTATCCAACTATGTTACTCCCTTTCTGAAAAGACTCTGCCTTTTACGCCAAGAGCCCACTCTACAAGAGGCATTGGGGCCACTCTGGCTTTCATTGCAAATGTACCCCTTGACACCATTTGCAAAGCAGCTACTTGGAGCTCTATTCACACTTTTACTCAGCACTACTGCATTGACACTCATTCCAAGACAGATACTGAAGTGGGTCAAGCGGTTCTAAGAAATCTGTTTGCTCATGACACTTCTCACATCCCACCTTCTTCTTCTAACACTGCTTGCTAATCTATGCACAGCATGTGATTTAAGCAGATTCCACAAGCCTCAGAAGGGATACATTACTCACTGTAATCGTATTTCTGATGCTTGTATCTGCTTAGATTCACATGCGACCCGCCCTTCCTCCCCTCTGAGAGAAGGCGCATGGATGCTTGTAGTCTTATCTTCCTATCTATCTGTTTGGATAATCTGTACTCGCGCTACTCCTCATGCTACCTCATGTCAGAAAAAATACAATCTGAGGGTCCTACATGCGTGAGGGATCATGGGTACAGTGGACGTCACACTAGGGATAGTATTACTGGAACGCCCTGTGTCGACGCTCATTTTCGTGTTTCGAAAAACCAACTGTAATACTCTGCAGCTTCCACTAGATGTCGACTTATGCACAACATATGAATCTAAGCAGATACAAGCATCAGAAATACGATTACAGTGAGTAATGTATCATATATATAATTCTGATGTTTGTTAATCTGCTTAGAATCACATGCTGTGCATAGTCCGACATCCAGTGGTCACTGCGGAGTATTGCATTTTGTTTTTCGTAGTCGAAAAGGGGACGTCGACAAGGCCTGTCTGTAACACTATCCCTATAGTGACGTGCGGTGTACCCACAATCCCTCACGCGTCGAGGTCCCTCAGATTGTTTTTTTCCCGCCCAGATGTTGGTCACCTTTACGCAGAGCTCCTCGAAGAGACATTGTAAATTCATTTACTCAACCCTTGGTCGTTCTTTATTAATATCCATTACATAGATCCCTCCCTCGACGTAGCTGAGAAGCTGTTTCCTCTGCCGATCAAGAATTTCGACGGCAGAGACGAGTCGGAGGAGATCCTTTGGCGCTGCCGAAAACGTGGCCTGGCCTCACCGGCCATAACACAGTAGGGAGAGTGGGGTTGTGGGACATTTCTTGTTTCCCTCTGAGAATGCCTTTCCCCTTCCTTTCCCTCAGGGTTGTTATCACAACTAAATATTTCCCCGGTTATGTAGAGGACACCCTTTAGGTTTTGCCCGCGGTGCAAGGGCAAGTTCACCTGGAAAGACAAGCATAAACGGTGTAACCGTTGCTTGCCCCTCGATCACAAGGAGGACTGTTGCGTGGCTTGTCAGATTCTTAAGCCTAAGACTTTAAAGGACCGCAAGATCAAGAGGTGGGCGGCCTACGCCATGTCGAGGTCCGATTCCTCACCCGTCGCGGCCGCCGCAGATAGTGACGAGGAACCTGATAACCCGACATTCGCTTCGGAAGTCGTACCTGTCCCCGGCCCCTGCTTATGGGGATGAACACCCCGGCAACACTGAAGCACACAAAAGACACTCTCATAAACACACAACCCACGGCTCTTCTTCTTCAAAGACGAAGAAACCATCAGCGCCATCGGAGACGCAGGTTCCACTGGCGTCCCCCTCAGACCGTAAGGTTCTTAAGCCCCACTCGCAACCGCAAATGCGACCAGCGACTGGGCTTTCCATATACAAGGGCGCTACCCCCAAAACCTCCAGACGAAGCACTCCGTCCGAGAGCACCCGTCGAAGTAGAACACGCGAAGTAGAACACGCAACGCCCGTACGTCGAGACCAGAGCCCTCGACAGACAAATTAATTGCTGAGAGCCTGGAAAGGATCGTTTCCACCGATAGCCAGAGACGGACGCCGAAAGATACGTCAAATACCGCTCAGAAGGCTAGAGAAACGCCGAAAAGGCCGGAAGGAAGACAGGAACTTCCCCCTTCATCTAGAGGGACGCCTAGCCTGCCGGAAGGCTTTTCAGACGGCGACGGAGACCTTTCTTCAACATTATGGGAGAGGTCAAAGCGTTTTCAGGCCGAATACCCTATTTCCCCCCCTCCCCCCCATACCGCCAAGGGGTACCTCAGGATTCCCTGGAGAGACTCCAGTTCTGTATGGAGAAGATGGAGAGGTTTATGGAGACCAAAAACCTACCAACACCCAAGAGGGCAAGAGAGGGACCTCAGGAGGACCCCAGGGCTAAATTCCCTAGGTTGTTTAATCCCTCCCAAGAGGATGTAAATTTATATGACCTCACTGGAGAGGACCCCCTCTTCCAGGAGGAGGACGAATTTTTAGGCAGTCCCCATCAGCGTTTTCTGACCCTGATGCCCTAAACCTGTCCCCTCCCAAGGACTCACCCAATAGGAACACGTCACCTATAGACGATCAACCTACATTTAATGCACTACTACGCAAGGCAGCAGCGCATTTCGAAATAGACACTGGGGAGATTTCTCCTGACATTGACTTTGTGGAGAGGGTAATAAAGGAGAAACCCCCTGTCAGCCAAACCATTCCCCTTGCCTCAATAAGAAGACGAATTATCCCTTCACTATCTACCCCCGCGTTGGTCAGAGGGGTCAACCCGAGGATAGAAAAACTATTCAGTCCCTCTCCTTCAGACCTGTTGTACGTCAGGGGCCACTTTGTACCAGACTCCCTAGTAGTAACAAATACAAGAAAAAGAGCCGGGGTCCCGCTGTCAACCAGAGAGGCACCACTAGATAAAGAAGGCAAAAAATGATATGCCCTAGGGAAAAAGATCACAGCCTCTGCTGCTTTTTCCGCAAGGATTGCAAACAACAACTCCTTACTAGCAAGTTACACAGATGCACAATGGAGCAAGCTACGTAAAGACGTCGAGGAGGTGCCAGAACCCCTACGTACACGGCTTCTGGCCACGATTACTGAAGGGACCCTGGTCAACCAAAGCATCATGAAAAACACGCTTGATGCTGCAGAAACGGCTGGCCGTTCCCTAGTACAAGGAATATTCCTCAAACGCCATGTCTGGCTGCGTAATTCGGGGTTTAAACCTGAAACCCAAGCATCTCTAATCAACAAGCCTATAGAAGATGCCAACCTCTTTAGGAAAGCGGTTGATGAGGCACTAGAAACGGCAAAGAAAGAGTTTGACACCATCAAAACCCTAGACCAGATTTCTAGGCCTCCTAACAGACGTGGCTACGGCAATAGGCGCTTTTTTCGAGGCCAACGCCAGCAGCAAAATCATCATCATCAGCAGCGGCAGCAGTACTCTGCAAACAACTGGTCCTCTAACCAAGGTAACAGTGGACAATACAACCAGAGGGGACAAAGCCGTGGCAAAGGGAGAGGTCGGGGTTCCACCCCCAGAGGCACCCACGCCACCAACACTAAATGACTCGAAGATTTGGGTCCCCTCCCATGCAACGCCGGTCGGGGGCAGATTAACATCCTTTCTTCCAGCATGGGAGGGAATAACATCAGACTGCTGGGTACTATCAACCATAGACCGCGGCTACTGTATAGAATTCAACATTTCCCCTACATACAGACCCCCAAGGGGACGACGCATGACACCAGAACACCTTGCCATCCTTCTGCAAGAAGTGGACCAGCTACTGGAAAAAAGGGGCCATAGAGGTCGTGCCTCTATCTCAGGTAACGGAAGGTATTTATTCAGTGTACTTCCTTGTACCCAAAAAGGACTTAACCATGCACCCTGTACTAGATCTACGCCCAGCGAACAAATTTGTCAAACCTCAAGTTTCGTATGGTGACCTTACAGAAAGTGATCCCCCTGCTATCACAAGGAGATTACATGACAACATTGGACATGAAAGATGCATACTTTCATATTTTAATGTTGCCAGCGCACAGGAAATACCTCAGGTTCATGATAGAGGGCAAACACTACCAGTTCAGAGTGCTACCCTTCGGCATAGCATCAGCACCGAGAGTATTCACAAAAGTAATGGCAGTGGCAGCGGCCCACCTGCGCAGGTTGTCCATCCCAGTATACCCTTACCTCGACGATTGGCTCATAACAGGGGATTCTTACGAATCATGCTTCTCAAATACCCAAATGACTGTAGACCTTTTGTTCCAACTGGGCTTCTCCATCAACAAGAAAAAGTCCAGTTTAGACCCCAGCCAAATCAAACAATTCCTAGGGGCTCTAATTCGAACAAAGGACGGCCTCGTCTTCCCCTCCAATGAGAGGGTACAAACATGCTGTTTCAGATCCCTCAATATGTGGCAGGTCGAGAGGTGACGATATGCACAGCAATGCGCTTGCTAGGAATGATGGTGTCATGTATTTATTTGGTACCTCACGCGCGCCTGCGCATGCGCCCAATGCAGGAGTGGCTCAACAGCCAGTGGTGTCAGGCCAGCGGACAATGGGACGATCTAGTGGTGGTCTCGCAGGCCTTGGTTCTCTCGCTAGGGTGGTGGTCGAAGGAAAACCTTGTAATAGGGAAACCATTTTCCACCCCCGCAGTGCAAGCAACTCTAACCACAGACGCATCCCACACAGGATGGGGGGCTCACCTATCCCATCGGACTGCTCACAGAGTATGGACTCCGAGCGTAGCATCCAAGCACATAAACTTACTGGAACTACTGGCCGTGTTCAAGGCACTAAAGGCCTTTCAGGCACACCTACAGGGGAAGACAGTGATGGTCCTCACGGACAGCACCACAGCCATGTACTACCTCAACAAGCAAGGGGGCACTCACTCTCCAGGACTGTCCAAGCTGTCCCAGAACATTTGGAAGTGGGCTCTCAAACACATGTTCCTACTGTCACAACATGTACCAGGGGAACTCAATCTGCTAGCAGACGAACTCAGCAGAGACTTCCCTCTGCCCTCAGAGTACGAATGGCGGTTACATGAAGACATCGTCTTCGACGTTTTCACACAATGGGGATTCCCAGAAATAGACCTGTTCGCAACCCTGGAAAACTCACAATGCCAAGATTACGCCTCAAGTTACCCCCAGAACCAATCCAAGGGGAACGGTCTATCGATTCCATGGTCAGGGAAATTTGTTTACGCTCCCCCCCCCCCGATTCCCCTTCTCAACAAGACTGTGCACAAAATGCACCAGGAACAAGTTACCATGATATTAGTGGCCCCTATGTGGGCCCGGCAGCCATGGTTCGCTCACCTGATGGAGATGTCTCTATCTCCTCCAGTGAAACTCCCCTGCCCGTACAACATGCTGTCACAGGACAAGGGCAGGACACTGCATCCATGCCCTCAGACCATAAACTTAGCAGCCTGGCTCCTGAGATCATAGAATTTGGACATTTACAACTCCCGAAGAGATGCATGGAAATCCTCAGGGAGGCTAGAAAGCCTAACACTCGTCACTGTTATTGTAGCAAATGGAAGAGATTTGTCATCTGGTGTAGAGGAAGAAACATCAACCCTGTTGACTGCTCTCCCACAAAAATTGTTCTGTACCTGACCCATTTACTGGACTCAGGTCTAGTATTCAATTCTATTAAAGTCCATCCAGCGGCACTTTCTGCATACACCACTTCCCAACTTAAAGTGTCATGGTGGAAAGTCCCAGTTATTAAAGCCTTCATGGAGGGGGTAAAGAGAATACACCCTCCGATAGCAAACCCAGCTCCCGGCTGGGACCTAAATGTGGTACTTACCAGGCTTATGGGCTCACCCTTTGAACCCATGCACAAGGCAACTCTTAAAGACCTCACTTTTAAGACTGCCTTCCTAATAGCTATCACCTCCATAAGGAGAGTAAGTGAACTACAGGCTCTTTCTGTTCTAGACCCCTTTGTAACGGTTCACAAAGATAAGGTGGTTCTACGCACACACCCAATGTTTGCACCGAAATTCATCTCGAAATTCCATGTCAACCAGTCAATAGAACTAACAACCTTCTTTCAAAACCCTTCAAATTTGGGAGAAAAAAGCCTGCATACACTTGATGTGCGCAGAGCTGTCATGTTTTATATGGAAAGAACTAGACCACTAAGAAAGACTAATCAGTTCTTTGTCTCGGTGGCAGCAGGAAGAGAGGGAGATGCAGTCTCAAAGTCCACTATATCTAGATGGATTGTTCAATGCATCACTCTGTTACACTCTTGCTAAGAGAGAACTACCCTTCAAGCCAAGAGCACACTCTACTCGAGGCACTGGGGCGTCCGTAGCATTCATTGCCAATGTTCCCCTTGAGTCCATTTGCAAAGCGGCAACCTGGAGATCTGTACACACCTTTACAAAACATTACTGTCTGGATGCCCACTCTAGATCTGATTCCCAGGTGGGACAAGCAGTATTAAGACATCTTTTCTCTACTGTTCCTTCTCACAACCCTCCTCCAACTCCGGGTACTGCTCGCTAGTCTATGCACAGCATGTGATTCTAAGCAGATTAACAAACATCAGAAGACAATGCATTACTTACCGTAAAAGCATTTCTGATGGTTGTATCTGCTTAGATTCACATGCGCCCACCCTTCCTCCCCGCTCGGATGGAAGGAACATAGACATCTTTTTATATATATCTCTCTTTTCTGTACTCACTCAAGTCTAGAAGGCTCCCTCAGGGCAGAAAAAATACAAACAGAGGGACTTCGACGCGTGAGGGATTGTGGGTACACCGCACGTCACTATAGGGATAGTGTTACAGACAAGCCTTGTCGACGTCCCCTTTTCGACTACGAAAAACAAAATGCAATACTCTGCAGTGACCACTGGATGTCGGACTATGCACAGCATGTGAATCTAAGCAGATACAACCATCAGAAATGCTTTTACGGTAAGTAATGCATTGTCATATATATATTTCTGATGTTTGTTAATCTGCTTAGAATCACATGCTGTGCATAGGTCCGACATCCAGTGGTCACTGCGGAGTATTGCATTTTGTTTTTCGTAGTCGAAAAGGGGACGTCGACAAGGCGTGTCTGTAACACTATCCCTATAGTGACGTGCGTTGTACCCACAATCCCTCACGCGTCGAGGTCCCTCAGATTGTTTTTTTCCGCCCAGCTTATGGTCGCCTTACGCGGAGCTCCTAGAGAGACATTGCAAGACACTTACTACGGACCTCGGTCCTTAATTTATACTTATTGTTAAAGATCCCTCCCCTCGACGTTAGCTGTGAAGCTGTTTCTCCGCCGAGCAAGTTTTCGACGGAGGGGAAGAGACGGAGGAGATCCTTCGGCGCTGCCGAACACGTGGCCAGGCCTCGCCGGCCAACATACAGTAGGGAGAGTGGGGGTTCGAACTTTTATCTTCTCCTCGAGAATGTCTTTCTTTCTCCCCTATCTTTCCCTTGGGGTTGTTATCACCAGTTTTTATTGCCTCAGCTATGGAGAGGACACCTTTTAAGTTTTGCCCATGCTGTAGGGGCAAATACACTTGGAAGGACAAACACAAGCTCTGTAATCGTTGCTTGCCCCTCGATCATAAAGAGGACAGCTGCGCGGCCTGTAAGCTCATGAAACCAAGAACTCTTAAAGAACGAAAAGTTAAGAGGTGGGCGGACTACGCTATGTCGAAGTCAGTTTCCTCACCTGCCGCCGCTGTTACAGAAAGTGACGAGGAGGATGATAACTCGACGTCCGTTATGGAAGTCATTAACCCCCAGAAGGAGCGCTCGCGCTCCTCGACGTCCGTCCCCGGCCCCGACGGGCTCGGCTCACGCCCTGCTTATGGGGATGAACACCCCGGCGACAAGGACGCACACAGACCCCATAGGCCTAAGCACACAACCCACGGCTCTTCTTCGTCGAGGACGAAGGATCCATCAGCGCCGAAGGGGACAGGGCACTCCGGCGTCTACCTCAGACCGTAAGGGTCTCAAGCCCCACCCGCAAACGCAGCCGCGACCAGCGATTGGGCTTTCATCTAACACGGGCGCTACCTCAAAAACATCCGACGTAACGCTCCATAGAGCGGCCGTCGAAAAACAACGCGTAACGCAGGCAACGTCGACTCCAGAACCCTCTACTGACGAACTCGTTGTCGAGAGCCTGGCGAGAATTGATTCCGAAGACAAGCGTAAGCGGACGACGAAACAGACGTCGAATACCGCACCAAAAGATATAGAAACGCCGAAAAAGCACAAGAGTAGCCGGCAACTGTGCCCCCTTCATCTAAGGGCACTTCTGAACTACTGGAGGGCTTTTCTGAGGGCGACGGAAACCTTTCGTCGACGTTGTGGGAGCATTCGAAGCGTTTTGAAGGTGAAAACACTGATTTCCCCCCTCTAGACTATTCAGGGGTTCCCCATGAGACCCTTGAAAGACTCCATTCTTGTATGGAAAAAATTGAAAGGTTTTTGGGTAGCCAAAACCCACCCACACCCAAAAGACCAAGAGAATGGACCCAGGATGACCCTAGGGTCAGGATTCCTAGGCTGTTCCCCCTTATACAGACGCATATGACCTCACTGAAGAGGAGCAATACCTCCAGGAAGATGAGGAGTGTTTGGGTGGAGAGGAAGTACATGAGGAAGAGGGGTTTGAAGAAGACCCTTACACTAGTGCAGGAGCTTTTGAAGAAGATACAGCTACCTCACAGCCCTGGCAATCCCCATCAGTGCAGCCTTGGCAATCCCCATCAGTGCACTCACACCCTGATGTCTTTCACCCTTCTCCTCCCAAGGACTCACCTTTTGGAAACACCTCCCCCATAGATGACCAACCTTCACTTAATGCACTATTGCGCAAGGCAGCAGCGCATTTTGAAATAGACACAGGGGAGACTCTTCCGGACATAGACTTTGTAGAAAGAGTTATTAAAGAAAAAGCCCCGGTTAGTCAATCTATTCCGCTCCTGGCTTCTATAAGGAGAAGAATAACTCCTTCCCTTTCCAATCCGGCCTTAGTCAGAGGGGTAAACCCTCGGATAGAAAAGCTCTTCAGCCCTTCGTCCTCTGACCCTTTGTACATCAGGGGACATTCTATTCCGGACTCCCTTGTAGTTACTAATACAAGAAAAAGAACTGGGGTACCACTATCCACTAGTGAGGCACCACCGGACAAAGAGGGCAAGAAGCTCTCTGCACTTGGGAAGAGAATCACGACCTCTTCCGCCTTCTCAACTAGGATTGCAAATAACAATTCCCTACTAGCTAGCTACGCAGATGCACAGTGGAGCAAGCTGCGCAGCGAAGCAGAGGACGCACCAGAACCCCTGCGTTCGCGCCTGCTGGCTATAATCTCAGAGGGAACTCTTGTAAACCAGGGCATCGTAAAGAACTCCTTAGATGCCGCAGAAAACGGCTGGCCGTTCCCTGGTTCAGGGAATACTTCTCAAACACCATGTCTGGTTGCGCAATTCGGGATTTAAGCCGGAAACCCAGGCTTCCCTGATAAATAAGCCCATAGAACAAACACATCTGTTTGGGAAAGCAGTTGATGAAGCCCTAGAACATGCGAAGAAAGAGTTTGATGCCATCAAGACTCTTGACCAAATTTCTAGGCCACCTAACAGACGTAGCTATGGCAATAGACGCTCCTTTCGTGGCCAACGCCAGCAGCAAAGCCAACAGCAATTTTACTCTGCTACCAACTGGCCCTCTAACCAAAGCACCCAGTTCAGTCAAAGAGGCCAACGTCGTGGCAAAGGAAGAGGTCGCGGCTCCAGTCCCAAAGGCCCCACGCCCAATACCAACAAATGACCCGAAGATTCGGGTCCCCTCCCATGCATCACCGGTCGGGGGCCGGCTAACATCGTTCCTTTCAGCATGGGAGGGAATAACGTCAGACCGCTGGGTATTATCCACCATAGCCGACGGATACTGCATCGAATTCAACGGTTCCCTGAAATACAGACCCCCACGGAACCGACGAATGACACCGGAACACCGCACTATTCTTCTTCAAGAAGTAGAAGAGCTACTGAAAAAAGAAGCTATAGAGGCTGTCCCCCTATCTCAGGTAACAGAAGGTATTTATTCAGTGTACTTCCTTGTACCCAAGAAGGATTTAACCATGCGCCCTGTATTAGATCTGCGCCCAGCGAACAAGTTTGTCAAACCCCAAAAGTTTCGTATGGTAACCTTGCAGGAAGTAATCCCACTGTTATCACAGGGGGATTACATGACAACACTAGACATGAAAGATGCATACTTTCATATTTTAATGTTGCCAGCGCACAGAAAATACCTCAGGTTCAAGATAGAGGACAAACGCTACCAGTTCAGAGTACTACCCTTCGGGATAGCATCTGCACCAAGGGTATTCACGAAAGTACTGGCAGTGGCAGCGGCCCACCTGCGCAGGTTATCCATCCCGGTATACCCTTACCTCGACGACTGGCTCATAACAGGGGATTCTTACGAAACATGCTTCTCCAATACCCAAAGGACCGTAGACCTTTTGTCCCAACTGGGCTTCTCCATCAACGAAAAGAAGTCCAGCTTAGACCCCAGCCAAATCAAACAATTCCTAGGAGCTCTAATTCGAACAAAGGACGGCCTCGTCTTCCCCTCCAACGAGAGGGTCCAAAACATGCTGTTTCAAATTCCCAGTTATGTGGCAGGTCGAGAGGTGACGGTACGCAAAGCAATGCGCTTGCTAGGGATGATGGCGTCATGTATTTATTTGGTACCTCACGCGCGCCTGCGCATGCGCCCAATGCAAGAGTGGCTTTACAGCCAGTGGTGTCAGGCCAGCGGACAATGGGACGATCTAGTGGTGGTCTCGCAGGCCTTGGTTCTCTCGCTACGGTGGTGGACAAAGGATAACCTGTTATTGGGGAAAACTTTTGCCACACCCGCAGTGGAAGCCACTCTGACCACAGACGCATCCCTTACAGGATGGGGGGCTCACCTATCCCATCAGACTGCTCACGGACTGTGGACTCCGAGCTTAGCATCCAAGCATATAAACCTGCTGGAACTACTAGCGGTGTTCAAAGCACTGAAAGCCTTTCAGGAACACTTACAAGGAAAGACAGTGATGGTCCTCACAGACAGCACCACAGCCATGTACTACCTCAACAAGCAAGGGGGCACTCACTCTCCAGGACTGTCCAAGCTGTCCCAGAATATATGGAAGTGGGCTCTCAAACACAACATGTTCCTACTATCACAACATGTACCAGGGGAACTCAATCTGCTAGCAGACAAACTCAGCAGAGACTTCCCCCTGCTCAAAGAGTACGAATGGCAATTGCACGAAGACATCGTCTTAGACTTCTTCACGCAATGGGGATTCCCGGAAATAGACCTGTTCGCAACCCTGGAGAACTCACAATGCCAAAGTTACGCCTCCAGGTACCCCCAGAACCAGTCCAAGGGGAACGGTCTGTCGATTCAATGGTCAGGGAAATTTGTTGACGCCTTTCCCCCGACTCCCCTCCTCAACAAGGTGGTGCACAAGATGCACCAGGAGCAGGTTACCATGATACTAGTGGCCCCAATGTGGGCCCGGCAGCCATGGTTCGCTCACTTGATGGAGATGTCTCTATCTCCCCCAATGAAACTTCCCTGCCCGTACAACATGCTGTCACAAGACAAGGGCAGGACTCTGCATCCATGCCCTCAGACCATGAACTTAGCAGCCTGGCTCCTGAGATCATAGAATTTGGACATTTACATCTCCCACAGAGATGTATGGACATCCTCAGGGAAGCCAGAAAACCTAATACTCGCCACTGCTATTCTAGCAAGTGGAAAAGATTTGTCATCTGGTGTAGAGGTAAGAACATCAACCCGATTGACTGCTTTGCCACTAACATTATTCTGTACTTGACCCATTTACTGGATTCAGGTCTAGTGTTTAATTCCATTAAAGTCCACCTAGCGGCACTTTCTGCATACACCACTTCCCAACTTAAAGTGTTGTGGTGGAAGATACCAGTTATCAAGGCCTTCATGGAGGGGGTAAAGAGAATACACCCTCCGATAGCTAACCCAGCTCCCGGATGGGACTTAAACGTGGTACTTTCTAGACTCATGGGCACTCCTTTCGAACCCATGCACAAGGCAACTCTTAAATACCTCACTCTTAAGACTGCTTTCCTAATAGCTATCACCTCCATTAGAAGAGTAAGTGAACTACAGGCTCTTTCTGTACTAGACCCCTTCGTAACAGTTCACAAGGATAAGGTGGTTCTACGCACACACCCAAGGTTTGCACCAAAATTCATCTCGAAATTTCATGTAAACCAGTCTATAGAACTACCAACGTTCTTTCAAAACCCTTCCAGCTTGGGAGAAAAAAGTCTGCATACACTAGATGTACGCAGAGCTGTCATGTTCTACATGGAAAGAACCAGACCACTGAGAAAGACTAATCAGTTCTTTGTCTCTGTGGCAGCAGGAAGAGAAGGAGATGCAGTTTCAAAGTCCACTATATCTAGATGGATTGTTCAATGCATCACTCTCTGTTACACTCTTGCTAAGAGAGAACTACCCTTCAAGCCAAGAGCACATTCCACTCGAGGCACTGGGGCTTCCATAGCGTTCATTGCAAATGTTCCCCTTGAGTCCATCTGCAAAGCGGCTACCTGGAGTTCTGTGCACACCTTTACAAAACACTACTGTCTAGATGCACACTCTAGATCTGATTCCCAGGTGGGACAGGCAGTATTAAGACATCTTTTCTCTACTGTTCCTTCTCATAACCCACCGCCAACTCCGGGTACTGCTCGCTAGTCTATGCACAGAATGTGATTCTAAGCAGATTAACAAACATCAGAAGACAATGCATTACTTACCGTAAAAGCATTTCTGATGGTTGTATCTGCTTAGATTCACATGCGCCCACCCTTCCTCCCCGCTCGGATGGAAGGAACATAGACATCTTTTTATATATATCTCTCTTTTCTGTACTCACTCACGTCTAGAAGGCTCCCTCAGGGCAGAAAAATACAAACAGAGAGACCTCGACGCGTGAGGGATTGTGGGTACAACACACGTCACTATAGGGATAGTGTTTACAGACACGCCTTGTCGACGTCCCCTTTTCGACTACGAAAAACAAAATGCAATGCTCTGCAGTGACCACTGGATGTCGGACCTATGCACAGCATGTGAATCTAAGCAGATACAACCATCAGAAATGCTTTTACGGTAAGTAATGCATTGTCATATTTCTGAGGCTTGTGGAATCTGCTTAGATCACATGCTGTGCATAGGCCGACATCTAGTGGAAGCTGCGGAGTATTACAGTTTGTTTTTCGAAACTCGAAAATGGGCGTCGACACAGGGCGTGCCAGTAATACTATCCCTAGTGTGACGTCCCCTGTACCCATGATCCCTCACGCGTCTAGGACCCTCAGATTGTTTTTTTCCGCCATACTGGTCGGAAGCATTTCGCGGAGTTCCCTGGCCTAAGCCATAATTTTGGCCGAATTTCTACACTCTACGCCGGATCGGAGAGGATTTCGACCGTCGACTGCATGACAGATTTGGGCCTCGAGGCTTCCGTCTCGGCCTGGGCCGCTGGCCTCAGCCCTGCAAGTAGGGAGAGTGGGGTGTGGTCATACTCTACACTCTTGTAATATATAGATACACTTATATATTCCTACATTTACCAGTCCGCTGCCACGAGGTGCATATGGAGGGTACCCCTTTCCAATTCTGCCCCAAGTGCAATCGCAAATACCCTTGGGTCGACAGGCACGCCACGTGCAACCTCTGCTTGCCGAGGGACCACCCCGAGGCAAATTGCAGAGCCTGTAGTAGGTTTAAGCCTAAAACACTTAAGGACCGTTCAATCAAGCGTTGGGCCCACCATGCCAGGCGTCAAGAGGCCATGGCAGCGGAGGGCGCCTTCAGTGATGGCAGCGACGCCGTACTTTCGGACAGCGAGGGCTTTATGGCGTCGAAAGACAGCCTACCGCAAGTCCTCGATCTCTGAAGGTCGACCGGCAGGCCGGCTATGGGGAACACCCCCGGCGACACGAGCGCTTCCCATGACACCTCCACAAAGCACATAAAGTCCAACCGAGACTCGACACGCACGTCGAGTTCTCGGAAAGAGGCACGTAGAGAACTGTCCGAATCGGCGTCCTCTGGGTGCTCTCGATCGCCGCACGACGCCAGGCAAACATCCACTATTGCCAAGAGTGCCTCGCTCCCTAAGGTCACGGAAGTTCGATCGTCAGAAGACGAAGCCGACTTCCACCCTCAGGCCGCACTCCAAGAGTCGGCACCCGCAGACCTAATTACTACAGATCCCGAACCCCTACCTCCACGCTCGAAGGATAGGGTCAAGACCCCCGAACCTCGACGCCAGGCGTCGAAAAGCTCAGAGGGCCCTAAAACACACAGGAAACACTCCTCCAGTCACGGGGAGGGAGGGAAACAAAGGAAGCAGTCTCTACCCACTTCCAAGCCCGTAGAACACTCCACTCCTCAAAAACAGAAAGACTAGTCCAGGTCTTCTGATAACACCAAAATCCCTGCACAGGCTACCAAGTCTAGTCAGGATAAATTTGAAAAACTCCCAGAAAGGGTCATTCCCAGTTCCAGAGAATGGACCATTGTTGACATAGATAGGGTAATGTCAAGAATGTCATCTTTGGCAGATTTTTATGCACAAAACCCAGAGCACTTTCTTGCTTATACTCCCGACGGGTCAGCACCCTCTGGCTCTAAGGATCCTATACCTCCAAGTACAAGGTCCCACTTTGAGACACCAACAGGGTCTTCAGACCCCTTCTACGTCCAGCCCTACTCTCATTACCAGGGAGAGACATCCTTTGTTGAGGATCCAGATTTAGGCATGGTGGAGGAACAAACTGGGACAGGCTAATATGGGGATGATGAGGATCAAGATGAGGAGGAGGAAGACCCCTACAGGGTAGACTCCCCAGTAGAAAGAGAGGCCCCGGTTACCGACTCCCCTGTCGACAATCAGCCGCTCCTGAATGAAGTGATGTCTCGAGCAGCCGAACATTTCCACATTGACACCCAGGGTGCCCAGGAGGAAAGAGACTTTGCAGAAGAGTTAGTGGGGGAGAGGAGGCCTGTTGCTCAGGCCATCCCTATCCTAAAATCTATTCAAAGAAGAATAGACCCGTCACTCCTCAATCCTAACCTCACCAGAGCAGTGAACCCTAGGATTGAAAAACTTTTCAAGGTGGCCCAATCAGACCCACTATATATAAGGGGGCATCTGAAGCCGGACTCCCTGGTTGTTACTAACACCTGTAAGAGGGCTGGAACACCCTTATCGTCCGAGGCTCCTCCCGACAAGGAGAGCAAAAAACTGTACGGGTTAGGCAGGAAAGTGGCCTCCACTTCCGCCTACCAGGCAAGGATTCCCAACTCCACCACCCTGTTGGCCAGCTACAACTGCCATCAGTGGGAAGAGGTCGCGGCACTCATAGACTCCTCACCAGAACCCTTAAAGAGCCAATTGGCACGAGTTTCAGCGGAGGGAAGAGCCGTGTCCGGTTGCATTTTAAAGGCAACCTTTGATGCCGTGGATAACGCCGGCAGATTAATAGCAGAAGGAACTGTTATTAAGAGACACGCTTGGCTACGCCAGTCTGGTTTCAAGGCTGAAACACAAGCGTCATTATTGGACAAACCGGTGGAGCCGGATCTGTTGTTTGGTAAGGCGGTCGAGGACGCACTAAAGAATGCTAAGGACGAGTATGAAACACTCAAATCCCTAGACCAGGTAACCACTAACCCCCCGAATCAGAGAGGGAATGGCAATTTTCGTCGCCCATGCGGCCAAAATTCCCAGAGAGGTTCTAACTATTCCCAGGGGCATGGCACACAGTGGAACAATAATAAACAGCAGTCTACCCAGGGTTACGGCAGGGGTAATAAGAGAGGGCGTGGTAGAGGTAGAGGCAGCCCCGATAAAGGAGGCGGCACGCCTCCACCGAAACAGTGATGCTCCGTTCAGGGTCCCTTCTCGCGCAACCCCAGTAGGGGGACGCATTTCCAACTTCATCCAAGCTTGGGAAGGGATCACATCAGACAGATGGGTGCTCTCAACAGTATCTGCGGGGTAATGTATAGAACTACTAGAGCGTCCCAGAGACCATCCTCCACGACAAAAAATACATTCTTTGGAACACCAGAAGATCCTCCTAGAATAGATTGTCAATCTGCTAGCAAAGGACGCGATAGAACTCGTCCCGGGACACCAGGTAAACAAGGGTATTTATTCAACTTACTTCCTTGTGCCCAAAAAAAAAAATTGACAATGCGCCCAATATTGGACTTACGGCTTGCCAACAAGTATGTCAAGCCCCAAAAGTTTCGCATGACAACTCACCAAGAGGTAATCCCCCTCCTAAAAAAAGGGGGATTACATGGCAACATTGGACATGAAAGATGCCTATTTTCATATTTCCATGTTCCCAGCGCACAGAAAATACTTGCGCTTCAAGGTGGACAGTCGGCACTACCAGTTCAAGGTACTGCCCTTCGGGATAGCTTCGGCCCCAAGGGTATTCACCAAGGTACTGGCGGTGGCGGCAGCACACCTACGCAGGGAGGCAATCCCGGTGTACTCTTACCTGGACGACTGGCTCATCACGGGGGAAACCCCAGTAATTTGCAGAACAAACATTCAAAGGACTATCGACCTCCTCTTCGAATTGGGCTTCTCAATAAACGAGAAAAAGTCAAGTCTAGTGCCAAGCACATCCAAACAATTCTTAGGAGCTATCCTAGATAGTCAAGAGGGGTTGACCTTTCCTTCTGGCGACCTTTCCTTCAGAGGAAAGAATTCGTAATATACTGCTGCAAATTCCGCAATACCAGTCCGGTCGCCAGATAACGGTACGCAAAGCAATGCATTTGCTGGGCATGATGCCGTCATGAATTTACCTGGTCCCCCACGCGCGCCTGCGCATGCGTCCCATGCAGCAATGGTTGGCGAAACAGTGGTCTCAGGCAAGTGGTCAGTGGGACGATCTAGTGGTCGTTTCACCAACACTGGTACAAAGCCTTCTCTGGTGGACAAGAGAGAATCTGTCCAAGGGGAAACCCTTTTGCGATCCCGAGATACAGGCGGTAGTCACAACCGATGCATGGCTGACGGGGTGGGGAGCTCACCATCTCCACCACACAGCTCAGGGTCTCTGGTCTCACGCAGTGGCCAAGAATCACATCAACCTGCTAGAGCTTCTGGCAGTATTCAGAGCGCTTCAAGCTTTCGAACCCTAGCTTTTAAACCTGTCAGTGCAAATCCGGACGGACAGCACTACAGCCATGTTCTCCCTGAACAAACAAGGAGGGACTCGCTCGCCAAATCTGTCCAAGCTTGCCCAGAAAATCTGGATATGGGCACTCAGACGGAACATCTTCCTGTCATCACAACATGTTCCAGGGGATCTCAATTCCCTAGCGGATGCTCTGAGCAGAGACCCCCTCCCAGAGGAACACGAGTGGTGTCTACACAGAGAAGTCGTAGAAGATATCTTCTCTCAGTGGGTTTCCCCACTATAGACCTATTCGCCATAATCGAAAACAGACAATGCCCAGGATTTGCATCCAGGTTCCCCCAACCAGACTCCCAGGGGAACGCCCTGTGGATGAACTGGTCAGGGATGTTTGCGTACGCTTTTCAACAACTCTTATAATCAGGAAGGTGGTCAACAAGATGAACAGAGAATCGATGACGCTCGTCCTGGTTGCTCCCATGTGAGCGAGACAACCTTAGTTCCCACACTTACGCAGCATGGCGGTGTGCGAACCCATCAGATTTCCGAGCTGGTACGTCCTATTGTCCCAGCACCAAGGTCAAACAGTGCACCCTCAACCCAACTCAATGAACCTGGCAGCATGGCTCCTGAGGTCATAGAGTTTGGAAATCTCAAATTACCACAGAGGTGTATGGACATCCTAAAAGAGGCTAGGAAGCCCAACACGAGGCACTGCTACTTTGACAAATGGAAGAGATTCGTAATCTGGTGCCAGAGTAAGCAAGTCAACCCAGTTGATTGCACTCCTTCCACTATAGTTAAGGCCTTCATGGAAGGAGTAAAGAGACTTCACCCTCCTATTTCTAACCCACCTCCAGGATGGGACCTTAATGTGGTGCTATCTAAGCTCATGGGCCCCCCATTCGAGCCCATGATGAGAGCAGTCTCAAACACCTGACTTCTAAAACTGCCTTCTTAGTAGCTATTACCTCTATAAGAAGGGTCAGTGAAATTCAGGCTCTGTCAGTGCAAGATCCCTTCTTTACTGTCCATAAAGATAAACTGGTTTTACGTACACACCCTAGGTTCTCACCTAAGTTTATTTCTAAATTCCATTTAAACCAGTCCATTGAGCTTCCGGCTTTCTTCTAAGTCCCCAAAAGCTCGGCTGAGGTGAAACTACACACACTAGATGTGCGTAGGGCGGTCCTCTACTATGTAAACAAGACCAGACCGCTAAGGAAAACAGATCAGCTGTTTGTCTCCGTAGCCACAGGCAGAGAGGGGGATCGCGTCTCTAAAAGTGCCATCTCTAAGTGGATTGTTAACTGTATCCAACTGTGTTACTCACTTTCTGAAAAGACTCTGCCTTTCACACCTAGGGCCCACTCCACAAGAGGCATTGGGGCCACCCTGGCTTTTATTGCAAATGTACCCCTTGACTCCATTTGCAAAGCAGCTACCTGGAGCTCTATTCACACTTTTACTCAGCACTACTGCATTGACACTCATTCCAAGACAGATACACAAGTGGGACAAGCGGTTCTAAGACATTTATTTGCTCATGAGCCTTCTCACATCCCACCTCCTTCTTCAGGTACTACTCGCTAATCTATGCACAGCATGTGATCTAAGCAGATTCCACAAGCCTCAGAAGGGATACATTACTCACCGTAATCGTATTTCTGATGCTTGTATCTGCTTAGATTCACATGCAACCCTCCCTTCCTCCCCTCTGAGAGAAGGCGCATGGATGCTTGTAGTCTTACCCTTCTACCTTCTATCTGCTTGGACTATCTGTACTCACGCTACTACTCATGCTACCTCATGTCAGAAAAAAACACAATCTGAGGGTCCTAGATGCGTGAGGGATCATGGGTACAGGGGACGTCACACTAGGGATAGTATTACTGGCACGCCCTGTGTCGACGCCCATTTTCGAGTTTCGAAAAACAAACTAATACTCTGCAGCTTATTTTTCAGAAAGATAAGTACTATTAGACGTCAATATAAACACCAACACAATACTTATGGTAAGAAAACCAAAGCAGAACCCCTGTTTAGATTAGCAGTATGCAGTTCAAAGTGAGTACAACCTCAGTAGTAGACTTTTAGAATGGCCCAAGGCAATTCAATGTAAGCAGACCCTATTGGTAGTAACCTATGTTACTTATTCAGTTTCAGGAATAAAATAGTTATACCAACATTACTTTTCAGAATAGTGGCACACAATTCTAAGGTAAGCAATAACTTGTCAGTTACTTTTTTGAATGGTCGTATGCACTTCAAAGAACTCAGTATTACACATTTCGAATGGCAGTAAGCAATTCAAGGTAAGTACACCCCATTGCTAATACACTCCTCCACTTGTTCTACTTCAAAAATATGTATTTATACCAACATCACTTTTCAGAATAGTAGAACACAATTCTAAGGTAAGTAAGAACGTTGTAATACTTTTGAGAAGGGTAATCATCGGTTCTAGGTAAGTAAAACCCAGTGTTACATATGTAGAATGGCAGCAAGCTATTCAAGATGAGTAAAAACCATTATAATTATTCTGTTTTAGGAATATATAAGCACACCAACATTACTTTTTAGAAGAGTTGAACACAATCCAAAGGCAAGTAAATATCTGTGTATACTTTACAGAATGGCAGTAATTAATCCAAAGGTAAGTAAGAACTGTGTAACACTTTGTAACTTATTCTGCTAACACTAACACATAGGAGTAAGTACTTTGCAACACTTATTATATGTGTTTTACAGAGTCCTTATACTTTAGAAGTCCTTTCCTATTCTAGGGCATGAGTGTTCTCAGAGGCAGAAGGGGGACACTGGAGTTCCAGGAGCCAACTGTAGGCAGGGGTTAGATGAAGTGTTCAGGGACTTTGTAGAAGGCTCTCTTCATGCGTTTCAGCGTTAGGCCTGGGCGAACAATATGGGCAAACTCCCAAACACTTGAATCACCACCCTAGACACACAGGAGCGACACAAGACTTTAGAATTACCCCAAGCTACACAGTACCTCAGCAGCGAAGAAGAGCTTGCATGCAGATGGCTTCACAATGCAGGAGCACAGGATCTGGTCTCTGGATTCTTGGTCGTAGTGATGAAAGAAAGGACACTGAATGCAAACTTGCAGCAGCAGTCGACAGGAAAGGCCCTAACAAAGGATTCTCCATTGCTTCTTGTGGCTTTGTGGTTTTGGCGTCCTTTTCAAAGTACCAGATGATGGATGGTTGTCATCTGATCAATTCACCTCTCTATCTCTGTCCAGCACTCCTGTCAGGGTACTTTAATGAGTGGAATCTTGCTTCTGGAGGTCCAGCAAGAGTCCACCAAAGTTTCAGTGAAATCCATTCTTCGGAAGACCATGCACAGCACTCAGGCTCTGAGTCCCAGTGTATTGGCAGTTTGCGCACAGAAAGGTGTTATGGCTCAAAATGCAGGTAGTCTTAATACTGATTGGTCCCACCAGTCTATGGGGCAGAGTCTGTTACAAGGTAGATGGGGTCAGCAAAGGCAGCGGTTACACAGCAGGCATCTCCGGTGGCTGGAAGTAGCTACAGCAGTCTTCTCCACTTCTTCATCATCGGATGGAGCTCCAGTGGTCGTCTTTCTTCAGCTTCCAGATCCAGGATATTTATCCAGGACCCCCCCATTTAGCACACATTCTACATTCAAACTGTGGGGGGTGGCTGTCCTAGGACAGCCAGCCTCCCAGTTTACTGGTTCCAACAGGTATGCCAGAAGACAAACGACTACAGAGGTTCTGCTTCCTCCCTCACTTCCTGTCTTCAAAGACACTCTGGCGCCTCAGTGGGCTCCTCAATGTATTCCCGCCAAAGACAAAATCAAACCAGGACCTCCCTCACCCAGGACGGTAGAAGAAGGACCAAGAAAGAACAGGCACACAAGAAATGGTGAAAACAAGAAGCCACCATTCTAGATGAATGTTGACCCTTCTGTGCATTACTGTGGCTGTAATGACTGCCTGCGAAAGAAATTACACAAAAGTCGGCAGAACACGTCCACTGCCCCCAGCCATTATTATACGTCCACTGCCACCAGCCATAATTATAAGCTTGTCACTGTAACAGAAGCAGTGAGAAAGGGGATACAGTTTAACACTCCCCCCAGCCCCCTGCCACTCCCCGGCACTCTGGTGTGTGCTGGTCTCACAATATAAAATTTTGAGCGGATACAAATATCTCTCTCTACCATTGTACCTTTGAGAACGTGTTCTGCAAGGTAAGTAATGAACAATAACAGAAAAGTTACAGCAAAGGTGAGAAAGGGATTACTATGTATCTACAGCACTCCACATAAGGTGGGGCGTGCTGATCTCCCAGTGGGGTTTGTAGAAAGGCAAAAAATATTGTACCATTGGGAACAGTAGCTCACATAAGGAACCCAAGAGAAAATAAAAAGGGAAGCCCAAGCGGCTCCCCAGCCACACTGCACATAAAGTGCTCTGTGCTGCAATAATAAAATGTAGATGCCCAAAAAGATATAGGAACGTAGAATTCCAAAAAGAAAATTATGGAGAGTCAGAAAATGAAACCCATAAAAAGGGTAAACGAAAGGGTGAGTGGGGAAAAAGGTTCCTATTCACTCAGGAAAATAGAAAAAATCTGCAAGTCGAGCAAAAAGTGCTGGGTGTCTCACATGTGAAGGTGATTTGGCATAGAAATGAAAAATTGTACTTAACAGGCATTCTCTTATTTAAGACGTTACTGTTGTTTGAGCAGCTCTGGCCTGTAATCCTTTTCAAAACTTAAGTCTTGGATGACTATAGCTCAGCGGGTTGAGCGCTGGATGTTGTGATCTGCAGGTTGCAGTTTTGAATCCTGGCAAGGCCAACTCAGCTTTTCATCCATCCGAGGTTGATAAATGACTACTTGCTCCGGTTGGGTGGTTATTGTATGTATATAGCTTCTATGAAAAGGGGTAAGCGCTATATAAATAAGAAATCATTATCATTATGTCACTAGGACAAAGCAGTGCTCTATACTCGCCTCTCCTTTTTTACCAAAAGTTTTCATATGTTGACTTTTTTTCTTTTAGTTAAATGTTTTATTTATTTTTGTTAAAGAATACAATTGGAGTGATAATAACGGGTACTATTAAAAGTGCAATACGTTACCAGTAAGTGTATGTTTAAAAAGAAAATACATATTTAATACATTTTCACTATGGGGGTCATTAGGTGTTTGCCGGTATTCCAGCAGTAAATCTGCTGGAATACCAGCAAACTTTATTACGTTCACGCTGCATGATATCCTGGAATTACCAGGATACTACAGGTGGCGGGAAGGGCATTAAATCCCCATTCCATGGAGTCTCATGGGATACTCGGTGCCGGTAATACCAGATTTTTTTGCCACTGGGGACCTAATTTACCTCCAGCTCTTTGCTGGAGGTAAATCAGGCAACCGCCACCGGCAAACCTGTAGTTTGGTGGTGCGGGAAAAGTGGCTGCAACAGAATTACTGGCACTTTGCCTGCACTTTTTCCGCATGCCAAACCTGTTTAGGGCCCTCCCTCTAAGGCTGCGAAAAACTGTTTAACTTGTAAACCCACTGGCTTAGCTCTTAGTTACTTGTACTAGTCCTCCTTTCAGGCAGGATTTGAAGCCTCTGTCGCTGGCTACAATCTCGAATCTTATAAGGCCTTCTAACCGTGATCCATTCTGCCCAGCTCCTTCCAAAAGGCAGGCATACCACATGATCTAAGGGAAAAAGGGGCAGTTGTTGGGAACTCAAGCTCAAAGGTCCTCCTCTTTGAGCTTGCTTGTTCTTGATCCTACAACTAAATAGTATTGTGAAGCCTTTTTTTTAAAGTAAAGCCATTTTTAATTTAAACATATTGCACAATGCATACTAACTGCAATTTGAACCTCTAAGAAAATCTTATGCAATTTTGGAAATCACCACTGTAAGGAACGTTTGGTGGTAATAGTAAGACAGACACAAGTGACCACAGTTAAAAGGTGTTTATTGAACTTTTGCAAGGATGTGACAAATGTATATCTGAACCTAAATCTACAGATGGGAGCAAGCTACGACCATCAAATAATAATAATGCAGTCCCAGTGGAGTCTTGTCAAATTAAAAGGGCCTATGCTAAAACACCTATTGCCAATCCTTAGCACTGAGTTACAAAATAATGTGGAGTAATGTTCATGAAAAAGAACAAAGTGCTCACAAAAAAATATGTCAGGGTGCTCTAGCCAAACCACACATGAATGTTCTCTACAATATTAATCTTGGGTCTTCACCCTGGATCCCACTCTGCCAGGCTCAGATCCTTTTCGTAAGCAAAAATAAAAGATCAACATTGGATTCCCCTTTGCTGGGCTCAGATCCTCTTCAAACAAGGTTCAATTAGTCTGCCTCAGCCAGGCTCGGACCAATTTGGATTTACTTGAAATTATCAAACTTTCGAATGTGCACAGGGTTTGGCTTGACCCATTGCATGAGCACTTCGATCTCAATATTTCACTTCCACTCAGCATCAGTTGGATACCTAACAGAGACTTTCGAAAGAGCACACACCTGGTGCCGGACCACTCTGTCTATGGTAGCTTTTCTTGGTTTCCCAAAGTTCAGTTACAAAGTTCATCTATTTCTTTTAGCTTTCGATTGTATTCGCATTGCTTATCCCAAACGCTTCACACACTGTTCTCTTTATACAATGTTGCCGCTTGCAACCTTGGTTCAAAACACAAGCTGGTTTGTTGTTATCAGTCTCTCCAATTCACTGGCTGTGCTTTCTTTTCGGATGGCGCTTTGTTTTAGGAGCCAAGGACAGTACCACAGCAACCATCGCTCCTCCATGCTTTGGTGATCAAAGCGGGAGAGCCCCGGGTACCTCCGAAACACTGTGCAGGTTTGATCAGCCTTAGTTCCTGATCTTCGGTTTCTTACTTTCCAAGGTACATGAAAGTACCAGTCTTCACAGATCAAGGGTGTTTCCCTCCTTGCAACCTTCTCCGGTCTCGCCGCCTTCCCCCCCGCACTTTCCCCTTTTCCCCCCTCCCCTGCACTTGTGCGATCTCAATGCCACTTGGCCTAGTAGGATCGTTGTCTGTCTTCCCTCTGTTTCCCCTCCCTTTGCCTTGTCACACCTTGAAACACTTGTGTATCGGCGTGTTATACATGCCATATCATATATATCATATCTCCTTGTATTAAACTGCCATCTTGGAACTGCTGTTTTCTCGTATGTTTTGCCTCACTCAGAGTTTGCTGTCGTGCTCCGCCTTTTATACGTATGGGGAAGTGTGATGGAAGTCAGGTGTGGCTAATCCGTAATTGCCTGACCATTGTGTTGGGACATGTCAGGTTTACGGCTCTGGTGTTAGTCTGTTGTCGCTCACAATGAACTGTCCGTGAGAAAGTCTTTGTGTCGGAAAAAGGGGTGGGGGTTGTGTTCCTAGGTATCCTACCTGGTAGGATGGGAAAAGGTGTTTCAAGGAAGGGGATACCGCTTCTCATCCTCCAGTGTCCCACTTCCACTCTCCGAAACCCCCTCATCCAGGTGATCCTCCCGCACAGGTCCACCCCCAGAAACTGGATCCAAAAGCGGTGACCATGTCCTTGCCACCTGGATGAAAGATCCCCGGGGACTAGTGGGTGAGACACCTTCAGGTCTCTCACACCACGCCTGGAACAAATGAAGAGTTTTTAATTTGTGGCCTTGTGGGTCAGTATTGTACGTTCATTTTCTATTTAATAGCAACAAACAGTTGGTTTTTGATGTGATTAGTGGTTTGGAAACATTCAAGCATATTTTGCTCGAGATTATTCACAAATGGTAATAATATTTATGGTCATATATTTTCTTCATTTAAGTAACCAGTGTGCGATTGGCATGTCGTTCATGTTGTGTTCTTATTTTTTAGATTATTGCATCAGCAAACTATATGCTTTCTGAGCTTTTTCAACTCGATGAACCAAAAAAGGAAGATAGTGCAGAAGCCACGTCAAATGGGAATTCTGATGAGAGCTACAGCGAGGAGGAAGAGGAACTGCCCGACAGTGACGAAAACGGATCCTACGGTGCCAGTTCAGACTTTCCAGATGACTGTAAAGCTGTGGCAGTAATCCAGTCTGTTGGCGAGCTTTCTGTACCAGAAAAATATAAATCCACCCATCAGATAAGAGTAAGAACCACATTTAATTGAATATTGAAAAGGTCTGGAGGGCAAGAAGACTGCTATGTGGCTAGAAAAGTGAGATGCAGTTATGGGCACAAATGTGGAATATATACATGTTACATACAAACATGCATACTGTCTTCATTACAGGGTAAAACAGGTAATTTAAACGGTGCATATGTTCTACACCAGAATGAAATGTAAAGTGCAAAGAACTGTTGCCTACAGCTCCCATATGGGTATTGAGTATATCTCTAAATCCATTATGTAAATGTAGAGATTTGGTCTCAGTCTCTATTACTTCACATCTTTTTTTATAACTCAGCAATTTCTGATTAGTGCATAAATCATGAATAAGCTTTCATGGTTGCGAGGAAAGCAAAATTGTTTGAATGTTTTATGGACAGCTTCTTCTCCGACATGAAGATGTTTCCTTTTTCCCCCCATAGCTGATCGTCCTACTACATATAGTAGCAGGGCACAGGAGCGGCTTCATATAGCAGTTTAGCCAGAGCCTACCACTAAACATTTAAATGGTGCATGCATATGCAAACATGCCTCCTTCATCTCCTCAGGGGCTCCTCCATGTCGGCCGGATAGCTCAGGTGCAACGTGTTCGCCTTGGAAGCAAGACAACACGGAGCACCACAGGTTCGAACCCCGTTCCGCGCTTCAAAACCTCTGGGTATAAAGCACGTTATAAATAACATATCATATCCGTTAAAGTACATTTTTTCTCTGCCATTCTCTGTTAGTAGGAACCGGCTTCTCTCACAAGTTGCGTTCTTAGTACCCCAGGCCTTTTCCTGCCATCTTGATTTTCCACAAGTTCTTTTTTTGTTAAAGTTCTCTCTATTGATGTACAAAGGAAAAATCAATAAAAAGGAGTAAAAGTATACAACAGTTGAAAAATAGCAAGCAATATA
Organism: Ambystoma mexicanum; assembly: GCF_040938575.1. NCBI lineage: Eukaryota > Metazoa > Chordata > Amphibia > Caudata > Ambystomatidae > Ambystoma > Ambystoma mexicanum. The sequence goes on along the minus strand of NC_090929.1, from coordinate 1,382,698,646 downwards.
TATATACAGTACCCCTCCCATCCGAAAGGTTTGACAAATTAATCTGAATGTCATTGATTCATGACATGTAGCAGATATATACATAAAGTTGACTAGGCCCCAAGAGCCTTTTATGATCAAAGTCAAATGAATGTGAGAGAATCCATCACATCAACTTCTTCCATTCAGAAAACTATTAATTTCCAAAAGGTCGAGGAAAGTAAAGAAATCAAAAGTTGATCATTCATATCACTATAAACCAACAGAAAAGGCACATACAAGTTAAAATAACACATTGAAAAAAACCTATAAATATAAGCCTGACCAATCCAGTTGTATCCTCTTTCACACTTCCTATATATTAATGTAGCCTTCCCCTTCCTTTCTTCACAACAGTTCTTTCGTTTAAGTGTACAGAAAAATCTATCCCACATCTTTTATAACCGTTCCTGTCTGGTGGGAAGCACTGTAGATTTCCACCTCTGTGCCAACGCCGATACACTTGCGTTCAGCATCCCTTTAGGCATACCAGACAGAGCCTTCCTCCCCATACCTCGGTGGGGACTGCAAAGAGAATCAATGTTGAATTTGGGCAGGTCTTCCCTTGCAAGCTCTTTCATTCAACTGAGCAGTTAATCCCAGTAAATCTGCACTAATGGTCATTTCCCCCACCTCTAAAGCAGGTGCTGTTTGCGCAGATGTTAGGAAACATGTTCTCTTTGCTGATTTCCCTCCATGGGTATCTTGGTCGTCTGTTTTGCGGGCACTGATCAGTCCCTATAGCTACCAGTGCAAGGGAACTCTGTTCTCCATTGTGGAATTCTCTTTTCTTTTTAAATTACACCCGTCACTTTACAATGAGGTGCGTTAGAGATACTTTGTGTTCCTGTAACTTTGTTTTCGTAACTTACTGGCTACTTGCATGATGTGTCCAAAACAGGCTGGTGGCAGCAGATCTTTTTCTTGCGTGTTTCTTTTAATTGTCTAGACCACTTTTACATTTTACCATTTAATGCCTTTTAGGGTAGCATACACTTTAAAATGCCTGTTCCATGAGATTTACGTCAAGAATTTCACCTGTGCTTTGGCCATCTTGTATTTTTGCCTTCTCCCTGCCCTCTCACAGCCATATTTGCCATATATGGTAAGCCCTTTCTGGGAGAAAGCTCCAGCTTTCCTGGGCAAAACGGTGGAGTGTGTTTGTGATGGATGTGAGGGCTGGGACTGTCAGGTCCCAGTCCACATCCATGCCAAAGTACCTATTGTTGGGCAGGTGTGGTGGACAGCAGCTGTCCAATCATGGATAGCCACTGCCAATTTTAATGGTGCAGATACTTACCATTGGTGGGCTTGGGGCGACTCCAGATGTAATCTCATATAAAAGGAGTCATTTTGAAGCCATTGAATAGATCTCCATTTAACCTATGACCTCTGAAGAGGAGCATCCCGCTGAAGATGTGGAACACATTGCTGCAGCCAACCAACTTTGTCTTCTTCAACTGTCCTGGCAAGGCCTTTCTACTTTTCTGATCTACAGAAGGCCTGTTAGTGCTTCGGCCAATGGACCAGTGGAAACAACAAGTCTCCGTCCTTGTTTGAGCATCCTGCCCTTGGAATCCTTCAAAAGTATCATCAGTGGGCTGACCAGCTTCCTCGTGGCTACCTCGCTGCATCAGTTGCTGTCCCTAATTCAGACTTGAGACTCCACAGACCCTTGAATGTGAACCAAGAGGCCTACATCTATCTAGCACCAAGAGGGGCTTTGCAGGATCAGCTACTTTGTTTTCGCCATGAAGGTTATCTTCTGCTTTTTTATTTAAGTGGCCACTGCTGATCTTTACCTGTATCATGTCTTTGGGGTCCTCTGAGGTCGTGGACAACATGATGATACTTTCTTCTTAGTGCCAAGGTCATCCTGCTGTCCACTTTTTTAGAACTGTCTTGCTAGAGTGTGGAACCGCAGACTAGCCAGATCTAAATCCCGAGACGACAACTGACCTGTGCACCTGAGACGCCTGCACCTTTTCAAGGGGGCGATCGATTTTCAGGAGCTGCCAAAATGGACCCCGAGTGAATCACGGTATTGATTGATAGTAAACATACCTGTGGCTACCTCCCATAGGGTTCAACAGACGTAAAGTATTTGCCGTACCTCTCCATTGCCTCACCGTGATTGGGGAAGTAATGGTCAAGGATCCTTCCCAGGTTTTCCTTTGAGGTGGTTGGATTGCTGGAAATTGTGCTAAGAACTTTTTTACTTGCGTTATTAAACTACCTGTTGGCTATACCAACAGTTGCTCAGACTCTTTCTAGGGTGCCTATGGTTGTGAAAAGAACCACATTGGGGCCTCCGACTCTAAGGGCACAAGGCTGTCTCTTTTCTAGATAGACAAGGACGTTTTAAGGTGCAGTGCCTTTATTTTATAAGGCAGTGTATAGTATTTCTAACTCCTTTTTTCCTACATATTAGTTTTCTAATTTGGTTCTTACCCTTTTCTTTATTTACTTGCTTTGTGTCATGCTTTGCCCTTGGTAATGCTGGCATCAATGGTGGCTCCACTAGAGTACCGTTACGTTTCCACTGCCACTCTTGATGCAGTCTATTGGTTTTCCAAGATAGCCAACGCCAGTTACGTATGGTTTCCTGGCTTGCTATCCTGTGCATTGCAATCCTGCCGTTTTCCGGGTAAGACGCTAGTTTTTTGATTCACTTGCTCAGCCTTCCAGCGCTGTCCGGAGCGCTCTGCTTCTGTCTCTTTCACCCCCATGGAAGTCGGATCTCCCGGCGCACCGTCTCTTGCCTTCTTTAGTTCTTTCACCCGTCCTCGCGACTCCCTATTGCCGCTCACTACCTCCTTGCTTCAGTCTCTCTGCGGTGCCTTCCAGATATCGCGTCTGCTTCTGTTGGACTTTCAGTGTATGGTTCTCTCGCTGTATCTCCAGTTCTACTTACGGCTTCTCCCCCTTTTGGCTTCCTTGCTCCCTCCATTCTACATTCTGTCTTCACATCAGATCCAACAGTTTGTGCCTGTCAAGAAGACCACTTCTCGGGGAATAATTTCATCTGCAGACAGCACTGTATGCTCAAGCACTGGGACATCCCTTAGGAACTTTTGACATTGATCAGGATTTTCTTTGGTAGCCGCAAGGCCTTTTCCCCTGACAGGGGCTTGCTCCTCGGGGTCCCTCTTGTATGGAGTTGGCCTCCGGCGCAGCTTGCCCATACCTCTTCGAACGAAGGAACGGAAAGGGGAGGAATCCAAGAAACCACGCAGAAAGAAGAAGCCGGACACCCAGGATAGCTCTGCAGAAGATCCTGGTGAGGAGGAGCAGGGGGAAGAATCTTCGGTGCATGAGACTTTGCTACACTCCAGTTGCTAACATAATTTTCATTGTATTCAAAAGTAAAATGTTAGTGCTCTATGTGATGAATCCTGCCGAGTCCTCACAGTAACCCTACCTAGGGTCTCCTCTCAGGTGGCCAGGGAAAAGCAGACGCATCCTGACCCTGGGGGCGGCATTAGCCGGTTGGATCATCTGGGAGTGGAAGGCCCCCAGGGCAAAAGGAGGGCTTTATGGGATGAGATGCAGCATTTGTCTTCCTCAAGGAAGGGGATATCCTTAATACCGGAATATGTCAAGGCTTGTTGTCAGCAGGAACCTTTATTTTCTCAATCTTACTGTCGAATAAGGGGTGAAGACAGTCATAATCGGTCAGGTAGAAAAGTTAAGAAAAATACTTTTAAGGTTACTGACATTTATAGAAATGAAAGCTCTTACGAGTCTCAGAGAACTAAGGAAGCGAAGTCTTTGAGTGTTACCAATTTTTATCCTGAGAAACCCCAATTTTCTGTAAAGCCATATATTTCGTGGAATTCTTGTGGGACTCCCTTATGTGAATATGTATGAGGCGAGTGGTCAAATTAATGGTGCTTATTTCATAGAAAGAACTGAATTTTACATTGGGGACTTCCCTAATTCCTAGAGTACTGGGACGAGGAAGAGGAGTGCAGATGCACAGAACTGCACATTGCAATTAATTAGGGAAAATGACCCCCACCAGTAGAAGACTAGGAGGCATAAAAAGCCCCCTCGGTTGCAGGCATTAAGAGCGAGCAGTAGTAGAAGGTGGAGTAGCTTTTCCAACTCCACGTGGCAGCAGAAGGCAGACCGGAGCAGAGACACCAGCACCACAGTGGTGTGTAACTGTAATGCTGGTACTGAGACAGTCTCCCAGGCTCAGGTTTGCAGCTGCAGAGGTTGCGCAGCGGCGAGTATACCCTTTTGCAGCTTTTCCCACTGTCAGACGAGCACTGGGGGCGGACGAGCTCCAAGTAGCTGCAGAATTTAGGAGAGCTCTGAAATTGACAGAAGCTGGCCGTGTGAAGCTGCACAGAGAAGGTCTCCAGGCTGCACAGGGAAATGCAGGCAGCAAACCTGGAGGCAGCGAGGTGAGCGGACGCGCACGCCAGTTACATTGTGACCGGTAAGAGAGGCATGGTATCACAAGTGAAGACAGACACAAGAGATGCAAGGTTCATGGGCGCCCCTCTGTGAGAACGAACACGCCTAAATGACATATTCTTTGGGAAGGTACCCACTCGAGAGTCTGCAGCCACACTTTAGCCCACTGTACCATTCACAGATGGGAAATATCCATTTGCATATCAGTCTTTGTCCCACCCATGTGGGCAGTCTAGCACCGAAATGCTATGGCAATTCTCTTTTGAACAAGAGTACCAACAGCAACCCCACATGCATGTTTCAGCCTTGTTGGACCTCATCAGTGACTTGGAGCTATGCCTCTCTCAGTACATTGAGCAAGGGGTCCACATCTGGATGACCCTAGGAAACATAGGGTGACTAAACCTAAGTGCCTTAAACAATCAAAAGAAAGGCATGGGCTTTCAGGTTTTGCCCAGGGGACGAGCTCTGTTGTGGGCACTGCCAGGTGATCCACCCCCCCCCCCAAGCTGTCCCTGGTTTGGCTCCCTGGAGTTAGAACTCCCTCGCCACACTGCAGCCTCCCCTGCTCCCCTGTACTCACAAGCCCAGCAATTAGGTAGTCCTTCTTCCTCCAGGCCTTCCAGGGTCTCTCCAGCTCGAATTACATCCTCTCGGCTTCTGTGCACCATACAACATCCCCAGCTCGCTCAAAATGTGTCCGTGTGCTCCTCCTTTTATACTGACCTGGAGGCTTAACAGGTTTCAGGTGGGAATTATTGAAAAGGGAGGCCTGACCTTGCCTAGCCTCATTACTGGGACAAAATGGCGACTGACTATTTGATTCCCTGGTGCATTGGTTTCTATGGGTAATGTTCATAGCTCCCTTTCACCTCTTCCTCGTCCCAGTGTTTTGGTAAATGGGATTTCTAAAGTGGAGGTAGGAATTGTGGGAGTTGTTTTTCCAGAAGAAGGGGAACAAGTTTGTTGTTGTGAGCTATAGGGTGTTGTCTGTTGTCCTACATCTCCCTTTGATGTGGCTAACTGTTTGAATTGGGGAGCGGGCAATGGGACAAAACTTTCAACAACCTATAAAGGTGGAGGAAGTGTTGGGTAGGATTGTGTTGTGAAGAGGGGGATACTGTGTCTCCCCCCCCCACTCCCAGAGGACCCCTCACCCAGGTGATCCTCCTGCACTTGTCAACCCCCAGGGTCTGGATGCAAGGAACAAGAACTTATCATACCATAGAGGTGTGATTGTGACATTGTGGGGCCAATAAAAACCAACAACAAGGTAATATCCATAGGAGCAAGGAGAAACAATCATTGCCCAAGCCAAAAGAAAAACATACATAGGCAATTCCAAAGGAACCAAAATTGCCCAAATCCGAAAAAGGCAAGTGAGAATGTGAACAATGGTAAAAACGGTTGCCCAAATAAAAAGGAAATTCTAAGAGAACATGGTTTAAACCCACTTTGCTGAAGAGTTGTGAAACTGTAACCAAATTCTTATCAGCAGTTGATTGATGTTAAAAGGAAGAAACGGGAGTGGCAGGCCGGCTGCCCTTCTGAGAGGAGACATTCAGAGGGAGAGGAGCATAACCTGCAGTGTGTGGCAAACCCACAGTTATAACAAACAGCAGTAGGTGGTTCTTGCTTCCCTTGAAGAGTTTACAATACGTGATGTTGTGGAGCAAACGACATTGCTAACCTGTTTAAACTTGACCTTTACTGTAAAAGTACTTTTAAGTAGTATTTTGTTCTGGTCTGGCAGGGGAGTACACCAGGTCAGAGAATATCGTAGTATTTTAATCTGTGCTGACAGGGAGAGTACACCAGAACAAAGAACAGTGTTGTAGTAGGCCTGGCAAGTGAGTGGACCAGGTGGAAGTCCTTTGAAGTACTGTGGTGTAGTTTACATATCTTGAAGAAGTTGAAGAAACCACTAATGTGTTTTGTGGATTAATGCAGAATCATCCTGACAAATTATTATCCCTAAGCCAAGTGTTGTGTGAAATGCTGCAGAAGTTTTTTATATTGTCAAGTGATTTTGTGAACTGACGCAGAAATATCCTGACAAAGACTTTGTTGTGCAAACCAATGAACTAAGGAACTATTCTACATTGATGAAAGGAAGTGTTTCAAGATATTTGCCACAAGTACTTTGTTGATTACTTATAAACTGTACGTTGAAGTGGAACAAAAGAGAACTGAAGTGGAATTTACAAATCTTGAACTTTTGTGTTATCAAATTGGAACAAAGAGAGCCGAATTGCAAATTATTACAAGACAGGATTTCCTTTTATTCTTATTTGGAACTGTTAAACAAAATCCTGCTTTCATCTAGCGAAGGGGAATTCACCCAGACCAGTAGGGAGAAGCATTGGTTATTGTGTGAATTTAACTGTTGTATTCGTTGTTGTTGAACTGCCATATATTACCTTGTTAAGTGTGAGGGACAGAAACCTTTTGTCAGAGTGTTTCCGTTGGTTTATTTTAGACAGGGAAAACCTCATTAGGGTAGGGATAGTAAGACATTTTTCCAACCTTAATAAAATGGCATCTTTTGAAAAACCTTCACAAAGTTGTCCGCCTCACATTTCTGACCCCTCACATATATAACCAGGACCCAAAAAGTGCATGTGTATATAATAGTAGTTAATGTTTTTTGTGTAATACGTATGGTTTTTGATTGATAAGTGGTTGTCTAAGCACTAAATAAATAATTGTAGTTTTATGCATTCTGCCCAACTTGTGTTATAAAGAGTGCTTTGCACGTGCTTAACGGAACCCTTTACCACTCACACACTCTCCTCTCCTAAATCTAAGCCTTGCTGCTCAGTCATACTACCCAGATAGAGTTTGGCAAGACATACGTTTCTTTCCCTATTCACCAGAATAGGGTGGCCTATCGGAATCTGACAACAGGGCTAATTCTGAAAATACCTCTTAACAATTGGTGCTTAGCAGTGGGATAAGGTGATTGGTACTCAGTGGCGTGATCTTATAGTGCTTATTACGCAGAACTCTTAACTTTAAAAGTCTTAGGCCTGTGAAGTGCTATTACTACTACAATTATGGAAGCGCACACCAGGGTTTCGAAATTGAGGGGAGCTGGGAGCTATTTAGCCCCTGCTTTTAGTTTTCAAGAGCCTGGTTAACTTGATACCAACAGCTACCAGGAGGTACTTTTGGCTCACAGGGTAACTGAAGCTGAACAAACAAATCTATTTGAATTTAACTTTGTGTGTTTGGGGCAATTTATGAATGCACATTAGTACACATCTATTCAACATTTAAAGCATTAGGGTGTTAGGCAGAAACCTGTGCAGTTCCCTCTGGGACCACTGCAAAAGATTTAAGACTACAGGTGTTTGGCAGTAAACCCACTTGGTAGCAGTCTGTACCACACAGATTCACTTGGTAGCTGTGGCTGAGCAGTCAGGCTTCCCTCAAGAAGAGTTAGGCAGTATACAGAGTATTCACAATAGGTCAGAAGGAACACAGTAGAACAAGCAAACAATGACCAGAGCTTGGTGTAAAAGAGATATAATTATTTATTTAAAACCACATCTAATAAAACACACAGGCACTAATATTAAGCAGTTCAAAAACACGGTCACTAAAAGATATACACTCCCTTAAAAGAATATTAGACAAGTCTTAAGTAAAGCCCCACTTATTTTCAGACAGCGGTGAGCGCTTAATGCAGATGGCACTCTAATAATTCGGTTTAAAAGGGCGAGAAAAGCAGAGTATAAATTGAAACAGATCCCAACACTTTCACAAGAACACAGCAAGAGAGGAAGGCAGAGTCAAACCGTGAAGTTAGAGTTCAGAAAGCCGGTTCCACTTTAAGAGGATCAGAACAAAATGTGTCCAAGGTCACACGGTTGAAAAGTGCACAAAAGTCTTGAAAAGGTTCAGAAAGGGTTGGACCAAAAGAAAGGGACCAGTTAGATGGTCAAGGCGGCCAGCCCAGTCCAGAAGGTTAAGGGATTATTATTACCTTGTAGCAATCTTTAGAAAGGGAGGCCTGGCGGACACGGTACCTTAAAGTGGTGAGAATACTCCAGCGGGGGCAGTTGTTCCTGGCAGCGGATGCAAGTCGGTGCTTCGTGCGGGGGAAGAGAGGATCTCGTCAGGGAGGAAGACAAGAGTCTTTTGCCCTGCCAGGGAAGAAACCAGCCGCGGAGTTCTCAGTTAAAAGGAGCGGTCCTTTTGTTCGCGGTCCAGTGGTAAGTGGCTATCTGGTTGCTGGGGTGCTTGGCACGGGCAATTCGACCACAAGACGTCCTGGGATGCGAGGAAAAGAAGGTAAACTGGTTGTGCCCACCAGTCAGGGGAAGAAGACTCTCCAGCAGGGAGATCTTCTCTGTCGTCGGGAAGTGGTGAGTCGGTTCCGCAGGGCTCCACCGGTGGTGTCGTCGTAGCAGGTCGGCTCAGCTTTTCCCTCGTCGGATTCTCAGGTCCTGTGGCGACTTCTGAAGTTCCAGTCCCCCAAAGCCCTGCTTTTATGCAGCACACCCCCATTCACTCAGCCTAGCTGTCAATCAAACATGCTAAGTGGTGAGCCGGCCGGCTCGCCACTTGGGCCAATCACACAAGAGTGCGACTTGAGTTACCAAGGTAACTCAGTCCAGGGTGCCTAAACCCCCTCCCACATCCCCTGTGGTACCCAGACAGAGTGGCACCACTTTTGGAGGCTTCTGTGGAGAAGCCTCCCAAAAGTGGAACAAAGGGCTCGACTTGGGTTGGAGTCACAGAAGAGAACACAAACGCCATTTTAGAATCGAGTCCTGGCAAAAAATACCAACCGGCGAATTAATATTAAATAAATAACCAGTGGTATGTTGGAGGCTATGAGAATTAAATAATTAAAGTTGGTAGCCTCGAACAATGGGAAAATCCCATAGGGATATATTTGCGGTCGAATATAAAAAGTAGTATCCACTGCCACCAGCCAAAACTCGATCAGGGGGGACAGAGACGTGCCCCCTCGACTAACAGACCCTGGGGCAATCGAATTGCCCCGACCAGTACGTCCACAATATGATGGTTTGTACTGGTTTCTGTTCATAATATGGGACTAGTTAAGCCAATGGTGACTTTACATGCCCTGGGAGACAGTAGTCAGTCCCAGGGTATGGAGTCTATGGTGGGGTGTCACTATGACACCCCTGTGTCACTGCACGGAGGGTGCTGTGTAACACACATAGTAAAAACACATGAGACCCTATGGAGTAAAGGACCCCATAGCCCATTAAACACATTAACAGTCAAAGGAACACCATAAATCATGTCCAAGAGTGGGAGAAAAAGAGTCTCACTCTTGGCAGGAGAAAAAAACAAACTCCAGAAATCCAGCAAAGCTGCTGGGGGACTCACTAGGTTAGGAAATTCAGCCTAAACAGAGAATTCTCCCTCACATCGGGATCATAAATAATAGTGTTATATTTGCTGAACCAGCTACTCGTTACCCATTGGTAGCTCTTGGTCACTGAATAATGCTGGAAATCCAGAAGCTATTCCTGCTTTTGCAATCTTAATTTTGACCCCTGTACACTTATTGAAACCTCTCGGGAGGATAGCTCAGCGGCAACGTGCTCGTCTTGGAAGCAAGACGACACAGAGCAATACATTTCCGAAACCCGGGTCCGCGCTTAGAAACCTCTGGATATTAAACGCGTTCTAAATAAACTATCATATGTCATGTAGACACAAAGACAAATGTCTTAAGAAATTGTGTTTTGAAAGAGGTTTGCATAATTCTGGTACAAAAAGTGAGTTGGTGCATAGAGCATCAGACATTTAGGAAAAGTGCTTTGCCTATGTCTAGTGATATTAATGCTGGTGCGTGACCCAGTGGTAGTGGATCTGCACATGTGACTATTAATGACAATGGTTCAAGTGATACTTCTGATGATGATGGCTCTTCTAATGCAACTGTTAAAAGTGTCAATACTATTGATGCTGAAACTTTTGTTAATCTTGAGAGTAAAAAGCTTGGGGTCAGAGAATTGGATTTGCAGCACAAGTTGGCTAAGCTGGAGTCTGACAAAGTAGAGAATGAGATGAATGGGGCTTTTCAGCGAGAGCTTGCAAGACTGTCTGGAGGTTGAAACTACTCCAGAAGTTCTTGGAATGGCTCTGGGCCCTCCTTTCATCCTAGGTATTCTAAGGAACTGCTTGGTGTGCATGATTAAAAAAATGCTATTGTAGAATGGTTCACTCATTTTGAATGTGCATGTGCGGTACAAGAGGGTGTTGAGGCTGATATGATTGACTTCTCAGCAGTCTTCCTCGGAGTGGGTACAGTGCAATTATGGAAGTTCTAAAGATGATGCAAATTCAACTAACATAACCCGTTTGGGACAAATCCAGCCCAGTACTTAAAGAGGTTTAGAGACCACAAAAAGAAGAGGAATGTTATATGGGTCTTTGAATTACTCCCTCAAAACATATGTGGGTGGGTTGAAGACTGTAAGTTAAGCACCTTGCTGGCATGATGAATCTTATCATGTTTGAGCACATTTTAGCTTCATGTTCCTCAGAGTTTAAGCAACGTTTAGCTGATTCAAAGGAGTTAGATCCTATAATACGTGCTATTGCTGCTGACCTGTGGGTTTCCCATGGGGTGTCCCATATGAACAAAACATCTCGTACATTTTAGGAAGGGAAAACGCATAAAGAGAAAGAGGGTAGGTCTGATAAAACTGGATCCCATACGGTCTACAAAAGGCATAAGGGAGTAAGCCACATGAAGGTCCTGGCAAGGGTAGGACGACTCCTCATCTCAAACAAGAGACTGGTCACCCTAAGTTTCTCTTTCACGTATCCGTAGGATATTTATCATCTGTGGAACAAGTCATTGTGTGAAGGGAGACCCCAGATGTAGGGTAAGACTTTTGGGGCCAGTCCTTGGGTCTTGCTTTCCATTTGATGAGGGAAGTATATACTAACAGGGGCATCCTTCTTCTCAGACTCTGTGCCCAAAGGTGTAAGAGCTGTGCTCACTTTAGTGTCCCTACAATCCTGGGAGAAACAAGTTGCTGAAGACTACACAGCCATACCAGATAATGCTAAGTGCTATTTTTAGGATAGCGTACTGATAGATGGAAGAGATATCACTGCTGTCTGGGACAAGCCAAGCTGTGGTGGATTCCACATTGGTTGATGGCCCCCCCCCCCAAGATGCTCTCAGTAATTCCTTTTACTTCAGCTGTAAATGGAGTAGTCAGGATTCCTGTGAGCATCCAGAGGCACGTCCCAGGTAGAATTCTGCCGAGAAATGGCCTTTAAGAGTTAGGTGTTGTAGCTGACCCAGTGGTAGGTCTCAATAAAGAAAGGCTGCCTCTGTCAAGCCCAAACCAAAGAGTCAAAGATTCAAAAAAGGGGAAGAAAGCTTCTACCCATTAATTGCCTGCAACTGCTGTTTATGTACTTGACCCAGCACCCAAACCTGATGAGGAAGAGGTGCGGCCTGAGATTCCACCCAGGGAAGAATTCAGCCAGGGTCAACGAGAGTGTCCATCATTGGAAGGTCTCACAAGAAAGATTTGTTACCAGTTGGTGGGTGAACCACCTGGGAAACATAGGCTTTCTTTAGATGATGGCATACCCATAGAGTCCTCAGCTCGAGACAGTAAGAGGTTGGTAGTCCCCTAGTCTTTGGGATCCTTCTAATTGCAGTTGGCACATGATGTCCTCTTTGCGGGTCCTCTTGGAACAATGATGACCACAGAGAGGATATAAGCATGTTTTTTCTACTGACCTAGGATGGGGGTACAGATAGAAAGCCACTGCAAGAGCTGCCCCACCTGTCAGTTTTCTGGCAAAAGTGGAGCAAAGATCCCAGCTCATTTGGTATCTCTATCAGTAGTAGGTGTTCCAGATTAGAGGGTGGGGATAGGCATTGCAAGTCCCTTAGATTCTCCTACATCCGTTTATCCTGGTGATTGTTGACTATGCTGCTAGGTGTCCCAAATCCATGCTCAGTGACGGCTATATGTGCTTGCTGCTGTTACTCGGCATCACTCAGCAGCTTCCCTGTTCGTTGCTTGTGGATGTTATTGTGCCCCTCTTTGTCTGCTGGTCTTTTCCTGCTGGTGGCTATTTCCTGAGGACTCTGGTGCCGTCGGCTGGAGTTTGGGTCTTGGTCCTTTTTGCAGCTGGTGTGTGGGGCTGAACATAGTTTCTTCATTCTGCTGTTTCTGGTTGTTTTCTTACTCTTTTCGTAATTTCTTTCGAGAGGTGATCACTATAACAACCGGAAAAACACTTGTAGAGAAGTCATGGCATGAGGCAAAGATGGACTGCTCAGAAACAGACTGGCACTTGGAACGGAGCAGGAATTGGGGTCCTCTCAACTGCCACCATCCAACACAGGAATAGGACTGGCTTTGGATTTCTCTCTGGTAGGTCTCCGACCCTCAACTGAGAGGGGCTTCCGTCCCCTCTTGTCAAGGCCAGGGTACACCGACCTGCATATTTTGTGTGACCAAATGGGGCCACTAGTTCCCAGGGAATGTGCTTACTGGGTTTTCATATATGCGAGTGGGCTATCAGCAGAATATTCACATGATCGCTTTAACATTTGTGGCAGAATCCAACACCATGTATACCATATCAATAGTCTACTCTACCAAACTCACAAATGGGAACCCCAGCTGGTGCTTAAGACCTTTGAGATATTGGGGAACCGCCACCCAAAGAGATCTGTTTGAAACACACCTAAATTCTTAATGTTAGCTTTAAGCCATGTAGATGGGGGAGAGACCCTCTGTGTCTGGTGTATGCTTTCAGCATTACCAGGGAGGGATGTTGTCTTTTTTCCTGTCACCCATCACCCTGATCCACAAGGTGTGGAGTATGCTCTACATATGGGGGAATTTATGTTGAAGATGGGAGACATTTTCGTGGAGAGGGGAGAGCATATTGCTTTTAAATGGAATCCGTATGCGCCCAAGGGATGAGGGACTGCCCAGAGAAGTTCTCGGGTAAGTGGGGGAAGTACTATTGGAACTGGCTTCTGACTTGCAGGAGGCCAGTGGTCTGTATATGTCCCCAGAGTTGGATATTTTACTGGCGCTGACTCTGGGGAAACCTCAGGCCTCATGCCATTGGCTGATAGTTTAAGTGGTGCCAACACAAGGATTGTCAGCACCTTCCAGGCCGAAAGTTCAGCCCGTGTTTATGAACATCCTGGATGAAGGTCCCTGAAAAGGGAATTTTCTGCCCTTAAACCCGGCAGTTGAGACCCCAGTGTTGGAAGCCTTGAAAAAACCTGCCTTCCCCTCTTAACTTGACAGAGACTTGGCAAAAAAGCACCACCACGCTTCTTTAGATCAGGCCTTTCTTGGTGGTACGGGCTGCAACTGCCAACCTGAAAACATCCACTTTTCCTTCTCTGACTCCGGACAGAGAGAGCAAGAGGGTTTTTGCATAGGACAGTCTTGCCCTTTAGAGCAATAAATGCCTCATATGCCCCTGCCAGAGGTGCTCCCAGAGGTGGGATCTGCGCCTCCGCTGTGCCCTCTGCCACCCCAGGTGCAAAGACCCTGTGAAGAGCACTTCTTTCATCAGACCCCAATGGGAGGGAGAATTTCCCGCTTGGCTCGAAATGGTGTTGCACCACGTCTGATGTTTGGGCCTTGCAGGTCGTTCCCCAGGGATATTGTCTCCCTTTCACTCAACACCCTCCAGAACAACCTCCGTCTAGCCCTCTTTTGCCACAGGACTCTCTCCTTGAGGCGTTGCTAGGGGGCGGGCTAAGATGGGTATAGCCTCTGGGCTTTTGGTTGTAGCCCCGGATAGAATCTCAGGAGCTACAACCGAAAGGCTACCTAGCCCCCAGTCCCGACAGTTCTGACATTAGCATAGCCCCAGGTCTTTTCCAGACCTAGCAACACCCCTGAGACAAGGTTAATCGGTTTTTGCCAAGGGGTGCGATAGAACTGGTACTGCACTCAAAACGAAGTAGAGACTGGTATTCAGTTTACTTTCTTGTTCCATAGGAGGACAGGAGCTTGCGTCTCACCCTGGCTCTACGTCTACTAAATTTGTTCCTACACGAGGAGAAATTAAAGATGTTAACTCTAGCCCAGATTCTCCAAGCCCTCAGTGAACAGGACTTTTTGGTGTCACTGGATCTTCAGGATGCCTACATCTATGTGACTATTCATATCAAGCACTGAAGGTACCTGAGATTTGTTGTGAGCCATTGCCACTTCCAGTTCAAAGTGCTGCTGTTCTGGCCATCTTTGGCACCCAGGGTTTCCACCAAGCTTCTGGCAGTGGTCGTGGCTCGCCACAGGAGGAGGGTATTCATGTCTTTCCCTATTTGGATGACTGGCTCGTCCAAGCCTGCTCCCCAGACCAGGCATCTCCACATTTGTTCCATACATGGAGCCGGTTGCACAGCTTAGGCTTTTCCCTGAACTTCGGGAATTCCAGGGTTTCGCCATCTGTCCCCCTGGTTTATCAGAGCGGTCTTGGACACTTACCTGGGCAGAGCTTTTCCACCCGTGAATCGAGTGGCGAACATGTTCCGGATGAAGCAAACCCTCCAATCTCAGTAACAAGTTCCTACCTCAGCCATTCTGCACTTTTTGGATCTCGTGGCTTCCTGCATTCTGGTGGTTCCAGAGGGCTGACTGCACATGAGTTTTTTTCAGTGGCTTCTGTGTTGCCATTTGTCTCAGTTTCAGGGCAACATGACAGACTTTTTGCAGGTTTCGAGCAAAGTTTCCTGAGACCTTGCATGGTGGTTCATAGGAGGGAACCTGTTGCTTCTACAACCCTGTCCTCAGCTGATGCTGTCAATGATGTATCCTAACAAGTTTTGGCTGCTTACCTGTCTGATCTGACAGTGAGCGGATTGACGGCTCCATCACAAACATGCTGCACCAGGTTGCCTTCATCCCCTCTGAAGGGCCCTTGTACAGTGGTCCGGATGGACAACACAGTAGCCATGCACTACGTCAATAAGCGACGCAGTGTGGGGTCCTTTCTTCCATGCAGAGAAGCAGTGTGACTGTGTTTCTGGGCTTAGCAGAGTGATGTATCTCTGATAGTGGCACATCTTGGCGGAACAGAGAATTTCCTAGCTGATGCCTTAAGCATGCAGACTTGGCCTCCCACGATTGGGAGTTCTGCCAGGAAGTTCTGGAGGAGATCTTCTCCCTATGGGGGAACTCCTCAAGTGGACCTTTTTGCTTCCTGTGTAAACTGGAAATACGAGTTGTTCTGCTCCAGGGAATTTCCTCTGCAGAGAGCTATGGGTGGAAGCTACACCTGCTCCGTTCCATGTTGATTTTGATCACTCTGAGAACTTGTTACCTGGAGTTGCTGGACATGTCCATTTGCCATCCTTGGCACCTTCCGAAGACGGTGGTTCTGCTCTCCCCTTTGGAAGGGGCGGGTCCTCCATCCGAACCAAAACAGCTAGAAACATCATGCTTGGCTGCTGAGAGGCTGAGAGGCTGAGATACAAAGAGTGGCACTTGTTGATGGATGTGCGTCCCTCAGCTCAGAGGCCTGCCACGAAGTCTATTTATTCCTGCAGGTGGTTTAAGTTCTCGACTTGGCCTCTGGGAGGAATCTGGACATTTGCAACTGTCCCATATCCACTGTTTTCGGTTCTTTGCTTTTCTTGGCACAGACAGACCTGCACATTGGCACTGTTAAGGGGTACCTGGCCGCTATCTGTTTTCACATTTCCTGCTGTGATGCAATTTTGGTGGGGATTGTGTTTTCACAAGGCCAGTTTGGTGTTCCAGCGTAGGATTTGATTTTAGTGCTGACATTCCTTATGGGTGCATATTTGACCATTTGCATACATGTTCTCTTAGATTGCTCACCCCTAAGGTGATTTTCTTGGTTGCCATCAGTTCCCTGAGACTGGTGAGGGAGCTCCAGGCATTGACTGTTAAATCCCCCTATATGGTTTTCTTCAAAGACGGTGACATCGAGAGTGAGACCTTCCTTCCTCCCGAAGGTGAGCTGAGGCTTCTATCCCCCTCAAAGGTCCATCTTCTAGTGTTTTTTACTCCACCTCATCTTTCCAAGGTGGTGGGGTGATTCTATGGGGTGGACCTGGTGCAGTCCCTTTGCTACCACGTCTCTCGGATGACAAACGTCAGGAAAGATGACCAGCATTTTGTGGGATATGATGGTGCCCATGCTGGCAGCACTGTGACCAAACAGACCCTGTCAAAGTGGATCATTCTGTGCATCTCAGAATTCTCTGGTCTGGCTCGGAAAGATGTGCTTGAAGGTCTCGGGGCTCATTCTACCAGGTGTCTGGTGGCTCCCTGTGCCCAGCAGAGGGGTGGGGCGACCCCTATCATGGACATTTGCCAAGCGGCTACATGGGCTTCTCTGCAAATGTTTGCCACGCATTACTGCTTAGGTTCTCTTTCGGGGCAGGACACTCGCTTTGGCAGAGCAGTACTCCAGATCTTTCTGGTTTAGGTGGTGTCCTCTTATCCCCTCCCTCCCCTAAAATACACATACTGCTGTGGGAGTCTATCATAAATGAGGAATCTGTCCGAAGAAGGAATCTATTAGAAGAACAAATTACTTACCTCTCAGTAATGTTATTTCTGATGGATGTTCCTCCCATGGATTCCTTATCGCCCTTCCATCCTGCTCCTTTTATATAATGTCCACAATGTCAAATCGGGCGCGGGCCGAATAGTCCTTTGGAAGAGCCTACACAGAGCTGTGCTGCACAACCTGGTGGTCAGCTGCGCTCGAGACAAAAAAATATCACAGATGAGGAATCATGAGAGAAACATCTGTCAGAAAGAACGTACAAAGAAGTTCTTAATGCGTTCTTCTCCACTGCAGACTGCTGTTAAATTACAGTACAGTTCGAACCAGGAAGCAAAAGGCAAAACATTCCATTGCCAGCTGGGTGATCTCCTGTATTAAGTAAGCATGCACAATTTAAAAACAGACTGCCCCCAATGGCCTTCATCCAGATGCAATCAGGGGAATTAAGTTTCTGTGGCCTTACAAAGCCCACATATTCGATTTCTGCAAGCATTGCTGTATGAATATGGGCTCCAGGGAAGACACTCAGTTCGGACAGGCTGAGCAAATCTCCCATCCAATCTAAATGATATGAAATCTTTCAGCTTGGCCGAAAGTGGACAAGATGTAGGAGTATGTTAATATTACACAACATAGGAACAACTCTACTCTTAGTTGATAGAACTGTTTCCATCTGTATGCCCTTCCTCCATAGCCAATAAAGTTAGTTGTCCATAGTCCTGGACTGGGTGGATGTAAAAGGACTGGCAAGTCTAGCATGATGGTGCACTCATGCATGCATGATCCCAGGCTCTGACTATGTCAAAGTAAAGGGGGCTTCTGTGTAAATAAGCCTCTGGACCTGTCAACATGGATGGCTATCCCATCACTATGAAGGGAATGGACTGTCCAATACTCGTTACAGTGAGTAACTTTAATTTTTTCTTAGATGATGATTAACTTTCTATGGAAAATATTAGAAAGTAAATAGCAGGGCTAGAAGTCTGGACATGGTTTGGAGGGCCCACACACTATTAAAAGAATCTCTGTCCAACGGCTCTCCACCTGCCGCATTGGGATCCCTCCCTCTGGGAATATGCAAGTAAACCTTGGAAGAGTTTGTGCCACCATTGTTATCCTGAAGCTAGAGGACGTATGTCAGCAGGATCTGGTATGTTAGGTCAATGGGAAGGGGGTTCACAACCCACAAGATACGGGTCCCCAAGCAGACTTTTATTTAAGGAGACACTGTTGCACTGTCAAGTGAAGCATAGTGCAGCTTGTTCTCAGGAGCATCTCACATTGGGTTCAGCTTTTTTCCCCTCTTTACTTGATCAGGTGACTCAGGAAGGTTATATCTGGGAATCGAACAACCCTCCAACTATGTGCTTGAGTTCTCAAAGTCCAGAGTAGGCAGCCATACTTAAAGTGACCATACCTCTGTATCCGGGAATCTTTTTTTCTCTACAATCTGAAATGGCTGTTAAAGGAAGAGCTCAGGCTTGTGGGCACTGACACTCTCCTCCAAAGAAAGTAAAGTTTGCCAAGTCCCAATCCCACCAATGACGACCTGCTCTTCTGTCGGGGCTAAACCATCACCGATAGAAACTGAGAAAGTCAACATGATACTGTCTGATGTCACTAACTCAGTGTCTCAACTCGTCCCAAGTGCTAAACAAGAATCTGGGTACAAGGAAAGCAAGTTTAATAGGGTACAAAGTTTGATTTTAATTGATCGAATGGTACTGGCTGATTTCGGCCAGATGTACCATTCGATCAATTAAAATCGATCAAATTGAGTAATACCCTCCATATGAATTGTATCAAAACAAATGTTTTCCTTTAGTTCAGCACTTATATCACACAGCATTGGTCTCTGGGCTCTTCTTGTTATTTTCCCTAGTTGGGCTAATCGGTCTAGGCACAGTTATAGGACCACACGGTCGACCCATTACAGGTCATGGAACCGGAAACCCATGACACTTTATTATGCTTTTAATTCTTTGTGGGTAACACTGGTTTTCCACCTAGCACCAGTGACAACAGATTACATTTGCTGTGGTTTCTTTCTGACAACGGTGGGGCTTGATCATCACTCGTATGTTGGCAGTTCTTTGGCTTTACCACAACGTGCATTTCGCCATTTGTATATTGGCAGTCTTTTGGCTTTACTGTAAGTGAGAAAAAGAGTCAAAACTACCCTAACCAAAGGCGTGACATAGGGTCACCAGGTTTTGCAGAGGAGCTAGGTAACTGCTAGCTCAATAGACAAAAAACCCACGGATGCGGGAATGACAGCAAAAGGGTTTTTTTATTTTACACTAACAGAGAACAAAACAAGTTTACAAGCTGCGCCGTGGCGCTGAATATATGCATTATTGAGCATATTTTTGTCTGCGTTTTTGTGAGTTAGTAGGCAGAGTGACAAACAGTATATATTTCAAGTATTGTTTTAAATGACAATACATTTAACATTGTTTAACATTGTCGACACACAATTTTGTGTTTCTGGTTCGGTATAGATTGGAGAGAAGCAGTGGCTGTAAAACTTGTAGCAGCGCTGCTGTGAAAGTACCGAACGGTCTTCAGGACAATGATTTCAAGTCGGGTCAATGTTAATAGAAGGGCGTCCACCTATGAATGATAGGGGACTGGGTTAGTTCAGAGATTGATGTCTAGGAAACCATGCTAAAAACTGCAAAAGAGGGGACCTACCATGTGCAGGTAAGTAGCCGCCTTGGTCGTGTTAAAGTTTGTCCAGCAGATGAATTGTTTGGGAGGCTGTCTGCAAACGTCAGAGGCCTGAAGCTAAAGTAAACATTTTTTGAATGTTATTAATCATGGGGTGGCAGATGGCCACAAAAATGCTTAAGGAAGGGTGGGAGGCCCTGAGCCAGAATCGTGTTGTGTAGACAGGGACTTGATTAGAGTGCAGGCCTGTGAGGGTGCCTCTGGTCTAGGAGGTGTTGGTCCAGCTGGATTAATGGTAAGTCCCACGTGTGATCTGTGCATAGCAGAAGCCATTCAAACAATTGAGAGCACAGATGGATAGTGAAAATGTCGGGGAAGTAGCAAGATCTTAGCGTGCATAGTGTCAATTTAAACTATGACATGCAGGCCGACATAACGGGATAGTGTGACAGAAGCTCGTGGGGGGAATTGGCTGTGATCTGGTAACTAAAAGCCAAAACTCGATTAGTAGTCCCGTGTGGGAACGTAAAATTATGAAGTTATACTCTTTGCATGCAGGGCGGGAGTGACGGCCGCTGCTCTTATGAAAAGTGAGAGAAGAGCTGTGTCATAGCAAGATCTTTGCGTGCATGGTGTTAATGTGGGCAACCTAACGAGGTGGTGTGACAAATGCTCGTATGAGTGGCTATGCTCTAGTAAAAAGCCAAGATTCAAAAAGTAGTCTCGAGTGGAAACGTAAAAAATTACCTTTTGCATGGAGATCTTCCCAACAGTGAGAAAAGAGCTGTTTCACTGTCGGGGTGTAGTGCGCATGTCTTGTAGTGATTACATGATCACGTTGTGCGTGTGTCCGTGGATAGCAGGGGACCGCGTATGTCCAAAGGGAGTAGTGTGCTGTCCCGGGAGCCGAGGTTGTAATGGAAAGGCGCTGTACAGTCTGCGCATGTCAAAGTAGGCTTAATGTCTGAAGTGTTTACCCAAGGCGAGTAGTGTTTGTCGTCACGAAAGGGGGTACATTGATTTTCATGTCAAACCTATTTGTTAACACAAAAACACACATTATTATTCAAAATGCTCTTCTATGGTGAAGTTGCCATACATATTTTACAAGCACTTGTAAGAGACACAATGTTGAGATTCATATTGTCGTGGGAGCTACTGATGCATGTGAATTGCTGCATTATCATGTTGCTCAAATAGACAACTATTTTGAAACAATGTGGATTGGATAACATAGGTGCACATTTGCTTAACAGCTACTGGTGCGTGTGAATAACTGAAATTGATGGAATGCATTCGCGATAGTTTGGTTTACATGTGGAACATTTTTGTTGACACAAACATTACTCTTCTATGGCTAGAAATTGTCGCACACAGTTTCTTAACTATGCACGGCAACCCTAACCATAGAAGAGCAATGTTTGTGTTAACAATAATGGTCTTTCGTGGAAACTGTGTACGACACCTAGCTCCTCTGCAAAACCTGGTGACCCTATGTCACGCTTTGGTTAGGGTAGTTTTGACTCTTTTTCTCACTTACAGTATCTACCACCCTCTTGAGTCAAGCCCCCTTACAAAAAAGAGGGTCGCCCTTATATCTCTCTTCCAGTCTTTTGGCTTTGCCACAACATGAATTTAACTTGCCCCTTTGAGTTCAACAACTTGTTTCTCACAATTGCTTTTCATTCATTTCATAAATGTACATAAAAGTTTTGACTTTGTTTTTTACTGTTTGCAACAAACTCCACTTCTTTCAACATAGCACTTTATTCGTTTTCCACTTGTGCACAAAGTTCACCTGATTTCCATATCTATTTAGTTCGGTATTCAATATTGGCTGTTGTATTTCCCCAATACTTGGCACCTTTTTCATGATTTATCCTTTTAAAATCACTTCGTAATTTATTCACGATTCCTTTGGCTTTACTCTGGTTCCAAACCCTCTTTTTATGCTCTTTTGGCTTGCGCATGAACATCAAATGTCTTATATTTGCCCCAGAGCACCCTGGTATGGGTATTCTCTCTCTCTCGTACTCATCAGAGCTGCTTTGATTTGCCGTGCTTCCTTGCGCTGGTCTTCGTTCAAATCTCTCCTCCCGGATAGGTGTCAGGAGTCACAGCGAGCAGCGCTCGCTTTTGGAGAACCTTCGGGCAATGTCCCGTAGCAATCGGGAGTTCTCTGTGTTCCACAGCACCAGCTGGGAACACATAAAACTGACAATTGTCAAGCATCTTTCATAACAAGGTACGCACAGACGTTATTATGCTTTTGACAAACAATATGTCAGGAGGACTGAATTTATTACATTTACAGATACATTGTTATAAATATATTCTAAAGTGCTACATACTAATTTTAGTGCATTATAGATAAAATTATAATAATTCAATTATAAAGTTTCTTTAAAACTAACAAGTGAAGAAAGACTAATGCGAACACGTTTACATAAGTATAAATAAAGTTGAAAGATGGCGACCGCGGGGCATTGAACGCTGATCCGACCGGCATAAAACACAGCGTGGAGGACAGCCAATGACATAAGTAACTCATTGGTTCACATAATACTTAATATGTAATCCGATCTTTAACATTGACAAACTTTGGACTAACAATTTAGTATTTGATTTTATTCTTACATGTCTAGATGCTGATAAATATCATATAAGAAGTATAGCAGAGATTGAGAACACTTAATTGTCACACTAAAGTTGAATGCATCCTTACAGCCCGTAAGGTGAGCACAATTCCATTATTTATAAATGCTAAATTCATCCAAGGACTAATGGAGTTAATGGCCAAGTTAGCTAATCATAGATGAATGTATTTATTATTTTCAGGCAATTGATATCTAACAGAGATACCCACGAGGGAGAGACTTAACGGTGAGCCCTCAATTAAAGGGACAAATTCTCACTAAACCTGCACCGAGATGGACGATTCATGGGGATACTTACCATTGACCACTGACAACAGTATATTATACTGGTCAATTGACACATTTAAATAGGCAGGGGTGAGGGTTAGCAACTTTATCTTGTAAGATACTTTCATTAAGATACCATTGTTGTACTGTTTTAGTATCCAATAAGGTCACTAACAGAGCACTAATAGTTAACTCATGATTTTTTAACACTGACACTAGCATATGTGTTTATAAAATTGCAAATATTCCATTATTTGTTCTTTCTTTCCTTTTTATTGTTCATTTCTTTTATATCCTTCATTCTCTTCAACATCCTCAATGGTAATATTCTGAAATTTAGCTTTACACTGTTACGAATTAATTGTGATATGATCATGATGTACAGAGGAGTTCATGTAATGTAATGCCTTCAAAACAACCCAAGTTCGAAAGACGTGTCAGCAAACTTGATGAGCTATGTTATGTATTAAGAAAACCTGTCGAACAAAAGAAATCCTTAAATGTAAAATTATGCAACTGAATATAGTAGTGAGATTATTGTTAGATAAGCGCGATACCAGAAAAGTATTTACACCTAGCTGTGAAGCAACTGCGCAACGCACAAAGGGGATGCACTTCAGGGATGTGATTAGGGTCCGAGGGTGGTAGAGAAACTGGGATTGTTAGGAGCAGAGAAGAGGGAACTCCAGACGGGAGAAATAGTGTTGAATGGAGTGATCACGCTCTTGACTTCACCATACTCATTGACGTGTAGGGTGGAGAGGGCCAATCCTATTTGCATTGTTAACTTGCTCGGAAAACCTTTTTTCTGTTTTCCCTCTTACAATTCTTTGTTTACAGCCTTGCAGTGTTGTGACTTCTGTTGGTGTGCTGGCCTTCGGAGGTAGTTAGTTTCTTAGCCAAGTCGAGTGATGTTTTGGCTGTAAATGCTTTGTTGATAATGCAGGCAGTCTTGAACATGAGTCCTTGAATGGGTAGCCAGTTGAGCTCCTTGAAGAATGGTGTGATAATGGGTTGATGAGGTTGAGTTGTCTTAGGCTTTTGATGAGGCATGCTTTCGCAGGGGCCAACATGGACTTTGGGACTCTTGCAAGTAGGGTGTTGCAACTGTCCAGGTGGGATATGACTAGATCTTGGAATGGGTATGAAAGGTTAAGACTTTACGGAGGACAGTTAGCTGGTAGTGTGCTGCTTGGATCTTCATGATGCCTTGCAGAGATCCAACAACATGCCATGAGTGTGAACTGAAACAGGACTAGATTGACTGTTTTGAGCACACAAGGCTAACCCTCAGTAGATCTCTTTGCCACCCCAGATAATTCAATTGCCCAGGATCTACCAGCAGATACAGTCAGCTTTTGTCTGATTATCCTACCCTACCACACATTGCGAGGGTTTTGCACAGCAGCCACAACGAATGATACAGGCGTCCCTAACCTGATCCAGATCTTCAACAACTGCGCCCCAAGAGGAGCTAATTGTTCTTCATCTGATGATAACCTGGAGAGCAGGATCATGCATCATGAACCAGCATCCCATAACCTGAGTGTGGCTCCTGAATTTATGAATTCAGAGCTTTAGCCATGTTGTAAGATTGCAGGCATATTCTCCCACCCACAAGGATAATTTTAACAAACATTTTATAAGAAGTGGAAAAGATTTTGCACATGGTATCTCGAGCATGGTGTTGTCTGTTTACCCAATTTCACCATCAGATTTTGCCATACCATCTTAACCGGTTGAGGGATGACTTGTCTCACTCCTCAAAGTGAATTTAGTGGTGATCTCTACCAATCTGTTTGTGTCTTCATCAATGTAGAACCCAAGGGACTTGGCGCAAGTGGTCAGCTGGGGTGTGAAGCCCTCGAGATTCATTGCGAAGAGCCAAGTCTGAAAGTTAGGGGGTTATGTGTTATTGGTCAGCAGTAGTAATTCCGTTTTAGAGGGGTTGGACATCTTTCTCTTGTATCACCAAACGGGTTGCTAGGAATCTTATTGTAAACTCTAATTTTAGTGCTTCTCCATTGAATGATGTGCCCCGATCCTTGATTACGTCCTTACATTATCCTTTACCTTTCCTGATTACTTTGTTTAAGGCTTCTCCTGTTCCCGGAAAGGATCCTGCAGACTTTAAACATTCTGTTCTTATTTCACTGTTCAAAAAGCCTGGTTTAAATGTTTTTAATTTATCCAGCTATCATTCTGTTTCTGTTCTGCCGAACTACTGGAGAGAATTGTTCACCTATACTTTTAACTACCTTAACACTTACAGATTGTTTACCCCCCCCCCCCACAATTTGGCTTTTTCTGATGCCATTCAAGTGAAACGTTTCTTTTCACCATTTCATATTTTATATTACATGCTTGTCACTATAAACCTTAGTGTGTCTTGGTACATTTATATCTATATAATGCATTTGATACTGTTGATCACGCTATTTTTCTCTTAGTCTTTCTGTTTCTATTTTGACATGGTTCTCGTCCTTTCTTCACAATCATTCCTGTTCTGTTTCTCTTAAAAGTTCTTTGTCTTGTACCCGTCCCTCGTCTTCTGATAATCCACACGGCTTGGCTTTTTGTCATCTTCTTTCTACACTGTTTTCGATTCCTTTGGCTTCACAAATTCTATAATTTGGGTTTTAAGTCCATTTGTATGCAGATAATCGGATTTCCTTTTCTTTTCCCACCTTTTCGGACAAAGTACTTTGTCTTAGTGTTTATTATCCATCAAATCATGGATGTGCTGTCATTATATATGGTTAAATACCAAAAAGACTGAGACTTTATTTTTCTTGGCATCCTCAACAATTTTGCCTCCTTCCTTTTATTTATTTTTCTCATTTACCTCTTTTGAGTCTTCTCATGTCAGTCTCAAATTCTTGCTGGTCGTTCTTGCCACTATCACTTGTATTAGAACATCAAGAGGATTTGTAATGTATACATCCTTCCTTCAACTAATCATTTATTAGAAATGTTTTTTTTTTATTTAAACAATTTTTATTATTTTATAACACACCAAACATTACAATACTTGGGACGTACGTGTACAGTTCAACATCATGACGTTACAAGCATCATTCTTCAGACCCGCTGCCTCCCACCCCCCCAACTTGAGCCAATTTGTCCATGTCATCGGCCTGTGATTCTTCAGGCGGGTTTGTCGTCTCGTTATCTGTCTCAGAATCACCATGATCGGACTGAGGGGGGCCTTTCATAGTGGCTACTAGCTGTCTCCATTCAATTAGGGGTCCTACCTCCTCCTCTCCTCCCCTGCATACCATATCAAACCAGAAAGTCGTTTCTGCCTCTGCCCATTTCAAGAGGTCAGCCCACCACAACTCTATCCTTGGTCTCTGGGCCGCTTTCCAGCCCATTGCTATCCTTCGTTTGGCCAGGATATATGCTAGGTCTTTCATTTTGCTTATGTGTCTTAAATTGCGTGGCCTAAGGAAACCCCCCAACATGCATGCCCAGGCCGACTCCACCTCCATTACAATACCGCATCCTGCTAAGCGTGTCTTCAGTTCTGACCAAAACCTTCCCACCTCCAGGCAGGCCCAGAACATGTGTAGCAGCCCAGCCTCCACCTCTCCGCACCTAGTCATCTGGCCATCAAACCTGGCGATCTTACTGGGGGTGAGGTATGCTCTATGCGTGACGTATAATTGAATTTGTTGGAGCCTTGTGTTCCGGGACACTTTTTTATGATATCTTTAGGCCCTTTCCCAGAGCCCATCCGACATGGGTTCTCCCATCTCTTCTTCCCATAGTTGTCTTAATTGAGTCAATTCCTTCCCCACCTTGGTCCCCAGCAGCTCATATATGCGAGAAATCTCATGCCCACCCTCTGAGATATCATATATCGTCTCCATAGTGGCATGCAGGTGTTCCGTGAGCACCGCTGGTGGCCACTTTGCTCACACTCTTTTTACAATTCTAGTGTAAGTTATATACTGCCACTTATGCGCCCCAATATCTTCTATCAGTTTCGGGAACTCCAATGCCTCCTGCTCTTGCCATATGTCTCCCAGGGTGTTCCCAGTACCTGCGGACCCCCTGTATCAGCTGGGGATCTTCTCCGCATAGAGCCACCAGCGGCACCTGCGTAGAGTACAGAACCGGATGTCCCGTTATCTGCCACGCTCTATGCCACACCTCCCAGCCCAGTACTAGAAGCCCCGCCATCTCCCGGACCCTTGATTTGGACAGCCACACCACTTCTCTGAGGAAGAAGGGAGCTGGTTCCCCGCACGGCAGCCTAGATTCTGCCGTCTCCTCATCAGACAGCCACCTCGCTACATACTGCAGCTGTCCTGCCAGGTAATACAGTTAAAAGTTCGGCAGGTTTATCCCCCCCTATCGCACGAGTTTTGCAATTTCCAAAGGGCCTCCCTGTTCCTGGAGTTGTTCCAAATGAAGCCCCGGCACAACCTGTGGAGACTAATGAAAAAACGCCTCGGGATTACATGCAGGATGTTGACAAAGAAGTGCAACAATCTAGGCATGACTACCATTTTCAGCAGAGCATCTCTCCCCATCATAGCCAGGGGTAGCCTGGACCAAAATCCCATGCTATATTTGATTCCTTCCACTGCCTTTACCGTATTGTGAGCATGTTCTCCTGCCGTATGGTATATGTCGATTCCGAGGTATCGGAACGACTTGGTTCGCCAGGGTATTGGCAATATTGGCAAGCTCTCGGGCTGGACAAGCCTGTACCTCCCCAGGGGGAACACACTAGACTTCTTGGGGTTAACCGCTATGCCGGAAAGGGCGGCAAATTGCTCCATCACATCCATAATGTACTGCATGTTCTCTTCTGGGTAGCGCAGATACAACAGTATGTCAGCATATAAGGAAACAAGATGCATGCCCCCCGCAGTGCGGGTGCCTATCTCCTTGTATTGCTATCTTAGACAGATGGCCAGTGGTTCCAGCGCTAGTATGTATAACATGGGTGACCACGGGCAGCCCTGTCTAGTACCCCTGCTTAGCTGCCACTTATCCAAAATGATAGCACTCGTTTTAACCCTAGCAATTGGGAGCTGTATAACATTTTCACCCACCTGAGGTACCCCGGTCCTATTCCATAGCTCTCTAAGGTCGCGGTCAGCCAGGGCCATCTAACTGAATCAAAGGCCTTAACCGCATCTAATGAGACTACAGCTAATTCCCTTGGGTCTTCTCTTGTTTGGTCGATGATATGGTGCAATCTCCTGAGGTTATCAGTTATGTTCCTGCCCGGGACGTAGCCTGTTTGGTCGGTGTGTATCAGTTTACCAATAACAACCTTTAGCCTATTCGCTAGCACAGCAGTGAGGATTTTACTGTCCTGGTTGAATATCGAAAGGGGTCTGTACGACCCACAGTTCGTGCTAGGCTTGCCCGGCTTCAAAAGCGGAATAATCACTGCCTCCCGTAGGGAATCTGGTAGCCTGCCTTGCTCGTACGACTCATTCAGCATGGCCAGCAGCGGGGGAAGCAACTCCTGTTTATAAGCTTTGTAGAATTCACTTGGAAGCCCATCCGACCCAGGGGCCCTACAGGTGGGCAAGTGCTGAACCACCAGCTCGAGTTCTTCCATTGTAATAGGGGCAGCCAGGTCTGCGCGTTCTGCATCGTCTAGGGTGGGTAGGCCCAGGTCCTCCAGCGTTTCCTGGATTGTGTGGTATCTCGAACCGCCTGGGTCCTCATAGAGTTGTTTGTAATATCTCAGGAACTCTTCATTCACCCCCTCCTGGGTATTCTGAGTCTGCCCGCCTTTCCCTTCAATTTCCCTGATCACCGATCGCGGTGTCTCGCTCTTGTATAGCCAGGCCAGCAACCTGCCTGGCTTATCTCCCCCCGCATGCTCTCTTTCCACGTATTTCTTATAGCTTATATTACATAACCTGCCCCAGCATTCTCCGCTTGCTTGTTGTAGCTGCCTTAGTGCCCTCTCTGCGCGTCATCTCCTCCAGCTCTTCTTCAATTCCCTTCAACTCCTGCTCTAGGCCCCTTTGGAGCCCCCTAGATTTCGATATGGCGACCCCCCGCAAAACCACCTTAAACGCCTCCCACACGGTTTTCATGGAGCCAACTCTGCCAGTATTGATCTCGAAGTACTCGATGACCGCCTCTCTTAAATCCTTCCGGAATCCCGGGTCCTGCAGAGCCTTGGCCCTGAGCCTCCAGATAGGGATCCATGCCCTGGGAGGCTGGTGTCGCCACTCCAGGACCAGGGGGGAGTGGTCCGAAAGCACCCTGGCTTTATATTCCGCGCCTTCAATCTCTTCTGCCAACTTTGTGTAGGTGAACACGTAGTCCAGGCTTGTGTGAAGTTCGTGTGGGGCCGTATAGTGCGAGTATTGCCTATCTACAGGATGCAGCAACCTCCAGACATCAGCTAAATCAAAGTCTCTCAGGACGGCCTGTAGCACCTTTGCTGCTGGGATGGGTTTGTCTATTTTACCATCCGATCTGTCTACCTTAGGTTTAAGCACGCAGTTAAAGTCTCCGCCCCATAGGATTCCGCCACCCAGCAGGGGGTTAATTTTTCTATATAGCGTCCTAAAGTAAGCCGCTGTGCCCTGGTTAGGGGCGTACAAATTTACAATACACACTTCCCGGTTTTCCAATATCCCTTTCATAAAGAGCAGTCTGCCGTCTGGGTCCGCCGTGACCTGGAGCAGCTGAAATGGTACATGCAGTGCCACCCAGGTAATTACTCCTCTAGCATAGGCCGAATACGTGGCTCCCTCCATGCACCCCCTCCATTTCTTCTTGACCACCTCCAGTTTCTCCCTAGTGGGGTGGGTCTCCTGTAACAACGCTATATCGATCATCATCCTTTTCAGATACATCATCACCTTGTTTCGTTTCAGATAGCTGTTTAGGCCCCTGACATTCCAGGTGATGACTCTAAGGCACCCTGGCGCCATAACTACAGTGTCCCGCCCTCCTCCGCCTATTATTCCGCCTGTTAAGATTCACGTTTTGGCTCGTTACCCTTTCCCTCTCATCAAACCCCCCACCCACATCCCAGCTCCCGGTTCCCCAACTTCAAACCACTGCACACCCCCGCTACCCTCCCCCCTCACCCCCCAACCTCGACCCCAACTCCAACAAATGCCCAGCTCCATCCCTGGATCTCAGACCCCCCCGTGTTTGGCTCTGCCCTTGAATACCCAGGCCCAGAACCCAGCAGGTTGTCACCGGACTGCCAGTGACCTAACTAAACTTCTCGTTATGGGGGTATGAGGTCAGGCTCCGTGTAGCTCCCCTGTTAATATCAAAGTTTCCAGTGCCCCCGGATCATATTTATAACTGTGGCTCCAGGCATGCTCTCCCGCCAGTTATATACAATGCTATATTCAAGTCCCATTGTCACAAGCTACAGCACCCAGGAAGTTCCAAACGCATATTACTTATCTTCGCCTTCGTTTTCCTGGATATCCGGTTCCTGGGGACAGCTCTGCGTGTCCAGCCTCCCCTGGCATCCTCAGGAGTGTAGAAAAACAAAGTTCTGCTCTTGTGGAATACCTTCAGTTTAGCTGGGTAGAGCAGCATATACTTGTGGCCGGCTTCCCGCAATCTTCTTTTCACCGACCCAAAGTTCATATGGTTGCGCTGTACCTGCAAGGTATAATCCGGGTATGCCGTTATGTTCATGGCCCCCCTCTGTATCGTGCCACCCTTCCGAAAGTGCTCGAGGATTTTTTCTCGGTCCCGGTAGTTTAGGATCTTGGCGATCACCGGCCTAGGGGGATTTCCCGGCGGCGTCGGCTTCCTCATCAGGGCTCTGTGCGCCCTCTCTACAGCGAACCCCTGGGACAGGGCGCCCCCAGGTATCTCCTGCAGTAGCATGGACCCGATGAATTCAGTAGGGTTGGTTCCCTCAGCACCTTCCGGCAATCCGACAATGCGAATATTGTTTCTTCGGGCGCGTCCCACCACCTCCTCCGCCCTGTTCTCCAGGTTGCCCACACATTGCACTAGGGCGTGAAGTTCCGATTTATGAACCACGCAGGCCGCCGTGTTCGGGGCCACCTCTTTTTCCAGGGCCCCCGGTGCGCTCCGCTTATGACCTTACCTCTTGCCGGAGAAGATTTACGTCCCCCTGCACGGCTCCCACCTTAAGCTCAAGTGCGGCTTTTAGTTCATCCATTGCTAGACCCATTTTGGTCTCCCAGGCCACCTTCAGGTCTGCAATCGCCTCTAGTACCTCCTGGTTGCCCATAGGGCCAGGGTCCTCGTTGGGGGGTCTTGTCTTTCTTCCTGGCCCCTTCAGCACCTGGTGGTGTTCTGGCAAAATCGTCCAGTGTGGGCTGCTTGCCTTTCTGTCTGAGGGGTTTATTGGACATCTTGATGCGTCAGGGACGAGTGGGCTGAACCCACAGCGTGCGGCCCTCTTTTCGAGCGTGCTAAATTACCCAAAATGTCAGGGCCCTGCCCGATCGTGTCTGGGGTATCCCGGCCCACTTATACCACTTCCAGGGTGGACTGTGTCCTCCCACATACTCCTGTGGTTACAATCCTTCTTTACAAGACCCAGGCTCCTGCCCTGGTCGGTCCCCCGGTGCCGGTGCTGCCCAACGGGCCTGTGTGCTGCCCCCCGTGTGTCTTTCAGGTGCCCCAGCAAGTTTCCCCACATCGGGACCATGTCATGGTGGCCCGTGAATCTGTGTCATTTACGTGGCTGCTTGTGTTGGGGGCTCCAGCCCCAGGTGGTCATGTCCGGCAAGTCTTGCCAGGCTGAGCTCTCTGGTGCCGCCCGGCCCTTTACTCACGGCTCCACCAGCCCCGGGCACCCCATGTCCGTTGCCAGGTCTGGGCACCCAAGCGTCCTCTCCTCTGCCTGCGCTTATGCCGGTGGCCGCTCAATCAGTACGGGAGTCGTGTCCCGCTGAGGGCTTATGCCCACACGAATGTCCGGGGCCGGGTGCGCGTTCCTGCACTCAAACCAGGTGCATCACAGGGAGTTGGCTGAGCGCTGCCCGCAGGGCACTCCCGTTGTCTGCGAGATCCCGTGGGGATCTCCTCTCCAGGCCCTCCCGCACTTCCACTGACCGGTTCCTAAGAGTGTCGGGTCTGTGCGAGGCCGATCCTAGCCCCTGTATGTTCTGTTCGCTATGGGGCCCGTAGCAGCACTGCGGGGGATGCTCTGGTACCTTCCTGATGGTCGTCCGGATCTCGGTGCCGGTCGGCGTCCTCTTCCTCTTCCAGCCCCTTAGGGTCCGCAACCTACGGGGGTCGCCGCTACTCCAGGGGACCCCGATCTAGCAGCAGGGCTCCAGGTGCACGGCGCCAGCTGGTTCGCCCAACGCGTCTGGTGGCAGCAGCGCACCCACAGGCGTCTGTCCCAGGCCTGCGCAGCGTCCCGCGTTCCGAGTTGGCAGGGACCCCTGTCCCTCCTGTGTCCGTTGCGGGCTTCGATGTCTGCCCCTTGGTCCTGCAGGCCCCTCCTCCGGCTGGGACTGCTAGTCAGTATTCGGGCTGGGCATCGCTTGTCCTATACGGCAGCAGCGGTCTTGGACACCGCGGCTCCAGCCAGTGTTCCCGGTGCGGCACTGCGGTCAGTTTATGACCCTTTGTCCCTATCCGCCATCTTGCCAGTATCTCAGCCGTGGGCACCCCGCTTCTTGTCTCTGGCCGAAACTGCCCGCTCCAGCTACCAATCGGGCCCTTCCAGCACTCAGAGTATGCACCAGATATTCATGCACCCTTGGCTATATTGCCAGCGTGCATCGTCTCCTGGAAACTTCGTTTTTTCAGAGGATCAATGTCGGATCTTTGGGAGCTCTTCATGGACACGTCCTCTTACGTGGCCATTTAGCCACGCCCCATTTATTAGAAATGTTAGTTCTTTCTTGGTTTTATTTAGTGCAGTTCTTTGTCGGTTTTAAAATACACCTTGGTCCCTTTTCAATCTTATCTTCATTCTTCAGTTAGAAGGATCCTCCAGTTGAGTTTTTGGGGTTTGGCACATTTTGGTCGTGCGGCTACCAAAATATCGCGAACACCTTTGCTACAGAGAAAGAGAGTAAAGGGTGTCAGAAAGCTGACTTCGCGGTTGCCATGACAACTGGAAATGCTGTTGCATAATCGTCCGACACACTAAATGTTATTTCTTGTGCCATTGCACAGATGTAATCCAATAGTGGCTTGGTGAACTAATTGTTTACCATGCCACGTGTCTGTGCCACTTTCAAAGCTGGGGCAGTGTAGTGATCTTTCTTTTTGCAGCCAGAGGCAGTTAGGCTATATTTAGGCTGTTGTCCTGTCTCCTTTGGTCTACATGTAGGTTTCCCTTTCTGGATACTTTTACCATGCAAGCACTTATTGTAATGTGTACAGCAGCAACATTGCGAACTAATCACATGCACAAGTCATAAAATGGTAGTATGGAAAAATGTATGCGTCACAAAGAATTGTCGGAACAATTTCTGCCCTTCACAAAACGTGCTTAATATGATTGTACGAGAGCAGCATGGGTATGTCATCTAAACAGTGCCGTGAATTTCCATATGCGATGGAAAAACTGTTCCTTTAGGAGCAGATGTGTGAACAGTTCATTGATATTTATTGCTACAAATTGATTTATAATATTTATGGCTAGCACAATTGTAATAAAGATGCAGGCACTCTGACAGCACAGCAAGATAGCCGTAGAAGGACTGATTTCAAATATCCCGTGAGGTGTGTTCACGTTTACTGAGTTGAATTGTTTCCTTAAGGTATATGTACAATAGCCACGAGTTATTGCATGCACCTTACATCATGCAGCCTTTTATCTTGTATCGTTTGGCTGATTTT
Source organism: Ambystoma mexicanum (assembly GCF_040938575.1). Lineage (NCBI taxonomy): Eukaryota > Metazoa > Chordata > Amphibia > Caudata > Ambystomatidae > Ambystoma > Ambystoma mexicanum. The sequence continues at coordinate 1,382,665,278 of NC_090929.1, read as the reverse complement.
TATGGTTGCATCATAGAAATGTGAATAATTTAAAAACGGCAGCCATCAAGCAGATAGGGTAACGATTTCGCAATGCCTATCAATGCTGTACGGATTGTATTTTGTTGTGTGCGATAAAAAAACATGTTCAGTGATAGTGTGGAGGGCAAAAGAGGTTGAAGAAGGAAAATTGACTTTACGTAATGGTATGAATTTGCACTGCTAATATATCTTAAGTGTTTGTTTTTCATCTTGAGCAGAAGAATGCATTCGCCAGATTTTAGTATTTACAATGTTGCATTAGTTTCGTGTCGTAAGATTTTGGACTGACTGAATAGTAAAGCTATATCAGCAATAGAGTGTGCTGGGAACACATGTAGGAGTGTTCATTTTATTTAATTTGAAAGGCATTATATAGTTCACACTGCAAACTAAATTGCTCCGAGGCATTGAAAGACCAGGAAAGACACACACAGGTTGGAGATCGAGGTGCAACACTCGCCGTAACTAAAAAGCAACTTTATTATTTTGTCAAATTTTGATGGCACAACCACCATATCACCAACACCATTGGTACATAGTAGAGAGAGAGAGTGAGAGAGTCTAAAGGGGTGCAAGAAAGCTGACAACTGGGAATGCCGTGACATAATCGTTCCAACACACTAAATGCTATTTCTTGTTCCATTACTCCAATGTAATCCAGTAGTGGCTTGTTTATCTAATTTTCTTCCACCAATCAGGAGTGTTGTACAATGCCACATGTCTGTGCCACTTTGAAAGCTGGGTCCCACAGTGACCTTTCTTTTCGCAGCTAGATGGAGTTGGGCTATATTTGGGCTACCGTCCTGGCCTCTTTGTGCTACATGTAGGGTTCCCTTTCTGGATACTGTTACCATGCAATCGATTTTTTTTTCGGAGCGGTGCAGTACCACTGATAACATACAGATGTCCTCATGAAAAATCTCAGATTTCTTTGGACATCTGTTTGTTGTCAGTGATACTGCACCCCTCCAATAAAACAAGTTGCTAGGACATCTGTACGTTATAGTTCATTATAGAGGTGCATTACCACTAATACATGAGTTCTCCTGCTCACAACATGTTTCCATTGCGATTTTCCTTTTTGCCTGGTTCTTCTTTATTTTATTTTTTTGGAGAGGTGCATTACCACTGAAAAGATGTAGACACCTCATAAGAAATCTCAATGTGATTTATTGAGGACATCTGTATGTGGTCAGTGGTATTGCACCTTCCTCTGAAATAAAATGAGTTGTGAGAAAATCACATAAGAAGAGAGAATGGTCATGGAGGAGCAGGGAGAAAGAGGAGTGGAGGGATAGAGAAAATCAGGAGGAGAAGAGAAAGAAGGCCAAAGGGGGAGTGGACGCATGTAGCAGAGTGACAAAAAGGTGAAGGGGTTGAAGAAAGTGCAGATGACAAGAGGGATGAGGTGGAAGAGATAGCAGAGGAGGTGAAGAGAAGAAAGAGAGAACAGCAGAGGGAAGGCAGGTGTAATTGCCCTTTGCCATCAGGAGAAGAAGCCTGATAACTTCTGGATCCAACGATTCTGAAAGAGTCTGACACCAGTCCCCTACAAAGATAACCCAGTCCCCTAGGGCTGGTGGTGCTACATAACCTACACATTTGGAGAAACAACGCAACATCCTGATAGGTTTCAGTGACAGACAAAAAATACCCAGAGAAGACCAATAAAGAAATGTTGTGCACTAAAAGTTCCAGAAATTGTGCGTGGCTATTATGCCCAAGAAGGCAGTGTTAGGGAGAATTCTCTGTTAAGGCTAATTTCCCAAACCTAGTGAGTCCCCCAGCAGCTTTGCTGGATTTCTGGGGTTTATTTTTTTCTCCTGCTAAGAGTGAGACTCTTTTTCTCCCACTCTTAGACATGATTTGAGATATCCTTTGACTTTGTAATGTGTTTTATGGGCTATGGGGTCTTTTACTCCACAGGGTGTCATATGGTTTTTGGTAAGAGTTACACAGCACCCTCAGTGCAGTAACACAGGGGTGTCATAGTGACCCCCAAACATAGACTCCATACCCTGCGACTGACTACTCTCTCCCAGGGCATGTACAGTCACCATTGACTTTACTAGTCTTAAATTGGGAACAGAACCAGTACAAACCATCATATTGTGGAAGTACTGGTAGGGGTAATTAGATTGCCCCTGGGTCTGTTTTTTGAGGGGGCACTGTGCAGTCCCCCCTCGTCGAGCTTCTGGCTGGTGGTAGTGGTTACCATGCAAAATATTCCTTAAGAATATTTACTATGGGATTTTCCCATTCATTTTAAACGCACCACTTTTTGGTGCAATGTTAAAGATACCGCAGGGTTATTTATTTAATATTTATTCCCCGGTTGGGTCTTTTCGCCAGAACTCGGTTTTAAAATGGCGTTTGAGTTCGCCTCTGTGACTCCAACCCAAGTCGAGCCCTTTGTTCCACTTTTTGGCGGGCTTCTAAACAGAAGCCTCCAAAAGTGGTGCCACTCTGTCTGGGTCTACAGGATGTGTGGGAGGGGGGTTTAGGCACCCTGGACTGAGTTGCCTCGGCAACTCAAGTCGCACTCTTGTGTGATTGGCCCAGTGGTGAGCCACCCGGCTCACCACTTAGCATGTTTGAGTGACAGCTAGGACTGATGAATGGGGGTTTTCTGCATAAAAGCAGGGCTTTGGGGACTGGAACTGCAGACGTTGCCACAGGACCAAAGAATCCGAAGAGGGAGAATCTGAGCCGACCTGCAACGACGACACCACCGGTGGAGCCCTGCTGAACCGACTCACCACTTCGTCCAACGACAGAGGAGATCTTCTCCTTCCCGGATCATCTCGTGGCCGCTTTGCCTGTGCCAAGCACCCCGGCAACGGGGATACCACGTTTTACCACTACCGCGAATAAAAGGGTAGTACCTTTTAACCGGAGAACTCCACGGCTGGTTTCTTCCCTGGCAGTGCAACGGCCTTCAGCTTTCCTCCACGTCGATATCTTCTCTTCCTCTGGACGACGCCGCAACTTGCACCCACTGCCAGGAACAACTGCCCCCGCTGGAGGATTCTCTCCACTTTCAAGGTACTGTGTCCGCCTGGCCTCCCTCGCAACGGTCTGTGTGCGGTGTCTCGTAAATCCTCAATTTAGCACTTGGGTTGGCCCTAGGCTGGCTAACTGAACTTTTGTAAGCTGAACTAATTCCTTTTTAAACTCTCAGCAAGACTTTTCAAGCCTTTTAAACTGTGTGATCTTGGGCGCATTGGTGTTCTACTCTCTCTAAGAGGGAGCCGGGCCTCTGAACGTTTTACTCACAAGTAGACTTTGACTTTCCTGCCTTGCTGGGTGCTTCTAAAGTATTGTGTTGTGTGCTTTTCTAATTTCTGCCTTTTCCCTCCCTTTTTTGATAACTTATTGGAGTGCCATCTTTAGTTAAGCGCTCACCTCTGTCTGAAAATAAGTGGTGTTAACTAAGACTTGTCTAATAAGGGTTAAGGGATGTATATATATTAATAGTGACTGTGTTTTGAACTTGCTTACAATAATAGTGCTGGAGTGTTTCTATGTGTGCCTTTAAATAAATAATTATATACTTTGATACCAAAGCTCTGGTCAGTGTTTGCTTGTGCTACTGTATTTTAGTACCTATCTTGTATACTCTATATACTGTCTAACTCTTCTTGAGAGAAGTCTGGCTGCTCAGCCACAGCTACCAGGTAAATCTGGGTGGTACAGACTGCTACCAATTGGGTTTACTGCCAACACCTGTAGTCTTAAGCCTTTTGCAGTGGTCCCTAAGGGAACTGCACAGGTTTCTGCCTAACAGGCAGACCTGTTTTAGTGGAGAGAAGGCAGAATTTACGACCACGGTCCTAAAGGAACCCCAACTGATTTGTGGAAATCCTAAAACCCCTCCCATGGGTTCTGTTAAGAGCTAATCCCTTTTCTGTCTGGTACAAAAATCAAAGGAGAGAGTGAACATATTTGTAGTAGTCTTTTGTGTTCGCATCCTGGACCTCCTTCTGCCTGTTTTACAGTCATGCCAGTCCTATGCCGCCCTGGGGTTAGTGAAGAATCACACACTTCTGTCAGCTATCACCCTTTAGTTGGCTGAAAAAATAGACATGTAGCGTAGGTCTAATTCCCTAAGTTGTTCATCCTCTGTTCGGGAGGATTTACTCTGTTTTGGACCTGTTTTTGGACCTCTTGCACTAAGACCTCCAAGATGAACAAATGTTACCATATGTGATTGGGCCCTTCCTCCAAGCCTTCTGCAGAAATACATTTGATGTGCCTGAAGTTCAGAAATTTGGCTAGCACTTCTCAGGGTAGTGAATCTAGAGGCATCCTCTTCCCAGGGGACCCCATGAGCTCTCTATGGCAGGGAATTTGGATTACATCTTGGGTCGGAACGATTCCAGGATAAATATTTCCAAACCATGTTCTAAGTTACGGCACACCTCTCACACTGGCAGAATGAGTCGGGTTTTACTCCTCCTAGAGTACCCTCCTGCATCTTTTGCTCTTCATTTCATCTGCATTGTGGCTTCCACTATCCCAATCATATTATTCTTCAGGGTGCTAACTTGTTTCCACTTTGAATACCAGTTCCTCTACTTCCACCTTTCCAATCTACGTATGTTGTCCTTCGTCTATGTATGTCCACTTGTGTATTGTCCCCGCGGACTGTTCCATTTACTCCCCTCCACAACCTGGTTGAATGTTCTTCAAACTCACCCCATTGTAAGAAGCTCACTGCTTCCCGCCAAATCTGATTTCTTATCTATTGTACATTTTTTGTGATCAAATGAGCATTGTTCCTACTGTATATAAATAAACCTTCCCTGAGTTCTGCTCTCAGTAAGTTAATAGCGATTTTTACAGATTCTTTTCCCCAGCATGGATGCCCTGGATTATTAAATGGCCTAAATGACATTGTTTAGGGAATTGGTTGCTTAAGAGGCTCTGAGCAGCACCTCCTGCAAGTCGTTACTACAGACCGATAGGATTGTGTCCCCACATCTGCTGCTGTACTCTGCCAGCAGCAGGAGTGGTGTACCACCAATGACCTCTGTCTTGATGCCAGTAAAACTGAGATTCTCCTATTGGGCACACCTGCTCCCTCCTTTCCTGTCACTCTCTGCCCGGTCTCTCTTGGCCCTCTTCCTGCTCCGACCTGTGAGGCTAAAAACCTCCGGGTCATCTTCAACTCCACACTTTCCTTCTCTCCTCACATCTCTGACGTCTCTAAGAAGTCACACTACCAGCTGCACCTCCTCTGAGGTATTCTTCCCTTCCTCTCTTTCCTCCAGAAGCTCGCTGTCTCCAGAGCTCTGGTTCTCTCTAGGCTGGACTACTGCAACATCCTCTTTCTAAATCTGCCTGCCTCTACTCTCCGCCCTCTGCAACTCATCCAAAACAGGACTGCAAGACTTGTCCTTGGCCTCAAGCCCAGGGATCGTATCTCTCTAGGACTGAAATCTCTGCACTGGCTCCCATTGGCGGCGAGGATTAAGTTCAAAACCCTCTGCATTGTCCACAAGGCCTTCTGGGGCCTGGGACCTCAATAAGTCAAGTCTCTCTTCCTAAATATCTTCCTTCTTGAGCTCTTCGCTCATCTGCCTCCAACTCCCTCATGGTCAGTTGCTTCTCCAAGCAGCGAGTTGGTGGTAGATCTCTTTCTTCGGCTGGGGCCTCCCACTGGAACAGCCTCCATGCCTCTCTGAAACTTGAGGAGAACCATCTCCGGTTCTGGAAGCACCTCAAGATCTTCCTCTTTGCTTCTGCTTTCTCTCCTCCTCTCCCCTGCTGATCTCCTGGCTGAATCTGAAACTACACTGATTACCTGTCTGAAACTACACTGGTTACCTGGCTACCCTCTGATCTCAGGCCCAGATCCCTTCCCCGCCATTTGCACACCTGCACTGCCCCCCGGGCAACCCTTGCATTCAGGGATTGTTTCTGTATCCCTACAGCCCCTACTAGCACTTGACCCCTTATGTCTGCACTTAACCCTTGCACTTGCCACCAGCTAGCCGCACTTTTATTTATTGTCTTTATTTATTTTACTGTTATCCTATGTACTGCACTGCCCCCTCCCCTGCCCTTGCGCGATCTCAATGTCACCTGGCCTAGTAGGATCGTTGTCTGCCTTCCCTCTGTTTCCCCTCCCTTGCCTTGTCGCGCCTTGATACACTTGTGTATAGTCGCGTTATAAATGCCATATCAGATCATATCATATAGCTGAGTCATATTGGTTTAGGTTGGCTTGCTGCTGTCTGGAATTAGGGAGGACATATTTGCCTTTGCTCATGTTTGCCTTCTCTGTCTGCCTGTCACTGCCTACTACTCAGATTAATGAAGCATTTGTGCTGGATCCTCTTCATGGCATTATAATTCCATGGAGCATTGGTCACAAATGTTTGAAGTAAACTGCTCTCTGCCAAATGTTGTCCAACCCCCACTGACATGTTCCTGCTGTCAGCTCCAGGGGCAGTGCACCAGAATTGAATGCACTAGATACCCTTTGCTACCCGTGCACTCTACCTCCCTCTCCCCTGCAAACACAGAGTGGCCTCTGTTAGGCAGAAACCTGTGCAGTTCCCTTTGGGAACACTGCAAAAGATTCAGGACTACAGGTGTTAGCAGTAAACACACTTGGTAGCAGTCTGTACCACCCAGATTTACCTGGTAGCTGTGGCTGAGCAGTCAGAATTCCCTCAAGAAGAGTTAGGCAGTATGCAAAGTATACAAAATCCGCACTCAGACACAATAGCACAAGCAAACACTGACCAGAGCTTTGGTATCAAAGTATATAATTATTTATTTAAAAACACACTGAAACACTCCAGCACTCTTATTGTAAAACACTCTAAACACAGATTCTATTATGATATATACAACCCTTATTCCTTATCAGACAAGTCTTAGTTAACACCACTTATTTCCAGACAGAGGTGAGCACTTAACTATAGATGGCACTCCAATAAGTTCATGAAAAAGGGAGGGAAAAAGACAGAATATGTGAAGATACACCACTCTAAGATTTAGGAACACTTTTAGCAAGGCAGAAGAGCAAAAGTCACTAGTGAGCCAAAGTCCATAGGCTGGGCCCACTCTTAGAGAGAGCAGAGCTCAAATGCGCCCAAGATCACACAGTTACACTAGGCTTTGAAAGTCTTGCAGAGAGTTCGAAAAGAGTTTAGAGAGGCTCAGAAAAGTTTAGCCAGGGTGTCCCAGGCTAACCCAGGTTCGAAAGCCGGGGGCTAAATCTACCCGGTACAGTCGGTGGCAAGGGAAGCCAGGCGGGACACGGTACCTTAAGTGGGAAGGATCCTCCAGCGGTGGCAGTTGTTCCTGACAGCGGGTGCAAGTCTCAGCATCGTCCAGAGGAAGAGAAGATCTCGACTTGGAGGAAAGATGAAGGTCATTGCACTGCCAGGGAAGAAACCAGCCGCAGAGTTTTCCAATTAAAGGTATTACCCTTTATTTCGCGGTCGTGGTAAAACGTGGTATTCCGGTTCCCGGGGTGCTTGGCACAGGCAAGGCTGCCATGAGATGCGTCGGGAAGGCGAAAAGACGGTGAAACTGGTTCTCCCCACCAGTCAAAGGAAGAAGACTCTCCGGCGGGAGATCTCCTCTGTCGTTGGGAAAAGTGGTGAGACGGTTCAGCAGGGCTCCACCGGTGGTGTCGTCGTAGCAGGTCGGCTCAGCTTCTCCCTCGTCGGATTCTTGGGTCCTGTGGCAACTTCTGAAGTTCCAGTCCCCAAAGCCCTGCTTTTATGCAGAAAACCCCCATTCACTCAGCCTAGCTGTCGCTCAAACATGCTAAGTGGTGAGCCGGCCGGCTCACTACTTGGGCCAATCAGGACGGAGTGCGACTTGAGTTGCCTAGGCAACTCAGTCCAGGGTGCCTAAATCCCCATCCACCCCGCCTAAGTACCCCAGACAGAGTGGCACCACTTTGGAGGGCTTCTGTGGAGAAGCCCGCCAAAAAAGTAGATCAAAGGGCTCCACTTGGGTTGGAGTCACAGAAGAGAACACAAACGCCATTTTAGAAACGAGTTTTGGCAAAAAAATACCAACCGGAGAATTAATAATAATTAAATAAACTGGCGGTATGTTCGAGGCTATCGTAATTAAATAAAGATAGTAGCCTCGAACAATGGGAAAATCCCATAGAGAAATATTCGCGGTTGAATATAAAAAGTAGTATCCACTGCCACCAGCCAAAACTCGATCATGGGGGACTGAGACGTGCCCCCTCGACTAACAGACCCCGGGGCAATCGAATTGCCCCGGCCAGTACGTCCACAATATGATGGTTTGTGCTGGTTCTGTTCAGAATTCAAGACTAGTAAAGTCAATGGTGACTTTACATGCCCTGGGAGACAGTAGTCAGTCCCAGGGTATGGAGTCTATACTGGGGGGTCACTATGACACCCCTGTGTTACTGCACTGAGGGTGCTGTGTAACACACATCACAAAAACACATGAAGCCCTATGGAGTAAAAGACCCCATAGCCCATTAAACACATCTAGAGTCAAAGGAATACACTCAAATCGTGTCCAAGAGTAAGGGTAAAAGAGTCTCACTCTTGGCAGGAGAAAAAAATAAACCCCAAAAATCCAGCAAAGCTGCTGGGGGACTCACTAGGTTAGGCAATTCAGCCTAAACAGAGAATTCTCCCCAACAGCCTCTCACCTGCGTCAGGGCCTTCCCCACAGCCCCGTCTGTACACAGGTGAAGTCCTACTAGCAGCCTTTTGCAAAGTATAATTCCTTTTTCCCAACAGTGACATATGTTAGGTACAGCACCCTCAGATTGTATGGGGCCACGCAGCGCTAACCTGTACACAGGAAAGGAGCGCCAGAGCACTTGAGTTCCCATTGCTCTGTGTCCAACAAGGTGGGAAAACAAATGTACCATTTTAAGGTGCATTACTGTGCAGATAGCTAGAATGTTTCAATTCACAATAAGTTACTGCCTCTGCTTGCCAGTGACTGAGGCAGCAGGAGCCCTGGTTTCTCCATGATTGTACTATTCCCCTGTACTGACCCTTAAGAGAAGTACATGCCCTATTTAGACCAAACTACAATCCTTGAAAGAATTGGTGCATCTCTCTCTCTCTCTCTCTCTCTCTCTCTCTCTCTCTCTCTCTCTCTCTCTCTCTCTCTCTCTCTCTCTCTCTCTCTCTCTCTCTCTCTCTCTCTCTCTCTCTCTCTCTCTCTCTCTCTCTCTCTCTCTCTCTCTCTCTCTCTCTCTCTCTCTCTCTCTCTCTCTCTCTCTCTCTCTCTCTCTCTATATATATATCTCTATATATATATTTCTGAGGCTTGTGGAATCTGCTTAGATCACATGCTGTGCTTAGGCCGACATCTAGTGGAAGCTATACTGGTCGGAAGCATCTTGCGGAGTCCCCTGGCCTTAGCCATACTTTTGCTAAAATTTACAATTATTAATCTATTGACATCCTTCCCCACCCCAACTTCGACACTCGACGCAGGCTGGAGAAGAAATCGACCGTCGGCAGCTGCACGACGGATTTGGGCCTCGGAAGGCCGCTGGCCTCGGCCCGGGCCTGGTAGGCTGCTGGCCTCGGCCCTGCAAGTAGGGAGAGTGGGGGGTGGTACATACTCTACACTCTTGGTATATAGGTACACCTTATACATTTCCTACACTTAACAGCCCGCTGCCTCAAGGTGCCTATGGAGGGTGTCCCAAGTGCAACCGCAAATACCCTTGGGTCGACAGGCACGCCACGTGCAATCTCTGCTTGCCGAGGGACCACCCCGAAGCGAACTGCAGAGCGTGTAGTAGGTTTAAACCTAAGACACTTAAGGACCGTTCGACGAAGCGTTGGGCCCACCACGCCAAGCAGGCGGCCATGGCAGCGGAGGGCGCCTTCAGCGATGGCAGCGACGCCGTACTTTCGGACGGCAAGGGCATTACGGCGTCGAAAGACAGCCGAGCGCAGGGTCCCCGACCTCGGAAGGTCATCCGGCAGGGCGGCTATGGGGAAGACCCCCGGCGACGCAAGCGCTTCACATACTACACACACTAAACACACTAAGTCCAACCGAGACTCGACGACGTCGAGTTCTCGGAAAGAGGCACAGACAGAACGGTCCGATTCGGTGTCCTCTGGGCGCTCTCGATCAAGATCGCCGCATGACTCCAGGCAATCGTCCACTCTTGCCAAGAGTGCCTCGCTCCCTAGGCTAACAGAAGTTCGATTGTCGGAAGACGAAGACGACTTCCACCCCCAGGCCGCGCTCCAGGAGGCAGAGCCCGCAATTAAAGCCAGCGAGGCCCCACGCTCGAAGGACAGGGACACCTCTTCCGATCCTCGACGCCAGGCGTCGAAAAACTCCAGAGCCACTAAGGGACGGGGAAAACAGCAGAAGAAACTACCTGTACATTCTTCCACACCTGTGAAACACTCCACCCCCCCCTAAACAGACAGACAATCCCAGGTCTGCTGATAGATCCACAACCAGCAAAGCTACTCAAGATAAATCCCATAGACTTGCTGAGAGAGTCATTCCCAGGTCCAAAAAATGGTCCAGTGAAGACATAGATAGGGTCATGTCAAGAATGTCTTCTTTGGCTGATTTTTATGATAAAAATCCAGAACATTTCCTCTCGTATGATCCACAAGGGGCCACACCCTCAGGCTCTACTGATCCTATCCCCCGAGTAAGAAGGCTCGGTTTGAAACCCCGATGAGGTCTGAACCCTTCGAGGTACAACCTTACGCAACACCATACTCACGGTATCAAGAAGAGGCTTCCCTCTGTGGAGACCAAGAATTTGGTATGATAGAAGAGCAAACCGGGACGGGCTACTATGGGGATGATGAGGAACAGGAAGAAGAAGAGGATAACCTGGAAACATACAGAGTAGATTCCCCGGTAGAGGACGAAGCCCCGGTTACCGACTCCCCGGTCGATAATCAACCCCTCCTAAATGAGGTTCTCGCTCACGCAGCAGAACATTTCCACATTGACACCCACGGTGTACAGGAGGAAAGGGACTTCGCAGAAGAGTTAGTTGGAGAAAGGGGGCCGGTTGCCCAGACCATCCCTATCCTTAAATCCATTCAGCGGAGAATAGATCCGTCCCTGGTGAACCCAAACCTCACCAGAGCAGTCAATCGCAGGGTTGAAAAACCTTTCAGGGCAGCTCAGTCTGACCCTCTCTATATAAGAGGGCATCTGAAGCCAGACTCCCTAGTTGTTACCAACACCCGCAAGAGGCCAGGAACACCCTTGTCATCATCAGAAGCTCCTCCCGACAAGGAGAGCAAGAAAATGTATTGGGTTCAGCAGGAACGTTGCCTCCACTTCCGCCTACCAAACAAGAATTGCTAACTCCACCACCCTGTTGGCCAGCTACAACTGCCATCAGTGGGAAGAAGTCGCGGCTCTCATAGCCTCTGCTCCTGAACCGTTAAAGGGCCAATTAGCTCGGATTTCCGCAGAGGGTAGAGCCGTGTCTGGTTGCATTTTGAAAGCAACCTTCGACGCCGCGGATAACGCAGGCAGATTGATAGCAGAAGGTACTGTTATCAAGAGACATGCGTGGTTACGGCAGTCTGGTTTTAAGGCAGAAACTCAGGCATCATTGTTAGACAAACCGGTGGAAGCCGATCTGTTTGGTAAGGCGGTCGAGGACGCACTGAAAAATGCCAAGGACGAATACGAGACACTCAAATCCCTTGGCCAGTTAACCAATAAACCCCCTAACCAGAGAGGGAATAGTAATTTTCGTCGCCCACGCGGCCAAAATTCCCAGAGAGGATCTAACTATTCCCAGGGGCAGGGTACACAGTGGAACAACAACTAACAGTCTACCCAGGGTTACGGCAGAGGTAATAGGAGAGGTCGTGGTAAAGGCAGAGGCAGCCCCAGCAAGGGAGGCGGCACGCCTCCACCAAAGCAGTGACGCTCAGTTCAGGGTCCCTTCTCGCGCAACCCCAGTAGGGGGACGCATTTCAAACTTCACCCAGGCTTGGGAAGGGATCACATCAGACAGATGGGTGCTGTCAACAGTATCCACGGGATATTGTATAGAGCTACTGCAGCGTCCCCGGAACCATCCTCCACGACAAAGAGTACACTCCTTAGAACATCAGAAGATTCTCCTCGAGGAGATCGCCATTCTTCTACAAAAGGACGCAATAGAACTCGTCCCCGGACACCAGGTAAACAAGGGTATTTATTCAACGTACTTCCTTGTGCTGAAGAAAGACTTGACAATGCGCCCAGTATTGGACTTACGGCCTGCCAACAAGTATGTCAAGCCCCAAAAATTTCGTATGACCACGCTACAAGAGGTAATCCCCCTCCTAAAAAAGGGGGATTACATGGCAACCTTGGATATGAAAGATACTTATTTTCAGATTTCCATGTTCCCAGCGCACAGAAAGTACTTGCGCTTCAAGGTGGACAGTCGCCACTACCAATTCAAGGTACTGCCCTTCGGGATAGCTTCAGCACCAAGGGTATTCACCAGGGTACTGGCGGTGGCGGCTGCACACCTACGCAGGGAGGCAATCCCAGTGTACCCTTATCTGGACGACTGGCTCATAACGGGGGAAACCCCAGGAATTTGCAGGACAAACATTCAAAGGACTATCGACCTCCTCCACGAATTAGGCTTCTCAATCAACGAGAAGAAGTCAAGCCTGGCGCCAAGCACCTCAAAACAATTCCTAGGAGCAATCCTGGATACCCAGGAGGGGTTGACCTTTCCTTCAGAAGAAAGAATTCGGAATATACTTCTGCAAATTCTGCATTATCAGTCCGGTCAACAAATAACGGTACGCAAAGCAATGCGTTTACTGGGCATGATGGCGTCATGCATTTACCTGGTCCAAACACGCGCCTGCGCATGCGTCCCATGCAAGAATTGTTGGCGAAACAGTGGTCTCAGGCAAGTGGTCAGTGGGACGATCTAGAAGGTCGTCCGGCAGGGCGGCTATGGAGAAGACCCCCGGCGACGTAAGCGCAACCCACAGCACTTCCAAACACACGAAGTCCCACCGAGACTCGACGCGCACGTCGAGCTCTTTCGAAGAGGCACATAGGGAACGGTCCGAATCGGCGTCCTCTGGCCGTTCTCGATCTAGATCGCCGCATGACTCCAGGCAATCTTCCACTATTGCCAAGAGTGCCTCGCTCCGCAAGGTAACTGAGGTTCGATTGCCGGAAGACGAAGCCGACCTTTATCCCCAGACCGCACTCCAGGAGTCGGTGTCTACAGCCCAAGTAACACCTATTCCCGAATCCCAACCTACATGGTCGAAGATAGTACCACCACTACCGAAGCTCAACGCCAGGTGTCGAAAAGCTCTGAAGGCCCAAAGAAGCAGGGTAAACACTCCTCCAGCCACGGGGAGGGGGGGAAAACAACAGAGGAAGCAGTCTCAGCCTACTTCCACACCGCAGAAACATTCCACTCCTCTCAAACAGACAGATAGGTCTCACATCTCAATTATAGATGAGACAGGGAAACTCCCCCCAGGCAGAGTCATTCCCAGTTCAAGAGAGTGGTCTAGTGAGGACATAGATAGTCATGTCAAGAATGTCATCATTGGCAGATTTCTATTCCAAAAACCCTGAACATTTTCTCACTTATAACCCCGACGGGGCAGCACCCTCAGGTTCCAAAGATCCAATACCCCCAAGTAAAAAATCCCGGTTCGAAACAACACGGTCTTCAGATCCCTTCCACATTCACCCTTATTCTCAAGAGGAAGATCCTTCCCTTTGTGAGGATACAGATTTGGGCATGTTGGAAGAACAGACTGGGACAGGCTACTATGGGGACGTTGAGGAACAAGAGGAGGAAGAGGACGACCAAGAAACATACAGGGTAGATTCCCCGGTAGATAAGGAACCACCGGTTACCGACTCCCCTGTCGGCAACCAGCCCCTCCTAAATGAAGTCCTATCTCGAGCAGCAAACCACTTCCACATTGACACCCAGGGTGCTCAAGAGGAAAGAGATTTTGCCGAAGAGTTGGTGGGAGAAAGGAGAACTGTTGCGCAGGCCATCCCTATCCTTAGGTCGATCCAAAGAAGAATAGATCCTTCACTGGTAAATCCCAACCTCACCAGGGCAGTCAACCCCAGGAGTGAGAAGCTTTTCAGGGCAGTCCAATCAGACCCACTGTATATAAGAGGGCATCTGAAACCAGACTCCCTAGTCGTTACAAACACCCGCAAGAGGCCAGGAACACCCTTGTCATCATCAGAAGCTCCTCCCGACAAGGAGAGCAAGAAAATGTATTGGGTTCAGCAGGAACGTTGCCTCCACTTCCGCCTACCAAACAAGAATCGCGAACTCCACCACCCTGCTGGTGAGTTATAACTGTCACCAATGGGAGGAAGTCGCGGCACTCATAGATTTCGCCCCAGAACGCCTAAAGTGCCAATTGGCACGAGTCTCAGCGGAAGGTAGAGCCGTATCCGGTTGCATTTTAAAGGCAACCTTTGATGCCGCAGATAAAGCCGGGAGATTGATAGCAGAGGGTACTGTTATCAGGAGACATGCTTGGTTATGGCAGTCTGGATTCAAGGCCGAACCACAAGCATCATTGTAAGACAAACCGGTGGAGTCAGATCTATTGTTCGGTAAGGCGGTCGAGGACGCGCTGAAAAATGCCAAGGACGAGTATGAAACACTCAAGTCCCTAGGTCAACTAACCACTAAGCCCCCAAATCAAAGGGGTAATGGCAATTTTCGCCGCACACGCGGACCAAATTCCCAAAGAGGGTCAAGCTATTCCCAGGGCAAGGGTACGCAGTGGAACAATAACCAACAGTCTACCCAAGGTTATAGCAGGGGGAATAAGAGAGGATGGGGTAAAGGTAGAGGCAGCCCCAGTAGAGGCGGCAGCACGCCTCCACCCAAACAGTGACGCTCTGCTCAGGGTCCCTTCTCACGCATCCCCAGTAGGAGGACGCATTTCCAACTTCACCCAGGCTTGGGAAGGGATCACATTAGACAGATGGGTGCTGTCCACAGTGTCCGCAGGATACTGCATAGAACTGCTAGAGCGTCCCCGAAACCACCCTCCACGACAAAGAACACATTCTTTGGACCACCAAAGAATCCTCCTTGAGGAAATCGTCAATCTTCTAGCAAAGGACGTGATCGAACTCGACCCCGGACACCAGGTAAACTAGGGTATTTGTTCAACCTACTTCCTTGTACCAAAGAAAGATTTAACAATGCGCCCAGTATTAGACTTACGGCGTGCAAACAAATATGTCAAGCCCCAGAGGTTTCGCTTGACAACTCTCCAAGAGGTAATCCCCCTCCTAAAAAAAGGGACTACATCGCAACATTGAACATGAAAGATGCCTATTTTCATATTTCCATGTTCCCAGCGCACAGAAAGTACTTGCGGTTCAAGGTGGACAGTCGGCACTACCAGTTCAAGGTACTGCCCTTTGGGATAGCTTCAACTCCAAGGGTATTCACCAAGGTACTGGCGGTGGCAGCAGCACACCTACGCAGGGAGGCAATCCCGGTGTACCCTTACCTAGACGACTGGCTCATCACGGGGGAAACCCCAGCGATTTGCAGAACAAACATTCAAAGAACAATCGACCTCCTCTTTGAATTGGGTTTCTCAATAAACGAGAAAAAGTCAAGTCTGGTGCCAAGCACCTCCAAACAGTTCCTAGGAGCTATCCTAGACACACAAGAGGGGTTGACCTTTCCATCAGAGGAGAGAATTCGGAATTTACTACTGCAAATTCCTCAATATCAGGCCAGTCGTCAGATAACGGTACGCAAAGCAATGCGTTTGCTAGGCATGATGGCGTCATGTACTTACCTGGTCCCCCACGCGTGCCTGCGCATGCGTCCCATGCAGGAATGGTTGGCAAAACAGTGGTCTCAGGCAAGTGGTCAGTGGGACGATCTAGTGGTCGTTTCGCCAACACTGGTACAAAGCCTTCACTGGTGGGCACGAGAAAATCTGTCCAAGGGGAAACCCTTTTACGATCCCGAGATACAGCCGGTAGTCACAACCGATGCATGCCTGACAGGGTGGGGAGCTCTCCTCCTCCACCACACAGCTCAGGATCTCTGGTCTCACTCAGTGGCCAAGAATCACATAAACCTGCTAGAGCTTCTGGCAGTCTTCAGAGCGCTTCAAGCGTTCGAGCCCTACCTGCTGAATCTGTCAGTGCAAATCCGGACGGACAGCACTACAGCCATGTTTTACATAAACAAGCAGGGAGGGACTTGTTCGTCAAATCTGTCCAATCTTGCCCAGAGAATTTGGATATGGGCACTTAAACGGAACATCTTCCTGTCATCGCAACATGTTCCAGGGGATCTCAATTCTCTAGCAGATATGCACTAAGCAGAAATCCCCTCCCAGAGGAGCACGAATGGTGTCTACACAGAGAAATTGTAGAAGATCTCTTCTCTCAGTGGGGTTCCCCCACCATAGACCTATTCGCCACAAGCGAAAACAGACAATGCCCAAGATTCGCGTCCAGATTCCCACAACCAGGCTCCCAGGGGAACGCCCTGTGGATGAACTGGTCAGGAATGTTTGCATACGCTTTTCAACCAACTCCTCTCATCAGGAAGGTGGTGAACAAGTTGAACAGGGAATCGATGACGCTCGTCCTAGTTGCTCCCATGTGGGCGAGACAACTGTGGTTCCCACACTTACACAGACTAGCGATGTGCGAACCCATCAAACTCCCGGGCTGGTACAACCTACTGTCCCAGCATCAAGGTCAAACAGTACATCCTCTACCCAACTGAATGAACCTAGCAGCATGGCTCCTGAGGTCATAGAGTTTGGACATCTCAATTTACCTCAAAGATGTATGGACATCCTAAAAGAATCTAGGAAGCCTAACACGAGGCACTGCTACTTTGACAAGTGGAAGAGATTTGTTATCTGGTGCCAGAATAGAGACATCCACCCAGTTGATTGCACTCCTTCAACTATTGTTACATACATGCACCACCTGCTGGATGCAGGATTGGTTTTTAAGTCACTGAAGGCGCATCTGGCAGCTCTGTCAGCATACACCACCTCCCATAACAAGGTGTTGTGGTGGAAAGTTCCAGTGGTTAAAACCTTCATGGAAGGAGTAAGGAGACTTCACCCTCCTATTTCAAACCCACCACCAGGTTGGGACCTTAATGTGGTGCTAGCTAAACTCATGCCCCACCCCATTTGAACCCATGCATAAAAGCAGTCTCAAACACCTGACTTATAAGACCGCCTTCTTAGTAGCTATTACATCCATAAGAAGGGTTAGCGAAATTCAGGCTCTGTCAGTGCAGGATCCTTTCTTTACAGTCCACAAGGATAAACTGGTTTTGCGTACACACCCTAGGTTCTCACCTAAGTTTATTTCCAAATTCCACGTGAACCAGTCTATCGAGCTTCCGGCTTTCTTCCAAAACCCACAAAGCTCGGCTGAGGTGAAACTACACACCCTAGATATGCGTAGGGTGGTCCTCTACTAAGTAAACAAGACCAGACCGCTAAGGAAAACAGACCACTGTTTGTCTCCGTAGCTACAGGCAGAGAGGGGGATTGCGTCTCTAAAGGTGCCATCTCTTAGTGGATTGTTAACTGTATACAGCTGTGTTACTCCCTTTCTGAAAAAACTCTGCCTTTCACGCCAAGAGCCCACTCTACAAGAGGCATCGGGGCCTCTCTGGCTTTCATTGCAAATGTACCCCATGACACCATTTGCAAAGCAGCTACTTGGAGCTATATTCACACTTTTACTCAGCACTTCAGCATTGACACCCATTTCAAGACAGATAATCAAGTGGGACAAGCGGTTCTAAGACATTTATTTGCTCATGAGCCTCTTCATATCCCACCTCCTTATTCTAACACTGCTCGCTAATCTATGCACAGCATGTGATCTAAGCAGATTCCACAAGCCTCAGAAGAGATACATTACTCACCATAATAGTATTTCTGATGCTTGTATCTGCTTAGATTCACATGCGACCCACCCTTCTTCCCCTATGAGAGAAGGCGCATGGATGCTTGCAGTCTTATCTATCTATCTGCTTGGATTATCTGTACTCAAGCTACTCCTCATGCTACCTCATGTCACAAAGAAAAAATACAATCTAAGGGTCCTAGACGCGTGAGGGATCATGGGTACAGTGGACGTCACACTAGGGATAGTATTACTGGCACGCCCTGTGTCGACGGCCATTTTCGAGTTTCGAAAAACAAACTGTAATACTCTGCAACTTCCACTAGATGTCGGCCTATGCACAGCATGTGAATCTAAGCAGATAGGAGCATCAGAAATACGATTACGGTGAGTAATGTATCTCATATACATATATATATATATACATACACACACAATCACAATAATATCACCATCAAAACTGTACAATATTAAAAGTGCATTATTAACAAAAAATGAATAATCCTCATATAACTTACATTGTTCAATTAGATCAGGCTTAACATATAATACAAATATGCCATTATTTTGTAAAGAATAACCAACACCCTCATAGCATATACAATAAAATACCATTCCTAGGAACATGACCCTCTAATTTGAAGGAATAGCTAATTGAATAACTTAACATAAACTTGTCAGCCTGCTAAAATACACCTCCAAAGTGTTAAATGATTTATACATCTTTACAAATTTATCAAGATAGATCTATCTTAACTTGTAAAAACGTGGGCATTACAAACACAAATTTGAAAATGTAATGGTGTCCCAGCCGAATCAACAAACACAGTCAATATGTACAACCCCTCTTCTAGCCTCCAACATCTAATTTAATATAAAATGCAGTAACAACCTCTGCAGTTGGAATTCAGAAATTTAATTAGATATTGGGGTAAAATTTCCGTACTGTCCTCATCTTTCAACAAATCTCGATAAAAGTTTATGAAGTAATATTGATTATCGTATAAGTAGCCACTACAATTCCCATAGCTTTTTTGTGTGCAACTAAAACCTCGTTGCTAATGAGAGTAGCTGAAGAAACCCCCAGAGATTTAAAAGTTCATCACATTTAAGTATAACTTTCACAGATATTTGAGTGGATTCCTTATGGAAATCAAAGTACAGGGAAGATATTGTGGCATCTAAAAATGTCAGCTATATATGTAACAATTGCCATTTGACTGAGGCTTGACAGGGCAAAAGGCCCAAGTTCTATCTAATGATAGGTACACAAGTTTGGAGGTGAAAACCCAGACTCCATAGTAGAGCTTCCAGTTTGTTTAAAATGTGTCCCTCAAATAAATGTGTAATTTCCCTCCATATACTACCAGTGGGTGCAATCTTAGCCTTGTAATACTTAATTACCATTGACAGGGAAAATCATCCATATTTCCTATTAATCCGTTTCATCTGTGGAACAAACTTGGTCTTAAACTAGTATATTCCAATTGGCTATATGGAATCTCATAGATTAAAAAATCCTGTGTAAGTAAATTGCTGTACCATTTCCAACTTAATATTGCAAATATTCCCAGAAAAAAAGAATGACCTTTTTTGTTCATGAACATCTTATAATTTTAGATTTGGTGATGTTAGTAGAAAGATCATTAACTAAGGCAAACTGCTGACATTTTTGGATTGTTTGTTGTTGGCCAATGGTGATAACATAAAATTCCACTACATCATCAGCGTAGGGCAGCCAATTTAACCTTAGCTGGCCAGAACACAGAGAAAAGATCAAACACCCGCAAGCTTATAACCGAGGTCCGAAATGTAAAGTTTGAACAGCAATGGAGCAAGTACGCAAACCTGCCGAGGCCCCTATAAGTCCTGATTTGGCATAAAGGCTACCATTGCTAGCGAAACAAACTTGGATGCTAGTTTTGGAAGGCAATGCAATTAAAATGCTTAAAAGCAGCCCCCCAGAATAGATCTATTAACACTGTCAAATGTTGCTGACAAATCAATGCAAGTAGAGTACACTGGAAAGCCATTTCTTTCGCCAGGGCATGTACTTGTAGTAATCTCAAAACAAGAGTTTAATGGAAGTGCCTATATTTTTTGGGAAACCTGTTGGGAATTGCTCTAATCTTTGATACATTTAAGCCCAAATCTCAAGCTCACCCAGTGGCAAGTTGGCAAAGATTTTATTACGTCCAGTAAAGCGATCAGACAATGGTTTCTGTCTCCTATACCTGCACAATGTAGGATGAATGCCATAACTGAGGTAAAGAATACATACTGAATATCTTTCTAAAAAGACTAACCATTATGTCAGACAAGAGTCTTGGAGATTCTTTTGAAATGTTATTTGAAGGACCATCCGGTCCATAGGATCTAGAGACAGAAGAGTTCCAATTCATGGGGCTTACAATTCCTGATAGTAAGTTCTCAATTTTAAATCGGATATTGGATTAATTGGGCTTGATTTTATTTTTATTACCAATCACCCAATTTATCACTTGTCAAATGTTGGCTGATGGGCCATAGTAATTAGAAAGGATAACAATCAAATTATTTGTGTTCCCATAATTAATCTCTTGATGGGGCTAATACGTATAATGAAGAAATGTAATGGACGTACCACAAACCCACCCCAGGCTGTGTTCTGTGGCCAACCAGAAGTTTATGGAAAACACACATTTGGTCACATGCTCTCCAAATATCTTTTAATTAAACCATTCGATCATGGAAGTCAATTTGCAAACTGCTCCCAACAGCTACTGTTGCTATGGGATACACCAAACAGCTTTATGGCATTCAAACCACAATACATACACAAAGCTGCTCTTGTTGTTACCTGGACAAATGATATGGCACTTCCCAATACTCTGAAGCTTCTATCGGTATGAAAAATATTCTGCCCTCATATTAGTCCTCTTTACCACTCCAAAGGGGCAGAAGAAATTACTTGCCACATGGGATTAGATCTGTCATGACTTTGGGATCAACTGATGATTCGAAACCATGTAAGTTTCAAGGGTCTTTTATTACAGTAACAGAATACTAAGGGATTAGGTTTAACTGATGAAGGAGACTTAATCAACAGAATACAATAGGGTTCTCTTTATGGTCACAGTCCTCAGTCCTTTCGCTCGCTTAAGCTCTGCTTCCTGGTGGGAGAAAAAAAGTCCCTCAGTCCGTGGTGTTCTAAATGTCCCTGTACTGCTTTCTTAACAGTTGTTGGCAATGGTAGTTCAGCCTATCCACTTGACAGGCTGTTGTAGACACCTCTGGGTACGACTCTTCCACCAAGCAAAGCGTTTCCACAGAGACTAAGATTTAGGCTAGTCCTCCCATGTCTTGACTTTCTGTTATTCACGCTTATTCACACAGTATACTACGTGCCTTACTCGTCTCTTTAGCTTTCATTTAGGAACCTGTAACGCTCTCCACAGCAGGCACGAGTTTTACATGTGCTGCAATGGGACACACAGTACTGCAGAAGTGATCTTGAATTACTTTTCCGTATGACAGGTTGGTTGTTGCTCAGTTATTATGTTTGTTTGGGATACTCAAGGTGTTTATTTGGGTGACTTGAGGTGCCTTGCCTTTTACACATCTT
Source organism: Ambystoma mexicanum (assembly GCF_040938575.1). NCBI lineage: Eukaryota > Metazoa > Chordata > Amphibia > Caudata > Ambystomatidae > Ambystoma > Ambystoma mexicanum. Next base: position 1,382,643,743 of record NC_090929.1, on the reverse strand, counting down.
CGATTTGTATTATTTCAACAAGTTAGTCAGCAATGTCTATGTGGCCTCACTTATCTGTAGGTATGCAGTAATCTACCTCAGCAATCACAATCAGAATTGGAATTGGCTATACAAGTCATCTCATTTAGACATTTATAATGATGAGGTACCCTCTTGCACATTAGGGGGTTGCAAACATTTTAGGGGATGGATTTCAGCTAATTGGCAACCTGCAATAGCACCACACTTTCATGTGCTTACACAATCCTCACTCAGCTTGCTCCGTAAAGGACCTTGTGATTTGGCAAATTCAGAACATAATGAATCATAAAAGACAGAGCAAGTTGTTAAAAAGTCCTTACATAGAGGTGTTTTAAATTAAATGTCTCTTTTTCTTCTCGTATCTCTCTCCCCTACTCATGCACACCTCAAATACATGTACTGGAATTTTATTTATGTTTTGATAATAACATTGTATGACTTGTGATGTGATTTTATTTGCCACATTTTTTACATTTTTCTCTGTGGGTCTTTGATTAGCATGTTCGGGATATTATTGACACAGATTTCTCCCTGATGATGGATCACTCTGGTCCGAAATGCATTGACTTGTTCATTGGCATCTGCCATAGCAAGATATAATAAAATGTATCACCTTTTATCATTCTAGTTGATGAGTACAATCTCTAAAATTCATTGTGATTTGCTTCTATAGATTATTAACAACAACGGTCCACCACTTTTAGTCAGTAGGGTGTGCAGCCCTCACAGCAGGCCTGGTGGTCTAGGTCTTTTGTTCATATGCCATTTTAGGACTGCCATGCTCGCAATTCAGCAACTTGCCAACTGTTTTCTTCACAATCTCTGATGCCAGCAATATGTTGCCAGCCTCGCAAGCTGCCCAAAATATTTAATTGACCCCCTGCTCAACTTGCCTTAAGATCTAAGCCAGTTAGCAGAATGTTTGAAGACATTGCCACGGGGTGGGTGGAGCTCTTGAACTTAACATCTTGACTATATCTCATCAGTCCATGCACCTCATTGCAAACCATCTTGGCTACTGATAATTAGATCCCCGGATCAGCTTCTTTACTCAGTATGATCACCTCTCTGGCATGCTGAGAAATGTCATCATACCCTTTACATTAAACACATTCAGAAAGCAAGAGTTCAGAACTACAGAGCAAATATGTGTAGCCAATTTAATTTTAAGATAAAGATCACTTTTCTGATAGAATACATTGTATCCTAGCTTGTAGCCATCATTGGGTGGTGCTGTTTGAAAGCTGGAACAACCACTTATTTTATCAGAGGAAGAACAGCAGGCTTAAATAATGCTCCATTACTAGAAATTAGCAAAGCAATGACATCACCTTAGGTAAGAATTCACAAAGAGCACAACAATTTGGATGTAGATGCCACAAAGAAGACAAAGGTATGTTAAGCAAACCGTTGACGAGAGCTTATTCAGAGCATCTCTGCCAGCAACTCAGAGAATGGCTGTTGGGAGTTCAGTCCATGCCATAGCGCCACCTAGTAGACACCACTGGATGTTCACCTCCTTGTCTAGTGGCGGCTAATAGTTGTCGTTCTGGCATGTATGGTTTGAGAACTGAAATGGCCTATTCTTTTCTTACATTACATGTAGAAGGCTTTTTTACACTTCTTTAATGCACCATAATATTGATGGCATTTAGTACAATTTAAAGAAAGTTTAATCTTTGAAAGTTGATGATTGCTGTAGGGAAATCAGATACTTGCACCAGTGGGATTCCATCATTGAGGACCTTTTATAGACAAGAATGCAGCTCGCCTATTTTCCTGCTGAGCTCCAAGAACCTAAGGAAAGCAAGACTTCCTGCTCGAAGAAAGCCTAAATGGGCATCAGCACCAGCAAACAAAAATATGCATTGTTCGTTTGGTACATAGGCCTGATGGAAGGGAATGTTGAAAAAAGCAAGTTAATGTGGGACTCACTTCAACGCTGGAGAACTACAGTTCAGGGTTTCTAACTTAATTTCTTTTACAGGTCATCATCCACTCTTCCGCCTTCAACATTTTTCTGTGCACTGTTCCATTGCGTCTTGTGCCATCTATAGTTTTTTGAAGACACTGTCTAACTTGTCAATTGTGCATATTGTTTCACCTTCGAGCCTGAAAGTATACTTTTTTCTGAAATGCACAAAATCCAAATTCTATCCATTACTCCAAATCAAACTACAGCCCATAGTTCATATGCTGCTTTACAGTTTAAAGGGCATTACCGCACCTGCACAACGTGCATCATTACAGTGTCCAGGACCTTGTTTAGACAATTTACTGTTTCTCTTATTGATGGCAATCAGTTGGTAACATACTTGCCAATTTAATTTTTGAAACACTTTCACGCACGGCTGACATTATCAACTCTCCTGAATGCAGCCCTGGAGGCTTGAACTGTCATGGTGCTTATTACAGAGACGTCAACTTTAACTTGAAGCATCTTAAAAGCACTACTGTACTACCCATTCACTAAGTTGAGATTTACCCTGGGGATATTGAGTACTTAGACTCAATATTGACATCCATGAGTTTAATTGTTGATTTGCAGTTATTGTATTTAAAATATGTTTGTTCCATTAAACAGACTTATCTTTTCCTCCCCAAAAGCCCAGCTGTACTTTTCCGGTATGTTGTGATACTGAAGAACGTTGCAGATTAGTCCTGGGATATGTCCTTGAGGTGGGTTAAGTTTGATGCTTACTTAACATCTACTGTATTTGTGTTTCCTTTAAAAAAAAAAAGTTACCATGATATCTCTTTTTATAAAGGGTCTCAAGTCCATTGACAGAAGCATAAAAAAAGAAGGCGATTTACCTGCAGCTGATCCAAATACCCCAATCCCGTTAAAATATGAAGATGAATCTGCAAGTGTTGGTCCTGAATGTCTGGAAAAACAGATGGCCTTATTTTTAGACAAAAGTAAGCATTGAATTTCACGAATTTAAGACATTCTTCTTTTTATGCAATTAATGTTTCTAGCAAGCATGCAGTCCGTGGTTTTGTATTGCACACATATCTGACTAGTATTTGCCTTTTTAAAAGGCACTGCCATAGCCCGCACCTTGCTAATGATGGTCATAGAACCTGATCATCTGTTGAATCCAAGCCTGAGTGGCGCCTTGCATTTTGTTCTGCAGATACGCACTGAAATCCTCGCCTCCATCTTTTGACATCTGCATGGGATGGACCAATCTTGTTCCTCTTGATCACTACAGTAATAAGTAAAAAGTCACAGCTGGGTCTTGTACGGTGTGACTTCTGCTATTTAGGTTGCCTATTGGTGCTCAGTACTGCAGAATATAGGGAAAAGTGAATTTAGTGGGGAGTTCAGACAGGCAAGATGCAAAAACCCTCATGTTGACAAAAATCACAAAATTGTGTCCCCACAGGGAATAAAGTAATGGTGATGCTGTATATCCATTACCGATGCTCACCTTATTTTCTCTAACCTCAGTTTGTGTACGAATGTGTTAACTGGCCTAATGCATATAGGCACAGTGGCCACCGCTGTCAGCCAGAGAGGTCAGTCAGGTGTGGTCAAATACGTTTCGGCGTGGAGGTCTAAACAGAAAACGCCTTCCTCAGGACCAAAAGTCAGATGTATACGTTTTTTAACCCCTATGAAAAAAACAGAAAAGGGTAAAGGGAAAGGGCAAAAAATTCAAGTTAAAAAGCCACCCGTAGATGGCTAATGAAAGAATAAAAACATTTCAATTCCTGTCGGAAATAAATGTAAAAAAAGAAGAGAAACTCAAGTCTTGAACAAAAGTGATCAATACCTCCGCTAAGGATAGGGAAGAAAAGCGGAGATTAACACCGAAAGCCAGAAAAAAGTCAAGTTATAGAGAGTAGTGCTTCTGGCAGAAGTGTGTGCCCATAGTCCAAAAAATAAAAAGTGCTTAAGTCTGTGTATAGTTAAATTGAGTCAGAGGAATAGATAGTATATATAGACCAAGACTTATTGATAGAAACAAGCAAAGACCATAATGCGGTGTAATAACTTCACCAGATCTGGGTAATGTGCCCCATACCATGGAGGGTAAATTTACCTCAGATGGAGTAATAGAAGAAGTGCCTGGAGACAAATCTCGGCTAGGCAGGATTGGAGTATTATGGTGTGAACTAGCTTGAATGCAATCAGGTGCAAAGAGCCCGATATTCGCATCGCTTTTCTAGGGAGGAAACAAGAGTAGAACCCGAAAAATATGTCAAGTTCTCTCGCATCATGTTCCTAAAGCCTACGTGGTAGACAGTGTATAGACAGTAAAAGTACCAAAAGAAGAGGCTGACCTGAAGCCGTGGTTAATGTTGGTCATTGAAAAGTAGCGTGTATTCTTGTGTGCACGTATCAGATGGATTGTTCGTTACTCGTCTTGAATCTGTGCATCTAAAGGTCAAGAAAAACAAATGCCAAAATAATGCATTAAGGTAAAGCGCTCACTGTATGCGGGCCACAACTAAGGTGTGGGCTGGGGACTACAGGGAGCAACAAGAGCAAGTATGGCCTCTAATCATTCATACTCCCCCGAATCCCACGAGAGAAGAAAAACTCCGATAAGCACAGCAGGGCTGTCATGTGGGTGTACCGGGATGAAAAGCAGCGCGTGTCATCATCATACAGTTTCCGCAGTCTCACCAGTTAAGCCGTGCAAGGCTAAAAGGTCCTCACGGCAATGATGTCCAATATATAGTAATGCAGCCCTGATTGAGTTAAGCGAGCTCGATATGCAATCGTATAGATGAAAGATCATCGAGTTGTGTGGCGTGCGCCTGAGCAGCCACGTTACTGGCGTAATTCGAGACTGGGTATGCAGTCCAGGCGCCAGAAAAAGTGCGCCATTGTAGTGGTGGTGGCAGCCAGAAGGGGGAATAACACCCTGCTTGTGATGGTAGTGCAGCGGTCAAGCGGGCCAGGCCGCTAAATACAACGTCAAAAAATAATGCGCATTGCAGACGGAAAACCATCTGGTCTGTATGGTGGCTGCCTGGGTGTGTTGGAGCTATTACTGCTACGGGGCTGCTGTAAGTGCAGTGCAGTCATAGTCAATAACATGGGAAAGGAGTGACCACATGGATCGTGCTAAGCATCAGAAAAGTCCACTGAAAATCACACGCCAAAATATAGAATACATTTTGGGGGGTATCCAAAGTCAATGTAAAAATTGATAGGAGGGGGTTTCCTCATTCAGACCTCTCAATTTATCAAGAGTTTGCAGTCGATGGATCCATCTAGACTCTTTGTCATTCAATGCTCTCTTAGGGTTGGAACTATTTTTCACAGTATCCAATACCCACCATTGAATGTCCTCAGACGTATGGGCAAAGGCCACATAGTGAGACACCATTGGCGCTTGGTGATTCTTACACTTAATCCTGGATCGGTGTTTGTTGATCCTTATGTGGACTGGTCTTGTGGTCTGGCCCACATACCTCAGTCCACATGGGCATTGGATGCAGTAAATGACATTGGCGGTTTTACAATTCGACAAAAAGCGTATGTCCCATGTTCTCTCCTGAATTTTGAAATTGGACATTTTCTTTGTATATTTACAAGCCCAGCAGTTTCCACAGGGGAAATGTTTCAACAACGGTCTAAGGATTCTGTGACTTGTGTTGGGTTTGCTGCGGATAGTAGAATGTACCAGTTTGTCCCTCAAGTTTCTCGATCTTTTAAATGCAAATAGAGGTTTGCCTTTATCTTGGAGACAGTTACTCAACATGGACCAATATTTCAAGAGTGTCTTCTTGATTGCAAATGATTGTGTGCTATAAGTAGTGACACATGTTATGCGATCCTGTTTTTGTGTTCTTGAGTTGGATTCCAGCAAGTTTTCTCGAGGCGTGAATCTTGCTCTCTTTAGGGCATGGGATACCAGTTTCTTCGGGTAGCCTCGTTCCTTAAGATCACTTGCTAATTTGTTGGCATGTGTGTAATAATCAGCAATCTCAGTACAAATTCTTCAAAGTCTAAGAAATTGACTGAATGGCAGATTCTCTTTAAGAGATCTAGGATGGAAACTCTTAAAATGTAAAAAAGTGTTTCTGTCAGTAGTTTTCTTATATAAAGTACATGCCAAATGTCCAACTTTCACGTTGATACATAAATCCAGGAAATTAATTGTCGATTTGGAATGTAACATCGTGAATTTAATAGTGTTGTGTTGGCAGTTCAAGTAGGCAAAAAATTCCTGTAGGGACTCAATGTTGCCTCTCCACAGGAAAATGACATCGTCAATATATCTATACCACTTTCTAATGTGTGGTTTATAGATGTTGTTTTCTGAGAGAACATATCTCATCTCAAAGGCTGCCATAAACAAGATCGCAAGGCTGGGAGCAAAGGCTGCTTCCATTGCCGTACCTCTTGTTTGCAGGTAGAACTGCCCTGAGTAAACAAATAAGTTCCTTTGTAGTGCAATCGTCATTAGTTCTATTAAGAAAGCCGCTGGAACCCTGTGTTGGGTTGCCTGATGGGTAAGAAAAAGGTTGACTATCTCTATTGCCTCCTCCTGAGGGATATTAGTATAGAGTGCAGTAATGTCCATCGTGACTAAAAAGTCCTGGTCTGCATCGAACGGTTGTCCCTCAAAGACTTTTATAGTTGCTGTAGTATCTTTCAGGTATGTGTCAGTTTGTTTGCTAATTGGTTGCAGGAATAGATCTATGAATTTACACAACGGTTCCAAAATGGAGCCACAACCAGACACAATCGGTCTGCCTGGTGGCTGTGTTTGATCCTTATGTATCTTAGGGAGGCTATAGAATGAGGGAGTGCTTTTCTCAGAATGATTTAAATATTCAAGTTCTTCCTTCGTTATCCATGATCGATCTGCTGCATATTGAGTGACATCCCTGATCTCTCTTTCTATATCTAATGAGTGATCCTTTCTCAGGGGACAATAACTTTGGGTATCTTCCAAGAGGTCCAGGGCCATGCAGTTGTAACGCATCCATGAGAAAAGGACAATCCCTCCCCCTTTATCTGCAGGTTTGATAATCAGATTTGGGTTACATGTTAATTCTTCCAAAGCTTTTTCGTTAGAGAGGTTGTTTCTAACCTGGTGATTTGTGCTCTGAAGTTTTTTCAGATCATTCAGGACACATTTCTCAAATAAGATGATTTCCTCCGCCACCTGATTGTCTGATGGAGTAAAGGCAGAAGGGACTCTCAGTCCTGTATCAGTTACGGTTTCGCTTTCCCCCTGTTCTCGGAAATAGTTACTCAGTCTAACTTTCCGGAAGAATTGTTTCATCTCCACTTCCGTGGAGTACCAATCCGTCCTATTGGTGGGGACGAAAGAGAGGCCCTTAATAAGGAGTTGGATTTGTTGGTCGGATAATATGGTATCTGATAAGTTAAAGACTGGAATAGTTTGAACTTCCATGTTAGTTACCATAGGAATAGCAAGGGCTTCTATTGGTTGTAGCCTCTCCTGCATGGCCGTTGCCATCTCCGGCCCCCCCATATATCCCATGGTTGACTGTAAAAGTCCCCTCGATAGCCTCGGAAAGGGCCTCTCCCTAAAAAAGGTCTTTGGCCCCTAGATCGAAAATTTTGTTGGGGTCCCTCATGTTGATGCACGCAGGCATGAACAACCAGTTCCGTTTGTGCCATTGAGATTTTAATTGAGTTGGGATAGCTCACGTGGATTCTGTTCATGGTGTTTTTATCCTGCTTCATTGCTTGCTAACATGTTCCACACGGAAATGCAGAATGGGCTGTAGTGTGGTGGGTTTGTGGTGGGTGAGGAGTAGAATTTGATGGGTGTTGGTGCACAGATGGGGGAGGGCTGTTAAAGTGGCAGCAACTGGGCCACTCCAATATTTCTTTGGCTGGTCAGTGTGTGTGTGTAGTGTAAGTTTTCCAGCATGGGGTCTGGCATGGATTCACATGCTCATGCTGGGAATCCTCGGGAAAAAAAAAATCAGTTTCAGTTTCACTTCTCAACTGTCTTTCTCCTAACAACCACTCACTGGTCTCTGGGTCATACTGCCCCCAGCCAGTGACTGCTCTCCAGCTAAGCCCCTCCTCTGGCAGCCATTTTCAGATTTTTACTGTACGTTCAATTGTTGGGAGTCCTCAAGCTATAGCTCTCGAGCTTTTACTGTGTTTAGCGATTTTTCTAAGAGTTTTGCTATATTTTTTCAGTCAATCGAGCCTCAAGCTCCACCTATCCACCTTCTGTTTAATGGGGACCCGTTTCGGATTCTTCAGCACCCTTCAAGGATGAATTTCATCGAGTTTCTTCTTGGAGGATTCCAGAAGCTTCTTCAATGCCTACGTCGCGTGGACATGGCGGATGAGAAGAAGGACTTGGCACCTCTCTTCAAGGTTTTCCCCGGCTTTTCAGACGACAGACATTCCCTGTGCTTTTACTGCCTGCACTTGTACCCGACGTACGTGGAGAGGGGACTGTGCGTCTTGTCAGGAGATGATACCCTGCACGTTGAAAGACCAGAGCAGGCGTCTCAATGAGTGGCTGCAGGCCAAGGCCCCTGCTCTGGATGAGTCCCGGCAGCATGCCTCCCCTGCCCAGAAGAAGAAGGTTTAGCAGTTTTCTAAGACCTTTGAGGGCTCTCCTCCAACGGGGGCCCAACATAAGGCTAAGCACTGCAAGTCTCTTGCGACCGGGAGCGCCGTTGTGACGGGCTCCGCAGCGGCTAGGGCGAGCACAGCGTCTCCAGCGCCTTCGACCACAAGCCAACGCTCAAGTTCTTCCAAGAAGAGGAAATCTGACCATCCAGGCAAGCTCTTGCAGTAGACCCATACAGGCCCTACGGAGAAGGCCACAGGTGATCGGGGCTCGGACCCTCCACCTAAGTTGAAGGCCTGAGGCTCGACCAAGGTCATGAAGGCGCAAGTTCATCTGGCGAAGGCACCTTCCATCGAAAGAGTGGTGGCATTTTGGGAAGACCGCCAAGGCGGATCCGCAGGGCACGGCCCCGAAGACAAGAGTATCCCTGCCCGCCAGGAGGGAGTCCTCTTTTCAACCCTTTGAAAAAGAGACCGGAGAAGATGTTGCCTATAATTTCCCCGAAACCGTCTCCATCAGTCGCACAGAAGGGGGGGGCATGGTAGCCCTTCAGGGCTCGGATTTCTCCTCTAAGGAGGAGCTTACCAAACTCCAGACCCTCCAGGTGGAATGGTGCGTCGAGAGCAGGCCCTACGGGAAGGATCCAGATGAGGGCAACAACGAGGATGACGATGAGGAGACCGTCAAGGGGCAACAGGGCGTTGAGGGCATGGAGGACCAGCCTAAGCCGCACACGCCCTTGCCTCCATTGCCACCACCCCAACAACCGCCTCAGCAACCACTGGTGATATCTTGGTGGACATTCTCACTGCTCTTCATACCCTATGCTCGGAGATCTGGATGAGGATGCCTCTTGCGCCGGCGGCCCCACCCGGGGTGGCGAGACCATCAGAGGAACCACCACCCAAGAAGAGTAGAGTTCACCCTCTGCCTCCGTTCCACCCTTCGCCTCCCCCCCTGAGGGATGATACGGATCTGGACACGGTGACGACGGGCATGGATGACGACCACAGATAGGGGGATCTCCCGTCTCTGCCGCCTAGAGCTTCACCGCCCGCGAGATAGGCTCCTTTCACGTCATGATCTCGAGGGCCACAGAGCGGTTGCAGCTTGTCCCTGAAGAGAAGAAAAAAGAGGGTTTCCAGTACCAGCGCTGCGAGGCGAAGAGGAAGACCGTACTTTTGATCCCGCTCTTGGATGACATTTGGGACGAGGGGGTTGTCCCTCATGAAGAACACTTCCTTGGCCCCAGCGAAAACGGACCATTATGAGAAGAAATACAGGGTGCCGGACTCTGCGCCCAAGTGCTTACGGTCCCAGCCGTCTCCGGACTCTGTAAAATCTTCAGGCGCCTCCTCGTCGGCGGCCTCCTCCTCCCTCCCCCAGACAGTGAGGGGAAGAAGTTGGATGCCATGGGGCGAAGAATTATCGCGTCAGCAGCGATGACTATTAAGGCCACAAACGCCCTTACCATCGTAGCGCTTTAGAGATTTGGTTCAAGATCGCTCCCCTCCTGGACTTCCTTCCTGATGACAAGAGGGCAGAAGCTTTGGAGATCCTACAGGAAGGCAAGGTGGCTTCGGACCACACCATTATAGTGGTTACAGACATCGCCGACACGGGATTCTGCCAAATGGGCAACAGCGTTTGCCTTTGTCGGTGGGGCTGGCTTAGGGCCACTGATTTCCGCCAGGATGTTCAGTTGAAGGTGTGGACATGCCCTTTGACAGGGACAGTTTGTTCGGGAAGACTATGGACGAGTCTTTTCAGGCAATCAAGGTTGAACACTGAGACGGCTCGTGCCTTGGGCATGCTTCAGCAACGACCGCCGTCCTTTTGGACTTCCAGAGGAAAATCCCAAGGTTCTTCCAAATGATACGGGGGAGGAGCTTCGTCCTATCCTCAACCCCCCCTCGTCGGCCCAGGAGATCTACAGGGGCAGTGCCAAATCTGGAGGAGGACGTTGTCCTTGTCAAGGCCCCCAAGGCAGTGCTTTGACGTCAAAACAGGATTGAACCGGCTGTGCCTCCACCCGAGCACCCCGTTGGGAGGACGGCTGGCGAAGTTTGTCAACGTCTGGAAGACCATCTCCACCGACCGTTGGGTGCTGGACGCTCTCGCCCATGGACATACACTAGAGTTCGAACGGAAGTATCCCCATATACCACCAGTGGCCCGGCAGGAAAACTACATCCCTCAGCTTCTGCTGGAGGTGAGGGCCATGCTAAAAAAGGGTGCGATGGAGCTCGTCCCAAAGAGGCTCCGGGGCTCCGGAGTGTACTCTCATTCCTTCCTTGTCAAAAAGAATTCTGGCGGTTGGAGGCCCATCCTGGACCTCTGCCGTCTGAACAAGTACATCAAGTCTCAAATGTTTCGGATGGTGACAGCTGGAAGAGGGGATTTTCTATCGTCGTTGGACTTGGAAGATGCCTATTTTCACATCCACATACACAAGGGCCACTGCAAGGTCCTGCGCTTTGTGGTTCAAGCGTAACATTACCAGTTCAAGGCCCTTCCCTTCGGTTTGAAGTCGGCACCAAGAGTCTTCACTAGGTGCCTGGCGCCGGTGGCGGCGCAGCTGCGCCTGTAAGGGATCCATGTGTACCCTTACCTGGACGACTGGCTCAAAGGACAAGCTCAAAGGACATTGCAGTTGAACACATGGCAAAGACCGTCCAACTCCTGATGGATCTGCTCAGTGAACTATGTAAAGTCCTGCTTGATTCCATCGCAGGACGCACGGTTTCTGGGGTCCCAACTCAACGCAGTCGTGCCTGGCATCTCTGTCGGAGGAGAGGATAGTGGCCATCTTGGGCATGGTACAACAGCTGTTGGCCCTGAAGATCGCAAGGGTGAGGTCCATCAAGTCCCTGCTCGGCATGATGTCATCATGCATATACCTCATTCGGCTGTGCAGGCTTCGGATGCGTCCACTGCAAGAGTTCCTCGACGCCCGCTGGATACAAGTGTCTGGAAGCTTCGATGACAAGATCACACTCAACGAGAATTTCCGTCGAGCGATACAGTGGTGGGGAGTGCACGCACATCTGTCCGCAGGTGCGTATTTCCAGACCGCACTGCATCACGAGACTGTCACGATGGACGCCTCCCTGGAAGGATGGGCAGCGCACACCGGAGGTCTTCATGCAAGAGGCCTGTGGCTACCGGAGGATAGGACGTTGCACATCAATGTGTTGGAGCTGCGGGCAGTGTTTTGGGCCCTCAGGTCTTTCCTTCCGTCCCTGAAGGGCAAGGTGGTATGGGTCTTCACAGACAACACCAGCACAACGTTTTACACCAGGAAGCAGGGGGGAACCAGATCCCCGGCACTCTCCAAAGAGGCGCAGGACCTTTGGCACTGGGCTGTAGCCCAGGGGATGTTCCTCATCCCGTTTCACCTGGCAGGAGTGAAGAATACCGTCATAACTCTCTCAGCAGGGACCTGCGCTCTTGCCACGAGTGGGAACTTCGGCAGGACCAAGTGGATCACCTGTTCCGCAGATGGGGCAATCCTCAGATCAATCATTTTGCGACGGCGATGAACACCAAGTGCTGGAGGTTCGCCAGCAGGTTTCCCCAGCCGGGTAGCATGGGGGACGCGTTCTCTTTACCCTGGGACGGCCTGTTTCTGTATGTGTTTGCTCCGTTGCTGTTTCTTCTTCAATTAGTTAATCAACTCAGACGGTCCCGGTGCAGGATGATACTCGTCGCACCGGCCTGGCCGAGACAGATATGGTACATGTCAGTGTCCCCTCCAGTCAAACTTCCGGCGGTCGCAGATGTTCTCGACAGGGAAGGAGGCAGCTTCTGCACCACAAACCAGTATTGCTGACCCTGAAGGCCTGGCTACTGCAGCACTAGAGTTTGGGGGCTACAATCTCCCAGCGGATTGTAAGGAGGTGCTCGCCAAGGCCAGAGCTTAGTCTACTCTCAAATGCTACGGGCACAAGTGGAAGAGGTTTGCCGTTTGGTGCCGTACTCAGACGATCGACCCTCTACGAGTCACTGCTCCGCAGGTACTTCCGTATTTGTTGCTGTTGGCCAAGGCAGGACTGGCCCATGCTTCCATCAATGTTCATCTGGTGGCTATCTCCCGCTACACTAGATCTCCTGGACGATCATCCTTATAATCGCATCGATTGGTTAAGGAGTTCGTCAAAGGACTTTTTTGCTCGTTCCCGCCAGTAAAGTCTCCGGCCCCGACATCGGAGCTCAATGTGGTGCTGACTACGCTCATGGGTCCTCCGTTCGAGCCTATGCATTCGGCGCCACAGACATTTTTGTCGTGGAAAACAGCTTTTCTTGTGGCCATCAGCTTCGCACAACGAGTGGGAGAGATTCAGGCCCTCTCTTGTAAACCACCTTATTTGACATTCCACACGACGAGGGTAGTACTACGGACGCACCCCTCCTTCATGCCCAAGGTGCAGTCGGACTTACATTTAAACGAGCTCTTGGTGTTACGTGTATTCTTCCTGACACCTTTGCCGCTGGATGAGAGGTCTTTGCACTCGCTAGATGTGGCTAGAGCGCTGAAGTTCTATGTGGACCGCACGAAGTGTTTTCGGAAGACATCACAACTCTTTGTGAACTTTGGACCTGTCAATCAAGGGAAGGCTCTCTCGAAGGCTTCCATTTCCAGATGGCTCCGAGAGCCCATTCCACCAGAGCGATCGCAGCTACCACGGCGTTCCTTTCTGGTGTGCCCCTGCTGGACATATGTAGGGCTGCTACGTGGAGGTCGACGCACACCTTCACGAAATTCTACTGCGTCGATCGGGATTCCAGGGAGGAGTCCAGGGTCGGCCAAGCAGTGCTGCGCAACCTGTTCGCCTAAGGTGAGCCTGGTGAGGAGGTAAGATGCTTAATGTTGAGTTTGATGTGATGCTTAATGTTGAGCCTTTGCCACCTCCCGTGGTTGTGCATGTGTGTACTGCTATGTATTCTTTATTCATGAGCATGTGAATCCATGCCAGACCCCATGCTGGAGAAGGAACAAGTTACTTACCTGTAACTGTTGTTCTCCAGCATGGGTCTGGCATGGATTCACATGCGAACCCTCCCGCCTACCCCTCTGCGGCTCTTCACTTGGTCATACTGCCACTTCACGTGCTTCCAAATCTGAAGATGGCTGGCAGAGGCGGTGCTTAGGTAGAGGGCAGTCATTGGCTGTGGTCAGTATGACGCAGAGACCAGTGATTGGTTACTACTACGAAAGACAGATCAGAAACGAAACTGATACTGGTTTTTTCTTTACCGAGGATTCCCAGCCTGACGGCGGGGAATATTCATGAGCATGTGAATCCATGCCAGACCCATGCTGGAGAACAACAGTTACAGGTAAGTAACTTGTTCCTTTTTTGGTGTTTGTGTGTCCTGTCCAGTTTGTTTTGTTGGCCCTGTGCTATCTTGAAGTTAAATGTTTTTTTGCCCTGATGGCCATGCGTATGTCGGTGCTTGACAAATAAAATAAATTGAACACAGAAGCCATGCAGACATCAGAAAAGCAGTAAAAAGTGAGGAGACACGCATCCGATGTGACCATAACATGGACCAAAGGATTTCAAGTTAGCAGCATGGGACATTAGAGGGGGGAATTACCCGACAAAAATTAGGAAAATATCCCAGTACCTTAAAAGACATAATATCGACATTGCTCTCATTCAAGAGACCCTTCTTCTCCCCTCAACTGAAGGTTGTTGGGTATCCAACTGGGGATGCCACAGATATTATTCTTCCTTTTCTTCCTACGCTAGAGGGGTAGCAATATTGATAAGTAGGAGAGAGAAGTTTCGATTACTATCAGTTGCTAGAGATGAAGAAGGCAGGGTACTAGAGTGGAGTGTGCTCACCTTAGTAAACACATATGGCCCAAACACTGATAGCACCAACACGTTTGACCCGGGGATGACACATCTAACAGAGTTTGATGAAACCACGATTATATGGGGCACGGACTTGAACACCACACTAAACCCAGAATGTAATAAATCGCACACACTCAACAATACCCCCATCAAGGCTAGACTCCAAGTACAGGAGATCCGTAGAGCCTACGACCTAATAGACGTGTGGAGACTCATCACATAGATACACGCAAATTTACCTTCCACTCCTGGGTCCATGGCACCAGCTTGCGGCTAGATTACTTACTAGTATCTAGAGTGGGAGGATACCGCTTGGGGGAAAGCCAGATACTTCCAAGAACCCTCTCTGATCACTCCCCTGTTACGCTGGAATGCACACCCATAGACGACAAAAAGGGAGGTTACAGCTGGAGATTTAAACAGGGAGCTCTCCAAGATTCAGTGTTCTCCCAAGAACTCATAGTTGAGATAAAGGCCTTTCTTATAGCCCACCAGGGGACCGTGCCGTTGAGTGGGACCCTGTGGGAAGCACTAAAATGTTACACATTTATTTGTTTTTTGTATTATATCTCTCACGGTTTACAAACTATTTATGCATACTTTTTTACAAAATATTTGTGCATATTTTTTCTTGTGAAATAAATACTTAAAGAATCCTTTCACAAACTTGAGGCTGCCTCGATTGCTTTAAGAGAACCCTAAAATGTGTGATATCGTAATGGTATGCTCAGAGAAATAACTTAAATTGAACCTATTGATATTTGTATTTAAAGCAGTACGGACTTTCTTGCTATAGTACATTTGTAGTCCCTTTCCCTACTGCTTCTGGGACATTTCCCCCACTTTTTTGTATTTACACATTATGTATGGCCAAAGAAAACGGGATCCTAAAAACCCAGCTTAAAGACCTAGACAATTCATACACTGAACATAAAGAACCTCAGACCCTGGCCCTACTCCGGGAAGAATGAAACACATTCCGAGTCATCGCCGACCATGAGGTCCGACGCTTAGCACAAGGCCACCGAATTTGGCAATATGCGAGGGTCACAAAGACCAGGAGCCCTCCTGGAAAAGCTGTTGGCTGCGGGTTGAAGGCCCCCACATGTCGACTGCATCTGTGACCCCCAGGGAAGGTTCCTACACACCGAAGGAGAAATTGTAGAAACATTTACTCCTTTTACCAAGACCTCTATAGCTCCAAAGCCCCAAACGATCCAGTAGCTTTACGAGAGTGCCTGGAGGAGACAGAACTATATTGGGTCGAGGGAGAGCTGAGGGAATCCCTGAATAAACCAATTACCCTTGAGGGATACTAGCGGCAATAAAAGAAATGCCAGGGTCCAAATCACAAGGCCCCAACCGTCTGACAGGAGAATTTTATAAAACATTTTCCCCAACCCTTGCCCCGATCCTCCTATCGGTATATGAAGAAGCGTTAGAAAAAGAAAGCCTCCCCCCACATTACGCGAAGCCAATATCATTTTACTTCACAAATCAGGGAAACCCCCGAAGAATGTGCTTCATACAGACTGGTGTCGCTAATAAATATCGATAATAAAATCTTCGCTAAGATCCTAAAGAAACGATTCCTCCCAATAATGCCAGGACTGGTAATAGCAGAGCGAGCCGGATTTATACCTGGGCGGAACATGACATTCGGCACCTGCCGGCTCTTTGGTATCATGGAGGCGTTGCACCCATCGACTCAGGCAGTGGCAGTCCTTTTAGATGCAGAAAAGGCCTTCGACTTAGTCGAATGGCTATACCACTTTGCAGTACTGTGGAAGCTGGGTTTGGGAGAATATTTCCTGAAACTAATTTCACTCCTTTATAAGAACCCTTTTTACCGAATATTGTAATGGGGAAGAGAAGGTTAGCACATATAGAATTAAAAAGAGGGACGAGACAGGACTGCCCCCCTGTCATCCCTGCTGTTTGCCCTAACGGTGGAACATCTTGCTGCGGGCCTCAGGACGAGACAAATAGAAAAAGGACTCACCCTGGGTCCCCACAAATTGATCATATCACTGTACGCTGACGACGTGGCCCTCTTCATCAATTACGCAACATCAAATCTGAACCCAGTAATGAGAGAGGTATTCAGGTTTGGGGTTTTCTCTGGACTAAAAATCAAACACTCTAAATCACTAGTATTCCCTATGACATCGTGCACAACACAATTCAGAGACAAATTCGACTTCCGATGGGAATCCACAGGAGTCCGGTACCTAGGTATAATGCTGTCCAGGAATCGAGAAGAACTCTTCCGGGACAACTATGGGAAAATGATAGAGGCACTCCGCGACAAAATATCAAGATGGAAACACCTTCCTCTTACATTGTGGGGCAGAATCTCGATAGTCAAAATGATCATACTACACAAACTAGTATATATGTTCTTCAACATCCCGCTGCTACTGTTGAGGAGTTTTTTCAAAGGACTGCAGCGTCCTGATCCTCGAATTAGTATGGACAGGCAAGTCCACCAGAGTCACCTACACGTCCCTGGTCCAACACATAGCAAAAGGAGGACTGGCATTGTCTGATCTAGAGCGATACTACTGGGCAGCACAGGCGCAGTTCCTAGGACACTGGTATGCCACACAATTTGTCGACCACATGTCCAAATTGAACGTGCCCTGCTTACCCCCAATCTCCTACAGGCAGCATCATCAGGGAACTCCAAGTACACCCAAAGACACTGAACATAGAGTTGATAACATATGAAATATGGAAAACAATCGCTTATAAAAAAGACATCAAGATCAGGTTCCCCCTTCTCCCAGCAAGATTAATTCCAGGGATCCCACTCACAACTGAGAGAATATACCTTCAATGGATAGACAAGCTAAAGATAGACACACTGCAAGATTTGTTTGTAGAAGGATCCTTCCTGATGATCCAACAGGCACGGGAATGGAGTGCTGACTCAGCCCTAGACGTATTTATATACTTCTGACTCCGTCTTGCGCTAAAATCACGGTTCCCATTGTTCCCGAACGAACCTCCCGCATGGCCACTCCTACATGATGTAATTCATACACAGGGAGAGGGCAGGCTGGTGTCTAACACCTATAAAGACCTACTGACAAATGCCACAAACAGGTTGGCGACTCTGAAGACGTATACTTAATGTGTAACGAAGTTGACATTTTTGCATCGGACCTAAGTGATCATAGCATTCTACACTTAAGAATTCAACTGCAGATCCCTTTTGTGGCGAGCAATCCCCTTCACACGCTGATTGAAAGTGATCGACCGGGTGCGTCACTAAGGTGAAACCCGCACACATGTGAGAGGCTTAATGCCTTGATTACAAAACATTTTATAGCAAGACGGCGGGAGGGTTCAGCAATCAGTAATGACCTACTAACACTACTAGAAATAGCTGATGTAATCAAGGTCTCAATTGCAGCCTTGGTTAAATGTAGTAGCCAAGCTAATAAACTCAAAAAACCATCCCACACATTTAGTAACGAACTAAGAATTCTTAAAAAAAAAACTAAAAACTTTGAGATTAAGCAGTTGAAAAAATTATCACTAAATGATATAGAAATTCAACTCCCAAAAATAAAATATATGCAACAGATATCGGAACAAAAAAAAATATCACAGAACTTAAAGCCACCATACTATCAATCATGCAATGATCACCAGTCTAATGATCACCAGTCTATGTCGGAATGACAGAAGATCAACTTGGGCCTTACTAAGGGGCATGATGCTAGAGTCAATTGTGAGCAATCTTCCAATATTTCTGAAGAAGCATGGACTTCTTTCTTTAAAGCGAAGTTTTCGTTGCCTGAAAGATTTCCTAATCAGTTGTCAAAATCTGTACTTTGCAGGGTGGAAAATTTTAAGGGTTCGTCTCCTGATGACATTAGGTGGGCAATTGGAAAGCCTAACAACTCTAAGGTGCCAGGACCCTATTGTATTCCACCATGTGTCCTAAAACAAAATCCTGAATTATGGGCACCCGTACTTAAAATCCAGTTTGACGAGATCATCAAGTCCACACAAATCCCATCTTCTTGGTTGAAATCAATCATCGTAACCATCCACAAAAAGGGGGAAAAGTACAACCCTGAAAACTTTCGACCCATCGCATTGATTGATGCGGGAGCCAGAGTGTTTGTGATTTTGCTACTTCAACATTTACACAACTATTTAAATAAACATGTTATACTCTCGCGTTTCCAGATTGGTTTTCATGCCCGAATGGGCACAGCGCTAAATGCAACAGTTTTAGCACACTTACTGATTAAAACAAAAATGCCCAATGCAGGTGCCTTATATATGCCGTAGATTGACCTTTCGGCAGCTTTTGATTGTGTGATCCGTACCATTTTATGGGAGAAACTCGAAAGTAAGGGTGTGCCCTTACATTTAACATCACTAATCGCGACACTACATCATGGAACATCCTACTTAGTGAGAATCGGCAATTCCGGTGCCACCACAAAACCGATTCCAATGGGTGTGGGGGTTAAACAGGGATGCAACCTGGTAGCGCCCCTGTTTAACCTCGACCTCTGTGACATAGAACGAATATGGCAAACTGAAATGTCCTACCTTGCAAAGCTTGGTCATCTGCAGATCCAATGGATCGCTTTTGCAGATGACGTGTTGATATTTGATCGCACACCTTACAGGCTGCAGAAAAAGCTTGACATATTCTCAGATTATCTTTATAATCACAACTTGAAGTGTAATGTGAATAAATCAATAATCCTGATATTTAAAAACATGAAAAGGAAACTTCACACTATGAGATGGACTATAAATAGTGTAATTATTCCTGTGGATACAAGTTTGAAGTACCTGGGATACGATGTGAGAGATTCTCACTCGAGAAAAATGTGGAGAACCAATTTGATTGCTAAACTTAGTGTACTGTGCTCCCAAATGAAGATTGTATATGCCAAATTTTGCAAATTTTTAATGGTTCCCCTGTTGGAATTTTACCTCTTAAAAGTAGAAGCCATTATATTGTATGGCTTGGATTTATTCTTGGTAAAAATTGATTCTGTACTAGATCGGATTCAGGGGCAACTGTGGAAGACTACTTTAAGAATGTCCAACTCGCTTCCAAACTGTGTATTGCGACACGAGCTTGGCCTAACCGCTTTATCTGCCAGATATCACTGGCGCCAATTATCCAATTATCCAATTTGTCAAAGATGCTCTTTCCTCCAGAAAACTCACTCTATTTAGATGTTTCCATCATGCTGAATAGAGGAAATACACCTTCTGTGGTACATTTTTTTTAATACTATGACAAAACTGCTTGATGATGAAATTGCACTAAAACCTAGTGACCTTGAATATCGCTGTACCCATGTAAAAAAACGGCTCTTTGAGCACGATTGGGCAAAAACTTTAAATGAGATGCATTCCAAGATTTATGGAAGCATCAGTTTTTGCGACTCCTTGCAGATCATATCTGCTTAAATTTCCTTGCAGTAAATTACGAGAGCTATACTTAAGATTCAAGCTCAATCAATTGCATACTTTGGAAAAAACAGTGAATTGGGATAAGCAAATCACCTTAAACAAGGAAGCGCCATGCCGTTTTTGTAGCAATGCTACACAAAAGGAAACACTAAAACACTTGATAGTATTTTGTAGCTATTTTGAAGTGTGTTGCTCCTCATTAATTGGAGTGGAATTACTCTAGAGAATGATGTTGGAAAGTGTTTATGTGGGGTTTCTCATGGAAAGCGAATTTGGCTCTGACAAAACTTCTTGAAATTGTGGTTCCAGAATTGGACAATAAGTGTGCATTGGTAAAAACAAAATGAAAGTGTGTTTGATATGCTGACGATTGAATCTAGTCAACTATGGTAGTGATTCTGAGATTAAGTTTAAGTCAATATTGTTATAAAATTGGACTTATGCAAGATAAAGTAGTCCATTTTGAAACATGTGTAGAAGATGTAGTGAAACTATGAGATTTTAAAATTTTTGTAAAGTTAATGATGATGTTGTAAAAGTTTGTTAATCATACTCCTACGTCCTGTCCCCTTTCCTCCATACTTTTGGGACATCTCTCCGTCCTGTGCGATGGGACCCTTTGTAAAAAGCATCCAAATTTTTTTCTAAAAATGTGTCCCTCCTGTCTTTCCTGCGCGGGGCCCGGCACGCGGCATTAACCCCGCCCACTTTGGCTCCACCCCACGCATCGCCCATTAGTCCTTTTCTCCGCTCGATCGGGGCCGGACGCACTTGCATCCTTGGAAGGTTTTCTTCCCTTTTTTCCTCTCAGGCTCTCGCTGGCATTCGTTTACTGGTCTGTCTATGTCTTTCAAATTAGACTTTCCAGATTGTTCATCGTGTCAGTCGCTTCGCGAGGGCGGATCCCCATCCTCTTTGTTTAGAGTGTTTGGGTCCGGAACACGGTTGAGACTCCTGTTTTTACTGTGACTCCCTTTCGGTCCGGGCACTTCAACGTCGGTGGGAGGAGGTGTTCCGACGACGACTCCTTCGCATTTTCAGGCATTCATCGACGAGAAGAAAAAACGCCCGGTAAGTTCTTTACTTTTCAGAGCACCCCGGCCGGGGGATACCTTCCCGGGTTCCTCTCGGTCCGTGAGGGGCATTGATCGCTCTGTTACTGGAGTTCGCCCTGAGGTGCCCTTTGGGCCTAATAATTATACCAGAGTTTTCTCCGAGGGTCTCCGTAAGGGGCCTGTAAACACCAGAGTACGCTCCGATGCCCCTCCTGTGGGGGCTGTTTGTAGACCCAGTTCTACTGAGTTGTGGGGTACCGAAGCTCGATCTGAGGCCTCTGTTGGCTTCCCTCAAAAACAAAACCAGGGTGCGCTCCGAGGCCTTGGCTGGGCTTGTAGTTACCGAACGGAGGTTCGAGGCCAGCGCAGAAAAGGCTGTTACCGGGCCTGGATCCGAGGTCCCTCGTACAGAGGCTAAAGCTACCAACAGTTCTGAGAGGCCGGTCAAGGCTTTGTCGGTGAAAACGCACCGTTCCTGCTCTTGTGGTGACACCAGATCTGTTGAGGGGGCAAATAAGCAAGGTTCTTCTTTTACCGGCAGTGCCGAGGTCCTTCCTTTGAAGGCTCAGTTGGCAGTTGGTATGTCACAAAAGCATTCCAGGCCTCATAGTACCGGCTCGGCCGAGGTTCCTTATGTTAAGGCTAAGATTAAGACCCCTGATCCATCGACGGGTACCCTGCCTTACATCCTCACGTGCTGCAGCTCCCTTCAGATGAGGACAAAATGGCGCCCGTTCCCGCCACAACCACGGTGGCCATTTTAGGTGCTCCCCCTACAACTACGCCATCGGCTTCTGGTGTAGGGCCCGGTCTCTCGGGTGAACCTAAGGTCCCCTGTGTGCATCCTTCCGGCCGGTTTATGATTGGAACACCCAGATGCCTCTTACGCATAATGTTTCGTTGCCCGTGGGGGCGGCTCCTTTGATTTATGTGGATATGTCGGTAGAGGGGCCGGTGTGGCACCCTTCCCCGTTACGTCCCTGGATTTGTCCACCTCATGAGAGGCCTCCTCAGGTCCCGAAACAATCTCCTGAGGATGCCTTTTTTCGGTAAATTTCAAGCGCTTATGCGCACCGACCCCATGAGGGAATATTTCAAAGGGCTTTTCAAGGAGATATGTCCACTGGCGCCTCCGGCTCCACCTGTTGTTCCGGTGGTTCCGCCGGTGCCTCCCTTGCCCGTGGTGCCCCCCCCTGCTCTCCCGCCTTTGCCTCCATTGTCCCCTGTGGACAAGGCAGTGCCCGACACGGCTCAGCAGGATCCTGACCTGTCAGATGACCCTCAAGGCGATCAGGACAACGAGGACCTTCCCCGCTCTATCAGAGCCTTTCATGACCGGGTACTGGACATGATGAGTTTCTTAGATGTTCCGGTGCCCGAGGCACCCGCTCCGCAGGAGGGCGTGCTTTCTGGGGCGTTCACCCTGTCTCCTTTGGAGCGTACCGGCCTGTTCCTGCACAAGGACGTTCTGGCCGAGGTCCGAAGAGTTTGGGAAACTCCGGACTTTTTGTCAATAAAAAGATTGACGCGAGGTACAGGCTGCATTCTTCGGAAGAGGTGGCCGCCTTGTCCGCCTCCCTCCTCCACAGTGGTGGCTGTGGCCACTTTGCAGTCCAGGCCTGCAGCATCCTCTTCCACGACGGCTACTCAGGTTCTGGGAAAGGAGGACAAGCTCCTCGACTCCCTCGGGAGGAAAATCTTCGCCAACTCGGCCTTGCAGCTCAGGCAGGCCAACGCCGAATTGATATTGGCGGGAGCTAACATGCGGATGTGGAAAGGTCTGTCGGAGTTTGAGGAGCACATCCCAGTCGAGAAGCTAGAAGACTTCAAAGGAGGCCTTCCCGATGCCAGGGTCTTGGCCCAGGATCTCCTGGAGGCTGCGGCTCATCACGTAGACACCTCGGCTCGGGGCCTGATGCTTTGGGTTGATACCTCACGGCAGGCATGGCTGCATGCCACTAAATTTTCTAAAGAAGTGCAAGACAATTGGACCTTCCATTCGATGGTAAGGAGCTTTTTCATTCTTCTACTGATGTAGAGCTCACCAAAACCAAGGATAGCTAAATCATTGTCTGTTCTGGTTAAAGCTCCTTTCAAATCCCAGAGACCGTTGTCGCAAAGTCGACCTTCCTCTGGTTTTACGGGCTTCCTCGACCGCAAATCTCGCAGAGTGGATACTCCTGCAGGGAATAACCACCATAGACAACAGCGTACGCGGTTTTTCTCCCGCTCCTCAAACTCATCAGGTTCAGGTGGCACGGCCACCGATAAGCATGCCAAATGAGGGTTTTCCACGCTCGCACGAGAACCCGGTGGGAGGACGCATTACGTTTCATTGGGAGGCGTGGCAGACCATCACAGAAGAAAGATGGGTCTTGACAGTTGCTCGAGCGGGCTTCTGCTTACCTTTACCCCCTGCCCCACCCCTCAACCCTCCTTTTCAGCTGTCCGGCTCACCCTCCCTCAAGACTGAGGTTCAGAAACTTCTGGACCTCAGAGCTGTGGAACCCGTTCCCCTTGGGGAGCGAGGGGAGGGCTTCTACTCCTGACTGTTTACGGTGCCCAAACCCAACTAGGCTGGCCTGCGCACCATCCTAGACCTTTCCCAGTTCAATCTTTTCCTACCCCAAGAGAAATTCAAGATGATCACGCCCGGCCAGATACGCTCCTGTTTGCAGATGGGCGATTGGCTCAGCGTGGTGGATCTTCAGGATGCGTACATGCATATCCTGATTTGGAATCCACACAGGAGATACCTCCGCTTCTCTTTGGGAGAGGAGCACTTCCAGTTTCGGGTGCTTCCTTTTGGCCTCAGCTCGGCGCCGCATGTCTTCAAGAAATTGATATTGGTGATTGCGGCCTATCTTTGTCTCCAGGGTATCCATGTGTATCCTTATTTGGAAGACTGGCTCTTATGCAGCCCTTGTCCGTTGGCAGCAGCGGGCAACCTCCAGTCTCTCCTTCAGCTCCTGTTCCATCTTGGGCTGTCGGTGAACTGGCGGAAATCCTCCATGACGGTCTCACAGGACCTGATCTTCCTAGGTTTTCGTTGGAACACAATCGACTGCAGATTGTATCTGACCGGGGACAGAATGGCGGATTTGTTGGCCACGTGTCAGATGTTTGCGCAGTCGGAGAGCATGTCGGCCTGGTGGTTCCAGAGGCTTCTGGGCCTCATGGCCTTGTGTGTACTGGCTCTTCCTCTTGCTTGTCTCAAAATGAGACGGACCCAGATGGCTCTTCGGGATTCATGGCGCCAGGCAGTGGATCCGGATTCCATGCAGATAATGATTCCGGATTCCATGAGAGTGGACCAGTCCTCTCTCAGCAACCTGTCGGTGGGCGCAGGGTTTCAGGACCCAGCACACATGTTGACGATCACGACGGACTCCTCCCTTCTGGGGTGAGGTGTGATGTTAGATCCTCTTTAGGTCTCGGACCTTTGGTCGCCTCAGGACAAGCTCCTGCACATAAATCATTTGGAGCTTCTGGCGATCTTTCTGGCGCTCAGGGCGTTCAGACCGCTCATTGTCAACAAGGTGGTCCGCATAAGAACGGACAACATGGTTTAAGTGTATTATATAAACAAGCAAGTAGGAACAAAGTCTCCCCCCCCCTCGTGGACCTGTCCATCCAGATTTGGGAGTGGGCTGTGCTTCATGGTGTCTGGCTGCTTGCAGTGCACATCCCGGGCCAGCTGAATCTCGTAGCGGATGCCCTCAGCCGGCGGACAGTGGTCAGCTACGAGTGGGAGTTGAAGGCGGAGGTCCTATCATGGATTTTCTCACGTTGGGGCACACCGCAGGTGGACCTCTTCGCCACGGCGGTGTACAAGAAACTTCCTCAGTATGCCTCTAGAGGTGGGCTGGGAGTCTCCTCTCTGGGGGATGCTCACAGGATTCCATGGCGCTACATGAGAGCTTACGCCTTCCCGCCTCTGCCTCTAGTTCACTGTGCAATTTGGAAGTTGAAGAACTCTGTGAACTGTTCACTTCTACTGATAGCCCCGTGGTGGCCGGCCAGGTTTTGGTTCTCAGAACTTCAACACCTGTCGGTGTCTCCACCGATCAGGTTACCAGTAACTCCCGATCTTCTTCACCAAGGGGAACAACAGATGTGGCACCCCTCCCCACAATCGCTCAGCTTGGCGGCATGGTGCCTGAGTTCAAGTCTTTAGAGCATCTGAGTTTGTCTGCGGATAACATGCAGATTATCCAGGCAGCCAGGAAACCCTCAACCAGATCTCAATACAGGAGTAAATGGCTCAGGTTCTGTCATTGGTGTTTGGAGAAGAAGTTGGATCCGAGGGTGGCCACGATTGACACGGTGCTGTCCTTCGTGTCCTCCCTAGCAGAGTCAGGGGTTCATGTTCTGGCATGCAGGACTTATCTCTCAGCGGTTTCCGCTTACCTTTCTACAGACGTTTGTTCTTATTCTCTAACTAACCCAGTGGTGAAGAGACATTTTGCTGGCTTGACACGCCTCTACCCTCTGGTTCGTAATCCGCACCCGCCATGGGATCTAACTGTAGTCCTGACGGCGCTGTGCCATAAACCCTTTGAACCAATGGCTACAGTAGACCTCAAGTACTTTACCGAAGGTGGTGACCGAATTCCATCTGAATCAGTCGATCTCAATTTTTCCGAACCCTGCCTCAGAGGCTGAAAGGGTTCTACACTGTCTTGATGTCCGAAGAGCTCTTAAGTTCTACCTGGACAGGACGTCTGAGCTTAGGAGTTCTTCTCAGCTTTTTGTGACCTTGGGTAACCCTCAGGGCAAGCCGGCGTCTAAGGCAACTATTTCTAGGTGGATCGCCGCCTGCATCACAGAGTCTTTCACCGTACAAGGGCTGAAACCTCCTAAGGGTATCCATGCACTCCTGGTGCTGGGTAAGGCAGCCGCGGTTGCTTTTCAGAAATATGTACCCTGGGAGTCCATTGCTAGGGCAGCTACTTGGGCCTCCCCATCTGCTTTCTGTAAGCATTACTGTCTCGACATGAGCTCAAGAGCTGACGCTCAGTTTGGTCAGGCTGTGCTGAAGAACCTGTTTCAGTAAGGGGTATTTCCATCCACCCGTAGTTCCTGTAAGGAGTGCTTGGGAATCTCCCACAAGTATGGAGGAAAGGGGACGGGAAGTAGGCGTATTACCAGGTTACTCACCGTATTGACCACCTTACTCCTAGTCCATAGTCCCCTTTCCTGCATGCGCCCGCCCGCCGTCCCCTCTAATAAGGTTCCTCTGTTATTGCTAATGGGTCTTTCGACCTGGTGATAGAAAAGGACTGATGGGCGATGCGCGGGGCGGAGCCAAAGTGGGTGGGGTTACGGCCGCGTGCCGGGCCCCGTGCAGGAAAGAGAGGAGGGACACATTTTTGGAAAAAAATGTGGATGCTTTTTACAAAGTGCTCCGGTCCCATCCCACAGGACGGAGAGATGTCCCACAATTATGAAGGAAAGGGGACTATGGACTAGGAGTAAGGTGGTCACTACGGTGAGTAACCTGGTAAAACTAATAAACAACTTTTAATTAAAAAAATAATAATAATTATGCAGCCATGCTATTTAGCAACATCCAGGTCTTGCAATTCTGTGCACTAATAGGCCAATCTTAGTGTGAAAAGCACAATCGGCAAGGAACTGCTCCTTCACGGAAGGCTAAGCAATAAACGTCCTCGTCTTTGATATACATATCCCAGCACAGTTGCCCTTTGGAAATGTGCCATTGGGCGCAGAGCAGCTTTGCCCAACACCTCTGCACAACTGTGCCATACATGACATCAAGGCTAGTGTGCATAAAGTTGTTGCGCCCTGTGAAATTAGTTCCTTTTTCCCATGCACTCTACACACTTTAGGAACACAGCTCTTTTTGAATCTTGCACTTGTCATTCTTATTCGATGACATGCACAATCCAGCAAAGTCTTCGGGATTCAAACCATGGGTCAAACCATGGGTCGAGTGCAGGTTCCAAATGTCTGTTTTGGACACAACCACATCTGTCTTTACTGTCTAAGTGAAGGCCATAACATTCTGGACTGCAGAAAGTGTCAATCGATGCACCTGAAACGTTCTTCGAAAAGGTGAGGCAAAGCCGTTCAGCTTTCCTCACAAGGAGAGGGGTGACAAACAGACCCACACAAGGGCGCGGGCCGCGGCACTGTCCCTTGTGCGAAAGGACAAGAAAAAGAAGCACTGCAAAAGATCCAGATCTCGAGGCGGCTCTTCAAGGCATCATTCTTCTTAGTCTTCTAAGAAGAGGAGTGACCACCCCAGGGAAGCCCTGGGGAATCGGGCTCAACAGGTACCCTTTCCAACTCAATCCTCTACGCTAAAGGAATTGGAGGCCTTCGGCAGAAGATGCTTGACAGCTTCACCTAGGACCTGTCGCCGGCAGTTCCTGCCCCTATGCCGGCAGCTTCGGTCTCAACGCCAATGGTCCCGACCTCAGTGCGATGGCTGCAACCTCAGCCAAGCCATCAGATCCCACCAAGCTCAGAAAAGCCTGTAGGGAGAGTAGACGAAACAAAATCCCTTCGAAAGGTCACACTGTTCTGTCTTTGGACATCAGCCCTCTGACCTCAGTGCCCCCCCTCACACAACGTGGCTGGCGCTGATGATGCCAGAATCACGAGGGAATTTACACCACTCCCCAGAGGCACATTTATTTCACATTTGGAGGCAACTTATGACGAGGAAGGGGTCCCCAGCCCTTTCAGGTCAGAGACTTCCCACAGGAGTTTTATGCAGAGCAGCGGGACCAGGAGGATCCTGTAGCCTACTTGAAAGAGGCAAGTGGCCTGGAAACCATGCCAGAGGTTAACATGCTCCCAGCTCCAACACCAGCAAAGCCACTCGATGCTTTTGAACGCTTGATGGCCAAGGTGGTGAACACCTTCGGTTGTCTGCTCCTTTAAACCGTAAGGTACAGTACGTGTGGACAGACAATTTGGACGAGGGTCCAGAGAAAGAGACCCCATTGCTGTGTCAGGCACTATGGGGACCAGTTCTTGAACTCTGGGCCAAGCTGGTCTCAGCACTCCCTGTGGACCGGGACCTGCCTAAGAAACCCAGGAAGGTCTCTTTGGACCCTATGTTCCTTTCAGCTTATGCATTGCCCGAAGGTTTGGTGTTACAGTCAGCTGGAGTAAATCTGAAGACCATGTCCCTTCCATCCTTGTGCCCTGACAAGGAGAGCAAGAGACTAGATGCGTAGGGAAGGAAGATTTTCAGCTCTTCAAGCCTGTGCCTCTGTTGTATGGAAGTCTCCAGGGCCGTGGCCAAGTTCTCTTTCAGCCTTTAGTTAGTCATTGTGAAAGCACCCAAACACATCCCTGAGGGTGAGATGTGGGATGGCTTTGAGGCTTTGGTTATAGGCGACAAGGACAGCTCCCGCCAGATCCTTCAGTCAGAATTGACTACTGTAGACTGTGATGAGGACCGTGGCCACCAGCGCAGTCTTTTGTTTAAAACACTATTTAATATTTACATATAACCAGAATTAAAAGCATCACAACAGAAAAGAACACCATTGTACTGAAGCACATTTGCATGACATTGTCAGGTGTAAAGAAGTCATAAACTAACAGAATAATTATCAAAGAAAAGCTTCCAAGAACCAAATGCAAAGATTACCAATCTGTAAAAACCTGTTCCACCTGCCATAACCTCGCCCGCCCATTTCCCAATGCAGCCTCTTGCTTTATATATTATTTTCTCCAGAGCTATACAACAGTCCATTTCAGCAACCCATTTTGCCAATCTTGGGTGTTCTGCTTCCCCCTACTGCGCTGCAACAGATTGTTTCATCAGTCCGGCCGCTGTAGAGACAAACTGTTTCTCAAACCTAGTGATGCCCATTTCTCCCCATACTCCCAAGAGCAGTAGTCGTGGATCCAGGTAATCAAAGCCTTTCCTTCCAGGAAATCAAAGCCTTCGAGCAGATGCCCTTTCACAAAAGGATCCTCCTATCAAGAAATTTCATCCAGAGCTGCTCTTGCCTAAAGCTAGATTTTTGGCGTCTATTTCTACAGGCACTCAAACTAGAAACAGCCCGCAATGACCTAATGTGCAAGGACCTGGCAAAGACCCATTCGCTTACCAGAGACAAGGACTACTATTTCTTTAATGATCAAGTTTTTGTTCCAACCCCGATGCTTCAAATGGACGTACTTTTTATGTGTCATGATCCTAAGGCGGCAGGACATTGAGGATATCAAACTACCTTGGATTTAATCACAGGTCATTTTTGGTGGCCGGGTCTGTCCAAGGACGTCCATGATTATGTATCAGCATGTACTATTTGTTTACAATCCAAAACTCCTAGGAACCCACCATTTGGCCTACTAACCTGTATGCCCATTCCAGACAAACCATGGCAGGTCATTTCCACAGATTTCATTGTTGATCTCCCTTTGTCTTCTGGCTACACCACTATTATGGTGACAATTGACTATTTTACAAAGATGGCTCATTTCACCCCGCTAAAGCAAACTCCCTGGGGCGGCTCTGATGTCTAAGATCTTTGTATCTGAAATTTTTTCCAGACATGGTCTTCCTGATACCATTGTTTCTGACTGGGGTCCCCACTATGTCTCGCAGTTCTGGAAAGATATCTGCCAGGTGTTGGGGATCAAAAGAGCTCTCAGCTCGGGATATCATCCCCAGACGAATGGCCAAACAGAGCGTCTCAACCAAACGTTAGAGGGTTATTTACGTTGCTTTGTTTCGGCGGCTCAAGACAATTGGGGAGATCTCTTACCTTTGGCAGAGTATGCTTACAATAACGCCAGACATTCGGCCCTGAAGACCAGCCCCTTTTTCTGCTACTATGGTTTCCATCCATCATTCGAACCTTCTGTCGCTAAATCCTCCTCCAACTTTCCAGGAGTGGACAGACTTGTTGACAGCATTCATAAGGGACAACAGCTCGCTCGAATAACTCTACAAGCTGCTCAAGAACGAGCTAAACGGGTAGCTGACCGTCGTCGACAAGACTTACCATCCATTCAAGTTGGCGATGCAGTCTGGTTGTCTGCCCGATTTCTCCCGAAACATTTGGTCACATCCAAACTATCTCAAAATATTTCAGGCCCTTTAAGGTGGTAGCATTAGTTGGCCCTGTTGCGGTTCGATTGGCTTTGCCTAACTCTTGGGTCCGTATCCATCCGGTCTTTCACCTTTCTCAAATCAAATTGTCTGTGAAAGATCGATTGCAACGCACCTCTGTTACGCATCCCCCACCTATTTGACCAATACCGGACCAGAATATGAGGTGGCTGGCATTTGTGATTCCAGATATCATCGAGGCCGGTTACAATTCCTAGTAGACTGGAAGGGGTATTCCCCTGCCGAAAGGACTTGGGAGCTGGCATCAGGGGTGCACGCTCCTTCGTTGGTTTGGAGATTCTTCCGTCTTCACCCGGGGAAGCAGGGTTCGCATCCCCGTAGGAGGGGGCATACTGTTACACCTTTCCACCGATGGTCGCTTTGGCAACAGCAACAAGTAGGTACCGTACTGCAAACCCAACATGGCGGACTGCTCAAGATTCAACTGTGCAAGCAACAGTATAGAAGTTGTATGTTTCTTGCATTCGTTCCGAAACGGTCACGTGAATCCTTATAGAGCAACCAGGAAGTTAAGCAATCGCGTCGCTACTCTTCAACTCGGCGCTTTGTAACTTCGTTCCTAGGAACTAGCACTTACCTTGTCTCCTCTTAATTCTGATTCCCTTCCTTTTACCTCTTCCCTACTATCGTTTATACTATAGAGATCCTCCTCGCCTCAGACCACGAATTGAACCTCGCTACAGATTGATTCGTCCCATAGTAGCGTTCTGTACCATCACTGGGAAGTTAGTTTCATGCAAGCTCCCATCAATTTTTTCCCATAGTCCTTTCCCAAATCCTACTGTTTATACTAATATCTGGTTTCTGTTTTCCGGACAAGGTCTTCCCCATTCTGTGGGCAGAGCACACCGCCTCTTGTCGGGGTTCGCCCCGAGAATTATTGAATGTATTAATCTCCGTCTCTAGAGTAAGTTACCCATTTATTCTTTCAGAGTTTTACCTTTCAACCTAGATCTGATACTCACCTCTCCTGTTTTCTGCTCAGGACAAGTCACGCCTGCAACCCACTTCCCGACTGCAATCTAACATAACACCGAAAGCCGACTACCAAACTGATCCATCTTCGCGTTCAAGCACGGTTTTTCCCCGGAGGGTTTTCCCTGGGGGTTGTGCTTTCTCCCTCGCCGAGAGCAGAGTTTCACCGGAGACCTTCCCTTTTATCCATGTCGTCGCCCTCGGAACTTACCGGCTGTCCAGGTTAGTGATTCCCACTATTTGTTACTACTTATTATATTACCAAAGTATATTGTTATCAAGGCGTAACATCCACAGACCGGACCCAAACTCGCCGACAGTCTGGACCTGGCACTCCTGTAGGGCCCCAGAGGTAAGCGTTACAAAAATAGGCCTATAAGAGGCACAGGATTCCAGGGCTCTATCCACCTTGGGAATGACAACAATGCAGGCTCTCCTGAGTTCTGGGGGTAATATACCAGTAGATTTCGAGTGAGTGAATACCTTTTGCAAGTGAGTCAATGTTGTTTCAGCAAGCTTTTTCCAAACCTCAAACCTCAACCGGAAACCCTTTGGGCCCAGGAGCCTTCCCCGACCGTAGGTGCAACACCGCTGCTGCTACCTCCTCCCCAGTAATATCTGCCTCCAGATCATCCCTCTGGGCAGGGGTCATCCGTGGGAGCGTGACATCCACCAGAAAAGGAAACCCCCCCTGACATGATCTACAGTCTGCCGGGAGCAGTAAAGATCCTCTTAGAAAGTGGCGAACTCCTCTGCAATCCCTGCATCATCTACAACCCGTGCTCCTTCCGGAACAACCACCTCTCTCACATACCTGCATCCCTCCTTTCCGGCCATGCCAACATTTAACCGGGCCGGTCTCCTGACTCATATATTTGGCTTCCCTTGAGCCAGTGCACCTGTTTAGCATTATCCCACAAGTTATTCTGATGTCGCTCCTGTGCTTTGCACAACTCCTCCCGTCTATCTCTGGACCCTGCTCCAAATTCACCTCTTTAGCCACCGTTTACTGTTCCTCAGCCTCCCTCACCTCCTGCCCATTAATTTTCTTGTGAGCTGCAACTAGTGAGATCAACTCGCCCCGTAGGACCACCTTACAACATTCCCATAACACCTCCGGACTGTGTGCAGACTGTATTTATGTCAAAATACTAATTTGTCTTAGAAGCCACCTCCTCCAGGCATTCAGGAAACCCCAGATAATAGCTGTTCATATTCCAGAGGGAAAACAAAGAGGTGATGGCTGGAAGGTTTAGATTGAATCTTAACCACTGGCATTGCTCGGAGCAACCCTCCAGACTATCGTTCTTCGCCTGCCAAGCCATTACAGAAGGGGAAAGACCATATGCAAATCAGGCTTGGCCCCACCCCAAAAGGGGAAGTCAAGCCCGAACTGCTAGGTCACATCCCTTCTGCACGAGACCACAAGCATCCCCAAACATGTTTCACCCTTGTTGGGGCTCATCAGTGAGGAGTAGCTTGGGTCTCTAGGCCCAGCAGGCACGGGGCCCACGTCTGGGCATACCCGTCCCACTCGGGGTGACAAAGCAAAAACAAAGAGGTGATGGCTGGAAGGTTTAGACTGAATCTTAACCACTGGCATTGCTCGGGGCAACCCTCCAGACCATCGTTCTTCGCCTGCCAAGCCATTACAGAAGGGGAAAGGCCATATGCAAATCAGGCTTGGCCCCACCCCAAAAGGGGAAGTCATGCCCGAACTGCTAGGTCACATCCCTTCTGCACGAGACCACAAGCATCCCCAAATATGTTTCACCCTTGTTGGGGCTCATCAGTGAGGAGTAGCTTGGGTCTCTAGGCCCAGCAGGCACGGGGCCCACGTCTGGGCATACCCGTCCCACTCGGGGTGACAAAGCAAAAACAAAGAGGTGATGGCTGGAAGGTTTAGACTGAATCTTAACCACTGGCATTGCTCGGGGCAACCCTCCAGACCATCGTTCTTCACCTGCCAAGCCATTACAGAAGGTGGAAGACCGTATGCAAATCAGGCTGGGTCCCACCCCAAAAGGGGAAGTCAAGCCCGAACTGCTAGGTCACATCCTGTCACAATGCCTGCCCCCGGAAAGCCAGACCAGGCCCAGCAACCCCGGAAGCAGGCATCATGCCACTTGAAGCATGCCCAAAAACCCCAGTTAGGGGCTGTTTGGCTACCATCCTAGCGCCATGGGCGCCAGGCTCATTACAGAAAACTTACCTGATGCAG
Source organism: Ambystoma mexicanum (assembly GCF_040938575.1). Classification (NCBI taxonomy): domain Eukaryota; kingdom Metazoa; phylum Chordata; class Amphibia; order Caudata; family Ambystomatidae; genus Ambystoma; species Ambystoma mexicanum. The sequence goes on along the minus strand of NC_090929.1, from coordinate 1,382,610,489 downwards.
ACCATGCTGTGTACCTACCTGATGCAGACCTTGCTGCACGAGGGACTATTTTACCTCAGGGATTCCTTTCCTCTCGGGTGGGGCTGTGGAAGAATACTTACCTGGGACTTCTTCCAAGGCTATTTAAGCCACACCCGGACAGCCACACGTGCTTCGCGTTATTCTGCTTGCTGCAGCGTAACGCTCACCGTGTCTTCAGCAGCTCCAGTCTTCAGCCACGCCCGCTTCAGCCCTGGAACACCTGGAACAAGAAAAGGAGAAGGAGAAGAGGTGAGAACAAAACCCTTACCTGAATCCTTGATCCAGCACATCGTCGATCTGGAAGAGAGAAGCCTTCACAGGTGCATTGCCACGCACCTCGCAGCGCCGCGCTGAACTCACCATCCGGGGCTGCATTCCTTTACTCCATCGCGAACCCAGCATCTCCAGGCCATTCTTCAACACCTGGGGGAGACAAGAACAAATAGGTGAGCAAGGGCAATACAAACCACCCTCAAAGACTTACCTGATTACCATAGGGGAGTACTCACCTCATCTCGGGTCGGCGCAGTCAATTATGCATCACCGCCACACCCCGGCCCCTAAGGGGAAAACAAGGACAATACAACCTAACCCCAAAGACTTACCTGATTTACCACAGGGGGGTACTCACCTCATTTCGGGTCGGCGCAGTTAATTCTGCATCATCGCTGTACCCCGGCCCCAAAGGGGAGAACCACAATAGACTTACCAGGATCTTACCAATTGCCACTTGGAACTCTTCTGGTGGTTTAAATCTGCAACCTGCAAGGAATCTGGCAGAGTGAAGATCAGACTTTTGAACTCTTACGAACCATTGGACTTTAGAGTCAATACTGGAACTCACCAATTCCTCCACGCCAGTGAAGTAACTGGTCGTCTACGCGCCCCTGCGCTCGACGCAGGATGTAGAGCTCATCTTTCCAAATCTTCAGGTGAGATTAAGAGGGGACTTCTGGAGTGTTCTGTGGGCAGACCAGGGGAGTGGGAAGGCGGGTTAACGCTCAGATTACGGGAGGTTAATTCCCTTTCTCCATTGCAGAAAGATATTCGTACAAGCCCAACAAACAAAGCTAAGTGGGTCTGTCCAGTCTGTCATCTCGGCTCTACGTGTTACTCTGGTGGAAGCAACAGCGGGCCAGTCCAGATCGACGCCCCAGTGGGAATCAGGTGAGTGTAACACATCCCTTCTGCACGAGACCACAAGCATCCCCAAACATGTTTCACCCTTGTTGGGGCTCATCAGTGAGGAGTTGCTTGGGTCCATAGGGGCCATTGCATATTTTTACTTGTATCAAGTACCATGACCAAAGGGGAATGATCGGAAATGCCCCTAGCCAGGGAGGTAGCCGACTTAAACCTATGAACATCCCTTGTCTGGACAAAGAAATAATCCAATTTGGATAGCGAGCCGACAAGAAGGAATCACCCTCAAGTGGGTGTACCTCCCTCCTGGCATCCACCAACCAGATAGCAAAGGCGAATGTGCTCAGTTTTGTGGGTGTGCCAACTTTGCTAGCCCTAGTGTGCTTACGATCTCGCGCTGGGTCCATGATGTCATTGAAATCGCCCCCAGGTCTATCCACCTGATTGCACAACAGTGCTCTCTGGATTTCATCCAGAAGTTCCAGTGTCAGGGGAGGGGGGCATAGATGCACACCACTCCCCAGACCTCTCCCCAGAGTTCCCGATCACCAGCACAAATCGCCCACTAGGGTCCTGCAACGCCTCCCGAAGCCGAAAGTGATCCCTCTTATGCAGTAGTCTAAAAGCACCACTTGACCATACAGAGAAGCTAGAATGCAACAAGGTACAATAGTTTGTACGTTTAAAGAAACTGGACTGCGACCCAGTCAAATGCGTTTTGTTCAGGAGCACTATATCAAGGGAATGCCGATTAAGGAATTGCAACACCAGTTGTCCCTTAATGCTGGACCCAGCCCATTCACATTCCATGTAAAAAAGGAAATTGTCCTAAGTGTATCCTTCCCCGCCATACTTTGAAAATGGAACCAGTGTTTCAACCAGGGGGACTGCCTCCATATCGTGGTCTGGACAAGTAACGAAAAAAAAACATCCAAATCCCAATACATTACTGTGCTCCAGTCATTAAACCAACTTCCCCCCTTCCCAACTATCCCAACTGATAATCTGTAGTGTAAACAAGAATACCCCCACCCGTAGTTCTCCCCGCAACTAGAAGCACCCGTCGCCTTATCCCCAGAAATACAACAACCCTTGAAAACCTATTCAGCGTAACCTACGAGAGCCAGCTGAGCTCCCCTCCATCTCCGACCACGGACCACCATATATAGGATCTCAGCATGCAGAAAGAATAGAGAAAATCCCCCAAAGATCAATGAATGTCATCCTTCACTCCACTACAAAGAGTCCAACCTTCATCCCCGACCCATGTTCAGCTAGCCTCTTCATACGCTTGCACACCTACCGCCTTGCACACCTACCGCAGGCGTGGCCAGGACAGATTTCTCTGTGTCAAACAGGACCGGGGGCGATTCTCAGTGGCAACCCCGATTGGGTCGGCCTTTTGGTGCTCCGGAGGCTGGCTCAGACAACATATACGTCTCCATCCAGTCCCAAGCCTCCTTAGGATTTTGAAGCAAATATACTGTGTACTGATGATAAACCTTGATTAAAGCAGGGAAGAACAATGCGTATTTTATGTTGAGTGGCATCAACTTCCTCGAAGGACTGCCTGGCCCGCTGAACCTCCATTTAATCTGGGAAAAACCGATGCAATTCCTGTTATATGTGATCAGGCCTGCCACCCTTGCCATATGCAGGAGAGTGTCTTGTTCTCTGTAGTTTGAGACGTGCAATCACATTGCACCGAGGTGCACCCAGCACTGGACGGCCAGTTGGGACACAGTGATCCCGTTCTATTTTTGGGTGCCATTAGATCCGTCAGCTGGCGTTTCAGAAATAACTCCATACATGGCCCTTTCTCCTTCTCCGGCAGTCCAAGTATTGGCAGGTTATTACGCCGGGATCTAACCTCGCTGTCTTTGGCCCAATTTTTTAGGATAGCACGTTTTTAGCACACCCAGGCCAGCTGTTTCTCCATCTTAGTGAGTATATCTTCATTATTTGATATCCGTTGCTCTGCCTCGCCCACGCGTGAGGATAAGTTAAGAAGGTCCCACCATAAAAGGACACCTCCGTAGCCAACCCATTGATCTTCGCTTTGACCGAGGACGTGGTGTCTCCTATGGCGCTGATAACATCTGTAAGCGGTATCTTCTGGTCTTCCCCAGAGGCCCCCACCACAGGCGCTGCTGTTTCTTGCGACATGACCGGAGGTGGAGTGGCACCCACCGTATATCAATCCATTTTGTTTTGTATGGTCCCCCTTCCGGGACTTGTCTTTTGCCACTCCCAGAGGAGCTATTGCCGTCTGAATGGCCCTCGCCAGCTATTGGAAACTCGCCAGTCCACAAATGTGCATGGGAGAGAACCATGCGCCTGCCTCGATTATCATGGTGAGGTCTCCACCGGAAGCTGCGCCACACACCTCCCAACTGGCTCTGGATCATCTGTGAACTACTGCGGCCCCCAGGGATTCTGGTATGTATACACTGTACACACAATATCTCTTCAATGTAGGGGTCCCTACTGCCAGGGCGAGTCTGTTGTTGCTATGTTGGTGAGGGAAGGTGAGGTAAATCAGGCCGCGCCACCAACCAAAGTGGCGCAGACCATCAGCGCCACGATGTGTGTTTGTTTAAGGCATGTCTTATGGAGAACCAGGTGCACAGTGACGCAAGCGGGAGGGCAATGTATTGCACCCCCGTCGGTGAGCACCAAAGCACCCACAAGGGCAAGCAGTGTCCACACCTCAGGATGTTTGCTGGAGGATCTTTGCGGGGCCCTCCAGCCGGCGCTGGTGGTGTTCTTTGCCGCACTGCCCTGGTGCCGCCTCAGTCCAGGTTCTGCCACCAGTAGGGATCTCCACTTCACTCTGGATTGTTATGCCCTCGCACCATGCTGTTTACCGGGAGAGTCCAGCTTTGACAGCATACCCGTCCTCTCAGATGTAGCCAAGGCTGGGTATCCCAGAGGGGTTAAGTTGGTTGTCTTAATGCCCGGGAGGTAGGGGGCCACACGTGCTGCTTTCAAAGGTGGCGCCCTAACTCCTGTGCTTTGTGCGCTCCATACCCCAATTTTAGCCCCCCGCCGCTACCCTTACTCCCATAGCACCCAGTTGTTGTTTGCACCAGCCGTGCGGTGCGCACCCACCTGGATCACCACCACAGCCTGTTCCGGCCCTTCCAATCGCTTCTGTGGTTCTCCAGTTCTTATGCCCAGGTGCGAGTCTCTTTCACCCCCTGCAGCCTGATCCGGAGCTTCACCCTATCCTGCACAATCTTTCCAGTGTACACACCTCTCACTGTCTCTGGCTTGGTCCGCGGCTACTCACACTGTAATCTGCCTTCTTTTTTCTTTCAGTCTGCAGCGAGTGCTGGGCTGCACACCACCTTCCCGCTGCATGTTGCAGACACTGCCTGTGGTCCAGTGTGCCACAGCAGCTCCGGCGCATCTGCTGCTTTGTACACTGCAGGTGCCGGGTCGTTCAGCTGGCCCTTGTCACTGCCGCTCCACACGCCTCCTTGTATTCTCACCCCCAGGGGGTCTGCAGCCGGGGCACACACCTCATCCCCACTGTCGGAGGGATGCTGAAGGTCGCTGACTCCCTCGGCCAAGATGGCGGGTGGCTGGTGTCTTCTCAGCAATGCCGTCGGTGCAGGGTTTCCCGTGCACCGATTCACCTCAGAGTTGCAGCCAAACGTAACAGCAACATACTGGTTTGTGATGAACTTGAATTCATCTGAGGATCTCAGAGGCAACAGGATATTAATTGGAGGATAGCAGCGGCCCCAGCGGAGCAACATGGGCTCAATACCACATCAGCCGGCTGCTCGACAGCGCCCCCACCAGCACGGTCTTGCAGAAACATTCCTGGCTCAGAACCTCAGGTTTTGTGCCAGATGTCCAAGAAATTTCTATACATGCCTTTTGATGGCATGAACCTGTTCAGCACTAAGGCTGATGAGTTGTTGTCGACATTGCAGGCCTCAAAGATGACCACAAAGTCGCTAGGTCTAGTGGTCCAGCAGCAGCGTCAGCAGCAGCGGCCAGGCCCTTTACCTACTATACCGAGAACAGGAGAGGTCAGTGTTACGCTCATCTGGATCCCACAGAGGTGTCGAACGGAACTGGACTGCCACGGACTCCACAAGCGTGACTCGTAGTGCGGTGATGGCTGACTGGACTGGCCCTCCTATTTTCGTCTGCTTGACCCGTAAGAATAATCTCCTAAAGGTAGGAAAAAGGGAATTAGCCACCCATGGGCGAGAGGATACACACACTCAATTGTTCCCCACTGAACACCTCCTGTATTCCCTTTCACTAGTCTCATCTTATTGTTTGAAAAGATGAGCTCAAACTGCGTGGGGGGCAGGGGCGCGTAGAAAACCAGTTACTTCACTGGTCTGAAAGAGTTGGGCGAGTTCCAGGCAACTGATGACTCTGAGGTAAGTAGCATATAGTTTTTTAGAGTTCAAAGTGTCTGTTATTCACTCTTGCCCCTCTTTTCTCCCTTTTTTCTTGGAGCTTGAGCCGAGGGATGATCACCTCATTGGAAGCAGAAGCGCTTAGGTATTAGTCTGTATTTCCCAAACTGTCCGGCGAAAAATAATGGTCCAAATATATTTAACTGACTAACTTCTGTCTCCCTACAGGTGCGGCGTAAGAAGAAATGGTGTGCAGAAGAAGAATGCCTTGGGCGATTAACTCAAGTAAGTATCTTGCGGTGAAAGGAGATTGTCCTTGTTGGCTATTGGCTCACCTTGTTATTTGTTTTGTTTTTTCAGATGCCCGGATTTCGGCGTCGAGGCGATGGAGGCTGCGCCGGGTCGTGGAGATGCTGTGAAGACTGGTGAGTATGGCGCGGCGCTGCAGCTGGCGAAGCGACGCGTTTGAATTTAAAGTCTCTTTCTCGATTCGATGGTGCGGCAGCTCTGAGAACTGCTGATGATCAAAAGGTAATGTCCTCTTTTTCCTTCTTTCCCTTCTTTCTAGGATCTGGTCCGGAGTCGAGGCGGGCGTGGCTGAAGACAGGATGCTCGGCTTGCTGGCACGGTGAGCGTTACGCTGCAGGAGGCAGAATAACGCAAAGCGTGTGCTGTTCATCGGGCGTGGTTTAAATAGCCTTCAAAGTAGTCCCAAGTAAGAAGTCCCAAAACCACACCCATGCAAAAAAAATAGTCCCTAAAGAAAAGTAATCCCTTCCAGGCCTCATGATGGCCTATGCTTAAGTTCCTTGCAGCATGGTCTGCATGAGGTAAGTTTGACAATATGAGCCTGGCGCCTATGGCGCCAGGACCGCACCCTTATAGCTCCTAACTGGGATGGTGGGAATCCCAGTGGGTGCTTGGATGCCTGTTTCCGGGGCAGATGGACCTGATCCTGATGTCCGGGGGCAGGCATCATGACAGTCAGGCCCCCTGAGGCACACAAGGCAGTTCCCCCACCGCCGCCAACAGAGGTTGGGGCACAGGTACATTCATACGAGGTGGTTCCACCTTCACAGCCCCTGGTGCTTAGATAGTTTATTTTCCGCCCAGATAACTAGTCGCCCTATTGCAGAGCTCTTCAGAAAGATACATTGTTAATCCTTGTTTACCGACTTTGTCGGTTATCCCCCTAAAGTCATTTTGGCAGTGTTTCATGTACTACGACGAAGACTGCAAGAACTTTCGACGGCGGTGGACTTCGATGACTAAGAACCGGCGGCAGAGCCATCCACATGGCCGGGCCCACTGGCGGGCCTACGCAGTAGGGAGAGTGGGGTCGGGGTGGCCATATCTTCCGCTATGTCTCTCCTCTTTCCCCCTCTTTGCCCTCTAGATCTGGTCATCACCTTCATTACCTTTTGCTATGGAAAGGACACCATTTAGGTTTTGCCCCTCTTGCAGGGTCAGATACCTGTGGAAGGACGAGCACGATAAGTTCAATAATTGTCTACCCCTCGAATACGCAGAAGCGCGGTGGGCGGCCTGTAGACTCCTTCGACCTAAAGGAGCGCTGCGTCAAGCGGTGAGTCATCTACAGCATTTCGCGGGCTGGATCTTCTTCCCCCACCACTGCACTCTCCGAAAGTGACGGGGGCACTAGTGATGACCAAACATCCGTACCGGATGCCATCAACCTTACGATGGACACTTCTAGGTCCGCCACCCCTGTACCCGACCCCGCTAGGCCTGACGTAAGTCACTCTATGGGGAAAACACCCGGCGACAGGGGTGTACAAGATCGCCACACTAAACACACAACCCCATCCCCTGCTTCGACGGTTCCACCGAAACGGGCGAAAGCGCCAACAGGACCGCCAAAAATTTAGACAGAATCCTCTGATCTTCAAGATCAACAGCCTTCCCCGCATCCGCAGCAGCATCTTGCGACTGGGCCTTCGAAACCTAAGGGCGCTACCTCAAAAACATATTTGGCTGGCAAAGCACCTCAGCAGACACTCCAACGCCCCTTGAGGCCCCTGTAGGAGAAAGATTTTCCGCTATGCCTCCTAGTCACTCGGTAGGCGAAAAATCTACCGCTATGCCTCCTAGTCACTCGGTAAACGAAAAATCTACTGCTAGGCCTCCTAGTCATACGGCACGCCCCGCCTTGCCTCGCCAAGCATCGCCGAAAGCATCGCGAGAATTTTTTCGGCAGTGGGGCTAAAGGAGAACCCTGAAGAGTCGACGAAGCGCAAAGAGCGTGCTGCAGACCCGTTGAAAGATGCGCCAAAGCACCCCGATGCTCACGAGGACTATGAAGATAGTCATGAGCCTTTGTCTAGCACTATTAGTAACCTGTATTCACGACAAAACAAGGGTACTGATACATCAAGGGTTGGCCCATGTGAAGTATAAATGAATTAAAACCATTCACCTGGTCCGAGCCCATATAACCACACGGGTTATGAATGTTACATGTAGTTGTGTGTATTAAGACACCCCTTCAAAGAAAACTTGAAAGATGATTGAAATTGAAATGAAACTTTATATCAAAAAGGTGGTGCATATAGTAAAATCAAACATGTAGAAACATATATAATCAATAAAATAATTTACACATTCAAAAATTGAATAAGGAGTCCTTCAAAAATTAAATAAAGAACAATACATGACGGAAAAAAAACATAAAACAAATCTGAGCATTAACAGAAAGTAGTTGTTTGTCACTTTGGTGCTCTATTTAAACCAAAACGATGAAAAAGGGTTAAATTGGAAATCAATTACAATAGTGGTAACAGTGTTCTTGCTAAGAATTCAACAGTTAAGCAAGTAACAAGTATTGTTTTAGAATTATAGTAAGATCCCAAAATCGAAATTATTGTGTATTGGGATTGGGTCTGCCAACGCATCAGGGGGAACAGACAAACGGGTTGAAGGAGCTTCAGGAAGAAGTATCCTTGCCCATCGGTGGATGGTGCCACACAGAGAGAGAGAGAGAGAGGTCCTAACTGGCCAAATATTCTGTGGAGGACCTCATTCCCCTCTGAAATAACAATGCGTTTCGGCGGAAAAAAGTCAGTAGAGAGATACTCTTCACAGCTGAGGAAAGTACTCTGCCTTCATCAGGGCAGTAGATAGCAGGACCCTGTGTTTATGAAAGGAGAGAAAAAATTAGATAGAGAGAAAAAGAGACTAAATAATCAAAGAGATAAAAAGGTGGATTCAACAAGAAGTGAGGAATAATCTATGCACTAGAATATGCATGCAAGCAAAATGCAATAGTCTAGGTGCAGAACACTGAGCATGGTCATGTCTGCAATATTTCTCCTGGCCAAGTCAAAATAGCCTTAAAGGTAGGGAGTCCTCTGGTGCAATGCCGATGGGTCCCCCCCTGGAAAGTGAAAGATAATGGCATGGGGACCCCTTTGGGAGAGCAGCACATGGGTCCCTGTACAGACCCACGGGTCCGAAAACCACTATCAAGGTGAGAGAGCCAGAACAGGCGTGGTAGGCAGGAAATCACTTACCTCTAACAAGTGATATAAAATTGGAGCCGTAAAGGGGTAGGCAGTTTGCAAATGTATCTGGAGTGTTCACTCGTTCCCATGTGTATGAGTGAGGAAGAGCTCGGAAAACTCATGTGGTACAGTTGTCATCATCATCAGACATGCAGGCTGTGTGGAACTTGAAAGAGAGATGTGACCGTTTATATGTATGGAATCATGGAAAAGCCATGTGAGGTGGTAGGCTACCATAGGTGAGGGAACAGAATAGCAGGGAAATTGATATGATATGATATGGCATTTGTAACGCGCCTATACACAAGTGTTTCAAGTGTTTTCAAGTGTTAAATGTGTCCTCTCATGGGTGGACTTGGAGAGGAAGAGCAGGAATCCGTCTGAACAGATAAAATGACTTCTGTGTCCTAGTAATGTAATAAATGGGCTGTGGGAACATCAAGTTGTACGTCCCCACGCAGGCGTCCCGGTGAGTGATACTGAAAGGGAAGCCGGCAGAAAAACCAAGGAAAAAGTGAATGACGAGCAGAAATACGTGCCCGTATGTAAAACAAACGGTGGATGTGTACGGCTGTACACAGTGTCAGTAGCGTTGGTAACAAGAGCTGTGTAATGTTACCTGTGAGTGCGGAGAATGAAGCTCCGTTCCCAGTGGCTCCGAAGTCTGAGCGAGGGGAAGCGGTGTGTCCCCTGTGTTCGTCCATCGTTGAAAGCTATGTTGCGAATGCAGACTGAAGCTGCAGTGAAAGAAAAGCAAGAGGACCGGTTGTTATGGCAACTGTGTTGCGCGTTCGGCTGCAGCACGTAGGGTGGTGCCTGTAGTGTAGGAGGTACTCAATGGGATACCTCCAAGTAAAGGAGTGATAGGTGGGTGTGTGTCCCAACCAGCCAATAGTAACAAAGTGAGAAGGGAAACGAAGGACACGTAGTAATGTCGGTCCTAGATAGTTGCTGACAACCCGTGGAACGGGTGATCGATCGCCTGCCCGAGCTGCCTGCTGCTCGCAGTGCAGTTGAGGAAAGCTCTCAACCCGCAGGTAGAGGTCTGGAGTGCCGGAGGAACCAACAGAAACGTCCCATGTAAGAGGGTCATTGGTTCCTAAAAGGTCGAGGTGAAAAAACCACCGCGCACCAGTAGTCGGTGTATGTAGGTGGCTTCCCTCTAGTAAGTACTTGTCACTTGGTGTTTAACTAGAGGTGGTGAGTGTCGTGGTGTGTAGTGATGTCGTCCATAGTTAAGTGTGTGTGGCTGGACGAGTCCAAATGTAATTCAATGGTAAGTGGATATAATAGAGTGTATGAACCCAGAGCCGCGGATAATGTCTGGACAAATCCACTGGGCTGCAAGTGTAAAGTGTTGTGCAAGCCTGGGAGGCAGAGGAATGGCAGGCTCCGTTATGACCCAAAGTGAGTCATAGAATAATGTGTGTTACAGGCACCTGCGGCCAAAAGTAGAATGGGGGTGGGACATGAGTCTGAGTCAGGAAAAACAAGGGACCCTAGTGTGTGAACAAAGAAAGTCCCTGGTCTGGGAGATGCATTGTGGTGCAGAGGTTGGGTGGTTCAAAAGGTGTACAGATGCATCATTGGAAATGATTTTAAGATGGAGATTGTTCATTAAGTCCGTGTTCCAAGGAATCTTTTTTCCAACTCCATGAGTCTATTTTGTATATTCTGACTAGTCTGGATCCTATCAAGGACCCACCAAAAAATATCATCCGGAGTATGATGATTGGCCAGAAAATGTGAAATCAATGGGGCACTATTAGTAACACATTTCTGCGCCATATGGAGTAAAATGAAGATTTTCCACCTTTTGACCCTTCTGGTTCGTCTAAATGGACCAGGGAAAAATACGAAGTGTGCATGGACCGTTTGAAAAGGTTTGTCTTGCATTCAGAGCATCCTACCCCAAGAGATTTTCGGGAGGGCCCTCCCTCTGTGTCAACTTCGAGATTTCCTGGAAATGTAGGACCTTCTCAAGAACATTTCACTTCCATCCACCCTGAAGATGAAATCCAGTTGGGCACATATCAAGATATTTGTGAGGAACAGGATACTACCTTCCTACAGGAGTACACTGCGGTTGACCAGGCGGACACCACAGAAAACTGGGAGGACACTCATCAGGTTGAGACGGAGCCATGGGCGCTGCCTACCCACGATCAGGACACAGATGTCCTATGTTTGGATTCCCCTCCTTCCTCTCCGGCCTGCCAGGCTTCACCAGTAGACGATCAGATGGCTTTCAATGCCATCTTAAGGAGGGGAGGGCAGCAGATCATTTTAAGATCGCCACCCAAGAGACCATAATTGAACAAGACTTTGTGGAGGACATTCTTTTTTTTTTTTTTAAACTTTGGTTTTATTGGCATTTTGTAAATTTAACAAACCGGGCTGAATAACCCATTAGGCACACCAGGTGATTAACTGTTCCATTCAACCCTTAACCCCCCCCTTCCCACCGCCCCCCTCCCAACAGTGCCCCTCCCCCCTGCAATCCTGCAATAACTTCAAACGAAAGAGACAATGAGCGGCTTTATCCTTCCCTGTGTTCAGGAGACGCTGTGGTGGGTGACCATTCTTTCCGGCCGTGGTCGATGGTGCCGTTTCCCCGGTCGTGGGCATGCAAGGCAGGCCCAGCTGGGCTGCAGGCCCTCCTCCCCTCCCTCGGTGTGGGTCAGTGTCTCAAGTCAGTGGACATCCCATCCCCACGATTGTTGCACCCCATACCAATGTGCCATGAAAGACCCTGAGTCGTTGTTCACCAGAGCTGTGAGTTTGTCCATCAAGAACATGTTCTTTACTTTCCTCAGCCAATCCTCCTTGGAGGGGAGTTCCGGGCTCTTCCACTTCTGAGCCAGGGCCACCCTCCCCGCTCGCAGCATTGTTTCCATCATCCTTGGATATCTATATATTTCCAAGTCTTCCGGGGGTACTCCCAACAACATTGACAGAGGGTCCTGGGAGAGAGGCTCGTCCGATGCCTCCGCGATCCAGGACCGAACTCTTCCCCAGAAGACCTGAACTTTCGGGCAGAGCCACCACATGTGCTTCCTGGATCCCCTCTGGCCACAACCCCTCGGGCACATTGGAGTAACACCCGGGAACATTTTAGATAATTTTACTGGGTCCCTATGCCACCCCTGCAAAACCTTGAAATTATGTTCCATGTCTGCGGTGAACAAGTTCCCATGGAAAGCGATTTTGAAAATTCTCGACCAGGTGTCTTCCGAGATGACCTCTCCCACCAAATCGTCCCAGAATGAGCGGAAGCCCCTTCTCCCGGGGAGGTTAAAAGTGTTCAGGATTTTATACATGTTCGACACCGCACCCTTTCTCGTAGTCGCTGTATCTATGAACTTTTCAAAGGGGGTCAGCTGCCTCCTCAAGTTTTGGCCCCAAGATTGGTCGCACAATATGCCCTTGAGGCGGAGGTATTCAAAAATGGTGAGGGATCCCCCGCCGAGGGCCTCCCTCAGGTCCTCGTATGGGAGAAACTCCCCCTCCCTGAACATCTGCCCAGCCCATTCCATCCCCATGTCGGACCAGGTCTGGGAATTCCGAAATCCCCTCCCGCCCACATCAAGGGGGAGCCCCCAAAGGGAGGACATCGGGGACGGCCATGAAGTGAGGTAGGCTGTCTGTGGGCCCTCCCTCCAAATTTCCCATAGGACTCCCAGGGTCGGGTGTCTTCTTAACTTCCCCGGGATAGATTTGCGTGGTGCCCACAGGAGGTCTCTAACCTTCAGGGGGTGGGCGTCCATGTCCTCTAAGTAAGTCCAGTATGTCCCCATCCCCTCTCTCATGTGTTCCAAGAGAACCCTCAATTGTGCAGCCCGGAAGTACTGGCGGAAATCAGGGAGCCCAAATCCCCCCTCCTCCCTCGGCAGTGTCAGGGTCGCTCTCCCAGTCCTTGGGGTTTTCCCCTGCCATATAAATTCTTGGACTGCGTTTTGTAGGACCCTGAAGGTCTGCTCTGGGATGGTGGTGGGGAGCGCTGTGAACAGGTACAGAAGCCTGGGCAAGATATTCATCTTGACCGCTGTCATCCGGCCGTACCAGGACAGGATCATCTTGTCCCATCTCCTCAAGTCTGACCTGATCCTGCAATTATAGGGTCATAGTTAGTGGAGGCTAGTTTGGATAGGTCCCTAGTTAGCAGGACTCCCAGGTATCGGATGGATGTCTTTCCCACCGTGATTCCCTCGAACCTGTCCAGGGGGTCCAGCTCGGGGTCTCGCACTTTCATTGGGAGCAGGACCGATTTGGTTGTGTTGATTCTCAGTCCGGAGAAGCGACCAAATGTGGACACCAGGGACAGAAAGGGGGGGAGCGAGGCGGCCGGTTCCACCACATAAGCAAGGATGTCGTCTGCAAAGAGGGAGAGTTTGAACTCTACGTCGCCTCTGCTAATCCCCCTGATGCCCGCATGCGCTCTGATCGCTATAGCTAATGGTTCTATCGTTAGGACATATATCAAGGGGGAGAGGGGACAACCTTGCCTGGTCCCTCGCGAAAGTGCGAAGGACTCGGTCAACCTCCCATTCACCTGGACCCTCGCTGTGGGGGCTCTATAGAGTGCCGATACCCAGCTCCTTATATGGGACCCGAAGCCCATTTTCTGGAGAAGAAGTTCCATGTACCTCCACTCCACCCTGTCAAAAGCTTTTTCGGAGTCTAGAGAGAGGACACATGCGTCCAGGTCAGATTCCTGTACGAAGTGGAGCAGATCTATCGTTTTTCGGATATTGTCCGACCCCTGTCTCCCTCTTATGAAGCCCACCTGGTCCCCATGAACCAACCTCGGCATTATCCCCTCCATCCGCCTCCCCACCACCTTGGCCAGGATCTTGACATCCGTGTTCAGTAACGATATCGGGCGGTATGAGGAGCATTCTGCCGGGTCTTTCCCCTCCTTGGGCAGTACTGCTATAATGGCGCCCATCATGGAGTCAGGGAGAGTGCCTCCCTCGAGGACAGAATTGAAGACCCTCGCCAGGTGTGGGGCCAAGCTGGAGCGGAACCTCTTCATCCCACTTATCACTTTGTCTATCTCCTCCTCGGTTACCGGACCCTCTAACCCCTCCGACATCTCTTGTGTTAGGGCTGGGACTTGTATGGACTCCAGGAAGCCTTCTATCTGGGCATCGCCCTCGCCATATTCTGAGGTATATAGTTCCTCATAGTAGTGGCGAAAGGCCTCTCCTATGTGAGGAGCATCGTAGCCTATCGTCCCCTGGGCGTCCTTCACTGCCTTGACCATTCTGCTTCTTTGGACTTCCCTTAGTTTCCAGGCTAGGATACTATCTGCCTTATCCCCTTTGTCATAATATTTCTGCTTCACCATCTGGAGGCTCCTCTCCGTTTTGTGCAGGAGGAGGTTTTTGAGTTGGAGTCTGTAATCCTCCAGGGCCGTGACCTGGTCACGCTCGAGTGGCCGCTCCGGAAGCCCGCCAGGCCGGAGCTGGGCTATTTTATCCCTTAGGGTCTTTTCCAGGGTCTCCCTTTCTCTTTTCTTCTGGGCTCCTATTTTGATGAGCACACCTCGTAGGGTTGCCTTGAATGCATCCCACAGTGTGTGTGTGCCGACTTCCCCATTGTCGTTCAAGTCAAAGAACTCCGTGATGGCATCTAGCACTTCCTGCGCAATGGCCTCGTCTTTGAGAAGGGAATCATTGCATTTCCAGCGGCCTCTGCGATCCGCATGCCAACCCTCAGCTATAGTGACGCGGACCATGTCATGATCCGTCCAGGGGACGGGGTCTACACTGTAGCCCGAGACGTGTGGGCGAAGCGTCTCGTCCACCAGGATATAATCGATTCTGGAAAATGAGGTATGAATGGGCGAGTAGTATGTGAACGAGGAGACGTCGGACCTGGGGAGTGGAATCGTGTCGACCAGGCCCAGCTCAGTGTTGACCCTCCGGAAGCATCGTGCCATGCCCTCGTCCGCCGGTCTGACGTTCCACTATTTTTCCTTGGACAAAGAGTTTGAGCCTGTCCCTCACTTCCTCCCAGAACTGGGCTTGGCCTTCATTAGGGCCGTATATAGCTACGAGGGTTAAGGGGGCCCCCTGTAAAGTGCCCCTCACCATTAGGTAACGACCCTCGGGGTCCTTCAGGGTCGCCTCCTGCTCAAAGCCTATGCTCCTTGCTAGCAGAATTGCCACTCCCCTCCTCTTTGACCCATGTGGTGCACAAAAAACCTCGCCGATTCCTCCTCCCCTCATCTTGGGTTCCTTCCCCCGGGCCCAATGTGTCTCCTGCAGGAAAAGCAGGTCTAGCTTGGCTCTTCTGAACTCCCTGCAAAACCAGGGACCTCTTTGTGGGGGTATTCAGACCTCGCACATTCAAGGTGCCCACCCCCAGGGCCGGCAAACCATTAGCCATTCTCTATGTATCTCTCTCGGTTGGCCACCCGCGTCATGTCTAAAACCCTGTGTCGCTTCATTTGTCTCGCTACTGGATTGCTTGGATTTTCCCTTCCCCCTTCCCCCAGGGCCCTAAAACTGACCCCAAACATCCCCTCCTCCCCCCTCCCTGAGAAAACATCCCCCGCCAACTTGAAAGAACCCCCCACCCCCCTACCCGACGTCCAGCCAATGAGTTCCGCCATCACTGGCTTGTGGCCGGACCACCAGCCTGGCCTCCCCAGGCCGGGCCCGCTGAACAATGCTCATCTCCTTGAGCCCCCTTTCCCCCCCCCAGCCTCTTCCCCCTCGGTTGCCCACTGTGTACTTGCTGTTCCAGGGGACAGAGTCGTCACTGGGACCTCACGTGCCTCCACGCCTGTCCCGCAGATTGTCGGGGTTCCCCCGCCGTCAGCCCTCCGAGTCCATTTGTTCTCCTTCCCGGGCGGGAGGTGGAGTATTCAATTTTTTGTATTTTCTTGAGGCTGTTTTCCTTCTCCTGGGTCCCGACTGCCCCGGCCCACCCCCGGCCAGAGCCTCCGGGCCGATTGGACTTCTCCGGGGGGCTGGGTCCACCACGTAATCGTGTATGGCTCCTCTAATATCCTCTTCTGTGACCAGCGTGGTGCGTTGGCCCATGTATTCGAAGGATAAGGAGAAAGGATAGCCCCACCTGTAGCGCACCCCCTTCTCCTTAAGTAGCTGCGTCAGGGGACGGCACATTCTGCGCTTCGCCAAGGTGTAGGCAGAGAGATCCTGAAAAATAGTAATCTGGGCATTGTTGTAGGTGATCACCCCTGCCTTCCTCGCTTCTTCCAGAACCTTGGTTTTTTCCGTGTAGTAGTGGAATCGGGCTAGGACAGACCGGGAGTTCCCGGCCCTGCCCCCTGCTCTATGCACCCTGTCGAACGTGGGTTCCGTGGTCATCTCCTCCGCGAACAGGAGGGTGATAATGTCTTTCACGACTCGGGTTAGATCTCTCTCTGTCTCCCCCTCCGTTTCCGGGATCCCGAAAAATCTTAAGTTATTCCTCCTTTCCCTGTTTTCAAAGTCGTCAAACTGTCTGGCCTTTTCCTCGTCCCTTTTCTCCAAGGCCGAGAGCCTCATGTCAAATTGGACCTCCTGTGCCGTTGACGAGGACTGATTGGTTTCTACCCGTTGCAGCCTCTCCTCCACTTTGTCCACCCTTTGTTCCATTTTTTCAAATTTCTGGGCGATATCTGATCGCATTTCCCTAATTTCCTGAAGGATGGAGGCAAAGCCCCTCTCCATCGCCGTTGCGGGTTCCGCCATGTTTCCCGGGTGGGTCGGGTCCCCGGAGCCCGTGTGGCTGCTGTTGCGGTCCTTATACCTGAACGCTTGCAGCGACTCTAGCCCGTTCATGCGATCCCCCTCTGTGCCCCCCTCGGGGTCTGCCGCTGACCCAGATCCCGCACGTCTTGGAGTGGTCCCGTGGGGAGGGGGAGGCTGCCAACGTCGTGTACCAGCCTCTGATTGCCGTCCAAGTTCTGCACCCAGGGGGGGAGTCAGGCGGGCACACGCCCCGGGGTCGTCACCGGGGGCCACCACCCGATTAGGCCTGGTCTCAGTACCTCCGGGCTCTCTGGGTTCCTTTATTGGGTTGGTGGGTGGTATCCCCACCCCCCAGCGTGTCTTGCGCTGTGCTGCCCGGCCCGGGCCCCAACAGGACTACGATGGCGGGGGTGGGGCGTGCTGCGGGGGTCGCCTTGGCCACCCCTGATCCCGGGTGGGCTCTCCTTTTCCTGCGTTTGTCTCCTGAGGGCTCGGGGGGCAACGCTTCCAGGCCCCGGATGCTGGGCCCGAGGCCGCCGACTGGGTCGTCCCGGCCTGGTGCGGGGGCCAAGGCTGGGAGTCCGGTTCTTGACAGTGGTGGGCCGGCGGGAGGGGCCCGTCCGGCTCTTCGTTTTTTTTTTTTTTTTTTTTTTTTTCCCCCCCTTCCCGGGCCGCTTCCCGCCGCCGGGGCTCGGCAGGGGCGGGCCCGTGCCGATCCTCTGAGGCGATCCCTCGGCCGGGGGTGGTCTTTGCTACCGTGGCCCCCCTACCTTCTTCGCCCGATGTTCGGCTGCTCCTTCTGAGTCGGCAAGTCACTGCGCTCCGGCTGGCGATCGGGCTGCACTGCTGGGCTCCGTACGTCCGCAGGCCTCTCCCCGTTCCCTCGGCCGCGACTCCAACGCGGCTCGAACTCTGGTTCTCGGGGGGCGGCGAGATCCGCTCCTTCGTGCCGGCGTCTCACGGGGGGGCCACCAGTCGATGGCCAGATAGCTGATCCGCCGGGGGGGTCCGGGGGGGGCTCAATCCCTCTGTAAGGCCCTGTCCTGGCGGGAGCTCGGCACTAGGCTACCATTGCCTCTGCGCCCCCTGGTGGTCTCCTCGTGGAGGACATTCTTAAAGAAAACCCACCCTCCAACCAAGCCATTCTGCTCCTAAATTCCATTAAAAGGAGATTGGCTCCTTCCCTGTTCACACCAGCCCAGACTAGTGTAGTGAATCCAAGGGTGGAGAAATTATTTCGCCCATCGCCTACTGACCCACAATATATTATAGGCCACGCCACCCCCGATTCCCTAGTGGTTACCACCCCCCGGAAACGGGCGGGAGTACCCCTTGCTACGGGACAGGCACCTCCTGATAGAGTCAAAGAGGCTGTACGCCTTGGGAAAGCGAATCACCTTGGCAGCTGCTTTTACCACGCGCATAGCAAACACTACGCTGCTTGCCAGTTCTGCCGATGTACAGTGGAACCTAATGCAGGAAAGCCTCCAAGAGGTGCCTGAACCCGCAAGAACCAAATTACTCGCCATAGTGGCAGAGGGCAGGCAGGTCAACCAAAATGTACTAAAAAATATTCTGGATACTGCAGAGATGGCAGGAAGATCCCTAGCCCAGGGCACTCTGCTGAAACGGCACGCTAGACTCGAAACTCTGGTTTCAAGACAGAGACCCAAGCTTCTCTTATTAATAAACGTATCGAGGAATCAAATCTCTTTGGTAAAGCAGTCAACAAGGCCCTCGAGACTGCCAAAAAGGAGCACGAGACTCTTAAATCCCTGCAGCAAATCACCCAAAAACCCTCCCCGAGCGAGGGGGCCGTTCTAGTTGGTCCTTTCGGGGCCAAACCCGTTCTACACAAAACCAGTATAATACGGGAACCTCATGGAACTCGGGTATGGCTTCTAGCACCACCGCCAACTATCCACCCAGGGGGCAGCGGCATGGGAAGGGCAAAGGCAGAGGTCCCAACTCCAGGGGAGCCACAGCCTTCGGTCAGAAATGACCTACGGATCCAGGTCTCCTCCCATGTCACCCCACGCTTAACATCTTTCCTTTCGGCATAGGAGGGGATAACGTCAGACCAGTGGGTTCTCAAGACAATAGCCCACGGGTACTGCGTGGAATTTTCCTGACCACCACAGTTCAGACCGCCCAAGACAAGACGCCTGATGCCAGACCATGTGGGAATCCTGAAATAAGAGGGCGAAGTACTTCTGGAAAAGGACGCCATAGAAACCGTCCCTATTTGTCAGGTAAACAAGGGTATTTATTCAGTGTACTTCCTTGTACCCAAAAAGGACCTCACCATGTGCCCTGTACTAGACTTGTGCCCAGCAATCAAATTTGTCAACCCTCAAAGGTTTCGTATGGTAACTCTGCAGGAAGTAATCCCACTGTTGAAATGGGGATTGCATTCCAAAACTGGACATGAAAGATGCATACTTTCATATTTCAATGTTGCCAGCGAACAGAAAATATCTAAGGTCCATGATAGAGGACAAGCACTAGCAATTCAAAGTCCTCCCCTTCGCCATTGCCGCGGCGCCAAGGGTGTATACAAACGTCCTGGCAGTAGCGGCAGCACACCTGTGCAGACTATTCATCCTGGTTCACCCTTACCTCGACGACTGGCTCATAACAGGGGACTCTTATGAAACATGCCTATTGAATACTCAGAAAACAATAAACCTCATGTTCCATCTGGGATTCTCCATCAATGAGAAAAAATCCAGCTTAGACCCCAGTGAAGTCCAGCAATTCCTAGGGGCTATAATTCGGCCAAAAGACGGCCTCCTGTTCCCCTCCAACGAGAGGGTTCAGAACATGCTTTCTCAGATCCCTCAATATGTAGCCAGTCGGGAAGTGACGGGACGCAAGGCCATGCGCTTGCTAGATATGATGGCATCATGCATTTACTTAGTTCCCCACGCGCGGCTGTGCATGCGTCCCATGCAAGAGTGGCTCAACAGCCAGTGGTGCCAGGCCAGCGGACAATGGGAAGATCTGGTAGTTGTCTCGCCAGCCCTCGTTCTCTCTCTGCAGTGGTGGTCGAGGGAAAACCTCTTGAAGTCGAAAACCTTCACCACCCCCGCAGTAGAAGCCACTCTCACGACAGACGCATCTCTCACGGGGTGAGGGGCTCACCTGCTTCAGCAGACAGCGCATGGAGTGTGGTCCCCACAAGTAGCATCCAACCATATAAATCTGTTAGAGCTGTTAGCGGTATTCAAAGCACTGAAGGCCTTTCAGACACAGCTACAGGGGAAGACAGTTCTGGTCCTGACAGACAGCACCACAGCCATGTATTACCTAAACAAACAGGGGGGGCATACACTCTCCAGGGCTATCCAAGCTGACCCATAACATTTGGATGTGGGCACTCAAACACAAGATGTTCCTACTGTCCCAACATGTTCCAGGAGAACTCAGTCTTCTAGTGGACGTGCTCAGCATAGACTTCCCACTGCCCTTAGAATACGAATGGCGTCTGCACGAAGACATAGTTTCCAACGTCTTCGCAGAATGGGGCTTCCCAGAAATTGACTTGTTCGCAACTCAGGAGAACGCCCAATGCCAAGACTGCACCTTTAGGTATCCCCAGAACTGCTCCAAGGGGAACGGACTCTGGATAACATGGTCAGGGAAATGTGTCTATGCTTTTCTGCCCGACTCCCCTACTCAAAAAGCTAGTGCACAAGATGCTCCAGGACCCAGTTAACATAATTTTGGTGGCCCCCATGTGGGCCCGCCAACCCTGGTTCGCTCATCTAATGGAAATGTCCCCCCCGTGAAACTACCCTGCCTGAATTTAGCGGCCTGGCTCCTGAGGTCATAGAGTCTGGACACCTTCAACTCCCTCAGAGATGCATGGACAGGGAGGCTAGAAAACCTAACACTCGTTATTGCTATTCCAGTAAGTGTAAACTCTTTGTCATCTGGTGTAAGACCAAGAGCGTCAATCCCATTGACTGGTCGCCTACCCTCATTGTGTTGTACCTAACTCATTTGTTAGACTCAGGATTGGCTTTTAATTCACTAAAGGTTCATCTAGCTGCTCTATCAGCCTACACTACGTCACAACAGAAAGTGTCATGGTGGAAAATACCTGTTATTAAGGCTTTTATGTAAGGGGTTAAGAGAATTCATCCCCCCATTTCTAACCCAGCTCCCGGATGGGAACTAAATGTGGTTTTGACCACACTCATGGGGTCTCCCTTTGCAACAATGCATAAAGCAAGTCTAAAAGACCTTTCTTATAAAACGGCCTTCCTAGTGGCCATCACTTCGATTAGAAGGGTTAACGAACTACAGGCCCTTTCAGTTCTAGACCCTTTTGTTACAGTCCACAGGGATAAGGTGGTTCTGTGAACTCATCCCAGATTTGCGCCTAAATTCATTTCAAAGTTCCATGTGAACCAATCAATCGAGCTACCCACTTTCTTCCAGAACCCCACTAGCATGGCCAAAAAAAGCCTACACACACTAGATGTGCGCAGGGCAGTCATGTTTTACCTGGAAAGAACAAAACCACTGAGAAAAACAAACCAGTTTTTCGTTTCCGTGGCTGCTGGTAGGGAAGGGGATCCAGTCTCTAAATCAGCTATCTCATGGTGGATTGTCAGATGCATCACAATGTTATACTCTTGCTAAGAGAGGACTGCCCTTCAAGCCTAGAGCGCACTCTACTCGGGGCACTGGGGTTTCCATAGCATTCATTGCAAATGTTCCCCTTGAGTCCATTTGCAAAGCGGCAACCTAGAGTTCTGTACACACCTTTACAAAACACTATTGCCTAGACACTCATTCTAGATCTGATTCTCCGGTGGGACAAGCAGTATTAAGACATCTTTTCACTACTGTTCCTTCTCACAACCCACCTCCAACTCCGGGTACTGCTCGCTAGTCTATGCACAGCATCTGATTCTAAGCAGATTAAGAAGCATCAGAAGACATGCATTACTCACCGTAATAGCATTTCTGATGATTGTATCTGCTTGGATTCACATGTGCCCACCCTTCCTCCCCGCTCGGGTGGAAGGAACATAGACTTCTTAACTACTTTCTCTCTTCATGTACTCACTCACAATAGCCTGGGCTCCCTCATGGCAGACTTTTGGGTACACTACACGTCACGATAGGGATCGTGTTTGACACACCTATGCTGACGTCCCCTTTCGGTCCCCGAAAGACAAGATGCAGTACTCCGCGGTCACCACTGGATGTTGAACTATATGCACAGCATGTGAATCTAAGCAGATACAATCATCAGAAATGCTATTACAGTGAGTAATGCATGTCATATCTGGCCTTCATGGACCTGAGCACAGCTTTTGAGAAAGTTAACAAATAGTCACATTATGAAATGAACTGTAAGGATGAAATTCAGCATGAAACAGCAGCTGGGGGGGAATATCCTGTTTTATGCCATGTGCAAAAACCGCTGAATTTGATCCTTAAGGTATACCAGCGATAAGCCAAATCAATGATAAAATATGGCATGTCGCTCTGGGGCTTCTGTAATTATTCAAAAAATGCAAACACTGGAAAATTATTTCCTTAAACATCTGTGTTTGCCTAAATCTGCCCCTAATTATGTGACTAATGTGAAATTGGGTTTAAATTACCTTGAAGATGAACTGGTTCTGGAACCACCGTTGCATTGGATACGTATTTGGTCTAACTCAAGGGCAATTTTGACACAGAATATAATATTGGAGTTCTTGTAGAGGAATGGTGCATGAAAAAATTCTGTTACAATATATAGATTTTTTTTTAAATCAATGCACTAGCACTTTATGAAACTCCAAGTGTGTTGGATAAAACTGCACTTTTTTTATTTTAAATCGATTGTTGTGTTCCTCTATCAAAGATGCTATGGAGCTTTCGATTAGTGTAACTCATAGATAAGATATTTTTGCAGCTTCAGATGCTCTTCAGGATTATTTGACCTGGAACCACAAAGGCTCATTAGCACCCTGTTGGGGTGGGGGAGCCAGCCAATCAGGTGGCTAGAAGCGTGGGCTGAAACCGGCGATCTCAGCCTGCGTTCCATGCTGCCTGCTTGGTTCCCAGCCCCCCGTGCCCCTGCTACCCACTATTCCACCCCCCTTTTTGTTCACCCCCCCCCCCTACCTTATTTCGGGGGCACAGCCGCACCTTCATCTCGGCTGCTGCATACAGAGCCCCCTCTTCCGTTTCCATGGCCGCCATCTTGAGACAATATTTTCAGTCATTGAACAGGACACACGAGGCATCCCGTTCAATGACTGAAAATACTTGTTTTCTTTTTTTCAGCACTCCGGGTTACCGCTTTGGTAACCCGGGGTGCTAATGGCCATAAGCCCCCCTTCCAAGTGCTGGAATAGGGGGGTAATGGCCCAGAGCCCTCATTAATGGCCCTTGCTTCGCTCTGGCCGTTAACTTGGGCTGCCGGGCCATTAACCTCCATTCAAGCCCTTGGAACAGGGCTCAACACCACACAATATCTGGCTATTAATAAGGGTACGCTTTAATTGCCTGCCACTTAAAGTAACTACTGCTAAGTGGTCTGATCAAGGAAACACGACTAATTGCCCAGTATGCAATGAGCCAATTGAAGATTTGCTCCATTTCATCATGTTTTGCCCACGTATTTGCATATAAGAAAAATAACAATTCTTCCAATTTTTTTTTTAACACTCTTTATTGGCATTTTGTTATTACAAATCCACAACTGTCTCTTCACCCTCCCCAACCTCAAATATCGGTCTCCCCCCCCAAATTAACAAAACTTAACCAACAATATAGCCCCTCCACCCCCTATTCCTAGCTACCCCCCTCTCTCCCCTCCCCGGTTCCCGTCCACACCTTCCTTCCTCCATTGGTCACAGTAGTCCAGCAGAAATGTTCACAGTTCGGTGAGATTAGGGCCAATCCATCTGCTACCCCTATCTTCAAGCTTCCCCCTCCCCTGCCGTAGTTTATCTCCCGCATATGCCCTATTCTTCCAATTTTAAGAGAGATTAATTGTAATTAGTGTCACCCAGCTCTGTGCTACCTTCTTGTGGCTAATTCATATACGACAGTCTGGGCTCTTAGGTTATATTTGAGACATGACTTTTAAGAAAAAACTTTTTAATATTGCACATACATCATAGCAATGTATATAGTTTAGTTTAATGAGTTTTTTTGAAATTGTACTTTTTAATAATGATCTGTAATGTAATTGAACTATTTTTATGTTATGTAGTTTTATGGAAGAATGACTTTCCGAAATAAACATCCGATTGATTGATTGATATCCCAGTTCGGCAGGGAAAGGGTGCTTACCACTTCCAATGTCTTGGCCTTATAGGTCCATCACCAGGGATACTGCATCCCATTTGCTCTTTGCCCTTCAGACCATACTCTGGCATTCCAGCCCTTGCCTCCAGAACCCCTCTTGAAGGAGGAGATCCGCCAGGGGCCATAGAAGGGGTACACTGATTGGAACAAGGCAGGAGTTGGTATTCAAGCTATTCATTAGTGCCAAAGAAGAATGGGAGTCTGAGACTCATGTTGGAAATGAGGCATCTGAACCTGTACCTGCGCATGGACAAGTTCAAGATGGTCTCTCTGGCCAAGATGTCCCAGGCACTGGATCTGGAAGATTGGCTGGTCTCCCTTGTTCTCCAGGATGCTTACTTCCAAGTGGCCATCCAGAGGAAACACAGGAAGTACATCACAAGTGGGGAACAGTCTCAACATGTTAAAGATCCTACAGTTTGGCCTGTCTTTGGGACCCAGGGTTTCATCAAGCTGCTGGAAGTGTAGCAGCTTGCCTCAAATGTGAAGGCATTAATGTTTTTACCTACCTGGATGACTGTCTCATCCATGCCTGCTTCCCAGCTCTGCATTGGCGCATATGTGCTATATATGCACCCTATTGCACATCTTGGGTTTCTCCCTGAACTTTGGGAAGTCTCAAGTTTTGCCATCTCAGTCCCTCCGATTCATTGGATCTGTCTTGGACACTTGCCTGGGCCGAGCCTTCTTACCCAAGGAGCAACTGACAAACATCTCCAAGATGGTCAAAGTCTTCCACATGAAAAGGTTCCAGCCTTGGCTTTTCTGCACTTGTTGTGTCCAGATTCTGACAGACAACGCTGTAGCCATGCATTCCCTCAGCATACTAAGTAGTGTGGGCTCTCTTCCTCTGTGCAGAGAAGCAACATGTCTCTGATGGCAGTTCATCTGGCCAGAATGATATTGATCGCTCCGGATTAAGCCCTCAGAACGTGGTACCTACAGTTACTAAACATGGCCCTCTGCCCTCCCTGGTGCCTACCACAGAGGACAGACTTCTCTCCCACTCTGAGGGACGGGTCAACAGCCAAACCTATGCAGCCTGAACCTTCATGCCTGACTGGTGAAAGGATGAGGTATTTGATGTGGGATTTGTCAGAGGACTTTCTGGATGTGCTCCTCTCCGCTAGAAGTCCTGCAACCAAATCCATCTATACCTGTAGGTGCTGCCGGGAAAGGAATGTGGACCCTTTTACTTGTTCCACATTTTCTGTTGTGTATTTTCTGCTTTCTTTGACCCGGACAGGCCTGCAGTTTGGCACTGTGAAAGGGGTATCTTGCAGCCATTTCGGTCTTCAAGTAGACCCCAGAACAGGGATCCTTTCCCATGATTTCCGCGGTCATGCTATTCTTGCAAGGTCTTAGTAATATGGCGCATCACTCAGCGAGGGGTTTAAACCAAACTTCCACATCCACCGCATATGATGGCAGTGTGCTTTTTGGGATAACCCCCATCTTGGAGGTATAGCGCTGCCTTTTTGAGGCAGCCTTCTTACAGTTGTACTGCCATGCTATCTGCAACAGCTACTGCCTGTAATAATCTTACAGTTGCCTAGTCATCAATGAAGCTGGCACTCATTCAGTATTGTGACACATCCAGGGAATATGTCCTTTCTGCCCACAGAGAGTCTTCTGAGACCTTGTTTGAGCTTAAGAGAGAAACTTCATCTAAGGGAGAAGGAGTTGGTCTTTAATATAGCTAAACTGGAGATTGACAGGATAGAGAAACAAAGACAGGGATCACCAGCTGGAGTTGGCCAGACTACAAGGGTCTCAAGTGTTCTCCACAGGTTCTGGGAGTGTTTCTGGATGTCTTCTCAGCCAAGATTTCCCAAGGATCTGCACAGTTTGTATGATGAGAAAAATTATATCATTGATTGGCTAACAGCTTTTGAGTATCCGAGTTGAATATGCAGGTTGACAGACATTTTGGATGAGGGTCCAAAGAAAGAAATCCTATTGTCGTTCAGTCAGGCATTATGGAGACCAGTTCTTGAAATCTGGGCAAAGCTGGCCTCAGTACTGACTGTTGACTGGGACCTGGCTAAGAAATCAAGGCAGGCCTCTTTGGACCCTATGTTCCTTTCAGCTCATGCATCGCCAGAGAGTATGCTGTTACGGCAAATCTGAAGACCACGTCCTTCCCATCCTTGGCCCCTGACGGGACCAGCAAGAGACTAGATGCATGGGGAGGAAGACTGATTTGCATATGGCCGGACCCCTTTTGCAATGGCACAGACGGGCTAAATAACGGTGGTGTGGAAGGTTGCCCAGAGCAATGCCAGTGGTTCAGATTAATTCAAAACCTTCCATCCATCACTTTTGTGGTTACTGTTTGTCTCACTATGTGAGAGAGGGTATGCCCAGACGTGGGTCCCTTGCTCGCTGCACCATAGGGAACCAAGCTGCACCTCACTGAGGAGGCCCAACAAGGTTGGAACATGTCTGGGGTTGCTTGTGTTTCCATGCAGAGGGCACCTGGCCTAGCATTTCGGGCTGGGCTCCTACCATTGGTGGCAGTACCTGACTGATTTGCATATGGCTGGACCCCTTTTGCAATGGTGCAGACGGGCTAAAAAACGGTGGTGTGGAAGGTTGCCAGAGCAATGCCAGTGGTTCAGATTCATTCAAAACCTTCCACCCATCACTTTTGTGGTTACAGAAGGAAGATTTTCAGCTCTTCAAGCCTGTGCCCCAGTTGTGTGGACGTCTCCTGTGCCCTAGCCAGGTTCTCTTTCTCTTGGAAGAAGTAGGTGAGCCTGATAAGATTGATTGGTTGCTCAGCAGACTACCCCATTCTGGCTGAAGTGCCATTTTGGGTAATGTCTACGGCTGACAGAAAAGACTTTGATAAATTGAAGCATGCTCTCCTATTAAAGTTTTAAAAGACTCCTGCCCAATACTTAGGTTTAAAGAATACAAAAAGAAAGATAATTATGCTTGGATGTCTTTTATAACCGATTCCTTGAAGCATCTGAGTGCCTGGGTAGAAGTCCATAAAGTAACCATTTTTGAAGAAGTCATGATCAATTTGGTCATGCTGGAACTTATTTTTGCCTCCTGTTCCCCTGCGCTTCAACAGCATTAGGCAGATGCAAAGGTGTTGGATCCTAAGAAGCCGGCCATTGCTGCTGATCTTTGGGTTTCCCATAGTGTCCCTTAAGGATAAACATGCTGCTAGTGAGCATGAGGAGGGGAAAAAGCAGAAAGAGGATTGGTCTATTGATAAAACCTCTTCCCATAAGGCCCACAAGAAGTTTAATAAGGGGATAAGTAACAGGAGCATTGAAAGGGAAGTGAGACTAACTATACCAAGCAGGAGTACAATATGTGGCTAAAAGGCTATCAGAAGACCCAACTGCAGAATCCAGATTATTGAGATTGGAATGTGCCCCGTTCTTCCTGAAAGAGGTGATATGGCTGCCCAAAGAGGAGATGAGAGAACGCCCAGAGATGCTGACATTGGAATGGAAGGTGTGGTGAAGGGCTTGCCAGGCCATGGAAAACCCAACCCCGTGCTCCCCGCAAGCGCCACTAGTTGCACTAACAGGGGGAAGATGGACAGTTAATAAAGATGATTAGGAAGCACTGGGAGCCGGTGGGGATAGCAGCAGTAGGAGATGTAATACAAGAAGAGAGGATCAAGGAGTTTGGGATGTTGGTGGAGGAAACGGGGTTGCATAACGGGCAATACATCACATATACCAGAATGAGGAAGCGGATCAAAGAGACATGGTCAGAAATAATACTAGAGGAGCTACCGTCCGCCGCCATAGAAACAATATATGACGTAGCAGAAGGAGGGCACGAGATATCTAGAATATATGAGCTATTGATGTCCAAAGCGGGGAAGGAAGTGATACAACTAAGACAGGACTGGGAAGAAGATGTGGGTGCTCCTATGAGTGACGGGATGTGGGAACGGGCCCAAGGATATCACAAGAAAGTGTTGAGGAATGCGAGGTTACAGCAGATACAGTTATACATAACCCATAGGGCATATATGACTCCCCAAAGGATAGCTAAATTCAAGAACGTGGACAGGCAAACGTGTCCTAAATGTGGCGAAGAAAATGCTGGGATGACGCACATGTTCTGGGCATGCCCAGAGATTGGTAAATTCTGGGAAGAAGTAGCCCAGAGATTAGACGAGAAAGGGGTCCAGATAAATATCGAGACGGCATGGGCATGCATGATGGGAGGGTTCCCCAGATCACACAAATTAAAACATGTAAGCAAACTGAAGGACCTGGCATATATACTTGCAAAGCGCAGGATTGCCATGGGGTGGAAGGCATGCCACACACCAAGGATAGAGGTCTGGTGGAAAGACCTCCATAAATGTACTGAAGCTGAAACAGCGGTGTGGCAAGATGCTGGTAATACTGGAGGGGAGGAGGAAGTGGGAACCCTGACGACCTGGAAACAGTTAGTGGCTACACTGTATGGGCCAGCCCAGGACTGGTGAAGTGACCAGGACTCAGTTGAAAACATAGATAAGGAATACCTTTTGCATGAAAACACCAAGGAAGATGGCTAAATCCCTGAACCTGACGAGGAAGAGGGATTTAGCCATCTTCCTTGGTGTTTTCATTCTCCTCATTTAGCCTTAGGTTTCCCCTTTGGCTTAGGCTAGCCTTTAGACGTGGCTACGGCAGCCTGCTTTCAAGATCAAGTACTTAAAGAGTCCTTTATATCAAGATAATGCCAGAGTGGTCACCCATGAAATCCTGCTGGCCCGATATTGAGGTCCCAGTGCAAAACCACTACAGCACTCTGGCAAAAGTGGAACAGGGATTTGGAATCCACTAACCACTACCAGTAATGGGTGCACCCTTTGAGGCAATAGAGGCTATCTTTGTGAGACCTATGAACTCTTTTACATCCTAGGGCAATAAGAGTATCCTAGTGGTTGCTGTTCACCCACAAGGTATCCTAATGCCGACCCACGTCAGAGAGTAGCTGCCAAGTTAGGCACTCCAGCTTTACTTTACTGGACACTTTTACCAGGGGTAGCTTCCCTGAAGACATTGTGCCTGACTCAGGCAGCAGCTTCAAGTCCAGGTATAGCCAAGCCCTGTGGAAGGAAGATGAGGTGACCTATAATCCCCATACCCCCCAGCATCTGTTGGTCTTAGGGAGAGAGTATTTGGTACTCTCCAAAGTATGATTGGAGCCCTCAAGGAACCCCAAAGAAGGCAGTGGGACTGCCTACTATCATACTTGTTTATGGAAAACAGATCATGAATTCATTGACCTGGAAAGGCTCCCATTGAGTTCTCTATGAATAGATTAGAGTTGAAATAGGAGCCCTTCTCCCAGTTTCAGAAAAGGAGACGGATACATCTGAATCTCTCCCTGGTCTATTCCGGGGCAGCCCTTCCTGTGGCTTCATTGAGGATTATCGTGAGTCTCCTCAACTGAGTCTACAACAGAAAGGTGAGGTGAAAACTTTGCTGAGGCATTTTTCACCCTTGTTACCCCTAACTCCGCTCAACACTTGGTGTGAGCAGGACCATGTCAGTGTAAATAGTGGGCCTACCATGTTTATGAATTGTAGTTCAGACCAAGTGACATCCTACATCATGATTAAGGTCAACACATTGTTGGATCTATTGGTGATAGAGCTCTCCTGTCCTGTAGTTCTGTTACCACATGTGAGATTCTGTCTGGATTACAGCTCTCTTAATGCTGTCACCAGGATAGATGCAAAGCCCCTTCCACAAACTGTCCAATTAGTGGACAAGCTAGGTGTTGACCTTACTGCAGGGTATTGGCAAATATCCCTGTCAGAAAATGCCAAATGGAACACACCGTTCTCAGCACCTGAGAGACTTTACCAGTTCAGGGTAATTCCCTTTGGCTTAAAGATTGCACATGCCACTTTTCAAAGGTTCGTCAATCATGTCCTGAATGGGTTGGCTGATTTGTATTTGTTTTTATTTATACAGCGCTTACCAGCCAAATGCGTCACAAAGGTCAAGACAGTACAACAATAAAATATGATGGTAAAATTACTTTTGAAAAGAGAGAATGAAGTCAGAGATTGAATAGAAAGAGGGATGGCATTCCAGTGCTTACCGGTGAGAAGGGAGAAAGAACGGAAACAAGATGAGGCACAGGGAGGACGAGGGACAGCCAGAAGAAAGAGAGACTGGAAGGGAAGGAGAAAAAAAGGAGACTAAGGAAGAGAGATAGGGGGATCAAGACCAATAGAGCCATTTAAATACTAAAAGAAATTCAAAAAGAAGTCAGGCTTCAAAGGTCAGCCACCAAAGAGAATGCAAAGCAGAGGAAATGGAATCATAAGGAGAAAGAGTGCAAAGAACGTGGATCGACTAGTGATAAATAGAGCAGAGTGGAGCAAGACTGTAGGCAGAAAGACCTAGTAGTAAGCAAGAACAACAGAATAAATGAGAGGAGACTAAGGACGACATTTGTATTTTGGCAGCATGAAAAGTTGAGAACCGGCATGCTTTATGGATATTGAAAATTTGAAAACGTCTGGAGTGGGAAGAAATATGAGATGAGAATGAAAGAGAGGAATCGAAAATTACTCTGAGATAAGGAGCTGAGGTAGAGATAGGGAGTAAAGAAGGGGAAAAAGTGATGGAAGATGAAGGAAGTGGGGGAAATGGTGAAAGCAGTAAAGAATAGTACTTCAGTTTTTCATGGATTAAGGTGTAAATGGTGAGAAGACTTCCAAGATTGGATAGCCAGCAGACATGCTCAGAGAGAGGAGTGAAAAGAGTCAGAGAGGGGGTAAAAGAAAAGACATTTCTGCGAATCGTCCCCATAGAGGTGGTAAGAAAAGCCAAAAGAAGTAATGATAGAACCAATGTGGGAAGTGTAGAGGGAGACTAGAAGAGAACCGAGGACAGACCCTTGAGGCACACCATAGAAAAGAGGAAGGACATCCGAGGAAAAAGCAGCCCAAGAGACGGAGAAGGTGCGCTTAGTGAGATAAGATTGAAACCAGTCCAAAACAGAACCCTGTAGACCAAGATGAGAGCGCAGAATAGTGGTCAATGGTATCGAAACCCGCAGACAGATCAAGGAGTACCAGGAGAGAAGAGTGTTTAGCATAGGGTGAAGAGACTCTGAGACCACCAAGATAGCGGTCTCGGTAGAGTGACGGAGGTGAAACCCAGATTGGAGAGGCGGAAGAAGAGTGTTGATCGACGAAGGAGGAGTCTTGGGAATAGACAACAAGCTCCAATAGTTGAGATAAGAATGGCAAAGAGAAATGGGGTGGAAATTAGAGGGAAGAGATGGATCAAATTATTTCTTTTCTTTTTAAGGATTGAGGCCTGCTTAAAGGAAACAGGAGAGATAGCAGAGAAGAGTGACAGATAGAAGAGCACAGTGAGGTAGGGAAGAGGGAAAGAATAAACAGATGGAATTAAAGCAGAATGTAGAGGGTCACCGGGAGCAGCAGTGGGATGAACTTTAGCAACGAAGGTGGAGATATCAGAATTCGAAAGCGGACAAAAAGTGATCATCAACTCAGTACAAGAAGAAGAAGGTGATGGAGTGGTGGAAGATGAAATTGAAGACCGCAAGAGGGGCATTTTTGAAGATAAATAGTTTGGGAAGTCTGGGGCTGAGAGTTAAGAAAGTGAAGCAGGATCCTGGGGGGGAAGGAGCAAAAATGCGTTTTAGGTTTAGAAAAAGATGATGGGGATGAGAAGAAAAAGCGTCAGAGATTTTACATACTGTTGTTTAGCAGGGATAACTAGGGAATTGTAGGTTGAATGAAGAGAAGACATGGAATGCAGGTCAACGGCAGTCCTGGACTCAAGCCATGTCGCTCAGCACACCGAAGAAGTTGATGAAAGGAATGGACAGGAGTCATCCAGGGCTGGGATGGTTTACGGGAAGGACGGAAGGGCACCGAAGGATAAAGTAGATCGAGGGTGTTCATCAAGCAAGAGGGCAGAAAAAGTGAAGCAGTGTCAACTGATAAAGAAGCAAATGCATCAAGAGAAGGAAGATGAGAAGTGAGGGCAGATGAGAATGAGGAGGTACTGAATGTTCCAAAGATCTCGACAGGGGGGTTGCATGGAATAAGAAAGAGGTGAAGGGGTGACTGAGGGAGAGGAAAATAAAAAAGATTGAAGGAAATGGTGAGAGAGAGAAAGAGGTAGAGCGGAGACTTAAGAGGGAACATGCATCGTTGAACAAATTAGATCCAAATATAAGAAGGGGGCAATGGAATAGTGCAGCAGGCTGTAAGATTCAAGAATAGGAACTAAAGGAACAGAAGCATGAGTAGAAGCGAGGTGTAGGTTAAAATCATCTACAAGAAATAAAGGATAATCAAAAGGCCGAAGTCAGGAAAGGAGTGAGTCGAGATCTTCACAAAAGGAGGTGACAGGACCAGGAGGGTGGTAAATCACCAGAAAAGAATGGGGAGATGGAGATGAATAAGTGGTGTTCGAAGGGCAAAGGCATAGGTAAGTCCAAGCTTGGCGGAAAAGATGATGGAAGAAAAGAAGCAACGATGCAGACACCTCCATCGAGACCAGAAGAACAGGTTTCTGGGAGATTTATGCATGGCATATCTGGACAATAGACAAATTGTGAGGTGGGAGGCACAACAAAAAAGTCCGATTTTTGTAGGATGAATATGAAGAGGAGAACTCCTTAGTAATGTATATAGATTAGTTACACTTCAGGTGCAGCTGGGAAAATCTCGAGGCCACTCGAGATCCAGAATTATATAGCAAAAGACAAACACCGGACGTTGCCAGCCGGGAACCATGTGCTGCACTCCAAAAAGGGGTATAATCCCAAAAAAATTTACAGCCAACTGGTTAATGCTATAGACTTTTACAAAACAATATATTTCAATCATTGCTTCACAAATATTCATCTAATAATGCACATCCATGCTAAAATAATCGTGTCCGCCTGCTTACGCACAGTCAAGAACCTCCAGACTGAAAAAGGCAGGTTTGAACAGGTGAAAAAAGTATTTTTATGTAACGAGATAAGTTAACAACACACTGTTAAGGCACAGTGTGTAATACAAATAGAAATTCAAAGAAGACATACATTGGTGCATTTGGAAAACAGTATCACAACTGAGCTGATAAAACACTCAGATTAACCAAAAGGTTTACAAATTAATTAAATGGTTTGCAAAATAATTAAATTACTTCATACAAAGTGTCAACCACACGCTAATGTATGGCAAAGTGAAAACATGAGTGTTTTATACACGTGTATTTTGTACATGTGAGCAATACAATTCGTTCTGCTACAGTTATCAGGCCCATCTTGGAATTGTGTTGCAGGCACTTCAGCAGGCCCACCTGACCATTTGGCTACCAAGTGCCAGATTGGTCAGGGTTTAGTGACCTACTTTGGGCATGAAGTTGGTAGGGCAAGATTTAGCCTCTTCAGCGCAAAGTACAGGCCCTACTAGACTAGCAGCCCACACAACCCAACCCCAGTGGAGAGCTTTTCTAGGCCCCTCTGGGTATTAAAGAAACTTCATGGCAGACTATGGAATCATAGCTGCCCCTCTAACTGCTCTCGGAACTCCTAAAAAATGGAGGATTGTGAGAACTCCTTCCAAGGCCTTAAGGGTTCCCCTTTTCAGGCCCCTGTTCTCTGGGCATCTGACTACCAGATAGCTTTTATAGTGCAGACAGATGCCTCTGACACTGGGATAGGTGCTGTCCTTTCACAGTTGGGTGACAAAGGCAGGGAACATCCTATTCGTTTTATCTGTCTTCTGTTGGGGCCTGCCTCTGGAATAGCCTCCCTGCCACTCAGAAACTTGAGGAGAACCATCTCCGGAAGCACCTCAAAACCTTCACCTTTGGATCTGCTTTTGCTCCCCCTCTGCCCTGTTGATCTGCTCTCTTGGCACTGTGTACCTGGCCACCCTCTGTCCCCAGGACGCAGGCACCTGCTCACCCTGCCACCCTTCTGTACTGCCTCCCAGCCACCCCTCGCACTGGGGACTGTATCTGTACCCCTACAGTCCCCCACCCCCCATTTTCTTCATTTTATGCACTTATCAGACTTACCCAGTTCTGCTGCTGTAAACACAGCACTTGCCACTTGCTGACCGCACTACCCGTTTGTTGCTTCATTATCTATTTATTTGTATTTATTATTATTTGTGTTCTCCTCTGCTCTGCACTTTCCACTCTCCCCCTTCCATGCACTTTTCCCCTTTCCCATGCACTTGCACGTTCTCAATGTCACTGGGCCTAGTAAGATCGTTGGTTTGTTCTCCCCTGTTCCCCTCCCTTGCCTTGTCGCGCTCTGAAACACTTGTTTACAAGCGCAATACAAATAAAATATCATATCCTATAACCACAGCAGAGGGGAGTGATGACGCTAATCATAGCGGCATGGCTGACAATCGGCCAACACTGAGAGAAATAAAAAACACCCACAACATTCGACCCCGGTCACTTTCCAAGCAGATTGGGGCAATGTCTTATATCTGCAAAGTGACTATATGCTCCAATGGTGCCCACACAACATTAGAATCCTAGACATTAAGTGAACCGATCCACATCACGCTATGAAGAATCCGAACCCACCACCTGAGAGGGGAGGGATTGTGGAAGTTGGGGGGTAAAGTTGTTGTTAAGTTTTTGTTATGTAAAACGAATTTAAAAAAATAAATATATATTTCTTTATCACTGATCGTGCATCAGTTAAATGAGTGGCACTCTTCGTAGTTAGAAATAATCATCAGGATCCACCTTTGTTCAATAACATACTTCCTTTATTCAACATCTTACAAAAGAGTCACGGCATTGCAAAAAGATTAAAAATCATCAAGATTCGATGCTTCCACAGTGTAGCAAATGCGTGGTGTTGACGCGTTTCGCTGCTGCCTCGCCGCTTGTTCACAACAAAATGCCCCATTAACAAGTGCACAATAAAATGTCCGGTGTATGTCTGAAACAGAGGTAGAAAGAGGACTGACTCCTCTGTGTGTTCTGTGTGAGTATATGGCAGCCTTTTTTAACTGGTTATTTCGAATGTGCGTGTTCTTTCAACCTTTTGTGTTTCAAGCCATGAGTACATAAATATGGCTACTATAAACCACCAAATATTTGACATTTATACTTTTTGTTATATATATATATAAAAGATACATCTTTACTTCTTCCAATCAAGCAGTAATAACAGCAGTTTATTCCTGTGGTACTTCATGCACTACTGGTCCAAACATATCCATGGAGCTGTTTGGTTGAAAGCAGGGGCACAAGGTCTTAAGTGTCTGTTTCCTGGTTTTTGTTGGGAGTAATTTTACACCCCATTTTTATTTTTTGGGAGTATTTACCTATTTTTAGGGAGCAAAAGTGGCTGAAACACCTTATCTGTAGGGCTAGCCATGCACCTCCAGGTTGGAGATATTGTTGTCAGGAAAGGTTAGTCGTTTGGTCTGGCTCATGGTAGAAAACTATCGATAAAGTTAACAGTGGGGTCATGCATATGTGGAGGTTTGGAAGAAGACAGTCATGTGGGTCCTGGATCCAAAGTTTGCTGCCAGGAATTAGGCCCCTCTATGACGTCACTTTTCTTTGTGTTGCTTGTTGCCCAGGCCCAGCCCCTCGTTGCCCTTGCAGGTCTTCTGAGCTTTGGATCTGGTGTTGCTGGTTTTTCTGGTGTGTGGGGCCTCTGAGTGAAGTAAGTACTCTGCATCTTGTAGATTAGAAATTGACCAGGTTCAATCTTGGTTGGTGAACATGAAAGTGTTGAGTAGGGACCAGTAGTACTTTATTCTCATTGTTTAAAGCCATGTAGTTACATTGCGTAGAGCTCAACATTTATTGAGTGTAGATGGTGAAAGTTCCTGTAAACTCATGATTTTGGGGTGAGCAAACATGATCAGACCTTTTAGTCTGCCTCCTTTCATGATCGTCTCTTTTAGCTGGAAAAAATGCACTCTATTCAGGACGTTGGACAATAGAGTTCTCTCTTTTTGGAAAGTGGAGTTTCTGATGCTTGTTAATCTAGAATCACATGCTGTGCATATGGTCCGACATCTAGTGCTAACCGCGGAGTATTGCATCTTGTCTTTGTGGACCGAAAGGGGACATCTGCATAGGCGTGTCTGATACACTATCCCTAGCGTGACGTGTAGTGTACCCAAAATCCCTCACGCGCAGAGGTCCCTCAGATAGTTTTTTTTCTGCCCAGATTACTGGTCGCCCTATTGCAGAGCTCTTTCATAAGAGTCTTTCACTGTGTCTATTGACTTTGTCATTTATCCCGTTAAGTCATTTCGACGGTGGGTCCTGCACTTTGCCGAAGACAGCGGTGGACTTTCGACGCCTAAGATCTGGCGGCGGAGCCGTCCACGTGGCCGGGCCATCTTGTCGGCCTACACAGTATGGAGAGTGGGGTTGGGGTGGCCATATACTTTCAGCTATGTCTCTCCTCTTGGGGTGGCCATATACTTTCAGCTATGTCTCTCCTCAGGCAAGTGACAGGGGTACTAGTGACTCACGACGGACACTCTTAGGTCCGCCACGTCCGTCCCCGCTAGGCCTGATGCGAGTCACGCTATGGGGCTAACACCCGGCGACAGGGACGTACAAGATCGAAGCCACACTAAACACACAACCCCAACCCCGATTTCAACGGTACCGTCGAAATGGTTGAAAGCGCCAACAGGACCACCGAAAATTTCGCCGGAATCCTCTGATCTTCAAGATCAGCGGCCTTCCCCGCATCCACAGCAGCGTCTTGCGACTGGGCCTTCTAAACCAAAGGGTGCTACTTCCAAAACACATCTGGCCGACGAAGCACGCGTAGTGGATGCTCCGACGCCCCCGAAGGCCCCGGTAGGAGAAAAATCTACTGCAGGCCTCCTAGTCAATCGGCACATCACCCTGATTCACCGAACATCTCTGAAAGCATTGCTAAGATTGCTTTGGCAGTGGGGCTGAAGGAGAGGTCTAAGGAGACGACGAAGCGCAAGGAGTGGCCCGCGGACACAGCGAAAGACGCACCTCAGCGCCCCAATGCTTGCGAGGACTACGAAGATAGTTCTGTGTCTTTGTCTAGAGCTATTGGAGACAAATCTCGATGCCAAAAGGAGGAAAATGAAAATGTTCCACCCTTCGAACCTTCTGGTTCATCTATATGGACCAGAAAAAAATTTGAAGGTTGAATGGACAGGTTGGAGAAGGTTGTCTTGTTTTCAGAGCAACCTACCCCCAAGAGACATCGGGAGGACCCTCCTTCTGTACCTGCTTCAAATTTTCTAGGAAAATTAGGACCTTCTCAGGAGGATTACACTTCCATCCATCCCGAAGACGAGATCCAGATGGACACTTATCAGGACATTTATGATGAGGAGGAGGATACTAACTTCCTACAGAACTACACTGTGGATGACCAGACAGACCCCACTGGAGACTGGGAAGACAGTCACCAGGGTGAGACGGAACCATGGGCACTCTCCACTCACGACCAGGACCCTGATGTCCTATGTTTGGATTCCCCTCCCTCCACTCCAACCCGCCAGGCTTCCCCAGTGGATGATCAGATGGCGTTCAACGCCATATATAGGAAGGCGGCTGAATACTTTCAAGTAGCCACCCAGGAGGCTTTGCCTGAACAGGACTTTGTGGAAGATATCCTCAAAGAAAAGCCCCCCTCCGGCCAGGCAATATCTCTTCTCAATTCTATGAAGGAGAGACTGGCTCCTTCCTTGATCACGCCAGCCCAGACTAGGTCAGTAACTCTGAGGGTGGAGAAATTATTTTGCTTATCGCCTACTGACCCTACAAACATTAAGGGCCATGGCACCCCCGACTCACTACTGGTTACCACCACCCGTAAACGGGCACTGGACCCCCCTGCTTCCGGAGAGGCACCTCCTGATAAAGACTCAAAGAGGCTGTTATGCCTTGGGAAAACGGATCACCACGGCAGCTGCCTTTTCCACGTGCATAGCAAACAACACTATTTTGCTTGCTAGTTATGCAGATGCACAGTGGAACCTACTGCAGGAAGGCCTCCAAGAGGTACCTCAGCCCGCTAGAACCAAGTCACTTGCCATTGTGACCGAGGGCAGGCAGGTCAACCAAAACTTACTGAAGAACACACTGGATGCTGCAGAGACAGCGGGAAGATCACTAGCTCAAGGTACCCTGCTCAAACGGCATGCTTGGTTTAGGAACTCGGGTTTCAAGCCGGAAACCCAGGCAGCTCTTATTAATAAGCCTGTTGAGGAGACACATCTCTTTGGTAAAGCAGTCGATGATGCCCTCGAGACTGCCAAAAAGGAGCATGAGACTCTTAAGTCTCTTCAGCAAATCACCCAATAGCCCTCCTCCCAGAGTTGAAGCGGCTCCCGCAGGTCCTTTTGGCGCCAATCCGATTCCACTCAAAAGCTATATAATACAGGAACCCCCCAACTCCAGGGGTACCACAGCCTCTGGTCTGAAATGACCTACGGATCCAGGTCCCCTTCATGTCACCCCAGTCTGGCGGCGCTTAACATCTTTCCTTTCGGCATGAGAGGGGATAACGTCAGACCAGCGGGTTCTCAAGACTGTCGCCCACGGGTACTGTGTGGAATTCGCCGACCACCACAATTCAGACCGCCCAAAGCACGACGCCTGACGCCAGACCATCTGCGAATCTTGATACAAGAGGTGGAAGCACTTCTGGAAAAGGACGCCATAGAAGCCGTTCCTATTAGTCAGGTAAGCAAGGATATTTATTCAGTGTACTTCCTTGTACCCAAAAAGGACCTCACCATGCGCCCTGTACTAGACTTGCGCACCAGCGAACAAATTTGTCAAACCTCAAAAGTTTTGTATGGTAACTCTGCAGGAAGTAATCCCACTGTTAAAACGGGGATTACATGGCGACACTGGTCATGAAAGATTTATACTTTCATATTTCAATGTTGCCAGCGCACAGAAAATATCTAAGGTTCATGATAGAGGACAGGCACTATCAATTCAAAGTACTCCCCTTCAGCATTGCCTAGCACCAAGGGTGTTTACAAAGGTTCAGGCGGTAGCTGCAGCACACATGCGCAGACTATCCGTCCCGGTTTACCCTTACCTAGACGACCAGCTCATAACGGGATTCCTACGAAACATTCTTATTGAACACTCAGAAGACAATAGACCTCTTGTTCAGTCTGGGATTCTCCATCAACAAGAAGAAATCCAGCTTAGACCCCAGTCAGGTCAAACAGTTTCTAGGGGTTTCTAATTCAGACCAAAGACTGCTTTGTCTTCCTCTCCAACGAGAGGGTTCAGAACATGCTGTTTCGGATCCCTGCATATGTAGCCAGTCAGGAATTGACGGTATGCAAAGCCATGCGACTGCTGGGAATGATGGCTTCATGCATTTATTTAGTTCTCTCTCTGCAGTGGTGGTCGAGGGAAAACCTCTTGGAGGGGAAGACCTTCACCCCCCTGCAGTAGAAGCCACTCTCACGACAGACGCATCTCTCACGGGGTGTGGGCTCATCTGCTACAGCAGACAGCGCATGGACTGTGGTCCCCCCAAGTAGCGTCCAACCACATAAACCTGTTAGAGCTATTAGCAGTATTCAAAGCACTAAATGCCTTTCAGACACAGCTACAGGGGAAGACAGTTCTGATCTTGACAGACAGCACCACAGCCATGTATTCCTGTAACAAACAGGGGGGCACACACACTCCAGGGCTATCCAAGCTGTCCCAAAACATTTGGATGTGGGCTCTCAAACACAAGATATTCCTGCTGTCCCAACACGTTCCCGGCAAACTCAACCTTCTAACCGACGTGCTAAACAGAGATTTCCCACTGCCCACAGAGTACGAATGGCGCATACAAGAAGACATTGTCTCCAACATCTTCGCAGAATGGGGCTTCCCAGAGATCGACTTGTTCACCACTCAGGGGAACGGCCAATGCCTAGATTACGCCTCCAGGTATCCCCAGAACTGGTCCAAGGGGAACGGACTCTGGATAACATGGTCAGGGAAATTTGTTTACGCTTTTCCCTCGATTTCCCTACTCAACAAGATCGTACACAAGATGTACCAGGAACCAGTCACAATGATATTGGTGGGCCCCATGTGGGCCCGCCAACCCTGGTTCTCTCATCTGATGGAGATGTCCCTTTCCCCTCCCATGAAGTTGCCCTGCCCGTACAACATGTTGTCTCAGGACAAAGGGGAAACACTTCCGCCATGCCCGCAAACTCTGAACTTCGCTGCCTGGCTCCTGAGTTCGTAGAGTTCGGACACCTTCAACTCCCTCGGAGATGCATGGACATACTTGGGGAAGCTAGGAAACCTAACGCCCAGTATTGCTATTCCAGTAAGTGGAAACTCTTTGTCATCTGGTGCAATACCAAGGGCATGAACCCAATTGACTGCTCTCCTACCCATATTGTGTTGTACCTGACACACTTGTTAGATTCAGGACTGGTTTTTAATTCCCTAAAGGTTCACCTAGCTGCTCTCTCAGCCTACACTACGTCACAACAGAAGGTGTTGTGGTGGAAAATACCTGTTATTAAGGCTTTTATGGAAGGGGTTAAGAGAATTCATCCCCCGCCTCTAAACCAGCTCCTGTATGGGATCTAAACGTGGTATTGACCAGACTCATGGGGTCTCCCTTTGAACCAATGCATAAAGCAAGCCTAAAAGACCTTACTTAGTACCTAGTGGCTATCACTTCTATTATAAGGGTTAGTGAATTTCAGGCCCTTTCAGTTCTAGATTCTTTTGTTACAGTCCACAGGGATAAGGTGGTTCTGCACACTCATCCCTGATTTGCGCCTAAATTCATTTCCAAGTTCCATGTGAACCAATCCATTGAACTACCCACTTTCTTCCAGAATCCCACCAAAACAGCCGAAAGAAGCCTACACCCTCTAGATGAGCGCAGGGCAGTCATGTTTTACCTGGAAAGAATGAAACCACTGAGGAAGACAAACCAGTTTTTTGTTTCAATGGCAATTGGTAGAGAAGGGGATCCTGTCTGTAAATCGGCTATCTCAAGGTGGATTGTCAAATGCATCACACTATGTTATACTCTTGCTAAGAGAGAACTCCCCTTCAAACCTAGAGCACACTCTACTCGGGGCACTGGGGCTTCCATAGCATTCATTGCAAAAGTTCCCCTTGAGTCTATTTGCAAAGCGGCACCTGGAGTTCTGTGCACACCTTTACAAAACATTATTGCCTAGACACTCATTCTAGATCTGATTCTCCGGTGGGACAAACAGTATTAAGACATCTTTTCACTACTGTTCCTTCTGACAACCCACCTCAAACAAGCATCAGAAGACATGGATTACTCACCGTAATAGCATTTCTGATGATTGTATCTGCTTAGATTCACATGCGCCCACCCTGCCTCCCCGCTCGGGTGGAAGAAACATAGACGTCTTACTACTTTCTCTATTTACTCACTCACAATAGCCTTGGGCTCCCTCGTGGCAGAAAAAATACAATCGGAGGGACCTCGGCGTGTGAGGGATTTTGGGTACAGTACACGTCACAATAGGGTTAGTGTTACAGACACGCCTATGCCGACGTCCCCTTTTGGTCCCCGAAAGACAAGATGCAATACTCTGTGGCTACCACTGGATTTCAGACTATATGCACAGCATGTGAATCTAAGCTGATACAATCATAAGAAATGCTATTACAGTGAGTAATGCATTTCATACTTGATGGGTCCAATCCTGCTGGACCGGGTCCTCTTTTCCAGTTTTTTCTAAAATTTCCCATTAAAAAGTGCCCCCGTAGGCCCACCATGTGGCAGGCTTGTGCTCCGTGACCTAGGCCAGTGAGGAGGGGAGATCCAAGATTATGCAGAGTGAAGGCAGTGCCTCTGGCACTAGGGTCCGCACCAGAGCTGGCACAGCTGATGAAGCCCCATTCTGCTTTCACAACTCAAGGAGGGCCCTGAACCAGGCCATGCACATAGGGTAGACTTCACAAAAAAGGAGGTGGGATACAGCCTACCATAGCTGTCAGCTCCCAAAGCAGCAGGGTTATGCTTTAGAGCAGAGTCGATTTTCAGCCATGCAGGAGCCACATGGGACTTCATTAGGACCTCCAAGTTCCGCACTACTTATGGGCGCTTGGGCCTCCAGGCAGTTGTCGGGTCCTGGTCTCTCAGGGAGGCAGCACACTCCTGCCTCCCTCAGAGGGTTTCTGGCACCTGTACTTGCAATAACACAGGTTGGCCACAATCCCTGTTGGGAAAGAGGGTTAGGAACCACGGATTGGATAGGTAGGGTGAATCAGGGAAACCGGAAGGAGGGTAAGGAAGATGTTGTGGATGGGTAGGGGGAGCTGGGGTAAAATATGCTCTTTGGGTCTTCAGCACTGGCAATGCTCACACCTTGTGGAATTTCCATGCACACTGCGTTACACTCGCACCTCAAACAGTACATGTGCCAATGATTAGACACAAATACTTCCTACACGCTTTACCCCCTGTTGTGTGCAGGCACTTAGATCAACCTACACATACAAACCAGTTACCTCACTGGGTGCTAAATGCACAAGTGTAATTTACATGCAGGCTTCCCTCCTATTCAGTTACTGGTGCAACTCAAAAGAACATAATGACAATTTCCATCAACATAGAAAATCACTTTGCTTAGTTTTCTTCTGCAGCAGCCCAGGCGACGTGATGCGCTCTGTGCGATCCTTGAGCTGCAATGGTCTGGTGCGCTGCAACGTGAACCCTGTGGCTGTGAGTCTATAGAAAGGGCACAATTAGAAGCTGCCGATACAAAGTTCACAGTTCTCAAAGGGCGATTGATGCAATAGTTTCGTAACAAGCTTAAAGTCGAATGTATCCCAAGTCCTGATTAGTGTTCCCAAACATGCAGGGTTAATATTCCCCAAGTGGTGTTGGTTCTAGGCAGAAAGAGGCAAAGCCGCGGTACTTATCTGAAGCAAAGTTGGGCCTGAAATTAGGGTCCGGCAAGGCGCGGCCCCACAATGGTGCTTGCCATGATTAGGGTATGGAGAGGAAAGGCTCTGGAACACA
Source organism: Ambystoma mexicanum (assembly GCF_040938575.1). NCBI lineage: Eukaryota > Metazoa > Chordata > Amphibia > Caudata > Ambystomatidae > Ambystoma > Ambystoma mexicanum. The sequence goes on along the minus strand of NC_090929.1, from coordinate 1,382,567,379 downwards.
TCTTCTCAGCTTTGAGTCTTGAGCACTAACAAGTTTTCCTCCGCGTGCATGCAGTTATCGCGGCTGGGGCTTGGGAGAGTTTCTGAGCACATGCTCACTCCTGAGGGATGCTGGGAGTTGTGGGGCTGGCAAGCCGTGTCAGTGTGGTCATTGGCGTACTCCGCTCCAAAGGGCCGTCAGAGTGTGGGCAGCCGACTCAGCAGCAGCTGACAGCCATGTGGCTTTAGTTCTGCCTGGCGGCTGATGAATTATGACTGAGGTGTTGGCCCCTGACCTTGCTCACCCCGCACGGTCCTCCGTGGTCCAGTGTGGTCAGTGCTGGTCTGTCATGCCCTGGAGTCATGGAACAGGCATGGTGCCATGGAGCGCGGTAAAATGTTGGCCAAGCGTCTCATTGGAGTTGTCCCTTTTTATTGTATATCTGTCAGGCAGCTTTATGGGCTTTGCTGCTCAAAACCTTCTGGATCCTTAGCTAGTCAGGAAGCCTGTTTTGGCTGTACAGTCCTCCACAGTTCCATCCGATTCCTCGCTCTTGTCCCCACTCCAAGTCCTGTTTTTCTTTTGGGGTATTTCTAAGGTTAGAACGGTTAGAAATCTGTGTAGGAAGGAGTACAAGAACAAATTACATAGCTTTTGTTGATGTGCTTTAGGATGGGCTTGTTGTTCTTCCCACAGATTCCTTATCATTGGATGGAGTTCTGCTGTTCCGCAGCCTTTGAGCATGGGGGTGGGGCGTGAAATGGGCAGAATTAGGTTTTGGGGTGCAGCCAGCTTCATATAATACCACCCAGCGTATCACGCCCGGATGATTAGGCATCATTGGCTTAGAATACTGCTGACATGGAGCCATAATGCATGCCCTAGAGATTGAAAATGTTTACAAAGCCATAATTGCACCTGGAGGTTATTTCTCGGATGAGAAATCTGTCGGACCTGGGTCTAATCCATGACAAATAATATTACTCAATATAAGTAGTTTGTTATTTATGCCTCATGGATGTGTCAAGGCATGGACTCTATTCGATGCATTGTTACTGCTATGGTAAAGGCAACTGGTATATGTTTCCAGTGGCAAAGGAGTGATTGCAGATATCGGCCAAGGCTGGAGCAAGGGTGCAATGTGGTCCTTGATGGTTCTGGATGAACTTGGGAGAACCTGCTTTGACAAGACTTTCATAGATCAGACTTGTCTAGAAACATCATCAGGGGTGAACAGTAGAAAGGAGGAGGAGCAACGGCCAAAGATGGGCCAGGGTTGGTGGTGGAGGAGGAGGAGGAGGAGGAGGAGGAGGAAGAGGAGGTAGAGGAGGAAAGAGTGCACAGGATGTCCTGGGTTTTAGTGGTGAAATGAGACCAGGGCCGTGCAGAGGGCTGGGAGGGAACTGGAGAGGTAGAGACTGCAACAGGATTGGCCAGCTCCTTGCAGATTTTGAAAAGTTCGGCTGAGTTGTTAGATGCCGCAGAGACGCAGGCTTGGACGTAGGCTCTTGTCTTAGAGAGGACAGAGAATCTGTACTGCCTTTGGAGCAGGCGGCAGGCCAGTTTGTCATAGGGTGCGCCTGATGCCCTCCACTTCCTCTCAGCCGCCCTACACTTGTATTTAAGGGTGGCGAGGTCGGATTCGTACCAAGAGTTGCACTTGGGTGTGGGCTTCAAACGGATCCTCATGACAAGGGACAAGGACGTCAAGAGTGTTAGAAATAGAGAGATGATGGTTAGAGAGGGCTTTGCCAGAGTGTGAGTCAGCCAAAGGTGTAGGAGGAGGAGAGACGGTAGCGGCAAAAGCCTCAACTGAGACACGCTTTATGGACCGGATGACCGAGAAGGTAGGTGGCAGTGCTAGGGTCGGTTTGACCTGAGGGGTAGAGAGAGAGAGGTGGGAGGAAAGGAGAAAGTGGTTGCTCCAAGAGAGGAGTGGTGAAAGCGTTAGAGAGTGGGAGGTCTGAGGAGATCAGAACATCCAGGGTGTGCCCTGCAGAGTGAGTTGGGCCAGAGGGAAGAATAAAGAGAGAGGGAAGGAGAGATTTGCAGAGGTTGCGAAAGATCCCCAAAGGGGGGCTAGTAGTGAAAGGGGCCCCTAGAGGTCCCTCGTGCTATGGAAACAAGGCAAAAACCATACACGAAAAGATGCGCCAGACACAAGGTTCAAATTCCCAATGCTAGGGTTTATTGCATGCAAAAAATAGTCCCAATTGGCCAATTCTGGTCTCACGCCCCGCGACGTGAGTTTCCTAGACCTCGAGGGGCGCAAGAGAGCGAATTACGTACATCAGTTACATATATACAAAATGCATATCATACAATCAGCAATGTCATGTTTAACACCCCTTTGGTTAGCTTCTTTGAACTCGGGATGACGATGGACATTTCCGACGGGTATGACAATTATGACACTTTCGATGTCTATTCTAGTAACAATGTGCAATTTAGAAAGTGCGGAGGCATCTTTTAGTTGTTGAACAGAACACGGTGGTTCTGTTCTTGGAAGCAAGTTGCACACGGGGGAAGAGCCACATTCCATACTTTGCTATCTATGAGGTACTATTCGTGTCCTGGGAGCCGACACGCTCTAAAGGGTTTTGCAAAGGGGGGCCGTAAGAAGAGCATAATTCAAGCCTTTAGCTGTTTTATTCCAACATATTCTACCATCGTACAAGACTGGCTGGCAGCTGTGAAGTGATTAAATGCCCTGCAGCTCTCTCCCAAGGCTACAGAGAGGGAGCGTGGGCATTCCTTTCTGAGCTACTCATGAGGAGTTTCAACAAACTCCTCAGTCCCGCGACCTTGTCCTTTCATATTCAGACAACAATGTTAACAGTTGAGCAGAGTAAGCAGAATTCGCAAGAATTGCAAGCTGCAAAGCAGTTTAGACAGAAAGCAATGAGCAATGGTTAACAAGCAAAATGGCGATTCTTGCTACGTTTAAAATGGCCGCTTGTTGGTCAAGCATAGCAGTCTATATTTCTATAATTCGGTGCATAAGACGGTTGGCCTATGGCCATCAAGTTACGTCTGTCATTCAAATGAAGGGTATTCACTTTTTCAGATTGACAGTAGCATCCAGCTGGATGTTCATGTCTCGGAGGAAGAGAAGTTGAGAGTTAGAGGCAAGGAGGGAGGAGGAGAGGTCAGCCCACTCAAAGAGGAAGAGGGCGACCTAGCCAGATAGTGGCCACAGTGAGAGAGAGGCCAGGAGAGATGGAAAACTGCAAGGCATTCAAAGGAGGACTAGTCCTGCGTTGGAATGCTAGAAACGGGGATCCACGCCGGGATAGTTGGTTCAGGGTTCGGAGAGGATCTTGTAGCCACCAGGATGGAGAGTGTCAAAACTTGTGACAGAGCTGGCCGTGAACCAAGTCTCTGTGAGACAGAGTACATCAAATCAAGCTCTCCCAGGGGGAACACATGTGCAGAGGGAGAAGGTCATAAGGTCTGGGGGGGCTGCGTGGAGTGTAGCAGTGCTAACGCTCCTCATACCTTCTTACCTTGCAGGCACAGAGAGGAGGGTTAAGTCGTCCATGCTCACAATCTGCGCTGCTACCCCATCACCGCCATACACCTGCATTGCTCAACACTGCTGCCTTGTCCTGTGAGGGCTTTGCCGCATAGGGTCCGAACCTCGGTTCTTAAAGGCTAGGAAGTGTGGACCTAGCGTTGCATGCTACATGTAATCAGGCAGCGTCTCCTGCGTCACTCAACATGTCTGCCTTGTTGTGCGAAGGCTTTGCTGCAGAGGGTCGATCCTCGGTTCTTAAAGGCTTGGATGTAGCGTTGTTTGATATATGTAATCGGGCAGCGTCTCCTGCCCACCTGCGTCGCTCAACACTGTAGCCTTGTACTGTGAGGGCTTTGCCTCAGAGGGTCCTAACCTCGGTTCTTAGTCTTGTAAGCTTTGACGTAGCGTTGCGTGCTACATATAATCGGGCAGTGTCTCCTGTGTACATGTGTCGTCCAACACTGCAGCCTTGTCCTGCGAGGGCTATATGTCTCTCCCCAGGTCTAGTCAACATATATTAGCATACTCACACTATCCTGAATACTGTAATAGTGTATTCAGGATAGTGTGAATATTCATAATATTCACACGATAGTGTGATAATATAATATTCATCTAGGTTCCCAGAATACAGTAAATAGATTGACACAAGGTGGCATTGTGATGGTTATAGAGTTCTTTTGTGTTTAAAAAGAAAAGGAAACAAAAACCTTGCCATCCATAATGCTGCGAGGGGTTTCCCTGCTTAAAACAATAAACTAAGGAAAGTGTCCATTGTTGTGTCAAATCCTATTTCCGTCCCTTACACTAATAAACAAAGGATAAAGTCTCTGCTGGGTCCAGAAGAATGTTTCCCTTCTTCTGGACAAGGCTTTTTCAAAGTTCCTTGAATCAGCTCCCTTCCCCTGGTTTTTCTTAGTTTGAAAGTCCTGGGGGAATGTCCTCCTTCCCCTGTTTAAATGTCCCGTAGTATTTGTGGAATTATGTTCTTATCCTGGTTCCTTTGTTTCTCAAATGACAGGAAAATCTCCCTTTCCTCTGGCTGCTTCTGCTTTTCAAATGCCAGGGGGAAATGTCTCCCTTTTCCCTGGCTCCTTCTTGATTTTCACCTTGGTTGTACGTCTGGTTACCTGTTTTTCTTCTGCTCGAAACACAGTTGTGTGAAAGTAGACAAGTAATCCTTCTCTGGCTTTCTTGGGTTCTCTGGGTCTTCTCCTTCTAGGTTGTGTATTCTGTATTTCTTAAATGTAGTCTGCCTGGTGGTATAGTAGTCCGCCAGGTACTGTGGCTAGGATTCTTGCTTCATTTATGGGGGTGGGTCCCAGATTCACACTTGCTTCCTTCTTGGTTTAGTCCACCTGGTTTACTAGCCTGCCAGGTACTGTGACTATGATGATGACTGTTGAGGCTTGGGTTGCCTTTTTGGGTGTGGGTCCCAGACTCACAAATTGCTTCCTTCTTGGTTTAGTCCACCTGGTTAACTAACCTGCCAGGTAGTGTGACTAGGATGATGGGGGTTGGATGCCATCACAGCTTCTTAGTTTGTTAATGTATTTTCATCTAGGTTCCCAGCTTCTACACCCTTGCCTTGGGCCTTTTTCTCCTCCCCTCACACCTGTGTACCGGTCTCTGTAGTCCGCAGTGGTCTTTGGCTTTCGGTGTTGTTTCTGGCCCATCTCCGTGTTTCTGTGCCGGTCTGTGCTCTCCTGTTTGCGGAGGCTCAGCGAGGGCAATTCCCTTCCTGCGTTTGTGCTTGTTGCTCCACATGTTCGCTTTCTCCACAGGAAGCCTGGAGCTGCTTCCTCAGTGAAGCAGGCCCTCGACACCCGACCATTCTTTTCGCGGCATCACAGTCTGCCTTCACTCCAATGCTTTCATGACTACACACTTGGTTCTTCCAGGAAGGGCTCGATGCTAGGTAGAGTCCGTCCTCAGTTTTTATATCGACTAGACTGCTCTTTCAACTTCTCCGTGGTGCTCCTCATTCCTCCACTCCTCTTCTTCGTTGCAGTACTTTTAATGTTAGGCTTCTGTATGTTGTTCTGAATCTTCTTCATCCCAGTTTGATAATAAGATTCATATGTACAGTCCCCTCTTTTCTCTGCCTCTGGATGTGGCAGTGTGTTCACATATTCTACCTTTCAGTGGTACGTTGAGCTTTTAGGAACTGTGTTAGCCTTCTCAGCGTGAGAGGGTGAGGGGGGTTGGTAGGGGGCGTTTGTGGGATACCATGTTCTCCGTGGATGGTCCTCCCTTGTCACATAAGGGTTTCCCCTCCCCATGTGATCCCCCCCACAGTTTAAACCCCCCAGGGGGGTTATTAGACTGTGGCTGCACTGACCTAGCCCCATGGGAAGGGTCTTCCCCCCTCTGGCAGAATGGATGATATCCGAGGGTTCATCACAATACCTCCCAGTCCTAATCTGGTAGCGTATCAGGCACTTTTAGCCTAATAGGAATACATAATTGGTTGATGTCTTTAAGGGCATATCCTAAGAGGGGTGACCAAATCTTGCTGAATCGTTTGATCGTTTTATGTTGTCATGGATAACTGCTGTTATTCTCTCCATGCTGATGGTCTCCCACACTCTATGGTACCACTCTATTACTGAGGGAACCTCTTGCTTCTGTCACTTCAGCGCAATACATTGTTTGGCGCATAACACCAGATTTGTGCAAAGTATGCCCGCCCTCCCCCTGAGCCTAGTTTAATTTGTTGTGGGGATATTGAGCAGTGCTCCTGCCATGTCTATGTTGAGATTAAACGCTAAAATCCTACTAATCTTCGGTTTTATCTCTTGCCAAAAATCTTGGAGCTGAGCGCAGCCCCACCATATGTGACTTGTCCACTCCATTCTGCATTCCCGCCAGCACATTGGGGAGATCCCTCTATTCATTTTGCTCATCTTCCTTGGCATGTAGTGCCATCTGTGCACAATCTTATACTTTAGTTCCTAATTCTGCGCACATGTATAAGGCTGGAACACCTCTTGAGCTGACTGTCCCCACTCTTTATCTGAAAGTTGCATGTCTATGTCTCTCTCCCATTTACTCCTTGTGCCCAATTGGTTATGCTCCTCCCCTTCCAGTAATATTCTGTACATGGCAGAGAAGAGGCCCCTATTAGTGTTGCTGTCAGTTACTATCCTCCTGCCCTCTGTTTGCTCTCTAGTTGCTCCCTCTACCATTGATGGGGTTGTCGCCTAGTGCTTGATCTGCTGATACGTAAAGAAGTCTTGCCTTTGCATTCCAAATTCTTGGCAACATTCTGCAAATGTTTTTAAATCTCGCTGACACTTAGAAGTCCCTAATTTCCCTTAGTGCCCCTGTTATCCATCTTTCAAACCTTTTATCCTCTGTTCCTGGAGGGAAAGCCAGTTTCCTAAATAATGGTGTTCGAGGCGATGCTCATGAGGCCAGCCTATACCTTCTGTTCACCTTGTGTCAAACCTCTAATGTACATTTCGTTATTGGATTCTCTCCAAGTCCCCTTGGTATATCATCATTTCTCAACCATGGTATTTTCCTCCTAAACTACCCCCTCAATTGCTTGTGCCATCTGTACCCAATGCTTTCCATTGACCTCCCTCCCCCATTCTGCTAGCACTCTTAATTGCGTAGCATGAAAATACTTAACTATATTTGGGCACCCACACACCCCTGCAGTTTGCCCCTGTACAAAACATTCCTTCCAATGCCCGGCTTATTTCCATTAAACACAAAGTGCATAGTTACATCTTGTATTCCCTTTAGCACTTTTGCTGCTAGCTGTATCGGCAAAGCTTGAAATATGTATAATAGCTGGGGAAGTATATTCATTTTTATAACATCTATTCTCCCTAGCCATGACACTAACATACCCTTCCATCTGCCAAGGGCTCTATTAATTGAGTCTGTCAGGGGCAGGTAGTTTGTCCTATATATTTGTTGCAGGCTCTGGGTTAAGTTTACTCCCAACTATCTTAACAGGTCGATTTGCCAATCGGAATGGTGTCCTAGTGCTCAAGTTCCTCCTGTCCCACTGATCTATTCATTATCTACATTTTTTAGATGTTTACCTTAAATCTTGTTACCCAAAAGCACTCTCCTATTTCAGCCATTATTTCCTGCATCAAGCGCTCTGAATCTATCAGGATCATCATCACGTCATCTGCGGACAGTCCTATTTTGTGTAGTGAGCCGGCCCATCTAACCCCCTGTATTGTCTGGTTCCTTCTGAGTCGTTGTGAAAATTGTTCCATGGCTATAGCAAAAAGCAGGGGGAACCAGGAGCACCCCTGCTTGGTCCCTCTGCTAATGGGAAGGGCTCCATTCACCCTCACCCTAGCTACGGGGGTATTATAGTTGGCCTCAACCATTCGTACGTAGTGCAGTCCTACCCCCATTTTATGCAGTACTTTAAACATGAAGGCCCAGTTTACGCAACCAAACACCTTCTCGACTTGAGGAGAACCGTGGGGGTCTTGGCACCAGTCCTGGAGGCCTTATCCATATTGTATAATATCCTTCTTATGTTATCAAATGTGTTTCTCCCCTAGATAAGTCCTGACTGGTCCTGAAAAATCAGGGACGGTAAAGCACCTTCCAATCTTGCAGCTAGAACTCTCGTATACAGCTGTGCATCTATGCTAATGAGCGCAGTTGGTCTATATGAGGAGCTTCATTGCAGGTTCTTTCCTAGTTTCGGAAATTAAGGTTATATGGGCCATTTCCATTGAGGATGATATTCTACCAGCCCTCCTAAATTCATTGGACATCTGCTAGATAGCTATGGAATTTCTGACTTTTTGTAGAATATCTCTGTAATGCCATCAGAACGTGGATGGGCGCTCCAGGGACACTAACTGTGGTACCGAGGGGAACAGGTCTATTAGGAAAGGAGGCAACTATATTCTGGTGGGCGAACATGTATTAACAAGGGATGTTGAGGGGAGCTGCTGCGAGAATCGGGGCAAAAAGGGAACCGCATTTCAATTCGGGCAATGATCAGGCTAGAATCGTGGAATGCACAGGGGCTGAATAGCCCAAATAAGCGGATGAGCGTACTGAGAGAGATTCGTAAAAGGGGAGCCAAGTAATATGTCTACTGGAAACTCATCTCAAGAGAAATGATGCAGGGAGACTAGTGAGAGGGAATACCTAATACAATACCAAGCACACACAAGACGCAAGCAGGTGGTGGTGGCGATCCTACTTCACAAGACTCTAAAGATACAGGTAGGTGTAGTTAAAGGGGACCCAGACGGAAGGTATGTGATGGTGAAAGAGAAGATTGAAGATCAAAAATATACACCACCCCATCAGGGACAGGTTCAATTTCTGTGGACATTTCTGCATGAGTTGGAGTAATTTGGAGAAGGAGAATGGGTGGTAGCAGGGGATTTCAATTTGCTGATGGAACCTTAATTGGATAGATCAGGAGGGACTCAGGGACCTGCAAGAGGGGCAATGTCTAGTCAGTTAAGAGAGAGAATTGAGGAATTAGGCCTATTAGACACATGGAGGGGTACGACACCCCCAAGAAAAGGATTACTCTTTTTATTTGTATGTGTACATGACCTACTCCAGAATTGACTACATTTTAGCAACTCAATTTAAGGGGTAACAACAGCAATACAGTTAGCCCAAATAGAAACATAGACTGTCTCTGATCATGCACCGGCATCCCTAGAATGGGTGGAGGGTAGAATTAACAGAGGCAGAGGGGGTGGAGGTTAGAAGATTACCACCTCTGGGACACTGGGGCTAAAAACCTGACATAGGGGGAAATATATACACGAATGCAGAGAATCCAGAGGTGACTGAAGGGGAGCGTTGGGGTAGATTCAAGGATCATGTTAAAAATGTCTGGATCAAAATGGCAAAAGAACTGAGGGAAGCTAGGGATAGGAAAGAGCGAGATCTAGAGAATGAAATGGAGAATTGGAAGCAGCGCATAGTCGGGTACCAACAAGATAGCTAGGCAATTACTGCACGCTTTCAATGTGGGCCTCCACTCCTTCTTCACAGTCTTCTCCAACTGTTACGTCCTTTCCACTTTGCCGTCGCTGCTGAATCCTAAGCCTGTAACATCCCTTCTCTTCATGGAGGCGGGTGCTGTCCCTGCTTGTCCCCCCTCCAGAGGCCCAACAGCTCACAGGGAGCCTCCCTTTCCCCTGACAGCCACATGGTCTCTACTCAGTTGAGCGTTCTCTGGTGCAGAGCTCTGGTTGCAGGCTGCACTCGGCGGTCTCCTTTTTCTCTAGCAGCCACTGAACCTCTTCTCAGTGGCACCTCTGCTTGGCCGCCTGCTTTCTTGCACCAGGCTCTAGCCCCTGGTCACACTTGACTTTCCGACCACCCAGACCTCGCCCATCTCTCGGCTAAGGTTGCTTCTCCCGCTGGTGTGCCGACATCTGTGCCGCCTGCCCCCCCCCATCCCTCCCGCAGACCCCTGGCCACTCCAACGCCCACTTTTCTGCACGGCTCCGCTTTCCTGGTTCCCTGACAGGGACCTTCTTTGCAGCCGGTCCGCACCCTGCTGCCTGCCGCTCCTCCTCCTGCTCTTACACGGACTCCAGCTGTCCTAATCACCTCTGGCACAGCCAAATGGTTACCTGGACTCCATTACCTCCATTACATCTTCTCCGCTCCCCTGTCGTCTGCTGCTCGTCCTCCCTCTTCAAGTGGTCTACATTGTTTTTTCCCTTCCTGAGACTGCTCCACTTCGGCCCGCTGCAGATTTTACGGGTATTTTGAAGGTTTTATGGCATTCATGCCAGGGGCCCTCGCTGAGCATCCCCACTGAGCCCGCCATTCTTGTTTTATTAAATAAAATACTATATTGAACATTGTCCACTGTTGCCACCTAACCAAGTGCATACAACTAACAGAGCCTATTTCAGTAAAAATAGTGTTGGCCCTGTGCTGGTACTGGGGTAGTAATTTAAACTGGTTATATTGAATTCCTTTGATATGAATAATTCTCTCAAATGATTAATAACAAATCTTCTCCCGTAAGACGGTTGGGTGGACCGGGCATAGGAGATGCCACGTGAGGTGTGGATAGACTTACATGTAACGTTCAGAACATTCTGAATCATCATGTTCTAGTCCCATCCCCATTTTGTGGGACCTCCAAGAGTATGGAGGAAAGGGGACTATAGACTTAAGAGTACCTGTATCACTATGGTGAGTAACTTTTCCATTATATTCAATTAATTCGATATCAATTCTCTCAAATGATGAAGGAAAACAAAATTCTTTCATAAGGTGTTTTATTCAATATTATACCTTTTTAAATGCCCATCTTACTGGGAAATGCCCTCCTTACTGGGCTTTCAGCTGCATAACTGTCCCCCTCAAAGCAGCACAACACACTGCAGACTACATTATCACATGTGCCCGCAAATTTGACCAAATCGCTCCAACACTGCACATGCTTCACTGGCTCCCCGCCAGGATCATATTCAAAACTGCATCTATCACCTACAAAGCAGTCTCAATCGGAACACCAGCATACTTGGCGACTAAACTGCACACCTTTGGACGCTCTCGCACATCACGGAGCAAAACTATCAAAATGTTGGAACCAAAGATAGCCAGCAAAAAGAAAACTTGCAAGCAGTCCTTCTCCTGCCATGGCCCAACCATCTGGAACTCAATACTGGTAGTGCCTCGAAATGCCCCTACCATCCTTGAGATCTGCAAAAAGACTAAAATACATGGCTCCTTCAACAATATCTGCCAGAGGTGCACATATCCCTATCTCCGACCACCAACAATATTGCGTTACTGTGGCAATAAGCCATGAGACGGTGGGCCAATACTGCCCCAGGTAATGCCCCTGGGGCCTTAGTTACCGTGGCCAGTATTGGCCCGCCGTCGAGGGGCTTATGGCCATTAGACAGTCCGTTTTCCTTTTCCATGGCGGCCATCGGGAGTGGACGAACTTCGAACAGAACTGTTCCCAGCACGTTCGCTCCCGAGAAAAGAATAAAAAAAGAAGGTAAGTGGGTTGGGAGGGTTGGGAGGAGATAGTTTGGAGCGGAGAGGGGTGTAGGGGGAAAAAAAACTTACCCGAGTCCCCGGCGGGGGATGAAGGCAGCCTCCAGCCTTGGGGAGGCTCGGAGCGGGGATTGCCCCGTTTCAAGCCTCTTCATTGGCCAAGGGATTGGTACGCCCCCCGCCGGGAACAAACGCAGGCACATAGGTGCGTCCATGGGATTACACCGTGGTATGGCTCGGAAATGAGCCAGTCACGTTGCGTGTATCCCGTGGACACACCCACGCCAGGTACTAATGTATAAAATGCCATGCCAAATGTTGGCATAATTCTGTTGTAAAGCGCTTTGGTGCCCTTGAGCTAGGTTTACACTATAAGCAAACAAAACAATCTAAAATATTGAACACATGCGCCAAAACCTGTTCGCTCTGCGAGCTTCTTTAGGGTAATGTAACTATGTGCATGCTCAATCAGTTTTGCCATGTAGACCGACCTGTTGAGCGTAGAGACTGGACCCCCAGGACTGGGCTGTGGTAGTGCGCTGTGATTATCCCCTGCCATGTGTCAGAAACTAAGGTCGTTTGGTATGGGCAGTCTACCTATACCATCCTTGGCCCCAATATTCACTGGCTGTGGGTAGTAACTGCCCCCTGAGCTGAAATCATGCTTGTTCCCAGACCCAGACAAGGGACTTCTTCACAAGACATAGAAAGTGGCACCCATGTTTCGAGGCCAAAACTATTGAAATGTTAACATAGCAACAGAAAACACCTAAACTGTGGGCTTTGTCAATACTTGCTAATAGTCACTATACAATTACAATATATGTTAGTATTGTAATGTTATGTGAATAATCTGTAAGGATATCAAAGGATAAGCTGTTTTCCTTTAACATGCACTGAATCTGTTTTTTTTTTCCTTAATACTTTAGTTGGCTGTTCTGAGGAAAGCAAACATTCCACTCAATCTGGAATGATCCCTGGATCCTGGCAGTTCAGAATTAAACTCCAGCTGATTCTTAAAGCGTCAAAAGCCTACTATGTGCTGTCTGATGCTGCAATGAGTCTTCAAAAGTACGGCAGAGCTTTAAGATATATTAAACTTGCTTTCCAGTGCCATGGTAAGTTTTTAACACATTATTTTTATTTACCAATTTTAGATTTCCATGAAGATGCCTTTTATTTAAGTTCTATTAGTAAGTGAAACTGAAGCAAATTGGAGAAAAAGGAGTGTGACTGCTTTAAAGTAAACCATGCAAAAAGGAGTGCTGTTAATTCGCCATAATGGGATCTTCATTAATATTCATATAAACATTGAGCAGCTCTGCCTATAACTGTTTTTATTCGCACACAGACGTACTTTCAATTAGTACAGTGAACCTAGATAAAGGCACAGTTATGCGTGTGGATGCGCTCCGTCCTCATTGGACAGAGTAGGGACACGCCGCTCACAGCACTGCAACGTTCTCTGACTGTGGCCACCATGTGAAGTAGCCTCCTAGCAGAGTACAGTGCCATGGGGTACACCCACCTGACCAGGGATTTTTTTTAAAAAGGCAGGGCGCCTACTCTGCACAGAGGCCGCTTACCGGAAGGATGTTGGCCATCAGAAATCTGATTGTCGGGAAGCTCATATGAAAAAATGGAGTGGGGCTTAAGCCCTCTGAGACCGTTTTCAGCCCTCCCCACACAAGCCCTGGGGAATTGAGACATTTAGATTGGCCAGGGCGGACGAGAGATTTAAGGAAGGCATTGGAAGAGGAAGTTGGTGGGTTAGAAGTGTGAGGTCAGAGGTGGAAGGAGGAGGGCCAAGAGACCAACAGGAGTAGAGGCGTATGGAGGCTGTTACTAGAGAGATGGTACTGCAGTGTGCATGAGCGGTATTAAGAGGAGAGATGGGATTGGTGATTGTAGTAGGTGCAAGTGGTAGTAGGGGACAGGTAGTGGTAGGAAGCAGAGTGGTGGTAGTGCTAAGAGGAGGAACAGTAGTAGTAGTGGAGAAAAGGGGTGGTAGTAGAGGAAAAAAGTATAGTAGCAAGTCGAGTAGTAGTGGGAGGAAGGAGGTAGTCCTAGGACTAAGGAGAGGCGTATTGACAGAATGAGAGTGAGAGGAGGGGAGAATGAAAATCTAAGGGTGGAGGCAGGGAGGCAGAGTGGATCATGGGGGACAGAAGGGTGGAGTGGATAGAAGTGAAGGGAAGAAGGAAGAGCAGAAGTGCAAGGTAAGAGTGTGCATGATTAACTTGGATGATTCCAACTAAGCGAGTGCAGGGCGCTGTTTCCCATCTCCCTATAGACCACTAAGCAAGGCTAGAATAGGGATAGTTATAAAGCCCCTAGGGATTCAGAGAGCCAATGCCTTAAGGATATCATTGTAGCGAGAGACCGTAGAACCAAGAAAGTAGGGGTTATCGATCCGTAGCACTAACCAGGATTCTTACTCCTGGGCAAGGGGGGGGGTGCAACCCAAGAGAGATTGGAGAGATAGAGGGACAGCCCTAGCACCAATTTGCAAAAGTCCTGAACTTTCAGCTATTTTCTCATCACTCCTGTAATAAACACTCTTGAAACAGCTTCAGGTGTCAGTGGTTTTTAGTGACGACCCCGCCACAAAGTTTTCCTATTGTATAAAGAAATATTGTGAAGTGTTTCCAAATTTTGGCAAGTGGTTTCAGAAGCTATTGAAAAATGATGGCGATAAATGCCCCAAAACTTTTGGATTTGTTATTCCAGTAGCAGCAGCAACAAGGAAAACATATCTGTTGCAGTTTTCTACCTCCTCAGCTTTTTGTTCCTCTAAAGCAGAAAGATGGAAGCTTTCGGAAAAAGAGCTTGTTCTTCTGCAGCTACATTTTAGAGGCCAGCTTTACCGCTTATCTTGGCTGGTATGATGAGGGAATGCCATTTGCTCCAATACTAAGCAGTTGTTCAAGTCTTGAAGTTTATTTATTTATTTATTTATTGAATATTTATAAGGTGCCTATACAGCAAATTGTGTTTCCCGGCACCACTTGACAAAAGGGGAGGGAACAGGGGAAATAAACAACAATAACGGTCCTACTAGGCCTTGTGACATTTGGATCTTGCAATTGCAGTAACGAGAAGTGCAAAAAGAGAGGGGTTGGGTAATTGCATACAATGCACAGAAGGTGGGGGGGCAGGGGCTAGGCAAGTGCAGAAGGGAGACCAGGGGACTGGGGGTAAGTGCCAGAGGTAAGGACCGCCGACTAAGTGCGAGGATAGGAGTGAATCAGACTCTTGGGGGATGCTAGTCAGAGAGGGGGGCCCGGAAGGGCAATGTTGATGGGGGAGTGCTGGTATAGACTGGCCAAGGTGGTCCTGGTAGCCTGTAAGACTAATAGGGGACCGGGCCACCAGTCGCAGGGGCAGAAGTAGAATTAGCAAGGAAGGAAGAGCGGGAAAGAGGTTGAGAAAAGCAGGGTCTTGAGAATTTTCTAGAAGTTAAGGCGGTCCGGCTCAAGTCTGAGAGGGGCAGGGAGGCTATTCCGGGGAGGGACACCCCTGCGGAAGAGAGAGATCTCTGCCCCCCCCCCAACCGCACTCTTTGCTTGGAAAGAAATCTGATCTGCAGATAGTTGGAGCTAGAGAACTGAAGAGCTTTTATGTATTTAGAGTATTTAGGGAGAGACATTTGGATATACCAGGGTCCCAGGCCCTAGAAAGCCTTGTGGATGATGCAGAGGGTTTTGAATTTGAACCTTGCGGCCAGCACATAGATTTTAGAGCTGGTGAGATGCGGTCCCTGGGCCACAAGATGGTGAGAACCAAAGGAGGGCGGCCAGAGAGAAACAAGGAGCAGGGGTCCCAATGAGAAGGATCTCTGTCTTTCTGCATTAAGACAGAGATTGTTAGCAGTGAACCATGCCTGAATAGCTGTCAGTCAGGAAAGAGAGAGAAGCAAAGGTAGTGGAGGGAAGCTTGAAGGAGAGCTGTGTCTCATCATCAGCATAACACCGGAAATGAGAGAAGGAAGAGATCAAGTGGGCAAGAGGGGTAAGGTAGACGTTGAAGAGTCACAGTAATGGGATTGAGCCATGAGGAAGGCTGCAGGTAGAGCATGAGGTGGAGGAGAGGAAAGGGCCCAGTTGCACCTGGAAAGTATGATTAGATAGGAAGGAGGTCAGCCAGTGCAGTTGCCGGTCCATGATGCTAAGGGTATCGCAGAGACGTTTTATGAGGATGGAATGATTGACTATGTCAAAAAGGCAGCATAGAATGAGAATGGCATAACAAACTATTAGAGCTTCCTCTCTTTGGAAATAAGCTGTTTGGGGTTCAGGAGGTAGAAGAGACTACCCACTTCAAAACTGAAGCCATCACCCTAAACTCTGTGTGGTTAAGTGTAAAGAGAAAGGAGTATGTCAGATCATCCCATAGTTTACAGGGAAGGGATTTTCATCAGCGTGTTCAACTGCCTTTATGGATAACAACAACTCTTGCAACTCCAGCCGGCAAGATCTTGATATGTCCCAGAGAGGTACCAGCAAGAGGTGGACAACCGTTGGCAACAGCAGGAAAACCAGATCTCTCCGTAAAAACTGTAAATCTTGCTTATCCACCTCTCAGTCACATGGTAGGAATGTTTCGAGTCATCTGTCCTCTTAGAACAACATTGCAACTCGTTGAACTTTGTGTGAGATGACCACAGAATCAGATTTTCTGTTTCTCCTACTGCCATCGTACCTCTAAAAAAACACATCTCTCATCAATTGGACCAGCTTCTCCTAGAAATCTGAATTCTACTGGATAAAAATGCAGTGGAAGGAGTGCTCAGGTCGCAGTGATGGAAGGGCATCTACTCATGGTACAGATCCTTTCAGACCAATACTCTATCTGATAATGACAAACAAGTGGGTAAAGTAAAGAAATTCAGGACACTTGCCTTGCACCATATCTTTCCTATACTTCTAAAAGGAGACTTTTAGCCATCAACCGCCATGATGTATATTTTCACATCCTAATTGCCCTCCTCATTGAAGGTTCCTAAGGTTTATGGTGGGAAACCAATACTTTCAGTGCAGGGTTCTGCAATTCGGGCTGAAATCAGCACTGAGATTATTTTCCAAATGCATGTCGGTATTGGCAGCCCACCTGAGGAAGTCCAAGAAGATCTATGTCTACCCATATCTTGATGAATGTCAGATTAGAGCAAATATATTCAAGAAAGCAAAACATGACTTAACGGTGATGTGTGGCATTCTTCAAGAGCTGGGACCCAGATTTGTCCTCTTTTCACAGAGGCAAACTCTTCCATACTTGAAAGCAGTTCCAGACACTATTGCAGTAAAAGTGCCCAATTTGGGGAAAATACTTTCTTTTATCTACAAAAATGCATTAACCTACAGGTGACGCCTCACCCAGAGTGCCCAGTGCCTTCACTTTTGGACATCATGGTGTTTTACCTATTCTTATTCCAATTGCAAGACTAACCATGACCCCACATCAGGGATGTGTGGAGAATCTGTGGTCTCAGAGATAGGGTGCATATGAATATTCCTTGTGCTGACTGTGCAAGCGATTGAAAATGTTGAAACCTTCCAATCGTTTACACCAACTTCCTTTGAGGTGACAAATACCTCCATGGGGAAGGCTGCTGAAACAAGGTCTCTGGTCAAGCAAGGCAAAGTTTTCCACATCAACATTCTCGAGCTAAGGTCTTTTAAACTGTCCATGAAAGCCTTCCACCGATTCATCACTATGAACTCCTTGCACATACAAATGAACAGTACCACTACAATGCATTTTCCATACAAGTAAGAATGGACGAGGTCCAGGGCCGTGTCTCAGGAATCTCTGGGACTGTATACTGGCAGGAAGCATCACAATAACACCAGTAGACATACCCAGAATCCGGAACACATAAGTTCTAAGCGGATGATTTCTAGAAGACTTCAAATGAGCTCTAAATTGCTGTATCATAGAAAAGCTCTACATCTATCTATTTTCTGTATAGCGCCACACACCTGAAGGCCTCAGAGTGCTGACAAGGAAGACAACAAAACACACACAAGCTCAGACTTTAGAGAGCAGACCTCCTTAGTCAAACCTCCATTAACCTTTACCCTTATCGAAGAGGAAAGTCTTCATACTTTTTTAAAACTGGGCCAGGGATGGAATCGGCCTCAGTGATAACAGCAATTGCGTTCCACAAGTCAGAGCCCATACATCAAAACCAGTGCCTTCATACTTTTTTAGCTAAAAGCGTGGACAGGCCAGATGTGCATCCCTATTGGAATGCAAAGTTTGACTAATAGGTGCCTTTTAATGCAAGAACTAAGATATCCAGGGTCATCCCCAGACAGACACTTGAAGACAAGGGAGTTCGCTTTGTACAGCGCTCTCTGCTCAATGTGTAACTAGTGTAATCTCAGCCGAGCCTCCAATACATGGGCTCCCCTCTAGTCCACACACTGCTCGGACTGCTCCATTCTGAGCAGTTTGTAGTTTCTTCATATTGTGCTGTGAGGTCCCATCCAGCAGGCTGTTACAATAATCAAACTTTGGGTTAATAGTGGCAGATGTCACTACTGCCCTGTTCTGAGCAGATAAATATGGACGAATCTGACACAGTAATTTTGTCATGCATGAACATGATGAGCTTAAGTGTGCCACTCGCTTATTCAATGTTAGGACGGAGTCAAAACAGACTCCCAAAGTTTTAACATGCTGGGCCACCTCAATAAGATTACCTGCAATCATGAAATTACTATATTGTGGGTCAATTTTCTTTAGTCTCGCCCCTGTTCCCATAATCAATAATTCTGTGTTCTTGTTGTTTAAAGCTAAGGCGTTGTTGGGCATCTAAGACTGGATTGCCAGAAAAAGTTGATTGACCCTAGCCAGGTCCTTCAAATACACTACAGACAGTTCAAAAAGGATCTGGGTGCCATTGGCATAGCTAGTGAATTGAACACCCAGGTCATCCAGGAGATCACATAATGACTTAATGTAAATATTAAACGATAAGGGGGATAGGCAGGATCCTAGTGGAACACAACAGTTCAGAAGCACAGGGTAAGACTGATAATAATTCTGGTAACTTTTGCTTGTCTCGGCCCCAAAAAGGTTTTCAACCATTTAGCCGCATTGCCTGACCATTTCCCAGTAGTAATGAGTCTATTTATCAATAACACATGATCAACTAAATCAAAAGTGGCCGATAGGACAAGCAGCAATAGTAAGGCAGTCTGACCCTTGTTGAAAATATTTACAATATTCGACTTAAGGTCTAACAGAGCAGTTTCCGTCACATGATTTCGATGATTGTCCTAACCCCAGTATATTGTGTTGCTCAATAAATTGACAATTTTGGCAGTAGGCACTTGTATCTAAGATTTTCAACAAGAAAGGTACATTAGTTATGGGGTGAAAATTTGCAGCTAGGGATGGGTCTAAATTGCCTTTTTGAAAAGAGGAGAAATCCAAGCTTCCATCAAACAGGTTGGAACCTGGGAATCGGCAAAGGACATATTAATTAATTTTGTCACCCATGGGAGCAACGAAGGAAGACAATCTTTGAAAATAGAGGCAGGAAAAATATCACCCATACATGACACAGGCTTTATAGCTTGTACAATATTTTGTATCGCTGTTTCTGATAATTCCAAAAAAGAAAAAGGTACTATAGAATCTTGCAATTCCCCTGAAGCAGCCTGAGCTTGAGGTTCAAATGTCTGATTTCCACCACCTACATCCCCAATTATATGGCGCACTTCGCAATACCATCTTGATGGCGAATTACTTTCTGAGGAAACTCATTCTGGATATTCTGATACCAATTGTCATCAACCACGCAACTAGAATAATTGTTTTTCCTTCTAGTTCATGAAAAATCTAGAAGAGTTCACGCGAAATAGAACTAGCTCTGCTTTTTCTATCATTATAGTTAGCTTCTTTAACTTTATAAATGGCCTCTGTGTATTCTTTCACAGCTAACTTGTAAGCCGTCCACGCACCAGAGTTCTACCTCATCTGCGTTCAGCCGCACGTTTACTCTTCCAAAGTGCAATTATCTCTGCATTAAACCAATAGTTATGTTTAGAGTTCTTTTTTTAGCCTAGCAATACGTAACAGTGCCAGAGTATCAGACGCGCTATTAGTAATTGATCTAAAGTGTGCTGTGACATTTTCCACAGGCATATCCCCAGATAGACTAGCCAATTGTGGAAGCACTAAAGATAACAAAGCCTCAGAAGTCACTTTCCTGGTGTTTCCCACCAACACACTATTTAGCAGATAAGGAACAGGGCCAACAAAGATTAAGTGATACAAAAATGATCGAACCAGATACAGTCGTTCACCGTAATATGTGAAATAGTACTACTTCTTGTTCAAATCTAATCCATAATATGTCCACATCTATGTGTAGGGGTCTTTACATGTTATGTGAAACCAGCAGCATGCAGCTGATTCAAAAGTGACATGGCATTTAAATCCAGCCCAAAAGTTAAAATCACCCAGTACTAGAACATACAAATTCTCAAAGTAGATGTTGCATCAATATTCAGTTTGACGATCAAAGATTCACAAAAGTCAATAGTACAGTACAACTGTACTATGAATCTTTAGATGATCCCTGAAAATTAAGGTCTACCCCCCCACCCCAACCTCTGGAACCACCACACTCGGCACAGAAAATATTGTATCCATCTGGAGTAGCAGCCAATGCAGCATGAGTTGCAGTGCCCTGAAGCCAGGTCTCTTTAATTGCAAAAAGGTCCACCTGCTATTCCATTATATAGTCTGCAAGTTCTGCTGCATGGCAAACCAATGATCGTGTATCGCGTAAATATTGTCCTATTTTTCATAGTAATCTTATGTTGAATTCTACCGTGCACTGCTGCTATATGCATAGCCTACAAGCGCTCTCGTGGCTCTAAAAGGAAACTGAGGGTCGTTTGGCTAGGGGAGAAGAGGGAAAAGCCAGGCGTGATCAACTGTTTTTTTTAATGACTTTTTATTGAGTTTTCATAGAATAAAACACGGTGAGCGGACAGTATAAACGTTCAGAACGTTCCAATGCACAACCCGGGACCCTCCCCCTCTTCCAGGAGCATTCATAATTACTTTCCAATAATTTGTTAGGCATCCCACCACCTCCTGCCAATAACTAACGACCACTGGCAAGTCCCAGACCATATGCCAGATACCTGCATTGCCTGCTCTACAACGTGGACATTCATGCAACATGGAAGGTTTATTGTGTGTACTTTCTCTGGTGTCAAATACACCCCATGCAAATAGTTAAATTGAATCAGTTGGAACCTTGCATTCCTTGACACATTTTTAACCTCCTTCCACATCTTAAGCCACATTTTGTCTGAAATCGATGAACCTGTCTCTTTCCCACTTATCCTTGACTGCTCATTCCTTATCGTCTCGTACGGCTTGTAGAGCTGTGTAAACCTGGAAATCCTTCCCCTTCCCTCCACTAGTGCCAGCAACGTTTATATCACAGGGCTTGCCTCCAGTTCTTCCGGGATACACTCCCACAGTGCCGCTAATCTCTGCACCAATTTTGCATATGTGAGGAAGTGGCCACTTGGACAGCCCAAATGTCTGTCTTCACTCATCAAATGTCAATAGCTTTCCCCCTGCAAAGGGATCCCCTCCGTATCGTACAGTGCCTTTCGTTCAGGGATGCCAACCCCACATGTATCAGTGCTATTCTGATCATTGCAAGAAAATCCTATAGGTATCTCTGCGCCACATAAGCCTCTGACTCTCATTTTCATAAAGAGCTTTTGCCACACTTCCCATACCACCCTAAACACATTTGTGTCTCCTTTACCACCCATGGGATTCCACAACCGTTATATGCCCTGTCTGTAATCCAGGATCCCTCCCAACAGACCAGTGAACTCGCTAGCTGTGTCCCAGTGAGCTACTGATTGTAATTGTGCCACCATAAAATATAGCTCAAATTCCAGCATATTCAGTCCCCCCCAAGACTCCCCTCACATCTACACTGCAGCGTTCTCATGGCTACCTGGCATCGCACCGTATTCTGCAATAATTTCCTTAGCATTTTTTCCAGCATCCTAAAGAAGACTTTTTTTCTGACATACGGGATATTGGTGAAGAAATACACTCTAGGGAGCACCACCATCCTGCTCAGAGCCATCCTCCGCATTAACGAGAGAGTTACTGTACGGCGTCCCCTATCCCAGAGAGTGTGTGACTTGTATTATAAACAAATGTCTCCTTGATGTTGTGGAATACCTGTATCCTCAAATACTGAAAGGTCTCCTGCTCCCACCGAATCCCCCAGTCCTGGAGAGTTCCACCTTCATTTGGGCTCAGACCTGCCACTGGGAACAAGACAGATTTATCCCTCTTAATTTGGAACCCCGATAGTTTCTGAAAGTTGTCTAGAATTTCCAAGATGATCGGTATTTTCAACAGAGGGTTACTTAGATACAGTAAAATATCTGCGTAGAGCGAAATATTATGTGTAACCTTTCCTACCGATATACCAGTTTCCGGGATATTTGTCAGAAAATATCTAGCCTGGGGCTGGAGCACCATTGAAAATCGGATCATCAAGCCAGGCGGCACTGTCGCGTACCCCGTTCTAGCGACCAACGTGAGGATACCCATGTGCCTGTCTTCACTCTGGCCATTTGGCTGCTATACAGTAGCCTCAGCCAATCCATAATCCTGTCCTCAAACCTATAGGCCTCCAGAACCTTGAAGAGCCACAGCCATTCAAGCGAGTCAAACGCATTGACCGCGTCCAATTCAGCCAGCGCCATTTTCCGCTGAGTCTTTGGCTTAATCCATAACATGATGTAGTCTGTGCAAGTTCATGCTGGCACCCCGCGCGACCGCATCCTGTGACCTGTGCTCCAGCCAATCCCATGCTTTTTGCCGCAAGATGAAGAAAAAGGATTTACCATCCTCGATCATGCGTAGCTTTGCTGGGAAGAGCATCATGTATTGCAGGTTCATCTCCTGCAATTCATGTCGGACCGAATCAAATGATCTCCTCTGCTTCTGAACCTCCTGTGTGAAATCCAGGAAGAGGAGTGGCCCCGAAGTGAGCGGCCTTCCATGCTGCCTGCAGGTTCATATCTCTGGCCCTGAAGTTAAGCAATTGAGCTAGTATCGCTTTGGGTTGTCCTCCCGGTGGCGGGGGCATGCCAGGCACTCTGTGCAACCCTCTCAACCGTGAAAAGCTTCGGTAGTCCTTTAAGACGCAGTGTATCCAGAATCATTTTCTTCACATATAGTTCTACGCTTGGTTCTTCCTCTCACTCTGGAACCCCGACCAGGCATATGTTATTTCTGCGTGAACGGCCTACTGTGTCCTCTGCTTTAGCTTCCAGCTTCTTTGTTGCCCCTATGAGGCCTTGCACTTGGTTTTTGAGTTGCAACAGGTCGTCTTCAAAAGTGCTCATCTGCTGCTTCACTTGGGTTACCTGTTTACTCACTTTCCTCAAATCGGCTGTTACCAAGGACACATCTCCCCCCACCTCCTGTATCTTCCCTTCCAGGGATATCCTTGACTCCTGTATTGAAGAAATCAGCCCCTCCAATGTGACTCCACCACCTGCTTCGGTACTCGCCCTTGCTGTATCATTGTCGCCTTCTCCACCTGACTTAGCTGGCCTGTGTTTGGGGCCCACGTAGCTCTCCATTCTCTGCTGGGCCTTCACCATAGCGTCCGCCGTGTGTATGTGGTATTTAAGTGCTGTTACTGGGCCCAGCGCTTTGTATCTGCTTCTCTAGCCACTCGCCAGGTGCACAATCCATAGTCTCCCTCTAGTTCCCCTCGCATCAGTCTAGCTCTCTCTCACATCGAAGGACAGGAGGTCCTCTATGCTTGGCGTCGGCCGATGGTGCCGGGCTTATCAGTACTGCAAGGAAATCAATTGCACCCCCACCACCTCAGATAGGAGGCAACATGTCCCCTCACCAGGGCTGAGTTCATTCCAAAGTCCTCCACCTCCACTCCTTTCTCAGTGCTCCCCTGTTGCTGCATCAGCTTGCTACTCCACCAGAGTGTAGGGCATCCAAGAGCCCCAACTACTGCGTTCAATCCTGCACTACCATGTCAGCCTGGAGTGCGGTTGCCTGCGGCAGTCTTCCCCACAGGCCTGGCTGTACCCGTCTTTGTGTTCTGCATGCTTCCAGAAGAGGCCAATGCCTCCAGGCACTTCCTGAGCCCAGCCCAGGGATGCATGGGCCTCCCACAGCCAGGCCTCCGTGTCTGGGTTAAGTAATCGCACTGTCGTGTGTGCACCCGCTGCAGGAGGTTCAGTGGGCAGCCAGATGGCATGCCTGGATGATCGCTTCTCTTCTGCTGGCCACCACGTTATATGGGCCCCACTCTCAGCCGCTGATCCCAGATGCAGCGTCTCACCTTTTCCACCATATGTCGCCGTCTTGACACCTCTCATGTTGCCGGCATGCCATCCCCCATTGTGGCGGCAATACGATATTGCACTTGTGCGCTATAAGCTAATCACCAACAGCAGTGCTGGGCTGCATCATGTGAGGTCTGGGGTGCGGGCTTGCTGAAGCGGCTGCTTCTCGCCGTCTGAGGCTCTCCAGTAGTCCGGTTGCTTAGTTGGCGTCCATCTTGCAGCCATTTTCTGGGCTAAGAGGACACCCAGACTCTGTGTCCACCGCCATTCTCATTAGGCACCCGGGAGGTTCTAATACCTGGTGCGCCATTCCAGCTTGCAGGCGACGATCAATATGCAGGATCTTTGCAGTCGGGCTCGGGAGCTCCGGAGAGTTACTTCTGCATCCGGTGCTCGCGGGCACGCCCTCCCCCATGTGACCAACTGTTGATGTGCGTAGACTAACTGGCATCTGTTTGGGAGTGTTTTCTTGGTGTCTTATGTTGTGTATACCGGAGGTGTATTGTTGCTAGATGGGAGAAATCCAGTGTTTGACTTGTCGGATGTTTGAGCTAATCGAGGAGGTTTGTGATTTGGTTAGAGAGATATACTGTTTTGGATTTATTTTGCAAGGAGGTTTTCTGTAGCCATCTGAGGCATGGATGGCCAGTGTGTGGTGAATGAGGCTGCTAGAGTAGGATATATTAATAGATTTTGGGGTATCTAGTTTTGGATAAGCACTGGGTGCAGTGCAACTACACCTTTCGTCTTTGTTGGGGCACCTGCCTTCACAAAGGTGTGAGGAATGCACAGCTTTAGTACTTGGTGTGGTCATTTTGGGCTTCTCTGGGTGTGGAGAATGGGGTACAGGAAGCTCATATTGCTGATATTTTGGCTATTCCTCTCTCTCTAGGGCAGTGCATTTCTCTTGAAACACTGGGGTAGATCGGTTGCCGCATTATATTATATGGCCCGTTTCAATCCACTGTTATAAGTAACTTGTTTTGAAATGCTTCTGCAACTGACTTTGGCACTGTTTGGAAATTATGTAAGGCACTCTAAATTGCGTGTACTCCCTTGCAACTTAGGCTGCATGCGCTCCCTCGTAATTAAGGTTGCATGCTCTCCCTCGCATCTTAGGTTGCATGTGCTCCCTCGCAACTTAGGCCGTGTGTGCTCCCTCTTACTTTAGGCCTCGTGTGCTCCCTCTTACTCTAGGCTGTGTGTGCTCCCTCTTACTCTAAGCCTCGTGTGCTCCCTCAAATCCTAAGCCCCATGCTCTCCCTCGCATCTTAGGCCGCGTGATTTCCCTTTCAACCCTTAGGCTGCGTGCGCCCCCTCGCAAATTAGGCTGTGTGCGCTTACCTCTCTACTTGGCCTCGCACACCCCTCCTTTCTCTTAGTCGCTGCGCTTTCTTGCATTTTAGGTCCCTGAATTCCCTGCGGTCCTTCCCTCACCTCTTTCCTAGCTCCCTCCCCTGATCCATTGTGCACTGTTCTTGTCGTTTTTCGTTTCTCCACGGTTGTTGGCTTACATTGCCTGCAGTCCTGCTGTGTCATGCTTTACCTCTAGGTTTCTTTGGTGATTGACTTTTGTGTGTCCTCCGTTGCTCAGATTTTGTGCTTTTCACTATACTGCCTGCCTCCTCCAATCTAGGTGCCCTGTTGTGCTCTTTGCTCTGTTGTTGGCACTGTCCTTCTTCCCTCCTATGTCCCCTGCTGCGCCCTGTGCCATGTTGTTGGTCCGTATTCATTCTTCCCTTCTATGTTCCTGACTGTGCTCTGTGCCTTGTTGTTCGTTCTTTACGTCTGCATCCTTCTTCTCTAGGTTCCTTATTGTGCGCTGTACGTTGCTGTTGTCTATGCATTGCATCTGATTTCTGTCCTGCCCACTGTATGGTCCCCCTTCTGTGTCCCCCGTCTAGAGTTCCCCCGCCTGCCTGCTCCCAAGTGCTGGCCCCCGACACCTCCTGTTTGGGCTCAACCCCTTCTCTTCGCCTCCTCTTCCTCTCTGCACCCTCTATGGTGCTCTGTCTCACCTATCTTCTCTAACTGCTTTCCTATCAACTATCCTAGCCCTCTCACTAAGTCTGGCAGGTAGAAGCTCAAAAGGGACATCCTGTTCTCCAACCCAGGCCTCCCTATCGCCGATACCTACCCCAGTGCTTCCTCCAGACAGACCCTTACCGCCATCCTCTTTGTTGTGCCCTCTCCTGGCCTATGGATCCCACATATGGTGTCTGTCATGATGCCTACCCCCGGAGCACCAGGCCAGGCCCAGCACCCCAGGGAGCAGGCATCATGCCCCCGGGTAAAAGCCCAGCGGCCCCTTATAGGGGCTCTCTGGACTCTGTCCTGGCGCCTTTGGCGCCAGGCTCATGTTTGACATCAGTCCTGGCGCCATAGGCGCCAGGCTCATAAAGGAAGGTGTTTTGTGCACTTACCTGATGAAGACCATGCTGCAAGATTCAGGCCTCCCTGAGACCTGAAAGGGACTATTTTTTCATTGGGACTATTTTGCCACTCGGGCGTGGCCAGGGAAGGATACTTACCTGGAACTACTTTGGGGGCTATTTAAGCCACGCCCAGACAGTAGCTCACGCTTTGCGTTGTTCTGCATCCAAGCAGCTGAACGCTCACCGTGTCTGCTCCTGCATCTGGTCTCCAGCCACGCCCGCCTCGATCCTGGAAAACCTGTAAGGAAAGAAGAGAAGAGAAAGGTGAAAACCAAGAATTTTATCAAACTTCTTACCTGCATCCGGAACCTTCACGCCAGCGTTCCTGAGAAAAGACTTTCATTTAAAAGCACTGCGTTGCTCGCTGCAGCGCCACGCTTCACTCACCTGTCCTCGGGAGTTATTCTGGCTCCACCGCGACTGTCTGCACCGGTCGCCACATCTCTGCTCCTAGGGGAGAGAAGAAGAGACAAAAGGTGAGCAGAAGGAACATATGAGGAAAGCCTAATTTTCCGCCATAACACTTACTGGACTGTTGTTGGTGGATCATTCCTCATTTTGGGTCGGCGCCGCTACGTTGGCAGGTACCGCACCCCGGCCCCTATGGGGAAAGGACAAAAGACATTACTGGAGGAATATAAAGACATTAAGAGGGATCGCCCCCATCGCTAACTCACCTGAGTTTACCATCGGCAAGTCAATCCCTCAACGCATCGCCTTCATTCTGCACCTGAAATAAAGGACAGATCACAGGTTAGGAAGGCAACAGAAAAGGAGGTTCAACACTTGAACTTTTGTAATCTTCATACTTACGGCATTCCGCTCGGAAAAGTCAAGTGGATTTTGCCAGCGCCATTCTGAAAACCAGTGAAGTAACGGGACAAACACGCGCCCCTGCACCAGAAGCAGGATGGAGATTTCATCCTTTCAAACCATAAGAAGGATATTCCTACGGGCCAGACAAGCAAGATTTAAGGGTCCTGTTCAGTCGGTGTTCCGAGTTCTGCGCATCACGCTCGAAGAGGCCACAGCAACCCAGACTAGACCAGCGCCTCCGTGGGAGTCAGGTGAGCGTGACAGTGTCTGTTCTCTCTCCTTTTCCTCTTCTCCCATTAATGATGGCACCCGGTGGGAGGCCCTCCTGTCCCCCTTCCACTCCTTCAAGACCATCATTAATGTCTACCTAAATGGCACCGTCTTGGTCCAAGGCCCTCATGCCAACTTCCTCCTTTTTGATAGACATTTCCTGCACCTTACTAACTTCCTTTCCTCTCCTGCTATCCCTGGCTTTGCCCTCTCTGGATCTTCTGCCGCCTCCATCCTCTACCACCTGTATGGCTCCCTCTGCTGCTTCTCTGACCACTATGTTGCCTCCTTCCTCTGCCACCCTCTTTCTCCTCCCCGGCTACTATGCCTTCTCCTCTTTGCTCCTCTGTCTGTCCTCGGGCACCTCCAACACTTTTGCAGGGCGTGCCTCTGACCTGTACCCCTCCACAGAAGTCCTTCACAGTGGGCAACCTGCTCCACACTGGTACTTTTGACTCTCGCTCAGCTGTTAAACAGTCCTCTGACATCTGCCGTCTCCTGGAAGAACTTGATTTGGGTTTACTCGGTCTCACCAAGACTTTGTTCACGCCCAGCTCTGTCACAAGCTTTGACACTCTCCTTCCTGATGGCTGCAAGAATCTCTCCGAACCCAGAAGCAACCGTCCCGGTGGGGGTGTAGCCTTGATCTTCCCTGAGTGGTTCCCTGCTTCTATCATTCCTATGCAGAACTACTCCTCCTTTGAATGCCTGGTCTGCAGGCTCTCTATCTCTCCTGGCCTTTCTCTCACTGTGGCCACCATCTACAGGCTGCCTGGCCAGGTCGCCCTCTTTCTCTCTGAGTGGGCTGACCTCTCCTCCTCCCTCCTCACCTCTACCTCTCAACTTCTCCTCCTTGGAGACCTGAACATCCTCCTGGATGCTACTTCGCCTTTTTTGGTCCTCTCCCTCTCCCTCTCCCTCTCACTCTCACTCTTTCTCTTTCTCACTCTTTCTCACTCTTTCTCTCTCCTCTGTGAATGTGCCTAAAGCCCAAAACCCAGTGCAACTATTGGTACAGCTCCGACCTCGTCACTCTTAAACACAAGTGCAGGGTGGCTGAGAGGAACTGGAGGGCATTGGGTGCACCCTCTGACAAACTGGCCTGCCGCCTGCTCCAAAGTTAATACAGACTCTCTCCTTGCCAAGAAGAGAGCCCACATCCAAGCCCGCGTCTCTGCGGCATCTAACAACTCAGCCGAACACTTCAAATCCTGCTGCCGTCTCTACCTCTCCTGTTCCCTCGCAGGCCCTCTGCATGGCCTTGGCTTCTCATTTCATCTTCAAAACTCAGGAAATCCTGTCTACCCTCTCTTCTACCTCCTCCTCCACCCCAGGCCCGCCTGTGGCTGTCTCCCCTCCACCCTTCTCTTCCTTTCCATTGTTCGCCCCAGACAATGTTTCTAGACAAGTCTGATCTATGAAAGTCTCGTCAAAGCAGGATCTCCCCTGTTCAACTAGAACCATCAAGTACCTCATCAACACCCTAACTCCAGCCTTGGCTGATTTCTGCAATCACGCCTTTGCCACTGGAACCTTCCCCTCCCCCTTAAGCACTCCTTTGTGTACCCCCTTCTTAAGAAGCCCTCTGCTGATCCTTCCTCTCTGGCTAACTATCGCCTGGTCTCCATCACACCTTTCTTGGGCAAACTCTTGGAAAAGCTGGCCATCTTCCAGCTTAATCTTCACACTGAATCTGCTGGTTGTCTCCACAACCACTAGTCCGGCTTCAGAGCTGCCAGAAGCACGGAACCTGCTCTCCAGAACACCTCTGAAGACCTGCTCTCTAATCTTGATTCTAACCTTCCCTCTGTCCACATTCTTCTCGATCTTTCTTCTGCTTTTGATACAGTCCACCATACCATCCTGCGCAATCGCCTCAGTGATAACCTGGGTATCACTGATCAGACCCTGACCTGGCTGACCTCCCTTCTCACTGACCAACCCTATCAGGGGTCTTTCCTCACTTCTATCTCTCTCTACTTGTGGTGTTCCTCAGTGGTCTAACCTTTCGCCCTGGCTTTTCAACCAATACCTGGCACCTCTTGCCCACTGCATTGCTACTTTCAGTGTTATGCGGATGACACCCAACTCTCTTTCAGGCACCCCTCAGCCCCTTCTTCTACATCTCTCATTCCAGACTGTCTGGCCGCAGTTCAGGAATGGTGCACTGCTAATGATCTCTGCCTTAATGCCAGTAAAACTGAGATCCTCCTCATCGGAACACCTGCTCCCTCCTTCCCTCTCTCCCTCTCTGGCTGCCCCTCTGGGCCATTCTTTGGTGGCTGCGCCCCATCCCCAGTGCTTTTAGGTGGGTCAGTGTGGCTCCTTCTCTGGCCTTGCAGTGCCATGGGTCTGGCTGGTACCTCTCTTGGTAAGAGGTAGTACTTTGCCCAGGACTGTGCAGAGATGAAGCTCCTCCGTGCAGCTTTTCTCTTCTGCTGTCTTTTCAGGTTCTTCTGTTAGGCGTGTGGGCGTGTTAGGTGCGTGGTTGCTGTTGAGATTTCTCTTATGGGGCCTCTGTTGTTGGTTTTCTGCCTCACACTGGTGGTGTCTGCAATGGAAAGAGACCACTGGCAAGCATTTGAGATCTGAGGCAAGGTGGGGGGGATAAGGGTCTGCACACAAATATACTGGCACAGGAGGGAGGGACAAGGATTTGGTCTGGACTATTTTACGACGGGTATCCCCTCTCCCACTTGACAAGGCCAGAAAACTGGCCTTGTTACAAAATGTCATTGTAGTTAGCTGAGGCTTGAGGAGTCTGAGTGGAGGATGAGAGATATTTGTTTTTACTCTTCCAACATTCTACAAGCTGTTAATGTTTGCAGTCTGTTGTCCTGCTTCACTGAAGAGGGGCATGGCTATTTGCTCATAAACCCAGCTGACCCACGGAGCAGCGCAAAGTCAGCTGAGTCTTGAGGAGTCTTTGGCAGGCTTGGTGGAGGCAATAACAATGACTGGCCCTCTTACCGATAATCTGCTGTTCTTGATCTGTGTGGTTACATTAATACTTAACAGAAAGACGTGTGCAGCTGAAACCAACTAATCAGCCACTGAAAGCCGCCGGAAGAAGTGCAAGGCGTTGATAGAATGGTAGCCTCAACGGGATCACAAACGAGACAAAAGAAATTCTCGTCTGTGGAAGCCGCTACACTACCCGACTCCCCCTCCCTGCTAAAGCCGTCCCTTTCTCCATGTAAACTGACTCGATCCATGACAAAATTGAGAAAGACCAACACGCTGCCTTGCACCTGAACAAGTGCAGCGTACAAGTGGGCCATGCAGAGAAGAGGCAAGTAATCAAGAGGAGGAGGAACGGGGTGTAATAATACAGGCTAGAGAAATAAGGCGTAGGCAACTATTTACCGATCGTATTCCAACATCCGAGATCCCAAGTCCAATTAATGCGAGAAGAAACAACTAGGGAGATAGACCTTATACCCGAAAATACCCACTGGAGAAATGACTCCCGTGCAAACCACGAGTGTCGAATGAAATAATAAACGACGAGATGAAAAGGGAGGTCTATCAACATGATGTCACAACACTTTGGACAAATGATGAACTGAAGATCACCAGACAATGACATGACGCCATCAATGATACAAAAAATAGAACTGTCCAGGCGAAGCGACTATGGCATCAAGAATTTGGTCAAGGGAATAGGACCATAACTAACACATCGCTAACTCCAATGATAGAAAGTTGGCACATGGCGCGCTTATCATTGGATATTATAGAAATAGAATCACTAATGAGTAATCATGAAAAAATAAATGAAGTATTTGGCAATCCATCGCCAGTAAAAACTAAGTTGAGAGAATCTGACAAGACTTCTACACCCATGTATGGCATACCAAATGCAACAACATGACCAACTCCCAGTAGACATGGGGAAACTCTGATCACTTCAGCCTTTAAAGCTGGAAAAGATAATGCAGATACACAGAATTTTCAGATGACTGCAGGACGGGTACAGTCTGACACAACATATAATAAATGCCAATGCGAACCACAGAGAGATGAACAACAAGAAGTAATACCTACTAAAATGGTATAATTACAAAACATGGTGATGTCACCTTCGAGCCATGCACTAACCCCATTTCTCAAACTCTCTATGAAACAATCAGTGATACAATGAGAGATCAGGCAAGGTTACTCGCTCTAATCCATACCAAGAAAATGTGTATAGAAACATTTACAAACAAAATCCAAAACAGACTAGATATTGAATTGAAGCCGAGGCAATGGCTCAATGGCAGACCAGATTGTTCGCTATTGCCAGGAATGACCAATCAGACAAAGCATTAATGACAACAGCCCTCATTGATATGATCTCCTCTAACCATCAGTAAATCATCCAAAATCAAGATAATGTCTCGAAACGATGGCCACTCAATCCGCGAGATAATAACCAAACGAAAGAACCTCAAGCCCTCACTGAACAAATAATGAAGACAAAATAACATCTTGCCCCAAAAAAGTGATACCAAAAAGCACAGGAAAAATTATAGCGATCCCTGAAGGAAACCAGTCAACTGCCCAAAAAAACAAAGCTAGTGCAGCCCTGACTCAAAGAAATAGCAAACAGGCCCAGAAAAACTCACAACAGAACACACAACTACCTGTACCTTGTGCAGAGTCTATTCCGATATTTGATCGTACTAAGGACTGTCACTTATTAAATAGGAAAATAGAAAATTAAACAGGAAAAAAACGAGAAAAGAACTACAAAGAAAGCAAAACCAATGAAGAGAGGCTTTAGGGCTTGCTTGAGAAACTTATCAACACCAGTGACGGCCATTGCACAACAGCATCAAAAGAAAAGAAGAAACACGAATAACAGAAGCCCTAGTAAAACACGAACCAGAGATACCACATAAAGACTGGCTAAAAAGACAAACGACGCAGCAAAGGGAACATCATGAGCTCCTGATGAATCTTTCAATATATATAGAAGACGAACAACAAATTATAATAGTAGGAAGTTTGACTTCTGAAGTAAATGCATCACTTTATAGTATCGATGAATATGAAGAAGGCCATACGACTCACAACAAATTTGTAGATCTCTCCTGCGAGGATATTTCAGACATAGAGCTAGATATGACGAGTAAAGAAAGCGCAATAACAATTGAGACAACGCAGGATGATGATAATTCAAGTTATTGTAATAAACAAAGCTTCGCAAACCCAAAGGGGGAACATTCCAGAAATCAAAATTGATCTGAAGCAGGAAAAACATCTATACACTATCCAGAAAAGCATGAAAAATGATTAACGTTACCAACTTTTATTGATCCCTGACGTAAAGGATCAGCGATTACCCTAAAGATGGAGAGAGTCGAAGATATTAATGATGGGCTAATCTTGAATAGAACTAATGTCCTTCGACTACTACATGTGATACCTCCGTTGCGTTCTATAACATCAGAGGATATTAAACTGGCTAAAGTCCTGCAAGAGAAAATCACGGACAAAGTATTGATCCAGTTTAATTCATGATGACTCTTAGACAGTCTGATAGAAAATGTGAGTTTATTCCGTGATCTAGGCTTCTGTTGTACATCAAATCAGGCCATGAGAAGTGCAGTGTCATAACACCTGAAGTGACTCAACAGGTACACAGAAATGAAAAACTAGGAAGAAGAGCATAATACCAGAATTCCACTGTAGCAAAGACAACTTTTCCTAATCATAGACCGATACGAGTAAGAAGGAGAACCAGATCACCAAAAATGTGGGGAGGAATGGCGATGTCCAAACGACAGAGACAGCAACTAGCAAAGGTACGTAAAATGAATACAAGATCACAAAAAAGCCATACCCATAACAACTACAAAAAAGAATTTGAACCTCAATCTCTGCTCATGGAATACTAGAGCCTTGGCACACTTGTTTAGAAATGAAAACAATGTTCTATCAAAATATGAGATCGTATGTCTCCAGGAGACATGGATAGCTAACCAACCAATATGCGACAGATACTTGAAATGTATGGCGATAATTATATATAAAGGACACCCTTTTGCAGGGTTATTAACTCTAATAAAAACAAAGACAAACCAAGAAATTCTAGAGACAAATAATCCTAATTCCTGGATCCACTGTACCATCTTGGAATATAAAGACCAGAAATACCAAAAGAAAAATGAGGAAATGATAATACCAATTTATATTGGAACACAGCAGCCATTAACGATGCTGCATTCATCAATACAGTACTACAACTATGCTGCGCAGATGAAATACAAACAATTAGAAATTATTGTGTGTGGTGATTTGAACATCCACTTGTTCTATCCTACTGGAATGAAAATCCCATTTAGTGAATTAACATAGAGAGCACAAATCTGGACAAAAGAGTTGACCAGAATAAATATGACATGAATAAATGGAAGGCTAACAGGGGACATCCCTCCTAAGCTAACCTGGTCAAGAGGTACATGTGCTGCATATTTAGATTATATCCATGCATCAGATGCTCTAACTGAGAACATCCTAAAAATAACAATAATCCCGTCCACACCGAGTGATCATCATTAAATCACAATTACATGGGCTACCAACCAAGAGCATGCAATCAAACAAATACTACCTGGCCTTGAGTTTAAAACTGGATCTAACAGACTACGCATCACTGATGCACAAATTGAAGGTCTAAAAGTAACATTCTCCAATACAAAAAAGAGTGAGATAGAGAAACTTGATTCTGAAATGATGTTGATACCATTCAAATCAATGGGCGCAGAAGAAGTAATAGAACGAAACATCTGCATGTCTGCAACAAGCAAATTGCTAAGAAAAAAAAACAACTGCCAATGAAGCTAAAAGGTGCGTATAAATTGGGACGAGAAGACGGTATAAAATGTTCTAAAGCTCTTTAACAACAGTTTAAGAACTGGATTAAAAATATAAAGGCTATTATAGCCCAGAATGATGCAGAACGTATGGTTCAAACAATGAAAAATAAAAACTCTAGAGATCTATGGAACCTGATTAACAAAAATGATCACCAACAAGAGCGCCTAATCCTAGATGTCCCTGTGACAGAATGGGTATCTTACTTCTCTGCCCTATACAACAAAATAAATGAAACGGGGAAAGAACTGACACCAGAAAACAAAGGAAAAATGGCATATTAGCTGGTATTATGAAGAAATAGTCAGCCATATTAACCAACTCAATAC
The DNA here is from genome assembly GCF_040938575.1 of Ambystoma mexicanum. NCBI lineage: Eukaryota > Metazoa > Chordata > Amphibia > Caudata > Ambystomatidae > Ambystoma > Ambystoma mexicanum. Next base: position 1,382,532,797 of record NC_090929.1, on the reverse strand, counting down.
CTCTCGGGCCCCCGGCCATATTTACCATCATCTCAGAATACAACCACCACCCGACGACATGGAAAACAGCAATATTGATACCCATATTTCAACATGGCGACAGGAAACTGCCTTGCAACTAACGCCCAATAGCTCCTTTAGATCCATTGGGAAAGGTATTTGCCTTGCTACTTCTAAGAATATTAACAGATTGGGCAATATCAACTGGAAGGCAGGACCCACGACAAACAGGCTTCATTAAGAAAGTAGGTACAAACATCAACCTTACACTCTTAAACCTCTTAAAATTGGAAGCCATAAGGACGAAAACAACTATCCATGCAGCATTTATAGATCTACAATTCGCTTTTGACGGTGTAAATCGAACAAAGCTATGAGAAAAATAAACTCGCTGGAAATGTCCCATGAACATCTTAGAGCCGATAAAGGTGCTCTATTCAGATGCAACGATCAGAGTAAGATTGGCCCAAGATGGTATATTGTCAACTGAGATACAAACCTGGAATGGCGTTAAACAAGGCTGCCCCCTAGCGGCACCGTTCTTTAATCTTTACACATCAGATTTAGCTGACAACCAACATTCTATAACTGCAAATCCCCCAAAATTGAATGCTACTCCATTACCATATATCATGTATGCAGATGATCTGGTCATACCAGATAAAACCCAAGTGGGGCTACAAATGAGACTGGAAAACCTGGAAAAATATGTGGACAAACGATCTGACGATCAAAAGTAATGACTTTAGCATACCACCCAAGCCTAAAGAACAAACCATTGACAGTTTTTCTAAAAGAATAAAAAATAGAATAGGTAAAATTGACTAAATATCTTGCGATGTGGTTAAACCAATCGGAGACAGAAAAAGACTGGTCTGAACATCTAAAAACCAAATCTCGCTTGCTTGCCAGCCAAGGGGTGCTACTCCACAGGAAGTATGGTAAATTCTCAATGAAACTGATGATTACATTTTATAGACAGAAGGTGGTTTCCATCATAACATATGATAGTGATGCGATGCTTAACCCGCCCCATAAAACATGGCACCAGGTAGAAGGGATCTTCTGGCGAAAGGTACTATCGTTACCACCTACCTATCCGATTAGCTGCATTCAGTTTGAATTGGCTATCCAATCAATAGAGTCCATTATAAACTGGAACTAACTAGATCTATTTAGGAAAACCATAGCAGATGATCATATCCCAGCAATGGATATACTACAAACTAAATCCAAAGCCTCAAACGAAAGTCTTAAATGTATAGAAAGAGACCTGTACTCAAATATTAAGTAATGCAGTTTCAACTTTTGAGATGCTTATAAATCGATCGCTAGAGGTGAAAAATCGAATCCAACATAATGATTGCATCCAAACTTTACAAATGAAATCACAATATCATCTAGCTATAAATTTGCCATCCTGTAACCAGAGCACTGAATCAACTACCGCAATACCAGACTATCTTTCCAGCACGACAAATGAGACCCATTCATGCGATTACTGCTTAATATCTTACCTGCACGAGAAGTCCTTGTGAATTCAAAATAACTACCTGTACAAAGGTATACTGTCGATTCTGTCAGCAATTGGAACAAATAGTCAATTTATCACATCATTATGGAATGCTCAGCTCTTAGAGACAAAAGAAAATTGTTTGGAGACATGCTACCACAAGAGATGATTCACTATGACTCAAAAGAACGATCGACACAGATAATATTAGGAAACAACAAGGCCGTCATTTTTAGGGTCATCCAATTTTGGAATCGTGTAATGAACTTAAAATAAGAAAAGATGTCTAACTAAGAAGAACATTCGAACAACAATATCGGAGGCCATCGGATGTGAATAGAGAATTTCATCCGTATACTTGTTTTATTTTCTCTTTCCCTATAGACAAATTAACTAGGAAATGAATATATATATATGTTGAATTTTAAGTGGAATGTATAAATCAAGATCAATGAAAAAGTTTGTAACCAAACTATATCATTAATAAAAATAAAAAACATTAATTCGTGCTAATCTTTCCCTTGTAAAAAAGCTTTAAACAGTAACTAGATTTTTCTTTATACAAAACATACTGAAAACATTATACTTTTGTACACACATTGAAAGATTGATTTTTTTTACCTCTGAAGTAAAGGAGTAAGGATTTTATATTTTTTTCAAATTGTTGAGTTGTCATATAATGCTGAATTGTGCTGACTCTTATGTTTTGACTAGACCGAGAGATACTTAACCAATGCTCATTTCTCCACCATTGGATCTTTCATGGATTCACATGCTTTTTGAATATTCCCCGTTGTCAGGCTGGAAATGCTTGGTAATAATAAAGCAGATTATGTTTAAATTTGAAAACTGCTGTCACTTTAGTGCTCTATTATTTTGGTTCATTGTGCTCCACAGCCAATTGACAGGTCTTCATTAGCTCCACCCCCAGCGGCCATCTTTAGATTTATTATCGAACGTTCAGTGTAGAGAGCCCTCAAAAAATCTCTATTTGTTTGACGATTTTTCTACTATTTCTGCATTTTTTTTCGGATATTCATCAACTTTGCGATCCCAGGAACTTCCTCCACCAATCTGTGGTTTCGTTCCAGCTTGCCAGTTCCTCCAGATTTACTGTTTCAGTGTCCTCTCGTTGAGGCCTTGGACTCATCTGCGAAGGTATGGCTGACACCAGGAAGAAGTCTTTTCAAGGCCTGTGCTACCTGTCATCTAAAGAACATCTATTTGGAGGATCTCCACAATGACTGCCTCTACTGTCTTTATCCTAACCCCAAGATTTGCGAATGTTCAATCTGTCTGTCGTTCTCCAACAAGACTCTTTGAGACCGTCACCGGAGGTTAGTGCAGTGACTAATAGATTGTGCTGGAGCCTCTGATACAGCCTCGGTTCATAGCCATGCTTCCCTCTGGCAGAGCAGGCCACTGGAATGCACCTCATCATCCAAGAGCTCCAAGTCCTGCAATGACTCTTCTGTAAGAAAAGGACAATAAAGGGTCATTCAACCCAACCTTGGGCTGCCACCTCATCCACGACATTGCCAACATCACTGTCTATGATATTAGCGGAAACGATTTTGTCCACAAAGATTGCTTTGTCTTCGACTACTAAATGCCCATCAGCATCTTTTACTGATCTGCTCTCATCAACTCATCCACACATGGCTGATCGAAGACATCAATGACGCACAAACAGACCAAATCATTTGTTCTGTCGACGATCCTGTCGATGCCAATTACCGGCAGTGACTTTGTCGACAAAGGCTAAAGTACACTGAACTCCATCAACGTCTGTCACCACTATGACCACCTTGTCTGCGACAAAGGTGCACACCGACTTGTCGACGGCTCCATCAAGGCATTTCTACAGGTGGAGACTATGCTTCTGTTCTTTCTGCACTATCAAGGCCTATGCTTACCCATCCACTGTTTATGCTGGCCCGTATATCCTTCATCCTGTTCCTGGACCCATACTTCCATCTGAGGACATATTGCAACCTGCCACTCAGGCAATGTTTGAGCAGGGTGGGGTCTTCTCCGATGATGACGACACTGAAGGGCGTTTCTAGCATCTGCTGCTGTTGGAGTTTCCATGAGTATGATGTCCACAAGGAAGCTCTTTGCTCCTTCTTGGCCATCTCCAAAGTCTGCACCCATGCAATCAGAGCCTGCAACCTCTCCTTGGGCATCCTATCCACAATGCAAACTTTGGTGTCTAAGTTGCAGCATAGGCTTCCTGCTCATAGTGGACCCGTTACATGCTCCTCTACCGTCAGCTGTGCGAACTTCATGGGCACACACCCATGCTCTTCCTCTTCCACTCTTGGGGCTAGTGATACGGAAGATGACATCTCCCAAGGTGAGGTGTCTACGCACACTAACACCTCGGATGAGCTTGATAATATCATGCCAAGGGAAAATGAACCAAAGACTCTCTTCTTCATGACTCTCCTCCTGATGAAATCTGCTCCTTTCATGCTGTTATGTCCAGGGTTGCCAAGTTGTTTGATCTTTCCTGTACCAGCAGCAAGAAAAAACAATAGAGTCTGTGGTTGCCATACCTGTCCTTGACAAAATCTGGGAAGACAGTTTTTGGACCATGTGAAATCCTTCTTTTGCCCCTCTAAAGAAAGACCGATTTGGGAAAAAATAGAAGGCCCCTCCCTCTGCACCTTAATGTCTGCAAACGCACCCAGTGCAGCCCATAGTGTCAGTGGCAGCCCAGAAACATTCTGCAAATCTTTCCTCACCATGTTCAGTGCCACCCAACAAGGAGGGTGAATAGCTAGAACTTGTGGGAAGTGCATAATCTCCACAGCCGTAACAACCATCAAGTGGCTAATGCAATGGCTATCCTGTCCCAATACGAAAGGGAGCTCTGGCTCAAGATGGGCCCAATCTTAGATTTCCTTCCATATGACAAGAAGGATAAAGCTTTTGCCCTAATTTGCAAGCGGGAAGCTGCTTCTGATCACACAATTTCAGTGGCAGTGGCTATTGCAGACACTGGCTTCCAGTAAATGGGGAAACAGCGTGTTCTAAGCTGTCAGGGCTGGCTCAAGGCCACTAACTTCCATCCAGAGGTACAGTCGGAAAGTGGTGGACATGCCCTTCGGGGAAGACCTGTTCGGTAAGAAGGTGGACGACACACTTCAGGCCATGAAGACAGACACTGACCGCTTGGGATGCACTCCCCGAGTTGTGATGGGTCCCTGACCCTGGTTGGCAGACCTGGTTTCCTCCTACCAGGTTCTGTGATGATGAAGAATAGCTTGGGATACACTTCCTAAGCTGGTTGCCAGATCTGGTTCCTCCCACCGAGTACTGCGACAAAGGATAGCTTGAGATGCACTCCCCAAGCTGTGGTGTCGCATACAGACTTGGTTTACTCGCCTGCCAAGTACTATATTTTCTTGTAAGTCACTTACAGTTGGCTGCGGGTCCCAGACTCGCAAAGCAGGTTTCCAGTGGTGTCCCACTGTAAAGGATTCCAGTCGGGTGTCACACACCGGACCAGGACTCTTGCCCTTAGCCTAGGATGTAGCGCTCAATTAGAATACCTTTTCTTTATTTTCTACGAATTCCGATTGAGTTGGCACCCAACCCGTCTCACACCCCCTTTTACAAATACACCGGGTCACAATGGACCATGAATCAGGCTGGTGGGTGGTAATACAATATTTATTTATTTTAAATTCAAAGAAAATCACAGTTTGAATATTGGGCAGCAATCACCAATGGTGTGTTAATTACAGAATAAACGGATGAAATACACTTGGTTGACCTTCTACTAGAACATATGCACAGCAGAGATGAATAGGAACAATTTTACTGTTTGGGTAGATAGCTGCTGAGCTAAGACTTCCCCCTGCAATGCTCAAACCCCATTTAATCAAATTTTGAGTCTATAGAAAGGGGCAGCAAGGAGTCAGGGATATTAGGCAGCAAACAGAATTAAAATCTGACCTTCCCTCACGAAATGAGAGGCAAACCCTTTGCAATTGCATAAAATGATACTCGGAATTGGTAAATGATGAATTTAAATGTGCAGTTGAATAAACGAGTTAAATATGATTTATCACAGTATCAGGGATGTCATATCACAAAGGGCATACAGTTAAAAAAACAACTTGAAAGTAAGAACACAGTTCAGCCAAAATCACACGTTGAAAAGTTGCATTTTCCTCTTTTTTCAGTTTTAAATGTCAAAATGTTTTTTTAACAAAAACGGGTGAAATAGACAGAATCGGAATGCAATTATTAGGCTTGGTGATAGATGCAAATCGCAGGGATACTACAGAAGTGAAAGAGTGACTCTAGCTGAAAAACTGGATGAGATTTTTTCAAGGTGGAAGGAGATTCGGTTTTGGGAAAATAAAGCAGTTAAAAGAGAAAATCGGTTTAAAAAGAAAGGACAAGTTTGACTTAAACTAGATTATCAAGACTAGATTGTTAAAAAAAGACACGGTACGCTTCAAGGTTAATTTGCAAAGTTAACCTTTTCACCCTGCGTTCACCTCTATGTGGGAATTACTTAAATTATTCAAAATATGACTAAGGATCTATGCAAGACAGAAATGAATGGAACAATGGCGCTAACGCTTGGAGATCAAGGAAAGGAGGCACAGAGAATTCTGACAGTTTTAAACAAGTTACCAGGTTATGGATAGGAGTACTTAGAGAGTGGAACAACAACAAGGTATCAAGATAGGGTATGCTATGTGTTTCTATGGGATGGGGGAAATACTCACAATCTGCACTTGAGTTTGGGATTTGGGACAGTCAACCGGGTTTCTGGACTCAAAGGCTCTGGTCACCGCATGGCAGGCTCTCCTAACAGCAAACAGCTGGGCCTGTCTGGTCACTGGATAGCAAGGGTACAGCTGGCATGCAGGTAGTGGGTCAAAAAGCTGGTCTGGTCACAGGATACTCCCAAAACGATACTACAGCTTTTCCCCTTAGTTATTGCGATTTTTAGTGGGGTTTCTGGATCAATGGTCCTGCCTGGATAGAGTCAGCTATGCTCTGGCCTGGCAGTAGAATCTGGAATCTTACAGAGTGAAGGTAGAATATCTGGATACGCAGGCGCTGGAAAATTCAGAAGAGTGTCCTGTCTCTGTGAGCTTCCCCCCTTTATATAAGGCGGGTGACATCACAGGATTTATTGTTGGGCAGAACTAAGCTAAACCTACCCTTAAGAGCCAGATAGGTCAGCCTATGTTGGTCATCTCCTCAAGGAGTGGACTCCGTTTATGGGGTAGTGTTTTATGAGGTACAAAGCCATCCCACAGTCATTGTTGCACAAAATCAATTATGACATAAATCGCTCCTTTTTACAGTTGGCACTTTTGCAAATTACATAGGCAAATTACATATTTCATACAGAGCATAGTACTCCAACTCCCAGGTCTGTATGACATTATTTTGCACTTCTAATAATTTTTTGCGATTTCTAATGCGAACCGCTTCACCTAAAATTACCCAATTTTAGATGTGTACGTATTATCATAGTGCATATTTCCATTAATTTTTAACGTTCCACCATATGTACTTTTCCCATGATTCACATTTTCCTGGCGTTTGCGTCCGATACATGCTATGGACAGCCATGATATCTTGTTTTAAAGACACAAAAATTGCATTTAAACTGTAAAACGTTTACATTACTGCGTTGTCCGGTCATAGAAATAACAGTCTTAAAGTTTATTCATTAAAATAGTCTCTTGAGTCAGATGGGCTGGCGTTCTCCAGATATGGTCATTTCTGACCAGGCTACCACCAAATGTCAGTTTAGCCCAGGGTTGCCATAGAACTACTCTTTAGAGCTCCTTGGTTTGAGTGGATGGGAGGTGTCACTTCCAAAAGTCACACGTAGGTGTCCTAGAATCTGTTGTGTCAAGCTGGAGCCCAGCCACCAAGTCTGATGAACGTGTTACAGTCTCCCCCTTGGTCCATTCAGAGCTTCCAGATGCTGGTCTCCTTGGGGGGGGGGGGGGTGCAATGTCCTTTGAAAGCAGGGCAGGAACAACCTGTTCTGTGGCTTCCAGTACAGCCAATGCATTTATTTGTTTATTTTGTTTTCCTGAGCCCAAAAGGCAAGGCTGCTGGAATAAAACATTATATTAGATTTTAACCAAACCCCCCCTTACATTTCTAGGCAAGGACAGGGCCTTATTCAACATTACACTTTTAAAACAGATATTTTGCACATTTTGACATGTGGTGAATTCTGCTAGGATGTCCCTTTCAATTCGGTTTCCTCTTCCATCTGGATTCCAAACATTGTTTGCAGCCCTAGTCAGTTTCTCTTACACAGCAATCTGTTCAAGGCACAAGTCTGCTGTAATTGACATATGCACAGAGAGCTAGGGTTTCTTTTGAAGAGTCTATTTTTGACATTTTGTAGCATAAAAGTCAAGCGTTTTTCCGTATGGCTGAGAGTAACGTTTCTGGTGATTTCCCAGATCTTGCCTGACACAGCCTGTCATTCAGTGAGAAATGCTTTCTTTTGCAAAAGCACAACTTGAATATGGCTGGGCATAGTTGGGTCTTACTGGATCAGAATAGTATATTGTTGAACAGATGAAAAGAGCATCAGGGCGGCATCAATTTAAATGTAAAATATTTCTCTTTTCAATGGGAAATTTTGAGCTAGCAGCAAAGCAGTGCTGCTTTTCAATTCTCTTCTTTGGTGTGCATAAGAAAACACACTACCAGCCTTTCTCGGTGTGTTCCCTGTTTTATCTTGCCCCATAGGTGCTTGGCAACACAGTGCATCCATCATTTTGTAGCTGCAAAAACGCAGTTTTAAGGCAAGACAATAGTGCTCAACAGTGCCAGCGCAGCCATTTTGCTGGTGACTGCTGAAGCGCAGATTGGTGATGGATGGGAATTCTGCTGAGTGGGTAAATGTACCCCACACCGCCAAACTTGGTTCACAGTTCTTCCAAGTAGTATTCTCTTTACATGAGTGCGGGTCCCAGACACGCACTGCAGTTTCCAGCAGTATCCCGCCAAACTCTGTTCACAGTTGTGCAATTTAATAATCTCTTTAGATGGATTTGGGTCCTAGACACATTCATGTAGCTCTTTTGGCTTATCTGCCTGTTCCCACTGTCTCTGCCACTTTACAGGGCCCCTGGCTATTCCCCGCTCATCAGCTTACCTTATTTAATTATCTGCAATGTTCACGGCACATCCCATCTGTGCTAGGGATTTCTCTGCTTCCTTCGGTCGGCCAGCAGCTCTGCCCTTCTTGTGTCATCCTTGTCGGCCTGGCACTGCTCCTCCCTGGTTGCCGATTTTCGGGGGTTAAAGGAGCATTTTATCTGCTGTTCAAAGCGCTGTTGCTGCACACCAGACTAGCTTGACAGCGACCTCCTTCTTGATCGGCTCCCCGGTCAGCCTGCCTTCCTTCCCGAAGCCAACTCCGTCTCGTGGTTGGTTCCTCCAGTGCAGGCTTGATACCTGGTCAACTTCTTCTTTGTTTTTAACGCAGTTTCTCCTAATCGGCTGTTCAGAAACACTAGACTGTGCATCGTGGTTCTGATAAGAATTCGGTATTGCTTCGCGCCTCCTCCTCATCCCAGTACTGATCGAGTTCTGATCTTGTAACTCACTAGAGGTCCCCCTTATCTCAGTACCTTCTAGTTCTGTTTCACAGAGATAAATGGCATAGGAAGGTAGGGCTGGAGAGGGAGGAGTTGAAGGAGGGGTGAGGGGGTTATAGGGATAGTGTGTTCTCCCGAAATGGTTGTCATTGGTCCCAAAGTGGGTTTCCCCTCCCATAAGATCCACCCGCTGAGTACCACCACCAGGAGGACTTTTGGGTAGCAACCTCACCTCCCTGTCCTAATGGGAAGGGGCTCCTCCTATGGCAGCAGAGATGACATCCTGGGATTCATCACACTGGGAAGACACTTTTTTCAAAGACGTTCTACGATTTCAGGACTTCTTACAGGGCCCAGTCCTACCGATCCAGCACCTAACCCACATCATAGAGCTACAAGGGAAAGTCTCAGGCCTACAGAGAGAATCAGCGCGGTCACAGCTCTTTGCACACTAGGAGCCAATACTCAAAACACACCTGACCAGGCTCGCCATTGCCCCTTCACTTTCACACCCCAGTGGGAGGACGACGCTCAGATTGTTTTAAGCAGTGGCATTCCATCACCACAGACGAATGGGTGTTGTTGCTGATCCAGCAGGGACACATGCTAGAATTCATTGGGCGCCCACTTTCCATTCCTTCCTTGTCAAAGGTCGAGAAACACTTGCTGTTACTCCTTAGAAGTTAGTCTCTCCTCTCCAAAGTGGCGATCAAGCGCATCCCCCTTCAGCAACGAGATCAAGCAGTGCACTCTAGATACTTTCTCGTAAAGAAGAAATTGGGGGGGGAGGGGTTGGAGGCCCATTTGCAAACTATGCCGTCTGAGCAAGTTCCACCCCTTATCATATCCTCACACATCTGCAGGAAGGGGATTTCCCATTGTCATTAGATCGAAGTCACATCCCAATCCATCTCTGACACTGAAAGTACCTGCTCACTGTTGCATAAGGACATTTTCATTTCAAGGCCTTATCCTTTGGTCTCTGTTTGGCTCTGAGGGTGTTCACGAAGTGTCTGACTCCAGTGTCCTCTCATCTATGTTGCTCATGTTTGCATGTCTACCTGTACCTTGACGATTGGCTGGTGCGGGCGGCCTCTCTTCCACTGGTCCATCAGCACACAGAGGCCACAATCCATTGCTGGGATTCTCCATCAACTTTGCTAAATCCTCCTTGACCCCCTTGAAGCACGCTCTATTCTTGGCTGCTTGGCTGGACACGCTGTCCTGCAGCACTACCCCTTTGAAGGACAGAATGAAGGCCATACTAGCAAAAACTAGACTATCACAGAAGACGTTGGCTTCAGTCCGCATGTTGAAGTCTGCTGATAGGGATGATGTCATCCTGCATCCCGTTAAGTTAGCACTGAAGGCTTCGAATGCGGCCTCTATGGAAACAGATCTTCGGCGCATGGGAAGTAAGGATTTTTTCTGACGCGCCCCTTTTGCATTGCCCTTCGCTGGTAGATGCTTTGTTCCAATCTCACCCAGGGAGCACCCTTTCGTCTGCCAGACCACCAGGTTATGGTCACAAACGATGCATCTCTCGAGGGCTACGGAGCCTACACAGGTCACCTCCATGCCAGGGGTCTCTGGTCACCAGAGGAGAAAACACTACACATCATCATCCTGCTATTGCATGCTGTGTTCTGGGCCCTGAAGTCCATTCTACTGCAGCTCCAGGGTCGGGAGGTTTGTGTGTTCACGGACAACACAGCCACAATGTTTTGCATCCGCAAGTAAGGTGGCACCTGGTCCTCTGTTTTGTCCGCGGATGCTCAGGCCCTATGGGTTTGGGCTCTAGCCCACAATCTCTTCCTCATCCCTTCCATCTGCTAAGGATACACAACACAGTGGCGGATTCCTTGAGCAGGGAATTGTGATCCTGCCACGAGTGGGAACTTCTGGACGATCAGGCCCTCCGTATCTTCAGCAGGTGGAGAACACCAGATGTCAATCTGTTCGCAACCAGAGAGAACAGGAAATGTGGGGCTTTCACTAGCAGATTCCATCACGCAAGTAGCCTAGGGGACACCTTCATGTTCATGGTGAAGGCATGTTGCTGTATCTGTTCCCTCCAATTTCTCTTGTCGCTCGGGTGATTGGTGGAAACTGATATTGGTGGCCCCAGCTTGGTCGAGGCAATATTGGTTCTCGGATGTCATCCTCTGGTCGGCACCTCCCATGAAGCTGCCTCCGCTTTTAAACCTGCTGTCCAGGAACCATGAAGCAGTATTATACCACAAACTGGCCGCTGTCAATCCGAGGATCTTGCTCCTGTGTTCTTAGAATTTGGAAGAATATGTATGCCACCTGAGTGTCATTTTCTGGCAAAGGTCTGGGCTTCCTCTGGGGTTTCCTGCTACCAGAGCAAGTCGAAGCGTTTCTCTTCTTGGTGTTCTGATTGTGGCCTAGACTCTTTCCATGTACATGCTCAGGACATCTTGCCCTACCTTTTGTCTTTGGCGCGGGGAGGTCTGGATGATTCTTCCCTCAAGGAACACCTTGCTGCCATCTCCAGGTTTACACATTCCCCGTGGGATGCTTTCTCTGTGGTCCCACCGACTCATGAAGGACTTCCTTAAAGGGCTGTTCCATTCTTTCCCTCTTTCTAGAGCACCTGCTTCAGGGTGGTAGTTGAAAGCCGTTCTCTCCAAACCCATGGGACCTTCTTTTCAGCCTTTAAACACGGCCTCTCTGAATGTTTTATCCTGGAAGATTGCTCTGTTGGTTGCCATCACCTCCGCAAGACATGTGGGGGAAATCCAGGCTTTCTCATGCAGCCCAGCCTACTCGACTTTCACTGTCCTCTCCTGCTAAATGCTTTTCCTACTGTCATCAACTGGCTTACAGGCCTCTTCTGGGCATGCCCAGAGCCCATTCCACAAGGACTATGGCTGCTGCCACAGCTTTCTTCTCTGTTATTCCCCTACTGGTAATTGGCAGGCCTGCCAGGTGGATATCAGTGCAAACCTTCACAATGTTTTTCTGCGACGAAAGGGCTGCAACAGAGGAGACCAGGGTCGGCCAAGTAATGCTGCACAACCTGTTTGGGTGAGGTGAGTGTTTTCTGAGGTGAGTGTTTCCTTCAGGTCAGCTTTAACTCTGCCTATTATTGTTTGTGTACTACTTTGGAATCTATTCAAACACGTGAATTTATGAACGACCCGATGCTTGAGAAGGCATAAGTTACTTACCTGTAACTCCCTTTCTCCAGCATTCATATCTTTGTGAGAACACATAGGTGCCTTCCTTAAGTTTACTAGCATCTACTCCCTATTGCTGGCTTAGTTGTGCCCATATGATTTAGTAAACTGAATGATTAGATCTAAATTGAATTGCATGAAAGGTGCTTAAGCAATTGGAACCCTCAGTTGTTCCCAGCATAGCAAGCTTGGCGGTCAGGTTGATGCACTGTTTCTGGTACGCTCGTCTCTCTCCTAATAATGTTGAAAATACTACATTGTTCATGTTTTGTTTAAATAGATGTTGTGTTTCCTCTTTTTAAATAGATGCTTATTGCTGCCTGTGTACCACTATGCTTCCTGAGGTGCTTCTGCTGATATGTCAATATTTAACACTTTGTGGGGACATTCAATTAATGCTAGCCCAAAATGCAAATAACAGAGCTGCATATTTTGAAGAGTATAATTACCAAACAAAGGAAGATCATGAAATACTGCACAGTCTTCACCGTGAAGCCAGCTGCCAAGGTAATCTATATCCAAGCAAGTTTTAGTAAACTATTGTGAATTCACAGATCATAAAAGTTTGGGTGATTTTTCTTATTGTGCATGTGAATGTTATCTAGAATCTATATTGGGTAGAAAGTTCGAAGATTATAAATTACTGCAATACACTCATCTAATAAATACCATCCCTACAAAGACATAATAAGGGCAAAGGTGATGCAAGTTCTGGGTCCCATGCCACTTTCTATGGACTCATGTCACTTCATCTACGGAAGGGGAACAGAGCACTGTAGCCCTATACAGGCTTTGTGTCGTTAATAATCTGAAGTTTGGTTGAGTGCATGGCCAAGTACCCATCACAGTACACCCACTGGCTTGCCAAGACTCTATTTCGTTCTTTCTGCTACATGGTGGAATGTATTATTTTATTAAATGTAATGTTCTCTTTTCTTTTTTTATTTATATTGTTTATAGCCAAATTTTAAATAGCGCAAACTCAGAATGGCTTTGCCCTGAAAAGTCAAGTAATGTTCAACATAACAAGACCAAATAAGCTGCTGGAAAATGCAGAATTATACAACTTGATTTTTAGTATTCTGCAAGAAATGAGCAGAATGTTTTTACAAATACCACCGGAGGTCTAGTATATTTATGAATTGAACACTCATATTGTCACATGGGAGGATTAAATCGTTGTTTTTATTAAAGTGTACTGGGGTGATTATCCCGGGGTAGGCTGGGCCGTCCGCGGACCTCCAGGCTGGGAGGCCCCAACTCCACCCGTGTTCCCCAAAAAATGAGTATGACACACACACAAGAAGCAAGGCGGTTCTGCTGTTTATTAAAACAACGGCAGGGATGGGTCTAGGATCGTACGCGTCCGTCCAGACTCTCAAAATTCGTAGGACTCGCAGGTCATTTTTGCCGCAGTATGACGCGCTACTTGCGTCACCTGGGAAAGTTAGCGAAAAACCTATTGCCACTCCGGATTGGTTCCTCGAGTGGTAGTATAGTATACATATAGAGAGCAATATTAGTGGTTGAGGATGAGTCCGGTGGTATACTTGGGTTGTCCCTTCTATTAGATAGTTGAAAATTGTTACACGAAGACCCCTGGTGATTGGCTAATGTTAGTGGCGTCAGTGATGAGTGCCCCCCTGTTCTGATTGGTCCTCCCGCGAGCCCCCCAGTCTGGGACCATCGTTGTTCCCAGCTCGCGGTGGACCTGTCACTAGCAACAATGTGTAACCATGTGTTCGTGCAGACAATGTGCGGGTTTGCTCATAGGCTTGAGAGCAGGCCATTCCCATCGCTCTAGGTGTCCATCTGGTCATTTCATTGTTGCAACCTGTGTCCCAGACGTGGGACCCAGGCGACTTCTTCCTCGTGGGTCTGGCACCTTGTCAGGTTGGCTTGGTCATGTGTGGAGAGACCGTAGCTGGGGCGGAATTCTGCTCATTTAAAGTTGTATTTTGCTTCTGTGTGCTTGGCTTTGCTTACAGGTGTGACCTTGGCGCCAGCTGGTAGCATACGAGTTGCAACATCGTCCCCTTTGCTGTGAGCTCTCGCTGGGCTCGTTCTGCGTGATCAGCACTTGTACTCTCGCTCATTGTTACGCTCACCTGACTCCCACGGAGGCGCTGGCCAGGATCGTGCTGCTGTGACCTCTTCTAAGGAGTTGCGCGGGGCTCAGAAGATGGACTGGACCGGACTCCCAACTCCTGCTTGTCCGGCTTGCAAAAGTATCCTTCTGTAGGCGAGAATAAGGGATTAACTGTCTGCGGGGAATGCTACCAGCCTCCCCCTCTCCCCCCTCACCCTCCTCGAAACCCTTCTGTGCTTCCCGTGGCGTCTCACCTTAGGGTCTTGAAGGGCGAGCTCTCCTTCCTGCTTCTGATGCAGGGGCGCGTTGGTATCCAGTTACTTCACTGGATTCTTGGTTTTATGAGAACCAAACTTGCTTGGCTTCCAGGTAAGTTCCTTGAAAGGTTCCCCTTTTGTCCTTGCATCAATATGCTAATGTCAATGTCTTTTTTCCCCATAGGGGCCGGGGTACGGAATGCTGGGGAAAAGGCACCGATCCGAGATGCGAGGTGCAATCCCTGTAGAAATCAGGTAAGTCTTGATGAGCGTTTTTGGGTAATGTCTTTTAATTCGCTCATTGACGCTAATGTCTTTTTCCCCATAGGGGCCGGGGTCCGGAAACGCCTGGATGCGGCGCGGACCCGAAATGAAAAGGGAATGACCCAACAGGTAAGTCTTAACATGGAGGTTTAGGTTTCCTCATTCCCTTCTCTCTCTCACCTTTGCTCTTGTCTTTTTCTCCCTTGGCGTGGAAGCGTGGCTGCGAATCCGGGTGATCGCTGCTGAACATGGAGGCGCCCTGTGAAGGTGAGTGGAATGCGGCGCTGCGGCGGTCGATGCGATGTGCTTTTAAATTAAGTGTCTTCCTTTGCAGGATCGTCGGCGAGCTGACTCCGGAATGCGGATCTTGCAGGTAAAGTCTTTTCCTTCTCCTATTCTCTCTTTCTCTTCCTTTGTAGGTGAAGAGGATGCTGGCAGGCGTGGCAGAAGTCCGAATGCAGGAGCAAACACTATGAGCGTCCAGCTGCTAGATTCAGAACAACGCGAAGCATGTGCTGCTCTTCGGGTGTGGTTTAAATAGCCTGGAAAGTAGTTCCAGGTATGTATCCTTCCACTCAGATATGTATTCTTCCTCAGACCACACCCGAGTGATAAAGTAGTCCAAAAGATAAAGTAGTCCCATTCAGTCCTCAAGAGGGCCTGGATGTAGCAGCACGGTCTGCTTCAGGTAAGTGCACATTAAAACACTTACACACATGTCTTGCTTTATGAGCCTGGCGCCTAAGGTGCCAGGACTGGGGTCCAGAATGAGCCTGGCGCCAAAGGCGCCAGGACTGCGTCCAAAAGGCCCCAACTTGGGCCTGCTGAGACGTCCTTGGGGAAAATGATGTCTGCCTCTGGGGTTGCTGGGCTGGGCCTGGCTCCTTGGAGGTAGGCATCATGACACTCATTCAGTGTTCATGGCAGTTCTTGCTTGCGGCCTACTTGGGCCTGGTTCATGGGTGGGGGATGTGTAATGCACGGCACCTGTGTTGCGGTTTGACATGGCTTCATAGGCAGTATTACGTCTTCCTTATATTCTCATCACGATGTGAGGGGTGGGAGAAGCGTCAGCAAGCGTATATGCGAGTGTTTTATGCGTCTTGCGTTTCTGCATTACTAAAAAACCTATGTGAAAAATAATAAAGATGCGCGTCAGTGGGTGTATCCGTCACCTACGTCATAGCACTGAATATATTCTTCGTGTGGGTTGGTGCGTGAGTGACCAGTGTGCATGGTGGCATGTGTGTTCTTGGCAGTTGGCTAGGTCGTTATGGCATCTCTAACGATGTGGGTGCTTGTTGTTGAGGTCTTAGTCGAGTTCATCCATGCCGCAATTGTCGGCTTGAGTAGGGCAGGGTGTTGGGCATATCCTTATGTTCTTGAACCAGGAGACGAATTCATCTCGTGGTGGGTGTCTGGGCCGCGATCCTCTATGCCATGGTCGCGAGGAGATTGGGGGGAGCTTTTTCTCCCATTCTCCCACTTCAGTCCCCCCTCTGGTCGACTTGTCGACCACAAACATATCTTTTTCTTTATCTCATCTTACTCTTCATATTTTGGTCACTCCTCCCAGGTGTCCATAGTGGTTGACATGGTCTTCAAATGACCAGTACATATATACACAGCTTCCTCCCAGTTTGCAGTATACCCATCTTCCGATATAGCTCCTCGGGTTTCTTGGGTTCTCAAGCTTTACGGATGGTGGGTCTAAGTGATTGGTGATGATCTGTTTGTGCAGTTTCTCTCTTTCCTTTATTATCACGTCGGTGTGCTGGTCATCGTCAATTGGCATCAAGGGGTGCATGCCAACCATTTCGATCATTTCGTCTGTAGTGCGTGCCTTCCTGGCCTTCCAAAACCTTATTACAATCAATACAGCTGCAACCAGTATTATGCATCCAACTATTATCTTCAGCCCGTCCGACAGCCATGATGGCATCCATGACCATAACAATGAAAATCAGCTATTATCCTTCTTTACTCCTTTACTTTCTTCCATCATCTTGGAGTGCATCTGGGCCAGTTGTGATACTGCTTCAGTAAGTGTACCATTATCTGCATCATTAGCAGGAATAAATGTGCAGCATGATTGTCCTATTTTTGCACAAACTCCTCCTTCCATTGCTGTGAGAAGATCCAGTACATATCTGTTCTGTAGTGCTACCATTCTTACCGCTCGCAGCTCCTCTTTTATGGCATTGAATCAGTTTACTGTTGAATTAATCGTCATCATTAGTTCCCATCGGGTGATCTGGACCCATTTAGCGTTTGCATAAGCTTGCAGTCCTGGGTGTATTATTGACAAGAAGAACATTGCAGCCCTGCTGAATAATCTATGTTCTGGTGGAATATAAGTGAGTGCTGTTTCCGACCTTCCCCACAGGTAGTTTCCTGTCAGGGGTTCTCCTTGTCTCTTTATCCTTGTTAGGACATTGTTGTTGTTGTTCTCTCCCTCCTGTTATTGTAGGGATCTCCTCTTCCTCTTGTTTCCTTCATCCATTTTGGGGAAATTGGCCATGTTCACATGTTTTTGGGGCACCACTAGTGATGGTACGTTGATGTGTACCATTGTGCATATACCATTCCACAACGGAGGCAGGGTGTGATATGCCTTATCTCCGCAGGCCCAATAGTGATCCATTATCACTGCCGTTCCAGCACCCCCCTCTGGTAATTCTAACACACTTCCACAGTTGGTGTTATATCTCACCTCCACATCTCCTCTGTGTTGGTAGCATAACTTGGGCGCGGTCAGCGGTAGTATGCTTATTGGGTCTTCATCCTTCTCCATCCATGTCAGCATGGGTACGTATTTGCCCCATGTCGTCCAACATCTGTCGTTGTGTTCCTGTATGGTGGTAATATTTTCTCTTATCATGTTGCTACCGACCACTCCTATTTCCCATTCATTGTTCATGTATACCTTCCCTCTTATTGTTATCAGTGGCCTTTCCCAACATCCTTGTATACCAGGAGCTTCAGTGGCGTACCAATCACATGGTAGGTATTGTAGTGTTATTTTCTTCATTTCTCCCTTTTCAGGGCCATGTATCTTTTTTTTTCGTCATGTATCTGAACGATTCAGCGTGTAGACTGCTCTTATGGTAACTCCAATATGACTTGAGGAAATTGTTTTCGTATGGGTATGTGTCTCTTGTTTCCCACTGCATTCTCACCACCGTTCCTTGAAATCGTCCTCTCGTTTGAAATTGTGCCAGATATACTATACATCGCGCCGTCTTTTCCTGTATTTCTGTGGCGACGAATGTCCGTGAAGCGCTCATGGCGTATGGGATCAATGAGCACACATAACAGCTATCTTCTGTTGTCTGCTTACCAATTTGGTCATGTGCTGGTACCACATATTGTTTGAGACGTGTGCTGAATCTGTTATGTAATTATCAATACCCTTGTTATCAGTATATGTGCTGCGTTTAACTCTACTTCCCTTATCCGTAGGGTTGCTAGTACCAACTGGCGTCATACCTGTTGCAGCCGTGGGAGGGGGCATGTTAGTTTTGGGTCCAGCCATAATATTGATAGCATAACTTTTCTGCCATACAGAGGCAGCCAGCAGACCAGTGATGACCAATACTCCTATCATTTTTATTACAAGAGCTAGTCTCACCGGCATTTTGCTCTTACCTTGCTGCAGTCCGGCAGCTTATTCTTGCGACGTTAAAGGTGCCCGCCTAAAAATCCTCAATACGCTTATTATTATTGTTAGTTGTTGTTATTAAGCTCTCCCTATCAAGTAATCGTTCAGTGCCCAGACTAAGAGCTGTTCCCACGCTAATCTTAGTGATCTATCTCTTAGAGCCGGTAAGTGCTCGTGAAGATGGGGTAATGATTGTTCTATGGCCAAAACAAATGCGGTGTAATATACGCGTACCCTCCTTCTTTTTAGGTACTTTGGTCTTCTTAAATGATATACAAATTGGTGTGATAGGGCTTCAGGGGTGTTATCATCCGTGGGCAGCATCTACTCCTGGGCATAGTACACTGTTAGTTACTTATTTTCTTAACAATACAATTATACACAGTACCTGCATGTGCGAGAGAAGAAAAAAGAGAAAACATACAAGTGTTTTATATGTGTGTGTGCGCAATACCCACGTTTGTTATACAACGTCCTTCAATCGGGGGTGACCTTAGAGGGGAGGGGACTGGGGCTCAATTGGGCAGAAGTTTACTTTGTGATCTCGTGACCATGGGATGGGCTGTGGGCAAGCGTCCAATGTCTATCTCAGTAGTTGCCTCTGGGGAATCTGGGGGGTGATCAGGTGTAGTGACACTACTGTCATCAGCTGTGGTCAATGTCTCCTTCTCTGTAGCCGATGCTGTTGATGTCGTTGCTCTTCCAATGGCCCTGTTGTTAACGCTCGGACGGGTCTGGAGTTTGTAGATCTTTACGTCATGTAGGTGATTCCAGGCACGCTTATCCTGCAATTTCACCGCTCTGGTAGCTACCTCCTCTACCAAATGAGGACCATTAAAGCGTGGGCCGTTCCACTTTCTATTAAAGTTGCGGAGTAGCACATGGTCACCTTTAGCAATAGTGCATAGTCCTTCCTTTCCCAGTTCCTTGTTGGTGTCTTCTTGTTGAGAACTCTTCGACCCGCCCCGCGTGCGCTCGAGCTGTTGAGATTCAAACGCTACACTAGTAATCAAAGACACATATTGATACATTTCGTCACCAAGAACAGTTGCAGTGTTTTCATGGTCTGTGAATGCTCTTGATGTAGGCGTTAGTGGAAGGCGCATTTGACGTCCTGTCACCACCTCGTGGGGAGTGAGGTGGTGGTCAGACCCTGGCCTATTCCTTAGCTCAAATAGAGCTAGCGGAAGACAGTACAACTAGCTCTTCTTGGTTGTCTGCTGAATTTTTGCGATTTCTTCTTTCAATAGGCCATCCAGGCGTTCACATATACCGTTGGCCTGCGGGTGATATGCACATGCAAATTTATGTTTAATACCCAGCAAGGACGTGATGTGCTGAAACATTTCATTAGCAAAGTGTGGGCCGTTACCTGACCGCAGCACTTCGCACACACTCCACCTGGGGAAGACCTCTCTCACTAAAAATTTAGCTGCTCTGAACGCATCCGCGTGTGAGCAGGGTCCGGCTTCGATCCACCTGGAGAATGGGCATACCACTACAATCATATACCTATGTCCTTGACATACATTGATCATATCAACGTAGTCGATATGAATGTGTAGGAAGGGTCACTCTGGCCGGGGTGCAGTACCTTTTATCACTTGCAGCGTGTGACCGGCCGTGAACTGTTGGCATGTGAGGCAATTGCTGATGAAATTTGTTACATGAGAATTTAACTCGGGGCAGAACCAATCTTCCCTAATTCGTGCTGCAATTACTTCCTTTCCTGTATGTGCTGGATGATGGAGCTGGGCCAGGGCGGTGTTCAACAGTGCCAACGGCATGACCACCTTTCCAGTGTTATTTTGACGCCACAGTGCGTCAGTTGGGGACATCGTACATCCTCTTTTTACCCATAGTTCCTTTTCTGTCATTGGTGCGGCTGCCTGTAATTCCATTATCTGTGTTGCGGGGAGATGGGTGTACCCTTCTTTATTCATCTGTTTTGCCATCCCCCTCTCTGACTCTGGGGGGTTCCATATTTCGCCAAAGTATGCCGCATGCTTGGCATGTGCGTCTGCTGTTTCATTCCCTTTCGAGATATGGTCGTCTCCATTAGTGTGTGCCGGGCATTTAACCAAAGCTATCTCTTGGGGATCATTAATTACTTCAATTAATTCTGCTAACAAAAGAGCATGTTGCACTGGGGTGCCATCAGCTCTCCTAAACCCTCTCCTCTGCCATTTTATCAGCCCTGAGTGGACGCTTGACGTGACATATGCACTATCAGAATATATAGTAACTCTTTTGTCAACGCTTTCCTTCAACGCCAAGATCAGTGCAACCAATTCCGCTGCTTGAGCCGAATAATGCTGTGGTAACTGTACGCATTTTACCGGGACATACATCAAATCATCTGTCATTTTTACAACTGCTTCCCCAGTTCTCCTTATCCCATCACTTTGGTCGATTGTTGATGACCCATCAATGTACAAAATATCCCCCCCCCTTAAGTGCATCCTCTTCAACTTTTCTAGTGCACGAGTACGTTTCGATAGTCTGTGTACAATCGTGAACATAATCACCTTCCTCAATAACTTCCGCTATAAATCTTGCTGGGTTAACTGTACTGCATCTGACAATTGACAATTCGGGTCTAGACAAGATGATCTCATAACCTGACGCCCTCTGTGTGGTTAGTGTGGACTTAGGCTTATTCAATATTGCAATTATAGCGCATGCTCAACAAATAGTGTGGTTGGGCACCCCATTGTAATCGATGATGATTTCTCCACCGCAAATGCAGCTGCGGTGAGGCTCTGTTCGCAAGGGAAATGTCCTAGCATGACAGGGTCCAAGTGACCGCTGTAGAACGCTATTGGCTTGTGTCCCATGCTGGTTTTCTGAGTCAATACTGCTTTCATTACTGCTGAGTCGCAATGCGAAAAGATAAAGAACTGTCGTTCATAATCTGGGGTGGCTAGTACCGGAGCAGTGGATCTGGCGTGCTTCAACTCGTGAAATGCCTCCTTCATTTCCCTTGTCCATCCCAATGTTTTGTCCCCTTTGTGTGCTTCTCTCAATGCCTCAAGTAGGGGTCCTATGTATGAGCTGTAGTCAAAAACCCATGCTCTACAGTAGTTGCATAATCCCAGGAACTGCTGCACCTCCCTCACCGTTTGTGGTTGTGGCGTGTTGGATATAGCTTGTGCTCTTTGTGGTGCAATCTTTCTTCCGTGCTGGGATATTAGTTGACCAATGTATAGTACCTGTTCCTGACAGTACTGTAACTTTTCTTTGTCTACCTTGTAACCCTTTTCAGCCAACACTGTCAGCATTTTCATTGAGTCCTCCCTGCACCTTTTCTCGGTTGTGCTGCAAATTATTATATCGTCAACATATTGCAGCACCGTACTTTCTAATTCAATGTTTCCCAAGTCCATCTGTATTACTCTGTTGAAAATTGAGGGTGACTCGCAGTACCCTTGTGGTAACCTGGTGTGTTTCCATTTTGTGTTCCTGTATGTGAAACTTGTCAAGTCTTGTGAATCTGGGTGCAGGGGTATTGAGAAAAAGGCATTTTTGAGGTCAATCACGGTGAACCGTGAGGCCTCTGCCGGAATTCCACATAATATTGTAGCTGGGTTTGCTGCTATGGGGTATTCTGCCTCTACGATGTTATTCAAGGGTCTGAGGTCCTGGATAAAATGCCAAGACCCTCCTTTAGCTTTGCGTGTTACATGGTGATTCTGTTGGTACCAATATGCCATTATTTATCAGGGCCGTTATGGTTTCGTATATGCCCTCATCTGCCTCTTTTGATAGTGGGTATTGTTTCACTCTAGGTAGTATTGCACCCTTTTTCAGCTTTATTCTTACTCCTCCGATACTCTTTATGCAGCCCACGTTTTAGGGACTGGTGGTCCACAGTGATGCTGGAACCTTAGCCATATCTTCCCCGTAGACTGGAACTGGGGTGGATGCGGGTGCCTCAAGTGCCATGGCCATTTTCTGTGCCACTTGTTTATACGTCACTCTTAGCCATATATCTACACTCATCATAAATACCATCTCACCTTCTTCCCTGTCTTCTGAAAAGAGCTCTTCATCGGACACCTGGGTGAGCCTGCATGCCTCAGCCAGTGCTATCACTGCTCTCCATGTTCTCCCTTCCCGGTCTTGGGCATGTACTGCAATATAATCAGCAGTTGCTATAATACTCTCGATGCTCACCGAAATCACCTTCCCTTCTGGTTCATTGGCTGGTGTCTCAGGCCTGAACAAATATGCTGCTGGCCTCCTCCAGATCTTTCCTTCTATTCCTGGCATCCAGGCGAATGCCATGTCTGTTCCGTACTGGAACAGTACGCCATCCACTGGCTCTGCCCGAGCTACTGTCTGGCTACAGTACACTTGCAGTATTTGTCGTGCAGTAAGCATGTTTATTCCTGGTGTGGAGCAAATTATGCCATCCTCCGTGAAGGAGATTGTCATATTTAATCTGCTCATTATGTCCCTCCCAAGTATGTTCACTGGCAACTCCCTTGAATACAGGAGCGGGACAGACATGTCATAATCTCCAATAGATAAGGAGATGTTATCAGTAAAGGGAACCAACCCCCTAGCCCCAGAAAATCCTTGGGTGTTCATGGCCTCACCTGACATTTTGAATCTACCCTCCTTTATACAAGACCTGGTTGCCCCAGTGTCAACAAGGAATGATAATTGTTTGTCACCTATCGTTATCTCAATGTGTGGTTCCTCCGCACTATTAGGTGTTATCGACAGGATGGGACACACCAAGGACGTCTGTGGGCTGTCCTATTGTGGGTATAATGACTGACCGCTTCCAGTGTAAGGGTTGTGTCCCAGGATAGTAATCCTTCACAACTGTGTTTGTTGTAGCTGTGTATCGGTGGGGGATAACTTATGGTCCTGTATTTGAGTGAGCTGCTGCACTCGCTGCACTTGGTGTTGTTGTGTTATTGCCACCTGTTGTTGCGGTAGTGAATATGTCTGCGGCTGTTGTTGTGTTGCTAATTGCTGCTGTGTGCTGCTCTGTTGTACCCCTGTGGTTGTTGGTAACCCTGCTGCTCCCTCATAGACCCTTGTTGTCCTTGTTCCCCTCATGCTGGTGGGGAGGTTCTCATTCTACACGTACGTGACATGTGTCCTAACATCCCACAAACCCAGCATACAGGTGGTTGCCTGGTCTGCCATGGGAAACCTCCTGCATTATCTTGGTACCCTGGTTGCCCGGTGGGGTGGAAACTTCGAAATCCTCCCCCTTGCTGTTGTGCAGGTTGGCCATATCCCTTCCCCCTCATCATTCCTCCCCTTCCCCTGAGGTTGTTATAATATCCATTTCCTGGTACCATATACCCTCCTCCTATGTTAGCCGTGTATGGTGGGGGTGGTGGCAGCTGTTGTGTTATAAGTCGGGGTGATTGTGGTAGTGGTGCTATTTGTAATTGTGAGGGATCCTGTGCGGCCACTACTTGCGTAGGGTTTGGTGTCATTGATGTTGGTGTTGTTATTAGTGCTCCTTCCATGGTGTATTTAGTCAGTTTTTTCTGCACTAATTTAGCCTCTTCCGCTTTTCTATCTTCTTCCTTTTGTTTCATCTTTTCTTGCCACATCCTACAATGTACTATTGTCAATTGTATTTCCGGCCAGGCCTTGGCTTCCATCCCTACTATTTTCTTCAATTGTTTTTGTACTGTCTCCGGAAGCCCTTGTATTAGTATGTGGTAAAATATTGCCGGTGTCTTGTCCCATTGCTCTCTAGTTTCCATACTCCACTTCTCCTGAATCTCGTGGATATAATCAACAGGATCTTCGTTCTCACGCATCTTGCGTGACGTAATTGCTCCTATATCTGAGCTGTCTGGGTATTGTACCCTCAGAGCTTGCCATAATGCATGCCTGCAATTCGCGAATGGCGCCCCGTCATGTGATGTGTTCGTTATTGTGACCCCGGGGAAACCCGCTCTCTTCCAGATGTCATCTGCCGGCATCCCCTAATATTGATATTAATAGGCCCTTCACGTCTCCTACTGCTAGTTTGTGTCCTGCAGTGTGCTTTTCCATCTCGTATATCCATTTTCCCGCTCCTCCACTTAGTGATGGGAGCCTACACTTTATATTTTCCTTATCGGCATGCTTCCAAGGGACCTATTGTGGTCTAACACCCCCCCCTCTCCAATAGCGGCATTAGATTGTGTCCCTTCTGTCCCCCCAGTTGTCGCAGTGTGGAGTCCGTATACCCCTCTTCTTCTTCTGTGTCAACTAGATCATCTGTCATGTCCATATTACCGCTGCTCGTTGTAGCTTCCCCTTCTCTTATTATTTTCTTTATTTAATGTGGGTGTGTGTGTCCGTTCTTCCTGCCTACGTCCGGGGAGATCTCTAAGCCTGCCGGCATAGGGGGTGTGTTCAGGAGCGGGTGTGGGCAGACATGTTGGGCGGAATGATGCGGGTGTAACTGCATGTGTTTGCCCTCCCGCCACTTCTCGTTCTTTCTCCTCACTTCCCCCCACTTCTTCCTTCTTTCTGCATGCCCATGGTGATTCCCGGTTGGTGCGGGAGATGTACAATTTGTCTAAGCTTTCCCTATCGCCGCTTCTTCCTTCTCCCCCCATTCCTTCTTCTTCTTCGCTGCAGAATTCATCCAGGAGCGGCAACCCCCAATCTGTCCTTTTCCCCCTAATCGTCACTGTTTTTAAGTCTATTAAATCCGTTCCTTCCTCTTCTCCTTTACCAATTGCTCTCCTTTGCGCTGATGTTGTGGCTACTTCTGCATCCTGACGTACATATGTCCTTACCCCACTCTCCCCTTTCCTCTCTCTTCTTTCCCCTTCCCTCTTCGCCACTATTTCACCACCTATTTCCTCTTTTCTTTTTCAATTCCTCCATCACCTCACTACTCACCTTCTCTAATATCCTTTCTTCCTCTCTCCTCCTTTCCCATCTCTCTCTCTCCCTTTCTAATATGCTTTCTATTACTTTACCTTCCTCGTATTTCCTGGTGCTCTCGGATAGTATTTTCTTCTTCCATATTTCCATTTCCTTTTCTTTCTCTTCTTCCTCTCTTTTCCTGTCACGCTGTGCTGCTCGAGATACCCTTTCTGCTATCGCCTTCATCCTTTCAAATTCCCTCTTCCGTTTTTCAGTTTGTTCCCTCATTCTTTCTAACTCATCCTTACTTTCCTTCCTTTCCCTCCTTCTCCCTCGTTCCTCTTTCTCAAGCTGTTCGATCAGGGCGTTTTGCTCATTCCTTAATTCTGCCAATCGTTCCTCCAACATCTCCTCCTCTGCTCGTAACAGCTCCCCTTCTCTCCTTTTATCTTCCTCCCCTCTTATTTCACTGCTACCCTCATTGTCCTGGTTCAGTCTCCGTACTACCTCCTTTTCTTCTCCCGTTAGTGTCCCTCGCAATTTTAACAGCACCTGCGCGGCTACCCACTCGTCATGTCCTATGGTTGAGATTGGTTCTTCACTACTCTTCCCTTCCTTTGCATGCATCTTCGTACAAGTTGGGCCTACCGTACTTGTCACCTCCTCCCCCCCTGTGTAGCTACCTGTAGCTGTATATGGTGGTGGGCTGTACGTGGGGTTCGAATATCCCTCAGCCGCCGTTAGTTGTTGCCTTACTGCTTCTCGTAGTTCCGTCACAGGATATAACCCCCCTTCTTCCTTCTTCACTACTTTCGCTAAGGGCATGTCGTCGGTCCTTTCCTTCTTTACTTCCATTTCATTTGCGATGCTAAGCTTTTCGTCCCCCTCTCGGTCTCTTCACGCGCACTGTGCGCTGTCAACCTCCTTTTCCCCATTTCCCTCTTCCTCCTTAATCTTCTTCCCCTCCTTCGTTTCCTCCAGAGTGAACATCCCGGTTGGTCCTGGTCGGGACCCCTGGAACATCCTCCATAGGTTAAACACCTCCACGTGATGCACCAACTTCTTCCCCTTGTATGTGTTATGTATGTGTGTCAGTAGTGAGTGTTGGACGTACGGTTCGAAACTGCCGTTAGGCGGCCAGGGTGTCGTCATTTTGTTGTCTGTCCCTTGTGTCCATTCTATGCTGTATTTGATCAATTTTTCCCTATGGAGCGATAGTGTTTTACACATATGCTGGAGTGGGGTAGTGAGGGTATTCCCCGCACCCTCCCGATCCTAACCCGTATGACATGGTTACACTGTGTTTTTAGCTCCCTTCAGTATAGTTGTCATTACCTGGCCCCGTAGTTTGGGGACTTGCGACCGTCCGCTAAAAGAAAAACAGTCAAATATAACAATTGCAAATATGCTGTCTTTTCCTGTGTTTGTTTTTCTTCCTTAATACCGTTACGGCCCCCTGCGGCCACGGCGCACGAAGCCCCCTGCGGCTGCGTGCCCTGTGTGACATGCTTATACAGCCGTCCCACTTTTCTCCTCCCCTCCTCCTAGCTCACTCGGCGTGGCCGGCGTTCTCCGTGCACGGTCACTTCCCCCTCTCCACCTGTCCCGTATTTGGGGTGGCCGACAACCTCCGTGCGCACCCCCTGCCCTCTATTCACTTCCCCATCCCCCTTCAACAATGCTGTGTGGTCAAGATATCCTATGAAAGCCCTGCGGGTGACGTCACCATCCTCTTCCAAAAACTACCGGTAAGATCTTTTACACTTCAGAAAGCTCGCAATAAGTTTTTACTGTTTGTCCCCGTTAACCCCACAGCTGTCCTCTTGTTACGCCTGGAACAAGGTAACCAACAATATACTCGTATAATCGGACTGTGCACGCTGCGTCGCCTCGCGTGTGATACGCCCCTCAACGGGAGGGCTTAACCAGCCAATTATCTTCCGTACTAGGTAACAAGTTAGCTACCACCTACAGGAAAACGTCATCTATCGAGTTTCACTGCTCGATCAATAGGGATCCTCATCTACTCATTGATCAATAGCCGCCAATTCGTAGGAAAGCCACACACACACACACACACACACACACACACACACACACACACACACACCCCCCCCCCCCTTACTGGTGGCCACGACATAGGCCAATCAGTGTCTACGAGCAACCGCACGTGGTGCTTTCTTGCTCCACCCAGCCTTTTCCGTGACGTGGTAGCGGACGGCTCTCGCGCCTGTCCTGCTACCATTCACTTCACCGTCAACACTAATTGATCAAATCTTCGCCGCACACCTTAGTAACACCTCCCACCTCCCTTATTTCACTCCTTCCCCCTCCCTCACAATCTCACATTGCTTGTTGGGTTCACCAAGTTCTCTTGATGCGGGGCCGCTCGACTGCGTGCACCCCTCCAAGCGGCTCGCCACCTCCCCTCGTCTGGACCACGTCTGGACACTCGCCAACCGCGGGCGGGATACTTCTCAACCGGCTCCCAAGGGCCAATATCCGGATTGTGCTGTCCGGTCTTCTCGCAGTTCTGCGATAGTCCTGTAGTCCTCAAAAAGGGGGCAGCGGCAGAGGGGGGCCCGCGCCGCCGGGCCTCCTTGCAACGAGAGGCCTTGGAAAAATGAAAAGGTAGATCGTAAACAGATCTCAGCAGTGCCTCCAACTTGTTGGGGTGATTATCCCGGGGTCGGCTGAGCCGTCTGCGGACCTCCAGGCTGGGAGGCCCCAACTCCTCCCGTGTTCCCCAAAAAATGAGTGTGAGACACACACAAGAAGCAATGCGGTTCTGCTGTTTATTAAAACAACGGCAGGGATGGGTCTAGGATCGTATGCGTCCGTCCAGACTCTCAAAATTCGTAGGGCTCGCAGGCCCTTTTTGCCGCAGTATGACGCGCTACTTGCATCACCTGGGAAAGTTAGCGAAAAACCTATTGCCACTCCGGATTGGTTCCTCGAGTGGTAGGGTTAGTATAGTATACATATAGAGAGCAATATTAGTGGTTGAGGATGAGTCAGGTGGTATACTTGGGTTGTCCCTTCTATTAGATAGTTGAAAATTGTTACACGAAGACCCCTGATGATTGGCTAATGTTAGTGGTGTCAGTGATGAGTGCCCCCATGTTCTGATTGGTCCTCCCGCGAGCCCCCCAGTCTGGGACCATCGTTGATCCCAGCTCGCGGTGTACCTGTCACTAGCAACAATGTGTAACTATGTGTTCATGCAGACAATGTGCAGGTTTGCTCATAGGCTTGAGAGCAGGCCATTCCCATCGCTGTAGGTGTCCATCTGGTCATTTCATTTTTGCAACCTGTGTCCCAGACGTGGGACCCAGGCGACTTCTTCCTCGTGGGTCTGGCACCTTGTCAGGTTGGCTTGGTCATGTGTGGAGAGACCGTAGCTGGGGTGGAATTCTGCACATTTAAAGTTGTATTTTGCTTCTGTGTGCTTGGCTTTGCTTACAGGTGTGACCTTGGCGCCGGCTGGTAGCATACGAGTTGCAACATCGCCCCCTTGGCTGTGAGCTCTCGCTGGGCTCGTTCTGCGTGATCAGCACTTATACTCTCGCTCATTCAGTGTTCATGGCGGTTCTTGCTTGCGGTCTACTTGGGCTTGGTTCATGGGTGGGGATGTGTAATGCACAGCACCTGTGTTGCGGTTTGACATGGCTTCATAGGCAGTATTACGTCTTCCTTATATTCTCATCACGATGCGAGGGGTGGGAGAAGCGTCAGCAAGCGTATACGCGAGTGTTTTATGCGTCTTGCGTTTCTGCATTACTAAAAAACCTATGTCAAAATTA
The DNA here is from genome assembly GCF_040938575.1 of Ambystoma mexicanum. Taxonomy (NCBI): domain Eukaryota; kingdom Metazoa; phylum Chordata; class Amphibia; order Caudata; family Ambystomatidae; genus Ambystoma; species Ambystoma mexicanum. The sequence goes on along the minus strand of NC_090929.1, from coordinate 1,382,503,560 downwards.
ATAAAGATGTGCGTCTATGGGTGTATCCGTCACCTACGTCATAGCACTGAATATATTCTTCGTGTGGGTTGGTGCGTGAGTGACCAGTGTGCATGGTGGCACGTGTGTTCTTGGCAGTTGGCTAGGTCGTTATGGCATCTCTAACGATGTGGGTGCTTGTTGTTGAGGTCTTAGTCGAGTTCATCCATGCCACAGGTGTCGGCTTGAGTAGGGCAGGCTGATGGGCATATCCTTATGTTCTTGAATCAGGGTATTTGGTCGTCTGGTAGATAGACAAATTCATCTCGTGGTGGGTGTCTGGGCTGCGATCCTCTAGGCCATGGTCGCGAGGAGATTGGGGGGAGATTTTTCTCCCATCCTCCCACTTCAAGTGGATTTCTGTATGAAATATGATGACATGTGTTGAAAGATTTTACATTTTTAAACCATATCACTTTTTTAAAAAGTGTCACATTACTATGAGTAAAACATAGTGTAACGAGCACATTTCCGTTACAAGGGTAAACTATATCTCATGTAGCTTTTACAGTCTGTGACCCTAAGCAAAGAAATTTGGATCATCTGAAACTGTAAGGTTGTGCAAGTGTCAACTTTTTTAAAAGCTGGAATTCAAAGGCCGCATTATCTATCACTATGTTCAAGACAGGTAAGACCTAATGGGTCCTGATGTATTTACCTGGGACAATAGGCATGTTTTCAAAATACAGAAAGCAAGTCAAAATGGTCTTATTAATAAGGGTATTCATGGTCTTATTTTACCTAGCTAGTGTGGAAGGCCACCCTGGGAATAGATAGTTGTGTGTCTGGTCGACATTAGGTACAACTTCAAAATAAGCATCTGCTTACAAATACTCTAAACTCCAACCTTGCAGACTATTAAGGTTTCATAAAGCATGTTTCGAATGGATTGTGTCCTCCGATGTATTCCTTATCTTTGATATATCCATATCCCAGCTTCACTGCCTCAGAATAGTTTTTTTCAGTAGGGGGCGCTGTGCGTTGACGCCTTTCGAGTCGATGTCCCTCAGAGGCCTCTGTATCGACATCGTCATCATCGCAGGTATAGGTAGCACACGCAGCGCCCGTTGGCCTCAGTACCGTTTTTCCGCGCTTCACAGCTTGACAAAAATCCTAAAAACTTCTTCGATTTTTCTTCAAAATTGAATCCAACTTTCAACGTAATGGCTTTGTCTTCGGCGTAGCCCACTCATCAGTCCGGCTTCAAGAAGTGCCGTGATTGTGGGGCAAAGATGTCCGTGACGGACCCACACAGGATCTGCCTTTGGTGTCTGGATCAGAGTCACCCGTGTTCAGAGTGTGAGGACTGCCTGTCGATGACGGCCAAAGCTTTGAGAGCGTGTAGAGGGAAGTTGATGGCAGGTAAGCCTCAAAAATCCCCTTCTGCACCTTCCAAACATAAAAATTTAGATGAGTCAAGAACTTCTTCTCCTCGTCGGAAGAGGTCTAAACGTTCCCCTTCGAGAAGCGCCTCACACCACTCCTCGACTTTGAGGCATGGCAAAAAGAGACACCATAGATCGCCTTCCTCCTCGTCGTCCAGTTCACCTGTAGAGGTCGTTTGCCCTTCCAAGTCCAGTACACCGGCTCAGTGGGAGGAGTTTAGACTTCGTATGATGAAGGTGTTCGAGAATGCGGCCTTGGCCCCATCAACAATACATAGATACAATGCTCCTGTCGAAAGATCTAGGAAACACAAAAGCTGTGCGTCTACGGACCCGGCAGCCGAATCTCCTCGAGAGTGAGTCCATCCCTCGAGTCGTGAGAAAGTCTCTTCTAAGAAAAAAAAAACTACGCCATCGACGTCGAAGGTAATCTTGGTTACAGAGCCAAATTGTGTCATCGATGCCAGCGGCACTGTCACTGAGGGAAAAGACACCAACACCTCGAGTGTCAACCTCCTAACCGACGCTTTTGTCTATCTCCTCGACACAATCGTTGAAGCCATCGACATTGCCGTCAAAAACATCAAAGCCGTCAACGCATTTGTCGTTGACGTCGACCATTTTGATGGTTTCGGCTCCTGTTTTGACAACTATAATTCCTACTTCATTGGAAAGGACTTACACACCTTTGCCACGAGCAGACCACATTAAATCCCTTACTTCAATTTATGAAGAGGCAGCGGAGTCCTCTGAAGAAGGAAGACCCTTTTCGTTGCAGTACGGGGTGCCATCAGTACCTGAGGAACTGATTTCAGAGGGGTCTCGCATGAAGAATTTATAAGAATGTCTTCATGAAGCCATTGGTATTTATACTTCCCCTGAGATTGATTTTGGAAAAACAGACCCTGGAGACCATGCTGAAGTTCTGTACAGACAACGAATGACAAGGGTCATGTAATATATGGGATGGTCGAGACCCACGCCTGTTTTTGAACAGGACGATCTCACAGACATATTAGTCAAAGGACCACAGGAAGACCCTATCGTCCCTTTGCATCAGGCCCTGGAAAGGAGAGTGGCTTCAAATTGGGAAACGGCAGAGCTTATACCAGCTGTTAAAGGATAGTTCCGGGACTTTTTTTTTATTGTCCCTACGGTTCGGCCATGTGTTTTTAAGCATAAATCGGTAGATCGTAGAAAACTTTCCTATGGACCTTACCCGACTTTTCCTCCATTAACGCACTCGAAATCAGCCGCCATTTTCTGATAATCCTATCATTTCCCCCCATCGCCCTGGCTCACCTGCTTTTGCGGCACTAAATCAAATCTCCTGCCCCTGAAACCGACTTTATCAAAACATTCATATTCCCCGCCTCTATCCGTGACTGTGCTGCGTAGGCAAACGCGCCCAGGCGTCTTCTACGCGACTCCACACAGAACCCGGAAACCAACACAGATTAACTCACAACACAGCGCGCCACAATTCGGAATATGAAACTGTACTTTTAAATCAAACCGCAAGGTTGTAAATTTGGTAAAGTACATTTATTTGACATCAAATGTTTAGAGAATATTCAGCGATTTGCATTTTTATTTGCTCACGTTCCAAAAAGTTCGTTTTGAGGCACGCGATGTTCCTTTGCTGTACACGGGGTCTTAGATCATCTCACAATACAGCGCCACAATTCGGAATATGAAACTGTGGTTTAAAAGCAAACGGCAAGATTGTCCATTTGGCAAAGTACATTTATTGTACATCAAATGTTTAGAGAATATTCTGCGATTTGCATTTTTCTTTGCTCTCGATCCAAAATAGTTTGTCTTGAGACAAGCGATGTTCGTGTGCAGTACACAGGGTGTTGGTTTACGATAAAATAAGCTCTTCGGTCGCACTGATAATCGCATGGCTGTTCCAACAACGAGGCACTAGGCCACCACAACGGTCTGTATGTTGCATCTAGCCGTTAGTACCTCGTAAGGGCATACTTGTACTTGGCGATCGTCCCATAAAATGGTCAGGGTGGTAACGTTGTCCACGCGGAGAAGCAACTGGCGGTTGTAAAAGCCATCCGCCGGTGTCTGGTACACGTGACACATACAATAATGAAGGATGTACCTGTTTTAAAAACATAAAAAATGAAATTAGTCTCACCATCAGATCTTTATTAAAATTATTCATTTTATATATTAGGTCAGGAAATTATTTCATAGCTAGGACAGTGCAACTGGGTATTATACGTCAAGGGGGGGCTGTAGGATACTGAGACAGTCCCCCAGTGCAGGGGTTGACAGGGAGGCAGTGCAGGTGGAGAGTGGAAGGGCCCAGGACCGAGGTCGCAGACAGTGGACCAGTTGTAGCAGGGGAGAGGGAGAGAGAAAGCAGAAGCAAAGAGGAAGCTTTTGAGGTGCTTCTGTAAAAGGAGATGGTTTTCCTCAAGATAGTGCGCGGTACAAAACAATATGCCACATAGAACGAACAAGTACAACTTAACCCGTCTTTAAAGCTACTGTATAGTAATTAAATTGCGGTATAAACTCATCTAAAGAGTTACTTGCATTATATTTGCATTTTCCATTGTGTCTGTGCGTAGGGCAGCCCCGAAATACCACTCCTTCTATGTCGACGTTATTTCTTCTAATGAACGAACATTAAATGGCTTTCGTTTCTGAAATTATATTCATTATCGTTTCTTACGTTATTGCCCCACACCCTCAAAAAGAAGTCTTTCGGTATGGTCCCGGCCTGTCAAGGTCAAATAACAATAGAACCTTATACTGAGTCGTGGGCCATTCCGGCACCCGAGAAAAAAATCAAAGCAGCTGACCTTCACTTTGAACGAGCACACATTCCTAGTTAGCTACATTCAGAGTAAGGCCATCTCACAGGACTCACAGAGCAATCACTTTTATTTACACAATACATAGCTACACATATTCAATGGGCCTGCGACATGAGGAGACTCGAGAGAACAGACAATCAAATTACAATCATTTAAACCGTGATGTGTATTTCTCAATGAGCTCTTCTTTAGGTGGACATGGAACAGAGGCAATGTTGGGTGGCAATGCAGTTGTCCCCTGCACAGCTTCGTTCACAACTCCATGTATGTGCCTATCTAGGACATCACCAATAAGTCTCTCAATAAAGTCATATTGCATATCCTCAAACACTGGTTTGATAACCCATTGTTTACTTCTTTTAGTGAAGGCCTTATTGTAGCGAAGCGTCCCTAAAGTTCCGGTCGTCCTACTTTGTTGACGGCCAACATTATGGTTATGTGCCAAGACCGCTAGAAGAGTCCGATTTATCATGCCCTCCCTGCCAAAATGCAATCGTTTTGGCCTGTACTTTAGGCACATATTGTGGAACACCTCCAAATCTCCTGTGTGGCAGAATTCCGTGAGTCCCCTCAAATCTCTTGTTATAGTTTTATCAAATACAATCTTTTCAATGGCTTCGTGAGTGGGTGATGAAGGAATCAACCACTTCTTCTTCCGTGCCTCCTCTGTGGACAAATGGCCATGTTCACAATTGTGGAAATGTTGGTTTGTGGTCCAGCGGTGAACGTTGCTACAGTGTAGCATTACTGACCGCCATTTTTACAGTAGAATTTCCAACGACCCTCCACATGTTTTTGAGCTCCACCAAAGATGGTTGCTGATTGACTTGGACCACTGTGAAATACCTTGCATATCTTTTTTTTTACCTGCAGCCGACATTTTTTTATTGATTGTTTTTGCAAGATGCCAAACGTCAAATTGGTGATTTATATTTTTGTACTCTTCTCTCATTGTCTTGGCAATTGAAACATGTCTGTCCGTGGCTATCAGGTCGATCACCATTCCCCGCGATTGTAGTTCTTGCAATGATGCTACAAAGCCAACTTTCTCCATGGCCACTGAGGATGTACTTTGTGACACCTGCACGACCACCAAACTCACAATTTTCTTACTTTCCATGTCCTGAAAGTGGTAGGTGCAGTACTTGGCTGAAAATCCTGGGCTGTCGCACTGTCCATCACCGGCTAGCCTGAAAATTGGCGTTTGCCCGCGAATGTACTATCAATAGACATTTTTTCCATTCTCCAAGCTTCGCTAATGGCTGGAAATAGATAATCGGTTTGGTATTTGTAGAACTGAGTTTTCGCAATGAAATGGATTCCCACAAACTGAAAGAAAGACTCTAACTTTTTAAAACTTGAACCACTAAAAAGTGCAGCCGCTGCACAAAGTAGATTGCCTGCTGGCAGTTATCCCCAGCATGGGTTGTGCAGACCATGAGAAAGGATGATATTTTGTACAGGTGGCATGTATTTTAAGGTAAGTGCCTCGAATTGCACGAGTCACATTAATCAATGGCTCCCCACATACTTCCCCACCAACCGAATGCCCACATTTCATCCGAATAATAATATCAATCAAACAACTATCGAATACAATGAATTTGGCCTCTTTCCTTATACTGTCACTCTGCATCCCAGCTGGTTCGGCCTGTAACGTTGAGGACATGTCACTCACATGAAAGGTAGAATCTCTGATATCGTCTTCCGCTATGTTCAGTGATATTGATGGTGTTCATTGTCGTCTACTTCATTCTCTTCCATTGCAACATCTGTTCCTTCTCCGGCGATGGGTGAATAAAACAATTTCTTCAACTTTCTCGCGGTCTTAGTTTTTGCGTGTGTGGATTCTGTGAATTGATCTCCGACTGCATCCGAACTACCAGGAGGACATTCACTATCAATGGCTGGATGTGGTATAGCTCCGTTGTCAATCACTTCATATTCTTCCCATTGGCACGATGCATCTCCAGTCTCAAGTCCCTGCCAAAAGGTTTGACAAGCAACATCTCTCGTTCGCTTCACTGTCTGTGTAGATCTAGTTCGTACACCCACTCGCAACTAGAGGACAGATTGGAAAAGGGATGTTCAGTTTAAACACAACTTACAGTATTGAACTATTAACAGTGAAAAACAACATAATATAGCGACCAGGACACTAACCTTCTTTTGCTTTCTTTTCTTTGAAACTTTCTTGCCTCGAACTTCAACATCGGGACGCTGTTGCTCCGACTCGTGTGTGCATGTCTCCACTTCCTCTTGCGCTGCAACGACTATATTTTCATGATAAGCACATCCATCACGCACTGACGCTCCATCGACTCCCTGAAACATAGAACTTTCATTAGTATGTATAATAATATTGAAAACACAAAATGTACTTGGGGACCAATACCCACGTACATCTCAATAGCAAAACACGAATGAACGCTTTGTGTAGAACATTCAAACGACAATTATTCACGCATTGTTGATCTAGTTAGATGGAACTGTCAAGATCCATACCTCGGGCTCCTCATAGAGTTCCATTGATGATATTATTGAAGATGATGCTTCAGTGACTCCCTGAAACACAGTAATTGCATTAGTATGGTTTTCTATTTTGTTAAAAAGAACATAAACTTTGTGCAGGCGTCAACGGCTCATCTAAATAGACCTGCACAAATGATCAGTTGTCTAAAATAAATAATGGATATCTAAATATGATTCGATTTGCTCGATCGTTGGAAGTGTCACCACCCAGAGATCTGCATCAACTACTAGGGGTGATATTCTTGTAGAAGAAGCTCCGTCATCTCCCTGAAACATAGTACTTGCATTAATAAAGAAGGAAGTATAGCGGATGTAATCACGTCATATGATTTCGCTTGATCGAACTGTCAGTATCGATACCTCGAAATGCATAAGAACATCAAGGGACGATGTAACTGCGGTGCACACTTCTGCAAGCTGTTGCGCCGACCCGTAACTGCATGCTCCCCCTTCTTCTTGGACTAATGCTCCATCGACTCCCTGAAACATAGGACTTTCATTAGTAATGAACAAAATATTGAAAAAAGAAGACACATAGGAGGGCGACGACAGAAGGACATATCAATGGCTAAAAACGAAAAAAACATTGTGTGTAACAATCACGCTACAAGAATGCAAGATCTCATGATCTCCATCGATGGAACTGTCCGGAAACGTACCTCGAGCATCTGAGTGACATCAACGGTTGTCGTCAATACGTTGGACTCCTCAGCATCTCCCTGAAAGACAGTTCTTGCATTATTTTGGATAACAATAATTAAAACTGAAAACAAAGACTAGAGGACGAGTATAAGGGTGTACCATTAGGTAAAATAATCACACGATAAATTAAAACTATTGATTTACATGCCTAAAACAAGTCAGTGGCAGAATAGCTAAGTAAGATTACCCGATAGGCGCTTGAAGTGGCTGATGACTGCAATAACGACACGGATGGAGAATCTTCCGCCTTCATATTGAGTGGATACATAAATGGGGAAATTATTGTTAGCTAATGCTACACACTACCGCAAGGCCGAGAGATAAATACGTAAACTTGACTCACCAGTGGAGGGATGTGGACGAATAGAGTGGGAATAGCGGCTGAGAGCAATTTTCGCTTCGCTCGCGGTGTGTTCTTCTTTATTAGCAATGATGTGGAGTACATGTCTGAGCTTAAAGTGCCTGCTGCAGATGCGGTATCGATCACCCCTCTTGTCCGCAAAGACTTCTAGGACTCTACTTTCAAGCTCAGACGGTGGATATCCGCAATATCGGACCCATTCTCTTATCTGATCTATTGTCTTAGGGAAAACATGCATTATAGTACCTTCAGATTTATTATGGGTCTTCGAAGGGCAACCGCCAATGGAACAGGCAGGCATTGTGGAAAGTTCTGAAAAGTAAAGATCAACAATTCTCTATGAATACCAATGTGTTAAAAAATTAAATGACACATAAAAGGTTCAATGCACGGTTCGTTTTGGTTCTTGGAACTATACACGTTATTCACATGCGGATAAGTATTTGAATAACTTTAAAAAAATAGAAAAATAATTTGACTAAACTCAGAACATGTGACTAGTTCCTTGCATGTACTGTCTTGAACGAAAAGAAATTGGATGCAAAATGATTATGGTACATGGCCTTACCTTGACGAACAAACAGTTAGATGCAGGGATCAGAGTAGTTTCTTGTCGTAGAACAGGGAGCAGTTCACAGGTTGCAAACTGACGAGTTTCCTCGAAGTGGTCACAGAAGTTCACAGAGACGAAGATCAGATAACCAGCACCTTCACGGGTTGACTAGCAAAGCGCAAAGAAGTTCTCATTACAAATATGAAGTGGGTTATAAAGAATTCGAAACAGGGGTGTGTTTGTGAATGACGTGTATATGTCGTGGCATTATGTGGATTGCAGGGGGGCGTCCAGCGTGAGTGGGGATGCTTGGCAGGGCACACAGGGTCTGGAGGTAGACATGGGAACATGCTCAATAGACCACTTTGAAGTGTACATGGTCTTTGGCACCTCTTGGCCTTTATCGCTCCCTGACAGCTCCACTTGCCAGCACAAGTACCCCGGTGCGAACTGCCTTTGATAGGGCGGGGGGGTGGATTGGGGCGGTGGTCGTGCAGACAAGACACAGGAAGACTCGTGAATGGAGACACACTTATGTGGATTGCAGAGGGGCGTCCAGCGTGAGGGGGGATGCTTGGCAGGAGACACGGGGTTTGGAGGTAGACATGGGAACAACAACCCATGCTCTATAGACCACTTTGAAGTGTACATGGTCTTTGGCACCTCTTGGCCTTTATCGCTCCCTGACAGCTCCACTTGCCAGCACAAGTACCCCGGTGCGAACTGCCTTTGATAGGGTGGTGGGGGGGTGGATTGGGGCGGTGGTCGTGCAGACAAGACTCGTTTGCCGTAGGGCCTCACCAAGGAGAGGCCATCTAACTGCATGTAAGAGGCAGGCTGCAGGATCTAGTACATGGAAGGCAGGGGGGTGAGTTTATAAATACCTCACCCTCCCAGGAGAATATATGGGTGCAGTTCACCCTGGAGACCCTGGATGCCTAGGCAGTTAGTCAGCAGCAGGCTGGCCTGTGGTGGCAAGGCGGCACGGGCCAGAGGGGGTCATCTCTGTACCCGGTGCCCAAAAGGATGATTTATTATGATCAACCATATTGATTATTTACCTATAACCATGTTTTGTATCAATAAAATCCAACGGCCTTTTATTGCCAACGCTTGAACAAAGTGGTGTGGTAAGTATTTTTGGGGGAGGAGGCAAGGCCGGGAGGCTTGATGCCAACCCGCAAAATAACATATGTATGTCTGCTGCATATGGGTTCAACGGTTATGTGGATTGAAGGTGGGCGGCGAGCGTGAGGGAGGATGCTGGCCGGAGACATGTGGTGTGACAAGACAAGGCACAGGAAGACTATTCAATGGAGACACACTAGATTCATTTAAAAAATCAAAACAACCATTGTTAAAATATATGTTGGGTTTTATTTTAGATCTTAATTTCAATTGAACATAAATAATAAACATTACACATTGTAAAGTTCCGGTTGCAGCACATCCAGGGAGAATCCGCGGTATTGTCCACTGTCGCTGGGGAAATGTTGTCTAATGGCAAGTACCGCACAGGCAGGTATTACTCTCCGAACGCGGTGTCCGAGCCTCCCGTGACGCCACCAAGTGAAGCAACGATAGGCCACCAGCCTGTACCACCTGTGAAAATGAAAGATGCAAACTGTATTAAAATGACAAAACTTTCTTATCACTGTCGATTCAGGTAAAAAATGTCATTCTGCTTTGAAAAAAATTCTATCTAGAAAATGCACAATATGGAACCAATTTACATGCATTCGAATGATATGTAGATCTAATTTTATATGTGGGAGACGACCATGAAATAGTAGTGGCATCACTGACATCACAACCAGAGTATACTTACTCGTTACTCGGATTACGCGGACGAACAGTGCCGCGAAGTTCGTGCATAAGCACCATCATCATCCTCAACACGGTCCGTGAGAGGCAGGCTTCCCTGAACTCTGGCAGCTCGGTGATGCATTGCAGACTTGGCTCGCCTTCCGAAATGTAGGCCAAGCACCCGGAATTTTCACGGCAGCAGCAGTTCTCCTCTTCAGTTGGCATTAGCTTGCACCGATTGCACGTGCACCAGGTGGAGACGCCGTCCATGCGACATGGTCCAGGCTCTTCATCCGTTGACTGGTCCTCCCAACTGCCGTCCGAATCCCCATCGTTTTCCCCATTGCTTGCCTTTCCAGTAGTTCTTCCTCGGTGTACTCGGGCTCGTACATATACGGCATTATTGTAGCCATTGTGTGGTAAAGAAAGTAAAATAATTTACAGAGATGGTACAGGTGTTCACAAGGCCTAGAAGCAGCGATGGTAGCTGACCAGAGCACAGAAACGAGTCACAGAATACTCAAAGTAACACAGAGAGAGTAATGGAATCGAAAATCTGCTGCTGTGTGTTGTGAAACGGTGTGTTTATACTTATTGAGGAAAGAGGCGTCCTGCCATTTCCATGGCGACACTTCATTAGCTGAGGCGCAGCGATTGTTGACACGAAACGTGCTTTGGCGTTGGGAAATGGGCGGTACGCGTCTGCTGATGTCAGGCTCAGGGGCGGGGGATTTGATTTAGTGCCGCAAAAGCAGGTGAGCCAGGGCGATGGGGGGAAATGATAGGATTATCAGAAAATGGCGGCTGATTTCGAGTGCGTTAATGGACGAAAAATCGGGTAAGGTCCATAGGAAAGTTTTCTACGATCTACCGATTTATGCTTAAAAACACATGGCCGAACCGTAGGGACAATAAAAAAAAAAGTCCCGGAACTATCCTTTAATAAAAAACTGACAGCCAAATACAGAGCATCTAGTTCAGACCCTGTTTACCTTTCCAAACACCCTACACCAGAAAGTCTGGTAGTACAAGCAGCCACTTCTTCAGGTAGACAAAATAGCTATCCTACGATCCCACAGGCTAGAGATGATAAAAGGCATGATGCCATGTTCAAGAAGGGTTTCTCGGGCGGCAGTATGGCTTTAAAATCTGCCAATACTAGGTGCATGCTAGTTAGATTTACACACACCCTTTGGGAGTGCATTTCAATGGCGACTGACCATATCCCCGAGGGCGATGAGCGCGAGACTGTGTTCTTATCATTGTCAAGGATGGGAAGGACGCTTTGTGCGAATTCCCTCCAGACTGGTCTCGACTCTGTTGATAGCATCAGCAGAGCCATGGCAGCTAGTACAGCTATTAGCAGATTTGCTTGGTTGCCCTTTGACAGCACGCATTTATTTGGGAATAAAACTGATGAGAGTTTGCAGTTTCTCCAAACTTCCAAAGCGGCAGCAAAATCACTCTGAGCCACAAAAAGACAAACTCCAAACCGCCCCACAAGTACGACTTGGAGGGGTAGGTCCTTTCGCTATTGCTCCGCATTCGGAAGAGGCAGAGGACAGCTAGCTCAAAGAAGACATACAAGATTACCCCTTGGTGGACGCGGGAGAAGTACTAAGACCGCAACAGCAGCGGCTGCCTTACCTTCAGCCACTGCGTCAGCCACTCCAAAATCTCTCGGAGATCTTCCTACATAAGACTGCAGTAGGAGGCAGGTTATCAAAGCATCTGACAGAATGGCAGACTATTACTTCAGATGCTTGGGCATGGGAAACAGTTGCCCAAGGTTACTGCCTACCTTTCCTGCAAAAATCTCAGTCATCCACCGGGGAACAACTCTTTGAAAGTTCCAGATCCGCTTCTTATGCAGGAGATATTAACCCTGCTAGAGAAAGGTGCAATAGAACCAGTACCTGTAGCGGAGAGGAACAAGGGTTGGTACTCCGCATATTTTCTAATCCCCAAGAAGGATGGAGTATTGAGACCCATCTTGAACTTAAGAGACTTGAACAAGTTCCGCAGGAAGGACAAGTTCAAGATGTTAACCCTTTCTCAGATCCTTGCCCTACAGCTTCAGGATTGGATGGTATCATTGGACCGCCAGGATGCTTACTTTCATGTGCCAATCCATCACAAGCACAGACAGTACCTGAGGTTCGCCGTTGGCGGTTCTCATTACCAGTTTCGGGATCTGCCATTTGGGCTGACCTCCGCCTGAGGGTTTTCACCAAGATAATGTCAGTTGTGGCAGCGAGTCTCAGAGGGGGGAGGATTCACGTCTACCCTACCTGGACGATTGACTGATCAGGGCCTGTTCCCCCTGGAACATCTCAGCTACACCTGCCACTCCCTGTACAGGCTGGGTTTCTCCCTCAACTTCAACAAATCCCACATGATACCATCATAAAGACTCCAATTTATTAGAGCAGTCCTGGATGCATCCCTGGGAAATACCTTGCCACCAGAGGTGAGGGCTAAAGACATTCTGCAGATGGTGACAAAATTACAGAATGCCCAACATCTACCGGCCTTCGATTTTCTGAGGTTGCCTCATGGCATTCTGCATTTTTCTGGTGCCAGAGGCTCGTCTGAGAATGAGATCTCTCCAGTGGGCTCTCAGGGCCCAGTGGTCACAGTTTTCAGGAAGAATGTCATATCGCCTACAAATCCCAAACAGAGTGTCACTGGATCTTCAGTGGTGGGCCTGTCGGGAGAACATTCTGAAAGGAGAACCTTTTTGGCAATCATGGCTGGCGATATCAGTCATGACGGACGCCTCACTCACAGGGTGGGGAGTCCATAGCAACGATTTCACCATCAGCGGTCGTTGGTCTCCATCGCAGTCCAAACTACATATCAACCTTTAAGAGCTGAGAGCAATCAGACTAGCGCTGAAGGCCATCCTGCCATCTGTACGGGGAAAGAATGTCCTGATAATGACGGACAACACAGGGGCTATGTACTACCTCAACAAAAGAGGAGGTGTATGGTCACTACCACTGTTCAGAGAGCCAATGCAGCTCTGATTTTGGGCAATACAAGAAGGAATCTCTCTGTCAGCAGTTCACCTAGCCGGAGAGAAGAACACAACGGCGCACGCTCTGTGAAGGCTGAGCACAGTCTCGCAACAGTGGGAACTACCTCAGGAAGTCCTTCAGGAAATCTTTGGTGAACCCCTCAAGTGCACCTGTTCGTGACGCCCGCCAACAGGAAGTGCAAACTGTACTGCTCCTAGAGCTGTCCCCCGAGAGGAGCTCTAGGAGACTCGTTCGTAGTGGACTGGGAATTTCCACTCCTGTACACGTTCCCTCCAATCCCTGTCATTCCTCACATGATCAGGAGGTTGAGGAGGTTCAGGAAATCCATGATCCTGGTTTCCCCGGACTGGGCCAGGAGAACATGGTACCCGGACCTTCTGGACATGTCCATCTGCCCTCCGATACGTCTTCCACAAAGAGAGGACGTTCTCTCGCGACAGGAGATTCAGGCTCTCTATCCGGATATCAAGCATGGTTTCTGAGAGGCTGAGATACAAGGATTGGGACCTCCCGGACGACGTAATGGAGGTTTTGCTTTCGGCCAGCAGGCCAGCAACCAAATCTTTATTCAGCTGCCGCTGGAATAAGTTCTGCAGCTGGTGTAGAGATAAGAATGTTGACCCTTTCTCATGTAATACACTGATGGTGTTATCCTTTCTATTACATCTGGCAAATCTGGGGCTCTAGATTGGTACCATAAAGGGATATGTGGCAGCGCTTTCTATTTTTTAAGCAGACTTCCGAGGACGTCTCCTACTTTAAGATTCCTCTGGTAGTTCAATTTTTAAAGGGACTAACTAATCTTTACCTTCCAATACCTTTTCAAATCCCACTATGGGATCTCAATTTGGTCTTAAACTTTTTGATGGGAGCTCCTTTTGAGCATCTACACTCTTGTCCATTAATACTACTAACTCTGAAGATAGTCTTTTTAGTGCAGTTACATCTGCCTGAAGGGTGAGTGAGCTACAGGCTTTATCATGCAAGCCTCCTCATACTGTCTTTCATAAAGACAGAGTGGCACTTAAGGTAAAACCTACTTTTGTACCCAAAGTTGTTTCAGAGCTTCATATTACTCAGAAAATAACATTACCTTCCCTTTATCCTCCACCACATCCGGTAAAAGAAGAAGAAAGACTCCACAGAGAGGACCCTAGATGTGCACTGAGCTTTTAAATCTCCAGATTGGCAAGATTACGATAGAATGACCAATTATTTGTGGGCTCTTCAGGTCACAAATGGGGACTAGCCATAACCAAGCAAACCATCTCCGGATGGATTATACGCACTATAACAGAATGCTACAAACTGGCAGGTAAAGACACTCCATAACATCTAAGAATTCGACCAGGGTTGTTGCAACTTCATCTGCATTGCAGAGGGGAGTTCCGATAAAAGATATATGTGCAGCTGCCACATGGTCGTCTGTGCACACCTTTACTAAATACTACAGTCTAGACTCTTCCACAAGCCAAGATTCTGCTTTTGCATACATAATCTCACTAATTTCTAATCCCCCCTTCAAATTACGTATACTGCTTTGGGAATGTATCAAAGATAAGGAATATGTGGGAGGACACAATCCATTCGAAGAACAAGTTACTTACCCATGGTAACGTTCTTTCTATAGAATGTTCCTCCCACGTATTCCTTATCGCCCCTCCCAACCTACCCTGCAGTAGAATTTCCCTTGCGGTTGCAGTCTACGCTCTCTCAGGGGGAGTAACCGTCGGACACAAGGCAAAGCTCCACTTGTCAAAACGGAACTGAGGCCAACGGGCGCTGTGCGTGCTATTTATACCTGCAATGACTTTGATACGTAGGCCTCGGAGGGGCATAGCCTCGACAGGTGTCGACACACAGCTCCCCCCCTACTGAAATGTATTTTCAGAGGCAGCAGAGCTGGCATATGGAAATATCAAAGATAAGGAATACGTGGGAGGAACATCCAGTTGAAAGAACGTTACCATGGGTAAGTAACTTGTTCATTTATTCCAGTAGGCTTCAGCACTAAAGAATAGGTTACTGAGTTGTGCTTTTGTCAAATGTCAACGTTCAAATTGATGGTTTCTGTTGTTACTGGGGCAGGCCACCCGAATTGAAAAGCAAATCAGATAAGGTATGTCCAAAATTGACTTTTGAAAAATGCACATTTACAAAGGATACTTGGTCTGATTAAGAAAACACATACTGATTTAGATTCATTAAGAACACATGGATCACATGCATATAAAAAGATTATATTAGCAAATGTATGAATTATACATACATGTCAATGTTTTAATAACTGTTATGCATGTAGTGAGAAAAACATAAAGTATGTCTCTTGTTTCAAAATATTCTTGTGAATCTTACTATTGAATTCTTATCAACCTCACATATCCATAGTGGGAATTATAAGAATAGTGAGAGATCAATTGCTGGCCCCTCACACCCGATTGAGAGTTTAGTACAATGCTTTACTACGTCGAAGAGGGCTTTGCTCATGTTAGTCTTCTGCCATGGTCGTGGAGTAGTAGTATGCAGCTTCAGCCTTTTGTGATCTGAATCCTCCACTTGAGACAAGAGATTTGAGGTTGGTGAGATGTCCAGGTTAGTGACACTGTTTCTCCACGGCTCTGATTGAGCATATGTTGGAGGCCAGCTCAGGGGTGTACCAAGGGGGGGGATGGTTTGGTCTAAGTGCGGAGGGTTTTTAGGGGGGCATGAGTGTCCACCAGCTGCATGGCAGAGCTGTTGAATAATTCTAGGAGCACTGAGGCATTCCCTGTGGAATGGAAGTCTGTCAAGTTTGCTTCTATCTCATTGACCGGGAAGGATTTGAATGGGAGGCGCTAGGTGAGAGGGCATTTAGCCTACTCTTTGTGGGGCATGGTCAAGGGGATCAACAGATCACTGCGCAGCCTTTGTGGTCATAGGAGAATCCGTTGCATCTCTCTCCCCGCCCCAATATATATTTGCAGCAAAATCAACCTGTCCAAAAAAAAGGTTGACCAAATAAATTTGATGTAATCACCCTAAACCTGGTCAAGTGGGTGATCGACAGTGGGATGGCGACATGGTCAGGAAAGTCAAGTGGGATAGTTTCTGCGCTGGTCATGATGGGGGATGATGTAAAGACTAGGTCTAGGGTGTTGCATTTGTTATGCATGGTGGATAGAACAATTTGCTTAAGGTCCATGCATCCGGTCAGTGCAAAACTTATGCTTCAATTTACCAGACAATGTGTTGTCTCCGCATACACATGCTTATAGAACCGAGAGACCCAGAGTAACACAGGCAGAGGCAGCAAGGATCCAAGGGGGAAGGCAGGAGATTTCACAGGTGTCCATGCCCTCACTAAATTGATCTCAGCCAACCCCCTTCTGAACCACCTGTTTATCACCACATGGTCCAATCACAAGAAAGCACAAACAGTTCAGTCTGGAAAGCTGGCGAGGTCAAGTTATATTATGTTGATTTATACTGCACACCGCTTCCACCCAGAGGCAGTCTCCAGTCGCTCACGTGACTCTGCAAGAAAGAGGACAGGGTTGGTTAGTGAGGGTAGAGGGAATAGGATAGGTTCAGAACCAGGAGAAACTGGCATCTGTGTGTGTTGGGTTGCAGATGGGTTGATTGTGTGCACTGGCTTGTTGTATCCGTAAGGGTGAGGCCCAATGCGTGGGGTGTTTGTTGTGAGTGTCTGTTATGTTGGGTGTGTGTTTGTGTGTTTTATATATGGCTTGGCTGGTATTTAAGGTTGTTGTTGAGCGCATTCGCTTGCGTTTCCATAAGGGTGAAGTCCAGTGCCTGGGTTTTTTGTTGTGTGTGGATGTCTCTTATGTTATGTGTTTTATGTGTTAAATTGGCTGGCATTTAAGGTTATGGTTGTGCTCACTGGCTTTTTATGTCCGTAGGGGTAAATTCTGGTGCTTGGGGTGGTTGTTGTATGCGAGTGTTGGTTATGTTTGGTGTGGGATTGTGTGTAGTTTGGCTAGCTGATGCCATGTATAGTACAATGTGATGAATGGTTCTATCCATCTAAATGTGACGCACTGCTAATCTTCACAATTCTATCTAAATGTGAGCCTTCACAATTCTAAATGCAGCAACTTTTAGACCTGGGACACCTGGATAGAGGGAGAAGGGCCTGAAGTGGGGGCACAGCAGTCAATGCAGTAGCACCTAGACTTGGGATACGGCTGGCTAATATAATCTGTCTAAATGAGAGAAATGCCTGGCTAACGCAATCTGTCTAAATGCGAGATATGGCTGGTTAAACACAATCTACCTAGATGTGAGACATGGTTCAGTGATGGTTGGCCTACTAGGCATTGGATGTGGCTAACAGATGAATGTGCATACAGGCTTTTAGATTGTATAATGATAGGATAATAAGATGGGTCGGACAGCCTAATGTGGAGCAGTAATTGCTGGTCCCAAAGTTCAGACCTCGCCTACCTTGTCAGTCGCTACTGGTTAACGGCTGCAGGCACCACTGGCTAACACGTGCCACCACAGGCCAACTCGGTCTGGAGCAGCTTCTTCTTCAGGAGCTGTCCTTTGCTTTGGGGTGCTTTGTTGATGGGACTGCCAGGGCAAGAGGGCTGCTTTGATTGGGTGCGCTTTAGTGGGTCTCTTGGACCAATCAAAACAGAGGGCTTGGTTTGGATGGCCAATCAGAGCGGCGCGGAGGGGAGAGTAGGTAGCTTAGAGGAGTGCTCAAAGTGGGAAATGCGGGTCGGGGAGTCATGTAGTGCGCTCAGAGTGCTACTATACAATTTTGTCCAAGTTAAGTTAGCAAAATAATCCTAAAGGCCTCAGGGATCTCTGCAGGCTGTGCCTTACCACACGCTGGTCTGAAAATAGCTGAGGAAGCAGGCTAAAGGAGGTCCTGGACCTAGTTTGTTGTGGCCTGGTGTGGATCGCCAATCAGAATGGAGGGCCTGGTTTGGGTGGCCAATCGAGCGGAGGATAGGAAGGCAGGAGGAGTTCTGGAAGTGGGAAATGGGGGTTTGGTAGACATGCAGTGCGCTCAGAGCGCTACTATACAAGTTTAGTAAGCAAAATAATCCTAAAGGCCTCAGGGACCTCTGCAGGCTGAGCAAAAGTGTTGAAAGAAAGGAATACTGAGATGAGTGCTGGTTGGTTGTGAGTAATGAGAGAGAAAATAGTACTGAGATGAGAGCAGGGGGAGACTAGTGGAGATTAGACGGAGAGCCTAGACAAGTTTGGAGGAGGTCAGATGTCATCAGTGCGAAAATAATTGCTGAGTTGTGGAGAGGATTGATCATTGGAAGAGAGATAGTTGGAAGAAGGTTGAAGGAAAAGAGGTGTCATCAGGAAGAGAAGAGTTTTTGGGGAGTGATGTAGTCAGACTGTCAGAAAAAGATGGAGAGCTGTAAGGAGGTTGGAAGTGACCCAATACCATCTAGAGAAAGAGTGTGATGAGGCTGGAGGAGAGGAATCATCCAGAGATCAACAGACCAAGTGAGGAAAGGTGGTGGAAGGTATTGACATCTGTGACAGACAGACAGACAGACAGATAGGGGGAGATATCACAGTTGTAGCCGAGGAGGTTGGGGGAGGACAAATTACCCTTTCTCGAAAGGGAGAACAAGAATAGTCCAGGGATGAATTCAAAGCTGCTGTGTGATGGTACAAGATGGTGCAATATCACCAGGAGTAGGGAGCGTACCAGAGGGAGGATGTCCCATTGACCATTGTCCTGGAGGAGGAGTGGTCCAGTGGATAAGTTACTCCCTGAACCTGACCCTGAGACCTGTGAAAACCAAACCAGAGCCAAGGAGGTACTACCACCAGCTCAACCTCCTGAGGAGTACTTCAAGCTCTTCCCAAACATGGGACGTGTTATCTATAGAGGCCACAATCATCGTACTCCATTGACAAGGGTTTGGGAATCTTCCATTAAACGCAACCCAAAGACAAAGGGCAGGCTTGTTGAATTGGCAGTCAAGTGGGACGAGAGGAAGTTCAGCCTCAGGAGCTTTGTAAGGGACTCCTTACTGTATCTTCGGTTTGACTGAGAGACTGCGTCTGGAGAATCAAGATTATAAGTTTCTGTTCTTTTTTGCACATCCCCACATGCCTTAGATAATGAACTAATGACTTCAGTACCCAAGGATGTGAGGGTCAAACACCCAAGAGGACTCTTGTTTTTAAGATTCCTTTTTGATACACCTCTTATTTTTCATTATCCCCTGCAATTGTCTTGCCTCAATCATGCTATCCTCTGATAAAAATCAAACCAAATCACTTAGTGCTCTGTAACAAAACCCAGAATCATTGAGTTTGCCAATGTGTCTTCTAATTTAACCCGAATTCTGACATTTATGTTTTGTATCTAAACATAGCCAAAATTGCATTTAGGGCCCGATTCATAGAAACCAGTTCAGAAAAGGCATAACAATTGCACGGTACGCGTATTCATGGATTTCCTGAGGCATCACTAGCCGTGGCGCAAGGAACATCAAGCAGCGCCAGTAATGCCCCCACCACACCCAAACACGCAGTAAAAAGCAAGTAAAATGACAAACACGGTGCAAGCCCCCGCGCCATCCCATGACCAGCTTACAACCCCTCCACTCCCCGCCAAATCGTGTGAAAACTCGGTGCAGACGGGTTTCCACGCGATTTGGCTGGGGTGCGGATGGAGTACGTGCTGAGTTTCCACACATTTGGCTGGGGTGCGGTAGGGGTACGTGCTGGGTTTCCACACGATTTGGCTGGGGTGCGGACGGGGTACTGCTGAGTTTCCATGCAATTTGGCTGGGGTGCGGACGGGTTATGCGCTGAGTTTACCCCGGATGCACCCCAGCCCAATCGTGTGGAAGCTAACGCACACACCCTGTACGCGCCCCAGCCAAATCGCGTGCAAACTCCCGTGCGTACCCCAGCCCAATCACGTGGAAACACCCGTGCGTACCCTGGACGCACTACAGCCCAAACGCGTGAAAACACCTGCGCGTACACCGCGATACATGCACAAATCCACTGGAAGCAGGCCCCTCCAGACGGGACAGCCACACCCCAGCCCCCTTCACCCGTGACCACACCCTGCAGGCAGCCCACACCACATGGGACCCCATCACCTGTGACCACACCCTGCAGGCAGCCCACACCACATGGGACCCCCCATCACCCGTGACCACACCCTGCATGCAGCCCACACCACATGAGAACCCCACCCCATCACCCGTGACCACACACCACATGGGACACCCCAGCCCCCACCACCCAGGACGCCACCCTGCAGGCAGCCCTCTCCACGTGCGACACCCCAGCCCCCATCACCTGTGACGCCAACCTGCAGGCAGCCCTCTCCACATGGGACCTGGTCACCGTTGCTCTGTGTGCAGGTTGCCTCCTCGATGGATAATGGACCTCGGAAGAGTGGGCCTGACCACTGCCATACTGCATATGCCTGTCCGAGCGTGCCCTGCGCATGCACCAGCGCCATCTTGACGTTGGTCGATGGGGGTGTACGGTGCTAGCACTGTCCTGCTGTGTCAGTTGCCGCACTGATGGCTGTTCCTGTGTAGGAGCCTGGTCTGGCACAGCAACCACCTCCACTGTACTCCCTTCGACCTCCATTTCAGGCGGGGACGTTGCAATCACCTGACAGGGTGCACTGTGCATGACAGGAGTAGAGTGGGCTGTGATTGGAACCTGCAAGCAAGGCCCACTGGAGGATGACTGTTGCACAGCGGTGGCAGTGGAGGAGTCGGCAGCTGAATGTGCCAGTGAATACAGACCACCCGAGTGCAGTGCACGTGCCAGCTGTGAGAAGGAGTTGCTAATTGATCCGTGATGATGTGAAAGTGACCCACGAATTGCCCTCACATGTTCACGGATCACGCCCACCCACCCCGCAATCCCAGCTAGCAGGGCATGCGAAAGCTCTGGGGTAACCATCATGGACCCAATGTGGGACCCGGCCTAGGTGGAGGCATCCACAAGGTTGATCTGTGCTGCCTCAGAGGGATCAGGGACAGAAGGTTGGTCAGTGCCCTCCACGGAGCACTGCACATCCTCCTGTCTCTGTTCCAAGGGTGCAGCCTGAATCCCCTCCTGGATGTCTCCACCCAACTCTGTGCACTGGCCTTCATCTTCTTCCTCCTCCACCACCACCTTCACCTCCATCTCCCTTGATGACTCCAGAGAGCCTTCTTCCATGGATGGCCCCTCTGTCCCTGCTCCTTCGAAAACAGCCACTGAGGAGTCCCCTTCCACACCAACCTCCTGGGACGTACAAGCAGCAGGTGTGCTCGATGAAACATGCACAACCCCACCCTCAGATAGGCAGAGTCAAGTCGTCTCTTCTGGGTTGTGTGCTTATGCCTGCCGGTCATGTCCCTGCCATGTTGCTCCCCAACGACACCACCGCCCTCTCCATGAGCTGCAGCAACTGTGGAAACATAGGGGAGAAAACATTGACATCAGTAATGGGTGCCAATGGATGTCTGGCATAAAAGAAAAAACCATGGAATGTCAGTCATCATGTCACATCCATAAACTGATTCACACACAATGCACACACGCAGGCATCAGAGCACCTGTGTCACATCCATCACATGTGACTGCATGCATGCACTCAGTCCTACTACACATGCATAGCACATCATGCATGTAACTCACATGCACACAACCCATCCAGTACACATCTGCCAAATTCAAGCCACTACACCCCACACATACCCTGCATGTCACCAACAACAAGCCATAGCTGCACCATCCAGTAGTCGACACGCAATAGATGCCATACAATGCCATACACAACTAATGTCGACCCTAGCCATGAGACACCAATCAGCTGCAACTCACAATACAGACAACACACAAAAAGGATTTCAAACATGCATGCCACACATACGCCGTAGGGCATAACCCCACATGGGTACTCACATGTGTCACCCAGTCCTCTCTTCCAAGCCAAGTACTGTGAGTGGAGTTCCGGGTAGAACCTCTCAAGTACCCGCAGCGGTGTCCGCTGTAAGCGGTGGCAGCCGGCCCGGTGCACCTCCGTGGTGGGTTCCGTCCCGAGTGCTGCCAACACCTTGGTATGGCTGCGGGTCTTGAGGTCGTCCCAACGTTTCCTCACCCGGTCCCTCATGCAAACTGCCACTCCCTTCGCGTGGATGGCAGTCGTGATCTCATCCCAGATCTTCAGCCTTGCGTCGCAGCCCAACTGCGTCCCTCATTTGTAGAGTGCATCATAGGCATCCAGGACCCCATCCACTAAGATCTCAACTTCAATGTCTGTAAAGTTGGGTGCCCTCTGCTGCGATGTGGGTGTGCTGCCGTCACCAGATGACGCAGATAGGGCAGACATGGCACCCGCTTTGCAGGTATGAGCCACCCGGGTCCTGGATTAGTGCTGTGTAGCACCGTTGGGTGGTCCTTGCAGAGTTTTAAGTCCCTGGAAGTACATTGGAGGTGTTTGCAGGGAAAACACAGGATTGCAGTCAAAAATGTGGCGGCTGGCACAAGAAGATAGTGCAGGTTGCAGGCAGGCACTCGGACCCGAGCATGCAGCATCACTGTACTGGTGAATGGGGGAAAGCAGGGCCAGGAGAGTGAAGGAGGAAGAGTGTTGTGCGTCACACAACCACAGTTTCCACCAGCACAGTAAAGGCCTTTGTTGCGTAATGTGATTAAGCGCACTACACGCACAGCAAACGTCTAATGTGTGCACCTAGGCGTTACCCCACGCGTTCACGTCATTAACAAATCCATAAAAGTCACACGACACGCATCATATCGCATACTGATGCATACGCGCGTGTATCCTCTACTTTTTGCCAGACGCAAACGTTGCCGCGCGTATGCTTTAATCCCACTCTGGGTGCCACTGTGTACCGTGTACCCTCATACATAACATCACAGTACCGCTTACATGTGCTTTGCGTACACATTCTCCGTGTTGCAGGGTGCCACAGCGTATTGAGTTACGTTTATTCTTTAAATGTGAGGTACCGAGGGGTGGCGTACATGTATTTATCATTTTTGGGGTGCCTGTGCGTTACGCGGCCTGTTTATTTTTCCCCAGGGGTTACATTGAGCATTGCTGGGGCTCACTGGTATGTTTAACATCTCGTACACTGCCCCCTCACTCAAATTGCCCAGGACAATTAATAGCTGCACCTCCCATTGCACTAATTCATCAGTGCCATGACTGGGAGGGCAACAAGTGGGAAGGGAGGCAAAGGTGGACGAGGTGGCCAAGGTGCCCGGGCCCATGCAGGGAGAGCCATGACGTCCACCCAACAGGGTCAGGAAGATGCAGCTGATGCTGACATCCCCAGCACCCGGGGTCCTGGAGCATCATTGTCATCTACTGTCCACACCAGGCAGGATGAGGAAGCTGCATGGGCAGCTGCAGCAACCACCACCCAGGCTCAGGGTCGCCCAGCCAGGCCTGTAGTGGTCCCGGCCCAGGCCCGCACAGACCCAAGGGCGGATGTCCGTGTCTCCAAGGGCAAGAGACGTGCGGACAAAGGTCCAGCCACCAGCACCCAGTTACAGATGCCTGCAAGGCTACCTACAGTCACAGCATCAGTGGGTGATGCCACAGCCCAGTCCACCAGTGCTCCAGCCCCTACTGACCAAAGTGTTCCCAGCCACTCATGGTCTGCATGACCTTGCAAGAAGGCAAAGCGTGCAGTAGGCGAACAGGCTCAGGAGACCCACACGTCAAGGAAGAGGAGCTTTAGTGATGAAGAACTCCAGATCCTCATGGACTACGTGCGGGAACACAAACATGACATGCTTGTGCGGGCAGGGAACACACATACGCCTGCCCAGCGTATGGCCCACTGGCAGTGTGTCACCAATCGTATCAACGCCTTGGGCAATGAGAGGTGCACAGCTTCTGAGGCAGTCAAGCGTTGAATGATCTCTGGCGCTGAGCCAAAGATAAGCTGGGTGCCAACTACGCCTCTACTCTGGTGACTGGAGGTGGGTCACCACGAGAGGACAAAGAACTCACTCCACATGAAGAGATCATTGATTGATGTGGAGCAGATCCAAGGCGTTTGAGACCTGCCAATCTATGATGGAATGTCTGGTGAGTGGTGATGCGTGTGTGTCCAGGACATGTGTATGTTGCTTGGATGAAGTGTAATGATGACTGCCATGGGTGAACCATGTCATGGTGGACTGACACATGCTTGTTGTCCTGCAGACTGCATACGCACAATGTGCTGTACACCATGACAAACCCAATCACCACACCTGCTCACTCCTTCCATGTCGCTCTCTGTCCAGCCTCCCTTGGCCCTCTTCCTGCTCCGACCTGTGATGGCGGATAGCCTGTGACAATCTTCCACTGCACACTCGCCTTCTCTACGCACATCTCTGAGAGGTCATCCTGTCAGCTGCACCTCCTCAGGGGTATTCTTCCTTTCCTCTCCTTCCCCCAGCAGCTCACTGTCTCCAGAGGACTGGTCATTCCTATGGTGGGGTACTGCTATGAACTCTACCAGGATTTCTGTGCATTTCTCTTCCCTCTGCAACTCATCCAGAACTGGACTGTGGGAATTGTCCTTTTTTCTTGTGGCCAGGTATTGTATCTCCCTAGGACTGTGATGATGGCACTGGCTCCCAGTGGCTACGACTGTTCATTTCCAATCCCTGTACATTGTCCACAAGGCCTTATGGGTCCTGGGGCCGCAGTTCCTTCAACTCCATCTTCTTAATTTGCTTCCTTCTCATGGTATTTGATCATCCCTTTCCTACTCCCTCAGGGTCAGTTACTTCTCATAGCAATTAGTTGGCGGTTAATCGGCTGAGACCTCCCTCTGGTACAGCCTCCCTGCGTCAATGGAACTGGAGGTGAACCTTCTCCCGGTCTGGAGGCACTTCTGATGCTTACTCATGTGTTGTGCTTTCTGTCCTCCTATCCCCTGTGGAGTCCTGGATGACTGAGAAAATGCACTAGCCACCTGCCCACACTGATTGCTGACACGGCCCCCTGAGCCACCAGTTGAGCCCATGCACTGCCTCCCTGCCATCTCCCGCACTCTGTGGCTATTTATTGTATCCCTACAACCCTCTAGCAGCAATTGACACCTGTTGTCTGCACTTACACTTCCACTGCCACTAGCCCGCCGCATTTTCATTACTGATTATGTAGTTGTATTTTATTTGGATGCTGTTCCCATGTACTGCACTGCCCACTCCCACTTCTAACCCCAGGTCTCACCTTCACCGTGCCTATTTGCTCAATGATGACCTGGCCTCATGCGATGGGTGTGACTGCCTTCACTCTATTCCACCACCCTTGCATCTTAGCACCTTGTGACACTGGTATGTATTGAGTTTTTGAATTACATGTCATGTCATGGCACATCCATTGTACATGGCTCTGGGGCAGTAGTCCGCAAGTTCCAGCTCATGCAGTTTGACAGATCAGGCATGGCTATGCTATGTGGCATCTGTGTATTTGCATCAGTGATATTGGTGACTGAACTATGCCAGTCAGATGATTGTGTGTGAGGCAGGTGTTATGCACCATGCACTACATGTGGTATTAAGCCTTTCTTCACACGTTCATGGCTGCTTTCATGCTAACCTTCCCTTCCATTGACACTGCCTATGTGCAGGAGTTTGTGACATGGCAGGTTAGTGTGTTGCATGACGACATTGTGATGCCTATGTGTGTGGGCTATGCTATTTACATGGGTCTGCATGTATTTTTATGTCGATGTACAGGTGATGAGGCACTGGATGCAGAGGGGGAGGTGGAGGAGGAACAGGATACTGATCCTCAAACAAGCGCCAGTGGAGGACGTGGTGTGGCAGCCCATGGTGAACCACTGGTGCTACAGTCCATCCCGGCCCTGACTCGGTATGAGTCTGCCTCTGATGATACCTATGGCTCTGGTGGTGAACCTGAATTTGATTCCTCTGTACTGTCGCAGGTCAGTGCATCGAGTGTGGGTGCTGTTGTATCCCAAACCTCTGAAAGAGGAGACAACCCCTCACATGGCCAGTCAGTGTTGGTACATCTGTCTGTGGTGGTTACGGCTGCAGGGTCACTCTCCACAGTAAGGACTCCTGGTCCTGGGCCACCTGATCAAGGGAGGGATGCAGTCCTGCAGCCACAGTCATCGCCGTCACATCAAGGGCCAGGTTCCCTTGGCCCAGGCAGGCGTGGGGTCCGCTAACGCGGTGGCCGCGTGTTAGCTGGCGATACTGTGTGGGAGCTGTCCATGTATGCTGTTGCACAACAGCAGGCTGCTTCATATGAGATGTTGGCTCATGGCATGGATAGAG
Source organism: Ambystoma mexicanum (assembly GCF_040938575.1). Lineage (NCBI taxonomy): Eukaryota > Metazoa > Chordata > Amphibia > Caudata > Ambystomatidae > Ambystoma > Ambystoma mexicanum. The sequence continues at coordinate 1,382,477,044 of NC_090929.1, read as the reverse complement.
TGGCCAATTCCATGGTACCCCCAGTAAGACAGGAGGAGCACCAGCAGCAGGCATTGCGGTCCACATGCCTCTCACACAGGCTGAACATGGTGGCCAGCAATAGGAGCCAACGGGCAGAACTGAAGGCTATGCATGCAACCATGGCTGCAGAGAGTCGAGGCCACAGGGAAGCCCTGAGGTTAGAGTATAGGTCCCTCAGAACTACACTGGCTGCACTCAAGGCAGCCAGCAGTAGACGGTCTGAACAGCAGATGCAACAGTTGACTCATTCCATCACGGAGAAACTCTGTGCATCCTGTGAGGTATTGCATGGGGACCTCCAAACCATAAGGTTGCAGATGCAGTCATCTCAGTCCCGCATGGCCACTGCCATGGCGGACCAGGCCAGGGCTATGCGTGGTGATCCTCCTTTACCACTACCACACTCTGATGCTACACCAGAGGGTGGCGACAGCAGCGACAGGTCTCACGATCCATGTTGGCCGTGCGGCCCATTAACCCATGGAGTTTATTTTCTTCTCAACATCCACACATGTGGGTGTTGACATGCACCCTGCACCTCCTCCCTCCTGGGTGGGCCCCCGTTCTCCCCCAGTCACCCATGGGCATTTTTGACTTTTGTTTACTTGTTTTTTGTCTATTGTGCATTTACGTGACAGTGTGTTGCTTTACGTGGCAGCCGAGGGCATCCACTGTAAATTCCAGCTGCACCCATGCAGGCTTGTTTCGTGTTGGTACCCTACTTGTTTGTGCCTTAGGGTCCAGGCACATATGCCACTCCTGCTTCCCCTTTCCATGGGCTTGCAAGGAGTGCAGCGTGTAAAAGTAACTTACACAGAGGCATTGGGCTTCCATTATATCTGTGGGCAGTCTCAAGTACGACCTGTGTATACACCCCTAGTGGGATTCATGATTGTTTTTCCAGTGCATGGTTAGCATCCCTTTTTGTTTGGACATTGAGATCCATCCTTTGTTCATGTTCCATCTTCATGTATTAGCTTGACTATCTCCATTATTGTTTGCCTCTCGGTTGTATGCATTTCCCTGCCCCCTTTAGTTAGCAGAGCCACACAAAAAATAGAAGGGTGCCACGTGCAAGTAATGACACATTGTGGCACTTGTGCAATTATTATTGGTCACTGTCAGACAGATTCACTGTTGGGTCATGTGTTTCTGGTATGTTGTACTGGCCCATTGATGTTCATGTGTACATTGTTTTTTTGATGTGTGAGAGTGAGTTATTTCGGAACCTCTTACGTTGAACGCTTTGTGACAGTAGTGTTATGTGTTGGCCATTGCTAGGGAGAATTCTCTGTTAAGGCTAATTTCCAAACCTAGTGAGTCCCCCAGCAGCTTTGTTGGATTTTTGGGGTTTATTTTTCTCTCCTGCTAAGAGTGAGACTCTTTTTCTCCCACTCTTAGACATGATTTGAGATATCCTTTGACTTTGTAATGTGTTTTATGGGCTATGGGGTCTTTTACTCCATTGGGTTTCATGTGGTTTTTGGTAAGTGTATTACACATCACCCTCAGTGCAGTAACACAGGGGTGTCATAGTGACCCCCAAACAGACTTCATACCCTGGGACTGACTACTGTCTCCAAGGGCATGTAAAGTCACCATTGACTTTACTAGTCTTAAATTGGGAACAGAACCAGTAAAAACCATCATATTGTGGAAGTACTGGTAGGGGTAATTAGATTGCCCCTGGGTCTGTTTTTCGAGGGGGCACTGTGCAGTCCCCCCCTCGTCGAGTTTCTGGCTGGTGGCAGTGGTTACCACACGAAACATTCCACCTGAATATTTCCTATGGGATTTTCCCATTCATTTTAAACGCACCACTTTTTGGTGCAATGTTAAAGATACCGCCGGGTTATTTATTTAATATTTATTCCCCGGTTGGGTCTTTTTGCCAGAACTCGGTTTTAAAATGTCGTTGTGTTCGCCTCTGTAACTCCAACCCAAGTCGAACTTTTTGTTCCACTTTTTGGCGGGCTTCTCCACAGGAGCCTCCAAAAGTGGTGCCATTCTGTCTGGGTCTACAGGATGTGTGGGAGGGGGGTTTAGGCACCATGGACTGAGTTGCCTCGGCAACTCAAGTCGCACTCTTGTATGATTGGCCCAGTGGTGAGCCGCCCGGCTCACCACTTAGCATGTTTGAGTGACAGCTAGGACTGATGAATGGGGGTTTTCTGCATATTAAGCAGGGCTTTGGGGACAGGAACTTCAGAAGTCGCCACAGGACCAAAGAATCCGAAGAGGGAGAAGCTGAGCCTACCTGCAACGACGACACCAACGGTGGAGCCCTGCTGAACCGTCTCACCACTTTTCCCAACGACAGAGGAGATCTTCATTCCGAAGAGTCTTCTTCCTTTGACTGGTGGGGATAACCAGTTTGCCTGCCTTTTCGCCTTGCCGGATCATCTCATGGCTGCCTTGCCTGTGCCAAGCACCCCAGCAACCGGGATACCATGATTTACCACTACTGCGAATAAAAGGGTAGTACCTTTTAACCGGAGAACTCCACGGCTGGTTTCTTCCCTGGCAGTGCAACGACCTTCAGCTTTCCTCCACTTCGAGATCTTCTTTTCCTCTGGACGACGCCGTCTGAAAATAAGTGGTGTTAACTAAGACTTGTCTAATAAGGAATAAGGGATGTATATATATTAATAGTGACTGTGTTTTGAACTTTCTTACAATAATAGTGCTGGAGTGTTTCTATAAGTGTCTCTTTAAATAAATAATTATATACTTTGATACCAAAGCTCTGGTCAGTGTTTGCTTGTGCTACTGTATTTTGGTACCTATCTTGTATACTCTATATACTGTCTAACTCTTCTTGAGAGAAGTCAGGCTGCTCAGCCACAGCTATCAGGTAAATCTGGGTGGTACAGACTGCTACCAATTGGGTTTAATGCCAACACCTGTAGTCCTAAGCCTTTTGCAGTGGTCCCTAAGGGAACTGCACAGGTTTCTGCCTAACAGCCATTTATTTCTCAGTTTTGACATGTGCATGCCATAGCATGGTGTGTCAACCAGGTGACATGCAGTGTGGGAGGGTTTAGGTTAAATACCAACATTTAGATGTGTACTTTGGCATGGTGTTGGTGGCACACTCCATCTTCCGTGTGTTCCTTTTGTGAACACCAGAATGAGTTATTTTAAGTTCTAAGGGATGCACACAATGTAGGACTTCAAGAAAATAATTCTCACAATGGTACGGTTGGGACAGATGATTGTCCCTTTGTCATCATCGATTGTCACCTGGAATGTGCCAGGCCTGTGTGCACTCCGCAGGGGTTGCATTTTAGGTGAAAAATTGTGCCACAAGCTGGGTATGGGCAGCGCCGCCACGTGCCCTTTCCCCTCCCATGCGCAGCTGCCTTGCATGTGGTTGGGGGATATGGGGGCACCACCATGTCCACCGGTACACCATCAGAGTGGTCAAGGTTGCGGAAGCGTGACTTTAGCACTCCAAATGTGCGCTCCACCATGGCCCTAGTTGCAATATGGGCTGCGTTGTATCTTACCTGGGGTGGTGTGGTGGGGTTCAGTATTGGCGTCCTCATGTAGGTGCTCAGAGGGTAGGCACTGTCCCCTTTGGAGGTGACATGGGTTTTCTGTGGTGTGGTTTTGTCTGTGTGAGACATGCATGTATTTGCAGGGCCATTTGTACTCACCAATGAGCCATGTGTTGCTATGCCTCTCAGCTTCCAGGGCCCGGTGTAGGGGTGACATTCTGAATATGAAACTATCATGGGTGGACCCTGGATAGTTTGCATATACAGAGGTAAGGATTCCCTTGGCATCACATACAACCTGCACGTTGATGGAATGCCAGTGCTTGCGGTTGCGATAGATGTGCTCTGTGGCCCTAGGTGGACGTATGGCCACATGGGTGCAATCGATGGCCCCAAGCACTTTTAGGGAAGTGCGCCACCCTGTAAAAGTCCCGGACCATGGCCTGCCTTTCTGCAGGTGTTCTGGCCATGTATATGTGCCTACGGACTGAGGCTTCCCTAGCAAAGTACGGTCCCAAAGGCGAGAGTTTCCCTGCCTGCCAGGAAGGAATCGTCATTTCAGCCCATGGAGAAGACACCGGAGAAGGCGATGCCCATCATCTCACCGAAACCGTCTCCCCTGGTCGAAAAGAAGGGTGGGAGGCACGGTAGTCATGCAGGGCACGGACATCTCCTCTGAGGAGAAGCTTTCTGTTAAGTATATAACTCCGGAATGCAGATAAGAGTAATTATACTATTTATTTAAGATTATACCTACAATAAAGACCCCAAGCAATAACAGCAACTCCACATACTGAGGTAGGCAGCAATTCACTAGCATAGAACACTGCATTTCTAAAGTAAACATCTACATCAGAATTCTATGGAATGCTACCTCACGAGCTGGAAAAGCAGGCACTTATATCATCTAAGGCATGCCTAACAATGCTAAACATATTAAAGCTATCATATATCTATCAAGAAAGCACATATATGTATATACATATAATCAAATGAAATGACATTTATGACTAGATCATAAAAGATGAACATACACAACTATAACACATCTCCCTCTTTTCTTCACTCAACCACCTACATTCAAATCCTCCTCACAAAAGCAACGCAATTTATGTTCCATACTTGCCCTCCGACTACACGAATAGCTCCATGCAACACAGCTATCACTTACACAGGATCAGAATAAAGAGCCTCCCCTTTTTTTTTAGAACCCCTTTGTTTATCTTCACCATATCTCCACATTTTATTCTCAATGTCTTCTTTCCTCTCCAGGCATTTTCACGCGCAACCCATTCCTCTTTCTTCCTTTTCAACTCTCTTTTCACTCCATCCACCACGTAATTACTCTCCCCACTCCTTCCCAGCCATGGTGGACAAACAGTAGTATTGGGTTTACGCCCTCTCATAAGCACAAATTGAGTTATTCCTGTGACAGAGTGGGGAGACATAAACAGATCAAACAATCTATCTTGAATGGCGACTTCCTTAACACACCCTGATTCATTCGCCATTCGAATACTCTCCATGATATATCTGTTCATCCTTTCTACAGACCCGTTCGACTCTGGATGATATAAAGACGTCTTTTTGTGGTTGATTCCACACTCTTTAAAATATCTCCCAAAACATCCACTAGTAAATTGGGGCCCATTGTCCGTGAGGATACTTTCTGGCACCCCTTCCCTAGCAAATACTGTTGTAACTCCTTCACCATGGCTTCACTGGATATCTCTCTTATCACACTAAACTCAAACCATTGTGCAAATAAATCTATTATCACAACCACAAACTTTCCTCTTCCATAGCCTAGATCAACCGGCCCCACAATGTCCATGGCAAGATCTCTCCAAACACCACTTGGCACATCTACTTCTACAAAGGGTTGTTGCCTTGCAACCTCTCCTTTCCCAATCTTTCTACACATGGAACACTCCTGCAACCTTCTTTCTATGTCCCTATCAAAACCAGGCTACCAGTAATCATTCCTCATTACACCCTTCGTTTTGGTAACCCCTATGTGCTAAATCAACGACTCTATTCCGCAACAATCTAGGCACAACAGCGCATTTCCACCTGAACAAAATGCCATCCACAGTACTAAATTCATTCCTGACTTCCCAAAATGGTTCAGTGCCTGGACCCAAATCAGCCTTCCTGGGCCACACACCCGATTCCACATACGTTTTGACCCACGTTAAACACTCATCTTTAGCAGTCTCCTCCAACCACTCTTTCTTAGATACAATTCCATCAGAATGTACAAAAACCATTTCCATCTCCGAATTCTCACTACCCATATCAGATTCAACCTTCCTTCTCAATCTAGACAAACAATCCGCTAAAATATTTTCTTTTCCTGGTATCACCTTGACATCAAACTCATGAAATTGCATGCAGGTTATCTATCCCACAACTCTTCTGGATACTTTATCCAATCCTTTGTTTTCCAGAATTTCTTTTAAAGGCTTATGATCCATATGTAACACGAAGCATGAGCCCCAAATAAAGTTCCTAAACTTCTCCATTGCCCAATAACAGGCCAATGCTGCTTTTTCCAGTACAGTGTAACGACACGCCGCCCCTTTCAGACCACGTGATGCAGGCGCAATAATGTGTTCCTTTCCTTTCTCATCCAACTGAGATAACACTGCTCCAATTCCCACTTCATATGCATTCACTGTGACTATACTCTGACAACGTGTATCAAAATGCCCTAGCGGCTGAGCCAAATCAATCTCCTTCAACCTTTCAAACTCCTCCTAACACTTCTGTGACCACACAAACTCACAACCCTTCTTCAGTAATTTTCTCAATTCAACCACCTTGCTGGAATAATTGCGCACACATTTTTGATAAAACTGTCATTCCCAAAAATGACCTTAATTGTGCCTTGTCCTCCGGGCTCTTGATATCTTTTATGGCACTCACCAGACTTTCTTTTGGTCTTACCCCAACGGATGTTACTGTGAGTCCTAAGTATTCAACTTTTTCAACTCCAATTTTACACTTGTTTTCTCGCAACACAATACCATTCCTCTCAAATATCTTAAGCACTCTATCCAGTATGTGGTCATGCTCCTACACGTTTTTCCCACACACCAAGACATCATCCTGCAACCAATATACACCTCTAATTTGTCCTACTAACCTATCCATGATCTTCTGAAACACCGCCGAAACGGACACCCGACCAAATGGCATACGCTTGAACTAGAAAACTCCCTCATGGGTGACAAATGCTGTCAACTTACGGCAACGCTCCTCCAGTTCCACCTGGTGGTACGTGGAAGCCATGTCTAATTTGGAAAATATTTTCGCCTGGGCAATTCTTGTCAGCATTTCTGACATATTTGGGAGGGGATGTCGATCTACCATAACACATTTATTTAGTTGTCATAAATCTACACACAGAGTTCTCCAGAACTCTTCTTGACAACAACTAAAGGCGAGACCGAATCCACACCTCCTGCTCTCTCAATAACACCCGATGACAAATGTTTGGTAAGTCCCATCCTCGTCGCCAATGTTAAGTATATAACTCTGGAATGCAGATAAGAGTAATTATACTATTTATTTAAGATTATATCTAAAATAAAGACCCCCAGCAATAGCACCTCCACATACTGAGGTAGGCAGCAACTCACTAGCATAGAACAATGCATATCTAAAGTAAACATATACATCATAATTCTATGGAATGCTACCTCACGAGCTGGCAAAGCAGGCACTCTAAATATATTATATCTAAGGCATGCCTAACGGTGCTAAACATATTAAAGCTATCATATATCTATCAGGAAAGCACATTATATGTATATACATATAATCAAATGGCATTTATGACTAGTTCATAAAAGATGAACATATAACTCTTTAAAGTAAGTAACATGTAATCCTTTAAAGACACAACTATAACACTTTCTACTCTCCAGACCATTTTGGAGAAGAAATTAATCGAGTCCAAGGCATACGGGAGGGACCCCGTGTCTTGACCCTTGCCCCTGGCTATCACTGGCGAGTCAGCCTTCAAGTTAGGGCCAGGTGAAAGGCCTTAAAACCTCATCCAAGACTCTCTTGGAGTCAGTCCTGGCGCCTTTGGCACCAGGCTCATATCCATCATGAAGACCAACATTAGAATGGGACTATTTACTTGGGACTATTTAACTTGGGGGGGGGGGTTCAGCCAACATGGAGGCACACACATAGCTCAGTTACAAGGACTAGTCTTTTGGGTGTGGCAGGCCTGGAACTACTTTACCTGGACTACTTTGGGTGTGGCAGGCCTGGGACTATTTTACCTGGATTACTTTACCTGAGACTATTTAAACCAAACCCAAACAGCAGTTTCATTCTTGGAGGATTCCAGAAGCTTCTTCAAGGCCTACCCCGCGTGGAGATGGCAGAGGAGAAGGAAGACTCATGTTAGTGATAATTCTCTGTTTAGGCTGAATTTCCTAACCTAGTGAGTCCCCCAGCAGCTTTGCTGGATTTCTGGAGTTTGTTTTTTTCTCCTGCCAAGAATGTGACTCTTTTTCTCTCACTCTTGGACATGATTTATGGTGTTCCTTTGAATGTTAATGTGTTTCATGGGCTATGGGGTCTTTTACTCCATAGGGTCTCATATGTTTTTCTTATGTGTGTTACACAGCACCCTCCGTGCAGTAACACAGGGGTGTCATAGTGACCCCCCCCCAACATAGACTCCATACCCTGCGAATATGTCTCTATGGGATTTTCCCATTGTTCGAGGCTACCAACTTTAATTATTTAATTCTTATAGCCTCGAACATACCGCCGGTTTATTTACTAAATATTAATTCACCGGTTGGTATTTTCTGCCAGAACTTGGTTTTAAAATGGCGTTTGTGTTCGCCTCTGTAACTCCAAACCAAAGGTCGAGCCCTTTGTTCCACTTTTGGCGGGCTTCTCCACAGAAGCCTCCAAATGTGGTGCCACTCTGTCTGGGTACCACAGGGGGCGTGGGAGGGGGTTTAGGCACCCTGGACTGAGTTACCTTTGTAATTCAAGTCGCACTCTGGTGTGATTGGCCCAAGTGGTGAGCCGGCAGGCTCACCACTTAGCATGTTTGATTGACAGCTAGGCTGAGTGAATGGGGGTGTGCTGCATAAAAGCAGGGCTTTTGGGACTGGAACTTCAGAAGTCGCCACAGGACCTGAAAATCCGACGAGGGAGAAGCTGAGCCGGCCTGTTATGACGACACCACTGGTGGAGCCCTGCTGAACCGACTCACCACTTCCCAACGACAGAAAAGATCTCCCGGCTGGAGAGTCTTCTTTCCCTGACTGGTGGGCACAACCAGTTTACCTTCTTTTTCTCGCATCCCAGGACGTCTTGTGATCGAATTGCCCGTGCCAAGCACCCCGGCAACCGGCTAGCCACTTACCACTGGACCGCAAATAAAAGTACTGCTCCTTTTAATTGAGAACTCCGCGGCTGGTTTCTTCCCTGGCAGTGCAACGGACTCCTACTTTCCTCCCCGACGAGATCCCCTCTTCCCCCGGACGAAGCACCGACTTGCACCCGCTGCCAGGAACAACTGCCCCCACTGGAGTATTCTCACCATTTTAAGGTACCGTGTCCGCCAGGCCTCCCTTTCTAAAGATTGCTACAAGGTAATAATAGTCCCTTAACCTTCTGGACTGGGCAGGCCGCCTTGACCATCTAACTGGTCCCTTTCTTTTTGGTCCAACTCTTTCTGAACTTATTGCGAGACTTTTGGGCACTTTGAACCGTATGACCTTGGACACATTTCGACCGGAGCCTCTTAAAGTGGGTCCGGCCTTGTTAACTTTGACTTTGCGGTTTTAACCTGCCTTCTTCTCCTACTGTGTTCTTCTGAAAGTGTTGGGATCTGTTTCTATCTTTGCTCTGCCTTTCTCTCCCTTTTTAAACCGATTGATTAGAGTGCCATCTTCGTTAAGCGCTCACCGCTGTCTGGAAATAAGTGTTGCTTTACTTAAGACTTGTCTAACTAATCATTGAAGGTAGTGTATATCTTTTAGTGACCGTGTTTTTGAACTGCTTGATATTAGTGCCAGTCTGTTTTATTAGATGTGTTTTTAAATAAATAATTATTTCGAGGGGATTGGGTCCTCCGACGTATTCCATATCTATGACAGATAATGTCCACAGCTGTGCTGCTTCGGAAAATCTTTGGCGTCTGCGTCCTGCGTCGATGACGTCGATGCGCCGTCCCCGAGGACGACCTCCGAGGGCCGACGTCACCCGATGTGATAAGTAGGACGCACAACGCCCATAGCCTCAGTTCTGTTTTTTCGGCGAACGTGTTCGCTTCGTGAATCTCTGTATGCCTCGACTCGTTGGAGTTACTGTTTTCTTTCTCGGTTCGTTGAACCTGTTCGGTTTGTTTGTGGCGATGTCTTTTTCATCTTCGACCCCGCGTCCGTGCTTCAAGAACTGCAGGGACTGTGGGTCCAAGATGTCGGTCACGGACTCGCACAACGCCTGCCTCTGGTGCCTCAGGGAGGCCCACGATACGGACGACTGTATCGTCTGCCAGTCGCTCACTGCGACGGCCTTGCGAGAACGCAAGAAGAAACTGTCGGTAGGTCGGATGTCTAACCCCGGAAGTCGAGGTCTGCAGGGCTTTCGAGCGATGACTCGAGGGGTGACTCTCCGCGTCATCATCGGAAGTCCGGTGGGTCTCCTTCCAGGAGTCGGTCTCGCCACTCCTCCGCCTCTTCTAGGCATTCCAGGAAGTGCCGGCATAGGTCGCCTTCCCCGTCCTCTTCCGAGGACTCCGCCCGTCGGCGGGTCGCTTATCCCTCCATGCAAGCGACACCGGAGGAATGGGCTTCCTTCGGGAAGCAGATGCTAGCGATTCTGGAATCGCAGGGCACCGGTCCGTCTGCGCCTCTGAGTGGGGTCGGTCGGCACTGGTCCAGAGACACCGCACGTACACCTTCGGGCTCGGGTGGTCGGCACGGCTCGCGGGAGAGGTCCCGCTCGGACCATGGTTACCGTTCTCGCCATGCCCGTTCCAGGTCCCGGTCCTCGACGCGCTCGAGACCGCATGATCCTGTGCCATCTTTGAAGAAGACGTCGACGCCGGTGGCGCCGAGGTCGTCGACGATTACTCTCGAGGTTCCATCTTCGAGGGGGTTGTCGGCGCCCAGGCTGTCGAGAGACACGCTCGGAGCTCCGGCTTCGAGGACTGTGTCGACGCAGCCGATGTTGGAGGCGTTGCAGCTGACGTCGACGCCGATTTGCTCGACGTTTTGCGCCTTTTCTGTCGACGCCGGCGCCGACTCGGTCGGCGCCCTCAACGCCTTTTCTGTCGACGCTGACTCGCTCGGCGCCCTCGATGCCTTTCGGGGCGGTGGTGTCAGAGGGGCCCCGTGGCACGGGGTTTGCACCTAAAAAGGCTATGGCTAAGGTCCGGCACTGCTTTGGTCCGCAGAGGTCTTCCTCTCCCCGCCTGGAGTACATTTCAGAGGGTGATGAAGGCTCTGATGGCGGTCTGGTTCCGGTTCCGGATGAACTTATCTCGGGCCATAGTCAGTTTGATGACCTGAGGCAGTCACTGCATGATGCCAGTGGATTGGACACCTCTCTGGAGGTGGAGTTTTGTCGGCCGGAGCCTGGCACTCATTCCGATTCGTCATATCGGCGCCTTATGTCTCGGGTTACCGAGTACTTGGGTTGGTCGGCTCCCCAAGGGGAGTTCGTTCAGGATGATCTCACGGACATCCTTGATCTCGGTCCACCCACTGACCCAGTTTTGCCTTTTCATATGGCTTTGCAGAGAAGGGTGGTGGCGGCTTGGTCTGCTCCGGAGAGTCTCCCGGCAGTGGGCAAGTCTTTGTCGCGAAAATACCGTCCAGCCAGTAGCGACCCCTGCTACTTGTCTAGGCACCCCACCCCGGAGAGTTTGGTGGTGCAGGCGGCTACGGCTCCGGCAAAGGGGGCGTCGTATCCTACCATCTCTCCGGATAGGGACGACAAACGTTTTGACGGCTGGGCGAAGAAAGTGTTTTCTTCTGGGGGTATGGCGCTTCAGGCGGCCAACTCCATATGTGCCTTGTCTCGTTTCACGCACACTCTGTGGAACTGTGTTGCATTAGCGGCTGATCATATTCGCGAAGGGGACGAACGGGATGGTTTCCTTGCTATGGTTCCGGAGGGCAAGGATGCCATGTGTGAGGCTGTTCAGTCAAGTTTGGACTTGGCAGATTGTGTCTGCCGGTCCATGGCGGCGAGCACCGTAATGCGCAGGTTTGCGTGGTTGAGGAAGTCTGGGTTCTCTCCTGATGTGCAGTCCCGGCTCCTCAACATGCCCTTTGACGGTGAACACCTTTTTGGCAGCAAGGCTGACGAGTGCCTTGAGAGGTTGCAGACCTCCAAAGCTGCAGCAAAGTCGTTGGGCGCTGCAGTTCGACAACCTCTGCCTTTTCGTCCTAGGGGACAGCAATGGAGGGGAGCTTCCTTTCGCTATTACTCGTCCTTCAGTAAAGCGAGAGGAGCTAGCAGTCATAGAGGCCATCGTAAGAGTGCCAGAGGTGGAAACAAAGGTACTCGAGGTGCCAAGGCCGCTCGGGCAGTTGCCTCTTTGCCCTCAGGCAACGACTCAGTCATGAGGCCAGGTCCCATGGTTCGCCGGTTGGGGGAAGGCTGGCGCAGCATCTTGTAGAGTGGCAAGCCATTACTTCAGATGTGTGGGTTCTGGAGATAATAACCCACGGCTACTGTCTTCCTTTTCGGCAGAGGCCTCATGACAATCCACCAGGGAACCTCTCTTTGAAGAGTCCGGATCCGCTCCTTGCGCAGGAAATTCAAGCCCTGCTGGAGAAAGGCGCCATAGAACTGGTGCCTGTAGCGGAGAGGAACAAGGGATGGTATTCCCCTTATTTTTTTATTTCAAAGAAAGACGGGGGATTGAGACCCATCATGGACTTGCGCGGTTTGAACAAACTCCTCAGGAAGGACAGGTTCAAGATGGTGACTCTTTCTCAAGTCCTCCAGGCCCTTCAACTTCAGGACTGGTTGGTGTGTCTCAACCTCAAGGATGCTTACTTCCATGTGCCGATCCATCCCAAGCACAAGAAGTACCTGAGGTTTGCGGTTGGCGACTCACACTTTCAGTTTCGGGTCCTGCCGTTCGGATTGACCTCCGCCCCGAGGGTTTTCCCCAAGCTCATGGTGGTGGTGGCAGTGCATCTCAGGGAAGGGGGGATTCACGTCTACCCCTACCTGGACGATTGGTTGATCAGGGGGAGCTCTCCCGAGCAAGTCCTGGATCATCTGTCCGTCACCTGCCACTCCCTTCACAGGCTGGGCTTCTCCCTCAATTTAAAGAAGTCCCATTTGACACCAACGCAGCGGCTCCAGTACATCGGAGCAGTGCTCGACACGTCCCTGGGGCAGTGTTTTCCTCCTCAGGTCAGGGCTCTTCACATTCAGCAGAGGGTGCACAAGTTTCAGCTTGCCCAGAATCTCCCAGCGTCCGAGTTCTTGAGACTGCTCGGCCTCATGGCATCCTGCATTCTTCTGTTGCCAGAGGCTCATCTGCGGATGAGATCTTTGCAGTGGGCGCTCAAGCTCCAGTGGTCTCAGTCCTCCGGCAGGCTGTCGGACCCTGTTCAGGTGCCGCCCTCGGTAGCCTGGGACCTTCTTTGGTGGGCCGTCGAGGGCAATCTGATGAAGGGGGTCCCATTTTGGCTGCCCTGGCCGCGGGTGACGATCGTGACGGACGCATGCCTCACGGGATGGGGAGCTCATGCCAACGAGCTGACAGTCAGCCATTGTTGGTCTGCGTCGGAGTCCAGACTCCATATCAATCTGTTGGAGCTGAGGGCCGTCAGCCTAGCCCTAAAAGCTTTTCTGCCGACTGTGCGCGGGAAGAGTGTCCTGATTCTGACGGACAACACGGTGGCCATGCACTACCTCAACAAAAAGGGGGGGGGGGCAGGGTCACGTCCGCTCTGCAGGGAGGCGATGCAGCTCGAGGCCTGGGCCATCCAGCAGGAAGTTTCGATCTCGGCAGTTCATCTGGCCGGAGACGACAACGAGACGGCGGACGCTCTGAGCAGGCAGAGCCCGATTTCTCACGAGTGGGAGCTGGCTCAGGAGATTCTCCTGGAGATCTTCGCCCTTTGGGGGTACCCCTCAAGTGGATCTCTTCGCCTCCAGTGTCAACCGGAAGTGCGAAAGGTTTTGCTTGCGGGAATTTCCTCCAAAAGGAGCCTTAGGAGACGCGTTTGTGGTGGAGTGGTCATTCCCACTGCTGTACGCGTTTCCTCCAGTCCCCGTCATCCCGCAAGTGTTGCGGAGGTTACGGAGGTTCGGTTCCCGGATGATCCTCATCCTTTCGGTTCCCGGATGATCCACCAACCTTTCGCACTTCCTCATACATACTGAGGTAGGCAGAAACTGACTAGCATAGAACACTGCATATCTAAAGTAAACATCTACATCATAATCCTATGGAATGCTACCTCACGAGCTGGCAAAGCAGGCACTCTAAATATATTATATCTAAGACATGCCTAACAATGCTAAACATATTAAAGCTATCATATTTCTATCAAGAAAGCACATATATGTTTCCGATGTTTGTTAATCTGCTTAGAATAAAATGCTGTGCATATGGTTCGACATCCAGTGGTAACTGCAGAGTATTGCATCTTGTCTTTCGGGGACCGAAGGGGGACGTCAGCATAGGCGTGTCTGAAACACTATCCCTATTGTGATGTGTGTAGTACCCAAACTCCCTCACGTGCCGAGGTCCCTCAGATAGTTTTTTCCGCCCAGATAACTGGTCGCCCTATAGCGGAGCTCATACTAGAGACATTGTTTATCTTTACCGAATTGTCGGTTTTTTCGCCGTTAAGTCACTTCACCAATAAGAACATCTTCGACGAAGACTACGGGGGAATCGTCTATGGCTGTGGATTTCAGCACCTAAGATCCGGCGACCGGATTGTCCACGTGGTCGGGCCCTCTGGCCGACCTATACAGTAGGGAGAGTGGGGTCGGGGTGGCCATATTGTTTTAGTATGTCTTTCCTCCTTCCCCCTCCTTTCCCTTTTGGTCTGGTCATCCTTCCCTTTTGCTATGGAAAGGACTCCCTTTAGATTTTGCCCTAAGTGTAGGGTCAGATATCCTTGGAAGGACGAGCACAGGGCGTGTAACGCCTTTCTCCCCCTAGAGCACGACGAGAAGCAGTGTGCAGCGTGCAAACTCCTTTGGCCCAAGACCCTTAAGGAGCACCGTGTAAAGCGGTGGGCCGCGTACGGCATGTCACGCGTGGAGCCCACTGCCACACCAGCCGAAAGTGACGGGGGTACTTCGGATGACCAAACGTCCACGTGGATGTTATAGACCTTGAGGCGGACACTTCTAGGTCTGCCACGCCAGTCCCCGACCCTTCCAGGCTCGACTCTGATCTTGCTACAGGGACCACACCTGGCCACAGCGGCGTACAATCGCAACGTAACATTAAGCACACAACCCCTATGCCGATTTCGACGGTTGCGTCGAAAAAGGCGAAAGCGCCAACTGGACCGCTGAAATCTTTGCCGGCTCCCCCGGATCGCTCTGATCCACGGCCTTCCCCGCATTCGCAGCAGCGCATGGCGACTGGCCAAACAAAAAAGACAAAGGGCGCTACTCTTAATCCTACACACATCGAAAGTCGGGAGCCCGACGCTTCGACGAGTTCCAAGCCCTCAATAGGCCCAAAAAATCCGACTAGGCCTCTACCCAGAAACCCGTCCGCTAAACCTCCTGGTGGCACGGACGGTCTTTCTGCTGTCGACAAATCATCGAAGCCTTTGTCTCTCGACGATTCGGAGACTATCCAAAGTAGCATCAGAAGGATCGCAGCGGCGGTGGGTTTTATCCCAGTTCCGCCAAGGATTATGGGTCAATGCGCGGGAAAGTTTTTGGCGGATTATGTTCCCGATTCCGATGGGACTTAAGTAGATAGTCAAGAAGACTCTCTCTGACACCCTTAGAGGTTCCAGTCGACGCCAAAGTGCGGAGAATGTCACTTCTCGCGCCGGCCCGTTCGGGTCCTCTAAATGGACTATAGAAAAGTTTGAAGGTTGAATGGATCGGCTGGAGCGGATCATCGCCTCTTCAGATCATCTGCCCCCGAAAAGAGCACGGGTAGACCCTAACCCTCAAGTTCAAGTAGATCAGTCTCAGGTTTCCCAACAAGAAGACTTGATCCATATGGATACTTATAGCGATATCTATAATGAGGAAGAAGAAGCGTCCTTTCTCGAACTATGAGGAGGATCAAAAGGACACGATAGACAACTGGGAGGAGACCCAGCAGGAAGGTGAAAACCCTTGGACACAACAAGATCAGGACTCTGATATTTTGGTCCTGGATTCTCCTCCATCCACTCCGGCTCGCCAGGCCTCCCCTGTGGATGACCAAATGGCTTTCAACTCCATGTTGAAAAAAGCGGCAGAATTCTTCAAAATTGCCACTCAAGAGGCGGTACCGGAGCAGGATTTCGAGGAGGATATTATTGACGAAAAACCTCCAGCGAGTCAATCCATCCCCCTCCTTAACTTTGTCCGGAGACGGGTAGCTCCATCTTTGGTCACACCTGCTCAGACACGGGCGGTGAACCCGAGAGTCGAAAAACTATTTCGGCCTTCCTCTACCGACCCTCTATATATCAAGCGGCGCGCCATCCCAGACTCACTGGTAGTGACTACCACTCAAAAGAGGGCAGGGGTACGCCTTGCCACGGGAGAATCACCACCGGAAAAGGAGTCTAAAAGGTTGTATGCCCTGGGCAAACGTGTCACGTCAGCAGCTGCATACACCTTTCGGTTTGCTAATAATACTATGCTATTAGCAAGCTATGCTGATGCCCAATGGAATTTGCTCCAAGAAGGCCTCCAGGAGGTTCCTGAACCACCCAGAACAAAGCTTCTCGCCATTGTATCGGAGGGAAATCTGGTTAATCAGAATGTGGTGAAGAACACCCTGGACACTGCAGAAACAGCAGGCAGGTCTCTTGCACAAGGTACTCTTCTAAAAAGACACGCATGGCTGCGCACGTCGAGCTTCAGACCTGAGACCCAGGCCTCTCTCATTAACAAACACATTGAAGAGACTAACCTCTTCGGGAAAGCAGTGGATAAAGTGTTGGAGACGGCCAAGAAGGAGCACGAGACTATTAGGTCTTTGCAACAGATTACACAGAAACCCTCCTCCCAGAGGGGTAATAATTCTCGGCGGTCCTTTCGAGGACAAGCCTGTGCGGGCAGAACAACTACAGCACGGGTAACTTCAACACAAATCAAGCATCCGGAAGCCCTACCTACTACCCCCAAGTGGTCAGAAACGCAGCAAAGGTAGAGGCAGAGGCCCCAATCCCAGAGGAGCCTCAGCCTCGGGTCAGAAATGACCACCAAGTCCAGGTCCCCTCCCATGTCTCCCCGGTCGGGGGGTGATTAACATCTTTCCTCAAGGCATGGGAGGGGATAACTTCAGACCAGTGGGTCTTAAAGACGGTCGCCCACGGTTATTGTGTGGAATTCGCTCAACCTCCACAGTTCAAACCGCCTCGATCACGACGCCTTTCACCGGACCATCTGCAGATCCTCATCCAAGAGGTGGAAGCTCTGCTGGGAAAGGACGCTATAGAAGCTGTTTCGATTATTCAGGTAAACAAAGGTATCTATTCAGTGTACTTCCTTGTACCCAAAAAGGATATCACCATGCGTCCTGTTCTAGACCTGCGCCCAACGAACAAGTTCATAAAGCCCCAAAAGTTTTGCATGGTAACACTACAGGAGGTGATCCCATTGCTGAAACGGGGGGACTTCATGGCAACATTGGATATGGAAGATGCATACTTTCATATTTCAATGTTGCCAGCACACAGAAAATACCTAAGGTTCATGATTCAGGACAAACTCTACCAGTTCAAAGTACTCCCCTTCGGCAACGCCTCAGCGCCAAGGGTGTTTACCAAAGTCCTGGCAGTAACAGCAGGACACCTGCGCAGGCTATCAGTCCCAGTTTACCCTTACTTCGACGACTGGCTCATTAAGGGGGACTCGTTCGACGCTTGTTTTTCGAACACCCAAAAAACAGTAGATGATCTCTTCAGCCTGGGTTTTTCAATCAACGAAAAGAAATCCAGCTTAGTCCCCAGCCAAGTAAAACAATTTCTGGGAGCGCTAATTCGGACGGAAGACGGCCTTGTCTTCCCCTCCAGCGAGAGGGTTCAGAATATGCTCTCTCAGGTTCCTCAATATGTAGCCAGTCGGGAGGTGACGGGACGTAAAGCCATGCGTTTGCTAGGGATGATGGCGTCATGCATATACTTGGTTCCCCACGCTCGGCTGTGCATGCATCCCATGCAAGAGTGGCTCAACAGCCAGTGGTGTCAGTCCAGCGGACAATGGGAAGATCTGTTAGTTGTCTCACCAGCCCTCGTTCTCTCTCTGCAGTGGTGGTCAAGAGAAAAACTCTTGAAGGGGAAGACCTTCAACACCCCTGCAGTGGAAGCCACTCTTACGACATACACATCTCTCACGGGGTGGGGGGCTCACCTGCTACAGCAGACAGCACACAGAGTGTGGTCCCCTCAGGTAGCATCCAATCATATAAATTTACTGGAGCTACTAGCGGTGTTCATAGCATTGAAAGCATTTCAGGGGCAACTGCAAGGGAAGACAGTGCTGATTCTAACCAACGGCACTCCAGCAATGTATTACCTGAACAAACAGGTGGGGCACTCGCTCTGCAGGGCTATCCAAGCTGTCCCAGAACATTTGGATATGGGCTCTCAAACACAAGATGTTTCTGTTGTCCCAACATGTTCTAGGGGAACTCAGTCTTCTGGCAGACGTACTTGGCCGAGATTTTCCTCTGCCAGAAGAATACGAATGGCGGCTGCATGAAAACATTGTGTCCAACGTCTTCGCAGAATGGGGTTTCCCAGAGACCGACCTGTTCGCTACTCAGGAGAACACCCAATGCCAAGACTACGCCTCCAGGTACCCCCAGAACCGATCCAAGGGGAACGGTCTCTGGATAACTTGGTCAGGGAAATTTGTCTACGCTCACCCCCCCACCCTCCAACTCCCCTTCTCAACAAGATAGCGCACAAGATGCACCAGGAACCAGTTACCATGATACTGGTGGCCCCCATGTGGGCCTGCCAACCCTGGATCGCTCACCTGATGGAGATGTCCCTCTCCCCACCAGTCAAACTGCCCTGCCCGTACAACATGTCTCAGGACAGAGGAGAGACCCTCCACCCATGCCCACAAACTCTGAACTTAGCAGCCTGGCTCCTGAGATCATAGAGTTTGGACACCTGCAACTCCCTCCAAGATGCATGGACATACTCAGGGAAGCGAGAAAGTCTAATACACATTATTGCTATGCCAGCAAATGGAAACGGTTTGTCATCTAGTGCAATTCCAATGGCGTCAATCCCATCGATTGCTCACCCTCACACATTGTGTTGTATCTAACCCATCTGTTGGACACTGGGTTAGTCTTCAACTCCCCAAAGGTTCATCTGGCTGCGCTGTCAGCCTACACCACATCACAGCAAAAAGTATTGTGGTGGAAGATACCAGTAATTAAAGCCTTTATGGAAGAGGTTAAGAGGATTTATCCTCCCATCTCTCATCCAGCCCCTGGGTGGGATCTGAATGTGGTTTTGACCAGGCTCATGGGAGCTCCCTTTGAGCCTTTTCATAAAGCAAGTCTGAAAGATCTGACTTATAAAACAGCCTTCCTAGTGACTATCACTTCTATCAGAACGGTTAGCGAACTACAGGCTTTTTCTGTTTTAGACCCCTTTGTTACAGTCCACAAAGATAAGGTAGTTCTGCGCACACACCCCAGGTTTGCGCCAAAATTTATTTCAAAGTTCCATGTGAACCAGTCAATCGAACTACCCACGTTCTTCCAGAAACCTACTAACCTGGCCGAAAGAAGCTTTCAGACACTAGACGTGCGCAGGGCAGTCATGTTTTACATTCAAAGAACTAAACCACTGAGGAAGACTAAATAATTCTTTGTTTCAGTGGCAGCTGGTAGAGAAGGGGATCCTGTCTCTAAATCAGCAATCTCAAGGTAGATTGTCAAATGCATCA
Organism: Ambystoma mexicanum; assembly: GCF_040938575.1. Taxonomy (NCBI): domain Eukaryota; kingdom Metazoa; phylum Chordata; class Amphibia; order Caudata; family Ambystomatidae; genus Ambystoma; species Ambystoma mexicanum. The sequence continues at coordinate 1,382,457,398 of NC_090929.1, read as the reverse complement.
CACTATGTTACATTCTTGCAAAGAGAGAACTGCTCTTCAAGCCTAGGCATCCATAGCATTCATTGCAAATGTTCCCCTAGAGTCCATTTGCAAAGCGGCAACCTGGAGTTCTGTACACACCTTTACAAAACACTATTGCCTAGACTCTCATTCTAGGTCTGATTCTCAGGTGGGACAAGCAGTACTAAGACATCTTTTCTCTACTGTTCCTTCTCACAACCCACCTCCAACTCCGGGTACTGCTCGCTAGTCTATGCACAGCATGTGATTCTAAGCAGATTAACAAGCATCAGAAGACATGCATTACTTACCGTAAAAGCATTTCTGATGATTGTATCTGCTTAGATTCACATGTGCCCTCCCTGCCTCCATGCTCGTGGTGGAAGGAACATAGACGTCTTACTACTTTCTCTCTTTATGTACTCACTCACTACAGCCTTGGGCTCCCTCATGGCAGAAAAAATACAATCGGAGGGACCTCGGCGCGTGAGGGATTTTGGGTACTACACACGTCACGATAGGGATAGTGTTACAGACACGTCTATGCCGACGTCCCCTTTCGGTCCCCGAAAGACAAGATGCAATACTCCGCGGTTACCACTGGATGTCGGACCATATGCACAGCACGTGAATCTAAGCAGATACAATCATCAGAAATGCTTTTACGGTAAGTAATGCATGTCATATACATATAATCAAATGACATTTATGACTAGATCATAAAAGATGAACATACACAACTATAACACATCTCCCTCCTTTCTTCACTCAACCACTACATTCAAATCCTCCTCACCAGGGCAACGCGATTTATGTTCCATACTTGCCTTCCGACTACACGAATCGCTCCACGCAACACAGCTATCACTTACACAGGATCAGAATAAAGAACCTCTCCTTTTTTTTTTTAGAACCCCTTTCTTTATCCTCACCATATCTCCACATTTTATTCTCAATTTCTTTTTTCCTCTCCTGGCATTTTCTCACGCAACCCATTCCTCTTTCTTCCTTTTCAACTCTCTTTTCACTCCATCCGCCACATAATCACCCTCCCTACTCCTTCCCAGCCATGGTGGACTAACAGTAGTATTGGGTTTACGCCCTCTCATAAGCTCAAATTGAGTTATTCCTGTGACAGAGTGGGGAGACATAAACAGACCAAACAATCTGTCTTGAATGGCGACTTTCTTAACACACCCCAATTAATTCGCCATTCGAATACTCTCCATGATATATCTGTTCATCCTTTCTACAGACCCGTTCGACTCTGGCTGATATAAAGACGTCTTTTTGTGGTTGATTCCACACTCTTTCAAATATCTCCCAAAACATCCACTAGAAAATTGGGGGCCATTGTCCGTGAGGATACCTTCTGGCACCTCTTCCCTAGCAAATACCTGTTGTAACTCCTTCACCATGGCTTCACTGGATATCTCTCTCTTATCACACTAACCTCACACCAACGTGAAACTAAATCTATTATCACAACCACAAACTTTCCTCTTCCATAGCCTAGATCAACCGGCCCCAGAATGTGCATGGCAAGATCTCTCCAAACACTACTTGGCACATCTACTTCTACAAACGGTTGTTGCCTTGCAACCTCTCCTTTCCCAACCTTACTACACATGGAACACTCCTGCAACCTTCTTTCTATGTCCCTATCAAAACCAGGCTACGAGTAATCATTCCCCAGAACACCCTTTGTTTTGGTAACCCCTATGTGATCCATATGCGAGTAAATCAACGACTATTCCACAACAATCTAGGCACAACAGCACATTTCCACCTGAATAAAATGCCATCCACAGTACTAAATTCATTCCTGACTTCCCAAAATGGTTCAGTGCCTGGATCCCCATCAGCCTTCCTGGGCCACACACCCGATTCCACATACGTTTTGACCCACGTTAAACACTCATCTTTAGCAGTCTCCTCCAACCACTCTTTCTTAGATACAATTCCATCAGAATTTACAAAAACCATGTCCATCTCCGCATTCTCACTACCCATATCAGATTCAACCTTCCTTCTCAACCTAGACAAACAATCCGCTAAAATATTTTCTTTTCCTGGTATCACCTTGACATCATATGCATGACATTTCATGCGGGTAATCCATCCCGCAACTCTTCTGGATACTTTATCCAATCCTTTGTTTTCCAGAAGTTCTTTTAAAGGCTTATGATCCATACGTAACACGAAGCATGAGCCCCAAATAAAGTTCCTAAACTTCTCCATTGCCCAATAACAGGCCAATGCTGCTTTTTCCAGTACAGAGTAACGACACGCCGCACCTTTCAGACCACGCAATGCATGCGCAATAATGTGTTCCTTTCCTTTCTCATCCAACTGAGATAACACTGCTCCAATTCCCACTTCAGATGCATCTTCTGTGACTATACTCTGACAACGTGTATCAAAATGCCCTAGCGGCTGAGCCAAATCAATCTCCTTCAACCTTTCAAACTCCTCACACTTCTGTGACCACACAAACTCACAACCCTTCTTAAGTAATTTTCTCAATTCAACCACCTTGCTGGAATAATTGCGCACACATTTTTGATAAAACTCAGTCATTCCCAAAAATGACCTCAATTGTGACTTGTCCTCTGGGCTTTTGATATCTTTCATGGCACTCACCAGACTTTCTTTTGGTCTTACCCCAACAGATATTACTTTGAGTCCTAAGTATTCAACTTTTTCAACTCCAATTTTACACTTCTTTTCTCGCAACACAATACCACTCCTCTCAAATATCTTAAGCACTCTATCCAGGATGTGGTCATGCTCCTCCACGTTTTTCCCCACACACCAAGACATCATCCTGCAACCAATATACACCTCTAATATGTCCTACTAACCTATCCATGATCTTCTGAAACACCGCTGAAGCGGACACCAGACCAAATGGCATACGCTTGAACTAGAAAACTCCCTCATGGGTGACAAATGCTGTCAACTTCTGGCAACGCTCCTCCAGTTCCAACTGGTGGTACGCGGAAGCCATGTCTAATTTGGAAAATATTTTCGCCTGGGCAATTCTTGTCAACATTTCTGACATATTTGGGAGGGGATGTCGATCTACCATAATACATTTATTTAGTTGACGTAAATCTACACACAGAGTTCTCCAGAACTCTTCTTGACAACAACTAAAGGCGAGACCCAATCCACATCTCCTGCTCTCTCAATAACACCCGATGACAAAAGTTTGGTAAGTCCCATCCTCATCGTCAATGTTAAGTATATAACTCCGGAATGCAGATAAGAGTAATTGTACTCTTTATTTAAGATTATTTCTAAAATAAAGACCCCCAGCAATAACAGCACCTTCACATACTGAGGTAGGCAGCAACTTACTAGCATAGAACACTGCATATCTAAAGTAAACATATACATCATAATTCTATGGAATGCTACCTCATGAGCTGGCAAAGCAGGCACTCTAAATATATTATATCTAAGGCATGCCTAACGGTGCTAAACATATTAAAGCTATCATATATCTATCAAGAAAGCACATATATGTATATACATATAATCAAATGACATTTATGACTAGATCATAAAAGATAAACATTTAACTCTTTAAAGTAACATGTAATCCTTTAACGACACAACTATAACACTTTCTACTCTCTAGACCATTTTGGAGAAGAAATTCATCGAGTCCAAGGCATACGGGAGGGACTCCGTGTCATGACCCTTGCCCGTGGCCATCACTGGCGAGTCAGCCTTCAAGTTAGGGCCAGGTGAAAGGCCTTAAAACCTCATCCAGGACTCTCTTGGAGTCAGTCCTGGCGCCTTTGGCGCCAGGCTCATATCCATCATGAAGACCAACATTAGAATGGGACTATTTACTTGGGACTATTTAACTTGGGGGGGGGGGGGTTCAGCCAACATGGGGGCACACACATAGCTCAGTTACAAGGAACTGAGCTATGCGGTTTAGTCTTTTGGGTGTGGCAGGCCTGGGACTATTTTACCTGGACTACTTCACCTGAAACTATTTAAACCGCACCCAAACAGCAGAACATGCTTTGCGTTATTCTGCTGTGGGCAGCGTAACGCTCACCGTGTCCAGTTCTTTGAGACCAGCTTAACAGAAACCAAGGACCTGCAGAGAGAGAAAAAACACTACGAAACTTACCTGGAACAGTATCCTGTCTTCAATCCATCGCCGACTTCAGTTCCACTCACCTGAAGGTACAAACTCCATCATCTGGCACCGCATGCGTCCTGGATTACCATAACCTGGAAAGAGGACAAAGAAAGACAGCATTAGTAAGCATTTACTCATGTTTCCTCCCGAATGAAGAAAGCCACACAATTCTTACCTGGGTAGTCATCTCCTGGTCAGTATCATTGCTAGAACATTACGGCGCTCGGCGAGGAACATCGCAACCTTCAAGGAGAGAAAAGACACAGGTTAGCAATGTAAAAGGCGAAACAGCGTCGCGCATCGCGCATTACTCACCAGACAGCATCGCGCACACCACGCTTTCGCCTACCAGTCCATGTTTATCTTCAAACTGCATGACAACACCAAAATACCTTTCCATACCTAAAAGGAAAGAAGCAAGGCATTATTATTCGAACTAAGACGAACATAAGAACTGTATATAAAGACTGTAAAGCAGCAAACCTACAGAGTCGCAGCAGGCCTGGATTCCCACAGGGGGGCTTGCACCAGTGAAGTAACTTGGTCGCTGCTCGCCCCCACATCTACGCGCCCCTGCCACGAGGAGCAGGACGGAGAATCCACCTTTTACAATATTAAGGTGAGGAGAGGGCCCAAGGGGGAGGAAGGAGTTGAGGCCAAGGGAGGTGGGAAAACATAAAGACAATCTGGTATTGAATCCAGCTCCTATATTGCAGACCCATCTTTAACCAGAGGCCTTACCAAGGGACCGGGAGAGGGTTTGAGAGTGGAAATCACTCCCACTTCTGCTACCTCAGCAACCACCTCAACCCCCAACGGACATTTCGGTGGACATTCTCCAGGCACTCCACACCTTGTGTTCAGAGATTCGGACGAGGATACCCCTTCCGCCGACGGAAGATCCTGCAGCACCGAAGATCCTGCGGCACCGGGGCCATCAGGTGTGCCCCCTACCAATAAGAGGAGAGTTCACCCTCCACCGCCTTTTCACCCGTCACCCCCCCCTCCTCTCCACCGAGGGAGGATATGGACCTGGACACGGCAGCAACGGGAACGGACACGGACGACGCCGGCGGGTTAGGAGACCTCCCGTCTCCGCCGCCCAGAGCCTCCTTGCCCGACGAGATAGGCTCTTTTCATGCCATGATCTCAAGGGCCTCGGACCTGTTTCAGCTGACACCTGCGGAAAAGACGAAAGATGGTTTCCTGTACCAATGCCGTGAGGCAAAGAGGAAGACCGTGCTGTCGATTCCTCTGTTGGATGACATTTGGGTGGAGTGACTGTCCCTTATGAAGAACCTGTCCTCTGCCCCGGCAAAGAGGGACAGGTACGAAAAGAAGTACAGGATGCCAGACTCTGCACCCAAGTGTTTGAGGTCCCAGCCTTCCCCGGATTCAGTAGTCTCGGCGGCGGCGAGGAAGAAATCCTCTGGCTCTGCTGCGTCAATGACCTCCTCTCCCCCGGACAGCGAGGGGAAGAAGTTGGACGCCATGGGACGACGAGTCATCACATCGTCAGCGATGACCATCAAGGTGGCCAACGCCCTCGCCATCATGGCGCGCTACGACAGGGAGCTCTGGTTTAAAATCGCTCACCTCCTGGACTTCCTTACCGATGACAAGAGACGGAAGCGTTGGAGATCCTGCAGGAGGGCGAGTTGGCATCGGACCATGCCATTACAGTGGCCACGGACATTGGAGATGCAGGATTCCGCCAAATGGGCAACAACATTTGCCTTCGTCAGCGGGGATGGTTGAAGGCCACCAACGTTCGCCAGGAGGTGCAGTTGAGGGTATTGGACATGCCCTTTGACTGGGATAATTTGTTCTGAAAGACCGTGGACGAGTCCCTTCAGGTCATCAAGGCAGATACCGAGACGGCTCGTGCCTTGGGCATGCTTCAGCAGTGACGGCCATCCTTTGGGACCTCCTGAGGAAAATCCCAAGGTTCCTTCAAGGGCTTCGGCGGAAGCTCATCGTCCTACGGTCAACCGTCCCGTTCTTCGGCCCAGGAGGCCTACAGGGGCTGCAGCAAGTCGAGAGGAGGTTGCGTCGTCGCCATGGTCCCCAAGGTGGCGCCTCCACGGCGAAGCAAGATTGAACTGGCTGTGACGTCGGGCCCCCACCCACGCACCCCGGTGGGAGGCCGGTTGGCAAACTTTGTCAGCGTGTGGAAGTCCATCTCCACCGACGGTAGGATGCTTGATGCTCTGGTCCACGTACACACCCTGGAATTCCCACAAAAGTGTCCTTGCATACCACCAGTTGCCAGGCAGGAAAACCACGGCCCTCAGCTTCTGCTGGAGGTGAGGGCCATGCTGAAGAAGGGCGCGATAGAGCTCGCCCCAAAGAGGCTCCGGGGCTCCAGAGTGTACTCTCAGTACTTCCTCGTCAGGAAGAAGACAGTCGGTTGGAGGCCCATCCTAGACCTCTGCCATCTGAACAAGTACATCAGATCCCAGAAGTTTCGGATGGTCACCCTTCAGCACGTGCTAGGATAGCTGGAAGAAGGGGATTTCCTATCGTTGCTGGACTTGGAGGATGCCTACTTTCATATCCCCATTCACAAGTGACACCACAAGTTTCTCTGTTTCTCTGTATGGTTCAAGGGCAACATTATGAGTTCAATGCCCTTCCCTTCGGATTGGATTCAGCACCAGAGGTTTTCACCAAGTGCCTGGTGCCAGTGGCGGCGCATCTGCGTCTACGAGGGATCCACGTTTACCGCTACCTGGACGACTGGCTCATCCACACGAAATCGAGGGAGACCGCTGTCGCACACATGGCGGAAATCGTCCAGCTGCTGACAGAGTTGGGGTTCTTGTGAACTATGTGAAATCTTGTTTGGTGCCATTGCAAGACGCACTGTTTCTGGTGTCTTGACTCAACACGGTGTCATGCCTGGCATCTCCATCGGAAGAGAGGATAGCGGCCATCCTGTGCAAGGTGCAACGTCTGTTGCCCCTGAAGATCGCAAGGGTGAGGTCCATCAAGTCCCTCGGCATGATGTCGTCATGCATATACCTCCTTCGGCTGTGCAGGCTGCGGATGCGTCCACTGCAAGAGTTCCTTGGCGCCCATTGGATCCAGGTATCGGGAAGCTTCGAGGACAAGATCTCTCCCGATGAGAATTTCCGTCGAGCGATATGGGGTGGGGAGTCCGCGCGCATCTGTCGGTGGGCTCGGATTTCCAAACCCCACCCAATCAGGAGACGGTCACGACGGACGCCTCCCTGGAATGATGGGGCGCGCCCACCATAAGTCTCCACGGAAGAGGCCTGTGGCTATCGGAGTAGAAGTCGTTGCATATCAACATACTGGGGCTACGGGCAGTGTTTTGGGCCCTCAAGTCTTTCCTTCCGTCCCTCAAGGGCAAGGTGATACGGGTCTTCATGGACAACACCACCACGATGGTCTACATCCGGAAGCAGGGGGGCACGAAATCCCCAGAACTCTCCAGAGAGGCGCAGGACCTATGGCACTGGGCCGTTGCCCAGGGGATGTTCCTTGTCCCGTTTCATCTGGCAGGAGTGAAGAACACTGTCGCCGATTCCCTCAGCAGGGAGCTGCGCTCGTGCCACGAGTGGGAGCTTCGGCAGGACCAAGTGGATCTTCTGTTCCGACGATAGGGCAATCCCCACATCGTTCTGTTTGCAACGGCATCGAACACCAAGTGCCGGAGGTTCGCCAGCAGGTATCCCCAGCCTGGGAGCATGGGGGACGCCCTCTCATTCCCCTGGGACGGTCTGTTTCTGTATGCGTTACCTCCGTTGCCGTTGCTTCTGCGACTAGTCAATCAACTCAGAGGGCCCCAGTGCAGGATGATCCTCGTCACACCGGCGTGGCCGTGACAGATATGGTACCTGGACCTTCTGGACTTGTCAGCGTCCCCTCCAGTTAAGCTTCCGGCGGTCGCGGATCTCGCCAGAGAAGGAGGAGCGATCCTGCATCACGACCCAGGGTCGCTGATCTTGCAGGCCTGGCTCCTGCAGCGCTAGAGTTTGGAGGATACGATATCCCGGTGGACAGCAAGGAGGTGCTTGCCAAGGCCAGGGCTTCGTCTACACTGAAATGCTACGGACATAAGTGGAAGAGGTTCGCAGTCTGGTGCCGTGCACAAAAGATCGATCCTCTACTGTCACTGGCCAAAGCAGGGCGGGCGCATGCTTCCATTAAGGTTCATCTGGCAACTATCTCTCGCTACACCAGAACTCCGGGGTGGTCGTCGCTGTGGTCACACCGCCTGGTCAAGGAGTTCATCAAAGGACTTTTCCGTTCATTCCTGCCAAGAAGGCTCGGCCCCGTCGTGGGAGCTCAGTGTGGTACTGACTAGGCTCATGAGTCCACCGTTCGAACCTATGCATTCGGCACCATTGAAATTCTTATCGTGGAAGAGGGCGTATCTTGTGGCCATCACCTCGGCATGACGAGTGGGAGAGATCCAGGCCCTCTCTTGTAAACCCGACAACGGGGAATATTCATGAGCATGTGAATCCATGCCAAACCCATGCTGGAGAACAACAGTTACAGGTAAGTAACTTGTTCCTTAGTGTGTGTGTGGGTGTTGCAAGTATTTTATTGTGGTACTTCCCACGTAATGCCCAAATTTACGCTTGTTGTTCTCCATTCCACGTGTTCCGCCCATTTTTTAGGTGACCGTGCAAGACGGTATGCGCCTTCGCTGGGAGTTTTCGCGCAAGGCGTTTCTGGTGTTGCAGTGACGTGTTGGACCCTCAGGGATACGGTGCAAGTCGCGGATAAGCCCTGCGCAGTGTGCTTCATGAATCGGCAAACTGGCAATTTAATTCCATGAATCGGGCCCTAAGTATCCTATGCTTACCCTTTGCCACATATACATACCCTCTTCACGAACATATCGAGCATTGCTTGAAACCACTGGGTGTATGTTGGCAGGCCACATCTTTCCACATAAAACAATGTGGTTCCTAATGTCCTTTGACAACATAAAACAAGCACTGGCAATGCCAACAGTTTGGGCTTTTGTGTAGTTATGGGAAAGGCACTTGCTAGGCACAGCTGCACTAATATTAACCTGGTCATTGATGGTAGCAGCGGCAAAACTGTGTGCAGTTGGCCACTGCTTGTTTATAACAGGACTTCAGTGAAGGACACGTGTAGTACTTATAAATCGAGTGTCTGAAGGCAGACCTGGTTAAACAATTGTATTACACCAGTAGCGCGTTTACAACTCCAATTAAGTCATTAACTTGCTGCAGACTGCTTTGAAAAAACACTGGCAGGCACTTCGAGTGCAAGACTTGATGGAAAGGATTGATTATAGCGAGCTCAAAGCATTCCCATGAGACAGTGCTTTGGACAGGAAGGGGCAATAAGTGGGTGGGAATGGTTGAAGGGATTAGTATGGCAATGGACAGGCAATGGGTGGGAAAATAACCAAACACCACCTACAAACATTGTATCCAGCCTCATATGCAATTTCTTTCTATCTGTACTCTAATGCTATAGTTTTGGTTAATAGCCCAAGGCAAAAATGAGGATTAAGTTGTTGTAGCCCCCCACTACCCATGTATCCCTTTCAAACAGAACAGTTAACTTCTCATTATATTGACCAGCATAATCACATCTCCCTTTGTCTAAGAAACATGGAATTTATTTATTCTGAAAGTTGGTTACAGTTATCAAACATATGAATCAAATATGTCCCGTGTTGTTAGCATCAAAGAGTTGAACTATACTTCTAAATGAAAGGCTAGGCTGCAGAAAATAAATGTTGGTAATATCACCTAATGTTTGGGACTATAAAACAGGTGAGGCTTATATATATTAGCCAGGGAAGTGCCAGTAACAGATAATCTCAAAAGTAAAGGTGGTTGCACTATTTATCTAATAGTGTTGATACAGATTGAGAACATTTTCAATAAGAAGGTGAAACCACAGATCTTCTAGTAGCTGTGATGCCTAAAGATTTCCAAATGCGATAGGATCAGGCATGTACAAACATTTAGAAATGCTCGAATTCACTTACTGTTTAAAAAAAACTCTGCATTTGCCAATAATGAAAACATTATTTTGTTGAGGTAAATGCAGAAAAGAAACTACTCACGGGGTACCATGGTGGTGATCATCTCCTGGTGAAAAGAGGACATAAAATGTTCTGTTTCTGTAGCAAAATGGTTATTGAGATTGAATGAATAGCTCAAACATCTAAAAAGAGCCCTGGACTGAGGGAAAGAGCTCTAGTGCTTAAGAGGCTATATTACATGCACACGAATGGTGACCAGTGTCGATCTGTGACCAATGTATCCCCTTATTGATTAAACAAAATTAACGAGGTGCAGGAAAATGCTCTATAATTTAGAAAATCTTTTCCAGGCTTTTGTGGTTAGCACATCATTGTATCTGGTGTGAATATAAAAATGTTTTGCTAACAGATGTTTGTTTGCTTTTTTAAATTAGGGTTTGCCTGGGCTACTGACTTGTCCACTGATCTGGAATGCCAGCTTTCAGTTAGCTGCAGATGCTATGAAGCAGCTAATGAAATCCTGCTCTTCAGTCATTTAAAGAATCAACATCAAGAGCAGCATACACAAGTGCTGAAAAGACTTGGTAATATTCGAAATGAAATTGGAGTATTTTTCATGAATCAGGCTGCTGCCATACAGACAGAAAGAACAGGTTGGTATCGGTTGTATTACCACTACACTAATGAAAACATTGGGATGACTGATCAAATTGAGGGAAAATGGACTGGCTTAAATTGTCACCTGTAGTAACAGATTGGTAAGAATCATAGATCAGAGTTGAGTTGTTCAGTCTAAAGAGGTGTGGGTGATCAGCAAATCACATGAAACAGAAAAGTCCAAACAGTTATAATTTGGATAAATGCCTATCTGGTTTAGCTATAACAGACAGAAAGAACAGGTTGGTATCGGTTGTATTACCACTACACTAATGAAAACATTGGGATGACTGATCAAATTGAGGGAAAATGGACTGGCTTAAATTGTCACCTGTAGTAGCAGATTGGTAAGAATCATAGATCAGAGTTGAGTTGTTCAGTCTAAAGAGGTGTGGGTGTTCAGCAAATCACATGAAACAGAAAAGTCCAAACAGTTATAATTTGGATAAATGCCTATCTGGTTTAGCTATAACCCAAGTGGAAAGTCCTCTGTTGGACAAACCTAAGTTAATTGTGTACGGGTGGTGAACTATTAAAGTATCGGGGTCCTCTTACTCCTTAGGGTACTGGCCTAACGAGATTCCCTAAACTTACCACAGTCTAAGAACTACGGCACCACACCACTTCTTTGCCACGCTTCCCTTCACAGGGACTTTGCACTAAGCCCTCTATTTGTAATCAATTTAGGAGGATAGTTCCTGTCCCATTTCTTGATCTGGAGTTATAGGGCCACGGTTCACTAGTAGGGGATATTGTACCCTTTTCACAATGGGATATGGTGACCATCCCATCTGTGAGCAGGAGTCTCCATTTCAGGCTCTAAGTGGGGCCAACTTCTTGAACGCTGCCTCAGTCCTTGCCACAGCTGTTGGGTCTGCTTCCCTAGGTGACCGACGACATTGAAGAGCTTCCTCCCAGCAGGTGTTAGATTCAGTCTCAGACTTTACAGTATGGTGTGCGGGCCTTTGGGTTCAGTGGCTCTTTTGGGACTGCTCCTACTGTTCTCTTGGCTGCTTTATTAATGTCTTCTTCTGGCTCTCCTAGGCCTTCACCTACTGTAATGTTCTCAGAACCTGTTTTTATAGCCATGACTCAATACTGTTTTTTTTTTTTTTGTTCCATGTCAGGGAGTTCGGTTTGCCTTCTGTATGTTTTCCTTGGGACCTTTGTTTTGGCTTATTGTTTTCACCACTTGTTTGACCTGCCATGTGGTTCTGTCAGTGATTCTCCAAGCTTTCTAATGACCCCTGATGACCATTTTGATGTCAGACGGAAGTGCTGCCTTGCTGTCGGCTCTGTGCTTCTCTGGATTTTCCAGCTAGGGCTCACAGGATTTGCTCTCTGTCCTTATTCACGACATCTTCATAGACCCTGTACTCTTCATTGCAGGTAGGGTTCATGGGACTTCTTGTTGGGGATACAATCTTGCAAGCAGTGACACGTGAGTTCTGCCAGCAACACTTCTTCCTTTGTTGTCCTCTTTGCCATTGGGATCTGCAAGCAAAAGGGGTCAGCAGGAGGGATGTTTCATCAGGACCCTTCTGAAAAATCCAGTCAGGCCCATTAGGCCATCACATTCTCCGTGTACTTTGGTTCCCTTAAGGCAATGTAACATATCTATGCCAAAAGCTTAATGGACTCCTACATGGGATAGTCTGTCCTTGTACTTTCATATAGGAATGAGCGCCTTGATTTCCTCACCATTTTCTTGGAGTGTGTGGGACAAAACGCATGCCACTACTCATGGTCGTCTTCTCTGATGTTCCTCCTTCTGGTCTCCCTTGATCCAGCAAAGGAGGCAGGAAAGAGTGCATGCTGTCTGAAAATGTTACCTTTTTAGAAGGTGACTGGTTCACTCCAGCTGTCTCATTGCAGAGAAAAGTCTTGGGGGCGTACGATTCATCATTTTATGCACATAAACGCTGTCCCCAACAATCCTAAATTGTTACAAATTCTGTATAGTTACAAGTGTTAGCCTTATCCCCTGAGTTATCGCCTCACATTTGAGAGAAACGGTAATCAAATCAGGGAAAGTCTGGTCCCTCAATTAAAGGTTCTAGCAACTTGGATATGATTGCTGCCTTTACAGGAATCACTGAGTCCTTTACTCAGATCATTACCCTTTGAGTAGAACCCATGGACCCTGTATAGAAACAAAGTATTTACAGTTTCCTCCATTAGGACTTGGAATACTAGGTATACCTGCACAGCCCTCCTTTTGCTCCCTGAGTCCAATAGGGCATCTGTGGTCTGACTTGCCAGTGATACTAGGATCTTGTAGTCTTTCTTGGAACCTCTTGGCGCGCATCTGGGCATGATATTTCTTTTTCAGTTTAGGTGTATTCCTCCGCCTTTCAGATCTTCTCGTTGTACCGCCAGGTCACAATTAAGAGCCCACATCAGCCATTAGTTTTCAGGGAACTTTCTTCACAGTTCAGTGGTGTCACTGCTCTCCAGATGGGAGCCACTTTGGTATCATGTGCGAGGACATCAAGGGGAGGAACTACCCTCCTGGGGAAAATGACGTGAGTCCGGGACACAGCCCTTTTAAGCCGCGACTCCAGAAGGTAAAAACAACCCCCAAAACCTTCTCTACCTATGATGCAGTCTGAAACCATCTGTTCTTGTAAACTGTCAGACAATCTTGCTGTGATGAGTACAGGGAGAAAGAAGATTGCAAGCAAGGTACCATCAAGTAGAATGAGTGCTCGACCAGCTGTTGTCAAGCGAATTGACGGTATGCTGGGGCAGTCCCCGCTATTTAAACTAAACAGTAAAGAAGGACTTTGTTCTGGTCTGAATCCGGGAGGAGAGCCCGACGAGGAAGACTCTGTTGAGAAGCCCTAGAGTTTGAAACAGGGCGACGTGAGCGAAGCAGTTCTCCAGAGTAGCACATAAGAACAGTGGGACGCCTTGGAGTGGAAAAATTGAGAGGTGATGGCGTGAGCTGTAGTGGGTGGACCGTGCGGTTGACGAACTGTGCCAAAGCCGCCTCTTCCGGCCTACCACGTAGTCGCATAGGAGAATCTGTGGGGAGCATGAGAAATTGTGGTGGTGGCGTGACCTATAACATGTGGACCGTACAGTACGTGAGCCGAGTCAGCCTACATTACCTGCCCGCAGAGACAAGCAGGCTTATGAAGAGAAGAAGAAGGCAGAAGAATGATCCCATGACCCCTGGCATAACCAGTGAAGCATTCCCAGAGAGAAGGTAACTGTTACGCTCACCTGGCTCCCACAGGGGCGTCAGTCGGACCCGGACTGCTGTGGCCTCCACCAACGTGATGCGTAGTGCAGAGATGACAGACTGGACTGGCCCTCCTAATCTCATCTGCTTGACCCGTAGAAGTATTCTCCTGCAAGTGGAGAGAGGAATTTAGCCACCCGTGGATTCTAGTGATGGCACCTCCCCACTAATCACCTCTGAAATCCCCTTCCAGTACTCTCACCTTATATTCTTGAAAGATGAGCTCTCCATCCTGCGTGGATTGCAGGGGCGCGTAGATACCAGTTGCTTCACTGGTTCGAAGGCGTTGGGAGAGATCCGGACGAGAATTGACTCTGAGGTTCCTGGCGAAGACCAGTAAGTATAAAGTTCATAGAGTTCAATATGTCCGACGTTCACTCTTGTCCCATTCCTTTCTTATCTTGCAGTTGAGTTCGAGAAAAGATGGTCCCGTGGCCGCTGATGGCGTTCAGGTAAGAGTCTGTATTACCCGATGCTGTCCGGTAAATGATGCATGCATTTAACGTGTTGTTTTCTCTCCGTTTTCAGATGCGGCGTATGAAGAAGTGGAGAGTTAAAGAATAATGCCTCCGGTGGTAAATCAGGTAAGTCTATGGTGGTAAGAGCGATTGTATTTGTTGGCACTCTCGGCTCACCTTGTTATTTCTTTTGTCCCCAGATGCCGGAGTCCGGCAAAGAAATGATGGAGGCAGCACCGAATCGAAAGATTCTATGAGGACTGGTGAGTATGGTGCGGTGCTGCAGCTGGCCATGCGACGCGTGCAGAAATAATCTCCTTTCCAGGTGCGGAGACGTGATGGTTCCGGAATCAGGTGAGAAACTGGAATAAAGTTTGTTTTCTAACCTTGCCTCTTCTTTCCTCTTTCTCTAGGAGCTCCGGATTCAGGACGGACGTGGCCGAGGACTGGATGCTAACTTGCAGGCACGGTGAGCGTTACGCTGCTGAATGCAGAATAACTCAAAGCGTGTGCTGCTGTTCGGGCGTGGTTTAATTAGCCTCAAAAGTAGTCCCAGGTAAGAAGTCCCTAGAACCACACCCGAGTAGAAAATAGTCCCTGTAGTAAAATAGTCCCCTCCAGGCCCCACGTTGGCTTGGATTCATTTGCAGCATGGTCTGCCTGAGGTAAGTAATGACTATGAGCCTGGCGCCTAAGGTGCCAGGACTGAACCCAGACAGCCCCTAGCCGGGGCTGCTGAGTTTTTAATAAATGTCTGGATGCCTGCTTCCGGGGCTGATGGGCTTAGTCCAGATGCCCGGCTGTAGGCATCATGACAGTAACAGGGATCGAAATACATTCGGTAGAGAGCTGGGAAAGTGAGAGACTGGAAATCGTGAAGAAGTAGAACAAGAGGAAGTAGTGGGAAACATTGGGGAGTAATTCTCTGACCGGTTCCACAAGACTGCGGTGCTGTAAAGCCAAGGACGACTTTGGGAGCCTCTTCATCCTCTCAGTGGGGGCAAGTTGAAGAAAGTGAAGGAAGACCTTCGAGGAGTTTTTGAAGAAGTAAAAATTGAAATAGCCCAGAAGAGGCTTACAAAGAATGGCAACCAAGCTAGGAGAAGGGAGTCATTTTCCTAGACCCAATGGAGTATTGTGGAACTTCGTTTTTTCTTTCGAGAACGTCAGAAAAGTTTGCAGAGGTTGAGACAGCTACAACCTGAAAAACTCATACCCAGGAGAAGGGAGTCATTCTCCTGGGCTACAAGAGAGAACTTTTCGTAGAAGAATTGGTGTTTAAGTGGTAGGGATAGAATAAAAGTTTGGACTAGGACAGTGAATTTTTGATTTGGACTACATGGACTTCCTGACTGCCCGAGTTTGTTTGTTTGAGGTCGGGAAACCACCTTTAGTTATGGTTAGATAGGTTTTTTTGGTTATTGATAAAAGTTTATAGCAATCACTATGCCACTTAGACTGCCAGGAGTCGGATCCAGCCCAACTGACTATGAGAGCCTCCAACCCTGCAGTAGCAACTCTAGAGTCCATTGGATTTGACCTATGTAGTAATCAAGACGTGGTAGTCTAGGTGGGGGAACGTCAACTAATACCCACAAGGTTGGGGGGCGTGGCTTGCCAGCCATGGAATAGGCTGTGATTCCTGTGGGCTCCGAGATCCGGCGACTTGATCCGACGCAAAACGCATATTTATTTGACCAACAGCAGCTTTAAAACTCACGAAAAGGCGTGGGAAGGCACGGAGCAGAGCACGAGCGGGCTGGCTGCACGTTCACAGCTGTGGAACAGTCACATTGATACTCTGTATCTCGGAAGCTGGCCGTGAAAATGACATCAAAATGGCGGTGGCCGAGAACAAAGGGACTCTGAGGGGCGCACCCTTGTAAAGGCAGAGCTACCTTCGGTGGATGGTTGTAGTGGCGGATCGCTGGCACAGGGGAACAGGTACCGTATTGCTCGGGCTGGGTGGCTGCAGAGCACGGGGGTCCCCAGCCAACATAGCCGAGGACCTTGGTGAGCGGAGGAGGCACATCGATCGCGAGTGCCTGTTGCAACAGAAAGTGCCTCAACGCCTTATTACAGCTGTGCCCTCCAGCGAGTGTGCACAGCGCTGGAAGCGAAGGATTGTTTTTACTAAGCGCGGCCTTGGATATAAAAGCGGCGGCCGGGCCCCTGCAGGACAAAGGGCCGCCTCTGCAACAAATAAGCGGCAGAACTCGGGGAGCGGAGTAGCAGGATGCAGACACTGTGACGGGGTCCCGAAGGATCATCCGACCTCGGATGGATTTCGACCCCATACGACATGTGTTAACTGCCTGGCAAGCGTTCACGGCCACGGGAGTGAGCCGTCAATCCGAATCCTGGCCGGACTGCCCCTATGCTGCTGGAGTGTCACCGAGAAGCAGACGCTCTGGAGCAGACACTGCACGGGGAGATATGCGCATTGTTGGATAGCTAGACCTGGCAGGTCAACTGGCAAGTTGCGACCTGTGAGACACACACAGAGGTGCACTGTGGCAGACCCCTGCAGAAGGACACGAAGAGCCACGTATTGACCGTGTGGCATGAGTTGAACGCATTGGGGGGCGAAGCTACATTGATGCCCAAGCACTGTTCCAAGTGCAACATTGAAATGATGAGGTGAGACGCCAAAGGGATGCCCTGAGAGCGAAGCGCAGACAGTTGAGTGGCTCGGCAGACACCATCGGCCCGGGACGCAGTGGCAGCCGTGGGTACTGCAACACGGGACAGAGCGAAAAGCGCAACGCTAAATACACAACACACGAACACTCCATGGTCCAAACAAAAGCCAGATAAGTTGAAAGATGTCCATGCAGTGCCAGCAAATGCAACGCTGGAGAAGTATGGGACAGGAGCCCACGCATGAATATGACAGGTACTGAGGGAGCATGATTTGGAATGCAGGCGGAAATTAGTGCCACTCAGAACGGATGTAACAACGGATCGGGGAGTACTGTAAAGCCTGTCTTGCCATAACAAAGGCCCGAGAGCAGACCCCCTTCCACAGTCGAGGTTCTCGGTGGATGCAGGCCGCTGGACTGTACAGTGGCACCGTTGCTGAGAAGTAGAGCCACGAGGAAACAGTGCAAATGAACACACGAGGAGTGCTGATGATCAGCCACTTACAAACGAATGCAGCATAGTGAGCTTTGGCGCAGGTTGGGACCTGCACAAAGGACAGGGACCAGAAGTTGAAACTTTGCCAGGAAGGTGGGATAAGTGGACTGTGAGCACGGGCCCCGGAAACACGCTACTGAAAACACTGCTTAAAGGAGAGACATGGGAGGACACAGCCCACTCCAAGATTGACCTTGCGTGCCGCCTTACAGTGTAGCCCACTGAGGACACCCAAACACTGAACTGAATTGGGGAAGCTACAGTGACAAAGGAGAGCTGATATAAGACATAGTGAGATAGCAGGATGCCGGCGAAAGGGCTGAAGTCCAGGAGCAAGCAACCCACTATGGACACCTTTGCAAAGGCGCAGCAGACCTCTTCAACCCCAGCACAAATGATGGGGGAGGCATCGGGGGATGACTCCCCTGAAGGAGAAAATCAACAAGTCCTAGCGGCCATAACGGACTTGAGCGCTAAGTGGGGCACGGCGATGGCGGCACTGTGGACAGCCCTAGAAAACAAAATAGATGCCGTAGGAATTGAAGTCACCTTACTGCGACAGGACGTCAGAGCACTGGCAGAAGGAACTAGCGGTCTGGAAAGCGCAGTAAAGACCAACACTGATGTAAGCACGAACAACGCGAAGGAGGTCCATGTGCTCAAACAGGTTGCCAACCTTGAAAACAGAGTGGAGGAAGCAGAAGGACGGGCGAGACGGAACAACATCCGGGTGGTTGGCCTGCCAGAAGGAGAAGAAGGCCAGGACCCCACGGACTACGTGGAGAACATGATCCTGCAAGAAGTAGGAGCGGACAAACTCTCACAGGGGTTCACGGTAGAGCGGGCACATCGAGCCCTGATAAGAAAACCACGGCCTGGAGCTCCACCGCGGCCGATAATTGCGAACATTTTGAATTACAAAGACAGGGAAAAGATTCTAGAGTATTTTCGTAAGGGCGGAACGATAGAAAGAGCCTCCTCCAAAATCACGGCATACCCCGACTATACTATGTTGGTGCAAAGGCAGCGATACAGTTATGTTGCGGTAAAGAGAAGACTGCGTGCAGCGGATATCAGGTACATGCTGTTGTACCCAGCAAAGTTGAAAGTTCTGCACAAAGGCAGAGCGCTGTTCTTTGATACCCCAGAGGAAGCAGCGTCGTGGTTGGATCTACAGGGCAGCCCCGCGCGGAATGAGGAACAAGATTCCCAGGAGCATGATAAGTGAAGATACTATGTCATGTACCCTGTGGGGATAAGAGGGAGGGGAATTCTAGTATAGCTCCTTGAATTACTTGATAGATACGGCGTAGCCCTTGAACTTTATGACTCTGTTGGACTAGAATATAGTGTATAAAAACACACATGAGAATGGGAGTATTAGGCGTAGTAACTTTAAACAAATAGGAGCAACAGGATTGCAATTACTTACCCCCGAGATTTAGTAGTAAGGCAGCCATTAGGGCAGCCTCACCCTGCTGAGCCGCGAGTACGGGTTTTACCAGAAAGGGCTAGATGTGGGGGTGCCTGAGATCCAGGGATGGAGCTGGGCAACAGTTGGGGAGGGTGAAGTTGGGGAAGGGAAGGGAAGGGAGGCGGGAGGGAGAGGGGAAGGGGTGTTTGTAGTTAAGGGAAGTTTGAATTGGCAAACAAGCCTATATAGACTGAGATGGAAGTGGGATCTGGATTGCAGCGGTGGGAGGGGAAGGGGGATTCTAATGGGTCATGGGGGACCTTAAACTAATTACGTGCAATGTCAGGGGACTTAATAGTTATCTAAAAAGGAACAAGGTCATGTTGTACCTGCGCAGACAAAAGATAGACATCGCACTGTTGCAGGAGACACACCTGACACGGGAAAAGATGGAGATGGTTGTGAAGAAATGGAAAGGGGTTGTGGTGGGCTCGACATACTCCTCTTATGCTAGAGGAGTACTCATCTGGGTGGTGCCGCATGTCCCGTTTCAACTGTTGCAGGAAGTGGCGGAAACGGATGGGAGAATGGTCATATTGAGGGGATTGGTGGAGAATAGGGAGATAAGCATTGTAAATACATACGCCCCCCAATCAAAATACGGCAGCATATTTCAGAACACTGTGCACTAACCTTAGCATATGTGTGGGTGGTGAGGTGATCTGGGGTGGGGATTTTAACTGTGTATTAGACCCCAGGGTGGACAGATCAGATTGAAAGATTGATAGACCTGCCCCAGCGGCTAAAGCATTGCAGACACTACTAGACGACTTTGGTCTAGCAGATGTGTGGAGAACGAGACACCCCCAAGACAGGCAATACTCACACTACTCTGCCCCGCAGCAATTACATACAAGGCTGGACTATGTCTTTGCTACGTCCGAGGTAGTAACAGAGAGTACTCAGGCAGAATATAAAGTGAGGGTCCTCTCGGACCACTCGCCCCTGGTTATCGGATGGCAGTACTGCCCCCGGAGGCAAAGGATTTCGACAGGGCGCCTTCGGGCAGAGACAATTAAGGATCCCGTTTTCAGGGAAGACATAAGGGAGGAGATTATAAACTACTTTGAGACAAATACGGGTAGCGTTGACTCGGCGAGCACATTATGGGAAGCCTTCAAAGTGGTGATGCGAGGGGTAGCCATAGCAAAATCAAAAGGCCTACAAGGTGGGATCTTGGCTGACCTACAAGAAACAGAAAGGGAACAGAAAAAGGCATTGAAGGGGGGAGGTGCAGACATGGAGCTGATACTGAAACTGCAGCAGAAATGTGCGGAGCAATGGGAAAGACTGTGCAACCTGAACTATAAAAAATATATAGAGAGACAGCACGCGGCAGGGGATAAAACAGGAAGGTTTCTGGCATGGTTATACAAGAGCGAAACTCCAAGACCCACGATTAGAACGATAGCGAGAGAAGATGGTATTGTAGCCGACACCCAAGAAGGAGTTAATCAGTAATTTGCAGACTATTATAGGTTACTATATGGGGATGAGGAGGGACATAATCTTGGGGAGATAACAGAAACACTGGAGGACATAGGACTGCCTATGATAAGTGTGGAGGAAAGAGAGGAGCTGGATGCACCGATTACCTTGGAGGAGTTAGAAGAAGTGGTGAGGCAGCTGCCTACTAAGACGACCCCGGGGGCAGACAGGGTCCCAAGTGAATTTTATAAAGTATATAAGGAGGAAGTGCTCCCCCCAATGTTAGAAATGTTAAATGAAGCGTTTGAGGTGTGATGGCTGCTGGAGTCACTTAGAGAGGCGATCATAATACCACTTTCCAAACCCAATAAGCCTCGGCATAGCTGTGGCTCTTATAGACCTTTGTCGATGTTGAACCAAGACCGCAAGATATTGACGGTTGTCCTAGTGAACAGACTGCGGAGAGTTATTGGTAAACTAATACACCCTGACCAGACGGGCTATGTCCCGAATAGAAATAGAACTCATAATCATAGACGACTCCAACGGGTTGTTGAGTGGGGGAGCAAGAACGAGGGCGAAATGGCTATTGTGTCCTTGGACGCGGTTAAGGCCTTCGATTCATTCAAGTGGCCATGGCTGCTGGCTGCTCTGGCGGGCTATGGAATGGGGCCTGGATACATAAGGTGGGCGAAGATGCTATATAGTGAACCGTTGGCCAGGGTCAGAACAGGATCGGTGATATCTGAAAGATGGCAACTTAGTAGAGTCACCAGACAGGGGTGCCCATGGTCCCCAATGCTCTATATACTAGCTCTGGAGCCCTTAGCAATATAGCTTAGACAACAATATGACACTATAGGGATCGAGGTGGGAGGGGAACGACACCTGATCTCCTTGTATGCCGATTATTTGCTGCTGTACTTGAGGCACTCGGAGGAAAATCTCCAGTACATACTGGAAGTGATGGATAGATATGCAGGGCTGTCTGGCGTAGCAGTGAATCCTCAAAAATCTAGTATTTTCCCGCTAGGCAGTTATAAGGGAATTCCTGTGGGATGGTTACCGGTGTTACAAATACCATGGGCGGTTAGCACATTTAGGTATCTTGGCATAGATGTGTACCACACAGTGGAGGAGGAGCACAGGCACAATACTGAGGTAGCCATTGGGAAAATCGAGAAGTGTATGAAATTCTGGGTGAAGTTGCCCCTAGCAATGATGGGACGAGGGGCACTGCTTAAGATGGTGGTCCTGCCTAGGCTCCTGCATTATTTCGGGAATATTCCATATGTGATACCCAAGAAATGTTTCACCAAATTGAAAACATGTGTAGGGATTTCCTGTGGCATGGTACCCAGAATAGAGTGGCATTATGGAAGCTGCAGAACTTTTATGAAAAGGGGGGATTAAAACTGCCTAACTATGAGGTCTATTATGTAGTTAGCCAACTGCAATATATAGCTAAATGGCTCTCAGATGAACTGACCCCCGAATCCAGGTTGTTTGGACATGATTGTGCCCCATTTTATTTAAAAGAGATGATCTGGCTGCCCAAAACAGAAATGGAAGGGCGCCCTAAGATGATGAAGCTTGGGTGGGAGATGTGGCGCCGAGCATGCCAGATGATAGAGAACCCATTCCCATCTTCCCCGCAGGTGCCATTAGTTGCACTGGCAGGGGGAGATAAGCAGCTGAGGATGATAATCAGGAACCACTGGGAGTCGGTGGGGGTGGTGACAATGGGAGATATCTGGCAGGAGGGGACCATCATAGATTCTGAAGTGCTGGGGGAGGAAATGGGGTTACACACAGGGCAGTATATTACATATCACAGAATGGTGCAGAGAATCAGGAGAACATGGCCCGAAACGGTACTGGAGGAAGAACCAGATGCTACTATAGATACGATATATGATATAACGGAGGGGGGGGGCATGAGATCTCCAGACTGTACAAGATGATGATGTCTAAGGTCGGGAAGGAGTTAACACAATTGAGACTAGACTGGGAAGCGGAAGTGGGTGCCCGCTAGAGTACGGCATGTGGAAACGTGCTTTGGGATACCACAAGAAGGTGTCAAGGAATGAGAGACTAAAACAGATACAGCTATATATCACGCATAGGGCATACATGACACCCGAAAGGATATCTAGGTTCAAAGATTCTGGGAGACGAGCATGTCCCAAATGCGACAAAGAAAAGGCTGGCATGGTACATATGTTCTGGTCATGCCCAGTAATTGAGCGTTTCTGGGGTGAAGTAGCACAGAAACTAGAGGAAAAGGGGGTCACGATGGATATAAATACAGCTTGGGCCTGCTTGCTGGGGGGGTTCCCCACATCGCAGAAACATAAGCATGTTAGTAAATTGAAAGATCTAGCATATGTGCTCAGAAAAAGGATTGCCATGGGATGGAAGACATGTCATAAGCCACTGGTGGAGGTTTGGTGGAAGGAGTTGCAGAAATGAGCGGAGGCAGAAACCATGGTATGGCAAGAGGCGAGCAATGTAGGGGGAGAGGAGGAGGCGGGAACCCTGATGGCATGGAGATCATTAATAGCAGAATTGTTTGGAACGGTACAAGACCTGACAGGATCCACGAACGTGAGACCCCACCACGCGAGGCAGGTACAGAGTGTGCGGAACAAATAGGCTTGTAAGGGGGGGCGGGATAAGGGAAGCAGTGACCGGAATAAATCGATGAGCAATTGTATTGTTGATACATGCACTGCGTGTTTGGTTTTTATTGTTTTTGTTTGAATAAATCAATAGAATTTGGAGAAAAAAAACTTCAATACCCACAAGGTTGATGTTGTCCCCACCAAAATGCACCTATCTCTGGCTAGTATCAAAAGTCTGGTTTAGCCTGGAGACATGGTCTGGATATGGTAGCGGGAATAATCGACCCAGATTATTGGGGAGATATAAAAATTGGACTCCATAACAATGGGAAAATGGCCTGCCACCTAAAGGTTGGAGAGAAAATAGCACAGGGTATTTGAGTTTGCCCTCTTTCCCAAATCCCTGTAGGTACAGGGACATTAGATCATGGAGATGTGTTATGAGGGTTTTCAGGAAGCCGACTAAACTCTTCCCATTGAAGCTACTCCAACGGAAAAAAAGGATGCATCTGTTTCTCCGGAAATGGTCGGACTGGTTGATGATGATACTGAGGTAGTCCGGGACCTTGCATTCGCGCAACAGAATGATCCTATACTGGCTTTCCACCAGGCCATTACTGAAGAAGAAGGTAGAGAGAAAGGAGACCTCTTTTTCTTTATAACAAAAAAGGTCTCCACTACTGTGGAGATACCACAGTTGAGGAAGTTTCAAAAACTCAATGGTGGTTCCTCAGAGTCACTGCTGCATTGTTCTAGAAATGGTCCATGCCCATCTGACTTCTGGATACCTGGACAAGATGAAAACCCAGAACCGGCTAATGCCCAGAACCAGATAATATCAAGGTTCTACTGACCGGGTGTACAATGCCAATGTTAAACACTTCATCGCCACATGCACAATGTGTAAGAAGACAGCCAATGCTAATGTACCACCTGCTCCATTCCATCCCCCTTCCAGTTATCGAGGTCCGATTCTCGAGGATAGAAATTGTTATTATCAGCCCT
The DNA here is from genome assembly GCF_040938575.1 of Ambystoma mexicanum. NCBI lineage: Eukaryota > Metazoa > Chordata > Amphibia > Caudata > Ambystomatidae > Ambystoma > Ambystoma mexicanum. The sequence continues at coordinate 1,382,433,198 of NC_090929.1, read as the reverse complement.
TTCGAACCATCCAGATTAGGAAACCAGTACATTTTGGTAATCGTGGATTACGCAGTCCGTTTCCCTCAAGTGTTTCTAATGAAGAGTAATACCTGTCAACAAACACTGAAGTATTTGATCTCCTTCTTATCCTGGGTGGGGTTTCCCAAATAAATTCTAACCGACCAAGGGAGTACATTTATGTCAAAACTCATGGTGGAAGTAAAACAAATCATCTAAATCGCCACATTACATACCTCTGTGTATCACCCACAGACGGATGGGTTGGTGCACTGATTTAATCAAACCATAAAGAACATACTTAAGAAGTTGGTTGAGGCTGATGGCCGAAACTGGGATATAATGGTACCCTGGGCCCTTTTTGCTATCCGGAAATCCCCCCAAGCTTCTTTCGAACTCTTGTATGGGCAGGACCCAAGAGGCATCCTAGTTCTGCTCGGAGAAGCCTGGGAAGAACATGAGGAGGCTATTCACCCATTATCGCAGATGACCCAATGTTTAAGGGAACACATGGCTGTGGTGGTAGACTTCTTGCAGAAACAGTCATATGAGGCACAGGGAGCTCAAAACGCATGTTATGATCAAAAAGCGGTAAAAGGTCATTTTGTACTGGATTAAAGGTTCTCATGGTGTTACCCACTTCTGAACATAAAATAATTTCAAAGTGGCATGGCCCCCTACAAGATATTAGAACAAACTGGCCCATTTTAACTATCGGGTATCACAGCCTGACAGAAAATCTAAGACTCGTATGTATCATATACATCTATTAAAAGAGTGGAAGGAAGACCCTGTGGGGAGTACTTCAGTGGTTATAGCTACTCTCCCGTCTGAAGGGACCATGGAATGCAATCTAATTCCACCTGAATTACCTCCTGAACAAAAACAATATATGCAGGATTTACTTGACCAGTTTCCTAATGTATTTAATGAAGAACGGGGCGAGTGAAACATTTCCAACATCATAATCGTATTCCCACTGGAAAGGTAGTTAATTTATGGCCTTACAGAATCCCAGAGTTCAGTAAGGAAATAATTTGTAAGAAGGTGGAGAAAACGTGGGATGCAAAATCATAGAACCATTTGAAAGCCCATGGTAGTCCTAGTTGCAAAACCAGATCAATATTGGAGGTTTTACATAGAATTAAAAAAATGAAACGCAATATTCCTGTTTGAAATATTATCTGATGCCTCGGATCAACAATCTTATTGACAGACTGGGACCTGTGGTCTTCATTTCCATAATTGTCTAACCAAGGGCTATTGGCTGGGTTCATTAAACCCCTCTGACAAAGAAAGGTGAAAAGTAAAATCTTGAGGAGCTTCCTGAATTTGTGGAGCTCTGTCTCAAGACGCAGAGGAAGGGGGAAGCTGTTCCAGAGGAGCGAGCCAACCGAGGAAAGAGATCGTCCACCAGCTCGCTGTTTAGTAAATTGTTTGACACGCAGAGAGTTGGTGCTGGAGGGAGTGTATTTAGTGAGAGCCAGTTGTAGATAGCATGGTCTCCAGCCCCAGACAGACTTATGGATGATGGAGAGGTATTTAAATTTGATCCTTAGAGCAACCGGGAGCCAGTGGAGAGTTTTACAAAGAGAAGAAGTAAAAGGTGGAAGAACAATCCCATGATCCCTGGCAAAACCGGTGAAGCAATCCCTGAGAGAAGGTAACGAGAATAGGATTACGTCCGGGAGTGTTAGGCAGAAACCTGTGCAGTTCCCCTGGGGACCACTGCAAGAGATTTAGGACTACAAGTGTTGGCAGTAAACCCACTTGGTAGAAGTCTGTACCACCCAGATTTACCTGTTAGCTGTGGCTGAGCAGTCAGACTTCCCTCAAGAAGAGTTATGCAGTATGTAAAGTATACACAATAGGCACTCGGCTACAATAGCACAAGCAAACACTGACCAGAGCTTTGGTATCAAGGTATAGAATTATTTATTTAAAAACACACTTATTGAAACACTCCAGCACTAATATTGTAAATCACTCTAAACACAGTTACTATTATTATATATACATCCCTTATTCCTTATCAGACAAGTCTTAGTTAACACCACTTATTTCCAGACAGAGGTGAGTGCTTAACTATAGATGGCACTCCAATAAGTTAACGAAAAAGGGAGGGGAAAAAGGCAGAATGTAGGAAAATACACCACACTAATACTTAGGAACTCTTAAGTAAGGCAGGAAAGTCAAAAGTTACTTGTGAGCCAAAGTCCATAGGCCGGGCCCACTCTTGGAGAGAGCAGGGCACAAATGTACCCAAGATCACACAATGACAACAGGCTTAAAAAGTCTTGCAGGGAGTTCAGAGAGGTTTTAGTTAGGCTCAGAAAAGTTTAGCCAGGGTGTCCCAGGCTAACCCAGGTTAAAAAGCCGGGGGCTAAATCTACCCCATACAGTCGGTTGCAAGGGAAGCCAGGCGGAACACGGTACCTTAGGTGAAAAGCATCCTCCAGCGGGGGCAGTTGTTCCTGGCAGCGGGTGCAAGTTGCGGCGTCGTCCAGAGGAAGAGAAGATCTCGACATGGAGGAAAGATGAAGGTCGTTGCGCTGCCAGGGAAGAAACCAGCCGCAGAGTTTTCCGGTTAAAGGTACTACCCTTTGATTCATGGTAGTGGTAAAACGTGGTATCCCGGTTGCCGGGGTGCTTGGCGCAGGCAAGGCGGCCACGAGTTGTTCCAGGAAGCGAAAAAAGGAAGCAGACTGGTTATCCCCACCAGTCGAAGGAAGAAGACTCTCCGGACTGGAGATCTCCTCTGTCGTTGGGAAAAGTGGTGAGACGGCTCAGCAGGGCTCCACCGGTGGTGTCGTCGTAGCAGGTCGGCTCAACTTCTCCCTCGTCGGATTCTTTGGTCCTGTGGCGACTTCTGAAGTTCCAGTCCCCAAAGCCCTGCTTTTATGCAGAAAACCCCCATTCACTCAGCCTAGCTGTCACTCAAACATGCTAAGTGGTGAGCCGGCCGGCTCACCACTTGGGCCAATCAGGACGGAGGGCGACTTGAGTTGCCTAGGCAATTCAGTCCAGGGTGCCTAAACCCCCTCCCACACCCACTGTGGTACCCAGACAGAGTGGCACCACTTTTGGAGGCTTCTGTGGAGAAGCCCGCCAAAAAGTGGAACAAAGGGCTCGACTTGGGTTGGAGTCGCAGAAGAGAACACAAACGCCATTTTAGAACCGAGTCTTGGCAAAAAATACCAGCCGGAGAATTAATATTAATTAAATAAACCGGCGGTATGTTCGAGGCTATGAGAATTAAATAATTAAAGTTGGTAGCCTCGAACAATGGGAAAATCCCATAGGAATATATTCGCGGTCGAATATAAAAAGTAGTATCCACTGCCACCAGCCAAAACTCGATCAGGGGGGACGGAGATGTGCCCCCCTCGACTAACAGACCCCGGGGCAGTCGAATTGCCCCAGCCAGTACGTCCACAATATGATGGTTTGTACTGGTTCTGTTCAGAATTTGAGACTAGTAAAGTCAATGGTGACTTTACATGCCCTGGGAGACAGTAGTCAGTCCCAGGGTATGGAGTCTATACTGGGGGGTCACTATGACACCCCTGTGTTACTGCATTGAGGGTGCTGTGTAACACACATCACAAAAACACATGAAGACCTATGGAGTAAAAGACCCCATAGCCCATTAAACACATCTAGAGTCAAAGAAACACACTCAAATCATGCCCAAGAGTGAGGGTAAAAGAGTCTCACTCTTGGCAGGAGAAAAAAATAAACCCCAAAAATCCAGCAAAGCTGCTGGGGGACTCACTAGGTTAGGAAATTCAGCCTAAACAGAGAATTCTCCCTAACAGGGAGGCTGGTATGAGACTGGAAATTGTGAAGCAGAAGAAGAAGAGGAAGTAGTGGGAAACGTTGTGTGGCATTACCCTGACTGGTTCCACAAGAGTGTGGTGCTGGAAGGCCACGGAGGACTCTGAGAGCCTCTTCATCCTCCTAGTGGGGGCAAGTTGAAGAAAGTAGAAAGTTAAGGAATCCCTTGGATGGAACTACAAGAGTTGTTGAAGAAGTTAAAACTGAAATAGCCCGGAAGAGGCATACAAAGAACAGTGAACAAGCTAGGAGAAGGGAGTCATTCTCCTTGCCCCACTGGAGTATTGTGGAACTTTGTTTTTTCTTTCCAGAACGTTGGGACATATGCAGAAGTTGAGACTGCTATAACCTGAAAAAAATCATACACAGAAGACAGGAGTCATTCTCCTGGGCTACGGAGAGAACATTTCTTAGATTATAATTTGTGTTTAAGTGGTAAGGATAGGATAGGAGATTGGACCAGGACAGTGAACTTTTGATTTGGACTACACAGACTTCCTGACTGCCCGAGTTTTAGATTATTTGAGGTAGGGAAAAACTACCTTTAGTTAAGGTTAGATCGTTTTTTGTTGTTGTTAATAAATGTTTATAGCAATGCCACTGTTTGGTCAAACTCCTCATTCCATGCCGCCACAGCAGTCATCTACCCTCTCCAATCTTGGATGCTGAAAAGTAAGACTCTTGAGTTCTCCAACCTGTGCTGCACAGCTGGTGGGTATAACCCACTTAGGTCACCTTGCTGGGGTCAGTACGGATTTATTGATTGATTTATTTATTTATTTATTTATAGAGCGCTTTACACCAAGGCGCTGATTTGCTTTTCTCCTGCCAGTCTGTGGCTTCACATTAGTGGTAAAACAAATTGCTACTTCCAGGATGGTCGTCACAAAAATGGTTTCCTCGTGTGTTTCTCTTTAATTCCGTATCTTATTTGTGAATTGCCTGCACTGAAGACAGGCCCGGAAACCCTCTCTAAAAGAATGTCCCTTTCAGGGTTTTTGAATGGGGCTATGTCAGCCATGTTCCCTTGTGGGAAGCCCCTGGGCCTTGAATTACAGCGTCACCAGCCACACCTATTCCTGTTTTGTCTGTATTTCAGCAAATCAGGGAAGCGTTTCTCTTAAGTCTGTTGCCCTTTATTGTCACTAACTTGTTTGTTCAACTCCCATTTGGACAGTCTTAGGGGAGTGTTTTTTTCATTTCCACTTTTTTACGATTGTTTACTTGAAAATATTAGGCGGCCTACAGGATCATTGATTTTTAAAAATTGATGAGTGTTATCATGTCTGTCTACAGCACTTGCATGGAGTACAGGACTTTTTGCTAGTTGTCTATATTTTGCCTCCCTTTGCCACCTGCATACACATGAGATCATTGGCTGTTGCATACATTTCTATGTTGCTGTCCCGCACCAAGCCCGTATGATGTGCTTTAAGAACCCCCACCTGATGAGTACTTGCACCTTTTGCTGTGGGCTGCCTCAGTCTTTGAAGGCTCTCCTCCTGCTGATAGCAAGAAACATACTCGCTCTACAGGCGATTGCCTCCTTCATGGAGGGTTCAATGTGCCTTTCTATGACACAGTGGGGAGTGCCAACCCTATTCCAGGACCTTGAGGCACTTGATGTTGGTAGTCACCATGAGCACCGAAGACCCTGTAATACCAGACAATCTATTTCTGATAAGTTCACAAAGGTATAACAGTGTCCCCCCTTAGCTACAGCACTGGGGCCTTCAGACACAGGGTATCCTGCTGTTTATAGGGTAACTTTGGATACAACGTCTCTAAACCGTGAGTCCTATCCCGGCAAGACTGCCACACTCAAGAGTTGAGCTAGGGTCTCCGTACCAGAACCAGCGATGCGTAAAGCTTCATTAGGTTTTAAAACAGGTAAGTCCACAAGGTTGGCTTTGCCAAGTTAAAGTTCAAGGTTAAGAAGAATTCAAATCTCTCATTGCAGACTTCATCACCAAGGTCTAAGTACAATGCAAACTCTTAATCAAAGCATCATGAGACACACCGTGAGGACAGTCAGTACGAAAGCCATTTGAAATACCCATATGAGCACTGAGAAATAGCACTGAGAAATAGAGAATAAATTGCCTTCCATTTCCATGCACGTCCTCAAGACAGGTGGTTCTGGGTGTTGACTCGGATGTATCATCCTATCAGGCCCAGAAGAACCAGTTTCTGATGCTTAAACAGTACTTTCAGTACTCTGAGTTTCCGCTGACTCATCTATTTAATACTCCACTGAAAGATACTGCCACTTGTATCATACAGTACACCTATCCACAGAATATTCCATTCATTACAGGCACCTGAGTTGGATACAGCATCATCACTTGTATGAACTATGGAACATGCTGTTGTTACTCCACTGCTTAAGAAGCCCTCTTATTCCATCTAACTACTGTCCTGTTTTGCTTCTTCCTGCTCTTGCCAAGATTCTTGAGTCTGCCGTCACTTCCCCCTATCAGTATCTCCAGGCTGGGTTTTGTCCTGGCTATGGCACAGAATCCATCCTCCTGGATGAAATTAGGTTGGTGACTGATGATGGCATTGTCATTGTCCTTCTCTTACACAATCTGTCGATGACCTTTGACACAGTAGACCATGGTATTCTTCACAACTTTCTTGTTTGCCGTGACATTTCTGGGTCTGCTTTTTCTGGGCCTTGTCTTTTTTGTTTTGATTGTCTCCCTTTTTCTTGGACATATCGCCCCCCAACCTGTGGTGCTCCTTTGTGCTTGCAACTTTCTCTTGTGTTTAATAGTTACCTCCAGTCTTTTGCTGGTCTTATTACTACATTTGTTTGTTTTTTTGTTTTTTTACTTAATGGTGTTTGTGCTGACACGATTCACAAGATCTCGTCACTTCTCCCCAGAGGGGAGCCCTTCCCTGTGAAGCCAGGGAGGTGAGCCTGCTATGCGACATTCCCCCTCGGGGTGGGGGTCAGTGGGGCAACACAGGGAGAGAATCCCCTCTTGGGGACAAAGAATTGTTCCTTGAAGGAACACCCTGTCCCACAAACCCCTCAGACCATCATTGCCTCAGAAGTCACATTCTGAACAAACCACTATCTGCTATTGTGATACAACTTCCAGTATTAAAATCCAACACAGATCCACTGAGAAGAGTGGCTGAGTTATGCTGATCACTTTTCCATGGCCAATAGAGAATAGTGTGAAGATTTGGAACTAGGGAGTAAACTCCAGAGAAGCAGGACGACAAAGATCCTCCTTTGTGGAGGAACCAGCTCTGATGCATAAAAAGCAAAGGAGGACTTTATTTGGGGCTCGTGTTCACTGAGCAGGTGAAGCTGGGAAAGTTCAAACCTGTAAAGAGAGAAGACAGGGCATTCCAGGAGGTCCTCGGTCGAGGGGACGTGGAGAACGAAGAGGGACTCCAATGGTGCAGAAGCCAGCAGGGTTTGTGTGTGTGTGTATGTGTCTCAGTGGGTGTGTGCGTCAAGGAGGTGGGCCTTGTGGTCCGATGGCGAGACCATCTAGCAAATAACTCTGCTGAGACCGAAGCAGAGAAAAAAATGAAGGCGGTGGAAGCCTTTATTGAGACGTCTTGATCTCGACTCCACAGGAATGACCAGTGATGCCAACCATGCTAGTTAGAGGTAACTGGAATGGTGGGAGCCCAGGGAAGGGCCACGGGCAGGCGCTAAACAACATAGTGTCAAGGAAACCGAGAGATTCATCATACTCGTCCCAGTAACTGTAACAGTAGTAACAAGTGTAACAAATACAGAGACTCATCATACTCGTCCCAGTAACTGTGGCAGATGCAGAACATATAACTAATATCAAGGGACTCATCATACTTGTCCCAATCAGTGTGAAAGCAGCAGAGTATAAATCGAAGGCATAGGGACTCCTCATAATTGTCCCATTGATTACAAAAACAGTAAAGATACTAAAGAAAGTCAAAAGACTGGTAATACTTGTCTCAGTGGTTGGGAAGACCAAGACAATAGCAAAGAGGAACAGAAGAACCTACATGGTGGGTCCCATAAGTGGAAGTTCTTGGAAGATAACAAAGTGGTTCCAGGGATCGGGGGCACTGGTCTCTGTGAAATGAGAGACTGTGAAACAAGTACAAGTGAGAGAGATTTTAAGGCAAACGAAATGCAGAGTAATAGAGGCCAAGACATTCGAGTAGGGAAACAAGAAACTTTAAATAGGCCAAGACAAGGGATACCTGAGAGAAGGTGGAAGAGTCCCCTTGAGGAATGAAAGGAACATATTAACTACATCACAAGGAACTATCTCAAAATAGATAATTAAGGCTGAGTAGGCCTTTCCAGCAGAAGTGAGTCATCTCCTGGAACCCCTTTTGTTTGTTTTGTTGGTTGATACAACCGTTAGTGGTAGGGTCAGCATAGGGTCGTTTTTGGACGGAGGACAGACTATTTTGATTTGGACTATCTCTCTGACGATGAGCACCCTAGATAGATTTCAGTTACATAGGGAAAAAAAATCTTTGGCAGGGACAGCTGGGCCTTTTCGTTTATTATTTGAATAAAACCACAGATAGAAATGCCACCTCTTTGTCCGTCTCCTTCTTTTGACATACCACAACACCAGGCTCCTCATCCTCTTGGATGAGGAGTGGGCAGTCACTGTTGCTGTCTTAGAATCCTACCTCTCCCCTATATTTAACTGTATCAACATTAACTTTACACCTTAACTCCTTCAAAACTAAGATCAGTGTTTTGGTGATTCCGACTCCCTCTCTGGTGTTCTGTTTTCTGTTCTGGTAGATTACCCATCGCCGGTTGCCATTGTAAAGAATGTTGCTTTTAAGTTGGCTAAAAAGTCTGCACTTTTATGATATGAGTCCTCATATTAATAGGGCTGCATCTTTTTGCTGCCACCATCTGCAGCTTCTTTGCCCGATCTTCCCTTTGCGCTCATATCTCTACTAATTACTGTACTCATCCAAACACTATTGTATGACTCCAACTCCCTATACTGTGCCTACCTAGTACTGATTAAACAACTTCTGGTTCTTCAGAATTGTGCTTATCCTTTAGTTTTTGGCTCACACTGCTCAACTCAAGCCTTATCAGCCAGATTCTTAACCTAATTCATCCCTACTAAGAAAGCAATTCCAATATGGACGTTTGGCAAAATTCATATGAAAACGCTACTTCAATGCACTCCTCCAAGGTTTAGAGCTGTAGAATATGGTATTGGGAAATGCAGGTTGTCGTTATTTGCCTCATAATAAACTCCCTCTTGAGGTCGCTTTTCTTTTTACCATGTTTGGGATGCTCTCTAATCTAGGTTTTGCAGTTATCTTCCTAGTGAATTGACCCTGACCATATCCTGTCGACCATTCCTCACTCCTCATGATCCTTGCCAGCATCGGCATCCATGGAAAGGTTTACCTCGTATCGCTCCCGTCGAACCTGCTCTCTTTTAGAATGCTAATATCTCTGATTCAACCCCCACCAGAAGGAATCGCTCAAGGTTCTGTCCTCTGCTAGTTTCCTTTTAACCCGTCTCCTTTGGATGCTTATCTCGATCTTCCGATTTTCTTATAACCTGTTTGCAGATGATACTTAAATATTCTTCGTCTCTACGTTCACTACTGAATTCTGCCCACTTCTCACAGCCTATCTGCTGTCTTTGGATGGCACTTAGTTGTCTCATACTAAACAATCGTTTTCCTACATGACTTATTGGTCCCTTCCCCAAAGGCATCCAACCTCAGTGGCCTTCGTGACAGTAACCTTAACCTTCATCACTTGCACCTTGACAGTGGGCAAAATTCAACTAGTGAATATTAGGAAAATGTGTGCCCTCCTTAATTACTCCACAATAAACCCTTATTCTACCTCTGGAAATCAGTTACCAGCCTCCTTTTAGGCCTCCCTCTATTCTGCTTCTCCCAGCTTGACTAGGTTCTTAACTTTGCTACCCACACCTACACCATCTCCATGCTGCTTCTCTACCACCAAACGCCTTCTCAATACCGGTTGGCTGTCCATTAAACATTGATCAGTCTTCAAGTTTCTTCTACTTGTATTCAGATCTCTTTACAGCCTAGGACCCCCTATTTTCTATTCTGGTACACTCCCCCAGGCACACTGCTCTAGTACTCTCAACAACCTATATGTCCCCTGCTTGCCCTTCACCCTCTCTCACTCTACTCTTGTTTGCTCCTTTGCTCTTGCATTGGAACTCTCGTCGTCCTCCACACCACAAGCTCTTCTACAATTCTCTTCTTCAAAAACTCTCTAAAACTTCATCTCCTCAACCTTGAAGGCACACCATATGCCTACTCCCACATTTCCCATTCCCCCAGATAACTCTGCACCCTTTTCCCTTCTTCTTTGTGCTGATACCCAGCATTTAAACTGGGCTTTGGCTACTGCCTGTATCCTGTGTGTATTGCCCTGGTCTATGCCTCATCAATTCCTTATTAACCACTGATTCAGTGTTCACTCTAAGCCCTTAAATTGTACAGCTCCTACTTCAGGCTTGCCCTGATGTCTGTATGTTCCTTTTGTTACGTCTTTTATTTATCTATTTATTTGTGACATTCGGATCATGCAAGTGCAGTAAATAAAGTGCATGTGGGTGAGAGGAAGCCCCAAGGGGGAGGGTTGAGGAGAGCCAAGATAAGGAGCAAGCCATTGGAGGAGAAAGTAGTGAAGGATGATAGTGAAGTTCAGTGAAAGTTACCTGTATGGGCTAAGGAACATGAAAGGTTTTGAGAGATGTAAGGCCAGAACAGTTAAGCCAGAGCTGGGAAGTTGAGCAGCCTGCAGACCTGAGACCGAAAAACCGAGAGAGGCCAAACTTGAAGGCTAACGTAAAAATCATAAGTAGTATTAAACTAGTCCCTGTCTTCCAGGGAACCCTACGCCAGATACTGCTGGGACTGACAAACCCACCAAGTAAATTAAAAACAGCATGTTTGTGAAAACCAGGTGGTCAAGAGTGCCTAAAGCAATCGGGGAAAAAGATGTACACTGCCAGGCTTGCTGGGAGCTATAATCTGTTTTTTGCTGGGATTTGGGTGCCACGATTAACCAGAGAAACCAAAGAGGGATCAGTCCGTTTTTGAGCAAGGAAAAGGGAAGGCTCATGTACAGGTTCCTGCCTGAAAATGAACATGGGAAGGCTTGCAGATAATCAGAGGCAATTGCCAAGCTAAATTGGTTCTTGGAGACCAGAATCCTCTGGGCTCATTGAGGAGTGGAGCCCTAACCACTGCAACCTAAGGATAAATGGTCCAGGACCATATGGTAATCTTCCTGACTGGTGAGCCATTGCGGTTCAGTTTTATAACAGCTGCGCCTAGATACGATTTGGTTCATCATACCAGCGCAATACACATTTCTCAATCGATCGACCAACAAGAAGCCCTTGTTGGGCAAACAAGACCCCAAGTCCGCCCCAGACTCTTCAGGGACTCTAGTAGACGAGGGTGTCCCATCCAACTGCTTCGTCCTTGGCTGAGGGGTTCATATAGATCGCAGCATGATTTGGAACATACTGGGAAAGCCAAACAAGCACACCCCAAGAGGGCCAACATATGCTAGAAAAATCCATAGGGGTACTGGAGGGGGGGTTGCTAGAACCATGGTAACTGTGAGTGACTGTTCATGATCATTTTGAGGGATAGCTTACATTGACCATGACGAGAGAGAAGAGAGAGAAGAGAGAGAAGAGAGAGAAGAGAGAGAAGAGAGAGAAGAGAGAGAAGAGAGAAGAGAGAGGAGAGAGGAGAGAGAGAGAGAGAGAGAAAACAGAAACATGAGACATGTTGAATTTAGGAATACACTCCTATCAGGATCCTCAAACCAGACTCTCAGGACATTCTTCTGACTTTTTTCATTTATCCCTGAATGCTCACACTCTTTTAAGGAAAATTATCCGAAATTGATTACTCTTTCAGAATATGTGCATATAGTCTGACATCCAGAGTATTGCATCTTGTCTTTCGAGAATCGAAAGGGGACGTCGACATGCGCGTGCCTGTAACACTATCCCTGTGTGACGTGTAGTTATTCAAAATCCCTCACGCGTCGAGGTCCTTCAGATTGTTTTTTTCCGCCCAGCATACTGGTCGCCTTATGCAGAGCTCGTCCAGAGACATTGCTATTGTTATCCTTTTGACCCTTGGTCGTATTTTGTAAGGTTATTCATTATTATCCTACCGTCCATTCCATCAACGGCTGTTTCCTGATCTACGCAGAAGCCGGTTCCACGGACATTCGACGAACAGTGTTCCGGTCAGCGCTGCCGACCATGTGGCTGAGCCTTCTGGCCGGCCTACACAGTAGGGAGAGTGGGATCGGGGTGGACATTTCCTTTTCCGAGAATGCCTTTCCCTTTCCTCTCTCTTTGTTCCCTGGGTCTCTTTGTCACCATATTTTTCCTCAGCTATCGAGAGGACTCCATTTAGGTTTTGCCCTTCTTGCAAGGCCAAATTTCCTTGGAAGGATAAAGACTGTAAGCGTAATAGGTGTTTGCCCCTGAATCACAACGAGACGGCTTGTGCAGCTTGAAGCTCCTGTGTCCAAAGACACTAAAGGAGCGCTGTGTTAAGCCGTGGGCGGCCTACGGAATGTTGCAGCCCGAGTCTAGTTCTCCCGCTGCCACAACTGCCGATTGTGACTAGTGGCTGAGTGACGACCAGGCCTCCGATTCGGAGGCCATTGACCTCTCGGCAGAGCATTCCCGCTCCACGTCGTCCGTCCCCGGCCCCGCCAGGCAAGACTCAGGTCCTGCTATGGGGACTGTACACCCCGGTGACAAGGACGCACACACTCTACTCACTAAAGACACAGCCCCGGGACGTCTTCGACAAAACAGTCGAAACAGCCCATAGTGCCAACGGGCACACCGAATATTTGAACCGTGCCCACTGGACGTCAGGATCGGCAGCCCTCCCCGCAACCGCAGATGCGCCTTGCGACCGGGCATTCTAAGACGAAGGGCGCTGCCCCCAATACTCAGGAGACCATCGAGACGCATCGGAAGAAGGCACGGTTGAGAAGGCCCCGGTTCTGCCGAAAACAACCACGCAACCGTAGTACCGAACTAGACACCTTTCCACCTCGAGGTTACTGAAAGCATTGCTAGGATTATTTTGGCGGTTAATCCAAAACAACGGTTCAGGAATTCGTCAATACCTAAGAACAAACCTAGGGATTCATTGAAATCCAGGGATAGGCCTAAGGATTTATCGGAACCCACGGAGAGGCCTAAGTACAGACAAAAGGACTCGCATCAACCGTCGGTCCCCCGAAAGGGTTTTCTGAAGGGACTGGAGGGATTTATTCGACGTTAAAGGAGAAATCTCAACGTTCTGCGAAGGAAGATCCATTACAAGAGCCTTTTCCACCCCTAGACTCCTCTGCTGCATCTATTTGGACCGTGGAGACATTTGAGGGATGTATGGATAGGTTAGAGACGTTTGTTCAACTCTCAGAGAAGTCCATGCCCAAAAGGCCACGCGAAGAGAGTTCCTTTCCAGCTGTGGCTAAAATTCAAAGTCTTTGATCCTTCTCAGGAAGAAGAAGAAGAAATATATACTTATGACCTCACTGAAGATGAGGTTCCTGTGGACCAATACAATCAGGATGAAAATCCCTTTGCTGTCACTGAGGATGTTCATATCAACCCCACAGAGAGTTGGGGGGACGACCCCGACTTGGGTGATCCTCAGCCTTGGCAATCACCTAATCCACCACCGGAACCTGATGCCTTGCGCATGGATTCCCCACCCCCCAACCACACCCACTCGACAGGCCTTCCCGGTTGATGGCCAAATGGCGTACAACGCCATATTAAGGAAAGCAGCAGAACATTTCCAGATTGCTACCCAGGAAGCTGTACCAGAGGTTGATTTTGTCGAGGACATCTTAAAAGAGAAACCACCGGCCAGCCAAGCTATTCCTCTGCTAAACTTGATCAATAAGTGGTTGGCCCCTTCGTTATTGACACATGCCCCAACTAGAGCAGTAAATCCTAGAGTAGAATAATTGTTTCGACCTTCCCCCTCTGACCCTCTTTACATCAGGGGCCATGCTACTCCATACTCACTGGTGGTAACTACAACCAGGAAGAGAGCGGGGGTTTCCCTATCAACTGGGGAGGCACCCCAGGACAAGGCGTGCAAGAGGCTTTACGCTTTGGGGAAACGGGTCACGGCTGCCGCAGCTTTTTCCACTTGCATTGCAAATAACATGACTTTGTTGGCTAGTTATGCTGACGCACAATGGGCCTTGCTACAAGAGGGCCTTCAAGAAGTCCCAGAACCGCTGCAGGCTCGCCTGCTCTCCACGGTAGCAGAAGGCAGAGTTATCAGTTAATCAGAGTATTTTAAAAAATACTTTGGATACGGCAGAGACTGGCTCAAGGTACCCTCTTGAAGAGACACGCATGGTTATGAAACTCTGGTTTCAAACCAGAAACTCAAGCTTCACTAAGAATTAAGCCGGTGGAGGAGACTAATCTATTTGGAAAGGCAGTAGACGAAGCGCTCGAAACTGCTAAGAAAGAGCATGACACCCTCAAGACTCTGGATCAGATCACCGGAGGCCTTCCTTAAGGAGGGGGAGTGGACCGAGATGTTCATTTCGTAGCCAACGTTTCCCTCAAAACCATTATGGCTCAGGGACATAATTGGTCCTCTCCACAAGGAACCAGCAGCTACACCACACCGTATCCCCCAAGAGGTCAAGGACATGGAAAAGGAAGGGGCCGGAATTCTACCCCTCAAGCCTCCCCGGCCTCAGGCCAAAAATGACCCGCAGATCCGGGTCACCTCCCATGCCTCCCCGGCCGGTCGAGGGCCGGCTAACATAATTTCTTCAAGCATGGGAGGGGATAACTACAGACCAGTGGGTACTCAAGACCGTCGCCCACGGGTACTGTATAGAATTCTGCTGGTCCCTCCAATTCAGACCTCCACATTCAAGACGCCTGACGCCAGAACATCTGCGCATCCTGCTACAAGAAGTCGAGACCCTGCAGGATAAGGGCGCCATAGAAGTCGTACCTCTTCTACAGGTAAACAAGGGTATTTATTCAGTGTACTTCCTTGTACCCAAAAAGGATCTCACCATGCACCCTGTACTAGATTTGCACCCAGCGAACAAATTTGTGAAACCTCAAAAGTTTCGTATGGTCACCCTGCAGGAGGTCATCCCCCTGCTCACACAGGGGGATTACATGGCAACATTGGACATGAAAGATGCTTTATTTCATATTTCAATGTTGCCGGCTTACAGAAAATACCTTCATGATACAAGACGAGCACTATCAGTTCAAGGTACTTTCTTTCGGCATAGCCTCAGTACTAAGGGTATTTACAAAGGTACTGGAAGTTGCAGCAGCTCACCTGCGCAGGCTATCCATCCCGGTTTATCCTTACATCGACGACTGGCTCACAACAGGGAACTCTTACCAGACATGCCTGTCAATTACCCAAAGAACAATAGACCTTTTATTCAGCCTGGCATCCTCTATCAACGAGAAGAAATCCATTTTAGGCCCCAGTCAAGTCAAGCAGTTCCTAAGGGCTCTAATTCGAACAAGGGACTGCCTCGTCTTCCCCTCCAACGAGAGGGTCCAAAACTTGCTGTTTCAAATCCCTCACTACGTAGCCAGTCGAGAGGTGACGGTACGCAAGGCTATGCGACTGTTAGGAATGATGGTGTCATGCATTTTTTTGATTCCTCACACGCGCTTGCGCATGCGTCCAATGCAGGAGTGGCTCAACATCCAGTGGTGTCAGGCCAGCGGACAATGGGACGATCTAGTGGTTGTCTCGCCAGCCCTCGTTATCTCGCTGCGGTGGTGGTCGAAAGAGAACCTCTTGAAGGGAAAATACTTCACCACCCCCGCAGTCGAGACCACTCTCACTACAGACGCATCTCTCACAGGGTGGGGAGCTCACCTGCTTTAACAAACAGCGCACAGAGTTTGGTCGTCAGACATAGCATCCAACCACATAAATCTGTTGGAACTGCTGGCAGTTTTCAAAGCACTAAAAGCCTTTCAGACACAACTGTAAAAGAAGACTGTCCTGATCCTCACAGACAGCACCGCGGCCATGCATTATCTAAACAAACAGGGGGGCGCTCATTCTCCAGGGCTGTCCAAACTGTCCCAGAACATTTTGGGCTCTCAAACACAACATGTTCTTGTTGTCGCAACATGTTCCAGTGGAACTCAATCTTCTGGCAGACGTACTCTGCAAAGAATTCCCACTACCCGTGGAGTACAAATGGCGATTACGTGAAGACATCGTCTCCAACGGTTTTACAGAATAGGGTTTCTTAGAGATCGACTTGTTCGCAACTCTGGAGAACGCTCAATGCCAAGTCTACGCCTCCAGGTACCCTGAGAACCGTTCCAAGGGGAACGAACTCTGGATCACATGGTCAGGGAAATTTGTGTACGCTTTTCCCCCAACTCCCCTACTCAACAAGATAGTGCACAAAATGCACCAGGAACCTGTCACTGTGATATTGGTGGCCCCCATGTGGGCCCGCCAACCCCGGTACGCTCATCTGATGTAGATGTCTATCTCTCCCCCGGTGAATCTACCTTGCCCGTACAACATGTTGTCACAGGTCAAAGGGCAGACACTCCAACCATGCCCGCAAACATTGAATTTAGCGGCCTGGCTCCTGAGGTAATAGTGTTCGGACACCTGCAACTCCCTCAGAGATGCATGGACATACTTAGGGAAGCGAGGAAACCCAACACCCGATATTGCTATTCCAGCAAATGGAAGTGCTTTTTTATCTGGTGCAATTCCAAGACCGTCAGTCCCATTGACTGCTCTCCCACACACATTATATTGTACCTGAATCACTTACTTGACTCGGGGCTGGTTTTTAATTCCCTTAAGGTTCACTTAGCTGCTATCTCAGCCTACACCATGTCACAACAGAAGGTGTTGTGGTGGAAGATACCAGTTATTAAGGCTTTCATGGAAGGGGTCAAGAGGATTCATCCTCCCATTTCTAATCCAGCTCCCGGATGGGACCTGAATGTGCTATTAACCAGACCTATGGGGTCTCACTTTTTACCTATGCATAAGCAAGTCTCAAGGATCTCACCTATAAAACAGCCTTCCTAGTGGCTATCACTTCTGTTAGAAGGGTTAGTGAACTACATGCCCTCTCAGTTCTAGACCCTTTCGTTACAGTCCAGAGATAAGGTGGTTCTGCGTACTCACCCTAGATTTGCGCCTAAATTTATCTCCAAGTTTCATGTGAATCAATCAATAGAACTGCCTACTTTCTTCCAGAACCCTACTGACATGGCCGAAAGAAGCCTACACACATTAGATGTCCGTAGGGCAGTCATGTTTTACCTGGACAGAACTAAACCACTGAGATGGACAAACCAATTTTTCGTTTCAGTGGCAGCTGCTAGAGAAGGGGATCCCGTCTCTAAATTGGCAATCTCAAGGTGGATTGTCAAATGCATCACACTCTGTTACACTCTTGCTAAGAGAGAACTACCCTTGAAGCCTAGAGTGCATTCTACTCGAGGCACTGGGGCTTCCATAGCATTCATTGCAAATGTTCCCCTGAGTCCATTTGCAAAGCGGCAACCTGGAGTTCTGTACATACCTTTACAAAACACTATTGCCTAGACACTCATTCTAGGTCTGATTCTCAAGTGGGACAAGCAGTACTAAGACAGCTTTTCACTACTGTTTCTTCTCACAACCCACCTCCAACTCAGGGTACTGCTCGCTAGTCTATGCACAGCATGTCATTCTAAGCAGATTAACAAGCATCAGAAGACATGCATTACTTACCGTAAAAGCATTTCTGATGATTGTATCTGCTTAGATTCACATGCGCCCACCCTTCCTCCCGCTCGGATGGAAGGAACAAGACATCTTACTACTTTCTCTCTTTTCTGTACTCACTCACAATAGTCATAAGGCTCCCTCAAGGCAGAGAAAATACAATCGGAGGGACCTTGACGCGTGAGGGATTTTGGGTACACTACACGTCACGTAGGGATAGTCTTACAGGCACGCCCATGTTGACGTCCCCTTTCGATTCTCGAAAGACAAGATGCAACACTCTGCGGTTACCACTGGATGTCGGACTTTAGGCACAGCATGTGAATCTAAGCATATACAATCATCAGAAATGCTTTTACTGTAAGTAATGCATGTCATTCATCCCCGGTTATTGAGGGAGCTTTGTGTCCTATTAGCATCAGTAGACTAAATAACACAGGATCCTTGAGATCTTCACGTCATCGGATATAATTATTTTGTTACTCTGTCACTAATCTAACCCTCGCTCCCTCACACATTCAGAGATCCTACCAAGAAATTACTTTAGGAGATACAAAGGCTCTTTAAATAATGTTTAAACCAATCTAGTTCCAGTATTCCTAAAGGGACATGGATTGTATTCCTGATATTTGGAAGTCCCCAAGAAAAATATACCTTTACAATCTCAATCGGTTTCTCATTGTGGGGTCTTTGCTCCTGGTAACCTTGGCTCAGATGTTTCTCGATTTGGATGGAATGTATGTGCATGACCATGGTTTTACCAGGATGCTTAGTTTGTATATTTCTGTCCTGGAAGAGAATGGAAGATGTTTGTCTTCTACAGTGAATAGAGTTCCTTACCAATTCTGACCTCTATCTTTCAGTCTCAGCACGGCTTTAAGTGTCTTTGTGAATTCATTTTCTGGTTGTAGAAGCAGATCATAAGGAGTATGGTGTGCATCTTTATTGCTAGTTGAAAGTTCGTCTGATTCTTGGTCTCTGCTTCATAACAAGCTCTCCTAAATCTGCAAAAGGTATGCTGCACCCTTGTGTGTAGATATCATGTGGGGGTCACCAGGGATTCTAACTAGTACCCCTGGTGACTCCCTTAGTACCCTTGTGCACTACCATTGCATCCCATAGCTCAGGGGTAACAGAGGCAACGCTGAACGAAAGTAAGCAGTGCTCTAATGAAACCTATATGTAATATTGGTAGCTCCCACCTTTTTAATTCCCCAAATCCCTAGGCAGCCTTCTATTGGCTACTCACTGGGTAGCATATGGACAAGTGGTGGGGGTACCCATTCTCCCCCACCCCCCACGCACTAGATCTGCATGGTGCACCAACATGGTGTGATCAGGAAGAAGAAATTCAAGAAAAAGCTGTAGGGGCATCATTTCCTCGGAGCACGATCAGTGCATCATCTTCAAATGAAGGCACTCGAGCTGTGGATGGATGTAAGGTCGATCAAGTGTGGACAAAGATGGCGGCCTCGGACACGAGGTAAGTCTGGTTAGGCAGGCAGGCTGGCTTTTTAAGGGCGGGGGGAGCCCTTACATATGTGAGGCTGTACCTTCAATATGATGACTGCCTTGAATATGAATCATGAATCATGAATTGGCAATGGGCTAGCATTTCTTGGGCACATTAAAATGTGATTGGCATAGGAAGACAGCCATTGGACATAAGAGACTGCACACTACATATGTTGACACTTATATGAGGCATTGAATGGCTTTAATGTTACAGAGGATTCCCAGCCTGACGACAGGGAATATTCAAACAGCATGTGAATCCATGAAAGATTCGAATGCTGGTGAACAGGAGTTACAGGTAAGTAACATATTCCTTCTGGTTACCCCTTGTGTGTATGTAACAAACTTTTACTACTCCTGGTTTTGAGCCACTGATCATATGTGGATCTCTTGGGAACGTTTCTTGTAGCACCTATGCAAACTGTTGGTTCTCTTCTGCTCTTGTAAGACTTTGGGGAGTGATTGCCCACGGTTTCCCCTGTTGATTAGCCTCTTTGTCCTGCTTTTTTTTATCCCATCAGGTAGAAGTACAGCGTTTTGTGAATTCTGCATATTTAACTCTCCCAGGGCTCCCATGATATTTTCCTAAATTCAGTTGAACACACCAAGTCCTGAGAGAATTACAGACTGCGGAGGGGTTGCCCCAATTCTGCAATGTGAGAGGGCCTGGTGGTATTCCTTCAGCTCTTTCATCGTATCAAATTACCTGCTGGTAGTTTGTTTCCACAGGTTGATTTATTAACAACCTCGCCACAGAGCTGAGAACCTTTTTATCCTTGATCACCCTTGATATCACTACCTGTCAGACACGTCATGGGAATTCAAAAAACATATACTAATCAAGCTTTCTCTATAAAGCCATGGACCTCAGCTCTTCCCTTGCTCCCTTAGGATATGCCCCCTGGCGGGTAACAATACACTCACAGTTCTTTGGGGTTTAAGTGCCACAGGACGACTTTATTTGCTTTTGAAGATAGTTGCTTAGCTGTTATAGAACATGGTGTTTTTCCTTGTAGTTTAACTGGCCCACCACGCCTGGAGAACTGAGTTCTCTAAATGTGATCCTCACAGCATCAGATTCTTGACAATATTAGCAAAGATGGTTGTGGGCCCTGGGGTTGTCAGTCTTAACCCCCTTGGTGGTGGCCGCAGATCTTAAACAGTTTATCCAGGTATCTGCACCCCAACCACCCTTCTTGAATTCTGCCCCCTGTCTTTGGCACCTCCTCTTCTTTCTCTACCATCGTCATTTCTGTTTTTTTACTGCTCTCTACGCTACTGCTTCTCTCCTCCTCAATGTTTCACAATGCTCTGATAATTTTCTCCTACTCCCCATTGTTTCTTTCCTCCTATTATCTGTTCCCCTTATCTAATGACTCCCTTTCTGTCTCCAGTGATTTCTTCCCTCCTCAGCACTCTTTTTCACCACCTTATCTACCACATCTCTCTTCCTCTTTAGGGGTCTTGACTCCTTCCTGTTCTTCTTAGACCCCAAAACCCCCGTTCTTTCCCCTTTACATTATGGACTCCACCTCCTTTTTACTACTTTCCTCCCCATCATCTTTCTCCTTACCAGACATCTCAGTCTCTGCCACCTCCTCACTGTTTCAGTTTTAATGCCTCTATCCTCCTCGCTGCACCACCCCATACTATCATGCTCCTCACACCATCAATACCCGACGCCGACACCTCTTTTCAATATGCTCTCTTTTATAAGCTGGCAGGTCTACCTGTGTGACTTGCAAGTGTAGAATTGACATCAGCTGGTTGTACTAAGTGAACTTGCACTATAGTTAAACCACTCATTGGAGTACTACAAACTCCCTAGTTGATTTGGATTGCTGTACATGTTTTCCCGTGGCTCTGCAGCCCAAGCCTTCCATTAGGAGAGCCGCCCTCTTTAATACACAACATGGCCGCAGTCGCTCTGCAGTGTTACGCGTCCTTCCTGACATACTGTGAACAAGGAAGCATTTTTCCATCATGCTGGTTCCCTCTAACCCCAGATACCCAGATTTGCAGGTGCCACTGAATGCATCACTGTGCTAAGCTTGCTGTATTTTGTTTGCAGTGATCCACAAGAGTGGGCCGGTGGCTGGCAAAGTTGACATTTCATTCACAGGAGCAATTGGCCATGCTTCATCATTCCCTCTCCCAGAACACGCTTATTTGAATCACTTGCCTACCGGTTTCCTATATTGCTCAAGGAATCCATCACCTTCCACATCATCCACAGACCACCTCACAGGAGTGACTCTTCCATTGCGGACATCTACAACGTACTCTTCTCTGCCAAATTAGCAGATTCTAGTAATGTCGTTCTTTTTGATTTTAACATACCAGTGTCAGAGGCTGACAACCACACTCGAAGCACGATTTTCATACTGACCGCTTCCATGGACCAGAAGCAAATGGTTCTCTCCCCCACACACAACCAAAGCAACACCCTAGACTTAGTCTTCACATCATCCCCCTGCATCACCTGTGCAGACACTATACCCACTTGCCTGGCCTGACCACGCCACCATCCCATTATCAGTCACCCACTCGACTACAGCTCACAAAGGTCAGGTTAAACGCCCCCTCACTCAACGCTCATTCAAAACCTTCCCCTTCAATGAGCTGGAAGCAAACTTCGCAGACTTCCATCCTGGAAGTATTCAGCAACTCTATGAAACTGGTGGACACTCATGCCCCCCCTAAAATACAGCTCGCCAAAGACCACACCATCCACCCCATGATATACCCCCGAGCTAACCTCCAACAAACGCTCAATCAGAGCCCTAGCAAAAACATAACTCTGGAGACCTGACCAACCTCAGATCTCTTAGCGCAAACCATATGATTCTGATTGCAGAGGCCAAAGCTGCTTACTACTCCACCACCATTGCGGCAGCCTCCAGCAGGAGCAAAGCCCTCTTTGAAGTAGTAAAGCATTGTACCAAACCCTCAACCGACCCTGAGGTACAAGCAAAGCAGGAAAAATGCGATGGAATCAACACATTTTTATTGAAAAAATAGACAAAATCTGAGAGACTATCGAATCAACATCACAGCATTAGCATCCCCGGCACCCCAGCATGCACACTGCCTCGCTGAACCGTATTCTCTTCCTTTTCCACCGGATCTACTAAAAATGATTGCCTACCTCAAACATTCTTCTTACTCTGATGATATGATGATATAATTCCGGCCTCCATCATTAAACTCATCATGCTCCTCAGCATCATCAATGCCTCCCCTCTCAGAAGGATAATTCCTGGACGACCTCAAAACTGCTCTCATGCAACCTCTATTGAAGAAACAAGTCCTAGATCCAGACGACCGAGCCAACCACCGCCCCATTGCTACACAACTACTCGCAGAATCAAACAACTCCACCTCCTAAATGACTATCAGTCAGGGTTCCAGCATTGAGACAGCCACCATCCAGTTGGTGGAGGATGCCATCCAAATCATAAATGATGGTGACTCATGCCTCATAGTCCTCCTTGACCTCTTGGCTGCATTCAACACAGTCGACCTTGACCTCTTGGCTGCATTGAACACCGGCGACCACCACATCCTTCTTTCCCTCATTGCTGACAGAATGGGATTCTCTGGCACTGTCCTGAATTGGTTCACCTCCTACCTCTCAGGCAAATTAACTTTTTGTGTTCTTACCGACTCCAGGTTTCCTGCGGAGCCCCTCCAAGGGCTCCAACTTCTCATCACTCCTTTTTAACCTTTAGATGGAGCTTTTGGGCACTCTCATCAAAGATCCCAATATAGCCATCCAGAAATATGTGGATGATACTGAGTTGTACATGAGAGTAAATCGTGCACAGGACATCCTTCGTCTCCGCGATTACCTAGCCATTATCCAGTCCTGGATGTCGACTGCCTACCTAAAACTGTACCGATCCAAGACTGAATTCATCCTCATCGGTCCTCCCGCTTAAAAACAACTTGTCCAACATTGGCTCAATTATATGAGCCTTGAAGGATTTGATCCACAACTCTGATTCCGCAAAATCCTTAGGCTTCACCATTGACAGCAGCCTGTCTTTCCAGAAACACATAGCCAAGAAGGCTCAAATAGCCTGGCTCAGAATCTGTACCCTTTGAAAAATCAAACCCTTCTTCCAGACATTAGTGCAGGCCTTTATGGTGTTGCACATAGATGGGGGAAATGCTCTCCTGACAGGGCTCCCAGATGCTCACTTGGTTCCTCTAAAACTAGTCCACCACGCTGCAGCACATCTAATTACAGGAGCACAGAAATGTGACCGAATTATCCCCCATCATACACGAACTACACTGGCTTCCGCTCCAAGCCAGGATGCTGTTCAAGACTGCATGTATCATCTACAAAGCAGTCACACGTGAGCTCCACATATCCGGTGGCACACGCTCCTCGGGCAGCAAATCGACCAACCGGCTTGAATGACAACTCGTCTGCAAAGAGAAGACCCGCAAACAATCCTTCTCTTATCATCGATCCCAGTGGAACTCGATCCCAGTGTCGGCTCGGAATGCCTCCACAATTCTCCAATTTTGCAAAACATGGCTCTTTCAACAACACCTGACTAATTCGGGTGGATGCACATACCGATGCACTACTGTTAAAAGGTGGCAGCCCAAATGCTGGCAACCCACATTCTGTACAGTGTTCCGCTGCTCTCGAGCTAGGGCCGTGCTTTAAACAAAAATAAAAATAAATAAAATACATTCTTTTCACACAAGTTTTCTCTTCTGTCTGAATGACACGTCTTTGTGGAATTGTGCATCTAGGGTCTGCAGAGACATGACTGGAAGTCTGAGATCTCTATGATTGGGGGAAGTTGCAGCGCTCGCGGACACCTCAACCCCAATCTGAGCACCATATGGCTGAGTCTGTATTTTGGATGTCTCCGTGGGCTGTTTGGTGAGCAGTTAGCTTCAGAGAAAGAAGAATGAGGTGCTATTCTCTTCCCAGCAATGTGACACCTGTGGCTGGAGGCCCTCATAAAATGTAGCTCTATGGAAGTGAAGGTGCTAAGATCCCTGGGAGTCTGTGTGCCAAAGGGAGGGGTGGGGTGATCTTGCAGATGTCCAGGAAACCCCGTTTGTGGGGTCTCGGAGAGGCTGTGCTGCTTCTTGGGAGGTTAAGCCCAGGATTTGGAGCCCTGTGCAGGAGTCGCTGTGTAGGGTTTGGCAGGATGGACAACCCTGTCAAGCAGCGCTACTGTAGCAGTGAGAGGTGATTTTGGCGTGCAGTCCTAATTACAATGTGAAGCAATGGCACATACCACTGCCCCTGCACTACTACCAGATTCAGTACAAATGATCTGGATGTTGTAGATTTCGGTGACACTTAAAAAATTGTCCAAACACCAAATCTTGCACTATATTACATATTACATGCTACCTACTTGCACTATATTACATGGACTAGTGCTGAATCGAATACAGGCCATATGAGCTGTTCCCTTTTGCATACATTGCTAACACTGAAACTCAATCTAGATCATAGAACTGCTGAAAATGGGGATGATCTCTTTTTTTTGTTTCAGCCAACCACTGTGGCTATACCTTGTGTCTGACATTCCAGACACTGCGGGCAGATAACTTAATGGGTGCATTGGAAGGGCATTATCGGGTGGATGAGATCTAGTAAGGACTCGGCTACTCCCTGAAACACTAATTGGGGGATGGACTGCCTCTGGGTGCATAACTGTCCAGTGGATAATGTCAATCTTTACTTCCCTAGTAACGCCCCACAAACAAACAGTTGATTTTACAGTTGTTAGGAACTGCAAACAAAGTTAACTAATTTCAGTCTATTACATACATACATACCTTGGCACAGACAATCCTCAAGTGTGAACCCTTGCAACAGATGCAAGTTGAAGTCCAACACGTCTAGTTCTTTAGTAGCAAAGGTGGCCTTCCAGGAACCAACAGGACTAGACAAATGTATTAAAGAAATCCTCAGACTGAATAGTGGCATAGAGGCATCAAACAAAAACATCTCTGAGATGGTGCATAAAATCAATCAAATCATGTTACAATTGTAATGCAAAAAAGACTGGATTCAAAATAAACACCAGGTCAGTGCAACAAAAGAAAGTTACAATGCCCTTAATACAAAATTGGACTCTGCTGTAAATCCTGTGCCTTTCCACAAAATTCCATGACCAAACAAATTCTGCCAAATACAAGAATCTTAGCTTGATCGGGATGACAGAGTGTACCACTCTCTCATACCCTCCACCTCGCATTCATTCTCACACAACACTCCAGCAATCAACCTACAATTCTTCTTCACCGGCTACACCCTCTTTTCTGGTCTCTTGGTTCATATCCTCTGCTCCCGATCTCAAACACCTTTCACCCTCCTCTGCACCTGCTGACGTTTTAAAGCATAGCCTATCCTGTTGCAGAGTTCCTCCAGGCTGCCATTGGCCCTTTATGTCAACTGTTCCCCTTGGCCAATCTCTGGCTGAGCCAATCCCATGGGGCCCAGGAGTTCAAAGGTGCTTGTCTTTTATGAAAAGGAAGAAAGTGACCTGCCCAGGACAGAGGCTGATTGGCATTGAGGCACGGACAGTGGTACCAATAGACCTGCATATATTTGTGCACTGTGGGAAACTAAGGACCGGGATGCCTCTCAACTCACCCCACAAAGACCTAGGATCAGCTCTGGCCGAATCATGATAGGCTGCCTATCCCAGGATGAGAGTGGTCCCTATGGGACCCTGACTGGGTCATATTCATGACCCTCTCAAAGCAGATAGTGCTGCCCATTACCTTCCATGATATGGAGACTGCAATTCTTAGCCTGGGGCAAAAGAAAAACAATCAGCTTGGATTGTCTCCCAATTGACATATATACAAAATTTAGAAGGCACTTGCCCCAAAGCTAGTACAGGTGTTTAGCGAAGTCCTGGATTTTAGCATTCTTCTTCATACCCTATTGGACTCTCTGTAGTCTGCCACAGGAAGGAAAAGATCATGTCTGCTGCAGTTGTCATAGGCTCAATTCTCTTATCAACGCAGATGTCATGATCCTGGCAAAATGTCTTGCTTTGAGACTAGGAAGGAGGGACTCTCCCAGGCCTGGTCCCCCCAGGAGCGAACAGGATTTTTTAAGGGGCATCATTCTGTTGATAATATTACCTGCCGAACATCATTGCGAGGACAGATGGAGAACAGATATTATTGTCATTGGATTCTGAAAAGGCCTTTTGCAGGATCCAATGGGGTTTTCTCTTCAGGATTTAAATAGGATGGATCTGAAAGCCCCTTTCCAATCACTGGTGATGGCTTTGTATAAGGCCCCACTAGCCTTGATCCACATAAACTCACATAATTCTCCTCCATTTGATCGATTTCATAGTATTCTGGGACTAAGCAGTGGTGTCCCCTCTCCTCCTTCCTATACGCTTCGACAGTTGAACCTCTTGATCAGTGACTAGCCATAGTGGGCTACTCGAACTCAAGGGGATCAGGCTGGAACATAAAATCCTACTGTATGCATATAACATTCTTGGCATGTGTCCAGCTCGGAACATTCAATACCAATATCGCGAGACAGACTTTAGTCGGTTCTATGTTGTTTTGCCAAAGTAAAATACTTCATGGTACTTTACTTCGACAAAACTACTCATTCCTTTTTTTGTTAAATGGCTATTCCCCCTCTTACATCCCTTAATACATACATATCTATTTACTTCCCTATGAAGTAATTTTGTCAAAGTAAAGTACCCTAAAGTATTTTACTTTGGGAAAACAATGGCACATCTTTTGTTCATATGTGATCAGTGCTGGATACAAAATATTTTTTCAAAATCAAAAATGATGGCGATTGGAAGGAAGGGGACAATGGCTACACAAATGGATGGTCCTTTCCATGTCAAAGACTAGAACAATACATAATAAGGAATTTGGATCTCCAATGACTTGAAAGTCCTATTCACCTTTATGTATACCCCTTTCATGCATAACATTAAAGATGTGGGTAGATGGGTGGTGAATTTGATGTCCAAATATCTGCCAAATTAGAGTGTTATTCTTAAATCTTGTTTCTCAGAATTCACCTGGAGATGCAGATGGGCCAAATCTTAACTGAGTACCCACAAAGCAAATACAATTAGAAGGTGTGCATGTCCACATTGGCGGTTTTACCATGGCTTTGCCAAATTGGTCTTGTCTAAACATTGGGCAAACCTAACATACTGTCTGGCTTAGAAGACAGTTTAGATGGCCCTGTTAGTCACACTTACCCTAAAGCAAGCGCTACAATTTCCATGACAAGAAATCCTGAGGCAAGTTAGAATACACCTAACGAAAGGATGCGCCTTGAAATGCTGGCATCTTACCCAACAATCATGCAGAATAGCGTTTAATCAACCATCTGCCTTTCTACTCATCAAAATCGTGTTAGAGCATCATGAGGGCTTAGTCTGAGAAACCCACTGGTTGTGCTAAGGTTTGGACACAACAACAACCCATTAGAAGCTTCTGTGAGAATCTTAGCAGTACCCTGTTTTAGTATTGGTGTTCAAAAGGCATTTTACGACCATCCGACTGGCTACACTGTAGAGGACTATTATGAAGTTTAAAGAAATGGACAGATTCATACATACCCAACGACAAACTGACATGCTAGGAAGAAATAATCTTTGATTGACGGATTAATACCAAAGTATATAGCTGGTATATACTCATCTGATCACGGCAATGAGGCCAGATCTTCCATTTTGGCACACACCTGGGCGGAAGAGTTGGGGTTTGGTATAGGCAGTGCATATTTCACAGCATTCTTGGACTTGATCTGGGATACATTCTTATGTGTGAAAAATAGAGAGATGCAAATTAAATTTGACACTTCGTCTATTTCAAACAAATTAAGTTACATATGTTTGGTCTTAGAGACTGTTGGCAGGACAGCACCTCCCGGAAACAGTGGGTCACACGGTGTGGTCATGTCTGAAGGCTTGAACACTTTGGATCACAGTCAGGACAAAGCTGAAGTCTGCCTTTACTTTTAGTCTACCAGAATGTCCCATTTTGGTTCTTCAGAAAGGTCATCCTTCTCGTCTATAAGAAAAGGGTAATTCATACACTGCTCTTCTCTGCCAGCAAGGCTATTATCATGGCCTGAAAGTCAAATATAGGCCTCTGGGTTAAGGGCTGGTTTATGAAATTGCCACTGCTTTGAACTGGCCTATATCAATATTGTGGGCCATTTATGGTTAGTTTGTTTGAAAAACCTGTATAACACCTTGATATATGTATTGAGATAATGGCAGAGGAGTATACAGAGAAAGGATAGTTGCTTTGCAAGATGGCAGTTCTGTGGACTAGTAGCACCAGGATGGTTTTGGGCGTGGGGCAGGCCCTGACTATAGGCCTGGGGAAATGGTGGATACTAGTTTGTTCATATATATGCCACATACCTGGTTTTAACTGTGTTCATTAGTAAAAATGACACATGTTTTGTCTTTTCTTGTATCATTGTGCTGCAATGGTCTGCTTTATTGGTTTTACTTTCAGAGACTGAATTTTCGAATCCGAATGCTGGGGGCAGATGGAGCCTGTAGCGATCCTGATGTCTGTCAAACATATATTATACTGTTGATTTATGCTACGACACAGTGTTTGAAGATAGTTTGTGGCAAAAATAATTAGTAAAACTTGAAAGCATTGCCTGTTTGCTGTTCAGTGTTACTTTAACACCCAAGTAAGAGAAATATATATTTTTAAAAGACAAACAGCACTAATTTACATTCTTTTTTTTACATTTTGCCAATTTCTCATCAAGGCAGAGTTGCAATTCATAATAAATACATTATTTATTCTTGACATAACATTACAATAATATATATGCTCAACGGACAAGCATATTAATGAAAACAGCTGGTGGGCCTAGCCTCCCAGTCAAAGCTGCTCTCTCCTGGAATGCACTCCCTACTGACTTTAGAGCGGAACAGCCATACTTTAGATTCAGATGTAATCTACTGAACTGGTTTCGAACCAAGGACATCTAACAAGTCACCCACCCACTCTACCAACTCGTGCCTTTGACCTTTGGACGATTCTCTTGATTCTATATGTATCACACTATCGACCCTACTACTGTATTTATCTTGTATATTGTACCACCTGTATTATATTGTATGCATTGTAATGACCTTTCTCCAGCATGGGGTCTGGCATGGATTCACATGCTCATGAATATTCCCCGTCGTCAGGCTGGGAATCCTCGGTAAAGAAAAAACCAGTATCAGTTTCGTTTCTGATCTGTCTTTCGTAGTAATAACCAATCACTGGTCTCTGCGTCATACTGACCACAGCCAATGACTGCCCTCTACCTAAGCTCCGCCTCTGGCAGCCATCTTCAGATTTTTACCGCACGTTCATGTGTTGGGATCCTCGTGCTATTGCTCTCGAGCGTTAGTGCTATTTTTCGCGCTTTTTCACAAAAAACTTCGATTCTTTCGGTCAAAAGAGCCTCAAGCTCCACCGATCCTACATCCGATCAACGGGGACCCGTGTCGGATTCATCTGTGCCCCTCAAGGGTGAAGATTTCGTCGAGCTACGCTTCGGAGGACTCCAGAAGCTTCTCAGGCCCGGTCTCGGAGATGGCCCAGGAGAAGGGAAGCTCGACGCCCGGAAAGCTGTTCAGGGTCTGCCCTGGATGCCAGCTGCAGAACGTCTTCAAGGAGGACGAACACTCTTTCTGCCTTTACTGCCTTCATGAGGACAAGACGCACGTGGAGAAGGACTGTGCGTTTTGCGGCAACATGTCGGAACGGACCATGAAGGACCGCCATCAACGTCTCGCCAACTGGCTGGAGGGTAAGAGCCCGTCTGGCGAGAAGAAGAAGAAATCCGAGCGGTCTTCTAAGACCTTTGAGGGCGCCCCGGCGACGGGGGCCCAACATAAGGCCAAGCACCGCGAGTCCGCTGGCACCGGGAGCGCCGAACGGTCGGGCTCTACGGGCGCCAGGCAGGGCGCACCCTCCCCGGCACCATCAACCACGAGCCAACGCTCTGGGTCGGGTAAGAGGAAGGCCGAGCACCCGGCGAAGCTCCTGGAGAGGCCCCGGTCGAGCTCTAAGGCAGAGGAGGAGCGTGGCAGTGCCCCCTCCCTCAAGGATAAGGCGGTGAGCGCACCTAAGGTGGTGAAGGCCTTGATCCATCCGACCAAGCCCTCTATCGAAACGGTCGCGGCGGCCCTGGCTCAGCCTGTGGTGGCTACACCAGTGGTGGCGACCTCAGGGCCCAGAATCTCCCTGCCTCCGCGGAGGGAGTCTTCCTTTGTGCCCATCGATAGGACCCCCGTGAAACCCTCCGTGGGGAAGAAGAAGGGGGGGCAGGGCGTCGTCGTAGATTCGGCCTCAACCTCAGAAGAGGAGCTGATCGAGGTCTTAAGCCACGGCCTAGGCGTGGAAGAAGGCCAGCCCGTCGGAATGGACCCCGACGCAGGTGACGACGACATCGTCGAGGATACCGACGGGGCCCCTGCTCGCCCGTCGGATTCCCCTCTGCCAGCGCCGCAAGACAACTCGGCGGCCATTTTGTTGGCCATACAGTCCTTATGCTCCGAGATAAGGACGAGGCTACCGTTACCGACGGAGGAACCTCTCCCGTCGGGGGATCCAGAACCGGGACCTTCTGGTGTTCCCCCTACCAAGAAAAGAAGGATCCATCCACCACCTCCTTTTCAACCGTCGCGCCCCGTCCAGCCCTCCTCCCCGTCCACCCGAGGGGATGATACGGGGACTGACACGGCAGCGACGGGTACGGACGACGAGGCATACGACGAGGATTTTCCGTCGTCGCCTCCCACCAGGGCTTCTCCGCCCGACGAGATCGGATCTTTCCACTCCATGATCTCCAGGGCTTCAGAGCTTTTCCAACTCTGCCCTGAGGAGAAGAAAAAGGAAGGCTTCCTTTATCAGCGGCGCGAGGCCAAGAGGAAGACGGTCCTCGCAGTGCCTCTGTTGGACGACATTTGGGATGAGGGCCTTTCCCTCCTCAAGAACCCTTCCACGACGCCAGCTAGAAGAGACCGGTACGAGAAAAAGTACCGGGTCCCGGACTCGGCCCCCCTATGCCTCCGGGCGCAGCCTACCCCGGACTCCGTCGTCTCCGCGGCAGCCAGGAAGAAAGCGGGGGGGGTGCGGCCTCCACATCGACTTCCCCGCCGGACGGCGAGGGAAAGAAATTGGATGCTATGGGACGTAGAGTCATCTCGTCGGCAGCGACGACGATTAAAGCGGCCAACGCCTTGGCTATCGTGGCCCGCTACGACAGGGAGCTCTGGTACAAGATAGCTCCCCTGCTGGATTTTCTGCCGGACGACAAGAGGGCGGAGGCCCTGGAGATCCTGCAGGAAGGTGAGGTGGCCTCGGACCACGCCATCACCGTGGCGACGGACATCGCCGACACTGGGTTCCGCCAGCTGGGCAACGGCGTTTGCCTTCGACGTCGTGGATGGCTCAAAGCTACGGACTTTCGGCAGGACGTCCAGACCAGAGTCCTGGACATGCCCTTCGACGGGAACAACCTGTTTGGGAAGACAGTGGACGATTCCCTTCAGGCCATCAAGGCGGATACTGAGACGGCCAGGGCCCTTGGAGGCCTGCAGCAACGACGAACGCCCTTTCGGAGCGGCGGAGGCAAGGGCGCCTCCAAAGGTTCCGGCGGCGGTTTCGCTTCCTACCGTCAAGCGGCCCGCTCGTCGTCGCAAGAGGCCTACAGAGGACGAGGCAAGTCTAGCGGACCCCGCCGTCGTCGCCAAGGAGGTCAAGGCGGCAAGGCCGCGTCCAAGCAGGATTGAACCGGCCGTGGGGTCGGGCCCCCACCGAAGCACCCCGGTGGGAGGCCGGCTGGCGGGCTTCGTCAGCGTGTGGGAGTCCATCTCCACCGACCGTTGGGTGCTGGACGCCCTGGCCCGGGGCCACGCGCTCGAGTTTCAAAGAAGGTGCCCGCGCGTCCCCCCCGTGGCCAGGAAAGAACTTCACGTCCCTCAACTTCTCCTGGAGGTAAAGGCGATGCTCAGAAAGGGCGCCATCGAACTCGTCCCAAAGAGGCTTCGGGGCTCCGGAGTCTACTCGCGATACTTCCTCGTGAAGAAGAAGACGGGAGGATGGCGCCCCATCCTAGACCTGCGACGTCTGAACAAGTTCATCAAGGCGCAGAAGTTCCGGATGGTCACCCTCCAGCACGTCCTGGGTCAGCTGGAGGAAGGAGACTTCCTATCGTCGTTGGATTTGGAGGATGCCTACTTCCACATTCCCATCCTAAAGGGGCACCGAAAATTCCTCAGATTCGTGGTCCAAGGGCGTCATTACCAGTTCAAAGCCCTTCCCTTCGGACTACGGTCGGCACCCAGGGTATTCACCAAGTGCCTCGCACCGGTGGCGGCGCAGCTGCGCCGCGAGGGGATTCACGTCTACCCCTACCTGGACGACTGGCTCATCCGCGCCAAGACGAGGGAGCTCGCCGTGGTCCACACGGCAAGGACCGTCCAACTCCTCACGGACCTGGGATTCTCCGTGAACTACGCCAAATCCCACCTGGTGCCCGCGCAAGTCGCACTGTTTCTGGGAGCGAGGCTCGACACAGTGTCCCTTCTGGCCTCCCCGTCGGAGGAGAGGACCAGGACCATCTTGGGCAAGGTGCAACGGATGTTGGTGGCCGACGCGGCCAAGGTGAGGTCCATCAAGTCCCTCCTCGGGATGATGTCTTCCTGCATCTACCTCATTCCCATGTGCAGGCTCCGGATGCGCCCGTTGCAAGAATTCCTGGATGCGCGCTGGATCCAGACGACGGGCAGCTTCGAGGAAAGGATCAAGCTCGACGAGAGTTTCCGACGAGCGATACGGTGGTGGGGCACCCGCGCGCATCTGACGGCGGGCATGGACTTCCAGACCCCAGCCCACCAGGAGACTGTGACCACGGATGCCTCCCTGGAAGGGTGGGGAGCGCACACCGAAAATCTGCACGCAAGAGGACTCTGGCTCCCGACGGAGAAGTCCCTGCATATCAACGTCCTGGAGCTCCGTGCAGTGTTTTGGGCCCTCAGGTCCTTCCTTCCGTCCCTCAAGGGCAAGGTGGTGAGGATCTTCACCGACAACACCACCACCATGTTTTACATCAGGAAACAGGGCGGAACTAGGTCCCCAGCGCTGTCCAAGGAGGCGCAGGACCTGTGGCATTGGGCCGTCGCCCAAGGGATTTTTCTGGTGCCGTTTCATCTGGCAGGGATAAAAAACACCATCGCCGACTCACTCAGCAGGGAGCTGCGCTCGTGCCACGAGTGGGAACTACGGCAGGATCTGGTGGATCCCCTCTTCCGACGGTGGGGCACACCCCAGATCGACCTGTTCGCGACGGCGACGAACACCAAGTGCCGGAGGTTCGCCAGCAGGTTTCCCCAGACGAGGAGCATGGGCGATGCTTTCTCGTTCCCCTGGGAGGGCCTGTTCCTCTACGCGTTCCCTCCCTTGCCTCTGCTAATCCGGCTCGTCAACCAGCTCAAGAGGTCACGGTGCAGGATGATCCTCGTCGCACCTGCGTGGCCGAGGCAGATATGGTTCCCGGACCTTCTGGACTTGTCAGCGTCCCCGTCGATCAAGCTGCCGGCGGACGCGGATCTACTCTCCAGGGAAGGAGGCGCCATCCTCCACCACGACCCGAAGTCGCTGAACTTGCAGGCCTGGCTCCTGCAGCGCTAGAGTTTGGAGGATACGACATACCGGCCGATTGCAGAGAGGTTCTTGCAAAGGCCAGGGCGTCCTCGACTCTTAAATGCTACGGACACAAATGGAAGAGGTTCTCTGTCTGGTGCCACGCACAGAAGATTAACCCTCTACGGATTACGGCTCCCCAAGTACTGCCGTACCTGCTGACGCTGGCCAAAGCTGGTCTGGCACACGCGTCCATCAAGATTCATCTTGCTGCGATCTCCCGATACACCAGAACCACGGGGCGGACGTCCTTGTGGTCTCATCGTCTGGTGAAGGAGTTCATGAAGGGACTGTTCAGATCGTTCCCGCCGGTGAAGGCTCCGGCCCCGGCGTGGGAGCTCAACGTGGTGCTGACCAAGCTCATGGGACCTCCGTTCGAGCCTCTGCACTCGGCCCCGTTGAAGTTTCTATCGTGGAAAACAGCTTTTCTTGTGGCCATCACCTCCGCACGACGAGTGGGAGAGATCCAGGCCCTTTCCTGCAAGGCCCCGTACTTGACTTTCCACGACACGAGGGTAGTGCTCAGGACGCACCCCTCCTTCATGCCCAAGGTGCCGTCGGACTTCCATCTCAACGAACCCTTGGTGTTGCCTGTGTTCTTCCCGTCGCCTTCGTCGCCGGCTGAGAGGACTTTGCACTCGCTGGATGTGGCTAGAGCGCTGAAGTTCTACGTAGACCGCACAAAGTGTTTTCGGAAGACGTCACAACTCTTTGTGAACTTTGGACCTGTCAATCAGGGGAAGGCTCTCTCGAAGGCTTCCATTTCCAGATGGCTCTCCGGCTGTATCATGTACTGTCACCGGTTGGCAAACCGACCGCTGCCTGGCCGTCCGAGAGCCCATTCCACCAGAGCGATCGCAGCTACCACGGCGTTCCTATCTGGTGTGCCCCTGCTGGACATATGCAGGGCTGCTACGTGGAGGTCGACGCACACCTTCACGAAATTCTACTGCGTCGACCGGGATTCCAGGGAGGAGTCGAGGGTCGGCCAAGCAGTGCTGCGCAACCTGTTCGCCTGAGGTGAGCCTGGTGAGGAGGTAAGATGCTTAATGTTGAGTTGATGTGATGCTTAATGTTGAGCCTTTGCCACCTCCCGTGGTTGTGCATCTGTGTACTGCTATGTATTCTCTTATTCATGAGCATGTGAATCCATGCCAGACCCCATGCTGGAGAAGGAACAAGTTACTTACCTGTAACTGTTGTTCTCCAGCATGGGTCTGGCATGGATTCACATGCGAACCCTCCCGCCTACCCCTCTGCGGCTCTTCACTTGGTCATACTGCCACTTCACGTGCTTCCAAATCTGAAGATGGCTGCCAGAGGCGGTGCTTAGGTAGAGGGCAGTCATTGGCTGTGGTCAGTATGACGCAGAGACCAGTGATTGGTTATTACTACGAAAGACAGATCAGAAACGAAACTGATACTGGTTTTTTCTTTACCGAGGATTCCCAGCCTGACGACGGGGAATATTCATGAGCATGTGAATCCATGCCAGACCCATGCTGGAGAACAACAGTTACAGGTAAGTAACTTGTTCCTCATGTTGTAACTAAGCTTCAAATATTCTTGTAACTGCTGCGCCCGGCTACCTGAGGGTTTGGTGCACATTACCCAATAAATAAACAAACAATAACAGCTGTCCGAACAAATCTGGCCACTTTGAAAAAAGTTACTGGTTAGTGTCTGAATTGTTCTTCATGGGATAATGTAATCATAGGGTAGTATTTCTGGGATACTCATATCGAGAAGAAAATTGACTTTAAGAACTTGTACCACACATTTGGTTTATGCATTACAAAGTTAATGTGGAAGTGTGTACCTTTTGAAAAAGGATTACAAAACATAGGATTATTGAATGTAACATGACGTCCACCTAGATACTCAAATCTCTAGTGTTTCTAGACTTTTTCCGCAAGCAGGACCTTGTCTCTTATTTGATGTCACAAGTTATTGCAATACAAAAGACACCCCCAGATGAGGTTAGCAATTTAGAATGCAACAATATGAGGCTTAATGGATTTACTTTTTGAAAAAAACGCTCCACTACCTTGAGTTAAAAAGGTAACACATTTTTATTTTCTATAAGCACATTTCTTATGTAAGCCACGTTTTTTCTGCTAAAGAAGTCATTTCCTCTTTAGACATCTTTAGCAGAAAAACGTGGCTAGCATTTATTCAAGTGCAGTAAGAGACTTCACTTTGTGAAAAAGCGGGATTCTTACCAGGAGGAAGCTGGGAGCAAAACACATATATCAGGTGGCAGATTAATGTGATTTTTTAAATCAATCTCTAGGGTTAGCAATATGTTTTTTAGTTTGAGATTAGACCACCGGATGAATGTACTGGATTCTGAATTATGTAGCACTGAGCATTGTATTAATAAATGAAAGGTGTGTTGCAATACCATAATTGAGTAGACAATTTTAAAGCGTGTTTTTATTAAATTAATAAATACATTGATGTGAATGAGTCATGTGATGTTACTCTTGAGAGGAACAGGGTAGTAGCCTGGGTGTTGAATATTGGAACATCATGAATGTGTGGAAAAATGTTCGCGGACGGGAGAGTTTTTTTTTTTTCCCCTTTAATTTTTGTGGAACTTTTTTCTTTTATGTGAAATAAATCCACATTGGTTGCAGTAAGAATTTTTGCTTACTAAAGGTATACACATTTTGTAATTGTTATTTTAAATGGTCACTACAATATTTGTTCACTGAAATCAAAGCAAATGCATACATGACATTTGAAATACATGATTTCGTTCTTATCTAGTGAGTAAAAGTGTGTCCGGCGTAGAGCAGGAACTATGGAAGAAAAGCTTTTCATGCTTTGAAAAGGGCATTGATAATTTTAAAGCCATCAGTGATGCAACAAATACTGCCCTCCTGTTATGCAACACAGGAAGACTGATGCGAATTTGTGCTCAGGCGCATTGTGCCCTCGGAGATGATTACAGGAGAGGAGAATTTTCCCCTGAGGAAACATTATATTACAATAAGGTAAAATGCTGTTTAATGTTCACTTTGAAAACTATACCTTTAAGTGCAATATTTATGTTTGTGCTTATTGTGGCTAAAGTACTTCTTTACATTGATTGAAAAATATATGTATATATGTGTTGAACATCCATGTTGTACGATTGTTCTGAAGCTTTTGCACATTACTTCTTCTACCGACTTGCTCCTTTTATCAACTTTTGTGAATTCAGCACAACGTACAGTGGCCAAATGTGTTTTGGCTGACCTTCGGTAGTTAGAATCACCAATTTATTTCCATCCCTATAAATACTTAAACTGGGTTTAGCCTTTCACTGCTTTTGTTTAACTTGCAACTTTTTGCCATGATGTGGCCCCTTAAAACACAATGTCATTGTCTTTATAGTAATGTGCTACTTCTCATGTCCAATACCCACTACCAAAAGATGCACTTTTAGACCCTCATTGTGGTGCAAGCATGTTTTGCCCTCCGGACTAATGCAATGTGCAGCATTCCTTCTAGAATTCTCTTTAGTGATGTTTTGGTGCTCTGCTTAAAACTGTAAATGGTCATACAATCCTGTATTTTTACAGCGTAATCCACCAGAGTAATGTAGTTAAATAAAGATCATTTATATTTATGACCCTTTGTACCATCCAAAGGAACTATGGCTTCAGCAATAATCATTCCATACATAGCAAAGCATGGGATAAACCTTGGTAGACTAGGCACATACTCCTTAGAAGACCAGCAACAGGAAGACCACCACAACCTACCAAGCTTGCTCGATGGTTATACTGACTCATGCCAACATTATTCCAACATGCAACGAGACGTGCCTTCACAATACCAGACCACCAAGACGCACAGCCTAGCAAGGCAGGGCCACAGGACAGTGAATGTCTGTATCCTACCATAGTCCAACCCTGCACCCAAGCAACAGCTCCCCCTTAGAAAACTTAGTCAAGGGACCCTTGGGACAAGCTGCATCCTCATCAATGCACCATCTCTGTAAATGGTTAGCCCTGACTTCCGTGACCTTCCTCTAAAGGGGCACACCTACCTTTTCTTTACCACTCGACCTGGCTCACAGATGACTATGCAGCAGTACTCCATGATGCCATTTCACCTAATTTCAGTGTAAACTGCACTAACTGTGCTGGTATAAAAGTGAGGAATAGCCACCATTATACACGAGGAACAGCTGTGTACCCAGCTAGCACCGTTGACATAATCCCACACCATGCATCTCTCCTGGTCCACTGCCATATAATTGAATCAGCAACCTTCACGTTTGTCTTGGTCTCCCACCCCTCTACCTTACCAGCCAAATTCATGGACGTGGTTGCTAACCTAATGGTGGATCCTGACTGGCTGACCATCTTGGGTTATTTCTGCTTATGGCTGGAGGAGCTTTACAACACTGTTGTCTAGATCCCTTTCAATAAATGTGGAGGCATTACACCTGAAGCAACTAGTAAAAGGGACCCACCCCCTCAACAGTGCATACACTAGACCGAGTTGTCTGTACTGAGATGCTCACACCATTACCTCCTCACCTACCCTTGAAACACTACAATTCACACACTCTCCTATACTTTATGCAGGCACACTCATGCTCCACTGATGGCAAGCAGGGCATGATATAGCATTGAGATGGAACCCCTAGACTCATTGAAGCCCACAATCCCTTTCTGCGTCCGATGTAGAACACTGCATACTCCCATCAAACTAAACCACGCTCGTGTAATTCCTTTACTTAAGAGGCCCCTGCTGGAACCTGCAGTTCTTACAAATTTCTGTGCCATTTCTCTTCTCCCGTTCACTATGAAGGTGCTTGAATCTCTTATTTCCCCACTGTGCTTTCCTAGAATCGTCTCACTTTCTAGACCCTTTCCAGTCTAGGTTTCGGCCTGGCAGGGGTACTGAATCAGTGCTTGTGGCCGTAGTGGATGCTCTGGCAAGGTTGGTGGGCCAGGGTGGAGTCGGAGCACTGATTCATTTAGATCTATTAGCCGCTTTTGACACAGTTGACCACCCCACCATGGTTGCTCGCCTCTCCTCTGCTGGCCTTTCTGGCCTAGTGCTCCAGTGGTTCACCTCCTTTCTCTCAGGTCGATCCCCATCTGTCTCCTTGCCTCCTTTCAAATCCAAACTAGCCCCTCTGTCGTGAGTCCCGAAAGCCTCTGCAGTATCACCTATTCTCTTCAACGTTTACATTCAGCCTCTTCGTGTTATCATCCCGTCCCATGGCTTCCTATGCCACTGCTATGCCGACGACACACAGATTCTCCTCCGGCTGGATCTGTCCTGTTGCTTGGAGGGTGTGGGTGAATGGATGTCCAGGGACTGGCTGAAGTTAAATGCTAACAAAACAGAGGTGCTGGTTGTGGGTATAACTGATCCTCTACTGTACTTCTCTGTTCTGGCCCTCTAGCCTGGGCCCTTTTCCTTTTGTCTGTCACTATGGTGAAGGATTTAGGTGTTAAAATCTCTAACACTCTTTTAATGTCTGATCAGGTATCAACCATTTGCCAATCAGGCCATTTTAAGCTGAGGGTCCTTCCTAAGGTTTTCCCTATATCCCATCACATTTTCATGCTCCTTTATTTTCCTCTTTGGTAACGAGTGGTATTGACTACTACAATGCACTCTCTTTAGTACAACCTGCCTGCATACATCAACTTCAGCTACTACAAAACATGGTTGCGAGAGCAGCTACCCACCCACCTTATAGTGCTCACATGTCCCCTAGTCTTTGCCAACTGCACTGGCTTCCAGTTGAGATGAGGGTGTTGTTCAAGTCTCTGTGTATTGTACATAATGCCTTCTATAAACAGGGGGCAGAATATATCCAGGCGAAATGTCCCCCTTTATATTCCATCTAGAGTACTTTGCTCTCAAACCTCCATGACCATTCAAATTCCCTGGACTAAGCACTCCTGTGTTGGTGGACACGCTTTCTCTGTGGCTGCATCAAAAGCTTGGAGCGCCCTACCCTATGCTCTGCGGGAAATAGAGCATCATTTGATTTTTCGTTGTATGTTAAAAACGTATCTTTTCTAAACTTTCTGTTACTAGTCGGTTTCTTTTTCCAGTCTACCTTTTTGGTTAGA
Organism: Ambystoma mexicanum; assembly: GCF_040938575.1. Classification (NCBI taxonomy): domain Eukaryota; kingdom Metazoa; phylum Chordata; class Amphibia; order Caudata; family Ambystomatidae; genus Ambystoma; species Ambystoma mexicanum. The sequence continues at coordinate 1,382,393,221 of NC_090929.1, read as the reverse complement.
GCCAAGACGCCTTCGGGTGAATGTCGCGCTTTACAAATTTGCATAACATAACATCAATGAATAGTGGAAACTCTCAATAAACTGTCTAGAAAAGTTTTTTTAAGCACTCTGAAAAACATGCTTCCAGATGCTATACTAGTAAACTCAATTATCTAAAAAAAAAAAGGGAACAGGAGGATGGAAACATTTAGAACAAAAAGGACAATACTATGTACAAACGTACACACCTTTTAACAGCCAAGTATGAACAGGGCAGAGATTGTGAAGGCTACAAGAGCTCACTACATGGACCACATAAAAAGTGTAAAGGGGCCACAAAATTAAAATGTTGCAGCTTTTCAAGGAGATGTAGAACCTGTTGTCCTAAAGTAATTGTGGCATCCTGAGATACAAGATACCAGCCTCTAACCAGCCCTCTCATCTGGAAAAGGAGTACTTGGATGTCCAGTCTCTTGCAACCAGCTGAACCTACCAAATAATACATTATTTTCTGCACAGTGGGGTCTTGAAATAATCTGTAAGTGCTCTGCGCCCAACTATAGAGTGTGTCGCATGGCCGTGAGAGTACAGAGAAATACCCCTGCTCTGTAGTATTCAAAAGTATCTGTGAAGAACCCTCACAAGTGGGCTGCGCCACTAAAGTAAATAACTCTCCGCCTAGAATAGTTGTAGTTATTCTGATTCAATAAATCATAAAAACCCTTTCATTGAGACACGTGTTTCGGCACGTACTGTGCCTTTTTCAATCAGGGCTATTTGCCAGATACATTCAGTCAATATTCAAATCAAATATTTATAAAGCATATGCATTAGTAGCAAAAGATTCAAAATAAAACGACCAATATCCACAATTTCAAAAACACATGATTCAAAAATGAATTGTTGATGATAGATGATATTTGGTATTGTAAGAACATAAATTTGCACAGATGGTGACCGAGATTCAGGATTGGGGTTGAAGGGTGGAAGTTTCAGGGAATAGTGAAAAAGGAAAAAAATAAATGAATTTCCAATGCTAGATAAATATATAATCCAATTGTATAGATATTGAGATCTCAAATCTATCTTTCGAAGGGATTGTGACCTCCGACGTATTCCTCATCTTAGATATCTCCTTCCAGCTCTGCTGGCCTCGGAATTTTTTTTCTCTAGAGGGCGCTGCGCGTCGACGTCCTCTGAGTCGATGTCCCTCAACAGCCGCCGTATCGACGCTGACGTCATCCTGGCTATAAAGGCCGCACGCAGCGCCCGTTGCTCAGTTCCGTTTTTCCGCGCTTACTCAGTGCCTCGGAATACCATTGCTCAGTTTTGTCAGGTTAAACCTATTTACTTCGAGTTATTCGATCTGTACTCGATGGCTTCTTCGTCGGAACCGACAACTCCTCGATCCGGCTTCAAAAAATGCCGAGATTGTGGGAAAAAGATGTCGCTGACTGACCTTCACAGAGTTTGTCTGTGGTGTTTGGGATCTGAACACCATTTTCTCGGAGTGCGAGGACTGTATGTCCATGACAGCTAAGGCCCTGAAGGAGCGTAGGGGGAAGCTGGAGAAAGGTAAGACTTTTAAAGCTTCTTCTTCGTCGACGAAGTCGAGACATTCGTCTCCTCGTCACCATTCGCGCTCCAGATCTCGGAGTGGGTCTCATCACTCCTCGAGATCGAAGCACTCGAAGAGGAGACGTCGAAGATCCCCTTCTCCGTCTTCCTCTTCCTCTGTTTCGCCAAAGAGAATCCCGTGCCCCACGAAACATAGTTCCCGGGCTGAATGGGAGGAATTCTACAAAAATATGACGAGCGTCTTCGAGAAAGCGGCCTCGACCCCCTCGAAGACTGCCGAGAGCGATGCTCTGGTCGAAAGACCCGAAGGTCAAAAACGCCGCGAGTCGCAGTACCCGGCGAAGGAAACCTCTCAAGCGCGTCACGAACCCTCGAGTAGGACTATGACCTCCAAACCTTCCTCGAAGGTTCCGTCGACGCCGTCGACGAAGGTTCCGTCGAGGTCGATGTCTTCGACGCCGTTGTCGAAGGGACCTTCGACACACAAGTCTGTCGACTCGACGCCAGCTTCGACACCGGTGTCGACGCTAAGAAAAGTCACGGTTACGACACACCCAGTGACTATCCCCAGGTCCTCGATGTCGATGGCTTCGAGATTGTTGAGCAGAATCCCAATTCTGTCGAAGTCTTCGAGGCTTCCGCCTTTGTTTTCGACGCCAAGCTCGAAGCCTTCGACGTCGACGACATCGACGTTTTCGAGGCCGATTATGACAGGTTCGGCACCCTCTGCCTTGGAAATGGGGTTTACACCCTTTATGAGTTCAGAACAATTGAGAACTATGTCCTCAATTATGGAAGAGGGTGAATTGTCTGAACAGGAAGACACATTTGAGTTGCAGGGACCTGTAACCCCAATTAGAGAGGGATTTTCCTCTGAAGAACGCAGGTTAAAGGATCTTCATGATTCCTTACATGAGGCAAGTGGGTTAGACACCGCCCCTGAGGTGGAGTTTGCTAGGCCAGACCCGGGGGAACATGCTGAAACCCCCTATAGAGCCTTAATGGCCAGGATCACAGAGTTTATGGGGTGGTCTGCACCTTCACAATCTTTCCAACAAGATGGCCTCACAGATATTCTTGACAAAGGCCCACAGGAGGATCCTGTGGTGCCTTTTCATAAAGCTCTTCAGAGGAAGATTATGACAAACTGGGAAACCCCAGATGTCGTACCGGCAGTAAATCAAAAACTGTCTACAAAGTACAGGGTATCCTCTACAGACCCGGAGTTTTTGTCTAAACACCCGTCCCCAGAAAGTCTGGTGGTACAGGCAGCATCCTCTACCGATGTCAAGACGGCTTATCCTACCGTCCCACAGGACAGGGACGATAAAAAATATGATGCTATGGCAAAGAAAGTTTTTTCGGCATGTAGCATGGCGTTAAAATCTGTTAATGCTACTTGCACCCTTGCTAGATTCAGCCATACACTTTGGGAGTGTGCTTCTACAGCGGCTGACTGCATCCCGGAGGGAGAAGAAAGGGATGCGTTCCTGAATATTATACAGGACGGTAAAGACGCTATGTGCGAATCCCTCCAGACGGGCATTGATTCGGCTGACAGTATCAGCAGAGCAATGGCGGCAAGTACAACAACCAGGAGATTCGCTTGGTTGAGAAAGTCTGGTTTTGCCCCAGATGTGCAAGCCAGGCTCTTGAACATGCCATTCGATGGCTCTTCTTTGTTCGGGAAAAAGGCGGATGACAGTTTAGAGAAACTGCAAACTTCAAAAGAAGCAGCAAAATCCCTAGGCGCTGCAATCCGTCAGACACCTTTTCGTCCCACAGGAACCTCTGCGAGGGGCAGGTCCTTTCGCTTCTACTCCGCATTCGGAAGAGGTAGAGGACGACCGGCTCAAAGGGGACAAAGAAGAACTACCCGAGGTGGACGGGGTAGATATTCAAAAGCCACAGCAACAGCAGGTGCCTCTTTACCATCGGCATCTGCATCAGCCGCCCCAAAACCACTCTGAGGACTTCCCTCACAGGACACCTGTAGGAGGCAGGTTGACTCAACATCTGGCGGTATGGCAGGCTATCATGTCAGATGCTTGGGCATTGGAGACAGTTGCCCAAGGTTACTGCCTACCTTTCCTACGTATACCTCAGAGTCATCCACCGGGGATCAGCTCTCAGAAAGCTCCAGATCCGCTCCTCTTGCAGGAAATTTTGGACCTGCTAGAGAAAGGTGCCATAGAACCGCTACCTGTAGCGGAGAGGAACAAGGGCTGGTACACCCCTTACTTTCTCATTCCAAAGAAAGACGGAGGACTGAGACCCATCTTGGACTTGCGAGAATTGAACAAATTCCTCAGGAAAGACAAATTCAAGATGGTCACTCTTTCTCAGATCCTCCAGGCCCTTCAGTTCCAGGACTGGTTGGTATCTCTGGACCTTCAGGACGCTTATTTCCATGTGCCTATCCATCTCAAACACAGGAAATACCTGAGGTTCGCAATTGGCAACTCTCACTATCAATTTCGAGTGCTGCCATTTGGGCTGACCTCCGCCCGGAGGGTCTTCACCAAGTTAATGTCGGTAGTGGCGGCAAGTCTAAGGAGCGAAGGGATTCACATCTACCCCTACCTGGCTGATTGGTTGATCAGGGCTGTTTCTTCAGAACAAGCTCAGATCCAGCTAAATCACGTGTGCCACTCCCTTCACAGACTGGACTTCTCCCTAAATTTAAAGAAGTCACAAATGATACCATCGCAGAGACTCCAGTTCATAGGAGCGATCCTGGACACTTCCCTGGGAAAAGCCTCGCCACCAGAGGTGAGGGCTCAAGATATTCTACAGATGGTTACCAAGTTCCAACATGCCCAACGTCTCCCAGCCTTCTACTTTTTGAGGTTGCTAGGCCTCATGGCATCCTGCATTTTCCTAGTGCCAGAGGCTCGCCTGAGAATGAGATCCCTCCAGTGGGCACTGAGGACTCAGTGGTCACAATTCTCAGGGAGATCTTCTTCAGGTTCCCGACAGGGTGGCTCGAGACCTTCAGTGGTGGGCCTGTCAGGAGAACATTCTGAAAGGAGAACAGTTTTGGCAACCCTGGCCGGAGATAACAGTAGTCACGGATGCCTCACTCACGGGGTGGGGAGCCCATGCCAACGACTTGACCATCAGCGGTCGTTGGTCTCCATCGGAGTCCAGACTACATATCAACCTGTTAGAGCTGAGAGCCATCAGACTTGCGCTGAAGGCGTTCCTGCCAGCTGTACAAGGGAAAAACGTCCTGATAATGACGGACAACACGGTGGCCATGCATTACCTCAACAAAAGAGGAGGCGTAGGATCACTACCCCTGTGCAGAGAGGCGATGCAGCTCTGGTTTTGGGCAATCCAAGAAGGAATCTCTCTATCGGCAGTTCACCTAGCTGGAGAGAAGAACTTGACAGCGGACGCACTGAGCAGGCAGAGCACAGTCTCCCACGAGTGGGAGCTAGCTCAGGAAGTCCTTCAAGAGATCTTCGCCCTTTGGGGAACCCCTCAGGTAGATCTGTTCGCCACCAGCCTCAACAGGAAGTGCGATCTGTTCTGCTCAAGGGAATTTCCCCCGAGAGGAGCTCTGGGAGACGCGTTCATAGTGGACTGGGAGTTTCCGCTTCTGTACGCGTTCCCACCGGTCCCTGTCATTCCTCAAATGATCAGGAGGTTGAGAAGATTCCGGAGAACCATGATCCTAATTGCCCCGGATTGGGCCAGGAGAACGTGGTACCCGGACCTTCTAGACTTGTCCATCTGCCCTCCAATTCGACTTCCACTCAGAGAGAACCTACTCTCACAGAAGGGAGGTCAGGTTCTCCATCCAGACATCAAAACCCTCAACCTTCACGCTTGGCTTCTGAAAGGCTGAGGTACAAGGATTGGGACCTCCCTGATGATGTTATGGAGGTGTTGCTTTCGGCAAGGAGGCCAGCAACAAAGTCTTCATACCGCTGCCGTTGGAACAGATTTTGCAGCTGGTGTAGAGAACAGAATATCAACCGTTTTTCATGTGGTACACCAATGGTTTTGTCCTTCCTACTATATTTGGCAAATTCAGGCCTTCAAGTTGGCACCATTAAGGGCTATCTCGCAGCGCTATCCATCTTTAAGCGCACAGCGGAAGAACCATCCTATTTCAAGTTACCCTTGGTAATACAATTTCTAAAGGGGTTAACCAATGTTTATCCCCCAAGACCATTCCAAGTTCCCCTATGGGATTTAAACTTAGTCCTAACTTTCCTGATGGGAACACCTTTCGAACCACTCCATTCTTGTTCGTTAAGATTCCTTACCCTTAAAACTGTTTTATTAATAGCACTTACATCTGCTAGAAGGGTGAGCGAATTACAAGCTCTTTCTTGTAAATCCCCTCACACTATCTTTCACAAAGACAAAGTTGTCCTGCAAGTGAAGCCTAATTTCCTCCCAAAGGTGGTTTCTGAATTCCATATCACTCAGAAGATTACCCTACCATCTTTCTATCCTCCTCCTCACCCGGGGAAAGAGGAAGAGAGGTTACACAGGCTAGACCCTAGAAGGGCTTTAAGTTTTTACATCCGTAGACTAGCCAGGATAAGACAGGCAGACCAGCTGTTTGTAGGTTACACAGGTCACAAGCTGGGGTTACCAATAACTAAGCAGACCATTTCCAGATGGATCATTCTAGCCATTCTGGAATGTTATAAAATGGCAGGAAAAGAGCCCCCTCAAAACCTTAGGGCTCATTCGACCAGAGGTATTGCAGCTTCTTCGGCCCTCAAAAGAGGTGTGCCGGTTAAAGACATCTGTGCGGCCGCTACATGGTCGTCTGTCCATACCTTTACACGATTTTATAACTTGGATTCCTCCTCCAGTCAAGAGACTAGGTTTGGAAGGGCTGTACTGCATTTTATTCATCAGTAGAAGACAGCATGAAGTCAGTACTCCCTCCTCCAATAATAGAATACTGCTATGGGAGCCTATCTAAAATGAGGAATACGTCGGAGGACACAATCCCTTCGAAGAACAAGTTACTTCTTACCTTGTAACGTTCTTTCAACGGGATGTTCCTCCGACGTATTCCTCATCGACCCTCCCATCCATCCCCGCAGTTCTACTTCCCTTGTGGTTGCAGCTTACGCTCCTTCAGGGTGATTAGTTTAGTCCAGAAAGCATTATTGTGGGCTACAAAACGGAACTGAGCAACGGGCGCTGCGCACGGCCTTTATAGCCAGGATGGCGTCGGCGTCGATACGGCGGCTGTCGAGGGACATCGACTCGGAGGATGTCGACGCGCAGCGCCCTCTAGAGAAAAAATTTTCTGAGGCCGGCAGAGCTGGAAGGAGATATCTAAGATGAGGAATACGTCGGAGGAACATCCCGTCGAAAGAACGGTACAAGGTAAGAAATAACTTGTTCTTCTATGCACTGTGACAGGGAATAGCGCTGGTTTCTTACCAGTTGAAGTTCTTTTAGTCTTTGGTTATCCAAAGGTTGTCCAGGGTTAAATCCCTTATTCTGAAATATATACAATACAGTGTAGTTTGATCAATATTATTGTTCCTATGTTTGGTTCACTCACTAATTAAGGTTTGTTTTTAGCTTAAAACCCCTAATTAGGCACTGTTTCTTTTGTTAGGGACACATTGTATCAACTTGCTATTTCAATACCTGCACTATACATCCATTATGCCTGTTACTTGAAAATACATTTGTCCCTTTGTGATAGATGGTATTGTTACATCAAACTGGGCTGAGCGGTTGCTGCTATATTTAAAACACTGCTTCGATCCTTCAGTGTGCTTCGTTCGCATTCCAAAGGCAGAGCGTAAAGCTGAGTGCATTGCTCAATAAACTCAAATTAGGGCTTACCTAAAAAGATACATGTCGGTCTCCGCGCGTCGGCACCACTGTATGTGGGTGCGGGCGTTCCGTTTGCTTCTTATGTTTACTTATGATTCCTCATGCTGTGCAATGCTCACCTGGTATCCACGGGGACGTCACTCAGCCTGTTCTGACCTCTTACGACCTCAAACCCTTCCCTGGAGTCTACTCGACTGGAGACTGGGCCTTGTTTTCTTGGAAAGTGTGCTCTCCGTCCTGCTATCAGCGCAGGGGCGCGTTGATTGAAGCAGGCTCGTTGCTACCTAGTTACTTCACTGGCAAGAGTCCGACAGGTAAGTATAATGAGTCTTTTGAACAGTTCTCTAACTTCGTTCCTTTCCTTCCTTAGATGATGGCCGGCGTCCGGGGATGGCGACGTGCTGCTGAGATGAGTAGCACTGAAGGTGAGTGAGAGCACAATGCGCGATGCGACCCTTTCGTATTTGTATTGAACTGAGTTCTTTTTCTGTGTCTTTTAGATGCCGCGACGTTTTCAGCGTGGATGCCGGTTATGAAGAAGAAATGCAGTGAGTAAGCGCGGTATGCAGAGCCTCTAGATATTTCCATGCTAACCTGGAGTGTCTTTTCCCTCTTGCAGATGGATGAGAAGTTCCAGAGACCGAGTTCCCTCAGAGCGGCTGGGATTCAGGTAGGCGTTTGAAGCTCGTAGAGTCTTTAAAAATAAGCGAAGATTTGCTGAATGCTTACTAATGCCTTTTTTCTGTTATTTTCCCTTTTCCTTAGGAAGCAGCGTGCCGGGATGGGAATGACACCGCCGAAGATGCCCACAGAACAGAAGAAGCGATGAATGATGGGCAGAAGCACCGCAAGGTAAGGCTGTTCCTAACGGTCTTCTTGCAGGAGCTGAGAGCAGAAGAAAGATGCAGGCGTATTGGAGACCGTTCCGAACACAGTGTGTGTCACGCTGCAGGTGCAGAAAACACAAAGCATGTTTCTCAGCCTGGCCGTGGCTTAAATAGTCTCTGGGTATCCCAGGTGTCTCTGGGCTGAACCACACCCAAAAGACTAGACTGCACATGCAGTTTTGGGAACCAAATCATGTGGGGGCATCCATCTTGTCCCCATCAAAGCACTACAAGTCCAATCCCCAATGTTATCCTATGGGAGTGAGTGAGTCTGGTGCCACAAGTGCAAGGTCTGACTCCAAGTGGGTCTTTGGAGGGATGGGGAGAGGCCCTTGAGGGCCAAATAGGTGATTGTGGCTTGGCTCCCGCCTGACATCTTGGAGGGCTGGGGACATGAGGGTCCGGAATCATGACACACTGCCATGGTTACTTTGGAGCTGATAGTCCTTCCTTCATTTCTGGTTAATTAGACCCGGGATGTAATCGGGTGCCATATTTAGGGAAATCTCTACCATGTGTCATGGCCACAGGGCAAGAACCCCAACTGACATCACTTAGAGTCCAGTTGGACCCAGTCCTGTCGCCTTTGGTGCCAGGCTCATGAGAAAGTGTGCTCTGCACTCTTGTTTCCTAGTGCACGTGCTATTTCATCTCTTGCAGGGCCGCCACGTGCATCCAGGCCGGGCGTGGCCATAGGAATGCATTGGGCTACACGTGCAGCATCTTCTGGGAGTGGCAGGGTAGAGCCATCAAGCAGAGCAAAGGGGCGTGGCTGGGACCAGGCTATTTAAGCCTGCCCAGGCGGCATGCCAGCGCTTCGCGTTAGTCTGCTCATGCAGCGTACCACTTATCGACGCATGAAGTGCTTCTTACCTGTTTCCAGCACAACCATCGCCTGTAGCGCATCTTACCTATGCCTGAAGCGCATCTTACCTGCTTTCAGCAATACCATCTACCATAGCCTAGAGCGCACCTACCTGACTCCAGCAATACTATTGCCTGCAGCACTCTTACCTGTTCTGCAGTTCGAACGCTTCCCTGGAGTTCTTCTTGGCCAGCATCCTCATGGCTAAAGTCATCCATCACTCGGTGGCAGTTCTTCGGGCAGCTGCTCCTCGACTAGCGTTGCCAGGCCATACCTGCAGGAGAAAAGGACAATTAAGGTCAGAAACCACATAAAGACAAGGACTCAAACTTACCATCTATTTGGGACATTCTAAACTCCTCAGGGCGATATTCGGGCTCACTTCCAGCATCACGACTCTGTTGGGCCTTCATCACCTACTGGGGAGAAAGAAAGACATTATTAGGGATATGAACACTAATCATGAGAAAAAAGACATTGCTTACGTATACGGACAATAATCATTGTTGAAGAACACTTTCCTTCGAAGTGGATCAGTCACAGCCAGTCTGGGCTGCCGCGCTCATGGGCCAGTGAAGGAACTAGGTCCAATTAAAGTGCCCCTGCACTTGAGAAGCAGGACGGAGAGCTCATCCTCATAGTTTAACAGGTGAGACTAAATGGGCAAACACATGCTCACCACATTCTGGGAAGAAGGGTTCGAGAACTACAGCCATATCACAGCATCCTCACGACCTCTAGTATCCTTACAGGGGCAGTTCCAACAACCAGAGCAGTTCACAACACGGGAGCATGGGAAGAAGCCTGATCCAGGGGAGCCAGATCCTGGAAGGGCTGCAATCGTGCCCCAACGTCCCCGCAGAGACCGGGTGAGCGTAACACCATGTATAGAAGCAATGTATATCCAAAAAAGCCTACTTAACTAAATATGTGTATTTAAACGGATATAAATGATCATTTATTATTTACTCAAATATAGTCCATAATTATTATTCTAATGATTCCTGTGTATTTAATTATGTAATTGTTATATTTAAGGACTGACACATAATTTCAAATATATTGCCATACCTGCTACATTGTTAGTCATCATTATTTACCCCGTTATGTTTCTTTGCACAACAACGTTCTTCGTATAAATACACCTGGAACTAAATAGTGTAGCAAATTATTTCCAAATGCAACATCAATGTTACATCCAAAAACCAGATTCTATGAGTATCACATATGTTGTCTGTCTTTGCACAAGATCCCATGATTATTCTTATTGTGGACAAACCTCGAACTAGACATCATGGCAAGTTATTTACAAGCATAACATCAATGCTAATTCTTATGATCCCATGGTTACAATGTGTATCATTCAGTTTTCTTTGAATTTACCTACAAATACATATTTGGTATTTAGGACATATTGGCACATTGTTAATATATTGGTATATACGGTACATTGTTGGCCATATACTAGAAATCAAATTACTATCCATCATAGTTTAATATAATCTTCAAAAGTTACTTTGGTGAGTATTTTATAAGGACTCCATATAGTCCTAATTCTCATGTGGGGATTACAACTTCTGAGTCCTCACAACAAATAGCCAATATTTATAGGAATTAAGCCATCTCATTATCAGTGTTGAGTCCCACCTCTGTACATCTAAATTTGCAAATTAATCTCCCTTCTTGCTGTCTCAAGAGTAGTTCTCTATTGCCCCCTCTTCTGCCTAGGGCAACTTTCTTGAGGCCAATAAACTTGATATTCCTCTTTTCATTTAGCTGGTGATGTCTCTGCCATTGTTAAGCCAAGGGTAGTGTTCTGTCTTGGCTCCCTATTGAAGACAGGTTTTCTTGTATATGAGTCCTCAGTTCTCTTATAGTGCTCCCTATATAGATCTTTCAACATATACAGATTATGGCATAAATTACAAACTTTGTTAATGGTTTCTCTGATCGCAATGGTAATCCCATGATTGTCTTTGAATTTATTGGCAGATTCATGTACATATTTGCACATAGTGCAAGATCCACACTTTCTGAAGCCAGCACTTGGTGTTTGCAACCATGTTTTTGGCGGTTGCTTCCTCTCATCTGGCAGTAATGAAGGGCTGATGTTCATCTTGAGTGTTCAGGCTTTCCTGTAAATAACACTTGGATGATCTTCTATGTATTTACAAATATGTGGGTCAAGTTTCAGTAAGTGCCAGATGAATTTCACTTTTTCTTTATCTTCTCTGTCTGGTTGATTTGTGTTTATCAATGTTTGCTCTCTTGTCATCTTCCTGGCTTCGTCACATGCTTTCTTGATACATTTGGCAGTATATGCTCTTGCTCTAAATCTGGAACAAAGTAATTCACACTCACTGTCAAAGATGGCTTGATCCCCACAGTAAATTCTCCCTTTGGTATGTTTCTTTTTACCGGCTCATGGTGACAACTGGTGGCAAATAGAGTTGAGTTAACCTCAGTTACTTTGCGGTAGGTGCGTGTCATTAATCTGTCTTGATCGAGGTAAATTGTGAGGTCCAAAAAGTTCACTGAGGTTCTACTGTTAGTTCCAGTAAATGAAATGGCAAAATTATTCTGGTTTGCTCTTGTTAGAAAATTGTTCAATTCTTCCAATGATCCGTTCCAAATAAGGAGAACATCGTCTATATAACATGCCCACAATACGGTGTTGTCTGTGTAGGCATGGTCTGTATAGATATGCGAGTCTCCTACATACCCATAAACAGATTGGCTATTTAACGCCCATGTCCACACCCTTCTTCTGTTCATCGAATGTGTTGTCAAATATAAATATGTTATGCTCTAAAGTGGCCATGAGCATTTCTTTAAGCATATTAACAAAATGGTAATGGGATGCTGATTCATTCTTGAAAACATAGTCCAAAGTGCTCAATGCCAAATCGTGTCTGATGGATTCACATCCCAAGTTGCCAATATGAAGCTTGGTTGCCAATCTATCTTTTCCACTAATATAATTGCATCAGTTAAGCCTTTCTGGTAGGATTTAACCTCTGATACTCTGGGTCTCAAGACATTGTCAATGTATTGTGCAATTTTCTCCGTTTCCCATCCCATGCCGCTTAATATTGGTCTTCCCTCGGGTATGTCATTGTATTTTTTATGTACTTTTGGTGAAAAGTAAACCGTTGGTAACACTGGTTGTTTTACAAATCGACAACATTTTTCTTCATCAGTTAGTAGGCCTTTTCTGTGCCAGCCTTGTATTCCTTCTTCCATTTCCTTTACGATATCTAGTCGTGGGTTGCTAGGTAGTATTTGATAACACTCAGGTATTTAAAGATGATTAAGAGCCATCTTTATGTAGTTTTCCCTATTCATGATTACAATATTTCTGCCCTTGTCGGCCTCTTTTATAACAATTGTCCTGTCATCCAGGATCAGCTCCAAAGTAACCATGCAGCGTGAGGAATCGTAAGTAAACATAAGCAAATGGAACGCCCGTGTCCACATAAAGTGGTGCTGACGCACAGAGACCGACACGTATCTTTTTAGGTAAGCTCTAACTTGAGTTTATTGAGCAATGCGCTGAGCTATACGCTCAGCCTTTGGAATGCGAACGATGCGCAACGAAGGATCGAAGCAGTGTTTTAAATGTAGCAGCAACCGCGCAGCCCAGTTTGACGTAACAATACCATCTGTTACAAAGGGACAAATGTATTTTCAAGTAACAGTCATGAAATACTTTGTAAATGGGAAGAACGTTTCTACTATATATGGGTAAAGACATAATGGATGTATAGCGCAGGTATTGAAAAAGCAAGTTGATACAATGTGTCCCTAACAAAAGAAACAGTGCCTAATTAGGGGCTTTAAGCTAAAAAAAACCTTAATTAGTAAGTGAACCAAACAAAGGTACAATAATATTGGTCAAACTACACCGTATTGTATATATTTCATAATAAAGGATTTAACCCTGGACAACCAAAAGACTAAAAGAACTTCAACTGGTAAGAAACCAGCGCTATTCCCTGTCACAGTGTATAGAAAGATGGATTTGAGATCTCAATATCTATACAATTGGGTTATATATTTATCTAGCTTTGGAAATTCTTAATTTTTTATTTTTTTTTCCTTTTTCTCTATTCCCTTAAACTTCCACCCTTCAACCCCATTCCTGAATCTCGGTCACCATCTGGACAAATTTAAGTTCTTACAATACCAAATGTCATCTATTATCAACAATTCATTTTTGAATTATGTCTTTTTGAAATTGTGGGTATTGATCTTTTTATTTTGAATGTTTTGCTACTAATGCATATGCTTTATAAATATTTGATTTGAATATTGATTGAATGTAACTGCCAAATAGCCCTGATTGAAAAAGGCACAGTACGTGCCGAAACACGTGTCTCAATGAAAGCGCCTTTATGATTTATTAAAATCTGAATAACTCCAAATAATACATTAGGCTCACATTTGCCCCCTTACTTGGATTTCCAGCTGCTCAATATTTCCAGTCCTTAATAAGTTCCAGGCTATGGCATGAGACACATGTTAGACTATTCCCTTTTTTTGACTTCTTTATGACCTATGCCACCATGTACCGAGAAACAATGTTTTTCTGAAATTGGATTTATTTCCAAGGAACTGTAATGAAAAACATGTATGAAATCACAAACAAAACCAATGAGTAGTAGTAAATGATCAGCACAGTCTATGAAATGCACATTTGCCAAAACACCTATGGTAATACAACTGCACCCGCTCTGCATAGCCAATGTATGCCTTTTGATGACCACGGCGGCATTGATTCATGAATATCTGCACACATAGCACTTTCCCTGGAACAGGGCAGTGTTCCAATACTGCAGAACATTGAGCGCCTTCCACATTCACAGAATTGAAATTCTCTCTATATACTGGTCTGTTCCAGCAACCACCTAGTCCCGCCTACCTCCTAACCTCTATAAGTTGTAGCCATGTATGAAGGACCGCTAAGCAGGCTGTTCACATTTGTCTGTTCTCAACATAAAAAAAGGAACCGCCCTTCTAGGTTTCAAATTATCTTTCATCAAACTCCTTCTCAAAAAATCAACAGTGTATCAGCTAAACTCTGCTAGCTAATACTGAGTCTCCAGTTCCATGCCAATCTAAGCTTCTGTAGGAGTTTGTGTACAAACATCTCCTAGTCCACTTAAAGACAAATAATGTCCTCCATCTTACCAAACCAGGCTTCGGATTCTTTAGAGGAGCCAAATCAATTACTATCAGCAATATGGGATAACTTGAAGATGAGATGATGTGGATGACCAAAGCATCGTCGTCCCCATCAACCTACATGAACCCTTTGACACATCACAACCAAAACAAGACTAATAAAAAGACTGGCTGTAGCTGGGCTTAACCAAACAGCTATGCTGGAAGATAGCATGGTGAAAAAAACGTACATGCCATCTTTCAAATCGGCTTTGGGGAATGTCACATGTCAGAGATCCCATTGATAAAGCTTCTCACCTCTTTTCCTTAGCAACTCCTTGAACCTCTTATGAGATCCTCAGCAAGCAGTGCACCTGTTTACACCTACATGACAACTCCCAAATAGTCTACAAACAAATCCTAAATACCATCGAATGGCAGCCTCATATAGCCAGAAGACTATCATTAGTAGACTCCTGGATGATGAAGAAAAGACTCAAACTAAACACGTACAAACAGAGAATAATTGCTTGTCCAGAGAAGGCTCTGAGAGCACCTCCGCTCTCAAAGAACTTAGTATAATAATAAACAACGCTTTAAAGATGGAACCACAAGTAAAGGTTGTTGTCAGAAACTGTCAACCCCTTAAGGATCATTATGCATATTATGTAATAAGATATCTGCCTGGTTCATTCAAGACTGGATTACACAAAGGGCCTCAACATAAGCCTTCCAGAAGACCTTGGAGATGTCTTCAGAATGTCATGTCCAGATTCCTCATATGGCTAAAAAATTGTAACTTTCATCTCCAATGTTATGATCCCTACAATGGCTCTTTGTTCAACTCTCTACATTGCCTATCAACCTTGCAAGGCAGGTGCCACAAAAGTGATACAGAGTAAATGTTCCCTGTACATATAAGGTAGAATGCCCAGTGCATGCAATTCCCCCTTCAGCACGGTGTGGGGCTATAACAGGAAATGCTAAGGTGGTGCAGCCTCCTCAGTAACGGAGACTAATGTCTTGAATTAAATGCCAAAGATAATATTCAGCTTCGAGGATCACCTTATATGCCTAAAGTCACTTAAAATCTGGTTCTTATTTATGCCTTGAACTTTGTGAACACTGTGATGAGGCTAGGTACAAGCTGCTCATGTTAGCACAAGCAAATTCATAAGGACACAGCACATACCACTCAATTCTGGACACTATACCCGACTGTTACCCACAGCAGTATCTGCTTCACAAACCAACCTAAATCACTACAACCACGGTGGGTCAGCAACAGAATAAGCACCATCATATCCAATATTTACTTCATTCAGTCCTTCTACAAACTGGCATCCAGCCCTCTGACCTCCTCACATCCTGCCCATCCCAGTCGCAACTCTCTCCTGCTAACCAGTGGCCAACCTTACCTGCAGAAATACGCATGCTCAAACTGCTTCACCCTATTTACAGCACCACTCACATCTTCTCCATCCACAGCCACAGGTCAAAAATGATTCTGAGGAATGGAATGGGATCATAACAAATGCCAATCCTTTCTGGCAAGATGCACCCCACCAAACCTCAAAATATAGACACTGAATAGCCCACAGAGAGCAGGTTCTACTGATCTGCCTGCAACAATACATCCGCACAAACAACCCTTTCCTTCATCTTCTTAAAGTAATGCTTCCCACCACTCTTGCAGTACTCACTGCCCAGATGATGACCAAAAAGGGAGTTGTGCTTTTGACTACCAAGTTATTTTGCATGACATGAACATTAAAACATTTTCTGGGAGCTGGATGTGAAGACAGCTCAACTCTATGTGCATTGTTTTCCATGTTTTCACAAAAGGCTGTGCACTAGTTTTGTGCCGTTACAGTTGGTGTTTTTACTGTATAACCTGATCACTATTCAGTCATGCTTGTCCAGATGATCATACTTGAGCATGTGAGCAGATGTTGGTTTTTGTTGTTTTTATGCATTTCTCTGCATTGTCTTTCTCAGAATTGTATTAAACTCGGCACATGCTTAGTGCACTTGCAAAGCATGTTCATGGTTCCTTGCAAAACCACAGAGTCATTTCAAGCAGCATATTCATAATTCTGTAGTGTGCTGGATATATGAAATGTAACTTAATTTAAATATGACTCCCAAGATAAAGTAAAACTAAGTTTTTAATCCATCACCATTGAAATCTCATTAGGTTGGAGACTCATGAACTAAAACTATAAATATGGCGAGTCCAGGTGCAGAGTCCCAGTCTGCCCCAGTCTACTTGTTCTGTCCGAGTGAGAGGAGCTGCACAACGAGTCAGTCCTGTTTCTACTTTCATCAGCAAGGTGTTTAAAAACTCTATTCTCGCGCGGAGTCCAGGTACAGAGTCCCAGTCTGCCCCCAGTCTCCTTGTTCTGTCCGAGTGAGAGGAGCTGCACAACGAGTCAGTCCTGTTTCTACTTTCATCAGCAAGGTGTTTAAAAACTCTGTTCTCGCGCGGAGCGCGGCGCGGAGTCCAGGTCCAGGTGCAGAGTTCCAGTCTGCCCCAGTCCGCGCCGGACCGCAAATGACTGCGATTACTGGCCATGAGGGTCCTGCTACGAGGCGAAAAACCTTGCAACAGCGCCGTATGCAGAATCAATGGACATTGCTAAAAGCCGATACGGCTATTCAAACCTCGAAGGTAAGCGTTTCTTAGAGCCCTCGCTTGCCTCATCTGCCTCTACCATTCCCACTGGCACCTCTGTGATGGCGGCGACACCATGAGTAGTTGCTGTGTCTGTGCCTGTGGTTGAGTCAGGTCCTCGTGGAGGGGAGGAGATCCCCGACTCCCGACAGCAGTGCAACTCAGCGGAAGTTGAAGTTGAAGCACTCAAGGCTGTTCTAACTACGTCATCTAGCGAGGTGACAGTTTCTGGTAACATTTCGGCTGAGGCAGTTCAGGATGCTGGGAAAGTTAATAAGCAGCAGCATCTCAAGCTTCTCACTCTAAAAGACCTATCTTTCGTTCCACTTAGACCCTCTCCTCCAACTCAAACTACAACAGGGGAGAGGGGGACGACAACACTCACCCCTGAAACTGCTGATGTCTTTTTTTCACCCTTTGATTGCACTGACACAGAACTAATGGAGGCATCCCAAGACGAGGATGCCATTATGCTTCATCCCAGGCTAAATGCTTCTGCTAAGCATTTAATCACTGCAAAGTCAGAGACCCCCCTCAAAAGCAGTCCACACTACTAACAATGAGCCTATACCTAAGAGAAAATCGGACTCTAACGATCATAACCAACTTTCAAGTCTTTATACTACCTTGCTCAAAAAGAACGATGCAAAATATAAATCAACCAATGGCTACAGAAGCGATGGTGGCAACGTCATTTCCCCTTCTGCTTGACAGTCTGGACAGTCAACAACTATTTAATCAGAACACAGTCCCGTCGGTTGATTACGTACCGCTTCTTGTCAACTTAATCACTGTCAAAGTGTCTGACAGGGTGATGGGCATCTCCCATAGACATCTCTCATCTACGTTGGTAACAACTGCAAAGAGACTGATGCGACGAGATATAAGAGCAATGAAAAAGTCAACTCCCACAAGGATGTGTAGTACTGATCTTAAACGTGCAATTCAATTGCGACGACAAACGTACAGAAATTGGTTGAAATCCCAAAAAAAGAAAATCCAACAGGACAAAGCTGAATCCATCATGAAGCAACTAATTCTAAAGAACTCACGTGAAATTTGGGCATTCTTGAATGCAGGAAACTCGCGACATCTTTCCTCTCTGTCAAATGAAATCGAAGCAGCCAAATGGGAGTCTCACTTTGCGAACTCCTTCAGTACTCCCCTGAGTAAACCAACAACAGATCCACATCACAATGTGACCTCATGGGATTTGAAAATCTCCCTAGATGACATCAAAATTGCAATACAAGCACTGGAAAACTAGCATGCTGCCGGCCCTGACATGATATCAAACATGATGTTAAAACAAAACGATGCCCAATGGTCAGTCTTCATTGAAGCCTTGTTTTCTTTACTGTCCTCTTCAATGTTGGTTCCGGAGTCCTGGCGTGAAGCAATCATCGTGCCTAAACACACGAAAGGCAACAACTATCGCCCGATTGCCTTGCTGGACACGATAGGAAATATTTTTGCTTCCTTCTTACGCCAAAAATTGGTTCAGTGGTCTAGGCATGAAGAGATCTACGATGTCCGCCAAACTGGATTCACCAAGGGAGTCGGAGTAGAAGTCAATTTACTGATACTAAACTTACTGAAATTTGAAACCTTAAAGGCAAAAAGAAAATTACATCTGGCATTTATTGATCTACGGCAGGGGTGCACAACTGATTTTGACAGAGGGCCAAAAGTACCTTACATGAGGGCTATAGTGGGCCGAAAAGTAAATGTGGGCGGGGCAGTAGGCGGGCGTGGCAGGAGGCTTTTTCAACCCCCAATTTGTATTAAACACATGGAAAAATAATGTTTTTGAGGGGTAACAATTTTTATTTGCATTTCAAACTTACATTTTGTACTGCACATTTTCCATTGTTATAATTTATTTCTATTTAGTTATTGTATATCGTCTGTTTAATTAAATTATATATATTTTATTGACCCTTGATTGGACATTCCGTTATTTTGAACTGCTATAGTTTGCTGTTTGGGTTGCCCAGGAGGAGTATGGCCTTCTTGAGTCAGGTTTCCTCAAAAAGCAAAGGATGTACATCTCCTAACTGTGCCTGTTTTAGCGTTATTATTGGGTTCACTCTTGGAGTGCAACACTATGCCCCATGGCTCCCACCCCCAACCAAACACTATGCCCCATGGCTCCCACCCCAAACCAAACACTATGCCCCATTGCCCCCTCACCACCTCCAACCAAACACTAGGCCCCATGGCTCCCTCAACCCCCAAACAAACACTATGCCCCATGACCCCATCACCCCCAACCAAACACTATGCCCCATGGCTCCCACCCCCAACCAAACACTATGCCCCATGGCCCCCTGACCCCCAACCAAACACTATGCCCCATGGCTCCCTCAACCCCCAACCAAACACTATGCCCCATGGCCCCCTCAACCCCCAACCAAACACTATGCCCCATGGCCCCTACCCCTCAAGCAAACACTATGCCCCATGTCCCTCAACCCAACCACAACCAAACACTATGCCCCATGGCTCCCACCCCCAACCAAACACTATGCCCTATGGCCCCCTGACCCCCAACCAAACACTATGCCACATGGCTCCCTCAACCCCAACCAAAAACTATGCCCCATGGCCCCCTCACCCCCAACCAAACACTATTCCCCATGGCTCCCATCCCCAACCAAACACTATGCCCCATGGCCCTCTCACCCCCACCCAAACACTAGGCCCCATGGCTCCCACCCCCAACCAAACACTATGCCCCATGGCCCCCTCACCCCCACCCAAACACTAGGCCCCATGGCTCCCACCCCCAACCAAACACTATGCCCCATGGCTCCCTCAACCCCCAACCAAACACTATGCCCCATGGCCCCCTCACCCCCAACCAAACACTATGCCCCATGGCCCCCTCACCCCCAACCAAACACTATGCCCCATGGCTCCCTCAACCCCCAACCAAACACTATGCCCCATGCCCCCCTCACCCCCAACCAAACACTATTCCCCATGGCTCCCACCCCCAACCAAACACTATGCCCCATGCCCCCCTCAACCCCAACCAAACACTATGCCCCATGGCTCCCTCAACCCCCAACCAAACACTATGCCCCATGGCCCCCTCACCCCCACCCAAACACTAGGCCCCATGGCTCCCACACCCAACCAAACACTATGCCCCATGGCTCCCTCAACCCCCAACCAAACACTATGCCCCATGGCCCCCTCACCCCCAACCAAACACTATGCCCCATGGCCCCCACCCCTCAAGCAAACACTATGCCCCGTGTCCCGCACCCCAACCAAACACTATGCCCCATGGCCCCCTCAACCCCCAACCAAACACTATGCCCCATGGCCCCCTCACCCCCAACCAAACACTATGCCCCATGGCATGTTATATACCGTTATTGATAAGTGCCATCCCTAATAATGCAGACTTTTCCAGCTGCATTGGTTAGCTTCTGACTTGTGTTGGCCTCTAAGCCCAAATCTCGGAATTCTAAGGATCAAATAAGCATGGCACCGGAACTTGCTTAGTGCCCACGAGAGAGTTTGGTAGAACAGGACTTTGGCCTGCTCCACTTTTGATAGTAATCTATTGCAAATAAAGTAGTCTCTCTTGTGAATACAGTTCCTCTTCAATTGGTTTTGTTTGCTTTGCGTGAAGAGATGCGCCCATCCCCCATCAGGGGCGCCCATCCCCAATCAGGCACAAACTCGAACCCCCCAGACCCAAACCCCCAAACTCAGCACTCAAACATGCACCCAAACAGACTCAAACCCCCGACCCCCCAAATCAGCACACACTCTCAAGCATGCACCCATACAGACTCAAACCACCCCACCCCCCAAATCAGCACTCTCTCAAACATGCACCCATACAGACCCAAACCCCCCACCCCCCAACTCGGCACACACTCTCAAGCATGCACCCATACAGACCAGACCCCCCCAACCCTCAAATCAGCATACAAACTAGCAAGCATGCACACATACACACCCTGCATCTCAACATACACCGCACTTACACTCCAAAACAAACATTCATGCACACCCGACACCCCCCACCCCCGCATCTCAACATACACAACACAAACATTCAAAAACAAACATTCATGCACACCCGACACTCTCCCACCCCCGCATCTCAACATACACAACACAAACATTCATGCACATCCGACACCCCTCACCCCCGCATCTCAACATACACAAAACAAACATTCAAAAACAAACATTCATGCTCATCCGACACTCCCCACCCCTGCATGTCAACATACACAACACAAACATTCAAAACCAAACATTCATGCACATCCGACACCCCCCACCCCCGCATCTCAACATACACAACACAAACATTCAAAAACAAACATTCATGCACATCCGACACCCCACTACCCCCGCATCTCAACATACACAACACAAACATTCAAAACCAAACATTCATGCACATCCGACACCCCCCGACCCCTGCATCTCAACATACACAACACAAACATTCAAAAACAAACATTCATGCACACCCAACACCTCCCACCCCCACATCTCAACATACACAACACAAAAATACAAAACCAAACATTCATGCACATCCGACACCCCCGACCCCTGCATGTCAACATACACAACACAAACATTCAAAACCAAACATTCATGCACACCCGACGCCCCCCCAATCCCCATCGCAACATACACAACACAAACATACAAAAACAAACATTCATGCACACCCGAAGCCCCCACCCCCATCTCAACATACACAACACAAACATACAGAAAAACAGACCCGACACACAAACACAAACAGACCACTTACCAGAGACGTGCTGGAAGGCAGGTAAGCTGGAACGCTGGCGAGTTAGCTGGAATCGTACTATGGCTGGCGTGGTCCAAGGCTGAAATGCCTTCCGGCATCAAGCCTTATGGACCACGCCAGCCGTAGTGCTGGCACTCCATTGGTGCAGCACACACGCACTACGTGGCTCGTAGGAGCGACGTGGTGCGTGTGTGCTGAGCCAATGAGGGCCAGTGTTTTGTTCAGCCCGGAAGACAACAAAGACTTTCCTAATGGTGGGCGGCCGATGCTGCTTGCGGGCCGGCCTCCATTAGGAAAGTCTTTGTGCCTCGCGGGCCGGATAAAATGGCATGGCGGGCTGCAACTGGCCCGCGGGCCGTATGTTGTGCACCCATGATCTACGGGATGCCTTTGATAGCGTTAATCGTGGCACGCTTTGGCAGAAAATGTCAAAATGGAACTGCCCGCAAAACCTGCTGCAACCATTTAAAGTGCTGCACTCCAACACCGTGATGCGGATACGCCTAAACAACCAGGGTGACCTATCAAAGAAAATACCAATGGAAAAAAATGTGAAACAAGGATGCCCACTGGCTGCTGAACTTTCCAAACTGTTCATCTCCGACCTCCCATTACAACTTGTATCTGTCCGTTGCTTTCCGCCAAAAATTAACAACACAGAAATTTGTTCTATAACCTATGCCGATGATCTCGTTTTACTAGACTTTACGCAGATTGGTCTCCAATGGCTCCTAACCAAATTGCATGAGTACCTAAATAAGAACGACCTTGAACTAAACACGGAAAAGACCAAGACCATGACCATTGGGGCAGGTGGAACCAAAAAACAAAATGCTTTCCAGTGGAAAATAAATGGCATACCACTAAGTTTGGTGAATTCCATCAGATATCTTGGCATAATAATTCAGTATCCAAGGCCTAAAAATAAATAAGACCTATGGCAAATTTACGCTCGACCCAGTTCTAATCTTCTATATCCAAAAGTTCCTCCCTGCAATCACCTTTGGGTCCGAATCGGGTTGGAACATTGATGCCCAGTTT
Organism: Ambystoma mexicanum; assembly: GCF_040938575.1. Lineage (NCBI taxonomy): Eukaryota > Metazoa > Chordata > Amphibia > Caudata > Ambystomatidae > Ambystoma > Ambystoma mexicanum. The sequence goes on along the minus strand of NC_090929.1, from coordinate 1,382,370,410 downwards.
TGACAGAAGCTTGAAGGTATATTGTGGCGTCGGGTACTGAATTTGCCTCCTTACATCTCGATGACTTCACTTCGCTACGAACTCTCATTAAATTCTGTGCATAACTGTGTTATGTAGAAATTGTTGATGGTGTTGCTTAAGATGAAGCTGAATCCCCTGACTTCGCCATATCAAATGTTTGTATATACCCCAAGTTGTGGGAGACAGGGCCTCCTAGATGAATGGCGGCAGTTGTTGGAAGCAGCTTTAGCTAATGATGACTTAAATCTAGCCAATCTGATTACACAACCTCAATGTGTTAAAAAGTTTGAGTCCTGGTGCTGGATCCAGAATTATGATTTGCTACAAACGATGCCAACGACTCTGAGATCAGGCATCGGAGAACACAAACTTAATGTTCAGTGTCGCTACCTAACAAACTGCCCATCACAACATCACTTTGAGCAATTTTTGAGGCTACGTTTAAATGCCCTGAAGACCAGGGAAATGCAATTTCTTCGACACATTAATGAAGCAAAGGGCAATCTTTGTTGTTTCTGCAACCTTGAAATTGAAACCACAGAACACTTAATCACTGTATGCTCTGCGATAATTTCACGGTGGATGTGCCACCTAGGGGGATTCCTACCTGTTGAATCTGATAATCAGAACCGGTTGTCATATGCCGCCGCGGGGCTCAATATCAGATTGACCTGTGCCATTGTGGACTTTTTAGATTCCCTACATTTAAATGAGAATGTTGCCTCACAATGAAATCCACATTTAATTCTTATCTAATGGTAAGGTGCTTTAAGCGTTCAAACGGAGGCCGGTGCCTTTAATATCGCCTACCGTCTTATGTGGGAAATAGGAAAAACATGAATTGTCTTGCTGCAACAAAAGTTTGGCCTCCTGTCAGTTTGCTTTCAGAGTTTGTTGGACGGAAGTTTCAATTTAAAAAAAAATTCTAAATAAAGATTGCACAGCCTAATCATCATCTGTGTAATTGGGCAAATGGGAAAGAGACAAAAAATGTTGAACTGTTGCAAACCTATTTGACATTACAACAGCTCAGTACTGTAATATATGATGTATGAATCGTCTGGCATTAGTCAGCTAGCAGTTGTTCACTTTCCTCCTGTTCCTTTTCGCCTTGTCCACCAATTCTTTAATTGCTTCGATCTGGGTGAAAAATAGACTTTTCCTGCATATTGTACTCCATGCAGGGCCAGCTGGTGAACGGCTTTGTTTTCCATAGATTGTAGATCTTTTATTTTGCACTTTGCTACGGGAACAGTAAACATCTGTGGTTTATGTTGTGAAGAATCTAGCGAAGCCGTAGCTATTTGGCCATTGAAAAGCAGAAGCTACCTGACTCTGCCCCTGGGGGTGGCTATCTGTGGCAGGACCACCTGAGGGAGGACAACCCTCAGGGAGGAGAGATAAATTTGCTGGACCAGAGCAGACATGTACCTGTTTTTCTGGGTAACACCCACTTGCCTTTCCCCATTCTTATATGGCATATTGTAATGTGGATAGAGTGTCTCCAACTATAACTGATCACCAACCTCACTTACATCCCCCTCTACTTAATACTGAGACCAGGAAGGGGGTTGGAGTAATGAAGATCATTAGAAGCGGGAAGTCAATGCCGTGTTTTATTGGTTGGAGAAGATTAACAGGTGCCAGGACATTTAAATATGGCTCACCTGAACTGAGCAAGAGACTTGCCTCTCCCAACGCTGGTTGGGATACAAGAGGAAAACGAGCTGCAAGGAAGCTGTTAAGAATGTTGTCAGGCAAAAGAAGGGTATCAGGTAATATTATCCCCACCAAAAATATCGCTGTACATATGGTCGTCGGGAACGGCCATAGGCGATATTTTTGGTGGGGATCATTTATGGGGTAAATGGGTGGGGGGTTGCGGGGGTGTCCCCCGCTCCCTTTAAAAATATATGGAGGTTGCGGGGGTGTCTCCCGCAGGTTCCATGGGGTAATATCGCCGCAAAAATATGGCGATATTTTTGTATAGCGATATTTTTGCGGGGATATTATCACATGGAACCAAAAGAAGGTTTACCACGCTGATGCCGCAGGCAGCCAGAGCTGGCAAGCAAGGAAGTAGACCAGATGAGAGCTGAGGGGACAAGCTCCCAGCCAGTGAGCAGGCTGCCGTGAGAATGGTGAGACGTGAGTGACTACAAAGCCGCCAATGGAGACTGGTAAGCCTAGAGAAGGAGATTGCGACAGCAGGGCGCCTCAGGGCGAATGCCGCATATCGTTAACACATCACGGGAGCCCAAACAAGGGAGCTGGGACATTAAGAACTGTTGAGAAAGGGTCACTGGCCCAGTGTTTGACAATTATAATTAACTGGATGCAAGGGAAAGTGATTAATGATGAGAAGTGTAAATCTGGGATTTGCACCCAAATACTGAATCACCTGAAGAAGCCCTGGGAGAAGAGTAAACCAGGCATTGGAGAAATAAGGGCAAAAAAGTCCCCTGCATGGGTTTAGAGCGGGCGCCTATCTTTTTCCACTGGCATGGGGGGCCTTGAGGGTGTGAATTGTGTCCTGCCCCTTTGTTTCTGCCACTGGGTCCTGTGCCAGGTGCTTCTGTTGCGCGGTTGTGGATGAGCGCAGTAATGGGGGGTAGGTTTACATTGCCACTTATGGGGGTCGTGCCGTCAGCAGGATAGAGTTCACATACTCCTTTAAAGTGCTCCGTTCAGGCCGAGGTTTGGGGGGTTTGGGGGTCAGTGGCGCTCAGCGGGATAATATGGCGGTATGCGCCATGTTTGCCTTTCCCCCTGTCACCCCTACCTTTTGCACAGGCGTGTTGTGTGCTCCGATTCATAGGCATGTTTTGTCCCTCTTCTTTGTTCCCCCTGCTGCACTTCGCAGCGATCCAAGTTTGCTTGCGCAGCGGGTGCTGACGGGATGGTGTAACCCGGCTGTCCCTCCTGTGGATTTCTTCGTACACGCCCGGCTCGCATGTGATGGCTGTCCAGGTCGGGGACTGCATTGCGATATATGAGGGCTGTTGTGTATTAGATAGCTTGCCGCAGCGAGTTCCGGGGCTGTGCAGTAGTCCAGATGAAGCTGGCGGCGGCCCGTCAGCGTGACATAGGGGTACATTCCACATGATAGTGACAGTTATGTTGGGCGCGGTGTTGCGACTGATAGGGCGGCAGTCCTCCCGGTGCGGTAAATCTGTTCTCCCTCTGGTCTGGCTGCGTTCGTCCCCGTTTCTTTTTTTAAGTTTCATGGACACTTCGTCATTTTATTACTGTGGGTTATAACGATATCCCAATCAGTGCGGGTTATGCAATCCATTTCTGGTCTTCCTCGCTCGCATTAGCCAGCGCGTATTCATCCGGCGACCATGATTCTCGCTCTTTCGAGCGCCACCTCGTTCCTTAGTTTTGTTGACGCAGGGAAACCTCACCTATAGTTAGAGATAGGTAGGGTCCAAGCCCCTCTTTTATTTTATTAATAAAAGTCTTTAAACAACACCAACAATTCCACTATTTCCGACTTTTACTCTTGATCCCTTACAATGCATTTAGTTTGGTTTATTTTTAAAGAAACTCTCAAAATTCTCTTTTTAGGAGTAGTATCCTTTGGAGGATCAGAAGGACACAGACACGGTAAAGGCATGTTCTTACTGTGAAGTTTATTAAAATTAAAATGAGGCCTATTTCTTCCTATAACTTTGGGGTGTTCCCTGCCTATCTTACTAAGGTGCTAGTGAGTCAATTTCATCCTCTGTGGAAATCTAAGCTATCTGAACCTACCACTGTTATAACTAAGGTCAGGAGAATGACTCCACTCTCCTTGTACTTGCAGATAGTGTTTCGTCATTCACTGTATCAAGGTTTGCAGTTCTTTTAGGGGACTGGTACTTTCCTGGTCCATGTTATGTTAACTGATTTGTAAAAGACACTTCCATCAAAAGTATCTTGGTGCTAGATATGCAACAGGCACAGACAACAGCAGAAGAGTAAACTAAGGGTTTTAAAAAAGCACGTCTAAATGCTAGATGATTCTCAGTGGCCCAAAGAGATTGTGGGATGGAGTTCTACAACTTAACAGCAGCAACCGAGAAAGCTCGCCCACCAGTTCTAGACCATCTGTAACGCTCTGGATTAGATATCGATCTTGAGAATGGAGATGTCAACCTGGAATGTAGCGCTGGAACTTAACTTGCAGGTATTCAGCACCTTACCATTAAAGGCTTGGTGCACAATACAGAGTGACTTAAACATGACCCGATTCGCGACTGAGAGCCAGAGCAGCTTCCGCAGTACCAGCGAGATGTGAAGGAGAACCAGTAGCTAGCCTAGCCCCATGGTTCTGTAAAAGTTGCAGCTGATGAATAAGGTATTGGGGTCGAGCCAGATGGAGTGAATTACAGTAGTCGATCCGGCTCAACACCAATGCTGCCACAACGGGGGCATGAACTGCTACAGGGTTAAAAGGTAGTACTTTTTGTAGGATTTATAGATGAACGTCCCCAGACTGGCATACAGCACTAATTTGAGCTTCCATAGAAAGAGAAGAGATGAGCTTAACAACCATATTCTTCACCACAGGTGACGGAACAGGAAGTGGGTCAAGAGAAGGTCAGAAAGCAAATGTCAACAGGGAGGTGATGGAAGAGGGACCAACCACCAAAATGTCTGACTTGTCCCCATTCAATTTCAGCCAATTGTCGCCCATCCACAGCCTCATGGACTCCAGGCACCGCCTGAGAAGACTGATCCAGTTCCTCCATGGTAAATTGTACAAATAATCTGGGTATCATCAGCATAGGAGTAGCAATGGAGGCCGTAGTAGTGGATGAGACCGACCAATGGCGGGTGTAAGGAACTCATGGGGGCAACAGTAAAGACAGACACAAGTGATCACAGTTCAAGGGTGTTTATTGAACTTTATCATGGGTGAGAAACACGCCTAATCTAAACCTAAATCTAAGATGGGAGCAAGCTACAACCATCAAATAATAATGAGGCAATCCTAGTGGCGACTTGTAAAAAAAAAACGGGCCTATACTAAAAAGAAAAACTATTGCCAATCCTTACATCTAAGTTATAAAAAGAGTGTGGGATAATGTTCACCAGAAAAGAAAAAGTGTTCACAAAATTGATGTCGGGATGGTAAGGCTGGGTCTCCCTTTCCCACATTTGAAGCACGGGACAAGGTGGGACTCTTGAGCAGATCACACTCCTTGGCATCGTCAGAATGAGGTTCACAGTTCAGTTCAACGATATCAAAACCTTCAGAGGTTAAGTCTCCTTCTTGCAAAAGTCTCTTGCCTTAGAAGGCCTGTAGTGTTTCACAAAGACAAACAAACAAAAAGTTATCTTGGTGATCTTGCACCTTGGGCAGTTGTTCTTCACTTGGATTTCACAATGACAAACAAAAGTTCTTTGGGCGATTGCTCTTCGCTCTTGGGATCTCCCTCTGCTGGGCTTGGATGCTCCTTACAAAAAGGGGCCTCCCTCCGTCGGGTTCACTACGGCCTTCCCTCAACACAGTTCATGTATTCCTAATACAGTTCATGTATTTTTCGTTTTATCAGAAAGCAGGGTTTCTTTCGCTTTAGCTTTCTTTCGGCATCCCTCTGTCGGGTTCACACTTGCTAATTATCAAAGTTGACAGTCATAGTGGAAAGCAGGGTTCCCTTCCCCCAGCTTTCCTCTGGCAATGGGTCAGAGACTTTCGATTGTGTAAGGGATTTGATGTGACCCCTATAGGACTACTCTGACGCCTCAGGCCACCCTTTACTAGGGCCCTCTGGTTGCTGTCAGAGCCTTTTTCGAATGAGCGCCCACGTGTGCGCCGGACCTTTCTGAACCTGGACCTCAACTGGGCTTTCTTTAAAGTTCAAACATACACACAAGTTCTTTCTTCTTGGGTTCAAAATGTTGCTACTCGCAACCTTGGGTTTAACACAGTTTGGTTTGATATCGGCTTACTCCGACTCACCGGCTGTGCTGAACTCATTGGCTTCTTTGTTCTCTGCAGTCAAGGATAGTACCACTGTAGTCAGTTTGCCCCTCCATCTGCGTTATCAAAGCAGGAAGTCCCCATGTACCATTGACCTCTGTTGCTCCGCATGCCAGCTGTAACTCCTGGTCTTACAATTTCCCTTATGGAGGCTTTGCGGGTCTGAGTTGAAAAGGGCAAGGGCAATTCCCCCTTCGTCGTCCTTCCAGGTCTCACCACTTTTCTTCTCCCTTTGTGCTGCCAGTTTGAAATTGCCCCAGCTTCTGTCTACCCTCAGCACTTGCCTTGGCACATCCTCCGCCCTGGCGGCTCGCACTTACACCCAATGTGGCTCCAGGCTGTGTAGCACTCACCATACCATGCACTTCGTCTGCGGCTCACCCACAAGCGTGGACACTCCAACACCTACCCCTCTGCCCTCTTCCTTGCTGCACTAGCACATTCGGAATATTCACAAGGCATAGTAGGTTCCTTCTTTTTTCCTTCTTCCCTCCACTGTTTTTAAAATGTGTATTTTAATGTGTTTCACTCCCTTGTTCCCTCCCTTACCCCGTGGGTGATTTGAAACAGTATTTACTTTCTGTATAAGCGCCTAACAAGCAAGCAATAAATAAATACATTAAATAGAACCTGATTGAAAAGGACAAAGATAAAGAATTTGACTTCTATCAGAAAGAAAAGAGGAGACCCAAGATAGAACCAGGCCTGTGAGACCTGCCCTGGCCAGGCGACCCAGCACAGTGGGGTGGTCCACCATATCCAAGACGACTGATGGATCTAAATGAATCAGACCGCCCACTCCGCCGGGGGCTGATAGCTGAGCCAGGTCTTCCATAGCTAACACAAGGACGCTCCGACTGCCATGGCCCGGTCAAAAACCTGACTGAATAGTCAAAAAATAAATAATTCATGAGAACAGTGCTAAAAATCGGGGAGATAAGCCACTCCATAAGTTTCATGAGAATTGAGAGAAGAGAGAGAGGACGGAAATGAGCAGGAATGGGACAACAAGAGCCTGCTTAAACTCTGAGGGAACCAGCCCCTCGGCACACAAGAGATTAACCACCTGGGTGACCCAAGGGACAATGCCTGGCATGATCTCCTTGAGAACCCAAAAAATCTTGATGGCGAATAACATAGATCCTGAGACAGAACAACACTAGCTGCAAGCTTGGAATTTGAGGAAAGTAGGCAAACCAGCGAGAATAATTACTTTGGTTTGTTAAGAGAATGTTCAACCTGATTTGTATAGAATAAGCGCGTAACTTCACGAATGACAAAATGCATGCCCTTGGATTCTCTTTCCTTTTCGTTGCTGCTTTGCAGCTTGCTTTCCAAGGCATCTCTTTCCTTGATGTGCCTTTCTTGCCTTTGGGACGTCAAAGGGACCGTGACTCGGAGTGGGAGCTACTTACTCCCCTGGACAGTCTCGGTGCTTTTGCACGGACAGGCTGCCCACCACTCTGAGTCTGTGGTCATGACACCACTGCTCTTTCTCTTCAACTCTTGCATGCCGGTTGCTCAGCGTTTCTGGTTCTGTGCTGAAATGGCTCTGTCGTATTTTGGCTCTGTGCTTTCCCAGATCCCAACCTCCTTCTGCTCTGTTAGGCACAGGGAACTTTCCTTGCGTCTCTCTGGTTATCGCTCTTTCTTTGTCCTCTCTCTGCTCTCGTGCCATCTCTCTGTTGTTAGTCTCACATCCCTTTTCAGCCTCCTCGTCACAGTTCATTGGAGACTTGAATTTAAAGGGATATCTTCCATTTCTTGTTGTTCATAATATAACTTCATGCTATCTTTATGAGTTTGATATATTGTACAAATCCATACAAGACATCACTTGGAGGCCAGCAGGGAGTTCCTCAGAGGAACTGGTTTCCTTGTCCCCAAAGGGTGGGGAGTCTCTTCCGGTGAGGTCCCACTTGCCTCGACCCCTAGGGAGGGTGTTGCCCCTAGGGATGGTGTTGCAGAGTGGGCTCACTTACCTAGCCTCACAGTGAGCGAGTCTCCCTCTTGGTGAGATGGGGCGATTTCCCTAATGTCCTCACAATCCCCAGGATTCTTTACCCTTTGCATCTTTCTTTATTCTCTTCAAAGATAGTGTAATTGTAGTGTCTCTTCACAGGTGCTCATTTGTTACCCCACATTTCAATGTCATTTGTAAGTGTCTTGTTATCCTTGCCAATAGGTTCTGAACAGATCACCATGCTGATAAACAGACCATTTGTTTAATACAATAAAATATTTACTTTTAATAAGTTTACATTGAGTTATTCCATCACTTAATTTTGAATCCAAGAGATCAACCCAATTCCTAAATTATACTAAAAAACAAAGAAAATAAAGAAAACCTATCACCATCATCAATACAACTTAATTTTGTCTTCAAAAAAGGTAGCATGTGCCCCTCTCCAGAAAGAAAGTGGCATGATAATCTGTTCTGTGTTTTTCCCACTGTGAGAGTCGCAGCCATCACTTTTTGCTCACTGCACCTTTCACAGATGGAAAATAGCCATTTGCATATCAGTCTTTGTCCCGCCCGCAGTCCAGCACCAAAATGCTATGGCAATTCCCTTCTGAACAAGAGTACCAACAGAAACCGCATACACGTGTTTCAGCCTTGTTGGGCCTCATCAGTGAGGTGGAGCTGTGCCTCTCTGAGCACAGTGAGCAGGGAGTCCACGTCTGGGTTCCCCCAGGTAACTCAGGGTGACCAACCCCAAGTTCCTTGCAAAACATTTTGAAAAAATAAAACACCATAAAATCACAACATAAAAATATAAGTGCATTACAGATAATACTAATGTAGTCAAATACAACATTAAAATGTAAAGCACAAAGGACAAATAAGAGCATTCACAACAAAGCATTATACAAAAGTAAAACATTCCTACAAATTTGTTGTCTGTCCAAACTCTGGTCAAACACCCTTGATGCGCTGTTTGAGATCTTACTAAAGTCTAGGGCTTTGGCAAAGTATGTAACCTTATAGGCTTTTAGCATTGGATGTAACCATGTCACTCTAATATCACTAAGCACTGGGCAAAAGCAGAATAAATGACATTCGTCTTCACTAGCAGAGATTCACATTGAGCAGCCCTGAGATGATCGTTCAGACCAAAAGCCGATAAAGGAATTCATAGGAAGAATACCTAATTGAAATCTAACAAATAGGTTTCTCTCTCCTGGGGTTTTAGGATGATCAAGATATGGCTCAAAGCCCATATGTAGCTTTGTCCTTGGGTGTCTTTTAAAAGCTATCTTACTTCAATTATTTCTTAGAAACTCAGATAAAACACAATATCATTATAGATCTTTTGTTAGCTACAGTTTGGTGCAGGCGATAGTTTCAGGGCAATCCCATATGGAATCTAGGCCGATTTAAAACAAAAGTTGCTTTACATAAAAGAACCAGGCCCAATGTTTTGAATGGATACTTTCTAGAAAATCCTGAATTGCATCTCTGTAAACTACCAAATCCTGGCGTGTCAAGATTTTAATCCATAACAGGACTGGCTTAATTTGTACTGTGTAATAATGCCAAATTGGCCCAATTCAATTTTTACTGCTAACTTTGATGTTGCACTCGTGCCAGAGATAATAGCTTTTTATAAAATGTATTTTCTGATGCTTGTTTATCTGCTTAGAATCACATGCTGTGCATATGGTCCGACATCCAGTGGTAACTGCGGAATATTGCATCTTGTCTTTCGGGAACCGAAAGGGGACGTCGGCATAGGCATATCTGTAACACTATCCATATAGTGATGTGTAGTGTAAACAAAATCCCTCACGCGCCAAGGTCCCTCAGATTGTTTTTTTCCACCCAGATAACTGGTCGCCCTATAGCGGAGCTCTTACATAAGAGACATTGTTTATCCCTAACCAACCTGTCGGTTATTTCCCCTTAAGTCATTTTGACGACAAGAACAACTTCGACAAAGACTACAGGGGACTTGTCTACGGCGGTGAATTTCGGTGCATAAAGATCCCATGGCTGAAGCATCCACGTGGCCGGGCCTTCTGGCCGGCCTTTACAGTAGGGAGAGTGGGGTCGGGATGGCCATATTTCCGTTATGTCTTTCCTCTTTCCCCCTCTTTACCCTGTAGGTCTGGTCATCTTTCCCTTTTGCTATGGTGCTATGGAAAGGACTCCTTTTAGGTTCTGCCCTAAGTGTAGGGTCAGATACCTGTGGAATGACGAACACAGGATGTGCAACTCCTGTGTCCCCTTAGATCACGACGAGAAGCGGTGTGCGGCTTGTAAACTCCTTTGGCCTAAAACCCTTAAGGAGCGCCGTGTAAAGCGGTGGGCCGCGTATGGTATGTCGCAGGCGGACCCTTCCTCCCCCACCGCCACACCCGCTGAAAGTGACGGGGGCACCTCTGATGACCAAACATCCGTTGCGGATTTGATAGACCTCGGGGCGGACACTTCTAGGTCCCCCACGCCCGTCCCTTCAAGGTCTGACTCTGGTCTCACTTCATGGACAACACCCGGCGACAGGGGTGTACAAAGCCATTACACTAAGCACACAACCCCTCTACCTATTTTGACGGATATGTTGAAAAAGGTGAAAGCGCCAGCAGGGCCCTCAAAAATGTTGACGGATTCCTCAGATCGTTCAGTTCTAAAGACTTCCCTGCATCCGCAGCAGCGTTTGACGACTGGGCATCCCAAAACAAACAAGGGTGATAACCCTAAATCAAGTTTACACGTCGAAGCACAGAATTTCGACGCTTTCCCGGTCCCAAAAGGCCTGGTAGGCCCAAAAACTACGACTAGGCCTCAAGGCGAAAAACCTACTGCTAGGCCCTCTAACGCTGAGGTAGACGGTAAACCTAGCAATAAACCTTCAGAACCACTATCTCACGCCGAGTCGGCAGAAATCGAGCACAGTATCGTTAGAATATACAATATTTTGACGGTTGGGCTTATACCTGTTCCGTCAAAAAACATGGGGCAGGCTGCGGACACATCTATAGATACGCCATGGTGCCCCAATTCACGCGATTAGTACGAGGACAGTCAAGAACCTCTTTCCAACACCCTGAGTGACAAATTACGGCGTCAAGGGCCGGAAGACGACGTTTTCCACCTGTTGAACCTTCTAGTTCCTCTAAATGGACAAGTGAGAAATTTGAAGGGTGCATGGATCGTCTTGACATTTTTTTTTATTTTTCTGAACATCCTTCCCGGAAAAGATCTCGTGGAGAACCTAATCTTCAATCTGCTGCACAATTATAAGAGGATCAGCCCTCAGTCCGCGTGCATCATGAAGACACCATACAAATGGATACTTATCAGGACATTTACAGTGAAGGTGAAGAAACTTCCTTCCTGAAGGGCTACAATGAGGACCAGGAGGATGCCACGGACAATTGGGAAGAAACACACCAAGTGGGGACGGACCCATGGACGCTTCCCCAACAGGATCAGGACACTGATGTTCTGTGCCTGGATTCTCCTTCGTCCACCCCAGCCCGCCAGGCCTCACCTGTAGACAACCAAATGGCCTTCAATGCCATGCTTTGGAAGGCAGCAGACCACTTTCAAATCACTACTTAGGAAGCGGTGCCTGAGCAGGACTTTGCGGAAGACATTCTGAAGGAGAAATCCCCTTCTAGCCAGACCATTCCCCTCCTTAATTCTATTAAGAGAAGATTGGCCCCCTCCCTGGTGTCACCAGGTCAGACCCGGGCAGTGAACCCAATAGTAGAAAAGTTATTTCGGCCAGCTCCTTCAGACCCTCAATACATTAAAGGGCACGCCACCCCGATTCCCTGGTAGTGACTACCACCCGGAAACTGGCAGGAGTACCCATTGCTATGGGGGAGGCACCTCTGGATAGCGAATCCAAGAGGTTATATGGCTTGGGTAAACAGGTTACCTCGGCTGCCGCATATATCACGCGCATATCGAATAACACCACGCTGCTGACAAGTTATGCTGACGCTGAATGGAACCTTGTGCAGGAAGGTCTCCAGGAGGTCCCAGAGCCCACCAGGTCCAACCTTCTCACTATTGTGGCCGAAGGTAGACAAGTGAACAAGAATGTGATGAAGAACACTCTTGGCATGGTTGAAAGAAGCAGGCAGGTCTCTGGCTCAGGGGACCTTACTTAAAAGGCACGCTTGGCTTCGTACCTCAGGGTTTAAGCCTGAAACACAGGCTGTTCTCATCAATAAACCCATTGAAGAAACTAACCTCTTCGGAAAGGTGGTCGATGAGGCCCTAGAAACAGCCAAAAAAGAGCAAAAAAGTGCAAAAAAGTATCTGCAACAAATTACTCAAAGAGCTTCCCCCCAGAGGGGAGGTAATTCTTGTCGGTCCTTTCGAGGGCAGTCCTGTGTAAGTCAGAACAACTATGGCACAGGAAACTTTAATGCTGGACAAACTTCAGGAAGCCCTGCATACTACCTACCCAGGGGTCAGCGATGCAGCAAAGCTAGAGGTAGAGGCCCCAACCCTAGAGGAGCTGCAGCCTCTGGTCAGAAATGACCATCAGATCCTGGTCCCCTCCCATGTCACCCCGGTCGGGGGGCGTTTAACATCTTTCCTCATGGCATGGGAGGGGATCACTTCAGACCAGTGGGTCATAAAGACGGTCTCCCACGGATACTGTGTGGAATTCGCCCAACCTCCACAATTCAGACCACCGCGCTCACGGCGCCTCTCACCGGACCATCTGGCGATCCTGAAGCAAGAGGTGGAAGCGCTGCTGGGAAAGGACGCCATAGAAGCCGTCCCTATTCTTCAGGTAAACAAGGGTATTTATTCGGTGTACTTACTTGTACCCAAAAAGGACTTTACCAGGCGCCCTTTTCTAGACCTACGCCCAGCGAACAAATTCATAAAACCTCAAAAGTTTTGCATGGTAACACTACAGGAGGTGATCCCACTGTTGAAACAGGGGGACTACATGGCAACATTGGACATGAAAGATGCACACTTTCATATTTAAATGTTGCCAGCACACAGGAATATCTGAGGTTCATGGCAGAGGACAGGCATTACCAGTTCAAAGTGCTCCCCTTCGGTATCGCCTCGGCGCCAAGGGTGTTTACCTAAGTATTGGCATTAGCAGCAGCACACCTGCGCAGACTATCCATCCCGGTTTACCCTTACCTCGACGACTGGCTCATAACAGGGGACTCGTACATCACATGTTTTTTTAACACCCAAACGACCGTAGACCTTCTGTTTAGTCTAGGATTCTCTATCAACGAGAAAAAATCCAGTCTAGCCCCCAGTCAAGTGAAACAATTTCTGGGGGCTCTAATCCGGACGAAAGACAGCTTCATCTTCCCCTCCAATTAGAGGGTTCAGAACATGCTTTTTCAGATCCCTCAATATGTAGCCAGTATGGAGGTGACAGTAACCAAGGCCATGCGTTTGCTAGGGATGATGGCGTCATGCACATACTTGGTTCCCCACACGCGGCTGCGCATGCGTCCCATGCAAGAGTGGCTCAACAGCCAGTGGTGTCAGGCCAGCGGACAATGGGAAGATCTGGTAGTTGTCTCGTCAACCCTTGTTCTCTCTCTGCAGTGGTGGTCAAAGGAAAACCTTCTGAAGGGGAAGAACTTCACCACCCCTGCAGTGGAAGCCACTCTCATGACAGACGCATCTCTCACGGGGTAGGAGGCTCACCTGCTTCAGCAGACAGCACATGGAGTGTGGTCACCACAAGTAGCATCCAACCACATAAACTTACTGGAGCTATTAGCGGTGTTCAAGGCATTAAAGGCTTTTCAGATGCAACTACAAGGGAAGACAGTGCTGATTCTAACAGACAGCACTACAGCCATGTATTACCTGAACAAACAGGGGGGCACACACTCTCCAGATCTATCCAAGCTGTCCCAAAACATTTGGATAAGGGCTCTCAAACACAAGATGTTTCTGTATTCTCAACATTTTCCAGGGGAACTCAATCTTCTGACAGACGTGCTCAGAAGAGATTTCCCTCTGCCCATCGGATACGAATGGCGTCTGCACAAAGACATTGTGTCCAACGTATTCGCAGAATGGGGCTTACCAGAGATCGACCTATTTGAGACTCAGGAGAATGCCCAATGCCAAGATCCAAGGGGAACGGTCTCTGGATAACATGGTCAGTGAAATTTGTCTACGCTTTCCACTCCCCCCCCGACTCCCCTTCTCAACAAGATAATGCACAAGATGCACCAGGAACCAGTCACCATGATACTGGTGGCCCCCATGTGGGCCCGCCAAACTTGGTTCGCTCATCTGATGGAATTGCCCCCCTCCCGACCAATAAAACTACCCTGCCCGTACAACATGTTGTCTCAGGACAGGGGGGGAGTCCCTATACCCATGCCCACAAACTCTGAATTTAGCAGCCTGGCTCCTGAGGTCATAGAGTTTGGACACCTACAGCTCCCTCAGAGGTGCATGGACATACTCACGGAAGCTAGGAAACCTAACACCCGTTATTGCTATGCCAGCAAATGGAAACGTTTTGTTATCTGGTCTAATAACAAGGGCGTCAATCCCATCAATTGCTCACCCACACACATTGTACTTTACCTAACCCATTTGTTGGACACAGGGTTGGTCTTCAATTCCCTGAAGGTTCATCTGGCTGTTCTTTCAGCCTACACAACGTCACAACAAAAGGTGTTGTGGTGGAAGATACCAGTGATTAAGGCCTTTATGGAAGGGGTTAAAAGAATCTATCCTCCCATTTCTCACCCAGCTCCTGGATGTGATCTAAATGTGGTTTTAACCAGGCTCATGTGGTCCCCCTTTGAGCCAATGCATAAAGCAAGTCTAAAAGACCTTACTTATAAGACGTAAGATGGCCTTCCTAGTGGCTATCACTTCTATCAGAAGGGTTAGTGAACGACGGGCCCTTTCTGTACTAGACCCCTTTGTTACAGTCCACAGGGATAAGGTAGTTCTGCATGCACATCCCAGATTTGCGCCTAAATTCATCTCGAAGTTCCATGTGAACCAATCGATTGAACTTCCTACCTTTTTCCAGAATCCAACTAGCATGGCCGAAAGAAGCCTGCACACACTAGATGTGCACAGGGCAGTCATGTTCTACCTGGAAAGAACAAAACCACTGAGGAAAATTTTATTTGTATTTTATTGAATTTATATAGCCCTTTAATCCAAAGTGCTTTACATGAGAACAAGAGAAAATACAACAAGCATAAGATGGCAATTGAATCACAACTCGAAAACAGTATAAGGAACAATTTACAATATTGCTGAGGTGATGAGGGACAGAGGTGTGAGAGGGAAAGGGAGGTGTTAGTGGAGGTAAAGCTGAAGTAAGAGGGATGGTGAGAAGGTGTGGGGAAGAGGAGAGGAAAGGGAGGAGTTAGTGGAGGTAGAAGGGAAGTAAGAGGGAAGGCTAGAAGGTGTGAGGAAGAAGAGAGGAAAGAATAAGACTAGATAAGAGCTGGAGGTGGGGTAGAAGGGAGAAGAGAGGATGGGATAGGGTAAGGAAGTACAGGAGTAAGAGGTAAGGCATGAGGCGGTGGGAGAGGTAGGAGAGGAAGCGAAAGGTGTTAGGGAGGGGAATTGAAAAGATAAGATTTTAGAGAAGAGCAAAAGGAAGGGTAGGAGGGAGAAGAGCGGATATGGAGGGGGAGGCGGTTCTAGTGGAAGGGAGCGAGGAGTTGGAAAGAGCGGAAGCAGGAGGGGGCACAGGGTGGTGGAGGAGGAGAGAGTAGTTAACGATTTGCAGAGCGGAGAGTACGAGAAGGGGTATCGAAAGTAAGAAGGGAGGAACGGTAGGGGGGGCAAGACCATAGAGGGATTTGAAGACAAGACAGAAGAACTTGAATTTGAGCTGGGAGTGAAAAGATAGCCAACCTAGAGAGGTGAGAGAAGAGGAGATGGAGTCAAGAGGTGAGAGAAGGCAGAGGGAGCAGATGGCAGAGTGGTAGACCGATTTGAGTGGGGAGAGGTGAGAGGAGGGGAGTCCAAAGAAAAGGGAGGAACAGTAGAAAAGTCTGGAGAAGATAAGGGAGGTAATTAAGAGTTTAGTGGCGTGAAAGGTTAAGAGGGGTCGAATTTTGCGAATGTTGTAAAGGTGAAAGCGACAAGACTTGGCAGTGAGAGAAATGTGGTGGGATAGAGAGAGGTGAAGGAGGAGAAGGAGAGAAACAGCTGGGTATCATCAGTGTTGAAGTGGTGCGAGATACCAAAAGAGGAGATGATAGGAGCTAAGAAGGAAAGAAAACGTGACAAAAGAAAGGGGCCAAGGACAGAACCTTGGGGGACTCCATGGTTGAGAGGATATGTGGGAGAGGTGGAGCCACCCCAGGAAACAGAGAAGGTGCGGTTAGAGAGATATGAGAAGACCCAGTTGAGGACTTTGTCTTTGAGGCCAAATGAGGAGAGGGAGTTGAGGAGAAGAGGATGGTCAACAGTATCAAAAGCAGCAGAGAGATCAAGGAGAATAAATATGGAGGATTACCTAGAGTAGCGAGCAGAAAGGAGAGAGTTAAGAACAGAGATGAGGGCAGATTTATTGGAGTGTAGAGGGCGGAAGCCGGATTGGGTAGGGGGAAGGATGGAGTGGTTAGAGATGTAGGAAGAGAGTTGAGAATAGACAGTGCGTTCGAGAAGTTTGGAGAGGAAGGGTAGGAGAGAGATGGGGCGATAATTGGAAGCAAGATGGGGATTAGCAGAAGGTTTTTTGAGAATGGGGATGAATATGGATGATAGTGGTTGAAAACAAACCCATTTTTCGTTTCAGTGGCAGCTGGTAGAGACGGGGATCCTGTCTCTAAATCAGCTTTCTCAAGGTGGATTGTCAAATGCATCACACTATTTTACGTTCTTGCTAAGAGAGAACTGCCCTTCAAGACTAGAGCACACTCTACTCAGGGCAATGGGGCTTCCATAGCATTCATTGCAAATGTCCCCCTAGAGTCCATTTGCAAAGCGCAAACCTAGAGTTCTGTACACACCTTTACAAAACACTACTGCCTAGACACTTATTCTGGCTCTGATTCTCAGGTGGGACAAGCAGTACTAAGACATCTTTTCTCTACTGTTCCTTCTCACACCCCACCTACAGCTCCGGGTACTGCTCGCTAGTCTATGCAAAGCATGTGATTCTATGCAGATTAACAAGCATCAGAAGACATGCATTACTTACCGTAACAGCATTTCTGATGAGTGTATCTGCTTAGATTCACATGTGCCCTCCCTACCTCCCTGCTCAGGGTGGAAGGAACATAGGCGTTTTACTCCTTCTCTCTTTTTCGTGTACTCATTCACAATAGCCTTGGGCTCCCTCATGGCAGAAAAAATACAATCGGAGGACCTCGGCGCGTGAGGGATTTTGGGTACACTACACGTCACGATAGGGATAGTGTTACAGACACGCCTATGCAAAGTCCCCTTTCGGTCCCCGAAAGACCTGGATGTCAGACCATGTGCACAGCATGTGAATCTAAGCAGATACAATCATCAGAAATGCTATTACGGTAAGTAATGCATGTCTTCATCAGTAATGAACTGATTAATCTTGCTACAGCCCTATATATTACCATAAATAGCTGTTGGTAGTGACTATAATTAGTAAACATTGATATTAGTTTCCACAGCACAGCCCTCAAATATTTTCAAGATATCTGAAAACAAAAAGCGATGAATCTTGCTAAAAGACTAAAAGACCAATTTTAATAGATGGCCCACCATGTCAGGAAAGGAAATATATGTAGAGTTGAGTAGGAAATTGTTTTGCTACGAATTATTTAAAAGTTTGTAATAAACTAAAAAAAATATTTTCAAAAAGCCTATGTCAGGTTGTGATCTTTGTCTTCGAAGTGTTAATGACCAAATCATTAACTCTACTCAAACGAACAAATTCATAAAACACTTTCCACAATCTATGTGGTGACGTTGAAATCAGGACAGTGTTGTCTGCAAATAATACAATATTCAACCAATTCTCATCTATCTGGAGCGCATTTGAAGGCAGTGTCAGTAGTTCTGGTGAGTCAGAAGAAAGACCCAGATTCTCTAAGGACATGGTGTACGATATTGTATTAAAGCGTAACTATAAGGCCTGACTTTTCCTATCACTATCTTACTAAGAGCTTGTTAGTCAGTCGTGAACGTCCAAATAAATAGATCAGCTGTCCAAAACTACCCTAACTGACCCTACCACTATGAAAACTAACTTTGGTCAGGAGAATAACTCCCTTTAGAGTTCCCTGTAATGCATAATCTGCAAATAGTCTCTTGTGACTTCCTTGATCAGTCTCTTTAGTTTGTCAATTGCTCTATTACGTTTCCTCCCCTCTTTGGCAATCCCTTTTGGGGATCTCTTATAAGCTCTATATTCTTGGCTGTTGATCTCAGCGAATCCTTTGAAGGTATTATTGTTATGGTAGGCTTTTCCTCCTGGTTAATTACAGTTGAGCTTGTTTTGTTGATTTGGCCCTGTATGTCTCTAAATTGCTTAGTTCCTCTAGGCTCATATCTTTCTTTATCTTTGGTATTGTCTTCTTCTTGTATAGAATATTGACTTGGTTTCCCCCTTTCCCAGGGAATTAATGGGCCTCATTAAAAATGTGCCGGACCGGAGGAAATGCTGGTAATTCCGCCGGCAGCATTTTTTCCAGACCGGCGCACTTAGTTTGCCACTGAGGGCCACAGATCTTCCAGCAGGCCTGACCTGTCGGTAGATGTGGCCCCTATCGCCAAATAAAGGTCTGAATAACCGGCACTGTTACTAATGGTGTCAGTGATTCCGGCAATTCCATCCCATGGAGTCCTCTGGGACTTACCGGCTCTCCACTGCCTGTAATATCCTGGTTATACCAGGATATCGGCCGGTGGAGATTGGTAGGGCACTTTGCCGGTATTCTGCTGAGAAAACCAGCCGGATACCGGCAAACTTAGAATGAGGGCTATTAGCTAATCATTCAGCTTTTCCATAATCCTCTCTCTTCTCTTACAACACTTAGAGTTCATTGGCTTTTTAGTTAACTCTGTTTCACATCTTCTACTGTGACAAGTTGTCTGTGCGGTATAATGAGTCCCTTGGGGTCTCCTGTGCTTCCCTTTCTCCCTGTTACCTCAGTTCGTGAACGTCTCCGGGAGCCCACTTCCACTGGGATCTGTGAGCAACTTGAGGGCGTCCTCACTTCTTTTCCCCCCTGGATCCTCCTCTCAGGTGTCCAATGCATGACCCGGCCCATTCCCAAGTGACCACGAGTTATAGCCCATATAAATGACTGAACCCTTAGATTCCCGAATTCCATGACACCAGGTGCCCTTTTACCACCAACCCCAAAGTAACACGTCCTGAAATGTTCAAAGAGGATGGACAGGGTGTATAGTTGAAGCGACAATCATGTGATTTGTATTGCAAGGTGCTGGGAGGGATAAATTATAGTTCAAAGCGAGGGCAGAGACCTTGGAGCCGGATGGCACGGAAGGAGTGAGTGGAATGTGTGTCTCAAGGTTAAAGTACCCTGGAACCTCCTGTGTCCATTTTAAGGCTTGCAAATGAGTGATAAACAAGCTTTATAGTAGGAGTATAATTTTCTGACCTTCGACGTGTGAAGATGAGTCCCACAGCAACCACGTGATGGAAGACGGACGGACTGGGCTGGGACCAATAAACTGCCATCCCATATGGATGAAGGCAGCACCTGTATAGGGTCCATCCAATCAGCCACTGGGGTTTTCACTGAATTTATTGCCTCACTTATGATGATGTTTCGCTTTAATAGTTTCTGCTTGTACCTCTCTTTGGTTGAAAGTTGGTTGAAAGTTCATAGGAGCAGAGTTCTTTGCTGTTGCTCTCACCTGCGCATGAGGTTAAACTTGTTATCCTTACAAGATCGACTTGGACCTTTCTTCCCTAGCAGGTTGTATTCTCTCTGGTGTGAGCGTTTAGGGGCTTGCTTTCAATTGGTGACCCCAATGTGAACCCAGCGCCCCCTCATACTTGCGAAGGCTTCCAGGCCACTTCTCCAGAAGGAACCGCACCCACCTACAGCGACCGGCCCCGAAAAAACACATGTTCCGAGTGGTCTAGTAGGAGCCATTTTAAGAAAAGTTATCTCTGCTCTTTGAACGGGCCGTGGCTCCGAGGAGAGTATAGGCCGGTGTTGGAACCCCATGATGGAGGAGTTCTGTGAGCACAAACATGTAAGTAGACTCTTGTAAGAGATAACAAGTAGCGGAGGAATGCATGGGGAAGTGTGAAAGGTGTAAGGACGTGGAGAGCGACGTTATTACTGTAACATGGATGAGGTTAGGGTTATTGTTGGTGAAAATGTGCATTATTGCTTGATTGGTTCGGCAAAGTATTATAAGGTAAGGCATTATAAGGTAAGGCAGGGAGAGCCTCCTCGGTAGGCGAGGGAAGGTGGTACCAAAGAACAGGATAGTATATTATTTCAAGGAGAAATATAGAAATCCGGATTGGGTCTTGTTTAAGTAGTAGGCCTGGAACAAGTAGTGGTTGCTAGTTCAGAGTATTTGTTTCTATTTATTGTATTCATGCTTTGTGGGCAAGGAACTGGCCCCAGAAGAGGCAGTAAATTGCGTGTGTCGCAGTGTGGAGGGGTGTTGGATGAGTTGTGGAGTGGTGTGTGTGCGCACAGGGAAAGGCGGGGGTTGATTTTCTTGTTTTATTGGTGTAAGCAAACGGTAGCGTGCGCAGCACATTACAGGGGCTTTTCAAGGCTAGTAAGAAATAGAAGTCATTAGCATGGTGGGGAGGATCACCAATAGAGCACATGTACAAGGCATTGCCACTGTTTCGTGACAGGGTGGAGAAATATCATAAGCAGTGGATCGTTGAGACCGGGGGAGGAGGGATGCCCTGCCCATAGCAAAGGTAGGGCTCGCATAACAAGAGTATTTTGGAACACAAGTCCACATTTTAATAGCAAAGTATAAGGGGAAACAGCTACAGAAGAGAAAAGAGATTCTCGATCTTTGGCATATGTTCGAAGACACAGAGGATCAAGGGAATGGAGAGGAGGCACAGAGACAGAGAAATTAGAAGTGCGGAAAGGGAAAGGGAGAAGGTGGGGTGCCAGTGGGAGGTAGTGTATTATATCCCTTAACACCATATCCTGCAGAAAGGTACACTTATCCAAGTTATGTACCCGCCGTCATAGGGACGCCTTCCGCTGTGGTAGGGTCTCCCGCAGCGTTAGTAAAAATCCAGGCTACTGCTCCCGGCATCAATGGAGTACAGATCTAGGGAGTTCCAGGATAGGTATACCGGTTTACTAGAGAAACTGGAAAGATTACAGACACACCCAGGAACAGGAAGGGATATAAGTACCCGAAGAGAGGGATTGGGAGAGTGGAAATCAGGGGAAATATTGCTCAAGATGGATACTTAAGGTATAAACGTGTAGGTGTTGAGAAAGAGAGGATCCCGGGTAGATGGATTATTTTGGGAGAGGAGAATACAGTGTTTGGAGCAAATGTGGAGGGAGAGGATGCTGGTACGTTTACAGAGGATCTGAATGAAGACGAAGGAAGGGGTGAAGAGGCGGACGAAAATACCCCCCAAGTAGAAGGTATTTGGGCAGAAGGTAGGTTGAGGAACAGGGCCGGCCGGATGGCAGTAGTAAAGAGAAGAGGAGTTGTTTAATACCGTTCTTCTATGTTATTGTAAAAAGGGGTTTGCCAAAGGAAGTGCAGAAGGCACTGGATAAGATTGTGGGTATTGAAGCGAAGGGGTGGGTGGAAATACAGAGCATAATAGTGCACCATCGTTAAAGGACAGTCTCAATGTTGGAATCGTTCAAGGTGTGGGCATTTCGCAAAAAGAGGGCCGGAGCAGGTCCACGGTGGGTTATTGTCATGTGCCGCAGCAGCAGGGCCAAGGGCCCCAAGGACCTCAAGGATTAGGATACCAGCAACAGGATCAAGGGTACCAGAACCATGTGTATCCTCGGGGTGTCATGGCCACAGGCCCCAGAACACAAAAACCACACCATCTAGTGATGGGGGCAATGGGTCACTTGACTCACTTATGTCCCTTTGGAACCCATAATCACAGGGGCCCAGGCTGTGCGCCAGGCTCATATAGAGAGATGTGAGCAGGAACACTTTATTTCAGTGCAGGAGTGCTTTTAAGAACTTTCCAGGATCTGAAAGCCTTTATTCCAGAGAACATCCTCATGTGCTGACTCATTGGGTGTGGCTCCCTAGGCCTGGTCTTCATGTGCTGACTCATCGGGTGTGGCAGGCAGGCTGAACCTGGTGGGCATGGCTTCTGAAGCTCAGCTATACAAGCCGCTCCATCCTTAAGGCCGGTGCTTCACGTTACTGTGCACTCGCGTGCAATGTGACTCTCACCGCTGCTTGGACCAGTTTACTTACCTTTGAAACTAGGCGTTCTACTGCATACTCGCCTCCAGGAAACCGGTGCTTCATTGCTTCATCTGCAGACTCATCTCCTGACATCCAGTGATCTTGATCCTGACGCAGCAGCACCGCACTCCGCATCCACGAACTCGGACCCTGTGAAGAAGAAGAAAGACAAGGTTAGAACATCCTTCCTAGGGGCGTGCCGCATTTGAACCGCGCGCACCCCCAGTTAACAACTTGGCATGATGCCTACCCCCGGGCATCCGGATAAAGCCCATCAGCCCCGGGAGCAGGCATCCAGACATTTACAAAAACCCCAGCAGCCCCAGCTAGGGGCTGTCTGGGTTCAGTCCTGGAGCCGTAGGCACCAGTCTCATAATAAAAATCAGTCATGGCGCCATAGGCGCCAGGCTCATAGACATTACTTACCTCATGCAAACCATGCTGCAAATAAATCCAAGCCAACTTGAAGCCTGGATGGGACTATTTTACTACAGGGACTATTTTTTACTCGGGTGTGGTCCTGGGGAACTTCTTTCCTGGGACTACTTTGGAGGCTATTTAAACCACGCCCGAACAGCAGCACATGCTTTGTGTTATTCTGCATCCAGCAGCGTGATCTCACCGTGCCTGCAGCCAGCATCCAGTCTTCTGCCACGCCCGCGTGCCTGCAGCCAGCATCCAGTCTTCTGCCACGCCCGCCTCGAATCCGGAGCTCCTAGAATAAAGAGGAAGAAAGGGACAAGGTTAGAAAACAAACTTATTTCAAATTCCTCACCTGATTCCGGATCCATTTCATCTCCTGACCTGGAAAGTACATCAGTCCTGCACGCGTTGCTTCGCCAGCTCCAGCACGGCGCCATACTCACCAGTTCTCACAGCATCTTTCAATCCGGCACTGTCTCCCTCATTTCTTCGCCGTACTCCGGCACCTAGGGGCACAAGGATAACAAGGTGAGCCAAGGGAATCAACAAATACCTCTTACCACCATAGACTTACCTGATTTGCCACCAGCGGTATTGTTCTCCATATCTTCATATGCCGCATCTGTAAAGAGGGAGAAAAACAACACGTTAACGCATGCAATAGTTACCGGACAGCGTTGGGTAACACAGACTCTTACCTGAACGCCAGCAGCAACTACGAGACCTTCTTCTCACAAACTCAGTTGTAATTTAAGGAAGGAAGGGGACAAGAGTGAACATCGGGCACATTGAACTCTTTGAACTTGATACTTACCAATCCCGCCTGAGACTTCAGAGTCAATGCTTACCGGAACTCTCCCAACGCCATCAAACCAGTGAAGTAACTGGTATCTACGCGCCCCTGCAAGACACGCAGGATGGAGAGCTCATCTTTTACAAACATAAGGTGAGGTTACTAAGGGCATATCAGAGGTGATTAGTGGGGGAGAGCGAGAACAGTTGGGAGGCCATCACTAAAACCCACAGGTGGCTAATCCCTGTCTCCACTTGCAGGAAAATACTTCTTCGGGTCCAGCAGACAAGACTAGGTGGGCCAGTCCAGACAGTCATCTCTGCACTACGCATCACGTTGATGGAGACCGCAGCTGTCCGGGTCCGATCGACACCCCTGTGGGGTCCAGGTGAGCTTAACACAATTTACCAGCTACTGTACCGCTGCAGCTTCGTTCCTCATTCCCTCCGGCTGCCGCCACGAGCTCCACAGCTTCTGCCGGGCCGGCAACATCACCTGCAAGTGAATAAAAGAAAAAGAACAAACATCAAAAGTGGAAGGGACAGCTTACAAGGCAATGAACTTTATAATACAACAAAAACAGACGAGGAAATACAAAGGCAAACAGGAACCCTAAATATAGTGGCTTAGTCGCAGCAGGACTGGACTGGACTGGACTACCACGTGCAAGGGACCAGTGAAGGTACTCGGTCCGGATCATACAAGTGCCCCTGCCAAAAGCAGCAGGACGGAGTGCTCGCCAAAGCTAATCAACAGGTGAGCTTTCCAGGGACAGCGCATCCCAAGGGTACGGCGGTTTGGGAGAAGGGGTCTGGAAGGGGATCAGGCGTACAAGCTGGCATACTCGCGCCCCCTATTCTCCACGAGGAGCAGTCCCGAGCAGCATCACCTATTACCACCAGTCACCACATAAGCACAGAGGGCGAAGTCTGACCCGAGCGACCTCACTCCTGGGAGGGTTGCAACCGTGCCCCAACGCCTCTGCAGAGACCAGGTGAGCATAACAGAGGGTAATAACAAACTTACAATCAGCAACCCCGGGCGCCAGACACACAAGTGAGAGAGTGAGAGTCAGGGTATTGTTGCCCCGGTAATTAGGGCACTAGGTAGGGCGGCTGCTCCCTTCGCGGGAGCAGCAGCAGTAGTAGCAGGTATGATATGCTAAGGCATTTATAACACGCTTGTACACAAGAGTTTTAAGCCACTTCTCATTCCCTGGAACAAGCACGTATCCCGATTAGGGCAGCCCACAGAGAGTACTCGCGTGTCCGGTCTTGTCGATGACTATCCACCCTGAAAAGGAACCGCTGGTGGGGGCAGAATTGGGAAACGAGCAATTCATATTCATGTTGGGTTATGGTGCAACTAAATTGTGTATCATGGAAAATGCCTTGATGTGCATGGATTCTCTGGGGCTATTTCCAAGGTTCCGTACACTGAGTAGCTGGATGTAAAGGTGGGAGGGAAGATAGTACGGGTGCCCCTACTATATTCTGAGAGTTCCCCTGTCAAATCTACTGGGTAGCAACCTGCTAAGCAAGTTAAATGTGAATCCTTCCAAGACAATGGAGAAGTTTGTTCTACGCCCGGGATGTGTGCTGTAAGGGCGATGCCGATTATCCACACAATGACCAGGGAAATGGCGGTACCTGGGATTCCTGTAGACCTGGACATGTTTATCTGTGGTATCATGGTACTTGCTGTGTCGCCCGAGGTGGTGGCAGGAATGATACTATTGCTGGACCTGCAGGGGTTGGTAGTATCGGACAGAAGCATTGTCCTATTAGGGATGGATAAGGACGGGTGTGAGTCGTGCACAGTGCTCTGTGTAGACCCAACAGTGCCGCTAATGGAGGTGACGAATGACAAACTTTCAAAATAACGACAGAGGGGGAAATAATACTGGAGATTTGCATCCCTTGTTACATAATGATACAATATTGAAGACTGCAGTGTCCTTTAATGGCAGTCGTAACTCCATCCCCATTTTTCAATTAAAATTTACAGGACATGCTGTCGCAGTTATGGACCACCAATCACATGATTTAGGGTTGTTGAAAGATGTAACACCTGTGCGTATAACCCTGAAGACCGGTGCAGTGCTGCCCAGGGTAAGACAATATCCACTGTCGAGAGAGGCACAGGAGGGCATTAGGACAACAATACAAGCCATGGGATTATAGTGCCATCCACGTCCCTGTGTAACACCTCAATGTATCCCGTTAAAAAATCAACGGGGGGCAATTGGAGAATGATCCAGGACCGCCCCCTAAATGATGTGGTACCATAAGAGTTGCCAGTAGTTTCGAGTCCTGCGACAATTGTATGTAGTATCCCCAAGGATGCCACATATTTTACTGTAGTGAATCTGAAAAATTGATTATTTTCGGTTCCACTCCATCCTGAGTCGAGGTACCTCATGGCATTCACACAGGGCCAGATGTGGTTCGAACATACTAGGTCACCTCAGGGGTACTGCGAGAACCTGAGTATTCTTAACAGAATACTGCATGCTGATCTTGGAAACATTCAGGTGCCCAGCACGATTATCCAGTATGTGGACGATCTGCTAGTATGCAGTGACAGCAAACAACAATGTCGAAGGGACTCCATTACATTCCTACAATTACTGGCCTGCAAGCGGTACAAGGTTGACAAGGCTAAACTACAATATTGCCACCAGGAAGTAATATATTTGGGGAAGTTCATATAAGTGAATGGGAAGAGTATACTACCCGATGGGGCAGCGTTAGTACGCGCCAGCCCCCGATCCACCTCAGTTAAGGAGATGCAGAGGTTTTTGGGATTGTTTAACTACCGGAGGGCCTGGATTCTAGATTACGCTGCATACACAGGTCCACTTTTGCAGGCCCTGAGGGGAAGCACAAAAAACAAAGGATCACAAGTTACTGTGGATGATCAAACAGTTTGACGATTTAAAAGAAGTCATCAGTTCGGCCCCTGTACTGGCTACCCCGGTCTATACACAAGAATTCTATTTGTTTTCGGACCCCAGATGATGATGAGGAGACTTTCCTTCCCCTTGTCTCGCAATACTTCTCGCTTTCACAAATCTTGATATCTTTTTTTTTCCCTTAAAAATTAACATTAAGAACATTCAGACCTGGCCCCCCTGTCCCATCCAAAACCCAATATAGTCCTTCCATTTCCCTTGTTAGGGCGTAATCAGGGTACTCTTCCCTATATAAGGCCCGTGCCCCTTCTGGGCCCTCCTCTTTCTCCTTCTCCCAACTGCTTGGCCGGCCTCTCTTTCCGTGTCTCCCTCTTACACCAGACCCAATAGTTTCATTTTTCTCGGGCACTGTGCTCCTTGAGTCTTTTTGTAGGACTTTCATCACCAATTCCCAGTCCGCCACGGATCCCTGGTGATTTCCCTGTATGGAGTAAGATACCCATTCCATAGATGCAAACTGCCAGATTTTGCTCACCCATTCATATTCCATGGATGGATCCCTCGACTTCCATTTTTGAGCAATCACAAGGGCCCTTGATAGCATTAGTATCACATAGATTTTTCTCTGCGCTTTCGAGGGGAGATCCTCAACTACATTTCAGTCCGGTCATCTCCTCTACTCCCTCTGATATCATGTCCCAGTACTCCTGGATTCTGAGGCATTCCACCCATACATGTCCCCAAGTCCCTTCTTCCCCACAGTGCCTCCAGCATTCTTTCTTCACTTGCAAAAAATCTTTGTTCAGAGCTTTCTGGGTTAGGTGCCATTGGCACATTAGTTTTGTCCAGAACTCTTGTAATTGTATAGATCTCGTAAGTTTTGGAATGTTGACCCACACCTGTGCCCACTCTGATTCTTCTATCTGTCAGCCCACTGCCGCCTCCCATAACTTCCTATATCAGATGTTCCCTGCTTCCTCATTTTGTTTGATGAATTTATAGAAGGTGCCAACTATATTTTTATCTCCCGCGTTTTCTGTTAGTTTTCAAAAGGCGTTGGGAGCCTCAGTGCTGCCTTCTTTACCTCTAGCTGCAGTAGCTAGTGTCTCACTTGCATGTATCTAAATCTTTCCTCCTCCCCAAGGGAGAAGTCTGCTTTACATTGGATGAATGATTTGATTTCCCCTCCCTCAAACATATCTCTTATCTTTAGGCATCCTCCCTTCCCTCACTCCCCTGGGGAAATTGTGGCTTGTAAAACATTGGAGTAAATGGTGATGGGCAGGTTGTTAGGTGCACTCTGGTTATTAGTTTGTCCCATGTGTCAGCCACTAGTGATCCTATCATACTTTTATATAGATTTTGAAACCCCCTTGGGTTTCCACAGCAGTGACTCCAATTGCCGTCCCGCGAGTGCCTCCTCCATTTGTCTACACCCCTTGTTTCTGTCATTTTTCATCCAGTCTCTAATTACTCTTATTTGGGCGGCCAGGTAGTATGCTCTCATGTCCGGTGCCCCCAATCCTCCCCTGTCTCTTGGCATTTGCATCAGACTTCTCGCCACTCTGGGCTTCTTATTCTTCCAAATAAATTCTCCAATGAACTTTTGGATTATTCAAAAAAATAATTTGGGGACTTTCGTCAGGATTGTCATGAAATAGTACAGGATTTTAGGGAGAATAACCATTTTAATTACATAATTCCTTCCCAACCATGAAATCCTAAGTGGGCTTCCATTCCAATTGTCTCATGTCGGCCAATAGGGGCGGATAGTTTTTGGTGTAAAGTAATTCAATATCTTTGGTGATGTTGATCCTTAGGTATTTTATCGGTGTGGTCGCCCATCTATATTGGAAGGTTTATTTAATCTCCCATTCTTCCCCTTTCGATATCGTTAAGTTCAGGGCCTCAGACTTGTGGGTGTTCATTTTTTATCCTGCTACCCCTCTAAACTTCCCTAATTACCTTTCCGGTGCCCTGATGGACTTCCCTGTCCATCAGGGCACTGGACTGCCCACCAAAAGGAATGCCTGCTATGTCCTCAGTGGCCTGAATTGTAGCCAGCAGCGGTTCTTGATGTATCGTGTACAGCCAAGGGGGGAGGGGACAGCCCTGTTTCGTACCTCTTGTTACCTTGATCGATAGCTGCCCGTTTATCAGTAGCCAGAGGCTTGGATTAGAGTAGTTTGCCTTGATCATTGCCAACATTTTATCCCTGAATCCCATTTTCTACATAGTGGCAAACATAAACTGCCATTTCCACCCTATTGAACGCTTTCTCTGCGTCTAACGCGAGAAGAAGCGATGGAACCTTTTTTAGGGAAAGCCGTCGGCGCTGCTTCGAGCAAGCTCTAATCGGCACAGCTGTGCGGTGGCGGCGGAGCCTGAACGCGCGCTGTTTGGGCTCTAAAACACCGAAACTCGCCCTGACGAAGGACACAGTCCGAAACGCATCGTTAAGGGCTTCTGCGATTATGATGACAATAAAGAGAAATTTGAAAATAACGATGGATAAATGATTGAAATATAACCAAACAACACGCGTCGATCTATGGTAGATTGACTACTAACAAAGTTCCACAGATGCACCTAAAATGAGGGTCAACAGTTATTTATCGTAGTGAACTAATCACTGTGAAGGTACCCGACACAATATAAAATATCAAACATTACTTTATTTATTATGGAGGCCAGTTGATCCTTCAGTCAGGTTTTTAAGAACACTGTATTAATATTCTCATTTAATTTGCTTGTTGATACAAATCCAACAAATGCTGTAAGATATTCAGTAAAAACATGCATTGTTCATTGGACACTTCAAACCTGACAATCGGGTATCAGCATAATATTTGTAAAGCACAGAGAAAACCCAATTATTGTATTTCATGTTTTAACGGCACAAGATCCAGTCTTGTAAAACACTTTAATTTAAGAGTGAACAAATACACACTGGCGGGTTGACACAGTTATTCTCATGACAAATTTGCTGGGCAACCCAATCCCTCTCCTGTATTGCTGGCCCTATCTAGCTAAACTAAATAGGTTCTACACACGCCAGTTAACCATAATTCTTACAGATAAACATTCGAAATTGACACATCCCAGGCCTATGTCCTATAAATATACACAGTGCTAAATATCTGTATAAAATTATCCGCTGATGTGGACCGGACGTTTCGGCAGAACGCTGATAGCGCTGCCTTCTTCAGGACCCCAGGGGAAGTTGGAGCTCTGTGGATGTGATATAGATAAAATTACTAAAAAATGGAAAACCAGGCTAAAACCTATATAAGGAAGTGGAAAGTATGAATAAGATGAAAAGAAAACTACAACAGACCACTCCCAAAATTCAATGTCATGCCAAGTGTACCTTCACCTAATACAATGTCAACTCCAATAGAAAAGAAAGGAGACGTTTGTCCAAGAATATACCATGACCTGTGACAAAGGAAAAAAAAAATAAATTTTCCAAAAAAGAAAGAATAATAACCAAGATTGCATATATTTGTTTCGCGTTGGAGGGACTCCACCTCCCCAAAAGCACATGCTGTAACCCCTGAATCCTGATGCCCAAACCCAGATATATGGGGCCACAGACAAATGAACTTACTCAATGTTGCACGCAAGGATGAATGTCCTTGGAGTCGGAGCACCAGTAATGAAGAGCTGGTGACTTTAGACAACGCCTGATTTCCCAGCCTTCGCAGCTGCGTCAAAAGGTGAGACTATAATGAGGAAGGTAAAATTTCAGTGGGCGGATATTGACTTCAAAATAATTGTATACTACTCTAATCACTGCCTGTGTCTGGCCAAATATGTATTTCATGGTATAACCAAAGCTCCTAACTTGATGTGGGAGCTCTACACTCACCGATGGTAAACTGTTATCCAAATAGTCAAGGCAAGTGTTGCCCCAGTATTGTCCCCAGTCACTGCTCTCATCTGCCCCCCCAAGGAAAAGGAACAAAGAGAGAAAGAAGGTTGGATCTCTATACTGGAACAAAATAAAGAAATATATATCAATATGGTTTTCCCACATTGTCTCATATCAGTTAATTTCGTGCTGTATTGTCTAATATATCCATCTTTGGACAAAAAAACATAGTTGCGCATATCATCCTTTCACGAACTGTGGGTCCAGTACCCAGTCCAGTACCCAGTTGTATGCGCTTGCTCGGCACCTTATACACCATTACTAACTGCTGGGGCTGCCATCGCCTCGTATTCTAGTCACCACGTGCGCCAGTGCCAACGATGTATACTAACCCGTGACAAAAATCACTGGGTATCTTTAAATGCGGAGAAAGGAATATTTCAGACACATGCACGATGTAAATAACTAACGCACCATATCAAACGAGACGCACAGTAATTGACACTTCCTCCCGAGTCAGTAGCCCTCTCCTTACCTGTTGATGCACAGAGGGATGGCGTCCTTTTCCCATCAATGCTCCCGAAAATGGCGGAGAGCTTGATAGCCTACTTCCTGATGGTTAAGAATGGAAGTTTATGGTTACATAGCCAGACCGGTTACACGTGATCATAGTGAGTCCCAAAAAATCATTGAGACCGAAATGGGACAAAGTAATGGCCCATCCTCCCGTGCTGCATAGCTGGAAGATGTTTGAACAACTGATATTTTGGATAAATACATTTCTCCAGCATGGGGTCTGGCATGGATTCACATGCTCATGAATATTCCCCGTCGTCAGGCTGGGAATCCTCGGTAAAGAAAAAACCAGTATCAGTTTCGTTTCTGATCTGTCTTTCGTAGTAATAACCAATCACTGGTCTCTGCGTCATACTGACCACAGCCAATGACTGCCCTCTACCTAAGCACCGCCTCTGGCAGCCATCTTCAGATTTTTACCGCACGTTCATGTGTTGGGATCCTCGTGCTATTGCTCTCGAGCATTAGTGCTATTTTTTCACGTTTTTTCTCAAAAACTTCATTTTTTCGGTCAAAAGAGCCTCAAGCTCCACCGACTCTCCATCCGATCAACGGGGACCCGTGTCGGATTCGTCTGCGCCCCTCAACGGTGAAGATTTCGTCGAGCTACGCTTTTGGAGGACTCCAGAAGTTTCTCAGGCCCGGTCATGGCCCAGGAGAAGGGAAGCTCGACGCCCGGAAAGCTGTTCAGGGTCTGCCCTGGATGCCAGCTGCAGAACGTCTTCAAGGAGGACGAACACTCTTTTTGTCTTTACTGCCTACATGAGGACAAGACGCACGTGGAGAAGGACTGTGCGTTTTGCGGCAACATGTCGGAGCGGACCATGAAGGACCGCCATCAACGTCTCGCCAACTGGCTGGAAGGGAAGAGCCCGTCCGGCGAGAAGAAGAGGAAGAAATCCGAGCGGTCTTCTAAGACCTTTGAGGACGCCCCGGCGACGGGGGTCCAACATAAGGCCAAGCACCGCGAGTCCGCTGGCACCGGGAGCGCCGAACAGTCGGGCTCTACGGGCGCCAGGCTGGGTGCACCCTCCCCGGCACCATCAACCACGAGCCAACGCTCTGGGTCGGGTAAGAGGAAGGCCGAGCACCCGGCGAGGCTCCTAGAGAGGCCCCGGTCGAGCTCGAAGGCGGAGGGGGAGCGAGGCACTGTCCCCCCCCTCAAGGATAAGGCGGTGAGTGCACCTAAGGTGGTGAAGGCCTTAATCCATCCGGCCAAGCCCTCTATCGAGTCTGTCGCGGCGGCCCTGGCTCAGCTTGTGGAGGCTACGCCAGTGGTGGCGACCTCGGGGCTCAGAGTCTCCCTGCCACCTCGGAGGGAGTCCTCTTTTGTGCCCATCGATAGGACCCCCGTGAAATCCCCCGTGGGGAAGAAAAAAGGGGGGCAGGGCGTCGTCGTAGATTCGGCCTCAACCTCGGAGGAGGAGCTGGTCGAAGTCTTAAGCCACGGCCTCGGCGTGGAAGAAGACCGGCCCGTCGGGATGGATCCCGACGCAGGTGACGACGACATCGTCGAGGGTACCGACGGGGCCCCTGATCGCCCGTCGGATTCCCCTCGGCCAGCGCCGCGAGACAGCTCGGCGGCCATTTTGTTGGCTATTCAGTCCTTATGCTCAGAGATAAGGACGAGACTACCGTTGCCGACAGAACCTCTCCCGTCGGGCGACCCAGAACCGGGACCTTCTGGGGTTCCCCCTACCAAGAAAAGAAGGATCCACCCTCCTCCTCCTCCTTTTCAGCCGTCGCGCCCCTTCCAGCCCTCCTCCCCGTCCACCCGAGGGGATGATACGGGGACTGACACGGCAGCGACGGATACGGACGACGAGGTATACGACGAGGATGTACCGTCGTCGCCTCCCACCAGGGCTTCTCCGCCCGACGAGATTGGATCGTTCCACTCCATGATCGCCAGGGCATCCAAGCTTTTCCAACTCTGCCCTGAGGAGAAGAAGAAGGAAGGTTTCCTTTATCAGCGGCGCGAGGCCAAGAGGAAGACGGTCCTCGCAGTGCCTCTATTGGACGACATTTGGGATGAGGGCCTCACCCTCCTCAAGAACCCTTCCACGACGCCAGCTAGAAGAGACCGGTACGAGAAAAAGTACCGGGTCCCGGACACGGCCCCCCTGTGCCTCCGGGCGCAGCCTACCCCGGACTCCGTCGTCTCCGCGGCGGCCAGGAAAAAAGCGGGGGGGGTGCGGCCTCCACATCGACTTCCCCACCGGACGGCGAGGGAAAGAAATTGGACGCTATGGGACGCAGAGTCATCTCGTCTGCAGCGACGACGATTAAAGCTGCCAACGCCTTGGCTATCGTGGCCCGATACGACAGGGAGCTCTGGTACAAACTGGCTCCCCTGCTGGACTTCTTGCCGGACGACAAGAGGGTAGAGGCCCTGGAGATCCTGCAGGAAGGTGAGGTGGCTTCGGACCACGTCATTACCGTTGCGACGGACATCGCCGACACTGGGTTCCGCCAGTTGGGCAACGGCGTTTGCCTTAGGCGGCGTGGATGGCTCAAGGCTACAGACTTCCGTCAAGACGTTCAGACCAGAGTCCTGGACATGCCCTTCGATGGGAACAACCTGTTTGGGAAAACGGTGGACGATTCCCTTCAGGCCATTAAAGCGGACACCGAGACGGCCCGGGCCCTTGGAGTTCTGCAACAACGACGGACGCCATTTCGGAGCAGCGGAGGCAAGGGCGCCTCCAAAGATTCCGGCGGCGGTTTCTCCTCCTACCGTCAAGCGGCCCGCTCGTCGTCTCAGGAGGCCTACAGAGGAAGAGGCAAGTCTGGCGGGCCCCGCCGTCGTCGCCAAGGACAAGGCGGCAAAGCCTCGTCGAAGCAGGATTGAACCGAAGCACCCCAGTGGGAGGCCGGCTGGCGAGCTTCGTCAGCGTGTGGGAGTCCATCTCCACCGACCGTTGGGTGCTGGACGCCTTGGCCCGGGGCCACGCGCTCGAGTTTCAAAGAAAGTGTACGCGCGTCCCCCCCGTGGCCAGGAAAGAACTTCACGTCCCTCAACTTCTCCTGGAGGTAAAGGCGATGCTCAGGAAGGGCGCCATCGAACTCGTCCCAAAGAGGCTTCGGGGCTCTGGAGTTTACTCGAGATACTTCCTCGTGAAGAAGAAGACGGGGGGGATGGCGCCCCATCCTGGACCTGCAACGTCTGAACAAGTTCATCAAGGCGCTAAAGTTCCGGATGGTCACCCTCCAGCACGTCCTGGGTCAGCTGGAGGAAGGAGACTTCCTGTCGTCGTTGGATTTGGAGGATGCCTACTTCCATATTCCCATCCTGAAGGGGCACTGAAAATTCCTCAGGTTTGTGGTCCAAGGGCGTCATTACCAGTTCAAAGCCCTCCCCTTCGGACTACGGTCGGCACCCAGGGTGTTCACCAAGTGCCTCGCACCGGTGGCGGCGCATCTGCGCCGCGAAGGGATCCACGTCTACCCCTACCTGGACGACTGGCTCATCCGAGCCAAGACAAGGGAGCTCGCCGTGGTTCACACGGCAAGGACCGTCCAACTTCTCACGGACCTGGGATTCTCCGTTAACTACGCCAAATCCCACCTGGTACCCGCGCAAGACGCTCTGTTTCTGGGAGCGAGGCTCAACACAGTGTCCCTTCTGGCCTCCCCGTCGGAGGAGAGGACCAGGACCATCTTGGGCAAGGTGCAGCGGATGTTGGTGGCCGACGCGGCCAAGGTGAGGTCCATCAAGTCCCTCCTCGGAATGATGTCTTCCTGCATCCACCTCATTCCCATGTGCAGGCTCCGGATGCGCCCGTTGCAGGAGTTCCTGGACGCGCGCTGGATCCAAACAACGGGCAGCTTCGAGGAAAGGATCACACTCGACGAGAGTTTCCGACGAGCGATCCGGTGGTGGGGCACCCGCGCGCATCTGACGGCGGGCATGGACTTCCAGACCCCAGCCCACCGGGAGACAGTGACCACGGATGCCTCCCTGGAAGGGTGGGGAGCGCACACCGAAAATCTGCACGCAAGAGGCCTTTGGCTCCCGACGGAGAAATCCTTACATATCAACGTCCTGGAGCTCCGTGCAGTGTTTTGGGCCCTCAGGTCCTTCCTTCCGTCCCTCAAGGGCAAGGTGGTGAGGATCTTCACCGACAACACCACCACCATGTTTTACATCAGGAAACAAGGCGGAACCAGGTCCCCAGCACTGTCCAAGGAGGCGCAGGACCTGTGGCATTGGGCAGTCGCCCAAGGGATGTTTCTGGTGCCGTTTCATCTGGCAGGGATAAAAAAACACCATTGCCGACTCACTCAGCAGGGAGCTGCGCTCGTGCCACGAGTGGGAACTACGGCAGGATCTAGTGGATCGCCTCTTCCGACGGTGGGGCACACCCCAGATCGACCTGTTCGCGACGGCGACGAACTCCAAGTGCCGGAGGTTCGCCAGCAGGTTTCCCCAGGCGAGGAGCATGGGCGATGCTTTCTCGTTCCCCTGGGAGGGCCTGTTCCTCTACGCGTTCCCTCCTTTGCCACTGCTAATCCGGCTCGTCAACCAGCTCAAGAGGTCACGGTGCAGGATGATCCTCGTCGCACCTGCGTGGCCGAGGCAGATATGGTTCCCGGACCTTCTGGACTTGTCAGCGTCCCCGCCAATCAAGCTGCCGGTGGACGCGGATCTGCTCTCCAGGGAAGGAGGCACCATCCTCCACCACGACCCGAAATCGCTGAACTTGCAGGCCTGGCTCCTGCAGCGCTAGAGTTTGGAGGATACGACAGACCGGCCGACTGCAGAGAGGTTCTTGCAAAGGCCAGGGCGTCCTCGACTCTTAAATGCTACGGACACAAATGGAAGAGGTTCTCTGTCTGGTGCCACGCACAGAAGATTAACCCTCTACGGATTACGGCTCCCCAAGTACTGCCGTACCTGCTGACGCTGGCCAAAGCTGGACTGGCACACGCGTCCATCAAGATTCATCTTGCTGCGATCTCCCGATACACCAGAACCACGGGGCGGACGTCCTTGTGGTCTCATCGTCTGGTGAAAGAGTTCATGAAGGGACTGTTCAGATCGTTCCCGCCGGTGAAGGCTCCGGCCCCGGCGTGGGAGCTCAACGTGGTGCTGACCAAGCTCATGGGACCTCCGTTCGAGCCTCTGCACTCGGCCCCGTTGAAGTTTCTGTCGTGGAAAACAGCGTTTCTTGTGGCCATCATCTCCGCACGACGGGTGGGAGAGATCCAGGCCCTTTCCTGCAAGGCCCCGTACTTGACTTTTCACGACACAAGGGTAGTGCTCAGGACGCACCCCTCCTTCATGCCCAAGGTACCGTCGGACTTCCACCTCAACGAACCCTTGGTGTTGCCTGTATTCTTCCCGTCGCCTTCGTCGCCGGCTGAGAGAACTTTGCACTCGCTGGATGTGGCTAGAGCGCTGAAGTTCTACGTGGACCGCACAAAGTGTTTTCGGAAGACGTCACAACTCTTTGTGAACTTTGGACCTGTCAATCAGGGGAAGGCTCTCTCGAAGGCTTCCATTTCCAGATGGCTCTCCGGCTGTATCATGTACTGTCACCGGTTGGCAAACCGACCGCTGCCTGGCCGTCCGAGAGCCCATTCCACCAGAGCGATCACAGCTACCACGGCGTTCCTATCTGGTGTGCCCCTGCTGGACATATGTAGGGCTGCTACGTGGAGGTCGACGCACACCTTCACGAAATTCTACTGCGTCGACCGGGATTCCAGGGAGGAGTCCAGGGTCGGCCAAGCAGTGCTGCGCAACCTGTTCGCCTGAGGTGAGCCTGCTGGGGAGGTAAGATGCTTAATGTTGAGTTTGATGTAATGCTTAATGTTGAGCCTTTGCCACCTCCCGTGGTTGTGCATGTGTGTACTGCTATGTATTCTTTATTCATGAGCATGTGAATCCATGCCAGACCCCATGCTGGAGAAGGAACAAGTTACTTACCTGTAACTGTTGTTCTCCAGCATGGGTCTGGCATGGATTCACATGCGAACCCTCCCGCCTACCCCTCTGCGGCTCTTCACTTGGTCATACTGCCACTTCACGTGCTTCCAAATCTGAAGATGGCTGCCAGAGGCGGTGCTTAGGTAGAGGGCAGTCATTGGCTGTGGTCAGTATGACGCAGAGACCAGTGATTGGTTATTACTACGAAAGACAGATCAGAAACGAAACTGATACTGGTTTTTTCTTTACCGAGGATTCCCAGCCTGACGACGGGGAATATTCATGAGCATGTGAATCCATGCCAGACCCATGCTGGAGAACAACAGTTACAGGTAAGTAACTTGTTCCATGTTTAAAGGGACTCATTGCAAATGAATACAGCACATTCAGACTTCACCGTATGATTTGTCTGGTGAAAAATAGTACACACTGCCCGAACCTCAAAATCCAAAAGATGTCAAGCTGGATGTGCTGTTCCCAAAGGGATCCTTTACCAATGCTTATTATGCCCATATAACTCAAAAGGCCAAAATCACTTGGAAAAGCCTTGTGAGTCACATACTGCCACCAAGTGCCACAGGACCCACAATGTAGCTATTAGATGACAGACCGCAATCCCAAATACATGATGGCCTGCAGTTTACTTACTTGGGCTACTTCCTGTATAAAAACTGTTGGATCAGGAAGTCAGCAATATTGCGGATTTGCCTCATTGAGGCCATTTCCAATGGTGTCTAAGCGATATATCCATATAGCTTCAGACACGTGGAGTTGTCTCGAAGAACAGGTACGCCTTGGAAGTGCTTTTAGAACCCACCAGCTCACATCATCCATGGTGTGCCCATACTCCATATAGTGGGAGTCGAAAAGGTGCATTGATGTTTTTGCATCTTAGTCAGTTTTGATCTATGTTCCACAATTCTTATATGTACAGGCCTCGATGTCTGCCCCACATATTTTAGCCCACATTGGCACTCAACACAGTAGATGGCATTGGGAGGTTTACAATTTGTGTGGGCGCGTAAGGTCTATTTCCTGCCTCTTCAAATTCTTTTACTTTCTTGCTATGCCTGCATACCGAACATCCACCACAGGGAAAATGCCCTGTGATGGGGCGTAGATCCCAGCCCGTCATCCTGTTTCTATTGACTAGTGTTGTGGAATGTACGAACAAATCCTTCAAGTTCTTTTGTCTCTTCATGGCAAACAAGGGTAAAGGTTTGTCCGTTAGTTCCAATTTTACCGATGGCCAGAATTTTTTTATCACCTTTTTAACCGTGTAGGTGTGTGTGGTATATGGTAATACACACACCAATTTATCATCTTTGCAGGGATCTTTCACTGTTAGGAGGATGTCTCTTGGTGTATATCGGTCTCTTTTGATAGCTTTGGAGACCATTTGACTGCATACCCTCTAGCTATAAGCCGTTCCTTCATACTCTCCGCATGATGCACATGGTCGGGGATAGAGGTACAGTTCTCCAGCATGGGGTCTGTCATAGATTCACATGCTCATGAATATTCCCCGTTGTCAGGCTGGGAATCCTCGGTAAAAGAAAAAATCAGTTTCAGTTTTGTTTATTAACTGACTTTCTACTAGTAACCAATCACTGGTCTCTGGGTCATACTGCCTCCAACCAATGACTGCCCTCTACCTAAGCCCCTCCTCTGGCAGCCATCTTCAGATTTTTACCGCACATTCAAGTAGTGGGAGTCCTTGTGCTATAGCTCTCGAGCTTTTACTGCGTGTTGGGTTTTTTCAAAGAGTTTTACTCTCATTTTTCGGTCAATTCGAGCCTCAAGCTCCACCGATTCTTCTTCAGATTAACGGGGACCCGTTTCGGAAATTTTTACGCCCCTCAAGGGCGATTTGTCATCGAATTCAACTTCTTGGAGGATTCCGGAAGATCTTTGAGGCCTACCCTGCGTGGACATGGCCCAGCACAAAGGAGACTCGACGCCTGTTGGATCCAAGCTGTTTAGGATCTGCCCAGGATGTGGACTACAGAACGTCTTCAAGGAGGATGAACACTCCAGGTGCCTCTACTGCCTGCACTCTGACGAGTCGCACGTGGAGGAGGACTGTGCGTTCTGCAAGAACATGTCCGCCCGGACCATGAAGGACTGTCGTACATGGCTCGCTAACTGGCTATAAGCGAAGAGCCCAGCCGCAGGTGAGAAGAACTCTGAGCGGTCTTCTAAGACCTTTGAGGGCGCTCCGGCGACAGGAGCCCAAAAGAAGGCAAAGTACTGCAAGTCCGCGGGCACCGGGAGCGCCGTTGGTTCGGGCTTTTAGGCTGCCAGGCCGGGCGCAATGTCACCGACGCCCTCAACCACGAGCCAACGTTCTGGCTCGGTGAAAAGGAAGTCGGAGAATGTAAGCTTCGGGAGAAGCCCCGGCCGATGGCGGCAGAGAAAGCCAAGGGGGAGCAAGGCAGTGACGATCCGCCCACAGTGAAGGCCTCCGATGCGCCTAAGGTCATGAAGGCCCAGATTCACCTGGCCTCGATTGAAGGAGTCGTAGCGTCCCTGGCGAAGCCCACCCCAGTGGAGACGGCCTCCAGGCCTAGAGTTTCCCTGCCATCCCGGAGGGAATCATCTTTCCAGCCAATTGAAAAGACCACTGTGAAGCCCCGGGCTGAGAAAGAGGGGGGGGCGCGATAGCCCTAGCGGGCTCAGATACCTCCTCCGAGGACGAACTGGCTGTCATCAAGGCGGTCCTGGACAAGAGGTTTGAGGAAGTCAGGGCCTGCGGAAAGGATCCCGATGAGGCAGACGTGGAGAGCGAGGGTGGAGCCGATGAAGAACGGCAGGTTGATGAGGAACCGGAGGAGCCTCTGCCGACAACCCCGTTGCTACCGATACCAACACCGTCGGACAGGTCGGAAGACATCTTAGTGGCACTGCCGACCCTGTGCACGGAGATTAGGACAATGTTGCCCTTACCGCCAGCGGACAATCCAGCGGCACCTGGACCTTCGGGAGCCCTCCATCTAAGCGTAGGCGAGTCCACCCCCCCCCCCACTTTTTCATCCTTCTCCTCCATCCCCTCCACCGATGGACGAGATGGAGACTGAGACGGCTATGACAGGGAGGGACGACGGCAGAGACGACGGAACGGATCTCCCATCGCCCCCTCCCCAGGCTTTCCCTCCTGACAAAATTGGCTTGTCCCATGCATGATTGCCAGGGCCTCTGAGCTTTTCAAGCTGTGCCCCGAAGAGCAGAAGAAGGAAGGATTCCTTTATCAGTGACGAGAGGCCAAGAGGAAGACCGTACTCTCGGTCCCACTGTTAAGACGACATCTGGGATGAGGGACTGTCCCTTCTGAAGAACCCGTCCACGGCCCCTGCGAAGAGAGACCGGTATGAGAAGTAGTACCGGGTCCTAGATTCTGCTCCTATGTGCCTCAGGGCGCAGCCGTCCCCGGACTCGGTGGTCTCCGCGGCGGCCAAGAAGAAATCGGCAGGGACGACAGCATCTACTTCCACTTCCCCATCGGACGGCGAGGGGAAGAAGCTGGACGCCACGGACGAGGGGTCATCTCGTCGGCAGCGACGACCATTAAAGCAGGCAACGCTCTCGCTATCATGGTCCACTACGATAGGGAGCTGTGGTTTAAAATCGGCCGCCTCCTGGACTGCCTCCCGGACAACAAGAGCGGAGACCCTCGAAATCCTACAGGAGGGCGAGGTGGCTTCCGACCACGCCATCACGGTAGCCACGGATATCGCTGACACTGGCTTTCGCCAGATGGGCAACAGCGTTTGCCTTCGCCGGCGCATGTGACTCAGGGCCACCGATTTCCATCAGGACGTACAGACCAGGGTACTGGACATGCCCTTCGACGGGAACAACCTGTTCGGCAAGGCAGTGGAGGAGTCACTACAGGCCATCAAGGCGGACACCGAGAATTTGTCGGCGCGTGGGAATCCATCTCCTCCGACCGTTGAGTGCTGGATACCCTGGCCCAAGGGCACACTCTGGAGTTCCAAAGGAAGTGCCCAGACTTTCCACCGGTCGCCAGGAAAGAAAACCACATCCCACAACTACTTCTGGAGTTACGAGCGATGCTGGCAAATGGTGCGATAGAACTCGTCCCAAAGAGGCTCCGGGGCTCCGGAGTATACTCACGGTACTTCCTCATCCGAAAGAAGACCAGCGGCTGGCGGCCTATCCTGGACCTCCGCCGCCTCAACAGGTACATAAAATCCAAAAGATTCCGAATGGTCACCCTTCAACACGCGCTGGGACAGCTGGAAGAAGGGGACTTCCTGTCGTTGGCGGACCTGGAGGATGCTTACTTCCACATCCCCATACACAAAGGACATTGAAAGTTCCTGTGCTTCGTGGTCCAGGGAGGCACTATCAGTTCAAGGCACTGCCCTGCAGGGGTTCCACATCTCTGGACGATTGGCTTATCCGAGCGAAGTCAAGGGAACTCGCCTTCGACCATACAGCGAGGACCGTCCGCCTGCTCACGGAACTGGGGTTCTCGATCAACTTTGCGAAGTCCTGCTTGGTGCCATCACAAGACGCCCTATTCCTAGGGGTCAGGCTCAACACCATGGCGCGGCTAGCTTCACCGTCGGAGGAGAGGATAAAGGCCATGCTGGGCTAGGTACAACGGCTGTTGACCCTCGAAGTAGCCAGGGTGAGGTCCATCAAGTCCCTGCTCGGCATGATGTCGTTGTGCATCTACCTCGTGCGTCTGTGCAGGTTGCGGATGCAGCCACTGCAGGAATTCCTCGATGCCCGTTGGATACAAGTGGTGGGAGGTTTCGAAGACAAGATCTCCCTCAACAAGACTTTCCGTCAAGCGATCCGGTGGTGGGGCACCGGCGCGCATCTCGTGGCGGGCATGGACTCCCAGACCCCAGCGCATCAGGAAACGGTGACGACGGATGCCTCCCTGGAGGGATGGGGCACGCACACTGTTAGGGAGAATTATATGCAGTACTCTTTGGGAACACTACACACAATTAAGACTACAAGTGACAGTGCAATTTCACCTTTGGTACAAGCCTGTACTGCACAGTTATCAAGAGTAAGTGAGCAGTACAAATAGTTACACAAAGGACAGCAATTACTATGATTCAGGCAAACACTCATTCAAGGTTTCTAAGTAAAAGAATATATATTTATTTACTCAACAGTTGTATAACATTTCACTATTATAAGCAAGTTAAAAATCACAATCATAAATACACCACACCACTTCCCTTAAATTCCAGACAAGTTAAGCTCACAAAATGAAGTGGGTGCAAAATGGCACTTCAGCAATTTAAAAGGGAGGGAAAGACAAAGTTATTAGAAATTAGGTAAAACCAACAGGTAAGTACTCAGGGCAATTGAACAAGAGAGACAAAAGTGAGGTCCGGGCCCACAGTCTATCCCCTCTGGGATTCTTGGTGGTCTTTCTCTGTTAGAGGGTCCACAAGGTGTAGTTGGGGGTTTATCCTCCTCCTCCTTTCTTTCCGCAATATGCCCCCCTAGGTCTTCTTTGTCTAAGGTGCAGTGTTCTTCCACTAGTGGGCCAGCTTCTCCCTTCCTTTGCACCTCTCATCCCGCGGGGTCTGTGCTCGCTCTTGCTGTCTACTCCCTAATTGGTGGGGGGCAGAGAGTGGGGGATGCTTCATTGCTTGTGTGCTCTCCAAATACTCCCTGTGGATCACCTCACTCAGAGCCCCAGACTGCGCTCTTTGTATCTCGCCTTATGCCTTGCGTGTTTCGGGGGGTTGCAGGGGCAGGAGCCTGCGTCTCACCTCCCTGTTAGATTCCGGGCGCTTGCTCTCTGCTACGACCTGTTGGATGTTTGGTGCTCTGGTCCAGCTCTGCCGTTGTCTCACGTGACACCTCCTCTCCTCTCCAGTTCTGCTGGGCTTCCCTCTCCGCTCTGCTCACCCGGTTCTCCGGCTCCTCCTCTCCGGATCTGCTGGGCTTCCCTCTCTGCACCGCACGCCAGTTCTCTGGCCTAGACTGAGGGCCTCGCCTTCACCTTCTCCGGGGGCAGCTTCTCCTCCTCCTTGCCGAAACTGGTTGGCTCCCTCTCTGCTCTGCACTCCCGGTCACTGGAGATGCTCTCTGCCCCGAGTGCCTCCACTTCGCCATCCCGTCTTCCTTGCCTTCCCCCCGCACCTTGGCGGACTGCCTAGCGCCTCTCTGGGAGCCGAGTCGGGGCACTCCGCCGTCTCGATCGGGGCTGGTATCAGGTAGCCTTCTTTGCTGGGGGGCTTAACTCGGCACCCGCACCCCGAAATCACAGTGTTCACCTCCTGGTGTACAGGGCCGGCACTGCTTCCCTTCACACACCGCTTGGCTGTCCCTCAGTCCTTTGCCAACGTTGCATGCTCGTTTCTCCTCTGGGCCCGGTCTGCACTATATTTTGTTCCTTTTTCGTGGTTTTACTTTGCTGCTGGCTTTTTCTCACCCCTTTCTGGGCCACTGCTCCGTTCCCGGGGAGGGAAATACACTCACAGCTTTCTTGCTTGTGGGGGGTCGAGAGAGCGTTGATCAAGGTGCTCTCCCTATGGCGGCCATCTTGGAATCTTTAATGTTGTTTTTAAACAGATTTTCGGCCTTTGCCCCTGGTTGTCGGCTTCCCTCTGCTGGGTTTACTTTCGCCAACATTTGGGTGTCGGCTTCCCTCTCAACGGCATTTGTAAGACACTGTTCATGTACACACCCCTTGGTTAGGTTCACTTCGTTCCACACACTATTCTGGATTGTTGGCTTCCCTCTCTCAGGCTCACTCTTGCCAACCTTTGCCAATAATTCCTCACAGGCCTTTTAGACTTCGCTCCTTTTCAGTAGGATCCCTCTGCCGCGTTCATTCTTGCTAATCTTCACGAAACACAGTTCATGTGCTTATTTTCACCATGCTGGATTCACTTCCCTTAGCTTTCACAATTCTTTGTCTGTTAAAGACTTTTGACGGTAAAGAGGATTTTACAAGACCCTGTATGACCACTTTGACCATTCTTCACCTCTTTCCAAGGCCTTCTGGTTATGGTAGTTTTTACCATTGGGAGTTTCCTGCATGAACACCCACGTGGTGCCAGACTCCTCTGTATCTGGTTTTCCCCCTCCTTTGTTAATAGTGTTCTTTTGCTTTTCAAAGTTCATCTTAGCCTTCAGCTACTTTTCATTCAACACAGTTTGGTTTCTTATCGACATTCCCCTCGACTCACCGGTGGTGATGAACTGCTTGGTTTTCTTTC
Source organism: Ambystoma mexicanum (assembly GCF_040938575.1). Classification (NCBI taxonomy): domain Eukaryota; kingdom Metazoa; phylum Chordata; class Amphibia; order Caudata; family Ambystomatidae; genus Ambystoma; species Ambystoma mexicanum. The sequence goes on along the minus strand of NC_090929.1, from coordinate 1,382,326,341 downwards.
GCTTCAGAGTCAAGGTTGGCACCAGAGAGACAAGTGTCTTTCCTCGGCTTGGTAATCAGCAGAGGAGGGTCTTGTGTACCGTTGACATCTGGTGCAATACACGCTGGCTATTGTTCGCAGACTTATTATTCCCTCGGCGGAAGTTCCACGGGCCTTGGTCAGAAAGGGCAAAGTTGACTCTCTCCTTGTCACCCTCTCGGTCTCTGCCGTCTTTCTCCTCCTCTTGAACTGCTGTGCTGAGTTAGCTCTTACGTAGTGCGGTCTGCCTTGCTCGTCCTGTGCTCTTGTGCTCCACCTTTTATCCCTGTGGAGAAGGGAAATGGCTGTCAGGTGTGTGTGATTCTGGTTAATTGCCTGTCTCTGCCTGACCTTTGTGTCGGGACATGTCAGGTAAACAGCTTTAACATTAGCCCGTTGTCTATCGTGTTGTGCAAAGGTGTTTGTGTCAGAAAGGGGGGGTGTTAGAGATTAAGAGATGTTGTATGGGATTATGGTTCTCGTCCTAGGGGTTTGGGAAAATTCAGTATAATGAGACTGGTAAGGCTTGTGAAGAAAACAGGAGTGATCAGGATCATTATCATGAGATAAACATGTGGGTAGGTGGGAACTGCAGTGTTTTGCCTGAGCAGGTTGCTAATGCAGTAAATGATAATCATAGGGACACAAATAAGAATGGTTGGGAGTATTCAGGCATTGACCTGGAAAATAGAGAGTTTTGGGAGAGATAGTTGCTGGGTACAACAGGGTTTGGAACCTAGAGCATTGGTTATGTACAGAGGTGTTATGGAATTTGGTCAAGAGAGATTCAATGGGAGGAAGGGAGGCAGATGTAGTATAGCCTACAAAGGCCCCAGGGATCTCGTCGTCCTCTCCTTCTTCCCTGGTATAATACTGCATCTCGCCTTGGATATTGCCCCAAGCATAACCCTGGCCTCCCCTACCCAGGTGATCCTCCCTCGCTCATCCACCCCCTGGGTTGGGATCTGAGAGCACCAGCACTTCCCTGGCCATCTGAATAAGGGATTCCAGAGCTCGACTTGGGCGAATACCCTCAGGTATCTCACACCACATTGCATTCAGCGCTATTGGTAATCTCAGAAGAACACCAGAAGGGGGGAGTGCTGCCTGCAGAGGGGCCAACAAGTTTCCCCACAGTGCAACCTGAAGATAAGAGCTTGGTGCCTAGGAAAAGGACAGTTCCAACAACCACAGAGAATTAAAAGATCGAATTACATTTCTAAAGACTCTTCAACTTTGCTTGCTGAAATACCAGAAGAATATCGGCTCTTCAGTGCAGCAGAATCCTTTTTCAGTTCTTTACTCTTGCCGTGGGTGCAGGCTGCAGCCAATGCTAAATGGCTGCAGATCGTGAGGTGAGAACTGGTTCAGCTCACAAACGACACAGACCATGGGTTCAACATGATCAAAGTTGAGTTGCGAGCAATAAGACTTAGGACAATGCAGAACAGATATGTGCTCAATATGTTGACAGCGATGGAGGGTGGGGTTTGCAAAAAATGTTGATTCCTGTTGCAAATTCGTATCTCCAGAAGACATAGAAAATGCATCATTATCCCACATTGTTGCATTTGTGCATGGCCTAGATGTTTGTATGAAGGAGGAGGGAGGAATTCAGGACAATGATTGGCTGAGCATGACATTCAACTGGGCCCCGCCGTGGCTAGGGGCAATCGTGAAGATGTTAATGCCCATCATTGTATTCATCTTGGTTATTTTATGCACGTGTCAGCTGGTTCTTCGATGATGTGCCACTGTGGCACCTAATATCGCAAAGATGATGGTATCAATTGGTGGTTAAAAAGCACCTTGTGAAACAAAAAACATTGAAATTCATACCAATGTCCCACTAGGTGGCCCGAAGTATGAAATGTTCCCCATTCCGTATGGAGATGAAGTTGATTCCCTGTACCACACTATCATTTCCTCACTCCTGACCCAGAAAATCACAGAGAGGTTTGGGTGGTCCTAGCAGGGGAGCGGGGATGCATTCACATGACCTGTTTGCCTGAAGAGTACGCACATAGGGGGGAGAGTTTGCGATCAGTATGCAGGGCATGGGTGCCAGTAAAAAGGAATAAGCCATATGCGGATGTAGAAACTGGGGAGTGGGAGCGCAGAACTATTCCAGAATTTGTGACTGCAGAAGTAACGAAACGGGGGAATGTTGGGAAGGGGGCAGCCCCTCTCCCCCTCCCCTAGGTGCTTTAAAGTAAGATGGGATGCATTCAAGGTGCTGAGATGACCCAGGGGGTGGGGGGGGGCAGTGAAAGGGACGCGTTCCCATTCAGCAGCATCCTATGCTAATATAATCAGTTATAGTTTATTCATTTGGTGTGGCCCAAGGTACGGGTGGCGAGATATTAATATTCCTATTTAGACGAAAAGGCTTGCGCAGTAAGCACAATAAAGACGGCATTGCATGCATGCATGCATGCATGCATGCATGCATGCACTAGGACAGTTTGCATCCCCACCCGCCACACTGTTTGTTCATTGTTCTTGAAAGTGTTGGGAGGATAGCTCAGAGGCACCGCGCTCGCCTAGGAAGCCAGACGACATGGAGCAACACAGGTTCGATCCCTTGGTCCGCGCTTAGAAACCACCTGGTATTAAGCGCGTTATAAATGACCAATCATAATCAACAAGGGTTTGAGATGAGAAAACAAGTATTGGTCCAAAGCTAAAAGAGTTAAAGGAACTGCATGTTAAGAGGAAGTATTTATTGGCAAGAGCCAGAAAGTGTAATAAAATGCATGGTGGACAAACAAGCCACGGTAAAGTGTTAGAAGAGTGTGACACTGATGAAAGAAACATGCTTCACTGTCAAAGGAAGGCAGTGGCCAATTGTTGATAGAAAGCAGTCAAGAAGGGGTATCGGTTGCGTGACCTGTAATGGCTGGAACGTGTGGTCCGACAACTGCGTCTAGACCGAGTGCCCCCTTTATGAAAAAAACAATGAAAGTATCCATAAATAAGCTTGTGTTTTTCAACAGACGCTTATGTGATTTTGAAGCCAAGAAACAGAACAATCTATTTGAACTTTTTGAAAAGAGCTGGGAAGTGTTCCAAGAAATTGTTATTTTGAAAAGCTGGAGGTTTTGAACTCTCAGGGAAGGGTACTCCGATACCTTGTAAACTGTTTTGAATTTGTAGGAGGGGAAGCTGATCATAAGCCAAGAGCTGGAAGGAGCTTTGAACTTTCTTTGGAGCACTATTCATTTTGATTCTGACATCCCTACACATTATATACAGTTAGTTGTGAGGGCAAGTATAGGTTTTGGACCCAGACTGACTTTTGATTTTGACTTCCTGACACAGACTATCCTTAGTTGTATTCAGGGAAGGAATCCCACCGTAGCATAGGGCAAGTTAGGCCTTACTCCACCTTGATTTTAAAGTTAATAAAATTATTTGAGAACCAATCTTGAACCTGTTGTCTGTCTTACTTCATTATGCCTTCACAGACCTCGTCTCTGGTTCTTGACCGATGGTACCTTCTCCTCTCCGGCGTCTCTCTTGTGCTGTCTCGGTCCCTCGCGGTGTTCCGTTGTTCTAGCGGACACCCTGTGACCCTCTGATGATGGTGGTATCAGCAATGCGGTCTCGACCCACGGTCCACTATGGCTTCTGCTTTGTGGTCTGTCAACACCCTGTAGGATATTAAGTGTAAATATGGGATTTGGCGGTATTTTCCTATCGTCAAAATATGAGCGGTAGTTTGGTGGTAAATTATCCTTGCATTTAGATTGGGTTTGGCCTCATATCATTCTAGTGGCCATACCTTGATATATTATATTGGGGAATCTAGTGATATATTATTTGCGATATTTGGTGGGGATATATTGTTTGCCGTATTTAGTGGTGATATATTGTTTGCGGTATTTAGTGGTGAGCATAGTTTTCTTCCCTATATTATGACCCCCATCATAAAATAAAAACTTCCTTTCTATTAGAGTACCTCCCAGGGTTCTATAGCGAGCCTTGGACCTATGCATATGATAGAAACCCAACAATTTTATATAGAGAGCCACCTACAGTTTGTGGCCGGTATCACTGGCTTATCTACACCAGCGATCTATGCACCCTTAGGCATTACTGGCTCATGGACGTCCAGTAATCTATATATTATATTAGATTCCTTCCAAACAATATGCAAGGAAGGCACACACACCTGTTTTATCACTGAATATGATCAGCTTATTCTGGGTTGTTATTCTATCTGCATGGGCATATTGACAAATGCACTACTAAAGAGAATGAATCTCCCCTGTGTATTCATATAAATTCACAGATGCAAAAATGACACTAAACCATTTGTTTTTATATTCTCATTATACTATATACAAATACAATTCATAATTATCAATTCTTACCGTAAACATTGCACCATCATCTGTAATACAAAAGAAAAAGAAACGGAGCAAACTATGAGTTAATTTTCTAACATTCTGAACATGATGAAGTAAAATACAGGGGATTTCCTATCCTGTCTACACTGTATTATAATTCACTCATCCATGCGAATGCACACAGTGACCTCACTTAACTTATCTCCTTACCAAAAGTGTTTGTTCCCCCACACAACCTTGTTTCGCTCGTCTCAGAAAGACAGGCCCAGTCAGTACAAACTGCTCCTGTAATCTTGGGTGTCTGGGAAGCACGGCGAGAAACTCTCAAGCCAGTGCTCAGTGACACCATGAACTTCTGTCTTCAGAGCCCAGTCAACACAAACTAAACTAACTTTCTTTTTCCTCCCTTGTCATCAAGAGAGCTCTCTCTCCAGTCCCTTTTTACATAGTTTTATCTGCCGACACTTTCCTCCAATCATATTAAAAAGGATTTTTTCAACAGCACCCTTTACTTTTATAACAATGGGATCCTTGCTCACCGAGTAACTGTATCAATTATTATTTCCTGCTACACATACTTTCTGCTTTCTGCAATCCAACACAGAGAGAGAAAGAGAGAGAGAAAAATAAATTGCCAGTGTGCGTTTAAATTGCATTATAGCAGTGCTACCAAAATATGTATTTTCACCTCATTTTGCACATGAGACTACATTATAATGTTAGAAAGTTAGAATTAGTGATTAGTAACTGTTAATTAAGTTAGTTAGTTATATAAATTATGAGGTTTTCTATGCATGAGGTATTAAAAAAAATGGTGCACTTTATTCTCTGCTGTTTCACATTGGGCTTTTGCTGTTTTATGAATTCTGTACCTTGCATGCCACCAGCAAAATATTCACATGTTATATTGGCAACACAAAAATAACTATATGTGTGTGCCACATTACTGCTGGCAACAAAAAAAACAAAAAAAAAAGCCATCACATTTAGTAAAGCGCTATATATTCTTATAACGCGCTATATGTATTACTACATCTTCCCTCCTTTTCCGACAAATTGGCAGTACTCAAATCCACAATTGGAGGAAACCCAAATTGTGCTTCTTTTTCTTTTCATCATAGCAACTCAATAAAATGAACATTTACATTTTTCATAATAAATCACTGCTCAATCACCATAAAAGCTAAATTAATTTCTTTCCAACTGAAGTGTCCATGTATTCAATCGTCTTTGTTCAATTGTGAAATCAACATTTGAAGTCAATAATAAAATAATAAAAAATAAAATATAACAAAGAACTAACTAAAATAATTAAATAAAATAATAATGCTGTGGGACTCCATCGCCCTTAGTTCCAGTCACATAGGGGATAATCTTCTCCACTTAGAACGCCACAGAATCAAGGTCAAGTCACTGTTGTACCTTTACTGATGTTCGCTATCTTTACGATCGCACCTCTACGATGTCCTGATCATCAGCTTTTATCATCTGGTTCATTCGGTGCAATTCTTTCATTCTGGCACTCTTGGATGGTTTTCCAGCGAAGTCATCTCTTTTGGCGTCCCGGTTACTTTGTCTTCAACTCCATATTTCGGTCCGGAGGCATTACTTGAACTTCATCCTGTGGACTCCAGGACTCCATCATCTCTCGTGTCCTCCGGTCCTGTGACCTCCGACCAAAATTGTTAATTAATCGTTCTAAATTAAACAGAAAATAGACAGATTAAGTACATAGCATAATACCACTTTCACCCTTTCTATCATAAAAAAAACAAAACATTGCGCTTTCTTCCGCTGAAATTAAGCACATGTTAGAGAGAAAACAAATATATACACAACACCATTATACCTTAAAACATATTTCAACATTGTATCATAATACTTTAATCTGCTTCAGCCTCTTTTGTTAATGTTTACCATCTATGTTAAACATCTACCTTTATTTCTCTAATAATGACCATAACTATTTACTTTTTATAATGTGGGATACTACGAACACAGTCGCTGTGTCTTCCCTTCCATGTCTTCAGGGTACATAAGCTGTTTCTACTTGCTCAAGTCTCCTGACTTCATGTTTGGGATGACAGGGCTTAATTTGGTTAACATGAACAAATTGCTCTTTTACCATTTCACCCTCTGTCTTCAATATTTTGTACACCACTGGAGACACCTTATCCACAATTTGAAAAGGCCGTTGCCAGGCCGCCAGAAATTTAGAATTTTTCTGTTTACCTTTTCCAAAATGAAATTTATATACCTGATCCCTTACATTCTACTCTTTCACAGATGTCTTTCTATCATAATATGATTTTGCTCTGTCAGCAGCCCTTTCCAAATTCTGCTGCAAAAAAGCAAATGCATGCTGTAAATGCTTCCTCAGTTATTCCACATATTCGTGAACTGTAGATGCGCTTACAAGTGTGTGTTCATGTGTTCTGTATAATCAATGTTGTGGCAGTACCATTTTCCTACCTGTCAATACCTCATGAGGGCTGATACCTGTTGCTTTGGCAGGAGTTGATCTGATTGCCATTAAAACTAGGGGTAATTGTAAATCCCAGCTGGAAACTGCCTCTGCTACAAACTTCTTTAATATCACCACAACAGACCTGTTGCAACGTTCAATATTCCCAGAAGAGGCGGGTCTGTATGCAATATGCAGTTTTCTTTTCACCCCCAGTATCTGCCACACCTTACTCATTAAAGCGCTTGTAAAATGACTTCCTCTATCTGATTCTATTCTTTGTGGTAACCCAAATCTTGAAAATATATGATTTACCAATAATGTAGCCACAGTTTGTAAACTACAATCTGGTGCAGGAATACACTCTATCCATTTTGACATCAAACAAACTACGCTCAAAATGTAACGGGTCCCCCTACTCGACCTTTTTACAGGCCCTACATAGTCTATTTGCAAATCAGACCATGGAAGGTTTAAGCCTCTTTTCATTAGTGGAGCTCTATGGATTGGTGAAGCAGGTTTAAATTGGGCACATACTATGCACCCCCTAATATATAACTCCACATCTTGGGACATATGTGGCCAGTAAGCATATTCTTTCAGTATCTCTAATGTTTTTTGTGAACCTCTGTGTCCTGCAGCTATTGCATCATGTGCATGGTGTACCATTAGCCCTCTGAATGAAAGGGGTACCACCCACTGTATTTGTCCTGTTATGGATTCCCTAATCATGAATCCATCCTGTAGTCTGATTCGTTTTTTATTCTTTAATAGCACCCTCAACTCTTCTTTTCCCGTACAATCATTTTCAGTAAAAGGATTTTGTTCGGGGTCCATTCAATGATTATAATAGATCCCAAATATTGGATCATCTTTTTGTGCCGTAATCAGTTCTTGATCTGGTGTATCATGACTCCATTGCGGTTGTTCTACCTCTTTTGGAGCCTTAGAGCGTGTAACAGCATCTATCTGTATTTCACCAATTAAATGTTCAATGGGTAGCAATTCCCCCATCACAGCCCCAATTTTGGATAAGTGATCTGCTTTATCATTTCCCTCCTTATCTTCTCCTGGAGTTTTTAAATGTCCACGAATAATTTTCCTCCAGTATATTGTTAAATCATTCTCTGACACTAATTTGTCTATGGCCTGTATAATTTTTCCATGTTTGAGTGGCTTTTTATTATATGTAAGCATGCCTCTTGCTTTCCAGCCAGGCAAATATTCCACAAAGCTATTTCGTGCATAATCGGAATCAGTCACCAGGACAATTTCACTAAATTTATTATCAACTGCAGTAGTAATTGCTTTATAAATGGCTGCCAATTCCGCTACCTGACTACTCCTAGCCCCAATTCTCATCCCTATACTAGAAATGTCTTCACATTTCAACCAGACATTTCCTATCCCTGATATTAATTGTTCATTACTGTCATTTTCAATGTGAAAGGCACAACCGTCAACATATACAGTTGGTAAATTCTTGCATGTCTTTTCATCAAAAGCTTTGTGTGGTGATTGTTCAAACTCCTGCAAGCTAGATTCCACCTCTACTTCGTTTGATACAGGTTCAGCTGCACAGTCATATAGATCTGCCGATCCTTGAGCAACTGAGCTCTTTTTATTTTGGCCATACCTCACTTCTACAGGAAAGCCTTGCAATGCCAATGTCCATGAAATAATTCTGGACTGTGCTAGGCTGCCTGTCGTAATCCTTTTACTCTCTACAAACTGCAATGGTTGATGATTTGTCTCAATGATTACCTTTTCTCCCTGAACAATGGGGCAGAAATGCTGTAACGCCCACACGGTGGTCAAAAGAGCCTTTTCACATTCACTGAATTTAATTTCAACTTGAGAAAATGTCTTACTTGCATAAGCAATGGTTTTGTGATTGAAATCATGTTTTTGAGATAACACTGCTGACATACATTGTTCAGTGAAACCTATTTCTATAAAGAAATCCCTTTTTTATGGGGTATGTTAAACATGGTGTCTTTATAAGACATTCCTTTAATTTAGAAACTGCCTCAGATTGCTCCTTTTCCCATTTCCAGGGTGTATTCAGCTTCAATAGTTTAGTTAATGGTTGAGTAATTTCAGCATAATTTTCAATACATTTCCTGTTATAGCCCGTCATTCCTAATAAACATTTTAAACCTTTCACACTTCTAGGATCTTTCAATTTCTGTATGGCCTCCACCTTTTTCTTTTGTGGATTTAGTCCATGTTCGGTTACTTCATGGCCTAAGAAATTCACCTTTCTCTTGCATCATTGTGCTTTTTGTAAAGATACTTTGGCACCCGCCTTTTGCAATTGGCCAAGAACATTTCTAATTTCATCAAAATGGCTTTTTAAGTTTTCATTTTTTATCAGGACATCATCCACATAAACTATAGTTACTCTTTCTGCTGCATCAGGTTTAGCCTTTCTCAAAAATATGCCAAATTTACTCCCACTATTGACGTACCCCAATGGTGTTCTAGCCCATGCGTATTGTGTTTTATCAAATGAAAATGAAAATAAAGCTGAATATCCTCTGCCAGTGGCACACACCAATATCCAGATGTGAGATCTAAAGTAGTAAATACATTTAAGCCATGCAACTGAGCAAGACCTTGATCAATGAATGGCAGTGGCCATCTGGACACTGGCACTCTTTTATTTAATTATCTCAAATCTGCACACAGGCGCCATTGACCATTTGGCTTTAACACACCCGAAATAGGAGTGTTGGAGGTGCTATGAATGGGCCTGATAATTCCCTGAGACTCCAAGTTTTTAATTATCTCTTCCAATGACTCTAAACATGCCAGTGGTAACCGAGATTGGCGCACAAATACTGGATTTCTACCACATCCTTCTGGTAAGGTGGCAACATGTAAATTAGTTAGGCCGCAATCATATGCATCTTTAGCAAAAACATCTTTAAATTTTAAATTCCATAAATATTTTCAATTCATTTTTATCCTCATCGCTATCACATGCATCTGCTAACAAAATCTGCTCCTTTACCATTTTTGAAAATTCTGGAAAATCCTCCAATGGAGGAATCTCTGTGCTTTCTTCCAACTGCGTGGCTGTATCTCTCTGTAAAGCTGCCACTTTTAAATATTTTGGCATATCAGCTTCCACTTCAATGTGCTGATTTTCTGTTTCATTTTCATTTACATTTAAGTCAAATACTATACAATTCTCTTAGTGACAGCACACTGTCTCATTTGAACCATAAGGGTACACAGATTGAATTTTAAAGATCCCTTTTGGTTGAGAATCCAGATATTCTGGCAACACGCCCTGTGCATCTACATATCTCTCAGGGATATTTCCAATTATCATGTTATTGAAATCTGCAGTATAATGTGATTTTTGTATGGCCATTCCTAATGAACAATTCTCTTCTTAATGAATATCCTGAAATCCTTTATTATTCACCATAATTTTGACAGACCCTTCTCCAACATCTATCAATCGGGTGTATTCATAATCCAGGCCTTGCTGTTTTATGGATTCATTCAAGCACACAAATGCATCAGAATCTTTCATTTGCTGTCCATTCTTGCACTTTAGCGTTATAGCAACCTGCTTGGTGAATGCAGGAATAGTAGTATCCTTCCTCACCTGTAATTCATTTGCATATGGGACCAATTGTGTGCAATGATGAGCCTTTCTCCTGTCTTCAAATTCAGGTGCAGACCCACCTAGCCGGGACCATATTTTTTGATTAAGGAAATCTAACACCATACACATTCTGTGCATGATATCATTGCCCATGTAAAAATCATTTCTGTCCAATGTTAATCTTTAGCATGCATCTCCCTGCAATTCGGTTTTGAAAATCTGGATTGTCCAAACTAGAGACATATTGGTTTTTAATTCTAAATTTTGGGATCTCCTCCCTCGCCATTATTTTCTGCAGTAATTTCTCATTAATAAAGCTCCTTTCCTGTTCAAGCGCCAAAGTGGCTTTTAGAATGGTCATTTATACCAATGTAGACCCATGGTTGCTCATCCTCCACGTGTATTTCAGCAAGAGTGGTGTCTCTGTTTTAGGGATAGTATTGTGTTTGCATTTCTTCTCTTTTAAATAGAAGCTCAATGTGTGTTCATCTATTTCAGTTTGCCGTTTCTTCCTGGGACCCAAATAAATCTGCACAGATTGTTTTTCTTTTTCACTTTGCATTTTATCCTGACACATCAAAATGACAGTGACGCTAGGTACACAGCTATTCTGGAGGTATACCTCCACTGCATCATTCGTTTTGGCAACGGTGTGGCATTCATCTACACTGCTGTTTTGTGATTTTATTTTCTTAGGTCTCAATGTTTTTTTGGTTAAGGACCACAGTACTCCATTCATCCCATCCATGAAAGGAGACAATCTTTTCAGGCACTCTGTCCCCATCAAAAATGGAATTTCACAAATAGATGTGATGAATACTTCTTGTTTCATTCTATGTTTTCCTATCTTTATGTCAACCTCAGTGACACCCACGATAGGCACCTCCTCACCGTTAAAATTATGCACTGGGCCTTCACTCTGCCGCATTGTGATCTGATTCTTTGGAGATCTCCCTTCATTGATACCTTTTACCAATTCTTTGGGCATAATTGTGGCCTGTGCGCCAGTGTCAATCATCGCAAATGTATTGCATTTCTCTTCCACAGTGATGGGAGCATAATACCTGTCTTCATCTTCTTCTAACACACACAAAAAGTGCGAATTCTTGCTAATTTCAAGATTCACCTTTCTCAGACCTTTTTCACTTTTGGGGTAAGCACATTGGTAAATGAAAGGAAATGTTTCCCTCCTTTCTGGCCATTTCTGTGTGAGAAACCTTACTCATTTCCCCATATTCAGAGGTCCTTTGGAGTGTGGCCACTGTTCGCCCTTCTACCCGGGGATCATGAGAGCTCACACTACAATCCTCCAACTGAATATGCCTCGAAGCATTACTTGGTGATTTGTCATTTTCTAATTCTGGGCATTTGTGGATATTTGGCATGATAGCAATCTTTTGAATTCCTCAAAAATCTGTGGCCCAAAGAACTCTTCAGGTGATTGATCTGTACTCTCCTTTTGAGTATTTATTTTTTCTGCTTGTATTTGGTTAATGTTTTGATTGTCTAGGGAAAGCGTTCTAGCATCCACACGTACTACCTGTTCAATTGTATTACCCATGCATGAGTTGTCTTTCTTAAATCTGTCCCTTTGTTCTTTTGGAATCTAATTTTTTCCTTTTTCATTTGTGCAAATCTCCAATGTTTGATTTAACTCTAGGTTAAATCGAACTTCTTTTTTAGACGCATTTGCAATTTCTGTCACATGTTCATTTGCAGATATTTTTGTTTTTAAATCATTAAGCATCTCAGAATCATTATGCAAAACCAAATCAAGGCAATCTGTTTTCTTAGCATTGCAGGTATCATTAATATTTAGTCACTTATCAGGAACCACCCGGTCATTGCCTTCTGCGCCCTCTTTTGATGACTGTTTTTGTGCCATACAGAGCTTTCCTATTTGTTCAGCCAACATTTTCACTTGGGCCTCGAGACACTGGAATCCTTCCATCTTTCTAGAATCTTCTCTCTGTGGCATAGGTCGATATTGGTTGTTTTCCCCCTTATTGAATCTATTCTGATATCTCTCAGGAGAATGATTTCTATTTGGATTGCTTCTGAACTCTTGATTCATATGTGGAGGGGAGCGGGGTGCACCCACCCTTTAGTTGTAGTCCTCTGGTGGTGGTGATTCATTGTATTGACGTGGGGCATAATTCATACTCTGCCTCATGTCCTGTCTCTCATTTTGTGAGTATTGTCCCCTATGCCGATTCCCATTTTCAGTAAATCGATCCACATATTGGGTCTTTCCTGATTACCATATAGCATGATGTTAGGGTCAAATCTGCTCTGTGTCCCCAATGCCTGGTAGGGACCATTATTCCTTTGATCCTGGCTTTGTCTCTGATTATTATTCATACCTGACATGTTAGGCCGATATCCTGCTCGGGATCTGTCTCCTAAGTACCTAGGGCTAATGTAGCTCTCCCTATTACTAGGATCATGTGATTGAAACATTGGTGCAGGGAGTGACAATCTGTGTTGATTACCCCTTTGTTCAGGTGTCAAATTATTTTTACCTGGACTTTGAGCGGACTCAAGAGACATTTTGGCTGACCTGATCTCCATCACTGTTGTCGAGGGTTCTTTAGATTTTGGTCTCGTGTCTTTCATTGTATCACTCTCTCTACCCAATAGAGTACTTCAAATAGTTTTGTACTTTGGTGTACAATCCATTCAAGGGACTTGTCACGGTCAAATTCACGGACTAACTGTGATATGATGTCTTTCTGTAGCCCATAGAAGAAGGCAGTTTTAAACTCATTGGAATTGGGGTCAAAGGATACATCAAAGTGAGAAAAAGCTCTTTTTAAGTCTTGCAAAAATTGGCGAGGAGACGTATTTGGCCCAGCCATAATTGTGTAAGCAACCTTTTTTGCCTCTTGTAATGATTGGAAAGGAGAAAAATGACATCACATTTCTTTTTCAAACTCTGCCCTTGTCATGTTCTGTTGTTCATTTAACCCTCTATTGATACTGGCAGTCGGAGCATCCAGAGTTAAGTGAAAGTATTGCCTGAATTGTTCCTTAGGTATCTGGAGGGCTTTAAATATATCATGTACCGCCTCCAAGTGGTCCTCTCTACAGCACTCCCCTCCTTTTTTAAATGGTTTGATCAGAGCCTTAATTGATTTCATTATTTTTATGGGGCTACTCGTTGCTATGCATGGAATTGCTCTACTTTGTGATGCAACCCTGGTTTCAGGCGTATGGGATTGGTGGTGGCCCCAATGGGTGTGTCAAATCCCCCAAGAGCGCTGCAACCAAGTTCAGTCACTGGCCCAGCCACCGAGGCACTAGTTCTCTGTGTAGAAATAGAATACACTTCAACTCCATTGAATGTGGTGCCCTGCCGTTTATCCCGGGACCTGGAAATGCATATTTGCTGTTCCAAATCCTTGAACATTTTAAGGAGCCTGTCTGCCTCCTTACGCAAATAATTGTTTTCATCACTCATCTTCTTAATCACACTTTGCATATTGCTCATTTGCATTTGGCATTCATTGAATTCTTTGTTTCTCTTGTCTCTTTCTTGAAACATTTTAACCATTTCCTGTTCGGCATTTTGGAGATTGCTTTCTTTCTCAAAATGTTCTTTTTGTAAAACCTGCATTACCAAAACAACTTAATCTTTATCTTGTCTAATATGATCTACCAACGCTTTAAAGTGTTTTAATTCTTGCTCACTATCCTCAAACTGCTTCTGTCTTTGAGACAATGGAGTGTTGAGATCTTTAAATTTTGACTGCATGTCCTTTTGACATATCTCCAATTGTGTTCTTAACTTTTCCTCCTTTTCACTTGCTCCATTCAATTCAGCTCTTAACCTGCTAATCAGCTTGGTATCATTTTCTTGCATTCGCATTTGAAGTTCCCCCACATGACCTTGCTTCGCTCGTCTCAGAAAGACAGGCCCAGTCAGCACAAACTGCTCCTGTAATCTTGGGTGTCTGGGAAGCACGGCAAGAAACTCTCAAGCCAGCGCTCAGTGACACCATGAACGTCTGTCTTCAGAGCCCAGTCAACACAAACTAACTTTCTTTTTCCTCCCTTGTCATCAAGAGAGCTCTCCTCCAGTCCCTTTTTACATAGTTTTATCTGCCGACACTTTCCTCCAATCATATTAAAAAGGATTTTTTCAACAGCACCCTTTACTTTTATAACAATGGGATCCTTGCTCACCGAGTAACTGTATCAATTATTATTTCCTGCTAAGCATACTTTCTGCTTTCTGCAATCGAACACAGAAAGAGAGAGAGAGAGAAAAAATAATAATTGCCAGTGTGCGTTTAAATTGCATTATAGCAGTGCTACCAAAATATGTATTTTCACCTAATTTTGCACATGAGACTACATTATAATGTTAGAAAGTTAGAAGTAGTGATTAGTAACTGTTAATTAAGTTAGTTATATAAATAATGTAGTCTTCTATGTATGAGGTATTAAAAAAATGGTGCACTTGATTCTCTGCAGTTTCACATTGGGCTTTTGCTGTTTTATGGATTCTCCAGCATGGGGTCTGGCATGGATTCACATGCTCATGAATATTCCCCGTCGTCAGGCTGGGAATCCTCGGTAAAGAAAAAATCAGTATCAGTTTCGTTTCTGATCTGTCTTTCTTAGTAGTAACCAATCACTGATCTCTGGGTCACACTGCCCCCAGCCAATGACTGCCCTCTCCCTAAGCCCCGCCTCTGGCAGCCATCCTCAGATTTTTACCGCACGCTCAAGTTTTGGGAGTCCTCGTGTTTAGTTCTCGAGTTTTTTACTGCATTTGCACATTTTTTCAGGAGAATTTCTCATTTTTTCGGTTTAATCGAGCCTCAAGCTCCACCGTTTCTACTTCCGATAACGGGGACCCGTTTCGGAATTCTTCTATGCCCCTCAATGGTGAAGTTTTCGTCCAGTTTATGCTTCTTGGAGGATTCCGGAAGATCTGCGGCCTACCTCAACGGACATGGCCCAGGACAAAGGGAGCTCATCGCCCGGATCCAAGCTGTTCAGGAACTGCCCTGGATGCGGATTATATAACGTTTTCAAGGAGGGCGAGCATTTGCGATGTCTCTACTGCCTCCATGGGGACAAGACACACGTGGAGAAGGAATGTGCGTTCTGCAAGAACCTTTCGGAACGGACCAAACAAGATCGTTGTTCCCGCCTCGCCACCTGGCTGGAGAAGGGCACAGCAAATGAGAAGGCGAAGAAGAAGTCTGAGCGGGCTTCTAAGTCCTTTTAGGGCACCCCGGCGACGGGGGCCCAACAGAAGGCCAAGCACTGCGAGTCCACGGGCTCTGGGAGCGCCGAAAGGTCGGGATCTTCGGTTGCCAAGCAGGGCGCTACTTCCCCGGCACGTTCGACCACGAGCCAGCGCTCTGGTTCGGGGAAGAGGAAGTCCGAGAACCCGGGTAGGCCGCTGGAGTGGACCCGGTCGATCTCGAAGGGGGAGCGAGGCGTTGACCCTCCCCCCAAGGCGAAGGCCCAGGACGCACCTAAGGTGGTGAGGGCCTTGATCCACCCGGCTAAGGCCTCTACCGAAGTGGTCTCTGCGACCCTGGCGGAGCCGGCTGAGACTACGCCAATGGAAACGGCCACAGGGCCCAGAGTATCCCTGCCGCCGCAGAGGGAATCCTCTTTCCAGCCCATCGCTAAGACCCCCGTGAAGCCCCCAGCTGAAAAAGAGGGGGGGCGTCCGGTGGCCATTACAGACTCTGAATCAGCCTCTGAGGAGAAACTGGTGGAGACCGAGAGGGGCCTCAACGAAAGGTCCATAGGTGTCAACGAGAGCTTCATAAACCTCAACGAGAGGTTCAAGAAGGTTCGATCCCAGGGGACGGTCCCTGCTGATGTGATCGAAGATAGCAACAAGGACGACGAACAGGGTCCAGTGGAGCGGCCATCCCATCCGTCGAAGCCATTGCCCGAGCCCCAGGATAGCTTGGCGGCCATTTTGTTGGCAATCCAATCCTTATGTACCAAGATAAGGACTAGATTACCACGGACCCCCGACGGAGGATCCAGAAGCAGGCCCATCGGGAAAACCTCCAAACAAGCGGAGGAGAGTCCACCCCTCTCCGCCCTTCATGCCCGCGAGGCTGGTGGACCCCTCATCCCCCTCGCCGGGAGAGGATATGGCGACGCGGACGGACGATGACGGCAGCGATGACGCAGCAGACATCCCGTCGTCACTCCCCCCGCGGGTGTCCCCAGCCGACGAGGTTGGCTCTTTCCACGCCATGATAACCAGGGCATCCGAGCTCTTCCAGCTCTGCCCTGAAGAACATAAAAAGGAGGGGTTTCTGTACCAACGACGAGAGGCTAAGAGGAAGACGGTCCTCGCGGTGCCTTTACTCAACGACATCTGGGACGAGGGGCTTGCTGTCCTCAAGAACCCTGCCATGACACCCACCAAGAGGGACAGGTATGAGAAGAAGTACCGAGTCCCTGATGCCGCCCCCTTGTGCCTCAGGGCCCAGCCCACGCTGGACTCGGTCGTCTCGGCAGCGGCTAAGAAGGAGGCAGCGGGCGCGGCGGCTTCAACTTCCACTTCCCCGCCGGACAGTGAGGGTAAGAAGTTGGACTCTATGGGACGACGAGTCATCTCGTTGGCGGCGACGACGATTAAGGCGACCAATGCCTTTGTGATCGTGGCCCGCTACAACAGGGAGCTCTGGTTCAAGATAGCTCCCCTGCTAGATTTCCTGCCTGATGACAAAAGGGCAGAGGCCCTAGAAATTCTTCAGGAGGGCGAGGTGGCATCGAATCACGGCATTACGTTGGCAACGGATATTGCCGATACCGGATTTCGCCAACTGGGCAACAGAGTTTGCCTCCGACGACGAGGATGGCTCAAGGCGACAGACTTTCGCCAGGACGTCCAGACCAGAGTGTTGGACATGCCGTTCGACGGCAACAACCTCTTTGGTAAGGCGGTGGATGAGTCTCTACAGGCCATCAAGACCGACTCGGAGACAGCCCTGGCCCTTCGGGTGCTTCAGCAGCGACGGCCCTTTCGGAGCTCTGGAGGCAGACAGGGTGCCTCCAAAGAATCCAGCGGTGGCTCCTCCACCTACCGCCAGGCGGCCCGCTCCTCTTCTCAGGAGGCCTACAGAGGTCGCGGCAAGCAAGGGGGTTCCTGCCGTCGTCACCAAGGAGGCCAAGGAGGCCAAGGCGGCAAGGCCGCTTCCAAGCAAGACTGACACGGCCGGGTGGTCGGGCCCCCACCGAAGCACCCCAGTGGGAGGCCGACTGACGAAGTTCGTCAGGGTGTGGGAGTCCATCTCCACCGATCGTTGGGTGTTGGACACCCTGGCCAACGGGCACTCGCTGGAATTCCTAAAGAAGTGCCCTCGCATTCCTCCCGTGGCCAGGAAGGAGAATCACGTCCCTCAACTGCTGTTGGAGGTAAAGGCGATGCTCAAGAAAGGTGCCATCGAGCTTGTCCCCAGGAGGCTCCGGGGCTCCGGAGTATACTCAAGGTACTTCCTCGTCGGGAAGAAGACGAGCGGTTGGCGCCCCATCCTAGACCTGCGTCGGTTAAACAAATACATCAAGGCGCAGAAATTCAGGATGGTCACCCTCCAGCACGTGCTGGGATTGCTGGAGGAAGGCGACTTCCTATCGTCGCTGGACCTGGAGGATGCTTACTTCCACATCTAAAAAGGCACAGGAAGTTCCTCAGGTTCGTGGTTCAAGGAGCCCTATCGTTCGGATTAAAGTCGGCACCCAGGGTTTTCACCAAGTGCCTGGCACCAGTGGCGGTGCGGCTGCGTCTGCATGGGATCCACGTCTACCCCTACCTGGATGACTGGCTAATCCGGGCAAGGTCAAGGGAACTCGCCGTCAATCATACGGAGAGGACCGTCCGGTTGCTCACAGAGCTGGGGTTCTCCATCAACTACCCCAAATCCCACCTGGTTCCGTCGCAAGTAGCACTGTTTTTGGGGGCGAATCTCGATACAGTGGAGCAATTGGCCTCCCCTTCAGAGGAGAGGATCAAAACCATCCTGGGCAAGGTACAGCGACTGTTAGCCACGGACGTGGCCAGGGTGAGGTCCATCAAGTCCCTTCTCGGGATGATGTCCTCATGCATCTACCTTGTACCCCTTTGCAGACTCCGGATGCGTCCGCTACAGGAATTCCTCGACGCCCGCTGGTTTCAGGCGGGGGGCTGCTTCGAGGACCGGATCCCCCTCGACGAGGAGTTCAGTCGGGCGATCCTATGGTGGGGCACCCGGGCTCACCTCATGACGGGCACGGACTTTCAAACCCCAGCGTTTCAGGAGACGGTGACTACGGACGCCTCTCTGGAGGGTTGGGGGGCCCACACCGGAGACCTCCACGCAAGAGGCCTTTGGCTCCCGGAGGAGAGGTCTCTTCACGTCAACATCTTGGAGCTCCGTGCAGTGTTCTGGGCGCTCAAGTCGTTCCTTCCATCCCTCAAGGACAAAGTGGTGAGGATCTTCACCGACAACACCTCCACAATGTTCTACATACGGAAGCAGGGAGGGACCAGATCCCCAGCCCTATCGAAGGAGGCCCAGGATCTGTGGCTCTGGGCCATCGCCCAGGGGATGTTTCTGGTTCCCTTCCACCTGGCGGGAATAAAAAACACCATCGCCGACTCACTCAGCAGGGAGCTGCGCTCGTGCCACGGGTCGGAACTGTGCCAGGATCAAGTGGATCGACTCTTCCAACGATGGGGCAAACCCCAGATCGACCTGTTTGTGACGGCGATGAACTCCAAGTGCCAGAGGTTCGCCAGCAGGTTCCTACAGCCGAGGAGCATGGGCGATGCTTTCTCGTTCCCTTGGGACGGCCTGTTTCTATACGCGTTCCCTCCATTGCCGCTCCGCCTCATCAGCCAGCTCAAGAAGTCCAGGTGCAGGATGATCCTCGTCGCACCGGCGTGGCCGAGGCAGGTCTGGTTCCTGGACCTTCTGGACTTGTCAACGTCCCCACCAGTCAGGCTGCCGGCGGACGCGGATCTTCTCTCCAGAGAAGGAGGCGCCATTCTACACCACAACCCACAGTCGCTGAACTTGCAGGCATGGATCTTGCAGCGCTAGAGTTTGGAGGGTACGATATCCCGGCTGATTGCAGAGAGGTTCTTGCAAAGGCCAGGGCGTCCTCAACTCTCAAGTGTTACGGTCATAAATGGAAGAGGTTCTCTGTCTGGTGCCGTGCACAGAAGATTAACCCTCTGCGGATTACGGCCCATCAAGTGCTGCCGTACTTACTGTCGCTGACCAAAGCTGGACTGGCTCACGCCTCCATAAAAATACATCTGGCTGCCATCTCCCGATATACCAGGTCTACGGGACGGGCGTCCTTGTGGTCTCATCGCCTGGTAAAGGAATTTATGAAGGGACTATTCCGATCATTCCCGCCGGTGAAGGCTCCTGCCCCGGCGTGGGATCTTAATGTGGTGCTGACTAGGCTCATGGGGGCCCCATTCGAGCCTATGTATTTGGCGCCCTTGAAGTTCCTGTCATGGAAGACAGCGGGAGACAGCGTTCCACGTGGCCATCACCTCTGCATGACGAATGGGAGAGATTCAGGCCCTATCTTGCAAGCCTCCATACTTGACTTTTCATGACACAAATGTAGTGCTTAGGACGCTCCCCTCCTTCATGCCCAAGGTGCCGTCGGACTTCCACCTCAACGAGCCCTTGGTGTTACCAGTTTTCTTCCCGTTGCCTTCGACGCCGGCCGAGAGGACTTTGCACTCGCTGGATGTAGCTAGAGCGCTGAAGTTCTACGTGGACCGCACAAAGAGTTTTCGGAAGACGTCACAGCTATTCGTGAACTTTGGGTCTGTGAATCAAGGGAAGGCTCTCTTGAAGACTTCCATTTCCAGATGGCTCTCCGGCTGCATCATGCATTGTTACCGGTTGGCAAACCGACCGCTGCCCGGCCATCCGAGAGCCCATTCGACCAGAGCGATCGCTGCTACCACAGCGTTTCTGTCTGGAGTGCCCCTGCTGGGCATCTGCAGGGCTGCTACGTGGAGGTCGACGCACACCTTCACAAGATTCTACTGCGTCGATCGGGACTCCAGGGAGGAGTCCAGGGTCGGCCAAGCAGTGCTGCGCAACCTGTTCGCTTAAGGTGAGCCTGGTGAGGAGTTGAGATGCTTAATGTTGAGTTGTTGTATTGCTTAATGTTGAGCCTGTTGCCACCTCCCGTGGTTGTGCATGTGTATACTAATATGTATTCTTTTATTCATGAGCATGTGAATCCATGCCAGACCCATGCTGGAGAACAACAGTTACAGGTAAGTAACTTGTTCCTTCTGTACCTTGCATGCCACCAGCAAGATATTCACATGTTATATTGGCAACACAAAAATAACTATGTGTGTGCCACATTACTGCTGGCAACAACAACAACAAATAAATGCCATTACATTTAGTAAAGCGCTATATATTCTTATAAAGCGCTATATATATTACTACAATCCTCTCCTGGACACCTGTCCTGGCGGTTACTTCTGCTTTGGGTCCGCCGTAGCTCTGGTATTCCGCTCTGCTACATCAAGCGAGTTTGAAACTTGCAGGCTTCCTGGTTTCCCTCTTCTCCAGGTGTTACGTGGTGTGAGGAGTCAGAAATGAGAGGCGGACACAAAGTTGTAATGTTTTCAACATTAGAAATTTTATTACAATAAAAGTGTTTGGATAAAGGCCTTTCTGTCATTATCCTAAAGAGAGTTTCCCTGCTTAGGAAATCAAAACTAAAGATCAGTCTGTGTCTCGTTAAAATTAGCAAACTGTCCTTGTGTCCAAAATGTATCTGACCCTCACACTAAAAATTTACAACAAGAAAGTGCTAGATAAATGTCTCTGCTTTAGATTCAGCAAAAAGTGTGCAAAAACAAAGTATGTAGATCCAACAAAACGATCCTTGTATCCAGGATATGATTCCCTCCCCTTTACTGTCTCGGGTAGAATATTGAAAATTATCTGTTCAAATAATGATTCTTTAAGAATAGTAGAATGTCTCTTTCACATAACAATTTCTGAACGATGATGAAAAAAGTTTATTTTCCAAGGAATTATGTTTTAAAGGATCTCTCTTCTACACAGCAACTTCTTGAAGATGGTCTCCTGGTGTACTCTCCTGCCAGGAGCCTATTTACAATGTCTTTTCCTTTCACATATTCAAGATAGATTACCTGGTGTATTCCCCTGCCAGTAATCCCCCTCTGGGCTTTGATGATCCCCTGGTATAATCTCCTGCCAGGTATCTTTCCCCCAAAGGCACACACTGCCTGATGTATTTCTTTCACCAGTCTTCTTATAACCTTTTCTTTATCTTTCAGTTCTCTTTCTCTTTAAGTATAACACAGTTTTACTCCTTCACTGTTTATACTTTATTGGCTACAGGTATTACCTGTTCCAACTTCCCACATATTGACATATCATACATGGAAACTTGTTAAACTTTCGTTTGTTAACTTCATTGTTAGTATTCATTGGCCTGTGGCAAGACTTCTTCCATCTTCCCTACATTGACATCTCATATATGGAGATTTGTACAGATCTTGCCTTTCAACTTCTTTATTAGTGTTCAATTGCTTATGACAACTTTTACTCCAGTTTTCCCCATATCGACATCTCATATATGGAGAGTTGTGTACATTTAGTCTTTCTATATTACTTAGTTGATATTCAAAACAAGTTTCCAATTGTTTGTACGCCCCGGTACTCCTAATACATCTGGGCAGACTCACTGGTAACTGCTGGTGTTTCGGACCCGTGGCGTATGAATGCAGCAAAGTCCTTGCTTTGGGAAAGTGTTTCCTGCTCAGCAGACCCTTGTGTAGTTCTCCCACTGGCTTCTCATTCACCCGCTGATTGAACTGCTGCTCTTCAGTGGGACTGCATCCCCGACAGCCTCTCTGGTGCTGCCGGGTCCGAAGCGGTCGTTCTGCTGCACCTGTTGTGCTTCTCCCCGTCTCTCGCCGTCCCAGTAGAAAACACCTTCCTCCTTCAGCACAGTCTGGTCTCGGGTGTCTGCCTTCGGTTCTGCTTCTCACTTCGCGTGCTCCGCATCTCTCTTGCGCACCTTTTCTCTTGACTGGAACAGGCACACCATTTTTTAAATCTCGCACACAGCTGATTCCCATTACAACAACTAGTCTGCATGTTTAGCTTGATGTTTCTTTGAATCCACATTAACTCCTTCCTCTTCCTCGTCTCAATCCTTGAGGTGTTATGGCTGTTGTAGTCCATAGGATTATTGTGTTTTTTAAAGTTTATTGCTTTGGATCTTTGTTTAACTTAAAACCATTAGAAACAGGAGATGTTAAGTGAGCATTATGTGAAATGGTTGGATCAAATTGACAGTATGTCATCAGTATTTTAGAGGTTAGTTTCAGAAGGGGGGGAATACTGTGTCTCTTCTAGTGGAGTCCTCACTTCCTCTCGATAGTCGTCCCTTCCCACGTGATCCTTCCTCATAATACCACCCCAGCGTCAAGTTCAGTTAGCGGCTGCCGTTCCCTGGTCATGTGGAAGGAGATCATCAATGGGGAATCAGTGATGACTCCGTAGGAATCAACATAGCGGCTTGGTGCCTTCCCAGGCTCGTGTTTTCGTCCTTCTCTCTCTGCATGCATGCTCTTTAACGTACTTGTCCCAGTGGATCGGATAGTCTGATTTAACGGGGCATGTTCTTTTTTTTATAAGATAATGCCATCTATTATGAGTTTCTTCGTCCCAGTCTTGGAAATTCACGGTTTCTGGTATTTTAAAACATCCAATTCATTTCATACAGCTTTTATTCGAATATTGTGTCATTAGCCAAAAACACATAATATGACAGTTGTTTTTGAAAGAGTAAAGGTTGAGAAAATAAAACAAACAAAATACAGCAATTAATACACATACAAAACATCTAATTTTCCGGTTGTGTGAAGCCGAGAACGAATATAGGTAGATAGCAACATTCTAAAATCAATGAAAACTATGCTTTATGGTATACATCACAAGATAAAAGACAATTTGTAATGTTATACATATCAATGTACCGTCGTGTAATGCAAAAAATAAGCAGACAAAACGGCATTCTAGAAACATCTAGGGATGGTCTCATAGTCGCCAATATATTTGCCTAAGTGGAATACCAATTGATCCTAATTATTGTCCACCTATACAAAACAATTTTCCAGGCAATGGTACGATGTAAAATGGGATTGAAAAGGCCAGAGCAGTTTTACAGTAAATGTGAAAGGGGAACCTTAATATGTAAAACAAGTGTCCGAGGTGTTGGGAAACCTAGCAGAGTGAATACCGCCTTCAAAATATTGTGCCCAATCCTAAAGAATTTTTAAAATATTGCAGAAAAGTGCATTAGTCTCTGTATTAGCAGCATCATAAGAGTGCAAAAAGCAATAAAGTGCATATAATGTTACATAAAGTAATGGTCAATGTGTTGACATGGTAACATATTAGTTTTATACAAGTCCTCCAGCTTTCATTATTTTTGCTCTTGTGCACCATGCTTGACGAATATAGCTTGCCGCAAAAACAATACATTTATGTCATTGCTGCTCTTGAGGAGCAAAAGAGAATCACCTGTTTGGCGTACATTGTGTGCATTACATATTGTCTTCAGGAACTTGCACCTTGCCACTCGATAGCCCTGACAAAAGAACAAAAAGCGGGCAGTGGATTCCCTGCCGAGACCACATATCAAACATAAATAATGTCCAGTAAGCTCCCACTTTTTAGTAGATAAACCAGGTTCAGTTGAAAATTTCAAGAACAAGCTGCGCGCAAGGGGAGGATTGACGAGGTCTAAGTATTTTTGAAATCCCAGGGCTGGTTTAATAACCAGATATGCGATTACCATGGCCAACTCACTGCACGCATTAACCAATTTCACTTTGGTTGTCTCCTTTGAGGTTTTTTTCACTGTTTCAACGTCACCTGGGACGATACCCCAGGGGTTGTCCCACAGATTTCCTAGATTCATGTCCAACATGGATCTTTTGACGTGTGTAAACCAGGATAAAGATCTAACACCCTCAGTTTCCAAATGTGTATTAGTTCCTCACAGTATATTTTAAGCTCAGGAGTTAGCCATAATCTGAGCCAATAGAGTGCCGGTCTAAGAGTGACACCGCTCTGGATTTCCCGAAGGCCCAATTCCAGATAAACAGTGTTACGATGTTGGCAGCCCAAGTCGCTTTTTCAGGAAGCGTCTTTTCAACCAGGCCCAATTTATTACCGGATCAAGTGGCCCCATCCCATGTATGCCATAGCATGTCCAGCTTTAGGGAGTTCTTCGTGGGAACAGGAGTCCATGTCCCCTAAGGGGGAGGCTCTCCCAGTGAGATTCCACTTGCCTGTACCTCTAGGGAGGGTATTGTGGAGCGGGCTCACCTCCCTAGCCTCACAGAGGGGGAGAGGGCTCCCCCTTGGGGAGAAGGGGAGAATTCCCTCCATTCCTCACAGTGTGTATTTGGTTCTACTTGTAGCTTTCTACCCCACTGAAGGACAAGGCCAATCACGTTATAGTTGTGATGGGTTAGGATTAACATATGCACCCAGGAATTCTGATCCTTTAAGTTCAAATGGCGGATTTGATAGTTTAAAAAAACAAGTAAAATTTTTGAGCACAAGAAAAGGGCTGAGCGGTGTTGGCTTCCTCTGAAATATTGAGAAATGCGCTGAATTACTGCATAATTGTGGTAAACATAGAATACCCCTACTTCTGTGCCCTCAACTGCGTACTCCACCTGAGATTGTGCTGGTGATAGGGCATCCCACCTTTTCGCATAAATGCTGCATCCTGGGTGTTCACAACAGTGCTAGTAAAAGTGATAGCCGTTGTGCACCACCAAGTGTAGTTTCACAATTTTATAACTCACTAATTAGTGCCTTATCCCAGTCCTGATGCAGATTACATATGTCCTAGAGAACCACCACTATCTGGGTTTCTCGTGGTAGAAGCTCAAGTTTAGGCTCGACATTAAAAAGGTCTGTCCTAAATAGTGAATAAAGCTGATAATGTTCTCCCCTGGGAGAGGCCAGGGCCATGTAGTACACTGTGCTGTACTACCAAGCCATCATGTCACTTCATTTTGCTGGTTTCAGTGACCCTAGCTCTGTGGCTTATATGATGCTGGTGCTTTGTTGGCCATACTCGGGATAAGATCATTCCAGCTGCAAATAGCATTGCAATACGATTCAAAGTGAATACAACAACCCAAGGGGCATCTCCATTATGCTATACTTCAGGCAGTTGTTGAGGCTAGAAGACAGCCTACTATGGCTCCAATACGTGTATGTTTTCATAACCATCAACACTTAGAGTATGGCTGCCACCATGTGCTTGTTTCAAATGCTAAAGGTGTGTTCAAGTAACAGCAGTTGGTCCATAACTATTTTGGAATTGAAGGCTGGCTGTCCTAGAACAGAATTAGTTATGACACCTTCTTCCAAAAAGCAGTACAGTGCTAATTTCACCTCTGTGAACTGCCAGTGAACCTGTGGCCCTGACATGAAGCCCATAACTACTCACAGAACACTGTTCATCAGGCAGTAATCAATAATGAGGAGGTACAGTATTAATACACAAATGTAAATAAAAACAGGAAGTTGACTGGCTCAAAAGGGTCTGCCACAGCCTCTACATGTGGGTTTTTAACCTTTTAACACATGGATATAGGATTTGGATTGACCATGTTGTACATTACACATTTTCATGACCTGTTTTTCCAAATATGTGCAGTAAAACTGTTCAATGCAACGTTTGAGGTTTTATGTTGGGGCCTGCCTTGTGATGTGTATTTAGTGTACGTGATTGGGCGCATAATTGTTGCTAAGAAACCTGATCAAAGAAAATAAATGTCACCCTATGTTATCGTTAACATGTTTAAACCGTTCCGTTTCAGCATTCAGATTACTCTGTGACTCTGAACTTTGTTAAGCCTGGATTCCAGATATTGATTACCTTAATTTCTTACAAATTGCATTGTGCAGGCAATTGATTACTATCTGAAGGCTCTGAAGTCCTTGGGTGAAAGAGAGATGCATCCAGCTGTTTGGGATTCCGTGAATTGGGAACTATCCACAACATATTTTACTGTGGCAACTTTACTGCAAGATTACGCTCCGTTGTCCAGAAAGGCTCAGGAACAGGTAAATACAGGTTTAGTATAGAGAAGAATTATTTTTTTTAACCAAATGTTTATTTGCTTTGAAGGCAAGCAAATCACATCATGGTGCCACTAAATACATATGTAAACACTTACTTATTGGGGCTGTTGTTACACCATAACATTCTCTCCAGATGCTTTTTATTTGCTCCTGCCACATGGATTTTGCTCCTACTGCTCCCTTGAGGCTGCTTCTCAGTGATACAGCTAAGGGGTTGAGCGCCTTGCCTAGTAGCTTTGTCCTGTTCCTCCGAGCTAAGCCTGCATCCTCCCTATACCAACATGGCTGCCCTAATGCCTGGGTCTTGATCCTCCTGTCTCACTTAAAAACGGCCCAAGAAAAAGAAAGACGAATGGGTTGCTTCCCTGTGTATCATAGGAATAGCGGCAAACCCGCTGAGGAAGTTAGTCACATATAAACACTAATGCCCCACTGCCCGCAAACGTTCACCTTCCAGTTTTTTCATTAGCTTTCAGAGAAATCACACAAAGAAATGTTCAAAACATTATCCAACATGAAGGCATCTTCAGAGCAGGTCTATTTCTGCCCTACATCGACCATCGAAGCAAACATGAATACCCTGGCCTAATCTTTTGCAGACCTGATAAACAGCTCCTTCTCTTCTCTTCGACTCTAAAAAAAGACCTAGATAACCCTGCAACTTAAAAAAACATCTGATGATTTTGATAACCTGGCCAACTACCAGGCTATTGAGAGCACTCCTTTAATTCTCAAATCCTTGCAGAAAAAGGCTTGCCGACGGTTGTTGTTAGGCAGAAACCTGTGCAGTTCCCTTAGGGACCACTGCAAAAAGTTAAGACTACAGGTGTTGGCAGTAAACCCAATTGGTAGCAGTCTGTACCACCCAGATTTACCTGGTAGCTGTGGCTGAGCAGTCAGACTTTTTTCAAGAAGAGTTAGGTAGTATATAGAGTATACACATTAGGTACAAAAATACAGTAGCACAAGCAAACACTGACCAGAGCTTTGGTATAAAAGTATATAATTATTTATTTAAAAACACACTTGTAAAAATACACTGGCACTAATATGTCAAGCAAGTTCAAACACAGTCATTAGAACTATATACACCTCCCTGATTAATTATTCGACAAGTCTTAGGAAAAAAACACCACTTATTATCATATATAGAGGTGAGCGCTTAACCAAGATGGCACTCCAATAATTATTTAAAAAGGGAGGGAAAAGGCAGAATTAGAAAATCACACAATACCAACACTTTTAAAAGAACCACAGCAAGTCAAGAAAGGCAGAGTCTACTGTAGAGAAAGAAAGTTCATAGGCCAGGCCCACTCTTGGAGAGAGCAAGGCGGAATGTGCCCAAGATCACACAGTTGAAGTACACTTTAAAAGTCTTTGCAGATAGTTCAAAAAGGAGTTGTATCAGTTCAGAAAAGTTAGTTAACAGGTCCCAGGTCACCCCAGGATAGAGAGTCAAGGATTTACAGGACACCTTGAACAGTCTGTTGCAAGGGAGACCAGGCGGGACACAGTACCTGAAATGGTGAGAAAGTTCCAGCGGGGGCAGTTGTTCCTGGCAGCGGGTGAAAGTCGGTGCTTCGTCCACGGGAAGAGAACATCTCGACGTGGAGGAAAGCTGGAGGTCGTTGCACTGCCAGGGAAGAAACCAGCCGCAGAGTTTCCCGGTAAAAAGGTACTACCCTTTTATTCGCGGTAGTGGTGAAGCGTGGCTATCCGGCCACCGGGGTGCTTGGCACGGGCGATTCGACCACAAGACGATCCAGGAGGGCGAAAAGAGGGTGAACTGGTTAACCCCACCAGTTCAAAGGAAGAAGACTCTCCAGGATGAAGATCTTCTCTGTCGTTGGGAAGTGGTGAGTCGGTTCAGCAGGGCTCCACCGGTGGTGTCGTCGTTGCAGGACGGCTCAGCTTCTCCCTCTTCGGATTCTTTAGGTCCTGTGGCGACTTCTGAAGTTCCAGTCCCCAAAGCAGAAAACCCCCATTCATCAGTCCTAGCTGTCACTCAAACATGCTAAGTGGTGAGCCAGGCGGCTCACCACTGGGCCAATCACACAAGAGTGCGACTTGAGTTGCCGAGGCAACTCAGTCCAGGATGCCTATTCCCCCCTCCCACACACCCTGTAGACCCAGACAGAGTGGCACCACTTTTGGAGGCTTCTGTGCAGAAGCCCGCCAAAAGTGGAACAAAGGGCTCGACTTGGGTTGGAGTTACAGAGGTGAACACAAACACCATTTTAAAACCGAGTCCTGGCAAAAAGACCCAACCGGGGAATAAATATTAAATAAATAACCCAGCGGTATCTTTAACATTGCACCAAAAAAGTGGTGCGTTTAAAATGAATGGGAAAATCTCATAGGAAATATTCCGGTGGAATATTTCGCGTGGTAACCACTGCCACCAGCCAGAAACTCGACGAGGGGGGACTGCACAGTGCCCACTCGAAAGACAGACCCAGGGGCAATCTAATTACCCCTACCAGTACTTCCACAATATGATGGTTTGTACTGGTTCTGTTCACAATTTAAGACTAGTAAAGTCAATGGTGACTTTACATGCCCTGGGAGACAGTACTCAGTCCCAGGGTATGGAGTCTATGTTTTGGGGTCACTATGACACCCCTGTGTTACTGCACTGAGGGTGCTGTGTAACACACATCCCAAAAACACATGAAGCCCTGTGGAGTAAAAGACCCCATAGTCCATAAAACACATTACAAAGTCAAAAGACATTCTCAAATCATGCCTAAGAGTGGGAGAAAGAGTCTCACTCTTAGCAGGAGAAAACAATAAACCCTGGAAAAATCCAGCAAAGCTGCTGGGGGAGTCATTAGGTTTGGGAAATTAGCCTTTACAGAAAATTCTCCCTAACAGTTGTGAATCACATAAACTCCTTCATAAGCACCAATGAGGGTTCTGCCCCATTAGAAGTGCTGAATCGACGCTGCTTGTTTATGGGCTATGAATTCCGTCATTCCTTGGACAACAACTGGGCGGCCAAACTTATCGTGTTGGACCTTTCTGCCACTTTTAATACTGTCAATCTCTCTACTTTCTACAACAGCTTGTACATTTCCTTCAGCATCAAAAGCAGTGTGTTCAAGTGGATCATTTCTTATTAGTGCATGACCTTGAAATGCAGGTGAGGTCCGGTCCCTTTCTTCCAAGTACCCATACTTACAATTGTGAAGTTTGACAATGCTCAGCGCGTTCTCCTTGTCTTCTAAACACATAATTTAAGACTCTCACAGATATCATCCCTTCTTTTTCCAAATGTTTTCTGATGACACCCAAATTGCTTTGAATTGACATTACTCTGCTCGAGACCCGCTGCTTATTTCATCCTGCAGCACTCACCAGCCAGACTACATAATGAGCAATACTCTCCGCCTAAATGTTGCCAGGGCTGAGATTTACCTTGGATCCACTGTACCTAGATTGCTTCCCCTGGTCTGGCCTGCCATCATGGGTCCTGCTTCAATGTCAGTCACTCATGAAGAAAGATTTGGGGGTTTGGTTTGATGCCCTTCTACCCTCAGATCCTAGACTCAACTAAACTAAAACAAATTGCACCTCCACTTACATAAGCTAAAGTGCATACTTCCCCTACTTAACGCGGCTCATAAGTTGAAATGACAAGGGCCTTGGTCTTAATAAGGTTGGTCTATTGCTACAGTCCATATAGATGTGCACCAAGGGCAGTTGGGTGCTGTGCAACCTTATAGATAGTCCGTACATACTATCAAGATTTAAAAATTACACAGATTATACAAATATGATATGGGCATGTGGGCTACCGCCCCTGAAACAAACTGCAAACACACTTCAAATACCAACTTGCCCCTGAGGAACACAATATGCCACGAAAAAGAACAGGACCTTGTAAAAGACAAACAGGAGAAGGAATAAGCCAAATACAACCACACCACATAGTCACTACGGCGGAACACACCCCCAAAAACATGTTTGACAATGGAACAAACACCAGGAGAAGAGAAAAGTCTCTATACCTAACACCATATCTCGTGACCAACCCCTCACCGGAACCAATCAACCCGACCAACGATGCGATATGTACCAACAACATACCGGGACTGCACAGAGAAGAACAGAAACACACAGAAGGAATATGAACAAAATCGACGCTCTTTCTCCATATATCACAAAAACACAGGGACACCTCTTTCAACAGAAAATAGAAGAGGAACCGGAAGAAAACACAATCCCAATATGTAACCTAGCAGACCTACTAAATGACGACCCAAAAACCACTGAACTACCATCACACCCTGAGAGCAACTTGGGAGCACACCAATGCGACAACCACAAGCCAAAACAGACATTAAAAAAACAAATCAACAACACCAACAAAAATTCATTGCAACCTAATCAACGCAAGATCAATGTCCAAACATGCCACATAGATATACAACCTGCTATGCGACGGCAGCATTGACGTCCTATTCATCACAGAAACATGGTTAGATGACAACTACAAAATCACATTCCAGAGCTGCCTACCCGACAATTTCAAGTGCACACAATTAAACGGGAAAGAGAAAAGAGGAGGAGGTCTTGCAATAGCATTCAAGGAACACCTGAAAATAAAAATGGACGAACCACAAAACATCAAAAACGGTGAATCCCTAGTCCTTCACCTGACAGTAAATCCGAAAACAAACATAAAATTCATACTGGTCTACAGACCACCGACATACGATGGAACTTTCATCGACAACTTCATAGAAGCCATCACCAACATAACCATCCAACATGTACATTTGATAATCCTCTGGGACTTCAACATCTGGTTTGAAGAAGAAAACACAAACTCACAAAAATCACTAATCGAGCAACTAAAAACAATTATAAACTATGACAACTGGTTAAAGGAGCAACACACACAGCAGGACACACACTTTATGCAATGTTTCGCCAACAAAAACCTTATCACCACTGCACCACCAATACAGATACTCTGGAGCGACCACCTCATCATTCCATTTGTGATCAAGCTACCAACTAAAGCAGGCAAAGTGCCCAATAAACTCCCAACTACCACAAAAAGAAACTGGAAGACCATCAAAGTGAGCAGCTTAATAGAAAAACTTGAACTCACAAAACCACCAACCACTCACCTGGACAAAACTAACCTCGACGTAAAACAGAGCAGCTTCATAAATGTACTGCTGAAACAATCAACGGCATCTCCCCTGAAAAACCTTTCACCCCATCACGAAAGAGAGCAATAGCAGAATGGTTTACCTCCCGGCTGAGTGCCATGAAAAGGAAGAACAAGAAGCTCGAACTAGAATGGAGGAAAGAATACGACCAGGCGAAAAGATCATACTATCGAAGAAAAATCTGATCCTACAAAAAGGAAATTCAAAAGGCCAAAAAGAAATACTATGACAACAGAATCACCAAAGCTGCCAAAAGCCAAAAATAACTTTTCAATATCGTAAATGAAATGAGGAACCCACCGGGATGCAACAACACTCTGGTACCTTCACAGAAACTATGCAACGATCTTGTGGACCACTTCAATAATAAAATCAGCGACATACATCAAATCATACTAAGTAGACGAGTCAGCCAAAGCACACAACCCACCCGCCAACCGTGGAACCACAGAATAAACTCTAAAGCCTTCCACAAATATTAGTATAGCCATTCGTCAAGCTGGTTAGACATAGCAAAAAAGCAGGGTCCCACATGCAACCCTGTCCTCCAGACATCTACAAATCAACCCTCACACAGTACACACAAATGGAATGCTACAGAAACCTCTTTAAACTTTCACTCGAAACCGGGAAAGTACAGCAGTCATTCAAATCGGCGCACATCAAACCACTCTGCAAGGACACGAGAGGCAACGTGGAAGACCTCTCCAACTACAGACATTTCCAACATCCCCTACCCAGGAAAACTGGTAGAAAGCTGCGTCTACAAATTAACACAGCGACCCGTAGAAAAACACCAGCTGCTGGACCAGGCACAAGTCGGATTTAGACCCGTGAGAGGAACAGAAACGGGCCTTCTGTCTATCTGGGACAACCTGAAGACAAACGCAGATTCGCACACAAACTCGACCCTGATACTACTCATCCTCTCTGCAACATTGTCACGACCAACCTTGAGATCCTCATCAATGGAAAAGAAGAAATGGGAATAACAGATTTAGCCCTACTCTGGATTAAATCACTCCTAAAAAAACCAGAACAGAAACTGACAGGATGAAATCCTTCAAATCCGTTCCTCGGGATACCAACTGTGGAGTACCACAAGGATCATCCCTATCCCCACTGTTCTTCAATATCTACCTGAACCTGCTAATAAAGTTCATCAAAAAACACAGACCGACGTGCTACAAATATGCAGATGACACACAAATCATCTATAAAATCGTAGGACAAGAAGCGAACACAACGCTGGGAGAATGTCTCAAAGAAATCTACAAATTAACAAGGGGGGTCCTGGGAGTCCCTCTGCCAGACATTAGTCCTTGTTACGCGAGACTTACCCAGAGTCTTTAGCTCACTATCTTTCACAGAGAAGAAATATCCAAAACATATCAGTCTTTGTCCTACCCTGGGGCCGTTCAGCACCAAAATGTTAGGCAATTCTCCTTTGAACAAGAGTACCAACAGCAACCCCAGACACGTGTTTCGTTTTGGTTGGACCTCATCAGTGTGGTGCTGCTTTGCATCTCTAAGAATATTGAGCAAGGGGTCCAGGTCTGGATTCCCCTAGTAACTTAGGGTGAGCCCCAAAGTTACCTAAATTATACAAATTGGCAGGGGGGTCCTGGGGATCCCTCTCCAAGACATTAGTCCTGGTTACGAGAGACTTACTCAGAGTTTTTAGCTCACTATCTTTCACAGAGGCGAAATATCCAAAACATATCAGTCTTTGTCCTACCCTGGGGCAGTCCAGCACGGAAATGCTTGGCAATTCTCCTCTGAACAAGAGTACCGACAGCAACCCCAGAGGTATTCTTCCTTTCCTTTCCTTCCCACATAAGCTCACTGTCTCCAGAGCTCTGGTTCTCTCTAGTCTTGATTACTGCAATAGCCTCTTTTTAAATCTACCCACCTCTACTCTGCGTCCTTTGCAACTCATCCAGAACAGGACTGTGAGACTTGTCCTTGGCCTTAAACCCAGGGATCGTATCTCTCCAGCACTGAAATCTCTGCATTGGCTCACAGTGTCTGCAAGGATCAAATTCAAGACCCTTTGCATTGTCCACAAGGCCTTCTGGGGCCTGGGACCAATATATCTCCACCTTTCTCTTCCGAAGTATCTTCTTTCTCAAGCTCTTCTCTCCTCCACCTCTAACTCCCTGAGAGTCCGACGTTTTTCTAAGCAGCAAGCTGGTGGCACTTCTCTCTCTTCTGCCGGCGCCTCCCTCTGGAACAGCATCCCTGCATCTCTGAAACTTGAGTAGAGCCATCTCCGGTTCTGTAGAAGCAGCTCAAGACCTTCCTCTTTACTTCTGCCTTCCATTTTCCACTTCCCTGCTGATCTCCTGGCTTGTACTGTACTGGTCTACCTGGCTACCCTCTAAATCACAGGCCCAGGTCCCTGCCCTCCCAGTTGCACACCTGCACTGCCTCTGGCACCCCTGCACTGGGGCTGTATCTGCAACCATACAGCCCCCCCTACTTGCACTTACTAACCCTTGCTGTCTGCACTTAACCCCCCTTGCACTGCCACTTGTTAGCCACACTACTTGTATATCTTCTCCTATGTCTCGCACTTCTCCTCACCCCCTTCCCCTGGAACTTTTTCCCCTTCCCTCTCCCCTCCACTTGCGTGATCTCAATGTCACTTGGCCTAGTAAGATCATTGTCCTGCCCTCCTTTGTTCCCCCCCTTTGCCTTGTTGCGCCTTGAAACACTAATAATACGCACGCTATGAATAAAATATATCATATCATACACTCGATAAAAAGAATCCTACCGTTCCTGTACTTTGCTCATAAAACACTGACAATCATAGCCCTTATCATGCCAAGAATTGACTACTCAAACAGCCTCTACCTCGTAATGCCAGAACACCTGCTGAAGAAACTGCAACGTATCCAAAACTCAGTGGCCAGACTCCTCCTTAAACTATTACCAAGGGGCCACATCACACCAGCACTAAAAATGCTACACTGGCTGCCAATCAAACAACGAATTGCTTTCAAAACGATGTGCATAACGCACAGAGCAATCCACGGCCAAGGAACAGAATTCTTAGAGAAGAAAATAACCATATACCAACGGACAAGAACACTCAGATCAAGCAATAACATCCGCCTGGAACCAAAACCATAAACAAGAAAAGAACTTGGGGGGGGGGGGGGGGGGGGGTCCTCATTCTCCCACCTGGCAGCAAAAACTTGGAACGCACTTCCGAAAGAAATACGGAACATAAAGGACCATCTAAATATCAGGAAACTACTCAAAACCTGGCTCTTCACGTCCAAACCAGACTGTTTCAACTAACAGACACCAATGGAAATAGAATGCGCCAGAAACAAGCACACTTCTTCCACAATCCTCCTCCATGCTCTTCTACACCGTCCTTTCTCCACTTGGTCTATTGGTCCTCCTCCTCCTCCTCCTCTATTGAGCTCACCAAATAACCCACACTTCCTGTCCCCTTATAGCCTCCTCCTTCCCTCCCCACTGGATCTCTTCTTCACCCAGTTTCCTGGGTCAACTGCTGGCTCTCCTTTCCCCAGGGGAGGTGGTACAGATGAGTAAAAGCACAAAAGGGGACTTACGCCCTGCATCTTTATTGTACGCATGACCATCGGGTATAATCAATGGTGGCCTTCTGCAGCAAGTGTTTGTTTGAATGTGTATGTTTTGTGTGAGGGCTTCCCAGCGTATGCGGGATGCTAGTTTAATAAGAGGCCACTTTGTGGCAATAAGTAGCAAGTGAAGGAGGAAACTCAGGATTCACACTCTCCTGAGCCTGTCCCAATCCAAAACCGTCCGGTAGGCAAAGCACAAGAGACAGGGACTGTAGCTGAAGACTAAGGACCACTTATCATTACCTTGCACCCAACAGAACAGGGCACCCATAGGACTTCGAGGGAGGAGACCGCACCCCAGGAGTTCAGGGAGGCAAAGGCAGGCAGACCCCACTGACAACCAAAGAGCAACCCACAACCTTAGCGATCTCAACCCTGGGGAGGGGAGGCCCCTGCCACCTTCCAGCCCACAGACCACCAGGCAGTCGGAGGCATGCCACCACTTTGGGCAGAACGAGGCGAATGATCCGCCAAAGGAACACTCCTGCAGACAAGGGCTGAGATGCCCAGCACAGATGCCCGAAACAACGAAGTAACCCCATTAAACCCATCTGCTAAAAAACCTTAACTCTCTGCTTACACCTCTCACACAGTGCACGGTAAACATGTCCTTTAACATTAACATATTCAATACATACAATCAAGATTTAAAAATTACACAAATTATACATATATAATCTGATGAAGTAAAAATGTACTTTCAAAGTAACTGGGATAATTTTGAATATGCATTTTGAAAACAATGTTTTAGTGCTTTCCTAAACTCAGAAAGGGTAGGTAGGAGTATCGAAGGGGGAATATAATTCCTGCTTATAGGGGTAGATGTAAAAAGGTCTTTGAAGAAAGATGAGAATGCTTGAAGCAGGCAATGTCTAGAACTAAAGGTTTGGTACTTCTAAGAAGCCTCAACTCCTGGAATGGTAAGCTTCTCCGCCAAATAAAAAGGTTGACCTAAACCCACTGCCTTGTAGGTGATGCAGCAAATCTTCAAAAGTCTACAAAGGTTATTCTTAAGCCAATGGAGAGAGACACGTGTAGGGGTAATGTGCTTGAACATTCGGGTGCAAGATATTAGATGAACTGTTGTGAAAGGGGTCAAAGAAGAAGCAGAAAGACCATAGAACATGGCATTCTTGCTGTCCATCTGAGAAAGACCTTAAGCCTGTATGGCATTCTGGGTGTTTAAAGGAAGAATAAACCGTTTTATTTTTCAAAGAAGAGACAACTGAAAAAAGCATGATTGTGAAAGACCTGGTATGGCATATGTGATTTAAAGTTCAAGTTGGAATCAAGAGTAATACCAAGAGATGTTACTGTGGACTCCAGGGTAGGGATGATACTAAGAACAGAGAGTGGAACAAGTGTGACAGAGTCAGGAAACTTACCCTTCAAAGGGGAATGGTGACCCCTCAAACCTGGGGTGGGAGGTCTACCAAGGATTTCATCAGTCAGTGCTGCCCCAGAAGTGGGGTGTGGGAATTGGGAGGGCCCCAGTCCCATTGCCCTCTAACTGTTCCTGCATATTTGAAAGATGTACCATATCTTCTTTCTGCATGCCTGTAATGCACAATGCTGGCCAGTTTCCTTCTTGTCCTATAGAATTTTAGGAGCCAACATGCACAGCAGTGGAAAAACAAGCAAGCAGCCTGCCTGGGAGACAGACTTTGGAGAGCCATTGGGTCTCGGCGCATTCTGTACCGAAGCCTGGAAAACCCAGTACACTATGTGACATGGGCCTGCATGATGAAAAACACTAGCAGCAAAGAGGATGAGGAGCATTCTTATCCAGTAACTAGCAATTTCAGCCAGTGCAACCAAACCCACATAGACAATCCTTTTACCTGTGATGGGGCCACAAAGTGGCCTCTTGTTAAACTAGCATCCCGCATACGCTGGGAAGCCCTCACCTAAAACATACACATTCAAACAAACTCTTGCTGCAGCAGGCCACCATTGATTATACCCGATGATCATGCGTACAATAAAGGTGCATGGCGTAAGTCCCCTTTTGTGCTTTTACTCATCTGTACCACCTCCCCTAGGGAAAGGAAAGCCAGCAGTTGACCCAGGAAACCGGGTGAGGAAGAGATCTAGTGGGGAGGGAAGGATGAGGCTATAAGGGGACAGGAAGTGTGAGTTATTTGGTGAGCTCAATAGAGGAGGAGGAGGACCAATAGACCAAGTGGAGAAAGGATGGTGTAGAAGAGCATGGAGGAGGATTGTGGAAGGTGTGTGCAAGGTGAGGTATTGGTTGGTGAGAGAAAGTGGTACTTTGGTTTGAGTGTGCATGCAAGGTGTGTGATTGAAATTAATAGAGGGCTAGTAGAGCTCAAATGAGAATGTGACTGGACAGGTGAAAGGAGGGTGACTCTGAGAAGGTGTGTGTTGAGAGTAATAATTTGGAAAGGGGAGAGTCGTAATATTATGGGAGAGAGAGAGGGGAAAGAAAATGCCCCTTAGGAAGCCCCTTTACTATTTTGAAAACACTAACCCTTGAACTGTGTTCAAGAGTTGGTGTGCTCCTGAGGCCATCTCCGACACAAGCCACTATTGGAAAAGTTTATGGGAAATAGAAGATGAGGATACCAAGAGAAATTCCATTTTACAAGGATTTACTTTGCAAGATAGTGGAATGAGGAGAGTGGGAGTACTGTGGAGAGGGCAGAGTAACAATTAGAAAAGTGGAGAGCAGTAGAAGTGTGGAGGGTAAAAAGTAGCACTAGTGTGCAGAGGGGACAGTATTAGTGATGTGGAGTAGCAGTGTAGAGAGGGGAGAGTAGTAGAGGATAAGAGCAGAGGGTAGAGGAAGGAAGTATAGAAAGAGGAACATTGGCGGCAGAGACAAAGGAGAGAAGGTAGGTGGAATAATAGGGAGGAGAGTAAGAGAAGTAGAAAATGAAGTTAGAGAGAAATCTGGAGAGGAATACAAGCACATGGGGGGAAAGGCAAAGGACCAAGTGGGGCCTCAGTATCTAAAAGGCACCAAGACTTCTGCTACAGTACCTTGGGGAACTTGGATCAGGGACCTCCTAGATTGTTCTGCGGGGGTGTTCGAGAGATAAGGTGTGTTTGCTTTTAGGCCATCACAATCAGCAAGTCAGCTTCTTAAATAGTAGGGTTTACCGATCTCTATATCCAAAACTGGGGTGGAGGGAACTGCCCGCACTAGATGAGAGAGAAAGAGAGACAGCCCCTATCGAGCCCATTTGCTACTCTGAAAACAAAAACCCTTGAACTGTCTTCGAGAGTTGGTTTGTTCTTGAGGCCATCTGTGACACAAGCCACTCTTGAAAAGTGAATGAGAAATGCAAGATGAGAATTTCACAAGAAATTCTGTTTTACCAGGATTTACCTTGAGAAATAGTAAAAAAGACTTACAGTTCTCAATGATACAGAAACAGTTCCTAGGGCACACTGTATCTGTTGTAGTTGACACTTTCAGATAGATCTGTGTCTTCCCAGCATACTGGTGTGTCTTGAGGCCCCTCTCTTTCCCAAATCAACCTGTGTCTCCATGTAGGTGTAAACAAATTATCTGAAAATATCGGACTCTGAAGAACTCCACAGCTCACAGGCAAGGGATCCACCCTAGCAGAGCCCACTGTGAGAAACCAGAAGGTGTCTCACCCGCTAGGCCCCAGGTATCTGTCATCCAGGAGGCCAAGATACGGCCATCGCTTTTGGATCTGGTTCCTGGGGGTGGACCAGTGCTGGAGGATCACCTGGATGGGGGGTCTTGTGGGAATGGAACACCGGATGGTGAGGCGCGATATAGGATACTTAGGAACTCAACCCCCCCCCCCTTTTCCGACACAAACACTTGCTCACTGTGAGAGAAAACTGACTAACACCTGAGCCGTGTACCTGACATGTCCCAACACAATGGTCAGGCAGAGTCAGGCAATAACTGATCATTGCACACACCTGACTTCCAACACACTTCCCCACATGGATAAAAGGCGGTGCACGAAAGCACACTCTGTGCAAGGCAAAGCACACGAGGAAGCAGCAGTTCTGATGTGGCAGTTTAATACGAGGAGAAAGACGGCAAGACCAGAGAGGGTTGCAAGGACGGAAGTGCCCTTCAACGCTGCTTTCACGAACCCTCGAGAATAAGAAACATAAGACCTGGAATTAAAGCTGAAGAAAGGTGCAGTGTGTGTCAGAGGTGCCCGGGGCTCTCCCGCATCGATAGCCAAGGTGGGAGGAGTGATTGCAGCTGTGGTACTGTCCTTGGCTCCTACAACAAAGCAGTGCCAGTAAAGTTAGAACACCCGGTGAGTCAGGGTGACTGATAGCAGACCGGTCTGTGTTAGAACCAAGGTTGCACCGGCAACACTTTATGAAGAAATCTGAAGAGAACAGTGTGTGAAGCATATGTGATGAGCGACGCGAACATAATTGAACACCCAAGGAGTGACTGAACATTTGTAGCAAAGATAGATACCATATACGGAGTGGTCCGGCACCACATGGGTGCTCATTCGACGGTCTCTGTTAGGTATCCAACTGAGGTAGCAAATGTGAACTGTGAATTATAAAATCGAAGTGGTCTTGCAACGGGTCAAGCTGAACCCTGTGCACATTCAAAAGTCTTCAATAGCTAATACAAACTGCAGTTGATCTGAGTCCGGCTGAGGGAGACTAGTTGTGTAAGAAAAAGGATCTGAGCCCCGGCTGACGGGGATCCAGGGTGAATCCTGAGTCACCCGAGAAAGGATATGCTCTGAACATTGGAGAAGGGGATCTGAGCCCGGAAGAGGGGGATCCAAAATAATGATTGTGGTATGAAAAGGGATCTGAGCCCGGCTGAGGGGAATCCAGGGGGAAGAGTGAATCACCTAACTTGGGTACTTGTAAAAGGAAAGGAACTTTTCGTTTGTTTTGGTACTTCTGGTCCTCTGAATCAAGAGACTTTGATAACTTAAGAGACTTGGGCACAGAAGGACCTGGTAATGGACAGGGTCGGATTGGCCCGTCGGCCTTTCGGCCCGTGGCCGGGCGGAAATCGTTCCTGGAGATTGGGGGCTGGTTTCTGGCCATGCCTGGGC
The DNA here is from genome assembly GCF_040938575.1 of Ambystoma mexicanum. Lineage (NCBI taxonomy): Eukaryota > Metazoa > Chordata > Amphibia > Caudata > Ambystomatidae > Ambystoma > Ambystoma mexicanum. Next base: position 1,382,285,862 of record NC_090929.1, on the reverse strand, counting down.
CGTTTTGGAAGCCTTTCGTCCTTCTTAGGTCGATAAATGAGTACCAACACATAAATGAGTACCAACACAGGTTGGGTGATATTGTATGCATATTTGTTCTATAAAAAAGAGCTTAAGCGTAAGTGCTATACAATAACATATTATCATTTGGCCTTGGACTTCTGCTTGGATTCACAGTAATTTAGTGTACTTAGGAACAATGCTATTTGATGCCACTTCCTGTTTTGTCAAGGGGTGAAAGGTTGTATATCATCGCTTCCCGGGATGTCATTTTCGGGTGGGGTCAAATGATATCACTTCTGGTGATGTCATCAGAGGTCAAGGGTCGCAAGGCGAGGGGTGGGCCACTTTTTTTAGGCAAGGGGTGGGCCACTTTTTGTTGGGTGACCGAGCCTATTTCTTGTCCCAGTCCGACCCTGGTAATGGAACTGTGTCCTCGTGCCGAAGAAGCCTGAGAGTGTGCTATGCTCGAGTGAACCGCCTTGTCCCGTGCTGAAAACGTGGGGAAGGGAGGCCAACGGCCTGAACATCCTGACAAATCATTTTTGTGAGCACTTCTTTCTTTTTCATGAACACTACCCTACACCATTTGTATTTAGAGGTAAGGATTGGCAATTGTTTTTTTTAGTATAGGCCCTTTTATTTTGACGAGACTCCACTAGGACTGCATTATTATAGTTTCGGTCGTAGCTTGCGCCCATCTGTAGATTTAGGATTAGATAGGTGTTTATCACACCCTTGTTAAAGTTCAATAAACACCCTTGAACTGTGGTCACTGGTGTCTGTCTTAATATTGATGCCATGCGTTCCTTACACCACCTGTCCCATTATGAAGAAAGGAGGTGAACCAAGCCAGGACATAACCACCCATACCCATACATAGGGATAAGATGTTTATCAGAGTCTCATGTTTACAGTTTTTTAAGCACAGCTGAGGGATCAAGGAGAACTAGAAGACAGGCCCCCTCCTGAGTTCAATACTTGCATAGCGTCATCTAACACCAGAAGGGTAGATCTCTCGGTGCTACAATGGTGAGAGAGTCCAGATTGATAGTCCTGCAAAAGATAGCGTTTTGATAAGTGCAGGGAAAGTAAAAGTGCTATTTTCCCCAAAAAAGGCCACATTGTTGCTAGGCCGATAGTTGGAGTAATTCAGGATTCCCAGGCTGGGCTTTTTCAGTAAACTGAGCACATACCCACTTCCAGAGAGCCAGGAAACAACCCTTGACAAAAAACAAAAAAAACATTCACTAAAGAAAGCCACATTAGAGAGACAGACTGAGGAATACATTTGATTAAGTGAGCAGGAACTGGATCATCACAATGAGAGGTAGCTTTAATTGAAGAAAGAACTCTTAGGAAAATCAGATTCAGGCTGCGGAAAGAAGGTATTCCCAGTAGGAACCGTGCAAGAGGGGGCAGCGCCATGTAAGCCTTCCAAAAAGCCTCATTCACCAGAGTCAACACATTAAAAAGAAGACGGCTATACTGACTTTGGGGTGGAGACCATATTATCCCAGCACTAAAAACCCTTCCTTAGCTACTTGTTTAAGCATACATAATCTTGAAGTTTCTTTCCTTTTGCAGCAGATTTATTGGAACTTTGGCACTAAAACCTGAGAATGCTGCCCTATCAGAGTACAGATCTAAAGGATTATCTCGAAAAAACAAATACCAAAGGCGAAAATACAGATTCTTTTTTTATTTTATTTTTGTACATTTTCACATACTCGCCTATAATCCCCATACATTATTACCCTACCCCCCTCCCACCTTCACATATAATTGTGTAGAAATGCACAGTAAAAAATTCAGCATGGTGAACTTCAAGAATTATGCTCATCTTGGGGTGCTAAAAGGCGAATGTGGCTTGCAGTTAGCATCTTTACAAATCAACACTAGATATATATTCTCAGCATCCAATTTCGTTCTCTGTACTGAAAATAACCACTGCTGATCTCCCCTGTCCCTCCATTCCCAGACCTTGGCCTGCTTTCCCACGCGTGGTCCCTAGTTATGCGTTAAGTGGTATTCCCTCTCTGAATACCTTATCCACATTTAATGGAGCTTCAAGTTCATTGGTTCTTTGTTATCGTCCATGTAGTCGGGAGTATGAGCTCTCCCCATCCTGAGGACTTGGTAGCGTCTGCGTTTGTCTCAGGTCTCCCCACCCCTGGGTTACGTGTCAACATAACTCACTTGGTCTGGGGAGTTTTGGGTATGTGCCCCTGGAGTAGTGGTGTCTGACTGCCGCAGCCATTGCCATCACAGGAGGGCACCCCTGATCTAATGCCCTTAATGTCTTCCTCACTCCTCCTTGATGCACTGCAACAATCAGGCCCTCTTTGTCTCCACTCCTAACATTTAATTTCCCAAAGGTGATTCAGGTTTTCTCCCCTTTCTGTATTGTATCCTTTATCCCATAGACTCTCACTCTAGCTTAAATGCCTCTTAGTTTCTTTCTTCTCCCTCTTCCAGTTCTGTCTATTGTTTAGCGTGTCCTCCACTCACTTTTTCCCCTTTCTGGTATACCTGTTATGTACTGGCTCATGCACTCTTTCTTCTTTCCTTTAAAAAAAATCTATTTCACCCTTCTCACTCTCTTTCCCCTCCAAGTTCTGTTTCACTTTCTTGCTCTCTCCTCTTCCATCCAGCTGTATTGCTTCGCTTCCCACACTCCTCTCACCTCCATCTTTATTCCTCCTCTTTTGCTGATGCCTCTGTCTTTTCTGCCCCTGTTCCACCTTTTTTCCGCCTGTACGGTTTCCTCCTCTCTCTCCTGGCTTCTTCTCTTACTCCACGTTGCTCTGCCGTCCCCATTCAGCTTGCCTGCCTTCCTAGCCCAGCATTGCTAACAATGTGCTTCTTTCAACACCCCTCTCTGAAATCGACAGTGGCAGGATTTTATGGTTCAGGTGGCCCACCTCGTAAGTTTGCAAAGACCTGATTCCAGGAATTGGAGCCTAGAAATTGAACTTCATGCACTGGTGACACTGATTATATCTGTAATCGAGAGTGTGGCTCTGCAGAGTGAACTGTCGATAGGAGTGGGTGCTATCGTGCTTTCTATACCATGGCAGACACCTCCCTTATAGGCCTCTCCACCATGGCAAGTAGCAATTCAGTGCAGTATCGTTCAGGTCCATGGGTAAACCTCCTACAAGTCTATCAGCCATGTAAAGGAAGTAACACATGGTTCTCTTACTGTGGGACAAGTTTTGAATATTCATGAGCTTGAGCGAAGACAGAGTTTAAGAGGGGGACGGTACTAGGGACGGTGAAATATAGGTTTTTCACATGAAAATACAAGCCTACATTCCTGAGCATTATGCAAATGGTCATTTTGCCTCAAGATTACCTCATTGGGTCTAGTCTAGAGGGACTGTCCTAGATTTATGTGTTTCTGGCTGGACCAATTTCACTCAGGGACGACTTCTTCTGATTTCCAGACCTGGGGTCTTTCCTGGATTCAGCTTTGGGGAGAGAGGGTTCTACTGACATGGGCAATGGGTGGTTTGCAGTTTCAAGTCAATTTTTGCTCTATGGGCTGTGGTTAATGGGAGCATCATTACATTGGACAACTTTTGAGACCTTATCCCAATAAGCCTTCTGAACAGGCATAGAGATGTCAGGCTATTTCTATTTCTTGTTTCCATTGGAAGTCGGCAAAGGGTTGTTGGAGCTGGTTTGCTTTGAGTCCTCGGTTTAATTCTTACAGATTTCTTCATGACCAACCACAGTTGATTTCTCAGGTGAGAACATGCTTGCTTGTGGTCTCGTGCAGAAGGGATGTGACCTAGCAGTTCGGGTTGGACTGCCCCTTTTGCATATGGTTTTTCTCCTTCTGTAATGGCTTGGCAGGCTGAAAAACGATGGTCTGGTGGGTTGGTGGCTTGGTGGGTTGCCCAGAGCTGTGTCCGTGGTTATGATTAATTCAAAACCTTCCAGCCATCACCTTTCTGTTTTGCCTGAGAACAGGCATAGGCCATTGCAATAGTCCATTTTTAGGATCACATATTAAAGGTTTGACTGTGTATAGATCTGTAATCTAATCTATGACCCCAGTCCAAGCAGCCATATTTGTATGTGACTGCCAATAGCCCTTGCCAGCCCTCTAAGGATGTTTCTTCTTATCTGGTTTGGAAGGATGAGTCTGATGAAATATCCTTAGTAAATTTGTTGTGTGAAAATTCAACCCCTGATCTCATCCCTGACCATTGACATTAGCACAGTTTTAAGTAAAATAGCCTTCCTTGATGGAGCTTGAAATATACAACTGCAAGTGATGCCAAGTCATCCATTATACCTACAGCTAGTCTTAGTTTTGCACAAATAATGCTGGGAGTGAGGTCGAGTGTTCTGGGTGTCCTCTGACAGTGTATTTGCCTTGCCTGTACCAGACCGGAGTCTGTTTACACTGCCTGCTGTTTTCCCGCCTACAAGAACACTGTGCTGGGCGGAGCCTCGGCAGAATGAGGTCGAGTGTTCCTGGTGGGCGCCGTGAAGCCAGTGAGGCCTACGCGTGCAGTGGCCCCTTCACAGCGCTTGGGAGAGCGTATTGCGAAGCTGTAACACCATAATTGCACGAATCTGTGAACTCCCTTTTCAAACCAACGGGAACACCAATTACTGTCGATTTACCGCCCCGAAACGTACGTTGAAACGCTGTATTTCTATGTTACACAGTGTGGAGCTTTTGAAGCATGTTAACTTTGTCTCTGCGTGCATGTGAGAAACGACTGTGGGCACCAATGCTTTTGAGTTTCTCGAATGTGTGACTCCACCATCAACTAGCGAACACACAATAGACCTACCCAGACTGCCCCTATTTACAGAGAAGGCTGCAGTGTTACCCTGTTGACTCTGGAGTCCTTACCGCCGTCTTGTCCAACGACCCTCCACGCTTCTCACAAGATAATTTACGCTTGGCACCATCAGAGTCTGGGGGAGCCTGAGAGAAGGCGGACAGGAGGCTTGGTGAATCTGAGAACTACACCCCCGGCAACAAGGCACGCCACTAAAACTGCCTTGCTACTTCTCCCCCCGCCCTGTAGCACGCCCTCGCTGGATTACTTACTGCTATCGAGGTCTGTAGAAGCTCCACGTCTACACGATCAAAGCCAATATTCGCCGTCAGACAAGGCGAGTGTAACTGTGCATGCTCCCGAGTACAATGCGATAGGTAAAGAACTCCCAACTTCACACCTTGATTCCTTTCGGCCTCCAGATTTGAAAGCGGAGAATACGCTCTTGCAGCGTGATGCAATAAATATGCAAAGCACCCTAATAAATATAAATAAGGATGCTACACTCGAGCGAAACAAATGCACATATACTGAAACATCTAAAGGAGGTATAACTCTGCCAGTACAATTGGAAGCAAATTTAATAAAGCATGAAATTCATCAAGGCGACCTAATTGACACAAGAGGGGCCCTAAGGCTTGGCATGGATTGCGTTCCCTGACCTGCCCATAACATTGCAACAAAGAAGAGCTAGTGAGACTCTGGAAACCGGCCAAAGCACTATCACAACAACGCAAAAGATGAAAGCTTTATAAGCAAAACTTAAATGGCAGACAATACAACGGGAAAAGCAGAAACCCAAAAGAGTGGAGAGACTCTCATTGGATCTAAATGAAATAGAAGATCTTATGGGCAAGCAAGAAAAAAGGGGATTTATTTTCGACCCACCTGAGCCAGAGGACATACAAAAAAAAGTATTTATAACGTCAACGCCCCGTCTTGGCCCGGACTCACAACCACCCCGATTGATGGCGCCTCAGAAGTCACCACTGAAGCAAATAAAAGATGAACTAAATAAGTCATCCCAGGAAGTGAGAGAACAAGAACATCAGGAGAGAACCTCTAACTCACCCTGCAGATGCAATGAAATTCAACGAGAAGCGATTCCAACATCCATGATGGAACTACAAAACATCATGACAATGGCGTCTTCGCACGCACTACTTCCTTTACTCAAATTATATGAAACAATCGCTGATAACCTCAAGAGACCAGGCAACACTTCTTGCAATGATTCTAACTAAATTAACTCCCATGGAGGGCTTTGTCACCAAAATCCAAGCAATATTGGAATCTGAAGCAGAGGCTTCTTATAAGTGGCAGAATAGACTGTTTGAAATTGCTAGCAATGATAGAGCGGAAAAAGCCCAGATCACAGCTACGATGCTCGTAATACAAGCACATAAACAAAGGAAAAAAACATTAAATTTAGACACCGAAACAGATAGACATAAAGTAGACAGGAGGCTGGTAGACCTTCCTGCAAGTGCCCAATCTGAAGATACCAAACGATTGATGGGAAATTGTGAAAGTGTTCAATTGCTACAGACTACACAACGAGAAATACTCTCAGATACCCGAACCCTCAAAAGAAAGCTCGGTGTAACAACTCAACTGAATTACACCAGAAACGTTGAAAAAATGAAAAAAGACCCAACAAGTGACCGGCCTTCCAAGAGATACAGGAAAGCAACAAGATTCATTCTCAATATTTAATCGTCACCTATTTTTTAGGGACAGATATAATAGACGCGCTGTTGCTCGTTTGTTCTGTACTTGGTACTCTCAATAACCTCCGAGTACTTGGTACTCTCAATAACCTCCGAGGCGTCACCCCATAAATCAGCCGCCCGCGAGGAGTAAAGGGCGCGCTGTTGTCTGCTGTGCAACCTGAAAAACCTTGTGGAAATACTTGCTGAACGTTTTCAGTTACCTGGAGGAAAGACTAGGGAAAATCTGCTCCCGCTCCGATTCGCGTGAGACTATTCGCTCCAGCTGATAGCAGTTGAAGCGAGCGGCGCTGAGCTCCTGCATCGGCACGTGACCTGAGTCATGTGACATTTGGAAGCCACGCCCCCACCTGGAAGCCTCAAAGGCAGAACAGCGCGACCCTTGCGGCGTGAAGCCCTCGAGGAGTAAAGGGCGCGCGGTTGTCTGCTGTTTGCGGCTGGTTTCGGCGGGTAAGTGCTTGATCCACTGAGGTTTAAATTGATTTTGGTAACGCATATATATCAAAGACTTGCCTGCTGTATCACACCCCAATTCCATCTATGGAACTGTCTAAGCCTAGAACTAGGTTGCAAGGGAAACTAGAGGAATCTTAAGCCCAAATAACTAAAACCCCTACTTTGTACACGTCACCTGGGGAAATCATTCTAATAGATGATCATATTAAAGAACCTTTAAGAACTGAAGGATGCAAAGAGATACCAAAAGTAGAAATGTTATCTAAAAATCTAGATTCCACTGTACTTCCACCTCGGAAATGTCACTCTCCGAAACATGATATTCTGACATCAAACCATTTAACAGAATGGAACAAGAATGGTCAACATAATACTCCAAAATTGATTGACCTGATTCCTGTTGGAAAAGACGCTTCTCTTCTCCAAAACAGCTGCTTATTGAAGCCACAGCAAATAGATATGATTAATAACACAGAAGTCAACGCGGTTTTAGTGCACAAACTTCCCTCTGATGGTACTTTACAACCTGTACAATCTATAGCTAAAATTTCAAGGAAATCAATAGAAGATGACAGTTGCTTTACGCCATATTTACAAGATCGAGCTAAAGCAGCAAAATTACTGTGGCAATCAACATATCTACCAACAGCTTCAAGAGTCATTGACCACAACAAACCCATAGCAGTCCGAATCGCTCGTCTATCTCTTGATATCACTGAGATAGACGCCATTATGGATTCTCAGGAAAAAAGAAACAAAGTCTTCAGTGGAGCTTTTACGTCGAATCCATTAAGAAATATTGAGACGTCTATGCCAATTGGGCAACCAAGAACAGGTTTCCCTGGAGAAAAAAATACAATGCACTCGAATAAGTTGTCACCTAAACTTAAAACGGAAGAATTGGATTTTTTTTCCTCAAGTGTAACAACTGAACATCAAAGTCAATCTCCGGAAACCCAACAAAGACTGCCGACGACAATGCTGGATTTACAAACCACACTGGTGGCGGTATTATCTACTGCAATGATTCCGTTTCTAAAGATCCAGGAATATATGGTCGATTCTACAAAAGATCAAGCGACGCTGCTAGTGATGATAATGACTAAACAAACTTATTTAGAAACTTTTGTAAACACTATTCAAGACCGACTTAAACATAAAGAAGAAACATCTAGAATGTGGCAAATGCGACTAGCAGAATTAGCAAGAGTGGACCGGATAGACAAACAGAATCTTTTGGAAACTGTTTCAACAATTACCAAAAAACGAATTGATGACAAAGCAAAAAAACTATCGCAGACGATGGACCAAAACAATATGTAACAAATCATACACAAACTGAATGTTCAAATAAAATAGAGGATAAATCAGATCAGACGACACAATATGAAATTCAGTTACTTCAGGTTATACCAAGTAATTTGACAATGCCGACACTGCAGGTTAATGCTGAACCACCTTCTTGTACTCAGTTTGACATATTTGATCTTTCCAAACGGGGGATAGTGGGTCAAGATATATCAAGTAAACCAAAGAATAAGAAAGTAACAAAAAACCCACAAAATGGCTCTCGTGCATTCCTCAAAAAAATGATGGCAGTGCATAAAATGTTACCGGACGAGTCAAAAAACAACAACACGCAACCTACTATAAAAAAAAGTGTATACAACTAACTACTCAAAAAACAAAAACGGCGATAATACAAAAAGATGCCACCAATGTGGATATACAAGTATTGCCAGAACCACTGGATGCACTGTTGGAGGTAATCAACCAAGAAATGCCTTGTGTACTGGAAAATTCCATTCCAATGATAGACTTATCAACCGCCGATGATGTTAGTGACTGTAATTCAATGTCATTAAACTCACACGATTCTACTTTGATCATTGTTGATGAATGTCAAGATACGGTTATAGAGCAATCTCAAAGTGAATATGACAAAGAAGATGCTTCAACCAACTTTGTCTTTGAATATTCAACAGTATCCAATGATGAATCTTGGACATCAGCAGATACTCAAGCTGAATGTACTAACAACAAAAACCCTACGGTTCAACCAAGTCCCATACTAGTTAGACCAATTTTCCAAAACCTGTTGAAGGCTTCTTGTGCCTATAGAATAGCCCCATTTCCGATGACAGTAAACACAGAAGACCCGGTAATAATGAACAGATCTAACATTCTGCAGTTGTTCAAAGCAATTCCTCAATTGACTAAAATCAAATCAGATGATCCAGAACTTGTATTGTTTCCGAATAAAGGATATATGGAAGAGGCACATATTGACTTTTACAAACTAGACACAATGCAAAGAGTCTTGGCAACCAAACATCACTTTGAAGCATTAGGTTTTGAAATAGAAGAAATCTTTGTTTCACGGTCGATGGCTGAAAAAAATGAAAAAAATCTGGCACTGTTCAGGCAACACACATTTAACAATAATCTTGAACACAGTAATGTGATAAGATCTGCGCAAAATGTCAATGACTCAAGAACGAAGTTCCAGGCACAAGACCATAGAAATACTCAGATTGTATGGCGTGACTAACATGAGACACCACAAACAAAATCAAACTTGAAGGTCGAGCAAAGTAGAAGGAAAACTTACCTATAACAATGAAGAGGTAATAATTCTCAAAAGTGTAGAACATCTCTAGGCTCTTGGAACACAAGAGGAAACAAACATCTCCTAGAAAAACAGTCAACATTTTTGGACAACTTGGATATCATTTGCTTGCAGGAAACGTGGTTGACCGAAGAGGTAATATGCGATGGGTATAGTATCCTAATGAACCCTGCTATATCAGCACAACAGGGAAGACCAGCAACAGGAATGTTGATACTAACAAAATTACTGCCAACGTGGACAATAATAGCAAGTAAGAACATACACCCGTGGGCACAATACCCAACTATCAGAATTTCACCAGATAACAATAATGAAACAGACGTGTCCATGGTTGCTAATCTGATATCTATCTTTAACATCTATTTGAACCCAAATGCAATGTCAGAGACAAGATTCATAGATTCAATATGCGATGAAATTGACAACTTGGCCATCTCGAACACCGGAACTGAATTCATTATAGCAGAAGACTTTAATTTCTATCTATTCAATAAAGAAGGTGATAATTTAGACCCCAGAGTCATGTCAAGTAGAGCAAAAAAATGGACAAAAGAAGTAAATCTGAGAAACATCTTTCTAAGTGAACAACCTACTAGTAGCAAAGGGAAGCTGTTACTAACATGGTCACGGGAAACGTCCAATTCAACTATCGACTATATTTTTATATCAGAAGGGATCCGAAATTTAACAACTTCAACTGGAAATTCAATACAGCCAGATAGGGACCACCACTTGATACAGATTTAATGGGCTAGCCATGCAATAAACGACCAACGACTAATGCTGCCTGAACTTGATCTTACAAACGGGCTGAATAGACTCCGAATAAAACAACATCAAATATCGGACATAGTCTCAACTTTTGAAAATGCGCCAATTCAAGATAAACAAAAATTGAATTATGGTTGGATCTTAGAAAAATACCAACATGTGAGATCAAAGCAGAAACAAAAACAAACCCATGCACATTACTTTAACGTGGAAATCCAAACGAAAAAAAAAAAAAAACATTACAAACGCTTGCGAAAAATTGAGAAAAAACAGGGAACTAAATTTTGAAATTGAAATAAAAAAAGAAAAACTTAAGTATTCTAATGAATAAAATCCATCAAAGCCTATATAAAGCAGAATGATGCAGAAGCGATTTTGAAAGCATTGAATCAGAAAAATACGCAAACTATGGTCGCTGCTAAACATCACATCTACATCAAAGAATATGATTTAAGAAGTTGATGCAGACAGATGGGTGAATCATAATTCAACATTATATAAAAACATTATACAATCAGACACAAAGGATATAGAGAAAGATGATGAGCATTGGGACCTCAATTGGGACCTAGAAGATGTCATCAGTACCATCAAGTCACTCAATTCTTCGAGGGCACCAGGCCCAGATGGCTTAGCAAACAGTAATCTAAAAGCGACGCCAGAAGATTGGGCTAAATTCTTTCTTTTCCTTTTAAGATTAATTGAAAAGACGAAAGAGATTCCCCTAACTTGGACAACAGCTGTTCTGATTCCTATTTACAAGGCAGGAGATAGAAAAGATATGGTTAATTATAGACCGATAGCCTTATTAGATCCTTTGGTAAAATTATTTGCTGGTTACCTCCAAAAGAAATTGAATCTATGGGCAATAGATCATGACAAAAAAGCTAAAAGACAAACAGGCTTTGTTAATCGAATAGGCACCAATGTCAACCTTTTGTTGCTGAATATGCTGAAATACGAAGCAATGGCAAAATCACATCAAGTATATGCTATATTTATAGACCTAAGGTCTGCTTTTGACTCAGTCAATAGACAACTATTATGGTCTAAGTTAAGAGCCTGGGGATGCCCCATGAATATTCTGAATCCAATAAAACAACTATATTCTAACACCTCTATATGTGTCCGGCTCACGAAAGATGGAAGAGTGACAGAATCCATACCAACTGGGAATGGGCTAAAACAAGGTTGTCCATCAGCCACGTGCCTCTATAATCTCTTTACTTATGACTTTGTAGAGAAAATTAAAAATAACATGGCAAATCCACCAAAACTCAATAGTGAAACCATTCAAACGCTAATTTATGCCGATGACATTATTCTAGATAAAACATTGAAAGGACTTCAACAATCAGTGAACAAAGCTCAAATTTATATGACAGAGAATAACTTACAAATTAACATCAATAAAGCCAAAATAATGAAACTCATCACTCAAAAAACTAAGATTCAACATAATATGAAGATTGAATTAGAAAATAAAGTGATCATCTCAACTAAAACAATAAAATATCTAGGTGCTCTAATCAATCCATCAGCGAATGAAGCAGAATGGAAATAACATATTGAGGAGAAAGCGAGATCTTTGGCAAAACAAGGGCCCTTCTTCCACTTAAAATATGGGACATATTCAGCAAAAGCCACAATTCTGCTCTATAAACAAAAAGTAATTCCAATCTTGACATATGCGAGCGAGACACTCATTAATCAACAACTAATGCGATGGCCATATTGTGAAGCATTATTTTGGTGGAAAACACTTGCATTACCCAAAACATTTCCTATCAATAGAATAAGATTTGAACTAGCTTTGCAATCGGTACAATCCATAATACTTTGGAAATAAATGGATTTGTTAAGAAAAATCATTTCTGAGGAAAAAATACCAGCATTAGAAATCCTAAAGGAAAAAAGGGAAACATTTCAAACATCAGCTCTCTTGAAATGGTCCACTGAAATTAAATCGAAAATGAGAGCGGAAGATATCACAGAGGAAATGTTGCTTAATAGACCACAGTATACAAAAAGGAAGGTTCAAACGAATGATTGGATAAGAACGATAGAAGTACAGAAAAAGTACAAGCGTCATCTTAGTGCGGAAACTAAAGTAACAGCACTCAATCAACTACCATCATATCTGGCACAGTTTCTGTGTGGTAATACCCATAATCTGTTCTTGCGCTTTCGTTTAAACATATTGCCCAACAGAGAATACCATGCTTTGATAGATAAAGCAGCCACCAAATCCGCGGCTTGTCGATTTTGCAAAGATCAAACGAGAATAGAAACTCTATTTCATGTGATTATGGTTTGTCCAGCTTTGAAAGCAAAAATAGATTTATACAGAGACTTCTTTAAAATCGCTGAAAAACAGCTGACAACTGAGGAAAGATGGGCAGAACTTCTTGAAGGCAAGAATCAACGTCTTATATTTACTGTGATTAAATTCTGGAGTGAGATTACTAAAGAACTTTAGATGAATAATTAGAATAGAACTGTCTGAATATTTTGTAAAAATGTATGTAAATATAAAGGAAAAGTTTGTTAATTCAAACAAAGCATTTTAATTAAAATATATATATATATATTTAATCGTCAAAACAATGAAGACAAAAATAATTCAACAGAATCAAAAGGAAAAAAAAAGAAACCAACGGCACAACTGAAGCTCGAGAAAAACACAAGGAGAAGCTCACGAGCTTTCTTAAGAAATCTAACTATGCCGGGAAGCGCACAAGTACAACAGCAGAGAGGTCTAATTGCACAAGTTATGCCAAAAGTGGTACCTAAGCAAATAGAGAAGATCAACCAAAATCGGGGGATACCTTATTCAGCCGAAGAGCAGGCTGAATACAACCTGATGGACATAACCGTCCACTTGAACGAACCACATGAGTCGGATTTACCATCTCCGAAGCAACAAATTCCACGATCCCGTGGCAGTTATAAATAGAGAGACAAAGGAAAAAAGAATACAGTATTCAAGATGTGACATCAGTAATTGTATTAGACGAATACGAAGAATCTGTCACTGAATCTACTCGACCAGTCTCCCTTCTAGGGCAAAGTATATCGGACAAAGAATCCTTTTACGATGATTACGAATATAGTAACATCTCAGATGATTTGCTGATCGGAGAACACAATGAGAATAGCTTTAACATAAACCAGGAAGAGTCAATCAACACTCCAACTCAAACATCAAGTCTGCTAATTTCACTTCTGATTTTTGTTGATCCGAGAAAAGTGACTCAAGGGAATGTGATACTAATAGACTGTTCTGCAGTGAAACCTGATAGACTGATACTCAACAGAATGAATATTCTGAGACTGTTGCAGGCTATCACTCATTTAAGATCAATAGTATCATCAGATATAAATCTAGTGGAATTTTGCGACCATGAAAAAACTGATGAGGTATTTATACATTTAACGACCTCGACTACACATGGACATGTGATGAATAACGCATAAGTTTTATCTACTCTAGGCTTCAATTGCCAATCCAACCCCTCGATTAGAATTATGAAAGCTTTGTTTAAAAGTCCAGCAGGGAGCGCAAATGTTCAAGGAAAATAAATAGGAAACAAGAGTATGAAGATCCGCAAATAAGTTTTCTGCATCAGCCGATTAGACGCTTATATGACGATCTTGAATGTTCTGGTGTGGGACACCAAACCTACAATGAATAACGACGAGTGTCCAAGGAAAAGAATAAAATCGCACTCTGTAGCTGGAATACAAGAGGCTCGAGCCATATGCTACAGAATGAACACATTAATTTACAGACGGATCAAATCATCTGTCTGCAGGAAACCTGGCTTTTCCTGCCCCCAACTTGTGAAGGATATGAGGTCTGTATTAACCCGGCAATTATTAAATCCAAAGGCCGACCTGCCGCTGGTTTGTCAACTCTAATAAAACTAGAAAGTGCAATGGAAATACTATAGACAATAAACCCAAGTCCATGGATACAAATTACGATCCTACATCTGAAAACAGAAGATACTGCGAGTAAGAATGGAACAAGTTACTTAGGAATTGTCAATTTATATCGGAATTCCTTGGCCATTTGCCCAATGGCATTTATCGATGTGGTTTTCATGGCAATCGACGAAATACGCTTAAAATACATTCAAATGGACACCGTTGTCTGTGGAGAGACTTAAACATCCATTTATTTGCTGTAAAAAAATGGAGATAAGGCGCGCACTGGGACTCTGGAAACACTGTAAAAAAAAATGGATATGAGTGCGCGCCCCATCTCCATTTTTTACATCCATTTATTTGCTGTAGATGGTAGAAAACTTGAAGCACAAGAAAAAACTATGAAAGCAAGAGTTTGGGAAAATGACTAAAAGACAATTCACCTTAATTAACGAAAGGACATTGTACCAAAGTGAACCAGAACACACGTGGAAAGGGCACGTATCTGGAGCAATTCCAGATTACATATACATTTCCGAGGGAATGGTTGAGAAAAACTTGAACTTCTCTAATGTCCTAATTGACAACAGTGATCGCAACAGGCTATCAATTGAATGGTCGGCAGATTCAATTGTGAAACCAAAAATCAAATTGCCAAACTTTGAGTTGGTTAACGGCATGACCCACTTGAGGATAACACAGATGCAACTCCCTAGCCTACCAAAGAAGTTCAAGAATATGTTAGAACCTTTTATACAAATAAATGTGACAATTATCCCAATACAAAGCATACACATGCATATAACACGCTTGTCGCCACAAAGAAGAGGCAATTAAACAAGAAGCTGCGTCAAGCTAAACAGAAGAGCCCCTTGCGAAGTGGTCCGCTTATACAGAAATGAAAACAACAGTATAATAACTGGATAAAAAACACAAAAACTCTTACAGCCCAAAATGATGCGGAAAACATGCTTAAAGCATTGAGAAACCAGAACACCAGGAATTTATAGGCGCTATTAAATTAACAAAATAACCACCAAACAGCAGTGATCCAAAATGTTTCCGAAAAAGAATGGATTCAGCATTTTGCATCTCTAAATACACATCGACCAGCACCGGAAGAACCTCTGGACCAATCCAAGTGGGAGCTGGAATGGGACTACTCAGATGTGCTAGAAAATATTTAAAAAAGTAACCTGTTGCGCTCTCCGGGTCCCAACGGACTCCGCAATGCCCACCTCAGGCAAAATCCAGAAATTTGGATCAGAATCTGCTTTGAAATCTTCACAGCAATTCAGAGAACCAATACAATACCCCTGACATGGAAGACTGCTATCCTGATTCCTATTTATAAGCACGGAGAAAGACATTTGGCAATAAATTACCGGCCCGTACCCTTGTTGGACCCGATGGGCAAAGTGTTCGCATCATTGCTTCTACAGAAACTGACAAAATGGGCCAATGATTCAGGGAGGTTTGATGCTCGACAAACGTGATTTGTAAAAAACTTAGGAACAAACTTAAACTTGATCCTACTAAACCTTCTAAAACTGGAAGCCATCAAAGATAAAACAACAACACACGCAGTCTGCTTTGATTTAGAACTTGCGTTTGACGCAATAAATCGATATAAACTTTGGGAAAAACTAATTTTATGAAACTGCCCAAATGATATCTTGAACCCAATAAAGGCACTGTACACTAACACTTCAATCAAAGTAAGACTCTCACAAACTGGTCACCTCTCTACCAGAATAACCATTCTAAATGGCTTGAAACAAGGCTGCCCCCTTGCAGCCTTTCTATTTAATTTATACATTTCTGATTTTCAAGAACATCAATCTACAATTCCAACAAAGCCTTCGCAACTGAATCAAACCAAGGATTCCCATTTCCTTTACGCAGACGAATGGGTGTGCTTTGACAAAACAAAAGTTGGGCTCCAAAGGACCATCAATCATCTTGCAATATACATTGAAAAAATAATCTAAAAATGTATATAAAAAAACAAAAGTAATGACGTTAACAAGTAACATGAAACAAAACCCCCCAGTTCTCTTTCTGAATGGGATCAAACTCGAAACTGTAACGTCCATCAAATATCTGGGTGTAATGATAAATCAATCGGTAACGGAAAAACAATGGGTAGAGAAAACAAAGGTAAAAGCCTTATCATTGGCCCGGCAAGCGAAGATGCTTCACACCAAATATGGAACCTATTCACTAAAACCAGTGATAGCATTCTATAAACAAAAAATAACAGCCATATTAACATACGGCTCAGAATCTATGTTGAACGCACACCAAGACATCTGGCTGTTGCTAGAGGGAATGATATGGCGGAAAATGTTGTCTTTACCATTGAGTTTTCCGGCTCAGCGAATACGCCATGAACTAGGCTTTTTATTGCTAGAAGCATCAAAAAACTGGGAAGCTCTGTTATTTAGAAAGACTCAACTGACAGACACTCTTCCTCTAATCGACATCCTCCAAACAAAATCGCCGACTACACATGCCACAGTGTTACAAACGTGGAAAGTCACTTGCCAGAATCTATTAGAGTGTGAAGAAATTAAGCTTGAAATGCTCTTATACAGACCACTAAAAGCAAAATACCTTCTACAAAGAAATTATTGGCTACGCACGATTCAACAAAATGCAACATACAAACTGTCAATAACTCATGACATTGATGTTTATGCACTTTACCAACTCCCACAGTATCTTCAACAGTTCTCGGACCGTAGACTTAGACACCCGTTTCTAAGACTACGCTTGAATTTACTACCGACCAGAGAAAGACTGACGCTAATTAAACAACTCCCAGAAGATCTCTCCTTCTGTCAATTCTCCCAAAACAAAAATCAGGTGGAGACCTTACACTATGTTATTATGAAGTGTGCAGTGGTGAGAAACAAAAGACAACTGCTCCAGAAGATGTGGCTGCGACAATCCATCTTGCTGGAACCGAAAGAACGCTGGTCGAGTATCCTGTCAGGAAGCCAAAACAAATTAATCTATACAATCATTCAATTATAGGAACTCCTAACAACAACCAATATCATGGAATAGAGACTTATCGGCCCTGATTTGAGTGAAAAAGTTTGTTTTCAAACTAAATCGTTCAATAAAAAAAATAACAAAAAAATAATGCTGATACTTGCAGTTTAACTTTTAACTTTTTTCTATTGAAAGTACAGGCTTACACGTCCTAGCTTGCAATGTGTAAACCCAGGAATGACAGAAGGTTTCACAGTCATTGACATTGGGCTACTTGGCAGCTATGCACGTGCTTTTATTTGATTTCCAAAATCTCCCTTAATGGAAATAGGATCCCTATTTTGAACTGGCTATCTTTATAGGATTTTTGTGAACATTCTATCTCTAGATTGTAGGTTGCCAAGCACACACTGTCTCTTTAATGTCATAATAAGTCACTTTTCTTTTTCTGCCTGCCCATTTCTCACAAATTCATTTTAGGTGTTCTAACACTGAGGGTGAACTTGCAATTGTTTGTCTTTCAACTAAGGTTAGAGACACACATTTGTCTGCATCGATTTCGTGCATTTGATTATAATTGAGCTTGCACGTAGTGGCAAAGTTGAGAGACAGGCAAGGTACAAAATGTGTACCGGAGCAGGCAGCCATAGGGGACATTTTGAAACGCAGCGGTTAGTCCTCACGCTTCTTTTATCTGCCAAGTAAAGCTACTCAACCAATATATGGTGCCAATTCTGCAACTCGCTGAACAGGTGCCATATTTGGTTTCCAGTTTTTTTGCATCCACATTGGGACACTGTGAAGGTGGTGTTACAAATCGGCCTTATTGATTTGCCAGGACCATGCTGTGTCCAGCACCTTTTTGTATCCCGACTTAGCAATTGTGCTGTGCTCTAAACCCCAGTTGAGAGTGCAAGAGGAACTACCCACTGGGTCGAAGTGAGAATAGCTGGAATAGCATTCCCTGGGGTGAGCACCTCCTTTGGGAGACAATCCCATTTCTCTGAGCCCCATGATACTTGGATGCTGACATTGTGTCTTGCATTCCTCCAACCCAGACGAGTTCTGCAGGTTCTGAAGAACCGCAACATTGAACGACAGAGCCTGTACTCCACCTTAGCCATTTTCTAAAAACAATCTGCTTCTGGTTGCTTAGGCACACCTTGCTGGTTTTAATGTACATGGTTCAGTTGTTGCTGAAGCTAACTGCTGTGTCTTGTGTTTCTTGCCTTGGTCCTGTATGAATGCTTGCTTGTGAGAATGCCTGATGGAATGTTATGGTGTGAGTGCCCCTGTAAACTCCATGATTGTCAGTTGGAGTGAAGAGCATGTGAGGGAGGCCGGTGGATGTCTCCTGTGTATCTTCCTACTTTACTTACCCTTGAACTTACCTGATGTACTTACCTTGTCTCTGGAACTTAGTAAAGAAGTTCACTTCCCTTACCTGAGTGTCAGACCTTTCATTACACCTGTAACAATGGCGACTAGGATCCTGAAATCCCTGAAGAACCCATGATTAAGGGCTAAAGAAAGAAAAGAAAAGAAAGGAAAGGAAGAAGTGAGACCAAGGAAGGGACCTCCACCAGCCCCCTTGCCCCAAAGGTGAGCTGGCCCCTGTCTCTTGGCTCGAAAGCTGTAACGAGCAAACAAAGGGACAGCTGTGGCGGAAGCGCCTACAAGTGGCAGTTATAGAGCGAAAGAGCCCGCAATTAAGTAATTAGCCAGCACCATTGAGGCCATCCGTGAGTGTAATTGCAGTGGGCAGCCCCTGAATTGATGGCTGTTGTTGGGCGCCTGGGAAAGAAACATGTGTGACTGACCGCTGAAGTGGGTTATCGAAGGGCTGCGTCATAAGGCCTTTGTGACGTGAAGAACCTACTTACAGACGAGACCATTCCGACCTGGTGTGCTGGGTAATAGCAACGGGTCGATGCGCACACCACACAGCTACGTGTGAGCGACCAGCAGCTCTGAGGGACGGCGCAACAGTTGATGAAAAGATTAGCAGCGGGCCGGTGCGCACACCCTTCAGTCGCGGGTGAGAGGCCAGCCGTTCTGAGGGACGGCAGCAATAATTTGAACATTTTAGAAACGGGCCGGTGCGCGCCCCCCATAGCCTCCCCAAAATCTGAATTAGACCCATTTGTTAGCTTGAAACTTCCCACACTTTTGTAGAGACCACACATGATCGTGTGGAAGTTGGAAGTCACCATGAAGATGCGTTGCATATCTTTAGGGCCCAATTTCGTGATAGCACATTAAAAAAAACCTTTACAAAATGCACCGAAATGGGCGAATGCCTTTGCAACACCACTATGAGACTCGTTGTTGTAAATATGCAACAAGTTGTAGTGTATGGGTTTCAAGGGGTCCGAAACCCTGGTCGCATTTTCCCAGGTGAAACGCGCTTTAGTCTTGCCGTATGCTTCTGCAATTCTCTCCACCGCAATCTTGTGTGATCTTTTACTGTATTATTGTTGTTTTTGCAGATCGAGAGAGAAGTCAACGATTCCATGCAGAAGTCACTGAAATACTGCGATGTCGATACCGTGTCAGCACGACAAGCCCTGTGCCAGTACCGAGCAGCAACTATTCACCACAGACTTGCATCCATGTTTCACAGCTGCTTCAGAAATCAGGTATTGCCATTTACGCCTCGTTTCTAGCATGTATTCGGCATCCATGTTTCACAGCTGCTTCAGGAATCGGGGATCGCCATTTACACCTCATGTCTTGCATTTATTCGGCATTCATGTTTCACGGCTGCTTCACCTCATTTCTAGCATTTTATGATATGATGCGGCATTTATAACGTGCCTTGAATTTATTCGGCATCCATGTTTCACAGCTGCTTCAGGGATCGGGTATCGCCATTTACACCTCATTTCTAGCTTTTATTCAGCATCCATGTTTCACGGCTGCTTCACCTCATTTCTAGCATTTTATATGATATGATGCGGCATTTATAACGTGCCTTGAATTTATTCGGCATCCATGTTTCACAGCTGCTTCAGGGATCGAGGATCGCCATTTACATCTCATGTCTTGCATTTACTCGGCATCCATGTTTCACAGCTGCTTCAGGAATCGGGTATCGCCATTTACACCTCATGTCTTGCATTTACTCGGCATCCATGTTTCACAGCTGCTTCAGGAATCGGGTATCGCCATTTACACCTCATGTCTTGCATTTATTCGGCATCCATGTTTCACAGCTGCTTCAGGGATCGAGGATCGCCATTTACACCTCATGTCTTGCATTTATTCGGCATCCATGTTTCACAGCTGCTTCAGGGATCGAGGATCGCCATTTACACCTCATGTCTTGCATTTATTCGGCATCCATGTTTCACAGCTGCTTCAGGAATCGGGTATCGCCATTTACACCTCATGTCTTTCATTTATTCGGCATCCATGTTTCACAGCTGCTTCAGGAATCGGGTATCGCCATTTACACCTCATGTCTTGCATTTATTCGGCATCCATGTTTCACAGCTGCTTCAGGAATCGGGTATCGCCATTTACACCTCATGTCTTTCATTTATTCGGCATCCATGTTTCACAGCTGCTTCAGGAATCGGGTATCGCCATTTACACCTCATGTCTTGAATTTATTCGGCATCCATGTTTCACAGCTGCTTCAGGAATCGAGGATCGCCATTTACACCTCATGTCTTGCATTTACAGCTGCTTCAGGGATCGGGGATCGCCATTTACACCTCATGTCTTGCGTTTATTCGGCATCCATGTTTCACAGCTGCTTCAGGGATCGGGGATCGCCATTTACACCTCATGTCTTGCGTTTATTCGGCGTCCATGTTTCACAGCTGCTTCAGGGATCGGGGATCGCCATTTACACCTCATGTCTTGCGTTTATTCGGCATCCATGTTTCACAGCTGCTTCAGGGATCGGGGATCGCCATTTACACCTCATGTCTTGCATTTATTCGGCATCCATGTTTCACAGCTGCTTCAGGGATCGGGGATCGCCATTTACACCTCATGTCTTGCATTTATTCGGCATCCATGTTTCACAGCTGCTTCAGGGATCGAGGATCGCCATTTACACCTCATGTCTTGCATTTATTCGGCATCCATGTTTCACAGCTGCTTCAGGAATCGGGTACCGCCATTTGCACCTCGTTTCTAGCATTTATTCAGCATCCATGTTTCACAGCTGCTTCAGGAATCAGGTATTGCCATTCAGCGCAGTTTTATGATACCGTTTAGCGACTGGAATATCTTTGGTTCTAGAATGCACTTTCCTCGTGGCTCTCTTCAAATCTGCCCTACACTGGTGGTCGTCACTGGGAAAAATCTTGCCCGTGGTCTACCCCCAGTTACATTTTAAAAAGGCCAACAGCCTACTAGGCACCAAGTGAACTATAAGATGTTTTTTGAAAAAGCGCAGGGGCGCAGGAGATGTATGTTGGACACGTGGGGTTTCCCTTTCCTGGTTCTTTAACAATCACAGAATATTTTTGGTGGAAGGAGATTCGGGTGGGATTGGATTGGGGAAATGTAAAGGAGAATAAAGTGTCAATCCGTTGTAGTGGCGTTTCCCCCACACCCCTTGTTTACACGAATAAGATGAAGTTCGTGGGTATTAAGAGGTACACCTCTACCATTTTACATTGAACCAGAATTTGGAATATTCTAATCGTCATTTTCAAATCTTTGTTTAGTGTAAACGAAAGTCTTTCTGGCGATTCGCTCTTTTTAGATTCTTAGTATGTGCATATTCCGCCATCTTGTGGTGAATCTGCAGTATTAGAAGTTGTTTTTCTCAAAGATCCCTTCTTACTGTCCCAGCACTACAAGATTGTCAGTACTAATATCTCTCGCAAGTGATTTTGGCAACACGTGGTACTGTGTCGAACTCTCACTGCACAAAAGTGCGCTTTGGATAGTGGAATAAAAATGGAGAAGGACCCCTAATGTAGTGTACATTGACGCATCAACACACAACTCCGATTTTGTGTGAATCAAGATTCATACAGGTTTATTCGTAAGAGCCCCGGAGAGACCAACCTCTTCCATCAACATCTTCGTGTATGCTTCCATCAACATTCTGGAACCATACACGAAGATGTTGTCGTAGCAACAGAATGTCACGCACATGCATCAAATGTGACTATTCTTACATCTCCCCTTCTAACAAAATAACAAAATAAAAAAACTCATTAAAACTAGAACACCCTTATTATATCTAACTGCTGTTGCATATATATACATTACTGTGCATAATAACTTGAACTATGTATATTAATAAAGGATACAGTATCTTCATTATATCAGGGTTGTAATTCGTTATCTGGATCCAATCATTAAATATCAAATCTTCAATAGTACACATAGTCAGATTTACGGTTCCAACATCTTCTCCTGTGTCTTGGTATAGCCCAAGATTTGTCACTCCCTACTTCTTGTGGTCTACCTTGGGTTTTCTCCTCTTGTATATTATCTTTACATCTTACTCTTGTTTCTTCAATATCATCCTTGGATATCTTATTCCGGAATGTTTCCTCACACCAGCCTTGTTCTCCTTCATTTCTCCTCATCTCATTTTCCTTTGCCAAAACTACATCATCGCATGACCATTTTTTGCCATCCTCTAATATCACAGATTTCTTTGAGCACTCCTTCACTCTTTGAGGAGGACGATATCTTGATTCTCCTTTCATCACCCTGTTTGGCTCTTTGACTCTAACCCAATCACCTGATTCAATTTGGCTTTCTTGAACATGTTTTTGTTTGTCATAATATCTTTTATACTCTTCTTGTTTTCTTTTTACTTTGCTGACAATGTCTTCCAAATTTATCTCCTTATTTCCTTTTCTCTCCATCCAAGCAGGTCTCAGTCTATTAGTAGGTGTCCTTCCTCTCATCAACGTGAATGGCATTTCCTCAGTGACTGAGTGTGGCGTGACTTTGTATGTATTGAGAGCCTCTTTGAGTGTCTCTTTCCAGGGTAACTGATTTATCACGGCTAGCTGAATAATACCTTTTATAAAACGATTCATCCTCTCCACCAACCCATTTCCCATTGGATGGTATAAAGCTGTGGTGCTATGTTTAATAACTCTGTCCTTCAGAAACTTTTGCATCTCTACGGACATAAATTGAGTTCCATTGTCCGACACCAGTTCTTGCGGTTCACCTTCTCGGTTAAAGATTTCTTCCAGAAATTTCACTACTTTGATAGCTGACACTGAGTCCTCAACAATGCCACATTCCACCCACTTAGACGTATAATCTACCAATACTATGAGGAACACTTTATTCGACTCTAATGTCTCATAGGGCCCAGTTATATCAATGGCTAATTTTGTCCATACTGTACTAGGAATATTCACTGGTTGCAATGGGGTTGTAATTTTCAACTTACTCTTGTCACTCACTGCACATGCAGTACAATCTCTGACCAAAGTTTCCATTTCACTCCACATGTTAGGCCACCAATAAGCAGTTCTTACTCTTCTCTTTGTCAACATCCTTCCCACATGACCTTCATGGGCAATGTCCATAATTTTCCTCCTCAAATTCGTTGGAGGTATGATGCGTTCTCCTCGATAAACACAAACTTTGTCATTAGATAACTCATCCTTAAATTTCTCCCAGTATTTTGTATTGTCATCCATGTTTTGCCATCCACTCTCAATGGCTCTTCTCAACATTTCTTGTTCAGGGTCAGATTCACTAGCTCTTATCCATTCCTCCTTTGAAAAACTGGGATGCACTTGAGCAATAATACAGTCCATATTTTGTTCTTCCATCACTGTTTCACTTTCATCACCAACCTCTGCTACGTTCTCGCACGGCAGGCGAGAAAAACAATCCGCTACCACATTGTTTTTTCCTGGAGTATATTTTATCCTCACATTGAACTGCATGATGATCAATATCCATCTTCTTATTCTTGGAGAGGTCATATGAGGATTTTTTGAATTCAACACATGTACAAGTGGTTTGTGATCTGTAATAATGTCCACCGGAATGCCCCAAATGAGACTTTTGAAATGTTCCAATATCCATTTAACCCCCAAAGCTTCTTTTTCAATTGTTGAATAATGTCTCTCAGCACCTCTTAATGTCCGTGAAGCGAAAGCAATTGGAACAACTTCTCCAGTCTGAACCTGTTCTAGAACTCCTCCCAGTCCTATGTTGCTTGCATCCACAGATATTCTTGTTTTTGCGCTTGAATCAAATAATTTTAATACCGGTGCTTTATTGATCAGAATTTTGATTTGTTCAAATTCCTTTTTTATACCTTCAGTCCACTCAAATTTTACACCTTTGCACATTAAACTTCTCATTCTCTCTGTTCTGTCTGAATAATGGTCAACAAACTTCGAGTAGTATTCAGTTAATCCCATGAAACTCCTCAGTTGGTCCTTATTCTTGGGATCAGCAATTTTCAAAATGGTATCTACTAATGAGTCTTTTGGCTTTATTCCATCAGCAGTTATGCGATGACCCAAATATGTTACTTCACTTCTCTTGATTTTGCATTTCTCAATTTTTAAGGTCATTCCTTTTTGTTGTAATACTTGTAATACTCCCAATAACTTTGCATCATGTTCTTCTTGAGACATACCTGACACCAATATGTCATCCTGAAAATAATGTACTCCTTGTAGACCCTCAAATAAATGATGCATCAGTCTCTGGAACACTGCAGCTGCTGAAGCCAACCCAAACGGCATTCTCTTGTACCGGAAGGCTCCTAAGGGTGTCACAAAAGACGTTAGATGTCTACTCTCTTCTTCCAGCAGCACCTGGTGATACGCTGACGATAAATCTAACGTTGTAAAATACTTTGCCGGTTTCATGGTAGTCAACATTTCCCCAATGTTCGGCAACGGATGGCGATCCACCCAAATGTTAGAATTTAAGTCTCTTAGGTCCACACACATTCTAATGGACCCATCCTGTTTTTTGACAATCACGATGGGGGATAACCACTCCGAGCTTTCAATAGGTTCAATGACATCTTGCTTGCATAACCTTTCTAATTCAGCCTTCAATGCTTCTCTGGTACCAATGGGTATATTTCTCACTCTATGTACCACTGGCTTTGCACCCCTTTTTAGTATGATTCGATGTTCAAATCCTTTGAGTAAACCAATTTCCTCCTTAAAAACTTTCGGAAAGGCTTTTGCCAAATTTTCTGCTGTATCACAACTGCTCTCCGTAATGCATAAGATGGGTACCTTTTCACCAGGATGAATTCTGATTTTCAATGTTGCTTGCTCCCACCAACCTACTATTGAAAATCCATTCTCAGCCACAAATAATCTACAATATGTTTCTCTCCCTTCAAATTTCAGATGTACCCACACAAATCCTATAATGTTGATGGGTGTTTTTCCATATCCAGTTGCCTTGATATTTGTCGTTTGTAATTCCCCCAAATTTTTTTTTAAGACATTGACATACGTCTCTACATCAACCATTGTATAAGGAGAACCAGTATCCACCATTACTTGTAGCGTTATATCATTTATCTCCATGGCTACCCATGGTCCCATCTCTTTTTCACTTGATGCAAGAGTTAGTATTTGAACTTCATCTTCAAGCCGATCCTTGATTGCCAAAAAATTACTCGGACCACCCATGTCTTCCATTGCTTTTATACTTGTCATCGCTGCACCTCTACCTCTATTGTAGCGTCCAATATTTCTCCCAAACCGGCTGTTGAGTCTTCCTCTTGATCTATTGTTGTGACACATTTTTCCAAAATGTCCCAATTGACCACATCTGTAACATTCCGCTGACGCAGCTGGACAATCTCTTTCTGTATCGGCATGTCTATGCCATCCACAATTCCAGCATCTGTTATTCTGTTTGAACACTCCACTCCTTCCTTGTCTACTTCCACTATTAACATCTGATTTGACCAACCTCTTGACAATGGCAACCAAATCATCTTCTTGACTGGTATATTTCCCAACCTCCATCTCTTGTACTGATTTAACTTCCACATTCTCCATTTTCTTTTGAACTTCCTTCATACATTTTTCCCCCAATTCCATAGATCTGGCTATCTCAATTGTTTTATCCAATGTGGGGTTTTTCGCTTGCCATAACCGTTGTTGAATCCGGGGATCTGCCACATGTAACACCACCTGATCTCTTAAATATTCATCTGCAACTCCTGTGAACGCACAAGTGGCCATCAACCCCCTCAATGCAGCTAAATACGAGTCTATATTTTCTTCCTTACCTTGTTTTCGCGTAAAGAATCTATATCTTTCCAATACTATATTAATTTTATTTCCAAAATGTTTATTGAGTTTGGCCATTGCTGTGTCATATTTTCTGGCTCCACTCGACGATTCTTCCCAACTCACTTCATCCTGTACCAATTCAGGTAAAGTCCTAAAAATCCTTAGTGCCTCCGCACCTACACAACTTAGAAGAGTGGCCTCCTTCTGATCATCACTGTATCTTGACCCTCCAATTGCTCTCAGATATACTTGAAAATTATCCTGCCATTGTTCCCAAGAACATGTTGGATTCCCAGGCAATGGCAAAAACTTCACTGGAGCAGATATGGTCTGCATGATGTTCCCTATATTCCAACAGATGTTGCTAAAACTTCCTGGGGCACTTCACTTAATGTGCTGCACTCTATATCAATAAACTTCCTGGGGCACCTTCACTTAATGTGCTGCACTCTATTTCAATAAGTATTGTCCACTTTTTTTTTTTTTAAATGCACCACTTATATAACATCCACATTGTATCTGTACCTCTTTCCGTATGCTTCTCCGTTTTTTTTTTCAAAATGGCGGCACGTTCAGCACGTACTAGGGTCCTTTCCTCTAATGCGATAGGCAGTTGGCCGCTCGCGCACGTCTCTCATCCGCCGCTGCTTGTAAGTACAATTTAACGTCTCTTTTGTTTTTTTTTTTTTTTTCACACCCGGTCTCCCGCTCCTCACCTCCTTCTCATGAGCGCATTTCTCTCTTTAATATAATTACGATCGCCATACCGTACTTCGTCACTGTAACGGCAGCGATCAACAGCTTCCTTTCACTACGAACGCTGCGCCCGGGGCTCCTTCCTTAGGACATCCTCGTCGCCAATTGTAGTGTACATTGACACATCAACACACAACTCCGATTTTGTGTGAATCAAGATTCATACAGGTTTATTCGTAAGAGCCCCGGAGAGACCAACCTCTTCCATCAACATCTTCGTGTATGCTTCCATCAACATTCTGGAACCATACACGAAGATGTTGTCGTAGCAACAGAATGTCACGCACATGCATCAAATGTGACTATTCTTACACCTAATCAAGGAAACTTTTCTACTCACAAAAGTTAGAGATACTCTGTAATTGAAGCTAAAATGATTTTTACAACAACAAATAGATGCTGGTCTACGTAATCGGTTTTCCAGATTACACTATTGAAGTGCAGATGCAGGGAAAGACCTGTGCTGCTCATAGTGGTTTCTTTTTGGATGTTTACGCCACAGATACCTTTCACAGGAGTGAGAGAGCCTAGCAACGAGGTGCCCCATATCTCCCACTACTGGGGAAACAGTGGAAAGACGGACCCTCTGTACCTTTTAAGGATTATGCAGAGGCCAGCCTGAGCCAGGAACTCAATGACACATAAAAAAAGTGTGCTGAAGTGCAGTTGAGGACAGCTTGAGCCAGAAGATGGTGTTGCTGCGGGCCCAGTAATTTCGTAGCTCTTGCCTGCCTGTAAAGCTTCTACCTGCGCAAAGCGCTAGTTGTCGTCGGCTGCTAGCTTCGGTGAAGATCTCCTTGCCTTGCCATCGCAACAGCTGGCGAGTGTGTTTCTTATTTAACATGACTTCAATGCACGAATTTAGGAGCAAAACGTCTACTTCCACTCGTACTCCTAATCTGCTGTATGGGAGTACTGCTGTGACAGCCAGAGACTCTGACAACAACAACCTACCGTCGACCTTACCATCAGAATTAGTTCCCTTTGGTGGCTTCACGTATGACGACGCACGAAATGCTGATTAAGGGAGGGATTTATTCACTTGTACACACAAATCAAGTTGCAAATATCAATAAATGTACTGCCATCAAAGTGCTCCTAATAAGGTAAAGCAGTTTCTTCACTTCTGATTGGTGCAGTCATGTAGCCACGTCTCAGCAGTAGTTCAAGCCAGGGCTGCAACGAAACCTACATTTCGGGCGGGGGGGCTTCAGAAAATAGGTGGGGCAAACTTGGAGTCTCCGCCCCCACTGATCAGATCCCCCCACCCCCCCATGGTCTGGTAAAAGGACCAACTATCAAATGGTATATTTTAAAGCATTATGCAGAGAGGTGATGGAAGTCTTGCTTGAAAGAAGCAGCTTTAAAGTTGTACTGCGTTTGTTCAAGTACATTTTTCTGAACAAAAACAGTAAAACTTAAACACCACCAGTTTCGGTTAAAGGCTTCCTTTACCTCTCTGCCTAACAAAATGCAAGTGTGCACATCCAGGGGTGCACCTAGGCTAAAATGTAGGCAGGGGCTAAACCTTCAAGTGTTGGGAGCGGCACTAACGTCAGAGACGGTGTAGGACTGGAAAACCTACTTGTGTAGGGGCATCCAACTTCATTACTCGTTTTAAAGAGACTATTCTAGTGCAGCATCAATGTTACAATCCGTTAACTCTCTCCTTTAAGTCTGAAAACCACTTCTTGCAGATCATGAAGGTCCTAGAAAGTGTCAAAATGGCAGATGGTGTCAATGAAAGACTCAATATCATAGCATAACAGGACATAGCAGAGTTTGGGGCAGTACTCTGGACGGCCCAAGTAACTTCAGTTGGTCCACTATAGTAGAATCCCTGGTGCACTGACTGACTGGTGAGACGATGTCTGCCTGTCAAATCAAGTGATATGAGACTGGGGGAGGGCCAGTGCAGCAATAATGCAATTCTATGTGACAGTTTTGGAGCCACTAGCATAGGAGCACCAGGGTACACCAATGTGTCCCTACACTTATATAAACTGTCCTATTGTAGTGATCTAAACGTAATCACTTATAAGCACTCCAATTTTTTGCAGTTGAAGTCAGGGTGAGGTTACATTATTATTATTTTTATTTTTTATTTTATTGGTTTAAATTCAAACCTTTAAAATATTTCACAAAGCAACATTAAGAATTCAAAATTAAAAATAACACATTAACCTTTATCATTTCTCCCCAATTAACCTCCTCCCTTTTATCCCCAAATCTTGACATTGCTCGATCGTTCTTAAAGTACATAGAACGCTTGGTCTAGCCGTCTCCTAATTACTTATTGTTGTCCTTTAAGCTCTCTTCTATGTCGGCCAGGAAGGAGGTCAAGGGTATGATTAGTTTCATGTCCAAACCATTCCACATGCTCTGCCACCACACATCAGCGCACGCTGACTGATGATCGTCGTGCCACTGGCCCAGATGAATTGATCTTACATCTTTCAACGCTGAACAAGAAAGGACTAAATGTCTAAGGGACTCCGGCTCCTTTTTACACAACCGACAGATGGGATTTAGACCCACATTGCACGCCCAGTGACAAATTCGATCCCTGGTTTTCATTGCATTTAGCCGGAATAGCATAAATGATCTTCTAGCTTTCGGATTCGGAAAGCGAGTCAGATATTTTTGAATGATATTGTACCCTCTTGCTTTGGCAGGTGAATCTTTCATCGCGTTTGCAGCTAGACGTCCAGTACATGTATTTATCCAGTCGGCGCGCCACAATGTCACTTTAGCTGCCGTTGGATTTGTGTGAAGAGTTTTCAAGTTGATGTTATTCATTACTAAAAGATCTTCACATCGTTTAACCCATTGCAAGAGGATATCTGGACCTTCAGATGGAGCATGATGAAATATCTGAAATTGGAATATTCCTTCCTCTGCTCTGGTTTTTCGAAACAGTGCTAGCTGGTTCCAGCATATCCTAGCGTGCAGTGAGATTAGAGCTAATTCATATCTTATACAAGCTGATGCAATTCCAGGCGGTAAGCTTAAGGACTTAGTCCAGAACATATGTTCCATTGAGGCCCAGTGAGTCGACGGGCATCCAAAAGCATTTTCCGCACCGTAGGTCAAGATCGGGACAACTTTTTGCTCATAAAAATTGTGCAGCGGTTGCATTGAGAAGCGCCCGTATTTTCTGTGTATCACTAGGCCCCGACAAGCCAGCTGGCCGCACTTTCGCTTTGAGTCTGCTACCCAAGGCTCGTCGCAGATACTGGAGTTTATAATCATGCCGAGATATTTTACACTTTTTGAGATTTGCAATTTCTCTTGATTTAAAGACCACACATGTCTTAAGCCCCTTGATTTCCGGCTTGTTTTTAAGTTCTCAAAAACCAGTATTTCAGTCTTGGTAGTATTGATCTTTAAGTTGTTCTGGCACACATATTTTTGAACTGCTTCCAGTTTGCGTTGAAGCCCAATTGGTGTCAAATCAAGGATTACCAAGTCGTCAGCATACAACAGCCAGCTTACCTTCGATGAATTGAGTTTTGGTGGAAAAGATCTCACAGATTGAATCGTTGCACCGATATCAGAGATAAAAAGGCTGAAAATTGCTACTGCTAACGGGCAGCCCTGCTTGACACCTTTATGCGTCTTGATTTGAGCAGATAAGGTCCCAGATATATCGAGCCGAATTGCAATTGAGGTGTCAGTGTGAAGTTCTTTAATTGCTGCAAGTAATCCGACTGGACAGCCCCACAATTCCAATTTTTGCCACAACACTTCACGGTCGATCATGTCAAATGCCATGGAAAAGTCAACAAAGGCAAGATACACTCTCGTGTTTGTTCTTAGGGCGTCCATTTTCAGCAGATTTAATACAAGCAGGTTTAGAGAGCACCCAACAGATTTCACAAAACCCGCCTGTCTTTCGTCCACTCTATTCGCTGTTTTCGCCCAAGCAGTCAGTTTTATTTGCAACAGAGATGCGAAAATCTTGCCCAGAACATCAAGCAAGGCCACCGGTCGGTAGTTTTTCGGTGATGATCTATTACCTTTCTTGAATATAGGCACTATTATCCCTGTCTTCCATGAGGCTGGTATTTGATTTTGCGAGTTGATTCTTACAAATAAATCACAACACAGGTCAGCCCATAAGTCTGGAAACTGTTTAATCATACAGTTCGACAACCCATCCGGGCCAGGTGCCCGAGAGTTTTTTGCTCTCACGATTATCTCAGGGATGTCGTCTTTTGAGAACTGTAGATTCCATGATATTATGTTAGAAGTTGACTTATTTGGAACAAGATCTTTATGATATAGGGCTGTGAAGTGGTTCACCCACTCTATTTCTGGAACCGGGCAAGCTTGCAGGGCCACTTGCGGGGTTTCCATGCAATTGATTGTTCGCCAGAAATCACCACTGTTTTTATTCATTAGAATCTTCATCATTGCTTCGGCATCATTCTGGTGTAATATTGCTCGATGGCTTTTAATCCAATTTTTGTAGGATTGTCTAACTGCTTTGTTTTTCGCTGCTATTTCTCCCTTTGGGCCTTGATTATTTTTTCGAATTTCCGCTCTCATCGTTCTTTTTCGTTGTTTTATCATGAGATCAAAACTATGTTTTTTCTGAAAAGACCAGTTTTTCAGACCAATATTTTTTGTTTTGAATTGCGTCAAGATTGGCACATAATCAATCTCCTTCGACGTTGACTTGAATTGGTTACAGATTGTGATTACCTCCTTTTCTTCCAGCTTTAAACGAAAGCGATTTGGTTCCACTGAAATGTTAGTGTTCCATTTTTTACTCTGCGGGCCTCTTAAATCTTGAAATTTTAGTTCCAGCATTTCGTGGTCACTGTTGTTCATTGTCCGAATTTTCATTGAGTTAATTTTCCCATGCATGAGTGTCAGAAACGAAGATATAGTCAAGAATGGAACTTTGGCTTTCACGCTGCCACGTCGGCTTTGCCGGTATATCACCTTGCGTGCAGCCGTTTAGCATTGAGAGACCTCTTACTTCCATTTCATCTAACCATGATTTTGCTAAATGACCTTTGAGGGAATTCTGTGGATTAAAGAAGTCAATATTTAAATCACCACAGACAATCGAGCCACTTCCAGTACTGGACTCTAACAGATTATCAAGAATAGCGGTAACCTGATCAATAAAAGGTTGTATCCCAGTTCGTTGGTGGTTCCAATATAAATTAATAATATGGATCGCATCGCAAACCTTGTGAATAACAACAGATTTTCTTATCTCGCAGACTTGAATGTAAAGCGTGTAATTCACTGATTTCAGCAACCGGTATCCTGATGACCGTTTGATCATTGTCAAGAGACCAGCTAAAGGGCGGCCCTTCTCGGCCTTAATAGCTGGGTTCAGCGCACATTCAAAGTCTGTGATAGTTGGTAATTCACACATCCAGGTTTCCTGAAGACAGATCAGTTGTAGCTCGTGTGCCCAGTTGTTGTTTAAGAGATGTAAGAAGCCACGTGTGTTCCATGAAGCAAAGGAACATTCCTGAGTTACGTTAGACTTTAGGCATTAGCTGTTCGAATTTGTATTTAACGCAGAGGCCAGCCAGTTCCGATATTCCCCTGAGGCGTGTGCTCTTTGGTTGCTAGATTGTATAGAAGAGGGTTTATCGGATAGTCTCTCATTATCTATGGTAATTTTGATTTTCTCCATAGGACTTGTTCTGATCTTCGACTCCTGTTCTACCGCCGCCGAACTTTGAAGCGGGAAAGCGGTTAGTTGGACATTATGAATTAGTCCACTCTTACCAGATTGAAGCTGCCCGTTTTGGGCCATTTGATCCCTCTTTCTCAAGTCCTCCAATGGCGCGGAATCACCCTTGCTAGAAAGCAATGGCTCCCCTTGACTAATTTTCATCTCTTCTTTTTCACATCGATTCGGGTCCAGCACTTTGTAGGTATCAAAACCTAGCGACAGCAGCTCTTCATCTGCCTCCAAGATTATGTTTGCAATTAAATTGGAGTTTAGATGTAGAATCACCTTGTCAGTACACGAGTCATCTGGAAATTCAATGATTTTCAAGTCTTTTGACTCGAGAGAACGGAGTCGAGGAACATAATGCAACAACCTTAACATATTTGTTCGATTCAAAATTAGTTTATCGGTTCCCTCCAGTCGCTCTAACATTAGTTTAATCAGAGACGACGGCTCCGCCAATCGTGCCGGAGGCAGCCGGTTTCTGTTTTTCTGATTTTGCGCCGGCATTTCTGAATGGTGGAAATCCAATTTCTGAAACTTAAGTGCTTTGGCGTTTGAGTTGGCACTCGCCACTAATTCGATTCCTCTCTTCAAAATCACCCCATTCGGAAGACGCTGACTTAAACCATCAGCATTCAGGGTTTTAGATTGTTCTTGGGTCCTTTGTCTATCTCTTTTTTCTTGTAATGTGATGAACTCCAGACTCCTTGGTTCACTGCCTTCATCCGTTGTCTCTGCAGCAGGAGGAATTATCTCACACACTCTGTCTCTAACCTCCCGTGTCGGATTGGTTGAGAGATCTTGCCACTTCTGTGGTACACTCGATAACTGATTTAGGTTCTTAGAATTTGATTCTGATGAAGATCCGGCAACTCTTTGAGTGTCGCTTGTTTTCACAGGAGCTTTCACAACTTCGACGTCATCCCCAACCTTGTCTTCATAGACTGATAGTTCCATTAAGTCCGCCTGTATAGCCAATTCCTGTTCGTTGAGCGGACTCTCCATGACACTTGACTTTGCATCCCCTTGATCGAGGTGACCGATTTTAGTCTCTTTAATTGTGTCTGCTAATTTTAAACTTGTATAAATAGCCTTGTCAACTAATTGAAACATATTTAGATTACGCAGAAATTTTCGGGCTCCTTTTTGTTGCAATTTTTTTCGGGCTGGCATGTTTTTTTGCTTTTTTGTTTGGGGGAGATTTTTCTTTACATCCACCGTCAGAGTAGGTTGCGCTTCTGCATCTGAGTTTCCAAAAATGGGAAATAGACCTGGCGGCTTTGGTTGCCCTAGCGGCGCATCTTGCGGGACGGAGACCAAGTCCGATATTTTCTGACAAGGGGATGAGCCAGAAGCTGTTTGAAAGTCCACCAAGGCTGGATTCGATGCGTTTTTTGCTTGTAGAAAAGCTGTATGAAACGAAGTTTCAAGCGAGTTTGTTTGGCTGTCCCGTTTATTGTGTGACTTATTGACCGTCTGATTTCCCACCTCAGGATCCGTCAATAAGGCACCCACTTTAGGTCCTTCATTAACCAAGTCAATCACTTCAATTGGCGAGCTTTCCGGTGACCTGTTAGCTTGGAGAGTAAGGTTATGCGGTTGGGCCGGCTGTGTTTGACAAACAGACTTCGCGGCCAGCTTGGGAAAATTAACTACATCAAATGAGTTAGAAACTGAAGCTTTACTTCCCAAGTCTTTCTGATTTCCGTCATTCTTCAACTCTTCTCATTTTTGCACTATATGTGACTTCTGAAATAAAGACCAGGCTTCCTTCGCCACTTCTGCGAACAGCTTTTTGTCGAGCATATCATTCTGTTTGGCTTCATTTAAAGCTTGTATGCCTGACAAAATTTGATGGTTCACTTCGTTTTGTTTGTATCCGTCCGTCCCCTGCATTGCCTCTAGGTGAACCAATTTTGAATTCATCATTGCTAATAGTGTTGTGACGTCCTTCACATTTTCATTTAATGTTTCATACAACTTGGTAAATGGAGTGAGGGAAATTGCCATTGCAGATGTTAGCGATATTAATAGGTCATTAGAGGGCACATGGGTACACGACGCTGGGTGCATGCTTTCAGTTCTCTCCTGTGAATCACGTGTGATTCGTCTAGAGCATGCCCCTTCTCTCCTGATCTTTGGAAATGGACGTTCACCAATCGAGGAGTCCGTTGTTTCAGAATCGTCTGATGAGTCTTCATGAAATGAACTTATACTTCCATCAAGTTGGTTCCTCTTCCTATTAGGCAGCCCAGCATTGTAAGGGATGGGCACTCTTTTCTGGGAATCAGCCACATTTCCCTCCTGTGACTGTACTGAACCAGCAGGAGACACAATCTCTCGTGGTTTGTGTCTTTTGTGACTATCAGATCCCCAGATATCTCGATTAATATCGGTGACGTTCATACAGTGTCTTTTCTGGGTGGCTTTATCTGGTATATCATGGGTTGGAGTAGATACAGCCAACCGATCAGAGGTTCTGGATTTGTTCAGGCTTATCAGGTTTTGCAAAACTGCTGAGACCACCTGTAGCGAATTTCTTTTGTCATTAACCACAGCAGAAGAAGCCTTTTCCACCCCATTCTGGACGTTTTCCTTCTGCCATGTTGTATTTACAGAAGAATCTTTATGAAGAGTGTCCATAAGGGACGGCTTGGGAATGTGGATCATAGCATGCGGAATGGAGGAAAAAGTCTCACGCTGAGAATCGTTTATAGCATGAATCGGTAACATAAGTGAAGCATGGGATGCACTTACTTCATGTGCAGGGGCCGCTCTGGCACTCCCTGACTCACATGGCGACATGGTCCGGCCAAGAGCGGACTCAGGTCGAGTAGTTGCAACATCGCTCACATTCACATCCAGCGTAGCGACCCGGGGCTGCTCGAAATCTGCTCCGCGCGAGATCTCTGCAGCCGCGCCGGGCTCACCCGCCGCCACAGGCCACACCCCACAATCTTGCTTACCAACGTCATCCGTGGATGCTGCGGCCGGGGCTCGTGTTGCGTCTCCTCCATCGACCGCTCCGCAGCCACGTCCTCGGTCGCCGGTGCTGCATCAATTAACACAGCCTCTCCAGACCCACAATGGGATCGTGACACCGCGGCCCCACCACTCGGTGAGTCAAGTTCACTATTGCTATTGCTGACGAAAACATTGGCAGCCTTTCTGTTCTTCTTTTTTGATGATATCATCAAACCCTCCTCCACCAGGTCGGCTAATGAGAAGCCAGGGGGAGGCACTGTGGCGGGAGGGGTTAGATTTGACTTCACGGGCGAAGGCGTCGAAGCAGCATAATTTGGAGGCAGATTTTCCTCCTCCGTTCAAACACATCCTCTGTCAGAACCACAGATGGATCTTCAGATAAATCTGTTTTATCAGTTGCCGATCCACAAGTATTGGCTCGCCTGTTTAGTTCTCAATCGTTTTGCAGGCATTGCATCTGAATTTGCAGTTCGTTTCACTTGGGCTCTAGTTCTTAAAATCTGATTTGTTGACATTAGATTAGATGGATCCATTGCTGGTGCTATGATCTGTGTATTACACCTTGCGCCGCTCGCCAAACAGCAAACAGCGATATCCTCAGCCCTTTGCACCTCAGGGCTTAGCGCCACAAGGGCGAAAGAGGCGGCCTTAAGTACCAGTTTTGCCTGGTCAGGTGACTAGGTCAGTCAGGCAGTTAAAGGCACAGGCACACGCACCTCTTTTCCTCTCCTCCTCTCTTCTGGTCTTCACTCTCCTCTTCACTTGGAAGTAACGCTCGCCACAGCAAACAGCGATATCCTCAGCCCTTTGCACCTCAGGGCTTAGCGCCACAAGGGCGAAAGAGGCGGCCTTAAGTACCAGTTTTGCCTGGTCAGGTGACTAGGTCAGTCAGGCAGTTAAAGGCACAGGCACACGCACCTCTTTTCCTCTCCTCCTCTCTTCTGGTCTTCACTCTCCTCTTCACTTGGAAGTAACGCTCGCCACAGCAAACGGCGATATCCTCAGCCCTTTGCACCTCCGGGCTTAGCGCCACAAGGGCGAAAGAGGCAGCCTTAAGTACCAGTTTTGCCTGGTCAGGTGACTAGGTCAGTCAGGCAGTTAAAGGCACAGGCACACGCACCTCTTTTCCTCTCCTCCTCTCTTCTGGTCTTCACTCTCCTCTTCACTTGGAAGTAACGCTCATCACAGCAAACAGCGATATCCTCAGCCCTTTGCACCTCAGGGCTTAGATTACATTATTTGCCCGGGATCACATGCTAAACGGCGAAGCAGGGATTTTAACCCATTCTGCAATTTGGGCACGACCACCTTCTTCCATGCTTTACTTGGAACAAATATTTAAGTTTTGGGTGTCAAGACCTACAATAATACTGTCCTATAGAGTTTACTTGCAAAAGACACACATTGCATAGTAAAGCATCATGACAACATTTCAATCCTTATAGCAGCATGTTGGGGCAAAATAATATCAGTGTGCCTTTATTTTCCAAATCCCGAATTTTCAGCGCTTTTAAGACACACAATAAAATAAACTCAGTTAGGTTTGGAGATTTGTCACAAACATCCAGTGTGCTATGTATGGTTTGAAGAACATTCAACTAAGAACATCAAAGCCAACGTCACTTTCGAAGGGATTGTGTCCTCCGACGTATTCCTTATCTTTGATAATTCGTCTCCAGCTTGCTGGCCTCGGCAAATTTTTTCTCAGTAGAGAGCGCTGCGCATCGACTTCCGTCGAGTTGGTGTCCCTCGACAGCCACCGTATCGGTGCCGACGTCACCATGGCCAGAAATAGCCACGCGCAGCGTCCGTTGCTCAGTTCCGTTTTTCTGCGCTTCGTGGTGCCTCGGAATATCGTTGCTCGGTTCTTCAAATATACTTCATTATTCCTCGAATACCGACTCGTACTTGATGGCTTCCTCATCCGAACCGACGACTCCACGGTCCGGCTTCAAAAAATGTGGAGACTGTGGAAAGAAAATGTCATTGACGGATCCTCACAGGATCTGTTTGTGGTGCCTGGGAGTCGAGCACAATTGTTCGGAGTGCGAGGACTGCATGTCCCTGACGGCGAAAGCCTTGAAGGAGCGTAAGGGGAAGCTCGAGAGAGGTAAGGCAGTTAAAACCTCTTTGAAAGTTTCATCGGCGGAGTCAAGACATTCGTCTCCTCGCCATCACAATAGACATTCTCGTTCTAGGTCTCAAAGCAGTTCCCATCACTCTTCGAGATCTAAGCATTAAAAAAAAGAGACGTCGAAGATCCCCTTCCTCGTCGTCTTCTTCCTTTTCCCCGAAAAGGGTCTCCTGCCCCACAAAACATAGCTCTCAGGCTGAGTCGGAGGAATTCTGCAAAAAGATGCTTAGCGTCTTCGAGAAAGCGGCCTCGACCCCCTCGAAGACTGCTGAGGGTGATACCCTGGGTGAAAGAACCGAAAAATCAAAACGCTGCGAGTCGCAGCACTCGGCGAAAGAAGCTACTCGAGAGCGTCACAAACCCTCGAGTAAAGGCAAGGTCGCGTCTTCGACGCTGTCGTCGAAAATCCCTTCAACGCATAGATCTGCGTCTTCGACGCCATTATCGAAGGGTTCTTCGACGCACAGGTCAGTCGATTCGACGCCGATGCCGAGAAAGGACAAACCCACGGCCACCTCACCGCCAGTGGCCATACCCAGAGCCTCGATCACGAGGATGTCGTCGACAACCTCGAGTAGAATTCCGATACTCTCGAGTTCCTCGAGGCCTCTACCAACATCTTTCTTGACGCCTTTTTCGATGGCTTCAAAGCCTTTAACGTCCACGTCGACGACGTCGACGTTTTCTCAGCCAATTATGACGAATTTGGCCCCTTCTGCTCTGGTTATGGGATTTATACCATTTCAAAGATCTGATCATTCCAGAGCCTTAGCATCTATTTATGAAGAAGGGGAGAATTCGGATAAGGAGAGACCTTTTGAGTTGCAGGCATCTGCAACTCCTGTACCAGAGGAATTTACCTCTGATGAAATAGGTTAAAGGACCTCCAAGAATCCTTACATGAAGCAAGTGGGTTGGACACTTCCCCAGAAGTGGAATTTGCCAAACCAGACTCAGTGGAATATGCTGAAACCCCTTATAGAACCTTGATGGCAAGGATAATAGAGTTTATGGGGTGGTCTACACCCTCACCTGCTTTTCAGCAAGACGACCTCACAGACATTTTGGTTAAAGGTCCTCAGGAGGATCCTGTGGTGCCGTTTCATGCGGCATTACAAAGGAAAATATTGGCAAACTGGGAAACCCCTGAGGTTATCCCGGCAGTTAACAAAAAATTATCAGCCAAGTATAGGGTGTCTACGGCTGACCCTGAATATTTATCCAGACACCCAACTCCAGAGAGTCTGTTTGTTCAGGCAGCAACTTCATCAGGTAGTAAATCGGCTTACCCTACTGTTCCACAGGACAGGGATGACAAGAGATATGACTCTATGGCCAAAAAAGTATTTTCTGCATGTAACATGGCGTTGAAATCCATCAATGCTACTTGTACGCTCGCAAGGTTCAGCCGCACACTTTGGGAGTGTGCTTCATCAGCGGCTGACTGCCTCCCGGAGGGAGAAGAAAGGGAAGCGTTTCTAAACATCATTAAGGATGGTAAAGACGCAATGTGCGAATCCCTTCAAACTGGCATCGATTCTGCTGACAGCATCAGCAGGGCCATGGCGGCAAGTACAACAACCCGGAGATTTGCTTGGTTGTGAAAGTCTGGTTTTGCTCCAGATGTGCAAAGCAGACTCTTGAATATGCCCTTTGACGGCTCTTCTTTGTTTGGTAAGAAGGCGGATGACAGTTTAGAAAAGCTACAAACATCAAAGGCAGCATCAAAATCCCTGGGAGCTGCAATCCGTCAGACACCATATCGCCCCTCAGGAACCTCTTGGAGAAGTAAGTCCTTTCGCTTCTATTCCGTATTCGGAAGAGGCAGAGGACAGCTGGTTCAAGGGGGTCAGAAAAAATTCACCCGAGGTGGACGGGTTAAAAATACAAAAGCCGCAGCAGGTGCCTCTTTACCCTCGGCATCTGCATCAGCCGCCTCCAAACCCGCTCTGAGGACTCTCCTCACAAGACACCAGTAGGGGGCAGGTTAACTCAACATCTGACGGAATGGCAAGCTATTACGTCAGATGCTTGGGCATTGGAGACAGTTGCCCAAGGTTACTGCCTGCCTTTTCTACGCATCTCTGAGTCATCCACCGGGGAACAGCGCTCTGAAAGTTCCAGATCCGCTCCTCTTGCAGGAAATTGTAGACCTGCTAGAGAAAGGTGCCATAGAACCGGTACCTGTAGCAGAGAGAAACAAGGGCTGGTACTCCCCCCCTACTTTCTCATACCGAAGAAAGACGGAGGACTGAGACCTATCTTGGACTTACGATAATTGAACAAGTTCCTCAGGAAGGACAAGTTCAAGATGGTAACTCTCTCACAGATCCTTCAGGCCCTCCAGCTCCAGGACTGGCTGGTATCCCTGGACCTCCAGGATGCTTATTTCCATGTGCCAATCCATCTCAAACACAGGAAATACCTGAGGTTCGTAATTAGCGGCTCTCATTATCATTTCGAGTTCTGTCATTTGGGCTGACCTCTGCCCCGAGGGTCTTCACCAAGCTAATGTCGGTAGTGGCTGCAAGTCTAAGGAGGGAAGGGATTCACGTCTACCCCTATCTGGACTATTGGCTGATCAGAGCTGTATCTTCAGAACAAGCTCAGATCCAGCTAGATTATGTTTGCCACTTCCTTCACAAACTGGGCTTCTCTCTCAATTTAAAGAAGTCACAGATGATACCATCACAGAGACTCCAGTTCATTGGAGCGGTCCTCGACACTTCCCTGGGAAAAGCCTCGCCACCAGAGGTGAGGGCTCAAGATATTCTGCAGATGGTCACCAAGTTTCAAAATGCCCAACGTCTCCCAGCCTTCGACTTTTTGAAGTTGCTAGGCCTCATGGCATCCTGCATCTTCCTTGTGCCAGAGGCTCGACTGAGAATGAGATCTCTTCAGTGGGCACTAAGAACTCAGTGGTCACAATTCTCAGGAAGAATGACAGATCTCCTTCAGGTTCCAGACAAGGTGGCTCGAGACCTTCAGTGGTGGGCCTGCCAGGAGAACATCTTGAAAGGAGAACTATTTTGGCAACCATGGCCGGAGATAACAGTAGTCACAGATGCCTCACTTACGGGGTGGGGAGCCCATGCCAACGACTTGACCATCAGCGGTCATTGGTCTCCATCGGAGTCCAGACTACATATCAACCTGTTAGAGCTGAGAGCAATCAGACTAGCGATGAAGGCTTTTCTGCCAGCTGTACAGGGGAAAAATGTCCTGATAATGATGGACAACACAGTGGCCATGCACTACCTCAACAAAAGAGGAGGTGTAGGATCACTGCCACTGTGCAGAGAGGCAATGCAGCTCTGGTTTTGGGCAATTCAAGAAGGAATCTCTCTATGGGCAGTTCACCTAGCCGGAGAGAAGAACTTGACGGCGGACGCTGTGAGCAGGCAGGGCACAGTCTCCCACGAGTGGGAACTTGCTCAGGAAGTCCTTCAGGAGATCTTCGCCCTTTGGGGAACCCCTCAAGTGGATCTGTTCGCCACCAGTACCAACAGGAAGTGCGATCTGTTTTGTTCAAGGGAATTTCCCCCGAGAGGCGCTCTAGGGGACGCGTTTGTAGTGGACTGGGAGTTTCCACTCCTGTACGCGTTTCCACCAGTCCCTGTCATTCCTCAAATGATCAAGAGGTTGAGAAGATTCCGGAGGACCATGATCCTAATTGCCCCAGACTGGGCCAGGAGAACGTGGACATGTCCATCTGGCCTCCAATTCGCCTTCCACTCAAGGAGAATCTTCTCTCACAGAAGGGAGGTCAGGTTCTCCATCCAGACATCAGAACCCTCAACCTTCACGCTTGGCTTCTGAAAGGTTGAGATACAAGGATTGGGAACTCCCTGATGACGTCATGGAGGTGTTGCTTTCGGCCAGAAGGCCAGCAACAAAGTCTTTATACCGCTGCCATTGGAAGAAATTTTGCAGCTGGTGTAGAGAAGAGAATATCGACCCCTTTTCATGTGGTACAACAACAGTGTTATCCTTTCTACTCTATTTGGCAAATTCAGGCCTTCAAGTTGGCATTATCAAGGGCTATCTCGCAGCGCTATCGATCTTCAAGCGCACTGCAGAGGAGCCATCGTTTTTCAAATTACCCTTAGTAATACAATTTCTAAAGGGATTAATTAATGTCTATCCTCCAAGACCATTCCAAGTTCCCTTATGGGACTTAAATTTAGTCTTAAATTTCCTGATGGGTACTCCTTTCGAACCACTCCACTCTTGTTCGCTAAGATTTCTCACCCTTAAAACTGTCTTATTAGTGGCACTAACATCTGCTAGAAGGGTGAGCGAATTACAAGCCCTATCTTGTAAACCCCTTCGTACAATTTTTCATAAAGACAAAGTTGTCCTACAGGTGAAGCCTAATTTCCTCCCAAATTTGGTTTCTGAATTCCACATCACTCAGAAAATTACCTTAACTTCATTCTATCCTCCTCCCCATCCGGGGAAAGAGGAAGAAAGGCTAGACAGGCTGTACCCAAGGCGGGCTTTAAGCTTTTACATTAGCAGACTTGCTAGGATTAGGCAAGCAGACCAACTGTTCGTAGGTTACTCAGGGCACAAATTGGGACTACCGATAACAAAACAGACCATTTCCAGATGGATTATTTTGGCCATTCTGGAATGTTACAAACTAGCAGGGAAAGAGCCTCCTCAAAATCTTAGGGCTCATTCAACCAGGGGTATCGCAGCCTCTTCGGCCCTCCAAAGATGGGTTCCGGTTCGAGACATATGTGTGGCTGCCACATGGTCGTCCGCACATATCTTCACAAGATTTTACAACCTGGATTCCTCCTCTAGTCAAGAGACTAGGTTTGGCAAAGCCGTATTACATTCTGTACATTCCTAAAGGGAAACATGGCGTTTTTACTCCCACCTCCAATTACACACCATTGCTATGGGAGTCTATCAAAGATAAGAAATATGTCGGAGGACACAATCCCTTCATAGAACAAGTTACTTCTTACCTGGTAACGTACTTTCGATGGGATGTTCCTCCGACATATTCCTTATCGCCCCTCCCATCCATCCCCGCAGTAAAACTTCCCTTGTGGTTGCAGCTTACGCTCCTTCAAGGTCAATAACCAATTCATGCAGGACTTATCTTATGCTACAAAACAGAACTGAGCAACGGACGGTGCGCGTGGCTAATTATGGGCATGGTGATGTCGGTGCCAATACGGTGGCTGTCTAGGGACACCAACTCGATAGACGTCGATGCGCAGCGCCCTCTACTGAGAATTTTCTTTTCCGAGGCCAGCAAGCTGGAGATGAAATATCAAAGATAACGAATACGTCGGAGGAACATCCCATCGAAAGAACGTTACCAGGTAAGAAGTAACTTGTTCTTCTAGCATATCAAGCTATTCGCCATGATGGGTATGACTAATATTTCAAAGGGTTCTTTATTGTATTGCTTGCTTTAACTGTCACAGATTTGCAAGGTGACTGGCGGTCTTTCAGTTGGAAATTCACCATCATGCATAAAAGGCTATGCTGCTGATGACAAAGAAACATGTTGTACAGTTAATTCCAGCACTGGCAGCAGAGCAAGGGACGCAGCCTGTGTGTCTCAGGGGGGCTATGACTCGGGGAAACGGGCAGTGCTTGATGAGCCGAGCAGATAGTACATTTGCCTCGGAAGAAACAAAATAAACCCAGAAGCGTGCTCCTGATGCTTTGAACTGTAAGCCCCACCCCTCAGCTAACATTTGTGGGCAGAAGGGGAGGGGGGGCTTCATCCTGGTCAGCTCAATGACGTTGCACTCCTGGTTCAAGCTGATGATGTGAAGTGTAGTGTAATT
This sequence comes from Ambystoma mexicanum, assembly GCF_040938575.1. NCBI lineage: Eukaryota > Metazoa > Chordata > Amphibia > Caudata > Ambystomatidae > Ambystoma > Ambystoma mexicanum. Next base: position 1,382,241,910 of record NC_090929.1, on the reverse strand, counting down.
AATTAAGCTTTAGCTTGCTTGCAGTGAAACTTTTCAGCATAGGAACAGGTAAGTAACATCAAACTGAGTACATGTAATGTTCATGAGGCTGTTGGTAGGGTGATGCAGGACCTGGGTTTCCTGGGCTGCTCAGGTGGTTCTAAGGCAGTCTTTATTCCCTTATAAGGAGGAGCATCGGGAGCGCGACCTGCTCCGTGGCGTTGGCGCCTTCAACTGCTTGTTTGCTTTTTCGTTTGGCTGTGCGCACCCTCGTGAAAAGTCTCGCAAGACTACGGCGGTGCAGCGTCTCGCAAGCTCCCTACAGGAAGCTCAAATCTTGCGCAGGAGTAGTGCTGTGGAGCGTCTGCCCTGTTCCACGGTCCACTCTATTCTTCCGCGATGAGCGCCAAGCCGCACCATCCTCATTACAGTCTCGTGTGATCACGCGCGGGCCATGATCTCGCGAGCCCGCATCTCCACACACCCCTTTGAAGCTTGCTTGTAAGTCTTGCCCATCAGAAACTCCATCATCATGCCCGACCGCCTTTGCGTTCCCTCTTCCTTGCGTGATGACCCGGTTAGCTATGCCAAAATAATTGCATTCTTTCCTAATGAGTAGGCGTCATCCATGGACGAACTTCACATTTCCATCACTTTACCATCTAATAAGGTGGTAGTAGTACCTTTGGCTCATATTGACATTTCCAGCGATTAACTCTTAAACAACTGCCAGACGGATTCCTGTTCACCAGTAGCTCTTGATTCCGTCTCAGGCCCTGTATGTGTAACCCCTCGCTTACCTTGCTCATTAGCGCATTCTTCTGTTTTATTTTTCCAATCGCAAGAAGATATATCATTAATAAATGGTTGTAATTCTCAAACACTTCTTGGTGCTACAACATTATTAGCACTAAGCTTTGTTTTGAACTCGAGACTATACGATAACATCAATACCAGCATAAACGATTAAAAATAGTTCTTATTACGATGAGCTCTAACATTTCATTTTTGGAGGGCTTTATACTCACAAAGTTTGATGATCTTCATTCGTCTTAGGCCTTCAGTGGCCTGCCAAGACAACCTGTAGTCCCCTCTCTCACCTTTCGTGTGTCCCTCCTTTTCCCCATCTGTGAAATGTCGAACACCATAACAGAAGTGTAACCTGAGCAGCCAAGTAACGTGGAACAGGAGAGTGAGTCTAAAACACCTGACACTTTGAACTACAACTTTATTTTTTACCAGAGGCGAAAAAGGAAAGTACCTCATAAACCTCTTGTCATACAAAAGAAAAAACCTAAGAACATGAAATCCACTCGGACTAACAACAATTGTGGATCGAGGAAATTCCTCGAACATCCATTTTCCTGCAGCCAAGACTGTCATTTCCTGACCGAAAGAGGAAAAAAGGGGGAAATAAGGAGCCGAGTAAAAACTATGTGGATCCTTTGGTGAATCCTTCTGGAGAACATCAAACCAATGATGAGGTTTCTTTGGCTGACCCCATAGATACAAGTGGTGTTATGCATGACGAGATTTCTCTCTCGACATGCTCTAATGAGGAAGGTGCCCCCGACTTTGTTGTGGGTCCTTCTCCTGATGTTCCTTTAATGCATCTAGAGTCTTAACCGCTCGCTATATAATCTTCCACTGTCAACGTTGGCCAGTAAGGCCCCCACTGTTAGTATCGGTAGGACCAGCCATTTAAAAGACCATCCCATTTACTGTAAGTCAGTTTTCTCCACCTTGGAGCAAAGATCATCAGCGACCTTGGTCACTACAAAGAAAGTTGCCATTCAAGAGAAACCACGTTGTCTTATCCCTCCTGATCAATCTGTACTGGAACCCTAGGCATATATCCCAAGAAATCTTTTTTTGACATTATTGATGAAATCCTCGATAAATAGCAGGCCACACGCAACTTAAACAGTGTTTTGATTTGCTGTGATTTTAACTCTACCTGCCTTGACCCTAATGAGGCCCCTTTAGTACTGTTTAAGGGCAGGTCTGAGGCCTTTGATGAATCTAGCGAAAACATCACTAAAACCCCAGGTATGTTCTTCCTCATGTGGCCAGGGGAAGGCAGCCTCTGCCCGAGCCTGACCCAGGGGGTGATATTATGAGGGAGGATCACGTGGGAGGAGACTTATATCAGGAGGAAGTGGTGCCACTTTTAACTCATGATTACTCTGTTCTTCCTTGAACATTGATTGCATATTGTGAAGTACAGCCAAACAATACAACTGATATTCACATACCATCTCCAGGCTCTGATTACATTCAGTTCACAAAGCAGTCAGAACTAAATGAATGTGAAAGAGCCAAAACTCAAATGGACTTCAGGATCCATAATGCCTGTGGTACTGGGACGAGGAAGAGGGACCAAGAGTTAGTAAAAATCAGACGCTGCTGCGTTAAAAGCCACATACCAAACTCTCTGCAGCAAAGCCCCCGCAGGCCAAGGTTGCAGTGTTGTGCGTCGCAGGTCTGCAGAGCATGCTTCCCGAATGTACGTCTCGTTCTACACTACGCTTGGCGCTGCTGCTTTAAAAGCCACGTACCAAACCCTCTGTTGCAAAGCCTGCGCAGGCCAAGGGCACGGCGTTGTGCACTGCACAATGAAGCCGCAGATATCGCCGGCTCCGTTCCTCGCCACGCAATCTCAGCCGAACCCCTCTGCCGTGGACTTGTAACGACCCCAAACAGACCCGAGGCCACAGCCGGAAACCCAAGAACCTCTGTGACACACTCATCACTCCAGCAGCATGGCAGCTGGAGCCCTCAAAGTAATCTGCCACAACTGCACAACGATCTTCCACCCTTATCGCAATGAAGGTAAGCAGAGGTACCAGAGCCTCTTTTTGCAATTTGTGACTGCCCGTTCCACCCTCTACCCCCCGGCGTTATCATACTCTACTGTGCGCTGTACATACCACTTCCTGTACTCTCCTATTTCCTCCCACTGCACTGCTCCTACCCCTCTCTGGCAGTAGTGAATCCGACACTCAAACGATTACCCTCACCCTCCCACCCCCCGCCAAGCATAGAACTAGATACGTCGAACACCAGCAAGAAAGTGACGCATCCCTACTCTGCAACCAAAGTCAGACCTGTCTAGACCAAAGACCTCCAGAAATCCAAAGCACGGAAAGTCCAACCTTCATCCAGCTATGCACTCCACCTGCTCCCCTCATAGCAATCCCTGACCGCCCGGAACGCATCACTGCTGACCCGAACATGGCTGCCACTGCGCCCACCCTCAGACTTACGAAAAAAAGAAACCGCTGACTCAGTCTGCGCCATGTCCTTCACCCCTAACAAGCAGTTATCCCATCAGCGCAAGCTTGCAAACACGCCAGATTTGGGTGACACATGCCCAGGGTGCTATGCTAAATGTTAATATTCCTGCTGCGCCAAATGCCGTCATTCCTACCGCCCAAAGTGCCATGCAAAATGCTGATACTCCTACCGCCCAGTGTGATTTGCCAAATGCTTTTACTAATATCGCCCAGTATGCTATGCAAAATGCTGCTACTCCTCTAGCCCAAAATGCTATGCCAAAGGCTGTTAGTCCTATAACCCAGTGTGCTATACCAAATGTTATTTCTAGCGCCCATTCTGCTATGCCAAATGTTGTTACTCCTACAGCCCAGTGTCAAAATGTTGTTACTCCTACAACCCATAGGCCAATTGCCTCTGCCTCACCTACATCCACAGCCCAAGCCTTTATACACTCCACCACACCCAAGCACATGCACCAGAGTCCTGCCATGCCACCCCTTAATTATGCCCTCATCAATGCCCGCTCCCTCCCAGCCCATGCCCTGGACATCAATGACCTGCTCACCTCCCACAACCTGGATGCCCTAGCTCTTTCTGAAACCTGGCTCCAGGAGGCCTCTGGCCCTGCACTATCGCTAGCTCTCCCCATTGGCTACACTATCTATTGACAGGACCGCCCCAAAGCCAGAAGTGGAGGGGTAGCTCTCATAGCCAAGGAGACCCTCCCCTTCCGCAAAATCATCTTCCTAGAAGATAATGAGGGCATTTTATCTCTGAAGCCAGCCATATCGCTCACCTGCACCATCACATCATCTACCGGCCCCATGACCCGTATCCAGCTTCCAGGAAAACATCCTCCATTTCTTTAATGACAATCTTAAGGACTCCTCCAAAATCATCTTGTTAGGTGACTTGAACCTAGGCCTCAATGACCCTAAAGACTTGCAAGCCAAAACCCTCACCGAAGCTCTAGATACTCTAGGATTCACACATCGCATCATAAGCCCCACGCATAACAAAGGCCGCACTCTGGACTGGATAGCGGACCTCAACTGTCAGTCATCCATCACATCCAACTCCCCATGCCCATGGTCAGACCACCATACCATCCACTTCTCCACCCCTTATCCCAAGAAACACAAGCCCGCTACCACCTCACTACTACCAGCACTAGCATGCAGCTCAAGAAAGCTGACAAAAGACAACCTCACCCCCTTCCTAGACATTCTGGAATTCAAACCGCCATTCTCCAAGGATCCTAACACACTCGCAGTCCTATACATCACCATGCTGAAACATGCTATCTATGCCATTGCACCCCTCATAGCAAGGAAAGCGAAACCCATCAGGCACGCCAACCTTGGTACACACCTCAGCTACTCGAACTACGTAACAAAAAGCAAACAGCCCAGTCTGGTTGGATAAAAAAGAAGCACTGACTTCACTAAAAGGGAATTCTCCAAAGCATCCAGAGTCTACAAACAAGCAATCATGTTGGCCAAATCCTCCTCCTTCAATACTAGAATCACAAATGCCAAATCAGACGTCTGGGACATTTTCTCTATATTCAGGAAACTTGAGACCCCAGTCTTCGCCCCTCAATATATCATTAAAGACGAAACATGGTGCACCAACATTCAACATTCAAACCGCCATGAGGAGCAAAATAGACTTGCTCAATAATAAAACACGCACTAGCAAAAATAGACTGGGTTCAGCCCACCTCACAACAGCAGCCCCTGCCTCCAACACCCCCCCCCTCAAATATACCTCCTTTCTCCTTCAAGGTCATGTCAGAATTAGAAGTCCATTCCATTCTAAAAAATATCAAACCCTCGAAATGCAAAAGCGATGTATGCCCTGCCACAATCATTGACGAATGTGCTGACATCCTAGCCCCCTTCCTCACGTCCTTCATCAATTTCTCCTTCGCCTCTCGACTGGTCCCATCATGTCGCAAAGAAGTCTGGGTACTCGCACTCCTAAAGAAACCCTCTCTAGACCCCTCAGCTCCCAACAACTACAGGCTCATCACGACAGTCCCTTCTCTCCTAGAAATCCTGAACAGAGCAGCCTGTCTTCAAATTCAACACTTCCTAGAAGAAAACCACATAATAGACCTACGCCAATCATGATTCCGACCCGGCCATGGCACCTAATCAGCACTACTAGATCTAAAAAATCAGATGAACGAAATTTGGGACAATGGCAAACCATCCTTTCTCCCCCTCCTCGACTTATCTGCAGCCTTCGACCTAGTGGACCATAAAATACTCTGCCACCACCTTACCACATCAGCCCACTTCTCGCATGAGGGAACAACCTGCATCACCTCATTCCTAGAGGGCAGAAACATGAGATTGTTTGCTGAAAACGCCAGCGCTCCCCCTCCTCCAGTCTATGCGGAGTCCCATAGTACTCCTGCATCCTGCCCACGTTGTACAACATCTGCACCAGACCACTCTTTAATATCCTAGACTCCAGCGGTATAACCTATACCAACTATGCTGATGACACCCAAGTCGTCCTCTCCCTAAAAGGTATCTACAAAGAAGACTCGAAGGCACTCAACACAGCCTATTCCATCATCCAGACCTGGATGGCGGCAAACAGCCTATGCCTCAACGGGGACAAGATAGGCCCCACAGTGACACTAAAAAACTCACCAATCAATACTCCACATTTCTGATCGAGAACATACAAATCCCTGTCTCTCCCGCTGTCAAGACTTTAGGAGTATACCTAGACGCCACCTTCTCTAAGTCCCGACAAGTCAGCGCCATCGCCTCATCTGCAGCATACTCCACCAAACTACTGAATGCAGCAAAGCCGTTCCTCTCGACAGCAAGTTGCCTCACCATAGCTAGAGCTGTCATAGGCTCTAGGCTAGATTCCTGCAATGCCCTATTCACTGGCACCTCCTCAAAACCTCCAAAAACGCCAAGTCATCCAAAATAATGCACTCTGGGCAGCTCTCAGCATCACGACAGCAAGAAGAGAATTCCACTGACTACCCATCAGAGAAAGAGTCCTGTTCAAAACATTTGCCATTACTCACAAGTGCCTTGCTAACTCGGCCCCGCTTTATTTCTCCCAGAAAATAAATTGAGTCCACTCCTCCAGGCCCACCAGAGCACCATATACCGACAGATTATTGTTACCGAAGTCACACGCACCAAAGCAGGTGGAGCTAGCTTCCCTTTTATAGCGACCAAACATTGGATCTCACTGCCCCATCACTCAGAGCTGAACCCACCCATGGAGCCTTCCACAAAGCACTCAAAACATGACTATTCAAATAAGACCAATACATATTTTGTACTATCTCATGCCAACGATAACTGCATGTATATGCCTTGTATCATATGCCTAGGTTTCCTGTATTCGCCATGTATGATATGTCTAAGATTCCTGTAACAGCGCCACGATGCTCCTGTGCTGCTGCGCGCTTTATAAATTAATTAAATAAAATAAAGTGCTATTGAAACCAATGTGTGGTTCAGTTGTTGTGAAGCAAGGCACTTACGCACGACATTTAAATGCCAGAATGAGCTATCGCAAGTGGAAGGAGTAGAAGAGGCAGAAGCAGTCAGAAGAGAGGCTGCTGAAGCAGAAGAAAGAACCCCTGCACAAGCTGATGCAGACAGAAAAGGCATGCAGTTTTGCAGAGTACACGTAGCAGGAAGCAGAGTCGTGGACGTCATCGGGGAGAGAAACCCAGCTGAGTGGGAGATGTTCTTTCAACCTGATGTGAGCTGTTCAGGTGTGTGGGAAGACGCAGAGATTCAACTGGGCCTGTGGCGCTCCAGAGAAGAGCTGTGCAGACAGCTGAAGCTATGCAGGAGCTGTCAACGGTATGGACAGACCGCGGAAGGCCTGGCAAAGTAGCCAGTAAGGCAGAGACGCCAAAGGAAAACGGTGAGTTGGCTTGAAGTAAAAGGTAATCCCGGGGCACTCGGAGAACATTTTGCAGTAGCAAAGAGTAGTAAAGAGGCAACAAGGGGGCAATTCTCCTTTTATGAGACATAGACTTGGGGAAACCTCTTACCCGCATTGCCAGCAGTCAAGAGACTATAAAGACAGGCAGCCACTGTCAAACTCTCCTCACAAGGGATACTGGTAAATTCTTACAAATCCCACTAGACCTGCTGGACGATTTCCTTAGTTTATATACTCGACGTAAGAGGTGACTGGCAACAAAATATTTACCAGTATTTTTTGTAAAATGGTGCATGTCACCATACTGAAACCAAAAACGTGATGGGTGGAATGTTTTGAAGGAATCTGAACCACTGGCATTGCTCTGAACAACCTTCCCCACCACCGATTTTTGGCCCGTCTGCCCCATTGCAAAAGAGATCCAGCCATATGCAAATCAGCCAGGTACTGCCATTGGTTCAGATTCCTTCAAAACCTTCCACCCATCACTTTTGTTGTTATAGTTTGTCTCGCAATGTGAGAGGGTATGCCCAGACGTGGGTACCTTGCTCGCTGCACCATAGGGAACCAAGCTGCACCTCACTGAGGAGGCCCAGCAAGCCTGAAACATGTCTGGGGTTGCTTGTGTTGCCGTGCAGAGGAGACCTGACTTAGCAGTTTGGGCTGGGCTGCTCCCATTTGTGGCAGTACCTGACTGATTTGCATATGGCAGGCCCCCTTTTGCAATGGCGCTGACGGGCTAAAAACCGGTGGTGTGGAAGGTTGCCCAGAGCAATGCCAGTGGTTCAGATTCATTCAAAACCTTCCACTCATCATTTTTGCTACAGCAGCAGCTACAGCATGTCGCCATAAGCACACTTCATATTTGCTGCAATGCTGTTAAGCATGCACACTGAAACCTGCAGTTGCCATTTACGTTTATAACACCCCTATACTCGCCAGCTAGGTTGCGTATCATGCAAATGGTACTCCACCTTCATAAAAAACTACTTGCCAATGCTAGTGGGCTAGTAGATTGTGTGAGCTCTGCACTAACAGAAAAGACCAGTTGTAGTGTAGTAATAGGAGTTTTTCTTCCTGGCAGGCGAGTAAAACATGAAAGAATCAGTTGTTTTGAAGAGGTGTGGTTGTGGCAATAATGTGTTGTGGAATGAAACTGTTAACTTTATGATACTGCATGTCTTATCCTGATGAAGGTATTCCATTGGAAGAATATTGTGGTATCCTTATATCTGCTTTATATCTTGGGGAGAACCGTTTGTGGAGGAAACAGTAGCTTTGATTTTGAACAAGTGTTTTGTGAAACAGACTTTTACTTTGCCAAGCTGAAGGATATATTGAATGGAAAAGGCATTTTGTGTTGAACTGAATAAAACTTAGTTGAATCAAAATCTTTGCAAAGGACTTTCTGAATTGAAGGCAACTAAACTCTGATCACAAGGAGTACGTTGGGGGAATTATGAGTTTGAACTTTTGCATTGTTTTGTTGAACTGGAATCATATATATTTACCCGGTACACTTTGGTTATATGTATTAGTGCGAGGGTCAGATACATTTGGACAATAGGTCATCTTTCTTTAGTTTTAGTTTGCTAGGGAAGACCATTCTCATTAGGATAGGGACAGATAGGTGTTTATCTCACCCCCTTTTAATTTTTATGAAATGGCAAACATTGAGAAAACTATACCTTTGTGTCCGTCTCACATTTCTGACCCCTCACAACGCCCTAAATCGGGCAAACTCATGTATGGCTCTAATGGAACTCTGGGGTTTCCTGATACATGATGAAAATATCATTGGTGACATCCCTGCCCGATACACCTGGTCTTGGGGGACTTATAGGGCGATACTGGATTACATTTTTGCATCAAACTACATTTTCCAAAGGTACGCCAATTTCAAAATTTGTAATACTGGTATTAGCAATCACATGGCTTTACACATGGAATGAGTAATTCCAGGTCAGGACCACATTAAAAGATTGTGTTCGTGACCTGGACATTAATTCAGGGAGTAACAGACTAAAATGGAATGTTAGAACTACTATCAAGTTTAACGCGCATTTGGAAAATGTATTTGGAGGCGCTTCCACTGATGAATGGGATCTTTTTTTTCTGTTTATAAGTATACAGGCGTTTTGGCCCAACTGCATAAGTCAACCCACTTGGTACTGTGGTGGGTCGCAAGAAGGAGTCTGACTTTTTGAGGACATTCTTTTTTGTCATTTTCATCCATATACAATACAAGACGACATTCCACCCCCACTCCCCGCAGTCACCCAAGGTAGTTCTTCCTTCTTTGTAGTCCCATGTCCTTTAGTGAGTTCATAGAATATCCAACAGTCTGATCTTGTGGGGGCACCATTGTAGCATAAATTCACTCTGTAAGTATGACAGTACAGTACCCCACTCCTGTGTAAATGCATCCTGGGCACCCTGAATCGTGTATGTCACCCATTCCAATGCGACAAAAGACCATACTTTCCGAAGCCAATCTTGGTACGTTGGGATTTGTCGTTGTTTCCACATTTGAGCTATGACCAACCATGCTGCTATTAGAAGAGCCATAAAGCCCCTTTTTGGGTTTTTTGAATATGCTATAAGGGAGGGGTCCCAAAGATCACATAGCAAGACTTCTTTGTTTAATTTTTCAATCCACTGGAACATCCCTCCCATATGTAATTTCACTTCCTCCCAAAAAGGTTGCAGTACCGGGCAATCCCACCAAATATGTGCCCAATCTCCTACAGTCTGACAACCTCTCCAGCACTGATCTGACACTGATGGGTATATTGTGTGCAACCTCTGTGGGCTATAATGCCATTGGAGTATAACTTTACACCACATTTCCCTTAACTGCACCGAGCGTGTTAGTCTGGGGACTGTCGCCCACAGATGAACCCAGTGTTCTGCTGATATTGTATACCCTAATGTTTTTCCCCATTTCCTCCTATATTTCCACTGAATTTGGGGAGCCTGCTCGTTGAAAAAACCATATAGTGTAGAAACGAATATCTTCGATCCCGAATGTGTCACAATGTACATTTCGATTGGCGTCAGCTGTTGCGTGGCAGCAACTTTCATGCGCAGGTCCATTAAACAATGCTTTAATTGGTTTTATTTGAACCTATCCCTTTCCTGCACCCTAAATCCCCTCCTACACTCCTCGAACGTATGTAAGGTCTGACCTTGAAACATGTCCCGGATCTTCTGACATCCTGCCCCCTTCCAGACTGTAAATGCTCCTTTTCCAATAACCGGTGCAAAATCCGGGTTCCCAAACAATGGAAAAAAAGGCGAAGGCAGTACTGTGAGGGCCCCCCCGTCTCACTGCTCAATCCCAAACTTCCACACCCACTATTTCACTAACCCGAACATTAGGATCTCTATTCTATGCTTCTTATTTAGCCATACAAGGCCCGAAAGAGGCGATCCCGCGACAGCCATGTCCTGCCTGGCCCATATATTCTGATGATTATCAGTAAACCATTCCTTCAGCACCTGTATTTGTGCCTCTTCATAATACCTGAGGAAATGGGGAAGTGCCATGCCTCCCCTCTTCCTTGAAGCCGTCAAGGTTGACATTGCTACCCTGGTGGGTTTATTTTGCCAAATATATGAGAGAAGCTAAAGAATGTCCTTAGCACCCGGATTGGTAGCGCATGAAAATAATATAGGAGCCTTGGTAATATTACCATTTTTATTGTCGTCATCCTACCGACCCAGGAAATCGCAAGAGGATTCCATTTCCTTAAGTCTGCTTTAACCTTACTGAGTAGCGGAATATGATCTACCCCCCCCACCCCCCGTATAATTGCCCTATTGTACTTGTGAGGGTTATACACAGATATAAAATTCCTTTTTTCAGCCATCTTTAAATGTGTTTGGGAGCTCAGGCTATGAAGCTTGTCTGGGTGGGTCGATAAGTTCAAAATCTTTGACTTCAGGCTATTAACTTTTAATCCCGACACTGCCCCAAACCCCTCTAATTCTTCCACCAAAGCCGGCACACACTTACCCGGGTCAGATATCGCAATCAGCATATCGTCAACAAGTGCTGTCGCCTTATGTTCTCCTCCCGCCATTTCAATACCCCTCATCTGATCACTGCCTCGGATCTTTGCTAATAGAGGTTCTAAATATATCAGGTACAGCAAGAGGGACAGAGGACATCCTTGCTTGGTCCCTCATCCGATTTTTATTGTATCTGAGAGAGCCCCATTCACGGGCAGTTGAATCGTAGGGACCTGTAAATACTCCGTACCCAACCCCATGCGTTGCATTGTATCAAATGCTTTCTCAGCATCTGGGAGACCAACAGGGCCGGCTTCTGTGTTTTTGGGTCATTTTCTCTATCAGATGGCAGATTCTGTGTGTGTTATTATGTGTCTGCCTCATCGGTATAAACCATGACTGGTCCTGGTATACTAATTTTGGCAACAACAGGGACAGTCTACCTGCCAATATCTTAGTGTATAGTTTAGCATCACGGTTAATGAACGCTATTGGTCTATATGAGCACGGCAACAAGGGGTCTTTACCCTGCTTAGGAAATACCACCATTTTCGCTTCATTCATAGATGGTGTAATAGAACCCTTTGACTTTAACGTGTTGAATAATCTTTTTGCTTTGGGGCTAAGATGTCGTGATATCGCTTATAGAAACATGCCGGGTACCCATCCAGACCCAGAGCCTTGTTCTTTGTCAACTATTTAATTGCCAATTCTATCTCTTACACCTGTATGTCCTTACCTAGGGATTCCCTTTCCGCCCCAGAAATTTGTGAGCGCTGTAACTCTTCCTGTTGATCGTTTAAGGGGTTATCTGTAGTGTACAAAGACTGATGGTATTCCTGGAATATTGCCCTGATAGCTTTGTTCGTTGTCTGCACCTCCCCTATTTTGTTTTGAAGTCTCATAATCGTTCGGATTCACCCTTTGTCCTTTAATTGTTTGGCCAACAGCTGGTCCGCTCTATTGGCCTTTACGTAATACCATTGCTTTGTATATAGTGAAGCCTTTTCAGCCTACTTGCATTGTTTCCAACTGCCCTTGGACATGCTTCAGAGCCCTATGGAGTTTTTCTTCTGGCCCTTATCCGATTCCCCTTGAATATCTCTTAATTTCCCCTCAAGTTCTGTCTCCCACATTCACCTTAGTTTACGTTTTGCTGCTTTCATGGCTTTTAATTGGCCCCTCAGCACTGCCTTAAATGCATCCCAAACCATTTCTGGGGTTATATCTGGGGTCTCGTTCTCAGTAAAATACGGTTCTATCTTGTCTCTCATTGATTCAGCCATAATCTGATCCTGGAATATTTCTGACAGGAATTTCCACTTCTGTGCACCCCTCCGAATCTTCCCCATTGATAATGAAATTGACAACGGAGCATGATCCAACAAGGATATGGATCCTAGCTCCATATGGATTACTCTCCCTACAATCGTGTGGGAACCCAAACATAATCTATTATAGAGAGGGATGAGTGCATCTGTGAGTTATATGTGTGTCACTGGTCTTGTCCCTTCATTGCTTCATTGTTCACCACACATCATGTAGGGCCAGCATAATCATCTTTTTTTTTTTTTAAAACTCTTTTTTTATTAGTGGTCACGTATAGGCTGTCACACCACAGCACATCTGTTCAACTGTTACATCAGGAGTAAAGTATCCGTTACATTTCACATAACAATATTATGAAGACAAGTCAGCATCAGTAATCATATTACATAGATAGGATCTGAACGGGCCCCAAATGTCCTTGGGTCTGCATACCGAGGGTCGGGTTGAAACAAACTGTTCCTCTGACTCGTTGACATGTGTCAGTTCTTGTAGAAATTGGTTCAGGGTAGGCGGGAGAGAACTTTTCCATTTCTGTAAAATACATTTTTTGGCAATAGCGCACAAAATGTTAAATAACCTTCTAATTTTCTCTGATTGCTTGCCAATGTCCCCAAACAAGTATTTCTGAGGAGTCAAATCGGGGGGCACCTCAGTGATTTCTTCCAGCAGCTCAGCCACCGCCCTCCAGAATCCCCTCAGTGCCGGGCAGTCCCAGTACATGTGAAAGGATCCAGCCTGGGGAGCATTACATTTAGGACAGGCGTCAGAGGGATCCAGTGCAAACCTTGCGATTTTGCCCGGTGTATAATGTAGCCTGTTCAGGATTTTAAATTGAATCACCCTTAGACCAGCATTAAGCGAAACCTTCTTGGATAACGCACAATAGCTGGCCCATTTCTTTTCTTCAATGGTCCCCTGTAAATCTGCTTCCCACTGCTCCTTTATCTGATTTAATGTGGGGTATCAGCTTGAACAGCTGTGTATAACCTAGAAATCCCCAGGCCATTTTTAGATGTTACTAACTGCACACATGGATGGGGTGGGGGTTCATCCGGGAAGAGAGGCCACCTCTTCTGGAATGCAGACCTCATACAGTAATATTGCAATGTTTTCAGGGGACCACCCCCCAGTGCCCTCAGCAAGAGACCCCGGTCCACAAAAACACCACAAACATGTCACCCAGCTTCATTTCCCCGTTAGGGTCCCAGGACTCCTCTATGTTAGCATCATGCGTGGGGGGGGTATACCCGGAAAGTCCCAAAGCGGTACCTCTGGATTATAGGGGACCTCCACTCCCAGCCTCTTGAATATAGCCATCCATGCCCTGACTGTACAGCTAACCGGATTGTATGCACACGTGTCTTTATACTTTGGATCGAAAATAACTGATTATATATTCGTGGGATGTGTGGTGTGTTCCTCTATCCATGCATGGGGTGTATTGTTCTCGTCATTATACCAATATTTCGCAAATTGGGCTTGGGAGACGTAATAATAAAGCTCGAAATCGGGGGCCGCTATCCCTCCAGAGGAATAGGGCTCTGTCATTTTCTCCCAGCTAATCCTAGCAGTCTTACCGTTCCAGAGAAATGTTACCACCATGGATCTAAGCTTGGAGAAGAAGGCCGTGCCCGGCCATATAGGAATATTGACAAATAGGTATAAAAGTCTAGGGAGGACCACCATTTTAAGAATGGCAACACGGCCGGCTAAGGAAATTGGGAGCCGCCCCCAAATCTGAAGCTTGGAGCCTAATGCCTGTAGGGAGCCCTCATGGTTGTCTGCATAGAGTGTGAGCTTGTCCCTGGAGACCAGTATTCCCAGGTATCTAATGTGGTCTGCGGACCACTTGAGTCCCCCTGTGTCTGTAGGGCATTGGGTGGCAGGTGTTAGAGGGAATATTTCCGATTTCGACATATTTATAGTATACCCGGAATAATCTGCAAATCCCTGGATCTCTGTCATGACGGGTGCTATATTTACCTCAGGCTCCCAGACATATAACAATGTGTCATCCGCGTAAAGCGAAATTAGTTGGGTGGAGCCCTTCATAGTGATCCCTTTGTCTGAGTGTCTAAGACGGACCGCGGCCGCCATAGGTTCAATGGTCAGTGCGAATAGTAGGGGCAAAAAAGGGCACCCCTGTCTGATCCCGCTCTCCAGGAGGAACAACTCGGAAATGGCTTTATTGGTCAGGACACGGGCTCCAGGTTCCGTATATAGGAGTTTTACATATCGTATAAAGGTGGGACCCGGAGTTTTACGTATCGTATAAAGGTGGGACCCACCCCAAGGAGTTTTACGTATTGTATAAAGGTGGGACCCACCCCAAACGCCTCAAGCACCGAAAGGAGATAGACCCATGATACCGAGTCAAACGCTTTTTCAGCGTCAAGGGATATGGCCACTGCGCTCCTCGCGGGGTCGATCTGTGCCATAATCCCAAAGAGTCGTCTGAGGTTTAGGGCTGTATATCGAGTAGGGACAAACCCATTCTGATCGGGGTGGACTACGGTCGGGACTGCCGGCAGAAGGCGATTCGCCAGGACCTTTGCAAAGATTTTAGCGTCCGTGTTGATGAGTGACAAGGGCCTGTAGTCCTGTGGTGGTCTCCTGGGCTTGTGGAGTACCACTATTATGGCCTCTCTCATAGTTGAGGGCAATCTGCCGGATTCGAGTGCCTCCTCCCACACTTGTAATAGTATCGGCACAAGTTCCTCACGGAACTCCTTGTAAAATTCAGCGCCCAACCCATCTGACCCCGGTGCCCTGCCTGTTGACAGATCCTTGATTGCTTCCCCGATCTCTTCCATCGTTACCGGCTGATCCATCGCCAGTCGCACCTCGTCAGGGAGCCTAGGGAGGGAGAGGGCTTCAAGATAGGTCTTAATTTCTGCGGATGTTTTCTTATCTTGGTTAGAGTATAGCCTCTTATAGAATTCCATAAATTCCCCATTAATGTCCTTATCCCCAAGGAGAACCCTCCCCTGTTGCGTGCGTATGCTTGTGATCTGTGTGGGTTGTTTATCGTGTTTAATTAGGTTGGAGAGCGCCCTGCCAGCCTTGTTGCCCTCCCCGTACCTGCGTGCCCGAATCGGGGCCGCCACATATCGGACCTCCCTCAATGCAAGCTTGTCAAATTCCTGGAGATGTGTGTGTATATCAGCTAGTACTTTCTTGTCTTGCGTATTTGAATATGTTTTCTCGAGTGCATCTAACTTCCCTTCAGCAGACGATAGTTCGGTCCTCACAGCCTTTAACATACCCGTAGTTCTAGACATCAACAGACCCCTCATCCAAACCTTGAATGATTCCCACACTATCGAGAGTCTGTCGACCGATCCAATATTATTGGACAGAAACTCCGAAATTTCAACATGGAGTGACTCCACTACCCCGGGGTCACATAACATTCCACCAGACATCCTCCACCTCCTGAAGGGACTCGGGGCGTTCCGGAATAGTAGTTCCAACAATACTGGGGAGTGATCTGAGAGGGTGCGGGGTAGGATTTCACATCGTTCAACCGAGGGCGTCATGGGCATGGAGACCAACCAGTAAACAATCCTGGACTCGGAATCATGTACCGAGGAATAAAACGTGTATCTTCTACTGCCCGGGTGAACCTCTCTCCACGCATCAACAAGTGAGAGCTGTGCAATGACATGTCTAAGATTCAGTGCTGTCCTGCTTGGGGGTCTCATCACCGTAGAGGATCTATCAAGAACCGGATCAATGGCCAAGTTGAAGTCCCCCCCCCCCCCACAAGACATCCGAAACATCCAGTGATATAACCATCTGATATATATCCAGGTAGAAGGCCGGGTCATCAATGTTGGGGCCGTATGTATTAACCAGGAGAAGCTGTTGGTTAGCCACCTCCCCCCAGACCATTACAAATCTCCCCTGGGGATCGACCTTGTGACCACCAACCCGAAACCCAAGGCCTGGGTGACTAAGGGTGAGAACCCCTCTGGACTGGGTCGAGTAGTCCGTGTGGTACCTCAGGGGACCCCACCCGGGCAGGATGTGAGAATTACCCGCCCCCACTGCATGGGTCTCCTGCAACATCAGTATTTGTGGATTATGCCTGGAGACGTAGTTGGATATCTTCCTAACCTTAACTGGATTGTTCAATCCCCTCACATTCCACGTCAGCAGCTTAACCTGTAGCCCACCCCGGGGACCCGAGATGTAACATTAGCCATTTTCAAATCTGACGAGTTCACAGTATTCGTGCCATACAGTCAGTGCCAGCCCAGCCGCGACCAAAACTTTACTTTTCAACCAACAGGCCGTCCCCTTCCACCCTCCCTTTAGAGGTAGCTCCGGAAGGCAGCCAAAATCCTCAACAAAATGCCACCGTAAGTCCATCCAACAACTGAACGTAACTTCCCCTTCACCCTGTCCCGCCCGCCCCCCCTCATCATCACCCCCAACTTGAAGATATAGCCATACAACTTATGGAACATTCCACGGGTGGCCATGTTGCTTCACATGGCCGCCGATCAGGTCCAACAGCTCCACCAACCAAAGTGCCTGGTGTACCTTAATCAGTTACTCATATGGGCCCCGGGCCAAAGCAGGGTCGACATGCAAGTGTTTCTCATTCCACGGGTCTGGGCCTGTTGTTTTGTGCTGGTCTGCCCCCTCTGGGAGGAAGGGGTATGGAAGTTTCAATATAATGCATGGCCTCCGCTGGGGACTCAAAGAAATGGGCCCTGCCCGCATGTTGAAGCCTCATTTTTTCCGGGAACATTAAAGCGTATGGGATCTGGCGCTCTTTTAGGAGCTTCTTAACTGGCTCATAGGACCTTCTGCTCGCTTGAACTCCAGCGGAGAAATCAGGATAAAAATGTATGCGACTTTCCTCATAGTAGAGGGTTCCCGCCTCTCTCGCTTTTCGTAGGATTGTGTCTCTGTCTCTATAGTTGAGGAGCCGAGCAATTATGGTGCGTGGTGGCGCGCCTGGTTTAGGTGCAGGGGCCAGCGTACGGTGTGCTCGTTCCACTAGAATTTGTTCAGAGAAGGCCTCCGCTCCGAACAGGGTTTTAAGCAGTGTCTCTAGGTTCTCGCACTTGCTCTGTAGCTTCTTCATGCTTTCCTTGATTTGGAAGATATCACGGCTGTGGTGCGAGATAGTGTCTTCATTTGTGCTGATACGGGTTTCAGTTTCCGTTATGCGTAGGCTTTCCTTCTCCACTCTAGCCTTTAAGGAGCTGATGGTAGAGACTATGTCATCCAGCTTTGTGTTTATTGAGCGAAACCCATTTTGGACTACAGCTGTTAGGTTGTCCAAATTCTCACTGGAATCAGCAGCAGGGTTCTCGGTGTCAGCTGCGTGGGCGTCGGTCGATGCGGCCTGACCCTGACCCCCCGTGTAGGCGTCCATGGGGCCCTTCCTCAGCTTCCCCGAGGTCTTGGAGCCCTTTGCCGGCCTCTGTGGTTCCCCCCATGATTAATGGCGTTCCAGGTGGTGCAGTATACTGTATCCCAAATATTCTACAGTTTCCAGTAGGGGTCTGGTTTCTCGCCAGGTGATTGCGGGTCCGATTTAGCTGCTACCCCGGCCGACCATGTGGCATCCCGCGGGGGCTCCCTCTCCGCCCAGCCTCGTCTCCTTACCGGTTGTCCGTGCGGGTATTACTACTGCAGAGTTCCTCAGGCTGCGTACTGCAATTTGCACCGGATGCCTCGCCCCGCACCGCCCTGTAGGGTTTGTAAGGAGTTCTCTGGGGCTGAGCAACTGCGACAACCACAACCGGGGCCGGGTCGGGCCTTGGGCAGGTACGGGCCGGAGAGTCGTCCACGCCGCAGCAGCCCAGAAGCTGTACCGTGTCACCAGAAGAGTGTCAGGGCAGAGCCGGGACTAAGCTCCTCCCCTTTTGGGCCCAGCCGTTTCAGCCGCTCTGTAGTAGACTGCTCTGGAGCTCGCCTCTGGATTCCTGTCACTCTGTATACCGGTCAATCTGAATCGTGCCGTATCTCTGGCGACCCCGGACCCCGAGCCTCAGGATTTCGTCTGGTCACCCACGGGCAGCCGGGCCAGCCCCCCAGCCCGTCCGAGCCGAAACAGGCAGCGCTGGACGGATAAACTAGCTCAGGATTTCTCGGTGGAGCGGGAGCTCTTAGATCAGGCGGCCATTTCCAACGTGCGCAACACCGCCCCCCATAATCATCTTTTTTTTAAAGTGCTTTGGATGGAGCCTTGGCTTGATGTACCGCACATGAACTCCTATCCAACTGGGGGACCCATGCCAAGTTAAAATTTCCTGCCAAGATTATGTCCCCTGTAGCAAAGTCTTCCAGCCTCGACATTACCCCTCTCAGGAAACCATCCTGACCGGTGTTGGGAGCATATATGGTTGCTAATGTATATTTATACGCATTTATACAGACCTTCAAAAAGAGAGACCTCCCATCCGGCTGAGCGTGACTCTGACACATACACCCCCATCCTCTCATGCATTGCAATGAGTACCCCGCTGTTTTGTCCTCCGCATTTGCCTGCTATAACTGCGAGAACCCCCTAATCTTCATGTTGCCTTTATCTTATTTCCTTATGTGGGTTTCCTGAAACATAACAATATCAGGCTTTTCTTCCTCAGAAGCCCTTCTACTGTCTTCCTCGTTACGGGGTGTTCAAGCCCAGTACATTAATGATAATAGTAATGTTTATTTGTAAAGCGCATATACACAAGGCAAGTGTTTCAAGGTGCTCAAGGGGGGAGGGAACAAGGGAGAAAAACAGCAGTCATTCAGAGCCCTTGAGTTTCTGAACGATAACCAGTCTGCCAGGCAGAGTAAGTGCATATAGTACAATGAATAGTGCAGATAACAACAAATAGATCTGATGACGATTCTGATGTTTTTCCAAGAGCATAGAAGTGCCACCATGCGGGAGCGGAGACGATCTTCAAGGCATGGTAAGTTCAGATCGTGCAAGTGCACAGATGGTACAGGAGAGGGGAGCAGGAGGAGAAGTGCAGAGGGGGGGATATCAGGATGCACCCAATTGGTCAGAAACGGGGTAAGTGCTGAGAGATGCCATTCTCAATGGATAGTTGACCGAGTGCAGTAGCATGAGGCAAGTGCAGGCCCTGAAGCAAGTGCTGGAGGACTGGTGAGGGTGCCAGGGACCTTTGAGACTCTGAGGTACTCGCGGTGGCCAGTCGGAATGCTGTGTTTTAAAGGAGGGAGATAGGGACTAGAGCGGAGGGAGAGGCTAGCAGGCTAGAGGGAGAGTGAAGGAAGAGGGGAAGAGGAATGTCTTAAGGAGTTTCAGGAACTTAAGGAGATCAGGCTCAAGACGGAGGGCAGCAGGGAAGCTATTCCAGAGGGATGCCCCTGCTGAGGATAAAGATCTCCATCCAAATCTCTGCTTAGAGAACCAGCTCACTCGCAGAAGGTTGGAGGTAGATGAGCGTAGGTCTCGGGAGGGACAGTATTTAGGAAGGCATCAGTGAATATAGATGGGTGCCAGGCCCCAGAAAGCCTTGTGGACAATGCAGGGGGTCTTGAACTTGATCCTTGCAGCCACAGGGAGTTAGTAGAGGGATTTTAGCGCCAGAGAGATGCGGTCCCTGGGCTTGAGGCGAAGGATAAGTCTTGCGGTTCTGTTCTGGATGAGTTGCAGAGGGCGCAGAGCAGCGTCAGGGAGGTTGAGAAAGAGGCTGTTGCAGTAGTCAAGTCTTGAGAGAACCAGGGCTCTGGAGACAATGAGTCTCTGGGGGAAGGTGAGAAAAGGGAGAGTACCTCTGAGGAGGTGCAGCTGATAATTGGACTTTTTAGAGATGTCCCAAATGTGAGTGGAGAAGGAGAGAGTGGAGTCGAAGATGACCCCAAGGTTTTTTGCCTCG
This sequence comes from Ambystoma mexicanum, assembly GCF_040938575.1. Lineage (NCBI taxonomy): Eukaryota > Metazoa > Chordata > Amphibia > Caudata > Ambystomatidae > Ambystoma > Ambystoma mexicanum. The sequence goes on along the minus strand of NC_090929.1, from coordinate 1,382,221,511 downwards.
CATGTGGGTGTGGGCGCAGGGCTAAGGGAGGCCGGCCATAGTGAGAGTGGGAAAGCGAGAGCAGGAGTCCCAATGCAAACAATCTCAGTCTTACTGGCATTGAGAAAGAGATTGTTTGCAGCACACCATCACTGAATTGCGGACAGACAGTCTGATAAGAGCAAAGGAAGAGGAGGGGGCTGAGGGTAGTCTGAAGGAGAGTTGCATGTCATCCGAATAGCGCTGAAAATTAGAGGCGAAACTGGCAATCTCACATGCCAGGGCAGCAATGTAGACATTGAAGAACCAGGGGGAAAGGTTGGAGCCCTGGGGGACTCCGCAGGTTGAAAGAGTGATAGTGGAGATGGGCGGTCAGACAGGAAAGAGGTTGACCACGCCAGAGCCTGACCAGTGATTCCTAGGGTGTCAGAGAGACGTGCGATCAGGAAGTTGTGGTTTACTGTGTCAAAGGCAGAGGAGAGGTCAAGAAGAATGAGGACAGAGGGGGTGTTGGTGTCAAGATTTGAGAGCAGGTCTTCACATGTGTTCAGAAGAGCAGGTTCCCTGCCTCTGGACAATCTAAAGCCAAACTGATGGTCGTGGAGGCAACCAGCAGATTCAGTGTTGGAGGGTGAGCTGAGAGATAGCCAGCTTCTCCAGGAGTTTGCCCAGGAAAGGGGTGATAGAGGTGAGGCGGTAGTTGCCGGAATGAAGGGATCAGCAGAGGGATTCTTAAGCAGTGGGTGCACAAGGGAGTGCTTAAGAGAAGTTGGGAAAACGCCAGTGGCAAAAGAGAGATTACAGAGATCAGCCAAAGTTGGAGCGAGAGAGTCAATGTGGTCCTTAATGGTTTTGAGGGGCAGGGGTCCACCTGTTTGGCAAGGCCTTCATAGACCGGACTTGTCTGGCGACCTCACCAGGTGTGATGGGAGTGAGAGAAGAGAGAAGTGGTGGAGGGGCCAAGGGAAGCTCCAAGGGTGTTGGTGTATAATTTGGTGGGGAGGTGAGAGAGGAAAGGATTTTTGCAGAGAAGTGTGAAGCCAGTGCCGAGCAAAGGTCCTGGGTCGGTGTGACAGAAGAGAGGAGGCTGCTGCAGGAATTGGCCAGTTCCTTACAGACTTTGAAAAGTTTGGCCGTGTTGTTTGATGCCGCAGAGATGCAGGCTTGAATAAAGACTGTTGGTGCGGATGCAGTGTCGATATTTGTTAGGCAGAAACCTGTGCAGTTCCCTTAGGGAACACTGCAAAAGATTTAAGACTACAGGTGTTAGCAGTAAACCCACTTGGTAGCAGTCTGCACCACCCAAATTTACCTGGTAGCTGTGGCTGAGCAGTCAGACTTCCCTCAAGAAGAGTTAGACAGTATGCAAAGTATACACAATAGGCACCCAGATACAATAATACAAGCAAACACTGACCAGAGCTTTGGTATCAAAGTATATAATTATTTATTTAAAAACACGGTTTGAAACACTCCAGCACTCTTGTTGTAAAATATTCTAAACAAAGTTACTATTGTAATATATACACCCCTTTTCCCTTATCAGATAACTCACAGTAAAACACCACTTATTTTCATACAGAGGTGAGCGCTTAACTAGATGGCACTCCAATAAGTTTGTGAGAAAGGTAGGGAAAAAGACAGAATATGGAAAGGTACACCACTCTAGGATTCAGGAACACTGTTAGCAAGGCAGAAGAGCAAAAAGTCACTGGTGAGCCAAAGTCCAAAGGCTGGGCCCACTCTTAGAGAGCAGAGCACAAATGCGCCCAAGATCACACAGTTACACTAGGCTTTGAAAGTCTTGCAGAGGGTTCAAAAAGAGTTTAGAGAGGCTTAGGAAAGTTTAGCCAGGGTGTCCCAGGCTAACCCAGGTTCGAAAGCCGGGGACTAAATCTACCCCGTACAGTCGGTAGCAAGGGAAGCCAGGCGGGACACAGTACCTTAAGTGGAAAGGATCCTCCAGCGGTGGCAGTTGTTCCTGGTAGTGGGTGCAAGTTAAGTCGACGTCCAGGGGAAGAGAAGATCTCGACTTGGAGGAAAGATGAAGGTCGTTGCACTACCAGGGAAGAAACCAGCCGTGGAGTTTTCCAGTTAAAGGTGGTACCTTTGTTTCGCGGTCATGGTAAAACGTGGTATCCCGGTTGCCGGGGTGCTTGGCACGGGCAAGGCGGCCACGAGGTACTTCGGGAAGGCGAAAAAACGGTGAAACTGCTTATCCCCACCAGTCAAAGGAAGAAGACTCTCCGGCGGGAGATCACTTCTGTCGTTGGGAAAAGTGGCAGGGCTCCACCGGTGGTGGTGTCGTGGCAGGTCGGCTCAGCTTCTCCCTCGTCAGATTCTTAGGTCCTGTGGCGACCTCTGAAGTTCCAGACCCCAAAGCCCTGCTTTTATGCAGAAAACCCACATTCACTCAGCCTAGCTGTCACTCAAACATGCTAAGTGGTGGGCCAATCAGGACGGAGTGCGACTTGAGTTGCCTAGGCAACTCAGTCCAGGGTGCCTAAATCCCCCTCCACCCCTCCTAAGTACCCCAGACAGAGTGGCACCACTTTGGAGGGCTTCTTTGAAGAAGCCCGCCAAAAAGTGGAACAAAGGGCTCGACTTGGGTTGGAGTCACAGAAGAGAACACAAACGCCATTTTAGAATCAAGTTTTGGCAAAAAATACAAACCGGAGAATTAATATTAAATAAACCGGCGGTATGTTAGAGGCTACCGTAAATAATTAAATAAGATAGTAGCCTAAAACAATGGGAAATCCCATAGGAAAATATTCGCGGTTGAATATAAAAAGTAGTATCCACTGCCACCAGCCAAAACTCGATCAGGGGGGACTGGCTGAATTGCCCCAGCCAGTACGTCCACAATATGATGGTTTGTACTGGTTCTGTTCAGAATGTAAGACTTGTAAAGTCAATGGTGACTTTACATGCCCTGGGAGACAGTAATCGGTCCCAGGGTATGGAGTCTATACTGGGGGGTCACTATGACACCCCTGTGTCACTGCACTGAGGGTGCTGTGTAACACACATCACAAAAACACATGAAGCCCTATGGAGTAAAAGACCCCATAGCCCATTAAACACATCTAGATTCAAAGGAACACACTCAAATCATGCCCAAGAGTGAGGGTAAAAGAGTCTCACTCTTGGCAGGAGAAAAAAATAAACCCCAAAAATCCAGCAAAGCTGCTGGGGGACTCACTAGGTTAGGAAATTCAGCCTAAACAGAGAATTCTCCCTAACACTCGCCCCCCCCTCCCAGACTAAGGACAGGAGGATTTAATCCACTCCTGGATTGACCTCATACCTCTAGTCGATGACATACATCCTAGAGAGTCCATCAGCATTTTGATGGTGACACTCTGACCTGTGCTCAATGGTGAAATCAAACCCTTGTAGGCAGATTGACCATCTCAATAGTTTTGGATTTTCTCCCTTCATTTGCATTAACCATCTCAAGTGTTGGTGGTCAGTCTGAATGACAAAAGTAGAACCATGCAAGTATGGCCTAAACTTCTTCAGTGCCCACACAATAGCAAAGCATTCTCTTTCTATTGTTGCCCACCTTATCTCAGGATCCTTCAGCTTACGGCTGATGAAGCAAATGGGGTGCTCCCTACCCTTATCATCCAGTTGGCTTAGAACTGCACCTACACCTACATTGGAAGCATCAGTTTGTACAATGAAAGTTTGGTGGTAGTCAGGAGCTCTCAATACTGGAGCTTGGCAAAGAGCTTTCTTCAGTTTTTCAAAGGCCTGATTGCACTCCTCATTCCATTTGACCTTTTTAGGGAATTTTGGAGAGGAGATTACATTCAGTGGAGAAGCTATGATCCCATAGTTCTCAATGAAATTCCTGTAATACCCAGTGAGGCCTAGGAAGGCTCTCACTTGGGTTTGAGTAGTAGGTGTTGTCCAATTTTGCACAGCTTCAATCTTGCTGAGCAAAGGCCTTATTTCTCCACCTCCTACCTCATGCCCAAGGTAGACCACCTTACTTTGACCTATCTGGCATTTACTTGCCTTGATAGTCAAATTGGCCTGTCCAAGAGCCTGCAAAACATGTCCTTGGTGGTTCACATGATCCTCCCGGGAGTGGCTGAAGACTGCAATGGCATCCAAGTATGCCATGCAGAAAGTACTCCATCCCAGCTAGAACTTGGTTCACCATCCTTTGGAATGTAGCAGGTGCATTTTTTAATCCAAAAGGCATGACCTTAAATTGGTACAAGCCAACTGGGGTGGAAAATGCAGTTTTCTCCTTGGCATGGTCTGTCAAGGCTATTTGCCAATAGCCTGACGTAAGGTCAAATGTGCTGAGGTACTTGGCTGCACCAAGTTTATCCACCAACTCATCTGTCCTTGGTAAAGGGTGGGCATCAGTCTTGGTGACTGCATTAAGAGTTCTATAGTCCACACAGAATCTCAATTCTTTGGATCCTGCCTTTGGTACTAACACAAATGGGCTAGACCATGGACTAGTAGAGGGCTCTATTACCCCCAGATCAAGCATCTTCTTGACCTCCCCCTTGATATGGGTTCTCACATTTTCTGACATTCGGTATCCTCTGCTTTTGACTGGCAGACAGTCACCAGTGAGTATCTCGTGCTGTCCCCAAGGGGTCAAGCCTGGTGAGAGTGAGAGCAGGGAGGCAAACTGATTTAAAATAGATTTGCACTCTTCTTGTTGCTCAGGTGTCAGATCTGAAGAGAGATTGACTCCTTCAATTTTTTCACCTAAAGGTACACCTCTGAGGAGATCAGGGAGAGACTCGCTCTCTTCTTCCTCTGCTGCTGAAGCTAGAAGCAAGGCTCCTACTTCAGGTCTGGAGATGTACGCTTTCAGTCGGTTGGTGTGGAAGACTCTAGGAGCTTCCCTGGGTCTGCCCAAATCCACCAGATAGTTGACCTCTCCAAGTTTTCCCACAACTTTGAAGGGTCCCATCCATTTGTCTTGCAAGGCCCTCTGCCTTGTTGGGAGCATAACGAGAACTAGCTGGTCTTGAGTGAACTCAACCATGTTAGCCTTTTGATCATGCCAATGCTTGACCAAAGCTTGTCCAGCTTTCAGGTTATCACTAGCTTCTGCCATCATGTGTGACATTCTCCTTCGGAGACCTATCACATAGTCAGTCACTGACTGGCTTGAGGGGAGGCGCGCCTTCCAACCTCCTAAATCAGGGCCAATGGACCTCTGACCGGATGGCCATAGAGAAGTTCAAAGGGAGAATAACCTACTCCCTCCTGAGGGACTTCCCTTTAAGCAAAGAGAAGGCATGGCAGTAGAAGGTCCCACTTTCTTTTCAGAGGTTCCTCTAAAGCACCTATCATGCTCTTCATGGTTCTGTTAAACCTTTCTACCAATCCATTGGTTTGGGGGTGGTAGGCGGTTGAGAACTTGTAAGTAACTCCACTGGTTTTCCACATGGCTTTCATGTAGTGGGACATAAAGTTTGACCCCCTGTCGGATATTACTTCCTTAGGAAACCCAACCCTGGTAAAAATACCAAGGAGGGCCTTAGCCACAGCCGGAGCTGTAACAGTCTTCATAGGAATTGCCTCAGGGTATCTCGTAGCATGGTCTACTACAACAAGGATAAACCTGTTGCCTGAGGAGGTAGGGGGATCAAGGGGACCAACAATGTCAATCCCTACCCTCTCAAATGGGACTCCCACAACTGGGAGAGGCACTAAGGGTGCCACATTCTTGGCGCCAACCTTACCAGAAGTTTGGCAGGTATGGCAGCTCTTGCAAAACGTATCTACTTCTGCCCCCATTTTTGACCAATAGAAGTAGAGTGAGAGCCTTTCCTTGGTCTTCTTGAAACTCAAGTGACCAGCTAAAGGAATTTCGTGGGCTAAGTGCAAGAACTGTTGTCTGTTTTCTTGAGGTACTACAAGGCGTTTGTAGTCTCCAGGTTCAGACTCAGTTGGTTCACTGTAGAAGAGGCCATCTTCCCAGTGCAACCTATACTTCCCAGGCTCTTGCCCATCAGCCTGAGCAGCTGCCTGTTGGCGGAGACCCTCCAGAGTTGGACATTCTCTCTGTCCCTTACGGAAAGCTGCCCTGCTGGGCCCACCTTCTGCCAGTAAAGACTGCAGCTCAGGATGGTCCTCAGGGTCTAGATCTCCAATAAGTTCTTGGCCTCCCACTTCTTCAGAGTCTAGTTCAACCATACAGGGTTGTACCTCCCTCTCAGCCTCAGCTGGAGGTGGAGTTACAGGTGTAACTGTTGGAAGCACTGGAGTGCTTGCTGCTGACTTTTTCCCAGGAGTCTTGGGTTGCCCCTTTGCTCCTGATCTGGTAGTTACGGCAGTGAGTTGCTCCAGTGGTAAAGGAGTGATCTCTGTCATCATCTCCTGAGATAACCCTCGTAGGGTTTTCTCTCTTGCAGGTTTTGTGAGCTCCTGTAACCTTTTACTAGGTGGTCTGGGGGTATGTGAGACAACTCCAAGAGCTTTCAGGTCATTACCCAACAGAACCCTACCTGGCATTTCACATTGTACACTGACAGGTATTTTTACAGCCATGTCATTACACTGGATGAGAAATGGTAACTGGGGACACATCTGCACAGGCCCTCCAGCTAACTTGGTGAGGCATTTGGGTACCTTAGCAACATCCTCTGCCTTGAAAAATGATTCATCCACCACAGTTATGCTGGCCCCAGTGTCTCTAATGGCAGGAGTCTCCTGACCGTTCACCTGGACACTGTCTTTATAATACTCTTTAGTATTATCTGGGATAGAATTATACACATCTAAATTCTGTTGTTCCCACAACCCCAGAGAGACTAAAGAAACACTGGCTGAGACACCAATGGGTTCATCAGCCAGCAGTAGAAAGTTTCCACTTGCCATTGGGACTTCCTCTTCTGGAGCGAAGGCTAAGGAGGCAAGTTGGATCCCTGAAGGTTTACCCTTGCATCTGGGATCTCCTTTCACATGGTCAGTAGAGCCACAAACAAAGCATTTACCAAATGCCTTCTGGAATGGAGGCTTGTTCTGACCTCCCTCTGGTTTGGCACCAGAGGAGACACTATTCTGCTGTGGTTTCCCTGGTGGCTTACCCTTCTGGTTTTGTTTGGGGCCCTCTTTGGAATTTGCAGTATTAGAATTCTCTTTGGAGTCCTTTTTAGGCTGTTTCCCCTCATCCTTTTTCTTAGTTAACCCAGAATCCTTGTGAGTGGCCCTGTTGGCAACCCACAAGTCAGCAGCCTTAGCTAGTTTTCGGGAATCTAATTCCTTTGAATCAGCCAAGTGCTGTCTGAGCTCAGGAGAGTAGGCATCATAAATTGACTCCACAACATAAAAAGATTCTTCATACCTTCATAAGTGTTCACTTTGTAACCCTTAATCCATCCCTCTAAGTTTTTCAACCCTTCACTCACCCAGGTAGCCCAAGGGGTACCAGCATGCTTTTTGAGGGTTCTAAACCTCTTAAGATACTGGGAAGGGGTCTTCCCAAATCTAGCTATCAGAGCTAGTTTCACACATTCATACTCTTTCCTATCCTCCTCCCCCAGCTCCATTACCACATCAGTTGCAACAGGGAGAAGCCTAGAGAACAACCAGGTGAGTAAGTCATTTCCTGTGATGTTCTGGAGCCCATGATTATATTCAAACAGAGACAACCAATCCAACACATCCAACTTAGGCTCATACATACCAACCAATTCTTTAGGCATCCGGGGTCTTTTAGGACTGGAACTTCTAGAGGAGCCAGAGAGAGAAGCATTTTCGACAGATAATCTCTTCATTTCTAGCTCATGCTTGAGCTCCATTTCCCTTAGCCTTAATTCTTGATTAATTTCCTAATGTCTCTGTTCAGCCTGAGTATTCAGTCTCTTGAACTCTAGTACAAGTTTCATTTTCTCTAATTCAAGATATTGAGGACTAAGTGTGGGACTTGGCAAAGGCCCAGTAGGTACAGCAGGTAGAGCAGACAGAGGCCTAGGGGGGACAGTCACAGCAGCCTCACCCTCCTCTTCTGACTCTTCCTCAAGATTATCAACATTTTGATCAATATCAATTTCTATACTGTTATCTACATTTTCTGTCATGGTAGGTTCCTCTGAACCATCATCCAGACTTTGGTTGGCTAACAACCTTTCTATTAATTACATTTTCTTGCCTTTAGTCAGGAGGTTCTTATGCTTACATAGTACTCTTAAACAATCAGCAGTCTTTGTAGCAAGGGACTCTTGACTTTAAGTTTCCATAGTTGACATGTTAGAAAGATTACTTTTTCAGTGCTAAGATTTGTGGTTAGTTGTACTAAGGTATCCTAAAGCACTCTAAAATGTATACTCAATACAAATCCCACCGCTGTACACCAGTGTTAGGCAGAAACCTGTGCAGTTCCCTTAGGGAACACTGCAAAAGATTTAAGACTACAGGTGTTGGCAGTAAACCCACTTTGTAGCAGTCTGCACCACCCAGATTTACCTGGTAGCTGTGGCTGCGGAGTCAGACTTCCCTCAAAAAGAGTTAGACAGTATGCAAAGTATACACAATAGGCACCCAGATACAATAATACAAGCAAACACTGACCAGAGCTTTGGTATCAAAGTATATAATTATTTATTTAAAAACACACGGTTTGAAACACTCCAGCACTCTTGTTGTAAAATATTCTAAACACAGTTACTATTGTAATATATACACCCCTTTTCCCTTATCAGATAACTCACAGTAAAACACCACTTATTTTCATACAGAGGTGAGCGCTTAACTAGATGGCACTCCAATAAGTTTGTGAGAAAGGGAGGGAAAAAGACAGAATATGGAAAGGTACACCACTCTAGGATTCAGGAACACTGTTAGCAAGGCAGAAGAGCAAAAAGTCATTGGTGAGCCAAAGTCCAAAGGCTGGGCCCACTCTTAGAGAGAGCAGAGCACAAATGCGCCCAAGATCACACAGTTACACTAGGCTTTGAAAGTCTTGCAGAGGGTTCAAAAAGAGTTTAGAGAGGCTTAGGAAAGTTTAGCCAGGGTGTCCCAGGCTAACCCAGGTTCGAAAGCCGGGGACTAAATCTACCCCGTACAGTCGGTAGCAAGGGAAGCCAGGCGGGACACAGTACCTTAAGTGGGAAGGATCCTCCAGCGGTGGCAGTTGTTCCTGGTAGTGGGTGCAAGTTGCGTCGTCGTCCAGGGGAAGAGAAGATCTCGACTTGAAGGAAAGATGAAGGTCGTTGCACTACCAGGGAAGAAACCAGCCCTGGAGTTTTCCGGTTAAAGGTGGTACCTTTGTTTCGCGGTCGTGGTAAAACGTGGTATCCCGTTTGCCGGGGTGCTTGGCACAGGCAAGGCGGCCACGAGGTACGTCGGGAAGGCGAAAAGACGGTGAAACTGGTTATCCCCACCAGTCAAAGGAACAAGACTCTCCGGCGGGAGATCTCCTCTGTCGTTGGGAAAAGTGGTGAGACGGTCCAGCAGGGCTCCACCGGTGGTGGTGTCGTGGCAGGTCGGCTCAGCTTCTCCCTCGTCGGATTCTTAGGTCCTGTGGCGACTTCTGAAGTTCCAGTCCCCAAAGCCCTGATTTTATGCAGAAAACCCCCATTCACTCAGCCTAGCTGTCACTCAAACATGCTAAGTGGTGAGCCGGCCGGCTCACCACTTGGGCCAATCAGGACGGAGTGCAACTTGAGTTGCCTAGGCAACTCAGTCCAGGGTGCCTAAATCCCCCTCCACCCCTCCTAAGTACCCCAGACAGGGTGGCACCACTTTGGAGGGCTTCTGTGGAGAAGCCCGCCAAAAAGTGGAACAAAGGGCTCGACTTGGGTTGGAGCTACAGAAGAGAACACAAACGCCATTTTAGAATCAAGTTTTGGCAAAAAATACCAACCGGAGAATTAATATTAATTAAATAAACCGGCGGTATGTTCGAGGCTACCGTAAATAATTAAATAAGATAGTAGCCTAAAACAATGGGAAATCCCATAGGAAAATATTCGCGGTTGAATATAAAAAGTAGTATCCACTGCCACCAGCCAAAACTCGATCAGGGGGGACGGAGACGTGCTCCCTCGACTAACAGACCCTGGGGCAATTGAATTGCCCCAGCCAGTACGTCCACAATATGATGGTGTGTACTGGTTCTGTTCAGAATTTAAGACTAGTAAAGTCAATGGTGACTTTACATGCCCTGGGAGACAGTAGTCAGTCCCAGGGTATGGAGTCTATACTGGGGGGTCACTATGACACCCCTGTGTCACTGCACTGAGGGTGCTGTGTAACAAACATCACAAAAACACATGAAGCCCTATGGAGTAAAAGACCCCATAGCCCATTAAACACATCTAGATTCAAAGAAACACACTCAAATCATGCCCAAGAGTGAGGGTAAAAGAGTCTCACTCTTGGCAGGAGAAAAAAATAAACCCCAAAAATCCAGCAAAGCTGCTGGGGGACTCACTAGGTTAGGAAATTCAGCCTAAACAGAGAATTCTCCCTAACAATATTGCCTTTGAAGGAGGCGGCAGGCCAGTTCGTCAGAGGGCCCAGCTGTCACATTCCATTTCCTTTCAGCTACCCTACACTTGCGTTTAAGGGCAGCCAGATCAGAGTTGTACCAAGAGTTGCACTTTTTAGAAGGCTTCAGTCGGACCCCATGGCAGAGGCAAGAATGTCAAGGGTAAGAATGTCAAGGGTGTTGGAGATGGAGAGATTGAAGTTAGCAAGGTCTGTGTCAGGGTCGGAGTCAGCCGCAGGAGTAGGAGGCAGAGAGTTGGTTTAGGCAAAGGCAGACGCTGTCACTCTTTTCATGGGTCTGGTGACTTTGAATCTGAGTGGCCGCACCGGGTGAGCCTCTGCAAGAGGAGAAGAGAGCTTCAAGCGTGAAGACAGAAGAGAGTGGTCTGTCCAAGAGAGAGAGGTAGTGAGAGGGATAGAGCGAGGAATGTCAATAGAGATAAGAGCATCCAAAGTGTGGCCAGCTATGTGCATGGAGCCAGAAGGTAAGATAGAGAGGGAATCGCATAGGTTGCGGAAAGGTGAGGTCACCCAGCAGGAGGAGTTGAGGAGGAGAGTAGAGAGGAGGCCAGGTCAGACCATTCAGAGAGAAAGAGAGTGAATTGCCCTGGTGGCCATAAGGAGGGAAGATTTAGGAGAAAGTGAGAGCCTGCTGACTAAGCATTCGAAAGAGGTCTGAGTGGGGATGATAGATACAGGTATCCATTCTGGAAAGATCAGTGCCACTCCCCCTCCTGACCCCTTGGGCTTGGGTACAGAGAGGATCTTGTATCCTTCAGGGAGGAGTGTGTCAAAGCTCCTAACAGATCTGTCCTTGAACCATGTCTCTGTGATGGCGAGCACATCAAGATCCATGCGTTCAAGGAGGTTGCAGATGTCGGACAAGTGTTTGACAGCGGAGCGAGAGTTTAGTGTGGCAATATGGAGCAGCTTGCCATCTTTAAAGGTCCTCAGCAGGGATTTGGGGGGGCAGGGGACCGTGGTCCCCCCAGAGGATGGCAAGAGAGCCAGAGGAATAGTGGAGGATGGCAGAGGAGCCAAGGCCAACAGGGGAGCTGGGGGACAGTAAGGCAAGGCCAGGATGCTTGTGCAGAGGCGGAAGAAGAGACAGCAGGCAAGGGAGCCTGTGCTGTGGTGGAAGGAGGCACAGCAGGCAAGAGAGCTTGTGCAGAGGCAGGCAAAGGCACAACAGGCAAGGGGGCCTGTGCAGAGGAGAAGGAAGAGACAGTGGGCAAGGAAGCCTGATCAGGGGAAAGAGAAGAAGCTTGGGTTGAGGACCCTGAACTTTGGTTCCATTCAGATAGACATTGATGATGACACTGTAAATGGCGGTCAAGGAGGACCTAACAGCGGGTGTCACCATTAATGGGGGGAAAAGGCGATAGGAGAGAGAAAGGCGACCATGTATCGGGTCCATAAGTCGGTGAGTGAACGACAAAGAGGATGTCTGAGAGTCTCTCTGGTGGAAACCGTTACATAGGTGCCTGCAATAGGAAGGCTTGGGTTTGAGCCCAATATGTCCTCTTAAGTTTCCTCCGGCCAGATTTAGTGATAGGAGAAGGATAGGAAATAGAGAAGCAGTTGGAGAAGATAGGAGAGCTAGATAGTGACATAGCTAGCTGCAATGACGAGGAGGACACTTACCAGGCTGATGCACTAAGACACAAAGGAGGGTGGGGTGGGGAGACACAGTGGGCGGGGGCACAGAGTGTATTGGATAGAGGGTGCCAAGTTGGGGGGGTGTCAGACGAATAAGCACATTGCTCTGCAGCAACCAGACACAGCTAAATACGATTTACAGGCACTTTCTAAGCAGCAAGGGGGCACAGCTAAATACAATTTTCAAACAAACAGCAGGTTTACAAACAATAGGCACCCTCTAAGCAGCAAAGGGGCACAGCTAAGTACAATTTTCAAACAAACAGGTTCTTTCTAAGCAGCACAGGGGCACAGCTAAGTCTGAATTTCAAACAAACAGGCACTTAGTAGGCAGCAAGGGGACACAGCTGGCTAATTACGATTTTCAAACAAGCAGTCACTTAGTAGGCAGCAAGGGGGCGCATCTAAGTGCGATTTTCAAACACAGGCACTTTCTAAGCAGCAAGGGGTCACAGCTAAGTATGGTTTTCAAACAAATAGGCATTTTTTACGCAGCAAGGCGGCACAGCTAAGTAAGATTTTCAAACAAACAGGCACTTAGTAGGCAGCAAGGGGACACAGCTAAGTACGATTTTCAAACAGCAGCAAGGTTTCATGGATACAGGAAGGCTTTGAAATCAGAAAGATGGTGGAGTGAAACACGGTGTTAAACGACAAGAGCGTGAGCGTTTTCATCGCACCTATGGGCCCAGCATACTCTCAACCTATGGCCCCAGCATACTCTCAATATAAACCAGCACACCTGATTCTTTGCGCATCTCTCTGGTGACCTCCCGCCCCCTCTCGCCCACTCAACAACCCTGAACAATTCCAACTTCCAACAACCTTGACACTATCCCCCTACCTCCTCCCCCCCACTCACACACCCCCTTTTCCCTGAGGAGGGGTTCAGGTTCCTAAGACCGCTCGGGCGCATTGCCCACCACGCCTTACCCTTACAGATTCCCAGAGACATTGTAGGGAGTACTAAACCCCACTCCTGGATCCCATGCCCACCGCCCCCACAACGGAGCCCCTCGGGCCGCATTTCTAATTGTAACATACGTGATTCTTAACCCTGGATGGTGGAAATCCCCCTTCCAAGGTCGCGATGCTCATCCGCTTCCCACCTTCCCAATTGCTTCAAACTGAGGTAGTCCATCTAGTCGGACTCGCCACTCTTTCTTTGGTCTTGCCCTCATCTTTGCCTTTTTTTATTACTTTTTTCCATTCCCATGGCCTCCTTGTTGCTCTCTCACTCCTCTGGGGATCATTCCGGTCCTCTACTGGTCCTTCGTGCAAGTTCAAAATCTGTTCCTCCTCGTCACAGGTCGTAATACGATGTTGCCGTCCTTCCCACAAGAACAGGAGGCTGAAGGGAAACGTTAGTTTGTACCTGACTTGTTTCTTCACTAGAAATCTCACCACAGGGCTGATCTGCCGCCTTTTCTGCAGAGTGGATTGGGTGAGATCCTGATACAGCTCTACCGCCAGTCCATTCACTTTCATCGGGCCCAAAGACCTTACCGACCGCAAGATCTGCTCTTACCGACTGTAAGATGTAATTGCTGCCAAGACACCCTCAGTCGTGAGCCCGGTTCCACTACCCTCCTTGGGCCCACTCTGTGTATGCGATCAATCTGGACCAGTTCTTCTGAGCCTATTGCCAGGATATCGCCAAACAGCTGCTGTACTGTATCGTTCAGGTTCTTGTCTACAACCAATTCCGAAAGTTTCTTGATCCTGATGTTAGACCTCTGTGAGCTGTTCGCCAAGTCTTCACACTGAAGCTTCAGATTATGCAAGAGGCGTGAGAGATGTTCCAGAGCCTTATTGCTTTTCTCCGTATCAGCCTCTATATTCTGAATTGCCTTTTCCATGCTATCAGTCCTTTTCTCCTGCTTAGCCCCATCCAGTTCTAGTTCCTGCACTGACTGTTTCATTTCTTCTTTCAAGGTTTCAAACTGGGACTGAAATTAAGTCATAAATTGATCTTGAAACTCCTTAAACCAGCCCTGCATATCCTCCTTTCGTAATGCCATTGCCCCCGCTTCCTGATTTCCCTGCAGCAGAGGATCTTGAATACCCTTCCCACCAGTGGCTTGTGGCGAGGTCTCCGAACTCCAGTTGTTTAATGCTGGTCTCATGGCGGACCTGTGGGGGGAGGGGTTCTGTACTGTTTGCGCTGCTTTCCCCCTGCTCTTTGACATGGGAGCGATATCGAGTGCACTCTGAGAGCACTGTGCAAAGGTCCAGGGCCCCTAGGCTGTTCCTGAGTGGGGGGGATGTGCCCAGAGTATCTTATTGCGCCTATTTCAGAGAGTACTTCATAAAAGGCAAAACACCCTATTACAAAAAATGTTCCCACACGGTCAGGGAGTGACCTAAATATGTTGATATATAAAAGGGATCATTATACTATATCCCATTTTGCTGATCTAAGTACATATATGGAAGTGTGTGCCCCACATTCATAAAACCTGCGGTCTTGAAAAAATAGACTCAGTGTTAGTTATTTCTAAAAAATACTTTCAATTTTTAATCATTATTTCATCATTAGTTCAAAAATATATAAAAACACTTATAAAAGTGTTTGGTATGAGTAAAACCCAACCTCACACAGCATGGTACTAAACAACAATACAAATATACAAATTCACATACATACAACCACATAGAACAATAAAAAACTTTTACAAAACAGCAGTGGATGAATTTAACAATTTTCCAAATACTGAGTATAATAACTCAGATACTAATAGCTCCCGACATGTTTCAGTTCTTGGTTTGCTCAAATGCATGAACTTTCTTCAGGGGAATAAAGATTTCTGAATTTCCACCATGCAATCCAAGGAAAGGGTTCTGGGTTCTCACAAATTTCCTAAATCAGGAAAACAAACAGAAAAGGGCAAGTCACCACCCATATGTACTAGTCACCTACAATAGGAAACAAATTCCATAACTCAGTGTTATTTGTGTAATACATCACAAACCACTGATAAAGTTAGGACATGATTATATTTTATCAGTCCGCCAAAACAAAACTACATACCTCTTGACTTGGTACCAGTAGTGCCAGTGTAGCCCCACCACAAATTAGCCATAAACTCCAAAATCGAGTCCTTGTTTATTTGATAGCTCCTGGTAGCTAAGGGCTCACTTTCCAAGCTGCAAACCAAACAGTACAAACTATTCGTCACAACACACAGTAACACACAGCAGAGAAGACATTAACCCTGTTAATAAAAACACACACCCCTGTGTGTCTTAAAGCATCACCATCACCACACCGTGATGCCTAGTATACATATTACCACCAATATTAAGCTTGGTCATCAGCAAAAATGGTGGATAATAGCGTCACCGTAGTCCCAGAAATGCCGTGCAAAGGTTGTCCCCTATGTCAAATTGTACATAATACCCTCTCTTAATTGTGTATTGGGTCCATCTTAAACCCATTCCTTTACAACCTAGGACAAGGATTACTATAATAGAGCCTGCGGTGAAACGCCATGCCTTACTCTATGCATATCTTGTTGTTTACTAGATAAAAGCGGACACGATGCGAACCACTCGTACTGCCTATATAACAGACATACCTTGTAATTCGCTTGATGCAGAGAGCGAATACTCATAGACCGGCCAAAAAGTGCCGTGCCAACATTTAAAACGCGGTGCACTATTATAAATAGTACTCGCGTGCAAGCCCGAGACGAGTGCTCCGATATACAAGACGGACTTAAGTTGTCACCAAACATAAAGGAGGGACTGATGGACTCCAGTAGATGTAAAACACAAAAGAAGGACAAAGGCAGACTTAAAGTGTCGCCAGCCATCAAGGGAGGACTAATGGAACCCGGTGGAAGTGAAAACACAAAAGAGGGACAATAGGACTAGCCTGCAGCAGAAGCTACATAACAACACAGTGGGTATTATGGAAATCTACAACAACACACATAGTATAACTGTAAAAAAGACAGGAAACATGAATATCAGCCATATTCCCCACAGTACACCGTGCTATGAAGAAATATGTTCACATTAAGAAAAAATGAAAAAAATAAAAATAAAAAAATAAAAAATGAAGGACTCCAAAATCAAGTGTGTCCCGGTAACCAATATATTAATGCCAGACAACATCAAAGAAAATAAACAAAGTATATTAAAAATTCAGATAAATGCCCGGAATCTAGTTTTACACACATCAGACACAGCTATTACGGCAGATTTACTCATGTGTATGTTGCCACTCAATTTCTTCATTAAGACCCACAATATGACTTTGACATTTGAATATCATTTTCTGTTCCAACAGTAACAATTTACTGTCAATTTCCAGTTTGTTTTTGCCTGTCACTTTCTTAAGAATTACCCATCTCAAATCCTCATGTGTATGCTTCATTTGCACAAAATGTTTAACCATGGGGGCTGTAATAATCTGATTCTTAATACAGCTACGATGTTCCACCATCCTAGTTCGACACTTTCTATTAGTTTTCCCAATATAATGCAAACCACATGGGCATGTGATTAAATAAATCACATTCTCAGTGTTGCAATTTGTCATGTCATTCAGAGACCACATTAAAGATGAATTCAGTTGAACCTCTTTCGTTTCTTTGGTATAGGCACACATGATACAAGCTCTTTTGGAGACAAGGGAGAAAGGGACAAACAAGGAGAATCGTATTGTTTTTGTAAACACCTTTTCCAATCTATCCTATAAAATTAAAGGTATTATTAACAAAACCTGGAAAAAGGTGTACAATGACAAATCTATACATCCTCCGTTAATAGCTTTCAAAAAAAGTCAAAACATTAGAAATATGTTGATTAGAAATGATATATCAGCAAAACATTTGCCAGCACCCAGACAAACAACACTGTGGGGTTTACCACCCGTCAAAGGACATTTCCCGTGTCGACAATGTATCATGTGTGCCTATACCAAAGAAACGAAAGAGGTTCAACTGAATTCATCTTTAATGTGGTCTCTGAATGACATGACAAATTGCAACACTGAGAATGTGATTTATTTAATCACATGCCCATGTGGTTTGCATTATATTGGGAAAACTAATAGAAAGTGTCGAACTAGGATGGTGGAACATCGTAGCTGTATTAAGAATCAGATTATTACAGCCCCCATGGTTAAACATTTTGTGCAAATGAAGCATACACATGAGGATTTGAGATGGGTAATTCTTAAGAAAGTGACAGGCAAAAACAAACTGGAAATTGACAGTAAATTGTTACTGTTGGAACAGAAAATGATATTCAAATGTCAAAGTCATATTGTGGGTCTTAATGAAGAAATTGAGTGGCAACATACACATGAGTAAATCTGCCGTAATAGCTGTGTCTGATGTGTGTAAAACTAGATTCCGGGCATTTATCTGAATTTTTAATATACTTTGTTTATTTTCTTTGATGTTGTCTGGCATTAATATATTGGTTACCGGGACACACTTGATTTTGGAGTCCTTCATTTTTTATTTTTTTATTTTTATTTTTTTCATTTTTTCTTAATGTGAACATATTTCTTCATAGCACGGTGTACTGTGGGGAATATGGCTGATATTCATGTTTCCTGTCTTTTTTACAGTTATACTATGTGTGTTGTTGTAGATTTCCATAATACCCACTGTGTTGTTATGTAGCTTCTGCTGCAGGCTAGTCCTATTGTCCCTCTTTTGTGTTTTCACTTCCACCGGGTTCCATTAGTCCTCCCTTGATGGCTGGCGACACTTTAAGTCTGCCTTTGTCCTTCTTTTGTGTTTTACATCTACTGGAGTCCATCAGTCCCTCCTTTATGTTTGGTGACAACTTAAGTCCGTCTTGTATATCGGAGCACTCGTCTCGGGCTTGCACGCGAGTACTATTTATAATAGTGCACCGCGTTTTAAATGTTGGCACGGCACTTTTTGGCCGGTCTATGAGTATTCGCTCTCTGCATCAAGCGAATTACAAGGTATGTCTGTTATATAGGCAGTACGAGTGGTTCGCATCGTGTCCGCTTTTATCTAGTAAACAACAAGATATGCATAGAGTAAGGCATGGCGTTTCACCGCAGGCTCTATTATAGTAATCCTTGTCCTAGGTTGTAAAGGAATGGGTTTAAGATGGACCCAATACACAATTAAGAGAGGGTATTATGTACAATTTGACATAGGGGACAACCTTTGCACGGCATTTCTGGGACTACGGTGACGCTATTATCCACCATTTTTGCTGATGACCAAGCTTAATATTGGTGGTAATATGTATACTAGGCATCACGGTGTGGTGATGGTGATGCTTTAAGACACACAGGGGTGTGTGTTTTTATTAACAGGGTTAATGTCTTCTCTGCTGTGTGTTACTGTGTGTTGTGACGAATAGTTTGTACTGTTTGGTTTGCAGCTTGGAAAGTGAGCCCTTAGCTACCAGGAGCTATCAAATAAACAAGGACTCGATTTTGGAGTTTATGGCTAATTTGTGGTGGGGCTACACTGGCACTACTGGTACCAAGTCAAGAGGTATGTAGTTTTGTTTTGGCGGACTGATAAAATATAATCATGTCCTAACTTTATCAGTGGTTTGTGATGTATTACACAAATAACACTGAGTTATGGAATTTGTTTCCTATTGTAGGTGACTAGTACATATGGGTGGTGACTTGCCCTTTTCTGTTTGTTTTCCTGATTTAGGAAATTTGTGAGAACCCAGAACCCTTTCCTTGGATTGCATGGTGGAAATTCAGAAATCTTTATTCCCCTGAAGAAAGTTCATGCATTTGAGCAAACCAAGAACTGAAACATGTCGGGAGCTATTAGTATCTGAGTTATTATACTCAGTATTTGGAAAATTGTTAAATTCATCCACTGCTGTTTTGTAAAAGTTTTTTATTGTTCTATGTGGTTGTATGTATGTGAATTTGTATATTTGTATTGTTGTTTAGTACCATGCTGTGTGAGGTTGGGTTTTACTCATACCAAACACTTTTATAAGTGTTTTTATATATTTTTGAACTAATGATGAAATAATGATTAAAAATTGAAAGTATTTTTTAGAAATAACTAACACTGAGTCTATTTTTTCAAGACCGCAGGTTTTATGAATGTGGGGCACACACTTCCATATATGTACTTAGATCAGCCTATTTCAGAGAATCAGCTCTGTCTTGAGATTGCCCCTTGTATTGGGCCACCTATTTTCATATATAGCATGATAATTTACCTGAGCTCTGTTGTCCTGAAGTCTCAAGCATGTAGTTCCCCTGTTGATCTTCCCTCCTGTTGTCTGGCAAGCCTTCCCCAGTCAGAGGGAGCCGTTCCCTAGTTCCACTCGGATCCAGGACCTTGTTATCAATCCAGTTGCCCCCTCCCGGCCTGAGCTGCCACCTGTCCTGCTTGCCCATCCCCCTGGGGGGGCGTTATGTGGCGGGGTAAGAAGGTCTCTGCCTGTCATCTTTTCCACTGCCCAGGGCCTCCAGCTCAGCCCCCGGAACACCCGTTTGAGCTCCTTACTTTGTCTGCTGCAGTGAGGGGCTCCTTCCGCTCTCCCTCAGACTAGTGCTCTCTTGACCACAGGCACCAGCGTGCGCCAGGCCCACACTCAGCTCTGTATTGCGTTGGATCGTTCCCTCCGCCTTCCTGCTTCTAACTTTTTCCTCTGCCCAGGGGGGTTCTCTTCCGCTCTGCACAGATCCTGGAGTTTTGTGCACGAGTGCCGCCCTGCTCCGGGCCCACTTGTTCCCTCGTCCTGCGGCACGGCGCTTCCTCGGCTCACTTCACGGGACCGGTGGGGGTACACTCGTTCCTCACCTCCTTCCCGCTATCATTGGTGGCCACCCAGCCCTGGAGGGGGACGCTCAACCACTTCTTGCTGGAGTGTCCTCACCCCTCCACCTCACCTCCTCTGCACGGGGCGGAGGGATCCACTAACTCCGTCTCATTCTGTGTCCCGCTAGGAATGCTACAGGATTGTGTATCGCCTCTTCACCGCACACCACGTTCCGCTGCTCTATTGGCTGCTATTTGAAGCGGCACGGAGGGGACAGAGACACTCGCACACGTCTGTCTCCGCTGGCCACCATCTTGGATCTCCCCTTTGAGGATATTCTAATCTAGAGGGAGTTCCCTACCTATCTAAAGGAACTAAATGTGCTTATCTGTTGTCAGGAAGTACTAAAGACAGAAAAGTTCTCAGTTCGAATCTAATTCTACCTGACCCTACCACTAAGATAATGAACTTAAACAAGTCAAGGAGATTGGTTTGATTCACTTGGTGTGTCAATATCTTCCGACAGTCTTTGTATCAAAGTCTCTGATCCTTGTGCTTTTTGTCTAGCACGATCGTTGGTAATGGTCTCCCATTATCTCTTGGATTAACTCTTGTAGCTCTTCTACAACAGTCTTTGGTTTTTTACTGTTTAAGGATGTATCTGTGACAGCTTTCCTCATGATACTTTCTCACATTCTTGTTGGAGGTTTTAGACCTCTCATACTCTTATTGATGCAGGCTTTCTCAGCTTGGTTTTGGTTTGTTGCCATTTGATATTTCTTCTCTCCTGGGTTCTCTCTTTACAGCTTACTTGTTCACTTGATAGTCTTGCTGCCCTTCTTCATTAAAATATTTTATGCCAGAGTTTCACCCCTTTTCAGTTTGGTGCTCATCTAGTAACTTCCCTCCTAAATCTAGTCTTTGTTCAGTGTCTTCATATATTTCCCAAACAGGCTTATGCAGTCTCCTCTTTATCAGCTTTACATAGTTCCAATTACTTAGATTCATATTCACTGAGTACTGGGACGAGTTTCTCTTCTCATGTTCTGCTGGCCCGGAGGTCCTCCCGTTTACCCGTTCACCTCTCTGTAGGTCAGGGGCACGTTGCAAGCCATGGCATTCGATCAGGTGATCCTCTTCGATACTGCCCATCTCGTTCCTTGTTTTCGTGGCGCTCCCATTATCTGCTTCCGTTATGCCGTGTATGGGGGTTAATGTTAGGAAGCAGTTTGTGCTTCCACTTGCCCCCTCTGATGGTCTTGGCATGTTTAGTTGGGCATCTTGCCCACCACAATATGGATGTGGTCTCACCACCACTCTTGCAGGCTCTATGGCTCGACTCGGGTCCGCCTCTCCAAGGTATGCAGGGCTTCTCCTGCATAGGATACTCTCTGCTTCTCCTTGTTGCACCACTCGTCTCAGATAAATATGAGTTTTCTCTTAAAGGGACAGTCCCATTTCCTTCTCCCTGCTGGTTGGTTCCAGCATTACCTTTAGGCAAATATGCAGATGTTACATTAGTCTTCGTAGCAGATAGTCCTATGTATGCTAATATGCTGTGTGGCTTAGGGAGTTCCTTATAGGAAAGGGAGTCCTGGTCCCCTAAGGTGGAGTGTCTCCCAGTGAGGTGCCACTTGCCCAGACCCCGAGAGAGCAGACGTAACATATATTTGATGAGGATATTCAGAGGGAAAAGAGAACTCTACAATCTAATTTGCGAGCCTTAGGTCCCCCCTCTTCACCGCTGTTTAAGCATGAAATTAAAAAGCTTAATCTCTGTTGCAATAACTGGCTACGAAAACCATAAAAATTCTCTTATTCAGAAGGCCGCTGGAAAATATGTTAATGGCCCTCAATCTACGGAACTCTTGTGATTTTTGGAAACTTCTCGATCTTAATTCCAACCTGCAAGCCTCTTTACAAATAAATACTATTCCTGAAAATGTGTGGATTGACCACTTTCAAGCCACGTTTATGGTATCATTCTTCCATTAGTGTCACATTGGGCATTGCCTTTTGTTACTAAGGATATTTATAGTATCATCATTAAAAGTAAAATTATTGTGCCCCTGGCTCGGATGGCCTTTCGAATGTCACAAGGAAGGGTCATGATCATTTATGGGCTTCCATATTGTTTGCAATGTTTAAACATGTATTGGAAACTTGTGTAGTGCCAATATCTTGGAGAACCTCTTTACTTGTTCCTATTTACTAAAAGGATGATAGCTCTAATCCTCAGCATTACTGACATATTGCCCTTCTTGACGTCCCTAGCAAAATCTTTCCCCCTCTCGTAATAAGACAACCTTTTAAATGGGCCGTAGAAAATAGGATATCGGCGATCCATCAATCAGGCTTCATGAAAGGAAAACCTCTCTGAATGGTTTCCTACTGCACCTTTTTAGAGACGACACCATCACTAATGGCAGGTTTGTGGACTTCGTCATGGTGTTCAACTGTCCCTTCTTTGGTATAAACTGTTAAAATGGGGATGTCTTCCATACCCTTGTGGACATCTTAATGTCTCTACATGCAGAAACATACATCCAGGTCAGATGAAATAGTGAGGACCTTCTATCCTCCTCTGTTGTGTAAGGAAGGCATGGTATCAACAGTAAGGCAAGTGACCACAGTTGAAGGGTGTTTATTGAACTTCAAAAAGGGTTTGAAAAACACCCATCTAATCCTAAATCTAAATATGGGAGCAACCTACGACCATCAAATAGTAATAACGCAGTCCTAGTGGTGTTTTGTCAAAATAAAAGGGACTATACTAATAAACCTATTGCCAATCCTTACTTCTAAATACAAATAGTGTGGAAACAATGTTATACAAAAGAAAAGTGTTCAAGAAATTATATGTCCGGATATTCAGGCTGTTGGCTTCCCTTCCCCACGTTTTCAGCACGGGACAAGGCAGTACACTCAAACTTAGCACAATCTCTGCCTTTTCTAGCACAAGGGTGTAGTTGAAGCATTAGCATCAGGGCCTTCCGTGCCCAAGTCTCTTTTCTTTTCAAAGTCTCCTATTTCAGAGGGCCTGATGCGTCAAACAAACAATACGTCCTTTTCCTCTCGAGATTTCACACTTACTCAATTTCTCAGGTGATTGACTATTCACCTCCGATCCCCCGGCCGGGCTCAGATCCCCTTTAACACAGTGCTCGTAGGATTTTCTTGTATCCAATTTCTCGGGTGATTCACGGTTAACCCGTTTTTACACAATGTTCAATCAGTCTCCCTCCGCCCTTAGACCACTTTTATTCACTAGAGCACAAACTTTCCAAAAAGCTTTCAATTGATCTCCCTCGTTCAGGCTCGGGCCAACTTTATCTATTTTGTCATCAACTTGCTTGGCAGTATCAACATCGAAGACTTTCGATTGTGCACAGGATTTTGGTTAATCCATAGCAGGGCCGCTACAATGCACAGTTCTTTGCCACTCTTTCACCTTTCTAAACTCTCAGTTGGATACCTTACAGAGATCTTCGAATGAGCACACAGGCGGTGCCGGACCACTCTGTCAAAGGTATCGTATCTTGGTTTCAAAGTTCAGTCACTCATCTGTTGTTCAATTTTACTTACGTTGGTTATCAAATGCATTTCATACACTGTTCGCTTTGGCGCACACCATACAATGTTGCTGCTTGCAACCTTGGCTTCAACACAGACCGGTCTGGTATCTCCCAACTGACTGGCTGTGTTGATTTCACTGGCACTGCTTTGTTGTAGGAGCCAAGGACAGTACCACGTCAGCAGGCGATTCTCCTCGCCTTGATTATAGACGCAGGAGGGCCCACGGGTACCTCTGACAGACAATGCAGGATTCTTCAGCCTGGTTTCTACGCTTTCTATTCTCGAGGTTTCGTGAAATAACGGTTCCTCGTTGTAAAGATCAAGGGCACTTCCCCCTGTTCTGCCATCTTTCTCCTTGTGTTAAACAGCTACCATCTTGGAACTGCTGCTTCCTCGTGTGCTTTGCCTTGCTCAGAGTGTGCTTTCGTGCTCCGTCTTTCATCCATGTGGGGAAGTGTAATGGAAGTCAGGTGTGTGTGATGGTCAGTAATTGTTTAGAAGAAAAGTAAGGTTACATTACCTTACTAAAGGCTAGAGCTCTCAGTTGACCCTTGGCAGGGTTGCGAAATTTTATTCAAATATACAATCGAGTATTAAAAATTGATTCAAAGATATGAAATAGTTGTAGTGAATTCTTCAACAAGAAATGCTTTATTCACATTTCCAGGTTTAATATCGCCAATTCGATTTTCATATAGTGAGGCAACTTCGAAAAACATAGGTTGTTTCATCAGTAAGCACATATGCCAATGCATTTCGGTCAAAGACCATCGTCAGGGCCATGCTTTAGTGAATATACCAACAACTAATCATTCATAGAACAATACCGTATTTCAACACAAAACATATATCAATGGTTCAAGGATAATGCAAAAACAGATAAAGCACATACCCCCAGGTGGATCCGTGTGAGTGAACAAGGGAGAAAATAAATGGAAAGTAAGTCAATATTGTTAAACAACTAAGTGTTTCCAGTGTTTAACTATTCCCAACGTGCGGCAGTCTGTACCTGCTTTAAATTGGTTGTCCCCTCGTATCGGTATTCTCAATAGTTGTCTCCAACATTCCTGTTGATTAACAGTAGGAGAGTCTGAGTACTTCTATCCATTCATTTACATATAACCAATATCTCCGCACTAAAGAGTATCTTACCTTTGTGCGCGGAGCTCGCACGCAGAACCGATCGCGTTGAAAGCGAAAGTGTAATGCGCGCGAACCCAGACGCTATCTAAGATCGCCATGGGAACGTGGGTGGGGCGACGCTGAGCAGCGCGAGCGCTGCTGCACGTACGCCTCGGGTCCCACCTCTCTGCAGAGCTGCAGAGGGGCGAGTTTGTTGCCACGGCGATCCGTGTCATAGAGCGTTAAAGAAAAAGTGGATTTTACTGTGCGCAAATATCAGTGTTTATACGATCACTTCATTCTTTGGTCTTGGATCCTGGATCCAGTACTAAAAAAGAAATAAGAAACAAGAATATTAATGTTTAAACCATATGCAAATGCTAATCCAAAAGGAACATCTTAATTAAGGAAAGAACGTATAGCCATATCCGGAATACATCTACTGTACGTTATTATAAAGTCCTTATGCTGTGTATGGAACAACATTTCTTTGCAAAAAATATGCGTCCACAATGTTCTGGTTCGCAGTGCTACAGTTGGGAGCTGCAGACATACACTTGTTATCTAAATTAGAGAAAACACATGTGATTGATACTGCTTCCCAGAATATCCGTCCCGAAGCAACATCTGGTTATGTTTATTACAGGAAACACATATAATTGATGTCTTCATTAATTCCTTTTGGGGTGAGAGAACTCAATCTATCAATCCAAAACGTCTCACGCTGATCCAGTCTTTTCTGTAAATCTTCATGTTTCTCTCTTCTTTGGACCCTCTCTAAGATCACAAATTTTATCTGTGCCAAATTGTGTTGTTTGTTCTGCCAATGTCTTGCCACCGCCGAGCTTGCAGTATTGTTCCTAATACACGATCTGTGTTCGTTCCACCTTATTTTAGCAGTACGTTGCGTTTGTCCAACGTAATACAATCCGCATGGGCATTTGATCCCATATATGATTCCTGGAGTGTCACATGTTGTATAGCATTTTAATCTTATCTTCTCTCCAGTATAGGGATGATTGATTGTTTCTCCTTTCATGATATAACTGCAGTTGCTGCAGTTCAAACATGGGAAAGTACCTATTCGGTCTGTGTTGTTCTTCTTCTGTGGTGGTCTCGTGTGAACTAATCTGTCATTGAGGTTAGAGCTTCTTTGGTAGGCAAACGTGGGAGTTTCTTTAAATAGATGTTCAACCCTTTTATCGCATGTGACGGTGTTCGAATTTTTCTTTATAATTGCCTTAATGCGATTACTTTGGCGTGAATATTTGGAAACAAAGACTAGCGGAGGTAAAGTATCTTTCTAGGTTTCTCTTGGTTTGAGTAGATCTTCTCGATTCTGTGTAATTGTCCGTGCTTCTGCCGATGCAATTTCTTCCTGTGAGTAGCCTCGTGCAAGAAATTTGCTGCCCATTGCCTTAACTGCTACTTCGTATTCATTTTGGTTGCTGACAATTCTTTTAACTCTAAGCATTTGGCTATAGGGTAGATTTCTAATCAAACTTGGTTGGTGAAAGCTGAGCTGTTGTAACAGACTGTTCCTGTCTGTGCTCTTCTGATGGATTGTTGTCTGATATTCAGTTTGTGTGATGTTAATCTCCACATCTAGAAAGTGGATGGATTTCTGTGAGTATTCATATATGTAAACTGTATCCGAGGGTCCATACTGTTGATATATCCGAAAAATTCTAAGAGGCGTGCTTCTGTGTTCCTCCAAATGCCAAAAATATTCCACAGATGATTTAGTAGGACATATTCTGTTTCGAATTTATGCATAAATGAGTTCGCATATGAAGGGGAGATATAGCTGCACAAAATGAATTAATCATGGGACTTCTTGAATTCATCAGTAATAACTCATACTTCCAATACAAGAATTCATATTATCTACAAGTCGCAGGTACGGCCATGGGGCAACCATGGCCCCTTCATATGCGAACTCATTTATGCATAAATTCGAAACAGAATATGTCCTACTAAATCATCTGTGGAATCAAGATCTCATTATTTGGATCAGATATATCGACGATATTTTTGGCATTTGGAGGAACACAGAAGCACGCCTCTTAGAATTTTTCGGATATATCAACAGTATAGACCCTCGGATACAGTTTACATATGAATACTCACAGAAATCCATCCACTTTCTAGATGTGGAGATTAACATCACACAAACTGAATATCAGACAACAATCCATCGGAAGAGCACAGACAGGAACAGTCTGTTACAACGGCTCAGCTTTCACCAACCAAGTTTGATTAGAAATCTACCCTATAGCCAAATGCTTAGAGTTAAAAGAATTGTCAGCAGCCAAAATGAATACGAAGTAGCAGTTAAGGCAATGGGCAGCAAATTTCTTGCACGAGGCTACTCACATGAAGAAATTGCATCGGCAGAAGCACGGACAATTACACAGAATCGAGAAGATCTACTCAAACCAAGAGAAACCAAGAAAGATACTTTACCTCCGCTAGTCTTTGTTTCCAAATATTCACGCCAAAGTAATCGCATTAAGGCAATTATAAAGAAAAATTGGAACACTGTCACATGCGATAAAAGGGTTGAACATCTATTTAAAGAAACTCCCACGTTTGCCTACCAAAGAAGCTCTAACCTCAAAGACAGATTAGTTCACACGAGACCACCACAGAAGAAGAAGAACACAGACCGAATAGGTACTTTCCCATGTTTGAACTGCAGCAACTGCAGTTATATCATGAAAGGAGAAACAATCAATCATCCCTATACTGGAGAGAAGATACGATTAAAATGCTATGCAACATGTGACACTCCAGGAATGATATATGGGATCAAATGCCCATGCGGATTGTATTACGTTGGACAAACGCAACGTACTGCTAAAATAAGGTGGAACGAACACAGATCGTGTATTAGGAACAATACTGCAAGCTCGGCGGTGGCAAGACATTGGCAGAACAAACAACACAATTTGGCACAGATAAAATTTGTGATCTTAGAGAGGGTCCAAAGAAGAGAGAAACATGAAGATTTACAGAAAAGACTGGATCAGCGTGAGACGTTTTGGATTGATAGATTGAGTTCTCTCACCCCAAAAGGAATTAATGAAGACATCAATTATATGTGTTTCCTGTAATAAACATAACCAGATGTTGCTTCGGGACGGATATTCTGGGAAGCAGTATCAATCACATGTGTTTTCTCTAATTTAGATAACAAGTGTATGTCTGCAGCTCCCAACTGTAGCACTGCGAACCAGAACATTGTGGACGCATATTTTTTGCAAAGAA
The DNA here is from genome assembly GCF_040938575.1 of Ambystoma mexicanum. Classification (NCBI taxonomy): domain Eukaryota; kingdom Metazoa; phylum Chordata; class Amphibia; order Caudata; family Ambystomatidae; genus Ambystoma; species Ambystoma mexicanum. Next base: position 1,382,193,686 of record NC_090929.1, on the reverse strand, counting down.
ATGTTGTTCCATACACAGCATAAGGACTTTATAATAACGTACAGTAGATGTATTCCGGGTATGGCTATACGTTTTTTCCTTAATTAAGATGTTCCTTTTGGATTAGCATTTGCATATGGTTTAAACATTAATATTCTTGTTTCTTATTTCTTATTTCTTTTTTAGTACTGGATCCAGGAACCAAGATCAAAGAATGAAGTGATCGTATAAACACTGATATTTGCGCACAGTAAAATCCACTTTTTCTTTAACGCTCTATGACACGGATCGCCGTGGCAACAATCCCGCCCCTCTGCAGCTCTGCAGAGAGGTGGGACCCGAGGCGTACGTGCAGCAGCGCTCGCGCTGCTCAGCGCCGCCCCGCCCACGTTCCCATGGCGATCTTAGATAGTGTCTGGATTCGCGCGCATTACACTTTTGCTTTCAACGCGATCGGTTCTGCGTGCGAGCTCCGCGCACAAAGGTAAGATACTCTTTAGTGCGGAGATATTGGTTATATGTAAATGAATGGATAGAAGTACTCAGACTCTCCTACTGTTAATCAACAGGAATGTTGGAGACAACTATTGAGAATAACGATACGAGAGGACAACCAATTTAAAGCAGGTACAGACTGCCGCACGTTGGGAATAGTTAAACACTGGAAACACTTAGTTGTTTAACAATATTGACTTACTTTCCATTTATTTTCTCCCTTGTTCACTCACACGGATCCACCTGGGGGTATGTGCTTTATCTGTTTTTGCATTATCCTTGAACCATTGATATATGTTTTGTGTTGAAATACGGTATTGTTCTATGAATGATTAGTTGTTGGTATATTCACTAAAGCATGGCCCTGACAATGGTCTTTGACCGAAATGCATTGGCATATGTGCTTACTGATGAAACAACCTATGTTTTTCGAAGTTGCCTCACTATATGAAAATCGAATTGGCGATATTAAACCTGGAAATGTGAATAAAACATTTCTTGTTGAAGAATTCACTACAACTATTTCATATCTTTGAATCAATATTTAATACTCGATTGTATATTTGAATAAAACCCTGCCAAGGGTCAACTGAGAGCTCTAGCCTTTAGTAAGGTAATGTAACTTTACTTTTCTTCTAAACTGTTCATCGAGATCCGGATGCCATAGGATCTTTTTTCAGACTGGAAGCTCCAGGTTAAAACATCTATAAAAATCACGGAATAAGCAATATATTGTCATTATAGCAGAATACCCTGTGGTGCCCGCCGAAACTCTGTACTTCTTGATGGTCAGTAATTGCCTGAACCTGCCTGACCATTGTATTGGGACATGTCTGGTAGACGGCTCGAGTTTCATTCAATTTTCTCTCATAGTGAGCAGTCCGTGAGAAAGCGTTCATGTTGTGAAGGGGGATGTTGAGTTCCTAAGTATCCTACCTGGTAGGATGGGGTAAAGGTGTTACAGGACGCCTCACCACCCAGTGTCCCACTCCCAAAGACCACTCATCCAGGTGATCCTTCCGCACTGGTCTACCCCAGGAACTGGATCCAAAAGCGATGGCTGTGTCCTGGCCACCTGTTCCTACAGAGAGTGGCCTGAAACAAGGCTTTGTGCTGGCCCCTATTCTTTTTAATGTATTTATATCAGACATGCAGGACACTTTATTGGAAGCCAGATCCCTTCCCTGCCCAAATTGGGATCGTACCATGTGAATTGGTTAGCTTATGCAGATGAACACGTGATTTTACACCAGGCACCCATCGGGGGGCACCCAGGGGAAACTCAAAGCATTGGAGCAATACATTATTTATTTATTTATTGTGCATTTGTAAGGTGCTTATACATCAAGTAACTTGCGTTTTAGACAATGATTTAACCCTTAACACTATTAAGACAAAGGTGCTGGTTATGTGATCTCCGAAAAAAAGAATGAATATCAATTTTAAATGGAAATTGAATTTCTCTGACCTGGAAGTTGTCTTTTCATTTGTGTACCTGGGATTCCATATGTCTGGCATGGATAAGAAGGCACATCTATTCACAATTATGAAACAAAAAGCTGTGGCGCTGGCCTCTCAAGCCACAGATTTGGGCCATTCTCTTTCATACCGGAGATACAATTTTATAAATCTAAAGTGGGGCCAATTTTTACTTATGGAGCAGACATTTTGTTTTCCCATACTGTTCTCATGGTCCCCAATTGAGGGTCTTTTTTGGAAAAAAACTCCTGCGCTTGACAATAGGAGTGCCTTTACCAATTATCCGATACAAGTTAGTTCTAATTTCGCTGCAAGCCCTTCTGGACTGGAAGACCCTTTACCTATTCGGAAAAATCATATCTACACGTGAATGGTCTCTGTTTGACCCTTTGAAAACACTGTATGAAAACACGAATAGCGCGGATTTGAATGCATGGTCTTGTTGTTCCGTCTTGCAACCACTCAGAGTTTACCATCTGCTCCTTCCGCTCTTAAAGACAAACTTTGGTGCACGGATTGGATAAAAACTATCAATGATAGCAAAAAGTCCACGTTTTTTTTCATACCCAGTTATTGCATACTGTTTAATACTGTTCCAGACTTTGGGAGTTAGGTCATGTAGATTTTGTAATGTTATTTCTCAAGTGGAAACACTCGAACATCTTGTAGTGGCCTTTTAGCCCTTAGGCATTTTCATCTGGGCAAATTCCTATACCATATTCAATCTACTACTCTGACGGAATTCTGGCATAGGCTGCTTGGGGATTGGAAGGCTGCAAGTATCTTTGAAACTTGCATTGGTTAGATTTGTAATGTGCATTCTTCCATCTGTCACCTAACCTTGCCCCAAACTGGAAGCACTAATAATGCAGTAAGGTATTTTTTAAGGCCTATGATGATCTGTTTTGCTTCTATTTGCTTCTATTGCAGTATGGAAAACTTATTTTTCTCCAGCATGATTTCCCATGCTCATGAATATTCCCCATTGTCGGGATGGGAATCCTCTTTAAAAGAAAAAAACTGTTTCACTTTCATTTTAAAACTGTATTTCTCCTCTAAACCAATCACTGTCCTCTGGGTCATACTGCCCCCATCCAATGACAGTCCTCTCCCTAAGTCCTAACTTCAGTGTTGGGAGTCCTTAAGTTACTCTCTGAACTATCTTTGTGCTTTTTTGAATTCTTCCTGAGATAAATAGTCTATTCAGTGGGGACCCGCTGTCAGTGAAGTTCTTTGTCCATCGAGGACCGTTTCATCAAAGATTCCAGAAGGCCCACCCTGGGCCTTCTTAGCACCTTCAGACCATGTCCGAGGAGGAGGAGGAAGGAAGGAGTTTTTTCAAACTCTGCGCAAAGTGTCAGCTACGGAACTTCTTTGTAGAAGATCGACATCTGAAATGTTTATATTGTCTACAACCAGACCACAATGAGGAAGGGTACGAGATATACTGTGATTTCTCTAAGAAAACCAAGAAAGATTGATACAGCAGGCTGGCAGCGTGGCTGAAATCAAGCAAGCCCCTTTACTCGACATCTGGGCAGGGTCATGCCTCACCCTGGACCAGCCGGTCCGAGGAGCGGTCTCCCTCCGGGAGGAGGTCGAGGTCCTTTGAAGATACAGCACCCGTGGGGGTCCAAGACAAGGCCGAGCTTCACGGCACTGACTTAGCCGGGTTCGCCGCTGATGTGGGTCCCAGGTCGGACAGACGCATTCGCCTTAATCTTCTACGAGAAAGTCCCTAACCCCACCCAAGCGCTGGTTACCAGTGGACAAACAAAAGAAAAAAAGAGGTCAGGGGAGGACACTAAGAAACCAAAGACCTCTCAACCTTCCAAACCAGCTATTTCGACAACGGCCCTGCCGACAAAGGCCTCATCAGCTACGTCATCGACAAAATCAATGACCGTGGCAGTGAAGGAAATCCGGCCGGTGAAGGTGGTACCTACGACTGAACGGGTGGGCTTCCCCCCGTCTCCCTCCCCGAGGTGCAATACAGCTGCAGAGGCTGCAGTAAAGGCAACAGGTGACCCAGGGATGGGGAGGGGCTGGTGACCGCACCGGCCCTGAGGCCACTGGCAAAGGAAACGGGGTGGGGGGGCAAGGAGGCCTTGTGAGAGCCTCCAAAGGAACTGGGTTTACACCCTACCCCAGAGAAAAGGATGCAGCTTTACTCTAGCTCTGACAACAGCTCCGACGACCTGCCTGATGATTACTACACAGATCACGAAGGGCAGGGGTGGCGCTGAGGGAGATGACCCTGCGTCACCTGCACACAAGATGAAACGTGTCAGCCCGGATCCTACACCACTGGCTCTGTTCACCTCTCAGCCAAGGGACGTGTGGCTCGACATCTTGGTGACACTAACACCCTGGTTCTGAGATCCAACAGAGAATACCACTGATGCTGGGACCTGCGCCGCTGCAGGATCCTCAAGGAGCCCGTCGGAGGAAGAGGCACGTCACCAGACCCCTCTGTCTCCATGTCGTGACCCGACTCCACCTGTAGCTCCTGCTACACACACAGACAGGACCACTACAGCTACAGGCGCCAACAAGAATGACGACTGTGCCAGCTGACGGTGAAACACTACATGCGGCCGAACCCGGCAGGGCGTCGCCGCCAGACGAAGTGGAGTCCTTCCATTCAATGATGTCCAGGGCTTCCGATCTTTTCCAGTTGGTGCCCAAGGAGACAAAGAAAGAGGGGTTCCTGTACCTGCAGCGTGAGTCGAGGAGAAAGACCGTTATGTCCGTTCCTTTCCTGGATGATAACTGGGAAACAGGCTTGGCACTAATGAAGAAGCCTAGTATGGCTCCGCCCTAGCGTGACTGCCTGGAAAAGAAGTGCTAGACTCAGCGCACAGGTGCTTAAGATCGCATTCTTCACCAAATTCGATGGTCTCAGCAGCAACCAGGAAGCGATCGACGAACCTAGCGTCGGCCTCCATGGTGCCACTGGACCAGGAGGGAAAAAGTTGCATGCGATGGGCAAGAGAGTAATCTATACAGCAGCCTCCACCATCAAGGTGGAAAATACCATAGCCATCTTGTCCCGATATGACTGGGAATTATGGTATAGGCTGGGACCTATTTTAGACTTTCTACTTGACGATAAGAAGGCTGGGGCGCTGGCCCTGTTTCAGGTCGGGTGGCCTTGGTTCATGCCATTACTGTGGCGGTGGACATTGCAGACACAGGATTCCACCAGATGGGGAATGGCGTGTCCCTTCATCAACGAGGTTGGTTGAAGGCCACTAGCTATCGCCAGGATGTCTAGACAGAGGTACTGGATATGCTGTTCGACAGCAAAACCTCTTCGGCAAGGCCATCGACGAGTCTTTGCAGGCAATTAAGACCGACACACAGACGGCACACTCCCTGGGAACCCCTGCAACAACGTTTCCTGTCATCCTTTTGTTCATCCAGAGAAAAGACCAATAGTATCTCCAAGGGATATACTATACCGTACAGGCAACCGCCCGCTCCTCCACTCAGGAAGCATAGAGGGGTCGCTCTCAGGCTTAGGGAATTGTAGGGCTGCGCCACCGCCCAAAGGCCCAAGCAGGCCTGAACCGTATGTGTTATCAGGCCCCCACTTACACACTCCGGTGGGAGGCTAGCTTGCGAAGTTAGTCAGTGCGTGGAGAAAGATCACCATCGACAGATGGCTGCTGGACGCTCTCGCACAGGGGCACACCTTGGAGTTTTAACGCAGGTGTCCTTGTATTCTACTATTCCACTGGTGCATCGACAGGAGCAGCAGTGGCCACAACATCTGCAAGCAGTGCAAGCCATGCTTCAGAAAGAGGTGATAGAACCAGTTACCCGCACCTATGGGGCTCCGCAGTCTTTTCTAGAAACTTTCTGGTTCGAAAGAAGACGGGCGGTTGGAGGCCAATCCTGGATCTATGTCGTCGTAACAAGTATGTAAAGTCCCAGAAATTCAGGATGGTCATGTTGCAGCACGTGCTCGGCCAACTGGAGGAATGTTTTTTTATTATGTTGGATCTGTAGGCAGCCTACTTCCACGTCCCCATTCACAGGAAGCACTGCAAATTCCTGCGATTCGTGGTCCAGGGGCGTCATTACCAGTTGAATGCTCTCCCCTTCGGCTTGAAGTCAGCCCAGAGGGTCTTTGCAGTGCCTGGCCCATGTGAAGGCCTACCTTCGTCTGTAGGTCATCCACGTATAGCCTTACCTGAACGATTGTCTTGTTCGATCCCGCTAAGGGCGATGGCGAGAGCACACATAAAGGACCGTAGGTCTGTTGACAGAGTTACCCAGACCTGCTGCGTCTATCAGTGGCCCTGGGTATAAGAATTCTGCTGCTGCCGGGTCTTCTCACCAGAGAAAAAGGCGCAATTCTGCATCAAGAAACAGGTTCGTTGAACCTGCAGGCATGGCCCCTGCAGCCCTAGAGTTTGGGGATATGCTTTACCTGCAGAATGTAAGGACATCCTAGCCAAGAGCAGAGCCTCGTCAACGTTGAAGTGCTACGCACATAAATGGAAGCGATTCTCCAAGTGGTGCCGGTTGCAGAAGATTGCCCTTCTGCAGGTCACAGCGCTGCAGCTTCTTCCATAGCTGCTTTCCTTGGCCAAGGTGGGTCTGGCTCGCGCCTCTATCAAGGTATATCTCATCGCCATATCCTGCTACACCAGGTTCCCGGGGAGGCCTTCGCTGTGGTCCCACAGACTAATCAAGGACTTCCTCAAGAGACTCTTCCGGACTGGCGTGGGAGCATGATGTAGTTCTGACAAAGCTCATGGGGTCTCCCTTTGAGCTGATGCATCAAGCCCCACTCAAGTTTCTCTTGTGGAAGACGGCTTTCCTCGTGGCCATCACCTCAGCCAGGCGGGTTGGGGAGATCCAGACCCTTTATTGCAAGCAGCCTTACTTGACTTTCCACGCTTCGAAGGTGGTACTGCGTGCACAACCCACCTTTATGCCGAAGGTTTTGTCGGAATTCCATCTCAACAAGCCTTTGGTGTTAACAGTTTTCTGCGCTGTATGTTGCTCGTACCTTGAAGTTCTACGTGGCACGTACGAAGAGTTTGCAGAAGACTTTTCACTTGTTCGTCAATTTTGAACCTGTGAATCACAGACGGCCCTTGTCCAAGGCTTCCATATCCAGGTGGCTCTCCGGCTGCGTCACGCACTGTCATTGACTGGCGAATAGGCCTTTATTAGTCTGAGAGCCCACTCCACCAGAGCTATTACAGCGACGACAGCATTCTTCTCTGGTGTGCCTCTGAAGGGCTGCTACGCAACCTGTTCATTTGAGGTGAGTCTGCTCCATGGGTGAGTGTTTAATTGCTTCTGTGGAGCCATGTCACCTCCCGTGGTTGTGTGTAAGTAATGATGTGCAATTGTTATTCATGTGCATGTGAATCCATGCCAGACCCCATGCTGAAGAAGGTTTAGGTTACATACCTGTAACTTGTTCTTCTCCAGCATGAGTCTGGCATGGATTCACATGCAAACCCTCCCTCCTTTCCCTCTGCTGCTCTTCTTGGTTCATACTGCTGCTTTACGTGCTTACCAAATCTGAAGATGACCGCCAGGGGTGGGACTTAGAGAGGACTGTCATTGGATGGGGGTAGTATGACCCATAGGACAGTGATTGGTTTAGAGGTGAAATACAGTTTTAAAGTGAAACTGTTTTTTCTTTTACCGAGGATTCCCAGCCTGACAACGGGCAGTATTCATGAGCATGTGAATCCATGCCAGACCCATGCTGGAGAACAATAGTTACAGGTAAATTAACTATAGATGATGCAATTTATTGCTATATTCTTATACTCTGCGCGCATGAACTGTATGGACATGTGATGCACTACTGACACTTTATACTCTTACCTATAGTTTTTATCTCACAAGGCTAGGCATCCCCATTTGTTTTAATAACATTATACATTTTTTGCATGAATTTGATTTGATGTACAGCACCTGCTTTTTAGCTTTTTTAGCTTCTATTTTTCTTGGATATTGTATATTGTTCTTTCTTTTTTGTTGAATTTCTTTATTGGCATTTATCACAAAACAATTAACACCCTACAACATCCGCCCCCCACACCCGCACCCCTTGAGGAACCACACATCGTCGTGAGCATGACGATTTGTTGTTCATAGGGCACCACAGGCGATCAGCGAGTCACATAATATCCAGCACCTGTACATTTTGTGGGCAGAAATGTTGTACAGAGACTTTTTAGAAACAAATAGTTTCTCCCTATTCCTTCTGATTCTGAAACCTGTCCGCATCCCCTTGGATCTTATACCTGATCCACTCCATCGTTACTGTGTCCCAAAGTTTACACAGCCAGCACTCCACCATAGGGGGCCTTTTTTGTTTCCAGTCTTTTGCGATTACCATCCATGCCGCTATTAATAGGGTTATCAGAGCTCTTTTCTGTGGCTTCGTGATTGTGTATCGCTCCGGTTCTACCAACCCACCCAGGCACTCAGCCAATGAGAGGGGTAGGACCCCCGGTACTATTGTCTGTAGGAATCTCATTATCTCCTCCCAAAAGCCTTTAATCATGGAACAACCCCACCAGATATGCAACCAGACTCACTCCCCCTTAAACCCCTCCAACACTCTGCGGACGCCGTGCTATACATCCTATGTAGTTTACGGGGGCTATAATGCCACTGTAGCATCATTTTATACCAGGCCTCCTGTAACTATAGAGACCTGTTCAGTTTCGAGATATTCCTCCAAAGTTCTTCCCAGTGCCCAGCCGGAATCTCCCCTCTTAGCGAACCTTCCCAAGCTGTTTGATACGGTCAGGTCTTTTGGATCAGACATTCTTGCAGTATCCTATATATGTCCGACCTCTACGTGTTTGTTCCCAGTGTGGGATGTGACGTATGTCTCAAATTTAGTTAGCAGCCTTATTGCTGCTTGACAAATCTCCTTCTGTCTTAACTAATGCCTCAGTTGAGTGTATTCAAATCTATTCCCTTCCAGCACACCCACATGTAACTTATTGTCCTCGAATGACACTATTTCCCCCTCCCACACCATGTCCATAGTCTTTACGTATCCCTTTTCTTTCTATTGTGTAAATTGACCCTTCACTGTGTCCAGGGTGAAGTTTGGGTTATCGAACAGAGGGGTAAAGGTGACGGAATGGTAGATAAATGTCCCCACCTAATCCATCTGTCCCTTATATAACATGTCGTGCAAAGTACACTACTACGCCTGGTGCCTATCCTACACATATAGCCAGAGAAGACAGGCCAATGACCCACCCGCTACTGCTCTGTCCATGCAAGCCCGTATTTTGTCTTTGCTATCTGTGAACCATTCATGCACCACTCTCAATTGGCCTGCTTCTAGTATCGGTGCAGATTTGGGAGTCCTATTCCACCCCTTTGTCTTGGGGTCATCAGAAGATCCAACGCTACTCTTGGGTGTTTATTATGCCAGATAAATCTGGAAATGAGTGTATTCATTGCTTTAAAGAAGGCATTCAGGATCGCTATTGGTAGGGTGTGAAATCTATAAAGTACCATTGGGAGAGCCACCATCTTCACCATATTTATACGCCCAAGCCAGGTTATGTGCATCAGGGTCGACTTTGCTTAGTCTATTTGTGTTTTTTGATTAGGTCTGGAAAATTAGCTTTATACTACGCTGAGACTTTGCTGCTCAATTTTATTCCTAAATATGTTAAGCTTCCCCCAGCAGGGCGAAAATGGAAAGCAGTTCTGTATCTGTGTAGCCAATTCTTTAGGGAGTCCCATTTCCAACATTTCCGATTTCCCCATATTTATTTTCAAGCCATACAAACCCTCTTGTTCTTTAAGAATACACACTAAGGTCGGAATGGGCGTCACAGGATCCACTTATATTAGCAGCATATCATCAACGTAAACTGCTGTTTTGTGTGTCACCCCCCCAAATGGGACACCCTTAATGTCCTGGTTCTGTCTAATTGCTGCCAAAAGGGGTTCCAAATAGATGGCATACAGGTGCGGAGACGGAGGACATCCCTGCCTGGTCTCTCATTCTATGCTTTTAGCCTCTGATATGTGGGTGTTTACCACCAGCCTTATCGAAGGGTTTCTATAGTTTGTCCCCACCCTTTGAATATATGTTGGCCCAAAGCCCATTAGTTCCATCATCTGGAATAAGTAGGCCATTCCACCCTATCAAAAGCTTTTTCAGCAAAGAAATCAGAGTGGCTGGTATCTGTTTTATTTCCAGTTTCACTAATAAATGGATCACCCTTCTGGTATTATCCTATGTTTGCCTTCCCACTATAAAACCTGCTTGATCCTGGCCTATAACCTGCAAGAGAACCCCCTTTGCTCTTTCCGCTCGTATCCCAGTATAGATTTCAGCGTTTATATTCAGTAACGCTATAGGCCTATACGACCCGCAAATTTTGAGGTCCTTATTTGGCTTTTCAAACAGAACCACCTTCGCCTCTGTCATAGAGCATGTCACGCCTTCTCTGTTTCGAAATATATTATATAGTTTTGTGAGGAAGCTTTTTAACTCGTTACAGAACACCTTATAGAAAACCCCTGTATATCCATCCGATCCTGGTGACTTATTGTTCGGTAGGTTTTTTATCGCTCTTTCAACTTGGTCTACAGTTATTTCCCTTTCCAAGCTGTCCCTTTCCTCTTCCATAATCTTGGTAAGCTTTATCCCTTCTAATAACATCTGTATCTTACGTATCTCTGGGCACTCGAGGAATACAGCTGTTTTTAGTATGATGTGAAGGACTGGATTATCCCGCCCGACTCCGTTGCTAATGATCCATCTACCTGTCTTATTCCCCCTACGTGAAGCTGCACCCTCTGTTGCTTCAAGAGCCTGGCTAGCATATTGTCTGCCTTGTTGGCACCCACATGGTAATGCTGCTCTCTGCCTTTGTGGTCCTCATTAGCCGCAGTTGTCTCTGTGCCTCCTTCACTTTGCTGTAGTTCTCCCTATTCTTCCGCCCTGCCAGCCTTATTTGGGCCTGTCCCAGTGCCGCCTCTAGGTCTTTCTCTAGTTTGTCTTTCTCTTTACGTTATAGGGCTCTTAAAGAGAACAGCTCCCCCTGTATTACTGTCTTAAAGGCGTCTAATACAGTCCTCGGGAGGGAGAGGGGGGGACCCCGTTTGTATCATTCAATGCAAAGTATTCTACTATTCTATCCCTCACAGTTTCTTGTAAGACTGCGTCTCTAATGAGTTCTCCAGGCAGTCTCCATGTCCTTAAAGGATTGCTAGGCTTTAGCCCCCCAAGATATATCTTAATTAGTGCGTGATCTGATAGCGAAATCAGGTCTAGTTCTGTCTCTGTTCATGCATCTAATATTTCGGGGGTTCCCCTAGCATAGTCTATTCTGGAATAGGTTCGATGAGCATGGGAGAAGCATGTGTACCCCGGCTCCTGCCCCTTTTTGGCCCTCCAAAGGTCTCTCATCACCAATCCATCTAACTGCTCCCGTACCGCCACTGAAGGGTGTGATCCCTAATTTGTGCCCTGTCCACTACCGTCTTTCTCCGGATCCCAGGTCATACTAAAATCTCCTGTAAGAATGATTTTCCCTGCCGCAAACTTTTCTAGTTTCCCCAATATCTGATACAGGAAGGTGTCTTGTCCTATATTGGTGAAATATAGTGTTACTATTGTCATGCCTGTCTTTTCCAGCGTCATCTGCAAAAATATATACCTCCCATGCGGGTCTGCTAAAGTTTTAATTATTTTTGCCCCTAATATATTTCTTAAATCCAACAAAACACCTGCTGTCCTATTTGCCTGGTATAGTTGCATATAATGCTGAATTTGTGTTTTGTGCCCATCTCCTTTCCTAATGTCTGTCTCCTGAAGTAGGATTATATCTGTATTACTCCTTTTTATCGGAGTAGCTAGCTTCTTCCTTTTTATCAGAGTATTTGGGCCCCGTACGTTGTGTGAGAAAATCTGTAGCAACCTAGTCATTAATACTTTATCCTACTCCTCCCCTGCCTAGTGTCCCACAATTGTGCCCTTTTCCTCCCATATGTGCTCAAAGCTTTATACGGTCCCCCCTCCCCTCCAAGCAGCCTCCCCCCCTGCCGCCCAATACCCCCCACCCTCCCCTCTCCGGGTCTGATTCAGTATCCAAGGATACATCCCAGCAAGTTTGTTTGTTTATTTTATTTGTATAGCGCGCCTGACCCAGGGGCATCTGGGGCTTAAGGTGAAGATAATGGTTACATGATACAGTTTATACAGACAGAGTGCAGATAATACATTCAAATAACAAAGGATAGGCAAGGGTATGTGGGGAGCATATAATGGTATGGGATACATAATAGGGAGAAAGATATGTACATTTAATCGGAATGGGAGTGCAGAGAGATGTCAAATGTAAAGTAAGTAATGTTAGTTTTTATTAAGTAATCATGTGATGACGTGACTTCTGAATTTGACAAAGGTTTGAATAGATTTGATGTCCTGTGGAAGTGTGTTCCATAATTGGCCAGCTAGAACCGGCAAACTGGTTCCGGCAGCTCTTTTTCGGTTGTACCTGGGCACCACCAGGCAAGAGGTGTTAGTAGATCTTGTGATTCTGGCTGACAGTTTCAGAATGAATTTGTCTGTGAGATCTGGTGGGGCTCGGTGGTTCAAAGCTTTGTGGGTGAGGCAGATGGTTTTTAAGTCAATTTTTTCTTGTATGGAAAGCCATTTACAAAGCTTTCTAGTTGCCGAGATGTGCTCTCTTCTAGGTATGTTTAATGCAGCTCTTAGCGCATTATTTTGCAGAACCTGCAGTTTGTTAATTATGGATTTGTTGGCGCCTAAGTATAGGCCATTGCAGTAGTCCAATTTGGACTGTATAAGTGCACTGGCTACTCTGAGGCAACTATTGGAAGATAGTAGGGGTCTGCATGCCCTGATCAGCTTGCCGGTGTAGGCAGTGGCTGAGGCAGTCATATTTACCTGTTTGGTTAGATTGGTATTGGCATCGGGCGTGCTGTTGCGCACACGGCAGGAAGTTCATTGCTGTGTGAGCTCCTGAAGTGATCTGGGCCTTTTGATCCGCATCTACGCTAATATTGTACACACTGAATTGAGCTCTTGTGGAATTATGTTGGACACCTCCGGCAACATGCTGTGAAATGTTCAGGAAGATCCGTGGTGGATTGACAAAGATACGTCGTGTGATCCCATCGCCGGCACCTATTCCGTTACGTGCCACGTTGTCACACTGTATTTCCCACGTGTGACATCAACCTGAGTGCCAACGAGGTGGGACTTGATCCATGCAGGAGATACTGGAGTTGGGTTCCCAGAAGCGGAACACAACTCCTAAAGCTTCCGCGGGCACTCCGGCAGCCTGTCGAGCGCCTGCGGTACTCTACGGATTCACCCGGGAACCAGGCAGCAACTTTGTGGAGACCCACCCCAGTAAGGCGCACAGCGTACCGCGGCAGGCATCCCCATTCAGGGCGATCATAGGACCGCTACCATGCCTGTGAGCCATTACACAGCACTCTGCCCCCAAGCTACGCAAAACGTCATCGCGCCCGAAGCTCAATCTACAAGCTGCAGGCCCTTACGAAGCGGCGTGATTGATGCCCAACGTCGGAAGTCTTATAGTGTATGAGAGGCCACTGGAGGGAGTGAAAGGAAAGAACACTCAGGACATACGGAGACTTGGCCTCTTTGTGTGCCCTAGATCCAATGCGCATGCTAAAACCGACCCAGCACGCTCCTGCTCCAGAACGTCCATAAAACAACACTCCCTGACATAAAAGCGGTGCGTAGCATCACCACATCCCCGCGGGTAAGAATACAAACACCATGTATGCTGTGGCATGAGTGAAGGGACACAGGATACTAGAGGAGCTCCCCACATGGCTCCCCCCATCAACTTGCCCATGGAAGAACGGAGGTGACTCCCAGGGGGCCGCCGCAGGTGACGCAGGACGGCAAAAGCATGCAGGCAATAACGGTCTCGGATCAGGATGGACGACTGCTGGGGAGGACCCCGGAAAGGACCCTGCACTACGTATATATATCCCCGCCTAAACACAGTGGGCACCCCAGACATACCAGGAGAAACGTAGCACACATATGAGAGAGACCCAGACAACAAACGGACACGGTGAGGATCTGAGGCTGTATTAGAAACACAGACACTATACAAGTCTTTTAGTTACATTTTTGTGGCAGATCATATGAGATTTCCTTGCTTGAACTCTGGGCATCAACCATGGCATCTGAAGGCGACTCAATTAAACTGCAACTGGGAGGCCTGGCGAGGCTACTAATGCCCCGCACTCCAATATTGGCTATTTGATGCTTGATACGCGGGGATTCCCCCGTGAGAGTACTAACACTTGGTACCGTGCCTACAATATCCAGCCACCAAGACAGTGAGACACACACCAACCATTAACCCAAAAGAAGCAAACGCTGGACAGCTTAAACTGTACATAGCTGCCACTCCACAGAAGCTTCGGCAGCAACATCTAGTGGCCCACGTCTACCACCAGACTGGCTCACCAAGGCTTAACTACATATACAGACGGTCCGTGTCACACGACCTGGCTACACACAGAGTTGCAAGGGCAGCGAGGATCTACTGTGGGGAATAGTGGACGATGCCAAAAGGTCAAGCCCCTAAAAAAGGCAAGGGAGCGATAGATAAATTCACCACAGTGGCGAAGAGAGAACCTACGGAAGTCATGGCTTCAGGACAAACACTACCGGCAGAACCTGCCACTGCAACACTGACTATGGATCCACAAGCAGTGTTCACAGCTATGCAGCAAGGCTTCTTGGCCCTCAATGACAAACTTGATGGGATCACAGCAAATGTGGCAACCATCAAAAATCAACTTGAGAAAGTCACTGGCCGCATAACGGAAGTTGAGACCTGTATTAGCACTACTGAGGATGCATTGGAAACCCTACGAAATACGGTGACATCTATGGCGAAAGATTTAGTATCGGTCAAACAAAAATGTGAAGATTTAGGCGCCAGGTCGTGTCGTAATAATATACGAATAATCGGGGTCCCGGAAGAAGCACTTAAGGGCCCCATGGAGCTTGCTGTTGAAACTCTTCTAAGAGACCTGCTGGGGGACCCTGGCTGGTCGCCCATGTTCGTAGTAGAGCTTGCTCACAGAACATTGGCCCCACGTCCTAACCCCGGAGCATACCCGAGGCCGATTATTGCGCGTTTAATGAACTATAGAGATAGAGACCTAGTACTGAGAGCGGCCCGGGACAAACACGAACTACGCTGGGAAGCCAACACCATCCGAATATTCCCTGACTAAACGCTGGCGGTCCAGCAAGAAAGGCACTCCTTCGAGAACGCCATGTCCTCTACACAAAGCTATACCCCGCGAGGCTGCGGTTACAACATAATAATAAAACATACTTTTTCACGTTCCCGGAAGAAGCGACAAACTTTCTGGAGGCAAACATTCCGTTGCCAACTCAGCGCGCAGAAGCCCACCAGCGGACCCGGAGGCCGCACGGAGCTGCAGGAGCAGCTCCACTCACATCTGCCTGCACTGCAGGTAAGCCCTAGCGGAAATAGCATTCTCATGCTCTTTCTCTGACTTCATCCGCGCATCGAGCACATACAGAGTATATGCCCATAATTGCCGGCTTGAGTAGCGCGTTAGCTACATGAGCCAGCATATTTTTAAATATGATGCCACAGTGGGAAATGCCTCCATCCCTGCCCGCCGCCATTGAAAACCACGAGGGTTCCTCCAGCTCCAAGTTGGCTGCTGCCATCATTTCCTTGTAAACCCAGGCCGCACCGATTGCCAGCAGCCCGCCCCACCAGCTGATTGGGCTCTCCATTCCTGAAGAAGCGGATCCTGATTCGCCAGAAGGCGAAGCCGGCCCACAACGAAGGTCCTTGCCAGACCTGCCACCTGCCAGGTACGCTGCCCCACTGTATATAGACCCATACCCTAAAGACTACATGGGTACATGGATTCAGGAAAACGTTCCCTTGCCCAGGACCCCTGCACTGACAAACGTATCATACGCTTTCCGTTCACCCCACGTATACTACTGCCTGCCCTCCACAGAGCCACCTGTGTTCCATTAAAAGGTAACCCTCTGCCAACTAGAATGTAACTAAACCTTTGCACTCTCTGTAAGCTGAAGTTGGCCACTTGGAAATTTTCAGCTACAATTGTTTTTTGCACAACTTGGTAGCCTGTAGCTAAAATCGAATTTGACTACCTGTAGCTTCTAGCTTTTTTTGTACATGCTGTGAGCCTCTCTGCCAAACTGAAGTTGCCTTTCTGTGTACCCTCAGATACAATTGTTTTTGCACATCTCTGGTCCCTTCTGCCCATTTTTCACTTGCCAATTCACAAACCTCTCTGTAACAAACTGACCTTGCACAGTTGAACCCTAGTCATTATTGTATTTGTTTATCGGTGAGCGTCTCGTTACTGCAAAATTTGCCCACGGCTGAGTCTATAGCTTAAGTTGACTTACATAGTCTAGACTGTCTGGCCTATCTTGATCTCTACCACTTAGATTTTGCTGTATTAACCATGCTCACCTGGCTCTTACACACTATGTTCCCCTTCCGTATCATGTTAGATACCATTCTCTGCAGTGGTAATAGTTACATTGCCTTCACTAATGGCCTCGCCAAACTTGGATGCCCTAGACATTACCCTATCCCCTGCCCTACACCCTTTCTACCTACCACTCCACCATTCCCACATTACTATAATCATAATCTCAGCACCACTGACATCAGCCGCCCATTTGTCACTCCCACCAACACTACTCCTGACAGAACTTTGCAGCATCCCAAGCCTAGTGTCCCATGCGTGACTGGGAGCACTACTCCAAGTAGCCAGCCCAACGGTATTAAAGTTAGACCTAATCACTCCACAACCAGGCAGTCATCCGGTAACATACCTACCATCAATCCTAACCTCATAACCCGCAATAGTAGACTAGGTATGAGACTTCCCACCACCTCTAGTAAGCACCTCTCTAAAACCCACAAGAAGTCCAACCTCAAAGATTCAACTTAAACCAAACTTAAAGTACCACCCCTGAAAGGAGCTCTACTTAATGTCAGATCCCTTGTTGCCCACTCCACAGAAATTGCCGACACCATCCTAACCAATGATCTGGACTTCCTGGCCATAACTGAAACCTGGCTACATGAAGCTGCAGGGCCACACCTAACATTAGCCATTCCAAACAAATACTCCATCCTTAGAGCCGACAGACCCATTACGCTCAGAGGAGGACTAGCGTTTATTTTAAAATCCTCACTAGACATTAGAACAGTCACCTCCCCTACACTAAAATTGTGTGAGCACCTCACAATCAAGCTACAAACTTCTCCCAAAAGTACGATTACCATTCACCTAATATACAGACCCCCATGCCCGTCGGGCCCCTTTGAAGAAGATATAACATCCCTTATAGCTGAGAACGCTAAGCCTTCCGCTCAAACTATCATCCTTGGAGATTTTAATCTTGGATAAAATGATCCCAAGGACTCTCCTGCATCCTCACTAGTCTATGCCCTAGCAGAGCATGACTTCACACAACTTAGCTCTCAACCTACTCATCAGAAGGGGAGAACTATCGACTGGGTAGCGGCCCACAATTGTAA
The DNA here is from genome assembly GCF_040938575.1 of Ambystoma mexicanum. Lineage (NCBI taxonomy): Eukaryota > Metazoa > Chordata > Amphibia > Caudata > Ambystomatidae > Ambystoma > Ambystoma mexicanum. The sequence continues at coordinate 1,382,176,116 of NC_090929.1, read as the reverse complement.
CATTATCTGCAATACCCCTCAACCTCTCGCATGGACTGACCACTACCTTGTGCCCTTTGAGATTAATACTCCTATCCAACTTCTAATAAAATGCCCCGCGGCACCCGTATGCCCGACCCGGAACAAGCGTAACATCACTGCTGAGGCACTACTACCTTTGGTCCTGCCCACCCTCAACGCACTCCCTGCTACTGCTAACATCAATCTACTTGTCAATAGCTACAACAACACTATGGCCAGTGCCATTGATACCATCGCCCCATTAAAACTTCGCAAAAAGAAACCCAGAGCTCATTTGAACTCCTGGTACACCCCTGCACTTAAAACACTTAGAAAAAAGAAAGCTAAGCTTGAAACACTATGGAAAACCACACTATCTGCTGAAAATAAAACAAATCTAATGAATATCTCCTCACTCTACAAAAGAGAGATTATTCGAGCTAAGAAAGAAACGTACAATGTCAGGATCAACCAGGCAGGCTCCTTCACCAAAGTTCTTTTCACTATACTTAAGGAATTAGAAAACCCTAACCCTCCTATTGATACTTGCACCAAAGATAAAACTTAGTGTACTAGTATCCAAAATGCCCTTGCCAACAAAATTGTTGGGCTCCAAACAAAAATAGAAGATAAAAGCAACCAACTTACCAGTAGCATGCCCACTAATCTTAGTACACTAGCCTCTACCGACTCCAACCCAGGCTTCACATTCAAAAAGGTAACAATTTTGGAAGTAGAAAAAATTATAGCATCATTACAACCTTCTAACTGGAAAGGGGACAGCTGCCCTGCCCAGATCATAAAAGACGCAGCCAGAGAACTATCCCCTTTTATCACAAAACTTATAAACTTATCTTTCTCGACCAACCTTGTCCTTAGCAACTTGAAACAATCCTGGGTCCTCCCCCTTTTAAAAAAACAAACCCTAGACCCTGCTATACCTACTAATTACAGACCCATCACTATGGTCCCATTCCTGTTAAAAATTCTAGACAGAGTTGCCTACCTGGAAATTCAGGAGTATCTTGAGACAAACCAATTGTTAGGAATTCGTCAATCTGGCTTTAGACCTCAACATGGAACAGAAACTGCCCTTGTTGACCTCAAAAGCCAAATCGATGAAATCAAAGATATAGGTAACGCCGCCATCCTACTCCTACTAGACCTCTCAGCAGCGTTCGACTTGGTCAATCATAAAATCCTTTGTAACCACCTCTCTTCTGCAGCTCACTTCTCCTCCTCTGCTGTCACGTGGATACAATCCTTCCTGGCGAATAGAACAGTGAGGGTCTTTTCCCCAATAGCCGCGACAGACCCTATCCCTATCACATGTGCGGTCCCACAAGGCTCCTGCGTTTCACCAACTTTGTACAACATATTTACAAAGCCACTCTTCGACAAACTGGACCATCTGGGTGTCACCTACACTAATTATGCAGATGACATCCAGATACTCCTCACCCTTTCGGGTAACTACAACGATGACCTTACCCAGATCAGTGACATTTTCTCGATCATCCAGGCATGGATGGCTTCCCATGGCTTATGCCTTAACGATGAAAAGACGGAGCTTCTCCTTGTCGGCACACCCAACAATCTGCTGAAACTTAGCCCCCAACTACAATAGCTTTATCATTGATGGTTATATCATTCCTATTGTCAGAAATGTGAAAACGCTTGTTTTCTACCTTGATGCCAACACCAACCTCTCCAAACAAGTGAACATGACCGCCTCTGCCACGGCCTACACAGGTAAGCTGATTAGGGAGGGCATGCAGACCGTCCTCTCCACAAATAGTTGCCTTACATTGGCCAGGGCTCTTATACAATCTAAGTTGGACTACTGCCACAGTCTTTACCTAGGCGCAAATAAATCCATTATCAAAAAACTTCAGGTGCTTCAAAATAATGCTCTACGATTAGCCCTCAACATTTCAAGACACGAGCATATCACCACTACCAGAATATCATGCAAATGGCTTACTATCCAACAATAAATTGACTTAAAGACTATCTGTCTTACATATAAAGCTTTAAATCACCGAGCTCCGCCTTATCTCACTAACAAATTCACTCTGAAATCCACATTGAGAACCACTAGATCCACCAACACACTATGCCTATCAGTACCCAGATTCACCCTAAAAAGAGCTGGAGGCGCCAGCTTCACGGTCCTTGCCACCCAACTCTGGAATACCCTACCTCTTAACATTAAATCTAATGGTTTGTTTCTACCCTTTAGAAAATGGAGTTATCAACTGGTTATTGGACAAATACTAGCGTCACAGACCGTTCTTAAATGATGCCCATTTCTTGTACATTGTATATTATAAACCTGTAAACTGCTAACTGTATATATTTTGTAAATGGTTCGTAATTGCACTTTGTAACTGCCTATAATGTACATGTAACCGTATTCATATGCACCCTTATACCCCTGGGTCCAGAGCGCCATACAAATAAACAAACAAACAAAACAAAGCAACCCAAGGGATGGCACCGAAAGCTATATCAAAGGAATACTGGGATGGGAAACACCTTGCGGCACAATGACACCGGACTGTGAGGCGATCACAAGCTCTGGAACAGCTCAATGCCGATTCTGATTTTGCTATGTTAATTTACTTGTTTAGTTGTGGAGAAGTCCGAATCATTTATGTAGGAATTCTGGTAATTTCAAGGTTCAATATGAGTTTTTTTAAACAAATAGCCACGAGACAGGCTAAAATGGGTGCGGGTGGCAGGCCTTGATCGTTGCAGCAGACACAGCAGATAACTAAAAGTTATGGGAAGGGTGGGAGGCAAAAAGGGAAACATAGTTAAAGTTTCAGGAACTATGAGGGTGGGGGAAGGGGGTGGGACAAGTATGGTGAGGGTTACAGTTAAAAAATCACACTTACAAACATTAAAGGAAGAAATTGTTATCCAAGGAAACAGACATGTTGTACATTATAGGATGTTACTATACGAGTATGGCTGGGGAAGATAGAGATGATATTACGCTGCCAAGATGGAATGTCTGAGGGTTGGGATCTCCTATAAAGAGTAGGAACATCATGGCCTATATAAATGGGCTGGGCCCTAGGGTAGTATTCCTCCAGGAAACACATTTACTTGGGCACTAAGTTGAGAAACTGGCTCCCAGCTGGGGGCCACAACGCCACTACACGTCCTACTCTAGCTGGGCTAGGGGAGTGGTGACCATGATACATAGATCCATCCCATTCACATTTAAGAATGCAGATTGACCAAGAAGGTTGCTATGTCCTGGTCCACGGCAATCTAAAAGAAATGGAAATACTACTGATAAACATATACGGCCCTAACGTAGATGACCCCAGTTTCTACTCCACACTGTTTGGAAAATTGGTCAATTACCCTACAGCACACCTGATACGTGGGAGCGATATCAATACTATTTTGGACACACAATTAGACCGCACATCAACCCAGCCCAGGGCATTGACTAATGCTGCTCGTAGAATACTAAGTCATATGGACGACTTAGGCCTGCGGGATGCATGGCGCACCCTGCATGGTACAAAGCAAGCATACACATATTACTCCTCAGTGCACGATATGCACTCTAGGATAGATGTATGGTTTTTTTTTTTTTTTTAAAAGAATTTTTTATTTTGAAAAATAAACAATACAAACCAAACTTGCAGCATTATTTACAATAAACTCATGAATATCAATTAACGCTCATTACTGCTCCCCAAATCCACCCCCCCCCCTCACGAGCTTATTTGCATTTCTAGTTCTGTATCCGCTGCATGTGGCTGGGTATCGCTTCCTTCCAAAGCTGCAGGATCCACTACTGTGCCAAACAGTCCTGTTATTAACATTCTCCAAGCCATCAGGTTACCTACATCTTCCTCCCCGCAATTGCTACATGCCTCCTGCCACACCACTGTTTCAGCCTCCGCCCATTTTTGCAAGTCCCGCCACCATACCTCTACCCGTGGCTTGTGGCATTGCTTCCAGCCCATGGCTATCCTTCTTTTAGCAAGCACATATGCCAGGTCCCTCAGTTTCCCAAGGTGTTTAGTGTTCCATGGTCCGGGAAACCCTCCCAACAGGCAGGCCCAGGCCGTATCTATGTTGAGCGGGACCCCTTTATCCGCTAGTTTCCGTGCCAGTTCCCCCCAAAAAGCTTCAATCACTGGGCAAGACCAGAACATGTGTGTCATATCAGCGTCTTCCTCATCGCCTTTTGGGCATGCTTGTCTTCCTGCGTTTGCAAACTTAGATATTCTCTTCGGGGTCATATAGGCTCTATGCGTTATGTATAACTGTATCTGCTGCAATCCTTCATTTCTGGACACTTTCTTGTGGTATCCTATGGCACGTTCCCACATTCCATCGGTCATCTGTGCCCCCACCTCCGCTTCCCAGTCCAGCCTCAGATCAGTCAAATCCTTCCCCACCCGGGTCATCACCATCTCATATAGTCTAGAGATCTCGTGCCCTCCCTCCGATATGTCATATATTGTTCCCATTAGAACGTCTGGCTCTTCCGCCAGTACAGTCTTTGGCCAGGTTTTGCGAATAGTCTGCACTAGCCTAAGATACGTGACATATTGGCCTCCATGCAAGCCTGTCGCTTCTCCCAGGTCTTCGAAATCTTTAATAGCCCCTTCTTGCCATATGTCTCCCAATGTGGCCAGCTCAACCGATTCCCAATAGGTCCTGATTATCATCTTGAGCTGGTTGTCTCCCCTAGCCAAGGCAACCAGTGGCACCTGTGGGGAACACGGGCACGGGTTCTCCATCAGTTGGCATACTCTGTGCCACATCTTCCACCCAAGCAACAGCATACCCGGGCGTTCTTTCATTTCAAGTCTACGAACCCAGATAATCTCTTTTAGGTAAAACGGGGTGCAGTCCTGCCCAAACAGCCTAGATTCAGGAGTTTCTTCATCAGAGAGCCATTTGGTTACATATTGCAACTGACTGGCTACATAATAGGCCTCAAAGTTCGGCAGCTTAATGCCCCCTCTATCATGGAAGTTCTGTAGCTTCCATAGCGCCACTCTATTGCGAGTGCCGTGCCACAGGAAGTCCCTACACATGCTGTTCAGTTTGACAAAAAACTTTTTGGGTATCAGGTATGGTATATTACTGAAGAAATGTGACAGCCTAGGCAGGACCACCATTTTGAGCATCGCCCCCCGTCCCATCATCGCCAGCGGCAGCTTCTCCCAAAACTTCATATTTGTGCTGAATTTTTTCACAGCCACCTCGGTGTTATGCAAGTGTTCCCCCTCCACAGTATGATACACATCTATTCCGAGGTAGCGGAAGGAATCAGCCGCCCAAGGTACGGACAACACTGGCAGCGTTTCCAGAGGGACTCCTATGTAGCTCCCCAATGGGAACATGCTCGATTTTTGGGGGTTCACCGCTATGCCGGACAGTTCTGCATACTTTTCCATGACCTCTAGAATATACTGAAGATTTTCTTCCGGATATTTCAAATACAGTAGCAAATCGTCAGCATATAAGGATATTCGGTGTTTCTCTCCCCCTGCTTCAATACCGACCATGTCATATTGTTGTCTGAGGTACACTGCCAGGGGCTCTAGGGCCAGAATGTATAACATCGGGGACCAGGGGCACCCTTGTCTGGTGCCTCTACTGAGTTGCCACCTCTCAGATATCACCGATCCTGTGCGTACTCTGGCCAGTGGTTCACTGTACAACAATTTCGCCCACCTAACATAACCCAGCCCCATCCCGTATTCTTCCAGGGCCGCCAGCAACCATGGCCACCTCACTGAATCAAAAGCCTTGACTGCATCCAGGGACACCACCGCTATTTCCCCATCGCTTCTGTTTCCCTCTTCAATCACCCGGTGGAGTCGCCTGTGGTTGTGGGTTATATTTCTGTTGGGGACATAACCTGTCTGATCCGGGTGTATCAGTTTACTGATGACCCTTCGTAGCCTATTAGCCTGGACTGCCGTCAAGATCTTGCTGTCCTGGTTCAACATTGACAACGGCCTATAGGAGCCGCAGCAATGCCCAGGCTTGTTGGGCTTGGGGAGCGGCACGATTAGTGCTTCTCTGAGCATGTCCGGTAGCCGACCCTTCTCAAAAGACTCATTGAGCATCTCTAGCATAGGGGGGGGAGTACTTCTGCTTTATATATTTTGTAAAACTCGCCCGGGAATCCGTCCGTACCCGGGGTCTTGCAGGTGGGCAGCTGTTTTACCACCTCCTCTAATTCCTCCAGGGTAATCGGTGCGTCTAGTTCCTCCCTTTCTTCATCACTAATCTTAGGTAATTCCATGTCTTTTAGTGTTTCTCTAATCTCCTCCTGATTGTCCCCTCCGCTGTCCTCATATAATGTTCTATAATAGTCCAAGAATGGCTCGTTGACTCCTTCCCGGGTGTCAACTACCTCCCCGTCCCCTCTGGTTATTATCCTAATCGGGGGCCTGGGGGTTTCGCTCTTATATAACCACGCCAACAAGCGGCCAGTTTTATCCCCACCTGCATGTTGCCTCTCGACATACTTTTTGTAGTTAAGGTTGCAGAGCTTTTCCCAAAGCTCCGCACACCTATGCTGCAACTCGAGTACAAGTTCCGCGTCCCCTACTGCCCTGTCGCTTTCGCGCTCCAGTTTCTCTTCCGCTTCCTCTAGTTCTGTTAGGACCCCACCCTGTAGGCCTTTTGACTTAGCAATAGCAGCACCCCGCAACACCACCTTAAAGGCCTCCCAGAGTGTGCACGCTGAATCTACGCTGCCTGTGTTCACCTCAAAGTACTGTGAGATCGCATCCCTGATGTCTTCCCTGAAGACTGGGTCTCTGAGCGCCTCCGCCCGGAGGCGCCACGTCGGTATCCGCGCCCTGGGGCGGCAGTGCTGCCAGGTCAGCACAAGAGGCGAGTGATCCGACAGGACCCTCGCTCTATATTCTATTTGGGTGGTCTCTATCATCACATCTGGCGTGGCAAAAAAATAATCCAGCCTCGTGTGCAGGTGCTGCGGAGCTGAGTAGTGCGAGTACTGTGTTTCATTAGGGTGTTTCAGTCTCCAAACATCCGCCAGCCCAAAGTCATCTAGTAATGTCTATAATACCCTGGCCGCCGGGGTGGGCCGATCAATCTTCCCATCAGATATGTCTGCCTTTGGGTCGAGCACACAGTTAAAGTCCCCTCCCCAGATAACCGCTCCCCCCACACACGCGCCCAGATGAGTACATAGGGTTCTAAAATACGTAGCAGTGTTTTGGTTGGGGGCATATGTATTTATAATGCACACCTCTTTATTCTCTACCAAGGCCTTCAATATGACCAACCTACCCTCCGTGTCCACCACCTCTTGTGTGAGTTGGAGCGGAACGTGCGGTGCCACCCAGACCAGCACTCCCCTAGCGTAGGCAGAGTACGGAGAGCCCACTACAGTGCCTCTCCACCTCTTCCCCACCAGTTCCAATTTTTGCTGGGTCAGTTGTGTTTCCTGCAACAGCGCAATATCAATCCTCTGTCTTTTTAGGTACATCATGACTTTGTTCCTTTTTAAGTAGCTGTTAAGTCCCCTGACATTCCATGTTACGATCTTAAGGTCTCCCATGGCTCATGAGTGTCTTCCTGCCTCCCATGTAGCGACTCCCCTTTGCCCACGTGATACAGATACAGCCCTCCATTTTTGCTTGTAGCTTCTCGTACCAGCTCAAACTCCCCATAACTATGTACACAATAAATCCCCAACTTCCCTCCCCCCCCCATCCGTCCCTTCCCCAACATCACACACCCCAACTGCTGCCCAGCTCCATCCTCGGAGCTCAGGCACCCCCACATCTAGCCCTGCAAGCACTGAACGATGCACAGAGCTCAGTAGGGTGAAGTCGCCCTAATGGCCACTTAACTAAAACTGTTGTGGGGTAGAGAGAATCGCTCCGTAAGGCTCCTGTTAAGTCAACATTAACCACAGTGCTTATGACAAATAGTGCAATAGTCTGACCTTCTCTACTGAAGGCTGCGCAAGCAACTATATTCAAGTCCCACGTGCCGCGCCTTCTTGCGGCACCTTCTTCATGCATCACTTATCTCTTCCGAGCTCTTTCTCCGTATGAACTTCTGACTCCTGGGGACATCCTTGCGCATCGAGCCATCCCATGGCATCCTCCGGGGTCTCAAAAAACAAAGTTTTATGTTTATGAATGACTTTCAATTTTGCCGGATACAGTAACATATATTTGTGGCCCGCCTCTCTCAATCTCCGCTTTACCGTCCCAAAGTTCATGTGGCTACGCTGCACAGACAGGGTGTAGACCGGGTAAGCCGTGATGTTTGCCGCTCCTCTTGTGATCGTTCCTCCCTTACGAAAGTGTTCCAATATCCTCTCCCGGTCACGGTAATTAAGAATTTTGGCTATCACAGGCCTAGGCGGGTTCCCCGCTGGCGGCCTCCTTGTTAGGGCTCTGTGTGCCCTTTCCACTGCAAATCCTTGGGATAGGGCTCCTCCGGGTATCTCTTGCAGTAGCATGGATTCAATGAATTCCGTGGGATCGTGGCCCTCCAATCCCTCTGGCAGGCCCACGATGCGGATGTTTCGTCGGGCTCGTCCTTCCGCCTCCTCCGCTCTGCTCTCCAAGTTGCCCACTCTTTGTATCAGGGCGTGCAGTTCGGCTTTATGGGAGGCGCAATCCGCAGTGTTCGGGCTGACTTCCTTCTCAAGGGACTCTGTGCGCTCCGCCAAGGCCCTGACATCCTGTCGGAGTAGGTTAGCGTCCTCCTGCACCTCTCCAACCTTGAGGTCCAGTGCCGTTTTTAGTTCAGTGACGGCTAGTTCGAGCTTAGATTCCCAGGCCGCCCTTAGGTCCGCAATCGCAGCCAGGATTTCTTGGTTGGCGCCCGAAGTCGTCATGCCGCTTGCAGGCAGCTTGTCCCTGCTCTTGGTAATGTCTTGACCCGGGGACGTCTTAGCGAAGTCATCTAAGGTGGGCTGTTTCGCCTTCGGCCTCACCGTTCTATTCGACATGACCCAGGGGACCTGTAGTTTGCACAAGTGACAAATGTGCACTCAGTGCGCCCCTTTCGCTGGGTCACCGTGCAGCCTGCTTCTTCCTTTGTTCCGGACCTTGGTCGGCCATTTTGTGTCGTCTTTCGTCTCCGGTGCTCCTTATCTCTTCCGCACCGATCTCTGCCGCCGTCCCTCCTGCACCATCCAAATGTTCACCACGCGTAGCCCAATCATTCACACACCGGCATGTGTATTTTCAGTGGTCGACGGCCCGTCTTCACGCACTTTTTTGCCCGGATCATTGCAGGATCTCGGGAGCTCCTCCGGAACGCGTCCTCCTACATGGCCCTCGTAGCCACGCCCCCAGATGTATGGTTAATAGCCCATGAAGCCCTAAACTGGATCACTAACACTCAGATACAATCCCAGAACGTACTCTGACCACTCCCCCATTCACAAAAAGCTACAGATCCCGGAGTTGACATTACATCGACCCCCGTGGAGATACAAACCTGCAGCACTGGCGGATCAAGTCTACAAAACAACATTGACCCAACACATAGATGAATTCTTTGAGCACAACGAAGGCTCAGTATCGAGTCGGGCGATGGTGTGGCAAGCTTTGAAAGTGTGCATAAGGGGCACAGCGATGTCCACTGAATTCGGAGTGCTGAAAGATATCCGTCGGGAACTCCAACGGCGAGAAAAAGACATTGCTGATATGCAGGATAGGTACACCCGAAACCCGGCCCCCCAATTGGGACTCGATATTAAAACCGAGGTAGATGAATTTAGGAAAGCGGCGGAATGTGAGATCTGCTACTTTGACCAGCCCGCTGCTGCATGGCGATACGGGGAGCGGGAACGCCCAGGAAGACTCTTGGTGAGAATGGTAAGAGGCGAACGTGGGCACACAACCATATCATGTATAACACGCCCAGACGGGGTGGTAACCACAGAACAGGCGGAGATAGAAGAGATAGCGGAGGTCATTAAGGCACTCCCAATGGGCAAAGCACCGGGCTTGGATGTCCTGAATGCTGAGATTTACTAAGAATTTCGCCGGACTCCTTGTACCTCAACTGCACACCGTGTGGGTGAAGGCCCAGGAGAAGGGGGAGCTACCGGAAACCACAAGGGAAGCTATTATCACCCTGCTACTTAAACCCGGGAAACCCCCCGAGGATTGTGGCTCATACATGCCACTATCATTGATAAACACTCATGCCAAGATCTTCGCTAAGATCCTGGCCTCCCGGTTAACGCCAGTTATGCCACACATGGTCCATCAAGACCAAGCGGACTTCGTAACTGGCAGATCCACAGCGACAAATATTCAACGCTGTTACAAAATACTTGCGGTGGTTCCGAAGGAACTGCAAGGGGTGGCCGTAACACTGGATATGCAGAAGGCCTTCGACACGGTCTACTGGCCCTTCCTGTTCAGGGTCCTCAAAAATTACGGGTTTGGCGACAATTTTATAAAGTGGATTAGTGTGCTTTACACGCGTCCTCATGCTAGAATATGTATCAACGGCACACTATCGGAAGTGCTTGAACTTCTGTGAGGCACGCGTCAGGGCTGTCCATTGTTCCCCTTACTATTTGCTCTTGTAATAGAGCCAGGGCCAGATATGGGAGATTAGGAGTACCACTGGAGGGGAGGGGAGAGATAATCACACTATATGCCGATGACATTCTGTTATACTTAAGGGACCCCCAACACACTCTCTGCAAATCTCTAGAGGTGGTTAGAACATTCAGAGAATATTCAGGCCCGAAACTGAATACGGCTAAATCAGACATCTTTCCCCTAACAGATGCAACAATACAACCATCAGAGCTCCACAGTCTTCTTTGGAGCCCTCTACATATTAAATACCTAGGAGTACAAGTAGCTAGAACAGCACAACTCTCCCGCACGCCGCATTATGAGGCCTTTTCGGACGCTCTTTGCGTAAAGATGGAGTGGTGGAAATCCCTTCCAGTTTCAATGATGGGCAGGATCGCTCTAGTAAAGATGATCATCCTACCGAAACTTTTCTATTTGTTCAGTACCGTACCAGTATGACCGGGTAGAGCACTTTTTTCAAATCTAAGAGGCGCATGTACCTCGTTGGTTTGGAAAGGTCAGTCAAGATTAAGCTGGCGAGTATTAACAGATCAATATCCACAGAGAGAGCTGACGGCACCTGACTTTGAGGTCTACTACTTGGCTGCTCAGTGGGCAACCGACTACCTCGATCCCAAGATGCCTGCAAACACCATCCCGACCCGAAGGCGATAGAGCATCTCCACGGTCTAACAGGAGTGTCTCCCAAACACTATAACACAGCAGACCCAGCATTGGTAACGAGTACGGCCTGGGCCAAAATAGCTGAAATGCAGGGAACAGAGGCGCTATATTATCCAAGTATGCCATACTGGGGCACACATTACATACCGCCCCCGCTTGATCATGATGTCGCCGCACACTGGGGTGCTAGTGGCTTCAATCAATTGGGTGACCTATTCCCCGACAAGAAATTTGTAGAATGGGAAGCAATTAGGAAGATAGTGGGTGACACGCCGAAACAAAAAATGTACTACATGAGAATGAGATCATCCATAGCGAAGGTGTGGAAGACATTCCCACTAGAACCGACGATACACCTAGGACTAGGATACATGTTAACTGCAGGGAAAGGCAAAATAACAACCTCAACTGTACAAATTTATAATAGCTAGCCGACCCCCAACAGTACATAGAGCCAAAAAGAAGTGGGAATTGGAGTTGGGTCACCCAATCACTGATGATCGATGGACACTGATATGTGGGCTAACCAAACACATTTCATGCAACACTCGATACAAGCTGATACATTACAAGATCATACACAGGGTACATTACACACCAGTTAAATTAAAACGTATATACCCTACATCGGACAACTTATGCCCCAGATGCGGCTCTTAGGAAGCTGACACCCTTCATATGTTCTGGTCATGCATGCACTTGGAGAAATATTAGGCGGATATATGCAGGGTGATGGAGGAGATGGCAGATCAGCCTATTGAATGGTCCCCAACAGTATGCTTACTCTGAGCCACAGAGAAAATTAACCCTACGTGGCGGAAGTTGTTAAACTTTGGTTTACTATTGGCAAAAAGGGCGATACTATTGAAATGGAAAAGTAAGAACCCACCCACCAGAAGTGATTGGGACAGGGATATGCTCTGGGCGAATGACAACGAGGAGGCGTATATAGAATAATGCATCCTGCAATGCGGCCCAGGAGCATATGGGACAGATATAAACTGTACCTAGCCAACAGTATGAGTAATGAAGATGATACAACTTTGTAATAATGCTGTATGTCCGCTTAAGTAATGAGGACTCGACATATGTCTTGGGTAACTTGGTAAAGTTTGATTGTGTACTGTACCTGTGAAGTTAAAATAAAAATTATAAAAAAAAGATTGGTATTGGCATCGAAGTAGAAACCAAGGGTTTTTACATCTTTGGCAATGGGTATGTTGTTCCCATCAATGAGGATGCTACTGTAGTTGGGACTAAGTTTCAGAAGGTTGTTGGGTGAGCCGACTAGGAGCAGCTCAGTCTTGTCGTCATTCAGGCAGAGACGGTGTGTGGCCATCCATGCCTGAATGATGGTGTAGAGTTCGTTAATCCGGCATACATCTGTGTCGTAGGTGCCTGATAGTGTTAGGAGTATCTGGGTGTCATCTGCATAATTGGTGCAGGTGACACCCAGCCGGTCCAGTTTGTTGAATAGGGGCTTTGTAAAGATATTGTACAAAGTGGGCGATACGTGGGACTCTGCAGTCCCCCAACGGGTATCGGATCGGCCGCAGCTGTGGGTGAGAAGACCCGCATGGTTCTGTTTGCAAGGAAAGATTGAATCCATGTGACAGCAGATTTTGAGAAATGTGCTGCGCTGCCGATGACAGGTGGTCGCATAAGATTTTATGGTCAATCAGATCAAAGGCTGCCGATAAGTCTAAGAGAAGTAGGATGGCAATTCCGCCTTTGTCTTTTTGTTCGTCGATGTGGCTTTTAAGGTCGACAAGGGCAGTTTCTGTTCCATGTTGGTGTCTAAAGCCAGATTGACGAGTTACTAGTAGTTGGTTTGTCTCTAAATAGTCTTGAATTTCAGTAAGAAAGGGACTGTGGTGATCGGTCTATAATTAGTCGGTATAGACAGATCTAATGTTTGTTTCTTGAGTAATGGTAGAACCCAAGATTGTTTCAGATTATTTGGGACTAAGTTTCTGGCGAATGAGGAGTTTATTAGTTTGGTAATAAAAGGAGATACATCTCTGGCTGCATCTTTTATGATCTGAGCTGGGCAACTGTCACCTTTACAATTAGATGGCTTCAGTGTTGATTTTTTGTACCTCAGGTATGGATACATTGTTGAATTTGAAACCTTAATTAAAGTGTGCAGTCGAGGGCAAGACTGGACTGGTGAGATTGCCGAAGGTAAGTTGGAGCCGTTTGTCAGCTATTTTAGTCTGGAGCCCTGAGATTTTGTTAGAGAGAGCATTTTGAATGCTAGTGCACCAAGGTTTATCCTTAGTGCAGGTATCTACAGGTGGATTAGGGTTTTCTAATTCCTTTAAGATATTAAATAATTTTCTGGTGCTGGAACCTGCCTGGTTTATTCTGTCATTCAAGGTTTCTTTTTTGGTGCGTATTATCTCGCTTTTATATGTGGCGGTGATGTTGGTTAGGTTAACTTTATTTTCTGGAGAGGGGATAATTTTCCAGAGTGTCTCAAGTTTTCTTTTCTCTGTACGTAGTAGTTTAAGTTCAGGGGTGAACCAAGAGTTCAGATGTGCTCTGGGTTTACCTTTGCACAGTTTTAGCGGGGCAATGGTGTCTATAGCTTTGGTCATTGAGTCATTGTAAGTCTCAACCAACGGATTCAGATCATTTGAGGAACTGACCCCTAAGGTTATCTAACCTTCTAAGTTTCCAAGTGGTGCCCCACTCCCTCCCGACTAAGCCTATTCGTACCAATGGGTCACCGCTACTGATCGTAAAAGGCGCCCTTCATACGCACCCAACTTTCCGTATGGGTGCTCGCATCAGGCAATCCCTTTATAGCTTGCAGTCACGGGATAGTATATTTTCTCATTCCCTTCATGTCCTGCGTCGAAGACCCTTCAGTTTCTCTGCTCTCTTTCCATGCATTGTTGACCATTCCCTGGGCTTGTACCCCTGCTGTTGTGCTCCGCAAGCTCTCTCCCTGGGGACCGAATCGTCTGCTTCAAGCCCTAGGATGACCATACCTTTGTCGCATGTAGAAACTGTATGCTATCTTCCTTCCCAGGGAAACACCAGACCAAAGGGGAAGGTCCATTTATGAGGACCTTTTTTTCCTGCAGTTTCCTTGTCACCTGGCCCATCACTCTACTTTTCTGCAGCGTTGTTGCTGCCAGATCTTGGAATAAGTTGATGTCCAAACCATTAATCGTTATCGTTTCTTGCCCTGTTGCAGCCCTTGGGATTCTCTCTTTCTCCTCGTAAGACGCTAAAGCCGCTAGCACGTCCCTAGGCCTGTTTCCATCTCCGCTCCTCTTCGGCCCCACTCTCTGTATGCGGTCAATCCGAATCTCCCCTGGCGAACTGTCAGTCAACAGGGTGGCAAAGCAGTGCTGCACAGTAGATTTCAAGTCAGTGTCGGGAGTTGCCTCTGCCAGTCCCTTGATCCTTAAATTAGGACGTCTTGAGCTATTTGTAAAGCCTCTGTCTGAATTTTCAAGTTTTGCGTGACTGAGGCTATCTGCTCTAGTAATTCGTAATTTCTGACGCACCTCCTTTTCCATTTCCAACAGGCCTTGTTTAGCTGAATCCACCCTGTTCCCCAAGGTGTTGATATTGTCTCTAATTTCTTTCAGTGAGCTCTTCAGGTCTTTTTAGGCATCCTATTTGCTGCTGAAAGGATGCTGTGAGCCTCGCCTCCATGCCCTGTATGAACTTTTGCAGGCCCCCTTTGCTTAAGGACATTTCTCCAGTTTCCTGTGTGTCTTCTTCGTCCTTTTGTGCTCGGCTAGGTTCCCCTTACCCGTCTCAGAGGGAGACCATTGCCAGCACCTTTCCAACTGTCCCTTCTTGACACTTTTCTCCGAAGTCTGCAACCATGGGGTCTGCTTCCCCTTTGATTCTGGCAACTGCGTGTGGGCCCACTCTCCTGCGTATTAGCTCGTTCTCACTGGATGGCTTCCCCCCTGTGTTGTACCAGCAGCCTATTTGGCCTCTTCCTCGTATCTTACAGCACCCGTGGGTATGCTATCCAATCTTCTGTATCTTCTTCTCCTGCTGTCCCCGGGACTACTCCTCCTCAAGGCACTGCTCTCCCTGCCCCCTGGTCTCTATCGCAATGGACGCCTGCACACCTCTTGTTACCCAGGTCGCCCTTCCCTCCTTATGAGTCCACCAAGTTGTGCTATATTGAGTAGGTAGTTTCGGGGGGCGAGGGGGTGGTGCTTCTGTGTCAAGTGCCACTTTTTACCGCAACTGCTTATATTGGGTTCCCCAGGGCCTCCGTCCTTGTGTTGACCCTGTCCTTGGCTGTCCCCTTGTCAGTTGTTATGCAGCCTTAGTCTTCGTTAACTTTCATAGTTTTAAATGTGCAGGGACCGGTCCTCCTTCCTTTGCCAGCTATGCAGAATGGAAGATCCTCTATCAGTCCTTCCTATCTTCCTTAGGCTTCTACGGATCTCGCCTGCAATACGGATGCACAACGTACTTACTGCACAGAGGTGCCGGGCCTATCCCTCAGGCACCCCGTCACACCCACGGGATCCCGCTGCTCTTCAATATCCTCTCAGCGCCACGTCTCACCGGCGCCTTGCAGCTGCCCGTCTGCAATAGCTTGTCGGTGACGTGGATGGGCCTCGTATCGGGGCTCCTCTGCCCTAGCTTACTCCTACGGCGGGGCTTCCTTCAGCTGCGGGGGCTCCTCCTCTCCTCATCTCTCTCCTACCGGAGAATCCAGAAGCCTTTTCGCCTCCTTCGCATCCACCGGCGCACCTCTTCTTCCACTCCACTGCCCACTACTTAGATTCTTCCCCTCCGTCGACCTCTGCCTCCCTATCGTGGCTTTGCGCTGCAGTCCTCCCGATTAAGTGTGGGATCTCCGCCCACTGGCAAGCATCGGTTTGCTATGCCAGCTTGCTCCTCATCAGGGCATTCGCCTTCTCCTTCCTCCACAGGATACACTCAATGTCCCTGTTGCGTTACAGTCTTTGTCCTTTATTATCCACCTTTCTTAGGCCCGGCCAGGAGCTCGTGAGAGTGCGACCTCGCTCTCCGGCGGCTATCTTGAAATCCGTTCTTCTTTTCTGTTACTGCTTTCAAATGTTCTGTTGATATTGGGAGAAGTTTGAATGGCAAAGATAAATAAAATAAAAAATGTTTCCTCAACTCAGCGTGGTGCAATACAATTAAAACATTATTTTCTGAATAAAAACAGCATGATCAGAACTCCTTTTCGAAACTATGCACATATGACTTCCAGTACTAAATAAAGCATACTGCTCTGACATGAAATATATAGTTGAACACCCTTTTTCAAATATTCATTTCCTATAGAACTATTTGAACATATATCAGTTGAGGACACCAGAGAAATAATTCTTTGTGTTAAGCCCACAACTTTCATGATCCTTGCTCATCCACGGTCATCAATGATTTAGTGGACTTTGAAGCCCTATGGTCACTACATTTATGAATGCTTTCAAGATGGCTTGGTTATAACATACCTAAACAAGCTTGGGTCATACCTTTACTTAAGAAACCTGCCTTGGAGCCTGTGGATTGATTGTGCAAGCTATCACACTATAATAAATACCTGTCAAGCTGCACCCCTCGCTGCGCCTCTGTACGTGATATCCAGGACTGGAGGAAATCCGGTGACTACATGTTGACGAAGTTCCTGTCTGGTCTAGGTGATAGGCATTTAGGCAGAACCACCCACTTCCCTTCCTAAGAAGATATACTTAGTTTAGGGAAAACAGTAACCTTCCCAACACCAGAAGGCATCCACCACTCCTGATTAGTGAAGTGTGAGAACAGTGAGGGCACTGGCAGGGGCGAAGAGGTAAAGCAGAATAGCGGCCGACACAAAGATATTAGATGGAGGAAAGTTGCTGAAAAAGGTGGCAGGAGTGCCAAGAATAAACTGGGGTTGCAGGTACTTAACAAGAGTAGCAGGCCTGATAACTGCAGAAGAAATACAGGTAAGGTACAGGGGAATAGAGAAGGAAACAGCCAGGCAGGAAAACAGAAGGTAGAGAAACTGGCACCGTCAACAGGATTGCAATGTATCGTTCTTTCCAGCGCCTCTGCTTTTACTCACACCGGCATGAGAATGAAGCCTGGTGTCCCGTTTGCTGTTGCCGTAGGCAACGACCTGAACACCGTGCAGGGGGCCTGTGGGGAAACCAGTCGCTGGTCCACCATGCATGTGCCCAACATTGCAGCCCTGCCACACCAGAGGAAAAGTGCAGGCCATGCCGCGCGGAAAGAGGCTGACCACCCCAGAGGCAAGACTGCCAAGCCGGCACTCACAGTACTTCTACCATATACAATGCGGGCGTCGCCCCAACAGGTAAGCATGCCTGCGCAGACCACAGTTCCCCTTTTTTACAAAAGATTCTTAATAAAGCAACTTCCTTTCAGCTGCAAACCCATTTGGAAAACATTTTCTTATAAGTCAATAGAAAATCTGGGACAGAAATTTCTCTTTTTGGCAATAAGCATTCCCTCCCTTGTATTATAAATCAATACCTCCCAGGACTCTTGATGCTTTTGAACATGTCAGTATCCTTTGATACCCAGGATCATTCCATCATACTCTGCAGTTTTCAAGAGACTATCGGAGCATCAGAGAATGCCACTTCTTGCCTAATGTCTTTCCTGAGTAATAGATCATCATGTACCATAGTCAGTTACTGCCTTTCCGATGTAGCAACCATGAAATTTGGAGTACATCAAGGGGCATGTGTCTTGCTCATTTTACTTTACTTCTATATAGCCGTTGCGGTACCTTATTGAGACTTGGAGCTTAATGATACAGTAATCATTTTTAATTTCAAAAGGCATCCCCAGTGTAACCAAGCTAAAGTTCAGTCCGCTTTTCAATGTGTGGAGCACTGGATGTCTGAGAATTGGCTCAGTTTAAATTTAGTTGAGACACATATTCTGTTGTTTGCTCCACCTCTGTCTCTTCAAAAATGCTTGAGGTTTACTTGGTGGAGTTTTCAATAACTAGTCACATAATCAAAACACAAACTATGATTAAAATGCTAGGTGTTATGCTTGACTCTTCATTATCTGTGTTGCGTAAAGTTAATAACACGTTATGATCGACCAACTGCCATCTAATGCTTCTTAGATCAGAATGTTGCAACCAGTCTCTTAGTGTGCCACTATAGCTATAGTGGTCGTAAAGCTGGACCATTACAATGTACTTTATGCAGGTGTCGCTAATTATACCATCTCTCACCTGCAACTATTACAAAATACTACTGTACGTATAGTAACCAATTCCTCTGCATGTGTGCATGTTAAACCTATTCTATGATAACGACAAAGGCAGCCAGTAAGAGCACGAATTACCTTCAAACTCCTCACTGGCTTATCAAGCCTTTCTTTGGTTGAGCCCCTAAATATCTCAAGCAGTACCTGAAATTGCACGTGTTAACTTGATCACAATGAGCTGCAGCTAAATTTACCATGAACATTGATCTCTTTTGCTGCTCAAGAGTGGCTGGCAGGTCTGGGTCCATCCTGGCTGCTAAATAGTGGCATATTCCTCCAGTTGATTTGTGCAACACAAGCAACGTTTATGTGTTTGGAAAATAAATTAAACCTCTTCTGTTTCAGTTGCCCTCTTAGCTTGCTGGAATTACATCCTCTTGGATGTTCTGCGCTCTGTGTACACTTTACACTCTCACTATTCCCCTAAACCTAGCGATTTCTTTGTCTCCATTTCTATTGTCAGTTAGAAACCTTGCTAAGATACATTGGCGTTTTAGTGCCTAATTTCTCCACTCCCACTCCTAGGGGGTAGGAAACAATCACAATAACTATATGTGCAGGGACACACAATGTTGCCCAGTGCCTATTTCCTTAGATTGATTGTGTGAGCAATTGGTGTGGTCAGTAGAAATGTAGCAGGGAAAGGACAGACTGCTCACGTTCTTCGGATCTGGAAAACAACATAAACTTCTACGACCTTGATGCTGCCAGACTGCAGCACTGAGTCCCAGCTTCTCCTGCATGAGGCCAAGCCCTAACGTTAATAGGGACAGGTCTTACATAATAAGTGTATGAATGGCATAGTGTTTACAAAAATTGGGTCCCTATCCGCTGGAGAAGATTTTTTCTATGGAGGGAACTCCTTTTAAATTTTGCATTAAGTGCAACAGAGGGTTCACTTGGCTTGACGCACATTTCATATCTAACAGATGTTTTCCTCATGATCAAGCAGAAGCTTCATGAATGGAATGCAGAAAGTTCACAGATAATTTACTCAAAAGTCAAAGTGTACAGCACTGGGTGGCAGATAACACAGAGACTGATAAATCCCTGGCGACTGACATAGATCTCAGTGACATAATTGGGGTTGAGTCGTGGTGAGAATGGGTACAGTTAGATCCCGAAGAGACTGGGTTACCCCAAACTTTGTACTATGGGACCCGCAAGGTACAAAGACAGGTGGACCACATTGCTGAAGAGCTGGATGTGAGGACATCTTGGAAGACAGTACATGGCAACCAAAAGACTAGAACTAACTTTCCCAAAGTGCTGAAGCAAAGCAGAAGTCACACCACACAGATAGTGTCCAAAGTGTGTGCTAAGCCCTCTGTATCTGGGGTGGAAAAGACATGGGAGGAAACAGAGTTAAGAAAAGCACAGTCAGCACTGTTAATCATAAGCATGACACCAAAAAATGAGCCAGCTGAAAAACAACACATGCACTTGGCACCGAAGAACACTTCAAGATGTGGTGCTTAGAGATGGGTGCAAAGTCACAATCACCTAAACATTGAACTGAAAAAATTGGGACTGCGCGCCACCCAGTTAAGTATGGTGCTAGAAAACAACAGCACTGGGGATATGTTTCTACAGCACAACACTGGAAGGACATTGTCATACACAAGGGACCAGAAGTATAGTTTCTGGACAAAGTGCTTTTACTCATCACAAATGAGGAAAAGAGCTGCAAGCATCAAAACAGAAGGTGTTGCCAGCAAACAGAAAAGTGGAAACACTTTCCAGACTCCTATTTTTTGACTTCCTGCAGGCAATTCTCAAGACCGTACACGCTACTTATACACCAGCCAAAATATCACCCAGAGCAGTCTCTAAAGCAAAACGCCATTAGAACAAGACCTTCTTGAGGAAGAGGAGCAGGGACAGTATGGTATGTTGTATCCTAAATGAGAATACTAATTAATGGCAAGACCAGCCATTAGCACCAATGTTAGCTAATGGAAATCTGATCATGAAGGAGAAGGAGCAAAAGGAAAAAAGGAAAACAAAAAAAGTA
Source organism: Ambystoma mexicanum (assembly GCF_040938575.1). NCBI lineage: Eukaryota > Metazoa > Chordata > Amphibia > Caudata > Ambystomatidae > Ambystoma > Ambystoma mexicanum. The sequence continues at coordinate 1,382,155,581 of NC_090929.1, read as the reverse complement.
ATCCAAGAACAGCCATACTTCAAAGTATCCTGAATGCAATGTTTGCCATATGTTGAAATGGTAAGAGGAGGGTGCTTTACTGCCTCTGATACACATGGTATGATTCACACAGTGTATAATGATGAGGTGGGCCACAAGACTAAATCATTGACTCGCCAGAAGAACCCTATCCTCTGAATCCCTAACTAACGATCAGTGTACGTATAGAGAACTGGTCAAAAGTGTAGTCCCTCGGTTTGGTATCAGCATTCAATAGGAGGTATAAGAGAAAGATTGATTGAGAGGGCGCTTGAGGGCCATCCAAGATGGCCGCCTTGATCTAAGCTCCCACATAGCCCTGCATCAATCCTGAGAAATCCTGCGGTTTCTGGCGTCGCTGTGACCCGTACTCCTGGTGCCTGAATTGCTGGCCTCCCCAGCTACAATCACACGAAAGCTGGAGGAAAATCGGCGCTCCCATCCCGAAAATCAGCCCACGCGAGCATCGCAGGGCCGGCCTGTGTGAAGCCACACTCCCAGGTCCGGCCACTTCCACTAAGGAATCCAGTGCGCTTCCTGTGCCGTGCGCGGAGTGGGCGCCCTGTATGTCGGCAGGGAGGCAGCAGCGGTGCGAAGATCGTTCGCCGTCCAGCGGCGTACCTGCGGGAGACCCTGAACCCCCCCCCGTTTGGAGCCGACATCGGAGGAGAAGCAGCAGCCGTAAGGCGTCCAAGTGGCCGACAACATCAGCAGCAGGGACGGCTGGCCGAGGGACGGGCTGTCTCGCTAGCCCTCCTCCTCCCCCACCCCCGCCTCAGCCCGCATTCTCCCTACCTGCTCTGGTATCCAGCTTCCCAGCTGAGGGCCTTAGAGCGAGGGACGCCCAGCGACTTCCAGCAGGCTGGCGAGTGACCTGGACTCGCTCCTCTCCCCCTCCGCCTCCGCTCAGAGACAGCAAGCGAGAGGGAGCAGCAGCGACGCGGCGGTCGGGCGGTGGGCACCGCTGTCCACACCCACACCCATCGAGCCCGCCAGCATCCATCGAGCCCATCTGCTATCTGAGCTCCACCGGCAGACAAGACAAGGAGCGGGAGCTCCCTACAGGGCTCGAGCGCGCCCAGAGTGGCCCCCCGCCTGGAGGAGACGTTCTGGTGGTGCCTGGGGTGCGGAGGTAAGGAGAGGAGGGGAGGCCGCGCTATCCCCCAGGCGGAGTTGGCCCTGCCAGCGGTCGGCCCTCCCCCCCCTGCGCTAACACATCTCAACAGTGAACTTAGCGGCTGCAGTAAAGGCACACAGGCACGCAGGCAGCACGGTGCCCCCCTACAGCGCTTACACGCCAGCCCCTGCTGAGCCTGGATCGGAGCGGCAACCGCGCACACAGAGCGCTTAGTGACCCCCCCACATCTCAGTGGTCTGCATCACCCTCAGTCTAGGGAACTCTGCCACACGTGGAAGGAAAACCACCTCTCCCTGGACAACCACTCGTCCCTGCACCTCTGCGCATAAGTACATACTGAAGACCCTCATTCCTCCTTCTTTATAAATAACAGCCGGAGGTCAATACCACTAAGCAACCTGGACACTTATCAATTACATACCATTGAAGACACCTCCTCATTCCAAAAGGTCCGCGAGGTTGGTAGCCCTCTACCTATGCTAGTCTTGCGCTGAAATACACCGCAAGGGCTGGGTCTGTCAAAGAGTGCACTGCATACGATTGAGACTGCCCCCTACTCCTGCATAGCCGGAAATTCTCCTACCACAGCGAGCAACGACCAGCCCAGTCCAGGGGTGGGTCCTTGGGGTGCCCTGGGCGTAGTCAGACCACCCGCAGCCCGCTCCAGACATATCCAATCCCTCAGCCACGATGGGAAAAAACGACAAATCCCAGAGGAAGATGAACTTTGAAAGCGGCTCGACCCCCAGAGCACCTCCCCACCAGGAGGACCAAGCTTCCTCGTCTGTCTGTCCTCACCAGGACGCAACCGTTGATAACCCCTTTGAAATTAAAGAAATCCTCCTAGACTTGAAGGCCGGCATTGGCAGTCTGAGCAATAAAATGGATGGTCTTGCGTCCAAAGTCGACCTCCTGCAACATCGTATGGACTCCCATGCCGAACGCATGAACGAGATGGAGCAGAGAGTGTCGAGTCTCGATGACAGTTCAACAACTCTAACCAACAGAGTCTCTCAGCTGGAATTGCAAATAAAAATAACCACTGCCAAGTGTGAGGACTTAGAAGGCCGGTCGAGAAGGAACAATCTACGGATAGTCGGAGTAAGAGAACATCAAACACATGAGAAAATGGAAGACTTTGTGGAATCCCTATGCATCAATCTATTTGGTTGCGATGCTCTGTCCCACCTTTTTATAATATAGAGAGCCCACAGGATTCCTGCGACGAGACCTGCGCCAGGTGCTCCTCCCAGGCAAATAATAGCAAGACTGTTGAACTACAGAGATCGGGACTCCTTACTCCAGCTCGCCAGAGAGAAAGGCGACCTAAACCACGACTGGGACAAAATTCACTTCTATCCCGACTTCTCCCCAGCAGTGCAGTCACAACAGAAAACATTCGCCGGCGTCAAGCAGAGACTCTGCAACAGTCAATTGCTGTACTCAATGCTCTATCCGGCGCGCCTTAGAGTCCAGCACGAGGGAGAGGTCCAGTTCTTCCAAACCCCGGATGAAGCAAATTTATTCTTAGACCGTTTGGGATGCCCAGATCAGAACCAGGCTCGCCCCAGACCTCAGAGAGATAGAAACCCCAGGAATCCTCCATAAAAGGCAATTCAAGGCAGTGTACAAGAAGCTGTCCTGCAACACAGAGTAAACCGGAACATTCACAGCAGCATCAGTCGGGGCTGGGAAACTTGGGAGGCCCCGAGCGCCCCTAGCACAGCTACTGTTAAGTTGTTTTTTGCCTACGTTGAGTTTTTCCGCCGAGGTGAAGGTCTTGTTCCTCGGCATGGTGACTCCATGGGCCTTATTGGTTATTTGTTGGTTAATGTGGAACCTCTCGGTGGGCCAGTTTGGGGTTGCCCACCCGCTGGAGAGTAACGTCTCGGGCATGTTGGGGTTAGCCCGTAGATCGAGCCCTCAGAAGTTATTGGGAAAGTTCAGCGCCACCATATCCCGACTGTCCTGCTCCCCGCCTGCTCCCTGCCCGCTGTCGGAACCGTCATCGCACCCGGACTCCAGTCCTCTGAGCACCAACCCAGGCGCAAGTCCAAGCACAACCAGACCACCTCTGCCCACTAAACCGGTAATGTGGTCCTACATAAAAACTAAATTGCCCCATTAAATGTCTTAACGTGGAATATAAGAGACGGCAATATCCCAGCTAAAACCAGAAAAATTCTGCATTACCTCAGACGCCACGAAGTGGACGTCGCCTTGATCCAAGAGACTCATTTCACTCTGGGGAAAGATCACCAGTGGCCCAAGCGCTGGGGCTGCCACAGATACTTCATCCTATTCTACATACTCGAGGGGAGTCGCTATGCTCATACACAGGAGGCTCAGTTTCCGGCTACTACATACGGCAAAAGACGCTGAAGGCAGAGCGCTCTTGGTGCGCGGCATCATTGCAGGTCAGAAAGTGACCTTCATTAATTCATATGCTCCGAATGTGGATGGCCCGGACACATTTGGTTGGGTGTTGACTCAGCTCTCCTCTCACGACCATGCAACAATTATTTGGGGCGGAGACATGAACACAGCCATGGACCCTACAAGAGATAGATCAATGGCCACAGAACAACCGCCCTCTAAGGCCGGTCTCCAAATAAAGGAAATCTGCAAAGCGTTTGATCTACAAGACATTTGAAGAGTCTCCAATGGGGAACGGCGCGATTTCACCTTTCATTCTACAGTCCACAACACAAGCTCCCGGATCGATTATTTTTTCATCTCAAGAAATGGCCCCTTGACATGTGGCCGGTGCTGTATCCATCCGAGAACGCTCTCAGACCACTCGCCACTCTTCCTTAAGCTCAAGCCAGCCAACCCCACTCCACCACTACAGCGCTGGCGCTTCAAAATGGGCTCACTTCGTGATGAGGTCTTTGCCTCTGAACTAAGAGAGGAGATAGACGTGTTTCTGGAGGCCAACCTGGGCTCGGTCCCCTCAGCAGGCATAATCTGGGAATCTTTAAAATGTTTTATTAGAGGAGTCTGCCTCGCCAAAGAAAATGGCATTCTCAAGCTCATTAGGAGCGAGCTTACAACCAGTGAAAACAAATTAAAGCTGCTCGAGATCCAGAACACGAACATGGCCGACCCGGAGTCTGCTGCAGCTCTGAAAACGGAACTACAGAAATTCAACGCCGCAGCGGAGCGAGAGGTTAAATTTCTATACCGCGCCAGCCAAGACCGTCAATACAGAGAGGGCCAAAAACCAGGTGCTCTACTGGCGAACCTAATTAGAGACGACAACAAACAGTCCCAAATCAAAAGGATCAGAACCAGGCGAGGCGAGGAGGTCCACACTGACGAAAAGATAGCAGAGGAATTCAGTCTATTCTACCAAGATCTCTACAGTGCCAAGCTCCCGAAAGACTCGAACGTCCCACTGGAATATCTAGAAGACACAGAACTCTACTGGGTCGGACAACATTTGCGTGAACCTCTGAACGGATTGATTTCACAGTAGGAGATTAGAGCAGCTATAAAGACCCTACCATCCTCCAAGGCGCCAGGCCCTGACGGCCTAACGGGAGAATTTTACAAAGTCTTCGCAGAAACTCTGGCTCCTCTCCTGGCAGCTGTGTATGAAGAAGCGCTGGAGCTGGGGACTCTCCCTCACTCCTCCCGTGAGGCCAATGCCATTCTATTACACAAATCAGGTAAACCACCAGAAGAGTGTGCTTCGTACCGCCCTATCTCCTTGCTTAACCTCGACAATAAAATACTCGCCAAGGTCCTAGCGAATAGATTGATGCCCCTGATGCCGGCCCTTGTGCTGGCAGACCAAGCAGGTTTTATACCAGGCCGCAATACGACCTTCGGCATTCGGAGAATGTTCGGAATCATCGAGGCTCTAGACCCAACAAACCAGGCAATTGCGGTCCTGCTAGACGCCGAAAAAGCATTCGATTCGGTGGAGTGGCCGTTTATGTTCATGGTCCTCACCAGGATGGGGTTGGGGGCCCGTTTCATCAAACTCGTCTCTCTCCTGTACACCAAGCCACAAGCTAATATCATAGTGGGCACGGCAAAATCAGCTTCAATAAACTTGCAGCGTGGTACGAGACAAGGATGCCCGCTCTCGGCACTAATCTTCGCTCTGGTAATGGAGCCACTAGCCTCCAACCTGCGGGAACTCCGACAACAGAGGGGACTCATCATCGGCCCACACAGGCTCATCGTTTCTCTATACGCCGACGACGTGGCTCTCTTCATACGCGACCCTGAAGTTAACCTGAACCCGGTCATGCGGGAAGTCATCAAATTCGGGGCGGCCTCCGGATTTAAAATCGATCACTCTAAATCCGTCTTTCCAGTGACTCGAGCCACAAAGCAGTTTTCAGATGATTTCGGACTCACGTGGAGGACCACCAAGGTTCGTTACCTGGGGATCCAGCTGTCACTAGACCAGCATGAGGTGTTTCGAGATAACTATGAGGAAGTGATCAAGTCCCTACAAGACAAGGTCTCACGCTGGAAGACGCTTCCACTAACGCTCTGGGGTAGAACCTCCTTAGTCAAGATGGTAGTGCTGCCAAAATTACTGTACTTCTTCAACAATATTCCACTGCTACTACCGCAAACCTTCTTGAAAAGGCTGAAAAACTTGATCCTTGAATTGCTTTGGGCTGGCAAACCAGCCAGAGTGGCACACTCAATATTGACACTTCCCGTGTCCAACGGTGGACTAGCCCTCCCGGACCTGGAGAAATATTTCTGGGCAGCTCAGGCACAATACCTCAGCCATTGGTATGCAACGCAAAGAATTCGCCCTCATGTACAAGTGGAACGAGCCCTGGCAACTCCCAACTTCCTGACTGCAGTGGTCTTCGGTCAGATCCCCGTACCTGGTCACACGATGAATGTGATGCTCACGACGTACAAGGTCTGGAAGACTCTTGCCAATAAGCTCGGGGTGCAAACAAGTTATTCTCCTCTCTTGCCAGTCTAATTTATTCCTGGGATCCCCCTAACGTCAGAGAAAGTCTTTCACCAATGGGTCGATAAGCTTCACATACAAACCCTAGGGGACCTATTTACAGAGGAAGGCTTCCTAACACCAGATCAAGCCAAACAGAAAGGGGGCAACACGGCACTGGACTTGTTCCACTCTACAGTCCCATCTGCCAGACTTCCCGTGTCAACCACCTACCTGGCAATTACTGCATGATGTCATTCAGGCACGGGGAACCGGCAGGTGGGTGTCACAAATATACAAAGCATTAACCTCTGGCACGCCCCCCGTTAACAGTGGTGCAAAAACCAGATGGGAAAGAGCACTAAACACAGTTAAATCAGATGAGGATTGGGGCTACATACTGAATCAGACTCAGAAAATCGCACTTAAATCACGTCTCAAACTTTTTCATTTTAATTTCCTCCACCAAACCTACTACACACCTAAAAAAATCAACAAACATCACCCTGACACCCAGGCGGAGTGCAAGAGATGCAGAACCTTATCCGCAAACTTTGTTCACCTGTCCTGGGAATGCCCTGAAGTAGCCCCCTTCTGGAACTGAGTGCTAGACACAACGACGGCGATCGTAGGAGAAGCAATACACCTGAGACGTACAGCAGCGCTGCTGGGAATGACAAGGCTGCTTTCCGCTCCATCAAGGAAATTGGCCGGGGTCCTGCTGACACTGGCCCGTAGGAGAGTTGCCATGGCATGGGGCCGAGGCCCCCCTCCTTCCTACGCCGTCTGGCGTAAAGACTTACTCTATTACCAGGATGTAGAAGCTGACTTCATAAAACTTCTCCCCCTTCACGCTCGCCCGCCTGACATATGGGGCCCGCTGATAACTTTCCTGATGAGTGAAGCGGAGGCCTCCTCAGTGGGTGCATCGGAGTCCGGCGACACAACTTGATGCAGCCTCAGTTCAGGCCAATTTTCCCTTGTGTAAAGGATTCAGAGGGGCGAGATGATCTTCATTGGTGATGTTGTTTGGGTGTGACGGGGGTCGGGTGGTTGGGTGTGGGCGGGGGGAGCGGTTTCAAGTTGAGGGCGGAAAGTTTTTGTCCACCCTAATATGGGTGTGTATTTGTACGGTGTGTTAAATACCAAAAATAAAGTTTTTTAAAAAAAAAGAAGATAAAGATTGTATCAATAATATTCTTGAGGAGTCAAAATTATTCACTTTATTTATTCCGGCATGGAGGCTGTAAAAACATTAAAAATGAACTGCTTCTGTAAACAAATTTAATCTGAGCATTGAGAAGAAATATAATCTTTAGACCTCTGACCCACTCAGAATTAGGAGGCAATTAATTGCAGACTCAATGGTTGTGAACATCGAGTGGAAACAATGCAGTATGCCTACCTCTAACACAGAATCCCCCATAGGCAAAGAAAGTAAGAGGCTGTGCTCCATGAGGTAGACAATTGCTACAAACGTGGTATATATACAGTGTTATGTATTTGTAAATGCAACAAAGCAGAATGGGCTGCAATGTAAAACATAGTCCAGGCTATGCTACAAAGCAACCAACACTCAAGCAGTAATCAAAGAGGGCCACTTAGCGTTGAACAATTTGTACAAAGTTAGCCTTACTTAGACAACTGGCCCATAAAAGGGAACAGCACCAAGCAGTGCTACGAGCAGACACACAAGATAATCATACTTATCAATTGGGGTTGTCAATAAATGTCCCAAAATCGAGCTTACTTCACTCGGTTTAACACTTTTCTGATGAGAGATTTAACACCCAGATCACAATGGCATAACCATCACAAGCATGGGTACATGCTTTTCCGGTGGTTGTTCCCGCTCATCCAGCAACGTCGGGGCAAGTGTGTAAGGCCATGAACTACTGATGGCCACTTGTATTCACATATGGGTCAGACAGTATTGCACAATTAGTTTTCTGCTGTTCCAACACACTGCTTGCTAGTCAATGCATGGCATGTGAATCTATATAGACTCAAGCCCCACAGAAGAACAGTGTTTCGTTCTATTTATAGTGTCTGCCTGGAGCTTGTATCTGTTTAGAATTACAGCCACCCCTACAAGGTTCGAATAGGCAAAAAAGAGCACACGTTACGTGAGTTGATCAATTAACATTATGCTCCAGTAGCCACACACAGAAATCCCTCATTCTAAGGGCATGGGCTTTGTGTTGGTCCCTACACATATCGTATAGAGTACAGATGTAGATATCTACTTGGTGTGCAGGAACAAAAAATCCATATACTACAAACTAATGGACACCCCTGTTAATGCCTTCCTTTACCTTGAGATAAATAACTGAGCAAAGGCCTTATTTCTCCACCTCCTAACTCATGCCCAAGGTAGACCACCTTACTTTGATCTATCTGGCATTTACTTGCCTTGATAGTCAAATTACTCCAGGCCCTCGCCCTCTCCTGGATGGCAGAATATGCAGTGGTGGCTGGTGAATTTGTTTATTGGAGGGGCATAAATATTCCCCACAAATATGAAGCGTGACTGAGCGTAGCGAGGGAGCACAAACCAACCAAGGGTAGTTTCCGGGTGAGGGGGCTCCCCCCCCCAAGAAATGTTTTTTTTAGTTTGGGTTAATATGGCGCATTACCGGGGGCTGTTGTGCACAGCAAATATGGCCGCCTGAGGGAGAAGCTCCGGGACTCTGCAGCCAGCGTAGCTTCAAATTCCCGTTTCCGGACTTTTAATATGACAAGAAACACACGCATTTGTTGGCGAAATATCTGCACTAAAGATTGACCAACTGCCGTCCTGATTTGTCTGCTCTTGTGTCTGTGGCGAGCTTTGGGCCTGCTGGCCCTTATATGACGGGCACCACACCTAATCGACCTCGCCCCCAACGTTGAGGGACAGCGAGACTACTGCGGCGCAGTGGGAGCGATTTATATTGGCAACCTGGGTGGCCGGCCTTGTGGCGAGACACCAGAACATCCGCAGCTGAGGGTGCACTGGTTTTCGGGTGCTGTTTCTGCCAGACAGCGACTGCTGCTGCGGAGAGGCGTAAGAGGAGCGACTACGGCACTTCGTTCCTGGGGCCGTGACGAGTGGCAGCCGCAGGGATGAACGCACACTTTACCCCCTGGTTGCGGCTGCGACCCCAGCCACTCGATCCGTGACCAGCCAATCGCCCTCTGGCTTCAGCCGTGACTTGGTGTGCGGCCGTGGAGGGGGCATGGATTAATTGCTGGGCCGCTGACGCGACCCGCAGTGGTGCCTTGTGTTCCTTCCCTTTCTGGCGGCGATACTGCTCCATCATCCAGTGGCTGCCTCCCGAGATCTCCAAAGCCCCCCCCCCCGCACCTTGGTGCCGCCGCGCACAGTGTTTGGACGGGACGGTGAGTGAGGGGGCAGGGCGGGGTCACCGGTGGCTATCTGCCCCTAGGGTTGCCCGACGAGAGGAAAGCTGCAGACATAACTCGGGTCATGAGGCCATCAGAAGCCAGAGTCCACAACTTCGAACATCAGGCCAGCGGATTTACACTGGGAGTGGACAGCTCGCTGTGCATCTGGGTAGGCCCCAAAGGCCACCCCCCAACCTGCAGTCAACTCTTCCGCCCTTTTTTTCTACCGAAGTATGGCAACGCCAACCCTGTGAGAGTGATCATAGGCATTTATTTCACATAGCCTGAAGTCATCGTTTAGCATTGGGCTCCTGTTACTAACGGGCCTCTCATACTCCAAGCACTGACACAGCATTACAATTTTCCAGATTCACTCCACCAATTATATAGGGGTGCAGATCCAGAAGGTCACGGGTCTGCCAGGCACACAGAGACTGTCGCTTGGAGAGGGGAGCCCCATCCCGTACTGTATGTTTGAGGAAACAATCTGTCTGGGCACAAGCAAGGATAATAGTCACACTACGCCATTGCTGCAAGGAAGTACAGCATAGACTCATTAGTAAGCTGCACACTGCTGCAACTAGACAGTCAGCCTTCGAGATTCATGCACTTATGCTCCTGGCTCAGGGCGTTGTCACCAGGCATAACCTGCAACACTGAGACAACATTGATAGGACACGAGCCAGTTGCAGCAATAACAGTTGCACTATTATCACTACATACGGGGAGGAGAGGGACGCCCCCTTCTTGGCAACTGAGTGAGAAGTGGCACGCAGCCCCGGAGTGACGGCACCCTCCTCTCATAGACGGTTTCCGCTGTACTGACAAGAAGATAAAGGGGTAGTTAGTGCTACTCGGTGGCAAACCTCAGTGGCATTATGCGGTGATCCCCAAATTGCAACTGTACAACATTAGCAAGATATATCATAGTACGGATGTGCAAAAACTCTTCCCCACCCTGCCCCCCCACTCACCAGCTCCAATAATACTCCATCACAGTAACTACTCATGTAAGCATAATGACCAAAGGGGCGGGGAAAAAGCAGAGCTCCATCAACAGTTTTGCGAAAACTGCTTGTAAGGCGGCTGAGGGGGCAGAAGGCGCAAATGCTCCTTCCGGAGGTGAAACTGACCAACAGGGCCCCAGTGAACTACAATGCATGATGGAAGACATGTGGGAGGGCTTCACCACGCTACACACCAAACTCGATGACCTGAGTGGCACGATCTGCTCCATAAAAGCCAGATGGACAAAACTGATGCACATATTATGGAGGTTGAAAACAGAGTGGGCACTGCGGAGGATGATGTTGTTGTACTCAGCGCAGACGTCACTGCGCTCTCAAAACAAGTCCAGACCATCAGCAAAAAGAATTAGGACTTTGAATCTAGGTCTGGCCGCAACAACCTTCGAATAATTGGCATACCAGAAGACAACATAGAAGGGTCAATGGAGGACACTGTGGAACGTATGCTGATGTCACTGCTGGATGCCCCCAAGATGTTGCCACACTTTTCCATCGAACAGGCCCATCGTACGCTTGCCCCTGTGCCCAAGACCGGAGCCCCCCCACACCTGATAATAGCCAGTGTCCTGAACTATCGTGACAGGGACGCACTAGTCCGTGCCGCAAGGGCCAAAGGCAAGTTACTACTGGGCTCCAGCAGAGTCCACCTGTATCCAGACTTCTCTGCATCAGTCCAGCAGGACCGCAAGTCCTTTATGGTGACGAAGAAAAGACTCACGGAACATAATGTGAAGTATGCCATGCTTTACCCCGCCAAACTGCTTGTTGAACATGACAACAAAGTGTATTTTTTCATACTGCCTGAGGAAGCCATGCGATTTGTGGACGAACACTTTCTGGGGTGACCCGATGGGTAACTGTACCCCTAATAAATTCTCATTTTCAGATCCTGATGGGAATGCTGGAGTGGGCGTAAGGAGCCTGTGAGGGGCTCCTCGCCCGAGCTATACAACCCAAGAACTATCTACTACTTCTAACGTTATATAGCCGGAAATGTTTGCTTTACAAGTATTTAGACAATGTTGAAACTTGCTGCGCTGGGCCATTATAGGCAGCTCGCAGCCCCCCCAGGCAGAGTAGCGGAAGTAGTAGGGATGTTATGATATGATATGGCATTTATAACGCGCCTATACACACAAGTGTTTCAAGGCACGACGAGGCAAGGGAGGGGGAACAGAGGGAAGACAGACAACGATCTTACTAGGCCAGGTGTCATTCAGATTGCACAAGTTATGTTAAGTTATTTTGCATTTATATAGCGCCTTATATACCATTGGTATGGTCTGAAGGCGCTGGTAGGTTGAACGCCCTTGGGAACCGAAGTTCGGGTCAGTAGAGAGAGTAGAGAGAGTCCAAAAAGTGCCTGTGCGCACCAGGGGTTAGGCAGAAACCTGTGCAGTTCCCTTAGGGAACACTGCAAAAGATTTAGGACTACAGGTGTTAGCAGTAAACCCACTTGGTAGCAGTATGTACCACCCAGATTTACCTGGTAGCTGTGGCTGAGCAGTCAGACTTCCCTCAAGAAGAGTTAGGCAGTATGCAAAGTATACACAATAGGCACTCGGATACAACAATACAAGCAAACACTGACCAGAGCTTTGGTATCAAAGTATATAATTATTTATTTAAAAACACACTGTTTGAAACACTCCAGCACTCTTATTGTAAAATATTCTAAACACAGTTACTATTGTAATATATACACCCCTTTTTCCTTATCAGATAAGTCTTAGTAAAACACCACTTATTTTCATACAGAGGTGAGCGCTTGACTAGATAGCACTCCAATATGTTTGTGAAAAAGGGAGGGAAAAAGACAGAATATGGAAAGGTACGCCACTCTAAGATTCAGGAACACTGTTAGCAAGGCAGAAGAGCAAAAGTCACTGGTGAGCCAAAGTCCAAAGGCTGGGCCCACTCTTAGAGAGAGCAGAGCACAAATGCGCCCAAGATCACACAGTTACACTAGGCTTAGAAAGTCTTGCAGAGGGTTCAAAAAGAGTTTAGAAAGGCTTAGGAAAGTTTAGCCAGAGTGTCCCAGGCTAACCCAGGTTCGAAAGCCGGGGGCTAAATCTACCCTTTACAGTCGGTAGCAAGGGAAGCCAGGCGGGACACGGTACCTTAAGTGATAAGGATCCTCCAGCGGTGGCAGTTGTTCCTGGTAGTGGGTGCAAGTTGTGTCGTCGTCCAGGGGAAGAGAAGATCTCGACTTGGAGGAAAGATGAAGGTCGTTGCACTACCAGGGAAGAAACCAGCCGCAGAGTTTTCCGGTTAAAAGTGGTGAGGCGGTCCAGCAGGGCTCCACCGGTGGTGGTGTCGTGGCAGGTCGGCTCAACTTCTCCCTCGTCGGATTCTTAGGTCCTGTGGCGACTTCTGAAGTTCCAGTCCCCAAAGCCCTGCTTTTATGCAGACAACCCCCATTCACTCATCCTAGCTGTCACTCAAACATGCTAAGTGGTGAGCCGGCCGGCTCACCACTTGGGCCAATCAGGATGGAGTGCGACTTGAGTTGCCTAGGCAACTCAGTCCAGGGTGCCTAAATTCCCCTCCACCCCTCCTAAGTACCCCAGACAGAGTGGCACCACTTTGGAGGGCTTCTGTGGAGAAGCCCGCCAAAAAGTGGAACAAAGGGCTCGACTTGGGTTGGAGTCACAGAAGAGAACACAAACGCCATTTTAGAATCAAGTTTTGGCAAAAAATACCAACCGGAGAATTAATATTAATTAAATAAACCAGCGGTATGTTCGAGGCTACCGTAAATAATTAAATAAAGATAGTAGCCTAAAACAATGGGAAATCCCATAGGAAAATATTTGCGGTTGAATATAAAAAGTAGTATGCAATGCCACCAGCCAAAACTCGATCAGGGGGGATGGAGATGTGCCCCCTCGACTAACAGACCCTGGAATTGCCCCAGCCAGTACATCCACAATATGATGGTTTGTACTGGTTCTGTTCAGAATTTAAGACTAGTAAAGTCGATGGTGACTTTACATGTCCTGGGAGACAGTAGTCAGTCTCAGGGTATGGAGTCTATACTGGGGGGTCACTATGACACCCCTGTGTCACTGCACTGAGGGTGCTGTGTAACATACATCACAAAAACACGTGAAGCCCTATGGAGTAAAAGACCCCATAGCCCATTAAACACATCTAGATTCAAAAAAACAAACTCAAATCATGCCCAAGAGTGAGGGTAAAAGAGTCTCACTCTTGGCAGGAGAAAAAAATAAACCCCAAAAATCCTGCAAAGCTGCTGGGGGACTCACTAGGTTAGGAAATGCAGCCTAAACAGAGAATTCTCCCTAACACTTGCCCCCCCCCAGACTAAGGGACAGGAGGATTTAATCCACTCCTGGATGAACCTCATACCTCTAGTCGATGACATACATCCTAGAGAGTCCATCAGCATTTTGATGGTGACACCCTGACCTGTGCTCAATGGTGAAATCAAACCCTTGCAGGCAGATTGACCATCTCAATAGTTTTGGATTTTCTCCCTTCATTTGCATTAACCATCTCAAGGGTTGGTGGTCAGTCTGAATGACAAAAGTAGAACCATGCAAGTATGGCCTAAACTTCTTCAGTGCCCACACAATAGCAAAGCATTCTCTTTCTATTGTTACCCACCTTGTCTCAGGGTCCTTCAGCTTACGGCTGATGAAGCAAATGGGGTGCTCCCTACCCTTCTCATCCAGTTGGCTTAGAACTGCACCTATACCTACATTGGAAGCATCAGTTTGTACAATGAAAGTTTGGTGGTAGTCAGGAGCTCTCAATACTGGAGCTTGGCAAAGAGCTTTCTTCAGTTTTTCAAAGGGCCTGATTGCACGCCTCATTCCGTTTGACCTTTTTAGGGAATTTTGGAGAGGAGATTACATTCAGTGGAGAAGCTATGGTCCCATAGTTCTCAATGAAATTCCTGTAATACCCAGTGAGGCCTAGGAAGGCTCTCACTTGGGTTTGAGTAGTAGGTGTTGTCCAATTTTGCACAGCTTCAATCTTGCTGAGCAAAGGCCTTATTTCTCCACCTCCTAACTCATGCCCAAGGTAGACCACCTTACTTTGATCTATCTGGCATTTACTTGCCTTGATAGTCAAATTGGCCTGTCCAAGAGCCAGCAAAACATGTCCTAGGTGGTTCACATGATCCTCCCAGGAGTGGCTGAAGACTGCAATGGCATCCAAGTATGCCATGCAGAAAGTCCTCCATCCCAGCTAGAACTTGGTTCACCATCCTTTGGAATGTAGCAGGTGCATTTTTTAATCCAAAAGGCATGACCTTAAACTGGTACAAGCCAACTGGGGTGGAAAATGCAGTTTTCTCCTTGGCATGGTCTGTCAAGGCTATTTGCCAATAGCCTGACGTAAGGTCAAATGTGCTGAGGTACTTGGCTGCACCAAGTTTATCCACCAACTCATCTGTCCTTGGTAAAGGGTGGGCATCAGTCTTGGTGACTGCATTAAGAGCTCTATAGTCCACACAGAATCTCAAGTCTTTGGATCCTGCCTTTGGTACTAACACAACTGGGCTAGACCATGGACTAGTAGAGGGTTATTTTACCCCGAGATCAAGCATCTTCTTGACCTCCCCCTTGATATGGATTCTCACATTTTCTGACATTCGGTATCCTCTGCTTTTGACTGGCAGACAGTCGCCAGTGAGTATCTCGTGCTGTCCCCAAGGGGTCAAGCCTGGTGAGAGTGAGAACAGGGAGGCAAACTGATTTAACATAGATTTTCACTCCTCTTGTTGCTCAGGTGTCAGATCTGAAGAGAGATTGACTCCTTCAATTTTTTCATCTAAAGGTACACCTCTGAGGAGATCAGGGAGAGACTCACTCTCTTCTTCCTCTGCTGCTGAAGCTAGAAGCAAGGCTCCTACTTCAGGTCTGGAGGTGTACGCTTTCAGTCGGTTGGTGTGGAAGACTCTAGGAGCTTCCCTGGGTCTGCCAGATCCACCAGATAGTTGACCTCTCCAAGTTTTCCCACAACTTTGAAGGGTCCCATCCATTTGTCTTGCAAGGCCCTCTGCCTTGTTGGGAGCATAACGAGAACTAGCTGGTCTTGAGTGAACTCAACCATGTTAGCCTTTTGATCATGCCAATGCTTGACCAAAGCTTGCCCAGCTTTCAGGTTATCACTAGCTTTTGCCATCATGTGTGACATTCTCCTTCGGAGACCTATCACATAGTCAGTCACTCTGACTGGCTTGAGGGGAAGAGCACCTTCCAACCCCTCAATCAGGGCCAATGGACCTCTGACCGGATGGCCATAGAGAAGTTCTAAGGGAGAATAACCTACTCCCTCCTGAGGGACTTCTCTATAAGCACCTATCATGCTCTTCATGGTTCTGTTAAACCTTTCTACCAACCCGTTGGTTTGAGGGTGGTAGGTGGTTGAGAACTTGTAAGTAACTCCACAGGTTTTCCACATGGCTTTCATGTAGTGGGACATAAAGTTTGACTCCCTGTCGGATATTACTTCCTTAGGAAACCCAACCCTGGTAAAAATACCAAGGAGGGCCTTAGCCACAGCCGGAGCTGTAACAGTCCTCATAGGAATTGCCTCAGGGTATCTCGTAGCATGGTCTACTACAACAAGGATAAACCTGTTGCCTGAGGAGGTAGGGGGATCAAGGGGACCAACAATGTCAATCCCTACCCTCTCAAATGGGACTCCCACAACTGGGAGAGGCTCTAAGGGTGCCACATTCCTGGCGCCAACCTTACCAGAAGTTTGGCAGGTATGGCAGCTCTTGCAAAACTTATCTACTTCTGCCCCCATTTTTGGCCAATAGAAGTAGAGTGAGAGCCTTTCCTTGGTCTTCTTGAAACTCAAGTGACCAGCTAAAGGAATTTCGTGGGCTAAGTGCAAGAACTGTTGTCTGTTTTCTTGAGGTACTACAAGGCGTTTGTAGTCTCCAGGTTCAGACTCAGTTGGTTCACTGTAGAAGAGGCCATCTTCCCAGTGCAACCTATACTTCCCAGGCTCTTGCCCATCAGCCTGAGCAGCTGCCTGTTGGCGGAGACCCTCCAGAGTTGGACATTCTCTTTGTCCCTTACGGAAAGCTGCCCTGCTGGGCCCACCTTCTGCCAGTAAAGACTGCAGCTCAGGATGGTCCTCAGGGTCTAGATCTCCAATAAGTTCTTGGCCTCCCACTTCTTCAGAGTCTAGTTCAACCATACACGGTTGTACCTCCCTCTCAGCCTCAGCTGGAGGTGGAGTTACAGGTGTAACTGTTGGAAGCACTGGAGTGCTTGCTGCTGACTTTTTCCTAGGAGTCTTGGGTTGCCCCTTTGCTCCTGATCTGGTAGTTACTGCAGTGAGTTGCTTCAGTGGTAAAGGAGTGATCTCTGTCATCTCCTGAGATAACCCTCGCAGGGTTTTCTCTCTTGCAGGTTTTTTGAGCTCCTGTAACCTTTTACTAGGTGGTCTGGGGGTATGTGACACAACTCCAAGAGCTTTCAGGTCATTACCCAACAGAACCCTACCTGGCACTTCACATTGTACACTGACAGGTATTTTTACAGCCATGTCATTACACTGGATGAGAACTGGTAACTGGGGACACATCTGCACAGGCCCTCCAGCCAACTTGGTGAGGCATTTGGGTGCCTTAGCAACATCCTCTGCCTTGAAAAATGATTCATCCACCACAGTTATGCTGGCCCCAGTGTCTCTAATGGCAGGAGTCTCCTGACCAATCACCTGGACACTGTCTTTATAATACTCTTTCGTATTATCTGGGATAGAATTATACACATCTAAATTCTGTTGTTCCCACAACCCCAGAGAGACTAAAGAAACACTGGCTGAGACACCAATGGGTTCATCAGCCAGCAGTAGAAAGTTTCCACTTGCCATTGGGACTTCCTCTTCTGGAGCGAAGGCTAAGGAGGCAAGTTGGATCCCTGAAGGTTTTCCCTTGCATCTGGGATCTCCTTTAACATGGGCAGTAGAGCCACAAACAAAGCATTTACCAAATGCTTTCTGGAATGGAGGCTTGTTCTGACCTCCCTCTGGTTTGGCACCAGAGGAGACACTATTCTGCTGTGGTTTCCCTGGTGGCTTACCCTTCTGGTTTTGTTTGGGGCCCTCTTTGGAATTTGCAGTATTAGAATTCTCTTTGGAGTCCTTTTTAGGCTGTTTCCCCTCATCCTTTTTCTGAGTTACCCCAGAATCCTTGTGAGTGGCCCTGTTGGCAACCCACAAGTCAGCAGCCTTAGCTAGTTTTCGGGAATCTAATTCCTTTGAATCAGCCAAGTGCTGTCTGAGCTCAGGAGAGCAGGCATCATAAATGGACTCCAACATAAAAAGATTCTTCATACCTTCATAAGTGTTCACTTTGTAACCCTTAATCCATCCCTCTAAGTTTTTCAACCCTTCACTCGCCCAGGTAGCCCAAGGGGTGGGTACCATCATGCTTTTTGAGGGTTCTAAACCTCTTAAGATACTGGGAAGGGGTCTTCCCAAATCTAGCTATCAGAGCTAGTTTCACACATTCATATTCTTTCCTATCCTCCTCCCCCAACTCCATTACCACATCAGTTGCAACAGGGGAAGTCTAGAGAACAACCAGGTGAGCAAGTCATTTCCTGTGATGTTCTGGAGCCCATGATTATATTCAAACAGAGACAACCAATCCAACACATCCAACTTAGGCTCATACATACCAACCAATTCTTTAGGCATCCGGGGTCTTTTAGGACTGGAACTTCTAGAGGAGCCAGAGAGAGAAGCATTTTCAACAGATAATTTCTTCATTTCTAGCTCATGCTTGAGCTCCATTTCCCTTAGCCTTAGTTCTTGATTTATTTCCTGATGTCTCTGTTCAGCCAGAGTATTCAGTCTGTCATAAATCACCAATGTATCAACTGAAAAGGATACGGAAACCAATAAAGGATACAATTTGGTAGGGCTCTTCCGGATCCTATTTTCACACGACTTGATTGTAGGCAGGTCAAATTAGACCTTCCAAATGATACAACTCTCTGACTGGATAAAACAGGCAGAGAGATGGATCACTGGAAAGGGCGTGGGAATTGTGTAGGAAGTATGCCTAGGATAGATAAAGTATCATAAGAAACTGTCCCAATCGAATTACTAAGATAACACAGTTTAGCATTAATTCAGACACTGACCTTATGGCAAAAACTGAAGTAATCCACGAAGGTTCCTTGAAGAAAACCAGGAGTTGAACAAACGACAAAGGAAGGGAAGATTAGTAAGGGAGACTTATCCCGAACGGCACGAGGCTCTCGCTAGATACCGGGTTGGTGCACCACAGGATAGCGTCCAAAGTACTGTGCACAATAACCTTCAAATAGTTAATGAAATACTTCCTTTCCCACGATGAACAAAATTAGAATTTCACCTGTTAACTGTCACAGGTACCAAAGGTTCAAAATAGTTCAGAAAACCACGTGCAGGATTGCACGCGATAGAATGCACGCAGCCAGGCCAGCCGCGCTTGAAAACAGCGTCCTCGTGTAGATATTTAGCACGCGAAATGGATACACGCAGCTCAGGACAGCCGCGCTTGAAGACAGCGTCCGCGTGGAGATTTGGCACGCGAACAGGATTGACGCAGCTCAGGACAGCCGCGCTTGCAGACAGCGTCCGCGTGGAGATTTGGCACGCGAACAGGATTGACGCAGCTCAGGACAGCCGCGCTTGCAGACAGCGTCCGCGTGGAGATTTGGCACACGAACAGGATTCACGCAGCTAAGGACAGCCGCGCTTGCAGACAGCGTCCGCGTGGAAATTTGGCACGCGAACAGGACTCACGCAGCTCAAGACAGCCGCGCTTGCAGACAGCGTCCGCGTGGAGATTTGGCACGCGAACAGGATTCACGCAGCTCAGGACAGCCGCGCTTGCAGACAGCGTCCGCGTGGAGATTTGGCACGCGAACAGGATACATGCAGCTCCGGAATTAGCGTGTGGAGGAAACACGCTCAAAATAGGCCAAAGAAGTTGCTGAATGGAATGCGAGAACGCAGGTCCGGTGTTCAGCTACCAAAACGCCAAAATTGACTTAATCAGAAGCAGCGATTGGAGTTTCCACGCTGCTTATGTACGCACTGCCGTGATACACGTGACGGACCTAAGTCACGTGAAATTTAATCGACGTGAAAAATGCAGACGTCGTTTTCCGGGCAATGCATCGAACAACTTCCATTTTGAGTAGAATGGTCTAGTGGTTCTATGGGCGTAACTCATTTTGTATGGAGAAGTCGTTCCTGGTCCAGAGGTATGTCCAGCAGGCATGACAGTCTCTTGAACTCTAGTTCAAGTTTCATTTTCTCTAATTCGAGATATTGAGGACTAAGTGTGGGACTTGGCAAAGGCCCAGTAGGTACAGCAGGTAGAGCAGACAGAGGCCTAGCGGGGACAGTCACAGCAGCCTCACCCTCCTCTTCTGACTCTTCCTCAAGATTATCAACATTTTGATCAATATCAATTTCTATACTGTTATCTACATTTTCTGGCATGGTAGGTTCCTCAGACCCATCATCCAGACTTTGGTTAGCTAACAACCTTTCTATTAATTCCATTTTCTTGCCTTTAGTCAGGAGGTTCTTATGCTTACATAGTACTCTTAAACAATCAGCAGTTTTTGTAGCAAGGGACTCTGGACTATCGGTTTCCATAGTTGACATGTTAGAAAGATTACTTTTTCAGTGCTAAGCTTTGTGGTTAGTTGTACTAAGGTATCCTCAAGCACTCTAAAGTGTATACTCAATACAAATCCCACCGCTGTACACCAGTGTTAGGCAGAAACCTGTGCAGTTCCCTTAGGGAACACTGCAAAAGATTTAGGACTACAGGTGTTAGCAGTAAACCCACTTGGTAGCAGTCTGTACCACCCAGATTTACCTGGTAGCTGTGGCTGAGCAGTCAGACTTCCCTCAAGAAGAGTTAGGCAGTATGTAAAGTATACACAATAGGCACTCAGATACAACAATACAAGCAAACACTGACCAGAGCTTTGGTATCAAAGTATATAATTATTTATTTAAAAACACACGGTTTGAAACACTCCAGCACTCTTATTGTAAAATATTCTAAACACAGTTACTGTTGTAATATATGCACCCCTTTTTCCTTATTAGATAAGTCTTAGTAAAACACCACTTATTTTCATACAGAGGTGAGCGCTTGACTAGATAGCACTCCAATAGGTTTGTGAAAAAGGGAGGGAAAAAGACAGAATATGGAAAGGTATGCCACTCTAAGATTCAGGAACACTGTTAGCAAGGCAGAAGAGCAAAAGTCACTGGTGAGCCAAAGTCCAAAGGCTGGGCCCACTCTTAGAGAGAGCAGAGCACAAATGCCCCCAAGATCACACAGTTACGCTAGGCTTAGAAAGTCTTGCAGAGGGTTCAAAAAGAGTTTAGAGAGGCTTAGGAAAGTTTAGCCAGAGTGTCCCAGGCTAACCCAGGTTCGAAAGCCGGGGGCTAAATCTACCCCGTACAGTCGGTAGCAAGGGAAGCCAGGCAGGACACGGTACCTTAAGTGGGAAGGATCCTCCAGCGGAGGCAGTTGTTCCTGGTAGTGGGTGCAAGTTGCGTCATTGTCCAGGGGAAGAGAAGATCTCGACTTGGAGGAAAGATGAAGGTCGTTGCACTACCAGGGAAGAAACCAGCCGCAGAGTTTTCCGGTTAAAGGTGGTACCTTTGTTTCGCGGTCGTGGTAAAACGTGGTATCCCGGTTGCCGGGGTGCTTGGCACAGGCAAGGCGGCCACGAGGTACGTCGGGAAGGCGAAAAGACGGTGAAACTGGTTATCCCCACCAGTCAAAGGAAGAAGACTCTCCGGTGGGAGATCGCCTCTGTCGTTGGGAAAAGTGGTGAGGCGGTCCAGCAGGGCTCCACCGGTGGTGGTGTCGTGGCAGGTCGGCTCAGCTTCTCCTTCGTCGGATTCTTAGGTCCTGTGGCGACTTCTGAAGTTCCAGTCCCCAAAGCCCTGCTTTTATGCAGAAAACCCCCATTCACTCAGCCTAGCTGTCACTCAAACATGGTAAGTGGTGAGCCGGCCGGCTCACCACTTGGGCCAATCAGGATGGAGTGCGACTTGTGTTGCCTAGGCAACTCAGTCCAGGGTGCCTAAATTCCCCTCCACCCCTCCTAAGTACCCCAGACAGAGTGGCATCACTTTGGAGGGCTTCTGTGGAGAAGCCCGCCAAAAAGTGGAACAAAGGGCTCGACTTGGGTTGGAGTCACAGAAGAGAACACAAACGCCATTTTAGAATCAAATTTTGGCAAAAAATACCAACCGGAGAATTAATATTAATTAAATAAACCGGTGGTATGTTCGAGGCTACCGTAAATAATTAAATAAAGATAGTAGCCTAAAACAATGGGAAATCCCATAGGAAAATATTTGCGGTTGAATATAAAAAGTAGTATCCACTGCCACCAGCCAAACCCGATCAGGGGGGACGGAGACGTGCCCCCTCGACTAACAGACCCTGGGGCAATCGAATTGCCCCAGCCAGTACGTCCACAATATGATGGTTTGTACTGGTTCTGTTCAGAATTTAAGACTAGTAAAGTCAATGGTGACCTTACATGCCCTGGGAGACAGTAGTCAGTCCCAGGGTATGGAGTCTATACTGGGGGGGTCACTATGAGGGTGCTGTGTAACACACATCACAAAAACACATGAAGCCCTATGGAGTAAAAGACCCCATAGCCCATTAAACACATCTAGATTCAAAGAAACACACTCAAATCATGCCCAAGAATGAGGGTAAAAGAGTCTCACTCTTGGCAGGAGAAAAAAATAAACCCCAAAATTCCAGAAAAGCTGCTGGGGGACTCACTAGGTTAGGAAATTCAGCCTAAACAGAGAATTCTCCCTAACACCAGGTATGTGTGCAGCTGGTGCGGGATTCAAGTGGTAGCTGCTTCTTAGCGGTAGGTGTGGTGGTTGAGAGATCAGGAGTATGTTTCGCTCTGGCCGGCTTTATCCAGATCGAGTGTGGCTGCGTTAGGCCTGAGGAGAACGCCTGGCTGGGGGGATGCGAAACCAGCAATGTTTACTTAGAGTGATGGGGACTGAGCGGGAGATGTTGATATGAGAACAGTTATACCGAATGGTGTCATAGTATCTCTGTGTTCTAGTTGAGTGGTGGTGTACGGGAGAGAGTAAGCGTGGGGTGTGGTATGAAGTATTCCCTGCATTCCAAAGCATATTATGTACGTCACGCAATTCCGTGCGGACAGGTCCGTTCTATGCATTTTTGTTCATTTCAAAATCGGTTACACTTCTAAATTCAGCTTTTCTCAGAGGGGCTATTGGCCACAACTTCTAAATGCAATTGGGTACACTTCTAAATTCAACTTTTCTCAAAGAGGCGATTGGGCGCAACTTCTAAATGCAATTGGGTACACTTTTAAATGCAATTGGGTACACTTCTAAATTCAGCTTTCTCAAAGGCAATTGGGCGTAACTTCTAAATGCAATTGGGTACAGTTCTAAATGCAATTCAGCGCAACTTCTAAATGCAATTGGGAACACATCTGAATGCAATTGGGTACACTTCTGAATTCATCTTTCTCAGAGAGGCTATTGGGCGCAACTTCTAAATGCAGTTGGGTGCACTTCTAAATTTGGCTTTTCTCAGAGAGGCTATTGGTCACAACTTCTAAATCCAATCGGGTACACTTCTAAATTCAACTTTCTCAGAGAGGCTATTGGGCGCAACTTCTAAATGCAGTTGGATACACTTCAAAATGCAATTGGGTACACTTCTAAATGCAATTCGGCGCAACTTCTAAATGCAATTGGGTACACTTCTAAATGCAATTGGGTAAACTTCTAAATGCAATTGGGTACACTTCTAAATTCAGCTTTCAGTGCAAGGGAAGGGGAAAAAGGAGAAGTGCGGGGGGGGAAAGTGCAGTACATGGGATAATAAACAAGATAAATAAAAGAAAGGAAAGTGCGGTACATGGGATAATAAATAAGCAAGATGTTCACATTGGGTTATCGTCACTCTGATTGGGAGAGGGATGGGGGCTGAGTGGGGAAGTAAAACAAAATGTGTTTGAGATGTTCTTAGTTATTGATGGCAGCCGTAACACCCCCCTGGTTGGGAGGAGGGTGGGGGAGGGAGAAATATGGTAAATGTAAAATGCTCGACATGTGTGACAGGGCTATAGGAAGCCTGCAATTCCCAAAATTGCAGCTGACAAAAGTGTGTCCTACAGGTCTGTGCTGGGCCCATTACTTGCAACTCACTACGGACAGTTGGTGGCTGACCCACTGGGGTGCATGAGCTGGAACGTCAGGGGTCTGGGTGGCCTCGCAAAGATGGGTAAGCAGCAGCTTTATGCTGAACCAACACAAGATCCACATCCTCTTTCTCCAAGAAACGCATACTCTTGCAACAGTCTGCGGAAGATTTGCCAGAAGCTGGGGTACGCAGCGTTTTTACACACAATACTCTACCCAGAGTCGGGGTGTCATGATTCACATCCGCAAATCATTACAGTATGTACCCAAGGTCACTCAGGTAGACCCCCTGGGGCACTATGTACTCACACGCGGCCTGCTGTCAGGCCAGGAGGTGGTAATGCTCAACTTATATGGGCCTAATACAGATGAACCCGATTTCTACACACAGATATCAGACCTACTGGCAATGTGCTCCCTTGTTCCTATCCTGTGGCACGGGGACTTCAACACCATTGTGGACCTCGACCTGGATAGGTCTGGGAATAGAGCCTGACAGTTCACTAGGGCCGCCGGACCATACTGAACAGACAGACCGGTCTCGGGTGGAGGATGCTTGGAGACTCTTACACCCCAGACTTGTGGGTATCCATTTTATTCTACAGTGCATGACTCGCACTCTAGAATAGATTGCTAGCTTGTATCAGGGACAATGGTAGGTTGGACAGTTTGGCCAGACATACTTCCCAGAACATACTCTGATCACTCCCCAATCACCCTGACCCTAACCTGGGGTGAGCGTCTGTTTCCCAGGCGCCTTTGGAGGTGAAAGTCTCGTGCACTATTAGACCCTGTATTCAGGACCGAGATTGGGGACTGTGTAGGCGACTATTTTAAGATAAGTAAGGGCACGGTGGACTCTCAGGCTACTCTGTGGGAGGCTTTCAAAGCTTACATCCACGGTATAGCCCTGGCTAAAGAATCAGGGATTCTTACGGCGATTCGCCGAAGTATTCAAAATAGCGAGGCCTCCCTCAAGCAGCTCGAAACATAATATGCTATTGATCCGGCCTCCACCACTCGGCGAAATCAAGGAGACACTCGACAGCCTTAGAGAACATGCTGACAGGGAATTTCAAATTCTCGATAGCGTTACAACTGCAAGAAAAATACATCAAGGGCGAATGCCCAGGCAGATTACTGGCTAGGGTGGTGCAGCGGGAAGAAGGTGGACGCCGCATTCCTCTGGTCGTTCATTCTATGCGACTCTCTGCCCCAATGGCGAGGCAGCATCCGATTCAGACATAGATATGCTCCTGGATACACTCCCATTCTCCAGCATGGGGTCTGGCATGGATTCACATGCTCATGAATATTCCCCGTCGTCAGGCTGGGAATCCTCGGTAAAGAAAAAATCAGTATCAGTTTTGTTTCTGATCTGTCTTTCGTAGTAGTAACCAATCACTGATCTCTGCGTCATACTGACCACAGCCAATGACTGCCCTCCACCCAAGCCACGCCTCTGGCAGCCATCTTCAGATTTTTACCGCACGTTCAAGTGTTGGGAGTCCTCGTGCTTAGCTCTCGAGCTTTTACTGCGTGTTTCGCGCTTTTTCAGGTGAATTTTCACATTTTTTCGGTTAATCGAGCCTCAAGCTCCACCGTTTCTACCCGTTGCAGGATTTTCCTACGCCCCTCAAGGGTGAAGATTTCGTCAAATCAACTTCTTGGAGGATTCCAGAGGATTTGCGGCCTACTTCGAGATGGCCCAGGATGCGAGTTTGTCGCCCGGACCCAAGCTGTTTCGCAGCTGCCCTGGATGCGGGCTGCAGAATGTGTTTAAGGAAGACGAACATTCGCAATGCCTCTACTGTCTTCATGGGGACAAGACTCATGTAGAGAAGGACTGCCAGTTCTGCAAGAACTTGTCGGAGCGGACCATGAGGGACCGTCGATCCCGTCTCGCCAGCTGGTTGGAGAAGGGCTCAACGGGTGAGAAGAAGAAGAAGAAAGGGTCCGAGCGGGCTTCTAAGTCCTGTGCGGGCGCCCCGGCGATGGGGGCCCAACACCAGGCCAAGCGCGTGAGTCAGCTGGCTCCGGGAGCGCCGAAAGGTCGGGCCAGCGCTCCGGTTCGGGGAAGAGGAAGTCCGAGACCCCGGGTAAGCTTTGGGAGAAGCCCCGTCCGATCTCCGAAGAGGGGGAGCGAGGCGTCGCCCCTCCCCCGAAGGAGAAGGCCCGGGACGCACCTAAGGTGGTGAAGGCCCCTACCCAGCAGGCAAAGGCCTCTATCGAGGCGATCGCAGCGACTCTGGCCAAGCCGGCAGAGACCCCGCCAGCGGAGACTGCCTCTGGGACTAGAGTTTCCCTGCCGCCAAGGAGGGAATCCTCTTTTCAGCCCATCGTCGTGGCCGCCATGATGGAAGAAGCGAGGGGGGGCACGGTAGCCTCCTCGAGCTCGGAGTCAGCCTCGGAGGAGGAACTGACCGAGGCCGTGAGGAACCTCGAAGTCCAATTCGAGAAGGTTCGATCCTGTAAGGAAGATCCTCGGGAGATAACCGAGGAAGATGACTATGGCGAGGAAGAGCAGCCTTCCCTTCCGGCGCGGCCGGAACCTAGGCCTCAGGATGGCTCGGCGGCCATTTTGTCTGCGATCCAGTCCTTATGCTCTGAGATAAGGACGAGGTTCCCACGGCCCAGGCCGGAGGACCCGCAGCCTGGCCTGTCGGGAAGTCCTCAGAACAAACGACGGAGGACCCAACCCTCTCCTCCGCTCGCCCCCGTAAGGCCTACATTTCCCTCCTCATCCTCCCACGAGTCGGGAGATGACGGTGCGTTGGGCTCGACGACGGGTACTGAGTGCGACGGCGGCGACGATGACGGAACGGGTCTCCCGTCGCACGGGCCTCGCCGCCCGACGAGATTGGCTCATTCCACGCCATGATCGCCAGGGCGTCCGAATTGTTCCAGCTCTGCCCGGAGGAGCAGAAAAAGGAAGGTTTCCTCTATCAGCGCTGGGAGGCCAAGAGGAAGACTGTCATTGCGGTGCCTCTAATCGATGACATCTGGGAGGATGGCCTGTCGGTTCTCAAAAACCCCTCCACGGCACCAGCCAAACGGGACCGGTACGAGAAGAAGTACCGGGTTCCCGAAACCGCTCCCCTGTGCCTCAGGGCCCAGCCAACGCCAGACTCGGTCGTCTCGGCGGCGGCGAAGAAGAAAGCGGCGGGGTCAGGAGCCTCGACGTCGAATTCCCTGCCGGACGGCGAGGGAAAGAAGTTGGACGCCATGGGGCCTGGCGATCGTGGCCCGTTACGACAGGGAGCTCTGGTTTAAGCTGGCCCCCATATTGGACTTCCTGCCGGACGACAAGAGGTCTGAGGCCCTGGAAATACTGCAAGAGGGCGAGGTGGCGTCGGACCACGCCATAACGGTGGCAACCGATATTGCCGATACCGTGTTCCGCCAGCTGGGCAACGGTGTTTGCCTGCGACGGCAGGGTTGGCTCCGGGCGACCGACTTCCGTCAGGACGTCCAGACCAGGGTGTTGGACATGCCGTTCGACGGCAGCAACTTGTTCGGGAAGGCGGTGGACGAATCCCTCCAAGCCATAAAAACGGACACGGAGACGGCCCGCGCCCTAGGAGCCCTTCAGCAACGACGGCCCTTTCGGAGCTCCGGAGGCAGACAGGGTGCCTCCAAGGGATCCAGTGGTGGCTCGTCGTCCTACCGCCAGGTGGCACGCTCCTTGTCTCAGGATGCCTACAGGGGTCGCGGCAAGCAGGGAGCGCCTCGCCGCCGTCGGCAAAGTGGCCAGGGTGGCAAGGCCACCACCTCCAAGCAGGACTGAACCGGCCGTGGTCTCGGGCCCCCACCGAAGCACCCCGGTGGGAGGCTGGCTGACGAATTTCGTCGGCGTGTGGAAGTCCATCTCCACCGACCGTTGGGTGCTGGATACCCTGGCAAGAGGACACTATATCAAATTCCTGAAGAAGTGCCCTCACGTTCCACCTGTGGCCAGGAAGGAAAATCACGTCCCGCAACTGCTGTTGGAAGTACGGGCGATGCTCAGGAAAGGCACCATCGAGCTTGTCCCGAAGAGGCTCCGGGGCTCCGGGGTGTACTCAAGGTACTTCCTCGTCAGGAAGAAGACGGGAGGCTGGCGCCCCATCCTGGACCTTCGTCGTTTGAACAAATACATCAGATCACAAAAGTTCAGGATGGTCACCCTCCAGCACGTACTGGGACAGCTGGAGGAAGGCGACTTTCTATCGTCGTTGGGCCTGGAGGATGCATACTTCCACGTTCCCATCCTCAAAAGTCACCGAAAGTTCCTCAGGTTCGTCGTCCAGGGACGCCACTACCAATTCAGAGCACTGCTGTTCGGATTGAAGTCGGCCCCCAGGGTCTTTACCAAGTGCCTAGCACCAGTGGTGGCGCGGCTGCGCCGGCAGGGGATTCACGTCTACCCCTACCTGGACGACTGGCTCATCCGCTCAAGGACGAGGGAACTCGCAGTCGAACACACTGCGAGGACCGTCCAGCTACTCACAGACCTGGGATTCGCCATAAACTACCCAAAGTCCCACCTGGTGCCGTCGCAGGTGGCCCTGTTTCTGGGAGCGAAGCTCGATACAGTGAGGTGCCTGGCGGCCCCGTCGGAAGAACGGACGAAGACCATTCTAGGCAAAGTGCAGCGCCTGCTAGCCACGGACGTGGCCAGGGTGAGGTCCATCAAGTCCCTCCTGGGGATGATGTCCTCCTGCATCTACCTGGTGCGCCTCTGCAGACTACGGATGCGCCCTCTTCAAGAATTTCTCGACGCCCGTTGGATGCAGGCGATGGGCACCTTCGAAGACAGGGTCCCCCTCAACGAGGTGTTCCGGCGGGCGATTCAGTGGTGGGGCGTTCGAGCGCACCTCACGGCGGGCAAGGACTTTCAGACGCCGGCGTACCAGGAGACGGTGACGACGAACGCCTCACTGGAAGGTTGGGGCGCCCACACCGGAGATCTCCACGCAAGAGGCCTCTGGCTCCCGGAGGAGAGGCTCCTGCACATCAACGCCCTGGAACTCCGAGCCGTGTTCTGGGCTCTCAAATCGTTCCTCCCATCGCTCAAGGGCAAGGTGGTGCGGATCTTCACGGACAACACCACGACAATGTTTTACATACGGAAGCAGGGAGGCACCAGATCCCCAGCCCTATCCAAGGAGGCACAGGATCTGTGGCACTGGGTGGTCGCCCAGGGGATGTTCCTGGTTCCCTTCCACCTGGCAGGAGAAAGCAACACCATCGCCGACTCGCTCAGCAGGGAGCTGCGTGTGTGTCACGAGTGGGAACTGCGCCAGGATCAGGTGGATCAACTCTTCCGACGATGGGGCAAACCCCAAATTGACCTGTTCGCAACAGCGACGAACTGAAGTGCAAGAGGTTCGCCAGCAGGTTTCCCCAGCCGAGAAGCATGGGCGATGCGTTCTCGTTCCCCTGGGACGGCCTATACCTGTATACGTTCCCTCCGTTGCCGTTGCTGCTTCGACTCATCAGCCAGCTCAAGAGGTCCCGGTGCAGGATGATCCTCGTCGCACCGGCGTGGCCGAGGCAGATCTGGTTCCCGGACCTTCTGGACTTGTCAACGTCCCCTCCCATCAAGCTGTCGGCGGACGCGGACCTTCTCTCCAGAGAAGGAGGCTCTATCTTCCACCACGACCCGGCGTTGCTGAATCTGCAGGCTTGGCTCCTGCAGCGCTAGAGTTTAGAGGCTACGATATACCGGCCGATTGCAGAGAGGTTCTTGCAAAGGCCAGGGCGTCCTCGACTCTCAAATGCTACGGTCATAAGTGGAAGAGGTTCTCTATCTGGTGCCGAGCACAGAAGATCAACCCCCTACGGATTACGGCCCCTCAAGTGCTGCCGTACCTGCTATCGCTGGCAAAGGCTGGGCTAGCCCATGCCTCCATTAAGATTCATCTGGCGGCGATCTCCAGATATACCAGAACCACAGGACGGACGTCCCTGTGGTCCCATCGACTGGTAAAAGAGTTTATGAAAGGACTGTTCCGGTCGTTCCCGCCAGTGAAGGCCCCAGCCCCGGCGTGGGAACTTAACGTGGTGCTGACCAGGCTCATGGGGCCCCCATTTCGAGCCGATGCACTCCGCACCGATGAAGTTTGTGTCGTGGAAGACTGCATTCCTGGTGGCCATTACCTCTGCACGATGAGTGGGAGAGATCCAGGCCCTATCCTGCAAAGCACCGTTCTTGACTTTTCATGCCTCGAGGGTGGTGCTTAGGACGCACCCCTCCTTTATGCCCAAGGTGCCGTCGGACTTCCATCTTAACGAGCCCTTGGTGTTGCCTGTTTTCTTCCCGTCTCCTTCGTCGCCAGCCGAGAGGACTTTGCACTCGCTGGATGTGGCTAGAGCGCTGAAGTTCTACGTGGACCGCACGAAGAGTTTCCGGAGGACATCACAGCTGTTCGTGAACTTTGGACCTGTGAATCAAGGGAAGGCTCTCTCGAAGTCTTCTATTTCCAGATGGCTCTCCGGCTGCATCATGCACTGCCACCGGTTAGCTAACCGACCGCTGCCAGGCCGTCTGAGAGCCCATTCGACCAGAGCGATCGCTGCTACTACGGCGTTCTTATCTGGTGTGCCCCTGCTGGACATCTGCAGGGCTGCTACGTGGAGGTCGACGCACACCTTCACGAGATTCTACTGCGTCGATCGGGATTCCAGGGAGGCGTCCAGGGTCGGCCAAACAGTGCTGCGCAACCTGTTCGCCTAAGGTGAGCCTGGTGAGGAGGTAAGAGATGCTTAATGTTGAGTTTTTTGTTTTGCTTAATGTTGAGCCTTTTGCCACCTCCTGTGGTTGTGCATGTGTGTACTGCTATTTATTCTTATATTCATGAGCATGTGAATCCATGCCAGACCCCATGCTGGAGAAGGAACAAGTTACTTACCTGTAACTGTTGTTCTCCAGCATGGGTCTGGCATGGATTCACATGCGAACCCTCCCGCCTACCCCTCTGCGGCTCTTCACTTGGTCAAACTGCCTCTTCACGTGCTACCAAATCTGAAGATGGCTGCCAGAGGCGGGGCTTGGGTGGAGGGCAGTCATTGGCTGTGGTCAGTATGACGCAGAGATCAGTGATTGGTTACTACTACGAAAGACAGATCAGAAACGAAACTGATACTGATTTTTTCTTTACCGAGGATTCCCAGCCTGACGACGGGGAATATTCATGAGCATGTGAATCCATGCCAGACCCATGCTGGAGAACAACAGTTACAGGTAAGTAACTTGTTCCTTATCGGGCCTCTCTGGCGAGAACAGGGAGGCCCTCGACAGCCCGATGGAGGTCGGGGAGATATTGCGAGCTGTAGAAGCTCTGCCTTCTGGTAAGGCCCTGGGCCCAGACGGCCTCACCATGGACTTCTATAAATGTTATAAGTCCCTCGTGGCGCCTCACCTATCAGCCCTATGGGAAGAAACCTGTGCAAAAGGGGTGCTACCCCCCCATGCTCAGACAGCCAGTGATCACTGTACTCCTCAAACCTGGCAAGCCAGCCGCTCAATGCTGTTCATACTAACCCTTGTTGCTCATCAACAGCGATGTCAAAATATTTGCAAAGGTGCTTGGCCTTCGACTTGCTCCCTACATGACTCATCTAGTACTCTCTGATCAGCCTGGATTCGTCCCAGTTTGCTCCACGGCTCTCAACCTGAGGTGCTTCTTTAATATACTAGCCCGACTCGACCCAGACATCGGAGCAGTCGTGGCTATACTTGTACAGAAGGCGTTTGAATCAGAGTCCTGGCGGTTCCTCTGCGCAGTGCTAGAAAAATGCAGCTTTGGCCCCCACGTTACCTCATGGGTAAGGCTACTTTACACATTGCCTGTAGCCAGGGTCTGCACCAACAGCCGGTACTCCCTGCCACTTGATATCTGCAGGGGAACCAGACAAGGTTGCCCGCTCTCCCCACTCATCTTTGTAGTTCTCATGGAACCCCTGACTGAGTTGATGTGAAAAAAACACTTGCACAGAGGAAAATAGCTTTTCGGACCGCCCCAAGATCATCTTGCTGTATGCCGAAAACGCGCTACTTTACATCAGATACTGAGAAGGGAACCTTACTCCCATCATGCAGGACGTCCTCCACTTTGGGCACTTATACGGACTTTGGGTCAATTGCACCAAGTCAGAACTTTTCCCTCTGACTGACGCCACCACAGCCCCTATGGATCTCATGGGATTCACTTGGGCTCCTGAGGAGATTAAATACTGTGGCGTTATAGTTATGACGCACCATGTTTCTCTTTACGACCAAAACTTTGGATCCTACCTACAACAACTCAAGCCAAAGCTGCTAGATTACCCATAACACTGGCCGGTAGGGTGTGACTCCTTAAAGTGATAGTACTACCACAATTACTGTACCGCTTTTCAAATGTTCCAATATGGCCTGGCACTTCGATATTTGCGGAGCTAAGGTCGGCGATAAATGGATTCCTATGGCATTCTGGAGCGGTACAGCTCAACTGGGACACACTTACGAGACCCTACAGTCAGGGTGGACAGACTTCGAGAAGTACTAGTTGGCTGCCCAGGCCCAATAAGTGGCATACTGGTTTACTGAGGACCCTCCTCTCCCACATGTGAAAATTGAGCGACATGCGGCGGGAAGTTGGGATATTCGCTCCTTGATACTACCCCACTGTGGAAAGGCCCTGGGGCGCTCAGCAGCCATCAGTGCACTGGCTTGGGACAAATTAAGGAAGCTTACAGATAACCCTTACCTATTTCATAGGGACCTGCCATTATGGAACTTCTACCCGGGATTTCCTAAAATAAGTGAACCCGTTGTGAATGGATGGGTATCTGATGGCTACTCCACCTTGGGCGACATGTTTGAAATGGTTTGTTCTGGGGGCAGCGCAGGAAAACATGGAGGGAAGTTCCTGCGCTGCCCCCAGAACAAACCACTCTTAGCATTAACTGCGGGAAGCGTTGTACCTACTGAGTTGGTGTCTAGTCTGTACAGGCTGCTTTAGGTCCGGATTAACAAACCGCTTTCTAAGCTTCACGAGACATGGGGCAGGGACTTGGACATCGACATCACTGATGAGCCTTGGGAGTCTATGTTCAAACGGACCCAAGAGGTCTCCCTAAATTCCAGGTTCCATCTGATCCAATTCAAGGTACTGCATAGATTTCACTGCACCCCAGCAATACTACACACCATGTCGCATGACCACTGCCCTAGATGCCACACAGACGACTCGGGTTACCTTCATATGGTTTGGGCTTGTCGCAGAATTGCTGGGTATTGGGCAGGGTTTTTTGCTACTGTATCAACGATTCTCGACTGCATCATCAAACCAAATCCTATGAACTGCTTGTTTCATGAGTTCTTGACACTCCGTGGAACCTATCGCAAACTTTCCAATCTCTGTATGATCCTTACTGTGCACTGTGTTTTGCTGCTGTGGCTGAGTCCCGCTAGCCCCACCACCGAACAATGGCTCTGCAACGTAACCTGGGCTTCAGATATCGAGGAACTTTGGATCTCTCTACAACCAGCCTGCTGCATGCCTCTGGATTTCTGGCCCCCTTTCCGAGCTTACCTTCAAATGACTACTACTAATGGAACCAGAGACGCATACACCCCTGACCCCTTTACCCCCAATTAACCCAGACAACATAATGCGTAAGGTACACATTTACTACTCGCCACTAAATGCACCATGACTGCAATGCACTGTGTATAATTGGAAAATGTCATCACTGTCAAATTCACATTGCTTTTTGTAATGCTATTAAAACGATTGCCCTTATTACCTTGTCAATCGATTAATAAATAAAGGTTTAAAAACAAAAAAAGGTGCATTACACTACACACTTTCTGTAAAATATAAACTGGGTAAAACGCCCAAACAGTTTGCATTTGGTTTTATAGGGCAACTCCAATCCAAAAATGCAATAGCTGCAAGACGCCAGCAGTGCACAGGAGTATTTCCCAAATGTCTTTGCCCTCAATATGTGCCAGAATAAAAAAGATTTCCACACTGGCTGTGTACATGCATTTCCATGCTGGCAACACCATTATATGCCAGAATTCCTATATAAGTGGAGAGAAGAGGCTGGGCACCACTTATTTTATTCAATTCAGCGGTATTCCAATAGAATCACTGCATATGGTATTGGAGCGTGCCATTAAGGCCTATGCACCTAGGCATATAAAATAGCAAAAATGAGAACCAGGAAGACTTCCTAATTCAAGGTATGCTCACAGTGTGCTCTCCAAGGAGAGCTACATCAATTTCCATTCATAGTTGTATTCTTTTTTCATCCCAGAATCATATTCAACTGCAACTCGCAAATGTTTCGGATAAAATAGTATTGAATTTTAATTCATAAAGCAGTATGCATTTCCGGATAAATCGCATAGCATAGTGAGCCAATGCATTTCGGATTATTTTCCATCGTCAGGGCTATGCGTCACATTTCTCTAATATGATAGACATTTAGAACCCATCATAATACCAAACACCCGTGATCAATATTCTATATACACAGTGATATTCATGACATACATTTAACCTGGATGTCAATGCGCATCCATACATACCCAGGTTGTTGGTAGGTTCATATTTCGTATTGACCAGGAGCCCTTACATACAGTAAGGGCATAAAATAATCACTCAAGGTAGTATGAGGTAGGTGAGACAGAAAGCCTGCAGACTATGCTTTCAAAAAATGAGTAGGTTTGAGTGGGGATGATGGAGGCAGGAACCCACTCAGGGAAGATCAGTGCCACTCCACCACCAGGCCGGGAGAGCCTGGGATTAGATAGGATTTTGTAGCCGCCGGGGAGAAGAGTGTCAAAAGCAGTGATAGAGATGGCCTTGTCCATGCTCAGTGAGAGCAAGGACATCAAGGTCAAGGTCTGCAAGGAGGTGACAGATGTCAGAGTGATAGCAGAGCCAGAAATAACGGTAGGGAAGTGAAGCTGGCTGCCCCCTTTAAAAGATTTGCGATGGGAGCAACTGGAGTGCTGTGCCACAACTGAGGGGGGGGGCAGAGGGGACGAGGGATTAAGGGGTTATTGCAGGTATTCATGATTCTCAACGTATGCTACTATATAGACATTATACAGAATCCTGGTAGAATATCCATAGTCAGAATCTTGAAAAGCATTTGAAATAACTGATGGATTGAAATCCTAGTAATAAGAAAAGTGAAAAACAGTACTGCACCTCATTACATATTTGCTGTTTATTTCCAAAAGGCTTTTTTTATGAGAGCTGACTGCTCTAAGCAGATGAAGGAAATAAATTCAGTTCTTTTATTCTACAGGCTGGTGATGAATATCTAAGGAAGCATCACCGGGTTTCAGCTGATCTGCACTACAGCAAAGCAGTAAAACTTTTTCAGCATTTAAAAGATGCACCATGTGAGCTTCTTCGGGTTCAGTTGGAGAGAGTTGCATTTGCAGAATTCCAAATGACAAGTAAGTACATGTTACATTGAGTAAGCTCCTTTTCTCCCAGGGAAGGTTAGACTGAACCGTTTGGTGCAGCAAAGAATTGTTCTTACAAAGCTGGGGTGATTGTTTGCCCTCGCCTGTGTCCATCTCCCTTATATGTGATTTGGGAGCGGGCACAGTTCTCATCACTACTGTTTTCCTGTTCATGTGAGCATGATCCACAAAAAAGGATGGCCAAAATGTACACCATCCTGTGTTAGGCTCACCCTTCAGTCCAGGGCACCCATCATTAGGAAAAAGGACCCAGAGGAGGATGCAGGTATTACCACAATTTCTTTAACCCTGTAGCAGATTCTGTGAAAGGTTGTTCCCGGGGCACTTTGGAGCCTGCCCTCTGCGTAGTTGCACAGTGAAATGCCTACTCTTAGTTGCATGGCAGAGTCAACTTCCCACCATGAGCAGTGAGCTTAATGCAGACTTTGGGCCATCCCTCTCATCCTCTTTTCGCCAATCACGCCCCCCGGCCCCTCCTCTCATGGCCTCCCTCCTTCACCTTCAGACAGGAGGACACCTAATGTATCACCCCAACCTTCTCTCAACCCAGGCCCCCTCTGATGTCAGTCTGCTTTGCCCCACTTGCTAACGTGCATGGAGAGTCGATATTGGGTGGAAAAATGATCGGGAGCGGACGCGCTTGAAGTGTTTCCAGTGCATCCGCTCCCAAAGAGGAGGAAAAAAGCAGGTAAGTGGAGAGAAGGGAGGGAGGGACGGGAAAGTTGTGGGGCGGGGTGCGG
The DNA here is from genome assembly GCF_040938575.1 of Ambystoma mexicanum. NCBI lineage: Eukaryota > Metazoa > Chordata > Amphibia > Caudata > Ambystomatidae > Ambystoma > Ambystoma mexicanum. Next base: position 1,382,119,622 of record NC_090929.1, on the reverse strand, counting down.
GAGGGAGGGAGTGGAGCACTTACCTGAATCCCCGGGAGGGGAAGATGGCAGCCTCCAGCCATGAGGAGGCTCGGAGCGGGGTGATTACCATGTGATAATTCCCCCCGTTCCCAGCCACCTCATTGGCTGGGAGGCTTAGACCCCCGCCCCCCCCCCGCCAGGTACTAATAAAGAGTGTCGACCTTCACTTTATGACTCGTGTTTGTTCTGTTGATCCAGTGTTTCGCAATTCAGACAGCTTTTTTGCAGATACCGCTTAAGGTTTGAGGAAAGCCTCACTCGTCCTAAGCTGGTGAACTAGAAATTAATGGCAAATAATAAAATATTATTACAATACAAGAGGAACCCCGTGAGGGAGATTAAGACTGGTAGTAACAGTAACATTTAACACATAATTGCTCATCTGTAATATGTTATGGCATAATCATGCATATATTTTATTCATTTTTCTATCATCTGTCCATACTTTATTTTTCTATTTTGTCATCTAAACATAATAAACACCCCCATTTTAAATGCACAACTCAATTGTTATACACTATGCTCAAATCCATAGTACATAAATGCCACTAAGAATTACATCCTGTTTTATGGACCTAACACATACTTTTCACATATAATATAATCCATATTACCATCACCACATGATTGTGGTTTAAGGCTCTTCTGTTCAGAGGTACTCCTGCCGGCATTCGTATTGTGCCTGATGTGGCTGAAGTACTCTATAAAAGCAAAAAAGCAAACTATAGGGAGGATATGTTCTCTACTGACATGGGCTGCTGGGCTTTGACTATGTGTAGTGGGTTGTAGCAATGCTTGCCCGCCAGTGGTCAGCTTAGCCTAGACGGACCGGAAGGGCACAAAGGTGTTAGTCTTCTTTTAAAAAGTCGAAGAATCATCCTAACAATGATCAAGCTGGTGTAGGTCCGATGTCTGAAAAGCACCTGGTGCTGCCGTGGCTGCGAGAAATAGCTTGTGAGCCTATGTAGACAGAATCTCCCAAGACTTTGTTATTGGAGCCAAGCACAATCGGCGTCTTATAGGTTGTGTGGTGTTGTAAAACAAATGCTGTAGTGGGCGCCATATTTGAGAGGACTGCTCGCTGTCTTTTTGACATGGGGATCTGTAATAACTATGCCTTTGCAACATCTGTAAAGACAGCCATATAATTATGTTGGCGTGAAATTAGTCCGACAAGTGTGGAAAAATAACAGATGCAATCGAAATACTGGAGAATTACTTAAAAGAGCCAACAGGTGTTAGATATGGGTGGAATAAACTGTGATCTTGGGAAATGGACAGAAACAATCCATGTTTTTAATCTGGCTAAAGGGGGAAGTTAAGTGAACCAATTGATCTCTTAATTCAGGCCATGAGTATGGCTTTTGGTTTTAAAAATAAGACTTTGTTCTGATTTTAATAATCTTTTTTTGGGCATTGGGCCCTTGAGTATGAAATAATAAAGTCCATGACAAATCATAGATTGGGTGATTGAGACACAAAAGTTCCATTAACGGTACATTCAAGTTCTTATGCAGCTTCTATGTTCAATAATGCTGGTGGAAATCTTTTGTGCAGTCATGCCAATGCGCATTTTCTTACATGGGCAAGTGATGACATATATAACCATCACAGTGTTGAAATTGTTGAATGTTCTCTGATCTGTGGCGGATGAGAAGGACGCCGACTCTCGATGGACATTTGCAAGGTGTATCAAATAATAGTATGAATGCCTATCTATCCCTTTCACTATGGGGTATCCCTACCTATATGAATGTGCTAGTCAGTCATCAATGAATGCCCAGAAAGAATATGCCCGCTGTCCAAAAACGAATTGTGATGCTGGAGTGAAGGCCTCCCTGTCCTTGTCCTCTACTCCCTTATGTGTGTTCTGCGTTGCATTCTGCACAGGAGTCCAGTTGGGGCCTCTTTTTGCCTCTTTTTGTTTATGGTGAACCAAGACCCCTGGGTGGGGGTACGACCGTGTACCCCTAGTGTATGTTTTTAGGCACCTGTGGATTATAAGTGTAATTGGTTATTTATAACGCGCTTAATTCCCAGAGGTTTCTAAGTGCAGACCGGCGATCGAACCTGTGTTGCTCTGCGTCGCCTTGCTTCCAAGGCGAGCGTGTTGCCCCTAAGCTATCCTCCCGCGCCTGTTGCCCACAGAGCAGGGTATTGACTGGTGGCAGCTTCATTCCGATGTGACAGGAGCTTTGAATATCCTCCATTTCGGGATAACCAGGCCTTGCCATAGGAATCAGTGGATTCCTGATAGAAGACAAGATTGCCCCTGGGGCCTCTTGGTTTCTATTGCCTGTTACCTTGTTTTCCCAAAGTACTGGATAGCCCTGACTCTGTCCCTTCCCCAGACTGACTGTTGGGTGGAAGAACCATATACAGTCTTTTGGGGAAGTCCAGGCCAGACTGGCTGGAGCCTTCCCAGTGACTATATGTTGTGGGTACACCCTTAGGGTGGGACCTGTGTGAATGGAGAGTGTGACCAATATGCATTCCATGTTATGGGTGTCTGGTTTCTGTGTGTGTAGCACAATGAATGAGACAGCCCTGCCTGTAACTGACATGAATGCAGTGTAGTGTGCTGAAAGGCTGGGTGCTTGCCCCAATCCACATTTCTTGTTATGGGTGTGTTGGTGGAGTGAAATGCCTGAATGCCTGCATTAATGCCCTTCCGTATGATTGGCTGACAGAGCCTGGCTCAGCCGGAGTGAATGAGGGACAGATGTGTATATCTGGGGACCTCTCACTTAACAATTTGTTCAGAAGCTGAAGTCAAAACTTGAAGCTGATCCTTGAAACACAGCTGGAGGAGAAGATTGCTGCTGCATTTCCTTCGATGTAATCCAAAAGCTGTGAAGTCTGTCGAAGACTGATCCAAGTGAGGAACTGGCTAGGAGACCTCTACCCGGGCTACGAGGGACCATCTTGCAAAAATTGCTCTTCATATTTAAGCACCCTGCAAGCCAGTTCTGTGAGTCTGACATCCAGAGAAGGGGTCTGCCGAGAATCCTGAAGAGAGCGATTGGACATCGAGGGTCATCGAAGTCCATTGGCGTCGACCGGTGCTGGAAGAGTTCTGTGACCGCTGAAAGCCAAGTCGAATTGTGTCGCCCAGAAGCGGGGACACCTTAACGCCGTGCTGCTCGACGCCCGGGGCCGTGAAAGCTCCACCTTGCCTAAGAACCTTTGAAAGACGGCTCCCTTGCCATCACCGTCAACCACTTTGTCTCACCAGAGAAAGTCGAGGTCGCGGGCTACTGAGGAAAGTCTGCCGGTGGGTTTCCCACCACCAATAGCCGACAAAGTCGTCCTGAGGACACTGACGATGTGAAGATCTGAGGTCGAGCCCGTGGTCGAATCCCGATCACCAAAGCTATCCTTAGGTACATGCTGCAGCTGCAGCAACAACAGGCCAGGGGACCGCCAAACATGTTTCCCGACCTCCGACGCCTGCTGCCGGGCCTGCATCCATCACCGCTGAAGGTTTTTCAAGTGCACAGAGTCTTGTTTGTGGCACCGAACATTTTGCATCGAGGCCTACCGCACGTCTCATCAGGACTTCCACCATTGAGGAAACAATTGATCGTCGGAGAGCACCACTGTTAGGCAGAAACCTGTGCAGTTCCCTTAGGGACCACTGCAAGAGGCTTAGGACTACAGGTGTTGGCAGTAAAGCCAATTCGTAGCCGTCTGTACCACCCAGATTTACCTGGTAGCTGTGGCTGAGCAGCCAGACTTCTCTCAAGAAGAGTTAGACAGTATATAGAGTATACAAGATAGGTACTAAAATACAGTAGCACAAGCAAACACTGACCAGAGCTTGGGTATAAAAGTATATAATTATTTATTTAAAAACACACTTTGTAAAATACACTAACACTAATATGGCAAGCAAGTTCCAACACAGTCACTATTAATATATATACATCCCTGATTACTTATTGAACACGTCTTAGTTAAAACACCACTTATTTACAGACAGAGGTGAGCGCCTAACCTAAGATGGCACTCCAATAAGTTAAGTTAAAAAGGGAGGGAAAAAGGCAGAATTAGGAAAATGCACAATACAACACTTTAAGAGAACCAGAACAAGTCAGAAAAGGCAGAGTCTACTGAGGAACAAGAAAGTCATAGGCCAGGCCCACTCTTGGAGAGCGCAAGGCGGAAGGTGTCCAAGATCACACAGTTGAATAGTACTTTAAAGAGTCGTTGCAGATAGTTCAAAAAGGGTTGGATCAGTTCAGAAAAAGTTAGTAGCAGGTCCCAAGTCACCCCAGGATAGAAAGTCAAGGATTTACGGGACACCTTGAACAGTCTGTTGCAAAGGAGACCAGGCGGGACACAGTACCTGAAATGGTGAGAAAGCTCCAGCGGGGGCAGTTGTTACTGGCAGCGGGTGCAAGTCGGTGCTTCGTCCAGGGGAAGAGAAGGTCTTGACGTGGAGGAAAGCTGGAGATCGTTGCACTGCCAGGGAAGAAACCAGCCACGGAGTTTCCCGGTTAAAAGGTACCACCCTTTTATTCGCGCTAGTGGTGAAGCGTGGCTATCCGGCCGCCGGGGTGCTTGGCACTGGCGATTCAACCACGAGACGATCCAGGAAGGCGAAAAGAGGGCGAACTGGTTATCCCCACCAGTTCAGAGGAAGAAGACTCTCCGGGATGAAGATCTTCTCTGTCGTTGGGAAGTGGTGAGACGGCTCAGCAGGGCTCCACCGGTGGTGTCGTTGTTGCAGGTCGGCTCAGCTTCTCCCTCTTCGGATTCTTTGGTCCTGTGGCGACTTCTGAAGTTCCAGTCCCCAAAGCCCTGCTTTTTTGCAGAAAACCCCCATTCATCAGCCCTACTTGTCACTCAAACATGCTAAGTGGTGAGCCGGGCAGCTCACCACTGGGCCAATCACACGAGAGTGCGACTTGAGTTGCCAAGGCAACTCAGTCCAGGGTGCCTAAAGCCCTCTCCCACACATCCTGTAGACCCAGACAGAGTGGCACCACTTTTGGAGGCTTCTGTGGAGAAGCCCGCCAAAAAGTGGAACAAAGGCTCGACTTGGGTTGGAGTTACAGAGGCGAACACAAACGCCATTTTAAACCGGGTCCTGGCAAAAAGACCCAACAGGGGAATAAATATTAAATAAATAACCCGGCGGTATCTTTAACATTGCACCAAAAAAAGTGGTGCGTTTAAAATGAATGGGAAAATCCCATAGGAAATATTCCGTTGGAATATTTCGCGTGGTAACCACTGCCACCAGCCAGAAACTCAACGAGGGGGGACTGCGCAGTGCCCTCTCAAAAAACAGATCCAGGGGCAATCTAATTACCCCTACCAGTACTTCCACAATATGATGGTTTGTACTGGTTCTGTTCACAATTTAAGACTAATAGTCAATGGTGACTTTACATGCCCTGGGAGACAGAAGTCAGTCCCAGGGTATGGAGTCTATGTTTGGGGGTCACTATGACACCCCTGTGTTACTGCACTGAGGGTGCTGTGTAACACACTTACCAAAAACCACATGAAACCCTATGGAGTAAAAGACCCCATAGCCCATAAAACACATTACAAAGTCAAAGAATATCTCAAATCATGTCTAAGAGTGGGAGAAAAAGAGTCTCACTTTTAGCAGGAGAAAAATATAAACCCCAAAAATCCAGCAAAGCTGCTTGGGGACTCACTAGGTTTGGGAAATTAGCCTTAACAGAGAATTCTCCCTAACATCCACGAAGGTCAAAGCTACTGTATTGCCGCAAGTGTTTCACTTTTCCTCAAGATTCTCTACGTCCAGTGGCTCCTTCTTCAAAGGGGGTCCATCCTCAAAGGATATCGTTGAAGAAACTCCCACTTCAGGTACATTGGGGGGGTTGAACTCTTTAACCAATAAGCACAGTGTCCTTGTCCTATCTCCCTTTCAGGGGATGTCTATTATTCTCTTCCTTTCCTTAAGGCAGTTCAAGTTTCTTAACTTCACTTGTAAGCCTTTCTCATTTCTACTGAGATGAGTTTCTCACAGTAACTCAAATATATCGATCTCCCTCTCAGGGATGTTTAGTATCCTACTCCTTTCGCTAAAGCAGTTCAAATGTCTTAACTTTGTTTCCCAGCTTTTCTCCCTTTCACTGGGATGAGTTGTTAGGAGTATATAATGAGTCCCTTTTGGTTTCCCGTTCCGAAAGTCTCTCGCTCCTTCTCTTGGCTTCTCGGTACCGTGACGGGGAGCTGTGCCATTTGCTGTGGCTTCCCCCAGATGGTGTTGGCATAGTTGTACAGGCAGCCTGCTCACCACAGCGATTTCGTGGTCACGTCATCATCGGATCTGACTCCAGTCGCCTCTGGTCTCTGCTTCTTCAGCACACCGTGCTTCCAGCTTTTGCTTTGCTTAATCCAAGCAAGTTTGGATTTTGTGGGCTCCGCCGCCTTCTGCGGCTCTTCCTCCTGCTGGTGTTACGCTACCAGGGGACCTCCCCTGCTTCAGTATGCATTCCTCTCTCCTTCGTTTGACAAATACTCCTCTTTTATCCTACTCATCATGGATTGGATATTTCCATCTAAAGGGTCAGCTTCTTTTTCATCCTGATGACAGCACATTTGAACTTTCTCTTCAGTTAAGTCTTTGTACTTGGAAGTATTTGACATGTTAGTTCGATGTATGCCTTCAATTGAATTGGTTTAGGGAGCTCCTCACAGGAACTTGAGTCCTTGTCCCCTAAGGAGGAGTTTCTCCCGATGAGGTACCACTTTACTCGACCCCTATGGAAGGTGTTGCATAGCGGGCTCACCTCCCTAGCCTCACATGAGGGGGCTCCACCTGGGGAGAAGGGACAAATTCCCTCAATTCGTCACAGATCCCATGGCCTTCAAGATTTAGTCGTTAAATGACATATACTGCAGTTACCACAGGGTGAATGCCCCTTTATTTTGGGGAAAACCATTTCGGTAATGGTGTGATGGGGTGTCGCACTTATCTGAGAAGTATCCGTTTTCACTATGAAATTACTGTGTTTTTTGCTTTTTTTTAAAAGCAAACCAAGGGATTTGCAACTCAGAGGAAATTTTTTGCAACGGGTGCCAATGTTTTTGAATAACTTTTTTTATTTTAAATGATAGATATGGCTATGTGGACACACACAACATTCTTTATTTGTCCCAATAATACTTCCCTCGGATTATTGATGGCACATTTATGAGTTTGGTGTAAAATGTCTATGGGGTGTTTCTTGGCCCTTAGCTTTTGGGGTAGCTCAACCGCTGCATGTTCTGAAAGGTACATTTTCCCTAAGAGATTTGGGATGAAAACTTGAAAAATTCAATAGGGAATTGGTGTCTGTGATTTTGCTAAAGGGGCTTTTCTCGAGTCTGCGATCATCGCAAAAAATATTAATGTAAAAAAATGCCACTTTCTTACTAATGGTAGGGGTAAAATGTAGTTGTGGATCCAAATTATATATTCATTACAAAAAATGTGCAACCTTGTCTAGTGGTCCATCCCACGTGATAGACCTTTTCAACAATTATTGATTAGCAGTTGTTGACACATACATTTTCCAAATCCGGATCCACAGTTAGACCCCATGACTGTGCCTTCTGTTTGTTGGTAAGTGTGTTTTCAAGCCGAAAGGAATTCTTTACCAACGAAATGTCTGTGCACCATGTAATGAATTCTGTGTTCTCCTTCAAGAGAGGAAAAATGTATTTTTAGATGTTCCCATATTGTCTAGATTCTATATCCATGCTCATTAGTAATTATTATTCTGAATCAAAAGGAAGACCTACCATATTGATAATATGGGTAGTGTCTTTCGTGTAAGATCTCATTTCAGAGATTTCTTTTAATTTAAGAAACAAATCAGCATATTGTGATAGAGGTTCTAGAATAGAACTGTTCTCTGACACAATGGGTCGCCCAGGGGCCTGTGTTAAGCTTGTGTGCATCTTGGGAAGAGTGTAAAAAAATAGGTACTCTGGTGTCATTAGGAGTCGGACAATCAACCTCTTGTCTGGAGATACCGATTTCTAAGGCTTGAGTCACCTTAGTCTTGATATGTTTTTTCTCTTAACTGGGACGTGAGATCTTCTCCTGAGCGTATATACTTAATGTGCATCTGAAAGTTTGCTTAAGCATTCAGATACATAATCTACCATATTCATCACTTCTATATCCTGTGAGAAACCTGAAGATGTCTCACCCGCTAGTCCCTGGGGATCTGTCATCCAGTTGGCCAGGACACGGCCATCGCTTTTTGAATCGAGTTCCTGGGAGGTGGACTAGTGTGGAAGGATCACCTGGATGATCGGTTTTCGAGGATTGGAAGTGGGACATCGGACATCGGGACGCGTTACCCCCTTCCCTGTAACACCTTTTCCCCATCCTACCAGGTAGGATACTTAGGAACTCAACTTTCTCCTCCCTCCTTTTTCCGACACAAACACTTTCTCACAGACAGCTCACTGTGAGAGAAAACGGACTAACACCAGAGCCATATACCTGACATGTCCCAATACAATGGGTCAGGCAAAGTCATGCAATTACTGATCATTACACACAGACCTGACAAGGCAAAACACACGAGGAAGCAACAGTTCCAAGATGGCAGTTTAATGCAAGGAGAAAGACTGCAAGACCGGAGAGGGTTGCAAGGGGGGAACTGCCTTTGACCTTTTCAGAGAAAGACAGTTACTTTCATGAGCCTTACAGAGTAAGAAACCTGCATTGTGTGTCAGAGGTACCCGGGGTCGATAGCCAATGTGGGGAGGAGCGTTTGCCGCTGTGGTACTATCCTTGGCTCCTACAACAAATCAGCACCAGTAAAGTCAGCACAGCCGGTGAGTTGGGGAGACTGATGCCAGGCCATTCTGTGTTAAAGCCAAGGTTGGAAGCAGCAACATTGTATCGAGAAAACTGAAGAGAACAGTGTGTGAAGCGTATTTGACAAGCAAAGCAAATATTATTAAACAGCAGATAATTGAATTAACTTTTTTTTCCAACCTCTGTTTATTTGTTTTTCGAGTAAACAAAACAGTAAACATTAAATCAAAAGAGCGAACCATCATACATAATACATAATAACATTTCCCCTTTTATATCTGTGTTGATGATTAGGGTCAGCATTGAAGGCAGTGACCAGGATCGTCTCCCAAGGGGGGAGACCGCTGCATATTGTCTTGGTGACTTAGAGAGTTTGTGTATGAGCCGTTCTGATTCCATTATCATTCCTCCCCTCTTTTGTTCATGCAGTCTACAGCGTTGCATTGCTCCATCTCCTCCCAGCCGGGAGTCTCCCCATATACTCCACCCTCGCCGGGGGGGACGGGGGAGGGGGCGCCGGCTTCTTTGGTTGGGAAGGTGGGCGCTTTCCCACGGTTGGGCCAGGTTCCAGGAGGTCATATATATGTCTCCATGATCTCTTTGAAGCGGTGGCCTCTGGCGGGGTTAGAACATGTGTGTCTCTTGTAAGCTGCACACTCCAGACGACACATTTTGGCAAGTGCTGGTAACCATTGGGCACCCGGCGGCGGTTGACTGATTTTCAGCAAATGATCAGTTGTTTCCTCGCTGTGAACATGATGAGGGAGATCATTTTGTTGGTCAGCGAGTCTTGGTGCCAGTCTGTGCCATCATCGCCTAGCAACAGCACCAGCGGGGACAAGGGGCTTTCTGCTCCTTCTATAGTGCTAAGTGTCTGGTATACTTTTTGCCAGTATGTGGTTTTCCTGGGGAAGGACCATAGTATGTGGCCCATGGTCCCAATGCCCTTGCAGCCCCTCCAGCATTGATTGGTAGGGTGAATTCCCATTCTGTGCATCTTGTCGGGAGTGTAGTATAGGCGCTGTATAATTTTGAATTGGGTTTCTCTGTTCCTGAGGTTGAGGGAGACCTTGGGTATCGCTGCAAAGCTTCTCTGGATGTCGAGTGGGTTCACTGGTGTATCCAAGTCTTCCGTCCAGGCTGCTGCCAGAGCTTTCAATCTGTGAAGGTTATTAGGGAGGGCCATTCGGTAAAAGGTACGAATGCGTGGAAATGCATTGGTATTGTGATCCATTGCTTTCTCGCATGCTAGGGGGGGCTGGAGTCTGGATTCTCGAGTGGTATGCTGGAGTATCGGAGCCTGAATAGAGTGATATAGTAGCCAGTCGCCCGGCCCCAGGCCCATTTTTGTACAGGCCTCTGGGAATCCCGCCGGTACTCCCTCCTCTAGGATGTCCAGTAGGCGAACATTGGCCCATGTGTCTGTCTGCCGGTGGTGTAGTGGTTGTGCCGCTGCCCAGGATAGGATCAACCTTATGCTGGCCCAGGCTGGCGGGTACTTAACCTGTGCCCCCTGCCCTGCTCGGAGCCTTTGCCATTGTTGGAGAGTCAATCTTAGTATGGGGTGCGTATGGGGTGCGTCTTGATGCAGTTCGGTCGCCATAATTTCGATGGGGCGCAGTGGGGCCATTATGGAGGTCTCCATGGTGTGCCAGCTAGTGCCTTCAATCTGATTGAGTCATCGTTTCGACAACACCTGCCTCCGGAGGATTTGTGAGCTTGTAGGATTGTGATTTGGGCCCAGGCTTTCTTGCCCCTCCAGATGAACTTGCTGATGGCTTTGTTGGTTTCCTTGAGCATGTGCGTTGTTGGTGCGATTGGTATCATCGTTGCTAGATATGAGTTTGGGAAAATAATTCATTTTGAGGGCGTTTATCCTTCCTGATTGTGAGAGTGTTAGGGTATCCCACCTCTCGAGGTCTTTGCGAATGTTGTCCAAGGCCTGGGGGTAATTAAGATCTCTGAGTTTCGTGACTGAGGTGCTTATTCAGATCCCCAGGTATTTCAGGGATTGTAGCTGGAGTGTGAAAGGCGCAAGACCTCTGGGGTCCCAGGGTATGTCGCTTCGGAGGGGCATAACTTCTGTCTTGTTCCAGTTCACTTTCTATCCTACCATTGGGCCTATCTCTTGTAGAAGGGCCCGGACATGGGGGAGTGCCTTCGTAGAGAAGTTTGATTAGTTGAATCAGTCTGAAGGGAAAGCTGTATTTGTGAAGAGCTCTGAACATGAACCCCACTGCACCTTGTCGAATGCTTTCTCAGCATCTACTGCTATTATAGCATCATGGGGGTCTCCTTCCCCTGCGATTATATGTAGTAGTCTGCGAATGTTGTCTCCGGAGTGCCGTCCTTTGATGAAGCCTGTTTGGTCTTTGTGAACCAGCAGTGGCATGAGATTCTCTATTCTTTGGGCCAGGCACTTTGCAAGTATTTTGGCGTCCGAATTAATTAGCGAGATTGGTTTGTAGGACCCGCATAGTTCCGGGTCCTTCCCTTTTTTGTGGAACACAATTATATTAGCACCTAACATAGATTTAGGCAGGCATTTGCGGGTGAGTTCTTCTTCAAAGACCTCGGCCAGGTTCGGGCGATTTAATCTGTTAGTAGTTTGTAGAGGTAAATCAGAATGCCGTCCGGACCCAATGCCTTCCCCCCATTCAGAGATTGTATGGCTCAGGAGATTTCCTCGGGTGAGATGGGTGCATTTAGGATGGTTGCTTGGTCTGCTGTGATACAGGGTAATGGGACCAATTCCAGAAACGCCTCAACCTGGTGAGGCGTGCATGCAACAGTGTCTGTGTATAACTCGCGATAGAACTTAGCGAACCTGGCGTTTATGCGGCCATCCCCTTCTATGAGCGTGTTGGTGTCATCCCTGATGGCTGTGATTATTTGAGTGGCTTGGCGCTGCTTGAGGGCTAGTGCCATTTTCCGTAGGGGTCTGTTGCCCTTTAGGTAATAGTTTTATACCCAACTAGTGTATGCTTTCTGTGCTCTGTCTGTGGTGACTTGTTTTAACTCACTCCTGATCTTCGCTATTTGGGATCGGAGTAATGGATCCCGTGATGATTTGTGTTTACCTTCCAGCATCTTGAGCTCTCTCAGCAGGGAGATCTCCCTCTCCCCCATCCCTTTTTCTTGTGGGCCCACCGTGACATGCATTGACCCCTAATGAATGACTTAAAGGCATCCCAACATCTATTTGGTGTGTATTCCGGAGTTATGTTGTCTGTCCAGAAGTTGCCTGTGTCTTCCGTCAGGCGTCCCATTAATTCAGGTTATTGTAGCGTTCTGAGGTTAAGCCGCCAAGAAGGGGGTTTCCGGGGTGTCTCTGGGAGCGTGAGGTGAAGCAGGATCGGGGTATGATCTGAAAGGGTGGTCGGTGGTATTTCACAGCTCGCTGCCATATGGTTGGTGTTGGCGGGCAGTAACCAATAGTCTAGGCGGGAGTAGCTGTCATGGCGGTGGGAGTAATGGGTGAAGTCCTGGCCGTCAGGGTTGGTGTACCTCCAAACATCTACCAGGTGAAGGTCGGCCATTAGAGAGCTTAGGGCTTGCCTCTTCTTCACCTTGGTTGTTCTCGATATTTCTGGGCCCCTGCAGTCTCTGTCCCGGTCCAGGGTCAGGTTGAGGTGCCGCCCTATGATCATGAGGTTACCCATATACTTGGCGCATTCTGCGAACGTGTTGACGAAGAATGCCGGGGTGTCTGTGGTGGGAGCGTTCAGGTTTAAGAGCGTGATTGGGTGTTTGGAGAGTAAGCCTTGGATGAGAACGTCGCGGCCTGCTTTATCGCAAGCTGTGTGTTGAATCTGCAGTGGGACGTGTTTATGGATCAGGATTGATACTCCACTTTTCCCGTGATTTGGTGAGTGTGCTGCCTCCCCCACCCATCCTCTTGCTAGTTTCTCTGCTTCAATCCCATTGAGATACGTTTCTTGCAGGAAGATGATGTCCCCCTGCATGTCCCTCATCAGGTTCAGCATGCGTCTGCGTTTAATGGGGTGTCCCAGGCCTTGGATGTTCAGGGTCACATACGAGATTTCAGCCATTGGGCCGGTGGGGAATATGTTCTGCGGGGTTGGCCATTTCCTTCTTTTCAGTCATATGCCATTGACACGGGTGCGGTGTGTCTCCTTGGCTTGGGGGGGGTACACTTTTGGGGAAATATTCTACAAACCATAACTATGAGGTCCGAACCATGACCTCTGCTTAACCTTGAACACGAACATCGGGTGTCTCGCCAGCATTGCCCATATTTCTCAACAAGCCTGAAAGGGAGGTGGGGTTACGGGGGGGGCGTGAGCTTGGTGGGTGCGGGCTTACAGGGTCTACCTGTGTTTGCTGCGCTTTCTGCTCCGCTGGTTATTTGAAGGGGTACGGTAGGATCAGACTACTTAATGTTTAGTTCAGGGGGTCTTGTCCTGAGCACTTCTTGCATTGTTGGTGCGGTTCCTGCGGTCCGGAATTTGACCTTTCGGTCCCCTGCCTGCCCTCTGCCATCAGCCTTTGGATCCTTGGCGGTCTGTTTGGGGCAGTATGGCGTGTGACAGTTTAGTTTCCTCCAGTTCCGTTGGGTTGAACTCAGTTGTCACTATGTTGTGTTGTTGGAGGAATCGCCATGCCGTCTCTGGGTCTGTGAACGAGTGCCACTGCCTTTCTAGATATATGCACCATGTGGTGGGGAATCTCAGGTAGTGCCTGTGATCTGTAGTTTGGAGTGCTTCAAAGATGGGATTAAAGTTCTTCCACCATCTTGATGCCTCGACTGAGTAGCCGTTGAAAATCTTAATGTCAGAGTTGAGTTTACGTATTGGGGGTGCCGTTTTATAGGCCTTCAATATGAGGACTTTATGTTGGAAGTTCAGGAGTCTCATTGTGATGACTCGGGGTGCTTGTTTGGCGCTGGCTTAGGGATCGGCGCCCGATGGACTCTTTCGATGGTGAGATCGCTGGCATTGGGGATGTGGAGATCATTTTGCAGGAGTTCGTATATGTATCCTTCCAGGTCCTCGCCTTCAGCATTTTCTGAAATTACGACCACCCTTAGATTGTTCCTGCGGGAGCGATTTTCCTGGTCTTTTAGTTTCTCCCCCAGCCGTGGTACTCTGATGACCCCATCAAGGTCGGTTTTCACTGTAGTTTGGTTATCTTCCAGTGCACTTATGCGCTGTTCGTTGTCAGTGGTTATTTCTGCTTGGGTGGCAAGCTGGTTTTGCACGTCTTGAAGGTCCTTTTTGATCTTTTGAAACATGCAGTTCGTTTCTTGGGTTCTTTGGCCGATCAATTTCATTTCGGCCAATATGGCCTGTAGCTGCGCCTGTACTTCCATGTCTGTTTTGTTGCGCGTGGAGCGCCTTGGGAGGTTGCCTGTCCGGTTTTATCTGTAGGATCCTTCACCCCTGCGGTGTGTGCTGCCTGTTGCAAGCCCTTCTGCACCTTTTTCTCTGGGATGGCCAGTTGGTGGGGGGTGGTCTTGGTGGTGCCCCTGGTGTGCGAGATGCTGTTATGAGCGCCTAGGTTTGGAGGGTTTCTGGGGGGTCGCCCCTGGTGGTTCCCTGATCTGTTGCTCAGTGTGTCCTTCTTGGCCTGTCATGGTGCGTGCTCCGAAACCCCTGGAACTGTTGGGCCCACCCCAGTCTCTGTCACCCAGAAGAACTTGTCAGGCTCCAAGGAAGTGCCCCAGAGGCTCACGTGACAGAACGCGAAGCCTTCTACAAATTCTCTACCTGGGCGTCATGGAAACCTCGGAGACAGACCAACTAGCCCAGCTTTTGGGGGTACTCAGGGCCGAGGTACATTCGGCCCGGCAGGAGACGAATGCTTTAAGGAGGGAATTGATCATGTCTAAAGATCGTACCGATGAGCTTGCTAAACAATTGCTTCAATCCCAGGCGGGGCAAACACTGCTACCTGGATTGGGGTCAATGGTTCCGACCACACCCAGCAATCCAGTTCAAGTGGTCCTACCAGGAGCCGTACCTTTGGCACCTCCAGAACGCTTTGCAGGAAACCCAAAAAGGTATGCGGTTTTCATGAACCAGTGCCGACTACATTTCCTATGTAGGCCAGGGGCCTTTCCAAACGACCTGACAAGGGTAGCCTTTGTATTGTCTTATCTCGGTGGCAGTGCTGCGGACTGGTCGGTACCTCTAGTCAATCGGGACAATCCCATCTTGCGAGACTTCCAGAGGTTCCAAATGAACATGGAGAAGTTGTTTGCCCGCCATTCTCAGGGTCGGGCATTGGCTAATGAACTCTTGTCCCTGGGCCAAGGCAATCAAGATCTGTTGACGTACATCGCAACCTTTAATAGACTGATAGTAGAAACTGATTGGCCAGGTGACAAAAGAACAACTCTGTTTTACCGGGGCTTAAGAGGGGAGTTGAAGGATGTTTTAGCTCAAGTGGTAACCCTCCTAGTGATTGTGTGGAATACATAGATCTGGTGGTTCACCTTGATCATAGACTACAGAACCGTAAGGCAGATCGAGCTAGAATGGACGCTCAGGTTTTTGTACGCCCAAAGGAGAATGCATCCAAGACTTCCGACTTGGTCGAACCCATGCAGATTGGAGGAGTGCGAGGGCCGCTAACCAAGGCTGAAAGAGATAGAAGAAGACAACAACAGCTATGTTTGTATTGCGGCTCAGCCGGCCACTTCCTTCGAGACTGCGCTGTAAAACCACCCAAGAAGGCAGTCGGAGTTGCTAGCAAAGCGGAAACGGAGCCGAAGTCGGAAAACTTCCTCGCCCGACAAGCGTAGAGGTCTGCTTGTCGAGCACCTCGTCTTGCCAATGATCCTCATAAATCACCAACAGCCATCTCAAATGCATGCAGTCAGAGCATACATCGATAGCGGAGCCATTGGAAATTATATGGATCACGATTTGGCTACAAGGATGAATCTTCCTCTGTGCGAAAAGGCAACTACAGATTTAGTCACCACTGTCGATGGAACTGAGATCGCTTCGGGTCCAGTGACGCACTCGATAACGGAAATGACACTTTTGTGCCAAGATGGACATCGGGAAGACATTGTGTTCGATCTAATCAAGGCTCCACAGTTTCAAATAGTTCTGGGAATGCCATGGCTTGAATCACACAATCCTTGCATTGACTGGCGTGCTAAGAGGCTGACCTTCTCAGTCGAACGTGCTCGTACCTGTTACCAAACAAAGGAACCTTTGGTTAAGGAAGTCGCAACTATCATGAATCTGACTAATCCGCTACCTCCAGAATACCAAGACTATCAGGATGTTTTCCAGAAGGACCAAGCGAATACTCTTCCTCCCCATAGATCGTACGATTGTCAGATCGACCTTATACCTGATGCACAGATTCCATGTGGCCGAATCTATGCACTTACGGAGCCTGAAAACATGCATTAAAAAAGTATCTGGACCAATACCTGGCTAACGGCTTTATCCGCCCATCCAAGTCCCCAGCAGCCTCGCCCTTGTTCTTCTTGCCTAAAAAAGGAGGAGACCTTAGGACTTGCATCGATTACTGTGCATTATACCAAGTCACAGTTAAAAACCGTTACCCCTTGCCACTAATTCCTGAACTTTTGGACCAAGTTAAAGATGCCCGAATCTATACCAAGCTAGATCTTAGAGGGGCATATCATCTGGTACGAATAAAAAAAGGGGACGAATGGAAGACCGCCTTCCGCACCAAATACGGATTATTCGAATACCAAGTGATGCCCTTTGGCCTTTGCAACGCCCCAGCGGCGTTCCAGTATTTCATGAATGACGTCCTGCGTGAATTGATTGATGTTTGTGTCGTAGTATACATAGACGACATTCTGGTATATTCGTCGTCTGAACAGGAACATGTAAAACACGTCCGTGCAGCTTTGGACAAACTTCAACAACATAGATTGTTCGCAAAACTGGAAAAATGCTTCTTCCATGTTACGGAGGTCGAATTCCTTGGGTTTGTCCTAACCCCACATGGTGTACGCATGGATTCGCGGAAGGTTGACTCCATTCTCAACTGGCCTTCCCCAACCTCGATTAAAGGAGTTCAGAGTATGCTCCGATTTGCGAACTTCTATCGCCGCTTCATTCCGGGCTTCTCGCAGCTAGTACATCCCATTACCTCTCTACTGCGAAAGAACAAACGTTTTCAATGGTCAGAGGAAGCCGAGAAAGCCTTTCAGGACTTAAAGCAAAAATTCATCTCAGCCCCGATCCTGAAACACCCACGTCCAGACCTACCGTACGTGGTCGAGACCGACGCTTCCAGTTCGGCAATGGGAGCGGTCCTCTCGCAAAAAGATCCTGAAACGGGTCAGCTCCATCCAGTGGCCTTCTGGTCGCGGAAATTCACAACACCAGAATTGAACTTCTGGCCATCAAGGCGGCCTTCAAGGCTTGGCGGCATTACCTTCTGGGAGCAAGACATACAATTAATCACTGACCACCGCAATCTACAGTACTTGAAGGTGGCAAAGGCCCAGTCATCCTGCCAACTCCTGTTAGGCAGAAACCTGTGCAGTTCCCTTAGGGACCACTGCAAAAGATTTAAGACTACAGGTGTTGGCAGTAAACCCACTTGGTAGCAGTTTGCACCACCCAGATTTACCTGGTAGCTGTGGCTGAGCAGTCAGACTTCCCTCAAGAAGAGTTAGGCAGTATGCAAAGTATACACAATAGGCACTCGGGTACAATAATACAAGCAAACACTGACCAGAGCTTTGGTATCAAAGTATATAATTATTTATTTAAAAACACACGGTTTGAAACACTCCAGCACTCTTATTGTAAAATATTCTAAACACAGTTACTATTGTAATATATACACCCCTTTTTCCTTATCAGGTAAGTCACTGTAAAACACCACTGAGCGCTTAACTAGATGGCACTCCAATAAGTTTGTGAGAAAGGGAGGGAAAAAGAGGGAAAGGTACACCACTCTAAGATTCAGGAACACTGTTAGCAAGGCAGAAGAGCAAAAGTCACTGGTGAGCCAAAGTCCAAAGGCTGGGCCCACTCTTAGAGAGAGCAGAGCACAAATGTGCCCAAGATCACACAGTTACACTAGGCTTAGAAAGTCTTGCAGAGGGTTCAAAAAGAGTTTAGAGAGGTTTAGGAAAGTTTAGCCAGAGTGTCCCAGGCTAACCCAGGTTCGAAAGCCGGGGGCTAAATCTACCCCGTACAGTCGGTAGCAAGGGAAGCCAGGTGGGACACAGTACCTTAAGTGGGAAGGATCATCCAGCGGTGGCAGTTGTTCCTGGTAGTGGGTGCAAGTTGCGTCGTCGTCCAGGGGAAGAGAAGATCTCGACTTGGAGGAAAGATGAAGGTCGCTGCACTACCAGGGAAGAAACCAGCCGCGGAGTTTTCCGGTTAAAGGTGCTACCTTTGTTTCGCGGTCGTGGTAAAACATGGTATCCCGGTTGCCGGGGTGCTTGGCACAGACAAGGCGGCCACGAGGTACGTCGGGAAGGGGAAAAGACGGTGAAACTGGTTATCCCCACCAGTCAAAGGAAGAAGACTCTCCGGCGGGAGATCTCCTCTGTCGTTGGGAAAAAGTGGTGAGACGGTCCAGCAGGGCTCCACCGGTGGTGGTGTCGTGGCAGGTCGGCTCAGCTTCTCCCTCGTCGGATTCTTAGGTCCTGTGGCGACTTCTGAAGTTCCAGTCCCCAAAGCCCTGCTTTTATGCAGCAAACCCCCATTCACTCAGCCTAGCTGTCACTCAAACATGCTAAGTGGTGAGCCGGCCGGCTCACCACTTGGGCCAATCAGAATGGAGTGCGACTTGAGTTGCCTAGGCAACTCAGTCCAGGGTGCCTAAATTCCCCTCCACCCCTCCTAAGTACCCCAGACAGAGTGGCACCACTTTGGGGGGCTTCTGTGGAGAAGCCCGCCAAAAAGTGGAGCAAAGGGCTCGACTTGGGTTGGAGTCACAGAAGAGAACACAAACGCCATTTTAGAATCAAGTTTTGGCAAAAAATAACAATCGGAGAATTAATATTAATTAAATAAACCGGCGGTATGTTCGAGGCTACCGTAAATAATTAAATAAAGATAGTAGCCTAAAACAATGGGAAATCCCATAAGAAAATATTCGCGGTTGAATATAAAAAGTAGTATCCACTGCCACCAGCCAAAACTCGATCAGGGGGGATGGAGACGTGCCCCCTCGACTAACAGATCCTGGGGCCCCAGCCAGTACGTCCACAATATGATGGCTTGTACTGGTTCTGTTCAGAATTTAAGACTAGTAAAGTCAATGGTGACTTTACATGCCCTGGGAGACAGTAGTCAGTCCCAGGGTATGGAGTCTATACTGGGGGGTCACTATGACACCCCTGTGTCACTGCACTGAGGGTGCTGTGTAAGACACATCACAAAAACACATGAAGCCTTATGGGGTAAAAGACCCCATAGCCCATTAAACGCATCTAGATCCAAAGAAACACACTCAAATCATGTCCAAGAGTGAGGGTAAAATAGTCTCACTCTTGGCAGGAGAAAAAAATGAACCCCAAAAATCCAGCAAAGCTGCTGGGGGACTCACTAGGTTAGGAAATTCAGCCTAAACAGAGAATTCTCCCTAACAACTCCGATGGGCATTATTTTTTGCTGAATTTGACTTTGTGATTACTTACCGACCTGGTTGTCGAAATGGCAAGGCAGACGCTCTATCTCGCATTGGGGTAGAAGAGGAATCCACCAACCCAGAGCCAGTGCCCATCATTCCCGGAGAAAAGATCTTAGGAGTGACAACGTCTCTAACCTTAGATGACATCCACAAAGAAATCACACATCTCATGGATACAGACACTCTGAGAGACTGGTCTACCAAAAGTGTTCATCATTCTGTCTCAAACCACTTACCATATTTTCAGGGACGTCTCTACCTACCCAGCAAAGAACTTCAGGAGAAGGTCATCTCGAATTACCACGAATCGCTGGTTGAAGATCATCCTGGGATAGCTAAGACCGAAGCCAAGATCAAGCGATACTATTGGTGGCCAACATGGCGTAAAGACATCAAGCAATTCATATTATCCTGTGGGATTTGCGCACAAACCATGGCGTTGAAGAAAAGATCACCAGGTCAACTGCAACCACGGGATATTCCGCCTTCGCCTTGGCAAACGTTGTCTCTTGATTTTATAACTGACCTTCCTCCTTGTAACGGGTTCAACACAATTTTGGTGGTGGTGGACTTGTTTTCGACGATGGCTCATTTCATTCCACTGAAGGGCTTACCCTCAGCTTCAATCTTGGCTAAAGAATTCTTAGAGCAGATAGTCCGAATACATGGATTCCCTTCCATCCTAATTTCAGATCGTGGCAGTCAATTTATCTCACGATTTTGGAAAAATTGTTGTGAATTAGCACAAATCGATGTAAGACTTTCCACAAGCCACCATCCCCAGACTGATGGTCAGACTGAGAGGACCAACCAGACTCTAAAACAATACCTCAGATGTATGTTACATCAAACTGAAAGCAGTTGGAAAGACATTTTATGGATAACCGAGTACGCCTACAACAATTCCCTGCACTCCAGCATCAAACAAACTCCCTTCTACACCATTTACGGGTTGCATCCATGAACCTCCAAAACCTTTTTTTTTTGATAAGACATTTTTATTGGGTTTTATAACATAGGCAAAACCGCCAACAGCAAGAAACAAAACAATAGAAAAAGAGGCAACAGCAGCATCATGTCCACATTGACTACTCAGAGAGTAACATTAGTACTTATATCACCATTTGCATTACCGCCCAACCGTGAGCGATTATGTCCATGACCAGAGGTATCGCACCAATGATCGTGCGCATCAGGGCCCTCCCTCCTCCCACGCCCCCCATATTTTAGAAGCCTTAGTGGGGCAACCTCTTGCATTGTAAACCCGGTGTTCAACCATTGCACATATGTCCATATCCAGAGCCCATTGTTCCGGCGTCGGGGACTCTGACACTCCCCATTTTTGTGCAATGTTACGCTTCATCAGGGCCGCTACTGTGTGTAATAACAATTTTTCCCACTTATTAAGCTCGATCTCACCCAGTATTCCTAGGATTAGGACCTTGGGGTCCAGTTCTATCGTGATGGAGAGTACTTCGGCCAGCTTCCTGCAGCAGGCATCCCAGAAGACACGGATGCGGGGGCACGACCACAGTAAATGGAAGAAGGTGCCCTCCTCCTCCCCACACCGGAGACAGTTTGGGTTGGTCGCTCTACTCCAGCCATACAATGCAGTCCTAGGGTAATACACTCTGTGCAATATTTTAAGCTGCACCAGCCTAAGCCTAGAAGAGATGGCCACCTCATGCGGGTGCATCAGTGCCTGGATCCAATCCTCAGGGTCAATATCGCCTATATCTCCTTCCCATTTAGCTTTCAGGCTGGTTAGTTCAGGGGTAGCGAAGGAGGTAATAGCGTTATAGAGGATGGAGGTGCATTTGGAGCGAATGAACTCTGGTAATATATTACGTTCTATCGGAGTATAGTCCGGAATATTATCCCCTGCCGATAAGCGGGTTCTCAGGGCGTGGGACATTTGCATGTAGTGGAAGTGTTCAGTAACTGGAAGGTCGAATTTGAGTTGCAAGTCCGCGAATGGGTCTAATTTCCCGTCCACCAAGACATCACCCACCTTCGTGATCCCCGCCCTCTCCCAACGTGGCCACGGTCCAATTTTCTCCAGTTCTTTGAGGTTGCCGTTACACCATATAGGTTGTGCCACAGTTATTTTGTTTCCCCATCCCACAAACACATGTGCTTGTTTCCAAATAGCAATGATATGTGTCCTAGTGGTTGGCGAAGGGAGTCGCTGGGAGGGTTGATACAATAGGTGTAGTGGATCCATGTCTCGCATGGCCCCCATGTCAGCTCTTATGAGGTAGCTCCTGGTCTTCGTGGAGCAGGTCGTTGACCACCACTAGCTGAGAGGCCCAGTAATAGGTCTGAAGGCGGGGCACCCCTATCCCACTCTCCCAGACCGACCTCTGTAGTGTACTCAGAGCTATACGTGCTTGGCCCCCGCCCCATATAAGTTCCCTGAGGAGGGAATCCACCCAGTCAGAATTGGAGTTTGGGATCTGCAGTGGGGCATTCTGAAGGGCGTAGAAGAAACGTGGAAGGGCCATCATTTTAAAGAGTGCAGCTCTACCCATGAGGGTCAGGGGGAGAAGCTTCCAGTGGTGGACGTCATTGGAAAATCGAGCAATAATCGGTTGGAGATTGTGTACAGCATAGCTGGTAAGGTCTGTAGCTATCCAGATTCCGAGGTAACGGAAGCCGTGTTGCTCTATACGGTACGGGCACTCACGAGGGTAAGTCTGTTCTCCAGCATGGGGTCTGGCATGGATTCACATGCTCATGAATATTCCCCGTCGTCAGGCTGGGAATCCTCGGTAAAGAAAAAATCAGTATCAGTTTCGTTTCTGATCTGTCTTTCGTAGTAGTAACCAATCGCTGATCTCTGCGTCATACTGACCACAGCCAATGACTGCCCTCTACCTAAGCCCCGCCTCTGGCAGCCATCTTCAGATTTTTACCGCACATTCAAGTGTTGGGATCCTCGTGCTATTGCTCTCGAGCGTTGGTGCTATTTTTCACGTTTTTTTCTCCAAAAATGTCTCTTTTTCGGTCAAAAGAGCCTCAAGCTCCACTGTTTCTTCATCTGATCAACGGGGACCCATGTCGGATTCGTCTACGCCCCTCAAGGGTGAAGATTTCGTCGAGCCACGCTTTTGGAGTACTCCAGAAGTTTCTCAGGCCCATCTCGGACATGGCCCAGGAGAAGGGAAGCTCGACGCCCGGAAAGCTGTTCAGGGTCTGCCCTGGATGCCAGCTTCAGAATGTCTTTAAGGAGGACGAACACTCCTTTTGTCTTTACTGCCTACATGAGGACAAGACGCACGTGGAGAAGGACTGTGCGTTTTGCGGCAATATGTCGGAGCGGACCATGAAGGAATGCCATCAACGTCTCGCAAACTGGCTGGAAGGAAAGAGCCCGTCAGGCGAGAAGAAGAAGAAGAAGTCTGAGCGGTCTTCTAAGACCTTTGAGGGCGCCCCGGCGACGAGGGTCCAACAGAAGGCCAAGCACCGCGAGTCCGCTGGCACCGGGAGCGCCGAACGGTCGGGCTCTACGGGCGCCAGGCAGGGCGCATCCTCCCCGGCGCCATCAACCACGAGCCAACGCTCTGGCTCGGGTAAGAGGAAGGCCGAGCACCCGGCAAAGCTCCTGGAGAGACCCCGGTCGAGCTCGAAGGCCCTATCGGAGGGGGAGCGAGGCGGTGACCCTCCCCCCAAGGAGAAGGCGGTGAGTGCACCTAAGGTGGTGAAAGCCTTAATCCATCCGGCCAAGGCCTCTATCGAGACAGTCGCGGCGGCCCTGGCTCAGCCTGTGGAGGCTACACCAGTGGTGGTGACCTCGGGGCCCAGATTCTCCCTGCCAACGCGGAGGGAGTCCTCTTTCATGCCCATCGACAGGACCCCCGTGAAACCTCCGACGGAGAAGAAAAAGGGGGGGCAGGAGGTCGTCGTGGATTCGTCCTCAACCTCTGAGGAAGAGCTGATCGAAGTCTTAAGCCACGGCGTTGGCGTGGAAGAAGACCAGCCCGTCGGGAGGGTCCCCGACGTAGGAGACGACGAGAACGTCGAGGGTGCCGACGGGGCTCCTGACCGCCCTTCGGACTCCCCTTAACCAGTGCCGCAAGACAACTCGGCGGCCATTTTGTTGGCTATACAGTCCTTATGCTCAGAGATAAGGACGAGACTGCCGTTACCACCAACGGAGGAACCGCTCCCGACGGGGGACCCGGAGCCAGGCCCTTCTGGGAGCCCTCCCCCTAAGAGAAGAAGGATTCATCCTCCACCTCCTTTTCAGCCATCGCGCCCTGTTCAGTCCTCCTCCCCGTCCACGACACGTGGGGATGATACGGGGACTGACACGGCCACGACGGGTACAGACGACGAGGTTTATGATGAGGATCTCCCGTCATCACCTCCCACCCGGGCTTCCCCGCCCGACGAGATTGGATCGTTTCACTCCATGATCGCCAGGGCATCCGAGCTTTTCCAGCTCTGCCCGGAAGAGAAGAAGAAGGAAAGTTTCCTTTATCAACGGCGCAAGGCCAAGAGGAAGACTGTCCTCGCTGTACCTCTACTGGACGATATTTGGGATGAGGGCCTCGCCCTCCTCAAGAACCCATCCACGACGACGGCCAGAAGGGATCGGTACGAGAAGAAGTACCGGGTCCCGCACGCCGCCCCCTTGTGCCTTTGGGCACAGCCGACCCTGGACTCGGTCGTCTCCGCGGCGGCCAGGAAGAAAGCGGGGGGGGGCGCAGCCTCTACGTCTACCTCCCCGCCGGACGGCGAGGGTAAGAAATTAGACACAATGGGACGCAGAGTCATCTCGTCGGCAGCGACGACGATTAAGGCGGCCAACGCCTTGGCTATCGTAGCCCGCTACGACAGGGAGTTGTGGTACAAACTGGCCCCCCTGCTGGACTTCCTACCAGACGACAAGAAGGCAGAAGGCCCTAGAGATCTTGCAGGAAGGAGAGGTGGCGTCGGACCATGCCATTACGATTGCGACGGACATCGCTGACACTGGATTTCGCCAGTTGGGCAACGGCGTGTGCCTTAGGCGGCGTGGATGGCTCAAGGCTACTGACTTCCGTCAGGACGTGCAGACCAGAGTCTTGGACATGCCGTTCGACGGAAACAACCTGTTTGGGAAAACAGTGGACGATTCCCTTCAAGCCATCAAGGCGGACACGGAGACGGCCCGGGCTCTTGGGGTTCTCCAGCAACGGCGGCCGCCCTTTCGGAGTGGCGGAGGCAAACAGGGTGCCTCCAAAGGTTCCAGCGGCAGATTTTCCACCTACCGTCAAGCGGCCCGTTCGTCGTCACAGGAAGCTTACAGGGGACGAGGCAAGTCAGGCGGACCCCGCCGTCGTCGCCAAGGAGGACAAGGCGGCAAAGCCTCGTCGAAGCAGGACTGAACCGGCCGTGGGGTCGGGCCCCCACCTAAGCACCCCGGTGGGAGGCCGGCTGGCGAGCTTTGTCAGCGTGTGGGAGTCCATCTCCACCGACCGTTGGGTGCTGGACGCCCTAGCTCAGGGTCACGCGCTTGAGTTTCTAAAGAGGTGCCCGCGGGTCCCCCCTGGGGCCAGGAAAGAAAATATCGTCCCTCAACTTCTCTTGGAGGTAAAGGTGATGCTCAAGAAGGGCGCCATCGAGCTCGTCCCAAAGAGGCTTCGGGGCTCCGGAGTTTACTCAAGATACTCCCTCGTGAAGAAGAAGACGGGAGGATGGCGTCCCATCCTGGACCTACGACGACTGAACAAATTCATCAAGGCACAGAAGTTCCGGATGGTCCCCCTCCAACACGTCCTGGGTCAACTGGAGGAGGGCGATTTCAGGTTCGTGGTCCAAGGGCGTCACTACCAGTTCAGAGCCCTTCCCTTCGGATTAAGGTCGGCACCCAGGGTGTTCACAAAGTGCCTCGCACCGGTGGCGGCGCAGCTGCGCCGAGAGGGGATCCACGTCTACCCCTACCTGGACGACTGGCTCATCCGAGCAAAGACGAAGGAGCTTGCCGTGGAGCACACGGCAAGGACCGTCCAACTACTCACGGACCTGGGATTCTCCATAAACTACGCCAAGTCCCACCTGGTGCCTGCGCAAGACGCACTGTTTCTGGGAGCGAAGCTCGACACAGTGTCACTTCTGGCCTCTCCGTCGGAGGAAAGGACGAGGGCCATCTTGGGCAAGGTGCAGCGGATGCTGGTTGCGGACGCGGCCAGGGTGAGGTCCATCAAGTCCCTCCTCGGAATGATATCTTCTTGCATTTATCTCATCAGCCTGTGCAGGCTCCGGATGCGCCTGTTGCAGGAGTTCCTGGACGCGCGCTGGATCCAGACGACGGGCAGCTTCGAGGAGAGGATCACACTCGACGAGAGTTTCCGACGAGCGATCCGGTGGTGGGGCACCCGCGCGCATCTGACGGCGGGCATGGACTTCCAGACCCCCGGCCACCAGGAGACAGTGACCACGGATGCCTCCCTGGAAGGGTGGGGAGCGCACACTGAAAATCTGCACGCGAGAGGCCTTTGGCTTCCGACGGAGAAGTCCCTCCATATCAACGTCCTGGAGCTCCGTGCAGTGTTTTGGGCCCTCGGGTCCTTTCTTCGGTCCCTCAAGGGCAAGGTGGTGAGGATCTTCACCAACAACACCACCGCCATGTTCTACATCAGGAAGCAGGGCGGAACCAGGTCCCCAGCCCTGTCCAAGGAGGCGCAGGATCTGTGGCATTGGGCCGTCGCCCAAGGGATGTTTCTGGTGCCGTTTCATCTGGCAGGGATAAAAAAACACCATTGCCGACTTGCTCAGCAGAGAGCTGTGCTCGTGCCACTAGTGGGAACTACGACAGGATCTAGTGGACCACCTCTTCCGACGGTGGGGCACACCCCAGATCGATCTGTTCGCGACGGCGACAAACTCCAAGTGCCAGAGGTTCGCCAGCAGGTTTCCCCAGCCGAGGAGCATGGGCGATGCTTTCTCGTTCCCCTGGGAGGGGCTGTTTCTATACGCGTTCCCTCCATTGCCATTGCTGATCCGGCTCATCAACCAGATCAAGAGGTCACGGTGCAGGATGATCCTCGTCGCACCTGCGTGGCCGAGGCAGATATGGTTCCCGGACCTTCTGGACTTGTCAGCGTCCCCGTCAATCAAGCTGCCAGTGGACGCGGATCTTCTCTCCAGGGAAGGAGGCGCCATCCTCCATCACGACCCGAAGTCGCTGAACTTGCAGGCCTGGCTCCTGCAGCATTAGAGTTTGGAGGATACGACATACCGGCCGACTGCAGAGAGGTTCTTGCAAAGGCCAGGGCGTCCTCAACTCTTAAATGCTATGGACACAAATGGAAGAGGTTCTCTGTGTGGTGCCACGCACAGAAGATTAACCCTCTACGGATTACGGCTCCCCAGGTACTGCCGTACCTTCTGACGCTGGCCAAGGCTGGACTGGCGCACGCGTCCATCAAGATTCATCTTGCTGCGATCTCCCGATACACCAGAACCACGGGGCGGACGTCTTTGTGGTCTCATCGTCTGGTGAAAGAATTCATGAAGGGACTGTTCAGATCGTTCCCGCCGGTGAAGGCTCCGGCCCCGGCGTGGGAGCTCAACGTGGTGCTGGCCAAGCTCATGGGACCTCCGTTCGAGCCTCTGCACTCGGCTCTGTTGAAGTTCTTGTCGTGGAAAACAGCGTTTCTTGTGGCCATCACCTCCGCACGAAGAGTGGGAGAGATCCAGGCCCTTTCCTGCAAGCCCCCGTACTTGACTTTTCACGACACGAGGGTAGTGCTCAGGACGCACCCCTCCTTCATGCCCAAGGTACCGTCGGACTTCCACCTCAACGAACCTTTGGTGTTGCCTGTTTTCTTCCCGTCGCCTTCGTCGCCGGCCGAAAGGACTTTGCACTCGCTGGATGTGGCTAGAGCGCTGAAGTTTTACGTGGAACGCACAAAGTGTTTTCGGAAGACGTCACAACTTTTTGTGAACTTTGGACCTGTCAATCAGGGGAAGGCTCTCTCAAAGGCCTCCATTTCCAGATGGCTCTCCGGCTGTATCATGTACTGTCATCGGTTGGCAAACCGACCGCTGCCTGGCCGCCCGAGAGCCCATTCCACCAGAGCGATCACAGCTACCGCTGCGTTCCTATCTGGTGCGCCCTTGCTGGACATCTGCAGGGCTGCTACGTGGAGGTCGACGCACACCTTCATGAAATTCTACTGCGTCGATCGGGATTCCAGGGAGGAGTCCAGGGTCGGCCAAGCAGTGCTGCGCAATCTGTTCGCCTAAGGTGAGCCTGGTGAGGAGGTAAGAATTGCTTAATGTTGAGTTTGATGTAATGCTTAATGTTGAGCCTTTGCCACCTCCCGTGGTTGTGCATGTGTGTACTGCTATGTATTCTTTATTCATGAGCATGTGAATCCATGCCAGACCCCATGCTGGAGAAGGAACAAGTTACTTACCTGTAACGGTTGTTCTCCAGCATGGGTCTGGCATGGATTCACATGCGAACCCTCCCGCTTACCCTTCTGCGGCTCTTCACTTGGTCATACTGCCACTTCACGTGCTACCAAATCTGAAGATGGCTGCCAGAGGCGGGGCTTAGGTAGAGGGCAGTCATTGGCTGTGGTCAGTATGACGCAGAGATCAGTGATTGGTTACTACTACGAAAGACAGATCAGAAACGAAACTGATACTGATTTTTTCTTTACCGAGGATTCCCAGCCTGACGACGGGGAATATTCATGAGCATGTCAATCCATGCCAGACCCATGCTGGAGAACAACAGTTACAGGTAAGTAACTTGTTCCTTCTCCCCCCTTCACCGGAAAGAAGACTGATTTTTTCCAATTAATACTCAGTCCACTAAATTCCCCATAGCGGACGAGAATCTGGGTCACTATAGGGCATGTCCGAGCAGGTTCTCTCAGATAAACCAGGAGGTCCTCCGCGTACAGGGAAATACGATCTTCCTGTCCCTCTGGCCAACTAAAACCAATCCAGGATGCACTCTGCCGGAGCCATAGGGCAAGTGGTTCAATCGCAAGGGCGAAGAGGAGGGGAGAGAGGGGGCACCCCTGTCGCGTGCCCCTGCCCAAACAGAAGCGACGAGAGGTCCACCCATTCACAGTGACCTCCGCCTGGATGTTTGTGTACAGGAGTTTCACCCAACCCAGAAACCCATCTCCGAATCCCATGCGCCTCATAATTTCCCACAGGCTATCCCATTGGACCGAATCGAAGGCCTTCTGAAAATCGATCGCCAAAAGGGCGAGTGGACTGCTAATGATGGGAGTTCGTTCTAGTGCCAGGTGGAGCCGGCACAGGTTCTTTCGGGTTGATTTGTGAGGCATGAAGCCACATTGGTCCGGGTGTATCAGGGTGTCGGCGACTAGTTGCAACCTATTAGCTAGGATTTTGGCCAGGACCTTGGCTTCGCCGTTGATTAGTGAGATCGGCCTATAAGAGGCACACTTGTCCTGGGGTTTGTCAGGTTTGGCGATGACCACTATGGTCGCTTTACAAAGGTCCGGCGGGAGAGCGCCCTGCTCACGGGCACTCAGTAGCATCTTGTGGAGGGAGGACGTTATATTATCCCTGCCCAGCTTCTGCCAAAATTCGACCGGGAACCCATTAGGGCCCAGCGTTTTCCCTACCTGAAGTTGTGCCAGAGCATCCGCCACCTCGGCCTCCGAGAGGTCAGAATCCATGACAGCCCGCTGTTGTGCCGTTAGCGATGGGATTGTTATGTCATTTAGAAGGGTTGGATCCAATGCAGAGGTCAGAGCCCGGTATAATGCTGCATACAATTGGGCAAAAGCCTCTGCTATCTCTGCATCCGAGCGGCACCTCTCGCCCTCTGGGGTGACGATCTCCCGAACATAGCCCCTCCCCTCGTCCCTCCTCTCCAACCAAGCCAGCATTTTGCCGGTTCTGTCCCCATGCTCATAAATTCTAGCCCTAGTGTCCCAGTGGGCCTGTTTGACGTTATCAAGCATTAAATTGTGGAGGCGCTCGGTGGCTTGTTTGAGAGACGATTGGGTTTGGGGGGGATGGGTCAAGGACGTATTCGTTTTCCCTTTGGGTCATCTCCCCCTCCGCCTCCGTTATTTTCTGGAGTTTCTCTTTCCGTTTGTTCGCTACCCAGGGGATTAATGCACCCCGCAGGACAGTCTTATGGGCCTCCCACAACACTAACGGGTCATGTTCCCCATTATCGTTTATCTCGAAGTACTCAGTAGAGTCCTCGACAAGTCGGTCTATCAGTGCAGGGAAACCCAAGTAGTAGTAGTTATTCAGTCTCCAAGTTCTAGGGGGGGATGCTCCCTGTAACCGCACCTCCACCAGCAGAGGTGAATGGTCCGAGACGCCCCGGGGGAGTAGGTCTGCTGAGGTTACCCGGTGAAGGTCTGTATACGGGAGAAAAAGATAATCTAGCCTGGAGAGGGAACCGTGAACGTCAGAGTGGAATGAGTACCCTCTAGTATCCGGGTGCAGTTCGTGCCACACATCTCGGAGACCCAGAGCAGATGCAAAATTATGTAATTTCGTAGGGGCCCCAGGGTTGCGCTGTCGAAGTGAGTGCGGTCTATGGCATTGCACATGACATCATTAAAGTCCCCCCCCCAGAAACCATCTATTCGTCTGGTGGATACCTATAAGGGTGGTCAGTTCATCTAGCAGCTCCTATCCCAGACCAGGCGGGGAATATATTGACACAAAAGCCACCGTCTCGCCCCACATCATTCCCAGGATGAACACATATCGACCCCGCGGGTCTTGTTCCAAGGGCTGCAGGACAAAGGGGATGCATTTGTGTATGAGAATGAGAGTGCCCCTGGACCCCATTGTGTATCCCGCATGAAAGGCGGTTCTGTAATTGGTACGCTGGAAAAAGAGCAGTGTGACCCCGCCAGGTGTGTCTCAGGCAGAAGAACCACATCAGGGGAATGTCTACTGAGTACCTGTTTGACCAGGCGTCTTTTAATGGCGGAGCCCATCCCATTTACATTCCAGGTGAAAACCCTGAGAGACTTGGGGCGATCAGTCGGCCTCAATTGAGTTTGTATAGGTGCCTTTTAGCGATCTTACAGGAGGGTCGGGCAGATGCCTTGGGAAGCTGAATTCCCCTTGTATGCTGATGAACCATGGTGCATGCGTTAATTGGTGATGGCATAGTTGACTGGATATGCTGTGGCCTCGTTTAACTAGGAACTGTAACCACCCTCGGAGCATGCGAAGGTGCATTCCTCGCGGGTCAACATAGAACCTTTCCCAACTATCCCCATCCTCCCCCTCCCCATACTCCACCCCAACACGAAGTACCTGTCGCCCCAACATTGCTGGCGTTCATAAGAAGTAGAGCGTCAGTTTAACAGTTCCCAAGTGCGTATACTCTAAAGAAATTGGGGGGGGGGGTTCATCGACTTACCCCAAACGCGAGGGCAGTGTGCCACCGCTAGCCGCATTGTGAAAATGTGAGCGCCTTACGTGAATCTCAGTAATCTTGCACTGACTAGTCTCAAATTCAGTTTCGTGCACGTCGGTGAAGTCTGATTCTGCGCTGGAGATCAGGGCGGGGGTCGGTCCCCCTCGTACTCTGCTCGTTCCGGCAAGGGTTGCTGTTCCAGCGCTGGGTGTTGATCCGCCGAAGGTCTAGATCTTCCGCTCCTGTGCGAACGAGGTGCTGACCAGTCTCCCTCAATGTGCTGCTCTGCCACCCGCCAGGCCTCATTAGGGTCACTGAAGTGGACCGTTGTACGTTTATGGTATATTTTCAGCTGGGCAGGGAAAAGCAGGCCGTATTTGACCCCCAACGCTTGCAGTTGCCTTTTAAGCTTTTCAAAGGATTTCCTCGCTTTCTGCACCTCCTTCGTGTAATCTGGGAAAAAGGCTATCTTGGAGCCATTAAAGGTGATTGTGCCTTTAGTTCGTGCCAGGTGCAACAGTGTGAACGATCACGATAGTTCAGCAACTTTGCTATCACCTTTCTTGGGGGGGGGCAGCAGGCACGGGTCTTCCTGTGGGCATTCGATGTGCCCTTTCTACAGAGAAGAATTTGGAAAAGGATTTCTGGTCGAATAGATCAAACAACCACTGCTCCAGGAAAAGCTCCATACATGGTCCTTCGGCTTTTCTCGGGAATGCCAAGAATCCGAATGTTGTTGCGCCTGGATCTACCCTCCCCGTCCTCGACCCTAGCTTCCAGGAGCTTGAGCTTGGCAGAGACCCCTTGGAGGAGTTGTTGTACGGTATGTAGCCCATCCTCCGTGGCGGAGAGGCGCTGTTCTGCCTCACCCGTACGTGCTGACAGCTTTTGCAAATCGTGTCGGAGGAGGGATACACTTATTCCATCCATCTTCTGCTCCATTGATGAGCGGGAGTCCGCTATGGCTGCCATGACGTCCCTCAGGGAAAGTGCCGGTGCAGAGTCCACCTCCTCAGAAGGCAGCAGTTGGGATTCAAAGGATTGAGATGGGGGAACCGTGTACTGATCAATTCTGTTTTGCGTGGTAGGCCTCCTGGTCTTGTCCTTCCCCATGGTCGCTGCCTGTACCCGCAGGTACGCTCCCGAATCCGGAGTTCTGTCCGCCACACGAAGGCCAGCCACACAGGGGTATCGCAGAGGGCAATATCCGCTCTGTTGCACACTGTCAATGTTGAGCAGCCACCTCTCCCCGAGATGGGAGGGAATGCAAGCGAGACCCCCTCTACGGCAGACCGTAAGGCGATGATAGACCGGGTGTCAAACCTGTGTTTACAGTTGTATTAAACGAGCCTTCCCGCAGTACGGATCTGTATGGGCTGCACCGGGGCTTGAACCTCCAATCTTGACTCACCTCAACCTTTGGAAATGCCAGCAGTAAGGAGTTTACACACTACTATTACTCAAGGTTTCAAACAAGCAACAGATCAGCTGAAACGAGCCAAGGAAAGATACAAGAAGTCAGCAGACATCCATAGGAGTGAAGCTCCAAAGCATCAAGTCGGAGATGAAGTCTGGCTGGCATCGAAGCACATTCCAATGAAAGGAACCCGAACCTTCAACCCCAAATACATAGGTCCATACACCATTAAGGCCATCATCAATCCGGTAGCTGTGAAGTTGAATTTACCTTCGCACATGAAAATTCATCCCGTGTTTCATGTCTCACTTCTGAAACCAGTGCAACCAGGAACCCGAGTACTGAAACCACCAAAACCGATCTTGGTCGACGGGGAACCCAAATTTGAAATCAAGGATATCCTGGGCTCGAAAATCATCAAATCAAAACTGTTTTATCTAATAGACTGGAAAGGATATGGACCACATGAAAGATCATGGGAACCTAGTGAACACATTCATGCACCACGGTTGCTGAAAAGGTTTCATCAGAGTCACCCGAACAAACCAGGACCAAGGGGAGATCCCGCCATTTGGGGGGAGTGCTGTCATGGTGCGTGCTCCGAAACCCCTGGAACTGTTGGGCCCACCCCAGTCCCTGTCACCCAGAAGAACTTGTCAGGCCTCAAGGAAGTGCCCCAGAGCCTCATGGACTCAGTCCTGGCGCCGTTGGCGCCAGGCTCATGAAATGGGCTGAACTTATGGTACTACTTAATCTGGCTAGTGAGGCTGACCCTTCTGGATATCCAGGGTGTGGCAGAGGGACTACTTTTCCTGTGAGACAGGGTGTGGTAAAGGGACTACTTTCCCTGGAACTACTTGCAAGGCTATTTAAGCCACACCCTGCAGGCAGAACACGCTTCGCGTTATTCTGCACTCCTGCAGCGTAACGCTCACCGTGTCTGCTCTGTCCTTGAGTTTCTACAGCCACGCCCGTCTGAGATTTCCATCCATCAGTGCCTGGAAGATAAAAAGGAGAAGAACAGGTGTTACTACAGCGACAACAGCCTTACCTGCAATTCCGTCCATCGGTCTCGCCTCCAGTTGGTCTTCTGATCACCGCTCCTGTTGGGAAAGGACTTCTGCGCAGGCATCCAATACTCACCGGGATTCTGCATTCCTCTGGGTTACTTCGGAGCGGTTCTTCCATTCTTCATCTTGGGGCCGCGCCACGCCTGCAAAAGGGAACAGAGAACAGCAGGTTAGTCGCGCACAATACAAAAACGAACAGTTGCTTAGCCATCCAGCGCCACTCATCCGCGCTAATACTCACCTGGAGGCAACCAGTTCAGCATCCTAGGAGAGTCAATTCTTCTTCTAATCCTCCATACGAAACCGCATCTGGAAGAAAGACAAAACACGTTTAAACTTTGGAACAATAAGACTTTGAGCATCTATACCAAGCTGTCATTGGGATAGAGACTTACCTGATTTACCCAAGCATTCCCGAAACACAGCAACAGATACTCAGGAACAGTGAAGTAACTGTGCCCAGAGAAAGACTGAGCCTACTGCACCCCTGCTGAAGGTCAAGCAGGACGGAGAGCCAACCTCACCAAACTCAAAGGCTAACGCCTCCTGGGGAGATAACCCGGGAGAGGAAACCATCATACCATCAAAACTACGCCAGTACAGATATCGGTCATACGACTACGTGCTACGACCTGTGGAGACCAGGTGAGCGTGACATGGCCTTCCGTTTGACTTTGAGTTTTCCCCCCACCAGGTGCATCGTGCTCACAGGTGATCTAGCTTGCCTGCTTTTTGAGGGTGGCGCCCCTCTGCTCTTCCGGGGGTGGTCTGTGTGTTGGTTGAGCGGGGCTGGTGGGTGTCGCCGCGCCGGGTCTGTGTTGTTTTTATTCTGTTCCTTCCATAGGCAATTGCAGGTGTTTTGCCCCCTGGCGTTGTGTCCCCCGCAGAGTGATGGGGCTGGTGGGAGTGACTCTCCCGATGGTCGTGTGGCCAAGCCCCTTATGCGGCGTGGCGTGTTGTTGTGGTGTGGTCCACGTTGTTGCCCTTGGGCCTGCTTGGCAGTCCCTGCTTGATGGCTGAGGTGGAGACCGGGGGCGGGGGGTGTTGTATGTTGTGGGTCCCCCCAGGGTCGTAGCCACTCACCCAGGCCCAGCCTTTATTGGGGGCAGATGAATGGGCTGCAGCTCCCTGTGGTTGGCAGCAGGCGCCGGGTGCCAGGGTTCGGGTCTACATCAGTCCTCTTCTCCTGGGAGCTGCGAGCGTGTGAGGGCTGTCCCCTCCGATGGAGCGTGATTTCTTTTGTGCTGTGCTGCAGCTCCTCCAGCACTGAGTGTGGGCTCAGGGTGCAGGCGGCGTAGGTAGCAGTCTGGGTTGTAAGCTACCGCTCTGTCCACTTCAGCTTGCGGGGGGCCTCGGGGCTAGGGGATGTGTTTGAGCGGGGGCTCGGGCTACAGCGGGGTGTTTAGTTGGCCCCTCTGCTCTCGCTGCGCCGTGCACTTACTTCATTTTGCCCCCCGGCAGCGGTCTCATGGCGCCAGGTGGGTGGTGTTGCCTGGGCTTGCCTTCCGGTGCTGAATCCGGAGCTGTGGTGCAGTTCTCATGCGCGGCGTGGCTAGGCCATGCGCCGTTGGTGGGCGGCCCACTGTGTCGTCTCCTAGATTACCAGTGCTGTACAGGCGCTCCAATGCCGAGCTGGGGCCTTCCGATCCAGCAGTGTGGGCTGTGCCGAGGTTGAGGCCGGTGTCTCTCTGCTTTCAGGCGGTGTGGTAATCGCAGTCCTGGTCTCCGGCTCCCGGGTTGTGCTGTTCACGCCCTTTTCTCAGCGGGGCCGGACCTCGGGTGTAGCGGTCTGCCGCCTATTTCTCCATCCCTGCTGTCCCGATCGGCCTCAGATTTTCTGTGCTTGTAGTCATGTAGTTATTCGAGGTATTCCCTTATTCATAACACAGACATGTCCGGTTTATGAGGCAGAGAGCCGTTACGTTGGTCTCCGCCTGCGGGAGCTCTCTCAGGCAGTTGCCATCTTGTTCAGGCTCTCTACGCTCCCTGAGTGACTGAACCTTTGAAGCCAAGATAGATACCGTAAACAGAGTGGTCCGGATCCACGTGGGTGCTCATTCGAAGGTCTCTGTTAGGTATCCAACTGAGTGGTGGGAAATGTGAAAAGGAATTGTGAAATCGAAGTGGTCCTGCAACGGGTCAAGCCAAACTCTGTGCAAATTCGAAAGTCTTCGATAGTTGATGCTAACTGAAATTCGTCTGAACTCCGGCTGAGGGAGACTAATTGTGTAAGAGGAAGGATCTGAGCCCGGCTGATGGGGGTCAGGGGTGAAGCGTGAGTCACCCGAGAAAGAATATTCTATGAGCATTGTGAATGGGGATCTGAACCCGGCTGAGGTGGATCCAGCGTGAATAGTGAATCACCTGAATTGAGTACTTGTAAGAGGAAAATAACGTCATCCCCCCAGCCGGGAGATTTTCTCTGTCATCGGGAAGTGGTGAGACGGTTCCGCAGGGCTCGACCGGTGGTGTCGTCGTGGCAGGTCAGCTCAGCTTCTCCCTCGTCGGATTCTCAGGTCCCGTGGCGACTTCTGAAGTTCCAGTGCCCAAAGCCCTGCTTTTATGCAGCACAACCCCATTCACTCAGCCTAGCTGTCAATCAAACATGCTAAGTGGCTCACCACTTGGGCCAATCACACAAGAGTGCGACTTGAGTTACCAAGGTAACTCAGTCCAGGGTGCCTAAATCCCCTCCCACACCCCCTGTAGTACCCAGACAGAGTGGCACCACTTTTGGAGGCTTCTGTGGAGAAGCCCGCCAAAAAGTGGAACAAAGGGCTCGACTTGGGTTGGAGTCACAGAAGAGAACACAAACGCCATTTTAGACTCGAGTCCTGGCAAAGAATACCAACCGGCAAATTCATATTAATTAAATAAACCGGCGGTATGTTTGAGGCTATGAGAATGAAATAATTAAAGTTGGTAGCCTCGAACAATAGGAAAATCCCATAGGAAAATATTTGCGGTCGAATATAAAAAGTAGTTTCCATTGCCACCAGCCAAAACTCGATCAGTGGGGACGGAGACGTGCCCCCTCGACTAACAGACCCCGGGACAATCGAATTGCCCCGACCAGTAAGTCCACAATATGATGGTTTGTACTGGTTTCTGTTAATAATTTGGGACTAGTAAAGCCAATGGTGACTTTACATGCCCTGGGAGACAGTAGTCAGTCCCAGGGTATGGAGTCTATGGTGGGGTGTCACTATGACACCCCTGTGTTACTGCACGGAGGGTGCTGTGTAACACACATAGTAAAAACACATGAGACCCTATTGAGTAAAGGACCCCATAGCCCATAAAACACATTACCAGTCAAAGGAACACCATCAATCATGTCCAAGAGTGGGAGAAAAAGAGTCTCACTCTTGGCAGGAGAAAAAAAAAACTCCAGGAATCCAGCAAAGCTGCTGGGGGACTCACTAGGTTAGGAAATTCAGCCTCAAGAGAGAATTCTCCCTAACAATCAGAGATGTTTCTTTAGAGCTAATAGAGCCGCTTTCTCTTTTTATTGATGTTTTGAAAAGGGGAATGTGAATTTTGTTCGACTATTGTTAAATCAGCCAGTACCGGTTTATCAAAAGCTTAAAGTTGCACAGACATACAGGATTATGATATATGATATGGTATGATAAGTCATTTATAACCCACATGTACACAAGTGTTCCAAGGCGCGACAAGACAAGGTAGGGAGACAGAGGGACGATAAAACAATCTTACTAGGCCTTGTCTCATTCAGATCATGCAAGTGCAGGGGCGAGGGAGAGGAGAAGTGCAAGGGAGAGGGAAGGGGGAAGTGCAATCGGGCAGACTTGCTCTGAGTAAGTGTAGCCAGGGAAGCCGGCTCTGGGCAAGCGAATGGGTGCATAATGCTAGAAGTAATTGTAATACGTAAGATTTTCTGATTCATAAGAAAGATTGGACAGAGCTCACACAGTCCTGAAATATTTTCTTATTTGAATTTTGATTTGACATAAGGTATGAATGTCAATATCAGGCATAGGCTCTAGACTCTGGTCCAGTGGGATGAAATAAGCTTCTAAGGCACAATAAACATTTACATTCAAACCAGTTTATTTATATTTTTGAGAGATTCATGGCAGAGAATGTCACCTGAAATAACCGACACCGCACAGGAAATCCATTAACCAAATGGTGGGTTTATTTGGTTAGGTAAATAGTATAATATGGCTGCAGCCACCTTCATCAAGCCATGTCTCTCAGCTGACCAATTGCATAATCCCAGCCCTGCAACTCATAACAAATCTAGAACATCATGAGGTTCTGAAGCTTTGACATGCTAACACAACATTTTTCTTGGTAAACTAAAAACAAAAGCAACTTAATCTCTCAACAAGAACTAGAATTAATAATAACATAGCATTCTTTACCCTGATCACTTTAGCAGGGCTAATCTGTTCCAAATCTCCCCACCAGACACTCTGACAGAGTTGCCAAAATCTTTCACCACCACTCTCTGCGATGGAAACCTCAAGGCACACTTTACTAGTAAGCAAAATCGTCACTCTGGCACCATGCTCAAATGCTCTGCGAACACACCCCTTCCTTACATCATATCTCTCCTTGGATAACTCCCCTTGTCTGGCTATGCATTCTCTGATCTTCTCAGAGTCTAACTGAACAAAACTTGACCTTTTTTTACCCACCCAGGAGTCAACAAGGTGTTAGGTTTACGGAACCCTGAAGAGTTCAAATGGGGAGACCCCAAACGTGGGATATGGTTTAATGAGATACTGAAAAAAACTCTGCAATAAAGCAGCTCTCCAGTTTTCATTGTTGGCGACGGCCATTCTGACACCATCCATGATGGTTTGATTGAAACGCTTGACGCAACCATTGCTCTGAGGATGGTATAAAGCTGTCTTTTTATGGGCAACCCCTAATGACTTCAACCATTCCTCAAACTCTCTTGACGTGAATTGGGGTCCTTTGTCGCTAATAAGCGAGGAAGGAAAGCCTTCTCTCAAAAACATCCCTTCCAAAAACGTCACAATAATACCTGTAGTGACATCACGTAACACACCAACCTCTGGCCACTTGAAAAGCATGTCAGCCACCACAATGTCATAAATGTCTCTTGCCCATGGCAAACTTAATGGACCCAGCAAGTGAACTGCTATTGCATCCCAAAGGACACGCAGCACCATCATCGGTGGAACATTGATCGTATGTTCAATTTCCACATCCATTAGCGGCCACCAGAAGTCGATCCTTATGACCGACTTCGTCCTAGACACACACACGTCATTTGTGTCCTAACTCAATTACACAGGACCTCATGCCCTCTGAAACCAAAAGGCAATCTCCTCTGTACATCATACCTTTCTGAACGTAAAGCTCATCCTTGATGCGTTTGAACTTTCTCACAACAGAAGCATCACATCCGACCAAACTGCGTTCATTTTTCCACCGCTCTATAACATTGCGTTTCAGTGCCTGGTACACTTCATCGACCTCTCAAGCTTTCACCCATTTGTCCTCTGGTAACGCATCCACAGTGAAAATATCCTTCACATCCTTAGTACGCTAATCATGTGTGATCCTGCCATCTCACCACGACAGGATTGCACGATAATGCATCAGTATGGTGTTACTCTTCCCCTCCACATGCTCTACAACAAAATGTAAACCTTGAACTCTTGTGACCTATTTCATGATGCGCTGAGACACACCATCAAGCCCTCATTTGTTGAAAATATTCACCAATGGCTTGTGATCGGTCTTCACTATAAATCCTCTGCCCTACAAATACACTTTGAACTTTTTCGATAGCCCAAATCACAGCCAGCGCCTCCTGCTCAATCAATGAATATCTTTTCTCTAGGTCTCCCGGGGCTCTTGAGGCAAAGGCTACTGTTGTCTCATTACCTTAACCATCCTTTTGTAAAAACACCCCACCTAACCCACGCTCACTGGCATCGGTGTGGACAATGGTAGTAAGTCTTTCTCTGAACCCTTTCAATACCGGTACATGTATTATGTTCTCCTTAACATCTTGAAATTCCTTGTCACACTCACTGAGCCACAAAAACAATGTCCTTTTCCTGGTGAGCGTCCTCAATTCATTGTTTCTACTGGCAACACTTTTGATACATTTGGCATAGTACTACACAAGTCCTAAGAAGGAGAAAACCCTCCATCTTGGACTTGGGAGCTGGCAGCTCTGAAATCCCCTCCACAGTGCTGACCTTAGGCATGACACCCTCTCCTGTCAACTTGTACCCAAGATATTCTACCTCCTTTTTTTTTCTAAAACAACACTTCTCCAAAGTCAAAGTGAGCCCGCCTTCACTCAACTTCTGCAAAACTCTGCGCAGTCTCAGATCATGACTCGCCACATCATGACCCCATAAAAGAATTTCGCCCTGGTAGAATTTCACTCCTGCCAAACCACCAAGTAAGGTGTGCATAACCCTTTGAAACATGCTTGCAGCGGAGACCAATCCGAAAGGCATGCGCACACACTTGAACATCCCCACATGGGGAATGAAGGTCATCAGATCACATGAATCAGGATGCAAAGGAATTTAATGATATGCTGACTTAAGATCCAGTAACGAAAACACCTTTGCTCCTGACAAATCCAAGATGAGCTCATCGGTTTTCGGTAAAGGAAACCTTCAGCAATCACACACCTATTGAGCCTCCTAAGTTCTATCCACAACCTCACAGCCCTGTTGCTTTTTCGTGCGACCACAATGGGACTCATCCACTTGGGCACCTATGTGGGCTCAATCACTCCAGCCTTCACCATCCGTTCAAGTTCACCGTCCACTTCCTTCTTCAATGCCAGCAGGACCGACCTGACCTTAGCTGCCACAGGGACAGACCCCGGCTTGAGTTTGATCTTGTGCATGAACTTAGACATACAGCCCACTCTGTCCTGAAACACATGAGGCGTCCAAGAAGAAACATCTCCACAGGCCATGTCAGAATTACTTGCAAGGAGGCACGTATCCTTTACCTCCACACCACTAATCACTCCTATATATACAGGTTGCTGGGCATTGGCATCAAGTTTAATGACCAAGGCAGGTTGACTGTTCCATGAGAGCAAATCCCCACCTGCATTTGTCACATATGTTCTCCCTGAAATTCTAACTCTACCTGCATCTGCCCAATGATGTGGATGGGGCTTTCTCCATACGCAATAGCTTTGACGGCTGCTTCTTTGGGAACACACTTCCGGAAAACTTTCTCCCATGTATCTTTGCCTATAAGGTTATAGTCGGCACCACCGTGGACCAACATAAGAATTTCTTGCCTGTTAATCTTAATCAAGGACCTAGGCTTCTCCAATTTCACACCTTTGACAGCATTTATGACATGAATGACACACACACCTCCCACGACCTCGCAGTCAAGAGTTGTCTTAGTCACCCTCATTCTCATGGACACTTCCTCCAGTGTGTGCCATCCTGCAACACTTTGCCAGGTGAGCTCTTGCTCCGCACAAGCGACACACAACATACACTCAAGTGCATTCATGATAGTTAATAAGATGTTGTAAACTCCCACAGCAGAAGCATCTTTTTGTTGAGAGTCTCGACTCTCTTGCCTCTGTGAATCATCTTCTCGCCCTTCACTTTTCCAGAATCCTCTATACTCTCTTCTTTCTCACAGGTTCTTGGGTCTCCTGGAGTCTGTTAGTTTGGCCTTGCTGAAGTCCCTATTCCTAGCAGCTGCTGCTCCTGCCACCAGAGACTGCGCTTACGCCTGCATGGCCCTTTTCAACGCTGAGCCCCTCAGTTTCTGCACTGAGTTGCTTGATACACTGTGCTGTGTGTTCCACTTGCTTGGCGATCTCTATAGTCCTGTCCAAGTTTGGATCAAGTTCTTTCCAAAGTTTCTCCCTAACTCTGTGATCAGTGCACTTGATCATAAATTGATCCTGAATGTGCTCATTGTGACAGTGACTGAAATGGCATTTTATTGCAAGTCCACACAATGCCGTAAGAAAGTCTCCCCGCTCTTTTGTTCTCTTGTCCCAAAATGGCAAAAATGTTGTTTTCCTTGACTTCATAGTGTTTGTCAAGCTTAGCTATACTTATATCAAAGCTTTTCTAGGAGATGGCATCACTCGGTTGCACGGGTTCAGAAAGCCTCCTAAATACGTCTTGTCCTGCACTCCCTAGACAATGGTACAAGAGAGCATATTTTCTCTTAATTGAATAATTTGGCCCATAAACTGCCAACATGAACTTTAGAAAGTCTTCCACTCCTTCCACTTGATGAGTGGTTTTCCCGGATGCATCAGGAAGACGGCCGGTGCTGGTATGCTAGCCATTGTGGATTCTTGGACTCTCCTTTTCTATAGATAGGTAGAAAAAAGATACGCACACCAAGGTAAATTCTTGCCTTCTGTTCTAGAACAGGCAAAAGAAGTGGGGAATTGCAAAGAGTGAGGAAAGGAGAAAAGGAGTTGTTGGGAAAACAGCAGGAGGATTAAGAGAAATGGATCATAGCATCACCCACAAGCTCAGCCGTTTCTTTTTGCAGCAGCTGTACTGTTGGGACAGGATGCCTTGTGCTCTTTTATTCTCCTGCCTCGTGGGTAAGGAAGAGATGTAATTTGGAGGTTTGTGTACCCAAACCTCTGTGCATTTACCACATGTTAACATGGTTGTTGTCCTTGTAGACTCCAACTGCACGATGTGGCAAAACCTGGCAGACATTTCCCAATAGCCTGCTCTCTGACAAACAGGCCAGGTTTGCTCTTGAGTTCAACAGTGCCAGATCTCCATGGCAATTGCAGCTCACCCTCCATAGCATGTTCACAGCTGTACGTGATATGTGTTTGGGCCTGTACACACACACCCACCCATGCCATGCTACTAAGCTCCAAGCAAAGGCCCTTTAAAAGGTGGAGGACGTATCTCTGGGTTGAGGCGGGAGCTGGGGCAGCAGTGTGTGTGCTTGGTATGTGGGACCCGGATGTTGCTCCCGAGTAGCAAACCTCTCTTCAAAGCCTACACGATTCTCCACCTTGCTGCAAATCTACTGATAACTCTGAGGTGGAAATCAAGAGGTCCCATCCGAACATGATTGGATATGGAAAGTATAGGCCAGATTCGTGCTGGACTTCCAATATGCCTGCACAACCTGAGGTTGTTGAATTAGAAATGAGAACACACACAGTTAACCTTACCACAAGGGTTTCTCACTCAACTAACAACCACTGATCCTAATCCAAAATAATTAGATTTTTATTCTGTCTCATTCTACACCTGTGCAAAGGAGAATTTCGAAACCCAGCAAGGTCAGAAGTTTATTTTGATGACTCATAGGTATTTTTTATGTCATTTTTTGTATGGTGTTTGAAATAGCGACAAGTACTATACAGGCTAATTTAGAGGGTGGCTAATTTGTGTGGCTTGGTTACCAACTTTCCTCCTTATGATATGTTGATCCGTTCTTGTAGAGTACAGGGTTCACCCAATTCAGGCATCTTGGTACTAGGAAAACCTTCGAAACTGGTAGTTATTAAACTGAAGGAAACAGAACAGTTATAAACATAGATGAGAAGTAAGGGCTCTATGTTCAGAAGCAGGTTCCAGCAGTGGCCTCCAAGGCGTATTTGCTTTATGGCCAGGGCAAGGGATATGTTCTAGCCAGATTTCTTCAGCAGACAGAACGCGAAGGAGCGATCTATACAATGGTGCATAAGATCTTTAACATGACTCGCTGTGTAATAGGGAGCCAGAGCAGAGATCGGAAGGCAAGGCTGGATGAAGCAAAGTGAGAAAAGTTTTAACTGCAGATGACTGCACACTCTCAAGCTCATTCATAGCATACTTGAGAACACCCAAGTAAGTTCTATTGGCATAGTTCAGTCTAGATATGACTAAAGCTAAAGTTGCTGAAATTCTTTAAGACTTATCAAGATTCTAAATATATGCCTTCACATTTTTAAAAAGAACCAGCAGGATTTCACAACCTTGATAAATTGATGGGAAAAGGCTAGTTTACTGTTAATACTCATACCCATATATTTTATTTCGTCATTAGGTTTAGAAGACAGCCCACGCAAAGAGGGCCGGAAGCAAGAGAGGATGGATGTTTCTAAATGTCTAAATTATAATAACCTCAGTTTTGCTTGGTTACGTTTTGGGTGGTTGTATATCATCCATAGATTAATCTGGTGATGACGCGTTTTCATAGCTTCAGGGTTGGTTTTGTTGATTCCCAGTAATTTCAATAGAATGTGGCAGTCATGACCATAATTGAAGAATCTCAGGTTTGGTTTTATATAGGTATGATCCAAACCAGGGGAAGAGATGCAAATTCTTTTTTTAAAAAGGGGACGACAGATCCAAACCTCAAAACCTTGGGCTAACACTGTAGGTGAGAGGAGGATGCCTGATTGGAATTGGGCGTCGGGGGCAACGCACTGTTCATTGGGCAAGGGCATTCTTGCTCGACCATAAGGCAGTCTTGTTTTACGCCCGTTTGGGAGTGCGGTATTGCCGAAAGTATTGAATGCTGCTCAGAGGTCCAAGAGCAGCAAATCTACAGTTCCACCCATGCCTATGTCACGATAAATACCATAAAAAACATCCCTAGTTCGACACCCCTTATGGATCTGAAACCTGTCTGCATATTCTCAAAGACTGAATCGCTTTTTTGGAAATGCTGGCGTATTTGTGCAGTGGGAAAGATGGTTTCACATTTCCTCTGGTTGACACTCAGGATACACAGGCCAGGTACGCATATTGGTTAC
Organism: Ambystoma mexicanum; assembly: GCF_040938575.1. Taxonomy (NCBI): domain Eukaryota; kingdom Metazoa; phylum Chordata; class Amphibia; order Caudata; family Ambystomatidae; genus Ambystoma; species Ambystoma mexicanum. The sequence continues at coordinate 1,382,075,588 of NC_090929.1, read as the reverse complement.
TTTATTAGCTTCTTAGGTTACAGGATCAGATGTCAACAAGTCATTAGGAGATAAAGAGGAAAGGGACAGGAGCCCACTGGCTCCCACCACCCAGGCTCACATAATTAACTGCCTGGGTTAGAACCCATTCAACCCCAAACATTCTAATCTCACACTCCAGACTCACAGCCTACATTCTGATGGTGACATCAATCCTGGCTCAGCACACATGCAAGTATAAGAGCCAACCCTAACACCTCCTTTCCTACAACAAACAAACACACCTCAAACACACACTTAGAGAAAGCAACCCTAACACCTCCTCCTCTTGCATAAAGAGCAACACACACTTTCACAACAGCAAGACACACCTCACTCTCAGCAGAGTTCCACTAACCCCAGAGATTGAACAAACAGGCGTAACTAACATCCTATGACAGTCCCAGCCGCCACAACTAACATTCCCAACCAATCAAAACATCACAAATCGCCTTCCGTTCCCGCCTGCCACAAAGGAACCTCGAACTGCCACTTTCGAGCACTAACCGCCCACCTCGGCAAACAAACCACAACACTACCAAGACCAACCAAACACAAAGCTCCTTCCGTTCCTCTCTTCCACAAAGGAACCTCGGACTGCCACTTCCGAGTACTAACTCCCAAAACCGGGAAAAACCAGGTACTGTCATAACTGCGCAAGATACTTACTAACAACCCAACAATCTACCTGGGTCACCAAGAAACCACAGTCACAACTCATGCCGCTGTCAAATCCATTCCAAAATTCAAGCAACACAGACACACCTAATCACCAGTCACTCACCTCATCACACCAATAAAGAAACGCAACCAGCTGTCACTAAACAACCACCACCAGCATAACGCTACAAATGTTGGCCAGACAAATGAGCCCTTCAAAACCAAATAAACACCCCAAAGTGAACACAGCTGCAGATGAAACGTTGCCAGGCTTCTGAAATTAATCAAGAGCGGACTCAAGAACAATTCCAAAAGTCACCTAAAGTTAAAAGAAAACACTAAATTCAATGTAACTTGCATCTCAAGAATTCCAAGCAATCCCTGGACCTTAACAACTCCAGGGTCACCAAAAACATCAAAGCTTCACACAGCTTCAAGTAAACTCCGCAGAGCTAGACACCTTCAAAAACAACATAGAAGCTTCACACAGCTTCAGGCACTAGTCCCCTGCTAGATGCCTCTGGACTGCTCCGCAGAGCCACAATCCAAAACAACATAAAAGCTTCACAAGGTTTCATGTGAACTCCTCAGAGCCACCAATCATCACAAAAACACAGCTTTGCAAAGTTTATGGTACTAGTCTCCTACTAGGTACCTCTGGACCCCTCAGAGTCACTAACCAATTAATCAAAGTTCCAACTAGGTTATATACTAGCCTACCACTAGTAACATCACTAACCCCACAGGGCCTCAAAACACCAAACACCTCCAACTCCGCAGAGTCCCCTGACCAACCCTGGTCATGTACATCAATTAAAACATATTCCAAAAAACAATAAAAAAGATTTCAAAACCCAACACTGGTCATGCACCAACACTAAAACATTCACATACTGCTACAACACACACACAAACAGAGGATGTTCAAAATACAGACAACCCCGGCATAGAATGTTAACTGCTAAGGAGCGCTGCAGTCACTCTGGCAGTCATCATGGGTTGCACATCCATACACGCACAAACAGAACATTACGCCTACAATGCCTCAAAAATGGTTATAGTAAGCATTGCAATGACATATCAATAATCACATTATAAATTGCAGATCTCATTTCCTAAAAGTCCATGTTGCCAAAGCATGGGCAACTCTAAATGCTGAAATGACTCAAAGATTGTGGTAACCATTAATGACCAACATCACTCTTATTGTGCTTTAAGATCACAAATCTCACACCACACACACACACAAGCAAAACATAGTCTTAGGATGATCAGAACATTGAAACATAGTACATCCAAGTCACATTTTCTAAAAGTCCATGTCGCCATTAAACAGGTAACCTAATATGCTAAAATGCCTCAAAACGTTATACTAAGCATAATAGGATCAACACCCTTTGATTGTCCACCTCAATCAACCTCATATGTGCCACTCACACACAACCCCTGTCACAACACAAATGTGGAAACCAACTTTAAATGAGACCTAAACGTCCATGTTGCCAACTGGGGCCAACTCTAAAACCAACCTGCAATGCCTCAAAATTGTTACATCTAAAATAAAATGCATCTCCTATTCTAAGTGCAACATCATTCTCACTAATACTTCTCATGGTAATTCACTACTAATGCACAACAGTACTCTTCAGTCACAGCTTGCCACATCGTTGCTCAATCCATTATGACATTTTACTTTTAAATGAAACTCCAAAATTTCTTCCGCAAGCATAAACTAATCATCCCCAAAAACTACTATCATACCCAAACCCAAACAGTAACTATTTTCTCATTGCATGGTCCCCACCTCAGACCAAATCAGCATAGCGTCTATTCTCATTAAAACCTTTAGCCTCCAGGTGCATAAAAGGCACAATTACGCTTACTTGGCATGGAAATTACACTTCCCCTTTTTAAATAATGCTGGCATAGTCACTCAGGAAATGGTGGCACACTTGGGCAGCCTCATGCAACCCTGCCAATGTCTCCTCATGTACCAGGGGGCCTGCTCCTGGCAGACTCCAACAGGCCATCCTTGCCCCAGGCTCCATGGGGCAGGGTGCTTCTGACACCCCTGGGTGGCCGCCTGCAACAGCCCTGGGGGCTGACTAAAGAAGTACTTGGTGGCTGACTCAAACAGCCCTGAGTGCTTTCCATTTCTCCAGACTCTTGGACAGCCTCTAATGACTCCTGGCCTCAAACAGGGCACTCTCCATTCTTCCCAGGGGTCTCCTCTGACAGGCTGTCCCTTCCAGCCCTGGGTGCTTTCCATTTCTCCAGACTCTTGGACAGCCTCTAATGACTCCTGACCTCAAACAGGGCACTCTACCTTCTTCCCAGGAGTCTCCTCTGACAGGCTGTCCCTTCCAGCCTGGTGGACTGGCTCAAACAGCCCTGGGTGGTGGGCGCAAACAGTCTATGGGGGGCAGTGGGCTCTCCCTCTCTCCTTTCATTCACTTGTCCTCTTGCCTGCACCCCCCGCAGCAGAGTCTCTTCTCCTCTCTCACATGACATCACACAGGTACCTGCATCTCCTTTTGCTTCACTTGGTGTCCACTCCAAGGTCCTCCTTCACCATACCTTGGACCATCCTCGTCGCCAATTGTTATGACCGGCTCTTGGTCATAGGGTTCACTCCAAGGGACACTCAGGATACACAGGCCAGGTACGCATAGTGGTTACTTTATTAGCTTCTTAGGTTACAGGATCAGATGTCAACAAGTCATTAGGAGATAAAGAGGAAAGGGACAGGAGCCCACTGGCTCCCACCACCCAGGCTCACATAATCTAACTGCCTGGGTTAGAACCCATTCAACCCCAAACATTCTAATCTCACACTCCAGACTCACAGCCTACATTCTGATCATCTCTTCAACAATTCTCATCAATCCTGGCTCAGCAAGTATAAGAGCCAACCCTAACAATACCCTAACTGCCAGCGAAGGGACTAGCTCTGTCAGGATTTGAGAGAGACCTTGGATAAGAGAAGCAGCAAAACAGAGGCCCTTTAAAAATCAGTGCCTATTGGATTAGAAAGTTTTCAAATGTTTGTAGCCTCCAACTTTTATAAACTGGTTTCTCTGTTTTTTGTATAAGATTTGAAACTTGAAAAAGTAAGGCATGATGGTCCGTCCATGAGAGAGGGTAGGAATTATAAGCTAAATTATTGAATACTGAACAAAGGTTCATGGCTGAGAGGTCATCCAAAAATGTATTTTTTAAAGGGTTAGTATAATCCTCTAGCTAGGTATTAAAATTGTTCAACAGTGTGAAATGGGAGTACCCTGTGATAAGTGGGCCAGTAAAATCTCCTGGCTTTAAAGAAAGGGGAAGGGGGCCAGGTTGCAATAAATGAACAGTTCTCTTTATTGGAAGAACAATGAAGAAGTGAATGTTCTAAGTGTAAAGCTCTTGACACTGATGAGGCTTGGTATAAAAGGTCTCTTTGCATAAGGCAGTCGCCCCAGCTCATCATTTGTTTATTGGATTTTGATCAATAAAATTACATACTCAGGGGTAAGAGGCTATTGATTACAGGGTTTGCCAATTTCAGTTAAGAACACACGGTCTGCATTGACTGCGTCAACAAGAGTTTTAATCTGGTCTTTGGTTTACAGTCGAAGAATATTGATGATGAAAGCCTTACACCTGTAGAAACCCACCAATAAATCCAACAAGAGAAACTAGGCCACAACACCAGAGTTAAGTTTATTTCCATACAGCTGTGCAGAAATGGAGAGGGAAACCGGCAGACTAGCCTCATCTCAGAAAGAGGCTACAAACACCGTTTCTGCAGGGGTTTCATAGGGTTTTACACAATGAGTTTCATACAGAAGAAGTACAAATTCTCCAGCATGGATCTGGCATGGATTCATATGCTCATGAATATTCCCGGTCTTCAGACTGGGAATCCTCGGTGAAAGAGTTTAATTTAAAAACTGTATTTCTCCTCTAAACCAGTCACTGTCCTCTGGGTCATACTGCCCCCATCCAATGACAGTCCTTTCCTTAAGCCCCTCCTCTGGCAGCCATCTTCAGATTATTCTGCACGCTTCAGTGTTGGGACGGAAAAAGTTAGATTTTTGGTTCAAAGAAGCCCATGTGCTTTTTGCATCATCTGCGGGGACCCGTTATCGGTGAAGTTCCGCGCCCCTCAAGGGCGAAGATCGTAGAAAATTCCAGAATGCCCTTGGGCCTACTTCATGCTGTTCGACCATGACGGAGGAGAAGGAAGGAAGGTCCCTCTTCAGACCCTGCACCAAATGTGGGCTACAGAATGTGTTTGTGGAGGGCAAGCACCTGCAATGCCTCTACAACCTGCACCGGGACCACAAGGAGGTGGAGTGCCAGATATGCCTTGGTTTCTCCACGAAGACGACGAAGGACAGGCATAGTAGTCTGGCGGGGTGGCTTACCACCAAAGCTTCTCACCTGTGCTCCAAGCAGAGTCATGCTTTACCCAGAAGGGCCGGTCCAAGGAACGGTCTTCTAAGTCCTTTGAGGACGCCTCATCCGTGGGGGCCCAAGATAAGGCCAATAGCCGCAATTCCAAATCCACCGGGTGCGCCGTGGAAGCAGGTCCCAAAGTGGATAGGGCACGATCAACATCACCTTCCACCTCCATTGCCAACAGGAAATCGAGCTCCTCTTCGAAGAGGAAGTCCCCTACCCCGGCTAAACTACGTGAGAAATCCGAGAAGCCGCGGGCGGAGGAGGAGGCGGCCGAACAGCCCAAGCAGGCTCAACCGGCACAGGTGAAGATCTCGTTGGTGACTGCATCGGTGACTGCTACTACCACAACAGCTAAGAGCGCTGATCCTGGGAGGGTAGCCCCCATGGCTCAAACTGTCCTTACCCCCAAGGCGCGACACCGCTGCAGTGACTTTGGCAAAGTCTGCAGGCACGCCGGAAGGGGGGAAACCGGCTCAGGCCCCGTTTCAAGACCCTCAAGGGGATAAAAGGGGTGGCAGGGAGACCCCGAAACAGCACTCCAAGGCCGTCGGTCAAGCCGGTCCACGAGTACGTGGAAGAGGAGGAGGAAGATGACGACTGCGACAACGGCGCAGGGCCTAATTTTCCTGTTCTGCCATCTCAGCCAAGGGACATTTCCTTGAATAGTCGGTCGACTCTACATACCTTGGTGTCAGAGATCCAGTTGAGGATGCCTCAGGCTCCTGTACCTGTGGTTCCCCAGGTCCCAGATCAGCCTCCAACGAAGAAGCACCATCCGACTCCCCCTTTTCAACCTCCGCCACCACATCTGGTCCCTTCTCCCCCAGAAGACCCAGACACTGGGACTGATACACACCACAACAACGGATGATGACTAGGATATTGTTGCAGCGGATGGGGAATCTGCACATTTGGATGTTCCACATAGGGTGTCCCCACCGGATGAGGTGGGATCGTTCCACTTCATGATCTGCAGAGCCTTGTAGCTATTCAGCTGGTTCCCAAAGAAACCAAGAAGGAGGGCTTCTTGTACCAGAAGCGTGAAGCCAAGAGGAAGACGATCATGGCGGTGCCTCTTCTGGATGATATTTGGGATGAGGGACTGAACGTCATGAATAACCCTTGCACAGCTCTAGCCAAACGTGATAGGCTGGAGAAGAAATATAGGGTACCGAACTCCGCACCTGCTTGAGGTTGCAGCTATCGACAGATTCAGTGGTATCAAGGCCGCGAGGAAATGGTCAGCCAACCCGTCGTCATCTTCAGTCCTTCCGGACAGCGAGGTGGAAAGGATGGGTGACATGGGGAAAAACAGTGATTTACACTGCAGCATCTACTATCAATGCGGCCAACGCACTGGAGATCCTGGCTGGGTACGACAGGGAGTTGTGGTACAAGCTGGGGCCGATTCTGGAGTACCTCCCCGACAACAAGATGGAGGCAATCGCTCTCTTCTAGGAAGGTGAAGTAGCGTTGGATCCCAACATCAGCGTGGCATTGGACGTCGCTGACATGGGGTTCCGACGAATGGGGAATGGTGTCTGCCTTTGTTAGAAAGGCTGGATGAAAGACACAAATTTCCACCAGGAGGTCCAGGCGGAGCTGCTGGACATGCCCTTTCATGGAGAGAACCTGTTTGGGAAAGTATTCGACAAGTCCCTCCAGGCCATCAGACTCTTCGTTTCGCTCCTACAGGGGATAGTCGAGCAGGTCCTCCAAGCTTTCTCAACTTCCTACGAGCAGCCTTCCTGATCCACAACCCAGGAAGCCTACAGAGGCTGTTCCCAGGCCTACGGTAGCGGAGGACACCGTCGCCCGCAGGTAGGACGCCGGCGCTGTAGTGCGCCTGAACAGGCCGGAACATCAGGCCCCCCACTCGTGCACCCTGGTGGGTGGCTGGTTGATGAGGTTTGTCAGCGAGTGGAGAAAGATCAACACCGACAGATGGGTGCTGAACGCTCTCGCCCAAGGACACACCCTGGAGTTTCAATGCAGGAATCCGCAGATCCCTCTGGTTACCCGTCGGGAGCAGCACATCCCTCAGCTCCTGGAAGAGGTGCAGGCCATCCTGCGGAAAGGGGCGATAGAGCTAGTTCCCCAACGGCTCCAGGGATCTGGGGTCTATTCCAGATACTTTCTGGTTAGAAAGAAGACTTGGCTGGAGGCCCATCCTAGACCTACGTTGTCTGAACACATACCTAAAGTCCCAAAAATTCAGGATGGTCATGTTGCAACTTGTGCTCAGCCAACTGCAAAGAGGAGACTTCTTGACGTTGTTGGACCTGTAGGACGCCTACTTCCACGTCGCCATTCACAAGAAGCATTGAAGGTTTCTACGATTCGTGGTGCAGGGATAGCACTACCAGTTCAAGACTCTGCCTTTCGGTTTGAAGTCAGCCCAGAGTGTTCACGAAATGCCTGGTAGCAGTGGCAGCCCATCTGCGGCTACAAGGCATTCATGTATACCCTTAGCTGGATGACTGGCTGATTTGCGCCTGCTCGCGGAAGCTGGCTGACGGACACACACAGACGACCTTCCGGCTACTGACGGATCTGGAATTCCCCATCAACTATCCAAATTCCTGCTCAATGCCATCACAGAACGCGCTGTTCCTAGGTGCCAGACTCAATATGGTGTCTTGCCTGGCGTCCCCCTTGGAGGAGAGGGTAGCAGCCATTCAAGGAAAGGTGCAACGACTGTCATCGACGAAGACAGCCACAGTGCGGCCATCAAGTCGTTACTGGGCATGATGTCGTCCTGCAACTACCTCATCTGGCTCTGCAGGCTCCAAATGCGACCCCTTCAGGAATTCCTGGACGCTCACTGGATACAGGTGTCCGGAAGCTTCACGGACTAGATCTTTTTCAAGACTGTTGGGCGATAGGATGGTGGGGTGTCCGCTCCAGCATCGCCCAAGGCACAGGATTTTAAAAACCCCCATACCAGGAGACGGTCACCACGGACGCCTCCCTGGACGGATGTGGAGTTCACACCGGACGTCTGCACGTCAGGGGCCTGTGGCTGCCTGAGAAGGAGGATCTTCATATCAACATCCTGGAGCTACGGGCTGTGTTCTGGGCCCTCAAGTTGTTCCTTCCATCTCTGAAAGGCAAGGTGCTGAGGATCTTCATGGACAACACCACCTACATGTTCCACATCAGGAAGCAGGATGGCACTTAATCGGCGGTGCTCTCCAAGGAGGCACAGGACTTGTGGCGCTGGGCCCTCGGACGGGGGATGTTCCTCGTCCCTCTCCATCTGGCGAGAGTCAAGAACACCATTGCAGACTCCCTCAGCAGGGAACAGCGCTCCTGCCACAAGTGGGAGCTTCGTCAGGATCAGGTGGACCACGTATTTGTCAAATGGGGCAGGCCCCAGATAGATCTGTTTGCGATGGTGGTGAACTCCAAGTGCGAGAAGTTTGCCAGCAGATTCCACCAGCCGAGGAGGCTGGGGGATGTGCTCATCTTCCGGTGTGAAGGGCTGTTTCTGTATGTGTTTCCTACATTCCCTCTCCTGCTACGCGTCATCAACACACTCAGTGTCCATTCAAGATAATACTCATCGCTCCAGCGTGGCCGAGGCAAATTTGGTGTCCGGACCTTCTCAACCTGTCAGCGTCGCCTCCGGGTCAAGCTGCCAGTGGTTCCAGATCTTCTCACCAGAGAACAGGGTGCAATCCTTCATCATGACCCAGGATCGCTGAACCGGAGGGCTTGGCTCCTGTGATCGGGAGAATTCTCATTCTATGGCTAATTTCCCTTACTTGTAGAGTCCCCCAGCAGCTTTGCTGGATTTGAAGGGTTTGTTTTTTTCTCCTGCTGAGTGTGACTCTTTTTCCCACTCTTAGGCATATTTGCTGTGTGTGTTCTAGGCTATTTTTTGTGTTTAATGCTATGCGGTTTATCTCACCCTCATAGGAACCATCTTTATACACATGTTACACAGCACCCTCAGTTTCTTGACACAGCGGTGTCATAGTGACCCCCAAACATAGACTCCATACCCTGGGACTGATTACTGTCTCCCAGGTCATGTAAGGTCCCAATTGACTTTACTAGTCAATTTTTTATTAACTAAACCAGTACAACCCATCTTACTGGGAGGTACTGGGAAGGGTTAATAGTTTTTCCCTGGTGTTCATTTTCAAGAGGGTACCGTACAGTCCCCCTCTCAAAAGTTTCTGGCTGGTGGCAATGGTTACTACCAAAAATATTCGACAGCGAATATTTCCCTATGGGATTTTCCCATTGTTGGAGGCTACCACTTTTACCGACAGCCTCTAACATACCGCCAAATTATTTTATTATTAACTTTACTCCGGTAGGTTTTATTTGCCAGAACTTTAATATAACTTCTTTCTCGTGTCTTGCTCTAAACTCCTAACCCAAGTCGGGGATCCTTTGTTCGTCCTTTTGGCGGGCTTCTGCCAAGAAGCCCTCCTTTCGGCACCACTGAGTCTGGGGTGGATCCATTGCGTGGGAGGGGGAGAAGGACCCCTGGACAGGGTTGCCTCAGCAACCCATGTCGTACTCTGCCCTGATAGGCTGGAGGGTCTCCCGCCAAGGTGACCACTCCACTGTGTGAGTGACAGCTAGTCTGTATGAATGGGGATCTTTTTGCATAAAAGCAGGGTCCTGAGGACTGGAAGAGCAAGACGTCACCACTGGAACTAAGAAGCCAAAGAGGAGAGAAGCCAAAGACATCTGCAACGACGGAACCACCGGTGAAGCCCTGCTGCAGCGTCTCACCACTTTTCTCCACACGACGAGAGATCTTCATCTGCAAGACCTTTCTTCCCTTGAGCTGGTGGGGCCAACCATTTTGCCAATCGTCTTCCTGCCCTGGTCGAATTGCCAGTACCCTGTACTCGGAGACCGGATAGCCAGGCACCCGAACATCGATTTAAAGGAGCCTACCTTTTATTCGTGGGGCAGCACCGCGGCTGGTTTCATCCCTGGGTAGTGCAGTAACTCGAACCTTCCTCCACGACGAGAGCCTCTCTTCCTCTGCTTGATCCCCCGAACTGCAGGAACTACCAGGAACAACCGCCACCGCAGGAGCCTCTTCTTCATTTTAAGGTACATTGTTCTGCCAGGCCGCCCTTTTCGCGTGGTAGTGCTAAAGATGTTTTAAATCCTTTACCTACCTGTTGGGTTAGCCGTCCCTATCCTCTAACATTGTCTTTCACCTTCTGCATCCACCTTTTCGAATCGTTATCCAAAGACTTGACTGCAGCTACAAGAACATTTTGCTCCTGGGCCCTTTGCCCTGTACCACTGACTCTGGCACAGGCCTATTGACTCTGGCTGAATTTGTTAGAACTGCCTTCTCTAGATTGCTTCTCAACTAGAACTGTGTTGATGCACCTAATTCTTATAACCACCTTTTCCTTCCCACTTTTTAAACTTGTGAAGTGCCATTTTGCTCGGTTTACATTTAAGTATTCTCTATGCTAAAGTACTGCCTTGCCTAAATTTGTTCACAAACTTATGGGACGTGTTGCTAGGGTGTGTAAGATGATATTCCTGTATAACTTGTGCTTTCCTTCCCTTGTGAGAAATTGCTAGAGTGCCATTTGTGTTTGGTTTTCACTGTGCCGTTTTGCTCAGTTTTCACTCTTGCTCAAACTTGTATACATTTTAACTAGGGAGTTGTGTATACTTTTCTTGACTGATTTTAACTTGCTTTTTTAACTGTGATCAATGTGTTGAACTAGAAGTGTGTAAAATAAATATATATATTCTTTTTAATACAAAGCATTGGTCAGTGTTTCCTTTTGCCATAGTACTGTAGTCCTATTGTGTAAACCCTGAATACTGCTCATCTCCCTCTTGAGATAAGTCTGACTGCTTAGCCACAGCTACCAACTAAATCTTTGTATTACAGACTAATACCAAAGGGATTTAGTGCTCATACCTGTAGCCTTAATCTTCGGTAGTGCTCCCTAAGGGAAATGCACAGGATTCTGCCTAACATCCTGCAGCCCTAGAGTTTGGAGGGAATGAGTTGCCTGCGGACTGCAGGGAGATCCTCGCCAAGGCCAGGGGGTCGTCAACTTTGAAGTGCTACAGTCACAAGTGGAAGCGCTTCGCTACGTGGTGCCGGTCTCAAAAGATTTACGCTCTCAGGGTCACGGCCCTGCAGATCCTTCCATACTTGCTATCCTTTACCAAGGCCGGACTGGCGAACGCCTCTCTCAAGGTACATATGGCGGCTATCTCCCACTACACCAGGTCTCCAGGAAGATCATTGCCTTCGTCCCACCGACTAGTCAAGGAATTCCTCAAAGGACTTTTTCGATCTTTCCCGCCAGTGAAGGCTCTAGCCCCGAGAAGGGAACTGTGCTGGCGAGGCTCATGGGGGCTCCCTTTGAGCCTATGCATCAGGCCACTCTCAAGGTCCTCTCGTGGAAAACGGCTTTCCTTGTGGCCATCACCTCTGCCAGAAGGATAGGTGAGATCCAGGCCCTATGCTGCAAGCAACCATACATGACTTTCCCTGAATCGAGTGTAGTGCTGCATATGCACCCCTCTTTCATGCCGAAGGTTCAGTCGGAATTCCACCTCAACAAGCCTTTGTTTTTTTCCCTAAACCATCGCTGCAACAACAACGTTCCTGTCTGGTCTGCCCCTGCTGGACATCTGTAGGGCTGCTACTTTGAGGTCCACGCACACCTCCACGAAGTTCTACTGTGTCGCCGGGAATCCAGGGAGGAGTCCAGAGTAGGCCAAGCAGTGCTACGCAACCTGTTCGCTTGAGGTGAGCCTGTTCCAGAGGTAAAAGTTAATTGCTTTTGTTGAGCCTTGCCACTTCCCGTGGTTGTGTAATGTTGTACTGCTATGTATTCGTAATTCATGAGCATGTGAATCCATGCCAGACCCCATGCTGGAGAAGGTTTAAGTTACTTACCTGCAACTATTGTTCTCCAGCATGGGTCTGGCATGGATTCACATGCAAACCCTCCCTTCTACCCCTCTACGGCTCTTCTTGGTCATACTGCCACTTTACGTGCTTACCAAATCTGAAGATGGCTGCCAGAGGAGGGGCTTAGAGGAGAGGACTGTCAATGGATGGGGGCAGTATGACCCAGAGGACAGTGATTGGTTTAGAGGAGAAATACAGTTTTAAGTGAAAGCAAAACTGTTTTTCTTTTACCGAGGATTTCCAGCCTAACGACAGGGAATATTCATGAGCATGTGAAACATTGCCAGACCCATGCTAGTAGTTACAGGTAAGTAATTTAAACAGTATATTTAGTCAGGCTATATTCTTCGTGGGGGTTTCAGCCAGCAAGCAAGTATCCAAACAATAACACTTTTGTGGTGCCAAAATAAAAGACCCCTCGAATCAAGATTCTATTAAATAAATTTGACTTTAATCAAACTAAAATTAAAGAGTAATTAAAGCACTTACCCATTTATTTATTTATTTATTTATTGGATATTTATAATGCGCCTATACAGCAAATGGTGTTTCAAGGCAAGTCAAGACAAGGTGTGGGGGAACAGGGACAAAAACAAAAAACAGTCCTACTAGACCTTGAGACATTCGGTTCGTGCAAGTGCGGTAACAAGAAGCACAGGGGAGAGGGGGAGGAGGTTAAAATAATTGGAAGCGAACAGGTAACAGCGCACGGTTGGCAAAAGGAGTCATTGGCGTGGGTGCACACTTGCGAAGAAAAAACTAAAATGAAATGCTCCTACTAGGCTGGGAGTCATTTGGATTGTGCAAGTAAAATAACAAGAAGAACAGGGGGGCGGGAGGAGGTTACATTAAGTGCAAAGTGAACAGGTACAACACAGTGCAAAGCTGACACAGGAAGAAAACATTGGAGTGGGTGCACAAATTGGTAAAGGCTCACCTCATGGTGCAGGGGCTACATCAATATGTAGGTACAAGTACATACACTTGTAATATATATAATACGTAGACTTTTGTTTGAAAGAGGCAGTCTGGGTATGAAGATTGGGATATGCAGGCTATTGTCTGTGCAGCAATGTTCAAGTTTAAGTATGTGTCTTTTGGGGTAAAGAGTTAGGCCTTAAGTGTCACTAGGGACTATAGAGCAAGGCCAAAGGGACAGAACAACAGTAGATACTGTAATCATCTTTCTGGGGTTCAACAGCATCAAACTGGGTTTTTGTGTGCTTTCTGGTGCATCCAATCAGGTTTGAAGTTGTCAGGATGGTGCGATGGATTAGTCAACATTGTGCGATCAATAAGCAGCAGCAGCAATTCTCTCAAAGAACCTTGGGATAGTCAGGCAGCGTTTGTGACAGTGTAACTTGCTAGCTCTCAAATCAGTTTGGAATGGCAGAGAGAACCATAGACTGCTTCTTATGTTTGGTCCTTGGTGTGCCATGAGGCCCTGTACACAGTCTCTGGCTTCCTCTGCCCTTCTCAGCTATGAAGGTTGCTAGCGACACTTGCAGGGTTTTCCGCTTCAGCAGGTAGTGTCCTGGGCCAGTGTCCAAGCAGTAGAGAGGTCTTTTTTTTAAATATATCTTTTTATTGGATTTATCATTGTACTTCTAAACAAACAGAGAATTACAAAAAGAAACAAAGGAATAGAATTCACCCCTTTTAAACTCTTCCCGACCCTTCCCCATTGAAGCAACAGTTGGTCACACAATATCAAGCTTGTCTAGAAATGATTCAATGTCCAACAGTTTCAGTCTTTGAGGACACAGTGGAGCTCTAAAATCATCCTTCATATATGACAATACAAGGCCCCATGTATTACGGAAGCCGACATAATCATGTTGTATTGTTTGTGTAATTCATTCTAGTGCCACCAATCCCCACAAATGTCCGTATCCACTGGTGTACTGTGGGAACCATTGCACTTTTTCCCCTCTGGGCAATCACAAACAGTGCTGCGATTTCCATAATTGCTAGTGCTTTTCTGCAGGTCTTAACCCTGGTTCCAGTATACCCAGTAGGCAAGCTTTCAGCGAAAAATCAGGTAGTCCTTTGTTTTTTTTCATGATTTTTTTAAAAATTGTTTTATAGATACAAACAAAACAAAACAAGCAATCAAACAAAGGAAACTAAATAATACTTAATTACTGCATTTAAACACACAGGTGTACACTTCTTCCTGGCATCCGGTTCTTCTTTGCATATTTTATAGAGTTATTACATCTAATCATCTTTAGGATCATTTCGATCGCTTGTGTCCGTTCTCCATACGGCATTCAGTGTCTCTATGGGTCCTCTTTGCCCACCTTCAATTGTCCTCCCATTTTTGCCATATCTTGGCTGCTTTCTCCGGGCACCCTCTTGTGGTATACACTCTCGTTTCCATTGGCACACACATATCTACGTCCGTTTCCCATTTCTCGTACTGTGGCGATATAGCTGAGCCCCACAATTGGGCTATATTTCTTTTTGCAAGGCCTGTGGCTGTTGCGAACATGAGTTTTTCGTATCTTGATAGCTCTATATCTGCGTCTATTCCTAGTATCAGAAGTTTGGGGTCCCTTGGTATCTCACGGCCAATCACTGTTGAAAGTCTATCGCAGCATCTTTGCCAGAAGCTTTCTATCTGCGGACATTCCCATAGAACATGGAAGAAAGTTCCCCTCAGTTGATGACATCGGAGACAGTTGGGGTCCGTCGCTCTCCCCCATTGGTGCAAGGCCTCTCTGGGATAGTGAACCCTATGTAGAATCTTTAACTGGATCAGCCTGATTCTGGCCGAAATTGCTGATTCTCGAGGGTACATGAGGGCCACAGTCCAGTCTTCCGTTGGTATTGGGCCCACGTCTCTTTCCCATTTCTCTTTGAGTTCTGTGAGCTCCTTTGTGGCAAACAAGTTGATGGCATTGTAGATTGTAGAGGTTGTTTTGTGTGCAATCCGCTCCATCACTATGTTCCTTTCAATCGGGGTGCACTCTGGTATATTGGGCAGGTCTATTTCGCTTGCCGTGAGCTCATGTCTTATTTGTCGATAGTGGTAGTGTTCTGTGATGGGAAGGTCGTATTCATCTCTCAGGTCTTGAAAGGTCTTAATTTCTCCGTCCCTTACCATGTCTTCCAATGTTAATATCCCGCCTCTTCCCAGGCTGCCCATATGGGGATTTCTTTAAGTTCCGGGAGATGTTTATTACACCACAGGGGTTGTTTCATTGTGACCTTCCCCTCCCATCCCAGGTGCCTATGTGCGTCTATCCAAATATGCGTTCTCTGAGCTGTCATCGTGGGTGTGCTTCCTCGCCTTTTCTTTTGATAGAGGCTCTCTATCGGGGTAATCCTGAGCTCCATCTGGGTATCTGCTCTGTTGTGTGGTAGCATTGGGTCGTTATGCAGGATATCGTTGACTACTGACATTTGGGCTGCCCAGTAGTACGTTTGTAGGTGTGGCCACCTCCCCATAGCAACTTCCTAAGTATTTCATCTACTTTGCATTATTCTATTTTAGGTATATATAGTGGTGCATTCTGTAGGATGTATAGAAAGCGGGGGAGGGCCAGCATTTTGAACAAGGCAGCTCTCCCCAGGAGGGTGAGCGGAAGGGCCATCCAGTGCCTCACATCATTTACGAACCTGTCTCTTACTGGGTGTAGGTTCTTCTCTATATATTGGGTCAAGTCTGTCGTGATTTGTATCCCCACGTATCGGAACTGCCCACTCTCGATTTTGAATGGGTAATTATCTAGGGTCACTGCATCAAGCCCTTTGATCGGAAACAGCAGGGATTTGTCATAGTTCACTCTTAGTCCGCTAAAATCCCCATAGGCATTTAATATGTTCACAACAATGGGGCAGGAGGTTGCTGGGTCACTTAAGTAGACTAGGAGATCTTCTGCGTATAGGGACACCTTGTCCTCCCAGTTCTGTGCCCACTGGAATCCTTTCCAATCCAGGGACTCTCTCAGCATTATTGCTAGTGGTTCAATTGCTAAGGCGAATAGCATCGCAGAGAGGGGGCATCCCTGTCTGGTGCCCTTCCCAAGTGCTATAGTACGTGAGGACCAGCCATTGACTCTGATTTCTGCCATCGGGGCATTGTAGAGAAGTTTGACCCAGCTTGTAAATTGAGCTCCAATTCCCATTCTACCCATGATAAGCCACAAGGCCTCCTTCCAGTGTACCGAGTCAAAGGCCTTCTCAAAGTCAATGGTGAGAAGTGCCAGTGGGTCCTGCAGAGTGGGTGCCCTCTCAATGGCGGATTGAAGTCTATGAATATTCATTTGCGTGGATCTTTGGGGCATGAAGCCGCATTGGTCCGTGTGGACCAGGGAGGGTATCACTGTATGCAGCCTATTGGCCAATATTTTTGCCAGTATTTTGGCTTCAGTGTTTGAGAGAGATTGGACGGACGGTATGAACTGCATGTATCTTGAGGTTTACCTTCCTTGTGTATCACCACGATATTGGCTTTCCTTAGGTCCAGTGGGAGGATGCCTTTCTCCTTTGCATGTAAGAACATTTTAAGCATGTGTGACGCCACTTCTCCGGTGCCAATCCTCTTCCATGTTTCCACTGGAAAGCCATTAGGCCCCGGGGTTTTCCCATTTTGGAGCTGGGAGATGGCTGTCGTCAATTCCTCCTCTGTTATTTCGGCTTCGAGATTCAATGTCTGTGTTTCGTTTAGTGCTGGAATGGTTAGTGTCTCTAATATGCCAGGGTCCATCAGGGTCGTTGGTGGGGCATATGGTCTTTCATAATAGGTTGCAAAGGCTTCTGCAATGTCCGCATCCGTTGAGACCCAGTCAGTGTTTGTGGTGCTTATCCGGCGTACCTGAAGGTGACACTCCTCTCTCTTTTCCAGCCATGCCAGCATCTTACTGGCTTTGTCGCCTGTTTCGTATATCCTGGCCCGCATAGTTCTGTGCGCCTGTTTCGCACATGTCAGGGCAACGTTATATAGCTTCTTTTGCGCCACTTGTAATGAGGTGTTGTCCTCACCCGCTACTGAGCTTATGAACTTCTCCTCGGCCCGTCTCACCTCGTCCTCTGCTTCCTCCACGTCTCGCTGATGCGCTTTCTTGTGTGCTGCGGTCCAACTCAGAATTTCACCTCTTAGAGTTGCTTTATATGCTTCCCATACTATTTCCGCATCATCCACAGAGCCCTGGTTTAGTTCAAAGTATGTTGCAGTTGCTTCTTGGATTTTCTCTGTTAATTCCGGAAATCCTAGGTAGTATGCGTTCAGCCGCCACTTCGGTGGAGGTTGGGGTCTTTCTGTCTCGAGCAGCATCGTGAGCGGGGAGTGGTCCGATATCCCCCGGGGCTGGAGGGTTGCTTCAGTCACTTTGCGTATGTCTTCGCCGGGGAGAAAGAAGTAGTCTAGCTTGGACATCGACCTGTGTGCACCCGAGTGAAAGGAGAGTTGCTTCTCCCCTGGATGGAGATCTCTCCATGAGTCCTTCAGGCCCAGTGCTGATGTAAAACTTGCGAGTTTAGTTGGTAGTGTCGGATTTCTTCCTCTTTGATGTGTGCAATCCTCAACAATGTTCATCACGTCATTAAAGTCTCCGCCCATCACCAGTGTATCCGTCGGATTGTTTCCTAATATTGGTGTGATCTCCTCGAGTAGGGCCGTCATCAGTGCTGGGGGTGAGTAGAACGCCAATGCAGCTATGGTTTGGTTCCACAGCGTGCCTTTCATGAAGACGAATCTGCCTCCAGGGTCCTGGATCACCTTTGCCACGTCAATCGGGGTTCTTTTGTTTATCAATATTAGTACTCCCCTCAAATCCATGGAAAATCCCGCATGGAATGCTGTTTTGTACTTGGTTCTCCTGAAGAATTTGCAGTTCGTGCCCACCAGGTGTGTTTCAGTAAGCATCACTATATCTGGGTCGTGCCGATTTATATATTGTATTACTAGCCTTCTTTTTATACTGTTTCCCAGGCCATTCACATTCCATGTCATGAAGGCGAGCTTCTTTACCCTATTTGCAGTTGTGGTCATTATATCCTGAGTTCCTTACTATATGCGGATGGTTGTCCCTTGCGATCTTCATGTATGCCGCTTTCGATGTAGCCCTGATGGGCCAGGTGTCAATTGTATACCTGTGTAACTCCCGGCTCCCCCTCCCCATACTCCGTCCCCAACTGAAGCATCTGTCGCCCAATGAACAAAACATTTGTCTACTCTAACTAATTTTATGTGCTTAAGTCTCTTTGGTATTGAAGATACCTCAGTGTGCACTTGCCACTGCGGGGGGGTTAGTGTGTCGTACTGGTCTATGGGCCGCCAGTACTTAGTTTCCGGTCGCTGTTTATGTCAAGTAAATTCCGTTAGTGTTATGCTATATGTTCTTCCATCTTTCATACATTCATGCACTTAATAATTTTCTCTCTGGGGTCACGCTTCCATTTCCTGGTGGGGTGGTCCATCTGGTGGTTCATTTGGGCGTGGCCTATTCCTTCTTGTTTCTTGTCATTTGCGTGGGTTCCATTCTCCCTTTAAGTTTCTCTCGGCCCAAGTCCATGCCTCTTTGGGATCAGTGAAGTGTATTGTGGTGCCTTTATGATATATCTTCAACTGCGCAGGGAACAGGAGGCCATATTTCATGTTCAGTGTCTGTAAACGCTTTTTGAGAGGGTCAAAGGACTGTCATCTTCTGCACCTCTCTTGTGAAATCTGGAAAGAAGCCAATCCTAGAGCCGTGATATGTTATCTCCCCTTTCGTCCTGGCCATTTGCAATATTGTGTCTCGATCTCTGTAGTTGAGGATCTTCGCTACCACAGTTCTCAGTTGTTTCCCAGGTATCGGTGTGCCCGTTGGGACTCAATGCGCCCTTTCTATTGAGAACAGTGTTGACAGGGTCTTGGGAGCAAACAGTTCAGTGAGCCATTGTTCGAGGAAGAGTTCCATGCTCTCTCCTTCAGTCTTTTCGGGCAGCCCAAGAATACGGATGTTGTTTCTTCTTGACCTGCCCTCTCCCTTCTCCACCCTGCTCTCCAATACCTTAATACGTTCTAGCACTCTATTCATTTGCTGGCCCATGCTTCTCAGCTCATCCTCCGCAACAGATATACGGGTTTCAGCCTCACCGGTGCGTGATGAGAGTTTCTGGAGATCGTGTCTCAAGAGGGAGACGTCTGTGGAGATGCCATCCATTTTGACTTCCATTGCGGTTCGTGAATTGGCAATAGCGTTCATTACGTCTCTTAGGGATATGGCTTGCTCAGGATTTTGTGCGTTTTCAGGTCTACCTGATTACGTTGGCGGAGGCAGGGTAGTGGTTGTGAATTGCTCCATAGTGCTTTGCTTGACCACCTTTTTGGTTATCGTTTTATCCTTGCCCATTGCAGCAGCAAGTGCCTGCCGGCGTGTTATTGTATAGTATGGGGGCCTCAGTGTTTTGATAATGCTGGTCCTTTCGATGCCCCTTGTATTTGTTCAGAGACTGCCGTTCCAGGCGCGCCGCTCACTGTGTGACTCCTTAACCTTTATATGGACCCCTCTGCCTGTAGCATTCTGTTGCTTTGCGTGCTGCACCACCTATGGATACTCCGGCTAATGGGGTGGTTTTAAACTTCCTACTTCCCCTGTTTTTCAGCCAGAAGCACTCTATGGGGCTGTTTCAACTGGTCAGTCTTAGGTTTCTTTTTGTTTTATTGGTAGTCCGCTTTGGGATACTGCCCGTTTCCTGTACTGCAGGATCCACCCTCGTGCCCGCTTCCTCGTTTCAGCAGTCTATTTCAGGGTATTTTGGACCCACACGTTGGGCACACGCAGGCGACCCGGGGGGGGGGAGGGCGCAACACAGTGTACTTGATACAATGTCCTGCCCCCACCCTCCCCTCTCCTTACCGGCTTGACTTGCTGGCTGTCAGCGGGCGCTCAACGCCATACGGAGCGCCCGCGAATGTCTGTTTTGATCAGGAGGCAGTGATGGTGTGGCACGGTTTGTCCGCGTTCGAAGCCGCAATCTTCCGGGTTCGTTCCGCCTCCGGTCGTCGCCGAGCGGGGAGGTCAGGGCCCACCCGCTCAGATTCTTGACTGGGCTTGCTGGGTGTCAGCGGACGCTCAATGTTACCCGGAGCGCCCGCGAGTGTCCCTTTCTATCAGAAGGGAGTGATGGTGTGGAGCCGCAATCACCCCGATCTATCAGAAAGGGAGTGATGGTGTGGAGCCGCAATCACCCTGATTCGCTCCGCCTCGTGTCGTCCGCTCAGTCGCCGAGCGGAGAAGTCAGGGATCACCCGCTCGGATCCTTCGCAGGCTCCGCCGTTCGTCCGCCGCCTCGTCCGTCGCAGCTGCGTCCTGCCCGCAGCGGTAATGATGCGAGCAGCCGCCAGAGGTCAGAGGCCCGTACGCCCCCGTGCCGCTGGGCCCCCAGGGCTGCTTTGACACAACGTGCCATCCGCTCTTGAATATGTCAGACCGCTGCGGCCTCTCCTCTCTCATGGCGCGTAGCGGCCATCTTGGATTCTCAACAGCGCCGGTTCCAATACTTTCCTCAATGGATTTCTCAGGGTCTGGTTGATATACAGCTTTGCAAATTCAGCAAGTTGTGGCGGCGGATGACCGCTCTTTTGATGCGTCTGTTTGGCTTCATTTCAGCAGCAAACCGCAGGATTATGAAGGATGTTGCTGGCGGCCCAGGAGCTCACAGAGATCACGTCTCCATGTTGAGCCCGCTGGCCACGCCCCCTTCCAGGTAGTCCTTTGTTAGATGAGTTGCATAGCAACATGTATCCCTTCTCAAAACTCCCCTAGTTTTGGGAAACTCCACCAAATGTGGAACCAATCCCCTCTCTCTCCACACCCCTTCCAACATCTTTCTGTGGAATGTGCATATATACTGTGTAGTTTTGCAGGTGTATAAAGTCAACACCTCATTACTTTGTACAACATTTCCCTTATGTGAATCGCTTGTGTGAGTTTAGGATGCTCCTCCATAGTTCTTCCCATTGGCCCCTAAGGGTACTTTGGTTCGGGTCCTGCTGCCATTTGGTCGTGTAGGACCAGTCCCCCTTTGATTTGCCTTAGAGGAACACTTTGTAGTGGGCCGATATCGGTCCCCTTGAACTCGAATGTGATGTCAAAAACATCTCGAAGGGATTAAGCTTTCTAAGTGCTGATTGTTTAATGACAGGGCTGAGAGCCCAGTGTCTCAACTGATAATATCTCAGTCGTTCTTTCTTGTATATGTGCAACACAAAAAAGGTACAAAAAAGGTAGCAGGTGCCCCTCTCTCGAAAGAACACGGCGTGATAACCTGTTCAGTGGTTATTAACCACTTTGAGAGATCGCAGCCATCTGCTTTTTGCTCACTGTACTTTTCACAGATGGGAAATATCCATTTGCATATCAGTCTTTGTCCCGCCCATATGGGCAGTCCAGCACTGAAATGCTATGGCAATTCCTTTCTGAACAAGAGTACCAACAGCAACCCCATACACGTGTTTCAGCCTTGTTGGGCCTCATCAGTGAGGTGAAGCTGTGCCTCTCTGAGCACAGTGAGCAGGGAGTCCACGTCTGGTTGCCCCCAGGTAACTTAGGGTGACCAACCCCAGGTTCCTTCCAAAAATACAAAAAAGGTTAGCAGGCGCCCCTCTCTCGAAAGAACACGCCATGATAACCTGTTCAGTGGTTATTAACCACTTTGAGAGTTTGTAGCCATCTGCTTTTTGCTCACTGTACTTTTTACAGATGGGAAATATCTATTTGCATATCAGTCTTTGTCACGCCCACGTGGGCAGTCCAGCATTGAAATGCTATGGCAATTGCTTTCTGAACAAGAGTACCAACAGCAACCCCATACACGTGTTTCAGCCTCACGTGTATATGTGAAACGCCTGCTGACAGTTTTTAAAAAAAAACATTTTTTATTATTTTATAACAACACACCAAACATTACAATAATTAGGACTTCCGTATCCTTGTCTAACGAGGTAACATTACAAGCTATATTCTTCAGTCTCGCTCCCCCCAACTTGAGCCATAAAGTCCATATCATCAGCCTGTACGTCCTGAGGCGGGTCGATTATTCTCCTCTCATCCGTATCATCCTCACTGTGATCGGGCTGGGGGGGGCCTCCATGGTGGCCACCAATTGCCTCCATTCGATTAGGGGTCCTACCTCCTCCTCACCTCCCCTGCTGACCGCTTCGAACCAAACAGCCGTTTCAGCCTCGGCCCATTTCAAGAGGTCAGCCCACCACAACTCCATCCTGGGCCTATGAGCTGCCTTCCAGCACATTGCAATCCTCCTTTTGGCCGGGATGTATGCCAAATCCTTCATCTTGCTAATGTGCCTCAGATGATGTGCCCTAGGGAAACCTCCTAGCATGCATGCCCAGGCCGACTCCACCTCTAGCTTAATACCTTTTTCAGCCAGGCGTATTTTCAGTTCAGTCCAAAATCTACCCACCTCTGGACAAGCCCAGAACATGTGTAACATCCCGGGTTCCTCCTCTTTGCACCTGGGGCATCTCTGGATCATCTGGCCCCCAAACCTAGCAATCTTACTGGGGGTCAGATATGCCCTATGTGTGGCATATAATTGGATCTGTTGGAGCCTCACGTTTCGGGACACTTTCTTATGATATCTCTGGGCTCTATCCCATAACCCATCCGTCAGAGGCTCTCCCACCTCCTCTTCCCAGACCTGTCTCAATAGGGACAATTACTTCCCCACCTTGGACCCCAGTAGATGCGGGATATCTCGTGCCCACCCTCCGAGACGTCATATATCATCTCCATAGTGGCATCAGGTTGTTCCGTGAGCACCACCGCCGGCCATTTTTCCGGGACCCGATTAACAATTCTGGAGTGGGTTATCTGTTGCCCCTTATGCACCCTTGTATTCTCCATCAGTTTCTGGAATTCTAACGCTACTCCATCCTGCCATATGTCTCCCAAAGTGGCCAAGCCCATGGGTTCCCAGTATCTACGGACCCCTTGTATCAATTGGGGGTCCTCTGGAAAACGGAGCCGGGTATCCTACCAACCGCCATGCTCTATGCCACACCTCCCAGCCAAGCACCAACAGCCGCGCCATCTCCAGCACCCTAAGCCTAGGCAGCCACACCACCTCTCTAAGGAAATAGGGAGCCGGTTCCATGCACAACAGCCTAGTTTCCGAAGTTTCTTCCTCAGACATCCATCTGGCCACGTATTGCAATTGTCCCGCTAGATAATATAACTCAAGGCTCGGGAGGTTTATTCCCCCCCTGTCACACGAATTCTGCAGTTTCCAAAGAGCCACCCTGTTCCTGGAGTTATGCCATATGAAGCCCCTGCACAAGCTGTTGAGACTAGCGAAGAAACGCCTGGGGATCACATGCAGGATGTTTACGAAAAAGTGTAACAGTCTGGGCAGGGCTACCATCTTGATTAGAGCTGCTCTCCCCATCATGGCCAGGGGCAGTCTGGACCAAAAAACCATGCTATTCTTGATACTTTCCACTGCCTTCACCGTGTTGTGTTTGTTCTTCTCCCGTTGTGTGGTATATGTCAATTCCAAGATATCTGAACAACTTGGTTTGCCAGGGTATTGGCAATACCAGCAAATCCCCTGGCGGGACAAATCTATATCTTCCTAAGGGAAACATGCTAGATTTCTTGGGGTTTATTGCTATGCCGGAGAGGGTGGCATATCGTTCCATCACCTCTAGGATGTATTGTGTATTCTCTTCTGGGAAACGCAGGTACAAGAGTATATCGTCAGCGTATAATGAAATGAGATGTGGACCACCTGCGGTGCGTATCCCAATTTATCCATATTGTTGTCTGAGACAGACAGCCAGTGGCTCTAACGCTAATATGTACAACATGGGTGACTAGGGTCATCCCTGTCTGGTGCCCCTGCTAAGTTGCCATTTGTCTGAGATCGTGGCACCAGTTTTAACCCTGGCAAATGGGGAACTGTATACCATTTTAACCCACCTAAGATACCCTGGACCCATTCCAAAGGCTTCTAGAGTCGCCAACAGCCAGGGCCATCTTACTGTGTCGAAAGCCTTGACCGCGTCAAGCGAGGCGATCGCCAGCTCACCTGGGTCTTCCTCCGTCTGATCGATAATGTGATGCAGTCTCCTATGGTTATCAGTTATTTTCCTACCAGGGACATAGCCTGTTTGGTCATGGTGTATCCGTTTGCTAATGACACGCTTAAGCCTGTTTGCCAGCACTGCCGTAAGGATTTTACTGTCTTGGTTAAGCATCGACAGGGGTCTGTATGACCCACAGTCTGTGCTCGGCTTGCCCGGCCTTAAGAGCGGAATAATCACCGCCTCACGTAAGGACTCTGGCAACCTGCCTTGCTCATTCGACTCATTAAACATAGCCAGCAACGGGGGTAGCAGCTCCTGTTTGTAGGTTTTGTAGAATTTGCTCGGGAGCCCGTCTGACCCTGGAGCCTTGCAAGTGGGCAGGTGTCGAATCACTAACTCAAGCTCTTCTATCGTGATTGGGGCATCCAGGTCTGCCCGTTCTAAGTCGTCTAACGTGGGTAGGTCCATGTCTTCTATTGTGTCCCGGATTTCTTGGTCCCCAAATCGGCCTGGGTCCTCATAGAGCCATTTGTAGTATCTAAGGAACTCGTCATTCACTCCCTCCTGGGTGTCCAGGATTTGACCTCCCTCCCCTCTGATTTCCCTGATCGCGGGCCTTGGTGCCTCGCTCTTATATAGCCAGGCCAGCAACCTTCCAGGTTTGTCCTCCCCCGCATGCTGCTTCTCCACGTATTTCTTATGGCTTAATTTACATAACCTGTCGCAGTGTTCACAACTAGCTTGTTGAAGCTGTCTCATCCTGACCCCGTCCTCCTCAGAGGTGCCTCCCCTATGCATAATGTCTTCCAACTCTTCCTCCATTCCCCGCAGCTGTCGTTCTGTACCGCCCTGGAGCCCTCTGGATTTTGACATAGCCACCCCCCGCACCACCACTTTGAATGCCTCCCACACTGTACCCATTGATCTAACACTACAAGTGTTAATCTCAAAGTACTCTGTGATCTCTTCACTTAAATCCTCCTGGAATCCCGAATCCTGCAGAGCCTCAACTCAGAGCTTCCACGTTGGAATCTGCATCCTAAGGGGTTGGTGTTGCCACTCCAGGACCTGAGGGGAGTGGTCTGAGAGCACTCTGGCCTTATATTCCGCACCTATCATCCCGCTTACCAGATCGGCAGCGACGAACACGTGGTCCAGTCTCGTGCGCAAATCATGTGGTGCCGCATAGTGCGAGTATTGCCTATCTGCTGGGTGCAATTGCCTCCAGACATCCACAAGATCGAAGTCTCTCAGGAGGGCCATTAGCACCTTGGCAGCTGGGGTGGGCTTGTCTAGCTTATTGTCTGATCTGTCCAGCTTAGGATTCAGTACACAGTTAAAGTCTCCTCCCGATAGGATCCCGCCACTCAGTAGGGGGCTGATTTTACCATACAAGGTCCGAAAGTAGGCCACTGTGTCCTGATTGGGGGCATATAAGTTTACAATACCCACTTTCTGGTTTTCCAGCATCCCCCTCACAACGCTCAGTCTGCCTTCTGGGTCTCCCGTGGACTGAAGCAATTGGAATGGCACGTGGGATGCTAGCCAGGTGATAACTCCTCTTGCGTAAACCGAATATGTGGCACCGGCTATGCTCCCCCTCCACTTTCTCTTAACCACCTCCAGTTTCTCCCTGGTGAGGTGGGTCTCCTGCAATAATGCTATGTCCACCCTCATCCTTTTCAAATACATCATAACTTTATTGCGCTTCAGATAACTATTGAGGCCCCTAACGTTCCAGGTAACCACTCTAAGGCACCCCGGCGCCATGTAAATAATATCCTGCCCTCCCTCTGCACCCTCCCTCCCGCCTGTTCAGATTCCCATATTGGCTCATTTCCCACTCGCCCACAACAAACTTCCCCTTCCCCCTTTTCCCAACAACAAACCCCAACACACCTCCCTTTCCCTCCCCCTACCCCCACCAACCCCAACCAATGCCCATCTCCATCCCTGGATCTCAGGCGACCCCGCTTTTGGTTCTGCCTCGGTGTGCTGAGGACAGAAGCCCGGCAGGGTGTCACCGGACTACCGGTAACCTAACTAAGCTACTCTAAATGGGGGTATGAGGACTAGCTCTGCGAATCTACCTAACTAGATAAAAGTCTGTGCTCACGGATCATGTCTCATTCCAGCCTAATCATGCCAGCCCATAAGCTACATCAATTATAATAATCAAGTCCCATGGTCTTAGGCCGCAACACCCTCTTGTGCCCCCTCGATAGATTACTTATCTCTTCCTTCTCCTATCGGAAGCCCGACTCCTGGGGGCAGATTTGCATGTCAAGCCACCTCATAGCTTCTTCCGGGGTTTCGAAAAACAAGGTTCTGTCTTTGTGAAACACCTTCAGCTTAGCTGGGTAGAGCAGCATGTACATGTAGCCTGCTTCACACAATCTTCTTTTGACAGTCCCAAAGTTCATGCGGCTATGCTGTACCATCGGGTTTTAATCCGGGTATGAGGTTATATTTGCTGTCCCTCTCTGTATTGTTCCGCCCTTACGGAAGTGTTCAAGGATTCTTTCTCGGTGCCGATAGTTGAGGCTCTTAGCGATCACCGGCCTAGGGGGGTTGCCTGGCGGCGGCCTCCTCATAAGAGCCCTATGCGCCCTTTCCACCGTTAACCCCTGGGACAAGACTCCTCCGGTTATCTCTTGCAGCAGCATAGATTCAACAAACTCTGTAGGGTTGGATCCCTCGGCTCCGTCCGGCAGACCAGCAATACGGATGTTATTCCTTCGGGAACGTCCCTCTGCCTCCTCCGCCCTGCATTTTAGATTAACCACGTGTTGCACTAGGGTGTGAAGGTCTGCTTTATGTGTTGCACTGTCCGCTGTGTTCAGGCCCACCTCCTTTTCCAGGTTCTCTGCTTTCTGCCAGCGACCTGACATCTTGTTGGAGAAGGTTCACTTCCTCCTGCACTGCCCCTACTTTCAGCTCCAATGCTGCTTTCAATTCAGTCATAGCCAGACCAAGTTTGGTCTCCCAGGCTACTTTCAGATCTGCAATAGCTGCCAGGACCTCCTGGTTGGTGGCCATGGTGACTGCGCTCCCGGCGGGGATTTTCTCCTTGCTCTTGGTTCCTTCAGGGCCCGGCGGTGTCCTGGCGTACTCTTCCAGCGTGGGCTGCTTACACTTCATTCTTAGGGATTTGCTGGACATGGCGTTGTGCCAAGGAACTGTGGGCAAACCTCTCCTCTCACCAGTCCCAGCAAGATGAAACTGCTGTTGGCGCTGGGGCCCGGGCGAGCCGCGCAAGGGGTGTCTGGGAGCCAATGATTAGCTACCGGAGTGGATTGTGCCCTCTCACATAACAATGTAGCTTCACTCCGATCTTACTAGCGCGCGCTCGCACCGTGGGCCATTCGGACCAGACTCCGTTTGTTACATTGGCTGCGGGCTCAAGCCAGTCCACCAGCTCATCCCTTGTAATTCTCATGTGTTCCTCTCATTACACACGCTCCCCTGATTAAAGTACGTTGGCCATCTGCTGTTTGAGGTTCTTGGTCTCGAGAGTCAGTCCATGCCTATAGTCCCTGCAGCATCCTTCTTCATTCTGGGCCTACCGCCTTCTGGACACATCAGCTGGCCAATGTGTTTTCACCTCTACCATGAAGTGGGGGAGTGTATAATTTATTGTAGTGCCGCCAGAGTAGCTTGAGTGAGGGGGCGCCAGCAGTTCAGTCTCATCAGGCCACCTCACTGACCCGCCAGAGACCGTCTGCAGAAGCCTGCCGGTCCTCTCTCTCCCTCCGTCTTCTCCGTTATAGCCGTGTTAGGATGTCAGCAGTATTTTCTGTATATGGTTCAGTACAGTTACGTTCTTCATAGATGATATGAGGGGGGAGATGTTATAATGTGGAATGTTGTTTTGGTTCCTTTCAGAAGCATTCTGCTTGTATGGTTCTGGAACCTGATCTGATGACCGCTACAGCTTGTGCCTCCGTGCCACCTCCGTGCCACCACCGAACACCCAAATCAACGGGCTGGGAGGCTTGTGTGCGGGTGCAGCGATTCCAACGCTGCAGTCCCCGGCTTCCGGCGCTTGCACAGGACCGGAGTCCGCCGCTCGCCCTCACCAGCCCCAGGAGGTATGGGGTACGTATTCGGATCGGGCCCTGAGGTCCGCTTTGCATGCTCCAGACCAGGCGCGGTCCTAGCGCAGGCTGCCCGTCCGCCTCGGGCGGTCTCCGGAACCCGTTCTTAGCAGTTGGGGCCAAAGGGAACAAATGTGCGCGTCGATGACACACCAAAAGGTGTATGTTCGCCTCACTAGCCTGCCCCACGGCCATTCACACAAGGGGTGCCTCCGCTGGTCTGCATGTTTCTCCTTCTTTGTCTGGAGCAACCGCCATTTTGGTTCCTCAAATCTTCGTCCCCTGGGACTTCGCTCGCCCCTATCTGGCGTTCCTTAGATTATATGGGTTCCAGCTTGTCAACAATTGCTCCGCATATATTCATAGGCGGCTGCCTATGTTTCTGTCTTCAAAAGGCTAGTGCAACTGCACTTTTTCTCCAGATGAGTTCAGGATCTCCAGAAGCTCCTCCAAGAGCATGTCTGCTCACATGGCCTTCAAGCCACGCCCCCCGAAACGCCTGCTGACAGTTGTTGAAAGATATGATTTCCCCCCTTCAAACTGGCTGCGTATCCTAACACACCCCAACGCTCTCCAAGTTGAGAACCTCCCCTTTCCACACTGAGGGAAAATTGGGGATTCACGAATATTGTAGTGAAAGGTAATGGAGAAGATGTAGTCTCATAACACACATTAGGGGACCAATAGTGGGTGTTATACCCAAACGTTATCGGACATGAGACGACAGGTCAGTGGTTATATTTCTTTTTTTTGTTTACAAGACTTGAAGCTGCAGAGGATTTAGTGCCATACTTATTAATCGGGGAATCCCAGCCCTCTCCAACTAGCTTTGTGACTTGGCTTTCATACATGTTCTTTAGGTGATTGGTTTTTGAAAGCCATAATATGTTGCTTAACGGCTGGGCTGTCACTGCTCCGCCCAACTCGGTCCAGATTTTCCAATCTCTCCCACCAAATCATACTTTTATAAGCCTAACCTGAGCTGCTTCATCGTAAGCCTTAAAGTCTGGGAAGGCCAACCCTCCTCTCAGTCTTTTCCCCTTCCCTACAAAATGAAATGCTAGCTTTTGCAGGGTTTCAAACAATTGGGAGGGTACCCAGACCAGTAGGGCTTGGAATAAGAATATCACCCTGGGCAGTATAACCATCTTGATCACTGCTAGTCTGACTAGTGTGCGGTGTAGGAGACTGACACACCAGTGGCATGTTTTTCGCTATAGTTTTTTATTTAGTCAAAATAAAAGAGAAAACCCTAGCTGTCCCTATTTCTAAGAACGATTTCCCTGCCTGAACCAAATACTAAACACTCTGTCAGGATGTCCGTCAAAACAAGTAGTCCTCTGTCATGTGTCAAAAACTATTTCCTGCCCTTACACTCTAAATCTAACAGTAAAGTAGTGATCTTCTTGGTCCAGAAGAATGGCTCCCCTCTTCTGGATGATAAACCAAAGTTCACTTTCGGGTGATCAAAAAGGAAAGGTTCTTCAAAAAAGTCAAAACCAAAAATCTCAAAAGTCTTCTTGGCTTGGTACTTCACCAACGCACATGAAAAAAGAAAGTCTCTCCTCTCCCCCTAATCTATCTCAGGTTTCTCAATACTTTTCACAGCGCCAGGATAAACAACTTATTTCTCTGACCTTTACCTTGCAGTTCACAATGTCGGGGGGACAACTCACTTCCCCTGGTCGTTCTTGGGCATCTCACAATTCCAAGGAAATGACTCCTTTCCCTTGGCTTTACACACAATGTTCACAAACACCAGGATGGGACGATTCCCTTCCCTTCCTTCTCATGCTCTTCGCAATGCCAAGAGAATGAAGGACTCTCTTCTCTTTGCTTCTTTCACAATGTTCATCAACACCAGGGGGAATGACTCCCTTCGCCTGCCCTTTCTCGGGTTGTATTTGTGTCAAGCCTGACCAACAGACTTTTGGGCAGACCTGGTGTACTCCCCTACCAGGCACTGCCACGAGGAAGATGCACCTTGGAGGAAGTCTCTTTCCCTTTTTCGGGCTTCCCCCATACCTTGTTTACTGTCCTGCCAGGTATAGGCCATTTCCCACTTCTTCCTCTTTCTTCTTTCCCAGAACACTTAGTAGCTTCTTGATTTTCACAATTTTTATTCGGGTCCCAGACCCTGGTTTCTTGTCTACACAGACCTAATATGCTCTCCTGCCAGTACTGTGGTTAGCTTCTTGATTTGTATTATTTCTATTCAGGTCCCGACCCTGGTTTCTCTTCTCAATGGACTTGAGATATTCTTCTGCCAAGTACTGTGACGAGGGAGCAGATATTTCGGTTCATTATACCTGTACCGCGTTGTCAAGCCCCATTGTTAGCTTGCCCTGGCCGGTGCCTGAGCATTGCCCGTTTCCTTCAGTGTTTGTCGGGTGCTGTGCCAGTTGTTGCTGGAGTCCTCTTCCTCTCTTCCTTCGTTGCGTGGCGTCTATGCTTCCCGTTGCCTGTCCTTGCCGGTTCTCAAGCTTCATTCGTTCTAGATGTGTCAGCATCACTATTGCTCACCATGCTGTCATCCCGCAGTTTCCCTTTCTCTGCCAGACTTCGGCAGCGCCTTTGGAGAAAGGAGTCCTGGTAGGTATTCCTGCAATACCGGGAGTGGATAGCTCTCCCTCAGCCTCGCCAGCTTCTCATTTGCACTTCCCGGGTTTCTCTGTATCTCGCACTGATTGGCTGCTGCTCCTTCTCTCTCTTCCATTGTCCTACATTAGTTTGTATATACTTACAATGTCTATATAGACTGGGAGGCTCACTTTGGTTGCACACAGCGCTCTTCATAACTCTGCACATCTTCTTCCCAGTATGGTTATGGGTTTGCTGGACTTTTCTTCGTCACAGTTTTCCAGCATACTTCAGTCAAGTAATCCTGACTCTTCCGTGTCTCAGTGGTCCTCACAGGGGTTGGATTATCTACTTGACACACGTATATGGAAGCATGTGGACTAGTATATTGTTTCCAGGGAATGAGAATGAGGGTGCTTGGGATGTATTATGCACATACTGCGTTCTCCCCGAGAAGTCATTCCTAGTCCCATGGTGAGCGAGGGCCCGCCTCCATGAGTTCTGCTAGCTGAGTACCATTGGGGGACTATCTGGTAGCAGCCTCCCCTCCCTGGCTTCATGGGAAGGGGCTCCCCCTAGGGGAGAAGGGACGACATCTGAGGATTCGTCACACTAGCCATGAGATTAAAAGTGGGGACCATTTGGAGAGATCTTCTTTTATTGTCCGTATGAGGGCTGGAAAGACATCATCATATAGGCCCTAATCGTTTTGGTTAGCATCACCCCCAGGTACCTAATACGACTAGATGCTAATGAAACAGTGAGTAGTTTGGGCACTCCTCGACTTCTCACCCTATAACGTTAGATTAAAGAATTTGTGATTTTTCCAGATTTACTTTGAGTCAGATGACCTTCAAAAACACAGCTAATCCCCTCCGTACCGCTATCAGTGACTCATCTGGATTAGTTACCGTTAGTAACATGTCATCTGCAAAGGCCAAAACCAAATACTCCTTGCCACCAAATGGGATCCTCTGGATATCTTCTGATTGTTTGAGACATTGCAAAAAGGGTTTACGGTAGATTGCAAATAAGAGGGGACAGCAGACATCCCTGTTTAGTGCTCTTGTGGAGAGCGATCCCATCGGACAATTCCCCATTTATTTGTAACCTAATCGAAGGGGAGACATAATTTGCCTGTATCATTCATCGAAATTGGTCACCAGCCCCCATGGGTTTAAGAACGCTGAACAAGAACCACCACTCCACGCAATCAAATGCCTTCTCTGTGTCGAGCTATAGAAGGATTGCAGGAGTGTTCTGTTTCTCCACCTTTTCAATAAGGGGAGCAACTCTTCTCATGTTATCAAATGTTTAGCGTCCCTGTATAAAACTAGACGGTCCGATGGGATCAGCTCTGGTAGGAGAGAGTCCAGCCTGTTGGCTTGAATTTTTGTATACGTTTTAGCATCTACATTGATTAGAGCTATCTGGCAGTACGACCTGCATTTGGAGGGGTCTTTGTTTGGTTTTGGGATGAGGACTACCTTCCATCAAAGCTATTATTCGCTCAAAGGAACAAAGTTAATTAAATAGGGTGGATCATGTGGGTGCTAGTAAGTCCATTAACTTCCTATAAAAGATTGCCGTAATGCCGTTGGGTCCTGGAGCCTTTTTGAGGGGAAGCTGTTTTATGACCTCCCGAATGTCCACCTCAATGATTTTGCCCTCTAACCTTTCCCTGTCAGCATTATCAATCCGGAAATGAGAATTGTTTTAAGGTATTCTGATTAATCCGGACCCATATAATGCACCGTACAATTTGTCGAACACGTCTGCTGGTTCTTCAGTACGAGTAACTGTATGACCCTGCCCGTCAGACAGCATCCTGATTAACCTAATGCCTCTCTGCCTTCTGAGGGTCTTATCCAATAAACTGTCTGCCTTTTAGCTTTAAAGGCTTTCACATAATAGAGTTACTTAGTGTGTAAAAGTGCCCTTTTCATCTCTCCTAGCCCTAATCAACCCCAGCTGACCCGCTATACCTCTAGGTTTCTCAGGTTTGTCCTAGAAGGATTTCTCTCTAAGAGCTTCTGCTGTTCTTTCAATTCAGCCTCGCTGTCTTGTTCCAGTGCACTCATTTGTTTAATCCTTGGGCTTTCTTGGAAATCAGCTCCCCCCTTATAACCACTTTAAACACATCCCACTTACAGAGGTTTGCACAGTTAGGTGTCCTCTGTGAACGTTTCCGTTATACTTGTAACCTATTCGTCGTTCCTGAGGAGTTCGTTCGGGAAGCCCAAATTCCATGCCCTCCTCCTTGGTAACAATATGTCAAGTGAAAGTAAGCGTCCCCCAATAAGGCAGTAACCCCCCTTAATGAGAGGCAATAAAGGACACACCCCAGGAGGGAATGAGACCACGACCAAGTGCGGGTGAAGTTAAAAGGGTTTTATATAAATCAATATAGGGCATGCAAAGGACTCTGCAAACTCCGAGAGCGCTCTGACTGATAATAGCAAAGACAGTCATATTTATTACAAAAATATGTCATGCATGATGTAAGCTATAGGGGGCACATAGTCTTTGGGATTGCGTGGCACTGGCTAGGCTATATACAATGTTGGCGGTGCTGCTCCAGGATTGGTGAACGTCTGCGTGGTGCCAACGTGGGGTTGATGGGTCAGCTGGGCTCTTCGGGGTGGAGTTTACCAGGCCGGACGTGGTTTGTATTGATGATTGATGGCTGTACTAACACTTTGCCCTTGTGGCCACACACTCATATCCATTCATTATACTACACAGTTTCAGTTGTCCTGTAAATCCTACAATACATTAAACTAAGATCAACAGGGAGGCAGAGAAAACAGTATGCATCGCAAGTTTCAACAATACATCATTATAAAGATGCCTCTAATGAAAGGGCTTAGTCTCATGAGTCCAGGTGTCTTGTCAGGGGGCACAGGGTAAGCTGCTTTGTCATTCCATTCAGTTAGATGTAGTGAGAGATGGTTTTACAATATGTTGGTACAGAGGTGAAGAACTAGCTCCATGGCCCGTTAAACTTGCAGTGAACTGGAATACCATTGGTCAGTAAGGGCACATAACTGGTACCTCAAAGGCGGTGGGGTTTAGGACCAGGTAGCTCATAATTCACATGGCCAGGCCATGGCGACCTGTGACATGGGGGAGCTAAATATTTGTAGCGGGTCCAGCAGGAATGTGGGGAGGTGAGGCTGTGCTGCTCGAACACCAGCGAGCCCTGGCCGGCCTTGAGGGAGATGGCCTTTTAACTCTGAGTGATTTTCTGTTCTTGGGACTCCACACTATACCAGTGGAGGGGACGAATGTTAAAGCTGGGAGCAATAGAGGGATTACACGCTTCTCCTATTTACATATGCTTACATTATTATGTTCACAGCAATGGAGATTTTAACACCAACATGAACAGTACATATACTTGCAGTCCATAAGAACATTGACCGCCTAACAAACATGAGGTCGCATCAGGTTAGGTTATGTGCTTGAGAACAAGAAAAGCAAATGCGTTTGATCTAGCGTTTCGATTACAATAAAAACTAGCTCAGTGCCCTAGACGGCCTGCATACAGCACGATCTTGGGTTATCTCATCATATACATACATTTTACATATTGTTTCTTCGTTACCCTTTTTTACATTAGCAGCAAACGTTAGTTAGCACAAGGTGGATTTTCAACATTAGGTATCAGAGCACACAGTGTCTTGAGGCGGGCGTGGGTCATCTTACCTTAATAGCATTATACATTGTAGCCCTTTCCAACACAATTTTAGCAGCATGAATAAGACTATGACACTCAAAGGTTTAGCATGCATTGTCGATACTCCATTTGGGGGGGACTGGGCAGGGGTCGTGGACACCATATATCACAAATGTTCAGGGTTAGGTGCAGGGTCAGGGCATACTTGATTGGGATGGTTCTTGTTATTTTCCAGACTACGGCTACAAGTCCGGTGACTTCTAGGGCAATGATGTACTGCGGAAGGTAAGTGATACAGTGTTTGTTCTGTTACTTGTTCGCTTCTAGTTGCTGGTGGAAACGGGCCTTCAGCGGATCTGCCATGAGGTGGAGGATGGAGGAAGCGCAGGCCTTTCCGTGTGCGGCCAAGTGGGGACCAAGCTGCAACTCTGTACGCTGACTATTCTGCATGGGCCGGGGTTTTAGCACACTAAAAATGGTGTCTGGCGTCTTACAAAATGGTGTCTATCTTATACCAGGCTACTGGTCGTGCAGCCTCGCGTGTCAATCCGCAGCCGCCCTGCCTCCCGGGCCCAGGTGCATGGGGGGCTGCCGACAAGTCATGAGCTTCACGTAGGTGGACACTGTAGGGGAGGGGGGTCCTACAGACCTGTCCTCCCATACACAAGCTTCACCATAACAGCAGCGTGGTCCGAGAGTGCTTTTGTACCTATAACAGTTTCTCGTACCTTCCCTAGCAATGCCGCTGTGATCCAAACATAATCTTTTCTAGAATGCATCCCATGGGCGCTGGAGTAGAAAGTACAATTCTGCTCTTGTCCATGTGCTTCCCTCCAGACATCTGTGAGCGTCATCAGCTCCATAGCCTTCTACAAAGCCCTTGAAGCAGCTGAACTCCTGAGGTTCTCTCTGTACTCCTATCAAGGGAGGAAGACCAAACCAGGTTAAAGTCTCCCATCAAAAGGATCGCTAATCTCTCTAATAGGGTTAGGCGTCCTCGCACAAAAGCACCTTGACCCGCATTCAGTGAGTATATATAGCAATCTTTATTTTTACATGGTTTCTGAACAACCTTATACACACCTATCTAAAAACACAATATAGCAAAATAACAAAAGAAAAACAGCCTACATACAAACTAATAATAACATCCTAATAATCATATCAATCATATCGAAACCTATCCGATCAATGACATTAACAAATCTACACATGGCAATTGTTAATGACACGCTCTCGCTCCACATGAGACAAGACCAAAAAAGAGTCCTGGAGAAGGCATGTTTGAAGGACACAACCTGTGTAAAAAAAGGCCTTTTCCCTCAATTTGCCCAGCGACTGACAGTCTTTCGGCCAATGTTTAAGGGTTTCCACAGCATCTGCCTGTTTACAAAAACAACAGTTGGAACAGTTGCCAGAATTTCCCGTCCGTTTCTGGTTCTTTCCTTTGAATGGAACTGATTAAGCCTGAAATGTAAATAAACAATCCGTAGTTTATTACAAGACAAGGTTTTGAGATAAGATGCTAAGTGTTACCTTTTCTGAGGAAGCATTGCATACTCTGAAAAAGACGTAATCACCTCCACAGTGATCCTCCAATCCTGTCTAAAGAATTTCTGCTTCACTACCTGCGGGCGATTGATAAGATCCTCCTCGGAGGCTTCCATGGAAAGCAATAACATGGACATCTTAAGTTTATATTGATTCACCGGATAAGTGGAGTTAAGTGGTCTGCAGTGGTCAACGTGCTGTGCAAGTTTTTTTTTCCAGTGGCTGCTGATGAGACGCTTGGCTCACTCCTGCTACTCACAAGACATCTCTTCATAAACGTTTGTACCCTGCGGAATGTGGAGCGAATAATACAGATTTTCAACACATTCATTACGGAAAATCATGATTTTATTAAAGACTCTGAGGTGAAAGATTATGCTCAGTTCTTCTCTTTACTTCTCGAGCAGCAAAATACCAAAACAAACATTATGAAAAACAAATAACTAACAATGAACTACAATTCCCAGGAACCGCAGTGAAAATGTAGTTTGTTTTTCATAGGTGTATTAAAACCATGTGTCCTTTCCAGTCCAATCACATTACACCTTTCGTGAAAAATTACTGACAACCTCCATTGTTCTTCCTCTTTCTGCCGCTGATGGAACTCTGAATAACCTGTTCCCCAACCGGTAGACGACTTTTCTTATCTCTTAACGTGAACCTTCCTTACGACTCTGTTGTCTTATTCTCTGGTCCTGTCAGAAAAATATAAATTCCATGAAATATCACTTCCTGAACGGGTGGGCAATCGCACAATATCAACAGTACAACCTTCCCAAAATAATCACTCTCTTTAGATATATATCTTGATATCATTCATACATTACAGCGATTGAATGGGTGGAATAATCTTTCGCCTCCGAGTCTTTAATAGAATCATGACTTTCTGTAACAAATGTGTTGAAAATCTTTATTCTATGTCAAGAGTCAGAGGCTCTGATTATGCTAGTTTAAAGCTTACTTACCACCAACGATGCTACCTGGTCTACTGGTCTAAAATAGAAATTCTTAAACATTGTTTCGTTTGACCAGTCTGCCGCGTTCAAAATATCCTCCAGGCGAGCCCCTAGCATAAAAGCTGTTTACGTCATAGCACCTCTAGTAGAATGTGCTCCAAACTGCCCTATGTCAATGTCTGCTTCTGCCATGCACCATCTCACACATCTACCAACTTGGCTGTCGCTACTGCTTTAAAAGGCTTCCTGACCGCTATCAACAGCTGAGATTCCCCTGTGGGTCTTACCCGATCTGCCATGGCCTCATATGCTTTCAGACACCTAACTGGGCATAATCTGGGCCTTTCAGGGAAAGCCCTGTACTCTACAGTCTTAATCCCCGTCTTTGTCCTCTTCTCAATGTAAAATATAACACATGTAGGAGAATAAGATTTCTTGTCTGTCTCTAATGTCTTGACATCCGACACTCTCTTGCAAGAGATTAAGCATAACAAAGTAGTTAATTTCACCCAAAGAGCTTTCCTAGATAGATTCTCATTGTTCTGCCAGAACTCGATCATCCGCAAGACCACACTCACGTCCCAGAGACGTGAATACCTTGGCATCGGTGGTCTCATGCATCTGACTCCTTTCAATAATCTGGTTTTCCCCTCTATGTACTCGTGCCCTGCAGATATCACTGATCTGCATGTGTTAATTGTTCTATAAGCTTTAGCTTGTGGTTCCTGGCCTGTTAGAAAATTCATTATGTGAATTACATCAGTTTGTATGGGATTAACCTGCCTCTGCATACTCTAATTATTCAGTTTTTGCAATGCCAGTCCCTGGGGCCCATGACTCTCTGATAAACTCTTGAGCTGTCCTCGAAAGACCTGGCTTGGCCCAGGTTTCCCTAATATCGCCCATGCTATCAGGTTCAGGTTCCCTGATTGCACCAGCGGGTGAAGTTCTCCAGTTGGGCCTAAGACTATGTCGTGTCTCTGTGGTAATAGAATTGGCAAATCGTACAA
Organism: Ambystoma mexicanum; assembly: GCF_040938575.1. Taxonomy (NCBI): domain Eukaryota; kingdom Metazoa; phylum Chordata; class Amphibia; order Caudata; family Ambystomatidae; genus Ambystoma; species Ambystoma mexicanum. The sequence goes on along the minus strand of NC_090929.1, from coordinate 1,382,037,620 downwards.
CATCTCAGGTAGGTCTGGGAACCATGCCTGACCCTTCCAATCGGGTGTCACTAATATCACTGTCGCTTCCTGCCTCCTGACCTGTGCTACAGTACGCGCTATCATTGTGAATGGTGGGAAAGCGTATTCCTTCGCTGGTCCCCAGACCTGGAGAAATGCATCTGTTGCAGCCGCTTCCGGGTCTGGTCTCCAGCTGAAAAATCTGGAGATCTTCTTGTTCAACCTCGAAGCGAACAGATCTGTTTGACACAGACCTCTCTGATGCATAATCACCTGGAACACTGAATCCTCCAGCTGCCAATTGCTGGAATCCCCCAGGTGTGTCGAATTCCACTCTGCCACCTTGTGCTCCCCCGGCAGGTGTTCTGCTGTCACGCTGACTCCTCTAGAAACATAGGTGCCAAAATTCCTTGGCTATCTCCACCAGCATCCTGGATCTCGTCCCACCCAGCTGGTTTATGAACCTAACTGCTGAGAAGTTGGCCATCTTGAGTAATATGGCACATTTCGCTCCTTCTTGTGTCGAACAGCGGACTGCAAAGGATCCCGCTAGAAGCTCGAGGCAATTGATATGGAGGTTCAATTCCTCGCTCAACCCCGCCCCCCACCCTGTCGACTGTTCGCCGCACCTGGCTCCCCAGCGCCAGCTTCACTGTACTCTAAGCTTCAATCGTCCTTGGCTACATCAGCCTCAGCACTCCTGGGTTAGGAGAAGATTTTGGAGGCGTTTAGAAAGAAAATCTATTCAAATGCCACTTTCCATCTGCGCCAGTCCAATGTGGATGCCATGCTGGCGGCGGTCAACCAGAGGCTCTGGCAGGAGTTTGCAGCCTTCCTACCTGAGCTCCCTGTGCAGAGCCAGGCCCGTTTCAAGACTGGGCTGACTGAAGCCCAAATAATGGCACAGAACATAATGGAGTCCACGGTGGCTCACATTGATACCTCAGGTCGTGCCAGCTGTATTGCTACCGACATGAGAAGGACAGTTTGGCTAAGGGTGACTAACTTCAACCCTGATGTCCAGGAATGTATACTGGACCTTCCTTTCGAGGGGGTCGATCAGCTCCATTCAACAACCGACAAGGAACTCGATAAGAAAAAGAATAGTCTGCAGACTGCTAAGTCTTTATCGATCCTCACCAAGTGCACCCCTAAGACATATAGCCAAGCGCACCAGCGCTCAGACAAGGGTCGGTCCTTTGGAGCCTTCAGCAGCTTCCAAGAGAGACGGTCCAGACAACCGGACAGATCCCCGAGCCAGCACAGGCGTAAGCAGCACAAGGTGGCTGACAAGGGCTTTTTCCAGTCCCCCTCCTCAGCGCCAGCCTCGGAGGGCAAAGATTCATGACACACACACATCCGAATCCACGAGTCTCCAGTGGGGAGCAGGCTTGCCCTTCATGCTCACCGCTGGCCGACAAGTTCCACGAACTTATGGATCCTCTCCGTAGTATCCACGGGCTTCCGGCTCCCTATCCCTCCCTCTCCTCTCTCCTCCCCTCCGCTCCCACAGATTGGTACGGCAACTCTGTTGGCGGAAATACGCTTGCTCATAGTGAGTGAGTCAGTCAGTGGAGGAAGTCCCACCCTCTCAGCTGGGTCTGGGCTTCTATTCAGGAATTTTCATCATACACAAAAAGAACCAGGCTGGCCTGAGAGTTACCTTGGACCTTTCCACCTTGAACCTTTCCCTTCCTCTTCAAAAGTTCAAGATGGTTACCCCAGCGCTAATAGTGGAGACATTGTGTGGGGGAGACTGGATGCGCTCCCTGGATCTGAAGGATGCCTACCTACACGTCCCGATCTGGCAACCCCATCGGTCCTTTCTGATGTTCAGGATCATGGGTTTTCACTTCCAATACAAGGTTCTTAACAAGACTGAGGTACGCTGTTGCAGCCCTACTCAGGGCGCAGGGGCATCACGTCTACCCATATCTAGGCGACTGGCTAGTCAGGGCAAGGTCTCCGGAGGCAGTCCAGCACACTGCCACCGCACTCATGGATACACTACAGGAACTGAGATTTTCCATCCATCTCAAGAAGTCACAGTTGGCGCCCACGCTGAGTCTAACCTTCCTGGGCCATTTCTGGAATACAAGCTCTGAGAGGATTTTCCCCTCAGCGGCGAAGATCACAGCCATCAAAAGGGCCACGGGACATTTTCTCAGCGGAGCAGTGACCTCTGCATGGTGGTACCAATACTTCCTGGGCATCATGGCGGCATGTCTCTTGGCAGTGCCACATACAAGGCTCAAATTAGGCGACTGCAGTTGCACTTTGCAGCCTCTTGGAGTCAGGAGAGGGGTTCCCAAGTGGTGCAGGTCAGCATCCCATATCATTTCCAGCAGGGCCTAGTCTGGTGGAGCACGGACAACAACCTGCGGATAGGCAAACCCTTCCGTCAACCTGCACCTCAGGTCACCATCACCACAGACCCATCCCTAGAGGCTGGAGAGCTACCTTGGGCAGCCACAGTGCCCATGAGGTATGGTCCCATCAGGAGCAGGCGGTCCACATCAACTGTGGCTCAAGTTGATGGCCATCTGGCTTGCTCTCAAAGCCTTCCTCGCCTTGATCAGTGGGAAGGCGATCCTCATTCAAACAGACAGCTCCACCAGCATGTATTACATCAACAAGCATGGTAGCACCAGGTCTCCTCCCCTCCAGCAGTCAACCTTTCGGAGTGCGCCCTGGTAAAAACATGCACCTGGCAGCAATCCACCTCCCGGCCGAGTCCAACATAGAGGCGGACAGGCTCAGCATGCAGTTGGACGAACAGGTCGTTCAGGTGATCTTTAACAAGTGCGGTCATCCTCAGGTGGATCTCTTTGCCACCTGGTCCAACAGGAGGTGACCCCAGTTTACGTCCTGGCAGGGACAAGGCAGGGGCTCTCTGGGCAACACAATGCAGATCGAGTGGAACATGATATGCCGTCCTACCACTCCCTTCGTCCACAGGGTAATCTGCAAGATCAGGGAGGCCCGGCACCTCTGTATCATCCTGATAGCTCCATGCTGGCCAGCAAGGCCATGGTTCTCGTAACTACTAAACCTGTCAGATCAGGCCACAGTGCACCTTCGGCCGGGCCCAGCACACCTACTCTCTCAGCAGGAAGGCACAGTCATCCACCCCGCCCCCCCAGAAGTTAGCCCTCGCAGCGTGGTTCTTGAACAAGTCAAACTGAGGCATCTGCATCTGTCATATTGTTATTGTTATTTTGCATTTATATAGCGCCTTATATACCATTGGTATGGTCGGAAGGCGCTGGTAGGTTGAATGCCCTTGGGAACCGAAGTTCGGGTCAGTGAAGATGTTAGAGAGAGTCCAAAGGTGCGTGTACGCAACAGGTATGTGTGCAGCTGGTGCGGGATTCATGTGGTAGCTGCTTCTTAGCGGTAGGTGAGGTGGTTGAGAGATCAGGAGTATGTGTTCGGTCTGGCCAGAGTTATCCAGACCGAGTGTGGTAGGCTAACCTAGACATTATTCAAGGCGCTAGGAGCAATTCTACCAGGAGCCAGTACAAAAGCAAGTGGACCAGGTTTTGTCACTGGGTAGAATCCTAGGAGGTCAGTCCGTTGACCTGCACGTTGGGCAACGTGCTATCCTTCTCTGCGCACCTGGCACACTCGGGGTTGCAGGTAGAAACATGCTGCACCTATCTGGCGGCCATTGGAGCCTACTGGAACTCGGAGGGGGAGGTCTTTTCATCCTCTAATCCGGTGGTTAAAAGACACTTGGCAGGCCTGACTAGGCTTTATCCGCCTATCAAGAAACCGCACTCGGTATGGGACCTCAGTGTGATCTTGGGCATCCTGGTGCATAAACCATTCAAACTGTCAAGTATTGGCAGAACTCATCGGTGTTAGGACGCCGTATTTATCCGGTTTCCACGGCTTCCACGAGGCGTAATACTTATGGATCTTGTACTTGCCAACGAACGGTGGTTACGGCCCCTTTAAGACCTCGTCTGCCGGGAGCTTGGAGGTTGGCATGGAGACGATGGCGTCCTCTCACGGCATTCAGTTTTCACCGTGCACGCCGAAAGACGTATTGTGCTCATGTGATCCCTATTTAAGCCACGCCTGTACGTTATACCGGCGCTTCTGAATCCTGTATTCTAGCAGCTTGCATTTCTTCGTATCCAGGTTCTTTCCTTGTCTTCTCTGCCTTGTTTTTCCCCGTGTTCCTAGACCTCGGACTGCCACCGGACCTGCCTTGCTTACTCCCTTGTACTTTTTCTGCCAGCCTTGCTCTTCGACCTCGGACCGCTATCGGACCTGCTTTGCTTATCCCTTTGTACTTTTGCTGCCAGCCCTGCTCTTCGACCTCGGACCGCCATCGGACCTGCCTTGCTTACTCCCTTGTACTTTTTCTGCCAGCCTTGCTCTTCGACCTCGGACCGCTATCGGACCTGCTTTGCTTATCCCTTTGTACTTTTGCTGCCAGCCCTGCTCTTCGACCTCGGACCGCCATCGGACCTGCCTTGCTTACTCCTTGTAAATTTTGCTGCCAATCCTGCTCTTCGACCTCGGATCGCCACCGGATCTGCCTTGCTTACTCCTTGTACTTTTGCTACCAGCCCTGCTCTTCGATCTCGGACCGCCACCGGACCTGCCTTGTTTTGCCAGCCTGTTCTTTGTACTGTTTCCCGCTTGCGGTTCCTACTCCTGCATTGGAACTTTTCATCACTGGTACACGGACTAGAGACTGCCTTAGTGTACCTTTAGGCGTCCTCGTGCCGTCGGGTTAGGTGTTGCTCTTTGGACATCTGCTGGGATCCATCTCCTGTTTCCTGTTTTGCCTTCTCTTCTGGTTCATTCCTTGACATCTCGTATTTTGGTTTGCCACGAACATTTCCACATTACTTCTTCTCCTTCCTGGGGTTTTTCTGACACTCTGAAGAACTGCACAGGTTAGTGTTTGGTTTCTCTCTTGATGTTTGAATCTCTGCATAGAATTGCACCATTGTGATTGTTGCTCTTCTTGCAGTTTGTCTGGGGGTCTTGCCTGTACACCTTGAGAAGACGTCTCGTCCCACTCTCCTGTTCCATGCGGTTCTGGGTTCATCGTTGACATTCCATCTTTCCGCCAATCAATTGTTCTAGTTGTTCATTGCATCAACTAGTTCGGTAGATTGGCGAGAAGAATTCCTCGGCTACACTACGAGGGCAAGAGCGCTACTGACACAAACCTATGGCGTCTGCGGTCATCAGGCTAGTCACCATTAAGACAGCCCTCTTAGTGGGCCTTACCTCGGCACGCCGGATCAGTGAAATCCAGGCGCTGGTGGCCTCAGGGCCTTATACTACTTTTCATAATGACAGGGTGGTGTCCCAGGTGTCCCAGGAGGATAGCTCAGCGGCAACGTGCTCGCCTTGGAAACAAGACGGCACAAAGCAACACAGGTTTGATCCCCGGTCCGCGCTTAGAAACCTCTGGGTATTAAGCGCGTTATAAATACGCAACTAAGACATATTTCGGTAACAGCGCCTCGATGCCCCAGGGCTGTGTGAGCACATTAAAAATGCAAATAAAATAAAAATAAATAAACGTTCTTCGCTGACCCTAAGGATGATGCTTAGAGGGTATTGCACTGTCCGGATGTGAGGCGTGCCCTGAGGTACTACCTGGACAGGACCAAGAGCTTCCGCAAATCAAACACCCTCTTTGTCACCTTCGGCTTCCATAGCAAGGATGGTGGATGGTTACGGCCATCAAGGAGGCGTACGAGGGGCAGCACAAACCTCTTCCAGCAAATATGCATGCCCACGCAATCAGAGCTAAAGCCATGGTGGTTGCTTTCAAGAGGCACGTCCCGTGGCAAGTTATCAGCAAGGCGGCTACTGCTTGGATGCCAGCTCCAGGTCAGACCCGGCATTTGGTCTGGCAGTGTTAAGGAACTTGTTTTCTTAAGAGAGCACCTCTCCACCATGGGGCTACATTCAGTTGTACTCACCCATACAGTATAGAGGAAAGGGGACGAGACGTAGGAGTAATTATAAGTCACTCACCGTAGTGACTAATGTACTCCTAGTCTATAGTCTCCTTTCCTCCATACATCCCAATATCCTCCCCCCTAATAAAACTAGTTTAATTGGTAAATGTTAATATTGTTGACGTGCCAAAGCAGACTGAGGAGTGGTGCCGGTGGGCATAGTCAGGGGAGCGCATGCTTCCAGGGCCGCGCCCATCTAAATTTAAAGGGGAAGATTATTTTTCGGGTGAAAAAAGTTCTGTCTCCCATCCCTAGAGAGGGACGCCCATACAGTATAGAGGAAAGGGGACTATGGACTAGGAGTATGTTATTCACTACGGTGAGTAACTTCTCATTGTATCACCTTTCACACTTCACTTCTGGATCTGGCCCTGATCGCCAATAGAACCCCCGCCAATTTGGTTGTTGAGGTAGCATTAAAAATGTGGGTGCAGTATCTAAACTTCACTCTGCCTGTTTCCTGCATGAGCAAATGGGTCTCTAGGAAGGCCACCAATTCTGGTTTTGTGTTTCCCAACATGAAGCCCACCTTCCTCCTCTTCGCTGGAGAGTTCAGTCCTCTAATATTTTAGCCAAAGACTTAAAATACTGTGCATCATGTGGTACTGTTTCCGGTGGGCCTGTCCCGCCGTGACTGAGATGATCACCTCCCATTCCCATAACTCCCAGCTCCTGTCTAAAATCAGAATCCTAAAGGTAGGTCCTCCTCCCTTACCAATGTTGCTGTGAATCACCCCCTGCCCCTTTACCCTGAACAACAACACAAATTAACAACCAAATATTGCAAACTCAAAACTTTAGGGATCCGGCACTCTTACCAGTAACTGCCTCTGAGTGTGCTAAAGCTCGAAAAGACCTAATCGATCCCCCAATACAGTAGGGCATCCCACAGCCCTATGTGTGGATTCACAAGTCACCTATCCCTAGCCTCCGCCGGAGCCACGTAAAGAACCTCTTCCCCCTAAAGTCTGTCCCCCGCCCTTCCATGGAATGCCACCATATTCGTTCCCTCCTCATAGCAACCTTATCCTGCAAGGCCTCCCAAGCTCTTCTCAGTGGTGCAAATAATGAGTTCATGTGGGGGAACCCCGACGGGCTCTTCTTTTCGTGCTTGCTGCCCCCGAAGACCATTCCCAACCATTCCTAGTCTTCGGTGTGGCGCTACTTTTATTGCCATTCTCGCCTCTTAAATCCAACCTCATTAGGCTTGCTCTTTCCATCGGGGTCGTAATGCATCACTGGGCTTCCTCCCATGTGAAAAGAATGCCAAGTGGAAAGGTCCATCTATGTCTAATGTCTAATGCCTCTCCACCTAAGCTGTCACCACCGGGTTCATTTCTCTGTGTTTTTGGAGGGTGCTCGCCGCTAAATCCTGATAAAACAGGACCTCTTTTCATTCACATGGATAGGCTCTCCTTTCCTTGCTGCTATCAAAATGTTCTCCTTTTGTGTATAGGAAGACATCTCTTGGACTAGCATTTGGACCAGGTCCCTTTGGGCCAGTGCAGTACACTCAGTCAATGCAAATCTCCTCAGGCATAACATCTCCCAAAACTTCACTGAAAAGTGATTGTATGCTCAATATCAGGGACACGTGGACAATGTCCTTGGACAGGTTTCTAACCCATGTATCAGAGCGTCAAGAGTAGTTCTCAATAACTTCCACCTGAATCCAGAAGTTGCAGGATATTCTGTGCAGACGTTCCGAAAGTTTGCTGTTGGCACACACATCCCCTGACAGGTCTTGTATGGCTTTCTCATTGTTGTCAGTCATTTCCCCCAGTTGCGCTACTTCCCCTACTGCTACAGGGGAAGTAGTCATTGAACGTGTGAGATCCACCTTGAGAGAATGGAACTGCTCCTGAAATGAGATCATGAATGTCTCCTGAAAATCATTTAGTTCATGTTGTAGAGGGTTGTATGTGATCTTACAATAGAAAATTCAGTGTGGTAGATTTCATCACGACCAAAATACTGAAAAATACAGAATCTTTTTTAATTCTTTTTTATTTGGGAGGTCCCTCCACCCCCCAGATTTTCTATCCTTATGACACCCCCCCCTCCCCACCCTCCAGTCCCATCCTGACCCATTCTAACCCCTTACCCCAGTACCCTATATATATATATATATTTATTTAATGTTTTCAGTGTTATGGTTTTCAGTGAATTGACTGGGTACCTTTGTAGATCATCTTTGGATCTGCATCCTTTGTGTGGAGGGGAATCCTTTACAGTAGTTGCCACGTCTCTATTTGGGAACTAATTCTGGCCCTCCTGGATATTCCAGCACCTCTTTAGGGACCCTAAGGGTAGTTTTCCTTGACGTAACAATGGAGGGGGCTATTTTTGTGCTTGTCCTTAGGCATCCGGCAGCTTTGATTCACAGCTACCCCTCCATTGGGTGTCTGTCTTTCGATTAGGATCTATTTGCACCAGAACTAACTGTACTGGCACAGGGTTGTCATGCCCCAAGTACCTCCACAGATGGTAGACAATTATGTGGCCTCTCCAATTATCCTCCTGTAATGTACCGTCCTGCTGGCTTTGGGGCTGTGTAACACTGTTACCACCTATACATCAGCCATGGGCCCAACCGGGACACTCTTCCTAACTGCCCAATGGGGACTCCTGTCTTCCCCTTTCCTGGAGTTCTAGGATCCGCAATTGCTTCCTTCTGCAGGTCCATGCAACTTCTTGAACCAACCCACACAGCAAGCACAAGGACATTGGTGGGGGAAAGGAGGTGGAAGCGCTTGGTATCTCTACTCTGTGCCCGGCGCCATCTTGATTCACGTTATTATCTTATTATATTGTGAGGCTGTCCTGAATAGGTTGTGCATCTTCTTGCGATGTATGGGAGGGGCCGGGGGATGCGAGCCATCCTGGGATGCTGTTACCGCCCGGGGGAGAATCGGTCCTGGGGACCCTGACATCTCCACACCTCACAGGTGCCGTATTGCCCCGTTCAATCCACTGTCTCTGCTGCCCCGTTCCCTCCCAGCCAATGCCTCCAGAGCAGAAGCTCTCTGCATACCTTGTCAGGTGCCGGATGACTCACCCCTGCTATCGCTTCTGCAGAGGCACGCCAGGATGCATCAGTTGCTCTGTCGATCGGAGCTCATGCCTCCGGCCTCTTCAGTGCTGCTGCTGAGCATGTCGTCCTGGCCGCAGTAAGCACAGCGGCTGCCATTGCATGCGCCGAAGTGAGGTGGATCACCTTCTTGTCCTCCCAACTTTTTACTCCTTTCATTCCATTCAGTGGGATGGGAGGGACCGGGACCTTCATCTCCGTTCTGACCCATCACCACCAGAGAGGAAAAGCTGCTGTCTTGGTGTGCTTCATGTAGGTGTTCGGGAGGAGGTGTGTGGCTCACGTCCGTTCTGGGCGCCATCTACAGAGAGGCCCTTTTTTAGCTGCAGGTCCTTGGTGTGCTGTGCAGACCTGTCCACGGTCTCTGTGGAAAGGTGGGTCTTTCTTCTGCTCTTTCAAGACAAGAATGTTGCCAGGTGCACTTGCAGTGTTTGCCACTTCAGCAGGAAGAGTGCTGGGTACCAGTGTCCAAGCAGCATTACCAATAGCAGATCACTTGAAATATTTCTCTGAGTTGGTTGAGGTGAGAGCCTGATTCCCTCCTTGGAAACCCTTATCTTCACCCCAATGGCTGAGCCAAATTTTGGCCAGACCTTACCTTAATAAAGTGCCAGTGAAATGCTTCTTCTTCAGTTTAAAGATCATGGGTGGCATTCATGGGCCAGCTCAAGATCCACAATCTCGGTGATAAGCACCATTTTAAAGCGCATATCACAGTACCTGAGCTTAAAGCAGTCTTTCTGGCTCACTGAGCCTCCTAAGCTCACCTCTGGGCTACTGTGGTGTTCATATAATTTTTATTTTTATTTTATTTATTATTCTTGGTTGATGAGATCAACCTTTAATAATAAAATTCGAAGCTTAATGCATAAAACAATTGATACAATAGTACAAGTTTAAAATCTACAATACATCCTGGCATGGATGGCGTTCCATGGACTATGCCTGACAAAACCAAACTCATATTGGGAACCGCATCTAACATAAACAAACTGGGTCTTAAATATACCTCCTTTGTTATTGATGGTAACACCATAAAAGTTGCCAAAGAGGTAAACACATTAGGTTTTTACATTGACTCCAGACCAACATTCACCAAACAGGTTAATTCCATTGCCTCTACATCTGCTTACACGTGCAAGTTGATCAGAGCTGGCAAACCTTTTCTATCAACAAACAGTTGCATGACTCTGGCTAGAGCCTTAATACTGTCCAAACTGGATTACTGCAACGCCCTATACTTAGGGGCCAACAGGTACATCATCCAAAAAATCCAAACTCAAATAACGCACTCAGAGCAGCACTGGGTATCTCCAGGAAAGAACATATTTCCAAATTAAGAAGACAGAACAATTGGCTTACCACTAGCGACAAAATCCACCTCAAAACTTCCTCACTAACTGATAAGTCCCTAAACAATGCTGCACCCCGATACCTCATAGAAAGATTTAACAAAGAATCCTCCAACTGGCCCACTAGGTTTGCTAATACTAACTGCTTGGTCGTACCAAGGTTCAAATTGACTAAGGCTGGGGGCAGCAGCTTCCCCGTCAAAGCTGCTCAGCTTTGGAACTCCCTGCCCCCTGCTTTGACGGCAGACCAAACATACCTGAACTTTAGACAAAACATTATCAACTGGTTTAAACAAAATGACCATTCATTATTCCAGCTACCAACTATGCAATGTTAATTGGGCATCTGCAGGCATACACCATACTAATCCCACCTTTGCCATGTAATGCCCTAACCATGTTTAATGTCTGTATATATTCTGCTGCTGTATATGAACTTTAACTGCATCATAACTGTGTACTTGCAAGGTACTTGTGTAACTTGTAACTTGATAAGCTGAAAATATTCTTGTATCTTGCGCCCTGATACCCTTGGGTCTGGCGCGCATTACAAATAAACAAACAAACAAACATATTTTCACATAAATAATTTTAGATCAGTAGCATTCCTCTACAATATTAAAACTGATCACGGTTATTGAGCGTACTTGAAATCCTCTAAGTTGAGTTCTTTAATAAAAGAAGTGATACCAATTACTAAGGATGTGGTGCGTCCTGCCATATATGTTTGCCAAAGGGCATTTAATTTGAATTCCGAGGCTGAGTGGAGAAACCTGCCCAAATACAAGTCACAAAGTGCCTTAAACCCCGGGCAAATCATTACCCAGTGTTTTGTCGTTTCAACAGTTCTTACAACATTGCAAAACCTACATCTGCTCAAGGTTGCTGAGATCTTCTTATATCTTATCATAATTAGTTTTGTATTAACAGGTTCCAACGGAAACGGATAAAAGTGGTAGAAGTCAGTTTATCGGGATAGATGCTAAGATGGTACCCCCCTCTTTTTATAATATTCCCTAAAATGGATTAAATATGGATAATAGTGTAATTGGTCCATAGTCTCCATCCAGTCGTGGCGATATAATGAGGATTTGACCACACTAGGATACTCGACCAGTACCTCCTAAAGAACAATCATTCTTTTCCAAAACAAAAGTGTAAAGTGCTCTAAGAGTTCTCATTCTCGGGCAACTCTGTGAGATAGAGAACTTTAAAATCAGCATATAATGAATTTTCTGCCGGTATCACAATTTTCCTTAGGAGAGATAGAATTCTCCACTCGGCCCAAGATTTAAGGGATTCTATACCCAAATCATAACGGATCACGGCTACAGGGAAGCTCATGGGTATATTTAATGTTTGTTTCCAAATGTTTCCCTCAATCACAGACAGGTGTTCAAGATAGCAAGTGGGTCGGTTTCAATACCATACAGAATCTTGGGAATCACCTTAGCTTCATAATATGTTATAACTGATTTGAGGGAGAACCTGCCAAACTTTGTCAATAGTTTTGGTTTGGGATATCAACTTATCCGTGACTTGGTTCAACCACATGACACTATTTTTGGTGGAAGCTGTTGTGAATACTGAGAAGCCCAAGCAAACCAGGGAATCAACACATGGAATTATGGATTTACCTATCACCCACTGAAAAGTACATTTCTTTTTGAGATTGGTGAATCGAATTATTTTCGATTTTAAAGGATTGACTATCAATGAATGATTGCGCATAAATTGGGCAAATGAAGAAATCAAACGACAAAGACCGATTTTGCTAGCATCAAACAAAAGAAATTGTCAGCGTAAGAGATTCATTGTATGGAGAGTGGACCCAGTTTCGGGATGATCAGTGAGGCCCCCTGAAAGGCATCCATGATATCCGCCAAATATAAATTAAATATTATGAGAAACCTGACTGTCTCCATGCTTAGTCCCCGGGGATCTGTCATCCAGGTGGCCAGGACACGGCCATCGCTATTGGATCTATTTAGTGAGGGAGGATCACCTGGATGAGGGGTCCTTGGGGAGTAGGAGTGGGACACCGACGGGTGAGATGCGGTATCCCCTTTCTATCAACACCTTTTCCCCATCCTACCATGTAGGATATGCCAAAATACTAAGAAGTGAGGGAGACCTGAACGGAGGAGGAGCACAGGGCGAGGAGTACAGTGGGATGCACAGAGGTGGGTGACTGACATCCCCCTCTGCACACAGAGCGGACCAAGCGGACAGAGGCCCAGCACCCTCCGCAGGGGATAGGATGCCTGAGAGCTACTACGAGGCCCGGGCCTGAGGAAACACAACCCTGCCCCCTGTGGAACTGTGGGGGAGGGGACCTGGAGTCAGCGAAGCAGAGGTGGAAGTCTCCAGGGGAGTGCAGTCCACGTGGTCACAGTTTAGAAGGCCAGGGAGAGGTGTGGGCCCTCAGTCCCGGGGCGTGTGCCCGCCTCCCCACTCCACAACCGCGGAACGGCCATGTAGGCACCTGAGCCCCCCAGGAGAGGCCCAGAAGCTCTTTCAGCGCTTGCCCCTGAAGCGGCCCATTCGCACCCCACAGGAAGCAGCGGGAGAAGGTCATGGGCACCGGTGAAGTGCAAAGGAAGTGGTCCCAGGGGAGCGGGGGCCATGCAGGCACTCCGGAGGAGACCACCTGGCGGTGAGGGTCCCCTATTTATGGGCGTGTGCCCGTCTCCCGGACATCCCATCACATAAGCCAGGCTTACTAGGATCTGCGCCCCAGAAAGGATGGATTAACTGAGTGGCAGGAGGAGAGCGGGGGGGTAGACTGGTACTAGAGACCTTGCTTAGTTTTGCATTATTTTCCGGTTACACAGTTCAAGTTGAAAGGTTAAGGCTAACCAGATGACAAGGACGAGAGACCCGTAGTGAGGTAACATGATGGCGACAGCAAGCATAGCGCTAAAAGGAGCCGGCTGAGCATTGGGACACTCAACGGTAACAGCCTGAACACCCCTACTAAAAGGTCACTGCTTGCAAGGGAATATTGTAGGGTAGAGTTCGATGTCATGTTTCTCCAGGCGACCACCTTTTGTAAGGGGGAGGAAAGAAGATTTCCTGTGGTTTGGCGGACCTGGTATACTGGGGGTCGGGTTGGGTCTGGTAAGAAAGGCTGGGGGTGGGTATTCTACTTATCAGAGCTCTTAAGATGGAGGTGGTGTGATCAGATGTGGAGGGGGAGGTCCTTGTTGTTCTCGGGCACCATTAAAAAGGTGCGTTTTGAGTTTGCCACGATTTATGCACCCAACCAGGGCCAACTGAGATTTTTAAAGAAAATCCTCCCTAAAATAATGGTAGAGAGTTCGGGACATCTCATCATTGGAGGTGACTACAATATATGGGCGGACGTGAACTGGGACACAGGCAGGGGATATGCAGGACAGGGCTCGGGAAGTGCCAGGCCATGGGGAGATCCAGGAGACTCTGGAATTATATGAGCTGCAGGACATGTGGTGCTACTTTCACCCACAAGAGAGGGGATACACCTTTTACTCACCACCCCACAGAAGATTTACTAGAATAGACTGTATGCTTCAAGGGGTCTGCGGGAGGAGGCGCTGAATGCAGGGATTCGCTCGACCTCTTGGTCGGACCACGATATGGTGACATTGGACTTGGGTTGGGCGGGCATGAACCCAGGGGTGACCAAATGGAGATGCAATGAGTCTCTATGGAAGGACCCAGTGTTCTGACAGGAGATGGCTAGGGAAATCGAGAAATGCTTCATTACTAATCACACAGGGGAGGTGGACATGAGGACGGTGTGGGAGGCGGGGAAAGAAACTTTGAGGGGGTATAGATTAGGGAAGGGGTGCGAAAGAAAAGGGAGCAGGGTCTGATTGAGAATAGACTACGGGAGGAGATAAAACAAAATGGATAAGCGAGCGCAGGGGAAGGGGGGAGTATTAAGGAAGCTAAGGGGCAACAGGAGGAACTGCGGCTCCTTGTGGAGGGGAAGATAATACGTTAACTGCAATTCCTTAAACAGACATTTTATGGAAAAGGGGATAAAGTAGATGCACTCCTGGCAGCCAGATTGAGAGGGCAGAGAGCAGAAAGATGGGTGGCGAGGCAAAAGAGACATCCACAGAGGGGATCCAGGAGGATTTTGCCTCCTTCTGTGAGACCTTATATAAATCGGATCGTACTCCATGCACGGAAGGGATTGCGGAGTACTTTGCTAATACTCACCTGCCCAGATTGAAGGGAGAGGAATCGGCCATACTGGAGACCCCTATAACAGCAGAAGTATTCCGGAATGCAGCGTGGAGACTGCCTGTGGGGAAAACCCAGGGGGACTATGGGTTCACCATGGGTTTTTACAAAGCCTTTCTCAATGTCTTCAGTCTTATTCATGACTGAACTGTTTACTGACATGATGACGCCCCAGAGTCTTTCTCAAGGGCATTAATTTCGGTGATACCAAAGGGACCCCAAGAAATGTGGCACATATCGCCCTCTCTCCCTCCTTAACTTAGATGCTAAAATGTGCACCCGGGTACTGGTGGCAACACTCTAGGGCTACGTGCTGCTTTTGATCCATCCGGATCAGTTGAGCTTTATTAGCGGCAGACAGTGCGCGGATACATTGAGGAAGACCTTGCCACCTGATGCACGAAGCCCCCGGATGGGGAGGTTATTCCACTCTTCTCTCTGTCAATGCCGAAAAAGCTTTTGATCGGGTGGAATGGGAATTTCTCTAAGCAATTCTTGTCAAATACAGTATAGAGGTTGGCTTTCTCCGTGGCATAATGGCATTGTACATGTACCCAAGGGCCTGTGTATCCGTGAATGGGGGATACTCCCAATGGTTTAACCTGGGTAGCGGGACCAGGCAGGGTTGTACTCTTTCCCCTTCTTTGTACGCACTCTTCTTGGAACCCCTCACTCAGAGAATTAGGGAGGACAACAGAGTTGAGGGTCTACGTGTAGGAGGGGAAGAATATAAACTCGCACTATATTCAGATGACATTTTGCTGCACATAGTGAATCCTCTGACTTCCATTCCGGCAGCAGTCCACCAAATAGAATCTTAAGGCGCACTCACCGGACTGAAGACAAATACTACCAAATTCATCATCTTCCCACTGGACAGGGATAGAGAGAGTGACACAGAATATTTGCACCCCTGGGGATGCAGGTTAGTGGGGGGGATGTTGAGATAACTGGGCATCAATCTTACCAGAGAAATAGAGGAACTCTTTGAAGACAATTTCACCCCACTGAAGTCCACGATTGAACAGGACCTGATGAAATGGAGTAAGTTTACGGTATCATGGCTGGGGCACCTCAGTGCAATAAAAATGGTTGTTCTACCAAGACTTTTGTATCCATTTCAGATGCTCCCTATCGATGTCCATGACTCATTCTTCCGGGAGATGAAGCGTTCCCTATTGAGATTCTTGTGGCAGGGAAAGAAGGCCATGGGAGGTCCTCGTCCTTCCCAAGGGAAAAGGTTGGGTGGGTTTGCCGGATGTGAAATGGTACTACAAGGCAGCCCAACTCGGGCTTCTAATACCACATCTCAGGCCCAAGCGGACCTCCAATGGATTGCACTGGACAACCGTCACCTGCGACCAGCTGCAGTAGAGGAATGATTATGGTTACTAAGATACAGAATCCCTGTAGAATCCGTGAATATCCCATATTGGGGACCATATGGAACATTTGGAGGAAAGGGGTGCAAATGTGGCGGGTCACAATGTGGCCTTCCCCCCTGGGACATCTATTGGTCCCAGGAGCCAGAGACTTGATTCCTAACCCACAAAGATTCCAGACATGGTTTGAGGCCGGTTTAGAGAGGGTAGGCCAGCTGTTCAGAGGGGACATGTTCATAGATATACTTGAGTTGGAGGAGGCACTGGGTGTAGGGAAACTATCTGTCTTCCTGTATCTACAACCGAAGGGGTCCTTACTGATAGGGCATGGAGCGAACAAATACAGCGGGACCTGATCCCCCTTTGAAAGAATCCTGGATGCTAGGACATAGATGAAGGGACTGATCTCAGCGATGTACAGGGCCCTCGTAAAAACTGGGGGTGGCGGGATCAGCAGAGAAACTGAGGGAGAGGTGGGAATGGGGGGCCTGGATTGTTGTATAGACACCGCACTTTGGGGACGTCTCTGTAGGAGTGCCTACCAGACCTCGATTT
Source organism: Ambystoma mexicanum (assembly GCF_040938575.1). NCBI lineage: Eukaryota > Metazoa > Chordata > Amphibia > Caudata > Ambystomatidae > Ambystoma > Ambystoma mexicanum. Next base: position 1,382,021,011 of record NC_090929.1, on the reverse strand, counting down.
CTAGTCGATATAAAGAGCACAGCATCAAGCTTCTATGTAGGTGGCAACTCGACCCAGTCAGACTTACAAAAATGTATCAAGATGTCAGCCCACTTAGTTGGCGCGAGTGTGGAACGAAGGCTGACTACTGGCACATGTGGTGGGGCTGCCCAAGGGTGCAGTTTTACTGGGATGAAGTCTTGGAGTGGATTAAGGAGGTGGAGGTGATCATCAGGGCCAAATCTCCTTTGTTATTCTTGTTTGTTGTGGAGGAGCAGGAAGTGGAATACTGCAGGCTGCCTGGGATGGCCTCAGGCATACTACTAGCAGTGAGAGCATGTCTCGCCACTTTTCAGAGATTCACAGTGAGGTTAGAAAGGCAGTCTATTGAGGAGCAAGGAAGTTCGGTTGCCAGGCCCACTCTAGGGCAAGCCAGGCGAGAAGATGTCCAAGATCGCACAATGTCACAAGTCTTTACAGGTGAGTAGAAAAGGTTTTACTAAGTTTAGAAAAGTTTAGTTAGGGTGTCCCAGGCTTACCCAGGTTCGAGAGCCGAGGGCTAAATCTACCCCGTACAATCGGTGGCAAGGGAAGCCGGGCGGAACAAGGTACCTTTTAAAATGGAAAGGATCCTCCAGCGGGGGCAGTTGTTCCTGGTAGTGGGTGCAAGTCGCGGCGTCGTCCAGAGGAAGAGAAGATCTCGACGTGGAGGAAAGCTGAAGGTCGTTGCACTACCAGGGAAGAAACCAGCCGTGGAGTTTTCCGGTTAAAAGGATGTTACCCCTCTTTCGCGGTTGAGGTAAAAAGTGGTATCCCGGTTGCCCGGGTGCTTGACACAGGCAAGGCGGCCACGAGATGCTTCAGGGAGGCGAAAAGGAGACAGAAACTGGTTGTCCCCACCAGTCAAGGGAAGGAGACTCTCCCGGCTGGAGATCTCCTCTGTCGTTGGGAAAAGTGGTGAGACGGTTCCGCAGGGCTCCACCGGTGGTGTCGTCTTGGCAGGTCGGCTCGGCTTCTCCCTCTTCGGCTTCTTAGGTCCTGTGGCGACTTCTGAAGAACCAGTCCCAAAAACCCTGCTTTTATGCAGCAAACCCCCATTCATACAGCCTAGCTGTCACTCAAACATGCTAAGTGGTGAGCGGGGCGGCTCACCACTTGGGCCAATCACACCAGAGTGCGACATGAGTTGGCAAGGCAACTCAGTCCAGGGTGCCTAAACCCCCTCCGACGCCCCCTGTGATACCCAGACAGAATGGCACCACTTTGGAGGGCTTCTGTGCAGAAGCCCGCCAAAAGTGGAACAAAGGCTCGACTCGGGTTCAGGGTTACTGAAGTGAACCTAGACGCCATTTTGGCGGCAAGTTCTGGCAAAAAATCCCAACCGGTGAATTTATATTAAATAAATAAACCGGCGGTATCTTTAACATTGCACCAAAAAGTGGTGCATTAAAATCAATGGGAAATCCCATTGGGAAATATTCCGGTGGAATATTTCCGTGGTATCCACTGCCACCAGCCAGAAACTCGGCGAGGTGGGACGGGACAGTACCCCCTCGACAACAGACCCAGGGGCAATCTAATTGCCCCTACCAGTACTTCCACAGTATGATGGTTTGTACTGGTTAAGTTCCTAAATTAAGACTAGTAAAGTCAATGGTCAATGGTGACTTTACAGACCCAGGGAGACAGTAGTCAGTCCCAGGGTGTGGAGTCTATGTTTGGGGGTCTCTATGACACCCCTGTGTTACTGCACTGAGGGTGCTGTGTAACACACATTCAAAAACCAATGAAACACTCAAGTCATGCCCAAGAGTGAGGGTAAAAAGAGTCTCACTCTTGCCAGGAGAAAAAAATAAACCCCAAAAATCCAGCAAAGCTGCTGGGGGACTCACTAGGTTAGGAAATTCAGCCTAAACAGAGATTCTCCCTAACAAGACTGAGGGGGTGACAAGGAGAGAAGTGACCTTGCCCTTTCTGAGCCAGGCCTGTGAAACCTCTGCAAACGGAAACATAAGACTGCGAACAAAGGCCAGTGTGTGTTGCAGCAGATGTCTACAGTATGCGAGACCCTCCTCCGCTGATAACCAAGCTGGGGAAGGACACCGATCTCGGTGGTACCAAACTTGAATCCAAGGATAAAGAAAAGCAAGCGGTTCATCACAGCCGGTGAGTTGATGGGAGAATCGATAAGAAACCGAACTGTGTTGAACGAAAAGCAGCCAATGGCTAATTTGACCTTTGAGAAGCTAAAGAGAGGAAAACCAGCAACAGAGGAGGCTGGCACCAAGTGGCTGCTCAGGCAGGAAACTCGGGGCGATTACCCGATGGTAGAAAGACTACTGTAACCTGAAGCTCTTGGGAAGAGGCAAAAAGAGATCAAAGTGGTCATACAGGGGTCTTGTAAAATCATCTGTACCGTCAAAAGTCTTTGACCTACAGATGTTTGCGAAGCTAAGGGAAATTAACCCTGCTTGGTGAAATGAGCATATGAACAGTGTGTTAAAGTTGGCAAGAAGTGTACCCGGTGGAGGCATGCTAGCGATACAGTACAAAGTCTAAAATCCCATATTGCCATGTTTGGTACAGGGTTGGCAAGAGTGAACCCGGCGGAGGGATGCTAACAAAAAGGGGCGAAGTCCAAAGTCCCCAAGTACTGGGAACTGTTTGTAGAAGTTGGTGAAAGAGAACCCAGAAGAGGGAAGCCGACAGTCAGAGACAAAGCCCGGGGTAGTGTTTAAAAATACATTAAGACTTGTGAAAGTAAGGAGACCAGGGGAAGTGAATTGTCCCCTTGTCAAGTGGGTCCTAGCCCGGTCGAGGGAGATCCAGGGATGAAAAGTCATCACCCAAAGTTCATTGCGAAAGGAACTGTTCAGTTGATTGGTTGAATACGGTATGTGAGGGGTCTGTGCCCAGAAGACGGGCACCCAACGTGAAATGTGGAAAATAACGTTTTGTTAGTGTTTGTTTGTTGGCTGCAGCACACCTCTAAGGCAAGAGACTTTTTGATGCAAAGAGACTTTACCATCAAAGAACCTGATAGCTGGAACAGGACTGTCGGCTTGTGCTGAGAAAGCTCGAGCGTGTACTGTGCTAGCTGGAACTGACCTGTCGGCACATGCTTAGAAAAGTTGAGCATGTGCTGTGCTCCAAGGTCTCAACTTGTCCCGTGCTGAAAACGTGGGGAAGGGAGACACCTGGCAATCACATCCTGACTTATTATTTGGAACACTTATTTTCTTTAATGGAACCCTATCCCCCACTCTTTCTGTAATTAGTTGTAAGGAATTCGCACTAGGTTTTTCTTAGTATAGGCCCTATTATTTTGACACAACGCCACTTGGACTGCCTTATTTTTCATTTGATGGTCGACGCTTGCTCCCCTCTTAGATTTAGGTTTAGCTTTGACGTTTTTCCACCCTGCATTCATTGTTCAATAAACACTCTTGAACTGTGATCACTTGTGTCTGTCTTTACTGTTGCCACCATGAGTTCCTTACAATATGCACAGAGCAACAACACAGCCTTGTCTCACCCCCCCTGTAAGTCTCGATCGCCCTTGACAGGGATCCAGAATTCTTTAAACAAACTTGAAGTTCTTGTGTGAAGGGCCATAATGTCATGCACAACATCCGCGCTTCCACTAGGACCCCGACAGCACCCTCTGTTCCACACATACTCCCCGTTAGACCCCCCTTTAGTACACCTGCACCCACCAATATTAGAGCACCTGCAGTGCGGGGGTCGCTGTCATGATGCCTACCCCCGGGGACCCAGTCCAAGTCCAGCAACCCGGGAAGCAGGCATCAAGTTATCCCAAGCAAGCCCAACAACCCCTGCTAGGGGCTATTTGGTTGCAGTCCTGGCGCCATAGGCGCCAGGCTCATAGATTAAAACTTACCTGATGCAGACCATGCTGCAAACTTACCTGATGCAGACCATGCTGCAAGAGCTCCAAGCCAAAAGAGGCTTGGAAGGGACTACTTTACCTAGGGACTATTTTTTTACTCGGGTGGGGCTGGGGAGGAATACTTACCTGGGACTACTTTGGAGGCTATTTAAACCACGCCCGAAGAGCAGCACATGCTTTGCGTTATTCAGCATCCAGCAGCGTAACGCTCACCGTGCCTGCAAGTCTGCATCCAGCCTTCTGCCACGCCCGCCTCGAGTTTGGAGCTCCTAGAAAAAGGGAGAAAGAAGGAGAAAAGGTTAGAACAAGAGCAGTACCTTTGATCCTTACCTGAATTCCCGATCCATCGCGCCGTCGCCTCGCCTGCTGCAGCGCCGCGCTGAACTCACCGGCCTTCGCAGCATCTTCAGATTCCACCGCATCCTCCTGCATGTTCCCGCCGCACTCCGGCACCTAAGGAAAAGACAAGAACAGCAAGGTGAGCCAAGGGAATACACAGAGGAATATTAGTTACCCCCCATAGACTTACCTGATTTTACCGCCGGGGGTACTATTCCTCTTCACGGGTCGGTGCAGCTTCCACTGCATCTTCGCCGAACCCCGGCTCCTAAGGGGAAACAAAAGGACAGCAAGGTGAAACAAAGGGACTAACAAGGGGAGCCCTCCTCACCACAGTAGACTTACCTGATTTTACCGCCGGACGTATTATTCCCCCGAGACTTCATACTTTCTCTCAGCGCCTGAATAGGGGAGAAAGCAACAGGTTACATATTGACATTATTTTATCGAACTGTGTTGGATAATACAAATCCTTACCAGAATATTACCGGTTGCCACGAGGAACTCTTCACTAGGGTCAAGCTGCAACCTGCAAGGAATCGGACAAGAGTGAAAGTCAGGCATTTGAACTCTTACGAACTACATACTTACGGCGTCTTGCCGGGAATCTCGGAGTCAATATTGTTCTGGAACTCACCAATTCCTTCGAACCAGTGAAGCAACTGGTTATCTACGCGCCCCTGCGCTCAATGCAGGATGGAGAGCTCATCTTTTCAAACCATCAGGTGAGACTATAAGAGGGGACATCAAAGGTGATCAGTGAGGAGAACAGCGGGGGTGGGGGGGATTTACGCTCAACTCCACGGGTGGTTAATTCCCTTTCTCCATTTGCAGAAGAATATTCCTACGGGCCAAGCAAACGAAGTTAGGTGGGCCAGTCCAGTCTGTCATCTCGGCCCTACGCGTCACATTGGTGGAGACCGCAGCTGTCCAGTTCAGATCGACGCCTCTGTGGGAGCCAGGTGAGCGTAACAGTCGCGTGGACAGATTATGACCTGAGGAGGAGGCTGTGTGCAGTCTTGTGGGTTTCCCTTTCTGCACTGGCTATTGCCGTGGCGAGAGCGGTCAGGCAGAGTCAGGCTATCGCATCGATTTCCTGGTCATGTGATGCTTTCCTGGTCACGTGATCCTGCTCACGTTCACGTGGCAAGGAAGCAGGCGATATAAAAACTACATCCTCGCAATCACTTGTTGCTTCACAGCTGTTTCGCGACTCCGTTTGGTGTTTTGGCTTCGATCAGGATCTATATTACTCGACTTCAGGAACTACGGACTTTGGATTACGGACTGCTATTCGGATACTCCCTGGCATTGGCGCATTTCTCTGTGATTACCTGGCTCTTCGACCTCAGAACTTCATAACAGACTTCTTTTGCTTACCCTTGGGATACTACGAACTTACCAAAGTCCACGTCTTGCATTCTTTGGTTGTCAGGACTAATCCGGTGTGTTGCAGCTGGCGGTCCCTCTCCAGTTTACCGGCAACTGAAAAGAACTGCTCAAGTAACCTCCCCACAGCACCTTCCCAGGTCCTGTGTGGTTAGCAGTGTCCCGCTACCCCTGCTTAGGTAAGACTTATAGTCGCTATACTTCCAGCTACCGCTTACACAGATTACTGTGCTTGTTTGTGCTAATCCCTGTTTCCTTTACAGCGGCTCTGGGGGATCGGCGTCGCAATGTTCCGTCAATCCAACATCCACACCTGTGGCTTCAAAGACCGCACAGAGAGTATATCTAATTCTCCCTGTGGGGTACTTGGGGACGGAGGCCCCTAAACTCTTCACGACTATCAAGTCTCGACACATAAGCAGACATGACAGGCCTCCTGGAATACCCCAACTAACTCGTTTTTTCTATAGTGGCCCACAATCCAGTGCATTGAAGGCAGTTGTTAGGTCGAGAGAGGTTCCATAGACTGCTTCGTACTTGCCACTCCACGCAAGATGCTGAACCATATTAATGGCCAGAAATGTTTGCGTGGTCCCCATCTATCTCCTAAATCCTGTTTGCCATTTTCGAGAGTCATCTCTAACCCGGGGCCCATACTTCCAGGTGATGTAGTACAATAGAAGAAAATATGTTACTGTACGCGTCGAGGAGCGAGATTGGACAATAGCAGGTACGGTTAGTTCTGTCTCCTCGTTTATAGTTGGGCACTATATAAGCAGCCCTGTCAGATTTCAATACGTAGTTGAGGCCCCTGGCACTCTTGAGGGACTGATAGAGTTAATTACACTGAGGATTGCATCCTCACCAAAGTCCATGTATACCGATATTCGGTCTGGTCACATTCCCATTGAGGAAAATCCCAGTTTAAATCAGTGTTTTCCCCAAAAGCCCAGCAAGTGCAATACCCAGTCTCACTCTGAGACACCATTTATTTGGAGCAGCGATTGGGGAGCAGCACTAGATTATAATACTAATTATTTGACAGAAGGCTTTGGAGTTTTGATCCTTTTGGCATGTTAGCATTGTTTCACCAACCGTTTGCTCTCTTGCTGCTTTTGATTGTCTCACTCAATTCCTATTAGCCTGCCTTATTTTGCTAATTCTTTCAGACACTGCTTCAGGGGGACCTTAGCCTCTTTTCTTTAATTGGGCTATCTTATAGTGCATCTCTTTTTTACTCGCAACAACCTCTTTGTTGAAGGCGTGCCTGTGATTGATTCTGGGTGCGTTCTGGCCTTCACCTGACAGAACACGCATTCCTTTAATAGGCGGCAAACGAAATCGTCAAACTCGTTCGGGATAAAAGGTTTATGCCAGGTCTGTGGATTTCAGATGTGTCTGAAAGAGAGTGTACTCTAGCAACCTCCCCACCTTCCAATTAATCTGTGAACCCGAACTACTCACTACAAGGCCAGATACACACTTTGAATCAGATACTAACCCGCGGAGGCTGTCAGTACGGTTTAGGAAGACTGCAAATGCTGCCTCTTTAAATGCGTGATCGCTATATTGCGAAAACTGAACTGAAAATTTCGAGCAGCAAGCCCCGAACCCGTCATCCACGAAGATGTAATCAAGCGTCGAGCTTGCTGCATTGTTTGACCAAGTCGAGCTGATTGGGATTCCACTGCAGAAGGCTTCATTCAGTGACCAGAGCCCCATACACCTTCCATTGCAGAGAGCCACCTGGTACCATTCCTCCCTTTGTAATAATGCTGTGATCTGTCAGGCAGAAACCTGTGCAGTTCCCTTAGGGACCACTGCAAAAGATTTAGGACTACAGGTGGTTGGCAGTAAACCCAATTGGTAGCAGTCTGTACCACCCAGATTTACCTGGTAGCTGTGGCTGAGCAGTCAGACTTCTCTCAAGATGAGTTAGGCAGTATATAGAGTATACACAATAGGTGCAGAGACACAGTAGCACAAGCAAACACTGACCAGAGCTTTGGTGTAAAAGCATATAATTATTTATTTAAAGACACACTTGTAATTTACACTAGCACAAAAAGAGGTAAGTAAATTCAACACACAGTCACTATTACTAGATGTACATCCCTTATTCCTTATTAGACAAGTCTTAGTTAACACCACTTATTTCCAGACAGAGGTAAGCGCTTAACTAAAGATGGCACTCCCAATAAGTTAAGAAAAAGGGAGGGAAAAGGCAGAAATTAGGAAAAGCACACAACCCAATACTTTAGAAGCACCCAGCAAGGCAGGAAAGTCAAGTCTACTTGTGAGAAAAAAGTTCAGAGGCCAGGCTCCCTTTTTGAGAGAACAGAGCACCAATGCGCCCATGATCACACAGTTTAAAAGTCTTGAAAAGTCTTGCAGGGAGTTCAGAAAAGAATTAAGTCAGCTCAGAAAAGTTCAGTTAGCCAGCCTAGGGCCAACACAAGTGGTAAGTGGAAGCTTTAAGAGTCACCCCACACAGACCGTTGCGAGGGAGGCCAGGCGGACACAGTACCTTCACAGTGGAGAGGATCCTCCAGTGGGGGCAGTTGTTCCTGGCAGCAGGTGCAAGTCACGGCGTCGTCCAGAGGAAGAGATAGTCTCGACGTGGAGGAAAGCTGAAGGTCGTTGCACTGCCAGGGAAGAAACCAGCCGCAGAGTTCTCCGGTTAAAAGGTATGACCCTTTTATTCACGGTGGTGGAAAAACCGTGGTATCCCGGTTGCCGGGGTGCTTGGCACAGGCAAGGCGGCGACGAGATGATCCGGGAAGGCGAAAAGATGGTCAAATTGGTTATCCCCACCAGTCAAAGGAAGAAGACTCTCCGGACTGGAGATCTCCTCTGTCGTCGGGAAAAGTGGTGAGACGGTTCAGCAGCGCTCCACCGGTGGTGTCGTCGTTGCAGGTCGGCTCAGCTTCTCCCTCTTCGGATTCTTTAGGTACTGTGGCGACTTCTGAAGTTCCAGTCCCCAAAGCCCTGCTTTTATGCAGCAAACCCCCATTCATTCAGCCTAGCTAGTCAATCAAACATGCTAAGTGGTGAGCCGGACGGCTCGCCACTTGGGCCAATCACACAAGAGTGCGACTTGAGTTGCCAAGGCAACTCAGTCCAGGGTGCCTAAACCCCCTCCCACACTCCCTGTGGTACCCAGAGTGGCACCACTTTTGGAGGCTTCTTTGGAGAAGCCCGCCAAAAAGTGGAACAAAGGGCACGACTTGGGTTGGAGTCACGGAAGCGAACACAAACGCCATTTTGGAACCGAGTTTCGGCAAAAAATACCAACCAGTGATTTTATATTAATTTAATAAACCGCCGGTATGTTCGAGGCTATATTAAAAAGTGGTAGCCTCGAACAATGGGAAAATCCCATAGGAAAATATTTGCAGTCGAATATAAAAAGTAGTATCCACTGCCACCAGCCAAAACTCAATCTGGGGGGATGGAGACATGCCCCCTCGAACAACAGACACCGGGGCAATCTAATTGCCCTGACCAGTACGTCCACAATATGATGGTTTGTACTGGTTTCTGTTCATAATTTGGGACTAGTAAAGCCAATGGTGACTTTACATGCCCTGGGAGACAGTAGTCCGTCCCAGGGTATGGAGTCTGTTTGGGGGTCACTATGACACCCCTGGGTTACTGCACTGAGGGTGCTGTGTAACCCACATACCAAAAACACATGAAGCCCTATGGGGTAAAGGACCCCATAGCCCATAAAACACATTCAAAGTCAAAGGAACCCTCAAATCATGTCTAAGAGTGGGAGTAAAAGAGTCTCACTCTTAGCAGGAGAGAAAAAAATAAACCCCAAAAATCCAGCAAAGCTGCTGGGGGACTCACTAGGTTTGGGAAATTAGCCTTAACAGAGAATTCTCCCTAACACGATCCCACACCAATACAATCAGAATTGAGATCCCCTGCTAGCAGAATTTGTCCTCCCAAAACAGTTTCCTGCCAATTTGACACAGAAGATACGAATACCTGGAGGAACATCTTCAGACAACCTATCCCGGTGTGCCAGTAGATATTCACCAGAAGGAGCTCATATGGGTGATCTCCCCCCAGGACGACACATGTAGCTAATGCTCCTCTTACGATGCTGGAAGAGTCTTTAAATGTTACATTACTGGAGGAGCAAATTAAGGTTCAGTGGCCCCCTGATGGGCGTCCCCCGATACCCTGGGTAGCCGGCTGGCTAGTGTCCACAAAACCATCCAGTATGGGGGATTTTGTTACCGGCCTTGAACTTAACCCCCAAAGCTGCATCAGTGAATAAATGCATGTGACCCTAATGCTCCAGGAGATCAGGTGGAGGGACTTTCCTACGGTGTTCTCCAGGGGACGAGCGTCCCATTTCCTAAATTATGCGTTAAGTAGCCATGCCCAATTATTAGTGGCTTCTGAGTGTTGCATCATTTTGTTTCAGCTTTGCAGTCTCCGCCCGTGGGATAAGCATCTCATCTTTAGTTTCTTCCCTCTTAGAGGGAGGGACTTCAAACCCCAAAACTCGCAGGTTATCACTTTATTTTGGTATGGAGTCATAGACAAATTTAGAGTTTAGGACTACCTTTGCTCTTTCTGTCAAGCCATGGACAACAAAATCGATCCTTTTTAGATCGCTTGAGGAGATGCCAATTAAGTTGGGAATCTCTGCAAAAATTTCAGTATCCTGGTGCGGCGCGCTTGTTCTCAGGCAAGATACTCGCAATAGTAATTGTCGGGCTTGGAGCGCCTCCCTCCAAGAGAGGTGGCTTAAGTATCTGTTGCTCATTACGGATTCTCTGAGTTCTGGGTTGTCTGTATCCCCCTGCATTTTATTGCAATTAGTCCCTTTTTTTCGGGGGATGCAGTGGGTAGTGGACATCTCCCCACCTGGAGCACTTTAGTTGGGCCCTTCACCACAACCAGCTTGTTCTCTGATTAGTTACAATTGGTGGAGGGAGTTTTGGGTAAGCTTGCTCCTTTAGTATGGGGGTTTTTCCTCAGTTTACCACAACAGACATCAGGGGTTGCTTAAAAAAAGATCTCAAGAGCTCTTTGGATTGAGTAGAATTATTTTTCCTGAGGCAAACTTTTTTTTTTCTCTCCCGTTGCTCACATATCTGAGCCATCTTTCCTTCTTTACCTGGTTTACTGGGAAAGTAGAAATAATCAGAGGGGGGCCACTTTTTCCAGCAATATTTAAGGCCTCACAAAACGCTGGGCCCAACCTCATGGGGCGCCATTTTCGAACACAAATTACATAGTCCATGTTTGCCCCCCTCCTCTGCCCCCTCCCTGGCATAGCTTTCTCCATTTTTAGCGACTGCCGGGGGGCAGACCGTGGAGAAAACCTATTCCGTCCGTACACAGGGTCGGTGATAGGTTTAAACAAATAGAAACAAGGCCAACCTCCTTGTCGCTCTCATTTGCTTTTCCAAAAGGGAGCTCTTCCAATTTGCCCAATACCAGATTCAACAAAGATGTGTTGTTAATTACATCAGCTTTGAGTCCTTCGTACAATTTAACTATGATGCATAAGACTTGATTAATTTCTATCAGGGTGTCATCTGATGGAACCTTCCACCGGAGGTTGGTCCCTGAGGTGGACAGAGACGGTCTGCAGAGGGATTACAATGAAAGGGGTGAGTCACAGAAGAAAGAACAGTCTATTTCCCGAGCCTTTATGTCACTCTGTTCCAAAGTCATATCATGATTGGTCATATTAAAAAGGTCAGAAGACTCAAAAAGAGAGTTACCTTTGAAACAGACTGCGATATTCCCCGGGGTATTGACTTTCCCCACCCACCCTCACCATTGAAGGGCTGCTGGAAAGTCTCCCCTTCCTTGGCCAAGGGGTGCCGAAAATAATTGTTTGGGAGAAAGCGGCAACGGGAGACTGGCCACCTTCAGCATTTCCTCATCCGTGTTGCATACATCACCCACAGGCTCAAGGCAACCTTTTTTGTTAAGGGATTCCCATTTCGCAGATGCATCAGCCTCACAAAAGGTTAAACATTTAAACTTAAAATTAAAACAGTTCTGATTAAGGCTTTCAAGGTTGGTTCCAAGGCACTACGCCCGCAATCAACATTGCAACCTTAAATGAAAGGATAGAATAGTCAGTCTTATTGTTTCCTTGTTCAGGAGCCAACCGCGGTTGACATCGGCATGTAGCATAGTATCGACTAAACAGCTGCATAGAGGATCCAAAAACGTGTTGGGAATAACCGGCATGGAAGAAAGAATAATATGATTAATCCGCTTCCACTGATGCCAGAGAGACCATCGCCTGCCTCAGGTAATGATATGTCTAGATTACAGCAAATCCTGATTCATGGAAAAATATTGAATTAATTACAGATAGAATATTAAATCCAGTAATTCCATTCTTTAATTTGATTCAATCCCCGTTCAATAGATTTCAAATAGTACATTCACATTTGTTCCTTATATGATAATTATTTTGGGGGCTCTTCCATAGAGGCTGGTGTAATCTTCTCCACTGCTAGCTAAAACAAAACATTAACCCCATTTATATGCTCTAAGTAATGAGATTATTGGTGCAGTCAAATTCTCAGTGCATATCTTCGAATGATGTTCATTAATCCCAACTTGTTTGCTCTTATGTTTGGTATGGGTACGTAATTCCCATGTTCGCCCCTCACGGATAAAATTGGTCTATCTTTTTGTGAATTGACATGCCATGCATTGCCCATACGGGACATGTCCTTTATTCTGTGGAGCATTCAACATAGATGGTAAATTTAACAACAGATTCACTGTATTATACATTCTCAAAGCCCATACCAGTTTCTGTCAAAGATATTAAGCTTTTTTTAATGCAAACATAGGTTTTTTAATCCCGTCAACGGTATCTAAAAAATGTCAATTTTTAAGAATCGTGCCTCTTATCGCATTTGTAGAGAGATATTTATTTTGACACTTTTAAATTCCAGATTCCCACCAGTGTGGTAAGGCTAATATCCTGGCCCCATTATACAGTCCAACCTCACATTTCTGGGCAAGAAAAACAGAGTGCATTTCTCAAAATCAGAAATGTATTTAAAAGAATAAAATACAATTTAAATTAAGGTGGTCTCCAGCTTTACACCATGGAGATAGCCACAATGTTATATGCTCAAATCTAATTTCTCATTCAAACTGTCTCTGCCAATGCTCAAGACCAACCAGCCTGCACTTGGCTCCCCCAGCACAGATAACACAGCTAGGCACATGAAGCCATGGACTCCCCAGAATCATGCTAAAATGGCTGCAGCAACTTCGGAAGCCTTCCCAGGCACCCGACCTGCTACCTGCTTGGAGCCGTCCCATTGGCCCATTTCCCATTGGAATTCTGCTGGACTTAACCAACTGAGTCCAATAAGCTGGCAGGTGCAACCGGCCACTCCAAAGACCAGCACACAAGGCCTCTGATGACTGTCTCTGCCGGTCTCTGCCAGACAAGCCTGCATGCCTGCAGACCAGTGTCGGCTCCTCTAACCCGATGCCTTCCTGATCTTCACCATCTCCATGAAGGTAAGCCTTTTCACTTGCCTTCTGCCTGTGCATTGGCCCCGCACTGGACCACCACTCTATTAACTTCACCTATGACATTCCCCAATCTAAGCCCACCTCATTCCTCCCACTGCTCCGCCCCATGCAAATACCTAACCCTCTGCAGCCAGCAGCGAATGGCCTATCTATGCACCCCATCTATACCAGCACTCTGCTGCTCCCCACCTTTGGTCACTACACCAGTATAGAAGATCAGAGTACCCTGAACCATTTGGTTAACCTCACCATCGCTACCTACCGTCCCACGCCCCAGCCTACCTCCTTCCACCCACCTCTTAACCCCCACCCAACCATCACCCCCATGCTGCTCATAATGCCAATACGTGCCATACCTCACTACTTTTTGTCTACTGCACACCGGGACTGCACACTCGCCACCCTACAATGCACAGCCCCCCCCTCATCCCGTCGCCTGTCAACACTCCTAGGTCGCATGCAACTGCCAACCTCCTGACTCACCACATGTCCAACACCCTACTGTGCCCACAGAACTCTACCACGATCTGGCAACTTTCACCCTATCCCCCACATCCCATTCTCAATCCCCCCCCCCCACAGGATTGAAACACGCAATGCCAACCTCAGACTACGCACAACCATCATCACTCATCAGCCCTCCCCTATCTCCTGACCCTTCTCCCCCCGCTTAGCAACATCACCCAATGCAATCCATGTCTCCTCCAGTGGCATACAAGGCTCCCCCAACTGGTGCACCTTGATCAACGCCAGATCATTGATGGCCCATGCCACTGACATCTTGGATCCCATTACCCTGAACAGCATTGACATCCTAGCTGTCACGGAAGCATGGCTCACTGCTGCATCTGGCCCCTCGCTTTCCATTGTTGTCCTTACAAGCTATGCCATACTTCCTTGTGATAGAGTGCTCAGAAAAGTTGGCGGCGTTGCCTTCATCTACAAGGACACGCTCCCACTTCGCCCCATCACTTCCACCCCTCTCCCTCACTGCGAGTCCATCTCAGCCAAACTTATGCTGCTCGCCCAACTCCACCATCACCCTTCATCTTATTTATTGACCACCAGGCCCAACCACAACATTTTGAGGACGACCTCCTCCAACTCATATCAACCAACCTCAATTCTACCACAAAGATCATTGCTATGGGTGACGTCAACCTCGGTATCAGGACTCTTCTGACGCAGATGCCTCTGCTCTTGCGATATCTACCACCACCCTGGGTTGCACACAATGTATGTTCAACCCCACAAGGTCGCACCTTAGACTGGCTCCTGGGTCACGAGTGCAATATCTCCATCCTTTTATCCTTCCCTGCCCCTGGTCAGACCACCACATAATCACCTACACCATTCTCCTCCCTAACAAACATCCCAAAATGTGTACCAAAACATGTGTGTCTCAACCATCCACCCTTGTCCGCAGCACTCGCAACCTCATCAGTGCCCGCCTCCTCCCCTTACTCGGCCATCCTCAGCCCCTACTCCATGATCTCGCTGCCTATGTGGACCACTACCATTGACTGCTAGGCAAGGCAGCTGACTCTCTGGCCCCACTTAAAGTTCACAAAGCCAAAAACATCAAACACCACAACAAGTGGTTCTCCTCGGACATTCGCGCACTACCTGCAAAAAAGAGGGCAGCCGAAGCAGCTAGGCAGAAGGACCCTTGTATAGCGAACAACACCCTCTTCTCAAAGATCTCTCTGAACTACAAGCACACCATTCACACTTCCAAAGCTGCACACCATGCACACTTCCAAAGCTGCATCCTCCAGTTCGCAAGAACTATTCATTATCTTCATTGTGTTTGAAACCGCCATCCACAGTCATGAAAGATAGCCTTTGGTGTAGTAATGTCCAAGGTGCCTTCACTGAGAAAATCACACAACTGCATGCCAAAATCATCACCAAACGTACACGAGCACCAGCTGACATCCCACTCTTTAATTTCCAACCCATCTCTGGCTCCAACCTTGCTACTACAATCAAGCGGCTCAAACCTTCCAGGGGCAAAGGTAACGGCCGCCTAGCATCCCTTGTTAAAGCAGTGTGCAGATCCTCTGCTTCCACTTATCACCACCATTGTTAACTCCCCCTTTGCAACCTGCTCTATCCCATCCACCCTCAAAGAATCCTGGATCACCCCTCTACTAAAAAAACCTCTCTAGGCCCAGCAACTCCAGCAACTACCGGCCTGTAACCAGTGTCCCCTTCCTCTTGAAAATCGTCAACAGTCACCTACCTCAAAATTCAAGATTTCCTCGAAACTCGCAACATTCTGGGCCTCCGGAATTCCGGGTTCCGCCCCAGACATGGAACTGAAACAGACCTCCTGGACATCCAGAACCAACTTGATGACGCAAATGACACTGGAAATCTCTCTCTCCTCCTACTTTTTCACCTTTCTGCTGCCATCAAACTAGTCGACCACCAGACTCTTTGCCACCACCTTACGTTCTCTGCTCACTTCTCCCCTGATGCTGTCAAATGGGTCTCTCTTGGTAACTCTTAGACAAATTATATCAGTGACCCCCGAATTCTCATCCCCCTCTCTGGTGACTACTCACAGGACATCCTCAAAGAGAACACTATCTAAGAAACTATCCAAACCTGGATAGCCTTGCACAGCCTCTGCTTGAGTGATGAGAAAACAGAGTTGCTTCTCATCGGATCTCCAGCCCGCCATGCCAAACTTGACAATGCCTCCCATCACTTCTTCATTCATGGTCTGTAAGGAAGGCATGGTAGGAAAGTAAGACGGACACAAGGGATCACAGTTAAAAGGTGTTTATTAAATGTTATCATGGGTGTGAAAAACACCTATCTAAACCTAAATCTAAGATGGGAGCAAGCTACAGCCATCAAATAAAAATAAAACAGTCCTAGTGGAGTCTAGTCAAATAAAAATGACCTATACTAAAAGAAAACTATTGCCAATCCTTGCTGCTAAAATACAAATAGTGTGGTGGGGTTATGTTCACAAAAAGAAAGAAGTGTTCACAAAATGATAAGTCAGGATGTTTAGGCCGTTGTCTTCCCCACGTTTTTAGCATGGGACAAGGCGGGTCACTCGAGCACAGCACACTCTTGGGCTTCTTCGGCACAAGGTCACAATTCCTTTTACTAACATCAGGGCCTTCTGTGCCCAAGTCTCTTTCATTCAAAGTCTTTTGCTTCAGAGGGCCTGTTGTACCAGAAACAACAAAAATAAAAGTTCCTTTTTTAATGTTCAAGCCGGCGATTCACTCTTCACCCTGGATCCCCCTCAGATCCTTCTTTCACAATTAGCCTCCCTCAGTCGGGTTGAGACCAACTTTAATACGCAGGCATCCCTCAGTCGGGTTGATATTTGCCACAGCAATATCTTCTCGGTGAGTTACTGTTCACCTAGGATCCCCCTCTTCCGGTCTAAGACCAATTGCAATTTGCAGACGATCGAAGACTTTTGAATGTGCATGGGATTCAACTTAACCTGCTGCAGGACCACTTCGATTTCACAGTTCAATCATTCTTAGATACTCATGGGGAGGTACCAAACAGAGACCTTCGAGTGACCACCCATGTGGCGCCGGACCTCTTTGTATCTGGTACCTATATCAGTTTCATCAAGTTCAATCGTATACAAGTTATTTCTTCATTGTGTTGCTGCTTGCAACCTTGAGCATAACACAGTCCGGTCCGCTATCAGTTTCTCCAACTCACCGGCTGTGTTGAACTCGCTGGCGTTGTGTAACGCTCACCTGGTATCCACGGGGACGTCACTCAGCCTGTTCTGACCTCTTACGACCTCGAACCCTTCCCTGGAGTCTACTCGACTGGAGACTGGGCCTGAAACACAGGATTGGTAGAGTTTAACTCCCTATTGTCTCTGTGTGCTTGAACCCCTTCTTCCCCGGGGTCCAACCCTTCCCTTTGATCCACAGCTCACCTTGTTTTCTTGGAAAGTGTGCTCTCCGTCCTGCTTTCAGCGCAGGGGCGTGTTGATTGATGCAGGCTCGTTGCTGCCTAGTTACTTATCTGGCAAGAGTCTGACAGGTAAGTATAATGAGTGTTTTGACCAGTTCTCTAACTTCGTTCCTTTCCTTCCTTAGATGATGGCCGGCGTCCGGGGATGGCGATGTGCTGCTGAGATGAGTAGCGCTGAAGGTGAGTGAGAGCGCGATGCAACCCTTTCGTATTTGTATTGAACAGAGTTATTTTTCTGTGTCTTTTAGGTGCCGCAACGTTTTCAGCTTGGATGGCGGTTATGAAGAAGAAATGCGGTGAGTAAGCGCAGTATGCGGCGCCTCTAGATGTTTCCACGCTAACCTGGAGTGTCTTTTCCCTTTGGCAGATGGATGAGAAGTTCAGGAGAGAGAGTTCCCCCAGAGCGGCTGGGATTCAGGTAAGCGTTTGAAGCTCGTACAGTCTTTAAAAATAAGTGAAGATTTGCTGAATGCTTACTAATGCCTTTTTTCTGCTCTTTTCCCTTTTCCTTAGGAAGCGGCGTGGCGGGATGAGAATGACACTGCCGAAGATGCCCGCAGAACAGAAGGAGCGATGAATGATGGGCAGAAGCGTCGCAAGGTAAGGCTGTTCCTAACGGTGTTCTTGTTCTTGCAGGAGCTGAGCTCAGAAGAAAGATGCAGGCCTACTGGAGACCGATCTGAACACGGTGAGTGTCACGCTGCAGGTGCAGAAAACACAAAGCATGTTTCTCAGCCTGGGCGTGGCTTAAATAGTCTCTGGGTATCCCAGGTGTCTCTGGGCTGACCCACACCCAAAAGACTAGACTGCACATGCAGTTCTGGGATCCGAAATATGTGGGGGCATCCATCTTGTCCCCATCAATGCACTACAAGTCCAATCCCCAATGGTATCCTATGGGAGTGAGTGAGTCTGGGGCCAGAAGCGCCAGGTCTGACTCCAAGTGGGTCTTTGGAGGGATGGAGAGGCCCTTGAGGGCCATGTAGGTGATCATGGCCTGGCTCCAGCCTGACATCTTGAAGGGCTGGGGACATGAGGGGCAGGAATCATGACACGTTGCTTTGCTGTCAGACTCGAGGACAGTATCACAGTGGCAATCGCTTCTCCCCGCCTTGGGGGATCGGGTTGAGTTTCTAGCTATCCTACCTGGTAGGATGGGGAAAAGGTGTTGTAAGAAAGGGGATACCACGTCTCACCCTTCAGTATCCCACTTCCACTCCCCGAAGACCCCCCCATCCAGGTGATCCTCTGACACTGGTCCACCCCCAGGAACTGGATCCAATAGCGATGGCTGTGTCCTGGCTACCTGAATGACAGATCCCCGGGGACTAACGGGTGAGACACCTTCAGGTTTCTCACATGGTCACAGAATTCCTGTCACCTATTCTATAAAAACCATGGGTGTATACTTAGACGCCACTCTAAAAATGTCACGGCCAGTTAATCACATTGCCTCTTCCTCAGCCTATGCCATGAAGCTCATCAATGCAAGCACACCTTTCCTTTCCACCGAGAATCACCTGGGTGTCGCACAGGCTCTCATCGGATGCAAACTGGATTATTGCAACGCACTACTTTTTGGCACCACTGAAAAAAACCTAAGCAAACTCCAAGTAATACAAAACAACACTCCCTGTGCTGCACAGGATCTGGGAAAACATGACCACATTTCAGATAGTTAGATGTTAGAGAAAGAATCAAATTTAATATTCTCTCAATCACCCACTGATGTCTGTCAAACAATGCACCTTCGTACTGTGACCCAGTAGACCCAGAGAATTCAGGTGGCCAGTGAAGGTTCCTGAGGAAGGCAGCCATTACATTTTACCGCCGATACTAACACACCCCTGTGTCAACATCCAGTTACGCAAGAGTTGTGCGGTGATCAGGAATGATACTGGTGCAATACATAGACCCCAAGTTGACTCTTGTTTTGTTCACTAAAATTGATTCCTTATTTGACTAGAATTTGCTTAGCCAATAGGACAATCTCTCATCTCCACATGAATAATGTGTATAGACGTAATGAGAGATTAGCTGTTTACAGACATGGTACTGGTCCCAATATGTTCTAACATTTATGCAGACTAAGCTATACAATTTGTTTCTTGGTTTGTTAATGATTTGCTTTGAACATTAGCCTTTCCTGTTTTGAACTTTCAAACTTCTTTCTTTCTGCCTTTTCTACTTCTAGACTTTGATTTCAGGTCCTTTCTATTTATTATTGTTCATTAACAATTTGTTTATTTAGAATTTGTCATTTAAACATTTGTTATAAAGAATAAACATGTGAAATTCACACAAATGCCAAGCATCCAGCGCAGTTTATTTGAGCTCCTGCATGTCTGAGAGCAAATGCGAGGACATACCACTACGTGTTATTGAATAACACAGAGTGCGGGCTCTCCCTTCTGAAGAGAGTCAACACAAGGACGCCAGACCAGGTGTAAGTTATACACACTCCATACAGGGTGATCCTTACTGAGCAGCCATTTAATTAGACAGTTTACAGTGACTTCTTCCACTGTTATACCACACTGTTTTTTCCTGTTGGGACACATACCCTTCCGTGTGTTTGACAGTTCTACACCCCAGTCCCAGACAGAGTAGGGGTATACCCTTCAGCTTAATAGGCTAGGGAAGGGCTGGCATTCTCAGATCCCAACCCCGGGTGCAGATGTGCGAGGGAGGATCACCTGGGTAGGGGAACCCGGGGTTGTGCTTGGGGAAATGCCCCTGGTGAGACACAGTATTACACCAGGGAAGAGGACGAAGTTAGTGAGGCTTTTATAGGCTATTCTAAATTGAACCCTTTCCCCCATAATCATTGTCCCTTATCAAAATCCGACAACCCCTCCTTGTCTGTGAAACCAATTAGGAACCTGAACAGCATTACTGTGGTTAACAACATCTCCCAGAGTCCCTATTTTCCAGTTACCACCCCGAATGCTCCCAGTCAATTTTCTCCCCGTCCCTCCGATTATCATGTTTCGAATTCCCAGTCTACTTTTACAAAACACCACCGTCCCCCCATTCATTTCACAAACCCTACCAAATTTTGTCCCCCTACTTTTCCAACACGAACACTTCCCCATACAGAAAAAAACAGACTAATATGCAAACTGTTTACCTGACATGTCCCAATCCAAGGCTTGGGCAAAGCCAGGCAATGGACCAGAATCACACACGGTATCAGGTAATCGCAGCAAAAATGTTGCCGGCAAAAAAAATACGCCAAAAATGCTGTTGTTTGACCCGGTAAAAGTGCACCCCATTATACCATTTAAGGGGAGCAGGGGATGCGGGGGTGTCCCCCGCTTCTCTTAAATGGTATATTGGGTCCAGGGGTTGCATGGGGTGTCACCCGCTTCCTTTACATGATTATGGCGGTAAAACCACAGCATTTTTGCAGCAATATTTTGTATACACAGCCCTTTTTGCCGCGATTTTAAGACATGGAACCTCACACACACCTGACAGTCCCTTCCTTTGCCAACAGGGATCAAAGGTGGAGCATGAGAGCACAATACAGGCAAGTAGACCGCACAATGAAAGAGCTACCCAAGTCCGTCAGTTCAAGAGGAGGAGCAAGGCGGCGATGACAGAAGGGGAGACAAGGAGAGAAGTGACCTTTCCCTTTCCAACCAAGGACCCCAAAACCTCAGTGGAAGGAATCGTAAGACCACGAACAATAGCCAGCGTGTGTTGCAGCAGATGTCAACGGTACATGGAGCATGCCTACGCTGATGAGCAGGACAGAGAGAGATGCGTTCTACCATGGTAACGTCCTTGACTCCAGATACGAGGAAAGCCAAGCGCTTCATCACAGCTGGTGAGTCGAGGGGAGAACCAATAAAGAAACCAAACTGTGTTGAAAAGTCGCAAAGTGGCAAATTAAGACAAGGTCAAAGAAGTGTTAACATAAAGGGATAACCAACTGTGGAGGGGTCCAGAACCAAGTGGGTTCTCACTTGAGAGACTCTGGTTGATCCCACATTTGTTGAAACGACCGAAACCAGAAGGCCCTGGAAGAGCTGCAAGGGAAAGGTCAAAGTGGTCATACAGGGGTCTAGCAAAACCCCCTGTACAGTCGAAAGTCTTTGACCTGCACGTAATTGTGCACGCGGCCTCTATTGCACATCACGAGACTGGGGTTAGTCAAAGATGGCCGCTCTGACATCCTGATACCGCTGCATCTCATTGTTGACTGCTGCCTGACCCCGGATTGGCTGTGTCGCCACACAATAGCATCAATCCTTTGCCGACAGGCACAAGCTGATGGCCCCTCGCTCCCACATATTCCCCCCTTTCGTTACATCTAAAGTAACAAATTATGACACTTTATTCTTTTCATTCTCCCTTCGATAGTACTCCGCTTCAGCGACTGCTTCTTCCCAAGCTGGGGTACCCTTTATTGGCATCCATGCTCTACATACACTTCTCAAGCTATTCCCTCTCCTTGCATATTCGTCTGGAGTGCATGTTAAGTATATCCCACCATCCCCGTCCAGATCTACCCATACTTCATTATACCATTGCAATTCTGTTGGTTCCTTAATGGTGGTGTGGTATAAATTATCGACCCTGTCCCCATATTGCCTGTAGATGGCAGTCATCCTTTACTTTGGAGGGTTATGTTCCCTGTTTGTATTTGGGCATCTATCATAGTTGTTACTGTTGTCGGTCGGCCCTTTGTTACCATCATCATAGTCGAGGTAGGCATACTTTTTGCATAACACCGGAGTCCCAGTTGGCACACACAGAAGAATAGTAACACAAAGACGATGATAGGAACTAGTATTTTCATCATCACATTTACCCATGATGGTATCCAGCTGAACAAGTTGGCAAACCATGTACTTTCTTCCGCTCCGCCCTCTGTTCTCATCTTTTCTCCTATATTGTGGACTGCTGTTATCACATGTGAGAGTGTCCCATTATCTGCATCTTCGAATGGCACGAATGTGCAACAGGCCCCCCCCCCCCGATTTTTCGTCAAACACCTCCGTCCATCGCCGTGATGTCATTAGGCGTAGGGCGCAGAGCTCTATTTTTATAACGTTGAATCCTTCTTCAATGTCGTTGGCCAGTTGGATGAGCTCCCAGCACACTATTTGCAACCACTTGGCATTTGCTCGTCCTTGGAGACATGCAAAAAATGTCTCTGCAGATGAGAACAGTTTGTACTTTTGTGGGATTTCAGCAAGGAGTTTTGATTATTCGGACGAAATGTAGTTGGATGACCTTTTACTTCGTGACAACTTTGTTTTCAGCTTGTATTCTGACAATAGTTCATAAGCTGGAGGTTCTGTGTTTTCTTGTTGGGGCGCTGCCGATGGATCAGCCGATTGCCCTGCTGCCGATTTGTCAGCCGAATCTCCTGCTGCCGACCCACCAGCCGAATCCCCTGCTGCCCCTTGGATATGGCTTTCTGGTATTACCATCAGTGCTGTATGGAGAGTGGCTAAGGTGCAAGTACCCTTCCACGATGCGGGTAGATGCAGGTATGCTTGTTTGCCACAAACCCAATACATGTCCATAAGGGCTGCGGTGCCTTTTTTCATGTCTGGTATTATTACTGTCTTGTTGCGTTTTCTTGCTTCCCCCATGTTCACCTTTCCTTCTCCACGGAAGCATAGTTTGTGCTGTATTTCTTTCTGCGTTTTTATGGGCTTTTCCAGCGCTGTGATCCATGTTAGCTTAGCGACATGCTGTGACCAGATAGGCGTGCACACTCCTTTTATCCATTGGAATGCATCTTCGGCCAGCCCCCGGAGTGCTTCTGCTCTGCACTCAATAGTTTCATTGTGCCATTTGTTCTCTGCATACCTTGTCCCCTTTATGACAAGAAATGGCTCTTTGAGGCATATCACTCCTTGACGCCGACTCATGCAGGTTTTCTCACTCTCCATTCTTTCTACACTGACGGTGTGTGCCTGGAAGGTGCTTTTTATCCTACACAGAACTAAATGAATTAAACACTGAGCCTCCGACAAGGGCACTTCCTGGGGTATCAACATTTTTGGTGTCCCTGATGCATGAGGAATGAGTGAACAGACATAGCAGCTTTCATTTGTTGCTTGCTTTGCCGTAGCACTCGTGTCCGAGTACCATTTGTTAGACTGGTTAGGGTGGCGGGGTTCTTCTATTTCATCTAACCCCAGGTTATGATAAATGTCTTATCTTTCCCTCCCGCCCCCTTTTCCTTCTCCTTCCCTCCCGCCCCCCTTTTCCTTCTCCTTCCCTCCTTGTGGCTTGTCACTCTTTGGTAATGCATTGGAAACATTCCAGCCCAGGTCGTGTCATTGTTGTTGAACATGGCATGTGTATATTCACTAGTGGTAGCAGCGTAATATGAGGTAGGTTCCATAACTACCTGTTATCTGTACTTGTATTAGCTAAGTCTTTCGGCCAATAATAGTCGCCATCATATTCATTCGATTCATAATCATTACTCATATTTATGCCAGGATGAAACAATGAAACAATTGTCGGACCTGCAATGGCGTGTTGTGAAGGTTGCGTTACATTTGTACCGTTAATATCAATGTTATAGGTTTCTCCCCACATTGTCTTTACTCCAGTCCATATTAGGGTGGAACCTTCTCGTATCATATTAGCCCCTCTCCCCCCTTTGTGCAAATCATTAACCAGAGATAAGAGGGTATAGTACCAGGCCATGAAAAACAGCATCACTGAAAACAAAATTGCAGCACATTTCAAAACACATTAAACATTACTAAACCTTTTTGCCCTGATGGCATCCCTATCACTATCTAACATAATTGCATTCGCCGAGATTGTACTTCGTTGGGCCATTTGTCACCTGGAGGGGCGATACAAAGTTAAGTCACCATAATATGTACATTTAATTATATATTTACATTTCATATTTACTCATTATTTTCATTTTGTGATTTCATTTTATATGCATTTCTTAGCCCTGTCTTTCAATTACGTTCTCTGTTCTAGGCATTTTTATCGAAAGAAAGAGAGGGAGAGAGAGAGAGAGAGAGGGAGAGAGAGAGGGAGAAACAGAGAGAGAGGGAGAGAGAGAGAGAGAGAGAGAGAGAGAGAGAGAGAGAGAGAGAGAGAGATGATACGATCATATGGCAGCGCAAACCAGAGGGCATAACATCCTTTCATGTTCCTTTTTCACTAACTCACATTATCATTGTTTTTCAACCTCGTTTGTAGTACCAGTTGCACATTCTTTTTCTATCTTAGGCAGTGTACTATTGCGTGCCCTCCTCACATCTGAGAGGTGCACCCAATATTTCAGTCCCTTCACCTTGACTGCAGTCGATGTACTATAAATGACCTAGTAGGGGCCATGAAACCAGGGTGAATTCTATCTCCTCACAAAGCTTCGGACATACACCTGTGACCCTGGCATCAGTGGCCCGCTGGGGCTGTCTGTAGCTGATGTGGTAGTATCAGTTGCCACATTTTCAGTGAATGGTGGTGCTATTTGGCGCGCTATACTGCAAACTGCGCGCGTCAGCTGAGTTAAATATTCCCTAAATTCCTCCCCCAGCACTGTGGCAGCCCTGTGTGCGTCTGAGGCTCTCCTAATCGGGGAGAGCGGTGTGTGTATTCGCCGCCCCGTCACAATTTCGTGGGGGCTCAGATGGTGGTCCTTGCATGGTTGCGTCCTGAGTTGGAACAGTGCTAGGGGCAGGCAATATACCCAGTTCTTTTTTAGTGTGTTGCATAACTTTGATAATTTGCTCTTGAGCAGGCCGTTGAGCTTCTCCACCATCCCATTGGCCATCGGATGATAAATGGAACACAGTTTGTGCTTCACCCCCAAGAGTGTTGTCACTTCCTTTAAGAGGTCATTCACAAAGTGTGTGCCATTGTCTGACCGTATCACATCACATATTCCACACCGGGAAAACACTTCTCGTACTAGAAATTTCGCCGCACACTTCGCGTCTGGGTGGGGACAAGGACCCGCCTCCACCCACCTTGAGAAGGGACACACCACCACAATAAGGTATCTTGCTCCATTACATCTCTCCCCAATGTCGGCGTAATCAATATGGAGTTCTCTAAATGGCCCTACTGATTGTGGCAAAGTTCCTCGCAATGTCCTCAGTGTCATCCCTGAATTGTATGTTTGACATGTCGTACACTCTATGACGAACTTTGACAAATGCTCCTGTAGGTTAGGCACAAACCAATGTTCCTGAATGTCTGCTGTGATGTGTTGTTTCGCTACATGGGCTGGGAAGTGTAGCTTTTGAAATGCTGCTTCTAGCAATTCCACCGGCATCACTACCTTTCCTGTTGTCTCCTGTCTCCATATGAGGTCTGTGGCTGATTGTTTGCACCCTCGTTTGCTCTACAATTCTTGCTCCTCTGGTAGTGCTCTCCTCTGTAGCTATATTATCTGTGCTATGGGAGTGTCACTATAAGCTCCTTCTAGTGGTTCCGTAGTTGCTGCTTTTACAATGCATTCTGTTGTTGGTGTGGTATTGAAATACGAGGCTTCCTTCGCTGCTGCGTCGGCTGCCGCGTTCCCCAATGAGATTCCATCTGTGTTGTTGGTATGGGCCTGGTATTTCACCACTGCCACTACTGATGGCTCCGCTAATGCATCTATCAATTAATTCAATAGTGCAGCGTGCTGTACTGGCGAGCCATCTGCTCGTCTCAACCCTCTCCTACGCCAGCACGATAGTCCTGAATGAACAGTGGTAGTTGCATATGCTGAATCTGAATATATCGTCACTGTGCATCCTTTGGCTGTGCATAATGCCTCAATTAATGCATTTAGTTCCACTGCTTGTGCGGAGTAATGGGACGGGAGGCGCTTTTGGACGATTGTTTCATAGCTATCTTCTTCCATGCGTACTACTGCCATCCCTACATGTTTTTCCCCTGTTTCCGGATTTATTGATGCTGAGCCATCGATGTAGTATATTTCTCCTTCTTTCAGAGTGTTTTCGCTTGCTTTGGGATTATCATCGCCCTCCCCCTCATACGTTGCACAGTCATGTTCCTGCATGTCCTCCATTGTGAATGGCTCCGTTATGAACGTTGCTGGGTTTACCGTTTTACACCTAACTACATGTACATTGGGGCTTGAAATTATTATTTCATATGCTGTTGCTCTTTGTGTCGTCAGTGTCGATTTTGACCGCTAGAGTATTGCAAATAATGAATGCTCGGCATATAGTGTTACTGAACATCCCATCACATTTGTGGCACTCTTTTCAATGGCGAAGGCCGCAGCTGCGAGGGCCTGTTCGCATGCAAAGTGACCTTGCATCACCGCGTTGAGTGTTCCACCGTAATAGGCCAATGGTTTGTGGCCTAATGATGTTTTCTGTGTCAGTACTGCTGTCATCAGTGTTCCATTGCAGTGTGAGAACAGGAAAAATTCCCTCTCAAAATCTGGGTTCGCGAGGACTGGGGCATCTGCAATGAGGTCTTTTAGTCTAAAGTACTGGGTCATCATGTCTTGTGTCCATTTTATTGGGGCTCTGCTCTTCTGCGCTTCTTTTAGTGCTTGCAGTAATGGACGTGTGTATGCTGCGTAATCAAGGATCCATGCTCGGCAATAGTTACATATGCCTAGAAATGTTTGCATGTCCTTCACTGTCTTTGGTATGATTATGTTACGTATAGCAGCTGCTCTGTCTGGGAGTATTTGTTTCCAGTCTTTCGATATCAACTGTCCGAGGTATACAACTTCGGCAAGGCAATATGGTAACTTTCCTTTATCCACCTTGTACCCCTTTGCAGCTAACACGTTTAGTAGTATTATGGAGTCTTCCCTGTATGTTTCCTCTGTTTTGCTGCAGACGAGTATATCGTCTACGTATTGTATAATGGTGCTCTCTACATTTATGTTCCCAATATCTTCGCGTAGTGCCCTATTAAAAATGCTGGGGCTTTCGCAGTACCCCTGTGGGGAGTCTGCGATGCTCATATCTGTTGTTTCCCAGTGTGAATGCTGTGAGGTACTGTGATCCTGGGTCAAGTGGTATAGAGAAGAAAGCATTCTTCAAGTCAACCACACATGTCGATTCCTTGGGTACACTGCACAGTATTGATGCCGGGTTAGGCACTAACGGGAATTCTTTTTGGGTGACGTCATTGAGTGGGCAGAGATCGTGGATCATCCTCCACGCCCCGCCTTTTGCTTTTTTGATCGGGAAGATTGCTGTGTTGCATGGGGAGTTTGATGGCACTATGATACCTTGGCTCAGGAGTGCATTTATTGTTTCCCTAATTCCTTCTTCTGCTTCTCTAGATATTGGGTATTGTTTCACTCTTGGCGGTATGGCACCTGGTTTGAGTTTTATCTTTATGGGTGTCACTTCATGTAGTAACCCTACATCATGGGGGCCTGTAGTACAAATTTCTGGCGCCACCTTTGCCATATCTTCCTCAAATATTGTTGGTGGGGCACTAACACTGGCCATAAGCGGGTTGTGTACCTCTCTGTATTGGATCATAATGTCACATGGTATACTTATTTCCATTATTATTTCTCCGTCGTCTTTGTTATCAGTGAATAATTCTTCATCAGTTATGTTTCTGAGCAGTATGTTGGGAGCTATGCATAGCACAGTTCTCCACTCGCACCCATGCGTGTCCAAGCCTATGACCACAATACGCTTACTCGATACTTGAACTGTCTCAATGTCTATGGACATTATCGTGCCTGGCACGACATCTACACTTGTGATTGGGTGAAATATAAAGTCTGATGGTGTCCTCCACTCTTTTCTTGTTATTTCAGGCACTACTCGGGCTAACACCTTGATGCCATAGATAAACATGTCTATGATATGATATGATATGATATGATATGGTATTTGTAACGCGCCTATACACAGGTGTTTCAAGGCGCGACGAGGCAGGGAGGGGAGGAACAAGGGGAGACAGACAACGATCCTACTAGGCCAGGTGTCATTCAGATCGCGCAAGTGCAGGGGTGGGAGAGGGGGAGAAGTGCAAGGGGAAGGGGATGGGGGGAAGTGCAGTACAAGGTAAGTGGCGTAAAGTAATAATTAAATAGGGCCAGCTGGTGGCAAGTGCAAGGTAAGTGCAGAACAAGTGCTGGGGAAGGGGGGGCTGTAGGGATACAGAGACAGTCCCGCAGTGCAGAGGGGTTCCAGGGCATCAGTGCAAGTGGAGAGTGGCTGGGCCCAGGGCCGAGGCCGTTTAGAGAGGTCCAGTTGCAGGATCAGTGCAGTTTCAGTGAAGAATATTAGCTGTTCAGCAGGGGAGAGGGAGAGAGAAAGCAGAAGCAAAGAGGAAGGTTTTGAGGTGCTTCCGGAACCGGAGATGGTTCTCCTCGAGTTTCAGGGAGGCAGGAAGGCTGTTCCAGAGGGAGGCCCCTGCCGCGGAGAGAGATCTACCCCCAGCTCGTTGCTTCGAGAAGCGGCTGACCCTGAGGGAGTTGGAGGCGGATGAGCGAAGGGCTCGGGAAGGAAGATATTTGGGAAGAGAGAGTTGAAGGTATTTAGGACCCAGGCCCCAGAAGGCCTTGTGGACAATGCAGAGGGTTTTGAACTTTATCCTCGCAGCCACTGGGAGCCAGTGTAGAGATTTCAGTCCTGGAGAGATACGATCCCTGGGCTTGAGGCCAAGGACAAGTCTCGCAGTTCTGTTCTGGATGAGTTGCAGAGGGCGGAGAGTGGAGGCAGGCACATTAAGATAGAGGCTGTTACAGTAATCCAGCTTCGAGAGAACCAGGGCTCGGGAGACGGTGAGCTTCAGGGGGAAGGAGAGGAAGGGAAGAATACCTCTGAGGAGGTGGAGCTGGTAGTGTGACCTCTTGGCGACGTCAGAAATATGAGGAGAGAAGGAGAGTGTGGAGTCGAAGATGACCCCAAGGTTTTTTGCCTTGCAGGTAGGAGCAGGGAGGGGGCCAAGGGAGGCAGGCCAGAGAGCTGCAGGGAAGGAGGGAGTGGGAGTACCGATGAGTAGAATCTCAGTCTTACTGGCATTAAGGCAGAGGTCATTGGCGGCACACCATTCTTGGATAGCAGACAGACAGTCAGAGATGAGGGAAGGAGAGGGGGAGGCTGAGGGTAGCCTGAAAATGAGCTGGGTATCGTCCGCATAGCACTGGAAATTAGGGCAGAGAGCGGCGATGCGGTGGGCAAGGAGTGCCAGATACTGGTTGAACAGCCAGGGAGAGAGATTAGATCCCTGGGGGACACCACAGGTGGAGAAAAAGATGTCGGAGAGGAAGAACCCCAGTTGGACCTGGGAGGGTCGATTTGAAAGGAAAGAGGTCAGCCACGCCAGAGCCTGACCAGTGATACCCAGGTTTTCCCGGAGACGGTTGAGCAGGATGGCATGGTTGACAGTGTCAAAGGCAGAGGAGAGATCGAGCAGAATGAGAACACACGGAGTGTTGGAGTCGAGGTTCAAGAGCAGGTCTTCACGGATGTTCCGGAGAGCAGTTTCCGTGCTTCTGGCAGCTCTGAAGCCAGATTGATGGCCATGAAGACTACCAACAGATTCAGCATGGAGGTTAAACTGGGAGATGGCCAGTTTCTCCAGGAGCTTGCCCAGGAAGGGAGTGATGGAGATAGGGCGATAGTTAGCCGGGCAGGAGGGGTCGGAAGAGGGTTTCTTGAGAAGAGGGTGCACAAGGGAGTGCTTGAGGGGGGAAGGGAAGACTCCAGAGGCGAAGGAGTGGTTGCAAAAGTCAGCCAGGGCAGGAGCCAGGGAGTCGATGTGGTCCTTGATAGTTTTGGAGGAACAGGGGTGAACCTGTTTAGACGAGACTTTCATTGATCGGACTTGTCTGGAAACCTCGTCAGCAGAGAAAGGTGGAAAGGCAGAGAAAGAGGGAGGAGGGGTGACTGCAGAAGGGCCAGAGGAAGAGCCGGGAAGGGAGGGAGGGCTTTGAAAGGAGGAGAGCGAGGACAGGATGTCCTGAGTTTTTGAGATGAAGTGAGAGGCCAGTGCATTGCAGAGGGCCTGGGAGGGGACAGGAGAGGTAGAGACTGCAAGAGGGTTGGCCAGCTCCTTGCAGATTTTAAAGAGTTCGGCGGAGTTGTTTGATGCCGCAGAGATGCAGGCTTGGATAAGGGCTCTCTTCTTGGTGAGAACGGAGAGCCGGTACTGCCTTTGGAGCAGGCGGCAGGCCAGTTTGTCAGAGGATGAACATGATGCACGCCATTTCCTCTCGGCAACCCTGCACTTGCGTTTTAGGGTGACGAGATCCGAGTCATACCAGGAGTTACATTTGGCTTTGGGCTTCAGGCGGATTCTCATGACGGGGGCAAGGATATCAAGAGTAACAGATATAGCAGAGTGGAGCATGGAGAGGGCTGTGTCAGGGTGGGAGTCAGCCGAAGGGGCAGGGGGGGGCGAGAAGGTAGCAGCGAAAGCCTCAACTGACACACGCTTCATGGGTCGGATGACCGAGAAGGTGGATGGCAGTGAAGAGGGTGGCTGCCTGTGGGGTAGGGAGGGTGAGGTGGGAGGATAGGAGAAAGTGATCACTCCAGGAGAGAGGAGTGGAGAGAGAGAGGGACGGAGAGGGGAAGGTCAGAAGAGATCAGAGCATCAAGAGTGTGCCCAGCAGAGTGAGTAGGCCCAGACGGGAGAATAGAGAGTGAGAGAGAGTCGCAGAGGTCACGAAAGAGACCAGTGGGGGGACTGGAGGCATCAAGGTGGATGTTGAAGTCGCCAAGAAAGAGGAGTTGAGTGGTTGAGGACAGGAGTGAGGAGGAGAGGTCAGCCCACTCAGAGAGGAAGGAGGAAATTTGACCAGGTGGCCGATAGATAGTAGCCACGGTAAGGGAATGGCTAGGAGAGAGAGAGAGAGAGTCGGCAGACAAGACATTCAAAAGAGGAGTAGGTCTGCGTAGGAGTGACAGTGGCAGGAATCCACTCAGGGAAGATAAGGGCAACACCACCCCCTGCACGGTTAGGCCTGGGCATGGAGAGGATCTTGTAACCGTCAGGTAGGAGTCTGTCAAAGCTGGTGGCAGAGCTGGCTGTGAACCATGTCTCAGTGAGACAAAGGACGTCGAGGTCCAGTTCCTCAAGAAGGTGACAGATATCGGAGGAGTGCTTGATGGCAGAGCGAGTGTTTAGAGTGGCAATGTGGAGAAGGCTGCCATCCTTGAAGAACCTCCGGGGAGGGGTACAGATCAGAGGTACGCCCTGCGGAGGTATTGAAGAAGGAGGTGAAGAAGGAGCACGAGAGGGGGCAGGGAGGGAGGGTAGAGGCAAGGTAGCCAAGGATAGAGGAGGGGGGACAGCAGGAGAGGAGAGGAAGTTGATGAGGTGTGGGAAGCGTCTATCGAAGAGGTGAAGGTTGGCCTGAGGGCCTTGGACCAAGACGGTCCCATTAGCGTAGACATTAATGATGGCCTTAGAGGAGCGCAAGGGGGCCAAGAGGACATCCCAACGGGTGCCACCATTAATGGGAGAGGAGGAGAAAGGAGAGAGCACAGAGACCATATGAAGGATCCATAGGTCAGGCGAAGGCACGAAAAAGAGGATGTCAGTGAGAGTTTCCTTAGAGCAGGCATTAGTGTAGGTGTCAGCGATAGGGAGGCCTGGGTTGGAGACCAGGATGTCCTTTTTAAACTTTTTCCTACCAGATTTAGTGAGGAGAGCAGGATAGTCAATGGAGAAGCAGTTAGAGAAGATAGGCGAGACAGAGAGCACCATGGAGTAGAAGGGAGGGGAGGGGGGGGGGAGACAGACGAAACGAGAGCACGCAGACAGGAAGTGAGCGGCAAGCACAAGTTACCACAATTAGAGCAAACAAACAGTAAAGCGTATTAGGTAACCGGGCCACCTAAGTTTGAGAATCCTGCGAGGGGAGAAAAGAACCCTAGTTTACCACAGTTCAGAGCAAACAGTAAAGCGTATTAGGTACCGGGACACCTAAGTTTGAGAATCCTGCGAGGGGAGAAAAGCACCCTAGTTTACCTCAACTGTGAATACAGTGAGGCAAGGCCCCATGCGGATGTAACCAGGCATAGGAGGGGTGGGCCGGGGAACGGAGAACAGGTGGAACTGGCGCCTGGCGTCCCCTGCGGACACCTGCAGACACACAGGGAGTTGCACTGTAGGAGTCGCCCTTGGCCTGGGGCCCTTAGCCGCGGGGGCTGCCGGGCAGAGGGCTGCCCAGGAGGGGGAGGTTATAGGCAGAGGGAGAGGAAGGGGGGGGGGTGTGGGCGGGGAGGGAGAGGAAGACCAGGAAGTGGGAGGGGGGAGCAGGAGCAGGCCAAACACCGCGCTAGGAGCGCGAAGAAACAAACTTTTTTTTAAACAATAAAAAAAATAAACACTCACGGAGGCCCAGGCAGGGCTTCCCAGGCCTGCTGTTCCCCTCAGGCCACCGGCGACCGCTCTCCACGCTCAGCTGGAGAAAGAAGCGAGCGGGGGGAACGGCCGTCGAGTAGGCCAGAGGGGAGGCAGGCACACAGCCAATCAGATGGGGGGGTGGCGGGGAGGGAGAGGAAGACCAGGAAGTGGGAGGGGGGAGCAGGAGCAGGCCAAACACCGCGCTAGGAGCGCGAAGAAACAAACTTTTTTTTAAACAATAAAAAAATAAACACTCACGGAGGCCCAGGCAGGGCTTCCCAGGCCTGCTGTTCCCCTCAGGCCACCGGCGACCGCTCTCCACGCTCAGCTGGAGAAAAAATCAAATGGGTATCCCTCGCACTACAACTTCATTCATCATTGTACTGATCATCAACATTACTCGTACTGGGCACACTCCTGGGGTGGAACACACTATTTCCCGTTCTGTAAATGAAATGGACATGTTCAATTTGCTTAGCAAATCTCTTCCCAGCAAGTTGATTGGCGCGTCTTCGTAGTTACAGTAAGGGTGCACGCACTGTTTCTCCCCCCACCGTTATATCTAGATCTTTCGTGTAAGGAACTTTTAAAATAGCCCCAGAAAACCCCTGCGTTTCCAGATTCCTGCCTGAGAGCGGAAACCGCCCCTCCATAAGACATGATTTTTCTGCTCCTGAGTTTACCATGAAGATAAACTGCTTATTTCCTATCTCTGCCTCCACTAGTGGTTCCTCTTCTGCACGTAGGGTGGTGGATAGGACTGGACACGCAAGTGCTCCCTCTGGGCTGTCCTAATCTGTGTACCTTTCTTGTCCTGGCACTGAAAAGAAATTATCTCCAACTACTGTTACATCACGGAATGGTGCAGGTGCACCGTTTGCAGCAGTTGTAAAGCTGTTATTGCTGGCGTTCGGTACAGTGTTTTGTCGTGCCATGGGCTGGGATGCACTGTGATGTGGCTGTGGTGGTGGCTGTCTTTGTTGCATTTGGGGTTCATTATAACACTGGTCCTGTGGTCTTCCACTCCCCATTGGTAGTCCACAGGGGCTACCTGGGTCTGGACAACCCTGTACCTGCTCATTGTCCATGGGTGGTTGCTCTTGAAAGTACCCTGATGGCCGCATTCTGCAATCTCTTGAATAGTGTCCCCATCTTCCACAATTCCAACATAACCCGTGCTGTCCCCCTCTCATCCCTTGCCCACCAAAACCTCTGTTTCCCATACCTCATACCCTCCTCTCTGGCCGCGGTACCCACCTCTTCCTCTGCTTTGTCTTTCTTGCCACTGCGGTCCTCTCTGTGGTTCCTCTCTGTTCCACTGTCCTTGTTCTCCTGTAGCCCACAGCGCTGCTATTCCAACTGGTCTGCTTCCCACACCTTCGTCCCCCTCGTTCTCTCTATCAGCAGTCACGCTGACGTTTATGGCGGCGACCTTCACCAATTTGTTCTGCACTAGTTTTGCTTCGTCTGCCAACCTTTTTTGTGCTATCTCTTTTTCTCTCTCTTTGATCCTCCTACAGTGGTGTACAATTATACTCCGAATTTCTGGCCAACCCTTGGCTTCTATCCCAGCTATTTTATCCAAGTACCTCCTTCGTGAGTCCTTTTTTGATAATAAAGTAGAACAGGGCAGTGGATTGATTCCACGCCGTGCCAGTTTCGCTTCTCCACAAATCTTGCACTCGCAGTATGAATTGCGTAGGATCCGCATTATCCTCCATTGTACATTGCATCACTAAATGTAAATCTGGAATGTCTGGAAACGTTTGCCGCAATGCGTCCCATACTTGCGCTCGAACATTGTTGAATCGCGATCCATTGTGGCTGTCACAGCTCATTGTCACTCCTGGGAACCCTGCTTTTTCTCACACAGCGTCTGCCTGATCACCGACAGCGGACACTAGCAAACTCTTTACATCACCTATCGCTAATGGTACTCCTGCCGTGTTTTTCTCAAATGCATGTATCCATTTCCCTGCCCCTCCCGCAAGTGGGGGGATAAGCTTCAACAGGTTATTTTTGTCCATTTCGGCCCACGGAATGTAGTGTGGCCTACCTGCTCCCTTATGTATCAGCGGCATCTGCAACTTATGTTTCCTTCCTGTCTTACTTACTGTCCCTTTCTTTACCTTACTCACCAACCTGTTCCCTACTCGCTGCCTTAATCTGCCCTGCCATCGTGGCGGCGATGGTTCGTCAAAATCATCGAGCTGAGATGGTAATGGGGATCCCATAGCTGCTAATCATCTAGATCACTCCACACCTCTTCTACTTCCTCTTCTTGCTCGCCATTCTCATCATGTCTTTCCCCTTGCTGGCTTTCTGGGGTGGCTGGGCGTATAATCTTCACTAGTTTATCATTCAGATGGAACAGGAACGCTCCTGACCTCCATTCCTTTTCATGCCACTGTGATATATGTGTTCGATGAGACGATATAGATCTTGCTGGCTCTGTTTCTGGTGCCAACTCCCCTGTTGTGCTTAATGAGGGCGTAAGATCTGCTACAGATAATGGTGGCACTTCCCCTCCCCCCAGCAGCATTTGGCCCTTATCACATAATGCTCTCAGCCGTGTTATTTCCATCTGTGCATGCGCTAGCTGACGGTCTAAATCTCCAGTTAATCACGCTAAATTTACAGGGGGCGCGCTCGTTGGTCCATACAGGCCTCCTTTGTCATATGGCCGCGGTGCGGTAGCTATTGCTCCATTAGAGAAAGTGGGGGTGGGGCATGGTGGAATGTACAGAGGCTCGCTGTATCCTACTGCTGGCCTTGTCATTAAGGGGTATATTTTGGTTGTGTCATTCTCAGCTGTGGTTGGTGTGCACTCACCCTTCGGTGTTCCGCTTACCTCTTCCTGCGTTTTCTCCTTTTCAATTGCCTTCCCTGTACTTACCTCTACTGCAGGGGCTATTTCCTAAAACATTCGCCACAGATCTAGCACTTCCCTCCTGTTCTGCAACTGTTTTCCCTTATACCTCGCCAATAAATGTGTGGACACTAAATCTAACACCCGTTTGTCGAACGACCCGCCTTCTGGCCAAATTGGTATCGCGCTGTCCCCTTTTATCTCTGTCACCCACTGATCGTGGTATTTTTGTATTCTATCACTATATAGCGGGAGGTGTTGGCAAATATGAGCTAGTGGTGTTATTCTTTCCATGACGATATTTCTCTCTTCACTTGTACGTGCACTTGCACCTGGGCCTCCCTTCTAATCACACACACCCCCAACCACTTGTCCCCTTATACAGATCAGCAATGTCAAGTGTTTCTCAATTATAGGCAATTATCGTGTACCAATATTCAATGTTACCTTTGTACCTATTGCATTTCTAACTTCAATGGTTCACTTTTAGCATGTATGACTTTTTACCAACAAATCACTTACAATATTTCAGCATACGCGACACAAAATAGACAAAAGCAAAAACACACAACACATAACATGCACATGCACATGCACTACCTACGCGCTTTTATTTCTCCTTTGTTCCCGTTACTGAACACCTCTCCCTTTCCCCGTTTTACCTACTCTTCTCATTCACTCCCCACCTCTTACACCCTCTTACTTGTTCCCAAAGAATTCTTGCTCACACAGAAAAAGAATATTCTAAATAACTACTCCGAGTCTACTCAATACACGAGACCCCTACTATTTTCTCTTTATCTTCACTTATTTATCTGCACTGGACGAGACAATGCTACGCGGCGCCGCCTTCTACCCCGTTCGGGCTAGGATACCTCTTCTCCTCTTCTTCTCACCTTTTCACAAAACCTAATGGCCATATAAAGGACAGATCAGAAAAGCCTCAACATCACTCACACAGTCCCTGCTCTTGTCTTTAACCCACTATAACCTGTTCCCTTGTTCCCGTACTTTCCCCCTTATCTTTCCTTGGAAACCTTCGCAACTGGCACTCATGTGTTCGGTCAGGTAATCCGAGGGTCACAGTTCTCGGTCTGACCCCAGTGAAGTCTGCAACTCCAACCGAGCCGTGGCCCCCCCGCGGCGAGCAGCTTTTCAGTCGGGTGTTCGTCAACCGGGAACCCTTGACCCGTTCTTGTAGTGCGCACAGGTGGTGTGGGCCTCGAGGCACCTCTCCAAATCACGTTGCAGGGCGTCACCAAATGTTTGTGCCCTCCCCGTCTTTGACGTGCAAAAGAAAAAAACAAACACACCCCTGACGGGGAATAAGGCAAAGAGAGCAGGCTGCAAGAGTTCAAGGAGAGGTTTTATCTGGTGAATAATATTCAAGAGATATCTGAGAGCGCTCTCCACAAGTTATCATTACATTACGTTTTATAGGGTAAATGACGCAACCAACATAGGATACTACTTTGGTCCCGGATTGGTCAGTTGACTCGATGTCTCAGGTGGGGTGGCATCTCTTCATCCGGGTTGGTCGCTTGGTCGGCGGGAGGATTGACGTCAGGTATCTTGTGCTCCGCATGGGTGAAGGTCAGGTCGCTGGGAGGCAGGGTGGTCACTATCTAAGCTAACATAATATATTCACAAAAAATGCATGCACTAAATAAGAGTTGTTCAAAGACCTTCAGTAGTTTATCATGTCTCTATAAAAGTCACACATATATCTATACTATCAATAACATAGGATTATACAAGTCTTAGGTTAAGGGTCTTGACCGCTATAATACACTGGTTGAAGTTAAGGTCCGTACACATAAGAATCTCTGGTATGTGGCATTAGTTAGTGGTAGGCAACGATATATTGCAGCAGGGGTCTAATGTTAGTTGGGGGTCTGCTGGATGGGCATCATGGCATGGTCAGTGGTCTGGCACATGAAAAGAATATCTTGTAGGGACACAAGGTCACAGTGGTAGTAAGTTTCCACGGGCGAGGGTGCGGGAGGGGCAATGACACGTTTGTGGAGATGGAAGAACTATGTGCTTAGCTCATGCTGGTTCACATGCAGGACAGTGATCTCAGAGGAAGAACGATGTGTTACATTTATTATTGTGTTGCAAGCATCCCCGGCTTCAGCGTGAGAACGGACCCACTAAGTTTTCCAGTCAGAGTGAGAATGAGGGTGGGGGCCTTGTGCCCTGCGCGCCTGGCCGTGCTGCTGTGAGGAAAGGGAAACGAAGCATTTTTGTACTATCGCAGTGAGGCCTAGTCACCAAGACGGAGTCAAAAGGGGGTACAAAAATGGATGCCCCGTGTCCTGCTCAGTGGTCCCATCTATGCGAAAGTCAACCAAAGTTAACATCACATAAGGGCAAGGGGCAAACCCACTGCTGGAGGCACTTGGTCCGAGTTTTGTACTGAGAAGTTGAGGGCGCGAGGGGCCTGATGGCCCCTCGCTCCCACACACAGCCTGCCACCCCTTCTTATCTCCAGCCAACTGTACCACATTAGCCAGGACCCTGGTAATGTCTAAAATCGACTATTGCAACACCCTCTATCTTGGCACTAACCAATGTAACCTCAATAAGTTACAGATTATTCAGAACAATGCTATTAGAGCTGCATTAAACATCCCTAGGAATCACCACATCTCTGACACCAGACAAAGTCTCAGTGGGTTATCAGTAACACAAAGAGTATCCCTAAAAACCCTTGCTCTAACTAACAAATGCATCGCCAACCAAGCACCTACCTACCTCGCCAATAGATTTACTATCCATACCTCTAACAGACCCCTCAGAAGTGCCCAGTCCAATTGTCTAGCTATACCCTACTTCAACTTCCAGAGATCAGGGGCTTCAGCTTCCCTGTCCTGGCGGCGAAACTCTGGAACTCACTACCGAACCCCCTCAGAGCGGAACCTTCCTTCCCAGCATTCAAAAAGCCAGCTAAAGCCTGGTTGTCTGGCCTGAACCACCATTGAGTCAGACTGCTCACCAACCACCCACATGCCTAGACAAACTGTCCTCTGCCTGTTGTACATATGGAATTTTCGATGTCTATTTACTGTGTAACTGTTGTTTACCTGTCATTTGACGCTCTCTTCTGTATATTATATGTAAATGCTTTCCTGTATATTATTTGTAATGCCTATCTTGTCTGTAACCCAAGTTATGCGCCCGGATGCCCTTGGGCCAGGTGCACTTTATAAATAAATAAAATACAAATACAAAATTGGAAAGCTAAGGGTCCTGCATCGGGAGTTCAAGAGAAAGAACTGTATGATTGGCAAAGAATTGGCAAGAACCCGACAGAGGGATGTCCACAGTGAACTGTTTAAAAAGACATTAAGATTATGAATGCCATAGGTAGAATTGAGTGGCAAAAGCCGTAGTGAACCTGATAGAGGAAGGCAGCCATTCAGCTGTCACCCAAAGATTTGTGAAAGCAAAAGGAGAAAGCATGAAAATGAGAACCGTAGCGAACTCGACGGAAGGAGGCAAACATTCAAGAAGGATCTGAGCACGGAAGAGGGGAGTCTAGGGATGAGAAGCCATCACCCCAACGACACGTGAATGCAACTGAGCAATCTTTTTGATTATAAGTCAGAGTGAATGCGATGAAGGGAAGCTGATATTCGAGAGGGGTCTCAGCCCGGAAGATGGGGGTTCAGGGGTGAAGAATTATCGCCCAAATTTCAATCAGAAAGGAACTTTTGTGTTGAACTTTTGGTTATTATTTTTTAACCTACCAGGTCCTCTGAATTAAGAAACCTAACCGCCGAAGGACCTGATATCACTAAGCACCTATGTGGATCTGAGACGGAAGAGGGGGACCCAAGGGTAAAAAGTCATCACTCAAGATGCCAACGTAAAGGAACATTTTGTTTGATATTTTGACCACATCAGGTACTTAACCACAGAAGATCCTGATAGTTGAGAGCGAAACTGTCATCTCGTGCTGGGGAATCTCGAGCATGTGCTATGCTCAGGAGTCCTGCCTTGTCCCGTGCTCAAAACGTGGGGAAGAGAGAGACCCCCGGCTACCACATCCTGACTTATCATTTGTGAACACTTCTTGTGAATCTTATCCCACACTCTTTTTGGTGTTAGTTGTAAGGATTGGCAATAGTTATTTCTTAGTATAGGCCTTTTTATTTGACAAGGCGCCACTAGGACTGCTTTATTATTATGTGATGGTCGTAGCTTGCTTCCATCTTAGATTTAGTTTTAGATTAGGTGTTTTCCAACCCATGTATACAGTTTAATAAACACCCTTGAACTGCGATCACTTGTGTCTGTCTTTACTGTTGCCACCATGAGTTCCTTACAGTACCTAGCTCAGACACTGAACAGGAATGCCCCTGCGAGCATCCTACTATCTGCTCACAGCCGCTGCCTCATCCTACCAAGATTCAACTGGAAAAGAGCAATGTGGCTCTAGCTTCCCGGGTTGTGGCACCACCCTCTGGAACAACCTCTGCCTCCCCTGCAAGCTGAACCCTCCTTCCATCTGTTCAGGAAAAAACTCAAAACTCACCTGTTCAAGTAATCTAAATCCTTATTTCTGTCCTCTGTTTGCTCTGTAACTAGCGCCTAGATGCCCTTGGGCTTTGTGCGATTGTATTATTCCAAACATAAATAAATAAGTAAACTCATTTGACATGCCTATACAAATCTTGTTATTCTTTACACACAAGCAGTCAAGGCAACTTCATATAAAAAAAAAAAAAAAAAAAATATATATATATATATATATATATATATATATATATATATATATATATATATATATATATATATATATATATATATATATATATATATATATATATAAGAACAAAAAAAGAAAAAGAAAGCGGAATACCACTTCCTGGACGGCACTCTTCCTCAATCATAAAAATCACCCAGATACGTCAAAAAAGGATCTCCATCAAACGTCCTTTATTTGTAAAGTACAGTGGACAAGTTGCTCAGGAGAGAGCTAAAACAACTACGCGTTTCACCCTGACGGGCTTCGTCTAGTTGTAAACATAAATGACAGGCTTCTCATTTAAACACTTGTGCATACGAGAAAAAGAGTCCTTCTTTGCTTTCCCTTGAGTTTCCCTCTCAGACCTATAGTGTGTTTCTCTGAGTGACATCTTGGAATGGTAAAAGGTATATACCTATATATTTTGCATCCAATGTATTACTTTTCATGATGTTACAAAATACCAACCAAGATGCTCATAGGCTATTATATTATCCCCAGATCAATCGTATTTTTAATTATACATTGTTTTGCAATATTTGCATTTCTTGTGTTTTTTTCATGTGTTTTTTTGTTTTGACAACAAACATTGCAATCCCCAAATTATCCATGATGACTCATTTTTTTAGAGATACTTTCTTATCTCCTTCCCTTATTGCAATTTCCAAATATCTGAAGTGCCTCGCGCTTTCAATAAAGTGCATTGTACAATATGACAATATGTATTTACACAGCTTCTCAAATATGTTAACAAGATATCAAAAATATGACCCACATTCTTTTGAGAGAAGGTCACTTCCATTACAGTTATCATATCGTAAAGTCTCAAATGCCATTACCAGAGTGCAGTGTGCATTATAGCTGCCAATGTTTCCAATTTTTCCAAGTTTCTATTACCTTGAATAAAGTGCTTAGTGCATAATAGCATTCATTAGAATACTTTTGACAGAAAAATGTCTCTCAATGTTACAAGGGGTAAAAACAATCATTTCTCATTTCTAAATACAGAATGTAGTGTGCATCATAGTAGTAAATGTTTCACCACCTCCACTGTTGCTTATATGCTGGGTAAAGTGCATTATGCGTAATAGCAGCAAGATTCTATGTCATATAAGTGACAAATGCTACAAGTGCGGCAAATGCTTTAAGTGCTTAGTGCACCACAACAAACTTGCAAAGGTCTTCACTGATTATAAAACAAGAAGGTCTTCATGTCAGAATAAAGTGCTTAGTGCATTCAGTATATAACTTGACTAAGATGTTTATAAGCACCATGTGTGAATGCAGTGTGCATCATAGTAGTCAATATTTCATCGCCTCCACTGTTGCTTACTTGTTGGGTAAAGTGCATTGTGCATAATAGCAGCAGATATTCTGTGTCATATAAGTGACAAATGCTACAAGTAAAGTGCTTAGTGCCACACAACAATCTTGCAAAGGTCTTCACTGATTATAAAAAACAAAGAAATCTTCTTATAAAAATCAAGTGCTTAATGCATTCAGTATATAACTTGACTAGGATGTTTATAAGTACCATGAGTGATAAAACACAATATTCATGCCATATTTTTCCTAGTTAATAAAAAGCCTCTTTGCGGAAAATAAGGTACTTAATGCTTTCATTATATATGGTCACTCCTTAACAGGGGGGGAGAAAAAGACGACTAGGGGACAAGAGAGAGAGGAAACAAAGGGAATGGCGTATTTACCATGTGTCTAAAAAAAAGCCTGTAACAAGTTGAGAAAATTCAACCATGTTCCAACAAATATGTATGTAATGATTTTAAAAGAGCCTCCTACATGTTAAGAAATGTAAGAACTATTATGTAAAACAGTGTGTTAAAAGAAAGTATATGACAAAGAAAAGCAAACCTACAGTGGCCTCATGTTCTAGGATAAAGCACCCATATTCTTAATAAATCAAAAGCATCAAAAAAGGCATAAAACCACTTTTAGTTTCCCACAAATGTATAAAGCTCCTCGTCCTTGGTGTGGCCATCTGGGTGTTTTGTTTGGTAATCGACAATATATTTACATTCAGTTTGTCTCAACCTCAGTTCTCGATTTCCCCCTCTCGGATTTGGTAAGATTTTATCTATACCATAATATCTAAACGATGAGACATCTCCATTGTGTTTTTCCTCAAAATGCTTGGCTAGGGGGTAAGTTGGATCTTTGTTTTTAATCGCACGAAGATGTTGCAAGATCCGCAGTTTTACTTCTAGTTTCGTACTACCTATATACCATCGGTTACATCCACATGTTATCACATAAACCACATATGTTGTTACACAGGTAATATGTTTC
The DNA here is from genome assembly GCF_040938575.1 of Ambystoma mexicanum. Lineage (NCBI taxonomy): Eukaryota > Metazoa > Chordata > Amphibia > Caudata > Ambystomatidae > Ambystoma > Ambystoma mexicanum. Next base: position 1,381,978,645 of record NC_090929.1, on the reverse strand, counting down.
TTGATAGTCACTTCCTTCTTAGTTCGAGGATGTGTATAGTTCTTCAAAGACACCCCATATTTACAGGCTTTGAATTTGGTACATTTGTAGAAACCCCCCTGATTGCTTAATAGCCATTGATTTGATATCTGTATCGGGGTCGAGAAAAGACTTGGTGACAGTTCTGATTGTAGCGATTTCGCTTTCCTGAAGGTCATACTGGCATTCTTCTGAATGTGTCCTGCGATGTCTGGATCTCTCTGTAATAATGCCCATCGTTTAGCCAGAATTTTTTGAATGTCTTTAGCCCCATTGTTGTAAGTTGTAATGAAGCGTATATTGTCAGATTTTGTTTCCAGTAGCTTCAATTCATTTTTCTCCTTGTTTCTTCTGAAAATCTCAGCTCGTGTCTGTTTAGTACATTGGTTAAACGCACTATTGATAGTCGATTTCTTATAACCTCTTGCCATAAAGTTAATTGCTGTAATTTTGGCATTTTTTTCAAAAGTTTTGTTTTCGCTGCAATTCCTTTTCATTCTTAAGAATTCGCCATAGGGTATACTGTTTTTCAGGCATTTCGGATGTGCACTCTTAGCATGAAGCAGTGAATTGGTACTTGTAGGTTTCCTATAGGTTTCAGTCGTCAGTGCTTCATTCTTTACCAAGATCTTAATGTACAAAAATATCACCTCCAAAAGATCGTGCTGTTCGGTGAATTTCAAATTAGTATCATGTGCGTTCAAGATGTTAAAGAAAGCCATCCATTCTTGTTCACTGCCATCCCATAGTATAACTAGGTCATCAATATAACGGCGCCAAAGGACCACCTTGTTTGTGTGTATTGATAATGTTTCCTCGGAGAACAATTTTGCTTCCCAAGCCCCCATAAATAGGTTTGCATATGTTGGTGCTACCGTCGTGCCCATTGCTGTACCACACAGTTGTTTGTAATGTTGGCCGTCAAACATAAAGGCATTGTGTGTGAGACAAAAGAAAAGCATGTCCAACAACATTTGTGAGTGGTCTCTAACACTTAGTGATTTACTAGATAGAATTTTTTTGATGGCTTCCATACCTTCTTGATGTCTGATACATGTGTATAGCGATATCGCATCCAACGTTACTAATAAGTACCCTGATCTCCATGGTATTAGATCGACTTGTTAGAGAAAGTCAGATGTATCCTTGACGTATGATGGCAATGTCTGGACAAATGGAAACAAGAATTGATCTAGGTATTTTGACGTGTTATATATTCTGAAGGATACTAGTAATTCTAGATCTTCTATTGCTCCTGTGTAAGCAACAAAATATATTTCAATGATAACATTTCCGTTTTTCGGCCAGTGTATGCATTTGTCGATTAGAACAATGTCCAGACCCTTGCTTTTCTACGGTATCAAGACATATATGGTATTAGACAAAAGTTACTTAAATCAATGAGATTTATCAAAATATATATATTCTACCTTGTTCCCCTGTACCAGCGTGAGGTAGTGAAGTGTATTGGCTATGTGTAAGTCATTTTTATTCCTGGCTGGAACCTAATTATCCAGATGATCTCGGCTCTGCTCCCTCCCTCCAGTTGTCTCCAAAACCTTCAATGTGTATCTCCCCATATTCCAACATACTCTAGCTTCCATGAGGATGCTTATTATATATTGTTTAACTCCACCCAGATCTTATGACAGAAGTGTAGTTTCTAACAGTTTCATGTCACTGAAAGGGAGGAGTGAGTACACTCCTAATGGACAATGGCAATTTTGTTTTTGTTATATAACTATAGATATGCAAGCTTAATACAAATAGTATCTCTAGATTCTGTAGATCAGTGCACATGAACACAAGTGGGAAAGATCATGGTATGTTAAATAGTTCAAGTGATATGTGCTTTTCTAATTTTTCTTCACATTTTACATGACACCCTATGGGGATTTTTACATGGTTTGGTACATACAATTTCTACCTTTGATATGCAATAGGTTTTCTGTTGATCGGTCCTCACATCACAAAGATACCATTTTATTAAGAATTACATCTGCTCATTTTGCAAGTGTAAAGTTGCTGACTTTGATAACTACAGGTCACTGTTGATACATCACTAGCATCTTCTCCTTCTCAATTTGAATAACATGTCAATGCAAGGTTTGATTTTCTGTGTACAGAAATAAATAACCTTTCATTGTGACCTGTGCTAATAGATTTGTTTCTGAGAGGCATTGAATGATTAATGTGACAAGCTTCTTTGACGTTCTGTTTACTAGCCCAGACGATCTGCTAGTCTTACCAGGCTACCTTCAGAACCTGCTTGGGCATGATGGATCTGGACCTGAGTGGCTTCTTGTCTTATGATTTGAAGTCTTATGACTAGATTTCTGAGTAGAGCTTTTAGAAAGGGGAAATCAATAAATGAATTTAAACTTCCCACAAAACTACATCCTGCAATATATCCGAGCACATTTTCTGTCTTACAGAAATCACAGCCTGATTTGAAGTGACGTTAAAAATATGGTAAAATACAGTGGTACTTCACATGAGGCTTCAGTGGGCCTTATAATTTACATCATTTTGTACTCTACAATATATAGCCATTTGTACTATGCCTATGTTTGCGTTCCATTGAAACCATCCAAAATAAAGGCACACACTTCTCTGCAGGTTCGACTTTTGCAGAAGCAATGAACGCACTCCAGAAAGGAAAGCAAACATTTTATACTTGCCAATGAGTAGATAACATGACTGATAAGCACTACAAATTGCACATGAGTGTCAGATTAGTCAGCAATGGGAGAAAAAATGCAGGTAAAAAGTTATGAAAGAATACAATCTTATATTCCTAAGATACCAGCTGACAACACAAGGGACCCTTTTTGTTTGAGCACTGGAAATACTGGTTTGTTTATTCATTTGTATTGCGCGCCGGACTCGATGGTAAGAGGGCGCAGGGGTACACAGGATTATTCTCATCTTAGTTACAGTGCTGTACAGTGGTTACAGTGAGTACATTGGTTGGAACAGTTACAATAGCGGCAGAGATATACAATTTAGAAATATACATATTTACATGGTTTACAGTGGCATGGTAGGTTAGGCAGTCAATTAACAGTCATTGTGTTTTCTCCACTGGATGTAGTTGTGTCTGAAGTGGGTGTAGGATTGAGGAGTCCTAAGGGAGGGCGGTAGGGAGTTCCAATGTTGGGCTGCTTTCACCTGAAAGCTGTTGCCGCCCGTTTTGGTTCGTTTGAACCTGGGAACTGTGAGCAGATTTTCATGTGAGGTCCTGGTAGGTCTGTTAGGGGTATAATCTATTTATTCTGTCGACTAGGTAGCGGGGGGCAGCATTGTGAAGGCATTTATGAGTTAGGGAGACTACTTTTAGCATGATTTTGTCTGAAGTGGTAAGCCAATTATTTTCTCTCCTGATATTGGAGATGTGTTCTCTCTTGGGGATGCTGAGCGCTGCTCTGAGAGCATTGTTTTGCAGCATCTGGATTTTGTTGGTAACCTGTTTGTTGGCTCCCACGTAAAGGGCGCTGCAGTAGTCTAATTTTGATAATACAAGGGCTCTGGCTAGAGTAATGCAGCTCTGTGAGGATAGGTAGGGTTTGGCTGCTCTTATAAGCTTGCATGTGTATGCCGTGGATGATGCCATGGAGCTGACCTGTTTGTGGAAGGAGAGAGAGGAGTCAATGTATATTCCTAATGTTTTCACTTCTTTGGCTACCTTGATTGGGTTCCCGTCAATAATGAAACTGGTGTATTTATGGTCCAATTTGGTGATGTTGGTGGTGGAACCGAGGATGATGAGTTCAGTCTTGTCATCATTCAGGCATAGACTATGAGAAGCCATCCATGCCTGGATGATGAGGTACACCCTGTTCTCCAAGGCCAAATCATGGTTCTAATTTCCCGTCAACAGGATGAGGATCTGGGTATCATCGGCATAGTTAGTGTAGGTGATACCCAGGCCATTGAGTCAAACAGGGGCTTCGTGAGCACGTTGTACAGTGTGGGGGAGACACAAGAACCCTGAGGGAACCCGCAGGTGATTGGGATGGGGTCGGCGGCGGCTGAGGTGGAGAAGACGCACATAGATCGGTTACTTAGGAATGACTCAATCCAACCGATGGCCTCTTGGGAGAAGTGGGCAGCTGAGTCCAAGTGGTTGCATAGAATTTTGTGATCTACTAGATCGAATGCTGCCAAGAGGTCTAGGAGAAGCAGTAGAGCAGTCTTCCCATTATCTCTCAGGGTGTCAATTTGCGCCTTTAAATCAATAAGGGCCGTTTCTGTCCCATGTTTGGGTCTAAAGCCTGATTGCCAAATGCCCAGGAGATGGTTTTGTTCAAGGTATTTCTGTATTTGTTGGTATGCTGTCTTGTCTAATATTTTGAGCAGGAAAGGCACAGTGGTAATAGGCCTATAGGCCTATAGTTGGTGGGTATTGAAGGGTCAATAGAGAGTTTTTTGAGAAGAGGGAGGACCCATGACTCTTTACGGTTGTAGGGATGGTGCCTGAGGAAAAGGAGGCGTTAATGAGTTTGGTAATGAATGGTGCAAGGTCTCTTTCCGCATCTTTATTGATTTGTGAAGGGCAAGGGTCGCCCTTGCAGTTTGATGGTTTGAGGCTGAGAATGATTTTTTCCACTTCTAGGGTGGAGACTTTGGAAAAGCTGAAGCGGGTAGGTGGGTTGGGCATGGGGTGTTGGGGTGTGGGCAGCGGGGCAGCGTTCGCGAAGTTCGTCAATTTAGTTATGGATTCCTTCTTTTTGTTAATTTTGATTTGGAGGCCTGCTATTTTGTTGGACAAGGCAATCGTGCACCATTGTTTGTTTTTTACGCACGTATCTGGGATTAAAACAGGTGTTTCCAATTCTTCAATGATAGTTAATAATTCTTTGCTGCTTGAATCGGATTGTGTTATTCTCTGGTTGTAGGACTCTTGTTTGGTGGCTATAAATTCTTTTTTGTAGGTGGATGTTATTTCATTGAGGGTCAGCTTGTTGTCGTCTGTGGTAGATTGTCTCCAGGTTTGTTCCTTTTTGTGTTTTTCGAGTCTAAGGGCTTTAAGGTGCGGGGAGAACCAGGAGTTCAGGTGTTTTTTCGGCTTGCATTTTCTAAGTTTTAGCAGTGCAATAGAGTCAAGGGCTAAGCTCATGATTTGGGTGTAACCTTCTACAAGGTCATGAGGGGTGGAGGTAGCTGGGAGTTGGTTTAGGGTTGGTAAGATGAGTGGGATTAATTTTTCCACTGTGATATTTTTCTTCTCGTAGGGATAGCTGAGGCTAGCACGTTATTGGTGAGAAGGCTTGAGGCTTCGAGGGCAAAGGAAATGAGATGGTGGTCAGACCAAGGTTGAGGGGAGTTAGCTGAAATGGAGGCCACATAGTTATGGTCTGCTACCCATTCGAGGGTTCTCCCTTTATTGTGGGTGGGTGTTGATAAGGGTAGCCTGGGGGTCTTTGGGGTAATTTAGGCCTAAGTTGGAGTCCCCTAGGAGGAGGCACTGGGAGGTATTTTTTAGGTTATTGGTAAGGATAGTAGTGAGGTCTTCCTCGAAAGAACCTAAGGGTCCAGGGGGTCTGTCGAGTAAGTGAATGGCTATGGTTTGGGAATTAGCGGTAGGCAGCTTAGCTGTGAGTGAGTCACAGGATGGGAAGTGGTTTGAGGAGTCAAATCTAATGTTGAGGCGTGTTTTGGCAATTATGGCCAGGCCCCCACCTCTAGATTCCATTCTATCCGCACGGAGGATGGTGTAGTCGTCAGGAATGGCTAGCGAGAGGGCTGGGCCTGCGACTGCATGGAGCCAGGACTCGGTAATGGCTATGAAGTCTAGATCTTCTGCTAGAATGAGGTCTGCTAGGTCTGTGGCACGGGCTACTATAGAGCACACATTGATTAGGGCGCCTCTTATGGGCGAGGCAGTACTTTTGGTGTGAGTAGGATTAGAGTCTTATGCACTTTATGCTTTGTCAGGGTGTTAGTTGAGTTATGCTTAGGTCTTTCCAAGGGAGAGTTGGTGAGAGTGGTCGTATGCATAGTTGGGGAGCGGTTAGTCAGTGTAGACTGGGTGGCGTCTCTAGCTCGAGGCTCGTATAGTTTGGGTAGTCTGGCGTGTAGTCTGGTATTTCTCGCAGGGAGGCTGCATGGTTTGGAATAGTAGGGAGGAATGGTTGTGAGGTAGGGCATAATGGAAGGTATTGGAATGGTGCCTATGGAGGCCACGCTAGGGGTGAAACTTAGTAGGGTGGAGGAATTGATAAGGTGGAGAATAACTCTCAGCAGTACTGAGTAGATGCCTAGTAATAACATTTTGTTGGTTAAAAGTAAGGTGTGGAAGTCAGGTGGCGAGGCTGGTCTAGGATAAATATGCAACAATCAGAGACTAGATACCACTTAATTAGCTAAATGTGACAGTCAAGATACGATAACGAAATACACTGTAGTGGCAGGCAGGCGAAATGCACTTACAGTGGCAGGCTAAATGCAACTTTCAATGGCAGACCAAGTGCAACTATCGGTGGCTGTGCACATTTAAATAGCTAAATGCCGCTAACAAGTGTTGGATAATAGCATGTAGGTACATAAGCATATACGGCTGTGGGGCCATACATTGAGTATATGTGACGAAGGGTGATGCAGCAGGTGTTGGGTTTAGATAATATACGGCATAACTTGGGAGCAGTTGTCAAGTGGTTTTGCCGATGGGCCAAATGGTATCACAGTTACATGTAGCAGGTAATCGATGTTCACATGTAGGTTACCCCAATGTGATGGAGTACGGCGACGGAGCACCAACGAAATATGGTTTGCTGCGAGGGTCAGGTCCAGTGGATAGTCTGGGTAGGTTCAGGAACCAAAGGGGCTTGATGAGTGGGTAGCACACTGGACAGATGGTGGTCGGGCTTAATATCCTGGCGCAGCCTGCAGCTCGGTCAGGATCTGAGCCTTGTCAGCGAGCCTTCTCTCGCAGGCCGGCTCTCGCCTCCCAGAGACCCGATTGGCCACTTGGTGAGCTGGTGAGCCAATCGGAGTGCTCTCGTGCAACAGCAGAGGGATGAGGAGGTAGAGGCCACCACATCGGCCATCTTGGAAAGGGTATGGTCCTCGTGGCTTCCAATGGTGGCTGGAGGCTGTAAGGGGCTCAGCTCCTTTGTTACACAAAAAGACTGGGTGAGACATTGTTGCCTTGCCGGTTGCGGTGAAAGATAAATATGAATGCCGTTTTCTGCGATTTTTCACGGCATTCGCGGGGGGTGCGGCCAAGTGCAGCAGTAGGCACTCTCTTCCCAAGGCATCTCGGGATGGTGAGGAGGTGGAGGTATGCTCCTAGGACGGAGGGGCCAGGCCAAGAGCTCCTGCTCTGGTGGCGATGTCTTCACGATAGAGGCTCAGTCGGATCTGAGCCTTGTCAGCGAGCCTGCTCTCGCAGGCCGGCTCTCGCCTCCCGGAGACTGGATTGGCCACTTAGTGGGCTGTGGAGACCCGGAGACCCGACTGGTCCACACACTCTCTGTGGTCAGGCACCGGACTGGCCTCTCTGGTCTCTCTCTCTCTCGCTCTCCCTCTCCACCTCTCTCCCTTTTCTCCCCTCTCTCCCCCCTCTTTTCCCTCTTTCTCCCCCCGAGGGCACTTGCACGTTCATAATGCAAATCTGCAGGCAAACTCCCCCACCCCATTAGGTGCAAATCTTTTATTAGGTGTGCTTGTCATTCAGGCGTGACGCAAACATTTCTTAAAGGTCGGCTTACTTGTTGGTTAGGGAAACGTACTGGTAGACACCTGCCTTCCCATTCCCTCTTCTCCACTCCGATCTCAGAGATAGGCCGTGGCTGGGTAGTGCCTCTATGGAATGCATCTAAATCAGTGTCCAGGGCCATCTTGCACTTCAGCTTTAATTTCCTGTGCAAACTTCTACCTGTTTACAATTGAACATGGAAAATCGCTTGCCAAAGTAAAAGAAAACTAAAGGCTGCGAGCATTCAGTGTGTGCTTCGATAAGCTATTAACCCTATATCCTACATAGGAAGGCTGTGTGCCTATGCACCATGTGGCTAGCTAGCCTATGCACGATTCGGCCATTACACCATTGAACACAAATTCGATTATTTATCATATACAAATGCATCCTTCTTTTCTATTTTTATTAGTCTGTCTTTAGGCCTTTACAGTACATTTTGTTCATGTCTTAGTTTATTGATCTGACGATGTTTGAATAGAGGACTTGCACTTTGACATGAGTACACTTTTGATAGGAAAGGAACACATTTAAACTACAGATGCATTTTCTCTGCACATGTCATCCACACAAATGTGCTGAGAAATTGAGTTTTTTCATCTTCAGGTCTGCAAGGGTAAGTGTTCAGGGACCCAGGGACATAACTGTAATGAAATCCCAGGATTTTTGCATTTGTATTTTGTTCTCCAATCAGTGTTCTAAAACCTTCACCAGTCACCTGTGGAGTACCACAAGGATTGTGTGTGTCCCCTACTTTGTACAACGTGTTTACGAAGCCACTATTTTACATCTTGAATTATCTGGATGTCATCTACACTTATTATGCAGGCGACACCCAGATACTTATCCCCATTACAGGCGATCATACAACTGACACTCTTGCCATTAACTCGATCTACCAAGTCATTCAAGCCTGGATGGCGCAACATGAACTTTGTCTGAATGACGAAAAGACAGAGCTTCTGATCCTAGGCTCTCACCAAAGACTCAACAAATTAGACCCTTTAAATCCTTCATCATTGATGGCAATACCATCAAGGTTTCAAAGGACACTAAAACATTAGACATCTATATTGACTCCACCCTCTCTCTGGCCAGACAAACTAACGCAGTCTCCTCTGCCGGAGCATACACATGTAAGCTCATCACAGCCTGCCGTCCATTCTTAATCACCAGCCAACTGTACTACACTAGCTAGGACTCTGGTGATGTCAAAAATCGACTTTTGCAATGCCCTTTATCTTGGCACCAACCTTTGCAATATCAATAAGCTACAGATCATCCAAAACAATGCCATTGGAGCTGCACTAAATATCCCCAGGAACCAACACATCTCTGACACCAGACGAAGCATCCGATGGCTCTCAGTAACACAAAGAATTTCTCTGAAAACACTTGCTCTAACTCATAAATGCCTCTCTGACGAAGCGCCAAACAGCCATCTGGCCAATTGATTCTCTATCCACACTTCCAACCGACCCCTCAGAAGTGTCCAGACCTACTGCCTCTCCATACCCCGCTTCAACCTTCAGAGATCTGGCAGGATCAGTTTCCCAGTCATGGCGGCAAAACTCTGGAACTCGCTCCCCAATCCACTTGGAGCTGAACCATCCTTCCTGGCTTTCAAAAGGAAGGCCAAAACCTGGTTGTCTGCCCAAGACCTGCCCCTGATTCAGACCGCTCATTAGCTACCTTTTATGCTCTGGCCTACGGCTCACTCCTGTGTAAATATGTAATTAACTGTCCTTCACAATCTGCTTATGTATATAATTTGGAAATGCTTTTGTTTATTGTTATACTTTGTTGTAACCTAAGTGATGCGCCCGGATGCCTTTGGGCCTGGTGCGCTATATAAATAAATAAAATCCAAATCCAAATACCTGCTGACTTCTTTTGGTATGTGAATGCACTTTTTTGCATGTCTGCAGCTCGTGTTTGTTTCTTGGCCTGCTCTTCAGCACTGGTAAGCCAGTCTCTAAATTCAAGTCACAGGCCTTGGAAATGGTTCCACATTTTTGCTCCATTGAAGAGAATGTGCTAGGGCGCGCACACGTTTATTTACACCTTGCACTAACCCTTTTCATCTTGGCAGCGAGCAAGAGGTGCAATCCAACAAGAGGCAGCATTCTCCTAAGGACCGTTTTTCATATTATTTTAAGGCCATTATCCTTTCTTGCAAAGTTTCTGATATGTTGCTGAATTGACAATATGTTGTGACACAAGCCAATTAATGGACATCTTTCTGGAGGTTTTCACACTCAAATAAATTGTCTAGATCTGTAAATATCACTCTTTTTCTACCCTGTCCTACGTCTGAGAATACCCTCTTGTCAGTAGTCTGTTCTGCAGTATGTCAGCTCTAATATTAAGGTTTTCTAATACAAAGAAAAATTCCATAGTGTAGACTACATACTAATGCTTTAGGATGATGATTGGAAAAAGGCAGTGTGATGTCTCTTTCTGTCAGTTTTTGAAACATCGAATTTCACACGTTAACTTTAAATTGTTATCAAAGTTGTTTTTCGATACAACTAATCTTTTCAGAATGGATCTAGTCCCTTGCCAAGTAATAAGAACATCATCAATGCATGTATATGACAGAATGGAATCTGCAAGACAGATTCCTGCTGAAAATATATGGGTTTCCTCAAAAGCAGCCATAAATAAAAATGGACACATTTGGTGCAAACTAACACCCCATGGCTGTCCCTTTCATTTGTGCATAGATTTTTTGTTTATTTAAACACAAAGACATTCCTTTTTGATGCTAGTTCAGCAAAGCTTACTATCAACTCAGTTGGGACAATTTGAGGTTCTGGTCCTACATTGCATTCATCATTTAACATATTTAGAGCTTTGTCTTGCGTAATGTTGGTATATAGTGACTATATGAAATGTAACCAAGAGTTGTTTATTTGGATCAAACAAGAGTCCCTCTACTTAATTAATTACAGCTTGTGTCTTTAAGGTACGTTCTCATTCCTGCTATCAATGGTTTAATTAAGAAAGCCACATATTTTGATAATGGTTCCAAGACACAGTAGATATTTTTCCAAAATCTTGTTTTTTGTATTTTTAATTCAGCAGGAGAATCTCAGTATTGGCTCCAGCTTGTTACTTTTATGTGTATTGTAAAGGTTAGAGAAGGATGGCTCTCTTACTGACATCCTATAAAAGTAAGAGAATTAATTTAGCTGTGGAGCTGGATAGTAGCTGTAAAGTCAAATGGTGGCACAAAGGGTTTGATTTTGCAAAGCAGTCTTAGTAGGTAACATGCTGTCCGGGCCTTTTTGCTGACGTTATGTTTGAAGGCAAGGTTGCAGTCAATGGGGAATCCCACTTTGGGCTAATTTCAGTGTGAACTCTTGAAGGTTCATGTTTGTTAGCCATGATTGTACTAGCGTTTGGTCAGGTTTCTGAAGAGCACAATTTTGGTTTTGATGTAGTTGAGGTTTTAGGTAGGAAGTTTGTCATTATTGACTGAATGACCATGAGGCACTTTTCTAGCTGGTAGAAGTCTTTAACGCAGTTGTCATGATGCCCGCTCCCGGGGAGCCGGTTCAAGCCCTGCGTCCCCGAAAGCGGACATCCAGTCCCCAAGGAAGGACCCAGCAACCCCCATATAGGGGCCCTTTGGACAGTGTCCTGGCGCCTATGGCGCCAGGCTCATAAAAGACATCAGTCCTGGCGCCATAGGCTCCAGGCTCATTATGGAAGTGCTTGGGTGCACTTACCTGATGCAGACCATGCTGCAGGATCCCGGCCTCCTTGAGGCCTGAAAGGAACTACTTTACCTGTGGGACTAATTTACCATCCGGGAGTGGTCGGGGAAGGATACATACCTGATTGGAGGAAGGATACATACCTGGAACTTCTTCCAAGGCTATTTAAACCCCACCCGAACATCCACACGTGCTTCGCGTTGTTCTGCATCTAGCAGCTGGACGCTCACCGTGTCTGCTCCTGCATCTTGACTTCTGCCACGCCTGCCGGCATCCTGGATCACCTGCAAAGGAAGAGAAGAAGAGAACAGAAGAAGGAAGAGTCCTTACCTGCTAAATCCGCATCCCGGAGACATCTCGCCGACAATCCTGAAAAGGAAGACTTTTATTTAAAAGCTCATCGCGTTGATCGCTGCAGCGCCGCATTCCACTCACCTTTACAGGGCGCCTCCATGTTCAGCAGCGATCATCCGGATTCGCAGTCACGCCCCAGCGCCTAGGGAGAAAAAGACCAGAACAAAAGGTGAGAGAGAGAAGGGAATAAGGAAAGCTAAATCTCCATGTTAAGACTTACCTGTTGATTCATTCCCTCTTCATTTCGGGTCCGCGCTGCATCCTGGCATTTCCGGACCCAGGCCCCTAAGGGGAAAAAGAGACATCAGCGTTAATGAGCGAATGAAAAGACATTACCAAAAAACGCTCATTAAAGACATACCTGATTTCTACAAGGATTTCACCTCTCATCTCGGGTCGGTGCCTGTTCCCCGGCATTCCGTACCCCGGCCCCTATGGGGAAAAAGACACTAGCATTAGTACATTAATGCATGGACACAAGGGGAACCTCTTATCAAAAAACTTACCTGGAAGCCAAGCAAGTTTGGTTCTCACCAATCCGAAAATCCCGTGAAGTAACTGGATACCAACGCGCCCCTGCATCAGAAGCAGGATGGAGAGCTTCCAGACCCTAAGGTGAGACGCTACGAGGAATCACAGAAGGGTTTCGAGGAGGGTGAGAGGGGAAAGTGGGAGGCTGATTGCATTACCCCGCAGACAGTTAATCCCCTATTTTCACCTACAAAAGGATACTTCAGCGAGCCAGACAAGCCAGATTTGGGGGCCCGGTCCAGTCCGTCTTCCGAACCCTGCGCATCACCTTAGAAGAGGTCACAGCAGCGCGAACCAGGCCAGTGCCTCCGTGGGAGTCAGGTGAGTGTTACAGCAGTTGACCTGCTGGTATAGCCATTTGGCATGCACAAATTCATGCATGGAGATAGTGGCTCATTGATGAGAGATCCAAGGGACTCCATTTGGAGACTGAAGTTGACTCACAATAGAATTAATTTTTTAGGTCAGATAAAAAAATACAAGAAAGGAACCAGACAGACAAACACCAAGCATGTACGATTCCAGGAGGCCAATACCACAACAGTAAGATCAGATTAAGAGGGGCGGACGTAAGAGGCCATACTGCAGAGAATTAGGGATTACACAGACTAATGAGATCACTTTCTCAACTGCAGCAAAGGGACCAGAGGCGGTAAACTTTGCTCTCAATTTATTACAACATGCCCTGTCAGATGCAGAAATCAGTATTCTCAACAAGGGACTACTATTTGCACCAACTAGTTCTATCGTCCATACTAATGCCCAAATTGATCTTTTTAAATTTGCAAAAAAAGTAGAGTGGACCAAGAAAAACAAAACCAAACCACACATAAGCAAGGTCACCATGGACAACTTGGAAGAAATGCATGTACTGATGAACCTACAGAGCTCAGTACACGCAAAGTAACTGTCCAAATTGGCAATAATGGAGAAACTTGACATTGAAGACTGTTCTTTAAACATCCCTGAACTCAAGAGAAAATCTACCTTCACACCCAACTTTCAAGGAGACCGTGCCATAGACATCTTCCCCAAAGCTGTCTCGCCTGACTTAGAAAAACTAGAAGATACCAATAAAAGGAACAAAAAGAAGAGATACGCCAATCTGAATGCCCAAGAACTACAAGCTCTCAATGCAATCAAGAACAACCTGGACATAATCATTAAAGAGGCAGATAAGGGAGGTAAGACAGTAATCATGGACAGGGAATATTACATCAAAATGGGACTACGCATCTAGGTACACCCTTTTGCTATGAAACCCTAGCCTCCAATTCTTCATCTACGATTAAACAACTACCAACTGACTTGGTGTCCAAGTGGCACAAACAAGGACTTCTGATGGATAATGGCACCTCTCGCAACAATAAAGACCAATGGCACAACCCTAGAGCATGAGAGCTCTCTATTTATTTATCAACTGTGACCAAGCTTTGCTAATACACAATTGAGATCTTAACAAACTGTGTACGCAGCACCAATATCACAGAAATCCAACAAGTATTTTTGCTCCCTCATTTGGGGCACATGAGCACTGCCCCATCGGATTCTTGTAACTGGCAGCCTAACGTACCCTTACCACTTGGACGAGTTCAGCGCTGTATCCCGATATTCCCGGTGCTTTTATGTGTTCTTTAACATAATAGAATTAAACCTTAGGGCACACTACCCTGACAGGATGGCTCATTGATCTGAAATTTACCATCTGGACTAGCTTATGCCTGTCCGACTGCTAGGAAGTGAACCTGGCCAGGACATCTGTATAGCTTGAACTTTGAGAAGGGTTGGGTGATCATCTGTATAGCATGAACTATGAGAAGGGTTGTGTGATCACATGTATTGAACCATGAGGCGAGATTGTCACGACCGCTGGGCACTGGCGGCTGTGGGAGAGGTGGAAGCGAGGCCGCCATTGATTGTGCCGCCACGTTTTCTCCTTGACAGTATTATCGGTCTAGTCTTTTTCAACATGGCCGCTGCCTACGCGTATTTACTTCCACACGCTAGGCAGCTCGGCGCGTTGCAACTTCGGATTTCCCTCTGTTGCTCTCGCTCCCTTATTGTTTTCTCCTTGGCGGTGCTCCGCCCTTGCTGTGTTGGGGCTCCCTGGCTCTACTTGCTCTTTCCCTTGTGCTCTTTCTCTTCCAGCCTTTCCAGTGTTTCTCTTCCCAGTTGGTTCCCATAATTCTCTCCCTTTCCTGGCTGTCTCTTTTTCGGCTCCTTTCTCTTATTCAGCTGGTCCCTCGTGTACCCTCACTCTACCTTGGATATATTTCGGATTGTGCTCCCCGAGTTTCCCAGTTATCTGGGTTCTGCCTGCTCAAGTACTCCAGAGGGGTTTTTATGCCATTCGGGCTTTTCCCCTATCTCCGTTGTTAGTCCATCGCGGAGGGGGGTCACCGTGCCTCCCGTTATCGGAGCCGCGGTGGTTTCCTTTCGAGGCCGACCTTACCTGCTACAGAAGAAGAGTCTTCCCACTCTCCACGCCAGAAGAAAGAAGTTTAATTCAAGCTCAGGTGAGGAGGAAAGGGAACGGGAGCACGACCGGTGTCTTACTGATGAGGAAGACTTTATTGAACAATCTGATAATTTGGTTAGTCCGCCAGCCCATACTGACAGAGATAGAGCAGAACCGTTAGGGAGACTTCCTTTTGGCAAATCTGTCCCTCTCTCCTTGAGCCTCCCAGTCCTACTGCTGGAGTTTTCAGGATTTTTTCCAATGACTTTGAAGGTAAGACGTTTTTATTTCATTCACCTTCTTTTGGGGACCCTGGGACACATTTTTGAGTTACCAGTGTGGTGAGACCTCTCCCCTTTGTTCGGGCAGCTGTGTTTTCCTATGGTAGCGCCCCCATCCTACATTTATACATTTGCCTGTGTTTCATGGATAGCCAGCCAATCTGGTGACGTGAAGAGAAGATAGAGGTAAAGCAAGGAATGTTGAAAAGTGTGCAGAACACAAATTGAGTACTTTGTCCAGAGGTGAAAAAGCATACTTGGGAAGGTCATATAGGAGATTGGCGCAGTAATCGGATCTAGAAAGGACTAAGGAGGGGAAAGATGTTTGGCAGTATTGAAAGGAAGATATTTTTCTGATGTTAAGTAGGTTGAGTCTGGCAGCAGCGGCAGAATTGGAGATGAAGAGCGAGAAGTAGTGGGACTGGTCAAAGATGACCCCAAGTTTACGAGCCGAAGTAGAGTAAGGAACGTAGTCGTGAGAAAATAGAAGAAGAAGAGGGGGAGAGAAAGAGATGGCATGTTTGGCAGGGAAATGGAGAACTTCAGTCTTGTAGGAGTTGAGCATGAGTGAGTGAGACACCATCCAATACTGGATGACAGAGAGGCAGATTGAGATTTTTGATAGCATCTCATCATTTAAGGTCGGAAAGGTAAGAAGATCTGAGGTAATCAGTGACGAGTTGCTAGCAAACGCCATAAGAGGAGATTAGGGTGCCAAGAGCAGAGGTATAGAGAGTGAAGAGAAGTGGACCTAGGTCTGAATCTTGGGGAACCAACAGATAGGGGGGTGATTGGTGAGGTAGGATTGTTCAAGGACTTCTTAAAGTGTCTGGGGGCAAAGCACAAAGCAAGCCAAGCTAGTGCCTTGTCTCTGATGCCAAGAAGATATCATGTTGAGAGAAGCTCAGAGTGATCGACAATATCGAAGGCAGCAGAGCAGTCAAGAAGAATAGGAATAGATGAGTTGTAAGCATGACAAGCGGAGGAGATGAAATTGCTGACATTGAGCAGGGCTGTTTCGGTAGAATGCAGAGGTCGGAAGCAAGGTTGAAGAGGGTCCCATAGGTTGTATGTATCAAGAAACTCAGTAACACGGTTCAATACTGCTTACTCTAGGATTTTACAATAGTGTGGTAGCAGAGAGACGGGTCGAAAGTTGGCAGTACAGTTGGATCTAAACCAACTTTCTTAAGGAGAGGAATGACAGTAGCTGACTGCAAAGATGAGGGAAAAGTGTCATTGTCAAGAGAGGAGTTGAAGAGGGAAGAATGAAGTGGAACAACACTGGGATCAGTGAGCTTCACGATGTGGGGGATAAGGAAGGGTTGGCTTGGATGAGTAGGGTGATAATCTCCTCTGGGTTTGTGAGGGCAAAGGAAGAGAAAGCGGCGGGTAGGAGTTGTGGAGAAAAGTGAGCGGGAGGAGGCGATATATGTGGCAAGGTCATTGCGAATGGTCGAAATGTTAAAAGCAAAATATAGAGCAGGATCATTTGCAGAAAGCATAGAGGAGATGGAGGTTTCGGAGGTGAACGAATTGAGGGATTTTTGGAGGCGCTTGGAGGATTGAGAAGAAATGAGATAGCTGGAAGTCACGTTTGGCAGTCAAGAGCAAAGGAGTCGTTTTGAAGAGCAGTGAAATAGAGTTGGAGGTTGGAGAAGTGTCTAGACCTTTGCCACATGCAAAGCTTTATTTGCATTATTGTTTTCAGTGAATGGATAAGAGGTATAATACAGTGCCGTGGAGGGGAGGGTTTTAGGGAGAATGTAGTGAGGCAAGTGAGAGGAGAAGGGAGCATAAAGAGCAGTGTTGAAGTTTGTGAAGGCTTCATCAGTCGATTCAAAGGGAGTTCAGCATAGGTAGTTAGGGAGTTTGTATGAGGAAAACATGCACTTAGTAAAAGTACTAGTATATGGAGAAAGTGAGGAAGAGGCAGGAGTGGAGATTTAAGCAAAGGTGATAGTGATCAAAGGGAGAGGAGCAGTGGAGATATTAGAGTGAGAGTGCTGAGAGGCGATGAGAATAAGGTCAAGGGGAGTTTTCATTTTGTCCAGCATTGGGTCTCGCATGGATTCACATGCTCATGAATATTCTCCGTCTTAGGGCTGGGAATCCTCGGTAAAAGAAAAAACTGTTTCACTTTCACTTTAAAACTGTATGTCTCCTCTAAACCAATCACTGTCCTCTGGGTCATACTGCCCCCATCCAATGACATCCCTCTCCCTATGCCCCACCTGTGATGGCCATCTTCAGATTTCTACCGCACACTTCAGTGTTGAGTCCTCAAATTGCTCCCTGAGCTAATTTCATGTTTTTTGATAAAATTGTTGCTAAAAGATTTGATTTTAACTGATTTTTGCTTCATCCCGTTCGACAAACGATAGAGACAGGCAGCGGGGCTTCAATACCGGCGAAGATCTTCATCCACCGCTGGATCATCAAAGTTTCGAGAAGGCCCGGCCTTGCGGCCTACTTTGTGCCCTTTCAGCATGACTGAGGAGTAGAAGAAAGGCTGCAGACGCTTTAAACTCTGTACAAAGTGTGGTTTAAGAAACATCTTTGTAGAAGATCGACACCATAAATGCTTGTACTGCCTGCATCCGGACCACAATGAGGAGGAATGCCATGTTTTTTTTTTAGAAAACTAAGAAAGACAGATACAGCAGACTGTCTGCGTGGCTCAAGTCAAGCAAGGCCTCAGACGCAGCCTCAGGGCAGTGTCAATCCTCATCCAGGACCGGCTGTTCCAAGGAGCATTCTCCCTGCAGATGGAGGTAGAGATCCTTTGAGGACGCCCCACTTGCAGTGGTACAAGAGAATGCCATGCCGTGCAATGCTAGCTCTGCTGGGTTTGCCACTGATGCGGGTCCCGAGTCGGGCAAAAGGCATTTGCCATCACCAACATCCTCAACGATGAGCTTGCCGATGACTGGACCATCTTCGAAGAAAAAAGCCAATAACCCCATCCAAGCTCTGTGTGTCCGCGGATAGTGCGACGAGGAAAAGTCCATGGAGGACTCGTCGAAGCCAGATAAGGCTTCAACCAAGGCCAAGTCAATGGAGTCAACGGCGACACCATCGACATAAGCAGCCACAAGCACTTCGTTGTCTAAGTCAGTAACGTCTACCGTGGCTCTGAAAGAGAGCAGGTCCAGGAAAGAAGTGGCGGCTGCCCAGCGGGTATCCTTACCCCTAAGGTGAGATACATTTGCGGTAGCAGCAGCGAACGAACCAGCGCCAGGGAGAGACCAGGTGGCCACTGCAGCCTCCTGAGAGGGAGAGGGAAGCAGCCCCACCTGTGGAGCCTACCAGGTATGCGGACCGGCAGGCTACTGAGGATAGACCGGAGCAGATCTACCCTATTACTGATGAGGACAACGATCCTCATAAGTAATGCTGCTTGGACCACGGATAGTGGGAGGACCTCAGTCCCCGATGCAGAAGAAGAGACACATTAGCCTGGATCTGACTCTGTTGCTCTATTTACCCCTAGACCTAGGGACGCATCTCTGTACATCTTATCCACCCTGCACACGCTGGTCACTGAGATCCAACTAAGGATGCTGCCGTTGGGGCCGCACCTCCAGAAACTCTGAGGGTTAACTCTCCCCCATGGAAGAGAAAGTCCAAGGAGGGCACGGGTCCTCGGCATCATCCGACCCCTCCACCACCACCACCTTGTCACGACAAGACTCCTACCGGAGCTCCGAATCCACACACTGACACAGCTACCATAGCTGGTGCTGACGAGGACGACTATTTCATTGCGACGGATGGGGAGACTCCCCATAGGGCCTCCCCTCTGGACGAAGTTGGAGATTTTCGGTCATCTTGAGGGCCTCAGAACTGTTTGTTAGTCCCCGAGGAGACGAAGAAGGAGGTACCAACGACATGAGTCGAGGAAGACCATCATGTCCGTTCCCTTCCTGGACAACATCTGTGATGAAGAGGGCGTAGCCCTTATGAAGAATCCAAGCACAGCCCAGGACAGATTGGAAAAGTACAGGGTACCCAACACAGCGCCCAGGTGCCTAAGATCTCAACTCTCGCCGGATTCGATGGTCTCGGCCGCAGCTAGGAAACGCTTGGCGAACCCGTCATCGGCAGCCATGGTACCTCTGGACCTGGAGAGGAAGAAACTTGAATGCCAAAAGCAGCCATTACCATCAAGACAGTGAACACCCTAGCCATTTTGTCCCGTTATGACTGGGAACTCTGGTACAAGCTGGGCCCTATCATGGACTTCCTACCCGAAGATAAGGTCGAGACACTGGAACTCTTTCAGGAGGGTGAAGTGGTCTCGGATCACGCCATCACAGTGGCGGTGGACATTGCAGACACAGGTTTTGGCCAGATGGGGAACTGAGTGCCTCTGCGCCGTCAAGATTGGTTGAAGGCTACTACCTTTTGCCAGGACGTTAAGACAAAGGTGCTGGATATGCTGTTTGATGGTGGAAAACCTCTTCGGAAAGGTAGTTGATGAGTCTTTGCAGGCGATAAAGACTGACACAGAGACGGCACATTCTCTGGGAACCTTGCAGCAGTGATGGTCCTCGTACTTTCCCTCCTCCAGAGCAAAGCCAGGAAGATCTTCAAAGGGTTATAGTACCCCTTTCTGGCAGCCTCATGGTCTTCCACTGAAGAAGCGTACAGGATGTGCTCTCAAGGCAGAGGAGGTCAGCAGCAGTGCGGTCTACAAGGCAGAACACCTCCCCTTAATGCTGGCCTGTACCGGCCATGTCCCGGTCCCCCACTTACGCACCCCAGTGAAAGACCGGCTGGCAAAGTTCATCAGCACCTGGGAAAAGATCACCACGGACAGATGGGTGCTGGATGCTCTCGGACAGGGGCAAACCTTGGAGTTCCAACACAAGTGTGCTCGTATCCCTCTGATTCAGCGATGAGTACTGCACTGACCGCAGCTTCTGCAGGTGGTGCTGTCCATGTTGCGGAAAGGGGTTATAGAGCCCATCCCCGAGCGATTCTGAGGCTACAGAGTATATACCAGATACTTTGTAGTTTGAAAGAAGTCAGTGGGTTGGAGGCCGATTCTGGATCTACGTCGTCCCAACAAATTCTTAAAGTCTAAAAAGTTCCTGATGGTCCTGTTGCAGCACATGCTCAGCCAGCTGGAGCAGGGAGATTTTCTGACGTTGTTGGACCTGGTGGTCACTACTTCCACATCCCCATTCACAAAAAGCAACGTAGGTTCCTGCGATTTGTGGTTCACGGTCAGCACTACCAGTTCAAGGCTCTGCCTTTCGGCCTGAAGTCAGTGTTTACGTAAGTGCGTGGCTCATCTTGATATGCAGGGCATTTACGTAAATACTTACCTGGACGACTGGCTATTGCATGCCCGCTTGCGATCCTTGCCAAGCGAACACACCGATGAAGACCGTATGTCTGCTGATGGAGCTAGGGTTCTCCATAAACTATCCAAAGTGTTGCTTGGGGCCATCTCAGGACGCTCTATTCCTAGGTTCACGGCTGAACACTGTGACATGCTTGGCGTCTCCCTCGGAGGAGAGGGTGAAAACCACACAAGGCAAAGTTCAGTGCTTGTTGTCGGCCCTAATCCAACAAGTCGCTTCTGGGCATGTTGTTCTCCTGACTAAACCCTGTTGCCTCTGCAGATTGCTCCTGGGACTTCTCCAGGAGTTCCTGGATGCAAGGTGGATGCAAGTATCGGGGAACTTTATGGACAGGATCTCTCTAAACAAAGAGTTCCGACGGGCGATATGGTGGTGGGGTGTTCGGCAGCGTCTCGTCCAGGGAGCTCTGTTTCAGGTTCCTCCTTACCAAGAGACGGTCACCGCGGATGCCTCTCTAGAGAAATGGGGAGCCCACACCGGACAGTTGCACGCTAGAGGCCTCTGGCAACCAGAGGAAAAGGACCTACACAGGAAAGTCCTGGAACATTCGGGCCGTGTTCTGGACACTCAAGACTTTTCTGCCGTCATTAAAAGACAAGGTGGTGAGGATCTTCACAGGCAACACCATGACCATGTTCTACATCTGGAAGCAAGGTGGGACCTGGTCTCCGGCACGCCCCAAAGAGGCCCAGGACTTGTAACAGTGGACCATTCGTCAAGGCATGTTCCTCGTTCCGTTTCATCTGGCGTGAGTCAAGAACACCATCGCGGACTCACTCGGCAGGGAACTGTGTTCTTGCCACGAGTCGGAGCTTCGCCAGGATCAGGTTGATCTGCTGTTTGCAAATGGGGACGACCCCAGATTGATCTCTTCGCAACGGTAGCGAACACCAAGTGCCAGAGGTTCGCCAGCAGGTTCCCTCAACCAAGTAGTTTGGGGGACGCGTTCCCCTGGGAGGGACAGTTCCTATACGCTTTCCCCTCCTACGTGTGATCAACACACTCCGACAGTGCTACTGCAGGATGATACTCGTCACCCTGGCATAGCCGAGGCAGATCTGGTATCTGGACTTAATACGCCTGTCAGTGGCTCCACCGATCAGGCTACTGCTGAACCGGACATTCTCGGCAGAGAAGGATAGGGATTCTGCATCACGACCCAGAGTGTCTGAACCTGAGGGCATGGCTCCTGCAGCCCTCGAGTTTGGAGGTTTAAAGTTTAGAGTTTACGCGCAGAATGTAAGGACATCCTGGCAGGGCCAGAGCCTCGTCAATGTTAAAGTGCTACAGACATAAATGGAAACGCTTCTCTGTGTGGTGCCGGACTCGGAACATTACCCCTCTGCAGGTCACGGCTCTGCAACCTCTGCCATACTTGCTTTCCTTCGCCAAAGCGGGACTGGCTCATGCCTCTATTAAGGTACATCTCGCCGCCATATCCAGGTACACTAGGTCTCTGGGCAGACCTTCACTGTGGTCTCACAGGCTCATCAAAGAGTTCCTGTAGGGGCTCTTCAGGACTTTCCCGCCGGTGAAGTCTCATGCCTCGGCGTGGGAGCTCAATGTCTTGCTGACTAAGCTCATTGGAGCGCCCGATGCATCAGGCTTCGCTCGAGTATCTGTCATGGAAGGCGCTTTCCTCGTGGCTATCACCTCGGCCAGACAGGTTGGGAAGATTCAGGCCCTGTCTTGCAAGCAGCCTTACTTGTCTTTCCACGCTTCAAGGGTGGTACTGCGTACACACACCCCACCTTTATGGCAAAGGTTCCATTGGAATTCCACCTCAACAAACCTTTGGTGTTGCCTGTCTTCCTTCGGAATCCGTTGTCGCCTGCGGAGTGGGCCTTGCATTCGCTGGACGTTGCTTGTGCCTTGAAATTCTACGTGGCACATACAAAGGATTTTCGGAAGATCTCTCCGTTGTTCGTCAACTTTGGACCTATAAATCAGGGAAAGGCCTTGTCGAAGGCTTCCATCTCCAGGTGGCTCACCGGCTGCATCATGCACTTTCCTCGACTGGCTAGCAGGCCACTGCTGGGCCGTCAGAGTGCCCATTCCACCAGAGCCATTGCAGCTACGACTGCATTTATCTCTGGTGTGCCCCTGCTCGACATCTGCAGGGCTCCTACATGGAGGTCCACGCACACATTCCCATGGTTCTACTGTGTCGACAGGGATTCCAGCGGAGAGTCCCGAGTCGGCCAAGCTGTCCCATGCAACCTGTTTGTTTGAGATTAGTCTGTTCCAGAGGTGAGTGTTTATTGGTTCTCTTGAGCCTTTCCACATCCCCTGGTTGTGCATATGTACTGCTGTGTAATCGTTATTCATGAGAATGTAAATCCATACCAGACCCCATGCTGGACAATGTTTAAGTTGCTTACCTGTAACGATTGTTCTCCAGCATGGATCTGACATGAATTCACATGCGAACCCTCCCTCCTTCCCCTCTTTGGCTCTTCTTGGTTCATACTGCCACTTTACGTGCTTACCAATTCTGAAGATGGCCACCAGGGGTGATGCTTAGGGAGAGGACTATCATTGGATGGGAGACAGTGATTGGTTTAGAGGAGAAATACAGTTTTAAAGTGAAAGTGAAACAGTTTTTTTCTTTTACTGAGGATTCCCAGCCTGACAACAAGGAATATTCATGAGCATGTGAATCCATGCAAGACTCATGCTGGAGAACAATAGTTACAGGTAAGTAACTTAAACCTTACATGGGTGGGGACAGAGTGGACAGAAGAGAGTGAGTGATTAAGGAGAAGAGAGATAAAGTCGGTGGAAAGAGTAGCGGAAAGGGAGGGGTGTTTAAAGTCACCAGTGACAATGAGTGGGTGATCGGGAGAGAGAGTCAATTAGTTGAGAGAGGTGGTGGAAGAATTTACCTATGGAACCAGGTGGCAGGTAGAGATAATATGAGTGCCATAAGGGGCAGTGAGAGTGGAGATAGTGTATGCGAAAGAGGGAGAATTAGCGGGAGATCGAGGAGTAGGTGAGATTGGAAGTTTGGACAATGAAAATAGTCTTACACCACCACCCTTTCCAGTGAGGCGGGGGACTGAGTGAAGGTATAGGCAGGGTCATGAAGATCAGCAAGAGTAGCAGAGTCGGGAGGAGAGATCTAGGTGTTCAATAGGAGTAATTGGGTGAAGAGAAGGAAAGTGAGAAATGAAAAAGTCTGAGGCAGAGGAGGTTTTATTGCAGACTGCGCATTCCAGAACAATAGAAAATGAGTGAGATGTAGAAGAACAACATTGAGTTTGAGAGATAGAAAAATGCTGAGGGTAGATGCAAGAAGTGAAAGTTTGCTGGAAACTAGGATTGAAGTAGGTTTCGTGTATAGGGAGAGCAGTGGAGCGAGATGAGAGGTGGTGTTGAGTAAAAAAGATGGGGATAGGGAGACAGTTGAAATGGTTAAGGGCGGAGCAGGCTGAGGGTAGAAAATAGCAAGGAAAGGAAGATGCAGCAATTGGATTGCATTGTAAAGGGGGACGGATAAGAAGCAGTAGTGGATACTAGTAGACAAGTATGAGGACACAGGAAAGCAAAGTCTCATTGGCAAAGAGGCTAGGAGTAAAGGATAAGAATTTGGTCCTTAACTATATGTACCCTTTGCTGGAGTCGCCTGGAGATGAGTCGCCCTAGTAATGAGGAGTTATATGTGGGGGTGGCATGGATAGTCCATTTAGGGAAGGGGGCGGCAGGCCCAGCAGCCGTGCGATGCATTGGTTGCCGGGAGATTGAGTCCTCTGCTAGCTGGCCTGATCCTCGTTCCGTGGAGGGGCAGGTAGGTGGATGGAGCCGACTTGAGGGAGGGGGCCTTGCTCAGCAGCTAGAGATTGTTGGGAGCCGAGGGGAAGAGTGGACGGAGCCTCACTTTGGGGCAGAAGGAGCCAACAATTTACTGTCACCTCGAACTGTTTCTAACTTTCTGGGGGCTTGGGGCCTGAGATTTCTGTATATCCTTTTGAACCACCCCCTTCCCATTGGATTTGCATTGGTCACAAAGTCCTCCTTACTGTAGCGCTATCTGGTGCTATCCTGGGGCGATGGTGTCCAGGTCAGGGGGTCAACCTCTTGCATCTTAAGAGGGGGTGGTAGCTACTTCCCAAAAACTTCACAATCTGACTTATTTCCCATAAGTCACATTTCTACAACTACTGTTTGCTCTATGCTGACTGACATCT
The DNA here is from genome assembly GCF_040938575.1 of Ambystoma mexicanum. Classification (NCBI taxonomy): domain Eukaryota; kingdom Metazoa; phylum Chordata; class Amphibia; order Caudata; family Ambystomatidae; genus Ambystoma; species Ambystoma mexicanum. The sequence goes on along the minus strand of NC_090929.1, from coordinate 1,381,954,023 downwards.
CTAGCTAGGTGGCTTCTACTAGGCAACCGACTTGTGACTTTCATGAACCTTTGTGGGTCACCCAAAAGACTTCCAGTAACTGTGTGCCGTCTAGGGTTGGACCTCAGAAGGTAGGTATATGGTGTTAAGTGCCTTATAAATGTTAGGCCTTTGATGTGATTTTTCTTTTTAACAACTCTTATTTTTGCTTACCTTTGATTATTTAAAGTGTGCCCTAGGGTAACACTGTAAGAAATTATTTATTTTTATACTTGCCTCAGTGGGTTTTTGTTTTTTCTTTTAACTGTACAACACAGCAGTGCCCCGTTCTTCCTTAGTTCAGCCTTACTGCTTGGCTTTAGCTACTTTAGGAGTAGTGTGGTTAAACTGGGGATGTGAAAGCCTTGCTGAACTTAGGCTGGCTTTTCCAAGTCCTACCAGAAGTAGTCGCTTTGCAAAACTCTCATAATGAGAACCAAAATAAGCGGTCCCCTTTATTCGTTATCTGGAGGGCATCATCAACCTACATCATGCTGTGTCAGTACTATGTTAGGACCTGAACTCAAAATTGCTTAAGCCGAGGTGTAATACTTGTAAAGCACCATGCAGGTTTGCAGTGACCAATCAGGGTGCCTTCTCATGCGGTTAAAACTGTGGTTGGTGCCCTGAATTATCCCTATGGCCCTCAGACGATGCAGAACTTAAAATAGCTGAAAGGCATGATGCTCTCATGTTCCTTGCAGACAGCAACATTCCTACTGATCCATCCTATTTGCTGTAAAGAATAGCCCACATGCCAGTTCGGTGGCATTATGTTCTCTCAGAAACATGCAGGTACAGTATAGCTCCATATTCTCCAACAACTTAAACATGACACCTAGAACTTATAAGGAATGGCATCGCCCAGTACACAAAACAGCCATCTGGCAGGTAAAGGCACACTGGAGGCGTAAGAATGAAAGACTCTAGAATTTCTATTTTTGTACTTTCACCACATGTATGAATTTTTATCCTATGTCAATCAACCTCTTCTTCAATGGATTGCCTTTCTCCCGCTGGTTCCTCATCTGATAGATGTCCTCATTCAGCTCTGCTGCTTGGTAAAACTTCAACAGGGGGTGCAGTGGACCTCGACTCGGTCGTCAATCCGTCTTGCTCTGTGTTCGATCGACTGCTCTGGAAGTGACGCCTGCCATCGTATATATACCACGTCACTATGCCCCACAACTCAGTTACTTTTTCAGCGCACTCGACACGCTGCTTTGGAAACACAGTAAATCGAGTTTTTGACTCTTTTTGACGTATTTTCGTCAGAATTGTATTTGTTTGACCGTGAGATGTCCCTGCATTGGATTTTTGGTTTCAAATAGTGTTCCGACTGCCACTCCAAAATGTTGGTTACCGATCCACATGAGATATGCCTCTGGTGCCTTCACACTGGTCACCACACGGAGGGGTGTGCGTTGTGCACTAAAATGAACTTTAAATCGGTGAGCAAGCTGCTAAGTTCCCATTGGGCGGACCGCCTTCAAAACCTCTGGCCCGGTCGACTATTCGGTCCTCTGAGGCCGAGACCGAGGGACCTATCCCCGGAAAAGGAAAAACATTGCCAGAAGGTGAAGAAGAGGTCCCATTCTAGGAGCCACTCTTCCTCGTCATTGTCGTACAAGAAAAAGAGGCACCACCGACATTGTCGAGATTCCAAATCTTCGATGGAATGAGGTAAGCCGTCGGCTGAGCCGCCCACTCTGCAAGAGTGGGAAGATTTCAAGGTCCAAATGCTGAAGCAGCAGCGGCACTTGGTACACCCGACACCACGCAAGCCCCAGTGCCGATGCCATCGGCGTGAGGGAGGCATTCGGGCTTCGATGCCTGGGCCTTACCATGCACCTTGAGGTCTGAGCGTCCCTGAGGCTATCTGAGTGCCATCTGTTGCCCCGCTATCCCTGACCGACTACCATGGTACCATGACATCCATCTTCGATGCCGATGATGGATATGATCAGGGAGGAATCGATCTTGTGTACATGGGAATGAGGGATGTCGAATATTTCGATGACCAAGCTGACTTTTTGTAGTTGGCACAAGGGCTCCACAATGCCAGCAGGCTGGACACATCACCTGATGTGGAACCTCAGCAAGGCCAACCTTACACCAACATCCATGCCAAAGTTTGGGCACTGGTAGATAGGGTGGTTGACACCTTAGGACTGCAGGCTGTGGCAGTGCAAGTCCAAGGTTATCAGTTAACCGAAATACTAGACGAAGGTCCAGTTACTGAAAGGACTATGCCTCTGAAACCAGCGATTGCCGATCCAGTAGCCTCCCTGTGGCAGCATGGCTGCTCCGTCCCTCTGGTCAGCTCCACCATGATCGGAAAGTACAGGCGGGCAAGAGGAGACGCACCATTTTTGTCTTCTCATCCTTCCCCGGAAGGTCTTGTCATGCAGGCTGCCACAGTTTTCACCAGACCAGCATCTTCAACCTCAAAGCTGCCTCCTGACAGAGAAGGTAAAAGATTTGACTCCATGGCCAAGAAAGTTTTTACCTCAGGCAGCATGACTCTAAAAGCTACTAACATGGCCTGTGGTGAACCCCCGCCCCATCCCCAATTTAAAACAATCGAAGTAACATTTTGAAGTAATTACTTCAAAGTAAATTACCTCAAAGTAATTACTGTCAACGAAATGACATGGAACTCCTCCTGGAAAGCAGATCCTCTTGAATGCTGCACGTTTGAACCTTCCTGGCCCCTTTGTTGATCACTCTGGCTCTAATCTGGTCCCATGCAGTTGACCTGCTTTCTAAGCACTCTGAGCCACTGATGGACCTTCATCTCCAACCACTGCCTCCTTATTCTGACTGCTTGGCTTTTGTATGTACTCTGCTTTCCTCTCATTTGGTTTCTTTACCTTGTCACTACTGGCTACTTCTGATATTGTTCTTTAAGACTTCTTGGAATGAGTTACTACTACTTCTGGCTCAGACTCCCTATAGTAGATAAATTGGCCTATGGCCATGCAGAGTCTTTACACATTTATGGAATTTTAGGGAGTCGCTCCCAGGTGTACAGAAAGAGTGTCCAGGAAGGGGGAGGAGCCGTAAGCCTCTAGAAGCGTACCACCAAATATTTTGCACTGGCATAGATTTGAACTTTCACATTTGCCACTGGCCCAGTTGGTATCTCTGCCGTGCAGGGTAGCTGGCCTACTGGGCAACACTGCCAGATCCAGAAGCTTCTTGAAGGTGGAATACGAGGGATGCCACAGAGTCTCCCTCCATGGATCTGTGCCCAGATCTGAGCGTCATTCTGTTCCTCCTTGAAGAGCCAGTTCTTCTATTATTACCAAAGAGATTTTTCAGTGCTTCTATGCAGGTGGAGAGCAGCGTGTAGCCCGGCCTACAGGATGCAGCAAAGGCATGTCTCAACAACATTGTCCATTACCCCAATACCATAGTGGAATTGGATTGCTCTCATGACTGGTTGGCACCTTAATGCGAGTCACACTGACATTTACAAATATTATTTCAGGGATAACGTTGTGCACTGAGATTCCGATCTTTACAGGCCGTTTCCCACACAATTGGATATCAAGACTACATATAGAGGAATGGAACCTGACAATTATGTGCAGAATTGCCTTATGACTTGGACAAATATCTCTTTGGTCCTTTCTTTAAATTACACAGCCATGAGATTTTAATTTGGCACTACCACAACAAAGTAGCATGATTACTCTATAAGGAATCCCAAGTATTTGTGCCGCGGCGACATGCAGACAATACGCAATTGAGATTATAAATATTCAAGCACCAAGTGCTAGAAAGGTGATCCTATCTGTGCATGAATTGTTTATCGAATAGTAATGGTGAAACAAATTACTCATTGAATCTTTTTGCTCTTATATTATAGAATAGAATAGAAGTGAAGCTTTTATTTAAGAAACGCATGAAACTGATGAATTTATCGCTCCTGATGAAGGGATAATAATCCCGAAACGTGGCAAGCTCTATTTTTTTCTTATTTTTTGTACATTGTAATATTGAAATATTGTTATACATGATGGATGGTGTATGAATTTAATGCCTCATATTTCATTTTAAAAATGTAATGATTTGTGTTATTACTCATAACAGTGGCATCAAATGAATATAAATGAATTAGGAAATCATATGTAAATCAAACAGAATATTGCAGTGTACCAATCGAGTACTTATGATATTTGACAGTGTGTCAGTCCATATAGTGTGCAGGGGACGTGAGTGTCCATTAGTTTAGGACACTTTTTGTTACTGTCCATATTTGTGGCTTCTTGTGCCAGAGCCCCTCTCTCTCCTCTGCACCTACAAACCTTCCTGAAATGTTATCACTAATCTAATTACTGCCAATTACCATATGAAGTGTGCACTCCTTTCCCTTTTCTCTAGCATTGGTACAGCACAGGCATACCAGAACAGAAAACAGTAATATTCCATGAATGTGCAAATGATCTGTGATGCAGACCACACAATCAGCCACTGGTGTGCCCAATACCCTGAGGCCACACATGACTCGATGATACTGCGGAACAGCACCCTACCTGTGTACGTGGAGCGGCACAAAGGACAGCGCACCTGGTTTGTGGTTAAGTGGCACTCAGACCCGACTGCCAAAAATCACAGACACACACCTGGGGTACGTAAGCATTAGCAAATTGAAACAACTACAGGACCCATGATGCATGAACAGAAATACACAGAATAGGCCCAGAGCCATGACTGACCGACCCCAGGACACCGTCATGAACCATGTGATGACAAAGGGCATCCTGCCATGCAATGCAGCACAACTTCTGCAAACGTAGGAACATTGGAATGCCTGCAGATGAGGACCACAACCCCCCTAGCTCAGATGAGGAAGTTGTGAATAGGGCATCACAGGACATATATACGTGGGGATGTCAGGGAAGGCTGAATGGTCCGCCAGGACCTCATGGACATTTTCTCATGACTTGGGACGCATGCAGCCCATACATGCAATGAATGCACAAGTCACAAATTGAATTGAATAATAAAAATACAAGTTGATCAGATTTAAACTGTTTATTTTTGTGAACAAGGAACCCGCAACACCAACTCCCAAACCTAGCCCCAACTCCTCCCGCAGCCCATCCCCTACAACAACTCCCACTACCGCTTCCTCCAGTCCCCTGTGTCCTTGGGATGGGGAGCATGAGTCGTGAGGCAATGCGAATGCCTGGGTAGTGTGCCTGCTGTTGACCCCTCAGTGGGGGCAGCGAACACAGATCTCCCCTGAACACTGCCCATGAGGTGTCACATAGTGAGGATGATGGCTCGGGGGCATGGTCTCGTTAGAGGCCGATAGCTGCTTGGCCAGCTCCCTCACCCTCTTGCTCACAAGGATTTGGCTCGCATTAGTGTTCGCGGTGCACCTGCACAGTCGGTCCACGGCCTGGGACATCCATCTTGCCGACCCCTGAATCACATCTTGCATTGCCTCTGAATATGCTAATTGTTCTTGAGCAATTGCGCGCATCTGTGCCTGCCCCTGCTCAATGCGGTTCTGTCAGTCCCAGATGGCCTGCATAGTGGGGGCTGGAACAGGCTCCAGGGAATGTGCATGGCCATGTAGTACATCCTGTGCTGGCGGATGTGATAGCTATTCCTGGTCGCCTGAGGACATGTCCTGTTGGCACACCAGTGCTCAGCAGGATTAGCGTGGTGAAGGAGTTGTGTGGAGTGGCAACAGGCTGCGCAGGGTTGAGGACTCAGGTGAGACTGGCTAACAGGTAAATCAGTCTCGACTGATGGTATGGGTGTAAACTCTGTCTGCGGCTTCTGATGCGGCAGCCATGGCCTGTTGGTCTTGCAGGCTGTCACAGGGTTGAGGACTCAGGTGAGACTGGCTAACAGGTAAATGAGTCTCGACTGATGGTATGGGTGTAAACTCCGTCTGCGGCTTCTGATGCGGCAGCCATGGCCTGTTGGTCTTGCAGGCTGTCATGCCCATGTGTGCGTCTACAGACTCTACAGCTGTGGTGGTTTGCACTGTTGCTGGTGTGTCTGCCTGCACATTTACGGCCTGCTGTGGCCTTGTGCTTGTGTTCTTTGCTTCAGCGGACATAGTTGTCACAATGGCAGGGTGCCTTTTTGAGTTGCGCGCTGCTGCTCCGTGCCCTATCCTGTCCAGTTTGGCCGGGGGCACCTGATGGTGCTGCAGTGGTGGACGGTCCGAGCTAATTGGATGCCTCCTGAGTGCCTGTTGGGAGACAATGAAATGTGCATGAATAAATAGTTTTCGTTGTGCATGGCAAGTCAACATTCACTGTCACTTGTACTTTGCCCACACTGTGGATTGTGCTGGCAGGGGCTGATGATTCATTTGACTGGCATTGGTGCGCTATCAGGCCTTGTATCAAGGCATCCACGTGGTTGGTGTGCGGTGACTTTCATGTCCACTTACTCCAGACCGGGGCCTGATTGTCAAACTGGGTACCTGTGCACATGTACATACAGGTACACCGGGACCTGTCAATGCATTGTATGCTTGTGGTGCTGTCAGCTGATTGGTTGATATCAAAGTACTGTGAGGGTTATGTCGACTTGATGTCAGTCATTGTGTTGATGTGTGGTACGTTGCAGTTGCTGGGCTCGTAGAGTGACACACATGTCCAATGGTGCTCAAGGTTGGACATGGGCACGGTCATTGCTGTGTTGATTGTGCATGGGTGGCCAGTGTGCGGGCAAGTGGTCATTGTGTAGTACGTTGTGGATGTGCATTGTTCCTTCCATCTTGCCGTGCCATGGTTGGCTGTCTCATCCCTTCCTGCTTTGTTGACACGTATGGGGTGTCATAGCTTAAGTGACTCATGTAGCTTTGGCCTGCTGTCTTACATGGATGCTTCATGCATTGTTGCTGTTGTATGCATGAATGGCAGTCACAGCATTTGTGTATGCCACCATGGTTCGACACCTATGGGACCCTCATTCACTCGGGTACTCACCCTTACTGCTGTCTCCAATTTCTGCAGTGCCCACGCCATCAATGCCAGCCATATGTAAGGTCCCGCTCACCATCTCCTCCCAGGGTGCGAGTTGGAGGGGTACCACGCTGCCGCCACAAGTGGCTGCTGTCTACCGTCAGTGGATGGAGATTAGACTCCTCACCCTGGCATTTAGGTCGTTCAGTTTTTTAATTTCATCTGCCTTCCGTTGCACATGCCGCACGGCCACCACCTGTCCCTAATTTAGCCTCATATGACGTTCCTCTGCTGACTGGTTTTCTGGTGTTGTGACCGATCTAACTCCTCCGAGTGGGCCACCACCTGCTCAGCAAGTACTGTGAGTTCGTTCTGTGAATTTGGGCTTCCTGGGCCTCATATCGGGGACCCTGCTTTTCCCCTTTCCTCCTGACGTGGTTTTGGTGTTTGGGTGGCACTGCTGTGTCGTGCTATCCAATGTATTGTATTGTGATCTCCAAAATGGCCACCAGGATGCTTCCTTTTATAGCAGTGACGTTTTTCCACTGGCAGAATTTCCGTCAGTAGAAATTCCGCAATCCTATGCAGTGGTAATGGTAATTTCGCCAATTTGCAGCCGAAAATCTGCCACATTGATGCATTTTTGAGGTAATTCTGCTGGGAGGAATTAATGTTATCGCCAATGCCTTGTGCACGCGCCCGCCATGTTGGAATACAGCAGTAATTCTGCTACATGACACAGCAGTAACAGTAAATCCGCAGCAGCAGAATTACTGCCGATTCCTGGGCTAACTCGTAATGTGGCCCTATATCCCTTATTTCTAAATGGAGCAACTGAGTGGGAGGGCAAGCACAAAAGGTCCAGGCAGTTAACCAGCAAAGGATGCCCTGACCCAACCTGAACTAACTTGGGGCACTATAAACCTTGATCAGGAAGCAGTGAACCATACACCATCTTTCAGGTTTAGATTACAAATAGCAAGCATGCATCATAGCCATGTGTAGAGGACCTGTGGCAAAGATGATGCTGGTGCTATATCTCGGGGGCTATGAGAAGGTCAAAGAAGTGACTCTGGGCTTTGACGTGGAAAATGTAAGCCAGGAAGTAGCTGGATGCCTATATCACTCAGACTGTTATTCTTTAGAGATCAGGCATGGCCCATATACCCTCACTATATGACCACTATATTATTTATCCCATCCTGACTCTGTATAGACCAAACCTTGGAATGGTATCTCTATTCTGTTTTAGGGAAACTTCTAGATCCTATAGGATTTTGTACTAGTTCTTTCTAGTTTAGTTGCGTAGAGGTAATAAGCATGGTGGGTGCTATAAATCAGAGACATTGAAAATATTACAGAACCTGAAGTACAGGAACAACACTGGCATATTGTATTTTACCTCTTCCGGACACTGTGCACGTAGACTCTTCTTTTGTGAGTGATACAGTATACCATATAGATATTAAATCCAGCCCTGTCCTGAATAAATAAAACCAAGGTTAACTACATCTCTTGAGTCATGTTTTTTTTGTCGATCTGCCACAGTACCTAGTTGGTTGCTTGTATGTTAAGTAGGCATAGATTTGCTGATCTTTGGCTTCTGGAAGGTTGCTATTGTTGGAAAGGCCTGTAGCTATTGGCGTGGCCATGGAGGATTTTGTGTACTCTTTCTTTTAGTGGGAGCCAGTGTAAATCCTTCAGTCCTGGCATAGTTTTTTGTCTGCAAGGTAATCCAGAATGAGATAAGAGCCTTATTTTGGACTCTTTGTAGTTTGAGGACACTGGTACAAATAGTGCTACCCGCAGTAGTGAAATATAAGTCCACGGACTAAACCAATTTTATGTGAGAGCTGAAGAAAGGGATGAGGCCAATCCCTTTGTGCTGACGAGAGTGGAAGAAGTAATTGTTGATAATAATATTCACTTTAGTATTGAAGGAGAGGTTGCTGTGAAAAATAACGCAACAGTTTGGTGGTCTGAATTGGATTTGGAAGTGGGCCAAGAGTGCTAGGCCAGACGCATGTTGATGTTGGATTATAAAGGACTGCTACGAAGATATTAATCATAGTTTCCAGAGAGTTCATACTTTTCTCTTTCTACCATTTCCACCTAGTACTATCCAAATCGTAAATAAATGAGTAAAGATGACTGTCTCTATGCTGCACTACTGTTCATTTTTACATGCGTTCTATTCAGACTACATCACTCTGTGCATCTAAAACCATTTGCAATTGATTACTATTGTGATGAAATTCCCTCCATTTCAATAAACTGACTAGTAGGATTTCTATGTACGACTTGTAAATAAGCGGTGTGATTTATAGTAATACAGTGGGTTATTGTGCCCCAAATCATTGATAAGAGGAAAAGTGGTAATCATTTGTCAGTGAGTTTACCCATAAATAGTTATTAGGCTAAACATAAAGTAATGGCTTTCGAGGAAAGGTTTGGCCTCTCAAAATTATCTCAATCTCGTCAGCTGCATCATTTCATACAATAGTGAGATGGTTCTGGGGACAACAAATGAGGATTAAGGTAAAAAAGCATAAATACATAGGAGTGGCCATCTAGTCTAGCAGGCTGCAAGATAGCTCAGTGATTTAAGTGCTTACGCCAGACATCTTGGTTTAACCAACAGGGAACTGGTTCAAATCCATTCTGCCTTTCATTCTTCTGAGGTCAATAAATGTAGTATAATTATATTGGCCCTCCAAAAAGCCTATTATGGTAGCACATACAAGCAGAAGAAATCCAATACAAAGTGTTATGTAAATAGGTGATATTATTTTATCTGGTTTATGGTTCTTAAATGTGAACTTTAAGGCACCTATGGACTGGGATCACTTCAGTTACTTAGGTAAGTAATGATTTTTTTGGCAGGTCCCAGAGCTATGCAGAAAGTTGTTTGGCAAGCTCTTTTCCACAGACTGCTTGTTTTGCAATGGGTGGCTGCCTAAACGTAATTGAAAAGTTACAAGAGAAGATAAATGGGATGCCTGCTTCATACCATTGGAAAAATGTATGAAGTGTTCATCCACTGTAGCAAGTTATTAATATGATTTCATTCTGGTTGCCACATTGCCGTCCATACAGTTGTGCTCGAGGTAGTTCAATGAGTTATGCAGAGTAAGCAAGAGCATTAGAGTATAACTGGCACCAGAAATGCAAAGTTATTTACTCTTATGAAGTCTGTTTTTACTTTTTGTGACTGTCTTGCTGCTTTTGACAATTCAGTATATTTAAACATAGCCATTTTAAGTTTTAAAATATTGTATACTGCTATTTGAACTTGCTTACAAACACTTTGAAAGGAAATGCACATTTGCAGTTGGCTGTTTAAAAAACATCTGATAAATTGAATGTTCCCCCTTTTAGGTCAAAATAGCAGTGCTGGGAAACTAAAGACACTCTCAATTGCTCTGGATATAATGGCAAACACTGAATCTGCATTCAGGCTTATTCGGAATGTGCTGACCGAGGAAAGTGTTCAGGTATGAAGAGTACATGACTATTTATTTTAGTAGGTGGTTGGAAAGGATGGGTGGAGAGGAATGGAACCTGTGTAATTGGGTAATGGTCAGATAAGGTGGGGGTATTTCTTTAGGAAGCAACATGCCCTGAAAAGTTTAGATCCATTTCTCCTGGCACTCCACTACAGAGGACTCTAAAGTTATAAACAGTTTTCAGTCTTAATCTGTTACAGTTCGAATGCTCTGCATGATCTAGCTATGGTAGTTATTTATTTTAATTTCTGTCCAGCGCCCTACCAGTGGGTCTCTTACAAGGTTTAAACATTGGTTTGGTGGGAGGTGAAACAGACGTTACAACATTTTGCAGGATAGGAAGAAAGGATAGACAGGTGAAGTGGTATGGCTGGAGTAGGAATGGGGAGCAAGGTATTTTTAGGCTTTTTGGAAATGGTGATGGAGGGTGCAGTGCATATGTAGACTGGTAAAGTGCTCAAGACTCGGGATGCCCACTGGGTTAATGGTTGTTTTTGTGTACATGTTAGTTTGCTGAGTAGAATACATAGGAAGATGCTGGCTAGCTTGTCAGGTGTTGGTATGGGTGATGGGTTTCAGTTTATTGTGTAGGTAGGAAGGGGCTTTGAGATAGATGGCTTTGTATATAATGCAGAGTCCTTTGTAAGCAGTTTTGAGGTTATGGGGAGCCAGTGTAGGAAGGAGCTTAGTTGATGTGTTTGGGTAAGTGCAGGGTGAGTCTTGCCACTGCATTCTGTATGGCTTGCAGGGTGGTAGGGATGAGGGGGCTGTTCGGGAGTCTAGTGAGGAGAGTGTTCGCATAGTCAAGCATGGACTGAACTAATGGTTGGACTGAGGTGCAGAAATTGTGAGGGGGAAAGCTTGTGTTTTATCTTGCATAGGAGGCATAGTTGTAGGTTGCATGTTTTGGTGACCACAGCTATGTGGTGTGTAAGGTAAGGTGAAAGTAAGTGGTAGCCTAGGAATTTGAGAGGTGCAGGTGTGGAGGGAGATGTGTGCGGGTTTTCAGTGGGGAGTTCTTTGATCCAGGGTGTGAGGTCTGGTTTTTGACTGGGGAAGGGCAGATGAGGATGTATTCTGTTTTGAAGGTATTGAGTTTTAGGAAGTGGGTGTTCACCCAGCTAATGATGGTGGAGAGACTGCTTTCAAGGGTGTGGTGTTGTGAGCGGGGTGATATTTGGAAGTAAATGTGTGTTGTCTGCGTGTTGGTGGAAACTGACTCTGTTTAAGAGTCTGTCCAAGGGATTCTACATATAGATTGAAGAGGGGGGGAGACCGGGAGGATCCTTGGGGAGCCCTGTACTTGACTGTGCTGGGATCAGATTAATAGGGTGGCATGAAGACAGTGTGCTCTGAGGGAGAAAGGAGGTGAGCCAGTCTAGTACCACACCTTAGAGTTTCATCCTGTGGGACAGGTTGTTGAGGAGAATGGTGGTGTTGAAGACTGCAGAGAGATCAAGGAGGGCAAGGTGTCCTTTGTCTGTGATATTGTGGAGGACATAGAGGATGCCAATCCACTCTGCACTCATAACAGGACAACTCTCCCCCCATGTTAAAAAAAAAACATTCCATTACTTACCCAGACTTCAGACCTGCAGCAAGTGAGCTAATTAAAAATCTCAAGTACTTAAATAAATTGTAGGGCCCCCAAGCAAATAGAGGCAATACCTGAACAATGAACCCTGCGGTTGCATCGAGAGGAAGGATAAGAGACCTATAAAAGGCCATTGGAACGGAGAAGCCTGGGGGGGAAGTTGTAGGAGAATGGAAAGCAAACGCGTAGATCCAGTGAGAGACAAAATGCTTCACCTTCGATCTCAACAGCTTCCGTCACCCACTGGAGTCACTGGACCCACTTGAATATCTGTATATATGCTCCTCACAGTTCTGACTTTCAGCAACAGCTATCTTCTGTTCCTGCCTGGACCTGTTGTCCGCTGAACAGTTCGGCAGGCTTGTCTCGTCCATGGCACAGGGCTTTGGAGTTCGACTAATTCTAGGCTTCACAGTTTATGCCAGTTCTAACCATGTACCAGTTAAGACAAGACTACGGAAATTACACCTTAAGTACATGCTGATGTACCCATCCAGGATCAGTGATATATAAAGAGTGCCAGTCTTCCTGGAAACACCTGCACCGGCTACAATGTGGATGGAACATAACAATCTAGACCAAGGGGAGGACCGAGTCACTTGAAAGACACCTGATAGGAGTAATTGTAACAGTGGTGTGGTTGGAGTTGCTGTTTTGTTTGCTATGACGAACCAGGATTAAGCACGCAGGTGGGAGAAGGTGTTATACGCCTGTCTGAGCAAAGACCCATGTTAGGCAGAAACCTGTGCAGTTCCCTCTGGGACCACTGCAAAAGATTTAAGACTACAGGCGTTTGGCAGTAAACCCACTTGGTAGCAGTCTGTACCACCCAGATTTACCTGGTAGCTGTGGCTGAGCAGTCAGACTTCCCTCAAGAAGAGTTAGGCAGTATATAGAGCATACATAATGGGTACAGAGGCACAGTAGTACAAGCAAACACTGATCAGAGCTAGGTGTAAAAGTATATAATTATTTATTTAAAAGACACACTCATAAATTACACTAGCACAGAAAAGGTAAGTAAGTCAAAACACAGTCACTATTACTTATATGTACATCCCTAGTTATTTGTTGGACAAGTCTAAGTTAACACCACTTATTTCCAAACAGAGGTGAGCGCTTAACGTTAGATGGCACTCCAACAAGTTAGTTAAAAAGGGAGGGAAAAGGCAGAAGTAATGAAAACAGCAAGGTAAAACACTTTTCAGAGATTCACAGTAAGTTTAGAAAGGCAGTCTATTGCGGAGCATGGAAGTTCGGTTGCCAGGCCCACTCTAGGGAAAGCGAGGCGAAAAGATGTCCAAGATCACACAATGTCACAAGTCTTTACAGGTGAGTAGGAAAGGTTTTACTAAGTTTAGAAAAGTTTAGTTAGGGTGTCCCAGGCTTACCCAGGTTCGAGAGCCGAGGGCTAAATCTACCCCGTACAATCGGTGGCAAGGGAAGCCGGGCGGAACACGGTACCTTTAAAATGGAAAGGATCCTCCAGCGGGGGCAGTTGTTCCTGGTAGTGGGTGCAAGTCGCGGCGTCGTCCAGAGGAAGAGAAGATCTCCACGTGGAGGAAAGCTGAAGGTCGTTGCACTACCAGGGAAGAAACCAGCCGTGGAGTTTTCCGGTTAAAAGGAGGTTACCCCTCTTTCGCGGTTGAGGTAGAAAGTGGTATCCCGGTTGCCGGGGTGCTGGGCACAGGCAAGGCGGCCACGAGATGCTTCAGGGAGGCGAAAAGAAGGCAGAAACTGGTTGTCCCCACCAGTCAAGGGAAAAAGACTCTCCCGGCTGGAGATCTCCTCTGTCGTTGGGAAAAGTGGTGAGACGGTTCCGCAGGGCTCCACCGGTGGTGTCGTCTTGGCAGGTCGGCTCGGCTTCTCCCTCTTCGGCTTCTTAGGTCCTGTGGCGACTTCTGAAGAACCAGTCCCAAAAACCTGCTTTTATGCAGCAAACCCCCATTCATACAGCCTAGCTGTCACTCAAACATGCTTAGTGGTGAGCGGGGCGGCTCACCACTTGGGCCAATCACACCAGAGTGCGACATGAGTTGGCAAGGCAACTCAGTCCAGGGTGCCTAAACCCCCTCCCACACCCCCTGTGGTACCCAGACAGAATGGCACCACTTTGGAGGGCTTCTGTGCAGAAGCCCGCCAAAAGTGGAACAAAGGCTCGACTCAGGTTCAGGGTTACTGAAGTGAACCTAGACGCCATTTTGGCGGCGAGTTCTGGCAAAAAATCCCAACCGGTGAATTTATATTAAATAAATAAACCGGCGGTATCTTTAACATTGCACCAAAAAGTGGTGCATTAAAATCAATGGGAAATCCCATTGGGAAATATTCCGGTGGAATATTTCTGTGGTATCCACTGCCACCAGCCAGAAACTCGGTGAGGGGGGACGGGACAGTACCCCCTCGACAACAGACCCAGGGGCAATCTAATTGCCCCTACCAGTACTTCCACAGTATGATGGTTTGTACTGGTTAAGTTCCTAAGTTAAGACTAGTAAAGTCAATGGTGACTTTACAGACCCAGGGAGACAGTAGTCAGTCCCAGGGTGTGGAGTCTATGTTTGGGGGTCGCTATGACACCTCTGTGTTACTGCACTGAGGGTGCTGTGTAACACACATTCAAAAACCAATTATAGCCTATGGGGAAAAAATACCCCATAGCCCATAAGCACATAGCAAGTCACAGAAACACTCAAGTCATGCCCAAGAGTGAGGCTAAAAAGAGTCTCACTCTTGGCAGGAGAAAAAAATAAACCCCAAAAATCCAGCAAAGCTGCTGGGGGACTCACTAGGTTAGGAAATTCAGCCTAAACAGAGAATTCTCCCTAACAACCCACCCCATGAACCGTTGGTGCCGGCCTGTTGCCAACACCGCACAACTCGCACATGATGATCTGGATAGGCCATGAAGGTGCGAGGGTGCTCGAGCGCTGCGACAGGACAGCGGCTCCTGAGCACAGTTATTTGTTTTTTGTTAAGGGTTACAAGCTGGCTGCAGTTGTTGTATGCAGTCTGATGTGTTCTAACTATTAGTTGAAGTGGTCTAAGGTCTTTGCGGAGAGCTGTGTGTCAGCTGTGAGGTATGGGTGCGGTGAGCCGTGTTGGGTTTGTTTGTTGGGAGGTTGCCTGGTCTTGAATAGAAAGAAGATGCTGCAGCAGGAAGCTTTTGGGGGTTGTTGGGAGTCAGGGGAGGACGGAAGATGCAAAGTCTGTAATAGTTAAAAATGGCAGCTGATTTAAACATACTGACCTGGAATGTGAGGGGGATGGGAACATACATGCGTAGGAACAGAATCAAATCCTACCTGAGGAGGAAGAGGGTCTCTTTAGCCCTGTTGCAGGAGTCACACTTCACTGCTGAAGGCAATAGTAGGGTGACGGATCCTTGGGGGTGGGGGGAAGGGGTTTGGGGCCTCTTATTCAAAATACGCTTGAGGGGTCTACACCTGGATCAGTGCTGAGGTCCCATTCCGGCTTTTGATGAAGGAGGTAGATGCAGAAGGGAGGTATCTGATATTGAGGGGGAGCGTAAAGCAACAAGAGGTTTGTATAGTGAACACCTACCTCCCCAACCATGGAACTGTAGCATACCTGACTGCAATCGGAGCGAAATTGGCCCCATACAGGGGCTGTTTTTTCATATGGGGGGAGACTTCAATTGCGTGTGCGATCCCACACTGGATAGGTCTAACCCGCTGCCACATGGGATGCTACCGACCTCGACTGCACTAAACAAGGAGATTGGTAACTTAGACCTGGTGGAGGTCTGGAGAGAAATGCACCCAGTAGACAGGGAATACTCCTACTACTCGTCGCCACATGACCTTTACACTAGGATTGATTATTTATTGATAGAGCGTGCCTACCCCAAGTGGTGGCAGCTTCTTACTTAGGCAGAACAATCTCGGACCACTCACCACTGATTATGGAATGGAGGTTAAGGGGTCATAGAATCCCCCCCCATACCGCTGTGGTGCATGCCAACAGAGGCTCTCACGGACAGCCTTTTTAGAGAAGAGCTCAGAAACAGTATAGTAGACTACAAAGACGCTAATGTGGGAAGTGTTAGGGGCTGGGATACCATTTGGGAAACGCTGAAAGTGGTGGTCAGGGGTGAGGTGATCACTAAAGCGGGTGGCATAAGACTACTGCTTAGGGATGACCTTGATAAAGATGAGAGTAAGATCAAACACCTAGAGGCCCACCCTCAAAAAACCAAGGAAGCAGGATTGGAATTAGCTAAGGCGAGAGAGAAGTGCCGAGGCGCATGGGCCAGATTATCTAAGTTTGACTACATAGCCAAAGCAACCAGGGCCCACGCAGAGGGAGACAAGATGGGCAGGCTGTTCTCATGGCTGTGTAAAAGAGAAAACCCAAAACACCTCATAGTGGCCATCAGGGATGACACTGGCACGCTACACACCACACAATTAGCCATTAACGAAGTGTTTAAAGACTTCTTTTCCCGACTGTACAGCCATGACCGGCTGGTGCCCCAAGGGGACATACAGGACACATTGGAGGAAATAGGGCTGCCCTCATTAGAGGCCGCACAGCGAGACATGTTGGGTGCGGAACAAACAGCTGAGGACATACAAGAGGCGATCTAATCGCTAGCCACATACAAGACACTGGGGAGCGATGGGTTACCCCCAGAGTTTTACAAAGCCTATGGTCCCGGTTTGGTCCCACTGTTGCATGAAACGCTCAAAGAGGCATATGAAACAGGGATACTACCCAAAAATATGCCCGAGACACTAGTGGTCCTGATCCCGAAACCTGGGAAGCCTTTGGAAGATTGCGGATCATATAGGCCGCTAGCCATGCTAAACTGTGACATCAAAATCCTCACGACTATATTAGAAAATGGCTGTCGAGAGTCCTAGGATCCATAGTCCACGAGGATCAAAATGGGTTTGTGCCAGGCAGAAGCACTGCGGGGAACCTACGCAGGCTCCAGCACATTATCGCACAGACTGCGAACGAACGAGAACAGTACGCAGTGATCTCGTTGGATGGTATAAAAGCATTTGACTCCATCTATTGGGAGTGGTTGATCGCAACTTTGAGTCAATTTGGATTGAGAGATAGTTTTATAAGGTGGATTAAACTGCTCTACGAAGCACCAGTGGCACGAGTTAAAACAGGGAGGACAGTCTCGGCACTATGGGACATTCGAAGGAGCACCCGACAGGGTTGCCCGCTATCCCCAATGCTTTACATCCTGGGCCTGGAGCCGGTAGCGATCTATATAAGGAAGCAGTTCTTTGATGCGGGCCTACGAGTGGCGGGAGTGTATCATGTTGTGTCCTTGTATGCAGATAATGTACTACTCTATTTAAGAGACCCGCACCTGAAAGTCCCCGTGATCATGGAAGTGCTACAGAATTTTTGCACAGGTTTCAGGAATTCACTTTAGCACTGAGAAGTCATGCATATTCCCATGGGCAGGACTAGCGAGAATGAGCGAGGAGGCCCTCCCGCAGGTGGGGCTCGAGTGGTGTGAGCATGTGTTCAGGTATTTGGGGGTTAACATTTGGCACACCCCAGAGCAGATGCATGGGGGCAACACAATGGTGGCTGTACAAGGGCTCCGGAATTCCACAAAATTCTGGGCTAGGCTGCCACTGTCGGTAATGGGCAGGGTGGCCATAACCAAAATGATAGTTCTCCCACGTTTCCTTTATTATTTCCAAAATGTACACTACTATATACCGGCTTCCTTTTTTAGGTTACTGGAAAAACTACTGAGAGAATTGCTGTGGGGCATACCAGGAACAGACTCTCTAACTACACTAATGCTACCCTATAGGTCGGGTGGGGTCCAACTACCAGACCTTGAAAGGTATTATATAGCTGCACAACTTAGCCATGTGGCCAAATGGCTAGTGGACGAGGCCACTCTGGAGACAAGCCTACTTAAAACTCTAGTAGCACCAGCGCGCCTGAAAGAGGTGCTGTGGATACCACTGCAGTGCCTCAAGGAGCAACCAAGGATTGTGCAAATAGGGAGGAAGGTCTGGGGCAGGGTCTTGAAACTTTTAGGACAAGATCACCCTTACTCCCCCGATAACTGTGGATCTATGTGTGAATAGGACAGATCTAGCTACGATTAGATTGTGGGAGAGACACAACATTTATAATTGGGGAGACCTGTATGTGGAAGGTTCCTGCCTAGATTTTGACACTATAAGGGAGAAAGGAGGATTGCCTGGAGGTCAGTTCCTTTGGTACCAAAGGATCAGAAAGCTGTCAAGGAACGTCTGGGTGGCTTGGCCATAGGAACCGGAGGCGGAACCGATGTTGACATTGCTTCATAACTTGGGGGATGGGTGCAAGCCGGTATCCAGGCTTTATGGCCAGCTTGCGGACAGGCCGAACCCTAGAAGTAATGTGTTGAAGCTGGGGTGGGAAGCTGACATAGGCACCACTATCATGGACATGGAAAAAGAGTTGGAGAGAATACTGGCATATCCCCGAGAAGTATCCAGAAATGCCAGGTTTCGATTGATCCAATTGAACATCCTTTACAAAACATATATGACGCCAAATAGGATTGCGAGATTCAGTAATGCCACAGACCCAAGGTGTAGACATGATGCACATGTTTTGGGAGTGCTTGAAGGTGCTGTGTTTTTGGCATAAGGTTGAACAAGCATGCAGGAGGGCTGGGTTGACAAGGTATGAATGGATGCTGAAGACATGCCTGCTAGGCTCCCACCCGAGAGTCAGCAAATTCAGGCACCTAGTCAAATTGATGGACATGGCATGTGTACTGGCTAAGAGGACCATTGCAATGGCGTAGAAGAAGCCTGGGGGGGCACAACATGCCAGATGGTATGGTGAACTAGAGCACTGGTCGGGTGCTGAAACCACTGTGTGGGGTGATGGTGTGACAAAGGCGGGCGGAGTGCAAAGCCCTGCATATGAGGCCTGGAAGGCACTGATATGGGACATGTTCCATCCA
This sequence comes from Ambystoma mexicanum, assembly GCF_040938575.1. Classification (NCBI taxonomy): domain Eukaryota; kingdom Metazoa; phylum Chordata; class Amphibia; order Caudata; family Ambystomatidae; genus Ambystoma; species Ambystoma mexicanum. The sequence goes on along the minus strand of NC_090929.1, from coordinate 1,381,934,997 downwards.
TCGGATGATAAACCCCCGTGAGCATAAAATACCTGATAAAAGGTAACCATAATGTCTGAACTGCAAACTGACATATCTGAAGGTACAAATCTGGAACTACCTGGCCTGCCCGCCACTAGACCCCTACCGCACTCTGCTCACTGAGCTTCCCTGCAGTACCTGTAAACAGACCCCAATTGATTATCGTGAAACGAAGACCACTTTTTGTTGTTGTTGTTGTTGGATTATGTGTTGGTTGTTGTAAATATAAATGCCAATAAAAACATTTAAATAATGCCAGTTCCAATTACAGAAGAGCCCCAAGAAGTTTAGTTACATCGGTATTGCCAAATCCAATCCTGTTGGGTGGGACAGTGCACTCTCCTGAACTCATATGTAGGCTCTACACAGAGAGTATCGGCCAAAAAAGTAGGGGTTGTATCTGCCTCAGAGTCAGAGGCCACATCACACAAGCTACAGCATTGCCTAAAGGTTGGTGGTGGTCTTGGCTGCTCCCTCCCTGTACATCTACCAGGGAGCTCTCGAGTCTGGCTGGTTTACTCTGGTAGGCTGACTTTCCTGGGCTGCAGAGACCCCTCTGGTCCTTGTGATGGAGTTAGAGGGTGGGCTTTGGCATATATCTTTCCCATACCACCTTACCATTTTCCTCACTGATGTTATGTACATCTGCATGCTGAATGAGTTGCAGGCCCCTTGTAGCCCATCTTTCTACCTAAGGTGGCTTTGATTTCCATTTCTCATTAAAACACCCATGCTCTTATGTTTTTTTTTTATCTCAGCTTGTTTCCAAGAACGGAAAGGTGTCATCACTTTGACCCAAAGTGGAAGCTCTGCTGCTATGTCTCCATGTCAAAGAAAGGTCCGGTTGACAAACCAATATTTTTCAAGCCCTAAAGTAAAGCCATGTCCATGGGGATTGGCAGGTGTTATACATGTCCACAGGTTAGGAGAATAGCAAAGTTTTCAGGGCTTTTCTGAAGGCCCAGTATGATTCCTCCGCTCATAGTGCACATGGGAGGGCGTGCCAAAGCTTGGCCGCTAGCATAGGGAAGCTAGAGCCTCCTCCCTTGAATCGATTACATTTGGGAATTGCGAGGCAGTGTGCGTGCATTGACCTGGCTAGTCTAATTGAATTGGCTCTTACACTCTTTTGTGCCAGGTACACTGGTGCGGTATCAGATGGGCATTTGTGTGTGATAGAGAGCATTTTGAATATGATCCTTTTACGAATGGGGAGCCAGTGGGCTTGCCTTCTGGCTGCCAAAATGTGTTCTCTTTTGGAGATGTTGAGTGCAGAGCGCACAGCATTGTTTTAGATGATGTGTATTTTGTTGTTGATTTGTTGGAAAGAACCTGCAAAGAGGACATTACAATAGTCTAGTCTGACCCAAACTACAGCTCAAGCAATGGTAAGGCAGCTGGAAGGTGTAAGGAATTGTCTGGCAGCATTGACATACTTGATTGTGTAGGCAGATGATGAGACAATCGAGTTTACTTGTCGCATGAGGGAGAGAGTGGCGTCCAAATGGAATCAAAGTGTTTTCGCTGAGGTAGAAACTGAGGTAGAAACCGGGATCAGATTTCCATCGATAGTGAAGGAAGTCAAAAGCAGCCGACAGGTCAAGGAGAAGGAGAAGTGCCGGTTTTTCCTAGTCTCTAAAATGGTCAAGTTGGTTTTTCAGTTTAGGTGGGCTGATTCAGTGCCATGTCCTGGCCTAAAACCTGATTGTCGGTAACCTAGGATGTGGTTGGTCTTCAGGAAGTCATGTATTTGAATGTAGGCTGCCCTGTTCAATAGCTTTAGCAAGAATGGGACTGTGGTGATTAGGCGGTTTATTAGGAAGTGCAGGATCTAGTGCTGGTTTCTTCAGTAGTGGGAGGACCCAAGATTCTTTAAGGTTAGCAGGAACCATGCTAGAAGTGAAGGAGGCATTGACAAATCTTGTGATGAAGGGTACCAGGGTTTCGGCGCAGTCTTTGATGATAGTAGCTGGACAAATGTCACCCTTACATCTTGAGGGCTTTAGGCTTTTTAGAATGCGGGTGGTGTCTACCTCGATGATTTCTTTAAATTCAAAGGTTGCGGTGTGATGGTTATGCGAGAGGGAAAGGGGTGATGGGTACTGGAAGGTTTGATATTTGCCTGCTTGAGGGCAATTCTCTTCTTTAGCATGGTGATTTTTGAGCGCATGGCATCCTGAATGTTGGAGCACCACAACTCATCATTGATGATGGTGGAAGTAGGGGTTGAGAGGGTTTCCAGCTCTTTGAGAATTTAGAACGTTTCTTGGGACTTAGCATTCAGAATTCTGGAATTAAATGCCACAGATTTGGCTGCTATGATTGCATGCTTATATTCTCTTGCAATTTTGTTGAATAGGGCTTTAGATGCGATAGGTGGGTGCCTTTTTCCAAGTGGCTTCTATTAGGTGTTTTCTGGTGTGCAAGGCTTGGGGGTCCGGGATAAACCATGAGTTAATTTGGCTATAGGTCGCCAATACAGAAACAGGAAGACAGGAGTACATCCATTTTCCTAACGCAGAGCCCGCAGTAGGTCCCACAATTAGCAAGGCCTCAGAACTCAAGATGCTGAATTTTTCTAAAACACATGTATTCTAGAAACTCGTGCAGAACCCAGACAGTAGCTCACGGTCAGAGCCAAGGTCAGGAAACAAGGAAGGGAGTAATAGATTAACAAAACGTAGGCACAAGATAATGGTTCCCAGGGCGAGAAGCGGTAGACTCCCAAGTTAATTTTCATAAGAGCACAAACAACCATTGTTGTCCAGGTGCATGAGATCAGTAAGCCAAACTAGAAAGTAACTGGATAGTGTCCCAAGTGGCCACAAAGAATATAACATACGCGTTCAAATTAACTAAAAACTCAATAAATAGAAGTAAATCCACTCTCAAACATGGTACCCTAACACGTGATCCAGATATGGAAAAATCTGGCTATTCATTAGTCGCCAAACATGGATAAGGTACTTGCAGAACTCTCTCAGCATGTACACAGACAACAGATATGCACAAAAAGGATAGGGACGGCCTCATCTCCTCGGATGACTAGGAGTATTCTTTAATTGGAAGTATGGCAGACCAGGTAATTCTCGTCCCCACTTAGGTCTCGCTCATATCATGGAGCCTTGTCAAGGTGTCCAAGGTTGGTAAGCTAGATGCCAACCAATGAGAAGTCCCCTTGCCACATCGCCTATGATAGATAATGTTAACCAATTAGCTGTCCCTATAATGATGCATTAGAAATGGTATCAGTAGTGGGATGGGTCCAGGTGGAGCCATCATATACCAATCAAGTAACTAACCCCTGCGCATCCTATATCTAGTTTGAGCCAATAATCAATCCCACTTCCCAGTAGGTTTTGTAAATTGATAGTGTATTGTGACGTCATTGCTGACGTAATTTCGTCCGAAAACTTGCTTGAAACCATAAAAAATGTTGAGAGCTATGAGAACGAGATGCTTGTATGCTGTTCCGGTGTCACGCCCCTACGTTCCATGAACACATCTCAAAATACAGCTCCCACTATCTCCACCAAAATACATGCCAAAAAACACTCTTCCCTGCAGGCCTGCCGGCAAGGAATGGGACAAGGTCAACAAAGCCGGTTCTTGCCATCTCAGCGTTGGTTTCCATTCCGGCGGTGGCAGTTGCCATGGAGACGCGCCGCGGGCATTCTACAACGTCTCCGTTGCCGGCACCTGAGAGCTCCTCCTTCCGCACGTTCGATCACGTGACGGATGATGAGAGTCATGTGATCATTAGTCAGCGTTCAAAAGGGACGCGCTGACTGTCCTTCAGCGCTTCACAGCTGATCCTGTTGGGCGCATTACGGACTACGGACTCAGATTACTACCACTGACCTCGGATTGATTTTGGACTCTGATTTTGGCTTCTTCCTTCACGGTACCGTTATTTGGAACTATTTTCTACTGGATTCGACCACATTTCTGTCCCTGGATTGCTATTTGGATTGCCCTTTTGTTATGAACTATGTTCTTGGATTACGCACTTTTCAACTGATTGAATTACGTTTTCTGGCTTCTACGTAAGGTGGTGATTTCATTCATACTAAGTGCTTTACCAACCTGTCATCTGGTCGTCACCCTTGCCGGCTGCCTCCGACAAACATCTTTACACCATTATTAAGTCCCGACCAACTCCTAAGGGTAAGCCTTATTCTAGACTTATTACACATTCATATACTAGTCTGGGGTTCTGTGTTTTTGACCTAACTTCGTGTTTACCTTACAGTGGTCATAGGGGGCACCTTCCGGCATCCTCAGGCATTCCTGGTTGCGGCTGACGAAGATCACCACCTGTGGCCTCAAGGACTGCTCGGGCAGTAATTTCTTGTTTGCTCGAGTGGTACTTGGGGACGGAGGTTTCATCGGCTACACGAACATCAAGTCTTGACATCCGGCTTGGATTTGTTGTTTGAATAAAGCTGGGTTTTGACGTGCACCCGAGTCCTCCATCATTGAGCATTATTCTGACTAATTGTGTGAACCTTGGCGCACCATTAAAGTACTATCCGATATGAAGAACATTATCAAATCCAGAGACTTGGCTGAAGACAAAACTAAAACACTCTATTATGTCCAAGGAAGAGGATCTGTCTTTTAAGGAGAGACATCCATTTAACAGAGGCAAGGAGGCTGGAAAGGGAGAGCACGCCGAGGAGAGGTGAAGCACAGACAGAGAGAAGAATGTAAGCAAGGAAAGCCCCCGGATGAGCTGATTCCTGGACGAGGCAGAGTCGAGGAGAGCTGCGTAGCCCGCGACTTTCAGCAGAGTCCTAATCATTGGAGCAGAACACTGGAGGCCCAGCATTTTTCCAAACGGAGAGAAAACAGGGAGAAGAGAATCCTTATCCTGGTGGTGGCGTGACGACTTCATGGTGGACTGTGCACCAGTCAAACAGTGCCAAAACCACCCAGCGGGGGAGTCAACGAGAGGCCCTGCATCCCACATCCTGACCCCGTCGCAACGCTGAGAGAGGACCGAGTGCAGGACACAGACAACAAGGTGAAGTACGAGATCTGGAGCAGAGGAAAAGAACCTGAGCAAGTACCGAGCCCGACAACGTTCCCCTGCAGATACAGAAGTTACAGGGAGAACTGGAGTAGTGAGAGGCCGCAGAGGAATCATTATGGAGCAGTGAAAATGATGAGATACTAAATATAAAGCCATTAGAGTGGAACTGCGTTAATGTTATTTAAGATAATAATGAATAAGCCTGAAAGAGAAGGTATTAAGATCTGGACACAAACACTCTGGGGAAAGGGGAAAGCACCTTATGGGTTAAGAAAAAAAGTGGAGGAAACCAGAGAGAGATGTTTAAGCGCTTTGGCGTAAAGCACTATATAAACTTAATAAATACAAAAAATACAAAAATGAATGGTAAGTGAAATTAAGTGAACCATATAACAGGAGAACTAATCAACTGAAGAACCCCAGGAGATGGGGCAGGTCAAGTCATTACATAGGATAACCAACCTAAGAAGGCCGAGGCTACAACAGTCAGAAAAGGCATATAAGAGTGGTTCAAAGTATAAGTAAGAGAGAAACAAAGGACTGTGGAACAACTGTCCCAAAAGGGGAGACAACACCCAAGTACATTGTAAAAGAGTTGCATGATCTTGTCCAGAAGGTGCATGAGACGATTTGAAGATATCTTGCTGAAGAGAACTATGGACAAGAAGAGACATTGCCATAAAAGGCAATTAGGAGAGGGGAGACATTCTCTTAGTATAATTTAAGTTAGTTAAGATAGTGGTAGGGTCAGTTAAAATTATTTTTGGAATGAGGACACATTCATTTAGGACTCCCGGACAACTGACGAGCACCTTGCGTTATATATATAGGCCGGGATACCCCCCTAGCAGTAGGGAAAGATGGGCCTTATCCGTTTTTGATGAACACCAGTGATAATGTCCTTCAAGTGTCCTCCTCCTTCTTCTGACCCGCCACATTGGCTAGATCACCTGTCCCTTCGTTGAGGAGTTCATGTAGGTAGCATGATGGGTCACTCTCTTTTGTGTCATTGTAGTTGGGCTGTTGATTGTATAAGTAGCCTGTTTCCCAATCGCTCGTTATGAAAGGAGTGTTGGTGGCAGGATTCCAGTTTTGCACGATTTTTATGGTTGTCTTTTGGTTGGAATGTTCGACTTTACAGGGTTTTGTGTGTTGGGCTAGGAGGTTTGTTCTGGATAATAATAGTTATTTTATAACGCACCTAATACCGGGGACCAGTTTCTAAGTGCGAGCCTGGGATTCAAACCTGTGTTGCTATGCGTTGTCTTGCTTCGAAGACAAACGTGTTGCCCCTGAGCTATCCTCCTGGCTACTTCGAGTGTAGTAGAGCTTCCTCTGATGTCACCTGGGTCCTTATTGTGGATTGTTTGATTCCTAATCGGGCTGGTTTGTATGTGGAGAAGTAGCAAAAGATGTATGATGTTTTTGGTTTTATTTTAGCCAGAATCTTTTGTTCCTTTCATGGGGGATGGTGGTGGTTTAGAGGGGTTGTGAACTCTAATTGGTTATTATCCTCGTTCAGTGGCGGTGCAGTGACTTATCCCTTTTGCAGTGCTGTTATTATGGGTGTCCTGTGACTGTTGTAGGTCAGTGAGCTATTAGTGCCGGGGTTATCTGCACATCCACTTTCGAAGGGATTGTGTCCTCCGACGTATTCCTTATCTTAGATATCTCTTTCCAGCTTTGCTGGCCTCGGAAATTTTTTCTCTCTAGAGGGCGCTGCGCGTCGACGTCCGCCGAGTCGATGTCCCTCGACAGCCGCCGTATCGACGTCGACGTCATCCTGCCTATAAAGGCCGCGCGCAGCGTCTGTTGCTAAGTTCCATTTTTCCGCGCTTACTCAGTGCCTCGGAATATCGTTGCTCAGTTTCGTAGAGAATTATTCCAATTTCCTCGAGATATTCGATCCATACTCAATGGCTTCCTCGTCTGAACCGACGACCCCTCGGTCCGGCTTTAAAAAATGCCGAGACTGTGGAAAAAAGATGTCGCTGACTGACCCTCACAGGGTCTGTCTGTGGTGTTTGGGAGCTGAACACCATTGTTCGGAGTGAGAGGACTGTATGTCCATGACAGCTAAGGCCCTGAAGGAGCATAGGGGGAAGCTGGAAAAAGGTAAGACTTCTAAAGCTTCTTCTTCCTCGACGAAGTCGAGACATTCGTCTCCTCGTCACCATTCGTGCTCCAGGTCTCGAAGCGGGTCCCATCACTCCTTGAGATCGAAGCACTCGAAAAGGAGACGCCGTAGATCCCCTTCTTCGTCCTCCTCTTCCTCTGATTTACCTAAGAGAATCCCTTGCCCCACGAAACATAGTTCCTGGGCTGAATGGGAGGAATTCCGAAAAAATATGATGAGCGTCTTCGAGAAAGCGGCCTCGACCCCCTCGAAGACTGCCGAGAGCGATGCTCTGGTCAAAAGACCCGAAGGTCTAAAACGCAGCGAGTCGCCGTACCCGGCGAAGGAAGCTTCTCGAGCGCGTCACGAACCTTCGAGTAAAGCAAAGACCTCGAATCCTTCTTCGAAGGTGCCGTCGACGCCAAGGTCGGTGTCTTCGACGCCATTGTCGAAGGGACCTTCGACACACGGGTCTGTCGACTCGACGCCATCCTCGACACTGGCGTCGACGCCAAGGAAAGTCACGGTTGCGGCGCACCCAGTGGCTATTCTCAGGTCTTCGATGACGATGTCGTCGAGATTGTCGACATCCTCGAGCAGAATTCCAATTCTATCGAGGACCTCGAGGCCTCCACCTTTGTTTTCGACGCCACGTTCGAAGCCTTCGACGTCGGCGTCAACGACATCGACGTTTTCGAGGCCGATTACAACAAGTTTGGCACCCTCTGCCTTGGAGATGGGTTTCACACCCGTTGTGAGTTCAGACCAATTGAGAACAATGTCCTCAATTATGGAAGAGGGAGAACTATCTGACCAAGAAGAGACATTTGAGTTGTAGGGATCTGCAACCCCAGTTCAAGAGGAGTTATCCTCAGAGGAACGCAGATTAAAGGAACTTCATGACTCCTTACATGAGGCAAGTGGTTTAGACACTTCCCCAGAGGTGGAGTTTGCTAGGCCAGACCCGGGGGAGCATGCTGAAACCCCTTATAGAGCCTTAATGGCCAGGATGACAGAATTTATCGGGTGGTCAACACCTTCACAGGCTTTCCAACAGGATGACCTCACGGATATTCTTGATAAAGGTCCACAGGAGGATCCTGTAGTACCTTTTCATAAAGCTCTTCAAAGAAAAATCATGACGAACTGGGAAACCCCAGATGTCGTCCCGGCAGTAAATAAAAAACTGTCTACTAAATACAGGGTATCTTCTGCAGACCCAGAGTTTTTGTCCAAACACCCATCCCCAGAAAGTCTGGTGGTACAGGCAGCATCTTCTACTGACATCAAGACTGCTTACCCTACCGTCCCACAGGACAGGGACGATAAAAAATACGATGCTATGGCTAAGAAAGTCTTTTCGGCATGCAGCATGGCGTTAAAATCTATTAATGCTACTTGCACCCTTGCTAGATTTAGCCATACGCTTTGGGAGTGTGCTTCTACAGCGGCTGACTGCATCTCGGAGGGAGAAGAAAGGGAGGCGTTCCTAAATATCATAAAGGACGGTAAAGACGCTATGTGCGAATCCCTCCAGACGGGCATTGATTCGGCTGACAGTATCAGCAGAGCAATGGCGGCAAGTACAACAACCAGAAGATTTGCTTGGTTGAGAAAGTCTGGTTTTGCCCCAGATGTGCAAGCCAGGCTCTTAAATATGCCATTTGATGGCTCTTCTTTGTTTGGGAAAAAGGCGGATGACAGTTTAGAAAAACTGCAAACATCAAAGGCAGCAGCAAAATCCCTAGGCGCTGCAATCCGTCAGACACCTTTTCGTCCCACAGGAACCTCTGCGAGAGGCAGGTCCTTTCGCTTCTACTCCGCATTCGGAAGAGGTAGAGGACGACCGGCTCAAAGGGGACAAAGAAGAACTACCCGAGGTGGACGGGGTAGATATTCAAAAGCCGCAGCAACAGCAGGTGCCTCTTTACCATCGGCATCTGCATCAGCCGCCCCAAAACCACTCTGAGGACTTCCCTCATAAGACACCTGTAGGAGGCAGGTTAACTCAACATCTGGCGGAATGGCAGGCTATCACGTCAGATGCTTGGGCATTGGAGACAGTTGCACAAGGTTACTGCCTGCCTCTCCTACGCATACCTCAGAGTCATCCACCGGGGATCAGCTCTCAAAAAGCTCCAGATCCGCTCCTCTTGCAGGAAATTTTAGACCTGCTAGAGAAAGGTGCCATAGAACCGGTACCTGTAGCGGAGAGGAACAAGGGCTGGTACTCCCCTTACTTTCTCATTCCAAAGAAAGACAGAGGACTGAGACCCATCTTGGACTTGCGAGAATTGAACAAATTCCTCAGGAAAGACAAATTCAAGATGGTAACTCTTTCTCAGATCCTTCAGGCCCTTCAGTTCCAGGACTGGTTGGTATCTCCGGACCTTCAGGACGCTTATTTCCATGTGCCAATCCATCTCAAACACAGGATATACCTGAGGTTCGCAATTGGCAACTCTCATTATCAATTTCGAGTGCTGCCATTTGGGCTGACCTCCGCCCCGAGGGTCTTCACCAAGTTAATGTCGGTAGTGGCTGCAAGTCTAAGGAGGGAAGGGATTCACATCTACCCCTACTTGGACGATTGGTTGATCAGAGCTGTATCTTCGGAACAAGCTCAGATCCAGCTAGATCATGTTTTCCACTCCCTTCACAGACTGGGCTTCTCCCTCAATTTAAAGAAGTCACAAATGATACCATCGCAGAGACTCCAGTTCATCGGAGCGATCCTGGACACTTCCCTAGGAAAAGCCTCGCCACCAGAGGTGAGGGCTCAAGATATTCTACAGATGGTCACCAAGTTTCAAAATGCCCAACGTCTCCCAGCCTTCGACTTTTTGAGGTTGCTAGGCCTGATTGCATCCTGCATTTTCCTAGTGCCAGAGGCTCGCCTGAGAATGAGATCCCTCCAGTGGGCACTGAGAACTCAGTGGTCACAATTCTCAGGGAGAATGACAGATCTTCTTCAGGTTCCCGACAGGGTGGCTCGAGACCTTCAATGGTGGGCCTGTTAGGAGAACATTCTGAAAGGAGAGCAGTTTTGGCAACCCTGGCCGGAGAGAACAGTAGTCACGGATGCCTCACTCACGGGGTGGGGAGCCCACGCCAACGACCTGACCATCAGCGGTCGTTGGTCTCCATCGGAGTCCAGACTACATATCAACCTGTTAGAGCTGAGGGCCATCAGACTTGCGCTGAAGGCTTTTCTGCCATCTGTACAAGGAAAGAATGTCCTGATAATGACGGACAACACAGTGGCCATGCATTACCTCAACAAAGAAGAGGCGTAGGATCACTACCTCTGTGCAGAGAGGCGATGCAGCTCTGGTTTTGGGCAATCCAAGAAGGAATCTCTCTATCGGCAGTTCACCTAGCCGGAGAGAATAACTTGACAGCGGACGCTCTGAGCAGGCAGAGCACAGTCTCCCACGAGTGGGAACTAGCTCAGGAAGTCCTTCAAGAGATCTTCGCCCTTTGGGGAACCCCTCAGGTGGATCTGTTCGCCACCAGTGTCAACAGGAAGTGCGATCTGTTCTGTTCAAGGGAATTTCCCCCGAGAGGAGCCCTGGGAGACGCGTTCATAGTGGACTGGGAGTTTCCGCTCCTGTACGCGTTTCCACCGGTCCCTGTCATTCCTCAAATGATCAGGAGGTTGAGAAGATTCCGGAAAACCATGGTCCTAATTGCCCCGGATTGGGCCAATTCGCCCTCCAATTCGACTTCCACTCAGAGAGAATCTGCTCTCACAGAAGGGAGGTCAGGTTCTCCATCCAGACATCAAAACCCTCAACCTTCACGCTTGGGGGGGGGGGCGTGGCCAGCTACGAGACGATGCGGACTTGAATCTGCACCGCTCTGCGGGCCGCCACATAATCCTGAAACATCCTGCCTGATTTCGACAAGATGGACCAAAAATAAGCAAACGTACGGAATGCGGAGGATCTGCTCTATATCCTGGTAAATTTTGGGGACAAAACGCATACACGAAGAAGAGAAACATCGACTCTGGTTCGAGGCCACGTTTTGAAACGCTGCTATAAACAAAATGGCCGCCGCGTATCTCCTAGGCCCTGGCCGGGTCACACAGTGAGCTGCAACCACCCCCCGCGGGGTATGAGAGGACGGCGCTGAAACCGGTGACTCGTGCCTGAATGCAATTTGACTTTCCGCCCCTCCGCATGCATCGTCAAGCGTGGGGCGGCGTGTATTGACAGCCGGAGACCGCGAGCCAGCACAGCTCGCTGTGCGGACGAGGGAGACTCACCACAGCATACCGCTGGAAGACGAAGAACCTGGGAGAATACAGTATGTACCTGGGGCGGAAGCGGTGAGGCAACGGAGCGGACTGCGGCTCCAGCCATAATACGCTTCCTCTGTAACGTGGAGTGGGTGCCCAATAACTATAAATTACCGTCTCATCAACGAAACTGAGCAGGCGCGGGCCATACCCCAGTCCGAACATTGTTTACACCAACAGCCCGCCAACAGAATCAAAGAGGGGGAGAAGAGATCAGCATAAGACTGCCCCGGTTAGCCAGGCAAAAATACCCTGGGCAGCCCGGGAAAAACACCGGCACCGAGCGATCGTCCTGTGAAGCTGTCAAACCGCCTGGGAGCATCTGTACCGTGGCGCATTTGTGCGACCTAACCAAGTGTGTGTGGCCACAACGCACCTCACTAAACTACTGCAGTGGCCCTGGGACACATCAGAGAAAATGGGGAAAGATAAAGCTAAGAAACTCCCGACACAGAGCAGAATGGAACAATATACAATCCCTTCGACACAGGTCCCCGACTACCATCCGGTCACCGTGGAAGAAGGACAACCGGATAACGCAATCTCCCTGAGGGACATCATGGCCGCCATTGCAGACTCCCGCACGTCAATGGAGCAAAAAATGGATGGGATAAGCCTGGACGTGTCCCTCCTCAGATACGATCTCCAAAAGCTGACGGCGCGAACTGGCGGAGTCGAACAGCGCATCTCGACTACAGAAGATGGAGTACGAGACATGCAACACCAGCTCAGAAGCGTCACTTCGAAACTCAAACTGGAAAGCCGATTTGAAGACGGTGAGGGCCGCTCAAGGCGCAATAACGTGCGCATAATTGGTATACCTGAGAAAGCTGAAGGCCCCTGCATGGAGCTCTTCCTTGAACAATGGCTAACAGACCTATATGACCTGAGCTCCTTCTCCAAGTTTTTCTCTATAGAACGAGCACACAGAGTACCCACGGGTAGACGTACACCTGGGGCGCCACCACGCACAGTAATTGCGAGATTCTTAAATTACAGGGACCGAGACGCCCTGCTGCAACTGGCACGGACCAAAGGCCCGATCACCTTTAACGGCTCCAGGATCGCCTTCTTTCCGGACTACACGAGAGAGGTGCAGAAAGCGAGGCAGTCTTTCCACCAATTTAAAAAGCACCTGCAAACATTGGGGGTCAAATATGGCCTACTTTTCCCAGCACAGCTTAAGATTTACCACAAAGGCACATCAATCCATTTCAGTGATCCGAAGGAAGCATGGCACTGGGCGGAAAAACATATAGAGGGGGACTGGTCAACTCCCCGAGCCAGCAGGGGAGGAAACAACAGACCGCCCCCCGACCAACAACAGGTACCCTGACCGCCCCCGGAACAAGACCTACCAGAGGACAGCGATGGATGACCCCTGTCACCACTCCTGGCGACACCCAGCGGTATACTAGTGAGTACACAATGCACTACCCTAACACAATCCACAAACCGTACCTGCTGACACGAATCAATACACATCCCTAAAAATTGCGGCCGCGGGGTAGACTCGCAGCCACACGTTAGAGGGGCCCCCCACCCTCTAAGAGACACATCAGAGAATAGCCCCAGCGGTGCTAACCCCTGATCGCACACCGCCAGGGACTAGCATACATACACAAGTTGAGTTTATTGCATGTAAGGTGTCCAGTTGACACCCGTGGTCTTCTAGGTTCGGGCGACCGATGCTTCTAGTTGGGAGGAGTATGGGGTGGGGGGTAACGGGTTTGTTAAGTTTCATTACACACAGGACACGTCAGACACGAAACATATCAGGACCAATCAGTACAAGCACAACATATGGGCACAAGCTCGCGAGACGCGACGCATCGTCATCGGCAGCACACGTATCCACTCCCATAAGCAGACATGGCATCACATAACAACACTGCTCATGCCCTCAGAACACTCCGGCTCATGACGTGGAATGTCAATGGCCTCGGCAACGCTATCAAACGGCGCCTGGTTAGGCAATTCCTTAATAGACGGGCACCAGACATAGTGCTTCTGACTGAGACCCACCTTGCGGGCACGGAATGCACCCTGTTCAAACGCACAAACTACAAGCTGACACTCCACTCAGGCTTTACAATGGGATCAAGGGGAGTCATGGTCCTGTTACACAAAAACCTCCCTTTCCAACTCACCACAGTGCGCCTGGACACTGGCGGCAGATACGTATATGTGACGGGCACGTTGTGGGATCAATCCATTGCACTGTTAGCCACCTACGCACCACCAACCCAACTAGACCAACTGCTCACAGATATTGCCCCGCTGATCACGAACGACGCTTCCAACCTGCTGGTTCTGGGTGGAGACTTCAACGAAGTCATGAACGGAACTTTAGACCGCTCACATTTACGCAACAGGAACCCCAACGCAACTACCCGACTCGCCACATTCACCAATGCACTAGGTCTATGCGACACATGGAGAGAACTCCACCCAGACACTAGGGAATACTCCTTCCATTCAGGGGCACATGCCTCCTTATCTAGGCTGGACTACTTTTTCGTCCCGGCCTCTGATTTACACAAGGTAGAGGAAACAGACCTGCTTCCTAGAGGCATATCTGATCACTCCCCGCTTGAACTGAAAATCACAACATCCAGGCCGATTCCCCCGCCGAGCTGGCGACTAAATAACTACTACTTGGGGGACCCCGAGCTAGTGGATTAACTCCAGGAGAGCACAAACACATACTTTGAGCTTAATACACAGTCTGCTTCTAACCCTGAGACACTGTGGGAGGCCTACAAGTCAGTGCTAAGGGGCGAGCTAATATCATGGACGACTGCCCAAAAAAGAAAGCATCTTAGCAAAATACTTGAAGCAGAACAGCAAGTGAAGCAGGCAGAGGAAAAGCACATAAGCGAAGACACACCGGACTCAAATCGCACCCTGCTTCGAGCACAAAAGAAGCTCCGAAATACAGCAATGGATAATGCAAGGCACGCACATACTGCGATGCGTGCGAGAATCTATGAAACGGGAGACAAAGCTGGGAAGATGCTGGCATGGCTGGAAAGGAAAGAGCAAGGGCGCAGCCATGTCTGGCGGCTGGAGACAGGAGAGCAAAACACTTGTGTGACGGACCAGGACATAACACAAGGCTTTGCAGAGTATTACGCAGAACTCTATGAGGCACCCAGGACTCGAATGGATGCCTCGATCATGGAGGAAATAGCCATCCCTACCTTAAATGCGGCGCAGCAGGAACTACTGGAGAGAGACGTCACGGAGGACGAGATTCTAAGCGCCATATCCAGCCTCCAAACCGGCAAATCCCCAGGTCCCAACGGCTTCCCGATCGAACTATGGCGGAAGGTGGGGACCAATGTGATCGCTCCGCACCTGTTACGGATGTACCAGTATGCACGTGAAAAGGGCATTCGCTCACCTGACCTGCGTGAAGCAACGATAATAGCGATACCCAAACCGGACAAACCCCCCGAAACCTGCAGTTCATACAGGCCTATCTCACTTATCAACAGCGAAACAAAGATACTGGCCAAAATACTAGCAGACCGCCTCCAACAGGTCATTCCCTCTCTGATACACCCGGACCAGTGTGGCTTCATGCCACAGAGATCAGCACGCATGAACCTTTACAGAATATATTCAGCCCTGGAAAGAGCCCACAGCATACAAGGCCCCTTGGCCTTACGTGCAATTGATTTTGAAAAGGCCTTCGACTCAGTGAGATGGGAGGCTATCTGGGTCAATATGCACCGTATGGGCTTTGGCGAGAACTTTATGAGCTGGGTACGCCTACTATACAACTGTCCCACCGCCAGAACCAGGATCAATGGATGGCAATCAGATCCCTTTGAGCTGGGGAGAGGAACGAGGAAGGGCTGCCCACTGTCAGCCATGATCTTTGCGATCGCAATAGAACCCCTGGCAATTCTCCTGAGAAACACACCTGCCTGGGAAGGCTTCCGCTGGTCAGCAACCTGGGAGGACAGAGTATCACTCTATGCTGATGACCTGCTCATCTATCTGAAGGACCCAGCCAATTCCTGTCCCAGAGTTACGAGCATACTGGAGCAATATGGGGCATTCAGTGGCCTACGAGTGAACTGGGCCAAATCCATCCTTTTCCCTATAGGGGATGCGCCTGCAACCAGTGTAATAAACGGCCCCTACCAGATCGAAATGGAGCCGTTCAAATATCTTGGGATACGCATCACGCAGCAACTTGCAGACTATACATCCCTGAACCTTGCCCCACTCGTAACAAGATTCACAGAAGACACCCGCAACTGGATCTCATTGCCATTGACATTGTTGGGTAGAGCTGCACTATTCAAAATGATTGCCCTCCCCAAATTCTTGTACATTCTGCAAAATGCCCCTCTATATATCCCGCAGCAAGAATTCCATAAGCTCGAATGCATCCTCAGAAAACTGCTATGGGGGGGGGGCGCATCCGCGGATCGCTCTCTCCACGCTCCAAAGGTCCGTATGGGAAGGAGGGATTGGACTACCCAGGCTGCAATCATACTACTGGAGATGGGACACTTCCGCACATCAAGGCAATTAACCCCCACAACACAACAGCACCATTAGAATATCTCTACGGAAGCCTGGGTCGCCCACCGAAACCAGATATGGCGACACACATTGTGAGAATATAACTGACACTGGCCCAACCCCTATGGAACAATTGCCATCTTCGTGAAATACAAAAGCTACCTAGATGGCCCGAATGGGTCCAACGAGGAATCACCACCGTCGGGGCTGTGCTGCGGGAGGACAAACTTGCTCCATTTGAAACATTGCAAGAGGAATTTTCCCTCCCAGCCACAGAAAGTACCACCACACGCAATTGCAACATGCGTGGAGCACCCACCAACAAAATATACGGAACATACCGGAAAGCTCCCCCCTTGAATGCAATATGGTGTCGGACCAGGTGAAACAGAAAGTCACCTCCACCATGTACAATGTGATTACATCCTTTGCGACACCAGAACTGACCAGCCTGAAGACCAAATGGGAACGGGATGTGGGACCGCTCCAGCCGGAAGACTGGGTGGAGGCCCTAATGTACCCACGCGAGGTAACCATTTCTTCAAGACTCAGGCTGGTCCAACTAAAGATCCTGCACCGCGTCTACTACCCAAGAGTCGCCCTTTTCCGCTGGGGGAAGACGACAGACGCACGCTGCTTGCAATGCAAGCGTGAGGAAGGCACATTCTTCCATATCCTATGGGAATGCAATAATATCCAACAACTCTGGCAGAAATGCTGTGACAAACTATCCAGCATTATAGGCAAGACAATAGAAAGATGCCCAAAACATCTCCTTCTGGGGATCTCTAATGAAACCGACCTGTCCCGGTATGAAAAGATACTCTGCTCCACTGCAACGGCTGTGCTCAGGCGGAATATAGCACAACTGTGGGGCGCAGAACGCACTCCGGACTACGACCAATGGGTCGTGGATGTGGACATCTGCGCTGACATGGAACATCGGATATATGCTGCAAGGGGCTGCCCGCAAAAAGCGAACAAAATATGGAGCCGCTGGGAAGACGCCAGCTAGAAGGCCGGTGTGACACGGCAGACGCTAAGAATGGACAGGGCCGCATGATGCTGAACGAAGCGAGCCAGAAACATACTGATTGTGCCACAAGCAACCCCTGCTTTGGCAAAGTCTGACGGACCACTAGACGGCAGTCCCAGTTATCAAGAGTTTTTTTTTTTTCCTTCTCTCTTCTTTCCTCTCTTTTGTTGTTTTTAGTTTTTTTACCTGCTTCTCTCTCCTCTCCTGACCCTCCTCCTGAAAATTTTGATTGTATGACTGCTCCCTTGCTCCCAGCCCTGATACACAGAGAGATGCATGTACTGTTAAGTTGTTTTCCTATGGCTTCTGAAAGGCTGAGGTACAAGGATTGGGACCTCCCTGATGACGTTATGGAGGTGTTGCTGTCGGCAAGAAGGCCAGCAACAAAATCTTTATACCGCTGCCGTTGAAACAGATTTTGAGCTGGTGTAGGGAAAAGAATATCGATCCCTTTTCATGTGGTACACCAATGGTCTTGTCCTTCCTACTTTATTTAGCAAATTCAGGCACCATCAAGGGCTATCTCGCAGCGCTATCCATCTTTAAGCGCACTGCGGAAGAACCATCCTATTTCAAGTTACCCTTGGTAATACAGTTTCTAAAGGGGTTAACTAACGTTTATCCCCCAAGACCATTCGAGGTTCCCTTATGGGATTTAAATTTAGTCCTAACTTTCCTGATGGGCACACCTTTCGAACCACTCCACTCTTGTTCGTTAAGATTTCTTACCCTTAAGACTGTTTTATTAGTAGCACTTACATCTGCTAGAAGGGTGAGCGAGTTACAAGCTCTTTCTTGTAAACCCCCTCATACAATCTTTCACAAAGACAAAGTTGTTCTGCAAGTGAAGCCTAATTTCCTCCCAAAGGTGGTTTCTGAATTTCATATCACACAGAAGATTACCCTTCCATCTTTCTATCCTCCTCCCCATCCGGGGAAAGAGGAAGAGAGGTTACACAGGCTGGACCCAAGAAGGGCTTTAAGTTTTTACATTAGTAGACTGGCTAGGATAAGACAAGCAGACCAGCTGTTTGTAGGCTACGCAGGTCACAAGCTGGGGTTACTGATAACTAAGCAGACCATTTCCAGATGGATCATTTTAGCCATTTTGGAATGTTATAAACTGGCAGGAAAAGAGCCCCCTCAAAATCTTAGGGCTCATTCGACCAAAGGTATCGCAGCTTCATCGGCCCTCAAAAGAGGAGTGCCGGTTAGAGACATATGTGCGGCTGCCACATGGTTGTCCGTCCATAGCTTTACACGGTTTTACAACTTGGATTCCTCCTCCAGTCAGGAAACTAAGTTTGGAAGGGCAATATTGCACTCTATTCATCAATAAGAGGAAGCATGAAGTCAGTACTCCCACCTCCAATGACAGAATACTGCTATGGGAGCCTATCTAGGATAAGGAATACGTCGGAGGACACAATCCCTTCGAAGAACAAGTTACTTCTTACCTTGTAACGTTCTTTCGATGGGATGTTCCTCTGACGTATTCCTTATCGACCCTCCCATCCATCCCCGCAGTACTACTTCCCTTGTTGTTGCAGCTTACGCTCCTTCAGGGTGATTAGTCTAGTCCAGAAAGAATTATTGTGGGCTACAAAACGGAACTGAGCAACGGACGCTGCGCACGGCCTTTATAGGCAGGATGACGTCGACGTCGATACGGCGGCTGTCGAGGGACATCGACTCAGCGGACGTCGACGCGCAGCGCCCTCTAGAGAGAAAAAATTTCCGAGGCCAGCCAAGCTGGAAAGAGATATCTAAGATAAGGAATACATTGGAGGAACATCCCATCGAAAGAAAGTTACAAGGTAAGAAGTAACTTGTTCATCTGAGTGATAGGCTTGCAGTGCAAAATACGTTCACAGTGATTGACTGTCCCTGTACTTTACTATCACGGTGGCTATGTAATAGAGTGGGGATTCCGATTCAGAACGCTTTAAGGTTCATATTGCCAG
The DNA here is from genome assembly GCF_040938575.1 of Ambystoma mexicanum. NCBI lineage: Eukaryota > Metazoa > Chordata > Amphibia > Caudata > Ambystomatidae > Ambystoma > Ambystoma mexicanum. Next base: position 1,381,915,980 of record NC_090929.1, on the reverse strand, counting down.
AGACCTGCATTGCCAAGACCTCATAAATGGTAACGGTTGATGCTCACAGTCGCTAAACCTCGCACCGGGGTAGACTCAAAAATTCACAATGGCAAAGTTTGAAGCAGTAATACTCAGTGGTCAAATTTTAGGTGGGAAGATTTGCCAGGTCAAGACTCAGTGTCAGAATTCACAGCTGCACAAATTCACAGTGACAAAATTCGAAGTGGCAAGGCTCAACAGCAGTAGAATTCAGAGTTACAATATTCCCAGAGGCAAAATTCAGAGTAACAAAACCTCATAGTGGCAAGATTCAAAGTAACAGAATTCAAGGTGGTAGACCCTCACAGCGGCCGAATTCAGAATAGGAATACCTCCCAGTGTCAGAATTCACAGAACTGTGCCCTGTTTAAGATGGCACAGTTTGACAAAAGTGCACAAAACCTAGTAAAGACACGTGCAACCCTCTTAGACATTTTAGAACGTTTCATAAAGTTCCATAGAAGGGGGAAAAGGTATTGGAGAGCTACCAAAAGTTGCAAATGCCTTTTAGACTCCCTTAGTGAAAGCTTGCTCTCAAATAGCGCAAAAAACATTGGATAGATTTTCACCAAACTTGGATTATTGGTGACCATCTGGGCCAACTTGAAATAGTCACTTGGTTTACGTCCACATATGTTCAGTGTAATTTCTTGACAGCACCACACAGTGAGTATTAAAGCTGTATTCGATACGTTGGCTTTGTAGACACAAAATAAGCCCCTGGCCCCAATGTAAACCGGAGGCTAGATTTGCACAGCTCATGATCACACACGGCATCCAAAATGGCCTCATAGATGCCATCCTATTACAAATCATACCTTACCTCACACAACGCCACTACTTCACAAGACTCTCTTTAAGCATACTATGGAAACTTCCTGCTGTTTTTTCTTTATATCTGTTATTTTCGCTTTGATTGTATGTTTTGTGTCTGAAATAGGAAGTTTCGCTCTGGTGTGTTTGTATCAGATAGATAACAATTGTATCAGATAGATAACATAACAATTGCCGCTGCCTGACTTCCGGACCGCCGGGGCTGTAATGCCTCGGTTATTCTGGCAAGTCAGGTGGCGGTAATTCATCACGAGTCTGGCGGCAGCCTGCTGGTTTTCCCGGCATGGCTACCGCCAGATTCGTAATGAGGTCCACTGTCTTCTAAATAGATGTAAGTCGATTCATAAATGTAATTTGTAGTGCTTGGTACAACCCAGAGCATCGGTCCACCAACAAGGAAATGACAGTATTATGAAAACGTCAGATCTGCTTCTGTTCATGCTTAAAATATTAATGGTTAGAGCCTTAACTAAAGGTACAATGGATTCACCCATGATTTACCATTGTGGTCTTTCCATTTTAACCCCTTAAGTGCCAGGCTATTATTGAAGTCTATGTAAAAAGGACGAGTATACTCGTCCTTGGCACTTGGAAAATGGCATGCAGTCTTGGTATTAATGAACAATATGTATCCAGTGATAATTTTGCTGTGAAACTGGCCGCCAGGTGACATTCCTTAAAAATACACCCCCTCAGACAATCAAACACTTTCCCCAAATATTGTAGGATTGGAGGTAATAATATATAACTATACCTCTCCTAGAATATTTGGGGAAATAATTTAGGGGTTAAAGAAAAAAAGACACCTGACTGACACCTTTTTAACAGCGACATTATCAGATGGAACCGAATAATAATTGTATGTGTTGAAAGTTTAATGTAATTAATTTGGGCTGACGTTTGTAAATATCTTTTTTTAGGATTCTGCAAAAGGAAATCTAGAATCTAAAGATTCCTGCAGCAATATTAATTTAGAAGAAGTGTTGAAACTAGTCACTATATTTGAGTCCCGTTTATCATTCCTCCTGCTTCAGTTTATTAAGTTGCTAGCAGCAAATAAGAAGAAAGCAAGGTAAGCGGATATAAAGATGTTTCACTCTAGCTCTTATGGCATTTGCATACTAAAGAAGGGTCATAGACATGAGACGCGGACATTCAATTAAGATGAAAACGTTTGTCCCTTCAGTGCCATAGTACTGTCAAGATACCTATTGTTCTTTATAGAAGCATGGTCGGTGGGTTCTTTGTGTGATTGGCTTGGGAACATTTGCGCCCGGAACCAATGAGCCCTTTCTCACAGTATTAGTTTGTCACTGTTTTGTTCTCTGCAGATTCCATGTAGTGAAGATGCTCTTTCATTTTGGCAATATTTAATGACCCTTGTTAAGTGCTGTGACGTATCTGGACAATTTGTCCCATCTCCCCAGAGGGGTGCCACCCCTTTGAAGCTAGGGTGATGAGTCCTCTACGCAATACCCTCACTAGGGGTCTGGACAAGTTGGGCCACACTAGGAGTGACTCCCCTCTTGGGGACAAGGACTCCCATTCCCCAAGGGAACTCCCAGCCCAAACCACCATGTCTGCATACATGAATATTGAAAAGACTTTGGCATCTCCTGTAATGACTATATTTAAAAAAGATCCTTCTTTGTCTCTACTGGTTTCAGGTAATGCTGAACATCACCTGAATACCATGGTCAAGGAAGACGGACGCAATACTTGTTGTTACAATGTCGTGTCTAAAGAGAGAGAGGACTGTAAATGGAAGCTAGACTCCCACGGAGAAGAGGTGAGCCTCTGTAGCAATGGTGTCCTTGAGGGGCGAAGCACAGAGCCAGCCGTGGTATTAGTGGGGAGAGACCTGCTAGTTAGAGGCTGGATGGCGGGTGGCTTGACCGAGCAAGAGGCTGCTCCGGCCAGGGAACGAGACTCAACGGGAAAACAGCAGTCTTCTCTGGTGGCGCAACCACTGACTAACAGTGGTGGGCTTGTGCCCCAGCGACAGTTGCTGACACCAGAGTCTGGAGAGGAGCCTGGATCACCAAGCTCCACCCGACGAGTAGCTGTTCCGCTGGAAGCAGCACTGTCCAGAACACAGCCACTTTCGATTTGGAGACACCAACAAGTCCTGGAACGGTTGGTCTCACAGAGTACCGAAACCGATGCAGGTACGGAAGACATTGGGAAAAAGATACGAACCATGTATGTTATGGCTGGAATAGCCGCCACAAGTATGAGTATGAAAGAGAAGCTCATGGTCACAAAGCGCCACGAAATCAGCAGGAAAAAGTTACCAACACAATGTCATGACTCGGACAGTATGAGAATGAAAGATAAGCTCACAGCCACATTACCCCACTAAAACAGGGGGAAAAGGATACGAACCATCTAAATTTATGCTTTGATAGCTGCCAGAAATATGAGAAAGTGAGAGGGCCAGTTAGTGGTTAGGATTCGGAGAGAAAACTTTTACTTTGGATTTGACATGCACCCTTAGTTTTAGTTTTGCTAGGCAAGGAACTTCCCTCATAGTGATAGGGCTAGTTAGGCATTTTTCTTTAAATTTAAATAAAACCTTTGAACATGTCCGCAACGTGTCCGATTCCTTGTTCGCCACAGTGCTTGGGCATCATCACTATAGGTTCCAGGCTTCTAGGCATGCGCTGAGCAATGTCCTCTCAAACTGGATTTCTTCTCAAAATGTTTATTGTGTACGGTTATGTTGTTGCCTGCCTTCATTCCAGGATATCACACTATATTCTTTCCCCTTCACAATGACTACTAGTGGTTGGTTCGTGCTACACTCCAGATTCCGGGAAGCAACACCTTCCTCTTTCTTCTTCACAATAATCAATTGCTTTGTATGTAGGGTATAAACTTCACTACAGGTTTGAGTTGCAGCACAGTTCGCGTCCCCCCCTCTCCAGAATATTCATTGGTCATTGGTGTGTGCCTCACTACTGATTTGGGGTACAGTGCAGTCGTTGCTCCTTCCTTCCGTTTCCTTCCTCTTCATTTTATTGCTTTCCTTTTCCTTCCTTCTGTTTCCTTCCTTCTCCTTCCTTCTCATCCTTCTTCCTTTTCCTTCCTACCTTTTCATTCCTTCTGCTTCCTTCATACCTTCCTTTTCCTTCCCCTTCCGTTTCCCCTTCCTTATCCCCTTCCCTTTGCGTTTCCCCTTCCCCTTGCTTTCCCCCTTCCCCTTAGGTATGCATTGCCCTGCTTCAGGAGACCCACCTAACGGCTCAGGAAATGGGAAAGGTCTGTGAGCACTGGGGAGGCAAGGTATATGGGGCCACATACTCTAAATATGCCAGGGGGGTATTCACCTGAATAGTTGAAACTTTGCCGTTTCAACTAATGGAGGTGGAGGCTGACAAGGAGGGAAGGTACCTAATCCTACAGCGTCACATTGACAACACTGAGGTGTGCATCATTAATTCTTACTTCCCAAATTCCAGAATTCCGACCCATGCTCACGCTCTTGGTTCCTGGGCGGCACATCATAGGGGATGTTTTTTTTCTATGGGGAGGCGACTTTAGTTGTCCCAGGGATCATGTGCTTGACAGATCTTTAGTTCCCAAGGGACGGCAGTCGTCTGCGTCATCTGCTCTTAACGGGGTATTAACCAATCTAGATCTGGTGGACGTATAGAGAGAGCTGAATCCTGACGGTAGAGGTTACTCTTATTACTCTTCACCTCATTCTCTGCACACCAGGATTGACTACATTTTTATTGGGCGTGACCAGATGGTAGGACATATATGATGCAGAATACCTGGGTAGAAGAATATCAGATCACTCCCCGTTGATGGTGACTTGGAATTTAAGGAACACGTGTCCCCCTATTCCGGTGTGGTATATGCCGACGGATGCTCCCACTGACCAAGTCTTCAAAGACAAATTGCAGAAGACACTGGCTGAGTTCCTGGCAATGAGTTCCTGAGTTCGGCAATGTAAAAGAATGGGGCACTGTATCGGAAACCCTGAAAGTGGTGGTCAGGGGGGATGTAATTGCTAGCGCCGGTGGTATTAGAAGAACGCAGAGGGCTGAACTGGAGACACTGAAGGATGAGATCCGCGACCTGGAGGCCCAAACTCTAGACCTACAACAACTCGAAGGGAAGCTAGCTAAGGCCCAATATCGCTGCCTTGAGGCATGGGATAGGTTGTCTAGGTTTGACCATGTTGCCAAAACCACCAGAGCGTACGCAGAGGGTGTCTCCTAGCGTGGCTGTGTAGACAGAAGCACCCCAGACACCTGACCACTGTGTTGCAGGAAGAAGATGGGAACATGTGCAGGACACAATCCGGTATTAATAGCATCTTCTCCAAGTTTTACTCCCAGCTATATAGGCATGAGGAATTGGTTCCCCTTGAGGAGCTACAAGAAGCCCTTTGGCACATGACCCTCCCCAAACTGAAGAGTGAGCAGCGGGCTGCACTGGATCTGCCTATCTCTGTAGAGGAAATAAAGGATGTGATTGTCTCCCTTGCTACAAGCAAAGCTCCCAGGAGTTACGGGCTACCGCCCGAATTTTATAAAACATACAACACAAAGCTTGCTCCTGTATTGCTTAAGGTTTATGAGGAAGCTTACATCAAGGGTATACTGCCGGCGAGTATGCAGGAAACTCTGGTGGTCCCGATACCTAAACCCGGGAAACCCACATATAAATGTGAATCGTATAGGTCTTTGGCAATGCTAAATTACAACATGAAAATATTAACGACAATCCTGGCAGGGCGTCTGCGCAGGGTGATTGCGGTCCTGATACACAGTGATCAGACAGGCTTTATCTCTCGACGGAGCACTGCCCTCAATTTGCGCCGATTGCAGCACATTATTTCACAGACCAATGAAGGCTCGGAGCAGTGTGCAGTGGTATCATTAGATGCAATTAAAGCCTTTGATTCAATTTATTGGGAATGGCTGTTCGCGACTTCGCAAGAGTTTGGGTTTGGGGACCAGTTTCTGAGATGGGATAAGATCTTGTATGCTACCGACTTCCAGGGTCAAATCTGGCAGGCAAATATCAGAGGCTTGGGACATCCAGAGAGGAACACAGCAGGGATGCCCACTATAGCCCTATGTGCTGGCACTGGAGCTGCTCGCGGTCTACCTACACCAAGAATTCTTCGAGGCTGGTGTCTGGATTGGGGGTGCCAGACACTTAATTTCGTTATATGCTGCTATATGTTGGGGAGCCGCAACATAACCTACTAGTAATTATGGAAGTATTGGGTAATTTTGCTAAATTGTCCGGGATATCCTTTAGCAAAGAGAAGTCATGCATCTTCCCGCTAGCTGGACTTCGTGGGGTCGAGGCTGGGGCTTTGCCGAATGTGGGACTTCCCTGGCAGGTGGAGACCTTCCGTTACCTGGGGGTACACATCACGCACACTCCTGAAGGCACACACACACGTAACACAGTCGGTGTGTTACCAGGGCGAAGGAGTTCAATGGCCTTTTGGTCCAGACTCCCACTTTCTCTTATGGGCAGGGTAGCGGTTGTTAGGATGATTGTACTAGCCAGATTCTTATATTTCTTTACCAATGTCCACTGCTACATTCCTAGCTCCTTTTTCTGGCTACGGGAGTCGCTGGTGAGAGGCTTCAAATGGGGGACGGTCCGACATAGGATCACCCTGGTGACACTGTGTCTGCCATACAGGGAGTGCATTGTGCAACTCCCAAATTTGCAGTGTTATCATCTAGCAGCGCAACTCAGTCATGTAGTAAAGTGGCTTTCGGATGCAGTTGCAACCAAATCGCTACTGCTGCAACGGCTGGTGGCTCCTGCCCACTTAAGTGAAGCTCTGTGGCTACCGCAGAACTGCCTGGACACCACACCACTCCTAATTAACCTGGGCAGAAAGGTGTGGCAGAAAACTCTGAAACTAATGAAACTGACCTCCCCATACTCGCCTGCTCTGCCGATAGTGGCCGTTGCATGCAGAAACAGGGAGGAACTTGCAGTGGCGCAACGTTGGGAAGGTTGGGGGATTTCCACCTGGGGCGATATGTTCAAAAACGGCAAATTCAAAGAACTAGACTCCATAGTTGAACAGACTGGGCTTCCTGGCGGGCAGTTCTTGCAGTATTTGAGAATGGTGGGGGTGGCTAAACATGAATGGGTTGGATGGCCGGAGGAACCAGAGGCAACTAAGCTGCTGGCTCTGATGTTCTCTTTGGAAGACGGCTGGTGACCGGTGTCCCGATTGAACAGGGTACTAGCGGATAGACCTCCCCCCCAGAGTTCCACACTGAAAGCATGCTGGGAATCAGACCTGGGATTGGAAATTGGGGAGCAGGACTGGGAACGGGTTCTCGGGTTTCCCAAAGAAAAGTCCAGGAACACCCAGTTTAAACTAATACAATTAAATGTGTTATACTGCACCTACATGACACCTAGTAAAGTGGCCAAATTCAACAAAACTTGTCCTTGTTGACAGGGCTGACCTGGTGCACATGTTTTGGTATTGCACTAAAGTGCGTGATCTCTGGTCCCTGGAAGAACATGCACGTAGGAGAGCGGGGGTCGCAAGATACTTGTGGAAACTGGACCAATGCCTTTTAGGAGCCTACCCGAGAGATAGTAAACAGAAACGTATTATTAGGTTCATGGACTTGGCATGTATCCTTACTAAACGCTGCATCGCTGTGTCCTGTAAATCGGTAGGGGGACCTCAATATGCACGCTGCTTAAGGGACTTTGAGACTTTGACTGAGGCTGAGACGAGAGTGTGGGCCAGGTCGGCACAGAGCCTGGATGGGAATACAGGGGGAACCTATGAGTCATGGAAGCAATTGGTCTGGGATATGTTTCACCCGTCGAACGATATGCCACCGTGAACACCCCATCGTGGGTAATGTGGGACTGAAAGTTGGGGTGAGAATCTCACTCTGCATCCAAACCCAATTTACCCCACTTTGGTGAACTTTGCGCCTAGGGCCCAACTGTAGATTACTAATGCTGTTGGTCCTGACCAAAACCGAGACAATGTTGAGATCCAGAGGACATGTTGTTAAGTTGTTTGAAATGTTTGTTTGTTTGCTAATTGTGGCAAGATGCACTTGGTGGACAGGTTCACACCGACACCCATGACACAGTGATAATTGTAACATTGATTGTTTATAAAAGCCAATAGACAAAGTTAAAAATAAATTCCCCTTCCCCTTGCTCTTCCCCTTCCCCCTTGCTTTTCCCCTTCCCCTTGCTTTTCCCCCTTCCCCTTGCTTTTCCCCCTTCCCCTTGCTTTTCCCCCTTCCCCTTGCTTTTCCCCCTTCCCCTTGCTTTTCCCCCTTCCCCTTGCTTTTCCCCCTTCCCCTTGCTTTCCCCTTTCCCTTGCATTTCCCCTTCCCCTTCCTCAGCATGGTATTCTCTACCTCGCACACACTGATCCCGCTTGGCTTATCATCCTGGATTTTCACTTGTTTATCTATGCCTGTGCTAATTGTGGTAAGATGCACTTGGTGGGCAGGTTCACACCGACACCCAAGACACAGTGATAATTGTAACATTGATTGTTTATAAAAGCCAATAAACAAAGTTAAACATAAATTCCCCTTCCCCTTGCTCTTCCCCTTCCCCATGTGTTTCCCCTTCCCCCCGTGCTTTTCCCCTTCCCCTTGCTTTTCCCCTTCTCCTTCCTCAGCATGGTATTCTCTACCTCGCACACACTGATCCAGCTTGGCTTATCATCCTGGACGTTCGCTTGTTATCTATGCCTGTTCTATCCCTCATTCTCGCTGCCTGTTCTCTGCACTCTTGGTTGATTCTTTGGCCAGCACACTTATCCTCTTCTCTCGGCTGATTTCACCTCCCTCTTCTTTCTTCTTATAGCTCTTAACCCCTCCTCTCACATGGTACCCTCCTGGGTAATTGCTCTGTGCTTTTCCCTCCAACATTTAGCCATGCATGACTATACGCCCCCCTTGGTTATGTCTGCTGAGTCCCTCCTTCCTCTCTCACTGGTTGGGGCCTTTGTGTAGGGCATCTAGCTGCAAACCCCTCCAGGACTTTCCTGCATTCTCGTGGGACCGCACCATCTGCACATCTCTCTTTAGTCTCTCCCCAGGAACTGCTCATTAATCTTTCCTCTGATCCAATAGGACCTCTTTTCCTCTAAAACTACACCTTTCTCTTGCAATCTGGCAGGGTTCTCTCACATTACACATGTACTTCCCCTCATTGAACCTCTTCTTCTTATGTTTCTTTTTTTTGTTTTGTTTTTGTAAAAATATGTACTCGTTAAATATAACCTTTTACATATTAAAAAGAAATAAAACATTGTATAACAATTCAACCTTTTACATATTAAAAGAAACATTTCAATTAAAAACTTTTGCATGACTTGTCTAAGTACACAAACTAACATCCATCTCTAATATGGCGGAGCAATCACGTTAATAAAGAAAAAAAAACATTTCACAGATAAAATAGCATAAAAATAAAAAGTTTTTTCCATAAAATAATAAGATCAAAATGGATCAGAACAGATAAAATCCATATCATAACCCTGATATACGTTGCCTTTTCATACAATGTGATAAGTTCCACACAGTCGGTCAGTAAATGTCTAGGTGTTTCTAGTATCTTATTACATATTCTCCTAAACTTTCTCTAAGCAGTATATTATACTGAGTACCAATAGTGGCCAAAGTCGGAAGTTGGCTTAATCGTAATAGCATGATAAACCGCCTCACATAGGAATTTTGCAAATTAATTAAATACACACAGGGAACATTTACCAGGAAACCTTGTCTAGAATATTCTCCATAATTCGTTTTACAAGTTAGGTAGGTGCATCTCATATCACGTATCCCAAACCTCTGCTTTTTGCTTTATTTCTTTAAATAAATAAGCCACACTTTCGGTTGGTTCAATTATACAAACTATCTTCTCCAGGAAGTCCTTAATATCTTTTGTCCAGGGTTTTAAGGGCTTAATATCAGCAAAGTTCCCACTATTCTTCACAAAAGTGAGTCAAGGGATCTGTTACCTTTATTCATCAGCATCTTCACATACACATTAGGCATGACTATCATCGTTCTCGTACTGAGAGAAATGAGCCCTAGTTGACGGCACATGGCTTCCACTGGCACCGCCTACGATAGCCCAAGGGCTTTCCTCCATCATTTTCCTTCCAATTTACTTAGCCATGCTGTTTCCTTAATCATATATATACCTCTAAACTATATAGAATACTAGGTACAATACAGGCTTTATACAACTGATTAATCCCTCTGCAAAATATCCTCCTGTTTTAGGTATAAATGATCTAACCGCTGTACATTTTGCTGAGACTTTATTCTCTATATTTATGGCGAGCTGTGCTTTATCCATATTATTAGTAATAAGTGCCCCAAGATAGAGATAACTTAACTTCCTCCAACTTTGTTCCTTGAATTCTCCAATAATATATATATTTTTATTTTTTATTTTTATTGGTTTGTACAAACCTTTAAAACAGCAAAGCAAGAGAAAACAGCAAGACAGAAAACAAAGAACACTCTTCTCTCTCGTCAGTTTCTTCTATTGGATTTTATGGTCATAATTTCTGTTTTCTGTAAATTGATGATCAATCCATGGGCTAAGGCATCTTTTTCTAATGCTTCAAGGCTATTGCTCTCTGGTCAAAGATTAACAATATCATTAGCATATAATAGCCCGGGAATAGGGCATGATGATTTGTGAGGAGGAGAGTTACCACAGTTCTCTAAGGCCCTACACAATGCAGCCAAATATATGTTAAACAAGGTAGACTCCAGCGTACATCCCTGTTTCAGTCCATAATTAACTTCTGGTTCTTTACTGAGTGCTCCTTCTAAGTTGGTTCTTATGCAAACCTTATTGTTCATGTATAGTTCTCGTATGAAATACAAAATGTGCATATGTAGGTTTCCTTCTTTCAGTTTATCCCATAAAATATGCCTATCCACCGCATCAAATGCCTTCATAAAATCTATAAAAACAAATATACAAGGTCTTATCTTTACTCAATAAACTATCCCGAATGAAATACATTAAAATCCAGAGGTTTGTCACTGTATTAAAACTCTTCCTAAAACCAGATTACTGTACCCAACAAATGTTTTCTTCCCCAATCCATTGATTAATGTACCCCAACAGTAATTTACAAAAGATCTTAGCACTTGAATCTATCATTTAACAGAGACCTTGAATCTATACTAAACGTTATCATACCGGCCAAACTCCTCTATTATACTTTTAGGAGACTTACATCGCTGGCAAGGAGACAGAAAGGACAAAGAAGCCATTGAGTTAGAAGAACATCTCACTAATGCAGGACTAACGATAAACCAACTCACACCGGAGGCCATATCTTAGATTGGGTGGCAACCCGAAACATTGATATATGCAACTTTAACACCAAGCCATGCATCTGGTCCGACTACTGTAAAATTGAATGTTCTATCTCACTACCAGCTAAGAAACAGCAACGTGAACCACCTAAGGAAATCTCTAATCAAAACTACAATAAAATCAAAGCAGGAGATTTAGAAGTCTGTATACAAGCTATCATGAACAAAACTTCGGACTCAGATTCCCCAGATAGACTTGAAGAAAGTTACAAAATTAGAATCTCAAAATTGTTAGAAGACTTTGCACCACTAAAGACAAAACCCATTGGGGATCGCCCAAACCAGCAAAACTTGTTTACGGATGATTTAAAAACCATAAAACAGAGAATAAGACAAGCAGAAAGTGTATGGGCAAAGGATCCAACCATGGACAATAGAAATAAATGGAAAATCATAGAAATAGATTATGAGAAAAGGACTGTCGAGGCTAATAAATCATACTGTGATGCACAAATAGAACAGGTGGGTCAAAATACGAAAAAGCTCTTTGAACTTTATAGATCGTGGGAAAAGCCCAGTGCCCTTACTCAGTGCATCAACCCTAAAAAGGTAGACTGCGAAGTTACAGAAGGCTTTTCAAAATAAAGTCCTTCTGGCCCGAGAAAAATTCGACAATCACAAAAGACCAGAACAACACCTCTAAAACAAGAAAGCGAAATCCCTATAGAGAATGCTAACACCATGCCGATTTTGAGCTTTCAAGCAATAACCACGGCTGACACCTTGATTGTGCTTGCAAACATCAGACCCACTACTTGTATTGGGGATCCCCTCCCATCTAAGAATATACTCAAGCATACCAACATTTTGGCACCATTTCGCACACATTTCATAAATCCTTCCGTTTCCCATGAAACGGTACCTACCTCAATAAAGGAAGTGGCTGTTACCCCTAATGTTAAAAAAACAGGGCTCAGTGCTACAGACCCTTCCAACTTGCGGCCAATAACAAATACCCCTTTCTTATTAAACATAGTGGATAAGGCAGCTACCATCCAACTTCAGGCTCATTTTGAATCTTCTTCTGTGTTTCACTACAAACAATCTGGGCTCCGTCAAAATCACAGAACCGAAAGTGCACTATTAGATCTGCAGGCGCAAATGTTAAGAGGCATGGTTGAGGGTAAAATGGGCTGTTATGACTGCCTCTCAGTCATTGGGTTCATACTTAAAGGATACTCTGGGTGCTATCAGGTACTCTTCACGGTTACTTTAATGATATCTTCAGTTACAATCAGGTGTCATCAGTTATAAGGAGATTAAGAGGAAATCAGGACAAGAGCCCACTGGCTCCCACCACCCAGGCTTACAACTTCCAACTGCCTGGGCTGTAACCTCTTCATACACAAACATTCCACACTCACCATTCCAAGCTCACCACACACATTCCAACAGGATGCCTAAGTCCATGCACACCTCATAAAATCAGAAGGAAGATCAACCCTAACACCTCCTTCTCTTACTGCAAAAAGCACACCCACATACATACCAACCCTAACACCTCCTTCTCTTACTGCAACAAGCACACCCACATACAACAACAAGAAACCCATCCTCACTTACCACAGCATGACACCCACTCACCAAATCAGAACACTCACACTCTACCTAGTTCCAAACACCTGGAAAATTGGACCATCAAGCGTAACTAACATACACGCGACAGGCCCGACCACCACAACTACACTCCTAACCAACATAGAACACATGCCTCCTTCCGCTCCCCCCTGCCACCAGGGAACCTTGAAACTGCCACCTTCGATCACCTCCAGCCCCACCTTGGGCAAACTAACAACCATAACCCTCAAAACACTCTGACCTCCTTTTATCCACCTCTGTCACAGGCGAATCATGGGGCTGCCACCCCCAAGCACAAACTCCCCACATCGGGACTGGCACAAATCCTGCCGCAACTGAAAGAGAGAACTAACTACCCAACAATCTACTCAGGCAGATCTGACCAGAACAACGGAACAATGCACCCACACAATATACACACCAATTCTTCATTCCAAACAGGAGCTCAACCGTACACAGTTAAACCAATCAGTCACTCACACAAACACACCAATAATAAACTGCAACAGTGTTGGCCAGACGGTATCCCTACATATTATCCCCACCAGAAATATTGCCGTATATATGGTCATCTGTCTCGCCATAGGCAATATTTTTGGGGGTATCATTTGTGGGAGTGGGGGTGTCCACCGCGCATTTAAAAATAATGGTGGGGTTGCAGGGGTGTCCCCTGCATGGTCCATGCCTCAATATCGGAGCAAGGATATGGTGATATTTTTGTATCGCAATATTTTTGTGGGGATATTAACACATGGAACCGGCCAGACACTTGAGCCCATCAATATTAAACTTACACTACTGAGTGAAACAGCCAAACATTTTATATGTTGTCAAACTCTAAAATCAACCAAGAAAGGCAGCCTGGAGAATTCCAGAACCACCTAAAAATAAAAACTAATAAATAAGATACAAGTGCACCTGCATCCTCAGGGTCTCTGCAGGGATCCCTGACCATAGACAACTCCGCAGAGCTACCTAACTAGCCTTCCACCAGTTACATAAAACCTGACTCCACAGAGCCGTAAAAACAAACACCTCAAAACTCCTCAGAGTTTCAAACAACTAGCCTGCCACCAGTTGCATCAGAACTAGACTCCACAGATCCAGACAACAAATCACCTCAAAACTCTGCATCGTTTCCAAACAACTAGCCTGCCACTAGTTGCTCCAAACCTTACTCCACAAACCGTAAATCTAAACACCTCCAAACTCTGCAGAGTTTCAAACAACTAGTCTCCTACCAGTTGCTCCCGAACTTGACTCCACAGAGCCGTAACACAAAACACATCCAAACTCCACAGAGTCTCATGACGACCAGACACACTTATCAATTCACACCACATGACTCCCACAAGTCCCCTGGTCATGCACCAAATAACTCTCAAAACAAACACCATGACACAAAACACACATACACACCCTTACATAGAATGTCAAGCTGCTAATCAGTGCTGCAGTCGCTCCAGCAGAAATCTCTGGGTGAAAAGTAATAACACACACTTCATAATGATATAAAATCTTTAAGGAATGGATGACATATGCGGAATGTTTAACTTAATAGTCCATGTTGCCTGTAATAAAATGCAACTCTAAACCTGGAATGCCTCAAAATTGTTATACGGATATGTCCAACACTGCATATAATTGCCACATCTCAAATGCCACACTATGTTCCCACCATTCCATATTGCCCTTACAGGAGGCAAACTTACCACCTGTAATGCCTAAAAGGTTGTTACAACTAAACATCATATGCATTCTGATAATACCTTTCAAATACTCCAGAATCTCAGCCCCACACACCGAAACCCATGCAAACTCACTCATGCAACTAAAGAGGACAACTCTGATAACAGTGCATACCATACATTGGCTAAGTGCTCCTCCAAACAGCATAGCATTCTCAAATAATACATGCTCTTACTTAATGTAATACCAAACATAGTCTCTGCAGTTCCAACTGTAAAGCTTACAACAATATTGCTCCTCCTTATATTCTTATAAAGTCCACAATATTCCTCATAAACCTACAACTCCTCAACAGATTATACTTAAGATCCTTAAAGCACCTCTAAATGTCGGGAATACAGACAATGTATTCATTTTGAGCCTCTCTACACAAAAGGATACGTCACGTTATGTGGCTGAACCCCAGCGGCTGGACCACATGTTCCTTTCCTGCTGCTCCGCACAAAGATCTTCCAAAAAATGCTGCATCTCTTCCGCCGAACTGGCGAGCACACGCCAAAAGAAATTTGCCCACAAAAGAAAACATCAGCTTTCACGCCCACTCTCTTACTGGGGTGTTAATCCTGCAGAATCCACCATTTCCTCCGTTGATGTGTTCCAATCCACTGTTGCGTTGTCAGTTCCTGATGTGACATCATCACGTTAGGTGAAAACACAGGTCCTTTCCTCGACCTTGGCTCACCTGCTCTCCAACGGCATTTTCTGCACAGCTATGAATGAACTCTGAGAAGCTACCCCGGTAAGCACTTGCATAGGAACGTTGGAAACTCAACGCTCTGCTCCTTCGCCATCCCCCCGTGGTGCTCATGTCACTTCATCAGTCACAATACAGGAGCGAAACTTTGAGGAGTTTGGCTCAGCTAACGGTCAGTTTTTTCATTGGGTCTCTTTTGTTCCACTATCCCGCAGGAAACAGCGGGACAGATATTAGAGCATCATGTGCAACTGCACGGCAATGAAAAGACGTCTCTTAAAAGTAAATCCCTTCAGCACTATGATAGCTAGGCAGTCCGTGACCCATAACAACTGGTTGTCTAAACAGCTTCATTAGTACTGCCTGGACACTGGCAGAAAGTTTCTCCCCTCTGCTCACTGGGGTCTCCTGGGACAGACTGCCTCGCCTTTTCCTCTCTGCACACGGATGTCACTCTATTTCACTCTCGGGCAACCTCTCTTTACTCTGCATGGGCACAAGCAAGTCCCTCTATCTGCACTTCTCCCAGGGTATCAAACAGCCCTGGGTGGTGGGACTCTACAGACCAAGGGGGGCAGTGGGCTCTCCCTCTCTTCCAGTAGTAGCTATGGTTCCTCTTAGCTGAACCCCTCCAGCAGTGTCTCTTCTCTCCTCTCTCAACATCACACAGGTACCAGCTCACTGGTCGCTCACTCCAAAATCCTCCTTGATCCCATCCTCGTCGCCACTTGTTATGACTTCCTCTCAGTTATTGGGTTCATACTTAAAGGATACTCTGGATGCTGTCAAGTACTCTTTGCGGTTACTTTAATGATATCTTCAGTTACAATCAGGTGTCATAAGGAGATTAAGAGGAAATCGGGACAAGAGCCCACTGGCTCCCACCACCCAGGCTTACATCTTACACCTGCCTGTGCTGGAACTTCTTCATAAACAAACATTTCACACTCACCATTCCAAGCTCACCACACACATTCCAACAGGAAGCCGAAGTCCATGCACACCTCATACAATCAGGAGGAAGACCAACCCTAACACGGGCCTCCTTATTTTATTGGATCTCTCAATGGCGTCTGATCTTCTTGATCACGCCAGACTACTGGAAACACTAGCGAATACCAGTAAATGCTCAAACCAAGCTGTGGAATGGATCCGCTCTTTGCCATGTGAAAGAACATATAATATGTGCTGGTGTATGGTGTGTTCAGACCCTATTGCTATCAAATACGAGGTACCACAGGACGCCTGTATGTCTCCCATCCTGTTTAATATCTATATAAGACTCCTGAGTGATAAATTGGAAAAGATGAGTTTCCATTTCACTAACTACGTCGATGACTTCCAACTTGTCATGGACCTTATTGGTGACCAGACAATAGACACAACAACGTTCAACCACATCTACTCGATCATCCAGGAGTGGATGATTGAAAACTGGATGTGCGTAAATAGTTCTAAGACAGAGCTCATGATTTTTGGATCTAATCAGGCAGAAAAAGACTGGATCAATCCTATACTAGCTTTATTACTGACACCTGTGCTATCAAGGTAGTGAAAATAGTAAAAACCTTAGGCACTATATTTGAGGCCTCACTTAATATGGACGCGCATGTCAACAATGTGACAAAAAATGCACAATACCATCTCAGAATTCTAAGGCAGATGAATCCTCTGGTATCCAGAAAAAAATGTGAAACTTTAGTCAGAGCCATTATTATGCCCCGGCTGGATTACTACAACGCCCTAATGGCCGGAGCAAGTAAAGTGAACATCAAGAAGTTGCAGTCAATTCAAAACGATGCTGTGAGAATAATTTACAACACAACTAGGAGGGATCACGTTTCACCCCACCCACCGCAGGGAGCTTCATTGGCTACCCATTGAAAAAATAATCCTATTTAAGACGTTGGCTCTTACTCATAAGTGTCTGTATGGAGAGGCTCCACAATATCTGAAACAAACATTGAGGGAAAAACTCCCCTAGCAGGACTTTGCATTCAAGCGCCACACATCTTCTGACTATACCTCATGTCAAAAGAGCCACAGGATCAGGAAGATCTTTCCCCAGTATTGCTGCAAGTAACTGGAGTAAACTTCCTGTATGTATCCGAGCAGAGGTAAATTACGCTGCTTTCAGAAAATATCTGAAAACCTCTCTGTTTGAATAAAGCAAGCCCAGACTTTAAAACATTTTTTTATCTTTTATGTTTTGCGCCCTGATGCCTGTGGGCTATGGCGCGGTTGACATAAATAAATCATTGCCAAGATTCTATAATTTGCGGGTTAATCTTCAGCTCCCTTTATAGATATATATATTGGGATCATTACTGACTGCCTCCATGATGTGGTGATTTGTCCCGTGGCTACAATTTTTTGAACGATAATGGGCCTCATTACGGGTCTGGCGGTAATCTTGCTGGTACTACCGGTGTGTTGCCGCCGGACCCGTAAAAGTTACTGGCACCTAGCTTCCCGGTAACACCGGGACATTACAAGTGCCGGCGGACCAGGAGCTAGGCGCCGGTAAAATGTTGTTCCTCATTCCCATGCAGTGCCATATGACTCCATGGGAATTGGGAACACAGAAGCACCAGCACTGTTGTTAACGGTGCTGGTCTGCGTACCGTGGGCGCTATGCAGACCCGTAATATGCCGGTCCGGAAACAACAACGGTTTCCGGACCGGCATGGTTGTAATGAGGCCCAGTGTACATGATCTTAGCCCAAATCCTCGCCTTAGTTTTGTACAATGCATTTGGGACACCATCCGGTCCAGGAGCCCTGGATGGTTTTAACTCCATTATAATCTTTTCCAGACCTTCCTCATTAAATACAATAGAACTTGTCTCTGTTAATGCTTTGTACTGCTCCAATAGCTCTGATATTGGGTTACAATATTGTATTGGGATAAGATGTAATTTTCCCATAGCCCTCTAGAGATGAGATTCATGTCCCTCATAGTGATATATCCATGATTGTTTATAGAATATATGCCAAAAATGTTTTGTATCTTTACTTTTCAGTACATTATACATTATCTTCATTGTGCTGATACCATGGCTCCCTTATGCATTTAATGACAGTTCTTGAATTTCATTCTTAAACTTTATCGCTTTTACTTGCTTATGTACATCCGCCACATTTTTCTTAAATTGTGAAATTTCATATTTTAATAATTTCTTTTTCTTTGCAATTTCATAATCAAAAACATTGTTGTGCTTTTTGTTAACAATGGCTATTCTTTTCTTCTGTTCCATTGCTAACTGATCAATAACAGTTTTAGTGATCTTACCCAAATTCACCAGCATTGAGAAATGTTGTCTCTCCTCTCCTAGCAGCTTATCTATTAATTCGGCACTAGCAGTGGTCAGATTTCTCTCTGTCCAATTTATATGGTTTCCTCTATTGTTAATTTCATAATTACCCACCATTCTTTTTCTACACTCACTAGGATCATAAGCAATTGAAAATTCCACTACCACATGATCACTTCGTTTTTTTGGAGTCAGTACAAATGAATTTATCACCATAAGAGCAGGTTCTGTTGTCAATACAAAATCAATGCATGAATAAAGTGCACCATTCGTACATGCAAAAAAGCTATCTTCATTTTTTTACTTTAACCAGCTGAAAGAGTTGACGAGACTGGAATAAACATAACCAGGGGCGGGATCGATCATAGACTCCTCATCTGAGCCAATTGCCCAAATGTGATGAAGATTTTCAAAGTTGCTGTATTCTTGGGATACAAGAACCCTCTTTTTTGGAAATTAAGGGTGACGAAAAAGTAGGTCATCTGTCAGAAAATATGGCCCACTAGGATGTTTAATTAGGCATATCTCAATCAAATCTTCCAAATGCTCTACTATACCCTCCAGTTTATCATTACCAGGTGGATTGTATCTATTTATCCACAGAAGTTCAATTTTTACTTTATTTATCATTATTTCAACCTGAGTAGCCAAAACATGGTCAATGTAATTAACCTGGACAAATTCTGTGGCTTTTAAATGTTGGGCTACTGCTATGAACCCTCCAAAAGGGCACCCTTTAGCATTTTATTGGGTTTTGTTTTCTTTGAAAAATAACAAACCCATTCATTATTATGTCTTGGGTTACCCATGTCTCTTGTAGTAAGACTATATCTGCTGTGACAAAAAGATGTAATCCCTTCACATTGTCCATGAATGATCTTTACCCATCTTATCGTAACATAAGTATTAATCAACTTCTCCTGTCATTCTACCTCATCCCATCCTAGGAGCATTTTTGCCTCACTGTTTAGAGTGCCTTTTGTTTTTTGCTGACACTGTAACGGGAACAGATCCGTTTTACAATGTTACTAATGACATTCTCTTGTAATGTCTCCTCTGTGGAGTTCTGAGAAGGCCTTTTTTCTGTGAACCTCTTCTGCACTAACAGGAACCCTGATCTTTTGCCACTTTTGACATTCCCTGGAGCAACGGATCTACTGATTTTTTTATGAATATCGCCAACAAACTGAGGATACCTTTGTTAAATGAGCATCGACGGGGACACTTATTCACACATTGTACCATTTTGAAAAAAATCCTTTTTTGTCATACATAAATAGTTGTAATTGGTGGGTTTATCTTTACATCCCTTTACTTCAAAAGATGAGGCAGGAACTGAAACTAATTTCATATCCATCATCTTGTAACATCCCATTAGTCTATTGTGGACCAACTCTTGAACAACACTTCCAACCCGATTTCACACTATTAACCGCTTGAAACTTGGACTTCTACCTTAAACATGACTCTCTCTGAGGGTCTTCCTTCCCCCTTTCTTCATTCTCTCACATCCTGGCATCTTCTGGTTCCACCAATAGCCTCAAATGTTTTACCCTTCATAAAAGGATTTCATCGGCATAAAAGGCTCCACGTAGCAAATGCATGTGCACCTAGCTCATGCCTTTACCTGATATGTGAAGATAACTGGGCATAGGATGCTAGTTTTGGAATGTGACTCTGTTACGTGCTCGCCAGGCCCTCGATCCCTCTGTCTGGTTTCAAGGACCTGGTGGCTCTACCCCTGCTGGCGCCTGTTGCTTGGCACCTCACGGCCACGCCCCCTTGCCACTGCACCCGCTCCCACTTACCTGCCAACTAGGGCTATGTTTTGCTTGGTGCACCAGATGCAGTTTCCAGCGTGTTGTTTGTTCCATGGCTTGGTGAATCGAGGCAGCATCTTCCTCCGACGCTCTATGCTACTCCCACGCCTCCTTGCCAGGTTACTAGGCAACCAGCTGTCAACAGCCTTGTTCTCCTTTCTGTGAGGATAAAAGCCAGGAAATCATTCTGCTCCCTGCATCTCAACTATCTTGTTGCTTCGCTCCTGAGCTCTTTTCTTTTTCCTTTCGTCCTTTCACCTCTTTCTGGTTGATTCTGTCTTGCTCCTTGATTTTTGCCTTTCTTGCTTCTTGTCCTGTGCTTGTCCTCCCTTTCTTGCCTTGTTCCCTCATTTGGCATTGAGCCTTCCTGGCTTTTGCCTTCAGTGACCAGCAGTCAGTGGACTCCCGGTACAGTGCCTTGAACTATCCCTGTACCACGTTAATCCGGGGTACCAGTCCCTGGTGCAGGGAGAACTCCCCTAGCTTTCCTTCCTTGAGCTATCTATTGGAAGGTGCGCTTTGGGTAGCATTCCTGTATCGCCCTTCCATCTCTAAGTCCTGGTTCTCGCTGTGGCTCTTCCAGATAAAAAGTCCACCAAGACAGGTACGCGTCAGTGCTCATTCATCCTTGACGGACTCTTCTTGAACATGTGAAGCTATATCTGGGAATTTAAGGAAATATCCAGACATTTGAGGCTGCATTTGGCATACAATAGAAGTACCTTGGCATGGTTTTGCTGTACTTGGGCGAAGGACACTTCGTTTGGCACACAATGAGATTAACAGAGAATATGAGGCTGTTCATAACTTTCATAGGGGTAACTTTTATTTTTATTTTATTGTTTAAGGCGCAGACCTAGCTCGAGAGCAGTGGAGCACTGTACGGAGTGTGGGTAGCTGGCATTTGGGCTGGCATCTTTTAACTGTAGCATAGTACTGTGAGGTCTGTGCACCGGATGTGTGTCCATTGGAATTAGTCCTTGGTCAGGTGTCATTGAAAGAGCTATGTTTTGCATTTACAGAATCTGGGGGTGTACTTGCCTTATTTCTGGATGTTTTATGCCTTGTTCATCAAATTATGCCATTGCACGAGCACAGGATTGTTGTACCTGGGCAGAATATATGGAAGGCTGTGGCATGAGTAGTACCTAAGGTGTATTTAGCATATGATGGCACTCCTGATGCCTCAGAAGATTTATCTTTTTTGTGATGGCTGAAGAAATTGGAGTAAGTACTGAGAATTAAAAAAAAATGCTGGTGCTCTTCGGTCCATGAACAGATAATTAATGATGGGTGGGGCAGTTGTATTTGTTTTTATTTTTACAGCGCTTAACATCTAAGCTCTTCAGAGGTCAAAACGGTACAACAATGGGTTATGACAGTAAAATCAGTTGGCAAGCAAATGTTCTTTTAATCGAGTTTTGAAACGCAAGAATTAAGTCAGAGATCGAATAGAAAGAGGGAGGGCCATTCCAGTGCTTAGGGGCTAGAAGTGAGAAAGCGTGGAAACAAGATGAGGCACAGGGAGGATGAGGGACAACCACAAGAGAGACTGGGAGTGAAGGGAACAAGGAGGTGAATAAAAGGAGACTAAGGAAGAGAGGTAGAGGGGTGCAAAACCGTAGACATTTCAATACTAAAGAGGGAAATGAAAAAAGAATCATAAGGAGAAAGTGCAAAGAACGCAGATCGAAGAATGATTAAAAAAGCGAAGTGGAGCAAGATGGCAGGCTGTAAGACCTAGCAGTAAGCAAGAACACGGGAAGACTAAGGAAGACATGAGTACTGTAATATTGTGTCTATACATGATTATAAAAATCTGACATTTACTGAAGATTCCTAATCTAATGAAAGCAATTACTGGAAAAGGGGTGTATTCGTGTTATCGTTATTTGCGGTCAATGAGAGTGTTTTACTAGCGTTCTCATTTATTTGGGACATGGACAAATTAGTGCACATACAGAATAAGTCTAACTGCTGTTTCAGTGCTGAATCAGTGAAACATTTAAAACTGATATTTCTAATGTATTTCTTCCTCCCACGGATTCCTCATCTCTGATATCTATCGCGGAGCACAGCTGTTCTTTGGAAACTTGTTTGCCACTATGGGGCGCAATGCCCCCTTGGCCCCGTCTGAAACCTCTATTCGCCATGTGCCAGATTTGACATTGGGGCCAATATATATTGAGGTGCTGCATCCCATGACTTAATTTCCTTTTTTCAGTTCATACTGTTCACTTCAGGAACACACTCGACTGAATCTTTGAGATCTTCGTTGTCATGCCCAACCCTGCAAATGCCTCAGTGTTCAAACTGTGGTGGAGATGCAAACTCAGCGCGTTAAAGAGGTGCGAACATATCAGCTGTGAGAATTCCTAAAAGGAAGGGGGGCCTCACTGACGGTTAAATAGTTTTAGGTACTAAACTTGAGCATATCCTAAACAATTGATTTTTAAGTAGATGACATAAACGGTAAAAGATAGGTTACAGGTAAGTATGCAGGGTTTAACATTAGATTGAGGTGCTGTAAACAGCCCTCGAAGCATGTCGCTTTTTTAGAAATGAACTTTCACATTTTAATTTGCTTAGCAGCCACAGGGGCTGAAACCACTTTGATAAAGTACATGTTCCCAGGATCATACAAGAGGGAATGAATGAATGAACAACTTATGATACTTTCAAGGTCACTGAGCCAAGCTCTCGGGTGCAGGGAAAAGGCAGCGAACACAACATCATTTAATAATTCTGCATATTAGTTACGAAACTGGTCTACGGGCAGTTTCAAAGTGCCAATGACGATTTCAAATTGCCCCTTAGCACAACTCAAGCTGGGAAGCAGATTGAAGTGTTCGTAAGATGTAACATTAAAAAACAGTAACTTGTCTTTAGTTCAAGGCTCAGTCAGTGTCATGATCGGTAGTGTTCTCATGGGAAGCAGATGGGGATGATCGGCGGCAGAGGAATAAAGATCCGCTGGTCATCCACAATGTTTCAAAACTTGGGCTTCATGATGTGGGAATTGTGGGTTGGACTGTGACATCACAGTGTGGGCCTAGGGTGGTGTGGTAAGATTTTCGGGACCCAATCATTTCAGACTAATGTATGTCCCGATATAGGGCATTGACATGATTGCTCCAATGATTTTCGTTCAAAGGATGGATCAAATGTGTCGGTGTGTTTTGATAATTAGTTTAGATGATTATAAAAGCTTTTGAGCTAGGGGCGTTTCTTTGACAGTGCCTTTTCATGCAGTTGTGTTCCTCGTTCTGTTTGAATCTTGCTGTCTCGGCTTCATCTGGGGCCCTGAATAAAACAGTTTTACTTCTTGCCTGGTGTACACTCCTTTTTGGATAACTTTTGTATTTTTATTGGTGAATGGACCTGCGCTACATTTCTGGTGGCCAGTACGGGATTAGCTTCCAGTTTTCCCGACCAGACATGGGGATTCTAGCCGTGCCGCCGGAGGTGTGCGAGACGATGTTTCCAGACCAGTATTAGAGCTCACACCCAGTAGGCATCACAGACGCCAAGTTTGCAAAGGTCTGCGTGGAGTGCGATTGGCTGTAGTAGTCGTAGATTTAGGTCCATTTACCCAATTACCCAATAGGGAGTAGGTCAGCAGTGGTACATCTGCAATAGAGCAGAGGGGTGCGTAGTAAGTGGCGGACCTTGTTAGACGAGAGTTGTGTAGTGCAGGCAGTTGGTATATTTGCGTCATTCTCCAGCATGGGGTCTAGCATGGATTCACATGCGCATGAATATTCCCCATCGTCAGGCTGGAATCCTCTGTAAAAAGGAAAACAGTTTCACTTTTAAACTGTATTTCTCCTCTAAACCAATCACTGTCCTCTGGGTCATACTGCCCCCATCCAATGACTGTCCTCTCCCTAGGTTCTGCCCCTGGTGGCCATCTTCAGATTTTTAGCACACGCGTCAGTGTTGGGAGTCCTCGAGATGCTCTCGGAGCTATTTTGTGCTTTTTCCACGTTTTTCTCCGAAAAAAAGTTCTAGATTTGATCGAATTTGACTTTTTTCTATCAAACAACATCTACCGGCAGCAGGGATCCTCTGCTGGCGAAATTTGTTGCCCTGTAAGGGCCACTATTTATCAAAGTTTCATCGAAGTTTCTAGAAGGCCCTACCTTGGGCCTACTTTGTGCCCTCTGACCATGTCCAAGGAGAAGGAGGAGGGAAGATATCTTTTCAGGCCCTGCAGGATATGTGGTCTTTTTTGACGACCGACAACCAAAATGCTTTTATTGTCGGCATCCGGACCATGACGGGGAGGGGTGCAAGATATGCTGTGGTTTCTCAAAGAACAACAAGGACATGTACGTCAGGCTGGTGGCGTGGCTCAACTTGAGCAAGGCCTCGGACTCCACGCCCGGGCAAAGTAATGCTTCATCCAGGACCGGTCTCCCTCTGAGAGGAGGTCAAAGACCTTTGAGGACGCCCCATTTGTGGGGGTCCAAGACAAGGCCAAGCACTGCAAAGCTGTTCCACCAGGTTCTCCGCGGAAGCGGGTCCAGGTCGGGCAGGCCACGATCACCCTCGCCATCGACTTCCACAGCCAGCCTCCCGACAGGGTCCTCCTCGAAGAGGAAGTGCCTAACGCCGCCCATGGTCTGGTTCCCAGCGAACAAGCCGGCAAAGCAGAGGTCGGAGAGGAACACTTTGAAGAAGGCCTCACAAACCAAACAGGCCACTCCATTGACAGCACCGTCAAATACCTTGTTTTACACTACATCGACGACAATCACTGCAGCGGGGGGAACCGACCCAGTAAGGGTGGTTTCCATTGCCCAACAGGTGGTCTTGCCCCCGAGACGCGACACAGCTGCGGAGGCGTCAGCGAAAGCTATGGGCGCCCCAGGAGGGAGGGGGGGGGGGGGAGACCTGGCATTCATTCATGTCCAGAATCCGCTAGTGAAAAAAAGGGGGGTGCTGAGGATATCCCAGTAGGAGCCCCCTAAGGCACAAACACTCACCTTGTCCTAGAGGAAAGAACTAGGATCTACTCTAGTTCGGACGATGACCACTCGCCCATCGAGTGCTGCACAGATCACGGAGGAGGGTGTGGGGAATGGGAGATGACCCTGCCTCTCCCACACGCAAGAGGAAGCGTGGTAGCCCAGACCCTGCACCACTGGTTCTGTTCAACCCTCAGCCAAGGGACTTGTCGCTGGACATTTTGATAACATTGCATACCATGGTTACCGAAATCCAGCAGAGGTTACCACTAATGCTGGGACCCGCCCCAGGACCTGCAAGAACCTTGACGAAAGAAGAGAAGGCACCACCAAATGCCTCCACCTGCGACCCCTGATACACACACACAGGAACGGCCACGGGCACCGACGACGATGACTTTGTGGCAGCAGCCGACAACACCACACATGAATGCCCCCCACAGAGCCTCTCCACCAGACGAAGTGGGATCGTTCCATTCGATAATACCCAGGGCCTCTGAACCTTTCCAGTTGGTACCGGAAGAAACCAGGAAGGAGGGGTTCCTTTACCAATGACGTGAGTCGAAGAGGAAGACTATCCAGTCTGTCCCTTTCCTGGGTGATATCTGGGAGGAGGACTTGATGCCTATAAAAAACCCAAGTACTGCGCTGCCCAAGGGCGACCGCTTGGAAAAGAAATACAGAGTACCAGACTCTGCACCCAAGTGCTTAAGGTCACAACCCTCTCCCGATTTGGTGGTGTCAGCCGCAGCAAGAAAGCGCTGAGCTAATCCAGCCTTAATTCCATGGTACCTCGGGACCAAGAGGGAAAGAAACTGGATGCCTTGGGCAAGAGGATTATTTAAACGGTGGCTTCCACAGTCAAGGCAGCGAATACCCTGGCCATTTTGTCCCAATACGTTCGGGAGTTATTGTACAAGCTGGGACCTATCCTAGAATTCCTGCCAGACGACAAGAAGGCTGAAGCGCTAGCCCTGTTTTCAGGAGGGTGAGTGGCGTCGGACCACACCATTACTGTAGCAGTGGACTTAGCGGACACGGGTTTCCGCCAGATGGGGAACGGCGTGTGCCTTCATTGGCAGGGTTGGTTGAAAGCCACTAACTTTAGCTCGGCTGTTCAAACAATGGTGCTTTATATGCTGTTCGACAGTGAAAATCTTTTCGGCAAGGCTGCTGATGAGTCTTTGCAGGCAATAAAGACTGACATGGAGATGGCACGCTCCATGGCAACCCTGCAACAATGTTGCCTCTCTTCCTTTTGCTCCTTCAGAGGAAAGTCAAACAGGTCATCGCCGTACAGACAACCACCCCATTCCTCCACCCAGGAGGCAAACAGGGGGTGCTCCCAAAGCTACGGCAGTGGAGGACAGCGCCAGTATCACCCGCAGGGTAGGGCTCCGGCCCAAAGACAAAGTTAGGCAGAAATGGAGCAGCACCAACAGGTAAGTAAGCATGGCAATCTAGAAAGCGGAACTCCAGTGATAGGATCAAATCAAATAGGCTTAGGGCCAAAATCAATGGGACAAAAGTCTTTTGCTCAAGATCACACGGTTCGGGGGAGTTAGCGGTTAAGTCTTTGCCAAGAGTTCCAGACGAAGTTGGCCAGCAGAAAAGTTAGTTTAAAGAGAAGGACAAGCCCTCTGGTTTGAGAAAGATTTCACACACTTTCACCGCGGCTGAACGAAACCAACAACCGGATTTGAACAGTACCTTTCAATGGAGAAGAAGCTGTAGCAGAGGCGGACGTTCCTGCTAGTTGCTGCAGGCTCACGGTTCCTGGAGCGACAGTTGGACTGACATGAAGTAGGAAGACTGGAGGGTCCTGCACTACCCAGGGAAGAAACCAGCAGCAGAGCAAAGCAACGAATACAAGGTGCGCTCCTTAAAACCCAAGCAGGGTCCGACCTTACTGGCTATCCGGCCCACTGTAGCTCTATCCAGCAAATCCAACCAGAGGAGGGAGTCCTGGCTTGCAGTTTGGGTGAACTGGTTGGTCCCACCAGCTCAGGGGAAGAAGATTCCTGGAGGATCTTCTCTGTCGTTGGATTCTGAAGATTCAGACCTGCAGCAGGGGTTCAACAGGCGGTTCAGTCGTTGTAGGGGTCCTCTTCTGTCAGCTCTTCGTCGGTTCTTTCGTTCCAGTGGCGACTCTGCTTTTCCAATCCCAGAGACCTGCTTTTTATGCAGTTTTCCCCCATTCACACAGCCTGGCTGTCAATCACACAGCAGGGTGGCTGTCCTGGCCAGACATTCACCTAGCCAATCAAACAGGAGTGCGACTTGGGTTACCAAGGGAACCCATGGCAGGGGTCCTAAGACCGCTCCCTCACATCCTGCCTACCCAGACTTTCAGGCACCTAAAGGAGTGCTTCTGTGCAGAAGCCCGCGAAAAGACAGTGAACAAAGGAACCAAGCCTGGTTTGGCGCGTAGAGACGAACACGAGAAAGACTTTTCCAAAAAGAAATGGCGACTAAACGCAGCCGGAACAATATTAAAAACAATATGGTTAAGCGGGTTTAAGTTTGAGGCTACCAAGATGGCCTAAAACAATACCATGGTTATTTAAGATAACCGCAGTAGGAAAAATAGGGTAGTTACCACTGCCACCAGCCAAGTCTTAATGGAAAGGGTGCAAAACAATGCTCCAAGAGAAACAGACAAAAAGGGATACATATTAACCCTTTCCAGTACTCCATGTAAAATGGGGTGTACTGGGTCTGTGGTTTAAAGACTGGGTCTCTGGCCGGTCTCCCTTGGCCTTCTTCCTGCTCCTACCTGCAAGGCAAAAACCCTCGGTGTCATCTTCGACTTCACACTCTCTTTCTCTCCTCACATATCTGACGTCTCTAAGAAGTCACACTACCAGCTAAACCTCCTCAGAGGTATCCTTCCTTTCCTCTCCTTCCCCCAGAAGCTCACTGTCTCCAGAGCCCTGGTTCTCTCGAAGCTGGACTACTGTAACAGCCTCTAAATCTTCCTGCCACTACTCTCCGCCCTTTGCAACTCATCCAGAACAGGACTGCGAGACTTGTCCTTGGCCTCAAGCCCAGGGACCGTATCTCTCCAGGACTGAAATCGCTACACTGGCTCCCAGTGGCTGCGAGGATTAAGTTCAAAACCCTCTGCATTGTCCACAAGGCCTTCTGGGGCCTTGGGCCAAAATACCTTCAACTCTCTCTTCCTAAATATCTTCCTTCTCGAGCTATTCGCTCATCCACCTCCAACTACGTCAGGGTCAGCCGCTTCTCCAAGCAACGAGCTGGGGGTAGATCTCTCCCCGCAGCAGAGGCCTCCCTCTGGAACAGCCTTTCTGCCTCCCTGAAACTTGAGGAGAACCATCTCCGTTTCTGGAAGCACCTCAAAACCTTCCTCTTTGCCTCCACTTTCTCTCCCTCTCTCCCCTGCTAAAATCACTGAACCTGCACTGAATCTGCAACTGGGCCACTCACCGATCTCGGTCCTTGGCCCAGCCACTCTTCCCTGCACTGCCTACCTGCACTACGGGACTGTCTCTGTATCCTACAGCCCCTTCTGCCAGCACTTACCTTGCACTTGCCACCAGCTGGCCCTATTATTTATCTTGTATTCTACTAACCATGTATTGCACTCTCCTGCACTTGCCACCAGCTGGCCCTATTATTTATCTTGTATTCTACTAACCACGTACTGCACTTTCCCCTCTACCCTTCCACTTTTCCCAGTCCCCCTACCCTTGCACTTGCGCGATCTGAATGACACCTGGCATAGTAGGATCGTTGTCTGTTCTCCCCTTGTTCCCCCCCCCTGCCTCGTTGCGCCTTGAAACACTTGTGTATAGGCGCGTTACAAATGCCATATCATATTATATCATAAAGAGACCAAGTAAAGTTAATGGCAACTTTGCATGTTTCTGGGAGACACTAGTCAGTCCCAGAAAAATTGAGTCAGTGGGAAGGCTGAAAGACAACCCTGTGTTACTGCACTGAAGGTGCTCTGTAACACACATTTAAAAAGATGATGCCTATGGAGTAGGTGAGGCTCCATAGCCCAAGATCACACACAAAGGTAAAACACACACAGCAAAACACATGTAAGAGCGGGAAAAAACGCTAACACTCTTACCAGGTGAAGAAAAAAAAAATCCTAGAAATCCAGCAAAGCTGCTGAGGGACTCAATAGGTAAGGGAAATTAGCCATTCTGGAGAATTCTCCCTAGCACTCGCCCCCCCAATCCCCCAGACTAAGGGACAAGAGGATTTAATCCACTCCTGGATGAATCTCTACCTCTAGTCGGTTAAAGACATCCTAGAGAGACCATCAGCATTTTGGTGCTGTCATTCTGTATTTGTAGACTATATGACCTACAAACCTGTTTAGGTACATTCCTCTTTTTTAAGGTATAGGGATCTGTTCTAGCAGTCCCTCAGAAGTTGTAACAACCTCTGAACCTACAATAGGCTTTTTCAAGGGATCCTTAGAAATGAATCCCTTAGATCTAGAGGGGCCTCCATGGTTCCTCACCACCACTCTCACAAGAGCAGGTTGGGTCTCGTGTATCTTGGTTGGAGGGGCTGTGGTCAAGCAAGGTACATGCTGCCACTTCCTCTGAGATCTGACCTTACCTATTTTAGAAGTTTCTCTCCTAATTCTAGGATTTTCATTGGAGTCTTCAGTAGAAGTTGCAATAATCTTAAGGTGTTTAGCCTTAGACCTATTTTTCCTGGTTGTCCACCAGCTTTGAGAATTACCAGTTCGCACAGGCCTAGAGAGGGGTCCAATCTGTCTATCCACCTCTTCCTCGGAAGCAGGGGGGAGTCAAGGAATTTACAATTGGATGGGCAATGATGAAGCTTGGTAAGGGCTCCCCTTTCCCTACTATACTAGCCTCAGATTTGCCTGGGTTAGAGGTCAATTTACTAACACCAGGGCTTACAGTGGGGTTCTCTGTAGAGGTTCCCACAGGCTCAGAGTGGTCTCTTAAGGTTGCCTCTCTAGCCAATTTGGTTTGGTTCTGTTTCTCCTTACTGGGAGGCCTGGGGGTACTGGATACTACTCCTAGAGCTTTTAGATCATTCCCTAACAGGACTCTCCCAGGCACCTCATTCTGGACACTGACAGGAATCCTCACTGTCATGTTATTACACTGAATGAGAGCTGGAAGAATTGGAACCAATTGGACAGGGCCTCCAGAAAATTTAGTGGGACCTTTGGGTGCCTCAGCAACATCCTCAGGCCTGAAAAAGCTTTCATCCACTACTGTTCTGCTGGCCCCAGTGTCTCTCCTGGCAGGAGTATCCTGGCCATTGACAAGCACACTGTCCATATAATACTCTCTAGAGTTTTCTGGAATGGAGTTGTACACATCCATATTCTGTTTCTTACCCAGACCCATGGACTGTAAGGATACAGTAGCCTGAAGACTCAAGGGTGCTTCAGCAAATAGTTCAAAGTGAGCACTAGCCATTTGTACTTCTTCCTCTGGGGAGAAGGCTAAAGAGGCAGTGCTGATCCCTGCAGGTTTACCCTTGCATCTGGGATCTCCTTTGACATGGCCAGTTGACCCACAACCATAGCATTTACCAAATGCTCTCTGGAATGGGGGTTTGTTCTGACCTCCCTTTGGTTGAGCACCAGAGGATTCACTAGCCCTGTTTGGTTTCCCATGTGGCTTACCCTTGTTATGTTAGTGGGCCTCTTCTGGATGGGAGGTAGTAACATTCTCCTTGTTATCTTTCTTTGGCTGTTTTCCCTCTTCCTTCTTCTGAGTTGCCCCAGAATCCTTGTGCCCTGTTGGCAACCCACAAGTTAGCAGCCTTAGCTAACTTCTTTGGATCTATCTCCGTACAATCAGCCAAGTGCTGTCTGAGCTCAGGAGAGCAGGCATCATAAATTGACTCCCAACATAACAAGATTTCTCATACCTTCGTAAGTGTTCACTCTGTAACCCTTAACCCAACCATCTAAGTTTTTCAAACATTCACATACCCAGGTAGCCCAAGGTGTACCATCATGCTTTTTGAGGGTCCTAAACCTCTTAAAGTACTGGGAAGGGGTCTTCCCAAATCTAGCAATTAAAGCTAGCTTCACACACTCATAATCCATCCTATCCACCTCCCTCCCCCAACTCCATCACAACATCAGATGCAACAGTGGGCATCCTAGAGAAGAGCCAGGGAAGCAATTGATTCCCTGTAACACCTTGAATACCATGGTCATATTCAAACATTGCCATCCAATCCAAAATATCAAGCTTAACCTCATACATACCCACAATTTCTTTAGGCATACAGGGTCTCTTAGGACTGGAAGACCTAGAAGACGCTGGGAGAGAAGCATTTTCAAAAGATAACCTTTTTATTTCTAGTTCATGATTCGACTCCATTTCTCTGAGCTGAATTCTTGATCTTTTGTTCAGTTTCAGCATTTAAACGTTTGAATTCCAATTCGAGCCTCATTTTCTCTAGAGCAATGCATTCAGGACTGAGTGTAGGACCTGTGGGGGTCCCAGTGGACAAGGGTTGAGGTTGCGGAGCAGTGAGGCCTACATTAGGAGACACAGCTGCCTCTTCCAACTCATCATTAACAGACACGTTATCATCCTCAATACTTTCCACATTTGCTGGAGAGTCAGGTATTTCAGACCTACTCCCCAGACTTTGGTTCTTTAACAACTTTTCAATTAATTCAGACTTTCTGCCTTTGGCAGAGAGGTTCCTTTCTCTACACAGAATTTTTAGATAATCCACAGTGTAACTAAGGAGGGTCTCCTGACTGTACCTTTCCATATCAGACATGATTAATAATGCTTTTTAGTGATGTTAGCCTTTCTGATTAGTTGATCCAAGGTAATAGCAGCACTCTAAGTGTAATTACTAGACTTGATCCTCACCGCTGTACACCAGTGTTAGGCAGAATTAGATGCAGTGCCCTTTGGGAACACTTCACACAATTAGGACTACAAGTGGCAGCACGAATTCACCTTTGGTACAAGCCTGTACTTCACAGTAAAGTGATAGCAATGGCTGAGCAGCCAGACTTATCTCAAGAGCAAGTGAGCAGTATCAAATAGTTACACAAAGGACAGCAGTTACTATTGTCAGGCTCCAACCTTCAAGCGCAGGAGTGGCACGAACCAACCACCCCCTCCGCGGTCCGAGTGCCTGCAAGTCACAGCTTACACAGGCCTCCGAGACCCCGGCGGGGAAAGAGGGTTAGGGAATCGATGGTTGGACAGGAACTGGTTTTCAGGATAACCGGGACAAGGTTTAGGAGAGGGAAGGTGGACAGGACTGGGGGTGATAGGGTAAATACAAACTAACAATTAAACATGCATACCAAACCTGCATATACATTACATGCCCACATTATAGACTGTCATCAATGAGGCAGTTAGAGCAAAAGGACTTATCTCTGTTTTTGAGTGCTGGCCTCCTGCCTGCGCACTCTCAGTTACTATGAGTTACTACCTTGTGAGTGTTTCCTCACACACACAACAGATGCATCAGTGGGTAAACGACATTCCTTCATGCACCCCCCACGTTCTAACTCGTATGCCCCCTTGAGTGGGTTTCACCCTGATATGCGGTTAGGCCACACGTGGCCCCGCAGTTCTCGCTGATCCATGTGTTAATATGCACACGTAGATTAGAATAAACGTGCCGCTAGCCGCACGTGGCGCAGTGCGACTTCTGTACAAGCCACGCCGCTGTGCTCCCAATTGCGGTTCTCTTAGCTAATGCAGATGGCTAATTATGCATGCAAATAATATGCACTGCTCGTGGGATCGCTGCGCTTCGGTGCGAGTCTTGCGCGGGTCTTAGCTTTGGATTTATGCTGGACTTATCTTTTGCCGAACAAGGGGACTGATGAGTCTGGGCGGTGCCCCCTTGCGTGTGCCCCGCTTCGCGTGAGAGATTCCTGACTGTTCGCCCCTGAACGCGGCTTTGCTGCTCAAGCGCAGCTCCCCTGCGCTTGCTGTACTTATCTCAGGCGTGTGAGGGGCCCGGGTGATGGCTGGCTGGGGCGTGGCCCCTCGCGTGTGTCCCCTTCCTCGGAGCTGCAATAAACACGTCCTCTTCATTCGGGAGTTCAAGCACAAGCCCCGTGCTAACATGCGCGCGCGCATGCGCGGATGTGCTCCACCCGACGTGGGTGGGGTTTTGTAGTTTCTGGCCCGGGGCCTGCTGGGATTTGGAGTTTGTAGGCCTTTGTTCCTGCAAAGAGGGCACAGAAGCCTTTGATAAGGCAATATCCGTTTGCGCTGGAGTTTTCTGTGTTTGTCCATGTGTGGACCACGTCCACAACTCACTCCAGGCTCCCCTTTACATAATCCCAAGGCCTGCACCTTGACAACTATGATTCAAACAAACACTGACTCAAGATTTCCAAGTAAAAGAATATACATTTATTTCTCCAGCACGAGGTCTGGCATGGATTCACATGCTCATGAATATTACTTGTTGTCAGGATGGGAAACCTCGGTAAAGAAAAAATCAGTTTCAGTTTTGTTTCTTAACTGTCTTTCTACTAATAACCAATCACTGGTCTCTTGGTCATACTGCCCCTAGCCAATGACTGCCCCCTACCTAAGCCCCTCCTCTGGCAGCCATCTTCATATTTTTACTGCACGTTCAAGTGTTGGGAGTCCTTGTGCTATACCTCTTGAGCTTTTACTGCGTTATGCCTTTTTCCTAAGAGTTTTCTCTTATTTTTCAGTCAATTCGAGCCTCAAGCTCCACCGATTCTTATTCCGATTAACGGGGACCTGTTTCGGAATTTTTCTACGCCCCTCAAGGGCGAATTTTCGTCGAGTTTCTCTTCTTGGATGATTCCGGAAGATCTTTGAGGCCTACTCCGCGTGGACATGGCCCAGGACAAAGGAGGCGCGACGCCTACTGGATCCAAGCTGTTTAGGAACTGCCCTGGATGTGGATTACAGAACGTTTTTAAGGAGCATGAGCACTCTCAGTGCCTCTACTGCCTTCACGATGACAAGTCTCACGTGGAGGAGGGCTGCGCGTTCTGTAAGAACATGTCCACCCGCACATTGAAGGACCGTCAGACTCGACTCACTAACTGGCTGGGACCTTTGAGGGCGCTCCGGCGACGGGGGGCCCAACAAAAGGCAAAGCACTGTGAGTCCGCGGGCACAGGGAGCGCCGGTGGTTCGGGCTCCTCGGCTGCCAGGCAGGGCACAATGTCCCCGACGCCATCAACCACGAGCCAACACTCTGGCTTGGGGAAAAGGAAGTCGGAGAACCCGGGTAAGCTTTGGGAGAAGCCCCGGTCGATCCCAACAGAGAAAGCCAAGGGGGGGCAAGGCATTGACCTTCCCCCTAAGGTGAAGGCCTCAGACGCGCACAAGGTCGTGAAGGCCCTGATTCACCCGGCGAAGGCCTTGATTGAAGGAGTCGCGGCGGCCCTGGCGGAGCCTGTGGAGGCTACCCCAGCGGAGTCGACTTCTGGGCCTAGAGTTTCCTTGCCACCCCACAGGGAATCATCTTTTCAACCTATCGGGAAGACCCCCGTGAAACCCCGGGACGAGAAAGAGGGGGGGCACAGTAGCCATAACAGTCACAGATACCACCTCCGAAGATGAGCTGGCTAGGGTCAAAAAGATCCTGGACAAGAAGCTCGAGGAAGTCCGGTCCTACGGGAGGGATCCCGACGAGGCGGATGTAGAGAGCAACAGTGGAGCTGACGAGGAGCCGCGGGCCGTGGAGGAGACAGAGGACCCCATGCCCCAGCTGTCGCTCCCGTTGCAACCGATGCCTATGCCACAGGACAACTCAGGAGCAATCTTGATGTCTATCCATACCTCGTGTACAGGCTGGACCGTTGGGGAGCCCACCGAACAAGCAGAGGCGAATCCATCCTCCCCCTCCTTTCCAGCCTTCACCTCCTTCCCCTCCACCGAGGGATGAGATGGGGACGGACGACGACGGTGGTGACGACGGGATGGATCTCCCATCACCCCCTGCACGGGCCTCCCCTCCCAACGAAATTGGCTCCTTTCATGCCATGATAGCCAGGGCATCAGAGCTTTTCCAGCTGTGTCCCGAAGAGCAGAAGAAGGAAGGTTTTCTATACCAACGACGGGAGGCCAAGAGGAAGACCGTCCTCTCAGTCCCGTTACTAGACGACATCTGGGACGAGGGACTATCGCTGCTCAAGAACCCGTCCACGGCTCCTGCGAAGAGGGACCGGTATGAGAAGTAGTACTGAGTCCCAGATTCCTCCCCAATGTGCCTCAGAGCTCAGCCGTCCCCGGATTCAGTGGTCTCCACGGCGGCCAAGAAGAAATCGGCGGGGGCGACGGCATCAACTTCCACGTCCCCACCGGACGGCGAGGGGAAGAACGTGGACGCCATGGGACGAGTCATCTCGTCGTCGGCGGCGACGACCATCAAAGCAGCCAACGCCCTTGGGATCGTGGCACGCTACGACAGGATCTGTGGTTCAAGATGCTCCCCTCCTCGATTTCCTGCACGACGACAAGAGGGCGGAGGCCCTTGAAATACTACAGGAAGGCAAGATGGCGTTGGACCACACCATCATGGTGGCCACGGACCTCACCGACACCGGTTTTCGCCAGATGGGCAACAGCGTTTGCCTTCGCCGGCGCGGTTGGCTCAAGGCCACCGACTTCCGTCAGGACGTTCAGACCAGGTTACTGGACATGCCCTTTGATGGGAGCAACCTGTTCGGCAAGGCAGTGGACGAGACACTGCAGGCCATTGAGGCGGACCCCGAGACGGCCCAGGCCTTGGGTTCTCTCCATCAACAGCGGCCGTCCTTTCGGACCCCCCGGAGGCAAGTCTCAATGCGCCTCCAAAGGATTCAGCGGCGGTTCCGTGTCGTACCGCCAAGCGGCCTGCTCATCGTCGCAGGAGGCCTACAGAGACCGCAGCAAGGCCGGAGGACATCATCGTCGTGGCCAAGGTGACAAGGCCTCGGCGAAACAAGATTGAACCGGCCGTGACGTCGGGCCTCCACCCGAACACCCCGGTGGGGTGGGGTGCTGGCGAAATTCATCGGCGTGTGGAAGTCCATCTCCACCGACCGTTGGGTGCTGGACGCCCTGGCTAACGGGCACTCCCTGGAGTTCCAAAGAAAGTGTCCCTGTTTCCCACCTGTAGCCAGGAAAGAAAACCACGTGCCACAGCTGCTTCTGGAGGCACGAGCAATGCTGATAAAGAGCGCAATAGAACTCGTCCCAAAGAGGCTACGGGGCTCCGGAGTATACACGCGGTACTTCCTTGTCCGAAAGAAGACCGACGGCTGGCGGCCCATCCTAGACCTTCGCCGCCTCAACAAATACATCACGTCCCAGAAGTTCCGGATGGTCACCCTTCAGCACGTGCTGGGACAATGGGAGGAAGGCGACTTCCTGTCGTCGCTGGACTTGGAGGACGTTTACTTCCCCAACCCCATACGAAAAGGACATCGAAAGTTCCTACAGTTCGTGGTCCAAGGGCGGCACTACCAGTTCAAAGCCCTGCCCTTTGGATTGAAGTCAGCGCCAAGGGTCTTCACCAAGTGCCTGTCACCGGTGGCGGCGTGACTGCGCCTACAGGGGATCCATGTATACCCCTACCTGGACGATTGGCTCATCCGAGCAAAATCAAGAGAACTCGCTGTCGATCACACGGCGAAAGCTGTCCGACTGCTCACAGGTGTGGGATTCTCGATCAACTTTGCGAAATCCCACTTGGTACCGTCGCAAGACGCCCTGTTCCAAGAGCCAGACTCGACACAGTGTCACTATTGGCTTCACCGTCGGAGGAAAGGACGAAGGCCATCCTGGGCAAGGTACAATGGCTGTTGACCATGGACATGGCCATGGTGAGGTCCGTCCAGTCCCTACTCGACATGATGTCATTGTGCATCTACATTGTGCACCTGTGCAGGTTGTGGATGCGACCACTACAGGAGTTCCTCGACGCCCATTGGATGCAAGCTGCGGGCAGTTTCAAAGACAAGATCTCCCTCAACGAGACGTTCCTCCAAGCGATCCGGTGGTGGGGCAACCGCGCGCATCTAGCGGCAGATATGGACTTCCAGATCCCGACACATCAGGAAACGGTGACGACGGACGCCTCCCTGGAAGGGTGGGGAGCGCACACCACGCAAGAGGCCTTTGGCTCCCGGAGGAGAGCTCACTACACATCAACGTCCTGGAGCTCCAAGCCGCGTTCTGGGCCCTCAGGTTGTTCCGCCGTCCCTCAAGGGCAAGGTGGCGAGGGTCTTGACAGACAACACCACCACAATGTTCTACATCCAGAAGCAAGGGGGCACCAGATCCCCAGCCCTATCCAAGGAAGCGCAGGATCTGTGGCACTGGGCTGTTGCCCACGGGATGTTCCTGGTACCCTCCACCTGGCAGGAGTAAAGAACACCGTCGCCGACTCACTCAGCAGGGAGCTGCACTCATGCCACGAGTGGTAACTCCGGCCAGATCAAGTGGATCTGCTATTCCGACGATGGGGCAATCCCCAGATAGATCTATTTGCGACGGCGTAGAACACCAAGTGCCGGAGGATCGCCAGCAGGTTTCCCCAGCCGGGGAGCATGAGCGATGCATTATACTTCCCGTGGGAATGCCTGTTCCTGTATGCGGTCCCACCGTTGCCATTGTTTCTGCGGCTCATCAGTCAACTCAGGCGGTCC
This sequence comes from Ambystoma mexicanum, assembly GCF_040938575.1. Lineage (NCBI taxonomy): Eukaryota > Metazoa > Chordata > Amphibia > Caudata > Ambystomatidae > Ambystoma > Ambystoma mexicanum. The sequence continues at coordinate 1,381,877,961 of NC_090929.1, read as the reverse complement.
CAGTACAGGATGATACTCGTCGCACCGGCTTGGCCGAGGCAGATATGGTTCCCGGACCTTCTATACTTGTCAGCCTCCCCCCCAGTCAAACTGCCGACGGACGCGGATCTTCTCACCAGGGAAGGAGGCACCATCCTACATCACAACCCGGGATCAGTGAACCTGCAGGCCTGGCTCCTGCAGCACGAGAGTTTGGAGACTACGATATCCCGGTGGACTGCAAGGAGGTCATTGCAAAGACCAGGGCGTCCTCGACTCTTAAGTGCTATGAGCCTAAATGGAAGAGGTTCTCTGTGTGGTGCCGTGCACAGAAGATCAATCCTCTACGGATTACGGCCCCTCAAGTTCTGCCTTAGTTGGTGTCGCTGACCAAGGCGGGGCTGGCACATGCCTCCATCAAGATCCATCTGGCGGCTATCTCCCGCTACACCAGAACTCCGGGGCGGTCATCGGTGTGGTTTCACCGCCTAGTGAAGAAGTTCATGAAAGGACTGTTCCGCTCGTTCCCGCCGGTGAAGGCCCCGGCCCCGGCATGGGAGCTCAACGTTGTGCTGACCAGACTCATGAGCCTGCCATTCGAGCCTCTGCATTCGGCACCGTTGAAGTTCCTATCGTGGAAAACAGTGTTTCTTGTGGACATCACCTCCACACGACGAGTTTGAGAGATCCAGGCCCTCTCCCGTAAACCTCCATACCTGACATTCCACGAGATGAGGGTAGTGCTGAGGACGCATCCCTCCTTCATGCCCAAGGTGCCGTCGGACTTCCATCTCAACGAGCCCTTGGTGTTACCTATTTTCTTCCCGTCGCCTTCGTCGCCGGCTGAGAGGACTTTGCACTCGCTGGATGTGGCTAGAGCGCTGAAGTGCTACGTGGACCGCACAAAGAGTTTTCGGATGACATCACAGCTGTTTGTGAATTTTGGACCTGTGAACCAAGGGAAGGCCCTCTAGAAGGCTTCCATTTCCAGATGGCTCTGTGGCTGAATCATGCACTGTCACCGGTTGGCAAACCGACGGTTGCCTGGCCGTCAAGAGCCCATTCGATCAGTTCCTGTCTGGTGTGCCCCTACTGGACATCTGCAGGGCTGCTACGCGGAGGTCACACACACCTTTACGAGATTCTACTGCGTCGACTGGGATTCCAGGGAGGAGTCCAGAGTCGGCCAGGCAGTGCTGCGCAAACTGTTCGCTTGAAGGTGAGGCTGGTGAGGAGGTAAGCGATGCTGAGTTGTAATGCTTAATGATGAGCCTTTGTAATGCTTAATGTTGAGCCTTGCCACCTCCCGTGGTTGTGCATGTGTGTACTGCTATGTATTCTTGTATTCATGAGCATGTGAATCCATGCCAGACCCCATGCTGGAGAAGGAACAAGTTACTTACCTGTATCTGGTAGTATGTGCAGGCTCACCGTTCCTAAAGCGACTGTCGGACTGACACGAAATAGGAAGACTGGAGGGTCCTGCACTACCCAGGGAAGAAACCAGCAGCAGAGCAAAGCAACGAATAAAAGGTGCGCTCCTTAAAACCCACGCCGGGTCCGACCTTCCTGGCTATCCAGCCCACTGTAGATCTGTACAGCGAATTCGACCAGATGAGGGAGTCCTGGCTTGTAGTTTGGGTGAACTGGTTGGTCCCACCAGCTCAGGGGAAGAAGATTCCTGGAGGATCTTCTCTGTCGTTGTGAAGATTCGGACCTGCAGCAGGGCTTCACCGGGCGGTTCAGTCATTGTAGGGGTCCTCTTCTGTCAGCTCCTTGTTGGTTCTTTCGATCCAGTGGCGACTCTGCCTTTCCAATCCCAGAGACCTGCTTTTTATGCAGTTTTCCCCCATTCACACACAAAATGGCTGTCAATCACACAGCAAGGTGGCTGTCCTGGCCGGACAGTCACCTAGCCAATCAAACAGGAGTCGACTTGGGATAACAAGGGAACCCATGGCAGGGGTCCTAAGACCCCTCCCTCACATCCTGCCTACCCAGACTTTCAGGCACCTAAAGGAGGGCTTCTATGCAGAAGCCCGTGAAAAAACGGTGATCAAAGGAACCAAACCTGGTTTGGCGCATAGAGACGAACACGAGAAAGACTTTTCCAAAATGAAATGGCGACTAAACCCTGCCGGAACAATATTAAAAACAATATGGTCAAGCGGGTTTAAGTTTGAGGCTACCAAGATAGCCTAAAACAATACCATGGTTATTTAAGATAACCGCGGTAGGAAAAATAGGGTAGTTACCACTGCCACCAGCCAAGTCTTAATGGAAAGGGAGCAAAACAATGCTCCAAGAGAAACAGACAAAAAGGGATAAGTATTAACCCTTTCCAATACTCCATGTAAGATAGGGTGTCGTTTAGAGAGACCAAGTAAAGTTAATGGCAACTTTGCATGTTTCTGGGAGACAGTAGTCAGTCCCAGAAAAATGTAGTCAGTGGGAAGTCTGAAAGACAACCCTGTGTTACTGTACTGAAGGTGCTGTGTAACACATTTAAAAAGATCATGGCTATGGAGTAGGTGAGGCTTCATAGGCCAAGATCACACAAAAAGGTAAAACACACACAGCAAACACATATAAGAATGGGAAAAAAGGCTCACACTCTTACCAGGTGATAGAAAGAAATCCTAGAAATCCAGCAAAGCTGCTCAAGGGAAATTAGCCATTCTGGAAAATACTCCCTAACATGGAGGAAGATCACCACCGACAGATGGGTGCTGGACGCTCTCGCACATGGACACACCTTGAAGTTCCAACGCAGGTGCCCTCGTATTCCACCAGTGCTTTGTTAGAAGCAGAACATACCACAACTTCTGCAGGAGGTGCAGGCCATGCTGCTAAACAGGGGCAATAAAGCCTGTTCCCCCACGCCTCTGGGGTTTTGGAGTCTACTCCAGATACTTTCTGGTCTGAAAGAAAACTGGGATGGAGGCACATCCTCGATCTACGTCGTCTTAAGAAGTACTTAAAGTCCGAAAATTCAGGATGGTCACGTTGCAACACATGTTCGGTTGTTGGATTTGGAGGATGCCTACTTTCACGTTTCCATCCACAGGAAGCATCGAAAATTCCTACGGTTCGTGGTCCAGGGGCAGCACTACCATTTCAAGGCGCTACCTTTTGTCTTGAAGTTGGCGCTGAGGGTCTTCACAAAGTGCATGGCCCCAGTGGTGGTCCTCCTACGGCTGCAGGGCATATACGTATACCCCTACCTGACGATTGGCTCGTTCGTTCCTGCTCACAGGCGCTGCCGAGCGAACACACGACAAGGACCACCGATCTGCTGCTGGAGCTGGGGTTCTCGATAAACTATCCAAAGTCCTGCTTGACTCCATCGCAGAACGTACTGTTTCAGGCCGCCAGACCCAACACAGTGTCCTGCCTAGCGCCCCCTTCGGAGGAGAGTGTAGTGGTCATTCAAGGGAAGGTGCATCACCTGTTGTCGGCGAAGACCGCCACGGTGCGGGCTTACAATTCACTGCTGGGCATGAGGTCCTCCTGCATCAGCCTCGTCCGTCATTGCAGGCTGCAGATGAATTCCTGGATGCACAGTGGGTTCAGGTGTCCGGGAGCTTTACGGACAAGATAGCCCTGAACGAGGAGTTCTGGCGAGTTATATGATGGTGGGGGGTACGCCCACACCTTGTCCAAGGAACAGAGTTTCAGGTTACTCCATATCAGGAGATGGTCACCAGAGGTCGGTGGCTGCCAGAGGAGAAAGGGCTCCACATCAATGTCCTAGAGCTGCGGGCTGTTTTCTGGGCCATCAAGTCTTTTCTGCCGTTTCTGAAAGGCAAGGTGGTGAGGATCATCACAGACACCATCACCATGTTTTACATCAGGAAGCAAGGGGGTACCCGCTGTCCGGCTTTGTCCAAGGAAGCCCAGGAGCTGTGGTGCTGGCCCGTCGACCAGGGCATGTTCCTCATTCCTTTCCACATGGCGGGTATCTAGAACACCATCAATGATTCCTTCAATAGGGATCCACGCCCGTGCCACGAGTGGGAGCTTTGTCAGGAACCGGCGGACCTTCTGTTTGTCAGATGGGGCAAACCTCATAACGATCTTTTTGCCATGGAGCCAAATTCGAAATGCCAGAAATTTGCCAGCAGTTTCCACCAGCTGAGGAGCATGGGGGACGCATTCTCGTTCCTGTGGGAAGGGCTGGGCTGTTCCTGTACACTTTCCCTCCATTGCCACTACTAGTAAGTGTGCTCAGCACACTCAGACAATGCCAGTGCAGGATGATACTCGTCACCCCTGTGTGGGCGTTACAAATTTGGTACCCAGACTGGCTTAGTCGGTCAGTGGCCCCTCCAATCAGGATGTCGGTGTTGCCGGACCTTCTCACCAGGGAGAAAGGGGAAATTCTGCACCACGATCCAGGGTCGCTGAACCTGAAGGCATGGCTCCTACAGCCCTTGAGTTTGGAGGTTATGCTCTACCTGCGGAATGCAAGGACATCCTTTCAAAGGCCAGGGCCTCGTCAACATTGAAGTGCTTCAGCCATAAGTGGAAACGATTTTCCAGGTGGTGCCGGTCGCAGACGATTACCCCTCTGAGGGTCGCAGCTCCACAGCTTCTTTCTTATCTACTTTCCTTGGCCAAAGCTGGACTGGCTCATGCCTCTATGGTGCATCTTGCTGCCATTTCCCGCTACACCATGTCCCAGGGGAGGCCTTCGCTGTGGTCCTACAGACTTGTCAAAGAAATCTTTAAGGGACTATTACGGACTTTCCTGCTGGTGAATACACCAACCCGGGTGTGGGAGCTCAATGTGGCTCTGACAAAATTCTTGGGAGCTCCTTTTGAACCGGTGCACCAAGCCTCGCTCAAGTTTCTCTCGTTGAAGACGGCATTCCTCGTAGCCATCACCTCTGCCAGTCGGGTTGGGGAGATCCAAGCCCTGTCCTACAGGCAGTCATACATGACTTTCCACGTTTTAAGGGTGGTACTGCATACACACCTCACATTTATGCTGAAGGTTCCGTCGGAGTTCCATCTCAACTAACCTTTGGTGTTGCCTATCTTCTTCCCAAATCTGTCATCGCCAGCAGAGATGGCCTTGCATTCGTTGGACGTTGCTCGTGCCCAGATGTTCTATGTGGCACGTACAAAAGGGTTTTCGAAAAACTTCTCAATTGTTCATAAACTTTGGTCCTGTGAATCACGGAAAGGCTTACATATCCAGGTGGCTCTCCGGCTGCATCACACACTGTCATCGGCTAGCTAACAGGCCTCTGCCGGGCCGTCCGAGAGCCCACTCCACCAGAGCTATCGCAGTGACGACAGCGTTCCTCTGGTGTGCCCCTGCTCGACATCTGCAGGGCTGCGATGTGGAGGTCCACGCACACCTTCACAAGATTCTTCTTCGTCGACGGATTCAATGGAGGAGTCCAGAGTCGGCCAGGCGGTGCTACGCAACCTGTTCATGCGAGTTGAGTCTGCTCCAGGGGTGAGTGTTATTTGCTTCTGTTGAGCCTTGCCACCTCCCGGGGTTGTGTATATGTACTGCTGTGTAATAGTGTATTCATGATCATGTGAATCCATACCAAATCCCATGCTGGAGAACGGTTAAGTTTCTTACTTGTAACTATTGTTCTCCAGCATGGGTCTGGCATGGATTCACCTGCAAACCCTCACTCCTTCCCCTCTGTAGCTCTTATTGGCTCATAATGCCACCTTGCGGGCTTACCAAATCTGAAGATGCCAGCCGAGGCGGGAATTATGGAGAGGACAGTCATTGGATGGAGGCAGTATGACCCAGAGGACAGTGATTGGTCTAGAGGAAAAATACAGTTTTAAAGTGGAAGTGAAACTGTTTTCTTTTTTACCAAGGATTCCCAGGCTGACGGGGAATATTCATGAGCATGTGAATCCATGCCAGACCCATGCTGGAGAACAATAGTTACAGGTAAGGAACTTAAACATTTTTTCTCTTAATTGTACGGGTTAGGGAGCGTTAAAGTTGTTTAAAGAAGGGGTAGAGGCATATGTATTAGAGTTTTGACAAGGTAGAAATATTTTGTTAGGGTGAGGTGGAGTTAATTTTTGTTTATTGTGGCTGTGGAGACTATGGAACTGCCCGAACTAACATGTAATTATTAAAAGAGCTGTCTGTAGCACGTGCAGGGGGCGCGGTTGAACGAAGGGAGGAGCAACTGAAGTCCTGGCACACTAATGTAGGGCATTATTGTTAAGGTGGCTGGTCTGTGGAAGGTGCCGTTCATGTACTAATCAAAACTAACAAGACGGGCCTGTGGAGAGGGCCATTGTGTGCAAGAGCATTGCAAGAGGTAAGAGAGGGCAGAGCCTGAGGAGAAGGCCAGTACGAATGAAATAGGCTGAACGAGTTGAGCAGTAAGTATAAGATTGAGAAAGTGGTTGTGAGTGGATAAGCATAAAGGAGTTTTGAGACTTAAATAAGAAGGGTTAAGAATTAAAGGGGAAGAGAAGAGTACTCTAACAATCAGGAAGAGGGTGCAATAATGTTGTCCCAATGGATGGACCCATCCCTTGATCATGAGAGTGAGCGCGGAGTTAACTGGTGGCACCAGCGTGGAGTTATTTCAATTTGCTTTGGACATTGTGGCTGTGCTGTGCTGTTTGAGAAGCTATTTCCCTTTTAATGTCCCTCCTCCCCCTGCAAGTTTAAATCAGCCTCCAGGGTGCGAGGCGCCAGCATGAGATTTGGCACAGAGTTAACTGGAGTTAACTCAGAGGGATGAATTCTGATGGCTGCCTCCGGCCCGCGGACGAGAAACCAGATGAAAAGATATGCGGCTACACCACGCGGATTGGCAAATGCACCCGAGATGGAACTGGAACCGTAGAGTTCTTAAACTCTGAGATAAATCTGGAGCAGACGCCTACTACATACGCTGAGGTGAGTGAGACCGAGAGAGCGATACTGTGTACCAATAGAATGCTGGATCTGGGAGGGGAAACTGCGGACCGCCTTGTTACCCCAGACTGTATTTTACCCGTAACAAATGATTCTTGGGGTTCCAGTCTCAATTTTCCACAGGAAGGTGACTTTTCTGAAGAGATTCTCCCTCGAGACGAACTTACTCTAACTACATTATCCCCCCTGGGAGATGCTCCTGGTATGGATTGCAATACCACACCCATCGTATTACCTGCTACCCGAGATCCGTGGCCGAATTCCATATTGCCCCCCATGACTCGATATGAAATCAATCTGCCCGCAGTGGATACTTTGACGAAACTTGACAGTAAACCTCAAAATGTGACACGAGCAACTGTCGGTTCTCCTGTGTTTTCGAAATACCACCTGTACACCTATTGACCAAGGAGAAGTGTTTGCTGGCCACCTGCTTCTGAAGGCAGCTAGGACCTTTGAAAAAAGAAAGGGTGCGAGAGCAGCGAGATTGTCACTTGATGTTGTAGACATTGAAGACTTAATTCACAACCAGCAAAGAATAAATGTGGTTTTTGGAACTCCATCAAAGCGACTGCTTCTCGAAATTTCGCCAATCCTCGGCAATCACCATACCTGACACTCACAATCCTAAAGTGGTACCTCTTCCAGTGGATGAGAATGTCCTATTAAATTCTACTCAGAAATGATCAAGGCCCCTTCAGACCTTGATCAGATGTAATTCCACCAGGTGCCCAAGATATGGACGAAACTACACACAGTGTTAGACCTACAGATCTGCCCCTATTTCAACAAACACGTTCGGTGGCCTCGTTCAATGACACCCTGTAGAAGATAAATCCACATGGCCAGGCACACCCATACATCAAGCTTCAAATGGAAAAAAATCTGCAAAATTATGCCTATACCAACAGTTATGATGGACCTACAGAATAACGTGATGGCTGCCATGACAATCTCCCTAGCTCCATTTCTGAAGCTATATGAGACCTTTAGCGATGTGATGAAGGACCAGGCGACCCTCTTAGCCATGGTCCACTGGAAACAGATATATTTGGAGACATTTACGACAGAAATTCAATCTCGCCTCGATAGAGAGACTGCACTGACGGCACAATGGCAAGCAAGGCTCTATGACTTGGAAAGAGGAGAACATGCAGAGAAAACAACGATGATTACTTCGATGAATGCTCTGCGCCACGAAAGACGCGATATCCCAATCCAGACCTTACCTCCTAAACAACCTACAGAAGATAATAATTTACTTTTGCCTAATGCACCACGTTCATATACACAAGAACTAGTGCAGACCTCTGCCAAATCTAACTGTAAACAATGTGCCAGTTCCTCCCGGTTGACTGATAAAGAGGCTAATGTTCACCCGACTTTGTGTCCACTGCCTGGAACTTCATAGACAGTTGACATTTCTGAACACCTTACTACAGTACAGCCTGCCTTTCATGACTCTCATTGCGATTCTAACTCCCATTTGGATGTTGGACAGGGAGTAATCCCAATCTCTTCAATTTATAACGCATCCATCTCGTCGCAACAGATGCTGCAAGTGGTTCAGGCTTCAGCTGTACTGAATAAGCAGCACTTTACTATTTCTGAGAAAATAACCTCTAATGCCAAAGGCTCGGAACCATTACCTAAGAAAATTAAAAACCAGCCTAGAGGTATCAAGCCTAGGTCAGACAGTTCGAGAGCCTTCTTACATAATTTAAGAGTCCCAGCAGAGAATCTACAAATCCCTTCCAAATCTGCATTAACGAACAAGAAGGAGAAGTCTGTACCTTAACTATGAGAACAGAATGCAGATGAGATTAAAATCACTGAAGAAGAATTAGAACAGAGAGATATCATCATGAACCTGTCTATCTATCCATCATAACTGTCCAGCAGAGATTTGAACTACACTAACATCAATGATGGTCAAAGAATACCATTGATCCAGGCACATTAGCAATCCGGAATTCGTGTGGCTTCCCCACTAAAACTGTGTTGCTGGAATACCCGAGGTTTCACCCATTTGTTTGCTGAAGTCAATTGAGTGCTGCAGACTTTTGATATGATCTACCTTCAAGAGATTTAGACATTACCGGCTTGTGATGGGTACATCTCCTACCTAAATCCTGCCCTGAGAGGAAAAACTGGGTGTCCATCTTCAGGCTTGCCCATCTTGGTAAAGTCAGCCCATAATTTAGAAGTCCAAGAGGTGCTGAATCCCAATTGCTTCACTCAAATCGTGGCTATTTTGAAAACACCTCTAAACAAGGAACTGTATACACATCTGGCTATTTGTAATCTGTATTGGAATCCTCCTGGCATCAATGACACTCCGTTCATGGAGATGGTACTCTAGACAATAGATGACTTACAACTGCCATATAAGAATCTCCAATTTATTATATGTGGAGATCTAAACATTCATCTTTTCAACAACACTGGGGTTTTGATATCCAACCAGATGCTACACATGAAAGCCCAACTTTGGGTCAAGGAACTTCAAGCAAGATCCATCTTTCTGATAAATGGACAGCTGGCAGAAGATATTCCCCCATTCCCAATTGGTTGAAGGGGAATTCCCTCACCTTCTTGGATTACTCTTCCGTGAAATTGAGTTCAGAGCTCCTTAGCCTGAAAGTTGTCCTAACTCCAAAAAGCAACCATCGCTTATTGACATTAACTTGGAAAGGCAATCAGGGTGGCTTGACTTTAAATAAACTGCCGACATTAAATCTGACCAATAGGAAAAATAGACTCCGAATTCACTGTTCGGATGTACCGATCATGACGGCAAAGTTTCTAAACAACTCTAAAAGCGATTACGATTGGTTGTTGATTCCTTACAGAGCCATTGAATATAAAAGATCAAAAATTGCTTACAGTTCAGTCCGTGCCTGCAATGCTGAATTGGTTGATCAGAGGAAAAAATACCGATCAGACCAAAGTAAATTGAAATCATCTCATCTGAAAGATTGGCCTAGGCTCATTAGGGAAAGAAAGCAGAAATATAAAAACTGGCTCCTTATGTCTAAGGCACATCAACTTCAATTGGATCCAGAGATGATGCTTAAAACGCTGGTCAAACAAAAGACCCTCGAACTTTGGGCTTTACTGATTGACCAGCAAAGCATATCTCCATCACTTACCGCAGCAGTCCCCGAAGCAGAATGGGTCACACATTTCTCTGCACTCAATGCAAAGAGTTCTAATTGGGAATATTCTCAGGACAATAGCATAACCATAAAATGGAATATCGAATGGGACATAGATGACATTTTGATGTTATTTAGACAACTTAATACGTCACGGGTGCCTGGCCCCGACTGTCTTTCTAACAGTTCCTTGAAGCTCCATCCGGAAACCTGGGCAGATTTCTTTGTCTCCCACTCTTTTTTCTTTTTTTTTTAGGATTTTGCAATTCTGGTTGGAACTATCGACTTAAAATAATTTTTGAGTGGTAATTTTAAATGATGTGGAAAATCTTGTACTAAATCTGGATATCTTAATGTTGAGGCGAAGGAAGAGGTTTGTAATAAACCAAAGTACTAATACACATTAAAAAAAGAATTGTGAGCGACGCAGCTTATTTACCAGTGTAATGCAAATGGATTTGAGCAATTTGCAAGTAGCAACCACAGTAATACAATATGTGGATGACATTTTAGTGTGCAGCGTAACAGAAGGTGAGTGTAGAAAAGATTCAGTGACATTACTGACATTGCTAGCTGAAAAAGGATACAAAGTGGACAAAGATAAATCGCAGTATTTTCAAACAGAAGTGGTTTACCTGGGGCAGATTGTATTAGCAGATGGGAGAACAATAACGCCAGAAAGTGTTGAAGCCAGTCGGGTTGCAAAGCGAGTAGAGCGCTCACTTTGATATCCATGCAGAGCCTGCCGGTGCAGGTTTGAATCCTGGCAGGGCCAAACTCAGCCTTTCATCCTTCCGAGGTGGATAAATGAGCACCACCCATCATGGGTAATAATGAGAAGAACTCAGATGCCTGAGGGTTCGTAGCGCTACATAAAAAAAATGCAAATAGAACACCACAACCTAATAAACGCATCAGTTCCTGGGCCTATGCAATTATTGCATTGCATGGGTTTTTGATTACACCAAATACATTAGAACACTCCTCCAAGCACTCAAGGAAGCACAGAAAAATAAGAGTAACATAACATGGACAACTGAGATGAGGGAGAATTTTGATGAGCTCAAGAATGAGCTTTCACACGCACCTATTTTGGCAACACCCAATTACAAAGAGAAGTTTCATTTGATTGCACACTCAGACAGTAAAGTAATGACTGTCGTACTGACAAAAAATGCAAGGGCATTTTCCTTGTGAACAAGCACTTGCTGCTGCTGCATTCACAATTGAAAAAGTGTCAACCATAGTAATGGGATGCCCAGTAGTTCTGTACATGGATCATGCATTATTTGCAATATTGGAGAGCTCTAAATCAACATTGACAGCTCGGAGAGCATCAGTTTATGAAATTATTCGGACAAATCCTGCAATAGAAATTGTCAGGTTCAGGACTGTTAACCCAGCAGAATTCATTGCAGAACCAATAGAGGAGGGAGATTGTATACATTATTGCGTAGCATGCCTCGACAGAAATGAGGGAAACCCTCTGGTTAAAGAAGAAGTGATTGGGGGGCATGATCTTCATTGACGGTTCTTCAAGTAATTGAAGCACTAAATATGTCAAGGACACACAGTGAATATCTTCTCAGATTCTGCGTATGTAACATTAACAGTGCACTCAGGATTAGGAAGATGGGAGAAGGTTCAAGAGAAGCGATTGCACACGGGTGCAGCATGCAGAACTATTAAGGGAATTGTTAGAAATGCTGAAACTTCCAGTAGAATTGGCAATTATAAAATGCAAAGCCCACTCTGGAGGGCAAGATTTTATCTCATTAGGGAGCAAAAGAGCAGACAGAGCAGCAAATGAAGCAGCATATCTGCCAGAGGGATCACATGTGCTGTTCCCTGGAAAAATGGAAAAAATACCGCTCATAGCATTGAAAGTGTGCTGTTCTAAGTTAAAAGATCATTTTAGAAAGATCTTTAAACCAAAAGATCGATTTAGAAAGACCACTCCGTGACCGCACGGAGCGGTCTTTCTAAATCGAACTGTCACACCCCTGCTGCACACAAGTGCACACAGGGGCTGACAGCTCCGCGTGACCCGGAAGCGGACATGGAAGAGAATGGGTAAGTGTGTGTGTGTGTGTGTGTGTGTGTGTGTGTGTGTGTACATGCATGTGTGTTGTGTGTCTGGGTGTGTTGTGGTGGCGGGGTCTTGGGTGCGGAGCGAGGGGGCTGATAGAGAGAAACCCTGCGGGAGGGTGGGGAGTGGTGGGGGGAACAAAGGGGAGCTTGGGGGGGTGAAACCCCCTCATTATTAAAACAAAAATAATGTAAAAAACCTCATTCTAAAGCTCTCAAGTAACAAAGACCTTTACAATGCCGGTTTTACGATCAAAAGAAAATCGGTCATTGTAAATCAGCCCTTTTCACTTCAGAGCTTTAAAATTAGGTCATGTCACATAGAGCCAAGTGTGCAGACAGAGGGTTTTAATGCAACGCCCATAGTACAAATAATAGAATTACAAGGAGAGGTACCAGAAAGTGAAAAAGAGCTGTGGAAGAAAATGGGGTGCTTTCTGACCCCAACAGACCTGATTTTGAGACAAGACAGTACTGGCAAGGTGGTGATGCCAAAGAAGTTATTAAATGTGGTGCTGAAGCAACTTCACAACCCTACCCATACATCGAAAGAGCCTTTGGCAGCAGGGATAAGTGAAGACTGGTGTGTACCAAATTTGTCCGAATCTGTGTCAGCATTTGTAAATAACTGTTTGATATGTCAGAAATTCACATGTGGACATACTTCAAAAGTGGTGCAAGGAACTTTGCTGCGACCATAGGGGTCCTTGTGCCACTTGCATATAGACTGTCAATATGCAAGATAGATATACCTCTTATAGGTATGTGCTTGTCGTCGAGTGTCCGTTTTCACATTGGCTTGAGGCTGGTCCATCTGCCCGTAATGATGCCCGTTCAGCGACCACATTTTTAATAAGGGAGGTATTTCCAAGATTGGGGATTCCAAATGAAATCCATTCTGACAATGGGCAGCATTTTCCAATGATTTGATTGGGGAAATGACTACCCTTCTATCGATAAGGCACAAACTATGTACCATTTACCACCCGCAGGCCAACAGTGTGGCTGAGAATGAATGTTTTTTTAAAACAGTGCTTGGCTAAACTAACAGTAACACTTGGCAAATCCTGGTTGCATTGCTTGCCTCTTGCACTTTTTGCTTTGCAGAACACGCCTGGAGGAGAGCACCATCTCACGCCACACAAAATTGTTACTGGTCGGAAAATGCATGCGCCTATATCTCTGGCATGTACAATTTTGGATGCTAACAACTCTGCTAACATTTTGGGGGAGGAATTCCATGTGTACCTTACAGAACTAACAAAATGCCTTCCGTATATATGCCGACAGACAAGGACACAAAGTGAGCAAGCTGGAGAACAAATAAGAGACTTCCCACAAGCAGCACCGCTCTACCCTGTGGATAAGGTCCTGATAAAGAAACACATCAGAAAGTGGAAAGAAGAGAGATTTATTGGACCACACACTGTGATATACGCCACACCCCATCCACATTGGTCCACATTAGCGATGTACGCAGGGACAGGAGCACCAGCTCCCCCAGAGAAGAGGGGCAGAGCGCAACATGATGGGACATATACACCACCTTTCATTTACTTTTTTCTCATCAATAAGGTTGTACAGAAGACCAGCAAAGGGAGAAGGAGTGGGTGTTTTTCAGGACAATGTTTTTATAAACAAAAGATTTTTTTGGAGTGGTATGATTTTAGTATTCATTGGTTTAGGAGTAGCATGGTTATTGAGTGTTTGGTTTAACAGAATAAGTGATGTAAATTCAAACAATAGTATTAAAAGAAACAGAAGAAGTGTTTTAAGTGATGAGCTCCATCACAAGACTGAAAAAGGGCAAGAGATATCATATGGGTACATTTGGTACGATGAAATGAGCAAACGGCACATGTTGCATTTGATTACTAATTCCACACGTAATAGGAGCACCCAAGCTGCATCACATAAGGAAGCAGGATGCCTAATGCACCTATCCCTCTACAAAACTAGGGGTCTTTTCCAAGGGTCAAATGTCTCGGTCCTTTGGGTGGATGAAGCGGAGGAGGTTTATACAGATAACTATGTGTAACTTGACTGCATGGCCCAAAAAAGTGAAACCAAAAAGATGATAATAGAATGTATAATTGAAAGTTCTAAAAGGGGGGAACAAATGGTTAGTGAATACAAACAATTGCAGTGTATAGATAAAAAAGGTCATAGCATACCCTGGTGTCACATAAAACTATTGATGAGAATGAAGGGAGCAGTGTGGTATGGTGGCCAATGGGAGGGGAAAATAATGCAATGTTGTGCTGAAGTATTGGTGGGGTTCGAACAAAATGTTGTTACAAAAGTGAATCGCAGCTGCAAAAGAGTCTGGGGGAAATATGTTTATGCATTGATCTGGTTAAGTTAAACTCATCAACCAGTTCACATAAAGAGCTTTAAGCAGTTCCCTTTGTGTTGCAGTTCCATTGGGTCCATTCATTTGGGTACTAACAATGGCTGTGCAAAGGTGATGAGGAGTGCGCCACTGGCGCAGGGGACAACACTCATAATGGACGTCTGTTGGGCCTGTGGATCTAAGGCATACACCCAGCTCCCTCCTGATCGGGGCAGTCTCTGTGCGCTTGTTACACTGCAAGCCCTGCCCTGGTGGTGCCCGAGGCAACAACAACAACAACTCAGGACTTTCTTTGAGAAAAGAATCGATTGATTTGAAGGAAAAAGTTATGCAGCATGATAAGGAACAAGCAATGCAAGAAGTGCGTAGTAGAAGGAAACATTGCAACAACCATTGGTCCGCAAAGAGTGCAGAGAGCATGGCAGCGATTCCTGCGGAGTATCGGCTATTCTTGAAAGCGACCACTTTCTTTGTTTCCTTATTGCTACCGGGGTGCAGGCTGCAGCCAATGCAAAATGGCTGCAGTTAACCCGGTACGAGTTACTGCGATTGGCAAATTCAACTCAAAAAGCTTAAATGCAGTAAAGGAAGAACTAAGGGCACTGTGTCTTGTGGGATGTATTGTCCCACTGCGCAGTGCTATGCGGCATCACTCTGATAGTTATGGTGCAAGAGACAGCAACAATGGTGGCAAAAATCTTGTGCGCACCAAAAAACCTACAAAACCGTGTGTTTGAACACACAACAAGATGGATGCACAGCCTGCCACCCATGGTGCATATGTGGTGGGATAGAGCACACAGTGCAGAAAAGGTGCCAGTGGGCTGCATGACCAGCAAACAGAGTGCAGAGAGAAGCAGCACTTTACAAATGAAACTCCAAAATGTGCGTACAAATGACATTTGCTTTGTTGCTAAAAACTCCAAAATGCCTATAACACAACACTTCTCAACATTAGAAATCTTGCTTGGCACTAAAAGTCCTAAAGTGTAAAGAGTAAAACATTTCCTCAGACAAGCTGGATTGTCTGTAAACTGACAGCCCCTGTCAAAATCTGTGTGCAGTACCTTGGGCTACCTGTGAATGACAGCTGTCAGATGAGCTCCTGATGAAACTTCAAAGTATCTAAACTAAAAGTCTTCCGGATTAGCAAACATAAAAGGATTGTGGCTAAAAGGAATACAGATCTTAGTTGTGTTTTTGATCCCACAGATTTAAAGCTAAGAAAGGAATGTATTTATGTGATTTGATGGAACAAGTTTGGTTTCTGTTGGATTTTTTATTAAGAATAAATTAGCCTGGCTGAGCTGCAACCCTTTGGAAGTAGAAAAACAGGTTTCTTCCAAGGGGAGGGGAAATCCTCTCAGCAGAAACTCACTGGTAGATGATAATTGTGGGTTAGCGGACCATTTGCTGTTAAGCATGAACAAGGAACAATTTTTAAAGACTCATAACTTGTGATTCAAAGTGGTCAAAAATATACCAAGGACATATCTGTTAGACTAATTTGTGGCTGCACGTTTCAAGAGGCGTTAGAACTTTGTAACATATTCTGGACAGTAATGGCAATATATGTGGTTTTATGTGAACTATGTTAATGCGAAAATTGTGAAACTTTACACACACATCCGTATGGTAAACACACACATTTGTGGAAAGTTGCAGAAAGTTTGGAAATTGTGTTCATGGCGAAAAGGACAAAATTCTGTAGACAGGTGAAACAAGATCCCACAGCTGCGGGATTTTGAGGGACAGACACCACATAAAATATGGAATCATTGTGTGTGATTTGTGTAGACGTGACCAATGTAGAAATATGCATTTAGGATCAAATCCGATTTTGAGACCAGCGGCTAAAGGGAGGTTTCTAAGGACTGTAAAGCAAACCATAAAATGTGACATCATCCGGCCTTGATCCAATCACTCAGGTGCAAGGCCGAGGTGAGGTTTTGATCCAATCCCAGCTCACAGGGGCAAGCTTAGTTAAGCCGGCCAATACACCCATTTTGTGTATAAATAGAGACAGCTGACAACCGATAGGGACTCACTGATTAACTCACTTTCCTGATTCCGGCGAAGCACTCTGATCCAGTATTCTACATTCAGCTTTAACATCCTATCAGATACAGATGCCAAGACTCTTGCCAGCAGTAGAGAACTATTGATTTCAGCAAGGCCTAAATCCTCAAACTTATTCTTGCAACCCAGTGAAGCGCTGTTTTGTGAGAAGGCCTTTTGAACTAGTATCCTGAAACTCTCTGGCTTGCTACCACAAGGCTTGCCTGGTGAACTCGCTATCCAGCTGATTGAAATACCCACAGACAAGAAGGGCAGATCCTGTGCAAATCCGGTGACCGCCCTAGCTGATCCAGTCCCGTGCCTGATGTGCTGTTCTTCCTTGACAGATCCAATCCATGACCAGAACTGACGGTCCAATTTAATAACTATTTCTGTGAGTATTAATAGTGTTAGGCAGAAACCTGTGCAGTTCCCTTAGGGGACACTGCAAAAGATTTAGGACTGCAGGTGTTAGCAGTAAACCCACTTGGTAGCAGTCTGTACCACCCAGATTTACCTGGTAGCTGTGGCTGAGCTCTCAAGAAGAGTTAGGCAGTATGCAAAGTATACACAATAGGCACTTCAGACACACCAATACAAGCAAACACTGACCAGAGCTTTGGTATCAAAGTATATCATTATTTATTTAAAAACACACTGTTTGAAACACTCCAGCACTCTTGTTGTAAAATATTCTAAACACAGTTACTATTGTAATATATACACCTCTTTTTCCTTATCAGATAAGTCACAATAAAACACCACTTATGTTCATACAGAGGTGAGCGCTTAACTAGATGGCACTCCAATAAGTTTGTGAGAAAGGGAGGGAAAAAGACAGAATATGGAAAGGTACACCACTCTAAGGTTCAGGAACACTGTTAGCAAGGCAGAAGAGCAAAAGTCACTGGTGAGCCAAAGTCCAAAAGCTGGGCCCACTCTTAGAGAGAGCAGAGCACAAATGCGCCCAAGATCACACAGTTACACTAGGCTTAGAAAGTCTTGCAGAGGGTTCAAAAAGAGTTTAGAGAGGCTTAGGAAAGTTTAGGCAGGGTCTCCCAGGCTAACCCAGGTTCGAAAGCCGGGGGCTAAATCTACCCCGTACAGTCGGTAGCAAGGGAAGCCAGGCGGGACACGGTACCTTAAGTGGGAAGGGATCCTCCAGCGGTGGCAGTTGTTCCTGGCAGTGGGTGCAAGTCGCGTCGTCGTCCAGGAGAAGAGAAGATCTCGACTTGGAGGAAAGATGAAGGTCGCTGCACTACCAGGGAAGAAACCAGCCGCGGAGTTTTACGGTTAAAGGTGGTACCTTTGTTCGCGGTCGTGGTAAAAAGTGGTATCCCGGTTGCCGGGGTGCTTGGCACAGGCAAGGCGGCCACGAGGTACGTCGGGAAAGCGAAAAGACGGTGAAACTGGTTATCCCCACCAATCAAAGGAAGAAGACTCTCCGGCGGGAGATCTCCTCTGTCGTTGGGAAAAGTGGTGAGATGGTCCAGCAGGGCTCCACCGGTGGTGGCGTCGTGGCAGGTCGGCTCAACTTCTCCCTCGTCGGATTCTTAGGTCCTGTGGCGACTTCTGAAGTTCCAGTCCCCAAAGCCCTGCTTTTATGCAGCAAACCCCCATTCACTCAGCCTAGCTGTCACTCAAACATGAGCCGGCCGGCTCACCACTTGGGCCAATCAGGACGGAGTGTGACTTGAGTTGCCTAGGCAACTCAGTCCAGGGTGCCTAAATCCCCCTCCACCCCTCCTAAGTACCCCAGACAGGGTGGCACCACTTTGGAGGGCTTCTGTGGAGAAGCCCGCCAAAAAGTGGAACAAAGGGCTCGACTTGGGTTGGAGTCACAGAAGAGAACACAAACGCCATTTTAGAATCAAGTTTTGGCAAAAAATACCAACCGGAGAATTAATATTAATTAAATAAACTGGCGGTATGTTCGAGGCTACCGTAAATAATTAAATAAAGATGGTAGCCTAAAACAATGGGAAATCCCGTAGGAAAATATTCGCGGTTGAATATAAAAAGTAGTATCCACTGCCACCAGCCAAAACTCGATCGGGGGGACGGAGACGTGCCCCCTCGACTAACAGACCCCGGGGCAATTGAATTGCCCCAGCCAGTACGTCCACAATATGATGGTTTGTACTGGTTCTGTTCAGAACTTAAGACTAGTAAAGTCAATGGTGACTTTACATGCCCTGGGAGACAGTAGTCAGTCCCAGGGTATGGAGTCTATACTGGGGGGTCACTATGACACCCCTGTGTTACTGCACTGAGGGTGCTGTGTAAAAAACATCACAAAAACACATGAAGCCCTATGGGGTAAAAGACCCCATAGCCCATTAAACACATTTAGATTCAAAGAAACACACTCAAATCATGCCCAAGAGTGAGGGTAAAAGGGTCTCACTCTTGGCAGGAGAAAAAAATAAACCCCAAAAATCCAGCAAAGCTGCTGGGGGACTCACTAGGTTAGGAAATTCAGCCTAAACAGAGAATTCTCCCTAACAAATAGGAAGAACAGTGACCCATAATATATCTGCATTGTATGATCCCAATCTCAAACCCATCCCATCTTTAATTCAGAACCATAGTATTGCTAGAACTATCTTTGTGCTCACTCTTTTCTCATATGTGTCATTAAACCCTAACTTTTTATTGATTTGATTAAGAAAAGTACATCCCAGGAAGAAGTAGAGTATCCACAACAGGCGGGTTACGCTGATCACGTGACTGTAAAATCCATCTGTGGCATTCGCTTTTTAATAGTCATAATCTAGTGTAAACAAACCCATCTGTCATTTTCAAAGTGCATTTCTGTTTTCCATTCTCGCGCCTATTTTGAAATAACGCCTTCTACTAAAACCTCTATAACTCCCTCAGTTTTTACGATAGAAGCGAAATTTCAACTCCTACTTGTACCTAACATCCTTGCGATTGGCCCGTTATAGCGAATATCGTGCAAGGAAAAGTTTGCCGTGAATTGAAATTCTGAAAGGTTTTACACATGTGAATTAGCTTTCATTTATTTCCCACTTGGTCCTCGAGATTTCAAAGGTTTTCTTTTGACTAAATCATTGTTTGTGATTGTGTGCAACTGTTCAAAGCGGCTCCCATAGAAATGTATAATAATTTAAGTATTTTTGACCACATTTGGTGTTTTTGCTCAGTCAATTCCAAAGACAATTTCAAAGCCATTTTGACAGCTGAAAAGTCAGTTCTGTTTTTCTCTCGTGTTTGAAGGGGGAAGGTGGGAGTGATATTCTGTTTGATTTGTGCTATTCCTAAATACCTGCTCTCTCCTCACATCTAATTAATTGCATATTGGCGGGTTGAGGGGTGTTGCAGGGGGAACCCCTAACCATACTGCCATCTGTTCCAAACCAACACAACAGTATTCTTTTCTGTGCTGCATTTGTTTGTGTGTTCATCCTTGATTCAGAGTGTATTAAAATACTATTCAGTGTTCTCTCACCCTATTGGTAATTGTTGTTACCTATTAAAATATATTGTGATTAAAATTCTGAATACATAAATAAATATTTACCTATGCAAACTAGCCTGGTTCATTGTGAACGGGGGGGGTTTGTTCAGGAGAAGGGTGTGATATGAATGGTATATCGTTCAGAATATTGAACTTATAGATAAAAATAAATAAGGGTTTCATTTGTGCACTACATGCTGGGCGTGACTTGGGTGTGTGCCGGATTGAAATCACTTACAGTCTGCTAGCACTTCATAACCGCTACCTGCTAGATTTACTTACTGCCATGAAGGGAAGAGTCTGTTCAAAGATTGGCAGCAGTTGCTGCACGGTAGTGCCCGATGGAGATGCAATAAATGGAACTTTGCAAGCAGCTATTGGTGAAATACAGACATTCCATGAGAAGATGACGAATTAAGCGAATGGGTTTTTCCTGGGTGCCTGGTTGGCTCTCAGCAGTGTTTAAAGTGACTGTCACAGGTTGGTCCTCATGCTAGTCACATTCTGCATTGGCAAACATATTTTGAGACTCTATGCTAACAGACGGAGTGGAAGATTTATGCTGCCTTTGAATGTTGATGCGGTTAATAAAAAAGAGAAGGGTACTAACAAACTAATGAAGGAGAATGCAAATTGGATCTCTTGCCTCAAGGATGGCCTGGGGTGTATATGGATAGGTGACTCATTAAATGATTGGGAGGAAGCTGGGGGTGACATGACCAGACTAAAAAAGATATGGATCCCTAAGAAAAGGGGAGCAAAAGGGGAACTGGGGCGGGAAAAATAGTTTTATTGCTAAATCAATAAAAGGGGGGGATAATGTGATGGAAATGCAAACTCAGTGAGGTAAAGAGGTGCAAACATATCAGCTGCAGGAATAGAACACTACATGGGGAGAGGGTGCTCACTGACGGTTAAATAGTTTTAGGTACTAAACTTGAGCATGTACTAAGCAATTGAATTTTTAGTTGATTCATTATAAAAGATAGGCTACAGGTAAGTATGGTTTAACATTAGATCGAGGTGCTGAAAACAGGCCTCAAAGCATGTTGGTTTATTAGAAATTAACTCTCACATGTTAATCCGCTTAGCAGCCACAGGGGCAGAAAGCACATTGCAAAAGTGCACGTTCCCAGGATCATACGAGAGGGAATGAATTAAAAAGTTAGGATACTTCGAGGTGACAGAGCCAAGCTCTCGGGTGCAGGGGAAAGGCAGCAAACACAACATCATTTAATAATTCAGAATCTTAGGTGTGGAACTGGTCTACTGGCAGTGTCCAAGTGCCCATGGTGGTTTCAAAATGCCCTTTAGCACAACTCAGCCTGGGAAGCAGATTGAAGTGTTCTTTAGATGCAACATTTAAAGAGTAACTTGTCATTAGTTCAAGGCTCAATCAGTGTCATGATCCGTAGGGTTCTCCTGGGAAGCGGATGGGGATGATCAGCAGTAGATGGATAAAGATCTGCTGGTCATCCCAAATGTTTCAAAGCCTTGGCTTCATGATGTCGGAATTGTGGGTTTGACTGTGATGTCACAGCGTGGGTCTAGGGTGGTGTGGTAAGATTTTCGGGAATCAATCATGTCAGACTAATGTATGTCCCGATATAGGGGAATGGCATGATAGCTCCAATGATTTTCGTTAACAGGATGGCTTAAATGTATCAGTGTGTTTTGTTGTTAATTCGTTTAGATGATTATAAAAGCTTTTGAGCTATGGGTGTTGCTTTGACCGCGTCTTTTCATTCAGTTCTGTTCCGTGTTCTGTTTGAATCTTGCTGTCCCAGCTGCGCCTGGGGCCCTGAATAAAACTGTTACTTCTTTCCTGGTGTAAAATCCTTTTTGGATTACTTTTGTATTTTTATTGTTGAGTTGACCCACACTACAAAACCATGAGCCAATTGCAGACGTCAAATGTTGGTTTCTAATGCACACTGGATTTGTCTATACTGCTTGGGAGAGGAGCCTGATACCCAGGATTGTGGGTCCTGTCAGCCCTTGCACCGGAAGGCACCCCGGGATCGGGTGGCAAAACTCTTTCCCTTTGTTCACAAGACGAAGGGTGATGTCACGCGTTCTCGTCCGGGGTCATGCTCCATGTACGCAAAAGTAGTAGTAGTAGTAGCACCGCAAGAGATCCCACTTCCCAAGTAAACACTTGCACTAGCATTCTTCCTCCTCTTCCAATAAGAAGAGCCACTGTACTAGAGATTCTTCTGAGCTAGATCAGATACCTTTTCCGACTCAATCCTCCATTCCGAAAGGAATGGGAACGATTTTGCCTAAAGGTGCTTGACATCATCGCCAAGACACTGATGGCTTCAGTGCCAGCGTCGATGGGACCCACTGTGTCTTCCCCGACTGTCAGGGTACCTGCTGGCGACCACTCCTCCACGCCTTTGGGCTTCGACCTGCCCAAACAGAGGGCTGAATTTCCCCTCGGCTCGACTCCGCCTTCAAGGGTCGAGGTCTTGGCACCGGTGCTGACTTCATCCTCAATGTCATTGTTAATGAGGAGCCTCGGGATGTCCTCAGACTGCTAAATAGCCAGTGGTCTAAGCACCTGCCCTGAACTGGACATTCTTCCAGCCTGTACCCCCAGTAAGCCTCAAGCATCTATTCAGAGGCTGATGGCATAGGTGGCTGATACTCTGGGACTCTCCGCTCCAACCAGGGCGAGTTTGAATCAACAGACATCCTGGATGATAGTCCCAAAAAGGAAACGCTACTACTCTTCAATGTGGCAGAATAGGCCCCTGTACTGGAGGTATGGGAAAAGCACACTTCTGCATCTGCAGTTGACCGGGAGCTCACAGGGAAGCATCATCATCCTGCCCCCTTTGGCCCAGCCTTTCTATCCACTCATGCCTCCCCGGAGAGGTTGGTGGTGCATGCTGCAACTGCTGATGTGAAGTCTTCCACCTTACAGAGATAGTAATACACTGGGTGCTTGAAGAAAGGAGCTATTTGCGTCAGACAACCTCGCCCTTCATGCAATTAACGCTTCTTGTACCTTGGTGAAATTCTCTTTCGGCCTGTGGTATGCTGTTGCTAATGTGGCAGAACATATCCTTGAGGGAGACGTGAGCGAGGACGTCCTCTCTATGGTTACAGATGGCAGGGAGGCTTCTTGCCAGATTCTGCAGTTGAGACTGGACACCTTTCTGTGTGGGCAGATCCATGATCTCAGGCGTCACTCCTGGATGAGAACATCCGGTTTTGTACATGATGCGCAGGCTAATCTTCTAGGGAAGTCCCTCGATGGCCAAGGCCTGTTTGGGGCAAAAGCTGTTGACGCCCTCTGGTAATTCCAGGCACAAAAGGTCGTGGTGAAGTTGTTGGGCTTAGCCGTACATCAATGCGCCGCACCTTTGACAAGGGGTCAGTGTTGTCGCCCCTCTGTCTCCCATGACCCACTGGGTCGAGGCCAGCCCGCCCTGTGAAGAATACATGGCTGGAGCGTCCCAAAGGTTAAAGGTAGAGGTGCCCCCAGAGGGGAAGTGGCTGCAACCACCATCCCCTCAGCACCACAAGAAGCAAAACCTGTGTGAGGTTATCTGCCACATTTCTCCTGTGGGAGAGAGATTTTGCCTGTTCAGCACAAAATGGTCCAAGAGCACATCCAATGCTTGGGCCTTACAGGTCATTCAACTGGGTTACTGTCTCCCTGTCATGCAATGTCCTGTTGACCATGGCCCCTGCACCATCAGCTTGCATTTGGATCCCTTCCTCTTGGAGGTCGTCTGTCAGCCTATCCCAAAAGGCATAATACAACTGTTACTGCACTCGGAACGAGGCAAGGGTTGACATTCCACCTATTTTCTAGTGCCAAAGAAGGGCAGAGGTTTGCTTTCGATACTGGATCTGAGGTTGCTGAATTAGTTCCTGCACAAATTCAAGATGGTTACGCTAGACAAGATCCTGCAAGCCTTCGATCTGAAGGACTGGTTGGTATCACAGGACCTTTCGGATGCCTACTTCCATGTGCTCATTCATCGGAAACACAGGACGTACCTGAGGTTTGTGGTGGGTCATCATTTCTGCCAGTTCAAAGTCCTTTCGTTTGGTCTTTCTTCGGCACCCAAGGTTTTCACCAAGCTACTTGCAGTGGTAGCAGCTTCTATAAGGAGGGCTGGGGGGATTCATACCTTTCCCTACCTGGACGACTGACTCGTCGGAGCTAGCTCCTCAGATCTATGTCGGAATACCTACTCCGCACATGCTTTCTATTGCACAGCTTGGATCTTTCCCTGAACTTGAAAAAGCTCATGGTTTGCTGTCGCAGTCTCCCAGATTGATCAGAGCGCTCTTGGACACTCGCCTGGCAGGGCATTCCCGACCGAGAGGCAAACATCCTTTGGATAATCAATGTCCTTCAATGCCAAGAACAAGTCCTCCTGGCCTCTGCCTTTCTGCACCTTCAGGGCCTCATGGCCTTCTGCATCCTAGTGGTTCCGGAGGCGAGGCCGTGCAGGAAATCGCTTCAGAAGCTCCTCCGTTGCCAGTGGGCGTCCTTCAAGACCACATGTCGGACCTTCTACAGGTCTCCTGCCAGGTGGTTCAGGATCTTGCATGGTGGTACATGAGAGAGAACTTGCTGAGAGGCATGTTGTTTTGTCAACCCTGTTCTCAGTCGAAGGTGGTCACAGATGCATCTCTTGACAGGCTGTGGTGCTCACCTGTCAGAACTGACATTAAGTGTACTGTGGTCTCGGTCAGAGTCTCTAGAACACATAGGTTTGCTGGATCTAATGGCTTTCAGGCTGGCCCTACTCCCTTCCCTCCCCTCTGTGAAACTCAAGACTGCTGATCCTGATGGACAATACAGTGGCCATTCATTACATTAACAAACAAGGTGGTGTGGGTTCCTTGCCTTTATGTAGGGAAGCAATGCAACTGTGGTTCTGAGCTCTGCAGAACAGTGTCTCTCAGATGGCAACCCATCTGGCCAGAACAGAGAGACTGTCACAGCGGATGGCTTGAGCAGACAGACCTCCGATGAGTGGGAGCTCTGCCAGGAAGTTCTAGAGGAGATTGTCTCCTTTTGGGAACTCCTCAAGTGGATCTCTTTGCTTCCAATGCGAACAGGAAGTGCAAATTGTTCTGCTGTAGGGAATTTTCTCGTTGGGAAGCTCATGGGGTGCACTGCATTCGAGTGGACATTGAACCTCATTTATGTGTTCCCGCTGATCCTTGTCGATCCGCTGGTTCTCGGTATTTTGCCTAGGAGGAGTGGGACTTGTCAGACAATGCCCTTGATGTGCTCCTTTCAGTTCTGAGACCCACCACAAAGTATATTTATGCCTGCAGAGTGTGTAAATGTTCGGCTTGGTACTGGGAGAGGGTTATAGACACTTTATCTGTCAGTTATCCCCTGTTTTTGATTTTTTGCTGTCCTTGGTTCAAGTGGGCCTACAGATTGGCACAGTTAAGGGATACCTCACTACTATTTCGGTTTTCAAGAGGTCCCCGGAACACAATCCCCAATGTCATGTAGTTCTTGCAGGGTTTGTTTAACTAGTTTTCTCCACACCAGTTTTTAGTTCCAGCATGGAATTTAATTTTGGTTTTGAAATTCCTTGTGGGAGCTTCCTTTGAGCACCTTCATTCCTGTTCTATTAGATTGCTCACTCTTAAGGTGATTTTTCTGGTTGCCATCACTTCTGGAGACGGGAGAGTGAGATCCAATGCTTTGATCTCGCTGGGAAGGATGTGCCTGAGGTTCTCCAAGCCCATTCTACCAGAGAAGTGGCTGCCTCCTGTGCCCTGCAGAGGGGAGTGCCTGTTCTGGACATCTGCCAGGCAT
This sequence comes from Ambystoma mexicanum, assembly GCF_040938575.1. NCBI lineage: Eukaryota > Metazoa > Chordata > Amphibia > Caudata > Ambystomatidae > Ambystoma > Ambystoma mexicanum. The sequence continues at coordinate 1,381,852,122 of NC_090929.1, read as the reverse complement.
CAACATGGGTGACTGCACACGTTTTCTAAGCATTACTGCTTGGATTCTCTTTCAGACGAGGACGCTTGTTTTGGTTGTGCGTTCCTCCAGAGTTTTCTGGTCCAAGTGGTGGTGTTGTGCTCCTCCCTCCCTCCAGATTTTAGTACTTCTTTGGGAGTCTACCATAAATGAGGAATCCAAAGGGGGAAGGAATCCTCACGGCGAATATCTAGTACACCAACGGTTCCGCAGTGTCTGAGTGGTAGGAACAAAGGGTGAACTGAGGTCACAGGGCACCGCACCTCAATATATACTGGCCCCAATTTCATGTCCATCGCCTGGCGTGTAGAAGCATCGAACAGAGCCCACGCGGAGCCGCACTGTGCTCCTTTGTAACATATATCCTCTAAATGAACTTTTGAATCTGAAGAAAATTCATATTGGGATTTTGTTTTTCCCTTCAGTATACCTGACAAACTGATTAAGAATGTTATGTCTCCTTAAGCAGTGGAAGTTAATGGTGGAGTCAGTCAGCCATATTCCTATGAAAAACACCTTTACAATTTCTTCTCCATCCCCAAGTGTCTTTCCTTTTTTCAAACTCTTTTTCTCTGGTTAATTAAAAAAACTAATTGTCATTCCATTATTTTATTTTCCCTAAAAGAAAAAGGAAAATGTTCAGTCCTGTACTCCTATGCCCCGTTTCCTTTCCTCCATACTGTATGGCCGTCCCTCGCTAGGGACGGGAGACGGAACCTTTTTCACCAGAAAAAAATCTTCTTCCCCTTTAACTTTAGAGGCGTGCAGGACACGCCCTGGGGGCATGCGCTCCCCTGACTCTGTTCACCGGCGCCTTTCCCAGTCCTCTTTTCAGCGTCGATGGGAACAGACCACTTTCAGCAGCACTCCTGGGTTTGGCTTCGGCCTTGTAATTCCACGCGCTCTTCCCCGGATACTATATTCTGTCTTTTGTCTTCTGTTTTGTGGTCTTAATCAGGTACTCGGTCTTCTGGTGCCATGCTCCTCCTCGGCACATGTAGACGTCATCAGGCTTCAGCAGGTGTCCAGCCTGCGAAGGGCTCTTTCGTACGTCTGACCCTCGCGCTCTTTGCCTCCGCTGCCTTGGCCCCAAACACGGCTGGGAGGGTTGTACTGCGTGCAATGCGCTTACACCGCATTATCTGAAGAACAGGTTAGCTCGGTGGAGGGAGCTCTTCGAGAAGTCGCCTGCAGAGTACTTGAAGAACTTGGTCAGACACAAGTCAAGGCCCAAGGTAGGGGCACTTTTTTCCATCGCACCCCGCAAGGGTGACTCCTTCGCAAGGAAACATCCGAGCGAGAGGGACCGTCCAGGTTCCCAGACCAGCACAAGTACCGAGGCTGCTTCAGCTACAGGCCTCCAGGCCGAGGGGTCACTAGCTCCTTCCAGAGACAGTACTGAGGGACCGGAAGGTTCTTCTACTGGGTCTCCACCCGAGGGGCTATGCCCTACTGCCGGACAAATGTCTGAGGGGGCGCCTGTATTCAGCACTACCGGCGACACAACCGAGGGCACTATGCAAACCAGGCCTCGTCCTGAGGTGCAGGGTAGACCTCAAGCTCCCCCACCAAGAGTTTTGGAGGAGGCCGGGCCCACGAGACAAGCACCACGGTAAAGGCACGTGGCATGCAGCCCGACAAAATAGCCGCTGTGCCAGACAAAATGGGCGCTCGTCCGACACTACCTCTGTTTAGGGAGCAGGTAGGTGATCGAGTGTCCAGGTGGGACTGGTCTTCGCAAGGGACATGGCCTACAGCTTATCCTTCAGCATTGTAGGGCAGTTACACCCTGCAACGAGCCAGGCAGAGTATGCACAGGCCCCAGCAGCTGCACGCCACTCCGTCAATACCACCTACAACCTAAACAGCCCGCGAAGACAGGTTTTTTTAAAAGCTCCTCACGCTTATGAGCTCCCCTCTGATAAATGTCATCCTTCGGGTTGTGATCAGGCACATGCAGCCTGCATAGACACATGCTGGCTGCCTCCAGTCCCGCCTACAGCACCTATAGTCATTCCTCCTATGGCTCCAGCACCTCGGGCCCCGATGCAGCCCCAGCTGCCCATGCCGGATCCTTCGATTCCGGCTTCCCTGCCTCCTACAGTTCAGGCGGTTCCACACCAGCCTCTACAGCAGCCTCTGGCTACGGTCTCCATGCCTCAGCCTTGAGCTCCCAGCACTCCTCCACCTGCTCGGGGCCAGCCGGACAAAGTTTGAGAAAGCTGTAAGACTAGTAACACTGACAGCGGCCCAGCTGCAGTCGGCAGTGCTGACATGCATGCATGGGCCGGCGCAATCAAACAATACAAGATGGCGGATGAGCACTTTAAAGCAGCGTCCATCCTCCCCACATCAAATCCATTATACAGACAAAAATATCAGTTTAAATGCAGAAATGAAGCAATGCTATTCAACCTCGGGTTGCGGAAGCCCCAAGTATTCAGCCAAGCCTGTGAGACGTTCATGAATGGGCTTGGCTGAAGATGGCGTGTCGGGGGTCCTCCTCCTCATCCGTGTCTATTGGATTGATTGCGCCGGCCCATGCATGCATGTCAGCACAGCCGACAGCAGCGGGGCCACTGTCAGTGTTACTAGTCTTACAGCTTTCTCAAACTTTTTTCTGCGGAAGCAACAAGTGGATCTTTCCAAGCCGTTGTAGTAATTTCTCTCTGTGGTCAAAAATCCCATTTTATTCCCTGGTGGCTGTCCCCTGTCCATTGATGATGACGAAGTTGTTATGACCATGGATCCTCCCAATACCACCCCTTGGCCCAGGAGGATGACGTATGGCTGGTGGGTTGTAAAATCACAACCTGACAAAGCCCCTAAGCAATGGGGAAGAAATACTTGCTAGTAGGCAAGTGTCAACGTAGGATCAGTCCTGAGCAAGTGAAAAGAAATACTTGTTGGTAGGTGAACAAGAGCGAGTTGGGCTCTGTCAATGGGATTGTGAAACCCAAGACGTGAGGTGAGCGCTTTGTCGCGGAGTGTGTGCATTTGATTGGGAATTCTAAAAGCACCAGTGGTCCCTTATGCATGCCAATACGCCATTTTGGGCAAACCCAGTCCAGTTACCCTTCTTCTATTGGGGGTACCATGGGATGTTACAGGTGTTTTACTCTTGCGTCCCAATCTTGGTAATACCAAATCAGTATATATGTTTCATTGTTACAAATACATTACTGTTGGAGTGAATATTGTGAAAAATGAAATAAGGAATAACGTCCAGTGTGTATTAGTTACTCAGTTATTAAATCAGGCAACCCTTTAATGACTGACATTTTTGTCAAACATAAAGATATGTAGTCATTCGTATGTGAAAAAAAATAATCTTGTTATGCAACACGTCCAAAAACCTAATTGATGCAATTTGTCCCCTCACCTGTTATCATAGGGGTTTTCTGAAAGAGTATAATAGGAGAGTGCCAGACTGTCCATCTTGGAATCCTGGAAGTAAAAGCAACGTGACAGAACTTATGTCAGAAAGTAATTTATATGGTTATTCTACATTTTAATGATGTGCTTTTCTCAGTACAAAAACTGTAATGTTCTTATTATGACAACAGTGTGCGCTGGAAGTGATTATTAGAAATCAACATCATTTTCTTTTAAAGTCAGCTTACAGTAGGATTAAATAATTTCTTTGTTCTTAGTTTTAGCTGCATGCCAAAACTATTTGAGTACAAAGAGGAAGGAGATGGAATGTAAAGAGTGTCAAACACCCTCTGGGCGTTATTTGGTTGTTTACCCACCCATTGAGCACCTGTGGCCATGCTAATATCTTTGACCATTCCCATCCAACATCTGCCCGTCCCTGCCATAAACACACCCCGCTAGTGTGTCTTTGAGCTAGCTTTGTCATGCAGAGGCATCGAACTTTGCTGACAAATAACACTGGCAGGCCCTATCCAGCAGAGTCTTCTGAGAGTTAATGACTTATTTGCCACTCCAAATGTGCTCCTGGTGTAATAGAACTGGCTTTTTTGACGAATCACAGGTATTCGCCCCTTCTCCCCAAGCGGGAGCCCCTCCTTGTGACGCTATGGAGGTGAGCCTGCACTGAAGACCCTCCCTAGGGGTTGAGGCAAGTGGGACCTCACCAGGAGAGACCCCCGCTTTGGGGACAAGGGCTCGGGATACTGTGAGGAACTCCCGTCCATCTACCATAGTCACATACATGGGACTGCCTGTTAGAACTAATAATGTCGCATCTTTACTGTTGGCTGAAGGCAATGCAAAAAGAAATCCATCTGTATAAGAAAAGGAAGATGTCTCGTTAACAAGAGAAGTATATTTAAGTGGGACGAGTTGGGAAGGAGAACAACCTGGTGTGCATGGGAAGCCTCCTGAGATCATTACACCTTGTGAAGGTGCAGCGAAAGCAAGTCGCCCGCTGCATTCAAAAAGGAAGAGCCAGCCAGCACGAGGCGCTGGAGGGCCGGCATGTGCAGATGCGAGAAAGGCATTGTGAGGAAGGAAAGAGGAACAAGCTGTGCAGTCGTGGCATGATCACAAGTAGAGCGTGGTCGGCAGGACGCCCGAAGAACGACGTCTAAATCACCAGTATGGGAAGTGTGGAAAGCTTCCGACCACCAATCCAAGTGCAGAGCAGTAACCCAACGAGGTACTGGGAACAGGAAGCCGCTGAGCGAGGGGAACCAGAAAACACACCCGAGCGAGAGCCGAGCCCCGCCACTGGCCCCAACAGAGAGAGAGGAAACGGAAGAAGTGGGGGGCCACCAGGGCATCGTTATAGACCCAAAGAAACTCGTTCCAGTTTTAAGGACGAGAAAATAAGATTAAGACTGTATAATTGGAGTTGCAAAGAAGTAACGAATAACCTAGCCGGGGAAGAGGGTCATTATACAAGAAGAGAAACTCATCCCAGTCCTAAGGAAGAGAAACAAACGGTAAGACTGTTTTTGAATTGTATGCCAGTAACAAGGACCTGAACAGGCAAGACAGTTATTATATGCATAGAGAAACTCATCCCAGTCCTAAGGACAAGATACCAAGAGAGAGACCAGTTGAGAAGAAAAGTGAGAAGGCTGTAACAGAGGGTATAAGTAACCCAGGTGGGGGAACACGCAGAAATTGGGAAAGAAGTTCCCTGTGTGGAAGGGAAGAAACCCTACGAACCTCAGAATGGAAGCCTGGAGCCAGTCTAACATAAGAATATGTCTTGAGAAACAGGATGTAAATATCTTGAATGAACAGGATAAAAGAAGAGAAATTGCAAGACTGAGGAGTTATGATGAAGAAAGCCTAAAAAGGGGTCAAGATAAGCCCACCTCAGGAAAACCTGAATGTAAAGACAGGAAAGAGTGTACAAGTGATGACAAGAGTGTGAGAAAGTACCAGAAGGGGAGAACCACAGAAAATACGAAACACAAGACTTTGTGAAGACCCGCCACACTTACCAAAATGTGCCTTCAGCCACTTGATTTTTAAGCAATATGTTTGTTCCTACATCCGCTCCTTGCACAGTCCTGTTAAAAACATTAGCAAATACAACAGTTTTGGCTTGTGTATAGGTATTAGCTAGGCATTTGCCAGGAACTGAGATCATATGCCCAGGTACTAGCACAGTTTTCAGCTGCTCCCCTCATACTATCAAGTAGTCCCATTTTATGGCAATGTCTGGTAATGCCTGCACAAAAGCTAAACCAGTTAGCTATGCCAGTGCTTGTTTTGAATAGCTTCTTTTGCTAAGAATAAACAGTATTTTTCCTTAGTGGAAAGCCTTGTGCTCAGATGAAAACCAATAATCTGTTTCTTCTGTGAGCACTAAAACAATTTTTAATTTTGCAAGCTGGCCACTGATTGGTTGGTAGTGCTGTTGAACTTGAACAGCCACAGTAAGGAAGGAGAGATCTTAGCACTCTGGTGGTGCTGACTGGAGTAGCAAAGTATGCTTTTAATCAGGCAGTGCTGGAAATGTGCAAAAGGTTGTGTAAATTAAAGGCAGTCTTTTTGAGACTTGCGTACATTGGCCATGCAAGCTTAATTTGTTCTTTACATGCTTTGACGCCCATATGGCTTGTGTAGGGGAGCAGTGGAGTGGGTAATCCAAAATAAATCAGCGGTGCGACATGTAATGACTGTTAAACATGCATTCTAATGTGCATTACAAAATAACATTTTCCATAGCAATCTATATGCAAGACAAATCGTTGATTGTTTTAAACCACATGCAGAAGTACGACTGTATTCAAATTACACTTTGAAATTTCCAGTTTAAGCTTCGAAGAAAAGGATTGGATTAATGCCATTTGTTACAGTATACTGTTTTGTTGGAATGCGTCTGCAGCATACAATGCTCAGCCTATTACTTGCCTGCCATGACTCCCGTCCCGTCCCATCCCTACCGTAACGTGCAGGCTGATCCTCCACAACCCCACATGAGGTGGAATTCCAGGGTACGTGTATTCCAGTTCCGGCATTTCCATAGCCATTTGTTCTACTCTATATGCTTCATCTCTTGCTTTCCCTGGGAGTTAATCAGTTATCTGCAGATTTCCCTTCTGTCCTCTCTCCATAACTGCTTTATCTATCAACAAGGAAAAAAGAGCTGTGTCTGCGATACAAGAAGCTAAGTACATCACTGATGGGCCTTCATTTGCTTAGCACCGAGACTACCTCTGGATGAAACATACCCAGAACCAGTGCTCTAAGGGGGCTGGAGCTAGCTGGGATGCAGCCCTGGCGGTCTACAAAAACTGTTACCCACAAACAACCTGTGCAATTCCACCAGTGCATGCATATGAAAGCCCACACGTTCCGGAGACAGGTGGCAAGCGAAGGGACTGAGTTATTGATTTATAAGCTCTCAGAAGCAATAGGAGAGATTAACATTTTGCTCTGCTCGAGTGGAACAGCCCAAGCCTCACATCCGTGAGCTGACACTGTTCATAAGAGTGTGTATGTCTTGTGGTTTGTAGGCATTATACTGTTACAGTGAATGTTGTGGCAAATAAAATGAGCAGAGAGTCCAGTGTGCATTACATGCCCAGAGCAGGTTCATGCTTGAATCACTATCACAGGCATATTTCAAATCTACAATTCTGTGGTCGTTCTTATGTTCCAAAAATTGTCTTTGATTTAATGTGAATCGCTAGGAAACCACATTGATTCTCTTTGTCCACTCCCGGTTTTCATAGGTGATTTATTTATAGACTGATGATGATTTACTCACTAATTTAATTGTTTGTTGATAATAAACTTTGTGAGATGGTGATTTATGAGTCAGTGATTCATGTATCAACCCCTGAGAAATTAATAAAAAATATGCAGACTGGGTACAAACAATACTATCTGAGACCATGCCGAGTGACACAAAGTACATGTTTGCAGGGTCTCATTGTGTATTGTTTAGGTTTCACAGTGTCCCCTTTAGGCCATGCCCATCACTGTTTAGGTCACAGCTAGAATTCAGGCCATGATTCCTTGTCAGAGCCCCACCGTTGATTTTGCATCAGTACTCCAGTGGAGAGTGTGGTAGGTCAGAAGAAGGAGATGGAGTCACTGGTATCATCTTAGGTTTTAATTAAATAATAAAGAAATAGGCCTGTCAATCCCTACTTTTATGATGTTTGCCCTACCTAATGCAAATCTAACTAAGGTGCTTGTCAGTGAGAGTGTCCAAAATAATAAACTATTCTCCATCCCAAACTACCCTATTCTGTCCCTACCACTGATTTCTTTTTAAAAAGAGGGGTCCAGGAGAATGACTCCCTTCTCTTGGACATGCTTTTATAGCCTTAGCATGTCTTTCTTGGGATGGCTTTTGGTGATTCTGTGAAAAAGTTCCTTTAATTCTTCAAAGGGGCTTGTGTCCCTCCATGTCTTCCCCTTTCTTACCACTGACACAGTTCCTTATTCAAGTCCAAGCTTTCATGACCACTGATCCTGGTCTTTGCTATCCTCCAAACCAGTAAGTGTCTGTCTGATCCTTGTCAACTTTTGAAATTCCCTGTATTGTGGGTTTAGTTTCACATACAATTCTTTCAGTGTCTGTGGACAATTGCTCCCCGTCCATTTCTCTTTTTCTCTCAGTATTTCATGTATTTTATACTGTTCAATGCTGTCGCCTTGATAGTTTCCTTTCTCTTCCCAGCAATGACTAGTACTGGGAGGAGTTTAGTTACTCCCTTTGTAGCCTTTGTTATCTTTAATCCATTCACTTGTACTTGGACAAGCATGAGTGGTCCTTGGGTAAACTCTGTTACACTTCCATTATTCACTGTTACTGGTACTAGTATTTTTGTATTGTATTTGGAATGTATTAATCGCTTTACACCAAAGCGCTTTAGACAATTCACTTAAAGTACAATAAAATGCAAACAATATCAACAGAAACAGAAAGAAGATTTAAGAATGAAGATGATGATTCTTAAGGGCAGAATTGAATATAGAATAATAGGTTATCGAGCAAAAAGGAAAAGGAAGGGTGTTCGAATGAAGAGGGGATAGCCTAGAAAAAGAACGAAAATGAGACTGAGGCCAAGGAGGACGTGGAACAGATAACAGAAAAAGTGATTGAGAGCGCAAGGAACGTTAGGGAGCATATAAAGAGATGAGAGATATGAAGGTGCAAGACCTTAAAGAGATTTAAAAACCAAACAAAGGAAATTAAATTTTAAACAAGAATGGAAAGATTGGTCCCTTGCTAATCTCTGTTAACTTCACCCCATTAACCAACCTAGCTTTGGGATTCCACGTAGCGATTTACCATCATAGAGGGAAGAACATGGTGAGGAAAGCAGAGAAAAAAAGGAGCAGGGAGCTAACCAGGAGGGTTGGATGATTGGCAGCATGGGGGAAGACAGTGGAGAGCCAGATCACTGAGTATCTGGTAGGGTGGGGACTGCAGGGTGTGTGAACATAGCTGTTAAGGAGGAGCCATTCCTTGAAGAGGAAGGTCAGGAGCTCTTTCCTGAGCTATGGAAGTGATTGGGGCAAGTTTAATGTTGACAGGGAGGAGGTTCCAGAGTCTTGGAGCGTAGACAGAGAAGGCCTGTCTTCTGGTTATTTTCTTCCTGCGCTGTCGTAATTCAAATCTGCACATTTCCATACTTCTGGTTGATCGAAGGCCTCCGGAGATGCTGAGTGGGGTAGGTTGGGGACTTCAGGATGACAGCCCTGTAGATGATGCTACAGGATTTGAAGATGATACAGGCTTGCAGGGGGAGCCAGTGCAGTCTGATGAGGTTTAGGGAGATTTGGCCAAATTTAATGAGCCTTGCTGCAGAATGCAGGTCATATTTCAGGGGTGCCAGGGTAGTTGCTGGAAGGCCTTCCAAAAGGGGATTTCCACCATCCAGGTGGGTGAGGACCAAGGCTTGGACAGCGGATCTGAAGTTGTTTTCTGGGATGAAGGGCTTGATTTTACGCAGGAGAGGAAGTTGTTACAAGGCTGTTTGTGTCTTCTTTGCTGTGTGCTGTTTGAACGTGAGGGGTCTGTCAATGTTGAACCCAAGGGACTTGGCACAGTGGGCCAGCTGGGGTGTGAATCCCTCGAGGTTCATTGCAGAGAGCCAGGTCTGGATGTCAGGGTGTTCGGTGTTGTTGGTCAGCAGTAGGAATTCAGTCTTGGAGGGGTTGAGCTTCATGTAAGCATTGGACATCCAGGACTGGATTCATGTGTTCGGTGTTGTTGGTCAGCAGTAGGAATTCAGTCTTGGAGGGGTTGAGCTTCATGTAAGCATTGGACATCCAGGACTGGATTCATGTGAGGCAGGCCTTGAGCCTGTGGATGTCTTTATCTTGAGGTAGATGGGCGTGTCATCCGCGCATTGGTGAATGCGAATGTGGATGTTGTGTGGAGAGAGGAGAGAGAGTTCAGAGTGGTTCCATTTAAAGATTGAAGATCACGGGGGACAAGATGGATCCTTGCGGGACTCCACAGATGATGGGTAGAGTTGGTGATCTGGAAGAATCCATTTGTACGAACTGTGGTTTGCAAAGTAGGATTTGAACCAGCTGAGGACGATCTCGCTAATACCCATGCAGCGATGTATATTGTCGGTGAGTGCCTGGTGGTCTACTGTGTCAAATGCTGCTGAGAGGTCAAGGAGTGTTAGGAGGCAGTGATGGCCGTCACCAAGGATTTTAAGGACATTATCGATCACCTTGGTGTTAGCCGTTTCTGTGCTGCATCTTGGTCTGAAGCAAGATTGGTAGGACTAAAGGAGGTAAATGGCTTTCATGTGTTGCAGAAGTTGTGGTGTTACTGCTTTCGCGCCTTGAAACACTTGTGTATAGGCGCGTTATAAATGCCATATCATATCATATCTATCACTGATCTTACCTAGAAAGGGTAGATGGGGGTAATGGGTTGGTAGTTGTTGAGATCATCAGAGTACAGTGTTGGTTTCTTAAGAAGCGGGAGGATTTTCCCGGTCTTGAGGGTCGAGAGGTAAGGGAGGAGTGCTTCAGTTAGAAGGGTCTTGAGTAAGGAGGTGGGAGGATTTCATCCGCATACGATGTGGCTTTGAGGGATGCTACGGTGGCAGTGAAGTCTTCCATAGTGAGTGACTTGAAAGTTCTCCAGGTAGTTGGGGTTTTGCGAGACTGGATGTGTAGTGTGCTGTTATTTGTGGTGTTGGTTTCTATCTGTTGGCAGATCATGTTGATCTTGTTGATGAAGAAAGAGTTCATGGCGGTGGATTTTTCGATGGAGTGTGCTACGGGTGGGCCGGCAGAAGGTTGATTCAGTGCTTGATGGCTGTGAAGAGGGCTCTGCTTTCATTGTTGGCCTTGGTGTTTTGGTAGTAGTTGGTCTTGGCACTGTTGATCAGTTGCCTGCGTGTAGCACAGAGTTCCTTGAGCAGGGCGAGGTCGGATGTACTGAAGGATTTTCGCCAATTCTTTTCTTGTTTTCTGATGGTTTGTTTGTTGTGGTTGAGATCTTCAGCGTACCAGAGTGCTGAATGTTTATTTTTGAGGGTACGCCGTTTCACTGGTGCATGGTGGTTGATGTTGTTTGTGAGGGTGGTGTTGGTTTGTTGGAGAAGCGTGTTGCAGTCCTAGTTTGTCAGAGGTACATCAGCCCATGTGAGGTGGAGTTTGGTCAGGTCTTTTGTGAGAGTCTTCACTGGAAAGTTCTCGAAGGATCTGAAGGCTTGCCTGCGTTGTTTCCACTGGGTTTGCTTGAGAGTTGTGGTGTTACTAATCTCAAAGGGGATTGCCAGATGGTCCGACCAGTCGAGCGGAATAGGAGAGCTTGGATGAAGGGCGGACAGTGTGGTGATGATGAGGTCGAGGATATTACCTTTCCTGTGAGTAGGTTCTTTTGTGTGCTGTGTGACGTTCAGTGTGTCAAGTAGGCAGTGGAGACCTTTATTCATTGATTTGGTTGCTGGGTTGCCAGGGATGTTGAAGTTGCAAAGGAAGATGTTGTTGGCATGCGTGACAGACATGGTGGTAACAAAGTATATGAATTCTTTGATGAATGAGGTGTTGGGCTTGGGTGGTCTGTAGATGAGATGAAAATTGTATCTATTGGGGAGAGCGGGAAGTGGCAGGATGGGTTTTTCGAAAGAGCAGCCAATTATATCACCGTCTAGTTGAGTGCATGGCCATGGTGGCTTGCGAACGATGGCAAGGCCTCCGCTGATCTTGTTTGGCCGGTCTCATCATAGAATTCTGTAGATGTTGGGGGAGAGGACATCTAGCCAGTAAGATAGCTCAGCAGGTTAAGCGCTTGTTGCTGTCATCTGTGTACGATCTGCAGCTTGCAGGTTCAAATCCCTGCAAGGTTGACTCTGTCGTTCATTGTTCCGAGGTCGACAAAGTGAGTACAAATTTTGTTTGGGTAATAATAATATATGTAAATATGTGCAATAATATGTATGTAAATAATAGCACATATTTACATACATATTAAAGCGCTTTGGATAAACATTATATAAAAAACAAATTCTGACCATCCATTCGATATCCCTTACCTGCAAGATCTGCAAAAGAAACTAAAAACTGCCATAGCTCAAGCAAGGGTCCTCCAGGCGAAATACGGTACATTTTTAGTAATGACTACGATAATTTTCTACAAACAGAAAGTGGTCCCCATCCTTACCTATGGCGCAGAAACTAGCTAGAGCATGGCGCCCTGAAATCCTTTGGCTAACAATTGAGGGACTCTTTTGGAGAAAGGTTTTAAATTTACCCCATAGTCTATCCAGGTTTGCCATCAGACATGAGTTAGGAATTGTATCTTTAAACTCTTCCTAAATGCTGAGCATATCTTCCACATATATAAAGTATCTCCTGCCAGCAAAAGAAAACTCACTGATGAATGCTATCTCAGCTTATGTATTTACTACGAATCATAATAAAATGCAAACTTGGAGAAAGAAAGAAAGGACAAGCATCCATGGAACAGATTGGAGTGGCTGAGTCCCTATTAATTACAAACCCGAATAGAGCCAAGACCAATCTCTGGATACATGATTGGATTGCAACAAGAACAAACTGCACTAAACTGCATTTATCTAAGCTGCATGCTTTTCTCCCAAAAAATGTAAACATGGTTGAACCCTATCTAATGAAATTCCTGGTGCCATCATTAAGGAATCAATTTATGAGATTCAGGTTTAACCTTTGGCAGTTGAATGGCGTATTAGTTAGACACAACAAAATTACCAAAGAGGAAAAGGTCTATAGATTTTGCCTGAAAGTAAATCAACCCGAAATATTACACACCTCATGACAGAATGCCTTCAACTGCTGGATGCGGGGAAAAAATATTTTTACCATCTGTTTTCCGACTATCGTATCACAACATCCAAACCTTTCTGGGATGCATTAACTGTCAAGAGTATCGACCAACATAGCGACTGTGAATTTCCTGCAATTACTTAACCTCATGCGCTCCACATTGTGATCGTAGAAGAAGACAGCCATCTTCATATAGATGGAAGCCGTGTTAGTCAGTTAGGTGTGAACTTTTACTGAAATCCCACTATTCACTTATCACGTAAATATGACAATCTTTCCCAAATGATACTATTGGAATGTGCATTTACGGTAATTGTGTGTCTGGTGCGTTTAGATCTTATTTAATGGCATATCTTATTTCCTAAAGATTATGTGTTTGATGCAACATTTCAAGGTTTTACCTCTTTTCTACTGTATACATTATCAATTCATGTTCTCTTGGCTCCTTCCTAACTTTCTTCTTTAAGGAGTGTTTCTAAATGTCTTTAAAGAGCTTTTTCTTCTGATAGAACAATTTTAAAATGTGTGTAAGTTGACAAATTTATTTCTAAAATGTAAAATTTAAAAGGTTGACTTCGATTAACTAAATCAAATAAAAATAAAAAAAAGTTTATCTAGGATGTGGGTGGAGGTGGATATCATCCATGTCTCAGTAATGAAGATAGCATCCAAGTCATGTGTGGAGATGAGGTCGGCAATGTCAGCTGCATGAATGTTTGCTGAGAGGATATTGGTGAGCCTCAGTTTTCCTGTCATGGTGGATGATGGAGAGGTTGGTGCGATGCAGTGTCCATGTTGCTGCTGGTGGGCGGCATGGTTACCGATGAGTTGTGATGGCAGGAATGGGCTGTTGGGAGAGAGGAGTGGAAGACATATTCAATGGAGCTTACTTGATGTTAAGAAGCTAAGGGGTTCTGGGTCCTCCTGTCTGAACAGGTCCAAACAGGAATTGCCCTTTTCTTTGCCCTTCACTTCAGATGCCCTTGATCTTATGAGTTATGAGCAGAAAGGAAGAGGCAGGGCTAAGAAGGTGGGCTGGGCTTAGGCCATGTGACCTAGATCCACTAGCACCTGTTCATCAACTGCTATAATTAGGTGTTGGATCCACCCCAGCGTAGGCCCACAGGCCCCTGTGTCTTTCCATGGTGCATTCATCATGTTTTACCCTATCTTCTTCGTCTGTGTGGATGGCGCCAACCACTGATTATGCTTCGTGGTTCTCCCATTCTTCACAGTATGAGTGATTGATGAAAGTTGATTACTGATAACATTACAATAGCAAATAGTGACTAGTTTGGAGGGAAGGTTGTTATTCTTTGATGTTATAGTTACCTCCCCAGGAGAGGTTATAGGGAGTTCCTGGATGGAACGAGAGTCCCTGTGCCCAAGAAGGGAATCTCTCCCTGTGAGGTCCCATTGACCGCCACCCCTGGGGAGATTGTTGCACAGTGGGCTCACCTCCATAGCCTCACTGGGAAGGGCTCCCCTCTGTGGAGAAGTGACGAGATCCCGTGAATCATCAGAAGAGCCCAGGATCATCTTCAGCCAGCAGCATTTTCTACCTATAGCAGTGACAGTAGCCTCAACCACTTCATTCTGTACAGTCAAAGGTGCTGAGTAAAGTGCGTGAAAGGGGGAAACTGCCTCCTTAGTTCTTAAGCGTAGGAGGAGCCTCACTTTTTCTCTGTATGCATGTTTACACTTTTCACCTTCCAGCCTAAATCCCAAATGAGACGGTTAACAACGTCAACGCTGCTGGAGATAAAAACTATTGGCTTTTAAGCCATGTACATTAACTGCACTGTTGGTAATGCAGTTACTATGGGCAGTATCCGGTCTACACCAACAATGTTGAATTCTTATTCATTTATTTATTTTTATTTATCGTGCCATAGCCAACATTTGACTTTAAACACATTTCACGAACAAACATAAAATGAAATAAAATTACAGCCTTGAAAGGATTAAAGACATTCAAATTCCTAAAATATTAACTTTTTTTTAAACTGTAATTTCAACACAGACTCTAAAATATAAAAGAACAGTACCTAGGGGAAAAAAAGAGAAAAATAGAAGAACGAGAAGAAGCGAACAGGAAAACACATTTTTTTTCCCTGCAATAAAACTCTTTGGTCTCATAGAAACTAAATTTAAATACATTTCTCATTTGAACACAATGTTGAATTCTTTGAGAAAGTTGAGTGAAAATACCAATGCAGGAAGCTGCAATGTAGCACAGCTGGTTGAGTGGCTGGTGCTGAGATATTTATGATCTGTTCAGAGCTGTCTATAAATCATGTTTTTTCGAATTATTTCTGTAAATTGAACTATAAAACGGCCAGTTTCGATGCGAGGAGGGCTTGAGCTGCGTTACTTGCTCATATTCAGGGCATGGACATTTCTGCCCGTAATGAAAATCAAATGTTGACGCATACGTGCGCAGTGACCGAACGCCCCATCGAAGAAAAAAGAAAAAAAGTGCACAGCCATTTTTCCGCCGCATATTGGAAGATTGTAAAGGTGAATATCGTGTGTCATTATGTCATTTGTTGATGTGACTGGTGAGCATAGTATAATGGCTGTCTAGCCACGATGGAGAAGAATAGCTTAAGCTATCGCGTTCTTAACCCGTCCTTGCCTGACCCGACTCGTTCTCGCACGGCCCTGCTCTGCTTCACCTGAGTGCATTCCTCATCCCGCGACTGCTTTCCGCATGACTTTGGTGCCTCCACACGCTCATTATACAATAGATTTTCACCATAGAACACAAAACTATTGACTTTCAGTGATCGTTGTCTTCAAATACAGCATGTGCATGCACATTGAAGAAAAAAACGAATATAATTAATTCAACTTTGTGCATCCAGTGAAAATCTTGTTTTGAGATGAATTGGTCTCTAGCCATGTTAAACCTGCACGTAGTCTGGCCGTCCGGTTTCCAATGGCCAATAACTATATTTTTTCATAGTTTCCCCTAAATAGATTCTAAGCGTTAAACCTTCAGAATAGCAGCCGCAGCAGCAGCTCATTGATTTAGATGGGTTGTTCTTAGCTATGTGTGTGTATTTCCTGAAGTTTCCACTAGGTGGCAATAGTGATACATGAAATTCATCGTCTCGGCGGAGAAACCGCTTAAATAAATAATGGGAGGGGTAATTGGCTACCATTGAGAATAGTTTATTCTCGGTACTGCCATCATATATCGTTGGCTTAGAGGGTGATATTATATAGTCTAGTGCAAACCGAACACCTCCATTCTTCATCTCCGTTACCTCATCAAGGGTTTTGATCGCTAATCTGCTGTTTAATTTAGTCTTAGATTAAAGTGTCTGCCTGCAGCAGATACATTCCATTTTAATTATGGTCAGTGTTTTCATTTTTCAAGCTTTGCAAAATGGCAGTCGGATGTGAGTTTGTAACGTCCATCCCTTCAAATTAGATTAACAACGGTGTGTTCATTTTGGTCCTAAGAGTATCACACATTTTTCAACACGGCAGGCCATATGTTGATACCGATATGATTTGGGTGGAACAGATTTTCCTTAATGACCCACTTCCCGGTTACCCTATTTTTAGGTCTAAGAATAAGGAGTTCTTTGCTGTGGCTGAACTTGCTGTAAAGCGCTCTATAAATAAATAAATCAATAAATCAATCAATATATGGGTTTACGATCTTCAAATGCAAAAACTTGTTGCTTAACATTCAAAGAGGATGTCTTAAATGGAATGTCTTCAAAGAAGATCTAGTCCGCCAGGGTATTGTTTAATCAGTCAATTTGAAGTTCCCCAGGGCAATATTGAATATCGAATTGCAAGGTGTGATGAGGGACCAACAAACACACACACACACACAATCTCTCTCTCTCTCTCTCTCTCTCTCTCTCTCTCTCTCTCTCTCTCTCTCTCTGTCTCTCTCTCTCTCTTTCTTTCTCTCCCTCTCTCTCCGTCGGGTGGTTTATTTACTCTATGTATAACAAAAGGAATAACATATGCATTTACCATGACATTTATAACTTCCAAAACAACTTTATTTAATTATCTTTTCTTTTTAACGGTCTCCTAAAAAGTGCCAAACGCAGGAAACCAAGCAAGACATTTATTGTGAATGCTGACACTGAATGCTATTCACCAGTGCTCAGTAATCTGGTGTGTAGCTTGCACAGGAACAGAGCACTTGGATGCTGTCAGACGGGATCAACGTTTTGATTTCAGGAAGTTAATGTCTGAAAAAGGCAGATTCACAGAGCTAGGCAATCAGATTGTCTGATAGTGCAGATACCCTGCATGTCATAGTGTTTTGACCTAGCTGCACACCTGACATGGTAAACATACATCTAGGACAGTTTTTAAAATCTCTTGCAACACACTCAGCCACAAGAGTTACTGTGCCTTTCACAATTGTGCAATCTGTAAATGTACATTTGTTTTTTATCAAATAATTAGCAACTTTGAAGGAATTCCTCTTTGACATCATTTGCATTGCAACATTTAGTGTACCTGTGTTTTAGGAATGCAAAATGGTTCCTTTCGGAAAGTTTCATAATGTATGTGTATTATTGCATAATGCCTCAACGTATTTTTTTGTGTCACTGTATCTTGAGCACTGTAGATTCAAGATGCACATTTTCTTTTTACACTGGAAGAAAATAAAATCATTTTGCCACTCTAGATGGGAATGTTACATCATTTTCTTTTTGTTGGATGGTGCATCTGCATCCAGGATTTCATCAATGGAAATGTATTTGTTTATGTTAGGCAAGATTATATGCAGTACCCTTTGGGAGATTACAGCAACCTTGACCTCCTGGCAATTGGAACCCAACCTTTGGTATAAGTCTGTACTACACAGATTGGTAGGGTGACTGAGCAGCCATGCTTAACTCAAGAGGGGTCAATGTGAGCAGTGGAGTGGTTACACAGTGATTCACAGTGACAAGTATTCAAATACACTCTTACACTCAAGGTTTCTTGATTAAACAATTATTAATTTAACTGTCAGTTGTATAAGCCTTCAGAAGGGAGCAAAACATGTACCACTATAAAATACACTTAAAAAACACTCTGTTTCTCTTTCTCTAAATCAGATGATACCCATTGGGGATGGCACACAGACACTTCCTACACCCTTTGGTGACTTAAATAGCTAGGACACTGTGGACATTGATTTATCACTGGTACATTTAGAGTAATATAGAGTTTGGTGCAAAGGTTAGATTGGGGAATAACACAAAGGTTAACAAATACTTCATAAACCTGGTAAGTACCCTTTGAATCTTCCAATGCAAAGTAAATTAACCCTCTGCTGGGGGAAAGGTAAAGACACAAAGTCAGAGGTAAGTAGAGTCTTTCAGGGAGCCATGACAGCCATTGTTAGTTGAGCAAAGTCTAGGGGAGCTGAAGATCTTCTTTGCAGGTAAGTAAAAGTTTTGCACAATATTTTTAAAAATGTTTGTAGAAATAAGATCACTTGAAGGGCCACAAACTGGGAGGCTTGTAAGGGGCAAAGCTATAAGCAACTCTGCAAGTTTAACCAAGACAAGTCTCAACTGCGAACAACTAAGGCTACACCACAAGAGGTAAGTCCTCTTAACTTTACAGTACCTTTGGTTAGAAGAAATGGCTCCAGCTGGCTTCTGTTCCTGTACAGCTCTGCAGATCCTTTTGTTCCTTGGCCTCAGTCGTGGGGACAAGAGGGAGGACTTCTGGGGACTCCTGCACTGCAATGGGAAGGTCGGCAGCAGCAATGGGCAAACTTCAATTCAGTGGCACTTCACGGTTTCAGCTCCTCGCGTCTATAGCAAATAGCACCACAGCGGTCTCATGGATACCACTCTGGACTTTCCTTGCATCTGGGGTCCAGCACTCTGTTAATGTGGCTCAAAATTGGTCAGTCCTGCTTCTAGGGAGTCCGGGAGAGCTTCCTTCAGCACAGGTCCGTCTTAAAAGCGATGCACTCGGTTTGGTGTTCCTCTCCCTAGCACTTAAGTTCCAGCAGCAGTCTAAGTATAGCCAGCTCCAGCAGCAGTGGATGTACAGCCAGCTCTGAGAGGATGTCCAAACGAGTACACTTTGGAGTTGATTGGTCCCACCAACTTAAGGGGAGAAGTCGTCCTTGCAGGGCTTCTCTAGTCGAAATGAATTCAGTGTTTCAGCACAGCAGATGGGCTTCACCGGGCAATCCAACGGTCCAGGAGTTGCAGCAGGCGTCTCTTCCAAGTTCTTCTTCGGATTCCTTCGTCCAGTGGTCGACTCTGCCTTCCAAGCCAAAAAGCCTTGCATTTTTCTCCCATTCATTCCAGCCTAGCTGGCAATCACACCGCAGGGTGGTTATCCTCCAAGGACAGCCAGCCAGCCAATCACCTATGGGTGCTTTCCTGTAACCCTGGGGATTAATCACAGTGAGTTTCGGGCACCTCCCTCACGTCCTGCCCCTGCCAGACACGCTGTAGCCAGAGGCGGGCTTCACTCGTGAATCCCGCCAAAGACAAAACAAACAGAGACCAAACCTGGTTTGATGCGCAGAGTAAATCTCAAGAAGGACCTTTCCAACAACAAATGGCAAAAAAGAAGACCGGACCATTTTGACAAAATGTGCACTCATGGGTGTCCTACTGCAGCTGCAATTGCAGCCCGCAGTAAAAAGACACAATGGTAGTAAAACGTAAACCACTGCCACCAGCCATTAATTGTAGAAAGGGTAACATAAAAATGTTACATGAGAAACTAGACAAAGGGGATACTAAGTAACCCCTCCAGCACCCTATGGTAAGCTGGAGGGGCAATTTCAGCTGGCTGCTCTTGGAAACAGTAGTTTCACCAAGAGAAGGAAATCTAAGAGACGTCCCGGTTCCACTGCACTCAAGGTCCTGTGTGTCACAATGTAAAGATGATGCCTATGAAGTTTTTCAGACTCTAAAGTCAAAAAGAAACGCAGAGTCCAAATCACAGAAACATACATGAGAGAGTGGGAAAAAAGGTCTTGCTCTCTCCAGGTTAGAAATGAAAAGTCCAGCAAAAAAAGCTGGGGGTCTCTAATGTAGAGAGGAATTAGCATATTTCTGAGAATTCTCCCTAACTGTTTTTTTTTGGGGCTGAATGTGCAAAAACAATCTGAGGTATATTTCAACCTTGTGTTCTATGGTTTAAAAAAAAAAAATCAGCATATATTGTGCGCTTCCTTGTTGAAAAATAACATCCACTACCAGTTCAGCATTTCCCTAATTCCTGCAAATTGCTCACCTGCCAGGTTACAGAATCCAGACAAGGAAAAGTAAGCCAAAGCCTACTTTGCTGACTAACCATAAAAGTTTGTATGTCAAAATAATTGACAAGATTGAAATAATTAACATGTGGAAACAATGTTAACGAGGTACATGGACAAAGAGTGAAAATCACAGGGCTAATATCCATTCAGTTTTATTGCAATGACTTGAAAAGTGCATGAATCATATCACGAACCAGACAAAATATGAATCATTCTATTAATTTGAGCAAAAGAGTACGGTTGTAGCAAGGGGCGACTTATTCCTAACGGGTGGCGGCCTGCCGCCCATCTGCCCTTTTGAAGGAGGCACTTTCACAGAGTATCTGCTGCATGACCAATGGGCCATGACTGGCTTGCACATACAGCTTTCTCAGGCACATTAGGGGCTCCAGCATCACAAACATGTTTTAAAATGGCAATTATGACATTGTTTGCAATGGTATCAACATGTGTTTTACAGCGGCAGTGGCGGAATATCCCACGTACTGTTGGTGGCCAGGCATGTATTGGAATTGTTCATGTGTTGGAGAATTGCTTGTAAATTGTATGCTGTTTTGCCCAATATTTAGCCAAAACAGTGCTCATAAATTGAATTTGAACATGTGCTTACAGGTTCCCCACAGATCTCTGTAGATCTCCCAGTTTGTGTCCATGGCCAAAGGGGATCAAGCCCTAAATTGTTCTCCCATCCCATGGTTCTCCCCCTGCATTCACCACCCTGTGTTGTGCAGTGCTCTGTTACGTAGCACTAGATTTAAGCTATATTAATGCTATTGACATTACAATATATACATACAAACCACTTCTTACCTAATTACTTCATTTGTTTCGTAAAACATAGACTGAAACAGAACTCTCAAAGCATGTTTTTCAAGTCCTGCATTGCTAGCACATGTCATTTTACATTGCTGTTTAGTTTTATAAATGTATGTGGGTAAGCACCAGAATGGATTGCAGCTAGTAGTTTTCCACATTTGCTTAAATGTAAAATTGCTGTTAGTGCTTCAATTTCTGTTTCGGGTTACGCATAGGGGTGGGCTTCTCCATGTCACGGCAAATTCCATCTCAACCTTTAATACATTTGGGGTACTACTGCCTTAAAACAAAGAACTCAATATCTCCAAATAAATAAAATTAATTCACAGTTTCATCATAAACAGCAAAACGTACCGCTGAATGTGCCTTTTTCTTGGAAGCTGGGACTTGCACCAATTGTTTTATTTCTGCACGCACATGTGTACACGCACACACACTCGATTTGAGCTGTAGCTCAATTTTCCCCATTCTAATTGAAAGCCTACAATTACCAGCATGCACCGTATTGTCAAACAAAATAAATCTAAAGAAACACGGTGAGACTGAAGCGATCACCAGTCCCCAGCTTTGTTTCACATGGCCGAGATGTATTCACCCCTTCCCTTTCTAATTGGCTATCATGTGCACCTCTAGGCAACACTGGCCACAAAACACATTTCCCATCTTCTCCCCTCACCATGCACACAGCTTTTGATGGTTTGCTTTGAAGGGACAGGAGATGGAGGGACTTCAGACACCAAAATACACACACAGTGCTCCTTTTGGTGTCTGATGCACAGAGCTACTGGGAAGCCTCAGGAGAGCTACCAGTGGCTCACAAGCTACTGTTGGAGACCCTGGGTCTAGGGGAATCACACTATAAAAAAATAAAGCACATACGTGTATCAAAATGCATGGTTGGATAACAATACTGATCTTCCCCAGGTTCCCTGCTCCGGGTATATAATGCCCAGCGTCCTGGTTTGGTTTTGCTCACCATCGGTTTTCCTCCGATTCTTTGCTATATAGCCCTCATCAAGCACTTTGGGCTTTCCCTCATTCCGAGTACCCCCTTTCTTTGAAATCTAGCTCTCAGCAAGCTCCTTGTCTTAGGCTCCTCATGTCCACTCTGTTGGACATAAGAAGCCTGTTCAGTAGGATCTGGTCATTAGTCCGGTCTGTGACCTAGCTGCCCAGCAGTTAGCTCTTTAGATTTATTTGATTGAGCTGATTACTCAGTAACATTCCTGTTACTTATTCCCAGGGATCCCCTGTATGTGACAGGTTGTTGGCAATAGTTCATTGTCAGTTGTTTCTATTGTTATAATTAATGTCCCCCTATGTTGCTGTTTGTTCCCTACCTGCTGACAATGATCACTAATTGGGAGCTGTGCCTGGTCGCAGAGTGTGCTCTGGCATCTTGAAGTCAGGCGGAAGTAGCATTCTTAACTTGAGGCTCAAAAGTGCTGGCTTGGAGCAGACTGTTGTCTCTGTGGCAGTTTGCCATCAATCACCAAGTGGAGAGAAACTGTTTCACCAGCTGTGGTCTGCATGGGGAGAGCTAGTTTCCTCCTACCGCCGGGGAATGTATGGGTCAGAACACTGTGTACGCAGTGGGTAATCACTGAGGCATTGATTCATATCTGCTTTTGTCAACACTGTACAGGGGGAAATAGGAGGGTTGCAAGGGCTCTGTGGAATCATCCATATACCACGTCTGCAGAGTTCTTCACATAGCGGATGGGCCTCCCCAGTCCTCAGGGCCTCTATGCGTTTTCAAGGAGGGATCTTTAATGTGACCGTGTAAAAGTTAAGCACAGAAAATTCATCCCTCTAATTCTCATGTTGGCTGCTTCAAAAAACACAATAATTAAGTGGATTGTTCCTGATTCAAAATAGTTTTTTCATTGTCTGAGGCTAGGTACAGCTTCTTTTCAGATATTTATTTTGTATATGCAGCAAGATGCTCTTTTGTCTATATACAAGATCAATCTTTGCTGCTCTACAGCTCCAGATTAGGTGGAAATTAGGCAAAGAAACCCAGGCATGATTGTATTCTATGGGTTCTCCAGGTTTAGAGGGCACTTGAGTGTGACATCATGTATATGTAAAGAAATAGAGTTTTAATCGTGTGATGTCCAAGACCTAGGCATCAAGATTATGTCTTCTTTATCCATGGCAGATCAGGTGTCAGCCACTTGTTGAAAGGGTCATTACAAGCTGCGAACACTACACAAGGTTTTGCCTTTTATTCCTATAAAATTTCATGCCCCTGTAGTTGTCATGATGCCTACCCCCCCTCATCATAGAAATCAGTCCTGGCGCCATAGGCGCCAGGCTCATAGACTTTACTTACCTGATGCAGACCATGCTGCAAAAGAGTCCAAGCCTACATGAGGCCTGGATGGGACTATTTTTTACTCTGGCGTGGCTCTAGGGAACGTCTTACCTGGAACTACTTTGGAGGCTATTTAAACCACACCCGAACAGCAGCACATGCTTTGCGTTATTCTGCATCCAGCAGCGTGACGCTCACCGTGCCTGCAGCCAGCATCCAGTCTTCTGCCACGCCCGCCTCGAATCCGGAGCTCCTAGAATAAAGAAGAAGAAAAGGACAAGGTTAGAAAATGAACTTATTTCAAATTCCTCACCTAATTCCGGAACCATTTCATCTCCGGACCTGGAAATTACATCAGTCCTGCACGCGTCGCTTCGCCAGCTCCAGCACGGCGCCATACTCACCAGTTCTCGCAGCATCTTTCGATCCGGCACTGTCTCCATCATTTCCTTGCCGTAATCCGGCACCTAGGGGACACAAAAAAACAAGGTGAGCCAAGGGAATCAACAAATACAACCTCTTACCACCATAGACTTACCTGATTTACCACCAGCGTATTATTCCATAACTCTCCACATTTTCATATGCCGCATCTGTAAAGAGGGAGAAAAACAACACGTTAACGCATGCAATATTTACCGGACAGCGTTGGGTAACACAGACTCTTACCTGAACGCCAGCAGCAGCTACGAGACCTTCTTCTCACGAACTCAGTTGCAACTTAAGGAAGGAAGGGGACAAGAGTGAACATCGGGCACATTGAACTCTTTGAACTTGATACTTACCAATCCTGCCAGGGACTTCAGACTCAATACTTACCGGAACTCTCCCAACGCCTTCAAACCAGTGAAGTAACTGGTATCTAGGCGCCCCTGCAAGACACGCAGGATGGAGAGTTCATCTTTTACGAACATAAGGTGAGGTTACTAAGGGGATATCGGAGGTGATTAGTGGGGGAGAGCGAGAACAGTTGGGAGGCCATCACTAAAACCCACAGGTGGTTAATCCCTGTCTCCACTTGCAGGAAAATACTTCTTCGGGTCCAGCAGACAAGACTAGGCGGGCAAGTCCAGACAGTCATCTCTGCACTACGCATCACGTTGAAGGAGGCGGCAGCTGTCCGGGTCCGATCGACACCCCTGTGGGGTCCAGGTGAGCGTAACAGTAGTTTCCTCTCTGGTAATCAGTAGAATTGATTATTTTAATGCGCTTTATTTGGCTGCACCGCACTATTTGCTCCACCTGCTGCAAAACATGGCTGCTGGAACGGTTCTTTGCCCCCCGCATGGTGCCCATATGACTCCCATTCTTCGGCAGCTCCACTGGCTCCCAGTTGAGCAACGTGTGAGGTTTAAGTCTCTGTGCTTGGTACACAGAGGGCCTCATTATAACATTGTCGGTCCGGTAACAACGGACCGACAATGTACAATTTTGCAGCCAGGATGGCCGCCAGGTCTGACCTGGCGGGCAGAATGCCACCCGCCAGCAGACTTTGACAGATGCACCGGCACTGTTCCACACAGTGCCGGTGCATCCATCCATCCTCCTCCCCCCATTTAGTCCTATGGGATTCGAATGGGAGTGGAGAGTTACTTTTTACCAGCGCCTGGCTTCAGGGACCGCCGGGGCTGTAATGCCCCGGTAATTCCCCATTGCCAGACACCAAAAAAAGCACAACTCTGGTGGCAGCCTGCCATTTTTACCAGCACGGCTACCGCTGGAGTTATAATGAGGCACAGAGCCTTTTACAAAAAAGGAGCAGAATATCTTCAGGTGAAGTTTTACCCTTATGTTCACCCGAGAGCACTGCGCTCCCAGTCTTCTTGGACTATCTCAGTTCCTAGGTGTAGGCTCTCTCGGGTTGGAGGCCGTGCTTTCTCAGTGGCTGCGGCACGTGCTTGGAATTCTTTTCCTCTTCACCTGCATGCTATTGAGGCCTATTTCTCTTTCCGGCGGGCCTTGAAAACCTTTCTTTTTTAGTTTCTTGTGGGTACTCAGCCAGTGCGTACATTGCTTAGGGTATAGCGCCATGATGCCTTTGGGCGACCAATGCACTTTACAAGTGTCAATAACATAACATGTGTATATTATGATCTGATAAAACAAATTTGGGGTTCCTGTAACATTTATAAACAACTCTGCCTTTGACTTTGTAGTTATCAGGCCTTTGAGGGGCTTGGCTTGGATGACCTGATAAACCTGCCTCCAAAGACAGATCACTAACAGTCATCAAAAGTAATCCAAAAAGCAGCGTACACCAAGCAAGAAGTAACACTTTTTATTACAGCTGGGCAAACACAAATCAAGCAGCACAGTGGAACAGAACTGATTGATAGGAGCTGACGAAACCCTCCACTGCGGTCAAAGCATTTATGGTATTACATGCTATTTGCATAGTGAGAAACAGTTGCAAGCATTGTTGCAAATGTTAGACATTCTACCAAGCTGATTGGTGATACTACGTCAGTCCCCTATAGCTAGACATATGCTAATGGGAAATTATTGTAGCAAACAATCCTACCCACTCTATTTATTCCCATCCCTGTGACGTCAAATACCTCCCTGTTCCACTCCAAGAATGACTTTTTATTAGCAATACGTAATCGTGCTGAACACCAGAACTTTATTGACCTGTCGTTGGCCAGCACACATGAAAAACACGAAACACACTGAGCTTGTAGGAAGGGAAGCATTTACACGGCATCTGACCAAATGGGTGCCTCACGGACTTCAGCAAGGACACATAAGAATATTGCATCTCGGGGACCACAAAACTCTTCTGTTGATTGGCCTTCTCCCATCTCGTCCCCTCGCTCCACATCCCTCTTCTCAGGCCCACCTGCCAAATGGCAATTTGAAACTGCTGGCTCCCCTGTACATTTTCCTCTCCTAGCATGCATTTGTGTATTTAACTTTTTCCTTTCCCAATCAGTGCCAGAAGGCCCGGCTCGCTGTCCTTGTATGTATCTGCCAGTCCCAGGGACTGCCGTCTCCTGGGAACCAATCGGCTTGCAAAACCTTCTCCCGCTTACCTCAGTTGCATGGCGTTCGTGAACCTCATGTCGGCCTGCTATGCAGGGCCCGTCAGTGAAACCCCAGAGTGGTTTACTTACCTATGGATTATTGTCTAACAATGACTGTTATGTTGTATTATAATACTTTTTCTACCTCACGCTTCTGTCCCGGGTCCTCTCATCCCCATGTGTCCCCTCTTGAGTGCTCCCCATACCCCTTTCTTGCCCCCCAGACGTCTCAAGCTGCACATCCACACTTGGTACATATATCACACATTGCAGCTGTCAATGATGTCCCTTCCCCGTCTAGGGAGACCCCGTGCCTTCTCCCATTATTCCTGCAATTGGTAGGTGCGCCCCCTGGACAGTGCAGAACCATAACCTCCACCGCATTCCCCCTTTGATCCATTGAAACCTTTCTCCCTACCATTTGTTTAGTTACCGTTTTAGGCATCCATAACCTTGTCACTCTGTTCATGTCTCCCCCCTCCTCTTCATACCCTTCCAACGTGGATCCTTTTACCGTGCAATCCTGCCCATCCCCTAAGCATGCTGCCCAAAGTGCATCATATTCCTCCACATTAAGCGATGGCACTGCAAAAAATACCTGTGCATCACATTCATTTATTTCAAAGCATGGGCCTACTATCTCTTTGTCTCCTTTACCCTTCTTCCCTCCATCAGTGATAGACATCATATTTCTCTTATAGCAGTCACATTTCTCCAGGATGGGGTCTGGCATGGATTCACATGCTCATGAATATTCCCCATCGTCAGGCTGGGAATCCACGGTAAAGAAAAAAATCAGTTTTGTTTCTGAACTGTCTTTCTACTAACAACCAATCACTGGTCTCTGAGTCATACTGCCCCCAGCCAATGACTGCCCTCTACCTAAGTCCCTCCTCTGGCAGCCATCTTGAGATTTTTACAGCACGTTCAAGTGTTGGGAGTCCTCGTGCTATAGCTTTCGAGCTTTTACTGCGTTTTGTGTTTTTTTCGAAGCGTTTACTCTTATTATTTCGGTCAATCGAGCCTCAAGCTCCCCCGATTCTACTTCCGATCAACAGGGACCCGTTTCGGAATCTTCTACGCCCCTCATGGGTGAATTTTCGTCGAGTTTTCACTTCACGGAGGATTCCGGAAGATCTTTGAGGCATACCCCGTGTGGACATGGCCCAGGACAAAGGAAACACGACGCCTGGATCCAAGCTGTTCAGGAGCTGCCCTGGATGCATGTTACAGAATGTCTTCAAGGAAGATGAGCACTCTCGGTGCCTCTACTGCCTTCACAACGACAAATCACACATGGAGAAGGACTGTGCGTTTTGTAAGAATATGTCCGAACGGACAATGAAGGATTGTCGCGTTTGACTCCCCAACTGGCTGGAGGGGAAAAGCCCAGAAGCAGGTGAGAAGAAGTCCGAGCGGACTTCTAAGACCTTTGAGGGCGCTCCGGCGACGGAGGCCCAACAAAAGGCAAAGCACCGTGGGCACCGGGAGCGCCGATGGTCCGGGCTCTTTGGCTGCCAGGCAGGGCGCAATGCCACTGATGCCATCATCCACGAGCCAACGCTCTGGCTCGGTGAAGAGGAAGTCGGAGAACCTGGGTAAGCTTCGGCAGCAACCCTCCCCCTAAGGTGAAGGCCACAGGCGCGCCCAAAGTTGCGAAGGCCCTGATTCACCCGGCGAAGGCCTCGATCGAAGGAGTCGTGGCGGCCCTGGCAAAGCCTGTGGAGGCTACCCCAGTGGAGACGACTGCCGGGCCTACAGTTTCCCTGCCACCCCGCTGGGAATCATCTTTTCAGCCCATCGAATAGACCCCCGTGAAACCCCGGGAGGAGAAAGAGAGGGGGGGGGCACGGTAGCCATAACGGACACGACCTCTGAAGATGAGCTGGCTGGCGTCGCAAAGATCCTGGACAAGAGGTTTGAGGAAGTCTGGTCCTACGGGAGGGATTCCGAGGAGGCGGACGTAGAAAGCAACGGTGAAGCCGACGAGGAGCCGCAGGCCGTGGTGGAGATGGAGGACCCTACTCCCCAGCCGTCGCCCGTGTCGCAACCAATGCCTATGCCACAGGACAACTCGGGAGCAATCTTGATGGCTATCCAGACCCTGTGTACGGAGATAAGGACAAGGTTGCCCTTACCCCCAGCGGACCGTCCAGCAGCACCTGGACCGTCGGGAAGCCCACCGAACAAGTGGAGGCAAATCCATCCTCCCCCTCCTTTCCAGCCTTCACCTCCTTCCCCTCCAATGAGGGATGAGACGGGAACGGAGACAGCGACGACGTGGACGGACGACGACAGTTGTGATGACGGGGCGGATCTCTCATCACCCCCTGCACGGCCTCCCCTCCTGACGAAATTGGCTCCTTTCACGCCATGATCGCCAGGACATCTGAGCTTTTCCAGCTTTGTCCTGAAGAGCAGAAGGAGGGTTTCCTCTACCAACGACGGAAGGCCAAGAGGAAGACCGTCCTCTCAGTACTGTTACTGGACGACATCTGGGACGAAGGACTGTCTCTGCTCAAGAACCCGTCCATGGCTCCTGCGAAGAGGGACCAGTATGAGAAGTAGTACTGGGTCCCAGATTCCATCCCGATGTGCCTTGGAGCTCAGCCGTCCCCGGATTCGGTGGTCTCCGCAGTGGTCAAGAAGAAATCGTCAGGGACGACGGGATCAACTTCCACTTCCCCACCGGACAACGAGGGGAAGAAGCTGGACGCCATGGGGCGACAAATCATCTCGTCCCATCAAAGCGGCCAACGCCCTCGCGATTGTGGTGTGCTACGACAGGGAGCTGTGGTTCAAAATCGCTCCCCTCTTGGACTTCCTCCCAGACGACAAGAGGTCACAGGCCCTTGAAATCCTGCAAGAAGGCGAGGTGGCTTCGGACCACGCCATCACGCCATCACGGTGGCCACGGACATCGCTGACACCGGCTTTCGCCAGATGGGCAACAGCGTTTGCCTTAGCCGGCGCGGTTGGCTCAAGGCCACCGATTTCCATCAGGACGTGCAGACCAGAGTTCTGGACATGCCCTTCGACGGGAGTAACCTGTTCGGCAAGGCAGTGGACAAGTCACTGCAGCCCATCAAGGCAGACACCGAGACAGCCCAGGCCCTGGGGTTCTCTCCATCAACGACGGCCACCCTTTTGGACCCCCGGAGGCAAGTCACAAGGTGCCTCCAAAGGATTTGGTGGCAGTTCCTCGTTGTACCGCCAAGCGGCCCATTCATCGTCTCAGGAGACCTACCGAGGCTGCAGCAAGGCCAGAGGACGTCGGCGTCGCCAAGGATGCCAAGGCCTCGGCAAAGCAAGATTTAACCAGCCGCGGCATCGGGCCCCCACCCAAGCACCCCGATGGGAGGACGGGTGGCGAAATTCGTCAGCGTGTGGGAGTCCATCTCCACCGACCGTTGAGTGCTGGACGCGCTGGCCCACGGGCACACTCTGGAATTCCAAAGAAATTGTCCCCGTCTACCACCTGTGGCCAGGAAGGGAAACCACGTGCCATAGCTACTTCTGGAGGTACGAGCAGTGCTGAAAAAGGGCGCAATAGAACTCGTCCTGAAGAGGCTCCAGGGCTGCGGAGTGTACTCGCAGGACTTCCTCGTCCGAAAGAAGACCGGCGGTTGGCGACCCATCCTTGACCTTCGTCTAAACAAATGCATCAAGTGCCAGAAATTCTGGATGGTCAGCCCTTCCCTTCGGATTGAAGTCGGCGCCCAGGGTCTTCACCAAGTGGCTGGCACCAGTGGCGGTGCGGCTGCACCTGCAGGGGATCCACATTTACCCCTACCTGGACGATTGGCTCATCCGAGCAAAGTCAAGGGAACTCGCCGTCGATCACACAGCGAAGACCATCCAACTGCTCACGGATCTGGGATTCTCCCTTCAGCACGTGCTGGGACAGTTAGAGGAAGGCGACTTCCTATCGTCGCTGGACTTGGAGGATGCCTACTTCCACATCCCCATACTCAAAAGACATCGAAACTTCCTACGATTCGTGGTCCAAGGGCGACACTATCAGTTCAAGCGATCAACTTCACGGAATCCCATTTGGTACCGTCGCAAGATGCCCTGTTCCTGGGAGCCAGACTTGACACAGTGGTGCGATTGGCTTCCCCTTCAGAGGAAAGGACCAAGGCCATCCTGGGCAAGGTACAATGGCTTTTGACAATGGACATGGCCAGGGTGAGGTCCATCAAGTCCCTACTCGGCATGATGTCATGGTGCATCTACCTCGTGCGCCTATGCAGGTTGCGGATCCGACCACTGCAGGAGTTCCTCGACGCCCGTTGGATGCAAGGCTAAGGGCAGCTCCCACAGAAGCGGCTCCTGTTGTGTCTGCTGGTGTCCGCAGGCAACGCCAGTGGCCAGCCGTCAATCCGCAGCAGCTAAAGAAGGTAGGTGTGGCCCTTGTTGGCACTCTATCCTGCTTCCCTACAGCTGACGCTTAGAAAACTTAGGTGTGTTTTCTCCTGTACGCATTACTGCTTTGTTATACTGTTCTAAACTGCATTGCGAAGCCTAGGCCTTCTTTCCACTGTTCAGGATTCTCAAGTTTTGTGTTTTTTCTCATTTACGCATTACTGCATTGTGAAAGTAGTGCTGTTCTGCTGCTTGCCTCCTTGCATTAGCACTCATCCAGCAAACCTTCTGCCACTATCCTGGCACCTTTCGTCCTGTCCATTTGTCAACCTGTCTCGTCCACGTGCACCCTGCCCCTTGTCCCTATCTAGGGTTCTCCCCTACCCCTTCCCACTCACCTCTGCCTTCCTTCTCTATGGTGCCCTCTGTCTCTCCTATCTTTTCTAACTGTTTCTCTATCGACTATCCTGCTCTCCTCACTAAATCTGGTAGGAAGAAGTTTAAAAAGGACATCCTGGTCTCCAACGCAGGCCTCCCTATCGCTGACACCTATACCAGTGCCTCCTCGAGGCAAACTGTCACCAACATCCTCTTTGTCGTTCCCTTGCCAGACCTATGGACCCTACATATGGTCTCTGTGCTCTCTCCCTTCTCTTCCTCTCCCATTAATGGTGGCACTCGGTGGGAGGCCTTCCTGGCCTCCTTGACTCCTCTAAGGTCATAATTTTTTTTTTTTTAAAGAGTTTATTGATTTTAGTCACACCAAACAACAATACAAAACCCAACACGCAGTGCAATTTACAACAGTTCCATTAAACACTATTTTGTTTTTCCTTCTTTTAAAGAAATTTTGGCCACTGCTTCCCCAATCCCACCCTCCTTTATGAGCCTATTTGTTCTTACCTTCAGTATCTGCTATACGTGGCAAGGTCTCACTTCCCTCGGAATCTGTTGGATCTGATATAGATCCAAACAGTTCTGCTATTTTTAGTCTCCATGCCAACAGGGCACCCATTTCTTCCTCCCCACTAATGCTACTCGCCTCTTGCCATACCATCGTTTCTGCCTCCGCCCATTTCTGCAACTCCTTCCACCATACCTCCACCCGTGGCTTGTGACACTTTTTCCATCCCATGGCAATCCTCCGTTTCGCGAGCACATATGCCAAATCTTTCAGTTTCCCAACATGTTTAAGTTTCCGTGGTCTGGGGAACCCTCCCAGCAAGCAGGCCCAGGCCGAGTCTATGACGAAAACATGTGTGTCATGTCAGCGTTTTCCATGTTGCACTTAGGACATGCCTGTCGCCCAGAGTTTCCAAACTTAGATATCCTCAGGGGGGTCATATATGCTCTATGCGTTATATACAGTTGTATTTGTTTTAGTCTGGCATTTCTTGACACCTTTTTGTGATATCCCAGGGCACATTCCCACATCCCATCTCCCATCGGGGCCCCCACCTCCGCTTCCCAATCAAGTCTCAAATGTGTCAATTCCTTTCCAACCTTGGTCATCACCATCTCATACAATCTAGAAATCTTATGCCCTCCTTCTGATATGTCATATATTACTCCCATAATAGCATCCGGTTCCTCTGTCAATACTGTTTCAGGCCACGTTCTCCGAATTTTCGGAACTATCCTATGATACGTGACATATTGGCCCGTATGTAATCCCGCCTCCTCCCCAAGTTCCTCAAAATCCCTAATGGTCCCCTCTTGCCAAATGTCCCCAGCGTTACTAGTCCCACCGATTCCCAGTAGGTCCTGATAATCACCCTCAACTGCTTATCTCCTCCTGTCAAAGCGACCAGTGGTACCTGCGGGGAGCATGGGAATGGGTTCTCCATCATCCGGCATGCCAGCGCCACATTTTCCACCCAAGCATCATCATCCCAGGGTGCTCCTTCATTTCTGACTCAGGCAACCAGATCACTTCCCTTAAGTAGAACGAGGTACTATCCTGCCCAAACAACCTATGTTCAGGGGTCACTTCATCGGAGAGCCACTTGGTCACATATTGTAGTTGACCTGCTACATAGTAAACCTCAAAATTAGGCAGTTTAATACCCCCCCTCTCATAGAAGTTCTGCAACTTCCATAGCGCCACTCTATTCCGGGTACCATGCCATAGGAAATCCCTACATATACTGTTTAGTTTAGCAAAAAACTTCTTGGGTATCATGTATGGGATATTACTGAAATAATGTAGGAGCCTGGGTAAGACCACCATCTTTAGCATTGCCCCCCGTCCCATCATTGCTAGGGGCAACTTCTCCCAGAACTTCATGCATTTCCGGATTTTCTCAATGGCTATCTCGGTGTTGTGCTTATGTTCCTCTTCTGCCGTGTGATACATGTCTATTCCAAGGTAACGGAAATAACTAATCACCCATGGTACTTGTAACACTGGTAACCTTTCCACTGGGATTCCCTTATAGCTACCTAGCGGGAATATGCTATATTTTTGAGGATTCACCGCTATACCAGACAGCGCCGAATACCTCTCCATCACTTCCAAAATATATTGGAGATTTTCCTCTGGGTATTTCAGGTATAATAACAAATCATCCGCATATAAGGACATTAGGTGTCTTTCCCCCCTACTTCAATTCCTATCGTATCATATTGTTGCCTGATGTATATTGCCAGGCGCTCCAGGGCCAGAATGTAAAGCATCGGGGGACCAGGGGCACCCCTGCCTGGTGCCTCTACTAAGTTGCCATCTTTCAGATATCCTGTTCGAACTCTGGCTAGCGGCTCACTATATAGCATTCTCGCCCACCTGATATACCCCGGCCTTACTCTGTATCCTCCCAGGGCCGTCAACAACCATGGCTATTTAACCGAGTCGAATGCTTTTACCGCGTCTAAGGATACAATAGCCATTTCGCCTCCATTCCTATTTCCCCATTCGACCACTCGGTGGAGTCACCTGTGGTTATGAGTTATGTTTCTGTTCGGGACATAGCCCGTTTGGTCTGGGTGGATTAATTTGCTAATTACTCTTCGCAATCTGTTGGCAAGGACAGCCGTCAATATCTTGCTGTCTTGGTTCAGCATCGACAAAGGCCTATAGGAGCCGCAGCTATGCCCTGGTTTGTTGGGCTTGGGGAGCGGTATTATGATCGCCTCTCTGAGTAACTCCGGCAACCTCCCCAACTCAAACGCTTCGTTAAGCATGTCTAGCATTGGGGGAAGTACTTCCTTTCTATATACTTTATAAAATTCACTAGGGAACCCTTCTGCTCCTGGGGTCTTACTGGTGGGCAACTGCCTAACAACCTCCTCCGACTCCTCCAAGGTAATTGGTGCATCCAGCTCTTAGGTTTCCTCTTCACTTATCTTGGCCAGTCCTATATCTTGTAGTGTTTCGGTTATCTCCTCTCACCTGCCCTCCTCCTTGTCCCCGTATAGCTCCCTGTAGTAATCCGCAACGTATAACCACGCTAAGAGCCGGCCCGTTTTGTCCCCTCCCGCATGCTGTCTCTCTACATATTTTTTATAATTGAGGTTACAGAGCCTTTCCCAGTTTTCCGCACACTGCTGCTGTAATTTAAGTACTAACTCCGTATCCACACTGCCATTTTCTAATGCTCTCTCTAGTTCCCCTTCCGCTCTTTGTAGGTCTGACAGGACCCCTCCCTGCAGGCCCTTTGACTTAGCTATGGCAACCCCCCGCATCACCACCTTAAAGGCTTCCCATAGTGTACCCGCCAAGTCGACACTGCCGGTATTCACCTCAAAATAGTTAATGATCTCATCTCTTATATCCTCTCTAAAGACGGGGTCTTTGAGTGCCTCTGCACGGAGGCACCATGTCGGAATCCGCGCCCTCGGGGGGCAGTGTTGCCATCTGAGGATCAGGGGCGAGTGATCCGAGAGGACCCTCGCTTTATATTCTACTTGAGTAATCTCTGTCATTACATCTGGTGTGGCAAAGACATAGTCAAGTCTCGTGTGCAGCTGCTGCGGGGCTGAGTATTGCGAATATTGCTTCTCATCAGGATGTCTTGTTCTCCACACGTCTGCTAAACCAAAATCATCTAGCAGCATCTGCAATGCTTTAGCCGCTGGGGCGGGCCTATCAGTCCTGCCATCAGATCTGTCTACCTTGGGGTTCATTACACAAATTGAAATCCCCGCCCCAAATCACTGCACCACCCACACACGTACTAAGGTTGGTGCACAGAGTTCTGAAGTATGCCGCCGTGTTTTGATTGGGGGCATACGTGTGTATAATGCATACCTCTTTATTCTCCACCAGCCCCTTCAATATAACCATCCTCCCATCAGTTTCCGCTACTTCTTGTACTAGCTGGAACGGGACGTGTGGCGCTACCCAGACAAGCACTCCTCTAGCATAGGCAGAATATGCCGAACCCACCACAATCCCCTTCCATTTTTTCCCAACTAGCTCCATCTTTTCCCGCGTCAGATGCATCTCCTGCAACAGAGCAATATCTATCTTTTGCCTTCTCAGATACAGCATTACCTTATTCCTCTTCATATAACTGTTAAGCACCCCGACGTTCCACATTATTATCTTGAGATCTCCCATAGCTCGTTAATACTCTCCCCCTTTCTTCCAACCGATCCCACCCCCTCACGCAATGCAGATACAACCTCTTGACTCTTCCATATAGGCTCAGATTTGAACTTAAACTCCCCATAACTATTTACACACCAAACTTGCCGCCTCCCTTCCCTCCTCCCACCCATCCCTTCCCCAACAAACCCCTCCCCAACTGTTGCCCAGCTCCATTCCTGGATCTCAGGCACCCCCACATCTAGCCCTGTCCAGCACAAGCCTATGTTCAGGGCTCAGTAGGGTGAAGTCGCCCTAATGGCCACTTAACTAATAATATTTCGGGGTGAGTTGCTTCCATCCTGTTGCTCCTATTTTCGGATTTATTATACTTTTATGTTAACGGTATGTAGCTTCCAATTGCATTTTACCCACTATATTCCAGTCCATGCTGAGCATAAGGCTCGAATGCTACCCAGTGTTCAACCGGTCTCACTTCCGGGTTTAATCAGGATCACCCTCCCACTTACCCCCTCAATGACCGTTGCACAAGTACTTCAGTTGCTATGTTCCTGCCGGTCACGGTCCATTTCCTGTTCCGAGCAGCCTTGCAGGTCCAGCCACGTCACCACCTCCTCAGGAGTATCAAAAAAAAGTGCTCTGCTCTTGTGTAGCACCTTCAACTTAGCCGGGTACAGAAGCATGTATTTGATGCATGCTGCTCGCAGCCTCCCCTTGACGGCCACGTAGTTGTATCTCTGTCTCTGCACCAGGATCGTGTAATCCGGGTATGCTGTGATGTCGGCGGACGCCCTCTTGATTGTTCCGCCTTTACGAAAATATTCCAGGATCTTCTTCCTGTCTCTATAGTTCAAGATCCTCGTGATAATCGGTCTCGGCGGAGCCCCAGGCCGTGGTTTCCTCATTAAGGCGCGGTGCGCCCGCTCCACTGTGTACCCCTGTGAAAGCTTGCCTGCTCCAATCTCCTGGAGGATCATGTTCTCCACATAGTTCGTGGGGTCTTGGCCCTCTTCCCCCTCCGGCAGGCCAACCACCCGTATGTTATTTCTTCTCGCCCTTCCTTCCGCTTCTTCCACCCGATTCTCAAAGTTGGCAACCTGTTGTTTGAGAACATGAACCTCCTTTGCATTATTTGTGCTGACATCTGTATTGGTCTTTTCTGCACTTTCCAGGCCACTCGTTCTCTCTGCCAGCGCCCTGACATCTTGCCGTAACAGGGTAAGTTCAGTTCCCACTGCATCAATTTTGTTCTCTAAGGCTGCTCGTAGGTCTGCCATTGCCGCACCCCATTTTGAGCTCAACTCCGTTATTTCCTTCAGGATCTGATGCTTGTCTTCTTCTGGGGCTTCTTCAACAGGAGTCGCGACCGTGTCCTGCACTGACGTTGTAGGGGTCTTTTGTGTTTTCGCATAAACCTCCATTGTGGGTTGTTTGGACTTGGCTTTCAGACCTCTTGCCGACATAATGCTCCCCTGCACACGTGTTCAGCTACAGCCCAGTGCTGGTGTTGTTGTTGTTGTTCCTGTCTTTGGGGTCGCTGTCTTCTCACCTATATTAGTTATGGTACACCAGATTGTTATTCAGGTGGATTGTAGCCTCCCACGTATTACTTCCTGCTCATAATTCTTATGGCCACATATTCTCCAACTGCTTCCCCTGCGGTCAGTTTACCAAGGCACTTACAGTGTATGCTAGGTTGGGCGCCCCTTTGAGGTTGTCAGCTCCCCACTTCAAGTGCAGCTTACAGTGTGGCATCCGGACATAAGTGACAGGACATTTGCCTATCTCATATGCAAGCTCCGTTCTTTGTTGCGCATGACCTTCCTCCCGTGTCACAGTGTAATTGTACAGTTCAGCAACTGCACACTTCCCGAGTGTCCCAGTAGTGGAAGGGACAGCCCCCAAACTCCTGATGCGGCAGGGCAAGCTTATACTGCACCCAAATCTATTATTGCTGTCATTCTAGGCGGTACCGCCTTAAGCTACCACTCAATTCGGCAGCGCGCCACTTTGCACCTTCAATTCTCTATTACCATGCAGGGAGGTCCAATCCAGCCTCCTGCTTCACTGGATCCAGCACCGGATCACTGCTGCATGTGTCGTGTGAAAGCTTGACTGCCTTTGTAGGCGGCAGGATTCCTCGCTCTTGCACAGTATAGGGCTGATGTTAGCTTAATCATTGCCCAGCGCGCCGAATGTCTGGTTCAGTCCGTGTTTACCTCGGGGCACCGTTTCGTGTGATGCATGTGATCACGAGCCCCTGCCGCCGTCCACATTCACTGTTGCTTCGCTCACATACACAAACCGCTCCTCACTGGCATTATCATGTGTATTTAACTCCTGCTCCCTCTCAAGTCCACGGACCTTCGTCTGCTCCCAGTCCGGCTGATTTTGCAAGCGGCTATGTGCCGCGCCTGCATGCAGCATTTCTCGGCTGCTACTGTAGCCCTTCGCAGCAGTACCTTAATTCTGTTTGATCTGGGAGCGACACCTCAGAATAACATTCGGTGCAGGCTGCTGGTAGCCGACGTCCGCCCCCTTCCTCAAATGCAGAGGGGTTCAGCGAGCTTGTGCACGGCGACGAGCCCCGCTAGCGCGTTGAGCTCAGCTGTTACGATATAACAATCTCCGGCTGCTATCTTCGGTCGGGCTCGGGAGCGCCAATGTGCTTTTCCGGTAGAAGAAAGAAACGCATTACGTTCCATCGGGAGCTGTCCTTTTCGCACTTCGTTCGGAGCAAAAAAGTTCTATGGACATTTAGGCTGCGACAACATTCCCTTTGTTGTCCGCCATCTTGGCAACAGTGTATCCATGCGGCCCCTCCACGCAAAGTCCGTTTATCTCTCGAACTGCCAGCAGGAACGAAATATGCAACAGGATTCTTACAATGCATATGTTCCGACGCCCACCCGTTCAGTTCCTGGGCGCGTGCTTCATTTTTAAAAGCATAATTCCTCGGATGAAGCCGGATCGTCAGGAGCACAGTTCAGAAGCATGTCCTAGCCCATGGCTCTCTAGCCACGCCCCCCTAGGGTCATCATTAATGTTTATTTGAATGGTACCGTCTTGGTCCAAGGCCCTCAAGCAAATCTTCTCCTCTTAGATAGACGCTTCCCACGCCTCATCAACTTCCTCTCCTCTTCTGCTGTCCCTTTTCTTCCCTCCAGGCCCTCCCCTGCTGTCTCCTCCTCGGCTTCCATGACCTCTCCTCCTTCCCTTTCTGCCCCTCCTTGGGCTTCTTCTACACCTCCGCAGGGCGTACCTCTGATTTGTACCCCTCCCTGGAAGTCTTTCAAGGGTGGCAACCTTCTCCATATTGCTACTCTTAACTCTCGTTCAGCTGTCAAACACTCCTCTGACATCTGCCACCTTCTGGAGGAACTTGACCTTGACGTCCTCGGTCTCACAGAGACATGGTTCATGGCCAGCTCTGTCACGAGCTTTGACACTCTACTCCATGACGGCTACCGGATCCTCTCTGCGCCTAGGCCCAACCGTTCCAGAGGGGGTGTAGCCCTGATCTTCCCTGAGTGGATTCCTGCCTCTGTCATTCCTACGCAGGCCTACTCCTCCTTCGAATGCCTCGTCTGCAGACTCTCTCTCTCTCTCCTAGCCATTCCCTTACTGTGGCTACCATCTATCGGCCACCTGGTCATATCTCCTCCTTCCTCTCTGAGTGGTCAGACCTCTCCTCTTCCCTCCTGGTCTCGACCACTCAACTCCTCCTTCTTGGAGACTTCAACATCCACCTGGATGCTTCCTGCCCTTCCTCTGGACTCTTTCGCGACCTTTGCGACTCTCTCTCACTCTCCATTCTCCCCTCTGGCCCGACTCACTCTGCAGGGCATATGCTGGATGTTCTGATCTCCTCAGACCTTCCCCTTTCTATCCCTCTAACCACTCCTCTCTCCTGGAGTGATCACTTTCTCCTTTCCTTCCAGCTCACCCTCTCTACCCCCCAGGCCAAGCCTGCTCCATCATTGCCACCCACCTTCTCGGTCATCAGACACATGAAGCGTGTGTCAGTGGAGGCTTTCGCCGCCACCTTCTCTCCCCCTCCTCCCCCTTTGGCTGAATCACACCCTGACACAGCCCTTTCCATGCTCCACTCTGCTATATCAGACACTCTCGATGTTCTTGCCCCTGTCATGAGGTTCCGCCTGAAGCTGAAAGCCAAGTGCAACTCCTGGTATGACTCCGACCTTGTCACCCTTAAACGCAAGTGCAGGGTGGCTGAGAGGAAATGGCTTGCTTCATGTACATCCTCTGACAAACTGGCCTGCCGCCTGCTCCAAATGCAATACCGGCTCTCTGTACTAAGAAGAGAGCTCACAGTCTCTGCGGCATCCAACAACTCAGCTGAACTCTTTAAAATCTGCAAGGAACTGGCCAATCCTGCCGCAGTCTCTACCTCTCCTGTCCCTTCCCAGGCCCTCTGCACGGATCTGGCCTCTCACTTCATCTCTAAAACTCAGGACATCTTGTGCTCTCTTTCTCCCTCTACTCTCTGCACTTCCTCTGGCCCCTCAGCAGCCACCTCTCCTCCCTCCTTCTCTGCCTTTCCCCTGTTCTCCCCAGATGAGGTTTCTAGACAAGTCCGATCTATGAAAGTCTCGTCAAAACAGGTTCACCCCTGTTCCTCCAAAACAATCAAGGAACACATTGACACCCTGGCACCTGCCCTTGCTGATTTCTGTCACCACTCCTTCACCACTGGAGTCTTCCCCTCCCCCTGAAGCCCTCCCTTGTGCACCCTCTTCTTAAGAAACCCTCTGTCGACCCTTCTTGCCCGGCTATCGCCCAATCTCCATCACTCCTTTCCTGGGCACACTCATGGAAAAGCTGGCCATCTCCCAGCTTAATCTTCACACTGAATCGGTTGGTTGTCTCCACGACCGTCAGTCTGGCTTCAGAGCTGCCAGAAGTACAGAAACTGCTCTTCTGAACTTCCGCGAAGACCTGCTCTCTAACCTTGATTCCAACACCCCCTGTGTCCTCATCTTATTTGATCTCTCTTCTGCCTTCGACACGGTCAACCATGCCATCCTGCTCAACCGTCTCCGTGATAACCTGGGCATCACGGGTTAGGCCCTGACATGGCTTACTTCTTTTCTCTCCGATCGACCCTCCAAGGTCCAACTGGGGTCCTTCCGCTCCTCCATCTCTATCTCCACCTGTGGTGTTCGCCAGGGGTCTAACCTCTCTCCCTGGCTGTTCAACCAATACCTGGCACTTCTTACCCAAAGCATTGCAGCGCTCTGCCCCAACTTCCAGTGCTATGCGGATGACACTCGGCTCATTTTCAGGCTACCCTCAGCCACCTCTTCTCCCTCTCTCATCTCTGACTGCCTGTCCACCATCCAGGAGTGGTGTGCAGCCAAAGATCTCTGCCTGAATGCCAGCAAGACTGAGAAAATCCTCATCGCCACACCCACACCCTCCTTTCCCGTCACACTCTGGCCGGCCTCTCTTGACCCTCTCCCTGCTCCCACCTGTGAGGAAGCTAAAAACCTTGGGGTCATCTTCAACTCCACACTCTCCTTCTCTCCTCACATCTGTGATATCTCCAAGAAGTCACACTACCAGCTGCACCTCCTCAGAGGTATTCTTCCTTTCCTATCCTTCCCCCAGCAGCTCACTGTTTCCAGAGCTCTGGTTCTCTCCAAAGCTGGACTATTGCAACAGCCTCTTTCTAAATCTGCCAGCTTCTACTCTCCGCCCTCTGCAGCTCATGCAGAACCGGACTGCGAGACTTGTCCTTGGCCTCAAGCCCAGGGATCGTATCTCTCCAGGACTGAAATATCTGCACTGGCTCCCAGTGGCTGCGAGGATTAAGTTCAAAACCCTCTGCATCATCCACAAAGCCTTCTGTGGCCAGGGGCCTCAATACCTTCAACTCTCTCTTCCTAAATATCTTCCTTCTCGAGCTCTTCGCTCATCCACCTCCAAGTCCCTCAGGGTCAGTCGCTTCTCCAAGCAACGAGTTGGTGGTAGATCACTTTCTTCGGCAGGGGGCTCCCTCTGGAACAGCCTCCCTGGCCCCCTGAAACTTGAGGAGAAACCTTTCTCTTTGCCTCTGCTTTTTCTCCTCCTCTCCCCTGCTGATTTCCTGGCTTATACTGAAACTGGACTGGTTTACCTGGCCACCCTCTGATCGCGAGCCCAGGTCCCCCGTCCACCAGCCGCACACCTGCACTGCCCTCCTGGATAACCCCGCACTTGTGGACTGTTCTCTGTATCCCTACAGTCCTACCACGAGCACTTGACACCTGATGCCTGCACTTACCCTTCTCCCTTGCACTTACCACTTGCTGGCTGTACTTTATTTTGTTATTTATTCTATTATCTCTTGTATTGCACTGTCCCCTTCCCCGTCCCCCCTGTCGTACTTTACTTTGTTATTTATTCTTTTATCCCTTGTATTGCACTGCCCCCTTCCCTGTCCCCCCCTGCACTTCCCCCTTCCCATGCACTTGCGCGATCTGAATGACACTTGGCCTAGTAGGATAGTTGTCTGTCTTCCCTCTGTTCCCCCTCCATTGCCTCGTCGCGCCTTGAAACACCTGTGTATAGGTGCGTTCTAAATGCCATATCATATCATATATGAAGCAGCGGGCAAATTCGAAGACAGGATCTCCCTCAACGAGACGTTCCGCCAAGCAATCCGGTGGTGGGGCAATCTTGCGCATCTAGCGGCGGGTATGGACTTCCAGACCCCGGCACAGCAGCAGACAGTGATGACTGACGCCTCCCAGGAAGGATGGGGAGTGCACACCGGAGATCTCCACGCAAGAGGCCTTTGGCTCCCGGTGGAGAGGTCACTACACATCAACGTCCTGCAGCTCCGAGCCGTGTTCTGGGGCCTCAGGTCATTCCTCCCGTCCCTCCTGGGCAAGGTGGTGCGGGTCTTCACCGACAACACCACCACGATGTTCTACATCCGGAAGCAAGGGGGCACCAGATCCCCAGCCCTATCCAAGGAAGCGCAGGATCTGTGGCACTGGGCCGTTGCCCAGGGGATGTTCCTGGTACCCTTCCACCTAGCAGGAGTAAAGAACACTGTCGCCGACTCGCTCAGCAGGGAGCTGCGCTCGTGCCATGAGTGGAAACTCCGGCAGGATCAAGTGGATCTGCTATTCCAACGATGGGGCAATCCCTAGATAGATCTAGTCGCGACGGCGGTAAACACCAAGTGCCGGAAGTTCGCCAACAGTTTCCCCAGCCTGGGAGCATGGGCGATGCATTCTCCTTCCCTTGGGACGGCCTGTACCTGTATATGTTCCCACCGTTGCCGTTGCTTCTGCGACTCATCAGTCAACTCAGACGGTCCCGTTGCAGGATGATCCTCGTTGCACCGGCGTGGCCGAGGCAGATATGGTTCCCGGACCTTCTGGACTTGTCAGCGTCCCCCCCAGTCAAACTGCCGACAGGCGTGGATCTTCTCGCCTGGGAAGGAGGCGCCATCCTACATCCTGACCCGGGATCACTGAACCTGCAGGCCTGGCTCCTGCAGCACTAGAGTTTGGAGGCTACGATATCTCAGCGGACTGCAAGCAGGTCCTTGCAAAGGCCAGGACGTCCTCGACTCCTAAGTGCTACGGGCATAAATGGAAGAGGTTCTCTGTCTGGTGCCGTGCACAGAAGATCAACCCTCTACGGGTTACGGCCCCTCAAGTGCTGCATACTTGCTATCGCTG
Source organism: Ambystoma mexicanum (assembly GCF_040938575.1). Taxonomy (NCBI): domain Eukaryota; kingdom Metazoa; phylum Chordata; class Amphibia; order Caudata; family Ambystomatidae; genus Ambystoma; species Ambystoma mexicanum. The sequence goes on along the minus strand of NC_090929.1, from coordinate 1,381,809,359 downwards.
GCCAAGGCGGGGCTGGCACATGCTTCCATCAGGATCCATCTAGTGGCTATCTCCCGTTACACCAGAACTCCGGGGCGGTCATCGCTGTGGTCCCACCACCTAGTGAAGGAGTTCATGAAAGGACTGTTCCGCTCGTTCCCGCTGGTGAAGGCCCTGGCCCCGGTGTGGGAGCTCAACGTGGTTCTGACCAGGCTCATCGGCCCGCCATTCGAGCCTCTGCATTCGGCACCGTTGAAATTCTTATCATGGAAAACAGCGTTTCTTGTGGCCATCACCTCCGCACGATGAGTGGGAGAGATCCAAGCCCTCTTCTGTAAACCTCCATACCTGACATTCCACGAGACGAGGGTAGTGCTGAGGACGCACCCCTCCTTCATGCCCAAGGTGCCGTCGGACTTCCATCTCAACGTGCCCTTGGTGTTACCTGTTTTCTTCCTGTCGCCTTCGTCGCCGGCTGAGAGGACTTTGCCCTCGCTGGATGTGGCTAGAGCGCTGAAGTTCTACGTGGACCGCCCGAAGAGTTTTCGGAAGACATCACAGCTATTTGTGAATTTTGGACCTTTGAACCAGGGGAAGGCCCTCGCAAAGGCTTCCATTTCCAGATGGCTCTCCGGCTGCATCATGCACTGTCACCGGTTGGCAAACCGACCATTGCCCGGCCGTCCGAGAGCCAATTCGACCAGCGCGATCGCTACTACGACGGCGTTCCTGTCTGGTGTGCCCCTGCTGGACATATGCAGGGCTGCTATGTGGAGGTCGACACACACTTTCACGAGATTCTACTGTATCGACCGGGATTCCAGGGAGGAGTCCAGAGTCGGCCAGGCAGTGCTGCGCAACCTGTTCGCTTGAAGGTGAGCCTGGTGAGGAGGTAAGAGATGCTTAATGTTGAGTTGTTGAAATGCTTAATGTTGAGCCTTGCCACCCCCCTGGTTGGGCATGTGTGTCTGGTTGGGCATGTGTGTACTGCTATGTATTCTTGCATTCATGAGCATGTGAATCCATGCCAGACCCCATGCTGTAGAAGGAACAAGTTACTTACCTGTAACTGTTGTTCTACAGCATGGGTCTGGCATGGATTCACATGCGACCCTCCCTCCATCCCCTCTGCGGCTCTTCTCTTGGTCCTACTGCCACTTTACGTGCTACCAAATCTTAAGAGGGCTGCCAGAGGAGGGGCTTAGGTAGAGGGCAGTCATTGGCTGGGGGCAGTATGACCCAGAGTCCAGTGATTGGTTATTAGTAGAAAGACAGTACAGAAACGAAACTGAAACTGTTTTTTTTTTCTGAAGATTCCCAGCCTGACGACGGGGAATATTCATGAGCATGTGAATCCATGCCAGACCCATACTGGAGAACAACAGTTACAGGTAAGTAACTTGTTCCTTCTACAGCATGGGGTCTGGCATGGATTCACATGCTCATGAATACAAGAATACATAGCAGTAAAGCTCAACTTTCTCATAATCCACTGTCCTCTGAAGAAGGCGACGAGCACCACAGCAAGCATTGAGACAGTCATTTTGAAGATTGACGCTAACCATGTGGGCACCCACGCAAACAGCAATTCCAGCCAACTATCCTGTATGATGACATGAGTGTCCTATCATTTCGTGGAGATTATGAATTTCATCTACGGCCTTGGTTCAAGTCCCATTGTCTGTGTCGTTGGCAGGGATCGCTGTGCAACAGCTGCTGCCAAAAGTCCTAGCGCACCCCTCGGAATACACGTACCGCGCTCGCGCCAGCTAAAACGCGTGGAAAAGTCCACAGGCACCCCGGGAATACACGTACACTGTCCTACAGCCAGTGTTGACCCCAATACCGTTGACCTCGTAACCATGAAACCTAAGGAAAATCATGTGAGAGGTTTAATATAAAATAGATGTCTCATTTATCCAAGTCAAAGAATGCACATGCCTGTTCCACACTGTCCTACAACTTGTTTATTTTTGTTGCCACATCTTTCTCAAATCCCACCAACCTTTCTGCACGACATTGTACCATGCCTCCTGCCCATCTTCCATGGTGAAACACTGATCCCGGTATTCTCATCAGGGGCCTGGTCTGGCACCATGGAATGTTATGTCGTCCTTTAGAGTCTTTACAGTGCACACAGCTGTCCCCTTATTGCACTCTTTGTTACATTTTCTAATATTATATGCTTGGTGGCTTCTTTTCTGGACATACTTTCCAGCTGTATGTAATTATCTGCATACACCTCCTCCCCCTCATCTATCCAGTGAACAGATACTGTCTGCCCTTGGAAAAGCCTGCGAGTTTTACATAGTGAAAGGTGCATTAGGCATCCCTCCGCCCCTGCTGTCACTTCTTGGGGCAATAATTGATTGGGAATCCCTGTAATGTGTTGGATTAAAGAGCACACATAGCAGGTGACATTCGCCCTGTCTCGCCTCACACGTTTCATCTCCTCATACCGCATGTTCCCGGATGCCATGTCCTGCCCTCCCCCAATTGTGTCATGGGACTTTTCTGCAATTTATATACTTATTTTGGCTTGCAAATTTTGATCATTTTCAAACTGTCTGACTGTTTATGTAAGAAAAACCAAAAAAGAAAAAGAACCAGAAATAGGCAAAACAGTATGACGGCTATCCGCATCATTTCGAGTGCATCTATCTTGCATGTCGACATGTACCAGAAGGGCCCCTCCGGTCGCGGTAATGTTCCTTTTATTATTTTCAATGTGTGTCCTGCCAAAAATGTTTTGACATATCAAACAGTTCCCTCGTAAATTATGCCCCCAGTTCGTGGAGCCCTTGGACAAAACATCTTTCATTTATTTCTGCTGCCACATGTTCCTTGGACACGTTGGTGGGAAAGGGAAGTTGTTCCAATGCTACAGCCAACAATTTTCTGGGCATTACTGGCTTCCCTGTTATGTTTTGTCCCCACACTAGATCAGTCGGTGAGAGGGAGCACCCACCCCGTCTGTAACCAGAGATCTTTTTCTCCCTGTGGAGCTTTCCCCTGTAAGTCAATTATCTGGCTGATGGGTAGTGCGTTGAAATACACTGTGTCATCAAAGTGCTTATTCCTCTTTTCCCCTGCACTCATCATGGGCACCCTATCTTTTACCCCTGGATAAAACCTAATTGTCCCTTCAGGCAGATAGGCTGCTTCTTTTGCTGCTTTGTCAGCCATGTCATTACCTTGGGAGATGTGTGGGCAGCGCACTTTATTATTGCCGCCTCCACTGGGAGTTTTGATGCCTCAATCAGTTCCATCAAAGGCTCTTCATGTTGCACTGTGGACCCATCACTCCTCTTGAACCCTTTCCCATCTGGCAAATCCTGAGTATATGGTGGAGGTAACGTAGGCAGAATCTGCAAACATTTTAGCCATGTTTCCTTTGGGTAGTGCACTTATCATGGCCACTAACTTAGCTACCTGTGCTGAACAGTGTGATGGCAACCACATTTGGGAGGTAATCTGAAATTCCCCATCCATGTGGCATGCCACTGCGGCACCAGTGTGCCTGTGTCCTGTCTTGGAATCTATGTTTGAAGAACCGTCAACAAAGAACGTTTCCCCTCCCTCTATCTTCTCCTTAACATTTATGCTTCCTTCCATCCTGTCTGTGTATGATGCACAGTCATGGACATACTCTCCTGGTGCAGCTGGTTCTGGTATGAAGGTTTCTGGGTTTACTACATGACACAGGACAACCTCAACATCTATGGAGACCCCGTCCTTGCTTCCATTATTCCCGCAACTGGTAGGTGCGCCCCCCTGGACAGCGCTGAACCAGCACCTTCACCCAAAACTGCCCAGCCTTTGGCTTTGTGGTTTATAAATGTTTTTATTTACCCCAAGTTTTTTTATCAGATCATAATATACATATCAACACTTTCTTAGTACAGAGGTGCTTGACAGCACCACAGCACAGTTTCTTCAACATGACTCGTGTACCAGTTTAGTAACAGCAATCCTGCTATCCTTCCTCAACCCGGCTATACTCCCACCTCCTCATTTGCCAGACCTAAGGCTTCAAGAGACCATGCAAATGGCGTAATACACTATGTAAGACCCTGTAACAAAAGGTGCAAAAAATAATTGCCAAGCTCTTGTAAATGGCAAGCAAATAATGTCATACTATATATTGTTAGTAAGACATTGTGCGCTGCCTATTTACAAAACATTCTGCCGAATTAATTATTTTGAACATTGTCTAAATATTCTTTTGCATCTTCTTTTTTAGACGCATGGCATTGTACATTTGAACACAACCAAGCAGAAGTATGTCATACTTATCATACTTAAGTGCATTTAGGCATATGTTTCTTCAATTATTACAATTAAGTTCAACATCAAGGTTACTGATCATGTATGATTTCGCTGTGCACATCCCCACCCTTTTGAGATACTAAGCTCTATAGTATGTCCATATATCTTTGGGATGATTCATAGAGGACATTAGTGATATATAAACTTGCTCAAGATCATTAGCTCACGTGAGGTCGCACAGCCAAGATATCCTCATGGGCTGCTGGCTGCTTTCATTGGTTCCATCCATTAAGTATGATTATTTTGGCCAAAATCCCAGATGGTAAAATGTGCTCTTGATTATAGATAGGTATCTTCATATAGCAGCCTAAAAGTCCACAAATAGGATCTACTGGTACTTCCAGATAATTTCTTAGTGACAGCCCACATACCTCTGACCAATAGTTTGGGTCCGGGACAAGACCATATCATGTGAATGTAGTACGTCCCTGCCATATTGCATCTTAAACATTTAATTTCCACTGTCTTATCAAATTTTTGTATTTGTGCCGGGCTGTAATTGAACTATTGCCGACTGTATCAGTCTAAACTTGGCGACTGTATCAGTCTACGTTGATGCGTTTACAGGCTTAGCACCACACTTCTTCTCTAATACCGATTGCTAGGTTTTTGGTCCATAATTTGCAGGATATAGATACTGTTTTCCTTTAATTTAGATGAACTATCCTGTAGAACAACAAGATAACCTTTCTAGGTACTCACAATGTAGTTTCCTCAAGGGTGTCCCACAGGCTCTTTTGGTAGTGAAGGCCACTTATTCTGCAAGGCAGCTTTAAATCTCATATTGTAGTGTGATACATGGTCCCCGCCCCAGTGGGTTCTGTGCCTCTATTAGAGATATAAATGTACCATTTAGAAACATGACCCCCTGTTCTTTAAAGCCAGCCCTCTCCCAAACATTTTGGATTGCTGTTAATTTAAAGATTGATATCCAAAATGCCCCAAAGCAAAATCTTACGATGAAAGGAGTCTTGAATATTTCGTCGTTCCAGTATCTTATGCTAGGCATTTATTACGTCTTTTAATGAGTCCTGATATGCCTTACATGTAGTCACCATTCTCAAGTAGTTCATGCTTCCCAATGCACTTTTCTCTATTTTAACATGTGGAGGTGGAAGAGCCTCCGTGTTCCAAGACGTGAACTAACTAGTCTGGCTGCTAGGTAGTATAATTCGAAGTCTGGCACTTGAATGCCGCCCGTTGAGTAGGGCTTAGTCATATTAGTGAGCTTAATTCAAGCTGTACTTGGATACCATATATACTGCTTAAAAATTGTTCGTAGGGTATCAAACTATTTTCGGGTATTAAGAAAGTCATATGAGGGGGCCCGGCTTGGTGTGATGTGGAAGTCTCCCTGAAACCTCTGTGCAGTGCTCAACCCGCATCAAATTTAAGCTGCTTCGAAGGCCCCCCAGCCTGTCAACTTTCAGGAGGGAGCTGCAGTACCGTGCCGTGCAGAGGATGTGCTGGGGAAAATCCAGACATGACCTGAATGAGGGACCATAAATCACCTGCACCTGAATACCCGTAACAACGCACTGACAAATTCAGGATGGCGGCCGCGATTAACAGAGGTACAGGCAGCAGAGTTGATTATGCTGGAGTGAACAGAGCCACTAGGCACTGAAGCCCTGAAGGATGACGGGCAGCACTTACAGGGGGAAACATCCAAACAAGGTAAAGTGAAGCTCTAACCCTGTCTCTGCTTCCCACAAGCGCCTGGGCCGCCGACTCCCTGCTCGTGAAGGAGCTTAAGAGGAAGTCCTCACTCTCATCCCCTATCATCAAAGGGATTGCACAGGTCCCACCCATACTCATCATAGTGCCCTGGAGATATAAAGCTCACATCTCACACACGGTTCATGGGGACACCGTAACTGTTTAAGAGGTTGGCTAGAAGTGAGGGCCTGCACCTAGTCAGGCCACAAATGCAAAACGACTAAACAAAGTAAAACCTCAAAAACCAGCGACATCACTGCCCTACTAAAGGCACAGGAAATAAGCAAGAAGCAGGAGGTGGCCACTGCAGTGATCCATGCAAGCCATGACGAGAAACCTAATCAATGGAATACAAAAACAGACTTACAGTCTTCTCCTGGAGGACATCAAAAAAGAATGTCATCATTGTATATCTGAACTTAAAACAAAAGTGACAGACATGGATGGAAGGATTGAAGAATTGGAGCAACGAACGGTGGAACTTGAAACCCTGGCCACTGAACAAGCAGCAGAGATTGTGAATCTCAACCAAATAATGGAGGCGATAGAGCAAAAACATGACCATCTGGACACCAAATAGGAGGACATGGGAAACCACACCAGATGGAACCACATCAGACTGAAAGGGGTCCTGCTCACAGTCCAGGATTCAGACCTGGAAGAATTTGTTTGAGCCTTGTTCGAGTCCTTACTACCCAATCAGAACGACATAGATTTCACTCTGGTTGGCGCTCATAGGCTTTGCCACTGGGCGACGGCTGTAATGAAACGCCTCCTGATGTGATCATAAAAGTGCATTTCTTTGTCACCAAACAAAAGATCCTTTCAGCGGCACGGTAAACACAGCGAAAATAGAATTCTGAAACTCTTCGATCCAACTATACCAGGATTTGGCTGCCTTTACACTACAAAAATGAAGAGCCCTTAAACCCGTTACGCTGCAACTGAATCACCAGTGATGGTTCATTTCACCCACACAGGCAATAAATTGACTATTAGCGATCCTGCAGCGTTGGAAAGATTCCTTAACGCAAGCCCTTCCTCTCCTCGTCCGCCAAGTACCCCACCCTTGTCATTCATCCCGGCGATGGCCATGCCGAAACTGCAACTTATCCCATGGGCAAGCGTCAGAAAAGCGCACAAAACGAATGGCCCAATGAGGAATAAATGAATAATGCTCAGACGAATACCAACCACTCCATATGACAGGGTGCACAAGATACCCCTGTACAGATGAGGACTAATTCATAAGCTAACTGCCGGACAGAGTCTTTGCAAGCAGGTTGAGCACCCAATGGGATGAGCCCAAGATATGGAAATAGCTCTATTTCATGTTCATGTTATTTTGTTGTTAGTTACTACAATTGGTTATTGGAGGTAGGGAGCACTTAGTCCCTTACATGTGGCAAACAACATACTGCACTGATTTCAACCCCCCCGCACCTCACCTGGTGAAGATTCTCACATGGAATGTTCACACTCAGTTCCACAACAAACGCATATCAATGATCTGAACACTAATTGAAGCCAATTGTGCCATTGCTTTTCTCCAAGAAACTCATTTGGCGCCGACTGACATACACAGATGCCTCAGGCACTACCCACTGCAATTTCTGGCATCCAGTGGCTCGAAAAGAGGAGGGACCGGAATCCTCAATGCGAGGGGACTCCTCTTCATACAGCTGAACACCAAAAGTGACCCGAGGGGCAGGTTTGTGGGTCTGATGGGAACACTCAGCCTCATTATGAGTTTAGTGGTATCTCAACAGTAATACCACTGAGATACCACCAAACAGTGTTACCCTTTCCACCACTTGGTCTGGTGATATTACCACAAGCGGTATTACGACTGAATTATAAGTGGTGGTAGGCGGTATTAGGTCCATTAATTGGAGTCCATGGGACTCCATGGGGATTTCTGCAGCATTACAACCAGTGGTATTGCCACCAGCAGTAATAACGCATATTGGGCCAGTTTTGGCCAGTATGGTTTAGGAATTACCTCCCAGCATTCTGCTGGAGGTGTTTCCTCTGCCTTACCTGCAAACCTGTAGTTCAGCGGTGTGGTAATGCGGCAGTAATGCAGTGGTAAGTACGTTAACACTGCATTAACACTGTTTTTTACCACGCCACCAAACTCGTAACGAGGCCCACTGTGTTGGTAGATGTTTACTCTAATCTCGCTTTTGTCGAGTCAGAAGGAGGACACAGACACTCGGAGGACATGTTTCATGATCTTTATCAAAACAAAGCTATAAGGCCTAATTTCCCGTATGACTATGGTTCGTCCCTGTCTATGTTAATAACTAAGGTGGCTGTCGTGAAGGTCAAAAGAAAAAAGTCAGCCGTCCAAAACTACCCTAACTGACCCTACCACCATGAAAACTAACTTGGGTCAGAGGAATGGCTCGCTTCTCCTGAAGACACTTCCGATACCATTCGATTGGATTCTTGCTTAATATCTAATCTTCAAATAGTCTCTTGTGATTTCTTCAATCAGTTTCTGTAATTCTTTAAATGTGCTAGTGACTTTTCTCTCCTCTTTGGGTATTCCTTTTGGAGATCTTTGTAAGATCTAGAACCTTGGTTACTATTTTAAATGTATCCTTATAAATTATTATGTCTCTGATAGGCTTGCCCTCCTAGTCAGTTATCTTCAAGCTTGTTCTTGTCTGCTTGACTTTCTAGATAGTTCACTTGAATAGTTCTTCTGAACTCTGGCTCATAATTTTTATTTTCTTTTATATAATGTTTTCCTTGTACAGAATTTTGGGTTTCTTTTTCATTTTCCTAAAGTATTAATGAATTCATTCATTTTTGACATTTGTATAGTGCCTATCACCATAACTATGGTCTGAGTGCGCTGTTGATTGGATGTCCTCTGAGGGACCGGAGGCAAAATTTGGGAGAAGTTGGGAGATGCTATTATGCGTGTGTGCATTTCAGCTAAAGTTATGTGAGGGTGGCCAAGACCCTCCTACTCACCCTTGTCTGAATGGCGTGTGGATGGGCGCAGCAGAGGTAAACTATGAACTAAACAGCGGGTTGTGTTTAAGGAGATAGAAAATTATGTGAGAAGCTACAATTCACATTTTTGTCTTTAAAGGTAGGTTCATTCTAATGGCAGAGGTGTTGTGCATTCGTGGTTGTGGTATGTGAGTGCAGGGTGTGTGGAATGAGCTTGTGCCTTCTGCTAAGTTACAAAGGTGCGGTGTGCGGGTGAGAAAATGGGTTAGCTGTGCAAGAATATGGATACCTTGTACAATTAGGTTACAAGCAAAATATGGCTAACTAGCACAGTAGGGCTAAAAGCAAGGTGTGGCTATCTTACACAATTTGCAGGCCTTGTACATTCTTAAAAATCCCACTAGACCTGCAGGGCGAGTTCCTTAGTTTACATACTATGCCTAAGAGAAATGTGCTTGACCCATGGTGACAGGTGACAAAATATTTACCAGTACCAGTGGACCAGTGCTTTCTGTAAAATGGTGTATGTCACCATAAGAAAACGTCATATTTGGTGCACTGCTTCCACCCAAAGACCAGCCATGCAGAGTGAAACAAGCTTGGTTTGCAGTAAATGGCAAATAAAAGTCTCAAACATCCCCAAACTCACCAGCAACATCTAGTAACATGCTAATTGTGCTCGTCCTTCATAAAACCTCCTTGCCAATGCGAGTGGCCTAGTAGATTTTGTGAGCCCTGATTAGGCTAAATCTAGAGATATACTATCTTAAGAACCCAGCTTTGCCCGGGAAGTCCATTCCCAGATTGTGTTTAATATTCCACCGAAAAAGATGGAAGAAATATTATTGGTTGTCACAAAAGAAAAACGCGATACATATTAATTTTCCTAATTAATTGAACACCAAATTTGTATTCATCTCTGATTTAAATTCTCACATGAATATTTTTATGCTTACTCTGATTATTTGCAGTGTTGTTAGCAGTGGTGGCCAATTTTCGCTGCTAAACATATACACTGCAAATAATCATACAAATATAATATTCATGTGAGAATTTAAATCGGAGATCAATAGAAATGTGGTGTTCAATTAATTAGTGAAATTAACATGTATTAAGTTTATTGCAAAACAAATCAATCAAAAGAAAGACACACTCACTCTCTTCTTAAAAAAAAATGTGAAAACAAAAAAAAAACACAAGACCAGGTCAGCAGAGACAGCACAACGATGAGCACTTTCTACAAATGACCTGTAGATTGCGGCAGAATACCACAAAACGTAATGCCGAAAAACCAAAAAATGAATTACCCAGGAACGGGATTGCTGATCGATCTAGAAATTGTTGCATTAATTTGGAAATGAAATAAAGAATATCCCATGCAAAATCATGACGCCAGACCTCACAGTTCATGAGGTGTTACGTCCCCAAGATCAGTGCCACATATACACCGACAAACAAACCTGACTTTGTTTTATATATATGTATAGATTGTTTGTCTGTTCGGGGTTGGCTCCAGCCCAACAACTGTGGTGTGCTGAAATTTTGGGCCGAGGTCAGCATACCAGTCTGGGGTGTACTGACGATACTGAAATCTGACCAATCCCACCCATACGCCTTGCACAGGGGGGAGTCCGGCCCTCTGCTATCTATATAGGTGATTTTGGGAGATTACCGATTTTGCGACTTTTACAAAAATAGGAAGTTAGGACACAAGGTTGGCATACCAGTCTGGGGTGTAATGACCAACCCCACCCATTCACCCTGCACAGGGGTAGAGCAGGGTCCAGTACTGTGCTATCATTATAGATGATTCCGGGAGATTACCGATTTTGCGATCTTTCAAATATAGGAAGTCAGGATATAACATAACATACACAAGGCTATAGCCGACCCCCATGTGCATGTCGGCTACAGACCTAGGCAACGCCTGGGGGTATGGCTAGTGCAAAATATGGTGGACTAACACAAATTGGGCTACATGCAAGATAAGGCTACCTTACACAATTTGGCTATTTGCAAAATATGGCTGACTAAAACAGTTTGGTATTGTTATCCACTGTTCTCTCAGTATTTAGCTTTTTAGAAGTTAATTCTCCTGTGCCACAATATTTAAAGTTCATAATTTTCAGGTCTAACTTCGTCTCTTGACTTCTACTGAGACGAATTGTTGTGCGTTATAATTATTCCCTCTGGGCATCCCGTTATTCCCGTTCACCGTTACCTTCAACTGATAAGGAGAACCACTTTGGGAGCCCAGTTCCTCAGGGAGCTTGCTTCTTGTCCCACACAACTGTTGGTTTCTCTTCCTCTGCATTTTCCTCCTCCTCACGGCGTCTGTTTCTCGGTACCCGACCAGACACCCTGCTGCTTTATGCTCGTGGTGGTGTTGCCGAAGGCTTCTGTCCGGTTCTGAATCTTGATCCGCGGGAGCTGCTGAGCCCCACAGTCCCGCTAAGATGTGTAGACGACTACTCATTGTAACAGCAGAAGTCTCTATACCCCAAAGGAAAAGGGGAAAGTGGATAAAACAAAAACAGATCACAGGTTACTCTCTCTCTCCAACCAGCCGTGTACCTGCAGAGGATGAGAAAACCAATGATTAATATCTTCCTAATCAAAACACCCCACCTAAGTTCCCCTTTACTTTTCTATACATGTTGTGCTTCTCTTGAGAGCTGGGAAGCAAGTTTTATTTCAGAAGCTCCAAATATAACCTTAACAACCTTTTCCTTATGAGAGGTTTCCTTTGGAATAGCTGTTCAAACTAATGCTGTACCATCCCACAGTCTGGAACAATGTCTGTTGATTTGCTAGATGGAGGCAGACTAGAAAACTGTTCTTCTGGAATGACTCTCCTGGGCAAACGTGCTCCTAGACGACTACTCAAACCCCCAGTAACAAACTGGCAGCAGATACCTTGAGTCTATTGTGCTAGATGTATCTCTCTTGGAGTGAATCAGTGTCCTTTATTTTTAAATCCTCTATTGCATTCTTCAAGGAAAATTAACTTCTATCTCCTAGACTCCTGTCCAGGACATGAGAGAAAGCTGAGCTTGACTCTCTTCCTGAGAAACCACTGGTCATCCTGAGCGCATGCGTAGTGAGATGCAGTCTGAGGCTTACTTTCGTGTTATAAATCACTGCCAGGCGCTAGCTATCGTTAAACTGTCAGTGACATGCGTGTGAGCGGCAGCAAATAAAGGAAAGGTCTGCCGTAGCACGTGCATATAATTATCAATGTCTTTTTCCCTGACAGCAGTCTTTCTTAACAGCATTTAATGTTCATGCAGATTAATCTAGAGTTTCCTTCAGAGAGAAAATCAACGCTTACAAGTGTGACTGGTTTTACTGCTGTCAGATTAAAATTACAGGTCCTTGCAAAACGCTGCTCCCAATTTGGACTCACAAAGGTTGCTTTCTTGGCATTTAAAACTAACTGGCTAAATACCTAAACTAACTAAGAGATTAAAAATAAACTTGCAGTCACTTCTTAACTTCTCATGAATGCAGATTAATTCTTCAGTAGATTTGTATAAGAGCTTTTCTCTAGAAATCTGAGCGCTGCGCTCCCACCAGATCTCCGCTTGTCTTGTCCCTCATGGATCTGGACTCCAACCTGCCTCTTCACCGAGCTGGGCTGAATTCAAAGATTAAAATGTGGCCTACTTCAAGAGATACAAAAAACAGGACCTTCCTGTTAAGGTGAGGACAATGAAAGGCAGTTTAGAATTCTCTTTCTGTTTCCAAGCCACCTCAGGCTCCAATCATCTTGCGGAATGTTCTCATCCAATCAGGACCCTGCCTCCTCACCACCATGATGGCTTAAGGAACTCTCCTTCTGAACAATGGAAGTTAAGGTAAGTTTTAGTCTGAACTGTGTATGAATTTTGTAAGTAGTTAAATAAACAAAGAAGTACTATAAATTACAGCACATCCATCTCAAGAGACAAGTGAACCTGACAGTTTGCAGACCGGCTGTCCACCACAAATCCCTCATGGTCTCCCCACCACTGTCTTCTGGGCTCCTCCCCTGCCGGCTTCTCACTACAGGGACTCACTGTGGCTCTTGCGTCCCAGTCTGCACTTTCGTGCACATTTCTAACTCGTGGGCTTCCAGCCCTCTGCTTAGTCCGCCTTCTCACTCTCTAGGTGTTATGCAGCTTGGAGCCTTCCCATTTCTGAGTGTGCCCTTCTCTCTTCTGTACTCGTTGAGTACCCATTATTTAACGTACTCATCTCAGTGGATTCAATTTAAATGTTTTTTTTCCCCATGTGATAAGAACATCTCTTAAGTGTTCCTTCGTCCCAGTCTTGATGGATAAAAGTATCTGATATTGTTGAGCATCACATGTAGGCCACAGTGTGCACAGCTTTAGGGAGTTCCTCACAGGAGCGGGAGTCCTTGTCCCCTAAAGGGGAGTCTCTCCCAGTGAGGTTCCCACTTGCCTCTACCCCTAGGGAGGGTGTTGTGGAGAAGGGATGAATTCCCTCAATTCGTCGCACTGTATGCCCCCAATGATTATCAAAGTGACTTCCTATCAGACTTTTTCACAGAGATGACTCCATTCTTTGAGGGCCAACTGATAGTAGGGGGGGATTTTGATATGGTCCCAGACCCTCAAGTAGATAAACTCCCCCATATCCCCTGTCAGCTCCAGCACCGATTTTAAAAAATGCACTCACCCTCGCTAGACTCTTAAGGGAAATGGGGGCGTGGGGATATTTGGAGGCTACGGCATGGTGAGGAGCGAGACTGCACATATTTCTCTCATGTGCACCGCACCTTTATACAGATAGATCTTTTATTAGCATCGGCGTCCCTGTTGCTATGCATTGAGGAGATTCACATTGGGACAAAGGTATTCTCGATCACGCACTGGTGTCCTTAGACCTCCTGGTCCAGAGATTATCTCCATTGGAGAAACAACCTTGGAAGCTCTATGATCCAATACTCGTTGATATAGCCCTAAGGGATGATATAGCGCAATCCATAAATAATTATTTTAAAGAAAATGCTGATGTAACCAGAGGCGACTCACTGGGATGCAATGAAGGCAGTGATCGAGGAGCATTTTTTCGCACACTAATCAGCTTAGACGAAAAATAGAAAGAGATTGGAGGAGGAAGTGGATGTGTTCGAAAGAGCCCACAAGTTGAAATGTTACATCAGATCATTAAGAATCCTGAGAAAAAGCACAGAATAAGCTGGAGGCGTACTTAGCGGACCACCCAGCACAATCCATTATATAAGTTAAACAGTCACATTATGCCAAAGGGAACAAAGCTAATAAATTTCTAGTACGGAAGCTAAAGGAACAAATAATCAAGAACACTACAGTGGGTTTAGCAGATCCTACAGGACAGGTACATCATAAAGATGAAGCCAAATTAGATATTTTGGAACAGTATTTTGCAGAAACGATGACTGGCACTAACCGTAGCCCCCAAGATCAGTTTGCATGTACATGTGAGTAGAGGCTACTCCAGCAGCATTACACAGACAGAACTGCTTTACTGCCCCATTGAATCAGAAGTGGTTGTAAGGGCAATAAAGGCACAGATGATACAGCCCCCTTTTTGATAAATTAATTATCAAGCCCTTTACAATTCTATTTAATTCTTTTCGATGAACAAGCCAAGTGACAAGTTCTATGGGGGAATCCTCTACCATCCTACTTTTGAAACTGGGGAAACATTCCCAATATTGTGCCTCCTACAGGCCCATATTGTTGCTGAATATCGATGCCAACTTATACTTGTTATTGTTATTTGGCATTTATATAAGGCTCTATATATCATTGGTATGATCGCAAAGCGCTTGTGGGTTGAACGCCCTTGGGGACCGTAGTCCCGGTCAGTTGAGAGAGTAGGCTAGTATAGGGTGCTTGGGTGCACTCAGTATGTGTGCAGCTAGTGTGAATTGCCTGATGCTAGCTGCATCTTAACATTAGGTGCAGTGGTAGTGAGAGATCAGTTGAATGTGTGCAGTCAGGTGATTGGTTTCCGAGACTGCATTCTGGCAGCGTTAGGCCTGTGTAGGACGTATATGTGTGTGTTCAGGCCGATTTCTTTTGTGGGGTATAGCTGCATTCTAGCAGGATGTTGAGGTGTTCATGGAGTATTGTTCGTATGTGAGCAACTAGGCCGAAATTGATCGAGGGGTATAGCTGCGTTCTATTGTGTGTTGGTGTAAAGTAGGGAGTGAGCATAGTGGTAGGAGAGGTGAGTGGTTGGAGTGGATGGTTTATTCTTGCGAGCCCGCTGTTTCAGGATTACATTCTGGATCTGGATAAATTGGTGGCGGTCGTCCTCGTGTTTCGTTGTAGTGACACTCTGAGGTAGATTCATCGCTAGGAACAGAGTAAGATATGTTTGTTCAGACAGACGGTCATTATTCTTAGGCTCAGCACTATGCATCTCAGGGGCCCGGTTCCTTTGGGTGCTCCTTTTCTTGCTTATCCCGTGTTTCCCCCAGATCATGTTACTCTCCTTCCTTTGGATATCTCTGGCCCTGTCTCCTTGGCTGCAAGCCTTCAGTAGCCTTTTGCTCTCCAACTGGCTGGTTGTGCTGCCGTCTTCCTGAATTACCATCTCCACGGCCATCGCCATCCAGCCCCACAGCCGCACCTCCTGTCCACCCAGTGTTTACACTGTCCTTGCTCCTAAAATTGTGGACGGAGAGATCATCTGAGGAGCAGGTAGTGGAGCATCCATAGTTTCTAATATCACAATGTGGGATCTGGTGGTGTTTTGCTCTTTGCTTCTAACTGACATCAGACTTGAAACTGCACCCCAGATCTGCTAGGACTCGGCCCTCCAGGAGGCCATCAAGTATGAGCGGGCACAACACACTCCTTGACAGTCCGATGGTAAAACCTTCAAGAGGTGTGGTGACCCTAGGGGCTGAGGACATCCACCCATTTCATGATGCTGGACAAGAAGGCGCTGTAGCTTCATGTAAATATAAAGTGGATGCATGTTCATGACGTGGTAGAACCATCATTATGATAAAAAGTGTTGCGTTGTGTTGTAGCACTTGAGAAAGGGTATACACCAAGCTGAAACATGTAGTGCAAATAATACTGGCTACAGCCAAAAACTGATGTAAACATATAAAAAGTATTACCACATTAACATTGGGTGGCACAAAATTCTTTGGGAATGGCAAATTGGTGCTACGTTAAAAAGTACACATATTGGCTTAGAAAATAGTTGCTTTTTACAGTAATATTTATTGGAATGTGTGTCTTCAGAGAAACCGCAGTGTGCACGGGTGTCAGGACAAAATTAGAAGTGGAGCAGAATTGCAGTGAGTAGTAGGAAATGGGTGGAGTGAATTCAGAATGAGGTTTACCTTCTTACAATTATATACGTGATTTCAGTTAAGCGGAAGAGTGTACCCACCTTTCCCTTTCAGGCAGACAGGGACCCATTTACATGAGATGCATTCAAGACATGAATGAGGTACATACATATACATAACCACATATAAAGGACTTTTACACCCAACTATATTACATTAACCTTTGTTTATGCTTTGTATTCACATTTATGCATTCATTTGTTTTCACTATACCTTTGTTATAATCATACTGCTCAGAAGTATTTTCAAGTTAATTTGTGTGAGTGTTAGTGTGAGGCCATTCATCTGAGGAATGCCTTTACTCTGAGTGCCATCCCATATCCTGATGTCCAGAAAGAAAACTAGACACAACCGGCCCCACTAAATCTGATTGAAGGGCATATGGAGGTAGCTGCACTCTTTCTTTGAGTGTTTTTATATTTTTGGTTTGGGCTTCTAACAACCAGATGTGATGTGTTTTAGAAATACATTTTGTTTTTGTTTTAGTCATTTCAAAAAGAATTTCTGATACATGGTTGTGCTTTTATTAAACTTCTTTATTGTTTACAAAAAATCCCAGTAGGTTTAATACAAGAAGTCACAGAAAAGAATGTTTTAATAACATTTTATTTGTACATTTTTATGTTTTTGGACATCATCATGTACAAGCTTTGAACAGAAACACGGACAAAGCAGGTTTTGGGTGGACAATGCATGCTCTGTTCAGAATGCGAGTGATCATAAATTATGTGATAAAATAACTTGAATCATTCAGGGAATGGCATGATTGTAAGGATTTTTGAGCTTTAGTTGGCTTTTTCTTTTTTTCCCTTTTTTAGTGAGAGGACATAATCAGTCCTTCTGGGTCGGGATTTGTTTTTTTTGTTTTGTTTTGTGATGCTCACAAGCCGAACAGCAATTTGAATGTGAGCCTTGCGTTATTGACATGCAATTGTAATAGACATAATATTCTGTAATGTTTCACGTGTTACTTTGAATATTTTTTTCACCTGCAGTTCAGTCAGTTTCGTGCCATTACAGAAGATACTCTTTTCCAGCCAAAAAGAATGGCAGATAGGAAGTGGCTGGTAGTTGCGGCTTTGTGGTTTGCGATTGGAGAATAAACAGAAGCAGCATCTTGTTTTAGGTCTATGATATGTTAGCATTTGGTTTGTAGTGCAAGGATTATGTTGTATAATTCAGCATTACTGAGGTGAACAAATGAGTTTGCAAGACGTATTTTCTTTATTTTGTTGGCAGAAAGTTTGAAAATGTCCTTAAAAAATATAATGTTGGGTACCGGAAATGTATTATTCTCCACCATTGAATTTTTCATAGATTCACATGCTGTTTCAATATTCCCCGTCGACAGACTGGGGATCCTCTCTAACATTAAAGCAGTTTCATTTGAAGTGATGAACTGCAATCACTAGTTTTCTCATAGTGCTGTTTAGGGTCATTAATAATTCAGTGCCTCCCCAGGTCCTCCCAGGAGGCCATCTTCAGATTTCTACTGCACGTCCAAGTGTTGGGAATCTTCTTCAAGTTCTCTATTTTCCTTCATCAATTTTACTACACATTTTACTACCTTCAAGACTGCTTTTTACATCAATGGAAAGCTGTGATTAAGTACCTTTGTCTTCTGGTCATTTGGAAGTCCTACACCCATTTGGTGCTCCCCTACTGGGCCAAGACCCGTATTCCCCTCAGGGCTTAGTCATGTGGAGTCTTTCTTCTTGCCCCACCATACCTAATTCAAATACTAAGAAAAGTCTTTTTAAGGCATGCTGCACCTGCCACCTAAACATATTTACAGCATGTCCACGGACAGTGCCTACTGAGCTCGGGTCTCAGAAGAGACAAAAAGACCTGCTCTTCACTCTCAAGACCTTCCTTGAGCCTTGCCAGGACTGTGAAATGTGCCTCCAGATCACATTTTGAAATACGTGATTGACAAAGACCTTTAGGGATTTAGAAATGGTTCTCTCAGAGGAGGAAGACTATGTAATGGAGGGGTGGAAACACCCAGTCCTAAGCGGAACAAACAGGCTGGGAAATCCCACACCCAATAACAGAAGAGTCAAGATAATTGACAAAGGCCTGTTTTATTAACAATCCTGATAAAACAGGGACAACAGCAAACATGAAACATCTCTGTGCTCTCAACATTCTCAAGCTTGACAACAGTTTAAGAATAAAAAATAAGTCACAACTGACGGATCATTACACTCTTAATTACAGAAACCTACGTGAAGGTGAGATTGGTAAGGGGAATCATCTATATATGTAATGTATAGGTGTTAGGTTTCTCATTGGTTATTCTTTATCTGATGGCTTCACATTGAGACCACTCCTAAATTGGTTACAAGTAAAAATACATCATCACAAGGCCGAACTATTGGCTAATGCCACAGTTGCAAGACAGCATAATTTGAGATCTGCAATTAGTTGGCATTGGCTTTACCAAACTTGACTACTGGGCAGGTCATCAGCACATGAGCAACAATGGTGGTGGGGGTGCGGCATCAAGGTACTGCTTTTCCCAATTAATAAGACACCATCTCTGATTTTCCTAGGCCACAAGCCAGGACTTTTAGCTTTGAACTTGGCTTTGTCTTGTATCGTTGTTCTGAGAAGAGTGAAGGCATCAGCCTATTTGAGTCTGGAGCTAATGAATAGCGACTGTGCTCCAACTATAAATCATGTGTGAAGAGACCACGTTTTGGATTATTCTGCTAGACTTTTACTAAGATTTTAATCCATATTAATGCAAGTGTCCTTAGCCTACCTGGCCACTGGAGACTTGTTGGAGCTACTTTTCTTCCAATTGTAAGCCTTAATTAATGAGCACCTAGCTTTCAAGGGCTGTTTGTCTCTTTACTTAATCTAAGTGAAATGTGTCTTCGGCTTGGGAATTATTATCTTCTGTTCTCTTTGGTTCCAGTGCAAACCCCACTTTTCCACCTTTAACCTTGGCAGGAGTTGTGCAGCTGTTGCCTGTCTGCTCAGATCTGTATTTTCAGCCGATTCAGCGAGTCAAACATCCCTGTAGTCATGAGAGTTATTGCTCTCAGCTCTTCCTTTATAGCATTAAAGCCTTTCACTGTTGTGTTAATCGTTTGTAGCAACTCCCAGCGGGTTATCTGCAACCACTTGGCATTTGTGTGTGTTTGCACCCCAGGAATAGCAGATGCAAAGAACAATTCTGTCCTGTTGAACAATCTGTGCTTGTATGGTATTTCATCAAGTGCCTCTTACAATTTGTCTGAGATATAATTGCTACTTCTTTTTGCTTGTTCGATCGTTGGGGGTCTTTTCTTTCTCAGTAGCCCATTACAGCCTTCTCGTCCCATTGCAGGACTCATTAGAAGACTTAGACTATCTTCTCGCTCCTAACAATTACATACCCAACGGCATAACAAGTCACACACGTCGGTCATCCACAACTTTAAAAAACCTAAGTCTCATAACAAGCTAGTTGCAGCGCTAGCACCACACCTGAGCAACAGCTCATGCACTACATAAGGGTCTACCCTTCCGATCTCAACTCAACTAAAGCCACATATGTCAGACGATAGCTCAAAATGCCTCACAAATGCTTGCCCACCCACCAGGATCCTAGCCAACGCCAACAAGACCTTACATCTAAAAGGTGCTCTCATACACGCCAGATCCATAACTGCCCATGCCCTGGATATTGCTGAAGTCATCAAAGCCAACAACCTAGACTTCATAGCAGTCATAGAAACGTAGCTCGACGTCAGGCCCTCATCTATGCTTAGCCATCCTAGAGGGTTACTCTATCTATAGGAAGGATAGAATAACAGCTAAAGGTGGCGGAGTAGCCTTATTAGCCAAGAAAGCCCTAAACATAGGAACCTCTAATTAACCCCCTTTTACCTCAGGTGACGTTATTACACTAAAAATCTCTCTTACAAATACCTGCACTCTCACACTACATATCCTCTATAGGCCCCCAGGCCCTATTTCTACATTCAATGACATAACCTCACTTCTGGCTCATAATATGAAACCTCACTCCAAAGCCATCTTTTTCGTCAATTTTAACTTGGGCCTGAACGACCCACAGGATACTCATGCAGGCCTCCTGGCTAATTCCATGAAAGCTCAAGGATTTACACATAGAATCTGCTCCCCTACTCACGAAAAAGGACGTACCTTAGATTGGATAGCTGATACTAATTGTCTCACTGACATCATTTCGAAAACTCCTATGGTTTGGTCAGATCATAATACCATAATCTTCTCTACTACTCTGATCATCAAAACTCTGAAACATACCTCACCCATACCCACGGCTCCATCCAGAAGCATGAACAAATATTAACTGCGATCACATGCTACCACTTCAACACATTTACTGGACTTGACGTATTCTAACAACGACCCATCTGCACTCGTCAGTCAATATAATAAAGTTATGCTCGCAGCTATTGAAAAGGTAGCCCCTCTGAAAATGTACAAAGCCAAACCAACTGCACATATTAACTCATGGTTTACCCCTGAGCTCCATACCATGCGTGCAACCAAAAGGTCAGCAGAAAACAACTGGCTAAAATCACCAACACCAGTGAACAAAACCCTTTTCCAGATCCTAGCCAATAATTACAAAAAAGAAATCATTAAAGCAAAGCGTGAAACCTACAACCAAAGAATCCTGAACGCCCAGTCTAACTCTAGAGAATTATTTAACATTCTCCAAGAATTGGAATCACCAGCACCTACCTCCAGACCATACCATTAAAGATGAACAATGGTGTTCCAATATTCAAAATGCCTTAGCAGGCAAAATGTCACTATTACAACAAAAAATAGAACTAAAAAAATCTCAACCTCAACCCTACCATCCCAACTACACCTCCTTCAACGGAACTACTCAAGGATAGTAAATTTATCTTCACGCCAGTATCTACCATAGACACCATTAATATCATTAAAGGCTTAAAACCTTCAAGATGCAAGGGCGACACCTGTCCTGCAACTCTGGTAAAAGAATGTGCGATTGAATTTGCACCCTTTATAACCAACCTCATCAATAGCTCATTTGTCACTAACACAGTACCAAAGGGCCTAAAAACAGCCTGGGTTCTACCATTATAAAAAAAAACACATTAGACCCTAATATCCCCACTAACTTCCGTCCTATCACCACAGTACCATTTTTATTAAAAATCCTTGATTGCGCATCCTATCTGTAGTTCCAAAAATTCTTAGAACACAATAATCTCCTGGGCCTGAGACCCGGCCATGAACAGAAACAGCTCTTCTAGACTTAAAAACGCAAATGGACTAATACAAGGATAAAGGTGACTTTTGTATCCTCCTCCTGCTAGACCTCTCTGCAGCTTTTGATCTGGTCAATCATGATATCCTGTGCCAACACCTTGAAACAGCTACCCACTTTTCCCCTAAAGTCATTAAATGGATTGAATAATTTCTTTCTAATCAGACTACAAGGGTCTTCTCTGATACCTCAGCAGACCCTCCTGCCCTAGTGACTTGTGGCATACCGCAAGGATCTTGCATATCGCCTACCTTATACAATGCATTTATTAAGCTCCTATTCGACAAGCTTGACAATATGGGTATCGCGTACACAAATTATGCGAATTATGCGCCCTCGACGCCTTTTGAGGAGAATTTACCAGAGTTGCCCCGGAGGGCTGTGGAAGCTCCAAGAAAGGCTCTCGGCAAGTCTGTGAGGCCTGTGTTTGAGCCCTACTCTGTTCCTCCTCCCAGGGTGGATTTGTTCCAACCCTTGGAGTATATCTCAGAGGTGGAGGAAGGGTGTGATGAGGAGGGGGTTGTGCCTCCCGAGGTTCCTGATGACCTGTTGTGTGGTCATAGCCAACTGGAAGACCTTCGTCAATCCTTACATGACGCCAGTGGTCTTGATACCTCTCCGGAGGTTGTGTTTGGCAGGCTCGAGCCTGGTACACATGCCTGGTACACATGCTGAATCCTCGAATAGGCGTCTCATGTCGAGGGTGACTGAGTACTTGGGGTGGTCTGCTCCACCTGTTGATTTTCTGCAGGATGTCTGACAGAGATCCACCCACTGACCCGGTGTTGCCATTTCATATGGCGTTGCAAAGAAGGGTGGCGGCGGCTTGGACTGCTCCGGAGAATCTCCCGGCAGTGAATAAGTCGCTTCTGAAAAAATACCGTCCAGCCAGTGGTGACCCCTGCTACTTGTCCACGCACCCTACTCCGGAAAGTTTGGTGGTGCAGGCGGCTACGGCCCCAGCAAAGCAGGCTGCGTACCCCACAATCCTTCCTGATAGGGGCGACAAGCGCTTTGATGGTTGGGCGA
Source organism: Ambystoma mexicanum (assembly GCF_040938575.1). NCBI lineage: Eukaryota > Metazoa > Chordata > Amphibia > Caudata > Ambystomatidae > Ambystoma > Ambystoma mexicanum. The sequence goes on along the minus strand of NC_090929.1, from coordinate 1,381,786,689 downwards.
AGAAGGTGTTTTCTTCTGGGGGTATGGCTTTAAAGGCAGCCAACTCCGTTTGTGCCCTGGCCAGATTCACTCACACTCTGTGGAATTGTGTGTCGTTGGCGGCTGAGCATATTCCCGAAGGGGAGGAACGGGATGGTTTTCTAGCCCTCGTGCAAGATGGCAAGGATGCCATGTGTGAATCCATTCAGTCGGGTCTGGACGTGGCAGACTGTGTCAGCCGGTCCATGGCTGCGAGCACCGTGATGCGCAGGTTTGCGTGGTTGCGGAAGTCTGAGTTTGCTCCGGATGTGCGCCCTAGAACTGGTGCCTGTAGCGGAGAGGAACAAGGGATGGTATTCCCCATATTTTTTTATCCCGAAAAAAGATGAAGGCTTGAGACCCATCATGGACTTGCATGGTTTGAACAAGCTCCTCAGGAAGGACAAGTTCAAGATGGTTACTCTTTCTCAAGTCCTCCAGGCCCTTCAACCTCAGGATTGGTTGGTGTCTCTAGACCTCAAGGATGCTTACTTTCATGTGCCGATTCATCCACAGCACAGGAAGTACTTGAGGTTCGTAGTTGGCGACTCGCATTTTCAGTTTCAGGTCCTGCCGTTCGTATTGACCTCCGCCCCGAGGGTCTTCACCAAGCTGATGGTGGTGGTGGCAGCGTATCTCAGGAAAGGGGTGTTTCACATCTACACCTACCTGGACGATTGGGTGACCAGGACGCGCTCTCCTGAGCAAGCCCTGGATCATCTGTCGGTCACCTGCAACTCCCTTCACAAGCTGGGCTTCTCCCTCAATTTAAAGAAGTCCCATTTGACACCTACCCAGTGGCTCAAATACATTGGTGCAGTGCTCGACACATCCCTGTGGCTGTGTTCGCCACCCCAGGTGAGGGCTCATCACATTCTGCAGATGGTGGACAAGTTCCAACGTGCCCAGAGTCTCCCGGCATTCGAGTTCTTGAGGTCGCTCGGCCTCATGGCATCCTGCATTTTCCTGGTGCCAGAGTCCAGGCTGCGGATGAGATCTCTGCAGTGGGCTCTCAAGATGCAGTGCTCGCAGTTCTCTGGCAGGATGTCGGATCCCATTCAGATTCTGCCCTCGGTCGCTCAGGATCTTCTGTGGTGGGCCGTCAACGGCAATCTAATGAAGGTGGATCCATTTTGGCAACCATGGCCGGAGGTGGCGATCGTGACGGACGCATCCCTCACGGGTTGGGGAGCTGATGCCAACGAGCTGACAGCCAGCAGCCGTTTGTCTCTGTCGGAGTCCAGACTCCACATCAATCTGTTAGAGCTGCGGGCTGTCAGGCTAGCCCTGAAGGCTTTTCTGCCGTCTGTGCAGGGGAGGAATGTCCTGATTATGACGGACAATACAGTGGCCATGCACTACCTCAACAAAAAAGGGGGGATGGGCAGGGTCACTCCCGTTGTGCAGGGAGGCGATGCAGCTCTGGTTCTGGGCCATCCAGCAGGAAATTTCGATCTCGGCAGTTCATCTGGCCGGAGACGAAAACGTGGTGGCGGACACTCTGAGCAGGCAGAGCATGGTCTCTCACGAGTGGGAACTGGCTCAGGAAGTTCTTTTGGAGATCTTCGCCCTTTGGGGAACCCCACAGCTGGATCTCTTCGCCACCAGTGTCAACCGAAGGTGCGAGAAATTCTGCTCATGGGAATTTCCTCCAAGAGGAGCCTTAGGGGACGCGTTCGTAGTGGAGTGGTCCTTCCCACTGCTGTACGCGTTCCCTCCAGTCCCCGTCATTCCGCAGGTGTTGCAGAGGTTACGGAAGTTCGGTTCCTGGATGATCCTCATTGCTCCGGCATAAGGATTGGGACCTCCCTGAAGACGTGATGGAGATGTTGCTTTCGGCCAGAAGGCCTGCAACGAAATCTGTGTACTGTTGCCGTTGGAGGAAATTCTGCGACTGGTGCAGGGTACAGAATGTGGATCCTTTCCATGTTCCATTCCTTTGGTTTTGTCTTTTTTGCTTTCTTTAGCCCACAAGGGCCTGCAAGTGGGTACCATTAAGGGTTACCTGGTGGCGCTGTCCATATTTAAGCGCTCGTCTGAGGAATGTTCTTATTTTAAAATCCCTTTGATATCTCAGTTTCTAAAAGGGCTAACTAATGTATTTCCACCGTCGCCTTTCCAGGTGCCGGGATGGGATTTGAATTTGGTTTTAAAGTTCCTAATGGGAGCTCCGTTTGAGCCCTTACATTCTTGTCTGTTGCGACTATTGTCCTTTAAAACTGTATTTTTAGTTGTGGTTACTTCTGCACGCAGAGTGAGTGAGTTGCAGGCACTTTCCGCCAAACCACCCTTCACTGTGTTCCATAAGGATAGGGTGCAGCCTTCCTTTCTTCCGAAGGTTGTGTTGGAATTCCATCTGAGCCAGAAGGTAATTCTTCCAGCGTTCTATCCTCCTCCACATCCTGGTAAGGAAGAGGAGAGGCTCCATAGGTTGGACCCTAGGAGAGCTTTGAGTTTCTATCTCTCACGGATGTCCCGGGTCAGAATGGACGATCAGTTCTTTATTGGTTATGCTTTAAGGCGTTTAGGTCAGACTGTTTCCTAGCAGACCTTATCTAGATGGATCATTTTGACAATCTGAGTGTTACCGTTTGGCGGGAAAGGACCCTCCAGTAGGCTTACGGGCTCATTCTACTAGGGGTATGGCTGCCTCCACTGCCCTACAGAGGGGTGTTCTGATTCGCAATATTTGCGAAGCAGCCACATGGGCCTCTGTCCATACTTTTGTGAAACATTATTCCTTGGACTCTATCCATGGGCAGGATTTGGCCTCTGCCAAGCTAGTTCTCTATTCTGCAATTTGATTGGACATTCTAAATTGATGCAATCGTAAATTCTTTTCCACCTCCATACGTTGGTACTACTTTGGGAGTCTGTCAAAGATGTGGAATACGTCCGAGGACACAATCCCTTCGAAGAACAAGTTATTTATCTTACCTGGTAACGTTCTTTCGATGGGATGTTCCTCCGACGTATTCCACATTGCACCCTACCTACCTGTCCCTCTACAGAATTTCTTATGCGATTGCAGCTTACGTTTCCGCAAGGCTTTCTGTAGTCAGGCGATTGGTGCCACACGTTCAGGGGGGGGACTACAACTGAGGCTACGGGCGTCGTCCGTCCTATATATAACATCCGGTGATGTCGTCCTTCGACGGAGGCCATCGAGGGACAGCGTATCGATGTCATCGACGCAGGACACCTATGCCGAAAAAGTTTTCCGAAGCAGCACAGCTGTGGTAATTACTGTCAAAGATGTGGAATACGTCGGAGGAACATCCCATCGAAAGAACGTCAACAGATAAGATAATAAACTTGTTCGTCTCTGCCTGACCCTTGTGTTGGGACATGTGCAGTATAAAGCTCTGGTGTTAGTCCGTTGTTGCTCACGATGAACTGTCCATGAGAAAGTGTTTGTGTTGGAAAGGGTCCAGGGGTTGAGTTCCATGGGTGTTATGAGGAAAGGAATACCGCATCTCACCCTTCGGTGTCCCACTCCCCAAAGACCCCCCATCCAGGTGATCCTCTCACACTGGTCCACCCCCAGGAACTGGATCCATGTCCTGGCCACCTGGATGACAGATCCCTGGGGACTAGCGGGTGAGACACCTTCAGGTCTCTCAAAGTACCTACAAGAATAACTGCACAATTATAGCTTCAAGACTTCTTTCAACAATAAATCTAATTTTACTGTCTACCAACAGAGCAATATGCGGTACTTTACTTGTTTTAATAGCGTGGTAGCTATCTACTATACAAGAGAGAATTGTATACAGTATTACTCTTAATGGCAAGATCAAACCTTCATATCCTTCTCCTTTCAAAAGTGTGTGTCTCCTTTTTTATTTATGCAGGTAAAGGTTCTTGGGGGAGAAGGTTTACTCGATCTGGTTATTAATTTGTTTAAAAAAGGACAGTTCATTATTTTTCTCCATCTGCTCGTTGCTGTCCGCTTATTGTGTCTGCATCCATGTCACCTCCTCTTCGTCATCAACTTTGGGGACTGGCGGCAGCGGGGTCTCCCTTTGAGGGTTTGACATCACTGATGTGAAGCCAGGCCCTTCTACCCAGTACTCTGACAGCAGTGGGGGGGTCACCTTCTCAGCAATGTAGTGGCCCCCAAACCTAAGCTTGTGCCATTTCATGGTAAAAAAGTTTATGAAAACTATCACCAGGTTATAGGGTCAGGGGCTTAAGCAGAGTTTGGGCATCGAACTGTTGACTGTCTTCCTAATTTTTTTTACCCCTCCTGCCAATGTCAAAGCCATTGAGACATAAAAGCGACACTCTGCGTCATAACAGCCAAACATTCATGCATTTCAGAACCTAGAACAGCAGTGGTATTATGGGCATCAGTTAGCTCTCTAGTGGGAGGAGCAGGCGCTTTATGCATAAAGCATCTGCCCACCAGTTCGTAAAAAGACGTCAGATGATGGTCTAAGCCAGGCTGATTGCATAACAAAAATAGGGCTAAGGGTAGGCAATGGAGCCATCCTTTTTTCAAGGTCATTTTTTATTTGGCTAATCCTGTTTACCTGTGGGTGATGAGCAGAGGAAAATGCATTCTTAATACCCAATAGGACTGTGATCTGCTCAAATAATTCATTTACAAAATGGGATCCATTGTCGGACTAAAGGACTTTGCAAACTCCCCATCTCGGGTAGACCTCACGTACAAGGAATTTTGCAGGACATGTGGCATCAGGATGTGTGCACAGACCGTCTTCGATCCATCTGGTTAAAAGGCAGACGACTACTAGCATACATCTGTAGCCGTTACAACTTTGGAGCATATCTACATAGGCGATATACAAATGCTAGAAGGGTCCTGTAGGATGGGGTAGTGCGCCTCTCACTGTTCGCAGCGTGTGCCCTGCTGTGAACTTCTCGCAAACTACACAATTTACAATTTAAGGCAGCAATGTTGGGTATTAACCAGTCTTCTGATATCAGAGCTGCAGGACTCTTGTGTCGTACTTGCAGGCTCACGAGTCCTCCTTACAATACCCAACATCAGGTATTTCCCCTCTCTAACACAGGACCTGATCGCCCCCCATATCTACAAGGAAGAAAAATGTTTTGTCACCTATGGTTACTCCCACCCGATGTCCTATTGTGGGTAAAGGTTAATCCCTGTCCCAGTGAAAGGTTTCCCTCCCACCATGGTCTCACTCCCTATTCTGGGTGTAGGTATCTGTGCTCCTGCATTTGCGTTCCAGGTGGCCATGGTATTCTGTTGTACCGGTGCACAAGCAATCCCATTAAATCCTCCTCCTTTTGGAGTTTAAAATCCAACCCTTTTCCTCTCGGTGCAACCCCTCTTCCTGTGGCGAATAATTATATTTTCCCCTTTCTGTAAAATTCCCTCCAGCCCTTGGCTGTACCTTCTGTGTGTCTTGTGTAACCACTCCCTCTCCACTTGTCAACACGGCTCCTTCCACCGAAAACTTCAACAACCTTTTCGGAACTAACTTTGCTTCTTCTAATTTCCTTTCCTCAAGCTTCTTTCTGCCTTCTCTTGCAATAATTGACACTGGTGAACTATAGTCAATTGAATCTCTAGCCAGGGCTTTGCCTCCATTCCCACCTGTTCTTCAATTGCATCTGCATTGACTCGGGTAACCCCTGATATAATATGCAACAGAAAATAGCAATAGTTTTGCCCCATGGTTCTCGAGTCTCAAGACCACATCACCCTTGAATATAAGCAACAGAGTCTACGTCATCACGCATCTTGTGCTTCATAATTGCACTGATGTCTGACATATTGTACTGCGAGTGATCTCCATACATCTCAACTGCCCTGCAGTTGTTAAATGGTGCTCCATCATGAGCCGTGTTCTGAGCTGTCACCTAGAGGTATCCCGCTCATTTCCAAATGTTGCTAGTTCTCTCCCCAATGGTGGCAGTGAGCAGGCTTTTTATGTCACCCACTGCTAACGTCCTTCCTGATGTCATTCTCTCTAGCTCATACATCCATTTTCCCGCCCCCGATGTCAAAAGTGGCAACTTATACCTCAAATTGTGTCAATTCTGCATTGGTTTTAAGTTCATTTGTGCCCTTCGTTTTTGTGAAGGCACCCGTCATGCTCGCTTTATTTTGACCTGGTAACGTCTTTAACCCGGGTTGTCTCTTCTAAACTCTGCGATCGTCCTTTTGGACGTTTGGCGTATGAGACCGGTTCGGGCTTCTCTCCTTCTGGTTCTCCCAAATCGGACCACTCTATCGCTTTCTCTGAGCTCATGTCCGTGGAGGGCTCTTGCGCGGATCCCTCCAATTCCTCATTTTCACTTTAATGTCTCTCTTCATCGGAAAACATAATTCTCCAGCATTGGATCTTTCATGGATTCACATGCCTAGAATATTCCCCCTCGTAGGGTTCCCAGCCTGATGACGGGGAATATTCTAAGCATGTGAATCCATGAAGACTGCCCACGCCGCCCATGCTGAGGGCTCTCCCTTTTAGTCCAAACCAAAGCTGTACGTGCTCTACGATGTAAAACAATAGCCACAAAGCCTTATTTTTACAACTTAAACCACTTCTCACCCTCCCACTGGCGCCAACAATGGCTACACATATGGGTGCACCCTCAATATAACAAAACCCCTATAGCCGTCTTCCTGTCTTTCTCTGAAAAGGTATCCTTTGTCCCTTAATACTATCCCAAACGGGGCGTGGTGCCTTCTTCTTTGACCTTGTCGCAGGTAATCTCTTTTGCTTGTTAATAACTTAATACCTCGTCTCGAGGTTTAGTGTGCTGCTTTTCATAACCATGGTTATAGGTAACCTATCATAAATAAATCCTTTATCACCCTTTCCCAATATTATACAAACAAATCCCTCCCACCTTTGTTTGCAAATTCGATGCTCTATACTTACATTGGTAAGGCATTTGGTATCGATCCTCCCGCAAACAGCCACTCGCGTTTCAATTTTCTCCAAGTAGCTCCTGTCCACCGTCTCAATACACATGTGATTCACTGTTCACCACAGGTCACGCAGCAGGGGCATCAGAAATCTGAGGGCCTGGACTTCAACCATCCAAACTGCTACCATATGTAATGGAGGGGTGGACATGTGCAGTCCTAAGCAGAATGGACAGGCTGGAAAATCCCACGCCCAATAACTGAATAGTCCAGGTAATTGACAAAGGCCTGTTTTTTATTTAAAAATCCAGATAAAACGGGGACAACAGCAAACACGAAACGTCTCTGCGCTCTCATCATTCTCGAAATTGACAACGGTTTAAGAATAAAAATGTCGCAACTGACGTCTCATTACATTCTTAGTTACAAAAACCTACAGGAAGGTGGGATTGGTTAGGGGAATCATCTATATATGTAATGTATAGGTGTTCGTTTTCTCATTGGTTATGCTTTATCTGATGGCTCCACCTGAGACCACCCCTAAATTGATTACAAATAAAAATACATCATCACAACAAGCCATTGGCTAATGCAACAGTTGCAAGAGAGCATCATTTCAGATCTGCGATTAGTTGGCATTGGCTTTACCAACCTTGACTACTGGGCATGTCATCAGCACATGAGCAACAATAATGGTAGGTTGAGCGGCATCAAGGTACTGCTAGTCCCAATTAAGAAGACACCATCTTTGATTTCGTAGGCCACAAGCCAGGACTTTTATCTTTGAACTTGGCTTTGTCTTGCATCTTTGTTCAGAGAACTTGAGGGGAGTGAAGGCATTGGCCTATCTGAGTCTGGAGCTTATCAATAGCGGCCGTTCTCCAACTATAGGTCACATGTGAGCAGACCCCGTTTTGGATTATTCTGCTCGACTTTTACTAAGGTTTTAACCCATATTAAGGCAGGTGTCACTACACTGCCTGGGCGCTTTAGACTTGTTCAAGCTACGTTTCTTCCAATTTTAGGCCTTAATTAATGAGCACCTGGCTTTCAAGGGCTGTGTTTTTCTTTACTTAATCTTAGAGAAATGTGTCTTCGCTTTGGAATGATTATCTTCAATTCTCTTTGGTGCCAGCCCAAACCTTTCTTTTCCACCGTAACCTTGGCAGGAGTTGTGCAGCTGTTGTCTGGTCTGCTCGGATTTGTATTTTTAGCTGTTTCAGCAAGTCTAACCTCCCTGTAGAATCAAGGTTTCTTCGATGCTTCCCACTCTCTTGAACGTGGCTATGCCGTCAATGTTATCCAAAATGGCCACTTGTTACTGTTGCATTTCTGCGTTATGCAAGCTTTATATGTATTCTTTTCACGAGAACAGATACCGCGGCCGAAAGGCTCACTTTGCAGAGATTGACAGCAGCCGCGATTGCAAAGGAATATAGATCAGAGACAGGGCAATGTACCCATATGAATACCAATTGGTTTGGACCCTTAACAAACGAGAATCTAAGCCTTGAAAAAGAGCAGCGCTCGAAACACGTGTCGGCTGGGTTTCAAGCAAACTTACTTTGTGCAATTAAGCATTAAAACAACACTTTCCAGACATTGGCGCAGTGTGATAGTATCTGTGTAATCAAATTGTTCTGTATGTTGGAGGTTTAAGCAGAGGCAACATTTGATACATCTACCCGCAGCCTAAGTCATTCATGATTAGACATACCATTTATTAATTTAACCATATGACCGCTGGTTTTCCAGTTCTTTTAGTTCTTTTCTGCTTCTTGTTTCTTCTATGTATTCTTATGTGTCTTGAGTTTCAGCATATCCATTGATTATATGTTTTCTAGTGTCTATTGAATGCAGGTAACGTTCTTCATGTCTAAATGCAGCTTTGACCTAGTGTCCATATATCTTCATGGTGAGTGCATATCTGCTTCGTGTCTACGTGTGTCCATTTTCCAGTGCTGTCACTTGCTTTTGTCATCTTTTTATTTATTGGGTATTTCTAATGCACCTATACACCAAAGTGATTTAATGTGCAACAAGACAAGGTGGGGGGGGGTCGACGGGGATGAAGAAAAATAAAAAATGGTCCTACTAGGCCTTGTGTCTTTTGGATCATGCAAGTGCAGTAAAAGAAGTGCGGGGGAATGGGAGATGGGGAAGTGCCGTCCGGGGGGGAAGCGCCCATGGGTAATGCGAGTGCCAGGAGGGGGTCAGGTGGCCAAGTGCCAGGGTAGTGAAGAGAGTGCAGGGGAAGGAAGGTCCGCTTGCTAAGTGCAAGGCACGATGCTGAAAGGGCTCAAGCGAGTCCAGGCCTAGCCAGGCTAGTACATAGGGAGGGAGCCCGAAGGCAAGTGCACGGTGGGAGGGGTTCAGGGAGACAAAGTTCAGGGGTCGACTGGTCGAGGAGGGCCTGGTGCCCTGTAAGAATCTGATGGAACCAGGCAGCCAGGCAAGAGGCAGAGGGGGACAATAGCAGGGGAGGGGAAGAGGGAAGGAGAAAGAGAAAAGGAGGGTCTTAAGGATCTTCTAGAATTTAAGGAGATCTGGCTCAAGTCTGAGAGGGACAAGGAGGCCATTCCAGAGGGAGGCACCAGCGGAGGAGAGATCTACCCTCCACTCTGCTTGGAAAAGCATCTGATCTGCAGAGAGTTGGAGCTAGAAGACCGAAGGGCTCTAGCAGGGAGGTATTTAGAAAGAGACAGTTGGATGTAGCAGTGTCCCAGACCCCAGAAAGCCTTGTGGATGATGCAGAGGGTCTTGCACTTGATCCTTGCAGCAACCCGTCGCTAGTGGAGAGATATTAGGGCTGGAGAAGATGCAGTCCCTGGGCTTGAGGCCAAGGATACGCTTTGCAGTCCTATTCTGGATTAGTTGAAGGGGGAAAAGGGAGGAGTTAGGCAGATTGATGAAGAGGCTGTTGCAGTCGGCCAGCCTGGAGAGGACCAGAGCTCTGGAGACATTGAGTTTCTTCGGGAAGGTGAGGAAAGGGACAATGTCTTGGAGGAGGAACAGCTGGAAGTGGACCTTCTTGGCAAGGTCTGTGATGTGAGGAGAGAAGGAGCAAGATGAGTTGAAGATGACGCCAATGTTTTTTGCCTCACATGATGGGAGGAGGGAGCTGGGATCCCAATGAGAAGGATCTCAGTCTTACTGGCATTAAGGGAGAGACCGTTAGCAGTGCACCATGACTGAATAGCCGACAGTCAGGAATGAGCGAGGAAGAGGAGGAAGCAGTGGAGGGCAGCTTGAAGGAGAGCTGTTGCGTCATCCGCATAACACTGGAAGTTGGGAACGAAGGCGGAGATCAAATGGGCTAGCTGGGCAAGGTAGATATTGATATGATATGATATGGCATTTGTAACGCGCCTATACACAAGTGTTTCAAGGCGCGACGAGGCAGGGAGGGGGGAACAAGGGGAAGACAGACAACGATCCTACTAGGCCAGGTGTCATTCAGACCGCGCAAGTGCAGGGGTAGGGGGAAGGGAAAAGGTGCAAGGGGAAGGGGGGGGAGTGCAGTACAAATAAGTAGAATAGAAATAAAATAATAAATAAATAGGGCCAGCTGGTGGCAAGTGCAAAGGTAAGTGCAGACAAGTGCTGGGGAGGGGGGGGCTGTAGTGATACAGAGACAGTCCCGCAGTGCAGGGGTTGCCAGGGAGGCAGTGCAAGTGAAGAGTGACTGGGCCCAGGACCGAGGTCGGTGAGAGTGGCCCAGTTGCAGAATCAGTGCAGTTTTGGTGAAGAATTTAGCAGGGGAGAGGGAGAGAGAAAGCAGAAGTGAAGAGGAAGGTTTTGAGGTGCTTCCGGAACCGGAGATGGTTCTCCTCAAGTTTCAGGGAGGCAGGAAGGCTGTTCCAGAGGGAGGCCCCTGCCGCGGAGAGAGATCTACCCCCAGCTCGTTGCTTCGAGAAGCGGCTGACCCTGAGGGAGTTGGAGACGGATGAGCGTAGGGCTCGGGAAGGAAGATATTTAGGAAGAGAGAGTTGAAGGTATTTAGGCCCCAGGCCCCAGAAGGCCTTGTGGAAAATGCAGAGGGTTTTGAACTTAATCCTCGCAGCCACTGGGAGCCAGTGTAGAGATTTCAGTCCTGGAGAGATACGGTCCCTGGGCTTGAGGCCAAGGACAAGTCTCGCTGTTCTGTTCTGGATGAGTTGCAGAGGGCGGAGAGTGGAGGCAGGCAGATTAAGATAGAGGCTGTTACAGTAGTCCAGCTTCGAGAGAACCAGGGCTCGGGAGACAGTGAGCTTCTGGGGGAAGGAGAGGAAGGGAAGAATACCTCTGAGGAGGTGCAGCTGGTAATGTGACTTCTTAGAGACGTCAGATATATGAGGAGAGAAGGAGAGTGTGGAGTCGAAGATGACCCCGAGGTTTTTTGCCTTGCAGGTAGGAGCAGGAAGAGGGCCAAGAGAGGCCGGCCAGAGAGCTGCAGGGAAGGAGGGAGTGGGTGTGCCGATGAGTAGGATCTCAGACTTACTCAGTCTTGAAAAGCAAAGGCGAGAGGATAGAGCCCTGAGTGACACCGCAGGAAGAGAGTGAGAAGGAGGAGAGAGCATGGCCAAGTTGAACCTGGTAAGGTCGATCAGAGAGGAAGATGGTCAACCAGTCCGCAGCCAGGTCCGTGATGCAAGGGTATCACGCAGCTGATTTATAAGGGTGGCATGATTGACTGTATCAAGGGCAGAGGAAAGGCCAAGAAGGATGTGAACGGACGGAGAGTTGTAATCGAGATTAGAGAGCAAGTCATCACAGGTGTTCAGGAGTGCAGTTTCTGTGCCTCTGGCTGCTCTGAAGCCAGACTGGTGGTTGTGGGGACAACCAACAGATTCAGTGTGGTGGATAAACTGGAGGATGGCCAGCTTCTCCAAGAGTTGTCCCAGGAATGGGGTAATGGAGACAGGGCAGTCGTTCGCCAGACAGGAGCAGACGGCAGAAAGCTTTTTGAGGAGAGGGTGCACAAGGGAATGCTTGAGGAGTAGCTGGAAGGATCCTTTGGCAAAGGAGTGATTGCAGAAATCAGCCAAGGCTGGAGCAAGGGAGGCAATGTTGTCCTTGATAGTTCTGGAGGAGCAGGAGACTACCTGTTTGGATGAGACTTTCATATAGCGGACTTATCTAGAGACCTTATGAGGTGATATGTGAGAGAAAGAGGAGGGAAGGGGGAGAGCGAGGACAGGGGAGGCAAGAGAGAGGGTGAAGGAGAAGATATTGGGTAGAGGAGAGTGAGGGCGGGATGTCCTGAGTTTTAGTATTGAAGCAAGCGACCAGTGCAGTGCAGAGGGCCAGGGAAGGCAGAGGAGAAATGGCGACTGCAGGAAGATTTGCGAATTCCTTGCAGATTTTGAATAGTTCAGCTGTGTTGAGACTGTGATCTCAATTTGGGCTTCCACAGGTAACTAGGGCAAAGAACTTCTTGTTTCTGAAACATAATCAAACATTCTTATACTGCAGATCACTCGTACTGCACGGTTCAGCATTACCTCAAGTTTGAGGAGACGTTTCTTTGAAAGGCCCAAATAGATAGACAGTATTGGACCCTTGATAGAACAACTGCTTGAACCAACATTTTAACATGTTCTTTGACAAGATTAACCCATCTGCTAATAGTTTAGAGATGGAAATGTGCAGGTTTAGCCACCATTTCAACATTTTTAGCAAATGACAATTGAACCTCAGATATAACGCCCAGATTTATGACCGAATCAACTGGTAAGGGAGAAACCCCAAGCCTGACAGGCCATACAAAAGATAGAGGGAAATGTCCTGCCTGACCTATCAGTAGAATTTCAATTTTGTCTCCGTTTAATCGTAAGAGGTTATTCACACGTCATGTCCAAAGCGGTAAAATGTTTGACCTCATCCCCACAGATCAGAGAAAATAGGGTTTTACTCTAGCAAAGCAGTGAACAGGCTATGACCACTCGGTTACCTATTCCTGTTCTGGACGACATCTGGGAGGACGGTTTGCTCATGATGAAAAAGCTGTTTACTGCACCTGTTTAAGGCAACTGGAAGCCTTATGCAATTCAGATCTACTGCTGCCACCACCATGAAGTCCTCAAACTCCCTCACCATTTGGTCAATTTTTTTTTTTTTTATTTGTATCTGGTTTAAAAGAAAACCTTTACAAAACAATCATTAAGAACGATCGAAAAACACAATTTAAAAACATCAATTCATCCAAGAAAAACCTTGGTCCCAATGCAATCAGGAGTTATGGTACAAGATGGTACCCATCCTCGATTTCCTACTTGACGATAAGACAGAAGAAGCGTTTGCGTTGCTCCACGAGGGTGAGACTGCATCCGACCATGCCATCTCAGTGGCAGTTGACATCAATGATACTGGTTTCCGCCAGATGGGTAATGGTTTTGCAAAACAGATTGGGGTCTGGGAAACTCTCTACCAGCACGAACACAGCCTATTGACTTGTTCTTGGGGGGATGGCCCCTGGGAGAGTCTCAACCAAGTCTTTAGCTCACTGTTCTTTTCACAGAGAAGACATTTCCCCGCATATCAGTCTTTGTCCTGCCCAGGGGCAGTCCAGCACCGAAATGCTAGGCAATTTTCCTCTGAAGAAGAGTACCACAGCAACCCCATACACGTGTTTCAGCCTAGTTGGGCATCATCAGTGAGGTGAAGCTGTGCCTCTCTAAGAGCAGTGAGCAAGGGGTCCACGTCTGGATTCCCCTGGTAACTTAGGGTGAGACCCAAAGTTACTTGGTGGTAATGGTTTTGGGCTCCATCGACATGGGTTGCTCAAAGTCACAAACCTTCAACCAGAGGTTTACCCCTTTTGATGGCGAAGACCTCTTTGGGGAAGAAGGTAGCCAAAAGCCTTCAGACCATCAAGATGGACATTGATACCGCTCTGTCCTTGGGCACCTTGTAACAAGATCCGCCATAGCAGTCCCTTTGGTCCAGCAAGTCCTGGCTTCCCAGATTGGGCCGTGATTATCAACCAGCCTATAGTTCCTAATCATACAGGACGAATACATATGCTTCCGGTGTCAACTTCAAAACCAGGCCCCAGTCATATATTGGCAATCAACAATGTGCATGTCCTCTCGGGCAAGGGCCAGCCCAACAAGCAAGCCTGACCACAAAATGGGCCCGACCCACCACTTCCGCACCCCACTGGGAGGGCGCCTTTCCCACTTTAACCGTCACTTGTGTCAAATTACCACAGACAAAGTCAGTGCTTTCTGTACTACATCATGGCTATACTCTGAATGGAGTTTGTATGAAAACCGCCCATCGCTCCAACTTCCACCAAGGTGGAAAAACAGCTTTGCATGCTACAGCGGGAGGTTCGCGCTCTCGTTTCAAAAGGAGCAATAGTACACGTCCTGCGAGCCCATTGGTGTCAGGGCTTTTACTTCTGCTACCTTCTTGTGAAGAAAAGAATGGCGGCTGAGTAAGCTCATTCGATCACAAACCTTTTGGGTGGTCGAACTGCAACACAACCGTAGTCGGTTAACAAAAAGGGGATTTGTTAGGAAATGTAATTCCACGCCTCCATCCATTACTGCCACCAGAAGGTCCTCCGAATTGCTGCGGCTGGATTTCACTACCAGTTCAAAGCCCTGCCCTTTGGCCTCAAGTCCTTCCCAAGCGTGTTAACAAAATGCCTGGCCCCAGTGGCAGCTCATCTCTGGAAGTCGTGTATCCATGTCTACCCATACCTGGTTGACTGGTTGGTCAGAGCCCTATGTCTTCCCAACACATAAAGGCCACAATGACTTGCCTCTCCCTGTTGGGCTTTTCTATCAACTACAGCAAGTCCTTCATGCTGCCTCTGAACAAATACTTTTCCTGGGAGCGCAGTTAAATGCAGTCTCGTGCACTGCTACCCCATCCACTGACACGGTCAAGACCATTCTCTCCAAGGCATATTTGCTGTCACAGTGACGAGTCACAACAGTCATACTTCGAAATACCTTGCAGGAATGATTTCCTCTTGTATCCTGCTCATTCTGCACTGCCGGCTTCTCATGAGGCATGTCCAGGAGTTTCCGAAAGCCACCTGGCCACAAGTCACTGGCCATAGGGATGACAGATTGTACTTCACCTGCCCGTTCCATGATATTCTTAGTTGTTGGTCGAAGGCTCTATCCTTGCACAATGGGCTCCGTTCATGACACCTATCCAGCAGGTCATGGTTACAACAGATGTATCCATGGAATGTTGGGGTGCCCATACTAATGATCTTCATGCCAGGGGTCTTTGGTCAGCAATCAAAAAGGTCTTGCATATGAACATCCTGGAGTCGAGGGCAGTGTCCTGGGCTCTGACATCCTTTAGTCTCATTCTGCAAGGAAAGTGGTTTGTGTGTTTACAGACAACACCACCACCATGTTCTATATCCCGAAACTGGGTGGCGCCAGATCTCCTATCTTGTCCGCTGAATGGGCAATCCTTCTGAAAATGGGCTCTTTCTCACATGGTGTGCCTGTCTCCTTTCCACCTGCCAGGCATCCACACCACCATAGCAGGCTCCCTCAGCTGGGCACAGCGCTTTGGATTAAGGTGCTATATAAATAACACATCATTATCATTATTATTATGTGGCAAGTGGGAACTCTTCCACAGTCAAGCTCTGTGCATATTCCAGACGTGGGGAACGCCGGACACTGACCTCTTTGCTACCAAGGACAATTTAAAGTGCCTTGCATTCACAAGCAGGTTCTCACAGCCAGGCAGCCTGGGTGACTCCTCCACACTGCCATGGACAGACAAGTTTCTGTAAACTTTTCCCCTGTTTCCTCTCATGCCAAGAGTCCTGTCCGTCTTTAAACAATGGTCGTGCAGACTGATTCTGGTGGCCCAGGCATGGCCAAGACAGTTTTGTTTTTCAAAACTCGTAGTTCTTTCATTAGCACCACCAATCACGCTTCCACCAACGTACAACCTCCTGTCCAGGAACACAGGAACGATCCTTCATCAGGACCCAGCCTCGTTCAACCTGATGGCCAGCTCCTGCTACATTAGAATTTGGCCATGTGGACATGCCCCAGGTCTGAAGAGATATCTTGGCGAAGTCTTGAGCACTTGCTGCCATCTCCTACTACAACAGCAAGTGGAAACATACTCACATGTCCCATCCCCTTTCCTCCATCCTTGTGGGTGTCCCCCAACATGGCAGTGAATAAATGAGCTTCCCCTTTGAATTTAATATAGCGCTCAGGGGCACGGACTTGGGTGTGGGACTGCCCCAACGAGGCCCCACCCTCCAGTGCCTCACCTCGGTCCCTTTTTCCACATGGACGGTGTCAGACCTGGCAGCCAGCAAAGAGACTTTTTTAACTTTCCCCTTGCTCCCCATCTTTGTTTTTCACTCTATTTTAACTTTGCTTCAATGTTTCGCCTCCCTGGCACATGTTGGCCGCAGGAGGATTCATGAGATGTGCTTCGTGCGACCGCTCATTCCCTGCCTCGGACCCTAATGCACTCTGTCTTGAGTGTCTGGTGTCCAACCACCTCTGGGACGTATGGACGGCATTGAAGAATCGGTTGTCGCATTGGAGGGAGATCACCCACACTTCTCCTCCGGTGCACCACAAGGACTTTGTCTAAAGGACCTCTCATCAAGACAAGGTAGACTCTCTGTTCAGCACTGCTCCGCAGGGCAGCAAATCCTTCCCGGGGGCTCTCATTGGCAAGGGTTCCTCTGATTCAGGTTCTGGTAGGCCCAAGGCCGTCAAGGCGACCTATTCCCAAGCCGAGGGGGTCAGGGGCCGTACCGGGCTGTTCTCTGAAGGGTGATCAAGTTCGTCCTCTTCTTCGGCCCCAAAGGGTAAGGGATCTTTGAGTGGTACCTCCAAGAGTCAATCCTCGGCTAGATCCAGTACGACTACCGGCACAGCCACTGAGGACACAGCCTACCGGAGCCCGCTCCGGGGTCATGTGTCAGGGTGTAACGACTACCGGCCAGCCGGCTAAGGGCCCAGTGTCCGGAGTGAACTCTGAGATTGACGCTTCTGCTTTGGGTGCAAGGCCCAAGCTATATCTTGTCATGTCTGAGGCCTCACGTCCTGCCACCTAGGGCGTGGCGCTAGGTCCCACGATGGTGGATAGGCACATGGCGTAGCCTGCTAGGCCACCGGTCATTTTGGATTTGACGCAGGGCCCGTCCCTGCTCTCGCCCATTGAATGGGTGTTGCAAGAAAGTCCCAGTCCTCTTCCCTCTGGAAGTAGCAGCGGTGGACTGTATGTTACAGGCGGGTGATCTCTGCAAGGATACATCTACCCTTCACAGCCTTATGGCTACTCGCCCCAAACACCTCTGCGCTTCGATTGGGAGACCGGGCCCAGCCCTTCGGAGGGCGGGGACCTTCGTGACCTGGCAGCTTGCGAGGACCGCTTCTTCGAGTGCTTCCTCCTACTCATGCATTCCCCGTAGATGACGGGGCTCCTCAAGGGCATTGTCAAGGAGGTGATCTTGCAGGTTGTGCCACACCAGCCTCCTTCTCCTGGGCACTCCTCTGTTTCCCCAGCGTCTAGCCGATTCCAGTGCCTATCCCGCCCCTGGTCCATGCCCTGCAGGTTGTCTAGACCCCTCCGCCTCCTCCTGTACCACCAATACCTCCCCCTCAACAGCTGCTGGACTTTCTTTGGTCCCGGATCAAGGGGGATCCCGCTGGCACTCCCTGGCCCGGACTCACAGCAATCTGGATAAAAGGGGGGTGGGCGATAATGACGACGATGCCGATGACCAGGACGACGAGCCCTCAGTAGATGTCAAGGCCTTTCATGAAGGCCTTCAGGGCCTTGCGCAGTTCTTGGGAGTCCCCCACCCGGAGGAGGCCCCCCATGAGTCGGGAGTTCTAGCAGAGGTTTTGGGCACCACGTTCTGTTCTGGCATTCTCATCCAGAAGGGTGTGCTGCAGTTGCCGAGTAAGGTCTGGGAGAAGCCAAGAGCCAGCGCCCAGATGAACAAGAAGTTGGGCAGCAGGTTCAGGTTGACGGATGGCCTCATGGCCTCTCACCCGCAGCCTCGCTCTTTGGTGGTGGCTGCGGCTTCACTCTATTCTAAACCATTGCCTTCCTCCTCGGGAGATGCCTCCAATTGTCTTTTTCGAAGGAGGATGTTATGATTTGTCAGGGCTGCATTTGCAGCAGGTCAACGTTGATGCCCTATTGGCTGCGGGTAACCAGAAGATGTGGCGAGAGTTGGGGGAGTTTCTGCCTGACCTCTCTCTGGAACGGCAGGCCTCCTTCAAGGACCTCATGGCGTCTTCAGTCTCCCACATCGACAGAGCCAGCAGAGGGCTGTGCTTGGAGGTCGAGATGAGAAGGACGGCGTGGGTGCATGCCACTAAATGATGTTCATATGTACAGGACCGAATCTTGAATCTCCTCTTCGAGGGCGAGGACCTTTTTCATTCATCAACTGATGATTCGTTGAAGAAGAAAACCTCTACTCAAACCACCAAGTCTTTTGGCCATTCTGTGCAATCCAGGGCAAAAGTTATTTCCTCAGGCTCAAGGAAGGGCTGAATTCAAACCCTGCTCCTTCATCGGATTCAATGGGTTTCGGGGCCGTGGGATGCGGAGGCCTGACGGGTCGCCCGGCGACAGCAGGAGGAAACATCAGAGGACTATGCACAGGTTTTTCTCTCCCCCTCCTCTACACCCACCTCCAGCACCAAGAAACAGTGATGTCACGGATGGGGAACAAAGCTCTCCAGTAGGGGGCTGGCTGGCCTTTTTCTAGGACAACTGGAAGCATCTTTTCACGAACTGCTGGATCCTATCCATAATTTCCATGGGCTTCAGCCTTCCTCTTCCTCCTCCATCCTCTCCTCCTCTTCGTCAGATTGGGTCCCTGGCTTTTTTTACAGGAGGTACTTTCGCTCTTGGAGATGCATGCAGTGTAACCGGCCACTCAATCAGACAGGTGCTCCGGCTTCTACTTCAGGATTTTTGCGGTACCCAAGAACAACCACGCTGGCCTAAGGATAGTCGTGGACATGTCATTTCTAAATCTGTCTTTACTGCTGAAACGCTTCAAGATGATTACTCCCGCGCACTTAGCAGAGTCTCTGTGGGCAGGGGACTGCATGTGTTCCCTGGACCTAAAGGATGCGTACCTGCATGTCTCCATCTGCCAGCCGCATCAGAAGTTTCTGCAGTTCATGATTATGTTGTACCACTTTCAGTACAAGGTGCTTTCTTTCGTCCTGAACTCGGCCCCTCGTGTTTTCACGAAGTTGATGAACGCAATGGCAGGTCTTGCCTGCCTCGAGGGCCATCACCTTTACCCCATTTGGACGACTGGCTGGTGATGACCAGTTCGCCTGAGGGGGTGGTACACTCCTGCCAGAGATTGGTGGATATTCTTCATCAGCTGGGGTTTTCCCCTCAGCCTGAGGAAGTCGCAGCTGTGCCCCTCCCAGAATCTGGTCTTCTTAGGGGCACGTTGGAACACAGCACGTAAATGGGTGTATCCCACCGCCAAGTGGCTTCTCTCCCATTTGCAAGGCGACTGGGCACTTTCTGGCCAACTCGACCACCTCGGCATGGTGGTTCCAACATCTTCTGGGACTGATGGCATCCTGCGTGCTCACAGTGCAGCTTGCGCGCCTCAAGATGAGACGCCTCCGGCTCCATCTGGAGGACAATTGGGACCAGGAGACAAGGTCTCAGTCGGACAGGCTCCCAATACCCCCGTTCCTCCTGCCCGATCTTCGTTGGTGGTTGATGGATGACAACATTGCAATAGGAGCCCCATTCACCCGGCCGGAGCCTACCCTGGTGGTGACGATCCCTTTCGGGGGTTGGGGGGCTACTCTGGAGGGCTACGTGATTCATGGTGCATGGTCCAGGGTGGAAGCCCTCCTCCATATCAACCTGCTCGAGCTTAGGGCAGTGGGCCTAGCCCTCAAGGCTTTTCTACCCCTTTTCAGGGACAGTTCAGTTCTGGTCAGGGCAGACAACTTCACTATGATGTTTTATCTGAACAGGCAAGGTGCAACCATTTCCCCCTCCTGTACATGCAGGCAGTTTCGATCTGGAATGGGCCCTGACGGAGGGGATTTGGATTTTGGCAGTCCACCTCCTGGGGGACAGAAATACGGAAGCGGACCAGCTGAGCCGCTTAGAGTTCAACACCCATGAGTGGGAGTTGCACACTGACTCCTTGTTGCCCCGCTTCCAGCGTTGGGAGTTTGTGGACCTGGACTTGTTTGCATCCCCTCAGAATTCCAAGTGTCCCCACTTTGTTTCATGGGCAGGTCGGGCTGGGGGTCTCTGGGAGATGCCTTCCAGATCTGTTGGCACGGCCGCAAGTGTGATGTGTTTCTTCTCCCCAAACCCCCCTACTTCAACGAACCCTCCACAAGTTCTGGGCGTCGGTGTGCTGCAGCCTCATCCTGATTGCCACCCACTGGTCCTCGAGAGTATGGTTTTCAGATCTGCTGGAGTTGTGCTCCCAGTGGCCCATCCACCTTCCGATCCCCAACAGGGTCTTCCTGACCCAGCAGGCCGGTGCAGTGGAATACCCGGGCCCAGCATGGCTGGCACTGGCGGCCTGGTTCCTGACCAGTTGAGGCTTCAGCATTGGCAATTTTTGTATGACATCCGGAACATCATCACACAGGCCAGGCGGCTTTCTACTCGGTCCCAGTATAAGAGCAAATGGGCTTGGGTTTGCCATTGGGCTCGTAACAAGAGTCTGGATCCCGTCACCTGCCTCTGAACGATGTACTAACATTTTCGGCGCACCTGACTCGTTCTGGAGTACAGGTGGATACTTGCTGCACCTATTTGGTGGCCACCACATCATGTGTTTTTGGCGGCTAACCCGGTGGTTAAGGCCCACCTCAAGGCATTGTCTAGGCTTTTTCCTCCGGTGCACAAGCCGCGCCCGGTCTGGGACCTCAATGTGGTCCTTGCAGCTTTGCAACACAAACCTTTCGAGCCGATCGATAGCCTCTGTGGGCAGCCAACTGGTGACACTAAATACAGTTTTGTTGGTGGCTCTCACCTCTGCACGCAGAGTCAGCGAGCTGCAGGTGTTGTCTTTATGCAACCCCATCGCCACGTTTCTCTGCAACAAGGTCATCTTGCGCACGCATCCAAACTTCTTGCCCAAAGTGGTCTCTCCATTTCATCTGAGTCAAGAGATCTGTCTCCCGGTAGGCCGAAAGGTCCTTGCATTCTTGGACCTCAAGAGGGTCCTCAAGTTTGATCTCTCTGACTAAATCTATCAGGAAGTCCAAGGTACTTTTTGTCACTTTTCGGGGATCCTCCCCCGGCTCTCAAGCTTCCAAAGTTTCTATTGTGCGGTGGATGGTTCAAGCCATTTCTGAAGCGTATATGGCCATGGGTAACCCAGTCCCAAAGGGGATGCATGCCCATGCCGTGAGGGCTAATACCACGGATGTCATGTTTCAATGCCATGCTTCTTGGGATGTCATCAGCAAGGCGGCTACCTGGTTCACTCCTTCGGGTTCTGCAAGCACTATTCCCAGCTCCAGGCGCGATGCTGAGTTTGGGCAAGCGGTTCTGAGAAACCGGTTTGCTTCTTCCTAGATATGAGACAGTTAGTCACAGCTCCACCCTATGGTCTTGTCCGGTGGAGTCACCCACAGGGATGGAGGAAAGGGGACGGATGTATGAGTAATTAAAGTTACTCACCGTAGTGATTAGAGTACTCCAAGTCTATAGCCCCCTTTTCTCCATACATCCCACCCACCTTTCCCCGCTTATATGCCAGGGGCTAACATATAATTAGTGTAGCCTGGTATCCAAGTGTTCGATGTGTTCAAAGGGGACTGAGGTGAGGTGCCGGAGGACAGAGCCTCGGTGGGGCGTTCCCACACCCGAGGGTGCACCCCGGGCAGTATACTAAATGTAAAGGGGAAGCCCAATATTTCGCTGCCAAAGGTTCCGTTACGGTCCCCGTGTTGGGGGACGCCCACAAGGATGGAGGAAAGGGGTCTGTGGACTATGAGTACTCTAGTCACTACAGTGAGTAACTTTAATTTTTTCAGTATGGTGTGCTAATCACGGAGTGGACACCTTCCACTTCCAACTGCAACATGTTCTACATTATCTACTCTCCAAAGCGAACAGTGGCCTGACTCACACCTCATCAAAGTTCACTTGCCGGCCATTTCCCGTTTTGCTCCTGCTACGCTTTTATTGTGGTCTCATAGACTCTTTAAAGAATTTCAATTGGGGCCTATTCCATGCTTTTTCACCAGTGCATGCACCGGCTTCAGCTTGGGAACTCAACGTTGTGCTTTCTAAATTAATGGCACTTCCTCTTGAGCCTCTCCATAAGGCAGACATCATGCTCCTGTCATGGAGGACAGCTTTCTTGGTCATGATCACTTCAGCCAGGAGGGTTGGTGAAATCCAGATGCTCTCAGCCAAGTCACTGTATCTTGTTTTCCACAAATCTAAGGTACTCTTGAGGATGAACTCTACCTTCATGACTAAAGTGTCCTCATCATTTCACCTCAATGAGCCTTTGATACTAGCAGTGTTCCTCGGTTCTCCTTCCACAACTGCTGAGTGCTCCTTTCACTCTCTGCATGCCATGCGACCAATGAAGTACTATGCTGTCTAAGGCTTTTTGAAGATCCTCGCAGCTGTTCTTGGTGTTTCGGCCCATGGTGTTACGTCTCTGTCTCCTCCCCGCGGGTATGGGCAACTTGCCACTTCGTTCCTGCAGCGTTGGCAGTTGCCGTGGAGACATAGCGTTTCCCAGGCCAGGATTTGAACAGGTCACGTGCCCAGTCAGCTGATCGGGACGCAGCGAGGCAGACTCCACCCCTTAACAAACACAGTGTTCGCTTCCCGGAAGATGCCGCTTCTAATTAGCGTTCTTCTATCCTGCTTCGTTTTGGACTGATTCATTGTGTTTTGGACTTTTGCTTGCCCGCTCGACTTTACAGCCTGCCCCTTCTGTGTTCTGGTGAACCGGACTCGCGCCTTTGAGGCATTTGAGCTTTCGCTCACTTTTCGTTACCTGCCTTTCTCTGGACGCTCTGATCTTGGTTCCTCCTGATCCCTCTGGCGGTTGGCTCCCTACTCCGCTCTTGGGGACAAGATCCTGCTACCTGGGATACCTTTCCACTTCGCGACAGATCTCACAGTAAGTCAGTATACAACTTTCCTTCCATTTAACTTACTGTCATCCGCTCCAACCAATTCTTCTCTCCTGCCTTGACATCCTCTTCTATGGTATTTATACGACCCAACCCTTCTGCAGCTCTGTTTGGATACCTACATCTTTGGAACTATACTATACTTTATTTGGATTGTGCTGTTTGATAAAGACACACTTGGAACCAACATGCACTCCTGGACGCTACCCTGATTCGTGCACCATCCCGACACTAGTTGGCGTCCCTCGTGCCGTCCGGGAGGTAGTACCCTTACTAACCCCCCTCTTTATTATTTTGTACCTCTGTTGTTTCTTTAAGTCCTTTTACTCTTCTACATTGGGTAAACTGATTCAGTGTTATTTACTATCTTTCTGACTTATTAGATAGACGACCTTACCCACCTTCCTTTCTCTTTTAGTTACAGCTCTTCTAAAAAGGCACTAACTCTACTGTTGTTCTGGTCCAACCCTACCAGGTAGTCACTCTTTTAGGGCATCCTATTGAAGAGGTTGTATCATCCTGATATCTAATATCTCGCATTTTTCTTAAAGCATTGGTTCTGCGGTGTGGACATCCCCGCTCTTTTGAGGAATCAACTCCTCTGTCTGGGTTTCTTAAGACAGAGGAGCGTATTGCCTAAAAGAGCTCCTCAAGTTGAGGAGGCCTGGTTCTGGGAAACCCCTAGTGGGATCACCCCAGCTTGGGCTGAACTATTCAACTTCGCTCCCTCTTGTCTGTTGATTCGAGGTGGGAGCAACGCCCCGGCCTGGCCAACACAACCGTGAGTAACACATGGCCATCGGCAGGGGTCTGTATAAGTCCTCCATCTCCCAATGGCTTTCGGCTTGCATTTCCTTTTGTCATCAACTGGCCAACAGGCCGCTTCATGGTCAGCCTAAGGTACATTCCACAAGGGCTTTCATGTCTACCACTGCCTTCCTCTCTGGTGGTCCCCTCATGGACATCTGCAGGGCAGCCACGTGGAGGTCTGTTTACAATGTCTCCAGGTTCTGTTGTGTCAACAGGGACTCTACATAGGATTCCAGAGTTTGACTGGCTTTGCTTCAAAATCTGTTCACGTAAGGTGAGAATTATTTTTTGGCCTGGTTGTGTATGTATATACTGTTGTGTAATCAATTCAAACAGCAATGTGAATATATGAAAGACTTAATGCTGGAGAAGGAATGAAGTTACTTACCTGTAACTCCTGTTCTCCAGCATTGGTATCTTTCATAGATTCATATGCGACCCTCCCAGCTACCCTGCATATGGCCCATCTTGACCTGTTTTGTCACTGTCACGTGCGTTATGCGAATCTGAAGATGACTTCTACGGGAGGCAATATCTAATGGCTGATGGGTAAATGACAGAAAAACAACACTAAGAGAACACTAAAGTGATTGCAGTTCTTCATTTTAAAGGCATCTCCTTTAATGTTACAGAGGATTCCTAGCCTGACATCAAGAAGCATTCAACCAGCATGTGAATCTTTGAAAGATACTAATGTTGGAGAACAGGAGTTATAGGTAAGTAACTTATTCCTTATTCATGAATGTGATAATCGTAGGTCCATAAACTGTATCATTGGATTAAGACATTGATTTTTAAAATGAGCCTGAAATCTTTGTGTTAAGAATTAACTGAAGCATTTTGCCTGGCTCTCCAGACTTTTTATGCTTCAACTGATGAATGATTTCAGTGTTTTTCACCATTACAAAGTACAGCACACACAAAGCACCTTTATCCCGTCTCAGGAGTGCTTTGAATCTCTGGGGGAGGCTTACCATGTAGTCAGGAAAGGAAACTTTGCTTCTGCTAAGCAATGAAATCAACATCATAACACTCACACTGGCGCTGTACATTTTCACCGCATGGGGCCAGAGTGTCGGCAGGGGAGCATGGCAGCAGAGTGGCGTCCCGATTGCAAGCAAATGAGAAGCTGCATATGGAAGATGGACTTCATCAGTCCTCAAAATAGTCACCGGGATATTTGATGCCTCAGCAAATCCCGCTGAATGTACAAGCGATTCGGAGTACCAATTCAAAACAAGCAAATAATTAGAAGGAATTAAATGAAGCTCAAGCAGTCTTTTCCAATACAAACCCGTTCTCACGCAGATCTAGACAGTAGGCTGTGGGAAACAAGAGCAAGGGTAAGTTTAGATAAGGAAACAACAGAAAAAGAACTCTAAAACCAAAGAAACTGTGTTGGGTGCTATAACCCTGAGACTATGTGTAGAACAGATAATTAGAGGGAAACCAGTTTTCCTTCTAAACATGAAAACCTTGAATAACTATAGTTGATCCATTCCCTAAACGTTTTGCTTCAATGGTTCAGAGACTGCTTTTGTTTCCTTTGTAGGGAAACCCCTAGACCCTATTGATGTTTATCCATTACCCTTCCTGACAAGGGTAAATTCTGTTTGTAGCATATAATTTGTTGTGTGTTCATTTGGTCCACCCCAATTAACACCAAAACTCAGCTCAGTGGGCCAGTAATTCTTTAACCTCAAAGATTTCCACAGATCTGAAACATCTAGGCCCCCATTGTTTTGAGCTCAAACAGCCAGCCATGATAACCTCATAGAATGGCAAAAAAACTATACAAATCATTATACTTGCTTGTAACCCAAAACACACATTTTGGTTTGAAATATTTTGTACACATGTGTTTCTAAGTTCACGCCTAGAAACACTTGTGTACAGGGGCATTATAAATGACTCATCATATCATATCACAAATGTATCACTTTTTCAAGTCTGAGGGTAAAGGTAACCAGCTGCTGTTTTAAACTAGCAACCCATTTGCATGAGGCATATCCATTTCGGAATACTTACCCCCAGTGCCCATCAAAACGAAAATGGCAATATCATGGTGCAGCCTAGCAATACTTGAAGATATTTATATCATACATTCTCCACTCGCAGCAGCTCATACACTCATCATTTGAGCTTTAGGAATGTCTCAGGGGTGAACACTTGGGCCATTCATCCCCAAGTCAGGGGTGATGGCTGCATTCACACAAAATCTTTTCCTGTACTTTACTGGAATGCAGGAGGGTCGACATGTTCTCTGCCAGGACCACCTTACCTAGGAACTAGGTCCCGTACTCCCACCAGTTCTATGCTGCAGAACCCAGGGAAGAAGGCTAACACAATAATTGTTACCTTACCAAGAAGTACAGCCCCAGAATCATGTCATAAATACAGGGATTAGCAGTGGCCTTGCTCCACAACAGTTGACCCCCACTGTTCCCCAGGGATGGTTAGGATGTAGAGCCTGCCTCTGCCTTTGATGCCTTCTGTTTCATCTCTCTAGCAGGGGACTTTTAAGTAAACTGTTCTCCTTACAGAGGTCCAGTGAATCCTTATCTTGGGAGCCCAAAGAGGAATCCAAGATGGCAGGGCTGGTTCCTCCTTATAAAGGCAAAATCTAGCATGGGATTGGCAAAAAGCAAACTTGATATAAGGGGTCAAATCAAGACTGTAGCAAGTGCCCTTTGCCTTCTGACATCTTAACCAGAGTACCTTGTCCTGTTGGAATTGGGACTGGACAGGACGTTTTAGCGATCCCTAGCAGAAACCATTATGGTGGATTCCAAGCCACCCTTTGCTACTGCCTGCCCATGTCTGCTGACTTCAACGGGACTCCAGGGTCTGCACTTAGGTGGGCATGTGTCTTTGTTATGTCAATGGTGCCTTTTTATTACTGACTCCCAGGATATCGCCTGCGGAGGGTTCCCTTGTCCTGGAGGAAAATGTTGGCCTTGTTCTGGAGGATCAAAACAGGCATCTTCCTGGTCATTGTCCCCCGTGATAGTTATGGAGACAGCCAGGCCAGATAGCTAATAATTGTTGCTGTCATAGCTGAGCCCTGCTTACAAAGTTACCACGTATATATCAAATAGCTGTGGCTGGATAATTGTCTGACATTAGTAGCCATTATGCATGCCTCAACCAGACATTGCTTTTTCTTTAAATATTTATGTGCCAGCAGCCTGACTAAGGTTCACAATTATTATGTTTTGAGTCAAAGACCCTGAAAATTTGAAAGCCACCTGTTCGCGCTGTCAGGAATGCCTATGTGACCTTGAACCTGCCATGCTGCCACTGCTGTGCTGGTGCTGTCAGTATCAGGAGACAGGCATAGCAAAGGCACATGAATGCACTATGATTTTGGCATGGAGCATTTATGAAATGGTGTCCACTTAGCTTACTCCCTTTCAGAAACAGAACCAACCGTATAGTTTTAATTACTGTAACCCCCACTTGCCCCCCTTAGGTTATACTTCTGTCACCAGATGGACATTCTGTCACAGGAAGCTGAGATTTATGAAAGGGGAAACATGTCCTTAGAGAGTGGGGGGCAAAGGTGGGGGCTCAAAGGGTTGGGAGTCACCAAAGACCAAAAGAATGATATGATAGTCTCTTTATATTTATAGACACTGCACATAAATATTGTAAACAATAGGGGATTGAGAAAGACCCTTAGGTTCACTGCAAGTGAGGGTTTGCAATGTAGAAAAGGGTGAAAAGCAACTAACTTGAGATCTATTGGAGAGTAAAGAGGTGAACCAGGCTAATGCC
The DNA here is from genome assembly GCF_040938575.1 of Ambystoma mexicanum. Classification (NCBI taxonomy): domain Eukaryota; kingdom Metazoa; phylum Chordata; class Amphibia; order Caudata; family Ambystomatidae; genus Ambystoma; species Ambystoma mexicanum. The sequence continues at coordinate 1,381,759,095 of NC_090929.1, read as the reverse complement.
ATGTCTGCATGCAACAATGTGTAACGTGAGTGAGGAGGATGGGGTGGTCGCCCATGCTGAAGCTGGTTGATAGATTTACTAGAACTCAGCCTAAAAACCACCAACATCAATAACTCTATTTATATTGTCAAGCACACCAACAAGGGCAAACATGGATTTACATTGAGGGTGAAAACTGGCCTGGAAAGGATGAATAGCCCCAGAGTGCCCAGCAAACGCATGCAGTTATGAGGTGACAGTTGCCTCAAGAATTTCTGCAGTGGCAGGAAGGAAAGGATGTAGGGCGATAGCAAGGATAATAGAATCTAAGGACTTTTTAAAACAAATGAAGAGTAGCCACAGAGAGAAGGGGATCAATCCCGAGGAGATGTAGAAATTCAGAATCTGGAGTGGTTTCCCATAGATAGGTGAGGGGCAAGATTACATGAGGCAAACTGGATAAGGATCAAAGGAGAATCCAGAGTTTAGTTTAGGAGGCAAGTAGCAAGATCACCAACAGAAAGGGTGGGTATGGGGTGTTAAAGAGCTCAGTGTGACAACAGGTAGAGAGGAGGGGGGAATGTTTAAGGATAAAAGGCAAAGAGGAAGCATCAGAAGAGGCAGAGAATATGGTGGGCCAGTTGGAATTCAACTTAGAGGCAGATAGCTGGTCACAGCGTTAAAGTAATGAGTGACCGAAGGGACCACGACTGCAGGATGGGAGAGTGGATTCACAATAGAGATTGCATTTTGATGTTTGGAAGGCTGTTTTGAAACAGGAGGGGGGGAAAAAAGTGTTTGGCAAGGGAAGATGGCATATTTCTTGATTTTAAGCTGGATACGGTATATATTTCTTTTGGTGGGTGAATAGTCATGGTGCCAACGTCACTTAGCAGCCTGAGTGGCTTTTCTAAGTCTTATAAGACCCTAGGCAAACTATTTGGGATGCAAAGATATACATGCTCGAGATTTCAAGGGATTGAGAATATCAAGAGCACTCTGGGAAATAATTAAAGTGAACCCCAAGGAGATATGTGTGGGGGAAGCAGAGAACGTGCCCTTAAGGGAAGATTCAAGGGTTACAGTGACAAGTTTCCATCAAGCTCTAGTGGAAAATTGGACAGAAAAGTGTGAGGTGGTAGGAAGAAGGATTGAGAAGGAAATGCCCGAATAGTCAGAGCATAGTAAAGGTAGGTGAGAGAAACAGCTCTGAGGTTGGGATTAGAAATTTGGATTGATGACCAGTGGCCCCCTGATATCTGGTGTGCCCAAAACATTAAAATAAATGAATTCCATGAGCACTGTGTCGGGTCAGAAGAAGTCACAGACTCTAATTTTCCATCCCACTGTTGATATTTATTAAATAAAAGGTGAATACTCCTATTTTTCCCTATGCTAAAGGTGTTCCCTACCTAACAAAATTAAGGTGCTCATCAAAAAAATCAAGATCAGTCCACTCTGTCCAAACTAACCTATCCTAACCCTGCCATTATTAGAAACGCGAAAGCACAGGATAATGACTCCCTTCTACTGTGCAGTGGTTGTTCACCAAATTCAGTTCAATAAAGTATCCTTGGGAAGTTCTTGGTAACAACTTTTATCAAAGTTCCTGTACTGGGTTCTTCAAAGTTTCAACTCTCTCTTTCACTTGATTATTCTTTCTTTCCTTCTTACTCTCTTCTGGTTTTATTCTAGTTGTGTTTGCCCCTCCTTTCATGGGACAAGTGTATTCCTTTCTCTTCATTTAGATTTAAGATTTTCCCTTTTTTCAATGTCCTCTCTTTATATTGACTGGAACAAATTTGAGGGTTCAAGTATTGATAATGTTGTCTTTCATTCACTCTTAATACTATATCTCGACTGGAACAAGTATGAGGGTTCCAGTAATGATTGTCACTCTCCTCATTTGCTCTTGAAACTTTATCCCAACTGGAACAAGTATGAGGGTTCCAATAATGATTCTCACACTCCCCATGTACTCTTGATACTTTGTTTCAACTGGGACGATTATGAATGTTCCACGAATGATCTTTGGTCCTCCTCCCGGTTCTCCCATCTTCCCCGTTGCCTGTCTTGTTCAGAGATAACGTCACTGGGTTTCCTAACAGGCCGGCACCCTCTCCTTCGCTTGTCAGGTTGGCTTCCTTTTTTTTCTGTACTGTCGCATACGTTCTTTCTTTGGTCAGTTTGCTCATCAATACCTCATGGAAGTGGTATCAGCGTCGTTCACAGACTTTCAGGTCCACCATGACTTGCTTGCGGTTACGCCACCATTTATCTCTGACTGGGCTCGGGACACCTTGTGTCCACCTCGGTTTCTCGCATCTCCTCTCCTTTCCAAAGCCGCGTGTCGGAAGCTGCACTTAGGCTTCTCTGTAGCATTGGACACCACTTGTCCAAGTTTCCTTCAGCGTACTTCTGCCTGCTGATTCGAAACTCGCAATTTCTCTCTTCACCAATGTCCCTGCCTCTACGTTTTATGACGCTGCCTTGGGACTTCCCGGCTGTAATGTCCAAGTCCCTCTTCTCTGTTTGATTGATACTTTGTATTCTTCCAGTGGTTTTCTTTATCTCAGTACCATATACGTCTTCCTTCACAGGTATAATTAGAGTGTTTGGAAGACAATAATAGATTCTGGTTTGTTATTAGTATCTTTCTTCACTGTCTGTTCTTAGGGAGTTCGTCATAAGAACGGGAGTCTCTGTCCCCAGAGGGGGAGTCTCTCCCGGTGAGGCCCCACTTGCCTCTACCCCTAGGGAGTGTATTGCATAGTGGGCTCACCTCCCTAGCCTCACAGTGAAAGGCTCCCCCCTAGGGAGAAGTGACAGAATTCTGTGATTCGTCACATAACCTTTCCTTTAGTTCACTACCTTCCCCTTCTTCATTGATTGAAAATCGACTAAGGAAGTCTACATTTCCGTTTTTGTCCCTTTCGATGTGACACTGTAAAGCAGAATGGCTTCAGGTCTAAGAACCATCTCATGATTCGAGCGTTGGTATCTTTTCTTAAACTCATCCAGGTTAAGGAAGAGTGATCAGTGACCCGTATAAAATGTCTTTAATTTAAATAGTATTTGAGGTGCGTTACAGCCCACTTGGCGTCCAACTCAGTGGTAGCAGAATTCTGTTCCCTTGGAAAGAGCTTCCTACTGGTATATAACACCTAGTGTGCTATACCGTTGGATTCTTGGGATAACATTGCTCCGAGACCTGTTTTGGAGGCATCGGTTAGTAAGATGAACTCTCGATTAAAATCCAGCACCTTCAGTACAGGTTGGCCACAGAGAATGTTCTTTAGCCCATTGAAACTTGTTTGATCTACACTGTGCCATATTAACTTTTAAGGTTGTGCATTTTTGAGCTTGTCCTTGAGATTAGTGGCTATGGTGGAATCATTTGGTATGAATGGACAGTAATAGCCGGTTAGCCCTCAAAAAGCGCAAAGCTCCCTCTTAGTTTTGGTCGTTGGGGTCAGTTGGACAGCCTTAACTTTCTTGCTCTGAGGTTGGACCAAACCATTGCCTACAAAGAAACCCAGATATTTCACTGCTGATTGTGCTAAATGGCACTTCCAGGGGTTGGCAGTTAATCCGTACTTTCCTAGGGCCCTGATAACTTCATAGAGATGGAAAACATGGTCTGGCCAACTCTCGCTGTGTATCACTATATCATCAATATGCACCCCACAAAGTGTGTAAATGGTCTCAAGACCCTATCCATAAAGCGTTGGAAAGAGGTAGCTGCCCTGTGAAGACCGAATGGTAGGACCTTAAATTGAAATAACCCCTGAGGGGTCGAGAATGCTGTTTTCTTTTGGTTTGTGGGATTAAGACAGACCTGCCAATATGCTTTTATAAAATCAATTGTGGACGTATTTTTCAGACCCCAGGTTGTCAATAAGATCTATCCAAGGCATTGGATAATTATAGAATGGGGAGACCGAATTGAGTTTTCAGAAATCAGTGCAAAATCTCCACGATTGATCAGGTTTATCCACTAACACAATGGGCGATGACCCAGGGCTCCGTGCTGGTTCGATAATATTGACTTTGATCATATACTATACCTCTTTTTCTGTTATTTTGCTGGATTCGGGGATCCTATAGGGTCTTAAGTTTAGAATGTTTTCCTGAGGTGTTCTAATGGAGTGAAAAATGTTTTTAACTCTTCTTGGTTGATCCACGAATACATAAGGGAACTGGGCTAATAAATCCATGTTGTCTGCCTGCTGAGGTGGTGACAGGTCTAGGGAAATTAAAGTATTTTGTTGGCCGACATCAGTGAGAAGAGTAGCTATCGTTATGGTGGAGTCCTCACTGGGATCAACTGTCCACTGTTTGAGGAGATTAACATGGTATAATTGTGTTTTTTGTCTCTTGTTGGGTTGGGAAATAAGGTAATCAAGGGGCCTTTTTTCTCAAGGACTTTATATGGGCCGAACCACTTTGATACCACTTTACTTTCAGATGTTGGCAGCAAGACTAGGACTAATTGTCCTGCATAGAAGGTGAGGGGAGCGGCCTTTCTATCGTAGTTATCCTTCTGGTGTTCTTGGTCCTGTCCTGGAGGTTTTCAGACAATTTCTCATACCGTTGTCATTTGTAGACACAAGTTCTGCACGGTTTGAGAAATTGTCAGAATGGCCTCCCCTCTCTCTCTCTTCCCATGTCTCTTTAAGCATATCCAACACATTCCGGGACACTCTCCCATGAAGTCATTCAAACAGGGAATACCCTAAAGAGACGTGAGGTGTTTTCCTTAAGGCAAATAGGGCCCACAGGGATCATGGGATCCCAGTTTTTCCCGTCCACCGCTACTAGTTTGTGCACAAACCTTTTTAGCATTTTAATAAAACGCCACACTAAGCCAACGGTCTGATAGTGATAGTCTGTGGTCCTTAGTGTCTTAATATGCAGGATATCTTTTACCTCGCACATGAGGTGGGGACATAAAGGTGGTGCCCAGACAGTATTTGTTTAGGGAATCCTATTCCAAAGAGCAATGGAATTGAATGCTTCAGGATTTGTGAACTAGTATTGTTTCACAACGGGAAAGCCTCAGGATATCTGTTGGCTTGATCGGCAATGACTAGAATAAATCTGTTACCTAACTTGCATGTTTCCATCGGCCCTACTATATCCATTCCTATTCTGGAGAAGAGTGTCAATAATGGGGAGTGGTTGTAGAGGGGATGGTGAAACTGGGGTGGTTGCAGTTCTCCAACAGAGGTTACACATCAGCACGAAGTTCTTAACATCTGCAAAAACCCCAGGCCAATACAATTTGGAGAGGAGGGAACACACTATGAAAGCACCCAGCTTTAGTCAGTCGGTGCCGATTATGGGAGTAGGAGGCTTATGTGTGGAACAAGCTGGAAACTGGAGAGTTATGGAAGAAGCAGAGGCTGGAGAGACAAAGTAGAGGAGAAAGGCATCACTGGAGAGCATGAGGAGGTGGTAAAGTCAGAGGGTGTGAGATAGGTTCCAGCTGGCCCTGTCTGCCCTATACAGGACAAAACATCTGAAGGGGAAGGAAAGGGCCAGTGTTATGGCGTTTACTGAGAGATCAGAGAGTATTGCAATAAGAAAACAGGAGAAAGCCCAGATCTTCCACAGGGCCCCCTCTCCAGCTATCCTAGCTGCTACATCCACTGATTTAGCTACTTACAAGTCTCTAGGATAGTATACAGTACACCGGAAAGACCCCAGCAAGTTAAGAACAATAAGTGGTGTTTAGATCACCCTAACCCTTGCAAAAACAATTTTTAACTGTATAAACTGGACACTTGCCTTGGATCCTGGGGAGGCCTAGACACTCACACACCATGGAAGAGAGACTAGAAAAAAGGGATGCTACTTAAGAAGATGGATTTTGTCCACTGAGGAGAGAATCATGCTGATCTTTTGTTTGTTTGGGAAAGCCTATTATTATTTTAGTTTACAAACCTTGTAAACAATCCCTTAATAAAGAGAGTAATCAGTGAAATATATGGTCTTCCCATCCTTCTTGATCCAAGATGGGGCCCAGTTAAAGTAGCAAAATCCAGTGGCCCTGGCGACAGTTGCCCATCTCTAGGCCTGCATAGGTCTCAAACATGTTGCTTTAATGCCTCTCACCATGAGTACACAAGTGTTTCTCCACATGCAGAGGTGCAGGTGGCTCCCTCCATACAAGGCCTGCCATGGTATCCTGCTCTTTGAGTTGATAGTGGCAGAGTTGCTACTGCACAACTAGTGTAGATTCCCTGGTTCTTTAGGTCTCTCTCTACATTTCGGCTTCTATGATATCAGCCGATTTTGAGATCTTCAGGGCCTTTCGGCTCAAGCTGGTTTCCATCTGTGAGATGTCTTGGGATTGGTTGGGGCATGGAGAGGAGTTTGTATCCTGTGGACACCCATCTTGTGAGTGTGGCAGATTTCCTTCCAGAACTTTTTGTCAAGGGCCTAATAACCTAAAAATGATCATTGTCTATAAGTCATCAGCCTCAACGGTCACACTGTGATAGATCCCCATTGGAGGGGACTCATTATTTGTCATCTTCTCAAATGTGTGCAGAATTTAAGGCCCCACCATTCCAACATGCATATCATATGTGGTATGTCGACAAGATCCTCAGGCTTGTGTGATCCTGGCCTAAACATTCTGAATTTCCCTTGTGTCTCATTTCTTGGAAGACAGCCTGTGCTTCAGATACTATTTTACTCCCCATTTTTTCAAGTATGGAATACAATAATTTTTAGGGAGTAAAAATGTATTTCTCATTCCTAATGGTGGCATTTGTTAGGCAAGTCAAATATAGTTTGACTCTAAGACATGCATTGCTTTGATTCACACTTCTTTGCACTCATTAATTCATGCAAATGAAAAGATGCATTTTTACAGTGAATTTCCTTTTCAGATCAGGTAATAATATTAGAGCTCCTTTCAGTGGCACCGTTGTGCCGATTCCACTGATTAGACCTATCGAAGGAGCTGTGTGGGTGGAAGCATGGGGCAGGCTTTTGTGTTTATTTTCTATGTTTTATTGGTAGTTTTCTAGTCCCTATTTATTTTTGTTGGTCATTTTAGTCTAGTTTAGGGAGTAAAAGTGATAGATATGCCGCTAATCTGCAGGGCTGCAACATACTAGGCTTGGTTGTCTAATCTTTTCTGAGTTTTCCTGTTTGATATGCTCCAGATTTGCCACATCACTTTATCACCCCAGAGGGAGTATCTTGTGTGGTCGTTTGGTGGACCAAGACAGCATCTTGACTGATCAGCTACCTTCTATATTAGGCATGCACTAATGTCTGTGTAGTTCTGTTCCTAAGGGTGTATGAAGCCAAGACTGAGTGTCTTAGATCTTTGGATCCGGTTTTGATTTTGTTTTGGGGCCACTTGCACCCAGTGTCCTGCCCTACCTTGTCTAGATAGCTGAGGGCAATGATACATTTGGCTAATGTGAGCTTGGATGTTTTTGGGGCTCAGTCAGCCAGGGGTGCAATGATCACGAGCTCTACTTTCTGGCAGGTGTCTGGAGGACATGTTTGAAGGCTACAGATTAGCCTAACACTAAAATCTTTATTTCAAGCATTTCAAGCATGCTTTCTTCTACCTGTTGGAGGGCTTTGGACTTGGAACAGTGCTGACATATGTGCCTGAAATTCAAGATCTAAAGAAAGCAGTGAGGCTAGTATTATTCCCTTGATCGCTAGCCACCCGTAGTTTATTTCCTGCCTAAGGAGGTGCCCAGAACCCAGCACCATATTTAGCAAAAAAGCAATAAAAAAGTTGCTAAAGTGCACGGATTTTGTATAACTGTTGTTTTCACTTCTGTGTTTGAATTCCAAGCTTCCACCTTCACTTGATTAACACCGATTTGTTTCAGCCCCATCATGTTTGTCAATTCCCAAGATTCCTCAAGCGCATTGGACTTGTTAGGCTCTTGGCTACTTGGAGAGAAGCAGATGACTTAAAGAAAAGTTCTATGATTGAAGGGTTTTATTACAACAAGCCAAAAGGATGAGGTTTAACTGATGTCATTTGGTGGGAGATCAATAAAACATAAACAAATCATGCTTTTCTATAGAATTAGTCCTGAGTCCTTCCCTTTCTCACTTAGACTCCACCTTCTTGACAAAACGCCACTCAGTCTTTGGAGTGCAAGTGGTCTGCACTTCTTTCTTGGCTATTAAGTCCGCTTCCTTGCCTTTTAGAGCACTTTTCAGGAAAAAAAACCTTTCTCTGGCAAAACTGGCACCACCATCCCTAGTAGCTAGTGTTATCTAACGTCGGGGGGGGGCGTCAGACACTTACAGATCTTTTGCAAGACTAGGTTTGGCCCTGTGGTTCTTAGGTTTAACCCCTTGGTGGGCTGTTGAGCACCACCTTTGGTCCTATTCCTTCACCCAGTTCGGAGTCTTATCAGGAACAGTGACAAGGTGGAGGTTGTACCTAAAGGGAAGGGCATCCCTCCCTTGCTGCCCTTCCCTTTAGGTACCACCTCCACCTTGTCACTGCCTCATCTTTGGCCTCACGCTCCCCTCTCTCTGTCTCTCCCTTGACAATCCACCATACACTATTCAGCTCCTCCTCTACTCCTCTCTTTCCACCTGTAGTCCTCTCCTACTCATTTCTGGTGTTCTAATTGTCCTCCCCTCACCCCTCCTTTATGCTCCTCCTGCGCCTCCTTAGGCGTCTTCTCTCTTCTTTAGTATTCCTTTTCACCTCCTCACCTCAACATTTAATTCTCTTTTCTCAACTGCTCATTCCTACTACTACTCACCTGCTACTCCTCTCCTCTTGCTATTTCTGATCTTTGCCCCTTCCGTTCTACTCTTTCTCTCTACTTTACCTTTGCCCCCTCTGCATTGGACCTTTCCTCCTTGCCACTCGGTCTTATATTGTGCTTCACATCACACCTTCAGCTCATGACTCCCACAACTCTTCCTGTCGCATCCTCCCTTTTGTACACTATCTAATAGTTTATGGACTTCAGCAGAGCAAACGCTGTGGTAGGAGCACTCGCCAAAGGATTCAAAGCTCCCTAGCTGTTGCTGTTTGTTGGATGTGCTCGTGTGTGTCTCCATGATTTTTATTTATTGGATATTTGTAAGGCGTCTATACAGCCAATGGTGTTTCAAGGCACTACAAGACAAAAAGGGGGTGGGGGATAAGGGAGAAAGATAACATAAAAGGCCCTATGAGGCCTTGTGGTATTCGGATCGTGCAAGTGCAGTAACAAGAAGTGCAAGGGGGGTAGAAGGGTAGTGCCGCTCAGTGGGAAGTGCTTGATGGGAAGGGAAGTATAGGATAAAGGGTGCAAGATAAACAGGGGGTGAAGGAGTGGGGGAGAGAAGGCCACAGGGGCTAGGCAAGTGCTGAGGCCAGGAAGGCAAGTGCAAGGGATTGCATGGGGTGCAGGGGAGAAGGTCCATAAGTGCGAGGAGGGGGGGGAGGAGTGGCCGGGGGGCCTGGTTCCCTGTAGAACTCAGAGGGAGCCAGGCAGCCAGTCACTAGACAGGGATGTTGGCAGGGGAGAGGCAGAGGGAAGGAAGAGAAAAGGTGGGTCTTGATGAGCTTCTGGAACTTAAGGAGATCTGGCTCAAACCTGAGAGGCAGAGGAAGGCTCATGGGGAGGAAAGAGATCTACCCCCACTCTCTGCTTAGAGAAGCGTCTGATCTGCAGAGTGTTGGAGCTAGAAGAACGAAGGGCTCTAGCAGGGAGGTATTTAGGAAGAGAGAGTTGGATGTTGTGGGGTCCCAGGCACCAGAAAGCCTTGTGGATGGTGCAGTTGGTCTTGGACTTAATTCTAGCAGCAACTGGGAGCCAGTGGAGAGAATTTAGGGCTGGAGAGAGGCAGTCCCTGGGCCCGAGGCCAAGGATAATTCTCGCAGTCCTATTCTGTTTCAGTTGAAGGGGCGAAGGGCGGCTAAAGGAAGAATGACGAAGAGGCTGTTGCATTAGTCTAGCCTAGGGCAGATCGGAGCTCTGGAGGTATTGAGTTTCTGGGGGATGGTGAGAAAAGGGACAATGACTTTGAGGAGGTGCAGCTTATAGTGGATCTTCTTGGCAAGGTCCACAATGTGAGGAGAGAAGGAGAGAGCATAGTCAAAGATGACAGCAAGGTTTCTTGCCTCACAAGAGGGTGAGGGAAGGGGACTCATAGAGGATGGCCAGAGGGAAGGGGGGAGCTGGGATCCCAATTAGAAGGATCTCAGTCTTACTGGCATTAAGGCAGAGATCATTGACAGCACACCATGCCTGAATAGCAGTCAGACAGTCATGGATGAGAGCGGAGGAGGAAGAGGAAGAAGTAGAGGGAAGCTTGAAAGAGAGCTGTGTGTTGTCTGCATGACACTGAAAGTGAGGAGAGAATGAGGTTATCAGGTGGGCCAGAGGGGCCAGATAGATGTTGAATAACCATGGCGAGAGGATAGATCCTTGAAGGACGGCGCAGGTGTAGAGTGTGATGGGGGAGAGAAAAGGGCCCAGTTGAACCTGGGATGGTCGGTTGGAGAGGAACGAGGTGGGCCGGTCCAGTGCCAGGCCCATGATTCAAGGGGGTCAATGAGACAATTTGTCAGGGTGGCATGATTGACCGTGTCAAAGGCAGAGGAAAGATCCAGAAGGATAAGAACAGATGGAGGGTTGGCATTGGGATTTGAGAGCAACGCTTCACGGGTGTTCAGTAGAGCAGTTTCTGTGCCTCTGGCTGCTCTGAAGCCAGACTGGTGGTCATCGAGACGACCAACAGATTCAGTGTCTTAGATTATTTGTGAGATGGCCATCTTCTTCAGGAGTTTGCCCAGGAAGGTGGTAATGGCGATCGGGCAGTAATGAGCTGGGCAGAAGCGGTCAGCAGAGGACCTTTTGAGGAGAGGATGCACAAGGGAGTCCTTGAGGGGTAGCGGGAAGGAGCCACAGGCAAAGGAGTGATTACGGAAATCGGCCAAGGCTGTCGCAAGGGAGGCAATGTTGTCCTTGATAGTTCTGGAGGAGCAGGGGAGCACCTGTTTTGGAGGAGACTTTCACAGAGTGGGCTTGACTAGAGACCTCATCCGGTGCTATGGGTGAGAAAGAGGAGAGTAAAGGTAAGGGCGTTGGGGGGTGGGTGCAAGGGAGGTCTGAGATATGGGAAGGGAGGAGGGATAGTAGTAGAGGGCAGTGAGAACAAGATGTTCTGAGCTTCGTTTAAGAAGTCAGAGGCCAGTGCAGCACAGAGGGTCAGTGATGGCAGGGGAGAAGCTGAGACTGCAGCAGGATTGGTGAGTTCCTTGCCGATTCTAAACAGTTTGCCCATTTTGTTACAGGCCGCAGAGATGCAGGCTTGAAAATGGAACCTCTTCTTCGAGCGGATGGAGATTCTGTATTGCCTTTGGAGCAGGCGGTTGTCCAGTCTGTCAGAGGATATGCCTGATACCCGCCACTTCTGCTCAGCCACTCTGCAATTGCGTTTCAGAGAGGCTATGTCAGAGTCGTACCAGGTGTTGCGCTTGAAGTCAGGCTTCATGCAGATCCTCATGACAGGGCCAAGGATGTCCAGGGTGTTGGTGATGGAGAGATGAAGATTAGCAAGGGCAGTGTCAGTGTGGGTGTCAGTGGTAGGAGTGGGAGGGGGAATGAAAGTGGCAGCAAAAGCAGCAACTGACACTCGCTTCATAAGTCAAATGACCTAGAAGGAGACTGGCCTGCAGGCAGGGGCTTAGCCGGGGGACCTACGAGATCCAGGTGAGAGGACAGGAGAGCTTGTTCAGACCAAGAGAGAGGTGTAGTGAGAGGGTTGGAGATGGGGATGTCTCCAGCGATGTGAGCATGCTAGGTATGTCCGGCTGAGTGCGTCGGACCAGAGGGATGAATGGCGAGGTAAAGAAAGTCAGAGGCAGCGGAACAGACCAGTGGGCAAATCAAGGGAGTCAAGGTGAATATTGAAGCCTCCAAGGAGGAGAAGCTTGGAGGTGGAGGCAAGCAGAGAAGAGGTGAGGTCAGACCACTCCGAGAGGAAGAGGGAGACCAGTCCCGGGGTCCTATAGATGGTGGGTTTCTTTCTAAGCGGGCCCCCATTTGGGATATGCAGTCTTTGTTGTAGAGGTTATTGCTTGTGGTGGCTGCATAAAGGACTTCCTCGAGCTAGAGTCCACAAATCCTAGCAGTCCGGGTTTGCACATACCCAGGCTACAAATAGCCGCATCCCAATGTATTTTGTGAAATCAGTCCAAAATTGCATGCTGCGCTCTGTTGACACCCGCTGTAGTGGGGTTCGCACCTGCTGAGGGTACGGCATCAAATCTATGCTGGTTCTTATGCATATATCCCTCAGAAGTATTAACACCAAATTCTTTTTGCTTTGAGTCATTGGCATTTCAGTCCTCTCTTGCTAGCATTAGGAACCTTTTTGTCAAGTTTAGAATAACCCGAGCCTAGACTGCCGTACAAGATGGTGGCTCACTAGCGCGCTCCGCGCTGTTCCCGGAAAATTATCCTGAAATATCACTCATTTTGCTTCCACCCCCCCCTTCCCCACCCCCACAGGTACGAAGTGTGCCACCTGAACCCCCCCGCCCCCCGTGCAGCCCAGAGGGCGAACAACTGGGTTCTACGGTCAGAACCGCCGCCGTCACCTCGACCGATGCAACGGGAGGTGGGGGAAGGGCCGCATCCCAGTGACAGCACCACGTAGCAGAGACGTTGGAGCCGGGCACCAAGCACGCCACACTACCGGGCCTCCGCAGCTGCGACCCCCGAGGACACCCACGCAGCACAAGAGCAGCACCCGACTCCCTCCCTGGCGTCCTGCGGAGCAGAGGAACGAGACACCACGAACCACCACCCAGACAACAGGACGTGGTGGTCTGCGAGCCTGTGCCGGGCTTGGCAGAGGCAGTGAGGAGCCCGCCTGTACAAGTGGACCAATTGAGCCCCAAGCGGAGGGCGATGCGAAGCCCTGTCGGGCACCGTCTGCCTTCCAACACTGCTTACCCTCGGAGAAGTGACAGCAGGGGAGGAATTTGCCGCGGCCCGGAGACGCTCTGAGTTGCTCCCAAAACCAGCGGTGCACGCAGGCAGAGGGGGGCCCCGGGGAATAGAGCACCTCACTCCGGCAACTATTAAGCCAGCCTCACTGCAGGATGCCGTGACCCCCACAACCTACAGGAGCCAACAATCCGGAGGCCCCCAGCGTGTACACACTGTGAACCAAAGGAGGAAGCTGAACCTGGGGTCGGGACAATCCCCCCCTCACTCGCACACAGCACGCCCACTCACACGGGCACGAGAGAGGGGAACCCCTCCAATCATCACCGGAAACGGCCCACGAACTGCCCCCAGAGCGGCTGGAGTCCCTCACAGACAATCCACACCCCAAACACTGGGAAAGCACTACGATCACCACTCTAAAAGCCTTGCCTGATCACACAGATATTCTCCAGGGGTTGAAACCAACCTAGGCAGAGCCACCATACATTGCCACCCAAGATACCCATACTGGGGAGCGCCCACAGCAGCATAATCAGAGATCAGTGCAAACCGACTACAGGCTATCATTAGCCAACCAACTCCGGTAAACATCCAAACCGTCACCCCACCTCCACACTGCTGAACACCTTATTGTGAGAACGTGACCCCCAGAATGGGCAAGACAGACAAGTCACAACGCAAGCTGACTTTCGAGGCAGGGGTCACAGCAAAGAACCCCAAACAACCAAACCAGGAACTCGCTCTAAAACCAGAAATGGGGCAGGACAACGAAACAACAGACACCCCAACCCCCAACATACTTGAAATCCTCCTTCATCTCAAGGCGGGCATAGGCGGCCTTGATTCTAAAATCGACTCCCTCTCATCCAAAGTAGACTGAATACAACACCGCCTCGATAAGCACGGAGAACGGCTAGACACTGTTGAACAGAGTCTCCGATCTAGACGATAACACCACATCCCTGTCGACCAAGGTGGCGGCATTAGAGCGACAAATGAAAGAAATCGCAGCTGAAAACGAAGATTTAGAAGGGCGCAGCCGTCGAAACAATATCAGTTTGGTGGGTGTAAGAGAACAACTTACCCCAGCAAAGATGTAAGACTTCGTAGGACAGATGTGCAGAGACATTTTTGGAGGGGCCTCCTTCTCCCTGCTGTTTGTCGTTGAAAGGGCATACAGAATACCAACCAACCGTCCGATCCCAGGGGCAGCACCCCGTCCCATCATCGCTAAATTGCTAAATTTCAGAGACCACGACCTAATTCTCAGATTGGCCATAGACAAAGGCGACATCAATACGATGGAGACAAAATCCAGATTTTCCCAGACTTCTTACAAGCGTCCCGCAGAGCCTTCGGAGGGGTAAAACGCCACCTACAAGAGGGGCAAATACAATACTCAATGCTGTATCCAGCTAAATTGTGCATCCTTCATGCAGAAAAAACACAGTTCTTCCTGTCCCCCGAAGAAACCAACTCTTTCCCACTACAAGAATTACCTAAGCCACAGCGGAGAGAGAGAGAAATGGGAGAGAACCACCATGACGGGGGAGGGGGAGGGAGATGGGACTCAAGTTGGGGGAAGAGTTCCCAGTTGAAGCAAGTTAGTAACCCGATCATGCACCAACCAGAGCCGGGACGTCCTACACCCACACCCGACCGAAACCACCAACCTTGTGTCAAACACCAAGGCGGCCAAACCAAAAACAAAATAAGATCATAGACGACCATCCAAACCTGCGAAGTAAGGCCTCCCAAACCCTTGCAGCTTAAACAGCGAAAAGACCTCAAGAAAATTCAAACTAGTTACATGGAACATTAAAGGAGGTAACCAGCTTACAAAAAAGAGGAAAATAATTCAATACCTACGTCGGCACAAAATCGATGTGGCCCTCATCCAAGAGACTCACCTGCATCCCACCTCAGAAAACCATTGGGCCAGAGAATGGGAATGCCACAGATATTTTGCCTCCTTCTCCTCCAACGCCAGAGGCGTGGCCTAACTGATCAATAAAACAACCAACTTCAAACTGATACAGACCCCAAAAGACTCTGAGGGCAGAACACTATTAGTCCACGGAACCATAGACGGGGAAGAACTCCTAATCAACTCCTATGGCCCCAATAAAGACAGCCCCAACAACTTCGACTGGGCACAGACGCACCTCAAATCCAACAGAGAAGCCCCAATAATTTGGGGCAGTGACCTTAATACACCACTTGACCCAAGTAAAGATAAAACACACAGAACATCATCCGCACCCTCCAAGGCAAGTCTACAGAGCATAGAAATATGCAAAGCCTACAACCTCAGACACTCTGGAGAAACAAACATTGGGACTCCCAAGAATCTACCTTCTACTTCTGGGTCCACAAATCCAGTTCGAGACTTGATTACATACTTGTGTCAGCACATAGAAGACTCCACTGGGGTGATTGCCAGATCCTACCCAAAGCACTCTCGGACCACTTAGCAGTCACCCTTGAGTGTATTACATCCCGAGGTAACACCAGTAGACCCCAATGGAGGTTCAAACACGGAGCCCATCTAGACCAGGTCTTCGCTGACGAACTACGAACCAAACTGACAACCTTCCTCTAAACAAATCAAGGCAAGGTGGCATCTGCTGGTACACTGTGGGAAACACTAAAGTGCTTCATCAGAGGAGTCAGCCTCGCCAAGGAAAATGGAATCCTAAAACTCATACGAAGAGAGCTGTCAGCAAGTGAAAGCCGCCTAAAAATACTCAAACAGACTCTGCTGACCGCAAACGACCCCAACACACTGGCGGCACTCAAGCTAGAACTGGAAACCTTTAGAACAACAGCAGAAAGAGAAGTCAAATTCTTTGCGAGACACCATAAAATTTGGCAATACAGTGAGGGACAGAGACCCAGAACACTCCTAGCTAGACTGATCACGGCGGAGAGGAAGCCCACAACAGTCGAATCAGTCTTGGACCAATCAGGCAACCTATTATACTCCGAGGAAGATATCATGGAAACATTTCGCAAGTTTTACCAAAACCTATATGACTGCCATTACGTCATGGATCCCAATGAAATAGCGCAATACCTGAACACAATAGAGCTCTACTGGACAAACGCCGAGCTCCGAGAGCCCCTGAATGCGCCCATCACTAAAGAAGATATCCTAGAAGCAATTAAAACACTGCCAAGCACCAAGGCCTCCACATTCTTCGCAGACCTCCTAGCCCCACTCCTGCTCCAAGTATACGAGGAAGCCATATAAAAAGACCAGCTACCACCAATCTACATGGCAAACATCCTCCTCCACAAACCTGGCAAAACAAAAGAAGATTGTGCCTCCTACAGACCGATATCGCTAATCAACCTAGACAATAAAATCTTTGCAAAAATCCTCATCAGGAGGCAAATCCTCATCAGGAGGCTGATGCCACTAATGCCCGCACTGGTATTGGCAGACCAAGCAGGGTTCGTCCCAGGCAGAAATACGGCTTTCAGTCTGATAGGGATGTTTGGAGTGATAGGCGCCCTCAACCCAGAGACTCAGACAGTGGCAGTTCTACTAGATGCTGAACAAACTTTTGACTCCATCGAGTGGCTCTTCCTCTTCGCCGTACTTGAGCGGATGGGCCTCGGAAAACGGTTCATATGAATGATTGCCCTTCTGTACAAACGACCGACATCCAACATAACACTTGGCAACAAAAGCTCTATTGAAATACACTTGCGAAGAGAGACAAGGCAAGGCTGCCCGCTTTCGACATTGCTGTTCGCAGGAATCCTTAGCATCGGATCTCAGATTGTATCATCTACACAGAGGCCTCACCCAGGGACCACACAAACTAGTGGTGTCACTGTACGCCGACGACGTAGCACTTCTTCTCCACAACCCTCGAGAAAACCTGAACCCGGCAATGCGAGCAGTGCTCAAATTCGGCAACTTCTCCGGGCTAAAAATCAACAACTCAAAATCAATCATTTTCCCTCTCACCGACTCAACAGAGGAATTTGCAGACGACTTCGGCCTCAGGTGGCAGCACACAAAAGTCAGATACCTGGGCATCGTAATGTCTAGGTCCAGCCTCAACATCATGCAGGATAACTATGGAAACACATTGGACACAATCGAGAACAAAGTGAACAGATGGAAAACGCTCCTGCTCACACTCTGGGGCAGGATAGCTCTGACAAAAATGGTAATCCTCCCTAAACTGCCCTATCTTTTCACGAACATCCCCCTACTACTGCCACAACGGTTTCTCCATCGAATCAGGACCATGATCCTCAACCTGGTCTGGGCAGGCAAAGTTGCAAGAGTAGCCCACAGCACCATGATTCTTCCAGTAACACAGGGCGGACTCGCCCTCCCAGACATAGAAAGTTATTACCGGGCAGCACAGGTACACGGTGCAGTTCATCCGACCCCACGTACAGATCGAGAGAGCCCTGGCAACTCCCCACCTCCCCCGAGCGATCATCTTCGGACAACAACAATCACCCTCATCACCAATGAACACCATGTACACAACTTACGCTATCTGGAAAAGAATAGCCAAACGAAGTGGAATCCAGACCAGGTATTCCCCACTCCTCCCAGTGAGAAGCATACCGGGAATCTCGATCACGTCAGAAAAAGTATTCCAGCAATGGACCCAAAAATTACAAATGAATACACTGGGTGATCTCTTTCCAGATGGAACATTCATGTCCATGCAACAAGCTTGTGAGAAAGGCTGCAATAACGCCCTAGATACCTTCATCTATTACAGAGTCCGACACACACTACAGTCCGTAATTCCTACCTTTCCACTCCAACCCCCAACTTGGCCACTGCTACATGGTGTAATACAAGCCCAGGGAGAAGGCCGACTAGTAACAAACATCTAGAAGGCCCTACTAGCCAAAAAACCCTCACGCTGCCCAAACTCCTGGCGAAGATGGGAAAGGTCCCTAAACATAGTGATACCTGAAGAGGATTGGACATACATACGAAGATTCACGAAAAAGGTAGCAATAAACACAAGATATAAACAGATACACTTTAATTACGTTCACCAAACGTACTACACCCCAGTAAAACTACATGCTCAGAGAGGAACGATATCCACTGCATGCACCCGATGCGGCTACACAGAAGCAGACTTCATCCACCTCGCATGGTCATGCCCCGAAATAGCAGTGTTCTGGAACTCCGTGCTAGGAAAAATTTCAGCTCAGTCCCGACCCGACGCTGACCTTGCTGAGCCTGACCAACCAACTACCCGAACACACCAGGAAATTAGCAAACCTGCTGCTTGTCCTAGCACACAGACAGATAGCATGCAACTGGGGGAGAGGTCCACCACCAAACCTACAGCAATGGCTTTGAGATGTCACATATTGTCAAGACGTTGAGTCCAGTTACATCAGGACACTGCCCCTCCACGCCCATCCAGACATCTGGGGCCTGTATATATCATACCTATTGACAACAGATGAAGAAGTGCTACCGCAGAGCCCATCCCCAACACAAAACCAAAACAGACCACCAGTGACCGAATCAGCAACATCAGATGCAGCACAACATTCAGCCTTTTAGCCCCGGACAATACAACCGACCACCTGGTTGAACACAATAGGAGGCGGGAAGGAGAAGAGGGAGGGGGGGGTTTTGGGGAGACTTGGTTCATGTAGACCGGTGCATGGTCTTGTTACCTATTGTTTAATTGTGTTAAAAGCCCAATAAAGAAAGTTAAAAAAAGAATAACCCGAGCATGTTCGATGCTGGGGATCAGTCCTGTTCAGATTCCATGATGTCAGTTTTCTTTTATTTGTTCATGATTCTATTGTTGGAGCAGCGTTGATATCAGTAATACAGTGCATTATTAAATTCTCGAATTTCATGTTTCAACCTGCTATGAGAATCTCAATGTACCTCATCTTAGAACTTGGGCATCAACACTTGCTTGAAGAAAAATGGTATCGCAGGAGATCTACCCATATGTAAAGTGTATCGACTTGCATATCTACAGTTGATGTTATTAAAGGTTGAATTAACATTGATTTAAGATTTGTCTGCTGCAACACCACAGCAAGGCTTCAACCTTTATTGGAGAAACATTTGGGGCAGTTTGAAGGCACATTATATCACTGTATGTGCAAATAGAACAAAATCATCAGGCATGTATTTTATGACATCTAACTCTCTTCTGCTTATCTTGCAGCCTGCCATTTGCCCGGCAGAGAGCAAGAAGGTAGGTGCCATAATACGCAGTTCCCACAAGAGGGATATAGCGGCCCTCTCAATCATAAGGGCCGATAGATCCCTCCTAAAAGAGATAGTGTCTTTCCCAATAAAAAGGGATGCCGTTCCCACTAATGAGGGATAATGCGCCTTTCCCACTCTCCAAGATTATAGTGTCCTGCCTACTAGTAAGGGATCTGTGACCTTCACAACAAATAAGGGAAATTGCGCTCTTTTCACTGGCCAGCCGCCTGGAAATCTCCATGTCTTTCAGAGGGTCCATCTCCTAGGACTTCACTGCCCTCCGCATGAGCAATTTGCTGGCCCTCTCAATTGGTCCCCCAGGACTCATTTGCCAGAATGTCCTGCTGCATTTCTTGGATCTTTCAGCTTTTTCTCCCTTGCTGCTCTCTTCACTGCGGGAGGACCCCTGCTCTCTGTTTTGCCTCACTTTTGCCTTATACATGCCATGCAGTCATCATCTTTCTCTAATTTCTCTATTTATTGGTTATGGCTTGACACACTTATCGAAAAGGCTCTCCAAGGCCACTGAGCGCAGAATAACCTTTTTGATTGCTACATAATAAATAATGTAGCATTTATATAGCGCTACGAACCCTCAGGCATCTGAGCGCTCCTTATTCTTACCCACGGTGTGTGGTGCTCATTTATCGACCTCGGAAGGATGAGAGGCTGAGTTTGGCCCTGCCGGGATTCAAACCTGCGTCGGCGGGCTCTGCACGGATGTCAAAGCGAGCGCTGTACTCGCTGTGCTATCTGACGGCTTGATGTAACAATTCACCACACTATGTTGGCATTAGGGGAATTGCAGACTAGCAACAGCCCTCTGGACCTCTTTGGCCATCATGAAGAAAGTTGCAAAGGAAAAACACAACAGAAACCTGTCGATGCTTGTTTGAACTATAGGCTTACTGACAATGCAAACTCATGTTGTGATGTACTTTATTTGCACCGGACAAAGCGACAGCCAGCAGAATACATCAATACACGTGGCTCTGCACTCCATTTCATAGCAGGTATTTGTTGTAAACAGTGCAGGGAATGCACTGTTCTTTTAGTTTGCCGATGTCACAGTCAGAAACTGCAGACATTACTAGATCATTCTGGCCTAAGTCAACCCCTCTTTTCTTATTGTTTCCTCTGTTAGATTGGCAGCAAACCACAGCGTCCAAAAGGTGTGGTACCTCTTTGATGGCAAGTTCAGTATTCGCTGTTCCATCCACTAAAAGGATTTCAGTTAATAGGTTGTAAGCATGAGTGGGGTAGACAGACAATGCTGACTCAGTAGTGCTGGATAAGTATCTTTATTTATCAGGAGGCATGAGACAGAGTTATTCTTTGTCAGGGTTACTTCACCCTCTTTGGCCTTCTATACACCTTCTCCTCTGCCTCTTCTTAGGGTAAGGTAGTTTCTCCACTCTTGATCTACCTTTATTCCTGATAGGTCCACCAGTGCTCAGTGGTTTCTTCTGGGGTCTGCTCTTCCTGTTAACACAAACGAGAGGGAACACTGTTACCTCATTTGCTTGTCCTTTTATATGCATAATTTCTCCTGGTGTTCAATCCTCTCTCCCGTGTAGGCATGTTCGCATGTCTCTCTATTATATATCGTGTGGCCCCAACCCCATCCCAACCTTTCAAGACGGCATCCCAAGCCGTTGAGGCCCTCTGTGCTTCCTGCTTTTCTGGGGTACTGTGTCCGTTCTTGCTGCCCTTGCAGGGTCGGTGGGGTTATAGTCCCTGATGCCGTCCTGTTGTGCTGAAAGGGGACGCCCGTAGCTGCAGTGAAGAGAGGGCTGGGGCCAGAGACGCCGTAATGAGTGCCGCAACATGGGATGCCCGCAATGGTTGCGTGGAGCTGTCCGGGGCCAGAGCCACCGCAACAAAGAATGTCCACAATGGCTCTGAGGCGAGGACCAGGGTCGGTGCTGTCCAAGTGAGCTTTCTCACATACCCCCTGCTCCCCACCAGCCTCATGATGATAGGTCAGGAGATCCAACCTGGACATATAGTCAGCCACCATTTGGATCCTAGCCAGGCAATGTACCGTTGAGAATTCGAAGGGTTGCAGCGACAGGAACCATCTAAACACCCTATGATTCATGTCCTTATGCCCAGCCAACCATTGTAGGGGCACATGATCCATAAAGCGAGCGCATCAGCAACCGCGTAAGTAATAACAGAGGGATTCGACTGCGCACTTGATAGCCGGGCATTCCTTTTCAATGGTGGAGTAGGCCAGTTTGTGGGGTAGTAATTTGTGACCGATGAAACAGATAGGGCGTAGTTCCTCAGGGTTTCTTTGAGACAAGACAGCCCCCAAAACCCTTCTTGATGCGTCTGTTGTTAGAAAGAAGTGCATAGAGAAGTTAGGACACTGTAGAACTGGTTTCGCTGAGATACAGTCCTTTAGATGCAGAAAAGCTGTTTGGGCTCGGGTGGCCTGTAACATATCTTCTTTGTGGCTGGATTTTCAGGCATCTGTCACAGGTACAGCATTGGCCGAGAAACAAAGGATGAATTGTCTGTAATACCCCACAAATGCCCTCATTTCTTTTTTTATCTTGGGTATCGGGATTCTCTCAATGGCCTCTATTTTACTCGTCTGGGGTCGTATAGTTTCTTGTCCAACTGTGTAACCCAGATACTCTGTTTATGTAGAGATCAATACTGTCTTCTTCGGGTTGATGTTCAGTCCATATTTTGCTAAGGCTTTTACCACCATGCGTAGAGGATCCAGATGTGTGTCCCATGTAAAGCTAAAAACGGCTATATCATCCAGATAGGGGGCATAGTATGCTTCATGAGGTTGCGAAATGAGATCCATTAGATGTTGGAAAGTTGCGGGCGGTCCGTGCAAACCAAATGGCGGACCTTAAACTGGTATAGACCCTGCAGAGTGGAAAAGGCTATTTTTTCCTTGTCTTGTGGGTTCAGTGGTATCTGCTAATTTGCATTTGTATTTATTTGGGACTTCTATAGCGCCTTAATCCAAAGCGCTTAACATAGCAACAATATATTTGTATTTGTTTTATTTGTAACGCGCACCATCAGGCCCGGAGGCATCAGGGCGCAACTTTAGGCATGGTTACATAAGCATGCCTAAAAAACGGTACAATAGAAAATAATGAGAGTTTTACAAATGGAGCCTGAGATCAACCCTGCTGGATCAGATGAGATTTGAGCGATTTGCGGAATAAGGAATAGGTAGTGATAGAGCGTGGAGAAAGAGGAAGAACATTCCAAATGCAAAGGGGCGGCAAGGTGAGCAAATGTGCGAAAGCGTGATTGGGCACGGGGGGCTGCTACTACCAGACGAAACTGAGAGCTAGAGCGAGGAGAGCGGGGGCGGGGGTATAGAATGAGACCAGTGAGGAGACCGTCTAGAGATTTAAAGACAAGGGATAGACAGTTGAATTTAAGTTGTGCATGGAAAGGAAGCCAACCAAGAGTGAGAAGAGCAGAGGATATAGAGTCACGTAGGGTCAAACAGAAGAGTACACAAATAGCGGCATTGAAAACAGATTTTAGGGCAGCAAGTCGAGAGATTGGGAGACTGAAAAGTGTAGTGGAACAATAGAAGAGACGTGACCAAATTAGTGAAGATATAAGTAGTTTAGTTGCATCAAAAGTTAAGAAAGAGCAAACTTTGCAAATATTAAATAGATGATAGCGGCAGGCATGAGAAGAGATAGAAATGTGGTGTTTAAATGATAGGGCAGAGTCAAAGTAGAGTCCCAGATTTCGGCAGTAGATACAATGGGGAGTTGAGAAGGGGGAAATGAGATAAATGAAGGGGGCATAGGGGAGGGAATGGTAGTAGAAGGATTCCTTAGTGACGTCGATGGTACTGAAAAAACAGGCGTTGCTGAGTCTTTCGAGTAGTTTGTCGACTCTCAGCATCGGGTATGCTTCATAGACGGAGATGCTGTTCGCTGTCTGAAGTCCATACAAAATGAGTGGTTCCATCGGATTTGGGTACCAACAAAATGGGAGAGCACCAAGGATTTATGGAGGGTTTTATGGTGTCCATGCGTAACATCTCCTCGATTTCTTGCTTCACCTTCGTCGCATGGCTTCTGCGATTCTGTATGGCCTCATTCATACTATCTCACCAGGCTCGGTTTGTGTGGCATGTACAGCTAAAGAGGTGCGCCCAGGGACATTGGAGAACACTAAGGTAAGGCCCCAGAGGGCCTCCATCATCTCCTTTTTTTCCTGCCAACTCTATTCCCCATTGAACGTCTCTTATGGTGGTTGTCTGAGGAGCAGAATACATCTGCTTCGTTCTCTGCTTTCATGGTAATGAGTCCTATGGTTTTGTTGGGTTCAGTCCATTCTTTAAGAAGGTTGACAGTGTACACTTTTTCCGGTTGTTTTCGGTCTGCATCAGAGACCATATCATTGACTGGTCCTAATGCATATTTTATGACCTAGGCCCCCCTCCAACAGGCTAGCATCCTCTTGTCGCTGGTGGATAGCAGTATGAATGTCCTCATTCTGCTCATTATAATGAGCCTCTTGCTCGTTTTGGGCCCGACCTAGGTTTTCTTGGGCCATGTGAAAAACCTGAAGGTTTTTCCCTTCTCACTCCCAGGGGATCTTCCAAACAGGTGGCCAGGAGATGGCCATCTCTTTTGGATCCTGACCCTAGGGGCGAACAAGCGAGAGAGGATCACCTGGGTGGAGGGTCCCTTGGGATCGGTAAGGGATTATCTGAGGGTGAGACATAGTATCCCCCTTTTTCCAATACCTCCCCTGCCCAACACTCC
Source organism: Ambystoma mexicanum (assembly GCF_040938575.1). Classification (NCBI taxonomy): domain Eukaryota; kingdom Metazoa; phylum Chordata; class Amphibia; order Caudata; family Ambystomatidae; genus Ambystoma; species Ambystoma mexicanum. Next base: position 1,381,735,156 of record NC_090929.1, on the reverse strand, counting down.
CTCTGCCTGCATGGGCTACTGTGAGCCCTGTCCCGTTCCCCCCCTCTCCATTTCCAACATGTACTGAGAGGAGGAAGACACAACTGAGAGGAGTGCAGATTACTCATAGGAATAACATAAGGGAAAACTATCATAGAAACAACTACTATTTCTATGACTGTTCTTCTAATAAGGCCAGGCAAGGACAGGTATTTGGCTACGCTGGCAAACGCCTGAATCAAATTGGGAACTGAGGCAAGTACAAAGGATGGATCCCAAACTCATGGAAGGGGAGCGAGCAGAATCATGAGGACGAGAAGCCAGGAAGTCAAAGGCGGGTCCAAGGAGAGCGAACCAGATGGCGGACAGCCAAGCAGGGGGTAGCGAAAACCAGGCTTATGAGAACAGGACGCAGACAGGCTGTGTGCTGAGGCAGGAGAACGCGTGGCAAAGTAGCCGTGTCTCCAAGAAGCCGAAAGGGTTCATCAAAGGAAGCCGCAAAGCTGGTCAATATCTTCGACTCATGCGCCAAGAGAGTGCTTATTTCCCTGGGACTGCAAGGCCTCCAAGTAAGGTCTGAGGGGCAGATGGCAGAGACCCTGACCTCGGATAACAGAATTGTGAAGGCTGCATCAAGAAAAGTGTAACCAGTGAGTTCAAAGTAATGACGGATTACTAAGTTGCAAGCAGCGTGAGACACGTTGAAAGCTTTGATTGTTTGAACTGTAATGAAACAAAGTAACGGAGTTGTCCTGTGGAAAACCGCATTATCGAAAGTCTCTGAAATGTAAAAGCAAAGTAATGTTGATGGAACTGTTTGAAAGCCGATGGGAAAGGCTGCCGAAAAGCATATTGCGTGAAACTCAACCGAGTGAGTGATGGAACTGACAAGCACAAGTGATACTTGTGATGCTGGAAGCATGTTGATGGAAAGAAACTACAATAACCAGAATCAAACAATGTCTAGGTTGTCGCACAATCTATGCCTTTTTGAAAGTCTTCGACATGAACTGCATGGTCCAACCAGGAAGATTGGGTAAGGGAGCCCCATATGTGAAGATAATGTTGTATTGTGCTATGAAATGTTAAAGAAGTGAATATCGCCAGTAAAGAGGACCTAAACTCCAGTGAGGTGGGCCTGAGAGAGCCAACCAGGAAACTGTTATATAAAGAGAACATTGTTGACAGGCAAGGGAAGTGTTGGGGAGGAGGTGGTACAATCCAACCCCCCTCACCATTTCCACGGTAAATAGATGACGTGTAAGCCAATGGGAGAGACTCACCCACCCCCATGGTGCATCCTGTTATGATGCGACATAAAGATCTATATGAATAACGCAGCTCATAGGCCTGAAAATAGACACCATTTTGCATTAACACAGACGCCATCTTTTACTAGGCCCAAAAATCATCCCTCTGCAAAACTCAGCTCTCCCATTACCAGCACCTCTCACAGAGAACCCAAGGCACTGCCACCCACTTTTTGTCAGTTCCACGTGAGTCTTGGTCTCACGGAAGTCCAATCATTTATTGTTGCAATTGCTTAGCATCACTTCCCCAGAATGTGCTCTTCGCAGAGCGTGAGATCGAAGCAAGCCCCAGCACAAGTGCCCATCCATCTCCACTAAACTGCCCATGCCCTCTCAACCCCCACCCTGCCAGGCCAGGACCCACCAGTCCTCAACCCCTCACTCTTTCATGATGATACCCATCTGACCTGCTTGCGTTGACCATTCCAGAAACCCCATCGTAGACTTAATCCCTTGCAGCAGTATATTCATCCCAATCCCAACATATGTCTGTCTGTATCATGAGGCATCAGGGACATAAATAATAGATCAAACCCCCAGGGGGAGCCACCTGGGAGCAGGACTCTGGTACCAATTACATTTTGATCTGACCACCGCGGAGATGAGCCCAGCTGACCCACGTCCCACAAGATTGACTTGGAAGCAGCGGCCAATTGTAGCCTGGCCTCCCCTATAGAGCATGCTGTCCCATACGGGCCCACCAATCAGCGCTATGATTGTGTACCATATAGTATGATGTCACTTATGACACGTTTGTACCTTTATAATGTGCTGCCCATGTACTTTTTGGCATAGTGCTCTCAGGCAGCAGAGTTCTTTGCTTGCTAACTTTATTTTATATAAAGTTTGTTATCCTTGCAATTCATCTCTTGGTCTCATTCCCTGACGGGGTGTGTTATCATTATTTTGGTCCACTGTGGAGTTGTGTGTTTGGGTGCCTGCCTTCATTAGCCTGAGAAAGAGAACATTGGTGAACAGAACTGTGTTATGCTAGAGAGCATCGAAGCAGGCAATGGAAGCCTGAGGAGGAGAACATTGGTAAAGCAGAACTGTGTTACATTGAAAAGTGTTAAGTCAGTTGAGGGAAGCTTCAGAAAGATGCAAACCGTGCACTGGATAAGAGAATCATTGAATTGCCTTTTTTTAACTGTTTGGAGCAAACTGAACTTTTAAAAACCCCAAGTGATCTCAGCTTTTGGAAAGGAATTATGAAGAAGCACCTTGGTCATCCTGATATTCTTTTGAAACATATTTTGTTCACAACCACACGGATTGTTAAGTTAGACAGTGAGGGCAAGTGCAGGTTTCACACAGACAGTCTCTTTCATTTCAACAGACTGACTTTTAGACTATTCTTTCTTAATTTTTTTGGTCAAGACTACTCTAATTATGAATAGGGCAAGTTAGATATTTTTCCAACCCCATTATTTTTAAATAAAGGTATTTAAGCTTGTATCCTTGTGTCTGTGTCTATCTCTGAGGACCATGCCTTTCTCATAGCCATCTCCCTCAAATTGTCCATATGTTCCTTGAATTCTACATATTCTGTGAGTGGCATTTCCTCTGTTTGTTCCCACTGTTCATTCACCAGGTTCAGCAGAGTTCTGGGTTGTCGTCCGAACAGAAGCTCAAATGGGGAAATCCCTGTCGAGGGTTGTGGGGTGTCTCGTATAACCATAAGTACTAAGGGTAAGGCCTGAACCCAGTTTTTCCGATCCGGCCCAATTGCTTTATGAATCATTTGTTTAATAGTTTTGTTATACCGTTCCACCAGACCATTGGACTGTGGATGCTATACGGAAGTCCTCAGTTTCTTAATTTGTAGCCTTTCACATACTTGGGTCATAACCGTAGACATGAAGTTGGTTCCATGGTCGGTGAGGATCGCGTCTGGAAATCCAACCCTGATAAAAAACAAAAAAAAGGTATCAAGGGCCTTGCTGAGATCCCCCTCATTGGGAACGCCTCGGTATACGTGGTGGCATCATCAATGATTACCATGCAGTATTTGAATCCCTGGCTGGCATGCTCTAAGGGTCTGACAATGTCGATGCCTATTTCCTGAAAATATACTTTTATGAGAGGCATCTTTTGCAGTGGGGCTCGGGTAGGAAGCACACTGCTTTTCAGCTGACAAGTAGGACACGCCTTGCAGAACTTCATCACATCTCCATATATACCTGGACAGTATAATCTTTTGGTTAGGTTTTGCTGAGTCTTCTCGGCCGCCATCTATCCTCCACAGCACAGATGGTGGCTGAGAAGACTGTGGGCTAACCACATCACGTTCTCCCGGTGGGACTTCGGGATAAGCAACTGTTCCTTGTCTGTTCCATCATCGGCTCGGTACACCCTATAGTACAACCCGTGGTTTTGCTTGAATAGCGGACCTTTTACTGTTCCATTGGTTTCCTTCTGTTCAGCTTTCACCCGGGCCATTCCTAGCGTCATGCCAGTTGGGCTCTCAGCCCTTATGGATGGCTTCTGTTCATCCAGGTTCCAGTCAATAGCTCTAGTCAAGTGGATCATTTTGCTCCATTGCTTCTTGGTTTCCAGGACCTCTCTTTTGGTTTTCCATCATTTCCCTGGGAAACCATCCACATCGGCTTGGGAGAACGGATCTTCTCTCCACCCGTCTTGTCCATCCCTTCCTTGAAGTTTGGCAAGTCAACACCTATCGCCAGAGGGGTGGGTAAAGTAGGAAGGATGGCAGTCCTTATATCTACACCCGTGTGCTGTACGTCTGAATTTACCACCTGTGACAAATCAAAGGTATTCATCCCTTCTCCCCAAGAAAGAGCCTTCCCCTTTTGAGGCTTTGGAGGGGAGCCCTCTTCGACCCTCACTAGGGGTCTGGCAAGTGGTACTTCACTGGGGGAGACTCCCCCTTGTGGGACAAGGACTCCTGTTAATGTGAGGAACTCACTAAGCTACACAGCTTAGTAGCATACATCAGAATGTATGCTATGAAGACTAATGTAACATCTGCATATTTGGCTGAAGGCAATGCTGGATCCAACCATGCCGGAGAAAGAAAGGACAATCTCTCTTTAAGAGGAGACGCATACTTAACTGAGATGCGTGGAGGAACATGTAGAAGCAGAGATTACCTTACGCAGGTGAAACCCCCTGATCTGAGCACGTATCTGAGACGAGCCACGGAGCTCACCATTTTTCAAAGAGCTGCAGAACACCAGAGTGAGACATTGGAGACGTGGCGTATCAAACAATGGGGAAGCCATTGTGAAACATGAATGCAGAGACCTGTGTCAGTTGGTGGCAAGTCCACATCCATGCCGTAGTTGGCATGACGACCAGGAGCACAAACTGCTTCTTAACGTTAAACCCTGTATATGGCAGAAGGGAAGCAGATAATGGGAGAGCAACAAGAACGCAGAACAAGAAGGCAACTGGGAACTCAAACAGCTTCCCAACATCAACCTCTGTATACGGCAGAAGGTTAACCGAGAACGGGAGCACGACGAAACAAACAAACTAGAAAGCAGTATTGAAGAGGATCACTGAGCGAATGCCAGGGCCTGCAACATTCCTCGACACACAGAGGTGTAACCGGGAGAATGGGAGAAGTGGGAAGTGAGAAACACTTCCCAGTACTCGCGACAATTTACATCATATAAACCTCTGTAATTGGAACTATGTAAAGATGATAAAAAGGAGACTGAATAACCCTGTGTGGGAAGTCAATTAAGACTCAGAGCAAAGACCAGACAAAGGAGGGAAGTTACTATTTTATTTATTTATTTATTTATTTATTTATTTATTTATTTATTTATTTGTTGGATATTTGTAAGGCACCTATACAACAAATGGTGTTTCATGGCGCCACAAGACAAAGAGGGAGGACAAGGGAGAAAGATAACAATAACTGTCCTACTTGGACTTGTGATATTCGGATTGTGCAAGTACAGTAACACGAAGTGCAAGAGGGCTGGTGGGTGCTGGTCTACGCAAAACTAGGGTAGGAAGCGAAGGGGAGTGCAGGGTTAAGAGGAGAGAGTGCAAGTGAAAAGGTGTGGTGGAGCAGGGGGGAAGAGGGCCGCAGGGGCTAGGCAACGGGTAAGGGGAGGCCAGGAGGGAAAGTGCCAGGGATTGCAGGGGGCGAGGCTCCACATGCTAAGTGCGAGGAAAGGGGTGGACTGGGCCGGGGGGGGGTTGGAGGGAAGGTGCCCAGTAGATCTCAGAGGGAACCAGGCAGCCAGTCAAGAGAATCAAGATGAAAAGGGGAGAAACTGTGGCATAAAATGATATGATAAAGAAGTACAGACAAAACTTTCAAGTGAACAAGAGAAAACCTAGGAGGGGGGAAATACCAAATGGGAATAAACCACAACCAAGCGGAGAAAATGATCACCCGTAAGAAGAATATGAAAAAGTTTCCTGAGAAAAGTTGTCACAGATATATCATTAAAGACAGTTCAAAACCAAAGAGTGTTGTAGAAGAGCTACACGAGTTAATCCAAGAGATAGAGAGAGGCTATTACAAAAGATTGTGCTAGACAAGCAGCACAAGGAATAAAGACATTGATACAAAAAGACTGTCAGAAGATATTGGCACATCAGGAGAATCAAGCTAATCTCCTGGACTTGTTTAAGTTAGTTATCTTAGTGGTAGGGTCTGATAGAATTAGATTAAGACTGAGTATTTTTCTTTTTTTGGTTTCTTTGGAACGTCCTGATGACAGACAAGCACCTTTAGTTCTCCAGCATGTGGTCTGGCATGGATTCACATGCTCATGAATATTCCCCGTCGTCAGGCTGGGAATCCTCGGTAAAGAAAAAATCAGTTTCAATTTAGTTTCTGAACTGTCTTTCTACTAGTAACTAATCACTGGTCTCTGGGTCATACTGCCCCCAGCCAATGACTGCCCTCTACCTAAGTCCCTCCTCTGGCAGCCAACTTCAGATTTTTACCACACGTTCAAGTGTTGGGATCCTCGTGCTATAGCTCTCGAGCTTTTACTGCGTTTTGCGATTTTTTTTTCGAAGAGTTTACTGTTATATTTTCAGTCAATCGAGCCTCAAGCTCCACCTATTCTACTTCCGATCAATGGGGACAGACTTTTTCTACACCCCTCAAGGGCGAATTTTCGTTGAGTTTTCGCCTCTTGGAGGATTCCGGAAGAATCTTTGAGGCCTACCCTGCGTGGACATGGCCCAGGACAAAGGAAACACGACGCCTGGATCCAAGCTGTTCAGGAGCTGCCCTGGATGCGGATTACAGAATGTCTTCAAGGAAGATGAGCACTCTCGGTGCCTCTATGGCCTTCACGATGACAAATCGCACATGGAGAAGGACTGTGCGTTTTGTAAGAATATGTCCGAACGGACAATGAAGGATCATCGCGTTCGACTGGAGGGATGGGGAGCGCACACCGGAGATCTCCACGCAAGAGGCCTTTGGCTCCCGGAGGAGAGGTCACTACACATCAATGTCCTGGAGCTCTGAGCTGTGTTCTGGGCCCTCAAGTCGTTTCTTCCGTTCCTCAAGGGCAGGGTGGTGGGGGTCTTCACCGACAACACCACCACGGTGTTCTACATCAGGAAGCAAGGGGGCACCAGATCCCCAGCCCTATCCAAGGAAGCGCAGGATTTGTGGCACTGGGCCGTTGCCCAGGGGATGTTCCTGGTGCCCTTCCATCTGGCAGGAATAAAGAACACCATTGCCGACTCACTCAGCAGGGAGCTGCGCTTGTGCCACGAGTGGGAACTTCGGCAGGATCAAGTGTATCTTCTATTCCGACGATGGGGCAATCCCCAGATCGACCTATTCACGACGGTAACGAACGCCAAGTGCCGGAGGTTCGCCAGCAGGTTTCCCCAGCCGGGGAATATGGGCAATGCCTGCTCATTCCCCTGGGATGGCCTGTTCCTGTATGCATTCCCCCCGTTGCCGTTGCTGCTGCGACTCATCAGTCAACTCGGACGGTCCCGGTGAAGGATGATCCTCGTTGCCCCGGCGTGGCCGAGGCAGATCTGGTTCCCGGACCTTCTGGACATGTCAGCGTCCCCCTCTCCCGGTCAAACTTCCGACGGATGCGGATCTTCTCGCCAGGGAAGGAGGCACCATCCTCCATAACGACCCAGGATCACTGAACCTGCAGGCCTGGCTCCTGCAGCACTAGAGTTCGGAGGATACGATATCCCGGCGGACTGCAAGGAGGTGCTAGCAAAGGCCAGGGCGTCCTCGACTCTCAAGTGCTATGGACACAAATGGAAGAGGTTCTCTGTCTGGTGCTGTGCACAGAAGATTAACCCTCTGCGGATTACGGCCCCTCGAGTGCTGCCGTACTTGCTATCGCTGGCCAAGGCGGGGCTGGCACATACCTCCATCAAGATCCATCTGGCGGCTATCTCCTGCTACACCAGAACTCCGGGGGGTCATCTCTGTGATCTCATTGCCTGGTGAAGGAGTTCATGAAAGGACTGTTCCGATCGTTCCTGCCGGTGAAGGCTCTGGCCCCGGCGTGGGAGCGTAACGTGGTGCTGACCAGGCTCATGGGCCACCATTCGAGCCTCTGCGTTCGGCACCATTGAAGTTCCTGTCGTGGAAGACAGCATTTCTTGTGGCCATCACCTCTGCACGACGAGTGGGAGAGATCCAGGCCCTCTCCTGTAAACCTCCATACCTGACATTCCAAGAGACGAGGGTAGTGCTGAAGACGCACCCCTCCTTCAAGCCCAAGGTGCTGTTGGACTTCCATCTCAATGAGCCCTTGGTGTTACCTGTTTTCTTCCCGTCTCCTTCGCCGGCTGAGAGGACTTTGCCCTCGCTGGATGTGGCTAGAGCGCAGAAGTTCTACGTGGACCGCATGAAGAGTCTTCGGAGGACATCACAGCTGTTTGTAAACTTTGGACCTGTGAACCAAGGGAAGGCCCTCTCGAAGGCTTCTATTTCCAGATGGCTCTCCGGCTGCATCATGCACTGTCACCGGTTAGCAAACCGACGGTTGCCCGGCTGTCCGAGAGCCCATTCAACCAGAGCGATCGCTGCTACCATGGCGTTCTTGTCTGGTGTGCCCCTGCTGGACATCTGCAGGGCTGCTACGTGGAGGTCGACACACACCTTCACGAGATTCTACTGTGTCGACCGGGATTCCAGGGAAGAGTCCAGAGTCGGCCAGGCAGTGCTGCGCAACCTGTTTGCTTGAAGGTGAGCCTGGTGAGGAGATAACCGATGCTTAATGTTGAGTTGTTGAAATGCTTAATGTTGAGCCTTGCCACCTCCCGTGGTGGTGCATGTGTGTACTGCTATGTATTCTTATATTCATGAGCATGTGAATCCATGCCAGACCCCATGCTGGAGAAGGAACAAGTTACTTACCTGTAACTGTTGTTCTCCAGCATGGGTCTGGCATGGATTCACATGTGAACCCTCCCTCATACCCCTCTCGTCTCTTCTCTTGGTCCTACTGACACTTTACGTGCTACCAAATCTGAAGATGGCTGCCAGAGGAGGGGCTTAGGTAGAGGGCAGTCATTGGCTGGTGGCATTATGACCCAGAGACCAGTGATTGGTAGTCTCCCTGGGTATGGTGCACCATGAGGGGATCACATGGGTGGGGAAATCCCGTATGGGATGAAGGACGACTTTACACGGAGAACGGTGTGTGTAAATATTCCATTATCCACTCCCACCCTCTTACCCTATTCAGGACAACCCATTCCTTCCCTCTATGTATTATTGTAAGATAGAAGATACCAATTCATTTCCTTAAACTGAGACAAGGGAGAACACGGAGAACACGGACTACCCATGTGAATAAAACTGAGACGAAGAAAAGGCATGGCGTAATACGGAAGTCCGAACAGTGCAGTCTAGTCAATCTGGATAGTCTGAAGTACAACGGAGTATAAAACCAGAGGAAGGACTGGGGATGGCATTGACCCCCTTCCTGGGGGAGCCGCGAGAGCTAGCGGAGACCTGAATGAAGGAAGAATGCTGACTTAGATGCCTAGGCGGGGGCAAGCAGAAGCAGAGCGTGTCATGAGCAGAAGGACCGTTCCACGAACCTGGGAGGTGAAATTCCTCGTATTGCAGTAGACTGGAGAACGCGAGAGGGAAACGCCACTGTTCCCAAAGAAGATTTCGACTGCAGAGCCGCGCAGACCGCAGAATGACTACAAAGGTGGGGGAAGCCCCACAGCAGACCGCAGGCACCCGGGAAGACCCAAGACCATTGCGGATGGGGAAAAATGTACACTGGTTGTTGAGGAGGCACAGGGTCCCCAAGAAGTTTGTGGAGAACCTGAAAGGGTGAGCAAAATCCAGAAGACAGGGTCTATTGCAGAAAACAGAAAATAGAAAGGCGATTCTGAAACATGCACCCATATGAGGATTAAATAATTGGACATCTTCATAGTCACAGTACCTGGCAGGTTAGTGAACCAGGTTGACTGTGAGAGAAGCTGACACCAGGGGAAGGCAAGTATTCCCCCTGGATTTTGCAAACGTTATACTAAGCCAAGAGAAGAGAGAGGCATTCTCTTGGTACTTTGAAGAAGCTGAAGAAAAGACAGGGGAAAGGAATCATCTCCCTGGTAGTTGTGAACGATATAAAGGGCGTCATTCCCCCTGCTGTTTGGGAACATCTTAGAGAGACATTCTCTTGGTCTTGTGAGGACCAAGCAACTTTTTTGGGCAAAAGGTTGCACATCCTTTGGAAGTTTGTTTTTGCACCATTTGACCTTTGTTTTATGAGCTGGAAAGGAACTTTTAAAACCCATGTCCAGAAGAAGAAAGACTTTTTTGGGCCAAAGATGATCGATCACCTTCCACCTTAGTTTAAGTTCCAGTTTAAGGGCTGGAAATAGGTTTCACAGGACAGTGGACGTTGTTTTCTTTGGGCATCCTGACAGACTCTTTAGATTATTCTTTGAGGCAGAGAATCCCCTCTTATTATTAGGGATATTTAGGTTTTTTCCAACCCTCAATTTGTCAATAAAGGTTTATAGCAAGAAAAATGCCACCATTTTATCGATCTCTTACTTCTACGCCCTAACAATATATAGAAATAGGGAAAGATGGGCCTTTTTGTTATAATTTGAACAAAAGGGAATTAGAATGTCCTTCAAGAGTCAAACTCCTTCATTCGACCCACCACACACCTTAGTGGGATACGTTTTACATCCCCATGTACTTAATGTATTTCTACAGTAGAATGTGGCTTAATATCAGGAGTACTCACTTGTGGGGTGACGGCTGTTTGTTGACCTCTGCCATCCATCATGGCATACGTAGGGGCTCCGTCAGCCTTTACGCCCACAGTGTATGGATACCAGGGGTTATGGCTGCTTCTGCCTTGCATCAGGCATATCTCTATGAGCTTGGGCTGCTTTTTCTCGCACATATTCTGGCTATATGGCCCCATCTCCACAGTTGAAACACTGAGGCTGTCAGAAAGATGAAAAAGGGGTAGAATTCCGTGGTTCACTTCTTGTTGCCCTCTCTTCACTTCTGGTTGCCCTTTCTTCAGTGAGCTTCCACATTACGGGTAGAGGCCGGGGCGGTTGGGTCATTGTTGGGGCCCCAGCAGTGTTTGTTTTTCTGTTCTGGCTCCCAGGCTACATAGGTTTGTTATACCCCGCTTTCTAATACACAACGGCTATGTTGATGGCTTTCGGAGAGGCTGGGTCTGTGATGTTGTCTGACCCAGCGCTGGATGGTCCCAGTAGTGCTTCAAGAAATTGCTCCAATATTATTTTATCTACCGCCCTGATCACGGAAGAGGTAGATGGCTCTAGCCACTTTTCTGCAATATCCTTCACCATGTAGAACAACTGTCACAGGTTCTGATAATACCTGCAATATGATTTGGGGACCTGGGGTTACTGGAAAATAAAGTTAGTAGCAGGGAATATGATTCCACCTGGGCATATGCTAGTAATACCTGACAAATGCCTTGGGAATTTTGGCATATGGTGGTCATACCTGTAAACACAGAAAGTCCAAACTATTGAAATGGTCAGTGCTTGTTTATAACGTTTTGGTTGAATTTAGAACTTGGTTAATATGTAAATGGTGTTCATGGATTGTATAAATGTGTTTGTTTTCTAGTGAAGAAGAGGCAGTACTGAAGACCAAGAAGCAACTTTATTCCAACCTGCTGCGAGCCACTGCAAACAGCAATGCAACTCTACCAGAAAGAGTAGATGTTCTAACCAATTTACTGACTCAGCTGACTCCTAGAAACGAAGGCAACAACACTAACATTAAGTGAATTGTACAATACAACATTTGCCTAGTGCCTTGTTAGACTCGATTGTTCATGGTTCCTCTAATCTGTTTTTTGCATTGTGGTTCTTGATTGCACCAACTGTTCCTTTCTTTTGACGTGAAATTATTGCAATGCTGGGGGGAGGGGGAAGGGGGGTGTGTGTGTGTGTGTGTGTGTGTGTTTTTCACATTTAAAATAATTCACTTTGGTCATGAAAAATTGTTTTCTTATACAATATCCAACCTTGCTAGTGGTTTATTTTTTGACACCCTTTTCTCAATCTCTTCTTGCATCATTTTCTCATTTAAGATGTTCACTCCATTTGTTGTATAGAAGTTCTATTTTTCCACTTTAACTGTTCTTTTGTATGTTTGGGAGTTGCCTTTTACATTGTGAATGAATATATTTTTCATTCGGATCTGCTTAGATAATTTCAGATATAAATGAAGTGCCCTGAATGCTTCTAGGATTGCTGATGCATCCATGAATGAACATTTGGAAGAGCGGCAATTACGGAATCCACTGTTTTTCAAAGACTGCAACATGCAATTGTATTTATGTAACTCTTTTGTACGAACCTCTCTTGTTACCAAATTCTAGGTACCTCTACTGCTCAGTGGCAGGACTAGAAATTGTGCCATTGCAGCTTAAGAACACATTTGAGGCCAGTGGGTGTACTACACTCTCATCCTCCAACCATACTCATTGCCCAAACCCTATACTCTTGCATGTTTCACTTGTTGGCTCCCCCAGCCCCCACTGACTTGGTAGAACAGAAAAATGCACTGTAGCTTATTTAAAAGCATAACATGTGTTATGTATTATTTCTGTCATTTTGTTTTCTTCTGGACTAGGTGGTTATTCCCCATAACAAATTTGTTTCTCATTCTATGCAACAAATGACTGGTTTCAACAACTGTGGACTTAGTACGAATCATCTTTCAGTGGGAGAACTGCCCCCAAGGATTTATGGTAGCTGTTCTACTATCCTGGGAGTAATGATAGCCCATCTTTAAGGAATTGTCTCCACCTAATGATATACATCGCAAAAGTAGTGCAACAAGGCACTGTGCATTTTGTATTGCAGTGACATTCCCATTGTTACCAACATGACCCATTTCAACCTGTAGGTACTTATCTAATCCTGTTTTTTTTCTTTGCATTCTGGGATTTGCAGCCTGAATTCTATAATGGGAACAGCAGAACTCCAAGTCCCAGAATGCAAAGAAAAAAAGAGGACTCGATAAGCACCTGCAGATTGGAATTGGCAACTATGCATTCCTAAAGGTGATCTCTGTCTGGGTACACTGTACCTAGATGGACATAAGTGACACCACCTACTTTTTAAAACCGTTCCCTTCTGTATCAGCTGCCTTATTCAATCTAGAGAGCTTATAAATTCCAAGGATGGGCTCACCTAGTCCATAAAAGGTAAGTAATAGGACTGTGGTCCTTTTCTTGCTTAAGGTATGTATTGACATTTATAACAAAGTTCTGTCGGATCACCACTCAGTGGTCTCTTATTGACCTTAAGTGCCCCTTTAATCAGATGAAAAGTAAAAGACTCACTTCAGCCATTACTTAAGATATTTAGTAGAAATAAACGAGCATCAGCCTTGGCTGGAATGTGGCAGACACTTGGAACTGTTCAAAAGATGTCAGTCTTCCTGTTTCTGGCTGACGTGATATTTTTCAGATCCCCTGTTGGGAGTAAAATGTATGCCGGTCTTACTTGCCATATCTGAGCAGGACCTCCACTACCGACATGAAGCAGAGCACAAGTCCAACTATTTTGGACTGCAGTGCTTCATTGTTATCTTGTTCTCTCTAACTGATGAGGGGGGTCTCGTCCCCCGTCTCGTGGCAGCACCATTATCACTGACTCTAATCCTGCTCCACAACCGTATGGCCTGCCCCCCTTCTTTTGCTTGCAAAGCTCACAGGTCTGTAATGCTAACAAAAATGAAATTATGTACCAAAATTTTAAAAAAAAAATACTTGGATCCGAGCCACAAAAGCTTCAGCGCTATATGTTAAATTGCCTTCTGTTTTCACTGACTCTTCCACCTCTTAGTATCAAGGACCATATTTCCAAATCATGGTCATGGATCCTCAAAATGATCAAACAAGATTGTCAGTTCTTCAATCCTAGATAGACAAATCATCTGCTCTGGAAGTCAATAAACCCCTGGATCTGGGTGCCTCTAGTTTTCTGGCAATGTCACAGTTTCTGCTCTTATATTTTCATACCAAAATTAATATGAGTTTTTGCTTTTATGATGGACCGTTTACAGGCCCAACCAGATTACACTGGGAAAAAACTCATAATGTGGACCCTAGTACAGAGCCTGACCTTCTCTCATCAAGCTAATTAGAACTATATAATAATCTTGTTTTCACATTTCCATTGGAGAAGTGAATTGTAACTACCATTGGTTCACCATTGTTGGCACCATTCGTTGAAGGGGGCATCACTGAATGCTGGCCATAAGCTATTTTGCAAAGTACAAGATTGGTAGTTGTTCTCTGGCTCCATTCAAATAAATGTTTGCCTATGTCTGCATTGTTAACAAACATAACGATACAGACACCTCAGATAGCCCTACTCTCGTTTGAGACCACATTCTGTCACTCAGCCACCTCAGATTATTCACCTTGGAAGTGCTTTGCTATGCATATGCTTTGGCCTGAACTTTACACTCTAGAAAGAATTCAGACAGTTAAATAAAGTTTGGTCCCCAAGTCCTTGTTCAACTTTAGGCCAGGGGTTTCAGCATACGCTGGGGCTGATGACTTTATGCATCTGCGTAGCTCCTCAGAATCAGACTTCGTATAAAGAAATGCAAATCACAGATTGATTAAATTGTGATTATTGTGTATGTATATTACCAAGTGCCAAGGGTATTGCTTCCATGAGTGAAAGGAGGAGTCACAATAGGAAGAGGAGTGTTTGAAGGAAAACTTAACCAAGCAACACGTGCAGTTTTAGCATTGCATGTATGGGACAATAATTAAAGACTGAACACATTGGTAACTTGCTTTGTGATAGAACAATGTTAGTAACAGAGTATTGGACACAAACCGTTTCTGTGACCCCAGTAGATCTCTGAAAGGGATCTTGCACCTCTCATCTTTCTCAAGCAAAGTAACATTTCTTTTCAAGGTCTGTGGCCTGTTAAATTGTCCTGGTAGTGACATACTACTGAAACATTGCCCTAAATGTACAGGCAGGACCTTTGGAATAAAATGTGCACCTTTTACAGTTGCCACCTTGTATATACCCGTCAATATGCAACATGGGAATGAAAAAGAGTAATTGGGAGACAACACGGAAATGTTGTGCCACATTTACAACCGTCTGCGTAGTTACTTGCCAACCAGATAAGTATATGCAAAGATTATTACAGTGATCAAGCATAGATTACATGATCACATCCACAGATACATTATAAAAGGAGAAAGAAAAAAGACTACAAAGATCCTTGAGTTGCAAAGGCTGTAAATGCCGCAAAATGATGCTCCTGGGGAAAGCCTGGTTCCAAGTAGAAACCGGACAGACTCCAAAAGCCACCAGGACTTAAAGCGAATAAAGAAGACAAAGTATGTTTTGGCACCAATAAGATGAAACCAATTTTTAAACATCCAGGAATTGGTTTTAGGCAAACACTTTACAAAGGTGCAGTCATCGGCCTCAGACAGAAAAGTAGAACCGATACCGGCATTGATATTGCGAGCATAAATCTAAAACCGATGCTGGTGACATTGTATAATGTCAAAGGGCAAAAGCAGATTGTCAGACAAAGCCAATACAGCTGAACCCTTTTTCCTTTGTAGGAGGTTGAAACAAAATATTGAATTCCTCTGTACCCTGTCCTTTAAATTCACGTTAACAAACTGTAAGGCATGCCCATCTGTCTGCATCAAAAGCGTTTCTTTGATTTCTGTCTCGGTAGGCTGGAGAGGGAACCTTCTTAGTAGAGTCTCTTTCCAGTCCGTGACATTTTGGAATTTGATTGTAGGGTCACCGCTCAAGTGATCCAATGCTCCTAGTAAGAGCAGAGTAAGACGTGAGAGTTCAAAGGGCTTTAACTGAAATCTTTTCTCAATCTGCTCATAATGAAGTTGGCCCTGGGTTACAAAACCAGCTGCTTACATATCGAACTTGGTTTTGGAATTCACAGGAAACATAGGGGGCTGGGGGAGGGGGGTTGGGGGCATTGTACCAATACATGAAAAGGAGGGCATGCTTTGAGTTCCTTGATTGAATGTTTTTGATCTGCTATGGTGCAATTTCTGTCCCCACCGCTAAGTGGCAGATCTAGCATATATGAAATAATAGGAGAGAACTTGTATCACTTGAGTACCAGACTTGTCACATGTCCGTGCTCCTCTGTTACAGTGTAATGTGCTTGTTATTTTTCAGTTTTAATGAGTTACAGTGTGTCTCTCTTTTTGAACAATCATAGACAATATATGGAAGTTACTTAGATATGTGATACATTTACTATACAAGCCGCACACAAGAAAATGTACTGTTCTCTCCTGCCACTCAATTCACTTCCATCATACTGTTACCCCACCACTTTCTCATTCCTGTAGCTCCACCTACCGATAGCTAGCAAATATCAGCAGTTCTAACATGTGTGCCAGCAAATTTCTGCAACATTTCGGGTATTAATATCCTCTAAAGTACTCTCTAGGAACATGCTGCTGATGCTACCACTTGTTTGCACTGCCTGGAGGCAAAGGTCTGTGTCTTAATAATCAATAACCTCAAGTTTTATTGGTTTGATGCAACAGAACTGCAGAAAGAAATTGAAGAGATTCTCTGCCCAACGGTTGATCTATATGCATTGTATATGCACTCTTAAAAGGGTGTACTCATGTTTCAGTAAATAATACGTTTGTTTAAGTAGGAACATATACATCTTTCATAGACTGAATTAAATTATATTTGACTTACAGGGATTATTTACCACGATCAACCGCTGAACCTGATGGGTCTCATAGTATGTGGACAGGCTCTCTTGAGCAAACCATAAGGTATAATTATTGAACAGGGAGCTGCATATTGTAGGTGTAGGTTTTTGATTGCTGCAGACAAATCATGGGAGAGGTTGAGTTAATCACTTTTCAAAACTTGTAAATTATACTTTGGATCTAAAATAGATTACACTTACAATCAACTGAAGTGTACACTAAAAAGAAGACATTGTGTTGGAGTTGGGAATCAAAAAATGTGGCCACTTAAAGTTTTGGTAGTCATGATTAGCTACTGCGTAGCTGCTAATAAATGTACATTTGTTATAGTTTAAGGGCATGTTGGTTTATGTTACATTCCTACAAATGGGTAAACAAGAGAACTTCCTTTCCCTCTCCACTTTGTAGGCGGTAATGAAAGATTATCTAAGGTAGGTTCAACCTGGTGGTAGTCCTCAGGAGATAATGCTGGAAGGGATGGGGCAAGATGATATGTAGAACTGTGGGCATTTCGAAATAAAGCAGGAGCAAAGGAGGTTCTAGGCACCTGCAGCAACTGTGTGGGAAGTCGTGCTTTGGAGATCCTGGAGCAGGATGGGGGTGAAAACACACAGCATGGATTACATTGGGAAAGAACACACCACTCTGTATATGGATTTGAAAAATAAAGCAGCTTATGAAAGGAGTAGATGTATGAAATGGGTACAAGAGTTGGTGATAAAACTTGGCACAAGGATGTGTGCCTTCTGGGCAGGAAGAGGTGACTCATGTTAATTGAAATATCATTAGAATGAGAAGGAAATTGGCACTTAGGCACTGGGGAGGGGTACATGCAGGTGGTACAAATGTAGGACAAAAGCCGGAGACCTCTATAGCATAAAGTGAACAAAGACATTGGATGAGGCACATAGAAAGACGCTGAGAAGACTGGCAGATTGGGATAACTGAGAGGCAACGTGTAATACGTGGACCAATTGAGGGATTCAGCAAATGACAGACTAGAAGGGGAATACAAGGGAAGAGGGAGGCGAGTGAGGAGGGATTGGGGCGCACAACATAATAGAACAAAGGACTTAATTAAGTTTTCTATTTACTAAGAATACTTTGGTTAACAAAATATATCCTAATTATTGCCAGAACAGATTGTGTTTGAAGAACAATTTGGACTGTT
The DNA here is from genome assembly GCF_040938575.1 of Ambystoma mexicanum. NCBI lineage: Eukaryota > Metazoa > Chordata > Amphibia > Caudata > Ambystomatidae > Ambystoma > Ambystoma mexicanum. Next base: position 1,381,717,481 of record NC_090929.1, on the reverse strand, counting down.
TTTCTCAAGTATTTGAGCAGGCCCCAGGGAAAAGAAACTGAAAAATAACCTCCTTTTTATTTTTTGAAAGCATTTAAATGATGTTTGTCAACTTTTCAAGAAATAATACTCAAATCTGTTCATGAGAAAAATAATTGTTTTACCCCTTACTACTTCACAAACTGTTTGACGGACAGAGCTAGGGATAGAAGGAGGATCCTGTCACACGTCTACTCAACAAGATTTAAATAGTATAAAATACAGACGTTTGGAAAACAATTTTGTATGGTTTTAAGGAAATATGCCTGTTTGTAGACGCCCATCATCCCATGTATACACAATTTTAAACAGTTTATTTTTAAAATACCGTTTTTTTCACAGTATTTTCCAGGGCTCAGGAGATGTGATGAAAGCCAGGCACAGACGATACGTTGCTTTAATGTAGCAAATATGCACACAGCAGAATTTTACCTATATATGTATATATTATTTTACATTTAGGAATTGCACAATTTTTCCTGTGAATATCAGAGAAGATGAGGTTAAACCCCAATATTATTTGTGATATACAAGTGCAGCGATTGCTCAAACTAGATACGTTGGATTGATCATTTAGGTGTAAAACAACCCTCAGGATTCATCTGCAGGGAATTACAGAATTTTATTTTCTTTGGTTGTACAAAGACATCTTTCTCTGGTGTTTTGCAAGGTCTGAATGTGAGGCGCATATGTTTTATGACCAGCAACTATACTGTTTTGTGCCTTCAACGTTCAATTGAAAGGTTTTCAAAAGAAAGCAATGATCAGACATTTCTGTCAATGTCGAATTCGAAAATGCACCTGCATCCAGATTTTTTTGTAAGTGTGAGAATTCGATTGGAAATTATTTGTATTTGAAACTTAAACTGTGAATACCATGTTCAAAACCATATTTTTAAGAAATGTATTTATTAAGAATAAAGAAGCAATGTTTGCTAGACAACTTATTTGCAAGTGATATTATTTAAACATCAAATGAAACCATGACCTCTTTAAACAGAATATAGACCAATTTATAGATAACAAAGGTTGATTGTATTGAAAAGATTACTTTTGTACAGTCTTGTACAGATGTTTTATGTTTGCACTGTTACATGTTAAGTGGTGAATTTACAAAATGTAACTGTCCCCCAAGTAGAACTTTTGAGGTAACCGTTTTGGACAAAATTCAGTATATAACAAGTTGGAAAAAATGTAATGTGTTGACTTTGCTTCCACTGAATACTCCTATGTCTGTTCTGCATGGAAATAACCAGAGATTTTACACAGCAATAAACCCTAAATTCAACTGCAAAGCAAGGCTGCAAGAATGGGATGAAGGGCCACATCCGCTCTATGCCTTCACCTACTAGTCCTTTTCTCCATACTTGTAGGATTAAACACCTTCCCACAGAGTGCAGTTATTTTTTTCACTTGCTCATTCTCATTTTCTTAATCTGTATGTATATATTATTCCTATGGTCACATTCTTTGGAAGCCAACTCCTTCCGACCTACCCCATGCAAAACATGATTTTTCATTTGCAAGTCTTCTGAACCGTAGTTTCCCATATCACATCTCTTGCATTGTGTCATGATTGGGCCCAGGTCACGCCGTGAAGTCAGTACATGCACTAGGGGACCGTCTTTCACACTGGGAGTACATTTTCTTTAGGCCTCCTGGAGTTTCTCAAGAATTTTCCTTAGGAAAAGAAACACAATCGTGAGTATATCTCTCAAATTTCAAACAGTACCCTGCTACTTCAATAAGATCCACCATGTCATGCCAGCCTCCGAAGGAACCCTCGTAGGCCAGGGTGGCTCGTCCACAATGGCCGACGGGGCACTACTGGACGCCAATCATTGTGGAGAAGCCAAGTCAGCTAAGAAAAAATAATGAGCGCTCCCTCAGCTGCAGGACTCGCCCTTGGGCTGGCTTTACTCTTGAGTACCCCTGTGGGCCCTGAAACATCAGGGGCATTTTCCTTTCCTAGAAGTCCATGGACCATGGGGGCTGCAGGATGAGGAACTGCTGGGCTAAATGTGTGTCAGAGGTGCTCCTGCCTCTCCCTACACATTTAAAGGTCTAGGGCGGTGAGATGGTGGTGCTTGAGCTCCATTGTGCATGCAAAGAACAAGGAACTTCTCCCTGCTTTCTATTTGCGTAGTGCGCAGGAGCAGGTAGGCCATTGTGGCAGTTTGAGGCTGAGGTGGCATCTGGAGTCAAGCGCTGAAGGGGAAAAAAAAGTTCTGTACGTGTCAGTGTGTGAATGCACGGGATTCTGCCTGTAGGTGCATGTGTGAATGATTGTATGTTGTTTGGGTGACATTGTGAATGAAATAGTGTGTAGTTTATTTGGATGCATGCATGTATATTTTCATGCGTGACGGGCCAGTGAGTGAGCATCTGATTGAGGGACTACATTGGTGCAACTCATCCACTACGCAAATGTTTTCCTAAAGTGGCATGCATTTTTTCTAGCATTATGGGCAAAGCCACCATAATGAGTGTTCTTACATGAAGCATGGATGTGGGTGCTAGATTGGTGCTGGCAGCATGGTTGGGTTTTCTTGCGGTAGGCAAAGTAACATTTTCTGGCATTATCAGCAAAGAAAACATGATGAGCGTTTTGACGCAAGAGTGGGTGTATATTGGTGCAGGCAGTATAGTTATGTTTTCTTATTGTACAATTGTGTCAAGAACAAAACTGTCTCGAACCCAATTGCACACCAATTGTACAAGAGCCCAACGGCTCAACACAAATATAGATTATGTTCAAAGAAAATACATATGATAGCTACAGTTCAGTAAATATCGTATTTTAATACTGAAGCATTCAATTCGAAAATCAAAGGTCAAATACAGATTCCACAATACAGTGTGGAGGCCCCAGTTGGATTTATCTCATTCCTTTGTCATGTTTTCTTATTGTGCCATGATTTATTGTATGTGATTAATGGGAAAGCCAACAGGATGAATGTTCTTATATGTCCATACTGGGCTACATTAATGAAGCAGGTATGTATGTTGTATTACTGTGGCATGGCATTTGCTGCTGCATTTGTGGGCAAAGCCAGCATGAGTCTGCATTGGTTCATCCACAATGGACATTTGTTTTTACGGTCATTAAACTAGCATTATGGTCAAAACGAACATGATGAGTGGTCTTACATATCCATACTGGTCTACATTGATGTAGTCTGTATAGACATGTTGTCATACAGTGGTGGGGCAGTTTGTACTGGTAATAGGGGACAAGCCAACAGGAGTATGTTCTTACATGTGGAAACTTGCAAATATTGGCAGGGCCAGCATGGATATTCATTCTTATATCATTACTGGCATTATGGGCAATGCAAACATGAATATTATATTATGCGGGCGTACTGACATATATTGGTGCAGCCAGCATGGATGTACATGGACACAGCCAGAATTAAAATGTTTTTTTGTACTGCCATATACTGTGGCCAAAGCTACACAAAAGTATCACCTTGTGTACAAATAAATCAATTTGACAAGCACATTATTTTGAAAACATCTTGACTAGACTGAGGAACTCCTATCTAATATGAACACACTATTTAATAAACAAATATGTAGTACCAAAATTCTTTGTCTACAAGGTACAGTTAAGCCTTTTATGTATCAACATCTTTTAATCCATATTAGACGTAATAAATAACTTCTAAAGTGAAAATACATATCTACAAACTTCATTCAATCACCCCGATCTTCTTGACATCCATAATTAACCTGATGGTGTGTAATTGGGGATACTGTGAGAAACCTGAAGTAACCTGAAGAAACCGCTAATCCCTGGGGACCTGTCATCCAGGTGGCCAGGACACGGACATCGCTTTTGGATCCAGTTCCTGGGGGTGGATTAGTGCGGGAGGATCACCTGGATGAGGGGTCCTCAGGAGTGGAAGCGGGACACTGCAGGGTGAGACTCGGTATCCCCTTCCCAATAACACCTTTTCCCTATCCTTCCAGGATACCTAGGAACTCAAACCCCCTGCCCCCTTTCCCAAGACAAACACTTTCTCACGGAAAGGTCACCGTGAGCGACAACAGACTAACACCTGAGCCGTACACCTGGCATGTCCCAACACAAGGGTCAGGCAATTACTGATAAATACACACACCTGACTTCATCACACATCCCCACACGGATAAAAGACGGAGCACGAAAGCACACTCTGGGCAAGGCAAAACACAGGAGGAAACAGCAGTTTCGAGATGGCGGTTTAATATGAGGAGAAAGACAGCAAGACCGGAGAGGGTTCCAAAGAGGGGATTGCCCTTGGCCTTTTCAGAGGACAGAAACTGCTACTTTCACGAACCGTCGAGGATAAGAAACATAAGACCTGGAGATAAAGCTGAAGAAAGGTGCATTGTGTATAGAAGGTACCCAGAGCTTTCCTGCATCGACAGCCGAGGTGGGGTGTAGCGATTTCTGCGGTGGTACTGTCTTTGACTCCAAAAAGAAAGCCGTTAAAGAACAAAGTACAAGGCGTACGTGGTGAACAGACACAAATGTAATTGAATATTCAAGGAATACCTGAACTTTTGTAAACCAAGGCAGATATTGTATACAGAGTGGTCCGGCACCGCGTGGGTGCTCGTTCAAAAGTCTCTGTACCGTATCCGAAAAAGAGTGTAAAAATTGTGAACTGTGAAATCGAAGTGGTCCTGCAACGGGTCAAGCCAAACCCTGTGCACAGTCGAAAGTCTTAGATAGCTAATGCAAACTGAAATTGTTCCGAGCCTGGCTGAGGGAGACTATTTGTTAGAAGGGGGTCTGAGCCCGGCTGAGGCGATCCAGGGTGAACCATGAGTCACCAGAAGAAAAAGTATACAAACTGTAATTGGCCCGAGCAAGGCTGAGGGTGAATAATTGTGATAAGGGGATATGAGCCCGGCTGAGGTGATTCGGGGTGAACAGTGAATCGCCAACAGATGTGAATATTTGGAGAGGAACATTTTGTTTGTTTGACATATCAGGCCTTCAAATTAAGAGACTTTGATTATGTAAGAGACCTGGGCATAGAAGGCCCTGATGCTTGTAACAGAACTGTGTCCTAGTGCCGAAGGAGCCCAAGAGTGTGCTATGCTTGAGTGAACCGCCTTGTCCCATGCTGAAAAGGAGGCCAACGGCCTGAACATCATGACTTATCATTTTGTGAACACTTCTTTGTTTTTCATGAACATTTCCCCCACACTATTTGTAAATTAGCAGTAAGGATTGGCAATGTTTATTTTTTAGTATAGCCCCTTTTATTTTGACGAGACAGCACTAGGACTGCATTATTATTATTTGATGGTTGTAGCTTTCTCCCATCTTAATATGCGTTTTATCACACCTTTGATATGGTTCAATAAACACCCTTGAACTGTGGTCAGTGTCTGTCTACTTTGATACAATGTCTTTATTATACTACATGCAACCATACAGGCAACATAAAATACATTTTATTTTGCTAGTCAAATTCAAGAAAGGGGCAAAATAAAGATTGAAATGAGGACCTTTCTTTAGTGTATCCTTTTAATCGATCTCAGTTCTGAAGTGCAGTTGGCACAGTATAACAAGTGGAACTTTTTTTATATAGATAATTCTTTTAGTGCCGTTTAGGAGTAGGGAGACACTGCTCTCCTTTCTATCCCTATTAGATAGGCGAAACACCAGCATTAGTTAGTGGTAGCTCTTTATAGGGGCAGTAGAGTTCTTCTTAAGGGACTGGCATAGTTTATAAGTCGTTTTCTTTGATAATTAGACTGGCTCATCCGCCCTTTTTGTGATATGTCTATGCCACAGGTGGAGTAACGCCAGTGTTTAGTGGGGAAGTGTATAGGGTGATTGACCTGTTGTGTAATAGTGCACCTGGGGATACCACACCCATATCGATGTGGCAAAGTCAATATAGTGACTTAGCTAAATGGGAGTGTGCTCCATGCTCCCACCTGTAGCTCACATGACAGTTGTGCCAAATTGACAGCCTGCACTGGGTAGTGTGTAGTACATTTGGATGCCATTTTGAATCCGGCATCGTAAAGTTTGGAACATCCATGGTTTTCACACGTGGGTTCTTTAGACAGATGATGCAGAGGAACTCATGTTTAAAACTTTATTCACGCATCATACTTTGAATTGAACTGTAAGGTGGTGGAAGAAGCCTCTTTTTAACCAGTGCAAATTGGTCTCTATTCAGACTGGGGTCCTCCACTCCGTTGGTGTTCAGACCATTTTCCTACTCTGAACTTACATGGCTGTTTTGCATGATGCTCTTGCTCAACTGTGGAACATGCAAGGTCCTGTCCCAAATGACAAATCATTTTTCACCACTTTTTAGAACGTTATGAAGTCTCTAGCCATGAAAGTTTTATTTTAGATAAAGATATTTTATGTATTTTATAAAGAGATTAATAAGTTCCCACGGCAATGCCATGCAATATGATTCTGAATGTTGGTCAGCAGGCTATTCCTTAAGGAGTCTGTCCACCTTCATTCACCATCAGACCCACTTCAGGTCTTCCTACTTCTCATACTCCTACACCTGTTCCTGAAGCTCTCAATCACATTTTCCAATAATCCCTCCTTTGAACCAACAAAACCCAGTCAGTGCGATTCTGAACCGCAGGATCACTTGGCATCAGAACAGCCCTCATCAACGTATACAGAATAGAAGGACTGACTGTATTCTATGAAATTCCTATACCTACTTGTTCTGCCATGGGGGGGGACAGGTTAGATTGGGAGGGGGTTACTGCATCTCACTCTGACATCGAAATGTAAAACTGCATCCAGGATGAGGTAGACAAGATTTGTAACAATCATTACTCTGTCCAGTTTGTCAGCAAACTGCACGATGGCCGCTACTCAATGATACTATGAAAAAAGATTTGCTTTCAATCCCATCCTAAAATTCAATATTCTGTTGTGGCAGCTGCAATGATCTGGAATAACCCCTCTACTCTGTCTGCTGCTTCTTCTATGACTCTTTGTTACCCAATTAGTAAACACACTTGGAAATATAAGCTGATGCCTGTATCATAATTCTGCATTGATTCTGAGGCAAATGCAGCTTCCCCCATGGCAACTTACAAGTTTGAGGACAAACTGCTAAATCTGAGGACCTACCAGCAGATAAGAAATTAATCTTTACATCTTTTCTGGGAGAGGCCAATCGCGTAGCTGCTAACATCATTACCTCACAAAAACACTGCAAAGTTGATGGCGGCAGTGACATTTCGCTTCAGGAAATATATGATTGTCCTAACTAGTGGCCAACATGTCAAATGCTCAATCGGTTCTTTGGACTGGATCGCCTCTTTATGTTTGGCCTTTTGGTCAACCCAAAGAAATGGTGCCTAGTTGTGTGTACATGTATAAATCATTTATCAGTGAAGAAATACAGTTCAAAATAAGTGAAGATATACTAGCTATACAAAGATGAAGTCTATGAATATCGGGAATGCAAAGCTAAGGTTTAACACAATATTAAAATTAAAACCAATATTAACACTAAACGTATCCTAAAATATACACATTGCTGAAACCTTAACTCGCCCTCTTCTTGAATTGTTAATAATGTGAGAATGCGTGAAATATTTTGTGTTTCGTTTGTATACTGATGTTCTATGTGTGATTATTTGTTCTTGTATCTTGCTGTCTGTGTAAGCTGATGTCAGGAGAGAATGCTTGAAGTCTGTGCTGATGTGGTGAGAGAAAGTTTGGAGGGTGTGTGGAATGTTTGTATTTGATTGGATGTTCCACCCAGGCAGTTGGAACTATGTAGCCTGGGTGGTGGGTGCCAGTGGGCTCATCTCACTAGCATAGCTCCTAATCTTAATGAATGTATACCTTATGTCACCTGGTTACCTAAAATGCTTAAGAAATGAACTTACAGAACTGAACTTACAGAACTAACCTGCGGCCTCCAAGGTTTCATCCTTACAACACTGGCGACGAGGATGGGATGGAGTGGAGCGTCCTGTCAAGTAAGGAGAAGGGAGTGGTGTTACTGCTGCAGGGGGTGCAATCTAAGGAGCTGTGAACAAGGAGAAGAGGGGGGGCCAGCTAACCCCCTGGGAGAAGTGTCCCACCACCCGGGGCTTTATGGCTTTATCAGGGGAACAAGACTCCATTGCACCTGCCCTGCATGGAGGAAGTAGGAAGGTGAGCCAGGCTGTCCCTGTCTGTCAAGAGCCAAGCCATCATGATAGAGCAGTGTCCCTCACCCAGGGGGTTAAGACAGTGCCAGGAGAAGAATGTATGGCTGCCCCCTGTACATGCTAGAGGAAGGAGGGGCAGAGTGCCCTTGTCTGTCAGTCTTGGTCAGAGTCATCCGGCGACCATGACAGCAAGTCTCACAAAGTAGTGTTTTTGCTCGCACTAACATCACTGACGAATTTGATCATGTGATACCAGGGGATGGTGAGCTGGATGGTCCGCCGCTCATAGACACCCCCCTCACCATCCCTTCCCCTAATGAGATTGGTTCCTTCCACACTCTTATCTCAAGAGCTGCCAAATTGTTTGATCTGATCACGGAGGAACAGAAAAAGTAAAGCTTCCTATACCAACAGCGAAAGCAAACAAGAAAGGTCATTTGGGAAGACAGTCTTTTGACCATGAAAAAAGGACAGGCTTGAGAAGTAGTATGTCTCCTAATTCCTCTCCTAAGTGTCTGTGAACACAGCCCAGTATAGATTTAGTGGTGTCGGCTGAGAAAAGCAGCTCTATGCCTTTGGCGAACACGTCATCTCAACTGCTGCAACTCAATGCCATAGCTATCCTGTCCGCCAGGACATGGAGTTGTGATTTAAAATGGGCCCTATATTGGATTTTATTCCAGACGACAAAGCTTTGCGAAGGTGAGGCTGCATCAGACCATGCTATATCGGTGGCAGTCAATATTGCAGACACTGCCTTCAGGCTGATGGGGGATGGGGCAGTGCTATGCTCAGAGGGATGGCTTAAAGCCACTCTTTTCCATCCAGTGGAACAGTCTAAAAGTAGTAGTTGTGCCCTTTGAAGGAGAGGGCCTTTTCGAAAGAAGGCCAAACCATCAAAGCATAAACGGTAACCAGTAATCGCCCGCTCCCTGGGCACACTCCAGCAATGGTGTCCCCCCTTTTGTTCTGGCAAGGTGCATTTTTCTAGGATTTCATGCGACTACAGACCCTCCTATCAACCCCAGTTATACCAGTGCAATACCTATACTGCCTCAGACAGCTACAAGGGCAAATACCAAGCCCATAGGTGGAATGTGTGCCGCTGCGCTCCTCGCACACCACGGGCCAATCCTGTAGGAATGCCTGACCAGGCTCTGACACTTCCCCTCCCCTTTCACACCCCACTGGGATTGCGGCTCTCTTAGTGCATCGACCGGTGGCGTTCCATCACCATGGACGAATGGGGGGTGTTTCTAATCCAGCAGGGGTGCATGCTGGAATTCATTGGGCACCCGCCCACAGTTCCTCCCTTTACAAAGATCGAGAAGCACTTGTCCAAAGGGCCTGTCGAACAAAAGGGTATTCTTGAGATCTTTGCTTGTCAAGAAAAAATCCAGCAGCTGGAGACCTATTCTTGATCAGCGTTTTCTCAACAAATGCCTGCATGCTCAAGCCTTCAGGATTGTTACCCTCCAGCACGTCCTAATCCAACTATAGGAAGGAGATGTTCTTTCATCTTTAGACTTGGAAGACGTGTATTTCCACATCCACATCCATATTCATCCAAGCCACGGACTGTTCTTAAGATGCACTGTTGCAGCTCAGCAATTCCAGTTTAAGGCCTTCTCACTGAGGGTGTTTGCCAAATGCTTCGTCCCGGTGGTTGTGGTTCGGGGGACCACATTTAACCACACCTGAACGATTGACTGGTTCGGGCAGATTACAAAAGAACGTTCCAGGGTTGTACATGGAAAAACCATGTGATCTCGCTTGACTCTAAAAATAGCTGACAAAGAGTGTTTAACTCATTCAGAAGTCATTTCATTCAAATTAACACTGTTTAAATCGTCCATTTCATATTATTTATAGCACAGTTTCTTTAATCCATAATGTCCGTCTTCAGGAATAAACAATACAAAATTTACAAACGGAAACGAAACGCATACTGCAAAGTGGCGAAAATTAAAATGAAATTCAAAATTCACAAGGTAAAAGACAAAACAGAAAAACAGTAGTATTAATGTCCTACATGTATGGTAAATATTGAAGATGAACCTCCCCCTCCTCCCCATATTTTGAAACGCCTTATATTACCTGCTTGCGCTCTTTCAGCAATTTATACTACAGTTGTCAATGAAACAAACACGTTGTCATTGCATATATCCAGCCTGTTCACTTACTCATAACATGTTGTTAGTTAAAGGTAAATATCTTTTACCTGTGCTTGTTCATTCAAAACCTTTTAACTAGGTTACTGTCCACACTCATCTCTATAAAGGTAGCCAATAAAAAGAGAATGAACAACACAGCGCCTGTGCGTATGTCAATAAACAACGTGTGTTAATAAACAGTTGGTAACAATCAATGCCTCCTTCAGGAGTCTGCTGATGTACCAGTGCTTAACATGCAAATGTCGCAAAGCACATTCGAAAATCCGAGACCTCCATCTTCTGCCTCATCTTGTTGGGGTGACTCCAGAAACCCAGAGCCAGCGATTTCCACCTAACTAGATGATGTTCGCCAGAATATGCACCAATCGGCTTTTAGGGAGAATTTTCTGTTAAGGCTAATTTCTCAAACCTAGTGAGTCCCCCAGCAGCTTTGCTGTATTTTTGGGGTTTATTTTTTTCTCCTGCTAAGAGTGAGACTCTTTTTCTCCCACTCTTAGACATGATTTAAGATATCCTTTGACTTTGGAATGTGTTTTATGGGCTATGGGGTCTTTTACTCCATAGGGTTTCATGTGGTTTTTGGTAAGTGTGTTACACAGCACCCTCAGTGCAGTAACACAGGGGTGTCATAGTGACTCCCAAACATAGACTCCATACCCTGGGACTGACTACTGTCTCCCAGGGCATGTAAAGTCACCATTGACTTTACTAGTCTTAAATTGGGAACAGAACCAGTACAAACCATCATATTGTGGAAGTACTGGTAGGGGTAATTAGATTGCCCCTGGGTCTGTTTTTCGAGGGGGCACTGTGCAGTCCCCCCTCATCGAGTTTCTGGCTGGTGGCAGTGGTTACCACGCGAAATATTCCACCAGAATATTTCCTATGGGATTTTCCTATTCATTTTAAACGCACCACTTTTTGGTGCAATGTTAAAGATACCGCCGGGTTATTTATTTAATATTTATTCCCCGGTTGGGTCTTTTTGCCAGGACTCGGTTTTAAAATGGCGTTTGTGTTCGCCTCTGGAACTCCAACCCAAGTCGAGCCCTTTGTTCCACTTTTTGGTGGGCACACAGAAGCCTCCAAAAGTGGTGCCACTCTGTCTGGGTCTACAGGATGTGTGGGAAGGGGGTTTAGGCACCCTGGACTGAGTTGCCTCGGCAACTCAAGTCACACTCTTGTATGATTGGCCCAGTGGTGAGCCGCCCGGCTCACCACTTAGCATGTTTGAGTGACAAGTAGCACTGATGAATGGGGGTTTTCTGCATAAAAGCAGGGCTTTGGGGACTGGAACTTCAGAGGTCGCCACAGGACCTAAAGAATCCGAGGAGGGAAAAGCTGAGCAGACCTGCAACGACGACACCACTGGTGGAGCCCTGCTGAACTGTCTCACCACTTTTCCTGACGACAGAGAAGATCTTCATTCCGAAGAGTCTTCTTCCTTTGACTGGTTGGGATAACCAGTTTGCCCGCCTTTTCGCCTTCCCAGATCATCTTGTGGCCGCCTTGCCTGTGCCAAACACCCCGACAACCGGGATACCACGATTTACCACTACCGCAAATAAAAGGGTAGTACCTTTTAACCGGAGAATTCCGCAGCTGGTTTCTTCCCTGGCAGTGCAACGACCTTCAGCTTTCCTCCACGTCGAGATCTTCTCTTCCTCTGGACGACGCCGTGACTTGCACCCGCTGCCAGGAACAACTGCCCCCGCTGGAGGATCCTCTCCATCTTAAAGGTACTGTGTCCGCCTAGCCTCCCTTGCAACGGTCTGTACGGGGTGTCTATTAAATCCTCGACTTACTACCTGGGCTGACCCTAGGCTGGCTAACTGAACTTTTCTGAGCTGAACTAATTCCTTTTTGAACTCCCTGCAAGACTTTTTCAAGCCTCTTAAACTGTGTGATCTTGGGCGCATTGGTGCTCTGCTCTCTCAAAGAGGGAGCCTGGCCTCTGAACTTTTTGCTCACAAGTAGACTTCGACTTTCCTGCCTTGCTGGGTGCTTCTAAAGTATTAGTGTTGTGTGCTTTTCTAATTTCTGCCTTTTCGCTCCCTTTTTTGATAACTTATTGGAGTGCCATCTTCAGTTAAGCGCTCACCTCTGTCTGGAAATAAGTGGTGTTAACTAAGACTTGTCTAATAAGGAATAAGGGATGTATATATATTAATAGTGACTGTGTTTTGAACTTGCTTACAATAATAGTGCTGGAGTGTTTCTATAAGTGTGCTTTAAATAAATAATTATATACTTTGATACCAAAGCTCTGGTCAGTGTTTGCTTGTGCTACTGTATTTTGGTACCTATCTTGTATACTCTATATACTGTCTAACTCTTCTTGAGAAAAGTCTGGCTTTTCAGCCACAGCTACCAGGTAAATCTGGGTGGTACAGACTGCTACCAATTGGGTTTACTGCCAACACCTGTAGTCTTAAGCCTTTTGTAGTGGTCCCTAAGGGAACTGCACAGGTTTCTGCCTAACATCGGCCAACCATCATCACTAGATCTCTTCCCACTTCCCAGTCTCCCGCATAAACGGAAGCAGGAACCTACACTGTTTATCCTCCAGCCCTCTTTTCCAACAGAACAAATCAGTTAACCTCCATGCAAACCACCCCAATGCCACTCATCCTAACTCTGAGCAATTTCCTCTACACGTGAAACCTCACACAATCGAACATATAATGAGCCACCGTTTCCGGGCAACCACAAGCCTCACACACCGCTGAGGTAACTCTATCCATCTTACACTTCCACCCTGCCATCCCTGCATAACCCACCCTAAGGCAATTCAACATTGTTTCCTCCCTTCCTGCCAACTCTACCCCCCTCAAATGCCTGAACCCGCACCTCCCTGCACATTGCATACAACTGCCGCCCCTTTGAACTCATATTCCACCGATCTTGCCACATATCCTTAATCTTGCCACGCACCAACACCTGTACCTCAGCCACACTCAATTGAACTTCTACATCCACCTCCCGCCTCAGTGTGGCCCCATACGCAGCCCTGTCCACTAATTAATTACCCAAAACCCCACAATGACTGGGGACCCAAGCCAACTCCACCACGGTACCCCCCACAACACACTCGTCTTACTGCTGTCTAATGAGCATAACTATATCCCCCTATCACAATTCCCCTCCTTGATTGCCAACAACGCACTCATCGAATCCACAAACACCACCACCTTAGCCCACTGCTAGCCCATAATCCGAAGCACTGCCATATTAACAGCCGTTAACTTCGCTGTGCAGACGGACACATCATCCATTAACCTAGCCATCCAAAACTCCTCATCCATCTGAAAATAGCAGCCCATAGCAACCCTGTTCCTCTCCGGGTCCCTGGTACCATCCAGATACACCTGAGCACAACTCCCACTGACCCCCCACATACTGCACCGCCAATCACTTAATCACCCCCCGATCACCACTCTTCTTGACCACCACCTTCACCAAATCCAAACAGATAATTGGGTCATGCCGCATCCAAATAGGCACCACCACCCTATCCACATCTTCCATCAACAACAACCCCTCCGCCCCCAATCGTTTCACCAACCTGTCCACATGGACCCCAAAAGTCCCCCTTTTCCTCTCCCAACTCCCACCCTTCTAGGTATGCAACCAATTAACGTCCAGACACTTCTTCACAGGACGCCACACTGAGGGACTTACATCGCAACCAGTATCTAGTACTCAGCTTCTCCCTTCTCAAATCCAATGGCAACATCCATGTCAACACTTGCACAGCCTCCGTGGGGGATGACCGAACCGTCTGTCGAAATCCTCATCGTCCTTGCTTGGACACCATCCAACACACTCAGGTGAGCCCAACTATAAACGCTCTGCAGCTGAATTCCAAACTCCAGCACACTCCTGACCAACCCCACATACAACATCCTCCTTCTCCTCTGCCCTCCACCCCACCCCTGACCTGACACTGCCTTCAACAAATGAAGTTGCCTTTTACACTTCGCCACCGTCCTCTCCACTTAACTTCCAAGACAGTCGCTCATCTAAGAGCACACCAAGATACCAGAATTCCGATACCCGCTCCAACACAGTCCCGCTCAACGTAAGGTCCAAGCTGACACCACGATGCCTATTAAACAGCCTACACGCCGTTTTTGTGGAGGACACCGTAAAACCCCAATTCTGACACCACGTTTCGATTACTTCCAAAGCCTCCTGCAACCTTCCTTGAATCACTCTACCCACCTTAACCCTAACACAAATCATGCCATCATCTGCGTAGAATCCCACCTGACAATCACACTCCCGAACCTTCTCCATAAGGCCATTCACCACCACAAGAAACAAAATAGAGCTGATGACACTATCCTGGGGTGTGCCATTTTCCATCAGAAACTCTTGGGACAACACATCCCCAACGCGCCCCCGAAACACCCTATTGCCCAGAAAATCCTTATTCCAAGAAAACATCTTCCCCTTAACACCTTTCTCCTGCAGCACAAATAGCAACCCATCCCTCCACACCATATAGTACGCCTTCTTCATATCAACAAAGATCGCCCCACCATCTCCCGACAGGACAAGGCCTCCTCCACATCTGTCGCCAATGCCACCACTGCATCCATCACTAATCTAAATTTACGGTACACATGCGGATCACACTCAGCTGCTGCTCCGACTCCAAAAAGTGCACCAAACGGCCACAAATTATTTTTTCCCCCATCACCGTGCACAAAACAGAGGTCAAAGCAATGGGCTGATAGAACCCACACAAGCCAGCCAGCTTCCCTAATTTTCAGAATTGGTAGGATGATAGCCCTCTTCCACCCACTAGACAATGTACTGCTACCCCACACTACATTAAACAGCCACAACAACTCGAGCAAGCAAACATCCGGCAAATGCTGCAAATAAACAGAACGCACCTCATCCTCACCCAGACTTGAACCCCATTGACCCCTCAGCACAGCCCGCAACTCACTCAAAGTGAAGGACATATCCATACTGGGTATCTAATTGTCCACAGCATTCACCACACCCTGATTAACAGCCACAAACTCAAACAATTTCAGTCTGGTCACCAGAGAATAATTTTCCATGCTGTGCACACCCGCAAAATACTTACCCAGTGCCTCCGCTTTACCACCATCATCCACCATATCACACCCCATAACAGTAACCGCCGGAATCCGAGATCCACTTCTCGCCTGCCTGGACATACGCCGAAACCTCACCCACACCTTCAGTAAACAAGTGTCACTGGAGAGAGTACCTCTAATACACCCGCTTATGACACTGAATCACTCGCTGCACCAGTGCCCTAGCCTTTTTATACGCGGTAATGTCTGTCACCACTTTAGAATGCATGGCCTTCCGCCACTTCCTCTTCCTATCCTGAACCGCCACTGTACACTGATATAGACCCTTGATATCTCCCCATCCATCCTCAGTTTACACACACACTTAGAGACCAAAGAAACTGATACACAAGTCAAATCCAGGCAAGACCCCATACCCGTATGAACATCAGTCTTAGTATGCCCCGGCGATTTCAATAAAACAAGCCCGCAATCAGCCAGCACCTCACGATTAACCCCATTAACGTCTGTCACAGGACTATTTCACAGCGTATTGTGACAAATAGTCATCTCAAAAAACATATCTCCAAGGCATGCTGCAATGCCCCCACATAAAGAGGCCTACAGATTATAAAAATTCAAAACAACCAGCACACCATCATCCACAAACAACCTCACACCAATCATCTCCAACTCCCCTCCAAAATCAAGGACAGAACATTGAATACCATTCTTCACCAAAATGCAAACCCAGCTCCCACGACCCGTCACTCTATCCTTCCTAAACAACACATACCCTGGAAAGCGGATATTAATACCCTCTCAACCACGTCTCCTGAACACACACGACATCAACATCACCCACCCTCAACAACTCCTTCAATTCCTGCCCATTTGCCAACAGACTCCTCGCCTTCCATTGCCACATCCTCAGACCCCTGAACACTCACGGCGGACGTCACCACCACTCATCAACCTATGAAGATCCCTATCTGTCATATTTCCAATCTTTAAATACATTTTCGCGGCCCTCATCACCTGTCCGATTTTGACTGACACTCAGCCGTGATATTAATAGTTGCAATAATATAGCACAGCAAATCCCCCATTCCGATATGGACACCCCCATCCATCTCCCCCATCCCCCAAAGGCTGAACCTCCCCTACCTCCACCTGTTTCACCACTTCAGCAGGACTACCCGCTCCCCCCACACCTTCTGAACTGCTGCAGCATAACTGATGTTATGGCTCACCTTCGTACTCGCAACCTTACAGGCCTCCACCTGAGTAACACATCCCCTTAAGGAAGCAAAGTGATATCCCGCCCCCGCAATTGCAACACTTCAGCGTACACACCGAGACACAATCTTTGATATCATGGAGACCACCACACCTCCTCTCCTTCGTACAAGTTTGCGCCACATGGCCACACTCATGACACTTATAGCACCGAAGAGGGGCTAGAACATAAGGCTTCACCCTAAAGCGCTGAAACCCCAAAAACATGTGCTCCGGCACCTCACACCCCCTAAACCAAATAGCCACAGTCGTAACGCCCACATCAGGGCCTTTCCTACCCAACTGCCACACCTCCAAAACCGCCAACTCCTGCAAAGAACTCACAATATCATTGTCATGCAAACAGAGAAGTCACCCATAAATCACCCCCTTACACACAGCACCGCCCTGTTCCGACACGGACACAGGATGTCTTCAAAGACAACCCACACCCAGTGCCTTGTTCCCAATCACCTCACCCACCCCTTTAACCAACAAACGCCCCCCACTGATCACCTGAACTGACTGCACAGCTCAAATCCCTTTTCGGACCCTCTCTGACACCACAAAAAGGCTAACTCCACCAAGATCCTGATCGGGCTTCACTGACTTTATAACCACCTGCCAACCCAACTCTGCCTCCATGGGCTCAACCCTAGACTCACACCCACCCAGACACTGCTGCCCACAACCAAGTCCCCCACTGGCCTCAACCCTCGCATCCACAGGGGATCTACTACAAAGCAGCTCCTCACTATCATCACCATGCGACCCCCCCCCCCATCAACACCAGCGCCCGCCAAACCCTCTGCCAGAGACTTGCGACGACCACAACCTGCACCCACTTTTCCTTTCCCACAATCACCCTTGCAACTTTTCTTCCCACTTCTGGTCCTAAGGGGCCCCTTGTCAGGCACACCACCACCAACCCCTGCAAACCCAAGGGTACTCTTGCTGCCCAGGAGCAGGCCGTATACCATCTTGCACCCCCACCCCTGTACGGCAGCCTGCAACCGCCTTCTCCAGAGTATTCCCCTGTCCACTCCTATCGGCGGGCAAGGACACCCACCACACACGTACTGACAACCAGCTACCGTGTCACTTTCAACCTCTCCAGCGCCAAACACATGCGGTCCTCGCGAGCATCAAATCACGCCACCTCTTCAAAACAGCTGACACTCCCGTAGCAACCAGTGGTAGTGGCAAATTCCCATCCAAGAAAAGGACCCTATCCTAGTGTCTCCACCAGCAGCAGTGATCAACTGAACTCAGAATTGCGGCCGAGACTTCCATCTACCTTACTGATGAAATGTTGCCAATGCCATTACCTCACGGCCGCAACAATGTGATGAGGTCATAAACACGTTGCGGTAAAAAGTTACTGATATAAAATGAAACTGGATTACTCGGTATGTTTAAAGCACTAAAGTGCTCTGTATCAAGGCTAATAGATGCAGGTGGGTAGACATCAGTTCCTGATCGAAAATGATGGCAGATTACCCAGTAAGTTTAAATCACTAAATGGTCTGTATGAAGGCTAATAGGCGCTGGTAGGAAAACATTGTGTGTTCAATCTCACTATAGTATATTAACTTCAAGAACAATGTTGTTGCATGACGAAGTATTCATGTGCGTAAAAGTGTCCTAGTCTGTAAATGATGATCTCAAACCACATAGTGTCTGATATTCGCAAAATTCATCACAGTCAGTGACCGTGCACTATGTTGTAACCATGTCATATACATAAGAAGCATCATAACGTGTTGTTTATTTAGAGGACTGATGTAAATCTATCATCTTGTGAGGCACATTGATACAAAAACACCAGGCAGGCTCATTGATATGAATACCTTGTCTCCATGCGTGATTTAATTAAAGCCGCAATATTGTGATGTCAAAGAATGGTAAAACCATTTAAATAAACCGCAGTCAAATACTTCCAAGCCACCACGTTCGTTAAAAGAAATACACATAAATACTTAATTCCTAGTCCCATTGGGGGTCATCATCTCCCCAAAGTAGATTTGTTGTCAAGCCTGCTTATCACAAAAAGCACATGTAATTAATGTCTTAGTTAATCCGATTTGGGGTCATCGCAGCATTTGTGTGAGCTGTGCATTTTGTGGAAGAAGCAGTGTCCAAGTGGCTCCACCCTTCTGGGATCGCAAAACCTTGCGCTGTCCGCGAATCGACCGTCCACTCGGAAGTGGCAGCAGCATTTCGTTTGAGCCGTGCATTTTGTGGAGGAAGCAGTGTCTGAGTGGCTCCACCGCTCTGGGATCACAAAGCCTTGCGCTGGCAGCAGTCTGTGGAGATCAGTGAGCCACTTCTCGATCGGTGGAGCGCAAGGTGGGTGTGGCGGGCCATTGCATCATTCAGCCCCAATCAACTTGCATTCTGCAACCTTTACAGGGGAAAAATACAAAATATAAATGAAAGGTCCCAGGAAACGCTATCGTTTACAGAGTGGGGGAATCCCTACGCTGCTTCCTACTTCCCCATCATCTGTGACACCGCCGGACACGACTCCACTTGAACCCGATAAGGGGAAAATCTCCAGTTTCTTTCACCCCAAAGCCATCAAACCGGTACAAAAAAACAGTTCAAGTTCCTCCGCCAGCCACGGTCTTGGCCGAGTTGGAGCACCATCTCACTGACAACACGATCTATGAAATCTCTGTCTGTTTTAACTGACATTGAGCATCAGTTGAGCATCTCCCATTCTACTATCCCCGAAACGGAACTTGATGCCTGTGACACCACGAGAGAAAGACTTAAGTATGTCACCAGGCATGTTTAATACATTAGACTCCAGGGTGAGTCAGGATTTGATTGTCTCCGAACATGAGGACAATTTGGAGGAACTGAGTAGGGTGGACTGCAGTTCCCTTCCGTTTCAGGGCACTGGACCAACAAGTGCTGATTCTCCTGACATGAGCCCAACCTTCTTATCCGCCCTAAACATTGTGCTCCAATCTTTTATTCGTTTTTATCGACACTGTGGCGTATGAGGTCAGGACTAACTCTTCCTCTGTGAACAAAATACTTTGACCTTTATTAGCATCACAAAAATGTGCCCCTGGCTCCTCGAGTAATATGTCCTTGGGCCAGGGGGCAAAGGAGCCAGCACAAGTTCCTACACTAGTGCTCAAACCACCTCCCAAGCTGGCCTTAAATAGCCCAACTCTGGCGATTGACCATCTATAACCACCACGGCCCACAAATCCGTACCCCGTTATGCTCCTGACTTTGGACTCTAGGAAAAAAACAAAAAACATTTAGGGGTCCACTCGGCTGAGGAACCAATGGGTCGAGAACATTTTTGAGATCTCTGTTTTGGGTCGCAAGTACCAAATCTAAGTCTGGAAATCTTCTGAAGCAGATGGGACAAGAAGATATCTGCAGCGGTAACTGTTTGAGTTCAATACCGTCAGTCACTGGTTCTGGGAAACCAATGCAAGAAGCTAAATCGAACTTCATCAACGGCGTGAAGAAACTATACTCTCCGGCACCCGAGGTCACCAAGCTGCAACCAGGGTCGAGGAAAACACAGCAGAAAACTGCCTGTGATATTCTCCACCCAACACCCATTATCACGACGGCCAGCGAGAATTCGAGACCCAACTGCAATCTTGCAGGACAAACGCATACTGCTACTTTACATTCAAACATGGAAGATCGATTTGTGAAGGATTCAGTGGCCAGTAAGACAAACACTCAGCTGAACACTGTGGTTCCTCCCTGGAATGACTCCCATTTGGCCAGATCCAGCAAGGTCCCAGTCACGACCGTAGTGACTCTATCTATGGTTGGCAGACAAACTCTGGTTTGTTGCGCATAGAATCTGGTAGCAGATGTTCCTTGGCTAGCTCCTTGAGCCAGTTACTATTTGATTCTATTCTTGAGGAAGATAGGAATGTTTCACTAAATAGTATGAGATTGTTGTCCCTACTTTCATCTATTCCTGACATGTCCTTGATTTCATCGTCTGACATAAAATGTATACACCTTTTTGACAGAGGGCAATTGGGCAGATGGGCGGTACATTTTAATTCGAAGCTGATGGAAATATTAGTGTTCCAGCATCAAGAGGACCTCTTGCTCAAGGGTTTTGACTGTTACTATAACAACAGTGTTCAGGGCAGTGCCGTAAATAAAACTTGTCAGTTACATGTCATTTTGAGTTTGACTGTTGGTGGCGTATGCACAGAACCCAGCCTGACGCTGGCTGGGGTTGGCTTCCCAACACCCTGCCGGCCGTTCTAGGCCTGGATCCTAGTGTCCTTTCCTTTGTTAGAACACCCAGGCCATAACTCATTTTTGCATACTGATTATTCTTCCTCTTGGTCTAATTTTGATATTATAATGTTTCAAGAAACCTGGCTGCTAGAGAAACCAGTTATTGATGGCCGAATGGTAAATTATAAATCAGCTAGGAAAGGCCTTTGAGGCCGGCCAAGAGGAGGTTTGTTGGCGGCCGCTAGAGTCAGCTGTGTCGCTCTCTAAAGAACTGGTACTGAAAATCTGAGGCTTTGTTAGCAACGGAATTAGTTGCCAAAGCTGGTCCAACCAAAATGCATTTTATGATAACATCTATTTTAATTCAATTTGCGCACCAATGGAAGAAGCGATAGACGATCTAGACAACCTCCTTACAAAGTGGAATAAAATTCATCCACTGGCACAAGTTCTGGTAGGAGGCAACTTCAATTGCAATTGCGCCATTAACGCGGAGGAAGCTGACCTCAGAGCGGATTTCAATTCTAAGATCATATTAGCCCCTTCCCTGGATCGGGGTCTAGGGATGCCTATGTGAGGATATGGTTGTCCCTACTCTCCAGATGGGGATTTACTCAAACGAATTTACTATTCAGAGATATTTGGGTAAAAACACCCACATGTCATAGCGTTGGGGCGGAATCAACTATTGATTACTTATTTTCGCTCAATGTAGAACACGACAACATTCGTTCCTTCGGGATTATCAGCATTTCTTGCATTTATCATTTGATGCTCTTACTGACTTTGAGCCTTGGTACTTCTCCAGTAGTAAACAGGACAGGCCCCACTAACTAAGAGCCAGGACTAGGACTAGAAAAAGAGAGAACGTTGCTAAGGAACAAGTTACTTACCTGTAACTGTTGTTCTCCGGCATGGATTCACATGCTCATGAATATTCCCCGTCATCCGTCTGGGAATACTTGTTAAAGAAAAAATCTATTTCAGTTTTGTTTCTGAACTGTCTTTCTACTAATAACCAATCACTGGTCTCTGGGTCATACTGCCCCCAGCCAATGACTGCCCTCTACCTAAGCCCCTCCTCTGGCAGCCATCTTCAGATTTGGTAGCACGTAAAGTGGCAGTAGGACCAAGAGAAGAGCCTCAGAGGGGTAGGCGGGAGGGTTCGCATGTGAATCCATGCCAGACCCATGCTGGAGAACAACAGTTACAGGCAAGTAACTTGTTCCTTCTTCAACATGGGGTCTGGCATGGATTCACATACTCATGAATAAAGAATACATAGCAGGACACACATGCACAACCACGGGAGGTGGCAAGGCTCAACATTAAGCATTTCAGCCTCTCAACATTAAGCATCTCTTACCTCCTCACCAGGCTCACCTTCAAGTGAACAAGTTACGCAGCACTGCTTGGCCGACTCTGGACTCCTTCCTGGAATCCTGGTTGACGCAGTAGAATTTCGTGAAGGTGTGCGTCGACCTCCGCGTAGCAGCCCTGCAGATGTCCAGCAGGGGCACACCAGACAAGAACGCCGTAGTTGCAGCAATCGCTCTGGTCGAATGGGCTCTCGGACTGCCAGGCAACAGTCAGTTTGCCAACCAGTGACAATGGGTGATGCAGCCAGAGAGCCACCTGGAAATGGAAGCCTTGGAGAGGTCCTTCCCTTGGTTCACAGGGCCAAAGTTCACAAACAGATGTGATGTCTTCCGAAAACCCTTCGTTCAGTCCACGTAGAACTTCAGCACTCTAGCCACATCCAGCGAGTGCAAAGTCCTCTCTGCTGGCGACGAAAGTGACGGGAAGAAAATGGGTAACACCAAGGGCTCGTTGAGATGGAAGTCCGATGGCACCTTGGGCATGAAGAATGGGTGCGTGCTCAGCACGACCCTAGTTTCATGGAATGTCAAGTATGGAGGCTTACAGGAGATGGCCGGGATCTCTCCCACTCGTTGTGCGTCGGTGATGGCCACAAGAAATGCTGTCTTCCACGATAGGAATTTCAGAGGCGCCAAATGCAGAAGATCGAATGGTGGACCCATGAGCCTAGTCAGCACCACATTGAGCTCCCACGCAGGGGCAGGAGCCTTCACCGGTGGGAATGAGCGGAAAAGTCCTTTCATGAACTCCTTAACCAGGCGGTGTGACCACAGCAACGCCCACCCCGGAGTTCTGGTGTAGTGGGAGGTAGCGCCAGATGAATTTTGATAGAAGCGTGTGCCAGCCCCACCTTGGCCAGTGACAGCAAGTACAGCAGCACTTGAGGGTCCGTAATCCGTAGAGGGTTTATCTTCTGTGCATGGCACCAGATGGTGAACCTCTTCCATTTATGTCTGTAGCACTTAAGAGTCGAAGAAGCCCTGGCCTTGGCAAGTTCCTCATTGCAGTCCGCAGGGATCTCGTATCCTCCGAACTCTAACGCTGCCGGAGCCAGGCCTGCAGGTTCAGTGACCCCGGGTCGTGGTACAGAATCGCGCCTCCTTCCCTGGTGAGAAGATCTGCTTCCGCCGGAAGCTTGACTGGAGGGGACGCTGACATGTCCAGAAGGTCCGGGAACCATATCTGCCTCAGCCATGCCGGTGCGACGAGGATCATCCTGCATCGGGACCGTCTGAGTTGACTGATGAGTCGCAGAAGCAACGGCAACGGGGAGAACGCATAGAGGAACAGGCCGTCCCTGGGGAATGAGAATGCATCCCCCATGCTCCCTGGCTGGGGAAACCTGCTGACGAACCTCCGCCACTTGGTGTTCGTCGCCATCGCAAACAGATCGATCTGGGGATTGCCCCATCGTCGAAACAGTAGGTTCACCTGATCCTGCGGAAGCTCCCCATCGTGGCAAGAGCGCAGCTCCCTGCTGAGTGAGTCAACGACAGTGTTCTTCACTCCTGCCAGATGAAAGGGTACCAGGAACAACCCTTGGGTGACGGCCCAGTGCCATAGGTCCTGCGCTTCCTTGGAGAGAGCTGGGGATCTGGTGCCCCCCCTGCTTCCGAATGTAGGACATCGTGGTGGTGTTGTCTGTGAAGACCCACACCACCTTGCCCTTGAGGGACGGAAGGAAGGACCAGAGGGCCCAAAATACGGCTCTGAGCTCTAGGACGTTGATGTGCAACGACTTCTCCGCTGGGAGCCAAAGGCCTCTTATGTGGAGATTTCTGGTGTGTGCGCCCATGCCTCCAGGGAGGCATCCGTCATCACCATCTCCTGATTTGCTGGGGTCTGAAAGTCCATGCCCGCCACCAGAATGTGCGGGCGTCCCACCACCGAATCGCTCGACAGAATGTCTCATTGAGGACGATCTTGTCCTTGAAGCTTCCCGACACTTGTATCCAACGGGCGTCGAGGAACGCATCCGCAACCTGCACAGCCGAACGAGGTAGATGCATGATGACATCATGCCGAGTAGGGACTTGATGGACCTCACCCTGGCAACTTCCATGGTCAACAGCCGTTGTACCTTGCCCTGGATGGCTTTTATCCTGTCCTCCGATAGAGAAGCCAGGTGCGCCACTGTGTTGAGCCTGGCTCCCAGGAACCGAGCGTCCTGCGATGGCACCAAGCAGAACTTTGCATAGTTTATCGAGAATCCCAGTTCTGTGAGCAGGTGGACGGTCCTCGCTGTGTGTTCGACGGCAAGTTCCCTTGACTTCGCTCGGATGAGCCAATTGTCCAGATAGGGTTAGACGTTGACCCCCTGCAGGCGCAGCCGCGCCGCAACCAGTGCCAGGCACTTGGTGAAGACCCTTGGAGCCGACTTCAAGCCAACGGGAAGGGCCTTGAATTGATAGTGCTGTCCTTGGACCACGAAGCGCAGAAACTTTCGATGTCCCTTGTGTATGGGGATATGGAAGTAAGCATCCTCCAGGTCCAGCAACAACAGGAAGTCTCCCTCGTCCAGCTGTCCCAGCACGCGCTGAATGGTGGCCATCTAGAACTTTTGGGACTTTATATGTTTGTTGAGGCTGCAGAGATCTAGAATGGGCCGCCAACCGCCGGTGGTCTTTCGGATGAGGAAGTACCACGAGTATACTCCGGAGCCCCGGAGCCTCTTTGGGACGAGCTCTATCGCGCCCTTTTTCAACATTGCTCGAACCTCCAGAACTATTTGTCGAATGTGGTTTTCTTTCCTGGCCACAGGTGGAAAACGGGGACACTTCCTTTGGAACACCAGGGTATGTCCGTGGGCCAGGGCATCCAGCACCCAACGGTCGGTGGAGATGGATTCCACGCACCAACGAAGTTCGCCAGCCGGCCTCCCACCGGGGCGCTCGGGTGGGGGCCCAATGTCACGGCCGGTTCAGTCCTGCTTCGCCGAGGCCGTGCCACCTTGGGTCCCTTGGCGACGACGGCGGTTTCCTCCGGCCTTGCTGCGGCCTCTGTAGGCTTCCTGGGATGAAGAAAGGGCTGCTTGACGGTATGAAGAGGAGCTGCCATCGAATCCTTTGGAGGCACCCTGTGATTTGCCTCCGGGAGACTGAAAGGACGGCTGTCGTTGCTGGGTGCCTAAGGCACAGGTCGTCTCGGTGTCTGCATTGATGGCCTGCAGTGACTCGTCCACCGCCTTGCCGAACAAGTTGTCTCTGTCGAAGGGCGTGTCCAGCACCCCCACCTGGACGTCCTGATTGTTAGGCAGAATCCACTGCAGTTCCCTTGGAGAGCACTACAGCAGATTAAGACACACATCAGGACTACAGTACTATGGCACAAGGAAACACTAACCAAAGCTTTGTATTAAAAAGAATATATATATTTATTTTACACACTTCTAGTTCAACACATAAATCTCAATTATCAAAGCAAGTTAAAACAGTCAAGAAAAGTATACACAACTCCCTATTTAAATTATAGACAAGTTTGAGCCAGAGTGAAAACTGAGCAAAATGGCACAGAGTCAAACAAGCAAAAATGGCACTCTAGTCATTTCTCAAAAGGGAGGGAAAGGACAAGTTATACCAAGTTAACCTCTTAAACACACGACCAACACTTCCCAAGTGGATTGAGAACAAGTTAGGCAAGGTAGCACTTTAGCAATAGCAATACTTAAGTGAAAATCCGAGCAAAATGGCACTTCAACAATACTTAAGAGGGAAGGAAGAGTGGTTATAAGAGTTTTTGGTGCACCAAACACAGTTGAGGATGAAAAGCAATCTAGTGAAGGCAGTTGTAACAGATTTTGCCAGAGTCAATAGGCCTGTGCCAGAGTTAGTGGTACAGGGCAATGTGCCCAGGATCAAACTGTTCTAGTAGCTGCAGTCAAGGCTTTGGTTTAATGATTCAAAAGGAGGGTGCAGAAGGTAAAATATAATGTTAGTTGATAGGGGCGGCCAACCCAGGAGGTAAGTAAAGGATTTCAGACACCTTTAGCAGTACCTCGCTAAACAGGAGGCCTGGCGGAACAATGTACCTGAAAAAGTGGAAGCGGCTCCTGCGGTGGTTCCTGGCAGTTCCTGCAGTTCGGGTTGTCCAGCAGAGGAAGAGAGGGTCTCGTTGTGGAGGAAGGTTCGAGTTGCTGCACTGCCCAGGGAAGAAGCCAGCCGCGGTGATGCCGAAACAGATTAAAAGGTACGCTCCTTTAAATCGCGGTCGTGGTGGACGGGTGCCTGGCTATCAAACTAGTTGGCCCCACCAGCTCAAGGGAAGAAGACTCTTGCAGGTGAAGATCTTCTCAAGTCGTTGGAGAAAAGTGGTGAGGATCTGCAGCAAGGCTTCACCGGTGGTTCAGTCGTTGCAGATATCTTCAGCTTCTCTCCTCTTCGTTTCTTAGTTCCAGTGGCGACGTCTTGCTCCTCCAGTCCACAGGTCCCTGCTTTTATGCAGAAAATCCCCCATTCATACAGCCTAGCTGTCACTCACACAGTGGAAGTTGCCCACATAGGTTCCAGGGTGCCTACTCCCACGCAATGGGTCTACCCCAGACTCAGTGGTGCCGCGAGGAAGGCTTCTTGGCAGAAGCCTGCCAAAAGGGTGAACAAAGGATCCCCGATCTGGGTTAGGATTTCAGGGAAAGACACGAGAAAGAAATATTAAATTTCTGGCAAAAAACCCTACCAGATTAAAGTTAATAAAAATATAAACCGGCGGTTCGTTAGAGGCTGTCAGTAAAAGTGGTAGCCTCGACCAATGGGAAAATCCCATAGGAAAATATTTGCGGTCGAATATTTACGGTAGTAACCACTGCCACCAGCCCGAAACTTTTGAGAGAGGGATTGTACGGTACCCTCTCGAAAATGAACATAAGGGAAAAATATTAACCCTTTCCAGTACTTCCATTGTAAGATGGTTTGTACTGGTTTAGTTCAAAACTATTGACTAGCAAAGTCAATGGGGACTTTATATGCCCTGGGAGACAGTAGTCGGTCCCAGGGTATGGAGTCTATGTTTGGGGGTCACTATGACACCCCTGTGTTACTGCACTGAGGGTACTGTGTAACACACATGTATAAAGAGGGTTCCTATGAGTGTGAGAAAAACCCCATAGACATTAAACACAAAAATAGCCTAGAACACACATCAGCAATCTGTATAAGAGTGGGGAAAAAAGAGTCTCACTCTTAGCAGGAGAGAAAAACAAACCCTTCAAATCCAGCAAAGCTGCTGGGGGACTCTATAGGTAAGGGATATTAGCCATAGAATGAGAATTCTCCCTAACACTGATGGAAGTTGGTGGCCTTGAGCCAACCACGCCAGCGAAGGCAAACGCTGTTGCCCATCTGGCGGAACCTGGTGTCGGCGATGTCCGTGGCCACTGTGATGGCATGGTCCGAAGCCACCTCGCCTTCTTGTAGTATCTCAAGGGCCTCTGCCCTCTTTTCGTCTTGGAGGAAGTCCAGGAGGAAGGCGATTTTAAACCACAGCTCCCTATCATAGCGGGCCACAATAGCGAGAGCGTTGGCCGCCTTAATGGTCGTCGGCGCCGACGAGAGAACCCGTCGTCCCATGGCATCCAGCTTCTTCCCCTCGCCGTCAGGTGGGGAAGTGAAAGTCGATGCCGCTGACCCTGCAGATTTCTTCCTTGCCGCCGCGGAGACCACCGAGTCCGGGGACAGTTTAGCTCTGAGGCACATCAGTGCAGAGTCTGGAACACAGTATTTCTTCTCGTACCGGTCTCTCTTCGCCGGGGTCGAGGATGGGTTCTTCAGGAGAGACAGCCCTTCGTCCCAGATGTCGTCCAACAGCGGGACTGAGATTACGGTCTTCCTCTTGGCCTCTCGTCCCTGATAAAGGAAACCCTCCTTCTTTTCTTCGGGTTTGAGCTGGAACATCTCCGAAGCCCTGGAGATCATGGCGTGGAAGGATCCAATCTTATCAGGGGGAGAAGCCCTGGGTACCGACGACGGGGGATCTGTTCCGTCGCTGTCGTCCATACCCGTCGTCGCTGTATCCAGCTCTGTCTCGTCCCTCGACAGAGGGGATGGAGCGGAGGGGTGGTACGTGGAGGAGGATGGACTTGTCTGGGCCCCTTCAACCTTTGAGCAATAGTGAGCCACTGGAGATTTGGTAATCTCCACTGTAGATTACCTATGTTTCAAATGCACACATCACAGCTACCTGCTGTTAAGAGAAATAAACTATTTAAAAGAAACTCCTCTGCAAAGCCTTTAACTCAATGTCATAAAGTGCTACCCTGTATCCAATCTACAAGACTCCATTTCCGAAAGCCTGGCCTAGTTTGCTCTATGATGTCAACCAATAAGTGAGCAAATGACAGATTCAAAAGCTCTATTTCCCTATGTTGTAAGAGTCCCGTTATCGATGCTAGAGCATGCTAGAGAAACATTTTGACACTCATAGCTGCTTAGCTTCATCTTTTTTTTATCGTGAAATGTATTTCAAGGGGTAGAAGTCCCAACTCAGAACCAGGAAGTCCTGGCTGATAGAAAATGACAGGTTCAGTCGCAGGACTATAGCTTTTTAGAAAGTTAGGTGTCTCCTCCATGATGCCCATTTGTCTAGTGAAATATCTCTTCTCTGGAGGTGGCCCTCTTTCCATCGCCAGAACGCTCCACCACCTTGCCCTATATTGCCTGGAATCTTTTGCCCTGGGGCAGTCTCCCTTGCCCAGGTCTGCCACAACTTCAGTCTAGGGTCCACAGAGGGCCTTCTTTAGCAGTCCTGGTCCGTGCATGGCCGAGCTACATAATTGTAGCTCGGGAAAAGCCGCTACCAAGGGTCAGCCAGGATCTTTCTCCCTAGGGTGGTTACCCCTGTCTGGGACTGCCTCCACTGCAGTAAGGATTCCAATGCAGAGATATCCTTTGTAGTCCTGGTTTACATCTTTATTTACATTCTGAAACACTCAACGTTAATGCCATATGTTGTGTACGCCTTACGTCCCGCTACGCGGTGACATAGGTGCCATTAATAAAAGCCCCGCCCCCGCGATGTGAGGGCAGTTCCGGGCATGAAACCAACACCAGCATGTGCGCGTCTCTCTGCTCCAGCGCAGTGGGGCCTAGCTGCCCGGGGCCTGATCTCTCCTGCTTCCCGCCGACGCATCGGCCGGGGAGAAAAATACAACACTTGCGACAAGGTAGCTAATGCGAACGTCACACGCGACGCCCAGGGAATAAAGCCTTCAGCACGGTCATCATTTTTGGAACCACGGTGGGGGCCCATCCCCCACCGAAGAAGAAAGAAAAAAAAACACCATCTTTGGGGTCCACTTCACTACATCTTATGCAAATGCCATCTCCATGAACACCTGGATGCCCACCACAAACTCACAGCTTTCCTGAGCCCCACCATTAGGAGACACACTGGAGCCACGGCCCCACCTCTTTGAAACACGATGGGGAGACAAGCAAGGACGCACACGGCCTACCAAGGTGAGGGGGTATCTTCACATGTGCGCAGGCACAGGCACCAGATCCACTCACAACAGGCATCTCCACTCCCAGGCCCAGCACACCCTCCAGAATGGCTGGCAACTTGTCACCATCCACGCCACACGTGCGCTCGCAAGGAGGGACGGTGATGTCACTCAGCCCTTTCGACCTATACACCGACCCCTCTTCAGTTGGTCCTTGGTGGCAGCTGTGGATATAAAAATTCGAGATGGCCATTATCACTTCTCTCAAAATTAGGTCACACCTCCTACTTAAAGTCGGGGATGAGGTTCTACGCATATTCAACTCGCTGGCAATAGCAGATGGCTCTGACATCTACCAACCAACCAACGACACTGTCACAGCCCATTTTTTTTTACCCCAGTTAAATCCAGACTATGAAACATTCATCTTCTGCAGCACCATCCAATCCAAGGATGAGACACTTGACGCCTATTACATCAGACTACGAAAACTGGCATTCTCCTGCGAATTTGCCAACATTGAAAAAGAAATCCGACGCCAGATCATCAATGGGATACACTCGGAGAAGCTAAGGAGAATGGTGTTAAGTGAAAAAGGCATATCTCTAACCAGGATCTTGGAACTTGGGTGCCAAAGGGAGTTGTCACATGCCAGAGCAGCGCACAAGGGCACGACCCTGCAGAAACTCCAACCGGCACTAATGATGGCGACAGTGGCCCAAATCACAAACCGCCAATACACGAGGGACGAGACCGGCGGCAGCAACGACCCCCCCGGTGACAATCAAGAACCCCGGGACCCACCGAGAGCGGGTGGTGCGGAGGACCTCGCCATGGGAGACAAAATTGCCCGGCCCAAGTCACCACGTGTGGTGCATGTGGAAGAAAAGACCACTATGCAAAAGTATGCAGATCGTCTGCACCACCCCAATACCCCCAAACACCTCAAGACAAAATCACAGGGAAGAAGAAGAAACAAGCCAGTGCCTGCCGAGTGAAGACTGTCAACTTGTCAACTGACAAGGAAGGGGACAACGATGCACAACCTCAAAAAGAAGCAGCAAACGAGCAATGGAGGAAAGGAAAAAAGGTATACCTGGTCTCAGCACTGGACTACGGAGGCACGACGCCCACGAAAAGACTGAGAAGACGGAAATGCCTAGTGGCTATCCAAGGCCAAGAAACGCAGATGACTATAGACACTGGGGCATCCGTCAATGTCATGCCAATGACCGCATTCAAAAAAACTATGACCCACACCAATCCTATAAACGACGGATACGCTGTTGTTTGCATATGGGTGCAAAACTCCACTGCCCATAATAGGACGATTCCGGACGACCCTCAGCAGGGGTGACAAGTCACTGCAATCGAAAATATACGTCGTAAACGCAGCAATTGAGTGTTTACTGAGCAGAGACGCGGCAGAGGACCTGGGACTCATAAGCTTCATCTGTGATGTGACAGATACACAGGACATCAACAGCATTCTGGGGAAATACCCAAACCTCCTAAAGGGCATTGGATGTCTAAAAGGGAAGCCCATCAAACTTCACATTGATGAGTCCGTTCAACCGCAAGCAGTACGCCATCGATTAACTCTGTTCCACATACAAAATCAGGTCGAGAAAGAACTCCATGCACTCGAGAAAGCGGGCATCATTGAAGAGGTGACCGGACCAAAACCCTGGGTGTCACCCATGGTCGTGACCACGAAACCCAAACAACTGGGCAAGGTGAGAATATGCATTGACATGCGCCTCCCCAAAGCAGCAATAAAGCGGGAGAGACACATCACCCCGCCCTCGATGAGATTATAGCAGACCTCACAGGCTCGAAAATCTTCTCAAAAGTCGACAATGCTGGATACCACCAACTGAAACTCCACCGGGACTCCAGGTACATCACGATATTCTCCACACACATAGGGTTGCGCAGATACAAACAACTCAATTTTGGAATTTCCTCTGCGGCTGAAGTGTTTCAGCAGACCATCCAGGAGGTGATACGTGGCCTCCCGGGGGTACTCAATGTCAGTGACAACATTCTCATTCATGCAGGGGACAAGGAACAGCGCATATGATAACTCAACATGCTGCTCAGCAGGCTAGAGAGTGCAGGTTTAACAATCCACAAGGACAATTGTGAGTTCTTAAAGGAAGAGATCTCGTTCTTTGGATATACGTTCAACAGCGCAAGCATCTCTGCAGACCCTCAAAAAGTAGCGGACATCCGTGCTGCCTCACCCCCATCCACGCCGACAGAGGTAGGCAGTTTTTTAAGGATGGCAACATACTGCAGAAGATTCATCCCTAACCTGGCCACATTGTCAGAACCTCTGAGGGAACTCACCAAGGCCAGCACTAAATAGGTCTGGAGCCCCACCTGCCAGGAAATGTCCGAACAGATCAAAGCCTCACTCTCGGCAGACACCACCATGGCCTACTACGATCCCTCACTATCGACCGAACTATACGTCGATGCCAGTCCAGTGGGCCTAGGGGCAATCCTAATCCAAGTAGCTGCCACAGGAGAGTCGATGCCGATCGCATACGCCTCCCGCGCCTTGACACCGACGGAGCAATGGTACTCCCGCATAGAAAAGGAAGCAATCGCAGTACTGTGGGGCTGCCGCCATTTTCACCTGTACCTGTACGGCTGAAAGTTCAAGGCATATACGGACCACAAACCACTCCTCCCCATATTCCCAGGCTCGTCATCACACCCTCCAGCTAGAATAGGAAAGTGGCTAATGCACTTACAACGGTATGACTTTGAGTTGGCATACCAACGTGGCAGCAGGAACCCAGCAGACTTTCTGTCCAGGCACCCAAGAGCAGCCGCACCAGGGGAGATACACGTGGCTGAGGAAATGGAGGTACACATCTGCAACGTCGTTCACACGATGAAACCAAGAGCCATCGGCATCGAAGACATCGTGGAGGCCACGCAAGCCGACCCCTGATGTGATCTGGTAAAAGACACGGTCATCTCGGTTGAATGGAAATCATTCCTACGGAATATTCACAACCGCACGGCCGAAGCCAAAGAGTTCCTCGCTGGCATGTTCGCAGTAAGGCAGGACCTGTCAATCACAGAGGAAGGGCTCATACTGAGAGGGACCCGAATAGTCATCCCCGCAAGGATGCAAGACAGAGTCGTAGCGTTAGCACACGAAGGTCACCAGGGAATGGCAAGGACCAAGGCCCGGATCAGACACCATGTATGGTTCCCCTTTATCGACGAAAAAGTGGAGCAGCTCATCACAACATGCCTCCCATATCAAATCACCAGCGCCCCGCCGAATCCCAAACCGATACTGGCGGCAGAGAGAGGGTCCTCCAGATGGGACGCAATCAGTGTCGATTTCTGCAAAATACAAGAGGGCACGTACCTGTTAGTGGCAATCGATGACCACTCCAGGTACCCAGAGGTTGAAATCGTAGCCTCCACAGCAGCAGAGGCAGTCATACCAGCCATGGAAAAAATGTTCGCCACTCACAGCCTTCCACAGCGGATCCGGAGTGACAATGGACCACCGTTCCAGGGCGAGGAATTTAAGAAGTACCTAGCCGACCTTAACATTCACTACCATCACATAATGCCGAGATGGCCCAAGGCTAACAGAGACGTGGAAAGGTTAATGCGAACCCTCAGTAAAATACTGCGCCTTTCCCGTGTCAACTCAAGCCCTTGGAGGGTGGATTTATACAGGTTCCTAAGGAACTACAGAGTGACACCCCACAGCACCACGGGAATACCACCGGCAGACATAATGCATGGAACCATCATCAATTCATCCATCCCACACCACCCGAGCAGGGGTGCGGACACGTATGACAGGGCACGAACTCAACGAAGACGGACTATGGCGAACGAATGCATGAATATCAAGAGACATGGCAAGAATTCCAAACACTGAGTGGGTGATCAGGTGATAATGGTCAGAAGCCCATCTAAGTTGAAGCTGGACACCCAATACGACTCAGTTCCGTGGACCATAACACAAAGGCGAGGGACCATGATAACGGCCATGAGAGGACACAAGCAGGTGACAAGAAACACCTCATGGTTCAAGACAGTACCAAGAGAACTGTGGACGGACGGAGAGCAACAACCAATTGAACACGCAGTCCTGACGAACCAAGAGAAGCACCACTACCAGGAAGGTGAAGCAGTTTTAGACGGCGCAAGAGAAGAGTTGCCGAGCGCACCAGAGGAGGCTGATTCGAATAACGAAGGTGAGCAAACCAGTCAGAGTCCGGGGACAGCCCCAGGGTTGGACGCTATGCTCTGAGAACTGCTCCCAGGCCCCCTGAAAGACTCCGCTAAAGTCATGTTTTGAAATGCACCATGTTCTTGTTAATGTTTTGTTGGAAAAAAAGAGGAATGTTGTGTACGCTTTACGTCCCGCTACGCGGTGACGTAAGGCGCCATCAATAAAAGCCCCGCCCCTGTGACGCGAGGGCAGTTCCGGGCATGAAACCAACACCAACACCAGCGTGTGCGCGTCTCTCTGCTCCAGCCGGAGCTGAGCAGCAGGGCCTAGCTGCCCGGTGCCTGATCTCTCCTGCTTCCCGCCGACGCATCGGCCAGGGAGCAGAATACAACAGCAAATGTAGCTCCTGGTAACTTTTGGTTTTAAACTAACCAGGCTCTTCTAGGGTAGAAGCAGGATCTAAATAGTTACCAGAAATGTTGAATATTGCACCTATAGGCATCTTGGCACTCTCAACCTATACTATGCTCATTTCCTGCCTCCTTGATCTCCAATTGCAAATTCCCACCAGACACCATGGTTCTCTATTTATGTCAAGATAGGTCCCCATCCAGGTGCTCTTTCCATCCATTGCTAACTCCATTGAACAGTCCTTTCAAGACTTCAACCTGGCACTTGCTATCGCTTTCGAGCAAAACTATACTGCTCGGTCATGTACTCCCTTTTGTCCTCGTGCTCAACCCTGGGACCTGAGAATGAAAACGTTCCTACGCTTTGCTGCTGGCAGAAAATGTTTCCTTTCTCTCCTTTCTACCTACAAGGAATCCAACCACAATCTCTCTTCTGTCCTTGACCCTGCCAAGTCCTCCTCCTGCACCAACCTCATCTCTTCAATTTACTCTCACCCGTGCAAGATATCCAGCACGCACCAGCCCATGCCTCCCCCCACGACCACTCTCCATTCCTTCCACTCTCACAGCCACTGATGTCCTGACTGCCCTCCTCTCCCTCCCTAGCCGCCTTTTCAATCCACCAACTCTGCCCTCCTTGTCTCCATTCTCTCAAATTGTTCCCCCACCAGTCCGGATGGACTGACATACATTCTCCAGCTTGCTAACCCCTATTAAATTCCTGCAGAGCCGTCACACTGCTTACCTATCTCTTCCTAATACCCGCTTGTCATCTGCGATCTACCAAGCATTGCATATGTTTCTCCTTTCATGTACTTTACTTCTTGGCCTTGTGTCATTTATTGACGCAATATAAAAGCTGCTAAATAAAATAAGGTGGCAACCATCAAGCCCCTCAGCAACAGCTAGTGGGTGATCAAGGGGGCCAGAGACCTTGCAAGCTAGCAGATGTTGGACCCAGTAGTAGTATAGGTAGGGTCCCCTGGTAACTCCCAGTTCTAATGTATTCCTCCCCACAGATTCAATGATATCTATCTCCCAGCACAGCTGCTCTTCTGAACCTAGTCCTGCCACCAGGAGGTGCAGCACGGCTCTGCCTGAAGATTTCAGGCAGGTATATATTGATGCCTCTTTACCATGCACTCTGCTTGCTTCAGAAACGCTGCTTCGAACAAGCTTACAGATTTGTGCCATGCTCAGAGGATTTGTCTATAATGTTTGGGGAAGGAGCATGAATTGTAGGATGCACCCTAAAACGCTTCGAGAGCAGGCTGCAAAAGTATTTACCTTTTTCCACAAGGACAAACATTCTAGGCGGGGTCTTTCGAAGGTAACCTGGTGCAGAGCGTAGTATCAAAGGACGCCCCCCTGGCCCGTAAGGACAAAAAGAGGAACAGGCATTCAAGAAGTCTTGTTCACCTGGCGGTTCATACAGGCATAATTTGTCTTCCTTCTTGAATCAAAGAGTAGAAGTCACTGATCCAGGGATTGCTCAGAGAAGAAGGTGCCACAGGTACCAATCTCAACCCAATGCTCCACACCAGAGAAATGGGAGGCCTTTTGGCTTAAGATGCTAGACATCTTTGCCATGGTGGCCATAACTACGGGCTCAGTTCTAGTGGCGCCATCGCAGTCCATCATGCTCTGATGAGCCAGCAGAGACCCTACTAAGGTCCACAACTGTATGCTTGTGGGCCCGGCCATGTTCCCTACAGGGAAAGATCTGTCATTACACCACGCTGCTCAGTCTTCCTTCCACTGTCAGCTCCATCCTCCACGTTGCCACCGGCGTTGGGGATCCTTGAGCATATGACCTGCTCCCTAGGGATGCATTCATGTAAAATATGACCGATTGCAATGTGCTAAATGGCTTCTCAGGGAACGTTGCAAGTATTGTGACCGATATTATGGAGTGCGAGGTACAGCTTGATCCGAAAATGTGGCTTCTCGGCCGGATCGGACGTGACATGGAAACAGAGTCCAGATTCCTGAATATGTTCTCCATCATAGCCAGGCAGTGTCTTGCAGTGCACTCGGGTAGTAACCAGCCCCCAAGAACAAAAATGTGGCTCAAAGATTTGATATATGCCCAGGGCCAAAAGGGCAGATACTCTGTGATGCTCCCACTGGCCAATAGAACCAAGGACATATGGGTGCCACTGAGAAGATATCTGGGAATACAGACAGCAGCAGAGACACAAATGAACAAAGATTAGGGGAAGACAAAATATCTACAACTAATTGGTTACCTACATTTTAAGTATGAGATATAATATATGCAAACAGAGATTATTTTGTTTACCGTTTCAAATTAACTTGAACTACTATTGTTGTTGTTTCAATTATTATATGCAATGTGTAAAAATAAACAGTACACATTGCACGTGCTGGGAGAGGTGCAATCACCCACGACTGGCATTGTTGTTTGCTGTATTCTCCCTGCCAGAGAATGCTGTTGTTATTACTTCTCAAATAAAAGATTCAAGACCTTAAATAAAAAAGAATTCTTTGAGGAGGAGGGTGATCCACCCCCTTTGTCGGTAAACTTTTGTGGCCCAGAGAGGTCAGGGACTTCCCTCTGGAGTTCTATGGGGAGCATGGAGATCTGATGGTCCTTGCAACTGATCTACAGAAGGCAAGAGGGTTAGACATGAATCTACAGGTGGATCTCCAGAGCTGGACGTGCTTCTTTTCAATGCCTGATGGTTGCGGTGGTAGAGACCTTGGGGTTATCTGCCCATTCCACACACAAAGTACAATTTGATTTGCTGGACATTCTTGAAGGGCCACAAAGGGAGACCCTGCTGCCATGTAACCAACCAATCGAGGCCAGTGTCCTGGTATGGAGGACGAAGCGTCACACCATCCGATACAAGTTGTTCACCAGGGATATCGCCTCCCCATTGTTCAACACCAATCCCCCCCTCCACCCACTACTTGCCTCTGGACCCTCTCCTGTTGGAGGAGGTTTGTCAGCTTCTGTGAAAGGGTGCTATGGAACTGGTGCTCTGCTCTGAATGAGGCAAAGACTGGTACTCAATCTCCTTTCTGGTACCAACAGACAGGGGGTGCATCCTATTCTGGATTTGAGGCTCTTGAATCTGTACCTGTGGAAGGTTATGTGCAGGATGGTTAAACTGGCCCAAATCCTACAAGCCCTCAACCTGCAGGACTGGCTGATGTTGGATCCCCAGGATGCCTATTTCCATGTGTCAATCCACCTGAAACCCAGGAAACACCTGAGATTCACAGTGGGCAATTGCCACTGCTACTTCAAAGTTCTGCCGTTCAGTCTGTTAACGCTGATAACCCCTGGGGGCAAGGGGAACAGGATTCATGTTGTAATGATGCCATAAAGTCAGGAGACGACAGTGAACATCTATGGGGGTAATGGTTGATATAGGAGGAGTAAGGGGATATATTTGAATACCTGAAGTGTTATTAGTTACATATAATGCCTGCATGTTTATTATTTTTTTTAAAATCCTGCCGGACATTTGATAGGGAAATGACCACTTATTGGCTTTAGGAAATGCTTGCCCCAATGGCTCCTTAAGACAGACATGCGCTGTAGGACTGCTGAGGCAGCGCTTTCAAGAGCTCTCAGGTCACTGGGTGAAGCCCATGTTTGTTTCCATCTTGTATTCTGTCGGGTGAGACCGACTCAAGCAATGGGATCTTATTCTTGGCAGGAAGTGCGTCAGGTGGCAGTGGCCCCACAACCCTGACCTGAGGAGGGCGACACCGGATATCGTCAGATGGGAGCGACTGACCTGGAAGCAAACGATCACGTGATGATGGGAGACAGGATGGAAACAGAAGACAGACTATGGGACTGCACAAGAAGGGTCATTGTTATGCTTTGGGAGCAGGAGAGATCAAACTGATGTGATTTGTATTATGAGGTGACTATGTGGAGACATAAGGGGAAGGTGAATTGGAGGTGGGTAGGTTGCAGTTTTGTGGCAGGCTAATAGGGTGATGTTTGTTTATGTGGTTTGCAAACCAGTAATAAAGGATGTATTGTTTTGTCCATTTCTGAATTGACTTCTGTGTCCTCTTTCTTTTGATTCTATTTTCATAAGCCTTTCTACGGCACCCAGGGTCTTCACCAAGCTGCTGGCAGTGGAGCAGCTTGCCTCAGCAGAGAAGGTGTTCATGTTTTTCCCCTACCTGGATGACTGGCTCGTCGGAGCTTGCTCTCCCAGAGCAGGCATCAGTACCTCTGTTCCGTATGTGGAGCCTCTTACATAGCTTGGGCTTCTCCTTGAAATTCAAGAAGTCTCAGGTTTCGCCATCCCAGCCCTACTGATTTATTTGTGTGGCCCTGGACACTGGCCTGGGCATCACCTTTCTGCACAAGGACAGAGTGGCAAATGTAAGGTACCAAATCTTGGGAATGCAGTGCCCAGTCAGCCGTATATGCTGAGGTACAGTTTCCCGACAAGTCTCTTCTGCCTATACTAATAAATACAACTAACAAACTGGGTTATGGATTGAAAGAGTAACACGCGTTACAGTTCTTGTGAAACTGGAACACACCAATCAAAAAACGATGACTGGGTTTTTCAGTGTCAGTGCTATGCAATGAAAGCATACATGGCAACATATTGGGCTGGAATGGATTGTATGTTGGTTTGCAGGTAATACTAATTTATGAAATTGGGTTTACAGCCTAAGGAGTGTGTAAAAATGGGAAATGACTTAGAAAGCTTGTATGAATGCTCTTGTGATAAGCAGGGCTGGCATGCCTTGTCAGGGCAGCCAACACATTTCCATCGGACTCAAGTACTTTGTGCTTTGTCCTGGTGCTGAAACTGCTGGAAAATCTAAAGCCACAACTAAAGAAAAGGGGTGGGGGTGTAATACCGCTAGATCTACCCCCAGACTCTTATGACATGTGACGCTCAAAGGTGAACCTAGCTTCCAATGCCCTGATGGTGGCTGTTGTATTTTGAGGCTAGATATCAGTATTTGGGCATTTGAGGTCCTGCAGAGGCTGCATATGGCAGATGAAGGTAGACCCTGGGCATGCAAGTGCCATATCTGACTATAGGATGGCTGTACCTTGGCATACAGAATGCACGTGGCTTTTGATAGCATATGAAGCTGCATTTTGCTTATAATGGCAGTGGCTGGGTAGTCAAAGTTCTAATTGGCATACCATGGGGATCCCTCGTAATAGAAAGCCTGCCCCTAAGTAAATGATGTACTTACTATTTCAGAGTGAAGCAGCAAATCTGACAATGTATACAATGGCAGACAAGAGCAAGTACTAGACAGATCTGAATGATAGTGTACATTAAGAATCCATGACTGATATATGGGATGGGTGAATGGGAGCATTTCCTTAGCATCCTGATTTATTTTGGACCAAATCAAATATCTGCATTTATTGACTGCCCCAACCTGCTTTTTTGGGACCAAATTAGTGCTTTTAGTGAATAAACATGGCAGACATGTATGTGCTGAGAATCAATGTATTTATAGAACATGCTGAACTGCTTAACTTATTGTTTTAATGCTTTATTTATAATTTTCAAATATACTACAGGGCGAAACAAAGAAAGGAAAGAAGTACAATGCAGTTCTATCCAAATCAGAATAAGGCATACTATCAGATGCTGCGAGAACAACAGCAAATCAGTAATACAATAGGAAAAAAGACTGGAAAAATTCAGCAAATACGTTCTACTACAATAGAGGCCTCGAACAATGCAATCCGTACGAGGAAGAAAACAGACAGACAAAACCCCCAGAAACCCCCCCCAGTAAAAACAATGATCACAACTCTCATCTGTACAATTACTCAGCACTTGCTCCTCAGTCGTCAGAGCACCCTCGATATCCTTGGACGCTTTTCTACAACTATTAGTCATGCTCCATTGTCGTACCTCATTTTGGGGTCTTCTCCAGGTCACTGTCGAGGCAAGGCCCAGCCAGTGCTGTGCAGACATGCTTGTATTTATTATTTACACTATAATGTTGCTTACCGCTTGCCGGATGCTGCCCTCCCCCCCCATACCGGCCTGCACCGCACTGGTCTGAGACCACATGTTTGCCTCACCTGCACTGTATGCAGTGTCAGTATACATACACTCATCGCTCTGTGGTGATGAAGTCCAGGTATGGACCCAGCAGGGGGCTAAGTGGAGCAAGTGGGTAATGGGGATAATAAGCCACTTGAACTTTCATAAGCTAGTGCACTATTTTGGATGTGCTAAGGGAATGGAAGGGAAGATAGCAACATGCTTCTTCTCACAGCAACAGCATTAATACTGCATATACCATAGGGACCCCTGGGAGCTCTGGGAGGCAAACACACAACACAAAGGAAAGGAAACTGCAACGGAGCATGGACAGGAGTGTGCACTGGCACGCAGGTCCATGGGGGAAAGAGGCCCACTAACAAGGCCATACAGTACTGTCTCGGGTCACTGTCACCAGGTAAGAAGCACGATGTAAGTGAATGGCCTGTACTTATTTTCGGGGTGTTGAGCTGTGGGGTCAGGTCTTTGTAGCATTTACACATTAGCCTGCAGTGCAGGTCTAAGTAATTTCTCATTTCTGCATTCATGCAATACAGAATATTCTTTGTAGTCGACACGATTTCCAAACAGTCATCTCCCTATTATGGCTTTTTAATTCCCACAAGGCGCAGGTGGCGTGGCGGTGGTGGTGCTCTGACCTCACACTACACTTATTGTTCCTAAATCTGAATTCGAACTCTGCAGAGCCTAAACAAGCCCCACGCCAGTACCCGGTCCAACCGCTCCCTGCGACGCACACCTCCCCCCAGCCACAGCCACCACAGTACCGTAGTTGGGTTCAACTGCTTCAAATGAATCCACAGACGTGTGAGCACATCCCTTTGCTCCGGGTACAGCCTGAGGCAACTTGCATTTCACACCCACTTTTGTGGTCCTCACGAATGCTCTCATTATCGGGAAGACCACACTGCACAATGCT
Organism: Ambystoma mexicanum; assembly: GCF_040938575.1. Lineage (NCBI taxonomy): Eukaryota > Metazoa > Chordata > Amphibia > Caudata > Ambystomatidae > Ambystoma > Ambystoma mexicanum. Next base: position 1,381,676,151 of record NC_090929.1, on the reverse strand, counting down.
CCCAATTATGAGCTTCAACATAAACAAATAGCTTAATTTTCCAAACAATGGAGACCTTCCTTCCCAGAATAGTGCTCCAGTGTATGTGCTCCTGGTATGTCAGCACAAACCAGTTTGCCTGCGGCGACCTACAAAGAGTTCCACAAGCGGGTAAAAATCGGTAAATATTGAATCCCTCTGAGCTGGGGGCTTTTTTCTGAAGTCGCGTAGGTTTGCGATGCACTCGTGAGCATGTTGCGCAACACAGGGGTCTTGGGTGTTCATTTATCATTTATGTTCTGTAATGGGGCTATGCGAAACGTGAACAGTGCATGCACAACATCAGGGACGTATGTATTTTGCTCATCGTTTAAAAGTGCACATTGCATGCACAGAACAGCCCAATTTAGCACTTGTGTGCTGTTGGGTCACCTGCATGCAATTTGAAACCTTCACGAGGCATGGGACGAAGCCTGTCTTTTCCTGTTATCATGAAATAAAATGAGGGTTCGACCCTCAGGTTTTTCAATTCATGATGAAACATTAAGAGACCAGGATTCCCAAATCAGTGTGCAACACACTACACGTGTTTAGAAATTCTATAAATATGACATCGCACATTCCCCCTAATAAATCCTCCCTATGCTGGCCTGCAATGCACCTGGGAGAGGGGGGGCCATTTGACTTACCTTCAGTACGATAGCTGAGGTTTTAGGAGGTCGAGGAGTCTCACTCTGCCTCCCTCGATATTAACACACGGTGTCAGTCAGTCACTCTCAGAAGGAGCATGCCTCGCTGCCTGGCTTCTCCTTCGTTCTGGAAGCTGATGCTGGGCAGCAGTGCACTGCGCAGGGGCATGTGCAGTTCCCCGGCCTGAGCACGTTCCAAATGCACAGGCGCGGGGCACGCATGAGCAAGCAGCAGAAGTTCTTGTTTTAGCCTGCTGCTGCAGACAGTCTGAAGTTAACTTGTACTTTTGCACGCATGACCAGGGATGTCATTTCACCAAAATGCCAGGGGTAGCGGAAGTGACATCACACAACCCTTGACCTGTGATGACATCACAGGAGGTTATGTCATTTGACCCCACCGCGAAGTGATATCGCGTGAAGCGATAGAACTCAATCTTTCACCACCTTAACAAAACAGGAAGTGGCATCACATAGCATTGTTCCTAAGTACACTATGAAAAATATGTTTACGATCTCACTAGAATGTGATGTACATTTCATACAAGAATGGATCGCCATATGTATCATTAGGATCAGTGTGTATAGACCCATATTACCAAATTACTGTGAATACAAGCAGACGTCCATGGCCAAATGATTATGAAGTGTTATTATAGAGCACTTACGCATAAGCGCTTTATATAGAAAGAATATACACCCAATATCACCCGACCTGTGTTGGTACTCATTTATCGACCTCAGAAGGATGAAAGGCTGAGTTGAGGTGTTTAAGAACGGACTAAATCAGTGACTCACCCCTTGAAGTGTGCCTGAAATGAACCTTTAATGAGTCTAGCAATTATTGTATAGAATTCCAGAAAGACACATTATTTGGTTTTCCTATTCTTTCTTATTTAGGGTCAGTGCTGAAAGTGTTAAGACTTGTGGCACCCCTGTTCCTTGTTTTCTTCTTTTTTTAGAGGCCTGAACAAGAAAGCCAGCCACTCCAGAAGTAAAGAGCCACATGGTTCTGGCCACAGCCCAGGAGCTTGCATTACAAAAAAAGAAAAAGACACTTTTTTTTCTCCATTTCTTTTAGGGGTAGTAAGAGAGACCACAGGGGTAGCAAGGGAGACCTCAGAGGTCGCAGCTACGACCTCTGGCGACCCCTAAATGAAGTCCCTGCGCATGACATCTGCAGCCTGCATTGCAGGCTACAGACGTATTTTACATGCTGAAGTGACACAAATTCTGGGGGGGATAAATGACATTATATCCCCCACTTAAAATTGTGGGGGGGATTTGTCCCCCCCCCCCCATGTGCTATGCCCATGGGTGTCACGCCAGGGTCTTGCTTTGCTAGACAGGTACATTTCTGCATTGTAATGCCGTGCTAGGCTGGGTGGTAATGGGTGGGCAGAAACCATAACATGGGAAGTTAGGTTCTTATCCCAGCCTGACCAGGGAGTTTGAGATGACTTTTTATAATCTCGCTTTACAACCCTTTCCGCAAACCAAAATATTTTTTATCTCTGTTGGATGGTAAATGAGACTTAATGAGGGTCAACGCTTTTGAACCACAGTCCTGAGGCGAAATCTGCAGAGAGAAATATGTCGTGAATCAGTCATGTTCCCTGATGCATGCCTAACAAATCACAAATATAAACATGCTTTTGTAAATGGTCTATCCCATGCCTACATACACAAGGCACTACCATAATCTTACTACCTGGCAATAAGGTGGCAACTGCTGGAAAATGTGATTACATGGGTATATGAAAGCAGTACCTATACAGAAACTAAAACTGTTGGCTTTGACAATGCTTGCTGTGACCAGGACTTCACTGCAAGCAACAACAGATATAAATTAAGTGGCGGAAGGGACATTTGGTTGGGACATTTGTTTATGCACTGTTATGCCATTGCTCATGCATTGATGTCAAAAATATATCACGCCATGTTTTTCCTTACTGCGCCTTGTTATGCCTTGATAAACTATTTTACAGTATGTAATGCTCTCTCAAGTGACTATGCCATGTATTCTGGGCCAGATTCGGTCATTAATTGCCACAGACTGCTTTATGACAACCCTCTGACACTCCAAACCGCATCACAACTCAGACGTACATAGAAGCACAATACAATGCTTTCAGGAACTAGCAGCTGGCATAGCCAATCACACACTGTAAAGCAAGCGAGTGTCCGTTGCTGCCTTTGCTGCCTCCTTTATTCCTCCCTCAACTCCTGCTATTGACTCTCACTCTGACTCAGTCCTTGCTAGCCTTCACCTCTCCATTTCCAACACCCTTGACATCCTTGCCCCTGTCATGAGGATCAGCATGAAGCCTGCCTCCAAGTGTAACAGTTGGTATGATTCTGACCTATCCTCGCTGAAAAGCAAGTGTGGAGTTGCAGAACAGAAATGACTTCCCGCACGTCCTCTTGCAAAGTGGCCTGTCACCTGCTCTAAAGGCACTATTAACTCTCCATCTGGACCAAGAAGCAGGCTCATAATCGAGCATGCATCTCTGGGGTCACCAACAACACGGCTGAACTTAAAAAAATCTGTAAGGAACTTGCCAATCCTGCTGCAGTCTCAACTTCTCCACTTCCTTCACAGGCCCTCTGCATGGCTTTGACCTCCCTCTTCACAACCAAACTCAGGACATCCTGCCCTCACTCTCCTCTACTTCCCTCCCTCCTACACCTGCACTTAGGCCTCCCTTAGCCCCCCTCGCACTTCCTTCTTTCCTACTCTCCTCCTTCTCACCCATAGCACCGGCCAAGGTCACCAAGACTGTTTACTCTATGAAAGTCTCATCTAAACAGTTGTCTCCCTTCTCCTCTAGAACTATCAAGGACAATATTGATGCCCTTGCCCCCTCTTTGGCTGACTTCTCCAATCACTCTTTTGCCACTTGCTCATTCCCTTAACCCCTCAAGCACTCCCTTGTGCCCCGCCTCCAAAGAAAGCGGTCTGCCAAGCCTTCCTGCCTGGCTAACTACAGCCCTATCTCCACTACTCCCTTGTTGGGCAAACCTTTGGAGAAGTTGGCCAGCTCCCAAAACATCCATCACACTGAATCTGTTGGCTGTCTCCACAACCACCAGTCTGGCTTCAGAGCAGCCAGAGGCACAGAAACTACTCTCCTGAACAGCGTGACGACCTGCTCTCTAACCTTGACTCCAACTCACATTCTGCTCTCATCCTCCTTGATCTGTCTTTTGCCTTCGACAAAGTCAAACGTCCCTCGCAGGTTCAAATGGGCCCTTTTATCTCCTCTCCCTCACTTGCTCTACCTGTGGAATCCCTCAGGGCTATATCCTCTCTCTGTGGCTTTTTAACATTTACCTTGCCCCTCTTGCCCACCTGATCTCCACCTTCTCTCCTCACTTCCAGTGTTATATGGATGACACGCAGCTGTCCTTTAAGCTTCCCTCCTCTCTCACTCCCAAATGTCAGACTGCTATTCAGGCATGGTGTGCTGCTAAGGATCTCTGTATTAACGCCAGCAAGGCCGAGATCCCTCTGATTGTAACTCTCCCTCCTCGTTCCCCCTTACTCTCTGGCTGCTCTCCTTGGGCCCCCTCCCCTCACCCTCTTGCGGGGCAAAAAACCTTGGTGTCATCTACAACTTCTCTCTCTCCTTCTCACCTCATATCGCTGACCTTGCCAAGAAGGCTCACTTTCAGCATCATCTCCTCAGAGGCATTCTCCCCTTCCTCACATTCCCCCAGAAACTCAATGTCTCCAGAGCTATGGTTCTCTCCAGGCTGGTCTACTGCAACAGCCTCTTCCTCAATCTACCTCTTTCCTCCCTACACCCTGTTCAGCTAATTCAGAATAGGACTGCAAGACATTTCCTTGAGAGCGATTGGTCTGAAGCCCAGGGACCGCATCTCTCCAGCCCTAAAATCTCTCTACTGGTGTCGTGTGGCTGCAAGAATCAAATTCAAGACCCTCTACATCATCCACAAGGATTTCTGGGGCCTGGATCTTTCAGTGTCCATCTCTGCCAGTCAGAGCGGGGTTACATTTGTCACAGTTACTATTTTATGAATGTTCTGCTGTTGTGTGCAAGAAGTATGACCTTCTCTTGCTGGCTAGAGTTTCTGTGAATCTTTGCCATTTTCCTAATTCCACACCCCCAATCCCCTCGATTCCCAATTGCTTCAGGGTCGCTGAGGTCAAATTCTGCTCTTTGGGTAAGAGTCAGTAGAATGTGGAGGATTAGTTGTGGCGTCGAAAACCTAGATCTTGGACGGGACATGCTTGCCATTACACTGCCACTATTCACTATTGGACAAGTTGACAGTTGGAATGTCAGTTTGTTATGGTATATACACTATTACAAAATATAGAAAATATTGGTCCCATAATTGAAGTAGCTCATTACGCTCTCAATGCTATTCTTTACTTATGTTTGAGCAGCAAGAGACCGCGGGTGGGATGAGATCGCCGCAATTAGTATGGCTCTAGGTCCTCTTTGCATGGAAGAAAGTGCAAAGAATGTCACGGCACACCACCAATGATGTTAAGATCTGTTGTGGGCCCACAGTATCCGCAATGGCCAGATAACCTAACAGCCAATTGTATGGCATATAGGCCACCTTGGCTGACAAAAATGTATTTGTTTTCTGAACACTATCTTCTTGAATGGAATCTACACCTATTGTTTTTATTTAAGAGTTCACTGGACTAAAAACTATTTCGAATACTTAAGCAAATGTGTTGTATTTTAATAATTTTTTTCGGCCATGGTTTGCACTGGGAGATTTCACAGAAATTAAGTCATACTTTTCAGACTTTCACAATTGCGGGCCCAGCAATGTGAAAGGAGAACGCATTTAACCCTTTGAATATATAGTCACCAATGGCCGTGGGCAAGAACATTTTGCCAGTGAACAGTGGGACTTGGTGGGCACACAGATTGGCCCCTCAGAACCATGAATTTGGTACATGTACAACACATGGGCAGTGAAAGATTCAAGAGATGAACTGTGCATTGCCCTGCCTTCTGTTGCAACACATGTTTAGGTTTATTTGTTTATATTGCGCCGTAGCCTGCAGGGTGCACATGGTTACAGAATGGTTGTTGTATTACTAAACTCTGCAAACGCTAAAAATGATGTCTCAAAAGAATTGAGAACATGGAGGTGAATAATGCCCCATTTTATTTTTCTGTACAAGTGATTTCGGATTCATCCGCACAACCTAAACAGCACTATGTTGAAGTAAAAGTCTCTCTCGACTACTTCTATCACAGCTCAACTATCGCTCTACTGCTATCTGCTCTACTGCTATCTGCTCTACTGCTATCCACTCTACTACTATCAGCTCTACTACTATCTGCTGTACTGCTATCGCTCTACTACTATCAGCTCTACTGCTATCCAATCTACTACTATCAGCTCTACTACTATCATCTCTATTATTATCAGCTCTACTGCTATCCGCTCTACTACTATCAGCTCTACTACTCTCCACTCTACTGCTATCCCGAACTCTCTCAGTGCTTTGGTGGTAAGGGGCATCGCAGGATTCACCAGACGTGACGAGCCATTCGGGTTTGGCTGACATCACTAGACTTAATGTGGACACAGTGGTGGATGCCCGGTAGTACGTCCAGGGGTGTTTCTAGGTCTGGAAAAGATCTGGGGCTACGCTAATGTCGGGACTGTCGGGACGTGGGGCTAGCTAGCCTTTTGGTTGTAGCCCCTGAGCTTCTGTCCAGTGCTGCAAACAAAAGACCAGGGGGTATAGCCCCCTCAGCTCCCACCAGCAACACCAACGCCTCTGAGTAGCACAAGGTGATCAAGTGACAGGAGAGATATGAAGGCAGAGCACTGAACGCAGAAGTTGAACCAATGGGAGAACAAACGTGGAGGCCAGACAAGTAATTTAAGAACATGACAATTTCTTAAAACCGATGAAAATAGCAGAAACGATGAAAAAGGATTCACAGAACATGAAAGTTAAATAATAACCAATGTTTGGCCTCGGTTTCACAGTTGCCCTCATACATGTTATAAACGTTGCACACCCTTCAATTTTGACTTGAAAGTCATGGTACTTCTTTTATGCAATACCTGGGTTTTTTAACAGAACTTCGGTGAAGGGCACGCAGATCCAGTGGCTAAAGGCAGGCCTGGGAAGACGTTTGCAAAGTCTGATGGTAAGGCATGATTAAAGCGAGCTCAATGAGTTCCCATGAGCAGGAGTTTTGGGCAGGGGAGGTGGGAATGGGTGGCAATGACCATAGGGGTTAGCAAGGCCATGGGCAGTCAGTCAATGGATGGGCTCATAACCAAACAACACCTATAGACTGTGTGTCCCTCCTCCCATGCCATTCCTCCCTATCTGCAAGCGACACCTAATAGCCTAAACTAAAAATATAAACATGTTCACATAGATCAACAGAGCAAGCGGAATTAAAGGGCAATCGTGCTTCAGCGGAAGCGTGCCACTAGAACCCAAGGTTAGTATTTAAGGCCGGTGGAAGGCAGCAAGGTTTAAGAACATCGCAGGGAATGCCATCGTCGCATGGGATGCAGGGAATTCTCGCAGGAATGGCCGGGATGAACAAAAAGTGAAAATGTAGAACAGCACGACACAAAGCCCTTAGATAGACCTAAGCGCATCAGAAGTCATGGCTAGCCAACAATCATTGTCTGCAATAGGTTGAGGGAATAACCAGACCAGACGGGACACTGTGCTCTTAGCTGCAATCAAATGTTCGGTTTCTGTGTGAAATGTTCTGCTGTTCATTGCATAATGAATAATTTAACAATTGCAATAACAAAATAAAAGTACAAAACGAAGCATTTAATAAAAACAGATGAAAGAGTTTAATTGCCAATGGTGTGTTTTCAACAACAAATCAAATTGAGTGCCTTGCAACGGAGATTACAATATCATAACTATCCAAATAAAAAACTCAGCAAAAATTGCATCGTCTAATTCAATATGCATTTATCAATAAAAAAATTAACACTTTATGCTATGCTTACATTTCAGGGCCAGCATCCTAGGGGACCCAGTTTCGTGTTACACACGTCCACTGCAACGTTCAGAAGTCCTTGCCTCAGTCGAAGAACCCAGTCACTCTACAGTGCGTTGGGCCCCATATACCAACAGTGCCATTGGCTGAGCTTAGTATTCAAGAATACAAGCACTGTGTTTGTACTGTGGGCATAGGCACGGCGTGCTCAGGTGCAGCCTCAGGAATCAGAGTGTTCACTGAGGGGGGAAATAAAGTGTCCTTAGGCTGTCCACACACACACACACACATGGGCATTACATACAGAACTCTTCTACTGCAGGTGTACCTATCCAATCAAATCCTGCGGGATCCAGCATTTACCTTCTGCAATAAGTCTGTACAGCTTGAAGTCCAGAGGCTACCTTATAGCACAGCTTCAACCAATCATATTCTAACCTGTCTTTGCTAATTCGGATGTAAAGTGCATCCTGGAGGCTTATATGAAACTATACATTACATTTTATATAAATTCAATACAATTTTTTTAAAAAAACATTTTTCTGATTATGCTAGCTGGGATAATAGCGTGCCTCTTATCCCTTCTTTTGTCATTAAGCAAGAATCACACACATACGTGGCACCTGTCTGATTCAATATGTGCTTCCTAGATTTGATCCTCGGTCTGTGGTCGGTTTTTGTGAGGATGACATGGACCCCACACTAGGGGCGTTGCTAGGGGGGGGGCTAAGGGGGCTATAGCCCCTGATCTTTTAATTGTAGCCCCGGATAGAATCTCAGGAGCTACAGCAAAAGACTAGCTAGCCCCCAGTCCCAACAGTTCCGACATCAGCTTAGCCCCGGGTCTTTTCCAGACCTAGCAACTCCTCTGCCCTACACAGAGCCGTGATGTGGTGTGAGCTAGTGATTTCCACAGAAGCGAAGTAAGATGTGAATGCGCGTCATAGATGGCCAGATGTTAGAACTCCCCAATGGCGACACCAGCCTACATTACACGTGTGTGGAGGTGTGAAGCAGAAGAGGCGGTGAAGGAAGCATGACGCCTCGGTCTTTCGGGACATGGGTGCAGCATGGTGGGTGACAGGCGCTTGGCCAGAGCTGCCGTTTGGGAGTCTCAGTTTATGAAAAGCTGCAGAGGTTCAAGGCACAGAATGGAAACATCCCCAGTCCCCTCATCTCATCTTCAGCATGGAGCTGTGCACATTACAGACGTCCAGCCACTGCTCCGATATCTTTCTCCTCGGAAACAGACCGTTGTAGGGGAGTTTTGGATTCTGCAGCCTGTCCTTCTCATTGGCCACTTTCCAATACTCCTCCCCTTTGAATAGGAAAATGGCGCTGTGGGTGTAGGAATAGTAGGACGCGTCAATATTGCCCATGGGGTGGTTGCTTCGTGAGATTGCTGGAAAAACATCAGTAATCCTCCTGGGATACATTTTGGCCAATCTGTTCCGATTGACGTCAAAAGCAAACACCTACAAGAAGAAATTGGGAAAAAGTTATTCTTATGTTTGTTTACATGCATTGGCTAGTTCCGCTTGTGTATGTATTGTCTAGTGCATCTCACATTTGGATAGTCTGATAGTTAGCATCATAGTCTAATAGCTCTACCTGTATAGCATGTATTCACATATGACTCTACCTCTAACTATTTACCACAAAATAAATCGTGCAGAGTATTACAGGGGTCTGCTATCCAACTGTCAGTACACATGGGGAATGCATGGGTTTCCTGCGAGGCTGGGTTTGGGCAGCTAAGCGCATTGACAGTGTTTCCCCCACTGTAAAACATATGACCCACAGGTTTGGATAATGTATTAAACAGCGTCGACTGGTCCGAGCAATCTTTTGTTTGGGGTGGATTCTGCTTTTCAGGTTGTTCATGCTATTGCCACGAAAGGAATGAGTGGCTTCAACAATGTTACATACCAAGCTCCGGTCTGCAGGTAGTTTATTTTAGTTTAGGACATTTGTATAGCTCGCACATTCCACCAGAATCTTAGCAAAGAACTAAGAACCACCAAGAGCTCAACCAGGATTCTTTCATGGTGACTGAATGATTGCAAGATGTGCCAAGTATCACTTTTGGAAACTTTGATGATGGCAAAGTCACAGGGTAGGTATAAGGGTGAGGCATCCATAGGGTGCCTCCTGGCACCCATGTTGATCTGATACCCTTGTTCATTTGGGCAATGCAGTAAGGACAGCCCTTTCTCCCAGTGGAAGAAGGAATTTGACAGAGATGCATTGCACTGCCTTCTGTCGCAACAAATCACCTTAACCCTTCGGGTGCGCGTGGTTACAGAATGGTTGTTATATTACTTAACTCTGCAAACACTAAAAATGATGTTCCAGCAGAATTGAGAACCTGGAGGTGAATAATGCGCCATTTTATTTTTCTGTACAAGTGATTGCGTTGATAATCATCAAGAATCGGATTCATCAGCACAACCTGAACAGCACTATGTCAAAGAAAAAAGTCTCTCTCGACTACTTCTATCACAGCTCGACTATCGCTCTACTCCTATCCGCTCTACTACATATGCTTCTAACCCTTCCATCTGCCATCTCTTTCTGCAGTCTCCTGGCTGTCACTCTGCCTGCTTCCCTCTTTCATGGAACTGCTGCCTCAGAAATCTCTGTTTCTTATAACATTGCTATTTGTAGGGACGGGATAGGGAGGTTTTGCCACAGCAGATATGGTCGAATTCGATTAAATCAAATATTATTTAATGAATTTTGCTGCAAATATATGTTGGGGTGGGTTTAGGTGAATGCATAATGTAGTGGGCTTATGGGGGGCGGGGGCTGCCCCGGGGTCTCCCCCGGCATATATTTGCAGCTGCAAGATCTACCAACAAAAAATCTTTTTGACAAAATCACACAGAACCAGAGGGACCTGAGGTCTTCTCCTCTTGCCCAAATCGTAGGCATATTCCCCTAATCCTCTACCCCAGCCTATGTAGCTATTTTTAAAGGTGAAGCGCCTGCTCTCTAAGCCATTTTTACTTCATCATCCTCTCCCTTTTATTTTATTTATTTATTTAATTATAGAGCGCCAAACCAACAGGTATCAGAGCGCACAAAGACACAAAAGGGCTCAAAAGGATAGCACTAAATGAGTAAAACCTACGAGAAACTACTTTCCTCTAAGTATCTAACAGGTCGACCTGAAATGGTGTAGCAAAGGGGAATTATTTGAATAACATTTTTTTCAAACGTTTCCGGAAGCACAAGTAGTGCTTTTCCAGGCGCTGCTCTGTAGGAGGAGTATTACAAACCTGTGCTGCATTTTGGGACATCCATGCCTCCACTTGAACTAGAGCGAAGACCTAAGAGGCACATATAAAGTTTCATTTGCTCTTTAAGATAGATTGGGGCATCCCCATTATTGCACCTGTGAACCAACGAAAGGGCTTTAATTCTTATTCTGGCAAGCACTGGTAGCCAGTGAAGTTTCTTCCTTGCACAAGAGATCTATTCCTTCTTTGAAATTTCACAGATTACTCTGACTGCCTCGTTCTAAAGAACTTGTAGCCTCCTGAGGCAATTCTTGTTGGCTCTAATTAAGAGGGCATTGTAGTAGTCAATCAGAGGCATGATGATTGCCCTAACCAGGGTCTCTCGATTCTTAGGTGACAGGAAGAGTTGAACTTGTCTTAATACCCGCAGATGATATTGTGTGCTGCCAATCACCCCATCCACCTGGGCCTCCTCGTCGCTCCCTCTTCCATCAGTAAGCCTCTGAAAGTGACCTTCACAGAATATCAAACTATTCCAAGATCAACCTTGTTGCGTTTGTTAGTCTCAAAGATATAAGCAATGTCCTCCCTCACGGATTGATTTACTGGGCCCCATAAAATAAACCATTGCCTTTCCATCTGCCCATCCCTTAACCCATCCCTGAAAGAGCTAAATGAAGGACTACTATGTCATAGGCTCACTAGACTACTGGGGTACAAATGGCTTTTGAATCAAATATTGTTTGTCTTCCAAAACACGATAATCCCCAAAAGTATGAATGTGGTTCAAAGGTGTAAGCTGTACTCTGTGGATTACCCTCCTTACAGGCATCTGGCATCCATAAAGTTTCTAAGAGAGTTTGGGAACGGCTGGGTCCCCAATTGATAAGCTACCTTGTACCTGGTCAGCTTCTAAATTCAAATCCCCTCCTACTATGATGAGGTCCTCGGCTTAAGCTGTGATACTCTCTGTTGCCCAATCCAGGAACTGTATTTACCCCTGGTTGGGTTATAACGTGCACAGAGGGTGGGTAGCATGTCCTTTTTGCACCCTTAAAACATCAGATGGCGCCTTTGTGGCATCTGTATATGGCTGGATGTTCAATCTAGAAATTGGAAAGAGGAATTCCTGCCTCTGCCTTTTTTCCGTCTCGAAGCTTAGCATGATACACCCAACCTAATGTCTCTTGATCAATCTTTCCGGGTTCCAGACTATAACGAGTTTCCTAAATGAAAAAAATATCTAGTGCACTCTTTTTGCACTCCCTTCCAGAAGTGAGCACTTTGTGTTGAGTCTAAGCCTTTACCGTTAAACATGGCAATCAACCAACCTCCAGTTCTACTTTACATAATACCCCTGGCAGAGAAATGCATTCTGACACACTAGTAATTGTGCTGACACTTTGCCATCAAATAACCCACATGAGATTAACCTCCTTAATCTCTGTCTGCAAAGAAATCTGTCCTATTCCAATATGTCCTGCTGCCTCCTCCTCCCCGCCCCATTCAATTCCCTTCCCTCTCCCTAATGGTCAGAGCCTGGGTAGTTCATCTCCACCAAATAGAGGGAGTGTAAAATTTCATTATGGCTAGGATTATAAATAAATATAGGTTCCTTTCTGTTAAGGTATCTAATTATTTGCACATGTCCTAGAAATCCAATCCTGTAAGGTTTTTAGGTTTTAGCCCATGTACCGCTCACACACATGGACCCATTGGGATCCCATCCAACTGTACATTTCTACAATTTAACGCAAACATTTGATGGGTACAACAGGTATCAAGTTGAGCCCATTGGTTCACAGAAAATGGATGTATTACAACGGTTCAAATTCTGTACTAAATCACAAGAACAGTTACTGCCTAAGGAACGAGTACTGTATTGCTCTGCATGCAAACTTATCACTTTCCTTTTACAATGTGTAAATACTGAGAACCAATTACAATGTTACTTACATAGGAATCCTTGAAGAAATAGATGTGCTGATCCCTCCGGTCATAAAAAGCAGTGTCGATGGGACTGGGGATGTTAGGAAATCCTTCCGAAATCAGCTTGGGATACCGCTTTCCTTGAATGTCTTCAGTGTACGCCTGATCATTTTCACTGTCATATCTCCAGTACTGAGTACCTAATAGAAGACAAGCAGTAGCATTTTGAAACATTCTTTTAGTGACTGGCAGCTTCCATGGGTGCTTGGCTGAAGGTGAGCGTTTCGGGTTCATACTCATTACGGTTAATAGAAGATAGACGGTCCATCAAGGTCAACATTAGAACAATGGCTAGAATCTGGTCAACTATCAAGGTGAGATTTAAGACCTCATTGGACTCTTTCCCATTCCTTTTTCAAAGAGGGAAGACCACAGGACTTACTGTACCCAAACCTCATCAAATATTTTTTTAAGTATCATAAGCCGATGTCAGGCCTTAAACAAATCACCAAACCTGAACTTTGTCAGAGGATGGAAATACTCCTGTGCTAAAGGCCTAGGAATTCAAGCAGGGTACCCCTCAAAAGTCACTGGCGTGCAATTGGATCGTTTCACCTTCTTCCATGAGTTGTGATCATTTCTACCTCCCCATACCAACGGTCAGCCTCCGACTGTCAGTCAGATGTAGACACTGCCCTGATAATCATTCTCAACGTTCTGATCAATCACCTAAGCACTGAGTACTCTCCTCTCGTTCTCTCTATCTCTGTGTGTGTGTGTGTCTCTCACACACACATACACACAAACACACACACACACACACACACACACACTGTATGGGATTTATAACATGCCACAGGAAGATCTAACAGCATCAATGTGCATGCCAAGAACATCAGTTCTTGCTCTGCTTTATAAGCAGCCGAGTAAACTGCTTCGTTTGAAAGCCTCTGCATGAATGTTGTGTTCACATTCTTTATAAGCACACTCATGTGCTTACCTTGTTTTTGGTTTGACCTGTCCGTTATTAAACTTCATCACATGAACACTGGTGTGCCAATTTTCAAAGTGTATCCACATACACTTGTACTATTGCTGTGAACTTCTCTATATTTGCTATTTTACGGAGTTAGTTTTGTATCTTCAGTATAATGTATAGATTTGCCTCATATCCACATTTAGACCTTTTATGGGTATGTTAAAAAGGATTGGCCAAAATGTGGAACCACGTCAAACTCCACTACATATGTCACAGCACTCAAAAGCTGCACCATTAATGACTACACTATGATTTCCGCCTTCAGATCAGTTGTCAATCAATGTATATATCAAGAATACTTTTTGTTGTATCTTAGAGGGTATGTTTTTGAGCTAAAGTGCATACCCATAATGCATTGCTCGTTGGCTCCGAACAGGAGGCAAACTTTCAGTGATGGCTATTTGGTTGTGCTGCAGCATGCGTGACTTATTAGCTGAAAGTGTCTATTCTACTCTCACATTTCAGATAGAAGGGTTTTCTCATTAGCTTCAACAGGTACCTTTTATGGCAATCTAGCAAATGCCTTTTCAAAATCCAATCAAATATCCACTTTTCGACTGATTTACTTAAGTTTCTCAAGCATACTCAGAAGATTCGTTTCGGACAATAGATTATTCACATTCCATGTGATTTATGCTAATGATAGTCAATTCATCAAAATGTGCAGCGATAAGGGGCTGATTACAATGCTTTTTTCAAAAGTAAGTTTAATTTAATCATTGGAAAAACAGTATCTTCTGCACGAGTACGTTACTGCAAATTCCCAGAATTGTACTTATGAGTGATGCATATAAACTATTCTGAGATTTTTGTATACGATAAGCACATTTGTAGAACATAGGCATTTGTGTAACTTAATTCAAGACTAGCAAAAGTAGTGTGATGAAGTCCCTTGTCAAACCTTGGGGACCGACAATAGGGTCATAAAAGGGCTGTGGTCCACCCCAGGCAAGTGGATGCTGGACCCGGAGGAGGAATCCCAGCGCTCCCCAGACCACCCCAACTGGGTCCGGCACCAAGGAAGAGGGCAGTCACAGGAATACTCACACCCCCACGGACACCCACAACCACCAAGGAGGAAAAGAAGGTGGGGGAGTCGGAATCCCTTAAGGATAACCCTTACCATAAGGATAACCCTTTTAGAGAGTCCTTTTAGCTCACTAGCCAAATCATCAGCATAGTTTAAAGAAACAAAGTTGTAACATTTCAAAGTCACCATCAAGCAGTGAAATAGATTTATTTCTTTGGCACCATTGCTGAGGCACACATATTTCATTATGAATCATACTTGTAAAGACTGTTGTGGGCCTCATCACGAGTTGGGCGGTATCCTGGCGGTATTCCCGCCGGGATACCTCCCGCGCTTATAGCGCTATCACCAACCAGTCCGGCGCTAGCAGCGCCGGATCACAGGTTTGGCGGAACGGTACTTCCCCATTCCCCATTGGGCGCATTCGGGAATTCCTCATTACCCATTGGACCCAATGGGGAATCTTTGGCAGGATTACCATTGGCGGTATTACCGTGCAGTAATAACACAGAATATCAGTAAATTCCAGGCAGATTTCCCCCCATCTCAGAGCTGGGGGTAAATACTGCCAAGCCCGGGCTTTGGCGGACCCTTAAATGCGGCGGTAAAAACGTTACCGCCGCATTTAAGGGTTACCGCCCAACTCGTGATGACCCTTTGTAAAAGCCCTGTGGGTTTAAAATTGCACAGGAACAAATCTAAAACTAAATCGAGCTCTATGAAACACAAACAAAACAAATACCATTCTCCCATTACTGTTAACGTCACGATTGCTGCAGAATTGCAAATCCCCCGCGATGAAGAAGTTACAATTACATTCTGGGAAAGCAAAGGGGTGGGGAGTGAAGCACTGACTTCAAAGTTTGGGGGAAAGAGCCCTCCCACATGTCCATGGCAGTTTGGCAATCCAAGATGGTGGAAGGCCTTAAAGTAACCTCAGGCTAAGCCTCTCCCAGACCACATGATCCCAAGCACATGTCAAAGTTCCAGGACGGCACACCCCACAAAACACAGGTGCAATGTGTGTCCCAGAGTACCATCCAAGGGGTAAAGCAGCAACATTATAAAAATCATCTAATTCAGTCTAGGAGTGTGGGGCATTTGGAAAGGAGCTGGAGTAAGGTTTTTTGAAGCATGCTAGGTAGATAGAGGACTTTTGAGAGAGAGCTGGATAAGAGATTGGTGGTTATAAGAGAGAGTTGGAGGGAGAAAATCAATGAAGCATGTGGAAGAAAAGATACCATTTGAAGGAGAGGGATGAGGATTGGTGAAAGAGGACTGAGGAATTTGGAGGAGTTGGTAACACCTGGAGAGAGATATATTGAGGAGGTTGGTTGGCAAGGGTCAGGAGGGGAAGAGCAATCTGGCAGTGAGGTTTTTGGGAGAGCAAAGAACATGTGCCATGCGGGGAGGAGAACGGAAGAAAGCTATAAGGTGAGATAATCCCACTCTACCTAAGAAGGTGGGGAGGGCCGGTATCCCCATAGAGATTATGAGTAGGAAGGATTCAGTGGTTCATATCAGTCCAGGGCAGATTCCAGAGGCTGAAGGAAGTAAGACACAGTGCACTCTCACTGAGGGTCAGGGAAGGTTTCGTCAAGGACTGTCAGGAAGGAAATGCCCCAGGGGCCAGAATTTAACAACAGGGAGGTCGTTAGGTGAGCCCCCATTCCACAGATCCTAGGGGAGCCAAACAATGTGGAATAAGACCCAATATTACCCCCAAACGTGTGGACGAGACTACAGAGTGTTTTCAAACCCAAATGAAGAGAGTTTGTAAACCTGTGGAAATCTAAAGACAAAGATCAAAGAAGAAAACTGAATGGTGGAGCAGGGCAAGGACGAGCACGGAACTTTGTGATAGACTCTTTCTTTTGATCATGGTTCCTTTCTGGAGACTTATCCTGATTTTCGTTTCTTGTGTAAATACAACTTTATCCTCTTAAAAGCGATATCCTTGTCAGCCATTTTTGTTCACACTTGTGCTGTCTGTGACAGGCATTCCCAGGGGCATGTTGGGTGGGGAGTTGTAAGCAGGCCATGGTGGTGTCCAAATGGGAATGAGGAGCAGGTCCACAAACATGTAACTTAACATCTATGCAAAAAGCGTCAAAGTTGTGTTAGAACATTTTGCAAAAAAACTTCAGTTGCAACTGAACATTCCAGGTTGGATTTGAGGTGTGATAGTGCATGGAAGGTTATGCAAATGTGTGGGATGCATTGCGTATGAAGAGATATGTGCTGGAAAATATTTTGATGTGAGCCAAAAAAGGCTAATAAAGATTTTTTTCTTGTCCAACGCGGAACAAGTTAACTCAGAATAACCTTTTCTATTTTGGGCCCCACATTTTGTGTGAATCTCGTGTAACTATTTACCAACAGTAGCACATGTGTTTGTGAAGACCGCTTCCACGTGCAAGTTACACCTGTACCTGGCCCACGTATGCCAAATCCAGAATTGTTTGTGAATCAGCCTCTTTGTTCCGTAATAATGTTCTCCATATTTCTTTCTAAAACAGATGATGCTCTTCCTAGTCTGTACGTGGCCGGTTCTACTTTTATATATTAGTCGCAGACCAGCTTTCTACAAATCATCTGAGAAGACACCAGAGTTTTCAAATATGAAGTTTAGAGTCTTGTCAAAACTGTGGTTAATGTTTTCATATGCTATGTTGAAGGGCTTTAACAGATCACCCATACACCTGAAGGACCCTCTAAGTGCAAAACAATAGCGCTGAAAGGGACAGCCAGTTCCTGGCCTTTCTCCAAAAAGGCAAATGGTCCTGAATAATACATTTCCGGAAGGAGCGAGTGCCAGAGCATGGAACTGAGAACCAAAAGAAACAGCTTTAACTGAAGGAAAAAAGCAACAGAATTAGAGAGCACAAGCTTAACTGTGTGCGAATAAAGGATGGACTGGAGCTAGAAAACGGACATGTCACCCCTACACAGGGACTTAAAATAATGATCTTCACTAATTGGCAACAAGTGGAAATTGTAAAAGACGGGAGAATCCAGATCAGGATTATTCTTCCCCAAAGACAAATAGGTGGTTACATTATTAGCATGTTGCAGGTGGTTCATTAGGTATCGTGAAGGAAGTGGGTCCTCCTGTCAAACCATTCATTCCACACACAATCTTTCCTCAAGTGCCTTCTCTGTCTTTAGGATGGGCTTGCAGAATCATCTCGTGGGAGGTGATGGGTGGGAGGAAGGAGAGGAAAAGGAAGACCGGGGTACCCCCATGCCGCACAGAGAATGGTTTGGTCCTAGGATTGCAGGAGGAAAAAAGACTTTGAGGGCGGCATGCACCTGAAAAAATAAGTGGGGTGGGCGATCAGTAATGGGTGCTGGACAAGGGGGAGAGGCGCACAGGGCATCAATGGAAGCGGGATGGGCCGCGAAGAGCTGAGGAGCAGAAACATTGTTCAATGAGTCATGTACAACAGGAAGATCAGCCACAGAAACATGACACTGATCTAATGCGAAAATTTGTGGAACAGTCTGTCACCATAGCCAAACCTGGACAGAATGGGGCCAACCCCAACGGGACAAGAGGCCGGAAATTTAGATTTACAGGGAGAAGAAACAGCATTCATTTAGGAATTATCAGCTGAAAGAACAGACTTTAAAATAAATACTTATCTAGGGAATAAATAAGTCTCTGTAACCCAAAAGACTCCCAGATTCTCAATGGTATGCCTTAAGGAAGAACATGGTACAAGGGAGGACAAGCAGATGGTGGGGATCCACAAGTAGGGGGAATGCTCTGCTAGGTACTGTTAAATCTGACATAGGGATTTATGACATAACCCAAAACAGAATAATTTCACCCACAAGTGGAGCAATAGCACTACAAAATACAGTACCCTACTACACAAGAACCATAAGGAAGGGGTGCAGATTGTTTAGTCAAATGTTTTCATCCTGAATGTGAACAAAAGAAGCAAATTCAAATTCAAAACGAACAGCCAACAAAGATACAGCACTTAGGGCCTCATTACGGGTTTGCCGGTATCCTGGCGATAATACCGCCGGGATATCGGCAAACAGAAATACCGTTACCGGCACTTGTCTGTTGGCAATACCGGCAGGTTGCAAGTGCTGGTATTCACAGTAAGTCCACATTTCCACAGGGGAGGTTTTTCTGCAGTTACCAGCAACAGTCTTACTGTGCCAGTAATATAGACATTGTGTTGCTGGTAGTGGTCAGATTTACCTCCAGCTCTTAGATAAATCCATCCCCTCTACCAGCAAAGTTGGAGTTGGCCAGTCTGTTATTACCAGTATGCCTGTAATTTGTAGAAGGTTTTCTGTAAACCAAAACACAATAAAAAAAATAAAAGAAAATTACCAGTTCTTTTACCATCTAACAGCCAACTCTTTTTCTTTTAAATCTCTTTATTAGTATGTCATTAAATTAAATCACAGAAGAATCAAATGCAGAAAGGAATAGTTAACCAGAGAACACACACCAAAATCATTCAATTAAAGAACATATCAATAAACAAACAGCATAATCAAATGATCCCTCCGACATACTAAGATTTTCATTTTTGTAAACAATAAAAGAGCAAACTACAACAGTCAATAAAAACATCTAAGATAGAACATACACACAAACACCAACATCACACAGACACTAAACCAAATCCCCCAAAAAGTATAATAGTGAGAAGAAAAAAAATTCCTTCCTCTTTTCCCCTCCCCTATCTCTTTTCCTTTTCTCTTCCTTTTCCCACTTCATCATTTCTACCCACTTCTTATACTAATCCACAGCCTATATAGTCAATCATACAAGGCATTGATTGGACCCCAAAACAGATTGTACACCTCTTCCTTGTCTTTCACTCTAAATGAGAACTTTTCAAATTCGATAAGGTGCGCAAATCAACTAACCAATCTTCAACTGTAGGCTTCTTCCTAGTTTTCCAAACTCCAAGCATCAGTCTCAAGGCCACCAATAAAGCCTTATTTATCCAACCACTATATTTCAAAGAACGCCTACACTTACCTCGATGTAGAAATAAGATAATGTTCCCACCCGATCTTTGTAAAACTACATCCAAAATTAAATCAATCCTATCAATCACATCAGTCCAGAAAGTCCGAACTCTAGAGCAATCCCATAGAAGGTGCATAAGCGTACCAACATCCTTTCCACATCCCCAACATAGATTATGAGTTTGTAACCCCAGTTTATACATTTTAACTGGTGTCCAGTACACCTTACCCACCACCTTCTGTCTAATCAGACGCAAGTTCAAATCTGTACCCACATTGGCACTTACCCTAAGAATATCCTTCCATTCCCTGTCCGTAAAATACATATTTAGATCATCCGACCACACCATTCTCAATGTATCCCACGCAGCAACATGTTTATCTTCCAATTGCATAAAGGTCATATATGTACGTACAGAATATTCCTGTCCTGTAAGCAATTGACACAGTGTGGGTTTGATTCCCAATGAATTACCAATCATTCTTTTCCTAAGATGAATCAGGGAGCTCAAGTCTTCATATTTTCATCTTTCTCTTTCATGCAACCCATATTTCCTCTGTATGTCCCCAAATGTCAAAAGATCATCACCATCCAATATATCACCTATTGTCAAAACCCCCTTCCGAACCCAATTTTGCCAAATCAAACATCTATCGTTTAATTGTAAAACCTCATTGTGCCAAAGAGAAGCATCTTCGCTAAAACCATATGACTGGCTATTTTCTCCAAACCACCCCTGCAAGGTTTGCCTGGTTGCCACTATAGAGTTCAACTTTAATCTATTAGCCGACATATTGCCCATAGTTTAAAGGCTATTTAAACGATACGGATTGAAAACCCCTCTCTCCATGCGTAGCCATATAGCACCTGCAAAGTCATCATTTGTATAATAATAAGTACCCTTCTTAAGCAGGAACGCCTTACAGTACTTATATAAGTCAGGATATCCAAAACCTCCTTCATCCACACTTTGCATCAACATAAATCTAGGGATCCGTGGCTTCTTACCCAACCCCCACAAGAAACATTGAAAAATCTTTTCAATTTGCAAAACCTGTTTTTTGGAAATCAATAACGGAATCGACTGAATTATATATTACACTTTTGGTAATAAAATCATCTTTATCGCAATTATCTTTGCCCATAATGATAAATGAAGTCTTTCCCATCGTCTTATTGGATATATAATTTTATCCATGAGTTTATCAATATTATATTGCATAATTTTCCTCAAATCACCAATGATATATATACCAAGATATTTAACATACTCAGGGGACCATTTGCATTTCCATATCTTCAAAATATCCTTACTACACTCATTAGACAGCGGGAATATCTCAGTCTTATCCCAGTTTATCTTATGACCCAAAATCTCACCCACTTCTTCAAACATTCGTTTCAGAACCAATCCACATTGTTCAGGATTAGACAGAAGGACCAATATATCATCTGCATAAGACAATACCTTAACTTACACACCTCCAACACATAAACCTTTCATTTCCCCACATTGCCTAATATAAGCCGCCAAAGGTTCAAGCGCTAAATCAAACAAAAAAGGCGATAAAGCGCACCCTTGCATCATGCCCTTGGACAAAGAAAAAGACTCCGATATTAAACCATTTATAGTCACCCTTGCTTTAACCTCATAATGAATACACTTAATCATTTTCATAAAGGTTGGTCCAAATCCCATTTTTAATAAAGTGCATTCCAAAAACCTCCAATTAACTCGATCAAACGTGTTCTTCGCATCAAAAAACCCAATTATCCCTTTTGATTTTTTATTATGATGTATTCCAACTCTTAATGAGGGCCTATCACATAAATTATGACAAGAAATTTAAATAATGCAAGATATCAGATTGAGCTCTTTCCGTGTGCATTCCCTACTCCTGACATATTTATAACAAACCAACATGGGCCACAGGCATTATTTCAGAGGTTTAACAATCCAACACCCCCACACACCTCCTCCCCCCTTTTCCATCCCCCCAACACGCCCACACACCCCCCTCCTCCCTGCCCCCCAACACCCTCAAACATCAATGGCACTACAGGTGTCCAGATGCGCTGCCAGTTAACATGTGCAGGGTGCCCCTGCTACTACGGCCCCCCTTCAGAGGAGGGGGTTGCATCTCAGAGCACTGCATGCTGTGCAGGGACCTGCACACAGGGCTTGTGTGAGTAGAGCTGGCAGGCGTGGTAGATGATGATGTCGATGGTTGTGGCTCGGATGCCGCTGTATGCCGTTGCTCCATAGTGTTGGCTATTCTCATGAGGATCTGGGCCACAGCATAAAATCCATCATGGACCCGCTTAGAATTCCTGTTGATGGCCTTGATGATGGCTGCAGTGTTCTCCCGCATTGCACGGCATGTTGCCTCACCATCTGCAACATATTGTTTAACAAATCCGTGCTTCTCCTCTTGCCGGCCCTCCATCCTTGACAGACGTCCCTCAACGTCCCGTATTGCAGTGGTGGAAGTGGATGTTTGGTTTGCTGGTGTGGATGTGGCCAATACAGGGCTGTCCTCAATTTGTGACCACTCTCCATATCTGCCCTGTCCTTCAGAATCATGATGAGGGGTGCCCTATGGGGTGACCTGTGGGGTGACCTTGGGGTGTCCTGGGGGCTTGGGGTTTGTCCAACATCCTCAGACAAGATGCCTGCTACATGGGTGTAGTCATCATGGCACTCTTCCTCATCGCCACTATGAGGTGCGGATGCAGCTGCCTCCCCAACCGAGCTTGTGGCGGCGGACTGTGAGCCGTCATACTCAGTTTCCACAGATGTGGCCACACCCTGTGTAGATTGTGTCTCCAGGGGTGCAAGGGCAGGTGTCTGCTGGTCCTGTGTTGGTGGCTGCGGAGCTGGTTGGGCACTGGTGAGTGCCTTGTGTGGCACTTGGACCATCCTTGTTCCCCTCGGCGTGGATGGCCTGGTTCTAACCTCCCGGCCCCTGGGACTTTTGGCAGGTGCCCTGGCCTGTGCACCTGCATCGTGTTCAACGCTGTCTGCATCCGTGCCTGTGGGGGGACAGAGAGAGGCAGGGCATCGGTGATGGTAGTACTTGCATCATGCATGCATTGGTCTTTGTGCAGTAAGTGCCATGTGGGTCGTTGCATGCTTGTTGTTGCGGCAGACAGGGTGTATGTAAGAATTGGGGGGGGGGGGGGAGTATTGGAATCCCTCAGGTGTTGACATGTTCACCATGGTATCTGCTGTGGGGCCTACCGGTGTGTTGTGTCGCATGCTGTGTGATCGGGTGTGTATTTGGGTATGGGAGTGGCATGCAGCATGCATTTTGATGTAAAAGTGGTGGGGCCAGCATCTAGACAGGGATAAGTGAATCTGTGTATGATGGGCTATGTATTGGCTCGCATCACATTCACATTTGTTGGACAACTATGATCATTGGATGTCAGGTGTTTGTGGGGACATTCACCTTCATCTGCCGATGATGGGACTCCGAACTCCGATCAACCAACTCCTTCGATGGACTCCATATCAATTATTGTGCTGCAGGTCTCTTCCCACCTTGCAAATTTTATGGGTGAGTGGGCACCGCTGCCTGTTGCCAGCCCCTGGCTGCGATTGGCCAACAGGATGTTGCGTACTCGCAGACGCAATTCGTCCCACCGCATTTTACAGTCCTTCACGGTGCATGCAGTGGTGCCAACCGCACTCACCTTCCTCGCTACATCCTCCCATATCTGCTTCTTCCTTAGCTGTGCTGGTTAGCCTCAGGTCAGCACAGAAGACCACATCCGCATGCTCCACTAGCGTGTCAGCTAACATGTTGAGATCCTCATCACTGAATCTGGGTTTGCGCAAGCGGGCAGTGCCTTTCTGGGTTGCTTTCGACATCTTCTCCAAGGTGTGTTAGGGATTTTGCCTGCACAGGTCCAGTCTGTAGAGGATGGCAATGGATTGTGTTTTTGAAGATGGTTGCTGGAGCACTTCCCGTTCTCGCGCGATGACGTTGCTTCTGGTACCGGTATTAACGGACACGTTAATACCACTGTGTTAATACCGGTACCGATATTTAGGGGATGCCAATGGCGGAGGAGGGATCTGCACATTTCATGATGCCGCTATCGGGGGGTTTGAGGGACGTTACTGGCATGGCGGTACAATCGTTACTGGCATGCAGGTAATCGCGTGCTCGCACACTCGTAATCAGCCGCTGTTTGCGTGATCAAGGCTATATGGACATGTTGTTACCTGCATGCCGGTTATGATGGTTTTTTAACGCAAATCTCCTAATGAGGCCCATCATCTGGTTAGGTCTAGGTTATGCTGAGAGTGACACACCATTTTAGAAACCAACTGCCATTTTAGAATTGATGCTTAGTGCCATGCTGCAGCCAGGATAGTAGGCCCAGGCTCACAACATAGAGATAGACATGTGCATGCAGGGCCGGGTTGCAGCATAAACAGCAGTGAGAAAAACCAAACCCACAGACAGACATAAACCTCTCATTGTTTCATACTACTAGCATTCGTATCTTAAAAGGAATGCGCCCTGCAAGGCCATGAGGGGTCCGAGAGCCTCTGACCTTCACCAGTGCAAACCCTAAATTATCATATCCAGATACCCCCGCCCAAGACAGCCGACCATAAAACTGTTAGATCACCAATTTATCAGAAAGGTCACTGTAGAAGACCCTGGACCCCTGTGATTTGTGCTGCGAGGTGCCAGGGAGGGAAGTTCATGCATTTAAGCCCGTGGTGGGAATAACTGGAATGGCACCGGCGTGTCTGGGATCAAGCAGGGGTTTAGAGTTACCTCAAAAGTAGCCTATGCGCCCATGTCTGCAGTACTAGGTGCACATTAGGCCATAGATAGAAGATGCAGTGAATTGTGCTAATAATTGCCAATTAGGAGCTTTGAACTGAATGACGTGCAATGAAGAACCCCACGTGGAAGAAGCTGGACAGGAGAAGCTGGGACCAATGACCTTGCATCCCATATGGAGCAAGCCTCCTCTGTATAGGGTTGCACCAACCACCTACATGGATCTGTAACCTATGTGATGTATGTCAGTTGTGACGCTTTTTACCTTTATAAACTATCAACCATGCAGATTTCGTCAGAACACACTGTGGCAGCAGAGTCCACTGCTGGCCCAAATTTGTTTTTTAAGAGGATAAACCTTGTTTTCCTTGCAAGAGGTGTGCTGGGCCATTTTCCCT
Organism: Ambystoma mexicanum; assembly: GCF_040938575.1. Taxonomy (NCBI): domain Eukaryota; kingdom Metazoa; phylum Chordata; class Amphibia; order Caudata; family Ambystomatidae; genus Ambystoma; species Ambystoma mexicanum. Next base: position 1,381,651,052 of record NC_090929.1, on the reverse strand, counting down.
AGTGGGTTGTATTTTTTCTGGTGTAAGCGTTGAGGGGGTTCTCTACATTGTCGGGGACTCCAACGTGATCCCAGATTTTCTGCAAAGTCAGAGGCTTCCAGCCAGTTCAGCTGGAGGGGCCGGGCCACCTGCAGTGACCAGTCCAAAGGGCGCAATCCATAGTGGTGTACAGGAGACGTTTTCACAGAATTCCTGTCTGCTCTTTGGAGCGGGGCGCGGCTCCTAGGAAGGTGCAGGCTGTTATTGGGACCCTGTGATGGAGGAGCTCAGTTGAACACGCAGGTGTAATTACACCTCTTGCGGGCGACAACGGGGGTTGACACAGAGTTAGGAATGGGGGAACAGGGATAACGGTGTGTGGATTTGTGTGTGAAGAAGGAGTAAGGGGAGTGTATGATAGATTGGTGTATATTTGTTGTTTTGGTTTGTTGTTATAGTGCTTACATTTTTATTGTGCAGCAAGCGCAGGCCAAGGAAGGGCCTGTGGAAGAAGCAGTGTGGGTGTTGGGTGCAAAGCGTGTGATAGTGTGCGGGTGGAGGGAGTGTGCACAGGGGGCAACTGGGGAACGGGAACAACAGACTGGTAGCACCTTTATGGCAAATTGCTTTTGCTATATGATCTAACGTTTTTTGAATATAAGGAGTGTCAACATGGGGGTAGTTACTCCATTGTAATATATGTGTAGTGCATTGCTGTTTCTTGGGGATAAGATTGAGAAATACCACAAGCAGTGAGAGTCAGAGACACAGGAGAAATGTTCTGCCTTTGGCCAGAGCAAGGTATGAACAATTGAGGGACATTGGAACACATGCACACATTCTTAGCTGCTAAATACAAAGGTAAAAAACTTCAAAGGAGGAAAGAGATTTTAGAGTTATGGAAAATGGGCGAGGGCATAGAGGACAATGATGAGTGTAAATCCCAGTGTGGGCGCAGCTCAGCCCTGACTATGGTTAAAGCAACAGCACATAAAGACACACAGTCACTATCGCCCAAAGGGGAGCTTCATCTGCTCACCACCCTCCCTGCCACAAGATATAATAACATGACATATGTGCCCTCGCACACCATAGCACGACCCCAATCCAAACAAACCCCAACACTGCAGTGACTCAAGATGGGAAACCTCAGAAGGAACTAGAAGAAGGTTTGCAGGCAGTGCAAGCAGAGTTGGCACGATTGAGGGCCCTCCAAGAAGAAGGTGGTAAATCAGAGGGTGGCCTAGACGAATGGAGGACTGGAGATATTTTGTTCAGATTAGACAGCACTGTGATCAAGGATGTGCATATTGAGAATGGGAAGAGTAATGCGCGAGGAGCGGAGAATGTAGGTTATGGGACAGTGAGGTCCGACAGAGATATAAACAGAGACTTTCAGGAAGGAGTGTGGGACACCATGGATGAATTCTAATTCTACGATGAAGAAGATGCACAGATGTTACCTTGAGGGCAGCGAGCATGTGGGGTCCACAGTTGAGGAACAGATTTGGGCAGGTAGCAGTGGCTAAGAAAAAGGGAAGTGATAGCAGAAACAACAGGTTAGGAATGGGCACGCAGTTGCCATTGTTGCATAAAGGCCTAGGGAGGGTGCAGTATGTACCCTGGACTCAGATGGATAAGAACAACTTGTACAAAGTGCTCCCTCCCTTTACTGCGGGGGCTGGGAAATGGATATATGTGTTTGAGAAACAAACAGCTGGGATCCCTTTAGCTCTGGGGGACATAAAAAGCATGCTTGTAGCAGTAGTGGGAGACCATGCTGGGGTTGTTTGGGTTAAAGCTGAATACCCAGAAGTTAAACTAGATGATGACACACAATACGGGGGGCGCCATTTAACAATATTAGAGCACAAGTGTGGGATGCATTGCGGCAGGCATATCCTGATACACCGGTCTTGCAGTCCATAATGCAATATATGATGGGGGATGATGAAGACCCTGCTCAGTACATTTTGAAAAGTGCAAGAGATGTGGAGAGTGGAGACGGGGGACCAGTGGGACAGATCAGATCCTCTTTTCTATTTTGTTTTCAAGATGGGATTGCCCAAAAAGGTACAGAAAGCTCTTGAGAAAATAGTGGGCATAGAAACAAAAGGGTTGGCCATAATACAAACTATAATTATACACCACTACAAGCAGATTAAAGAAAGCGAAAAGGAAACAGCGCAAAGGTTGCAGGCTGAGGAAGTGAAACTGGTACAGAGGAAATGGGCAAAAATAGCAATTGAAGGGGCGGTAATGGCAGTTACTCAAACAGAGCTCGCAGAGCAGGCGGCAGCACAGCGGACACAAGCATAGCAGCATTCTGGCCAGGCGGAGGGCAAGGGCAGTGGAATAGTGAATCTCAGCCACAGTACTCTGAGTGGTACCAAGGAGTTCAGCAGCGGGTGGGGAAGAGGAGTATTTTGAGGAGGCAGAGGTGGATTTGGAGGGATGGTGCCAAGAGGGGGATCAGGAACAGGCCGGTGTTGGGTTTGTGGGAAATGGGGTCATTTAGCAAAGGGAATGCAGAAGTAGAATGGGAGCATTACACAGTCCATTTGACCCTGCTGTCTCAGTACAACAACAGCAACACTTCTCTGTGCCTCCGATGGCCAACTCCATACCATACGAAATACACCAGGCATACATGCAGTTAGCACCATGACCCCCACATGCGCAACTGCCAGCCCCACCGGGCACTCCAAACCAAGCGGCACCGATGAACCTATCATACGGCGCACCAGTGCCGGAAGTAATGTGGGCCCAAATGGGACTTTTACGGATTTGTGGGTGTGTTAGGAGGTAACCCTTTCACGTTCCCAGGAACAAACATATATCTTGACAAGGGCGGCCCACAGAGAACTCTTGCATGCCCAGTCCTGTCCATGTCTACCCACTCTGATGATGCGCCCTTGGTCGGCACTGAGATAGGAATCAAACAGTTCATCTTTATGGTCAACAGAGGTGCCACTAAATCATGCATCAGTGAAGGACAGTTCCTGTTATCGGGCGAAACACTCAACACTCAACTCACAACATACAGGGCTTCTCTGGTGCATGCACCCTTACTATATTCAGAAACATCCCCAGTGAATGAATCTAGGGTGCAACCTCCTCAGCAAATTGAATATGATAATTTCCTTCACATATCAGGGCATACTGTGTGCCACCCCAGAGATGCGTGCCATGAGTGCGTTGGTGATAATACATGCAATGGGAGGAGAGGTGGTGGTTCGCGGCATTCCTGTTGACCTTGACATGTTTGTATACGGGATCACAGTTTTGCTTGATGCAGTACCCCAGATTGGTAAAGTGTGTTGGCGAATAGCATCTAATTTCATCTTCAGGCCCGTTCTGACCCCAGAGCTTGTGGTAGGGACGATACTATCATTGGATCTGCAGGGGTTGGTGGTGCCCGCAAAAAGATTTTTGTAGTGGGTACGGATTCAGTAGGGTGTGAATGGTGTACTGTATTGTGTATTGAGCCCACCGTGCCCCTAAAAGAAGTCGCATACGCAGAATTGTTTAAGGATTGGGTCGATGATGGAGAAATAGTGTTGCCTATTTGCATCCCCTGTGAGATCATGCTTCAGTATCGAAAGGTGCAATGTTCTTTGATGTTCCTTGCCACTCCGCCCTCCTTCACTGAGAAAGATCTAGAGCAGGCCCCTGGGAGATGTAGGGCTCTTGCAGAGAGTGGCACCTGTACGATTCACACTCAGGCCAGGTGCAGTATTGCCTCGAGCAAAACAATATCCGTTGTCCAAAGAGGCAGAGGAGGGGATATGGGACACAATTATTGCACTCATAAAACAAGGGAACATTGTACCCCCCACTGCCCCAAGCAACACGGCTATATTCCCGATACAAAAGGTGAAAGGGGGAAGTTGGAGAATGATCCAGGATCTCCGCCCCTTAAACGACATTGTACAGGCAGAATTTCCCATAGTTCCCAACATCCTGAAACAGGCAACACATTTCACTGTGGTAGATTTGGCAAAAGCCTTCTTTTCCATTCCTTTGCATCCTGATTCACAATATCTGACTGCGCTTATGCATGGCAGACTGCGGTTCGAACACACAAGACTGCCACAAGCGTACTGTGAATCTCGTAGTAACTTCAATAGAATATTACATGCTGATTCGGGAAACATTCAGGTGCCCAGTACTATCATCCAATATGTGGACGATCTGCTAGAGTGCAGTGACAATGTACAACAGTGCTGAAGGGACTCTCTCAGTCTGCTGCAGCTGTTAGCAAGGGGAACAAATTAGACTAAGCAATGCTACAATATTGCCTTCAAGAAGTTCTCTATTTGGGACAATTGATATCTGTCCACGGCAGGAAAATCATACCAGAACGTGCTGCATCAGTGTGCAGTGCCCCCCAGCCAAACACTGTCATGGAAATGCAAATGTTCTCATGGTAGTGTAATTACTGCAGAGCATGGATTCTATACTACGCAGCTTATGCAGCTTATACCAGGCCCCTGTTGCAAAGCCTCAAGGAGGCACAAAAGAATGAAAACAAAATTGTCTAGACAGGGGACATGCTCGCCAGCTTCAATGACCTGAAAGGGGTTATTTCTACTGCTCCAGTGCTAGCAACCCATGATTACACTCAAGAGTTCTATCTGCTTTCACATTCCAATGGTGAAATGATGACTGCAGTACTCACGCAGAAAAGCACTATCGGCCACAAGCCATTGGCCTATTACAGTGGAGTGCTAGGTTTAGTTATGCAGGGTCTGTTCCCTTGAGAATAGGCGCTTGCTGCCGCTGTGTTTGCAACTCAGAAAAGCTCCACAGTTGTCATGGGGTGTTCTGTAACCCTGTACGTGGAGCATGCAATATTTGCCATTCTTGAGTGATCCAAATCAACCTTAACTATGCAACAGGCATCTGCATATGAGGTCATTTTGTCCAGCCCAAACATCCACAGAGTGCGATGCAAGTCAGTGAACCCTACCACATTATGCCAAAGAAGATATTGCAAAACATGACTGTGTGACTTTAAAAAGGGGAGGAGGAAGTTATACTAAGAGCAAAGGACAGCCTGCTTGAGGGAGTTGAGGGGATCTCTTTGTTGATGGGTCAGCGACTATTGACCAGGGGACAGGACTGAGGCATCCTGGCGTGGCAGTCATCCGCCTAGTGGATAGATAGTATGTGGTGATGGTGCAAAAAAGGCTACATCTTCATTAATAAGCTCAAGAAGCAGAACTCATAGCGCTCATCAAAGCGATTCTAGCATCCCATGGGTGCTTTGTTACTATTTATTCTGAATCAGCCTACGTTACCAAGATGGTGCATTCAGGCCTTGCAGGATGGAAAAGGAGGGGTTTAGAAGGGCTGGCGGGTCCCAAGTACAACATGTGGCATTACTGGAATGACTGATCGAAGCACTTTCCCAGATCTCCATGGCAGTGGTTGTGAAATGCACGGCCCATACCAATGACATAGATGAGGTTTCACTTGGTAACGCTGCCGTGAATGTGACAACCAAACAGGCAGCATATTTCCCTGTGTTCAGTGCTTCGGAATATCCAGTGATAGCACAGGGATGGGCGCAATTGCCTGAATCCTACAACTTGCACAGATTATTGAATTACAGGGCCGTGCCCCACAGGAGGTGAAAGACCTTTGGCAGAGAAGGGGATGTAAACAGTCCCCTACAGACTAATGATGGCGGCAAGAAACAACAGGCAAAACAGTTATGCCGAATGAGATCCTGCTGGTGGCTTTTGACGAGCTGCATCACCCACCCCGCGTCTGGAAAAAGCACATTGCTGCAGACTTACATGAGGACTGGTTTGTCCCCAATCTACAAGAAACACTGACTAAAATGGTGATTAATTGCACTACCTGTCAAACATACAGTACTGGCCACACCCTAAGAACTATCCAAGGTGTCCCGCCCGACCGGCCCATTTTGTGAGTTGCTCATCGACTACGCCAATATGGAGGAGAGGTGTAATGGGTGTTGTTACATGATTGTCATTGTGTGTCCCTTCTCCCGATGGGTGGAGGCAGGTCCTTGTGCACATCCAGAGGCTAAATGTGCTGCCAAATAATTGGTCAGAGAGGTTTTCCCTCGATGGGCAGTGTGCAATGTATTAAGGTCCGACAATGGCACTCACTTGTTTAAAAAAAATAACAGCGATACTTAGCATAAAGTATTGGATGTGCACAATTTACCACCCCCAGGCCAGCAGGATTGTAGAACGGATCAATTCTCTATTGAAGAGTAAACCTTCAAAGTTGTGCACCACGCTAAAGAGAAATTGGGTGCACTGCCTGCCCCTAGCATTGTTTAGCATGTGGATGCAGGCCTGTAAGGATCATCATTTATCGCCCCATGAGCTAGTAACAGGGCAGTGAATGAACACTCCCCTATCTCCCATCAGAAGAGCTTCAGATACTCACAGGGCTGGTGAGAAACCAGAAGGTATCTCACCCGCGATTCCCTGTGGATCTTTATCTCAGGTGGCCAGGGCATTGCCATCGCCTTTGGATCCAGACCCTGGGGTGGACTAGTGTGGGAGGATCACCTGGGTGAGGGGTCTTCAGAGAGTGGGAGTGGGACACCGGATGGTGAGAGACCGTATCCCTCTCCCTGTAACACCTATACCCCATTTTACCCGATGGGATATTTTTACAACTCAACCCAACCTCCGGTCCCCTTTCACTGTATGAACACTTTTACACTGTTAGCCCGCTTTGGGAGAAAACAGACTCACACCCGAGCTGTTTACCTGACATTATCGACAATCACTCACACCTGACTTCCATTACTCTTCCCCACACGGATAAAAGGCAGAGCACGAGAGCACACTCTGAGTGAGTCAAAGCACACAAAGGTACAGCAGTTTTGAGTCAGCAGCTTAACAAGGGAAGAAAGGCAGCAATGCATGAGAGGTTCATGAGAAGGGCAACACCCTTGACCTTTTCGGCAGGAAGCCTTACTTTCAAGAAACCTTCAAGGCAGAAAGCGTAAGACCAGGAAACCAGGCTGAAGAATCCTGTTTTGTGTGTCGGAGAAAACGAGGGCCCTCCAAGAACAAAGAAGCGACAGAGAACGAAACAGCCGGTGAGTTGGGGAGACCAATGCCAGACCAGTCTGTGTTGAACTCAAAGTTGCAAGCAGCAACAGTGTATAGCGAGTGTTGGAATGAACATTGTTAAACGCATGTTATGAAAGACTCGAGTAAAGCTAAATTGCTAAATTGGTGAATGTTTGAACTTAAGAAGGAAAGATACAATACCGTTGACAGAGTGGTCCCGCACCATACATTTGCTCAGTCGAAGATCTCTGTACGGTATCCTGAGAAGAGAAACTGAAGCAGAAGATTGATGTGAAATATAATTGTGTGAAGTTAATTGAAGTGGCCCTGCGACATTTTAAGCAAAACCCATCGCACATTGATAAGTCTTTGATTCTGATATCAGGAGAATCTGAGCCCGAACAAGGCGGATTTGTGGTCTGAGCTTGGATGAGAGAGACCAAATTGTGAATTGTGAACATTGTAGAAAAGGGGTCTGAGCCCGGACGAGGGGGCCACGTGTCCGAACCGGAAGGAGGGAGACCAGTCTTGGACTTGTGAATGTGAAAATCCTGACAAAGGAAAGGAACTTTTGTGTTTTGTTTGTTGCATCAGGCCCTCTGCAATAAGAGACAGTCATTGCAAGAGAGACTTTGGTAGAAGTCCCTGATGCCTATGTGTTGAACTGTTACCCCATGGCCAAGAAGCCAGCGTGTATGCGAAGACCACATGTTCTGCCTTGCCCCGTGCTGAAAATGTGGGAAAGGGACGCCAGCTGCTCAACTATCCTGACATATCATTTCTTGAACACTTTTCTTTTGCATACATTGTTATCCCACACCATTTTGTATTTCGAAGTAAGGATAGGCAATACATGTATTAGTGTATGCTCTTTTATTTTGACAGACTCCACTAGGACTGGTTATTATTATTTGTTGGTCGTAGCTTGCTTCCATCTTTAGATTTAGGTTTAGATAGGCGTTCAACCAACATATTTGAAGTTCAATAAACACGCTTCAACTGTGATCACTGGCGTCTATCTTCACTGTTTGATACCATGCCTTCCTTACAGCTGCGTCTGTTCTAGGGGATGAGTTTAGAGATTGGGCTCTATCAAAGCATTGGCGGTATCCCGCCGGTAATACCGCCGGGATACCGCCAATGCAAATCGAATTACTGCTACTCGGTCCAGCGCTGTTAGCGCCGGATCCCGAGTAGCGGTGCAGCAGTAAGTTCCCATTCCCTATGGGGCTTTTGGCACTATTAGCCCCGGTGCTAATAGCGCCAAAAAACAGGTGGAAAGTGGAGTACTTTACCTTCAGCAAAAGGCTGGAGGTGAAACTCCAAACTTTCTGCCCAACTCATGATTTGGCCAGCCCTTAAATGTGGCGGATGATCTTTCTGACTTAACAAAAGCAATACAATTTATTTCTCAACAGATAGCACCTCTGCGGTCTGAAGATCCAACCAGCACTGCAGCTACCTCGGTGACATCACCACCACTTCATTTATTCCCCGGCGACTACATCTTCATTAAGAATTTCGTCTGCATGTTTAGTGAGCCTAGACACAACGGTCCCTTCACCGTTGTCTATGCCACTCCCCTTGTGGTAAAAGTTAGGGAGCTGCGGTATTGGATACATCTTTTGGATATCCGGAAGGCCCCCCATGCCAAACCCCCCGCACAGGTTGAGTAGATGTTAGATGTGCAAGACCTGTGACACAGATTTAATTATTTTAGACTGATCGTTTTAGCACATCCAAAGTGCTGAGCTCATGTACATAACCATAATTTGCAACACAACACTGTTCTATGTTATCAGTTTTCCATTTGTGTTCTTATAACATGTTTATTTCTATAAATGTTTAACGCTGTAAGCACAATTTGCAATTTCATTCTATCTCCTTCTTTGGCTTCTGTAAATCTCTCTCTCTCTTTTACTGCTGTTTTATTTTCCTCTTTCTTTTTGTTATGACCAAAATGCAACCACATACACATTTATTTGGAAGAGAGATATATTATGTTTGCCTTAACACTCTGAAGTTACCACGTTGTATTCTACATGTACATGTGTCATGCATCCGGTCGCTGGACTATTTGTTTTGTCTATGTTCGGAGTGGGAATATATTTAGGATGACGTTTTATATGGGGAGGGCATGGAAAAAGGAAGGCCAACACTGCTAATATTTGGTCAACTACTAATAATTCTTCATCATACAGAGGAACTGGGAAAGCCAACAAAACTGTGTCAAACACAACTGTTATTAACACAACTACTACCTAGGAGCCAATGGGAAGTTTACCAAACTAGCTATGTCATTATTATTTAGTAATGTGTTTTTTAATATTACTGCAAATTTGAATTCTTCTTCTACTATGTCACACGTGAGTGCATCAAAACGTTTTAAAAGACAAGTGAGAAGAGCCAAATATGACGAGTATAGAGGCCTAGGTTTAGAGGTGATAGAAGATGTGCACCATCCAGAATTGGGCAATAGTTGGTACGCAGACATGAACTTGGTGGGGAGAAAAGAGGATTAATGTGAGTTGTTACATTTGTTGCTTGATACCACACGCGTCGGGCCCCCAAGGTATTGATGCCACAAGAAACTCCACTTTTGGAGGCTCAATGTTTGGTCCATCTGATGTTATGCAGATTGCAAAGGACTTTCCAGGCATGGAGCATACAACTCGTGCTGATGGATCCAGACCAACTGTAGTGTGCCCGCAATCGCAAAAGCACACAGTGCTTACAAAGACCATACCTGAAGCTGTGCAGTGTTATATTTGTGGCAAGAGACTACAATGAGCTGCATGGCGGGAGGCTTCATTGGATTCGGAGAAAAGGTAATCCGAAAGGTGAATGCTGTATGTCGAGAATACTCGAATGAGCATGTGGCAAAACTCACATGGATCGAAGCAATGGAAAAACCAGTAAAAGTGCAGAAGCAAGGAGAATATGAATTATGTTTCTATAACGAAGGAACAGTCTTTGTGGGGGCTAACAACAGGTGCAACAAGAAATTATACATCCCATACCTCAAAAAAGGGACAGCAGCAGTGATAGCCAATTACTGGGTCTAAACCTCCCGCCACTATAGAGGGGAACCTGCTTACTGGCCTCATTGCACTCTACTCTCCTGGTGGTCCCTGAAGAGCAGTTGATAGTGTGACCAGGCGGCTTGTCCACCCCAACAACAGCACCAATGTCAGATGTCCCTACCACAGTTCCGCCGCAGCAGCCCATATTCCGTATCCTACCAGAAAAAGAGAAGAAAGATAAACTGCGGAGAAAAAGGAGGTCTAACTACTTGTTTTAATATTCATCACAGCTGCTCAAAGAAATACCAGATCAATGCAGATTGTATAGCAAGGAAGAGACATTTTTCACACCATTGTTACTGCCAGGAGTCCAAACGGCTGCCAATGCCAAGAGGCTCCAAATTTTCTGCTGGGAGTTGATACAGCTGGCAAATGACACTGAACAGGGCCTCGATGCGATAAAGATGGAGATGCGAGCGATCAGGTTGATGACGTTGCAGAATCGCTATGTTCTAGACTTACTTAGAGTGATGGAAGGTGGGGTTTGCAAGAAGATCAGGGATTCATGTTGCACATACATACCCCAAAATGACGTTGCCAACGGGTTTCTCATGCACAGTATAGAGGCCCTACACACCCTCGCACCCACATGCAAAAAGAGGGCGGCATTCAGAGAAGTGACTGGTTCAACAAGGGCACCATCCTGGATAGGGGCAATCGTGAAAATACTGGTACCAGTAATAGTGTTCATGTTGGTGATCTTCTGCACCTGCCAGATGGGACGTAAGGTGCTTTGCCAATGCCTTGGGTGGGAAGAACTGGTACAACGCTGATATGTCTGGAATCGAGCAGGGGTTCAGAGTTATTTATCGTGACCTCAAAAGTAGATGCTGTGCCCATGTCTGCAGTACTGGGTACACATTAGGCCATGGATAGGAGATGCACTGAATTGCACCAATAATTGCTGATTCAGAGCTTTAAGCGGAATGATGTGCAATGAAGAACCCCACGCAGAAGAAGACAGACAGGAGAAGCTGGGACCGATGACCTGGCATCCCATATGGAGTAGACTGCCTATGTATAGGGTTGCACCAACCAGCTACGTGGATCTGTAACCTATGTGATGTACTTCAGTTGTGATGCTTTTTACCTTTATAAACTATTGCCCATGCTGATTCCGTCAAAGCGCTTTGTGGCAGCAGAGTCCTTTGCTAGCTGGTATTTGTTTTTTTATGAGAATAAACATTGCTTTCTCTGCAAGAGGTGCGCTGGGCCTTTTTCATTAGTGCGTTGTATTTTTTCTGGTGTGAGCATTGAGGGGCTTCTCTGCAGTAACAATTTATTTTATTTTAATTTAGCATTTATAGCAGCGCACCAAACCCTCAGGTATCAGGGCGCTAGTTACAGTAAGCAAAGAGAAGTATTCTTTCTTAAAAAGTGCAAGTTAGCATATGCAGGTTACAATAGGTGGTTCTTAGTAGCATAATTTGGCAATGATGTGGGGGAGCTACATTAGGTATACACATACACAAGAGACAAAATTAGAGGAAATGCACAAACTGGCAAAGCCACGCCTCATGGTGCAGATGGCTAAAGAGTGCAAAGAGACAAATGATAAAAGGCTAGAGTAAGTAGATGATTTGGAGACGCATAGCATTGTGTTAAGGGCGCAGAGTAGTTGTTAAAACAAAACAGGTAAGCGGGATTGGGAGGTAGAGATAAGGGGGTGGGGAGCAGTAAGCAGACTAGGTATCTAGGATAGCAAATTCCGGTGGGAGGCTGTGGGTACAGTTCTACTTGTGAGGTCTCAGGAAGATATGCGGGTCTAGACCCTGGACGCAGGGGGCTGCATCAGACAATACTCAGTGGCGCACAAGATGCAGTGAAGGAGGGGTGCTAACGGTCTGGTGTCAGAGCAAGTTTGAAGCAACGTTCGTTAGGCTGCAGAGTTAATAGGAGTGGTCAGTCATGATAGTGCCCTTAAGCATTGAACTTGAGCCTGTGGGTTTTGCAGCAGTTCAGCAGGATTATCCGCTAGCATAGGTGTCAGGAATAAAGTCAGTGTGGTACAATCGAGGACATGAAGGCAGGTGAATTAGCGGTGGTGCTTTCCTTACACTGCACAACAGTAAACGAGTATGGCGTTTTTTCTGTGGGAAAAGTCACCATACTGGTAATGATACCGTATATATATCTGCTCCAGTGCAATCTTTAGTTTTACATCAATGTTCAATGCTTTCTGCATAGTTGTCTTTGGAGAGCTACACTAACACTATGGGCCTCATTACGAGGTAGGAGGTAGCCATGGTGCTATTAGCACCATGGCTACCCCCTTACCGCATACCGGGTCTGGTTTCTCTGAATAGGTACTTACTGGGTCATTCCAACCTTGGAGGACCCGGTAAGTCCCCATTCTGGGAACTATTCCCCATTCCCATTCGAGCCCCCATAGGGCTCAACGGGAATGGGGAAGGAGTGAATAACGGGCCCGCTAATAGCGGGCCCGTTATTAACTCCCTGGTCCCTTAGCGGCGGTAAGGGGTTAACGGCAACGGCACCCTTACTGTTGCCGTTAACCCCTTACCGCCGACCTCGTAATGAGGCCCTATGTGTACAATAAGACTGACTTGGAAAGCACCAAACCACACGGTAAGTCAACTTGACAACAACAAAGTAAGATTCACTCTGAAACTGCAAATGATTACCCGATACATATACCTCTAAACAGAACTCGAAATGTTGTCCTATGTCAGGGTGAGTAGTCCATTGAGCGCTGTAGGACCCGCTGTAAACATGGAGGCAGATAACACTGGCAGTTGGAATGCAGCCTGGACTAGCAATGTGGTTTTTATGATGAGTGTCCTTTGGCTAAACTAAGAATTAAATCAATATGTCAAAGCACAAAAGCAGGCACTTAATGTAGTTCATAGGAAAGAAATACATCCATCAAAAATGTTAATGATGTCATCCCTTGCTGACAAAGATAAATGTCATTTCATCTACTTAAGTAAATGCTGGCATGACTATGTATGCATAAGAACAGTGCAACTAGCTTTTCTAATAATGGCATTCAGTGCCAGTTAACATCTCATACCCTTAGTTTAGTTGCAATACGTATGGCACAACCTCACGGGGCATTTGAGGATGTATGCTGCATACACTGGCAGCAACTGGACAGGTTATGTGAATAGGTATGAATGAAGTCATGCTGAACCATTCCGATTTACTTCAAATAATGCCAAGATTTCATTTATCTTGGGCGGCCTCAAGCTCTTCAAATATGCTATCAGCTTATCCAGTTTATAACACACGCAGAACAATGGGTCCTCCTCGGCGTCCAACGAATGCAGGACCGGCAGCACTCGCGTGTGATGCCCGATCACTGGGAACACATGGGAGCTCGTATAGTGGCTTCTGCCTGCAACTTCCAAAGGGGCCTGGAACTAAACCGGGGAGTGGCTGCTGTCCTGTGGGAGGCCTCGCATTACATGGGGCCTCGTTAGCATCATCGGGGTAACTTATCTTGATGGTGCAAGGAACGCCTCCTGTAATGGGAGAACAACGTGTCCTGGTGCTGATGACGACACCCCCTGAAAAACGAGGGTAACAGCACAGCTAAATTTAAAGGAAAAGAGATCTCCGAACCTTCAACAAGCTGGTGGGGGCTCATGGGGGCCCCCTGTCTGCTTTGGGGTGCCAGGAGGCCACAATAACACACTGCTCAATGGGTGATCGCTCGCCCTCAGTAATGCGGAATGTCATAATGAAATGCAGTGACATGCCATATGACTGACAGCAGAGCCAACCCCACACATTGGCAAGCCTACAGAAGTGACTGATTGATGAACGACATGGGGATACAATCCTACATATGATATGATATGGCATTTATAACGCGCCTATACACAAGTGTTTCAAGGCGCGACGAGGCAAGGGAGGGGAAACAGGGAAGACAGACAACGATCCTACTAGGCCAAGTGACCAGGGACGGTCTTTGTGTCAGGCAGTGCAGGCGGCTGCCTGACGTGTCAGCCTCTAGGGGGCACCGCACCACTCTAGGAGGTGCCGCAACAGCAGTTCCAGAGTCTGTCCAGGATGCTGCTGCATATTTAATAAAAAATGTAAGTTAGTGAAAAAATAAATGAATACTGTTGTGTTGGGCTCTACTCAATCACGCCTGGACATGTCCGTTTTCTTGCGTTGTGTTTGTTGCACCAGGACCATTTGCCCCATCTCTAGTTGTTGTTCTTTCACTCTCCGTTTGGTGTCGGCCCATTGCTTGGCCTTTCTCTTCTTTTCGGCATCTCGTTCTCTGATGGCTAGGTCTTCTTCAGGGGTGTAGTCCTCCCATCGGGGAATGCGTGTCCTGGGTTGGTACCTCACCATGAGCTCAGCTGGTGGCTTTCCCGTTGCGTCGTGTTGGGTATTTCGGTAGCTCCGAAGCATGCTGCAGATGGCCTTCGGGTGAGGCGTCTGTTCCGCTACTGCTTTTTGTCTGGTTAGCTTGATGGTGGCCATAAACCTTTCCACCATCCCGTTGGCTTGGGGCCAGAGAGGTGTAATCTTTTGGTGGTGGAATCCTATGTGGCTTGCGAAGTTTGCGAAATCTCGTCCTTGAAATGGAGAACCGTTGTCGGTCTTGACGACATTGGGGATGCCCCACTCGCTGAATAGTTCGTCCACTATGGGTGCGGTTTCCACAAAGGACGTTGAAGGCGTTTGCTTAACAAAGGGGAATCTCGAATATTCATCTATTACTACTAATAGATAACCCCCTTCTTCTAGAGGTCCATAGAAGTCCATTGCGACCTTTTGCCTGGGTCTTGTCGGGAGTGTGGTTAGTTGCAGAGGGTTTGGGTTCGGTCCTTTCACTGCCAGTTGGCAGGGCCTGCAGTGTCTGAGCATGTCCTCCACTATCACGTCCATGTAGGGGAACCAGACATAGTTCCTGAGAAATCGTTTTGTGTTGTCGATTCCCCTGTGGCCCTCATGTGCCAGCGTTGCTAGGGTCTTCCTTAGGTCCCTTGGTGCTACTAGCCTTCTCCCACGTAGCAAGAGTCCTTGGTCAGTAGCTACGAGTTCGTCGTGTATCTTGGCCAGCCGGTCAAGTTCCTTCTGATCTACATACTCCCCTTCGGTTCCTTTTGTGTGGCGTTCCCTCTATTTGTTGGAACGGGTGAGAGAGACAGCAGCTCTGAGTGTTGGGTCGGCTTTGCTCCTTTCTTCGAACGTTGCGGTCGAGATGGTCGGTGGCATGGCATTTGATGACAGGTACGAGATGTATTCTGTGGCTTCCTGGGCTAGGGTGCCGTCTTTGTCCAGTAGGGGGTGTCTGGATAGATAGTCTGCTGGGTTGGCGTCTCCTCCTGGTTTGTGGACAATGGAATAATCGTACTCTTGCAGTCTTATCCCCCACCGCTCTATGCGAGGCGGCATTTTCGTTTTGGGGTTCCCGAAGATTGATATTAGGGCTTGGTGGTCTGTTACTAGAGTGAACCTCCGGCCAACGATAAAGTGGTGGTATTTCTCGCATGCCCATACTGCAGCTAGGCTTTCCCTTTCTGCCTGGGAGTACGCCTTTTCTGTGTGTGACAGGGCTCGGCTGGCGTATGCAACTATTGCGTGATGAGCGTTGTCTGCGGTGTCGGTCTGGGCAAGGATGGCTCCTAGTCCTACTGGACTTGCATCGACCGTAATGATGGTGTGCCAGTCCGGACGAAAGTACGCCAGTTGGCGGTTGTTGGTGAGTCGTCCTTTTATCGTTATGAACGCTTCCTGACAGGGTGCATCCCATATGAATGTTGTATTCTTCTTTAGGAGGTTGCGGAGCGGGTCAGTTGTTGTGGCGTAGTTCGGGAGGTAACGCGCACAGTATCCCGCCATGCCCAGCAGGGAGCGCAGTTCTGCCGTGGTCGTAGGTGCCTGGAGATCGGTAATGGCCTTAATCTTGTCCGGGTCGGCTGTTATCCCTTTGTTCGAGAATATGTGGCCGAAGAATTTAAGGCTTGTCTTGTTGATGTCACACTTGGATTCGTTGAGAGTCAGTCTCGCGTCTTGTAGGATGGAGCAGATGGTTCTTAGGGCTCTGTCATGTTGCTCCTGATCTCTTCCAAATATTAAGATGTCGTCACTATAGTTTAGTGCGTTCATCTCCGATGCTATGAGGCGTCTGATGGTCTCTTGGAAGATCTCTGCGGCAGATGATATGCCGAAGTTTAGCCTTTTGTATCGAAATAGGCCGTCGTGCGTTGCAAATGTGGTGATGGGTCATGATTCTGGGTCCAGGACGAGCTGGTGGTAGCCCTGGTTGAGGTCAAGCTTTGAGAAGAACCTCGCTTGCTTTAACCTGATCAACATGTCCTCCAGGCTCGGGCCTGGGTGCCTTTCCCTCTGGATGGCCGTGTTCGGGATGCGCATGTCAACGCATATGCGGAGACGACCATTGTCCTTGGGAACTATTACTATTGGCGATACCCATGGTGTTGGCCCTTCTGCTTTCTCTATGATGTCGTTGAGAAGGAGAAGTTGGATTTCTTTTGATACCTGTTCCTGAAGGTGGAAGCCCACTTTGCGCGGGTGTTGTGGTACTGGCCTGATGGTATTGTCGATGTGTAGTTTGATGCTTGATCCTTTTAGCATTCCAATTCCTTCGAATAACCTGGGGAATTAGCTCTTGAGGTCTCCCTTCGCCAGGGGTCTGTCGATCATTGCTCTGACAGATTTGTGTGGCACTGGTAGTCCCTCTATTACTTCTGACTGGTCGTAGTGTAGGTCAATCAAGGCGAGAGCGTTGGCCGTGCGGTAGCTGAGGAGGCAGCAGCCGACGGATGGACTCTTTATGACATGTATCGTGGCAGTTACTGTGATGTCCCTGTGCCGTAGGTCACATTGAAATTTTCCTTTGGAAGTCATCGGCAGTGCTGCTCCCCATTGAAAGATGTGTGTCTTGGATTCTTGTAATGGGTACGAGGAGGCTATTTCCCGGTAGATGTCTTCATTCATGACGTTTACCGTCGCTCCCGTGTCGACGATAAATCTGTTTCTGGTACTTCCCATCTGTATTGTTACTCTGGGAGCTGAGGTGTCTTCAGTTTCAGCACTGAGGAGGCATACGTACTCTCTGTCGTAGCCATCTTGTAGGTATCGGGCCTGTTCATTCCCTCCCGGCTGATATTGTGGTGGGGAGTCGAGATATGGGTCTCTGCCTTGCTCAAAGGGGCTTGGGGTTTCTGCCTTGTAGGTCGCCTCGTGTTCCAGGCTTTGCATGAAGTCGCTCTGGTGGATGTCATATAGTTCATGATCTTTCCTATCTGGTTCAATCTGAAGCCCCTCAAGGGCTCTTATGGTGTTTGGGCGTTGATAAGTATTTGTGGGGAATGGCGCATTTCTGTCTGCCTGGCGATGTTGTTCCGTGTGTGTCTCCGTCATGCGAGTGGCAGGTCGCGGGCGTGTCGAGCTCCCTTCCGGTAGTAGTTCCTTGCACATCACTTGGAAATGGTTTTCCATACCACATCTCATGCAGCGTTGGCCGATGGCAGGGCACGGACCCCTGTGCGGATACTCGAAGCCACAGCGATAGCATTGGTGGTCGCTTTGTGTTCGTTGTGTCGGGTACCTCGGGTTTATCCTTGTCTGTGGAGCTGGGTGTCGGGTGTAGGGGTGCATTGCTGCTATAACTTCTCCTTTCTTGGGGTTCTCAATGGCTGCTGCCTGGATGTCCACTCTCTCATAAACTCTGGCTAGGTCCAATACTTCTTTTAGGGATAGGGGTTTCTTTAGGTGGTGTTTCCGGAACATCGAGGATACACAACCTTCTATGATGCGTAGCCTGATGGCCTCTTCGTCATTAAAGTTGTCGAAATCGCACTTCGATATTTTCCTTTGAAGGCGAATGACAAATTCTCCTATTGATTCGTGAGGTAATTGACCACATTGGTTGAAAGTGTATCTCTCATAGTCACGGTTGGGTGAGATGACAATCTTTTCATTTATGGCTTGCCGGAGTTTCGCATATGTGGTGCAGTCCTGTAGGGGAATCGTACGGATGATGTTTTTAATTTCTCTCCCTGCGACATTTGCAAAGATGCTTAGTATGTTGGGAGGTTCTTGTGTGCCGATGGCACCCACAAAGTCCTCGAATTCCTCTATCCACTCTTCCCATCGTTGGCCCTGGTCGTGGTGTGGGTTTAATGTGAATGGGGCGGGTCTCCTCATTAGGCTTGCATAAGAGGAGGGTGTCCCTGGTGGTGGTGGTTGGGCATTGGGATCTACTGTATCCTGGGCCGACATGATGTTGCTGCTTGGTATGCTCTAGTTGGTCAGCTGGCGCGTGGGCCCTGATCACGATTGTCTCTTGGCGCTGTGTCTTCCTGTGCACGTGTGCCCAGGTTGGTCTTGCTGTCCGGGTGCGGTGCAAGGCTCTGCGGTGGAGTTTTGCCTGGTACAGGGTTCCCTTCCCCTTCTCTCAATGTTGCTCGCTCCTTAGTATTTTTGGGTTCACTTGTGGGAGAAACGGGGTTTCTCTCCTTAACGTGGCCTTCCTGGCGTATGATTTCGTTAATGTCACGTGGGGAGACACGGGGATTCCCTTGTGCCGTGGCATGCGCTCCTTAAAATTTTGAGTGTCACTTGTGGGAGACACGGGGTTTCCCTCTTTAACGTGGCATTCCTGGCGTATGATAAATGTCACGTGGGGAGACACAGGGTTCCCTTTTTGCCGTAACTTGGTTCACCCTTAAGTGTGTTTTTGTGAAATGTCACGTGCGGGAGACACGGGGTTCCCCTCTGTACAGTTATCCCTTCCCGGCACCTTACTTGTTGTTGGCGCCGCGGACCTGCGGGTCTTCCTCACGGCTGACACTCTCTGTTCTTCGGTCCTACGGGCCTCACCCTCCCGACGACGTACGGGCCTCTTCCGGCTCTCCGGGCTTCCGCGTAGCTGGCGCTTCAAACTCCGGTGGGCACACGGGCCGCGGCTCGATGATGGGTGCGCCGGCCTTCCGAAGTTGCCGATGGGTCCACGGGCCCTCCTGGTTGCTGCTGGGCACACAAGCTCTCCTGCAGGGCTGACACGCCGCTGCACTTGCGGGGCACACGGGCCCTCCCGATCTCCTCTGGGCACACGGGCCCTCCAGCAGGGCGCACGGGCCGCTGCTGTCGCAGGGCACGCAGGCCGCTGCTGTCGCAGGGCACACAGGCCCTTTTAGGTGCTGGGCACACGGGCCCTCCTGCAGGGCCGACAGGCCGCTGCACTCTTACGGGCGCACAGGCCCTCTTACGGGCGCACAGGCCCTCTCGATCTCTGCTGGGCGCACGGGCCCTCCAACAGGGCACACGGGCCCTTCCCGACTGCTGGGCTTACCGCCCTCCTGCCACTGCTGCCGGCACGCGAGGAATCGCATCGGCTTCGTCGCCAGTGTTGGGCTCTACTCAATCACGCCTGGACATGCAAGAACGAGACGGAGCCAGCGCTGCTGTGAACTTCTTTTATTCACTCCCTTCCACTTTCTGCCCCCTCCTCCTCCAGCCCCCTCCCCTTCCGCTTTCCTCCCGCTCTTTCCCTGTTGCTCTTCTTAAAGGGGCTGTGTCCCTTTTGTTCATGTACAACATGTTGTGTAGTCACTGTACGTTTTTATTAATTCATTTCACTGCATCTCAGTCTGCATTCAAATTTCATGCTCATATGGTGCTCCTGTTGCTGTCCAGCAAAGCCAGGCACAACGTTGATTTTTATGATGCTAGCACTAGCCTAGCAGCCTCAGGCAACAGATAGCAACGTGCCCTCCTTCAGCAGGTGCAGTGACACAGGGGGTTGATTGATTGGGCTGGCAGCCTGCCCTGTGATTTGTCTGAGTTGGCGCTGAACTTAATTGCCGGAGGAATCGGGATCAAGGCCCAGCCGCCCAGCCAGGCAGGACGTCCAGGAGGCAGGGGTGCCCAGCCAGGGCAGAACTCAGGAGGAGGCCAGAAGCCACCCTTGTGTCGGCTGCAACTGCCAAGATTGACATTTGGCCTATCGGTGTTAGCCGTTATTGGTAAGCAAGATATTATGATGGGGGTTATGCTGGCTGCATCGATAGTAGACGTGCAAGGTCAGAATGTATGGGTCATGATGGTTCTCCAGCTAAGAGCTGTCTCGTCAAGGCCCAGTGAGCTTGCTCCAACGTAAATCTTATTCACAGCTCCCACTACCAGCAGCAGCACATTCTCAATGAAAATTGTTCAATATAGAATCTTAAAACATAGGCAATCTCATCATGGGTGTCAGTTAGAGCAAGTTCTGCATTTTCGATCTTGCGGGTGCAAGTGGGTCACGTGTCATTGCACAATGCCAGCCTTATCCTTAATACAATTTTCTGTTTGACTGAATCACTCAGAAACATTTTGGAGGTTGTATCTTATGACTGATGCATCCACTGTCACCTCAGCTAATTTATTTTATATTGAGGCTCTAAAGTCTGATATGACTGCCAACACCTTCCAATTTGATACATCTGTAGATGTAAGCTGTCTGCTTGAGGCAGCTTTGCAACAGCAGTGCTCATGCCAGGGTGCTGGGATGACTGTGTCTGTGTGAACTTATTAATCTTACGTTCCTGTGCGGTGACAGGCATTTATTGTTCTCCATGTTCCTTTTATTACATCATTTTTGGAGTGCCAATCTATACCAGGGCAGACAGTTCTGACTCCACAGCAGGTATACATGCCACTCATTGGCAGGGGGCCTGGCCATATTTCAAATAATCACAGACCCTCTTCCATAATTTCAGATGGAAACTCCAGGCCACACTGTTGTCAAGTACAGCATATAGCAGAGGTAAGCTCTCTTTGGTGTGTGGGTTTAACCAGTGGCCCCCTCTGAAATCCTGCCTCCTCCCATGCCGCCTTTACCCCTACCTCAGCTGGGTTACTCTCTCTGCACTGTCTGTAGTGCTGTGTCTGCCCACAGCGCACATGGGGCCAAAATTAATGCTCAACAATGCTCAACAGTTAAGTTCCCCTTGCAGCCCCTCCAATCAGAATGTAGCGCACAAAACAGCCAATGATGGGTCATTAAGGTTTTTATGGTTTTGTGCCTATATTCAAATGGGAGGGGAGATGCAGTGGTAGTGTTCACTGTAGGCAGCTAAGCTTCTCTGCAGGAGCAAGCTGCCTGGTGCTGGGGGCTGAGGGGTTACCTGCAAAGCTGCTTTCATGTGAACCGTGAGGGGAAATGATCAAATGTGATGCAAATTCTGCATTTTAAAGAATATTTGTTCAGCAAGACTGATCAAAACTACTATCCACATGGTGAAGAAACTTATCAAACTAACCATTCTTGCTACATATTTAAGTGATTTAGATTACAGCAGGATGTATTGTCCCAGTGTGTAGGGAAACTACTACAGTATGAACTGAATGACTTCTAGGCTCTTCAAATGTTGGCAGATAAACCACAGTGTGATAAAATGATGTGTCCAGGATCGAACACTGGAATTTGAGAGACCAACCTGTAACTTAGGCACGTAAGCATGTTCTCATGTCTAATTATTAGAAATGTGTGCTTAGGATTGGCTTTTAAGAATACTCTGTTGTATAGAAATGACTTGAAAAGTGCAACACAACAAATCCATGCATTACATATTTAAATATGTTAATCAAAAAGCCTAAGAAGGCTGTGCCTATTGGGACACTTGGAAAAGATGGGACCCCAGGATACAAAATCCTGGTTCTTCATGCCAAAGTATTCCTTTGAATCAGTTCTTCTGGGTTTCTGGTGAGTGGGTAGGGGGTGCTCACTTTCCTGCCCCTACTGAATTTCAGGGACAGACATTCAGTGTGACCCATTCCCCTTGATGATGTTCGGGACATGTAGATGAAATGTGGCGTAACACAAGGTAAAAAAGACTGGTCTGGCCTATGATAATTTGAGTTGTTTCTGGCATTTAATTAGCACATCACTTGCTAAGCCATTAGCCAAACATTCACAATCTCTGTTTCACCATCTTTATCGCGTGCCCTATTAACATTTGTAACATATCATTTTTTTTAGTGTAAATTTCGGGGGTGGGGGTGCCAACGATGCTTCACGCCTGGGGATCAATCTGTTGTAAAACTGGCCCTGCAAGTGACATTGAGAATGCCCAAGTGCAGGGGAGGGGGGAGGGCAAAAGTGCAGGGGGGAAAGGGGTGGGGCAGTGCAGTACATAGGATAACAGTAAAAAAAAAATAAAGACAATAAATAAGAGTGCGGCCAGCTGGTGGCAAGTGCAAGGGTAAGTGTAGAGATACAGGTGGCAAGTGCTAGTAGGGGCTGTAGGGATACAGAAACAGTTCTCGAGTGCAAGGGTTGCCAGGGGGTCAGTGTGGGTGTGCAAGTGGAGGGGGGTGGTCCTGGGCCTGGGATCAGAGGGTAGCCAGGTAACCAGTGGAGTGCAGTGCAGATGGGTGTCCCTTCACATACCATTGTAAGTTATGGCCCTATGTTTGGTTCTTAAAGGGTGACTCACAGGAGCTTATATTTCTATATTCCTTTATCAATGGTGTCTGTATAGAACCAAATAGATGGGGAGTTTGGATGCATCAATATGTCTGGGGACCATCTAGTGCCGGATCAATCATGTCCACTGTCTGCTGGTCAGTTTAAGGCAGGGAAGTCGTTCAAAATAGGAGAATGAATTTGCGATCATTTTGGATTTTTGTTAGAATTTTGTGAGTCTAACATTTTTCACCTAGTAGAAAACAAAAGTTTGCTTTAGAAAGACTGGTCTAAGACCGTGCTGAGCTGTCTTTCTAAAGCGACGTGTCACGCCCCTGGAGGAACACGAGTGCGCACTGGGGCTGACAGCGCGGCCGGGTTGGAAGGGGGAAGTCACGTCCCACGTAAGTGCTCTGTTGTGTTGTTTGTGCGTGTGTGTCTGTAGATGTGTGTGCTGTGTAGGGGGAGGGGGAAAGTTTATGATGGGGAGGGACGGGGCAAAGGCAGCTGCTGGGTAACTTAGTGTGTTTGTGTATGTGTGTGATAACCTTTTACTTAATCTTGTAATTCTCCCTGTAACCAGTCAAGCTTTTTTCATGTATCTTACGCCGTGAAACCTCTGGGTTTGGGCGTGTAACAAATGTTATAAATAAATAAATGTGTAAGTTTGGTGGGTGGTTTTGGGGGAATGCTTTGGGGGGCAGAAGGGAGGCGGCGGGTTAGGAAATGGGGCTGGAGAAGTAAAACCCCCTGATTTCTAAGAAATCCTGCTAGCACGGGAGAGGGTGTGGTTGGGCGGGGGATCAGCTTCTCGGATGCTTGGTGTGGGTGAAAACGACCTAAAAGTGTTAATAGATCCACAATTGAAGGCCGCACAAAATAGGCCCTTTTTTGTTCGGCCTTCAATATGCAGAAATATCACACAGAACCAATGTAACTGTTTAATAGTGTACGCTCTGTGGATAGTAATTAATGGATGTTTTTATATACAGGACAGTACACTGTTGATTTAAACCTGCCCTTTATTCTAATTATTGATAACTGGGAAAGAAAAACTGGCCATACCAACAGGAATAGGGGACAACCAACGACGCCATCCCTTTTATGATGCTGGAAACCCCTCATAGCTCAGAAAAGAATATAGTCAAGACGTTTTTGAATGGGGAATGAGTATGGAATAACACAAGGCAGCTGCCATAATGGTAAGGTTATCAGCAGGGGAAGAAAGACTTTGTGACATGGAGCATTGAAGAGCCACGTGTGCTGCAACGGCCTGTACAGGAACACGCATGACATCAGAGCGTGGGGGCCATGGTGTCTGCAGTTACCGCAGCATGATGGAGGAGTGGCATGGCAGTGGAGCATACAGGAGCCATGGCATCTCCGTCATTCAGCGGCATGAGGAACGCTGCAGTGTGATAGAAGAGAGTAGCTAAGGCGAATTGGGAAACCTTGGTGCTCACCTGTATGCGTGGGTAGAAGAGCTGCCACAGTGCATGGGTTCACTGGTGCCCGCCCACATGATTCGGGCTCCCACGATGCCACTGCGTGACAATGGCCCACTTCAAATATTTCAAAGAATATGCCGAAGAATATTGATTTCATTGAACAATTACTGTATTCCCCTTATAAGAAGATAATACCTGTTGTCAAATTTTTCAGATCCTCTTTGCATTGCAGTATTTGATCAAACGTAAAAGGTAATCCATACTAAACACCCTGCTAGAAATCTTATTTAGCAGATCACATTTCCTATGGTCCATGACAACTTGTGTGCTTAAACGGCCAACCTCTGGATGATCATTCTTGTGAGAGAGCGGTCCGTGAGTGAGCTAGATGTGTCTCTCTGGCACACTCGTTCATACACCGGATAGTTGAGGATATTTATTTATAGAAATCACAGAAAAGCAATGCATTTTTGGCATAAGACGCTTACAAAATGTAACATTGATAACAGAGCGGAGGACATGGGTCCTTGGCAATGGGGTGAGAGAATGGGACTTGAAGACCAGATTTTGCAGGGGGAGGTGGAAACATAAACCACAGACGAGGGCAGGACAGAATGATATAGGAACGAGATGGTGGATGAAGTGCTAAATTAAGGATAGAGAGGTGACGAAAAAGTGCTGGAAACAGGTTCTTCAAAAAGGTCGGAGCGCTGTGAGGTTGGATTTAAATATTGGTAGAGTTGGAGTAGTACAAAGAGGGAGAGGAAGAGCATTCCAGAGTAGGGGTTGCGAGGAGAGGGAGATAGCGGAAACGAGAGGGAGTGTAGGGGGCTCGAGTAGTGGCAAGAAGGTGAGCCGAAGATGATCGTAACGATCAAGGGAGAGATTAGGGAGTGAGATGGTAGGGTGGGGCAAGTGCATGGATAGTTTTGAAGATAATGAGAAGAAGTTTGTACTAAGCTTTTTGTTTCATAGATAGCCAGCCAATCTGGGGACGGGAAGAGATGGTAGAGACAAAGTGAGAAAGGTTGAAAAGTGTAGACCGCGAAGTTAAGGATTTTGTCCAGAGGTGAAAAAGCATAGATGGGAAGGCCATAGAGGAGACTGGCACAGTAATTCCGGTCTAGAAAGGACTAAGGAGGAGACTAGCTGATTAGCAGCATTGAAAGTGAGAAGATGACAGATTTTTCTGATCTAAAATCCGAGTGTCAGCGAAGAGTTGATAGGAGAAGCTGTAAGAGGATATCAGGGCACCAAGTGCTGAAGTACAGGTGTTGAATAGAAGTGAACCTGGTAGAGACCCTTAGGGAACCCCAAACGTAAGGGGGGTAAGTGGGGAGGTAAGGCTGTTCCAGGACACCTAAAAGTGACATGGGGAAAGGTATGACGCAAACCAAGCAAGGGGCATATCTCTGATGCCAAGGAGAGATCATGTAGAGAGGAGAGAATGGTTGACACTCTCGAAGGCAGCAGAGAAGTATTGAATAAGAATAGATGAACAGTTCACCTTTGAATATGTGTCTGCCAGTGAGATAGACCTGCATATGTAAGAAAAAATGTAAAAAGCAGATGCCTGCCATATCTTCATGTGCATGGCTCTCTTTTGAAGAATCAGGGATGCTGGATACCGAGGGGGATAGTGGCTCCTTGAGTGAAAGCAGCATCAGCATTATTCCTCATGCATCTGCAGCAACCATATAAAAAAAGCGTGAGTGCCAATTGATTATGTTTGCAGCTGATGCATAGCAGACAACTAAAACTATACAAACTGCTCTATGTCCAAAATTCACGATGGGGAGATATAGAAAACTGGCTGTTGGAGACTGCTTCAGGCTCGTAGCCCATAAGGCCAGTTAGAAGCACTCATTGCTAGTGCTAACACTATCAAGCTTTTATCAAACGTGTGATGCCAGGTGCCTACAGCTACTAAGCTCTGCAATAGTGGATGTTATTATTATCCATTTTAAAGGTATTCAATGTATGAACCTAGAAAGGAAGCTTGCTCACGCCACAATGCTAGAATTCAAACATGTGACTCCAGGCTGCACATAGCTAGAACAGGGAGTGGGTGCTAACTGACTGAGCTGTCTTCCCAGTTTATACTACGGTTTTCTGGGCGATTAACTGTTTTCTTGATTTCACCTGTGATAAACTCCAAACTGCTGTGTAGTTCATCGGCCGCCTTGGGGAACAAATTTCATAAAACATTCACAATGAAGACCACACTTTACTATGCCTGCATATCAAATAAACTTTCCTCTGACTCTTTGCAAACATGGAATTTTGCTCACCTTTGAAAAAGTAAGTTTCGTCTTTTGTCCATGTCCACACATGCACGAACGCATCAATGTCATTTGTCGGAATGCCATGCCACCCAAGAGCGACTGTGATTGGATCTCCATAGCGGGTCCTGTTTTTTCGATTCTCGTACAGCCAGTACCAAGTGTTGCGGAAGAAGTACGTATTGAAACGTAAAACTAGCTCGCCGTATTGATTCCTCTCTTTCCAGATCCAATCAAACACTGTGTCAAAAGATCCTGCACACGTGCCTAAAGAAAAACAGAAGATTAGTTTAAAGTGTGTTTTGTACAATGTTATAAGTACCCATGTTCAGGGCCAGACTAGGATTTGTGGGGCCCTGTGCATCAAAAGATGTTGGGAGGGTCAGGGGGGGGGCTTTATTTGCATTGCAGAAAATTATGTCCCAAAATGAGTCATTAATATCCGTGGGGATCAAATAAACTGACGTTCAATAACTGAATTGTAACTGTTAATATTACGGTTGTATCAATATCAGAAGTGAGGCTTATTTTGGAGTAGCCAACCGAGTGAGCAGAATCATTTGTAGAGATGATACCTCAAAAGAAACTACTGTGACGAGGAAGAGCAGGACACATAATAATGAAGATCACCCGTAACTAATTCAAACATACCTAATGTGACTGCACATTCCAAGGATGCAAGGGCAGGGATTGGCCCTGGGCCAGACAGGGCAAAGTGCTTTTGCTGCAGGATAGTGCAATCGTAACATAGCCTATGTACAGGGAAGGCACTGAGACAGTCAGAGTAAGCAATTCCGCAGGTCTTCAAATGTCATCAATAGAGCTCAAGTCCAGAAAAAAATGTGGGGGTTCATTAACATACACACAAGGACTGAACGTATCCTAAAGGGCACCAAGTTGAATCAGGGAGCACAGGGGACTAATCAGAGCGAAGGCAGGGAAGGGAGCAATAACACGGACAAGGGCTGCTAATCAGACCTTGCACACACCAAGGAGGTGCTTAGGCGCCACCACACAGACACCCCCCTCCAAGACTTGTCACACCGTAGGGAGGGGAGGACAAGACAATGGGTCACGGGCTGATGAGGCAGGCAGGAAGGGAGCCTAGGGCCACCTATGTGTGAATGGCCGTCTGCGCCAGCCGGCCAGGAGACAGGAAGCCTCCAAAGTGCGAATGCATGCCCTCTGGCATGTAAAATGGAATATAAGGAGAGGCCTTGCTGAGGAAGGCCAGTTCTCCTTGATACTCTTTTCACGCAGAAGACCGTTCTTCTTCTTCCCCAAAACCCACCCACCCTAAGGAAAGGAAGAAGAGAAAGAAGTCAGAGCAACGAACGGGGCCCACAAAGTTGTGGGAAGAACGGGTGGCATGGGCCAGGCAGATGCACTGGCTCCTTGCCCAAAAGATGACATTTTTGTTTATCAGTTTTGTTTATCATTATGTTTTGTTTGGATAAATAAATGTACCCAATTCTGATGATATTACCATGTCCAATAAAACACCACAGCCTTTTTATTGCCAACCACAAACAACATTGTCTTAGGTCGTTATTGCCCAGCCACAAGGCACAGGTAACCACCACACCAAAGGGTAACGGGTCCAGACGGCTATGCATCCTCAGATTATTGTCTTTCACAAAATGAATCATCAATACCTAAAGGAAAAAAAAACAGCTAGAGGAGATTTTCCTAGAACACTGCTGGCAAAGTATAAAAGGTGTGTACCTTTTAACCCAAAAATCTGGTACTGATTGAAAAGATAGTTTTCACTAGCCCGAATTCAAAGAAGATCGATTTAGAAAGACCGTTCTGCTACCACACAGAGTGGTCTTTCTAAATCGAACTGTCATGCCTATGCCGCACACAAATGCAGGCAGGGGCTGACAGGCACGGGAGAACAGGTAAGTGTTGCTGTGTGTGTCTATGTGTGTGTGTATGTGTGTGGTTACCAGTCATTTGGTCGAAAACCAAAGGATCGAATGCCATTTGATCGACAGTCAAATGGTCGAAAAAAATGGTCGATTTTTAAAAAAAATAATAATAATTTATGGGGGGTTCCCCCTTTACCCTCGTTTTCTTTATTACAAATATTTTTTAACCAACCAAAACTAAAAAAAATAATACAAATAAATAGAAAATTCGACCTTTTTTTTTCCGACCATTTGACTGTCGATCAAATGGTCATTCGATCTTTTATTTTCGACCATTTGACTGGACACCTATGTGTGTGTGTGTTGCGTGTTTGTATGTGTGTTTTGGGAACGGGATGTAAGGGGTGGTGAGGGAGGCCGCGGAGGGTAAGGAAGGGAGGTTCGTGGGGTGGAACCCGTGATTTAGAAGTCATCCGGGTAGAGAGGGTGGGGGCAAGGCAAGGGGATATTTTTGCTTTTGGGGGGCCACCTAAAATCGGCCGGAAAAAACAGTATTTTTGTTAGGCGACTGCAAAAAGCGAAAATATGACCTAGAACCAAAAATCTATATTGAAATATTCTATGGAAAGCAAAATGCCAATAAAAGACATGTGCTTTGAAGACACTTTTATGTGGGTTTGTGGGTTCAAATCCTGGTGGGTGAAAATTTTAGCAAACAAGCTTTTTTGGCAAGGGGGGATGAAATGAAAAAAGGGAACGGCTGCTGTCAACCCACATGTAATCTCAACTTGTACCATGAAAATCAGCACAAGGCCAGGTACAACATCTTCAGTTCTGCAACCTCTCTTCCCACATCCATGAACCTAGTAAATCATCACAACAAATTTGCCCCTGATCTTTTCCCCTGTTCACCATAACATTTGGCCTTCAACAATACTCTGTTTTATAAATCAGATTTGAAAAGTATACACATCATAATTAAGGTACTCCAGAAATATAGGAATCCTTCTAGAAATATGTTGAACAAAAAGAGTACAAATGTTGCGTTCACTACGAGTTTTGCAAGTACAGATTTTCACCCCATCTTGAAGACTACAAAAACCAAATGCAATTCTGCAAAATTATAAACAGTTGATTGTACTCTGTCTTTCAAGACTTAATCATAACAAAAGATAATGTGAATAAATTGTATTTATCACACCAAATGTGGACATATGAATACTATCGAGATAGTGCACAACTATTTTTTGTCAGCATATTTTAATTGTCTTCAAATAAGATAGATTTGGGTGGCGACTCATTTTTCTGTATGTGCTTTCAGAATAAAATACTTCTTTCAGCTCCTTGTCCAAAGCAAATGTTCTTAAATAGACCATTACTTTAAAAAAAAGAGCGTGATAAGCCCCAACTGTGAGGCCCCATGGGTCTGATGGGCTGCTGGGGGGTGGGCAGCGGGAGGCATTTGTCTCTGGAAGCGCATCACAGGGGCTTGGGAGCTGACAGCACGGCGTCGCTAAAACAGGCACAAGGAAAATCCCTGTGGTTGGAAGCAGGCCAGCCCTCGTTACTTCTTATACAGACGGCAGCAGGTAGCTGCGGGGCCTCCAAGAGGGCGAGACCTGGGGCGACAGCACATGCTGGCCATGCCTCGGTCTGGCTCTGCCCACGGCTTAAGTGGCCCATCACACAGCCGTCGCGATCGTAGTTAAAAGAAACAGGATCTCAATACTCACAATGCTTCCAAGTTCTCTTTCAGGAGTTCTTACAACTACATTGAGCCCTATTATAAGAACTCATAACATGGGTGAAGAAGGAAATGTCCATTCTGTGTGCCCACTGACCTGCTGCTGCAGCAGTTTCACCTTCAATCTGAATGAGGCAGACAAGGAGTCGGTTCCTTTCTCTGCTGCATTCTGTATGGGCTTTCTGCAAGAGGTGGGAACCCTGCAAGAAAAGTTCAAGTCGCATTCCCTGGGTAGGGGAGTTCCCTGACTGAGCAAGGAATATGAAGCCTCTGTGGTGGGACCAATATTCAGAATCCTGCCGTGTGGGGCCATAGGAGACACCAAACCTCACCTTCAATCTGAATGAGGCAGACAAGGAGTCGGTTCCTTTCTCTGCTGCATTCTGTATGGGCTTTCTGCAAGAGGTGGGAACCCTGCAAGAAAAGTTCAAGTCGCATTCCCTGGGTAGGGGAGTTCCCTGACTGAGCAAGGAATATGAAGCCTCTCTGGTGGGACCAATATTCAGAATTCTGCCGAGTGGGGCCATAGGAGACACCAAACCTGTGTAGGGGGGTTAGGGAGGACACTGTGGTGGCTGGTGATTTTTTTTCTAGTGGAAGAACATAAATCTTTTCCTGGAATTTGTAGGTGTGTACGAGCAAGTGCAGTGAGTGTACCCGAGCCAGTTAGACAGATTTGGGGTGTGGTTCGGGGGGAGGGGGATTGGTACAGGGGTTACTCAGGGAGATTTTATTATGTGATGTGTTGGAAAAAATACCTTTACAATACATGTTTAAAAACATTGGGTAAAAAAGCCATACGATTGGTAATAAACTCCAATAGTCCCCACACCAACAGTATATAGTGGCATTTATTAACACCTTTCATGCTGGCTGTGTTCAACAGTAAACCAGCAATGCTCTGTAATATCTTGTCAGTGCTCACATGGTATCCCAGTATTTCCACCGCAAGAATACTTTTTGAGGTTGGCAGTGACCGATATGTACCAGCATGACACTGCGAGAACCCATTTTTCGTGCTGACTGTGCCCAGGATATTCCAACATGCTACTGTCAGAACACAATAATGCTGGCTGTGCCCAATATATGCTAGTATGCTGATATGATTAAACGTAATGCTGGCTGTGCCCAATGTATGTCAGCATGCCGCTGTGTAAGGACACATTCCTGCTGGCTGTGGCTAAAATATGCAGCATCCCTCTGCAAGTACACATATTTAAGCTAGGTGTGCTCAATATATGTCATCTTCCCACTTTAAGAATGCATGTTCATGTTGAATGTGCCCACAACACATGCCAGCATTGCCAAGGTAAAATATTGTCATGTTGCCTCACCGGCCTCTCACAATATATGCCAGCATTGCCTTGTAATCATGATGTGTGCCCCCTCCAGTCACAAACTCTCCCACACACACACACACACACACACACGCCTGTCGCACACACACATACATGCACACACATGCACTCATATACACTTGCACAACTGTTCTCTTACTTTCACATGCTCTGATGTACATCACCTTCTAACCAGTCACCCATTCCATTCACCATCCCCACCGCACTGCTTGCACTTATCTCTCCTCGTCCATCACTAAACAGGAATTCAAGCCCACACCCATGGCTCTCTGCGCTGGCCAAGTAATGACCTCCTGTCAAACTCTCTCTCTCTACTATTCCATCAAACTTGCCTTTGTCAAATAAACACTGCTTTGGCTACTCACTTTGATGTTTTCAATCCAGCCTGCTCCTTCACTCTCTATCGCCCACACCCATAACTATGGACCTACCCAATATGATGCCCATGTCTTCCTATTACCTTATTAAAAACATGACAAATTCCTTTGGACAAATGTTAGGGGTCCAAAGTGCTGTTTTCGTGAATGTAAGGTAAACAAATATCCTAATGGGCAAGTGTGCCACTGAGGCAGTCTACTATTGTCCAGGCCTACTGCTCCTAATGTGTGCAACTAACACATGGGAAAATGATTTGACAGGCTGCCTCTAGTTGCAGTTCTATTCTGGACCTGGTGCACAAGCTATGCCAATAGCCAATACCACTTTTTTTTTAATTGAACTGCCTTTATTGGTTTAAACAAAGTTCAACAAAATGTCTGTTCTCCAGCCCATGCACCTCTTGCCAGGGGTGTACTGACCTATAGGCACCTCTGGAGTTTTCCCGGTAGGCCCCGACATCCTGTGCCTCTTTTGTGTGGTAATCTATTTTATTTCCAAATATTCTCATAGAAAAGGGTTTGCTGAAAATGTGTAATATGGGGCCACTCTGAAAATGATTTGCAGGGCCTCTTTTGGTTCCCAGTCCACCCCTGCCTCTTGCAGCCTTTACTCTTCACCTTCAGTGCTTGGAGACTGGCTGAGAGCAAAGTTAAGTGTTATGCAAACAACCAACATAACATGATATAACAAGATAGATACAGTTGAGGAAGGTTTCCGCAGCAGGACATCTGTGTCATTTTTTCCCACCGGGACAGAGAGCAAATAGCAAGACTGTACGGGGCTAGCGGTCCAGTAGTGCCAGGAGGCCGCCAGGCTATGCACTATACAAGACTACGTTACATTACAGTGCACAGTCCATTTTCATATCGAGCCCATAAAATAAATGAATGGTTTCTCGGCACTTGGATAATAGATGCAACTACTACCTCAGTGGTGCTCAGTGTGTCGACCCTGGAAGGAAGAAACCCCCAAAAATGTCTGCTGGGATTTGAACATACAAACAGACTCTCACACTCTAGGTGAGGCATATTACAGCACACACCAAAAACTGGCCTGTCAGATTCAAGCTAATCTCTGCTGCAAGTGCTCAAACCACTGAGCCATGATATGTTCTTGTTAAAAGATGCAGGGGCTAGCAAACATGGCTTAACTACAGGGAGAGTTCCCCTTGCTGGCTCCAGTGCTGCGTGCAGTTTTCACTCTACTGGTGCTGTTTTTTTTAATGTTTTTGATACATTTGGGAGCTCGGAGATTGCATTATACTCAAGTGAAGTGGATTTTGTGTCAGCAAAAAAAAATACCGAATCATGCTGTACAATAAAGGTTGTTGTATGGATGTATGTTTGTTTTTCTCAACAGTTTACATACTACCCAGCCCCATTTGTGCTGAACCATTAAAATGAGCTCTTGGGGGAAATGCATAGAATACATACAAACAGGAAGTCCCTTTGGGCTGAGTTTTCAGGGAATCCTGGCCACCCGCCTCTAACATGATTGATATTCCCCAATAATATAGAACATCTGACAGGTGTTCGCTGCATTTGGTGCTCCGGAGTGGCTCAAATACCTATTTTATTTACCAACCAGGTCACTGGTCCTGGACCTGCAGCAGAAAAAGGCAGGCACGTTTGGGTGTGGCACTCACAGGCTACTTCGCTCTGTCTATAGCAGGGGAGCAAGTAGAGTAAAACTTCAGGGGGAGGGGGAACTTGATATTTTGGGAGAGGGACTATCTTCAAAGACTGTGGGGGGGAGGGTCAAACTTACTTGTGTGGGACCATTCTCCGCCAGGGCATACTTGTGGGAATTAGTGTCAAGTTAGCAGCAAATTGTGCAATTCAATGCACATCAGGCAACTGGCACTGTCTCTAAACATGACAGGATTGAAGACTTGCCAGCATGCTTACTCTGTGGTGACAGGCGCGGGTGCTCAGAGTCTACCCCGTTTACGGTATCTGTCACTGCTGCATGCAGTAAATATGAAGAACCAGTGATAGTGGCAGTACCTCACTGATTTGCATATGGCTGGACCCCTTTTGCAATGGCGCAGACGGGCTAAAGAATGGTGGTGTGGAAGGTTCCCCAGAGCAATGCCAGTGGTACAGATTCATTCAAAACCTTCCACCCATCACTTTTGTGGTCACAGTTTGTCTCACTATGTGAGAGAGGGTATGCCCAGACGTGGGTCCCTTGCTCGCTGCGCCATAGGGAACCAAGCTGCCCCTCACTGAGGAGGCCCAACAAGGCTGAAACATGTCTGGGGTTGCTTGTGTTTCCATGCAGAGGGGACCTGGCCTAGCAGTTCGGGCTGGGCTGCTACCATTGGTGGCAGTACCTGACTGATTTGCATATGGCTGGACCCCTTTTGCAATGGCACAGACGGGCTAAAAAACGGTGGTGTGGAAGGTTGCCCAGAGCAATGCCAGTGGTACAGATTCATTCAAAACCTTCCACCCATCACTTTTGTGGTCACAGTTTGTCTCACTATGTGAGAGAGGGTATGCCCAGGCGTGGGTCCCTTGCTCACTCACCATAGGGTACCAAGCTGCACCTCACTGAGGAGGCCCAACAAAGCCGACACATGTCTGGGGTTCCTTGTGTTTCCATGCAGATGGGACCTGGCCTAGCAGTTCGGGGTGGGCTGCTATCATTGGTGGCAGTACCTGACTGATTTGCATATGGCTGGACCCCTTTTGCAATGGCGCAGACGGGCTAAAAAACGGTGGTGTGGAAGGTTGCCCAGAGCAATGCCAGTGGTACAGATTCATTCAAAACCTTCCACCCATCACTTTTGTGGTCAGACTGCCTCTAAACATGACAGGATTGAAGACTTGCCAGCATGCTAACTCTGTGGTGACAGGCGCAGGTGCTCAGAGTCTGCCCGGTTTACGGTATCCGTCACTGCTGCACGCAGTAAATATGAAGAACCAGTGATGAGGGCCTGAACTGCCCCCATTGCTGATTTCCGCTGTGCTCGTGTGCTGTGGTGACAGGCACGGGTGCTCAGGGTATGCCCAGTTTCCGGTACCTGTCACCGCTGCATGCAGTGAATATGAAGAACCTAGTGATGAGGGCCTCAACTGCCTTTGTTGCCAATTTTTACTGTGCTTGTGTGCTGTGGTGACAGGCGCGGGTGCTCAGAATCTGCCCGGTTTCCGGTAACTGTCACCACTGCATGCAGTGAATATGAAGAACCCGGTATTGAGGGCCTGAACGGCATCTATTGCTGATTTCTGCTGTGCTCGTGTGCTGTGGTGACAGGCGCGGGTAATCAGGGTCTGCCCCGTTTCCGGTACCTGTCGCTGCAGCATGCAGTGACTTTGAAGAAACCAGTGATGAGG
Source organism: Ambystoma mexicanum (assembly GCF_040938575.1). NCBI lineage: Eukaryota > Metazoa > Chordata > Amphibia > Caudata > Ambystomatidae > Ambystoma > Ambystoma mexicanum. Next base: position 1,381,616,104 of record NC_090929.1, on the reverse strand, counting down.
GCCTGAACTGCCTCTGTTGCTGATTTCTGCTGTGCTTATGTGCTGTGGTGACAGGCGCGGGTGCTCAGAGTCTGCCCGGTTTCCGGTATCTGTCGCCACTGCATGCAATGAATATAAAGAGCCCGGTGATGAGGGCCGGTGATGAGTTTCAGAACTCATTACCATCCATAAAGTTCATGTCTGAAATTCTGCATGTCTGGCAGGACTGCGCTGCCCTAATGGCGACAAAACGTGCTATTTAGACAGACCCCCATGCAGAAAAGCGCATGCGTTAAGAGTAATTAGCGTATGCAGCATTTCACAGTGAGAAGACCACAAGATTCGTCTCGCGGTCCTTTGGTTCTTTCCGCGAGTTGTGCCAATCCCTTATTGGCTGAGGAGTTTACATTTAGAATGGCGGCCAGTCTGTGAGCACAGAGCTGTGCCGCGAACAGGGCCTCTAGCTAGGGTGGCCAACTGTCCCGGATTTCGCGCTATTGTCCTGCAATTAGGGGCTCTGTCCCGCCATTTGCAGAGTGGCTGTGCAGGATGCAGGTTGTTCCCACTTTCGTCAGGACAACCTGCCTCCAGCACAGCCACTCTGCAAACTGAAGAGGCCATGAACCCACAACGGCGCTGCCGCCTGCTGCTTTCTTTCTCAGGGCGGCTCTGCAGCCCTGGCTCCTTTTGAGCAGCAGGTCGAGCTGTAACGCTTGACACCTGGCTTCATTCAAATGCTAATGCTTTGTTCCTGGGGTCGTGATGGTCATGTTTGCAGTTAAAAAACGTGACCACCACCTCCCAAAGACAAACCATTTGCATTTCAATTAAGCCAGGAATTAAGAGCCATTAAAAAAGTGTAAATTTAAAAAGGGGCGGATCAAACGTGAATGACGTTGTGGCGTCATCGCCGCCTTGTGGGCAAGTGTCCCGTGAAATACTATCAAAGAGTTAGCCACCGTACCTCCAGTTAACTCAACGGACACTTTGCTGAACACGGCTTTTCTTATTAAGCCTTCTGCAGAGACACTCTACTACCAGAATTCCTATCGGCAACATTGCAGGGAATGTTACAAAGTACTTAATGCACCATTTAGTCTAAATGCAATGCATAGATTACGCTTTCATCGGGGCTGGATTTAGGCTTGAAGGACAGTAGGTTGTTTATAATAGGAATCTGTATGAATTAATTAGTACTTAATCCTTCTCCCTGACAGAGCACACTGAGCGCTGGCAGCCTTCGTTCTCGTGTCTATATATGTAAAGGAAAACAAAAGAGTTGATGGCTGGAAGGTTTAGAATAAATCTTGACCTCTGGCATTGCTCTGGGCAACCCTCCAGACCATCGTTCTTCGCCTGCCAAGCCATTACAAAAGGGGAAAAACCATATGCAAATCAGGCTTGGTCCCACCCCCAAAGGGGTAGTCCAGCCCGAACTGCTAGGTCACTTCCCTTTTGCACGAGACCACAAGCATCCCCAGACATGTTTCAGCCTTGTTGGGCGTCATCAGTGAGGAGTAGCGTGGGTCTCTAGGCCCAGCAGGCAAGGGACCCACGTCTGGGCATACCCTTCCCACTCGGGGTGACAATAGCAAAACAAAAGAGTTGATGGCTGGAAGGTTTAGAATAAATCTTGACCTCTGGCATTGCTCTGGGCAACCCTCCAGACCATCGTTCTTCGCCTGCGAAGCCATTACAAAAGGGGAAAAACCATATGCAAATCAGGCTTGGTCCCACCCCCAAAGGGGTAGTCCAGCTCGAACTGCTAGGTCACTTCCCTTTTGCACGAGACCACAAGCATCCCCAGACATGTTTCAGCCTTGTTGGGCGTCATCAGTGAGGAGTAGCGTGGGTCTCTAGGCCCAGCAGGCAAGGGACCCACGTCTGGGCATACCCTTCCCACTCGGGGTGACAATAGCAAAACAAAAGAGTTGATGGCTGGAAGGTTTAGAATAAATCTTGACCTCTGGCATTGCTCTGGGCAACCCTCCAGACCATCGTTCTTCACCTGCCAAGCCATTACAAAAGGGGAAAAACCATATGCAAATCAGGCTTGGTCCCACCCCCAAAGGGGTAGTCCAGCCCGAACTGCTAGGTCACTTCCCTTTTGCACGAGACCACAAGCATCCCCAGACATGTTTCAGCCTTGTTGGGCGTCATCAGTGAGGAGTAGCGTGGGTCTCTAGGCCCAGCAGGCAAGGGACCCACGTCTGGGCATACCCTTCCCACTCGGGGTGACAATAGCAAAACAAAAGAGTTGATGGCTGGAAGGTTTAGAATAAATCTTGACCTCTGGCATTGCTCTGGGCAACCCTCCAGACCATCGTTCTTCGCCTGCGAAGCCATTACAAAAGGGGAAAAACCATATGCAAATCAGGCTTGGTCCCACCCCCAAAGGGGTAGTCCAGCTCGAACTGCTAGGTCACTTCCCTTTTGCACGAGACCACAAGCATCCCCAGACATGTTTCAGCCTTGTTGGGCGTCATCAGTGAGGAGTAGCGTGGGTCTCTAGGCCCAGCAGGCAAGGGACCCACGTCTGGGCATACCCTTCCCACTCGGGGTGACAATAGCAAAACAAAAGAGTTGATGGCTGGAAGGTTTAGAATAAATCTTGACCTCTGGCATTGCTCTGGGCAACCCTCCAGACCATCGTTCTTCACCTGCCAAGCCATTACAAAAGGGGAAAAACCATATGCAAATCAGGCTTGGTCCCACCCCCAAAGGGGTAGTCCAGCCCGAACTGCTAGGTCACTTCCCTTTTGCACGAGACCACAAGCATCCCCAGACATGAAGGGACCCACGTCTGGGCATATCCTTCCCACTCGGGGTGACAATAGCAAAACAAAAGAGTTGATGGCTGGAAGGTTTAGAATAAATCTTGACCTCTGGCAATTGCTCTGGGCAACCCCCCAGACCATCATGCTTTGCCTGCCAAGCCACTACAGAAAGGGGAAAGACCATATGCAAATCAGACTTGGTCCCACCCCAAAGGGGCAATCCAGCCCAAACTGCTAGGTCACCTCCCTTCTGCATGAGACCACAAGCATCCGCAGACATGTTTTGCCCTCATTGGGGGTCATCAGGGAGGAGTAGCCTGGATCTTTCCCCTTTCTGTAATGGCTTGGCAGGATAAGAACGATTAGCACTTTTGGTTTTTTGGGGCTGTCCATAGATGAAGTGCTTAACCTAGGCAAAAGTCAAATCAAGTAAATTGTGAGGTTAGAGAGAATGGGGAACAAAAAGCAAACCAATGACATGGAAACCAATAACGACAATTGCATACAGACCAAACTATACTCGATCACCCAAACAGAACCAAATGAGTAACCTAACTACTGCCTACATTCATCCAACAGACTGTTGACATTTCCTCACTGGTCACTGTTAGGCACTGTGGGATGTATTGACCCACTCCGCTATGCTATGCGGCATCACCCTGCCAGTTATGGTGAAAGAAACAGCAACAATGGTGGCAAAACCCTTGTGCACGCCAAAAACCGCCAAAAACCTACAAAAAACGGTGTGCTTCAGCACACAAAAAGAGGGATGCACAACCTACCACTCATGATGCTTGTGCGGGGAAATAGAGTACACCCTGCAGAAAAGGTGCCAGTGGGCTCCATGACCAACAAACAGAGTGCAGAGAGAGAAGCAACACTTTGCAAGTGAAACCCCAAAATGTGCTTACACATGACATTTGATTTGTTGCTAAAAACTCCTAAATGCCGATACACAACACTTCCCCACATTCAAAATCTTGCCTGGTGCTAAAATTCATGTATCAAATGAAGCATTGTGAAACATACAAAGTCTGAAAACTGATATCATCTATACCAAAATCTGGGTGCAGTACCGGGACTACCTGAATGACAGCTGTCAGAGGAGTACTGAGGAAACTTTAAAATGACCTAAAACTGAAAAGTCTGCTGGATTAGCAAACATAAAATGGATTGTTGCCAAAAAGGAATACAGATTTTAGTTGTGTTTTTCCCACAGATTTTAAGGCCACGAAAGAAATGTATTTATGGTTGATGTAACAAATTTGGTTTTTGTTGGGTTTAAAAAGTTAATTAGCCAGGCTGAAGCTGCAAGAACTGGAAAAGCAGGTTTTTCTCCCAGAAGGAGGGCCTTCCTCTCAGCAGAAACTCACTGGGAGGTGTGCTCATTGCTGGTTAGCCCAGGACTGAACAATGGACATCCTCCAATCCAGGATATTGAAGGTGTGAAAGGTCGTAAAACTGCTGCAGCACAAGAAACTCCTAGCTGACAGAAGAAAATTCCAAAGGAGGGGGCTACCACATGCTTCAAGGAGTGACAAATACTGACCATTTAGTGTTAATAGGATATGTAATGGACATTTTTAGAAGGTGTATAACTTATTATCAAAAGGGGTGAAAAATCTGAAAATGGCAGATTAATTAACCTAATTTTTAGCACTATCTTTGAAACTTAGTACAACCGTGTAGCTTATTCTGAACAGGAATGGCATTAAATGTGGGTTTATGGGGACTGAATTTCTGCCAGAATGGTGAAACCTTATACACACATTTCCAGGGTAAACATGCATATTTGTGGAAATTTACAGAAATATTGGAACATGTTCTCATTACAAAATGGATGAAATTCTGCAGAAAGTCGAAACAAAGTCTCAGAGCTGTGGCATTTTGATGAGCAGATACTCCATAAAATATGCATCTGTGTATGTGATTTTTATAGAGGTTACACATGTGTAAATATGTATTTTGCCAAAATTAGACTTTGTGTTCCAGTGGCTAGGGGTGGATTCTCAGCATCATAAAATTATACCATAAAGATGACACTCTGTTTCTCTCCTCCTATCAAGGCAGAGAGTAGACTCTGACCCAATCACCTTTCACAGGGGCAAGCTTAGCTAAGCGGGCCCACACACCCCCTTTGTGATGTCATTTTAGAGGATAAATAGAGACAGCTGACAACACATAGGAACTCACTGATCCAGCCACTTTCCTGATTCCGGTGAAGCACCTGATCCATCATCCTACATCCAGCTTTAAAGGATAGTTCCGGGACTTTTTTTTATTGTTCCTATGGTTCGGCCATGTGTTTTTAAGCATAAATCGGTAGATTGTAGAAAACTTTCCTATGGACCTTACCCGACTTTTCGTCCATTAACGCACTCGAAAACATCCGCCATTTTATGATAATCCTATCATTTCCCCCCATCGCCCTGGCTCACCTGCTTTTGCGGCACTAAATCAAATCCCCCGCCCCTGAGCCTGACATCAGCAGACGCGTACCGCCCATTTCCCGTTTCGTGTCAACAATCGCTGCGCCTCAGCTAATGAAGTGTCGCCATGGAAATGGCAGGACGCCTCTTTCCTCAATAAGTATAAACACACCGTTTCACAACACACAGCAGCAGATTTTCGAATCCATTCCTCTCTCTGTGTTACTTTGAGTATTCTGTGACTCGTTTCTGTGCTCTGGCCAGCTACCTTCGTTGATTGTAGCCCGTGTGAACAGATACCAGTACCACCGCTATAAATTATTTTACTTTCTTTACCACACAATGGCTACAATAATGCCGTATATGTACGAGCCCGAGTACACCGAGGAAGAACTACTGGAAAGGCAAGCACGCGAAAACGATGGGGATTCGGACGGCAGTTGGGAGGACCAGTCAACGGATGAAGAGCCTGGACCATGTCGCATGGACGGCGTCTCCACCTGGTGCACGTGCAATCGGTGCGAGCTAATGCCAACTGAGGAGGAGAACTGCTGCTGCCGTGAAAATTCCGGGTGCTTGGCCTACATTTCGGAAGGCGAGCCAAGTCCGCAATGCATCACCGAGCTGCCAGAGTTCAGGGAAGCCTGCCTCTCACGGACCGTGTTGAGGATGATGATGGTGCTTATGCACGAACTTCGCGGCACTGCTCGTCCGCGTAATCCGAGTAACGAGTAAGTATACTCTGGTTGTGATGTCAGTGATGCCACTACTATGTCATGGTCGTCTCCCACATATAAAATTACATCTACATATCATTCGAATGCATGTAAATTGGTTCCATATTGTGCATTTTCTAGATAGAATTTTTTTCAAAGCAGAATGACATTTTTTACCTGAATCGACAGTGATAAGAAAGTTTTGTCATTTTAATACAGTTTGCATCTTTCATTTTCACAGGTGGTACAAGCTGGTGGCCTATCGTTGCTTCACTTGGTGGCTTCACGGGAGGCTCGGACACCGCGTTCGGAGAGTAATACCTGCCTGTGCGGTACTTGCCATTAGACAACATTTCCCCAGCGACTGTGGACAATACCGCAGATTTTCCCTGGGTGTGCTGCAACCGGAACTTTACAATGTGTAATGTTTATTATTTATGTTCAATTGAAATTAAGATCTAAAATAAAACCCAACATATATTTTAACAATGGTTGTTTTGATTTTTTAAATGAATCTAGTGTGTCTCCATTGAATAGTCTTCCTGTGCCTTGTCTTGTCACACCACATGTCTCCGGCCAGCATCCTCCCTCACGCAGGCCGCCCAATAAATCATCCTTTTGGGCACCGGGTACAGAGATGACCCCCTCTGGCCCGTGCCGCCCCGTGTCTCCTGCCAAGCATCCCCCCTCACGCTGGACGCCCCCCTGCAATCCACATAAGTGTGTCTCCATTCACGAGTCTTCCTGTGTCTTGTCTGCACGACCACCGCCCCAATCCACCCCCCGCCCTATCAAAGGCAGTTCGCACCGGGGTAATTGCGCTGGCAAGTGGGGCTGTCAGGGAGCGATAAAGGCCAAGAGGTGCCAAAGACCATGTACACTTCAAAGTGGTCTATAGAGCATGGGTTGTTGTTCCCATGTCTACCTCCAGACCCCGTGTCTCCTGCCAAGCATCCCCCCTCACGCTGGACGCCCCCCTGCAATCCACATAAGTGTGTCTCCATTCACGAGTCTTCCTGTGTCTTGTCTGCACGACCACCGCCCCAATCCACCCCCCGCCCTATCAAAGGCAGTTCGCACCGGGGTACTTGCGCTGGCAAGTGGAGCTGTCAGGGAGCGATAAAGGCCAAGAGGTGCCAAAGACCATGTACACTTCAAAGTGGTCTATAGAGCATGGGTTGTTGTTCCCATGTCTACCTCCAGACCCCGTGTCTCCTGCCAAGCATCCCCCCTCACGCTGGACGGCCCCCTGCAAACCGCATAATGCCACGACATATACACGTCATTCATTCACAAACACACCCCAGTTTCGAATCCTTTATAACCCACTTCATATTTCTAATGAGCACTTCTTTGCGCTTTGCTAGTCAACCCGTGAAGGTGCTGGTTATCTGCTCTTCGTCTCTGAACTTCCATGACCACTTCGAGGAAACTCCTCAGTTTGCAACCTGTGAACTGCTCCCTGTTCTACAACAAGAAACTACTCTGATCCCTGCATCTAACTGTTTGTTCGTCAAGGTAAGGCCATGTACCATAATCATTTTGCGTCCAATTTCTTTTCGTTCAAGACAGTACATGCAAGGAACTAGTCACATGTTCTGAGTTTACATTGGTATTCATAGAGAATTGTTGATCTTTACTTTTCAGAACTTTCCACAATGCCTGCCTGTTCCATTGGCGGTTGCCCTTCGAAGACCCATAATAAATCTGAAGGTACTATAATGCATGTTTTCCCTAGGACAATAGATCAGATAAGAGAATGGGTCCCATATTGCGGATATCCACCGTCTGAGCTTGAAAGTAGAGTCCTAGAAGTCTTTGCGGACAAGAGGGGTGATCGATACCGCATCTGCAGCAGGCACTTTACCTCTGACATGTACTCCACATCATTGCTAATAAAGAAGAACACACCGCGAGCGAGGCGAAAATTGCTCTCAACCGCTATTCCCACTCTATTCGTCCACATCCCTCCACTGGTGAGTGAAGTTTACGTATTTATCTCTCGGCCTTGCGGTAGTGTGTAGCATTAGCTAACAATAATTTCCCCATTTATGTATCCACTCAATATGAAGGCGGAAGATTCTCCATCCGTGTCGTTATTGCAGTCATCAGCCACTTCAAGCGCCTATCGGGTAATCTTACTTGGCTATTCTGCCACTGACTTGTTTTAGGCATGTAAATCAATAGTTTTAATTTATCGTGTAATTATTTTACCTAATGGTACACCCTTGTACTCGTCCTCTAGTCTTTGTTTTCAATTATAATTATTGTTATCCAAAATAATGCAAGTACTGTCTTTCAGGGAGATGCTGAGGAGTCCAACGTATTGACGACTACCGTTGATGTCACTCAGATGGTCGAGGTACGTTTCAGGACAGTTCCATCGATGGAGATCATCAGATCTTGCATTCTTGTAGCGTGATTGTTACACACAATGTTTCTTTCGTTTTTAGCCATTGATATGTCCTTCTGTCGTCGCCCTCCTATGTGTCTTCTTTTTTCAATATTGTGTTCATTACTAATGAAAGTCCTATGTTTCAGGGAGTCGATGGAGCATTAGTCCAAGAAGAAGGGGGAGCATGCAGTTACGGGTCGGCGCAACAGCTTGCAGAAGTGTGCACCGCAGTTACATCGTCCCTTGATGTTCTTATGCATTTCGAGGTATGGATACTGACAGTTCGATCAAGCGAAATCATATGACGTGATTACATCCGCTATACTTCCTTCTTTATTAACGCAAGTACTATGTTTCAGGGAGATGACGGAGCTTCTTCTACAAGAACATCACCCCTAGTAGTTGATGCAGATCTCTGGGTGGTGACACTTCCAACGATCGAGCAAATCGAATCATATTTACATATCCATTATTTATTTTAGACAACTGATCATTTGTGCAGGTCTATTTAGATGAGCCGTTCACGCCTGCACAAAGTTTCTGTTCTTTTTATCAAAATAGAAAACCATACTAATGCAATTACTGTGTTTCAGGGAGTCACTGAAGCATCATCTTCAATAATATCATCAATGGAAGTCTATGAGGAGCCCGAGGTATGGATCTTGACAGTTCCATCTAACTAGATCAACAATGCGTGAATAATTGTCGTTTGAATGTTCTACACAAAGCGTTCATTCGTGTTTTGCTATTGAGATGTACGTGGGTATTGGTCCCCAAGTACATTTTGTGTTTTCGATATTATTATACATACTAATGAAAGTTCTATGTTTCAGGGAGTCGATGGAGCGTCAGTGCGTGATGGATGTGCTTATCATGAAAATATAGTCGTTGCAGCGCAAGAGGAAGTGGAGACATGCACACACGAGTCGGAGCAACAGCGTCCTGATGTTGAAGTTTGAGGCAAGAAAGTTTCAAAGAAAAGAAAGCAAAAGAAGGTTAGTGTCCTGGTCACTATATTATGTTGTTTTTCACTGTTAATAGTTCAATACTGTAAGTTGTGTTTAAACTGAACATCCCTTTTCCAATCTGTCCTCTAGTTGCGAGTGGGTGTACGAACTAGATCTACACAGACAGTGAAGCGAACGAGAGATGTTGCTTGTCAAACCTTTTGGCAGGGACTTGAGACTGGAGATGCATCGTGCCAATGGGAAGAATATGAAGTGATTGACAACGGAGCTATACCACATCCAGCCATTGATAGTGAATGTCCTCCTGGTAGTTCGGATGCAGTCGGAGATAAATTCACAGAATCGACACCCGCAAAAACTATGACCGCGAGAAATTTGAAGAAATTGTCCTATTCACCCATTGCCGGAGAAGGAACAGATGTTGCAATGGAAGAGAATGAAGTGGACTACAATGAAACACCTTCAATATCACTGAACATAGCGGAAGACGATATCAGAGATTCTACCTTTCATGTGAGTGACATGTCCTCAACGTTACAGGCCGAACCAGCTGGGATGCAGAGTGACAGTATAAGGAAAGAGGCCAAATTCATTGTATTCGATAGTTGTTTGATTGATATTATTATTCTGTTGAAATGTGGGCATTCGGTAGGTGGGGAAGTATGTGGGGAGCCATTGATTAATGTGACTTGTGCAATTCGAGGCACTAACCTTAAAATACATGCCACCTGTACAAAATATCATCCTTTCTCATGGTCTGCACAACCCATGCTGGGACAACTGCCAGCAGGCAATCTACGTTGTGCAGCGGCTGCACTTTTTAGTGGTTCAAGTTTTAAAAAATTAGAGTCTTTCTTTCAGTTTGTGGGAATCCATTTCATTGCGAAAACTCAGTTCTACAAATACCAAACCGATTATCTATTTCCAGCCATTAGCGAAGCTTGGAGAATGGAAAAAATGTCTATTGATAGTACATTCGCGGGAAAACTGTTCAGGCTAGCCGGTGATGGACAGTGCGACAGCCCAGGATTTTCAGCCAAGTACTGCACCTACCACTTTCAGGACATGGAAAGTAAGAAAATTGTGAGTTCGGTGGTCGTGCAGGTGTCACAAAGTACATCCTCAGTGGCCATGGAGAAAGTTGGCTTTGTAGCATCATTGCAAGAACTACAATCGCGGGGAATGGTGATCGACCTGATAGCCACGGACAGACACGTTTCAATTGCCAAGACAATGAGAGAAGAGTACAAAAATATAAATCACCAATTTGACGTTTGGCATCTTGCAAAAACAATCAATAAAAAATTGTCGGCTGCAGGTAAAAAAAAAGATATGCAAGGTATTTCACAGTGGTCCAAGTCAATCAGCAACCATCTTTGGTGGAGCTCAAAAACATGTGGAGGGTCGTTGGAAATTCTACTGGAAAAATGGCGGTCAGTAATGCTACACTGTACAAACGTTCACCGCTGGAACACGAACCAACATTTCCACAATTGTGAACATGGCCATTTGTCCACAGAGGAGGCACGGAAGAAGAAGTGGTTGATTCCTTCATCACCCACTCACAAAGCCATTGAAAAGATTGTATTTGATAAAACTATAACAAAAGCTTTGAGGGGACTCACAGAATTCTGCCACACAGGAGATTTGGAGGTGTTCCACAATATGTGCCTAAAGTACAGGCCAAAACGATTGCATTTTGGCATGGAGGGCATGATAAATTGGACTCTTTTAGCGGTCTTGGCACATAACCATAATGTTGGCCGTCAACAAAGTAGGACGACCGGAACTTTAGGGACGCTTCGCTACAATAAGGCCTTCACTAAAAGAAGTAAACAATGGGTGATCAAACCAGTGTTTGAGGATATGCAATATGAGTTTATTGAGAGACTTATTGTTGACGTCCTAGATAGGCACATAAATGGAGTTGTGAACGAACCTGTGCAGGGGACAACTGCATTGCCACCCAACATTGCCTCTGTTCCATGTCCACCTAAAGAAGAGCTCATTGAGAAATACACATCACGGTTTAAATGATTGTAATTTGATTGTCTGTTCTCTCGAGTCTCCTCATATCGCAGGCCCATTGAATATCTGTATCTATCCAACCTTGTTCATTTGCGCATTAAATTAAACCAAACAGTAATATAAATCATTTTTCAAAAAATATAGAATGTCTCCGTATTTATGGTTCTGTGGGGCTGCAAAGCACGCAGACAAAATGCAAAGATGGAGTGTAAATTTCAAGTCCTGTGAGATGTTCTTACACTGAATGTAGCTAACTAGGAATGTGTGTTCGTTCAAAGTGAAGGTCAGCTGCTTTGATTTTTTCTCGGGTGCCAGAATGGCCCACTACTCAGTATAAGGTTCTATTGTTATTTGACCTTGACAGGCCGGGACCACGTAAGAAACGATAATGAATATAATTTCAGAAATGAAAGCCATTTCATGTTTGTTCATTAGAAGAAATAACGTCGGCATAGAAGGAGTGGTATTTCGGGGCTGCCCTACGCACAGACACAATGGAAAATGCAAATATAATGTAAGTAACTCTTTAGATGAGTTTATACCGCAATTTAATTACTATACAGTAGCTTTAAAGACGGGTTAAGTTGTACTTGTTCGTTCTATGTGGCATATTGTTTTGTACCGCACACTATCTTGGGGAGAACGTCTCCTTTTACGGAAGCACCTCAAAACCTTCCTCTTTGCTTCTGCTTTCTCTCTCCCTCTCCCCTGCTACAACTGGTCCACTGTCTGCGACCTCGGTCCTGGGCCCTTCCACTCTCCACCTGTACTCCCTGTCAACCCCTGCACTGGGGGACTGTCTCAGTATCCTACAGCCCCCCCTTGACGTATAAAACCCAGTTGCACTGTCCTAGCTATGAAATAATTTCCCGACCTAATATATAAAATGAATAATTTTAATAAAGATCTGATGGTGAGACTAATTTCATTTTTTATGTTTTTCAAACAGGTACATCATCCATTATTGTCTGTGGGCCTCATTACGACCCTGGCGGTAAGGGGTTTACGCCAGCGTTAGCTGCGCCGACCCCTTACCGCCAATTACGAGGTTCCTTAGCGCCATGGCGCTTTTAACACCTGCTTTTAGCAGGTGTTAAAATCCATGGCGCTAAGGGACCATGGAGTTAATTACGCCACCGTAATTTACGGTGGCGTAATTAACGCCTTCCCCACTCCCATTATGCCCTATGGGGCAAAAATGGGAATGGGGAAGGGTAAATGGGGATTGGGGACTTACCGCCCCGCCAAGGTCGGAATGGAGCGGTAAGTCCGCCAACCACCATGGCGTAAACGTAGTTTACGCCATGGTGGTAAAGTCACGGCCCAGGCGGTAACTTACCGCCTGGGTCGTAATGAGGCCCTGTGTCACGAGTACCAGACACCGGCGGATGGCTTCTATAATCGCCAATTGCTTCTCCGCGTGAACAACGTTAGCACCCTGAACATTTTGTGGGCCGATCGCCAAGTACAAGTATGCCCTTACGCGGTACTAAAGGCTAAATGCAACATACAGACCGTTGTGGTGGCCTAGTGCCTCGTTGTTGGAACAGCCATGCGATTATCAGTGCGACCGAAGAGCTTATTTTATCGTAAACCAACACCCTGTGTACTGCACACGAACATCGCTTGCCTCAAGACGAAATATTTTGGATCGAGAGCAAATAAAAATTCATTGATCTAAGACCCTGTGTACAGCAAAGGAACATCGTGTGCCTCGAAACTAACTTTTTGGAACGTGAGCAAATAAAAATGCAAATCGCTGAATATTCTCAAAACATTTGATGTCCAATAAATGTACTTTGCCAAATGTACAATCTTGCCGTTTGCTTTTAAACCACAGTTTCATATTCCGAATTGTGGCGCTGTATTGTGAGATGATCTAAGACCCTGTGTACAGCAAAGGAACATCGTGTGCCTCGAAACGAACTTTTTGGAACGTGAGCAAATAAAAATGCAAATCGCTGAATATTCTCAAAACATTTGATGTCAAATAAATGTACTTTACCAAATTTACAATCTTGCGGTTTAATTTAAAAGTACAGTTTCATATTCCCAATTGTGGCGCGCTGTGTTGTGTGAGCTCATCTGTGTTGATTTCCTGGTTCTGTGTGGAGTCGCCTAGAAGACGCCTGGGCGCGTTTGCCTACGCAGCACAGTCACGTCACGGATAGAGGCGGGGAATATGAATGTTTTGATCAAGTCTGTTTCAGGGGCGGGGGATTTGATTTAGTTCCGCAAAAGCAGGTGAGCCAGGGCGATGGGGGGAAATGATAGGATTATCATAAAATGGCGGATGTTTTCGAGTGCGTTAATGGACGAAAAGTCGGGTAAGGTCCATAGGAAAGTTTTCTACGATCTACCGATTTATGCTTAAAAACACATGGCCGAACCATAGGAACAATAAAAAAAAAGTCCCGGAACTATCCTTTAATATTCATCCAGATGCCAAAACTTTTGCCAGCACTGGAGAGCTATTGATTTCCAGCAAGCCCCAAATCCTCAAATGTATTCTCTCTACCCAGTAAAGCACTGGGTGGTGTGAGAAGGCCTTTTGAACCAGTATCCTGAAATCCTCTGACTTGCCACCACTAGGCTTGCCTGAGGAACTCGCTATCCAGCTGATTCAAATACCCAAAGACTAGGAGGGCAGATACTGTGCAAATCTGGCGACCGGCCTCGCTGATCCAGTACCGTGCCTGATGCACTGTCTTTCCTAGACCAGACCCAATCCATGACCACAACTGACGGTCCAATTTAAAAACTAATCCTGTGAGTATTAGTAGGAAGAACTGTGCTCCATAGTATAATTGCATTGTCTTATCCATATCTCAAACCCATCCCATCTTTCCTTCAGAACCAGTATTGTTAGAACCATCTTTGCGCAGGCCCATTTCTCATCTGAAGAAGTCGAGTTTCCTTAGCAGGTGGGTCACCCTGATCAAGTGAGTGTAAGATCCCTGTGTGGTATTCGCTTTTTCATAGTCATCCTCTAGTCTAAGCAATCCCATTTGTCATTTTTAAAAGTGCATTTCTGTTTTCCATTCTCGTGCCTATCTCACAAAAATTACCTTTACTAAAACCTCTATAAATCCCTCAGTTTTTGGGATAGAAACAAAGCATTTCAAAACAGTGCGATTCTCCCGTTATCGCAAATATCGAGCATGGTAAAGTTTGCCACGATTTTAAAAATATGAAAGGTTTAAATGTGTAAAATAGCTCTAAACTGCTTCCAACTTGAACTTTAAGATCTCAAATGTTTTCTTTGGACTAAATCATTGCTTGCGCTTGCGTGCAACTGTTCAAAGCAGCTCCCATAAGAATTTAAAACAATTTATGCATTTATTTACCACATTTGCTGTTTTTGCCCAGTCAGTTTTAAAGACAATAGTAAAAGCCATCTGACAGCAGAAAAGTCAATTTCATTTTTCTCTTGTGTTTTATGGGGGGAAGGTGGGACTGATATTCTGTTTGATTTGTGCTATTCCTTATCACCTGCTCTCTCCCCCTTATCTCTTTACATTGCCTATTGGGGATGGAGGGGTGTTGCAGGGGGAACCTCTAACCGTAGTGCTTTCAGATCTGAACCAACACAAAAGTATTCGTTTCTGTGCTGCATTTGTTTTTGTGCTCATTCCATACTTATTCCTAGTGTATTAAAGATATTCTTCAGTGTTTTGTCACCCAATTGGTGATTGTTGTTTATCTATTAAAATATATTGTGATTAATTTTTAAATACCTAAATAAATATTTACCTTTGCAAACTAGCCTGATTCCTGGTTCAGTGAGACCAGGGTGGGGTGGGGGGTGTTCCAGCAGAAGGGTGTGATATGAGTAGTATATCGTTCAGAATATTGAACTTATAGACAAAAATAAATAAGGATTTCAGTTGTGCAGTACATGCTGGGCTTTGACTTAGGTGTCTGCCGGATTGAATTTGAACTCACTTACAGCTCAAACCCCCTAGCTAAGTACGGCAAATCAAATCCTCCTCGGCCCAATGATCCAGCCCAGAAAGCACACAGCACCAACTGATGCTCTTAGCAAAAGCCCACTGAACACCCCCACCTTCAGTGTTTGGATCCTTCTCACACTTTAATATCTTAATTTACAAAAGCGCAAAGCCAATCATCAAAGACAAAAACACTGCTGATTCAGAGGAAAAAACAAAGAAATATTATTATGCAAAATGTTCAGAAAACTGGAGCTCTGGGAAGGTCAGTGAAAAAAGATCTTAGCATGACCAAGGGAGAATGTGCAGTCAGGTCTGGCCTGCAATACAGTCCCGAGTCACTCATGAGGACCCATGTTCTGGAATGGGGGCAAGAAGAAAGGCTGCAGAATGGTGGGGTGTACAGAAGCAAATGTCTGCTGTCCACACCATTCCCAAGCAAACTACTGACACAAAAAAGTATTGGCCCTTAAATTAGTTTTGGACACTGCCACATAATCCATTCAGGATTCCTGAACCAACCATGTCATATTAAAGATGAACATTGTATGGGGCACAGGCACCTCAAACAAGTTCAAATTGGCTAGAACCTGGGGTCTACACCCCTGTTCGATACTTTACATTTTATCTCTATTATTGAAATGTCCTTCATTTGTCCTTCTAGTCCATGCCCAACTTGCTGGCTTCTATGCACAAAACAGAACCCTACTTTTTTCATCATCATTAGCCAGTAGCATTTCAATGCATTTTCCATTTCTTTGTTACCCTTTATTCACTTATCCTTTGTATGTTGTTTTTACTTTCTGATGCTACAAAGGCAAAAACCAAAGTATGTTAAATAAATGCCCCCGGAAGCATGGTGGTCTGCATGTTATACTGGCTGCACTAGCCCACCATCACAGCTTACTGGGAGAAACTTCATGGGCTGCAAGTGAGCCGAAGCTGCAGCCCCTTGAATGGAGGGCTGTCTGGGGGCAGGCCTTCTTGCAGCACTCTTTTCAGAAGCTTCTCTTCAACAGTGCACAGAACGATAGACTAAATGTATGCAGGAGCAAACTGAAAATGTACCTGCACTTGGAACTCAATGGCTCCCTCTAGTCCAGGGGTGAACCACTCAGGTTTATTAATGGCTGCAAACAGGTCAGGTTTCAGGATATCAAAAATTAATCTTCGTGAGCTATATTTTTGTATTCAATGGATCCAAATGGGTGAATTATTGACATTTTCAGTGTTTATCCTGAAAACATGATAGGTTTGTGCTCTTTGGAGTCAGAGTTGATTGAGCACCACCACTTTAAGTACACAGACTCCTGGTTCCTACATTGACATCCGCCTGAGTAACAAAGCTCCGTAGCCAACCTCCCCCTTTCCTCTCCCCCAGACACCATCACCAGTTGAAGGTGATCTAATGCTGAAGGATGGGCTTGGGAAGGAGATCAAATATGTTATTAATATCAAAGGGTTGCTCAAATATTTGAGACTGCTGCTGATCAAATATGCTGAATTTTGCAATCTGCCTCCTATTCTCCTGAGATGCATAATGGTACTCTCAAATACGTCAGAGTTTAGTTCAATGTGCCAGCCTACCAGTTCATTATTAATTTGCATTCTGATGCCCACATTGTCAAGCCAATTCCAAACTTCCCCACTTAATCCCATCTTGTCATGCAAGTTCCAACAGCAGTATCCTAGTTTTGTCTTAGTTATTGAGAGTGTTATGTTAGTTTCTACATCCCCTCCAGCAAACTGTCAAACTTTTTCAATTAATGTAGATCCTGCGTAGATAATGTCAATTGAATCAGCCTTTATGCAGATTTCTTCTGTTTTTGCCAGTAGTTGAATGCTATGATGAATCGCAGATACTCGTATTTGTATTTGTATTTATTTTATTTATATAGCGCACCAGGCCCAAGGGCATCCACGCGCATCACTTAGTTTCAGGCATGGTACAGACAAAGCATTTGAACAGAATATACAAAATATACAAATTATACAGGAAATATACAAATGTAAAAGAGCAGGTTATAACAATAGGCCGTTAATGCTAAAATTATGACTATAGGGGCAATAGGAGTAGAGTCACGGCAAGTCATGGGCAGACAGCCAAGCTTTGGCTTTGCACTTGAAGGGCATGAAGGAGGATTCAGCTCTAAGCGGATTAGGTAACGAGTTCCATAGCTTAGTTGCTAGGACTGGGAAGCTGCATCCACCAGATCTTTGGAGGATGAAGCGCGGGATGTTGAGGCAGTTGGTTTAGGTACTTCTGAGTGGTCTCGCAGTGGTGTGTAGTGTAAATCTGCTGGCTAGGTAGCTAGGCGCTTGATTGGCTAGGCCTTTGTGTGTGAGCGCAAGTGCTTTAAGAGAGACTCTTTGGGAGACGGAGAGCCAACGAAGACTCTGTCTAGAGTCAGAAATGTGGAGGTTCCTAGGAATGTTTAGAGCTGCTCTGATGGCATTATTTTGAATGATTTGTAATTTTTTTAAATTGCATTTGTTGGTGCCCAGATAGAGGGCATTGCAATATTCAATTTTGGATAGGACCAAGGTCCTAGCTAGTGTGGTGCAGTTGGCTGGTGAAAGGAAGGGGCGGCATGCTGTGATAAGCTTGCAGGTGTATGATGCTGCCAATGATTCTGCATTGGTTTCCCTGGATAGTGAGAGGGTGGCATCGATGTACATACCAAGCGTTTTAGTATCCTTAGCCACTTTGATGGGGTTACCATCAATGGTGAAGGATTTAAACGATGAGTCAGGTTTGCTAAGTCTTTGGTGGGAGCCAAGGATGAGGAGCTCAGTCATTTAAGCACAATTCATGCTGCGCCATCCAGGCCTGGATGACTTGATAAATGGCGTTGATGGATAGAGAGTCGGTTTTGTGGTCTCCTGTAATGGGGATAAGTATCTGGGTGTCATCGGCGTA
The DNA here is from genome assembly GCF_040938575.1 of Ambystoma mexicanum. Lineage (NCBI taxonomy): Eukaryota > Metazoa > Chordata > Amphibia > Caudata > Ambystomatidae > Ambystoma > Ambystoma mexicanum. Next base: position 1,381,597,942 of record NC_090929.1, on the reverse strand, counting down.
GTTGGTGTACGTGATACCCAGTAGATCCAAGATGTCAAAAAAGGGTTTTGTGAATACTTTGTAGAGTGTCGGGGACACACAAGATCCTTGAGAGACTCCACAAGTGACTGGTGAGGGTTCAGCAGTGGCAGTAGGGGAGAAAACCCTCATGGATCTATTATCCAGGAAGGAGGTGATCCAAGCTGTAGCTTTGTCGAAGAAGTGGGCGGCAGTTTTAAGGTGGCAGCATAGGATTTGGTGATTTACCAAATCAAAGGCCGCAGAGAGATCTAAGAGGAATAGGAGGGCCAGTTTGCCCTTGTCTTTTAGGTCTTCAATCTGAGTTTTAAGGTCTAAAAGAGCAGTTTCTGTGCCATATCGCGGACGGAAACCAGATTGCCTCAATCACAAGAGATTATTGCTTTCCAAATAATCTTGGATCTGCAGGTATGCAGCACGATCGAGAATTTTTAGAAGAAAAGGGACCATGGTGATCGGTCTGTAGTTAGTGGGTATGTTAACGTCCAAAGTGGGTTTTTTCAGGAGGGGAATAACCCAGGCATCCTTGAGGTTGTATGGGACAATCCCAGAGCTGAAAGAAGAGTTTATGAGTGTGGTGATGAAGGGGGCTAAGTTATGCGAGGCCTCATTAATAATGGCAGCAGGGCATGAGTCTCCCTGACAATTGGAGGGTTTAAGGTTGCTGATAATGTGTTCGACTTCAATGATGGAAAGGGGTGAGAAGCTAAATGGTTTCAAGGATTCAATGTTGCAATCGATATTAGCCCGAGGGGTAAAATGTTGCGGACTGGACTGCAAGCTGTTTTTTTTACTGTTCATTTTAGTTTGGAGGGTGATGATTTTTTGAAGGAGGACCTTTTGAATGTTGGCACACCAGATGCTGTCTTTGGAGCAGGTGTCTGGAGGAGTAGCAGGGGATTCCAGTTCCTTTAAGATTTTGAATAACTCCTTGGTGTTAGATTGGGCTAGTTCAATGCGTTTATTGTATGTCTCTTTTTAGCAGAAAGTATGGCTTCTTTGTAATTTAGGGTAGCTACGGAAATACTTGCTTTGTTGGCTTCCGTTGGATTGCTTTTCCAGCATGCTTCAAGAATCCTTTTTTCCTTGCGTAGGGTTCTCAACTGTGGCATGAACCAAGAGTTGAGATGGGCCCGATGTTTGGGGTTTCTTAGTTTGGAAGGCGCGATAAGATCAAGGGCTTTCAGCATGGTCTGATTGTACTTGTCTACCAAGACTGTAGGATCAGAGCATGAGGATGAGAGGTCATTGAGAGTGGGGAGGATGAGTGGGAGTAGTTTGGTGCAAGTTATGTTGCGCTTATTTCATGTGGTGGTGGCAGGTGCAATATTGGGAACTGAGTGGATGATTTTAGTAGGGATGCTGAAGGTGATTAGGTGATGGTCGGTCCATGCACATGGTTGATTGGATTCAACATTAGTGTCACAATTTAAGTCAGCTATCCAATCGAGAGTCCTGCCCTTGGAGTGAGTTGGCATAGTGACCCGTTGTGTGAAGCCTAGGTTGAGTAGTAGGTTGTTGACATCGTGGGCAGAGGCATCCTTAGGGTCTTGGTAGCATAGATTGAAATCACCTAATACAATGATTTGAGACTTGGTCTTGGTATTGTCAGTGAGGATATGGGCGAGGTCCTCGGCAAACGTGGATAGTGGGCCAGCAGGTCTGTATATAATGTGGAGTGTAATAGTCCGGTTCGGGGTGATGGATAGTTTAGCTGTGAGTAATTCTGCTGAGGTGATTTGGCAGGGAGCGGAGAGGCGGAGATTAATGGAGGTTTTGTGAATAATGGCCACACCGCCTCCTTTAGTTTGATCAGTGTTACGGTCACTTCTAATAATAGTGTAGCCTTCAGGGATAGCTAAGGCTAGAAGGGGTCCTGAGGCAGCATGGAGCCAAGTTTCAGTAATGGCTATGAAGTCCAGGTCATGAGTTGTGATGAGGTCAGCCATGTCGAGTGCGTGGGCCGTAAGTGACCTAGTGTTGATCAATGCAGCCTTAAGACAGGTTGTGGGGCTAAGCGGTTGGGTACTCGAGTCAGGAATGATGTCCAATATAGGTGGGTGCGTGGTGGTGGGCAGAGGCTGAGGGCTCGATGCGAGATGGTTTGGCTGGCAAGTTCCTTCTCCCCAAGTCGTCCCTTCTCCCCAAGTGGGAGCCCCCCTGAGAGGTTAGGGAGGTGAGCCCACTCCACAAAAGCCTCCCTAGGAGTCAAGGCAAGTGGGAACTCACTGGGAGAGACTCCCCCTTTGGGGACAAGGACTCCTGTTCCTGTGAGGCACTCCCCACACCAACAAATGTAATGGCATACATTGGACTACCTGATAAGCCTAAGAATGTGGTATCCTTGTCTTTGGCTAAAGTCAATGTAAGAGTAAACCCAATGGCACGAGAAACGGAGGATGTCTATTTAATTCAAAATGCATATATAACTGCACCGAGATGGAAGAGGAGAGAGGAACCTGATGCGCAGGGGAAGCACCCAAAATCAATACAGAGGCAGTAGGTGGAGCCAAGCAAGTTGCAGAACCCACAACTTGTGGAGAGGGAGATAACGTGAGGAAGAGATGCCGGAGAACCAGCATGTGCAGAAGCAGGAAGAGTCTCAGGTCGCCCAAGAGAGAAGCAAGCAACACGGTGGCGGCGTGACCACCACACGATGGCAGGACGTCCCAAGAACAATGCTGATACCGCCCATGGAGGATACGAGGTGCGCTTCTAACGAGCAGAACCCGTGCAAAGCAGGAGCCTGATGTGGACCTGAGAACGTGATGGCGAGAAGCTGAGAGAGAGAACAGTCACAACCGAGCACCTAACTCAACCACCGGCCTCTACCAAGTAAGAGGTACCTCGGGGACTGGGACAAGCTGGAGGCCCACAGGATTTCGCTATCACTCGGAGAAACCTTGCCCCAGTTACACAAACCAGAAAGCAGGTATAAAGTTATGTGATGGGAGTTGGAGACAAATAACGAGTGTCCAAAGAGGGAAGAGAGCTATTACATGAAGTTGTTACCTTATCCCAGTACAAAGAATGAGCTATCAAATATGCAATTTAGCCAAGTAAAAAGTGAAGAGCCTAGAAAAGAAGGGCTGAGTCCTCACAAGTGGTATATAACCAATAAGCAAGGAGATACTCAACCCACAGTTGAAAAGTCTTGAATAGAGGTGCTGAATCAATACAGCTGGGATATATTGATATGGGGTCACATTAGAGACATTATAAGATTGAATATTACTGATAATAGAAGCTTAAAAAGGGGTAGAGGAAAACCCCAACCAAGTACTTCCAGAGGAAAGACCTAGGGAGAAACTACTAAAAATCTGACTATTACCTTAGAGAACATTCTAAAAACGAGACCACAGAAAGCATGAGAAAGAAAAGTGTTCTTGAAGAACTACAAGAGTTGATCACAGAGACTATTTCTTCTACCAAGAAGACATGTAATTCAAGGAGTTATTGAATGAACTGGAGGGGAGACCAGACGAAGACAAATCATTAACTTGGACTATTTAAGTTAGCTAAAATTAGTGGCAGGGCCAGATACGGTAGTGTAGTTTCGGGATGAAACTACACATTTTCTAGGTTAAGTAGTTTCAGGTACTGAAAGATGTGCCTAAACCAGAGGAGACTAGGTACGCTGGGATTGCTAAGGAGATCTTTAAGAGCTACTCTATATTTCTCTAGTGAGGCGGATGACCATATTGGGACGCAATAAAGTAAGGGTCTAGTAATACTTTGGTCGTTAATGGGGATAAGTCCCAAATCCATACACAGTGAGATGTTTGGGGAGTTACTTGATACCCATAATAGTTTCTTTAGGAATTTAATTTTTCGATTACCGCCAGAGCTGAAGTTTTGCTATGGCCCCACATCTCTGCTCCATATAATGCGGCTCAGAGGGCCTCGGCAGGATAGACTTCTAGGGCTGGTTTAAGGAGGTTTTTCCAATGTTTAACATTCAATTATAGGTGGATAGCTTTCAAGTACAGACAGTATTCCACAGCGGAGTTCCAGATAACAACATAGACATCGCAAACTCTGCTCTTGTCTATCAGACATCACTCTGAACCCCTCTGTGGCATATATCCACCTAGCTGATAGGTACCTATCTATAATTCGTCATAATGTTTCCAACCCCAAGTACACCAGCACATTATCATTATTCAGGAGTATAAGGGCAGCACACATGTTTTTTTACATACGTTACACAGTTTGAGGCAGGAAGATCACAGTGCAAGATGCACAGTCACTTTTTCATCCCTTAATGTCTCTGAGGTATTTTTTTCACAGCCTAAACATGATCTTCAGGGCATTGTGCAAGTCACATTACTTATTTCCATCATGTGAGATGTAGAATTGTAGAATCTATGAATATGCGTGCAGGGTTTTGCTTATGATATACGCAATCTAATTTATATTCCCTTTCAACGAAAGAACTAGTGTTAATTGAAGGGTGGCATGTACTGTGTACTACCTGGTCAGTATAAAGGAGCTGTCTTAAAATGGCAGCTCGACCCCTGTGTTATGTTAGAGGAACCTATAGAGTGCACGTACGCCCAAAGGGACCATGGCGCTAGACAGGCAAATACAACTGACTGAAGACCTAGAACAGAAAAGTTTTAAAAGATTGGCGAAAAGACAAGTGATCAGAGCTAGCACGCATAGAGTAGGAGAGAGCGTTACAAGCTTTAGCCACGACAACTGAGAAGGCGCACCCACCGACACGATAAAGTCTGAACCGGGGGGACATGAACCAGAAAAGCAGACTGGGAACGGAGAAGACAACATGGAGCATAGGGAAGGAACTTAGCCTGAAGATATTCTGCCCCCACTTTATGGAAAGCACGATGGACGAAGCATAAGGGCTTAAAGAGAACACGCTTCTCAACAGGAAGCCAATGAAGCTGTCGAAGTAAAGGGGACATATGTGCACACAGAGAAGGATGAATAACAGACCTAGCTGCCGCATTCTGGAGGAGCTGAAGACGGTTCGTAAGATAGCGAGCGGTTGACCAGGTAGAGCGATTTACAATAATCAACTGCACTGAGTACAAAAGCAGCCACAACCAGAGCCTAAAGTTGGGCTGGGATGAAAGGGAGAACTTTCCGCAAGATTTTTAGTTTGAAGTGGCCAGCACTGCAGACAGACGCAACCTGATCCTCCATGGAAAGGGATGAAGCAATTTTTACACCCAGATCTTTTACCGAGTGGGTGGGCATGGTAAAGGGGCCCAAAGAACTAGGCCAGAACTCAGCCATCCAGAAGGACAGGGGGTTGGAGTAACAATACAGCTAGAAATATGGCTGATAGCCCTCTAGTTCTGAGCATGCATTTGCAGAAACAGTCTTCCGTGCGATAGCAAATGGCTTACCACACTATAAATGGCACCCCTCGTATTTACAAACTCCCTCTGTGTCCCGGAAGTTAATGTACGCAGGCACCACTAAGAAAGGACAGTGCAAGCTAGCACGGCAGCGGCCAGGCTCATTACCTGTCCTCATTACCTGTCCGTCAGGATGAAGAGCAACACATGCCTACTGCCGGAGCCCTTGCCGAGACCCCACTTATCCCACCTGGACCCCGCTAATGTGCATGAGGTGCGGTTAACTGTCCCTTTAGCCTTTCCTTACCGTATAGCGTTTGAATTGCCTTTCGGTCAGTCCAGTCCAATTCGAAGCCCGCTTCTTGCGGAATGTAGTTGGGTTGCATTATCGATCCTGTCTTGTAGATGTGTGACAGGCCCAGCACATGCCCAATTTCATGAACTGCAACCTGCAAAGAGAGAAACCACGCCAGTGAATCAATGTGCTATGAGGTGTAACCCAGTGTAGGCAAGCAGTGCTCTTATATTGAACGGATTTCCAATGCCCATTCAATAACTATAAATGTGCCTAGCATTCTTTTCATGTATGTAAATACTTAACATTTTTTAAAATCAATTATGGCACATAATTGTGTTATTTCATTCAACATAGTGCATGGTTTTATAGTTTCTGCACTCTGCAGCGAACTTTTAGGAGCCCTGCATAGGGTGCAATGAGGCAGTCAAAAAGGGATTTGAATTCCAGTAAAGGCGTTTTTGTCTTTTACCCTTGTGATGCAGAGACCATTCCATTCATAAACATGAAGGACAGCCGTATCCCCTCACACTTGTGCGCTCAATGTCAGTGGTTTTCCATCAATAAAAACGTGCAATTCCTTGTTCCGGAGGCTCGGATTATGCTTTCTTCCTTTACTCAAAAAATTTGAGCAGCATTATAAACATATCAATATATATATAAAATTAACACAATAAAAACTACATCTCCCAAGAAATAGTCTTTTTTTGTAGTCCATTTTTGATGATAACTTGAAAACATGTGAGATCTCTGTCCAAACCTCTCTCTGCTACTGCATAACCTTCATGCCCTTCTCTTGTCCTTCCTCTTTCTTTGCTGCTCGAGCAGCAGTTAAGTACTTTACTTTTACTACATAAGAGTTTGCGTGTGTATGGTAATTGAACTAGACTTATGTTTCACTTTTATAAGTGCAGGAGTGCAGGAACAAACAATTTGTTTTATAAGGTGCAACGCGTGGCAGCTGTCGGAGCATATCTGTGTGCCCGGGGAAGCAGTTGCGCCGGGCCTCTGTAGGGGTTAGGGTGGCCAACTCTTTGATAGTATTTCGCGGGACACTAGCCCACAAGGCGGCGATGACATCACAACGTTATTCACGTTTGGACCGCCCCTTTTTAAATTTACATTTTTTTAATGGCTCTTAATTCCTTGCTTAATTGAAATGCAAATTGTTTGTCCTTGGGAGGTGATGGTTACGTTTTTTAACTGCAAACATGACTATCAAGACCCAGGAACATAGCATTAGCATTTGAATGAAGCCAGGTGTCAAGCGTTACAGCTCGACCTGCTGCTCAAAAGGAGCCAGGGCTGCAGAGCCGCCCAGAGAAAGGAAGCAGCAGGCGGCAGCGCCGTGCTGGGTACATGGCCACTTCCGTTTGCAGAGTGGCTGTGCTGGAGGCAGGTTGTCCTGACGAAAGTCGGGACAACCTGTGTCCCGCACAGCCACTCTGCAAACGGCGGGACAGAGTCCCCAATTGCGGGACAATCCCACGAAATCCGGGTGAGTTGGCCACCGTAGTGGGGGTCCGGCGATGCAATTGTGAGCACTTGAGGGGGCGCTCTCACAGAGACACTGGGGAGCGACAGTGTTCATCCGGCGCCAGCATTGTGTCATTTCCGCAGAGCTGCTAGTTAGTTAGGAAGTGATTTGAGTTGTGAGGTGAAATTCACCAAAGGCCCACGCAGTATGGTGAGGCACGGTGAGGGGCATTCAATAACGCTGCAAAACGAACTTCACTCAATGCAGTGAGCGGTCACAGCGCCGCCTGATGGTGAGAATTAATTTACACGGAAAGTGTCAGGCTTCATCATCCACCTGCCACACAGGCAGGGGAAGGCAGCACTGCAGCACTGATAAGTGATACACTATATAAACGGGCACATACCCAGGTTAAACTGCAATTAATTAAACAAATTCAGACCCACATAAGCTGCGATTGATGGGTACAGGCACAAGAATCCTGTAAAGACCCACCAGTGCTTAGAATGCACAGCTGCAGCGAGGATTATGAGGCACATACTAGCAGGAAATGGTTAACCTCCAGCAAGGGGTGAGCCGTACAAAGTGTACTGGGCACAGGATTGGGAGTATTGTCCCAAGGAAGGAGCTTAGTGGAAGACCTAATCATTTTCTCACAAGGGATGGAGGCCCTGAGAGGAGAAGCCCCAGAGAGATATCAGAAGGGGAAAGGGGGAAGAAAGAAAGCCTGAAAGGCCCGCAGCAGGCAACCCCCCCCACCCCCCCCAGTCACACCACGCAGAAAGAGAGGTGGTGAGAAAAGAGTGAGGTCCTGGCTGTACTGTATGGGCCGTATTGTTGACGATTATTTTTCAAATGTTCTGAACACTGTTTTAGGCAGTTTCCCTGTGGTGTGGGCCTATTCATCCCGTGTTTAGGCCTTGTGTGACCCTCAAGTGTACATATGCTTACTCTGCTGCTAATCACTTTCTGGTAAATAAAGCTCATTAGTATTCACTTCTGCTGCAAAGGATTCTGGGTCAGCTTTTGCCCCAGCGGTGTAAAGCGTTGGGGGGCTGGTGCAGGAGTCCTGCAAGTTGTGAGTAGTGTCATTTTGGTGAAAAACCTGGTATAACCCCACAAAAGGGAGCTTACGTTCCATTCATGTGTTGTATTTTTTGGCATTAAGATGGTCTGTAGGAGAAAGAGTGCTCTGCTGCCACGTGCAGAGCAGCAGCCCCAAGAGCTGTGTGGTTTGAAAAAAGGCGATAGATTGTGGGTAAAAAGAAACTCTCAAGTCATACACGTCCGAAGTGTTCTTAATTACAGAAAGGAAAAAGGTTGAGGATCTTTGCATTAAAGCTGCTATATTGGAAAATCCTTGAGTGTTCGATTTGTATTGGAAATAGACCTTGGATTGTAAAATACATTGTGAAAACCTTTTACTAATTTTGTAACCCAGCTATGTATATAAATTGCAAATCTTCCCACTCTGTTTTAGTGTTACCCCTTCTGCTGTTTTGTGCAAACCTGTCATTAAAGTTGCTCAGATTTTTATTGACGTGCCATATTTGCTACTTCTGGAGACCAGTATTCATTTTTGCTTTGCCTGGAATGTGTATTCAGACTAGCATCTCTGCCATCCCAGCCGGAGGCGGAGTGACGTAGGCTGTGCGATGGCGGCAATCTTTCGGCTCCTCAGTGGCTACTCAACCTTATTATTGAAGGACCAGTCACCCCAACCACCCAGTGGCTCACCCTTTCCTTAATCAAAGACTTCCCCAATCCATTTACCTCACCTTGATAAAGACTTCGGTCGAAACACGTGTTGGCTCTTTCACATATGATCTGCACTATACATACTAAGATAACCATTAGCACTCCCGTGAACAATAAAAAACAAAATTGGCAACACACATAAGGTGTATTGATCTTCTTCCAAACCTATCTAGAACCAAGGATGCGAAGATAATACAGTGCCATTACAAACAAGGTTTACCCATCTACTCCTGTAACTTCTCGCTTTGGGAATTTCGGAGCTTGTCCCATACAAACCTTGTACCCAGCAGCAGGCCCTCTTATATCAGAATATATATAAAACCCTAAATTTACTTGATGGCAAATTGTTCTTTTCCTCGCCTTTGGAACGAGATAGGGCTATTGCTTTAAGCAGTATTGCTGCACGCTGGAAAAGTCATAACCCGCCTTGCAGGCGACGTTTCTACTCAAGTCCAGTAGTGCCATGTCTTCCAACAGGTTCAGACAACTGACTAGAAGGCGCGTCAGGAGATGAGCAGCAAAGGTCAACCAGCATCTGAAACTGAGAGGCGAGAGAGGCCACATGCAGCAAAGGTCAACCTTGAGCAGCATCCAGGGGAGCCGATTTATGAATTTCCCGGGGGGGGGGGGCCAAATACAGGAAGTGATATCACTGGCAGTTATATGACCGCAAATTTGCATGTAGTCGCCAACTTGGTGCAACGGCGCGCGGGGGGGGCGGGTGTTGGCGCGTACAGCGCAGAACAGTGGAAACATTGGCTAGCATGCACTGCATATACTAAAGTCAAGAAAGAAGGAGATTTAAGCCTTCGAGTTGCATTCCAGTAAGACATCACTGCCCCTACTCCACCGCTCTATAATCGTCCATCAACACAACTAGGATGGGAGAATGAAATGCTTGCTAAACAGAAGGTACAGCTGCAAGGTGGAGTACCACCACCAAAAAAAAAGTTCCCAATTCAAGGGAAACTAGAAGTAAAGACGTTTCCCCATTAAAAACTACCAAGCAAGACGTGTGTGGCGCCATAGTTCAGAAAAACATCAACAATTCAAACTTACAATAGTGCTGCTGTAGATTGGCCAGCCACAAGTGACATTTGCTAAGATGTTACCTCTGGGTAACCAGATAGAGTTAGGGATGTAGCTTAATCTTAAACCTTTCAGTGGACACATCAGATGTGCTGCTGAAGTATAATGCAATCCTGGCTGAAGTATAATGCAATCCTGGCTGAAGTATAATGCAATCAAGTGTGGTTTCAGACTTGGGGGGAACAGTGTTAACTGCTTTTAACATTGTAGTTTACCAGAAATTCTGGTAAAGTAATGTACAATGTTAAAAAGCAGTTACCCAGGCTCACCCTGCACCCAGGTGATGTTTGGGACTGATGGAAGCACTCGCATCTAAATGTTGTAGCCATGGTTGTCTACATGTTTTAAAAACTCCCACTTTCCTGGTCTTCAACATTCATTTGAAACACCCCTTATTAAAAAAATGAAGGAGTCAGTAAAAAGCCAATGCTGAAAGGCCTATTTTGCACAAGTAGTAAGACCCAAAGGGTAAGAGCGACTGTATAGCAGACTATGCCAATGTAGGATACTCCAGGATTACCTTCAGTCAAAATTCACCCACTGCAATGTTCCTAAATTCAGATTGCAGAGTAGTGTCTGACTGAACCTCAATCAGCTCTTCCTGGGCATCAAATGGATGATGCACCACCTCCTCTGCCAGAAAAGTCTGCATCACCCAGTCATTAATGCCAGCATTTACTTCAGGGAAGTATTCATCAAAGATGGACCTTAATGTTGCTAGGTGGCTTGCCCAGCTGCAACTGTTCTTTTGCAAAGGTCTAGCTTCCTCTTGAAGGCAAATACTTTTTTATTCATTCTTTCCTCTGTGTTCCCATGTCCACAGGAATGCCCCCAAAGGTGGGATTGGGAGTTTCTGGGGTGGTGAGTTCTAGTGGTCTTAGTTTCCTTTATAAAATACACAAATCACATAGTATGTCAACCAGACAATGTATCATTGTGTACAGCTTAAAGGGGGCCACCTGACCCAAAGCAGCACACTAGGAGATGTATTTTGGAACAATCAGCATTGTAAACACACCTCTAGTTTAAATTGTAAAGAGTGCTTGTGCTGCAATTACAAGCACCCAGTTAATAAAGTCCAGACTTAAAACACTTGATCAGCCTTCGGTGAGTAAAATAACCTTATAAAAACAAAATGCAGCTTTGCATAAAATTACAGAGAATTTTGGGATTATGGGGGTAATACCGCTGAAATCCACCATGGAGTCCTATGGACTCCAATTAATGGGGACTAACACTGCCTACCACCACTTGTAATCTGGCAGTAATACCGCCAGACCAAGTGGCAGTAATGGCAGTACAGTTTGGTGGTATCTCAGCAGATTTACAGGCCACACAGAGACATCACCTCTCTCCATGTTGTCTTTTATTGTAAAGTGGATTACCAGGTTTCAGGTGACTCAGACCCCTATCATTCCATCCTACATAAACTTGATGCCCCCAGGCTGTTCTTCTAGTCTACTTTTATTCTACCCATGTAGATCCAGGAACGTCATACTCCTGTTACTTTCATGGATTATTTTACTTCCTGTTCCTTAAAGCCAGGGGTCTTAAACATGTGGCTCTCCAGATGATTTGGACTACGACTTCTATGATCCATCACCATTGACTATGCTGGCTGGGGCTGATGAGCATTGTAGTCCAACACATCTGCAGAGCTAAAGGTTGCAGAACCCGGCGTCCAAGCAGAGGCCTGGAACTCCATACTGCCACAAGCACCTTATCTTTTGACTCTGGCTCTGAAATAGAGACTTTATACCGGCCGTTACCCACAACCACTGGTTGTTAATATTATACCTTGGAGCTGCACGCGTTAATAGCACTAGTGCAAGAAACGTTCAGGACGGGCGGTAAAAAGACTTCTGTGGGTCTTATGCGGCCTATGAGTTCACAGGGTTTGGTTGACCAGGGAATAGGACACGAGGCATGGAGTTGGGACAGGATGGCATGTTAGCTGCTGGAAACCTTTCAGGTGGCAACCGTAAACCCATGAAGAGGGAGCGGAGATGTGCAGTGCTTCTTTGCCCCCGTGATTCTCTGATTTGTCAGAGCTACATTTTCAAAGCTTCTCTATGAATGGAGCATGAGTGCATTCATCTCTCAGTTGACTCACACAGTTATTGTTCTGTCTGCGTCTTTCATTTGTTATAAAACAGCACCCAAGGTTGGTGGCTCTCAGGGAGTAGGGAGCCTGGGACGCTCCAAGGACAATGAACTGGCAGCCAGGGGGTTTTAGCAATGCGCTACTTTTGTAAACAAGATGAACCCCCCAAAAATCTTTTTTTTGTGACTGCACCAGTAAATCATCAAGAATCGATGACTGGGAGAGAGGCTGCAGGAGAGCGATTCCCCCTAATCTGTATGGTACAGTAGCACAGATAGGAGAAAGAGGTTGGTTGGCTCTCGACTTACATCTACCTGTTCAGTAGCACAACCTGGAGTGGGTAGTTGAACTGGCTTTGGGGTCCCCATTTCTCTGTGATAGCATACTCTTGAGGGCATACTTTTTTAATGAACATTTAATTGCAACTGCATGTGTATACCAAGTGCTTCATTTGTAAAACACTAGGTGCCTGTGCCCAAATATGTTCTAGCACTTCTGTGACACTGCCACCCAGGGTCGGACTGGGACAAGAAGTAGGCCCGGTCACCCAAAAAAAAGTGGCCCACCCCTCGCCTCAACAAAGTGGCCCAGCCCTCGCCTCACGACACTTGACCTCTGATGATATCACCGCAAGTGATGTAATTTGACCCCACACCAAAGTGACATCCCGGGAAGCGATGAAACACAACCTTTCACCCCTTGACAAAATAGGAAGTGGCATCAAATAGCATTGTTCCTAAGTAAACTACACTACGAAAAATATGGTTATGATTTCACTAAGGTGATATACATTTCACACAAGAATGGATCACCATACGTATCATTAATATCTGTGTGTATAGATCCATTTTGTCAAAATACTGTGACTCCAAGCAGACGTCCAAGGCCACATGATAATATGGTATTATATAGCACTTACCCTTAAGCTCTTCTTTATAGAACAAATATGCATACAATATCACCCAACCTGTGTTGGTGTACTTATATCGACCCAAGAAGGGTGAAAGGTTTTTGAAGAATAAAAACTGAAAAAATACATTTTAAAAAAATTAATTTTTCCGATTTTTTTTTTCAAACCGGCCCAAGCATGGCCTGAAACCGGCCCTTACTCCCCAGGGACGATTTCGGCCCAGCCAGGGGCCAATCTGACCCTGCTGCCACCACCCATAGTGCGAGAGAGGCCGGGCCTTTGTGGGGTCTCAGGCTCCATTAGGAGCCTATTCATGAAGACAAAAAAAAGCACACGCATTCTTTCGCCGTGATAACCATCATCAAGGCAAAAGAAGGTGTGTGCTTTTTCTTTTGTCTTCATAAATAGGCTCCTAATGGAGCCTGAGACCTCACAAAGGCCCGGCCCCTGTCGCACTAAGCATGTGTGGCAGGGGCCGTGGATCGGGCTGCTGCTTGTTAATGAAGCAACAGCCCGACCCTTTGGTCATTTATCCTTTTTTGTTTTTTTCAAACTGTGGATACGCGCCCCCCCAGTTTGAATACCGCTGCGCCTAAACCCTCCCCTCCAGGACCATACACCAATGAGTCCTAGAGGGGAGGGCTTAATAATCGCACATTTTCGCGATTATACCTGGCCCGAGATAAGTGATTCAGTATCGATGGAAAGGGCCATCGATGCTGCGTCACTTCTCTCCGGCCGGGGGGGACGGGGGGGGCTCGGGCCCCGGACCCCCCCGTACTCGCGCCCCTGGCAGCATCTGAAACTGAGAGGCGACAGAGGCCACATTTCGGATTACTGCCACCAAGCATTCTGTTAATTGGTGCTGAATGACTTACTTTCAGAAGACTGATGCCACGGTCGCTGCTTGGAGCTGTAAAATGTTCGTCATCGTCAAAGTGAATGTCTCCTAGAAACCAGGCATGCGCAAACTCCTGGCCTGAGCCATCAAAGGCGCGCGCACATCCCAAGTGCCGACCTGTGTAAAGGAGAAACAACGCCATGGTACAGTTAAACATGTCAAAGGCGGATGCCGTCACTCTATCATATATATTAAGTGGGAGACACTGCCCTCTCACTCTCTAAAAAAGGTCCATTCTTTGCAAAACCTCATCCATACACATACACTGTTATGACCTGGGAATAATGTAAATAACCACTCTTTCTTACCTGGTAAAGACTGAGGTACCCTCATTAACCCCTGAACTCTTAACATAGTGAGGGCTCATCTCTGCATGTCAGAAATTATTTTTTTCCCCTCGAAAACATGGTCTAGGTTTCTGCTGAGCAAGAGTTCCAACCGGAATGGACCGGATAATATATAATCTGGGGGGGAACAGCCATCTTGATCAAGGCTATCCACTCTATGGCTGAGAATTAGGCTGGCTTAAAGACTCGGACCAGTAATATGACATATGACTCCTCTCCATCGCGATACCCGTGCTCATAACAATCTGTTACCACAATTGTATACAGTATTTTATCTTTATCCCAACTTTGCAACTTCATCGTATTCTGGATTCTATACCATGCATCATGTAATATACCTAGACAAATGTACTACCGGCAAAAATGCGCTAGAGAACAGGAGGAGGTCAGAGAAAGGAAACTTAGGAAGATGGGATAACATCAAGAGAACAGAAGAAGGTCACGAGAAAGGAGACTGCGGAAGATGGGATAACATCAAGAGAACAGAGAACAGAAGTAGGTCACGAGAAAGGAGGCGGAGGAAGATGGGATAACATCAAGAGAACAGAAGGAGAGCACGAGAAAGGAGATTGAGGAAGATGGGATAACATCAAGAGAACAGAAGGAGGTCCAGAGAAAGGAGACTTAGGAAGAGGGGATAACATCAAGAGAACAGAAGGAGGTCCCTAGAAAGGAGATTGAGGAAGCTGGGATAACATCAAGAGAACAGCTGCAGGTCACAGGAAAGGAGACTGAGGAAGATGGGATAACATCAAGAGAACAGAGGAAAGTCACGAGAAAGGAGACTGAGGAAGATGGGATAACATCAAGAGAACAGAAGGAGGTCCCGAGAAAGGAGAATGAGGAAGATGGGATAACATCAAGAGAACAGAAAGAGGTCACGAGAAAGGAGACTGAGAAAGATGGGATAAAATCAAGAGAACAGAAGGAGGTCCCAAGAAAGGAGACTTAGGAAGATTGGATAACATCAAGAGAACAGAAGGAGGTCCAGAGAAAGGAGACTTAGGAAGATGGGATAGCATCAAGAGAACAGAAGGAGGACATGAGAAAGGAGACTGAGGAAGATGGGATAACATCAAGAGAACGGAAGGAGATCCAGAGAAAGGAGACCTAGGAAGATGGGATAGCAACAAGAGAACAGAAGGAGCAATGAGAAAGGAGACTGAGGAAGATGGGATAACATCAATAGAACAGAAAGTGGTCACAGGAAAGGAGACTGAGGAAGATGGGATAACATCAAGAGAACAGAAGGAGGTCACGAGAAAGGACACTGAGGAAGAAGGGATAACATCAAGAGAACTGAAGGAGGTCCAGAGAAAGGAGACTTGGGAAGATGGGATAGCATCAAGCGAACAGAAGGAGAACACGAGAAAGGAGACTGAGGAAGATGGGATAACATCAAGAGAACAGAAGGAGGTCACGAGAAAGGACACTGAGGAAGAAGGGATAACATCAAGAGAACCGAAGGAGATCCTGAGAAAGGAAACTGAGGAAGATGGGATAGCATCAAGAGAACAGAATGAGGTCACGAGGAAGGAGACAGAGGAAAAGGTGGTCACCTCATGATGAGAAGAGAAAGTGATAGTGATGTTAGTGGTGAAAAAAGAGAACAGGAGGAGGTGGCGATATGAAAAAGGGAGAGTGAACAGAAGAAGGTGGTGGCAAAAGAGACAGAAGAGGTTTATAACATCAGGAGGGAAAATTCAGTGGCGTCTCCAGTAATCAGATGTAGGGGGGCATAGTAGAGGTCACAGGCAACAGTAGGGGGGCCCACCTATAAATGGGCATTATGAATGCTGTTCCCAAATTGAAATGGGCAAAGTAGCCCAAAGTGACTCAGGTGAAATAAAAAGTATGCATTTCTACAGAACAATGTGTGGGGAAAGTTGGATTAAAAAAAACCTAGCAACAAGCAATTCTGATGCCAGGGAGTCAATTTTAAGTACAATGCCAATTATGCATCACAGCTCAGTATAATGACACCAGTTTTAGTATTGTGCCAGGACACCATGCAATTCACAGTGTTGGGTTTGGAAGTGCCAGCATATAACAGAATTAGTTGCAAGGTGTTACCATCAAAAGGCCAGGTTACTTCAAAGTATACCTTAGTGTTGCCAAAATCATGCAGGGTGCTATCAATTCAGGGTGACCCGTGCTGCTTGGTAATACAAACGTCAACCTACATAGGGTAACGTTTAAATACACCATGGGTCTCTTAAACACAGCAATGCTCCGCTCAATGTGCCAGCTGCTAGTTAAGCATAGCCCTGCCGGTTTTAGTGATAATTTCGAAAACAATAATGTCGAAAGGCATTATTTCGAGAAAAAAAATGTAGAAAAAAAAAAGTCAATTTTTTTGGATTATTTTTTTTGTTTTACCCCCTTTTTTTTACTCCCGGACCCCAAAATAAATATATAATTTAAAAAAACGGAATTCCGACATTTTTTTTTCCGACATTTTTGTCATTCAACCTTATTTTTTCGAAATTATGACTGACCACCAGCCCTGCCAGTTTCAAACAACTCTACTTAATCACAGTCAGCATAATGCCACTTCCAACCGTACCATGCCAGCCTTGCTGAAGCCTGCTCCTGTATGGCATCTGCTGGCATAAGTGCAGCCTCAAATTCGCCAATATAGGCCTGGTCAGTCACCATAAGTAATGTATAGCCTTTCAGGGGCTGCAATAATATGCCAAGTGCAGCTTCAAATGTGCCAATAATACCATCTTATGGCTGGTAGAGTCACCATGTGTAGATTATAGCCCCACAAAACCAAACTCAAATGACCCAACACCACCACCAGCCAGAGCACAAGCCCCATACCTGGCATCCTACCCACACTGCCAAGGGTGCAAGCTCCATGCCTGGCATCCTGCCCCCCCCCCCACACCACAAGGCATAAGCCCTATACCTGGCATCCTGCCCCCACCATCCTGAGCAGAAGACCCATACCTAGCTTCGTGCTTCCCACCACCAAGATTGCAAGCCACACACCTGGCATCCTGTCCACCACTATCCAGAACACAAATCCCATAGCTGGCATCCCGGCCCACACTACACAGAGCACAAGCCCCATAGATGGCATCCTGCCTCCCCATTACCCAGACCACAAGCCCCATACCTGGCATCATGCCCCTCTCCACCCAGAGCACGAGTCCCATCCCTGGCCTCCTGCCCCCCCCCCAGCCCTACTGCCCAGAGCACAAGCCCCATAACTGACATCCTGCCTCCCCACCAACCAGAGCACAAGTCCCACAACTGGCCCCCAACACTCAGTGTACAAGTCCAGTACCTTGTATTCTGACCCCACACTACTCAGAGCTCAAGCCCCATAGCTGGCATACTGTCTATCCACTACCCCGAGCACAGGCATCCTGCCCCCCAACGCCCAGAGCACAAGCCCTATACCTGGCATCCTGCCCACTCCCACCAAGATTGCAAGCCACACACCTGGCATCCTGTCCACCACTATCCAGAACACAAATCCCATAGCTGGCATCCCGGCCCACACTACACAGAGCACAAGCCCCATAGATGGCATCCTGCCTCCCCATTACCCAGACCACAAGTCCCACAACTGGCCCCCAACACTCAGTGTACAAGTCCAGTACCTTGTATTCTGCCCCCACACTACTCAGAGCTCAAGCCCCATAGCTGGCATACTGTCTCCCCACTACCCCGAGCACAGGCATCCTGCCCCCCAACGCCCAGAGCACAAGCCCTATACCTGGCATCCTGCCCACTCCCACCAAGATTGCAAGCCACACACCTGGCATCCTGCTCCCCAACAGCCAGAGCACAAGCTCTATAGCTGACATCCTGTCCTCGCCCACCTAAAGCACAAGCCCTATACCTGGCATCCTGCCCTCACCATACAAAGGACAAGCTCCATACTTGGCATCGTGCCCCCACTACCCATGGCACAAGCCACATACCTGGCATTCTGCCACCCATCACCCAGAGCACAAGCCCCATACTTGGCATCTTACCCCCCTACACAGAGCACAAGCTCCATACTTGGCATCCTGCCCCCCACTACTGCAGGACGCAAGCTCCATAGCTGGCATTCTGGCCCCCATTACACTGAGCACAAGCTGCAAAGCTGGCATCCTGCCCCCCACTACACAGAGCGCACACCTAATAGCTGGCATCCTGCCTCCCCACTACACAGAGCACAAGTCCATACTTGGCATCTTACCCCCCCCTACACAGAGCACAAGCTCCATACTTGGCATCCTGCCCCCCACTACTGCAGGACGCAAGCCCCATAGCTGGCATCCTGCCCCCACCACCCCGAGCACAAGCCCCATACCTGGCATTCTGGCCCCCATTACACAGAGGACAAGCCCCATAGCTGGCATCCTGCACCCCATTATACAGAGCGCACACCTCATAGCTGGCATCCTGCCTCCCCACTACACAGAGCACAAGCCAATACGTGGCAACATGTCCCCCACTACCCAGAGTACAAGCCCCATAGCTGGCGTCCTGCCCTCCAACAACCAGAGCACAAGTTCTATACCTAGCCCCCAACGGCCAGAGTACAAGCCCCTTACCTGACATTCTGGCCCCCACTACACAGAGCACAAGCCCCCTACCTGGCATTCTGGCCCCCATTACACAGAGCACAAGCCCCATAGCTGGCGTCCTGCCCTCCAACAACCAGAGCGCATGCCCCATATCTGGTATCCTGTCCCCCTAATACACAGAACAGAAGCCCCATACCTGGGCCCTTCTTCCCACTCCCCACCACAAAAGCCCTGCAGCATCCAGGCCATGACAACACCCCCTCCGAAACAAGCTACTTTGAGCTACAGTGGGCAGTGCTGGTTGAACGGCCTCATGATGTTGGTTGCGAGGTGTCAGCCTAGAAGTGCATTCCCCTTCTGTTCTGTTCTGTGCTGGCTATCTCCATGGAGAGGCAGCCAGCACAGCAAACCAGGCCAACACCTGCCACCTGGGGAGGGGAGTGGGACAAGGGGAGGCACAAAACTTTGTTGGGAAGGCAGGTGCCCCCCTGGCCCTACCCTAGAGATGCTACTGGGAAGATTAGATCGTAGGTACTGGTAACAAAAGGCATCAGAACATCAGGAGGTGGAAAGAGAAAAATGAGACGACAGGAAGTACAAGTGGAGAAAGAAAGTGGGAACCACTGAGCAGGAGATAAGGCCAGATAATGTGGTTTGCTCAATGGAAGAAAAGGCGCTAGAGGAGAAGTTGAGACCTAGTTGCCAGAAGGAGGGGTGAACTTCAGGCTCTTGGAGTGACAAAGAACCAACTAGGAAGAGCATGGTATGGAGTATGAGAGTGAAAAGCGGAGAAGACCACAGACTGAGGGTGGTCGGAGTCTAGCCAGAAAGAACAGGAAGGTTCAGGTGGGACAGGTTGGCGCTAGGCAGGACAAGAGAGCGGGAGGTAGAATGATACAGGGTGACAGAGGTTAACAACAGGACAAAGAGGAAGGAACCAAGGGTAGCTTCAAGCCAACCCATGAATCCTTCTCTGGTGCTCCCGGCCAACTACTATCAGTTCACATTACTTGGTATGGAGTTATTTGAGGGGTACAGTGCCTCTGAGAGCCTGAGTCCAGATTAGATAAAGAAGAGTGTTCAGGATCCCCATAAAATCCTCAAGGCGGACGAGGCGCGACAACTTCTGACAAATGCTAGAGAATTTACATGCATCTGGTGGGAAAGACCATTTCTTTGTGGGAAAACCATCCTTCACACTCTCATTCATTTATTTTTTGGGAAGATCCCAATTCTTGCATTTAACCTTACCCCAGTTATACGTAGTCCCAGAATAGAAATACAGAACAGACAATGCATGTACTTGTCTCCCTTCTTGATCCCAGGTGTCCTACTTGATAGTCCCTTATTCATATTGACCAACCATGCCAGCATGTGTCCCCCAATGTCAACTTCTGCATGCATTTTGCCATCATATACATTAAATCCATGCTTAACAAGTATATTTGTAGCGGTTTAAAGTGACACCATTTTGGCATTTAATTGTCACTGGTCTTAGGAGTGTTCCACAAAACAGACATCCAGGACTACTAGCAGGGACATTAGTTTCCTTACTTCGTAAGTCAATCCTTTTCTGATATCCCACACGAGGTGGATATGCATACACCTCTTACTGTCACGCTACAGACCTCCCAAATAAGTGCCCTTCTAATGCACGCATTCTTATTTTGCCACAAGTATTTACTACTGGTCTCTCGGTGTGTGTGTGTGTGTGTGTGTGTGTGCAAACGCAGCATCATCAAAAGCCTGCACGTTTAGGCTCCAATTGAGGCACACTGCCTCCCCTGGGCCAGACTGTACCACTACCTCTAGAGGAGAGTTAGCCAAGTGAATCCTGTCTAAATAGCATACCTTGCTAACGTCTGCAGTAGACACACTTCCGATTAAACATAAAATCAATTCTAGTAAAATGGATTATGCATGTTAGATGATAGGGTGCTTGGTCCTCCGCTTTTTCACTTTTGGATGATAATATTTTAGAGTCTGAGCCCTGCAAGGGATATCTACATTTGTGTCCATGGTGCAAATAAAGTCTCCCTACAATAAATAAATAAATAAATAAATAAATACAAAATAATAAACACTGGTGCCTGCCATCCGTCTGTAATTTGGTTGAAGAACCCATGGTCCTCTAAATTAAGAGAATACCTGTTGATGGAAAAAAAACATTCTTCCCCCACAACGAGATGTCCAGTGCAACACATCTACATGATGGATCTATGCCTGACCCCTATATGAATGTTCGAATTTGAGAACTGGTCCATATCAACGTGCCCCTACCTGAAGACGAAGAGCATGAGGCATACGGTGCCCCTCCTTTTAGGAGGTTAACTTTCTGCTTTATTCCTTAATTCCATGTATTTCCTGAAGAAAAGCCAGTTTTACAGCGTTTTGTGTAGATATGTAAAGATCCGTTGGCTCTGGATGGCTTTATTAGTACCCCTGATAGTTCAGGCTAGGACGAGCCACACAGTCTTAATCGTATCTTGCAACCCCTGTACATCATCCCATCCAAGCTTACGAAAACTCCTAACTGGAGGGATCACTAGGGCGCCTTTTGGGTATCTGTTCACACCCTCTACACCTCCCTGCCCGCCCATTAATTATTTACAGCCAAACCAGACGGTGCCAAAGTAACTGGTGATAAAGAAGAAATCTGATGTGAGGGTGCAGAAGTAAGGCTCAGACACAATGGTGGCATGTTTTTAGGTAGAAAAGGGGTGGACAAATGCCTCTCAGTCCCTAAAACTAAGAGGGGTTTCCCTGCCTCTAAGAAAAATAAGGAAATTGTGGAATTCTGCTTGGTGCTTGGGGACAAAAAGAACTAAGGGGGAGACAGTTAAGAGTGGAGAAACTGGAAATGGATGAAGAGGAGCAGGAATGCGAGGAGAGTTCAAGCCAAAGAGCCCTGATAAGGGTGCGGGCAAACAATGTTATTATTAAGTAGTGTGCTCCAAGTGGCACTAAAGGGTAGGATAAGTGGGGTAGACGATGACCTGAGCCCTTAGACGTTTGATGCTGTAAAAGGGGGTACACCTCCAGCACATTTGTGAATAGATTTTTGCAGTGCAGGGGGTTTACAATATGAACTGGCCCTGATCATAACAAAGGATGCTAGTAAGTGATCGCAGCATAGCTGATATTCTGTAGTTTCATTTGACTTGTGGGTCCAGGCTATACGCGCAGTAGAGCCCTGAGCAGTAAGTTCATTATCACAGAAGGAAGAAAAGCAGTCAACATTTTATGCGGATATTTCTTGCATGTAAACTTTAATTTAAAGGAGGAAAATATCTATGACTGTGTGACCTTTTCCCCACCAGTGATAATGAAGATGGGCAGTTCGCTTCCGATGAATGTCATTGATTTAGCTGCCTTCATTGTGTGTGTTTAGATAAACAGGCATAAGGCTCAGTTTCTCTGGCTTTAGAAACTATTCATGGTGATGTCAAATACAATTTCCCTTGTGTTCTTTGGCTGCCTGCTCTTGTGCCCTGACAGGATAGAACGTTTCCCTCACTTTTTTCATTTTGAATTGAGTCTGGCAGTTTTATCTCTGCCTCTTTTCACACACTGCTGTGCTTTCTGGCCTTTCTCCCATGGCAGGGAAGGGACAGTCAGGGAATATAAACCAAGTCGGCCATTTTAGATTATGTCAGTTACTCTTTGTGGAAGCCACCATACAGAGCTGCTTCATCTTGATAAGAAAATGTGTCTCTGCAACTGACCATTTTATGTTTTAGAGTTTTGGGCTCTTCATTGCAAAGAGCTACATTCTCTAACATTGTGAAGGAAAATGTAGTTCCTTTTTTGATCTACCCCACAAAGGAAAGGCCACACATGTTCTTCTAAACCAAAAGCCTGTGCTCTGATGAAACTGAATAACAGTTTGACAATGCCAAAGTGTATTGTAGTAAGAATGTATTTAAGTATATAATTTCAAAGAGAAATACGAACATAGACAAAAGACTGAACTCAGAGCTCCACTGAGGACTGCCTAAAGTAATACATAAAAAAAATATGTATTCTTTGATTTTTTAAGAAACCCTTTTTTAATTAAATATTTATCAACAAAGAATAACAGTCGATGCATTTTCTCACCCCGGCTGGTGAAATAGAATTTAAACGAAATGTCCAGTACGTTGACAGAGTCGTAAACTTGTATCTAGTCTTTTGGAGTGGATGTTGACTTTCTTGAAGATGACGTGCTACGCTTGACTCTCATTTGTTACGGATGTTGGAAGTGTGTTCTGTATTAAGTTGTTTCCGTTCACAAGTTGTCTTTCCCGTGTATAGTTTTCCGAGGGTCATTTTATAAAATACACAATATGGTTCAAACGAGTAGTAGTTTATTGCTTTGACTGGATGTTGCACCTGTTAAAAGCATTGGCTAAATATTCTCGTCTAAGTATATTATTGCAGCATGCACATGCCAAGCAAGGAAAGGGTCCTTTTCTTTAAGTTGTTAAAAATGCATGTTTCTTTCTTGGTACAAATCAGCTTCCATAATTCAACTAAATATGTTATTCGTGTGTTTGTATGAACATCGTGGTTGGCAGTTAATTGGTGCATTTCAGGGCTGCATTGTAAGATGTGTTATTGTGTATTATTATTATTATTATTAGTATGTGTTTAATAGAAGTGCATGCTGGACCCAATGTTAAGGGACAGTTGAATCTGAAAAAAGTTTCTTTCATAAACTTGGGTTGTAAAGTATGTGGGTCTTAGACATCACCGGGACTTATGGGCAGTGTCGCTAGATACTATGGAGTTCAGGCACTTTCACTGTGGACTCTTCTTGTCCATGCTTCTACTTGTCCACTGGTGTGCTTTCCTTCTAATAGTTCTGCACATTGCCTTGTCTGTGGTTCCTCATCCATCAACAGCCACCAGTCTAGTCAGCTATTGGCAACGCTGTTTCATTATACGTATGCTGTGGGATAGTTTTGGCGAGCTCTGTGCTGACAACTATTTGCATCAATTGCATTGATTGCGACTATGTTGCGCGCTTAGTTTCTGTTGAAAATGGTGTTCTAGTGGGTCATGGTTGAGGCATGTCTCATGGGTAGTTGCCGGTGGGCGTCGCTTGAAGACTTGCCATTACTTGGTATATCCATACACAGTTCGAACTGCTGCGATGAAGAGGGCGGAGTGATAATGCCCCGATTACCTTTGAAGTAAGGGATAGGATGAACTTCTGAGAAAATACTGGCCAAAACGAGGACGTTTGAATCAATTGACCCCAACGGGAGGACAGCATACTAACAAGAGAGCTAACAGGAGATTTTCTGTTGTTGTACGAAGATTTTGGAATGCGATATTTCATGGAACTTAAGAGCAGACTGCATCTCAGCAGTTATGGGAATCACACCTCTTATGATGATCACTCACATGACCATGGGTAACTAATCTGCAACAGCAGTGGCAACAACCCTCTTGCTTATCACAATCCAGATGTGGCTCCAAGTACACATTCAATGTGCGGCGAGAACGAACACTACAAATAAAAAAACATTCTCTGCAGGATGTACTTAAACCCCAAACGCTGCTAGGACCACTGCTGCCCCCTTTACCAGCATGCCATATCCATGGACACCACCATTCCAGGCCTCTGAGAGCATTGCCCCGCCCCCTGCCAATTATAAGGCAATTTTACAGTACTTATGGTGAGATTGTCGATTATTGCATGCTGACGCTCTGTTCACTGTCTCCATGCATTGGCATCGCTGGGACCTTGACATAGATCACGTCGCACAGTTTTGAGGTGAGAGGTACATGGAATGGGGTGCCCTAGATGCTGGCACTTTCGTGCTGATGGCTATGGGTACGCCTGGGCTTGCCATTCTAGTCACTTGCTCAGTTTACAGGCCCCGGAGAATGCAGGCTTTTTTCCTTCTGCAATGATGTGCATGCCCTGGAGGTGGGATACCTCTAAGGCCATGGAGTGTGGTGTCCTGGATCCTGTACTACGTGGTAGCAGGGTCAGACTGGGGCATAACATTGTATCGTGCACCAAATAAAAAAGCGTCCCACTGTTGCAATGACAACTCATGCCTATTGTGACAGACTCTTTGAGTACTACTCAAGGGGAAGCTTTTTGAAAAATGTGATGCCAATTGTGAATGTTTAAGAATAGTTATTCAGTAACAATGGCCATAACTACTAGCTGCATTTTGAAGTAACTCAACGAACTGGCCCACAGTGGCCAAAAAAGTGGCTCACTCTGACCAGAAAAACTGGACTGCACTAGCATTTTGGATTTGTGCATTTTCCTATTGCCCTGTAGGCCAGTCCGAGCTTGCGTGGTAGTGCGTCCTCTTCAAACTGTGCTGTTCCGAGAACATGCAGGGTAATTGGTTATCTAAACCCCTGCCTGCCGCATTTGAGTTAAGCATATGGGCAGCAGACACGCCCGTTTCTTTTGCACTCGGGTAATTTCAGTGTCTATTTCTTTTGGAGCCTAATGTACTTTTTTCAATTGGGTAATGCTTTCCTTTGTACTCTTTTCATTAGGCGATTTGGTTCAAATTAGGAACAAAACGCTGTTTCGGGTTCTAAATGAAGGGATTTCCCATCAATGACTCTGGTTTCTCCCTTCTCCTGCCTTGTTTTTACTGTGGAGAGGCAGTCAAGGGTTTTTCTATTGATAAATGTGGCGGCATCAACTGCCTGGACCCATTTCAAGCTCCAACAGAAAGAAACATGCTTTACATGCTTCATGGCCATGCCTCCCTAGACCTTGAGAGCAGGCTTGGCATATGCGTGACTGTTCAGTGGTTCTCCTTTCATTTGTTGTTCAAGATTTCAGTATGTAGGGAAGGGACGTCTTCTACGTTTTTCTCACATTTAGCATTCCCTTCCCTTGACTTTACCAGCCCAAGTGGGCAGGTGTGCAAGAAAAATCACAAATTAGTATATGGGTATGGCATATGGTTTGTGGACTGCTGGAACTCGAACAGGTTCTTTGTGGTTTCCATCACACACACACACACCACAAGTGGCATGTGAGTTTGTGGACTGCTGGAACTCGAACAGGTTCTTTGTGGTTTCCATCACACACACACACACACCACAAGTGGCATGTGAGTTTGTGGACTGCTGGAAATCTATCAGGTTCTTTGTGGTTTCCCTCACATACACACACCACAAGTGGCATGTGAGTTTGTACTAATGCTTGACACGTGTATAATAGGAAGCCTCTGCTCTTGCCATAGAAAGACTAATTCCCCTGAGTGGCGGGAGTGGGATGTTTCGATTCTATCAAAGATACATAGGGAAGTATTATACTTCCCTTCATCCCTCCCTCCATTCCTCACTCCCTCCCAGACTTTAGTAGCAACTGCTTCATCCCTTTAGGTTGTTATCTGCAGGTACCCAGTAGGAAGTATTGGTAGGGTTTTCCTATTCCAAAGCCTTTGACACAAACGATGGGCACTGACACGAAATTACATCTGCCCTGCAGGAGTAAAAGTGTGAGTAATCGCTAAAGCATCTAGACTGCACTCACACTGCTACAAAACAAGAACAACCCCAATCGTCAAGGTAAAACAGCCACAGTTAAGAGATATGCCTCCTTCATCTTTTGGGGTAACGTGGGCCGAGGGAAGGCTATGCTCTCGAGAGGTGGGAATGAGGTTCAGTAGGAACCCAAACAGCAATAGTAAAATATTACAAAATAAAGGGAATGTTCAATCAAGGTTCTATAAAAATAGATATACTTTAATGAAACACACCACCTGCAAAAATAACTAAATAGAAAACCACTGTACAGAGTGCACCCCTGGCGCAAGAACACAAAATAAGAACAGATAGAAAGATGTAGCACTCTGGGTCATGAATCAGGAGTTTAAGGCCAGTAAAAATCACAATGTTTGTAAAAGGATATGCCCTGGTGCAAGGAGGGAGTAAAGGTGTCCTAACCAGTCTCTTGGGACCAAAGGTCACAATCCTGCTAGCCATAGCAAGGGTAATCTGTCTGGGGGAATACACACATTCCCTTTCACAGCTGAGCTGGGCTGACCCATGTGCGATATCAAATTGCTGTGGCTGTAATAATTATGATGAATACCATCTGCCATAGCAGAACTCGGGTATGCTTATATTTTTAGATGTATCTGCCACAAGGATATTAAACTCATAATTACGGTGTTTTTGTACAGGAGTGCATGTCTTAAATGCAGCCCGTGCACTGCAGAGACTTGGCTACCACTGCTGCTGTCAATTGGGCACTTGTGCCCTCTGAACCTGCTCTCGCGCCACTGGTATAGCAGGTGCTGCAGATCAGGATACTGATGCAGCAGGGCACAAATACACACTATGCTTTTGGCAAGGAGCTTATGATGGGGGAATCAGATCAGCAGATTACCCTTCCAAAGCTGGAATTACCTGTATCACTTTATCCCATAATAGACATTGACACGACGGTTCTAATATTATAGTGTTGTTACCCTCCTCTTTTTCGTTCAGATGGCCGTGTTCTCCCTTCTTCCAATGCACTTTGAGAGTTCAGGAATGTGTTCACAGTCAACATGTATTTACAAATACTCGTCACCCCTTCCTTCACTCTCAATTGCTCGTGTTTTGCTCCCTTAGAGACAGCATTACCCTGTTCATGAGTTTGCAGAGCGTTTGCTTTCAAAGACTCTGGCCTGTTTTCTCAGAGTTACTCCTCTACACAGGAAATCAGTGTGTCCTGAATTTTACAGAATTTGTTACAGAATTTTGCAGTTGAGCAAGTGATTTGAGAGTGCACGTACACGAAAGCTGCCCAAATAGTTCAATTTACAATGTTGCGTTGTTATATTCCCTTCCAGGTTTGCTTTTAAGAGCAGATGCGACTAGGGTGAGTAACACCGTTACCTGCAGTCTGCCGCTCCCAGTCTGGGGCTTAAGCACCCACCGCCCCAGCACTTCAAAGTATTTTCAGACGCAGGCTCTCTTGGATTCCTTGCAGTCCCAGCCTCCTGTACTCGCTCGCAAAGGCATAGTAATGCTCCGGATCTCCTGTGAGACTGCAGATCATGTACCCTTTAGACGATGGATTTCCTCAACATGCTGCGATTAGCAAGGACATGAACGGACTCACCATTCATTTGTTGGTGGTTTTGTTGGAAAGAACAGATCTTCGTTGAACCCAAGGAAAGGATACCTCTGCCAAAACAAGGAATGTGCCCGTTTCCCCTTCCTTTGTCACTTGGAAGAAAAGGAGTACCTTTGTGGTTTTTATCCTGAGCTAAGGAACAGTCTCCCGACCACAAATTCACCTTGCTGCGATAAAAGTCACTTTCTTTACAGAAGGGTGGCATGGTTCTTTCTTTTTCTCAATGATGTCCTATCATTACAGTGTTCAAAATCACTTATCGATGCCTTGCTTTAAGCCAATAGGTTTCTCCATAGGATGTAACTGACTCATTTTGAATGTACCATATGCTTGCCAGATATGTTATGCCATTTTTTGGGCCTCATTGTGACTTCATGGTGTGGCAGCTTTTAGAAGAGCACCACCAATCAGTTCACATTGACCCCACCCTTACAAACTCAGAGGAGAAGAAACAAATTGGACTCCTCGCCATCAGATGGAAAATTGCCATGAGTAAGCCACGAAACAGATACCTTTAATGTGCAATATATTGTCATAGGTATTTTTATATTTGTAGTCATACTATGAATTAGTCTTTTTTAAATGAGCATATAGTGTTCACAAAATCACTTCTAGGGACTTCTAGTTTTGGTAGTTAAGGCACATTGTAATACAATGAGGATCACACTATTTAGTTAAGCGGTGAAACTGGAATTTGAGACCAGTCGGCAACATAAGCACTTGACCACGTCTTCTCAAGTGCAGTTCGCAATGTTTAGCTATCAAGAATGCGTCGTTTTAAATTGATGACTAGAAAAGTACACAACACATGATAAAGCAACCTGACAAATATACGAATCATTATAGAAATATATTAAGCAAAAATAGCATTCTCACAGCTTTCTTTTTGTTCCTCATATTGAGCTTGAATTTCCTCCTTTGGGTTTTGCGAATGGACTTTCAAGACTTCAGGGCATACACCAAAATATACTGCGTGATGCGCTCACTTGCTTGCAAGCATCCCTATATAGGAAAGCAAAGATTTAAATTGCAGTCCCGTTAGCTCACTTGTCAACAATTTCTTGTGGGGAGCAATATTTTAAGAGGTTTTTGCTAATCTCAGTGCAGAATGTGGGAACTTTGAAAAAACAATTCCTGGGCCAGTGTTGCTTCCCAGTCCACCCCTGGTAACAGGACAGTCCTACACTTCCATTTAATAACGATGCATTTTGGGAGTTGTAGTCTTGCTTCACCTCCACTGACCCATTGGGACCGAAGTACAACATAACCTCGACTGTTGGACTGGATGTCCCGGTGACATGGAGCCACCTGCCAACCCTTTCACAATGCCAGTGAGGGGGCACTGCTGCGTCCGGGTCTGCGTTCCCTTTTGTTTCCTTCGTGCACCCTGCCAGATCTGGCTTTTAAACTCCCCACCTGTTCTTTCAGTCTGCCTAATTTTCCATCATTACAAAGCCATTCATTCCATCATCATGAGGCTGGCCTGCCTACAAAGATGTCGTGCTTTCCGCGGGTAGGCCGTAAATCCGTTATTGCAGTAATCGCTCATTGCGCAGGTGTTCTAATCGGCCTTCACCTGTCTGTTGGCGAGGCCCTTTATGCTCGCAATGATTCTGCCGCCATCTGGGCCTATCTGCGCGCAGCTGCTCCTGTGACAAGCTGAGTGATGGCATGCCAGGGCGCGGATAAAGCGACGAGGCGGTGGCCAAGGGAGCAGGGGAAGCTGCCAGGGCTGTCCCGAGGTGTGCTGAGGTCCGGGCCTAAACATTTGGTGGGGGCACTCTTGCTATTCTTTGCACTTGCCCAGTGATGGTGGGCCCACGAGTATTCTCCTATGGATGGAGGAACCTGAATGTGTTTTTCTTGTTATCATGACTGCACATAAAACAAGTCCAGGTCAAGTCAGGCTACTATTTACATAGGAATGTCAATCGATAAACACCAATAACAATAACCAGTTGTTTCTAGGTAGAACTGGCATCAACCCTGTATCCATGGTAGTTTAGAAGATGCTAAAAACCCACATGCCACTAAATGTACCAAGTAAAAACCATTTGCAACTGATTGGCTGGAATATCCGCTGAGGTAAAATGGGGACCAGTCTCTGCAATAGAGGTTCACTCCAGCGCCATGGGTATGTGACTTTCAGGTGCCCTTGCCAACCCTGCTGCGCACCTGTCATTAAAGAGGACAGACCCCCCTCCTCGGTCACATAAGTCTCCGGTTTCAGGCATCCTCCATCCCTTTGTGCATATCAATTATCAACTGCACCCCCTAATGCCTGCCTCAGAGGGAGCATAGACCTCGTTTTGATCCAAATTGCCTCATTTTAGACTCTGAGGCGCTCTGAAGTTACTGCCTTTTGGCAAATTGGTTTGGCACTACACAAAACTTCGATTTAATATGATTAAAAGATACTGACCATAGACAGTAAGCTTCTTTAGCACATGTAATGTTTGGTCGCCCAATGGCATTGGCCGATTACTGCCAGTAGTATCCTTATCCCTGCTGGTGTAGTGGACAGGATAGAATCTTGGACATTGAGTGGCCGTGGACTGGCGCATTTCTAAATGAAAATAACGATCTCATTAAAAACACGCGTCATAAAAAAAAGCATGTGTGTGCGCTCGTACCACTCGGGCATACTGGTGGAAAAGGCATTTCAAAGAACAAACTGGGGGTAACAAATTCTGTGGTATGCTTTCCACAAAGTTGTTTATGGCAGAACTCTTTGAAATCCCAAACTAGTGGATTAACCAATGCTTTTTTAATTTGTATTTAGCACCAAGATGGTCACTATTTTCTACATTCCTAGAGCCACCATAACTGTTGCTAACAGCAACACAAACTAAGGACAGACCCATATCTTGCAGGGTAAGAGAGGGAGTGCTGTGATTATCATGGTCAAAAGTAGTATGACATCGGCAGCGACCGAGGCATCCCTTCTGGTGGTGACTGACTTGGTATTTGGAGACGTGCCTTCTATGGCAAGACCAGGCGCTTCCTAATATGCATTAACTTATTTATCTACTCCTCCAGCAGCAAAGAGCATTAAAAGGTTCCCAAAGAACCTGAAACGGAGCTCCTAATGAGCAGCGGTCACGACCCCAAGAAGAACCAATTACTACAGGTCCCAGCAGAGAAAGGTCCTTGCCATGAGTCCTTCTTCCTTTTCTTTGCTGCTCATCACGGCAGATAACTACTTGCAGTTTGTGTTCCCTCGTTGCTGCGTAATCGTGTTTCTCTTTCTGTGCTTTAAGTGCTATTATATATATGGTTACTAGCGTTATGTTACGGTGTGGATGTTTCCCCAAGTGCTACAGTAGCGCACTGGTACGTTCTGTGCATACTAAACTGGGCGGCCCTGTTTCAATGTCCAAACCACACGGAGATACGTATTCACAATAAATTAAGCTGAGAATACTCGTTGGTTGGGCGCTCAATAAATTGAGCCAGCAACCCTGTTCACCTGTGTTTCTTTTCTGAAGAAGAAAACCCTTTAGGTTTAGAGCAGGGGAGCCGTCTTATGAATTTCCCGGGGGGTGGGGGGGCAAATATAGGAAGTGACATCGCCGGCAGTTATATGACCGCATTTGCACGTAGTCGCCAACTTGGTGCAATGAGGACTGGGGGTATGGGGGGAGCAGAACAGTGGAAAAATTGGCTAGCAAACTAGCCATGGTAATCATCATGCTATAACTGGCTCCACTCAGGCAATCATCATGCTGTAACTGGCCCCACTCAGTGGCAATCATCATGCTATAACTGGCTCCACTCAGGCAATCATCATGCTGTAACTGGCCCCACTCAGTGGCAATCATCATGCTATAACTGGCTCCACTCAGGCAATCATCATGCTGTAACTGGCCCCACTCAGTGGCAATCATCATGCTATAACTGGCCCCACTCAGTGGCAATCATCATGCTATAACTGGCTCCACTCAGTGGCAATCATCATGCTATAACTGGCCCCACTCAGTGGCAATCATCATGCTATAACTGGCTCCACTCAGGCAATCATCATGCTGTAACTGGCCCCACTCAATGGCAATCATCATGCTATAACTGGCTCCACTCTGTCAATCATCATGCTGTAACTGGCTCCACTATGGCAATCATCATGCTGTAACTGGTCCCACTCAATGGCAATCATCATGCTATAATTGGCTCCACTCAGGCAATCATCATGCTGTAACTGGCCCCACTCAGTGGCAATCATCATGCTATAATTGGCTCCGCTCAGGTAATCATCATGCTATAACTGGCCCCACTCAGGCAATTATCATGCTGTAACTGGCCCCACTCAGTGGCAATCATAATGCTGTAACTGGCCCCACTCAGTGGCAATCATCATGCTATAATTGGCTCCACTCAGGCAATCATCATGCTGTAACTGGCTGCTATAACTGGCTTCACTCAGGCAATCATCATGCTGTGGCAATCATCATGCTATAACTGGCTCCACTCAGGCAATCATCATGCTGTAACCGGTCCCACTCAGTGGCAATCATCATGCTATAATTGGCCCCACTCAGGCAATCATCATGCTGTAACTGGCCCCACTCAGAGGCAATCATAATTCTGTAACTGGCCCCACTCAGTGGCAATCATCATGCTATAACTGGCCCACCCAGTGGCAATCATCATGCTATAACTGGCTCCACTCAGGCAATCATCATGCTGTAACTGGTCCCACTCAGGCAATCATCATGCTGTAACTGGTCCCACTCAGTGGCAATCATCATGCTATAATTGGCCCCACTCAGGCAATCTTCATGCTGTAACTGGCCCCACTCAGAGGCAATCATAATTCTGTAACTGGCCCCACTCAGTGGCAATCATCATGCTATAACTGGCCCACCCAGTGGCAATCATCATGCTATAACTGGCTCCACTCAGGCAATCACCATGCTGTAACTGGTCCCACTCAGGCAATCATCATGCTGTAACTGGTCCCACTCAGTGGCAATCATCATGCTATAATTGGCCCCACTCAGGCAATCATCACACTGGAAATGGCACCACTCAGTGCCAATCATCATACTATGCCTGGCCCCACTCAGTGCCAATCATCATGCTGAAACTGGCCCCACTCAGTGCCAATCATCATGCTATAGTTGGCCCCACTCAGTGGCAATCATCTTTCTATAGCTGGCCCCACTCAGTGGCAATCATCACACTGGAAATGGCACCACTCACTGCCAATCATCATACTGAAACTGGCCCCCCTCAGTACCAATCATCATGCTGAAAATGGCACCACTCAGTGCCAATCGTCATACTGGAACTGGCCCCATTCAGTGCCAATCATCATACTGGAACTGGCTCCACTCAGTGACAATCATCATGCTATAGTTGGCCCCACTCAGTGGCAATCATCTTTCTATAGCTGGCCCCACTCAGTGGCAATCATCATGCTATTACTGGCCCCACTCAGTGGAAATGGTTATGCTGGCCCCACTCAGTGGCAATCGAATTTCTATAGCTGGTCCCACTCAGTGGCAATCATCACACTGGAAATAGCACCACTCATATGCAGTGATCATGGTATGAACCACCCCACCATGGGGCAACAATCATATTATGGAGCACCCCAGCAAGGGGAAATGATTGTGGTATGACCAAACCCATGCAAGGGTAAGGGCCATTGTGTGACATTTGCCCTCCATGGACAATGGGGATGGGTTGGCTATTGCAACTCAACCCAATGGTGATAATCATGGTGTGCATGACCCCCGCAAAGTATGGTCTGTCCCCACAAAGACAATGATAATAATTAAACCTGGCCCCACACCAGGCGCAGTGATCATATTAGCCAACCCCACTCCACGGCAGAGATGATCATGTGATCCAGCCCGATGAAGGGCAATTATCTTGAAGTGCTCAAGCTTACCAAAGCTCATGATATGGCTGACCCAGTGCTCCTGTCCCTCTCAACAGAAGTGATCCTGGCAAGAGCAGTTCCCAACCAACAGCAGTAATCGTAGTTTGACTAATCCTTTCATACCCCAATAGGCAATGATCCAACTATGGCCAAACCAGTTTCAACATACCAAAAGCGTGGTCATGGTCTGACTGATCCCTCCAAGAGGAGTGATCATGTGTCCCAACCTGATGAAGGGCAATTACCCAAGTATGATCAAATGGACCCAATGTCATGTGGCTGAAATGTGTTCCTCTGCCCTTCAAGAGAAGAGATCCGGACATGACCGATCCTCCAACCAAGGGCAATGACCAAAACATGACCAAACCATGGCTTTGCATATGTGCCTAGATTTATTAAATCGTTTTGGGTTGGGTGTACCTCTACATCTCCACATCTGTGCACCCCTTAAGTGGGGTGCACAGATGTAGAGGTACACCCAACTCAAAACGATTTTTAAAATGGAGGCAAAGCAATAGGGGTGCACAGATGTAGATGTAACATTGTTTAACAGTGTTTTGGATTAGGTGTATTTGTACATCTGTGCACCCCTCTTGCTTTGCATCTTTGCCTCCATTTTTAAAATCGTTTTGGGCACCCCTTTTTCCAAGAGGGGTGCACAGATGTAAAAGTACACCCAACCCAAAACGGATGGAGTCACAGATGCAATGCAAGGGGGTGCACAAATGTAAAATACATCCAACCCAAAACGATTTTTAAAAATTGAGGGACAAATGCTGCTTTGCATCTGTGCCTCACTTTCTATAAATCGTTTTGGCTTGGGTGTACCTCTACATTTGTGCACCCCTCTTGTCAGGGGTCCACAGATGTAGAAGTATACCCAACCCAAAATGATTTTTAGAAATGGAGACACCGATGTAGAAGTGGGGGAAGGGAAAGGGGTAAACAAAATAATGGCAGTCGGGGAGAACAAAAAGTAGCAGGGAATAACAAAAAAGAGGGAAAACATGTAAAAAGGGAAGAAAAAAGAACATACCTGCTGCTTCTGATGCTGCTGCTTTTCCAGCGTGCTGGTCTCTGCTTCGGCTAGTGGCGTTGTGCCCCATGTGCACGGAAGCAAAACAACAGGAGCTTCCGATGGCCCCTAAGCCCTCCCCTCCAGGACCACCCACCAATATGAGGACTGGAGGGGAGGACTTAGTTAGAAATGTTTGCGGCTTTTACCCGCTGGGCACAAAGGGCCATCCATACTGCGCCTCTTCTCTCCGGCGGGGGGGGGGGTGCTCAGCCCTGATTTAATTATTCTGGTGGGTGCCTGGGCCCTGGAGTACCAGCGTACTCGGCGCCCCTGAGTTTAGAGTAGGCAGCTGTGATACTCCCGAGCAGTGATGTGATTAAGCTGCTCTACTAAATGGGCCCACAGCGTCTTTCTTAGAAGAGATTGACAACGTCTGTGGTGTTCCCACGCCGTGATTCAATTAGCCAAGTAATGGCGTCAGACATTTTAACTCTGCACTTCGGCTGAGTCAATGCCCCCCCCCCCCTCCACTCTGAAGGGCAGATACGCAGACGGAAATTATAAACTATAAAGCTCATGCTCCCAGCATACTCGATGGGTAGTTAAGCTCCCTCAAAGGGACAAGACAACAATATTTAGTTTGATATTATTTCTGCTAAAAACATTAGGGTTTCCTTTTCTGTGTCTTATACTCCACCACTGTTTATTCTTCTTCTTTTAAAAGATAGCGGAATAGGTGATTTCCAGGTTTCAAAAGGTTTATCATTGTGAGAACACTCTGTAATGAATTTACAGCTGGTAAATATAGTAGTTAATATTGTTGGGTAAACTTCCCACAAGTTTTTTCCTACTTCAGTAAACGACAATATTATCTCTATGTTTCTTCTCTTTCAAGATTTCTCATGGTTTTACTAATGGTGGGCGTTTCATAATTACTACATATCTATGTATTTTAAGGTCAAAGTATTGAGGACTCTAAGACTATTTGTGCCTCCCACCCACCCTGTTGTTTCTCTCTTCACTCAGGTACTAATTACTGAGAGGATGAAAAATGTTTCAGAGGCTAACCTTCCTGCTACATATTGATTTGGGCTCTGTTCAATGCAGTGGTGTAATACAAGTTGTTCCAAGTGCTAAAGAAGAGGAAGAAAGACTCATGACAAGGACCTTTATGTGCTGGGCCCTGAAGTGATTGGTTGTTCTGGGGGTCATGACCCCGGCTCATTATGAGCTCTGTTTCAGGCCCTTTGTGAATCTTTTAATGTTATGCACACATGCAGTCTAGCACCTACTCGATCATCCCATACCTGGACTCTGGTCCCCCAAGGGCGCTCAACCTACAGCGCGTTGTGACTGTACTAATGGTGAAAGGTGCTATACAAATGACACACTACTACTACTTATATCTAAACATGTCTTTATAAAAAGGTGTTTTTTTCTTTGCTGCTGCACTAGTAGATAAAGAGGTTAATGCATAATACTCGACTCCATGTTTTTAGTTTAATCTAAACTCCCATTCACAATAGCGAGGGGGATAAGCCATGTGTCATTGTGTGTCCTGCAGAACAGTTGCCAATACACTGAGAGTTTTGCAGCAGTACCAACCAATCAGTGGCCAGCAATCTAAATTAAATATTGCCTTGGTGCCCACAGTATAAACAGATTATTGGTTTTAATGTCGCATGACCCGCTACAAGCGTAAAGACATTTTGAGAGGGAAATCAAATGTTTTATCAGCAAAAGAAGCTACTAAAAAGGGGAATAACTTAATTGCACTAGCTTTGTGCACTGGCATTTTTTAACTGTACAAAGTTCTTGTAAAATGCTCATTTCTACTATGGAGTTTGGTACTGATGTATGACAGCAAGAGAATGGGAGAGTATTGCTGGCAGGGGTTGGAGTACGGATGTTGAAGTCCAGGGGCTCTGGCTCGAGGGGGACTGGATCTGGTTTGGCTAGGGGATCAACCCTAGGAATTGGCCCTCTTCTGGCTTGGGTAGAGATTGGGCATGTGCTGTATGTGGTACCACCAGAGGTTGGCTGTGCAATACCTTGCCTTGGCCAAGAATGGAGGTGGTGATACGTATCCTTTCGCCCCTTTCTTTCATTAAATTGTTCTTCTTTGCGCACCCTTTATAACTGCTTCCTTTATAGGAACTCATAAGCATCACACATACTGAGGGCATTTATCCTCAGCCTTGGGCAGCCTATTTATCTAGACCTTTTAAGAGCCACGGCCCATCCACTTGGATGATTCTGATCAACCATGCCCAGGATATGCTTAGGATGGCTCCAGCAGATCTCGGGCCCCTCGCGCATCCATACTTTACATATATATATTTAATAATAAATAAACAATCATCTACACCTATCTTTCACCCACTTACATAACTTCTCCTGCTCTGCACCCAATTTTACCCAATCACATCTTCCTCCTCTTCTATCACAACATTTTCTGGTCAATGTATCCGAAGCCAACTAAGGTCTTGCTGTCAGTGGACGGGCCTTCATGAACATTAACTCAGACAAGGTTTCCGCACTTTCAGACTACAGCAGTGGGGAGTTGCTGCAGTATAAAACACTAATAAAAATGATTAAAACATGAAATGCAGCTGCGTTGTTCTACAAAGGGGTCCCCTAATAGTCACGAGGTGAGAAATGCAGGATGGCCTGGTTTCTAAGGGTTAACATACCTTGATAAATGGACGTGAGGCAGGGCAGAGAAAATACAGCACCTCCAAGAGCCCTGTCAGATCACCTCTGGGACAGCAAAACATTTAATAAAATGCTCACTTCACCCTCACAGCGTGAACAACCTCAAAGCACGGGCTTCACCCCGACAAGTGCCTCTCGTGGCGGCCCTAAAAACTGCAGCACGTACCTCTTCCAAAACCTAGCTTCACGTCTATGAGAGACAACGGGGACGTGAGATCCTCTTCAAAGTCCAGGGGCATAACCTCGCTCCACATCCTGAATGCCATCTTGAAGACGTACCTCTGCTCGTCAATGGACAGCTGGCTACTGTACCCCTCGCCAACCAGTCTCCATTTCAGTAACTTTTTGGAGAATGCACCCTTCCCCGCTCCTTGCTGGGCACCCATGTCTTTGGTATATTGATTGGGCGATGCTAGCAGTTGCAAGAAACGCTTTTTTCGCGTTTTGGAAGGCGCAGTTCCATTTCCGGGACTTTGGTGGTTGGTCGCGTTCTGCGAGGTGCTCGAGGCACTGCTCGGGTGGCTTGTGGGCCCAGGGGGTGCCTTTATTTTCTGGTTGTCGGGGACGCCGCAGCGGGGTTTGTTCATTGCCGCCACGGTGGCGTCGTCGAGTTTTCCAGTGGCGGGAATGCCGTTCAACTCTTGAAACTTCTTAAGTGCGTCGACGAAGGCAGGGGCCTGGGTGGGTTCGGCCGGCAGTTCCTGGCCGTACCTTGAAATCGGGGCACCCTCCTGCATCAGGTCCGCGCCCTCATAGCTTGGCAATGCGGCGCTGCTCTGAGGCGAGGCCTCCTCCCATTGCACGGGCTCGGTCCAGCCATACTTCGATAAGAATTGCTGAATTAAAACAAAGAAAGCGTCAAAACAGGCAGGGTTCGGCGAACACGTTATACACATCGAAATAGAGTAGTATCTATCAGCTGAAATATCATTGGACTGATCCCTAATTCACGTGTGTCTTTGCAATATGGCCTCCACACCTGCCAGGGTTTAGTAGGTGTTTGAAACGTTCACTGTAGACAATATTTTGCATCATGTTGGAGCAAAACGATAACACTGGTTATTTTGCAGACAACTGAATGTTGAGCCCATGGTTTTAATCCAAGCGCCCACACTTTACTAAAGTATATGTGATTGTAGATAAATTACTTTATTTCCTGATGCCACACTTTTAAAATGTGTATTGTTATTTTCTTTAAGTTACTATCGAGTATTCTCCCCTCCCCCCACACTTGTATGTCATCCGTACATTAGATCCTGGTTTCTGCAAATTCGTTGCAATCGAAGCCCATTCACTATACAGTCCTAATGCACACAAAAGTCTGGTTCCAGACACCCAGTAGTATTGGCCT
Source organism: Ambystoma mexicanum (assembly GCF_040938575.1). Taxonomy (NCBI): domain Eukaryota; kingdom Metazoa; phylum Chordata; class Amphibia; order Caudata; family Ambystomatidae; genus Ambystoma; species Ambystoma mexicanum. The sequence continues at coordinate 1,381,559,122 of NC_090929.1, read as the reverse complement.
ATACCAGTAGTAGGGGTGGCAGTGAAAGATATGTATTAAGTGCAGGCATATACCAGGGGAAAAAAATCTCATGGTACTGGAATGCAAAACAATGCACACGTTTTACAACAAAAAGAATACAAAGACACAGTTACAATGATAATAAATACACAATACAAACAAGATAAGGGAAAGAAATGGAAGTGCCACTGAGAAGGAGGCATTCTCGGCGTCCTTGGTGGCATGCACCACTGCACCACATGCAGTCACATGCAGCCACAATTGCAGTGATGATGCAACACGTGGGCAACCTCTAAAATGTGAACGGAATATCCCGACCACAAGTGATAACCATGTAACATTGGGAAGGCGAGGGCCTCAATATGAGGTCAATGCTTTGTGTGTGTGTGTGTGTGTGTTTTTTAAAGCCATACAACGGTACGGAAAGGAATGAAGACACAATACGTTTTGGGACTAGTAGTGACTGAGGCATGACATGAGTGAGTTAAAGCAGGCAGCTTTATGGGATGAGCGCTATGCCACCGACCCCCCCCCCCCCCAACCTTCCTGGGGCTTGGATGCTGCTGGCACCCCTTGCTAGTTCGCCTGTAGCAGTGGGCTCGTGCCCTAAGCACCATCTCTACCCCGTCTATGCGGAAGGGCTTGACTTTAGGGGGATCAGGCAAGTGGCCCCCAATAGACGCCTTTCCCCTATTCGTTTCTGGTGTTCAACCTGATTCATTGCCAACATCCAGGGTGAGCCTGTCTCCCACTAGTGGCCTTGGACACCTTGACCTTTCTGCAGAGAGGTGCTCTGAGGGCGCTCGGCGACGGCGCCAGCCTCGCTGTACCCCCCCTGCAGATAGATGCCGTTAGAAGGACCTGGGTGCATTGACTGCCTTCCTGCACCTCCAGGCAGATGTTTTTTTGTTAGAAGTGGGTGCAGCGCCCAGCCTCCCTTTCCTTCCACGCAGGGCAGTACGGCTAGAGGGCTGGGGTCTCTTGCCAGCCGCCCTAAGGGAAAGTGTGTCAAGCTCAGTGCAGTGTACATTCGCCCACTCACATTCTATCCATATCCACCCAAAACAATAGTGATTGAGAAATCAGGATACATGGCAAATGTTAGACGTTTCACTGGTTTTTAAATTACATCACACAATCTACAACTAGACGAGGGAACGCCAACAATCTCTTAAAATAAACACCTCAGACAGAAGACAAGTTTTAAGGATGTGTGATCCAGGTAGGAAGGCCTCTCTTCACCCCTCATTTGTATGTAACTCTGGAGACTTCCCAGTGGGCCTCTGCATCATTGGCCTTTATTTTCAAGGCCCGTGTACATGGGCCAAAGTGCAGGTTTTAATTGATGCTGTAGGAACACTGTATATCCTAAGCCAACAGCTCCCTCTACCGGTGACAATAGGCAAAGCTATTCGAATTGGCATTGTCTCTATATATCCCAAGGCAACAGCTCCCTCTGGTGACAACAGTTGACGCAATGCAAATGGGCATTGTCGCTATATATCCTAAGGCAACAGCGGTGACAACAAGCGAAGCTACTACATCAGACAAACCTACAGGGACAAATATAACCTATATTGTTAGATTATCTTTAGGGGAAAGGGTGGGGCTTGCTTAAATTGTGTAATATGGGGCCCTTTGGGAACCAAAACAGGTAGGTCCTGGAAATAATGTCCAGTCCACTCTTGGTAGTTAATGTTAACCGTGTATGGCTTCTGTGTTGCATTCTGTACACGGTTTCCAGTTGGCATAACCCGGAACTGTTCTAGGGGTTCATGGCGGGCCTGCCTCCTTCTGGCTGTGCCTACCTGTGCGGATTGCAGGTCTGTGACGAGCTCTGCCTGCTGCTGGGGGAAGGCCTGCAGGTCGGAGTGGTCCCGGCTGTGGAAGAGCTTCTCTTGGTGCCCGGGCCTGAGCGCCACCAGCAGGAGCAGCACCGTCAGCCCCATCGCAGCACGCATGACCTAGGGTTGCCTCTTCAAATGTTCCCTTACAAGAGCGTGTCTCTGGGCGGCCTGCTGCTGTTTTATAAGTAACTAGCACCTGCCCACGTAGCCCCCTCCCCTTACAAACCTATAGTGAACAACTTCCGAAACAGTGTTGACAAACACACACAAAAGTGTGTCCGGAGTCTGTCAACTCACATCCAGCACCCAGTGTGCTCAGGTGTCCCGCGGCTTTGAGCATTTATTGGGCCCTGTGTAAATGGAAATTCGAGCAGAGCGCGCCACGCCTGTGACTTCCTTGCTGCAGGAACCATTGCATTTTATAAAGCTACTTTGCAGGGACGTTTAAAATTGATGGCCGGATAAATGTCATGTGATTCACCCAAAGCTCATAATTTGCAGAAATCGCACTGCAGAACAGTATCGTAATGTCATATAAAAAAAATGGGACTTTATGTTCGTCCTTTCTGGAGTGCGGTGGAAAATGCCGCTGTGCCGTGACGCCAGCGAGCACCTGAATTTACCAGTTATCATAAACCATGTATGCAGCTCAGTTGTGTGAACATATGCAAGTGCGGCAGAAACAGCAAGAAATATTGCATTTCGCAAATGTGTAGTTCACTTATTATTTTTATCTTGGTTAACGCAGAACTGATGCCGCCAATACGGGGAACATAGTGCTCAAATATGCAAACCCAACCTTGTGCTGCATTAAAAGTTAATGACACACTTTTCATGAAAAAATTGTTGGTTGCACAATTTGTGCGCATACCTTTTTATTGGCCAAAAAGTCTCTTTCATGGGTACATTTCAACATTATTTTGTCTGAAAAAACAGCAGTGGCCTGCCACTGTAAGAAAATGTGATATTCTATAGTATTCTACCCAATCCTAACCCGCAGAATCTACCTCTTCTTCATCATCTCTCCCACCTGCCCTTTGCTTTGTGATGGGAGCCTGTGCTGCCTGCCTCCGAGCAGGGGCATGTCTCCCGCAACACTATCTTTTTTTTCTTCATTTGTATGCAGAGCCCTTTGGGCCCTATAACAAACTTAGCACAAAATAATGAGAGGCAGCGAGGTGGCAGAAGCCAGGCCCCACCCCCTCTCATTATTGCACTAGTAATAACACTAAGGTTTACTTTACCCTTAATGCACAGTTACTGTGCATAAAGGTTAAAGTAAGGATGAAAAGTGTTATCATGTGGCTAGAATGGCCTCCATTGCATTACATGTAGGCCAGTTTAGCCATGTAATAACACTTACTGTTTGCTTCATCCTTGATGCACAGCTACTGTTCCTCAAAGGTAATGCAAACATGACAAGTGTTGTCAATGGCCTACATTGAATGCCACATTAAGAAAGTGTATGCAGACTGGAATTACTATTGTCAGTCTGCATATACTGTCTTAATATGACATTGCATTTTATACTTGGCATCAAGGGTAAAGCAAACATAAGTGTTATTGCGTGGCTAGCTTTGCCTATGCTGTCCGTGTGCATTTACTTTCTTATTGTGGCATGGAATTTTTTACTTTTTACTTGATATCAAGGGGAAAGAAAGTCTGAGTCTTATTATGTAGCTAAACTTGCTTACATTAGTGGCTCCAGTCTAGCCATATATTCTGTGCATTATGGCACTTTTGTACTTTGTATCAAGGGTACAAACAAACATAGGTGTGATTACTTGGTACACTGTTCTATCTTGGTATAGCCAGTCTGAATATACTTCATTTCTGTGGCATGCCACGTTTTACTTAATGGGAGTCCGTGTATGGTAATACTGGTATATATTGGTGGGACATGCATGGACATGTAAGGCACAGCCATCATCAACATGTTTTATATATTGCCATTTGTTGTGTGCAAAGACAACATGAAAATGCATTGGAAAATGGTCCTGTGCACTGTTGGTGACTTGCATCTATTAGGTTTTTTCATGTGCTACCATACAAAATTGATTGCAACCCTCTTTTTTGGTTCGGACTGCGCTCAGTCGCTCCTGCATATTAGGCAAATACATTTATGCCCTTCCAGTTAAACAATTCACCAGGTGCCACTGGTTTGGGGCAGGAGAGGTATGGAACATGACGCAAGGGCTAAACAAGAGAGCACAGCCACTGAGGGTGGAGTATATAGATATGAACATATTCTCAGTGGTGGGCCACCACTATTGGATGGAGGAGGGGAGGCGCTGCCCCCTCGCCCGAGTGGCATGTCACCATTTCGCCCAAGTGACAGGCAGTACAGTCGCTAGTGTGCTTTATTTGCACAAGGAATTGTGATGCCTGCCTCTGAGCAGGAGCACGTGCCCGCCAAACACATTTTTGTTTGTTTGTTGCAGAGCCCTTTCGGCTCCACCATAAATGTAGCGCATAATAGTGGGAGGATGTGAGGCGGCGGAAGACTTGCCCCTGCACCACACATTATTGTGCTAGCAGCGTAGACACACTGCCTGCCAAGAGATGAGTCCTCTCCTGTCAGTCAGCATGTTCACGCTGCGGAGACCTGCACGTGAACACGCTGGCTGACAGGAGGAGGCCCCCTCTCCTGTCAGGCAACGTGTTTACGTCGTGGTGAGGAGGGGAGGGCCATACCGTCCTCCCTGTGGTGGCCTGAGCACATGTGGAGGGTACATGCAGGTAAGTTAAGTGTTTTGTGATGTAAGATTTATGTATGCATGCTTGTATTGTATGCATGTATGTATGTATGTAAGTTTGTGTTAGTTTCTATGAATGTGTGCATGCAAGGAGTTTTATGAATGATGCGTAAATGCGCAGATTAAAGTGTTTGTGTGCATGTGTATCAGCCTCCACCCCTACATTTAGGAGTCGGGTCTGCTGGAGGCATGGCATTCTATTTCTGCTTTACCCTTGATGCACAGTATAGCAAAATAAGTGAAGTGTTGGTATGTGGTTAGGCGGGACTACAATGAATGTAGGCCAGTCTATCCATATAATAACACTTATCTGTGCTTTATCTTTGATGCACAGTTACTATCAATTAAGGGTAAAGGAAACATGGAAAGTATTATTGCATGGCTATGCTGGCGTTCATTGAATGTAGTCCATTATGAGTTGTATACTTCACTGTGTGAACTCATTGTGGACCCCTGACGACACAGGCTCACTTATGAAACGAAGTCTTGACCACTCTCCACGCTTACCTTGATTGGGTTTGACTAATGTTTTGGAGTTCCCCTGTTCACTATAACTAGGGTGGCCTCTTGAAATCTGTCCACCAGGCCAGATTTTAGAAATCCATCTAAACAAAGGGTAAAGCAAGCTTGTCAAGTGTTGTTACTGGCCTACATTCAATGTAGGCCAGTCTAGCCGGGTAATGAAGTTTATCATGTTTGCTTTACCCTTGATGCACAGTTTCAGTGCAGTCTTTGTGCATAAGGTTTTTAACCCCAAGGTTCTTGACCTCACAGGATGGTAAAGGGAGAGGACCCAAGAAGGGCGGCCAGAGGGTGGGAGGGAATAGGGAGCAGTTGTCCCAATGAGAAGTATATCAGTCTTACTGGCATTAAGACAGAGAACGTTGGCTGTGCACCATGCCTGCATAGCGGCCAATCGGATGAGAGAGGAGGAAGAAGAGGAGGAAGTGGAGGGAAGCTTGAAGGAGAGTTGTGTGTCCTCAGCATAGCACTGGAAATGAGGAGATAAGAAACAGATTGAGTGGGCCAGTGGGGCAAGGTAGCTGTTGAAAAACCACGACGATAGGTTAGAGCCCTGAGGAACGTTGCAGGTAGAGGATGAGGGCGAGGAGAAGAAAGGGCCTAGTTCCACCTGTAAAGGTCAATTAGATAGGCAGGAGGTCAGCAAATCCAGTGCCAAGTCTATGATGTCAAGGGTATCATAGAGAAATTTTAAGAGGATGGAATGATTGACCATGTGAAAGGCAGAGAAAAGGTCGAGGAGAGTGAGAACGGAGGAAGAGTTGGAATCCAGATTTGAGAGCAGGTCTTCACGTGTTTTCAGGAGAGCAGTTTCCGTGCTACTGGATGCTCTGAAGCCAGACTTGTGGTCATGAAGACAACCAATAGATTCAGTGTGGTGGATCACTTGTGAGATGACCAACTTCTCCAAGAGTTTGCCCAGGAAGGGGGTAGTGGAGACAGGGTGCTAGTTAGCAGTGCAGGACGGGTCAGCAGAAGGCTTTTTTAGGAGAGGTTGCACAAGGGAGTACTTGAGGGGTAGTGGGAAGGAGCCTGTGGCAAAGGAATGGTTACCGAAATCAGTCAAGGCAGGAGCGAGAGAGGAGACATTGTCCTTGATAGTTCTTGAGGAGCAGGGAAGGACCTGTTTGGAAGAGACTTTCATAGAGCGGAAAAACGTTATAGACTTCATCCGGTGCTATGGGGAAGAAGTAGAGTGTTGGAGAGAGTGGGGGCCAAGGGAGGCCTGAGATCAGGAGGAAGAGTAGAGAGTGGGTTAGAGAACAGGGAGAACAGGATGTCCTGTGTTTTAGTTGTGAAATGGGAGGCCAGTGTGGTACAGAGGGCCTGGGATGGAAGAGGAGAAGTGAAAAATGCAGTAGGATTGGTGAATTCCTTACATATTTTGAACAACTCAGCCAAATTGTTGGAGGCACCAGAGATGCAGGCTTGGATATGGGCTCTCTTCTTGGAGCGAGCAAATGGAGAGATGGTATTGCCTTTGGAGCAGGCGACAGGCCAGTTTGTCAGTGGATGTGCGCGAAGTCTGCCACTTCCGTTCAGCAACTCTGCACTTTCGTTTCAGTGCGGCTAGGTCGGAATCATAACAGCTGTTGCACTTGGAGGCAGGCTTCAAGCAGATCCTCATGACAGAGGCAAAGATGTCAAGGGTGTTGGAGATGGAGATGAAGAGCTGAAGGTTAGTAAGGGCTATATCAGTGGGAGAGTCAATAGCAGGGGAAGGAGGGGCGGTGAAAATGGTGGTAAAAGCAGCAACTGACATTCCCTTCATCAGTGAATGACGTAGAATGACACTGGCAGTGCGGGAAGCGGCTTACCCAGGGAGCCCAGGAGCTCCAGGTGAGAGGAGAGGAGAGCATGATTAGACCAGAAGAGAGGTGTAGTGTGCAGGTTTGAGATAGGGATGTCTGCTGAGATGAGCGCATCCAAGGTGTGACTGGCTGAGTGGGTCGGGCCTGAGGAAAAAAGGTGAGGGAAAGAGAATCACAGAGGTTGCATAAGAGTACAGTGGCCACTTCAGGAGAGCTGAAATGGATGTTTAAGTCGCCAAGGTGGAGAAGCTTGGAGGTAAAAGTCAGGAGAGAAGAGGTGAGGTCAGCCCATTCAGAAAGGAAGAGGGAGATTGGACCAGGGGGACTGTATATGGTGGCGAGAGTATGTGAGAGGGTAGGAGTGACACCAAGCCTGCAGACGAGGTGTTCGAAGGAATATTAGGATTGAGTCGGTATGATAGTAGCAGGGACCCATTCAGAGAAAATAAGGGCCACTCCGCCTCCAGACCGGTTGGGCCTGGACTTGGAGAGGATCTTATAGCCCTTGGGAAGAAGAGTATCAAGAGCAGTAACGGACCTGGAATTGAACCACATCTTGGTAAGGGTGAGGACATCAAGGTCACAGTCTTCAAGAAGGAGACATATATCAGAGGAGTGTTTAACAGCAGAGCTAACATTGAGGGTAGCTAAGTGAAGCTTGCCACCTTTGAAAGTTTTCCAAGGGGGGGTACAGGGGTGTGGTACACCCATAAGAGGTGGTGAAGAGACCAAGGAGTGGCTGGAAAAGGGAGGAAGTTAATGAGAGACGGAAGACACCAATCAAGAAGGAGGAGGTTGGGTTGAGAACCCTGGGCTATGACAGTGCCATTCTGATAGACATTAATGATACTCCTAGAGGCGAGGAATTGTGCTGGTACGATGTCCTTTCATCGTGGGATGTTTTTTTGTGGGGTTTTTTACCGTGATTTTTTTGCCGAAAAAACTCATCGCATTTTTTGGGGGGGGTTAGAAAAATTATTTAAATTGGCTGTGGGTGTTCGGGAATATAAAAAAATGAAAGGGGATGGCGGTTTGTGGGGTAACCCCCCAAAAATAATAATAAAATAAATTTGATACGTTTTAAAAAAAAAAATGCGGTAAAAAACCCAGCGAAAAAACATCCTGCGATGAAATGACATGGAACCATTGTGCCAAGAGTACTTCTCATCTGGTTCCACCATCAATCAGCGAAGAAGAGAAAGGGGAGAGGATTGAGACCATATGGGGAGTCCATAGGTCCGGAGAGGGGGCAACAAAGAGGATGTCAGTGATAGTTGGTCTCGAGGAAGCGTTGAAATAGGTGTCAGCGATGTGCAGGCCTGGATTAGAAACCAGGAGAGCTTTCTTAAACCTTTTCCTACCAGGCTTCAAGAGAGAAGTAGGATAGGTGATAGAGAAGCAGTTAGAGTAGATAGGGGAGATGGAGAACACCATGGAGGCTGGGGGAAAGAAACAGACAGAGGAACTACACATTGCACAAGGAACTCACCAGGCTACATAGCAGAAAAGAGATGCCGATAGACAGGGGCAGATGGTGTCCAATCCTGCTTCTTATGCAAGCCACTTTAAAGCTCGTAACAGTTACCAGCAAAAGTTTAAGAATTAATCTGAATGCTGAGCTTCACTCCCCAGCTCCAGAAACACTACCGTTGCGGGCTGCGTCAGCTTTCCGACTTCTACTTCTTCTTTTACTGCTTTAGGGACTCTTGGGACCCACATCCCTCTTCAACAGGGGTGTATTTGGTCCTGCCACGCCAACCTGGAGTTTCCTGCATGCCTCTGTCCCTCGGCTTGCTTCTTCCTACGGGCCTCAGGCTTTATCACGGCTCTGCAATCACAGCCACTAGGCACAACTGGGAAGACCTTCACTTTGAGCATGTCTCTCTCAGTGCAGGCAAAGCAGGGTTTGTAAACACAGGGCCCTCTCAGAACCTGCAGGTGAAATATGCTCTCTTCTTGTCCGGGCGTCCCTTAAGTGATCACACTTCCTCATGAACTTCCAGGCTCGTGCTCTTCTCTTTTCACTACTACTGCCAGCCTTCCAGCTCCTGCTCCAGCTTCTCTCCCAGCTCCTTCTTTCTTCCCCATCCTGCTTCAGTCTTTAATGCCTCTTAGGTGGGGGAATTGATTTGAGGTGCAAGCTATAAGTGTTAATTGCCTGACCTGGCAAAGGCTGTAATTGCCTGTTCTCTACTACTACATGCCTCTTCAGCCCTCTTCTTCGTCTCAGTCCCTATGTGATTCTGGGACATGTAGTTAATGTTCTCACTTCTTGTAACTTTTTAAGGGTAGATTTAATTCCCTTTGTAGTTATAGTAGAGGGGCCATATGTTTTACCTCTATTAGAGAAAGATGGTGTAGAGAGGGCAATACTTTCTCTATTCCTTTTAGTGTACCTTTGATATTGAGCAGGACATGTGATGTTAGGGATAAACATGATTCTTTCTTTGGGTGTTACTACCTTAGTTTTAGCAGGAGGTGGAAAGATATATATTAAAATGACAATCAGCCATAACCTCCTCTGGCATAGGGTTAGGAATATTCCCTTCAGAGGAAAAATACTGCACCTTATCCCACGGAATCTCCTCACTACCCTGGGCCTTGTCTCCACCCAGGTGATCCTCCCGCAGTACACCACCCTCAAGGTTGGGATCAGGACGTGTCTGAGCTCCTTTGGCCACCTGGGAGGAGACTTTAGGCAGAGTTTTCTTGAGGATATGAAGGATTCTTCACACCTGGCATTCAGATTGGTGCTCTTCATGTGATGGTATTACAAAGTACAAACAAATTCGAGATTGAGTATGGTGGGTATCTGCGATCTGTTCCTAAGTCAATTTCCATCAAGAAAGTTTGACAATACTTTGTTAAATGTATTGTCTACTAAAAAGAATTTATTTTTATGGAAAGATAGACAATTATGAGGATAATATTTGCAGCTACTGTTTGTTTGAGGTGGAAACTTTGAAGCACATGGTGCTCTGGGCAATCTCTGTATTACACCTGAGGAAACATTATGGTTGTATTTGCAGAACTAGTCCTCATGGAAGTTGCAGAAAGCTTTAAATCAATATTTACTCACTGTAGAGTTGATTGCATTTTAATGGTAGAATATATGTTGCCTGCCTTGATTTCACTATTTTAAGGACGGGTAATGTTGGGGTAGTTGATAGAGGTCCCACGGGTAGAGCGAAGTTTGAAATGCGTGTGCCATATTGGCGACTGAGGTGACGGGTATGTTGACGCAATGTTGCAAATTGGCACAAATATAGTGTAGTTAATGTGAATGGGATAAATGTTACTTTTAGTTTTATTTGTGTAAAATGATACATTTTTTAGATTTGCACAAGTGTAGCAATATATTGACAACTTTGTTATAGATACAATGTATGTGCGTGGAGTGCCACTCAGACTAAATGATAAGCGAGGAGTTAAACATGGGCATGCAAGATAGAAGGTTGTGAATGGAGATTGTGATTAGGCGACACAGTAGTCTATATCATACACATGCATGAACATACATATATAGGAAGCTTTTTTGGATAGTTGGGAGATATGGGGTATATTCTGAATAGATGATCCTGTGTGCCACGTATCCCCTCATTGTGGGGAGTTTGTGTGAATCACTGAAGCTTAGATCTGTGAGGTAAAACTGAATGGTCAGGAAACTGGTTTTGCAAGATTGAAGGCTGAGAGAGTAGCAGCTGCAGCCAGTTTCAGGCAGGCCTGCTTTAGGGCCTGGTGCTATTGTAAAGGAGAGATGTAATCTCTGTAAGTACACAGGAGCCAATTTTCAATGACTGGGGGATTCCGGCCACCTGGCAGGGCTGGGTTTAAGGGCCAGACAATTAACCTGATGCAAGGGTTGCTTACAGGGAAGGTGTACCAATAGATCATGGGTTTGTAATTAAGTTGTCAGGGTGTGGATTAGGACCATGTGTGCTGGAATGGTAATTCGCACAGTTTAGAAGGAAACGTGGCCAAACAAGTTTGGGCGGATAAAACCAGCAACAATTGATGAAAAAGGAAGTTTGGTGGTTTCCCTCCTCTTCACATGAATGGAATTTCCATTGAATGACCGTGTGAGTCACAAGTAGGGGTAAAGGTTTCCAACCAGATGGAACCTGTATTAATTGAAAAGCGTTTGTAGTTGTGTAACAAAGAGATGGGGCTGTGACCAAATATGGAAAGACCCCATAGAGGGGTGTATTGTGAATGTGAAACATGCAATTATAAGTTTAAAGAGGATGGGGTATAAATGAATGTATGCAATGAGAGTGTGGGAACAGAAGGGGATATGATTACATTGTATAAGTTTGACCAATCATGTGTGGGGGCTGACTGTATAACGAAACCTGTGGGACTGGTTTTACTGTTGCAAAGTGCATAAAATATGTGCTCTTTGTGTCGTTTGAGGAGCCTCTGGGTAGTTTGACTCTTTGATGTCATCTAGCCCCTCCCAGCCGTTTGTACAATAAACTTGGTTTACAGACAAATGCGCACTTGCTCTTTAAGTGGTGGGCCTACTTTGGTTTAAGGCAATCAGAGGCCCACTTGTACCTTTGGTGTCCCTGGGTGGGCCCCAGGCTCTCTGAGACATTGGGGTCTCCGTCTCCAGTCCACCCAGCTCGGCTGCAGCACTTCTCTGCAGGGCCAGTCTTTTGCTCATGACAATTAGAGGTCTACAGGTGCCATAATGGTTAGAGGCCTGTGTCGCCCCCGGAGGTGTGGTACTGTGGTCCATCTGTGCAGGACGGATTAAAGGAGCACCACTTTGGAGCGCTTCTGGGTTCACTTTCGTGTGAGTGCATCTTTGCCAGGTAAAGCATGACGTCAACAGGTGAGAATAAATAGGGTTTTTTGTTTGTTCTTGCATAGGGTAAGATAGGTGTGTGTGGAGTTAGATGAGGTTAAGCAGGTTGGAAGAGCGAGTGTTTTTGGGGAGTGGGTGGATTGTTGTATGTCGTAAGTTCTTTCTAACCTAGTTTGTTATTTTAGAGGTGTGGTCTCCCGCTCCTGCACGTCCATTGTAAGGATAGCACTAATACCCTTCAGTTTGCTTGTCGGGTTGGCTGGAGCCCTCACCTTGGGTGAGGTGGCATCTTATGGCAAGTCCACCCATAGAAACCTTTTTGAAGTATACCCTTGGTAACCCTCTAGCTTGTATTGGTTGTGCAGATGGAACCAGCGCCTCACCTTTTCTTGGTAAATTAAAGTAGTGAAGTGTATCTTCCTGTAGTCAGGAAAAGACAGCACTCTAGTCAAGAGTGTTGTACTGGTAAAGAAAAGAGAGAGATACAGCGGTGTTGCAGTGGAAAACATTGAGTGAAGGAGAAATCTCGGAGAAGTAAAGAGGATTTTTGGCCAGCGTGTGTTTTGATAATATTCCGTCTTTTGTGTATGCCTGAGCAGTAAGGAATGCGAGTGCAGGAAATTTCTTTTTTTTATAGAAAAGGGAAAGGAAAAGTGATTTTTTGGATAGGCACTTTTTGTGCTGTAGTTTGGTTGAAAATTTGTTTGAGTTAGATTGGCTTTGAGTATGGAGACTTCATTGAATCATTTTTGTCAGGTGCTCCCTGTATATCATGTAAAGATTTTAAAATATCATTGAGAATGGTTGAGGGAAACAAAAGGAAAAATGCTTCATTCTTGGCCTAGCGAAGAGTTTTACAACAGGTGTAGGGTGGAGAACTTGCATACTTTTCTAGTAACTAAGTTTAAAGGTTCGAAATTGGAGAATAGATTCAAAATCTTGGAGTCATGGAGGTTGTATGAGAAGGTTGGGAAGGTGCATACAATTATGACCTTTGTGGAGGGCAAGAGAAAGCAGGGTGTAGGATTATTTTCCGCACAGCCCCATATGGGTGCTATCCTTGGTTGTCATGATCTCTGCTTCCAAAAGGTCAGGGTTTTCCCAACTACCTTGGAAGCAGATCCATAACCCAGGTTCTGAGTGCCAACCAGTCCCAATTGGGACCTTTTGGACCCAGTCCTGGCGCCAGTGGCACCAGGCTCATAAATATGCCCAGTCCCAGCGCTGGAAGCGCCGGGCTCATAATGCTTGGGTGGACTTACCTGCAGCAGACCATGCTGCTTACTTGCCTGCCAGTTGAGCCTCGGATCCTCTTCTGTTTGGAACTACTTTTCCTGTTGGGTGGGGCAGGAGCCACTCCCTAGATTCAGAACACTGGAACTCTTCTGGAAAGCAGGAACTCTTTTCTTACCTAGGCGTGGCTGTGGAAGGAGACACCTAAGCACTACAGGAGGCTATTTAAACCACACCCGATGGATGAATCTTGCTTTGCGTTATTCTGCATCCTCTGCAGCAGAACGCTCATCGTGTCTTCTGCATCTGATCCTGGGCCTAAGGAAAAAGGCTTACCATCCTGAATCCAGTCTTCAGCAACACCTATAAAGACAAGAAAGAACAGGTTAGCATTACGGTCTTCAGTGACAGCTCTTCACTTACCTGGTCCATCGGCTGTCACCAACGCCTCGCGCTGCATTCCGGCACCTGAAAGACAAAGGCTTACCTACTCTTCGTGCGCTCCGGAGGTCTTCACACTGCATTCCTGCATCTGAAAGACAAAAGCTTACCAACTCTTCGCACGCTCCGGAGGCCTTCGGCGCTGCATCCCGCATCTGAAAGACAAAACAAGGTGCGTTTAAAGACATTGGGGAACTTTAATACTCACGTGCCATTACTCCTTTCCACATCTAACCCAGTGGGTATTCCGGCACCCTGCAGCCGCTCCGAACTTGTACCTGCAAAATAAAAAGACAGTTAGAGCGCATCGTGAAGCAGGCAACAAGCGCTTACTTACGTGCTTCCAGGCGCTTCTATTCATCACACGGGCTCCATCTTCAACTCACTTCAGCCCGTCATCCGCCATCGCCGGAACCCTGCAAAACAAGAGACATCATTACTAAAGACTTTAAAGACATTAGAATTACTCGAAACTTACCATTCGTGCAGTAAACGACGGACAGCAGTCCTCTGAAGTCAAGAGGCCTGCTCCCCTTATCCAGTGAAGAAACTGGTTACAGCACCCTGCCCCGAGGCAGATGGAGAGCACGGCGTTCACTTACCTAAGGTGAGAGCGTTAACCTTTGGGGTTCTACAGGAGAAGAGAAAGGGAAGAAGAGAGAGACATTCAATAACCCAGTTCCTTAATCCCATATTTTCTATCTGCAGACATCTTACCCTTCGAGTCAGACATACAGTGCACAGAGGTCCAGCCCAAAGAGCCAGCCGTGTGTTACACATCACCTTTGAAGATATGGTATACGCCCAGTCAAGACCGGCGCCTCTACGGGAATCAGGTGAGCGTTACAGAACGCAAAGCCTACCACAAAACTCCCGTCCAGGCGCTATGGAAACCTCGGATACCGACCAGCTAGCCCAGTTACTTGGGGAACTAAGGGCAGAAGTGCATGCAGCCCGTCAGGAAACGAACGCTCTAAGAAGGGAACTGATTATTTCCAAGGAGCGAACAGATGATCTCGCTAGACAATTGCTACAGTCACAAGCCGGACAGACCCCGTTACCCGCATCTGGGGGAAATCTTCCTTCTACATCCTCTATGAATCCAGTGCAGATCAACCTACCTGGGAATGTACCTCTGGCTCCGCCCGAACGATTTTCTGGTGACCCAATGAGGTTTGCAGTATTTATCAATCAGTGCCGGTTGCATTTCTTATGCCGGCCAGCAGCCTTTCCAACTGATCAAGCTAAAGTAGCTTTCGTGCTTTCGTACCTTAGTGGCAATGCGGCAGACTGGTCGATCCCTCTAGTAAATCAAGATGATCCGGTCCTCCATGATTTTCAAGCTTTTCAGCTCAGTATGGAAAAACTGTTCGCAAGACATTCACAGGGGCAGGCCTTGGACAATTAGCTTCTTTCGTTGCGACAAGGTAATCAAGACCTTTTGGCTTATATTGCGTCTTTCAACAGACTGATAGTGGAAACTCAATGGCCTGAGGACAAAAGGATTACGCTGTTTTATAGAGGTCTACGTGGAGAGCTCAAAGATGTGTTAGCCCAAGTAGTGAATCCCCCACAAGATTGTTCGGACTATATAGACTTAGTCGTTCAAATAGATCACAGACTGCAGAACAGGAAGGCCGATCGTTCCAAGTTTGATGCTCGAGTATTTTCCAAACCGCCAACTCCTTCCAAAGGAGTATACTCCGGGGAACCCATGCAAATAGGGGGTCTGAAAGGTCCTCTAACACAAAAGGAGCGGGAAAGGAGAAAACAGTTGCAATTATGCCTCTATTGCAGAAACTCAGGGCACTTTCTTCGAGACTGTCCGGTGAAACCTGCCAAGAAGGCAGTAGGAGCTGCAGTTACCAAAGTTACAAACTCTGAGCAGGGAAACGACCTCGCCCGACAAGAATAGAGGTCCTCTTGCCGAGCGTGAAAACCAGTTCCGTGACCTCGCATTTCGTGATACCTATGGTCCTCATTAGCCCTGATAATCCGGATCGATTACATGCAATTGAAGCTTACGTCGACAGCGGTGTCATCGGCAATTATGTGGATCATGAAATGGTTTTGAGGATGAATCTAACTCTTTGTCCCAAGGCTGTAAAGTACGTCATTACTACGGTGGATGGTACAGAGATAGCCTCCGGGCCAGTAACGCATACCACTCAAGAGGTGACGCTAGTAAGTCAAGATGGACACCATGAGAAGATCGTGTTCGATGTGATCAAGGCCCCTCAGTTTCAGATTATTCTAGGAATACCTTGGTTAGAGAAACACAATCCTCTGATCGATTGGCGAGCAAGAACGGTCCAGTTTCCAGAATGTGTCTCTACTTGTCACCCTCCACCTGGTGTTGCACTGGCAGCAATTTCTTCAGAGACTCCCCAGTTACCTCCTGAATACCTAGAATACCAAGATGTTTTCCGGAAGGATCAGGCTAACTCTCTACCTCCTCATAGGTCTTATGACTGCCAGATAGACCTGATACCTGGATCTACTCCTCCTTGTAGTAGAATTTATGCCCTCACCGAGCCTAAGAACCCTCACCTTCGACAATACCTGGATCAATACCTGGCAAATGGGTTTATTCGTCCTTCCAAGTCCCCTGCTTCTTCAGCTTTGTTCTTCGTTCCAAAAAAGGAAGGAGACCTTAGAACTTGTATAGATTATCGCTCCCTGAACCAGATCACCGTTAAGAATAGATATCCGTTACCTTTGATCCCTGAACTCCTGGACCAAGTCAGAAAAGCATGCATATATACAAAGCTGGATCTTAGAGGAGCTTACCACTTGGTACGAGTAAAAGAGGGAGATGAATGGAAGACGGCCTTCCGCACCAAGTATGGGCTATTTGAATATCAGGTCATGCCCTTCGGACTTTGCAATGTCCCGGCCGCCTTTCAATATTTTATGAACGATGTCCTCAGAGAGCTCATAGATGTGTGTGTTGTTGTTTACCTTGACGACATCCTCGTTTATTCTTCATCGGAATCTGAACATCGGAAACACGTGAAAATGGTCCTCGAAAGATTGTGTCAACACAAACTTTTCGCTAAGTTGGAAAAATGTGTTTTCAACGTGACTGAAGTTGAATTCTTGGGATTCATATTATCACCTGGCGGAGTGCGTATGGATTCAAAGAAGGTCGATGCAGTTCTCAAATGGCCATCACCATCCTCCGTAAAAGGTGTGCAAAGCATGTTAGGCTTCGCTAACTTTTACCGCAGGTTTATCCCCAAATTCTCTCGAATAGTCCAGCCCATCACTGCCTTGTTAAAGAAAAACAAACGTTTTGAATGGTCTACCGAGGCGGAACAAGCTTTCCAGGATTTGAAGACTAAATTTATCTATGCACCAATCTTAAAACACCCTCACCCCGAACTCCCCTACATCGTGGAAACTGATGCTTCAAGCCTTGCCATGGGGGCAGTTCTATCACAAAAGGACCCGGTAACCAATCAGTTGCATCCCGTGGCATTTTGGTCCCGCAAATTCTCGCCTCCTGAAATCAATTACACGATTACTGACAAGGAACTTCTGGCTATCAAGTCTGCCTTTAAGTCTTGGCGGCATTATCTGCTGGGGGCCCGACACACCGTTACTGTGATTACGGATCACCGAAACCTGCAATATTTGAAAACCGCAAAAGCCCAATCCTCTAGACAACTCCGTTGGGCATTATTCTTTGCTGAGTTTGACTTCTCCTATCGACCTGGTACAAAGAACGGTAAAGCTGATGCCCTTTCTCGGATGGGAGTGGAAGAACACTTGATCAACCCTAAACCTGTACCAATCATTCCCGAACAAAGAATTCTGGGTGTAATCGCCACAGAATCCATAGAGGAAGTTAAGGATAAAGCCAGGCAACTTGTAACTCCAGCAGACATACAGAATTGGCATCTGCAGGGAAAGGACTTTGCAGTAAAGGACAACTTATTGTATTTCCAAGAACGATTATACCTACCCAGCACAGATTTACAGAAAAAAGTAATCTCTTGTTATCAAGATTCTTTAATGGAAGGACATCCCGGTGTGGCCAAGACCTCAGAAAAGATCAAGCGCTACTTCTGGTGGCCGTCTTGGAAAAAAGATATCAGAGACTTTATAATGTCCTGTGGAGTAGGCGCCCAAAACAAGAGTCAAAAGGAAAGACCAGCAGGCCTCTTACGCCCTATTGACATCCCACCTCGCCCTTGGCATATGCTTTCTATGGACTTCATCACCGATCTACCTCCATGCTCCGGATACAATACGATTCTAGTAATCGTGGACTTATTCTCCAAGATGGCGCATTTCATTCCGCTCAAAGGCTTGCCAACAGCAGCAACTCTGGCCCGAGAATTTCTCGAAAACATCGTCCGACTGCACGGTTTTCCTTCGGTTCTAATTTCGGATCGAGGTAGTCAATTTATTTCTCATTTTTGGCAAAGTTGCTGTCGGTCGGCTCAAATTGATGTGAGACTATCGACCAGTCACCACCCTCAGACCGACGGACAAACCGAGAGGACCAATCAAACTCTGGAACAGTATTTACGCTGCATGCTGCAACAAACTGAAAAAACTTGGAAAGACATCCTTTGGATAGCCGAATATGCCTACAATAACTCTGTCCATTCGGGAACTGGGAAAACCCTGTTTTTTGTTTTGTACGGCAGTCACCCTCGAACCTCGGAGTTGGATCCCCTCCAAGATCTTGAAACACCAGCAGTAGACTACCTGCATTCTACAATCACCCAAGCCTTTAAGGAAGCTGTTTCTCACCTTCAAAGGGCTAAAGAACAATACAAGAAAGGAGCAGATCAACATCGGAAGGAAGCCCCTCAATATCAAGTAGGGGATCAAGTCTGGTTATCCACCAAATATCTACCTCTAAAAGGGCCACGCACATTCAACCCAAGATACCTTGGTCCCTATTCCATCACTACCATAGTAAACCCAGTAGCGGTCAAGTTGGACTTGCCCCCGCACATAAAGATACATCCGGTCTTCCACGTCTCTCTATTAAAACCCGTGCAACCTCAAACCCGACTAACTAAATCTCCAAAACCTATCCTAGTTGATGGAGAACTCGAGTTTGAAGTCAAAAGCATTCTGGACTCCAAGATCTCCAAATCTAAACTATTTTACCTAATTGACTGGAAAGGCTACGGCCCCCAAGAGAGATCCTGGGAACCTGCTGAATATGTCCACGCTCCTCGCCTAATCAAAAGATTTCACCGAACATTTCCTGACAAGCCAAAACCCCCGGAGAAGCCCGGTTTGGGAGGGGCCTTGAGGGGGGGTACTGTCATGATCTCTGCTTCCAAAAGGTCAGGGTTTTCCCAACTCCCTTGGAAGCAGATCCATAACCCAGGTTCCGAGTGCCAACCAGTCCCAATTGGGACCTTTTGGACCCAGTCCTGGCGCCAGTGGCACCAGGCTCATAAATATGCCCAGTCCCAGCGCTGGAAGCGCCGGGCTCATAATGCTTGGGTGGACTTACCTGCAGCAGACCATGCTGCTTACTTGCCTGCCAGTTGAGCCTCTGATCCTCTTCTGTTTGGAACTACTTTTCCTGTTGGGTGGGGCAGGAGCCACTCCCTAGATTCAGAACACTGGAACTCTTCTGCAAAGCAGGAACTCTTTTCTTACCTAGGCGTGGCTGTGGAAGGAGACACCTAAGCACTACAGGAGGCTATTTAAACCACACCCGATGGATGAATCTTGCTTTGCGTTATTCTGCATCCTCTGCAGCAGAACGCTCATCGTGTCTTCTGCATCCGATCCTGGGCCTAAGGAAAAAGGCTTACCATCCTGAATCCAGTCTTCAGCAACACCTATAAAGACAAGAAAGAACAGGTTAGCATTACGGTCTTCAGTGACAGTTCTTCACTTACCTGGTCCATCGGCTGTCACCAACGCCTCGCGCTGCATTCCGGCATCTGAAAGACAAAGGCTTACCTACTCTTCGTGCGCTCCGGAGGTCTTCACACTGCATTCCTGCATCTGAAAGACAAAAGCTTACCAACTCTTCGCACGCTCCGGAGGCCTTCGGCGCTGCATCCCGCATCTGAAAGACAAAACAAGGTGCGTTTAAAGACATTGGGGAACTTTAATACTCACGTGCCATTACTCCTTTCCACATCTAACCCAGTGGGTATTCCGGCACCCTGCAGCCGCTCCGAACTTGTACCTGCAAAATAAAAAGACAGTTAGAGCGCATCGTGAAGCAGGCAACAAGCGCTTACTTACGTGCTTCCAGGCGCTTCTATTCATCACACGGGCTCCATCTTCAACTCACTTCAGCCCGTCATCCGCCATCGCCGGAACCCTACAAAACAAGAGACATCATTACTAAAGACTTTAAAGACATTAGAATTACTCGAAACTTACCGTTCGTGCAGTAAACGACGGACAGCAGTCCTCTGAAGTCAAGAGGCCTGCTCCCCTTATCCAGTGAAGAAACTGGTTACAGCACCCTGCCCCGAGGCAGATGGAGAGCACGGCGTTCACTTACCTAAGGTGAGAGCGTTAACCTTTGGGGTTCTACAGGAGAAGAGAAAGGGAAGAAGAGAGAGACATTCAATAACCCAGTTCCTTAATCCCATATTTTCTATCTGCAGACATCTTACCCTTCGAGTCAGACATACAGTGCACAGAGGTCCAGCCCAAAGAGCCAGCCGTGTGTTACACATCACCTTTGAAGATACGGTATACGCCCAGTCAAGACCGGCGCCTCTACGGGAATCAGGTGAGCGTTACATTGGTCGCCCGCAGAAGGGTATACCAAACCAGAGTTTGACACCTCCGTCTGCACCAATTTTCAAAAGATGGGGTGATGAAGAGAGCAGAAGGATAACACCTTCTTTAGTAAAAAGTATTGATGGGTCTCGATTGGAAGGTGGAATTTAAAAAATGTTTTCAACGGTTACACCAGCAGCGAAATTGAAGCTGGAGGAACAAGAGTGAGAGAGAACCTTAAAAGGAAGGAGTGATGAAGAGCTAAGAATGGTTAGGTGCCCCCCATCACCAGATTAGAAGATAGGCTGCGGATGGCAGTAGAGAAGCAAGAGCAACAGAAACGGGAAGAAGCAGTGAGGTTAGCGATAAAAGAAGTAGCACGGTTTTTACGACATAGTAGGAGTGAAGAACAGGAAGAAGGGAACAGGCAATGGAAGGAGGTTGAGGAAGGGAGATGGAGGCATGGTCAGATCCTTGTTAGGTTAGACAAATCAGTTATAAAGGGAGTAAATGTGGATCTGGAGGAAGGATGTGCTGTCACAGGTACAGAATCAGAATGAGGAGAAAGAGAGGCGGCATGCTAGGGCACTGCTGTAAAGACTGGAGGGCGGTGTCTTTACTTCTTCTCTCTATATGGCAGAGGAGAGGCACAGAGGGCCCCAGCCAAGATTCTCTATGCGGTAGCTATGGTCGAGCAATCAAGGCCTAGCTTCTCAGGAGGTGATGCAGGCTGGTTCTTAAGTACAGTGTAGTCCCCGAAACCCCACAAAGGAATGTCCACACACTGTATTACTGAAAACACAGTCTTTATATAATTAATATTCAAAGGTATGTACACTATCACAATAACGCACTTTGTACTCAGAAATCAACAATGGTAAATATATACAATTCTAAAGTGGTACCACCAATATTATCAGATCTCATTAAAGTGCATCAACGATACTGTTAGAATGTCACACAGATCAATAACGAGGAAACCAGCAATAGAGATAAGAGGGAAAGCAAGATGGTTGAAACAATAGGTAGAATACTGGCCCCTACCCCTGGACACAGTTCTGTGTGGAGATCCCCCCACCTGGGCAACCTGTAAAATGAAGATATAGCACAAGCCCAGTCCATATATTGCTCAATAGTCTTGTTCTCTCCTATAATGTTTTTAGCCCCCAATGTACCTAGTGGAGCAGAGTTCTTCGAAGAAGCGTCAACGGATCCTTCTTGAGTGACCCCCTTTCAAGCAGGAGTCACAGATCGTCGAGAGGCGTTGGAGAAAGTGAATTTGGCGTCGACGGCATCAATGAGAAGTTCGGGGGTGCCGAGACCACGGCGTCGATCCAGGCGGTGCTCGTCAGCAACGTCCTGCGAGAATGAGGTGTGCAGGGCACTTTGGCGATTGATTGTTCAGGACCGCCAAGAGTTTCTGAAGAACTGTAGCCCGGCAAGGGCGTCGAGTCGTCAAAGTCTTTGTGGCCTTCAGGTGGTGGGAAACCCGCCGGCGGATTCTCCTCGGCGCGTTGGCGGCCTCGACTTTCTCCGGCAGGACAAAGCAGTCATCGGTGCGGACAAGGGAGTCCTTCGATTCAAATGTTCTTAGGCAAAGGAGCGGGCGGCTGCGGTCGTCGGCGGCACGGCGTCAAGCGGTCCCCTCTTCTGGGGCAACACGACTTCGACGGGCCTCCAGCGGTTACACAAACCTGTGAACACTGGTCGACAGAAATAGACTTCAACAGTGGCGAAGTCCTGGTGCTTCACTTCGTTCTCTTCAGCGGTCCCCGTCTCCGGTCGACAGCCTTTCGAGGGTCTAACTTCCAGGGAGCTTCGGCGAAGGTTAGCGGTGCTCGATGGTCCCTCGGAGCACGGGAAGAGGGCGCCTTACCAGGTCCTCTCTTGGATCAGTCTTCGACGAATTCGGCAGCTTTCAGATCAGGCTGAAGCAAATGCAACAGCAAGTCTTCTTCCAGCTGGGCGTCGAGGATCAGCAGTTCCAGTTACTCTTCAAGTGTAGACACAGCTTCTGAGCAATTTCCAGTGGTGAGAGGTCCCCAGATATACTATTCTGCCTTTCATCCACACTGCTGGCTCACACTCAGCAGCCAATCATACAGAAGGGCATTCATGTAGTCAGTCAGCCAATCAGGCACACAGTGCATTCAGGCCACACTCCTCCCTCTCAGACACTCACAACAAGGAATGTGGATTGGGACAAGTACCCAGCCATTCAACACTTCACACTACATTGTGCCTTGATAATTGTATCTAGCCTAAAACTACACTGTATTTTGATAATTGCATTTAGCCTGCTACTATATTGTGTTTTTTAGTTGCTTTAGCCTGCCACTACATTGTGCCTTGATAATTGGATCTAGCCTAAAACTACACTGTATTTTGATAATTGCATTTAGCCTGCTACTATATTGTGTTTTTTAGTTGCTTTAGCCTGCCACTACATTGTGCCTTGATAGTTGTTTTCTAGACTAAAACTACACTGTATTTTGATAATTGCATTTAGCCTGCTACTATATTGTGTTTTTTAGTTGCTTTAGCCTGCCACTACATTGTGCCTTGATAATTGTTTCTAGCCTAAAACTACATCATATTTTGATAATTGCATTTAGCCTGCTACTAAATTGTGCTCTTTAGTTGCATTCAGCCTGCCAATATATTGTGCTTTTTAGTTGTTTTAGCCTGCCATTACATTGCGCCTTGATAGTTGTTTCTAGACTAAAACCTCACTGTATTTTGATAGTTGCATTTAGCCTGCTACTACATTGCGACATGATAGTCGCACTCAGCCCATTAGTACATTGCTGCCTGAATTGCCTCAATACCAGGTGAACATCTAATGCATTGTGCACTGTACCCGTCAATAGCTCTACAGCTACCAACGCCTACTGTGTCACCCCTGGTCTCCTGTGCTCTCAGCCTATCCATCTATACGCCATAGTATATGGTATAACACCCTCTACGTCCGCAGAATGCTTATTAGCACGACCCTATCAACATATGCCCTCTGCTGTTTCTACAACTAATACTGGTAACTAAGGGCCAATTTAAATGTGCACCCTGCCCTACTCTCCATAGAAACGCTAGGCTTTGTGCTAGACTTTCCACCCTCTACGAACCGCAGGCACCTAGCAACGCCTACTTGAACCGTCGCACCATTCCAAAAAAACAGACTAGAATCTTAACGCATCCCAAACCATAATTACCTGCTAGCACCATAACGAAAGAACCCATCCTAGTCACCTCTAACACCATCTGTCTTCCCAAAAAAACCTCCGTAACAGGAGCACTGATCAATGCTAGATCAGTTGTGGCCCGCGCCACTGAAATAGCCGACCTCCTTACATTAGACAACCTCGACCTCCTAGCAGTCACAGAAACCTGGCTACATGACGCAGCAGGCCCAGCCCTCTCCCTAGCAATACCCAAGGAGTATCAACTACTAAGACAAGGCCGCCAGAACGCCAGAGGCGGCGGCTTAGCCATCGTCTCCAAATCTAACCTGAATGTAAGATTAACACCACCGCCCACCCTAAAATCCTGCGAACTCCTGACCGCTAAATTACCGATATCCCCATGCCAAACCCTAACTATCTATCTCATTTACAGGCCACCAGGGCCTCTAGGCCTATTCAAAGAGGAATTATCCAGCCTCTTAGCGAGCAACACAAAAAAGTCATCCCAGACAATGATCCTTGGTGATCTTAACCTAGGTCTTAATGACCCAGATGACAAACAAGCGCAAGCTATTGCCACCATGCTTGAGGGACACGGACTCACCCAAAAAGTTCTCACCCCTACCCACGACAAAGGTAGAATATTAGACTGGGTAGCCACCTCCAACTGCCCTACTACTATCACCAAAATTACATCCCAGCCATGGACTGACCACTTCCTCATTAACTTCTATCTAACATTCAACAAGATGTTCAAGATTGAAAAATTAATGGCACCATCGGTACCCACTAGATCCAGAAAAAATATCACACCTAACAATATCTTACCCCTGCTCCTACCAACCATCAACGCCCTGCCAACAGATTCTGACCCAGATACCATGGTCAAAATATACAACGACACCATGGCCATAGCCATGGACACCGTTGCCACACTGAAGAACTGTAAAAGTAAACAACAATCCCACCTCAATACTTGGTTCACCCCCCACCTAAAAGAACTCAGATTGGAAAAAAGGAAGCTTGAAACTGTATGGCGACACACCCCTACAGCTGAAAACAAACTTAAACTCAAACTATGCGCTACTAACTACAAGAAAACAATCATTCAAGCTAAAAAAGACGTCTATAACGATAGAATCTCCAACGCATGCTCCAATACAAAGGAGTTATTTGCAATCCTGCGAGAACTTGAATCTCCCATACCACCACCCGATAACATACCCAAAGACAAGCAATGGTGTACCAATATCCAAAACGCCCTCGCAAATAAAGTAAAAACATTACAATCCAGAATTACCCTAAAAAAAGCCTTGCTCCCTCTCAGCGAAACTCCCAGTATGCCCACACTTACGACCACTCCCAATCCTAGCTTAACACCTTTCAAATTCACTAAAGTTTCCACTCATGTAACTGAAAAAATCATTGCCTCACTAAAACCCTCAAACTGCAAAGGTGATCACTGCCCGGCCCAGATAATTAAGAACGCCGCCAGAGACCTAGCCCCGTTCGTCACCAAACTTATCAACGCCTCCTTCTCATCTAGCACAGTCCCAAGTAACTTAAAATAATCCTGGGTTCTCCCCCTGCTAGAAAAACAAACCCTGGACCCCTCCATCCCCACCAACTACAGGCCCATCACCACTGTCCTTTTCCTCCTGAAGATAATTGACAGAGTGGCTTATCTCCAAATCCAAAAATACCTGGAGACCAACCAACTCCTTGGCACTCGTCAATCTGGCTTCAGACCTCAGCACGGCACTGAGACTGCACTCATAGATCTCAAAGCCCAAATTGACGAGCTCAACGACAAAGGAAACACAGCTATGCTACTCCTCCTTGATCTGTCGGCGGCCTTCAACCTAGTCGACCACACAGTACTTTGCAAACACCTAGCGTCAGCTGCCCATTTCTCAAGTGAAGCTATAGCCTGGGTACAATCCTTTCTGAACAATAGAAGTATGCGGGTCTTTTCCACCTTAGACTCTGCAGACCCTATCCAGACAACATGTGGAGTCCCACAGGGCTCATGTGTCTCGCCAACCATGT
The DNA here is from genome assembly GCF_040938575.1 of Ambystoma mexicanum. NCBI lineage: Eukaryota > Metazoa > Chordata > Amphibia > Caudata > Ambystomatidae > Ambystoma > Ambystoma mexicanum. The sequence goes on along the minus strand of NC_090929.1, from coordinate 1,381,533,751 downwards.
ACAATATCTTTACTAAACCTCTATTCGACAAATTGGACAGACTGGGTGTCACCTACACAAATTATGCAGACGACACCCAGATCCTCGTCCCCCTTTTGGGCAATTTTGATACGGATACAGCTTTAGTAAATAAAATTTACACCCTCATTCAGGCATGGATGGCAACCCATGGCCTCTGCCTGAATGATGAAAAAACAGAGATCCTCATTCTAGGCTCACCTAACAACCTAAAAAAACTTGACTTTAACTACAGCTCTTTCAATATCGACGGCAATATAATCCCCGTCGCCAAAGAGGTGAAGACCCTTGGTTTCTACTTGGACTCTACCCTGTCCTTAAGAAAACAAGTGAACTCCCTGGCCTCATCCACTGCCTATACTGGTAAACTCATTAAAGCATGTAGACCCTTCCTCTCACCAGCTAGCTGCATTATCCTGGCCAATGCACTGATCCTCTCAAAACTGGATTACTGCAATGCACTTCATGCAGGTGCTAACAAATACATCATCAATAAAGACCAAACCCTGCAAAATAACTCGCCCAGAACGGCCTTGAACCTCCCAGTCAGAGAGCACATTTCAAATGCGCGTAGAAACCACAACTGGCTAAAAATTAGCGATAGGATCACCTTCAAAATTGTCACAATAACATTCAAATGCCTGAATAATGCTGCCCCCCATACCTCAGGGACAGAATAATAAGAAAAACCTCTGCACGACTAACTCTTTCTGCCTCCAAACCCCAAGATTCCGACTAAAAAAAACAGGAGGCAATAGTTTCCCCGTGCAAGCAGCTCAGTACTGGAACGCCCTACCAGTTGAACTAAGAAGGGACCAATCCTACAATAGCCTCAGTCACCATACCCACACCTGGCTCCGTCGTAATGACCTTTGAAACCTGCGACCATGTGCTTTGTGTATTGATACCATATGCACCCCTCCACGCTCTCATGTAAAATGTACATAATGTATCTACTGTTTATAATATGTTACCCTCTATTTCTACATCTAAAAGTAAAGAATATATATAATGTAATTACTGTATATAACATATGTTACCAACAACCTGTAATCTGTAACCAAGTTCTAAGTATTCTTGTTACTCTGCACGCCCAGCTACCCAAGGGTTTTCTGGCGCCCTATAAATAAACAAACAAACAAACACTGCATTCAGTTAGTTTCGGACAGGGCTGTCTCAGTCTTTGTCTCCCATACCAGAAACCACAGCCACAACAAGAAGTGCATATTGGTCACACACTCCATTCACCCATGTCCCACACACAGGGTGTACCCACAACATACAGTCACTGGGAAGGCTCTAGCCAGTCTGGACTTCACAACAACACCATATATGGAACTTCCACCCAACAGCCAGTCAGGGGGAAGGGCAGAGTCAGGGCTTCCCAGGACTTTGGGAAAACAAGGTAACAGGCAATAGAAAGCAAGAGGCCACAGGGGGCATCTTGTTTTCCATCAGGAATCAACTGATTCCAATGGCAGGGCCTGGGTATCCCAAAATGGAGGATACTCAGAGCACCTGTCAAATTCAGCATGGAGCTGCCACCAGCCTATACCCTGCTCTGTGGCCGGCCACAGGTGCCCAAAAACACACTGGAGGCACAGGGTTGCACCCCCACCCATGGGTACCATAAGGGTATCCCATGGGTCTGTACACCAAACCAAAAACAGGAAGAGCTGCACTGCCAAGAGCTGAGCTGCACATGGACTTCTGGGCAGAAAACAATACAGAACACAATGAAAAAGGACTACAGGACAAGGACAGGGAGGCCCTGTCCCTCCAATGCATTTCCAGCATCACAGTCACCCCCCGGACTGAGGTTAGGATACCTAATCTCCCACGAGATAGACACCCTCCTCCAGACGGTCAGTATACCTTCTGGAAAGGCCATCTGCATTATCGTGACTCTTCCCTGGTCTGTGCTCTATGGTGAAGTCTAGCCCTTGCAGGCTAATGGACCACCTGAGCAGTTTCGGGTTTTCACCCTTTGTCTGCATAAGCCACTTCAGGGGTTTATGATCTGTTTGGACCTTGAAGGTAGACCCCGTAAGGTAGGGCCTAAAACACCTAAGGCTCCAAATTATACTGAAACATTCCTTCTCAACAGTAGCCCACCTAAGTTCTCTACCCTTGAGTTGTCTACTGATGAAGATGATAGGATGTTCCCTCCCTTTGTCATCTAACTGGGACAAGACAGCTCCAATTCCGGTGTCGCAGGCATCCGTCTGGACGATAAAGGGTTTGCTGTGGTCAGGTGCACACAACACAGGTGCCCTACACAGACTTTCTTTCAAGCCATCAAAGGCCCTCTGACAGTCTTCAGTCCAATTAACCTTCCTCGGTTGCTTGGGTGAAGTCAGAGCTGTCAGGGGTGCAGCTATGGTTCCATAGTCTGCCATGAAATTGCGATAATACCCAGTGAGGCCCAAAAAGGCTCTCACCTGGGTTTGAGTAGTGGGAGTCTCCCAGTCCTGTACATCCTGTACTTTACTGGGGAGAGGTTGGATTTGACCCCCTCCTTCCTCATGACCAAGATATGTGACTTTCCCCTGAGCTATCTGGCACTTGGTGGCCTTGATAGTGAGGTTAGCCCTTTTCAAGGCCTGCAACACCTTATCCAGATGTGTCAAATGCTCTTCCCAGGTGGAACTGTAGACGGCAATGTCGTCTAAGTAAGCCACACAAAAGGCTTCCAGCCCACTGAGCGCATGGTTGCCCAATCTCTGGAAGGTGGCAGGGGCATTCTTCAACCCAAAAGGCATGACCCTAAACTGGTAGAGGCCCTCTGGTGTTGAGACCGCCATCTTTTCCTTGGCATGGTCCGTCAGAGCTATTTGCCAATAGCCTGAGGTGAGGTCAAAGGTGCTTACAAATTTGGCAGCATCTATGGTGTCCACGAGCTCATCAGCCCTGGGCAATGGGCGCGTGTCAGTTTTGGTGACGGCATTGACTCCTCTGTAGTCCACACAGAACCTCCAATCCTTTCCTTAGTTGTTACGCTCACCTAGACCCCACAGAGGTGTCGATCGGACCCGGAGAGCTGCGGTCTCCTTCAACGTGATGCGTAGTGCAGAGATGACTGTCTGGACTGGCCCGCCTAGTCTTGTCTGCGGGACCCGAAGAAGTATTTTCCTGCAAGTGGAGACAGGGATTAGCCACCTGTGGGTTTTAGTGATGGCCTCCCAACTGTTCTCGCTCTCCTCCACTAATCACCTACGATATCCCCTTAGTAACCTCACCTTATGTTCGTAAAAGATGAGCTCTCCATCCTGCGTGTCTTGCAGGGGCGCGTAGATACCAGTTACTTCACTGGTTTGAAGGCGTTGGGAGAGTTCCGGTAAGTATTGACTCTGAAGTCCCTGGCGGGATTGGTAAGTATCAAGTTCAAAGAGTTCAATGTGCCCGATGTTCACTCTTGTCCCCTTCCTTCCTTAAGTTGCAACTGAGTTTGTGAGAAGAAGGTCTCGTAGCTGCTTCTGGCGTTCAAGTAAGAGTCTGTGTTACCCAACGCTGTCCGGTCATTATTGCAATCGTTAACGTGTTGTTTTTCTCCCTCTTTAAAGATGCGGCATATGAAAATGTGGAGAGTTATGGAATAATACCGCCGGTGGTAAATCAGGTTAGTCTATGGTGGTAAGAGGTTGTATTTGTTGATTCCCTTGGCTCACCTTGTTTTTTCTTGTGTCCCCTAGGTGCCGGATTACGGCGAAGAAATGATGGAGACAGTGCCGGATCAAAATATGCTGCGAGAACTGGTGAGTATGGCGCCGTGCTGGAGCTGGCGAAGCGATGTGTGCAGGACTGATGTACTTTCCAGGTCCGGAGATGAAATGGTTCCGGAATTAGGTGAGGAATTCGAAATAAGTTCGTTTTCTAACCTTGTCCTTTTCTTCTTCTTTATTCTAGGAGCTACGGATTCGAGGCGAGCGTGGCAGAAGACTGGATGCTGGCTGCAGGCACGCGGGCGTGGCAGAAGACTGGATGCTGGCTGTAGGCACGGTGAGCGTCACGCTGCTGGATGCAGAATAACGCGAAGCATGTGCTGCTGTTCGGGTGTGGTTTAAATAGCCTCCAAAGTAGTTCCAGGTAAGAAGTTCCCTAGAGCCACGCCCGAGTAAAAAATAGTCCCTGTAACAAAATAGTCCCATCCAGGCCTCATGTAGGCTTGGACTCTTTTGCAGCATGGTCTGCATCAGGTAAGTAAAGTCTATGAGCCTGGCGCCTATGGCGCCAGGACTGATTTCTATGATGAGCCTGGCGCCTAAGGCGCCAGGACTGAACCCAGACAGCCCCTAGCCGGGGCTGCTGAGGTTTAAACAAATGTCTGGATGCCTGCTCCCGGAGCTGAGGGCCTTGGTCCTGATGCCCGGGGGTAGGCATCATGACAGCACTCCCCCCCAAGGCCCCTCCTAAAGTTGTTCTTCCCCCTGGCCCCGGTTTGTCTGGGAAGTTCCGATGGAATCTTTTCACCAACCGAGGTGCATGAACGTGGTCGCTAGGCTCCCATGATCTTTCTTGTTGTCTGTAGCCCTTCCAATCGATCAAATAAAAAAGTTTTGATTTAATCATCTTGGAGTCCAGGATATTTTTTACCTCGAATTCAGGTTCTCCATCTATCAAGATGGGGTCAGGTGGTTTGGTTAATCTTGTCCCTGGTTGAACTGGTTTTAGAAGTGAAACATGAAAGACAGGATGAATTTGCATATTAGAGGGTAATTCCAATTTGACCGCCACCGGGTTGATAATGGCCTTAATGGTGTAAGGTTCCAAATATCTAGGATTAAAAGTCTGAGTTCCCTTCAGAGGTATATGTTTTGTAGCCAGCCAAACTTGATCCTCAATCTGGTATTGTGGAGTTTCACTTCTATGTTGATCAGCATTTTTCTTGTATTTCTCTTTTGCTTATTTCAAATGTTCTGTGGCTTCCTTAAAGGCTTGTGTAATAGTAAAGTGCAAATGACTAACTGCGGGCATTTCTAAGTGCTGAGGCGAATCGAGTTCTGAGGTTCGAGGGTGATGTCCATATATGGTATAAAAAGGGCTTTGTCCGGTTCCTGAATGTACAGAGTTATTGTGTGCGTACTCAGAAATCCATAAAATATCTTTCCAATTGCTTTCGGTCTGGTGTAGCATGCAGCGTAGGTACTGTTCAAGGGTCTGGTTGGTCCTTTCCGTCTGACCATCAGTCTGGTGATGGTGACTTGTTGATAGCCTCACGTCGATTTGTGCCAGTTGACAACATTTCTTCCAAAAATGCGAGATAAATTGACTACCTCGGTCAGAAACCAATACGGAAGGGAATCCGTGTAATCGAACAATGTTTTCGAGGAACTCCTTGGCCAGAATCGAAGCAGAAGGTAACCCCTTTAAAGGAATAAAGTGGGCCATCTTGGAAAAAAGATCCACAATAACTGGGATGGTGTTAAATCCATTACATGGAGGTAGATCTGTAATAAAGTCTAAAGACAAGGAGTGCCATGGTGTAGGTGGAATATCCAAAGGTTGTAAAAGGCCAGCAGGTTTTTTCTTCTGGCTTTTGTGTTGGGCGCAAATGCCACAAGACATAACAAATGATTTTACATCTTTTCGCCAAGTGGGCCACCAGAACTGTCTCTTAATTTTCGCTTTAGTTTTTGCGATACCTGGGTGCCCTTCCATCAGGGTGTCATGGTAATTGGAGACTAGTTCTTGTATTTCCTTGTGTGGTAGAAATAGTCGTCCTTGATAGTAAGGTAGGTCATTGACGACTGAGTAGTCCGGGCCTTTCTTTACCCAGCCCTGGAGGGTTGCTGGATCGAAGAGTTGTTGGATTTTTGAATGAATATCTTCTAGTGTCTGTAGAGTAGTTATGCCAAGAATTCTTTGCTTGGGAATTATTGGCACCGGTTCCGGGTTTACATATGCTTCTCCCATCCCTATTCGGGATAAGTCATCTGCTTTGCCATTTTTGCAGCCTGGTCTATAAGTGATCACGAAATCGAATTTGGCAAAGAACAATGCCCATCAAAGTTGTCGTGATGATTGGGCTTTGGCTGTTTTTAAATACTGCAGGTTCCAGTGATCAGTGATTACGGTAATAGTATGCCTGGCACCAAGAAGATAGTGCCGCCAAGCCTTAAAGGCGGATTTGATGGCTAATAGCTCTTTATCGGTAACCGCATAGTTTAACTCAGGTGCTGAGAACATTTTTGGACCAAAACGCTACTGGGTGAAGTTGACCGGTTTCAGGATCCTTCTGGGACAGGACAGCTCCCATGGCTAAACTGGATGCATCAGTTTCTACTATGTATGGAAGCTCAGGGCGTGGATGCTTTAAGACAGGTGCTGATGTGAATTTCGCTTTCAGCTCTTGGAAGGCCTTTTCAGCCTCTTCGGTCCACAAGAAGCGTTTGTTTTTTCGCAAAAGTGCTGTGATGGGGTGTACAACATGGGAGAAGTCCGGAATGAATCTGCGGTAGAAATTAGCAAATCCGAGCATGCTTTGTAGCCCTTTGACTGACTGGGTGATGGCCACTTGAGAATTGCGTCCACCTTTCGAGAGTCCATTCGGACTCCTTTTGGAGTCAGGATAAATCCAAGAAATTCAACTTCCGTAGCATGAAAAACACATTTTTCTAATTTTGCATATAACTTGTGCTGGCGTAGTTTCTCAAGGACTGCACGCACGTGCTTAACATGGTCTGATTCTGAGGAGGAGTACACTAGAATATCATCTATGTATACGACAACACAGACGTCAATGAGTTCACGAAGGACATCGTTCATAAAATACTGGAAGGCTGCTGGTGAATTGCACAACCCGAAGGGCATCACCTGATATTCGAATAATCCGTACTTGGTGCGAAAGGCAGTCTTCCATTCGTCGCCTTTCTTGACACGTACCAGATGATATGCCTCTCAGAGATCTAACTTAGTGTAGATACAAGCATCCTTTACTTGGTCTAGTAATTCAGGGATCAGAGGCAATGGGTATCGTTTTTTTACCGTAATCTGATTTAATGCGCGGTAATCTATGCACGTTCTAAGGTCACCTTCCTTTTTTGGCACGAAGAATAAAGCTGAGGATGCAGGAGACTTGGAAGGACGAATAAAGCCATTAGCAAGGTATTGGCCCAAGTATTGCCGTAGGTGACGATTTTCAGGTTCCGTGAGGGCGTAGATTCTACTGCATGGGGGTTGTGCACCGGGTAGGAGGTCGATTTGACAATCGTATGATCTGTGAGGAGGTAATGTATTGGCCTGTTCTTTTTGAAAAACATCCTGAAATTCTTGGTATTCCTGAGGTAACTGCACGATTGGGTTAACGACAGTAGCCAGGCCTTTGTTGAAAGTTTTCTCCGGGTAACAGGTGTGTGCACAATCCGGGAAGGTTATTCTCTTCTCTCGCCAATCTATACAAGGATTATGTGTTTCCAACCATGGCATCCCCAGTATTATCTGGAACTGTGGGGCTTTGATTAGATCAAACACAATAGTCTCTCGATGCCCATCTTGACTCAACAGTGTCATCCCTGTAGTGGAATGAGTTACAGGCCCTGAGGCAATCTCAGTTCCATCAACTGTGGTGATGACATCCGAAGTGGTCTTTTTGCAAGAGGTAGATTCATCCTTGACACCAATTCGTGGTCCATATAGTTTCCTACGGCCCCGCTATCTATGTATGCCCTTACTGCGTGCATACGTGATGGCTGCCTGGGATCAAGTAGGACCATTGGGATGATCAGATGCGAGGTCTGAGTGTCCTTCTTTAAGCTCGGCAAGCGGACCTCTACGCTTGTCGGGCGTGGTTGTTTCCCGAATCAGGCTCTATGTGGCTTTTATCAGCAACTCCTACCACCTTCTTGGGTGGTTTTGTAGGGCAATCCCGTAGAAAATGTCCTGAGGTTCAACAGTACAGACACAACTGCATCTGTCGTCTTCTTTCTCTTTCCTTTTGAGTTAAGGGTCCTTTAACTCCCCTGATCTGCATAGGTTCAGATGCATGTGTTCCTTTGGGGGCAACGTTGGGTTTAATCAATACCCGGTTCTCGAACTTAGCTCGATCAGTCTTTCGGTTCTGAAGTCGGTGGTCTAGCTGGACCACTAAGTCTATAAATTCTGTGCAATCCTGAGGTGGGTTCACAACTTGAGCCAAGACATCTTTGAGTTCTCCCCGAAGTCCACGATGAAACAATGTAATTCGTTTTTCCTCCGGCCACCCGGTTTCCACCACCAACCTATTGAAGGTTGCAATATAGGTTAGCTGATCCTGGTTACCTTGTCGTAAGGATAATAATTTGTTGTCCAGGGCTTGACCCTGTGAGTGTCTGGCGAATAGTTTTTCCATGCTCCTTTGAAAACCCTGAAAATCCCGGAGAAGAGGATCATCCTGGTTGACTAATGGAATGGACCAATCCGCTGCGCTGCCACCAAGATATGACAATACAAAGGCTGCTTTGCCTTGGTCATTTGGAAAGGCTCCCGGTCTGCATAAAAAGTGCAAGCGGCATTGGTTCATAAACACGGCGAATGTTTTGGGGTCCCCAGCAAAGCATTCGGGTGGAGCTAACGGAATATTTCCTGGTAAAACCACTTGCACAGGATTGCTTGATGAAACGGGGGTTGGCTTTCCCCCATATCCAGGTAGGGGCGTTTGCCCAGCTTGGTTTTGCAGTAGTTGCCTAGCCAGATCATCCGTGCGCTCCTTTGAGACAATCAGTTCTCTCCTGAGGGCATTAGTCTCTTGGCGAGCGGCATGTACTTCCGCCCTAAGTTCCCCCAATAATTGGGCCAGTTGGTCGGTTTTTCCAAGGTTTCCATAACACCCGGGTGGGTATTTGTAGAGAGGCTTTGTGTTCTGTTACGCTCACCTGGACCCCACAGGGGTGTCGATCGGTCCCGGACAGCTGCGGTCTCCTTCAACGTGATGCGTAGTGCAGAGATGACTGTCTGGACTGGCCCGCCTAGTGTTGTCTGCTGGACCCGAAGAAGTATTTTTCTGCAAGTGGAGACAGGGATTAGCCACCTGTGGGTTTTAGTGATGGCCTCCCAACTGTTCTCACTCTCCCCCACTAATTACCTCCGATATCCCCTTAGTAACCTCACCTTATGTTCGTAAAAGATGAGCTCTCCATCCTGCGTGTCTTGCAGGGGCGCATAGATACCAGTTACTTCACTGGTTTGAAGGCGTTGGGAGAGTTGCGGTAAGTATTGACTCTGAAGTCCCTGGCGGGATTGGTAAGTATCAAGTTCAAAGAGTTCAATGTGCCCGATGTTCACTCTTGTCCCCTTCCTTCCTTAAGTTGCAACTGAGTTTGTGAGAAGAAGGTCTTGTAGCTGCTGTTGGCGTTCAGGTAAGAGTCTGTGTTACCAACGCTGTCCGGTAACTATTGCATGCGTTAACGTGTTGTTTTTCTCCCTCTTTACAGACGCGGCATATGAAAATGTGGAGAGTTATGGAAAAATACCGCCGGTGGTAAATCAGGTAAGTCTATGGTGGTAAGAGGTTGTATTTGTTGATTCCCTTGGCTCACCTTGTTTTTTTTGTGTCCCCTAGGTGCCGGATTACGGCGAAGAAATGATGGACAGTGCCGGATCGTAATATGCTGCGAGAACTGGTGAGTATGGCGCCGTGCTGGAGCTGGCGAAGCGACGCGTGCAGGACTGATGTACTTTCCAGGTCCGGAGATGAAATGGTTCTGGAATTAGGTGAGGAATTTGAAATAAGTTTGTTTTCTAACCTTGTCCTTTTCTTCTTCTTTATTCTAGGAGCTCCGGATTCGAGGCGGGCGTGGCAGAAGACTGGATGCTGGCTGCAGGCACGCGGGCGTGGCAGAAGACTGGATGCTGGCTGTAGGCACGGTGAGCGTCACGCTGCTGGATGCAGAATAACGCGAAGCATGTGCTGCTGTTCGGGTGTGGTTTAAATAGCCGCCAAAGTAGTTCCAAGTAAGAAGTTCCCTAGAGCCACGCCCGAGTAAAAAATAGTCCCTGTAACAAAATAGTCCCATCCAGGCCTCATGTAGGCTTGGACTCTTTTGCAGCATGGTCTGCATCAGGTAAGTAAAGTCTATGAGCCTGGCGCCTATGGCGCCAGGACTGATTTCTATGATGAGCCTGGCGCCTAAGGCGCCAGGACTGAACCCAGACAGCCCCTAGCCGGGGCTGCTGAGGTTTAAACAAATGTCTGGATGCCTGCTCCCGGAGCTGAGGGCCTTGGTCCTGATGCCCGGGGGTAGGCATCATGACATTGGTACCCGCCTGGGAACATGCCTTGGGGACAAGGACCACTGGCATTTCTCATTTTAGAAAACGGACCTTCAACTGCACATTACCTGACCATTGGGACCTTCAGGACGCTGCGCCTGTGCCTGGAGTAAGCGCTGGGAGTTGTCATCACTCGCGCACCCACAGGCAGTCACAGACAACTGCTCGCTTCCTGGAGGAGGCGGAGCTTTGTGGCTCACGTGACCGCTCATGTGACATCCTCTGCCACAAAAGCAGAGACAGCGCTGCCGAGCGGCGCATTTCTCATTTTAGAAAACGGACCTTCAACTGCGCATTACCTGACCATTGGGACCTTCAGGACGCTGCGCCTGTGCCTGGAGTAAGCGCTGGGAGTTGTCATCACTCGCGCACCCACAGGCAGTCACAGACAACTGCTCGCTTCCTGGAGGAGGCGGAGCTTTGTGGCTCACGTGACCGCTCACGTGACATCCTCTGCCACAAAAGCAGAGACAGCGCACCCTCGCGGCGTTGAGCCCGATAGGAGTAGAGGGCGTTGGCTGTTGTGTGGCTGTTTGGTGGCGTGGTGATTGCGCATACCCCTACACCTGATCCCTACTTAAAATAGTCGCTGGGATGAAATCATTCCTTGCGGCTACAAATAAGCCGGAGACGGGGTTCAGAACAAGGCTGCAGGTAAGGCAAAGACTGGCGTCACTCCCAGGGGTGACTGAGAGCAATGAATATCCCCAAAAATCGCAAATGCTGAAACAGACTCGTCTACCTTTCTGTAAAAAGCGAAAAAGCGGCTCTGTGGGGGATATTATAGACATGGGGAGTATTAGTCCCCCTATAAGATCAAAATTAGACATTCTCTTACTAGTACCAAATACCCCGACTCAACCAATGGCCTGTACGGTTACTTCACTTGGTGGGACAACACCCCAGACAATCGGAAGTCAAGCTCAACCTATAACACTCAAAAGGTCATTAGATTATGTAAATGGATGTTCGCACCTTAGTGGGAAGCCAGAAGGAAACCAGCATTGTGAGAGGGTTACTCCTCCTAATGAATATACTATTAATCCAGCTGAGCCCCATCTCCCACTGGAAGATCGACCAGGGGAGACCTTGGATAACCTAGACAATATGGGACTTGAGGAAATAATCGAAGGACAAGTTCCTGAAAGCAACCTAGAGGTGAGAGAGGCGTTACCGGGACCTCCTAGCGAAGAAACCCCCTCTTCGGGTGAACTAGGTGATGACCCGATACAAAGATCTAATCAAACAGGCATCGAACTTGAGGTAAGTATGGAAGGCTCACAAGAGGTAGGGGAAAAGCCATGTATAAGTGCCTCCCCTAAATTACCAAGAGAACCAGCAAATAATCTGGAGGTGGAGAGGGAAACATCCAATTACATGAGCAAGGATCCTCAAGTGTTTGAGGACTTTGGAGGCTCCTGGGAAGACCATGAACTGGCCCAATGGGAAAAAGCCCACGTCGATTCTACAACTGTCAAGGAGGGGAAAATATCACAATTGAACCGAAGGGGGTCAAATTTAGAAACTTTTGACATTTTTCAACCTTATAGAGAAGAAAACTGTGTTCCCTTACCTAAGGCCAAAAGTATTCAGAAAACACAAGATGGAAACCAGGTATCACAACAAGACTCAAAACCAAAAGAAGTCACCGAGAGGGGTTGTACATACGGGCACTTAGAAAAGTTAACGATTGAAATGCCCGTTTGTAATGAGAACTACCCTCCAAAGAATTGTCTAGATAAGCGAGGTCCAATGGAAACGGAAGGGATGACCCTCCCAGGTACTCCGGGGACTAGCAGCAATTTGATGCAATCACCAATAAAATTGACTAACTTAAGCCTGGCAAATAAAATCAAGTATGATATCATGATACTGACAGGGAAAATTGAAAGGGAAAAAAGGAGAAGCTTTTCCCTAATAAATGAGAGGATGGCCGCTCTGGACAGGGATCAAACCAAAGGGAGACCCTGTATGATGGATGACGTGGAGACTACTTTGAACTCCCAATCACCCATCAATCCACTGCAAATGACCAACTTCGAGAAAACCAACTCCTTTTCAGATAAGCGATATCAAGACCCTAAGGGACAATCAATGGTCAACAATCACAATAGGGTACCTGAAATGACACAGACCTCGATGATAGATGAGGTAATGACACCGCCAGCTCTCCTTCTAAAAGATCAAATAATACAACTGATCAGTGAGGCCTGCTCAATCGAGCGAGCTAAGGACAGTGAACATATTCAAAAAGTGGTGATGACCTCACTGAATATTTCGCTGGCTCCTTTTTTGAAACTATATGAAGTCATTAAAGACTCAGTCCAAGAGGTAACCACGACGATTCTGCAAATTAAGGAAGCAAATCGGCAAACGGGTCTCTCTCTACAGAATTTAAATTCAAGAGTAGATAAAGAAGCAGAACAAACTCAGACTTGGCAAAATCGTCTGAGTGACCTGGCCAGAAGGGACGCTAGTGATAAATCACTCCTTATGGAAGCAGTATTAGAAGACTGTAAATGGATGAGATCCCAGCACAAACAAAGTAAATTGGACCTGCAAGTTGTTGAACAGCCTAACCGAGGTAACGGGCCAATGAAATTGAAACAAGGAAAAGTCACTAAACCCATCGAACCAGAACAGCTATGTGGAGATGTAATTCTTATCTCCCCGAGCAGTAAGGAGGGCCAAAAACAAGGCAATTCCCCCATAAAAGAGCAATTGAGCTTTGCCATCTTTGCAGGTACGGGTAATAAATCCAAGGAACATCAACCTGAAACCTTGCCTGCAAACAATTTTAAAGAAAAGGGGAAAAAAACCAAAAACGAAACACTTAAACGAAAGGTGAATGGATCAAGAGCATTCCTGAGGAATTTAAGAACACCACCGAGAAGGGAAAACCCACAGTGTACCAAGAAGCCAAGAAGAGAACTCGTGATGGGTGTCTTGGATTGCATAGAAGCCGAGAGTGAAACTGTATCTAAAACATCTGTGCCATCAGCAGATGAAAAAATGGAGGACTTGGAACAATCAGCCGTTTTGAGTGACTTAATCGAACTTTTCTCAAATAACAGCGATGAAGAGGGGTGGGGAAACATCACGCCGTCAGAATGGAAAACAATTGACAACTGGGATAGGGACGAGCTGAATTGCCATCTGAAGGACAAGCAGACAGAGAAAAAGGATCGATCTAGTAAACCTAGGAAAGAAACAGGAAAAAGTACGATCTCTCCTCGAAATGATTATGACATGGAAATAGAATATTCGAGGTTTAAAACACTAGAAGAAAAAAGGAGGGAGTTGGCTCATAAGGGAAAAACCGTCCACTTTGAACCAAGGAAGCCTAGTCTAAAACAAAGAAGTCACAGTAGAGAAAAAGATCGTATGGGCAGTAAGAACAGTAGAAAGTCGTTAACTGATAAGCAAACACCCTCCTCCAAAGACCACTTTGTGAAACTGGGAACTACATCGAAGGGGCCGAGGAAGGTCCTCTTGAATAGATGCTACGTGATGTCTCTATGCAAACAAACTCCAGCGCTCAGAGCGATTTCAGCTGACGATATAAGAATTGTGGAATTCCCAAAAGAAGGAAGGATGGATCAAGTAATATTACATCTTGTCTCAAAGGAAGTAAAACAAAAATTCCTGAAGGCTGAAGATTGCCTTAAACTAAAGGGCTATCGACTGGAGGACGTAGATTGGAGTAGTCAACTGAAGAATCCAAAAGAAACAACAAGGGGCAAAGGGAGACCCAGGGAAGTGTGGATGGAGGACGGCAATAATAAAAAACATATGGTGAAGGACCATAATAATAAAGGACGAGATATGGAGGAGTTGGGGAAAAGGCCCGGAAAACTAAGTGACAAAGTGAAGGAGGTGGAAATAAAGAGTGACGCTAAATCTCAGAAAGCAAATGCCACCTCGCTGATGTTCTCAGATGAGAATTTGAATAATCTGAGATTTACGGTGGACAACTCGGATAACCCAAAGAAGGGTGATTATACATTGAACAAAAAAGGCCTGAAAGCGAATGAGCGGCCTGAACCAAAGAATACAAGCACCACTAAGAAGAAGCAATAGAGTGAGGAGGCCCAGCAAAGATCGGTCTACTGTGCCTCATGGAATACCCGAGGCTTTCAACACTTATTCTCTAAGGAAAGTGACTTCCTGGCTGACTACGACCTAATTTCGATCCAGGAGTCGTGGCTGCGTGAAGCACCTATGTGTGAAGGCTATGAAGTCTACTTTAATCCGGCTAAGAAAGGCCCTAGAGGTAGACTTTATGCAGGACTCATGGTATTAAAGAAATTGGACTCGCCACTACAAGTTGTGGAACATGCGACCCCAAATCCCTATGTGCAGATACTAACAATCAACCTTAAAGAAGACACTAAGGACAAATCTGAGAACATGACAAATAATCAACAAAATAAAAAAAAATGATGACGATGACTCTAATCAATACCTATTGGAGTGAAAATATGCCGAACCAGAAAAATTATCTAAAAACCATCATGAATGCAATAGATAAATCTATGATTGAAGACAAAGAACGGCTAATTTTATTAAATGGGGATCTGAATATCAAACTCCTTGACAAGAAAGGAAAAATAAGAGATATAGAAAATCTACGAGGTAAAGAAAGTCTCTGGACGAAGGAAATGTGTACTCGTGACATGAGGATGTTAAATAGTCAGACCCAAGGTGATCTATTGGGTGCGAATACATGGCATGGCGGTAAAACAGGAGCCTGTTTAGATTACTGCTTTGTCGGAAACAACACGCTACCCTGGATCAAAACATTTACAATAATCAAACAAGCAAATAGCGATCACAGCCTCTTGAGAACTGAACTAGCATGGAATATCACATTAACATCATCGATAAAAAAATGGAAGGAAACAGAAGTATCTTGGGGAAGAAACCGACTGAGACTCAAAAATCAAGTTATACCGAAGCTGGTGAAAGACTTTAAAGAAGCGGGTAACAAAGGCGATGAGACAGTAGAATATAAATGGCTCCTGAAAGCCTTTGTAGTTAAGTATGAACCAGCAAAAGTGAATAAAATTGAAAGAAAGCATGCGTACGATGATTCTGTGGTCACTAAAAGGAAGCAATATAGAGCGGAACTTAAATGTATTAAAAAAGAAAATTCCCAGGTGAAAGAGATTCTCCTGAGGAAATGCCGGCAAACCTATAAAAACTGGCTGCGCTCGACCCGCTTCTTAAGAACTCAAAGAGACGCTGAAAAAATGTTGGCGGCACTATCTACCAACAACTCAAGAAGTACCTGGGACTTAATTAATAATAGAGACCTGAATCAGTCGGCAATTGGTGTAAATCAAGTCTCAGAGGAGGACTGGTATCGGCACTATAATGCATTGTTTAAGGGGAAAACCATGGGTACACCCCCAGAAAAAAGAAATACGACTTCAGCATGGGATTTTGAATTCGACAGCGAAGATATACGGATGCTTATTAAAAAGCCCAGCAGTTCCAGGGCAACTGGTCCGGATGGCATTTCCAACAAAAAGCTAAAAGAGAACTGCGGAGATTGGACTGATTTGATCTATGCCCTTTTCAAAAAATAGCAAAAAAAAGGCAAATTCCAACAACATGGACGGAGGCGTATATAGTTCCGATCTTCAAAAAGGGGGATCGATCTAACCCCAAAAATTATAGGCCAATAGCCTTGTTAGACTCTATTGGGAAACTCTTTGCGGCCATTCTATTAATGAACTTAAAAAAATGGGCCATAAGAATCAACATCTTAGATGAAAGACAAACCGCTTTTATAAGCGGGGTGGGGACATCTCTAAACCTGTTCTTGTTAAACCTTTTGAAAGCTAAGGCTTTGAAAGACAATGCAACAACTTATCTGGCTTTTATTGATCTTCAACAGGCTTTTGATAGTATCAACAGAGAGCGACTATGGTCGAAACTGAGAAGCTGGGGATGCCCGAACGCCCTGTTGGCAGCAATCCAAGCGCTGTATACTAATACCTCAATCCAGGTCCAAATTACTGCTAATGGAGGGTTATCTAGAAAAATCTATACCACTCTGGGAATCAAACAAGGATGTGCTCTGGCTCCCTTTCTATTTGTTCTCTACATGGCGGATATGAAGACATCCCAAGAAAGGATCCGTGCGTTTCCTCCAAAAGTGAACGGTATGGAAGTCCCGTGGATGTTGTACGCAGATGATGCAGTATTTGCAGATCAGACCCCTATTGGTCTGCAACGTAGAATTGAAGCTTTCAACAAATATCTGAAAGAAAATGACATGCAAATCAATGTAAAGAAATCAATGATACTGTGCATGAAATCGAGTCGTGGGAAAAAATCTGCAGGGAAACGACAGATATGGATGCTGGATCAAGAGAAACTTGAAGTAGTGGATACTTCCATCTACCTGGGTATTAGGATAAATAAAAATTGCAATGAACAAGCACAATACACCCTTATTCGAGAGAAACTTGCAGCGTTAACTAATCAAGGTATCCTACTGCACTACAGATATGGAAAATTTTCATTGCAGCCAATCATCACATTTTATAAGCAAAAGGTGGTGGCTGTGTTAACATATGGAGCAGAGGCACTTTTGTCTTTGAGATGGGAAAGCTGGAATCTGTGCGAGGCCTACTTCTGGCGGAGGATTTTACATCTTCCGAATTCACTGCCCTTAGTTCTGATAAGATCGGAACTTAGACTTCAATCTATGGTTTCAATCACGGTGTGGAAATCTCTTTCATTATTTCGGAAGTGTATTTTGGACAAACCGGCGCAGCCATTTAATGTTTTAGCAAGACCTGGTATGCCCAATGAAGATATAATTTTCCAAGAATGGAAGAAGAGATGTGGGGATACCTTGGAACATCTAGGTATCTCACTGGAAATTCTGAAGTGTAATCCTGACAAGGCCAAAAGAATCCTGCGGGAAAAAGACTGGGAGGAAACCCAGGTCACTAAATTGGCAGGAAACTGGGCTCACAACATCGTCTGGGAACGTAAAGCATTAAATATTCTCCCACCATACCTTCAGAAATTTCCATCTAAACATTATAGAGATCTGCTATTACGATGTAGATTAAATATCTGGCATTCCCGAGAGGTTAAGCTGAGAAGACGGCTCATTGAAAAAGCATCAGCGATCTGCAGGTTCTGCAAAATGAAGGACCAACTTGAATCAGTGCGACACGTGATGCTAATATGCCCGGTTCTGGCACCAAAGCGATTAGCGTTTTTGGGCAACTATATAAGCAACATCACGATGGAAAAAGAAGAAGAATACTGGGAACGCCCTCTAACAGCGGAAAAGGTGGGTCGAACTATTGACGCACTAAAGTTTGTCGAATCCCTAAATCTGGACCAGGAAGAAACGGAAATGGAGGAGAGACAGGAGCCCTAAGACTACTGGGTGTATCTGTTGCGGTGAAGGCTTCCATTGGAGGGATAACTAAACCGATTGGAACTCAAATAATACTTTAGTTGAGGAACTTTGGACTCTTGTTTCTCGAACTCTTATTTGAGGTTTGTTAAAGGTTTACCTATGATTAACCAATAAAAAAAAAAAATAAATAAGATCCAGATCCAACATCTTGGCGACCTCAGCCTGGATGTGGTTCTTAACTGTATCTGACATACGGTAGCTCCTGCTTTTGACAGGCACAGTGTCACCAGTATCAATCTCGTGCTTACACCACGGTGTAAGGCCTGGCGTCATTGAAAACAGAGAGGCATACTGCTGGAGCAAAGTCCTGCAGGCCCTCTGCTGCTCTGTTGTCAAATCTGGAGAGAGATGTACTCCCTCCACTGAGCCATCCTGAGGGTTTCTATGCAGCAAATCAGGAAGGGGCTCACTCTCATCCTCTTCTTGCTCTGAAGCTAGCAAGAGACATGAGACTTCTGCTCGCCGGTGCAAAGGCTTGAGCCTGTTAACATGGAATACCTAAGGGGCTACCCCAGAGGCTCCCATATCAACCAGATAATTGACCTCTCCCATCTTGGAGATTATCCTGAAGGGTCCAGTCCATTTATCTGCCAATGCCCGAGGCTTGGTGGGCTCCATCACAAGGACCTCCTGTCCCGGAGTCCAATTCACTTGTGATGCTTTAAGGTCATGCCAGTACTTGTTCAATTCCTGGCTGGCCTTGAGATTCGCTGTTGCTTGACCCATCATCAGTGTCATCCTCCGTCTGAGGCCTAACACATATATGATATGACATGATATGATATTTTATTTGTATTGCGCTCGTACACAAGTGCCACTTGCTTGGGGGGGCTTCCAAACCTTCTCTGATCAAGGCAAGGGGCCCCCTCACGGGATGTCCAAAGAGTAACTCAAAAGGGCTGAAACCAACACCCTCTTGAGCTACCTCTCTGTAGGCAAACAGCAGGCATGGCAGGAGGAGAACCAATTTCCTCCTTAGGGGCTCTTCCAAAGCACCTATCATGCCCTTGAGAGTTTTATTAAGGGGGTAACTAATAGAATTCAGCGCACAAGTGGCACAAGTGGCTGGCGCACAGTGTGCACGTGCGAATTTCTGCACCAGCCGCGTGTGCTAAAATCAATTTCCGCTCACAGCGTATTCATGGATTTTAGCTTCCAAAACCAGCCGTGGCGCAGAGTGGCGCAGCGACTCTGCAGCGCCAGTTACGCCCCCAACCGCTCCCCATGCGCCATGCACAGCGCACAAATCCCGTACATGGCGCACAGGCCCCAACCACGAAAATGCCTGTAAAACTCCCCGCGCACCCCTCCGAATACACGTACCCCACTGCACGGGGAGTGTCACATGTGATTGGAGCGGGGTATGTGCATAACAGGGGTTCGCGTGAAGTTTCACACGTGAAATGCCCTGTGCGAGTGGGGTAAGTGTTTTCCTGGGGTGCGCGGGAAGTTTCACACGCGATAGGCCCTGTGCGAGTGGGGTACTTGTATTCCTGGGGTGCATGGGAAGTTTCACATGCAATAGGCCCTGTGCGAGTGGGGTACATGTATTCCTGGGGTGCGCGGGAAGTTTCACACGTGATTGGAGCGGGGAATGTGTATTTTAGGGGTGCGCAGGAAGTTTCACACGCGAAATGCCCTGTGCGAGTGGGGTCATGTATTCCTGGGGTGCGCAGGAAGTTCCACACGCGATTGGCCCTATGCGATTGGGGTAAGTGTATAATTGGGGTTCGTGGGAAGTTTCACACGCGAAATGCCCTGTGCGAGTGGGGTACGTGTATTCCTGGGGTGCGCGGGAAGTTTCACACGTGATAGGCCCTGTGCAAGTGGGGTACGTGAATAACTGGGCTCACGGGAAGTTTCACACACGATTGGCCCTGTGCGAGTGGAGTACGTGTATAACTGGGGGTCGCGGGAAGTTTCACACGCGATTGGCCCTGTGCGAGTGGGGTACGTGAATAACTGGGCTTCGCGGGAAGTTTCACACGCGATGTTGCTGTCAGAGCGGGGTATGTGAATTTTCGGGGGTGCGCGGGGAGTCCTACATGTAAATTGGCAGTGTGGGTCCTCCCAGGTGTTCCCTCTACACCCTCCATGGCCCCTGCAGGCAGCCCACACCACAGGGGACTACCCTGCACCCCTGGTCATGTCCCGCAGGCAGCGCATCCACCATGGACATGCACCCCCAGCCAAGCCACATGTCACCTTGCACTAGTGATCACCAACTCATGTCCCCCAGCACCCCCACCCCCCAGCAGTGAGGGGCACCTGCCAGCAGGCCTCCACTCATGTCCCACACATGTCCCCCAGCACCCCCACCCCCCAGCAGTGAGGGGTACCTGCCAGAAGGCCCCCACTCATGTCCCCCAGCACCCCCAGCCCCCAGCAGTCAGGGGCACCTGCCAGCGGGCCCCCACTCATGTCCCACACATGTCCCCCAGCACCCCCACCCCCCAGCAGTGAGGGGCACCTGCCAGCAGACCCCCAGTCATGTCCCACACATGTCCCCCAGCACCCCCACCCCCGAGCAGTGAGGGGCACCTGCCAGCAGGCCCCCACCCATGTCCCCCAGCACCCACGTCATGACGATCCTCAATCATGGGCTCATGACCACCCACAACACACCCCACACCACCCCAGCCCAAAGACCCAACCAAGTATTGCATCCACCCACAGAGAAATGGCCATTACATGATACAACCCGAATGGCAAGTATGTACATGAACACATGTCCGTCACACACACACACACAATGGGTGCAAGTGAATGTGAAAACCCATATCATGACATGCATGAAACCAATGAGAGAATACCACACATCGAAGTATGAAACAAAAATGTATTGAACACAACATGAATGTAATGAAAAAAAAACACTCAATAATGGGAATAAGAAATAAAATGCAGCATGTCCGGAAAAGAATAAAATATATTAAATCAGAATCCAAAGAAATCCAAATGAAAATGTGTCCAAAGTCTCAGTCCAACAAAGCAAATCCAAGGGAAAAAAATATTTGAAATCTTGCCATGGTGAAATTAAAATAAAAAAGAGAAACATCCACTGTTCAACTATATACAAATCACCAATCCAGGGTCCATGAGCCCAACAAATGAAATGAAATCTACAAAAAACACTACCTAATAAAGAACTATATACAAAAATGTGGTGCATTGTCCAAGCGGCCCAAAATAAACAAAAACAGAAAGGAAACCTAACACTATCTAACTATTTACAATGGCAGCGGGCTAGTCCGACGGCTCACTTTTTGATGTCCCGGGCCAGTGCATCATCGAACTCCCGCTCAATGTCCTGGAGGCGGTCCTCTTCCATGGCCCCGAGGGTTCGCAGGGACGACGACATGTTCACCTCCAACTCGCCCGCCTCATTGCCCTCCGCATGGAGTTCTCTGCCCTGACCATTGTGAGCCGTGCCTTTTCCGCCCGCTGCCGCTCCGCATCTATGGCGTGGCCCAACCGCTGCCACACGGAACACACTTGGAATCCTGGGTCCTCCTGCCCTCTGGCGGATGCCTGCCCCTCCGATGTTGAAGGCCCGAGCCATCATTGCTCCCACCATGTTGCTGCTGCTGCTGTGCCTGTTCCTGCGCACTGGCTCTTGCTGCCTGCACGTCCTCCTCCGGCTGGGGTGCAGTTGTCGTGGTGGCCACCCCTGCTGGACGTCCGACTCCCAACTGTGGCAAGGATGTGTCCTCCACCAGCCAGGCCGCTGGGTCAGAGGCAGCTCCACAGGGTACCCAGGTGATACATGGGTGGGAAGATGGCATGGAGGACGACTGGCACGTAGGGGGTTCAGGTGAGGAGGGGGTCGCAAGAAGGTCCAGCACACGGAGGAATCCAGCACCGGTGACCCGTCCCAGCAGGCCAATGTGGTCAAAGAGGCATCCGAGATGACGTGCAGTCTCTTCACGAAAAGACCGCAGGTCACCTCGCATGCCCCGTTGATGCAACGCTATCCCAGCCAGGACAGGCTCAACACGGTCCCGGATAGCCATGTCCGCAGGGAGAGGAAGGCCAGTTGTTGTGTGCTCATCCCCTCCCTGAAAACGGGTCTGGAAATAGTCATCCCTGCTGGTGCCAGATGATGCAGTGACAGGATCAGGGACAGGATTGCACACAGGCACCTCCACGGCGGCCTGTGCTGCCTCCTGTTCCTGCCCCTGCACTGCACCACTAGCACCAGTAGAATCCCCACCTCCAGACCCCGTGTGTGTCCCTTCCATGGCCTCCTCCTCCACCAAACCCCCCACCAACCTGGATGACTCTGTGCCATCTTGCTCCGTTGGACCCTGTGGGGTCTCAGCTGCCCCTTCTGCTGCCGAGGAGTCCACCTCCGACCTCCGCCTCTTGGACCTACCCTCAGCAGCTGCGCCCTAAGACGCGGCACCAGACTCCTCACTCTCAGACGAGATGACAATCTGGGAGGGGAGCCGGGCCTTGCGTCTCCGGCTGGTGGTGCGATCCCTGCCGTTGTGCTCCACAGCACCCTCTCCGCCCACTTCATCAGTTGACGCTGCAGACAGGGAGAGATAAAACACAGACATCAGGGCACTGTACAATGGACTGATACACATATGACAGTTGCACATGAGTGGCAGTGTCAAACTTCAGACATGGCATCACACTCCACGACACACATGTCATTTCAACTCACACACATGAGCATTTCCACAGCAATATTGCATCAGGCAGCAACATCCATACACATACAACAGCATGAACAGCCGAAGGTGAGCCTGACATCAGGGAGTGCACTAGACATGCACACACGCCACCACACTTACATGCAAGTCTACATCTCCTCCAACTGTCGCAGTGATGCGATCGCCATACATGTCACTTCTGACATTCAGCCTTCTACATATCAGTGTCATGTGCATCCAGGTTGCATCACAGTTGCACACTTGTCAAATACAAACACATGCACATGTACACAATGCAGATACGTGCAGCAGGAACCACCATCCATGTGTGACACCACAACCATGCCAACATACATACACAGAAATTCAAACATGTGTGCTCCCACACCTGCATTTGTACAGCATGCTTACCAACACAAACACCATCGATGTGTCTCACACCTAAGAGGACTCACATGTGGCAGCCTCACGCCCCTGTTCATACACATCCCTACATGGCCCTATGAAAACACACGTGCAACCTGCACACTACTGGCACACCACCACACGTACAGCGTCCAATCAGTATGCATGTAGACTTACCGCTCGACTCCAGACGGGTCTGCCTCTCAAGGACCTGGATGTGGATCGCTGGGCATATGTGTTCCAGGACCCTCATTTGGTGGTCGGACAGGTGGCCCCAGTGCCCCTTGGCATCCGCTGCCTTCAAGAGGCACCGGGCCTTGTTGAGGGTCCTGGACCTGAAGTCCTCCCAGCGCTTCTTGACATGTTGTAAGTCGCGGACAGCCACCACTCCACGTTGATGGCAGTCACGATGTCTATTCAGATCCTGGTGCGTCCTTCATTGTCGGCATGAGAACTTCAAAAAAGGGCATCATACTGCCCCAGGACTTGCTCCACCAGGACACAAACTTCCCTGGCACTGAAGCTGGTGGCCCTCTGCCTCTCTGGCTGGGGGTTGCCAGTGGTGCCAGATGGTGTGCCCGACATGGCAACCCCAGAGCCAGGAGTGGGTGGACAACTGGGTCCTGGGGCTGGGCTGTGGAGCGATGGTATCCCAGTCGGGAGTCTTCGGTTCCAGCAGGGGTGGTCACAGCAGCTGCACCCCTGGCTGATGTGCAGGCAGCAAATAGCAGGGCACGTGGGCAACAGGCAGTCAGGCAGCAGCAGATGGCAGGTGGGAGCATGCTCGGGGTTCTGGGGGGCAGTAATTCGGCCTTCTGGGCAGGAGCGTGGTCTTCCGTGTGTTGGTGCGTGGCCAGCTTGATACAGAGTGATTTGGCACGTGAAAATCTCTCACGTCAGTGTGTAATTCGAGGAAAGGCACTTCGCACGTAAGCGCGTCAGCACACGTACGCGTCTCATTGGAACAAAGGCCCTTAGCGCGTAAGCGCTTCTGTGACGTGACTCGTGCAGGCGTTTCCCTCGTGACGTGGGCATAGTGGTTCAGCGCACGTGAAAAAACTGCACGTCCGCGTGTGAATGCGTGTAATCCGAGGAAAGGGCCTATGCGCGTAAGTGACCTGACGCGTGTGGGCGTTTCCATCAACACGGGTGCATGTTCATCGTACACGTCCAAAAACTGCATGTCCGAGTGTCAGCTCGTGTAATTGGAGGAAAGGGCCTTAGCGCGTACACGTGTAACTGACGCTGTACGTGTGGGCCGCTTTAAAAGGTACGTGTAGGACCACATTCCCTTGTACGTGCTTTTCGTGGAGAGCGAGTGGGTGAATTATGTACGTTTTGTCATTTCACACGCGATTACTTCATAGCGTTTCAAGTTCGTACTCCCTGTTACCTCTGACAGCGTTCTTTATTTTTTTTGGGCCCGTTTCCTCAAACAGCGTTCACTTCTTCTTTTGTCCTGTCTCCTCAGACAGCGTACAGTTCTTCTTTTGGTGGGGGTGTTGCCTACGCGCACACGCCTGTTTTTTTCACGTTCTTTTTCCAGGCAGATGGTGAGCCGCGCACGCATTTACCAACTGTGCTTGCCCCGTGTGTCGCATACCCCTTCAGAGGTCATTGTAGGCTGTGTGTAGCACGTGTATCCTTGTTTTTGTGTTTCTGGGTGCCGCAGCGTAGTGCGGGTTCACTTTTCCACGCACGTTGTCTACGAGGGGTTGCGTGCAAGTTACTTTTTGTTTTTGGGGTGCCTGTGCGTTGCGTGACCCGTCATCTTCCCCCAGGGGTCACAGACAGCCTTGCTAGAGCACTAGGATACGAATTCCATCTAGTACCCTACCCCTTTCACCTTTCACCCCCAATTGCCCAGGACAATTGTTTACTGCAACTCCCATACGCACAACAACATCAGTGCCATGGTTAGGAGGCGAACAAGCGGTAAGGGAGGCAAAGGTGGCCGACCTCCAAAAGGTGGGCGTAGGGGAACATGGCCATGATTTGCAGGGTGCCCCTAGACCCCCATGTGTGGAGGCCCAATCAGGGACACCCATGCCCCCCCATGGTTGAGGGAAACGTGGCTGACACCATCCCAGCTCAGCCCTTGTTGGACCAGCCCATTGTGGCACCTGACCCAGCACAGGATGACTCCCAGGCTGACTTCCAGGTCAGCAAGTCTAAGCCACGTGTGCCAGTGGAAGTTGGTGTCACCAGGCCACGTGGATCTGGGGCAGCAATGTTATCTGCTGCCCCAAGAAGGCAGGGTGGGGAGGCTGCAGGGGCAGCTGCAGCTCTATCCACCCTAGCTCTGAGTCTCCCAGCCTGGACAGTGTCGGTCCTGGTCCATCAAACTGACGTTGCCCCTGCCAACATCACACTTCAGCCAATGCCTGCACCAAGATCTATGGTCATTGTGCATTCACACACTCCCAGTACCCAGTCCACCTGCGCTTCTGCCCCTACTGACCAGAGCGGCGCAAGCCACTCAGGCTCTGCTCCACCTTTGAAGAAGGGTGCTCTGGCACTACAGGCTGAGACCCCAGACACGGCTACACAGTCCGGCACGTCAAGGAAGCCTAGCTTTAATGACCCCGAACTTGATGCACTTGTGACCTATGTGTCGGCACATAGCTGCAAAATGTTGGTGACTGCAGGGTGCAAGACCACACCTGGTCAACGTAGGGCACACTGGCAGACCATCGCGGACCGCATAAGTGCCCTTGGATTTGTGAGGCGCACAGCTGATGATTGCTAGAAGCGGTGGAATGAACTGAAACGCAGAGCAAAGAACAAGTTGGCCTCAAATCATGCCGCTACTCTGGTGACTGGCGGTGGGTCTCCACAAGAGGACAACAAACTCACTGAACATGTGTCTGTTGCTGGGACCTTCGTCACAGAGGAACAGATCCAAGGTGTGGGAGATATACCTGATTACGACGCATTGTCCGGTGAGTGCCCATGCGTGTGTGTGAAATCCATGTGTATGTTGTTTGGGTGATGGGTTCTGATTGAGTGCCAGATGAGGGTGTGTACTCCTGAGTGTTATGGGTCACCCATTTGCTTCCTCCCATACATTCACGTGCCTTGGATTTGGGTATGACTGTATCCCTTCTGCCCACAGTTGCCAATTAGGCCCACATTAATGCACTTTACCTTGAACTGTCATCTTGCAACTACATTGTTCAGATTTTGGAAGTGTTCATTCAGGCTGATTGTTTCCACTCTCCCATTTTTACTACGCATTTTTCTGCACTATTGCAACATATGTGATATGCTTCGGTCATTGTTTACAGCCCACACCGGGCCACTATTTTTACCTGATTATGTTAATGATTACACCATTCAGGCCGATGGAGTATTGGGCTGCAGAAATTTTTAATTAGGGCCTGTTTGCATGTGGAACATGACAGATGTTTCCTGTAATGTTAAAGTGACCAACCATTAATCATCCCACAATGACTGTATTATTGGACACTGGATGTGTTTCAGTGTGTGGCACATGCATATTTAGCAACACTATTCAGCATTAATCTTCGCATCATGTCGATGTGACATGGATGTGTCACAGTACTCATTCACTGACATATTGCTGTAGTTTTGTAATTTACCGTGGCTATGCTACATGACATCTGTGTTTTGGCATGTCTCATGTATGTGTATTGGACATGCCACTCACAGCCTGATGTGTGATGCCAGTGCTACCCAACATGCTGCAAATGTGTTGCTTTTCCATCTTGCTCTCCCCAGTGTCTGCCTTTTTGACTCCACTTCCAACTCTTTGACAGTGCATGCATGGCAAGGTTATAGTCATGTGGGACATGTGTAAATCATGTACTGGATCTCTGGCTTGTCACGGCCTACGTGTGTGCTATGGTGCTCATGCCTGTTTCCATTTGTTGTCTTTCATGTTTTTGCAGGTGATGACGCATTTGATGCTGTTGAGGAGGACTCTCAGGCACGAACGGGCACCAGTGGGGGACGTGGTGTGGTGGTGGGTGAAAACCCAATGTTACTGCAGACCATACTGTCCAGGGGTGTCTCTGGGTGCACCTCCCCAGACCTCTATTTAGGTGCTGAATCGGATGAGACTTATGTGCCATTGCAGGTAAGTGTTTCTGGCAGGGATTCTGTTCTGTCCAACCCACCTGCACCAGGGGTAGAACCCTCTATGGGGATGTCAGTGTTGGTAGGTCTGCCTTTGGCGGTTACGGATGCAGGGTCACAATCCACAGCATCTGATCCTGGGCCAGCAGATCAGAGGGGGAATGCAGTCCTGCAGCCTCAGGCAGTGCCAGCACAGCAAGGTGCAGATCGCCTTGCCCCAAATAGGTGTGGTGCCTGTCGACGCGGTGGCCGTGCGCCACCAGGCAATACTGTATGGGAAAACTCCATGTACGGTATGCAACCCAACAGGCAGCATCAGTAGAAATGTTGGCTCAGGCAATGGCGAGGGTGGCCACTTCCATTATCCCCCCTGAAAGGTAGATGGAGCAACAACAGCAGGCAACAGACTCCATTTGCCAATCACACAGGGAAGACATGTTGGCGTCCAACAGGGACCGACGGGCGGCACTGGAGACTCTGCGTGAATCCATATCAATAGAGCCCCAGGGCCACAGGGAAGCCCTGAGGGTATAACTACATAACCTCAGGCAGACTCTGGTTGAACTTGAGGCTTCCAGTAATTTAAGGGCAGAACAGCAGCTGGAGCAGCTCACACGTTCGCTCTCAGCTGAGCTGCATGCAACAGGTGAGGAGATCCGTGCATCACGGAAGGCCATGCATGAATAAATGCAGGCAACCCGTGATGTGCTGCATGGGGATCTCCGCACTTTAATCCTCCAGAATCAGACCTTGCAGACCTGCATGCTTGCTGCCATGGAGGACCATACCAGGGCTTTGCGTGGGCTGCCTCCCATAGTGCCACCACCTCCTGATGCAGCAGCAGGGGGTGAGCAGAGCGACAGCAGTTCTCCCACAATGGCATAGCCGTGCAGGCCATGAGCCCAAGGAGGAATTGTTTTTTTCGCAACATCCACGCAGGTGGGTGTTGCTGTGCACCCTGTCCTCGAACCTCCCGGGTGGCCTCCCCCGCCTCCCCTGGCCCCCACTTGGCCATTTTTGTTTTTTTTTGTTTTACACTGTGTTGCCTTGTGTGGCTCCTGTGGGCATCCACTGTATTCCAGCTGGGCACATGCAGGCTTGTCCTGAGTTTGGGTTAGATGCTTGGGTTCGTGAGACACACACCCCTCCTGCTTCCCGTTTCCATGGGCTTGCAAAGGGTGTGACCAAGTGACAGTGAATTACACAGTGACGTTGGGCTCCCAAGATCTGTGTGGGCAGTCTGTAGTCAATACTGTGTAGACAACCCTAGTGGATATTGTTGTTGTATTGTACACTGCATGGTGTATTGATATGTGCTTGTGCATCCATGTCTTCCTCCTAATTTGCAGGTTCCTTCCTCATGTCTTCACAAGGCCGTCTACTTTGCAAATGCAGTTCATGTTGTATGCAGTACACTGAGACATTTGCGTGGCAGCAACACTCTACAGTTGGAAGGGTGTGTTGCATCATTGTGTTGGTGGTAAGTATTTGGTAATGTGTGCTGTTAGTTATACATTACTGGGAGCATATTGTGTGTGGGCAGTTTTCATTAGGGACAGTGTACTTTATGACACTTGTGTCAGGTCTTGTGCATTGCTTTGTTTGCTTTCACTTTGCATGACATGCCATGGTGTGTTTGGTGGTGGAGCTGGGGAGGGGTTGGGTGACATGGTGCTGTTCTCATGTTGTATTTGGCAAGGGGGTAAAGACTTTAGCAGCATAGATGTATGTCTTTTGATGTCACAGCATTGGTGGTGTTTGGATAAGTAGGGATGCACACAATGTAACACTTCCAGGTGACCAATCTCAGGCTGGTATGGTTGTGACAGTTGACTTTCCCTTATGTCATCATCATTAATTGTCAGCTGGTATGTGCCAGGGCTGTGTGCACTCCACAGGGGTGTGATTTTATGTGAAGTAATTAGCCACCAGCTGCCTACGGGCTGCCTCACCACGTGCCCTTTCCCATCCCATGCGCAGCGTGCATGCATGTGGTTGGGGATGTGGGGGCACCACCATGGCCACCAGCAGGCCCCGGCGTGTTGCAACGTTGTGCAGGACACATGCTGCCATTATGATCCTGCACACTACTGGGGGAGCGTATAACAGCTGCCCACCAGAACGGTCAAGGGAGCGAAAGCGTGACTTGAGCACTCCGAATATGCGCTCCACTATGCCCTGGGTTGCAATATGGGCTGTGTTGTATCTTACCTCGGGTGGCCTGGTGGGGTTCCGAATTGGTGTCATCATGTGGGTGCTCAGAGGGTAGGCACTGTCCCCTGGGGAGGTGGTGATGGGTATCATTAGTGGGGTTGTGACATTACTCAGTATCTGACATGCATGCATGTGCAGTGGCATTTATACTCGCCAAGCAGCCATGTATCCCCATGCCGCCCAGCTTCTAGGTCCTGGTTTAGGGTTGACATTCTGTAAATGAAACTGTCGTAGGAGGACCCTTGATAGTTGGCATATACTGAGGTGATAGATTCCCTTGGCATCACATACTACCTGCACAGTGATGGAATGCCAGTGCTCACGGTTTCTATAGATGTGCTCAGATGCCCTGGGGAGAAGTAGAGCCACATGGGTGCAATCAATGGCACCTAGCACTTTGGGGAATTGTGCCACCCCGTAGAAATCCTGGACGGCAGCCTGCCTTTCTGCAGGTGTTCTGGGCAGGTATATGTGCCAGCGGACTGATGGGCGTGCAGTCATGATGGCCAACACCTGGTGTAGGCAGCGTGACTGCGTGGCCTGTGTCACCCCCCCCACTATAGCACTTGTCCGCTGAAATGATCCAGTGGCCAAGAAGTGCAGTACATTGAGGACCTTCTCCAGGGGGCTGAGTGCTTGGGAGCACAGGGTGGGTGATGTGAGGTCATCCTCCCACTCACTCACCAGGTCGAGTATTATGTGAGGTGGAAACCTGTACCTCCCAGAGACCTGGTCATCAGGCATCCCAAAAAGGCTGGTTCTGAGTGTAACAATTCTGGGTCTGACTATCCTCCCCCTCCTCCTGCGGTATCCCACGACCACTGCTGCTAGGAACGGTATATTCATCTTGGCGTCTGAGCTTGTTTGTTGTTTGCGCACACTTTTATGCTGCGCGGGTCCACGTACGCCTGCTTCCTGCTGGCGTATGTGTTTCCAGATTAGCGCGTCTTTTTTGGCTCACGCATTAGCCCAGTTCGATACCATGAATACGTGTTGTAGACGCGCGTGTGGGCGTTCCGTGCATTTGCCTCCTGTACTTCCCCCGTGACGCCCACATTTTCACGTGTTGTTCCTCATTCTGCGTGTTATGCCCCCTGTTCCGCCTACTTTTGTTGTGTGCGCTGCACTTTCGCTGTGCGCTTAGCGCACCCTGTTTGGAGACGTGTGCGCCAGCGTGCGCCACGCAGAATTTTAGCGCACATCCAGGTAGTTACACGCGCACAGACTTCCATGAATCGCTGTGCACGGGTTTTGCTGCAATTCTCGCACTTGTGCTGTGATTTGCACGCTTTTGCATGCTTGCGCCGAAAATTTCAGCGCACATTAATTTCATGAATCGGCCTGTTTATCTCTCAACCAGACCATTGGTCTGGGGATGGTAAGAGGTGGAGAACTTGTAGGTTACCCTGCACTCTTTCCACATGGTTTTCATGTAACTAGACATGAAGTTGGATCCTCTGTCAGAGACAACCTCCCTAGGGAATCCAACATGCGTGAAAATGCCCAGGAGAGCCCTGGCAACCACCTTGGCAGTTACAGTCCGAAGGGGTATAGCCTCAGGGTACCTGGTGGCATGATCGACCAAGACCAGGATGAACTGATGTCCACCTGAAGTGGGAGGGTCAAGGGGACCGACAATGTCGATGCCCACCCTCTCAAATGGTGTGCCAACCACTGGCAATGGCTGCAGTGGGGCAATGACACTGCCTCCAGTCTTGCCAGACAACTGACAAGTGGGGCAGGTCCTGCAGTGGGACTCCACTTCTACTCCCATCCAAGGCCAGTAGAAATGGGCAGAGAGCCTCTGCTTAGTCTTCGTAGTACCAAGTTGACCAGCTAAGGGCACCTCATGCGCCAACTGCAGTAGGAAGGGCCTGTAAACCTGGGGTACCACCAACCTCTTGAGGGCTCCCGGTTCAGGCTTAGTGGGCTCACTAACAAGGAGCTCACCCTCCCAATATATCTGGAAGGTCCTATGCACTTTTCCTTGTGCCTGGGACAGGGCCTGTTTCCTCAGTTTATTTTGAAATTTGTTTATTGGCATTTTCAATAATATCAAACAAGTTGTGTGCAATAGAGCCATTCTCAAATAGTTATAAACATATGTTTAACTTAACGTCAAAAAATGACAAATACAAAACAAAACAACCATAACTGTCTCCATATTCTGTCCGTTTAATATATCGTTAACTGTTTCGGGGGGAGGGTGGGAGCAAAGGGGAACCATCTGGCAACTTCAATAGGGGGAGGGCTTCCGCAAGGTCTCTATCCTCTGCAGTACTTCTGCTGCTGCTGGCATTGTGAAATGTCCCACATGGGCCTGGATTGAGTTCCAATTCAGGGGGGTTTATCATCCGAGGGGTGGAACATGTGTCTGGTAAGTTCCTTCCATGCCTCGAGTGACATACTAGAGTCATCCGTCGATCTGGCCACACAGTCCTCCCATGTCATGGTCTCGGCTAGCACCCACCGTTCAGTCTCTTTGTGCCATAGTTTCAACTGAGGCCCATGGGTTTCTTCCAGGCCATTGCTATAGTTCTTTTGGCCAGTATGCATGATATGTCCATGAGCCTTGTTGCATGCTTCAGTTTGGCTGGTCTGGGGTAGGTTCCTAAGTGGCACTCAGCGGGTGTCCAGTTATATTTCTCAGGCCTGCTTTTTCGCAGGTTTGTTGGACCCTCTCCCACAGAGCCCTTGTCCTGGGGCATTCCCATAACATGTGGATCAGATCCGCTTTTTCCCCCTTGCACCAGTTGCAGGTCGGTTGTGCCTGGGGATTGAAGGTGGCTATACGGCACGGGGTCAGGTAAGTTCTGTGCAGTATGTTCAACTGAATCTGCCTAAATCTATGGTTTCTGGACACCGTTTTGGGGAATGTAAGAGCTCTGTTCCACTCCCCTTCAGACATCTGCCGGCCTATATCCTCCTCCCATTTGCTTTTCATGTCCATGCTCCGAGGATTTGGCATGTCGATCAGGTGGCCATATATTTGCAAAATGAGTTTACCGCTCTCTCCCAAGTTGTACATCAAAGTGAGGAGTGGGTCTGTAGCTGGTTCTTCCGGCCACGAGTCCCACTTGCGTCGGGCCACAGCACGAGTTCTTTGGTACCATAGAAACTGGCCGATATGTATGCCTTCCGTCTCCTGTAGCGAGGTGAACTCCCTGAAAGTGCCTTCATCATAAAGATCTCCCCAGGTGTAGACCCCTTCCCTCTCCCAGAGCCTGATGTGTTTCAAATCTGAAAGTGTTGTGCATAAGTCTGCGATCAGGGGAACGTCCGGGGTATAGGAATTCCGTGAGTTAGTGAGCATTTTCACCCTGTGCCAAATTTTCCTTCCCAGATCAGCCAAAAAGGGTAGAGTTCCCAGCAGTTTGGACGGTGCCCAGACCAGTTCTTTCAGATGGAATTGGGGAAGCATGGCCTGTAGCAATGGTGTTTCAGATGTGGGTTCATCATCTAGCCATTTGGTCACAAAATTAAGCTGTGCTGCTATGTAATATTTTTCTAGGTTTGGAAGTTGAATACCGCCTTGGCTATATGGTAGGGTTAGTAATTGCCACGCTATTCTATGCCTGCCTTTCCCCCATAGGAACTCTCGCAGTATGGTCTCAAGCAGTCGGAAGAAGGGCTTGTGTATATAGTAGTGTACATTTTGAAACCCATAAAGGAAACATGGGAGAACGATCATTTTAGTTATCGAGGCCCTGCCCATCATCGAAAGGGGGAGTTTCGCCCAGAACGCCATTGATTTGCGTAGAGTGGGGAGTGCTGCCTTTGTGTTTCGTTTGTGCATTAGCTCGGGGGTATGCATAATGTGCACTCCAAGGTAGCGGAATGACGTATTCTGCCACTGGATCCCCACCTCAGGGAGTGCTTCTAAACTCTCTGTTTTCAGGGCCGCTAGGGGGAACATGCAAGACTTCGACCTGCTAAAACTTACCCCAGAGACCTTGGAATAATTGTCCAGCACTTCTAGCATGGTTGGTACGTTGAGGTGTGGGTCCCTGACGTATATGAGAACGTCATCCCCGTAGAGAGAGATGATGTGATCCACGCCTCCCAGTCTTATGCCTGCATCGAAGAACTGCTTTCTAAAGTAGACAGCTATGGGTTCTAGTCCCAATATATAAAGCATTGGGGATCGTATACAGCCCTGTCTAGTCCCCCTGCATATGTCCCAGGCCTCTGACACATACTTCCCAGGTTTCACCCTTGCCTTAGGTTTAGCATACAAGATGTTAATCCACCTGATAAACCCGGGACCAAAGCCAAACTCCCTAAGCACTGCTACAAGCCATTCCCAGTAGATGGAGTGAAACGCTTTGACTACGTCTAGGGACAGCAGTGCGTATGAGTCCTTGTCTTTATCGGTTTGCGCTATAATATGCTGCAGCCTGCGTAGGTTCATGGACGTGTTTCGGCCCGGCACGAAGCCGCACTGATCTGGGTGAACTATGTCTCCTATTATTCTAGACAGCCGCTTTGCTAAGATCGTAGTCAGGATTTTAACGTCATAATTTAACATTGCAATCGGGCGATATGAGTCACATTGGTCTGCCGGTTTATTGGGCTTGAGGATCGGAATCACAAGCGTCTCCCTCATGCTTTCGGGTAGTATCCCTTCTTCGTATGCCTCCTGGTACACTGCGTGTAATAGGGGGGGTCAGGGAGGACTCATACGTTTTAAAAAACTCTGTGGGCAACCCGTCTGTTCCTAGTGCTTTGCCTGTGGCCAGGGATCTAATTGCATCGGTAATGTCTTCGGGCATGATTTCTGTTTCAAGGGAATCGGCTTGCTCAGGGGACAGCCTGGGGAGCCCTATCTCCTCCAGTGTTTCTATCAACCGTTCATGGGGGACCAGCTCCTCATGTGAATACAGGTGGGTGTAAAAGCAAGTGAAAGTGTCATTTATGCCCTGCTGCGTAGAGTGTGTGTTTCCATCCTCATCTTGTAGTGAAGTGGTGGGGTGTTTGGGTTGCTCTTTTCGGCAGAGCCAGGCGAGTAATCTGCCCGGTCTGTCGTCCTCAACATGTGCTCTATTTGTTCTGGCAGTATAGTCAAACTTTTCCAGCCTTTTCCACACAGTTATGTTCCTCTCTCTAAGTTTCACAAGCTCCTCTTCCCTCTGTTGGGTGTCTACGGGGTAGCCTCAAGTCGCTCAATCTGCCGTTCAACTAGGTCTAGTTCTTTCCTGAGCAGCTTCTTGATACCTCCCGCCTTTGCAATTACTTCTCCCCTGGTTACCACCTTTAGAGCCTCCCACACTGTGCTATTGTAAGCTACGCTACCGGTGTTAACCTCTAGGTAGGCATCAATAGAATCGCGTAATTCTTCTCGGGAGGCTGGGTCCCTCAGGGCATCCGTGGGCATTTTCCACATGGGAATGGGGGTTCTGGGCCCTTTGGGGTTCCATGTTATCAGAAGCGGGGAGTGATCAGAGATAGTCCTCCCCAGGTATTGTGCTCCCTCCACCCGGGGTAAGTGTTCCCTGTCTATGAGTATATAATCTAGTCTTGTGTGTAACTTATGTGGAGATGAGTAGAATGAGTATTCGCGTGCTTCAGGATGTTTTTCCCGCCACACATCCGTCATTTCCAGCCTCCCCAACATGGCGGATAGTGCTGCGGTCGATGGGCCTCCTAGCTGTGGTGTGGACCTGTCCAGCCGTGGGTCATGTACACAATTAAAATCCCCCCCCAAATAAAGAGATTGTTCCCGTACTGTGCAACTCTAGGGTACAGTGAGTTCAGGTAGGACGGTATGTTATTGTTAGGGAGATAGGAGTTCATGATGCATACTGCTTCTTGTTCAATGAATCCCCAAATTACGACAAACCTACCTTCCGGGTCTATCTCTGTTTTGTCCACCCGGAACGGGAGCTGTGGGTGAATCCAGGTGTAGACCCCGCTTGCGTATTTAGAATAAGTTGTACCAAACCCCTGTCCGCCCCAATGTGTTTGTAGCTAGGCCACCGAGTCCGTCGTGCAATGGGTCTCCTGTAGTAATGCTATCTTTACCCCTTTTCTCTGCAGGTAGGTTTTGATCATGTTCCTTCGGAGATAAGTCCTTAGGCCCCTTGCATTCCATGTCATTATTTTTATGGTGGTCGCAGCCATAGGGGTTTAGTAACGGATCTGTTGTCCCCCCCTTTGCCGGCCTCTGCCGCCCCCAGGCCTGGGCTTGTTATCCAGGGGTCGGTCTGTGTTGGGGTTGGGGCGCAAGCCACCTCGTTTCCTCCTTCCCTTCCCCCCTCCCTCTCAGTGTCAATTGGAGACTTATTAACATTAACAATCCTCATTCTAGTGAATAAGGGCAACAAACCTTTCAACTCAAAACTGCCCCCATCAGTTGCTTCAAACTTGCAGCGCTCGGGGCCACCCGATCCTTCCAGGCGCTTCCGGGCCTCCCGGTGCGGGTGGTGTGTCGGCAGTCGGCCTCCACGTGTTGCAGGGGGGTGCGTCGGCTTCGTTGTTATTCGCATGGGTCGGTGCGCTCCTGCCCGTCGTAGCGTTCGTAGAGTTGTAGATCACAAGCGGTCCGTATTCATTCGGCAGTTGTGCAAACCTTTATTTTCCCTGTTGCTTGGTGCTTTCAATGGCCTGTGACTTCATGCGCAGTGCTTTCCTTTTCATCAGCAAGATTGTTGTCCTCAAGCCACATATTTGCCGCTGCCGGAGTCTCAAGAAAGATAGCTTTCCCCTTGTATAGTACCTTAAGGCGGGACGGGTACATTGAGGTTTAGCTTGCATAACCTAGCTTTCACCAGTACAAATGAGTTCCGTGCTCGCTGCACCGCGGGGGTATAGTCTGGGTAAATGACTATTTTGGCGCCATGTTTCTCGATCTCCCCTACTTCTCTTGAGAATCTCAGTATAGTCTCTCTGTCGCGAAAGTTCAAGACTTTTGCAATAATAGGGTGCGGTCGGGAGCCCGGAGGGGGTCTCTTCTGAAGTGACCTGTGGGCCCGTTCTATCGAGAAGCCCTGGGTCAGTTTGCCGGCCCCAATTTCTTGCAATAGCATAGTTTCTACAAATTCGGTCGGGTCTGGGCCCTCCGTGCCTTCCGGTACCCCCAGGATTCGGATCTTGCCACGGCGGGCACGTCCTTCAGCGTCTTCTGATCGTGCCTCTAGCCGCGCTACTTGCAACTCAAGGTCTTGGACCTTAGATTTAAGTTCTGTGGTGTCGTTAACATTGTCTTGGAGCGTTGCCTCCGTTGTGGTCACCCTTTCTGTAAGGTTACGGGTGTCCTGTCTCATCAGCTGCATGTCCGACTTGATTTCATCGATCCTGGTTTCGATGGACGTTCGTAGCGCCGCTATGGCTTGTAGCACTTGCGTATTTGTTGGATCGTCCTTCGTAGCCGTCGGGTCGTCTGCTGCCTCTGTCCCCTGTTGTTGTTTCGCCCTGACCATGGTGAAGGAGTCCATGGTCGCGGTTTTTAGTTTGCTTTTGGGGGGCGACATCGCCTGTCTTTGGGAGTGCTCCGCGGCCTTTTCACGTTCAGCGGGGACGTGTATGTAGGGTCGATTGTGAGGGCGGTCGCTGCACATGGGGAGTCGTCTTCTCTCTTCTTCGTGTCTCTCTGTGCCTCTCGCGGCCTCCCACCAGCCGGCACCTCTCCTGCATGCGGTCTCGCACGGAGGGTCCCCCCTTCGTCTCCTCCTCCCGGCACTCGGTCTCGGAGGCAGAGACCCGGGTCGCAGCTGGCAGCGGGGGTCCACCCCCCGGGGTGTCGCCGGATCACTGGGTAGACGCTGTGGGCCCTTCTCTCTCGCCTCCGGAGGCTATCCGCCCTCCAGCGGTGCGTCTCAGATAGGACCGGCGGGCGCCGCCATTTTGTTGGGCAGGGGCCTCCCCTCAGTTCGCTTTGAATAACCGTTATACCGGTCTGATTTTCATGCGGAAACTTCGTCGAGGGTAGGGAAACGGTTCTTCTTCCCGTAGCTACTTCAGGCGTGCTTGTTCGGCTTAAGCAGGCCGAACGATTCGGTCCGTTGTAGGATCTCAGGCAGGAGCGCGAGGAGAGCACGTCCTCACTCCATGCGCGCTGGCCACGCCACCGCCTGTTTCCTCAGACCCTCGAGAGAGTGGCACTCTCTCTGTCCCTTACAGAGGTCTGCCTGGGAGGGTCCCCCTTCAGCTAACAAGCATTGAAGATCGGGATGATCCTCTGGGTTGAGAACCTTTATTTTCCCTGTTGCTTGGTGCTTTCAATGGCCTGTGACTTCATGCGCAGTGCTTTCCTTTTCATCAGCAAGATTGTTGTCCTCAAGCCACATATTTGCCGCTGCCGGAGTCTCAAGAAAGATAGCTTTCCCCTTGTATAGTACCTTAAGGCGGGACGGGTACATTAGCATGTACTTGAGGTTTAGCTTGCGTAACCTAGCTTTCACCGGTACAAATGAGTTCCGTGCTCGCTGCACCGCGGGGGTATAGTCTGGGTAAATGACTATTTTGGCGCCATGTTTCTCGATCTCCCCTACTTCTCTTGAGAATCTCAGTATTGTCTCTCTGTCGCGAAAGTTCAAGACTTTTGAAATAATAGGGCACGGTCGGGAGCCCGGAGGGGGCCTCTTCTGAAGTGACCTGTGGGCCCGTTCTATCGAGAAGCCCTGGGTCAGTTTGCCTGCCCCTATTACTTGCAATAGCATTGTTTCTACAAATTCGGTCGCATCTGGGCCCTCCGTGCCTTCCGGTACCCCCAGGATTCGGATCTTGCCGCGGCGGGCACGTCCTTCAGCGTCTTCTGATCGTGCCTCTAGCTGCGCTACTTGCAACTCAAGGTCTTGGACCTTAGATTTAAGTTCTGTGGTGTCTTTAACATTGTCTTGGAGCGTTGCCTCCGTTGTGGTCAACCTTTCTGTAAGGTTACGGGCGTCCTGTCTCATCAGCTGCATGTCCGACTTGATTTCATCGATCCTGGTTTCGATGGACGTTCGTAGCGCCGCCATGGCTTGTAGCACTTGCGTATTTGTTGGATCGTCCTTCGTAGCCGTCGGGTCGTCTGCTGCCTCTGTCCCCTGTTATTGTTTCGCCCTGACCATGGTGAAGGAGTCCATGGTCGCGGTTTTTAGTTTGCTTTGGGGGGGCGACATCGCCTGTCTTTGGGTGTGCTCCGCGGCCTTTTCACGTTCAGCGGGGACGTGTATGTAGGGTCGATTGTGAGGGCGGTCGCTGCAGATGGGGAGTCGTCTTCTCTCTTCTTCGTGTCTCTCCGTGCCTCTCGCGGCCTCCCACCAGCCGGCACCTCTCCTGCATGCGGTCTCGCACGGAGGGTCCCCCCCTTCGTCTCCTCCTCCCGGCACTCGGTCTCGGAGGCAGAGACCCGGGTCGCAGCTGGCAGCGGGGGTCCACCCCCCGGGGTGTCGCCGGATCACTGGGTTAGACGCTGTGGGCCCTTCTCTCTCGCCTCCGGAGGCTATCCGCCCTCCAGTGGTGCGTCTCAGATAAGACCGGCGGGCGCCGCCATTTTGTTGGGCAGGGGCCTCCTCTCAGTTTGCTTCGAATAACCGTTATCCCGGTCTGATTTTCATGCGGAAACTTCGTCGAGGGTAGGGAAACGGTTCTTCTTCCCGTAGCTACTTCAGGTGTGCTTGTTCGGCTTAAGCAGGCCGAACGATTCGGTCTGTTGTAGGATCTCGGGCAGGAGCGCAAGGAGAGCACGTCCTCACTCCATGCGCGCTGGCCATGCCCCCGCCTGTTTCCTCAGACCCTCGAGAGAGTGGCACTCTCTCTGTCCCTTACAGAGGTCTGCCTGGGAGGGTCCCCCTTCAGCTAACAAGCATTGAAGATCGGGATGATCCTCTGGGTTGAGAACCTCTCCCACAGGAGAGTCTTCTGGCTCTTCTCCCCCAGGAGTTGAGACGGGGTTTACCACTGGACCCAGCCCGTCCAGAGCATGGATCCCAATGGGTGCTGTAGGAACAGCAGGAAGGGAAGGTGTCCCCTGCACAGAGTTTGCCTTCTTGTTCTTCCTTCGTCTTGCCTTAGGCCTCGCCTTTGGCTCAGGTACATGACTCACAGCCAGACCGTGTGTCACCTGTGACTTAGTGACTGCAGCAGCAGTCATGGGAAGACCATCCGAGATCAACCCCAACTCTACTAGATCATTACCTAACAGAATGGTAGCAGGGACATTGTCCTGAACCAGGACAGGAAGCTTTGCTGTCGTGTCTCCAATTATGAGTGAGACTAAGGCTACAGGCGATAATTTGGGAGGCCCACCAGCTTACCTGGTGGTTCTCAGAGGAGCACCTACATAGTCCTCCGGCGTGAGCAGGGTCCTGTCCACCACTGTCATGCTTGCCCAGTGTCTCTCAAACCACTTTCTCAAAAACCTACGGGTGTTCTGTGGGACAGTCGCCAGTACTTCTGCGTACTGGTCCCAGGCCCCAAGGGACACTAAGGAAATCTCTACAGGAGCACCAAACCAAATGTGATCCCTGTAGAGGAGGGGAGGACAGTGGCCTCCACCTCAGACATGGGGTAAGGGTAGGTCAGGCTGACAGCCTGTGCTCCAAGTGCATTACCTTTACACTTGGAGTCACCCCTCTTGTGATCTAGAGCCCCACAATCCCAACAAGTGCTGGGAGTGCGGGGTACGGTACTGGAACCTCTGGGAGCCTGCTTTGCAGCAGGTGGACCACTACTCTTATTCCCACCCACAGATGACTTATCCCCACTAGACTTTTGGGTCTTAGGAGAGGAGGGTTTAGGTTTACTCGACTGCGACTGCTTTTGGGACTCCTCCGCTTTCTGAGAGGCCCCCTTTTCTTTGTCCTTGTCCTTCCCACTGGAGTCCTTAGGGGACACCCAGTGGGAGACCCACTTGTCAGCCAACCTAGCCAGCTAAAAGGGATCCAAAATGTTCTGGTCAGCAACATACTGACGCAGCTCTGGTGAACAGGCTTCAGAAAAATGCTCAAAAAACAACAGGTGGGACAATTCAACAAACGTTTTCACTTTGTATCCATCAATCCACCCCATCATGTTCATGTGCGCAGCACTCACCCAGTCAACCCAAGACACATTCTCTCTTTTCTTAAATTTCCTGAACCTTTTAAGGTATTGGGTAGGTGTCTTGCCAAACTTGGCAATCAAAGCAGATTTCATACACTCATACTGACCCCTTTCTTCCACACTCAGCTTCAGAATACAGTCAGACCCAGTCTGAGGGACTCTGCTTAACAAACACTTAGCCCAATCTCTTTTGTCAACCTCATGAATTGCACAAGCCATTTCAAACGCTTCAATCCATTGGAGGATATCAGAACCCTCCACAAACACACCAACCAAATCTTTCATAAACTTAGTGGCTGGGGACCTGCCACTCTCAAATGGTTTCGCTGAAGTCTCCAGTCTAGCTTTCTCTAGCTGGATTCTCTGACATTCAGTGTCCTTGTCTTTGAGTTCAAGATCCCTATTCTTGAGTTCCACTTGCTGTGCCAGCTCCTCTTTCTTAAACTCAGCTTCTATCTCCAACTTGCGGTATTAAAAGGCCAATTTCATCCTTAATAACTCAAGTTCTATGGAATTGCTGGGGTTCGGAACAGAGGCAGCAGGAATGGTGGCATTCCCAGAAACAGATTCAGCAGAAACCCCAGGGGCAGAGTCCTCATTGGTTGCATTCCCCCCCTCATCAAGAGTTTCACCATCAGTCTGGTAGTCCACCAGGGCAGCTATCAGCTCAGCCCTAGACTTATCCACAAAGTCTAACTCCCTGGCTTCCCAAACACTCTGGAGAGCCTCTAAGCTCATCCTAGTCAATTTACCATTTGCAATAGACTCCATTGCTTGTAATGCAGTTATTTTGTACACAACCAAACCTTCATTTAATAAAGTGCAGATATTTTCTAAGTGGCTGGGTTATACACTGATTCTTAAAACCATAAGCATCTCACCGCTGCCACCAGTGTAAAGGCTGGAGGGTGGTGTCTGTACTTCTGCTCTCTATATGGCAGAGGAGAGGCACAGAGGACCCCAGCCAAGATTCTCTATGCGGTAGCTATGGTCGAACTATCAAGGCCTAGCCTCTCAGGAGGTGATGCAGGCTGGTTCTTAAGTACAGTGTAGGCCCCGAACCCCCACAAAGGAATGTCCACACACTGTACTACTGAAAACACAGTCTTTATATAATTAATATTCAAAGGTATGTACACTATCACAAAAATGCATTTTGTACTCAGAAATCAACAATGGTAAATATATACAATTCTAAAGTGGTACCACCAATATTATCAGATCTCATTAAAGTGCATCAACGATACTGTTAGAATGTCACACAGATCAATAACGAGGAAACCAGCAATGGAGATAAGAGGGAAAGCAAGATGGTTGAAACAATAGGTAGAATACTGGCCCCTACCCCTGGACACAGTTCTGTGTGGAGATCCCCCTACCTGGGCAACCTGTAAAATAAAGATATAGCACAAGCCCAGTCCATATATTGCTCAATAATCTTGTTCTCTCCTATAATGTTTTTACCCCCCCAATGTACTGTTACGCTCACCTGGTTCCCACAGGGGCGTCGATTGGACCCGGACAGCTGTGGTCTCCACCAACGTGATGCGTAGTGAAGAGATAACAGTCTGGACTGGCCCGCCTAATCTTGTCTGCTGGACTCGTAGAAGTATTCTCCTGCAAGTGGAGAAAGGGATTTAGCCACCCGTGGACTTTAGTGATGGCCCCCCAACAGTTCTCGTTCTCCCCACTAATTACCTCCGATATCCCCTTTTGGTAATCTCGCCTTATGTTTTTAAATGATGAGCTCTCCATCCTGCATGGCATGCAGGGGCGCGTAGATACCAGTTACTTCACTGGGTTGAAGGTACTGGAGGAGTTCCGGAGGAATATTAACTCCAGTGTCTGTAAGTTCAAAGAGTTCAATATGTCCGATGTTCACTCTTGTTCCATTCCCTCGTTAGGTTGCAGCTGGGTCCAAAAGAATATTGCCTGGAGGCAGCTGATGGCGTTCAGGTAAGAGTCTGTATTACCAAACATTGTCTGGTAAAAGTTGCATGAGTTTAACTTGCTGTTTTCTCTCCCTTTATAGGTGCGGCATAGGAAGATGCGGCGAATTAAAGAATAATACCTACGGTGGTAAAGCAGGTGCGCCTATGGTGGCAAAGAGATTGTCTTTGTCGGTTTTCTCGGCTCACCTTGTTATTCCTTTTGTTTCCCCCCCAGGTGCTATATTTCGACGAAGAAAATGATGGAGGCAGTGCCGAGTGGAAAGATGCGGTGGACTGGTGAGTATAACGCGGCGCTGCTGCTGGCGAAGCGACGCGTGCTGAAATAATGTCC
Source organism: Ambystoma mexicanum (assembly GCF_040938575.1). Taxonomy (NCBI): domain Eukaryota; kingdom Metazoa; phylum Chordata; class Amphibia; order Caudata; family Ambystomatidae; genus Ambystoma; species Ambystoma mexicanum. The sequence goes on along the minus strand of NC_090929.1, from coordinate 1,381,491,352 downwards.
TTTACAGGCTCGGAGATGTGCTGGGTCCGGAATCAGGTAAGGAATCAAATAATGTCCGTGATCTAACCTCTTCTCCTTTCTTTTCCTTTTGTCTAGGAGCTCCGGATTTGAGGCGGGCGTGGCAGAAGACTGGATGCTGACTTGCAGACACGGTGAGCATCACGCTGCTGAATGCAGAATAACGCAAAGCAAGGGCTGCTGTTCGGGCGTGGTTTAAATAGCCTGCAAAGTAGTCCCAGGTAAGAAGTTCCCCAGAACCACACCCGAGTGAAAAATAGTCCCTGTAATAAAATAGTCCCATCCAGGCCTCACGTTGGCTTGGACTCATTTGCAGCATGGTCTGCATAAGGTAAGTAAAGTCTATGAGCCTGGCGCCTATGGCGCCAGGACTGTTTTCTATGATGAGCCTGGCGCCTAAGACCTAATAACCCAGCCCCCCCACCAGTTCGCCTTCCCCTTTATCCCCTCACAGTCTGTTCCCCTTACATTGGTTGTACATCCGTTTAGGTATCCCCACCCCCTTTTATAACTTATTTCATTTTATAACCCCATTTATAGCTTCGGATTAAAACGCTATATAAAACTAAATAAACACAAATACAAAAATAACAATAGAACACATTGTAAACAATCACATTCCTTCTTCTGTTTCCTTCTATCATCCTGGGACCGTGTGGTTCTTGGCTTCCAGCTCAGTTGCTCTAATCTGACGTTATCCAGTGTCGTCCTCCTTTAGTGAGAGTTGTGGGGCCAATGCCCACTCCCTCGGTGGCCATCAGTGTTAACAGACCCCACTTTTGCACTTAGCATGCAACTATCCTGGCTAATTTAATACCCCTATAATATCCTCAATTCACCTGTTTTTTGTTTGCACAGGGAATTCTACTCTAAACCTACCATTTCTATGGCCCATTTCTGCTTTTCGTTTGTGCAAGTGAACAATCTACTTTTACTACACTATGTCTAAAATACATACAGTCATCATCATGTTTTTGTAACAATCATCCCAGCTCCTGTTGCAGCATCATATCTTCTTGCCACATTTCTAGCAGAACAAAAGAGGGGTGGGAATCAGGGACAGATGATGAGAAGGCGAGCTGGAGGGTCGGTTCTGTATTACCACTGCTCCTGAATGGCAACGACACTGCGTGCAGCACCAAATGACCCCTGCCAATAGAAGAGAAAATGCTGTGAGACATGCTATGGTTGTAATGTAAGGTTGCACAAATACTTCCTTGTTTACAGCGCATAATAAATCTCCCTCCATAGAAATTGCGGCTGGGCAATTAGCCACTTCAAACACCATTTTTTCCTTCTATACACTTTCCCCAACAACTGCAAGCTCTTTGCCATATCAGTCACATCGTATTGCTTCTTCTACTGCTTACAGATCCTTAAACCTTTGTGACCTTACCTTTGGCCATCCCTTCAAAAATTCAACATATACCTATTCTTCCTTCTTCCTGTAGCTGGCCAAAAAAACAGTACATTGCTTAGTACTAGTATGAATGTTGAAATGCAAATAAAACTCTGGCGGTGGCACTAACTCTACACATCAATCCTTTCCTCAAAATAACCTTCGTCCTACCAAACTATACCCAACACCTTCACCTTCCCAACACACCCTGTGACCCGAAAGAAAACTATTTATCCTTCAGTTAATTTACTTTAGCATTGCAGCGGTGGGGGCTGTAGAGGCCATAACTCCCAGTTTGAAACAATGCTAAACCACAGAATAGCAGTCAGTCCTGGGGCAGAGATAAGATAGCCAGATGCAATGTTATATAACTTTATTTCCCATACTTCATGGTGTGTGACCCATTCCCAGGTGCACCCTGCTCATGGTCCAGGTGTGATTCTGCTGGCCAGTGTCCATAGTCTATGTATTAGCCAATTCGTCGCAAACTAGCATTCTTTGTCCTCACAATAGCAGCTGCTGTATTTCGAGAAGTTCTTCCACTGCAGCAAGCGCTCTGGTATGCCAGAACTGTTCTTGAACATCTTGAGTCAACTGTTATATTGCACATCTTCACAAATCAATATTAATTGGGTGTTCAGATCATCTTGCACCTTTTCGCACACCATGACCCATTCCCGATTCCATCCAGCTTCTAGCACGACATCCATCCGTTTTTGGAGGGCCCCCTGAGTAAGCTGACTCAAGGTCCCTATGACATAGAGCTCACTGATTCCTGCATTGCTACCTGTAAGCTCTGGCCCAGATATCCTTTGATTTTATACTTGAGTGTATTTTAGAAAAGCTTCTATTTCTACTTTCGGTGATCCTAATTGCACGTGGGTTTCTCTAAACTATTAAAAAAAATTACACTGAAATTCTGTAGAATTCAAACACACCTTGACTGAGCTGGTACCGTTAAACCCCTCCACTATGCTTAATAAATAATGCTCCAACCGTACTTGCTCTCACTTCTGTTTCCCTTTTAGATCTTCCATCTCACAATATCCTGGCACCACCACCCGGTGCATTGCCATGGGCAAGTTTACCACTTATGGTACTATGCTTGCATTACCACCAAGTAGGTCACTCTGTGTTGTCATCACCATGGTCCAAATCAACTGATTATACCAACATATGATTTTAGAAATAATTTTCTTTCTCCTCCTAATAAAAAGAACAGAGTGAAAATAACATATCAAGTCGGAAACATGTGACACTTCAACATACAATATAGTTGGTTTTTCAGTTACCGTAGTAGGTATATTATAGTAGTAGCTATACTCGTATCTATATATCTAAGGTTAGGTTGGGTTTCCTTTTTGGTTCTTCTATCTGTGAGTTCAAAACTTTCAAATAGTCTTCATCCCTCATCCAATTAGGTTGCGCCTCACAGGGAGATTGTAGTATCTCCTCTGGACACTAGGCTGGCTGTGCCATAAATCCCAAACAAAGATCTACTCCAAATTCCCATGATCCATTTAGATTGCATGTTCCTCCTTGCCACTGCTCTATCCACCTTTCTTATACCATGGTTAAGCGTTGCCATCTGCTGATTTCACAACATTAGTCAGGTTTTTCATTGCTAATATGCTCTGTACAATAGCACCAGTTTCTCCTAAAACTACATTAAGACTAGCCAATACAGAAAAACAAATCAGGCAGAAAATAGGAGCTACACTGTGGGGGCTACCGCCCGTTTGCTGTAGCTTACATGGATCGTTGTTGGGTATCCTTGCACTTTCACAGCTGAGTTAGAAGTCAGTGGAATCAGGTAGGGACCCTTCCCCTTGGGGCTAGAGCAGTCTTTCTCTGGTGCATCTTTATCAGGATACTGTCGCGGGGTTGCAAGGAATGACCTGGAGATTCTGGTTCCATTGGCAGAGCTGCTTGAACCTGATTGCGAATGAGACTGACAGAGGACCTTAGTGTCTTAACATATTCCAACAATGGATAATCTGATCATTGAAAATTATCTGGTACACCTTTCACAGGGGGTGACACAGGTAATCTTAAAGGTCTTCCATAGAGGATTTCATACAGACTCAACCCAATCTTCCTCAGGGATGAGCATCTTATCCTAAACAGAACTAGCGAGAGGTCCGCTGGCCACTTCAACCTTTATGGCAGAGATTGGCAAATTTATTTTACAATACTCCATTTTGTCTTTCAACTGCCCCAGTTGATTGTGGATGGTGATGGCAATGCAAATTATGCTGGACCTCCAAAGTGGACAACAGTGTTTTGATAAAATTAACATGAGTTCCCTGATCACTATTAATACATACAGGTATCCCCAAGTCTAGGCACAAATTCCTGAATCTAAATTTCTGCGACAGTCAATGCATCTGCCTTTCTACATCAGTGCACCTCCACCCATCCTGATAAAACGTCCACTATTTATGGCAGGTATTGCGACTGATTAAATGTTGGCAGTTGGAAAAATTCAATTTGTAACCTCCACAAATGAGCCCTACTGTGTAGGGTGTGCCCGGGTCTGATCACCACACTCTTCCCCACTTTATTTTGTAAACATATTACACATCTTTGACAGTAGTATTCAGCCATAGTTGTAAGCTCTGGTGCAAACCAGGATTGTCCCACTAGCGTTGTTATTCCATCTCTTCCAACATGTGCCTACACATGAAACATTCTTATTAGGTGAGCCACTCAGTGACCCGGTTTGACTCGCAACAGAGAGTCCTCATGCAACCTGCACCCATTTCTTGTCCATTTGTCTTTTTAATCTGTAGTCACATTCTCTTGCATTTGCACAATGTCCTCTAGTGTTTTAAATGATGTCCACTGCTGTACAGCTAGCACCAGCAAGATGTACACATTGTTGCCCTCTAAGGTGGCAGCCAATTTGGCAATCGATCAGCAAAATCATCTCCGCAACAAATAGGATCATCCAGTACCTGGTGGGCAGCACATTTCATGATAGCAAACTGCTCAGGCAACATTTTAGCATCAAACAATGCTAACACATAATGACTAGTTTTAATGGGTTTACCAGATGAAGTCATAAATCCTCTCTGCTTCCAGAGCTGGCCAAAGTCATGGCCTATGCTAAAGGCGTATTCAGAATCGGTATAAATATTAATAGATTACTGAACCCCTGCTTGACAGGCTTTCGTAAGGGCCACTAATTCAGCCACCTCCCCTGATGTTACTTGCAGCAATTACGCACTCTCCACTATTTTTCCAGGTGCACATACTGCATAACCTGAGACCACTTGGCCATTCCAGTTTCTGAGAAATGACCCACCAATGAAATACTCAAGATCTGGGTCTGTCAAGGGTACATCAAAGACGTCTGCACGAAGCATTACCAGGCAATCTGTCACTGACACACAATCATGTGGGGTGGAATCGTGTGGCTTCACCTCTAATGGAGTTGGTAATAATGGCACCAGGTTTAAGACCGAAAATTGAGTCAAAGTGAATTTTGAAGAATTTAACAACAGCATTTCATATTTGCTTGCCCTCGAAACTGACATGTGCTGCATTTTGGTTTTCAATAATATTGATACTACTATGTGCGGGACAGCCACCCCTAATGGTGACCCTAATACAATATTTTTACTTTTTTCCACTACCAGAGCTTCTACAGCTACTGAATGGAGACAAGGCAGCCTTCCTGCTGCAACTGGATCAATTTATTTACTATAATATGCTACGGGTCTGTGATGAATCCTGTGTTTCTGGGTAAATACAGCTAAATCCTTTTCTTTCCTGGCAATAATAGGTAAATCCCTTTTTGTAGTCAGATAAACCTAATGCGGGGGCTTCAGCTAATAACCGTTTTATTCTTGTGTAAGCCTTTTCTGCCTCTGGTGCCCATTGCAATGGTTCAACGGTATTTAATCGGGTGTAATCTTGTAGTGGCTTAGCTATCCCAGCGAATCCGGAGATTCATTGGCTGCATTAACCCACAGCCCTGAGGAAAGCTCACATTTGCATTATGGTCTGCATCTTTGGTGTGTTGTAAACTGTATCTATCCGGGAAGCGGATATCATTTAACATCCCTTCATAATGTCATGTCCCAAATAATGCATCCTAAAGGCGTATAACTGTAACTTCTTCTCTGCCAATGCTGTTAGAAGGAGATTAGTATCTTCTTTACACACCTCATATGCTGGAGATGTGATTAACAAAACATCGACATATTTATGAGCACAAATTTGCTTGGTAATTTTAAGTCATCTACATTTTTCTTTAACTGTTATGAGAAGAGGGTTGGGGACTCTGCATACCACGGGGACAAACAAGTCCACATATACTAGACCCCCCCCTATGCTAAATGCAAATAAATTCTGACTGTCCTTTTGTATGGTAACTGAAAAGAAAACTGAGCATAAGCAGACCACCATAAAATGCATGGCATCTGGTGGAATACACGACAATAGGGTCACTGGATTTGGTACCGCAGGAAAGGAAGGGATCACCATGGCATTAATCAGATGTATATCCTGTACAAAACGATATACATCTTTCCCGGGTTTCTACACAGGAAAAATAGGAGTATTACATATGCTGCTGGTCGGAACGATGATTCCCTGACTCAAAAATGATTTAATCACTTGGGTAATTCCTTCCTTGGTCTCAGGTTTCAAGGGATACTGGGGTGTGCGGGGCAACGGTTTAAAAGGATCTATTTTTATCCTTACTGGTTCAACTGTGTGCAAATATCCTACTTCATTGCCATGGGTGGCCCACAAACACCCTGGTATTGAATCAGTTAACTCCTGCATGTCCTCTGACCGTGGGTATCTCTATTACTCCTCCTTTTGTCTTCTCCTAGTGAGGCCATCATTGTCACTGCATTATCCTCAGCCACACTTACAAACACCCCATCTGGAGTGCAGTATATAATGCATCTCATCTTGCAGAGCAAATCTCTTCCCAACAAATTCACAGGAGAATTGGGACTTGAAAGAAAGGCATATCGATCGGTAATGGGGCCCAATGTGATGGAGAGTGGTTCCGTCACCTGGTGTATGACAGTGGTTTTCGATATTCCTACCACTCTTATTGTCTCCCCAGATGTGAGGACGTGTGAAAAACAATGAATCCCTAAAGTGGATCGGTTTGCACCCGTATGTACCAGACATTGTACTAGTATTTCCTAAACCCACAACTGTACTCAAGGTCCCTCCTGGTCAAACGGTATCATCAGTGCTTCCAGAGTCCCCCCCTTCTGATTGTCAATACCCAATTAGAGGTATCCCTTGCCCTTGTGGGGACTCTGGGATAAAAGGATTGAAGTTTTAGTTTGGGAACTGGGATATCTGGCCCATGGACGTGGTCAGTCCCTGGACCTGTTTTCCCTGTGGTTGCATTTGTGTGCAACATGGGCCAGTTCCCCCTGGCATCTGTTGTTTAACTGGCGGTCTGAAGGGACATTCCTTTTCCCAATGGCCCTCCTGCTTACAATATTTACAAATCAATGGGGGCAGTGCCATAGTTCTAGGAGCCTGCCGATTGTTCCAATTCCCCTGCACTTGGTAACCCTGTCCTCCCTACACCTGTTGTTGATCAAACTGTCCCCATTGTCTCAGGTGCTGTGGCTGCCCCCGTATCCTCCCTGCTGGTTCCGATATGTCTGCAGGGCCATTTGACCTCTGCCTCTGCATCTAGGTCAGCCCCCTCTTTGGGCTTGATTCCGCTGAAAGTTTACTGTTGCCTGCGGCTGTCCCTGAAGACTTTGCATCTGTAATGTTATAAGTTTATTATCAAATGTCTCCTTTCTCTGATCTTGGCAAGCAACACAATGATTTGTCACCACCACTAGCTCCACCAGTGGCTTAATCTGCCATGTTCTTAAGCAGCATCTGTACTTTTGGGATCAATCCCACAACAAAAGAGTTGGCTATAGCTTCTTGTGCTCTTTGCTCCGGTTTGTTGATATCCGAGTGCTGAGTGAACACTACCTTCAGTCTATCTAAATAGTTGCCGAGTGTTTCACCCTTATTTTGTTAGCAATTTGATATTTTTGCCCAATCCATTTTTCTAGGGCACACTTCCACCACCATCACCACTATCCTATTCCTTGCCTGCGTTAGTGTGGCCACTGTGCCTGCATCATCGGCTGGCCGTCACTTGTTCCGTTAATCACTGTCTTACCTCCGGTGGCATCACTGATATAAGTTGATTCATTTCTGCCCACGATGGGTTGTAACACTGCATTATTGTCTGTAATTCCTCCACACATCATTGTGGTTCTTCCCTTATATTAGGGAATTCTTTAGCTAATGTCCTACGGTCTCCCAGCGTTGATGGTACATGGGCTGTCATCAGTGCCTATGGACTTTCCGCATCTCACTGTGCAGATGGTACTTGTTTTAGTTGAGCTTCAAATGCATGTGAATCCCTTCTGTATATCGTCCCTCTCCTTGGCACCGAGGGATTGTATGCCGGTGAAGGTCCTGTGAGCGGTGACGCTCCACTAGTTCCCCGTCTACTCGGCCGGTGTTTCTGGTGCTGTGGGCAATATCAGTGAATTCTCCTCTATGACTGGCCCTTCCCCTAGTTGTCGTCTGTCCAGTTGGCGAAAAAATCAAGTATATCCTCCGGTGTCTCACTATATGGATCCTCTGTCTTGTCCGCATCCATCAATCCCTCATTCTCTAATATCTGTGGGCACATTCGGCCACCTACTCCTTAAAAATTGGATTTGACTTCTCAATCGGTCATTACTCTATTTTAATCCCCTGACTTTCCCGTCATCTCTTCTAGCTGTGGCTTCTTCCAGCCATGTGGCGAACGCTCCCCATTGAACTGCTGGTATTTTTGTACCGTCTTTTTCCAATGCCCGTCTTATGGCTCCTAGTTTATCTAAGTTAAATGTCCCCTCAATCGGGAATTGGGTCTGTCTGTTTCGTCGCGTCAAATAATGCCATGAGTCCAAAAAGTCGCAAGACAAACTGTTAAACTGTCTAAACATATAATGGATGTGCAGCCCCTTTGGGGGTTCCTCTGCCTCTTTTGACTGTTGTTTGCCCATCTTGTTATCCCTATCTAAGGCTGCTTTCACTCCTCACTTCCCCTTTACCAAGGCGCCCCTGCTCCACTCATTTCTTGACTCTGCTGCTTTGCGGTTCAGAGAGGGAAAACAGATCAATAACCGAAGACACAGCAGAGTGGCCCTGATAGGGAAAAGGGCTCTGATCATGCACTTGTCTAACTGTCCCTATCTACTGATGAACTTTGCCCTTTCTCCTGACCGGTTTCTTTAACCAATACCCATGCGTTATACCAGGCTTTGTCCCTAACCTTGATATTTTATTATGTTAATCTCTGGATAAAAACTAGACAACAATAAAATAATCACAGTTATAATACATGCAAACACTACTAACAATGTTCCATACCCCTCCCAGAATCTCCATCCCATTTCAGCATATCCCCTAAATACATCCCATCCTGTGTTGTCCATTTCCTGGCCCCAAGCAGGACCCTCAGTTCCCTGAGTGGCTTCGCATGCACTCTCACTAGCCCTGATCTCCTCCTCCGGGAGCACTCTATGGAGGTTTTCAACTAGGTCTCCTACCTTTTCATGTTGAGCTCTCATGGGGGTGTCTGAATGGAGGCCCTCGGGTCCGGCAGTCTGCAGCATTGTGTGACAGGTCTGAGTCGCGGTAACCATATACGATGGTATAAATCAGACAAAAGGACTCAGGAGTCATATTGGAAATGGACAAAGCAAGACTATGTTTATCGCCTGGTTAGCATCCTATCAACTCACCGCCCAAACTAATAACCCAACCCGCCTCCAGTTCATCTTCCCTTATAGCCCCTCACGGTAATGTCGCCTTACATTGGTGGTACATCCATTTAGGTTTCCCAGCCCCCCTTTTGTAACAATAGAACCCTTTGTAAACAATTATAGTCCTATGGTTTCCGTCTATCCTCCTGGGACCGCTTGGTAAGGGGTGTGGGGCCGATGCACTCTGATGCGCATCCAGCCAAGAATAGTACCTCAGTGTCTAAGCCGGTTTAGGCCAGTACAATCCAAGATGGGAGAACAGGGGGACCTTCACCCAGTGCACCTGAGAGCTTCCAAAAGCTGTGCATCGGCAGTCCTTTAGAGCATGTCCGTTTTAGTAGAAGCTCTCGATGCAAGTATTACCAACAGCCAATAGGCGGGGATGTTCCTATCCAATGTCTGTTTATGAAATAGAAAAATAAACTCTCGGGCACATACATAATTATAATACTATAGGTATAGAATATTGTTCCTGGACTTCTCCCATATCACAGTTCATTTACCCATTATGATCATAGTCATCCAATAGCCTTTATGGTAACATTTTACAGTACTAATCAGATTACCCCTCCCCAGGGGTCATCAGCATTAACACAGCTAATGCTATTAGTATCCTGTCCCTCTACGACTGGGAGCGATGGTTTAAGATTAGGCCTATTTTGGATTTCCTTTTGGATGACAGACAAGACTAAGCTTTTGCCCTCCTTCACGAGGGGGAGGTCGCTTCGGATCATGCAATTTCAGTTGCAGCGGATATTGTAGACGCTGCCTTCTGGCAGATGATGAATGGTGCTGTTCTATGCTGTTAAGGGTGGCTCAAGGCCACTAGTTTCCATCTGGAAGTTCAAGCAATGGTAATTGACATGCCCTTCGATGGGAAGGACCTCTTAGGCAAGAAGTTGGATAACACACTTCAAGTCAACAAGGCGGACATGGACACTGCCCACTCCCTAGGTATGCTGCAATTACAGCGTCAGTCCTTGAAGACATGTTTCTCAAGGAGGTCCCATGACTTCAGGCCTTCCTACTGGTCGTAGTCCTACGGTCCAGCACCAACCCTGTATTGGACAACTACAAGTGGAGGTTCCAGGCCTATAGGGAAAAATCAGCACCACTGCGGCTCCTCGCACACCATGGCCAATCCTCCAAACATTCTGTCTGTCGGGCTGATGAGTGTGGCTACCGACTACTAGGAAGTTAGATTCTGAACGAATGGAGTTGGGTGTTACTCTGGCGAGTGACGACCACGATTGTGGTACTGTTTAATGCCAGAGGTCCGGTCCCTTTGGATTCTGTTGGAAGACGTTAATTCCATGTGCCAAGCGCTAAGGTGCGCCTCCCTGAGTGATTTTGACCTGTGGAACATTTAGGCTTCCTATGTCCTGAAGATGGATTGTTCTCCAATCCGAAATGCGTTGGCTGTATAAGAACAAAGAGCGAAGTCTATTTGGTTGTATTTTTGAAAGGAAGTCACTTGAGGCTGGATGTATTATTGAAGGGAAGTTATTTGAGGCCAAAGCTGTTTATTTGTGTCTCCAGAAATTGTAATTGTATCATGTGGAGTTGAAGCAAGAAGTTACAGAGTCATCACAAGGACTTTTAAACTAAGAATCCTTTGAAGCACAGAACTGCTTGAAAGTATCTTGTTGTTTATGAACACGAACCCTATGAGTTAATAGGGGTTCATCGAAAAGTGTACTTACCTTTCGTGAATTAATGTTTTATGCTCACTAAATTACATTTGTTTTTGAATTAAAATCCTTGTTTGAACTGTGTTCTTCTGAACATCATTGTATAAATCCTGAAACTATTTTTCATATATATGTAAAGTGGGGACTTTGACGTGGTGCTAAATTCCCGATTAATACATTGCCACACTTACCATGGGTTCGGAGGGACGCTTTTGGAGTGCATCCCGGGGGTTACTATACGGTGACATATGGTTTTGTTCAATCCTCCAAACAGGCATGTGCAAGCACCTCCTCCACACCTCCACTTTCAGAGCCCGGTGGGAGGGCGGCTCTCAAAGTCTGTTCCATCACCAAGGGCGAATGGGTGTTGTCACTAATCCAACAGGGACACACGCTAGAATTCACTGGTCACCCACACTCCGCCCCTCCCTTATCAAAGTTCAAGAAGCACTTGCCATTACTGCTGCAAGAAGTTCAATCCCTCCTCCACGCAATCGATTGCGTCCCCCTTCAACAACAAGGCCAATGAGTGAAACTCGAGATGCTTTCTTGTCAAGAAAAAATCAGGGAGTTGGAGACCCATTCTCAACCAGCGCCTCCTCAGCAAATACCTGAGGGATAAAACCTTCAAGATGGTCCCCCTCCAGCAAATTATAACACAGCGGCAGGAATGGGGATTTCCTTTCATCTTTAGATCTTGAAGATACATATTTTCACGTTCCAAGACACAAAGGTTCCTAAGAATCACCGTTGCGGGAAACCACTTTCAGTTCAGGGCCTTGCCCTTCAGCCTCTGGCTCTGCTCGAAGGGTATTTACGAAATGTCTGGGCCCGGTGGCAGCTCATTTGTCATTCCGGGTGCACGTCCACCTGTACCGCAATGATTGGCCAGTTCGGGCAGAGTTTCATCCGCTACCCCTTTGACACACAGAGACCACGATCCGTTGCTTGACATTGCTATAATTCTCTGTCAACTTTGCAAAATCCTGATTGACCCTTTCGCAACAGGCTCTGTTCCTAGTATGACAGCTGGACAAGCTGTCTTGCCCCACTATCCCTTCGGAGGACAGAGTAAAGGCTATCCTTGCAAAAATTCTCCTGTTGTCACAGAAGACATCGGCTTTGGTCCGCATATTGAAGTCCTTACTAGGGATGATGTCATCCTGCATTCCTTTGTGTAAGGGTGTCGAAGGAAGAGACTGACACACAGGTGGCATTCTTTTGGCTATAGACATGTATTGGTTTAAAAAATAAAGATAAACCCCTAACTTAACCATCTTCTAAGAGGGGTTTCCCTGCCTCAACCAAAAACACTAAGGAGTCTGTCAGGATGTGCAGGTAAAAACAAAAAGTTCACTGTCTTGTGTCAGAAACCTATTTCCTTCCCTTACACGTATAACTAAATTAAAGGATTGGTGAGTATTCTTAGTGCAGATGAATGGCTCCCTTCTTCTGCAGAGCAGACTCTGGTTCCAGTAAAACAAGGGACTGTTCCCAGAGGGAATAACTCCCTTCCCCAGGTCACAATCCTTTTCCAAGGTGAAAACAAAGTTCCAAGTAAATAGTCTTAAAGAGGGGTACACGTTATTGGTTCAACTCAAAGTTCCAAAACATCAACATTCCTTATTGACCACGATTACTGATTTTACTATTGGATCCCTATAGAGTGTCTCCTCTCTCCAAGTCTTCTGCTTCTATCCCAGGGGGTATGACTCTCTTCTCCTGGATCGTATTCAGACTACCTTCTGTGTGCTGTCTAAACCAGATGTGATGTTTTTTCAGCATCAGCGGGTATGCCCTTCTACCCCTGGTTCTTTTCAGGCTTGTCACAATGCTGGAGGATATGACTCCCTTTCCCCTGGCTTTTCCCCAGCTTTTCGCAACACCAGTGGGAATGACTCCCTTCCACCTGGATTTTTTCGAGCTTCTCGTAACACCAGGGGGAATGACTCCCAGCATATGGCCCTTTAGTAACGTGGATGGGATTGCAGAGGCATTCTGAGTCCAAATAATTGAACCAACTCAGGAAGATGCCAAAGGTACTGTTTTATTAACAATTATCTAAAACAGGGAGGTTACAACGGACACCAACGGATGTTCGCTCAGACTCTCAACGATTTTCTCATAAAAACATCCTTATATGCAAAAAATACATCAGAGGTGACATCATACTACATGGCAAATAATGGAAAACCTATCAAAGGTTGTGATAGGCTTATGGGAAACATCCAAGTATACATTGCATAGGGACTAGGATTGTGATTGACTGTCCACTGTCAGGTGGACAACCTATGCCTACCTCTAAAACATGTAATCTTTTACACTATTAAGTGCACAGTTTATCATTGGTTCTCAAACTATAAGGGCCTTCATTATACGTCCCTCTACAATTGGTTGGCACGCTCGTGCCATGTCTGGACCATTCGGTTCACTTAGCAGCACGTTAGCTCAAACGCAGGTGCCAGGAGGTGGACTTGACTTTACCTCCCCACCCAATTATCCCAACATCTCTCATCACCCATGCCTTCTGCCATGAAGAATGTCTTTGAACTTGGACTTGCAAAGTGTCCTTGTCTGTGGGAATATATGGGAGTGCAGGCTCTCACTGTCGTTGTTCTAGGACTCCAAACTCAACTCTATTTCCATTCTTGGCTCACCTGACAGGAGATCACGATTTGGCCCATTTTGCAGCATTTAAATTTCTTAAATGAATAAAATTGGCACTCTTTGTGTTCTTTCTTTGCACCTTAACAAGGGATGATTCATCCTTCGCACATTCACTGTTTTCACGAATAGATAACCGACCTTGACTGCCTTTGTTTTTATACTAGGCCAGACAGCCTCACCAGGTGCTTCCACGATCTCAACCTATTCTTGCTGCAACACAATTCTCGCCCTTTCCTCTCCATGTGTCCGGGCTTACTAAATTCATGACACCAATATCCAGCTACTATACAACGGCGGCTTTGTCTGCAGTCTAATCACTACGTATAGCCAGCTTCTAAGATGACTTAGTCTACTTGGGTTTCAGCATCTGTACAATTATTGAACGGTTGACTTTCTGCAGCACTTTGCACACGTGCAATCTTCTTTTCACACATGAAAGTTTACTCGGTTCTTAACTTCAACGTCAGTTTCTGTAAGATCCATGCATTCTCTACAGCCAGTATTCTCAGGGCGTTACACATGTCTCTTGTGACATCACTAGCTTCTTCTATTCGCTCCTTTTCATATTCCTTCACTGAGTTTCTCCCTCAGATTGTCATCTCTTTGGAAATTTGATAGGGTTTTCTCAGTGGATACCTTCTTTCAAATATTCGCTGCGGTATTGGCACAACTGCTGGTGTCAAACATGGTATGATCAATTGTCTCTACATCTTGATATTTTCTCTTGAAAAAGTGCTTCTTCAGAGTCCAGATCTTCTTCACCCCCCTCAGGGTGCCGGCTGATTTAACATGCTCATCTACACTCCAGGTCATGTAGTTGCATTGTAAATTCGGATTACAATAGACCCATCATCCCACATACTCCTTATGATTCTTTGGATACAGGAACTTTCTTCCTCAGGTGCTACAATACTGGCCTGTATATATTTTCTGACATCTTTATCCGTCAATTACTTGGGTCCAAACCCAGATTCGACATCGATCATGATCTTCATTCCTACCGCCTTCTTCGCTGTCTTCTTGCACTGGGGGATCACTATCCATATCACACAGAATCCAAACATCACCATTACCAATATTGCTCCAAGAAACTTGAATATGCTTGCCAGCCACTGCAGAATCCATGAGAATATGGAGGCAAACCAGCTGTCATCCGCAATGTCCTCTGTCTCGTCTTCCATTTTATTATGCAGGTTTGTTAACAAAGTTATGGCCTCTGTCAACGTCCCACTCTTGTCATCATGAGAAGCTATGAACGTTCAACATGAAGGCCTGAATTTGGCACAAACTCCTCCTTCCATCGCTGTGATCATGTCAAGGACATATCTGTTCTGTAGGGTCATTAGTCGTATAGCCCTCAGCTCTTCTTTGATACCATTGAATCCCTTTATGATGGTATTCATTGTTTGCAGAAGCTCCCATCTCGTAATCTGCAGTCACTTGGCATTAGCCATCGTTTGGATCCCAGGCATGAATATAGTCGTAAATATTGAGGCAGTCTTGTTAAACAACCTTTGTTCATACGGAATGGAGTCATATGCTTCTATTGACTTGGCTGAGAAGTAATTATCTCTTATTTATTCATTTATTTGATTTATGTGTTTATATAGCGCTGCAGCCCGCAGGAATCGGAGCGCATTCCATGTAGACAAGGACTTAGTGACGGGATAACAATGATAGAGAAGTGGGTGGTTTAGACGTTGAGTTTAGCAGTGGTTTATTTGAAGAGCAGGGTCTTCAGTTTTTTTTAAAAACATGGGAGGTTTGTTTCAGCTCTTAGTGTCACTGGTAGTTTATTTCATTTGGCTGTTGCTTCAGCCGGGAAGGCCCTACCTAGGCCCTTTGTCCTTTTGGTTGACACGGCTTGTAATAGATCTGTGTTTGTAGATCTGAGATTGCGACTTGGTTCATATCTCTTAAATTGTTTCTTTATTTATGTTGGAGCATTTCCATATAGGCAGTGGTGGACCAGTGTCAATTATTTGAATGTTATGCGTTCCTCCATGGCTAGCCAGTGTAGATCTCGCCTCTCTCCTGTGATGTGCTCTCTCTTTGTTTTGCCAGTTATGGTTCTTATGGCGTTATTCTGAATTATTTGGCACTGTTTAAGGCATTTGTTACTGGCACCCAGCAGCAGAGTGTTTCCATAATTTAGCCTTGAGGGTATGGTAGCCCTGGCAATTGTTGTGCTGTTTTGTTTGTCTAGTAAAGGTCTGATTTTCCTCAGTAGTTTCTGGTGGTATTGGCAATTTTTCCTGAGATAAGCTACTTGGGCTTCAGCTCCCAGAGATGCCTGCAGATAAATACCTAGCGTTTTAACTTTTTCCGACACTATGATAGGTGTTTCTCTAATGTTAAATGTGGAATAGGCTGGGCTGAGTTTCTTTCTGGCATGGGATGAGCCGAAGATCATAAGCTCTATTTTGGGGCCATTAAGGCACATCCAATTTGCCTTCATCCAGGATTCGATGGTGTTATATATAGATGTTAATTTATTACTGTCTTGGTTATAGTTTCCACTGATTTCGAATACCAGTTGAGTATCATCAGCGAAGTTGGTGAAAAATACACAGAGATGGGTTAACAGGGTGCATAAGCACAGCAAGTATAAGTTAAACAACAGTGGGGAAAAACTAGCTCCCTGTGGGACGCCACAATCCACTGGATTAAATGATGATGCATGGTTTCCCCAGATTATTTTGGAGTGTCTATCTTGAAGGAAGGATGACACCCAATCAATGTCTCCCTGGGAGCAGTTTCCAGGTAGGTCCAGGGCCTCTCAGAGCTTCCGATGATCCAAAAAAATCGAAAGCTGCCGAGAGGTCCAATATCATCTCAGTCTGTAGATCGATTAATGCTGACTCTGTGCTATAGGCTTGTCTGAATACTGACTGTTGTTGGTGGAGTGGATTGCTACTGTCCACATATTCTTGTAATAGTTCTGTGGCGATCTTGTATAGTATTTTCAGTAAAATGTTACAGTTGGTGATGGGTCTGAGATTAGAGGGGTCTTGTTGGCTTAATTCTGGCTTTTTGAGCAATGGTGTAACCATGACTGTTCTTATGGTTGCAGGTACAGTATGGTCTCTAAAAGAGGCATTTACCATTCTTGTAAGGAATGGAATTAATGTTTCTGGGTTGTCTAGTATCAGTTTTGGTGGCAGTATGTTTTCTGTACAAGATGTACAATTTGTGTTAGTGATTGTTTTCCTCATGTTGTCCATTGTGATTGGTGTGAACTGGAATTTAGGGCTGTGATTTTTTGGGGTTTCTTCTTTGGTGAGGGTGGGTAAATTGGGGGAGGCTAGTTGTCTTGATTTTGTTATGGTTTCCCTAGCTATAAGAATTTCGTTTTGAAAAGCCTTTTGTACCCTTTCACAGTCTATGTCTGTGGGTTGGAATGGTGAGGAAAAGGCTTTTGGTTTCTCTATGGCTTTCAATATTTGGAAGAGTTTCACTTTGGAATTTGTAGCAGAGGCAATTTGTTTGTTATAATGTTTTTTTTTAGTTTGTTAAGCTTGGTCTTGTATTTGATGTCTGCGTTTTTCCAGTTTGTTTTGTTAGCCTCGGTGGGGTCTTTTATACATTTTCTTTCAAGCTTCCTTTTTTCTTGTTTAAGCACTATGGATTCATCATTGAACCATTTTTGGTGATTTATATTTGGCCTAACGTGTTTGTCTTTTATGGGAGCATGAAGATCTAACAGCTCCTGAAAATGGTTATTATAGGTTTGTATAATTTTGTCACATGTGTCATTATCTGATGTGGTGTTCACTATATGATTTATTCCTTGAGAAAGTATGGAGGTTGTGATTTTCTTCAAGTTCCTCCCTTTGACTTTGTTTGGGGTATTCTTCGGTTTGTCTATTTTTTGTTTGGGTGTTAATGTAGCTTCAATTTTATGATGGTCTGACCAGATACATGGGGAAGTTGTTTGGGCTGTCATCTCAACATTGTTACTAATTATCCAATCAAGTTGGTTTCCGGAGATGGAGGTAGGCTCGTTGTTTATTACAGAATAGTAGCAGTTTAATATATCCTCTTCTAGATTGATGGCTTCTGGGTCTTTAATGTTTCCTCGCCATCTGTTAATGTCACCAAGGAGTATCGTTTCTGTGTTAGGTGCTTTGAAATTGTTTAAGATTTGCGTAATTTCATCATTGAAATCTGAGACCAACGAGGGTGGTCTATAAATGACTATAATGTTAAGGCAGCTATTGTGGGTGGGGGTCAGCTTGAGAAACAGGTTTTCACATCCAGTACATTGAATTGGTGATGGAAAGAGGTTAAGATTTGGTTTGGCGATTATCGTCACACAACCCCCTTTTCCTGTTTCTCTATTTCTAAAGAAGATGGTATATTCTGGTGGTACTGCGGTATCAATGGTGGGTCCCATTAGATCTTGCAGCCATGTTTCGGTAAGACAAAGGATGTCAAGTTTATCGTCAACTATGTAGTTATGTATTTCCTGCGCATTTATGTTAATGATCTTGTATTAAGTAGTCATATTTTTAGTTGTGGCAAGTCAGTGGGACTGGGTGCTGGATTATTTCTTTTAATATTGACATTTTCCGTATGTACATGCTTCAGGTCAGTATTATTTAGATGTGCATTTGTATTTCTGGAGTCAAGTCTTCAATGGGTGTTGAAGTGTCTCCTAGAGTAATAGTGCTGATAGCGTTATTTCAGGTATTTAAGTAGGCTTTAACAATTTGTTGGTTTTGTAAAATGGTTGTCTGTGCCAGCAATTGGCAAATTTTAGGGAAACCCATACCTGAGAATTTGTTTCAGGGCTGTGGGAAGCGGAGCATCGTTTTCTGCCGACATGCCGATGGATGCTGTGAACCGGCGTAGACCGGCTTCGTCGCGGAAGCACCGGCGCTGAAGCGCCTGACGTTTCCCTAGGAGCGACATCAAGAACTCTGGAAACTGTAGTTCCCAATTGTAAATGCGCGTGTGCAAGCCCAAGAAGGCTAAGGTTTTACAGCAAAGCGCAAAGGTAAGTGATCAGAAGAGCAAAGAATGAACACTGGGTGCTCTGGTCCGATTAAGAAATTCAAGCGATCTTTTTCTCAAATGGGCATCTGCTTTTGAAAATTCTCCAATGTTCAGGTCACTCTGAAGAATCACTAATGCTGGAACATGGATGTGCACCAAGGAGCATACTCCACTCTAATCCTCAGGCAACTTCATGTAGGCTCTAGAACCACAAGCCCAATATCGATCCATGAGGACGGCTGTCCCTTCTCCCATCCTTGAAACGTCAACTGTAGTTCTGCATCCCCTGTTATCTCCCACATGATTCTTTCTGTGTCTTCGGAAGCACAATGTTGCATTAGCCAATGGGATTACAACCAATGAGTCTGATTCATCTTCTACCCGTGTCAGTAGTTTGGTGTGTTTAGCGCATGACTTCAAACATCTATTGTTCACTCTTTGCACCTCCTGTACATATTCTGGCTTCAGTAGATGAGCTGCACATGACATCAATCCTTCTTCCGATCCCTTCTTGGATTTCACTCAGCCATAGACTAGGACTTGAGTTTGCTCCCAACATCCAAGTGATCCAGCTATTTCTGTCACATCAGGGCAGCTCATTTTCTTCATCTCTTCAATGACCACCTCGTCCTGTCCTGCAGCAGGATACACAAGCATCTTGCTCTTCCATCCGTGTTACTTTTCCATCTGTGTGGTCTTTATAGAATCATCCTGGTATGGAAATGACCATTTCGATCTCCATTGTAGAGTGGCCCAACTTCCTGGAAATTGTCCTCTGGTCATACATGCTGCAAGATGACTAAGGCACCTTGCATCGTGTTCTGAGACTTCTCTAGCGATTAAGGCTCGCATGGTATTCATGGCATAGGGGATGAGAGAGCAGACATAGCAACTTGGATGTTCTCTCCCCCGCGTTTCTCTTGTGCTAGTACCACATGCAATTCCCTAAGTGTGCTGCTTTTTCTAGATAGGCATGTATCCCCTCATTTTCTTCCTCTGCATCTCTCTTGCGTCTTTTAGTAGCCTTGTACCGTTCATGAAGTATGTCAAAAGAAGTTCACACAGTGGGAAGAACCAATAGGGACCTCTGCCTCAGTGGAAGTACTAACATGATCAAGACTGTGAAAGATGAGGAACAGAAAGACAAAGAAAGTAATCGTACAGGCGTATATTATGCATAAGAACATGGGCATCCATCTCTCACGCCATCCTACTTCTCGTTGCACTTGTTCTCCACCTGGAACCGTGCCATTGTCTTCTTTACTCATTTTTAAAACAATCATCACATTTCTTTATACTTTTAGCTGTAAAATTTGCTCGATAATTGCAATAAGAAGCCTTATTATCACTGGGCCATTTTTAGGATCCTGTAAGAAAGTATGAACATCAACATCTCTTCTCAGAAGAGCAGGGTAAGCTTGAAGTATAAACACAAAGACAGCAAGCACAAGTCAGTGAATGTCACGATCAGTAAGTACCATATGTTTAACTGCTTAGAACAGGTATTCTCCGATAAATGACTCTGGATACTGATCTCGTTTCCAATTCCTAATCAAGAACTGATGTTTAGGCATAACTCTGATACTTCAATGTATCTCTAAAAGTTCATTTTAAAATTCCTAGAATTTTCTGCAAGTCACTCTCTGCTAAAATATCTATAAAGAGTGTCCACTGAATTCTAGTCCAATATAAAATCTGTATTAACTGCTGGTTGCTTTATCGTCCTCCTTCTTCATCATCGATCGAGTCTGCACATGCTGAAATTCTTCTTCTTGTCTTGCTTCTGGATCATCAACGGTGGGAGAGGGCGTCTCACCTTTATAGGCCTTTATGTCACTCAGGTGAAGCCAAGTTCCTCTCCCTTGGACCTTCACAGCTGAAGGGGATATATTCTGAACACAAAAAGGACCATTAAAACGTGGTTCATGCCACCTTCTAGTAAAATTCTTGAGGAGAACTAGGTCTCCAACATATAACTTAGGTGCTGATAATAGTTCAATTGGGTTGGTTGTTGAATTGTCTTCTTCTGTGTTCTGAGACCAACATCCCTTGTACTTGATTTGATCTGAAATTAAAGAAATGCTAGAGGTCATACATGTCAAATAGTCGTGCATTTCATCACCTAAAGTTTTAGCTACACACTGGGCATCACTTTTACTTCTAGAATGAGGAGTAAGGGGCGTTCCCATTTGACACCCTGTCACTAGTTCATGAGGGGTGAGGTGGTGGACTGATCCTGGCTGTTTCCGAAGGGCATATAAGACTAGGGGTAGGCAATACAGCCATCCCTTCTTCAAAGTCAATTTAATTTTGGCGATCCTTTCTTTAAGGAGGCTGTTGAGTCTCTCACATATCCTGTTCACTTGCGGGTGATAAGCAGAAGAAAACGTGTGCTTCATATATGCAATAGAAGCCCTATCTGTTGAAATAGCACATTAACCAAATGGGGCCCATTATCGGATCTCAGCACTTCACACACATCCCACCTCAGGAAAACTTTGCGCACTAAAAACTCCTCCGCCGGCCGCCATCTCTCCAATCTCATGAATCATTTTGAATACAATCAAGTTTCTTTTATGTCTGCAACTTTAAAATGTGTTCAATTATAGCAATAGTGAGTTTTCTTATCACTGGACCGTTTTTAGGATCCTGTAGAAATGTGTGAATATTAATGTTTCTTCTAACAAGAGCAGGGTAAGATTGAAGTATGAACACAAAGACAGCAACCACAAGCCGATGAACGTCACTGTAGGCAGGTATCATGTGTTTTTATTGCTTAAAACAAATATTCTCCACAAAATGAATCTACATATTGATCTCTTTTCCAATTTCTGATCAAGAACTGACATTTAGGTAAAGCTCTGGAGCATTATTTACTGCTTCAATATTTTTCTAAAAGTTAATTTCAAATTTCTGGAATTCTCTGCAAATCCTTGCACTCTCTGCTGGATTATATATAAAGAGTGTCTATTGAATTCCAGTCCAAATAAAGTACGCGTTAATCACTCGTTGCTTTATCGTCCTTCTTAGTCATCGATCAGGTCTGCACACACAGAAATTCTTCTTCTTGTCTTGCTTCTGAATCACTAACGGTGGGAGGGAGGGTCTCTCCGTTATAAATCTTCACGTCGTTCAAATGCAACCAAGCTCTTCTTCCCTGAACCTTAACTGCTGAAGGGGACACTTCTTTGACACAGAATGGGCCATTAAAGCGAGGATCATGTCCCTTCCTGGTGAAATCTTTGATTAGCACTAGGGCCCCAACATATAACTTAGGTGGTGGTAATAGTTCACTTGGACAGGTTGCCGAATTATCTTCTTCCGTGTTCCTAGACCGCACCCCTTGATGCTTGACTTGATCTGAAATGAAAGAAATACTGGTAGTCATATATGTCAAATAATCATGCGTTTCATCACCGAAAGATTTTGCTACACTCTGGCCATCACTCTTAATCCTAGACGGAGGTGTAAGGGCTGTTCTGATTCGACGACCTGTAACTAGCTCATGCAGGGTGAGGTGGTAGTCCGACCCTGGCTGATTCCAAAGGGCATACAAGACCAGGGGTAGGCAATGCAGCCATCACTTTTTCAAAGTCAATTTAATCTTGGCAATCCTCTATTTGAGGAGGCAGTTGAGTCTCTCACATATCCTGTTCGCTTGCGAGTGATACGCAGAAGAAAATGTGTGCTTTATACTTGATAAAAGCCCTATTTGTTTGAATGGCTCATTGTGATAGGGTTAATGAGACAATAGAGCCAAAGGAGGTCAATGAAACAATAGAGTCAACGGAGGATACCATTCTAACGATTAGGACCAGCCAACAAGTGGAAGTTGACTGGAGGGGAGGGGCAGAGAATGGGTTAAAGGCGGAACGCGAGAACTCACGGGTGTCTCTCATTACAGCAGCAGCCCTGGCCAGAGACGACATAGGAGAGGAGTGGGACGATTCCCCAGGTGATTTTGATTGGGCGTACTAAGAGGTTTAAGGAGAGGCATCGCAGAGATCCATATCGAATCTGCCGAAGAGGCGGACTCGCTAAAGGACAAACACCGTAAGCAGTGAACAGAGGAAAGTGCATTTTGAAGGTTCCGAACTGGACAGTTGGCGATGGACCGAAAGCTAGCGTCCGCGGAAAAGCATTACTTTGGACTTAATCATTGTTTCACTACCCACAAAGGTGAGCAGCGGTGAAGTGACATCTACAAACTCAAGTTTTGTTTATAACCTTATAACGTAAGGTAAGATAAGCTGAGCCAGGTCCAGAAAAGCAAAACCATTAGCCGTTTTGTTGATTATTTTGAGGGTCTGTTGGTAGGATACTAACGTGGCAATAAAGGTTGAACTGTTAACACATCACCTACTCCAGCCTACTACTTTACAGTGGTGGCAGCGGTGGGATCCAAGAGAACGCCAAGCAGAAGAGATGGAAGCAGTGGTACAAACACTCGCAGAAGGGCAACAGCAGCTGCAACAACTCATCCAAGTGCATGGCCATCAGGAGCAGGCAGACAGGCAAGCCCTGCAACAGGACATACAAGTGCAGAGTGCGGCCCGGGAGCAGGGACGGGAAGCCTTAAGAATACTGGGAGAAGTGGTGGCCACGACACGGACGCATCCAGCTATACCGTCCACGGTGTTACAAAAATATCGACCCCAGTTTCTTCTTCAGGAATTTTGAAAGAATAGCCAAATCAGCCCAAAGCCCCAGGACAGATGGGCCTTCTATCTCGCACCCCTGCTCACGGGTGTAATGCAGGGAGCATATCAAGCTGCCAACTCCAAATGCCGAGATAAAAAAACCGGTGTTGGAACGATTAGGTATGGAGGAGTAATCGTATAGACTCAAGTTTCGAGAAACCCGATTGAAACCCGGCGAAAGCCCAAGACAATTGTTCTACAGAGTGCAAGATCTGGCTGAAAAATGTCTGCAAACCGGCACAGCCACAATAGGGCAGATCAAAGATAAGGTAATGCTAGAGCAATTCATTGACGCCTTACCCCGTTCCATACAAAGGTGGGTGAGGCAGCATCACCATCTGTCATTGGCTGAGGCAGTAGATGTGGCAACAGCATATCAGAAGGCAGGGAATAACCGACCCTTCCGGCCACCCAAATGAGACCCAGTATGGAGGCTCCCACACTATGCAGCAGCAATTATAAGGGGCCACGGACCGAACCCCGGAACAGGGCAGAACCCCGTTCCACTAATGCCGCTGACTTAATCAAAGGAACGGCACCACAATGTTTTGAATGTGGAGAATGGGGCCATATTGCTTGATTCTGTCCCAGAAAAGCGAAAACAGAACCAATGGAAATCGGGTCCTTACAAACGCAAGAATACAGAAGGAAACGAGTGCCCTATGTGATAGAGGTCACAGTGGATGGACATCCCCGTCAAGCAATGATGGACAGTGGGCGCCGACAGACGGCCATACAGCCCCATGTGAGTGAGCAAGACTGCAACCATGTGAGAACGATTGGCATAAAATGTGTGCATGGGGATGTAAAGGGGTATCCTACTAAAGACATTGTGTTGGGAGTCCAGGGGCATGAAATACCCATCAAAGCAGCCATTATCCCTACCCGCCCCGATACCAATAGGAACTGATCTGCCGGAATTTGATAGATGGTTAAGAGAGGCCCCCTTTTCAAAGACTGATCTAGTGGGGGCATGCATTCAGGGAAAATTGTCCAAGACACAGAAGAGGAAAAACCAAGTGAACCACGAAGAGTATAAAAACATTGCCATCATAGACTAGAAAGTGGGGGACCATCTGCCTTCTTTTCAAACAGAAACAGGGCTGGATAAAATGCTAAAAAGAGCCAGAGAACAAGCCTTAGAAGCTAGCGGGACCAGACCCAATATTCCCTACTTCAAAGAGAATCATGGCTTAATATATTGAGTAACCCAGGGCCCTGATCATATAGAAAAGGAACAATTGTTGGTTCCCCAATCTTACCGGAAGGGGCTGATCCAGTTGGCACATGACCATACAAGAGGAGGACATTTAGCGGAGAACATGACATTATAAAGGGTGTTGCAAAATTTCTACTGGCCCAGCGTGTACGCTGAGGTGACAAAATATTGCCAAGAATGTGCTATCTGCCAGAAAACAAGCCCCCATGTACCAGCACGAGCACCACTACAAAGAATGCCCTTGATCAAGGAGCCATTTCAGAGAATAGGGCTGGACATTGTGGGCCCATTGGAACCTACCAGTAGAGCGTACCGGTTCATACTAGTGGTAGTGGACTATGCCACTAGGTACCTGTAACGCTCACCTGGTTCCCACGGAGCCGCGGCGTCGAAGGCGCAGAACTCTGAAGATGGACAGGAAGGGCCCCTCTATTCTGGCTTCCCTGGCTCGTTGGATACCCTCCTGTGCGTGAAAAGGGAGTATTACCAACTGTGGAACAATGCTCAAGCCTCCCACTCCCTTCGAACCCTCCACGATACCTCCTCCACGATTCCCCGTGAAGCCTCACCTTAGGGTTTGGAAGGATGAGCTCTCCATCCTGCTTCTGATGCAGGGGCGCGTTGAAACCCAGTTACTTCACTGGATTGAGGATTGATGGGAGTTCAGGTAAGCTTGACTGTTCAGGTAAGTCACTGTAAAAGTTCTGTTCAAAAGTTCAAGCTTAATAATAATGTTCGTTGTCTAATTGCAGCAAGCGCTAATGCTCATGTCTTTTTCCCCTTAGGGGCCGGGGTTCGGAGTGCCGGAGATATGGCGCCGACCCGAAGTGAAACAGTTCTGGTAGGAGCGCTCAGGTAATGTCTTTGCATTCGCTCCTTCAATGTCTTTGTCTTTTTTCCCCATAGGGGCCGGGATCCGGAGATGCCAGGAAGCGGCAGGACCCGAAATGCAGTGGGAATAATCCAACAGGTAAGACTTAAAAGGAAACTGAGCTTTCCTTATTCCTTTTCTCCCTCTCACCTTTGTTCTTGTCTTTTTTCCTCTAGGCGCCGGGGCGTAGCTGAATCCGGAAGATCGCTGCTGAAGATGGAAGCGCCTTGCAAAGGTGAGTAAAATGCAGCGCTGCAGCGATCGAAACGAAATGCCTTTAATATGATGTCTTCCTTTTCAGGGCCGTTGGAGAAATGACTCCGGGATGCAGATTTAGCAGGTAAGGGCTTTTCTTCTCCTATTCTCTTCCTTTCTCCCCTTGCAGGTGTTCCAGGGTGCTGGCAGGCGTGGCTGAAGTCAGGATGCAGGAGCTGACACGGTGAGCGTCCAGCTGCTAGGTGCAGAACAACGCGAAGCATGTGTGGCTGTTCGGGTGGGGTTTAAATAGCCTTGGAAGAAGTTCCTGGTATGTATCCTTCCACCAATCAGGTATGTATCCTTCCCCGACCACACCCGGGTGGTGAAGTAGTCCTACAGGTTAAGTAGTCCCATTCAGGCCTCAAGAGGGCCTGGATAAAGCAGCAAGGTTTGCATCAGGTAAGTGTGCACCCAAGCACTTAAACACATATCCTCTTCTATGAGCCTGGCGCCTAATGCGCCAGGACTGGGGTCCGCTATGAGCCTGGCGCCTAAGGCGCCAGGACTGAGTTCAAAGGGCCCCGACTTGGGCCCGCTGAGGCTTCCCTGGGGAAAATGATGTCTGCCTCTGGGGTTGCTGGGCCCGGCCTGGCTCCTTAGAGGTAGGCATCATGACAGTACCCCCTCTCAAGGCCCCTCCCAATGTCTTTTCCTCCAGGGGTTTTGGTTTGTGCGGGAATCTTCGATGGAATCTTTGAATTAATCGTGGTGCGTGAACATAGTTACTGGGTTCCCAAGATCTTTCCTGAGGTCCATATCCTTTCCAATCAACAAGATAGAAGAGTTTCGACTTAACTATCTTGGAATCTAAAATGTCTTTCACTTCGAATTCTAATTCTCCATCAATTTGGACAGGGCCTGGGGGCTCAGACAGTCTGGTTCCAGGTTGTACTGGTTTTAGAAGAGATGCGTGAAAAACGGGATGAATCCGCATGCTGGATGGTAAATCGAGTTTAAAGGCCACTGGGTTGATAATAGCTTTGATGGGGTAAGGCCCAATGAATCTGGGATTAAAAGTTCGCTGACCCTTGAGGGGTAGATGTTTAGTTGCTAGCCATACCTGATCTCCTACTTGGTAAGGAGGAGTTTTACTTTGGTGCAAATCAGCGTTTTCTTTATACTTTTTCTTGGCTTGCTGTAAGTGGGTTGTAGCTTCTTTGAAGGCTTGGGTTATTGTGGAATGTAGGTGATTTACTGCAGGCATCTCCAGGGTCAGAGGTGGATCTAGGTCAGAGGTCTGAGGATGGTGACCATACAGGGTATAAAAAGGAGTCTGTCCGGTTCCAGAATGCACTGAATTGTTGTATGCATATTCTGCAATCCAAAGGATGTCCTTCCAATTCAACTCGGATTGGTGTAACATGCACCGCAGATATTGCTCGAGAGTCTGATTGGTTCTCTCGGTTTGTCCGTCGGTCTGGGGGTGGTGGCTGGTGGATAACCGCACGTCTATTTGTGCTAGTTGGCAACATTTCTTCCAAAAGTGGGAGATAAATTGACTTCCACGGTCTGAGACTAATATGGAAGGGAAACCATGTAACCACACTATATTTTCCATAAATTCCTTGGCCAAGGTGGAAGCTGACGGCAATCCTTTTAAAGGGATAAAATGGGCCATTTTGGAGAATAGATCCACTATTACGAGAATCGTGTTGTAACCACCACAAGGAGGCAGGTCAGTTATAAAGTCCATTGACAAGGTGTGCAAAGGTGCTGGTGGAATGTCCAAAGGTTGAAGTAGGCCGGCTGGCCTTTTCTTTTGACTCTTATTTTGGGCACAGATTCCGCAAGACAACACAAATGACTTTATGTCTTTTCTCCAAGAAGGCCACCAGAAGTGGCGTTTGATCTTTTCTTCTGTTTTCGCGATACCGGGGTGTCCTTCCATTAATGATTCATGATGACGGGTAATGACAACTTCCTGCAATTCTTTACTTGGCAGAAATAACCGCTCTTGGAAGTAGGGTAAATCATCCTTAACGGTGTAGTGAGGACCCTTTTGACTCCATTCCAGTAAGGCAGAAGAGTCAAAAAGCTGTTTTACTTGAGCTTGGATGTCCTCAATGGTTTGCAATGAAGTCAAGCCCAGAATTCTTTGTTCCGGTATGATTGGCACAGGTTCTAAACTCGAATTGGGTTCTTCCATGCCTATCCGGGATAAGGCATCTGCCTTACCATTCTTGCAGCCAGGGCGATAGGTAATTACAAAATCAAATTCCGCAAAGAATAAAGCCCATCGGAGTTGTCGTGAAGATTGAGCTTTGGCCGTCTTTAAATACTGCAAATTTCTGTGGTCCGTAATTACGGTGATGGTGTGTCTTGCACCGAGAAGATAGTGACGCCAAGCCTTGAAAGCTGATTTAATAGCCAGTAGTTCTTTGTCGGTAATTGCGTAATTGAGTTCAGGTGGAGAGAATTTTCTGGACCAAAAGGCTACAGGGTGTAGTTGGTTAGTTTCTGGGTCTCTTTGCGACAGGACAGCTCCCATGGCCGAACTGGATGCATCGGTTTCCACGATGTAAGGGAGATCTGGGCGCGGGTGCTTCAATACAGGTGCAGAGGTGAATTTGGTTTTCAGGTCCTGAAAGGCTTGTTCAGCCTCAAGAGTCCATTCAAAGCGTTTATTTTTCTTTAGGAGAGCTGTGATGGGTTGAACAGTTCGAGAAAATTCCGGAATGAACCTTCGATAGAAATTGGCAAAGCCAAGCATGCTTTGCACTCCCTTCACAGAGCTAGGAGATGGCCATTTGAGAATGGCGTCCACTTTCCGCGAGTCCATTCGGATTCCTTGAGGTGTCAGGATGAATCCGAGAAACTCCACTTCTGTGGTATGAAAAACGCATTTTTCGAGCTTGGCAAATAATTTGTGCTGGCGCAATTTCTCAAGAACTGCCCTAACATGGTTTCTGTGATCAGATTCTGAGGAGGAATACACCAGGATGTCGTCAATATAAACGATGACACAAACATCGATAAGTTCCCGAAGAACATCATTCATGAAGTACTGAAAGGCGGCAGGTGTGTTGCACAAACCGAAGGGCATTACTTGATATTCGAAGAGCCCAAATTTGGTGCGGAATGCAGTCTTCCACTGTTCGCCCTCTTTTATACGTACCAGGTGCTAAGCTCCTCGGAGATCTAGCTTGGTGTACACACGAGCATCTTTTACTTGGCCGATAAGCTCAGGTATCAGGGGCAAAGGGTAACGATTCTTAATCGTTATCTGATTTAGGGCGCGGTAGTCAATACAGGCCCTAAGGTCTCCTTCCTTTTTAGGTACGAAGAACAAAGCGGAAGAGACTGGTGACTTTGATGGGCGAATGAAACCATTGGCCAGGTATTGATCCAAATACTGGCACAAATGCAGGTTCTCAGGTTCAGTAAGAGCATAAATCCTACTACAAGGTAGTTGTGCATTGGGTACCAAGTCGATTTGGCAATCGTAAGATCGATGGGGAGGTAAGGTGTTAGCCTGCTCTTTCTGAAAAACGTCTTGGAATTCTTGGTATTCAGATGGTAGCTGTACAGGGGTGGAAGTTACAGAGGCTAGACCCATAGCTGGATTCCTTGGGTAACAGGTTGGTTCACAATCAGGAAAAGTTATCTTCTTTGCTCGCCAGTCTATTCTCGGATTATGTGTTTCTAACCAAGGGATTCCAAGAAGTACTTGAAATTGTGGGGCCTTGATCACATCAAACACGATTGCTTCCCGATGTCCGTCCTGACCCACCAGAGTGATTTCAACTGTGGAATGCGTTACAGGCCCTGAGGCTATTTCGGTTCCATCAACTGTAGTAATTACATCTTGGGTTACTTTCGGGCAGAGAGGAAGCTTAATCCTGGAAGCCAATTCACGGTCTATGTAATTTCCAATAGCTCCACTGTCTATGTATGCTTTTATAGCATGCAACTGCTGAGGCTGTTTTGGGTTCACAAGCACCATTGGCATGACAAAATGCGAGGTCAAAGAGTGTGTTTTCAAGCTCGGCAAGCGGACCCCTACGCTTGTCGGGCTAGGTCGTTTCCCGAACCAGGTGTCAATAACTTGTTATCAGTGGCTCCAACCACCTTCTTGGGTGGTTTAACTGGACAACTTTGAAGAAAGTGACCGGAAGTTCCGCAATACAGACAAAGTTGCATTTGTCGCCTTCTCTCTCGTTCCTTCTGCGTTAATGGTCCTTTTACACTGCCAATTTGCATAGGTTCGGAAACGTCAGTACTCTTGGAGTTAACGTGGGTCTTGATAGGTACTCTGGTTTCATACTTGAGCCGATCTGCTTTTCTATTTTGAAGTCTGTGATCAAGTTGAACCACTAAGTCTATGTAGTCTGCGCAGGCCTGGGGTGGATCTACTATCTGAGCTATAACATCTTTAAGCTCTCCGCGCAGGGCTCGATGAAACAATGTGATTCTTTTATTGTCAGGCCATCCGGTTTCCACAACTAGTCTATTAAAGGTGGCGATATAGGACAAAAGATCCTGATTACCTTGTCGTAAGGATAGCAGTTCGTTGTCAAGGGCCTGTCCCTGCGAGTGTCGAGCGAACAATCTTTCCATGCTGGCCTGGAAGCCCTGGAAATCCCGGAGAATGGGATCATCCTGATTTACCAATGGAATAGACCAATCAGCAGCACAGCCACTGAGGTAAGATAGTACAAAGGCTACTTTGGTCTGGTCGTTGGGGAAGGCCCCGGGCCTGCATAAAAAGTGTAAACGGCATTGGTTCATAAAAACGGCATATTTCTTGGGATCCCCCGCAAAACGTTCCGGCGGGGCCAAAGGCATGTGTCCAGGTAGATTGATTTGTACCGGGTTATTCGAACCCATTGTTGTAGAAATATCTCCGGAAACAGGTAAAGGAGTGTGCTCTGCCTGGCCCTGCAATAACCTTTTGGCCAGATCATCAGTTCTTTCCTTGGATAGGATTAGTTCCCTTCTGAGAGCATTAGTCTCCTGGCGGCCTGAGTGCACTTCTGCCCGTAATTCCCCTAAAAGATGGGCCAGCTGATCTGTCTCGGAAGTCTCCATAGCGCCCAGGTGGGAAATTGTGGTAAGGCTTCGCGTTCTGTAACGCTCACCTGGTTCCCACGGAGGCGCGGCGTCGAAGGCGCAGAACTCTGAAGATGGACAGGAAGGGCCCCTCTATTCTGGCTTCCCTGGCTCGTTGGATACCCTCCTGTGCGTGAAAAGGGAGTATTACCAACTGTGGAACAATGCTCAAGCCTCCCACTCCCTTCGAACCCTCCACGATACCTCCTCCACGATTCCCCATGAAGCCTCACCTTAGGGTTTGGAAGGATGAGCTCTCCATCCTGCTTCTGATGCAGGGGCGCGTTGAAACCCAGTTACTTCACTGGATTGAGGATTGATGGGAGTTCAGGTAAGCTTGACTGTTCAGGTAAGGCACTGTAAAAGTTCTGTTCAAAAGTTCAAGCTTAATAATAATGTTCGTTGTCTAATTGCAGCAAGCGCTAATGCTTATGTCTTTTTCCCCTTAGGGGCCGGGGTTCGGAGTGCCGGAGATATGGCGCCGACCCGAAGTGAAACAGTTCTGGATGAGCGCTCAGGTAATGTCTTTGCATTCGCTCATTCAATGTCTTTGTCTTTTTTCCCCATAGGGGCCGGGATCCGGAGATGCCAGGAAGCGGCAGGACCCGAAATGCAGTGGGAATAATCCAACAGGTAAAACTTAAAAGGAAACTGAGCTTTCCTTATTCCTTTTCTCCCTCTCACCTTTGTTCTTGTCTTTTTTCCTCTAGGCGCCGGGGCGTAGCTGAATCCGGAAGATCGCTGCTGAAGATGGAAGCGCCTTGCAAAGGTGAGTAAAATGCAGCGCTGCAGCGATCGAAACGAAATGCCTTTAAAATGATGTCTTCCTTTTCAGGGCCGTTGGAGAAATGACTCCGGGATGCAGATTTAGCAGGTAAGGGCTTTTCTTCTCCTATTCTCTTCCTTTCTCCCCTTGCAGGTGTTCCAGGGTGCTGGCAGGCGTGGCTGAAGTCAGCATGCAGGAGCTGACACGGTGAGCGTCCAGCTGCTAGGTGCAGAACAACGCGAAGCATGTGTGGCTGTTCGGGTGGGGTTTAAATAGCCTTGGAAGAAGTTCCTGGTATGTATCCTTCCACCAATCAGGTATGTATCCTTCCCCGACCACACCCGGGTGCTGAAGTAGTCCTACAGGTTAAGTAGTCCCATTCAGGCCTCAAGAGGGCCTGGATGAAGCAGCAAGGTTTGCATCAGGTAAGTGTGCACCCAAGCACTTAAACACATATCCTCTTCTATGAGCCTGGCGCCTAAGGCGCCAGGACTGGGGTCCGCTATGAGCCTGGCGCCTAAGGCGCCAGGACTGAGTCCAAAGGGCCCCGACTTGGGCCCGCTGAGGCTTCCCTGGGGAAAATGATGTCTGCCTCTGGGGTTGCTGGGCCCGGCCTGGCTCCTTAGAGGTAGGCATCATGACAGTACCCCAAAGCGTTTCCATTAAGGGGAATATCCGCAAGACAAATATGTGATGTACTCTTGCCATACTTTGCAAGAGTGGGGATTCCACTGGAGATTGTATCAGACCAGGGTAGTAATTTTATGTCAACTGTTATGAAGGAGGTCTGCAAAACCCTTGGCATCAACCATTTAAGAACCTCAGTGTACCATCCACAGACGGATGCGTTGGTAGAAAGATATAATAAAACCATCAAACAAATGATAAAAAGAGCAACATGTACCACTGGTCTGGGATGGGAGAGAGTTCTGCCATGGGTGTTGATGGTTCTACAGGACACTCCGCAATCCTCAACGGGGTACTCCCCATTCAAATTATTATTTGGGAGATAGATTTTGGCTATCCTGGGATTACTGAAAGACATGTGGGAACAACAGGAGGAAACAACCCTAACTGAATATGTCATTGAATTAAAAGAGCACCTGGGAAAACTCAGGGACTATGCGCAGGAAAACCTGGGTCAGGCTCAGGAAAGGCAAGAGAAATATTATGATAAAGGAAGCAGACCTAGAACGCTTAAAATAGGAGACAAGGTGCTGGAATTATTACCTACTCACATAAACAAAATGCTTGCCCAATGGAAAGGCCCATACCGTATAACGAAGATACGGGTCCCAGTGAACTATGAGGCAGAGCAACCCGATAGACAAAACAAACATCTGAACTATCATATTAATCTTCTCAAATTGTGGAAAGAGGGGGACTCAGCAGTGTTGTGTACAACTCTTGCGGAGATGTCGGTCCCGGAACAAATGGTCCCACACATGACCAGCGGCATACAAGACGTGGGTTTGGGGGATCAATTGAGCGAAACCCAAAGAACTGAGTTATTTACCACCCTAGGACCCGTAGCGGAAGCATTCTCAGGTCTACCTGGGAGAACCCACATGGCTACCCATTCCATCCCAACAGAGGCAGGCACGATTGTACGTCTCAGGCCCTACAGAATCCCAGAAGCAAAAAAGGGGGGAGATAGCAAAAGAAATACACAGCATGCTAAAACTGGGTACCATTATTCCCTCCAAGAGTACATGGTGTTCGCCTGTGGTACTGGTGCCCAAACCAGATGGTACCCCTCGATTCTGTATGGACTTTAGGCAACTAAATGCCATTTCCAGATATGAAGCATATCTAATGCCCAGGATAGATGAACTAATAGAAAAACTGGGAGCAGCATCCCTTTTGAGTACCTTGGACCTAACCAAATGATATTGGCAGATACCTCTCAACCCGGCGGATCAGGAGAAAACGGCCTTCTCAACACCTCAAGGTCTATTCCAGTTCACGGTATTACCGTTTGGGTTACATGGGGCTCCAGCCACTTTCCAGGCCTTAATGGACAAGATCTTAAAACCTCATGAACCATATGCGGATGTATATTTAGATGACACAGTGATTTTCAGCAATACCTGGAAAGAACAAAACAACCAAATATCTAGGATACTCGGTGGGAGGTGGGGTAATCACACCACTTGTGGACAAAATACAGGCCTTGGAAAAACTACAAATACTGGAAACATGGAAAGAGATCCAAGCCTTCCTAGGGTTTGTGGGGTATTACAGAAGATTTATACCACATTTTTTCCACGATAGCAGCACCATTGACCGACGCATTAAAGACCAACCGGCCACTTAAAATCACGTCAGAAGCTGTTCAGGCTTTCCGCCAGTTGATCCAGCTGATATCAACCCAACTGGTCCTACATTGCCCGGATTTCTCCAAAGACTTCTATTTGCAGGCAGATGCATCAGGCTGTGGTCTAAGAGCAGTACTATCCCATGGAACAGAACAAGACCTTTGCCCAATTGCCTTCATCAGCAGAAAACTCCTTCCATATGAGTTACCATACTCCACACTAGAAAAAGTGTGTGTGGCGATTAAGTGGGCAGTAGAATCCCTTCGTTATTACCTACTGGGCCGGAAATCTACAATTTTCACGGATCATGCCCCTCTCTGCTCGTTGGCCACACAGAAAGATTCCAACCATAGAGCCCTTAGGTGGTTCTTGACACTACAGCCCTATCATTGTGTTATGGTACATAAACCCAGGAAGTATCAGCTAGTCGCTGATTACTTGTCCCGGGCCCTGAACATGCCCGAATGGCCTGGTTCCCTGGGGGGATTATGTGATAAGGTCAATGAGACAATAGAGCCAAAGGAGGTTAGTACCAGCCAACAGGGGGTTACATCAGCAGACACAAGGGAAACACACAAACCAGTTTCCAAGGAAATAGCAGACAGTGAAACCCATCTGGGGAAGGAATGCCCAAACACTAGCGAGGAAACAGTCCCTTAAGGAACTGCATGTCCCATAAACCACCCCGAGAAGCGGCACCCTGGAGGGGGAAAGGACAGATGTAACAAGTGGAAAAGCTATAGATACAATCCAGTCATGCCGTTTATTGACGGGTACAACTAGAGAAGTGTGGGGTGGGATGGACCAACAGTGGAATTAGCACCTGGAACTGAGTGGAAGGGAGAAGGGAAAATGCCTCCAGGTGTGGGAAGAAGGCGGGAAGGACGGGTGGAGGCTGAGTGGAGGGGAGGGGTAGAGAATGGGTTAAAGGCGGGACTCGAGAACTCACGGGGTGTCTCTCCTTGCAGCAGCAGCCCTGGCCGGAGACTAGTGGAACGATTCCCCAGGTGACTTCCATTGGGCGTACTAAGAGGCGCAAGGAGAGGCATCGCAGAGATCCGTATCGAATCTGCCGAAGAGGCGGACTCGCTAAAGGACAAATGCCGTAAGCAGTGAACAGAGGAAAGTGCATTTTGAAGGTTCTGAACGGGATGGCTGGCAGAGGACCGAAAGCTAGTGTCAGCGGAAAAGCATTACTTTGGACTTAATCATTGTTTCACTACCCACAAAGACGAGCAGCGGTGAAGAGACATCTACAAACTCATGTTTTGTTTATAACCTTATAACGTAAGCTGTGCCAGGTCCAGAAAAGCAAAACCATTAGCCATTTTGTTGATTATTTCGAGTGTCTGTTGGTAAGATACTAACACTGCAATAAAGGTTGAACTGTTAACACATCACCTGACTTCAGCCTTCTACTTTACGCTCATTGAAAAAATATGGCCCATTATCAGATCTTAGTACTTCACACACACCCCACCTCGGAAATACTTTGCAGACTAAAAACATTGCTGAGCAAATGGCATCAGGGTGTGTACACGGAACTGCCCCCATCTACCTAGAAAAGGGACACACCACCACTAATAGATACCTATATCTATTACATGTCTGCAGCATATCGACATAGTCGATATGTAAATGCTGAAACTGACCATTCGGTGAAGGTATTACTCCTCCAATCGTTCTCAGTGTATGCCCAGTAGTAAACTTTTGACACACAATGCAATTCACCATAAACAGTGCAACGTGTTCCAGCAAATTAGGAATAAACCAATCTTTTGCAATATTGGAAGCAAGACTTTCTCTAGTTATATGCGCTGGGTAATGCAGCTGTTCAAGCGCGACTTTCAATAAAGTTACTGGCATCACTGGCTTTCCAGTGCTGTCCTGTCGCCATAAAACTTCTGTGGGGGATAAAGAATGTCCCCTTTGTTTCCACCATTCTTGCTTTTCCTGTGGTGCGCTTCCGTGAATCTCTATTAATTGGGTTATCAACAGCATATTAAACCCTTCCTGTACCAACATGGTTGTAGATGTATTTTCTTTAATATCTTCAGTATCAAAACTTGAAATTTCTGGAGAATATGCAATCCTTTTGGCTTCTACATCTGCGGCTTAGTTCCCGCAAGAGATAAAATCTGTTTGTTTAGTATGTGCTGAACATTTTACGACCGCTACGGCTACTGGGAGTTGTCGTGCCTTAATGAGTCTCTCCAATAAGGATGCATGCTGCACTGGAGAGCTGTCTGCGCTGAGGTAGCCCCTCCTCTTCCAATGTGCCAACCCTGCATATACGGTTCACGTCACATAGATGGAGTCACTGTACACCGTCACTTCCTGTCCTTCATGTTTTTCAAGTGCGACAATAAGCGCTACTAATTCTGCTGCTTGCGCGGAAAAATGAGACGGTAGCCTTGCACTTGCTACCACCTCGAATTCCCCATTTAATCTATTTCTTACCACTGCGGTGCCTGAATGCCTTTCCCCACTAGTCTGATCAATTTTC
Organism: Ambystoma mexicanum; assembly: GCF_040938575.1. Classification (NCBI taxonomy): domain Eukaryota; kingdom Metazoa; phylum Chordata; class Amphibia; order Caudata; family Ambystomatidae; genus Ambystoma; species Ambystoma mexicanum. Next base: position 1,381,455,084 of record NC_090929.1, on the reverse strand, counting down.
AAAGAACCATCAATAAAAAGAATCTCCCCTTCAGCTTAAGCATTCTGCTTCACACAGGGTACATCATCATAATATTCAACATAATTGGCAAAGTCATGCACATGATCACCTTCTTCTGTGGCTGGGTTCACTATTTTACATCTTACAATTTTAATCACTGGCTTAGAAATAATTACCTCATAAGCTGAAGCTCTTTGGGATGTGAATGTGCCCTTGGGTTTCTCTGGAATGGAAAATAGAGCATGCTCTACGTTAAGGCTCTTAGAGCAGGCCATAAAAATACTTGTGGACTTCTCAATTGCAAACGCGGCAGCAAGATTGTTTGCAAGGGAAGTGTCCTCTCATAACTGAGTCTAAAATCTCACTGTAATATGCCAAAGATCTGTACCCTAATGTCGTTCTTTGTGTAACCACTGCTGCCATTACTGACCCATTTGTGTGTGAAAACAGATAGAATTCCTCACCATTATTGGGAATTCCTATAACTGGGGCCGTACAAATTACTTTTTTCAATTTCTAAAACCCTTCCTCCATTTCTTCGGTCCATTCTAGTTTTGTTTTAACAACCTGTGCTTTTTTTAATGCTTGCAGAAGTGGCCATGTGTACGTACTATAATCAAACACACAGGCTCTAACTTAATTTAACTTAATTGCACAAACCCAGAAACTGTTGCATCTGTCTCACTGTGTTCGGTTTTGATATTTTCATGATTGCTAAGGTGTCACTTTCTTTCCTTCAAGTGAAATCAACTAACCTATATAACACCTCTTCTTGACAGCTCTGTAACTTCTCCTTGTCCACCTTGTCCACCTTATATCCCTTACCTGCTAAAACAGTTATTAATTGGATAGAGTCCTGTGTGCACTCATCCTCTGTTTTACTGCAAATCAATAGGTCATCCACGTAGTGTATCACTGCGCTTTCGAGATTGATATTGCCTAGATCCATCTTTAGGACTCTGTTAAAGATTGATGGGGACTTGAGACAAACAAGTATGTTTTAGTGTCTTTTAGGCAAAACCTAAATGAAGTCAAATCTTGGGAGTCCTTATGCAACGGGAACAAAAAAAACACATTTTTCAAATCGATCACTGAAGTATCCAGCTTCTACTGGGATACTACACAATATTGTTGCTGGATTAGGAACTAAAGGAAACTCAGCATCTACAATTTGTTTAAAAGGTCTCAAATCCAGCATAAATCTCCACAACCCTCCTTTAGATTTTTTGATACACCACGGTATTACACAAAGACTCTGACGGACCAGAATCCCCTGATTCATCTGTGCTGAAATAGTCTGAAATATACCTTCATCAGCTTCTCAAAACATGGGGTACTGTTTTACTTGGGGTAAAATTGCTCCTGGCTTAAGATTTATTTTAACCTCTATTATCCCCTTCAATAAACCTATGTCATAATGGCCTGTGGTCCATAGGGCATTCGTCACTTTTTCAAGAGCCTCCTGAAAAAAACCTGCCCGCTGCTGCATTATCGCCATTCTTTGTGGGACTTCCCTTTTCTCTATCCTTATCCAGTATGTAATGCTCATGAAGAACACCACTTCGTCATTGCTTCGGTCTTCCCTTCGGTCTTCAGGGAGCTTGCATTTTAAGTTATCCTTGTCCATCTAGGGCAATGGAATGTATTGCGGTCTTGCTCCCCCCTTCTCTAACAGGGGGAACTGTGTGAACCCCATCCCATAGTCGGATCCCACTATTAGTCTATCAATGGCAGGGATAATTGGCCCTGTCTGTCTCCTTGTCAGTATTTACCTTAGCCTGCTTACATATGGTGGGGACTCTCCCTTCTCACTATGTGATCATCCTCGGGGACGTTCAGGATATGCTATGGGATCTGGCATTCTATCTTTAGGTTGTTCCAGATCCGACCATCTCACTTCCTTATCCATTTGTGGGCTTCCTTCAGGGGTGCATGCACTCCCTCCTTTAGCCCCAAGACTGGACCCTCTTTCCTCGTCTGACATGTCTAGGCTCCAACTAGTGTCACTATCATCCTCCTCGCCTTTGTCTAGGTTCAATCTGCTCAAAGACAATGCCCGACGTTCATCACTGAACAGGTTTCCCACCTCACTTCGTAATTGAGGTACTGGGGATCGATCATCATTCCCTTGAGCTCCATACTTGCTTTCTCGTGTTAACTGTTGATAGACCTTATCGATCCTTTCCCCAATGCTTTCCGCATCAAATCCTTCTTCCTCTAGCGCTACTCTATATACTGCTTCTTTTATCAGAAGAATCTCTTCCACTCTGTCCCGTCGTATTTCTGGGGTCAGCCTCATTTGTTGTTAACGAATGAGACTGCATCAAAACCACACAGTCTCCTTTTTTGTTCTATTTCTTCATCTACTTCCCTTTGCTTTCTTGCATCCCTTCTCATTTTTTCTTCCTCTTGCCTTTACTCCTCTCCTCTCCTTACTCCTTCCCTTCATCCCTGTAATCTTGTGTCCCTTAGTTTTTGTGCTTCTTCCTCCTCTCTTTATTTCCTTTCTGCCCCTTTCATCTATCACTCTTTGTCTATTGCACTTTCTCTGTTCTTTCTCTGTTCTTCTGCCCGTTCTTCCATTTTCTCTTGTTCCTCCTGAATATATCTGTTATTGTCGCTCCCTCCTTCTCTCTCCTTTCTTGTTCCTTCTTATCCTCTCTTTGCCTAACTTCCGCGATCCTTTTTCCATCTATCTTGAGTAATATCTGTCCTCCCATCCATTCATTTTGTACGAGCGCTGCATCATCAACCTTATCTTTTTCTCCTTTACATCTTTAGATTTCCCTGTCTATTTCTGTCGACAAATTTGACTGCTCACTTCTTCCTTCCTTGTCTTGTATGAATTTAAAAAATATATTTCTTTCTTTTATTCTTTCTTTTATTCTCTTCTGAACTATTGTCACTGCTATAAGCGGGGGGTTCATATATTGGATTACTGTACCCCTTTGCTGCTCTTAAGTTCTTTAAAGGATACACTCCTATCTCTTCCATAGCAACACTCTTTGCTTCAGTTAAGTTAAGGGGAGCTGAGGGCTCAACGCCTTCCTCCTTATGCTGATTAAGCATCCACTCCTGGGCCTTCTCTTTCCAAAGTTCTAAAATTGCTAATCTTTTCTCTAATTTCTTTCCTGTGTACGCAGTGTGCAAGTATGTGGTCATGTGTTGAAATACCGCTTTTGACAACGATCTCCCTTGTGGCCACGGCATGAACATTTTATCTGCTGGGCCCTTTACCCTTTCTGCACTATACTGTTTGAGCCTGGGCATATGTTTTGGTAGTGTCTTGCATAGATGCACGAGAGGAGTATCCCCCATAATGACAAGTCTCAATTGACCGTCAATACTTACCAGATTGTTAAATAAACCTTTCACCTTGACTTAAATCACTATTTTCAACAATTTAAAACAACAAATATGAGCAAGCACCATCAATTGCTGCTCAATCCTCTTATTTCACTGCCCTATCTATTCTTTTGATTGGCGCCAATCATTTTACTACACTTTATCTTTACCCACTGTTACTTTTTCAACTCTTCACAATTTCTATCGCTCCTCGATATTTTACTCAACAAACAACATTTAGACTAGTCACACATTATACTTTATAAACCACAGTGATCACCTCTTCCCTCCCCTTGACTTTTTACCCTGTACAGGGTTTGAGACATTACCTTACAGGGTCTTGACCTGTGCGTTTTATATTTCTGTGTACCCCCATTGGGGTTTGAAATGTCTCCTTCTAATTCCCTTGAATTAGGACTCCTAAAGGGTATCCCTTTATTTTCACAATATTACCTTGTTACTCAAAATTATCACAATCCCGTCCCTTTATTTGCCATTCCCCTTAGTCTACTCACCATTCGTTAAATCGACTCGAGGCCTTTGGTATCGACTCCTCCTACAATCCGACCACTTTGCCTTCCGATCGCAGAACGGCCGTGGAAACTGGGCAGGGATTTCTTCAAAGGGGTACCTTCCCACCATCTTGGTTCTTCTTGCAAGTTTATTTCTATTTGGCTGCTCTCCACAGGAAATGTTGCGTTCTTCCAGCTAATGGCAGAGGATGCCCAATCGTCCGAAAATCTGGAACTGAACTAGTTTGGATCTTTAAACCATCCGCACCGTTAGCATGTGAGCTTAGGGCCCATTATGAACGTGCATATGTAATGGATGGCATCACAGCAGAATAACTGAACCAACTCAGGAATATGGAAAAGTACTGTTTTATTAACAATTATCTAAAACAGGGAGTTTACAACGAACATCAACGGACATATGCTCAGGGTCTCTCAGCGATCTTTACACAAAACAGTTTATATATCAAAAATACATCAGAGGTGATGGCATACTACGTGGCAATAATAAAAAACCTACTAGGGGTCGGGATTGGTTTATGGGGAACATCTAAGTATTTGTTCTATAGGAACTAGGATTGTGATCGGCTGCCCACTGTCAGGTGGACAACATATGCCTACCTCTAAAACATGTTATCTTCAGAAACATTAGATACACAGTTTCTCATTGGTTTTCAAACTATAAGGTCCTTCATTACATGGACCACTATAATTGGTTGGCATGCTTGTTCCTGGTCTGAAACATTCGGTTCACTTAGCAGCACGTAAGCCCAGACCAGGTGCAAGGAGATGGGGCATGGCACTACCTCCCCACCCAATTAGCCCACCAACTCTCATCACCCATGCCTTCTGCCATGACAATTGTCTTTGAACTTGGCCTTGGAAAAGTATCCTTGTCTTTAGAATACATGAGAGTGAGAGTACTCACTATGGTGTTCTGGGACTCCAAGTCTGAACTCTATTTTCATCCTTGGCTCACGTGACAGGAGACCATGATTTGGTCCATTTTGCAGGTTTTAAATGCTTTTAATGAATTAAACTTGCACTCTTGGTGTTCTTTCTTTGCACCCTAACAAGGGATGATTCATTCTTAGCATGTTCGCTCTTTTTCAGAATAGATAGCTGGCCTTGGCTGCTTCAGTCTTGACTCCAGGCCAGACAGCCTAATCTTGCAGCTCCAAGATTCTGCTTATTCTTTCTGCGACACAGTTTTCCCTTCCCTCTTCATGGGTCCTGGCTTACTAAATTCATGATACCGATGTCCAGCTTCTATACAATGGCGGCTCCGCCTTTGTTCTATTCACTACGTATAGCCAGCTTCTATGAGGCCTTAATCTACTTGCGTTTCAGCATCAGTACAATTATTGAATAGTTGATTTTCTGCTGCACTTTGTGCACGTGTGATCTCCTTTTTTGCATTTAAAAGTTCTCTTGATTCTTTAATTCATCATTAGTCTCTTCAGGATCTATACATATAATTCTGCCAGTATCTTGGGACATTCTACATACTCTTTTGTGACGTCACTGGCTTCTTTTTTCTGCTCTTTCTCATACTCCTTCAGGGAGTTCCTCCCTCAAATTGTCATCCGTTTGGGGATCCATTCGGTAGGGTTGTCTCAATGGATATCTTCTCTCAAACACACGCTGCAGTACTGGCACAACTGCTGGTGTCAAACACGGCACAATTTCAGGTCTCCAACATATGGGAGGTAGGGGGGCAGGGTTTCCTGCAGAGGCATGCAGCTGATCCTCTACGGGCCTGTCCCATATCTTTATGGCAGACAAGACACAGGGAAGTGCACGTCCCCCTACACAGACATGGGCTCAGCTAGCCAATCACTGTACACCACAGTGCAACCCTGCTGACTGCACAGCAGTGCCCCATAGAGCCATGCCAGGATCCTATCGGAAGCAGCTGAGTGAGATGTGTGAGAGACGTGCTGCTGTGCTGCTGTGCTGCTGTGCCTCCTGTGCTCCCGTCTCTAGACTTAGTGCGGATTGATACGCTGTGTCTGCTATGTTCTTTCCTCTAGCAGGAAGTGGAGGAGTCTGACTCCGAAAAGACTATTGAAGGGGTGGGGCGGACAACCCAAGTCTGCCGCAGTAAGCCACTGCACTGCCGGGCTCTTTCGCTTCTCTGCGCACCAGGTGCAGTGACAGCTTTGAGGAGGAGACGACAGTGGCACTGCTGCTCCTACCGTGCTATACAGGCTTCGCTGAATCGGCTACGCTGGTTGTCTGAGCGGTTTTCCTCCCCACTCTCCCTCCTCTCTCCCCCCTCCTTAAGCAGCTCCTTGCAGCATATAATCCGACGGTGCTGCAGGTTTTCTGAAGCCCAATACCTTGGACAAATGTAATTCCAAGTTTTTAATTTATCTCAGGATTGCATGCTGGAGTGTGGTGCCCTACAGGAGCCATAGCCAGCCGCAGCCGGATTTATATTTGTTTCTGTGTTTTGCAGCTGTGCCTCATTGGCTATATTTGGAGACAACTCCATTGCCTTCTTTTTATACTATCTCTGGGTCTGTGTAGGATTGCACTGGGGCTGGAGATATATTGCCTGCATTAGCATTGAGACGCGGCAGTGAGTGGGGTGAGCCGGCCAGTATGCTATAATAAAAAGCGGTGTGTGAAGGCGGTTAAATCTAATAAAAATCACACCGTGTGATAGCATTTCTGCCGTAGGAAAAGGGTAGCCTGACACTACTTTAGAATGCGTGTATAAACTATTACTCTATGTCACGCGAGCAGCCGATGACTGTTGACTGAAGAGTCTGAATAGGCCCACCTATAACGAGTTATTGACTAAAAGGTTTTCTCCAAGCACGATTTTGGTGAGAAGCCACTTGCTACAGAATAGGAATTTAACTGAAATAAACGATATCGCCTGCAAAGTTGCAGCAACGCCTGAATAGAAGATCATTCAGGTGACGCTCACTCATGATGAAACTGCGCAATAAGCAGAAGATTGGTGGGAAAACCAATGGTGCCCAAAATCAAGCCCTTATGGTCAAAGAAACAGCGTCTAAAGTTGCTACAGCAAAAATTACTGATTTCTTTTCAGGCACCTGTGCTGAAATAGAAATTAATGAGGAACCTCCGGAATCTGCTGGCAGAAGAAAGAGCATGAACTACAGCGGAATTGGATAACAACAATTCCTTATAAAAATTTTGGTATAGTTTGGAGGGACAAATAATAGACCTAGAAAAAGCTGCTGCGGTGAATACACTACAACTAAATAACAAGGACTACGTCAATGGTAGTAGTCCAACGAAGAACAATAGTTTGAACTGACAGCATATAACACAATAACCAAGATAACAAGGATCCCCTGTACAACGCAAATTTAAAGACATTGAGGCGCACAATGTGGGGACAAGCTTTGCGTTAAAAATACTGTTAAAACGTACGCATAATATAGCTTGCCAGGTTCAAATAAATGCTAAGCTGTTGGCTAGGGTGGGGAATCAGAACCCAAAAATTGGAGCAAGAGGCAACCCTATTCAAAGGCCACAGAAACTACTGCCTGAAGCCCTGACAAATGAAGTGACGAGGGCTAACGGACCCGATAACCTGGAATTCACAAAGGTTGAGATATTGATGAGTAGTGACGAAGAAGAAGAAGGAGAAGGGGGACACCTAACAAAGAGAGAAAAGGGAAGGAAATGTAAGGTGGCCAGAAACACTGAGAAGATACTACAGGCAAAGGAGGCCCAGATGGATATTGAGCCTGCTGCCCTGAAGATCAACTGGCAGAGAGCATCAAAACGTGCCAGGAAGAAGGCTGCACGGAGAGCTAAGAGGAATGCAATGAAATCAAGGAACCTTACAGAGTGGCTACTTAGATCCTCGAAGGGACAAGAGAGTGTCTAAGGCTCCACAAGTAATAGAAGAAGTCTCCTTGGAAAGCTCGATGGAATCTACAAGAGTGTCACTTGACTGTAGTAGTACCTTGTTGGAATCTAATGACCATGAGATAACAAGCAACCCTAAATCAGAATCGGGGTTGCCTTGCCCTAATAATAATCTGGGTGGAAAGAATATGAGGGCAGCCATTCGAGGACTAAAGAAAAGGGAGCTTTCTCAGAACTCATTTACCATTAGGGGTCTGACAAAAGGAAAAAGAAACCTATAAACAGAAGTCACTTGATGGATATACTCGCCTATCTCTTGCCTTTGAGGCTAATTAAGAGTGAAGATTTCAAATTTGTGGAACAATGTTCGAGCCTGATTACCAAAGTCCATTGTGATTCAGACGAGGTTGTCAGCCTAATTCGTTTATATACGGATGAGTTAAATAGGCAAGGCTATGAGTTGGACTGTCAGATTATGGCAGACAAGCCAAAAAATATCAAATCAAGTAACAATGTGCATTACGATCTGAAGAAGACTGGAAAATTCGGTCCGAAAAAAAGAGTTAAAACGGGTGTGATTGGTGATGAGAATGTACGTTCCCATTGGGAGTGGCTATCTTTCTTGCCCCCAATGATTAAAAACAACTGAGATGACATTAAAATGATGTCTTGGAACACTAGAGGTCATGGACACCTCTTCCAGGATGAGGGTTCTATTAAGTTGTTAAGCAAGGCATCTATTGTTTTTTTGCAGGAAACATGGTTTATGACAGCGGATTACTTCGACGGGTTTACTACATATTGTCGGGTTGCCCAGAGAGGGATTAAAGGGAGACTGTATGGTGGATTATCTATTTTAGTAGCCAATGATATTCCCTCTGAATGTCATTAATCAAAATGTATTGGTGGTTGAAATTCAATTGGGAGCTGAACATAAAATCTTATTAATCAACATTTATGATCCTCCTGGCGATGAATGCACACTGGGGATACAACAAAATGTACACAAATATGTTGCTAGTAGGTTTGTTGAGGATAGGAATGTTGATATAATAATAGCAGGTGATCTTAATGCCAAGATTGTGTTAGAAAATGTCTCCTTCAAATTTGATTATATGCCCATGGGTAATAATACTTTGAAAGATCGAAGGTGGAAAGTTTTTTTTCCAGGAGATGGACCTAAAAATGGTCAATGGAGTATGAAATATTGATTAACCATTGGCTCATACATGGTGGAAAGGTCAGTATTTTTCCATGTTGGACTATTCATGTGCTAATATAGAGAACTACTCTGTATTCCAACAGGTTCAAGCAAGTTTCAATGAGTTTAGCGACCATGCCATAATAAGCACTCGATTGGCCCTAGGTGCTAATAAAATGCGATATAGAGACAGGGTTGGTGCCTTAAATGTAAATTCTGCAGGTACCAGACTAGGATGGTCAGATAAAAACCTTGAAAAGGGGGCAATATAGAGTAGAGACCTGACAAGTGAATATAAATACATGGAGACAGCTGAGGAGATAGTAATGTGGATTTCTTCGTGTATTCAGGGTTTTATGTATGTGGGCAAAATGGCAGCCATAAAAGTAGGGTCCAAAACGGGTAAACCATATGATAAGATTATAGCATTAGAAAAAAAAGAAGGCTCACACCATCAGAGCTATAGATTGTTTGAAACTGAATCCAGAAGTTGCTTATATAAGAAAGAGAAAAATAAGTAATGCCTACCGTACTTGGAGAAAGCGGTAAGTCATATCTGAAAATAATGCAACATGGCAAAGCATAATTCGAATCTTGATTGACTGCGACTCTAGAAAAATGTGGGCCAAATATAAAACACTGACTGGTGGTTCCCAGGAGATACTCATCTGTAATATTGAGGAGGCTACTTGTGAAACCTTTTTGATTAACCAATTTGATGGCAATGGGTACCCTTTGGAAATTAGACTGTTACCTGAATGAAAATTTAAATTCGATGATATTAAAGCTATCATTAAAAGAATGAAATCCTCAAGGGCTCCCGACCCAGATGGTCTTTGCAATATATCATTAAAGACAACCTTGAGTTCTGGCCAGATATGCTGGCGTTGTTTCATAAAATAATAGCAACTGGGATTGTACCTGAATCCTGGAGAACATCTCATACTATTCCAGTATTTAAGAAAGGCTCCAGACTCCTTCCAGAGAACTATTGCTTGTTGGCGATGACCGATGCCACCAGCAAGGTATTCTCTACGTTAATCCTTAAAGAAATCAACTTATGGATAGCAAAAAAAAATATATACAATCTATATCAAACTCGCTTTAGAAGGGGTTGCTCGACAAATATAAATATCTCAATTACAAATCTGCTGATTGAGGACCAAATATAAAGAAAGATATGCCTTTATATATCCTATTTGCTGACTTTTCTTCGGCCTTTGATACCATAGACAGAACCTTACTATGGAATAAATTGCCAAAAATGAGCATGCTGATCATCTTTTGTATGCCTGTGAAATGCTTTATAAGAATAACACAACAAGAGTGTGAATAAATAATTGTGGTAATCTCTGTGAACAGATCCCCATCAGAAAGGGAGTTAGACAGGGTTGTGCTTTGGCGCCAACCCTGTTTAACGTGTTTTTTGCTGATTTTGGTAGGATCTTTGTCGATAAATGCAACACATTTCCTAAAATAGGAGATAATAAAGTTGGCTGGGTCAGATATGCAGACGATCTTATTATTATGGATGATACATATATTCGTATCATAAGAAGTGCATTTGGAGTGTGCAAATATGCAGAAAGTAACATCTTAAAGATGAATCTAATGAAGACGGCGGTGGGGCCTAAGCACTCTGGCAGAAAGTATATTGAGAGTCATTTTGGGCCTATTATCAGTACTGAATGCTATCGATATTGCTATAGATATTTGGGATTTAACCTTTTCTCTGAAAATAAGATAAATCTCATTGCACAACACAATAAGAAAGTTAAGGCACTGTCCACTATGGCTGCCATTAGGATTTAAAAAGAAAAACATCAGGGTGTTTGTTATCTGGCATAATAAGCATCTATAAGCAAACACTCTTTGCTGCTTTTCTTTATGGTCTGGAAACGTCTGCTGATGAGTGGGGAGAATGGGATGACCGCTTGGAGGGGGTGATATGGAGGAAAGTTTTGGGACTGACTAACTATACACCTATGGTAGCGATACACCTAGAACTAGGATTGATCTCCCTGGCGATGCAGAGTGAAATAAATAGAGGAACATTTTTATAAGGATTATGTATGCCAATTCTCAATCCTTAATGTAAATTATGAAAAGTGTGTGGGAGTGAAGGGTCGTTTGGGCCCCCCTCATACATTCAGCACGATGTAAACCACTTGCTCTTACAATAATGGGGGACGCTTCCATTGCTCACATGCACACTAGCAGTGTCATTGGCAGTGGCAGATGCGAGGTCATTGTGCGGGACTCTTGGATTCCATTTTGTGTACCCTCGACTCCATCTTTGGACTAGGCCTAATTGCAATAATACGAAAAGGCTTCTCTCCCCTCTGCAGCGCCGCGCACACCGCGCTCATGGCCCCCACCTTTTCGCACTGTGCCTGAAAGCTTTGCAGCTCCATTATCACGGATGAGCCGGAGATAATTGAAACAAGTACACCAATGTAACATTTTCACTCTTCATCTGTGATCACTGTCCTGTGTGTGAACCGGCCTGGAACATGACTTTTAGTCCATCCATCTCCACAAACCTGCCATGCCCTCTTACCCCCGCTGTTGGAAAATTACTGCCACTATAACCCTGTGCCCCTGCAAGGTATTCTGTTGATGTATCAGATGTGTGACCCTGCTGCGAAGCCCACCCCAGTGTGCCCCCAACTAACATCAGACCTCTGTCACAGTATATTGCACCCGAGAACTAACAAATGTCAGAATGTCTTGTAGCCTCTTTGATGCGCCTGGACCCACCCCACAGTCAATGTTATCTTACTGACCAAGACCCTAAGCTCGGTACTTCATATAAGTCCCAATGAATAATGTTGTGATTATATGGGCACGATTTATAGATTTATGATGATATACTCAAAGGAACTGTAGTGACCATTATTTAGTGCATGTCTAATGGTAGTATCTCACATTAGCTTAGTTAGGGCCCACCCTACCTCACCGCGACCTGACCCTCACCCCACCTGGACACAGACAGATGGACCTCGTGATGCTCACCCTCCCGCCAACCAAGCAGCCGACCACGGAGGAGCAGCGCCTACATGCACCTACACATTTTTGTCTTGTGTCCAATCATAATGCACTTTTGTAATATTCGTATCTGACATCATTGATGACACTTTCTGCCCTTTTAATTCATTGTAAGCGTGTTGTTTGCCAGAGCGTTCTCGGGCAGCAGAGTTCTTTGGATGCCAATTTTACATAAACGAAACTTAACTCCTATTCTCATTCCCCATTGGGGTGTGTCTCATTTATTGGTATTGCACCTGCAAGACGGGGAGTGGGCCTATACATTTGGTGACCCCCACAACGTGATTGGGACAGGTGCCCGGAGGTCCCCGTGCCGTGCGGCGAGATCCGGGACGCCCCCAGCAAAACCATTGCCTCCGCGGTTGACCAGTTCGCGCGCACAAACAAGAGGTTCCAAGGGTTCCCGGTTTCCAAATTCCCAACTAAAACTGCTCGCCAAGGCGGGACACGGCTTGGTTGGGATGCAGACCAGATTGTAGATTGACCGTGAACAGTGGCTCTCGGACCACCCTACTGAACACGTGAGTACTGGTTGCGAGACTCGCAGGGGAGAAAAGAAAAATTGGTAAAGGGGTATAAAAACAGAAACTGAGGGTATAGTTTAGGGTCTGTGTGGATGTGACTGAGGCTTTCTCTTTTCTATGCTTTATATGGCCATTACGTTGTTGTGGAAATAGAGATAAAAAGAATACGGCATCCTAGCTCCGAAGGGGGGTAGAAGGCGGCGCTGCACAGCATTGTCTTGACCAGTGCAGGGAACAAGTGGAGATAAAGAGAAAAAAGTAGGAGTCTCATATATTTAGTAGACTCGGAGTAGTAATTTAGAATATTCTTTTTCCGTGTGAGCAGAATTCTTGGAGAGGTAGCCTAAGGGGGCTCAGAGGTGGGGAGGGCCTGAGAAAATAAGAGCGAGGGACAATAAACTAAAGTAACTGAAAGAAGGGGGTAAACGAGAAAGGGAGTATATGTTACATGTTCAATGTGCTAAAAAAAATCATCAATATGTTAAAGTTTTTCGTGTTGGTTTGTCAATAAGTACATATGTATCTGTGCATTCACCAAAATAAGGTCTGATGAGAAATATTGGTAACTCATTTGTGATTTATGTTGGTAAACAATTTGTGATTCCTGCAAAAGGGTGTAAGTAAAAGAGGTTGTGATATCTTTTGATGCTGACAGTGAAATAAGATTGAACAGAGGTGTTAAAGAAAGGAGGTTACTTGGTGATTGACATTGTGTAATAATACTCAGAAAAAACAAGTGAACACAAGTAAGTGCAAGAAATACGGTATTATGGGAGGGTCTACACCATTAGCACATATCTGTCACCATCTCCCTATGTATAGTGAAAAAATACCCGAAATACCACGATCAGTGGGTATCGGAAATAAAATGAGATGATGTGTCGCCTATATGGCCTGAAGGAGGGTCCTTTGAGAAACGTGTATTAGACCTTGTGTCAACACATCTTCTAGCGAAATATTGGGGAAAGCAATTGCAGAACAGAAGGGAGGTACTAGATCTATGGCGAATGTTCGAGGAAGTAGTGCCTAGCGGTGAGGTAAGTAAAGACACACTAACCAAGAAAGAAAAGGCCCCGGAGGAGGGAGAGGGTGCTGCAGGGGAAGAATGCACAAAAACGAGAGAGAAGGACCTCACTAGAATCTACCCGCTATTGACAAGGCCTGCAGTGGGATACAGTGAGCCCCTGTATGTGCCAGCACCCACCACACCAACTACCCGGGCAACTGTATCAGCCACCACCCCGCCACCATATGAAATGGGAGGGTTATATGGCCAACTAGTGCCCCTCCAGTGAACTTAGCGCGGCTAACAGGGGACTTAGACAGTCAGCTTGCACATGCACAAATGGAAATAACGCGATTAAGAGCCTTGTGTGATAGGGGCCAGATGTTTCCAGGGGGAGGGGAAGTATCACCATTGACAGCAGTTGACCTCATCCCTCCGCCAAGTGTCACAGGGGGATCCACACCATCCCTGCCACCGCCGGCACCTGTTCCGAAGGGGCAGGAGCAAGAGTGGTAATCAGGAGAGTTCCTGTTCCATTTAAATGGCAAACCCGTAACAATAATAAGACCTGCAATCCCAGACAGCCAAAGAGGGGACGGACAAGGAGAAAGGGAGTAAGAAGAGGAGGTAGAGGAAGTATGGAGTGACCTAGACGAGTATGAAGAGGGGGCAGCAGCAGCGGGGTCCCTGCTGCCATTCCCATTTGACCAAGAGGATGAAAGAGCCACGCCAAGGTGGCAAGGGAGGTTAAGGCAAAGAGTAGGGAACATGCTGGTGAGTAAGACAAAGAAAGAAATGGTAAGTAAGAAAGGAGGAAAAGCAAAACTACAAATGCCACTGATACACAAGGGAGCAGGGAGGCCCCACTACATTTCGTGGGAACAGATGGATAAGAATAACCTATTGAAACTTCTTCCTCCACTTTCGGGTGGGGCGGGGAAGTGGATACATGCATTTGAAAAAAACGCAGCAGGAGTGCCCTTAGCCATAGGGGATGTAAAAGGTTTTACTACTGTCTGCGGTCAGTGATCAAGCAGCCGCAGTGTGGGTGAAGGCAGGCTTCCTGGGAGTTACAATGAACTGTGACCACCATGATGGGTCACCATTTAATAACGTCAGAGCACAAGTATGGGATGCATTGCGGAGAACTTTTCCAGACACTCCAGATTTACACTTAGTGATGCAATGCACTATGGGAGAGGAGGAGGAGCCTACGCAATTCATCTTCCGGGTGCAAGACCTGTGGAGATCTGAAACGGGCACGGCGTGGGACCAATCCACTGCCTTGTTCTACTATAATTAAAAAAGGTCTCCCGAAGGAGGTACAGAAGGCCTTGGACAAAATAGCTGGGATAGAAGCTAAAGGCTGGCCAAAGATTCAGAGTATAATTGTGCACCATTGTAGGAGGATCAAAGAAAGAGAAAGAGAGATAGTACAGAGAAGGTTAGCAGACGAAGCGAAGTTAGAACAAAATAAATGAGTGAAGGTTTCAGCGATGAATGCCACAACATCAACTGACCGACAGGGGGAAGGAGAGGAGGGGGTAGGAAATACGCCAGCAAGGATGGCCGCAATGTGGGCTGCGAATGGACAGAAGCAATGGGACAGAGAGGAGCAGTACGGAGGGCCCCAGTGGCAAGGAAGGCCCGCAAGAGGACGAGGTGGGTACCGAGGATCAAGAGGGGGATTTGAAGGAATGAGAAATAGAGGATTTGGAGGGCCAGGGATGAGGGTAGGACCACAATGGTCATGTTGGAATTGCGGAAGGTGGGGACATTTTTCCAGAGAGTGCAGAATGCGACCACTAGGTTATTACTAAGGGCAGCCCCCCCATGGGCAACGAGCAGCAGTATGGTCACCCAGACCCAGGAAGTCCCTATGGGTTACCTATGGGAGGGAATAGGCAGAACAAACAATACTATAATGAACCACAGCAGAGAGAACCACAAATGCAACAAAGACAACAATCACAAGACAGAGGTATGCATCAACAAATGGCAAGGCAGAACACTATGGGTAATGCAAACACTAACATTTTTGCAACGTCTGCAAATGGCGCGCTGGCACCTTTTCGCAGCGCAGCAGTAGTGGGGGACAATGTATTCTCTGTTCCAGGAACGGAGACATATGCAGACTAGGAAAGCCCACAGAAAGCACTTGCGTGTCCAGTCGTATCCACTACCCTACATGCAGAAGAGGAACCACTAGTGGGGTCGGAGATAGACAACAAACAGTTCACCTTTATGGTGGACTCGGGAGCTGAAAAATCGTGTCTCATGGAAGGCCAGTTGCCGCTCTTGGGAAAACATTTGGAAACGCAAGGGTTCTCTGGGGCTATTTTAAAAGTTCCTTACACAAAAGATCTTGACATAACAGTAGGGGGAAAAGCGATGCGAGCACCTCTACTATATCGTGAAGACTCGCCAATAAATTTGTTGGGGAGAGACCTCCTCAGTAAATTAAATATGACCATTTCCTTTACCGAGCGGGGAATAGTGTGTTCTACCCCATGAGTGTGCCCAGTAAGGGCAATGTTGATGATTAGCACTATGACCAATGAAATTGCGGTAAGTGGCGTGCTCATAAACATGGACATGTTCGTATATGGGATCCGGGTGCTTGCCAGAGTGGTGCCAGAGATAACAAGAAAAGAATGGAAAGTTCCCTCAGATTTTGTCTTCCGCCCAATTGTGAATACAGATGTTGTACCAGGCACCATTTTGTCTATTGATCTAGAAGGGGTACAGGTTTCAAGCAAACGTATCGCAGTGATAGGACTGGACACACATGGATGCGAATGGAGAACAGTACTATGCATAGACCCAAATATCATGTTGCGCGATTTAACTGATGAAGAACTGTTCACTGACAATGAGAGTGATGGGGAAATAATAATGGAAATAAGTGTACCATGTGACATCATGATCCAACACAGGGAAATACACAACCCTCTCATGGCAAGTGTTAGTGTGCCACCCACTATATTTGAGGAAGATATGGAAAAGGTCCTGCCAGAAATATAGACCACAGGGCCCCATGATGTAGGGTTCTTACAAGAGATCACACTCATTAAAATAAAGTTGAAACCAGGTGCAATACCACCTAGAGTAAAACAATACCCACTATCAAGCGAGGCAGAGGAAGGGATACGAGAAACAATAAATGCATTACTGCAACAGGGGATAATAGTGCCATCCACTTCACCATGTAACACAGCAATTTTTCCGATCAAGAAAGCAAGGGGCGGAGCTTGGAGAATGATCCAGGACCTACGCCCACTTAATGACATCATACAAAAAGAGTTCCCATTCGTGCCTAACCCTGCATCCATTTTGTGTAGAATACCTAAAGATGCTACGTGTTTCACAGTAGTGGATTTGAAGAACACCTTCTCGATACCACTTGACCCAGGTTGTCAGTACCTCACAGCGTTCACGCTAGGGGGGAACAGATTTGAACATTGCAGGTTACCACAGGGATATTGTGAAAGCCCAAGCATTTTCAATAGAATCTTACACAAAGACCTTGGCAACATTGCTGTAGAGAGCACGATAATACAGTACCTGGACGATCTACTCGTCTGCGGTAAAAGTGAAGAACAGTGCAGGGCCGATTCGATAACATTGTCAAATTTACTAGCCACAAAAGGATACAAGGTGGACAAAGGTAAGCTGCAATATTGCCTAGCAGAGGTGCGCTATTTAACGCAGCTAATTTCAAAAGATGGAAAGAGAATTTTACCAGATAGAGCAGCAGCAATACGCCACCTGACGATACCAAAGACAGTGAAGGACATGCACGCATCTGCAATTACTGCCGTGCCTGGATACTTGATTATGCAGCATACACGCTCCCACTGTTACAGGACCTGAAGGAAGCACAAAAGAATAATGTCCCGCTAAAGTGGACAGACGAGATGATGACACAATATTTCAAATTGAAAGACCTTATTGCACACGCACCAGTTTTAGCAAACCCTGATTATGATTGGGAGTTTTACGTGTTTTCACACTGCAATGGCATTTTAATGACTGCAGTTTTGACCCAGAAAACATCATTAGATCACAAGCCATTGGCCTACTACAGTGGTACATTAGATTCAGTAATGCAGGGCCACTTTGCATGCCAACAAGCTCTCGCTGCAGCAGCCTTCACAATAGAAAAAAGTGCCACCATCGTGATGGGATGCTCAGTGACACTATACGCAGAACACTCACTCTTTGCAATTTCATAACGTTCAAAATCTACATTAACAACACAAAGGGCAACGGCATATGAAATCATAATTTCCAGCCCAAACGTTCATGTGGTGAGATGCAAGACAGTAAACCCAGCTATATTCATTACTGAACCATGTACAGTTGAGGACAATCAAGCGCATGATTGCACTACATATGAGGCAGAGGAGGATGGTATTCCCAAGGCGAGCGAAAATGCACTACAGGAGGCGGAAATATACTTCGTAGATGGGTCAGCATCAATAGACAGTGAGACCGGAGAAAAGCATGTAGTGGCGGCAGTTGTAAGAATGGAGGAAGAAGGGTATGAGATTATTGTGCAGAAACGCCTCCCCTCTCATTACTCAGCTCAAGCAGCGGAACTGACCGCGCTTATTGAAGTGCTGAATACAGCAAAAGGATGTGCTGTTACAATATACTCTGACTCAGCAAATGCTACAACAACAGTGCACTCAGGGTTGTCACGATGGCGACGAAGAGGGTTTCGGAGGGCAGAGGGTTCACCAGTATAACATGCAGCCCTACTAAATGAACTAATAGAGGCACTAGCAGAAACAACAGTGGTAGCATTGGTGAAGTGCCAAGCACATACCAACAACACGGACACAATCTCATTGGGAAACGCAGCGGCCGACGCTGCAACGAAAGAGGCTGCGTATTTCAATATTCCGCAAGCAATAGAGTGCATTGTTAAGACGCCCAGTACCGATACACAAGAGGAGGGATACAGCCATACACCGATTGCCCAAATAATAGAGCTCCAAAAACGTGCACAGACAGAAGAACAAGAGTTGTGGGGTAAGAGGGGCTGTAAACAGTCCCCGACAGATTTAATATGGAGACAGGAACTAATAGGGAAGGTAGTAATGCCAGTGGAGTTATTAGAAATAGCATTTCAACAACTACACTTCCCAACACATGTGACTAAACAACACATTGCAGCTGAGATACAGGAACACTTGTCAAAATTCACAGTAGAATGCACAACGTGACAGACAGACAATTCAAGAATGACCCTAAGAACGTTGCGAAGAACGCTGCTGTGTCCTGTGGGCCCTTTTATAGAGCTCCACATTGACTACGCAGATATGGGGAAAGATGTAATGGAGCGAGATATCTGATTGTGATAGTTTGTCCATTCTCAAGGTGGGTGGAAGCTGGACCGTGCCCCCACTCAGACGCGAAGTGTCCCGCAAAGTTCCTAGTGCGGGAAGTTTTCTCAAGCTGGGGAATATGTGATGTTATAAGGTCAGATAACGGCATGCACTTTGTAAATGATCTATTCAAAGAAGTAACGAAAGGTGTTAAGCACAAGTTATGTTCGATTTATCACCGGCAGGCGAACGGAATGGTGGAAAAAATCAACGGCCTGCTCAAAAGAAAACTATCCAAGCTGTGTAACAACTTTAAGAAGAACTGGGTGTATTGCTTACCCATAGCACTGTTCCAACTCAGAACGCAACCATGTAAAGACCATAATTTGAGCACGCACAAAATAGTGACGGGTCGGCGCATCCATTCGCCACTTTCCCCAGTAAGAGGAGCCTCCGACGCTCACAGAGCTGCCACAGTGCTGGGGGATGAAGTTAAGGAATACCTTACCCACCTGACACGTGCAGTGCGTAGCATATCAAGACAGATAGCACCACCATTTACGCAAAATGCTGAAACAGATACTACAATGCCAGCACAAGACAGCCCAAAGGATCAGTTAAAGCCAGGTGAAAATGTGTACGTGCAAAGCTTTGTGCGGAGATGGAACTCTCCTAGTTTCATGGGCCCTATGAGATTGTCTATTGCACACCTAATGCGGTTAAGGTAAAGGGATTGAAATATTGGGTGCATCTGTCAGATGCAAGAAGAGCGCGCGCTTGTGCAATCCCTCAAAGTGAACAAAACAATAGTAACAAAGTTGCAAGTGGATAAAAGACAAGAATACAAACAACAAAAGGACAAAATTCAGAGTGATGAATAAGTAACATTGCATGAGAATAGAGAAGAGAAGTGTACAAATGGGAATAGATATGTCTATGTAAAAAAAGTAGGGCTCTCTTTTCCTCTTTCTCTCTCTATTTCTCGCATTATCGGGATTGACATTATGCACGGAAGAATGACTATCATTATTAAAAGTTTCTGCGATATAGAATTAAGTTTCTGTTGATAGAATATAAAGGACAGTTGCAGAATAGAAGTGTGCACACTAAAAGTATTATGAATTAAATAATAAATAATTTGAGAAGTAATGTGATGCCAATGAAAAAGAAATTAATATGAGTAATAATAAAATGTATGCATGTCACTTAACAATTTTATATCGCCCATCCAAGTGGAAAAATGGCAGAAAGAAGGGCACTTACTGAGGATGACACAAATGTAGATCGAGATAGGGTAGATTGTAGATTAAGAATATGGTATAGCCTGGAGTGTGGCCTTAAATTTGCAGCAATATTGTTTTCTGTGATCTTACTTTTTGCGGCCTGGTACTGGAATGTGGCTTTCATAATTAAGGATATGAAAGAGGGGGAGCGGGGTAAACCTGATACGAGAGGGATCAATGCTCATATGGGCTGGAGTTAAGACTATGTGGAAACATAACACTCTGCAAATAGCAATCTTACTACGTTGCATAAAAATCATACCGTCACAACCCCACGTTTCTCACTTGCTGCTATTAAACCAAGTAAAGATAACGAGACACATCAGTATGATGGGGATTACTCCTGGGAGGGTGAGCCGGACCTCATAAATACTGATATGCAAACAACCACAGAATCTACCTCACAAGGCACTATAATGCACTTTATTCCTACTACTACAGTTAAACAAGAGACCCCAGAACCACAGGCCTGGCAAGCTGCTAGTGAATTCAATGACACAACATGGACAGCTGTCTTTCCGATAAACTATAGAAGGCTGAAACTGGTAAATAATGTGGAAGGGGGTGGAGTATATGGAAAAGGGGGGCGGGAGGGAAAAGATATGACGTGTACCATGGCCTGGGATTAGATTAAATTGAAGACCCCCGCCACCCAGACCAATCTAACAAATGGTACTCAGGCATGAGTGCAACAGCAAAACAAGCCACCAACGAGAGCTGCTATGTTTGCTCTCTCATACCGCACGCATCAGGCACACCTAAAATACTTGTACCTCAAGAAGTGCCCTTGTCGGATGCCCAATGTTTAATTCATCTTGTATTATGTAGAATTGGGAGCACCTTCCAGTCACACAAAGTTACAATAGAAATGCTGCAGAACGAGAAAACTTGCACGAGCAAGCCGCAAGGAGTGATTTGCATCAAAGAACGATTTTTTGTCATCAAAGGGGCAAGGTTTACAGAGAATAAGTGGCATGACGAGACAATCACGTTGAAAAGCTGAGGCACTACGAGGACTAACTGAAGAAAACTTTCAATGGGTCAAAGAAACGTGTACTCCAGTCTGGTCCCAGCACACTGCAAAACTCACATGGGTTACTGCACTTGAGAAACCCACCAAAACCCAGAGAGAAATACCGCACAAACTTTGTTTTCATGGCAAAGGGAAGGTGCAAATGGGTGCCAACAGAAAATGCAACAAAACAATCATCATCCCAGATATGAAAAAAGGCACAGCATCGCTCATGGACATGTATTGGGTGTGTGGCAAACAAGCTTACCTGCATCTACCAGCATCATGGAAGGGTACATGCAGCCTGGCCACCCTGCACTCAGCACTAATGGTAATCCCAGAAAGCCATATCCAAGGGGAGAGAGAGTCGGCTGGCATATCGGCAGCAGGGGATTCGCTGACACACCGGAAGCACCCCAGTCAACAGCAACAGAGCCTTCCACATACGACATTCTGACCAAAGATGAGCTACAAGACAGATTGTCCCGCAAAAGGAGGTCAAACTACATCTCCAATGAATCATCCGAACTCCCCGCTGAGATCCCTGATAGGTACAAGTTGTTTAATTCAGCTGAAACATTCTTTGCCTCCCTCCTGGCGCCAGGACTTCAGGTGTGAACAAATGCCAAATGGCTGCAGATCGTCCGCTGGGAATTGATCCAACTAGCCCACGACACTGAAGAAGGGTTCAATGTGATCAAGATGGAACTTCGCACCTTGCGCCTAATGACAATGCAGAACCGATACGTCCTGGTCCTTCTCACGGCAATGGACGACGGTGTTTGCCGAACAAATGGGAGCGCATGGTGTACATTCGTACCTTCTGAAGATGTAGATAATGGGACCCTCTCCCACGTCATCTCGGCAGTACACAACTTGGGGGAGAAAATGCGGAAGGAAGGTGGAATAGAGCAGAGCAACTGGTTCGACAACATGTTCAACTGGATACCCTCCTGGTTCAGCACTATGATGACATTTTTGTTCCAGTGGTCGTTTTTATTTTACTATTTTTCTGTGTGTGCCAACTAGGAATTCAATTTTGTGCGAAATCAATGCCTAGTTCAACAATGATTATGGTAACAATGGGCAAACTGACAAAGGTAGCAACCATGATAGATGCAAAAATACAGACTGGAGAACAAAACACACCAAAATACCGCATGACAGCTGTCTATCGCCAACAGGGGGATAGAGTGGATAGTCTATATCACACAACAATTAAAGAGCCACGGGAGCTGCAATGGTACAGGGAAGTGTGGGTCGGAGAGGGAAGTGTGGGTCGGAGAGGGGGGATGGAGGAATATATATGACATGCACACCTGATGAGTACGCAAGAAGAGGGCAGAGCCTGAGAGGTGTATGTAGGGTTTGGATGCCAATAAAGGGTGCACCTGCATGGGACGAGGCAGTAGCAGAAGCAGAGTATTATCGGAATGAGAATAATAATAAAAAGTAGTTTGTTACTTTAGATGTAATGAAAGGAGGGAATGTGTGGGAGTGAGGGGTCGTTGAGGCCCCCCTCATACATTCAGCACAATGTAAACCACTTGCTAGTAAAATAATGGGGGACGCTTCCATTGCTCGCATGCACACTAGCAGTGTCATTAGCAGTGGCAGATGCGAGGTTATTGTGCGGGACACTTGGCTTCCATTTTGTGTACCTACGATTCCATCTTTGGACTAGTCCTAACTGCGATAATACGAAAAGGCTTCTCTCCCCTATGCAGCGCCGCGCACACCGTGCTCATGGCCCCCACCTTTTCGCACTGTGCCTGAAGGCTTTGCAGCTCCATTCTCACGGATGAGCCAGAGATAATTGAAACAAGTACACCAATGTAACAATTTCACTCTTCCTCTGAGATCACTGTCCTGTGTGTGAACTGGCCTGGAACATGACTTTTAGTCCATCTATCTCCACAAACCTGCAATGCCCTCTTACCCCCGCTGTTGGAAAATTACTGCCACTATAACCCTGTGCCCCTGCAAGGTATTCTCTTGATGTACCAGACGTGTGACCCTGCTGTGAAGCCCACCCCAGTGTGCCCCCAACTAACATCAGACCTCTGCCACAGTATATTGCACCCGAGAACTAACAAATGTCAGAATGTCTTGTAGCCTCTTTGATGCGCCTGGACCCACCCCACAGTCAATGTTATCTTACTGACCAAGACCCTAAGCTCGGTACTTCATATAAATCCCAATGAATAATGTTGTGATTATATATGGGCACGATTTATAGATTTATGATGATATACTCAAAGGAACTGTAGTGACCATTATTTAGTGCATGTCTAATGGTAGTATCTCATGTTAGTTTAGTTAGGGCCCGCCCTACCTCACCGTGACCTGACCCTCACCCCGCCTGGACACAGACAGATGGACCTTGTGACGCTCAACCTCCCGCCAACCAAGCAGCCAACCACGGAGGAGCAGCGCCTACATGCACCTATACATTTTTGTCTTGTGTCCAATCATAATGAACTTTTGTAACATTCGTATCTGACATCATTGATGACACTTTCTGCCCTTTTAATCAATTGTAAGTGTGTTGTTTGCCAGAGCGCTCTCGGGCAGCAGAGTTCTCTGGATGCCAATTTTACATAAATGCAACTTAACTCTTGCAGCCTGTTCTCTTAGTCTCATTCCCCATTGGGGTGCGTCTCATTTATTGGTATTGCACGTGCAAGACAGGGAGTGGGCCTATACAAAAGTGCGTTGATAGAAAGGAATTGCAACACGTTACAGAGGTTTAGAAAGAGATGTGAGAAATGTTTTGAACAAATAGGATGGTGTCCTCACTGGGAAGAAGGGAAAGGTGCCCTACTTAAATCCTATAAGAGCTGCGCTGATAAGTGGGACTGGGTTTCTAGTCATGAGAAGATAGGGGGTATGAAATCCCTTAGTACCTTTGCTAAGCTCTACTTTAGATATAAAGAGCCCCAGATCTATCTTAAGATATTACCTTTGTCTGGGGTTAGAAGAATATTTTTAGAAATGCAACTAAATAGGCTGAACGTTCTGGAAATCACTGGAGCATGGATGGGGTTACCAGTTGAAAGAAGAACATGCAGAATATGTAACGATGAGAAATGTATCGAAACAGCACGGCATGTACTTACTTCTTGTTCAATGCTGAAAGCTACGTATGAATGCTATCTGAATAAGTATGCTAACTATCCGGAGGATATTACTAGGGAAGTATTTTAGATGAGGAGTCTGTCGGGCTATAATCATGGACTGACAATAGCTATTACTCAGGTCTAGAAGGTAGTAGAAAAACATCTACCTTTTGAGGCTGATGTTAAATTGGTTGAGAATCTATAAGATGGAAAGCAGGCAAATGCAAGATAGTAGATTATGATGCTATTATTTACTTAATATGCTGATATGATGAATGAAATGTTCTATACTTTTTTGTATGAAATAACCATATTACTGAGAATCCATGTATTGTCTGATACGAAGTGTATATTTTATGATTGCTGATCTGCAAATATTTGATTATTTGCAGGTTTTTTTTTCTTGATGTTCTTATAATATTTATAATGTGTAAAAGTTATATTTGAACTATATACACAATAAAAAAATAAAAAAAATAGAGCCATGCCAGTGCTATGGAATAAGCCACCACCTCACCCCCACAAGCTGAGTGCCACCTGGGGAGAGGATGTGGGGGCATGGAGGACCACAAGCATTCATGCTAAAAATCACCTGCCCCAGCATGGACACCCTGCCCTCCCCACACACAGGCCAAAGACCAACTGGTCATGTGTCACACACTCATTGCTGCAACCATCCCCATAATGCTGGGCCCACATGCAGTCTCTCCTTACCAACTATGCCCATCTGCCCAAATGTGTGGGGTCCCACTCTGTACCATAGTAAATGTGTCTTGCATGCCAACACAGGTGGTGGAACCATACCTGACAACATTTCCTATTTCCCCTATAGGCACTCACGCATCGCGAAAGGCATCCGAGGAGGACAAGGTGGCAGGCCCATCTGGGAGTGGTGCATCCAGGCCCTCAAGGTCCACCACCAACCACCACCACCACTACCCTGCAAAGGCACAGACAGGCTACACCTAGGCGGAGGTCTCGCCGTGAGGCACCACAAACCAGCAGGGCCAGGCTGACGTCAACTCCACAGCCCACCAGAAGCACTGCAAGCCCCACTGCACCCACTCCTGCAACTGGAGGGTCTGACACCAAGGCCACACCTCCAGGCAGTGCGACTGTGGAAGCACAGGGGGACACCAGCCCGGTGTCACTGCATACAGAAGGGCCACAAACCCCTCGGCGCACTCGCTGCCATCAGCGTGCTCAGTCCCCACGAAGCCCTCGCCCCGCCAGCATGCTCAGTCCCCACAAAGCCCTCACCACCAGCAGCGTGCTCAGAGCCGGACATTGATACACCTTTCTATGGCTCCCCTGACAACAACCCTGAGCCACTGCACAGCCCCCTCCAATACGGCACACACTAACAAGCAGCACGGTGCTGCTGAGGCTGGATGAGACAGAGCAGAGACACAGTGTGATGGAGGCAATAGGGCACACGCACTCTGAACACCTGCAGGCCATACGTGACAGCATACAAGGGGCCACCCGCAGGATTGTGCCGGCCATCACGAGGAACCGGGCTGAGACAACTACCAGTACAGCCGCCCTGATACTATATGCCATAAGGGTCAGAGAGATGACCGAAGGTGTCTCTGCACTCGCAGAGGCCATCTGACAGAGCACAGAGGTGACACTCCAACCTATCCGGGGGCCAGGCTCCAGCCCTTCCAGTTCTACGACTCCCACATAGGAGTCTCAGCAGAGCACACCGAGGCTTCAGTCCCATTGCCATCTGCGCCCAAGATCACCGGCGGCTGGCAGGGGGGGAAAGAGGCCACAATTGTAATAAACATTGAGACACTAATTGCCCTGAGTGGCCGTGCTGGGGAGTTAGGGAGTTGGTGGTGGGAGGAGGGACAGTGTGCTGGGGAGTTGGTGGTGGGAGGAAGGAGGGGGGATAGTGTGCTGGGGAGTTGGTGGTGGGAGGGGTATAGTCATCTGGGGAGGAGGTGGTGGTGGGAAGGGTGATGGTGTGCTGGGCAGTTTGTGATGGGAGGAGGGTAGAGGAGACACTAATTGCCCTGAGTGGCCATGCTGGGGAGTTGGTAGTGGGAGGAGGGCAGAGGGACAGTGTGCTGGGGAGTTGGTGGTGGGAGGAAAGAGGGGGGATAGTGTGCTGGGGAGTTGGTGGTGGGAGGGCTATAGTGTGCTGGGGAGGTGGTGGTGGGAGGGGGTAGAGGGATAGTTGGGGCACTCGTATCATTAAAACTCTTAAACTTCATCAATGCAAGGACATTCATAATTGTGTCATTGTCATATTTATTGATAGAGGCGAGTGACACACAGTCATGCATGGCTTTTTCCATCTGAAAGTGTTAGAAGAAGAAATTGTCTATCAGTCCCTGGCGTGCCAATTTACCATCCCTCACGTCATCTCTGGCAATGCATGCATTTGCCTCTGTCATAGGCACTGTATCCTCATCCTCTGGGTGTGGCATATCCACGTCAGGGGGTAGCGGACAATTTCTCTTCAGGCAGATATTATGCAGCTTGCCACACAAGCACAATTTTACCCACTTTCTCTGGAGCGTACATCAGGGCTCCACCACAAGGCAGCAGAAATGTGATTTCAGGAGGCCGAAGGTATACTCGATGCACACACAGGTCCTGCTGTGAGCATGGTTGTAGGCATTATGCTGCAATGTTTGTAGATCACGCACAGAGGTCATTAGCCAGGGCAGTCACCTGCATGGGGTTGGCACAGGCATTAATCATACTGTAATTTGTGGGGGAGGCATTACACAATATCAGGGCAATGGACATCGTGTGAATGCGAACGGGCCTTCATTTCACGTCATGTGTGTTTTCAATGTCTGTGTATGCTGTGTCACTTGTGTCATGCATTTTTTCTGCTTGACATGAACCCTGTTCCCTTACAGCATATGTTACGTAAGGTCTCTATCAGTGACATAGCCAGGTGACATGGGGGCTTTCATGTGGCAGCGTATTTCCACTGTGCATGTGGAATGCTGGGTTTCTCATGGGCCCCTCCCTGGGCATCTGGTGCCAATGGGTGGGCATTGTGGGCTGGCCACACATGGGTGCATGGCTGTGGTACTGGCAAAGTAGTTGTGTGAGGCGATGCGGCCATCTGTCAGTATTGCTTTGGTAAGTGTATGTTGCATTGTGGTATCTGTAGTCATGTTGATGTTTATAGTTGCTACTGTAGGTGTACATCAGCTTCTCCATCCAGGTAAGTCTGACATTTGCATGCTTCCTGGCCTGTATTGTGACATCGGTGCGCGAGGTACAGATTTTGCATTGGCTTGTCATGCTTTGTGTAGTTATTTGCACCCCCCCGTCCCCGTCCCATTTGGACATGTACTTTGCAGCGCATGCGTGAGGGCATTTCTCCTCACCCATTATTCAGGTCCGTAGTCCTCTGTGCCTCTCTATGTATCCTGGCAGGGTGATGTTCCGTAGGAGCATGACATTGTGGGTGGAGCCAGGGTAGCGGGCACAGCAGTGGGTTATGTACAGGTTGGGGTCGCAGGTCACCTGCACATTCAGGGAGTGGTAGTGCTTGCTGTTATGGTACACTGCTTCATGGGCTTGCGGGGCCACCAACGCACCATGAGTACAGTCCAGGGCAGCAATCACATTTGGCATTTGGGCAACGGCATAGAACCGTGCCTTCATGCCATTGACCTGGGCTGGGGTGGTAGGCAGTGAGATGTGGCATGGCACTTGCCGCAGGAGTGCTTCAATCACCTGGCCCAACACTGCACAGAATGTGGGCTGTGCCATGCCGTGCATCATGGCCACAGAGTGCTGAAAGGTGCCAGTTCCAAGGAATTGTAGGACATACACTAGCTTCAGCAGTGGGGGCACAGCTGTCCGAATGTTGATCCTGCTCCCTATGTCGTCCTGTATTGTGGTGAGCAGTTCTGTTATGGTCTCTCTGTTGAGGCGGTACAGGGTGACCAATTGGCTGTCTGTGAGGATCCAGGGTGAGGGCCTAACC
The DNA here is from genome assembly GCF_040938575.1 of Ambystoma mexicanum. NCBI lineage: Eukaryota > Metazoa > Chordata > Amphibia > Caudata > Ambystomatidae > Ambystoma > Ambystoma mexicanum. The sequence continues at coordinate 1,381,426,882 of NC_090929.1, read as the reverse complement.
CTGGGGATTGGTGCACACCTTGCTTGGGCTCGCCTCCTCCACCCTCTCCCCCATTCCCTGTACTCCCTGCGCCTTGGCCTGGTTGTCCTGCCTCTGTGCTTCCAATTGCAGCATGAGCAGCTGCCTGTCCCAGCTCACAGTGGCCGGTGGTAGGATGGTTTTAGAAACAGTGTTTGGGGTAGGTGTGTGCCTTATGTAGCCCTCTGGAGTAGATTGGGATCACCTGTGGCTTCATTTCTGGAAGCTGGAGGTAACTGTGCTGTGTTTTCGGCAATAGTGCCGGTTCTCGGTACTAATACCGCCGTACATGGACTTGTGATGCGGCTGTTTGCACCTCATGTGGCCGGCTGTTATAGCGCCGGCTGTAATAGCTCTGGCTGATTTTACAGTCTGCGGTATTTGCGCCGGCTCATGATCCGCTGAGCAGTATTGGCGGCGCTAATTTCGTTACTGCCACTTTTAAGGGTTACCGCCGGACATGTGATGAGATCTTTGGACTTTAGTTCTATTATCAAGTTTATATGTTATTCTTTGTGTCTGCTACTGACATATTCTTCCATATGTGAACTACGCTACATTTGTCATGGAATGCATACAATCGGGCGAATAACAGATGCAAATGAACTAAGTATGTTTGTAGTCCATCAAACAAGCAGGAAACATGTACGGGAAACGGATGTCCACGCCACTATTATTTAACGGCGGTTGGATGCAAGCAAGGAAACCTCGTCATACAGCCGAACTAACAACTTTGCCCACATTAAATATATTTACTGAACAACCAGATCGAAGACATGGAACCTGCCAGGGGTATTTGCTCTGGGGCACACTGCGCTGATTTCTTTGTTCACAACTGTTGAATTCCTACTTGGCCAGATTCCTGCTGCTTTGAAAACAAGTGTTTGCATGTGTCGCCCCACTGTAAACTGCTGTGCCCCATCTTTACAGCAAGTCACCACTGTGCTGCCAATGTAAACATGGACTGGCCGCAGCTACACCCTGGACAGATAGCTTTTGTGATGCGTGAGCACGAAAGGAAGAGTTTTATAGGCAGCCCCCTTCCCCTGCTGAACTTTGCTGATACATTTACAATGGTGTCTACTGGACCCAGTTGCTGGAATGTCCGTTTTTGGATATCTACTGGCTTCAGTTTGTGTTTTTATTTAATGGAATTTCAATTGTTTTAATGGCAGGATTTAACATTGCGTGACGTCCAAATACACACATGCTACAACGCTATTAATACGACACTCTGCTAATTGGTCGTTGGAAATTCCACCTTGGCTAACAAAGTTATGATCCAAAATAATTATTTTGGTTTTAAATGTGTTTTTTTAAATTCTCGTTTTTATTAGGAGTACAATACTTGGACACTTCGACAAGTTGAAGAAAACGTCTGGGGTGCAACATTGAAAGTCCAACACACATTGAAGATGAGATGCATTGCAGTAACCCTTAAACTCGTATAGATGGACAAAGGGCGAAGGGGGAGAAAAGGGCCAACGGCGAGCCATTACAAAACATAACACCTTTCTTTTTTTTTTTTATTGTTGTTAAGATTAAAGAACAGGCTGAAGTATTTCATACCTTTCTATGATGTAACTGTCCGAGTTCTAGTGGGCGTCAAGCTCAGCCCTTCCCACAGACATCAAGCGACTAGAGCTAGACTTTTACAGGCAGGCTCCAGCTTGCACTTTCTCTATCAACATTTTAAATTTCGCCTTTCGAGCCACCAAATCTACTTTTCCTTATGCTTCCTAAGAGAATCCCCTTCAACTTTGTACTCCTTCAGCCCCTACTGGCCAAGTGAGCTCACATGAGCCCCTGAGGACTTGGCTTTGTGATTCTCCTGACTCCCCCCAATAGTCTCCACCCCCGCCCCCCGTCAGACCATTCAACGGATATCAGGTGATCACTGAGCAAGACCTTTATTCGGGCAACTTCTCGCTCGCATTTTCGCTGCTTAAATGTTTCCCCTCCCCATAACCGGGTCCACTTTTCTCAACCAGCTCCCATTCCCCTTTGGGCTCCCCCTTGCATTGGGCAAGTGATGCTATGTGACCGGGTGCTTGGTGAGGCCCTGCCTTGTGACACTATACCCTTCAGGGCAGCCCTGCCCAGGTAGCTGGCGAAAGACAGTGGTTTAGGTGTCGTCTACTTGCCAGACACGCCTGAGCCCTGCACTACTGCCCCACTTACAACCGGGGCGTGGCTTCCCTTTTCCAGAAGGTAAAGAACTCTAACATGTCTTTATTGTTCACTTGCCCTGAAGGTGTCAGACATACACTGATCGCAACAACCCACATAGTACTCATTCATTATTGTTGCTTGTACATGTATTGTAGCTCCCCATACTGTGTTACTGCTTAGTGCTTCCCATCACCTGCTCCTTGGCCTGGTTGATCAGAAAGCTGCATCCCAGGCCCTAGCACACCCCCTTGAAAGACTGCTACATTCCACAGGCTGCACTTTGATTGTTAAACCGTATGTACTGCTAATTGATTGATGCATGCCATATACAGAATTCTCCACCTCCTAAATCGACTGCTGCATTCATATATTGATTGTTGCTCCTATAGTAAGGCCGAGTAATGATATATGATATGATATGATTTGGTATTAGAATGCACCATTACACAAGTGTTTATAGGCACCACAAGCCAAGGAGGGGAGATAGAGGGATGACAAGACAAATGATTTTACTAGGCCTTGTGACATTCAGTTTGTGCAGTGTGGGGAGAAGTGCCAGAAAGGGGTACGAGTGGAAGTGCAGTCAGGGCAGCAGGGCTCTGAGTAAATGCGAGGACGGCAGAGGACTACACGGTTGCAGTCCCAGATCGGACGTGCTGGGTATGCCAGAAGGCAGTGCAGGGTCAAGGGGGTGAGGGGCCGTACCCTGTGTGACTTTGAGGGCAACCACACCATCAGTCAGACAGGTAGATTATCACAAGAGAGCTAGAGAGAAGGAGCAAGAGAAGAGGAAAGTTTTGAGCAGCTTCCGGAACTTCAGGTGATCCGGCTCAGGTATGAGAGGGGCAGGGAGGCCATTCCAGAGGGAGGCACCTGCAGAGGAGAGAGATATACCCCTGACTCTCTGTTTGGAGAAGCATCTAACCTGCAGAGAGTTTGAGCTAGCTGAGCAGAGGGCTCTAGAAGGAAGGTATTTAGGAAGAGAGTGTTGGATATAGAGAGCACCACAGCCCCAGAAAGCATTGTGGATGATGCAGAGGGTTTGAACCTGATCCTCGCAGCCACCAGGAGCCAGTGGAGAGATTTCAGAGCTGGAGCACTGCAGTCCCTGGGCTATGAGGCCAAGGATAAGACTTGCAGTCCTGTTCTGGATTAGCTGAAGAGGGCGAAGAGTAGAGTTAGGAAGAATGAGAGAGAGAGGCTGTTGCAGTAGTCCAGCCTGGAGAGAACCACAGCTCTGGAGACAACGAGCTTCTGGGGGAAGGTGAGAAAAGGTTGTGCAGCTGGAAGTGGGCCTTCATGGAAAGGTCTGTGATGTGTGGAAAGAAGGCGTGAGTAGAGTCGAAGATGACATCAAGGTTTTTTGCCTCACAGGAGGGTGAGTGCAGGGGGCCCAGGGAGGGTGGCCACACTTAGAGAAGAAAATCGTGAGCAGGGGACCCAGTGAAAAGAATCTCTGTCTTACTGGCATTAAGACAGAGGTCATTAGTGGTGCACCATCCCTGAATAGCAGATAGACAGTCACAAAAGAGCGAGGGGAGAGAGGAGACTGAGGGTAGTGTGAGAAACCTGAAGGTATTCTCCCAGGTAGAACCCATGAATCCTTTATCAAGGTGGCCTGGACACAGCCATCACTGTTAGATCCAGTTCCTGGGGGTGAACCAGTGGGGGAGGATCACCTGGTTGAGGGAGACCGGGTTATGCTTGGGAGGATATCCAAGGTGAGGCACGGTACTGTACTGAGGAGGGAAAAGAGGATGAGATCCCTGAGGCCTTCGTATGTTACAATACATCTGCCACCCCCCTCCCATTAAATCACTCCTACCCAGATCCAATTAACCCTCCATACAAAACCCATCCTCTAAGATCTCTAACCCGCTTGCATCTTATCCAAACAACCCCCGACATTCCTTTCCACATTCCTCTAGTTATTTTGTCCCGAACACCTAATCTACTAGGACATAACACTACTATTCCCACAATCCCCTCTGTTCTGTTCTCCATCCTAGTCATTCTCGTCAATTTCACAAACCTTCCCGATCCCGTCCCGTAGGATACTCTGACATTCCAACCCCTCCCCTTTCCAATATGAAGACTATCATTTCTTATAAAACCCTTGTGCCATCCCACCACGCAGAAAATGTAGAAACTCTACCGCTCCCCTTTTCCGACACACTTTTCCCATGTAATGCATACATTGAGCTGACTATAATATGTATCAAAATGAGTATGACATGTATTGGAATGAGTATGACATACACTGAAATTCAGTGAATAAGACGCATTGAAATGAATATGACATGTTGAAGTGAATACGATATGCAATGGAATGAATATGACACCCATTGAAATGAATATGACACACGTTGAAATAAATATTACACCCATTGAAATTAATATGACATACAAAGTGAATATGACATGCAATGGAATGAATATGACACCCATTGAAATGAAAATGACACACGTTGAAATAAATATGGCACACAAAGTGAATAGGACATGCAATGGAATGAATATGACACCTATTGAAATGAATACGATACACGTTGAAGTGAATAGGACATGCAATGGAATGAATATGAAACCCATTGAAATGAATATGACACACCTTAAAGTGAATATAACATGCATTGTAATGAATAAGACATGCATTGAAATGAGAAGGACATGTAATGGAATGAATATGACACCCATTGAAATGAATATGACACCCATTGAAATGAATATGACACCCATTAAAGTGACTATAACATGCATTGAAATGAATAAGACATGCAGTGAAATGAATAGGACATGCATTGAAATAAATATGACACCCATTGAAATTAATATGACACCCATTGAAATTAATATGATAAACGTTGAAGTGAATAGGACATTCAATGGAATGAATATGACAGCCATTGAAATGAATATACCATGCATTGGAATGAATAAGACATGCATTGAAATAAATATGACACCCATTGAAATGAATATGATGCATGTTGAAGTGAATAGGACATACAATGGAATGAATATGAAACCCATTGAAATGAATAGGACACATTGAAGTGAATAGGACATGCAATGGAATGAATATGAAACCCATTTATATCAATATGACACATATTGAAGTGAATGTAACATATATTAAAATTAATATAACATCCATTTGAATGAATAAGAGATTGCCTCCATGTCCCTCTTCCTCTTCCCAGTACCTACCTTTGAGTACCTTCCATGCTCACTGGAACTGTAACGCTCACCTGGTGTCCACGGGGACGTCGCTCAGCCTGTTCTGACCTCTTACGACCTCAAACCCTTCCCTGGAGGCTATTCGACTAGAGACTGGGCCTGAAACACAGGATTGGTAGAGTTTAACACCCTATTGTCTCTGTGTGCTTGAACCCCTTCTTCCCCGGAGTCCAACCTTTCCCTTTGATCCACAGCTCACCTTGTTTTCTTGGATAGTGTGCTCTCCATCCTGCTTTCGGCGCAGGGGCGCGTTGATTGATGCAGGCTCGTTGCTGCCTAGTTACTTCACTGGCAAGAGTCCGACAGGTAAGTATAATGAGTCTTTTGAACAGTTCTCTAACTTTGTTCCTTTCCTTCCTTAGATGATGGCCGGCGTCTGGGGATGGCGGCGTGCTGCTGAGATGAGTAGCGCTGAAGGCGAGTGAAAGCGTGATGCACGATGCACCCCTTTCGTATTTGCATTGAACCGAGTTATTTTTCTGTGTATTTTAGGTGCTGCAACGTTTTCAGCGTGGATGCTGGTTATGAAGAACAACTGCAGTGGGTAAACGCGGTTTGCAGCGCCTCTAGATGTTTCCACGCTAACCTGGAGTGTCTTTTCCCTCTTGCAGATGGATGAGAAGTTCCGGAGACAGAGTTCCCCCAGAGCGGCTGGGATTCAGGTAAGCGTTTGAAGCTCGTACAGTACTTAAAAATAAGCGAAGATTTTCAGAATGCTTACTAATGCCTTTTTTCTGTTCTTTTCCCTTTTCCTTAGGAAGCGGCGTGCTGGGATGGGAATGGCACCGCTGAAGATGCCCGCAGAACAGAAGGAGCGATGAATGATGGGCAGAAGCGCCACAAGGTAAGGCTGTTCCTAACGGTGTTCTTGTTCTTGCAGGAGCTGAGCGCAGAAGAAAGATGCAGGCCTACTGGAGACCGATCCGAACACTTTGTGTGTCACGCTACAGGTGCAGAAAACGCAAAGCGTGTTTCTCAGCCTGGGTGTGGCTTAAATAGTCTCTGGGTATCCCAGGTGTCTCTGGGATGAACCACACCCAAAAGACTAGACCGCACATGCAGTTCTGGGAACTGAAATATGTGGGGGCCTCCATCTTGTCCCCATCAATGCACTACAAGTCCAATCCTCAATGTTATCCTATGGGAGTGAGTGAGTCTGGTGCCACAAGCGCCAAGTCTGACTGCAAGTGGGTCTTTGGAGGGATGGAGAGGCCCTTGAGGGCCATGTAAGTGATCGTGGCCTGGCTCCAGCCTGACATCTTGGAGGGCTGGGGACATGAAGGGCAGGAATCATGACAGCACTCCCCCTCCAAGGCCCCTCTCAAGGTGGCTCTTCTGTCTGGTCCTGGTTTGGTTGGATGGTTTTGATGAAATTGTCTAAGCAAGCGAGGTGCATGGATGTACTCACAAGGCTCCCATGTCCTGTCTTGTGGACCATACCCCTTCCAGTCTACTAAGTAGTATAATTTGGATCTGACGTATTTTGAATCTAGGATGTCCTTGACTTCGAATACTGGCTCCCCGGCGACTACTACTGGCTGCGGTGGCATTGCTACCCGGGTCCCAGGTTGAACAGGTTTAAGGAGAGACACGTGGAACACAGGATGAATCTGCATGTTTGACGGCAAAGCTAGTCTGACCGCCACAGGATTCATCACGGAGGTGACGGTGAATGGACCCAGGTATCTTGGATGGAAAGTTCGGGCTCCTTTAATGGACACGTGTTTAGACGCCAGCCAGACTTTGTCTCCCACTTGGTAGTTGGGGGCCTTTGCTCGGTGTTGATCAGCAAACTTCTTGTGGTGATTCTTAGCTTGAAGTAGGTGTTCAGCTGCCCTTTTAAAGGTTTGAGAAATGGTCGTGTGCAAGGTTTTGACTGCTGGCATTTCCAGGGTTGTAGGAACGTCCAACTCAGAAGTACGTGGGTGCCTGCCATACATGGTATAAAAGGGTGTCTGGAAAGGAAAGGCGTGTATTACTACCTGCCAACCCTTAGTGCACTCCAGAGGGAATAAAATCCCAAAACGTATTAGTGTTGCAGGCACGTGGGCTATAGGAAGGTTCCCACTGCTTGCAATTCAGATTTTAACTGAAGGTATGATTTCTTTTTTTAGGTTTTAAATTCCTAAGGTACAAGGTGGTTAGGTAAGGTGTACAGTCACCGCTTCACTGTTGTGTTATATCCAACAATAGTATTTTACTTTTTTGGATTCAATTCACAGGGTGTCACAATTTCGCAAATCCGTTATTTGATACAAAATATTACAACCTTAGTGAAAGTAGAAAAACCCTTCATGGGTTATTTTAATCAAAATATATAGTTTTTTTCTCAAAGCCTTATTGTTAAATACATTCTAAATCATAAAACTTTGTTTTCATACATGAATTCACCAAATCCCTTTTTGGGTAATGACAAAATAAAGTAAGACAAATTTCTTGGTTAAAGTCACCAAACCAAACTAGTATCAAGATTTATCAGTGTGTTGCCAACGCGTTTCGGACTTTTCTGACAGTCCATCTTCAGGGCTAATGACACTATTTGTTCCAACAATACATGTGTTTCTTGAATTCAATTCCTACGATAAAAACATAGACAATATTTTCACTATTAGTGTTCTTGCATCACTTATTCAAAATAATGGGAAACTCAACAGTAAGAAATAACAACTTGAAAGGTTGCCTTTCAGACAATTCAAAACATTACTTTTAACGCACCTTTTTCTATTGCCTCTGGCACCTTGCTTCCTGATTCTTTGACACTATCTTGTTGATAGGTTAAATACACCTAATCTGCTCTGTGTGTGAACAATTGTACTTCAAGGAGAATTCTTCTCAAAGAGTTTCTAGAAAAAAAAACCAACAGGGGGAGATTATTTTTTGGATACTTGGTAGGCTCCACTGAGAATTATATTTGCAAGTTATAAAAGTGAACCGCTATGTGTTAGTAGAGTAGATCCAGGGGTATACTATTCCCCCATAATGTTAATCTGGCTGTATTCTTTTAACTAGATGCACATTGTGCATACTATTTATCTAGTCAAATGATGTAGGGACCAGGGCTGCGCCTGTTAAATCTGTTCTAAATCTCTTTCTCACCTCTAGGTGCAGCGTGTGGGTGCCTTGTAAGTCCTTGGGTATCCGGAGCATCGAGCGGAGCTCTTCGGTTCGTAGCCTTGCCTGGTGGTAACTGTTCTAAATAGTGTGGGGAGCCTGTGCGCATGCCCGTGAGCGGACCGGGCCGCTTACTATTCGCGCATGCGCACGGTGGAAGTTCGTGTCTAGTCTGACTTCGTGTGCGCGTGGGCGGGCTGTGCCACTGATTCCACGCGCATGTGTGTCGAGAGGAGCTTGGTCCGATTTCGTTTAGGCATGCGCGGGTGCATTGTGTGAACCTCTGTTGCGCAGATGATGTGCCCGTCTAATCGCAACTCGGTTCAGGACCACTGTGCCTCCACGCATGCGTATGCATACCTGATGTATCTCGGGGAGGGGCGAGCCCTATGCTGACTTGCAGTTTAGTGAGCCGGTACTTGCTAGGTAAGGCATCTTATCCCATCCATTTGGGAAGATAGGATAAATTAGTATGGTCAATCTCGAAAAAATAACATATGTTTTTTATAAAAGAAGGTTCTGCCAAAAATCTGTATCATAGAGCCACAGTGTGAATGAGTGGGGAGTGACGCAGACAGCTAGTCTGCTTGGGTCCCCTTTCCCCTTTCATAAAAGGGTGTCTGCCCAGTGCTGGTGTGTAGGGAATTGTTATAAGCATATTCAGCTATCCATAATAGGTCGAACCAGCTTCCCCCAGCTTGGTGTAACATGCAACGCAGATTCTGCTCGAGCGTCTGATTTGTCCTCTCAGTTTGACCATCCGTTTGGGGATGGTGACTGGTGTATAGCCGGAAGTCGATCTGGGCCATAGAGCAGCATTTTCTCCAGAAGTTAGATACGAATTGAGTACCTCAGTCTGAGACCAAAACTGAAGGAAACCCATGGAGCCATACGATGCCTTCAAGAAATACTTTTGCCGGAGTGGATGCATTTGGGAGCCCCTTAAGAGGAATGAAATGTGCCATTTTTGAAAATAGGTCCACGACCACAAGAATAGTGTTAAACCCTTGACTGGGTGGTAAGTCAGTAATAAAATCGAGGGACAACATGTGCCAGGGTGCTGGTGGGATTTCCAATGGTTGTAATAGCCCAGCCAGTTTCTGCTTGTATGACTTGTTTTGAGCACACACTCCACAAGATAGGATGAATTGGATAATGTCTTTACACCATGTGGGCCACCAATAATTTCGTTTTACCTTGGCTAGGGTTTTAGCGATTCCGGGGTGGCCCTCGATCAAGGAATCATGATAACCGGACATGACTTGTTCTCGTAGTTCTTGGTTTGGTAAGAATAAACGATTCCTGAAGTAGGGCAACTGATCTTTTATCATGTAATGTTCTCCTTGTGCACTCCACGCAGGGCCGCTCTTTGCATCAGGCCGTGCAGGCGGCTGCCTGACGTGCCAGGCTCTAGGGGGCGCCTGTCCAACTCTTCTAAAAGGGCTCCAACACCACCATCATGCATGATGGGAAAAGCCAGGCTAGCAGTGCACCTGGGGTCTCCATGCCATTTTTATGATCCTAGTGAAAAGCAACATTTGTTGCTTATCAGTACTTCGGGCCCAGACAGGCCTGATTGCACGTGCCTCCTCCTCAGCGCATGTGCTGCAGTTGAGGGGGATTGTTTAGCTTGCTGGGCTTTTCAGGCAGCTCCTACATTAGCCGGACAGCAGGGACCGGACACTCCAAATAGATTAATCGCCATCAGGCTTGGAGGATCAAGACCCAGGCACAGGAGCAGCAGGTCCAGTGAGGACAGGACTCGGGAGGAGGCCAAGTCCTAGTGAAGGTGTCTGCCAAGAGTGACACTATCCGATCCTGATGGATTGTGCTCATGAAATACAAAATACAGTGCTTATTGATTCGGTAAGATTTTGGTTGCACTCCACGATCCCTCTTGTCCATACAAACATAAAATATAACACAATGTATTATCCATACTGCCACTGGACTTCCATTCCAAAGGTTGTAGACTGCAAGGGCATTGGTATCATAATCACACAGCAAATTAAGCCTGTTGTCTGCAGTTCTCTCACCTTGTGTTGTGTCGGATGTTGGTTTTCTGGTCCTGTCTGCCTGGCATGAAATAAAGACAAAGTGGTGTATGTAAAGCCATTCATGCTTCGGTAAAGTAAGTGTGTGATATCACTGAAAATAAGGCCATCCCTTTAACCAGGATTGTGCTCAGGAAACACACAATCCAGTGTTGGATTGGGTAAGATTTAGTGTACCCCACGATGCCACCCTCCATAAGAACATCAAATATGACAGTGTATTCCGTACTGCCATTGCCACTAGCACTGGGCTTCCGTTCCAAACCGGACATTGGTTTTGTAATCACACAGCAAAATAAGCCTCAGGAAGGGCTGAAGTTGCGTGTGCAGATCTCTAACCTTGTGTCGTGTGGGACGTTGGTTCTCCGCTCCCGACGCTCCTGACTCCCCCTCTCGTCCTACTTCACCACACTCGCCCGACCAATTGCTCCTGGGCCCCTATAGCCAAACCAACTGAGCTGAGAATGTACTGCAGGAATAGCCAGTAGGTAGTTTTATGTCCTGTGGGTTATTCTGACAGTACAATGTTTAGATTATCAAAATTAACTTGCAGGATTAAAAGCAGTGCGTTAGTACCCTAAAGCAAGGTTTTGCCAATTCTTGTAGCACAGGCAGACACAGCTATGCATACGTCGGGACGTACCACGAGCGGCTACAAACAACCTACATTCATTATTGTCCTATGAGGTATGCAATATTCTACTGAGCTAAACTCGGCCTCGCCCTTCCCAGCCTGCCCCTCTTGTTTCAGTTACAGACGGTTTTACCAGCAAGCGAGACGATCGTGTAACACTTGTCTTCTGCAGTGAGTACATTATAGAATCCGCTGGTGCTCCACAAGCAGTGTCATTATCTAGGTGCTGTAATGGTATCTCCCACAGCGGGACGAGGACGTGGAACAGAACAAAGGCACTTTTAATGTATTCCTCAGAGATATTATATATCCTATGAATGTAATTTATGGAAATGGTAATTTTGAAATCATATTCCAGTGGCATGATAGAAAGGTCCAGTGTAGATTTTCACTAGTACAGTAGGTAAATGGGCCCCTGCGGCATCACGCAAGTGATTGAGTCAACCCCCTGTCCTCCAAGTGAAAGGACCTAGTTCTGCACCGAGATTTATTTCAGGCAGGCCAGATCTGAACTCTCAGGATAGGAGACTGGCCTCGGGTCATGCCACTGCTCTAGATGAAGCTTTTAAGATCACTGCGAAAGAGGGTGGTGAACTGTAGTTGCTGAGGCCTCTGTACTTTACATGGGTGGTAAATGAAGGCTGAGGACTTATTACCTAGTGAAGCCCACTATACTCAAGTACAGGGACGGCGCTGGGGCCTTTCAACATTTTCAAAGGAAAGGTATCTTGAGCCTCAGGGGGCCCTCAGCAACTGGCCCCAGGTTGCCGGTCAGCAGTCTTGCAATATATTAATTTCTAAAGCTGCGTTTTCTCTTCCCACAAGATATACAGAAGTGTTATCACCTCAGTGCCTTCAAACACTGGTTCCTCCACATCAGCCATTTGCTGACAAAGAAGGGTTTAGAGCTCTTCACTGGGCATTTCCTGTTTAAGCTCCCTGGCGGCTGACCATCTTGTGATAATCGGTGGCTAGTAACCTTATCTTTGTCGGTATTGTAATGTATGCAACCCACGGATGCTGCAGACTGTTTTCACTCTAAGCAGGGGGCCCGCAGCCATCATGTTGAAATGGGCCCCCACAACTCTTCAGCCAGGACAGGCCTACTTGAGTAGAGTGGTCACCAATCTATAGCGTGAGTGCCTCTATTTTATAACTGGTTGACTACACCTTGTACAGGAGCAGGGTGTTTGGTAGGGAAGTTTCACAAATACAGTAATGATAATGATATGTTTATATAGAGCTTTCACGAAAACACTTTCCATAGAACATATACAGTATCACCCAACCAAAGTTGGTACTCTAAAAAGCTGATGTATACATGAAACAAAATAGCATGAAGGAGCCCTTTTTTTAATAGCGTGCACCATGCAGGCCAACATATCTATTCCAGTCAAGCACCACACACCGTGGGTAATAAGCAGCGCTCATATACCTGAGGGTTCGTAGCGCTATATAAATGCGAAATTATTATTATTATTATTATTAAGGGATGATAGGCCAGTCCTGCTTTTAACTTTGCATTCTGGAACTTGTCGTTCTGTATTTCCCCATTATAAATCCAGGACTACAGGGCCCAGAAGGACTGGACTAGCATCTCCCTAATAGAATGGATAATATTGGCATGCATAATATGAACTGAATAACTTCTAGACTCTTCAAATGTTGACAGATAAATCACAGTGATATAAAAATCACGTGCCCAGGATCACACACTTTGCAGTGAAGTTGGCATTTTTGACCAGTCTGTAATTTAGGCACTTAAGCACATGTTCTCATGTCTAATTGTTAGAAATGTGTGCTTTTGCTTGAAATTTGCAATGTCAAAGTCAAGAAAAGTTACTTTTTGGACACATAATACAGGTAACATTCTAAGACTGTCACCTAGTATCGAATGTATGCATGTTGTATTACATTTCCATCTGGTTCTTTATGGAGTGCCACATTAAGAACATTTGTAAAATCCAATTTTGTCATTTTTTTGGGGTGGGGGTGCCAACAATGCTTCCCGCCTGGGGTGCAATCTGGTCTAAGACCGGCCCTGACTCCACGCTTGTAATTGCTCCGGGCTCACCAGGTTTTGGATTTCTTCATGTAATTCTTTCTGAGTTATGGTTGCTGTGATTCCTAGGAGCTTGTCACTCGGGATGATTGCTATTGGGTCAGGGGTCGGATACCCTTGCTCTTCCACCCCCATATGGGAAAGGGCATCGGCCTTCCAGTTTTTCACCCCTGGTCGAAATGTAATCACGTAGTCATATTCAGCAAAAAAAAGGGCCCAACGTAGTTGTCGTGAGGATTGGGCTTTTGACATTTTTAGATACTGGAGTTTCCGGTGGTCAGTTATAACGGTGATTGTGTGTCTGGCACCCAAGAGTTAGTGCCGCCATGCCTTAAAGGCTGACTTAATGGCCAGGAGTTCTTTGTCTGGGATAGCGTAATTGAGTTCGGGGGGGGGGGGTGAATTTACGCGACCAGAAGGCAACAGGGTGTAACTGGCCCGTTTCGGGGTCCTTTTGTGAGAGGACGGCTCCCATAGCGATGCTTGAGGCTCCCGTTTCCACCAGGTATGGGAGATCAGGGCGAGGGTGGTGTAAGATTGAGGCAGATGTGAATCTTGCTTTGAGTTCCTGGAAAGCCTCCTCGGCTTCTGTTGTCCACTGGAACTTTTTGTTGCTTTTCTTTAGTAATGACGTGATGGGATGCACGATTTGCGAAAATCCTGGGATGAACCGGCGGTAGAAGTTTGCAAAACCCAGCATACTTTGAACCCCCTTGAATGAATTTGGGGATGGCCAGTTCGGGATAGCATCTACCTTGTGTACATCCATTCGTATTCCATTCAGGCTGAGAATAAAGCCCAGGAATTCCACCTTGGAGACGTGGAATGAGCACTTTTAGAGCTTGGCATAGAGCTGGTGTTGACAGAGTTTCTCCAATACAGATCGGACGTGTTTAACATGGTCCTGCTTTGATGCAGAATATACTAGGATATCGTCCATGTACACTAGAGCGCAAGCATCTATCAAGTCCCGTAGGACATCGTCCATGAAGTATTGAAATGCAGCAGGCGCGTTGCAAAGGCCAAAGGGCATTACTTGATATTCGTACAAGCCGTATTTGGTGCAAAAAGCTGTTTTCCATTCGTCCCCCTGTTTTACACGAACAAGGTGATATGCCCCCCTCAGGTCTAGTTTTGTGTAGATTTGGGCATATTTGACTTGATCAAGCAATTCAGGGATCAGTGGCAGGGGGTAGCGATTTTTTACGGTAATCTGGTTCAGTGCGCGATAGTCGATGCACGTTCTCAAGTCCCCCTTCTTTTTTAGTACGAAGAATAGAGGACTGGCTGCTGGAGACTTCGAGGGACGGATGAACCCGTCGGCCAGGTATTGGTCAAGATAGGCCTTCAGGTGCTGGTTCCGTGAGTGCGTAAATTCGCCCACAAGGGATTTGTGCGCTGGGTATCAGGTCAATTTGGCAATCGTATGGTCTATGCGGTGGCAGGGTATTAGCCTGTTCTTTCTGAAAGACATCTTGAAAGTCCTGGTATTCACTTGGTAGGGTGCCGATTGCCAAAGATCACAAGCGTGGAGGTTCTGGTGTCTATTGGTTGTTTCTCTTGGCGATAACATGTGTGGGCGCAAGTCTCCGGAAAGGCCAATTCTTTTGCTCGCCAATCGATTCTAGGATTGTGAGCTACCAACCATGGCATTCCCAAAATCAACCAGAACTGTGGTGCCTTAATGAGGTCGAAAACAATAGATTCTTGGTGTCCATCCTGGCACAGAAGGGTTAAAGCTGCAGTGCATTGGGATACTGGACCAGAAGCTATTTCCGTGCCGTCGACAGTGGTAACAGTGTGGGTGGTTGATTTAGGACATAACGGAAGTCCATCTTTGCCGCAAGATCCTGGTCGATGTAATTCCCAATGGCTCCACTGTCTATGTACGCTCTTACTGTATGCATCAGAGATGGTTGTTGGTGATTGATCAAGACCACAGATAGTGCAAAATGGGAGGTCTGTAGTTCACTTTCTTCCCTCGACAAGTGGACCCCTACACTTGTCGGGCTGGGGAGTTTTCCGATTCCTTGATGGCATCTTCCTTGTCCGTGACCCCTACCGTCCTCCTCGGTGGCTTCACAGGGCACTCTTTAAGGAAATGACCTGACCTTCCACAGTACAGACATAACTGCTTCTGTCTCCTTTTATCCCTTTCCGCTTTAGTCAAGGGGGATCTGACCCCGCCGATTTGCATTGGTTCTCCTGAACCTTCCGTTGTTCGGGCAGTATTGTCCTTTGAAAGCACATTCATAGGGCGAGGGTCCGGTCTGGTTCAATCTGCTCTTCGGTCCTGCAAAACTATGATCCAGTTGAACAACAAGGTCAATGAATTCTGAGCAGTCTTTCGGGGGGTTCACTACTTGTGCGAGAACATCCTTGAGCTCCCCCCGCAACCCCTGATGAAATAACGTGGTTCTCTTCTCCACTGGCCATTCTGCTTTAACTACGAGTCTATTGAACGTGGCTATGTATTGTTTGTTTGTTTGTTTGTTTTATTTATATCGCGCACCTGACCCGGAAGTAATTGGGCTCTTGATGGTGAAAGTGGTTACATGGTATAGTATAGGCAGTTGAAAGGCATTAATACAGTTTGTAAAATTACAGTGTATGTTAATAGGTCTTGATTCCCTTGGCGTAGGGACAGAAGTTCGTTGTCTAATGCCTGCCCATGAGTACGATGGGAGGACAGCTTTTCCATCTCCTGCTGAAAGCCCCTGAAGTCATGCAGCAAAGGATCGTCTTGGGCCACAAAGGGTACAGACCAGTCTGCGGCGCTACCACTCAGGTAGGATAGCACAAAAGCGACCCGTGATTGGTCATTCGGAAAGGCCCCTGGCCTACAAAGGAAGTGCAGGCGGCACTGGTTCATGAACTTTGCAAACCTCTTGGGATCCCCCGTAAATCGTTCAGGTCGGCCCAAGGGAACTGCCCAAAGAAGGGTTATCTGAACGGGATTGGCTGATGGCGCTGGTATCGAGGGCATGCTTCCCGGCAAGGCAACATTGGGCACAAACGAGGGGTCACAGCCCTGCACCAAAGCCTCCTCCTGGACCACCAGAAACAGTGGCCTATGCAAGAGGGCCCTGATTTCCCCCAAATGCTGAATCAAAGTAATGGCAATCAGGAAGGTAGTCTTCAGCGTCAACTATTTCATCTCCACCTCCTCCTAGGGCTAAAATGGAGGCTTCTGCAATATGGACAGGACCAAAGGAAGGTCCCACGGGGAAGCCCAACTGGGCTCAAAGGATGAGTACTTGATACCCCTTTCAAGAGCGTTGAGACCAGAGCCTCGCCCCCTACCGGAGAGAACCAGGAAAGATGGAAAGCCCAAATGGCAGACAACTGAGAACAGAAAGTAGAGACCACCAACCCCTTCTCCGCCCCTTCATGAAGAAATTGTAAAATGTCTGGGAGGCCACACTCCAGTGCCAGGACACACTTCAGGTAACACCAAGCCAGAAAATTAGCCCAATGACGGTCAGAGGACTTAAGTGTAGAGGACTGACGCGCCCTCTGAACCATCCCAGCCATTGCAGTTGAAAGGCCTAATGCCAGGAGATCCCTCCTCTCTGTTTCCAGAACCCACAATGGATGAGAGAGGAGAAGGGGGACATTGACCACCCGCAATGGAGACGGCCACCTGAGCAACTCCGAAGGAGAAGCTAACTGCATCTCCAGAAGACCCGGGAACCACCCCCTCTGAGGCCAGTAAGGGACCACCAGGATGAACACACACAGAGATTATCTGATTGTGCCGATGACCTGCAGAATCAGGGGATTTGGAGGAAAGGCATAAAGAAGCTCTGGGGGCCAAGTCAATGGAAGAGCGCCCCCAGCCCGAGCCCCCCAAGCCACGGGGGGCAGAGTCCTCAAGCAAAACCAGGAAAGATGAGATTTGCAGGGGGATGCAAATAGGTCCATCCAGGGATGCCAGAACAAACAACACACCTCCTGAAAAACCTTGGGATGAAGAGAAATCTCCCCTGAGACCGGAAACACCCTGCTGAGCTGGTCCGCAGTCACATTGTCCACCCCCTGGATATGGACCGCTCTCAAGGAGACCAGTTGTGCCGCGGCCCAGGTCCAAATGGACAAAGCCAGATCCTCCAGGGAGCGGGACCCTGTACCCCCTGATGGTTGATCTAAGCCAAAACTGAGGGGTTGTCTGTCTGTTCCAGAACATCCGTCGCCTGGATCGAAGACCTGAAGACCACCAAAGTCCTTATACCTGCCAACTCCTTCCAACTGGAGGAGGCCAGCTTGAAAAGAAAAGAGTTCCAGTGAGCACGGAAGCTACTCAAAGGTAGGTACTGGGAAGAGGAAGAGGGACATGGAGGTAATCTCTTATTCATTCAAATGGATGTTATATTAATTTTTAACATATATTACATTCACTCCAATATGTGTCATATTTATTTCAATGGGTTTCATATACATTCCATTGCATGTCCTATTCACTTCAATGTGTCATATTCATTTCAATGTGTGTCATATTCATTTCAATGGGTTTCATATTCATTCCATTGCATGTCCTATTCACTTCAATGTGTCATATTCATTTCAATGTGTGTCATATTCATTTCAATGGGTTGTTTCATATTCATTCCATTGCATGTCCTATTCACATCAACATGCATCATATTCATTTCAATGGGTGTCATATTCATTCCATTGCATGTCCTATTCACTTCAACGTTTGTCATATTCATTTCAATGGGTGTCATATTTATTTCAATGCATGTCCTATTCATTTCACTGCATGTCTTATTCATTCCAATGCATGTTATATTCACTTCAATGTGTGTCATATTCATTTCACTGGGTGGCATATTCATTCCGATGCATGTTATAGTCACTTCAATGTGTGTCATATTCATTTCAATGGGTGTCATATTCATTCCAATGCATGGTATATTCACTTCAATGTGTGTCATATAAATTTCAATCATTGTCATATTAATTCCATTGCATGTCCAATAGACTTCAACGTGTGTCATTCATTTCAATCAGTGTCATATTTATTTCAATGCATGCCCTATTCATTCTAAAGCATGGTATACTAATTTCAATGCTTGTTACATTCACTTCAATGTGAGTCATATTCATTTCAATGGGTGTCATATTCATTCCATTGCATGTCCTATTCACTTCAAAGTGTGTCATATTCACTTCAACGTCTGTCAGATGCATTCCATTGCATGTCCTATTCACTAAACGTGTGTTATATTCATTTGAATGGATGTCATATTTATTTCAATGCATGTCCTTCTCATTTCAATGCATCTCTTATTCATTCCAATGCATGTTATATTCACTTTTAGGTGTGTCATTAATTTCAATGGGTTTCATATTCATTCCATTGCATGTCCTATTCACTTCAACGTCTGTCATATATAAATTTCAATGGGTGGCATATTCATTCCATTGCATGTCCTATTCACTGCAACGTGTGCCATATTTATTTCAACGTGTGTCATTTTCATTTCAATGGGTGTCATATTCATTCCATTGCATGTCATATTCACTACAACGTGTGTCATATTAATTTCAATGGGTGTAATATTTATTTCAACTTGTGTCATATTCATTTCAATGGGTGTCATATTTACTTCAACGTGTGTCATATTCATTTCAATGGGTGTCATATTCATTCCATTTTATATCATATTCACTTCAACATGTGTCATACTCATTTCAATACATGTCATACTCATTTCGATACATATTATAGTCATCTCAATGTATGCCTTACTCATTTCATTGCATGTTGTATTCATTTTAATATGTCACATTCTCAAAGGTGTAATTTTGACCTGAACGGCTTCCCATTGTAAAACGTGTTAAAGGGGAGACCAGCTGCAAAGGGAAACCAGCACCAGGTGAGTGCTAACTCCAAAGACTCTGGTTGATCCCCATCTGAGCAAAATTACAAATACCAGAAGGCCCAAGGTGAGCCACCGAAATAGGTCAAAGTGGTCATACTGAGGGTCAAGCAAAATCCCTGAACAATCAAAAGACTCTGATCTACTAACTGTGCGAAAGAAAGGGAAGTGAATCCTGCAATGAGAGAAAACAAGGGAAGAGAATTCCTGCGACATTGAACAATTGTGAATGTGAAGTTGGCAAGAGTGAACCGACCAAGGGATGCTGACGAGAGGGGAAAAGTCTAAAGTCCTGAGAAACAGTGGGTTTGAAAAAACATTGAGAAACTAAGGGAAGAACATTCCAGCTAAGAAGAAGAGAAAGCCAGCGTGAACCCAGAGGAGGGAGGCAGAGATTTAAGAGGGGTCCGAGCCTGACTGAAGGAGATCAGGGCGTGAAGCCATTACCCGAGTACTGGCAGTCAAGAGGGGTCCAAGCCTGACCGAGGGAGATCCAGGGGTAAAGCTATCATCCAAATTTCATTGAGAAAAGAACTAATATATAAATTAAGGAATACGGTCAGCGCCCAGAAGAGGGGGACCGAGGGGTGAAACCATCACACTACGTGAACTGTGGATAACGATTGAGAAGGGTCAGCGCCCAGAAGAGGGGGACCCAGGGATGAATCATTATCACCCTAAGGAACTTTTTGTTTTAATTATTTTGAAGATATCAGGTCCTCGAAGGCAAGAGACTTTCAGGTGAAATGAGACATGGCCATCGACAGCCCTGATAGCTGAAAACTGAACTGTCATTCGTGCAGGGAAAGTTCGAAAGTGTGCTGTGCTCCACGATCCCACCTTACCATGTGCTCAAAATGTGGGGAAGGAAGACCCAGGCTACCACATCCTGACACCCTTTTTTGTATTTGTTGTAATGTCTGGCAAAATGTTTCTTAGTATAGGCCCTTTTATTTGACAAAATGCCAATAAGACTGCATTATTATTTGATGGTTGACGCTTGCTCACATCTTAGATTTAGGTTTAGATTAGGCGTTTTACCAACCTGCATACAACATTCATTGTTCAATTAACACCCTTGAACTGTGATCACTTATGTCTGTCTTACTTGCCACCATGAGTTTCTTACACAAGCCTGAAAAAGATCTGTGTGTCATTCGCATAACACTGAAAGTTAGAGGAGAAAAGAGATCAGGGGGGCCAGATAGACATTGAAGAGCCAGGGTAAGAGGATATAGCCCTGGGGAACACCACATGAGGAAAGAAAGGTGGTGGAGAGAAAGGACCCAAGTTGGACCTGGGAGGGTTGTTCCCAGAGGCAGAAGGTCAGCCAAGCCAGACCCTGACTTGTGATGCCTAGGTTCACACTGAGACGGTTGATCAGGGTGGCGTGATTGAAAGTGTCATAAGGCAGAGGAGAGGTCAAGGAGGATGAGGACAGAGTGAAAGCGGGAGTCAAGGTTGGAGAGCAGATCTTCAAGGGAGTTCAGTAGAACAGTTGCAGTGCCTCTAGCCGATCTGAAGCCAGACAGATGGTCATGGAGATAACCAGCAGATTCAGTGTGGAGGTTTGGCTGAGAGATAGCCAGTTTCTCAATGAGTTTGGCCAGGAAAGGAGTGATAGAGATCGGGCGATAGTTGGCTGGGGAGGAAGGATCAGCAGAGGGCTTTTTCAGGAGGGTGTGCACAAAGGAGTGCTTGAGAATAGAGTGGAAAGATCCAGTGGCAAAGCATGATAGCAGAAATCGGCCAAGGCTAGAGCGAGGGAACCAATATTGCCCTTAATGGTTCTGGAGGAGCAGGAGAGCACCTGTTAGGATGAAACTTTCATAGACCAGACTTGTCTAGAAACATCATCAGGTGTTATAGAAGAGAGAGAGAGAGGAGAGAAGGAGAGGAGAGGGGAGGGTGGCCGGAGGGGGCCTGAGAGAGGTAGAGGGAGAGAGAGGAGAGGAGAATAGTGTCCTGAATTTTAGTAGTGAAATGAGAAGACAGGGCCATACAGAGGGCCTGGCAAGGAACGGCAGAGGTAGAGACTGCAGTCGGATTGGCCAGCTCCTTAGAGATTTTAAAAAGTTCAGCCGTGCTGCTAGAGGCCGCAGAGACGCAGGCTTGAATGTGGACCCTCTTATTGGAGAAGACAGAGGGCCTCATCACAAGTTGGGCGGTAACGCCGGCTCTATTAGCGCCGGCGCCAATAGCCCTACTGCCAAAACCCACGGCGCTATTAACGCCGGATCACAGGTTTGGAGGAAGGGTTATTGTCCATTCCCCATTGGGCCCATTCGGGCATTTTCCTCATTCCCTATTTGGCCCAATGGGGAAAATTTACGCTATTACCGCCGGTGGATTTCCCGCCGGCGGTAATCGCGCCGAAAATCGGCAATTTTGCCACGGATTTCCCCCCAGCTAAGAGCTGGGGAGAAATCCGCCAAAGCCATGATCTGGTGGACCCTTAAATGCGGCGGTAATAGCGCTACCGCCACATTTAAGGGTTACCACCAGACTTGTGATGAGGCCCAGAGTCTGTATTGCCTTTGGAGCAGGTGGCAGCCCAGTTTGTCAGAGGATTTGCCCATAGCCCTCCACTTCTGCTCGGCCGGTCTGCACTTGCGTTTCAGAGTGGCAAGGTTGGAGTCATACCACAAATTGCACTTGGAGGCAGGCTTCAGACAGACAGGGGCACGGATATCGAGAGCATTGTAGATAGAGAGATGAAGACTGGAGAAGGCTGTGTCAGAGTGGGAGTTAACCCCAAGGGTAGGAGGAGGAGAGAAAGTAGAGGCAAAAGTGGCTACTGACACCTGCTTCATAGGTCGAATGACTGCGAAGAAAGGTGGCAGTGCTGGGGTAGGTTTTGCTAGGGGGGGCAGACAGTTTCAGGTGTGAGGAAAGCAGAAAGCGGTCAGTCCAAGAGAGTGGAGTAGTGAGAGAGTTAGAGGGGGGGATGTCTGAGGAGATGAGACATCACATCCAAGTTGTGTCCAGCTAAGTGTGTCAGACCAGAGGGAAGAATGGAGAGGGAGAGAGAGTCTCAAAGGTTGCTGAAAAACCCAGAGTGGTCAGGGGAGTAGAAATGAATGTTGAAATCCCAGAGGAAGAGAAGCTTAGAGGTAGAGGCAAGGAGAGAGGAGGAGAGATCAGCCCTCTCAGAGAGGAAGAGGGCAACCTGGCCAGGTGGTCTGTAGATGATAGCCAGAGTCAGAGAGAGGCCAGGAGAGATAGAGAGCCTGCAGACCAGGCATTCAAAGGAGGAGTACGCCTGGGTGGGAATGATAGAGGCGGCGACCCACTCAGGAAAGGTCAGGTCACTCCATCTCTGGGCTGATTGGTCCTGGATTCTGAGAGGATCTTGTAGCCCTCAGGAAGGAGTGTGTCAAAACTTGTAACTGAGCTGGCCATGAACCAGGTCTCAGTGAGAGTGAGAACATCCAGTTCAAGGTTTTCAAGGAGGTGCCAGATGTCAGAGGAGTGTTTGACAGCAGAGCGAGCGTTGAGAGTAGCTCAGTGGACCTGGTTGCCACTTTTGAAAGACTTCTGGGGTGGGGTACAGGGGAGAGGTACACCCAGGGGAAGAGGCAGAGGGGCCCAAGAGGTAGAAGGAGGTGGCAGATGGCAGAGAGAGGAGGAAGAGGAGGGTGCCAGAGAGGAGGTGAGTGGCAGAGAAGCCAGAGTGGTAGAGGATGAAGGTGGCAGAGGAGCCAGAGAGATGGTAGAGGTAACACTCGGTGGCAAAGGGCCCAGAGAGGAGGCAGAGCCACAGAGGAGGCAGTAGAGTTGGAAGGGAGTGCAGAGGAGCCAGAGAGGTAGAGGAGGAAGGTGGCTGAGGGGGCCAGAGGTGGTGGATAGAGTAGTAGGAGGGAAGAAGTTGATAAGACATGGGAGACGCCTATCCAGGAGGAGGAGGTTGGGCTGAGTGCCCTGGACCATGAAAAGTGGCATCTGATAAATGTGGTCCAAAATAATGGCTTTATTTAGTGGTGCTATTGTGAAACACTGTACATTTTTAGGTCCCTGATGAAGGACTTTATCAGTCTGAAATGCATTGGACTAAAATCCTGTGTTTGTCTCTATATCAAAGCAGGGATCAAAATTAAGGTTGGATAAGCAGCTACCATGACAGGAGCTTAGTAAATAGCATTCTTCAAATTTAGCTTCCACATAATAGGCAAAATTATCATTTTGGCCATTATTTATGACCACTTAGGCTCTAAATGTTGGATAGATGTCTCCTAATGTTTATTTATAAATTGTCCCAAGCACACAGAGTTAAATTCACTTAAGTGTTTGTTCTGCATCAGTCGGGCTGGGGAGTCAAAAGTAGCTCATGGTACCTGTTGGTGTCGGGCTAACCAGGATCTTCTAGGCTACAAGCAGGAGCTAAATAGCTCCTAGCTACCCTCAGTTTCGAACCCTATTAAAGGATGTTTTTACGGGGGTAAGAAATCTAAAGGGAGGGTTTGGTCGTTGGAGAAAAAGGTTATAGGAACTGTGGACTCTCTGGTTTATTTAGGTTTTCAGATAAGTGCTCGCCCAGGGCGGTCTAACACTAGAGAGAGCCTAATAAATGAAGGGAAGTTCCTGACCAACCAAGCATTAATGATTGACAGGAAATACGGGCGCTTCTCAATCAAACCTGCTCTATACTTTTATGAAGGTAAGATCGTCCCGAAACTAATTTAAGGTCTGGAATTGGTCGATGAATCTATCTTCAAAGTCTTCGATCCTATCGAAGCGAAACTATGGTGCAAAATATTGAAAATCCCAAATGTTATACTGCTAGCAGCAATCCGATTTGAACTGGGGACTATTTCCGTGGGGGGAGGAGTGCAATGACGGTTACTTTTGTTATTTTCAAAATTGATTGCCCCAATTCTGCATTCCCTTTATGAGCACTTAGAGAAACAACTGTATTATATGAAGAATAATAGCAACTTCCTCTCTCAGCTGGAAGGTCTTCTGCTATTCTTGAGAATCTGGTGAGGGATAGGGCTACTTTATTGGCAAACCCAGAGAAAGTAAAGAGAACTTTATATGATTATGGCTGGATTTGCACCACAGACTCATTTCACTCATACCCAGCCTTGAATTATTTGGTATTTATGCATAGAAGGCGGGAAAGCCAATCTATGATTCTGTCGCAGTTTCCAAACAATTACTGTACAATGATTTTACTGAGACTGAGATGGAATCTACTTCTAACAAAAGAGATACTGTTAAGAAGACGAATGGTTTCTGAGCCGGAGATCATCTGTAGATTCTGTAATCAGGGCCCTATGGAATCTGTGCGACATTTGGTTTTAGAATGCAAAGCTTTAAGTGTAAGTAGGATGAAATATTTCTCAATGATGTCCGATCGGGTACATAAATTAGGCTCATTGAATTGTGATTTTTTTTGGGAAAAGATGTCTTAATATTAACTCTGTAAAAGAGGGTTTAGCAGTGACAGGTTTCGTTAAGACTATGAATTTGATGAATTGATGCTGTTATCAAAATTAACTGTAATGAAAATGTTATAAGCTATTGAATATTCAATGTATTATTTCTTTTTTTATCTTGACTATTGCTCTATTCTATGTATTTATGGATGTATTATATGGATTGTCTAAAGTTTTTTTTATAAACCAAATATAAATCAAAATTAATTTAAAAAAAGGATGTTTTTAAACTTATAAAGGATTACAAGTTTGGGTGCATAATTCATTTTGAGTCGTTTCAGGGAACTTTGGAATGACATTATGTAGAAAAAGGGAATTATTAGCGGTTTCATCTGCAAGGGACAAGGTGGCGCCACAGGTGTTTCCCTTGATCCTTGTATTGATGCTTTAAATGGGGGTGTGGAAGGTTGGCCAGAGCAATGCCAGTCGTTCAGATTCATTCAGAACCTTCCACCCATCACTTTTGTGGTCAGGTTGTCTCACTATGTGAGAGAGGGTATGACCAGACGTGGGTCCCTTGCTCGCTGCGCCATATGGAACCAAGCTGCACCTCACTGAGGAGGCCCAACAAGGCCGAAAAATGTCTGGGGTTGCTTGTGTTTCTGTGCAGAGGGGACATGGCCTAGCAGTTCGGGCTGGGCTACTACCATTGGTGGCAGTACCTGACTGATTTGCGTATGGCTGGACCCCTTTTGCAATGGCGCAGACGGGCTAAAAAACAGTGGTGTGGAAGGTTGCCCAGAGCAATGCCAGTGGTTCAGATTCATTTAAAACCTTCCACCCATCACTTTTATGGTCACTGCTTTATTTATTGGTCAGCCAGGAAAGGGGGTTGGACAAAATGCCTATAGGAAATAAAACTTTCCATCTCGGAGATTCATGAGAGGGAGGACCCTCTCCTTTGCTGCAGGTCGGGCCATGCGACCGCAAAGCCGTGCTGTGTTTCTTTTTTCACCGCGCTGCCCAAGCTTTACTTTAGGTATCCGTGCCTTCCTGGTTTTCTGCCAAGCTCCTACCTCCTCTCTCCCCACACCCAACTCCTTCCTGATTGGCTCAGGCCTTGAGGAAGCACAGCATTTAGTTGAGAACCCCAGGGCCTCTGGCAAAGGTCCCAAGGCTAAGAGCAACCCCCTAGAGCACCTCCCTTGCCTGCTTGCGCCTGTTATGATATGATATGATATATGGCATTTATAACGCGCCTATACACACAAGTGTTTCAAAGCGCGAAAGTGTTCGCCCTGGGCACATCTGCCAGACCTCCAGCTCCCAGGTAAGAGACGAAGACGACTATTGGGTTGCATGCCCAGTGCTGTATTGAGGACTCTTGTTTTAAATTCATTTGCATTCTATGTATAACCTTGTGTTGCAATTTAGCTGCAATTTAGGAATAGTCAATGTACTGAATCTAAGTGAAATTCTTAGCATAGCTACTGTATTTAAAATCTAGGTGCTTTTTTTCAGCATAGTCACTGTATTGAATCTAGGTTGAATTTTTCGCATATGCAATGCATTGAATATAGGTGCATTTTTAGCATAACCACTGTATTAAATCTATGTGCATTTTAATCATAACCAGTAAGCAGAATAGGGTGCAGCTGCCCTTCGAATGTTGCCAATGTCTTGAAAGCTTGCCGTACTCTAAAGTTTTCCCCTGTACTTATCACCCCTGCTCCTTACTCCTCTCCCAGATACCTCCCAAGTACCACACATGCCCAAAACGGCTAGCCGCACCACACACAAACCACACACCTGCCACAACATACAACTGCAAACAACAAACAATCCAGACACCCTTACTCCCCTGCACAAAACAGGGCAGTGCACACAAGCAAAGCGCACTCAGAAAACCGACACACACAGATGCCAGCTTCTCCTGGTTCTGCAAACATCAACAGAAGAGTACAACTTCCATTTTATCCCTCTTTCCTCACTACCCTACCCCACCCTCTTTCTTACAGAGCCACCTGAGTGCCTGGAGACCATGCAAATGGTAGCGGTGCGCGGTATATATCGACATAACATAATAAGGATGTTCCTAAAGCAAACAGTGCCATGGATGAGAGAACTCAATGTGGATTCTTCTCAAATGTCCAACACCTACAAGGATGAGTGTTTATATAATTTAAGGTTTTTACCTAGTCTGAAGAGTCCATGTCCCTCCAAGAGCTTCTTACTCTACAAAACAATGTCCAAAGAGGGCAACAGAAAGTTCCAGATTCTATGCTTAACATGTCTTTAACGACCTGTCTACCCTATGCTTTTAAGACAAAAAGTTCCACAGCGTGGTGTGGCAAACATAAATGTTCCCATATCCTACTCTTAAATACCTAACCCTACTCTTGCACAACAAAAAGAAAATATCTTCTGGGAAAGATCTTTGAGGGATTACTCGCAGACCCTTCTTTGGTCTTCCTGTTTTCATAAAACCCCACAAGACCTCTCCCAGGTTACAGGCTTCCCAAGTCTCTCTGCTCAGATTTCTCCTTAGATCTGTATCTTCCAGTCATAGGTCTCTCCCACAGACCTTTGGTTTCTCAGCATTCACTTTAGGTTGCTCCCAGACCTTGGGTTTCTTCAATATTTGCTTTACTCAACCAGCCCCCCCCACAACCTGGGGTTTTGTTATCCTTGGTCAGGTCTCTCATGGACCTCTGGTTGTAGGGATTCACTTCACTGGTCTCTCATGACCCCCGATTCCTACATATTCAATTAATGGTTCTCTTCAAGATCTCTTACTTCTCAGGTTTATTTCCAGGTCTCCCCTAGACTTTCGTTTATACATATTCAAAGTCCTGGTCTCGCATATACTGCCAGCCTCTCAGCATTCCGCTAAGCAGGTCCCTCATGGACCTCAGAACTCTCAGCACTCCCCGGTCCAAGTTTCCTATAGACTTCTGATCTCCTGTTACTTCACTGTGCAGGCTGTGCTTCGGCGTCTGGTCTTTTGAGGCAAGGGCTATATTATACTGAGAATCCAGAGGTCATATACATCTGCCTTCTACAAATTCACAGGTGTAGGTCTTTCGTGGATCCCTGGCCTCTTACTGCTTCACTCATCAGGTTGCTCATAGATCACTTCAGGCATCAAACTCTAGTCTCGGTCTGAGTAGCAATCAACTGCTCCTGCAAAGTGGCTACCCTGTACAAAGCTGTGGTTTCCCTGTTTCCACAAGGACCGACAGCTGAGCAAACATATCCTTCTGCTCCGTTATGCTTCTTCCCCTGCTACTCCTACTCTTAACTGCATGGTCCCAGCTTCTTTTATAGCCCTTTCCATGTATAGGCAATTGAGCCACCCCTTGTGATTGGCTGGGGCTGCTAAGGCTATGTTTTAGGATTTTGCACTGGTCATGTCCCAAGGTGTTCCCCACGGACCCTCTTCGTATTAGTTAATTAATCTATTGGTTTCAGCCGGCAGTTACACTTCTATAAGTGTGTGGCATGGTGTTTCCACTATCTTGGATCCTTCTCCATGGTAGTATCTTGCTCTGTGGTTCTCATCATCCTCCCTTGCTTGAAGCAGTGTTCACGTTCTTCCGATTCCTCCCTTTCCCTTGCGGTTAAGTCTCATATTAGTTTGCCTTCCTCTAGCGCCTATGAATGAAAGTTAAATGTTGGTTTGCTTTTTCCTGCTTGCTGTCTAGGCTTAAACTCTCTCTATTGGTGGTCTACCACTTGCTGTTTTGAAGGGCACTTCTGTTACTGGCTATTTTTACCAATGAAGTCTGGAGTGAAGGTCTCTCAGCCTACTAGCTCTACGAGGGGGCCGCGCAGATGTGGGATAATATTTATTCCACCCTCTGGGATGCTCATCGATTAGTGGACGGACTTCCCGGTCCCTTGTTGCTTGCCCACATCACATATTAAGATGGGGAGTTCTGCTAACTCGACAAACTCTCCATATGATGCTAGTTGAATGGGATTCAATATTCAATATCTCATATGTGATGTTAGAAAGACTAATTGCTGCATCCAATATGCATTGAATGTCTGTTGCATCCCATATATTGATTGATGTATTCATAAATGTACTGTTGCATCCATACAGTGACTGTCAGACTGTACTTGTACTGCTTGCTACATCCCATACATTGATGGTTGCATTCACAGATTGATTGTGGCCTCCACTAAACTGCTTCCTGTTTGTTGTATCCTATATATTGATTGTTGCATCCACAAATTGAGTGCTGCATCCCATAGATTGAATGTGGCATCTATAGATTGAATGTTTTCATCTCAATTACTGATTGTTGTCTCCCATATATTAACTGCTGCATCATAGCTCAGGGGCAATGCGTTTGTCTTGGAAGCAAAACAACACAGAGCAACACAGGTTTGAATCCTGATCCCGCACTTAGAAATCACTTGTTATTATTTAGTGTGTTATAAAAGAACAATTATAATTATAACAATTATAATCCATAGACTATTAATCATCATAAAACAAAGGGGGGTCTGGGAATCTCTCTACCAGCACGAACACAGCCCAATGACCTGTTCTTGGGTGAATAACCCCTGGAGAGCCTCTACCAAGTCTTTAGCTCACTGTCCCTTTCACAGAGAAGAAATTTCCCCGCATATCAGCCTTTGTCCTGCCCAGGGGCAGTCCAGCGCCGAAATGCTAGGCAATTCTCCTCTGAACAAGAGTACCAACAGTAACCCCATACACGTGTTTCAGCCTTGTTGGGCATCATCAGTGAGGTGAAACTGTGCCTCTCTAAGAACAGTGAGCAAGGGGTCCACGTCTGGATCGCCCTGGTAATTTAGGGTGAGACCCAAAGTTAATTTATGCAAAACAAAGGGGAGTCTGGGAATCTCTCTACCAGCACGAACACAGCCCTTACACAGTTCTTATATACACAGTTCTTATATACAGAAAATAAATCTATGGTACATTGGCTCAGGGTGTGGGGGAGAGTGCAACAACCCTGGCACAAGGTTGACTTGAGCAATAAGGAAAGCAAGAGTCCTAAACTTGAGGACCCTTGCGCCCCCTGCACACCACTACTGAATCAACAGTCAATCATATATAATGTATATATTTCTTTAAGAATAAGTCGTGAGAAACAAAAAGTTTCAAAAACACTAAATTATTTTAATCAAACAAAATATTATCAGGGGCCAGGATAAGAGCCCTACACGTTTCAGTATTCCACCCTTCGTCAGGAGCAAGTATTATACGTCTTCATTTCACAATCTTACATTCCTCATCTACAAAATAATTTTTGGTCACTCATTTTGAACTGAAATATACTATAAATGCATAGTTGTCTATACCGTACAAACATTCTCCCATGGTCAAGAGTAGTCATTCACCTGGATTATAATGCGAGCGAGGGCCAGATTTCTAATGGACTCCTTATATCAAGTGAGCATATCCTCCACTCACAAAATTACCTTTGATACACATGTGAACAACAATGCGCTCAATCTATTTGAAAATAAGATGGTCACTGATTTGAAGAACATCAACTATAAGATATCACACTACAATATTCGCAACATCAAAGTAAACTCATTAGAAATCTAGCAGATAACACACTCATGCTTAAACCTGCAGACAAAGGCGGTGCTTTAGTGATAAGGGATACAGCATTTTATAACATCCGCTGCAAAGATTTACTTGATGATACAGACACTTACATTAAGATAGATGTGTATCTCACACCTATGATTGCAACAGTGATCAAGGACACACTTGATAAAGCACTACACAACAAGTGGATCAATACTGAAACCAAAGCCTTTTTAACTAAGGAGTTCCCCATAACATATGTCTTTTATGGACTGCCAAAAATCCACAAGGATCTGAATAATCCCCCATTAAGACCTATAGTAGCTGGAACGGACAGTATATTTGATCCCCTAGCTATTTATTTGGATAAAGTTCAAAAACCTATTGTTCAAAATACTCCAACATAACTACGGGATACATCACACTTCCTTAAATGTATTGGAGAACTGGGCCCACTCCCACCAGATTGCACACTAGTTTCTTTCCATGTACAGAGCTTATATGATCGTTTATTTATATAGCGCCTAAACACAATGTGTTGCAAAGCGCTTCAAGGCAAGGGAGGGAACAAGGGAAAATACAATGACATTCTTACTGGCCATGAACAACACGAATGTGAAATTAACTCTACACATCGATGCCTCATCTGGAGGGTTTGGAAGCACTTGAATAGGTCCCAAGACTATAGGAAGATAACTGTCAAGCCGCTTAGGTTTTTGTGCTGAAATTAACCATGATCATTCTACACAATAACTTTTTCCGCGTCAACTTGCAATTCCATCTGCAAGCATCCGGCATTTCCACAGGGACAGCCATGGCCCCCGCATATGCCAAAATAATGATGGTTTTCCTAGAAAATAGACTGCATCATTGTGTATCATTTATGAGCACCATAATAGAAATTGGAATGCAGACCCTCACTATTCATCCAGGCACCACACTTTTTACTACTAAGTATGCAAAGCGGATAAGAGCACCAACTGTTTGAATGCTTCACATCAGGACCTACTCTTGAACTCATTTTTCCTTATTTTCAAAATATTTTCTCTATATGTTGTTTCTTTTGTTGTCTTTGTTGTCTCATTTTGTGGCCTTAAACGAATTATGATTCATTTATGATTCATGCCTTTGTTGTTTTGCAAATGCATGTTTCAACCTAAATTCTGTTTATGTTATTTTGTTGTGTGAATTATGATTTACATATGATTTTCTTCACAATTGTGTGCAACTTCCAATGCAACATCTTTTTGTGGTGAATTACATTATGCTCTACTTCCACTATGATTATCCATCAACACTTGATGCGACACAATCCACTGCGGACAGGTACTGTTTTCAAATAACTGGTCTAACTAATCATTATCGCTTTGGTCAACATGGTGATATTTTGATACTGTATGTACTATCATGATTGTTTGCTTACCTTTTGGCATCATCCGATTGACTAATCGTGGTTTTCGCTGACTAATGGCACTTGTTATAATGATGGATTCCTTGACTGGTCAATAGTGTGGCTACCAGAGCAATGGGTTATGCACTGATGAAGGACTGAAGACAGTCTGAAATGCATTGGTACATCATGCATCTGCTTAATCAAACAATGGAATAAACACAGTTTATGCAAAAAACACATTGGAGAACTTAATTTAAGAACTAACCCACTACCATTGAATAGGGACAGACAGCTTTGAAATCTAGAATAAAACCACTTAGGGATTGCAGCCCTCACTGAAAACTAGACAGCCTTGGTCCTTTATCCTTTGGTATACTTACTTCCCAAACTCACTCTGGTACACCCTGTAATGCCGGATAATTGTAGCTCGTTCTGGGACCAGACCGCTATTCACAAATTCTATTTGCGATGGCTGACTGACTCACTAGAGATCCTGTTTCAGGATAATGTTCCATTAATATTAGTTTAACAGATATACTGGATACACGTTTACTTCAAGATGGATAACTAGATCACCTTAGTAACAGAACCCTCAAACGTTCGGCTTTGTTTACCTCTGACGTTATCAGGCGACAGCATGATGACATCACAGGGCATGTTTCATAAATAGCGATTTATTGAGCGCCGGCTCCGGCATTAACGAGTGGCTGGTGATTACATATTCTTGAATCAGATCTAGATGAGTTTACCTCTATTCTCAATGGAATGTATGAGGTTACTACTTTCTGGACATTGTGGTCCTGAACCATATTTATTCATACACATGTCTATCATTCATCTTTTAGACATAGAGATAGTAAACTGGCAATTGGACTACGCAGTTTGACCACTGGTACCTTAACTACAGCAATTGGCCCTCTTCCTGATCCCACCTGGGAGGCTAAAAACCTCATGGTCATCTTCGACTCCACACTTGCCTTCTCTCCTCAAATCTCTGACATCTCTAAGAAGTCACATTACCAGCTGTACCTCCTCAGAGGTATTCTTCCTTTCCTCTCCTTCCCCCAGGTCTGGTTCTCTAGGCTGGACTACTGCAACAGCCTGTTTCTAAATCTGCCTGCCTCTACTCTCCGCCCTATGCAACTAATCCAGACCAGGACTGCAAGACTTGTCCTTGGCCTCAAGCCCAGGGATCGTATCTCTCCAGCACTGAAATCTATGCATTGGCTCCCATGGGCTGCACGGGTTAAGTTGAAGATCCCCTGGATTGTGCACAGGGCCTTCTGGGGCCTCAATACCTTCAACTCTCTCTTCCTAAATACAAGCTCTTCGCTCCTTCACCTTCAACTCCCGCAGGGTCGGTCGCTTCTCCAAGCAATAAGTTGGTGGTAGATCTCTTTCTTCTGCTAGGGCCTCACTCTCGAACTGCCTCCTTGCCTCTCTGAAACTTGAGGAGAACCATTTATGGTTCCGGAAGCACCTCAAGACCTTCCTCTTTGCTTCTGCTTTCTTTCCTCCTCTCGTCTGCTGATTTCCTGGCTGAATCTGAAACTGCACTGGTTACCTGGCTACCCTCTGATCTCAGGCCCAGGTCCCCTGCCCGCCAGTTGTACATGTGCACTGCCCCCCTCGCATCCCTTGCACTCAGGGACTGCCCTGTCTCCCTACAGCCCCTACTAGTACTTGACACCTGATGTCTGCACTTACCCTTGCACTTGCCACCAGCTGGCCGCACTTTTATTTATTGTCTATATTTATTTTACTGTTATCCTATGTACTGCACTGCCCCCTCCCCTTTCCTCCCACACTTTTCCCCTTCCCCGCTCCCCTGCACGTGCGCAATCTCAATGTCACCTGGCCTAGTAGGATCGTTGTCTTTGTCTTCCCTCTGTTCCCCTCCCTTGTCTCGTCGCGCCTTGAAACACTTGTGTATAGGAGCTTTATAAATGTCATATCATATAAATATATACTACCTGTGGCCGCTGGTCCCTAGAATATGAGGTAAGGAGCGACACCTCCAGCTATTTTCACATGGACATATTCATAGTGAGAAACCCAGATGTCTGATATTTACCTCCAAGTACTGCACCATCTTCCTTTATTTACATTTTTGTGACAGATTTATTCAGCTGACAACCCAGATGTGAAACTTAATCTTTTTTGACTAGATCATTACACCAAATATTTTACTTTTGTGTTGTGGAGGTACAGACAATGAGACCATGCGTTACAAGATAGATTTTTGGTCCCCATCTTGATTTTCCCCCCTTTATTTCCTTTTTTTCCAGTGTGAAGTTTAGATTTTGCAGCTTTTTGAGTGGAGGATATTCTCACTTGATATAAGGTGTCCAGTAGAAATCTGGCCCTTGCTCGCATTATGATCCAGGTGAATTCACACCATCAAAAAAGAGAGCAATGGCAAAATTGTTTACCCCACTATTAAGCACCATGAAAAAGGAAAAGAAAAAGATGGAAATAGAATGGAGGAAAGATTACAACCTAGACAAAAAAACACTGTTCCAGAAGCAAATCCGTGCATACAAGAAGGAAATTCAAAAGACAAAGAGAAGGCATTATGATGACAGAATCACAAATGCCACCAACACACAAAAAAAATGTTTCACATCATTAAAGAAATGAGAAACCCACCAGGCTGTGACAACACCCCAACCCCCTCAGAGAAACTCTGCAACGACCTTGCAGACCACATCAAGAAAAAAATCAATGACATCCGACAAACCATTCAACAGAGGCCAACCAACAGCAACATACAACAGAACGAACCGAACTCAGAACCGCAGCACAAACTCAATAACTTTTCTGAAATATCAGCAGAGGCATTCGCAATGCTGGTAAAACACAACAAGAAAGCTGGTTCACCGATGGATCCCTGCCCCACGGACATCTACAAATCAATCCTTGCACAAGGAACGCCATCAGAATATTACAGAAACCTTCTAAATCTATCGCTATCAACAGGAACCGTACCAAGGATCTTCATATCTGCTTACATCAAACTACTTCTGAAAAACACAAGCGGCGACATAGATGACCTCTCCAACTACAGACCAATCTCTAACATCCCCTACCCGGCAAAACTCCTCGAAACCAATGTATACAAATTAAACCAAGAACACGTCGAAAAACACCACCTGCTAGACCAAGCTCAAGTCGGCGTCAGACCCACAAGAGGTACAGAAACAGCACTACTATCCATCTGGGACGAAAACAAACAGACTCCAACACAACATCAGCCCTCATTCTGCTCGACCTCTCCGCAGCCTTTGACACAGTTAGCCATGACACCCTAACCAAAAGACTAGAAGACATAGGCATAACAGAGACAGCACTACGCTGGACTAAATCATTACTAGCAGACAGAACAGAAACCGTATGGATTAAACCCTTCAAAACCACCCCACGAGTTAACAAATGTGGAGTGCCACAAGGATCCTCACTATCACCACTGTAGTTCAACATCTACCAAACCCCAGTTATCAGAATCTTCAAGAAACACAACATTACATGCTACAACTACGCAGAAGATACTTAAATCATCTACAAAATCAGACACCCAAGCCGATCCTTCAAACGTAACCGATTGTCTAAAAGAAGTCTTCAACTGGATGAATGCCAACAACCTGAAAATCAACCCAGGAAAAACAGAAATCATATCCAAAGACCAAGAGAACGATACCGCCATCCCGTGGCCAACAGAAATGGGAACCGCACCATCACCGTCTAAGGTAGTAAAAAATCTGGGAGTCCTGATGGACAACACCCTAACCTTAGAACCGCAAATAAACGCAACAGTCAAGAAATGCTTCTTCCTCCTCCACACGGCAAGAAAAATACTACCTTTCCTCTCCTTCACACACAAAACGCTCACTATCGTCGCCCTCGTCATTTCAATTATCGACTATGCAAAGAGCCTCTACCTCGGAATACCAAAATACCTCCTGAAGAAGCTACAACGGATCCAAAACACAGCAGCCAGACTACTCCTCAAACTATCCAGAAGAGACCACATCACCCCTGCCCTAAAAACACTACACTGGCTCCCAGTAAAACATTGTATCACCTTCAAAACAATGTGCATAACGCACAGGGCGATCTGCAGACAAGGAGCAGAATTCCTACAAAAGAAAATAACAATCTACAAGCCAGCGAGACCCCTCCGGTCAACCAACGAAATCCGCCTGAAACTAGAACCATACATTAAGAAAAAATTCGGAGGAACCGCCTTCTACCACTTAGGCGCAAAAACCTGGAACAACATCCCAAAAGAAATAAGAAACACCAAAGATCACCTAAAATTCTGAAAATTACTAAAAACCTGGCTCTTCAATACCAGAGACTAAAACCGAAACAACAGTAAGATAAAATGACTAAAAGGCAAAGGACATTGACAAGCTCCCAGAACCGACTGAGAAGCACCACCGGCACCTGGATGGGTGACGCCGGACAGAGTGGTACACAGGCGACACCCATGGAGACGGAGGCAACAACCCCTGCCAATCCTAACCAACATCCCCCCCAACTGCCCCTTTAGCTGCTACTAGGTACCACTGGGTTGTGAAACTGCCGAGATACTACCAATCACCACACTAACTGAGGTGTGGACACTGGCAGGTGCACTAGCCATGTGAGTGGGAGTGGGGAACATGCCGGGTTGTGGGCGGAGCAGGTGGAGGAGGCAGCGAGATGTTAAAGGGGCCTCGAATGCAGAACGGGCACAGACCTTCCAGAGGCACAGAGTGCCCACGTACTCCATCTGGTGAGATTAAGCAAGCTCAACTCCTCAATTCAGGATAGAGATGCCAACTAACCAATACCACTAACAATTTCCTCCTCTTCATACACCTCTCAAACTCCAAACCAAACACAACCACAAACCTACAGCACAACAAACCGCACAAACTTCACTACACTGCAACAACAAAACAAAAAACACACATAGACTTGCGCAACAGTACACGAAGACTACCGGCCGCAAACACCCCAGGCCCAGCCAATGGACCCACCGGGATGAGGCCGCCAACAGCACATCACTGGACTCTTGCACTTTTCCAGCCTCCTCCCAATAACTTACCCCCCCCCCTCTTTTTCAGAGCTGCCCGAGCACCAGGGGACCACTCCGGTGGTGATAGTGCGCGGTACAAATGTCCTTTAACATTAACATTAACAATGACTACTCTTGACCGCGGGTGAATGTTTGCACAATATAGACAACTATGTATTTATAGTATATTTCTGTTCAAAAGGAGTGACCAAAAAGAGTCTCTCACAAGGTATTCTTAAAGAAATATGTGCATTATATATGATTGACTGTTGATTCATTAGTGGTGTGCATGGGACGCAAGGGTCCTTAAGTGTAGGACTTTTTCTTCCTTATTACTCATCAATGATGATCAAACCATGGAAGGACATCAAGTTGGACAATATCCTTGCAGCACTTTAACCCTCTAAACCTCAATTGACCACGCCATGATACCCAAAAACTCCAGATGATGGACTCAACATGCTCCATGAATGCATATTGGAAACACTGGATAAGCTTGCTGCTAGATGGCAGACTGACAACCTCAGCACTCTCAAGAAAGAAAACAGAGGTATGAAGCAAATCTGATGTCAATAACTACTAGATAGGCAGCTCTACTTTCTACCGACAACTAAGGGTGAAGATGGTTAAGGATAAAAACAAAGCACAGAAGTCACTCAATGCCATGTAATGAATGCTAGATATGATGAAACACAGCAATTCAAGTGATTTTTCTTTCAGATGTCACGATGAGGGTAGGAGTATAGAGTTTCCTCCCTTGCACTGTCTAGGATGATTTCTACTGGATTAAATGTCTCCGGTGCTCACCCAAAAATCCTAGGTCCAACAAATGTCTCTGGATTTCAACCAAAAGTCTCTGTGATTTATGCTCCTCAGTGTAGTCATCCCTTTTCTGGATATTCTCCCTTTTTAGTCCTACATTCTCAGTTATTGGTTCCTCGGTCATCTCCTCTGCTTCTCATTCTCGCCTTTGGGAGACCCCTTAGCCTGAATTTTCGGCCCTACATGCACTTGCATAGTTACCCTTAGCAATAGCAGGATGGGTGGTGGAACAGTATGTTACACCATGAGGCTGGTCACTAGAGCTGCTCTATGGGCTATGTCTGGTTTTACTTGCCACAGTCCTGCCTTGGGATTGGATGCTGGCAGGAGTTCTCAAAGCCCTGTCATTGTCTACCTCCTCAATGAGAGGCTAAGTTCTTGGGCCACTCAGTAACCGGATCATTAAGTATTTTGAGGATAATATTATTGACGATCCAATTTAATCTGGCTTCCATAGTAAGCATTTCAGAGACTGCATACTTATGCATGTCTCCAACTTTCCCTCAGATGCGCACCATTCCGAACTCTTGTGTATACTCATCCCGTTTTTTTTTACCTGTCTGCTGCTTTCAGCACTGTTGACCACTCCTCTCTCGTCCCCACTCTCCAGGATATTGGGCTTTGCAAATCTGCTCTAGCCAAGATTGCCTCATACCTGGAATGCCGCTCCTTTAAAATCTCCTGAAACTTGCATGCCTCTGACCCGCCACTTCCTCTCTGCTCTTCACCCTCTATACCTCTGCTTTAGGTAGCCTTATCTCATCCTTTAGCTTTCACTAAATCATCTTAGCTGATAACACTCAAATCTTTTTCTTTCTCTCTTTCACACTAGCCATCTCAGAATGCATTACCAGCTGTCTCACTGCAATACGTCATTGGATTGCTCTCCACTGCCTCTGGCTAAATTCTTTCTTCCGACTTCCAATGCGTACTCTCCCGCCCATCTCCTTCTCCTTCCAGCCTAACCTTCTTGCTCCCTCACCTAAGGCTCGCAACACTCTGGTCTCTTTAATAGTGACCCACAACTGCAACAGTTCATCACTACCAATGACTCTGCTGCTCATTTTAACTTTCTCAACATTGGAAACAATTGTCAATTTCTTACTAGTCACTTCCCAAAAACGAATCTCCAATCTCATGCTCAGCAAATTCAACTACTGATTGTGCCTAATTCCTTGGCCTTCCCCTCTACTCATTCCACCATCTAGACACAGTCCTCAACTTAGCTAGTTGCACTCTCTACAACCTTTTAGATCCTC
This sequence comes from Ambystoma mexicanum, assembly GCF_040938575.1. Taxonomy (NCBI): domain Eukaryota; kingdom Metazoa; phylum Chordata; class Amphibia; order Caudata; family Ambystomatidae; genus Ambystoma; species Ambystoma mexicanum. Next base: position 1,381,388,217 of record NC_090929.1, on the reverse strand, counting down.
CCCCACTACTACCTACTCACACCATGCTGGGTGGCTCTAAATGCACAGTCGCTCCTATTTCAAGTTCCTTCTCCTAGTCTTCAAAGCTATCCATGGTCTTGCTCCCCAGCACCTGGATGAATGCCTCTCTGTCTACTCACCATCTTGTTCCCTCCATTCCTATGCAATCAACTTCACTGGCCCATGACCCCTGTGTCACTTCTTGCTTCCGATAATTTTACCTACTTACCCCTTCGATTGGAACCCGCTGGCCATCACAATCAACATAAGCCTATTGGCGAAAGAGGAAACACCCCGCACCATCTCCCCAATGCTCCCCACCAGGCCACACTACACGCTCTAGTGCTGTGTAATGATGTATTTGTGCATATTTGCACAGTATTGCTCTTTTGTTTACAGCACTTGACCCCTCCCCCCTTAATGATACCTTTCTAGGTCAGCTGCTTTTTGTTTTGTCCTTGATTTATTATCCACTTCGTTCACACCCACATAAAATGGTTAACCACTTGTTCTCATCTTTGTGGTATTGGGCAAACCGGTGCTTACAGTGCTGTGTTGCAGTCAGAAATATTCTCTCCCCGCTCCTCAGTGCTGTAATGTAGCCTTAATTTGGCTTTAAGCACAACACAAAACACAAAACACAAATAGTGTCTGCTTTCCATCAAAGGCCTGACATAACATTTATTTTATTAACTCTGCGCATCACACTTCCCTTGCCTCTGCTTACCACCAACATTCCCCTCTCTTTGTATTGCACATCTCCCGTTTAACATTCTCAGCTGATTTAGCATGGGGCAGAGGAAGGGCAATGTTGCATCGCCGTTCTGGTCGCACAAGGCACTTATATTTGTACTGCCATGTGCCTCTGGGTGTCAAACCATAGGGCACTCGCAATCAATACTTTCACTTCTTCATTGATGGTTATTCAATCCCATTCACCTGCTATAAAGCCCACCCTGGGCGGGGCTCCCTTATGCCCAGGTCTTGCAGTTGGTACCTTTCTCTCCCGGATCTGATTGGGTGCAAAGATAGACCCAATCCGGATGAAGGCCTTTTTAATGGGTGGCTAGAGCATATTTCGGGTCCATCACGCATCGAATCACTTCAGGTCTCAACTGGTTTTACAAGCAAGCTGCCAATCTTTTTCTCAATTGTTTGCACATCACATAGGCACCGCCTTCCTCAAGTGCTTCAGAGGACCCACATGCACCCACACTATGACAAACATAGCTCTTCCTGGCTACATCACCCCTCCTGATGGCTATCAAAAACGTTACCCCCTTTTCTGTACCCTTTCCTTATACCCACTCCTCTTCTCTCCTCAGACTAAGGGCTGGTGAGCCCTGGCTGGGACACAATACACCTACTTTGCAGGCAAGACAGGTGGGTATTTGGCACCGTATAAAAGCCTCATAACATAACATATTGCATAAGCACCCTTCCGGTAAATGCCTCTGCCATTTGTAAATGTGGTAATTTAAGTAATTTCTGATAGAAATTGTCATTGCTGCTCTCCAAACAAATATAAATAAATATGAGTTTTAACTGTGTCATGGAAACGGAGACCCTCTTATTTAACTCCTTGATTCTCCTCTATGCTCGCTTTCCTTTCTTCCTATTTGATGTGCCACCAAATGCTTTTACCCCCATGTATCTGTCGCAATTGTTTGGCTTAGAGTACATTTCTCTCTCGTTACTTCTCCGATCTTCACATCCAACCATCCCCCGCCTGAATCACTTATTTCCTAAACTGTTCCTTGCAAACTCCTCCTTAACACACTCCTGTTTCTCCTCCATTTCTGCTAATCACCTCCTAAATACAATCGAACTCAACCCGCCTTCCAACCACCTCTATGGTACATTCCTAAACACACTCCTCCTCTTGCTGCTTTCAAACTCTTCCTGAACATACTCCTCTCTCTCCCCTGATGTCATCCCCATCCTGCTTTGTAATAGTCTTCTCCTCCTTTTCTGTGATGTCACCTCCAACCTCAATCTTAATATTCACTCCCTCTATGAAAATATCATTTGTACTTCTTCCTCCACTCATTTATCTCTCCCTCCAACCACCTCATTGCCTCTGTTCTTCCACCCCCCTCCATACTATTCACCATTTCCTTACTTTCTATCACCTCCAGTCTACTAACTTGCTCTTTAGCCTCCATTCTCCTGCTCTCTACACATGTCCCCTCCAATGTCTCCAAACTCCCCTTTTGCAGCGCCTGTGGGGGCTGGCCTTTATATACAGCTGGGACTGAATGTCTACAGCCTCATTGGCTGGAGGGGTCACGAGACGGGTCTGATCATGCTCAGTGGCAAGGGGAGCATGCACACCTGCCCCTCTAAAGGAAGTCTTGACAGAGGAACTCGCCATCTTTGATTACAGTCCAGAATAGAATATTCTCTCCACTGGATGAATGGCAGTGGATGTTCTCTCTCCAGGTCTGCTTCTGGAAGCTTTCCTACTTAGGAGTTAGATGGGGCGGACTCCTCCAGACCCCAGGTGAGTATTTCCACTGAGGGGTGGGGAGGCTAAATAACAAGGTCTCTTGACTGTTTCTTTGGGGCTATTTCTCCCATTACTTTCACTGTGGGGAGGGGGTTTGCAGTTCTGCTGCTTCCTTGACCAATAACTGGGCAGGGTCATGGGCTCCCCAGGAAGGTCCTCTCTGAAGGTTTAAAAGTGCTGTGTTGTACTCCGGTCTTCCTGTCCCCAAATCAGAAAACATGTCTTCCGTTCTAGTCTGGCTTTTCCTTCCATACGAAAGGGGATCTATGGGAGTCAGAGTCCTTGCAATTTGCAAGCCGGATCCTTACAAAATTGGTCTTGGGATATCCTGTCCAACAATCTGTTCGGCCTTAGGGGCTTGGACTGGATTCATTTGTAGTCTCACATGTCCTTCTTGATCTGTCCTGGTTTTCCATACAACCAAGAGGTTTATTCTGGCAGCCCTGGTTTCTGGGGTTTGGACTTTCGAGCTGGCCTGAGTGACTTGACCTGGAGATACCACTGGTCTAATGGACATGGGGATGGCAATTCCAGGCCCATGTAATGATGGTGGTGAGGTCCCTTTGTCACAGCACTCAGAAGGCTATGTTCACACTTATCAAAGAGTTCAACAAACCATAAGCCTGCAACCGTACACCAGCCCCACCATAACAATTGTATCACTCAAAATCCGGCCACTTCCCCAACAAAACCCTACAGATTAAAGACCATCTTCTCATAAATGACAGCAAATCAACACCCAATGATGCACAACCATAGATCCTGACAGCCTGCCTCGTCCCCATGCAGGATATTGCGACTACCATCAATCCCCAGCAACCAAGCAGATTCACTATAGAATGAGTGCCCAATTAACTACACAGCCATAATACAACAATCAGAGCCTGCCTACCTAGAAATACGTCTACCATCAAATCAGTGATTAGGTAGAGACCAATAATGTCATGTAGGAGTAGCAACATGGATTAAGACTGGGGAGGGGAACAGAAGCAATTTACTCATCTACCTGGGATGAGCTAAAGAACAACGCCAATGTTAATACCACAAGCACAATCTAAATATCACTGCAACCTTTTGCACCATCAGCCACAAAATAGTCCTAAAATGACTAGCGGATATAGGATGCCACATCATGCCATGCCATGCTAGATGCTGACCTTCCTTTTCAACATAATGGAGACTGCTCCATGATGCAAGCGGTGGGGAAGTTCCACAGAGGATTCCCCCAAGCTTCCCAGTTTATTACCACCCTCAAAGTAATACCCTGGGTCAGTACCCCTCGCTGCCATGAGTCTGCAGAAGCCCAAGGTTCTCAAGCTTACCAGGACCCCATTTGCCCACCTACAAAACAGGGATAGAGGATGAAGAAGATCTTAGCAGATAACTGGTACAGGAGCAGAAAGAGGAAAGGCAACTTGTCTCTGCTCTGGAGAATATAGGGCGCTGAGTTCCGGTCCCTTCGAGCAGCCCCTTAGTGCCACCAATCCCTCTGCCTGTTCATTAGGAGTCCCCCTCGCACAATAATAATACTGGCAGCCCTAGTAAGAAATATGTTATGCATTACAGAGAATACATTCCCCTTGAATTAGAGAAAGAAAGTGAGAGAGAAAGTAAGAGAGAAAGGAAGTGAGAAAGAAAGAGAAAGAAAAAGTGAGAAAGAGAGAAAGGAAAGAAAGAGAAAGGAAAGAAGAAAGGAAGAAAGGAAGAAATGGAGCTGCTACGTGTGGCATTTTGGACTGAGAAGGGGTGGTGCTTTTTTCAGAAAATGTGAACCTTTCTTTGTGTTCAACTGCAGAAACACTGCTATGAGTCCATGTGGGCGGATTTATGTGGGCCTCACAGATTGGTTTTCACATTGGGGATGTATGGCGGCAGTATCCGGTCCCTCGTGCACCCACAAGAATGGACAACTGAGCTTAGAGGGTACCAGCAAGGAGAGGACAACCATAATCTGTTACAAGGCATCTCAGCAAGGACTGGCAGCACCATGGAACAAACGTGTCAGGACTATTCTGCAGCAGTAATTCAGAACGATGGACTGCCTCAAAGACTCAGCCTGCAAAGCCACGCTTTGAGGTAGAGTACAAACCAGGCAGCTGGCCCAATCCCCACGCATTTTCAATCAGTATGGTGAGCAGTGAGCTGATGTTAATCTCACAATCACTTTTTACGCGGGAGAATCTGTCAGTTTATAAAACATCACAATTGTTATATGGGGGAGTGGGGAGGGAGTAAGGAATTTGAGGCATAGAAAGTTGGGGAGTAGATGGCAGAGCATCAAAGAGGTTAGAAGTGTGAAGGAGGTGGTAGAGCAAAAGTAGGTGATCAAGGAGAAGAGTAGTAATGCCATAAAGGGGAGGAGGTGGAAGGGAGAGAAGAGATCAGATGGGGGAAGGAATTAAGGGCGAGGTGTAAGCAGCAGTCAAAGAGGTAAAGGGGTTAGGGAGAACAATTGAGAGGCTCTGACACAAGGGGTAAAGAAAGAGAACCATTTTGGGTAACTAGAAAAAAAGGGAAGTCGTGGAGTGGCAGAACGTTAAGAGTAGAGGAGCAAAGCACTGCAAATCGCAGAGAAGGAAAGGAAGGAGGAAATGTCTGAGGGAGAAGGAGGAAGGCGATATAATTAAGGAGGCGAGGGCGGAGTCAAGAGGCAAACCTTTTCTAGGGAAATTGAGATCCGAGTGCTGCAGGACACTATGGTAGGGTCTCCCACCAGCATCAAGATGGTTATACTTGACAATCCCAGGGTTCACTGCATTCTTGGCCAGGACTGAAAGAAGTCTGATGGCGGCCCACATCCAGATGACCCAGAGCAGAAGGGGTCGGGGAGGAATATACAGTGGATCATAACATCTTACAAGTTCGAAAAACGATGAACTGCCAACTAAACAACCAAGAAACAAGTAAAGGGGCACTAGAAGCACATATACTCTGAGTGACTTTTTTTTTTAACCACCATTTGGCAATGTCGAATGGAGAGCCTTACCGACTAATGAAGTATTATCATCATGAAAGCGAGATGGCCCATCTCTACTCAATGTCGCTTCTGTAAAGATACAGAAGAAATAGAGTCACTATATCATATATTAATGGACTGCAAAGCACTGAACAAAGAGAAATCATTATACGCAAACATGGTTCCTGCTCGATACGTTGAATTATCGCCCCAAGAAACATGGTCAGTCTTGAACAAGAAGCTGGCTTTCCGAATAGTACAATTCTGGTTTCATGTGTTTGGGAAAAGTAATCATTCACCTTGACTGCTTATGGATCATAAAGGAATTGGACCGGAACTTGACAACCAACAGTACCTGCTTATTTAAGACCATGTCGTCTAAGCAGCACATCACTGAATACCCGAAATGGTTAAAGTTAAACACTTCTTTTTTTTTTTCCCTCTTTCGACTGTTTAATGTTTTTCATTTGTATTTTTTTATTAACTCTTTATTCTTCTACTTCAATCACCAAATGAAAAAAGTTTTTTGTAATAAAAACTGTAATCATGTTAATAAAAAAAAAGAGAGAAGGAAAGACTGATGGACTCTGTGGCTCATTACGAGTTCGACACAAATACGGCAGTAATTCTGCCTCTGCAGTAATTACCGATGTATCATGACGTGACGGCCACTCGCACACTCCACCGGCGGTAACAGTAACACCGTCTGGTAGTATTAACGACAATAATGGCTATCCAGCGGTAATACCGCCCCGATATGACGTTATTACTGTTACCGCCAGCACCCACCGGTATTACCGCCAGCAGAATTAACATCAACACTGGAACGGGAAGCACATCGGCAGCATCTATAAAAACTCAATCTTCCACGAGACACAGAGGACTGCAGCAAACGTTGGAATGATCTCAGGTCCAGGCCTTTCTCAGGCTTAGTTTCCCAGTTCACAATACCAGGAGGAATGACTCTCTTCACCCTGGTCTTCAGACATGCCAAGTCTTCACAACTCGCGGGAGTCTCCTGCAGAGGGAGACAAACTCCAGCACTCCTGCATGGAGAAAAAATCCTCTTCCCAAATGGAATGGCTGCTGGCCGTGTTGGATAATGAAGGATGGAAACAGCCTGCCATTCTGATGGGACCATCCAACCTGAGCATGCACAGAGCAAATGGAAGTGTCGTTATTCAGCAAGTAAGGCGTGAAAGCAGACACTGCTGTAGCACAGATGCCTCCTCTGCACATGCCCTGGAGATTAGTGTCTCGGCTTTAGTGTTTTCGGTTCTGCGCAGTCGGAGTATACTACTCCATGATCAGGACACAGCATAACATTCAAGAGAGAGAAGGCGGGGTTGGTGATGGCTCTCCAGCCTTGTTGTGCGGGGAATATTTTAAGAACTACATTTTTCCAGAATCACTGGGGAGCAATCCATCCCAGATCGGATCTGCGTGAAATGTTTGCATGGGAAATGTACGCACTACAAATGTTTGTACATTTCCCATGCGAACATCCAATAGAAAACCATACATACACTCACCCTACACACCCTCACGACCCTACTTACTTTTCCTTCCATCGTGCTGTGTCCCTGCAGCGCCAGTTCCCTTTCACTTCCGTGATCGGGAACTGGCGCCGCAGGGTCCTTTTCATTTTTTGGGCAGCTGCAGGGGTTTCCCTACAACCCCCGCTCACTACACTACATAGTATTGTGAGCGGGGTGTTGCTGGGGTCAGCCCCCCATCCCCATACCAACCCCACCGAAACACCTAAACACATACCACGAAAAGTTTGAACTTTTGGTAGTTAGAACTTTTCTTGGTGTGTCTTTTAGGTCTTTTGGTGGGGTCGGTAATTTTTATTTGGACATTTCGTCCAAAACCCCCAGATCACTGGGGGGAAATGCCCGGACAGTGGTTAAGATGAGTTGTCACTTGAGCGGCTCTGGAGGACAGAAATCCTTCCTGTGTTAACTGGACCCATGTCACGAGGCTATTTTCTCCAGAGGTTCAGCATTTATACAACACATTGGATTCTGGGAGTTGTAGAATCCATTTTTCTTTTGAATCATCGCTTTCCATTCTGCAGCACGCCTAGTGCTGTTGACTACGTAGGATGGAGGCTCGTTGGTAGCTATGCAGCACTTGATAAGCCTCCTGTTTTGCTGATTTAAAGCGTGTTCAAAGATGATAGCCGTAGTACTCCAACAACACATGATCTAGGGTTGCCTCCTCTCCTTACGCTAACCTACCCACTGCTCTCAGGTATCACCCCCTGCCCCCTGCCCCAGTACTTTGAAGTGACCAGGGATATATGATATGATATGATGGGTTCTTTATAACGTGCTTAATACTCAGAGGTTTCTAAGAGCGTACCCGGGGATCGAACTTGTGTTGCTCCGTGTCGTCTTGCTTTCAAGGCGAGCACGTTGCCGCTGAGCTATCCTCCCTACAAACTATCCCCAGCCACTGTCGCCATTAGTGCTCTACTGCTGCTGAACTACACACTGTTTCCAGGCACTAACATCCAGCAGTACTTTATAGCCTTAGAAAAGTAATCCCACTCTAAAGGCACTCCCACTCATCAGTGCTCTGCAGTCTCTAAAAACTGTCCACTCACCCACAGTTTCTACACTACACCACCGCCCCTGAATGCTGAACGTACTCCTCTGCATTCACTACCCATTGTCCCAAGGCACTGCCTCCTATCAGTACTCTTTGGGTGCTAAACTCCCCACTGTGGCCATGCACTGACTTAGTAATCTACATTCTGTACACTAACCAGTGTCCCAGTACTGCGCCATAACCGATCTACCACTGTACTCGGCAGTCCCTACACTAGTCACTCTACACATCCTCTAAACTATCAGCTCCCTGCAGGCACTACCACCCATCATTAGGCCGGTGCTTCGGCCATTCTCAGTGACTTCGCCCTGCATTTGATCTTCATCTGCATGGTGGGAATGTACTTCAAGGCAGGTGGATTTGGCAAATTCTCCAAGCATGTGCATGTTGCAGGTCTTCCAGCCCGAGTACATGTACACATACACAACGCATGTTAGATCACTTTTTTGTTTGAATGCTCTCTATCAGTGATGCCCTTTAAGCTGAAACTGTGTACAACCTAGATTGTGTGGGAAAACGGAGCGAGAAGGATGTCATCAACATCTTGTCCTGCCAACATGCATTCTTCACACTTCTTAAAGAACGTGCGTTTTCAGTATGCTAAAGAATGGAAGACTTGGAATAAATACACTCTTTATTCACATACATAATATTCGTATCCGGTAGGAGGATAGCTCAGGGGCAATGCATTACAGTTTGAAACTGGGCCCGGTATTAAGCGCGTTATAAAAGAACAATTATAATTAGTACTTAGGATCATTTCCTTTTAACGGTGCATTAAGCTAGACAATGCTACAGGTCAGATATGGGATGGCAGAAGAAGGGCAATGTAGGAAGCGTTGTAAAATGCATATGTGCAGCTAATTATGCTCTAAGACATATGTATTTGGCTATATTTTGATAACTCTTAGATAGCGTTGGGCGGTCACCATCATGTAGACAGAGGCCTCCGTGGCCCCACATATGCTATCCAGCACCTTATCCAAGGACCATTCTCAGCATTAATACCCCTCAGTCTGCTAAAGACCCCATAGTCGAAACACGATTTGGCTTTTTTTTCATGTGAATGGCAAAATTGCTGCTTTTAAGACTGTGGCAATCACTTGCCCATTAAAATCAATACTACGCACAATAACCAGTTTCCAGACTCATCATTTGCTCACGATGCAGGCACCACAGAAATGAGTGACAACCACTATATCCAGCGCCAAGATTAACGCGGTTCCAGCACAATTGTTCTCTTATCTCAACATATGGGACTCTGGGAGCCCCTGGAACGGCAGTAGGAGGCATTACAGAATTTGTAACCAGATCAGCGCAGCGCAGCCCAGATCTGTATTTCCCTAAAGCTCCCTTCCTCCATATTTACTTTCTCAGGCTTCATTTCACACTTCAGAACACAAGGGTGAATTACTCCCTTCTTCTGGCTTTTCTTAGTACATTCGGTATGGCAGTCCTGGTTCGCTTTCCGACCAGGTACTGCCACAAAGAGGATGGCCTGTACTATTCCCCCTTTGGAGTTGCGGGTCCCAGACCCGAGCTTTCCACTGATTTGGGTTTGGCAGACCAGGTTCACTCTCCTGCCAGGTACTGTCACGAAGAAAATGAGTTATACTGATCTTCTTTTGTGGGTTCAGGTTGCAGACCCGGGTTTCTCTATGGTTTTCTTCTAGAAGACTTGGCTTGCTCCTTTGCAAAGTACTGCCACGAGGAAGATGACTTGTAATGATCTTCCCTTTTGGACAAGAGTCCCAGACCCAGGTTTCTATATTTCTTTGTGGAAGATTACTAGTGTTATTTGATATATTACTGTTCCCCCTTGAACCTGTATTGGGAAACTTCTCTTCCGTTCTCCTCTTGTTGCCTCTGCGACCCCCTGGTACTCGTACCAACTGTTCTGGTAACACCTGTACCTTCAGGGTTGGACCTGGCATCTTCCAGTCGGTCTCGGGATCATTCCTCTCTGTGTTCAAGTCTTGTGTGGCTTCTGTGGTTCTCTTGCAGTGGATCCACAGCTGTTGGTCTCCGGCAGGCTGCGCGTCTTCCCTCAACGTGCTGTCAGACTCCTCCACTCCTCTGGAGCTCTGCTGTGCTAGCTTCTCGCCCGGTCTGTCAACGTAGTACCGTATGTAGATGCCTCCCCTTCTCGGCCTGTGTCCTGGTCAATAGCCCTTTTTTGCCAAATTGAGCTGCCGTTGCGTTCTTGGTTCCCCCATGCATGCATTGACAATTGGGTAAGTCCTTCCTCTGTCTTTAGTCGGAAGGGCCACTAACAACTAGAACACTCATTCACATTCTTCCAAGTGCTCAGCACCCCCTCCACGTCCCAGTAAAATTCAAGGAAGTCTTTGTTAGGTTATCTTTACTCTTCCTCGTCTCAGAATATGCTTGGATTGTGGTCTTACAGACATACATAGAGGTGTATGATATAGAACTGGGGTTAATGGGGTAGGAGGGTGTATAGGGTGTTGGGTGAGGGATGTCATACTGCATTTTCCTAAGATGGTCGTCCTTGTCCCCAGAGGGAGAGTCTCTCCCCATGAGATCCTCCCACTGTGTGCCACTCACAGGGGGACTATTGGGTAGCTGTCTCACCTCCCTGGCCTCATTGGAAGGGGTTCCCCCTCGCTGAGAAGTGACGACATCTAAGGATTTGTCACAGAATGCATGCAGAGCCGGGTTCAGGCATGGGTGATCTGGCGGTCACTAGATGTGCCACATCAACCCCTCTGACATGCTAGTTTGGAGGAGTCTTACAAGGACTCACCCTTGCTGACATGTTCAAGGCTTCCTATTGCAATGGAAAGCGCCCAGATCCTGTGCTGGAGCGGGTAGTCAATAATTTCAACAGACCACTGCTGCCATATTAGCATGGGGAAGGCTTTGGAAGGCTAGCCCAGGCTGGTATAGCAGTGGGGCTCAGTTGAAATGATTAACTCCCTGCTTCAGCACGCTGCCCCATGCTGGTGTGTCACAGCAACTCCAAATTCTGTACCCACCCTATGATGGGGGTGCCAAATATCAGGTTTTCCCTGGGTGCTGCCAGGGCTAACTGTATGCCACATACCCTGTATGCAAGGGTAGGTGGGCAACTGTGCACATCCCCATGCACAGCAGTGAGGATGAGCATGTGAACACATGAAACTATGTGCAGCACCAATGTGAGGAAGGCCAAGCTGCAAAGTGGGCCTTCAGCTTAACTGCATGTACAGGCCACATTGGAGCACAAGAGGCAAAGGGCACATGCCAATGGGGTGTACACCCTCAGCAGACACTATACCCACCTTGCATTGGCCATATGCTATTGATCATACCCATCAGTCCCCCATGTATCATGTGTAACTAGCAAGCCCACATACAAGTATGCATGATGAGTAACAGCATGGATTTGTCCACCCTACAAGTTCACAAGCAGCTCAGGAGGAGGAGTGTTAGGCAGAAACCTGTGCAGTTCCCTTAGGGACCACTGCAAAAAGTTTAAGACTACAGGAGTTAGCAGTAAACCCAATTGGTAGCAGTCTGCACCACCCAGATTTACCTGGTAGCTGTGGCTGAGCAGTCAGACTTCTCTCAAGAAGAGTTAGGCAGTATACAGAGCATACACAATAGGACAGATACACACAGTAGAACAAGCAAACACTGACCAGAGCTTTGGTGTAAAAGATATATAATTATTTATTTAAAAACACATCTAAGAAAACACACTGGCACTAATCTCAAGCAAGTTCAAAAACACAGTTACTAAAGTATATACACTCCCTTAAAAGAATATTAGACAAGTCTTAAGTAAAGCCCCACTTATTTTCAGACAGCGGTGAGCGCTTAACGCAGATGGCACTCTAATAATTCAGTTTAAAAGGGAGAGAAAGGCAGAGCATAAATTGAAACAGATCCCAACACTTTCAAAAGAACACAGCAAGAGAGGAAGGCAGAATCAAACCGTGAAGGTAGAGTTCAGAAAGCCGGATCCACTTTAAGAGGATCAGAAAGAAATGTGTCCAAGGTCACACGGTTGAAAAGTGCACAAAAGTCTCGAAAAGGTTCAGAAAGAAGTTGGACCAAAAGAAAGGAACCAGTTAGATTTACTGTCACCTTGTAGCAATCTATAGAAAGGGAGGCCAGGCGGACACAGTACCTTGAAATGGTGAGAACACTCCAGCGGGGGCAGTTGTTCCTGGCAGCACTTGCGAGTTGGTGCTTCGTCCGGCAGAAGAGAAGATCTCGTCGGGGAGGAAAGCAGGGGGTCGTTGTACTGCCAGGGAAGAAACCAGCCGCGGAGTTTCTCGATTCAAAGGAGTGGTCCTTTTATTCGCGGTTCAGTGGTAAGTGGCGGTCCGGTTGCCGGGGTGCTTGGCACGGGCAATTCGACCACTAGACGTCCTGGTAGGCGAAAAAGGAGAGCGAACTGATTGTCCCCACCAGCTCAAGGGGAAGAGACTCTCTGGTAAGAAGATCTCCTCTGTCGTCGGGAAGTGGTGAGACGGTTCAGCAGGGCTCCACCGGTGGTGTCGTCGTTGCAGGTCGCTCAGCTTCTCCCTCTTCGGATTCTCAGGTCCTGTGGCGACTGAAGTTCCAGTCCCAAAAGCCCTGCTTTTATGCAAGAAACCCCCATTCATTCAGCCAAGTTGTCAAACATGCTAAGTGGTGAGCCGGTCGGCTCACCACTTGGGCCAATCACACAAGAGTGCGACTTGAGTTGCCAAGGCAACTCAGTCCAGGGTGCCTAAACCCCCTCCCACACCGCCTGTGGTACCCAGACAGAGTGGCACCACTTTTGGAGGCTTCTGTGGAGAAGCCCACCAAAAAGTGTAACAAAGGGCTCGACTTGGGTTGGAGTCACAGAAGAGAACACAAACGCCATTTTTGAATCGAGTTCTGGCAAAAAATACCAATGAGTGAATTAATATTAAATAAATAACCCGGCGGTATGTTCGAGGCTATAGGAATTAAATAATTAAAGTTGGTAGCCTCGAACAATGGGAAAATCCCATAGAGATATATCCGCGGTCGAATATAAAAAGTAGTATCCACTGCCACCAGCCAAAACTCGATCAGGGGGGACGGAGAATGCCCCCTCGAATAACAGACCCCGGGGCAATCGAATTGCCCCGACCAGTACGTCCACAATATGATGGTTTGTACTGGTTTCTGTTCATAATTTGGGACTAGTAAAGCCAATGGTGACTTTACATGCCCTGGGAGACAGTAGTCAGTCCCAGGGTATGGAGTCTATGGTGGGGTGTCACTATGACACCCCTGTGTCACTGCACTGAGGGTGCTGTGTAACACACATAGTAAAAACACATGAGACCCTATGGAGTAAAAGACCCCATAGCCCATAAAACACATTAACAGTCAAAGGAACACCTCAAATCATGTCCAAGAGTGTGAGGAAAAGAGACTCACTCTTGGCAAAAGAAAAAAACAAACTCCAGAAATCCAGCAAAGCTGCTGGGGGACTCACTGGGTTAGGAAATTCAGCCTAAACAGAGAATTCTCCCTAACACTCACCCCCCCCCCCCCAGACTAAGGGACAGGAGGATTTAGTCCACTCCTGGATGAATCTCATACCTCTAGTCGATGACATACATCCTAGAGAGACCATCAGCATTTTGGTGGCGACACCCTGACCTGTGCTCAATGGTGAGATCAAACCCTTGCAGGCAGATTGACCATCTCAATAGTTTTGGGTTTTCCCCTTTCATTTGCATTAACCATCTCAAGGGTTGGTGGTCAGTCTGAATGACAAAAGTAGAACCATACAAGTATGGCCTAAACTTCTTCAGAGCCCACAAAATAGCAAAACACTATTGTTCAATGGTTGCTCACCTTGTTTCAGGATCCTTCAGCTTTCTACTGATGAAGCAAACGGGGTGCTCCCTACCTTTTCCATCCAGCTGACTGAAGACTGCACCTATTCCAACATTTGAAGCATCCGTCTGCACAATGAAAGTTTGGTGGTAGTCAGGGGCTCTGAGTACTGGGGCTTGGCAAAGAGCCCTTTTCAGGTTTTCAAAGGCCTGATTGCACTCCTCATTCCATCTTACCTTTTTAGGGAATTTAGGAGAGGAGATGACATTCAGTGGAGAAGCAATGGTCCCATAGTTCTCTACGAAATTCCTGTAGTACCCAGTGAGACCTAAGAAGGCTCTCACCTGGGTCTGAGTAGTAGGTGTTGTCCAATTTTGCACAGCTTCAATCTTACTGAGCAAAGGCCTTATTTCTCCACCTCCTACCTCATGTCCAAGTTAGACCACTTTACTCTGTCCAATCTGGCATTTACTTGCCTTTATGGTCAGATTGGCCTTCCCGAGAGCCTGCAAAACATAGCTCAGGTGGTCCACATGTTCTTCCCAGGTTTGGCTGAAGACTGCAATGTCATCCAAGTATGCCATGCAGAAGTCCTCCATCCCTGTCAGAACCTGATTTACCATCTTTGAAGTGTAGCAGGTGCATTTTTCAATCCAAAAGGCATAACCTTAAACTGGTATAAGCCAACGGGGGTAGAAAATGCAGTTTTCTCCTTGGCATGGTCTGTCAGGGCTATTTGCCAATAGCCTGAAGTCAAGTCAAATGTGCTGAGGAACTTGGCTGCACCAAGTCTATCCACCAACTCATCTGTCCTTGGTAAAGGGTGGGCATCAGTCTTGGTGACCGCATTAAGAGCTCTATAATCCACACAGAATCTAAGTTCCTTAGATCCTGCTTTTGGTACTAACACAACTGGGCTAGACCATGGACTAGTAGAGGGCTCTATTACCCCGAGATCAAGCATCTTGCTGACCTCACCTTTGATGTGGGTTCTTACATTCTCTGACATCCTGTATCCTCTGCTTTTGACTGGTAGACAGTCACCAGTGAGTATGTCATGCTGTCCCCAAGGGGTCAAGCCTGGTGAAAGTGAGAACAGAGAGGCAAACTGATTCAACATAGATCTGCACTCTTCTTGTTGCTCAGGTGTCAGATTTGAAGAGAGATTTACTCCTTCAATCTTTTCGTCCAAAGGTAAGCCTATGAGGAGATCAGGAAGAGCTTCACTCTCTTCTTCTTCCCCTGATGATGCTAGAAGCAAAGCTCCTACATCAGGTCTGGAGACATACGCTTTTAGTCGGTTGGTGTGGAAGACTGTGGGAGCCTCCTTGGGATTGCCCAAGTCCACCAGATAGTTGACCTCTCCAAGTTTCCCCACAACTTTGAAGGGTCCCATCCATTTGTCTTGCAAGGCCCTCTGCCTTGTTGGAATCATAACTAGAACTAGCTGGTCTTGAGTAAACTCAACCATGTTAGCCTTTTGATCATGCCGGTGCTTGACCAGCTTTCAGGTTATCCCTAGCTTCTGCCATCATGTGTGACATTCTCCTCCGGAGACCTAACACATAGTCAGTCACTCTGACTGGCTTGGGGGAAGGAGCACTCTCCAACCCCTCCTTAATCAGGGCTAAGGGGCCTCTGACTGGATGGCCATAGAGAAATTCAAAGGGAGAATAACCTACTCCCTCTGAGGGACTTCTCTATAAGCAAAGGGAAGGCATGGCAGAAGAAGATCCCACTTTCTTTTAAGGGTGTCCTCTAAAGCACCTATCATGCTCTTCATGGTTCTGTTGAACCTCTCAACCAATCCATTTGTCTGAGGGTGGTATGCGGTTGAGAACTTGTAAGTAACTCCGCAGGTTTTCCACATGGCTTTCATGTAGTGGGACATAAAATTTGACCCCCTGTCAGAGATTACTTCCTTAGGAAACCCAACCCTGGTAAAAATGCCAAGGAGGGCCTTAGCCACAGCCGGAGCTGTAACAGTCCTCACTGGAATTGCCTCAGGATACCTAGTAGCATTGTCTACTACAATAAGAATAAACCTGTTGCCTGATGAGGTTGGAGGATCAAGGGGACCAACAATGTCAATCCCTACTCGCTCAAATAGGACTCCCACAACTGGGCGAGGCACTAAGGGTGCCACATTCTTGGAGTCAACCTTACCAGAAGTCTGGCAGGTGTGGCAGCTCCTGCAGTACTTATCTACTTCAGCCCCCATCTTTGGCCAATAAAAGTAGAGTGAGAGCCTTTCCTTAGTCTTCTTGAAACTCAAGTGACCAGCCAAAGGAATCTCATGGGCTAACTGCAAGAACTGTTGTCTGTTCTCCTGGGGTACTACAAGTCGTTTGTAGTTCCCAGAGGCAGACTCTGTTAGTTCACTGTAGAAGAGACCATATTCCTAGTGCAACCTAGATTACCCAGGCATCTTGCCTTTCAGCCTGAGCATCTTCCTGGTGGCGAAGACCTTCCAGAGTTGGACATTCTCTCTGTCCCTTACTGAAGTCTGCCCTGTTGGGTCCACCTTCTGCCAGTAAAGACTGCAGCTCAGGATGGTCAACAGGATCCAGATCTCCAATGAGTTCCTGGCCTTCCACTAGCTCTTCCTCAGAGTCTAGTTCAACCACACAGGGTTGTACAACCCTCTCAGCCTCAGCTGGAGGGGAAGTTACAGGTGTAACTTTGGACAACCTCGGGGAAGTCCTTGTGGGCTGCACTGGAGTAATGACTGCTGGTTTCTTTTTAGAAGTTTTAGGTTTCCCCTTTTCTTCTGGTTGTTTGGATACAGCAGCTGACAGCTCCAGTGGAGTAGGAGTGATCTATTTCTTCATCATCTCCTTGGGAGTACCCCTCATGTTTCTCTCCCTTGCAGGTCTGGTGAGCTCCTGTAACCTTTTACTAGGAGGTTTGGGGGTATGTGACACCACTCCAAGTGTTTTTAAGTCATTACCCAACAGAACCCTTCCTGGCACCTCACTTTGTATGCTGACAGGTATCTTCACAGTCATGTCATTACACTGGATGAGAACTGGTAATTGGGGAAGCATCTGCACAGGCCCTCCAACTAACTTGGTGAGGCGTTTGGGTGCCTTAGCAACATCCTCAGCCTGAAAAAACGATTTGTCCACCACAGTTATGCTGGCCCCAGTGTCCCTAATGGCAGGAGTCTCCTGACCATTCACCTGGACACTGTCCTTATAATACTCTTTAGTATTATCTGGGATAGAATTATAGACATCTAAATTCTGTTGTTCCCACAAACCCAGAGACACAAAAGAAACACTGGCTGAGACTCCAATGGGTTCGTCAGCCAGTAATAGAAAGTTTCCACTTGCCATTTGTACTTCCTCCTCTGGAGCGAAGGCTAAGGGGACAAGCTGGACCCCTGAAGGTTTACCCTTACATCTGGGATCTCCTTTCACATGGTCAGTAGAGCCACAAACAAAGCATTTACCAAATTCTTTTTGGAATGGTGGCTTGTTCTTACCTCCTTCTGGTTTGGCACCAGAAGGTACACTAGCTTGATTCGGTTTACCTTGTGGTTTACCCTTATGGTTTTGTTTGGGGCCCTCTTTGGGATTGGAATTATTAGAATTCTCTTTAGAGTCCTTTTTAGGCGGTTTTCCCTCATCCTTCTTCTGAGTAGCCCCAGAATCCTTGTGAGTAGCCCTGTTGGCAACCCACAAGTCAGCAGCCGTAGCTAGCTTCCTGGTATCCAATTCCTTTGAATCAGCCAAGTGCTGCCTGAGCTCAGGAGAGCAGGCATCATAAATTGACTCCAACATTACAAGATTCTTCATTCCCTCGTAAGTGTTAACCCTGTAACCCTTAATCCATCCCTCTAAGTTTTTCAAACTTTCACTCACCCAGGTAGCCCAAGGAGTACCATCATGCTTTTTGAGGGTCCTAAACCTCTTAAGATACTGGGAAGGGGTCTTCCCAAATCTAGCTATTAAAGCTAGCTTCACACACTCATAGTCCTTCTTATCCACCTCCCCCAACTCCATTACCACATCAGTTGCAACAGGGGGGAGCCTAGAGAACAACCAAGGAAATAGCTCATTCCCTGTGATGTCCTGGAGCCCATGATTATATTCAAACATTTTCAACCAATCCAACACATCGAACTTAGGTTCATACATACCCACTAATTCCTTAGGCATCAGGGGTCTTTTGGGACTGGAACTCCTAGAGGAACCAGAACAGAGAGAAGCAGTTTCCACAGACAACTTTTTCATTTCAAGTTCATGATTAAGCTCTATTTCTCTGAGCTTCAACTCACCTTGCTTCTGCTCAGCTTGGGCATTGATTCTCCTGAACTCTAACTCTTGATTCCGTTCAGATTGAGCAATAAAACGTTTGTATTCTAATTCCAGCTTCATTTTTTCAAGTTCAAAATATTCAGGATTACATGTGGGACCTGGTATAGGTCCAGTAGGTACAGTTGGTAAGGCAGACAGAGGTTCAGGGTGGCTAACTGCATTAGGCTCACTTTCCTCTTCTGACTCATTATCAAGATTATCAATACTTTGATTCAGATCAATACCATCACTTTTATCTACATTTGCTGGGGGGGGGGGTAGATTCCTCTGTACCACCCAGACTTTGATTTTCTAACAATCTTTCTATAAATTCGATTTTCTTGCCCTTCCCAGAGAGGTTCTTATGTCTACACAATACTTTCAAGCAATCAGCAGTTTTGGCAGACAATGATTCTAGGGTATAACTTTCCATAGTAGACAGGTTTAGAAAATCAGCTTTTTAGTGCTAAGCTTTGTGGTTAGTTGTCCTAAAGTATCTACAAGCACACTAAAGTGTATACTCAATACAAATCCCACCGCTGTACACCAGTGTTAGGCAGAAACCTGTGCAGTTCCCTTAGGGACCACTGTAAAAAGTTTAAGACGACAGGAGTTAGCAGTAAACCCAATTGGTAGCAGTCTGCACCACCCAGATTTACCTGGTAGCTGTGGCTGAGCAGTCAGACTTCTCTCAAGAAGAGTTAGGCAGTATACAGAGCATACACAATAGGGCAGGTACACACAGTAGAACAAGCAAACACTGACCAGAGCTTTGGTGTAAAAGATATATAATTATTTATTTAAAAACACATTTAAGAAAACACACTGGCACTAATCTCAAGCAAGTTCAAAAACACAGTTACTAAAGTATATACACTCCCATAAAAGAATATTAGACAAGTCTTAAGTAAAGCCCCAATTATTTTCAGACAGCGGTGAGCGCTTAACGCAGATGGCACTCTAATAATTCGGTTTAAAAGGGAGAGAAAGGCAGAGCATAAATTGAAACAGATCCCAACACTTTCAAAAGAACACAGCAAGAGAGGAAGGCAGAATCAAACCGTGAAGTTAGAGTTCAGAAAGCCGGATCCACTTTAAAAGGATCAGAACGAAATGTGTTCAAGGTTACACGGTTAAAAAGTGCACAAAAGTCTCGAAAAGGTTCAGAAAGAAGTTGGACCAAAAGAAAGGGACTAGTTAGATGGTCAAGAGGCCAGCCCAGTTTTAGAAGGTTAAGGATTTACTGTCACCTTGTAGCAATCTACAGAAAGGGAGGCCAGGCGGACACAGTACCTTGAAATGGTGAGAACACTCCAGCGGGGGCAGTTGCTCCTGGCAGTGGTTGCGAGTTGGTGCTTCGTCCGGCAGTAGAGAAGTTCTCATCGGGGAGGAAAGTAGGGGGTCGTTGTACTGCCAGGGAAGAAACCAGCCGCAGAGTTTCTCGATTCAAAGGAGTGGTCCTTTTATTTGCGGTTCAGTGGTAAGTGGCTATCCGGTTGCCGGGGTGCTTGGCACGGGCAATTCGACCACTAGACGTCCTGGTAGGCGAAAAGGAGAGCGAACTGGTTGTCCCCACCAGCTCAAAGGGAAGAGACTCTCCGGCAAGAAGATCTCCTCTGTCGTCGGGAAGTGGTGAGACGGTTCAGCAGGGCTCCACCGGTGGTGTCGTTGTTGCAGGTCGGCTCAGCTTCTCCCTCTTCGGATTCTCAGGTCCTGTGGTGACCTCTGAAGTTCCAGTCCCAAAAGCCCTGTTTTTATGCAAGAAACCCCCATTCATTCAGCCTAGCTGTCAATCAAACATGCTAAGTGGTGAGCCAGCCGGATCACCACTTGGGCCAATCACACAAGAGTGCGACCTGAGTTGCCAAGGTAACTCAGTCCAGGGTGCCTAAACCCCCTCCCACACCCCCTGTGGTACCCAGACAGAGTGGCACCACTTTTGGAGGCTTCTGTGGAGAAGCCCGCCAAAAAGTGGAACAAAGGGCTCGACTTGGGTTGGAGTCACAGAAGAGAACACAAATGCCATTTTTGAATCGAGTTCTGGCAAAAAATACCAACCGGTGAATTAATATTAAATAAATAACCCAGCGGTATGTTCGAGGCTATAGGAATGAAATAATTAAAGTTGGTAGCCTCGAACAATGGGAAAATCCCATAGAGATATATTCGCGGTCGAATATAAAAAGTAGTATCCACTGCCACCAGCCAAAACTCGATCAGGGGGGACGGAGACGTGCCACCTCGAATAACAGACCCCGGGGCAATCGAATTGCCCTGACCAGTACGTCCACAATATGATGGTTTGTACTGGTTTCTGTTCATAATTTGGGACTAGTAAAGCCAATGGTGACTTTACATGCCCTGGGAGACAGTAGTCAGTCCCAGGGTATGGAGTCTATGGTGGGGTGTCACTATGACACCCCTGTGTCACTGCACTGAGGGTGCTGTGTAACACACATAGTAAAAACACATGAGACCCTATGGAGTAAAAGACCCCATAGCCCATAAAACACATTAACAGTCAAATGAACCCCTCAAATCATGTCCAAGAGTGTGAGGAAAAGAGACTCACTCTTGGCAGGAGAAAAAAACAAACTCCAGAAATCCAGCAAAGCGCTGCTGGGGGACTCACTAGGTTAGGAAATTCAGCCTAAACAGAGAATTCTCCCTAACAAGGAGGATGCAGACCCATCAACTTCCCATGGCCGGGCCGCCAGAGCAACACCAGCAGCCACCACCCCTGCACCACCCAGCAATGAGAAGGGAAGGAGTAAGGGCAGGAGTGGGATAACAGGGACCAGCAGCGCCACACATAGCAGTGGCGGCATGGCACCTAATGGCAGCGATGTCGACACAGCTGCAGGTACTGCACCCCTGAACCCAGCAGTTGGCGACACTGGCAGGCACCCACAGAGAGACGCAGCACCACCACCCAAATGGCCCATGACACCCCCTCATCACCCGAGTGGGGCAACCAGCCACATGGTCAGCATGGTCTGGAATCCGACCATGACAAGGATGGTGGTGTGGGTGGCAGGTCGTAGGCTGGAGGAGGCTGGACACCATCGAACAGCTACAGGTATGGTTAGAGACCTTGGCGGGTATACCAGTCCAAAACCTGCAGGCCTTCAGAGACTGTGTCCAGGGTGCCTCTCAGAGGATAGTGATGGCCATGGAGCAGGACAGACGACAGATGGCTGTCACATCTGCTGCCCTGACTGTTGTGGGACAGAAGGGGAGGGAGATGACAGAACATCTCTGCCTTTGCAGAGGTAATGCAGGTCAGCATGCTACTGACTCCGCAACACATCCGGAGTCCTGAGACTGACCAGTCTACCTCCATCAACGCCACAGAGTGTTCTCTGCCCAGCGCCCCAAGGCGCCGCACCACAAGCCATCTGGCTCTGAAGGTGCTGGAGGAGAATAGTAAAGGCAAGAGGCCCACAGGTGACTGTATATTGCACAGTGTAAATAGGCACCGGGGAGGTGGGTGGGGAGGGTGTGTTGGGGATAATGTTGTGGGGAGGGTGTGTTGGGGATGCTGTTGTGGTGAGGTGGGATGTTGGGGATGGTGTTGTCGGGAGGGGGGAAGTGGGTGAGGGAGGTGTGTTGGAGAGGGTGTTGTGGGCAGGGGGTGGGAGAGTGTGTTCACTATCCTAATTAAAACAGTAGTTCACTTGAAGCAATGCTGAGACATTCCTCATTGTGTACATGTGTTCAACTGATAACGTGACTAAATGTACAGAGGTGAATAGCATGTGGATTTAAATGTGCTAAAAAGAAATGTCCATCAGTTCTTGCCAGACAAGACATCCATCCCTACCCTCTTCACGTTCAGTGCATGGCAGCGCAGCACCCACAGGCAGTAAGTCCTCCTCTTCTGGGAGTGGCATGTCCACATCAGGGGACAGAGGGATATTTCACCTGAGGCACATGATGTGCAGAATGACATGGGCAAGAACTATTTGTCTGACCATCTCTGGCCTGTACATCAAGTCCGGTGTAGGCACTGGAAACAAGCCTTTAACAGGCCAAAGATCAGTTTGATACAGAGCCTGGTCCAGACGTGTGCCTTATTGTAGGCCACCTCCTGTGGTGTCTGTGGATTCCGAACGGGTGTCATCAGCCATGGTAGCTCGGGGTAACCAGAGTCACCTGCAAGGGAAAAGGTCATAGGTGGTAGTCGCAGAGTATTTTGGATGTGTCGCCTTTTATGGCGGCATGTTGATAGACACGCTGTGCATGCATTTCACGAGTATTGCAGCATGACATGATTTCTCATCACTGTACTTACATGTGGAGTCCTCCACTATGGGGGTGCATTCACTTTGTCGTGTGACACCATGCACACAGCTCACAGCTAGCACTCGTCACTTTCAGGGTCTGTGCTTGTCATGACAGGATGCTGTGGTGCCTGTGTTGGGTTGGTGTGCTGGTCTAATGCATGTGCCTTGATGGGTGATTAGTTGTACCTTTGCAGGTTTGTGTTGTGTGCGTCTATTCCATGATGGCTACATATACACGCTTGCCTGAGTATGTGGCATTCCGTCTGCCAGTATTGCATTCCATTGGTACAGTGTTGAACTGTGTCGTCGTATGTATAGGAACGTCTAATGGTGCATTGTGGTTCCTGTAGTCCTGCATGTGTGTTGGTAGCCTGTCAGGGCAGTATCCATTGGTGACTTACTACAGCATTGTCATTTCTATCAGAGTCCCATTGGTAGTCCTGTCCCCCCCTTAACCAGGGCCTTGACAGGGCATGCATTCTTCAGCTGTGGCAATGTCCTCCCCAACCACACTCTCCCGCCTCTCCCCCTCTTCACATGGCATTTCACTAGTGCCGCAGGGATTGTTTTTGTGATGGCCCTTGTATTTACCCAATATCCATGTCTGTTGCCCTCTATGCCTCTTCATGTATCCAGGCAGTGTGCTGTTCCGCAGGACCTTTGCATTGTGGGTGGAATCAGGGAAGCGGGCACAGCAGTGTGTTATGAGGTCAGGATCGCAGGTGGCCTGAACATTGAGTGAATTATACTGGTTCTGGTTGTGATATACCCCTGCAGATGCCTGGGGGGCCAACAAGGCCACATGGGTGCAGTCCAGAGCAGCAGTCAAGTTGGACATGTGGACTACTGCATAAAACGTGCCTTCATGGCATTCTCCTGTGCTGGGGTGGTGGGCAGAGAGATGTGCCAGGAGAAATGGTGCAAGAGTGCTTCCACCTGTGCTTCCACCTGCATGAGCACGATGAAAAATGTTGGCTGGGACATGCCATGCAGTATGCCTATGGTGTGCTGGAAGGTGCCAATTGAAAAGAAATGCAGGACCAACACAAGCTTCAGCACGGGAGGTAAGGCTGCACTGATGTTGATCCTGCTCTCAAGGTCCTCCTGGATCAGGGTGAGCATCTCAGCTACGGTCTCCCTGTTCAGCCGGCATAAGATGATTTGCTATTTGTCAATCAATGTCAAGGGTGTGGGCCTGACCCAGGGTATGGGCGCTCGCCTTACATGGCGTCTCCTCATCTCTGCACCCTGTAGTGCTCTTCCAGCCCCTGCAGCTCAATGCGGAGCAGCAGCAGCTCAATGTCCAAATCCACAACAGCTACTGGCAACATGGTGTTGAAAAGTGTGTTTGGGGAAGGCGTGCGCCTTATGTACTCCTACTGAGTGGGTTGGATGCACCTGTGACTTGTTTCCATCACCTGTATGCGTTTACCTCCATCTTTTAGGTGGAGGTAACTGTACTGCGTTTTTGGCGGTATTACTGCCCAATTTGGATGGCATTACTGCTATACCCCAACTTGTAATATGACAGTAATACCGTTCTGGGATCTTTGCAGTAATACTGGAAATTCCGCTGACTGTACTACCAAAGACGGTATTACCAGTGACAGTATTACCGCTGACTCATGATTTGGCGGTACAGTAAAAGTGCCAGTAATTCCGCTATTGCCACGTTTACCTTATATGGCCAAACTCATAATGAGCCCCTAAGTTCCGCCAGAAAGAGATTTGCTCATCATACAATGAGTTTCCATTACCTCATTTTTAGGTTTACAGAGTCTTTATGTGGTGCATCATAACCTTGGCCACAAGTTGTCTGTTGATCCACAGTCGTGACACTACACTGCTGGAAACCCTCAGCAACGCCGGCCTCATTTGCTATGCTAGATTTACACAGATGATACTCAAATTGCACACAAACTAACACAAACTCCAACTGAAAATCAACTGGACCATTTCAATTGCCTCTCGCGGATTGACACGTGGATCACAACCAACTGTCTGACAGCGAGCCCAAATAAAACTGAACTCATGTTTTACAGCCTCAAAATGACAAACCCGAAAACAAATCCTTGCACAAAAGAAATGGCCATGCCCCAGCAGACCGAGGGTCAAATAACTCATACCTCTCATGAACACATCTCACACCCTCAAACCACAAGTTACGGCAAGAGTAAAAGGCAGCCTTTTCACCTAATTAATACCCATTTGTTATATAATGCCGTACCTACGATTCCCAGGTAGAAAACCAGCAATCTTCACCCTACTACGCTCTAGACTTGGTTACACCAATGGCCATTAGCCAGGACTTCGGGGCTACGCCATGAACAATATACAAAGAGTACAGACATCTCCCTCCTCGAGACATGCACCAAGAGACCACCAAAAAAGAAGTGGTGCCATAGAAGACCACTTAACACTACAAACTGCTGATATACTGCATGCACATATTATAACACGGCACCAGGACACAGGTTTTTAGGCCAAGGCAATGTTTCATGCTGCCTCATGTCAAGTGCCCCTTCCCCTAACAGTGGGGCCATGCAGACGTTTTCAGGGCCCAAATGGTGTCCTCGGCCACTGCTTAGAATTGCATTATTTTAACGGCAGGCATGGTCTAGGCACAAGAAAGCCCAATTCACAATTAAGAATACTACATTTGCAAAAATGCAAAAAAGATAATGTTGAGAAAAGATGAGCAGGTGAGGAAAAAGGCCTGTTGTTTGCAGTAGAAGACACTAGATGGTGAAATACCTAAAGAGCTACATGCAAAGACTGTAGACAAGCCACACTCTACTTACAATTTAACGAAGTATGCTATTACGAATAATCCACATAGCCAATATTTAAAAAAGTAAACACTTTTTATTATTTTGTTTGTACAAGGCATAGGAGTTCCAATCCCACCAAATATGGACCAATTATTCCCACAACTGGTGAGTTCATTCACTATTGTTGCTGGAGGGCTTTTGCTACTCCTCTAGCCAGGTCCTGTGGGGTAGGACATTTTGCAGTGCAGCTCACCGGGATACCTTCAGCAGCCATGGCCTCAGCTGTGGCTGGGCCTATCGCGGCAAACTGTAAGGGGAGAAACAAAGACAAAGGTTATTCCAACTAGAGCAGACGGCGCAGCATCCAATTCGCATTACCTTTACCTGTAGCCAGGAAAAAAGCTCTGTATTTGTATTTTTGTATTTAGTGAGGATAGGGTTTCATTTCTGTCGGAAACGGCATACAAAGGACTAGCACATGAGACAAAGGCAGTGCCAGAAAAGGGCGCTTTTGCAATCTAGGAAGGGCATATGGGAACCAGTAGTCAGCTGATGAGAGGTGCAGGTCATCGATACAGAAACCTGGGACATGGACTACGAACTAGGTGTAGTTAGTGCACGTAATGTAGGCCTAGTGCCACAATATATAATATCATGCATATAAGCACCTGAATATGTATCTTGGGTAGTGTGGCTTGGGTGTACTGGAGTTACCTGGGGCGAGTGGGGGATGGCCCTTCGCAGGATAGAGCTTCGGTCTGATCTTGAACTTAAGAGATGGGATTGCTTTTATATCGGGGTGGGTGTGCCAGTGAAGTGGGGCAATTACGGAGAAAGAGCTGAAGCAGGCGCAAAAGGCATGGGAGAAAAAGGTTAGTGAGGGCGGAGCAACGTACAGTGCAAGAGGGGGAGTATAGGGAGATGCAGTCGGCAAGTGAAGGGGGTCAAGACAATGGATGAACAGGAAGAGAAGAAGAAGGAAGAGCCAGGCAGCCAGGTGGTGGTGGACAGAGGTGGGGAGGCATAGGATAGGTTGAGGAGGGTGCGAGTGGCAAAGTTCAGGACTTGCTGAGGGGAGAGAAGGAGTGGAGGGGGGAGACAGAGAAGTAGATTTTAGCAGTAATCACATTTATTGAGCACCACAATTGATTGAAATTAATGCCTTAGCGGAGTGGTGGGTGAGGTGGGGAATTATATCCACTGTTGAGGGGGTTGACCCATGCAGCGGAGGCAGCAGTGGCCATTATGAACTGTTGGAGTACAAGGTCACTGTCAAAGACAACCCCAAAGTTGCAAAGCCTTGGGTGAGGGAGGATGTTGGGAGGGGAAGTGATGGAAGATTGAAAGAGGAATTAGCACTGGCGGTGGGAAGAAATACACTTTCTATTTTATTGGAGTTCAGCACCAAGCAGCGAAATGTCATCCAGTGACTGATGGCTGTGGGGTAGCTGGTGACATTTGGAGAGGTGGCAGGGGTGAAGGATGGGAAAAAGGTGGTATGAAACCGTAAGAGGCTATGAGCTGGCCCAGGGAAGTCGGATAGAGCTTGAAGAGGATTGGGCACAGAATGGATCCTTCGGGGGAAACCCACAGGAAAGAGTGTGTGGGAGGTGGTATTAAGAGTCCTAGGAGATGGATCATGATTAACTAGAGAGATATGAGGTAACCCACCTGAGTCCAGTGCCTTTGGCGCCAAGGAAGGAGTGGGTTTGGATAAAAGAAGGATGGACCACAGTGTCAAAGGCAGCAGAGGGGTCAATATGGATTAGGGAGCGGTGGGCTGTTTTTAGAACCTTAGAGAAATGCGTGGGTGCAGTAAGGGGTCACAAAGAGTGTGATCTTCAAGGTCACTGACAATGCAGATGAAGACAACTCACTGAAGGATTTTTCTTCTTTTTTTTAAATGTACTTATTCGCCACTAGGCCATACATGTCACACAAAACAAAATAGAATATATCTTTAAAAAGAGATGTTTGAGTGGTGGAGCAGAAGAGATAAACATCTGAAGGAAGTGTTGTTGGGGTCAGCACTGGGTCACAGTGGCTGTTTTAAAGCAGGCAGAGCAAATATCAGTGGAAAGAGAAGTTGAAGGAGGAGAGGGGTGAGGAGGTGCTATGTCCGAGTTCTCTAATAGTTTTGCAGAGGGGTCAGCAGGCATGTTTGGTGTGTTAGCTGAGTAGAGAATTGATTGGAGTTTGACAAAGGAAGAGGAGGAGAAGTGAGATAGATACAAGTGGGGTGGGGTGATATAAGGTAGAAAGAAAGATGGGGAGAGATAGAGGGATTCATATGGTATAATTATTTTTATTTTATATTATTGTGCGTTGGTGTATTAAAAACCTTTCACAAATAGAAACACACATTGGAAAGTTCACAAGTTCAAAAATTCAATAAAATGAAAGGGGCCAAAAGAGAGAGAAAGTTAAAGAGACACATATATATATATATATATGATAAGCTATAATATATATTTGTAATTTTGGCGGAAAGGCAAGAGGCAAAGTCGTCTTCTGAAAGGGAGAATAGGAAGCAGTTTTTAGGGGGAGAGAGAGTATAATCTAGACAGTCACTGAGATCTTACTAGGGGGGAAAGTAAGTGTAAGGAGGGAGTTTTTGTAAGTAGCAAGGAAAGTGGAGAGAGATCTATATATGACAACAGCAGAGGTGGAAGTGCATGGGTGTCCTCGAATTTCGAATGGCCGGGGTTGAGGGCAAGAGGGGGTAAAAGAGCGAGCAGAATAGTGAAAGTGAAAGGAGTTGACAGTGAATGCCAGTTTAATGGAGTCGACAAGCGAAGGAGATCTGGTTTAAAGGGAGGACTTGACCTAAGTATGGAGTCAGGTTTGAACTTTCTCTTGGTGATAGGTGAGCGGGGAGGGCATTGATATGGTGAAGTGAGTGAATGATCAGAGGAAGGCGTGTGAATAGAGAGGGCCGAGGTGTGGATGGCAAAGGACAGGGAGTTCAGATCAAGGGAGCTTCCACCAATGTGGATTGGGAGGTCATGAAGGCTTAAAGAGTGGCGTCAAACTGTAATTGATGAGTCTTAGATATGATGGGAAGGCTGAGGTTGCCCATCCTGACCGGGAAGCCTTCGATGCACGGAAATTCAACATATTTAGAAAATACGTGTTACAGATTTGTTATTGTACTAGGTTCAGTTAAAAAAAGAACTCACTGGATGAAAAACAAAAAATGTATGTACACAGTTGCTTTTCTCTGATTACCAATTCTCCACCATTCTGGAGGCATTTGTGAAGAACACCACCTCACCCGTTCCCTTTATCTTTGTACTTCTCAAGTGACAGTCTTCTCCCAGTGCTAAAAGTGTGCAAAAGGTGGATTTCACTAACAAAACCATAAATTACATTTCATGGGCTGCAGTCTGCCTGGTTTTCCGTTTTTACACTCTATATGATTGGGTCTTTACTTTCCCTTGTCAGCCTTATACTATTACTAAGATGAATAAGATTCTCCATGTGTCCCATCCCATAGTCCACTACAGTCTGGGCCTACTTCCACCCTGAGGACCAGCTTGAGGGCTCAGTGCGACACGTGCCATGCAGGGGTTACAGCGCATCCGCTCTTGCTCTCTCGGCATTGGCCGCTCTTCCAAGATGGGGAGGGGGCACCAACATAACCAGTGCTCTCTATTGCAAATGGAGCTGTTTGGGATAGAGAAGACCTTGTTCGGGCACGGTTGGCTGGCTGCAGGCCTAGAGGCAGGTTAAGGGCCGCATCACTTCTTGCTGGAAGGTAAACACCTGAAATTGCTCCCAAGTGCTGCTTCTTTCTCTGACTCCCATCCCATGGGCACAGGCATACCTCCACCGTGAGGATCAGCTTGAGGGCTGAGCAATGGGAGTGGCCAGGCAGGACAACAGTAGACCCACTCTTTCTTTCTCTGCTTTTGCATCACTTCCAAGATGGTGGATGCCATTTTGACCTGAGCTCCATATTGGAATTGGAGCTTTTGAGCCAGTGAAGACCTATTTCAGCAATGATTGGCTGTCCACAGGCTAGGACTCCTGCCTTTCATTCACTGAGGTCCGGTTGAACTCGCCCTGGAGGCTCAGCAAAGAGAGGTTTGGCAAGGGTAAAGACCCATAGCTAGCTCCCCTTCCACTCCACCAGGCTACTATTCTACTCCCCTCTCCCTCTCTCTCTCCTAGCCACAAGGAGTACTGCAATAATTGTGTGTCCATCTACATAGTATTGGTTGTTTCTTAAAGTCCTTAAAGCGGGGTGTTGCTCTCTTACTATTGTGATTCATGTTTGCTCACCATCTTCTTTCTTATTCCTCATTCTCCTTTTCTCTGGTCTCTCTTCCATTGGGCCTCCATAGATCTTGCTCTCTACTCCTTTGGAGCCCCAAACCACTTTCACCATTTTCGCTTCACCCCATCCCGATTTCCTCCCTCCCTGTTGGGCCTCTCCTGAGGACCTCTGCTTGCCGGACATTCTGTTTAATCCACAGAGATCTCTCAGTCCCTGCGCCCTTTATTCGCCTCTTTACCCATTACTCATCTTATCTTCAGTATTCGCAGTTCTCTTGGTTTCTTGTGTCCTCCTTGCCTCTCCTTTTGCACTATGCACCCTGCCCCACCCATTGCCTTTCTCACAATCTTCACCTCCTTTGTTTCTACTCCCTTACCTCTTCGGTTGTTCTTACCTACTCACAACTAGCGAGAACCACCTCTCACACTTGCTCCTACCTCAGCCATCTCCTCTGACTCTTCAAAGCAGCACACTTCACACCCTACATGACGAACCCCCTCAACTCTCACCTCTCTCTCTGATTGCTGTTTTCTCCTAAACCTGTCTGACGCTAACTGTCCTGTTTCTCTTCAACTCCCCCTTTCCCCCACTTCCTTAACTAAGCTTACATATCCCCCCCCCCGTTATCTTGCCTTCTGCGTCATTTTCTTTACTTTAACTTGCTATGCCTTGTGGCAAGTCAAAAGGTCTGCCCATTGTTTTAGATGCAAGAACCGAGCGCCAATGAGCTGGATTGGCCCAGCCACTACCTGATGTGCCACCCAGGTGGTGTTTAGAGTGGGCTGTCTTCAACTCGCCCTCCTCTCAGAAACGTGGCATTCCTTTAGTTTGATTGGACTTACCATTTCCTAAAGGGATAATTCAGGACTTCAGGTCCCAAGATGCTGAAAAATGGTCAACCTCTAACAATAGAGAAGATGACAAATATAAGTGCTTGCTAAACTATAATACTGCAATAGACTTAAAAGCTCAGACTGTAGGGTAGGTTAATGTGAAATTAAATCTCTCCCACAGTTCCTTGGGCCTTCACCCTCCACTAGGCCTCCCACCAAGACCTATTATTGCCAGCAACTTTAACTATAGAGACCATAATCGTATACTCCTCACTGCCAAATAAAAGGAGACCTATTTTATCATTTTTACAAGCTTATATTCCCAGGCTATATAAAGCCTGATAGTACTATCTTCTAGGAAATATGTTGACAAAACCCAGAAGCTATTACGAAAAAGTAAAGTGCAGTAGGGATGATTTCTCCAGCCAAATTGAAAATAATTCATAATAACAAAGCTAACTTCTTTTCAACGCCAGAGGACGCTTTGCAATATGTTACGAATAATATCAATAAACATACTCCCCATCACTAATGCGACTCCAGAAACCCATGAAATACCTACTTTGACTTTGTGTATATTGTTTCAGAATTATAAACATATATATTTTTTTAAGAACTTTATTTGTAGAGATTTTTTCATAAACTGTTACATAACAATCACACCCCTATTGGGGTGAGTTACCCATGCGCCATCTGAACCCGCCCCCCCTCGCCGTTCCCCCCTCCCCAGTCCTCCGAGGTCGTTATTGTGTTGTTTCCTCCTCAGTGCGTATCTGACAGTGTGCTGGTTCCTGTGTTCTGACAGGTTGCAGAGTCAAAGTCTTGGGTGCTGTGTCTTCCTGGTGAGGATAAAGCGCTCTCGTCTGTCTCGTTCATTAGGAATGTCACGAGTGGCCCCCAGATATCGGGGGGACGTGTGTGTTTGGGGAGGGTCTTGATGAACTCAGACTCAACATCCTGACAGTAGAGAATGTCTTTATGCCAGTTTGCCACCGTCGGGGGTGGTCCTCTACCCCAAGACATGGCGATCCTCCTGCGAGCCAGGGTCAGCAGTAATCCTGCCAGTTTCCTTATTGCTGGTGATAGTTGTTTCGTCATCCCGAGCAGTGCCGCCGTCAGGATGGGCTGTACTTCTCCTACTATTGCTGCTGTGGTTTGGAGGACCTGGGTCCAAAATGGTGTCAGCTTGGGACAGTCCCACGCAAGGTGGTCAAAGTCTGCTGTTAGGTTTCCACATATTTCACATTTTGCTGGTGAGTCTGGTTGTTGTTTATTCTTTTTAACTTAACTGGGGTGAAGTATGTCTGGTGTAGATAGTTAAAGTCCATTTGCTTGAGGCGTGAGTTGAGAGCTATTTTTTGGGTTTGTTGAAGTATATATGTCCATTCCTCATCCGTAATCATTAGTTGGAGGGACCTCTCCCATCTGGTTTTCGTGCGTATGTTGATAGATACTGTGTCCGTTAAGATGGATTTATAGATGGATGAGACGAGTCTACCTTCGCCCTGTGCCTGGATCACATTGTGTAATAGCTGCCATTTTGGAGGTTGTTGCCGGAAGGTGGGGAATAGTGCCTGAAGGGTATATCTCGTTCTAAAGTAGATGAATGTGTCTAGGGGTGGTGTTGCCTCCTCTCTCCGTTGCTTGTTGGGTGTGATGAAGGTGCCTTCATTGAACAGGTCCCCAAGGGAATGTATCTGCACTTTTCTATCCATTGATGGAAAACCCTTTCCGAGGTCAGAGGGATCCCTGGAATGAATTTGGCTGGGAGAAGGGGAGAGTATCTCACCCGAACTTTGTATTTTTGTGCAAGTTTCTTCCATATCCCATAGGTCGCGAGGACTACATTCATAGTGTTAATAGGAACTGGGAGCTGACTGATGACGACGGCCCTTAATAAGTTGGGGGTTGCTAGGGCCCGCTCTATTTGCACGTGAGGTCTGATAAAGTGCATGGCATACCAGAAGCTAAGGAACTGTGCCTGAGCTGCCCAGAAGTATCTCTCTAAGTCTGGGAGGGCTAGTCCTCCCTTGGACACTGGGAGTATTAGTGTTGAGTGAGCGACCCTGGCTGGTTTGCCTGCCCATATTAGTTCGAGGACTAGGCTTTTGGCTCTCTTTAGAAAGGATTGTGGGATTAGAATGGGGATGTTGGAGAATAAATATAGTAGTTTCGGTAGGATCACCATTTTGACTAGTGAGGCTCTTCCCCACAAGGTTAGCGGGAGGGACTTCCATCGGTTTACTTTTTCCTGTAGTGTTTTTAATACTGCTTCATAGTTATCTAGACATACCTCGTCGTAGTTTAGTGACGTCAATATCCCTAGGTAGCGTACCCGTGAGGTCTCCCAAACAAAGTTATAATCGTCCGTGAATATTCTGGTAGCTGGGGTGAGTGGGAATATAATCGATTTTGTAAAATTGATTTTTAGGCCAGATATTGCGCCGACTTTAATTACTTCCCTCATGACTGAATTAAGATTTTCAACGGGATCGTGTACAAATAGCGCTACATCGTCCGCATATAAGGATATAATTAGCCTGTGTGGGCCGATGGTAAGGCCCCTATGGAGTTGTTGGGATCGCAGGTTCGACGCTAGAGGTTCCATTATTAATGCGAAAATTAACGCTGAAAGCGGACATCTTTGTCTGGTGCCTTGTTGTAGTTTGATGGGTGAGGATCTCGCTGATCCCAATAATATGGTAGCTTGGGGGTTGTTGTATAATAGGGAGATGAGGTTAATGAAGTGGCGCCTAGGCCCATTTGTGTAAGCACAGCAAATAGGAAGGGCCATTCTACCGAATCCAAAGGCTTTTCGGCATCTAGCAGGACTGCGACGGCTTGCTGAGTGCGATCTAGAGCCTCAACTATACCAAACAGCCTCCTGATGCCGAACGTTGTGTTGCGACCGGGCACAAATCCGGCCTGATCTGCGAGCACGAGGCCCGGCATCAGCGGTAGCAGCCTATTTGTGAGTATTTTCAGCAGTATTTTATTATCGAGGTTGAGAAGGGATATGGGTCTATATAATGCGCACTCTTCCGGGGGTTTACCTGTCTTATGTAAAAGGATGATGTTGGCCTCGTGGGATGACTGAGGAAGGGAACCTGTTTCCAACGCCTCGCAGTATACCTCTGCAAGCAGGGGGGCCAGTGTGTTAGCGAATGCTTTGTAAAATTCTCCCGTTAGGCCGTCAGGCCCTGGGGATTTGGTGTTTGGAAGGGTTTTGATGGCTTTGATTATTTCCTCTGATGTGATGGATTCGTTGAGAGGTTCGCGTTGCTCTCTTTCCACCCAGTACAGTTCAGTGTCTTTGAGGTATCTGTGTAAGGTGTCAGTGTCTGAGTTATATTTCGAGGTGTATAGGTCCTGGTAAAAAGTTTTGAATTCTTCTGCTATTTCTTCATCTGTGTGTACTATCATGTCTCGTCTAGAGCGTCCCCTTTCGACTGTCGTCGGCTTCCTGTCGGCATTGATCAGTCTTGCCAGGAGAGCTCTGGGTTTTTGGAGTTCCCCGTATTGCCGGACTTGATTGTTCCAGCCCAGGAATTTCACTTCGCGTTCCGCCATGGTCCTGAACGTCTGTAGCTCTTCTTTAAGTGCTGCTTGGGTGCGTGGATCATTCGTGGTGGAGTACTCGAGTTCAAGCTGCTTTAATCTTTCCTCGCTGGAGGTGAGTTCCTGACGGATTAGTTTAAGGATGCCGTTCTCCTTGGCTAGGCAGACACCTCTTATGAAACACTTCAGCGTGCCCCAAATCGTGCTCGGAGAAGCTACTGTGCCCAGTTTTGTGCCCAGAAATGTTGAGATTTCGCCACGAAGTTCAGATGCGAACACTTGGTCTTGCAGAGAGCCAGGTTTGAAGCGCTAGTGCAGCAGGCGGGATTTGGTGACTGACGGGCTACATATGAGGGTTACTGGCGAGTGATCGGAGAAGGTTTTAGGTAGAATTTGATAGTGTCCCCAGTGGAGAGGGCCACTGGAGGATACAAACAGGTAATCTATTCTGGAGCTGGTGTTGTGTACTGCCAAGTGCAACGTGTAGTCTCGCTGCTCCCAATTACTGTGTCTCCATGCATCTACAAGGTTGTAGGCTCTGCATTTTTCCTGTACCTGGAGGTTGGCTTTGGAGGTCGGTAGTGTCATGCTCCGGGACCTATCCTTCGCGGGATCTAGGGCGGTATTCAGATCGCCCCACCAGATGATCGTTGCTGAGGTTTGTGTTGAAAGGTGTGTGAGCACCCAGTCAAAGTTGTTTGTTCCGTCCACATTGGGGCTGTAGGAGTTAACAAAGACGATTTCTTTGCCTGCTATAATCCCTCTCACTAAGAGTGATCTGCCCTCGGTGTCTTTCTCAGTGTTTATCATCCGAAAGCCAGACCGTCGGTTAATTAAGATAGCCACTCCTCTGGCGTATGATGGCCCCTTGGTGTTCTTTCCCAGGGAGTAGGTGTGTTTTTTGAATCATAGTGGCATCTACTTCGTGCCTCTTTAAATATTGAAGGATCTTTCTTGTTTTAGAGGGGAGGTTGCCTCCTCTAATATTCCATGTAGCGACTTTGAATTGTTTGTTCAGTGTGGATGTTTGAGCTGCTGTTGTTAAGTACGTTTTGCGGAGTTCCAGGGCGCTGTGGATGGCACACCCTGCTGATTGCTGGTAGTTTCCAAGGTGTTCAGGGGAGGGTGTCCGGTGCTGCTTGGTGTCTTGGGTGGGGTGGTGGGGGGGTAGCGGATCGGAGGTGCATTCTCAATCCCATTTTCGAACTTCCTTCCTTACACGGGCAACCCCCAACTGACCCGTTTGCTTACTCCATCGGGGGCCGAACCGCAACGGTGCGTGTCGCCACCTGGTTTCCCACCCATTAACAATAAACTGTTTAGATAACTTTGCTGTGCAAGGGGCATTAGGGGCTTACCAAGTTGCCTGGCCTTGGAGTACTTAGCTCCTGCATTTATTTCGGTAAGGATGCTGTGTTTTACATGCAGATTTTCACATCGTTGACCACATGTTGGTTATGGCGGATTTCTGTGTATTCTTTCTCTTTGTGCTCATGCTTGATTGGGTTCTCGCCCGGTACATCCCACTCTGTCTAGGAATAGGTTGGCCTCCTCCGGTGTCTGGAAGAAGTGGACTTTTTCCTTGTGTTGGATTCTGAGACGCGCTGGGAAGAGCATAGAGTAGGTGATTTGATTTTCTTCAAGCCTTTGTCTGATGGAGGTGAAGGATCTCCTCTGTGACTGGACTGCTGGGGAGAAATCCGGATAAAAGTGTATTCTGTCTCCGTCATGGTGTAGTTCACCCTTTTCTCTGGCCAGTCGTAGAAAGGTATCTCGGTCCTTGTAATTTAGCAGTCTGGCTATTACTGGCTGGAGGGCACTCCTGGGATGGGTATAGAGGATGGGATCCTGTAAGCATTCTCCACCACAAACATGTGGGAGAGGGCTTCTTGGTTGAAGAGGGTGGTGTAAAGGGCTTCTACGAAGTCCTCCATTTTGGATTGCATCTGATGTTCCCTCACACCAACAATTCTAATGTTATTTGGTCTGGAGCGACCCTCCAAATCCTCACACTTGGCGTTGGCTGCTTTCATTTGGGATTCAAGTTGGGTGATTTTAGCTGCTAGGGTTGCTGTGCCGTCATCTAGATTAGACATGCGTTGTTCTACCTCGTTAAGGCGCTCTGTATGGGTGTCCATTCGGTGTTGTAGGAGATCTACCTTCGAGGAGAGTCCGTCCATTTTGTTGTTTAGACTCCCTATGTCTGCTTTGAGATCTAACAGAAGGCCCTTAATGTCCGTGGAGGAGGTTCCCTCGTCCATCTGATGTGTGCTGTCGGACGTGGCTCTGAATCCTCCTGGAGCCTCGAAAGTCAGCTTTCTTTGGGATCTGTCCGTTTTCCCCATTGGGTTGGAGGGTACGCGTCCCTGTGTGGAGTGCGATGCCGGTAGGTGGTTACCCAGGTGCCGGTGGCCTCCACAAGATGAGGCGTTGTGTGCTCTGTGTCAGGGTGGTTTATGGGGTAGTGGTGTCTGCTGGGATAAGGACGGTGGTTAAGGCGCTTGTCACTGATCGGGATCGTTATTTTGCAGGTCCAGGGAAAGTTCGAGGTGGGTGGGGGAGGCAGGCTAACCCACCCGGTGGTGAAGCGCAGGGGGCCGCTTCTTTAAGTACTCAGGAAGAGTTCAGAGGGCCGTGGGCGCTCTCCGCCCCCCTACACCGAAGAAAGGGGGATCTTCAGCGTGGTGCTCTTATCTGGATGGTGCTTTCCTGTGGCAGAGGGCAGCTGTTTGAGGAGATGCAGTAAGGATCTGGAGGCAGTCAATGGGTGCGAGCGGGGATTTCAGCGGGGGCGCATGTGATAAGGTGAGTGTGCTCCCAGCGTGCTTCATACCTGAGAGTTTAGGTGGGCCGTGGAGTGTCTGCCCCTGCTTTCAGCCGTCTCTCCAGAGTTTGCCTGTCTGCTGTGGCTTGGGGGGGCTGCCAGCCACGGCTTCCAGGTCTCATGTGCTGCGCTGGGTGGCCGTGGGGGGGGACATGCCGGGAGAGAGCGGGCGTCCTTGTCACGTCTCACGATTCTCCCGCCTGTTGCAAGCTTGTGTCTTTCGTTGCTCTGCGGTGCTGGTTATGGCCACTGGGTGACCGCGGCTGCTGTTGCCACCGGTGCTGCATCGCGGGTCTGTTGTCGCGGGGGGAGGCGGGAAACTCACACCACCGGTCTCGGTCACAACCCACCAACGCTCCCCGCTGCCTCGTTCTTCGGGAGCATGCCGGGGGCCGGCGGAACACCTCCGCCGGGTTCTCGCCGGGTCTCAGGCCATCTCCGAGTTTGCTGGCCTTTGGTTCCGGGGGAGAGGGGGCGAGGCCCGGGTGAGTGCGTGTGGGGCCGCCAGGATAATGTGTGGTCAGGGCAGTGTGATACCGATTAGGGCAGGATGATGGCCGATTAATTTCAGGCCTTGCAGGAGCTCGCTAAAGTGCTGCCATCTTGGTTGGCCCTCTAGCGCCCTCTATCCTGAATTATAAACATATAAATGGTGTGAGAGGTCGAACAAGTGCCTGAGCATCCTCAAAGTATTTAATGTCACAAGACTTGGTTAGATAATTGGAAATACTCCATAATGTCGCCCTCATTGGTGCGCCCCCGCAGTCACTGTGACTTTGGTGGTGCACAAAATACTGACTCCCATTACTGCCCCCAAGCAGAGTGGGGGTTTCGCAGGTGTCCCACACTCTCCTTGGCAGCAGTAACAGGAGTCGGGGGCTGCGGGGGTGTCCCCCACTTACCATTTTGGTAAGTGGGGGACAACAAAGTTTAAAAAATAAAAAATGTATAAAAGCACCTGCAGCATCACCTCCGACCCACACAAGTGGAAGGAACCGACGTCACAGGGATAGCAGGGAGTCTGGGGTGCGCACAGAAGTGTGCCGCCATGAAGATAAGTGGGATGGGGGGTGGGGTAGAGGTATGCAGTGTGGGTAAAGTGATCTATTTGATCACCCTCGCCGAGCCATAAATGGCGTCAACATTTTCATCGGTGCAGTTAAGCGAAGCGCAGTGATCACATAGATTGAGATAATCAGGTGCCTAGTGATGTATAAGTAGCTACCCTTCTACTATTACTGTATAGTGTCTCTGCCTCACTCCTCCCACCAGTCTTCTATCCCCCGATGCTTCACTCCTCCCATGTCTCACCTCCATCCTTTAATTTTATCCCACCCTGTACAACTGCTGCTCCATCCTCCACAGTCCTTCCTCCTCCACCACACTACTACTACTATTCCCTCCTCCATACCACCACTACTACTGCCTCCAAACCAATACTCCTCCCTCCTCAACACCACTACTTAGTCATTCTATCCAATCTGTATCATCTGCTTCACACTCACTCCTCACACTACTTTACCTACACACTTGCCACACAAATACGCACACTCAGACTGCAGAACCACTCTCAATCCTAAGCCAATACCTCACCTGTTCCACAACTCATCTCCACACTCTGCTGCTCCTCCAGCTGGTCTTTTGGTCATCCTCCACCTCCACCTCTGACCTTACCCCCACCCCAAAAATACACTTCCTGCATCCTGTTCCATGCTTAAATTCTCCTGTCTCTCCCAGGATTGGATATCTCCCCCTGGCCAATCTGGCCCTGCCTTTTCCACCCGGGTCATCTGTGTAATGAAAATTCATAAGACGGGTGCAAAGCCCCACCTACTTGCTCCATGCAGGCTTCTAAAATTGCACAAAGACCTGGCTGTCCCCTATGGCTTCTCAGGCAAGGCTTCATAACAGTTGCTGTTTAATCGTCGTCGTTGTTGACTAGAGGGGAGTCAATGTCCCTTTCGTTCATGACTCATTTATTCACTCATCACATCAAGGTGATTTTCTATTACAGGAACTCATTTGAAATAAGGTAAGAGTGAAATAACAACACTAGTCTGTTGCTCTTCATTGTATGACAATGATATTAAACAAACATTCGATAGTACAAAAAGGAAAAGCAAACAAGTGACATTTCCCTGAAAATCTCTGGAACAGCTTTAGCACAAAGCCAGCACCCCCTAAGGCCTCAATATGAAGACTGTGTCCCTTTTCTGTGCTACCTTATGCTTAGGTAAAGGCTGCAGCAAATGACAGGTTAGTAGTCCACGTACACAGTTGAAGGTTTATTTATTAGACTGCTCACATCTTGACAGAGGACCTTGCCTGTCAAGCAGGCCTCCCCTACAGAAGGCAGAGAACAGAAGAAGGATGCTTGTTTCTACATGTGTCAAGATTCTTGTTTTAATCCTGTCAAGGAGACAGTCAGTGTTACATTTCCCTTCAATGCCCACCAGAAAAGGACAGTGCAACCATTTCCAACTTCATTCTCTTTTTTGGTATTAAATGCTCAAATGCTGTGGAATGCCTAGGAGCATCATTGGAGGATTCAATGGCCAATTGGTCAGGGCTGTTCCATTCTTTTTTTCTCAGCAGACAAGTACTGTAGATTTACAGCAAAGATAGGACCAGCCCATTTCACTCCAGAAAAGGGTAGGTGGGAGCGAGTCAGGTGCACCTTTGACACTGAGATTGCCTACTTAGATTTCTTAAGCCTTGGCGAGGGCTGGTGACCATTAAAGGCCATGTCCGCCCCCACAGCTGGAGTGAAAGCCATTCACACCCAGGGGTTTATCCTGGGTGCAAATGCTTTCCTTTTTTTCATCAGGAGATTGGCTGCGCAAGCAACGGCAATATCCCGAGTACCCTCCAAACCCCCAAAAGCAAGATAGCCGCCGCCATAGGGAAAAAAGGGACTAAGTCCGTTTCCATTTCGATGGCGTCAGTCGGTAGCGGGAGGAGTGCTAGGACCGTAGCACAAAGCTCCGGTCCAGCATGTAAGTGGGGAGGAAGGAAGGGGCCAGGGAAGGGGTTTGTTTTGTTTTGGGGGTGGTGGGAAGGCAACAAGGAGAGGTTCCCTTTTGCCTTCCCACATTTGAAAAAAGTAGAAGATTTTGCCATCCGGGGAAGGGCCTCGTGGCTGGAAATAGTGGGCGGAGAATGACACGCCGCCGAGGGGCATATCACCATTAGCTCCTGTATAGTTCCCTACACGGGTGCTAATGGTGTCTAGGAAACTACACAAGTGCTAAGTGGTAAGGGGGAATGGGAGGCAGGGAAGCCAATGGAAGGGGGCGCAGGCTAACTAGACTGCTTGGAACGCAGGCTTGTACCATAGAGTACAACCCACATTCCAAGCATCCTCACTGGCCAGCACGCTCTTCCAGGATGCTAATAATAATAGTTCTTACAAGGGAAGGTGGGTATGGCCTACATAAGTAGTTGGATGGAAATGTTCTGTGAAGTCCATCATGCTCCAAAATTATGGCATTTTTTCAAGATATGTGCAGTGGGCTCAAACTATCATGGCTGAGGGCACCAACAAAGGACTTAAAAGGTAAGCTTGAAATAACAAAATCACGTTTTTTATTTATTTGTGTATTATAGTTTAACAAACTTTTCACACATTCTTACAAAATTAAGTCAAAATATACTGTCAAATGTAACTGCTAGCAATTTGTTAATGATTTAGCAATATTTCGTATAGTAATATTCTAAATGTATATTGTCATTTAGAATATTACTATACGAAATGTTGCTAAATCATTAACAAATTACTAGCAATTACAAATTACAGTATATGCATAATACAAGTTTTAAAACTGATACGATAAATTGTACCGATACAATAATCAAAGGAATCTGAAACCCATTCAGAATATGCTGCTAAAATGCCACCTTGCTTAAGGCTATTGAATTGTGAACAAAAGTCAAGACTCTCAAGTTTTTAAGATGTACAATAGAGGAACCAATGTTCAAGTGTCTCAATTCTACTGGGGAGACGACATAGTCTGCACAAACTTAAGTGATACTGGAGTTTTGATTTACCTCCAATAATTTCATCAGTCAGATGGAGGTTTCATCAGATTCTCATTAAATTATGTATCACAAACTTTGAGGGGCATTTTATTAAGTACGGCAGTAAAGTATTTGTTTAATTTTCTTTCAAGGCCAAATTACGATGTAACTTAAAAGTAGGGATCAAATTCAGGGTTAAACACCAATCCATTTCCCATAATGCTTGCCTGACCCTGAAGGAGTCTCGTATAAGCATATGTCGAGACATATTAATGTCGAAAAATAATACATTCACAATTACCTGGAACTCGTAATCTTAAGGATTTTTGTTTTATTGATATTTATCACCAAATAATTCTAGTTGCAATAGTCCTCCAAAGTGTTAATACATCTTTGAGGTCAATGGGGGTTCTATCTAGAAGAATAAGATCATCTGCATAATCTAAGATGGTCAAAAGGATAGAACCATTTTTTGGTGGTTAAGAGTTTGTTGCAAATAAACAAGAATGTAAATCCAAAATATATACATTAAACAATGATGGCTCCAACACAAAGCCCTTCTGCAGCCCATCAGTTATGGGCATATTTCCAGTTGTTGTATGTGATTTGTCCAAACAGACTTTTAAGGAGGAGTTGGTATGCATAATAATTCTGCAGAATTATTAATCGGAGGGCATGCCCCATGACTTTAGTTTGCCCCACAGTTTGGCTCTTTTAACTTTGTTGAAGGCATTTGGCAAATTGACAAATGCCATATAAAGCGTTGTGCTCTTCTCCAGGAATTGCCGTATAAACAGAGTGAATAGTAGCGTGTTAAGCCCCGTACGCAAGTCTTTATGGAAACCCAACTGGAAAATGTCCAAGAGATCAACGCCAGTGCCCCAAACTAATATGTAATCAAGTAATGGAGAAGAGGAGACTTTACAGCTGGTATCCAACACAGTAACAGGGCGATGATTCGCTGGATCCATCCCGTCTCCTTTTTTAAAAATGGGCACAACAAAAGTGGTTTGCCATAACGTGGGAATCGTCTTCCTTGATATAATCAGGGGAATAATGTAAATAAAATATCAGCCCACATAAATGGAATGCTTTTACACTGCTTGGGCGACCGTCACGGCCCGTGGACTGAGAATTTTTCA
The DNA here is from genome assembly GCF_040938575.1 of Ambystoma mexicanum. NCBI lineage: Eukaryota > Metazoa > Chordata > Amphibia > Caudata > Ambystomatidae > Ambystoma > Ambystoma mexicanum. The sequence goes on along the minus strand of NC_090929.1, from coordinate 1,381,346,314 downwards.
ATTTCCTAATTTTCATCAGTGTGTCTTCAGATGAAAAGGGAAGAAACCAAGAACAGTCAGATTTCTGTATCGAGACACAATATGTATTGCCCTTCTTGGAGGCATAAAGTTTAGTTTAATGGCCCATCCAGGTGTAGGCTGAAATGAGGTTCAGTTGGAGTGTGTCTGTTTGTTAGCCAAAGCGCAAAGCACGTTCAGTCAACTCTTGTAACTCTGTTTCGATTTCTGTGTGAGGTATAAGTGGCCATCCTTATGTAGAGGGCACAGTTTAGTATGCAATTCCCTCTTTTTATTAATTACTTCTCAGTCAGGAAGATGTTTATGAATTCTAGAGCCTTTGGATCGCATATCCTGCTGAGCATTCGTTATGTACTTTTGTTCAACAAAGAGTGTCTCAGAGAACATCAAAGGGGAGAAGGGATGTTGATAGTAATCTATTTCAGCTATTTTAACATTGAATATTGTGTTTTTTATTCAGGATCCACATTCAGGCTTTTTTTGATGCATTAATAAAAACCTCAGATAGGACAGACTCATTTGAGGGCTGTTTTAGCTGGAGATTGATAGTGTAGGATAGAAGGTTATGGTCATTGTTAGAAGCATTCATTAGCTCAAATCACCTGGTGTTCAGAAAGATTGAAATGGAAACACAGACATAATCTATGATAGAGTGTGACACACCTCTTTTCCAAATGGCTTTCGCAGGCATATCACCCAATACGTTACCATTCAAAATATATATATTCCATTCCTGCAAAATCTGAAAAATACCCCTAGAAGCTGTGGTGTGGTATCTATGCAAAACAGTTGTGAATTTCTCTGACAAATCAGGACCTTCCACGTACACTGAATCAAAATCACCTGCAACAATTATATTACCCTTTTCATTCTTTCCGCACCAATGACATAAGATGTCACCAAGGGTCACCAGGAGTTTGTCACTTTCCGAAGACTTGGTGTTGAGATAGATATTAATAATTAGAACATTTGTTTTAGCCAATCCATCACTGTGCTTGTTAAAACTACTGCCAAAAGACCAGGAATTTCATTATTTAAGATTCCCAAGTTGTAGGGAAGCCAGTTCTTCAAGGTAATCATGCAGTCTACCTTTAGAGCCTTTTTGAGCTAGCTGGAAGTTAGTAGTAATGCCATCAATAAGCCTATCTTCCCTTAGCCAGAAATATTGTCGATGTGAAAATCCAAAAAACTTATTGGTAAAGTATCCATCATCTGAAGATGCAAAAAACCCAATGTGGTCAAAGAACAAAATCTAATTGAATTGTTGTTAAAGAGTAGTTACCGGCTTACAAGAAATTTACTCTCAGTGCGCAAAGCACTGGGCAGCCAGGACCAGTCCTGATCTGACTGTAGTTTAAGTACAAGGCCCAAATTAGAAGTTATATGGAGCTTGTTCAAAGCATCATCATGTCAATACAAGTTGGAACTTTCGGCAGGAGAACTCTAAATGCAATTTTGATTAACATTAAAAAAAGAGTCTGAGAGAACAAAGATCTCATAACCCATTTTGAAGATGTTTTCACCAACATTAGAAATCATATACTCTACAATTTTAGATGTAAAGTATATAAGTTCAATATCTGTACATTTGTCATGGACAAAATGTAAGTTAATGTCACCATATTTGATTGTGCGCAAGGAAGGTATAGAATAAAATAAGTTTAAGTTGTTTCCCCGGTTCAAAGTAATAGTGTGGTTTGCTTTTAAAATTGATTTGATCCCCATGCACAGTGATGGATGGTATGTATTTGATTGATCCTGCCGAGAAGATTTCACAATTCTGTTGATCTGTGTTGGACAAGGTGTGAAAAACTTTAAAGTGGCTGGCTCCTCTCTGGAACTGAGAGTGTTCACCACTCGAGGCGTATGTCTGTTGCTACCAAAAGCACCAGTATAGATAGTGATCTGAAGGGGTTGTTTGTCCTGCATAGTAGAGAGCTGCAAAACACAGGAATCAGATGAATAAGTGGACATGTTCATGATATCCACCAAGGAAGTATCCACTTCTTGTGTAATAGCTGAAGATTGTAAATCGAGATTTGCTGCTTTAGTTTTGCACAGAAATGGTGGGATGTAGCCATCGGGGTCATTGCAGGACTTCACTACCCATTTCTTCCTAATGGTGTTTGCCATAAGCATAGGGTTCTCATTGTCATTGTGTGTTGATACTGTATCATTAAAAGATACCATCTTATTCAGACTTTTATGAGAAGACATACTAATAGTGCTTAATATTTTCGCGAGTCCCGATTAATTTTTTATTGCTTGGATTTCATGTTTTGATTTTTTAGAGGATTTACCAATAAGCTTCTTCCCTTTTTTAACAAGCAAACCATTTGGATCAATTGCTGGAACGTGTGTGTTTTTGGGGGTTTCATCATTTAGTTGTTGTTGTTATAATGAAATCTCCATTGTTGATGAAGTGATATATGATCAGAAATACATTGTGGCGTGATCACTGGGGTTCTCATATAAGACTTCCTTCGCAACAATTCCTTCAATCCTGACAAGTATCAAATTGATTTAATTCAAAGTAGTTTTCTGAGACTTGGCCTTGTCGTTGATATTTCTTTTTTTATTCTTTTTTGAAAAAATGTAATGTGCTTTGGTTCCATGAACCTTTCACATTATATTGATCACAGAGTTAACATTATTCCTACAAATATCAAAAAAAGGAAACCTTGATACAATTCATGTCTCAGCTGACATTACACACAAATGTTAAAATCTGGGTATTAAAATTCTTTAAATCACAAATATAATTTATAGCCATTATTAAGATTTGATCACACATTATTTTTCCCATACTCTGATGAATACAAAACTATTACTTCAAAGCCAAACCACAGTTTATAAGTTAATAGTCAGCTTCCAGTAATCTTCGCTCGTACCACCAGCATATAGCAGCCATAGAGCTTTCTTAGGTGCGTTAAAATGACAGTGTAGCTCCCATCCGGCATTTTATTTTATAGAAAAAAAGCCTCAAAATATTTCAATACTGCCAGAATCAGTGAGGCATGGCTACACATCAGTAATTTATTCCACCAGTCATAATTCATTACCCTGTATTTATTTAGAAATTGATCAAAATGCAATTCTCTAAGCTCAGTTAAACCACTGCATTCCACTGTCACATGTTTCAGTTTCAATTTGTATATGCACCTTACAGAAAGGGCAAATTCTGAGATTACCAGGGACCCCATTACGTGTGCCAATATTTGTCTGGACCAAATGTAGTCAAAATCGTAAAATCTGGGTCCACATCCTCGTACTTGGGAACTTGCATAGGTAGGCTGAGATTTTATTCCATGGTTTCCACATCCCACCACACTTGGCAATATAACTTGTAACTACTACACTCCTCATTGATATTAATCCAGTCATAACTCCATAACTTAACTTTCACCCCTGTGAGTTCTGTGTACGATTTTCCAAGATCACATTAATATTAGCCAGGAGGTTTGTATACCTAGTAAACCATTATCTTCACATTCTTAACTGCATTACTTGAAATTTCATAATTGATCTGCTGATACGATGACCCTGGTTTCGCCAGCAGGATCTTCCTGCATAGGGACATGATTTCCAGGTCATCATAACGGTTAAAGACACGAGCCCCAGCTCGTATCGATTTACCAAAATGGAAACTTGCATTGGCAAACCAAGCACCTTTCTCAAAAACAGACCCTCCAGGAACTTCCAAGGGATCGAATCACAATTTAGTAAAATCTCAGCGCCATATATCAAACTTTGTGCAAAATTGCACTTGTAAAATCGGAGCATTGGAATGATCGCGAACCTTCCAATTTCCTGTTAATAATTGTGGCCTGTGCCGCTAGCGCCACTACCCTTTGTTTTAAAATCCCATTTGTAGATGCGTTGTTACAAGTCTGCACAATCCTAAATCCAAATAGAAACTAGCTCAAGCTTACTAGTGCCCAAATACCAACTTAGATTACTATAATCATAATTTAGTTTTTATCCTCATTAATCATCAAATCCCTGGCAGTTGCATACCTTTGTAGTTCCACCAGATGTCTTTGAAGCCCTATGGGTGTCTGATCAATTAGGATTAAATCAGCTGCATACAGTAGTCTCGAACATTTCACGAGTCCCAATTGCAGAGGAAATGCTCTAGCAGCTTTTACAAATTCACCAATATCATAAATAAATAAATTAAAAAGGGCTAAGGCCAGAACGCCACACTGGACAGCCGCACTTCAAAAGCTTTGCCCATAACATCTCCCTAATCATGCTATCGAAAGCGAGGGAGAAGTCCACAAATGCCAAATACACATGGACACTGTGAAGGGGTTAATTCACCTTGATTATGCCAAGGGGAGGACTTGAGTAACACAGAGAATCATGTCAATGAAAGGGTGCGAGTTTAGCCTGAGGGGAGGGACCCTGATGAATTGAGTGACAGATAAAATGACAAATGTCAAATGAAACAAGTATGATGAGGGTGCCTTATTCTAAATTAACAGAGGTCGTTGGTCTGTTTTTTTTTTTGTTGTGTGGTTGACGTGACAGGAACCCGGTGAGCGGCAGGCGGGGCGCAGCCAGCAGCTGACAGGGAGTTCTGTCAGTGGAGTGACGTGGATCACGCAGCCACTCCGCCCAAGCAGCACAGCGCTCAGCCCTGAATGAAAGAAACTGATGAACGTGTCTCGAATTTCCCAAACAGTACAGGCCTAGCATCACGGAGTAAAAGAAAGACATTAATTGGCTGCACTTCGTACGACCGCTACGAGCAGGAACAGTGAACACCAGATGGCAGTAAAGTCGGACAGAGGCTCAGACGATGAACGAAATCCTGAAATCAACAAACGTATCCTTTAAGTGTGCTACAAATCAGATTTATGTATATTTTTGATACAAAGCTTATAATTGAAAATCAACCAGCGAATACATGTTTGTATAATCCCTGAGATAAGGGGAAAGCCCATACTCCGTAACAGTTAACATTGAACAAGAACATTATTAACACTTAACAGGAAGAATGCCCCCAAAGAGAATAAACAAATGTGAGCAGTTGCCTTTAAGAAAAAGACTCTAATGAACTAAAAAGGGATGGAACTATTCGGCCAAAAAAAAAGGGATTGAACTAAAACACAGATAAAGGTCTCAGGAAGCAAGACAAGAGACTGAGTAAACAGGGAGATTATTGAAAACCTAATAATAACTATAAGGAACTCGCAGAAAGAGGGCTATAGGTTGTGTTTTTCATATTATTGTCAAGGACTAGCAGGCAATTGAGAGCACTTACCATACTAGAGACTATATCTTAATCCAAAGACACTGAGAAGGTGTAATAAACAAAGATATTAACCCTAAGGTTGCGGTCCCTGATTGCACTAATGTTCTTAATAATCAAATAAAGAGTTGTTGAACTGTTAATAAGGACATTGCTCAGTATCATTATTAACCCGAGTCATTTCTAAATCGTTACATTTGGTGGCAGCCATGGGATTTAGAGAACACCATGGAGGCCTTAATTAAGACCAACAAGCGTAGGCCGAGAGGCAGGTCTTTCAACGAGCCATTCGGATGCAGCAGGATCAACTAATTGAAGCTACTAACTTAAGGCGTAATTCTCATATTTCAGCTACCGTCCTACAGAAGTTCACTCCCGGTAAAGACCCTGCTCATTTCTTCGTAAACTTTGAGAGAGTTGCAAGGAATGCACAATGGCCCGCTGAGAGGTGGTGCCACTACATTGCCCCTCTGATGACAGGAGGGATGCAGAGTGCTTACCAGGCAGCCAACCCCACGGGGGATACTACATATGTAGATATGAATAGAGTGGTACTAGAAAGAGTGGGTCATGACGAAGAGGCCTACAGGATAAAATTCAGAGAAAAGAAATTGTTACAGACTGAAACCCCGTGACAACTTTTTTATAGGGTGAAGGAGCTGGGTGACAAGTGGTTACAAACAGTCACTACCTCCACTCAAGAGATGGCAGAAAAGATTGTTCTGGAGCAGTTTGTGGAAGCTCTTCCCATACAAATTCAAAGATGGGTAAGACAACATCATCGAACCAGTTTGATGGAGGCAGTAAACATTGCATCTGCTTACCAGAAGGCTGGACAAGTGTCAGGATTAGTCAGGCGAGTACAAAGGCAGCGAATATGGCAAGGGAAATGTGCACTAAATCACACAGTGAATAGCTTCGAATTAAACTACGTGCACACAGGAACAACGACTCATGTATGCTAGAACCCAGGAGTGCAAATAGAGTGTGACAACAAAACCAATATATGAAAAGGGATGTGGGGTAAGCACCTGACCGCGAGAAAAGTCGGCAAGCGCCTTACCCCCAATTGCTGTTACAGGTACTGACAGCGCTAAACCCACGTGGAGGGCAAGCAATGACAGGATCTGTGAACTAACACTCTTGATGGTATTAAATAAGGGAACTAAAGAACAGTACTCACGAGGACGAGATAAACCTCTTGAATGTCAGCTAGCCCACGAATCCTGTTGATGAAACTGGGACCCAGAAAGGCTATAACAGCAATGGGAGGAAAACTAAATACCTAAGTTGCAATAGTGATTACAAATTAGTGAGGAAAACATAAGCATTCACACAGGAGCTAGCTACAACCGCACACCACACCTAATAATCAAATGGGAAATAAATGCAGTAGTGCAATGGAAAACATGGAATGGATCCCAATAGAAAGTAAGGATCAGGAGCAGGGAAAAACGAAATAACCAATGCAAACTTCCCTCTACCCCTCCAAGGAAAAGACAGGAAGCTAATCTAAGAGGAAGGCTAAGGCATACGGGTTTACAGCAGCAAAGGACAGAGTCAAATAAATATAGAACACAGACAAACTGGGCTGCATCTAAAAGGGGAAAGCACTGAGAAATGCTGCCTGCAAACAGAGGAAGACAAAAAGGGAATCAACGGAGCAGAAATCAATTAGCGCATGAATCCGAAATCCAGGGCGGAGGAACAAGAAAACAGGAACTAGGAACTAGGTACAAAAGCTAAGATCAAGGAAAAAAGGGACTAGTCACAACAGGAAACACTGCAACGATGACCAGCGCTGGACTGAAGTAAGACTGAGGCTTTTAAAGCTGCTTAACGAGCACACGCCTCAGGTGTGCTGATTGCTGCACCTGCAGCCACAGGTGTTGCCTATCCTCCACCCAACCTTGTCCTGCAAGGGTGGAGGTGAAGCAGTGGGCCAGGCATTCTGGGAAGCATAGTCATTTGGTTAAAGAAGCATGCTGGCTGCCAAAAACCTGGAATGGATCCGGAAGGGAAGTAGCTTGGTAAATAGGGATTTAGCGCTCCCAATTCATCACAGCACTGTAGCATAAGGTTCGGAGGAAAAGTCCAGTAGGGAATAAACCCCATAATCATGCCCCCAAGTGGTGGGAACGGGAGCGAAGGGAGCGAGTCGTGACAACAAGGAAGACTTGTGACCTATTCTATTCCAACCTAGAACAAGCCCTGGACCAAATACCAACTCACTCAAACCTACCGGCAATATGAGGTCACCTAACTCCATGATAAAAAGACCTGAGTGGGAAAGCCCAAGATTTCAACCCAGTGGTGAGAGTAATGCAGTGAGTCAAACATCGGAATTTGGTTCACAAGGGCCACAATGTTTTGAATGTGGGGAATGGGGCCTTTTGGCCCGTCTATGTCCCAAAAGATCCAAGATGGATGTTGGGACACTGGAGGTTCCAAAAGATGGAGAATGTATAGATTCAGACGAATCTATGAAGTCTCCTTTCGTGTATACATGTGATGCACAAGTGGGGGGACGCCAGACTAGAGCAATGATTGACTCTGGAAGCTTACAAACGGCCGTTAGCACAGAACTGGTAGGTGAGCTTCCTATGTCTGGTAGTAGCATTCCAATCAGATGTGTACATGGGGATATAAAGAGGTATCCAACTAAAAAGATTCAAGTGAAATTGGCAGGGGAACAAGTAGATGTGAGGGCTGCTGTGATGCCTGTTACCTGAGCCACTCCTCATCAGTTCAGATGTACCCAGTTTACCCCGCATCATACAGAATGTAGAGAAAAGCTGGCTACAGAGGGCACCCTTTCATGATCAGGACATTGTAGCTCCACCAACCAGGGAGAAAAGTAGTCGAGCAGAAAAAAGGGGAATACAAAAGGAGTGGAATGAACAGAACATGTGCCCAGTGGTTGTAGACTGGAAATTAGATGAAGAAGGAGACAGCTTCCGGATGGCCCAGGAGTTGAATCCAACGCTGAACCATGCACACGCCTCTGCTGGAATCCACCATAGGGGAGAAGAACTGTATTTCATAAAAGAAAATGGCTTGTAGTACAGAGTAACAAAGGGACATGGAGAGGAAACAACGCAGCAGCTATTGGTACCAAGGAAGTATCAACAGGTGGTATTGGAAGTGGCTCACATACAAGCTGGCGAGGGCCATTTGGGAGCCGAGAAAACCACTCGGAAGATATTAGCCAGATTCTATTGGCCCAGAGTTTATGGACAGGTGGCTAGATTTTGTCAGCAGTGTGAAGAATGTCAGAAAAAGAACCAAGCTAATATTGTCAAAGCCCCTCTTCAGCCTATTCCTCTGATTCTGGAACCTTTTCACCGCATTGGAATGGATATTGTAGGTCCACTAGATCCCACTAGCCGAGGTCATAGATACTTGCTGGTGATAGTGGACTATGCCACCCGATATCCGGAAGCCTTTCCTTTGAGATAGACCAATGCACAACAGATCTTTGATGTTTTGGTACCCTTTATAGCTTGTATGGGCATTCCACAAGAAATAGTGACAGACCAGGGTACTAACTTCATGTCTTCCGTTCTCAAACAAGTGTGTCAGACTCTACACATTGAACAACTGAAGATATCAGTATATCACCCACAAGCTGATGGTTTAGTAGAGACATACAACCAAAGCATCAAACAGATGTTGAGGAAAACAACAGATCCGGAGGACAGAAACTGGGATAGGCTGGTACCATGGATTTTGATGACCTTACGTAACACTCCACAGTCTTCGACTGGGTTTGATCCATTCAAACTCCTGTTTGGAAGGCTTGTTCGATCATTATTTGACATTCTAAAAGAAGCGTGGGAAGAACAACCCAAACAAGAACTTACTCTTACTGAATATGCTTCTCAGCTACAAGAGAGGGTCAAGAGGTTACAAGCAGTGGCCCGCGAAAACCTACAACAGGCACAAGAGAAACAAGAATAATACAATAATCAGAAGTCACGGATGCATTCTTTGCAAGTTGGAGACCAGGTACTCGTACTCCAACTAACCTTTGAAAACAAGATGTTGGCAGCATGAAGAGGTCCATTTTTTATAGAAAAAGTCCTGGGACCCATCACTTATCAGGTACGACAGTCAGACCGCCGAGGTGCATTACAAACTTATCACATTAACCACCTAAAAATAATGGATTGCTCCTACTACTACCATCTCCATGATCAATAGTGAAGAGATAACTGCAGAATACCTTCCACACAGCTGGGAGAATGTGGGAAAGGAAGCCTTAAATACAACCTCCCAACTAAATACTGTACAAAGATCCAAACTAAAACAGTTGGTAAATCAGTACTCTTCAGTATTTTCCTCTCTTTCTGGGCGAACTACACAGGCATACCACCACATAGAAACTACACCATGTACCATTGTCCGATTACGACCATATCGCATACCAGAAGCAAAGGTTCAAACCATTAACCAAGAAGTACAGCCCCCACTACAAATGGGTATCATTGAACCCTTCCGCAGTAATTGGTGCTCCCCCATGGTGTTAGTGCCCAAACCTGATGGAAGCTCCAGATTTAGCATGGACTTTTGGAAATTAAATGAGATTTCAAAATTTGATGCATACCCCATGCCGAGAATAGAAAACTTACTGGACAAATTAGGAAAAGCTTGGTATCTGACTACAATAGATCTCTCTAAGGGATACTGGCAAATTCCCCATAACCCCTCAGACAAAGAGAAAACAGCTTTTGCAAACCCCACTGACCTCTACCAATTCACGTACTACCTTTTGGACTTCATGGACCATTGGCCACATTTCAGAGGCTTATGAATAACCTCTTGAAGGGACACAAGAAATATGCTGGGACCTACCTCGACGACATCATTATCTACAGCCAATCGTAGAATGAACACCTGAAACACCTGGAAGCTATTCTGCAAGCTTTACAGAGAGCTGGGTTATATATTAACCCAATGAAGACTCATATGGCCAACTACCACACCAAATATCTGGGATATTATGCTGGACATGGAGCTATCAGATCACAAAAGGAAAAAATGGAGGCCATTCAAAGACTACCAATTTCTGCTAATTTCCGACAAGTCTGGTCTTTCTTGGGGTTCGTCGGCTACTATCGCCAGTTCATACCCCACTTCTCCACCACAGCGGCTCCACTAACAGAACTATTAAGAAATACAGCGCCCAACAAAAGGGAATGGCGCAATGAAGTAACCAAGGCTGCTTTTAATTCTTTCAAGAATGCTCTCATGGAACAAGCAGTTCTGCAATGTCCCGATTATGAAGCACGCTTTTACCTTCACACTGATGCCTCAGGAACTGGTATGGGAGCAGTCCTTTAACAAAACAAAGGCGACAAGGAAAGACCTATACTCATCATCAGCAGAAAACTTCTATCACACAGGATGAGTTATGCTATAATCGAGAAGGAATGTTTGGCAGTTAAATGAGCCGTGGAATCTCTTTTAGTTATTATCTACTAGGGCAACATTTTACCCTTGTGACGGACCATGCACCTTTAGTATAGCTAGCAAGGAATAAAGATACCAATCCCAGAATACTTAGATGGTTCTTATCCATTCAGCCCTTTTCCTTTCAAACCATCCAACAGCCTGGTCGATTGTTGGCTCAAGCAGACTTCCTGTCCCGTGCCCACGCCCTTCCCGATCGTAACGGCTTAGAGGGAGAGGTATGTGAAGGGGTTAATTCACCTGGATTATGCCAAGAGGAGAGCTTGTGTAACACAGAGCCTCATGGCAATGAAAGGGTGCGAGGTTAGCCTGAGGGGAGGGATCCTGATGAATTGAGTGACAGATAAAATGACAAATGTCCCATGAAACAAGTATGATGAGGGTGCCTTATTCTAAATTAACGGAGGTCTTTGGTCCGTTTGTTTTTGTTGTGTGGTTGATGTGACAGGAACCCGGTGAGCTGCTGGAAGAAGGCTACAAGGTACTAGTGCTCCTGTGAGAAAAAAATCACCACAGACGGACATTCGAAATAGTTAAAAGCAGAACGCCCTGTTTGGCATGTAAACAGTTAAAGTTGCCAGTTATTTTGTTTGTGAGAATCGGAATGAAATAGCAGAAGCCCAGCTGTGAGGGGGCGTGCTGACAGAAGACAGCTGAGAATTATACATTTGGAAGCTGACGTCCGACGAGATCAGGAATCCGGTGAGCGGCAGGTGGGGTGCAGCCAGCAGCTGACAGGGAGTTCTGTCAGTGGAGTGAAGCTGATCGCGTAGCCGCTCCATCCAAGCAGCAGAGCGCTCAGCCCTGAATGAAAGAAACCGATGAACGTGTCTCAAATTTCCCAAACAGTACAGGTCTGGCATCGCAGAGGAAAAGAAAGAGTAATTGGCTGCACTTTGTACAACCGCTTGGAGCAGGAACAGTGAACACCAGATGACAGTAAAGTCAGACAGAGGCTCTGACTAAGAACAAAATCCTGAAATCAACAAACGTATCCTTTAAGTTTGCTACAAATCAGATTGATGTATATTTTTGATACAAAGCTTATATTTGAAAATCAACCAGCGAATACCTGTTTGTATAATCACTGAGATAAGGGGAAAGCCCATATTCTGTAACAGTTAACAATGAACAAGAACATTATTAACACTTAACGGGAAGAATTCCCCTGAAGAGATTAAAAAAATTTGAGCAGTTTCCTTTAAGAAAAAGACTCTAATGATCTAAAAAGGAAGGGAACTGTTCCACCAAAAAGAAAGGGATTGAACTAAAACACAGATAAAGGTCTCAGGGAGCCAGACAAGAGACAAAGACTAAGGGGTCGATTCATGGAAATAATGTGCGCTGAAAATTCCCGCGCAGAGGTGCCAAAACGTGCGAATCGCAGTAAAAGTGCAAAAATCGCAGTGCAAGTGCGAAAATCGCAGGGAAACCAGCGCACATCGATTCATGGAAGTCCGTGCGCGAGAAAAACATTGGATGTGCGCTAAAAATGTGCGCTGCGCACGCCGGCGCACAGGTCATCCAACAGCGTGCGCAACAGCCACTGCGAAATCGCACATAGCGAGGCGCACATCACAAAAGTAGGCGGAACACGGGGCGTAACACTCGGAATGGGGAACAACGCGTGAAAATATGGGCATCACGGGGGAAGTACAGGAGGCAAGTGCGCGGAACGCCCACACGCTCGCCTACAACCCGTATTCATGGAATCGAATAGGGCAAACCAGTGCACGGTCAAAGACGCGCACAGGGCCAAACAAGTACGCCACAAGAAAGCAGGCGGTAGCGCCCCTGCGATTGAAAAAAATGTGCGCCAAAATGTGCGCTAACAAAAAGCACCCATATACAGCCATGATGAATGGGCCATACAGTGGCCCTCTAGGACAAATGAGGTGCAAAGGAGCACCGACAAACACGGACACCCGCTGTGTGAAAAATAGCGTGTGCGGGTGTTCCTGGGTGCGCGGGAAGTTCCACACGCGATAGGCCTGGATACGTGTACTTCGGGGTGCGCGGGAAGTTCCACACGCGATTAGCCTGGGTATGTGTACTACGGGGTGCGCGGGAAGTTCCACACGCGATTGGCCTGGGTAGGTGTACTTCGGGGTGCACGGGAAGTTCCACATGCGATTGGCCTGGGTATGTGTACTTCGGGTGCGCGGGAAGTCCCACACGCGATTAGCCTGGGTACGTGTACTACGGGGTGCGCGGGAGGTTCCACACGCGATTGGCCTGGGTACGTGTACTTCGGGGTGCGCGGGAAGTTCCACACGCGACTGGGCCTGTGAGAGTGGGGTACGTGTATTCCAGGGGTGGGCGGGAATATTTACTCGCGACGGGGCCTGGGAGAGCGTGCTACGTGTATTCCTGGGGTGGGCGGGAAGATTCACACGTTCGCCTACGACGTGCCAAAAAATAAATGGTCCAATCCTGAAACACATACGCCAGCATGAAGCAGGCGTACGTCGACCCGCGCAGCACAAAAGTGCGCGCAAACAACAAACAAGCTCATACACCAGGATGAATATACCGTTCCTAGCAGCAGTGGCCGTGGGTTACCAAAGGAGGAGGAGGAGGATAGTGAGGGCCAGAATTTTCACTCCCAGAACCAGCCTTTTTGGGATGCCTGATGACCAGGTGTATGGGAGGTACAGGTTTCCACCACACATAATACTGGACCTGGTCAGTGAGTGGGAGGATGACCTCACATCACCCACCCTGTGCTCCCAAGCACTCAGCCTCCTGGAGAAGGTCCTCAATGTACTGCACTTCTTGGCCACAGGATCATTTCAGCGGACAAGTGCCATAGTGGGTGGGGTGTCACAGGCCACGCAGTCACGCTGCCTACACCAGGTCTTGAACATCATCACTGCACGCCCATCAGTCCGTAGGCACATATACCTGCCCAGGACACCTGCAGAAAGGCAGGCTGCCACCCTCAATTTCTACGGTGTGGCACAATTCCCAAAAGTGCTAGGTGCCATTGACTGCAACCATGTGGCACTACGTCCCCCCAGGGCATCTGAGCACATCTATAGGAACCGCAAGCACTGGCATTCCATCAACGTGCAGGTAGTATGTAATGCTAAGGGAATCATCACCTCAGTATATGCCAACTATCCAGGGTCCAACCACGACAGCTTCATTTACCAAATGTCTACCCTAAGCCGGGACCTAGAAGCTGGGCGGCATGGCGATACATGGCTGCTTGGTGAGTATGAATGCCACTGCACATGCATGCATGTCAGATGCAGAGTTATGTCACTACCCCACTAATGATACCCAACACCTCCTCACCAGGGGACAGTGCCTACCCTCTGAGCACCCACATGATGACGCCAATTCAGAACCCCATCACGCCTCCAGAGGTAACATACAACACAGCCATTATTGCAACCCGGGGCATAGTGGAGCGCACATTCGGAGTGCTCAAGTCACGCTTTTGCTGCCTTGACCGTTCTGGCGGGCAGCTGTTATATGCGCCCCCAGTAGTGTGCAGGATCATAGTGGCAGCATGTGTCCTGCACAATGTTGCAACACGTCGGGGCCTGGCTGTGGACATGGTGGTGTCCCCACATCTCCAACCACATGCACGCCCGCTGCGCATGGGAGGGGAGAGGGCACAATGTGTGCATCCCTACCTACACAAACTACACCAATGCAGTGTCATCAAAAGACACTTCCATGCTGCAGAAATGAATCCCCACTCGCAAAATACTACATGAAAACAGTGCCATGTCACCCAACCCCTCCCCGGCACGGCCACACAACACACCATCGCATGTCATGCAATGTGAGAGGAAACAAATTAATCCCCACAACATGCCCCAAGTGTCACCAGCTACAGTGTCCCTAATGGAAACATGTCCACACATGAAATGCTCACAGTAATGCAGGACCTACAACACACATTACCAAATACTTACCAAGAATACCAATCACCTACACAACCTCCAACCTACCTTAAACATGACATTACAGAATTAAAAATTTGGTAGCCTCACTACCTGATGATGCCAGCCCTCCGAACACTTCCAAGTATACAGTGTTAGCGCCACGCAAGAGTGTAGGTGCACTGCTTACAACATGGACTCCAGTTCCAAGGTGGACCGCATTGTGAAGACATGAGGAATGGACCTGCAAATTAGGAGGAAGAGATGGATGCAGAGGCACATATCAATACACCATGCAGTGTACAATACAACAACAATGTGCACTATGAATGTATACACAGTATTGACTACAGACTGCCCACACAGCTCATAGGAGTCCAATGTCACCATGTACGTCAATGTCACTTGGGCACACCCTTTGCAAGCCCATGGAAACGGGAAGCAGGAGGGGTGTGTGACACAAAAACCCAAGCATCTGAACCAAATTCATGACAAGCCTGCATGTGCCCAGCCACAATGCAGCGTATGCCCACGGGAGCCACACAAGGCAACACACGAAAATGGCCATCAATGGGCCCGGGGGGGGACGGGGAGGCCACCCAGGAGGTCCGAGGACAGGGTGCACACCAAAACCCATCTGTGTGGATCTTGAGAAAAAAAAACACCTCCATGGGCTCATGGCCTACACGGCTACCCTATTGTGGGAGTATCACTGCTGTCGCTCTCCTCACCCTCTGCAGCTGCATCAGGAGGTGGTGGCACTATGGGAGGCAGCCCACGCAAAGCCCTAGTCTGTTCCTCCATGGCTGCAAGCATGCGGGTGTGGTAGGTCTCGTTCTGGAGGATAAGTGTGCGGAGGTCCCCATGCAATAACTCACGGGATGCCCGGACCTCTGCCCTAGTTGCCTGCATCTCAGCTGAGAGCGTACGTGTGAGACGCTCCAGCTGCTGGTCTGTCCTTCTGTTTGTTGAAGCCTCAAGCTCAACAAGAGTCATCCTGGGGTGAAGGAGTTCCACCCTCAGGGCTTCCCTGTGGCCCTGGGACTCTATGGAAATCGCTTCCTGCAGAGTCGCCAGTGCCGCCCGCCTGTCCCTGTCGGACGCCAACATGTCCTCCCTGTGTGACTGGCAGATGGAGTCGGTTGCCTGCTGTAGTCGCTCCATCAGCCTTTCGGGGAGGGACAATGGTTAACCTCAACCAGGGGGAGGGGCATGGGTGTCCCTGACTGCTCCTCCACACATGGGGGGCTAGGGGCACCCTGCAAGTCACGGCCACGTCCCCTACCGGATCCACCACGGCCACCACTTGGGGCTCGGCCACCTTTGCCACCCTTACGGCTTGGTCGCCTCCCAGCCATGGCACTGATGTTATTGTGCGTATGGGAGTCGATGTGAACTATTGTCCTGGGCAATTGGGGGTCAAAGGGGTTGGGTACCAGATGGTAATCATACCCTAGTGCTCTAGCAAGGCTGTATGTCACCCCTGGGGAAAGATGACAGGTCACGCAACGCACAGGCACCCCAAAAATGGGAAGTAAGGTGCACGCAACCCCTCCTAGACCATTGCGTGGAAAAATAAACCTGCACTACGCTGTGGCACCCAGAAACACAAGAATGAACATATGCGTGTCACACGCAGCCTAGAATTACCTCTGAAGGGGTACGCGACACACGGGGCAAGCACAGATGTTAAATACATGCGCGACTCACCGTCTGCCAGGAACAAAAGCGTGAAAAATATGCGCGTGTGCGCGTTGGCAACACCCCCGCCAAAAGAAGAATTGTACGCTGTCTGAGGAGACAGGACAACAGTAGAAGGGAACGCTGTTTGAGGAAACAGGCCCAGGAAAAAGAGGAAAAGAGAAAAAGCTGTCAGAGGTAACAGGGAGTACGAACTGGAAACGCTGTGAAGTAAATCGCGTGTGAACCGACAAGAAGTACAGATTTCACCCACTCGCTCTCCACGAAAAGCACGTACAAGGAAATGGCGTTCTACACGTACCTTTTATACACACGTCACAGACGCGCATACGTGATGAGGCCATTTCCACCAATTATGCGCTTTGACACTCGGACGTGTATCTCTTTTTTTTACACGCGCCATTCTCTACGGCCATGCGCGTGACGTCACAGCTGCCCATGGTGGCCTTTGGGCCAATGAAATCGCATACGCAAGCACACATGGTAAAACTGCATGTCCGAGTGTCATTGCGTGTAATCGGAGGAAAGTGAGCGTACACGCAATTGGCCTGGGTACGTGTATTTCTGGGGTGCGCAGGAAGTTTCACACGCGATTGGTGGAAATCCACGTGTGCTCTGTCATCACGTGTAATGAGGGAAACACCTGCGCACGTCACGTCACAGACGCGCTTACGCGCTAAGGGCCTTTGGTCCAATGAAATCGCATATGCTTGCTGACGTGCATACGCGCTATGGGCCTTTCCTCGATTTACACGCAGACGTGCAGGATTTTCACGTGCCAAATCACTCCGTATCAAGCTGGCCACGCGTAAGCACACGGAAGACCACGCTCCTGCCCACAAGGCCGAATTACTGCCCTCCAGAGCCCCGAGCACGCTCCCACCTGCCATCTGCTGCTGCCTGACTGCCTGCTGCCCACGTGCCCTGCCATTTGCTGCCTGCACATCAGCCAGGGGTGCTGTTGCTGTGACCACCCCTGCAGGAACCGAAGACTCCCGACTGGGATTCCATCGCTCCACAGCCCAGCCCCAGGACCCAGTTGCCCACCCACTCCTGCCTCTGGGGTTGTCATGTCGGGCACTGCAACATCTGGCACCACTGACAACCCCCGGCCAGAGAGGCAGAGGGGCACCAGCTTCAGTGCCAGGGAAGTTGGTGTCCTGGTGGAGCAAGTCCTGGGGCAGTATGATGCCCTCTACGGAAGTGTTCGCGCCGACAAGGAAGGACGGACTCGGATCTGGACGGGCATCGTGACTGCCATCAACGCGGAGGGGGTGGCAGTCCGCGACTTCCAACATGTCAAGAAGCGCTGGGAGGACTTCAGGTCCAGGACCCTGAACAAGGCCCGGCACCTCTTGAAGGCAGCGGATGCTAAGGGGCGCCGGGGCCACTTGTCGGAAGATCAGATGAGGGTCCTGGAACGCATATCCCCAGCACTCCACATCCAGGTCCTTGAGAGGCAGACCCGTCTGGAGTCGAGCGGTAAGTGTACATGCATCATGATTGTAAGCTGTGCGTGTGGTGATGTGCCAGTAGTGTGCCGGTTGCACATCTGTTTGTATGGGGCCGAGTATGGGTGGGGGTGTACAGGACCGTGAGGCTAACACATGCGAGGGCTGTCATGTGTGAGACATGGATGGTGCTTGTGTGTGTAGGCTTGCATGCCAAATGCAGTTATGTGGGCACACATGTTTGGATGAATGTGTATGTAAGTGGGCATGTACGTAATGTCACACATGTATGTTGTTTTCAGATGCATGTATCAGCACTGTGTACATGTGCATGTGTGTATTTGACAAGGGTGCAACAGTGATGCAAGATGGATGCATGTGACAGCGGGATGTGGAAGCCTGATTGGCAGATGTGACATGGATGCCCATCGGAACACTGCGACATTTGGCTGAGGTGTACACATGCATGCAAGTGTGGTGGTGTGCGTGCATGTGTAGTGCACTCCCTGTGTTGCATGTGATGTCTGGCTCACCTTTGCCTGCTCATGCTGTTGTATGTGTATGGATGGTGCTGGCAGTTGCAATGTGGCTGTGGTATGGCTCATGTGTGCAAGTTGAAATGACATGTGTGTTGCCGATTGTGATGCCATGTCTGAGGTTTGCCAATGCAACTCATGTGCAACGGTCATGTGTGTATGTGTCCATTGTACAGTGCCCTGATGCCTGTGTTTTATTTCTCCCTGTCTGCAGCGTCAACTGATGAAGAGGGCGGAGAAGGTGCTGTGGAGCACAGCGGCGGGGATCGCACCGCGAGCCGGAGACGCAAGGCCCAGCTCCCCTCCCAGGTTGTGATCTCGTCGGGGAGTGAGGAGTCTGGTGCTGTGTCCCAGGCCGCAGCTGCCGGGGGGAGGTCCAAGAGGCGGATGTCGGAGTTGGACTCCTCGGCAGCAGAAGGGGCAGCTGGGACCCCACAGGGCCCAACGGGGGAAGATGGCACGGAGTCATCCAGGTTGGTGGGGGGTTTGGTGGAGGAGGAGGCCGTGCAAGCAACAGAGACGGGGTCTGGAGGTGGGGATTCCACTGGTGCTAGTGGTGCAGTGCAGGACCAGGGACAGGAGGCAGCACAGGTCACCGTGGAGGTGCCTGTGTGCAATCCTGTCCCTGATCCTGTCACTGCATCATCTTGCACCAGCAGGGATGCCTAACGTCCAGACCCGTTTTCAGGCAGGGGATGAGCTCACGACAACTGGCCTTCCTCTGCCTGCGGACGTGGCTATCCGGGTCCGGGTTGAGCCTGTCCTGACTGGTGTGGCGTTGCGTCAACGGGCCATGCGAGGTGACCTACAGTCTTTTCATGAGGAGACTGCACGTCATCTCGAATGGCTCGTTGACCGCGTCGGCCTACTGGGACAGGTCCCCCAGGCCGGATTCCTCCATTTGATGGGGCTTGCTACGACCCCCTCCTCAACTGAACCCCCTATGCGCCAGTCGTCCTCCGTGCCATCTTCCCACCCATCAGTCACCTGGGTGCCCTGTGGAGCTGCCTCTGACGTTGCGGCCAGGCTGGTGGAGGAGGCATCCCTGCCACAGTCCGGTGTCGGACGTCCAGCAGGGGTGGCCACATCAACGACTGCACCCCAGCCAGCGGAGGATGTGCAGGCAGCAGGAGGCAGTGCACGGGCAGAGGCGCAGCAGCAGCAACGTGGTGGGAGCCATGATGGCTCGGGGCCTTCCACATCGGAGGGGCAGGCATCGGCCGGAGGGCAGGAGGACCCAGGACGGGAAGTGTCTTCCGTGTGGCAGCGGTTGAGCCACGCCATAGATGCGGAGCGGCAGCGGGCGGAAGAGGCACGGCTCACGATGGTCAGGGCGGAGAACTCCATGTGGAGGGCCCTGAGGCGTGCCGAGTGCCTCGAGGCAATCCGCAGGGAGTTTGGGGGGAACATGTGGACCGCCCTGCGGACCCTCGGGGCCATGGAGGAGGAGCGCCTCCGGGACATTGAGCAGGAGTTCGATGATGCCCTGGCCCGGAACATCCCGAACTGAGCCGTCGGACTAGCCCGCTGCCCTTGTAAATAGTTCTATAGTTAGTGTTAGGTTTCCTTTGGTTTAGCATTTTTTTTGGACCTTTTGGACAATGGGCCACATTTTTGTATATAGTTATTTTTTTTAGGTAGTGGTATTAGATAGGTTTCATTTCTTCGGTTGGGATCATGGACCCTGGATTGTTTATCTGTACATAGTTGATTTTAGATTTTCAATTTTTATTATGATTTCGCCATGGAGCAATGGTTTTCGATTTAAATTTTCCATTGGATTTACTTTTGTGGACTGTGACTTTGGACACCTTTCCTTTGCATTATGATTTTTGGTTTTGCATTATTTCACGGACCTGCTGTTTTTATTTTTTTTAATTTCTATTATTGTTTGTTTATTTTTGATTCAATTTATGTTGCTTTTAATACATATTTTTAATCAAAGTTCAATGTGTAGTATCATCCCATTGGTTTCATGCATTTCATGATATGGGTTTTGACATTCACTGACACCCATTGGGTGTATGTGAGGGACATGTGTTCATTTCCAAACTTGCAATTGGGCTTCTATCATGTTTTTGCCATTTCTAAGTGGGTGGATGCAATACTCGGGTGGGTGTTTGGCATTTGGAGGCTGACCATAAGGGCCAGGGATCTACATTTTGGTGACATGTTGGCTGCGGGACATGAGTGGGGGCCTGGTGGAGGCTGCCACTGGTGGCTGGGGGGTGGGGGTGGTGGTAGACATGGGTGGGGGCCTGGTGGAGGCTGCCCCTGGTGGCTGGGGGGTGGGGGTGCAGGGAGACATGAGTGGGGGCCTGGTGGAGGCTGCCCCTGGTGGCTGGGGGTGATAGGGGACATGAGTGGGGGCCTGGTGGAGGCTGCCCCTGGTGGCTGTGGGGTGGGGGTGGTGGGAGACATGAGTGGGGGCCTGGTGGAGGCTGCCCCTGGTGGGTGGGGGTGATAGGGGACATGAGTGGGGGCCTGGTAGAGGCTGCCCCTGCACTGCTGGGGGTGGGGGTGATGGGAGACATGAGTGGGGGCCTGGTGGAGGCTGCCCCTGCACTGCTGGGGGGTGGGGGTGCAGGGGGACATGTGTGGGAGCCTGGTGGAGGCTGCCCCTGCACTGCTGGGGGGTGGGGGTGCAGGGAGACATGAGTTGGACATGAGTGGGGGCCTGGTAGAGGCTGCCCCTGCACTGCTGGGGGGTGGGGGTGATGGGAGACATGAGTGGGGGCCTGGTGGAGACTGCCCCTGGTGGCTGGGGGGTGGGGGTGGTGGTAGACCTGGGTGGGGGCCTGGTGGCGGCTGCCCCTGGTAGCTGGGGGTGGGGGTGATGGGAGAAATGAGTGGGGGCCTGGTGGAGGCTGCTCCTGGTGGCTGGGGGTAGACATGGGTGGGGGCCTGGTGGAGGCTGCCCCTGCACTGCTGGGAGGTGGGGGTGATGGGAGACATGAGTGGGGGCCTGGTGGAGGCTGCCCCTGGTGGCTGGGGGGTGGGGGTGGTGGTAGACATGGGTGGGGGCCTGGTGGAGGCTGCCCCTCGTGGCTGGGGGGTGGGGGTGATGGGAGACATGAGTGGGGGTCTGGTGGAGGCTGCCCCTGGTGGCCGGGGGGTGGGGGTGGTGGGAGACATGAGTGGGGGCCTGGTGGAGGCTGCCCCTGGTGGCTGGGGGATGGGGGTGCAGGGAGACATGAGTGGGGGCCTGGTGGAGGCTGCCCCTGGTGGCTGGGGGATGGGGGTGGTGGGAGACATGAGTGGGGGCCTGGTGGAGGCTGCCCCTGCACTGCTGGGGGGTGGGGGTGATAGGGGACATGAGTGGGGGCCTGGTGGAGGCTGCCCCTGGTGGCTGGGGGTGATAGGGGACATGAGTGGGGGCCTGGTGGAGGCTGCCCCTGCACTGCTGGGGGGTGGGGGTGGTGTTAGATATGGGTGGGGGCCTGGTGGAGGCTGCCCCTGATGGCTGGGGGGTGGGGGTGCAGGGAGACATGAGTGGGGGCCTGGTGGAGGCTGCCCCTGCACTGCTGGGGGGTGGGGGTGGTGGGAGACATGAGTGGGGGCCTGGTGAAGGCTGCCCCTGCACTGCTGGGGTTGGGGGTGCAGGGAGACATGAGTGGGGGCCTGATGGAGGCTGCCCCTGGTGGCTGGGGGGTGGGGGTGGTGGGAGACATGAGGGGGCCTGGTGGAGGCTGCCCCTGCACTGCTGGGGGGTGGGGTGGTGGGAGACATGAGTGGGGGCCTGGTGGAGGCTGCCCCTGCACTGCTGGGGGGTGGGGGTGGTGGGAGACATGGGTGGGGGCCTGGTGGAGGCTGCTCCTGGTGGCTGGGGGGTGGGGGTGGTGGGAGACATGAGTGGGGGCCTGGTGGAGGCTACCCCTGCACTGCTGAGGGGTGGGGGCGGTGGGAGACATGAGTGGGGGCCTGGTGGAGGCTGCCCCTGCACTGCTGGGGGGTGGGGGTGCAGGGAGACATGAGTGGGGGCGTGGTGGAGGCTGCCCCTGGTGGCTGGGGGGTGGGGGTGGTGGGAGACATGAGTGGGGGCCTGGTGGAGGCTGCCCCTGCACTGCTGGGGGGTGGGGGCGGTGGGAGACATGAGTGGGGGCCTGGTGGAGGCTGCCTCTGCACTGCTGGGGGGTGGGGGTGGTGGTAGACATGGGTGGGGGCCTGGTGGAGGCTGCCCCTGGTGGCTGGGGGTGGTGGGAGACATGAGTGGGGGCCTGGTGGAGGCTGCCCCTGCACTGCTGGGGGGTGGGGGTGGTGGGAGACATGAGTGGGGGCCTGGTGGAGGCTGCCCCTGCACTGCTGGGGGGTGGGGGTGGTGGTAGACATGGGTGGGGGCCTGGTGGAGGCTGCCCCTGGTGGCTGGGGGGTGGGGGTGATAGGGGACATGAGTGGGGGTCTGGTGGAGGCTGCCCCTGGTGGCTGGGGGGGTTATAGGGGACATGAGTGGGAGCCTGCTAGAGGCTGCCCCTGCACTGCTGGTGGGTGGGGGTGCAGGGAGACATGAGTGGGGGCCTGGTGGAGGCTGACCCTGCACTGCTGGGGTGTGGGGGTGGTGGTAAGACATGGGTGGGGCCTGGTGGAGGCTGCTCCTGGTGGCTGGGGGGTGGGGGTGCAGGGAGACATGAGTGGGGGCCTGGTGGAGGCTGCCCCTGCACTGCTGGGGGTGGGGGTGGTGGGAGACATGAGTGGGGGCCTGGTGGAGGCTGCCCCTGCACTGCTGGGGGGTGGGGGTGGTGGTAGACATGGGTGGGGCCTGGTGGAGGCTGCCCCTGGTGGCTGGGGGTGATAGGGGACATGGGTGGGGGCCTGGTGGAGGCTGCCCCTGGTGGCTGGGGGGTGGGGGTGCAGGGAGACATGAGTGGGAGCCTGGTGGAGGCTGCCCCTGCACTGCTGGGGGGTGGGGGTGGTGGGAGACATGTGTGGGGCCTGGTGGAGGCTGCCCCTGCACTGCTGGGGGGTGGGGGTGGTGGTAGACATGGGTGGGGGCCTGGTGGAGGCTGCCCCTGGTGGCCTGGGGGTGGGGGTGCACGGAGACATGAGTGGGGGCCTGGTGGAGGCTGCCCCTGGTGGCTGGGGGGTGGGGTGATAGGGGACATGAGTGGGGGCCTGGTGGAGGCTGCCCCTGCACTGCTGGGGGGTGAGGGTGGTGGTAGACATGGGTGGGAGCCTGGTGGAGGCTGCCCCTGGTGACTGGGGGGTGGGGGTGCAGGGAGACATGAGTGGGGGCCTGGCGGAGGCTGCCCCTGCACTGCTGGGGGGTGGGGGTGGTGGGAGATATGAGTGGGGGCCTGGTGGAGGCTGCCCCTGCACTGCTGGGGGGTGGGGGTGGTGGTAGACATGGGTGGGGGCCTGGTGGAGGCTGCCCCCGGTGGCTGGGGGGTGGGGGTGCAGGGAGACATGAGTGGGGGCCTGGTGGAGGCTGCCCCTGCACTGCTGGGGGGTGGGGGTGATGGGAGACATGGGTGGGGGCCTGGTGGAGGCTGCCCCTGGTGTCTGGGGGTGCAGGGGGACATGCGTTGGTGGGCAGTAGTGCAAGGTGACATGTGGGTTGGCTGGGGGGCATGGCCATGGTGGATGGGGTGCCTGCAGGACATGTGCAGGGTAGGCCCCTGTGGTGTGGGCCACCTGCAGGGGCCGTGGAGGGTGTAGAGGGAACACCTGGGAAGACCCACACGTGCAATTCACGTGTGGTGCTCCCCGCGCACCCCTGTAATACACGTACCCTGATGGAATCGCGTGTGATACTTCCCGCGAACCCCTGAAATACACGTACCCTGCTGATTTTGCGTGTGATACTTCCCGTGCACCCCTGAGATACACGTACCCTGCTGCTTTTGCGTGTGATACTTCCCGCGCACCCCTGACATACACATACCCTGCTGTTTTTGCATGTGATACTTCCCGTGCACCCCTGGAATACACGTACCCTGATGGAATCGCGTGTGATACTTCCCGCGCACCCCTGAGATACACGTACCCTGCTGCTTTTGCGTGTGATACTTCCCGCGCACCCCTGAAATACACGTACACTGCTGTTTTTGCGTGTGATACTTCCCGCGCACCCCTGGAATACACGTACCCTGATGGAATCGTGTGTGATACTACCCGCGCACCCGTGAGATACCTGTACCCTGTGGCTTTTGCGTGTGATACTTCCGGCGCACCCCTGAAATACACGTACCCTGCTGTTTTTGCGTGTGATACTTCCCGCGCACCCCTGGAATACACGTACACTGATGGAATCGCATGTGATACTTCCCGCGCACCCCTGAGATACACGTACCCTGCTGCTTTTGCGTGTGATACTTCCCGCGCACCCCTGAAATACACGTACCCTGCTGCTTTTGCGTGTGTTACTTCCCACGCACCCCTGATGCACACATACACAGGACAGAACTTCCCGCGAACCACTGAAATACACGTTCCCCGCTTGGCGTTTGCTGTTTGCCAGCCCTGTGAACTGGTCCAGGGTTAGAGCAGCCCTTTGAGATTATTTGGGGATTTTGAAGGCTTTTCCTTGCTCGAGGGCGTTCTTGGGGGCGTAACTGGCGCTGCTGCAGGGTCGCTGCACCACGGCTGGTTTTGGATGCGAAAATCCATGAATACGCTGTGCGTGGAAATCGATTTTAGCGCACGCGGCTGGCGCAGACATTCGCATGGGCACGCTGTGCGCCAGCCGCGTGCGCCACTTTTGTGCGAATTTCTATGAATTACCCTGTAAACAGGGAGATTATTGAAAATCTAATAACTATAAGGAACTCGGAGAAAGAGGGCTATAGGTTGTTTTTTTCATATTATTGCCAAGGACCAGCAGGCAATTGAGAACACTTACCATACTAGAGACTATATCTTAATCCAAAGACACTGAGAAGGTGTTAATAAACACAGATATTAACCCTAAGGTTGCAGTCCCTGATCGCACTAAAGTTCTTAATAATCAAATAAAGAGTTGTTGAACTGTTAATAAGGACATTGCTCAGTATCATTATTAACCCGAGTCATTTTTAAGTTGTTACAGACACCCTTCGCCAAAGCCTTACTTTTCGGCAGATTTACAATGAACCCATTAACTGCAGTACCTGTTTCCTTAATGGACCCAGTTTGGAACATATCCCTCCTTCCACTTTCTTTTAGCTGCTCAATGGTCTAACTGCCCTCACACTACCCTGGCAAAGATTTTTCTAGGCACATCCCATAGTGCGATAAGCTTATAGTTTCGTGGATTAATCCAATCCAATTTTTTGAATATTGGGACTGAAATAGAATATGAATATGCGCCCACAACATAGGGGCTTGTTTTAACATATCATTTGATAGATTATCCGGTCCTGAGGCCCCCAATTTCCTTAATTTACATATCATTTTGTATATATTTTCAACATCCACCTCCATAGAGCACGAAACAATAGAGTGGAATTCACCACTGTTCTCCACTATTTGGGCCATTGCAGAGATCTTCACAAAGTGCTCAACCTATTTTTTTCAGCAACTGGACCAAAGCCTGAATATTTACTCAGGAGTTAATGGTTGCTTTGAGTTTAGGATGAAGTTGAAAGCCATTATAGAGCTTGAGCCCAAGGGAGATGTAGGAGTAAATGACTTTAAGAGGTGGAGTGAGAAAAGATGGTCTGGAGCCCGGACCTCATTATAGAGTTGTTTGTGGTGTTTAAAAAAGACATTGAAGCTGAAAGCAGATTAGAGTCAATCACTATTGAAGCAGCGCTGCCACATTTAGTTGATGAGATATTATTGGCCATGTATTGTGGATCTAGAGGAAACCTTGTTTGATCACTTGCGTGTTATCTTTAGCTAGTGCCAGGTCTGAGATGGTCATCTGTGTTACTGCTGCAGAGGCCGTGACTGGAGGCAACCTGGATATGGAATCATGAGAAGCTGCAGTGGATAGAACTTCAAAGAAGTCTGTAATCCTACCCATGTTCCTAGGTGCTGAGACTGAATGTTTTTCACATGATTGTGAGGCAACAGTAACAGTTGACAATGCAGGGTCAGTAGAACGAGGAACTTGTTAAGAACAGATGCGCAGACATGTCAGTGAAGGTAATTGGGAGGGGGGGCGGTATTAAGAGTGAGGCGTGTTGCTTTCTTCTAAGGTCATACATTATTTATGTAGACAAGCAGTATACAAATGACGCAGGCATGAGTGTAATTTTAGGGTGTACAAGGGTGTTTGTTCCCCCCAACTTTTGTGGCACACTATTTTGTCCCACTCATTTGGCAGGGGCCCCTTTCATTTACATGTCATCCCTCCCCCCAACATTTTCAGCAAGGTTACTTACTGGAAGCAGGAAAAAGAAAAAGCATGGGAAAGACTCACTGCTCCACAACACCGACAAACTGCCTCAAAACTGCACTTAATATGCATTTTGCAGCCAAGTTGTGCCACATGGTTTTATTTGAAGAGACTGGCCTCCCAGGCTGTCACTTCCACTGGAAAAAAAGACTGCAAAGCAGGCAATCCTCCAAATTCATAGCCCACAGTTAGGGCAGAGTTCCACTCCTGCAAGGTTCAGCTCAGCTCGGACCAGCAATTGTTCCCAGGGTTCTGGTTCAGACTCTCTTAGTGTCCTTGCCCTGTGAAAATAGTTAAAGACAATACCTTTCTGTTTTATCTGACTCACAGAAAACTAAGTGATTCTTGGTTACTTGGGACTGGTCCTACAAAACCTTAGTCCACGAGACAAAGTATTTTGTGGCTCACGGCCTTGGTTCCAGAAGTGGACCGGAACACACTCTGGAAGTCACTTTCTGGGAGCTTTATGGTAAATGTTGGCCCCCCCTGAAACCAAATGGTACCTTTGCTGTTAATCGTCAATTTCTTCCACTCTGTCCTGGGCGGATTTTGAGGCCACTGTGATTACATCCCCCTCCCCACCAAGGGTGAAGTCTTACAAGTGTTTCTTTCTTTCTTTGCTCTGATGGGAGCCTTCCACATGCTCAGTTATTCCTCTTTGTCTGTTACACCTGGGCTTGAATTTAAGGGTACATAGTGAACCCCAGCTACCCAAAGGAGTCTCTTGGTTATGTAAGGAAGGCATGGTATCAAACAGTGAGGACAGACACAAGTGATTACAGTTTAAGGGTGTTTATTGAACTTCAATGGGTTAGTTGAACGCCTATCTAATCCTAAATCTAAGGATGAGAGCAAGCTACAACCATCAAATAATAATAACGCAGTCCTAGTGGAGTCTATGTCAAAATAAAAGGGCCTTTACTAATAAACCTATTGCCAATCCTTACTTCTAAATAAAAAAATATGTGGGACAACAATGTACACAAAAGAAAAGTGTTCAAGAAATAATATGTCAGGATAGTTGAGTAGTTGGCTTCCCTTCCCCATGATTTCAGCACGGGACAAGGCGTCACGGTTGAGCTTCACACACTCTCTGGCTTCTTGGCCACGAGAAAACAGTTCAAAGCAAGGTATCGGCTCCTTCTGCAAAAGTCTCTCTACCAATGACAGTCTCTTATTGCAGAGGGCCTGACGTAACAAACAAACAAACACCAAAGTTCCTATCAGGATTTTCACATTCACAGGTGGTAATTGGTCTCCCTCGCTCGGGCTTGGACCACGGATCCCCCTCGTTCGGGTCCAGATCCCTTTAGCACAATGTTCATGGTTGGTCTCCCTTGTTTGGGCTCGGACCACAGAGTCCCCTCGTTTGGGTTCAGATCCCTTTGTATCAAAAAGCAAAGACCTTCGATTGTCTGATGGGTTTTGCTAAAACCGTCGCAGGACCACTTTGATTCATATCAATTCTTATTCTTTATCTTTTACTTTTGTTTCTGCCACTTTTCGGTTGAATATCCTACAGAGACCTTCGATTAAGCACCCTTGCGGTGCCAGACCACTCTGTGACGAATATTGTATCTTATTTGCTGCAGGTGAAACATCCATCAGCCGTTAGGCTGTCCTCGCGTTGTTCATCACACGCATTCAACAATATTTATCCTTGCTCTTTCTATACAATGTTGCCGCTTGCAACCTTGACTTCAACAAAGACCGGTCTTGCATCGGTTTCCCCAACTCACCGGCTGTGTTGATCGTTCTTTGATTTTGGAGCCAAGGACGGTACCACAGCAGCTGCTGATTCTCTCCTACTTGATCAGCCATGCAGGAGGGTCCCGGGTATATCTGACATACAATACAGAATTCTTCTGTCTTGTTTCTTGGCCTTATACTCTGAAATACGAAGGCATCGAGAAAGTACCAGCTTTCCGCCGGAAAGGTCAAGGGTATCTCCCTTCTTGTGCACTCTTCCTGGTTTGCTGTCTTTAGTCGCTCGTTCAACTGCCGTCTCGAAACTGCTGTTCCTTTGTGTGCTTTGCCTAGCTCAGAGTGTGCTCTCATGCCCTGCCTTTTATCCAGGTGGGAAGTTTAATGGAAGTCAGGTGTGAATGGTTACCACTAATTGCCTGATCATAGTAGTGGGACATGTCAGGTATACAGCTCGGGTGTGAGTCTGTTTTCTCACAGAGCGGGCTGTCCGCGTGAAAGTGTTTGTGCAGGAAAGGGGTTGGAGGGTAGAGTTTCCATGTATCCTACTGAGTAGGATGGGGTAAAGTTGTTGTAGGGAAGAGAGGGATACCATGTCTTGCCATCAGCTGTCCCATTCCTACTCCCAAAAGACTGCTCACCCAGGTGATCCTCCCCCACTGGTCCACCCTCAGGAACTGGTTTCAAAAGCGATCGCCATGTCCTGGCCACCTGGACGACAGATCTCTGAGGATTAGCGGGTGAGGCACCTTCTGGTTTCTCACAGTTAGCAACTGTTTGTTATGGATATCTGTGCAAATATTCTTTGAGTTTCACCAGATCAAGTTTAGGGCTACCGGCTAGACTGCTATCAATTTCACCTTCACTTCAATGGGGCTTCTTCTCTGGGCAAGTTATTTCATTAGTGTCACTGGTGGACTTGCCAATTCCACTTGGAACAGTACATGGCTATGAGTTAGGCTCTTTGCCATACTTGTTCAAGGGGTGTTGGGATTAGGGCCCTGTTAGTGCTTGACCAGAAATTAGAAAATTTGTCAACTGCTACATACCTGGTATCTTGATCTTGCTCCACTTCCCACACCACTGCTGGTTCCACTTTTCACTGTCATTCTTGGCCCTCTTGGCGTAGCCAAATTTGTGATTCCTTGCTATTCAATGTCCACCACTTGTTATTTCTGACCTCCTCTCGATTCTACCTTCGCTCTTCCTTAGCTCCTCTTGCCCTCTTCTCTCTTCAGATGTTCCCCTTCCTTCCTCCTCCTGATATCCCTATTTGTGCCTTCTACCTTCCTTTGGATGTGTTCCCTCCTCTTGCCTTCCCTTTGCCTATGTCAGTTCTCATCCTGCCGGCTCTTGCCCTCCTACTACTTGTTCATCTCCCTGTTTATCGCCTTCCCCTCACTCTTGATAGTCGTCCTCTTCTGCTTTCACTCCTCCCAACTGTTGCTTTCCCCTTTTCTTCTGTTTTTTCTCTTGTCATACACGTTCCTCTTACAGCTCTGCTTCACTGTCTCCAACCGTCTCCAAATTCCCACAAAGCCTTTCGTGCCTGTTCCCCTTTTAAAAAGTGGACAGTGGTTGATGAAGCTCACTGAGCAGCCGAGCGGAGAGCCCTTCCGAGGACTCACAAACTGGGCTCTGGGAATGGTTTATGTCAGTTGGCCATACTTCCAGCTTCAGTGCAATGTGATGAATCAATGGTATCATCACTCCTTGCTCTGTGGTGACTTCCCCCCCTTGTGGCAAGAGGACGGCAGCCGCTACCTGATCCTGACCTTGGGGACGGCTATACGAGGGAGGATCACATGGGGAGAGGTGACCCACAGGGGAGTGTTATGTTTATGTTTATATGCTTCTATAGCGCTGTAAGCCTGCAGGCATCAGGGTCATCAGATGAGATGCAGTATCCCCCTTTCCACTTAAGGATACCCCATATATTCCCCATTCCTTAATGTCATGTTATTACAGCTCTCCTTATCCTCTTTCCAAAACTGCAGAGAATCCCTTCTCAAATTCTGCCTACAAGTTGTTGCAAACTAACTTCCCCTCTACCATTGAAAGGAGTATTGCCACAAGGAAGATGACTAGAGTAATGAAGATAAAGGCAGACCAAGAATGCAAGCAGCTTTTTAGTTATGAGCACCTGTCAGCTGGTGGAGCATTTAAACTCGGAAGCCAGCTGAGAGAGAGAGAGAGAGCGAGGCGCTGGTTGGAGAGGTTGAATCCACTCAGCATTGACCAAGGAACTACTGGGCAGGTGGAGGCACCTTGGCGCCGCCCGGCTCACAGAAGGAACGGGAGAAGGCAGAGTGTGGTGGTCGGTGTGCCGTAAAAATGCCAGACGCGGAAGATGATCGCCTGGCGGGTAGCAGAGAGATGCTGCCGCACCATTGCAGCACAGGGAAGCAAGAGACAGCAAACGAAAGTTGTGAGAGAGATTGGAACCACACCGTGGAGACCGCGAACCAGAAAGAAGGAAACAGGACACCAAGGAACTGCTGTGGGCTCACCGCAGAGAAGGCCGTACCTGCTATCACACACCAGTGAGTTCACCCGAGGGAGGAGGGAGAATGGAGCACTGGGGTATTTCGGCAACATTTGACCTGTAGCAAATAAGATACAATATTCGTGACAGAGTCGAATGCAAATAAAGATGAATGAAGTAAATGGAAGAGAAAGAAAGTTACCATATTGTTTAAAGAAATAGTATACAAGATTGTGAAGTTTACAAGTGTGCACAAGGCGCATATGAGAAGCCCTGGCAGGAGAGTATACCAGGCATTTCAAGTGTTGGGATGCATGTGCAGATTATCACCCCTCCCAGACGATTTAGATTGTGGAAAATATATAATAATATGGAGAATGGCTGCAGGACAGTGTGTGGGTAGGAGAGTGTTTCACGGGTGGGACTAACTGGTGGGAGCGGGAAATCACACAAGCGGGACCAATCGGATACTAATATGAATCACATAGGATACTATATATATATATATATATATATAGTTGCATTTGGGAGTAGGCCTGAATCCTCGCAGGCTGCGCAGAACAACAAGGCCTCATCCTTTGACCATTACATTTCGATTCTCAGGTACGGCGAGAAACACACACGTACACCCAAATCAGCTAGGCCTTTGAACATTTAGGCAGGCATGTGTGTAGCTGATCAGGCGAATGGCTACGGCCTAGCACAAAGGTCATACTCTTGGGAAGCGATTCAGAGGTCCTGGGCTGCCAAAACATTTAAGACACCAGTGCCCTCCAGAATGATGGGCATTCTATTTGAACTACCAGATGAGAAGGAAAATGGGTCCTAAATCCTTCATGAACTGGATTGATCAGTTGGGCACTAGGTTTACTCTTGGGGAGGAGAACTACTGGTAAAGGGCTAAGTGGAGAACAACATTATACATGATTTGTGCCAGGGAGAGCCAAGAATGATGCCCATACAGTGGGAAGGGCATGATGGGACGGCAACATGTCTGGGATAAGAAAAGGGCTGTTTTGTTTGCAAGGACCAGACTGACCTCGAAATCGACTGCTGAGTTCATGTTGATAACCACGTGTACATAACGTGGTTAGACTTAATGGTAGGGTGGTGCCGGTTGAATGTAAACAATTACTTTGCAGAGATTCAAGATGGACAAGGCTGTTACACACGTGTGATGAAGATGGGTGAGAATACAGCGGAAACCAATTGGAAAATGGGGTATATGTTATCATTAGCATGTACATTGGTGGCAGCCAATGTAGGTAGGAGATCAACACTGTAGATCGAATGCGTCATATGTGACGATTTTTGTGTTTATAAACCGAGTCTTGTATAGAGGACGAAAGAGCTCTATGGTAGTGGATTCATAATACCCTGTCGCCTTTTTCTTTTGTATAAACTATAAAAGCTCTCGTCTTTCTCGAAAAAGGGCGCACCTAGGCTTTTTCACTAATGGGTAGTATTTTCTTGGTCTGATCACTGGGGAGGTAACCTGCATTACTGGTGACCACGACATGATCCGGTTTCCCCCGCAAGTACAGAGGATTCCTGGCCACTCATCTGTAGGGGCTGCACCCACCTGCAGCAACCAGTCCCCTTTGTGTACTATCTTTGAGAGGTTTACAGGAGCCGTGTTATCAGAATTCCTACCTGTTCCTTGGAGTGGGGCGCTGCCCCTGTATTGTGCAGGCCGTTAACGGGACCCTGTGATAGAGGCCTTCCGGTGAACACGCAGACGTAAGGACACCCTATTCGGAGAAAAACAAGTGAGGTAGGAAGGCAAAACAAGTGAGGTAGGAGGGGAGAGTATGGGTGTTGAGGAGTGTGAGGGAGAGTGAATATGTGTGTGGTGAGAAGAGATTGGATTGAGGATTCAGAAAACCATGCAGTGGTATTGTGTATATTTTCTATGAGTTCTATATTGCGGACTGTGGAGTAGCGGATCTTTTCCTGATGTAATAGGGAAGAAGACAGCACTGTATATTGAAGGAAAGAAGGATATGGATAGAGGTTCTGTATATTTAGTGAGTCTGGTATCTCTCCGTCCAGTGTAAAGGGAGTCTGGCAATGATAAATAGTCCTGGTAGAGGCCCTTGTTGGCCTGGGATCTCCTCACCTAATGTAAAGGGGGTTTTGGAATGAAACGGTTGAATTTATTGTGTTTATAGCTTTTATTTTTGTGGTGGCCGGAGGAAGGCCAATTCTGGTGTGACATAGGAGTTGTGAGAGAGGAGGGTGTTTCTGTGTAGGTGGGTGGGATTGTGAATAAAGTTAAGTGAGGGACATAACACATGGGTACTGGGGAGGGGTACTGTTTGTTGGGGCAGGACAGGGGTGCTGTAAAATACCTTTGGAAGGAGTGGCTACAATGGAGGCAAAAACCCTGTTGGATTACATGTGTAAAGCCCTTCCTCTGTACCGAGACAAGATTCTCAAGTACCGTAAGGAATGGGTTGCAGAAACAGAGGGGGGATGTTTAAGGCATGGCCAGAGCAAGAGACAAATAATAGAGAGATATTGAGTCATTTATTTGTTTTGTTTTTAAATGTGTTTATTGGTGAAGTTATTACAGCTTCATTACACAGTAACATAGTTATTAATCAATGTACAAATCAACAGCAATGTTTGATAGTACATTCAACGTCCAGCAGTTCAACCAATATACCTGAACTAAACATTACTAACAGATACCCAATGCCTGCATGTCTAAAACAAGGAGTTGCTGTTTATTAATGAGTGTCACAGCAGATCTAGTGTATGCCAGTTAAATATTCCATTTGGTCACATCTATGAAAGGGTCCAGGGCCTATACATTGCTCGTATTTAGTGGTAAGTGGTAAAGAGGAAAGTGAGCAAAAGCAACTGAAAAACATTCAGGGTGTTTTATCATCTGATGCATAAAAGACAGAGTCAATAAGGGCTTTTCAGGCCTCTAAATTAAGTGCTGTATCCTCATCATGTGCCTGCACCGTAACTGATCCATGCTTTTGTTTCGGCCTCACTCCAATTTGCAAGTTCCCTAAACCAAACTGCAGGCCCCTTTTGATTTCCATGACATTGTCAGACATCTTTTGGCTAGTATACATGTTAGATGGATGAATATAGTAACATGTTTGTGCTTATGCAATCTAGGGTATATACCCAAATGGCATTCAAGTGGGGTCCAGTGCTACCTATTAATTTCAGCATCCTAACAGGTCTGTTTGATTCAAAACCAGGAGCACTGTACCATCGTGCATGTCCACAGCATATGCATAAGGTGGGCGTCATTCTGGTGGCACCAAGAGCAGGTGGAAGGCGCACCCTTTTTCAATTTGGCAACTTTAGAGGGGTTCATTTATGTGCGATGGAGTACATTAATTTGTATTAACCTGAATCTGGATTTTGATGGACACATTCTAAAACCTAACGACAATTCACATTGCTTGTCTGTGATTTCTAAACCAATATCTGACTCCGAGCGTGCTTTCAGTTTGATGGATTTAACACTACCTGCGTCTAGTAAGTGTAGTAAGTGCTTATATAGTCTGGATACAGGCCTCCAGCAATCTTCTAATGCATACATTATGGCCAGAAAAGCAGTTTCCTGCGGCGCCACGGGCCATTCACTCCAATTGCACCTAGCAACCTTTGCCACTCTCATGTTTCTCAGGAATTGTCCTCTAGGTACTCCCTCCCGTTGCGTAAGGCTGGTCAGACCTCTTAATGATCCATTTTCGTACATGTTTCCCTAGGTAGTTATACCCGCCCTTTCCCAGCGTCGAATATCCTTTATCTCGTCTAGATTGACACATGTATCTGTCAGAGTCGGGACATTGGGGGAATAAACGTGTTGCAGTAAAAGTGACTTTAATACTCTAGACCAAACCTGTCTACCCACTCGCAGTACCAGAGGCTGAGGGTCTGTGCAACTTATCAGAAGCCACAAGGCCTCCCTGAGCCAAGCAGGGCTCACCAGTACATTGAGTAACTCATGTGAAGACGTAAATTCATCTGACAAGCATTTCATGATAACGCTTAGCTGGGCAACCAAGTAGAAAAACTCCAGGCGTGGAAATTGTGCCCCTCCCTCTCTCTGAGGCAGGGATAAAACATTAAGTGCCAATCTGTGCCTTTTTGGGCCCCATAGAAAGTCCTAAAGTATGCCTTCAAGATTACGAAAAAAGGCAACTTCTAGGTAAAAATGTACATTGGTGAAACCATATAGAAATCTAGGGAGGATGATCATTTTGGTAATAGCCACCGTGCACATAAGGGAGAGAGGTAACTGAGACCAGAATTTTATTGACTTCTTGACACACTCCACTACCCTTTGTGTGTTGAATACATGTATGTCCCTAGGCCTAGGGTATGTTCAATTTGTATTCTCAGATATTTAAAGGAGTGTGCTTCCCATTCCAATCCCCCTTCTGGTAATGCTGCTGTAGTCCTGCCAAGGGAAAAAGACATGATTTCTGTTTATTAAAGGAAATCCCAGATAACCTGGCAAAGTTATCTAAAACATCTAATACTATTGATAGGTTATGTTGTGGTTCACACAAACAGAGAAGCACATTGTCTGCATATAAAGAAATAAGCTGTGTGGATCCCCTAATTTGAATACCCGCCTCAAAATATTCCTGCCTCAAATACACAGCCAGTGGCTCTTAAGCTAGTATATAAAGCATGTGTGAGAGGGGGCATCCTTGCTGTGTTCCCCTATGTATAGTCCATTGTCCCGATATCTGTCTACCAGATCTTACCCTGGCTGTTGTGGAAGTATATCATATGTTACCGAAAGAATTTAGATCCCTCCAAACCCAAAATCCTGTAGTGCTGCAATTATCCACTCCCAGTATTCTGAGTCAAACGCTTTGACAGTGTCCAACGAAGCCACTACGTAGTGTTCAATGATGGAGTTGGTTTGATCGATGACATGCTGCAGTCTACGCAGATTCAGGGTGGTATTACGACCAGGCACAAATCCACTTTGATCAGTGTGTATCAGAGTTGAAATACATTTACAGAGGCATACAGCTAACATAGTGGCAAGTAGTTTCACGTCGTAATTTAGCAGGGCTAGGGGGTAGATATGAGTCGTACGTCTCAGCAGATTTTCCAGGTTTATGGATAGGTATTACCAGTGTTTCCTGCATGGTGGCCGGAAGTATACCTTTGTCCAAAAGCCTCTTCAAATAGCTTTAATAGTGCAGGGGTCAAGGTGGGTTGGTAAGTTTTATAAAATTCTGCCGGAAGGCCATTGCTTTCTGGCGTGCCACAAGGGTCATCTATCTCGCCCACCCTCTACAATATCTTTACATGACCCCTCTTCCACATTCTGGACTCTTTAGGCATCTCTTACACCGTTTTGCCTGTGTAAAGAGAAGCCATTGCTTTGCCCAGCTCTTCTGGGGTAAAGGTTGATCCAAAAATTATTTTTGACTGACAGTGAGTTTCGGGAGTCGGATCATTGCAAAGACCTCTGCTATTTCTTCAGGAGGTATTTGTGAATCATGTCTATACAGTTTGGCATAGTAATCGGCAAATAAATCATAAATTATCACATGGGCCCGCCATGGAGCCCCACACTCGTCATATAATAACGCAGTCAGAGGTAAAGGCTGCTCTCGCCTGCACAGCCAAGCAAATCATTTCCCAGATTTGTCTCCTTCAGTGTGTGCCTGAGCCGTTCGGTGGCATAATCAAACTTTGACAATCTCTCCCATGCCATTAGATTTGGGACCTGGTCTCTCTTCGCTCTCCTTCGAATGACTGCAGGCCAGTGAGCAATCTCTCTCGAGTGCCTATTTGGCTGTCCAAAGTTCCCAGTTCCTCCCTCAGCTTCCTGCGGAGGACCCCATAGCCTGCAATAACTTCTCCCTAGGTCACTACTTTTAAGGTTTCCCAAACAGTCCCCCAACTGCCTACGCTTCCGACGTTGCTTTCCAAAAAGGAGACCAATGTTGGGCGAAGTTCTCTAAAAAGGGACCTAATAGGGCTTCCGTGGGCATTCGCCACGCGGGGATAGAGTTCTGTGTGTCCCATTGTCTCATGTAACCATCAAGGGGGAGTGATCAGACACTGTGCACCCCATATATTCTGCACTGACAAATTCAGCCAGCTGTCTCGCCCCCACAAAAATATAGTCTATTCTGGTGTGTAGCTTGTGCAAGGATGAATAAAGAGAATACCCTCTAACCACTAGATGTAGTTCCCTCCAAACAGCCACCAGGTCTAAATTAGTAATTGCGTTATCCAGGGTATTAGTAGCCGGGGGCGGGCCACCCCGTGGGGCGGGGAGGGGGTACAGATCTATCCAGCGGAGTATCTCGTACACAATTAAAATCACCACCCCATAAGAAAAAAGCATCTTGTTTTGAAAAAATTTGAGTGCTGTGAGAAACCTGAGGGTGTTATCCCAAGTATATCCCAGGAACCCCTTATTCAGGTGACCATGGGAGAACAGGCCCTCTTTTATCCCAACCCTAAGGGTGAAGACGCAAGAGAGGATCACCTGTGTAAGGGAACCCGGGGTTACGCTCAGGAAAATGCCCCAGGTGAGACGCGGTACTATGCCGAGATGGAAGGAGAGGCAAACAATATCCTTGAGGCCTTTATAGGCTATAATACATCTGCCCTGCTTCCTCCCATTAAATCTCTTCTGCCCTGATCCAATGATCCCTCAGTTCCGAACCAATCCCCTAGGATCCTACACCCCGTTTCATCCAAACACGTACTCTCTAAAACTCCTGTTTTCCAGTGTCTTACCAGCATACTCCCACTCATTATTTTCCACGCTCCTCTAGTCACTATTTCCTGCACTCCCCATCTGCTCAGACAAAACACTACTATTCCCACAATTCCCCCTGTTCTCTTCATACTGATAATTCTGGTCATTCCCGTTTGTATCACAAACTCTCCTAATCATTTCAAAACCACTCCAAAACCCCTTTCCAAGATCTGCAACAACCCCACTAATACAAGGTTTGCATTTCCTCATAACACATCTTCCCCATCCTACCCTGTAGAATTTTCGAACACTCTACCACACCCCTTTTCCAACCAGATCACTTTCATACCCGTCTGACTGAAACTACAGAAGGCCGTAGGAGAGCCATCAAGTTAGGTCAAAGTGGTCATACAGGAGGTGAAGCAAAATCCCCATACAGTCGAAAGCCTTTGACCTAAGAACTGTGAGAAAGCAAGGAAGTGAATCCCGAAAACATTTGTGAATGTGAATTTGGCAAGAGTGAACGTGACCGAGGTATGCTGACGAGAAGGGGGCATGTCTAAAGTTCCAAGAAACACTGTTGACAAGCGTGAACCCGATCGAGAGATGTCCACGGGAACTGTTTAAAAAGACATTGAGATTTGTGAAAGAAGGAAAAGCCATAGTGAACCGGTGGAGGGAGGCTGAAAACAAAGGGGGGTCTACGACCGGAAGAGGGGGACTCAAGGGTGAATCCATCACCTGAGAAAAGCCATAGTAAACCCGGTGAAATGAGGCTGAATGTAGACAAGGGTTCTGCGCCCAGAAGAGGGGGACCCAAGGGTGAAGCCATCACCTAAGAAATACATAAAATAGAACTTTGTGTTTGGTAGTCGTATCGTAAACCTATCGGCCCTCAGGACCAGGAAACCAACCACTGAAGGCCTTGATATTGAAAGGCCTTCAGTTTTAGGATCCAAACCCAGAAGAGGGAGATCTAAGGGGTGAAGAGTCCTTACCCTAAGTAAAACCAGGAAACAAACTTTCATTTTGTTAAAGGAACATTTTGTTTAGTTATTCTAACACGTCAGGCCCTCGAAGGCAAGAGACTTGCAAGAGAAACAAGACTTGGCCATCGAGGTTCCTGATGAACTGGAACAAGAACTGTCAACTCGTGCTGGGGAAGCTGAAGTGTGCGCTGTCCTCCAAGATCCCACCTTAGCCCGTGCTCAAAATGTGGGGAAGGGAGAACCAAGCTACCGCATCCTGACATATTATTTGAGAACACTTCTTTCTTTTCTTGAAAACCATCCCACACCCTTTTCTGTATTAGTTGTATGGTTTGGCAATAGGTTTCTTAGTATAGGACCTTTTTATTTTGACTCGATGCCACTAGGACTGCCTTATTTTCATTCGATGGTCGACGCTTGCTCTCATTTTAGATTTAGGTTTAGATTAGGCGTTTTTCCAACCTACATACAGTTTAATAAACACCCTTCAACTGTGATCACTTGAGTCTGTCTTTACTGTTGCCATCACGAGTTCCTTACAGTGCACAGTACCCGAATATCGGATGGTATCCTATGGTTTGGGAAATTAGAGTTCAGAATGGATATTTCTTTATTACCCAGATAACCCTTCAGGATTATGTATCGCCCTTCCGTGTCCCTGTCCAGATCCAATCATTAGCATGGCAGGTAATCAGCACTCCTCAAGCAAATTTAGAGTATTTGTTTATTTAATTTTTACAATTTTATAGCATGCAAACAGCCCGTGGGCATCAAGGCGCTGTTACTTGTGAGGACCTTAGTTACATGTAAGATGGTTAGCAGGTTATACATTTATACCTTCTGTACAGCATGTTATTTAGTATGCGTTTATACATTATGGAAAAGCAGACAAGTATGCTGTGGCCTAGCTAGCAGTATAACAGGATGTGGAGGTAGAGTGATTAGATGAAGAGCAACGTTTTCACTGCTTTTCGGAATGCCATGTGTGAATGTTCTGCTCGTAGGGGTGGTGGTAGGGCATTCATTGCAAGGCTGCAAGGTAGGGAAAGCTGGCATTTCCTGCTCTGGCTCTTTTGATTTTGGGCACTGTGACCTAGTTTGTGTAGGGTGTTCTTGTCGCTCCTGTCGATGCAGTGAGCTGCATCCTTTGTGAGAGGTAGGTTGAGGCCGTTTGGTGGATACATGTGTGTGTAGGTGCAAGGGCTTTGAATAGTATTCGCTCTCTGATGGGAAGCCAGTGCGCCCGTTTACGGGCAGCAGTGATATGTTCCCTTGTGGGGATGCCCATAGCTGCACGAAGTGTGCCGTTTGAGATGACTTGCATTTTTTCCATGTTCTTGGCTGAAGTACCCAGGAAGAGGGCATTACAGTAATCTAGCCTTGATCCTGTTATGGCTCTTGCTATGGTAATGCAGTTATCCTTTGAAAGAAATGGTCTGGCTGTGTTCAGGAGCTTGGCATGGTAAGCTGCGGCAGAGGCGATAGCATTGACCTGCATAGTGAAAGATAGTTTAGGATCCAGGAGGACACCCAATGTTTTACTGATTCAGAGACAGGGATTCTGATAGAGTCGATGGTGAAGTGGCTGAATTCAGAGTCCAGTTTTTTGAGAGTTTCGGTAAATTGCATTAGGAGGAGTTCGGTCTTGTTTGACTTTAAGCACAGTCTGTTTGCCGCCTTTCAGGCCTGGATAGTGGTGTAGATGTCGTTAAGGGTTTTAGAGTCTGTATCGTAGTTGCCTGTAAATGTGAGGAGGATCTGTGTATCGTCCGCATAGTTGGTGTAAGAGATGCCTAAAGAGTCCAGAATGTGGAAGAGGGGGCATGTAAAGATGTTGTAGAGGGTGGGTGAGATAGATGACCCTTGTGGCACGCCATATAGTATGATAGTGGGTGAAGCAGAGGCTGATTCAGAGAACACTTGCATGGATCTACCTTGTAAGAAAGAGGTGATCCATGTGGTGGCATTAGGCGGAAATTTGGCAGTTGATGTCAAGTGGTGGCAGAGGTCATTGTGATCAACAAGATCAAATGCGCAGAGAGATCAAGGAGTAGGAGTAGGGCCAGTTTACCTGAGTCCCTTGCGTCTTCCATCTGATTTTTAAGGTCAAGTAGGGCAGTTTCCGTGCCATGCTCTTGGCGGAATCCTGACTGACGCAGACCAAGGAGTTTGTTCTCCTCGATAAATTGTTGTACCTGTAAGTAGGCCGCTTTGTCCAGTATTTTTAGCAAAAAAGGGACGGTTGTTATTAGCCTATAGTTGGTCAGTGATGTAGGGTTGAGTGTGTTTTATTTTTAGAAGAGGGCGGGCCCAGGCTTCCTTAAGGCGGGATGAAACCTTCCCGGTGGCAAAGGAGGCGTTGACGAAGGCTGTCAAGAACAGGACGAGGGTGCTGGCACAGTCCTTGATGATTGCGGCAGGGCATATGTCCCCTTTACAATTGGAAGGTTGAATGGAATTCATGATATTGATCATGTCTTGTTCCTCGATTGCCTTGAAGGAGAACAAGGTGATAGTGGAAGAGGGTTGCGGTGTGTTAGTGGCGGGTGCGTTTGTCATTATTTGACAGGTCATTTGGATTTTGGTTTGGAGGGTGCTCAGTTTGTTAAGCATAGCTGCTTGGATACCGTCGCACCAAGTCTTCTCTTTGGTGAGGTTCGGGGGGGACCAGGGGGGTCTCTAGATCCCTTAAGATAGAGAAAATCTCTTTGGTGTTGGATTTAGCTTCAGAGATTCTGGCTTCGAAGGAGTTGGCTTTGGCACGTATGATTGTTTTTTTGTACTCTTTCGAGCAGTTATGGAAGTCAAGCTTGGCGGCATCCGAGGGGGTGGTTTGCCTTAGAGATCGGGCTGCTTGTTTTTTTTAGTACGGAGTTCAAGGAGGTCATTGGTGAACCATGCGTTGGTGTGGCTGGTGAGTTTCATTTTCCGAGGCGTGAGAGGGGCGATGGCATTGACTGCAGATTTGATAGCCATGTCATAGGACTGAGCGAGGGCATCTGGGTCGGACGAGAAAGGGGGCCTGAAGGCTGGTACCTGTAAGTAGGGTAGTATCCTTAATTTAGTGAGTTGGCGAGAGCTTCTGGAGAGGGCACG
Organism: Ambystoma mexicanum; assembly: GCF_040938575.1. NCBI lineage: Eukaryota > Metazoa > Chordata > Amphibia > Caudata > Ambystomatidae > Ambystoma > Ambystoma mexicanum. The sequence goes on along the minus strand of NC_090929.1, from coordinate 1,381,304,683 downwards.
AGGCAGGGGTGGCGAAGGGTTCTAGCAGTAAGGCTATTGAATTGGATGATGTGATGGTCAGTCCAAGGCATAGGTCTGTTACCTGTGATGGTAAGCGGACAGTTGTGTTGGGCTATCCAGTACAGGGTGCAGCCTCGATTGTGGGTAGGGTCAGTGATGGAATTGCTGAATCCTACGGTCTAGAGCGCGGAATTGAGTGATGTGGCCGCGAGGACTTTGGTGTCACTGAGGCCCAGATGGAAGTCACCTAGTAGGATTGCATTAGTTGTTTTTTTCAGGTTGTCTGAGAGGGTATGAGTGAGGGCTGATTGGAAATCATCTAGGGGTTCTGGGGGGAGGTAGACAAGGTGAAGGGCGAAGGTGCTGTGGGGGGAGGGGTTGAGTTTAATGGGGAGGTAGTCACTGTTATCCATGCCCTTGTCTATTTTACTAATGGACAGTGAGTTTTTAGCTATAAGCGCTTCGCCGCCTCCTTTAGTGGGGCGGTCCTGTCTGGTGATAGAGTATCCCACTGGAATGACGAGAGTTAGTGCAGGACCTGAGGCTTTGTGTAGCCATGTTTCTGTAACCATGAGGAGGTCAAGGTTATGGGTAGTAATGAGGTTGTGCACTGATGGCATGGGCACTGATGGAGCGGGCATTGATAAGCGTGCAACTCAAGTGGGATTTCTGACCAGGGCTAGACGGATTACGGGGGTTAACTGTGGGAAGTGGCAGTAGCTTCACAGGGGGGGGCACCGGAGGTGTATTCACCCTAGTAACAGAAGGCATGGCATTCCCTAGGGGAGACATGGTAGTGGTGTCAACCTTAGGGAGCAGAGCAGTTGTATCAGCATTGTCTGTGTTGACTGTAATGGCATTCACAATGGGTGGCAAATCAAATCTCATCCTTGCTCGCATTAGTCCTGGCTTTAACATATGGGTGCATGGCATCATGGAGTGGCAGTATATCACTAACAGCAGTGCTAACATTTGGCATAGCCTGGGGTGGCAGTACATTACTAACAGCAGTGCTAGCATTTGGCATAGCGTGGGATGGCAGTGCATCACTAACAGCAGAGCTAGCATTTGGCATAGCATGGAGTGGCAGTATAACACTAACAGCAGTGCTAGCATTTGGCGTAGAATGGAGTGGCAGTATATCACTAACAGCAGTGCTAGCATTGGGCGTAGCATGGGTTGGCAGTACATCACTAACAGCAGTGCTAGAATTTGGGGTAGCATGGAGTGGCAGTACATCACGAACAGCAGTGCTAGCATTTGGCGTAGCATGGGGTGGCAGTACATTACTAACAGCAGGGCTAGCACTTGGTAAGGCATAGGGTGGCAAGGCAGTGCCTTGGCCAGAATTATGTGCTGGCCAAGGGGTATGCGGTAGTACAGGTGAGATCAGCGGCGTGGGGAGGTGTTGGTTCAGGATGGCGTCTGATGGTGGGTGAGAGTTCCAGTGTTGTTGGTAGGCGCGGCAGCGCAGCAAGATTTACGGTCTGCCGTGCTGAGGATGGCATAGTTGTTCAAGGGCCCTACAGACGTGGGAATCACTGATGGTAAGGAAGGGGCCCCATAGGCAGTCCCGCCCCCAATGGTTTATGACAGCCTTCTGATCCTCCGCCGCCAAATGGGTTTCCTGAAGGAGAGCTACAGATGTCTTTTTACGGTGTAGGTAGGATTTCACCCTGTTCCTAAGCATGTAGTTTCAAAGACTCCTCACATTCCAAGTCAATAATTTAATTTGTGTAATAACCAATTGTGTTTATCCCTATGAAGCCATAATACAAGACACAGTAAATACAGTTTGCTATCCAGTGGCATACGGTGGCACCAACACTTCCATAACCAGAACGCATGACACTACCATAATTGTGAGAGACAAGGGGTTTCTTCCACCACGAGTCCCCCTGTGGTCTATAATATACAGTGCAAGCATCTAGCTGCAAAATGGGTATTTTGAATAAAACAAGAACAACAAACCCCTAAATATGGGGTACAAACAGTGCCCAACATAATTATTCCTTCCAGACACATCGGTACCTGCCAAGTATGCCAACGGCATCAGGCACCAGTTTAATAAGCAGGCAACAGTTTGGTGCCGACAGTCCATTTGGGCAGGGCAGTCCAGATGTCACCCAGTAGACAACAATGCCCACGCCCAGTGGTAAACAGCATAGGCCAGCGGAAAATAACAAAATCATAACAGATCCATTCCCCAATATCCATCTTCCTAACTGTCTCCGTCCGAAAATACATAATCTTATGATGCTAATGTGTTTAGATGTCTCTCAGAATTACTTATGCAACACAACTGTCCAGCTCACAGTCCCATTTAATAACTATCAGGTCGTTTACAGGGTCCAGTAGTCTACTAGCGATCCATCTCCGGGAGGGTCGAGATCCCTCTACTATAGCCCTGTGCGTTTTCTTTAGTTTCCAGATTATTATGTTCCATCCACATATTCACTGCTTTTGGACTTTCAAAGAAGAGTGTCTTGCCATAATTTTGTACCTTCAATCGTGCTGGATACATGAGCATATATTTGAGCCCTATTTGCCGGAGCCTCACCTTGACTGGCACAAACGTATTCCTCTGTTTTTGTACCAAGGGGGTGTAGTCTGGATACATGGCAATATTAAAACTGTCTCCCTCTCTTGAGAATTGAAGAATCGCTTCCCGGTCTCTAAAATGTAGTATCCTGGCTATAATTAGCCAGGGGTGTGATCCGGGTGAGGGTCTCTTTCGGAGAGATTGGTGAGGTTGCTCGACCGCAAATCCCTGTGACAGTTTCCCAGGGCCCACTTCCTGTAGGAACAGATTCTCGATGTAGGCTGTTGGATCCCGGCCCTCTTGTCATGATGCCTATGCCTGGAGCACCAGGCCAGGCCCAGCACCCCCGAAAGCAGGCATCATGCCCTCGGGTAAAAGCCCAGCGGCCCCTTATATGGGCTCTTTGGACTCAGTCCTGGCGCCCTTGGCGCCAGGCTCATGTTGGACATCAGTCCTGGCGCCATAGGCGCCAGGCTCATAAAGGGAGGTGTTTTGTGCACTTACCTGATGCAGACCATGCTGCACGCTTCAGGCCTCCCTGAGACCTGAAAGGGACTATTTTTTCATAGGGACTATTTTTTCACTCGGGCGTGGCCAGGGAAGGATACATACCTAGTTGGGGAAGGATACATACCTGGGACTTCTTTGGAGGCTATTTAAGCCACGCCCAGACAGCAGCTCATGCTTCGCGCTGTTCTGCTTCCTGCAGCTTAACGCTCACCGTGTCTGCTCCTGCTCTTGGACTCCAGCCACGCCCGCCTCGAACCTGGAAGACCTGCAAGGAAGGAAGAGAAGAGAAAGGTGAAAACCAAGGACTATTTCAAACTTCTTACCTGCATCCAGAATCTTCTCGCCAGCATCCCTGAAGAAAGACTTCCATTTAAAAGCATCACGTTGCTCGCTGCAGCGCCACGCTTCACTCACCTATCCTCGAGACATCTCCCGGCTCCATCGCGGCTGTCAGCATCGGACGCCACATCTCTGCACCTAGGGGAGAGAGGAAGAAACAAAAGGTGAGCAGACGGAACACAGAAGGAAAGCCTGATTAACAGCCATAATTCTTACCGGCTTTTCTTCCACATTTCGGGTCGGCGCCGCCCCGTTAGCAGGTACCGTACCCTGGCCCCTATGGGGAAAGGACAAGAGACATTTATGGGGAATGATAAGGACATTTAGAGGGATCGCCCTCATCACTACTCACCTCGGCAGTTTAACCCCTCGACGCATCGCCTTCATTCTGCACCTGAAATAAAGGACAGATCACAGGTTAGAAAGACAACATAAAGGGGGCCTCCCTTGAACTTTGAACTTTCATACTTACGGCGCATCGCTCAGGAAAGTCAAGTGGATTTTGCCAGCGCCATTCTGAAAACCAGTGAAGTAACTGGACGAACACGCGCCCCTGCACCAGAAGCAGGATGGAGAGTTCATTCTTCCAAACCATAAGGTGAGCTTAAACCGGGGTTTGGAGGAAGTTAGAGAGGAACTAAGAGGGAAGGGGGAAAGGTGGGAGCTAGCACACTATTCTGCAGACTGTTAATCCCCTTTCTCATCTGCAGAAGGATATTCCTACGGGCCAGGCAAGCACGATTTGGAGGTCCTGTCCAATCGGTGTTCCGGGTCCTGCGCATCACGCTAGAAGAGGCCACAGCAATCCAGACTAGACCAGCGCCCCCGTGGGAACCAAGTGAGCGTTACAGAACGCGAAGCCTTCCTACAAATTCCCACCCAGGCGCTATGGAAACTTCTGAAACTGACCAGTTGGCCCAATTACTGGGGGAATTACGGGCCAAAGTACACGCCGCTCATCAAGAGACTAGGGCCCTCAGGAGGGAAGTGATTGTAATAAAGGATAGAGCTGATGACCTGGCTAGACAGCTTTTGCAAGGTCAAGCTGGACAAACTCCTTTACCCGGTTCCGGGGGGAACCCCGCTCCTGTGGTTTCCAGTAACACGGTGCAGATTAATCTACCTGGAAACATGCAGCTGGCCCCACCTGAACACTTTGCTGGGGACCCCAAACGATTTGCCGTATTCATGAATCAGTGTCGTTTGCACTTCCTATGCAGACCTGGGGCCTTCCCTAATGATCAGACCAAGGTAGCCTTTGTGTTGTCATATCTCAGCGGCTGTGCTGCCGATTGGTCAGTCCCACTGGTAACTCAAGATGACCCGATTCTTCGTGATTTTCAAGGATTTCAAACAAGCATGGAAAGGTTATTTGCTCAACACTCCCAGGGACAGGCTCTGGATGACGAACTTCTATCTCTGCAACAGGGCAATCAAGACCTTCTATCCTACATTGCAACCTTCAATAGACTAATTGTGGAAACTGGTTGGCCAGAGGATAAAAGAATCACGTTATTCTCTCGAGCACTACGCGGAGAACTTAAAGATGTCCTGGCACAAGTTGTAAATCCGCCCCAAGAATGCACTGAATATATAGACTTAGTGGTCCAATTGGATCACAGGCTGCAAAACAGAAAAGCAGATTGGTCCAAGTTTGAAACCCGGGTGTTGGCCAAGACCCACGCTAACCCCAAGGGGGCTGATGCCTCGGAGCCTATGCAAATCGGAGGTGTTAAAGGATCCCTAACTCAAAAAGAACGGGAAAGAAGACGACAGATGCAATTATGCCTTTATTGTGGGTCCTCTGGAAGCTTTCTACGAGATTGCCCGGTTAAGCCGCCCAAGAAGGTGGTAGGAGCCGCTGATAAAATCCATGGAAACTCTGTATCGGGAAACGACCACGCCCGGCAAGCGTAGGGGTCCGCTTGCCGAGCTTGAAAACTAATTCTCAGACCTCGCATTTCATTGCGCCAATGGTCCTCGTAGATCCGGAACAGCCTAAACGGTTGCATGCTATAAAGGCATACATCGATAGCGGGGCTATAGGAAACTATGTGGATCGAGAATTGGTCTCTAGGATAAACCTCCCTCTGCGTCCTAAAACCAACAAAGATGTCATCACCACAGTAGATGGAACCGAAATTGCCTCTGGACCGGTAACACATTCCACAGCTGAGGTGACACTTGTAGGTCCGGATGGCCATCGAGAGGCAGTTGTGTTTGATGTAATCAAGGCTCCACAGTTTCAGCTTATTCTCGGAATCCCTTGGTTAGAGACACATAATCCTCGAATTGATTGGCGAGCGAAGAGAATAACCTTCCCGGATTGTGCACAAACCTGCTACCCAGAAAATCCAAAGATTAATCTAGCATGAGTAACCTCTGTCCCCGTGCAACTACCTCCAGAGTACCAAGACTTTCAGGACGTCTTCCAAAAGGAACAGGCCAACACGTTACCTCCCCACAGATCGTACGATTGCCAAATCGATCTGGTGCCCGGTGCACAACACCCTTGTAGCAGGATTTACGCCCTTACTGAACCAGAGAATCTGCATTTGAGACAATATTTAGATCAATACCTCGCCAATGGTTTCATTCGCCCGTCAAAGTCCCCGGCATCCTCAGCTTTGTTCTTCGTGCCTAAAAAAGAAGGCGACCTTAGAACTTGTATCGATTACCGCGCGTTGAACCAGATAACTGTTAAAAATCGTTACCATCTGCCTCTGATCCCTGAACTCCTTGACCAGGTGAAGGACGCTTGCGTATACACCAAGTTAGATCTCCGGGGGGCTTATCATCTGGTACGAGTAAAAGAAGGCGACGAATGGAAAACGGCCTTCCGTACAAAATATGGACTATTCGAATACCAGGTGATGACTTTCGGGTTGTGCAACGCGCCTGCAGCCTTCCAATTCTTCATGAACGATGTCCTTTGGGAACTCATCGATGTCTGTGTTGTCGTGTATATCGATGACATTCTTGTGTACTCCTCTTCGGAATCTGATCACAGAAAGCATGTCAGAGCCGTCCTAGAGAAACTGCGCCAGCACAAACTGTTTGCCAAGCTGGAAAAATGTGTTTTCCATACCACCGAGGTTGAGTTTCTCCGATTCATCCTGACACCTAAAGGGGTCCGAATGGATTCACGGATAGTGGATGCCATCCTCAAATGGCCATCACCTAGTTCGGTGAAAGGTGTCCAAAGCATGCTGGGTTTTGCCAACTTTTATCGCAGGTTTATCCCAGAGTTTTCACGTGTGGTGCAACCCATCACTGCACTCTTGCGAAAAAATAAACGTTTTGAATGGACCGAGGAAGCCGAACAGGCCTTTCAGGAGTTGAAAGCTAAGTTCACGTCCGCACCTATTTTGAAGCACCCGCGTCCCGATCTCCCATATATAGTCGAAACCGACGCGTCCAGCTTAGCCATGGGAGCTGTCCTGTCTCAGAGAGACCCTGAAACCAACCAACTGCACCCCGTAGCATTTTGGTCCAGAAAGTTCTCGCCGCCGGAGATAAATTATGCGATCACCGACAAGGAACTATTAGCCATTAAGTCCGCCTTCAAGGCTTGGTGGCATTATCTCCTCGGCGCCCGGCATACCATCACCGTGAACACTGATCACCGAAATTTACAATATTTAAAAACTGCCAAGGCTCAATCGTCTCGACAGCTCCGATGGGCTTTGTTCTTTGCTGAGTTCGATTTTGTAATCACCTACCGCCCCGGCTATAAGAATGGTAAGGCGGACGCTCTATCCCGAATTGGAATGGAAGAAATAGACACAAACTCAGAACCTGTGCCGATAATTCCCGAACAAAGAATTTTGGGGATAACCACTTTACAAACCCTTGAAGACATTCAAGCACGAGTGAAACAATTCCTGGACTCTTCAGCCTTGCAGGATTGGATCAAAAGGGGGTCTAACTTTTCAGTCAAGGATGGCTTACCTTACTTCCAAGGACGCTTATTTTTGCCAGAAAAGGAATTGCAAGAACTGGTTATTTCCCGTCATCATGATACCCTGATGGAAGGACATCCTGGCATTGCCAAAACAGAGGAAAAGGTTAAACGACAATTCTGGTGGCCTTCCTGGCGAAAGGATATTAAATCTTTCGTGATGTCCTGTGGAGTTTGTGCCCAAAACAAAGGTCAAAAGACAAGACCTGCCGGTCTTCTTCAGCCCTTAGACATTCCACCAGCACCTTGGCACACCCTGTCACTAGATTTTATCACGGACCTGCCCTCTTGTAATGGTTACAATACTATTCTGGTCGTGGTGGATTTATTTTCCAAAATGGCCCACTTTATTCCGTTGAAAGGATTACCTTCAGCCTTTGTTCTTGCCAAAGAATTCCTCGAAAATATCATCCGTTTGCATGGATTCCCGTCCATACTAGTCTCCGATCGGGGAAGCCAGTTTATTTCTCTTTTTTGGAAAAAGTGTTGTCAACTGGCACAAATCGACGTAAGACTCTCGACCAGCCACCACCCACAGACCGATGGTCAGACGGAGAGAACGAACCAGACCCTTGAACAATATCTACGATGTATGTTGCACCAATCGGAGGGTAATTGGAAGGACATTTTATGGGTGGCAGAATATGCATACAATAATTCGATACACTCTGGAACTGGTCAGAGCCCCCTTTTATACCCTATATGGACATCACCCTCGTACTTCAGACTTGGACTCACCTCTGAGCCTTGAAATGCCCGCAGTGGACCATTTGCATTCTATGATTACTCAAGCCTTCAAGGATGCAACTGCACATTTGCAACATGCGAAAGGGAAATACAAAAAGAATGCGGATCTGCATCGAAGAGAGGCGCCTCCATACCAAATAGGGGATCAAGTATGGTTGGCTACTAAACACCTATCACTCAAGGGGCCTCGAACTTTTAATCCAAGGTATTTAGGCCCTTACTCGATCAAAGCTATAATCAACCCAGTGGCAGTCAAGCTCGATCTACCAGCTAACATGCGGATTCACCCCGTTTTTCATGTGTCCATTTTGAAACCAGTGCACCCAGGAACCAGATTAACAAAGCCACCAGAACCGATTCAGATAGATGGGGAGCCTGAATTCGAGGTGAAGAACATTTTGGATTCTAAGATCTCAAAATCAAAACTTTTCTATCTAATTGATTGGAAAGGGTACGGGCCTCAGGAAAGGTCTTGGGAACCCAGTGATCACGTACATGCACCTCGGCTGGTAAAAAGGTTCCATCGGAATTTCCCAAACAAACCGAAATCTCCAGAAGGAACGACCTTGGGAGGGGCCTTGGGGGGGAGTGCTGTCATGATGCCTATGCCCGGAGCACCAGGCCAGGCCCAGCACCCCCGGAAGCAGGCATCATGCCCTTGGGTAAAAGCCCAGCGGCCCCTTATAGGGGCTCTTTGGACTCAGTCCTGGCGCCTTTGGCGCTAAGCTCATGTTGGACATCAGTCCTGGCGCCATAGGCACCAGGCTCATAAAGGGAGGTGTTTTGTGCACTTACCTGATGCAGACCATGCTGCACGCTTCAGGCCTCCCTGAGACCTGAAAGGGACTATTTTTTCATAGGGACTATTTTTTCACTCGGGCGTGGCCAGGGAAGGATACATACCTAGTTGGGGAAGGATACATACCTGGGACTTCTTTGGAGGCTATTTAAGCCACGCCCAGACAGCAGCTCATGCTTCACGTTGTTCTGCTTCCTGCAGCTTAACGCTCACCGTGTCTGCTCCTGCCACGCCTTGGATGAAATCATCGGAGTCATGGAATGCTATGTTGGAGCGGAGGGCTGAAGACTGGAAGGGATGTTCTCATAGAAACAACGTAAGGATGCTAGGAATTCCGGAAGGTGCAGAGGTGTAACGCTCACCTGGTTCCCACAGGGGCGCTAGTCTAGTCTGGATTGCTGTGGCCTCTTCTAGCGTGATGCGCAGGACCCGGAACACCGATTCCTGCTCCTGCTCCAGCCACGCCTGCCTCGAACCTGGAAGACCTGCAAGGAAGGAAGAGAAGAGAAAGGTGAAAACCAAGGACTATTTCAAACTTCTTACCTGCATCCAGAATCTTCTCGCCAGCATCCCTGAAGAAAGACTTCCATTTAAAAGCATTGCGTTGCTCGCTGCAGCGCCACGCTTCACTCACCTGTCCTCGAGACATATCCCGGTTCCATCGCGGCTGTCAGCATCGGACGCCACATCTCTGCACCTAGGGGAGAGAGGAAGAAACAAAAGGTGAGCAGAAGGAACACAGAAGGAAAGCCTGATTAACAGCCATAATACTTACCGGCCTTTCTTCCACATTTTGGGTCGGCGCTGCCCCGTTGGCAGGTACCGTACCCCGGCCCCTATGGGGAAAGGACAAGAGACATTTCTGGGGAATGATAAGGACATTTAGAGGGATCGACCTCATCACTACTCACCTCGGCAGTTTAACCCTTCGGCGCATCGCCTTCATTCTGCACCTGAAATAAAGGACAGATCACAGGTTAGAAAGACAACATAAAGGGGGCCTCACTTGAACTTTGAACTTTCATACTTACGGCGCATCGCTCAGGAAAGTCAAGTGGATTTTGCCAGCGCCATTGTGAAAACCAGTGAAGTAACTGGACAAACACGCGCCCCTGCACCAGAAGCAGGATGGAGAGTTCATCCTTCCAAACCATAAGGTGAGCTTAAACCGGGGTTTGGAGGAAGTTAGAGAGGAACTAAGAGGGAAGGGGGAAAGGGGAGAGCTAGCACACTATTCTGCAGACTGTTAATCCCCTTTCTGATCTGCAGAAGGATATTCCTACGGGCCAGGCAAGCACGATTTGGAGGTCCTGTCCAATCGGTGTTCCGGGTCCTGCGCATCACGCTAGAAGAGGCCACAGCAATCCAGACTAGACCAGCGCCCCCGTGGGAACCAGGTGAGCGTTACACCTCTGCACCTTCCGGAATTCCTAGCATCCTTACGTTGTTTCTATGAGAACATCCCTTCCAGTCTTCAGCCCTCCGCTCCAACATAGCATTCCATGACTCCGATGATTTCATCCAAGTGCCAGATCTTGGGTGGTAGCAGCAGTGTCCTTTAGCAATGATTCTATCGTCGTCACTCTCTCCGCAAGTGATCGCACATCCAGATGGAGAAGTTGCATGTCTACTGTTAAGATGGATTTCTGAACTCTGACCTGGAGGGCAGAGGTTCAGAAGGCCAGCCTAGTTTCTTTGAACAGGTTAACCTTAGGACAAGCCAGACCAATAAAGGTAGCTATGGCAAGCGGCCAAGACTAGGTCTCAGGGGGGGTGAGGGTGACTGAAGGACCAGACAGGTGTTATATTAAAAATATAGACACATTTATTACAAGGCCTTTGTGACATAGACCATAGCAGAAGAATCACAGTAACACTAAGTAAGGGGGGCGTGGCTAGCTAGCCATGTAAGAGACTGGGTCGCTTCGGAGCTCCCATCGATCCGAACAGAATCTGGCGTATGCCTGCCCATTAGACCTGCCGCAAATGACTCCCAGGAGATAAGGACCTGTAGGAAAGTGTGCGGTATACATCGCACCAAAGCGGGACTGGATCTGAACAACGAGTGCAGAGATATTCGAAAAAGACCAGCCGAGGGATTTCCGCGGTTATGCAGACAAGATGGCTGCTCAATCACAAAGGATCTGGAAGTACTGAGACCCCGATAGCAGATACAGGGATGTAAGGAGTGCGGAAACAGAAGAAAAGAGTGAAAGGAGAGCAAGGAAGGGCCCCTCTGGCAGGACAGTCGCGTGGAGTTTAATATGCCCGTGAGAAGAAAGTGAGAACTGGCTCCCACGGTACGCCACATATTAAGGCAGAACAGAGGTTCGCGCGGCACTGAGCGGTATTCGAAATTCGTTTGCACAGGCCAGGGCGCCCGTGGAGTGGACACTGCAGCTCTGCAGAACACACGGCAACAGAGCAGAAGGGGGAAATAAAAACCACTAGTCGAGACCCGAGGCAGCCACGTCCTGGTAAAGAGAACAGCCATAAGATGGTGAGCTAGGGGCACACAGCGTGTTAATGGGAACCTGATGCCGCACAACTGTGTATGAGCGAATGGCAAGGGGAGAAATAAGGGTCTGCCGCGGCAGCCCCCTCCCAAAAGGGGAAAGGGAAAAAGAAAAAAAAAGATGGCCGTCTAATGACACTAAGGACTCGTACGAACCAGTGCTCCAGTAGACAAAAGAGCACAGCAGTAAGATCATGATAGCGCAAGAATGGCCCCCAAGAAACATAACGGGCGGCGCAGAGGAAAGCCTGCCGAGACAAAGTGTGGGCTGGCACTCGCCCTGCACTGGACAGAAGCATAACTCAGAGTCCCGTGCAATTGCCACCTGGGGATGGAGCCCCAACTGCTGAGGCCGGTTTTGTGATCATCCCTCATGCAGTTCTAGCAAGCGCGCTACAGCCCCAAAAAGCCCAAGGACTACCATAGCCAAGAGCGAAGGCTGCACGATACGACAGCGCAAAAGTAAGAAGCAAATAATGCCAGTGAATAGAGGCACCCCTGAGAAAAGAGAGTAATATGCTTATTGAACCCAGACCCAGGGGCAGCAGCCACGAATAGGAACTATAACTGGATGGCATAAAGAGAAGGGCTCTCGTCCTGCTGGTGGGCACATAGCCTCAGAACACCGAAAATGCACCAATATCTGGGAAGGCATCCTGGATCAGGCCGGCGCAACTGGGGGCCCCCAAAACGGAACCTTGTGCAGACGAGCCGACGCAAGCCTGCACAACGGAACACTCAGATTCCAACTACCCGAGGCGAGGACACTTGAAGATACCGGGATGGCATCCAACCTGCCCAAATTGAAAGGGAAACAGCCCACCAGGGAGGATTACACAAGAAAACTGCAAATGACTGAAGGAACAAGAAGCAAAGGAGGAAACCCACAGGCAGACACAGAGCCTGGGCGTAATGATCAGCAGATCCTAGAGGCGATAGCATACCTAAAGGTCGCATGGGAAATCAAACTAGAAAGAGCTATGTCTAACCTTAAAACATCCCTCGAATTCAAGATCGATGCAGTACAAGTGGATGTGAACCTATTGTGAAAAGACGTGAGAGCGATTGCGGAACGCACAGACGAGCTGGAGAAAGAGGTCAAATCGAATGCGACCGCATGTGCAGTTAATGCTTCGGAGATCCACATACTCCGCCAACAAGTGAGCAACCTAGAAAACAGAGCTGAGGAGGCCGAAGGACGGGCCCGTAGAAACAACATACGCATAATAGGGCTCCCGGAAGGCGAGGAGGCATCTAATCCCACAGACTATATTGAAACCATTCTGCTGCAAGAAATCGAAGGAGGAGCACTCACCCATGGATTCGCGGTAGAGAGAGCACATTGTGCACTAACAAGGAAACCAGCACCAGGAGCCCCTCCCTCCCGAAGCCGATCATCGACAAGATACTAAACTATTGAGACAGGCAAAGAATTCTGGAACACTTCCGAAAATGGGGCCAAATACAGAGAGCTTCCGCATCAATAACGGCATGCCCAGACTATACTCTCCAAGTGCAAAGACGGCGTCTAACTTTTGGAGTAGTAAGAGGAGACTACGAGAAGCAAGCTTCAAATACATGCTGATGTACCCGGCGAAGCGGAAAGTACTTTACAAAAATAGGGTATTGTTCTTTGAGACTCCGGAAGAGGCTATGACATGGCTGGATGCACAGAACGGCCCGCCTGGGACGAACGATCAGCGAGATGGCGGAATGGATAAATGAAGCTGAGATTACAAAAACTGAGGTGCTGTATAAACAAAGACAGTGGGACTTGAATATAGACCTGTAGAAGACAGTTAGAAGATGAGCAGTATACACGGCGGGCAGGGAACTAAGTAGCATAAATGCAGGAGACATGGAGGATCCAACTCGCACCCCATTAGATAGACTAGTTGGGTTGCCAGTAATGCGGCAATCCCCTGCTGTGTTCCTAGCACCGGCGTAATCAGGGTAGGACTAAATGCGGGATAGCCTGAGATCCAGGGATGGAGCTGGGCAACAGTTGGGGTTAGGGAGGGTTGGAGGCGGGATGGGAGTTGGGGAGTTTGTAGTGGGGTTTGTTAAGGAACGAGCTTATATCCAGGTGCTGTTGCAAATTAGGCGGGCGACAGGGGAAGACAGAGGCGGGACGGAATATTGATGAGGGATGGGAGACCTTAAGATAGCAACCTGGAATGTCAAGAGAAATAAAATCATGATGTACCTGAGAAGGCAGAAAATAGACATTGCCTTACTATAGGAAACCCACCTCACAAAAGAAAAACAAGAGGTGATACAGAGGAAATGGAAGGGGATAAGTATTGGTGCTAGGTATTCGGCATATGCCAGGGGGTAATCACTTGGATCGCGCCACATGTACCCTTCCAGTTATTGCAGTCCACAGTGGAGCCGGATGGGAGAATGGTGGCGATACAGGGAATGTTGGAAAATAGGGAAGTGTGCATCATTAACACATACGCCCCTAATCAAGATACAGTGGCCTACTTTAAGGCCTTGTACAGCAAAGTCAGTCCGTACCTGGGAGGTAGGGTTATATGGGCGGGGATTTTAATTGTACGTTGGACCCCAGGGTGGATAGATAGGACATTCAAATAGACAAGCCTACCCCCGCAGCCAAAACCCTGAAGGCCCTGCTGGGCGACTTTCAGCTGGAAGATATATGGAGACTGCACCACCCACATGATAGATGCTACTCACATTACTCGGCCCCACAATATCTCTACACACGACTAGATTATATGTTTGCCAATCCGGATCTCACCGGGGAGATAATGAGGACGGAATGCAAAGCAAGAGTCCTATCGGACCACTCACCCCTGATCCTAACGTGGCAAGATCAGCCCCACAAAACCAAGATCCCAACGTGGTGACTCAGAGCCGAAGCACTGAAAGATGCAAAATTCAGGGAGGACCTGAGGGAGGAAATAATAGAATACTTTGAAAATAACACCGGGAACGTAGCATTGGAAAGTACCCTATGGGAGGCATTTAAGGTGGTAGTGAGGGGTGCAGCTATATCAAAATCCAAAGGGCTCCAAGGAGACATAACAAAAGAGTTACAAGAAACGGAAAGGAAACTAGAAGCAATCATGAATAAAGGGGACACCTCACTGGAGGATGCCGAAGCCATAAGCCAATTACAACAAGAATGTGGCGGGCTTTGGGAGAGACTATGCAACTTAAACTATAAGAAATACATAGAAAGGCAACATGCGAGCCGAGATAAACCGGGGGGGTTGCTGTCATTGCTATATAAAAACAAGACGCCTAGACCGGCGATAAGAGAGATAAGAGGAGACAATAGCCACACATTGGATACCCAAGAGAGCGTAAACAGGGGTTTTCTTAAATTCTACCAACACTTATACGAAGACACTGGGGGGCGGACGAGAACGAGATGAGAGAGATCCTGGAGGATATTGGGTTACCCAAACTGAGTGCAGAGAGAAAGAGAGCTTGGATGCCCCCATTACATTACAAGAGTTGGAAATAGTGGTTAGACAATTACCCACTAGCAAATCCCTAGTCGCGGATGGGCTCCCTAGCGAGTTTTATATAACATGTAGGGTGGAAGTGCTCCCCCCTCTATTGGCAATGTTAAATGAGGCCTTCCAGATAGGTAGACTACCTAAGAGAGGCAATAATCATCCCGCTTCTCAAACCGAATAAGCCAAGCACAGAATGTGGGTTGCATAGACCGCTGTCCATGCTGAATCAGGACAGCGAAATACTCCCGGCAGGGATAGCTAACAGACTTAGACTGGTCATAAACAACCCCATACACCATGATCAGACGGGATATATCCTGGGTAGAAGTATAGCCGATAGAAGGCTCCACCGTGTCATAGAAGGAGAAACAAACGAAGTAGCCATTGTCTCATTTGACGCAGTGAAAGCCTTTGATTCAGTAAGGTAGCCCTGGCTGATGGTGGCTCTGAAGGAATACGGAATGGGGCCTGGGTACTTGAGGAGGGTGAGATAGTTGTATAGCTGGCCACTTGCCAGAGTTAAAACGAGGGTGATTGTCTCAGACAAATGGCAGCTCATCAGAGGTACCAGACAAGGCTGCCCATGGTCACCGATGCTGTATATCCTAGCACTGGAACCTCTAGCGATATATTTGAAACAACAATATGAAGAGGTAGGGGTTCACACTAAAGAGGGGCCACACCCAATATCACTGTATGCAGATTATATGCTGCTGTATCTACGCTATCCAGAAGAAAACCTGCAATATATCCTAGAAGTAATGGAACGATTTGCGTAATTCTCTGGAATAGCGGTCAACCCCAAGAAGTTGTGCATATTTCCCCTAGGGAGATACAAAGGAATTCCGCAAGAAAACCTGCCAGTCCTGCAAATAACCTGGGAGACCAAAACATTTAGATTTTTGGGGATCGATATTGATCACGAGATAGACGAACAAAAACATAACACAGAGAAAGCAGTAGCTAATATTGAAAACTGTTTTGGGCTAAACTCCCCCTGGATATGATGGGAATGGTGGCATTACCTAGACTGTTGCACTACTTTGTGAATATCCCATAAATGTTACCAAAACGCGTCTTTGGTAAACTACAGAGCTTATGCAGAGGTTTCATCTGGCATAACACCAGGAACAGGATTGCCTTATGGAAGCTACAAAACGCGTACGAGAAAGGGAACACAAAGTTGCCCAACTTCGAGATATACCATCTAGCCAGGCAGCTACAGTATGTAGCCAAATGGCTAACGGAAGACACTACAGCAGAGTCCAGACTGCTGAGGTCCGAATGTACACCGTTCTTCCTGAAAGTATTGATATGGCTGCCCAAATCGGAGTTAAAAGGACATCGAGGCTGCTAGAACTAGGATGGAAGACATGACGTAAAGCATGACAGGTCAAGAAGAACCAGTCTCTGTGCTCCCCCCCAGTGCCGCTAGTGGCGCTGAGGGGAGTGGACGATCAACTAAGAAAGACGATACGCAGACACTGGGAACCAGTGGGCATAGTGACACAGGGAGATGTGTGGCGAGATGGGAGGGCATTAGAATTTGAAACATTAATGGAAGGAACTGGGGTACACCCGGGGCAATACATGATGCCTTAGCCGCCACCCCGTCATCTGTCAGTTGCTAATGCTGTTTTGCGCTGCTTACCGTGCTCTCTGTTATTCAGAATACGTCTGAATTTATATGTGCATAATTTGCATAGGCTCGCTACCCTTTCGACTTTGATGTTAATATAACTTGTAACTTGTAACTGTATATTGTTTATACCTCTGCTGTAACCTGTAACTTTGACTTTGATGTAACTATAACTTGTAACTGTATATTGTTTATACCTCTGCTGTAACCTGTAACTTTCCCAAACATGCGCCTGTAAGCCCTTGGGCAAGGTGCGCAATACAAATAAATAAATACAAATACAAATACATTACATATACCAGACTGGTAAGGCAGGTAAGAGCCTCATGGTCTGAAATAGAGTTAGAAGATCAACCAGACGCAGCCATAGAGACATTACATGATATTTCGGAAGGGGGACATGAAGTTTCCCGGATTTATGAACTAGTAATGTCCAGGGTGGGAAAGGCGGTGACCCAGTTGAGACGGGAGTGGGAAGAGGACGCAGGTGAACCCATGAAGGATGAGCAATGGGAAAGATCACAGGGGTACCATAAAAAGGTATCCAGGAACGCGAGATAACAACAGATTCAGCTATATGTAACTCATAGGGCGTACATGACCCCTCAAAAGATAGCCCGATTCAAGAGCACAGAGACACAAACATGCCCCAAATGTGGGGAAGTGAACGCGGGCATGATAAACATGTTTTGGGCATGCCCGGAAATTCAGAAATTTTGGGGGGAGGTTACCCACTGTGAAAGGTATTAAGTTAAACGTGGAATCAGTATGGGCAAGCATGGTGGGAGTATTCACAAGATCACGCAATATGAAACACGTGTGCAAACTGAAGGATCTGGCTTACATACTGACCAAACGCAGAATAGCCATGGGGTAGAAAACGAGCTACGGACCCAGGATAGAGGTGTGGTGGCACGACCTTTTGAAATGGGCTGAAGCAGAAACGGCAGCATGGTATGTAGCGGCTAACGGGGGAGGTGGATGAAGTGGGAACGCTGATGGCCTGGAGACAGCTGGTTGCCACATTATCTGAGTCCACCCAAGCCTGTCCAAGCGAACATGACACGTCCGGGAGCACGGAAGGAAGGGCGCCTCTGGGGGAACCATAATAGTAGGTACAATGGAGTAAGCTCGAGTTAAGGGGGGAGGGAAGAGGGATGGCAGTGGTAAAGTCATGTCAATGCATATGACGTTTGGATGTCTATAACCTTCACTGTCTGGTGTGTGGTGATGTTCAAAGTTTGTAAAAATAATAAAAATTGTTTAAAAAAAACACTAAGTAAACCAACACAACACTATCAAAACAATGTATATACAAGCCCATTGGGGTCTAAAGGGGTTAAATGCATGAAATATGTCGACAACCTAGATGGGAAGGAAACAGGCAGGGCAGATAGTCTTAAGGCCCCTTCAACATCGATAACACACCTAACTAAGAGGCAGTCCAAGCCCTAAGAGAGGAGCCTTGTGCTCAATAGTACATGCAATGCAAGCGCACGCGGTTGTTACAATGGGCAAAATAGGGTCTCTTCAGGGGTCTCTAGCAGCTCGGGAAGGTGGATGAGGTGATGAAGAACAAGTTCCCACCATTCAGGGAGGACCTCCACTTGAAGGCAGAGGCAGTTCCAGAGTGCGGGATGGAGTTGCTAGTTCGCACTAGCAGTGGAAAGAAGAAGGGCCCCACAAGGGCTACTCGTGTGTAAAACAGGCCCTTGGTGCCAGGAGCCACCGGTTAGTGTTGTAAGTACTCACCGGTCGCAGGCGCACTTGGACTCAAACTTCGCCCATTCAGTCCACTCGGGTTGCAGGTTCGAATGCAACAAAAAGGACGTCTTTGTTGCTTTCAGTTCCTGAGTTACAGCGATGATTCTCAAACGGGACAGTGGTGATTTCTCTTCTCCGGATGGATGGATCGACCCAGTTTAACTGCAGCAGGCTTCAGGGGCAAGAGGGTCACAATTGCAGCATACTTGCAAAAGACGTTGCCGCGGCAGGGCAACATGCTAACTGCATTTACTCCGGTCCTGGCGCACTCGTCTCACTTCATACGTGAGAATGCCAAGTGTATGAAATTCGGTGTGAGGGTGCCGTGGACAAAGAGCTAGCAGTATACCAAGGTTTGAGGGCCTCCTCGAAACGGCGGCAGTGACAGAGCAAAGCAACTGGGTAAGCTGGTCAGCCCACTGGTTGGCCCAGGGACACTTCCGAGAAAGCTTACTTGCAGGTTTTGATGAAGGTGCCGAGAATAGTTGGTCCCACTATTCCAATGGGTCGAACGTCTTCGCAGACCTTCTAGGATGACCAGATGCAGAGGGGTCCCACGGGACGTCAGCGGGCTCAGGGTGCCAAACCTTCCAGCGGGTCACCAGCGGTTCCTCGACTCGGCTTCGTAGTTGCAGGATACTTGGATCCTATCCTTTGTTCAGTGAGAACTCAGGAGATCGAAATGGTAGGGGTGTTTTTGGCCTCCTCTTAGCCAAAGTTCCCTTCGTGCCAAAACAGAAAGGACCCAATGGGAGATCTGTTCACAAACACACACTCCATACGTGGACCAATCACGTACCACGGTGGTCCCAGTCATTCATGGCACTCCAGACTCTCTGGCACCCAGGATGTGTATTGGACTCAGACGTTCCAGCCCACATCCTGAAGGCACACACACAAGGCATGCAGAAGCCTGTGAAAGCATTGGGTTTTGCGGGAAGGTGCATGACCAAATAAGGACTGACCCACATCGACTCGACCTGGGGAACGTGAAGGGGCAAGATGGCCAAAGGACAGGACAAAGAACCTCGTGGCGTGGCCATTTTGGAGCCAGGCCACTTATTCATGCCAAACGCGGTTAACATGGCAGGAAAGGGTTAAAAATAATGCGAAAAGATAGCTGCCTCCAGTCCTGTCCACGATATATCTGCACAGTTCATAAAAAGTCCAACGAGAGAATCTAGGGCCTTTGGAAAATGACTACAGACCCAAGTGTGCTGTATGGTAAGATGCATTGCACACTTGTTACATGTTGCACAAGAGTTGCAACATTGGAAAAGGACTAAGGAAAAAAAAGTCTCCCAGTACTGACTGTCTTAAGGGCATGTCCGTTTCCCCATAAAAAGTGAGTGAAAGCCCAGAGGAGTGCAGCTGAAGGCTGTGCTTCTCTGGCAAAATCAGTCAATGGTGTCTAAACAGCAGCAACAAGTTTGGGGGTGTACAAATGGAGGAAAAATTACATACAATTATGAAATCTTTCCTAACATCCACCTTCACCTTCTCTATCTTATTCTCCAGAGATGATCATAGAGCAGCTATGGCAGCAAGCACGTTGTCTTCTTGAGGGTAAGGTTGCAACGTTTGCCCCACAGCTTGCGTTGCATCTGTGCTTGGATCTGAAATTTGTGGTTTCCCAGGCTAACAAAGGATTCCATGATTGAGCCCTTATGCTTATTCTTGGAGGGAGACATATCTAGGGTCATGTGTTGTTGAAGGCTTGTGTCACTCCAAGTGGTGTGGTTTATCAAAAGGTGCCGAGGTGAATGGTGCTGACAATTTAATTAATGTATGGTGCATATACCATCCCCCGTCCACAGGCAATCCAGGGCCTGATTCGCATACAGAAATCCAGTATATGTGCCTCTGTCCACCTTGTAGGCCCTAGCACATAAATTGAGGTTCCAAAGTCAGTTTTACAGGTGTGACTTCACGGTTGGCCCCCAAACGGGATCAGAGGGTGTGTTGATAAGGATCAGCACCATCAGTAATCCTATGCATACCAGCACCGCTCAAAATATCTCCCAAAGCGCCTCCAGCTTATAAATAAATGAGTAAGGCTATTGTGCCCCATTTACAGAGTGCAATAATATAGTTAGATGGAGTCTGTTTTCAGTTAGTGCACCTAAAGGCTGTGTATCTGTCAATCAGCCATTGAGAGTGACAAAGCTGTGTTGCAGTGGCTCTGTGGTCTCCCCATTAACGTGATTCTGAACACTGTAGTCCACAGTGGCAACCCTTGTAGAATCAGTATGTTCAATTATGTGGGCCAGCACCTATAAGGAAGGCGCCACTCCCAGCGTGCATCCCTTGCAGTCTGTGGTGCTCACTTCTGCATGTGTGGTGGGAGCCCTCTGCATTCAGTCCTGCCCATACAAGATCTGGCCGCAGCATTCTTACCATGATATAGCTGCTCTCCTGCTTCCTCTGGCTGCGGTAAGGCATAGTTTCTCCAGCTTTCAGTCTCCGGCGATCACTACTGCCAAGCTCTGTGTAGGCGTCACATCAAGGTAGGCGATCACCGGCTCCAATATACTTGTGGGTAACTGGCAGTCTCGCAGTTCATCCGCACACCTCAGGTCACCAGCGTCACTTGCTCAGCAGGTGCGAACAGGGATAGCGGTCTATTCAGTGTCGCTGGGGTGATTCAGCTGCCATTTTGGAGCCCACGATCAGTGCCTGATGTCGCGTCTCCTGGGGGTGAACGGGCACCAATTTCCACCCAGCAAAAGACACAAATGTTATTTCAGCTTTGCCCTTCTAGCAGGCATCTGCAGTAGCGTCCATTTCACTCTAAAAACACTGCATACAGGATCATATATAAGGATCTCAGTGTGAGTTCAAGCAGAACGCGTCTTCACTGCATGAGCCCAGGGATCGCCCCCCGATATTGAGTCATGTGTATATATTTTTGACAGCTAAATATAAAGAAAGAAAACTAAAAAATAGAAAGGAAGTGTTCAAATTATGGAAGATGGTAGAATATTTGGATGATGGGACTACAGATCCTTTGAAGGCGATTTGTGAAGTGATTACTCCGTGTAGTATAACTACTACTGTGGCTGTTGTCTCGAATGCCCCTGCGGCCCCTGTTGAAACAGACCAGTGTCCCCATTTAGGGTCTTACCCCACACGTGCTGGGTCGGGAGACACACATCCTATCTATGACCCTTTGCCCGTCACAACTCCCCCGCCACCCACGCCGGCACAATATCAAAATCTTCCTAACCCCACAGAGTCAACCACAGTGAGGGGTAAGGGATCGAAGGAAATGATACGAAACCACAAAAAGAGTTGGTAGATGCATTGAGGAAGATGGAGGGTGAAATGGAGTGATTAAAATAGGAACGAGGAACAGACAGCGGACTTTTGTAGGGGTGGATGAATGGAGGGCAGGAGATATTCTATTTCAGATACATAGCATAGCTATTAAGAATGTGCATGTGCATATAGTGGCAGAAAAGGAAGACAGGAGGAGAGAAGAAAGTATGGATTATGGTGCAGCAAAGCCAGAGGAAGAGAATGATTATACACATGAAGGAGAAGAGGAGTGAGTGAGCTAAAGTAAATGAGTTGGAAGGTGAAGGGCAGCCACCCTTGATTTCTCCACGAGTAGAAATCTTGGTGAGACCTAGGCTACGAAATAGGTTTGGACAGATGGGAGCAGCTAAGAGATCAGTGAATGTTGGGAGCACAGTTTTCATTATTACATTAGGGACTGGGGAGAGTGCAGTATATACCATGGGCACATATGGATATCAATAACCTTATAAAGGCACTCTTGTCCCTTAAAGCTGGGGAGGGTAAGTGGATATATGCATTTGAGAAGTGCACCGCCGGTACTACCTTGGCTGTAAGGGATTTGAAAAATGTGTTTGTGTCGATCCTGGGAGATCAGGCTGAAGACGTATGGGCTAAAGCAGGGTACTGTTACATCCTGACACCGACACTGGTCAGTGTGGGATTGATGGAAGACAGTTTGTTGCATGCCAACCATTCAGCGATGCACTGTAACTGCCAACCCTTCAATGGCTGCATCCATTGCCAACCATTACAGGGCACAGTCATTGCTGCCACAATATGGCTGCTGCGCAGCGTGTAACATCATGCGCACTGTTGGGAGAAGCTTCTACAAACAAATACAGATTCACAACGCGGCTCGCTGAGTTGTAACTTTTTTGCTAGTAAGCTAGATTCGCTCTATGCTCTTTTCCACTCGACAGTGCAACTTTGTATCCCTCTCCCCTTCTGGCTTCCACTCTGCTTTGCTCGCTACCGAAGCTTCTCCTAAGCAGCTCTCTTTCCCTCTCCTGCCACTTACTTTGCCGCTGCAGCTCCATTCACACAGAGATCTTGTTTAACTCCTTGCTGCTTGTCCTGAACTTGGATCCCAGTTCTGCTGCTGGTGCTCCGATCACACAGAGACCTTGTTCAACTCCTTACTGCTTTATCCGGAACTTTGAATGGGACATTCCATCTAGTTCCACAAGGTTTATTTTACTCCCTTGGAAGGTTTTTTCCCTTGGGTCTGGCCTTACTGGTGTCCAGTCCACCCTGTTCTTAACCTGGGAGTCCTGGCAGCCAGGAAGGACTGGCCTTTTCTCCACGATATCAAGGCCTCAAACAAACCACAGTTGAGATTCAAACCTGAAAGGTACCCGGGCTGAAGTAGGGTGAAGACAGCCCTAATGGGGCACATTTTAACGATGTTAGGCCTCATGTTTGAGTGGTGCAACAGCAGGCGTACCCCGATACGCCTGATCTCCAGTCATGCAAAGAACGATGCGCGATGATGAGGATGAGGACCCTGCCCAATATATATTGCATGTACAAGAGATGTGGCGGGTAGAGACAGGATATTCATGGGATGGAACGATACATTTTTCAATTTTGTGGTAAAAAAAGCCTCCCAAAAGAGGTACAGAAGGTGCTCGACCAGATAGTGGTGATTGATTGTAAACGGCTGAAAGAAAAGGAGAAGGAAACTGCAGCGAGCGCAAGCAGATGAAGCCAAACTGGTTCAAAAGAAGTTAGCAAAGGTTGCATTGGAAGGAGCTGTAGCGACAGTGCAGACAGAAGGGTCGGCTAATTTCAGGGCAATTCAGGCTGACAAGCGTGCAGCACCTGTACCTACGTGGGGAGAAGAAACTGATTGGGCAGGTGGGTATCAGTCTCAGTATCAAGGAAGGTTTCCAGGGGGATTTTCTTTTATCAGGGAAGACAGGGGTTTCCAGGTGCCCGAGGAAGGTTTGGAGGGATGGGACCATGAGGAGGAGCAGCAGATCAATGTTGGACGTTTGGGTGAATGGGTCATTTTTCGACGGAATGTAGGAATAGCCAAGCATATGTGTGTCCTAAACAGATGTACCCTTATGGAGGTCCGGTCTCATATCACCAGCCATACGAGAGTTAGCGTGTCTGGTCCTATTGGCCACTGCCCACCCAGAAGAGAAACCCTTGGTGGACATGGAGATAGGATATAAACCATTCATTTTCATGATAGATGCAGGTGTGACCAAATCGTATACTAGTGAGGGAGGATTCCCTTTATCAGGCAAGGTCATGGAAACACAGGGCTTCTCTGGGACAGTTCAATTGGTTCCTTTCACAAAGAAATGACCTATCAAAATAGGGGGCAGAGAGGTGTGGGCCGCCTTGTTGTACTCTACTGTATCTCCGATCAACCTGCTGGGGAGGGACATTTTGAGTAATCGCAACATGATCATCTGGTTTATGGAAAGAGGTGTGGTCTGTTCGATACCTGGCATGTGGGCCGTGAGGGTAATGTTGACCTTACATGCACTGGGTATCAAATCTGCTGCAAGAGGAATACCAGTGGCCGCAAATATGTTCTTATATGGCATTACCATATTACTTAGCGCAATACCGCAGGTAGCAAACACATACTGGCGGGTACCCTCCCAGTTTTTGTTCAGGCCCACCCAGCACCAAGAGTTAGTTGCAGGAACCATCATTGAACTCGATATACAGGGAGTTCTAGTGGCAGAAGATAGGCTTGTGTTGATAGCAGTCGATTCAAATAAAGCGGAGTGACGTACCGTTTTGTGTATTGACTCAACCATTACAATGACATTTTTTTTCAGATGAGGACTTATTTGAGAATAGAGAAAATGAAGGGGACATAATATTGGAGGTCAACGTTCCCTGTGAGATTATGATACAGTACCGACATGTCACTTGTCCCATGTTACTGGTAGGAAATGCTCCATCTTTTGCTTTTAAAGATTTGTCTCAAGTACCTGATGAGTTATGGACGAGTAATCCGCATAATGTGGGGCTTTTACGAAGGGCTACGCCACTACGTGTTACCTTGAAACCTGGTGACGTGCTACCTCAAGTGAAACAATATCCTTTATCAAAGACAGGAGAGTAGGGACTCTATGACACCATCATGGCCCTTTTGCATCATGGTATAATAGTACCAACTAATTTGCCCTGTAAGACAGCTATTTATCTGGTGAAGAAAGCGGAGGGGCCTAGTTCAAGAATGATTCAGGATTTATGCCCCTAAATGACATTGTACAGGCAGAATTTCCAGTGGTTCCAAATCCTGCTACCATATTATGCAATACAACTGTTGAGGCCACCCATTTTACTGTGGTGGACTTGAAGAATGCTTTTTTCTCAGTACCCTTGCACCCTGATTCACTGTATCTTACAATGTTTAGGTTTGCCGGGAGCCAAGTTCAACATACTAGGCTTCCTCAAGGGTACTGTGAGATGACTTGTTGGTATGTAGCATTACAGAGCATCAATGCTGCAGGGAGGACTTTATTGCACTGTTACGATTGTTGGCTGACAAGGGGTATAAAGTGGACAGAGCAAAATTGCAGTACTGTCAACAAAAGGTGTTTTATTTGGAACAGCTGATTTCAGTGAATGGTAAAAGAGTAACCCTAGAGCGTGCTGCAACAGAGTGTGCCACCCGACAACCAGTGAGAGTTAAGGACATGCAGACATTTCTTGGTTTATATGATATATTTTATTTGTATTGCGCTCATACACACGTGTTTCAGAGCGCGGCGAGGCAAGGGAGGGGGACAAGGGAGGACAAAACAATGATCTTACTAGGCCCAGTGACATTGAGAACATGCAAGTGCAAGGGGGAGAGCAGAGGGGGAACGTGCAAGGGAGAGGGTAGAGTTGGAAAGTGCCGCGCAAGGGATAAACATAACCACAACTGGTAGTGCAGCCAGCAAAGTGACAAGTGCAAGGTTTAAAGTGCAGACAAGGGGTGTCTGATAAGTGCAAGTAAGGGGACTGTAGAGTTACAGATATAGCCCCAAGTGCAAGGGTTTCCAGGAGGCAGTGCAGGTGTGTGGCTGGGTGGGCAGGGACCTGGACCCATAATTAGAGGGGAACCAGGTGCACGGAGCCGAAGCAGACAGATCAGCAGGGGAGAGGAAGAGCGAAGGCAGAAGCAAAGAGGGAGGTCTTCAGGTGCTTTCGGAAGCAGAGATGGTTCTTCTCAAGTGTCAGAGTGGCAGGGAGGTTGTTCCAGAGGGAGGTCCCAGTCGAGGAAAGAGATCTAACCCAACTCGTTGGTTGGAGATGCGACTGACCCTGAGGGAGGCGGAGGAGCGCAGAGCTCGAGTGGGAAGGTATTTACGGAGGGAGAGTTTAAGGTATTTTGGCCCCCTTGTGTACAATGCAAAGGGTCTTGAATTTAACCCTTGCAGTGTAAATATTGCAGGGTGTGGATTTTTTATTACATGTGATATACCAAACCATTGCTCCATGCCCTCAAGGAGGCACAACAAACAAAAATTACTATTATTTCGACTGATGAGATGGCTACTGAATTTTTGGGAATTAAAAGATGTCACTTCTGCTGCTCCTGTCTTGGCAATACCTGATTACACTAAAGAGTTTAACCTTTTTTTAGAATTCTGACGGGCAGACAGTAAAATGGGTCATAAACCCTTATCATATTACAGTGGCATGTTAGATTCTGTTATGCAATGTGAAGGAATCATGAATAAGGACACAGACAACAGATTCAAAACAAGTGACTTTATTAACTTAAATGTCAGGATGGAAAAACTTGCCCTATGTTAAGGTTGGATGTCCCTATCTAAATAGGGAAAGTCTGAGTCAAAGAGTTCAATTTAGGAATCTGTCGGCATCCAAACCTATGCTTGCCCTCACACTTAATCAATACAATGTGTAGGGATGTCAGCAACCAAATAAAATCAGTGTTTAACATAAAGTTCTGAGCTTTCGTCCAGCTTACGTCTTCCTTTCAGCTCCCTTCCCCAAGTATAAAACAGTTCCACAAAAAGAAGTCTCAAAGTTCCCTTTCATACATGTAGGATGCAATAGTCTTATTCAGGTCTCTGGGTTTCCGTCCCCTAAATTACAAGTCAGACAGTTCAAACAACCTTGAAATGAAATGTTCCTGGTTAAAACCCAGGCTTCCTTTTCGCAGGTTTCAACTAACACAGTTTAAAAAGAACCACAAAAGATCTTTGTTTTACCAGTTCAGGTAATATTGTTTTCAATATTTGTTCAGACAATTTTGCAGCTTGCATATAGGTTGAAAATTCCACTGTTAGGATTTCAGCATACTGTTGTTTGTTTCAAGTTATATTTCTTTTTTCACTTCCACATATAATATAGTTTGCTTGTAATAGTCCTTTAACTCTTTAACATACATTGGTTTTCTTAGATTTAAAGTTTTCTCCCTCCTTCTGGGTTCCAAAAGTTTTAATTCTGTTTAGTAGTAAGGGTTTACATTCAGTTCAGTATTTCAATAATTAGCCTCTTGCTTATGATCCATTTTCACTTTATCTGTAGCTCAGTATTTGTATGTTTCACTTTAATTGCAGATTTCACTGTTTGGAGACCTTTGAAAACGTGTTGTTCGTCACACGTGACCACTCCTCTACAAAGTTATGTTATGTTAGGCTTACTTATTGAGTGCACGTTCACCAAAGACATCTTGGCGCTGGAGAAGAGAGAGTAACAGTGTGCACACTGCAACAGTGTTAGAACAAATGTGTTTTAAGAGCCTTTCTGAAAGCAAACTGGTTTTTCAAATTTTTCAAAGCGCTTTATAAATCAATACTAAATACTAAATCGAGAGACCTATCGACCCCCCAGGGACATTAACATCGCCCCCACCCGATCCGGAGAATGACACAGAGCACTGGGTACACTTAGCGGGTGATGTGGACTGTATATGCCTTACACGTACCCCAGAGAAATTAGCACAGGATGGAGGTAATTTTTGAGCCAGGTGTGCAGGGCATGGGTGCCTAAGGATGAAGCAATTAGAGAGGGGAAGGGAGAAGTTAGTTAAAAAAAGGATTAACTACAGGATGGGGGGATGTCGGGATGCATGTGCAGATTGTCACCCCTCCCAGATGATTTAGATTGTGGAAAACATATTAAAATATTGAGAATGGGTGCAGGACGGTCTAGGGGGTGAGGGGTGTTTCACAGGTGGGACTAACTGGTGGGAGTGACAAATCACACAAGCTGGAACTTATCAGTAGCTTTGCTATAAGAATCACCTAGGATACATTTATTTATTTGTTAATTTCATTTTTTACATTTATAAAGCACTCAAGAAAGTCCTTGGGTATTGTGGCGCTGTTATAGACAAACGTACTTAGTTGCAGAAATGAAAACAGACATAGAAAGCGTGTGCATAGAGCAGTCCGAGGTTCATACGGTTACAGGCGTACCAGGACTGCTAGTTGACAGTACATGAGTTAATAATGCAATGGAATTATCGCGTTGGCAGAGTGCAGTTGAGAAGTGTGTATGACTTAGATGAAAACCAAGTTTTCAGGGCTTTGTGGAAGGCATAGTGAGAGGGTTCATTCCTGAGGGAGGGTGGCAGAGCATTCCATTGTTTGTAGGAAATGAAAGGGAAGCTTGCACCACCCACCTTGGCACGCTTAACCCTGGGGGTGTAGTGCTGATTAGCGTAGTGAGCCCTTGTAGGCCTGGTTGAGACTGCTCAGATTATTTTCTCAGACAGGTATGCTGTGGCCGTCTGTATGAGACATTTGTGCATGATGGCATTAAATATATATATATGTGATGTTGCATTTGAGAGTAGGTCTGAATCCTCGCAGGCCATGTTGAAAACACAGAACCACGAGGCGTCATCCTTTGTCTGACCATTACATTTCGATTCTCAGGTGCGGCGAGAAACATGCACGCACACCCACATCGGCTCGGCCTTTGAACAATTAGGAAGGAAAGTGTGCAGCTGATTAGGCAAGGGGCTTCAGCGAAGCACTAAGGTCATAGTCTTGGGAAGTGAGGCAGACGACCTGGGCTGCCAAAACATGAACTAAGATTTAAGACACTAGCGTCCCACATAGTGATGACCTTTCTATTTGAACTACCAGATGTGAAGGAAAATGGGTCCTTAATCCTTTGAGAACTGGACTGATTAGTGCAACACTAGGTTTACTCTAGGGGAGGAGAACTGATAAAGGGGAAAGCGGAGAACAACATGATCTATGATTAGTGCTAGGGAGAGCCAAGAATGATGTCCATACAGTGGGTAGGGCATGATGGGGGCACCAACGTGCCTGGGATGAGAAAAGGGCTGCTTTGTTTATAATGACCAGACTGACCTTGAAGTCGACTGTTGAGTTCATGTTGATAACCAGGTGTACATCACATGGTTATGATTAAAGGTAGTGTGGTGCCAGTTGAATGAAGCCAATTACTTTGCAGTATTTCAAGCTGGTCAAGGACGTTACCCACGTGTGATGACGATGGACGAGAAGACATCGGAACCAATTGGAAAATGGGCTATATGTAATCATTAGCATGTACATAGGCATTAGCCAATGCGGGTGGGGGATCAACACTGTATATCGAATGTGTCAAATGTAACAATTTTTGTGTTTATAACCCGAGTCTTTTACGGAGGACGAGAGCGCTCTATGGAAGTGGATTCATAATACCTTGTCGCCTTTTTCTTTTGTATACAAAATAAAAGCTCTTGTTTTTCTCGAAAAAGGGTGCATCGAGCCTTTTTCCCCTAGTGGGTTGTATTTTCTTAGTCTGATCGCTGGGGAGTTAACCTACACAAGTCATAGGTTTTGTGTACAAGAGAAAGTGTGTGCCAATAACAAACAAGCGAAAGTGTTTGCCAGTAACAAAAAACCCTGGCAGGAGGCTAGCCCAGGCATTTCAAGTCACAAGTGTTGTATAGAAGAGAACCAGTGTTTGTACATTTGAAACGACCCCGGCAGGACAGTATACTGGGTGAGACCCAGCTGAACAATTCATATGAATATGTTGTATGAGGAATAATCCTGACAAGAATATTCAAGTGAACCATAAATACTGTAATTGAAACATATCAAGGAGAAAGGTAGCAGGAGAGTACACCAGGTAGTTTGTCAAGAGTTTAATTGAAACAGAACAAGGAGAAACCTGGCAGAGGAGTACACCAGGTAGTTTGTCAAGAACCACACTGTCAGCCAAGCTACTTTGTAATCTAAGTTTGTTAACTTAAAGACACCTGTATGACCTGGAACCCTTGTTTTGGAGCGAAGCAGTTTACTTCTGGACCATGTATGCACCTTCTGAGGCCAAAGACATTTCCCCTTTTCACCTTGTAGTTGATTTTTAGAATGTGAGGGTCAGAATAGCACTTTGAACACAGGACAATTTACTTTGGACAACCTGACAAAGGACAGACTCAATCATTTTGTTTTAGGTAGAGTAAATCCTCTTAGAGCAAGGACAGAGAGGCCTTTTCCAAACCCATTTCTGTTTAATAAATGTTTATGGTCAAAAACATGGATCACTTGTGTCAGAGTTTCATTCCTGACTTCTCACAGAACTAACTATTTACTCAATGGAAGTGATCATTTTGCATCTCCTCAGGCCAAGTGCAAAAATACCTGGGCCGCCGTCTTGAAGACATGTGGCCCTGTCTTGACTGTCCCCTGACTCCAAAATTGTCCCCTTGATAGCCTGTGTTTCCCTCCAATTTCTGCACAGTTGTTTGCTTGTGCAAGAGCTGAAGAATCTAAGAGCTGAAGAATATGTCTCATGTTTGGCACACACACTGGTTTACAGTCGGCTCTGCGGGCAATGACACATGCCTATTAGTTTGAAGTTGTAAAGGTTTGAGCTCCGTGATCACAGCGGAGGAATGCATGTGCCAGAGATCCCATGACCAAGAGTGCCTGAGTGATTCCTTTTGGGGGGCATTTGTCGACTGTTGCCCAGAGTCTAGGAAGAGGGTAGAGGTACAGGTGTTCCACCATCACCTCAGGGTCAACATCACATGGAAAGTGGTCTTGCCTGGTCCCCAGGATCACTTCCTCCCCATTTGGAACTCAGAAAAGTAACTCTGTCACACAACACTTTGCAGCAGACAAACATTGAGAATATCAATTTACTTCCAAGACAAGCATTTGCAAATACAACCTTTTTGGCTGTTGCCATGAGCTTGGTGAGGCAACTTGTTTGGCCAAAAAAAGAGTTGCGATGCTGTGCGTCCCTTTTGTTCAATCTGGCCGGATGGGGAGTGCAACAGCTCTGGACTCTCCTATGGCCCATGATATGACTGGCACACCACGCAAGCAGTATTGCTGAGGTTTTTAATCGGTAATGCAGGTTAATTATAGTAAAGTAGAGTTAATTTGAGTAAAGTATCTCAAAAACACCACTTGCATGACTTGACCTGTCACCTCATGAAAGTGTCGCTGCAGAGGTCCATTCAGATAATAAGTTCCCATTTACACAAAGAAGGTGGAAAGCAATGGCATGAGTGTGAATGGAACATGTGGCCAAACCACCACAGTTGCATAGTCACAAATACCACCTTTCCCTTCCTCTGCACTCCACTCCAAAGCATTCGTTTGGGCTTATGCTAGGTGGTTCTAAAGAACGTCACAAGCCAAAAAGGAACAGAAATGGGAAAACAGTGTTGCTTCATTCTCCATGCAAAAGATCGGACTAAATCATATTTGCTCAATAGCCTAAGTATGTGACAAGAAAACACCATGCAAATGTACATGGAAAATAGCCTCATGTATATTGCAACTAGCAACATAAGCATATCGTACCTTAATAAGATTGATATGGTCACCGGTCAATGCCTGGATATGGCCAAGGCAAATCTTGACGCCTGATGGACTGAAGAATGTAATACTTTTTGGAATGCCCACCTACACAAAGTAAAAAGAAAGAGCCCACATTTGTACTTTTCATTCAGCTCTAAATAAATTTCATGTACATCAGGGAGGCAATAAACAGTACACCATTAAAATAAGTCAAACATTGACAAAGGCTTAATGCTAATCTACAGACTGATCTCCAATTTGCCCTATCAAGCAAAGCTATTTCAACAAGCACTGACAACTAGGCCATGGTGACATTAAGTAATAATAGGCATTTGGGCATCAAAACAATCAAAAGACCCTTCGCCTATCGCCCATATCAAGCAAAGCTACTTTAAAAAGCGTCACAAAACTCAGTCCTTGTGAGTGACATGTAGTAATAATATAGTAATAATAGGCCATTAGAAATAACACAATAAATGAAACTAAATCAAATGAAAAATAACTATGAAATAAGCAGAAAAAAGCAAAATATTACAACATTTTCTTCAAATCCTAAAACAGGATTGGCTTTACTGTAAAAAGATTTTACAATTTAAAAAAGTGATTTATAGTTTAAAATTTATATCAGATAGGCTAATGGCGGGCAGAGCAAGCTGGCCTCAGAGGGATTATGTCCTTGCACAGTTCCTGTATGGGATTTTACTACCTTCCAGGACAAGATCACCACTGAGATGATGCAGGAGTTGAAATGCCAGGTGTGGAGGGCGTGGCTAAAGAGCCATGTCGGAGGACGTGCTTTCCTTGGAGCTCCTGCGATCTGCACATCATCCTGCAAGAAATTGCGCAAATACTTATGAAAATGTCCTATAACTGAAGGATTGAGTGTATGAAGCTCTGAGGCACGTGAGGATATAGTGTCGAGCGGATCTGTGTTGTGCCTACGGAGCTAGATGCTGAAGAAGGGCCGGAGGTTTGGCCGAGGCGGCTGGGAAGATGGCCGCCACTAGATAAACAAAAGAAACAACAAGAAGAGACAGAATGAAGGATACCCCACGAAACCATCAGCAAGCGTAAGGCAGGAGTGCCCGGAACAGAGGACTGCTTCGGCCGTGTGCATTGCGGGCACAGATCACACTGTACGCCCGGATCGGAGGCCAAGGAACGCATAGCCCATACGAGAGGCTGATTTCGGGGGCTGCGGATTGAGCACCCGCATTGACTCGGAGCGGCCTGCGCTGGGAGAGCGACGCATGCAGGGGAGTGACTGGGTCTGGAATAGATACAATTTGGCCGCAGCCCTTAGGTTGACGCGGGTGAGCTGCCACATTGTACATCGGGCCTGGAACGGAGACGAAGCCTGGACTTGCAAAGACATTAAAGTATCAAGCGCAGGTCAATCCACGCTCAGAGCGGTAATGGATTAGCCCGGGGGCTCAATGCAGGGCTTAGTTTCGTGAACTCCTAACAACATACAAGTGTTGAACGTTGTTGGGGAATGGCGGGTTGCGCATTTAGCAGGAGGCTCGCAGCATCTGCCGGCATACCCAACAAGTCACGTGGGCAGGGGTACGGCATATATCAACAGAATATTGAGTGGAAAGCAGCCGTACATAGCATGCAGGCAGCCTGGATGGTGCCAGGAACACAAAGCTAATGCACACGAGATGCACGTGAAAGCACACTAAATGGCAGCCCATATTAAAACGCTATAACCGAGAACAGTGTTGCTAACTGCCCGCGGCCCAGCAGCTGAGAACCCCCAGTGATCAGAGGTAACACGCGGGGGGGGGTGCAGCCAAGAACCCCTGGAATCACGTGAAGTGAAGTTCCTTGGCTATGAGGCCAAAACCACACTATAACGTTCCTGGACTCACTTTAGCCCCCTGGGAAAGGTATGGATTATTGAGGGCTGCTAAGAGACCTGTAGGAGCCTAATCCCATTGACTGTGCAACTTGCATTGTGAAGGTGGGCCGCGAAAGGGGCGATCACACAACAGAACCTGCGACTGGCCCACGGGTGCACGGTGAACAAGCCAGCTAGAATCGGTGTTGGCGGCTCAGCCATGGAACAACTCACCGGATCCATTGAGAATGGAAAGCAGACAAGTGTGGGGACCGTGCACTGAGCGCGAATACTGTAGAGCACAAGGCACAGGGCAGAGCTGGATGGAGGATGGTGCGGGGGCGGCCTCAGCGAACATAGACAGTGGTGCGTAGAGTATAAGGAGTCCAAGAGACAGGTGGTCCAACCGGGACCAATAGCAATCTACAAGAAGCAGTAAGGGCAAACGGAAACGTGGGAGGACACAACCCACCCAAAGATATAGCGCAGCGCATGTGAATCCATACGGGGTACTTCAAGGATAACAGCCCAGAGCTGGAGTACCTCACAAGCGACACGGCGGGACAGTGAAACAGAATTGCCACTCCAGGAACAAAGCAACCTCGGATACCTGACCAAGATTGCAAGATGGCAGGGAGAGTAATCAAGGGCAAAAGAAAACAACCCACGATGGAAGCGTTTGCCAAGACACAGCAGTCCCCAGTGGCGTCGTCGCACAGTGGTACAAATGCACCCACGGAGAGCTCCCCAGGGACCGAAAACCAACAGATACTAACGGCTATAACGGAGCTAAGAGACACATGGGGATCAGCAATGGCGGACCTGCGAACCTCCCTGGAGGCAAAAATAGACGCAGTGGGGATAGAAGTCAACCTGCTGAGACAAGACGTCAGGGCGCTGGCAGATAGGACAAGCAGTCTGGAGAGTGCAGTCAAAACTAACACGGACACCAGCACTAGTAACGCAAAGGAGGTCCACATACTAAAGCAGCAAGTGGCTAACCTGGAGAATCGTGCGGAGGAAGCCGAAGGAAGGGCCAGACGGAATAACATCCGTGTTGCTGGCCTGCCTGAGGGAGAAGAAGGCCAGGACCCTACGGATTATGTTGAGAACATGATCCTGCAGGAAATAGGGGCCGACAAACTCTCGCAGGTCTTCACAGTGGAGCATGCGCTTAGAGCCCTAATGAGAAAACCGAAGCCTGGAGCCCCTCTCTGCGCAATAATAGCCAAGATATTGAACTATAAAGACCGTGAGAAGATTTTGGAGTACTTTCAAAAATGAGGAACGATCGCAAGAGCCTCGGCTACTATAACAGCGTATCCTGATTATACTATGCTGGTCCAGAGGCAGCGGTATTGCTACGTGGCGGTAAAGAGGAGGCTGCGCACGGCTGGCACCAAATATATGCTTCTGTACCCTGCAAGATTGAAAGTACTGCATAAAAGCAGAATGTTCTTTTTTACACCCTGGAGGAAGCCGCGACATGGCTGGACCTACAGGGCTGTCTGGAACAAGATGCAAAACGGACCCAAGAAGAGCACGATAAGTGATTAGGATGTTACATGTACATTGAAGTAACACATAGCAGGGTATCCCAGTAGAGACTTGGTAAAGACACTGTTAGACGGGAACGGATGGGTAGTGTTGAAGCTAGGATACGGTATCCTAGATTTTGTTGAAACTTGAAGGACTGGAATAACACATGAGTAAACTGTATAGCGATGCGTGATTGAATTTAAGCAAATAGTAGCGGCAGGACACGGACACCTTACCCCCGAGCAGCAGTAGAAGTAGCAGGATAGCCATTAGGGCGACCTCACCCTGCTGTGCTTGGAGTACAGGCTATTGCCAGAAAGAGCTAGATGCGGGGGTGCCTGAGATCCAGGGATGGAGCTGGGCAACAGTTGGGGAAGGTAAAGTTGGGGAGGGGAAGGGAGGCGGGAGGGAGGGAGAGGGGAAGTGGTGTTTGGGGTGTTTGTAGTTAGGGGAAGTTTGAATTGGGGAACAAGCCTATATAGATTGAGACGGAAGTGGGATCTGGACTGCACCGATGGGAAGGGAAGGGGAACTCTAATGGGCCATGGGGGACCTTAAAATAATTACGTGGAATGTCAGGGGACTTAATAGTTATCTAAAGAGGAACAAGGTCATGTTGTACCTGCGCAGACAAAAGATAGACATTGCACTGTTGCAGGAGACTCACCTGACAAGGGAAAAGATGGAGATGGTTGTGAAGAAATGGAAAGGGGTTGTGGTGGGCTCGACATATTCTGCTTATGCTAGAGGAGAGCTCATCTGGGTGGCGCTGCATGTCCCGTTTCAACTGTTGCGAGAAATGGTGGAAACGGATGGGAGGATGTTCATACTGAGGGGATTGGTGGAGAATAGGGAGATAAGTA
Organism: Ambystoma mexicanum; assembly: GCF_040938575.1. Taxonomy (NCBI): domain Eukaryota; kingdom Metazoa; phylum Chordata; class Amphibia; order Caudata; family Ambystomatidae; genus Ambystoma; species Ambystoma mexicanum. The sequence continues at coordinate 1,381,269,064 of NC_090929.1, read as the reverse complement.
TTGTAAATACATACGCCCCCAATCGGAATACGGCAGCATATTTCAGAACTCTGTGTACTAACCTTAGCATGTGTATGGGGAGCATGGTGATTTGGGGCGAGGATTTTAACTGTGTATTAAACCCCAGGGTGGGTAGATCAGACAGAAAGATTGATAGACCCGCCCCTGTGGCTAAAGCGTTGCAGACACTACTAGACGACTGGCAGATGTGTGGAGAATGAGACACCCCCAAGAAAGGCAGTACTCGCACTATTCCGCCCCACAGCAGTTGCATACGAGGCTGGACTATGTCTTTGCTACGTCGGAGGTAACAACAGAGATTACTCAGGCAGAATATAAAGTAAGGGTCCTCTCGGACCACTCACCCCTGGTTCTCCGATGGCAAGATTGCCCCCCGAGAGCAAGGATTCGGACATGGCGCCTCTGGGCAGAGGCCCTTAGGGATCCCTTTTTCAGGGAAGATATAAGGGAGGAGATTATAAACTACTTTGAGATGAATATGGGTAGCGTGGACTCGGCGAGCACATTATGGGAAGCCTTCAAGGTGGTGATGCGAGGCGTAGCCATAGCAAAATCAAAAGGCCTGCAAGGTGGGATCTTGGCTGACCTACAAGAAACAGAAAGGGAACTGGAAAAGGCATTGAGGGGAGGAGGGGACATGGAGAGAGACATGGAGCGGATACTTAAACTCCAGCAGAAATGTGTGGAGCAATGGGAAAGACTGTGCAACCTCAATTATAAAAAATATAAAGAGAGACAGCACGCGTGAGGGGATAAAAAAGGAAGGCTTTTGGCATGGTTATACAAGAGCGAAACTCCCAGACCCACGATTAGAACGATAACGAGAGAAGATGGAAGTGTGGCAGACACCCAAGAGGGAGTTAATCAGGAGTTTGAAGATTATTACAGGTTACTATATGGGGATGAGGAGGGAAGTAGCTATGGGGAGCTAACAAAAACACTGGAGGACATAGGGTTGCCTACGATAAGTGCTGAGGAAAGAGAGGAGATGGATGCACTGATTACTTTGGAGGAGTTAGAAGAAGTGGTGAGGCAGCTGCCTACTAGTAAGACTCCGGGGGCGGACGGGTTCCCAAGTGAATTTTATAAAGTATAAATGGTGGAAGTGATCCCCCCAATGTTAGAAATGTTAAATGAAGCGTTTGAGGTGGGACGGCTACCAGAGTCACTTAGAGAAGCGATCATAATACCGCTACCCAAAGCCAACAAGCATGGGCATAGTTGTGGCTCCTACAGACCTTTGTCGATGTTGAACCAAGACAGCAAGATATTGACGGCTGTCTTGGCAAACAGACTGCGGAGAGTTATTGGCAAACTAATACACCCCGACCAGATGGGCTATGTCCCGAATAGAAATATAACTCATAATCATAGACGACTTCAACGGCTTGTTGAATGGGGGAGCGAGGGCGAAATGGCAATTGTGTCCTTGGACGCAGTAAAGGCTTTTGATTCGGTCAAGTGGCCATGGCTGCTGGCGGCCCTGGCGGGCTATGGAATGTGGCCTGGATACATAAGGTGGGCGAAGATGCTATATAGTGAACTGCTGGCCAGGGTCAGAACAGGATCAGTGATATCTGAAAGATGGCAACAGAGTAGAGGCACCAGACTGAGGTGCCAATGGTCCCCAATGCTCTATATACCGGCCCTGGAGCCCCTAGCAATATACCTTAGACAACAATACAACACTATAAGTATTGAAGTGGGACGGGAATGACACTTGATCTCCTTATATGCAGACGACTTGCTGCTGTACTTGAGGCACTCGGAGGAAAATCTCCAGTATATTCTGGAGGTGATGGAGAGATATGCAGGGCTGTCTGGTATAGCGGTAAATCCCCAAAAATCTAGTATTTTCCCGCTAGGCAGTTATAAGGGAATCCCTGTGGATTACCGGTGTTACAAATACCATGGGTGGTTAGTACTTTCCGGTATCTTGGGATAGATGTTTACCATACGGTGGAAGAGGAGCACAGGCACAATACCGAGGTAGCCATTGAGAAAATCGAGAAGTGTATGAAATTCTGGGTGAAGTTGTCCCTAGCAATGATGGGACGAGGGGCAATGCTTAAGATGGTGGTCCTACCTAGGCTTCTGCATTATTTTGGGAATATTCCATACCTGATACCCAAGAAGTTTTTCACTAAATTGAACAGCATGTGTAGGGATTTTCTGTGGCATGGTACCTGGAATAGGGTGGCACTATGGAAGCTGCAGAACTTTTATGAAAAAGGGGGGGGATAAAACTGCCTAATTATGAGGTTTATGAGGTTTATTATGTAGCCAGCCAACTGCAATATATCGCTAAATGGCTCTCAGATGAAGTGACCCACGAAACCAGGTTGTTTGGACATGATTGTGCCCTATTTTATTTAAAAGAAATGATCTGGCTGCCCAAGACAGAAATGGAAGAGCGTCCTAAAATGATGACACTTGGGTGGAACATGTGGCGCCGGGCATGCCAGATGATGGAGAATCCATTCCCATGCTCCCCGCAGATACCACTAGTTGCACTGGCAGGGGGAGATAAGCAGCTGAGGATGATAAATCAGGAACCACTGGGAATCGGTGGGGTTAGTAACGATGGGGGATATCTGGTGAGAGGGGACTATCGTAAATTTTGAAGAGCTGGAGGAGGAAATGGGGTTACACATGGGCCAGTATATCACATATCACAGAATGGTGCAGAGAATTAGGAAAATATGGCCCGAAACGGTACTGGAAGAAGAACCAGATGCTATAATAGATATAATATATGATGTAACGGAGGGGGGGCATGAGATCTCTAGACTGTACGAAATGATGATGTCTAAGGTCGGGAAGGAATTAACACAATTAAGACTAGACTGGGAAGCGGAAGTAGGAGCCCCGATAGAGGACGGGATGTGGGAACGTGCCCTGGGGTACCACAAGAAGGTGTCAAGGAATGCGAGACTGAAACAGATACAACTATATATTACGCACAGGGCATATATGACGCCCCAGAGGATATCTAGGTTTGAAAATGCTGGATGAGAAGCATGTCCCAAATGCGCCAAAGAAAAGGCTGGCATGGTACACATGTTTTGGTCATGCCCAGTAATTGAGCATTTCTGGGGTGAAGTAGCGCAGAAACAAGCGGAAAAGGGGGTCACGATTATTATAGATACAGCCTGGGCCTGCTTGCTGGGGGGGTTCCCCAGAGCGCAGAAACTTAAGCATGCTAGTAAACTGAAAGATCTAACATATGTGCTCACAAAAAGAAGGATTGCCATTGGATGGAAGACATGCCACAGGCCACGGGTGGAGGTGTGGTGGAAAGATTTGCAGAAATGGGCGGAGGCCGAAACCATGGTATGGCAAGAGGCAAGCAATGTAGGGGGAGAGGAGGAGGCAGGAACCCTGATGGCATGGAAATCATTAATAGCGGAATTGTTTGGAACGATACAAGATCTGACAGAATCCACGGAAAGTGAGACCCCACCACGAGAGGCAGATACGGAGTGTGTGGAATAAATAGGCTCATAAAGGGGGGTGGGATAAGGGGAGCAGTGACCGAAATTAAGCAATGAACAATTGATCTGTTGATATATGCACTGCGTGTTTGGTTTGTATTGGTTTTTTTGTTTGAATAAATCAATAAAATAGTTTTTTTTAAAAAAATGCCAGGTGTGTGTGCAATGCCCCTGAACCTGCATTTGGCACCCCCAACATGGAGAGAGACTCTAGCAACATGCCTCTCCCTGTCACACTGTAATTGTGCCAACTATTTCTGCAGAAGGGGGGGGGCTTAAAGATCTGTGAGAGATTCCAAAAATGGCAGCCGGGGTAGGCGGACGTTTGTTGAGTGTCTCCGCTCCCACCGGGCTGACAATGTAGCAAAATATGAGAAACGTGGCGGATAAATCAGCATAATTTGATTCTATGTCAAGACGGAGGTGAGCATTATGCTTCATCTTCATTTATTTCCACTCTCCAGCAGTTTCAACATTAACACCATATAAACTTTCCATTTGAGTAAAAACATTTTATTTTTTTTACTTTTTCAACAACAAAACTACATTTCCCTTAAGTCCTAGGCCAAACTGTAGTTCCAGTGGCCTGGCCCTGTGACCTTAGTCCATTCACTTCCTGTTCTCTCCCTCTTCTTTTCCTGCTCTCCAAGAGATAAGTACCCTTTTGTCACAGCTGCGTTTTTCTAGACAGCTATTTACATAGTTGGCAAGTTGTATGAACATATGTATGTCAGGGCATAACATCGTGCAACGTTTGTCACAGCTAGATTGATTTATAAGAGCCGCAAAGGGCATATTTACCTTAAGAAGGAGAAGGAGGCGGCGGCCCCGTGCCGCATTATCGGCACGCTAGGGCCTGCCGGCCTCTGTTCTTGACTTGGTCAGGGCAATCCTGGATACGTGCTGAAGCACGAGAACAGCAGCCCCCACCCTCGGGGAGTGGGGGGCGGAGCTACATCGCCGGCAAGCGAGGGAAGCCCTCAGAAGAGGGGAACCCCACATAGGTGCTTTGGCGCGAGAATGGCAGCCCCCACCCTCAGGGGGGCGGGGATACTACTCGCTAGAGTGAGCGGCAACAAGTGTAGTAGAAATAAGAGCTGAAAGCTCAATGGTCAGGAGCAAGGCCACCACCCTTGAGTAGGTGGAGCCGGTGACCGCAAAGAGAGCACAGCACAACGCTGGACTCACAGCGCACCAGAGAGGACATTGGTCTCACAGTGTACACTCGTCTGTTGGGCTAAACAAGTCAACTAAAACACGAGTGTAAAGGAATCACGCTTCAGCCACACAGCTGACATTAAGCTGGCAGAGTAGGCACAGAGAGCGCCAGGACAGGGGGCAGCCTTACCACAGTGAAGAGTGACCTAAGTGGACGTGCCAAGACACCTGATAAGGTATAACAAGGCACTACCAGCACAGGATGGCAGAGTGTGAATGGAGTGAGGAGGAACAAGAGGCAGCCTATTCAGAGGACCTGGCCTATAGTTTCAAAGAGGTGCTGGGGGACTCACTAATTGAGGCAGTGGCCCAAGGGGTCAAACCCCTTCAGGAAAGGTTAGAGACCTTTGAATTGTTCCTAAGCCACAACGAGACAAGCACCCTAGAGAAAGGAAGCACGTCCACAAGGGTCATGCCAGAGGACCCTCAGGGGTGTAAGAAGGCCCGGAAGAGCAAGAACTCTTCTGACCCCCCGGGCCAGACAGACGGGGCAGACGCAAGGGCCCTCGAGGCTACCAACGCTTTTAACAGGCTGCGAGAAGCATTCATGGCAAAGTCGGGAGTGCCGAGCCTCAAGACCCCCTACGCAGGGGAAGATAATATGGGCGACGATGAAGAGGAAAGATTGCACAAAGAGGAACCCACTGGGTCCCCGAGTTCCTCCATGGAAGAGACAAACAAAGAAGGAGATCAGGAGGCACTACCTCCACCGAAGAAGGTGGTGAGGAAACTCAACAATATAGAAGAGGAAGAGGAGACAGCGGACATGTTTCATCCGGAAGACATCCGCAATCCGAAGTCTTCAGAGTAGTTGCTATCGCCGAGGGTCACTAAGTACAAAGGTTGCGAAAAGCATTAGAAAAAGAAGTGAGGCAAAGGATGAGGGCGGAATGCCCGAAGCAAGAGCTGCCAGGGAAAGTGGCAGAGGCCCCGGAGCTGGACCCGAAGATGTTAGCCTTCGTGGCAAAGAGAACAGGGATCCCAGAAAAGGGATCTAGCAGGACCACTGGCGAAAATTATGGATCCGGCTGAGCGAGCAAGGGACACCGGAGAGGAAGTTGACCCAGAGGCACTTGCAAAATGGGCTCAGAGTGCAGTTTGCCTCTTAGGAAATGCTAACTGCACCATCTCATTGGAGCACAGAAGAGGATTGATCCTCAAGATAGACCCCAAACTAGGAGATTTAACGTCCTACGAAGCGGGTGAAGCAACCCAGGGACTGCTCTTTGAGGAGACGTTCGGGAAGGAAATGGGGAGGTTTGTTGGAACCTATACCTCCCTGGAGAAGGTGCAAGCCTCAATAAAGAAAATCTTCCCCGGAAGAGTTTTTGGCGGGACCGGTCGGTATCGAGGCCGAGCGACCAGTTGCTATCAGACATCCAGGAGGCTTCAGTCGAACAGAGCCCACTATTGGGAAAACAGACAGCCAGATGCCTTTTTCCAACAAGAGGTCGTTTCCCAAGAGGAAGGTGAAGCAGAGGTCAGGGAAGAGGACAGACCTTCGCCACAGGTGAGAGATCGTCCATGTCCGCCAGTACGGGGGAGAACAGAGAGATTCTGGGAAAACTGATGCGCGCTTTCCAGCGACGCTTGGGTATTGCAGACAGCCAGAGTTTATAGAGATACCAAAGCAATCCCAACTCCCCGTCCATTATTCTCAGAGCAAGCAGAGAGGGAAACACAGCACGCAGAACTACAAAGCTTAGCGAAGAAGCAAGCAATAGAACCTTGCAAGACAACACCGAAGTTCCTAAGCAATATTTTTTTAGTTCACAGGAAGGAGAAAGTAAGGCCAGTAATACATTTGAAAAAAATGAACAGCTGGGTAGTATACCATCACTTCAAGATGGAAGGGACCCAGCAGCTCAGAGATACGCTCAGACAGGGCGACTGGCTCTCGAGGATAGATTTAAAAGATGCTTATCTCACGATACCAGTGCAAGAGGAGTACTGACCCTTCCTGGCGTTTGACTGGGATGGGCAATTCTAGCAATTTGCGACAATGCCATTCGGGCTAGCATCAGCACCCTGGGCATTCACGAAACTCATGAGGCCCGTGGCTGTAGCAATCAGAGAGAAAGGGATAAGAATGATCATATATCTAGACGACATCCTGCTGATGGCAAACAACAGAGAGACACTACAGTATCAGACAAACTCAGTGGTGAGCCTCCTGACCTTACTCGGATTTCTAGTAAATCGAGAGAAGTCACAGATGATACCATCGAGGAGAATAGAGTTCCTAGGGATCATCATAGACTCCAGGCCAGCTACCCTGGAATTGCCAAACAAAGATAAGAGATATAAAAAGAGAGATAAGGAGCTGCCTCGACAGATCGAGCATATATCTCCGGACAATAGCGCGAGTGGTAGGCCTACTGACTGCATCGATACAAGTGATATTTCCAGGGCCCCTGCATTATCGAGCCCTTCAACGGCTGAAGATAAAACACTTTCAGCAGGGCTTACAGTACCATCAACTAGTACCTTTAGATTCAGAGTCCAAGACAGAACTAGAATGGTGGTTGCAGGACATGGAAGCGTGGAAGAGGAGAGCCATATATGGTGACAGGCCCGACATAGTGATAGAATCGGATGCCAGCAGCGCAGGCTGGGGAGCCCGCTGCAGACAGGAGGCAAGTGGAGTTCAGAAGAACTCAAACTACACATCAATTTTCTAGAACATTTGGCCGGATCCTTCGCGATCAAGGTTTTCACGAAAGACAAAGTGAACTCATGTATCCTGCTGAAAATCAACAACATATCAGCAGTCAGATTCATCAATCATTTAGGAGGGATGAAGTCCAGATTTTTAGTGGAAATAGCCAAGGACTTCTGGCATTCTTGCCTAGAATCAGGGACATCAGTGGTGGCAGAATATCTCCCAGGTGCACTGAATGTAGTAGCGGACTGGAACTCCAGATATCTAGCAGATTCCAGTGATTGGAGTCTAGACAGGAAGATTTTTCAGCAAATAGAAGAGGCCTGGGGACCAGTACAAATATATCTGTTTGCATCCAGACTGAACGCTCAGAAGAGCAAATATTTCAGCTGGAGGCTGGACCCAGCAGCAGGAGTAGACGTATTTCCATAAGATTGGAGAAGAGAGATGCTCTACGCCTTTCCCCCATTCATGATGATGAGCAGAGTGCTAACACAAGTATGCAGGGAGGCAGTGACACTGATAGTCGTGGCCCCGATATGGAAATCACAAGTATGGTTTCCGACACTTATGGAATTAGTGACAGATTACCCGAGAATACTACCGCCAGGAGAAAACCTTCTCACGGACCCAGCTGGGTCATATCTTCTGAGAGTGAAGGGGATTCTCCCGCTGATGGCGTGCAGGATAGCAGGAGACGCTGTAATCTCCAGGGAATTTCGGTGCGCAAGCTGCTAGCCTCATCGTGGAGTCATGGGTACCATCGACTAGAAGGAGCTACGATGCATCTTGGAATAGATGGTCGCGGTGGTGCAAGAGGAGAAGTGTTCATCCTGTTTCAGCCCCTTTAGTGGAGATACTGAACTTCTTAGTGGAGCTTCTCCAAGACGGGAAAGCCTATAGAACAATTGGGGTGTATAGATCAGCAATATCAGCAGGTCACACACCAATAGACGATTTACCAGTAGGAGAGAACATAACAGTTATTCGGTTGCTTAAAGGGCTAAAATTCAGAAATCCGCCACAACCGAAGTACAACTCATTATGAAACGTGTCAGTAGTGCTGAAATTGCTAGCGGACTGGCCCAGTAACAAGTACCTGTCATTACAGCAACTGTCAGGGAAATTGGCAATGCTGTTATGTATGTTATCATGTAGAAGAGTAGCAGAAGTCAGAGCGCTAGACGTGAATAGGAAAATATATGGGCCAGAAGGAGTGACGTTTAACTTAGCCAAGAGAACGAAGACAGACTCTTCGGCGATAGTTTATCCATACATGCAAGATCACCCTAAGTGGTGTGCAGCAGTGTGCATAAAAGAATATGAATCTAGGACAGCAGAGATGAGGCCGATGGGGATGGCCCAATTGCTTATAGCACGTAGAAAACCACAAAAGGGCGTAGCAACAGCCACTATAGCAAGATGGGTCAGAGAAGTGATGCGTTTAGCAGGAATAGATATGACTAAATCTGGAGCTCATTCGGTTAGAGGCGCAATGGTTTCGAAGGCGCTAGTACAGGGCGCGACTTTGCAAGATATTTTAAGAGCAGCTTAATGGGCTAGTGATACCACCTTTAGAACATTTTACTTTAAACCTGTTCATGCAGTAGCAGAGTCAGTGGTAAGAAGCTTTGAACAAGCATAATGCTCGCCTTCGTCTTGATATAGAATGAAGATTCCACCTGCTAATAGCGCAGGGAGCTCTTGATTCTATTAAAGACAAGGAGGCGAGAATTACTTTCCAGCCCTAGATACACAGGAGAGTTAATGTTGATACATAACAATGTAATGTTGATGCCTATACCAATGTGCTGACCTTAATTCTCTCTCAGAATAGGGTGTGTATCCACCTCCCTAATATGATCTGTTGTTTCTGTCACTAGGAGATGACCAGAAGAACGGTTGAGATCACACTCGATGACAGCGAAAGGTATTGAGCAAGACCACAAGTTGGAGTGCAGAAGAGCAGCTCACCAGATTAATGGAAGGAACAGAGACAATGTTGATCTAATTCAGTTCAGTTGGATTGCAGTTGGAAAGCAGTCAAGAAGAGGGAGAACTACAGTTTGGCCTAGGACTTAAGGAAAATGTAGTTTTGTTGTTGAAAAAGTAAAACAAACAAAAAAGTATGTTTTTACTCAAATGGAAAGTTTATATGGTGTTATTGTTGAAACTGCTGGAGAGAGGAAATAAATGAAGATGAAGCATAATGCTCGCCTTCTTGTCTTTAATAGAATCAAGAGCTCCCTGCGCTATTAGCAGGGGGAATCTTCATTGCTGCAGTAGACGGATTGAGACCAGGAGTCAGCAAGGCACTCTGTGAGGAAGGAGAGCGCTGGCAGGCAATTTTAAATGGTCGGCGTAATGAGGGACAGCCCAGCCTAGCAATGCTGGGATACAGAGCTCTGATGCCGGGAGCGGAAAGAGGGATGGCGCAGAATTCTCTGAGTTGAAGCAAGGAGGAGAGTGGACTTCGGTCGCAGCAGGGGAGAAGGACAGCAGGGAGGAGGAAAAGTGCGCCGGTACCCAAAACAGCGAGGCCCGGCATCCATGTAGCTGGAAGTAGGACCGGAGCAGATCCAGCCCCCCCAAGGATTATCCCATGAAGGATCTGGGGAGAAGCCAGCCCAGAGAAGCAGTCCCGGGTGAGTCAGGGAGGCCGAGAGAGAGGAGGGGAGGAGCAGCAGAATTCTCCAGGACTGAACAAAGATCAGTGGTGTCTAGATCAGGTGGAAGCAGGGGGACATCAGAAGCTCCCAAGATACACCATGGTAGCTGCCATAGGGGTCAAAGCCCAGAAAAGCCAGAGGGGTTGGTCCACCTCCTGCAGATCCTAATAATACTACCTGCATTGAAGATTCCTCACTGAGCAGAAGTTCAAGGGGGGGCCAAGTGGAGATATTGTTTAAGAACCCTCCAGAACAATGCACTAAGGAGGCTCGTGTGGAAAAGATGGGAGAGACCACGGAAAGGACCCCCAGCACCAATAAAGAACAAGTGTCATATTTTGGACATTTGCAGCAAACCAGGGGGCACCCAGTAGCTCCCTATGTCCAATATGAGGGGGAAGGTAGCATTGGCAGCGCAGACTACCCCCCAGGCAAGGCAAGAGGCGAGCATAAAACAGTTGTGGAGTTCAAAGACATTTGCCACCTAGAAGCGGGGGCACGGCTCAAAGTCCAGCGATGCCGGGGATCAAGGACCACTATGTAAAGAGGATATGCAGAGTTGGGTCAAGGAATACCAGGATCAGTTTATGGCCTCCTTTCAAATGCAAATAGTTTGGAAGAACCGGTTCTGCTGGACCGTAAACATCGAGTAGGCCCGCATAGGGGCCCGCGTAGGGTAGTGGAACTGGGATCAGGACCCAGGGATGTCTTGGGGGAAACTGAAGATTAGGTTTTTTTTTCTCAGTTGTAGCAGGCAAATTCTAAGGGAAAAGAGTTGTGGGTCCTGATAGCGTTGCATGACAGGTTGGGGGGCCGGTTCTTGAAACCCAGGGGGATCAGGAGGGGAGGTCACTGTTTATGAATGTTATTTTGGAGTCTCAGCATTATGCTGGCCACGATATATGCCCCAAATTCGGGGCAGGGTAGGTTTTTGAAGGGGGTGATCTCGAGATTGGAGGAATTTGCCAAAGGAGACATTATTTTGACAGGGGATTTTAATATGGCGTGGGAGCCTCAATTAGACAGGAGCACCAGACCCACACAACATACCATGCCACCGTCCAAGGCTCTCAATAAAAGAATTTCCACGATGGCCCTTCATGACGTTTGGGATGGCAGTAGCATTACCGGCTTTTTCAAGCCCAATTGACCCTGTTGTTTTTTCCTTCAGGACGTATGGCGTGCTATAGAGGGTCAAGCACAGGGGTACACTTACTATTCACATGTTTATTTGTCTTTCTCCAGGATAGACTATGTGTGGGCCTCTCTAGGTTTGGGGTTAAAAGTAAACAAAGTTGAGGTGGGATCAATATCAATGTTGGACCACGCTCTGGTGTCAATGTCAATTACATTGGGGCACTCCCTAGGGGGTGGGGAGGACTATGGAAATGGAGATTTCCAACAGAATTATTTCACAATCAGGTACATGCCAATGCTAAGTAAGGAAAAAAATAGAACAGTATTTTGCGGAAAATGAGACACCAGAGATGATCTGGGACACATTTAAGGCAGTAATAAGGGGTCAGGTTATAGCAATTAAGGCAGAGAGAATAAAACAGAGACAACAAAGGAACAAGGAGCTAGAGGAGAAACTTAAGGCAGCTCAGGAAGAAATAACCAAACGTCCAAATATAAGATTGGGGAGAACAATTAGGCACATCCAGGGTTAACTAGACACAAAAAAGACAGAAAGGCGCTACTACACACCAGGCAATGGTACTACATTAGGGCTAACAAGGCGGATAAGCTTTTTGTGAGACAGCTGCGCAGTAAAGGCCTATCTAGGACGATTATGAAATTTAAGGATGCGGCGGGGGTAGTAACGACAACAAACGAGGAATTAGGAGACATTTTCCGGTAGTACTATCAAACCTTGTACAACCTCTCAAGCTGCAGGCAGGAGGAATTTCTCTCCGAGGTCCTGCTTACATGGCTCTCGGAGGCAGAAAAACAGACATTAGATGAGAACACTAAAGAAGAGAAGGTGAGTAAAAAGATTATCTCAGTTCCAAGAAAAAAGGCCCTCGGCTCAGATGGGTATACGGGAGGCTTCTATAAAAAATAACATGATGTATTAGTCCCTATGTTAATAAGCTTATTTAACACCTTTAGGGAAAGGGAGCATATAACGCAGACAATGAACGAAGCCAAGATGATGGTGTTACTGAAACAGGAAAAGGAACCTACTTCTGCTCAATCGCCTCTGTGACAACCTGGCTATCACCGATCAGGCTCTGGCCTGGCGACCTCTTTCCTTTCTGATCGACCCTCACAGGTAACAGTTGGGTCCTTCCTATCGACAATCTCCTTCTCTACCTGTGGTGTTCCCCAGGGGTCTAACCTCTTGCCCTGGCTTTTTAACCAATACCTAGCAACTCTCGCCTACTGCATTTCCATTTTCTGCTCAAACTTCCAGTGCTATGCTGATGACATCCAATTCATTTTCAGGCTTCCTTCCGCCACCTCCTCGCCTTCCCTCATCTCCGATTGCCTAACCGCCATTCAAAATTGGTGTGCTGCCAACGATCTTTGCCTAAATGCCAACAAAACTGAGATCCTCCTCATTGGGACACATTCACCATCCTTTCCCCTTACTCTCTGGCCGGCTTCTCTTGGCCCTCCTCCTACTCGAACCTGCGAGACTAAGAACCTCAGGGTCATTTTTGACTCCACACTTTCCTTCTCAGCACACATCTCTGACGTCCCTAAAAAGTCAAACTTCTTACGGCACCTCCTTAGAGGTACTCTGCCTTTCCTCTCCTTCTCCCAAGCTCTCGTTCTCTCCAGGTTGGGCTATTGTAACAACCTCTTCCTAAATCTACCTGCCTCCACTCTTCGCCCTTTACAACTAATCCAGAACAGGACTGCGAGACTTGTCCTCAGCCTCAAGCGCTGGGATCGTATCTGTCCAGCTCTGAAGTCCCTTCATTGGCTCCCAGTGGATACAAGGATTAAATTAAAAACCTTCTGCATTGCCCACAAGGCTTTCTGGGGCCTGGGTCTAAAATACCTATAACTATCCCTCTGTAAATACCTCCCTTCTTGAGCCCTTCGTTCCTCCTCCACTTCTAATTCCCTCAGGGTCGGTCGTTTTTCAAAGAAGCAAGCTGGGGACAGATCTCTGTCCTCGGCTGGGGCCTACCTTTGGAACAGCCTCCCGACCACCTTGAAACCTAAGGAGAACCATCTCTGGTTACGGAAGCACCACAAGACCCTCCTCTTCACTTCTGCCTTTGCCCCTCTTCTCCCCTGCTGATCTGTTTTCTCTCTCTCGGCACTGTGAACCTGGCCACCCCCTGTCCTTCGGGCCCAGGTACCTGCTCACCCTGCCTCCCTCCTGCACTCCCTCCAGACCACCCCTGGCACTGGGATCTATATCTGTACCCATACAGTCCCCCACTCTTCTTCTGCACTTATCAGATATACCCTATCTGACTAATCATGCACTTGCCTGGCTGCACTACCATTCCACTGCATTTATTTATTTATCTATCCCACTTATTATTTATTCTGTTCTCTCCTTTGTTCCGCACTTTCCACTTCCCCCCCTTCACGCACTTTCCCCCATTTTCCCTTTTCCATGCGCTTGCGCGTTCTTAATGCCACTGGCTGACGAGGGTGTTGACTGCACTGCATGCTGGCACAGACAGTCAAAGGATGTGGCCACCCGCCTGGAGGCACTCTGAATTGCAGCACGCATCACCTGAAAATGGCCCAATTGCTCCTGGGCGATAGCTTGCATCTTCGATTGACGTTACGCTATCATGTCCTGGCACTGCCATATGTCATGGAGCGTGGAGCCCTGCACAGGACCAGGAGATGGTTGGGGGCGTATGGCCTCATTGCTGGATGCCCAGCCTGCTTGCTCCCCATAGTCATCTGTGTCCTCTGAGTAGTCGAAGCGCAGGGCACAATGAGATGACAAGGGGGAAGGAGATGACCGCATGGGTGAGATGCTGTGCATGTGGTCTGTGTGCACAGTGGCAGCTGGTGAAGTGGTCTGTGCCTGTGCCAGGATGTTGTCGGCACTTGGGGTGGGTGTTGCTCCCGAGTCACCAGCAGTGGTGGATGGGGCCTCTGGTACAGGTGGAACAGCAGCCTCTGTCATTGCCGTAGGAGGTCAGGCAATTGTCGCTGGTGTGCCTGTGCCCATGGAGGTGGCAAATACTTTGCCCTTGTGGTGTGGTGTGTTTTTGCATGGCTTCCTGGATGTTGCATGGCCAGTGGCCTTTTTTGCATTTACTGGTGCAGGTGTGCCTGAGGTACAGGCGCATTCCAAGGGATCCTGGGTCCTGTTGGGAGACATGAAAGTGTGAGTCAATAATACCCTGGTGGGCTCGCCATCATGGGGCGTCGAATGCAGACCTAACTCCCCGTCGCTCTGCCGGGGCCGCCCGTATCCTTCATCATCCTGACGTTTTTTGGAACTGAAATCGCCATAAAACGGACTGCATCCGCAAACCCCCCCCCCCCCGAAATCCTGGCAAAAATCAGGAGACGCTTTGGGTCTCCTGCGCCGACCTCAAGATTCGCCACAGTTCAGGCGGTGGAGACCGCTAAGATAAGACCCGCTGGGGAGGCGCTATCACGCCGACAAGTATGGCCGCCGTGAATTGAAATCCTTCCTATTACATCCTGCAGAACGAGACCAGCTGAGCGAGCGAGCCACCTGGAACCTGAATGCTGCAGCCCTGTGGCGTCGGGGGCTATATTTGAGTCCCCAACTGGGCGGCAGTTCTGGAGAAATCCATCAACTCCTGAACTGAGCATTGATTCTGAGGGAGCGAACACGGGCCGCGATGCCCATCCCCCACACGCGGCTTGGCTGCATCCACTCGACTCACCGGGGACCCGGCCGAAGACCAGCAGCGGGGGGGGGAGTGCTGCACCCATCGGCGCTGACGAAAACCTGCAGCAGCAACACTACGACCCTACGTGCCTCTCTACTCATCACCATTACATGGGCCCCTCCCTGGCGCCCGCCGTGTATGCTGTGTGTGAGCGGAAGGGCCACCCGGGTGGAGGGGTGCCCCGCTGGTGCATCAATCTTCTAGAGAGGTACGTCCGTGGGGCAATACACACCTGTGGTTGGCTGGGGGAGGAGCAGACCGGCTGGGCCCCGGGCTTAGGACTGCGGCTGGTCACGCCTGTTGGGCGGCTGCCAGTCACCAACACCGGCTGAAGCCAGAGCCAAGAGGGGAGAAGCCAGAGGGGGCAGAGGTTTATTTGTACCCGGGAAATACGCGGTCTGCAGCAAACTTGCTTGAACACACCAGCCACAGTGGACTGCACTCCAGACATTGCAGTGTATACCGAGCCAGGGGCGTTAGTCACGCTGGCCTGAGGACTGCAACATCATATGGTCAATCAGCCAAAGAACACGATCCGT
Organism: Ambystoma mexicanum; assembly: GCF_040938575.1. Lineage (NCBI taxonomy): Eukaryota > Metazoa > Chordata > Amphibia > Caudata > Ambystomatidae > Ambystoma > Ambystoma mexicanum. Next base: position 1,381,253,611 of record NC_090929.1, on the reverse strand, counting down.
TAACTGATTAACTGATGCACTGCCCCAGCCCACAGCAATAATAGGAGGTGACCTGACACCATCGGATCACAAGGCACGGCACCAGCCAAACAGACCAGCAGGGGCAGCGCCACAGTGGGGGACCGGATAGGAGACGCTACAACCGGCTCTGTGGCATCTGCAGATACTACACGGGTGCAGGCACGCCGCACCATCTCATGGCGACCCATCATTGCAGAGCCGACACCATCAGGTGGGACTGGGGCAGCTTGTAGCGGCGCAGGCACAACTAAGGGATTGGCAAGCCCCCAAACAGCTTACCTATATACTAACCTGCCTCCAGTGTTTTCAGTACGGGCGGAAACGCCGTCTCATCACGCAATTGCGTTCATATGGCGGAGCCGCAACTTCTATTCGATATATAATTCACAACCATATAGCACCAGAGCTAGTCTCAAGTTTGCTCAGCCTTGGAGGAAGAGCACTGCTGCTCGAAACACGTGTCGGCTGTTCTTGATGTGCATTAAATAATGCTTAATTGAGCACTTTAATCTCCGTTCTGTGCGCAATTCTTGGGAGCAAACCAACCCTCATCACACCTATATACTAACCTGCCCAGGGTCAACTAGAAGCTGCTATATTTAAAAGATTCCACAGAGCCGGACGTCAAAGTGAAGGAGCCGGGGGAGAACTCCTGAGCTCACAAGACCGACAGGACAATCTGCGTCTCTGAAGGGGACAGAGGAGAATATAGTAAGGGGAGAGGAACCCCGAATGACACTAAGAAAATTGGGTGCACACCCCGAGCAAGGAACCCTCTAGTCACTGAGACCAGGCAGTGGCCATACCCCACCGCCCTGTGAATAACTCATAAAGGGGACATTGGTGGTGACACCCACCTCCCCCCAGCACTGGACAAGGCAAGACACAGCACGAAGGCGACCAGGCTGCCACACGGGCAGAGATAGTGTGAGAGGCCCACACAAGGCAGCCAACCCATCGAGAGAGCACAGGAGGATACAAGGATCACCACAGGACGGAGAGCTGGTGACCACCCTCTGAGGGACAGCCCTCCTCCCACGCAGTCCACACAGCAGGCATACTAGAGGGCGATCGTGGGCTTGCTGGCCACAACACGCACCGGTCCAACGAGACACACCTGCACCTTGGGCCGCCTCACTGGGTTAAAGATGGGCAAGGACCTGCCCCGTAGAAGAGCAACGCAGAATAAAATTGACAGATAAACAATGAGTACCCCAGCAAAGCTCCCTGGACCAACAAACGAGGCGGAGAAGATACTAGGATCAGGGGCACAGGCCAGATGCTGTCGCTCACAGACATACTGGCAGCTATTAGCGACTCCAGGACCTCGGTGGAGACTAAAATTGACGGCTTAGCCTCTGAATTGTCCTTTCTGAGACACGACCTAAGGAACCTAACATCCAGGGTAGGGGAAACAGAACAACGAATATCCGACACCGAGGACAAGGTAAAAAATCTAGGGGACCGCCTGGAACAAATGGAGCGGAAAAATCACCATTCTAGAGAATAGAGCCGAGGACAGCGAGGGAAGGCCCTGCTGCAACAACTTTTGCATACTTGGCCTCCCCGAAAATAAGAGGGACCCTCCATGGAACTCTTCCTGCAAGACTGGCTATCAGACCTTATGGCTCCTAAGAAACTCTCAAAGTTTTTCTCTATTGAAAGGGCGCACAGGGTCCCGGCGGGCAGACCGCTCCATGTCACTCCCCCGTGCACGATGATCACTAATGATCATGAATTATAGGGATTGTGATACACTCCTTCATATGGCGAGAGCAACCGGCCGATCACCTATAATGGCAACCGGATTGGATTCGTCCCCGGCTACACGAGGAAGGTCCAGAAGTCGCGGCAATCTTATGACTCTATTAAAAAGAAACTGACATCCCTGGGCATCAAATGCACACTTTTCTTCCCGGCAACCTTCAAATTGTACTACAACAGCACAGTCCATGTGTTTCACAACCCCTGTGAGACCTGGGAGTGGTTAGAAACACAGGTCCTCTCTACCCCAGGCCCCGACAAATTGAGAGGAAGCACACCCTGCAAGAACAACGACGGCGACATCCAACCCCCCCCGAGCAAACCACACCGCTAAGCGGGGAGGCTGGGAAGGCCGGGTCACCCGCCGAAATGGGGCCCACATGAAATCTGATTGCGCACAGCAAGACCCGTAAAGAACAAGGAATGGACCTCTGAATCTGGCAGCCCCCGGCGGGGATGATACGAAAGGAATAGCCCCCCCTGTGGGGGGTTTTCCACTTAAGTTCTGAGGTGTTTTAAGTTACACGAGTTTGGGCAGCAGGTCTTCCTGACCACCCCCAATTTGGTTTTCATGGTTCGATTGTGGTTTGGGTGACAGGTGCTTCTGGTTGGGGGGAAGTGCAGAGTGTGGGAGTTTAGGGGATTTAGTTATTAAGGAAAAAGGCCTAATGATACAGGCAACAGCACCCACGATCAGTGAAACAATAGACCGGAGCAATCCTTACACCAGACACAAAGGGGGCTGGAATACCACCCCTAGCGGCCCACATATTCACATTCAAACTGACTTGGCCTATGTTTCACAGTTAATGGTTCAAGGGTTTGCACATGCAGTACACAAAAGCGGAGCTACAGCGGGAAGGACAACAAATGGACACCAGGGCTCAGAGCGCCTTAAGGCACTAGACACGATAAAGACACTAGAGATGCACCACATCCTTCCAAATAACCCCATGACAGGAGACACGCAGACGTAACAGATGAGACAGATCTCCCTGCTGACCTGGAATGTGAATGGCTTAGGGTCGGGTATAAAATGAAAACTGATGCTCCAATACCTCAACCGACACTCCCCAGATGTTGCATTCATCCCAAAAACTCACCTGATAGGCACCAACAGCGGATTCTTCAGAAAATCTAACTATCCACACACATACCTTGCAGGGTTCTCTAGAGGTTCCAGGGGAGTCATGATCCTCTTGCACAAACGAGTTCCATTTAAGACCAAAAAAGTGAGAACGGATCCTTGGGGCAGGTTTGTGATGGTACTTGGGGAGATGTGGGGAGAGACCTGGGGCCTCATAGGAGTGTACGCACCCCCTACGCTGACGGCGGAACTCCTTAACGAGCTCCAAGTCATAATGTTAGAAGAACAAGCGGACTTGCGTGCAATAAGTGGGGACTTTAATGAGGTCATGGAGATAGCTCATGATAGAAAACACAGAGGCAACAGGGTCACGGATACCCCGACCGAGCTGCGCACCTTCGCTGAAGCGATGGGGCTATCTGACACGTGGAGGGAAATCCACACTTCAGACATGGGCTATTCGTTCTACTCCAACACACATAGGTCCTTCTCCAGACTCGACTATATCTTCACACCGAAGAACATGGCCTACCGACTGTTATCCGCAGAATTCCTGGCAAGGGGGATATCGGATCACTCCCCCCTACTGATTAAACTCAAGGGTATACAACACAAGCAGGAACCCACCTGGCGTTTGAATACCTATTCTTTGGGGATACCGGAAATAATGGAAGGACTCTCTAAAAAAACATCGCAATACTTTAACTTAAATGAAGAAGCAGTTGACCGTCCAATAATAGTAAGATGGGAAGCATATAAGACAGTATTACGCGGGGAAGCAATATCCTTGGTGGCTGCTCACTGTAAGCGGGACGACGAGGCAATCACTGAAGCAGAGACCTAGGTAACCAGGCGGGAAGAACAACTGCTAGAAGATGAGACTCATGAGGCGCATGATGCCCTAGTAACAGCCCAAGTAATTTTGAAAGATAGGGCCCTAGACAATGCTTGAACCGCCGATTGGCTGGTTCGGAGCCAGATATACGAGCAGGCGGACAAAGCAAGCAAGACCCTAGCCTGGTTAGAACGACGGGAACAGAGTAAATGGCAGGTACGGGCCATTCAAACTCAGGATGGGGAAATGCTAACGGGCGACTCAGACCTCGCGGAGGTCTTTGCTAAGTACTACGCGGAACTATACTCCCCACACGCAAAGGAACCCATACCAAGCACCCCATACTTTTTAGACTCGATCACGATCCCCCAACTCTCAAGGCTACAGACAGAACAGTTAGATACCGGCATTACCGAAGAAGAGGTAGGGGAAGCCCTGTCACAACTACAGACATGGAAAACTCCTGGCCCCAACAGTTTTCCGGTGGAGATGTGGAAAAGACTGGGTGAAACAACAACGAGACACATGTACAGCATGTTCCTCCACAGTAGGGAACAAGGCAGCCTCCCGCCGGACCTCCGGAAAACAAGTATTGTGGTGATCCCCAAAGCAAGGAAACACCCAGAATGCTGTGCCTCGTACAGGCCCATATCTTTAATAAATGGGGAGGCAAAAATATTAGCCAAAGTCCTGGCAAACAGACTGCTCGGGGTAATCGGGTCTCTAATCCACCCAGATCAGTGCAGAATTATGCCAGGTAAATCTACACGAATGAACCTCTGCAGGGTCAAGGTTGCCCTCGACCGGGCAGCTGAGATCCCAGACCTGTTGGCCCTCCTTGTGGTCGACTTTGAAAAGGCCTTTGATTCTGTGGGGTGGCACGCCCTATGTGAAAACATAGAACGTATGAGATTTGGGCAGCACTTCATGTCATGGGTCAAGCAATTCCAGAACCCTGCCCATACTCTTTCTCGATACTGGGCTTCACCTACCTGGGTATACGGGTCAGTGTAACACTGGATGATTTCCTCAAACTAAACTTGCAACCGATAATGCAAAAGTTTGAAAATGACGTTTCACACTGGCACCCTCTACCACTCTCACTACTCGGGAGGGCGATACTGTTTAAGATGTTGGCACTTCCTGTATGTCCTCCAAAATGCCCCACTCCCTATCCCCGCCGCAACATTCACAGACATGACAGGACCCTACGCATGTTACTCTGAGGAGGGAAACAACCTCTCATTTCACTAAAAACACTCCACCGCTTGGTGTGGGAGGGGGGCATAGGATTGCCCAATATCCGTATATATTACTGCGCTGCACAGGTAGGGGTGGCAAACGAGTGGCTACATGGGGACCCAAGGCTTCCACATACCCGGGTCGAAACAAAAGACACTGACTTCCCTTCCCCCCTACACATACTATATGATGACAACAAGAGCCTAAGGGGTTCCAAGTGTCTCCCTTCATATCCACCACATCTGGAAGGAAATACATAGACACATAGGTTGGGGCGGCAGATCAACCCTGATCCAACCCTTATGGCACAACACACACCTCCACGAAATCCAGAGAATGGGTCACTTTGAAACCTGGGAGAGAAAAGGGATATCCACACTGGCAGATATAATTCATGGGGGCGATTGATAGATTTCGAAACCCTAAAAACGAAACACGGATTACTACCTATGGACCGTTTTAAATATATTCTGCAAAACATAATTTATATGTATTATTTAACTAATGAGTCATACACACAAACAGGCTGCCCCTACCAGAAGAACACCCTGTCCCAGTCTCTGGCAAGCTTCCCCTAGAGGTCGGGTGTAGCACCGCCTATCTAAGAGGGATAGAATGGAGACACTTTCCCTATTCAACCAACCACAGTTAAAAAGCCAGTCCTAAGTAGCTGATAACAAAATGTTTAGACATTCTACATTAGATGAATGTTCAGTTCTGGGGTCTACTAGAGCTCACTGGTTAATGTAATGTATCCATCTTTATTAGCCAGTGCAGTGCCAGCTACTAGATATCTCCATAAACTTGAACTGGTATTAAAAACACATGTACGGCTCCTTGTCTATAGGTGCCTAAAATTGCAGAGAAAGATCTGCAACAAAAAATCTATAGAAGACCTGATCTATCAGTCAGGTCATGCTAAGCTTATAATGTCTATGACAGGTTACTAAGTACACAGATCATCAGTAAGCATGAGACCAGCTCATGCTATGGAAGGTCGACCGGTTTCATAACCGTAATGATTTTGGTCATCTTCACCAGGACGCAGTAGTGGTTCAAAACGATTGGGTCTTTCCTCCCTTTTTGGGCTGGTAATTGGGCCCACTGCAGTGCTTCTTTGTCCTAGAAAAAAGACAACAAAGACAGGGAGGAGGGGATCACTATGTTACCCCCTACAGGAACATGCTAGTTTAATCACTGTACGTTATGTTCCAAGTGGCGTATGTATTTCTTCACCTTGCTACTTAAATAACAAATAGCCTAGGTAAAAGGAACCTTCTGTATTTCCTATCAATGCCTGGTCGACTAAACACAAAAGAGGAAGGAAAGGGGGAGGGAGTTTTCGGGGGGAAATGGAGGAGGGAGTGGAAGGGAAAATGGGGAGTGCTCTGTGAGAGTGAACTAGCGTTCTGACGTCACCCTGTCCATGCATAGGTGAACTTACTTATATCCATTCAGTGAGGAAACTATGGACCGTTTTAGATATATCCAATGTACACATGCTATCAACACCCAATTCCCGAGCCTCACCGACATACCCGCCTGCTCCCCCCCCTGGAGACAAATGTCTTCCCACTCCGTATTCCTTCCAAGGTAACCTCCACCCTCTACCTGGCAATCAACTCCTTTGGTTCTGGGGCCCTCACTCACTTCAGAGAAAAATGGGAACAGGACCTGCGTGCACTGGAGGCTGAAGAATGGGTGAAGGCACTGATACCCCACGGGAAATTGTCATTGATGCTAAACTCCGACTGATACAGCTTCGAATCCTACACAGGTCTTATTACTTCAGAACACAAATGCAAATTAACAAGGGGGTCCTAGGAGTCCCTCTGCCAGACATTAGTCCTGGTTACGAGAGACTTACCCAGAGTCTTTAGCTCACTATCTTTCACAGAGAAGAAATATCCCAAACATATCAGTCTTTGTCCTGCCCTGGGGCAGTCCAGCACCGAAATGCTAGGCAATTCTCCTCTGAACAAGAGTACCAACAGAAACTCCAGACACGTGTTTCGGTCTGGTCCAGAACACAAATGGCCAGATTGGGGCGTGGGGGAAGGTGACGACACAGAGTGTCTCATGCAAAAGGGTGGAAGGCACCTTCTACCACATGATCTGAGAATGTGGGGTGCTGCAGGAATTTTGGACAACATGTTTAATGCGCCTCTCCAGAATAATGGGTGCCCCAATTGCAAGGGACCCCAAACTCATTCTTTTGGGAATAGGGGGTGAAGCTGACTTCACTAAATACGAAAGGATATTTCTGGGAGTCGCACTAGGGGCGGGAAAGAGTCTAACGGCCGCTACCTGGGGCTCTGCAGACAAGGTAAACATAGACTAGTGGTCCAATGAAATGAATAAGTGTGCCTCCCTGGAAAGACGAATCTACACCGCAAGGAGGTGCCCCAGGAAGTTTCAGAAAATATGGGGAAGTGGGAAGAATAAGCATTGAAACCAGGAAACCGGGCGAGCCCGGACACACCGAGCGGCCACCCTGTGTGTCGAACAACTCTTGTGCTCCTATTGTGATAGTCATTGTCAAATGTTATTCTATGTGCCACGACCCCGCTGATAGGACTCCTAATGCCAATGTGTATTCATGTTGTTTTCTTGTTCGATAAAACTTAATAAAAAAGAGTTTGAAAAAAAATAATACCCTGATGGAGATGTGTTAGGTGTGTTGTCATGTAGTGTTATGATAGTTTATGATATGATAGTTTATTTATATAGCACCTATACACAATTTGTTTCAAAGCGCTTGACGGCAAGTGAGGGAACAGGGGAAAATACAATGACATTCTTAAAGGCCATGGACAACAGGAATGTGAAATTAACTATCGTACTCGGCCTGACAACATTTCAGATAGTGCAAGAGCTAAAACACAGATAGGAAGGAAATGGGAAACAGACAGACGACTACCGTACTAGGTCTGATGATATTTCTGGTAGAGCCGGAGATTAACAAGCGGTGAGAGGGGGGGGGGAAAGGAGGGAGAGGAACAAAACAAGTGACTACGGAGATTAACAAGAGGTGAGGGAGGGGGGAGGAGAAAGGAGGGACAGGAACAAAACAAGCGACCATCGTACTAGGCCTGAGGACATTTCAGATAGTGCCGGGCGGCAAGTAAAGGGAGGGGAGGGGGAGACAAACATTTGTTGCTATCATACTAGATCCAGGGACAATTCTGATAAAGTTCACAAAAAAAAGTAAGAAGGGCGGGAAGAGAGCGAGAAGAGAGAGGAGGAGAAAACAGAGACTAAAACAGTACGAAAAAAAAATAAAATATATCTAAATATATAAAACGCAGGTGCCAAACTTGAAGCTGTATTTCTGTGAGGGTCCAATACATCTGAAGTTCAAAACTGCAATGTTCAGCCAGAGGCTCTGCATCACTGTTCTCATATGAGGCTGTTCCTGGTATGGGCATTGTGGAAATGTGCGAGCCTTTTTATCCCTTGAATGGCTGTAAAGGCACCAAACCATTAAGTAGCCTCTCCCACATTGTTCCTGCCATTTTCTGAGCTTGCTTAATGAAGGTTTTGAAAGATGGTTGTCTGTAGTGGAGATATTGCAACAATTGGTCACCTAACATGGAAGCACTTACTTGAAGCTGCATTTCTGTGAGGTTTCAATACATCTGAACTTCAAAACTGCAATGTTCAGCCAGTGGGTCTGCATCACTTTTCTCATCTTAGGCTGTTCCATGGTCACAGGGCACTAGGCCGCCAGGAGAGCATACTTCATGGGGCTGCCAGCATGTGGGATCACTGCCTTGATTGATGGGCATGCATATGGTCATTGTGGGAGTTGTGCCTTGCTTGGACCGTGGAGTAATGTATGTACATACAGGGTCACTTTTGCACATGTAGGGCAGGACAGATGTTGCTTACGTATCCTGTTGTACTGTCAGGGGATTGGTGACCAGCTTGTGGTGGTGTGGCAACGAAATTAGGGGGTGTAAAGACAGATATTAGGCTTGCCTGTTATGAGTTATCATTAGTAATTCATTCATCCATCATTTATTGATATTAGTGACACATTAGTTATCCATTCATCCAGATTGAATCAGCCATATCATCCATGCATTTGCTAGAGAAATAGGCCCTTTCATGTGAAGGGTTTTGCTTAGTATGATGTTGCCATGTTTGCATTGTAGACTCGTATGTGCCTGCACTTAGAATGTACATTGAGACATTTATGTAGTGCTTGAAGAGATATGATGGGAGCTAGGCGCTATAGAGCATGAACTGGCTCTCTAAGCCATTCTGAATGACACATTTAGTAGCTCCACTCTGCGCGAGAGTTTGTTATGGTACACATTGTGAGTTTAAGAATGTAAACAAAGGCAGTTAGAGAGAGGTTGCCTTTGCCCGAGTAGAAGGAATGAAGACGGTAGCTTTTCTGGCCTTGCCTCGTCTGCAGACAGCAGGAAGGTGGGAGGGATATGGAAGGAGTGCTTTGCTTAGCTTGCGGTAGAAGGCCTTTAGCTGAGACAGAAGGAGAAATGTTATGATTTCGCAGTAAGAGGCAGTTCCTGCATTGAGAGAAGACACAATATGCTTGCCAGTTCCATCTTGTTCCTTAGATGTCACAGTGAACTTAGAGAAATGCACATACGCCATCAGATTTCTTGGCGCTGCCTGCTTTTAGAAAACGCTTGCTTGCAGAAGAGAAATGTTACCATAGGGATGTATGTATGTCATTTGACACTATAACCATGAGTGAGGTTTTGCAGTAGATCAGATCAAGGATGAGCCAGCTTGGGAGCAATAGAGATGGGGTTGGAGTTTTGCAGCCGTCAGTAGAGCAGTTGAGTGACCAGCCTGATAGATGCAGATCAAGCTTGGGGGAGAGCAGCCCGAGAGCATTGGCAGGAGACCAGATGGGGGCCAAGCAAAGAGGCCCTTGCTGAGGGAGCAGAAAGAGGCCTGGTTCGCACATACGCTGAGGGAAGAGGTTCACATCAAAGGGGAGTAATGTTGATTGATTTGATTGAGGCCTACTGATTAGGAAACAGTTTTGTTAAGATTTGTACACACACTCGCAGGGGTTTTGGGTTGATGGAAGGGGAGATCATCAGGCAGGGATTGTCTCATTAGTGAGTGCCAATGTGTGTGGGGAGAGTGAGAGAAATGCTGACGATGGAGCTTGCTGACAAATAGCTTAGCACATGTTGCTATTAGCTACACATTGTTACTAGGCCGCATTGTTGCTATTAGGCATGCATTGTTATTAGCATTGTTATTAGGCTGCTTGCATAGAAGAGAGGCAATTGTAAATTGCATCCATTGTAGATTGCACCCATGCTATGGGGTTGCAAATTCGTTTTTGCTAATAGTGTTTTTATCATGCAGTGCTATGCATGAATAACGTGTTTTATTGTTGAATCAATTTGTTTGTGTTTTCTTTGTCTGATGTTATTGTTATCTCATTTTCGTGCCTATTCTTAGTGTTTGGGTTTGTTGTGTGTCCCATAGAAATCTGGCAGTAACACAGTTTGCACCAACCCCCTGAGAAATTTGGCAGACTAACAATTGTCGCAACAACGTGGGTCCAGATTAGCACCCCCCCCTGGTGTTGCATTTTCGATTCACGGGGTGACACAAACTCCATGGGGGCCTTGCAGCTACTGGTCTGTTGCAGTAGTTGTTAGTTTGAGACACATGTCTAATGTTGTTCTTTGCTTGATATGCACAACATCTTTAGCACCAGTTTGGCTGATGTGTTTGTACAGGGGTGGTCGTCGTGCCTTCAAGGGCTGGTGGTGATGTGCCATGCAAATGTGTGACAGTCATTGTTACTAGCAGTTTGATGCTAGTTGTGTCCTACATCATGCACTCATCCTCCTACTTGGTGGCTGCTTAAGGGGGTTCATAGCTTCCATGGCTCATGATGTAATGGCCTGCAGTGTCACATAGGTGGGTCATATATTGTCAGCATTACTGTCTCCTGTATACATGGCAGTTCATGTATGTGAACAAGATATTGGGGTTGTCGTGCAATGGGCCCATCATTCACTCATGTACTTACCGGGTTCGTTCTAGCTGCTGGATCCGACCTCTGCCGAACCCACTCCCTCCAGACCTGCCATGTGTAGGATGCTGATGATGACTGTCTGCTCCCACTGGGTCAGCTGCAGTGGGTCTACGGTTCCTCCACATGTGGCTGCTATCTCCCGCTGGTGGATGGAAATGAGGGTGCAGACTTGTGCCTTGAGGTTGTTCCACCTCTACCTCATGTACTAGCTGTTCGTGGGACATGGCCTACAGCCACCACCTTGCACCTCATCTCTGCTCAGATGGTTTTCTTCTTCTGCGGGTGGTCTTACAATGTTGTGACTCATACAACTCCTCCTAATGGACCACCACCTGCTCCAGGTCTGTGAATTTTGGTTTCCTCAGGCACATTTGGGGTACCTTCCCCTTGCCTTTCCTTCTGACATGTTTGGCCTTTTCTCTGGGGATGGATGGCACTCCTACAAATAGATGTAGAATGGATTGTGTTTTTAAAGATTTCCACCGCAGTACTTCCCGTTCTGGCGATGGCGCGGTTTCCAACAGCGGTAATTCCGCTCGTGGTAATTCCGCTGGTGCCAATTCTGCTGACGGAAGTAACGCTAATTCTGCCAATTTGCAGCAGAATGTACTTGCAGGTGTGTTTTTCAGTGGTCATTCCGCAGATGTTGGTGCGCTCCCCCCACCCCCTACTCATGATTCGGCGGACATACCGGTGAACACCATGTCGGTAATGGTAATTCCGCCTTATGGATTTACTTCCATCATTACCGTCATACTTGTAATGAGGCTGATTATCCCAAGTGATAATGGCCCCTCTCGAGGTCTACAAGGCTATTAGCACATGGTGGTAGTAGCAATATGTGTTTTGGAGTTTCCGTGGTGAAGTTAAAAATGGTGCTTTAAGACTGTGCAAAGTAAATAGACAAACTGAGTTGATAAATTAACTGTGGTTTTATTTTGCAGTACTTAAATTCAGTTAAGTTAAGCATTTTAATTGCAACTTGGTTGAACTGGAACAGGTTTAACATGAGCATGCATTATGTGTCATGTAAAGGTAAAATGTTTCTCTATAAGAAAGTGAAAGCATTTTCCAATGTTTTCTCTTTCTCTTTCGTGTGTTAAATAGCATATTAAAGCAACAAAAAAAGGACCCGACAGGGAGGAATTGTATTGTTGAAAATAAGTCTTGGCTGTAAACTGCATTTTTGTTTCCACTTCTGCTTCTGAAGACAGAATGTTCTCAAGGCAGTAAATACCAGTAATAATTGACTGCAATGTACACCCTCTAATTAGCTGAGAAGAGGTCAATAATATTTTCCATGGACTAATATGTTTTGTGTGTTATTGTTATATCAGTTCTGTGTCATTACATCAGAGAAAAAATACACCAATGTAAAAATATATTAAACTAATAAAAATGTAATTTATGAATCCCATATAGAAGTATATAAGTTCAACTTTGGCTGAGACCTAAATAGAAATAAAATGGTACCAACATAAAACAAAGTTATTTAAACCTACCCACAAATTAGCATCTTCCTTAAGTGAACAATAAAAAATCTGAGCACCCAAGAGGTTTCTTGATGACACTTCTCAGCCAATCAGGAAGCTCAGAAGGTGGACTACACCTCATGGTATTGCCAACCTTCTGAGCCCCCTGAGAAGTGAGAGGCCACCATCTTTCCTCCCCAGCAATTCAACCCATGTCCCCTTCTTCACACCCTCACCTCTCCCACCTCCACACCCACTACCAACCCTGGGCTCACTTACCTGAGGCTGCTGCCGGCCTGAAACTCCCACTGTCCTGCCCCTTCCCTCTCTGCGGCAATGGCCACCAAAGACAGAGAGAAGTGACTGCATGCAGTTCCCTTCTCTCTACATCCACGCCAGCCATTTTGTTTCATAGTTTTAATGTAAATTGAGAAATGGCAACTGCGCTGTTTCTTAACTTAAAACGAGAAACTATTAGCACCCTGGAAAGCATGCCAGGGTGCTAACAGCTATAAACCCCAGTGTGGGCGGGCATCCTCTGTCAGGTAATGGCACACACGCTCATGCTAAGGCCCTCACTTTGCTGGGATAGGTAAGTCGAGCCATTATGTGACAGGTAATAGCCACCCACATCGAGGTTTATTTTATTTTTTTAATTTTATTGGTTTATTACAAACCTTTAAAATACAGTTTATCATACCAAGAAAATGTATTAAAATGATAAGTCAAGAATCATGTTGTGACGCATAGTTACTTCAAAGTCAACGAAGAAGGATGAGAAACAAAAGAAAAAACAATATCCAACCTAACCACAGTGATTCACTTTGTCTTTTTAAGTGTCACAACAGTGGATGAAGAAACTAGGAGGCATGTAATTATTTTCTCATGAAGTTTTACGCCTTGCTATTCTCCTCTGTAATTCGAGTGAGGATCACGTCTAAAAAGAACGTCAAGGCTACTGTTAATTTTCGATCTGTTTCGTCAAAAAGGACCTGCCACCATTCTTCCACATTAAGGCTTGGTCTCACCATGGTGAATTTACCAAGATGTTTTGTTCGCTCCATGCACAACGCTGTACAAGACAGCGTAAGATGTTTTAGTGTTTCATCGTGTACGGTGCACAGTCTGCAGGACACTGCGATTTCGCCACCCCTTGACCATTGACTTGCTCTTTCTCTGGTTTTGATCAGGTTCATGCAAAACTTCATGTACAGTGCCCTGCGATGTTGATCGGGGAAAGTCGTCCAGTAGTTCTGTATCTCGTTTAAGCCTCTTTTTTTCACTAGGGACGTTTTTCAAGTTTATTCGGCAGTTGAAATCCAGTCGAGTCTCCACAGCATTTTCTTGACATGGTTGGGATTAGTTTGCAAAGTGATCATGTCGGTACCAAGATCATTTAAGGTTTCTTTAAAACGATCAACCCACATAGACAATACACTAAGTTCATATCTATTTCCTGGATTTTGCAGAATTCTGAACTGTGGAGGCGTTACTTCCATGGCCATTTTGCTTTAATGGTTAAGCATATGCCAGCAGACTAGCATTTATTGAAGTCAGACTAAGCTCATAGCGGATGCATGCTGTTGGGGTTCCCCTTGGCAAACATAGGACTCTGGACCAAAAGATGTTTTCAAGAGTGTTCCATAAGAGCATCCTAATGCACATTCAGCACTGTGGATTAAAGCAGGAACTGCCTTTTGCTTGAAAAAGGCAAGCACTGGCAAGAGTGAAAATTTGACATATTTCTTGTTTAGTGCAGTTGCCTGAATAGCTAGTTTGCAACATTTTGCTTTAATACTTTCAAACCATGGTGAGTCATTTATATTGGGATTGATCAACATTTCCAGATATTTTGTTTGCACTATATTGTTCAAGTTCACATCACCTATGTGCCACCGAAATTTAGGTAGATTACGTGAGTTGTTTCTCCTCTGATCTTGTAATACTAAGATTTCTGATTTTGTCGTATTGATGGTAAGCCCGTTGGCATTGACGTATTCTGTAAGGGCATTCAATTTGCACTGAAGGCCAATTGGGGTTGTGTCCAGTAGGATTAGATCGTCAGCATAAAGAAGACGGTCAACGTGGAATCCGTTAATTTTTGGGCGAAAAGATGGAACACCTTCCAGGCTTCGATCAATGTGAGATAGAAATTGGTTGAAAATAATTGACGTCAAATGGCATCCTTGTTTAACCACGCAGTAAGTTCGAATGGACGGGGAGAGTCTGCCAGTTCGATCTAGCCAGATTCTAATTTCGGTGTTTGTGTGGAGATCTTTAATGGACATGACAAGGCTTGATGGGCACCCCCATTTGATCAGTTTGTTCCACAAAATCTCTCGGTCAATGCTATCAAAAGCATGCAATAGGTCTATAAAAGCGAGATAAATCTTTCCCCCAGTTCTCAAGGAATCCACTTTCATAATGTTGACGATCGAAAGGTTTAAGCTGCACCCCACGCTCTTAACAAAATCCAGTTTGTCTAGTATCAATTGGTTACGTGCCAAGGTCCACTTCTGTAGCTGTTGTTGAAGAGGGGTCGCATTTATTTTCCCCAGCACATCTAATAGGGCTGTGGGCAGGGACGTCATTTCACCAAAATGCCTGGGGTAGCGGAAGTGACATCACATGACCCTTGACCCCCTGATGACATCACAGGAAGTGATATCATTTGACCCCACCCTAAAGTGATATTGCGGGAAGTGATGGAACACAACCTTTCACCCATTGACAAAACAGGAAGTGCCATCACATAGCATTGTACACTACGAAAAATATGGTTGCAATATCGCTATAATGTGATGTACATTTCATACAAGAATGGATCGCCATATGTAACATTCAGATCAGTGTGTACAGTATTACCAAATTACTGTGAATGCAAGCAGACGTCCATGACCAAATGATAATGATGTGTTATTATATAGCACTTATGCTTAAGCGCTTTATATAGAAAAAATATACACCCAATATCACCAAACTTGTGTTGGTACTCCTTTATTGACCTCAGAAGGATAAAAGGCTGAGTTGAGGCGTTTAAGAACAGACTAAATCAGTGACTCACCCCCTGAAGTGTGCCTGAAATAAACCTTTAATGAGTCTAGCAATTATTGTATAGAATTCCAGAAAGACACATTATTTGGTATTCCTATTCTTTCCTATTTAGGGTCAGTGCTGAAAGTGTTAGACGTGTTGTACTCCTGTTCTTATTTTTCATCTTTTTTTTAGGGGCCTGAACAAGAAAGCAAGCCACCCCAGAAGTAAAGAGCTACATGGTGCTGGCCACAGCCCAGGAGCTTGCAGAGATGGGCAGCTTGACCCCATAACCCCCGCTTGTGAAGCCACTGATCACCCCTCATCACCCCACTGACATTTTGGGTTAAGTTTGACTTGACCTGGCTGACCTACAGAGCCGTAGCGGGACAGGACAAGACAAAGAAGATAAACAGAGCTTGTAGTTGGACAGTAAACAAAGGCCATCAATTACTTAAGCAATAAACCCTGATGGCGGGAGCATTACCAGGCCAGGTAATGTCCCAGGCCAGTTAGAAGCGTGGGCGAAGTGAGAGCTTTAACTTAGCCCGAGGCATTACCTGCCCCGGTAATGCACCCACCAATAGGGGTTTATTAGTATCCCGGCACGTTGTACCGGGATACTTATAGTTTTTTTTTTCAAGTTGACAACCATCATGTTTGCTGTTTCTCAACTTGTAAAAAAACTATGAAACAAGATGGCGGCCATGGATCAGCCAGAAGGGCACTACACGTAGTCTCTTCTACCTATCCATGGCAGTCATTGCTGCATCGGTGATGTGCCGGGAATACTAGAGTTCACGGTGCCAGTGAGGGGAAAAAGGAGCTAAATATGTGGAAACGGGGGGAGGCCAAGGGGAAGGGGATGTGCGGGGGCACACTTACCTCAGAACCCGGCAGGAGAAGATGGTGGCCTCCAGTTCCAAGGAGACTTGGAGCAGGGGATTTACCATGTGGTAAAGCCCCCATTCTGAGCCTCCTGATTAGCTGGGAGGCCGCCACACCCCGTCGCCGGGTACTAATAGTGTAAAGCGTTTCATGTTAGCATCTGCATTCGTATATTTTAGTCACTGAGGGGCCTTAATATTTCTCTGCCTAAACTGTCATTCCTAGTAATGAATACATACAGCATCTTTCAAGTCTTCACCGCCCAGCAAGGCTTTAAGTGGGCTGGGGCAACCAGGACTCAGCTCGGGCAGGCTCCAAATATTGCCCCTGAGCAGGGGCTCTGCAGAGCTGTCCAAACTGACTTCCCCCAATAGATCTGTTCCTTGTAAATACAAAGCGATAGGACAATACTGCTTTACACCAGTAGATGTCACTATCAGTAATTTTCATAATTACAACAGCAGTTAATTACATTTTAAATTAGGTTGTTTCCAAACAGGGCTAGGGGATTTCATGGTGCAGTGACCTATTTTGATTTGTAGTTCTATTGTATACATTAATATATGTTGGTCAATATTTTAAGCACATTCATATTATTTAATATATACTTTAAAGTACAATTTACCCCCTTTCATTGTACGTATGAAAACTCGATTGGGTCCGTTAGGTCACTCTTAATTAAGTAGGCTACACTTCTTTTAAAGGCTTTGGGATTTGAGGACGCTACAGCGTTTTTAGGCCGCACCCCCAAAAATGTGCCTCATCGTGCGCTAGATCCCTGCCTCGATTTATTATCCCGCTTAAAGCACTGCCACCCAATCTACCTGTGTTTCTGTATTCATTACTTAATTAATCAGTTCCGGTTCGCTGAATGGGTCACACCATGCCAGGTGGCCAAATAGAAACTCAATGGCCCATCTGTGCTCAGATTTGATGGATGGGTCAAATCACAGTAGGCAGCCAAATAGGGGCTCACAGCCATCACACAAGACAGTGTTACTTAACCTTCGGTTATCTCGTTACGCCTTAGGTTGCCATAATAGTGCTTAATAGACCATGGAGAAGAAGTTGGTGTCGCCATGTGTCTCAACTGGTACCGCCACAAGCCGTTAGAAACCCATGGCTGAGTGGCACTCCGACCACATACCTGGAGACCCCTTACTACTCTATGGAACTACAAGGAACAAGAGGCACATGCAGGTTAGTTGTATATATGCAGATACACAAACCCTTCAGGCACTTCCCTCCAAGAGCTTTGCCCTCTCCATGCCTTATGCCATGAGGGCGGCAGTCTTATTGGCACAATACAGGGATGTCATTTCACCAAAATGCCAGGGGTAGCGGAAGTGACATCACATGACCCTTGACCTCTGATGACATCACAGGCAGTATGTCATTTGACCCCAACCCGAAGTGACATCATGGGAAGCGATAGAACATGACCTTTCACTGCTTTAACGAGTCTAGCAATTATTGTATAGAATTCCAGAAAGACAAATTATTTGTTATTCGTATTCTCTCTGATTTAGGGTCACTGCTCAATGTTACACTAATGGAACCCCCTGTTTTTTTTTTGTTTTAAGAGGCCCCAAAATAAATTCCAGTCACTCCAGAAACAAAGAGCCACATGGCACCGGCCACAGCCCAGGAGCTTCAATGTAAAAAAAAGGAAAAACATTTTTTTACATTTTCTTTTTTAGGGGTAGCAAGGGAGACCCCAGGAGTAGCAAGGGGAACCTCAGGGGTCGCAGGCACGACCCCTGGTGACCCCCAGATGACATCCCTGGCTATGGGCCGATAATGCTTTGGATTTGCTCTGTTACCCTTCTTAAATATAGGCACGATGATCGCGCTTTTCCATGACGCTGGAGTTGCGCAGAAGGTGGCGATTTTCGTGAATAGGTAGTGGCAAAGGTTAGGCCATTCCTCAGGATTTCTCTTCAAGGTGAAATTGGTCAACCCGTCGGGCCCCGGCGCTCGTGACGAGCTTAGTTTTTTGATGATTCCTAGAATCTCGCTCTTGTCAAATTTCAGGTCCCACTGATCCATATCAGGGAAGATAGGCTGCTCTATGATTCCTTTTTTGCTATAAAGCTGAGTGTAGTGTCTTAGCCATTCTTCTTCGGACATCATGTTGGATTGAAGGGCATCCTGGGGTCGACTAAAGTCATTAAAGGAATAGTGCGCTCAAAAATATTATTGTCCTGAGGGTTCGGCATGTGTTTTTAAGCATACGTTGATCGATCGTACAAACATTTCCTATGCACCTTTCCGAGGTTTTCCTCACTTTTACACTTTAGGGAAATAAGGCAGCAGGGTGCGGCCATCTTGTGCTAATCTTATCCGTTGCCGCATCGCCCTAAGGTGAACTGCCCTGGTGGCACTAAATCATATTCCCCGCCCCTGAGGCTGATATCACCAAACCTAGTGATATTCTCCGCTCATCTCCAAGCAGTGTAGCCAAACGTGCCCAGTCATCACCTACGTCTTGACATCAATTGAGGCAGAACCCGGAATAACAACACACATCATCTCACAACACAGCGAGTCCCAATTTTGAATATAAAACTATATTTTTAAAGCAAATAGCAACACTCTACAATTTGTAATGTACTTCTATTTCACAATAAACGCTCAGAAAACATGCCATATTCAAGCAAATGGGTTATTTTTTTTCTTAGTTCTCAATCCACAAATGTTTATCGTAAGTCACACGGTGTTCCTTTTGGGTATATGAAAGTGCATTGGAGGCACCGTGAACCGCAAGGGTTCGGCATCGGCTTGGCGCTAGGCCACCGTAAATGATGTCAGGTTGCTCCTTATCGCTGGTACAGCGTAAGGGCATATCGGCCCGTGGCGATTGTCCCAAAACAGCATCATAGTTATCCAGCCATGTAAGTGTATATGCAGCTGCTGGCTAAAGAAGCCATCAATTGGTAACTGGAATTGGTAACATTCGCAGAAAGGCAAGATGGAGTAAAACTTAACATAATATTCGGCATTTCCATTCTCTCAGCGTAACGCAGAGTTTCCGTTCAGATCAACGAATTTCCATAAAATGAAAATACATATTCCTTTGTCCAGTTTTGGAATGGTGAACCTTATCATATTTGATGGTATTACACACCCCTCCCTTCATTGATTCCTTTCGGAATCCTCCCTTTCTTCCAAGGTCGAAAAACAATTGAACCTGATACTGTGTACGATGCGTAGGTTTGCTCAACTCACAAGCAGAATTCAAAAGGCGTTGACCTTCACTCCGAATGGGAACGAATAGCCCTTCAGAACATGGTGGCATTTGCAGTCCCCCTACAACAGTCACTTTCGGAACTCCCACACACTCACAATCTACATTCCATGAGGCATTCCATAAGCAGCACCCAGTAGACAAGATGGAGGACACTGCAGGCATCAGCCTCAGAACACCACACCGGACATCGGCCCCATCAGATCACCCTCATCCTCAGTCAGCAGATGTGCTCAATGCATGTCCCATTACACTACCCCCCTTTCCTCACAAGCACGTCTGCCACAGAACTACCCCTCTCCCTGAACTGTCAGAGACGTCAACTTCTGCTTCAAAAAGACACAATGTCAGCCCTTTGCAGACTCACCTACACCTGCAGAAGTTGTCACCCCTAGCCCACTTTGTCTCTCACAGTACACCTACTGGCCCAACTGGTGCTCTCCCTCATTAATCTTTCCTCTCAGGCACATAATATCTTATCTTAACTTGCCAGCACTACCACACCATCCTTCAGCCGCTGTACTACAGCACATCTGCACACAAGACCTTCAGCCCGGCCACATTTGCCCTAGTACAGCCACCCTAGTACATCAGCACCTCCAGTCTTAGCAGTAGCACATCAGCCCAATAACTCCTATACTTGGCCCAAACTCCTCTACTTGATCCAGCTCAGTGTTATAAAATGAAATGTGAATGTTACATTGACACACAACTGTAACTCAGTGTTTCTACAAAATGTTGTGGCTCAATTTGTATTGATATCTTTGGGTACATATGGTAATCTTATGTATATTCTCTTACCCACTGTCTTGTTTGCTCTCCTGAAGTCCTTACTGACACCGCCAGCAGTCCTTTGCATGTGGGGGTCTGTCTGATGTCAATTATTTTATCATCAGAAACAAACTGCGTTACTGATAATGTAAACTTTCACCCATAAGAGTTGAGTGCAGAAGACGTAAAACGTGGCCAGCTGCACACGACTGATGCTACTGATCATCACACATTAATCCGAAGACAACCGAATGAAGACATGGATATAATGGATAGCTACACAATCCCAATTCTTTTGACACCTTACAAATGGCATTGTCACACATGTATTCATGGGAGGGTAAACAGGCGATGCAAAGCAGAGGTACGAGTACACAGCCCAGGCTGCAGATGACATCACTAACAAAATCGGTTAGATGAAAAGCGTGAACGCAAGCAGCTGTAAAGGACTAAGGCTTCTCGTGACATCATTATTGCATTCTTGGACTTAAAAGGCCCCTCATCTCCAAAAGAGCTTTACATTTTACTCTACTAACAATAATTCTAAAATGGGCACAGAAAACCTAAAATGGCTGCTAGTGAAGCAAGCAACACCCCAAATGTTCCTTAAAGAAAACTGATGAAACGAAGGACTCCGGGTAAGTGCAGCCAACTCTGTGTTTATTCAGCAGACCCCGTGGCACAATGCCACACAGCCCAGCCCAACCGTCCTTTCTGATGCGAGGCTGGAATGCTGACTACGCAAGGCGAGCCAGCATTCCAGCTAACACGCACATTACATTATGACACATCTTCCCCCCTTTGTGTGAACAGAGGATGAACAATAATATCACACAAAATGGAAACTGGAACATTCCATGGAACAAAAAGGGGAAAAGCGCTACACAAAACACAATATAGAAACTCAAAAATGTAAAGCATGAAACTAACAAAAAATGTACGAGAATATCTTAAAGCAAACTAAAATGTGCTCACTCCTCACTCCACTCCCTACCACAAATAATCTCTCATTCCTACAGGTGGCCTACATACCCTTGCAGGACGACCACCATGCACTGCTGCAGAATGAATGTCCCCTTCACTCGACACAACACTTCCTCCACCTTCCTGACCATCTCCCCCAAACGCCTCTTCCCCAAGAAACATGCACACGCTGTTGCATGGGGGAAATCACACAAAACACCTTCAAATCCACTCTCCTGCTGGTGCAACAACGGTGCCACACCCTTGCCTAAACCACAACTCTCCTCTTGCTCCACCTCGACCCGTCATCAAGAACCACATAACCTGTCCCCACACCCGCAACCACACAAGGAGACATGAACATGCTGCTCCCCTTAGGAACAAACCTGGGATTCTTTACACAAACCCATCACCCACTTTGACCCCAATAGGCTTCCTTCCGCCCTGCTGAAGCCTCACACGGTCCTGGCGAGACTACACCCTACGCAACACCTCAGCCATATTAACTTCAGTCACCACGCCACCACCCAGGGCAACAGTCCTCAACTTCGAACCCGCCTTCCTGCACCTCATCAGTTCAAACAGGGTTCTACCTGTCATCACCAAAGGGGTTCTCCTGTAGGCCGACAAAGCATCTGACAATACATCCTGCCATGATAACCCATTCGCTATGGCCAACTGGATAGCCCCTTAAATGAAACCGTTCACATTCTCAACCAATCCATTCACGTAAGGATTGTACTGAGTGGTCTGATGATGTCTGATACCAGAATACCTTAGAAAATCCTGCATTTGCTGGGAAACAAACTGTACGCAGTTGTCAGTAACCACACACGCTGGCACCCCTTCTCTAGCAAAAATCTTCTTGAGAAAACCAATCACCCTATCGGTAGTGACACTTTCGAAAGCGGCAGCCTCCACCCACCGCGAGGTGTAATCCAATAACACCATCAAGAACCTCAACCCACCCTGCAAGCATTCCTTTGGCCCCATGATATCCAAAGCCACCTTTGAGCACACCTCGTTAGGCACATCCACAGGATACACGGGTTGAGGACGTATCACTCTACTCTTATCACCGAGTGCGCAAGCCACAGACTCTTTTACTACTGCTTCCACCTCCTCATCCTCCAAAGCCGGCCACCAATAATCTTCCCGCAACCTCCTCTTTGTCAAAGACCTGCCCAAATGCCCTTCATGAGCCAGCTCGACCAACCTAGTTCTCATACTCGCAGGGGGAACCAGTCTCTCCCACCTGGTAACGCCCCACAGTCCCTCCGCCAACTCACACAGAACGTTCATGTACCCCTTGCCTTCCGCCCTGCCTTTGACAGCATCCCAACCTCTCTGCAGGCCTTCCCTAATCCAACTGAGTTCAGCATCCTTTGCTGATTGCACCCCCCACTCAATCTTGTCCACCGCAGGAAGTACACATGCTACTTGCGCGCCTACATCACTCTCCTCCACATCACCAGGTACCACTACAGGTAACCATGACAAACAGTCTGCCACCAAATTCTTCTTCCCGGGGATTTACTCTACCCTAAAATTAAACTCTTGCCACCATCCAACTCTCGCTATTTTCAAAGACACTGAAGCTGTGCCTCTGGTTGTGAGCACATACACTAAGGGTTTATGATCCGTCCTTATCAGGTATGGGATCCCCCACAAAAACATCATAAAATGCTTCGAAGCCCACTCTGCGGCAAATGCCTCTCTTTCAATAACCGCATACCTCCTCTCTGCCTCCCTCAAAGCTCTAGATGCAAAAGTGATGGGTTTACATACACCATCTTGCCACTGTTCAAACACTGTCCCGACGCCAACCTCACTAGCATCAACTGTAATCACAGTCCTATTTTTCGGGTCAAAGGACCTCAAAGACGGAGTCCCATCCACATCCTTCTTCAACAATTCAAATTCATCCTGGCATTCCAGGGACCAATGAAATAGAACATTCCTTTTCAACAGTGCCCGCATGCACACTATTTTTTCCGCATAGGATGGTATGAATTTCACATAGTACTCGGTCATGCCCAAAAAGGAATCGAGTTGTTCTTTATTGATGGGAGGCAGAGCCTCCCTCATAACCCTCACAAGCTCCTCCCTCAGCCTTATGCCATCAGCGCCCAGTGTATTCCCCAAATATGACACACTTGACACCCCCACCTGACATTTGCACAGTTTTACAGTCAAACCGCTCTGCTGCAGGATACGCATTACTTGGTGCACCCTGTAATCATGTTCTCTCTTACTCTTTCCCCAAACCAAAATGTCGTCCTGAAAATAGCTAACACCGGAAACATCTCCTAACAACTCTTGCAGGAGGCACTGAAAAACGGCCGATGCAGAAGTCAAACCAAAAGGCATGCGGCAGAACCGCGAAGTGCCAAACGGTGTAACAAAAGACGTCAAAGGCCGCAACTCCACATGCAAATAAATTTGGTGATATGCTGACGATAAATCAAAGGTAGAGAACCACTCTGCATGCCCCATCATCAAAAGCAACTCATTGATATTTGGAAGAGGATGGCGATCTACCCAAATACTAGCATTTAGTTTTGTAATGTTAACGCACATCCTCAACCCCCCATCCTGTTTCCGGGCCAATCCTACAAGGGATAGCCACTCTGACTTCTCTATTTCCTCTATGATGCCTGCAATTTTCAATTTTTACAACTCAGGTTTTAACCCTTCCCTGGCCAACACCGGAAACCCCTTTGACTTTACGCACCTTGTGCAGCGCCCCTCACTTGAGCACAATCCGGTGCGAGAACCCCCGTAACACCCCCAGTCATTCGGCAAACACCTCAGGGTACCTGCTGCACAGATACTGCGCAGATATCACCTCCTCTGGCCCTTCCTCCACACTCAAAACTGGCATCTATTTCCCAGGACATATCTCAATGTCCAGCGCAGCCTGCTCATCCCATCCCAGCACACTGGCACCCTTGTGCGCTACATAGAGCTTACCCTGCGTACTATGTGCCTTAAACTCAATCTGCGCCCACTCATATCCCATCACCTTTATGGGCACCTGACCATACGCACTCAGGTTGATATCAGGGGGATTGAGACCCGCCACCCTCTTTCCAAACCTCTCCCTGTACACCTCAGGAGAAATCATGGTGTACGGGGAACCAGAATCCACCAACATTTCGAGGGATACACCATTCAGAGTTAATACATCCCAAGGCCCCTTTTTGGTCACTCCTTCAACATGCAGGATCACCGCTTGACTCATTCTGGTGCTATCAACCACATCTTGACACCCCTGACCCCCTTCTAATTCAATCATCCCGATTGTCTGTCTTCCCTGTGCACTGCCCTCCTCAACGTTCACTCTGCACATCTGGCATAAGTTCCTCTGGCTTTGCATCGCCTGCATTCAACTGCTCCGGCCGGACACTCCTTGGCCCCTGTGGGATGACTGGACCAACCGCATCTCTTGCATGCCTCCTTCAGTCCACCACTTTAGTTCCCTTTGCTCGCCTTGGCAGAATGCCCCTCTGACTTTTCCGCTTTCTTTCTGAAATCGCTGGCACCCCTCCTGTACAATGGTAAAATGGCTTGAACCGACGCTCCTTGACCATGCTTGTCCGCTTTCTCTGTGACGGTCTGGACACTAGCACGTGATTCCTCTATTGCTCTGGCAATTTCTATCAGCTTCTCCAGCGGAGGATCTCTTTATATCCATAGTCTCTCCCTAACCTTGGAATTTCTCGTTCTCATCATAATTTGATCCCTAATGTACTCATCCTGCACACCAGTAAACCTGCAGGTGGCTAACAGTGTCTGCAGTGCCGTGACGTAGGAGTCGATACTTTCCCCAGCTCCTTAGGCCCTGTAGAAAAAGTGATATTGTTTAAGCACCACATTGATCCTTTTCCCAAACCGCCCTTCCCACTTCTTAAGGGCAGTCTCGTAGGCGCTCACCACTCTCTCTCCCTCTCTGCCGCCAGGTATGTACACCTCTTCGCCTGGCAAGTGCCTGAAGATCCGGGGGCTTCAGTCCCGATGCAGTTCAAGAGCGCCGCCTTCTTCTCATCGTCATTGTACTTTGTTCCGCCTGCAGCTCTCATGTACACCCTGAAGGCATCCACCCATAAGTCCCATGAAACGGGTGGTTCACCAGGAGCTACTAGGAAGGCCGGTGGGGGCCTGACATTGCGGTCTTGCATGACTGTAGTGTGTTAAAATTTGCTTCTTTCTGCTCAAATCTGCCAGTTCAAGCACAGCCTCCCCACCCACCTCTGCTATCTCATGCGCTCATGCAAATGTTCCTGTCCACCTGCAGCCCTGGACAAGATGGTTCGCAGATTCCCCAGTGTGATACCACCAGACAGCTTTAAAGAAACTCGTAGTGTATTAAATGTACCTTTTTATCAGAATGCGCATCAAATACCTGAGATCATGAGACTCGGTCCGCTATGGCGTAATTTTGCTCTGCCGCGTCGTGCTGCTTCCCTCAGCTTAAAACCGCTACGGAGAACATTCCTCTTCCTTCACTCGTCGGAGCGAAGTCACCTTTGTTTACAATTGCCCAGTAACCAAGGTAATGGCTGTCGGCGTGCGGACGTAGCTAGCTGCTTTCCTCTAGCTTCTAACGTTTGCCGCCTGCACTGTCCCGCTTGCCAAACTCTTGGTATGAGACACTCTTGCGCCCAAAATGCAGAGATGCACCCCACACACTGGGGGCTCTCTGGTCCCTCACCTCAGCCACCCTGGGTGCAATTCGCGGAAAGGGAGCCTGTCCTCGAACACCGCCCCTCGATCCGCCGGTGCATTTGGTCCTGCACGCATGGATCACCACACAGGGTCTGCTCCTCCTTGAGATATCCTCGTTTCCAGTGATGAAACGAAGGACTCCAGGTAAGTGCAGCCAACTCTGTGTTTATTCAGCAGATCCCCTGGCACACCGCCACACAGCCCAGCCGAACCGTCCTTTCTGATGCGAAGCTGGAATGCTGACTATGCAAGGTGAGCCAGCATTCCAGCTAACACACACATTACATTATGACACAAACTCAGATAAAATCAGATTCTAGCTATGTCTATTTGCATACTTAGCCATTCTGTGCCGCTGCAGGTATATTCTTCGGGGTAAAGCTGTTGTCTTTCTTCTTTTTCCATTACATTGAATATGCAGAATTGTAGTCCTTTACAGTTTTTGGTTTGGATAATCTGGTTATTGCACTGCTGCTGATGTAACTCATGACAATAGCAATGCCCCCAGTAAAATATTGATTCTAATTTGCAGAAAGCAGACAGCTGTACACCCCCTTTATTGCTGAGCTATAGTTTTCAAGTGCCCCTCACTTAGCCTCATTTTTGTCAAACAACGGCCAGGTCTTTCTTCCTGTAACTCTCAAAATCCAAGTTGTGGCACCTGTTATGAGAAATAATTCCACTCATTTTTACTTTGGGCTATTAAAGCGCCACATATAAGCGAAACTATTGCATTAGGGTACAGAAAGGGAGAAATGGCATAAAAGCCCAAACTTTTGGCATTGCGAATGCTCGTTTCAAGGTACGAAGGACTTTTATTATAAAAGTACCACGGGTAAATGAGTGTTACATTGTTAATGTGTTTGTTTAGATCTGTATGTGACTGTCTGCTTCCTGGTACCGTTTTAAACACACAAAGGCCTGAAGAAATAGTGTTGGAGGAGTTGCCCGAATAGGGTCTGTTTTGGCATGGTTTTATATCTCGGGAAGGCCTTTTTTGTGGGAATGTCTATAGAGTTGTCATGAGATTGCCAGACGCTCCTTGCCTTTTTACTGCAAGCGGTCTTCCCCTGAAGAGGGCACAGTTCCCCAGTCTCCTTCCACAGCTGTCCTTGCTTGTACAGTTTTAAACGTTCCTTCTACTTTCTTGCTGTAGATAATGTCAATAGAGGATTTTTTAAGCGGGGTCCAGAGATCATCTCAAAGAATCCTTTGCTTTGTTGGCCCAGGAGAATTTTGGATTGGCAAACACGTTTTGTACAGATTTTAATTGCACTAAAAGGATAGGCAGGGGGTAGTGCATTTTCTGTCAAGAAGACCAAGTGGTATAAAGCATCTTAACTACACATTAGGACTGAAAAGGATAATTACCAATTCCGGAAGACATTAAAGAAGGTGGTTTTGGGGGACTTAAAAATGTACTGGGGATTTTTCTAGTTGAGGATGTTCAAACAAACAATGTGTTTTCGGTTTTAAATACATAAATCAGTGGATGTCGGGACAGTCGGACTCTGGGCTTCCTAGCCTTATGGTTGTAGCCCCTGAGCTTCTATCTGGGGCTACAACCAAAAGACCAGGGGATAGACCCCCAGACTCCCTAGCAACGCCTCGGTTTGATACTAAAAACGATCCGTGCTGGAAGGTATAGCCGACCAGTTACAAATGTTTCCTTCTGGATCCCTTTGCGGGTATAGGGTGTTCTGGGACTTTACTGAAATGCTTCAGATGCCTTTTGGAACAGCTTCTTGGGGATTTTGGTTATGGGGTAACATTTTTCCTCGTTTTTGTGTGCAGGGGATATATAATCCAATGTTTCCAAAAAAGCATACACTTTCTTGTAGAAATCATTTGCAACTAGATAACGGCAATATTCCACTCATAACGGCAGAAAATGCGCCTGCAGAATTTGCAAATGTCAGTAAACAGGCTTTTTCCTTACGAGTCTGTAGATTGACGTTCTGCGTAGCACCCATAAAGTGGGTGGTGGTAACATGTTATTTACAGCACTTAAAAACGGTGATGTTTGGAGACACAAAACACAGATTATTGTGGTTACGACTTTAGAAATCGTTAATACAAGCAGCCTGTGGAGGAGTCCTTTTATTTATTTTGCACTTAAGAAGGCAACAGATAAGGAAGGGTGCGTACAATAAGTACTCTGTGTAAGGAGGGCCCTATCCCCACCTGACCGACTCCAAGGAGATGGGGTCACTTGCCTGCTTCTAAGCTCCTTCTGCGGGCCACCTGGTTCAACTCATTCCAAACCCACTTTCCGGCCTGCCGCTCGAGCTCTAATTGCTATTTGCTCGGATGCCGGCCTGCGCAGGGGGGAGAAACTCCCATTAGCAGCCGCGCTGCAACTCTCCCCTGCAGGTTCTGGCGGCCGGCAGTGGAGTGTGTCAAAGGAAAACACCCGCCTAACTAATGGCTCTGGCATTTATATGTCATCGCAACGGCTGATCAAAAGCGCCCCGGACACGCGCGCGCACCAGGCCCTGGTGGAGACGTGACACGGTTATACAATGTGTGAAACCGCTCTGGTTCTAGAATGGACTCCACACATGCGGCCCACATCTCCTAAAGCAAGAAGCATTTACCTGCGAGAAATACTTTTCCAGTGACTCTTGGATATTGGGATGCTGGCCGGTTTGATAAACAGTGACACATTCCAAACTAATATCTGCAGGAAGAGGGAAAAACATAAAAGACATTCATTATAATCGAGCATTGCGAATCGCGAAATTCCAATGCAAAACAATACACACAAGATACACATCACAACGAACACCCTCTTTACGCAATTTACCCGACAAGCTAAAATGAATTAGGAACCTGAAGACCTGATCTCTATCTAAACTGGGTTTTCATAAAAAATGTGATTCTGGGGGAAATCAATGTGTTCACTGTGACTCGAATTCTACCTATGTGATATGTCAATAGATGCAACCAGTGCTGGTCATTGGGCCGGCTCTCGGCGGATCCGAGATCCGGCACCAGATATGGAGCCGGATCTCGGGATCCGGCCAGAGTCAGCCGCCCAAGACCATGAACGCGCTGGAATAGTAAAAAAAAAAAAAAAAAACGCCCGCGATGGCAGCATTGCCTTTTTACCGCGGCTTTGGCACTGGTATGCAACGCACAATGCTCCCTACATGTACAACTGATTCCTTTCAGTTGTGCAAGTAGTGAGCATTGTGCATTATATACCAGTGCCAAAGCCGCGGTAAAAGGCAATGTTGCTGTCGCTGGGGGTTTTATTTATTTATTTATTATTTTTTTACGTATTTCATCATTGTTGGATTTCCACTAGGAACCCAGCCCCCTCTAGGCCACGCCCCTCAGCCCCGCCCCCTCCAAACTCTTCCCCACCCCGGCCCTTGTGTTGTGGGATCCCCCACCACATTTTTTCCATTTCCACCACTGGATGCAACAAACAACTCGGGCCGTCTAGTAGTGTCTGGTCACGTCCCTCCTCCTAGCTCTGTGGGTTTCGAATGGTTATGTAGCATGTACTATTACATTTTCTAGTTATCAATGTCTTATTTGGTCCTTATACGTGGTTTCATTAGCCCTCCATTTACACTGTAGGGCCAACCCTGGGAAGCTCGAGCCACTTTCCGAGACTTGGTTCTCATGCCGTGCGCCATCTCATCTGTGGTGCCAGGCATGGGTCAAACCAGCCTCAACATTTTGGGAAGTTTTTATAAGCGGGTGACGAGTGTGGCCATGAGTGCTGACCCAATATCCAATGCCCCTCCAAGTGCCTGAATGCCCACTATGAGTCCTGCCTTTGTGCACTCTGTCCTTGGTAATCCTCATAAAATGCCTCTGTATTCCAAGCTATACTCAAAATATTGAGGACTTAAGCAAAGCATATGGGTCAATGTTGACATGCTTCATGTGCTGGGAATCAGACAGCACCTTCTGGAGGTGATGCGAGGTGACACGTTCCAATATAGCAAGCGAACGTGTATAGCGGATGTGTGGCCTGCAGGTTACACACAGATGACTGCAGTATGATATAATATGACATTTATAACGCGCCTATACACAAGTGTTTCAGTAGATCCATTAATCCATCAAAGCCATCTTTCACCTACATTTAGAGGATATTGTTTCACACATCGATGCTAATCATAGGGAGGCGTGAGGCAGCTAAAAGAAGAGCTGTTAAGTCTTTGGCTTCATCTTGGGGATATGCGGATATGGAGCGGGCAGGCTTCCGTCCACTGCCACTGCACACGTTTGTGGCTGCTGCTGTTTAAACTTAAAACACTCTGCTCTCACGGGTGATATATTTGACAGGCCCATGTTGTAGCAGCCCTTTTCAATTGCTGTGCCAGGCTGAGCCACTTGGCAGAGTGCGGCCTCCAACCGCCTCAATTTGGGAGGGTATCAGCCAGCTTAGAGTGCCTACTGGTGGGGAGTGCAGTTCCGCTTCCGCGCCCATTCCCCCCCACAGCCTGTTTGGCTTTCTTGCGCCTGCTGGACACATTCGCCTTCTCTCACCTATAGCCTGCAGGGCCTCTGTTGTACTCTGCTGTGTCACCCCCACAAGATCTTTCACCGATATCCTCACTGAGTGTGCTTTCTGGATCTTTGACAAGGCAGGGGTGCTTTAAATTGAAGGGGAAACTTATCTACATTGACTGAAGATTACCAATATCGCCCTATTCGAGGGCAAAAAGGTCCATTGGAGGATTCAGTTGCTCATGTGGGGAAAGTGTCCCAGTGCCCAGGTAATGTATGCTTCTCTGAAAATAATGATTCAGGCATCTTCCATGAGCAGTCAGCTTCTACTAGAGTGGACATGTCTGTGCCATCCATAACAACGAGAGTGGTGCCAGAGTCAATGTGTACAGACCTAAGGGACTTGATCTCTAGCTACTGCCTTCTATCGCCTTATTATAAAATAGTGGATTTTCATCCAGCTAACATGCCTTCCTCCCTCCCTTTGGGCCAGTCTCTGGCGCAAACGCAGCCAAAACACTGAAAACACAGTGCAAAGGCCAACATTATATTATAAATACAAGAAGTATTGAAACAGGTCCTTAAGATGAAGAGATGAAGAGAGTGAGCATGGCCTGACGCTGCCCCCCATCCCCGCTATAGATAAATCTGGTGTATCTTTGCAATCCCCACAGGTTTTGAGCCTCTGGGTCTTCTGGCCCCTAGTTCAGTGCTCTTGGACAATTTTGTGTAACCTTTTTTTGACCCAACAAATATTAAACATCCACACATTCTGGAGTGGTGAATCTTCGAGGTGGTGGCCTCTTCTAGGAAACTCCTGGGAGAAACAGCCTATTCTGCCAGATAAAGTTGCCCGCCCCCCGATGTAGACCAGGCCATGGTTGCGTTCTTTCTCAAAAAAGGGAAAAATACCAAGAAGGCTATAGACAAAGTATTAAGGTCTTGTCAAGATAACCTTCTTGGTATTCTGCGTGCCCTCACCTAGAAGAACATATTACTTACCCCTGGTAATGTTCTTTCGACTGGATGTTCCTCCCACGTATTCCTCATCTTTGATATATTCCGATATCCTGCCTGCAGCTCGAAAACCTTTCTCAGCAGAGGGTGCAATGCGTCATCCTTGACCTGATGTCCTTCGATGGCCTCCGTCCTCCTTGAGTATGACATTGACGCTGGTATATGTGGCACACACCGCGCAAGTTACATCAGTTCGTATTTTTCCTCTCACCAGCACACCAGTCTTGAAGATGAGCGTTAACAGAGAGGAAGGTGTAAATAACGGAAACTCCATCTTGACAGGGGGGGCAGGTTGGGAGGGGCGATTACTAATACGTGGGAGGAACATACAGTCAAAAGAACATTACCTGGGGTAAGTAATTTGTTCTTCGAATGGATAGTATCCTCCCATGTATTCCTGATCTTTGATATTCTCCCACAGCAGTGTCTTGCAGGAGGTGGGAAAGAAGAGTTCAATTTTGATTTACGCTGTTTAAAACAGCCTTTCCAAATCTGGATTCCCAGCCCGAAAGGCAATTTAAACAGTAGTGTTTGACAAATGTATGCACAAAGAACTGGAATGTTTTGAATTAATCATAACGACAGGCACTGCTCTGGGCAACCGTCCAGACCATTGTTTTTCAGCCTGCCAAGCCAAGCAAATCAGGCTTGGTCCCACTACCAGGTGGCAGCATTGCAAATGTCCTGAAGTGGTACCCCTCTTTGGAGGGCTGAGGAAGCAGCAACACCACTAGTTGAGCGGGCCCTTACACCTTCAGGAACCTCTTTCCCAGCCAAGTTGTAACATTCAGATATACACAGTATAATCCACTGAGACAGCGTTTGTTTAGTAACCGCGTGTCCCATTCTATGGCCCGCGTAACCAACAAACAGCTGGTTGTCCAGTCTTGTTTTAGAAACCCTGTTAATATATGAGCTCAGCGCTCTTCTAGGGTCAAGCCTGCGTAACATCTCCTCCTCCTTAGATGGATGGGGAGGAGGGTAGAAAGCCGGTAAAACAATCTCTTGCATCAAATGAAATTCGGATACAATTTCTGGTAGAAAAGAAGGTCAAACCCTCAAAACTACCTTGACTTTATGGAAGCAAGTGTATTGTATTGAATTGTATTTTGTTATTTATATAGTGCTCTTTCCCCACTTGTGTGGCCTCAATGCGCTTTTCCTTGGTTGAACGCCCTTGGTGACCGTAGTCGATGTCGTTAGAGAGTTCTAGGGTTTAGTTTAGGAGATGCGTATGTGCATGTTGCCGTTCTAGGATTTAGGTGGCTGGCAAGGCTCGACTAAGCAGCCCGAGAGAGGTCAGACACATGGGTGGGTGCTATTGAGGGTTAGAGATAGAATGCTATTGTTTAGAGAGTTTATGTGGGTCAACTATACCAAGTTCCTTTCGGGTAGTGGTTGCTGTGTGCTAGTGATAGAGGTGTTGAGGTACGTCAGGTGTTTCAGTCTGGAAGGCTATGTATGTACTAGGCTGGATTTGCTTAGTCGTAGGCCTATTCTATCATGCATGGATGCTTGGCCGTGCCTGCTGCCTGTGTCCACGCTAGTGCTGCGAGCTATACGTACCGTAGATTCGAGAGTCTTGTGTATTGGGAGGGAGGCCTACACCTAACAGTGAGGTTTAAGAACAAGGCTAAGCTCAGCTATATTCGAGAGTCCTATATGGTGGGAGAGAGGCCTATACCTGACAATGCAATTGCGTACAAGGATAAACAAGTTAGAGCCTACACCAACAGTGCCATTTGAGTAGGGGGCTAAGAAGAGAATACTAGGGTAGCAAGTCCCGGGTGTCCCGCTGCAGTATGTTTCGTCATATGGTAAGCCTAGAGAGGCTGTGCCTAAATTGAGAAACCTCTATGGTCAGCAGGCGGCCCCGGTTTCGCGGTGCTGGGGGTCTCCATATAGAATGAGTAAACGGGGGGGCTACCCCTCGATTCGTGTAGGCGGAGGGGGGCCTAGGCATGAAAGGCCGTGGGTTACGGCCGATTGTACAGTAAGTATTCGTAATGTAACAGTCATCGAGGGCTTGTTGGACATAGCTTGGAGAATAGGGTTGTGGAGGGGATTGATAGTGGAGGGAGCTTCCCAAGGTGAGTGTTGCGGGTTGACAGAGGCAGTGAATAGTTAATGCTAGCTTGTGCTAGCCAGGGCCCATATCTCGTAATTGTTTCTCGTGTGGATTGGTGGACATGGTTTCGCGGTGAGTGTGAGGCGAGTGTAGCCACAGCGAAGGCTGATGGCTTAGCTCGGGTACTTGTAGGGTTGGAGTGTTGTTGGGGGTGGGATGTTGGTGGATCAGGAAAGCCACAACGAAAGCTGCTGGCTTACCTGGGGTTCTAGAAGTTCGTGTTGTTGAGCGGAGAGTGGTGGTGTGTCAGGTTAAACCGCTGCGAGAGCCGCCGGCCCCTGAGAAATGATCGAAAGCGGAGGAGATTATTAGTGGAGTATTCACAGGGTGTAGTGGCTTAGGATAGTATTGGGAAGAGCCAGGTTTTAAAAGCCTTCCTAAATTTCTGGTAGTTTTCGATGTTGCAAATGTGTAGGTGGATGGAATTCCAGATGATTGGCGCTTGGACGGAGAAGGAGGAGCCGCCAAGTCTTAAGGAGCTATGCGGTGGGATCACTAGGCGAAATGCATTGCGGGATCTGAGATTCCTGGAAGGTTGTTAAGGGACAATTTTTGTCTCGCAGGAATTCAGAGCCAGTGTTGTGGATTGCGCGATGGGTGATACACTTGGCTTTGAAGGTGGTGCGTCGAGCAATGGGGAGCCAGTGGAGGACTCTCAGTGTAGGGCTGATGTGTTCTCTGGCGGGAAGTTTAATGAGCATGTGTGCTGCTGCATTTTGGATTCTTTGGAGTTTCCGTAGTTGGGATGTGGGGGGCTCCTAGGTAGAGGCAGTTTGCATAGTCAAGGCGGGAGAGGATGATGGAGTGGATAGCCAAGAAGCGGTGGGGAAAGTGAGGTTGGGGAAAATCTGCCTGAGAATCCGTAGGTGAAAGAAACAGGTTTTGGATACGCTGGTGGTGTGTTGGGTGAGGGATAGATCTGAGTCAAATTCGCATCCAAGGTTTTTTTTACCACTTTTGAGGGTGCTGATGCTTGTCCTAGGGATTTGGGCCAAGGGATTGGTTGGGGGATGAGAGATGTTTTCCTGCAGAGTAGGATTTCACTTTTCCCAGGGTTGAGGATGAGGTTGGTCGTCATCCAGTGGTCAATATCTGAGAGGCACGATGGGAGGTCTGGGTTGCCAGATCCTTTGGTATTTGGGATTTTGAGGATGATCTGGGTATCATCCGCGTAGTTGTAGCAGGTAAGGTTGTATGAACGGATGATTGCGGGGATGGGTTGTATGTAGAAATTGAAGATTAGCAGTGACGTGGATGCTCCTTGGGGAAGACCTTTGCAAATTGGACGTGATATGGTTGTGAATTGGTCGAGGTGCATGATTTGCGACCAATTAGAGATGAAGGAAAAGATCCACGACAGGGCTGTGCTTTTGATTCCTAGTGTTTGTAGTATGTCTAAAGCTGCGGAAAGTTCTAGAAGGATGAGAACCGCGCAGCCTTCTGCGTCAGCTGTTCTTTTTAGGTCATCCCAGATGGAGACCAGGGAGGCTTCTGTTCCCCCCTAATGGTCTGAAACCTGATTCTGCTGGGTCTAGGAGGTTATTGGATTTGGCAAATTGGCCAAGCTGTTTGTAAGCCGCGCGGTCAATTAGTTTGGCAATATAATGCATATTGGAGATAGGTCGGTAGTTTTGGGGAAGAAGCGGATCAAGCGTCGGATTTCTGAGAATGGGTACTGGAAGTTCCAGAAGGAAGTCAGCGATTTCCCGTCAGAGCCTTTGGTTGACAGCAGCGAGCATAGCGTCTGCATTGGACTGACGAAGATGAAGTGAAGAGTTGGAATAGATTTTATTTCTGTATGCTTCCAGGATCTTCTCCTCCTTACCCAGGAGTGCAGAGGTTGATGTAGCCTTGGACGATTGTGGCTTGGAGTAGATTGAGGCTGTGGCGATCACCGAGGAGTGTGGCTGCGGATGTGCCGACAGCAAGAGTGGATCCCCTCCATCTGTCTGTACTTGCCGTTGAGCTGCCTATTGGTAGGCTGCACAGAATGAGGTTTAAGCCATCCTTTTTTGGCAAGTGCTACCACATCCTTTTGCACTGGACTCCCCATTCTAGCTGTGGGGCGTAGAGTGAAGACCCCCCACCTCTGGTTGTTCCACCTAAGGCTGTAGAAGCACCAAGTATTCGGCTAGGCCTTCAAGCCACTCATGAAAGGCTTTAGCCGACGAAGGTGTGTTGGGGTCCTCCTCGACATCCGTGTCCACCAATGTGTCCTGTTGGTCAGGTGCAGCTGGAGAGTGCTGGGAGCCGGGGCTGTGGTGTATTGACAGGAGCCGGCGGCTGCATCAGCTGCTGATACGGGGCTACCAAGACTGTTGGAGGCATAGAAGCCGGTGTAGTGGGAACTGGCGTGGGCAGCAGGGGCTGCATCAGAGCCAGAGGCACTGGAATCAAGGGCGGAGGGGCAATGGGTGCTAGCGGCAGAACCGGAGGGAGCATGTCCCTGATCACATCTTTGGGGATGCTGCCCATCTGCAGAGACCTCATAAGCGTCAGGAATTTTTCAAAAAACCTGTCCTCACAGGCCGGAGAAGTACTTGGTGGCGCGGGCATGGGCGTGGGGCCCCGAGGGTGCGGAGACCTGGGTTCACTCTGCCTTGCTGCATGCAGGGTGTATCTGCTCGGCGACGCGGAAGTGTATGCCGTAGGCCACATGCCTGGTGAAGACCCGTCCCACCTGGAAACTCGTTCCCCTACCTGGTCCCTGAAGGGGGATGGTGACGGGCAAGCTGCCATTTTGTCTGGCCCGGCGGCTATCTTGTCGGGCTGCAGGCCACATGCCTGTATTGTGGCGCTAGCTGCGCTGGGCCCAGCCTCTTCCAGGACTCTTGGCGGTGGAGGTTGAAGCCTACCCTGCACCTCAGGGCGGGGCCTGGTAGGCGGATTGCCCTCGGCTGTGTCGCTGGTAGTGCTGCATACTGGCACCCCCTCAGATATCTGTCCAGTACTAGGGCATAGCCCCTCAGGTGGAAACCCGGTAATAGAACCTTGCGGTCCCTCAGCGTAGTCACCGGTAGGATCTTGTGACCCCTCAGCCTGACGCCCGGTAGCTGAAGCAGCCTCGGTACTTACACTGGTACTAGAACCTGTTAGGTCCCTGCCGCTCAGGCGCTTCCGGGGGAAGGAGTCGCCTTTGCGGATCAATACAGTGCCCCTACCTTGGGCCTGGACTTGTGCTTGATGAAGTCCTTTAAATCCTGTGGAGGCGACCTTGTGAAGAGCTCCCTCCACCGAGGTAGCCTGTTCTTCAGAGCGTGTGGTGTGAGTGCGGCACACGCAGTACAACCCTCCCAGTCATGGTCGGGGCCAAGGCAGCGGAGGTGGAGAGTGTGGGGGTCGGACGTAGGGAAGAAACCCTCGCAGGCTGGACACCTCCTGAAGCCCACTGACGTGGACATGCACCGGGGAGGAGCGTGGCACCAGAGGACAGAGGTATCTGAATAAATACAAGAACAAAGAAGACAAAAGTAAATCTCTGGTGAAGAGCGCATGGAATTACTAGGATGGAGGCCTAACCCTAGAGCGCTGGTGAAAGCGGCCTGTTCCCTTCGACGTGGAAAAGTGGACTGGGGAGTGGCACCGGTGGGCGGAGTCAGGGGAACGCATGCTCCCAGGGCCGTGCCCCTGTGCACATCTAAATTTAAGGGGATGTTGATTTTTCTGGTGAAAAAGGTTCTGTCTCCCATCACTAGCGAGGGATGCCCATATAGTATGGAGGAAAAGGGACGGGACGAAGGAGTATGTAATGGTTCGAATGGAGAACCCATCAGGATGTCTCTACACCAGCTGCAAAATTTGTTCCAGCGGCAGCGGTATAGAGTTTAGTTGCTGGCCTTCTGGCCGAAAGCAACACCTCCATGACATCTTCTGGAAGGTCCCAATCTTTGTACTTCAACCTCTCAGAAAGTATGCATTGTTGGGGGCTGCCTAATGACCTGACTCAGAGATTTAGCTGCTGCCTTAAAGGACTGCAACTTCTCAAGGCTTTCGGCTGCCTTTGTCACAAGCCGTCAGGGGTGCCAAAATAAACTTCTGGTGAAGTATCCAGACCACTGCCTCCTTTAAGGTGTCCACACAGTCCCTCATCCTTGGTTCCTGGGATTTCAGCTCCTCTGGAACACCACGAGTGCCGTACTCCAAGCCGAAACCATAGTTAGGGCTTTCTTCCTCCACCTCCTCCTCATAAATAGAGGCCATAGACTTTAAAAAGTGTCTTTTTTCTTGAGGCTTATAAACCATTGACAGTTCCGAAAAAAAAGGGTGCTGAGGGCCTTGATCCCGATGACTTTGACGTCGATGAACTCGACTTCGATGCCTTTGGCAGTATTGAGTGGTGAGAGAAGGAGTATCCCTTCAAGGCGTCAAGGCCATGAGAGGTGCACGAGATGTCTTTGAGGTCTTCAATTGCTTTAAAGCCTTTGATGACCTGCTGTCAGCGGTTTTTATCAAACCCTGTCGGCCTTTGGCGCAATGGGGTCGGGAGTCTCTAACAATGTCTTCGAAGGGGCTGGCGTCACCGCCTTCTCAAACACTTCAAACATCTCCAGGCAGAATTTTTCCAGTTCTGCTTTACTAGCCCCCCTTCTTCAGAAAGCGTACCCGTTTCCCTTTGGCAAGGAATCCGTAGAGAACGATCTGGAGTGAGGACTCAATTTCCAAGATCTCCTTGAAGATAATGAAGAGTAATGACGAGATCTCGAACGCTTAGCGCGCTTACTTTGCCTCTTGATCCGGTGTGGAGATCTCTCTCTTGGGCTCTTCTCTTTGGATGATTATTTCGTGGGGGTTAACCGAAGACGACTTTGGGGAGGGTTTGCCCAAAGCAAGTTTCTCCTTCCTCTCCTGTAACGCTTTTGCAGTCATAGACTGGCACGAGCCACAATCATCAATGATGTGGCCCAACCCCAGGCACCAGAGACATGCCCGATGAGGATCAGTTATAGACATTCTTAGCCAAATACTCCCAACATCTCTTGAAGCCCTTTTTCAGGGTATGGGTGTGGGATGTTCTGGCCCACTAGGCTTTGCCCTGCAACATCACTGTGTGCTGCTTTCATCAGAAACAACAGGATGGCCGCCAAAAAGCTCTCCCCAAACAAAGGCATCTTCCCCCTGCTCTCGGCTCAGGAACTGTCATTGAGTTGTTAATGGAGGTGGGAGGAGATTTTGGCCTGTTGCTCTGAGGAGAGAAAAAAGACTCCCTTGATTGAAAAGATATGCAGATTCAACTGTCAACAGAAAACAACTGCCAGCAGGAAGAGAGCCTGGGAGTGCTCTGGGCCCAGCCAAACCTTGGGGGCGGGACCAGACAGATTTGTGTATCTTAGATCACAAGAAAATATCGTTTTTTGGAAAAGACTCATAGAAAACTGTGAACAATTTGTAAAAATCTGTAAATTAGAGGTTGTTAATATGAAAATGCTGCTCACCGTTTGAATCTATTCTGAACTCTGTGCAATGTTCAGAGACAGGACTACCGAAATTTGGATGTTGTAGCAATTGTGATAATGCTAGGAATATGAAAGTTTACAGGATTATGCCCAGATGTCATGCGCAGGTATGGACAAAAATGTGGACAGATCTGACACTGGCTACCCAACCAAAAGCGCGAACAACTGTCAAATTTGAACCAAAGCTCTCACTGACTTGGGACTCGGACGGATACATGCTATAATAAATCTGTAATGTGAATATGTATTATTAGCAAGTTGGTGATATTGTAAATATGATTTGTGTGAAAAATAGATTTACTGTACTGAAACAAAGGGGAGGTACTCCCTGGGTTGTAAAATACAGCATCACTATGACACTTGATTTCCTTCTCAAATCAGGAGAGGGGAAAGACTCTAACCAATAGGATTCGTAGAGGGTGTGCTTAGTATAATTCAGCCTACCCACCCCTTTGGGAAAGGAGAGTGTTTAGGACCTAGAGGGACACACAGATTCACCCATCAACTGACTTACTGGTGAAGTGCTCTGCAGGAGGAACCCAGATCCAAGACTCCAGAACACTGAACGCAGAAGGCCCAATTCTAAAGCTGAACCCTTCTCAGCTTGGCCTTTAAAATCTTGCAACCTGATTTTAACCTCAGACTTCCAAGGGGCACACCAAAAAATTGAACAGCCTGGCTTTGCTGTTTCTGCTTTCTTGCCAAGAACTCTTGCCAGAACCCGGAGATCCAAAACAGTAGAGCAGAGCTGTAGCCAGATATCTGTAACCCAGAACCAACCCGTCAGATCCAATCCAGAGGCGGTGCAG
Source organism: Ambystoma mexicanum (assembly GCF_040938575.1). Lineage (NCBI taxonomy): Eukaryota > Metazoa > Chordata > Amphibia > Caudata > Ambystomatidae > Ambystoma > Ambystoma mexicanum. Next base: position 1,381,213,646 of record NC_090929.1, on the reverse strand, counting down.
AGACCAGAGTGCCGTGCTGAGTGCAGAACCGGGTGCCTGAATCCTGTCCGGTGGGCTAGCAGAATTCCAGTCCAGAACCCTTTGACCAGATCCTGACGGGCCTATCCCAAACCATATTTGTGAGTATCTATAGCATAGAATTGTCCATAGCCAACCTCTTATCTTTAAGTAATCCTATCCAAACCATTCTATCATATCCAGAACTGCATTGTAGAATCTCTTTCTTGTTTTTCTGAATCTTTCCCTCATCCATATAGTCCTTTGTTAATTGCAGTGATAAATTCATCTTTGCGCTAATATATTTGCTGAAGAAAGACAAGTGTCTTGGTGGGCAAAAGTCAGAGCAGAGGCGCTGCTGTTCTGGTGGCTGTCCGTTGGGTATCTTGCATCTTCATAGCCTCCTCAGTGTAAAGAAAATCTGTTTGTAATTCAAAAGCGCATCTTTCATTTGAAAATCTTGACTCTTTGAGAAAAAAACGACCTCTACTAAAACCTTCATAACTTCCATACCATACATGCTAGAAATGAAATTGAAGCTAACATCCTCAGCTTTCCAACAAACCTAAAACCGCATTCCAACTCCTTATAGTTTTCCCGCAATCACGTTTCTCGCGCGCTGAAAAGTTTGCAGCGGATTTGCATTTGGCTCAATTTCATCACGTGTAAAACAGCTATTCTTGGCATCAGACTTCAGAATTCAGTTTCCAATCTGCTAGTTATTCAATCATCATTGCTAGTGTTTACTTGAAACCATACAAAGCGGCTCCCTCTATTTTTGAATCCAATTTAGAGAATTAAATTCATTTTTCAATGTTTTTCCCATTCATTCAAAACCACATTCAAAAGCATTTGACCTGTTTTGAAATCATTCCTGTTTCTCTCTGCTTGCTGGGGGGGAATTGGGATTGAAGCTGTATTGGTTGAGATTGTATATTCCTGAAACCTGTTTTGTCTCCTTCCATCTCTATATTGCATATTAGGGGGGATTGAGTAGTATCAGTGGGAAAGAGTGACATTGCATTTGAATGAACCCATATCAAGTATTATTCCATGCTGCATTATTTTACTTATCCATACACATTCTGATTAAAGAGATTGTTGATTGTAACATCACCCATTGGTGATTATTGGATAAATATTAAATAGTGTGATATATATCTTGTTCAAATTCATAAAAATAAATCTTAACTTTCCAAAACAGCCTGCTTCCTGGTTCCTTGAGGCCGGGGGGATTCAAAGAGAGGGGCGTGATATAAGGGTACATCATTCAGAAATAAAAGAACTTATAGACACAAATATATAATTAAGGGTTCCAGCTGTGCATCACACGCTAGGCATTGACTTAGGTGGAGTGCCAGGTTGAAATCACTTACAAGATGTAGACATTTTCAGAATGAACTCGCAAACGACGCAGTTACCAAACACGTTGGGGTGAAGAACCATTTCAACTAGCTGTGCGGAAAAACAGAACTTGTGCAACTGGCGCAGTGTGTGCCATATATACCGGCATCAACATCATACTCGAGGAGGACAGAGGGCCTCGAAGGACACAAGGTCAATGATGACGCACAGCACCTGTGCTGAGAAAAGTTTCTAAGCTGCAGGCAGGATATCGGAGTAAATGAAAGATGAGGTATACGTGGGAGGACACAATATATTTGAAATTTGAATTACTGTTGGACAGTGCCATTAATGTATCTATGCCCAACTTTACTACTTAAAGGGGATGGGTCCAGAGGTCAGTCGGCCTGCTCAGCATGGCAAATACAGCTTTAACACAGCAGAGAAAAGATTATCTCTACTCATGCGTACAGACTCTAAACTAATGGATTATGGCTTCCATGGATGCAGGACCCATGGAATATATCTCTTTGTGGACCGTTTTATTAGAGCCATGTTTTCATATGTGCATACTTTGAGAGAATTGGATAAGACCCAAACAAACTTGAGAACAGTGTTTGTTCCTAGTTTTTTTTAAACAAGGGCAGAGAGGCAGCACCCACTTCCTTACAGTCCTTACCAAGGTGCATTCTGCCCATACAGTTCGCTACTAGAGGCAGTCATCTACTCATTTCTCTTTTAGGGGAGGACAATCAACTTTCTTCCCACATAGTAGAGGTCCGTGGAGAGGCAAGTTCAGCAGAGGATCTAGATGGGTGTCCCCTTTTACAGGTGAGGAGGCCACGTTTAAACGTTTCTTCTCCAGGAAGGTTTGGCTAGCAGACTCAGCCTTTTCTCCCAAAATTGGTCAAATTTCACATCTGACCCATGGGTTCTCCTAACTGCACTACAATATCACAATTAACATCTTCCCCCAATCGTCCAATATCAGCTGGTTCCACCTATTCCCTTGGTGTTCCATACCAAAAGACAATCGTTTGTAGACTTGGAGCTTCAAGATCTCATAATGAATGGGGCATTGCTTCCAGGTATACAATGTGCAGTTCCCTTTTGTAGCAGATTATTTCTGTTTCCAAAAGAAGACGAGAGACACCTTCTGGTTATCAATCTGAGAGATTAAAATGACTTCTTAGTTCATCATCATTTCAAGATGGAGGGGATTCATCTGTTCAGAGACCCTATCCTGCCAGGGGTTTGGATAGTCAAGGTAGATTTGAAAGATGCTTAACTGGTGGTCACATTTCACATCGCAATCCGAAATCCCCCTAATGCCTTTAGCAAGACAGCATATGACATGCCGCCTTTCTCATACAATTTGTCTGCTCTCAGCTCCTTGGGGCTTTACCAAACAGCTCTGTCCGTTTATGGCTTATCTCAGAACCAGTTGCGAGAAACCATAGGGTGTCGCACCTGCTAGTCCTCTGAGACTTGTCATCCAGGTAACCAGGACACGGCCATCGCTTTTGAATCCAGTTCCTAGGGGTGGACCAGTGCTGGAGGATCACCTGTGCGAGGGGTCTTCAGTGAGTAGGGGTGAGGCAGCCGATGGTGAGACGCAGAATTCCCCCTTCTTAGTTCATCTGGCCCATCCTATTTTTTTGGATTCTCTGAGGTCCCAACCCCTCCCTTTTTACACAAACCCTAGGCCAAGGAAGAGGGTGACAGAGTAACCAGACTAATTCTCACACATCGTACTGGACATGTCCCGTTAATTGAGTCGGGCAAAGTCAGGCACTTGACTCTATGTGCATACACCGGATATCAATTAGTTGTCTTCACATAAATAAAAGGCAAAACCTACACTCTGAGCAAGGTGGAACACAAGTACGAGCTGGACTTACGGGGTGAAGGCAAACCTACTGGAGCAGAGCGACAGACCAAGGGACGATAGCAGCGGGTCGAAAACCCCAATAGTTCCCAACTGGAGGTAGTTGCCTCAGACAGGCCATGAAAGACATGTGGAGAAGGCCAGATCCCACATCAGAAGGCTGCATTGTGTTTCAAGGACGCCAGCGACCCTCCAGGGTGAACAGCAAAGTTGGGGAGGCGAGGACAAGCCTGTCGTACTAACCTTAACTCGTGAATTGGAAATCGTAAAACCAAGAAAGAACGCACACAGCCAGTGAGTTGGCAAGCGACCTGAGAGACCAGTGTGTGTTAAAGTTTGAAATAGCAACATTATATCGCAAGTGAAGGTTAGACGTATGTGGAGGAGATGCAAGGAAAGGCAGACCTGTGAATGAACATTGAAGTAAACAACAGCTGTAGAATTACCAATACTGAGTCACGGAGCGGTCCGAGTAGCCCACTCAAAAGTCCATGTGAAAGGTGCATTGTTTGTAACGATGAAGCAAATGAACTGCAAAAGTGAAGTAAGCAAATAAAGTCTTATAGAAGGGAAGAGTGAAAGTTGAACCTGAAACTTTGAGTCGAAGTGGTCCAGCGGAGGCCTGTAAAGAAAGTCCTGCATATTTGAAAGTCTTCGACATCTGAAAGTGGTCTGAGCCCGACTGAGGTGGGCACTAAGTGTAATAAGCTTGGGGAAGGGAGCCCCTTTGCAAGTTTTTGTTGAACATTGTTCTGAAGTGGTATGAGCCAAGCAGAGCTGGACCTATGTGAACTTTTGTTGTGAAAGGTCTGAGCCTGATAGAGGGGGACCCACGTGAACTGTGTTTTAAAGAGGTCTGAGCACGATAGAGGGGGACCTACGTGAACCTTTTGTTGAAACATTATTTTGAACTTAATGAAGAGAGACTTTAATGTGGAAGGCCAGGTGGGCCTCAATCCACGTTTTGGAACTGTTTATTGTGTTGAAAACTGAGCCAGAGTGTGTCATCCTGCCTACAGGGACCTTCTTACTCTGTGTGGTCCAACATGGGGAGGAGAGCTGGTTCAACCACATTCATTCTTTGGACCCCTGATTTTTCTTTTGCATACATTTCTCCTTTATACCCTTTTTGTACAAGAGATAGGGAAGGCATTAGGTTTTTGTTAGCATAGGCCATTTTGATTGTTTTATCGTATGATGGTCGAGACTACTCCCATCTTAGTTATCGGGCAGAGTAGGAGTTTTCCAACCCCCGAAACTTCAATAAAGTTTTTTTTACAAATTGTACCTATTGTGTCAGTGTCATACATGTGATACCATGCCTCCCCTACACAGTGCACTAAGGAGAATATTAGATTTGCATGACATGTGTGTTATGGTACACAAATCCAGCTCTCAAATTTAAAGGTAACAGTGACTCTCCTCAAAAAGCCTGGGGTTCGTTATAAACACCAAAAAGTCAGTACCAGAGCCTTCTCAATGAATCGAATTTCTGAACGTCGATATAGATTTTTGTCAATGTACACTTGTCCACCCACTTGTCCCCTTTCGAAGACAAGAATGAAGAGACTGTGATCTTTCTTTCATTAACACCCACTGGGCTAAAGAAACAGCTCCAACCTATTCCGCTTTTTCAAGAGTTTTGCACTGAAAGGGGCTTAGCTATTAACATTGGCAAAACAAAGTCTATGGCTTTCTCCAAAAGGAAAAAAAAAACGACACATTTGTAACCTAATGCTGGAGAAGGGCGCTTTTGAGCAAGTCAAGACATATGACTATTTATGAGTGGGAATTGCTAGCTCCTGCAAGTGGAACCATCATTTGGATAAAGCAGAAGCCTCACTCTAAAAGATACTGTGGGGCAATTGCAATATTTTTACATTAGCATGGCTATACTGCCAAAGGGTCATCATTGAAGGCATACAAACTTCAAGCTAGAGAGGTTACCTGTTATGGGGCTGATATCTGGGGTCACACTAATTCAGGAATATTCTGTGCGATTGGGAATAGCTTCCTAAAGAAAAGCTTGGGGATACCGAATAGTACGTCCACGTTGCTGGTGCATGAAGAATTGGGCTTGCCCCCCTTTAACCAGATTGTGGCTTTTAGATCAGTATTATACTGGCTCAGGTTGTGGAGTAGACCGGAATTGTGCAAATACAGATAGGCAGCTTTGGATGTCCATGGGCAGACAGGTGGGCGACACTGGCATGATGTGCACATGCCCAAAAGACCTTGCATGAAATTGGGCACTCTGATCTCTGGCTATATCCCGCAAGTATTACTAGCAAGAGATTGTTAAGATCGACTTTCGGTCAAAATGCAAGTTGGATCTGCTGTGCATGATTTCAAGTTGGTCATTGAGTGCCTACTGGAAGAACAATCTTATCATGGGCTATGAAGCATACCTGGACTCTATGAAACCAAGAGTCATGGGTACATTATATATTAAATTAAGGTTCGGTATTCTCCTGGTTCATTATAGATCGAACAAGTGGGATGACAGAGTAACACACAAATGCCAGCACTGTAGAAATAGGATCGAGACAGAAGAGCACTTTCTCCTAGCATGCCCAATGTATTTCAACTTTAGGAGAATGTGCTTGCAACAAGGTTTTTGTTATAGGGAATTGCTACTATAAATGAGGACATCATCTTTTGTAAAAGGACTAATGATTCAGTAAATGTATATGCAGTTGCAACCTTTTGCATAGATCATGGCTTAAAAGAGCAGCAGTAATGAGGTCTGTAAATGGAATAGCCTAAACCAATCAATTGATGACTGCTTGAGCTGTATTTTAGTGAGCTGCACTAACTATTATTTCCTGTTTTTATCATACTTTTTATTTGATTGGCTGATTGTTTTAACTGTATGGTTTCTAATTATGAGCATATTGGGGGCAGCATGGTCTATTATGTGTACTAAACAGTATCACATTGGCAAAAGATTAGTATTTGAGACATGCGCTAATATTCACTAAATACTAGCACTTTAAAATTATCGCTGTTGCTACTGGATGGTGTTTTCCAATGGTACTTTATTTTATATGTTCACAAGAAGATGTAGTCCTTTGATAATTATGGACTCGACTCCTAATGATTCAGAATACATTTTCTTTTGGTGGGAATCAACAGGATTGTATCCTGCAACTTTGAATCATAATTTGTATTATATATATTTTGTAGAAATCCTTTCAATGTTTTAATAGTGTACCTTTGTGTTTTGATTTTGACACTTTTGTGGCATTGAAATAAAGTATTTGCAAAGAAGGGACTACATCATGAGGACAGTACAATTTTAAAGAAAAACGTCTTCTCTCGAAGACTTCTGGCTCGGGTGGTAGTGATGCTTTCCATCTTTACTTGGGTGACGTTTCATACCCTCTTGCATTACAGAGCTCTCCAGGGATATAATGCAAAACACCTCCAAAAGAACGTTTCCTATTCTCAGCTGAGTCAATTGTCCCCAGGTGCCAGAGCATATTTACTTTGGTGGCTCTAACACATGAAAGCTTGTAGCAGAAGGGCAATCTTCAGTCCCACTCTCTACATAGTTTTAGAGTTAGATGTGGGCAACCTACGGTGGGGCATGAGGAGAGGGAACATCTCCACAGGAGGGAAATGGTCTCAGAAAGAGATATCATCACATACACTGTTTGAGGTTTTTGCAGCCTCTTTTGCTCTTAGGAGTCTGGTGAAGAACCAAACAAATGGTGTCCTTTGAATGGACAATATATCAGCAGTCAATAGCATAAGGGGAATGAAGCCGTAAGATTTGGAGAATCTAGCAAAAGGAATTTGGAAATGTTGTCCTCACAGAGTTATAACTCTATATGCAAAATACCTTCCATGGTTGACCCATAGTGATGCAGATTGGACATTCAGGTACATTCAGGACAGAAGCAATTGGAAGCTAGATAACACCTTGTTTGCCCTCCTCTAATCCCTCTGATGGCCCATGGACAAGTATCTCTTTGCCTCTCGCTACAACTGTCAGGTTGCCCTATTCTTCAGCTGCTGACCGGATCTGGCCGGATGTGCTGATAGAAGTGTTGCATTCCTACTGGACCTAGTTTAAAAGGCTATGCTTTTCCTCCTTCTCTAGAATATCGAGAGGTCTGGTAAAAGTCTGAAGGCAACAAGCGTCCATAGTACTTCTCATTGCATTTTTGCCATTTAAAGTCTGGCTCCTGTTCCTCCTGGAACTGGCTGTAGACATCCCCAGACTAACGGACCCAGGGAGCTATTCGCATACATAGTGCTTCAAGACCACCACTCATTAGTTTCTCCAAAGATTTAAGCAAGTCTTAGTCTTTTTAAGGCCGTTTGTATGACACCACCCAAGTCTTCAAGGAATCATGGGCCAAGTTCACTCAATCCTCCTACTCTTCAGGGTGGACACAGGGAGTAGGGTTGTGCATGTAGAGGGGTCTCTGGATTTTTTAAATTTAAATAGGGTAAAGTCTACAGAAACATTATTGGGTTCTGATCAGCTATCTCTGCGTGTTATGGTGAATCAGTGGACACGCCTTTCCTCATATAAAAAGCATTGCGCTCCCTTAACATCAAGATACCATCTAAGGATAAGTATTTTACGTTTTGGGATATTAATGTTATATTTCATTTAATTCAATGCAAGACCGACAAAGATGATGTCTCTGCACAGCTTCTCACTGCATGATTATGCCTTGTGTCCAATAATTGTGCTTCTGATGTTAAAGATTCCGATGTGAATACGTTTTCTCTTCCTGGAGAAGTGATATTATTTATCACAAGCAGAACTAAATGTACTATCACTTTGGTTTCTGAATCTTCTTTCCCTGGGGTTCAGAAACTTTTCGAGGTGCATTGTTTACAATGTTATGAAAATAAAACTAAAGACCTTCAACCACTTTCCACCTCTCAGCTGTTCATTTCCTTTCAAAACCTTAGTCTCCTCCGCTGCCCTAGTTCATTAAGTGATGAAAGAATGGCTGGAAGAAATTCCTCATGCAGATATTCAAACGTTTTATCTTGAGCGTGTTAAGCATGTGGCTAATGTTTTGCAAGGGCTTTGAACTTCCATAATCAGAACCCTCTGGTCTTGATATAGAATGGCTCAACCATTCTTACTAGAGCTTACTAACGTGAGTGAGGGGTTTAGGTTCTATGAAGAGGATGGAGGACTAATTTGGATGGAACTGTCGTTGATTGGCTGTTTAAGGACCATGAGCGGACCGCAATGTTGCATTTGTGGAAAGTACTGTTTTCAACTTACTGTATACAAACAAATGTTCTTGTTAATCCAAGTTATTTGAAGAAAAATGTCTTTGCTGCGTGTTGAACCTAAAGAAGTGGTAAATGCATAACACTTGCCTCCCTTGTCTCTTAATAAAACATAACCTCCCACTAACAATAGTGATGGGGATTAGCCATTGTGTCATTAAAGTACACACCAAACCAAAGACATGCTTCTGAAAAGTGGCTTCCTAGCACTTCGGCATAGTATAGCACTAGAACACTGTACCTCCATCCACAATTCTCCCAAAGAGTAGGCTTCAGGTGAACTGACTTTATGCCTTTGTAGATCTCCATTTAACCTTGCTGTACTCTTTTAACAGATATGGTGATGGTAGCTTTGAAATAGATATTTGGAAGAACCTAGACAATGCAGATAGCTCACAGAGAAGCTAAGAAGCTTCATCCAAGAGGGACCAATGTCTCTCACAATGCCATAGCCATCATGACTGAGCCTCTTGCTGCCCTCCAGAACCTAAATGGTAGACAAGTTCAGACCATTGATTTTAGGGCCAGTTTTTGGAGTTTTGCCACCATAGGCGAAGTGATATTTTGCCAACCCTTGGATAGGAAGTGGGCCACTTTGATGTTTGTAGTATGGGCAATTTCTGCCACCATGATGGATGCCACATAAGCAGCTAACTAGTATGGTATTGTTATGGTGCAGACTCCGATTGCTGTCAGAGGAGCCACAACCTACATCCCATTCTAATTTAAGAGGGTTCTTAGTTCCATCTAACTGGTCCATCTTTGGAACTTAGCTGTTCCTTGCTAGTGTCTAAAATGAAGGGCTTTATGCTACCTTCAGTTTGTCATTGGCAAAGTTGACATGGTGATCTCTGCTATGCACGGCGAGGTTAAGGAGGCTCACCATGCCTATGGAAAAGTCAAAATCGAGGGGTTTCACACAACGCTCAAAACTGGCTCCTAATGTTTGCAGACTGGGTTACTGAAGCCTAGCCTTCATTTGTTAGCTGGCCATACTGTGACCACAGTCCCTCATTTTAGGGCTTGATCCACACCAATAGGGCATTTCGCTGGTCAGTCTCCTTCAAACTCCACTTAAAAACATTGTTAAACCAATCAAACCGTCACCTTGACACCTTCCACCTGAAGGACACGTAGTTCAAAGTGGCCGCAAGGTCACACTTTTGAGCTAACTGCCCAGTATATCGAAAAACATTTTAAATAATCAGCTCACTTTTTGGTGTGACCATATATACAATGAATCACTAAAATACGCTACAATATTTCCCTCAGCACAATGCTCCACTATACGATAGGAAGGGGAGGGTGAAATGGAAAATAATAAACTGGCCAAGCCGAGGGCATATTGCTTTCATAGTATTATCAAGCACATTTTGTGATTCTTTTTTTGTTGGTCAGGAATTTTCTTCTTGCCCTGATATATAAACTACTCATATAGTCTGCCTTGCAGTTCTCAACTAAATTTAAAGGGATTGTCAAGACGGAAAGAAAATGCGTGTTAGCTACTGTCACACATAGGTAACATGATGACCATACATCATTAAATACATATTTGGAAACAACATACCAGTATCACATTTTAATCAACATACCAATACTACATTTTAAACAAAACATTTTCAGGGTAGGGGGGTTGATTATTCTGTTACTGATTTTATTTTACACGTGAAGCATAAATTCCAAACACTGGATGAATTCCAAACACTAAAGAGAAACAAGCCTATCCGTCGGAAATGCACGGTAACCACGGATGGCAAAACAGAAGCCAATGTTTGGTTCTGCAAGTACTGCCCTAGAGAATCAAATCCACCTCGTGTTTTCTAGAGGGCTGCACAAAATAAAATGTAATACAGTGGGGGCTCATTACGAGTTGGGCGGAATTACGGCAGATTTACTGCCCAACGGAATTACCGTTACCGCCACTTGGTCGGGCAGAATTACCGTCAGATTACAAGTGGCTGTGGTGGAGTTAATCCACATTTTTTGAGAGTCCATTGTACTCTGTGGCATTTTTGAGGAATTATTGCTGCAGTAATTCAAACGATTCTGCCAATTTTCAGCAGAAAGTGGGAGGATGTAACCCCAGCATGATGCTAGAGGTAAATCCCCCACTCCAGGGGCATACTTATAGTATGGTGGAGCGGAAAATGTGGCTGTGATTCTGTTACCACCAATTCTTTCCTGCACCGCCATATTCGTAATAAGCCCCTGTGACACTAAACTGGGTTTGTTAAAATGGTAACATAGACATCAGTTTCCCTGAAAATGTGGTGTGGCTGTTGCGTCTGAGGACTGAAATTGGAGACCTATACAGTATGTCAATACCCAACTCTAAAAACAGAAATACAACAGTTAAACATCACCATAAACTACCCGCAAAGGCATTTACAAGGCTGTGCCACACCTCACTTTTCCCCTTTAAGTTTGTGAGAAATCTTTTCCATAGCTGCCCAGAAGCCATATCATGTAACCTACCCCCACTGCTCTCACAAACGTAATTGTAATGCATTATTAAAGGTGAGATAATGGCAGCTTCTTGCATCGGGCCCCGCTGTTGATCTGTGCCAAGCATTGTACAGGGCCAAGCAAGGCTCCGGCCTACTATTTCTTTCATGAGAAAAATTCATGCCTTCTTGAAGCTCTTGAGTTTTTCACAGTAACTAAACTCCCCAAGGCAGAGGAACCCACAGAAAAATGTCTGATGGAATAAGATGTGTGAGGAAGAAGGGGTGGAAATAGCCCCCAAAGCATACATACTCTTTGCTCGTAGTATTTTGGGAAGCACTTCTCGTTTGATGGATCCACAAGGGAACAGAAGAGGCGAGGACTCAGGAGATTCTTCTGAAAAACAAACACAAATCTTCAAATAAATGGCTACATTTTTCGTGACTGATGGTATGAAGCCATTTGGAAGGACACTGGAAAGAAGCGTAATTTTCGTCTAGCTTGCATGTGAAATACTCCTGCAGGTTTGTAAGTTCTGCACACATTCATCATCCAAGGAGGCGCCAGCTATTTAAGCATGCATAACTGAAACTGAATCTCGTAATTCCATTACATGGTGCGAAGGCATCCTCTTAATGGATCTGGCCGACAGAAAAATACAATTAGAACAGTCACAAACTAGAACAAGGAGCAGCAGCACTGCTAAATGATACATCTGACCCAAAGTGACAGGCACTGCGAACATTCCAAAAACAATGGCTGGGTTGTCAGCAAAACATAACATTTAAAGCAACAATAGAGGTTTCTATTAACTTCACTCCAAAGCTCATTTAAACGGTTCTAAATTATTATAAGAAATTAAATAACGTTGTGGTAATTTACTACGTTGTCATTACTTCGAATTTTTAAAAAAAAACATTTTTATGGGAGGGGTTCACTCTCATGCACCCCTGCCCCCTATAGAACCTTAACTCTTAATTACATCTACACAATTACTTCTCCAGGAAGTAATTAGAAGTAATGACAACACAGTAAATTACCAAGAATAACTATGTGTTCTTTTCGGAAAATCGGGAGACTGATAAAGGAGGGGGGAGTGGAGATCATCACCAAAGAAGAGTTACATCTCTACGAAACTCCTCTCACCTGCCCACGGTGTGAGACGGTGTGAGATTATCCATCTCAAATGTACACCCACGCACTCCTCGCGTATTAACATTATACTTGTGTACGTACAATTTGAATGAGGAGCTTACCCAAACATTATTACCACTTAATAAACCAGGCAGTGCTGGGTGATTTAAATCGGTGGCTTGGAGACACCCTAGACCCTGAAACAATCAACCTAGAAATTAGCTTAAATAATTGTGATCTCAATGTATTAAATCAGGAACCCACTCAGAGCAAGGGCAACATCTTGGATTGGGTGATTTAGTAAGAATTTAAACATTAGAATTACAGGAACCAAGCTATGTATCTGGTCCCACCATTCTTTTGTCGAATTTCATACCCACCCCCAGTGTCTAAAAAAGCAACCTAAGTCCAGAGTACACATTTTTAAAAAATCACTCCATCCGATCTCACGATATGGAGTACTCAGCTCCACAGATAGCGACTGCCTGTATTCCTTGGCAGCCACCTTTAAGCTGCATATGACCCACATGCTTGACCGACTTGCATCTATTAAAACAATCACAGTAAGAGACAGGACCTCACGTAACGGCTGATTCACATCTGCACTTGAGGAACTTAAAAATAAAAGAGACAAGCTGAACATGCTTGGTCTAAACCCAAATCAGATCAGAAAGCAATTTGGAAGGCCTTGACTAAATATTATAAAAAGGCGGTCCCTGACACCAAGAAAATTTTTCTAGACCAACAAATAGTAATTGCCAAAAATTGCCCCAAAAAACTTTTCAAAATGTTGAAAACACTTGCAAAGCATACAATTCAGCCTTAGGCCTTCTTGCCAACCAAAGAAGATTGCTCAAAGGTACAGGTCGCTTTCTCTGATAAAATCTTAGCCATACAGGAGAAAATCAAAACACACGCCCAGATCAACCCCAAAAAGGCCCCAGGTTGCTCACCTCAGACCGTCACCACGCCAGAGAAACTGGACCAGGTAGCAGACCATCTAACCTTTTCCTTTAAAGCCGTCACTACACTTGAACTAACGGAAGCCCTTGCTACCATGCTTCCGACCTCCTGCCCTGGGGAAGTGCTATTTTCAAAGATCATCCTTGATCATAAACTATTTTTTATCCCTTTCTTCACCTGCTTTGTCAAATCTTTCTTTAAGCACAATATTGTTCCTGATTGCATCAAAAAAGTTACTGTCACAACACTAGTTAAGAAGGCAGGGCTCAGTCTCGAAGTCCCCTCTAACCTCATACCGATCACCAACTCTTTTTCTCTTCTCAGGATAGTCAACAAAATCGCTACTAGACAGTTTCAAGATTTCTTGGACAAACATTCCATTCCCCATCCTAGACAATCCGGTTTCAGGGCTCACCACAGCACAGACAGTGCTCTGCTGGACCTTCAAACTAACATGCTCGACATGGTTGATAAACATCAATGGGGTTTGTTGATGCTGTTGGATTTATCCACAGCGTTTGATTTATTAGACCACAATATCCTGCTTGGTACACTTCAAAAGGGCCGGCAGATGCTCTCACCAAGCATTATCATGGTTTCACTCCTTGTCCAGCAAGAGTCTCTGCAGTACACTGGGGCGGTTTCAGCTCAGACACTGCTGCCCTCTGTTATGGAGTCCCTCAGGGAGCTTGTCTGTCCCCAGCCCTTTTTAACATATATATCAAGCCACTGTGTGATAAATTGGATGAGGCTAATATTTTATTTTCTAACTACGCTGATGACACTCAACTCTTGCACACCCTGAATGGCAACTATGACTCTGACTCTACCAAACATTACAGGATCTTCCACAAGATCAAACAGTGGATGACAACCCACCAGATGTACATAAACAACTAAGACCGAGCTCCTACCCTTTGGCCCACAACAAGCTAGATCTAAATTACCATGTTAAGCTCACTTTGAGGTTGATGGCTGCCTCATCCCGACACTTGGCAAGGTCAAAACTCTGGGTCCTTACCTGGATTCCTCACTGAGCTCTGAATCATTAGTAAACAACTAAATGAAAACCACGTACTATCATCTGAACCTGCTTAGGCAAATCAAGCCCTTCATTTCCGAATAGAACTGTGAAACCCTAGCCAGAGCAACTATCCTTTCTCGACTTGATTACTGCAAAGCGCTCTTAGGTGGCGCCTCAAAAGGCAATATCACCAAGTTATAGAAAATCCCAAATGACGACGTTCGCATCATTTAAAACACGAGCCGGGGCAAACGCATCTCAGAGCACAGGAAAACGCTCCACTAGCTCCCAGTAAACTCGAGAGTATGTTTCAAGACCCTCACTCTGGCACATAAATGTATCTACAGCAAAGCTCCCTCGTATCTGAAAGAAAAACTTAAGAACTACCACCCACAGAAAACTCTCAGATCTAGCAACCACCGACTCCTAGTATGTCCTAAGACCAATCGCGCTCGGTGTAATGGAAGATTGTTCCCCTTCCTTGCTGCCACAGCCTGGAACTCCCTCACTCTGGCGCTGCGACAAGAAGAAACCCTGTGGCCATTTTGCAAACAATTAAAAACCATCCTATTTGAATAACTCCTCCTTCTGCCCTCCCTTGATCGTCCTGTATCTCTATTGTCTCTTGTGTGTTTTTGTTACGTGCCCTGATGCCCACAGGTTTCGGTGCTATAGAAATAATGAATAAAATGTAAAGCTTATGGGTATAATTTAGGAAAATATCATGATACCATGTTTTACGTTTCACTTTCTTCTGTTAAATTAGGTTGGAGTGTTTTGCTGAAAGAAATCTTGCTGAGCAATTGCATTGCTGTTTCTTGAATGTAGAGAAACGTTTTTAAGTCAGAATGTCGGGAATACAGTCAATACCAGTAGATATGGACTACCTCCTGAACATTCTGATTGGCTGAGAGGAGGTCAATAATGACTTCCTTGTGCTAATTAATCAATGAATGCTCAAATGGGGGTGTCAACTGGTAAGGTAATGTCCTGTAGCCTAAGTTACAGATCTGGTAATGCCCTCATAGTGAGTGCTATTACTTTTTGGCCTAATTGGAAATGGTGAGGTAAGGTGTTAGATCAAGAGAGTGGTACCAAATGGGCTGTGTGTGTGAGAGTGAGTGGGAGACAGACAAAAGTGTCTTTAGAAGAAATAGATATAATCCGAGGCTTGGGTATTCTTATCCGTACATTTCACCGAATCCAATTTGACTTAATAAGAATTCTTCGAATTTTGTTTTCTTCGAATTGGTTAGGTAAGTAGATACTCCTTTAGGTGAAGTGGATTCAGTGAAATCACAGATATCCATTCTTATCTGGATTCGGGGGATACTAATCATTAATAAAGAAGGGAGACGAGTAGTCTACCACTCATCTTTTCCAGTCGATTAGTGGGCTATGGGCAAATAACCATGGTATTCCCAGGATGAACTGGAACTGTGTGGCATCAATGAGATCAAATTAAATCTCTTCTCAATGGCCTTTACCATATAGGAAGACAAGCAGTTGGGCACATAAATTCACAGGCCCTGAAGTCAGTTTTCGAACACTCCACTGCACTGTCCGCCGTCAGTGGGTATTGTTGTGTGGTGGAGTGAGGACGACAACGGGATGGCATTTTGGCTATAGATCTTTATTCTCAGCAAAAGGAAAAATAACGTATCTTTCCCTATTTCTATAAGGTTATCCCTACCTAAACATAGAATAGCCAGGGTGCTTGTCGTCAGGCTGTATGTCAAAACCAAAACACTGTCCTCTGTCCAAACCAACAACTCTATCGCTACCACTAATAAACACACAAAAGGATTCAATAAGCCATTGACAAGGATACCAGGAGAATGACTCCCTTCTCCTGGTTTAAGAATTCAGTTTTAGGCTGGGTTAACAGTAGTCTTTTGCAATAGGGTCTGATTTACCAATATGACAAAGAGGATGACTGCCTTCTCCTCATCTATCTGGAGGGATCTTGAAGGCCATTCAGTTACAGTCTTTTGTACAAATCTATAAAGGTCTCTTGGCTTCCTCCAAGGGGTTCTTGGTTAACAATCGCAAGGTTTTGTCAATTCTTCTTCTTATATTCCTTATACTGCCAAGGCTTCCGGGCCTTGTTTCTGATCTTGATCATTGAGAAGTTTGCTACCAGACAGTTCTTGATTTAATAGATGTTTTCCAGGCTTATTATGTTCACGACTGTGATGAGGGAGTTCACTCGTGAGGCACTCTGTACTTTGGCTGCATTGTAGATTACTATTGTAATAAGGGAGATTCCTCTCATGACTTCCTTTACTCTTGGTTCGCTGGGTGTCACTACTGTGACAATGGAGTTCATTCGTGGGGAATGCTCAACTCTTGGTCCTTTGGGTCCTTTGGGTATCACTAATGTGATGAGGGAGATTACCCCTGAAGAAGACTTGACTTTGGTCCTCTGGGTAGCAGAACTATGACGAGGGAGTTAACTTCAGAGGAATGCTCGACTCTTGGTTGGTTGGTTGGGTATCACTATTGTGACAAGGGAGATTACTCCTGAATAAGACTTGACTCTTGGTTCTCTGGGTATCACTGCTGTGAGAAGGGAGTTCACTCCCACGGAACGTTTGACTCTTGGTTCTTTGGGTATCACTATTGTGACAAGGGAGATTACTCCTGAATAAGACTTGACTCTTGGTTCTCTGGGTATCACTGCTGTGAGAAGGGAGTTCACTTCCAAGGAACGTTTGACTCTTGGTTCTTTGGGCATCACTATTGTGACAAGGGAGATTACTCCCAAAGAAGATTTGACTCTTGTACTTCCCCGGACCCCACCGGACAACAACTCCTGTTACCTTCACTTTGACTAGGGAGTGTGACCGGTTCGTCTCAGGGTCTCACGTCAGTGTTGGTTCTACACGCTTTCCCAGCATGCTCTTCTGCTGCTTCTGTTCGGTCACTGCAGCTCCAAGGAGCCATTTCCACAGCGGTCTCGGCGTTGTTAATGGACCATGCAGTCCACCTCCTGGAGTTCACGCCACTGCTGGATTCTTCCCGCTTCAGTATCGAGTCGGTCTCCCACCGGCTCGCGTAGCTCTTCTCTGCTTCTTGCCCGAGGACCAACTGTCTTTCGGGACTTCGGATGCCACGGGTTTAAACATCCCAGGCTGCTCAGGACAGACACCGGCTTCCCTTGCGGCTGCTACTGCTTTCCCCCACCATTAGTCCTTCCTCAGTCTTTATGTTATATAGCTGGGCCTGCCCCAGCATATCGTCAACATATATCTTTGGTGTTCCTGATGCAATCCTCATGCCTCCTTGGGGCCACCTCGTCACAGTCTCTTGTTACTACAGTCTGCAGTTATTCTGCATATTTCCTTGGCTCTTCCTCGTCTCAGTCAAAGAAGATCTTGAGGGTGAGATAGTGAGATAGAAGGGACTTTACAACAACAAACAGTAGCACTGTCAGGTTGGATGTTTTATGGCTTTTCCAGGGTCATGGCCTCTGGGGAAACGGGTATAGGGAGGTCCTTCACAGGACAAAAGTTCTTATCCCCACGAGGGGAGTCTCTCCCTGTGAGGCCCTGCAATCCAACACCCCTAAGGGGAATATTGGTGGCAGCCTCACCTCCCTAGCCGCACAGGAAAGGGCTCCCCTCTGGGAAGGAGTGACGAGATCCTGTGAATAATCACAGTATGTGTAATTGGGATGCATATTCCAATCAACATATGCCACAATCAACATAAGCTACACTTCCCACCATCAGGACACACTGTAGTGCTAGGATCTCGGGTAACCTGGGATATGAGGGTTTGCACTGAAGTGCTGACAAACCAACTGCAGAGCTTGCTAATTGTGTGCCTCCTGTACTAGTGAAGCGCTTGGCTCAGTAGCTCCTACAGTCTTTCAAGCACTTTTTGATTTTAGTGGACAGTCTTGTAGGAAATGGGTTGGTTCAACAGAGTACAAACACAGCTCTAATCACCAGCGTCTTTTCTTTTGCCTTTGGTAAGGGGTTGTTTCTCTCCACTCAGATGCATTGGCCCACTGCGAGTTTTAGAGTCGGTGGGCGGAGGGTCCTGGGGTTTTTGATACAGGGGATGGGCACCGCCCCTATGTTTGTCTGTTTTTCCTTCATGTAAACAATGGTCTACTTGGACCATTCAATCAATTAACTCTGCACAGTCCTCAGGTGGGGTCAGTACCTGTGCCAGAATATCTTTTAATTTGCTGTACAGTCCACTATAAAACAGAGATGTGTGTTTTTCATCCAGCCAGTGTGTTTCAGTTACCAATCTATTGAAGGTGGAGATGTACACTAACAGGTCTTGCACAACCGGTCTGAGAGTGAGCATTTAGTTGTCTAAGTATGTCTTAGTATGTGGGCCTTTTGTGTGAACCATTTCTACATTTCTCTCTGGAATCCCCACTAATCTTGCAAGACATTTCACTCCTTCTATAAGAGGAAGAGACCACTCTGCTGCATTGCCCTCAAGATATAACAAGATGAATGCCACTTTTGTACTGTCATTATGTAAGGCATTGGGCGGACAGAGAAAGTGTAATCTACACTGGTTCATAAAAATGGGGTACTTGTGTGGGTCTCCCAGTAAACATTCGGGAGGTCCTAGTGGCATTGGGGGCAGTGTCGTGACCTGTTCTGGTATTTCAGGTGGGGCTAGTTGCAGAACTGCAGAGGGTGGTCTGAAAGCTGCTAATTGGGACTGTAGGCTGTTGGCTCGTTGGAACAGGCATTTGGTTTCAGCTCTGCTAGCCTGTAATTTTAGTCTATGGTCCTGAAGAACTGTGGCCAAATCTGCAGCAGCAACTGAAGGGCCCAGGAAACCCGGGCACAAAAAAGTGTGGGCTTAGCGTTCTGTTACACCTTACCTGAGGTCTTGGCGTGAGCATCGTGGATCCCTTACTATCTCGACCAGATTACACACCTCCTATGCAATAAAAGGATGAGTTCTGGTAGGCGGAGGGGGGGTAATGGTCTTTAGAGAGTCTCAGCACACTGTCCTGAAAGTAATTAATGCAATTAGTATCTTTCCCTTCTGTGTGCCCTCTAAGTTCCAGCCTATTCCCACTGATTTGGAAATTACCTGGTGATCCGACACCTGGTTGCAATATGTGTCCCACGGTAGTTTGTAGCACTCCCTTTGGCTGAAAGGACCAGCTGCTAAATGCTTCTCTTCTCCCCTTCTAAGCATCTTTTTGGTTTTCTACCCATTTGCCACACTGGGTTGTTATAGTCTCTATATCCAGTTACTGCAAAAGGTTGTCCGTTCTTGAACCCACAGTCCCATTTGCTTCACTAGGTGTTTTACACAAGCATGAAAATTGAAAGCTTGTGATAAATGGTGTCCAGGCCGCATCCCAAGTGACCTTTTGTTTAACTAGTTGAGAGATTTCTGTGGCAATGGCATTCGGCAAACAACAAGGTAAGTAGCCGCTGCCTAACTTGCCTTTCTTTTGTCTCTACTTATGTTTAGCTGGAGGTGCGGAGTCAAGGCATTCCAACTGGAGGCTTGGACTGAATCACAGTGAATATGGAGATTTAATCAAAAGTCTCAAGTCTTACTGTATGTCTGTCCCATTGTCTAACCTATCTCTCCTTACCCTTCTCTTAGTTTGAGCAGTTTTATGGTGGCAAGTTGCTTGTTCTGTGTGGAAGCACGAGAACAAATTACCATGAGTATGGAGATTTTATGAAAGTCTCAAGACTTACTGTACAGTGAACATTTAATCTGGTTGTCTTATTTCGCTGGTGACAGGCTGCTTCGAGAGCAGGATCTAGGCAAGTGCAGCTCCCAGAAGGCTAACAACGAGCATGCCAGTGGATGGGGTTTAAATAGCCATGCTGAGAAAATGCTTTCTGTGAGCTTAGTCTCATGATTATGTGGGCCTCTGGGACGTGTAGTCCCAGCCTTTTGGTTCTCCATGCACCCACTGTCCATGTGCCTCCCCCTGACCCTGGGAGATGGGTTTTGTGCTGTAGGGGGTTCTGGAACAGGGCTAAGGACAGGCAAGCCTGATGTAAGGGGTTGTGGGCATGACAGGAACTAGGTTATAAACGAAAACATGTCTGCACTGCGTAAGGCAAAGCAAAAAGCTTCTGTAACTTGTGTCACCCATGTCCTCAAGATTACACCTACTCCCAAATATAGTTCAAGGGTTTTGATTTAATTTCTAATCAAGGGGATGGGCTCACTAAGAGCTGTCTTTATCCAACCTGGGGATAGGCAGTCCTTCCCTAACCAGGTGTCTCTCAACCACAGGCTTGCCACTAGAAATGGGTAACCCCTATTATCTATTTTTGTCTCATGACGGCCGAAAGGCAAACACCTTATCCCTCTAACCTCCTCTGGGGACAGTCTATGAGGTCCCTAACCTAAAGTACCCAAGTAACCTTTCTTTGTGCAAAGAAAAACCGCAGCGTTTTCCAACACAACCGCGTTGTGTTTCTGCCTGCTGTGGCTATCACTTTCGGTCTCCGGTGCTCCCAGGGGAGCACCAGAGACCCAAAGTGAAAGCCACAGCAGGCAGAAACACAACGCGGTTGTGTTTACATGCCGCATAGTATTTCTGCCTACAGCCGATTTCCCATTTGGGGCTCTCGGAGAGCCCCAAATGGGAAATGCTAAATGCTGCGTTGTTTCTGCCTGAATCTGCTTTCCCATTTGGGGCTCTAGGGCTCCCCGGGAGCCCGAGAGCCCCAAATGGGAAAGCAGATTCAGGAAGAAACACAACGCGGTTGTGTTGGAAAACGCTGCGTTTTTTCTTTCCAAGTTTCTCAGGCTCCTCCGAGGAGCCTGAGAAACTTGGAAAGAAAAACCGCAGCGTTTTCCAACACAATAACGCTTTATTTATGTTTGCGGTCGCTTCAAAAGCAACCGCAAACATAAATACAACGTTTTTAAAGCTGCAGTTTTATTTCTAAGTTTTCCGGGCTCCTCCAGCCCAGAAAACTTAGAAATAAAACTGCAGCTAGTGCTTATTTTTTTCAAAAATAAATAGCACTTACCGAGATTCAGCTGCAGCTTTCCTGCTCTGGTCTCCGGTCCCCGTCCTCCGCGTACAGCACTAATGAAGGGAAAGCCACCCAGCGGTAGCTTTTGTTTACTACAGCTGGCTGGCTTTTCCTTCATTAGTGCCGCTAAAAGCAAAAGCCAGCACAGGAGGGCATCCATTTCACAAAATGGATGCGCCCATGTGCTTGCTTTTGCGAATTTTGAGCTTGAATAGCTCAAAATTTTATATAGGAAGTTTTAAAAAAGAGAATGCTAGTATTTTTTTTTATGTTGCCTATCTATTTTTTAAATAAACATTTTTACTAGACCATGCCTTTAATGACAAACATTACCTCGTTGTGAATATTTTTTGTCATGTTTTTCATTTTGCAGACTGCAGGATTTCAAAAACAGTACATGAAAAGTTAATAATTTTCTTTTTTTTTTTTACTCTACTGAACAATGTCAGATGTTCAACCTGGTCTACCTCACTGAAATTCAGGAGATTTGAATTTTGTAGTTCGAGCATGTCTACCGATGACAAGACCTTAATCCTATTTTCACCTTTTTAAGATCTTTCAAACCCGATGTCACCATCGAAGTCAAACCATCCTCCACTCCCAACCATGAAGAACCATTATTGATCCTTGAGGTTTCTCTGGACCGCATGATGGTTCTATATTTTGACTAGCCGACAGAAAAGGAGCATAAAAACAGTGTTCTGGATGCTCCATTGTGGGGAAAAAGCAAAATCCTGGACTTTATGCTTCTTGCCCAAATTATTGTCTGATGCCCTTGAAGGCCTCTTTATTGCACTCTCACTTTTTAATGCAATTGATAAATTGACCAATGAATCCAGATGATGTTATTGACTAGAAAACCCTGCTCTATCGACCTCACAATTTCCATTAGGTGTATTCACAGCCTCCCTATCGTCTCAATCTAACGCTTGCGCATCGATCTCAAAATCATAGCAGTGATGACCAGCAAGGGAGTAGGATTATGGTGGGTAATGAACAGTTATCTGAAGATGGGTAATTCATAGTGGACTGGCCTACAGGGAAGTCTGGAGATTTCCAGGTGGGCCTCTGCACCATGGGCCTCTTTGCTGAGAGAGGATTTACGTTTAAAATAACGAAAGAATTTACAGTGAGTCACAACACAGATGTTATTGTTGCCTGCACAGTGTCATATGGGGCCACTTTGAAATATAATCCAGTCTACTCCGGCTAGCAGGCCTCCATCAGCTCGATGAATATTCTATCACAATATCCGATGTAAATAACCTTTCCTTGGAAAATGTCTCTTTCCTTAAGTCTAAGGCAACCCTAGTCACTAGAACCGTGTCAAAATAAAGGGTTTACTGGCTAAGAGAAACACAGAGGTAAAGACAGGCAGGAAAATGCAATAAAACAACGCTGGCAGTCTCTTACGAGCAGGCTCAGATTCTGCAGAGTACCCAGGAGATTGTCCAGTGGGTTCCTTTTCCACAAAAGCGGTGTCATCTAAAGAATTTAGGTGCCCATTATGTACAGCATTTTGCTCTCCCACATGGTTACACTCAGCCCAGGTTAGTTCCTACTAGTCCTCCACAAGACTAGTGAAACCTCAGTTGATGTAAATGAATGAGAGTTGTTATGGGTTTTCAATCTTCGAAGTATTATAATAGCAAGAACGAGTGAAGTGCAAACTAGCAGTCTTTTCGTTGGAGATGGGACCTCCCCAAGCCACTTACTCTCCCGTGGACCTGTGGATTCACCATTTATTGACTCACCTTACAGTAACTTTGCAAACATTGTTGAAACGTGTAGCCTGGCAAACCAATGGGTCATACTTTTTGGACTGTAGTCCTCTTAGTGACAACCAGTGGGATAAATCAAATGGTACACCCCTGAAGACTCATCTCAGGTTTGCTGTCAAGAAGATCCCTTGGTGATGCAAGATGTGCGCAAACAGCGTGATTCAACATATTTTGCTAAAGCAACAAGCGGTCTAAGGAGCAACAATCAGGAGTTCAGCAAAAGTCACAGAATAAATGGGTATTTCTGGCCTTAAATTGTGTA
Source organism: Ambystoma mexicanum (assembly GCF_040938575.1). Classification (NCBI taxonomy): domain Eukaryota; kingdom Metazoa; phylum Chordata; class Amphibia; order Caudata; family Ambystomatidae; genus Ambystoma; species Ambystoma mexicanum. The sequence goes on along the minus strand of NC_090929.1, from coordinate 1,381,190,542 downwards.
ATAACACAATCAGAAACTTGGGTGGCTATGAACACACAAATTAAATTAAAAGCACATACATTCATATTCAATGAATGAATAATTACATCGAATCAATGAATGAAAAGGGAGTAGATGGAGAGAATTCATTTGTTGTGTAATGATTGAGAGAAGCTACAGCAAGACCCAAATTGCTACTGCAGGCAACTGATACTACAATAGGTGGCTGATACTTTAGGAACTCCCTGCCTACCAGTTGAAAAAGAACTGAAACTGTTAATGCGCGCAGAAGTGTAATGCCCTACAATGGTAGCAGAACACTGTATGCAGACCACTTATGGGAGGACGCAACTCTATTGTTCACATTGTAATTAATAGTGAGTGTTGCTATTTTCTTTGTATTGTTTAAAATTGTCACTTGCTCTACAGGGATCAAGACCCCTGCGTTTCATTCTTTGCCTTGCAGAATTGTTCATTTATAATGGCCGGAGGGATAAACAGCTTGAAGATGAAACTGCTAATAACCAAGATGTATTAGAATGGAGTACACGCAAGCCAGTGCTTACCCTGCCAGATATATTGAAAGAAATTCTGCAACTATTCACTGCTGTATTGAAAAGTCTTGCTCCGTTGCCGAGCACCATTAGGGTGGCAAATGTCTAGCAGGAAACCCCCTAAAAAGGGACATGCCTTATGGTTTGACCACAATTTAAGGGCAGAAATTGCTTTAAAATAATGTAATCCATTCTCCTCGATCTGATGATACTTTTTTTTCCATATTCAAAGCACTGGGCCATATAAAAACATCACTGCCCAGAAAAACAAGGAATGTCAGCACACATACACAGGGAAGAGCTGCAATATGTATTGGTGTAAAAGATTAACTTGCAAAAAGTACTTTCTAATGTTTCTCATTGAAAATGTAACTTGCAAAATATCTTTCTTCCTAAAAAAAGCATCATCATTCACTAAATCCGAGTAGATTTTAAGAACATTCAGGGCAAGTTTTGGAGTTCTGGTGGGCCTCCCTCGAACAGAGAGTTGTAGTGGTGTTGAAAGGGGAGAACAGTAGTGGTGAGGTGTGGGGAGAGCGGAGTTAGTCACACCGATAAGAAAATAATACTTGGTGGGATAGTGGAAAAACAGAAGAGCGGTGTAAAAATAATGCTATCAAGGCCAGGTCGTTTGGAAAACATGTGGAAAGGCAAGTACATTGATATATTTATGTTGCTTGATAAGAGTGATGGTGATGATGCACCCAAAAGAGGGTATGGAAAAGACCCAGACGAATAAGAAGGCAACACACATAAAAATAATTAACTGTTCTCTTTGCTTCTCCATTTCTATGATTATCATGATTGAAATGTTCCCTGAACTGCCCCTAACTTTGGATCATACCATTATTTGGTAGTGTCAGCAAACAGAGATTGCCTTTATGGGTCATGGATAGTTTACGATGCAGACGTTTTTTGTTTTAATTGTGATTGGTTATCAAATGTAACCTTACACACAGAAAAAGTCCACAATGAGCAATACAATGACACAATACAATACAATATCAACACATTACAATGGATAACGCACGGAATCATCAATCAATGAAAAATATTTAAAAAACGAAGTGTCCTCAAATTCATTAAAGTTCCAGTATAAAATCTATCACATTATTTTAAGGGTTAGTGGATTTGATTGTTAAGTATATCAAAAAACACATTTATAAATCTATATAGAGCTAACAACAGGGCAACTGTGCCCCCCATTAAAATGTGCCATAAAAAGTCGCTAGCATCATCAAATTGACTGTAAACAAATCGACTGAAATATATATTTCTAAGATTGCCAGTTGACTCTCAGTATAGTGTTAAATGCTTCAATGCAACTATAGAGTCAGCCCCCTTAGACAAACGGCAGATTTCAGTGGATTTCTCTAGACGCAATCTCGAGCCAATGCACTCCAGTGTAGGCACTTACTTCAACTTAAATTTGATACAAATTGTTTGAGCTCGACGACAGGGAAATAATGATATCGCAACAATTTATGTCTGTTTCTGATATTGTCCTGATTGCTCAATCGTTTCCCTTCAATCCATTTCATACAATCTTTTCTTAGACTTAAAACGATTAATTGATAATTGTTTAACATTAGAATCAATTTGATTTCAATTTGCATCCATGTGCCTACTAAAATTAGTAAGGTATCCGATTGAACCGGACAACAAAGCACGGTGTAAATCTTTATATAAGGAATCAGCAGGAGGGGTGCATATTTTGGCATAAATACCTAGTTGGTGCCCGCTTACTATTGTCTGTAGGGAGATTAGGCCCATTTTGTGACATATAACCACATTCGGTATAGAAAGGGCCAAGCCCAAAACTCGTTTCCGAATAGTACCCTGGAGTGTATTCAAACAAGCACCAATGTCCACCAATGAAATATCCAGACCATAAATAATAGAGGGAACAATTTTTGCTGAGAAAAAACGTAAAAGAGGTAGTAAGGAAAACGTACACATCCTCCAATAGAATCTCTTGAATTGAGCAAGCAAGGGCTGCATGTTGGCTTTCAACCTTTCTCTCATAGCATTTACAGGAATATTATTGGACATATTACAGCCCAAATAGCGCAAAGAGGAAACCCTTTCCAAACACAAATCCCCTACATACCAAAGCATAGTTTTGGGCTTTTTTAAATTAGAAAGGATGATGATCTTACATATTGATCAGTTGACTAAAGGGTTATTGTCAATGTCATAATTAGAAAACAAAGACATTTTTCTTTGTAAACCTACAGACGTCTGGTCAAAAAATAATAAATCATCTGCAAAAGCAGGCCAATTCAATTTAGTTAATCCTAGTTTTAAAGGGTATGATGTAAACACTTGAGTACAGAACATTAAAAATGCCATATTATATCATATTATATATTAGATAACCAGAATTCCTCGATGTCTGAAATATATATTGAGAAGTAATGGTGCTAAAACGCAGCCCAGTCTTAGGCCGGTATAGGTATTAATAAGGCGCGACAAATGTCCCTCTTTAGTTAACCTGATCCTAACCGATGTATCCTGATGTAAAAGGCCTACCAGTCTTACCATGACAGGAGGGACAGACCACTTCAATAATTTCAGGCATAATTTATTGCAAAGAATTTGATCAAATGTCTTGGACATGCAGACATTATGGGAATTAAAGTAGGACATCTGGACCTTGATTGGTTGATTAAAGTAGTTGACATTTGGCTTAACCACATGTGGACAAAAAAAGATTACTATCAGAAACAACGTCAATACTTACACTAAAAACAACCAGGTCTTTCAGACTGAGGGCAAGGTGGGGCCTAGGAGGAGCCATGTTGGTCCTTCTGTAAGAGAATGTGTGCCTGAAGTGTCTCCGCGTGCAAACACAAACATGTGCATTCTGTCTGTGGTTTGCCATTTCAAACTGAGTCTACCTGCCATAAGAAGGCAAAAGACAGCAGAAGTGAGATAGCAGAGGATCTCTTTTTACAGACAGTGGAGAGTACTCCCTCCCCAATCAACCTTGATTTTTTCATGCATTGGCTGTTTAGTTTAGTTTGTTTATTAGTAAAGCGCAACCGAACCCTAGGGTAACTGGGCGCTAAGTCTCTAGATCATCAATGGTTATAGTGTGTTGCACATACAGAGGCAGCCAAGTATGATACAGTACAGTAAATGGTGAAGGAGACCAGGTTACAGAATGGTCCGAGAAAAGGGCAGAGTAGATTGTGGTGGGATTGGGTTACAGGTTGGTCTGCCGCAATTGTGGCATATAATTAAACAAAGGTACAGGTGCCAGAGTGGCATACATAGTGGCAATAATTCGAAAATGGTACAATTGAATAAAGCTAAGTGCAGTTGACAGACTATTGTTGGGTTATGAGCAGTTCCTTGACTTTGGCTCTGAATGACCAAAACGATGTGTCAGCTCTAATTGTCATAGGTAGTGCATTCCAGCATTTCACTGCTAGTACAGAGAAACCTGCTCTCCCGGCCATTTTCAGGTTGAACTTCGGTATGTTGAGTTGGTGTAGGTAAGGAGATCTGGTTGGTCTGGTAGAGTTCTGTCTCGTAAATTTGTCTGATAAGTATCGTGGGGCTGTCAGATATAGGCATTTGTGTGTAATGACCAGTGCACATAGTTTAATTCTCTCACGGATGGGGAGCCAGTGAGATTCCTTTCTGAAAATGGAGATGTGGGCCTTGTGGGGAAGATTGAGAGCACACCGGAGGCCGTTATTCTGGAGTATCTGTAGTCTGTTTAAATTGTTACGTTAATGTTAATGTTAAAGGATATTTGTACTGTGCACTATCACCACCGGAGTGGTGCCCTGGCGCTCTGGCAGCTCTGAAAAAGGGAGGGTGGTAAGTTAGTAGGAGTAAGCTGGAAGAGTGCAAGAGAGCAGTGATGTGCTGTTGGCGGCCTCAACCCGGAATTCCATTGGTTGAGCTTGGGGGGTTTTCTGGTCAGTAGTCGTCATGTGCTGTTGTGCGAGTCTATGTGTGGTTTGTTTTGTTGTTACAGTGTAGTGAAGTTTGTGCGGATTGATGTGTTATAGGTTTGTGGTTGTGTTTGGTTAGAGTTTGAGAGGTATATGTAGAGGAGTGAAATTGTTAGTGGATTGGTTAATTAGGCAAATTCTAAAAACCCCAATTCTATTTAAGTGTGGCACATGCTGGTATTTTAAACCTATCTAGGTGTGATGTCGGATAGTTTTACGATTAAGTCTAGATGCAATGTCGGCTAATGTTCAAGATTACATCTAGGTGTGGCACATGCTAATATTCAAAATTCCATCCCAGTGTGGCACGTGTTAATGATCACGATTTCATCTGAGTGTGGCGTTTGTTAACATTCATGTTTCTAACTAGATGCAACGCAGTTAAGAATTTAAACTCAGTCCGGCTCATGCTAACATTCAATTTTGTATCTATATGTGGCGCAGGCTAAAGTTAAGAATTCCATCTAAGTGTGGCACATGCTAAAATGCAATTTTGTATGTATATGTGGCGCAGGCTAAAGTTCAGAATTCCATCTAAGTGTGGCACATGCTAACATTCAATATTCTATCTAGATGCGACGCAGGCTAAAGTTAAGAATTCCATCCAAGTGTGGCACATGCTAACATTCAATGTTCTATCTATATGCGACGCAGGCTAAAGTTAAGAATTCCATCTAAGTGTAGCACATGCTAACATTCAATTTTCTATCTATTTGTGACGCAGGCTAAAGTTAGTAGTTCCATCTAAGTGTGGCACATGCTAACATTCAATATTCTAACTAGATGCGATGCAGGCTAAAGTTAAGAATTCCATCTAAGTGTAGCACATACTAACATTCAATTTTCTATCTATATGTGACTAAGGCTAAAGTTAAGAATTCCATCTAAGTGTGGCACATGCTAACATTCAATTTTCTATCTATATGTGACGAAGGCTAAAGTTAAGAATTCCATCTAAGTGTGGCACATGCTAACATTAAATTTTCTATCTACATGTGACGCAGGCTAAAGTTAGGAGTTCCATTTAAGTGTGGCACATGCTAACATTCAATTTTCTATCTAGATGCGACGCAGGCTAAAGTTTAGAATTCCATCCAAGTGTGGCAGATGTTAACAATGGGAATTATGTTTGCAAGTAATGCAAAACAACATTTACAGTCCAGCCATGAGTAGATTTAGGTCGGTGGTCCTAAATCTCTCTAAATGTGCATAGTGTAATTCTATGGCGGTGTACTTTATGGAGAGGTAAGGTAAAGTGGCGTGGGCTTTCTGGAGTAAAGTCATTGCTCTACACCCCACCCAAGCCACACTTGCAGTTTTTGTTGGTGTCTGGTGATTGCTAGCTTCATTGGCTTCCCCTGCGGACACCTGCAGACACGCCTTGGAGCTGCCAATGTAGGAGCCGCCTTTTGCCTTGGGGTCCTTTGCCACAGGGGCTGCCGGGCAGAGGGCTGCCTTGGGAGGCCAGGTTTGTCTATCAGGTGTCCAATCATGGGGGGGTGGGCAGTTTGGGAGGCGGGAGGGGGTGGGGAAAGCACAGGAAGCTGGTCAGGAGGGGGAGAGGGGACAAGGCAGCACTTGGGCAGCTGAAGTTAAAATATTATTTAGAAACGGGCCCAAAGCAGTCCCGGGGTCTTTTCTCTCGCCTGGATTGTTGAAAGTGATGAGGCAGCTGGTGACTAGGCCTGCACTCGCTGTGTGGCAGTAGCCAATCATGGGGGGGTGGGCGAGTTGGGAGGCGGGAGGAGGTGGGGAAAGCACAGGAAGCTGGCCGGGAGGGGGAGAGGGGACAAGGCTGCATTTGGGCAGCTGAAGTTAAAATATTATTTAAAAACAGGCCCAAAGCAGTCCCGGGGTCTTTTCTCTCACCTGGCCTGGATTGTTGAAAGTGGCAAGGCAGCAAGGCGGCCGGTGACTAGGTCTGCACTCGCTGTGTGGCAGTAGCCAATCACGGGGGTCGGTGGGTTGGGAGGCGGGAGTAGTAGGGGAAAGCATGGGAAGCTGGTCGGGAGAGGGAGAGCGGACAAGGCTGCCCTCGGGCAGCTGAAGTTAAAATATTATTTAAAAACAGGTCCAAAGCAGTCCCGGGGTCTTTTCTCTCACCTGGCCTGGATTGTTGAAAGTGGCGAGGTGGCGAGGTGGCTGGTGACTAGGCCTGCACTCGCTGTGTGGCAGTAGCCAATCACGGGGGTGGGAGGGTTGGGAGGCGGGAGGAGGTGGGGAAAGCACGGGAAGCTGGTTGGGAGGGGGAGGGGGGACAAGGTTGCACTCAGGCAGCTGAAGTTAAAATATTATTTAAAAACGGGTCGAAAGCAGTCCCAGGGTCTTTTCTCTCACCTGGCCTGGATTGTTGAAAAGAAGTCTTGTGGTTCGTGGAGCCAAGGAAAAGTGTGTTGCAATAGTCCAGTTTGGACAGTATCAGGGCTCTTGAGGTTACGAAGTGCCTATAGTTCTGCCGAGAACCATTTGTTCACATGAGCAGTGGGTTTAGTCTTTCTTAATTTAAGTGGTGCTATTTGGTTCAGGGCTTGTCCCAATGTGTTGTCATAGAGTTCGACTAGGGATGTGGGATTATTGTTGGTGGAGTTAAGAATTTCAGATGTGATTGGCTTTATTAGAGGTCTCAGATTCTCAATGGTAATATTGTGTTTGTTTCTGGCTAGCATTTGCAGTGCATCAGTGGAAGGTTCGCTTTTTTGTGTGACTTTGGGTATAGTAAAGGTAATAAGGTGGTGGTCTGACCAGGCGCATGGTGTGATGTCAGTCACAGAGAGGCCACAGTTGACTTCAGCAAGCCAGTCCAACGTTCTGCCTTTAACATGTGTGGATGTGTTGATGTGTGATGTCAGACCTAGTTATAAAAATCTAGTTACAATAACCCCATGAAGCTACTTACCAGTTTTTATATTGTTGTTTCAAGGGGGGAAGTCAGGATCCTCGCAGTACAATCTGTGGGATGAGGGGCACCTAAGAATCAGATATCTCTTTGGTTGAACCCAGATACTGTTGTGAAAAAAGATAAAGAAAGAACAATCTCTCGGCCAGGCGGCTGGTCCATTCCTGGTCCCATCCTCGAAGAGCTAGCATCTTCTCCACTGGGTGTAGGTACAAAGAAAGTGCCACTGCAATAGTGCCTCATTCATCATTTTTATTTCTAAATAGGAACATCTAAGAGTGATATTACAGACCCAGGACATGGTTAGATATGGCTCCATCTGACAAAAAGCAACATGCAAGCTAAGACGCTGGGCCACAGCCCTGGATAGCCATGACACAAATTCAGTCTACATTCAGACAATTTCCAGAGCACACAGGCGATTTCCGCTCGTCAGACTTCCCCTTTGAGGGGAGGTCTCATTGCATTGGAGGTATTCCTGGCAGTGCAATATGTGTCCTGCATCAGTTACAGGTGATGGTGGGCAACTAAATTTCATGTAGCAGGTAATTCCTACATGGCAACCTTCTAAAAGATTCATTGCACAATCAATGTCCAGTTTGTGGTTAAAGTCCCAAAGAATGCGCTTGTACCTGAAGGTAAAAGGCAGATATTCGCATATAGGCAGATTTTATATTTGACTTTATTTTTTATAACTGGTTTGGCAACCCCCTGTATTGTCAAATGAGGAAATTGATTTATATATAGGTACAGCAGGCAGTGCAAGTATCAGGGCCATAGTGGCAAATAAGTAGTCTATGAACTGGTACACGTCTAGTCTGGTGACAGATGCAACTTTTATGGAACTATTTTCAACTGGGGTGAAGAATTGAGAAACCTAAGTATAATATTCTGGGCAGACGGTATGTCTGTAGTTGATGGATAAAGAATCAAATTGCGTCATACAGGAGGGTCTTAAAAGTTAATTACGATAGGCTGGTATAGGGTGAATATTTTGCTCATAGAGAAGCAGGCGCTGGGTGTTTTGAATGAAGTTGCAGATTCCTTGTCCTGTCCCATTCCAAGATACAGGCATTCAAAGGCCTACACCCGTGTGCAAATGAACGGATGATGATAAGATTCCTGGCGGATCTCTGGAATATTGGTGCTGAGTCTTTCAGCATTTGAATGTGGCCTTGTTGGGGAAAAAGGACTAAACTACTTTAGGCCGCATTCAGAGCATTTAAAGGGTTTTGTGATGAAGGGAGCACATATCTCATGTTTTCTTTACAGGCAGTGTTGGAGCACAATGAGCACACGCACAGCAATGGGAGTTCAGAGTCTTTCACCCATAGGCAGTTGGCTGCAGTGCCATGGCGCTCTTTTCAGTTTGGCTGGGGACCATGTATGGTCCTCCCATTTCCTAGAAAAGAAAGCTGCCAGTGGGTAGAGCAGGGAAAATAGCAGAAGATATCTGTGGGATATTTTGACCCACTCAGCTATGCTATGTTACATCACTTTGCTGCATTGGTGCAAGAAACAGCAAAAAATGGCAGCGCTGACTCCTGTGCGCGCCAAGCTCTCTAAACTGCGTGTTTGTAACAAACAGAAAATGGATGCACCACTCTGCCACACACATTTCAGGTGGGGTGAAACAGAGTACTCACTGGAGGAATGTGCCAGTGTGTTCTGCAACATTTAACATGGAGTGAAGTGAAAGAGGCAGCATTATTTTGCTGAAAACCCAAAATGCCTCTTTTAAATGATACTTTTTCAACCTTAAAAGTGGTGCTTGATGCTAAATTCATCAATTTCTCATGAACTACTGTGATTAAAAAGGCCCTGCAATGCCCCGGATCATTCATTGTGTCTCAGAGGAACCAGGCCTCATTTGAATGAAAGCTCCTGTCAAATGTATCCTTGAAAAATCAACCAGGGGCTTTGTTTTCATTTTACACTGGAAACACATCTATTTTCTTTGCAACAGTAGCAAGAGTCAGCTGCCCAGAGAAAGTCTCTAAATAGATGCCTGTAACTGTATCCATGCTGCAAAACAATTCCAGCACTCAAGAAAAGAATTATAGCTGCACAACGTGTATATTTGCTGGTGATATAAAACCAAATTTAAAGAAATAGTAAAATGTGCTTTTTCCTGACTGAAGGGGGAAAATTGCCTATTTAAAGTACATTGTTGTGTGAAGGCCTGATTACTTAGAAATGTAAAAGGAATTGCTGCTGGTAGAAATACATGTATAAACTGTTTTAATTCTATAGGTTTAAAGTTAAGATTTAAAAAGAGAAAATCAAAGCTAAAACCCAGGCTGAGTTGGCAAACTATATAAAATAAACTTGCTCTGCCAGTTGCTAGCCCTGAGAAAGGGTGACACCACATAAACCTCTGGAACAGGAAAGGTTAATTGCTAGCTTGGAGGCTTTGAATGACCCAAGACAAAGGAACTTCCCCGTTTGCATCAGACATTCGTCTTTGCTCCAGGCTGGGACAATAGCAGGCTGAGACTCTCGCCTTTCAGTGTGAGGGGCAGTAAACTTCAATCAAGAGAGAGGCCCCTCATCCTGCTTCAAAGAAATTGACATTTGCTTGCAGTTGGGGAAAAGAAAAAAAACTGAGTAAGTGACAATAGACTTCCTGTTGGTTTTAAAAGCCTAGTTTGTAACTGAACTTCAAGACATTTTACTTTGCAGCAACAATGAGGAAAAATATTAACGGTTGTAGTTTTAAATCTAATTTTATGCTCTGTCTTTGAAAACTTGGTAGAACTCATTACTTGATAAGGAACAGAAGTTGTAAAGAATGACAGATTGTGGGGAAAGTACTGATATTGCGAACATAACATGTTGTACACACATCCCAGGGGTAAATGCGCATCTGTGTACAAAGTTTTAGGCCAAATCTTTCATGGTTAAAATTGCCAAAATGTAGCAGAAAGGCAAAACCAGTTCCCACAGACATGGGGTTTGGATTGAAATATGACCCACAAAATATGTAACCTATATATCTGATTTTCTCAGAGGTTATAACTGTATAAATATGTATTTATGGGAAAATGAGGTTTTGGTTCCAGTAGCTAGGGGAGGTTTCTAGTCATTGTAAAAATCATCCCGTAAACATGACATCCTTTTCTGTGATCCAATCAGCAAAGAGCTAGGAGGAGACTTCTACCTTGCCCAATCCTAGCATTATGGGTATGGGTAGTAAGCCTGCCCCTGCCATATACTGTAGTGATGTCATTTGGCAGGATAAATAAGGGAACCTGACAACACACAAACACTCAGATTCCTAACTTTCTTCCCGGTTTCCTTGGTGGCGTCCTGTTCCTGATTTATTCATCCTGCTTGATCCCGATTCCATATTTCATTGCAAAGCCAAGGCATATGCATTGCTGAACCCCTTTTCAGCTAGCCCTCAAATTCTAAATATCCCAAAAACCCAAGGGAAGCATCCTGATCCAACCTGGCTTGCTACTACTAGATGCATGCCTGCAAACTCGCCATCCCACTGACCTCCAGTCTCCAGTAACCAGAAAGGCCAGTCCAGTGCAGTCCTGTGACCAGAACGGCCTAGATGATCCTGTCCCGCCCGAGTTGCCCAGCTGTCCTTGGTTAGACCCGATCTGTGTGATGACCCTTGATGGTCCAAAATCCTAACTTAAAGTGGACTGTAAGTATTAATATGAATCACAGAAAACTATAGCATACCTTGCCTTGTCTCATCCCCATCTCTAAACCATGCTATGCTTACCTTAATAACTTGTAGCATTGTCAGAATTCTTATTGCAATCCTGTTCTTGATTTCTCTTGCTAAGCGCCATTTCTTTAGTCATTTTCATCTTGTGTAAATCTTAAACTAACAATCGTACTTCGAGTGATCCGACTGGTTCGGTCGGGGCGGACACTGGGGATCTAGTGTTGAAGTCATGAATCAACTCTAGAGGTTAGTGTGTCCCTCCTTGGTATTCTGGCTGGAATGCTCTATCATAGAGTAAAACTATAGTAAATATTTTCTTGTCCAAACTGAATTTCTTTTCTGTTTTCACTGCCTGATTTTTTTAAAAACGCCTCTCCTTCAACATTGCATATAATGCATATCTTCCTCAGTTTAATAGCTAGAGACTTCATTTCAACTCTGGATTATACCCAAGACCTATAGCTACATCCCAACTCCAAATCAGTGTATTTCACCCATTTCTCTTAATCATTTGGTTAATTTTAGGCGGGAATCCACAATTTTGCAAATTGTTACATGTGTGATTTTTATTCTAAATTATTTCCAACCTTCCATTCAGATTCAAAGTGTTTACTTTTGCTCAAACTAACTATAGCTCATGATTGTTAGTATCTTTCCAATGTTGCTCCCATAGAGATTTGTATTGATTTAAGGATTTTTGCACACATTCATTGTTTTACACAGCCATTTGCGAAATGTCATTTTAAAGTGTAAGATTTCAAATCCGTTTTTCTCTCTTGTTTGGGGAAGGAAGGTTAGATTTGAATTCTGTTTTCCATTCCTTATTCCTGATTACCTGCTGCTTCCTTATATCTATTTAGAATTGTTTATTTGTGGGTTGAGGAATATTGCAGGGGGAAATCCTAACTTAAGTGCTATCTTTCCAAACAAGCCAAAAGTGCCTTTTCTCTGTTTTATATTTTTGTTGCTAAAGAGTGAATTTAAGAGCATTACATACCTTCCTATCTGTTATTGTCAGCACATTGGTGATTGCTACTCCCTATGAAAAAGTATATGTTTGATTTGAATTTTAAATAAATAAATAAATAAATGTTACCTTTACCAACAAGCCTGATTCCTGGTCCACTGGGACCTGGGGTATTTCAGAAAGGGTGTGATATGAGTGGTATATCACTCAGAATATTGAACCTAAATATATAATAAGATAAGCATTTCAGTTGTGCACTGCATAGTAGGATGAGACCAGGGTGTATCACTGGATTGAAATACTAACAGATTTTGGGGGCTTGTGCCGTGATATTGAGTTTGAATTACCACCCATGACAGTCTGGCACAGCAGACTAACCTGCAGGGTAGAGACACCTTGCTTGGTTGGTGTATTGTGCTACACTGTACAGGCGCCTCCCGAAACAAATACTCCAAGACCAGGCCGGCCTGTAAAAGTAAAAGTAAATCAACCCCGAAATAATTAATAAAGAAATTGATATTTCCAAAATGGTTGTTTCTGTAGAAATCAGTATGGCTAGGGAGCAAGTCCTGCACAAGCTTTTTGTCAGGGGTGATTGGCCAGAACAGAATGAACATGTCTGGCTGCAGAAAATCACAGAACAGGTCACTGCCATGAACCTGGATACATGGCAGGACAAGGGCCCATTACACCAAGCTCTCAGTGAATTGTACATGGCACCAGAAATTAAAGAGGAACAAAGCAAAATTGCCAGAATTGCTGCCTACCTATACCTCCACATAGGAGTGATGTGGGAAAAGCATGCTGAAAACATAGCTCTGGCAAAGAATCACATTGAATCACTAGAGAGAATCCAGAACTATCTAGACTGCAGAACAAAGGCTATTGAAGAGACAAGAATTAGAGGCAGAATCCAGAGATTATGTCACAAAATTAAAAGAAGATCTGTCTCTCCTACAGTAGGGGAATGCAGAGCAAGACACCCAATTACAGACACTAAAAGAGCAGTGTCAGGAAAGGGTTGACTCTCTGCAACAGAGTCAACAGAAACTGGCGCAACAATTCAATTTTAATAGAATCTGCGCAGAACAGATAGTTACCCTACAAAACCAGACAGAAACCTTGAAAAAGGAAAATAATAAATTATGAGAGACCTACACTCTCAAACAGAATTTGATGAGGAGCGCCAGAAATCCAATACCATCAAAAAACAAAGGGACGACCTGGCTGAACAGAGGGGCATCCTAAGTCAGGAGAGGGATGCCTTAGGCCAGGAAGTAAGCCAATTAAAAACCGAGTTAGAGAGAAGAAAGCTGGCCCTCCAGGAGCTCAATGAATTAAAGACAGAGTATGGGAAGCCACTAGAGCACACAAGATGGTTGGAGGATGCTCTGGAAGAGAACACAAAGACCAAAGATGCTAAAACTCAGGAGGTGAGTCTCCTGCTGCAGAAATTGGCCCAGTATTCCCAGACCAGGCAGGAAGCGCAGAGAGACAATGAGGCTATCTATGAAAAGAATGATGTGCTACACCAACAAGTAGCAATGCAAGAGCGAATCATTGAGACCAGTAAGGCCTTGACAGAGGAACAAAAGGCTCAGATTTTTGCTTATCATCAGGAAATAGGGTCTGACAAAGAAATGGTAGAGAGGGACAGAGCAACCCTTGATCATAACATAAGGACCCCTGTACTCAGGGACTCTAACCCCTTCAATACCATGAACTCTGCCACCTTCATGTGTACTGGCTCACATGAACCAGGGGCCATGGGGATGGTAGAATTCAATAGAGTTGGTAAGATGGGACTGACAGATCAGCGCCCCCCAGAAATGATGGACGGGCGTCCCTGTACAGATCCCCAAATGTTAGGGCTAATATCTCCGACCAGGAAGACTCCTATGAGGGGAGAGTCAGGGAACTGGATCCACAAAAATACCGCCTTCCAAAAGATCAGTTGGTGAAATTTGGTGGGGAACTCCAGGAAATAAACCCCAAAAAGGGTATCCTGAAGACCTCTACATAGTTAGGGCAGTGGGGGGGAGGGGGTACTCCGCCAATCCTGGGAGCAGGGGAGAGTCAGAAGACTCTTCTGAGCACCACAGGAATAGGGAAACTAGGCCCCAACATTCTGCAAGCCCTTCACAAGCTCGCAGAATCAGGGAGTGCCTAGAGGATCAAGAAGCCACCTCCAGTAGCAGTGTCTCTGAGTCTGAGGACGAGTGGACTCGGGTGACTAAAACCAAAAAGGCAAACAAAATTAAGAGAGCTATGCAAAAAGATCCCCTTAAGCAGATCAAGGCCATTAGGAGTGTTATAACTCCATATCATAAAAATGCAAAGTATTCTGTCTGGGAACACCTAAAATTATATGAACAGATGATGGACGCTTTTCATCTGAAGGACAGCCAGAATTGCATAGAGTATGTGAAATTGACATTCTCTTCTGAATACTCCAGTTTCTTTGCGGGACTGGAGGATCAGAACCACCCAAGATGGTCCACCTACAGGGCGGCCATCTTAAAACATTTCTCTGCACATAGAAAGCCCCAAGAGGCCCACAAAGCGGCCTACAATTTCCAGTGCGGGGAAGATCAAACCACACAAGATTTTGTGCAGGAGCTCAAACGTGCCTTTTCGCAGACCACCAGGAGGGTGCGCACAGATAGTCGGGAGTTCATCACCTCCTTCTTCCATGCACTCCCCAAATATATAATGACCCAGCTGGTGAGGGACTTTCACAAGAAGAGATCGCTGGACTGGGTCATAGAACAGGCGATCCGTATTTATGAGGTACAAAAACCTGTAGATAGCAAAAATACAAACAAAAACCCCAAACCAGCCAACACCCCTGCTGCTGCTAAGGTGGCGGAGGTGAAGGTTGCCCCCATTTTAGATCTGGAGATGGGGGCCTAAAAATATACCTGTACAAAATCCATCCAACCAAAGAACCAGAAGGCCCTCGGGCCAATCCCAGACAGGTGGTAGTCAGGGAGGTCATCCCACAAATGCGACCCCTAACTCCTCTGATTACATTAGCCCCTGACACAAGGGTAAAAAACCCATCCTGGGGTATGTGTGGACTCCCCCAGCCCAAGGGGGGGGGGAATCCAACCAGGTAGGTACTACTCCAGGAAACTTCCCTCCTAACTTTCCCCAGGAGGGCAGTAATCCTCAAATGCCAGGTTGAGTTTCTTTCCCCGGTACCCTCAAAACTTCAACCTACAGAACAACCCTACTTTCTTTTCCCACTTTCCAGAGCCAGACAGCCCAATCCGGGTGAGGGGAGGCCAAGGGGGGAGGGTTACCCAAATCTTCCTAACCCAGGGTACTATGGGAGAAGGGATAGTTACCCTTCCCGTGACTCACCTAGGATGGACCAGAGACCCCGGTACCAGCCGGAATGGGTGTCGCAACTAGAGCGCCAGGTCCAGAACCTGTTCCAGGATCTGGGTCGCATGCTGAGGGCTCAACAGAATCCTCAGATGAAGATGGCGGCTCAGAACCCCACCAACCAAGGGTCTGGTACTCCAGAACAATGACGGGGAGAGATCCCTGACAACTCACCGGTTCCAGAGGAGGAGGCACGGGGGATGGGAGGTGTAAAGCCTTAGAGGAAGCTTCCTTCCCCACACGTGAAAAGCCCCTGGACACCCAGGAATCGGAACCAAAACCTCCTGCCCCTGAAAGTCTGCAACCCAAGGAACAGAGGGCGGGTACGAGAAATAAAAACCCAAAAAGACCCATTTTGTGGAGGAGGTTAGTGTCCTACAATTTGAAGGGGAAGGGTACTTAGAGGATTTGGGGAAAAAGATCTTCTCCTTCAGGGACGGGAGAACTCCTCCCAAAGAAAAATGGGTCGCAAGTGATCCTAATGAAGACTGGGTGAATGTAGGGACTGAGTTAGAATCGCCCATCATTGAACCCCAGAATGATAATCAAGAAAACCACACTGCCCAAACCTATTCTGGTGACTGCCTCCAAAAAGGGGGATGGGTTGCCGGCCAAGAATCAGAACCAGGGGGGCCCAAAACTCCCCAAATATCCAACTGTCATTTTTCTTGCAGATCCCCAAGCTCCCACAAAGAATCATGCCCAAACTAACCCTGTGTCGGAATCGAGAATCAGGAAATTGATCAACCAACTTGCCCACAATGCTCATTATTTTTGCCTCCTTGAGGAGAAGGAGGGAAGATTTTATGCCCAGGTCCAAATACAAGGGCAGTGTACAGTGTCGGTGCTGATGGACACTGGATCCCAAACAACTTTTCTGTCAAAGAGGGCCTTTGATCAGCTGAATTCAGGAAGGGGCGAAGATATACCAGATCCCTCTCACCCCTCTTCCTCGACAACTTCAGAACTTCGATGGGAATGAAATTCCCATCAAGGGGTCTGCGGATCTGGAAATTAAAATTGGGCGACACAAGGTGAAACACCTGGTCATAGTCGTGACTCCGGAGGGCACACCCTGTCTACTGGGGAATGGCATCCTGTGAAGGTTGTCCCCACTAATAGACTGTGTAAACAAGGTACTCTGGACCCAGACTAACCGGCCAATGAAATTAAAACATAGTGTCAACCATGTTAGTTTAAATGGCACATGCCACATGGTTGAACAAAAACAGGGTCATATTGAGTTCCATTTTCCAAACGAACAAATCCCTGACATGACAGTAATTGCAGTAGGACAACAAACTGGTGATGGGAATGCCTCTCCATTTCTGAAAATCAACCTTCCTTCCAGTTTCAAGTGTCATTCCACACGGGAAGGAAATACTGTGAAATTCTATACTAATTCACAATCGGAAAATCCCAATTCCATAGTCAAGAGTGATGAGAAACCAGCTCAAAGTTTAGCGGACATTCACAAGCTTAGAGAACAGTTATTAATCCCTTTTCAGTTAAATGAGGGGAAGGAATCTGTTCTTGCCAGAGTGTGCGTGAACAACGGAAATGGACCTGGAACCTGGAAACCTGGAAACTCCCAGTTCCAAACATCTCCTGCCTAGCAGGTGTATGCTCAAAATCTCTATCGGTAATAAAAGCATAGTACATAATTGTTCGGTCGTGTGAGATGTCCCTGCGGCTTTCAATTTAGGCAGTGACATTCTCAATCGCTTTGCCATTAATTTGGACCTGATAAACTACAAAGCCTGGTCCCATTTAGGGGGTAATCCCATGGACTTTGATGATTCAGAAAAGGCATTTCGGTCAGCCCAATTGCTGCCGTATGCAAATGAAGTTTAAATTGGAGAGGAAATCACCATCCCAGGACGACACGACTATTCCCACTTGAATTAAAAATTAAAAGAGGACAGAAACTGCAAAATGCTGACGCATATGTTCACCTCAAAGCCCATCTCCAACAGTAAGGGTTGGGGTTAAACCCAACACCATTAATCAATGTGGAACACAACACCATTCCAATACTCATGGATAACAGCGACCTTAGGAGTATCACTCTGGGCGCAGGCACATTATTGGAATGGCGGTTGATGACCGACATTTTTCCATAGGTTTAGGTAATGAACTGATAGAACCAATCCCCAATGACTGTTTTGACAGTGATAGTGACAATGAAATAACACCGGACAGGGGGCCTCATTACACGGATGGCGGTAGGGATTTACCGGTACCGGTAAAATACCGGTACCGGTAAATACCTACCGCCTTGCTACGAGGTCCCTTTGCGGGTTGGGGGATTTAACGCCTGCTTTTTGCAGGCGTTAAAATCCAACCCGCTAAGGGACCTCAGAGCTAATTACGGCACCACAAAATTGCGGTGCCGTAATTAGCACCTTCCTCATTCCCATAGAGCCCTATGGGGCAGAAATGGGAGTGGGGAAGGGCAATGGCGGAAGGGGGATTTACCGCCCCTCCAACCTTGGAATGGGGCGGTAAATCCCTTTTCCGCCAAGGCGGTGCCAGTATTTTACCACTAATAGCGCCATGGCTCACCGCCTACCGGGTAATGAGGCCCAGGATCTTCACCCGGCAAGGGGGGAATTTCCTGGTGTACTCTTCCTGCCCTTATGGTAAGGAAGAGATGACCTGTGACTTTAGGAGGGATGAGGTGATCTTCCAGGTCCACAAAGACTGCCTCCCCTTCCTGGAACCCTCTGTCCAGGTCAATACTTTAACCAGGGACCTCTCCACCCAGCTGGAGGAAGGGGGATTTACCGCCCCTCCAACCTTGGAATGGGGCGGTAAATCCCTTTTCCGCCAAGGCGGTGCCAGTATTTTACCACTAATAGCGCCATGGCTCACCGCCTACTGGGTAATGAGGCCCAGGATCTTCACCCGGCAAGGGGGGAATTTCCTGGTGTACTCTTCCTGCCCTTATGGTAAGGAAGAGATGACCTGTGACTTTAGGAGGGATGAGGTGATCTTCCAGGTCCACAAAGACTGCCTCCCCTTCCTGGAACCCTCTGTCCAGGTCAATACTTTAACCAGGGACCTCTCCACCCAGCTGGAGGAGGCTGCTGAAATAACCAAACCAGAAGTCTTTCCAGGCTTCCGGCAAATGAGTGAAGATAGAGTCAACCTAGCTGATGCCTGTGAGACTGGAGCAAAAGCAAGTTGAAACAAGTTTTCTTAGATTTTCAGGATCTCGTTGTGGTGGACTCGTATGACTTTGGTCACACCGAAATCCATACAACAACAATTCCCACGGACCCTGGTATGTTTCCATTGTTTGTGAAGCAATACCGATTGCCCCTCGTATCCATGGAGTCTCTCATGGAAATAATCAAAAACCTTGAGTCCCGTGGGATAAATCGTCCAGTCCACAGCACCGTCAATAATCCGGTACTGGGGATTTTAAAACCCAACGGCCAGTGGAGACTCTCTGCTGACCTAAGGGAGCTAAACAAACGGGTCCACATGTCCCGATAGCCTCTCCCCTACATTTGTATTTTGTATTTTATTGAATTTATATAGCACTTTAATTCAAAGTGCTTTACATGAGAACAAGAAAAATACAACAAGCATAAAATGGCAATTGAATCACAACTGTACAAGGGGCAATTTACATTATTGCTGAGGTAAGGAGGGAGCGGAGAGGGACAGTGGTGTGAGGGAATGGGAGATATGAGAGGAGGTAGAAGCAGAAGTAAGAGGGGTGGCAAGAAGGTGTGAGGAAGAAGAGAGAGAAGAATAAGACTAGATAAGAGCAGGAGCTACGGTAGAAGGGAGGAGAGGGGAATGAGAGGTTAAAGAAGTACAGGAGTAAGATGTGAGGCATGAGGTGGTGGGAGAAGTATGAGAGGAAGCGAAAGGTGTTAGGGAGAGAAATAGAAAAGATAAGATTTTAGAGAAGAGCAAAAGGAAATGTAGGAGGGAGAAGAGCGGATGGGGAGAGGGAGGCGGTTCCATTGGAACGGGGCGAGGAGTTGGAAAGAGTGGAAGCGGGAGGGGGCGCATGTGGTGGAGGAGTAGAGAGTAAGAAAAGATCAGCAGAGCGGAGAGAACGAGAAGGGGTAAGAAGGGAGGAAAGGTAGCGGGGGGGAAGACCATAGAGGGATTTGAAGACAAGACAGAGGAACTTGAATTTGAGCTGGGAGTGAAAAGGGAGCCAGCCTAAAGAGGTGAGAGAACAGGAGATGGAGTCAAAAGGTGAGAGAAGGCAGAGGGAGTGGATGGCGGAGTGGTAGACAGATTTGAGTGGGGAGAGGTGAGAGGAGGGGAGTCCAAAGAAAAGGTAGGAACAGTAGAAAAGTCTGGAGAAGATAAAGGAGGTAATTAAGAGTTTGGTAGTGTGAAAGGATACAAGGGTCGAATTTTACAAATGTTATAAAGGTGAAAGCCACAAGAAATGTAGTGAGATAGGGAGAGGTGAGGGTCAATATGAAGACCAAGGTTACGGGCATGGGGAGAGAAGGAGAGTTGGGAGGGGGGAAAGAGAATGAAAGGGGAGGGAGGAGGAAGAGTGTTGGCAGGGAAGAAAAGGAGTTCTGTTATTTCAGCATTAAGACTAAGGAAGTGAGAGGACATCCAGGATTTAATAGCAGAAAGGCAAGAAGAGTTTATCGTGAATGTCGGGAGAGAAGGAGAAGGAGAGGAAAAGCTGGGTATTGTCAGTGTAGAAATTGTGCAAGATACCAAATGAGGAGATGATAGGAGCTAAGAAAGAAGTATAGAGTGAGAAAAGAAAGTGGCTAAGGACAGAACCTTGGGGGACGCCATGGTTGAGAGGATATATGGGAGAGGTGGAGCCACCGCAGGAGACAGAAAAGGTGCAGTAAGAAAGATAAAGGAGAGCTAGTTGAGGACAGAGTCTTTGAGGCCAAATGAGGAGAGGAAGTTAAGGAGAAGAGGATGGTCAACAGTATCAAAAGCAGCGGAGAGATCAAGGAGAATAAGAATGGAGGAGTGCAGCATGCAGAAAGGAGAGAGTTAAGAACAGAGATGAGGGCAGTTTCAGTGGAGTGTAGAGGGCGGAAGCCGGATTGGGTAGAGGGAAGGAGGGAGTGGCTAGAGATGAAGGAAGAGAGTTGAGAATAGTCAATGCGTTCAAGAAGTTTGGAGAGGAAGGGTAGGAGAGAGATGGGGCGATAATTGGATCCAAGATGGGGATTAGCAGAAGGTGTTTGCAAGATGGGGATTAGCAGAAGGTGTTTTGAGAATAGGGATAATAGTCGTGTGTTTAAAAGGAGTAGGAAAAGTGGAAGTCGAGAGGCAGATGTTAAAAAAGGAGGTGAGATAGGGTATAAGGAGAGGGTAGATTTTAGGGGTAAGGGGGGTAGGAATGGGGTCAGCGGGAGAAGCAGTAGGATGAGTTTTGGTTAGAAGAAGGGTAACTTCAGACAGGATTGAAAGAGCACATGGAAGAGGTAGGCGGAGGAGAGTAAGAGGGGGAGGTATGGATAGTTTGGAGGAGATTGAGGACTTTGTTAGAAAAGAAGGAGGCAAGATCAGTAGCAGAAAGAGGAGAGGCAATGCTAGGTTCAGGGGTAGCTGGAGAGAGAAGTCGGATAAAGTTTGAAAGATGCAGCGAGTGTAGGAGGACTGAGACTGGAGAAGATCAGAGAAGTGGGTGTGTTTGGAGTCATAGAGGGTATGATAGGAGAAGTATGCAGATTGGTTAGAGGGGGTGTGGTATTTGAACCAGAGACGTTCAAGGCGCCTAAGGACGCAGCGCATGGAGGAGAGATGAGATGAAAGCCAAGGTTAAGCAGGTCGGCGAGAAGGGCGAAATGAGGAGAGGTGGTAAAGAAGATTGAGAGTAGAAGAGAGAGGAAGTTAAGATGGAGGAGGCATCAGAGGCAGTGAGAGAGGAGAAGCGGGAGAGGGAGGGGGGGGAAGGAGGAGGAGGAGGAGCAGGATGCAAGGAATAGAGAAGGGTTAAAGCTGCGTAGGTCACGCCGGAAGAAGAGGGTAGAGGATGGAGGGGGAGGAGGAGAAGGAGAGGGGGGATGAGGGAAAAAGAGAGTAAAGAGTGATCAGATAGGTAGTTGGGGATGGGAGGGGAGAGAGAAGGTAGGAGTCAAGGATGGATAAGAGAGGAGAGGAGGGAGGGTTAGAAGAGAGATGGAGATTAAAGTCACCAAGTATAAGCAGTGGAGTGGGGCTGGGGGGAATGAGGCTGAGGAGATGGTAATGTCCTCATAGAAGGAGCCGACAGGGCCAGGGGGGAGGTAGATGATTAGGAATGAGATAGCATGAGGAGAATTAAAGATTTCAAACATAAATTCAAAGGAAGGGAGAGTGATAAAGAAGTAGGAGAGGGAGAAGAGGTGACGTGTGGCCGAAAGAGAAGGCCTGGACCACCTCCGCGGCCAGAGGATTGAGGGACATGTTCAAAAGAGGTGAGGTTAGCAGGAACGGGGGTGTTGTGGGGCGGGATCCAGGTTTCTGTGATACAGAAAAATTGGAGTTTGAGGCATAAGAAAAGGTCAAGGACAGCTGTAGTTTTGTTACAAATCGACCTGGTGTTCCAGAGGGCGATGTCAAAGGCACTGGAAGTGTTCGTGAAATAAGGGTAGATGAGGTTGCAGCGTTGGAATGAGGCATTGGGGAGTGGGGTTGAGTGGAAGAATGAGAGAGGAGATGGCCATGAGGAGAAGGCAGAGTGAAGAGGGCAGGGGAGTGGGGCGGGACTGAGAGAGGGAAAAGAGCATAACAGGTAGTAAGACAAGGAGTTGATCAGTGGGTCATGAAGCTGCTTATGGGAGCATACTTTGGAAGAAGACTGGTAGGTAGGGCAGGGGATAGGGCGCAGGGAGGAGGGGCTGAGGTAGGGGACAGGCTCTGCATGCGGTAGCACCCAGGGGAGATCGGACAGAGGTGCTGGTGGGAGGGTGCAGAGGTCAGAGGACAGTTAGATCAGGCTAATAATCTCTGGTAAGGTGAGGCAAGAAATCCAAGTGCTTCGGGGACAAGAAGACAAGGCACTGGTTTAAGGAGTTGGTGGGAGCGCGGAAGGTCAGAAGGATCAGATACCCCAGTCAAGAGTACGAAGAGGCAGGAGGACCAAGTACTCAGGGGACAAGAAGACTAGGTGTTGGTGTAGGGAACTGGATAGGGAGCGGAAAGTCGGGTGGATCAGATTCCCCAGACCAGAGCACACAGAATTGGCTTCCCAGGGGAAGAAGGAAGACAGCAGAGAGGGAGAGAGTGGCAAGGGACAGCAATGTAGGGTGAGCTGGGGAGGGGGGACAGTAGGAGACAGCTGAGGAGGATGCTCTGGAGTGAGCCGATGGGGGAGGGCCCGGCCACCGTTGATGATGAGGTGCTGGAGAGAGTGGCAAAGGGCAGAAACGTAGGATGGGGTGGGGACGGTAAGAGACAGCTGAGGAGGACACTCAGGAGTGGGCCGATGGAGGGAGGACCCAGTCACCGGTGGTGATGAGGCACTGGGTGAAGTCAGCAGGAATTCGCCCACAGCAGTGGGGGCGATGGCAGAGCAGTCAGTTGCAGTGGGTACTATGATATATTATAAAACGCTGAGGAGAATGATGCAGGGCTGACGAGCGTTGTAGGGAACAGGTAAGTGAAGAAGGGCCAGCTGGAAAAGGCCAGTCCGTGAAAGCAAGGGCGGCTGCCCTAGTAGCAGGCTAGAGGAGTGAGGGTGACAGGATTAGCCAGACAGTCCAGGGCTGATGGTGAAAGCCACAACAGTCAGCTGAGGAGGGCAATTATTTAGCACTCAGGTCAAGAGCAGCTTGCAGCCACGGTAGATCAAGGTGGAAGGCAGGCAGAGTGTTCCTGATAAGGCGGTGTGTGCCCTCAGGTCGAGCCCTCAGGTCAAGAGGAGTTTGAGCGGCCCACACGGTCCTGAAGGGGCAGCAGCTGTGGTAAGTAGAGGTGGAGGGCAGCCCGAGTAGAACTACATAGGTGGCGGGAGCATTGACCAGGGGCTGGCCCAGATTCAGGGGTCAAAGGTATACACTGCCATTGACCTGACCAATGGATACTGGACCGTACCTGTCAGTAGGAAGGACCAATACAAGCTGGCCTTTACCTTCGGGGGCAGCAGTACCCTTCGGATACATAAACTCCGGCAATGAATTTAACATATTCTTACACAAGGCCATGCCCGACTTGGGTGAAACGGGTAACCTGGCCTACATAGATGATGTTCTGATCAAAAGCTCAACTGTGGAGGAACACATAGCGGAAATTCGTTATGTTCTGACGCAGTTGAGGGTTGCCGGAGCAAAATGATCCTTCCAAAAGGCACAGTGGTGCAGGACACGTGTCATTTTTCTGGGGCATGAGATAACTCCTGAGGGTCTCTGTCCCCAGGAAAAGAAAGTGGAAGCAATCCTGAAACTAAAAGACCCCACAACTAAGCGTGAGCTAAGGTGCCTCCTTGGAATGACTAATTACAGTAGGAAGTTCATTGAGGATTACACAGAGATCACAAGACCCCTGATCCATCTGTTGAAGAGGGGGTCAAGTGGGAGTGGGGTCCAGAACAAGCCGAGGTAGTAAAGCAACTCAAAAGAAGCCTCTAACAAGCGCCTTGTCTAGCTTACCCTCTCTAAAACAAGGAGTTCTTCTTGGAGACAGGGTTCTCGAATAAATGCTTGACAGCAGTATTATGTCAATAGCATGACAAGGTCAATAAAGTAATCTCCTATGCAAGTAAGACTTTATCCTCTGTGGAGGAAAAATTCAACGATTGTGAGAAGGCACTCCTGGCAACAGTGTGGGCATTGAAAAATGACCGCCCGTTCATCCAGGGGGTACACATCATAGTGGAGACTCTACACCAGCCTTTGCAATATCTCCAAAGTGACAGAATCCGGGCCAGAAATGTGAGTAATTCCAGAATTACCTCCTGGATTCTGCCAATGCAAGGCTTTCCTGTGGAGGTCAGATATGGCCAAAACAAGAAGATTCTCCTTGCGCAAGGTCTGGCTGACTTGCATGATTGTGCCAGAGAAAAATGTCTTGAGGACGAAAGTCTTAAAACCCAGGACAACATGGAGGCTTACCTGAATTCCCTGCACAAAGTCTATGACGAGGACAAGTGCGAGGGAATGCCCACTGTTTATGTGGATGGGTGCTCCTACCATGTTGACAACAAAGGGGAAAAGGAACTGATGGCTGGCGTTGGGAATGCCTGGGTGAATGATGCCCCGGAACCCTCCGCTGTGTACAAAATCGCTCCCCGTAATAGTCAGGTGGCAGAGCGGATGGCAGTTCATCAAGCCATCCTCACTGCTGTCCAAAGCCAACTCCACAAACTGGTCATCGTCACTGATTCAGATTATGGCCGGAACGGGTTTGTGGAGCACCTGGTAAATTGGAAAACCAGAGGCATGCTATGTGCTAACAACAAACCCCTCAAGCATGGCAAGCTAATACAAAATATTGATGATTTGGTCACCTCTAGTGGGATGACCATCTACTGAAAAAAGATTAAGGGTCATTCTAGAATAGAGGGACCAGATAAAACGGGAAATTACCTATCTGATCAGCTGGTCAAAACCACAGCCATCCAGTGGAATCTCCTTGAGATCGAGTCCCTGTTGGGGGAAACCCAGGTCACTGCTATCGCTAGGTCCCAGACAAATGCTCACAATGAACTCTCAACTGCCCAGTGGAGTAAGGAGACCCCAGATGCTGATTTAATCATGACTCAAAAAGGGGATCCATTCATTGGTAAGTTTTATCAACACTTTGAGACCCTGAGAACTTTCCCCTGACGCGTACCGATTGCATTGGGAAAGAGGACCTCAGAGTATTGATGAAATGTCCAAAAATGTTCCAAATCGAAGACGGTTTGTTGGTGAGATCATCCATATCTGGTTGTGACCAGTGGGTGGTCCCTACCTTATTCCGAAGCCTGATGCTAAGTCACGCCCATGATGTGGCCACTGCCGGTCATCGGGGGTTTCCTACTACATTAGAAATCTTGCGAGAGGTTGCATACTGGCCGCACATACTTGAAGGGGTGTCTTGTGTGTGCACAATTTCAGCCAACATCACTCACACACTGAGCTCCCCTCCAAAAGAGGGGGATGACACTGCTTTGGTCAGATTTACAAGTAGATTTCAAGATTTCATCGGGCCCGTGATTCGCTCCTCTAGGGGGAACAAGTACATGTTAACCATAACATGCTTGTTTACTAAGTGGGTGGAATGTCTCCTGCCCCAAAATTGCAAGGCTGAAACAGCAGCTGCCCTGACGATCGATCACATCATCTTGCGTTTTGGACTACCCCAAAGGATTGAGTCAGACCGAGGTAGTCACTTCGTATACAAAGGGGGTTACTCTGACGTCATCGTTACTGTGGGCTACTTATTGATTCCAGTAGGCCTAAATTATTTCTATTATGTCATGTATAGGCATGAACTCATTGAGTTAATTATTGCTCATGAAAATAGAAATGCAGACAAAAATAGATATAGATAGTGCAGCATATATTTAATTTTGCTGTTTACTGTAAATGCAATACATCGTCATACATTTATGATTTTAAGTAATTTTTTAGAAGCAATAGTTTTTTGAAAACAAGAGATCCAGCCAATTGGGGCCAATACTTTGTATTCACAAGTTCCCAATGAGACTGA
This sequence comes from Ambystoma mexicanum, assembly GCF_040938575.1. NCBI lineage: Eukaryota > Metazoa > Chordata > Amphibia > Caudata > Ambystomatidae > Ambystoma > Ambystoma mexicanum. The sequence continues at coordinate 1,381,164,474 of NC_090929.1, read as the reverse complement.
ATAGACAATAGTACAGAGTTAGAGCAATGTAGTGCTTCTAAATCAGTGAATAACCACCACCTCTAGTGACAAGTGATCATACAAGAATTGAATGAAAGGCAACCACTCTGCAAACAGTAAATTTCATCGCAGTCGGTTGCATGTAGCCAGGCTTGAGGGTGACCTAACGCGTGGTTGACGTCTAGATCTGAATCAAAGGGTAAGCAGGACCAGTGGAGTGGACCAAGCTGGTCCTTTGGATGTTTCGGCTAGGAGCCTTCATCTTGGGCTGTAATAGGTCTCCCTGGAGGGCGACAAAGTTGGTTGAGAGATATAGTTGCTGAATCACAGAAATGAAGAGAAGCAAAGGTTGGTTTGCTGGGTTGGGGCGTCAGGTTGTGGGTAGCTTACTCTTTGTCTTCAAATGATGGAGAGACCCTGGATATGGGTGCTTGGAAATGTGGCCTCAGACCGCCGGTTGGCTGGCCGTGGGTACGTGGGGGGCTTAGTCTCCCAAAGTTATTCTCCAAAGGCTGTGTGCCTGGAACTGAAGTCCGTAGCAGCGTTGGATCACGTCTGTTGACTCAGAGGCGACTTCACCAGTGAAGTGATGACAAAGATGTGTGAGAAACTTGGGGTAAAAAGGAAACTACACATTGCATACCGCCCATCCTCTAGTGGTGGAGTTGAAAGGTACAATAAAACCATTGCGAGCATACTAAAAACGTTTGCAGCAGACTCTGGGCCAAGTTGGGATATTTGATTACCACTTGTCCTGATGTCCATCAGATCTACCCCTTCTTCTGCAACTAAAATGTCTCCATTTGAGAGGATGACTAGACAAAGGATGGTGCTACCCCTATCGAATGCAAGAGCAGACATTAATAAATGCCTCCACAACTCATGAGTATGTTGAGAATCTGAGAAAACACCTTCAACATGCTTTTGCGTATGCTCAGCGGAATCTAGAAAGATCTGCAGATAGCATGAAGACCCACTATGATCTAAAGACAACCAAAAAAGGAATACCAGGTAGGAGACAGGGTCTACTTGTACAATTTCCAAAGGAACCAAACAGTGAAAATTCTTGCCTAGCTGGCGGGGACCTTTTGAAAATGTGGACAAAATCTCACCAGTCGCCTACAGAATCTGCATCCCCAAGGGTGACTGGCAGAAGAGAAGTGGATCCACATCAATCAGCTAAAGAGTTGCCACCCCAGGCACACTTTGCAGCAAATAGAGGAGCCCATACAAAACCAAGTGGGGGATACATCTGAAGCATCGGAATATTTCAAATTGTTACTGAATGCATGTGTGTATCCCACTGCTGTCATCCCGATTGGAGGACAGTTAGTGGGAAAATTGTCATAACCGGTTTGTGTTCTATTTTATACAATTTGCACTGATAATACTGTTATTACCAAGGAGGACCTCCTCGGGGACCCGGAAGGAGAAACCCAAGGAAATCCGGAGTGTCGCTCCACACCAGAAAAGAAAACCTGAGAAAAGGCTGGGGGTATCGTTCCACATTCCAACCAGAGGCAGCGAGGAGAGCGTGTCGCATCATTTGCTGATGGAAGAAGGACTCATACCTGACTGAAGCTACTTTTTCAAGAAAGGAAAAAAAATCCCATTTGCCCGACTCTCCCACGACTGGAAGTCGGGGGGTTGGGGGAATCTGTGGGATATTTTGACCCACTCAGCTGTGCTATGTTACATCACTTTGCTGCATTGGTGCAAGAAACAGCACAAAATGGCCACGCTGACTCCTGTGTGCGCCAAGATCTGTAAACTGCGTGTTTATAACAACCAGAAAATGGATGCACCACCCTGCCACACACATTTCAGGTGGGGTGAAACAAAGTACTCACTGCAGTAATGTGCCAGTGTGTTCTGCAACATTTAACATGGAGTGAAGTGAAAGAGGCAGCATCATTTTGCTGAAAACCCAAAATGCCTCTTTTAAATTACACTTTTTCAACCTTAAAAGTGCTGCTTGGCGCTAAATTCATCAATTTCTCATGAACCACTGTGATTAAAAAGGCCCTGCAATTCCCCGGATCATTCATTGTGTCTCAGAGGAACCGGGCCTCATTTGAATGAAATCTCCTGTCAAATGTATCCTTGAAAAATCAACCAGGGGCTTTGTTTTCATTTTACACATGGAAACGCATTTATTTTCATTGCAACAGTATCAAGAGTCAGCTGCCCAGAGAAAGTCTCTAAATAGATGCCTGTAACTGTATCCATGCTGCAAAACAATTCCAGCACTCAAGAAAATAACTAAAGCTGCACAAAGTGTATATTTGCTGGTGATATAAAACGAAATTTAAAGAAATAGTAAAATGTGCTTTTTCCTGACTGAAGGGCGAACATTGTCTATTTAAAGTACATTGTTGTGTGAAGTATTGATTACTTGGAAATGTAAAAGGAATTGTTGCAGGTAGAAAAACACGTATAAACTGTTTTAATTCCATAGGTTTAAAGTTAAGATCTAAAAGGAGAAAATCAAAGCTAAAACCCAGGCTGAGTTGGCAAACTATATTAAAAAAACTTGCTCTGCCAGTTGCTATCCCTGAGAAAGGGCGACACCTCAAACTTCTAGAACAGGAAAGGTTAATTGCTAGCTTGGAGGCTTTGAATCAGCCAGGACAAAGGGACTTCCCCATTTGCATCAGACATTCGTCTTTGCTCCAGGCTGCGACAATAGCAGGCTGAGACTCTCACCTTTCAAGTGTGAGGGGCAGTACATTTCAATCAAGAGAGGGGGCCCTCATCCTGATTCAAAGAAATTGACATTTGCTTGCAGTTGGGGAAAAAGAAAAAAAACTGATTAAGTGACAATAGACTTCCTGTTGGTTTTAAAAAACTTAGTTTGCAATTGAACTTCAAGACATTTAACTTTGCAGCAACAATGAGGAAAAATATTAACGGTTGTAGTTTTAAATCTGATTTTTTACTCTGTCTTTGAAAACTTGGCAGAACTCATTACTGCATAAGGAACAGAAGTTGTAAAGAATGAAAGATTGTGGGGAAAGTATTGATATTGAGAACATAACATGTTGTACACACATCCCATGGGTACATGCGCATCTCTGTACAAAGTTGGAAAGTTTTAGGCCAAAAGTATTAATAGGAATCATAGAAAACTATAGCATACCTTGGATTGCCTCATCCCCATCTCTAAACCATCCTATCCTTACCTTAATAACTTGTAACATTGTCGGAATCCTTATTGCAATCCTGTTCTTGATTTCTCTTGCTAAATTCCATTTCTTTAGTCATTTTGGTCTTGTGTAAATCTTAAACTATCAATCCTACTTCGAGTGATCCGACTGGTTCGGCCGGGGCGGACGCTGGGGATCTAGTATTGGAAGTCATGAATCAACTCTAGAGCTCACTGAGTCCCTGCTTGGTATTCTGGCCAGAATGCTGTAGCATAGAGTAAAACTATAGTAAATATTTACTTGTCCAAACTGAATTTCTTTTCTGTTTTCACTGCCTGATTTTTCTAAAAACGCCTCTCCTTCAACATTGCAGACATCTTCCTCAGTTTAATAGCTAGAGACTTCATTTCAACTCTGGATTATACCCAAGACCTATAGCTACATTCCAACTCCAAATCAGTGTATTTCACCCGTTTCTCTTAACCCTTTAAATGCCAGCGATGAGCCGGCTCGTCGGTAAAAACCGGTCCAGGTTGCCACCGACGAGCCGGCTCGTCGGTGGCACTTAAGGGGTTAATGAGGGGGGAAATGCTGGCGGGTTTGGGCGGTGAATACCGCGATTTAAAAAAAAACCCATTGGCAATGGGGGGGAACCTCAATGGCACTTAAGAGGTTAAAAAAACGTTTGGTTAATTTTAGGCGGGAATCCACAAATATTCCTGATTACCTGCTGCTTCCTTATATCTATTTAGAATGGTTTATTTGTGGGCTGGGGAATATTGCAGGGGAAAGTCCTAAAAGTGCTATTTTTCCAAACAAGCCAAAAGTGTCTTTTCTCTGGTGTTTTATATTTCTGTTGCTAAAGATTGAATTTAAGTGCATTACATACCTTCCTATCTGTTATTATAACCACATTGGTGATTGATGCTCCCTATGAAAAAGAAGGTTTGATTTCAATTTTAAATAAATAAATAAATATTACCTTTCCCAACAAGCCCGATTCCTGGTCCATTGGGACCTCGGGTATTTGAGAAGGGGTGTGATATGAGTGGTATATCACTCAGAATATTGAACCTATATACACAATAAAATAAGCATTTCAGCTGTGTGCTGCATACTAGGTTGAGACCACGGTGTATTGCCTGATTGAAATAATTAACAGATCCCATAACTTTTTTAGATGTTACAACATTGGGAGCGCTGCTGAGCAATAAGCAAGATGGCAGCTTGAGTTAGAGCTCCGGCTACACTAAAATCCGAAATTCAATAGATCCTGTTGCACACCGCCAGTTTGAACGCCACAGACCCTGATGTGCAGCTGCTGGACCAGGCAACCTGCTGCCCAAAGGTTATACTGATCCATTCTATGGGGGCCAAGCTGTGAGCGGTAGAGCAACGCAGAGGAGCGGAGAGAAGCCGCGGCTGGCTGACGCTTCCAGACACTTCAGCCCGTTGGTCCGCGCATGCAGCGTGCATTGAGTAACTGACAGGCAACATCCGGGAAGGTTACATGTCTTTTCATCGAAAGATATACATCTAGGTGATGTTACACCAAAGCTTTTTTATTGAAAGATATTTCAACAAATTTCCATACATAAAGTGAAAAGTGTTTATACATCAAAACCCTTTCATCGAATAGAGTTTTGTTATATAAACACTTTTCATTTTTTGAATGGAAAGTAGCTGAAACATGCATTACGTTATAAAGTTACAGGGCGCTGTCTAGTACTGAAGTCGAGTACAAAAGGTAACATTCTAATCCAGTAGTGGACAGCTCACTCTAACTTGTGTAGTATCAGCTACTGCACTTGAGACTTTTATTTTATTTTTTAATGGGGGCCTGTGACGTTTGGCCACTGTAGTTTCGTAAATAAGTAAACTGAGACTGAAAGTAAGTTATATAACTGTTTCAGAAATAACTTTTATTATCATTAACTTTCTTTTCTCTCTCTTTTAGGAAAAAGGATACGTCTTGTTTCTGGTAGACTGTTCTTGACTTGAGAGATCTCTTCATTCAACTCTCAACAACGTCTCTTCAGGTAAGTATCTCATCCAATTGCTTTCACCTTTTCTTTAACAGGTATTCTCTATGTATTAGTCATTGTTATCATTTAGTTCAAGTCTTAAAATCAGTTCTTTAGCTTGGCGCTATTAATCTCATTTACAGACAGAAAAATATCAGTTTTGGCTTTCTTTCGTTCCTCTTAAGGTATTCTCTAGCTTGTCTTTCTCTCTGGAATACTTTGGTCACACGTGACTTTTTACTCTCTTGTTGCTAACTTCTCTTTCTGTATTCTTTTGGTGTTTGTTCATTTATAATATCCTTTATAAAAACTCTCTCCACTTTTCTTATGAATGTCTTTACCTCTTACTCAGTCACTCTCTAAATTTCCTCATATAACATCCTTTCTTACTTTATTGCATTAATTTGTCTCACACTACTCTTTTCAGCCTTTAGCCCTTCTCTCACTTCGCTCTCGTCTCTCGCTCACTTTCACATACCTTCTTCTGTAGATCTGCCCTGAACTGATCCGTTGCGGCTTACCCGATCAGGTGTTCTCTCATGCGCAGCATTTCGTCTCCTCTCCCTCGCCGCGGGTCGATGCACTGCAGCTGATCGACTCTAGTTCCACCCCTTTTGTACACGATTCGTAATCGATGTGATCTTATGTACACATCGCTGCCGCTCTCACCTTCATGCGAAGCGAAACACTGTTCAGGCGTTTGCAATGTCATAAAATGGAGTTCTCTCACTCAGGGGCTCCGTTTACACGTGCCAACCACGCGTCTTCTTAATTTGTTCGCCTCCTCCCCTTCAATCGGCAAACATGAACCCTTTGTATTCAGGGTTTCAAAGTTCAATCTATGTGGCAAGTTTAACATTCACTCGCCGGAACTAACAGGGTTTCAGCGCAACGGATTCTTATCTTAAGTAAACATTACATTTTCCCCTCTTTCACAGATCCTCAGTATGCCCATTCGTAACTGTCAGACTTCAAATCCTCGGGCTCTGTCTCCTGGCAACAAAAGTACAGAGACAAAAACAATCCTTTGATGATAGAAACTTCTATCTGTCCATATAAGCTGATCTCTGATTGGTGCACTGCCTTGTCCATTACTCCTTCCTCTTTGACAGCTGATTAACCCTTCATATGGACTTTATGCCTGTTATTGTCAGAGCCTGAACCAGCTGGTATCTTATTTGGGCAAGTTACCTCATTTTTATCACAGGGCCAATAAAATAAAAGTCCCCAGTCCTGAAATTACTCACTAATACTACACAAGTCAGAGGGAGCTGTCCAGTGCTGAAATTGATTCAATACAGTTACAATGTATTTCAGCACTGGACAGCTCCCTCTAACTTGTGTAGTTTCTTTTTATTGGGGGGTCCTCCCCAAACCTCAAACGCCCCTTTTTCAAAATTGAACCCTTTCCCCCACCCAAACATCCATACATCTATTTTCGAGGGAAACAAATGTTCTTTGAAAGATCTTTTCATTGAAAAAATCTTTCAATTAACATTTTTCGATGAAACATCAGTAGATGAAAAGACTGAATACCCATCCAGAACAACCCATGGTGAGCCGGGCACGGGACTGTGACCCACATTAACAGTAGCACCCCATCATCCTCACACAGGGCTGTGCGTATTAAGAACCCCTGTGTAACACCGGCGGCGTGCCACCGCCCTCCCAGAGGATCCGAGCCGCAAACTGTACAAAGTCAGCTACGTGCGATGAAACACACAGGAAGAACCCCTCCACAACACTTGACACCAGATGCAAGCCCTTGTGCTCCAGACGTTCTGCAAGCACTTTCATCCCTGAGGGCATACTTTCTGAGCCTGGCAAGCCGAACGGAAACAAGATCCGGGGACTCACTGTGCGAGAAACAGTACTGAACATGACGCTGTGTCCCAGAGCCATCAGTGGGTGTGGGCTGGCCTGCTTAGTTTCCCCTGATGTGCAGTGTCCCCTCGGTGTCCACTACAGGTGCTCTGGTGGACCCCAGAACATAGACGGCAGACTCTGCGCAGCTGTTGCCAAGTTGACGCCTCATGGCCTGACCAACAGGCTGGTTCACATATGATACCTGCAGACCATTGAGGATACTCCCCTCACGCTCAGCCATCTCAATGCAATATATGTATGGCCCGGACTGTACACTACTTGATCTGATTGGATGCTGATGCTACAATTGATGTAACGGGCTCACACGGAAAACTCCCTGACAATAAATATAAGTTTTAAACTTCCTTCAGAAGCCAGTAACTTTGCGTATAGCATTAATATCCACAGCAGTGCAGTAGACTCCACTCGAGGAACCACCTTGTTGTGACTGGCCCTTTTGAAGCACACCGGTGTGGGACTGTCCCGACAGCATTCCTCCTTGTGACTGGGGCAGAGACGTGACCCCGGGGAAGGACCTCCTCCGGGCGTGCCCACCGGCCCCCAGTCATTATTAATGTACCAAGTGACTGCCCTACTTACAGACCCCCAACAACAACACTCATCTACTCAGGATATCCCCAAGGCTCGGACACCTGAGCTACTCGACCTGTGAGACTCCATGACATCGTCAACACTTGCAACAATAGTGGAAATATGACAAAAGGAACTGTGGGGAAAAAGAAAGAACCTACTGATTCATACACCAACACCCCAGCTAAGGCCTATGTACCTACGAATCCTGTGACCAGCGATGACAATGCCTCGACCTCCAGCGATGATTGTGAAGATCACCTGTTGGCAGCAATGCAAAGCAGCTTCATGGCAGTAAACATGAAGCTATACGATATTGTCTCTACCATACGCTCATTAAAATCCAAGTTGGTGAAGGAAAGTGGCCGCATTAACGATACTGAGACCAGAATTGGGGGGTCAGAGAATAAAGTCAACAGACATGACCGCGACATAACAAACTTAAAACTGGAAATGAACAAAATTTGCAATAAATGCGATAAACTTGATTTGCGCTTGAGTTGAAACACCAGTCGCATAATCGTAATACCTGAGGCGGCATGCAAGGGCCACATGGAGACGTTTGTCGAGGATCTGCTGAGGGCACTGTTCGACCCTGCAAAGTTCTCTTTGCACTTCCTGGTGGAGCGAACTCAACCGCGCACTGGCAAATGTCCCTGGACAGGGAGCTCCACCATGTACCATCATTGCAAGATTACTCAATTACAGGGGCAGGGATCTCAGGCCATGCTACGTTATGAAGCTCATGATATCCACATTTATCCGGACTTTGCAGCTAATGTACAGGCTCTGTGGAAATCATACGATCCAGTCAAAAAACTGCTTCGAATCAGACCAGTCCCATATGCCCTTATGTTCCCGGCCAAGCTTAGGATCCATTATGGAGGTTGCGCAAATTATTTTGAAACCCTATCTGAGGCCATTGCATGTGTGGCGGCATCCATCCCTTTCCTGCAGCGGGACTGCGGCCGGAACCGCAGTCCTCGACCACACAATGACGAGATGGATGCCAAAGTTGGCTACTGAACCATACTGACATCAGCTTGAACCTGATTATCACAAGAAAAAAGATTGGTGTGCAAGACTCTTATTTATTGAGACCGGTCGCTCTCTCAGTGACCAGTTAAATGTTTGTAACGACTCTTCGCAACGCTCCCCAGGAGGTTTACACAGTTATTTTTGGGTCACATCATCAAGTTGGGGGTGATGATGCGTGGGGGGGGGTGTCGATCAAGTTGGGGTCAATGATGGATTTGGTAATCAAAAGTTTGGGGAATTGAATGGAAATGAAGTTGTATTACTTTATCTTGAAAAAGTGCCGACATGTTGCCCGACAAACATGAAAATAGAATCCTGTGCAACATACATGTGTGAGACAAATCGGAAGTCATGGGTGATCAAATTCCCTTCTTAACATGGAATGTTTGTGGGCCTATTAAGGCAATGAACGTGCTTGCATACTTAAACCGCCATTGTCCAAAATAAGTGATGCTGCAGGAAGCCCATGCCCATGAGGTACTCAACAAGGGATTTGCATATGGCTGGTAGACTCAAAGAGGTTACACTGATTATTGAACACAGGCTAGATGGGTGATGACCCTGATACACTGTTCATTATGCTTTCAGGACGTTAGAGGACGCATAGATCCCCAGGGAAGATATGTGATACTATGGGGGAAGATCTCCGGTGTTGATGTACAACTAGTCAATACATATGGCCCCAATCTTCATGACCCTGATTTATATGGGCAGATATCAGAGATCTTGCTCGTGGGGCTCTGCCTCCCTGATTATTTGGGGGGGTGACCTTAATAGGATCCTGGGCTGAACGAGGGATACCCAACGCGAATCGACTAATACGGGTTGCATGGTGAGACAAATTATGCTACAAATGAAATTGATAGATGTATGGAGAGATTGTAACCACAGTGTGCGTGAGTACACCTACTACTCGTCGGTCCACGAAGCACAGTCCAGGATTGATTATTGGTTGGTTTCTGCAGGATGGATGCCGCAAGTTTGGGACTGAAAGATATTGTCATGACCACTGTGAGGGGGCACAAGTTGTGCCACAAGCAGGCTCCCACCAGAACCATGAGGGCCTTAAAACCACTGCAAAAGGGCTCCTGGAGCCAGTCTTGGCGCCTTTGGCACCAGGCTCATATGTAGGAAGGAAGGGCTGTTCAAACTAGGTCCCATTTATGCTCATGGGCCTTTAATCCAACATGGAAGCACCCACACAGTCTAGTTCTAAGAACCAAGCCATGCGGTCTAGTCTTTTGGGTGTGGCAGGCCTGGAACTACTTTCCGTGGTACTACTTTACCTGGGCTATATAAACCACACCCTGACTGCAGAATACACTTTGTGTTATTCTGCAACCAGCAGCGTGATGCTCACCGTGTCCAGCTCCAGGTCTTCAGCATCTTCCTGTAGTCCGGCAAGAACAAGATTACCTGAGAAAACACCATCCAGCACTCAGCATCTCAACCGGGCTGCAATCTGTGGAAACCAAGAGAAGAAGAAACATCACCCAGCTGTAAGTGCTAGCTTAAGGACTTCCGGCGAACCGCTACCACAGCTGCGGCTCGAACATCGTGATCTGCAATAACGAGAAAAGGAAAAACAATATAAGAATGCGCATGCCTCCAAAAACATCGAATTCCATCAGTCTTATCTGAATTCCATTGCGCTACGCTGCGCTTCCATCCGGAGCACCACAGCAACATCTGCAAAGGAAAAAGAGACATTCAGGTTCGCTTTCAATATTAAACAACCGCACAGTGCTGTATTTATCTTAACGGATTCGGGTGGCCTGTTTTTCATCGTGCTCTCATTCACTCGCAGCACCACAGCGGCCTGTGAGGAGAAGAAGAAAACACAGGTTAGCTTTAAAAAACAATAGAGGCGGTGGCGTGGTTTGGAGCGCCATCGATGCAGCTGCTCTCTTGAGGCCACCCGTGAGAGGCCTGCCGTGCTTCCAAATATGCGGCTTTTCAACCTTCAAGTGAGGCCATGCTGACATCTGGGGCAAGCGTAGCACCTGGGGCACCCACAGCTCAACTTTGAGAGCTTAACGCCCCCGCTGGACCCAGCTACCCACTCCGTGGTGGCGGGGCTCGACCAGGTCCCCGGCATCCAAGATGGCAGACGCATTCTTCGGCGAGGGAGCGGTGCTCCCAGAGGCGGCTTGGAAGATCCGGCTGCGGGCCCCCCGGGGTCTGTTCTGCGCCGAGCGACCAGGCGACCTCCGCGTGGAACGGCCTCCTGTAGGCAGCCGTCCCGTCATCTCCCGGCGAAGCCAGCGGAGCCCCCTTGGGCCGGAGATAACCCTTGTGCTGCCTCGTCCACCTTCACAGACCCAGAACCCCTCTCACTGGGAGAGGCAACAGCAACAGCAGCGTGGACGTGGCGGGCCCCGCGGCCACAGGTGAGGCTGGCTGGGGGAGGCTCATAGGGGGGGACGGCTAGGATACTCTTGGCCCATTGAGATTGCGGCACACACCTCGTCCGCCCCACTGGCCCCCCAGGCGTCCCTTGAGTTTTCTCCGGTCCTCCCCTCGGACCCAGCTTGGGGTGCGCCGGTGGCCCGCGTGGCCCCCCCCACCTCTTAGGGCGCCCAGGCCCTCTACTCCCTCCGGCCAGCTCAGCACCACCAGCCAGCACCTTGCCTCCAGCTCAAAATAGCGGAGGTCCTGCCTCTCCCCCGCCTTGGTGGAAAGGCGGGGGCCTTGTCTTGGCTTCCACCGACAACATAGAGGGCCCTTGTCACCACCCTGCAATACCTGCACCCCGGGCCTCCGGACACCATCAGAACCAGTCCAGAGAGCGCTGGCGGAACCACGCGGACTGCCCCCTCACCTCTTGGTCAACGCCATCCGTCCAGCCTAGCACGCTCCCCAGACGACGGAGTGGGGGCCCTGCCTCTCCCTTGCCTCAGTTATAAAGCGGGGGCCCTTCCCCAACCTCCACCATCAACACTGTGGGCCCTGGTCACCAACTTGCACCATCGTCACTCCGGGCCTCCGGATACCTGCATGGACCTGGGGTCAGGCGGAGGAGCCAGTGTCCCATGCTTAAACTCACCCCCCAATCTGAGGATAACGTTGCCCCCCAACTCCCTATCTCCTGGGGTGACCCGGCCCACCTCGTCATCCAAGGCTTGCCCTCCTCCCCCGTGAGTATCACGCCAGCAGCCTCCAGTTACTACGCGCCCGTGCCCCTGGCAGCTCCCCTGCGGAGGCATTCATAGTGGCCTCACCGTCTCATCTGCAACCTCAAGCCCGGCCACCATGTCCAAGCAAACTAAAGCTAGCAAGCACGGGGACATAGCCACCATGCTCACTGCCGCCGACAAAGGGAAGAAATCTGACCCTACCGGCCCCTCAGCACGGGTCCACCGGGAAGAGGGCGATCACCTGGCCACCAGGAAGGATCTGCTGGCTTTCATGGCGGATATCAAAGCTGAATTTAGATCCTGCATGACAGTACTCTCCTCCAAACTGGATCAAACTGACCACAGAGTAACAGAGGTCGAGCAGAGGCTAGGGGAGGTCGAGGACCGTTCCCAAGATCAGGCATCCACGCTGGGGGAGATCCAACAAGCAGTGAAAGCCCTGCAAGACAAGTGCGAAATCTTGGAGTATAAACAAGAAGATTTGGAAAATAGGGCATGCCGCAACAACCTCCGAATCCGGGGGGTCCCATCCTCAGTCCCGGACAAAAAGCTAGCGGAATATGTGGGGACTTCTTCCGAGCCCTTCTCCCAGACCTGGACAAATCCCTATTACTCCTTGACCGCACCCACAGGCTGCACCCGCGTCGGGGGGTTGCCTCAGACCTCTCTCCAGATGTTATCACCAGGGTCCACTTCTTCTCCACGAAAGAGGCCATCTCAGCCATCAGTCGCTCCCAAGACGAGATCTCTTTTCAAGGCGACCCTCTTCAGATCTACCAAGACCTCTCGCTGCTAACGCTCCAGAGGAGAAAATCCCTCCGACCCCTGGCCAACTTCCTCCAAGAGCGACAGATTCGATATAGATGGCTCTTCCCAACAGCCCTGCAATTCTCATATAACGGCACTCTGCGAAGGATTAGCCACCTGGAAGACGCCAGCAAGATCATGCACCCAACCGGCTCTGAGGAGGCCGCCCCAGCGAGCTCGGATGCGTCTGGGACCCCGGAGGCTGCCTGAGCCCCGCGGCCTAGACGATCCTCAGGGTCGAGAGCCTCACTTAACAACAAAAGGTGTTGAACACCCCCGGGCTCCTCCAGCGGACCCAGGGATGCATCTACAGACTAAGCGCCCAACTGCCCGATACACCAACCCATCATGCCCGACTCAAGCGCCAACCTTACTCTCTTCACACAGCGGGCCTCACCCACGGCTCATGCCCATTCCAAGGTTCGTTCAATCTCCATGTCCTTGGAAACCCAAGTTACCCGATTGACTCAACTGGCCCCATTGGCCAGGGGCCTGGCCGCATATACAATGCTGCCTACCCCGCCAGTTAAAATTGTGCCCGCCCCATTGGGGGCCCCTGTTAAAACCCCAAGAGCAGTGTCACGCTCACCTGGATTCCACAGGGGCGCCGAACGAAGTTGGACTGCTGCGGTCTCCACCAGTGTGACTCGTAACAAAGTGATGATCGACTGCACTTGCCCACTCAGTTTCGTCTGCCTGGCCCGCATGAGGATTTTCCTAGAAGCAGTAAAGGGAATTAGCCACCCGTGGTAGAGGGGTTAACACTAACACTATCTTCCCGAAAACCTCTATTATTCCCCTTCATAAAGTCTCACCTTATAGTTAGGAAGGATGAACTCTCCATCCTGCATTTGGAGTGCATGGGCGCGTATAACTTCAGTTACTTCACTGATCCGAAGGTATTTGGCAGAGTTCCAGACAAATAATGACTCCGAGGTAAGTTGTGTGTAAACCAAATGTATAGTTCTATTAGAGTTCAAATGTCTGTTTATTCACTCATGCTCCTTTCATACCTTTCCCCATGCAGCATGGTCCGAGGAGCGAGTTTGCCTCAATGGATGAAGGTAGCGCCTTGGTAAGAGTCAGTTTGCACCAAGCACTGTTTAGCAAGTAATATTGTTCCAAGTGCGATTAACCAATAGTTCTGTATCTTCGTTGCAGGTGCGGCACCTTTGCGAAAATGTCAAGCGTAGAATGGTGACCAGCGCTGCCTCGAGCGGTAATATGCCAAGTAAGTATCTTGCGGTAAGTATGTGAATGCCTTTGGCGGAACCCCGCTCACCTTTTGTTTGTTCTTGCCTTTTGAGATGCTGATGTTGCGAGCGGCGATTCAACGGGCACCGCGCTGGATCGTGAAGATGCTCTATGATAGGTGAGTATGGCACGGTGCTGCAGCTGGCAATGCGACGCGGTTGCTTTAATGTTTTTTCCCTTTCTCACAGGTGTGGCTGCTCCAGGAGAAGATGATGACCAAATGGGCATCTTCCTGTTCTAACCTTCTCTTCTTCTTTCCTATTCTCTAGGATCGGCTCCGGACACAAACGGGTGTAGCTGTAAACTGAATACTGGACTACAGACACGGTGAGCGTTACGCTGCTGAGATGCAGAATAACGCGAAGCGTGTGCTGCTCTTCGGGCGTGGTTTAAATAGCATCAAAAAAGTAGTTCCCAGGTAAAGAGTTCCAGTACCACACCCAAGTAGTAAAATAGTTCCTAAAGGAAAGTAGTCCCTTCATGGCCTCATGATGGCCTGTACGTGAGTTCTTTGCAGGATGACCTGCACAGTTTAAATATGGCAATATGAGCCTGGCGCCTACGGTGCCAGGACGGACCCCATATAGCCCCTAGACAGGGTTTTGGGAATTCCTGGGTCTTCGTGGATGCCTGTTCCCTGGATAGATGGATCTGTTCCGGATGTCTGGGGGCAGGCATTGTGACAAGCAGGACAACTCGTACTCAGCCCCCACCTATGGCGGCGAATGACAGCCTAGCCCCCGATCCCCCTCCTACCGGCGCAAACCTCAGAGGGGACGCAGGCTCTCAAACATCAGACTTTACAATGCCTCTCCCTAAACGTCAACGGGCTGAATTCCCCCTCGAAGCGCAAATCGATACTACAAAAGTTGCAGGACGATGAGGCCGGAGTGGCCCTGCTTCAGGAAACCCACCTCCTCCCAGCAGACTTTGGGCGCCTTCGCTCATGCCTATTTCCTCACCAATTCTTTGCTTCAGGAGGATCCAAGAGGGGGGGGCACAGCGATTCTTTTCAGGAGAGACCTAAACCACCAGATCTTAGACTCTATCTCATGCCCTGAAGGCCGCTTCATAGCGGTTAAATGCCTCTTAATGGGGGATCTCTTCACCTTCATCTCAGTTTACGCCCTCTACTCGGGCCAAGCAGACTTCTACGACTCTCTGGGCGCCTCCCTCACGGGATTCACAGAGGGCCAAACAGTGATGGGGGGGGGGACTTCAATGGGGTGCCAGACCCCACCAAAGACAAATCCCACCACCCCACCGCGGGGGACTTCGCACTAGCCCTCAGCCTCCTACGACTGTTCAGAACCCTGGATGTGGTGGACGCATGGCGGGTGCTCCATCCTACCGAAAGGGACCTTTCCTTTTTTTCCCATATCCACCGAACGTTTTCGCGGATCGACCTCCTCTTGACCACGCCCCAGACCCTCACCTACGCTAATGAGGTCTGCATCGGCCTAAGAATCCTATCAGACCATGCACCAATAACTATGGAACTCCATACTCAAGACCCCTGAGCCAACCCCGCACGCAGATGGTCACTCTACGACCCGATACTCAATGACATGCTGGTCAGGTACAGAATCGCAACCACTATCAAAAACGTCCTCGAGGAAAACCCGGTCACAGATACTTCCCCCCGCTAACAATTGGGATGCCATGAAAGCTGTGATCAGGGGAGCCCTGATAGCGCAAGGGGTGGCTTTTCACCGGAATCGCCGACAAACCCGGCTAGCCCTTGAGGAGGAACTGCGAGTAGCAGAGGAGGCGCAGAAGAGGAAGAGGTGGGCCCCCAAATCGCAACGTGCTATCCGCACAGCCAGAAAGAAACTTGACGCCCATTACGCGGAACACACTGCACAACTAATGCCCAAGACCTGACAATTCTATTACGCCAAGAACAATAAAGCTAACAAATTCCTTGTAGCCAAATTGGCCAAAGCAAGGCGTTCCACTACGATTGCGGCGTTATGCGACCCTCAAGGGAGGATGCACTACTCTGAGCAGGAGAAAAAACTGGCCATAGACCACATCACTCAAGTAATGACTGCACCCCCACGAGACCGGTTTGTACAGAGGGAATACCTGCGGTGAGCGGCCCTGCCTCAGCTGCCTGCCGCAATGAGAGAAAGCCTAGAGGCTCCAATCACCGCCGAGGAGGTCGACAAAGCCATCAAGTCTCTTAAAGCTCAGGCCCCGGGCCCAGACGGCTTCTCCCCAAGATTTTTCAAGATCTTCAAACTCCAATTAATCCCCACCATGGTGTCGCTCTTCAACTCATTGAAAGAGACAGGCGCGGTGACCTCCTCAATGCAGGAATCTATGACAATTCTCCTCCCCAAGCCACGGAAAGTCCCGACAGACCCAGCTTCATACAGGTCAATCGCTCTGATGAATATAGACGCTAACCTCTACTCTAAGATCCTGGCCAATCGCCTATCACACATTCTCCCGACCATAATTCACCCTGACCAAACGGGCTTCATTCTGAACAGAGCGGCGGACGACAACATCCGGCGAACCCTGAACCTGGTCGAAATAGCCCACAGGCACTCCCAGGGCCTCAATCTGTTGGCCCTAGACGCTACTAAGGCATTCGACAGAGTAGACTGATCATTCATGGAGCTTACCTTGGAAGCCTTCGGCTTCGGCCCAATGATCCGAACTTTGATAATGGCCAACTATAAATCCCCCAAAACGCTCCTGAGGATTAATGGTGCCTTATCCGCCCTGATTCCTATCAGCTGCGGGACGAGGCAGGGCTGCCCACTGTCACCCCTTCTCTTTGCGCTAACAATAGAACCCTTTGCCCAGAGAGTCGGACGGAATGAGCTCATTAAAGGCCCTCAAGTAGGACCATCCCAACACAAAATTGTGTAATACACCGATGACGTCCTACTGTCCCTCTCAGAATCCACCGCCTATGCGGAGTACGCCCTGAACAAATTAGCAAACTTTGGAAAGGTCACCGGCTTTGTGGTTAACTTCACTAAATCGGTGGCCCTAGGCGTCGGCCTCCAGCGGGAAGAACAAGAAGCCCTGTCCAGGCTGTGTCCAATCGCTTGGAAGATGCGATCCATTCCCTACCTGGGAGTCCACATCATGGCGGTCCCGCGAGACACATACCAGGGCAACTTCCCCAGATTATTCCAGGAACTGGAGGAGGACCTGAAATGCTGGGTCACTCAGGAAATCTCCTTAATGGGTCGGATCACGGCTGCCAAGATGAACCTACTCCCAAGATTCCTCTACACGTGTTCCTCCCTTGCAGTGGCGATCCCGAACTCAGCACTCCAGGATCTGCAGAGGAAGATGCTGAAGTTCATATGGAAAGGCAAAAAGGCCAGAATCCCCCACAAAACGCTTACTTGCAGCTCCAGACTAGGGAGATGGGGGTCCCCGACTGGAGGGCCTACAGGGCGGCAGTACAGCTGGCACATGTCCGAGCCTGGCAGATAATCTCAGACCGCCCTAGATGGGTGGAACTGGAGCAAGCGCAGCTTCCGTTCCCCCTCAGATTCCTCCCATACATTCAGCCCGCCCGGAGAGAGCACTGGGGCAACCTCCTATTGACCACCAAGCACACCCTAATCTCCTGGGACTGGGCTCGGAAACAAAAGGGAATCCCGAGAGGCCAAAGACCCCTCTCCCCAATCTTTCTCAACCCAAACTTCACGCCAGGGATCCGCGTAATTTCCAGAACTGGATAGATGGCGGCCTCGAAATCCTGGAGCAACTGCATGTGGGAAACACTCCCCGCACCTTTGAACAATGCAAGGCCGAGTTCCGGCTCCAGGAAAAGGACAGGTTCACCTACTGTCAGCTCTGTCACTGGTGCTCGCATCGCCAGACCCTCCAGGCTGCCACACGTCCCCTCACCGCCCTAGAACTGACGCTAAGGATCTTCCAGCCCGGGGCAGGATCTCCTCCCTATATAGGCACTTCCTGGGGGACTTCCTAACCTCTAGAACGCGATGCATGGCCCAATGGGAGGCCGACCTGGGCCACCCGATAGACGACCAAACCTGGGTGGACATCGGGACACGGACCCATTCCACATCGACCTGTATCACTAATAAAGAATGCGCATACAAGCTCATGCTGCGCTGGTACCTCCCCCCCCTCAGATTACACCACATGAACCCACAAGTGGACGCCGCCTGCTGGAGGGGATGCTCTCAGCCTGGTTTCTTCTTCCACATGTGGTGGTCGTGTCCGAACATCCGGCAATTCTGGGAGCGCTGCTTGGCGATGATTGAGCAAATTACCAGGCAGATACTCCCCCCTGGAGCCCAAAACAGTTCTTCTGGGGTCCCAACCCCTGGGACCTACCCCCGTTCAGGGAACATGGCGAAACTGATAACGCAATGCCTACTAGCAGGTAAAACTGTTTTAGCTCGCTTTTGGAAGTCCCCGGACGGCCCTTGTATAGCCCACTGGTGGGAAAAGCTATGGGACATCCTTTTAGCGGAAAAGATAACCGCGGCAAGGGTGGGGGTGCTGCACTGCTTCCAGAATGTCTGGGCCCCAGTGTTGGATTACGATCAGCACTTCCCCGCTTTGACATTCAAACCGCTTAACGCACGATGGACCCTGAGGGATGGGGAACCTACCTGAGCTACAGGGACCCCGGTTGTGTCCATGGGATGTAGAACTGGGGGAGATCTGCTGGAAGTTGGGGGGGGGAGCGGGGGTGAAAAAGGGGGCAGTGGGGTATGATCTAAAAGTGAACTGTCATAGGTGTGTTCTTTAAGCAATGTCATCGATAATTTGTCCTGCCTTGGTTTAAAATAAACACATTTAAAAAAAAAAAAAGACAATAAAGGTGCTGCACTTCCCGCTTTCTCTTACCTAGAAACGTGTCTCTCCATCCGGCACGCCAGCATCAAGACCTTCGCACCTGAAAAGAAGGAGTTAGACATTAACAAATTCCCACCATAAACAGAACAAAGACTTACAATTAACAAACCTACCTGCCTACCAGCAGATTCGGGGTCACAGCAGGCCTGGGCCCAAGGAAGGCGTACTGCACCGGTGAAGCAACTCGGGCTGCTCGCCAACAAACATCAAGCACCCCTGCACAAGAAACGCAGGGCGGATAGCTCACCCTACAAATAACTAAGGTGAGAAAAGAAGCCAGTGGGAAGGGAATCGGTCAGAGGGAGGTGGTAGGTTCACCCATTAGAGACAGTTACCACAAATCCTCCCTTCTGTAATTGCAGATTCATTATTCAGCACTGGGCAACTACGCATCCAGGGTTCCAGATCTCGGAGCCTTCCAGACGCCCCCGGGGTTATCAGGTGAGCGTAACAGATCAGATCATTTACCACTATCACTGCTATTACTTTTAAAAAAAAAAATATTTTATTTTTATTGGTTTGTTACAAACCTTTAAAAAAGACACATAACATTAAACAAACAAGACATACATTCATCATGAATAGATTCTGTCTCGAAAAAGGGAAGGTAAATCACATAACTAGGTGAAAAAACGATACAATGCCTGAAACCAGGACCCGCTATCAGCTCATATAGTATATTTCAGTTCTCCTGTGATCATGATTAGCAATGCTGTATCTAGCTGTCACTTCTTGAGTTCAGTTTCAGCCTTTGCTAATTTTTCCACCATTTTTTCTAAACAAAATGTTAATTCAATTGTTAGTCTGCGATCCGCATCTTGATGCATCTCTCTCCACCAGTCGTCGGCTGTCATTGTTGATTTTGCCACTATAAACCTTCCCAAATGGTTAGTGCGATCTTGTCTCAGATTTGAGCAGGCAAGTGTTAGATGTTTTAGCGTTTCATTGTTTTCTCCACACAGACGACAATTTAATGGTGCAGAACCATCTTTTTCTCGTATGTACAAGACTTCACTTGTTAGAAATTGATTTAATCGATACTTCATGAAACGGAACCTGCAATCACAGACTGGGAATTTAAGTAAATAGGCCTGTGGCTTATTTAGTTTTCTGGCCTAAGGAGGTGCCGTTTTCATGATTCTATGTTGCCTTCGTGTATCACAAGTGTCTATCCAATCTTGGGACCATTGCAATGATTTAACTTTATTTGGATTGCAATGTAACAGACTTCTACTCGCACTTATTTCACTCAGATTTTTTCACAACGGTTAGCCCATTGTGTCAGGACACTGTCAGCATTACCAGTCCATATCTCTCTTAGAATATGATATTGTGGAAACGGTGGTTCAATGGTCATCTTGCAATATTCATTTAGGGTACTCCACATTATTATTGCATTAATGGACAAGAGGCTAAGCTCGTATTTTATACACGCGGTGGGTACCCCCGTCGGAAGCCGCAATACTTTGGACCAGAAGGAATGTTCTAATGATGACCAAAGTTTTTCTGGACATCCCAGGGTACAGTTGGCTCCATGTGTTATTGCTGGGATGACTCATTTTATAAAAGTCCATGAGTGTTTACCATATTTTCTGTTTATGATGCATGCCTGCGCTGTAAATTGTTTGCATTTGTCCTTTGCTTTCTGGACCAATGGAGCACTGTTAATGCTGGAACTGATGCACATACCAAGATACATAGTTTGTTTTACCACCTCGATTGGTTCTTTTCCAATTCTCCAGACACATTTTTTTTTCCCCACGCTGATTTTGTTTTTTTGGAGCTTTTGCAAAATCAGGATCTCTGATTTTCTTTGGTTGACACTTAGACCCGACACTTAGACCATTTTGTTGGATATATTGATCTAATATGCTTAGTTTGTGTTGAAGTCCTATAGGAGTTAGGTCTATAAGGACTAAATCATCCGCGTACAAGACCCAATTCACTTCTCTCCCATTGATTTTTGGGGGGTATGTATTTGCCTCCATGTATGCTTCGCCCTGGTCTGAAATAAACAGGTTAAATATTATTGAAGCAAGAGGACAACCCTGTTTAACTCCTCGGCGGGATTTTATTGGATCTGATAGGGATCCTTTTTGGTCCAACCTAATTCTTATTGTGGTAACCGTATGCAGGCCAGTAAGAGACTGATTGGACACTTCCACGCCATCAATTTTTCCTATAGTAATTCTCTGTCGATCACTTGTGAAAGATTCACAAATGAAAGATCTTTTTATTCGTTCTTATCGCATCCATTTTCAATATATTCAGGATCAACAGATTCAGACCGCATCCTACACCTCTGACAAAACCAGTTTGTCGGCAGTCCAGATGGTTATTCTCTTCAATCCATTTCAATAGTTGTTTTTGTAATTGGATAGCGAAGATTTTGCCAAGGATATCTAGTAATGCGATGGGTCTGTAGTTCTTGGGATCTGCTCTGTTGCCTTTTTTAAATATAGGAATTACTATCGCCGATTTCCAGCTGGATGGAATCATGCCTTCATTTGCTATTCTTGCAAATAGCATCATAAGGAATTCGGACCATGATTCTGGATTTTGTTTGAGTATGAAATTTGTCAGGCTGTCAGGTCCGGGAGCTCTCGAAGATTAACACCGTTGGATGCTCTGTAGAATGCTCTCTTTATCAAAATGTAGGTCCCATTTCATAAGCCGAGGTAATTTGGGATCGGGAGCAAGGCTTTTTTTTAATACACAGTTTCAAAATGTTTAATCCAATCTGCTTCACTCACCATATTTGCTTGAATTGCGAGTTGCTGACAGTTCATATTATTTATTAATTTCCAGAATTCAGATGAGTTCTTGATATTAAGACTCGCAAGCATGGTTCACTATCCTGTTGGTATAAGATCGAGTTATGAGAAATTAACTAATTTCTATATTTTTGCTTGCTCACTTTTTTGCTAGATGTTGCTGGTCGATCTTTAGGTTGTCGTATTGTCGCAGTTCTTTGCGTAATTGAAGTTTCCTTATGACAATTTCCTGGTCATAACAGTGTCTGGGTTTGAACAAGGGTCTTCTTAAGCCATTGTCAACAATCTTGAACTGTTGTAGTAAGCTGGTATATTCAAGTTTGTTGTCCCTGGAGTCATTTGAGTACTTATAATATAAGTCGGTAAGAGTCTTTACTTTGTAGGGCTTTAGTTTCAGACATGCTCTATTTGCCTCTACTTCAACTTGATTAGGCCAATTTTGCTGGCGATAGGAAAGTTAGTATTAACATGCTATAGTCACTGCTTGAATGATCACTTATTTCTAGTGACAATACAAGCCGATTTATGCTTTCCGAAATGAAGAAGTAGTCTATAGTAGATGACAAATTCCTGTTTTTCCATGTTTTTGAGCAGGAATGTCACCAGGTGTGTTACCGTTTACTATCGTTATGTTCCTTTCTTCAAGGGCCAAACACCATTTAGAGGCCAATTTTTGTAAAACGTCTGACGATTTAGAATGCTCTTTGAAGTCTTTTATGCAAGACAAGTTCAAATCACCACAGCAGATTGTATTAGGTGCTTGTTGTGCACTGTTGGTATCATCAATTAGTTCCAGAACATTCTTCATACATTTCTTTGTGCCAGCTTCTTTGTGGTGCCAATAGAGGTTGAAGATGTTCAGTTGACTTTTATTTTCTTCAGCCTTAGGTCTTGCTTCGACTAAGATGTGCTGTATGTAAGGCATATGGTTTCTTGCACTTATCAGTTTCCAGCCCGAGTTTTTCTTAACCATCGTTAATAAACCAGCAGATGGGCATCCCTTTTTTCTTGTTATTGCTGGATTTATTGCTATCTCGTAGTCGTCAGAAATTGGGCAAAGAGTCAACCATGTTTCTTGTAAACATATGAATGTTTGATCAGCCAACCAATTTCTGAATTCCTTAAACAAATTAGTGAATCCTCTTGTGTTCCACGATAGAATGTTCATATTTGGGCTCTCCTGCCCATGATGGCATTAGCTGGAATGGCCCCCCAGGACTCCTGCAAGCCAATTCCAGTTGTTAGGGCTGCCATTTTCAAGAGTGTTATGCAAAGTAGGGGTTTCCTTTCTCAAGGGACTTGTATTACCTTGAATTGTAATTTTGATCTTTTCTCCCAGATTAATTTTATCTTGGTTCACACTGTAATCAGTCATGTCGGTTAGATGTCTATTATCTTCTTTTGGTGTGACTTCTCTGACATTCTGGTCCTTAATGTCAGCGCTCTTAAAAGATACCTTACAATTGATCGGTCTGTTTCCTTCATACTCTTGTTCATTTTCTTTTGGTGTGGTAGCTGGATCTTTGACTACGGGTTCCTCATGAATATCGAACCCCAATGATAGGAAAAAAGGGAACCGCATTTAATAATAGATCACAGATTAATCTGGAATCTATGTGTAGCCGGACTTTGTTATTATGGTGCTCACTGAAAAAGTCCACCGTTTGTATATCGTTTGACTCTATAGAGTGGAGTCCTGGAACGTGATGTAAGTGCCGAAGGACATTATTTCCATTTAAGGTTAGCCCATCTTTTGTGTCCAGAATTTGCTCCAAGATTAGCAAATGTTTTGCAGATTTTTTCAGTTTCTCCACTCTTGGGGAGTCTTTTTGCACAGACCTTCCTCTGTTTTTGTTTTCTTTACTTATTATTGATTTAAGTTTATGTTCGTACTTATCGGGATGTCTGTTGTCTGACACGCTTGAGCTGTAGATTTTGCCTTTGGTCAATGGCTCTTCTGAAACTTTGTTGGTTAATGCCCTTCCTGCAAGGCTGCAATCATTTGAGTTTTTTAAGGAATCATTTAGAAGGCCCAATGGCCTTCTTTTTTCTGCCATGGTTACAAATTTGTTTTCTTTCTCAATATGCAGGGATGGATTAGATTCAACTGGGGGCAGAACCAATTGACATACTGTCATGATCTCTGCTTCCAAAAGGTCAGGGTTTTCCCAACTCCCTTGGAAGCAGATCCCTAACCCAGGTTCCGAGTGCCAACCAGTCCCAATTGGGACCTTTTGGACCCAGTCCTGGCGCCAGTGGCACCAGTCTCATAAATATGCCCAGTCCCAGCGCTGGAAGCGCCGGGCTCATAATGCTTGGGTGGATTAACCTGCAGCAGACCATGCTGCTTACTTGCCTGCCAGTTGAGCCTCTGATCCTCTTCTGTTTGGAACTACTTTTCCTGTTGGGTGGGGCAGGAGCCACTCCCTAGATTCAGAACACTGGAACTCTTCTGGAAAGCAGGAACTCTTTTCTTACCTAGGCGTGGCTGTGGAAGGAGACACCTAAGCACTACAGGAGGCTATTTAAACCACACCCGATGGATGAATCTTGCTTTGCGTTATTCTGCATCCTCTGCAGCAGAACGCTCATCGTGTCTTCTGCATCTGATCCTGGGCCTAAGGAAAAAGGCTTACCATCCTGAATCCAGTCTTCAGCAACACCTATAAAGACAAGAAAGAACAGGTTAGCATTACGGTCTTCAGTGACAGCTCTTCACTTACCTGGTCCATCGGCTGTCACCAACGCCTCGCGCTGCATTCCGGCATCTGAAAGACAAAGGCTTACCTAACTCTTCGTGCGCTCCGGAGGTCTTCACACTGCATTCCGGCATCTGAAAGACAAAAGCTTACCAACTCTTCGCACGCTCCGGAGACCTTCGGCGCTGCATCCTGCATCTGAAAGACAAAACAAGGTGCTTTTAAAGACATTGGGGAACTTTAATACTCACGTGCCATTACTCCTTTCCACATCTAACCCAGTGGGTATTCCGGCACCCTGCAGCCGCTCCGAACTTGTACCTGCAAAATAAAAAGACAGTTAGAGCGCATCGTGAAGCAGGCAACAAGCGCTTACTTACGTGCTTCCAGGCGCTTCTATTCATCACACGGGCTCCATCTTCAACTCACTTCAGCCCGTCATCCGCCATTGCCGGAACCCTGCAAAACAAGAAACATCATTACTAAAGACTTTAAAGACATTAGAATTACTCGAAACTTACCGTTCGTGCAGTAAACGACAGACAGCAGTCCTCTGAAGTCAAGAGGCCTGCTCCCCTTATCCAGTGAAGAAACTGGTTACAGCACCCTGCCCCGAGGCAGATGGAGAGCACGGCGTTCACTTACCTAAGGTGAGAGCGTTAACCTTTGGGGTTCTACAGGAGAAGAGAAAGGGAAGAAGAGAGAGACATTCAATAACCCAGTTCCTTAATCCCATATTTTCTATCTGCAGACATCTTACCCTTCGAGTCAGACATACAGTGCACAGAGGTCCAGCCCAAAGAGCCAGCCGTGTGTTACACATCACCTTTGAAGATACGGTATACGCCCAGTCAAGACCGGCGCCTCTACGGGAATCAGGTGAGCGTTACACAGACTCTCCCACATTTTGGACGAATTCCTGCGCTCATTGGGAGTTGTTGATCTTCAATTGGGAGGCCATCAAGAATTTCATTTTTTCCTTCATCGCCTTCATTATTGTTTTCCATACTTATATCATCCTTGTAAATTGATAAGTACATAAGTTCATGCTGATCGATTTATGCACTTTCGTCCAGAAAATTGGATCTTCAGTTGTTGATCTTTCACTTGGCTTATCTATTTGTTTGCCATTTTTGCACATTGCATTAGCCTTCTCTGTATTGACGAAAACATTAACTGATTTTAAGTTTCTCAGAATTTTTCTTGAACCTATGTTGTTGCGTTTTCGTTTACATTTTTTGTTTTTTTTTCCCTGGGTTTTGTTTGAATCTTAAATTTGAGATTTTTGAAAGATCTCATAGGTTTTGTCACTTTTGGCAGTGGGTGTATTTTCTTTTTCTTCAGAATTGCCAATCATGCCCGCCGCATTTGCAAAGGTTGATGGCACTGGATTATTTAAATCAGGCCCGTTGCCAACACAACAGCCATTTACTTCATTTTGCAGGCTTGTCAGAGTTGTTTGCGGCTGAGGTGACTGTGTACTACATGCCTCATTTGAGGTGACTTTGCCTCTTTGAGGCTGCCCTTGAGAATTAACGTCTTTATCCTGTTGCGCTGTGGACGTAGATGAAGAAAATCCGTTGAGCTGTTCATTGTCGGCTGTAAGATGCAAGGTAAAAATGTCTTTGCAATCTCAGTGATTTGGGTTGAGTTTTCATTCTGTGGGATTTTAGCGGCATCCGATTTTTGGTTGTTGGACACGGGTGGCTGAGAAGGTGAATGGTTCTCTTGGTCATCTTTCTTAGGTTTCTGGATATGTTTAAGAAGACTCAAGGCTTCGATTGTTACTTCAGCTAGCATTCTCTTCTCTTTGCTATTGGAGTGCTTTTGGTCAGCTAGATCCTTTAACGAGAGATCAATTCTTCAGATGTTTTCCCACAATTTGGAATTTCCAGAATTAGGTTGCGCATCTACAAAAGCTAATTTAGAGTTTGTAAGTGCAGTCTGGGTGGTTAAGTCTTTTAGATTTTCGTTGATTTGCTCATACATCTTGAGCATTGGCTCTATTGCTATACTTAAAGAGGACATAACGAACGGTCTGAGCTCATTTAGAGCTTCCTTGATTAGATTCTGAACGTTGGCGTCCCTCAGAGTTTGGTTTGCACTGACTTTGTGGTGGTGGTATTTTAATTTGGCTTGACAGTGTCTGATAAATGAATCCTGCGTCGTCTCGTCCACGGATGAGGACTCGGACCAGTCACCAGCACTTAAAGTAACTGGAGACCTTATATTGGATTTTTTTAAACTCAACGGTCTGAGTGATGAGTTTAGCGCCGGAGTTGTTTCACGCAGGGTCTTCCTATTTTGAGAGCATTGGATTGGGGGAGAAGTGCTGGATGCCACACGTCTTCTTTTTCTGACACCCATCGGCCATATATTACTGGGTAAGGTCTTAGTTGCTGGCCATTCATACTTCCCCACATTTGAGCCAGTCTCTGAGGCCAGACCCTCCATGTCAGTTCCAGTATCACTAATGGAAGGTTTGGCATTCAGGGAGCCATTCATCTTCGTCAAATCAAGTAGTAATTTATTTACTATTGCCAAGGAGTTACGTTTTTATCATTAGATTTCACTGAACCTTTGGACTCACAACTTTTGTCAGGTACGAGGTGAGCGTTATCCTCCATTAAGCTCATTCCCACACTCTCTCCATCTTCGGTGGGCAGATTATTTGAAAAGACTTCACCTTCACACTCAGTCAATGGTGTAGGAAAAGATGGCAAAAAGTTCTGAGAGGAAGTGTGGTCCTTAATTGGCTGGAAATGCTTTTCCAAGTGAGTGTTTGGTGACTATCTCTCGGGCACTTGTCGGGAGTGCTGCAAGAATCTGAAGCACATTTCAGCCAAGCGCCGGTACTTGCCGATGTTAGCCGTTGAAGTCTGTGGTCCGAGGTGGTCATGTCGAATCCTGCAGACGGGCTGGATGGAAAAGCTAAATCCTCAGCAGGAGCACATGAGGAATGTACCACGCCAGCAGCACTCGGAACTTCAACTTGAATCAAAGGAGCTGCAACTCCCATCGCAGCCTCACCTGGCTCGACGGACTCCCCTGCAAACACGCCCAGAGACGAGGGGAACCCATCGCCATTTTCAATGTCGCCAGTAAACTGCCCACCCATTTCCACACCGCCATGCCCCGGGAGTAAGTTTTCATTTTCATTTATAACCTCGACTTTGTTGGACAAGCAGTCTATATCAGAGGTAACGTGAGGGCCGGCATGATGTGTGTGTAACACGTGGATGATTTTGCTGGCGCAGCTTTTATCCATGTGAACTCGCAGCAATGAAATAATTTGCACGGCCGGGGAGGGATTAAAGTTAGATTTCCTTACTTGCACACTCCCGGATGCTGCTTCAGAACGATTCCAGCAATCAGTCAGATTGAGACCTGCTCCTCCTCCAACACGTCTCAGCTGCAGGCGTGTGAGAGGTGGATGTATATTCCTCGGTGGTGGTCTTGGTAATTTGCCTCAATACATAGAGGAGGGTGTTATCAGAGCCTCCAGAGACTCACGAGACTCTGCCCCGACACTGCGCTGCTCCGCGGAGTACAGGGGGATTTTAAGCTTCACTCCCCCCTGTGAGGAGATGGCAATAGAAAGAGGACTTGGTACACATGGCAATCCAGCAGGGTCCAAACAGGTACAGCAAAGTGCCAGAGACTCACGAGTCTCTGCACTGACTCTGCGCCGCTCTGCGGAGTACAGGGGTATTTTAAGCTTCACTCCCCTCTGTGAGGTGATGGCAATAGAAAGAGGACTTGGAACACACGGCAATCCAGCAGTGTCCAAACAGGTACAGCAAAGTGCCAGAGACTCACAAGACTCTGAACCGACTCTGCGCCGCTCTGCGGAGTACAGGGGAATTTTAAGCTTCACTCCCCTCTGTGAGGTGATGGCAATAGAAAGAGGACTTTGAACACACGGCAATTCAGCAGTGTCCAAACAGGTACAGCAAAGTGCCAGAGACTCACGAGACTCTGCACCGACTCCGCTAATACAGTGGCAGGGCCCTGGCAGTCCTCGTCCATAATGGAGAATGCCACCTTCGTGCTTGCTCGATGCACATTTCTTGGAGCTATTACAGGATAAGATTGAGACTCCCAGTGAGACGAACGGTCTGTACCGTCACACTCCACTGTCTGGGAGACCTTCAAGGTGTGGTTGAGGGAAGAAATGATTTAGATGACTGCCAGTAGTTTGAAAGGAATCAGAAGAGAGTTAAGAGTAATAGAAACAGATTTGAGACAACTCGAAAATAAATATGGCATTACACATGAAAGAGCATTGCTGGGAATCATTAATGGGAACTTATCAAAATTTAGAGACTTGGCTGAGAGAGGAATCCACTTGATGATCCATGCACTGCAATTTGGGGAGGCGTACAGACCGGGCCGCTTCCTAGCGGGTGGAATCAGGGGGGGAAAAAGGGACACAATACATTACCGGGATTAAGGGGCAGTCAGGCACCATGCTAACTACACATGAGGAGATCAACAGTGAATTGCACGGATACTACGAGACCTTATATGCCAATGCGGATAAATGTACTGACACTGATTTATCCCATTATTTGGACAGGGTTTCTCTCCCGTCCCTCTCCGTTGAGGCACAAACAATACTTAATCAACCATTCACATTAGAAGAAAGCGTTGATGCCATTATGGCCCTATTGTCTGGGAAGGCCCCAGATGGGATAGGAATGGAGTTATATAAGGAACTTGACAATTACTGGCACCTAAACTACTGAAAGTCTGGGAGGTGTCTTTCAGTTGCCATCTACAATTTCCCAGGGCTGTGATCACAGTCCTACTGAAGCCAAATAGACCAGCATCAGAGATGGCCTTGTACAGACCACAATCACTGATTAATACTGACACCAAAATATTTGCAAACATTTTGTCCACCCACCTCCTACCATATATGTCGACATTAGTGCATCCGCATCAATCCGGATTTATTCCAGGACGATCCATAGCGCTTAATCTGTGGAGACTTTTCTGTATTATCTCCCAAATAGACCCCAAGGCTGAGGCAATTACAGCCTTGCCCGACGCAGAGAGGGCTTTCAACTCTGTCTCTTAGAAGTTCCTCTTTGCAGTCCTGCGCCAGATGCGACTGGGGGATACTTTTATAGAGTTTGTATGGCTACTATATGTTAAACAATCCGATAAGGTCTGCACCAATGGCATAATGTCACCCACCTTTTATATGGGACGCGGGACGAGGCAGGGCTGCCAACTGTCCCCATTGCACTTCGCATTAACAATAGAGCCCCTCATACGAATGATACATGATAGACACGGGCATAGGAGGAGCCATATAGAGGGGCCACCACAGGTTATATCCCTATATGCTGATGATACACTTATGTAACCGCAATCGGAAACAAAATCTAGCTCCAATGATGGATGAGGTCCGTAAATCACGATTCATTCTGGGTATCGAATTAACGAGGCAAAATCAGAACTATTCCCAATGACTGATGCCACACGCATCCCGACAGACTTTTCAGGATTCAGATGGGTAAAACATAAGTTCAAGTATTTGGGCGTATTGGTTCCCTGCTCACATCGCTCCCTATTTATTGATAATCATGAAACCTACTTAGATGCACTGGCAATTAAATTACACTTATGGGAAAAATTCCCAATGTCATTATATGGCAGAATTTCATTGTTTAAAATGGTGGTAGTTCCTAAATTACTATACTATTTTTGCAATATCCCAGTATGGTCGGGACAAACGTTTTTCGACAGACTTCGTTTGCTGGCAACTAAATATGTACGGGGAACAGGGGCCACCATTGCGATGGGAGGAATCGTCCGAATCATTTGAACAGGGTGGCCTAGCATGTGAACATCTACACATCCAGCGGACAGACCTACGCGGGTTGCGTTAGTGGCCCTCCTGGATGCCCGGTTGGGCCTACCTTCCGGCCTATGGACATATGCAACGGCCCTTGAAGCGACTCAATTTCCTGGAGCGGAGATGAGGGACCCTCCCGCCAAAGGTTGGCGGCGGGAGCCCTCAGCAGGAGCCCCTTGAGAGATTTAAGGTAGGCCTAGCCCGCATGCTTTTCTTCCTGAGCCCTTCCTGGGGCGCCCCGGCCCACAGCCCTGCTGCCCGCGGATAAGGCCTACATCCCGCAAGGGCAGCGCTTCTTAGCTTCTGGGGGCCCGTGAGCAGCTCCCACAGCAACTCTTCTTCACCGCTACATCGCTCCCGGCGGCCATTGTCCCGCCGCCGACAACCAGCGCGATGGCCAAGCAACAAAAGACCACCAAGTCTTCAGACATAGCAACTCTGCTGACTGCTTCCGACAAAGCTAAAAAACAAAACTCCTGCCCCTATATCTCACGGGAATCCCTAGATAACAAGGGACCTTTGGCGACCAAAGAAGATATACGTGAATTCATGGCGGAAATCAAATCAGAATTCCGCTCTTGTATGGCGGAACTCACAACTAAACTGGAAAGCACAGATAAAAAAGTCTCAGAGGTTGAACAAGGAGTGGGAGTTGTTGAGGATCATATCCAAGATCTTGCCTCCGCGCTAACTGAGGTCCAACGTTCAATCGGACTATTACAGGACAAGTAAGACATCCTGGAATACAAGCAAGAGGACCTCGAAAATAGGGCCCGGCGCAAAAACCTCCGTATTCAGGGGGTTCCCACTTCGATCCCAGACAAGGGGTTGGCTGAATATGTGGGCCTCTTTTTCCAATCTCTCCTCCCTTACCTCGAAGATTCACAGCTTCTCCTAGATCGCACCCACAGGCTGGACCCCCGACGCGGAATGGAATCGGATGCCCCCCCCGACGTCATCACTAGGGTGCAATTCTTTACCACGAAGGAAACCATCACGGCAATAAGCTGCTCCAAAGACGAAATTGCATTCCAAGGGACCTCCCTCCAGATCTTTCAGGACCTTTCTCCTCTTACTCTTCAAAAGAGGCGAGCCCTTCGCCCTCTAACCACCTTTCTTCAGGCTCAAAAAATCTGCTACAGATGGCTCTTTCCCACAGCTTTGCATTTTTCCTACAAGGGCTCACTCAGGAAAATTAGCCACCTGGATGATGCTACTGACATCCTGCGCCAAGATGCTTCCAAACCCTCGTCTTTCCTGCCCGCCGAAGCAACGGCTGACTCAAACCTGGTGGCCTCCCCTAATCCCACACAAGATTCTTGGTCGAGGGTTCCCAGATTCCGGAAGAGGAAATAGCCGGATGCGACCCCATGATGGAGCTTCCACCTCGATACCGGCTCGCAGCCCGGCACCATGATCCGATCAACACCCTCAGGAACACAGATAAGCTTTATCCTTAAAGCAGCGGCCATTATTCCACGGCCCATGTCCGGTTCCAAGGCACAGTCCATCTATGAGTCCTTGGAACAAACCACTAAGATTTCCTGTAAGGTTAGCCATGTTGGCTACACACTGTTCTATGGCCCTGTTGGCCAAGGGAGGCATTAGACCCACAAAAGGTCAGCCACCCTCAGTTAAAACTCGGCCCTCCCGTTCGCGGCCCGAGAAAAAACCCCACAGGCAGGTTGGGGAATGGCCACACACTCCGCGACATGATGGCTGATCCCTCTACATTTCCCCTCTCCCCCAGGACTCGTCAACCTCCCCGGAACTGGCCCCAGAACATCGAACTCTGAGGTTCGTCTCCCTGAATGTCAAGGGATTAAATTCACCCGCCAAACGCAAGTCCATCCTACAGAAGCTTCAGAACGACGGTGCAGCAGTGGGTATGCTACAAGAAACCCATTTGCTGCCAGCAGACCATAGCCGCCTACGCTCCCGAACCTTTCCGAAGCAGCTTTTCGCATCTGGGAACTCCAAGAGGGGTGGCACAGCCATCTTGTTTGGGAGGGGACTGAGCCCCCAAATCCTAGACTCTATAAGTTGCCCGGAGGGGCGGTACATGGCAGTGAAATGCCTACTACTAGGGCAACTCTATTCTATAATTTCCGTATACGCACCCAACTCAGGCCAGGCGCTGTTCTATGAATCCCTGAGTACAACTCTCTCCCCGTTCCTGGAAGGCCAGATAGTTATTGGAGGGGACTTCAATGGGGTCCCGGACCCCACGAAAGACAAGTCACATCCACCCAGTGCCGGAGACCTCATCATACAACTGTTTAGAACCTTGGGGGTGGTGGATTCATGGAGAGTACTCCACCCATCCGAAAGAGACTTTTCCTTTTATTCTTATGTCCACAGAACCTTCTCCAGGATAGATCTTCTAGTGTCTCCAAAAATCTTCACGTTCACCAACAATGTGACAATTGGCTCCAGAAACTTGTCTGATCACACTCCGGTAACCCTGGAAATCCGAGTGCAGGAACCAGCTAACCCCCAACAGTGCAGATGGACTCTATATGATCTGATTCTCAACGAAATGCCACTCAGAGACGCGATCGCAACCACGATCACCAACTTCTTTAAGGAGAACCCCAGTGAGGACACCTCTACCGCCAATACTTGGGACACAATGAAGGCAGTGGTGCGGGGTGAACTGATTGCGCAAGGAGCGGCCTATCATAGACACAAACGTCAAACTCGCCAGGGCCTTGAGGAAGACCGTAGAAATGCAGAAAGGACCCATAAGGAGAAGGGCTGGACCCCTAAAACTCAGCGGGCCATCCGGATAGCACAAAAAAAGATTCAGGCCCACTATGCCGAACACACTGCCCACCAAATGGCAAAAGCAAAACAGTTTTATTATGCTAAAAACAACAAAGCAAATAAGCTACTAGTGGCCAAACTTGCCAAGGCGAAGAGGAACAATACAATTGTGGGCCTGCGGGACCAACGAGGCAAGGTCCATTACGCTGACCAGGACAAACTGCAGCTCGCTGCAACCCACCTGACTCAGGTGATGACCGCTCCAGTGCGGGACATGGAGGAACAGAAGGAATACTTACGGGGTGCAGCGCTTCCCCGGCTAAAAAGAACAGCCCGTGACTCTCTGGAGGCGCTGATTACTGACAAAGAAGTGGACGAGGCAATAAAAGCCCTTAAATCCCGAGCCCCTGGCCCTGATGGGTATACAACCAGGTTTTACAAGATTTTTAAACCCCAACTATTAGCACCTTTGGTACAGTTTAACCCCGTTCAGGACCACGGGCACTCTACCCCTGTCAATGCAGGAGTCAATTACGGTCTTTTTACCTAAACGTGGAGGCGAGCCGAAGAACCCTGCATCATATACACCCATTGCCCTGCTCAACATAGATGCTAATATTTACTCTAAAATCCTGGCATCACATCTGTCTCAGTTCTTGCCGGAGATAATCAGTGCGGATCAGAGTGGCTTCCTCAGACGCCGCTCCACGGCCGACAACATTCGAAGAGCCTTGGATCTGTTGGAACTTGCCTCCAAGGATTCCCGGGAATTGGTGCTTCTGGCCCTGGACGCGACCAAGGCGTTCGACAAAGTGGATTGGACTTTCATGAGGCTCACCCTCGAGGCTTTTGGATTTGGCCCGGAGTTCTGCACTATGACGCTGGCAAATTACAAAGCTCCCAAAACCCTTCTCAGAATTAATGGCACCCTCTCCTCCCCCATCAACCTAACTTGCAGAACCCGACAGGGATGCCCGCTGTTGCCACTTCTCTTCACTCTAATTATGGAACCGTTTGCCCAGCGGATCAGATTGAACCCTGCAGTTGAAGGCTTTCAATCAGGCCCGGCACACCACAAGCTGGCCCTCTATGCAGACGATGTCCTCCTGACTATCACGAAACCCCGCTCCTCCCTCCCTCAAGCACTGGCTGAGATAACGAGCTATGGCAAGGTCACAGGCTTCACAGTCAACTACCGGAAATCAGTCGCCATAGGAGTGGGTGTGACCCGAGAAGACCGAGAAGCCCTAGTTCCGCTGTGCCCAATACAATGGACAACTAAAGTAATTAGCTACTTGGGAGTTCAGATCCCGGCCAACCCAAGCGAGACCTATCGGGCTAATTTTCCCCCATTATTTACAAACTTGGAGGCAGATTTGAGACGCTGGGTGGCACAAGAGATATCGCTGATGGGCCGTATTACAGCCTGTAAGATGAACTTACTACCGAGATTTCTGTATGCGTGCTCCACCCTCCCGGTGCCGGTTCCGGCGCCAGCCCTTCAACGCCTACGGAAGAAAATGCTGCAGTTTATTTGGAGGGGGGAAAAAGGCCAGGATCCCTAAATCCACGATGCTGGGCAACGCAAAACTGGGTGGCCTCGGGGTCCCTGACCTGCAGAAGTACCAAATGGCGGCTCAACTGTCCTGGATCCAATCATGGCAAGTCCTCACCAACCGCCCTAGATGGGTGGACCTCGAACAAGCGCAGTTACCCCTCCCGCTACGCTTTCTCCCACATGTCCCCCCTCCGGAACAGCGACAGTGGCGGAACCTTCTGGCATCCACAAGCACACCATTTCAGTGTGGGACAAGGCGTTGAGACAGAAGAGGATCCGATGGGGCTCAGCCCCCTCTCCCTGGTGTTTATGAACCCGACCTTCTCTCCTGGTCTGTCTCCCTGGAATTTTAAGGCCTGGATTGCAAGAGGCCTAGAGACCCTGGGTCAACTTTTTGAAGGGGGCCAACCCTGCACCTTTGAGCGATGCAAAGAACTCTTTAGGATCCAGGAACAAGATAAATTCACGTACACCCAGCTACGCCACTGGTGCACCCACCCACAGACTCGCCAGGCGGCTACTCGTCCCCCCACAGCCATCGAATTGACCCTTAACGAGCTTCCTCCCCGAGGAAGAATCTCCACTCTATACAAGCGCCTCCAAACGGATTTCCTAACCTCCAAGACTCGGTATATGGCCCTATGTGAGGCGAAACTGAGCCATCTGATTGAAGACCAACAATGGGTTGACATCTGTTCCCGGGCTCACACCTCCTCATCATGCATTACAAATAGAGAGTACACCTACACGATCCTCCTCCGGTGGTACTACCCTCCCCTAAGACTTCACCACATGAATTCCACACTCAACCCTCAATGCTGAAGGCAATGCGGCCAAATAGGCTCCTTCTTCCATATGTGGTGGTCCTGCCCCAAGGCTCAAGCCTTTTGGAAACAATGCCTAGCGACGATTGCAGACATCACTCAGGTGTGACTGCTCTTGGCCCCCGAACCTATCCTCCTTGGAGCACCGATCCGTGGGATCTACCCAAGGTCTGGTCCCAAGGCCAAACTATTATCGCAATGCCTACTTGCGGGCAGGAACGTGATAGCCCGCACCTGGAAAACGACGGAAGGCCCTCTCATGCCTTTCTGGTGGATGAAAGTCTGGGACATCCTGATCGCTGAGAAGGTGACGGCTGCCGGGGCAGGCACTTTACATCGCTTTCGCAACATCTGGGGTCCGGTATTGGATTTTGACCAAAGGTTCCCGGCCCTGACTTTCAAGCCCCAACTGGCCAGGATAACTATTCAGGATGGAGATCCCCGGCGGGGACGTGAAGACGGAACATGAGACCGAAGGGTGGGGTGGGAGAAGCGTCAAATGATATTACTGTATGCTACATGTCGCAAGTGATTAAGCTTTGTATTGCCATAACCTGCCTGTTTAAAATAAACACGTTTAAAAAAAAGAATTGCCCAGGACTCCCTCCGACGTATGACAAAGACATCAAGAAGATGTGGGGGAAACTATGACCTTACAAGACCTGTTCCCTGACGGGACATTTGTTAAACTTGAAGAATTTTTCAATACTTCAGAATGAGGACGGCGGCCCGTCATCGGTGGCCCTTGTTCCCTCAGGAACCGAATAATTGTGAACCATTGTCTCTAGGCTGTACAAAGCATGCCAGGCCAACACCAGATACCTGTCAATGGGGCCAAAGGGAAATGAGAGAAAGATTTAAGCATTGTAATGCTACGCTGGTGTTGCCTGACAAAAGAGGTCTCCCTTAACCTAAAGTTTAAATACAGTTTAAAAATAATCAACTACATTATACCCCCACACACATTTCAAAATGTTCTCCAAATACCAGTAATGAATGTATGAAATGTGGTATGGCTGGTGCAGGCTCCCTTCATATGTAGTGGAACTGTCCACTTATTACTCAATTCTGGCGGGGAGCGGCAGATGTCCTATGTAACATTACCAAAATATCCCCCACGCTCTCCCCCCTAAATACCTGCTGGGAGATAGGGAAGGTTACTGTGAAATGTTGCAAGTTATTCAACCTGGGTTGTATGATTGCTAAAAAATGTATTCTGAAATTTTGGAAATCCAGAACAGCCTGTTGCATAGCTGAATGGCTTAGCGAGCTAACCTATGTTAATGAGAGGGAGGAAGGATACATCACATTGACTGTGCTCAGAAGTAGACCAAAGGACATTTGGGGTCCGCTTTGGGCTACCTATTGCAAATGAACGATGCAGAAGGGTCGGCTGGAACGAGAGGTTAGCTCTTCGAGTGTGTGACGATATATAATAACAGCACTATATCATCTAACCAGCTGATAAACAGTATTGATTTAATGTCTAGGTTATGTTATTTTGCAATCTCTCCATCCACATGGTTTGTCATTAAAGTAACATGTATGCTACTATCTTA
Source organism: Ambystoma mexicanum (assembly GCF_040938575.1). NCBI lineage: Eukaryota > Metazoa > Chordata > Amphibia > Caudata > Ambystomatidae > Ambystoma > Ambystoma mexicanum. Next base: position 1,381,127,702 of record NC_090929.1, on the reverse strand, counting down.
AATGAAGGTTTAAACAAATAAACAAAAAAATTATGTTACAACATTGTCTGGGCTTATCAATTCTATTACCAGAATCTTCAGTGATGGTCATACATTTCACTTTATCCTGATGGCATAAACACTAGCCAACAAGGAGGGAAAAAGGTGATTAGTTTACAGCACAATTCTTAAAGAGGTCATGCCCAAGGAAGTGTTGCATCTAGGATGGGTCATCGATGTCGCGATTTCAATTTAACAGGTTATGTAGCATGGTGCTGGACATTGCCGAAACTGCTGGACATAGTGGGTTTTCTTGCCACTCTTTCAGAATGGGGGTGTGGCACCTCCTTGCCGGCACTGGTTTGGGGAGAACTGGGCACGGGAAGTCACATTTATATAGGTGCTTCCTGAGGCCCGACTTTGTATAAGTACAGGCATTCACATCCTTTAAAACTGAATGTTGTGGAAAGTTGCAATGTTAACATGCTTGGGGTATTGCTTCTAGAGGATGGCTCACAGCTAGTGGTTTAGAAGGTAGGATATTCTTTTGTGAAGTAGGCTATAGTTTTTACATTTCAGTTTTCATTGTTTTTTAAGATAGCACTAAAGACAGATCAACAAATAGTCACGTAATCAAAAAGAAAACAGTGTGTTGTCCCTTTTCCCACCCTCCGCCCCTAGTGAGGAAACATCCCCATTATAACGAAAAGGCGATTACAGTTCAAATACATCAACAAACTGAACATGTTGCCCTAAAGTATAAGCACTTGGAATATGTCCCTGTTTCGCCTCCACCAAGGGCCATTAAACACTGGGGGCTATATGGACATCCCCGTTCACTATAACGCTATCCAAAATTCTTCTTCCTCCTCCGCAACCCTATTGGCATCTGATGCTGCAAATTGCTTTGAAATCCCGACCTTTCTCCCTCCAAACTCGAGCTCCCTTCATTAAGTGTAGGCATAATCCTCTCCATCAAGTATATCTCTTTGGCTTTAGTGGACCAATCCTTTACCCCTTGTAATTGCTCTCTCTTCCAACTTACGGCTAAGCAGGCTCTCACCACCACAAACAAAAAGTCTGCCAAGTAGGGCAGGGCTCTCCACCTCCCCTCCACCATCTCCAACCCAAAGAGTGCCAGCTTGGGATCCAGGTTCATTCCCACCCCAGAAACCTCTTTTATCCACCCCAGCACCACAGACCAGTACACATGAACCTTTCTGCAAACCGCCACATGTGCCAATATGTAGCACATTCCCCAAAGTTGTGCCAACAGTATGGGCGCACCAGCCAGGCTGGGCCATACTGCCATCAATGTAATAGTTTGACTGCGTGCAGTTTGTATTGGCAGGCAACTATGTTCTTATAGGCTCTCCCAGGTCTCGCTCCCATCTAGCTTGAAGCCCATCGGTATCTCCCATATTTGCCCCCACCAACGATGCGTACCGTAATGAGATTAGTCCCTTTAGGTCACTGTGAGTATCCAGTATTTTCTCTGAGTGTGAGCTTGCTCTGCATGGACAACTTCCACTTTTTCACTGTCAATACCCCCTTTAACTGCAAATACATAAATACCAACAGTTTCCCAATCTGCAGTGAGGCCTCCAATTCCTGAATGGTAATGAATTTCCTCTCCACCCATAGTTGTGTTACTCTTGTGAGCCCTGCATTATACCAGCTCTGGATTTTCTCTGGTTCTGGGATATCATCCCTTATCACTGGGGCCCATAAATGGCTTAACGGTGAAGGCATTGCATACCCTCTTTGCCAGATTTGCCGGATGTCTCCTACAATAGGGTGCTCTCTGATCCTTCAAGGCACCTTCTCCCATGGGATACACAACCACTCCTCCACTATCGATGGTTGGGAATAGCGAATTTCCAAGTAGACCAATTGATAGTCTTCCCTCAAATGAGGTACCAACACCATCAGCAGTGCTGTTCTGTAATATAGAGTATGATCTGTGAGCCCCCCCCCCGCCCCCGTTGTCCTTGGAAAACACCAGGGTGTTATAGGCCACCCAGGGTTTCTTTGCTTGCCAGAGGAAATTAAGCATGCAGCCCCTCATCTCTCTTACACTGCAATGGGCAATATTTTGAAAAGGTATAGTAACCTGGGAAGGAAGCCCACAGATCCTGGAGATGGTAAGCCCACCTCACACTGTCAACTTACCATATCATTTTTCAAACAGTTGTGGGTATTTGGCGTCACATAGCGCATTCAGGACCGTTGTGATGTTCAATGTTCACCCCTAAGTATCGAATCTGCTCCACTTGGATCTCCATCTCCAGGGCCTGCAGGGATAACGTATGCATATCTGCATCCACATCAAATGGAAATATCACAGACTTCTGCCTATCAATCCTAAACCCTGAGAATGCCCCATACTCCTCATTTGTTTATTTTATTGGTTATTTGTAAGGCGCATATACAGCAAATGGTGTTTCAATGTGCCACAAGACAAAAAAGTGGGGTTCGGGGTCAGGGGAGAAAGATAACCATAACAGTCCTACTAGGCCTTCTGACGTTCGGATCATGCAAGCGCAGTAACAAGAAGTGCGAGGGGTGGGTGGGGGCAGTCTGCACAATCATGAAGTGCTAGGGTGGGAAGGGAGGAAGTGTGGGGTAAAGAGGAGAGAGTGCAAGTGAAGGGAGGTTTAGGAAGGGGGGGCAACAGGGGCTGGGAAAGTGCTAAGGGGAGGGCAGGAGGGCAAGTGCCAGGGAATTGCATAGGGTGCAGGTGGTGAGGGTCCATGTGCTAAGTGCAGGGAGGGGGAAGGAATGGAAGGGGGGGCCTGGTGCCCTGTAGAACTCAGAGGGAACCATGCAGCCAGTCACTGCGGCAGATAGGGGTGTTAGAAGGGGAGAGGGAAGGAAGAAGAGAAAAGGAGGGTCTTGAGGAGCTTCTGGAAGTTAAGGAGATCCCCTCAAGCCTGAGAGGGGCAGGGAGACCATTCCAGAGGGAGGCTCCTGCAGAGGAGAGTGTTCTACCCCCCAATATCTACTTAGCAAAGTTTCTGACCTGCAGAGATTTGAAGCTAGAAGACCGAAGGTCTCTAGCAGGGAGGTATTTAGGGAGAGAGAGTTGGATGTAGCGGGATACCAGGCCCCAGAAGGCATTGGGTATTATGCAGAGGGCCTTGAATTTGTTCTGATGTGGAAGGATTGTCCAGATACTATACCACCTAGTAATCACCCACCCTTACTAGGCCCCAGATCCTTCACCATGGCTTAGCCTGAGGCCTCTTGCTACATCCGGCTCTCCTGTCATGCTCACAACCCGCTTTGGCTTGGCAGGCCACAACCTAATGCTGCCCTCGCATCCCGTGAGGCAACAGCTCCCAGTACATTTCCATAGCTGTGTACAAATACCATTTTATAAGGAGTGTTCAGTTGTGTATGCCAAAGTTGCGTACTGATCTTGTCTGTTTGTTTGTTTATTGATTTGTATGGCGCACCAAACCCACAGGTAACTGGGCGCAAAAGAGAACAGAATACATGGATACTTAAAAGCTTGGTTACAGAATAAGGCACAAAGGTACATGAAGATAGAACAATATTGCAAATAAGTTATTGAACAAATCAAGCAAAAGAATATACAAATGTACAAACGGGAAGTTAGGAAGGGTCAGAAATCAGAGGCTAAAGTGGTTCACGGTTAGTCTTGGGGGTCTTTGGAGTGTAGCCATTTGAGGATATTACGTCTGAAACTGTAATAGGTCTGATCTATTCTAACGTCAAGGGGGAGGGCGGTCCAGTACTGGGCTGCCTTAACTGGGAAGCTACTGCTGCCTGTTTTCTTTAGCCTGAATCTCGGTATCTGTAGACAGTAAGAGTTGGCTGCTCTGGTGGGGCGGGTTGATGTTCTTCTCACCATTATCTCTGCCAGGTAAGGGGGAGCTGCGTTATTGAGGCACTTGTAGGTTAGTGAAGCTGTTTTGCGTGAAATCCTGTTGCTAATTTTTAACCACTGTTGTTCTCTTCTTATATTAGAGATATGCTCTCTAGTACGTAAGTTGAGGGCAGTTCTAAGGGCATTATTTTGCAAGGTTTGCATTTTGTCAATAATGTATTTGTTAGCTCCCAAATACAAGGCATTGCAATAGTCAAGTTTGGAGAGTATTAAGGCGTTGGCCAGAATGATGCAACTTGCTTGTGTCAGGAAAGCTTGGCATGCCCTAATGACCTTGCAAGTATAGGAGGTGGAGGATGCTAGGAAGTTTACCTGTTTCTTCATCGTCAGGTGTCAGGACTCTAGCAGTGGCTGGTGTAGGTCAGGGGCATCTGGTAGACATTGTGCACAAAAGACAGAAGCATGGGCCTAGGAAAGGCTTGGTGAGGTCTAAACATTTGGATTTCAGGAAATTGTTGTGCCTTTATTATAAGAGAAAGGCTTGGGGGAAGCAGAAAGCATTACCAAGCATCTGGGCAGGCAAAAGACTTCAACTCCCAGCAAGCTCGTGTGCTAGTGAGCCAAAGAACTACATTGGGACATCTGCGCAAGCGCGTGCTGCGCGCAAGGATCTCTGTTTGCCCTCGGAGACGCGCAACGGAGAAGACATGTGAGCAGAGGTCTCCTGCAGGCAGCGAACCGCGGCGCCACACCCCACCTGCGAATACTGCAGGCCCCGCGCACCCTAGCAGATAAGTGCATTTCTCTGTATTGTACTGAATGCATACTGCGATCGGCAAGGGAACACTTGCAATATAGTTACTGATTGACTCAGTGTGTTCATATCTGGGAGAAATACGCCGATTAGAATCAGACGCTTGTTTTACGCGTCGGAACTGGGGGAAAGCTCCGGCATCGCTCTGTAGATCTGTATAAGCAAAGTTTTGGCCTGTCAGGTGCTATTTGTTCTGTGTGAAACAACAAGGCTTGTCCACAGCTACGCAGAGTAAACTGAATGCTTGATTGTACCGTGTGATGTAACGCGGTTGTTTACACAAACTCATACCTGTTTTTGGTTCTCTTGTAGCGGCGCTCTGCTGTAGCTTTACAGCAAGAACTAGTAGCAGCGCCGTAGCATTACAGCAAGAACTGGGGGTCGCAGCCTCTCACTCGTCTCAGCAGCATCACACAAAGCTAAGTGCTATTTGGTATTTCCAGTTATTGTGCTTGCTGATGATTGTGGAAAGGAGCAATTGTGTGTAATAGAGAGTTGATTGTGAAGGGAACAACCAACACAGTGTTTGAAACCGAAGCGTGAAAGGAACACTTCTACATTCCATAATCTGCTATGTGTTTACATTGATAACTGAGTTATAGATTGAGACTAGGCAGGTCTCGGGGGTCACAGTCTGCACGAGTGTAAGGGAGTGTGTAAGGGCAGAGTACCATCGATATCAGGAGCCCCAGGAGGGGACATCGAGGCAGACCTTTCCTTAAAACCCCTTCCTACCCAATACCTCTACCTTAGCCTTTTCCCGGTTACCCTAATTCGCCTTACCTATCCAATCCAATGGACCCTAACCCTCTTTCCCCGGCGGGTCATGGAGGCCTGAGTTTTCTATCAGCCAGGCACCAAGACCCAACGGGGGGGGCAGGTGTATGTGCTACCTCCGCACATGATTGAGTGCCTGACATCAGGGATGAGTTAAGGTGAAAGCCTAGTGTTTTCACTACTTTGGCTACTGTATTTATGTTGCCGTCAATGGTGAATGCAGAGTAGTTGGAGCTAAGTTTCTTTAGGTTAGCAGCAGAGCTGAGGAGCAGGATTTCAGTTTTGTCATCATTCAGGCAGAGGCCGTGATTGGCCATCTATGCCTGAATTATGAGATATATTTCATTTACCAAGTCCGTATCGGAGACAAAGTTGCCCGAAAGGGGAATGAGGATCTGGGGGTCATCTGCATAGTTAGTGTAGGTGACACCCAGTCTGTCCAATTTGTCAAATAGGGGCTTGGTAAATATATTATACATAGTCAGCGAGACACAGGACCCTTGGGGTACACCGCAGGCCATTTTGATGGGGTCTGGTGATGCCGATGTAGAGAAAAATCTCATAGTTCGGTTGTCCAAAAATGATTGGACCCAGGCTATAGCCTCACTTGGAAAGTGGGCCGCCGATGCCAAGTGTTCACACAAGGCTGCGTGGTCCACCACGTCGAAGGCCGCCAACAGGTCAAGGAGTAGTAGCATGGCAGTGTTTGCCCTGTCGTTGAGCTCGTCAATTTGGGTTTTGAGATCAATTAAGGCTGTCTCCGTACCATGTGGAGGTCTGAACCCAGATTGGCAGACACCAAGGAGTTGGTTAGATTCAAGATAGCGCTGAATTTGTAAATAATTACAAATCTGTCTATTATCTTAAGGAGGAAAGGTACCGTAGTAATGGGCCTATAGTTGGTGGGGATAGAAGGGTCTAGGGTTTGTTTCCTGAGGAGAGGTAAAACCCATGACTCTTTTAGGTTACTTGGTATAGTGTTGGTAGAGAAGGAGGCATTAATCAGGTTAGTTATAAAAGGGGCTAAGTCCCTTGCCGCATCCTTAATTAATTGGGCTGGGCAGTCGTCACCCTTACAGTTGGAGGGCTTGAGGGATGCGATAATCTTTTCAGTTTCCTTTATGGAGACTTTGCCGAATTTGAAAGGAACTAGGCTAGGGGTGTTGGGGTGGGGAGTGGTATCTCGTTAGGCTTTTTTTGTGGAGATTTTAGTTTGAAGTGTTATAATTTTGTTAGCTAGGGTATGTTGGATGCTAGTGCACCATTGTTTATCTTTAGGTGTATTGTCAGGTGGGGGTACTGGGGATTCCAGTTCCTTTAGGATAGCAAATAGTTCCTTGGTGTTGGAATTTGCATTAGAAATCCTTTCGTTAAAGAGGTTTTTTTGTGAGTAGGATTTCTTTTTTTATAGTTGTTAGCGAAATGTTTAAGTTTCAATTTGTTTTCTTCAGACGGGGTGTGTCGCCATTGAGATTCTAATTTCCTTTTTTGAATTCTTAATTCTTTTAGGTGAGGGAGAACCAGGCGTTGAGGTGAGCTTGTTGTTTACCTTTACTTAACTTCAAAGGGGCAATGGTATCTAGGGCTTTAATCATAGTGTTATTCTAACTCTCCACAAGGAGTTTGGAATCCAAGTTATTAGGGAGGGCATTGATGGCAGGGAGTAAGAGTGGCAGGAGGTTGTTTGGTGTGAGGTTTTCTTTTAGATCTGGTGGGTAGGGGAGGAGCCATGGCTTTATCTTTGGTGGTCTGTTTATCTAGCGTTAAGGAGAAGTTGATTAGGTAGTGGTCCGTCCACTGTTGAGGGGTAATTTTATTGATTGTGATATCGCAGTTCAAAGTGGCAACCCAGTCGAGGGTCCTTTCTTTGTTGTGCGTTGGGGTGAGGGCTTTTTGGGTTAGGCCGTGTTCAGCTAGCATGGTAGCTATGGATCGGGCTGGTTTATCTTCAGGGTCATTGAATCCTAAGTTAAGATCTACTAGTAATAGGAGTTGAGATGAGTCTTTAGTATTATTGGCTATGAGGCTGGATAGGTCCTCCTCAAAGGTGCTGGTGGGGCCAGGTGGCCTATATATCAAATAAATAGTTAAGGTACGACAGTGAGAGATGGGCAATTGTGCTGTGAGTAGTTCACATGACTTAACGGGAAGTTGAGTAAGTTGTCTTAAAGCAAGGTAAGTTTTTGCTATAATGGCAAGACCACCTCCTTTACTGTTAAATCTATCCATTCTAATTAGTTGGCAGTTGTCCGGAATGGCTAAGTAGAATGCTGGGCCTGCTGTTTCGTGTAGCCAGGATTCTGTGACTGATACTAAGATGTCAGCTATTTCTGTGGCATGGGCCACTAAAGATCTGGCGCTGATCAGGGCTCCAGGTACTGTGGTTTGATTAGACATATTCTGGTTTTTTTATGGGAATAGGTTTAGGATTGGGGAGTGTCTCAGAGTGAGGTGAGGTGGATTTATGCTGGGTATTGGAGATCTTGTTACAATGAACTATGGGCTCATAAAGACGAGGTAATCTAGCTCGAAGTGTAGTATTTCTATCCGAGGTGGGGAATGGTACATGTTTAGGGAGGGACATGACTAAGATTAATGGTAAGGTAAGGCACAGCAGAAAGGTCACCTGGGTTTTTCTAGGGCACATAGTTGAGGCTGGGCCAGGGTAGGTAGAAAAGCAGGCTAGTACAGCGTGGTCAGTGGATGTGATATTAGGCAGAATCAAAGGGAAACAGAAGTATAGTAGGCACAGTAAGCTATTTGGATCAATACAGTGTGCACAATAGGGCTATTATAAACAAAGCAGTGGGCACAACAGGTCAGTTCAAATCAAAGCAGTGAGTACAATAGGTCAGTTCAAATCAAAGCAGTGGGCACGATAGATCAGTTAAAATCAAAGCAGTGGGCACAATAGGTCAGTTCAAATCAAAGCATTGGGCACAATAAATTCAAATCAAAGCAGTGGGCATGATAGGTAAGTTCAAATCAAAGCAGGGGGCACAATAGGTTCAAATCAAAGCAGTGGGCACAATAGGTTCAAATCAAAGCAGTGGGCACAATGTACTACACAATGTACCGTGCATGTAACCGCAAGGCTTCTTCACAAATGTCTGCTTCCTAGTATTACCAAATGTCTACAAACGTCATGGAAACTTGCCATGCTATATAAGATAAGCTCTGACCTAACACCGGTAGAGCGTGCTCCGCCTGACAACTGATTACACCCGTAACTTGTCATTCTGTATCACTGTATTTTGCTGTTTGTCTTTCTCTAATAATGACTTGGTCTACCTCTCAGCTATGTCCTGACTCTTCATTGCTGTGGGGTTTCCCACCTACCTTTGTGACCCGTTCTATCCTGCTTGCCTCCTGGGATGTCTGCGGACCACCGAGCATGTGCGCACTGAGCTGATGGTCTGTAGGCATACTGGGTGTCGCGGTACAGATTTAAAAAAACATTGTATTCCTCCGACCTCTGCTGATGGGTAAATCAACCCGTTTCATTTCTATATGTGCACTGTCTACATGCCATTTTATCTCTCTTTTTGCTGTATTCACATGCTGTTTTGTTCTTGGTACCCCTCTCACCACGTGTTTTGTATTGTAATGCATGTGCCTGTCTATGAAATAATATCATCTGTTATGTTGGTCAGCATATGCCTAAATGTCGTTCACTGCATCTATCACTTTCATACTTTGCATTGTCCTGATGCTCATTGGGCCTCATTACGAGGCAGGCGGTAGCTGTGCCCTTATTAAGGGTACGGCTGCCGCTGGTAATGATTTTTTTCTGGAGCCCAGAGAAGGGTAATAGCCGGGTCATGCCGACCTTGGCGGACCCGGTTATTGCCCTTTTCTGGACTCCGGAAAAAACCATTCCCATTAGAGCCCCATAGGGCTCAATGGGAATGGAGAGGATGCTAACAACGGGCCCGTTAATGACGGGCCCGTTGTTAGCATCCTCGACTGCTAGTGAGTCCCGCTAAGGACGCCTGGTCTGGCCAGGTGTCCTGAGTGCGATCCGCTGCAGACCACGTAATACCTCATAATAGGGCAGCGCGTAATGAACGGTGCCGGTTCCTTACCGGCACCGTTCATTACGTGGCCGCCAGGGTCCGAATGAGGCCCATTGTCTTTTGCTGGGTTCCTAGATTCAGTGCAGATACTGCGCTCTGGGAGGCTGGCCACAGTTATATTAACTTTCAGAGGCTTATCCTGCCCCATTCAAGAGACCAGTAGGGTGCAGAGTACATGCTGGATGATCCTCAAGTAATATTTTTTTTTGTAAACATTAGTTTCATAACAAACAGTGTACCTGAACATGGTGCATAAACTACTCAAACCCCAACACCCCACCATTTCTTCCCTTCCCCCCCTTTAAAGACTCTATAAGGGGCCAACACGGTCCACTAATCCACAACTGTCTCTTCTCTTTATAGTCCAGGGAGCTATCCGTGTCCAATTCGTGGGTCCCAGGCCCGTCAGTGATGCAATCAAATGCTGCCATGCCATCAATGTTTCTGCTTCTTCTTCACCCCCTCTACATGCTGCCTCCCTCCAGACCACTGTTTCAGCCTCGGGCCACTGCAGGAGGTCCCTCCACCAGCTATCCACATTGGGTCTCGCCTGAGCTTTCCATCCCATGGCTATCCTTCGTTTCGCTAAAATATAGGCCAGATCTTTGAGCTTGCATACATGCTTGAGTTTGCGTGGTCTAGGCAAGCCCCACACCATACATGCCCACAAGGAGTCTACCATCAGTTCGAACCCTTTCGTAGCAGTCGGTCTGCTATTTCCCTCCAATATCTAGCTATTTTGGGACAAGCCCAAAACATGTGTACCATCCCGGCATTTTCCTCCCCACATTTCGGGCATCACTGTATAGCCGCATTTGCAAACTTAGCAATTTTCTTGGGGGTCATATATGCTCTATGAGTGATATACAGTTGAATCTGTTGTAATTGGGCGTTCCTCGACACTTTTTTGTGGTACCCTTGCATCCTTTCCCATAGACCATCACTTATTGTCTTCCCACTTTCCACTTCCCAGTCTTGCCTCGTCTGGACCACCTATTTTCCCACTTTAGACATCAATAATTTGTAAATTCTGGAAATTTCATGACCCCCGCCTGACACTGCTTGGAACATTTCTATGGTCTCGTCTGGCTGCTGGGCCAGTTCTACTTCTGACCACATCTTTTTTAGCAATGCCATCAGCCTCACATATACGTGATATACTGCCCGCTGTGTAGACCTGTGTCCTCTCTTAAGCTATCAAACTCTATTCTACCACCTCCTTGCCACACATCCTCTACTGTTGTCACCCCTACCGGTTCCCAGTGTTCCCTTATGGCGCGTCTCAGTTGGTCGTCTATCCCCTGCAGCGTCACCAGGGGGACCTGCGGGGAGCACGGTGTCCGGCTTCCCAACTTTACACAGATCCTATGCCAGATCTTCTTTCCCAGGGTCAGTAATGCCGCTCTCTTACTTTTCAGTGGCTCCGTTACCAAACATACATTAATTCAGGAAATATGGTGTACATTCCACGCTCAATAGTCTGGACTCTGATGTGGTATCATCCGAAAGCCATCTAGCTACATATTGCAATTGGCCCACTAGGTAGTACACTTCAAAATTGGGTAGTTTAATACCCGCCCGATCAAGTGGGTTTTGTAATTTCCATAGGGCTATCCGATTCCTAGTGTTATGCCAGATGAACCCTCTACACATGTTATGGAGTCTATTGAAAAAACGTTTAGGTATTAAGTACGGGACATTTACAAAATTGTGTAGCAGCCTGGGCAATACTATCATTTTAAGCAATGCCGTCCTTCCCATCATAGTTAGGGGCAACCCTGTCCAGAATGTCATACTGCGTTGAATCCCCTCTACTGTTTTCTCTGTATTATTCTTATGTTCATCTTCAACCTTGTGATACACATTTATCCCCAGGTATCTAAAGGGGTCTACCACCGACTCAATCTGTAACACTGGCAGCATATCTTGAGGCATTCCCATATATCTCCCTAGCGGGAATATCATGGACTTCCGTGGGTTTACCGTTATAACCGATAGTAGTGCATATCGATCTAGTACCTCTAGTATATATTGTAGGTTTTCTTCAGGGTATCTCAGATACAGTAGCATGTCATCCGCATACAATGATATCAGATGTCCCCCATATTGGTATCTGAGGTATGCTGCCAGGGGCTCCAGCGCTAGAATAAACAGCATCGGGGAACAGGGCAGCCTTGTCTAGTTCCTCTGCCTAGCGTCCACCTTTCTGAAACCACCGACCCTGTCCGGACTCTGGCGATCAGTGCACTATACAATAATTTCACCCACTGCAGATAGACCGGTCCTATCCCAAACTTCTTAAGGACCGCTAGTAGCCAGGACCACTTAACAGAGTCAAAAGCCTTGACTTCGTCTAGTGAGACTATCGCCAGTTCCTGGGAGCTTCCAGCGGTGTGGTCTATAACATGGTGCAATCTCCTAAGATTATCAGAAATACTCCGCTGGGGGACATATCCCGTTTGGTCATGGTATATCAGGGCGCTGATCAGTGGTTTCAATCTGTTTGCCATCACCGCGGTGAGTATCTTACTGTCCTGATTCAACATTGACAACGGTCTGTAAGATCCTCCTCTGGGCCCTGTGCGCCCTCTCTACTGCGAAAACTTGATATAATCTACCCACGCCTATATCTTGTAATATCATGGCTTCAATGTACTCAGTAGGGTCGGGATTCTCTTCCCCTTCAGGTAGTCCCACGATGCGGATGTTATTCCTTCTCGCCCTCCCTTCCGCTTCTTCAACCCTGTTTTCTAAGTTGCACACCTTCTGTTGCAAGATATGTATCTCGCTTCTGTTCTCTTTGCTGGTTTCTGTGGTGGTTTTCATGTCTTTTTCCAGCGTGCCGGTTCGTTCGGCTATGGCCCTGACATCTTGTCTCAAGAGATTGACATCGACACTAACCGCATCTATCTTGGCTTCCAGGGAAATTTTCACTTCGTCTAGTTTGGATTCCCAGCAGTCTTTAGTGCCGTGATGGCTTCCAGAATCCTCTGATCTTCTCTTGGTGACTCTTCTTTTCCGGTTGGGTGCGTACCTGTGGGCCTGCTCCTTCCCCGGACTGGCTTGGTTTGGTGAAGATGTCTATAGAGGAATGCTTCACTTTGGACTTGGCCCCTTTGGTCAACATCTCGTATTTGTGGTCTGTCTTGGTATCAGGCGTGCACCACTAGTGTGCTTTTAGTTCTCTTATTTGTATGTTGTTGTCCGGGCGCTCTGAGTCGCAATTGGTCCGGTGTCCTCAGACGTTAATCTTATTCGTTGGTGAGATCTATGCGTGTGGTCTGGGGCTGTTGTTCGTCGCCTCTGTATGCCTTATTGTAGGTCTTCCGCTAATTAGGTTAACAATGACTCCCTGGTCAGTCTCTTAATGACCTGGCCACTTTTTTGGTCGATGTGAGGCGCTTCATCACGGGTGATCTGTGGCTCGTCCAGTGCTTCCAGCTGTTTGTCGGTTGGTTGGACTGCTGCCTCCACACCTATCCAGATGCACTCAGCGGCCTCGTTTACATGCAGTGCCGGGCTTCATATGGGATGTGGCATGTCCCCGGCTGTGGCTCTTGCACACGTGTCACGCTGCATGTGACGGCTGGGCCTCTGGGTCAGTTCTGGGTGTGTGCATCGAATGCAGCATCAGGGCCCCTCTTCTTGGACAGCTCATGCAGGCACCTTTCTGTTACCTTGCCCTGTGGGTTAGCTGTGGCCCGCTCCCCCTCACGCGGTGCGGCACTAATTTCTGCGATACTAGGTGTGGGGTCAGGCAGCTATACTGGGTCTGTGGGCTTCATCTGCATTCCTGCATTTCTGCGGTACGTATAACCAACCGATCCACCGTGCGGGACGTTGTCGTGCATGGGCTCCGGGTCGTTTGTCTTCTCAGCAAGCCACCATTTTCGGATGTTCTCTCCAGCCCCCACTTTGCAGCCCGTTGTCCTTGAATGCCTTCTCGCACTCGGGCCACGGCAACGGCTGCAGCTAATGTGTGCCTCTCGCACGCAGTCTTTCCTGAAGCTCCTATTACTTATGCAACTATGTTGCTCCCATCGCTCCGCTCAGAGTCTCACTGCAACAGTTGCCCCTTCTCTCCATCTGATCTGTGTCCAGGAGCGTTGATTGCCTTTCAGTGTCGTTCACCTTGGCATACGCAGTGAGGGCACGGGTAGTGCTCTCCTCCAGCCTTTAGCCACGGGGGGCTGTGGTTGTCCAATGTCCACCCCCGCCTGGAGCCAGTGTCCGGTCACCAGTCTGAGATTAAACTGGTGTGCCTTTCCGCTGCAGCCGCGCATCCGTGTGCTGATGTTTATTGTGCCCTGTCTGTCTGCGCTGATCCATAACGGTGGGTCTGTCCGGGTCTCTTTGTCCTTATAGTGTCCGCCATCTTGGGTCTCCACGGGTGCGACCCTCCTCGGTCTCATCGTGCCAGAAGATTTCTTTCCTTCACTTTACTTGGGTATCTGGCTTCACTGTTTTGATCCGCTTGGGTTCACATGCATGAGCTTGCTTTTTTGTCCACCGCTGGTGCGTTTAAGTGCACTTTTTTTCCGGATCCATGTCGGATGAATGGGAGCTCTTCTGAATTTGCATCCTTTCACATGGCTCTTTAGCCATGCCCCGTCCGATCCACAAGTAATGTTCATGTATTACCAGGCACAACATTTTGAAAGTAAAATTCCCACACTTTAGCTCTTATAAAGCACCTAGAGGTGTCTTCCAAGATACTCATCGCTGCATTCAAGCTGCGCCACAACCACTTCCCCTTTTTCCTCTTCCAGGCCCTGCAGAGCAGGGCATTGGCTAGTTTCTCTTTTTCGCTCTACAATTCGACCAGTAGCTGCCGGCACATTCTTCCTTTCTTTGCACGTCATGTACGAGTTCAGCTGGACTGTGTTTGTAATGCACATTTTTGGCACATAAAAGTCAAATCTCCATCGTTTTCATTGCTCGGTCTCCTGCCTCACGTCCAATTGTCATTACATGTACAGTACTGCATCTGTTCATTTTGTGTCATATGTCTTAGCTGAGTTGTCCAAATGTAAAGCGCTGAATGTAAACTGCTGCATTTTTGTACTGCATTTACCACAGCATTTGTCATCTGGTTCTGTGATCTTGTGCATTGCATCCAGTGGCCCCTGGGCGCCATCCCAGGGACCATGGCTTGAGTAAGGTGTCAGTGTTTAAAGGGGTCCCTAGCTGCAGGGTGAGCCCTGGATGTGTTATATCTGTGTAAATATTACAATTGATTGTGACATTGGTTTTTTGGTGCCGTCTCAGGAACAGAGGTTACAGTGTTGCCAAGTTGCTGTGGAGAGACTGTGTTTTCTCACATGGTACCCAAGCTTCCTAAAAGACTACATTGCTTTTTTCCGTCGCCTTGTCAGGACGCCGCCGTTGTAGAATTGTTCAGCATAATATGGGCTGTCGTTTTTGGTCGCTCGTCAAGTTGTGGTTTTAAATACTGTCTGTGGCTTGTCATTGCCTCTCTCTCCAAGGTGTTTAAGTGGTATGCTATTACCACATGCTGCCTCATTTTACGCAGACGCCTCTTGAGTTTTATCTGCAAGCTCGCCTTAATGGGGAATAACATTGCCCCCTTGATCGCCTCTCTCGTCTGGTGCACCTAGTTTTTTCACATGTGGCCACTCTGTTTTAAAGCACGTTGCGCTGGATTGTACTATGACTGTTGTATATGCCAAGTTTGGCCTCAATCTATTTTCTTTGCCTCCCTCGTTTGCTACAATCACACTAGCATCCCTATATAGCTACACGCTTTGCATACCATGCGCGTGAGGGTGCAACAGTTTTACTTGCCCAATGCCTCCCACATGGCCCTACTCACCACCCAGGACTCGCTCCCATTCCAGTAACTTCCCACCTCAACCTAAAGTCACTACCCTGCTCCTGCGACGGACCCAGCTGCCACGTCATCCTACAGGCGCATGTCTTGACTCGATCTGTACAAAAATAATATGTTGATTGCTTCACGTTGGAATAATGTTTGCTGACACTAAGGCCTCACCTCGCTAGAAGGGATATTGACGTGTCACACTCTTGCCTTACTGAAACACCTTCCCTGTTCCCTATGGAAACCTAGTAAACTGTTCATTACATATGACAGTATAGCGCTTAGAAAAGCTCCTGGAGCAGCCTGCAAGTATCAGACCCCAGATTTACAGCCTGCGCCACGGTTGCTTCCCTTTTCTGCTGTGCATGGTCCTTCAGTGTTGGGCGTTGCCCACTTCTCTGTTTCAGCATGGAAATCACTGTAGCTGAGATATCTACCAACCTCAGCTCCCACTTCCTGTATTTGAACTGTGCTCAAATTCAGCTGTAGGCAGTGTTTATCAGCAAGGCAAGCCACAGGAGAGATAACATCGAGACAATAAATATAGACCTTTGTGATTGTGTTTTTATGTATTGGGCTGCAGCTGTATATTTTTCTTTGCCGCGCTGTATGTAAAGCGCTGCAGCTATTTATGTTATCTGTGGCTCGGTTACATCAGTGTCTCTGTGTGCCTTTACATGCACTGTACCCTGTCTTGTGGTGTTACTTTGTGGTGTGATGACTACCGCCCCTTCTTGCCATCGAGGGAGTGGAAGTGGCCTTGTTAGTGCTGCAGGGAAGGGTCATGCTGATGTCCCATGCCTGCTATTGAGGATTTGCTCTTTGAGTGTCGTAGTTAATTGCATTGCAGTGGAATAATGCATAGTGGGTTTCTAGCTTGCGTGTTTGGGTCTTGTGTTTCTGGCACAGTGACTTAGGAAGAAGAAGGAGTCACATGGCCAAGTGCGCTGAAATGTCTCAGTTGCAATGCCTACTGTTTTCTCTTAGAGCTTCTGCATCAGCACGCAGTCAAGGTGCTATCGTGAGGCATAAAGTTGGATGCAGATTTATTCTCTTGGAGTGGGTTTTAAGTGTGTAACATCGTGGTATGCTATTACCACTGCCATTTACCACTACAACGTCTCTCCATTTACCCATACGTTGTAGTGGTATGCCATTACCAATGAATGTCTCCATTTACTGAAACATTTTAGTGGTATGCCGTTACCAGTGAACGTCTCCATTTACCCACACATTGTAGTGGTATGCCATTACCACTGAATGTCTCCATTTGATCCAGAGCTCTTTAAATTTGCCTGCAGGCTCGCCTAATGGGGGATTTCAGTTACTACCTCATGCTTGCCGAACACACCTGGTACACCTAGTTTTGTCTTGTGGGTGTGCCCTAGATATTTGTACTGAGTTAATTATTTGCCACATCTGCCTGTTGTGGATGGTTGGATTTGTTTGCTCCCTCTCTGGCCCCCCGGTGAACTTTCTTGATGAAATTCTGCCACTCTATTCTCCTCTAATGCCAGTGGTCCCAGCACACCTACCACACCCAGTGCACCCACCCACCCTACCCCACACAGTGACGGTGCAACCGCTGCCATCAACTCCGGCAGCTCCCTTCCCTCTCCACCACCCCAACATCCTCCACCTCAGCTGATGCATCTCCTTCCACCTCTTCTTCTGTGTCACTTTACCCAGGAGCTGCCCCGCCCATGCACGATTCACCTCACTTTACCAAGGGAGCTGCCAAACAGCCCCTGCTGGCTTCCTCAACGCCAAATGCAGCCTCCACATATCAGAGACGGCACAGCCTAGAATGCCAGTGGCCACCTGCCTTCATACGCAAATATTGTGCCTCAGAAGATCCATGGTCACCCCTTGCCAATGCGGTCATGCGTCTCCCTACTAAACAAGACATTCAACTTTCACACTCTTCCATGGATGAGCACCCTTCGCTTCACACCATGGATGTGTTGGCAGCTGCCCAGGAGACAATGCCCTCTTACCCATGCGCACCTACCCTCCACCTGATGTCGCCAATCCTGCTATTAGAATACACACTCCACGGAGCTCCACTGACTTGTATCATATGGCACAGAAATTCCCCACTCTGCCTGACAACCCTGCTGCATTCATGGAACATTTGATCACTGTAATTGCGTGTTATGATCCGACGGTTGGGGATCTTAAGCAGCTCCTCCGAGCAGTACTCAAACACTATATACAAACAGATTATGGACAAACTCCAAAGGCCTGACCCTCTCCCTGCCGCCACTGCCATTAATGCTAGTGTGGAGGCGCTCACCGCCCTCATCAAACAGAAATACCCTGGCAAATCAGACTGGAGCGAAATTGCAGCCTGTAAACACTAAACACTCTGAATCCCTCGCTGACAGACTGTCTAGACTATCATACTGGTTTACTAAATTGCTTATGATGGTGAACAGGCTCAACCTGCCCTTGTATGGCATTTTGTTAACAGCCTCCTTCAGTAACATTCAAAATGTATAAATTGGGTGGCAAGCTCAATCCATTGAAAAAGCACTACAAGCTGCCCAACACGTCTATGACAAACTCAAAAGAGTAAGATGGTGTCTCCCGCCTAATGGCCTTAGAGCATGCTCAACAAACCGCCTTGCGCAAACGGGGATGCGCGGGGTTTCTCACACCAGCAATGAATTCAACCAATCCATTCTTGTGCCCATGCCCAGCTACCTCCACAGATTTGTGCACATCTATTTTTGCCAACCCAGCAACCTCAACCTGGGCTACCGTTTTGCAGATATTGTAAGCAGACGGGCTTCCTCATCCAGCAATGCCCTACCAAACCCCCTCAGACCACGGAAATATGGTCTCATCTCTCCCAGAAATGATTTTGTCATTCCCCTAGCAATTCCAATTTTAATCCCCCGCCCCGTCGCCTCCTCCTCCAATGCCTCCAAATGGGGGTTACTAGGATATGCTGATCTCCTACGGGCTACAATTACGTTGCCAGAGGGACCCTGCTCTGCTGGCTGTTTTGCTCCCGCTGGACCAGGCCGGTCCTTATCTCCATTCTAACATTCAGGGACAAAAAGTACACTGGTTGATACCTTTGCCCGCCGCTTTACAATAAGGGCAGCTGAATTTTCTCATGTCAATGTCTCTGATCAAATTGTAAATGCTGTTGGAATGTCTGGGACAACGATCCCACACCAAGTGTCAAGCAACTTATCTGTTTCCATTGGTCCCATTTCTAACAACATGCTTTTCTCCTTAGCCCATGTTCACCTGCTAACTTATTGGTATCGATTTATTGTGCAAAATGAATTGTATAATATACTGCTCCCCGGATGCTATTTACCTACAGGTTCCACAGTCTAAAGGAATGTTTATTCCTCCTACAACAGTCTTTGCTCCCAACCCCTGGAGTGTACTGCTTCCCTCACCCACACCCATACAATTGCAACATCTCCTGGACTCACTCCCTGTCTCATTGTGGGCTTCCCATGCTAATGATGTGGGACACATCATCTCTGCCAAACCAGTACACGTCACCTTGAATCCTGAGGTTCCTCTGCCATGAGTGCCACAGTATAGGATCTCACCCCAAGTAGCAGAAGATCTCAAGTCTGTCATTCAATCACTCCTTGACTAAGTTATTTTATACTACGCCACAAGCCCATGCAAATTCCTCCATACTACCTCTGGCCAAAGAAGTGACAGACAAGTACCGTTTCACACATGACTTAAGAGCTCTTAATAAGGTTATTGTCCCTTCTTATCCAGTTGTGCCAGATCCTATCACTATACTCTCATGCCTCTCTCCCAATGCCACCTTCTTTACATGCATTGATCTGGCGTCAGCATTCTTTTCTGTCCCAAATCCACGTAGAGTCACAATACCTCCCGTGTTGCATGCATCCTTCAACGCCCTATCCCTGACACCAAGAGACAGCTCCTCATTTTTTTGAGAATGAGCAATTTTTGCTGCCCTTGGATTCTTGATTATGCCTCCATTGTTGCGCCCATGCAAAAAATGTGTTTAGATGCATTTCCTGATAAACTAACCTGATCCCCAGAGTCCACCACTGCTTTCACGAAAATAATTAAAACTGGCCTCTCCATCGCCCCTGCCCTGGCCCTCCCGGATTATGCCACATCCTTAACCATGTTCTGCAATGAGAAAGAGGGGTATGCCTTAGGCGTACTCACACAGAAGCATGGGGACCTACAATTCCCAGTTGCCTATGGCCACTCTCGGACCCGGTAGCCTCCGCCTTCCCCAAATGTCTAAAGGCGGTGACTGCTGCTGCACACCTGCTCTCCAAAGTTGACCTCATCGCACTGGCACACCACATAAATGTGGCAGTGCCTCACTCTGTATTGGCCCTACTCCTCAGAGGTAAAACAAAACACCTATCAGTGACCCGTCTCACCAAGTATGAAAAATGACTCCTCTCCACCACCAATATCACCCTCATCAGATGTTCTCCTCTTAATCCTGCCTCCCTTTTAACCACTCCTCATGATAAGTCACCCGCACGATTGACTTGCTGCGGGTGACATAATTTCTTCTCCACGACCCGACCTTAAAGATGTCCCCCTCCCCAATGCTGACTTAGAACTTTGTTGGCGGAGTGTGCCTTTGAGATTCCACAGGAAATTTGCAGGCAGGATTTGCAGTCTGTACCACCTTGGGCTCAAGGTGGTACAGACTGCAAATCCTGCACCCATCCTCTATGGGCTCAGAGGCGTTCCAGCTCCCATCATTAAGATCAGCACAGGGTTCTGAACTCATTGCCCTCACCAGGGCCTGCACCATTGGCACACAACACACAGCCACTATATACACAGATTCCCACTATGCCTCTGGCATCTCACATGATTATGGAACCCTCTGGAAACAGAGAGGTTACCTCACTGCCCAAGGTACACCTATCCTTAATGAACCCTATGTTGAAGCACTGCTTAATGCTATTTTGCTACCCACCGAGCTGGCCATCATGAAATGTAAGGCAGTTTTCTGCAAGGAAATGCATTGGCAGACCACCATGCCAAAAATGTGGCTCTCAGGCTCCTGATTATGTGCCGCTGTTTCTCCTCTCATTTGAGGACCCTCTAGCACCAAGGAGTGGCCCCCAGAACGAGAAACAGAGTTGGGAAACTACAAGGTTGTGTGTGTTGCTCTGATCACATAGGCCGTGATAGCATGTGCCGGTTAGTGGCCCCCCATTCATTGCTGCCATACTTGCCACGTGTTGCTCGCCCTGTGTCGCATTCAAGTAAGGGGAAAAATACTGCAACGTTCCAAAGATGCTGTTTCGCTTCCAAGTTCCCCTCCATTACACAGAAATACTGAAACCACTGCACCACTTGTCTTATATAAAACTGGGAAAGCCTGTCAAAACTCCCTGGGCACATGACCCACCCAACAGACGCTTTCTGAATTTGCAAATTGACTTTATTGCAATGCCCAAATGCGCTTCATGTGAATATGCCTGGGTCATCATGGACTAATTCTCCGGATGGACTGAGGACTACCTCTGTAAATATGCTGAGTAGATCACTGTAGCTGTAGATCACCTAAGTAGTTCATCCCACGCTGTGGCCTCCCATTATCCATAAACTCTGACAGGGGCATTCATTTCAGAGGACAGACTGTCCAAACACATTTGCAAGGCCCTATGTAGTCTTCAAAAGTTCCACTGCTTGAAATGGGGACCTGAAAAACTGCCTCGCCAAGGTGTGCCATGTAACAGGCCTAAGCTGGCCAGAACTACTGTTAGCAGAACACCTGGTTTGTCAACACATGAGATTCTAATGGGCAGACTCATGAGGATGCCAGTGACTGCCCCACTAGCTCCAAAACTATGTTATCTTCACATGAATGATGATCTTGTTGTGTCATACTGCAAAAAAATGAATTCTCCGCGTCAGTTCTTACTTCCAGCAAATACAAGAAGGCCTTCCTTGTCTACCTGAAGCACTGTGCCACAGCCCCCTGCCAGGAGACTGGGTGGTCCTGAAGGTTCATCTGGAATAGTCTTCCTACCAGGTCCTGCTGACAACCCACACTGTGGTCCGTTGCAGAGGCTGCAATGCCTGGTTCCACACCTGCCACTGCTTAAGGACAGTACCCCCACCAGAGGAAGACCAACAGCAGAAAGACGACATCAAAGAGATACTGCCGTCCACCACCACCAGAAATCTAGTGCACCTGCCGTTGACATAGGTCCAGGATAAAGACACCCTGTTGCAGCTGCCCAGTGGGCCCCAGATGCCACACCCTCAATGGCACTGTATCCGGCGCTCCTAGAGGATGACACGCCAATACCTGATTGCAAGTATAACCTACGAAATTCAGCAGCCATCAATGCTGCCTTCGGAAAGAGACCATCACAAAGTGTCACTGCTATACCTCCCTTCTGTGGGTGGCCCTACGCTCTCAAATTATTTTGTTCTTCTTCATGCAGCCACAATAACGCAGCCACCTGGAGAATAGGTGCAAAAGCCCTCCAGTCCAAGAGGGCTGGGGGCAAGCTGGGTGAACCTAGCACCTCAGCATTTGCATTTACTTCCTCTGTATTGTCTGCATCACAGACCAGCTGCACCCGACCCATGTGAAGCCTCAGGGTCTTCTCCTTTTAGCTGGTGTATACCTGCTCTTTGCATCTCCTGCTTTATTTTCAGGGCGGGAACGACCTGGCATTGCGGCTTCCATCTCTGCAGAACTGCCAGCAAGGAACACATTGCTGCACACCAACCTGTTCTCTTCAAGCTCCACTCCTGCCTCATCATCATTCCTGCTGTTATCTTGAACTTTGGCACCACCTACCACTGAACGTTCTTGGAACTTTTGGGAATAAGACTCCATTCTGCGTAGGGCGGGACGGCACAAATTAGGAATATTATTGATACCCCATGCCCACGGCAGAACTGATGTTTCTCTGATCACATGCCTATCGTGCCTACAATGCCTTTACAAATGATTACTGCTATTTGCCATTGATTTTAAAATATTGAACCCTGTTCTTTCTCTCCTTCCTCACTTCTTTCCACGCCAGTCCCTCTAGGTACACTGACGTGATATACACTGACCAAGTTGGTGAGTGACTGGACTAAATATCACCAGCACATTCATTGGTATCCCCAACACATATCAGTCAATTTACACCTGCTGACTGTTTTTCTGGGACTACTGCCCAGCACTTCATTATTCATATTCCCAGACACCAATACGTTCCTCAAATTATTCAAGGACATATGCCCATCTAATGGATGCCTCAGATTGGTATGCCAATGCCGGGAGGAGACCGTGGCGCTTGCGGAAGCCTTTGCATGTATCCGCTAAAAACAGATTAAGACTGTCCCAGACATAACAGCAGCAGCTTGTTTCACCATTGACTAAATCGTTTTTTGGAGTGGATATACAAAAACTTCAGCCAGATCGGACATCGATAGAGGTGCATTGACCTGGCGAACAAGAACTGCCCTAAAATCCTCGATTTGTGTGTGCTACAGAAGTGCATATACAACGAGAGATTCAGAAATTGTCGTAAGTACGCATCTGAGGGACGCACAGATTGGGTCTAATAAAAGAAGTAATGGGTCCTGAAGAAGATGATACACGAAAGAAGATCATTGAAACCGGTCAACCAGACTTTTAGATGTCGCATCATTCAGAGCGACATACAGTGGACTTGAGCCATTTGGATAATCGAATTTATAATGTGGACATTCTAAATTGTTTTTTATGTGAAAATTACGTTCTCTCATGAACACCAAATTTCGTGTATACTCCTATGGAGAGACAAAGTGTGGGGGGGTATGACAACTAGTTGAGAGAATTATTTATATTCTTAAAATGTTTTATATGGCACTCGGCACAATTTGACATACTTCTCGGAGGGCAAATAAATGGTCCAAAGTTGTGACCTTTAGTCCCACGTGAACTGCCCATTTTTACCATAGTGTGCAGATAGGGGATGTGTATTCCTACGCTGCAATTTTAAAACCACGTTGTGTCAAAATCAGAATATTGATAAAAATAGATTGTGGCAATGTTTGTTTGTAAATTATTTCACCATGTGAAAAGAGTAGGGTGATTTCTCTTCTTCAATCCTTTGCAGGTAGTCGGTGCTACAGCGCTGCCTAGGGCTAGTAGCACCACGAAGGGACAGGATAGATTTCTTTTTCCAACTAAAGAGAGTGTAAGGACTGTGCATTGGCAGCATAATAATTAAGTAGCTCAAGAGAAGCTGTTTTTTCCGATTTCTGTTTTGTGTGTTGAATATAGATTGTGATAACAGAAAGGACAAAGTGCCCTAGAGTAGAGGCAAAATCAGTCTTTTTTTTTTAAAGATTTCCCTGTGTTGTTTATGGGCACACACCCCAACACACACTAGCGGAAGATTTCCTTTTACTCAGGTGTTATTTCCTGAATTTGACTGGCCTTAGTTGTCCCCCAGTAAAATATACACTGCCAAGTGTACACTGCTACACCTCCTTCTCCAGTACAGTCCCAGGAACAGCCAAATGGGTGGCTGATGTGCCAGAATTGTCCTGATACTATACCTCCTAGCAATCAACCTCCCCCTGCTAGGCCCCAAATCCTTCACCATGGCTTAGCCTGAGGCCTCTTTCTACACCCAGCTCTCCTGTCATACCCACACTCCACCTTGGCTCGGCAAGCCACAACCTAATGCTGCCCTCGGGACCCATGTGACACCAGCTCCCAGTACCTTTCCATAACTGTGTACAAATACCACCTTATAAGGAGTATGCAGTTGTGGTTGTTAAAGTTACATACTGATCTTGCTACACAATGTACCCTGAATCTAACCGCAAGGTTTCTTCAAAAATGTCTGCTTCCTAGTGTTACCAAATGTCTACAGACGACATGGAAACTTGCCATGCTATAAAAGATAAGCTCTGACCTAACACAGTCTCTAGCAATGACTTGGTTTGCTTCTCAACTGTGTCCTGCCTGACTCTTCATAGCTGTGGGGTATCCCCCCTGCCTTGGGGACTTCCTTATCAGTTCCTAGCAGCAACCGGGAGCCAGTGGAGAGATTTTAGGGCTGGAGAGATACAGTCCCTGGGCTTGAGGACAAGGATAAGTCTTGCAGTCCTATTCTGGATTAGTTGAAGGGGGAGAAGGGAGGATAAAGGAATTTTGAGGAAGAGGCTGTTGCAGTAATCCGGCCTAGACAGGACCAGAGCTCTGGAGACATTGAGTTTCTGGGGGAAGGTGAGAAAAGGAAGAATGGTTCTGAGGAGTTGCAGCTGATAGTGGGCCTTCTTGGCAAGGTCCACAGTGTGAGGAGAGAAGAAGAGAGAGCAGACAAAGATGGCACCATGTTTTTTTGCCTTACAGGAGGGTGACGGGGGGGATCTATAGCGGCTGGGACAGATATGTGCGGGTTTGTCAGTTGTAGGAGGATGTCATCTGCATACATCCCCAACTTACATTCCTTTTCCGCACCTTTATTCCCTCTACTTGAGAGGTACTCCTTAATTTATTTGCAGGCGGTTCCAGCGACGAGGTGAATAACAAGGGCGGGAGAAGGCACCCCTGTCGAGTTTCCCTTTGCAGCCCAAGCTCCTTTGAGAACTTCCCATTTACTGCCACCCGTGCCATTGGTTCTGTGTACACCGCCCTGATCCAGTTGAGGATTTTCGGCCTGAAGCTATACTTTTCCGGCACTGCATACAGGAAGGTCCAATCTACTCCATCGTAGGCCTTCTTTGCATCCAAAGCAAGTAATGTAGGATTACAACCCTTTCCCTGTGCGAAGTCCATGAGATGTAAAGTCTTCCGCAATGTACCTGCCTCTTGTCTCCCTGAAATAAAGCCCACCTTGTCCGAGCGAACCAGTCGAGGCATGAAACCCTTGTGAAAAAGTTTGAATCGACACTGAAGAGGGATATAGGTTTAAATGACCCAGAGGAGCATGGTCCTTTCCCCTCTTTGGATATCACTGTTATCAGTGCCTTACAGAAAGATCTAGGAGCCCTTCCCGTTTCCATAATAGCGTTATACAATATTACCAAATGGGGGACTCGTAGCTCTGCAAATGTTTTATAAAAACCCACTGTGTAAATGTCCTCCCCGGTGCCATACCCTTTTGCATTCTCCGGATAGCTGTTAGGACCTCCTCCTGTGAAAACAGAGCATCTATCCGGAGCCTCCTCGGAACCCAGTTTGGGAAGGGACACCACAGCTATGTATCTTCCTTCACGTTCACTGAACTTCCTGCAACTGTAGTCAATATCCCACTTAGGGTGGCCATCACTATCAATGCCCTACCATTGCCCTCCTTCCACACCTTCGGCTCTGTAACGCTCACCTGACTCCCACGGAGGCGCTGACCTGGTTCGCGCTGCTGTGACCTCTTCTAAGGTGATGCGCAGGGTTCGGAAAACGGACTGGACCGGGCCCCCAAATCTGGCTTGTCTGGCTCGCAGAAGTATCCTTCTGTAGGAGAAATAAGGGGAATAACTGTCTGCGGGGTAATGCAATCAGCCTCCCACTTTTCCCTCTCACCCTCCTCGAAACCCTTCTGTGATTCCCCGTAGCGTCTCACCTTAGGGTCTGGAAGGACAAGCTCTCCATCCTGCTTCTGATGCAGGGGCGCGTTGGTATCAAGTTACTTCACTGGATTTTCGGATTGGTGCGGACCCGAAATGAAGAGGGAATGAATCAACAAGTAAGTCTTAACATGGAGATTTAGCTTTCCTTATTCCCTTCTCTCTCTCACCTTTTGTTCTTGCCTTTTTCTCCCTAGGCGCTGGGACGTGGCTGCGAATCCGGATGATCGCTGTTGAACATGGAGGCGCCCTGAGAAGGTGAGTGGAATGCGGCGCTGCAGCGATCGAAGCGATGAGCTTTTAAATAAAAGTCTTCCTTTTCAGGATTGTCGGCGAGATATCTCCGGGATGCGGATTTAGCAGGTAAGGACTTTTCCTTCTTCTGTTTATTTAGTATTTTAGTATTTTATTTATTTCTATAGCGCACCAGGCCCAGGGGCAACCGGGCGCTTAACTTAGTTACAACAAGATGAAAGCATGACAAGGCAATGTGACAGAGTATTACAGGATTATTACAGGAAGATTTACAAAATTTACAAAATATACATTCAAACGAATATCGATAAGGCAGTGATTTACAGGATAGTTAATAAGGGATGCAGAGTAGGTCAAAGTGCAAGTAGGGCAGTAAGCTGGTGTTAGCAGTCTTGGGCGGATAGCCAAGCTTTGGTAAGGTATTTGAATTTCAGGAAGGAAGGTTCTGCTCTAAGGTCATTGGGGAGTGAGTTCCAAAGTTTGGCTGCCAGGATGGGGAAGCTGGTTCCACCAGATCTTTGGAGATTAAAACGCGGGATGTCAAGGCAGTTGGCTTGGGCCGCTCTGCGAGGTCTGGTGGAATTGTGGAAAGAGAATCTGTTTGCCAGGTAGCGAGGGGCTTGGTTGTGGAGGCATTTGTGTGTGAGAGCCAAGGACTTCAAGGAGATGCGATGTGGGATAGAGAGCCAGTGCAGGTTGCGCCTGGTGTCAGATATATGCTGGCGCCTAGGAATGTTAAGGGCCGCTCTGATCGCATTGTTTTGGACAATTTGTAGCTTGTTTAAGTTGCGGAGATTAGTACCTAGATAGAGGGCATTACAGTAGTCGACCTTGGATAGTACAAGGGTCCTGGCCAAGGTTACGCAGTTGGCAGTGGTTAGGAACGGGCGACAGGTGGTGATGAGCTTGCAAGTATGCGCTGCTGCAGATGAGACTGCGTTGGATTGTCTAGTCAAGGATAGGGTTGAGTCGATGTAAATCCCTAGGGTTTTCGTGTCCTTAGCAATCGGGATGGTGTTCCCATCAATGGTGAAAGACTTGAAGGCAGGGTCAAGTTTAGTGAGTTTTTGTGGTGAACCAAGAATGAGGAGCTCTGTCTTTTCATCATTTAGGCAGAGGCCGTGTTGGGCCATCCACGCTTGGATGACCTGGTAGATGGCGTTGATGGCAAGGGAGTCAGTTGTGTAGTCTCCTGTGATGGGGATTAGTATCTGTGTGTCGTCAGCGTAATTGGTATACGTGACGCCCAAATGGTCCAAAATATCAAAAAGGGGTTTGGTAAACACGTTATATAACGTGGGCGAGACACAGGACCCTGGAGGCACACCACAAGAGACCGGAGCGGGTGGTGCGGCCGCAAGTGGGGAGAACACGCGCATTGATCTATTATCCAGGAAGGATCTGATCCAAGTGGCGGCATTTTCTGAGAAGTGTGCGGCTGATTTGAGGTGATGGCAGAGAATTTTGTGATTGACAAGATCAAAAGCAGCAGAGAGGTCCAGGAGAAGTAATAACGCCAGTTTGCCTTTGTCTTTGAGATCTTCGATCTGCGTTTTTAAATCAATAAGGGCGGTCTCAGTGCCATAGCGAGGCCGGAAGCCTGATTGCCTGAGTCCCAGAAGTTTATTTGATTCAAGGTATTCCCGAATTTGTAGGTAGGCCGCGCGGTCAAGGATTTTTAGTAAAAAAGGTACAGTGGTAATTGGTCTGTAGTTTGTGGGTATGCTGGGATCCAGGGTAGGTTTTTTCAGAAGCGGGATGACCCATGCATCCTTAAGATTGTACGGTACAATCCCAGAGCTAAAGGAGGAGTTGATGAGCGTAGTGATGAATGGTGCTAGGTCGTGAGCAGCTTCCTTAATAATAGGTGCAGGACAAAGGTCACCCTGACAATTGGACGGTTTAAGGCTAGTGATAATCTTTTCCACTTCGAGAATGGAGAGTGGAGAGAAGCTAAAAGGAGTCAGAGAGTCTGTGATAGAGAGGTTTATGGTAGGTATAGGGATCTGTAGAGGGTTGGATTGAAGGCTAGATTGTTTGTTGTTGATTTTAATTTGGAGAGTGGCAATCTTACCTAGGAGAGCTTCTTGGATTTTGGAGCACCAGGTGCTATCTTTGGTACATGTGTCAGGTGGAGTAACAGGAGTTTCAAGTTCTTTTAGGATTTTAAACAATTCTTTGGTGTTAGATTTGGCTTGCTCGATGCGTTTGTTATATGTGTCTTTTTTTGCCTGGAATATAGCTTCCTTGTAGTTAAGGGTGGCCAGGAGTACGCGTGATTTGTTAGCTAGAGAGTGATTGCTTCTCCAGTGGGATTCTGCAATTCGTTTTTCTTTGCGTAGTGCTCTGAGATGGGGTGTAAACCAAGAGTTTAGGTGGGCTCGAGGTTTAGATTTTCTCAGTTTCGAGGGTGCAATGGTGTCTAAGGCTGTAAGCATGGCCCGGTTGAATGTGTCGACCAGGGCCGTAGGGTCAGAGCATGAGGGATCCCGAACATTGAGAGCTGGAAGGAGGAGGGGGGAGGAGTCTATCGCAGGTAATGTTGCGTTTGTTACGGGTGGCCATAGCCGGGGCAATGTTGTGAGGGAGGCTGATAGGTTTGGACTCAATATTGAATGTAATTAAGTTGTGGTCTGTCCAGGCGCACTGTTGGTTAGAGGTGATGTTGATGGGACAGTTGAGGGCGGCTAGCCAGTCAAGGGTTCTGCCCTTGTTGTGGGTAGGTTGGTTTAGGAACTGAGTGAATCCAGCATTAGTGAGGATGTTGTCAATAGACGAAGCAGCAGTGTCCTTGGGGTCGTGGAGGCCTAAGTTGAAATCCCCCAGTATCATGACCTGGGAGATAGCTTTGGTGTTGTGTGTGAAGATGTTGGAGAGGTCCTCCGCGAAGGTGGATAGTGGGCCGGGTGGCCGGTAGAGTAGATGGAATGTGATAGAATGGTTGGGTGTGAGAGCTAGTTTAGCTGTCAGTGCTTCCAGAGTGGAGGAGTGATGTGTGGCTGAGAGGTGGAAGTTCAGAGCGTTTTTGTGGATGATGGCGATGCCACCTCCTTTAGATTGGATGGAATTACGGTCATGTCTGATAATGTTGTAGTCAGGAGGGATAGCGAGGGAGAGAAGAGGACCTGAAGCTGGGTGGAGCCAGGTTTCAGTGATTGCTATAAAGTCGAGGTCAAGGTTGAGGATCAAGTCAGCTACTTCTAGGGCGTGAGCCGGGAGTGATCTGGCGTTGGTTAGCGCGCCTTTGATATTGTTTAAGTTGGGGGAGTTGGAAGATGGTGGTAGATTAGGTGAAAGTGTAGGTGGTGACAAAGGGAGAGGCAGTTTGATGCGGTGAGCTAAATGATGGGAAGCGTGGGTAAGACGCGAGCCAAGTCTAGCATTTCTCAAGGAGATAGAGCAGGGTAGGTTAGGTAAAGGTCTGGTGGCGAAGTGCTGGATCCAGAGGGCTGGGTTGTTAAGATAAGGGTTGGTGTGGTGAGCGTGGGATGGCATAGTTGAGGTGTGATGCAAGTAAGAGTGGTAGATAGAGGTGGTGGTATGGTATAGTGCAGTGCAGCCAGGGTGCAGTATAAGGATGAGAAGGGTAGGCAGCAGTCTGGTAAGTAGGGTACTGAAAGAGTACAGTGGTGAGTTTGCAGTAGTTAGACTGTTGGTGGGGGGCATGTTGACCTAGTAGAGTCTAAGCGCGCGTGGTCTGGTAAGGAATGCGAGGGCGACCATATGACATTTACACAATAACACTAGTCTGTTAGTGACCAGGGGCACAGCACAGTTGCAGTGGTCAGTTAGCGACCATAAGGCACAACACAATTGCAGTGGTCAGTTAGCGACCATAAGGCACAACACAATTGCAGTGGTCAGTTAGTGACCAAAGGCACAACACAATTGCAGTGGTCAGTTAGCGACCATAAGGCACAACACAATTGCAGTGGTCAGTTAGCGACCATAAGGCACAACACAATTGCAGTGGTCAGTTAGTGACCATAAGGCACAACACAATTGCAGTGGTCAGTTAGCGACCATAAGGCACAACACAATTGCAGTGGTCAGTTAGTGACCAAAGGCATAACACAATTGCAGTGGTCAGTTAGCGACCATAAGGCACAACACAATTGCAGTGGTCAGTTAGCGACCATAAGGCACAACACAATTGCAGTGGTCAGTTAGCGACCATAAGGCACAACACAATTGCAGTGGTCCGTAGGCGACCAAAGGGCACAGCCAGTAGCAGTCATGAGGCATACAGCATTAGGGGCAGAAAGTGACTGTACTATTGAGAGGTGGCAGTAACGCAAAGAGGCAGCAGAGTTGGAGGCATAAGTGTATGTAGCAAACAGTTATCGAGGGTGAAGAAAAACCGAGTTTAAATGTTTGTGATTGCGGAGTAGCAGAAGACATACCAGAAAGCACAATAGTGTAGACTGAGGGTATCCCCTCTACTCACAATGGATTAAAGGTCCGAGTAGACACTGGCTCCAAGGCTCCGGAGGCGAACAGGGGGCAAACAGGGGCCTTAGTGCGGGCCTTTGTTGAGAGGCCGGCGTTCCCGCCTGCCGGCGGAAGGGGATAAATATGAAAGGGGAGGTCAACAGCTGATTCGTGCGGCCAGAGCCTCGCTCTGGTGCCGCGATGCGCCCGCCATTGCTGGGCCAGGCGGAAGAGTCTGACGGAGTCAGTCGATTCTCAAGAAGCGTTGCGCTTCAGAAATCGACGAGCAGCTGGAAATCAATAAATATGCACGATGGCCATACCTGACTGAGATATGATGGCAACCCTCGCCCTTGAGGGAAATCGGTGAGGCAGGGTGATCTGACGCACGGCCGAACCGTGTGTAGCTGGAGATGCTCCTCGGCTCAGGAGGCTAGTGCTCCTGCCCCTCCTCCGTGGTGTGCTGCTGCGGCTGGAGCGGTAAGGGCAGAGTTCCTGGCCCCTGGCTCCTGTGGCTCCGAACAGGCTCTCAACAGGCCTTTGTATGGCCTTCGTAAGGGCCGCCGGCAGATCCGCCTGCCGGCGGATGTAGTGGCGTGGATAAGCGAGGCTTAGCCTCGTTGTGGCGCCGCGATGCGCCCGGCATGCGGGGGTCAGGCAGGAAGTAGGACAAGGCCAGGCAGGCCTTCGTTGCAGCTTACCAGCTGTTGCGGTTTCCGACGATGGGGAAAGGGCTCCTGCCCTCTTCCCTTGGATGGGGCGACGAAGTGAGGCCAGACAGGCTCTCAACAGGCCTTTGTATGGCCTTCGTAAGGGCCGCCGGCAGATCCGCCTGCCGGCGGATGTAGTGGCGTGGATAAGCGAGGCTTAGCCTCGTTGTGGCGCCGCGATGCGCCCGGCATGCGGGGGTCAGGCAGGAAGTAGGACAAGGCCAGGCAGGCCTTCGTTGCAGCTTACCAGCTGTTGCGGTTTCCGACGATGGGGAAAGGGCTCCTGCCCTCTTCCCTTGGATGGGGCGACGAGCCCATGCTGGCAGGCGTGGCAGAAGTCAGGATGCAGGAGCAGACACGGTGAGCGTCCAGCTGCTAGATGCAGAACAACGCGAAACACGTGTGGCTGTTCGGGTGGGGTTTAAATAGCCTTGGAAGAAGTTCCAGGTATGTATCCTTCCTCCAATCAGGTATGTATCCTTCCCCGACCACGCCCGGATGGTAAATTAGTCCCACAGGTTAAGTAGTCCCTTTCAGGCCTCAAGGAGGCTGGGATCCTGCAGCATGGTCTACATCAGGTAAGTGCACCCAAGCACTCCCATAATGAGCCTGGCGCCTATGGCGCCAGGACAGATGTCTTTTATGAGCCTGGCGCCACAGGCACCAGGACACTGTCCAAAGGGCCCCTATATGGGGTTGCTGGGTCTTTCCTTGGGGACTGGATGTCCGCTTTCGGGGACGCAGGGCTTGAACCGGCTCCCCGGGAGCGGGCATCATGACAGGCTCTCCCTTCCTTAGCCGTTTATGCACCAAGATGCCCACCCCACCTTTGTCTCTCCTGATGCCCAGAGTGTCTGACCAATCTGTC
The DNA here is from genome assembly GCF_040938575.1 of Ambystoma mexicanum. Taxonomy (NCBI): domain Eukaryota; kingdom Metazoa; phylum Chordata; class Amphibia; order Caudata; family Ambystomatidae; genus Ambystoma; species Ambystoma mexicanum. The sequence continues at coordinate 1,381,095,537 of NC_090929.1, read as the reverse complement.
TGCTTTGTATGCAACGTTCTTCACCTCCCAATGTCCTGGTCTCCTGCACCATGAGAATGGCTAGTCCCAGCCTCCGGAATTTTCTGGCTATCAACGATCGCTTGGTGGGCGAGTTCATGCTCTTGACATTCAATGTCCCTCTCGCCAGGTGATCTGCCCGCCCCCTTCATTTATGTATGTATACATTTATTAAGCGTGCATCAACCCAAGGGCATCTGGGCGCTGTTACAACCAGGTACTTGTACATAGAAGAGACAGGAAAAAAACAAAGAGGTAATGTCAGGTACAGTGTCCTAGGAACTAGATGAACAGGCAAGTTTTCGGGGCTTTTCTGAAGGTGATTGTTCCTCCCTCAAGTGCGGTTGGAGTAAGTTCCATTGGTGGGATGCAACGGCAGGGAAGCTGGCACCCCTTCTTTTGGCTCGCTTAGATTTGGGACAAGTCTGTGGACATAGGTCCTTCTTGTGGGTCTGGAAGATTGAGCTTTAGTGAAACTATGTGAGAGGCATGGGGGTGCTGAATTAGATAGAAATCGGTGAGTGATCGAGAGCATTTTGAAAATGATTCTTTCCTTGACAGGTAGCCAGTGGGCATTTTTTCTCGTCTCTGAAATATGCTCACTTCTGGGGATATTGAGAGCAGCTCTGATGGCATTGTTCTGGATGGTTTATGGTCAAAATCTCGATTAAATAAATCTCGAAAAAATAAATAAAAAGTCGAATTTTTTTAATGACGTTTTTTATTCGAAAGGGGGGTTCCCCCAACCCCCCTTTTGTATTTATTTATTTTTTTACCATTTTTTTTTATCCCGGACCCCAAAATAAATATATAATTAAAAAAAAAAATTGACTTTTTTTTCGGTCTTTTTTTTCCGACCTTTTTGTTATTCGAGATTATTTTTTCGAGATTTTGACTGACCACCGTTCTGGATCGCTTGTAGTTTGTGAATGTTATGTGATGATGTACCGGCAAGGAGGGTGTTGCAGTAGTCCAGTCTCGCTCTGATGATGGCTCTCGCAATGGTAAGGCAGTTGCCAGGGGAAAGCAATGGTTTGGCAGCATTGATACGTTTTGTTGTGTAGGCCGCTGATGTTGCTATGGCGTTGACTTGTCGTGTTAGGGAAAGTGCGGAGTCCAGGTTGACACCCAGTGTCTTTACTGAGGTAGAGACTGGTATGCAGAGGTTATTGAATTTAGCATATTGTGGGCAGAGGTTTTTTAGGACCGATGGTGATCCGATCATCAGGATCTCTGTCTTTTCATTGTTTAAACAGAGGTCACTGACTGCCATCCAAGCCTGGATACCTGCCTAGATTGAGTTGAGGGTTTATGCGTTTTCTGTGCCAGTGAGGGAGAAGCAGGGTCTGAGTGTAATAAGTATAGTTAGTGAAGAGGATGTTGGTGGAATCTAGGAGATCAAAGAGAGGTTTAGTGAATATGTTGTAAAGTGTCAGGGAGACACAGGAGCCTTGGGGAACACTGCATGAGATAAGGGAGGGTGGGGCAGATGCAACTTTTGAGGAAACTCTTATTGTTCGGTCAGCCAAGAAACAGGCTAGCCAGGAGGTAGCTTCTTTGGAGAAGCTTGCCGCTGAGGTGAAGTGCTGGCAGAGGATGTTATGGTTGACTAAGTCGAAGGCAGCAGATAGATTTAGCAGGAGTCTTTACTGAGGTAGAGACTGGTATCGGGAGGATGTCGATATTGAATTCAGCATATTGTGGGCCAGGTTTTTTTTAGGACTGATGGTGATCCAATCATCAGGATCTCTGTCTTTTCATCATTTAAATAGAGGTCACTGGCTGCCATCCAAGCCTGTATAGCTGTGTAGAATGAGCTGAGGGTGTATGAGTCTTTGTGTAGTTGCCAGTGATTAGCTTCTTTGGAGAAGTTTGCCGCTGAGGTGGGGTACTGGCAGAGGATGTTATGGCGACTAAGTCGAAGGCGGCTGAAAGATTTAGCAGGAGCGCGAGCTTGCCTTCATCTCTGAAGGCATCTGGTTGATTTTTGAGGTCCAGTAGAGCTGATTCCGTTCAATGGCCTGGTCTAAGGGCCTCACCACGAGTTTGGCGGTAACCCTTAAATGCGGCGTTTGCGCTATTACCGCCGCATTTAAGGGTCCATCAGATCATGGCCTTGGCAGATTTCCCCCAAAATGACATGCCACAGAAAGCATAATGCCACTTTATCAATGCTGCCCAATATAATATGTCATAACATGTCATACCACAATAAGAAATTACTAGAATGGCTGCATTCAAATTCCAGTCTAGCTAGATAATAACACTTATCATGCTTGCTTTATCATTCATGCCCATTAAAAAATTACATTTCTGCTCCATGGTCCGCCAGCGCCTTGCACTCATACAGAATCGCGTTAATGATGAATGGGATTGTGTGCATGCGATGTGCTGCGGGGCCCAGCCAAAGTATTTTTTTACTGGGCATCTATCAGATGCCCATTAGTAAATGACATTCCTTCCCTATTGTCCTCCAGTGCCTCACATGCACAGAAAACCAATTATGTGTACATGCAAGGCGCTGGGGGGCTTAGGGGTCAGGCATGAAATTGCATGTGAGGCGCTAGGAATCCCAGCAGACTGGGCAGGCATTCTTTACTGGGCATACCTAGTACAAAATGCCATGCCTACCACCTGGACCCCAGTGCCTTACATGCACACGATGAATGTGATTGTGTGTATGCGAGGCACTGGGGGGCGCAGGAATCAGGCATGGTATTTTCTTTTTATTCAAAATGTTTTTATTCAGAAGATTAACAATAAGCAACAGCACAACTCTTACATCTTCAGAGAAGTCGTAATGTCCATCCATGATAACAGAACTGAATGCAAATAAAAACCCTCCCCCAAGGGAATCATCCGAACATATACTAAACTAACTTTGTCAGTGATCAAAGGTGGAATTACACTGCTTAGTCGTTTATAGTAACATACATCAGCAATCTGAGTGCTATAATGTTCTCCATCATGCTACAATCCAACCAAAAGCAATAAAGGGACTAAGGGTTGCTCTACACCATCCACCATTTGAACCCACGCCAAAACGTCCTTCCAAAAAGTCTGGATTACAGGACACTCCCACCAGGCATGTCAATAGGTGCCAATAGCACCACACCCCCTCCAACAAAGAGCACTACACGATGGAAACATCTTAGACAACCTGTCTGGTGAGTATTCCCATCGCTGTAGCAGCCTATACCCATGCATTTTATATTGCCTAGCCATAGAGGTCGACCAGGACTGTCGACACAACAACGTCCAGGGATCCCTATCCTCCGAAAAGGGCATATCCCATGCCCAATGCAGTCGTTCCTTCTGTGGGTCAGCATCCCTAGTTTCCAGCAGAAAAAGTTTTGATATCAAATCCTTGGTACCTATATGGGAATCCAACACTCGTTCAAACATCATTGGAGGGCGGCTCACTTGCGCCTTTCATATACCATCTGTGAGAACACCCCGCAGCTGCAGGTACATAAAGTTAGACATTGAGCCTTCCCCCAGGTAGAGTAATTTTAGTAATAAAAGAGCCATTTTCCTATACCTGTCCGACCCATACCAGCTCATTATCATAACAGACCTGAAAACAAAGGGGTTCATTAATTTTGTCCCTTATCGGGGGCAAAGGCAACTCAGGGGAGAGGGCCAGGTCGTTACCTCCTGTGGTAGTACCGATTCCTCCATAGCCCCCAGAACGTAGCCAGTTGTGGGTGCATCTGAACTCTTTTCGGGAGACAGTCTGGAGGAACCCACAACCATACCCCAACTGTTACCGAAGCCATCAAGTCATTTTCACGCCCTACCCATTGCTTATCCCCATTGTCTTTGAGGTGATCCCATAGATTATACAGCCCTATAGTATTCCCACAAATCCGGGAGCCCTTACCAACCCTTATCCTTTGACTGTATCAATGTGTTATATGTAACATGCGGTTGCACATCTTTCCACAAAAGCCGTGATAAAACCTGTTCAGCCTCTCTAAAAAACACTTTGGGAATTCGACTGACAAGGCCTGAAACAAGAATAACATTTGAGGCAGAAAGTTCATTTTGATTGCGGTGAGACGACCCACCCAAGTGAGAATCAAAGTAGACCATGTTACTATGTCAGATGTAATAGCGGGCCATAAAGGAGGGCAATTAACCCAATACAATTTGAATAAGTCTTAATGTAGGACAATCCCCAAATAGCGCAATCCCTCTCCCTGAATTTGGAATCCATACTCAATGATAGCCCCCTCTACTGCAGGAGTAATATCCTTCAGAGGCAAAACCTCAGATTTTCCATAATTCAACTTAAAGCCAGAGTAAGCTCCATATCCATCTAATGTTTCAATTACCACCGGCAAACAGAGACCGGGATTCGTAAGATATATCAGAACATTGTCCGCGAAGAGAGAGACTATATTCTCTCCCCCTTCTTACTAACCCCTGGATTCCCTTGTGTCTACACATACGATCTGTCAATGGCTCTAAAGTTATAGCATAAAGTGATGGAGAATGAGGGCAAATCTGACGGGTGCCTCTCTGTAATGGAAAATATTCAGAGGATACGCCATTAACTGACGCCTGTGCCCTCGGGGTCTTATACAGAGCCAAAACTCTGACCAGCCAACGGGACTGAAATCCCATCTTTCTCAAACCACCCCGGTGAAAAGGCCATTTCACTCTGTCAAAGGCCTTCTTTGCATCAAGGTAAACCAAAATTGGATCCACATGAGATGGGCCAATGGATGCTATCCAGTCAAGTCATTTTGCCCGCCGCCTGTCTCCCACATACAAAGCCCACCTGATCACTATGTATAAGTGACGGCATCAACCGTCCCAGTCTCTCTGCCAGTATACCAAAAAAAGCTTCATATCAACATTTCAAAGAGAAAAAGAGAGATAGGAGCCATAATCCCACCTATCTTTGTCTTCTTTCGGTAATAACCACAATTCTTGCCTGAGTGAAGGTGTCTGGAATCCGGCCTCCATCTAATAGGTCATTAAAAAGTGAAATTAAAAAAGGAATCAACTGCGGGGCAAACCTCTTATAGAAAGCACCAGTATAGGCATTAGGACCAGAGGCCAAACCCCCTCTCACCTTAGCGATTACCTGAGAGACTTCCTGGGGTTCTCTTGGCGCATTCAAAAGGATCAGGTCATCCAGGCTCACTTTAGGGAGGCGAGACCCTTCTAAATACTCATCTATACTCTGGAGAGAAACTGCCTTACCACTAGCATACAGTTCACTATAGAAGTGCGTAAACCTCCGAAATATAATGTCCAGGGCCATGAGCCTCCCCCTGTGGATCCCTTAATTCCATAACCGACCGCTCCATCCTCTGTTTTCAAAGCTGTGCCACCGAAAGGGTATGAGCCTTATCACCCTTTTCAAAGAATTTTTGTTTTAAACAGAAAAGTTGCTATAAAGCTGCAACCCTTTATAAATCTTTAAATTCTTGTCTGAGGATATCTATGATCCTCTGATTCTTATCCCTATTGCGGGTGTCCCCATGCAGTGCCTCCTCACAAACTTTAAGCCGGTCACGTAATTGAGCATCCCTCATGGCTTGAATCCTCTTTTTTCACAGGGCCTTCTGTAATAAGGAGTCAACCAAAGGTCGCTTTTACAGCATCCTAGACCATATTCTTACTAATCTCTCCCGTATTGTTAATTTGAAAAAAAGAGTGTGTCTGCTTCTGAAATACCTAATGAAACACCCTATCCCTAAAAACAAGGTATCATTACACACCCCGTGTCTCTCCAGGATCAGAGGGGAACACAAACTTAATGTTATCACCATGTCGTGGTCAGACCATGCCACCACTCTGATGGATGCTCCTGTGAAATTCATCAGCCCTACTACCATGCACTAAGAAACAATCAACCCGCGTATGTGTCTTCTGATACACTGAATAGAAAGTGTACCCCCAAACATCAGGATACAAAAACCGAAAAGTGTCTGTGAAGTGGTACCTAAGAAATAGATCCCCTAATAATTTCCCAATTCCCCCACACTGGCCGCCAAGCCCCTCCTCGCAGTGAACACCAATCTCTCAAGGGGTCTGCCAAAGCATTAAAGTCCCCACCACAAATCGTGACTCCACTCTTCTAACATGGAAAAGGACTCTTCGCAGAACTGTAACTGGTGTTGGTTAGGGGCCTACACTACACACAGCGTCACTTCAATACCATTCCCCTTGAGTTCCCAAAAAGTGACCGCCCATCCCCTTCTTAAGGTGCAGTATCTGGAGACTCAACAATCTCTTAAATCAATATACCTACCCCACCCTTTTTTTCCAACGCAGATGACCAAACAACCGTACCTATCCTATTACCCCTAATGTTGGATTCCTCGTTCTGTTTAAATCTAGTTTCTTGAACAAATAATATGTCAGCAATTGACTGTCAAATCTCTCTTCCCAGCAAAGACCTCTTTTGCAGCGAGTTCAGTCCCTTAACGTTCAGAGACCCAATACGTATCAAAGCTTCCCCAGTCATGAACGATCAAAGATAGCAATGGCACTGATAAAAAACAATGTCATCATGTATAGCACTCTGAACCATCCCAAAGACAACCTTGCAGCAACAGAAATAAGAAATTGCCACCAACTATACCACACATCCTCCCCCATGATCAGACAGACATAACTCAGCTGATTCCCTTGTCAGCTATTGTTCCCGTCCACTCCCTCCCTGCCCACCACACCACCTCCCAAAGCCTCAACCCTCCCTCCTCTAGTGGAGACAGCTCTATCAAACTAGAGCCACCCAAACGGGTTCCATCCACACTTTACAGATGACAAAAAGGCAAACACTCATAATATAGCAACCCACAGGGGATATCAGCCGGACCTAACAGAGGCCGTAACAAGTCACATAATGTCTTCAAACTTGTCCCTTGTCACAGGGGTGCTCAATTGAGACCCAACCGGGAACCATAACAGTAGTCGACAGTATAGCTCAAGGCGTATTCAATTTACGGAATTTCCTGGGGCCCTTTCTCCTTCCACTCTGCGGTTGAGGATGCAATGAACCTGATGGGGCAGATGGACCCCTCGGCATCAAATCTGGATCCCTTGGCCGGCGTTCCATCCCGCAAATGGGCCAATGTGCCCTCTGACTCTGTCAACATCATAATGCATCAATGTTCCTTGTCATATTCAAAGTTAAGGGAAAAGGGAAATCCCCATCTATATGGCACTTCATTGTCTCGAAGCCACTGTGTAAGAGGATGACACTCTCATCGTTTGATCAAGGTAATAGAAGGTAGATCCTGATAAGATCTGACCCGTCAATCCCTCATATTTTATCGAATCCTTGACTCTCGCCCTCTGAAGAATCAGCTGTTTCTGGGTATAGTAGTGACATTTAGCCACCACCGAGCATGGTCCTCCTGAAAGGCCCCCACCTCCATGTATTCTATCAAACACCAAGTCAGGGAGATCCATTCCCTCAAACAAGACAGCAAGCAAGAGGCAGAGCAAATGTTCCAGTGAGGATGGCGTTTCATTCGGAGGTTTCTTCAGACCCATAATCCTTAGGTTACATCTTCTTTCTCTATTTTCAAGGCCATCCAGCTTTGCAGCTAGATGAGTCTTCCTAAACTCTAGGTCCTGCGGCCGAGCATCGTTTTTCATATGCACAAGTTCAATGGAGAGCTTCCATTTCATCCTCTAGTTTACCAACTCTCCCTTTCAACTCAGCCACTGAAGCCTGATTTTCATCTCTCATTGACTTAATTTCACCCAGCAACAGCTGGATATCGGCCTTTGTGGAGCCCCTCTCTTCCCCCCTCAATCAAACCTTGTGATGCCTTCATTTGTGTTATATGCCTGGCAAAAGCCTGCAATGTAGTCAAAGTCAATGGATGGGGAGTACGTTCCGCTGGTATTAAAGCAGGGCCAGCAGTCTATTCCAATGACCACCCTATTCACCGAAGCTCCTTCTTGCACTCACGTAAACACCTCGTATGTCAAAGTGCCAGAACCACAAGCACCATATGAAAAGCCATAAACAGCACTGATCACATAGAGGAAGGCATTGCAACCCATGTCAATGATAGGGACTTCTGGAGATGATCTTCTCATATTGCCACTTTTATAAAAAGAAAATATATAAAAAACGTAACTGGATAACAATCAAAAAGCATTTGCCATCCCAAATCCACCATCAAAGTCTTCATTAAGGCCAAATCACCTCAAGCACTCTAGCCATTACCTTCTGCAGTGTCCTTATGCCAGTCAAGTAGCTTCCACCAGTCGAAAGAATTCAGGACTCTACCGGTCTATCAGAATGCTGGCTCCTCCATAATAGGCGAGAGGGGGCCAAGACCCGGTGGGTCGACGCTTCCTTGCCCATTATGAACGAGCCGCCTCTGCGGACGAAGTTACCAAAATTGAGCACTCACACACCAGTAAATGCTAATCCAGTTGGTACGCAAGACGTGACTCTGGCAGTTGCTGGCATATGATCAGTTAAGCCGAATTTTCCCCAGCACCTGTACTGGGGATGAGGAGATATGCATGGCGGCATTAACCCTCGGCCCCAATCTCACATACAGCAATTTGGATTTTAATTGTGATTTTTCAAAGGTACCCAAGTGTGCATCTATCTGTTTAAGAGGCCAATATTGTATTGCTGCAGTTTAGATTAAATATGGCCTAATGCCTTCCGAAAAATATTGTGTTTACTTCCTCCATTTTATTTGGCATCTGGCCGGCCCATCACCAGAGATTGATTAGTTGAGAACACAATGGATTTTGACAAGGTGTTTAAAAAGGACTTTGTTGTGAGATTTGGAAGTTAAATTTATGATAGGAAGCGAAATACCAGGCATACGTAGTTCTTCCGAGGAAAATACTGCACAGTAAAGGATGGGTGTCTTCCACTCTTGTGGGTGAAATTGAGAACTAGGGAAGGTCCGAAAATTGCATATATACCCACTTGTTTCCTAGAATGAAGCTTAGTGTTATTTTCTCTTTTTTGATTTTCTAAAGTTTGCATTGTAAAAGGTGGCTGTGGCACATGTCAGCAATTACAGAGCTAGCGAGACCAGCAATCCGCTTTAATAATGCATTAACTACTACCACCTCACCGATGTGCATCACTCCTCTTTTGAGGAACTGTTTTCTGGTTACCAGGTTTTTTGCGTGACCCTAGCTGCTCTCCCCTTCAACTGCTAGCTGTTAACTGGTAGCCACTATAGAATGGTAGACCATTTTAACTGGTTAATCTGGCCAATTTGTTAATCATTTAGTGATGAGCAGACACCCAAATCCAATAGGTGAGCCGGGGGCTGGGGTGCGTGGGGGAATGCATGGTGGGGAGTATGCATGTAAGTAGGGGTGGGGGCTTGTAAGGTGATTAGGGGTGGGAGGTAGAATGTATGGTGGGGGTATTCTTATAAGGTGGGAGAGGGCAGGTAACTAACAGGGGGAATAGGGACAGAGGTGGTGGGGGAGATGCAGCACAGGGGTAGTGGTGGCGGAATCTGTGTGGATCAATGGGGCAGTAAATAGGGGTGCAAGGCGGACTCACTGAAAGGAAGAAAAAGCAGGGCATCGGGGGACAAGTGGTCTCGTGCAGAAGAGATGGGGCCAAGTATCTGTGGCTGGACTGATTTCTGGACTGATACAGAAAGTGGACCCACTTTCTGTAATGGATTTTCGCGCTGAAGAATGATGGCACGGAGGGTTACCTGGTGCTATGTCAGAGGTTAAGGTGAATTCTAACCCTTCCAGCCATCACCTCTTTTCTTTTGCTTTAGTCACCCCTAGTGGGACGGGTATGCCCAGATGTGCATCCCGAGACTGCTGGGCCTATAGACACAAGCTCAATCTCGCTGATGATGCCTAATTAGGCTGAAACATGTCTGGGATTCCCTGTGCTCTCGTACAGAAGGGATGTGGCAAAACAGTTTGGGCTGTGCTGCCCCTTTTGGGGTGGGACCAATGCTGATTTGCATATGTGTTTCCCCTTTCTGTAATGGCTTGGCATGCTGAAGAAGAATGGTCTGGAGAGCTGCCCAGAGCTATGCCAGAGATAAAAATGAATTCCAAGCCTTCCAGCCATCCCCGCTTTCACACAACTGCAGAAATTCTGCATGGCTGTGTATGCCACGTGAGAGGGGTTTGAGTTCAGTTGGAGACCAAGGATTCTGCCCTCTGCCCCAGACACCTGAGAATCACAGTTTGAGGGGAGTCTCCCGCTGCCAACCAACATGCTAAGGAAGCCAAACTGAGATCCTGCCATTAACAGGCATCCCTTTTCTGAACTACGTGCCACACAGGATTCATAGCACCATACTTACAGTAATGTGTGGAGCTCCTGCAGAAATTCTGCATGGCTGTGTATGCCACGTGAGAGGGGTTTGAGTTCAGTTGGAGACCAAGGATTCTGCCCTCTGCCCCAGTCACCTGAGAATCACAGTTTGAGGGGAGTCTCCCGCTGCCAACCAACATGCTAAGGAAGCCAAACTGAGATCCTGCCATTAACAGGCATCCTTTTTCTGAACTACGTGCCACACAGGATTCATAGCACCATACTTACAGTAATGTGTGGAGCTCCCAGTCACCTCTCCAATCTATCTTTCAGCCTTTAACCTGGTTGAACACAAGTACAAAGTATCTATTTGAGATAGCAGGAGAGAGGGAGAAAGAGAGCAAAAACGATGGGATTGGCAGAGAGAGAGAGACGGGGGCACAGGAAGAGAAAAAGGCAGAGGCCAGTAGGAGTAAGGGCAGGAGGGCACCCTGGTTGCACACGAGTAATATGTATCTATTTGAGAGAGTAGGAGAGAGGGAGAAAGAGAGAGAGAGAACGATCGGACCGACAAAGAGAGATGGGGTAGAGAAAGAGTTTGATAGTAGCAAACTGAGAAAGAGGCAGAGGCCAGTGGTAGGAGAAAGGGCAGGAGGGCATCCTGTGCCTTCGTGTATTTATTGTCTTGCCTTGCGATGTGTTCCTCAGCTGTTGCTTCCTATTTAGGGCTTCTTTATTGTTGCCTCATATACATTGTTCAATGTATCACAGCTTTCTATAGAGCACTGCATGATTGATCCTTTCTTCACATATGCGGCTCCTTCATTGCTTTAGCCCCTCATCCACACACACAGCATTCTACTTTCCATCTCATACTAAATGCATTGACCAGTCACTCATACACTACAGGTCACTTACCTGATAGTAACCTTCCGAGACTAACACCCCCAGGGCTCCTGCGTGTCCCCAACTCTGTACAACATATTCACCAAGCCATTGTTCGATGATCTGGACCTTCTGGGTGTCACCTACACTAACTATGCAGATGACACACAGATTCTCCTCCCACTTTCCGGGTGTCATAGCACGGACCTGGCTCTGGTGAATAGGATATACCTCATCATTCAGGCATGGATGGCCACACATGGCCTATGCCTGAATGATGACAAGACAGAGCTGATAATTTTGGGCACCCCTTCCAATATCTCCAAACTAGGTCATGAATATGCATCCTTTATCATTGATGGCAATAACAGTCTCAAAAGAAGTAAAAACCCTGGGCTTTTTACCTGGACGCCACAATGTCTTTTAATAAACAACTGAAATCTCTGGCCTCTACTACGACCTACACGTGCAAGCTTATCAGAGCTGGCAAGCCCTTCCTATCCAACGACAGTTGCATCATATTGGCCAGAGCATTAATTCTCTCCAGATTAGACTACTGTAATGCTCTTTACAGTAGTGCTAACAAAGCCATTATCCAAAAAACTACAAATACTACAAGACAACCCCCTGAGAGCCGCTCTAGGTATCAACAAAGGAGTGCACATGACCGAAATCAGACGTCAACATAAATGGATCTCCACCCAAAACAAAATACAATTGAAAATCGCCTCCCTGACACACAAAGCATTACATAATGCTGCCCCTAGCTACCTCATTAACAAACTGTCTAGAAGAACCTCCAGCAGGCCCACTAGAGCCACTAACTCAAACTGCCTGCTGGTTCCAAAATTCAAATCTTCCAAAATTGGAGGCAACAGCTTCCCCGTGAAGGCTGCTAAACTTTGGAACTCATTGCCACACGAGCTGAGAGCCGACAAACCCTACCTACTATTCAGAAAGGACCTCATCACTTACCTTAACCTGACGGAAGTCTACTCATAACTTTGATTGTCCACTGCAACTTGGCAAATTTTACCCGCAGACTGCAAACTTCTGCCTATTACTGCATATTTTGATATAAATAACTCTTCATTATAATCTACCACTGGCATACTCCGAGCCTGACCCTAATTCTGCAAACCACTGTACACCATATTGTAAAGAACCTTTCTGCGTAATCTACTGTGTAAACTATGTAAATAACCTCTCTGTATAATCTATTTCTTACACATGATGAGCCTGTATCTACTTTGTATTGTACATATCTTTTTATACTGTTTGCCATTTGTAACCTTGTAAGCCTTGCATAACCTTTGTGGCGCCCTGCTGCCTCCGGGCTTGGTGTGCATTATAAATTCAATAAACAAACAAACAAACAAACCCTCCGCATATCCCATCAGCTTGTCAAACACAGCCCCCCTCCAGCCACCCTCAAACTATCTTTGATCTCAGGGCAGATCTCAAACATGTTAAGCTGAGCAGATACCTACACCTGGGACTTACTTCTGCATACACATATTCCATGTGCCCAGGCCACAACTCCCCTGTGCCCCCCCTAGTGGCCAGTGCGCACCCAGCCTCCCGCTGGCGTCCTATTATCCGCCCCACACCCCCGGCACCAAAAGCTGTCTCTGCTACTGCACAACTCACTTAAAAATGTACCAACATGCAGAACACAGCTTCTTCTGGTCTACACTCAATACTTCAGGTTTTTCATCTTGCTGCCCCCACTACTCCCAATAACGTCCTGTCTCTAAAGGACCTAGCACCACAAGTCAACCAAATGGCAGATGATGCGTCATACAAGACCACTTTCACTACATACTATGCATAAAACACCAAGATGCCACATTAATTTTCTATTTACTACTAAAAAACACACCACCGCCTGCCTATGTGTTGCTCCTGAAATAAATTTGTCATAAAGCGCTCAGTGTAGGGACACAACACAAAACAAGTTGATCGGAATGATCCAAGTGTATTGTTAGTTAACCAAAGAATAATGTGGTTCAGGTGTGTGAGCATGAGGAAAATAACTTCAATTGATAAGGAAGGCAATTATGCATCTAAAAGCAGGCATGAGTTCAGCAGAGTCAATGCTTTCTTGGGTGTTCTCAGCCTCACATCCAAACATGCAAGACAATCCAATTGAGAGGTGACGGACCTTAAAATGCCTGGCAAAGAAAATGTTTCTTCAAATAGTCCCATGAAATCTATAACAATAAATTGTAAAGAAAGAAAAGATATTTTACAAAGTTCCTGGTTTTGCGCACCCTGGCCCCACTCTAATGTCCAGTGCAACACCTTGGTTTTTGTCTTTGAGTTGTGGGCTTAAAGGGTTCCCCAGCTAACTTTCAGCGAGTCAGTAGTAAGGCCCCTCTGAGGCCAATGCCACAGGTCTGGCAGAGTCTTAAATTTGCCTCCAGATGTCAGAGACAATGTTGCATGTTTCTCAACACTGGTCGTGGAAACAGGGTTTCAGGGACGTGCTTGGTTTGCTGGCATCTTACCAACTACCTGTCCTATGGTCCTGGACATTAAAACACTCCCATTTTCTAGCTACCTTTCTGTCCCTAAGTGAGATTCCACCGTGTCATACCTCCTCCCACCTGTAAAGTCTAGCCCGATTTGCCAGAACCTCTGCGGTTTTCCCAGATAGAATGTGGAGCCTGTTTTCTTCCCACCTCCCCAGCTCTTACAACTGTATCTCCCCCTCAAGCTTTTAACCGTCCACTCCAGAAATGATAGTGATTATCTCCCTCTTCCACTACACTACTCCAGATGATAATTCTCTTCCTTCAACCTCCTCTATATAGGTTTTTCTAGATGGTGACTCTCCTCCTCCAACCTTCTCAGTATTACTCTCTCAACATAGTAACTTTCTCCTCCCAAACTCAATAGACCACTCTTGAGATGTTAACCTTTCCCCCTCCAATCACCTCAGCGTTGCTCTCAACAGATGGTAACTTTCGCCCTCGAAACTCCTCAGTAGTACTCTCTACAGATGGTAATGTTTCCACTCCAAGCTCCTGTAAGGGTGCACAAGGAGGAGAATGACACACAGGTGGCATGCTTGTTGGCATAAACCTTTATTTGTTAAAAAATAAAGAGGAAACCTATCTTTCCCCAACTCTAAGAGGGGTTTCTCTCCCTCAAATAAGGAACTAAGGAGTCTGTCAGAATGTCCAAGTAAATAAAAAGGAGATGTGTCAAAATGTCTACTTCTATCCCTAACAGCATTAAATAAACTAAAGAGATACTGGGTCTGCTTGGTCCAGAAGAATGGCTCCCTTCTTTTGTACACAGATTATTGTTCCAATTGGCAGGTGGGAACTGTGCCTCAAAGAATGACTTCCTCCTCCAGGTCTTAGTTCCTTTCCAGGATGTAACACAAAGTTTCAGTCTGAGGTGGTGTACAGTTCTCATTTTCAACTCAAAAGTTCCAACTCAAAGATCATCCTTGTTGCCCATAGTTTTTCTCACTATTTGGTTCCTGGAGAATGCCTCCCTTTTCCTGGCATTCTTACTCTCAAGACTTTCACAGTGCCAGGGGAATTACTCCCTTTTCCAGGCATCCTTGGTATTGATTCACAGTACACAATATCATCGGGTATGGTCTCCTTCCCCTGATCTTTCTTGGTTTGTAGCTTTCCCAGTAGGAGGGGGGATGTCCCTTCTCTATTTGGTTCTTTAGGATGCAGTTCACAATACCAGGGGGGATTGGCTCCCTTCCCCTGGCCTTTCTCAGGCTTTATAATGCAGTTTGCAATGCCAGGGGGAAAGACTTCCCTTCCCCTGGCCCTTCTTCAGTCCTTTAGGAGGAAGTTCACAATGCCAGGGGGTGGGGGGTAGTGGCTCCTTTCCCCTGGCCTTTCTCAGGCTTTATAATGCAGTTCACAGTGCCGGGGGGAATGATTTCCCTTCCCCAGGCCCTTCTTAGGTTCTTAATGACAGTTCGCGAAGGGTGGGGGAATGACTCCCTTCTTCGGTCCTTTAGGATGCAGTTCACGATGCCAGGGGGGGAGTGGCTCCCTTCTCATGCTTTATAAATGCAGTTTGCAATGCAAGGGGGAATTACTTCCCTTCCCCTGAACTTTACCAGGCTTTATAATGCAGTTTGCAATGCCTGGGGGAATGACTCCCTTCCCCTGGCCTTTCTCAGGCTTTATTATATTCAGTGTGGCTCGCAGAACCGAATGTCCTTTTTCTTTTCACTACAACCAACTTGGCTTTCTTTCTCGCCAAGTACTGGTACGAGGAAGATTTCCTCGGATGTCTGTTTTGTTCTGGACAGGGTCCCTGACATAATAATCAATAGGGTCCCAGACCCTCGCTGAGCTTTCGTTAGGCCTAGCACACTTTTCAGCACTATTTGCAAGCCTTGATGCCTTCCCCTTGTTCCCGCCAGTCCGTACAAACCCTCTGTGACCCTGTTTGGCTTATCTGTATGGTGGTGGCTCTTGTTGGGATGGGAACCGGCTTTCTGCTGGTCTCCCGCATTTGTAGGCTGCACACAGTCGCCTGTTCTCCATCTGGATCCCTGCAATGTTGGCATGTCTCAGGGGACGCATGGCCCACCTCTGCTCAGGGGCCGTACCACTGCCTCGCCTCTGTGAAATAGGACTTACTGATGTCAGGTACTGGAGAGCTGCTGTCCCTCTCTTCCCAGCATTCCCTGTGCTCTGGTCTTGCTCTCTCTTGAGTTCCCACACCGGACAGCCTCCTGCTGTGGCGCTGCTCCTTGCTGGACGTCCAGCCGACTTACGGGTCTTCCTGGAAGACTCGAACACTCGAAGTCCCTCCTTAATTGTATGCTCATACATTGTCCACATTGACATGAATGCTTACTTTGGTTCTTAGGGGCGTTCCTCATTGCTCCGCACTTCTTCTTCGTCTCAGTACTGACATAGACAATCTCTACTGGGTTAGTCGTACTCTTCCTCGTCCCAGTCTTCTGGCGTGTCTCATGTAGGTTGTCTCTACTCTTCCATGTCTCAGTACTTGTCATGAGGGTTGGGTGGTCAACCCTTCACAAATACGTGGAAGTTTGGGGAACCAGGGCATTCTGTATAGGAAAATAGGATGATAGAGGTTGTGGGGTGGTGTAGACATAACGCGTTCTCCCTGGATAGTCGTCCCTAGTCCTACAGAGGGGATCCCTCATCATGAGATCCACTCGCTGAGTACCGCCCCCAGGGGAACTATCGGGTAGCGGCCTCACCTCCCTGGGCTCATGGGAAAGGACTCCTCCTGGGGGAGAAGTGGGGACATCCAGGGATTGTCACACACTTTAGTTTAACTCTCCAAATGGTAACTTTCTATATCCAACCTCCTCCCCTACTGTAACTTTTGCTCTCCATCCCTCCAACAATCTACCCCCAGCTCTTCTCTCAATAGGCCTCTTATTTGCCAATCTCCTCTAAACCCCTCCCCCTGCTCCTTCTTAAACACCTCACACTCTGACTGACTAAGCCGGCTTTTTGTACTCTAGTTTCTCTTCTCCTTTGGTTGTGCTTACGGGTACCTGTCTAGGATAGGCTGCGCTGGTCTATTATTGGGTCATTTGTCTTTATTCATGTGGGCAGAAAAGGGTTTGGCCTGAGCTTAAATAAAGACCTGCCACCATTTTGGATTTCAAATCAGCCCTGTCTGCCCTGAACATGTTCGAGGTATCCTTCCTTCCCCTCTGAAGCACTGCTGACAATGCCAGCTGCGAACTGGGCTCCTCAGTTTTTTCCAGCAAAGTAAAGCCAAAGCAAAAAAAACTTTAGTAAGCTGCTTGGTGTGCATGTTTTTTTTAAATTGTATTTGGTTAAAAAACCTTTACAAATTCATATGCAAGCTTACAACAAAATATTACATATTCAAATTCAGTTACATACACAAATATGAATTTACCTAAAATCAATTAATGTACAGAACAGTATACATAATATAATAAGATTAAAGTAAGAGATATTCTCAAAAAACTTAGTAAATCACAAATTCTTCATAATTCATTTCCTCCAACTTAAAATCAATGTTAGCCAGAATCAAAGTTAGTCTAATAATAAGCTTAGTACTATCTCCCCACATACATCTTTGCCACAGAGCTTCACGAGAAAGAATAGAACATGAGTACATAAAGTTCCCGAACGTAGAAAGTCGCAGGTCCCCAAAGTGTTCACAATAGATAACCAGATGTTTGAGAGTCTCAAGGACTGTGGCATCTTTACAAAAACGGCATGAGCCCATTGCAAATTGGTTATCACATTTACCGCATTGGAGCAGCCTTTCATTTGTATGATAAAGGTTCAGTTTATATCGTAGATATAGGGAACGACCTGTAGTAGATGGAAATTGCATGATATATCTCGATCTATCCCCCCACTTCCTTCTAGACAGGGCAAACTCATGACCATTCGACCCTTCATTTTTCCGCATAGCCTGTTAATTAATTCACACATCCTATACTAAGCTGTTCATTCAGATCTTCATAGAGTGAATGCAGAGTGGGTCTAAAAATGTTGCTTAGTTGTTTATTAGCCGACAATTCCGTTTAGCAGAGGGTGGTAAAAGACCTAATTTGTGATGGACTATGTCATTTGGAACAGAGGCAGCTAAGCCAAGTACTCTTTTCCAAACTCCTCCTTGTAGGGTATCAGGTATATCATCCACCTCATATAGACACATGTCTACGATATAAAGAATACATGGTTCGACTTTTAGAAGATAGAACTGAAGGACAGGCAGAAGTGAAAATCCACAGTATTTCCCCATAATTAATCTCATTTGAGAGACTAAAGGTCTGATTTTTCTTTGGATTTTTTCCTTCCACCAGGCCTTTGAGAAGGAGTCCGATAAAGGATACCCCAAATATTTCATTTCTTGTGCTATTTCGATTTGTGCACCATTAATCATCAATTTATAGGAACACCCTCTTTTTATCCTGTCTGTTAGAATCAGAATATGAGATTTGGACTGGTTAACCCTTAAATTATGGGCTGCAGCATAACCGATAAATGTATTGATCTTATTCTGTAGCCCAAATGGGGTCTTATCAAAAATAAGGTCGTCATCGGCAAAACCAATATAGTTTAATTTAATCCTCCAATTTTGATTGGAAAGATAATTTCCTTCGCCCAGCATTCCTCCACGTCACAAATGTACAAATTAAACAACACTGCTGCAAGCATGCAGCCTTGTTTCAGCCGAATTTTTGAAGGGATGGGGTCGGTAAGCGCACCTTCTTTGTTTAGTCTCACTCTATAATTGGTGCAAGAATGTAAAGAGGCAATAAGCGCCACCAGATGTTACGGAAAGCCCATTGCCAGCATCTTATTCCATAATAGTTCTCTCAGCAAAGTATCGAACGCCGAACTTAAATCAAGAGCTTCCATATAGACAGCTCCCTTATGGTTATGTTTGGTGTTCAATTGGATATGTGATACCAGGGTAGCATTGAGAGAACATCCCATATGGCGTCTGAAACCTGTCTGAAATTTGGAAAGCGTTTCATTCTTTTTCATGTATTCTTGAAGTTCTTCAAGGATTAGCTGACAAAAAACTTTTGAGGATGTGTCTGTGAGGGCAATGGGTCTAAAGTTCGTAGGGTCATCTATAGGACCTATTTTATAGATAGGAATAATAACTGCTGAACACCATGATGTAGGTATGACTTGTGAAATAAATATAGCATCAAATTAATTTTTCAAAATCATTGCCCACAGATGGATGTCCGATCTAAATAAACATGCAGGAATACCATTTGGTCCAGTAGCCCTAGAGGGGTTTAATTTCATAATTGCCCTTGTTACGTCTTCCAGGCACCAGGGAGATCGAATCAGCATAGCCTTCTGATGATCAATTCTAGTACTATTTAAGTATTGATATGGTAGCTCGTATTTCAACTTAATATAATTAACCCACTCGTCAGCGGAAATTGCATTTTCCTTCTGACCCATTTATTATCCTTAGGATCGACCAAATTTTACGTGTATCACTTTTAAGTAGATGGTACATTATATTCCTATTATCATTTAAATAGAGTTTTACTTTTAAGTTGTTTACCGCAGTTTTATAGTTATGAAGAATGTTCTTTTTTAGCAAATAATAATTTCGCGGTTCAAGCGATAACTTAAGAACTTGTCGAACCTTGAAGTTTCTAAGCTTCTTTAATCTAAAAATGTCTATATTAAAGATATGTTTATGCTGTTTTTGTCCAAAACAGGTTTTCTCAGCTTTACCATCTCAAGTAAGTGAGAATCTTTCCTCTTAGAAATGATTGTATCTAATCATACTTGATCAGGATGTAAAGCTGACATGATTATGTTCATTTCTGGATCGGCTTTAATGCGGCATATCAGCTGATGGTAGGTTGAAGGGTTCCATCTAACCGATAGGTCGGTCTGATCATTTTCTACCAATTTAAGGACCTTATTGGGCGTAAAACCCCAGCAAAACATTTTGAAAAAAAATTCAATTTTAGGTAGATTGCATGATGGGCACCAAAACTCAACTCCTTTATGTCAATAGTATCAGATGAATTATAAAGTAACGAGGATATAAAGAAATGATCAATGTGAGAGTACAGTCCTCCTCGTGACTATGTATGTGCGGATGCCTTCTCTCTAGTAGGTACTACTTGGATATCCCAATTGAGGAAGAAGTCCACCCATTTTTTCCCGTTCTTTACAGTAAAAGAAGAGGTTGATGCTTGACGCCCCATACACATTTTATGAGACAAACAGGAGGAATTAAAATCACCCCTCACCACAACCCCCACCTGAGTGTGGCGAGTGACGGCATCTTCCAAAATTGTGTCAAGAATATCAGTAATTTCATGGAATGTGGTTGTGCTCCTATTCCAATAAATGCACATAATTATTAAAGGGTTATCACATAATAAACCAGGAGTAAGTTCAATAGCTATTACAGTTGAATCCTTGTAAATAAGTTTCGTAGTAAGTTTGCAGGTATTATTAACAAGAATTGCTAACCCCTACCCCTCCCCCGAGGGTCTGCCCATTCCCCCTCTGGAGGGAGGCTATGAATAACATTCAAATCCTTCCACATTAAAATGTATTACATGCATAGTTTCTTGTAATAGGATAACAGCAGGATAGGTTTTACCATCAACGGTGCCCCACCATCGATTGAAATTTGCCAGCCCACAGCTATTCCACGACAGACATTCAAATGGTATTTCATGTTGCACAGGGCTAGAGTGGCTCTACCAAAGTCATTACCGGCACCACTGTGGTTAGGTTATTATGTCCAGAAAGTGCAGCAGCCATGGCTAGGATCTGCTTAACAAAGTCTTCATTGATATGTGGCAACTGATCATGCTCCGTATTCTGATTTTCCGTTATAGGGGGAGCAATTGGTTTTTCCAGGAAAGTTTTGGCCTCTAATTCAGAATGTATAAGAAATGGAGTCAAACCAACGGACACAAAATTCTCTTTCTGCTCCCATACCAATTTCATGATTAACCTGGAGTAGAATCCACATGTCATCCTGTTATTGCGATTGGAAGCTAATCTTACCCAATCGATATCTTCTGAGCATAATGTTCTTAGACAGGGAATCGTGTGCAAGGCTTTTAATAAAGAGGAGCGATTCAGATTTAGTTTGACATTAGTTTTTGGATCACTTTCCCATCCCAGTATATAAGGCTGGTCCTGATTAAGATCAAAATCATGGATTTCATCTTTTTATATTATACTTATACCGCTTGTCGCTCCAGCTGCGGCTGGGGCAACCATTCCCATAGGGATCTCAGTAACCTTTTCGTTTGTTATCCCAACCTTCATCGGTGTTGCACTTGCACCATTATTAGCAGGCAGATCCTTCGAGGCAGGCACAATCTCCTTGGATCGTATCATATCCTTACCCAAAATCATTCATGGCTCACCAGAGGTAACTTTGCCAGCTACCCCCTTCCTCTTGACTCCCACTCGTTCCCCATTAGTTCCTTCTCTTTTGTTTTTTCTTTGTTAGATGTTGTTTGCTTGTGAGTCATGGGATAGAACTACGAGAGCGACATCTGCAGCCCCCCCATCATTGGGCCTGTAGGGTCGGGGCTTGTAAGTGTAAAAATGTACATTCCTTCTTTCCCCTGTTTCTTTTTTCGATATACTTCATACTCCCTTTCTTTTTTGTCCCTGCCTTATTCGATATGTTTTGATCTTGGTTTTTATCAGGTGGGTTGTGGTCCAATAACACCCTGGACTCATCATCCAACTGGGATAGGTCAATAACCCCCTCGTTCTCAAAAGTGGCAGGCATTACTTTTGCTTGGGCAGTTAGCGATGCCCTAGTCGGTTTCTTTGGCAAGGCATTTGCTTTAGCCTTCCTTTTCTGTGCCCTCCCAGCGAGCCTTTTTTCTTTACGGGTTAGAACTACTTTAGGTGGTGGTAACAGCTCACCTTCAATTCGGTCGGATATTTTAGATTGCCCCATGGCCATACATTCCTCAGAGAGATCAATCAGGTCAGTCACTGGGGAGGGACTATCTGGACCCTCTTGCTTGCCACTAGACTCCTCTAAAGGAGTAGGGACCAGAGCCAACGGTTGTGCTGGGCAGGTGTCAATTTTTAGTTTTTCCAAGTGTCGTTCAATTTTTTGAACAGAAGCCAGCACTTTCAGTAATTCATCAACATTTTCATCCGTCTGTGGATGGACAGTTTTAAGAACTATAGGGGTCATTACGCTTGCAAATGATAGTTTTTTCAACGTAGGCACACCAAATATGCCATCAAATTTGATGGCACTATCGACCATAACCTTCCTTTTGGTTTGCCTTTCTGAAAGGGCGGCCACAGCATCACATGTGAACAAAAGGCCATCGATTCGATTGGTTTTGTTTGTAAGTTCCCCAATCGCTGCTCTTATAATTCCGATCTCATAGTGAGAACGTTCATGGCCTTTGTCTAAAAGGTTGTGTATCCTTGCCAGTACTGGGAAATCAGGACTTAATGATGGGACATCAAGAGTAATGGTCTCAGAGCGTGCATCATTGCTGGAAGCTTCCTTATCTCTTTCATTCAAGCTAGACTGAAACTCTTGGATGTCTATAATCATTCTATCATTAAGTGCAGTTTGAGTGCTTTTTACATTTGGAGAGCTCATCATGGGTTTGCTAAGGCAATCATTCATATCAAGGTCAGTTTCCCATACCAATTTTGACTTTTCGCCACCTATGACTCCAGAATTAGATTTAGATGTCGTACTTATCTTTTTTAGAGCATGATTACTCATCATAAATACGTCTTCTCACCCGATCCTTCTCTGATTTACTGGCGTAGATGGGCCAAGAGAGAGTCGAACACGCTAACGCAATTCCGCTTCAATTGTGGGCCCCATCATTGAGCAATCAATAGTGTCATCCTTATATGATATGTTATTAATACTATGCATACCATTATAATTAGAGTGCATTGTATCTTCTTGAAGGATGCCTGTTTGATTACTATTATTCAAGTCTTTTAGCTTAAATGTTGTACTTGGTAGAGCAGCATCAGTATCACTCTTAGCACAATGAATCATGGCAGTCACATTAAATTTAGGAGTAATACCCATTTCTTCTAGAATCCTTGGTTTTAGATCTAATGGTGGGCTTGTTTCAGTTCTACCCAATACCTCACCCACGTCTGTTAACATAGCAACTGATAACACAGGTAGAACCTCAATAGGAGTTGCTGAATCCTCGCTTTCAGGATTAGGGTGGAATGTGGGTTGCGTATCTATATGTTTCCTTCCACTACGTAACCCATTCACCATTCTGAGGCAAGAATGAGTGTAAAAACAAAGTTATTCGCTCCAAAGGGTAATAAGGAAAAGGAAGGAGGATAATCACGAGTCGGGAGCCTAGCACAATTTACCTTTAACCACTAGTAACAAATAAACAAAGTCAGCCCAGAATAACAAAATCACAACTCCAAACACATTATTAGTATTCCCCTCATTGCTATAGGCATAGCAGCGATGTTACTCACAACATACTAAGGAAATGGGCCCCCTTGCACCCGCCGCACCGCCGACCAGCCCAACAGCAGACACTTTCGGACACTTCCGGTGTGCGCGCAGTGCGCGTGCCCGGATCAGGTATAGTGTCGTGTGTCCAATCACGGCAGGTGCGGGGCGGGGCAATCAGGCACAAGAGGATTGTGGCTGCAAAAGAGAAGCAACGCTTCAATATAATGCTGGTAAGATTATACCACGTTACAAAACGTAGGGTAGCATCAAGCATTAAGCATAATATGTTCGCCAATAAACGTGGCAGTAAGGCAGCAGTCTATATTTACTTCTGGAAGTCTACTCAGTAAAAGGGTATACAGGCACGGTTTGCCGCAACCTTTGCTTTCCCTTGCCGACGGCGTCAGATGAAGAGTAGCAGCACAGTAGAACACAGCCCAACAGCAGACACTTTTGGACACTTCCGGTGCGTGCGCGTGCCCGGATTAGGTATAGTGTTTGTCCAATCATGGCAGGTGCGGGCGGGCGGGCGGGGCAATCAGGTACAAGAAGATTGTGGTTCTGGAACTCCACCCAGTAACAGGGTATACAGGCACGGTTCGCCGCAACCTTTGCTTCCCCTTGCCGACGGCGTCGGATGAAGAGTAGCAGCACAGTAGAACACAGCCCAACAGCAGACACTTTCGGACACTTGCTATGTTTGTGTGCATGTTGGAAAACAACTTTGTAACCTTCATAACACAAGTAGGAGAAGAGTGCTTGTATCTTTTGCCTCTCACATCGGTAAAGCATATACGTTTTACTTTATGTTTTGTTTGTCAAATGCACTAGTCTGCCTCCTCCCCAGAATGCTCTGTTAGAAATGTATGCTAGGGAATTCAGCTTGTTTTCACTCCAATCTTTAAAGGACAAGGGCATTAATTCCTATGCTGGTTGCTTGAATCTAGCTAAGGCAGTGGAATAGCTTGCTGGAAGTATCGGTGGCATGATTATTTTATCCTCAAGGGGTTTGAACCCGGCCTGCTAACCCCCATTGGTGTTTGTGGGTGTGTGAATGTTCCTGTGACCTCCTCCTGCTTTAGTTCAGAGATGCAGTAGGGCGCTGTCCATGGATGCCTCATATACCTACTGAGGGTGGTGGTAGGTCAGAAGGAGGAGACAGACAGCTATGTGCCATGTGCACACGTATTTGATTTAAATAAGAAAATGCCTAACTTTCCGTATGCTAAGGGTTTCCCTACCTAAAGTAACTAAACTAGGGTGCTAGTCATAAGCTGTAAAGTCCAAAATAAATCATCTGTCCTCCATCCAAAAAGCTAAGCTACTCTAGTCCCTTCTCCTCAAATGCTTTTCTGCACAGCTCCTTTTGATAAGGTATCCTCAAATAGTCTCTGGCTATTCCTTTTAATACCTCTTTCAGTTCCTTCAGGGGGTCTCCCCAGGCCCTTGTAGACATCTTCTCTGTAATCTTCCTCTTCAAACTAAGAAATGTAGATAAAGTCTCTTTTTGACTCTTACTTATTCTGTACTCTTGTTCTTCTATAGGGCAAATATGATGAGTTCCTGTATGACTCTCCCACTTTTGGTACTCTTCCCAATTACTGGGACGAGTATGCAGGACCCCTGAGTGACTTTCACTCTCTTCTTATGCCTTGGGAATTCAATGGGTCGAGTAGGTAGGATTTCGGGGTGATTTTCACTCTTCCTATATCTGCCGCTCACTGGGTGGAGCATGCAGGGTCTCAAAGTGATCTTCACTCTCTTTATATCTTCCCCCCTCACTGGGACGAATATGCAGGGTTTCAGAGTGATTCTTACCCTTCTGATATCTTTGCTAGTTCCTGGGAAGAGTATGCCGGGTTTTGGAGTGATCTTTACTCTTCTTATTTCTTTGCACCTGCATACTCGTCCCAGTGAGTGATTCTTACTCTTCTGATATCTTTGCCACTCACAGGGACAAGTATGCAGGGTCCCGGAGTGGTTCTCTTTACCTCGCTCCCCAGGTCTCCATCTATCCCCTTTTAACTGTAGTGTCAGGGGTCTGCATCACCAGTTCGGTATTTCTTTCCTCTTTCTCGTATTCGGTCAGGATGGTTTTATCATTCTCGCTGCTTACGACATACATTGTGGTGTGTTTGATATCAGAAACAAGAGGGGATTCTCCAGGTTTCCCTTCTACACCCCCACCTTCTTCCTTTGGTTCTCTGATTGTGATCCTCTTCCATGCACAGACTGCTGCAGGTTTGTTCCAGGTTTGTGACTTCTCTGTCACGCCAACAGGAGGACTCTCCTTCAGGCCTGCTTGGATGAACCACCAGACCAACCTGGTCCTCTCGGTTGGTCGGCACCGCACTGCTGCCACTTTTTCTCCATGGGTACTTCCACACGCATGAATTAGCGTCTCCCTTATTTTCCTAGCCTTTTCGTTCAGCTGAGTTCTAAACTGTCATGATCACTGCTTCCAAGGAGTCAGGACCAGCCCAACGTCCTTGGAAGCAGGCCCCTAACCCTGATCCTAGGCACCAGCCGGTCCCCACAGGGACCTTTTGGACCTTGTCCTGGCGCCGGTGGCACCAGGCTCATCAGAAGCATAGGTCCCGGCACTGGAAGCGCCGGGCTCATCATTGGTGTGAAGGTGCTTGGGTGGACTTACCTGCGGAAGACCATGCTGCTTACTTACCAGACTCTTAGAAGCCCTCGGTGAACTGGGACTACTTTCTTACCTGGGTGGGGCAGCTCCACTCCCTGGATACAGCACTGGAACTCTTCTGGAAGCAGGAACTCTTTTCTTACCTAGACGGGGCCGTGGAAGGAGACGCCTCATCACTCCTAGGCTATTTAAACCACACCCGATTGATGAAACGTGCTTCGCGTTATTCTGCATCTGCAGCAGAACGCTCACCGAGTCTGTTCCAGCCTTTCTTCTTTGGATCCTGAACCTGCAAGAATTATACTTACCATTCCTGTACCCGATCAACATCAGCACCTGCAAAAGACCAGAAACAACAGGTTAGCAGAACGAACTTTAACACGCAGCCGTGTCCCATGCTGCATCTTCACCTGCAAAGATAAACAGCATTATCATACTTACTGGCACGCTGTGCATTCCGGCTTCTTCACGCTGCATCTTCACCTGCAAAGATAAACAGCATTATTCTACTTACCGGCACGCTGTGCATTCCGGATTCTTCATGCTGCATCTTCATAGACAACAGCAATGTTACACTTACCGGCACGCAGCGAATTCCGGATTTCTTCATTCTGCATCGTCGTCTGCAAAGACAAAGAAAGAGACAGTAAGAGCGCTTGCCATACTTACGCAATTCCAGGCGCTTCACCGCCACGCATAACAAGACTATAAAGACTAAAGGTGTCCAGAAACTTACCGGTCATGCAGGCAACGACGGTACCCATCCTCTGAAGTCAAGAGGCCAACGTTTCACCAGTGAAGGAACTGGCAACGGCACCCTGCACTAGACGCAGATGGAGAGCCCAGCATTCACCTATCTAAGGTGAGCCCGTTGACCTGGGAGGGGGGGCTCAACAGACAGGCTGGGAGGAGAGAGATAGGGACATTCACAACCCAGACCTTTAACCCCCATATTATTTCACCTGCAGAAACCTCACCCTTCGAGTCCGACACACAGTGCGGAGAGGTTCGACCCCAGAAGCCAACCGAATCCTGCACATCACGTTTCGTGTTACAGACACCTTCCTGCCAAGACCCGCGCCTCCGTGGGAATCAGGTGAGCGTTACAGAACGCGAAGCCGACCACAAAACTCCTACCCAGGCGCAATGGAAACCTCAGATACTGATCAACTAGCCCAGTTGCTTGGGGAATTAAGAGCAGAAGTACATGCAGCTCGCCAGGAAACGAGCTCTCTAAGAAGAGAACTGATAATTTCTAAGGAGCGAACAGAGGACCTTGCTAGGCAGTTGTTACAAACACAGGCAGGACAGACACCTTTGCCCGTTCCAGGAGGGAGTTATCCTTCTGCATCAGCTTCAAATCCAGTGCAAATCAATCTGCCCGGTAATGTGCCCTTGGCTCCGCCCGAACGCTTTGCTGGTGATCCAAAGAAATTCGCAGTGTTCATCAACCAGTGCCGCCTGCACTTCTTATGTCGACCAACTGCATTCCCAACAGACCAGGCCAAGGTGGCTTTCGTGCTTTCTTATCTCAGTGGCAGCGCTGCAGATTGGTCGATCCCTTTAGTCACCCAGGATGATCCGGTTTTACACGATTTTCAAGCCTTCCAGTCCAGCATGGAGAAACTGTTCGCAAGACATGCACAAGGGCAGGCCTTGGACAATGAACTTCTCTCATTACGACAGGGTAACCAAGACCTCTTGACTTATATAGCCTCTTTCAATAGACTCATAGTGGAAACACAATGGCCCGAGGACAAGAGAATAACGCTTTTCTACAGAGGCCTGCGTGGAGAGCTCAAGGATGTGCTAGCGCAAGTTGTGAATCCTCCACAAGAATGTTCGGACTATATTGACTTAGTTGTCCAACTGGACCATAGACTACAGAACAGGAAGGCAGATCGTTCCAGATTTGATACCCGAGTGTTTTCTAAACCACAGACCTCGAATAAGGGAGCTGACACTGTGGAACCCATGCAAATAGGGGGCATGAGAGGACCGTTGACCCAGAAAGAGCGGGAAAGAAGAAGGCAGCTGCAATTATGCCTCTATTGCGGTAATTCAGGACACTTTCTTCGGGACTGTCCCGTGAAACCAGCTAAGAAGACTGTAGGAGCCGCGGATACCTGTACCACAAATTCTGAGCAGGGAAACGACCTCGCCCGACAAGAGTAGAGGTCCTCTTGCCGAGCGTTAAGATCTGTCCCGTGACCTCGCATTTCGTGATACCCATGGTCCTCATTAGTCCTGAACGTCCGGATCGTTTACATGCAATTGAAGCTTACATTGACAGCGGAGCAATCGGTAACTATGTGGACCGTGAAATGGTATCAAGGATGAATCTACCCCTTGTCCCTAAGGCAGTAAAAGACGTCATCACTACTGTGGATGGCACGGAGATAGCCTCCGGACCAGTAACGCATGCCACCCAAGAAGTGACGTTGTTGAGTCACAATGGACACCGGGAGAGAATAGTGTTCGATGTAATCAAGGCCCCTCAGTTCCAGATTATTCTGGGAATCCCTTGGTTAGAGAAGCACAATCCACAGATTGAATGGGGAGCAAAGGCGGTTCAGTTTCCAAAGTGTTCTACCACTTGTTATCCTCGACCTGATGTTTCACTAGCAGCGATATCTTCTGAGGAGATTCTCAAATTACCTCCCGAATACCAGGAGTTCCAAGATGTCTTCCAGAAGGATCAAGCTAACACCCTACCTCCTCATAGGTCTTACGACTGTCAAATAGATCTGATACCTGGAACAACTCCTCCTTGCAGCAGGATCTATGCCCTCACCGAGCCAGAGAACCTTCACCCCAGACAGTACCTGGACCAATACCTAGCTAACGGGTTTATCCGTCCTTCAAAATCCCCCGCTTCATCAGCTTTGTTCTTCATCCGAAAAAAGGAAGGAGACCTTAGGACTTGCATAGATTACTGCGCCCTGAATAAGATCACTGTTAAAAACAGATACCCGTTACCTTTGATCCCTGAACTCCTGGACCAAGTCAAAGATGCATGTATATACACAAAGCTGGATCTCAGAGGAGCCTACCACTTGGTACGGATCAAAGAGGGCGATGAATGGAAAACAGCCTTCCGCACCAAGTACGGGCTATTCGAATATCAAGTGATGCCCTTTGGACTGTGTAATGCTCCTGCTGCTTTCCAATATTTTATGAATGATGTCCTTAGAGCGCTCATTGACGTGTGTGTAGTTGTCTACATTGACGACATCCTTGTATATTCATCATCTGAAGAAGAACATCAGAGACACGTTAAAAAGGTTCTCGAGAGATTGCGTCAACATAGTCTTTTTGCTAAGCTTGAGAAATGCGTTTTCAACGCAACAGAAGTCGAGTTCCTGGGATTCATATTGTCACCTAACGGAGTCCATATGGATTCAAAGAAAGTTGATGCAATTATCAAGTGGCCATCACCAACCTCTGTAAAAGGAGTTCAAAGCATGTTAGGATTCGCTAACTTTTACCGCAGATTCATTCCTGAATTTTCCTGGATAGTCCAGCCCATCACCGCTCTGTTGAAAAAGAACAAACGTTTTGAGTGGTCTTCTGAAGCGGAACAAGCTTTTCAAGACTTAAAAGCTAAATTCATTTCTGCACCTGTTTTAAAACATCCTCGCCCAGAACTTCCTTACATCATGGAAACGGATGCTTCTAGTCTTGCTATGGGAGCAGTGTTATCACAAAGAGATTCGGTCACAAACCAACTACATCCGGTTGCCTTTTGGTCCCGCAAGTTTTCGCCTCCTGAGATCAACTATTCAATTACAGACAAGGAACTTTTGGCCATCAGATCGGCCTTTAAAGCCTGGCGGCATTATCTTCTTGGAGCCAGACACACAGTCACCGTAATGACTGACCACCGCAATTTACAATATCTAAAGACAGCCAAAGCTCAGTCTTCCAGACAGCTTCGCTGGGCTCTGTTCCTAGCAGAATTTGACTTTATAATTACTTATCGACCAGGTAGTAAGAACGGAAAGGCGGATGCCCTCTCCTGGATGGGAGTAGATGAACATTTGATCAATCCAGATCCAATACCCATAATCCCAGAACAAAGGATTTTGGGTTTGGTCAGCACTCAATCTTTTGAAGACATCAAGACCATGGTGAAATTGCTCCTAACTCCGACCGATTTGCAGGACTGGCAATTAAAGGGAAAAGAATTCTCAGTAGATCAAGACCTACCATATTTCCGAGGACGATTGCACTTGCCCTGTGAGAAACTACAAAAACAGGTAATCTCCGGTTATCATGATTCTCTAATGGAGGGGCACCCTGGCATTACCAAAACCATGGAAAAGATTAAAAGACATTTCTGGTGGCCATCGTGGAAAAGGGACATTAGAGACTTTGTAATCTCCTGCGGTGTGTGCGCCCAGAATAAAAGTCAAAAGCAAAAACCAGCCGGCCTATTACAGCCACTTGACATTCCTCCCTGTCCATGGCATACCCTGTCCATGGATTTTATCACGGACTTACCTCCATGCTTGGGATATACTACCATCTTAGTAGTCGTGGATCTATTCTCGAAAATGGCTCACTTCATACCCTTGAAGGGTCTGCCTTCAGCCTCAGTATTGGCCCGGGAATTCTTGGCAAACATCGTTCGCTTACACGGTTTTCCTTCGGTTTTAGTCTCCGATAGGGGAAGTCAATTCATCTCCCACTTCTGGCGCAGTTGCTGTCGTCTAGCCCAAGTTGATGTAAGACTTTCGACCAGTCACCATCCCCAAACTGACGGACAAACCGAAAGGACAAACCAGACATTAGAACAATATCTACGCTGCATGCTCCAACAAACAGAAAAACCCTGGAGGGACATTCTTTGGATCGCTAAATACGCTTACAACAATTCGACTCATTCTGGAACCGGGAAGACTCCTTTTTTCCTATTATATGGACACCATCCTAGAACCTCCAACCTGGATCCTCCCCAAGAAATTGAAGCACCTGCTGTGCATCACTTGCATTCGGAGATCACCTGTGCCTTTAAGGAAGCCACTGCCCATCTGCAAAGAGCTAAAGCTCAATTCAAAAAGGCAGCCGATCGGCACCGTAAAGAGGCCCCTCACTACGCTGTAGGAGATCAAGTTTGGTTATCCACTAAGCA
The DNA here is from genome assembly GCF_040938575.1 of Ambystoma mexicanum. Lineage (NCBI taxonomy): Eukaryota > Metazoa > Chordata > Amphibia > Caudata > Ambystomatidae > Ambystoma > Ambystoma mexicanum. The sequence goes on along the minus strand of NC_090929.1, from coordinate 1,381,064,649 downwards.
CCTGCCTTTAAAAGGACCCCGCACTTTCATCCCGAGATACCTTGGGCCCTACCTCATATCTGCCATAATTAATCCGGTGGCTGCCAAATTGGAATTACCTACGCATATGAAAATACATCCAGTATTCCATGTCTACTTATTAAAACCAGTACAACCAGAAACCCGATTGACGGAACTCCTAGAACCCGCTTTGGTAGACGGAGAACTCGAATTCGAAGTGAAGAACATCCTAGACTCCAAAATTTCCAGGTCTAAATTATACTATCTGGTTGATTGGAAAGGATACGGTCCCCAGGAAAGGTCTTGGGAACCCTCAGAACATGTCCACGCACCTCGTCTGGTCAAGAGATTCCATCTGAATCACCCCGACAAGCCAAAGCCCCCGGGAAAGACACACTTAGGAGGGGCCTTGAGGGGGGATACTGTCATGATCACTGCTTCCAAGGAGTCAGGACCAGCCCAACGTCCTTGGAAGCAGGCCCCTAACCCTGATCCTAGGCAACAGCCGGTCCCCACAGGGACCTTTTGGACCTTGTCCTGGCGCCGGTGGCACCAGGCTCATCAGAAGCATAGGTCCCGGCACTGGAAGCGCCGGGCTCATCATTGGTGTGAAGGTGCTTGGGTGGACTTACCTGCGGCAGACCATGCTGCTTACTTACCAGACTCTTAGAAGTCCTCGGTGAACTGGGACTACTTTCTTACCTGGGTGGGGCAGCTCCACTCCCTGGATACAGCACTGGAACTCTTCTGGAAGCAGGAACTCTTTTCTTACCTAGGCGGGGCCGTGGAAGGAGACGCCTCATCACTCCTAGGCTATTTAAACCACACCCGATTGATGAAACGTGCTTCGCGTTATTCTGCATCTGCAGCAGAACGCTCACCGAGTCTGTTCCAGCCTTTCTTCTTTGGATCCTGAACCTGCAAGAATTATACTTACCATTCCTGTTCCCGATCAACATCAGCACCTGCAAAAGACCAGAAACAATAGGTTAGCAGAACAAACTTTAACACGCAGTGCTTACTTACCTGATCCATCGGCAGCGGCCGTGTCCCATGCTGCATCTTCACCTGCAAAGATAAACAGCATTATCATACTTACTGGCACGCTGTGCATTCCGGCTTCTTCACGCTGCATCTTCACCTGCAAAGATAAACAGCATTATCATACTTACTGGCACGCTGTGCATTCCGGCTTCTTCACGCTGCATCTTCACCTGCAAAGATAAACAGCATTATTCTACTTACCGGCACGCTGTGCATTCCGGATTCTTCACGCTGCATCTTCATAGACAACAGCAGTGTTACACTTACCGGCACGCGGCGAATTCCGGATTTCTTCATTCTGCATCGTCGTCTGCAAAGACAAAGAAAGAGACAGTAAGAGCGCTTGCCATACTTACGCAATTCCAGGCGCTTCACCGCCACGCATAACAAGACTATAAAGACTAAAGGTGTCCAGAAACTTACCGGTCATGCAGACAACGACGGTACCCATCCTCTGAAGTCAAGAGGCCAACGTTTCACCAGTGAAGGAACTGGCAACGGCACCCTGCACTAGACGCAGATGGAGAGCCCAGCATTCACCTATCTAAGGTGAGCCCGTTGACCTGGGAGGGGGGCTCAACAGTCAGGCTGGGAGGAGAGAGATAGGGACATTCACAACCCAGACCTTTAACCCCCATATTATTTCACCTGCAGAAACCTCACCCTTCGAGTCCGACACACAGTGCGGAGAGGTTCGACCCCAGAAGCCAACCGAATCCTGCACATCACGTTTCGTGTTACAGACACCTTCCTGCCAAGACCCGCGCCTCCGTGGGAATCAGGTGAGCGTTACATAAACTCCCGGGCTTCACTTCCTGCTTCTCTGAGTCCACCTCTTTTTATGACGCACAGCTGGGGCTTCCAAAGCTTCTCAGGAAAGTCCTTCCTTTGTGTTTGCGACACATTTATTACACCTCTTGTCAGCGTCTTCATCTCAGTGCTTAATAGGCAAGTTCTCTTTATTCCTCCAAAGCTTTTGCTCGTCACAGTACCAGGTTTTTCCTCTGGTATAATATTACAGCAGTACATGTATGAGGAGTCTGGATATGTGTTAGTAGCACAGTATTGGACCGTGGGGGATAATATGAACTGAATTCCTCATGGGAAAGGAAGCCCTTATCCCCAAGAGGAGAGTCTCCCCCTGACGGCCAAACCTAGGGGGATTATTGTGTAGCAGGCTCACCTCCATACCCTCACAGGAAGGGGCTCCTCCCTTGGGGGAAGTGACTGAATCCTTCAATTCATCAAAGGGTCCAACACTCAGCAGCTCCAGAAGGGTACAGCCCAAGTGACCACCCCTCAGTCGGTCCCCAAGGTTAGGCAGGGAACCAAGGCTGGTTTGCATATGGTATTACCTTTTCTGTAATGGCTTGCCAAGCTGAAGAACTATGGTCTGAAGAATTGCTCAGATCTATGCGAGAGGTTAAGATTATTTCTTTATCATCCATCATTCACCTCTTTTGTTTGCCATGCCTAGGCAACTCGAGAAATTCTACATACTTAGCAGAGGGATATCATAGCTATATTTCTTAGAAAAAATAATGATAAATAACAGTGCTCTACATATAATTTCATACTGCTGCTCAATTTTAATAGACCAGTAGGTATCTACTGAAATATCAACAAATCCTCTCAGTTTTGTGTAGTATTGTGCAACAGTTCAAACTAACATAGGATTATCTCCCAATACGGGGGTCTCTTTTTGGCCTGCGCCTGCCGAGTGAAAGGGGTTGGAGTTCTGTTGGATACACTAGGATAGATTTATGGTGAAGCAACCAAGGATTTTGCCCTCTGCCCCAGTCGCCTGAGAATCACATTTTGTGGTTTGAAGTGGGTCCCAGCCTACCAACCAGCAAACTAATAAAGGTGAAATGAGAGATTGTCATTTTTATATGACATGCTGCTGCATTAAAAAGATCATGCCACACAGAATCCAACATTAATGAGTGGCGTTCCCAGTCACCCCCTGCCCAATGTGTCTTTTAAGATTCATTCTGGTTGCGCAATGGTACAATGTATCTATTTCAGAGAGCAGGCGAGAGTGAGAAAGGGGGAGGGAGAGAGAAAGATGGGTGGGAGAAATAGAGAGAGGGAGAGACAAAGAAAGAGAGAGCGAAAGAGAGAAAGAAAGAGTGTGTGCGCTGGGGTAGAGAAAGAGTTTGATAGTAGCAAACCGAGAAAAAGCCAGAGGCCAGCGGTAGGAGTTAGGAGCGCATCCTGTACCTTCATATATTTATTGTCTTGCCTTACTATGCCTTTCATAGTGTACAGAGCAGCTCATTTGGCTAATCTTTAAATAGGTCTTCTTTTGGCAGGATTGGAGCACTATCCCCAAGATGGCGGAAGGTTGCTTTTCCACCATCTTGCAGATCTCAATTCAAATGACGACCACTGTTGTTTTATGATACATTTTGACTATCGGCATTCCAGTGCATATGTATTGTATGCGTGTGTTGTACAATATGCATGTGTCTGTCCCTCACCAGACCTCCTTCAGTTATTTGTTCGGTTAGGAGGTTCACATGGAATGCACAAAAGACTTAACTTGGAAAGGATAATTCACAAGATATATGTTTACAACAATGACTTGAAAAAGATTGAAGCCAATTTGTAATGAAGTCCAAAAGAAAACCCAGTCTGTCACACAGGTTGTAATAATGTTTAATCTCCCCGGACTTTGCAGTTTTCTCAAGGGTTCCTGATCCCTTGCAGGTGTGGTCCATTGCAGGTTTCCTAGGCATTTCCAAACACTTTCTTCGGACGTTCTTTCCAAAAGATAGAAAGTCTATCAGTCAATTGGATCATCTCTCTGAGGAGCTGATGGACTAGCAGCAGTGTGCCCATCAGTGAGAGGTGGGTCCAGGGGTTACCCCGTCTCCTGAGGCCTCCCCTCTTCTCAGGGCTGGGCACTGTCATTCAGTAGCATTAACCCGTCTACTATTCCTATGTTCTCTTTGCCTGGATCTTTTTCCTCCTACTGCCTCCTCAACGTGCCCTGGGACAACATTGCGCTTTCCTTTGTCAGCTGGCTTGAAGGTTTGCTATTCCTCTCAGCTGTTCCTTCTGCTATCTCCATTTATCCTCCCCATGTTTAATACCACCTTATTCTCTGTTACTGCCACTTGCCTTTCTGTTATGACCAGCTCCCTCTTTGTTGTTAGCACCTCCATCTCTGTCATTAGCAGCCCGATTTTATTGCTCCTCATACTGCTCTCCAACATTCTCTAATTGTTTTCCACAACCTGCTCCAACAACCCACTGGCTGACTGGGGTCTCTGGGTTTTATACTCTCTGTCCTCCTCCTCGTAGGTGTGCGGGTCTGCGCCTATGGTCTGCAATTCGGGCCGAAATGTGACTGGTTGCTGTTTTTGAGAGCACCTCAGCTGCTTTACTTTACTTTAACTTTAAAGGATTTATTATGCGCAGCAATGGACCCTAGGGCTTGAGGGCACAACAAGACATATACAACAATAAACAATTAGGCGCCATCGTCATTTATAGGTTGTGGATTCAAGATGAGGTCAGGGGTCTTATTGATTAGGTAAAGAGATAAGTATTAAATTTCTTTTTGAAAATATCTGTAGATTCCGTGCCTCTTAACTCTGGGGGGAGATTGTTCCAGGCCTTAGGAGTGATTGCAAAGAAAGCTGTGTTGGATACTTTCACAGTTCTACATTTAGGTATCACTAAGAGGTTCTGATTATTCGATCTTAGTGATCTGCCATAAGTTCTTGTGGCCAGCAACTGCTGTAGATAAAGGCATTTTTCCCTGTCTACACTTCTGTGTGATAGTCAAGATTCGAAACAGGATTCTGAACTCGACCAGTAGCCGATGTAGATTACGTCTTGCCGCTTTAACATGGTCTCTGCGCCTAAGCCTCATTACCAGTCTTACTGCTCCATTCTGACAAACCTGAAGCCTATTCTGGGCAGCTTTATCAATACCGATTTGTAGGCTGGAACAGTAATCCATCTTGGCCCCTATGATCGCTCTAGCGATAGTTTCCGTGTTGTCTTGGGAAATAAGGGGTCTTAGTTGAGCTAGCAGTTTTATATAGTATCCACAGGATGACACTAAGCTGCTTACATGAGGTTTCATAGTGCGAAGCTGATCGAATATTACTCCTAAGGTTTTGACTTTCATCAGTGGAATGATTTATTCGTCTCCTAGATGAAAACTTTTGTAAGCAGAGCCCAGTTTCAGTAACACGTGAGGTGACCCAATCATCAGCTTTGGGCTTGGAAGACTAGACTAGTCCAGGTTAAAATTCTGGGGAACACCTGGTTAAATGATTAAATTCTTATTTTGTACATAAACAGTGCACACACAGTGAACTCGCAATATTGTATCTCCGACGAGAGAAAAATACTTTTGTTTCCCATGGGACATAATCTGCCGTCAGAAATGTGCAACCTTGTAACACGGTGTCAACGGGGGTCCTGGCTCACTGTGCATCTCTTTGAAAACATCAAATAACGTACCTAATGTTGCGGGCTTGCTTGTAACAATGTCACAACCCTTGCACCAACACTGGGGGAAAGAAAATGCTTCCAGTTAAAGGGATGTGTTCCTTTCTACTTTCAAATGTGGGGTCTCCTTAGAGAGAGCTTCAGGCTCTCTTAATTATTGGGTAGTTGGTGAGATTATGGTATGCCCGTGCAGAGTCGGCCTTAGGGCAGGGCGGCCCAGGCGACCGCCCGGGGGCCATAGTCCCACAGGGCGCCATTAGCCCCCAAGGCACCAACTCGGGGGGGCCTTTCAAGGGCTACCTTAACAACAATAGGGTGCTGGCACCCTATTGAGATAATTACCACCCTGCTCCAGTGCAGGAGTGGGAGATAATCATCTTAATGGGGTGCCGCAGCACCCTATTGTTAAATGCGCCGGCTCACGCGAGCGCATTTAATTTTGAAATGACATTTCTCCCACCACAAAAAGAAAGATTTGGCGCCTCCTCCAGCCCCTCCCCCACCCAACCCCAAGTAACATGGTGGGCCCCAAATTGTTCTTTTTCTGCCCGGGGCGCTGCTGCCACTAAGGCGGCACTGTGCCTGTGAATGCCCCCTGCCATGCTCTGGGGCCTAGGACAGGTGTCTAGGTATTCCACCTCATAGCTCCCCAGACCAGTCAACCATTGGATATGAGATTCACCCAAACACCTGAGTCACCCACTTGGCGGTCCCCTTTTGTCAGACAGGGAACCATGTCACAGTACCTCAACATCATGTTGCCTGCCCTCAAAAACAGTTTTGTACTGAGAACCTCTTGGCCCAACCCCTTCCTCTCTCCCTACCTCCCTCCGTGCTCTTGGAAGGTGAATTGGTGTTTGTCAAATAATCAGTTGAAAAATACATGAGGTACGAACCCAGTTCATCCAACATAGCTTCAAAGTGTTCATTTTTCAGGGTTTCCCTCTTTTTATGGCAAACTTTAGGAGGCATTGGATCCTTTTTGCTCCACCAACATACATTTCCAATATTTTCTAATATATATGCACTGTGCCTTAAATTGTGCATGGGCTATCTCCACTTACTGTACCTCGCCACCACCTAGGACTAAAATGCAGATCTATGCCATTTTTGACAGCTCTATATAATTATGTTTAATTGTATATTGGAGAATTCTGTTGCATGTCATTATATATGCACTATTGTGTTTCTCTTCACCTGCTATTGCAAGTACGATTTTACAATCAGTATTTTGCAGTACATGCAGCGCTATGACTCTTTAGACCCCTCCCCTCGATTTCAAATCACACTTAAAGCACTGGTGCCTCTTACATACCCTGTGGCCTGGCAGGTGACGTTGTGTGTTATTTTGGGTACCTAGAATTCTCCTGGACTGGCAGTGCCAGGGCAGCATATATAATTTTCCGATTCTGCGTCCTCCTTCTCTCAATGTATCTCTTCCACTGCATGCATCTGTCGCTTTCCTTTTATACTTTTATACTTATGCAAAATGTGCCAATTTATCTCACTTCCATGCCGCCGAGCTTATCATTTTTCATCCATCTTCTCTAGACTTTAATCTTCTATTTATTTTTTATTTTCTTGTCCGCCATCTTTTTCAACTACCTCCTCCCTATCTTCTCTCAATCTCCCTTCTTCCTTTTGACAACTTCTTTTTCATTTTCTGTGTATTGGATTCAAATGCTAGCATGGCCTTGCTCTCTCATGAATCTCTTTTCTTCTTTACCTTTATTTTCCTGTGTGCACTCTACGGTCCCAGCCTCTTCACCTTCTTACCTCTCTTAAGCCCACATGTGCTCCCTCGCAGTTCCGTTCATTCTCCCTTCTGGCTCCCACATTATGGAACAAGATACTCCCTGACATCCGGGCCTCTCCCACGCTTCATATATTTCTATCCTGACTGAAAGTCCATCCCTTATTGTCTCTCTCCTGTCTGGCTATTCTGTCTCTTTTTCGTAAGAACATTATTTTAATGCACTTTTTTATAAGAAATTGTAGAGCGCGAAAGCACCCAAAAAATGAAAATGAATAAAACAAATATATTGGCCCTCGTTACGAGTCTGGCGGTAGCCGTGCCGGTAAAACCACCAGTGAATTACCGGCTCTGGACTTGCTGGATTTACTGGGGTATTACAGCCCTGGTGGTCCGGTAAATCCGGCGCCAGCAATTCTGTTAATCCCCATTCCCGTGGAGTCCAATAGGACTCCACGGGGATGGGGACCCCAAGGGGAGGGGGACCGCGGAAACACCGGCACCATGCTGTAATGGTGCCGGTGTTTCCGTGCATTTCTGCGGGTGGGACGTCACCCGCCTGCAGAACTCGTAGTTTGCCGGTCCGGAAAACGGTGCCGGTCCGGAAAACGGTGCCGGTACGGTTTTAACGGCATCATTAATTCCGGACCAGCAAACTTGTAATAAGGGCCATTGTCTTTGAAATTTGATGCGTGAGATGCCCACTTATCAAGCCTGCCCGTCTTGTCCCTCTGCCGCCAGCAGCCTGAGCTTTTGGGCATGTCTCCAGCCACCCTCAATACAGCAACCCAGCGCCTGAGGCCCCAGCCTAAACAAAACAAGCATTGGCAATGCCAACAGTTTGGCCTTTTGTGTAGGCATGGTAAAGGCCCTAGCCAGGTACTGCCATAGTGTTATTAACTGGCTATGGTGCGAGTACGTAGGCATCTTATAGCAGTGCCTGGCAAATGCCTAATACCTATCCACAAGCCAAACTGTTCGCTTTGCCAATGCTTGTTTTTAACTCTTCAGTGAAGGACACGAATAGGGCTTATAAGTCGAGTGGCTGAAGGCAGACCTGGTTAAAACATGTCTATTAAACCAGTAGCGTTTTTACAACTAAAATTAAGTCATTAATTCTCAGATGACTGCATCGAGTGCAACATTTGATGGTAATGTTTGATTAAAACAAGCTCAAAGAGTTCCCATGAGGAAGCATTTTGCACGGGCAGGGGCAGGAACTAGATGAGAATGGTCATAGGGATTAGCATGGCCATGGCCAGTCAATGGGTGGGCAAAAAAACAAACCCCACCTACAAGCCGTGTGTCCTTCCCCATATGCCATTTCTCCCTATCTGTATTCTAATGCAATAATTTCAGCCTGCAGGTGGTGCTAAAGCACCACCTAATAGCCCAAACTGATGAAGACTCATGTCAGAGGAGCTGTTGATTAGTGGTCCCAGGCCTCAAAGAGGTTAGTTGGGTGGGCTGCAGTACGCCATTACATCTTTAATTAAAAATAATAAAGAAAAGGCATAAGCTTTTTCAGCGTGGCTGAAATATCAGAGATTCAGTAAATCGTCAAATTCACAGACTTTTAGAAAGCAGAGAATGTAATTCACTCCAGCCTTATCCACTATATTTCAATAACCCAGATTCCAAATTCTGATCTGGAATTACAATCGTTATGCCCCACAAAATAAACAAGTGTCTGTGAATATTAAACTATGCTCCAATTTCAGCAGCAGCCAACAGAATTGCTTACAAAAGAGAGCAATATACATCTGAAATCAAATTAAAGAACCTCATTAGCTAGTGACAGAGACTTATCTAAATACCCTAATTGCAAACTGATTTATTAGGGACACTGGTCTGTTCGCTGAAAGTTACAGCATGCAACGAAGGGCATTGGGATAAGGAATGAGACAATATTACATGTGATAAGGCTAGAAATGAAACACCACATTTCATATCTGCTAATTGAGTGATCTTTCAAAGTAATCATTAATCCAGAAGAGATAGCGTCGTAAAAATGAAGCAGCACTTTTCAAGACAGTTTTCTGGCATTCTGTAACAGCATCTAAGCCCTATGGTTCGGATCCACGCAGCTTTTTTAGCAAGTGGAAATGCATTTCAGCTCTGCAACCAAGAAGTGGATTAACACAGGACTCTGGACACAGAATGGCCGTCTCAGAATAAGATGTTTCTGTGCGTAAAACAACTAAAAAGGAGCAAGAGTGAAACTACAGTGTTATGAATCACCATGAAAGTGATGCCGGCAAAAGTAGTAGGTGTGCAGGGGGGGACTTCACAGTTTCTCTAGGTCAGTTTATGTAAAGGATGTTTCCTATTTTAAACAATGTTCAATAGACAAGTTTGTTCAGCAAATGTCTTGGCGCAAGAGTCAAAGTTCAAAGCACCAAAATTAACTTACAGTTCTATGTCTGCTCCTGAAAGCTCAGGAATGTGAACCAATGAGAGATGACCACTACTTTCTTCTCTGTTGGTGGATTGTCAGGCACCTGTGGCAGGATTCTGGTAGACTTGGTTTCTGCTAGTCCACACCAGGGATCAACCTCAGGGACACCTCTCACTCCTAGACATCCTAGGAGCTGTTTTATCTTATAAATATCATTAATAAGGGAAGCCCTCCATAAGTAAACTGTGCCTTCAATCATATATCTCCAACTGAACTTCTTACATTCTGTCGTTCCCAATCCATACCAGCATTCCATCAGTGAACTATTACATTCTACATTCCACTAACTAATAACAATACAACAACCCCCCTTACCTATCATTCAATGTATCACTACTGTACACTATTTAAAATCATTAACCATGTATCAGCTATATACATATAATATTGTTTAACTTGTAGTTACAGGTCGATGAATTACCATCTACATTTGTTCAATTAGATGATCTGGTTTACGCACCACTCAATGAGGACAACCTCTCACCTGTATATTTCCAAAATCAGATCCTCCATCACATCCTAACTCATCAAGATGTGACTCATCTGCAACATAACCCAAACCACCACCATATTCATCACTACCCACATGTCTAGTCACTTCTCCACTGTCCTGAAGATCTCTTGAGTTCACAGAGATGTCATCATCCCACATTGAATTGTCACTTGCTCCGCCAACAGGACTACTTTCTGTTTCATTCTCACCATCATCACTAAGATTCCCCTGAAACATCGTTCTAAAGAATGAAGAATTCCTTGTAACTTCATGATTGTCGTCATCAACGGCAGTGACCATGGGTCCCTTCACTCTGTTTACTTTCCAAATTATCGGCTTGTACCTTGATTCCAATTTGGACCGCACTCTTTGACGGACTAATACATTTTCCCCTACCTCAATTTTATTGTCTTTTGCTCTCCTTTTGTAGTCAGTCCATTCTCTGACTTTCTTCCTCCTAATTTCATCTCGTTTCCTAATCTCCTCATCTTCTTCCAGTGTATATTCAATCAACTGCAGGATACAAATTCGAGGTTTATGTCGGATTATTAGCTCAGACGGTGAATACCCCGTCATTTCATGCAGAGTATTTTTGTAACTTCTAAGCATTTGTGACACTGCTTGAGTCATTGACATATTGTCCACCACAGCTCTTTGTCTTGTTCTTTTCAGATTAAGCATGAACTTCTCAACCATTCCGTTGGCTTGTGGCTACAATGGCGTTATCTTCTGAATGTTTAAATCCTAAGTACGCTGCACATCTCTCAAACGGATGTCCTTGAAATGGAGGGCCGTTACATGTTTTAACTGTTTGGGGAATTCCCCATTCACTGAATACCTCATCTAGAACCCCAACCACATGATGCAAGGCTGTTGCCATCAGATGTTTTACCAGAGGGAATCGGGAATATTCATCTAATCTTACTAACATATATCCCCCTTCTTCCAAAGGTCCATAGAAATCCATAGATACTCTGCTCCAAAGTGCATCTGGTAATGGAACAATTTGAAGCGGACCAACATTGCTATCAGATGCAGACACCTGATACGCAAAACAATTCTTTACTATGTCTTCAACCATCACGTCCATCCACTGGAACCATACCTGATTCCTCAATATTTTCTTTGCATTTGTTATTCCTCTATGACCTTTGTGTGCTAGCATCACCAGCGTTTTTCTTAAACTTTTAGGTGCCACTAGCCTATTTCCCCTCAGAAGCATACCATCATCTGTTGATGCCAATTCTCCACTGATTCTCGCCAGTCTCTGCAACTCCTTGATGTCTACTCCTTTTACACCCTCTTGTTCTTTCAGCATTCTTTTCCATTGGCCAGACATGGTTAACCTTATAGCCACTTGAATTGTTGGATCAGTCTTACATTTTTCAGCAAACATTACTCTTGATATTGTTGGTGGTAAGGCGCTAGCATATAAATATGACATCATTTTCTGCCTCCAGTAGCATTTTATCATCAATCTCATTTGTCGGATGTCAAGATAAGTAATCAGCCGGATTTGCCTCTTTTCCAGGTTTGTGCACAATGACGTAATCATACTCCTGTAGGCGTAATCTTCATCTTTCAATTCTCTGGGGCATTTTAACTCTCGGATTTCCGAATAGCGATATCAGGGCATGGTGATCTGTAACAAGTGTGAATGGTCTTCCAATTATGAAATGATTGCCCATACAGCGGCTAAGTTTCTCTTTCTGCCTGAGAGTATGCGTGTTCAATTTTATTTAACGTCCGACTAGCATACATTATAATGACATGCTTTCCATCCTCCTTTTTTGGTCCAAACTGCGCTAGAAATGCTCCCAGTCCTACAGGGCTCGCATCCACAATGATTTCCGTTTCCCATTCCGGCGTTATAGTATGCTAATTGTCGACCATTAACAAGTTCCTTTTTTATTAGCTCAAAACTATTTTTGCACCTTTCATCCCATATGAATGTTGTTTCTTTCTTCAACAATTGCCGTAAAGGGTCTGTTAACGTTGCAAATTCAGGCACATAGCAAGCACAATAACCTGTCATTCCAAAAAATTATCTCAATTCAGTTATATCCTTTGGTGGTGCCAGATCAAGAATGGTATTTACTTTGCTTGAATCTGCTCTTATTCCCTTTTCTGAGAATATATGTCCAAAGAAGCGTAAACTTTGTTTACTTACCTCGCTCTTGCCTTAATTCAAAGTCAGGCCACTATTTTGTAAAGCCATGCATACTTCCTCTAGTGCTTCATCATGTTTTTGAGAGGCTCCGTACACTAGTATGTCGTCACTGTAATTAAATTCATTTTTTACAGGTGCAATAACCTTCCTGATTGCTTCTTGAAATATTTCCGCTGCCGACGATACTCTGAAGCTCAACCTCTTATATCTATATAGACCCTCATGAGTTGTAAATGTCGTTATATATCTGGATTTAGGATCAATTTCTAGTTGGTGATATCCTTGATTGAGATCAAGTTTTGTGAATCTAGTTGCTCGATTCAATCTAATAATCATGTATTCGATGCTAGGTCCCGGATGTCTTTCTCTTTGTATAGCTACTTTCAGGATTCTCATGTCTACACATAAACGTATGTGTCCATCAGCTTTTGGAACCACTACCAATGGTGACACCCATGGCATGGGACCACTTTCCACCTTTTCAATTATATCATTGTCAATTAGTTGTTTTAGTTCCTTAGACACTTACATATTTGGTTTTTGTACGGGTATCCAGGGCTGTCATAAACCCGGCGAAATTGCCCTTTCTGGACCTCATGATCATTATCACGAAGGGCTTGTACTCCTTGTTCCTCCCAACATGGCCGTACCAAGCTCCGTGCTACGCACTAGCTTTCACGTCGTAGCACGTACTATAAATTGGTCACGCCCCTGCGGGTCCGCCCGTCTCAACGCTATCTTCGATAGTGACCCGACATGTGTTTGCTCTCTACATTTGCTTCCTTGATCCTCATACTTCCTTCCTTGCCTTTTTTCCTGTTCCTGGACTTCCCCCCTACATTGCTTGTTTATCGCTAATCCTGGACACCCTGGAACCACGAACTTCCCGGAACTCTGAACGTGCTCTGCAACCTGACGAGGCTTGGGCGAGCCTATTCAAGACCCCAACCACCCACAGGAAGAGTCCTGCGGCCGAACAAGGGAGATCCCGATCACAGGTGAGACGGGGGAAGATTTATGACAGTTTGAGACGCCGAACGAGCCAATACGGATTCTACCATGGAGAATGCTATTCAGGACCTGATGCGCGGAATGCAAGAACTTTCCACAGAGATGCAGAATATAAAAACAGAGAATGCGGCGCTAAGACTGCTCGTCTTGTCACGCGACTCCGCGAACAAGGACAGCGTATTATTGGGAGGAGTGGTTGATAAATACGACGGTTCAACAAAGACCTTACGTGGATTCCTGGATTCTTGTTTGGTACATTTTACCTTTAAAGGATAGTTCCGGGACTTTTTTTTTATTGTCCCTACGGTTCGGCCATGTGTTTTTAAGCATAAATCGGTAGATCGTAGAAAACTTTCCTATGGACCTTACCCGACTTTTCGTCCATTAACGCACTCGAAATCAGCCGCCATTTTGTGATAATCCTATCATTTCCCCGCATCGACCTGGCTCACCTGCGTTTGCGGCACTAAATCAAATCCCCCGCCCCTGAGCCTGACATCAGCAGACGCGTACCGCCCATTTCCCAACGCCAAAGCACGTTTCGTGTCAACAATCGCTGCGCCTCAGCTAATGAAGTGTCGCCATGGAAATGGCAGGACGCCTCTTTCCTCAATAAGTATAAACACACCGTTTCACAACACACAGCAGATTCCATTACTCTCTCTGTGTTACTTTGAGTATTCTGTGACTCGTTTCTGTGCTCTGGTCAGCTACCTTCGCCGCTTCTAGGCCTTGTGAACACCTGTACCATCTCTGTAAATTATTTTACTTTCTTTACCACACAATGGCTACAATAATGCCGTATATGTACGAGCCCGAGTACACCGAGGAGGAACTACTGGAAAGGCAAGCACGCGAAAACGATGGGGATTCGGACGGCAGTTGGGAGGACCAGTCAACGGATGAAGAGCCTGGACCATGTCGCATGGACGGCGTGTCCACCTGGTGCACGTGCAATCGGTGCGAGATAATGCCAACTGAGGAGGAGAACTGCTGCTGCTGTGAAAATTCTGGGTGCTTGGCCTACATTTCGGAAGGCGAGCCAAGTCCGCAATGCATCACCGAGCTGCCAGAGTTCAGGGAAGCCTGCCTCTCACGGACCGTGTTGAGGATGATGATGGTGCTTATGCACGAACTTCGCGGCACTGTTCGTCCGCGTAATCCGAGTAACGAGTAAGTATACTCTGGTTGTGATGTCAGTGATGCCACTACTATTTCATGGTCGTCTCCCACATATAAAATTACATCTACATATCATTCGAACGCATGTAAATTGGTTCCATATTGTGCATTTTCTAGATAGAATTTTTTTCAAAGCAGAATGACATTTTTTACCTGAATCGACATTGATAAGAAAGTTTTGTCATTTTAATACAGTTTGCATCTTTCTTTTTCACAGGTGGTACAGGCTGGTGGCCTATCGTTGCTTCACTTGGTGGCTTCACGGGAGGCTCGGACACCGCGTTCGGAGAGTAATACCTGCCTGTGCGGTACTTGCCATTAGACAACATTTCCCCAGCGACAGTGGACAATACCGCGGATTTTCCCTGGATGTGCTGCAACCGGAACTTTACAATGTGTAATGTTTATTATTTATGTTCAATTGAAATTAAGATCTAAAATAAAACCCAACATATATTTTAACAATGGTTGTTTTGATTTTTTAAATGAATCTAGTGTGTCTCCATTGAATAGTCTTCCTGTGCCTTGTCTTGTCACACCACATGTCTCCGGCCAGCATCCTCCCTCACGCTGGCCGCCCACCTTCAATCCACATAACCGTTGAACCCATATGCACGACCACCGCCCCAATCCACCCACCGCCCTATCAAAGGCAGTTCGCACCGGGGTACTTGCGCTGGCAAGTGGAGCTGTCAGGGAGCGATAAAGGCCAAGAGGTGCCAAAGACCATGTACACTTCAAAGTGGTCTATAGAGCATGGGTTGTTGTTCCCATGTCTACCTCCAGACCCCGTGTCTCCTGCCAAGCATCCCCCCTCACGCTGGACGCCCCCCTGCAATCCACATAAGTGTGTCTCCATTCACGAGTATTCCTGTGTCTTGTCTGCACGACCACCGCCCCAATCCACCCCCCGCCCTATCAAAGGCAGTTCGCACCGGGGTACTTGCGCTGGCAAGTGGAGCTGTCAGGGAGCGATAAAGGCCAAGAGGTGCCAAAGACCATGTACACTTCAAAGTGGTCAATAGAGCATGGGTTGTTGTTCCCATGTCTACCTCCAG
Source organism: Ambystoma mexicanum (assembly GCF_040938575.1). NCBI lineage: Eukaryota > Metazoa > Chordata > Amphibia > Caudata > Ambystomatidae > Ambystoma > Ambystoma mexicanum. Next base: position 1,381,049,010 of record NC_090929.1, on the reverse strand, counting down.
ACCCCGTGTCTCCTGCCAAGCATCCCCCCTCACGCTGGACGCCCCCCTGCAAACCGCATAATGCCACGACATATTCACGTCATTCATTCACAAACACACCCCTGTTTCGAATTCTTTATAACCCACTTCATATTTCTAATGAGAACTTCTTTGCGCTTTGCTAGTCAACCCGTGAAGGTGCTGGTTATCTGCTCTTCATCTCTGTGAACTTCCGTGACCACTTCGAGCAAACTCGTCAGTTTGCAACCTGTGAACTGCTCCCTGTTCTACGACAAGAAACTACTCTGATCCCTGCATCTAACTGTTTGTTCGTCAAGGTAAGGCCATGTACCATGATCATTTTGCGTCCAATTTTTTAATTTATATCTATTTGCTAGTAGTCATCAAATTGCATCCATGTTTTCTTTTCGTTCAAGACAGTACATGCAAGGAACTAGTCACATGTTCTGAGTTTAGTCAAATTATTTTTCTATTTTTTTAAAGTTATTCAAATACTTATCCGCATGTGAATAACGTGTATAGTTCCAAGAACCAAAACGAACCTTGCATTGAACCTTTTATGTGTCATTTAATTTAACACATTGGTATTCATAGAGAATTGTTGATCTTTACTTTTCAGAACTTTCCACAATGCCTGCCTGTTCCATTGGCGGTTGCCCTTCGAAGACCCATAAAAAATCTGAAGGCACTATAATGCATGTTTTCCCTAAGACAATAGATCAGATAAGAGAATGGGTCCGATATTGCGGATATCCACTGTCTGAGCTTGAAAGTAGAGTCCTAGAAGTCTCTGCGGACAAGAGGGGTGATCGATACCGCATCTGCAGCAGGCACTTTAGCTCAGACATGTACTCCACATCATCGCTAATAAAGAAGAACACACCGCGAGCGAAGCGAAAATTGCTCTCAACCGCTATTCCCACTCTATTCGTCCACATCCCTCCACTGGTGAGTCAAGTTTACGGATTTAGCTCTCGGCCTTGCGGTAGTGTGTAGCATTAGCTAACAATAATTTCCCCATTTATGTATCCACTCAGTATGAAGGCGGAAGATTCTCCATCCGTGTCGTTATTGCAGTCATCAGCCACTTCAAGCGCCTATCGGGTAATCTTACTTAGCTATTCTGCCACTTACTTGTTTTAGGCATGTAAATCAATAGTTTTAATTTATCGTGTAATTATTTTACCTAATGGTACACCCTAGTACTCGTCCTCTAGTCTCTGTTTTCAGTTCTAATTATTGTTATCCAAAATAATGCAAGTACTGTCTTTCAGGGAGATGCTGAGGAGTCCAACGCATTGACGACAACCGTTGATGTCACTCAGATGCTCGAGGTACGTTTCCGGACAGTTCCATCGATGGAGATCATCAGATCTTGCATTCTTGTAGCGTGATTGTTACACACAATGTTTCTTTCGTTTTTAGCCATTGATATGTCCTTCTGTCGTCGCCCTCCTATGTGTCTTCTTTTTTCAATATTGTGTTCATTACTAATGAAAGTTCTATGTCTCAGGGAGTCGATGGAGCATTAGTCCAAGAAGAAGGGGGAGCATGCAGTTACGGGTCGGCGCAATGTTCTACAAGAACATCACCATACTAATGAAAGTTCTATGTTTCAGGGAGTCGATGGAGCGTCAGTGCGTGATGGATGTGCTTATCATGAAAATATAGTCGTTGCAGCGCAAGAGGAAGTGCAGACATGCACACACGAGTCGGAGCAACAGCGTCCTGATGTTGAAGTTCGAGGCAAGAAAGTTTCAAAGAAAAGAAAGCAAAAGAAGGTTAGTGTCCTGGTCACTATATTATGTTGTTTTTCACTGTTAATAGTTCAATACTGTAAGTTGTGTTTAAACTGAACATCCCTTTTCCAATCTGTCCTCTAGTTGCGAGTGGGTGTACGAACTAGATCTACACAGACAGTGAAGCGAACGAGAGATGTTGCTTGTCAAACCTTTTGGCAGGGACATGAGACTGGAGATGCATCGTGCCAATGGGAAGAATATGAAGTGATTGACAACGGAGCTATACCACCACCAGCCATTGATAGTGAATGTCCTCCTGGTAGTTCGGATGCAGTCGGAGATCAATTCACAGAATCCACACCCGCAAAAACTAAGACCGCGAGAAAGTTGAAGAAATTGTTTTATTCACCCATCGCCGGAGAAGGAACAGATGTTGCAATGGAAGAGAATGAAGTGGACGACAATGAAACACCATCAATATCACTGAACATAGCGGAAGACGATATCAGAGATTCTACCTTTCATGTGAGTGACATGTCCTCAACGTTACAGGCCGAACCAGCTGGGATGCAGAGTGACAGTATAAGGAAAGAGGCCAAATTCATTGTATTCGATAGTTGTTTGATTGATATTATTATTAGGATGAAATGTGGGCATTCGGTTGGTGGGGAAGTATGTGGGGAGCCATTGATTAATGTGACTCGTGCAATTCGAGGCACTAACCTTAAAATACATGCCACCTGTACAAAATATCATCCTTTCTCATGGTCTGCACAACCCATGCTGGGGCAACTGCCAGCAGGCAATCTACTTTGTGCAGCGGCCGCACTTTTTAGTGGTTCAAGTTTTAAAAAGTTAGAGTATTTCTTTCAGTTTGTGGGAATCCATTTCATTGCGAAAACTCAGTTCTACAAATACCAAATCGATTATCTATTTCCAGCCATTAGCGAAGCTTGGAGAATGGAAAAAATGTCTATTGATAGTACATTCGCGGGCAAACGGTTCAGGCTAGCTGGTGATGGACAGTGCGACAGCCCAGGATTTTCAGCCAAGTACTGCACCTACCACTTTCAGGACATGGAAAGTAAGAAAATTGTGAGTTCGGTGGTCGTGCAGGTGTCACAAAGTACATCCTCAGTGGCCATGGAGAAAGTTGGCTTTGTAGCATCATTGCAAGAACTACAATCGCGGGGAATGGTGATGTACCTGATAGCCACGGACAGACACGTTTCAATTGCCAAGACAATGAGAGAAGAGTACAAAAATATAAATCACCAATTTGACGTATGGCATCTTGCAAAAACAATCAATAAAAAAATGTCGGCTGCAGGTAAAAAAAAAAAGATATGCAAGGTATTTCACAGTGGTCCAAGTCAATCAGCAACCATCTTTGGTGGAGCTCAAAAACATGTGGAGGGTCGTTGGAAATTCTACTGGAAAAATGGCGGTCAGTAATGCTACACTGTAGCAACGTTCACCGCTGGACCACAAACCAACATTTCCACAATTGTGAACATGGCCATTTGTCCACAGAGGAGGCACGGAAGAAGAAGTGGTTGATTCCTTCATCACCCACTCACAAAGCCATTGAAAAGATTGTATTTGATAAAACTATAACAAGAGATTTGAGGGGACTCACGGAATTCTGCCACACAGGAGATTTGGAGGTGTTCCACAATATGTGCCTAAAGTACAGGCCAAAACGATTGCATTTTGGCATGGAGGGCATGATAAATCGGACTCTTCTAGCGGTCTTGGCACATAACCATAATGTTGGCCGTCAACAAAGTAGGACGACCGGAACTTTAGGGACGCTTCGCTACAATAAGGCCTTCACTAAAAGAAGTAAACAATGGGTGATCAAACCAGTGTTTCAGGATATGCAATATGAGTTTGAGAGACTTATTGTTGATGTCCTAGATAGGCACATACATGGAGTTGTGAACGAACCTGTGCAGAGGACAACTGCATTGCCACCCAACATTGCCTCTGTTCCATGTCCACCTAAAGCAGACCTCATTGAGAAATACACATCACGGTTTAAATGATTGTAATTTGATTATCTGTTCTCTCGAGTCTCCTCATGTTGCAGGCCCATTGAATATGTGTATCTATGTAATGTGTAAATAAAAGTGATTGCTCAGTGTACATGCAATGTGTCTCTCCACCGTTGCCCCTCCCTTCACCGTGCAGTTGTGCGAACCACCCGGGTGTCACCTGTGACTTTGCTCTGGAGTCTCCTCATGTCGCAGGCCCATTGAATATGTGTAGCTATGTATTGTGTAAATAAAAGTGATTGCTCAGTGTACATGCAATGTGTCTATCCAACCTTGTTCATTTGCGCATTAAATTAAACCAAACAGTAATATAAATCATTTTTCAAAAAATATAGAATGTCTCCGTATTTATGGTTCTCTGGGGCTGCAAATGCACGCAGACAAAATGCAAAGATGGAGTGTAAATTTCAAGTCCTGTGAGATGGCCTTACACTGAATGTAGCTAACTAGGAATGTGTGCTCGTTCAAAGTGAAGGTCAGCTGCTTTGATTTTTTGCTCGGGTGCCGGAATGGCCCACGACTCAGTATAAGGTTCTATTGTTATTTGACCTTGACAGGCCGGGACCATCCCGAAAGACTTCTTTTTGGGGGTGTGGTGCAATAACGTAAACGATAATGAATAGAATTTCAGAAACGAAAGCCATTTAATGTTCGTTCATTAGAAGAAATAACGTTGGCTTTGGCATAGAAGCGGTGGTATTTCGGGGCTGCCCTACGCACAGACACAATGGAAAATGCAAATATAATGTAAGTAACTCTTTAGATGAGTTTATACCGCAATTTAATTACTATACAGTAGCTTTAAAGACGGGTTAAGTTGTACTTGTTCGTTCTATGTGGCATATTGTTTTGTACCGCGCACTATCTTGAGGAGAACCATCTCCTTTTACGGAAGCACCTCAAAACCTTCCTCTTTGCTTCAGCTTTCTCTCTCCCTCTCCCCTGCTACAACTGGTCCACTGTCTGCGACCTCGGTCCTGGGCCCTTCCACTCTCCACCTGCACTGCCTCCCTGTCAACCCCTGCACTGGGGGACCGTCTCAGTATCCTACAGCCCCCCTTCTCAGCACTTGTTCTGCACTTACCTTGCACTCGCCACCAGCTGGCCCTATGTATTTATTATTTTATGCTACTTACCTTGTACTCCACTTCTCCCCTCCCCTTCCCCTTGCACTTTTACCTTCCCCCTGCCCCTGCACTTGCGCGATCTGAATGACACCTGGCCTAGTAGGATCGTTGTCTGTCTTCTCCTTGTTCCCCCCCCCTGCCTCGCCACGCCTTGAAACACTTGTGTATGGGCGCGTTGCAAATGCCATATTATATCATATCAGTGACGAAGTGGTCCACTGGCGCTCAGGCGGCTCTGAAAAAGGCGGAGGAGAGGGGGTGGGTTACTGGAAATGACGTATAAAACCCAGTTGCACTGTCCTAGCTATGAAATAATTTCCCGACCTAATATATAAAATGAATAATTTTAATAAAGATCTGATGGTGAGACTAATTTAATTTTTTATGTTTTTAAAACAGGTACATCCTTCATTATTGTATGTGTCACGAGTACCAGACACCGGCAGATGGCTTTTACAACCGCCAGTTGCTTCTCCGCGTGAACAACGTTACCACCCTGACCATTTTATGGGACGATCGCCAAGTACAAGTATGCCCTTACGCGCTACTAATGGCTAGATGCAACATAAATACCGTTGTGGTGGCCTAGTGCCTCGTTGTTGGAACAGCCATGCGATTATCAGTGCGACCGAAGAGCTTATTTTATCGTAAACCAACACCCTGTGTACTGCACACGAACATCGCTTGCCTCAAGACGAACTATTTTGGATCGAGAGCAAAGAAAAATGCAAATCGCTGAATATTCTCTAAACATTTGATGTCAAATAAATGTACTTTACCAAATTTACAATCTTGCGGTTTGATTTAAAAGTACAGTTTCATATTCCGAATTGTGGCGCGCTGTTTTGTGAGCTGATCTGTGTTAGTTTCCGGGTTCTGTGTGGAGTCGCGTAGAAGACGCCTGGGCGCGTTTGCCTACGCAGCACAGTCACGTCACGGATAGAGGCGGGGAATATGAATGTTTTGATAAAGTCTGTTACAGGGGCGGGGGATATGATTTAGTGCCGCAAACGCAGGTGAGCCAGGTCGATGGGGGGAAATGATAGGATTATCACAAAATGGCGGCTGATTTCGAGTGCGTTAATGGACGAAAAGTCGGGTAAGGTCCATAGGAAAGTTTTCTACGATCTACCGATTTATGCTTAAAAACACATGGCCGAACCGTAGGGACAATAAAAAAAAAGTCCCGGAACTTGCCTTTAAGCCCTACTATTTCACAACTCCTAGGGCTAAGGTGGGCTTCATAATATCGCATCTTTACGGTAATGCCCTTACATGGGCCACTCCATTACTCAATTCAGGGGATGCTCTCCTGGATGATTATGAAGGGTTCATCGCGGAACTCAAGACCATGTTCGAACGACCAGAGCTGGTTCACAGTGCTCAAGAAAAGCTACTTGACTTCCAACAAGGATCCCAAGATATGTTGACCTATGTTACCAGATTTAAACAGCTAGCCAAAGAGGCGGACTGGCCCCTGGAAGCCAGTTTTACTTTGTTTCGCAGAGGTCTAAATGAAGAGATTAAGGACGAACTAGCCAGGGTGGCACGTCCTAGTTCATTCCAGGCCCTCCTGGACTTGTCTATGCAAATAGACTTTAGAATCCAAGAAAGAAAGGCCGAAAAGAAAAAGGATAAAGTATCAATTCAAAGATACTCCCTAGAGAATACTACAAGGACAGAATCTGCCAAGAGTCCGAGCACTGATTCTGAACCCATGCAACTTGGAGCCTTTCGTGGACCAATTTCCCCGCAGGAAAGGTTAAGAAGAATACACACAGGCTTATGCATGTATTGTGCCTCGGATAAACATCTAGTTAAAGAATGTCCTCTGGCTCCTCCCCGACGCTCGGGAAACGCCAGCTCCCGATCCTAAATGGAGCAAGGTTTCGGGAGAGCGATGTTTGCTCCACATCAATTCCATCCTTGAACTCTCCTGGACAAAACAAATTGGTGATATTACAGGCCTTTTTATCGCCATCCAAGGACAAGGTCTACCCCATACTGGCCTTGGTGGATTGCGGAGCAATGGGAGTCTTCATTGATCAAGATTGGGTCAGAAGTCATAACATTCCGTATGAAGCAAGAAGTTTTTCACAGCCAGTGGAAGCGATTGACGGAAGACCTCTTTCCTCAGGACCCATTAGTCTGCAAACAAGGGAGGTCCATCTTTCCATAAATCATCATCAAGAAAGAATCGTGTTTGACATTATAAAATCAGCCCATTACCCCTTGGTTTTGGGCATGCCCTGGTTACAAAGGCACAATCCATATATCAACTGGACGGCCGGATCCTTATTCCTGGGCTCGGAGTTCTGTATGAACCATTGTTTAAACCTGGATACCTCAGTCACAGCCCCTAAAAGTCCACCAAGTTGTCCAGAGACACCACTCACGGTTTCCAATATTGTACAGGTTCCAGAGATCTATCAAGGGTATGCTGATGTATTCTCTACTGCCATTGTTCAAGCCTTACCTCCACATAGACCCGAAGACTGTGCTATAGATACTGGACCCTCAGCAGTGATTCCCTTTGGCAGGATGTTTATCATTTCAGAACCAGAAAAGAGAGCCCTCCGGGAATACCTAGACACTAATCTTGAGAATGGCACCATAAGACCTTCAAAATCACCAGCTGGTGCTTCATTGTTCTTCGTTCCTAAAAAGGATACCAAAGAGCTCAGACCTTGCCTGGGCTATCGGGGCCTAAATCAACACACCCTGAAAGACAGATTCCCACTACCCCTGATCTCGGATATCCTTGAAGCTGTGAGAGGTGCAGTGATATTCACAAAACTGGATCTCCGAGGTGCTTACCATTTGATCCGTATCGGGTAAGGAGACGAATGGAAAACAGCCTTTAGAACACCCTTTGGTCACTTTGAATACCTAGTCATGCCCTTTGGTCTGACTAATGCTCCCGCAGTCTTCCAGTGTTTTATGCATAGGGTGTTCTCTGACATGTTATTTCTCAATGTTATTGTCTACCTGGATGACATATTGATCTTCTCAAAGGATTCCTTGAAACATGAAGAACATGTAAAGGCAGTACTTCAACGTCTCTGTGAAAATCAACTCTTAGCCAAACCAGAAAAATGTTTGTTTCATGCTACATCAGTTCACTATCTGGGGTTTGTCCTTAGTTCAGAAGGAATTACTATGGATCCTTCAAAGGTGAAGGCCATACTGTCTTGGCCCGCCCCAACATCTGTAAAGCAAATACAGTCCTTCCTGGGGCTTGCCAACTTCTACCGGAAATTCATTCCCACCTTTTCCGAGATTGTTCAACCCATTGTTAATCTCCTGAAGAAAGACGTTCCATTCAACTGGTCTATACCACAAGACAAGGCATTCCAGTACTTGAAAAAAGAATTCACTCAGGCCCCCATTCTGGCCCAACCTGACATAAATCGTCCTTTTCTAGTGGAAACAGATGCCTCCAATTACGCCATAGGAGCAGTTTTAAAACAAGAATCCGATGATAAGTTGGAACATCCCATTGCTTACCTTTCACGGACCCCGAGTACCAGTGAGACTCACTACTCAGTTCTGGAGAAGGAGTTATTGGCCATTCGTCATGCCTTCACTGAATGGAGACATCTACTCCTGGGTGCTAAATATCCAGTTCAAGTCCATACTGATCATCGAAATCTTCAGGTCCTACAATCCATGGAGTGCAGGAACAGTAGACAAGCTCGATGGGCCTACTTCTTTGCTCAATATCAATTTCAAATCTCACATGTTCCTGGACCGCAAAACATGATTGCCGATGCCCTTTCTCGGCGTCCCGACTACATTCCCTTGGAGGATAAGATCTATCCTAAAATGTTTCCACCTACAATCTTTGTAGCTCAAGCGATCAATCTCCTGGAAGAAATCAGAGTACAGACTCAATCATCTGAACTCTGGAAGGACATATCCGAGAAAAATCCCTGGTGTTTGACAATCAAGGAAGGATATTTATTCAAGAACAATTCAGTGGTCATTCCGACAAAAGAACTTCAACAGAAGGTAATGAATCTATGCCATGATACTCTTCACTCCGGCCATCGAGGAGTAACCAACACCTTCCGTCTTATACAAAGACAGTTCTGGTGGCCAGGGATGAAGTCCAGTGTAGTTCAATACATCAAGACCTGTGCAATTTGTAGTCAGAACAAATACGATAATCAGAGGCCGGCGGGTCTGCTTCTACAACCTACGTTGCCAACCAGACCCTGGGAAGTTATTGCCACTGACTTCATTGTTGAATTACCACCTTCCCGAGGATATACAACCATCATGGTAACCATTGACTTGTTCACTCATCTAGCTCATTTTACACCATTGTATAAACTACCATCTTCCTCAGAACTTGCTGGAATTTTCCTGGAACATATTTTTCGTCTTCATGGCCTCCCTTCCAAGATTATTTCGGATCGGGGACCTCAATATATTTCACAATTCTGGAAACATCTCTGTCGTGTTCTAGGAATCCAACGTGCCCTTTCTTCAGGCTATCATCCACAAACCAATGGGGCAACGGAACGAGTAAATCAAACCCTGGAACAATATCTTCGTTGTTTTGCCACCAAGGTTCAAGATGATTGGTCTCTCCTTATACCTTTAGCCGAATTCTCCTACAATAACTCAGATCATTCAGCTCTCAAGATCAGCCCTTTCTATTGCAGTCAAGGTTATCATCCGTCTGTTTTACCATCAGTTATTCCAGAATCTACTCCGGTACCTACCCTTGACTCTTGGATTCAGACGCTGATCGACTTACAAAGAGAGGCCAAGGATCAGTTAGAACAGGCCCAGACTCGAACCAAAAGATATGCGGACTCTAAGAGAAGACCATCACCTTCCTATTCGGTTGGCGATCAAGTCTGGCTAGCCTCGAAACTGTTACCTCGACATCTACGACCAAACAAATTGGCTCCTCGCTATTATGGTCCATTTTCTATAAAGGAGATCATCAATCCTGTCTCCTTCCGACTTAAGCTCCCGGTTTCCTGGAAGAAGATACATCCAGTCTTCCCTTCCCTGTTGAAACCCTACGTTAGTTCTACTCGAAAACCCTTCAAACCCACACCTGTTGTTGTGGACGACCAGTTGGAATATGAGGTGTCCAGGATATGTGATTCCAGGTATAGAAGGGGTCGATTACAATATCTGGTCGAGTGGAAAGGCTACCCCCCCTAGCGAGAGAACATGGGAACCAGTTTCTAATTTAAAGACCCCTCGTTTGCTCAGAAGATTCCATCTTATTCACACAGGCAAGCCTGGAGGAACCAGTCTTCGGAGGGGGCATGCTGTCACGACCCGGCGAAATTGCCCTTTCTGGACCTCATGGTCATTGTCACGAAGGGCTTGTACTCCTTGTTCCTCCCAACATGGCCGTACCAAGCTCCGTGCTACGCACTAGCTTTCACGTCGTAGCACGTACTATAAATTGGTCACGCCCCTGCGGGTCCGCGCGTCTCAACACTATCTTCGATAGTGACCCGACGTGTGTTTTCTCTCTACATTTGCTTCCTTGATCCTCATACTTCCTTCCTTGCCTTTTTTCCTGTTCCTGGACCTCCCCCCCTACATTGCTTGTTTATCGCTAATCCTGGACACCCTGGAACCACGAACTTCCCGGAAATCTGAACGCGCTCTGCAACCTGACGAGGCTCGGGTGAGCCTATTCAAGACCCGAACCACCCACAGGAAGAGTCCTGCGGCCGAACAAGGGAGATCCCGATCACAGGTGAGACGGGGGGAGATTTATGAAAAGGGCAACTTTTCTCTGCACATGTTTTGAAAGTGGTTTTCCTGCCCACATCATAGACACATATGACCCAAAGCTGGACACTGACCTATATATGGAAATTCAAAACCACATCTGTAACATTGTCTTTCTCCACCCATTTTACGACTGTTGTTCCAATAAGATTCATTTGGAATTCTCCTTTGCCATTGTGTGCTTTGCCTTTGGTTTATGATAACAATAGTATCCAGTCCTTTGGGATTTTCTATATTAGCTGCCTGTGTATCCACCCTTTCATAAATTCGTGCCAATTCAAGTACTTCTTTTAGTGGAAGGGACTTTTTAAGTAAATGTTTTCTAAACTGCGATGACAGACACCCTTCAATAATCCTCAGTCTAATTGCTTCATCATCATTGAAATGTGAGAAATCACAATATATTGCTTTCCGTTGCAGACGTAGGGCAAATTGTGCAATAGTTTCATTTGTACTTTGAGTGCATTGATTAAAGATGTAACGCTCATAGTCTCGATTTGTTGGTACGATTCTTGCATTTATTTCCTTTATTAGTAGTTGGTAGGTCGCTTTTTCTTCTGTAGGTATTGTTTTAATAAAACTTTTCATTTCTCTTCCTACTAAATTAGTAAAAATATCTAATTTGTTGACAGCATTCTGATTTCCTACCGCTCTCAAAAATTCTTCGAAGTCATCTAGCCATTCCTGTCATCTCTGTCCTTGATTATCCTGCGGTTATAGGTTGAACGGAGTTGGTTTTCTCAATACATTAGTTGGGTCTGTTGATATAACTGGTATTCCTGATGTTACATGTGGAGCAGTAGTTGTGTCTCCACTTGCACTTGCATTGTCAGATGACATCTTTCTGTTTTTTTGTGCAATATTATATGTGCTTATCTTGTTATTTTTATTGCCTCTTTGTATAATGTCTCTTCCTTGTTTCTTTGTGCTGTTAGTTGTTCTATCTAATTTGTCTGCAACTTTATATAATGTTTATTCTTTTGTCACCTAGAGTGACAGTAGCTGTAACTGTTGTTTCGACTTGTTGTTATGCACCGTATTCCATAATGTTGCATTTGTTATTTTGCAACGCACTGTTGCGCATGCATTTCCTCATTATTTTAATGGTTTTCTTTCGTATCGTTGCCGGTGCCGGGTTGCTATAGTAATCTTTGCAGTGTTACTTAAAATGGCGGCACGTTGTTTTACGTTCGTACGTCCTTTCCTCTAATGTTTATCATACTGCTTTACACATGCATCATTCAGCGCAGTGCCTCGCGCTTCAAGTAAGTTTCGTTATTTTAGGATTTCGCTTTCCTTAAAATTATTGTTTATTGTTACCACCAGTTATCCGCTTTTGGTACGCTTTAATTGCTTTCCCTTAATGTTTCTTTAGTGATCCAATGTCACCAAGCATCCGCAGTCCGCGCTCTGGTTCGCGCTCTGCCTCGTTCTATGTATATTGTTTTGAATTATTTGAATAACGCATCGTTTCATTTGACTGCTAAGTGATCGCGCGCTTTGGTGCCACTTATGCTATATTTGTTCAGTGCCGCTTATATTATATTTGCCCGGTTATGTAAAGAAACATCGTACATCAGTTGTGGCCTACGGTCTGTGCGTGCTCCTCGGTTTCCTCTTTTGGTCCAATTTCTTAACCTTCTTTTGCTCACGTACATTGTCTTGTTTTCCTTTCACTCACGCTTCAACGTAGTATATGTTAATTCTTCTTCAGTATTGCGTTAATCCTCGTCGCCATTGTTTTATTTTATAAATATCATTAATAAGGGAAGCCATCCATAAGTAAACTGTGCCTTTAATCATATATCTCCAACTGAACTTCTTACATTCTCTCTTTCCCAATCCATACCAACATTCCATCAGTTACCTATTACATTCTACATTCCACTAACTAATAACAATACAACAGGAGCCACTGTGTCAGCAGTCGTTTGGCTCCTGACCGCTGGGCTCAGGGGTTTGATAGTTTTTGGTCAACTCTCCACTCCCATCAAGTCTGGTTGAAGTGCTACTGGCTAGCATGTTGGGCTCCCAAGGTGTTCCCTCAAGGCTATTGTGGCTGGACCCCCACACGCTCTGTGACCCTGATGAGACAGTCCTTACCCAGTCTGTTATTGTGGTTGCTTACTCCAGTGGGCCAACTGTCATCCCGTGACACCTTTCCTCCCTGTAGGTTTGGGTGATCAAACTAGTCAAGAGCTCTCTTGTTTTGCCTTTCTCCCCCTCCAAGCTTTCTTTATCTCCTTCTCCTCCTCTCATTCACATTCTGGGTTCTCTCCCTCTTCCTCGTGCCTCTGGCACTTGGATAATAGCTGCTCACCCCGACACCACTATGGTGGTTTTCTTTTCAACTCACCACTCCTCCACTCAGATGGTTCTTTATTCCTCTTCTCCTTCCCTCCTACCTTCTCTTACTAGTGTTTCTCTTCAAACTCTCCTCCTCCTAATTTAATCTTTCCTCCACTTTGCTCCTTCACTGAAGTTCTCCTCTCTTCCTGAACTTTCCCTCTCCCTTCAGCAGCCTTGCCCTCTCCTTTCTCCTCTCACGCCCTTCAACCTCTCCTCTCAATCCTTCCTTCTCATTCGCCTCGTTCCTCTCTGTGCTCCTGTTCTCTCACTTTCTCCTCTCTGTTAATAAACAGCCTGTCTCCAAATTCTTCCTCTCTCCAGTTTTTTGCACCCTCCTTTATACTCCTCCCTGGGTGGTAATTGGTGCCATGATAGAGACATTTCAGGCATCTGTGTGGAAAAGAGGACCAGATCCTCTAATTGGCTGAGGAGGGAGGGGGAGAGGGAGAGAGAGAGAGACAGAGGGAGAGAGAGAGAGAGCGAGAGAGAGCGAGAGCGAGAGAGAGCGAGAGCGACCCTGCAATAACAGGTGGAACGAACAGTACATCTGCAACGTTCCACTGCCCTGTGTGGATGTTTTAATTAATCAATGCACTTTATGTTATCATAAAGAATTGTGTAGCTCCTTTCCCATGTTTGGATTTACATCACTTGAATTCCATCTTGCTGTTTTTTTTACCAGCTTTTTAGTCATGTACTTGAAAGTGTAATGTTGTTGCACCCCCCACCACAGTATTGGGACTTGGTACATAGTTTCTGGAAACCTCTTGCACCTGTCCTTAGAATGTTCTCAAACCCTTGAAATGCTGGGCCATGCCCTGGTTGGGCATACCTACATTGCCCGTTGCTGCATCCCCTTGTACTTTCTAGAACGTCTTCCAGAGAGCCTGGTCTTGCATCCAGTTGTGCTCTGAGCTGCTAGATCTTGTGCTAAGGCCTTTCTGCTGGGTGTTTTGGCCCTGTCTCTGTTCTATCCTGCATCCAGATTTGATTGCTGATGTGGTGACTCAGCGGAGGTAGCTGTGTCCCCCGCTTAGTGGTATCCTACTTCAGACTCCAAAGCCTGACAACCAGAAAGGAGAGAGAGGGAGAGAAGATCTACGACACTGCTGCTACAAGTGTCTGTCCTGTGAACCGGCGGTCTCCAGCCGAGATAATTATAAGGAGAAGGAAGACTGCTACAGCTACTCTTCGACGCCTCTTCCTGCTGCAATGTCCAGGGACTGGATGAGGAACAAAAGGAGCCCCAGAACACTAGAGGCCTGCTAGGTTCATTCCCTACACTGTAGTAGGGGCCTGCAGTGGAGGGGTGAGGCCCTTTGGAGTCCACCATATACAGTCTTCAGGTAAACATCATGAATCGGATGGTCATTCGTTGCCCTCATGGACTCCTGACCCACTCATCCGGATGTAATTTTAGTGACTCTGTTACAGCTCACAAAAGGATGGCAGCAAGCTAACATGCAGATAGATGCCTATAATGTGCATATGCAGAATGTGGTGCCCATTTGCAATCTGCGCACAAGCATATATGTTCATGAATGTGCAAGAGTGTGATGGACCTTAATTTACCACCAATTTGAACATGCAAATAGGAGTCACAGGAGCACTGAACATGGATAGACAATGTAAATGGAAGGCATGCCTATAGAAACACGTTAAGCATGGAAACCTGATCACTCGCTCCTCTGCTTCCAGGTTGCAATTCGCACCTGTTCCAACCTGGTGCAAGACTCAGGCCAACCTGCAGGTAAAAAACATTTTTCCCAGAAGCTGTTGCATTTCCCCCACTGTTAGATGCCACTTTCAGCAGAATGTGTCTCACTGAACTAGTTTCACTTATAGTCTAAGGTACAGGTTCCCCTCGAGGCACTTTCTCCTTGGAATTTGCACCCTCTTTCTGAAATAGGATGCTCTTAAGACTGCAATTTGCGACATGTGCAAATTGCTTACTGTTTGCATGGGATTCTTTGTGAATCACCCTGCACTACAAATTTGCGTGCGGGCCCTAGCGCAAATTCCAGTTTCTGTAATTTGCTTCTGTTCAAAAGAAATGTCTGTGAATTAGGGCCTGTATGTTTGTGAAGCGTAGTCACCAGGCCTTCAAGCTGAAGTTACTTAATGAACTCACACTTTTTATGCATGCTCCATTTCCTATATAGACTACCAAGGCCAAAATCTGGCTCATAGTAGAAACATTTATGCTATACACTGTGCATGTCCTGGGCCCTTCATTGTGCAGCACAGGTAAGTTTGCAAGCTGCAAAATGTACATTACCGTTCAGCCAGAGCACATGAATACACAGAAAACAGCAACAAAAACAAGTTAACCCTTAGAACAATTCATGTCATGAGAAATATGGCATCTTTAATCTGTATATAAAAAGCCATTGTAAATACCAATTGTGCATATCAAAAGACCATTATTACAAAATATGTTTAATACAATGTTCTAGAGAGTACATTCGGGAACATAACAATGAAAACATACATATAATCCCTGGTCGTTGCTCTGGGTTGTCATGAGTGTGCGTCAATGACCACAGCACCAATCTCCTGCATCCACCCAGTGGAACAACAATCACAAGGCATGAAAAATGTAGATGCGTACAGGCACATATAACATACTTGCATAGAAAAGCGCAACATATGAATCAGAAGACACTTCAAACAAATCTCGTGGCCTACCCAGAGGTGTAAACCTGTCACAAATTCAATTACATATGTGTTATCATCATCATCTGTCATTTGTATAGCGCCTTTCACCATTGGTATGGTCCTAAGGTTGAAAGCGTTTGAGGGACGGAAGTCCCAGTATGGGAAATTCCTCAGAGAGGTATAGCATGCGTGTGTGTATTTTAGCCAATACGAAGGTATGTAGGAGTGGCCAAGTCCCTGCTAGACACCCATAACGAGCTGCCATGTGGATGGGTGCGGAGAGGTTGGGTAGTCTGGAGGGTATGCAACAGCAGTCGAGTCATTGGGGGTTATTACGACCCGTGCGCAAAGGGATACCGGGCACCGGTAAGGACACTGGTGCCTGTAATCTCTTTGCACCCTATTCCGAGGTCCCTTTGCGGGTCCTTCCCTTAACGCCTGGTTTTAGCAGGCGTTAAGGACGGGACCCGCAAAGGGATACCGGGGTCATTAACGGTACCGTAATTTACAGTACTGTTATTGCCGCCTTCCCCCTTCCCATTGAGCCCTATGGGGGCTCAAATGGGAATGGGGATTGACATTTTCAATGGGGACTTACCGGTCCCGCAAAGCTCAGACTAGGCCGGTAAATCTCCATTGAACAAGGGCGGACACGGTACCGGTAATGGTGCTAGTCATGGCGCTAATAGCGCCATGACTAGCACCAACCTCGGAATGAGGCCCATTGAGTGTGTGTAGCTAGACAGAATTTTAACATGGGGAGCCTGAACCTGTCTCCTAGCTTTGTTCTGGCGTAGGGGGGCTCGGGTGTGCCTCGCTATGCAAATCGTTAAGGGATTGGTGCACTATATCAACTGTCAGTGGCTCCTTGTGCCCCTCACCTGAGGATGGTATGCAATTTTAATGTGGGACTTGAAGTTAATTAATAACTCTGCATGGGCAGTTCACTTTCCGCTTGCAACCCCTGGCCTTATGCAGGACCCCCTAAGCCCAACAGCCATTAGGTGTATGTGTGCCACAGATATTGTAAAATGATTAACTGCTCATGCTCCCTAGTCTCAGCACAGGTTCCACCCCTTGCCTGTGGTTCTGGGATGCTAACTGATAAAGGTGTATGCTGTCATTCATGCAGTGGTGTAGCCAGGAGTTCTCAACAGGGTAAGCTTGCACCATATACATGTGGTAACAAAACACCAAGATACACTTGCACACCAATTTCTAAATGGTAATTCAATGAAAAAATAAACAAAGTAAATTACTGAAGTGTAATGTAAGAGTTCAAGGTGCAGGGGAGAGAGACTCGGCCTTGGTATCTAGGCCGGAATATATAAAGGAACAAAGAAATCCAAATTATGGAAAACTGCGTCCCCTGCACACTTTCTAAAAGGCAGTAAGCCACCAACACGTGTTCGTTTAAGGTACCTGATCTATACTTCACATAGTCACTGGCGTGACTGTGACGCACGCGCACGTGCTGATGCCGTCATCTTAGTGTGACGTCGCTTGCGCATGTGACATCGGGTTAGTGCTCCCGCTAAGGTAATTACCAGCTAAATGGATTAGTTATTCACTCCATATAGCGTAGTTCACTTCATTCAATGTATCATTGATGACCCTTACTTACCAGACATTATGCATCATTCGTGCGTGCGTGGGTGATGTCATGATTTTGGACGCCATCCACACATGCGCGAGTGACGTCATACAGTCGCAAACAGTATATAAACACAACCGCAGAAGATGGAGACAGAAAGCTGCACTTCCTGTCCGCATCTCCGCTGAAGCTGTACACGTTGGAACCTTTTCCAAGTAAGTACTTCTCCATGGGTAGCCCTCATGACCATACAGATTACAATTTTTATTATATTTACGCTCCCATCTTCCCTTAGAAGAACAGAGGTGGCTTTACCTATGTAAAGAAGATGGATATGCTTCAACATTGAAGCAATAGTGAATCTTTTCCCCTTAGAAGAAGGGTGAGTTCATCCATACTTATTAGTTTTCTGTAATTAATAGTTAGGTTCTCCTTACACATTTACCCACACCTATTGGGATTAAGTATTGTTGTGCATGAATACGATAAGCCCTTTGTTTTATCTGGGTGTATTTGTCAAATTGTTATCTTTTAGACAGATTTTGATTTAAGATATCCAGGTTTTGGTATGTAAGTCATAAAACACGTTCTCACGCACTAGTGTTTTTTACCTAAGCATCATTAGGTTTCTAGTGGCACTTCAGACAAAATGTCCATCTCCACAAATTATTGTGATTACTAACAAATTATTGTGACAATCAACAAAAGTCTTGGTTTAATTATGTTAATTGTTTTTTCAAATTACCATACGGGTACATTTCTGATTAATTTTTGTCATTTGTAGATACTTGTGAAAATGTATGTTGAAATATATGTCCCTGATGAAGAGTCTATGAATCTCGAAACGCGTTGGGCCAACTTGAAAAATAAAAATAAAAAGGGGAAGACCGTCCTCTCTAATGAAAAAGTTACTTTTTTTTTGGATTAACCTCTTTGCACTGTGAATATTTAAGTTACAAGAGTAACTAATTGTATATAAAAAGAAATGTGTGACTAATACCATTTAGGCTTACTGCCTTTTAGAAAGTGTGCAGGGGACGCAGTTTTCCATAATTTGGATTTCTTTGTTCCACCATATACATGTGGGCCAAGGGCCACAAACCTAAGGAGAATATTTATTTTACCAAAGCATTTCCTTTAGCACTTTCCCACTAAGAGACCATGGTTTCCAAGACACACGACAAAAGAAACTGTGTGATAAGAGCACATGCTTGTAGTCTTGTTTGACAAGGGCATGCTGCTTGCCATGTGTGGTGGAACCAAAAAAAGCTGAAGTGCTGCAAAAAAGCAAATGACGCTTGTTTTTCTGGAAGATTCTACTGTCAATAGGGGTTGTGAGGGTGCTCTGAGCACAAAGAGATGCCCCTCCTCAAGTGTGAATCCCTCAAACAATCACAGTTATGAAGATACTTGTCACATGCAATTCATGCTCCAGTTGCCTATTCTCCAGTCATTGGTGTCTGTCCTCGGGCGCTTGAGATGCCTCCGAGCACTGGCCTTGGCAGCAGAGCATCTAGAATGGTGGGAGCAGGGAGAGAAACTATGTAAAATGCTTTATTTGTAAAGGGATTCTGGGTCTCCCACTGTCTAACTAGCCGTACATATGGGCCGTCAAACTCTACTCTAACAAAACAATTACAGTGAAAAGGCTAGCTGCTACAAGCAGTAAAATGCCCTGCCTCCCCGAAAATACCATTAGCTTCACAACATTCTAAATAATAGATGTTAATATTAACCAACTAATTGGTAGTAATTTTATCTACTGGGTAAAGGTGATTTCAATTCTGCCACAAAAACAGTAATCTGCATGTAAAGTAACTGCTGACTATAAACATTCTAAAGTCTGATAACGGCCAGTAATCAGGAAAGACAAACCCCTTTTCTCACCTAACATCACCACTTCATGCACACTCCTATTTCTAAACAAATATGTTGGAGCAGAGATCTCAATTCATGTTCTATAAGTCTTGGCTTTAGTAGCACATATAATTTTGCATTCCTGTATTAGGCAGGACAGATTTAGCATGTACCAAAATGCAATATAGTGTCAGCCTAAAAGCTAGGACTGGTTTAGTACGTCATACATCATGTGGCATAACGTGAGACATCATCACACCTCTACATGGGTTGTACCACTTCCACGCTTTTAAACACATACACCCCCCCCCCCCACACACACACACACACACACACACACACCCTGTGACGAGTCACAAGTTGTCATCTCTTCTCCCCAAGGATGAGACCTTTCCCATGTGGCTAGGGAGGTGCGGTCGCACCCAATAGTCCCCCAAGGGGGATTTAATGTAGGAGGACGTCATGGGGAGGTACACCCCCTCTGAGGATAAGGATGATCACCTGGAGTACACCCCATTGAATGATTTCACTCACCAACATCCCCTAGCCCTTCCCATGGTTCCAAACCACTTTATTGATAGGCAACCCATTTACTTTTGCCATACTAGAGATAATCCTAAAGCCAAAAATACTAGGACGAAGAAGAACACTGGAGACATAAAGGTTATTGACTGTGCTCGTACTGGTACGAGGTGGCCCAGTGGAGGTATAAGGAGTCTGTTGTTAACCTAGACAAGGACTTTTACAATCCGCATGGGATGAACTTGATACAATGTATACAAAGGAACAAAGGACTATCAAATGTGTCCAGTCCAGCCGTGTCGAGCACGGCCATGTCAAACAAACCCTGCCGGGCCTGGCAGCAGGTACGGGGGGAAACAGCACGAGTGGTCCAAGCGCTGCCGAATGACCAGAAAGAAGAGTACACCGGTGAAGTGCTGTGGGAGTCCTTTGTGGGTCCTGCAGGAGCAAACGGAGGCAGAAGACCAAGCCGGTGAGCAGAGCTGCGGAACAGATGAGAGAAGTACAGCGCAGCCGACAGAGCAACGGCAGTGAACCAGCAGAAACTGAGAGAAGACCTGCGGTCCCAGAATGTCGCAGTGACGTACCATGATCCTACCCAAGGTAATGCGAGGTACGGGAGACCCAGGGATAGAAGGGAGGCAGCTTCACGTAGCTCCCTCTCGCGTCAGTAGTGGCAAGCCCGCTACTGAATATAACCAGAGAAGGGTTTGAGACCCGAAAGCAGATAATGAGAGCATTAGAGGAAATCTACTTTGTCACAGTGGGAAAAGGAGAACCACTATCCAGCAGAGGCGGGTCTGGGACCCGAGAGCAAGACTGAGAAGAACTTGAGCAAGCAAACAGATGTGTTAACGACGCCAGGGAAAGGGAGTCATTCCCCCTTGGCCTTGTTGTGAACTGTACCAAGCAATACCAGGAGTAGGGAGGCATTCTCCTGGTCCCAAACTGGGAGTTGTGCTAGAGAGGTCAGGAGATGGGAGTCATTCCCGCTGGCTGTATTGGAAACTGTATAACGCTACACCAGGAGAAGGGAGTCATTCTCCTGGAGGCGAACTTTGGATAAGGGCTGTGTGAAACCTGGAAGCCAGTGGAAGGGAGGCATTCCCCCTGGCATTCTTATTGCAAGAGAACATTCTTTTGAATGCTATCCAGGCAACAGGAGAAGGGAACAACTCTCCTGAAGAAGGAACTTTCTGTTAGTTTATCCTTTATAGTGTGAGGGATAGAAGTAGGTTGTGGCACAGGCCAGTGGAGTTTCTTGACAGACATTCTGACAGACCCTTTGGTATTAGTTTTGAGGCAAGGAACTCCCTCATAGAGATAGGGATATAAAGGTTATTGGTACTGAAAATAAAAGTCTATAACCACCAAACCAGCATGCCACCTTTCTGTCAGCTTCCTTCTTCGACACCTTTACAAAACACACGCACACTTCCATCCATCCATCCACCCACCACCAGCAGAATAGCCTGTGTGAGAGAGTGATCAGCTTATCATCATTGTTTAACACATGCTAGTGCCCTGGTACATTGCATAACAGTTACAGATCAGCAAAGAAACCCTTCAACACATTCCCAGTTACATACCAGCTAGAACATATACTTGGGTCTGAGATGGGAGTATTCAGTTATTACTGGACCAAATTTAGGTTTGTCCAGCAAGGTCTTTTTGCAGATGATCACCGTGTTTTCCTTTATAGAAGTCTTCAATCTGTGAAAAAGCTCTCAAAGTGGAAGCACAGCGCCACTGTGCACGTGCATTGCAGAATGTCCATCTAACATTCTGCAGTCAGAGAATGGAACTACTGCGCTACAAGATGTGTTTGTTTAATTATGTGCCAAAGGATCGTTCCATCCATGGAAGACAAAGAAAAAAATTGATTTAATCGAATTAAGGAAGCAGAGCTGCATAGAGAGCTCTGGGCCAGGTGAAGGTACAGGGGGGTATTTTCCTCCAGTACTCTTTGTTGTTCTCTGAGAGATTGTTTCTGTCCCTTTTCAATAAGGCAGCTTGGGCCCTAGGGAAAAGAGGGCAAGCCTGTCTATGGTACTGCATATAGGATTTGATTCCTGCACTTGCACGAGGAGAGACAACCGTGCAGGATCACCGTCTCCCCTCTTGGTGTATGTACAAGCCGATACCAGAGAGCAGTCTCGAAAGTCATCCAGAAGGAGTTTCCTTGGGATCTGCATCACTGTGCCTATCTCCAGTCTTGCTGGTAATTTCCCACTTACTTAGGAATATTCCGGGTGGTTAACAACACTAATGCTGGATTCCCTCACAACCTGTTTCCTTAAAGTGACCATGGGTCTTGGATCTTCTGTGTTATGATCCCATAGCTGTTTGTGGCATGGTGGGAATAGCCAGGGGATTCTCCCCACATTGCCCCTGTACCAAGCATCACATGACCTGTGGAAGAACCCAGCACCCTTAGCGGCCCCATGATCCACCCATACAGTCAGGCAGGGGACTTTGTCCTTATGTAACTTCTTGAAGATCAAAAGCTTGATTTTAATTTTATTCAAGAAACACAGTTTTTGAAGTTTGACACTGGTAGACTTTCATCTAAGGTTCACCCGATATTGATATTTGGAACTGTGACGATTTGCCAGGCATAAATATAAAGGCATAATAAATAAATCGTCACTTCTCCCCAGGGGGGAGCCCTTTCCCATGAGGCTAGGGAGGAGCGGCCGCTACCCAATAGTCCCCTGAGGGGTGGTTTAATGCGGGAGGACCTCATTGGGTACGGGTGGACCGGTAGAGACGTTGGGAGAGGAAAGTGGTCTTCGCTTCATACTAGCGTGAAGCCTAGCAGAAAGCCATCAATAGTATGGGACCCCATCAAAAGCAAAGGGTGCTCCAGAGGAAATCTTCCTCGTACCAGTGGCAAAGATAAGCCCACTGAACACCAGAGAAGGGTCTGGGGCCCCGATATAAGTAGGACTTGGGAATTTGTAGATCCAATTAAAGAACACTGAGATAAAACCAAACTTGTATCAGAACTCTCAAACACCAGGAGAAGGTAGTCATTTTCCTGGTGGGAAAGTTGAATTCTTTCGAGTAAGCTGAAGAGATGCCAGGGGAAGGGGTAATTTCCCCTGGCACCTTGTAGCAAGACAACTTGGGAACGCCACCCATATACAAGGAGAAGGGAGTCATTCTCCTGGAGAAGGAACTTTCTGTTGGTTTATATTAGTCTTTAGTTTTACTATAAGGGATAAAAGTAGGTTGTGACACAGGAAAGCAGACTTTCATTTGGACGAACATTCTGGCAATTCCTTTAGTATTTGTTTGAGGCAGGGACCCCCTCTTAGCGATAGGGATAGTGAGGATTCCTTTTAGATCAATAAAAGTCTATAGCAACAAACATGCCACCCTTGCGTTAGCTTCCTTCTTCAACACCCTTACAGGCCCCTAAGGAGAAGAAAAAGGAGGATTTTAATATGGTTTTGGATTAGGACCTGGATAGATACAGGTGAGGCAGGTGGGGGACTAACCAGGCTTCTAAAGACATTCCCTAATAATTGAAAGCCACGAGTCTTCAGGATACAGTCATCACACTTTCAGCTATTCCCATATTGATTATTTAGTGGTAGATGAGAGATCTAGCTACGTTGTCAGAAAGCGAGGAATAGGCTCAACATTATTATATGACCGTGCACCAGTTATTTATTTTAGGTGGAAAGTTGGAGGGGTGAGAAGAGGATAAACTCCTGTAAACTGTCACCTTGGTTACTTCAGGGTCCAGTTGTGCTTTTGGAAGTGAGTGACAACAAATCAGAGGCCTAGAGAACACAAATGAGGGAGTGCTTTGAGATGTATGTGAGAGGCAACCTTATTGAAAAGGCGAGTAGACTTAAAACAACACTTAGAGCACAATAGGAGGAATCGCTTCTCAAAACTATCATTAGATTATAGGAGCATAACTATCACTAGATTATAGTAGCAAAATAAAAACAAGGCAAGCCACTAGGAAACAGATACATTACCCAAAAAAGAAAAAGAGAGAATACTTGCTGAGGGAAACCATCCAGAAATATTCTGAGGTTGGAATAAGCCAAAGGGTTGCATGCCGTTCACTTTAAGACCAAAAAGAAGAGCTTAAACTATACAGTACGAGAACAACCGGACATGAACAAGACAAGTTACTCAAAGTGAAAAGCTACGCCCTTTTTTACAAATAAAAACCTTGGTAGCACACGCAAGGATACAGGACTGTTACAGATCGGGGAAGCTGCACAGAAAGAGCCTGATCACTTTTCTGGCAATGTACTTACTTAAACAAATGTGCTCTGCAAGTCTTTCGGCATTTCCAGAACCTTCCCCTTGAGGAACTAGGCCCAATGCAGCAACTAAAATAGCAAGCAAACAGGGACATTGTTTTAATTTCATTGTCTTTAAAACAAAATGCAACACAATATTGTTTAATAGTGATTTATCCAAGATAGTACATTGGTGCACTTTTGAGAATAGGCATATGATGGTTTGTTACTCTACAGGGACAGTGGAATCCCTGAGCTCGTTTATAAATATAGGATGTTACTGGGTATGACACACACATAATAAAAAAGGCATGCAACTACGGCACACTGGCAGTTTAGAAACGAGCGTGTAAATGCGGCCCCACGAACTATATGGGCGGAATATATAAGAAAGGTTCCCTCTCGTTCGGGGAAATGGCCCTGTGACTGAGGCCGCTGCCAGTTTGGAACCAGAACTTTGAACAGTAAGTAGTTAGAAGGGAACATCCACCCCCCTACCCCCAAGGCATAAATAATAAAGTAATGTCATGAAGTATTTAGCATCATACCTCAGGTACAAGGGGTGGCATGAAAGCACAAATATGAAGAGCTCCTTGAAAATGTATAAAATATATGTTTTTCAGCTAATACTACGGCAATTGAAATCTAGACATCATCAACTAGCAAAAACGGACGACCATAGAGGACAGACTACGACAATACCCCGCTCCACAAATGGCACTGCCACAGCTAATCACAAACCATCTATAGGTAAGCAGTTTATCAATCAATTAAACCTAGGAGCACTAGGACCTGACAGGAAAACCTGACAGGAAAATCAATAGGATGAAGAGGAGAGGGGCTGAATCAGAGATTCCCAGCACCCCCAATTTGACAATCTTCAAACAAAATTATTTTTTTGCACAGTTCCCAAATAAGAACACAGAAGGTTGACCACAGGGAGATAAGAAGCAAGAGAGGATTGGAAGGGGAGAGACGGGAAACAGGTCGTGAGGCAAGTGCTCCACATAGTTACACTTAAAACCAAATTGGAACTTACGAAAATGTTACACATAGAGGAATGTAAGATTACCTTACATGTTGTTTTATGTTATTTATTATTTTGTCAGGGTTGATTAGTAACAAGAGGTCCTGAAGAAGGTGGTACAATCTTATTTCCGCCGAAACGTCAGACTAACAGAAGGTGACAGTTAGATCCTTCCGCTATCTTTCAACAAACAAACGAAACTGTATGAAATGTATCTCTGTGACGTATACCGTTATATGTTAATTTTACATGTATGTATATGTATTCAGATGATTAGAGTCTTTGTTATATGCACACAAGATATTTGGTTGGACTGTGAGTTCCATGTATAGTTGTTCATTAACTGCAACATAAGTAACGAAAAATTATGAATAATGAAATAAGAAACTGTTGGGCATAGCATTGTAAAAAATATTAGTTCTAACCCATTATACTCAACAGAAGGGTTCTCCCTTATGTAATTGTCACTGCCCCGTGCAGCTGTGGGAACATTTGCTGTATAGCGAGAAAACGTATTATTAAACTGGCTGGGAAGCACCAGAGAAAATGTGGCCCTTTTGGACACGCTCCCAACGCAATAATCCTACTTTCAAACACTCGGCCACTGGGGCAGCCTGACGCGGGGTGAAGGTCAGCCGGGTGTGATGGGAGTGTGAGGCGTGCGAGCTGAGGCCGTGAGCCCACCCAGCCAGATGAGCAGAGTGTACAGTGACTCAGCCTGCCCTGCCTGATGTGCAGAGTGTACGGTGACCCATCGCCGACAGGAGCTGCGTGACCGCTATACGCACAAGCTGCGCTGCAGGAATGGGTGTGGAGTCTGGTCTGAGAGGCTTGGACGGCAACAGATGGTGAGGGTTACAATAGCGTAGTGCGGGGCTCTCAATGGGGCGCCGACACAGTGGCTGCTCCACCTGTACACCTGTGGCAGCAGGGACGCACCAGGGTGCAGCATGCCCCCGAGGCCGAACAACAATCATAGGCCTGTCACAGATGGGAGACTGGCGCTGAAGATGAACCCTGTGCTGGCCAAGCAACATATTACACCTGCCACAGAGTGATCTACTGGCCCACAAAGTCAGCTACATACACTGAGTACTGTGGGGGTATTCTCAGCACGCTCAACTGCGCCCACTAATACGTTGACAATTCCCTTGTGCGGGATTGTTGTCCGGCTCTTGGTGCCTGGCGACTGATGCCGACGCACCAGATATCCAGTGCCACTGCACCCCGGCTAGGGACACCCCTTGGGCCCCTGTGATTGCACCCTGCTTGCCCTTGGCGGGGCTCAATAACTGTTGGCAGCCACCGTGTGCAAGGAGCCAGAGTCCTGGTAGCCCTGCTACTTGGCCCCAAGATGAGCCACCCCCTTGCTGTATATTCACCCACCACGACGAAAGGTAGTGGAAGCCAAAAAAAGGAAAGTAATATGGAGGCTTTCACTAAACAAGCAAGTAGACCCAAGCCTGAGGCGGATAAGGAACCCTGTGAACCATCTTGGCCGAGTACACATGACATGCCAGATTTGCGAATAATATTGGAAAGTATGCAGTCACAGTTTTCCTCTGTAAACGGCAATCTGGATGGCATAACCTCAAATATAAACCCTCTCAACGACATGATGGAATAAGAGCATAGGCGTAATTTTAGGGGGCACAGGGGTGTTTGTCTCCCCCCAAATTTCATGGCACACCATTTTGTCCCCTTTCATTTGGCTGGGGCAACTCTTCATCAAATGTCATGTCCCCCCCAACATTTTCTGAAAAGTTTATCCACTGAATAAGAGTGCGTCAGAGTGACAGAGGCAGAAACCTGCATTGTAATAGCCGAAGACAATATCCTGCGGGTGAAAATCCAGGTGGCAATAATGTCCAAGGAACTGAAGCGGGCTCTGCAAAAGTGTGTTAACCTTGAATCACGTTCTAGGCGCAACGATATCCATATTGTGGGACTGCCTGAGAGGTTTGGCCAGGGCCCTATAAAAGAGGCGGTGGAAGCCCTACTTAAAGAACTCTTGGGTAATCTGGCATTCTCAGTCTCCTTTGTGGTGGAGAGAACTCACAGCCTGCTGATTACAGGGACTTTGACAACATTCTACGACTAGCAAGAGAGAAGGACCCCGTTTGGTCGAATCCAGCAACGTGTACATCTATCCCGACTTCTCCACAGCAGTCCAGATGGAGCGCCAGTCATTCCTGGGGATCAAAAAGCTCCTGAGGGAAAGGGCTGTGCAATTCGTGATGCTCTTTTCAGTGGCCTGGGTGGGGAGTAGAGCAATCACTCTATTTCGGAAGCCCTGCCACTCAACCTACCCTCAAACCATAGCAGACCAGGATATTAACAGTAACCAACTTAACTAGATAGAACTGTGCATATTAGCCTGCGTCGCTTCTAGACAGGATTGTGAATATTAGCTTGCGTCACATCTGGACAGGACTGTAAATGTTGGCCAGCATCACATCTAGATAGGATTGTGAATATTAGCCATTGCCACATTTAGACATAATTGTGAATATTAGCCTTGCGTTACATCCAGACAGTACTTTGAATGTTAGCAAGTGCCACATTTAGATACAATTGTGAATATTAGCCTGTGCCACAATTAGATAGTAATTGCAAATATTAGCCTGCGTCACATCTAGACAGGACTCAGAATGTTAGCCACTGCCACATTTAGCACATTTAGATAGAATTGTGATTATTAGCTTGCGCCACATCCAGACAGGATTCTAAATGTTGGCCTGCGTCGCCCCAGATAGGATTGTGAATGTGCGCCATTGCCACATTTAGACAGAATTGTGAATATTAGCAAGTGCTACATTTAGATAGAATTGTGAATACTAGCCATTGCCACATTTAGATAGATTTGTGAGTATTAGCCATCGCCACTTTTAGATAGAATTGTGAATATTACCCTGTGTCACATCTGGACGGGATTGTGAATGTTAGCCATTGCCACATTTAGATAGAATTGTGAATACAGCTATCTCAAAACATGTAAATGAAATCTGGAACAGTGGGCTCGTAAGAATAAAACCTCCACTCCAGACACTCACCTCTCCTATCACTATGCTCACTCTCTACTCTACACCAACACACAATAGAGCGCAGCCACACCCCTCGATCAATTTCGGCCTAGCTGCTCACCTATGAACAATAATCCATGAACACCTCAACATTCTGCTAGAACGCAGTTATACCCCACCGAAAATCAGCCTAACTGCACACATAAGTGTCCTACACAGGTCCAACACAGCCAGAATCCAGTCTCGGAGCCCAACCTCCAGACTGCACACATTCGACTGATCTCAATACCACCACACCTAATGTTAGGATGCAGCTGCCATCAGCCAATCTCATCAGCTGCACACATATTGAATGCACCCAGGCACCCTATGATACCCTACTCTCTTGGCTGACCTGGACTATGGTACCAGAGGGCGTTCAACCCACACGCGCTTTGAGGTCATCCCAATGATATATAGAGCACTCTATAAATGGCAAATAACATAACATAGATTGAGGATCCAGCATAAGAGATTAAAACACTTCTTTACGCTGCCAGAAGACGCAACAGCGTACATAGAGGACAACAACTCTAAGCTCGGAGGGCAGCCTGGGCCGTTGACAGAGGTGACTCCACTACCTGAGACTTCCTGAGATATGTGTTCTTCAGCCGAAATGTAGGGTGAATGATGCAATGGAACAGAGGTATGTCCAGAGCCCTAAACCATTGGAATTTTCATTGATACTAGCCTTGCCAGTTATTTGGGGCACCATCAGGGACAAGCAATGTTCATATGTTACCCCATATCCTGGAAGGTGGAGGTTGGTGCTGGTAACGCAGGCTAGTAGCGGCAAAAGTGGTGTTCCCCATACAAGGTTGCCAGAATAGCTCTTGGGTAAATGTTGGGGATCATGTGAGGGTAGACATCACCCTGATTGGGGGGAATAAGGGAGGGTTCGGAGGGTGCAGAAGCTGGGGTAAAATGTTATAAAATGTTGTCTTGTTAGACGCGACATGGGTCAAATGAGGTCAGGATTACTAAACAGTGGATAGCAGCGGGCCTGATCTGTAGCAGTGATATTCTAATTACATGCTATTACGGATTGACGGTTGTTCATATATTGAGCTGGAATGTCCACGGGTTGGGTAACTACACCAAATCCAGGAAAATAATGGCCTACGCCAACAGGGACAAAATAAATATCCTCTTTCTCCAAGAGAAACATGCCACGGGGAGCATTTATAATGGCTTCGCCAAAGGGTACAGTAGATTCTACACAACTTTCTCATCCCAACCCAGCGGAGTACTTACCCTGGTACATAAATCCATCAAATGTACATTAAGAGGCACTCATATAGACCCGATTGGCCGATATGTGGTAGTACATTGCACCTTAGCAGAGACACTGCTGGTCAACACATATGGCCCGAACCTAGATGCCCCACAGTTCTACAACACCATTGCAAACATCCTGGAGACATGCCTATTAGTGTCTATAATATAGGGGTGCGACATGAACACTATATAGGAGCAGCAACTGGATAGAACCGGCAAAGTGCCTAGGCTGCTGTATAAAGCGGCGCACAGCTTTCTGCATCAGATGGACACGCTTGAAATGTGTGAGGGATGGAGGACGCAACACCCACAAACACACAAATTCACTTACTAATCCACAGTACACAACATGTCTTCCAGAATCAATCTTTTTCTAATCTCATGACATCTAACGGGGAAGGTGATTAATTCTGAAATACTCCAACGTACATACTCTGACCCCTCCTCCATTATGTTACAGCTGACAATGGGAGCCATATTCCCAACCGAACAGTCTGGATATTGAAATCTGAAGAGCTGCAAGATCTTGTATTTAGGACTGACATCGAAGATGATATATGCCTTTTCTTCCTCCTCAATAATGTGAAAACGGTCTCCTGTGGCACATTATGGCAAACATTTAAGGTTTAAATAAGGGGGATGGCCATGTCCAAGGAGTTTGGAGTACTTGAGACCACTAGGAGAGATTTGGAGCAGTGCGAACGCCGATTTAGGGAGTTAGAAAATACATACAGCACTACCCCAAGCCTTGCTTTACTAGCAGCTATACAGACTACCTTGGAGCAGTTTAAAGAACATGCCCATAGGTAAGTTAAATACTTAGTAAAACCCAAACCAGTCCGGAGATATGGGGAGGGAGAACGACCTGGGAGGACATTTTCAAGATTAATACAGGTGGAGAAAGACTCTGAGAAACCTGAAGGTGTCTCACCCGCTTAGAACTTTTGATATTGGGAAACAGGCGTTTGCGCCCGGCTGAGGGGAACGACGTGCGAACTGTGAAGCTATAAAGCCAGCGCTTGCTGTAGGCTAATAGAGTGACCCTTTGGAAGTCTATGTTTAAAGATTGGCCAGTGCTTGGAAGGTCTGAGCCCGGATGAGGTGGATGCTCACTTAACCAAAGGGGTTGTTTAAAAATACATTAAGACTTTTTGAATATTACAACTGTACGAAGCCTGACTGGGGGCTTTAGAGAAAGCCCGACTGGAGGATGAGACACGGATTTAGGTAAAGGGAAGAACCTAAAGGGTCTAGAAAGACTTTTTGTTGAAATGTAAACTGTGGCAAATGTGAACCTGACGGAAGGATGCCAAGAGAAAGCTAGGGGACGGCAACCCCCGCTTTCTGAAGGAGATTGTGATGGACAGGCAGTAGTAAACCCAAATGAGGGATGGCAAGAGTAAAGTTGTGAAAAAGCTAAGTGAGCAACATTGTGAGGCAGGTATGAACCCGACTGAGGGATGTCCACAGTGAGTGGTTGGTCTGAGCCTGACTGAGGGAGGCTGACGGCTGAGAGAAGCATCAGAGCCCGGCTGAGGGGGATCCAAGGGTGAAGGGTAATCACCCGGCATAAAGGTTAACAGAAGGAACTGTTTTGTTGTTTTGACGTATCAGGCCCTGTGAAGCAGGAGACTTTGCATGAGAAGAGACCTGGGTACAGTAGGCCCTGATACTGAGAAAAGGAACAGTAAGCTTGTGCTGGAGAAGCCCAGGAGTGTGCTATGCTCAAGAGTCCCGCCTTGTCCCGTACTAAAAATGGGGAAGGGAGACCCTGGCTCTAACATCATGACTTCTAATTTTGTGAACACTTTTTTCTTTTCTTATGAACATTATCCCATACTATTTTGGAACATAGCAGTAAGGATTGGCAATAGGTTTCTTAGTATTGGCCCTTTCATTTGACTAGACTCCACTTGGACGGTATTATTATTATTATTATTTAA
Organism: Ambystoma mexicanum; assembly: GCF_040938575.1. Classification (NCBI taxonomy): domain Eukaryota; kingdom Metazoa; phylum Chordata; class Amphibia; order Caudata; family Ambystomatidae; genus Ambystoma; species Ambystoma mexicanum. The sequence continues at coordinate 1,381,017,757 of NC_090929.1, read as the reverse complement.
TGGTCGTAGCATGCTCCCATCTTAGATTTAGGTTTAGATTAGGCGTTTATCTCACTCATTTTACAGTTTAATAAACACCCTTGAACTGTGATCACTTGTGTCTGTCTGGCTTTGTTTCCATGCCTTTCTAATACTCCTGAGCTTGTCCATGTGGGGAGTCAGAGGAGTATAGACTGTAATAGAAGCCCTCAAACTGCTTTATAATGTCAGGGGTACAAGTGATTAGCTCGCTCTGTGGATCTTGGATCTGGATAATAGTCCGATCTGCCCTTTCCCCTCTGAGATATCTTGCCAGGAGGCTATCAGCTTGGTTTGCTTTTATATAATATAATTGTTTTGCACAAAGAAGTGCTCTTTCGGCCTTCCTGGTGTGTAGCATGTCTAACTGACCTCTCACGTTTCTATACTCCCTTCTAAGCGTATCACATTGATCCCGCACCATACATGCCTGAATTTCTTTTAGTTTTGTTTCTAGTTCCTTCTCTGCGGCCCTCAGTTGTTTATTCCTCATGGCTGTTATCGCTATGAGAGTCCCCCTAGTCACTGCCTTAAAGCATCCCACACCGTCGCCCCATCCATGTCCGGGGTGCTGTTAGTGGGAAAATATTCCTCATTCTTTCACCCAGTTCGCCGGTTAGGACCCTATCTTTTAATATCTCTTGTGGGAATCACCACCGCCATAGGGTCTCTGGTCGGCCTTGACCCTGCACAGAGACCGCCAGTGGGGCATGATCCAAGAGGAGGATGGGGCACAATTCCATGCTTAAGATCCTGCCCCTAAGTGCTGCCGACGCTCAAACATAGTCGATTCTCAAGAATAATCGAAGGACATGCAAATAGTACGTGTACCTCGCTAATTGTTGCTGAATCGTCCTCCATACATCATTATGCCGGTAAGATAATCAGCGGGTTGAGCGCTCGCTGCTGCAATCTGAGCGTGATCTGCAGGTCGCAGGTTCGAATCCCAGCAAGGACAACTCAGCCTTTCATTCTTCTGAGGTCGATAAATGAGTACCAATTTCGGTTGGGTGATATTGTATGTAAATATGTGCTCTGTAAAGCGCTTTGGATACAGGCGCCATATAAATAACACATCATTATCATTTAAGGTCAGAAGGTCGAATTGATGAATCCATGGTTTAGATGTTGACACATGGCTATGATAGATCTGCGCACAATGATCTTTTTGTGGGTCTCATGCCATGTTCAAGTCCCCCATGAGGATATTCTACCCCATTGTGAAGGCCTCTAGCGTAGAAAGCACAGTCTTAGGAAACCATCTTGACCAGGGCTATGGTCATAGTTTGCGATACCACCTTACATTTAACAAATAAATGTCTGCCTCCCTTATCTGTTTTCACTTCTAAGATACCTGCCTCTAGTTACCTCCTAAATGCTATAAGGGTACGTCCCGTTTTTCCCTCTGCGTTGGCTTGGGACATTTTGGGGTAACCCCCTATTTTTAACCCAGGTTTGTCCCTCTTACAGATGAGTTTCTTTAAGGGCTATTATGTCTGGGTGTTCCCTAGCCAAATATCTTTCGATTTTCTTCCTTTTATTGGGGGAATTTAAGCCCTGCACATTGAATGTCAGGATCTTAAGATGTGAACCCATTGTACAATAAGTCCATTCCAATCCTGTGACCCCCGACTCTGTGTGTATGATTATGACCTTGTAGGGTCTGGTGGGAAACCTTTCTCCTTCCCCCCCAAGGTTGAAACAAACACCGTGCTCCCCCCTTACCCAAATCTCCCCCTTGTGCACGCCCACCCCTCTCTCTCACCCCTTAGCTTCCTTAAACAAACTCCTGCCCTCAACCCTCCCCCTCTGGTGCGAACCAAAGACCTAAGGAGCCCGGGAGTACCATCTTCCCGGCTTCGGTTCGCCATGCATACAAGAGATGTGGTGTAGGGATACCTCTACCTACTGCCTACCCTGAGTCCAGTAACCCCAGTCTCTCTCCCCCATGGGCCAATTGCTCCCATAATGAGTCCCGTGTTCTAGACCACGAGGACCAACTGCTCAAGATGTGGCTTAGTTTTGCTGCTCCTACTGTTCTGAAGTCCTTTCCGCAAGGCGCGGCTTATCGCTTTGGAGGTTCAGCAAATGTCATCTCCCGCCATCCAGCACGTTGATGTTGCATGCCCTTCCAAGTTGAGGCCTCTCTATGTCTGAGTTTTGGTGTCGGCCGAGCGTGGCGGCCTCTGTCTTTCCTGGCTACCTTCGACCATTCCCAGGGCTTCCTCATAGGTGGACCCCGTCCGCTGCCCGCAGCTGCCCCTCCTGGGGCCCCCTCTTCCAGGTTTAGCACCCACATCCCCTCCTCATAGGTCATTACATGATGTTGCTTGCCCTCCCACGTGAACAAGAGTCCAAATGGGAAGGTCCACTTGTATATTCTTTTCTTTTGCATGAGGGCCCTGGTGACAGGACCCATCCCCCGTCTTTTGATCAACGTTGTCGGGCAATGTCCTGAAAGAGGGGGGTTTCCACACTGTTCACCCTGGGGGTCGCGGCTTGTCTAGCTGCCTGGGGGATTCTTTCCTTCTGGCGATAACTGGACATCGCAGCCAACACATCTCTCGCTCTGGCTCCAGCTTCTGTCCTCCTGGGACCCACTCTATGGATCCTATCGATTGGAATATCTGAGTCCGGACCCTGTTCCAGGATGCCCCTGAAGACTTCCTTCATCATCTCTTTCAAGTCTTGTCCTCAATGCTCTAAGGGATGTTCTTGATGCGAATATTGGATCTCTGGGAATGGTTCTCCAAATCCTCACACTGAATTTCTAAATTTTGTGCTACCCATGGCAGGTTTTCAAGCAGTCTATCGTTTCTCGTTGCCTTTTTGGTCATTTCCTTTATTGCGGTTTTTGCGGCATCCATATGTGCGCCCAAAGACTCAATTTCTCCTTTCATTTAATGCATGGTTTGTTTCAGCCTTCAAATCTGCAATTTGTGTGTGCATGGACTCCGTCAGTTCAACTGGAGGTCTTGAAAGCATTGCAGAACCTCCTCCTTGCCCATCGACATGTCTGTGGCGCACGCTGGTTCTTCCTGACACCCCCCTGGGGTGGCACTGGTGTCTCCTCTGCCCTCTCGCCCCAGCACCTCTGAAGGGATCCGTCCTGTTTCCTCATTAGTTTTGCGCCTACTGAGCCCCCCTTGGCCTTTTTTCTGGCCATTTAAGATTCATGGAGACTGCTTGAAGGCCAGTCCACCTGTCAAGCCACCTCTGTCTTTTGGCATAACCCCTGAGCTTCTCTCTCCTGCTGTCACCTGGGAGCTACACTTGTGGGGCTCTCCTCCACGGTGGACCTGCCTTCTCCTCCAATACCAAAGTGGACCCCTTGCCTGTTGGGCTTAATTGCAAGTTGCTCTTGCAGGCGGCTCCTTACAATCCCTGTTAATTGGCCGCAAAAATTATGATTTATTTCCTGATAATCTTCAATGTGTCGCAGGTCACTGGATTCGGACGGAAACTAAGCCCTAGCCATCCACGGAAAGATTGTAAAAATGAGATAATTCCAGGACTCTGCGCCAGTGAATAATTGTAACTGTTTCTTTAATAGATCAGCAACAACTATACAGTTAGCCCTCTTCTTTGACACGTGTTTCGGCTTTCTATGAGCCTTTTTCAAAAACTGGGCCAATGTTGAAACGGTACAGTCAACGCGATGTTAACATGAACTAACAGGAATATTGAATTGTGGGGATTGGTCCCAGTGATTTGGCATACTGACAACATTCTTATGGACTGTACCGTTTCAACATTGGCCCAGTTTTTGAAAAAGGATCATAGAAAGCCGAAACACGTGTCAAAGAAGATGGCTCACTGTATAATTTTTGGTGATCTATTAAAGCAACAGTTACAATTATGCACTGGCGCAAAGTCCTGGAATTATCTCATTTTTACAACCCTTGCCTGTTGGGGCTCAGTAACGAGACAGGAGGTCCTCACCAGGGTTGTGCCTCCTTACTTGGTCACTGCGCCCCCAGCTGACCCTTCCATTATGGCTGCAGGTTACTGTCCCTTGAATGCCTGGCCGACCCTTATTGCACCAGTCTTCCACTATTGCAGAGGCTGTTGTACTTTTTTTTGTTTTTTGCCTGCCAGGCAAAATACCCCCCTCATGGGCTCCTCCACCAAGTTGACTCCTGGCTCCTCTTTGCCCTCAAGCCCCCGACGGTGGGGCACAACGCTGGGTCAGAAATGTGGGGATTATATGGGACCAAGACTTATCTTTCTCAACACAGAATAATGAAGTCTCCAGAACTGCCTTCGGCTACTGAAAAGAGCCTTACCATTTATCCCCAAAGAATAATGGCAACAGGTTATCAGTAATTTAATAAACATGTACATTGATTACGGTAGCGCATTATATGATGGTCTTCTGAACTATCAAATTTCCAGGTTTCAAAACATTCAAAATGCAGCAGTACGCCTAATCTTTCAATTTCACAAAGCTTCGCCCATGAAATCTTTTTGGCAACAACCACATTGGCTTCTGCTCCAGCAGAGGATGCAGTTTAAAATCCTCTGTTGGGGTTTTAAGTGCAGCAAGATATCCAAGATCGACACACAGCAACCTCTTGGTAATCCCTCGTACACGCTGTCGGCCCAGGGGCGACAGACATTTTGAAGTGGTTAGCCCGGTGCTATGGAAAAAACTTTCCATGCAGCTACGCATGGCTGACATGCTATCTACTTTCCAGCAAAAAATGTAACTTTCCTTTTTTTCTGATTGATTGGGCTGTTCCCTTCAACTTCAACATTTTAACACCTGCAACCAGATACAGAGTATCCTGTTTGGCCCTTTGGGGTTTGCACATGATAAATATACAAATACAAATTATTACAGGGCTAACCTGGCATTTTAGTGCGGTCAGTTTGGACATGTTTTCTTAGTGTGGCATGGCATTTTTAATGGCATATCCCACTTAAAAGGCCTTAAGTGGGATATTGCTATATATTGGCAGAGCCAGCCTGCACATGTTTTCTTATAGTATCATTGCTGGCTTTATGTGTAAAGCAAACATGTGCATGTTCTTATATGGGAATTCTATCATATATTGGTGCAGCCAACCTGGACGTGTATGAGCACAACCAGTCTGAAAATGTTTTATTACTGACATATATTGTGGGCAAAAGCATCATGAAAATGTGGTGGGAAATCCCCCTGCACTCTGTTGGTGAATTGCATCTATTGGATTGGCATTAACCCACAAAACCAATTGCAAACTGTCTGGCTTTTTACCCAAATTTCACAGAAAGTGTGCTGTATGATGCACCATTTCACCCCATCATTGAAAAAATGTTCTTGCTAGTGGGTGAATGAGCATGAATGTGTGCACGATTTCTTAAACGTTTTACTGGTCTTTTTGGGAAAAGCCAACTTGATGAATGTTATTAAAAGGAGCAGGGTGGGGTGATGGACTATAGAACAATGGGACTGACAGGCTGGACCTTTTCTTTCTGCAGCATGGCATTTTTGACTCACATAAGGGGCAAGACTAATATGATGTGTGTTCTTACATGGAGAAGGTGGGGCACTGGTGCAGTCAGTAAGTAAATGTGTTCTTACTGTGGCATTGCATGTTTTATACCTGTGTTACTAATATACTGGAAGAGCTAGCATTAACATGTTTTCTTAGGAACTTTGTGATAGCCAATGTTGAGAAAGTGGAGGGGAAGGAATCCAGAGAAACATTGCGCAATAAGGTACACGCTTGGATACGTCAAAGAACTGGGCCCGGACTGGTCAGAACATCGGGCCTGAAGATCGTACAAAGGATTGATCTGAGTAATTGGTGTTATCAGCAGTTTCGTGACTCTGTACTAGTGGGTTGTGGGTCTATTAATCTACCGTCCTGTCTTAGGTCATGTAAATATCTCCCTAGGGGATGTTCGAACTGCAAACGGTTGGGTACTTCTCTACTTTATGACCAAATGGTCCCCTATGTTACCATTATATTTTCTACAGATTTAGTTTCTTATGGTTTTCTATCTTAGCGATTGTGCTGCTGTTATTTAGTTTTTCGGCCTCCCCTCTCCTTTTTTATTTTTGTTCATGTTTTTTATGTTGTTATACCTTTTGTGTTGTTCTATCTGTATGCACCATCATGCCTTCGGGTCCATTGTGCGCAGTACAAATGTAATAAAGTGAAATAAAGTAAACTAAACTTATGGTATCTTTGCTGTGTGTAATTTTACTGGCCATGCAAAATATTGGCTGGTACATTTGGGTGTCAGGACTCAGCAGCCAGACACAGCCATCTTGTTTCTATGCTAGGTGAAAGATTTAAGTTTGATTAAAATTCATATTTAAATCTTTCACCTAGTGCAATTTGCAGCGTGCCCCTGCAGCAGCAATATCATAATGCGCGTTGTGCATGCATGCCGGTCCAGGCTGGCCCAGTGTGTGGCACGACCTGTGCTTTAGTGTCGAGCTTGGGTGGAGGGGCCTTCAGGATAACTCGCAGTGAGGCACCCACATTTTGTGTTATGCAAATGCATGGACATAAGTTTCGCAACAACCTATGGAACGTGGGCATAACTCACCAGAAAATGACGCCTGTCAGGCAGAATTGCATGCAGTACCCTCTGGGACCACCACATACAATTAGGACTACAGGTGTAAGAAAAACCAACCTTTGGTATAAATCTGTACTACAAAGTTTTTGGTAGCGAGCTGAGCAGCCAGGCTTATCTCAAGAGGGAATGTGAGCAGTACAAGGATGTTACACAGAGGTCTTACAATCACTGTGGTTCAAGTAGACACTTGCTCTCAAGGTTTCTTGGTAAAACACTTATTAATTTATTACACAATCATTTAGAAAACTTTCACTAGAAGGAGGCAACTTAATATTATACACAAACGCACTTCAGTACGGAACCAATACGTTTCTGAGTAAGTAGGCTCCCCTGAAGTAGCAAATTTCAGTTTCTTTCAATGGGGCTATAAGGCACAAGTTAATAGGAATAGATCACAAATACTTTCTTAGGCAGTGCAAATAGTTTCAGTTCACTAGAGGACTCGATTCAGTTCAATAGGCCTAGGCCAAAGTCAATGGGCTAGTGTCTTGGATAGGAAAGAACAGTTCTTGTAGTAAACGGTAAAGTCTCTGCAAAAGTTCTCAGAAGTAGTTTATACGAAAAAGAATCATATGTTGGGTCACAAGCTGATTAGGCCTGTAAGTTGGGAAAGTTCCATGAACTTGCGTTCTCTCAATCGGGTTGGCACAGTAACTTAAAATGAAGCAAAAGATGCAGCTGAAGAAGTTGGTTCCTAGCAGTTCCTGCAGATCTCACTGTTCCTGAGCTTCAGTCGTGGGGACAAGAGAGAGGATGTTGGGGGACTCCTGCACTGCACAGGATCGTCGGAAAACACAGACAAAATGGAGTCACTTCAGTTCCAGTAGCTGTAGTTCAAGCACACAAGCTGGTGTCCCTCTCCCTGGTTAAACCTAACAAGCTCAGAGAATGGTATCCAGGTGGCTTATGAGTTGATTGGTCCCACCAACTCAAAGGAAGAAGTTGTCCTTGAAGGGGCTTCTCTGTCGAGATGAACTTGGCAATTCGGACCTGCAGCAGGGTTTCACCGGGCAAACCAACGGTCCAGGAGTTGCAGCACCTGTCCTCTTCCAGCTCGTCTTCGGTTCTTTTGTTCCAGTGGTCGACTATGCTTTCCAGTTCAAGAGTCTTTAAACAGTTTTCTCCCTTTCATTCCAGCCTAGCTGTCACTCACCCAGCAGGGTGGCTGTCCTTGCCGGACAGTCAGCCAGCCAATGACGCCAGAGTGCATTTGGGTCTCCTAGGAGACTAAGCACAGGGGGTTCTCGGGCACCTCCCTCACTTCCTGCCCACCCCAGACACTCAGACGCTAGAGGCGGTCTTCAGTCCTGAAGCCTGCCAAAGGCATACGAACAAAGGGACCAGATCTGGTTTGGCACGCAGAGACAAACTCTGGAAGGACCTTTCCAAAATAAAACGGCGAAGAAAGAAGACCAGGACCTGTTTAAACAAAGGGGCTTATGGCGCCATCTTGAAAAACATGGCCCCTGCGATTTTTAGCTACCGGTGTTCGCGGTTGGGAAAAATCATGGTAGTTTGTTGTAAAACCACTGCCACCAACCATTCGATAGAAAAGGGTAGCATTTGACTGTTACATGAGTATTTAGACACAGGGGATACTATGTAACCCCTCCAGCAATCTATTGTAAGATAGTGTGTGCTGGGTCTAGGAATTTGGAAAGACTAGTAAAGTCAATTTCTCTTTACATTCTCTGGGAAACAGTAGTTCATCCCAGAGAAGGTATTTAAACCTTGTGGAAGTCTAAAAAGACATCCCTGTGTTACTGCACTGAGGGTGCTGTGTAACACACATGAAAAGATGCCTATGGAGTTATCGTAAAACTCCATAATCAAAGAACACAAGAGTAAAAAACACATCAAAATACACGAAAGAGTGGGAAAAAGGGCTTGCATTCTTTCTAGGAAAATAAATCAAGTCCTCAAAATCCAGCAAAGTTGGTGGGGGTCTCTAAGGTGAAGGGAATTAGCACATTTATGAGAATTCTCCCTAACAACGCCCGTCTGACTTTGTACCAATGGTGATGCAGAGAGATTCATGTGCACACTCAACAAGATGTTTAGAATCACACCAAGCCATGAGCAAACCTCAGCAGACCACTATATCAATTCTTTGAGTATTGTTTCACACCTCACTCTTCAACTGGGTTTGCTCCTGCCGAAGCCCTCCTGGGAAGGTTCTTGTGCAAAAGTATTGTGAGTCATCCCACAAGGAAGAGTATAATCACTGACATTAACTCAGTGATAGAAAAGAGGAAAGTCGATAATGACAAGGAGAGCTCACACAGAAAAGTGTCTCAGAAACATACAAGTAGGTGACATGTTGTTAATAAGAACCAGTAAATTCCCTGGCAAGGTGTCCCTTAAGGATGAGCCTCAACTGTGGAAGGTAGTCAACAAAAAGGGACTGATGGTTACCGCCACAAATGGGAGACAGAGTATCACTTGCAATGTAAATTTCTTCAGGAAAGTGGAAAACCCTAACAGACCATGTCATCATCAGATCACCAGACTGACAACCTCCCACCCTGATATCTGAGAAGAACATCATGCGGTAGAGAAAGAGTATTCAGAAGGGTCAGAACCTGGGTAAAAAAGAAACAGTGAGACAAGAGCCTGAGTGAAGGTGAATCTGAGAATTAAGTCTCCTACATGACTCTGATAAACAAATCCCTGAGCCGAGATACCCCAGGAGGTCAACCCGATCGAGAACCAGACATCTGGATGAATATATTGCATATTGATAATCCTCAATAAGACTCAAAATATTTTATGCTACTCTGTTATCAGATTTTGCTCACTTTGGTTTATGTTGTTGTTATGAGTTAAGGTACAGATGGGATTTTATGTTTGTAAGCATCCCCCCTTAAGTACAAGGGAATGGCGTGTGTCATGGAGCAAAATGAATGAAAGGAGAACATAGGGAGTCCAAAAGGCAGTCCATGTGGAAACATCGAGACACCAGTGTATCCGTGTCCTCCTCATTATTGTTGTACACATATTTATTGCATGCCACACACTCTAGACACTAATACTAGGTGTATATTTTTATCAGTGCAATCGAGTACTGATTGTCAATATATGAATAAAAAGCAGGATTGTGGTACCAACGATTTTCAGCAATAGATAAATCCAATGAAGATTCACCCACTATGTTTGAATGATTGGGTACTGTCACTATGTGGGTACAAGACATGTTGTGAAACACTGGGAACAAACAAGTTCAACACTTTTATTTACACAGTATGAAAAGTTGGGAGAACTCCTGCACGTTCTAAGTGGAAGATACCTAAAGTACAAGAGTAAAAGGATGGAGGATAAACTACACCAAGGGTAAGACTCTTTACTAATAGGAGCTAATGTACAGTCCAGGTTCAAGTCTGATAATAGACAGACGCCATCTGACTCGCTAGACGCTGTCTGCTCTTCTCCTCCCCACCACCCTGTACAGCTGTCCCCCTCCCTCTGTATCCAACCCCCCTGTATATCTGTTCTGTTGTTGCCTCTGAAAAGTGCTCTGTTATGCATCTATACTTTTGTATACCTCTGTAAAGCACTCTGTTGTGCATCAGTATTATTGTATACTTCTGTAAAGCGCTCTGTAGCTTCTTGAAGCTAGGTCCATGCTCAATAAATACCATAATAATAGTAATAACAGATAACAGGATCCCAGGGTTTTGGGCATTCTTCTGTTCGCTCACAGTCTCGGTGCTTTAAAGGGCTTAGCATGGTTCTTTCTTGACTTTGACAGTCAAAGTTGGTGTAGTTTTAGCTATTCTTTGGTTCTTAGTCACCCCTTTGATCTGTATTTGAAGACAAAGCGGACGCTTACCAGCCAGAGCCTATCATTCTCTGTAGTTTTTGGGGATACCCACAACTATTCCCAGCAGACATTATGCACCCCATTATGGGATGCTTTTCAGACTGAAGTTGTTCTCACCGTCAGCCAAGGGTTGTTCTTGGGGGCTTGAATCCACTACAGGCTATGCTTAGATTGTCTAGCTTTCTAGCTCCTGCCAGGCCCAAGTCCCAGCAGGTTGGTACTTCTCCTTCAAAGGTTCTGGTAATCTGGGAACCCAATAGGGTCTGGGCTATAGCCCCAGTTCTACTTTATTACAACAAAGTAAGTTACTTTGTGGTAATTTACTCCATTGCAATCCCTTCCCCATCACTACCACCCCTATCCCAAGCCCCCAAGCTGCCCATTTTACCACTAACCCTTAAATACAGGTAGCAAATTCCAAGTAAGTCGATGTGTTTGCAACAAAATAAATTAAGTAATTTACTTAGTTGAAACAACAGGAGACCATAGCCCCAAACAGTCTGATCACACACCTTCCTAATGGCTCAAGACCCATGTCAGTTTCTGGAATATAGGCCCCAGCAGGCTCCTTGCACCAAGTCCTCTTGCTTGCCTGATCTCTCTCAGAGACTGGTCTAGCTGGCTCATCCACCTACTATGCATGCCTCCTTCCATTCCCTATGCTAATACAAACACTTTCTGGAATGCTGTCTTTACTTCCTCAGCATGGATTCCTTTCTGCCTTCGTGTATGTTAGGTATCCCAATATAATATGTGATTGGTTAGACCCTCACCTCCTTAACTAGGCTGCAGGATAGGTCAGGGCAGTATAGCCCCACCCACCCCTCACATGTTCCAATACCCCCTTTTTTATTGTTATTGTATAATACTGTGTTCCAGTGATTCAATTGACTTTTGCCATAATACATATACATAATACAAAATATATTTTACAAATCGAATTTTCATTTTACTTAAATAAACAAAATCAGAAGTTCTAACCAGTCCTCAAGGTTTCTAAATCAATAAAACATATTTGTACAAACCAAGCAATTTCAACACTTTTATGAGCTCAATTGATAGAAAACTGTCATGCCCTGAGGACAGTCTATACCAGAACTCTTTGGTTTGCAGGCATTCCTGATCATGTACGAAGCGACCGAATGATGACTCATCAGCTCTCTTGTTCCAGGGCACTCAATCATAACATATTGCACTGATTGTCTGATCTCACCATGACATGTGGGGCACAACTCATGTGGAGCCTTCCTCCTGGGACCGACTAGACAACATTTTCCCAGTGGGTACTGTATTTAATCAAAATCGTAATAGGGCATTCCTCCCACTACGATCAGGGAACCTTGTCAAGTAGGTTGGCAAAACCCCTATAGCCTTGTCCAGGATTGAAAAGCTGCTGTGAAGTCTCAATGAGCGCATTACCATCAATCGTTATAAACCAATCAATCTCATTTATCATCCTCTTAATACTGATAGGATTAGTCATTAATTTCCCCACCGACCTTGATATTGTGGTAAGAACAAGAGTTACCTTCTTAGTCAGGATCTTCAAACATGTACTGGATTGCCTTATGATATATTATATTTTATTTGTATCGTGCTCACACACAAGTGTTTCATATCCTTATTGTTCACCTCAGTAAAGAAATTACTTTTCTGCTGCATCTTAATCTACTTATACAGTTGGAGCAACCTCCAGTCCATACTTGCCCTAAGTGAGTTTAGGCCCAACTCATAAAAGAGCGCTGAATTGCCAGGGACTGTGGATGTCCCCATGCCGTCATCCAAAGCTCTCCCTCAAGTCGTTCCCAATCAAGGTTTCAGGCCTGAGATTCAATGTCTGTGCCATAAATCAGAGAGGGAATAACTTTGCCCTTGTAAAATGTTATTAGGGGAATCGCTGAGAATTTACAATAGGCACACTTAATGCTCTTCATCTACGAAGCCAATTGATCTATCTTGGTTTTGATCCTGCCCTCCACCATCATCATATTAGGATGTGCTGCGAGTCTAAAACTAAAATAGATCGTTTCCTGCACCAGGGAGATGAATTGTGCCTCAAATAGACCATTTAGTTTGGATCCCTTTTCTGGACGGATCACAAAATATCATTATATTTGTTTTTCCAGCGTTGATCACCAACTCCTTTTCTGATGCATAACCACTCATTGCCCTTAACAGTTGTTGAATTCCTTGAGAAGCAAAATCTAAGAAAAGAATATCATCAGCGTAAGCGATCCAACTGATCTTACGCAATTCAATCTTAGGACTTGCAACGGCATGTCTACATAGTGCATCATTTATGTCCGCCAGAGATAAATTAAAGAGGCAGGGAGCAAGAATGCATCTGTGCCTCACTCCCCTCTCCGTAGTTATAGGTCTTGAAAGATGCCCCAGCGCATATAACCTAACCTGAACAGTTGTGTTTTGATGCAGATACTCCAGGATTGCTAATAGGCCAGCGGGAATGCCTCATGTTCACAATTCTGCCAAAAGACGATTTCTATTTATGGTATCGAAAACTTTAGAAAGGTCAATCATAGCCACATAGAGGGGGGAATTGCCTATCTTCCACAAATTATCTCTCAGCATATTCACTACTAGGCCATTTAAGGTGGTTGACATACCTCAGCCAACTTGTGCTTTATCCAAAATATCTTTACTTTCTGCCCAACCCTCCACCCTCTAATAAAACGGCCTCGCAAAATCTTGCTGTCCGCATCCATAAATGCGATCGGACGAAAGTAGTTCAGATCAGCCCGATTGCCTTCTTATAGATTGGAATAAATACAGCTATTTTCCAGCTATCCGGACATAGCGCTGTTTCTATAATATTTTTAAAGGGGAGATCTAACATCATGGTCCAGGAAGCCGGATCTGCTTTTAAAATGGAGTTAGTCTGTTTGGACCGGATGCCCTGGAACTGGAGATTTCCCACCACTTCCAGAGAGGAGCACTAAGACCACGTTTAAAGCCACATTGGCCACATCCTGATTGATTTTACCAAACAAATTCCTGAAGTGCGTGCACCATAGATCTTCTGAAACACAATTGCTTTGACAGGTAGATTGCAAAACTTTCCCACTGTTTACTAGTGGTACAAAATTATGGGTGTTCTTTGTAATAAGGGTATCTAGCATTCGATCTCCTTGACGTTGAACTTTTAAAAATCTTTTGTACCTATTCCAATTCTGATACACTGGCAGCATTTTATTCTTCTGCTTTAAAAACACAGAATTATTCACAGCCCTCTTCTTCAAGTTTCTCAGATGATTTTTCTGAAGTTTTCTTTTGTGTTGCCAGGTCTCCTGATCAAATTGATATTTATGAGTTGGCGACCAAATATTCCTACCCATGGGAGGTTTGTCCAGTTCCCATGAAAGATTTTTTTTATGTGGGCTGGAGAGCAGGCTAGGCTTAGTTGCTTGAATGTTAAAGGCCACATGGATGTTAAAGACCACACGTTTTTAATCAGTCCTCGCCCATTTTTATTAAAGCTAGACAATCTGTTACACCCTTGATTCACCAGTAATTCTGTAAGGTGACCCTATCTGCCATATTTCTTCCCCCATGTAATTTGTCAGTCAGCATGTTATGGTCGCATTTTTGAATAGTTCTAATCTGCATCCACACTCCCATTACAAACTACCAGATCCCACTCCTTAAAGAAGTTTGTCCACTTCTTACCATTTCCCCTCTGATTATAGAGCAGGGCTAAACAATGTGAATTCAGATCTCCTGCAATCAAAATACCCGGAACTTCCCCCTCACCCATGGCATCTGTGCTCCAGGAACTCATCCAAGGTGAAACACGCTGGGCTATAAGATTTATAATGACCATACTCTTCAATAATTTATTAGAGTAATAACAGAGCTTGCAAGCAAGTCCACCATAGTAAGAATCCGTTAGCTTCATCATTTTTGTTATTTTTGCATTTCACGTTGTATGAGGCGCCAGATGCGGGACCACCTTTACTGTTAGCTGCCAATCGGCCTAATATGGTGAAGCCATCAAGTTTTAATTCAACCTGCAGCCAAGTTTCCTGCAACAATATCAGATCAAAAGAGCCAAAGAATTCACTGCTAGTCGTCTCATTCACAAAACTTCTGTAAACCCCTTGTATTGCAGCTTAGTATATGGAGTTAATCGTTCATTAAAGCAACACATTGTTTTCCTCAAGTCTCTGAAAGACTTGCGTTAAGATTGCTGGCAATAAGGACCAAACACTTCTCTTCCGATTCTCCACTCCTCCATTCACAGTTGCCAAAGGCCTCTGCAACTCCTGCTCACGAGTCTGGTCAGTGACCTCGTTTTGCTTATATAAAACCTTTCCTTTACCACACTTCTTCTCTCTTTGTGTTTAGTCGTTGAGATTTTAAATCCCATTTTCAGCAATGCTGTTTCAGCTGCCAACAATACGTTTATCCCCAAACAAGAGTAAAGGCCAATTTCCACTATATTAGTTTGATTCTCATAGGGAAAGGGGATATAGTCTATATCATGTGTGAATAGTAAGTATAGGTCTAGCATGTCCTTTACTATCCTAAGAATCGATTGTCTATTGAGTACTATCTCCTCTCTAGGTCCAGCCAAGTGTTCCAGCCAGACATGCAGACGTACAAAAAAATACTTTGAGAACCCCTAATTTCCTTCAGAGTCCACACTCCGTTTACCATGTTCCCTTTCATGTGGCACCAGCAAGCTCCCTACAGGAACATGCAGCTGTGGGTTTTTTGTTTGGTTAGCTTGTAGGTGAGACAAAGTGAGTATTGGTCTCTCCTTCTCCACCAACTTCAGCAACGGAACAATTTATGAAGGTGAAGGGACTTTCGTTACATAGACCACCTTTGGTTTATTTTTCCCCCTGAGGAATATCGAGGCCCACTTCTACTCAGGTAATCTTTGTGTGGCCACTGGAGACTTAATAGTCAGCTCATACCGAGCTGCAAGCTGTCTCAAGTTCACTTGAGTTTGCGCATTTGTACAGGAATTCTTTTTTATTTTCATTACTTATCACTCTCCCACTCTCTTTTTGGAGCACATTTCCCAATGTGTTTACATTTTTATCCTGCAAATTCTCTATAATTTGAATTCCAGTGGTTTGTACAGAGGTATAACAATTCAGAACTCCCTCATTGTTAGCTGTCTGTGATTTGTTCGAAGAATCATTCTTTGGGGGTGGAGGCTGTCCGGGACTTTGATTATCCTCATTTTCCTTTTCACGGCTATTATACACTTGCTTGGTAATTCATAGAATTCAGCGCACAAGTGGCACACATGGCTGGCGCACAGTGTGCGCATGCGACTTTCTGCGCCAGCCGCGTGCGCTAAAATCCATTTCCGCGCACAGCGTATTCATGGATTTTAGCTTCCAAAACCAGCCGTGGTGCAGAGTGGCACAGCGACCCTGCAGCAGCGCCAGTTATGCCCCAACCTCTCCCTGTACGCCATGCACAGCGCACAAATCCCGTACATGGCGCACAGGCCCCAAACCACGAAAACGCCTGTAAAACTCCCAGCGCACCCCTCCAAATACACATACCCTGCTGCATGGGGAGTCTCACACGCGATTGGAGCGGGGTACGTGTATAACTGGGGTTCGCAGGAAGTTTCACACGCGATTGGAGCGGGGTACGTGTATTTCGGGGGTGCGTGGGAAGTTTCACACGCGATAGGCCCTGTGCGAGTGGCGTACGTGCATTACTGGGGTGCGCGGGAACTTACACACGCGATAGGCCCTGTGCCAGTGGGGTACGTGTATTTCGGGGGTTCGCAGGAAGTTTCACATGCAATTGGAGCGGGCTATGTGTATTTCGTGGGTGCGCTGGAAGTTTCACACGCGATTGGAGCGGGGTACATGTATAACTGGGGTTCGCGGGAAGTTTCACACGCGATTGGAGCGGGGTATGTGTATAACTGGGGTTCGCGGAAAGTTTCACACGCGATTGGAGCGGGGTACGTGTATAACTGGGGTGCGCGGGAAATTTCACACGCGATTGGAGCAGGGTACGTGTATTACTGGGGTTCGTGGGAAGTTTCACACGCAATAGGCCCTGTGCGAGTGGGGTACGTGTATTACTGGGGTGCACAGGAAGTTTCACACGCGATTGGCCCAGTGCAATCGGGGTACGTGTATTACAGGGGTGCGCAGGAAGTTTCACACGCGATTGGCCCAGTGCGAGCAGGGTATGTGTATTTCGGGGGTGCGTGGATAGTTTCAGAAGCGATTACGCTGTCAGAGCGGGGTACGTGTATCCAGTGGGGATCGCGTGGAGTCCCACATGTGAATTAGCACTGTAGGTCCTCCCAGGTGTCCCCTCTACCCCCTCCACGGCCCCTGCAGGCAGCCCACACCACAGGGGACTACCCTCTACCCTGCACCCCTGGTCATGTGCCACAGCCAGTCGATCCACCATGGGCATGCCCCCCCAGCCAGGCCACATGTCACCTTGCACTAGTGTTCACCAACTCATGTCCCCCAGCATCCCCACCCCCCAGCAGTCAGGGGCACCTGCCAGCAGGCCCACACTCGTGTCCCACTCATGTCCCCCAGCACCCCCACACCCCAGCAGTCAGGGGCACTTGCCAGCACCCCCACCCCACAGCAGTCAGGGGCACCTGCCAGCAGGCCCCCACTCATGTCCCACTCATGTCCCCCAGCACCCCCACCCCCCATCCATCAGGGGCACCTGCCAGCAGGCTCCCACTCATGTCCACCAGCACCCCCACCCCCAGCAGTCAGGGGCACCTGCCAGCAGGCCCCCACTCATGCCCCACTCATGTCCCCCAGCACCCCCACACCCCAGCAGTCAGGGGCACCTGCCAGCAGGCCCCCACTCATGTCCCATTCATGTCCCCCAGCACCCCCACCCCCCAGCAGTCAGGGGCACCTGCCAGCAGGCCCCCACTCATGTCCCCCAGTACCCCCACCCCCCAGCAGTCAGGGGCACCTGCCAGCAGGCCCCCACTCATGTCCCCCCTACATGAAATACAGATGCACAATCATGTCCCACTTCTACACTAAAATACCACAGCACCCCACCCCATTCTTGAGATGCAATGATTTCCCAATCCACCCCACACTGACATGCCTATCTCAAGACACAAACCAATAGTCAACTATGTATATAAACACATGTCTGTCACACACTAGTTGGAATTGATTGTGTAAACCCACATTTTCACATGCATCGACCCAATGAGCGAATCCCACACATGGAACTAAAATATGAAAATGTATTATGTACAAAAAAAAAACAATGACATGAAAGCATAAAAAACAGCAAACATTAAATGAAAAGCATGTGCAAAAGATGAGTAAATGAAAAGTATAACCAATCCAAACAAATCCGAAAGAAAAATAGTCCAAACTCTCCCTCCAACAACGTAAATCCAAAGGAAACGTAAAAAGAAAAATCCATTGATCCATGGTGAAATCAAATGAAAAAGGTCAAAATAATCCATTGTCCAACTATGTACAATCCATTGTCAAGGGTCCATGAGCCCAATGAAAGAAATGAAACCTACCTAATAAAAAACTATATACAAATGTGTGTGGCATAGTCCATTCACCACAAATCAAAGAAAAAGGAAAAGGAAACCTAACTCTAAAAACTATTTACAATGACAGCGGGCTAGTCCGACAGCTCACTTTTTGATGTCCCGGGCCAGGGCATCATCGCACTCCCGCTCAATGTCCTGGAAGCGGTCCTCTTCCATGGCCCCGAGGGTTCGCAGGGACGATGACATGTTCACCTCCAACTCCCTGCGAATTGCCCAAGGAACTCGGCCCGCCTCAGTGCCCTCCGCATGGAGTTCTCCGCCCTGACCATTGTGAGCCATGCCTCTTCCGCCCGCTGCCGCTCCGCATCTATGGCGTGGCCCAACCGCTGCCACACGGAAGACACTCCTCCGGCTGGGGTGCAGTTGTGGTGGCCACCCCTGCTGGATGTCCGACTCCCGACTGTGGCAGGGATGTGTTCTCCACCAGCCTGGCCGCTGGGTCAGAGGCAGCTCCACAGGGTACACAGGTGATACATGGGTGGGAAGATGGCATGGAGGACGACTTGCGCGTAGTGGGTTCAGGTGAGGAGGGGGTCGCAAGAAGGTCCAGCACACGGAGGAATCCAGCACCGGTGACCCGTCCCAGCAGGTCATCGTGGTCAAAGAGGCATCCGAGATGACGTGCAGTCTCTTCACGAAAAGACCGCAGGTCACCTCGCATGCCCCATTGACGCAATGCTATCCCGGCCAGGACAGGCTCAACACGGTCCCGGATAGCCACGTCTGCAGGGAGAGGAAGGCCAGTTGTTGTGTGCTCATCCCCTCCCTGAAAAAGGCTCTGGATGTAGGCATCCCTGCTGGTGCCAGATGATGCAGTGAAAGGATCAGGGATAGGATTGCACACAGGCACCTCCGCGGCGGCCTGTGCTGCCTCCTGTCCCTGCCCCTGCACTGCACCACTAGCACCAGTGGAATCCCCACCTCCAGACCCCGTGTGTGTCCCTTCTGCGGCCTCCTCCTCCACCAAACCCCCCACCAACCTGGATGACTCTGTGCCATCTTCCTCCGTTGGACCCTGTGGGATCTCAGCTGCCCCTTCTGCTGCCGAGGAGTCCACCTCCGACCTCTGCCTCTTGGACCTACCCTCAGCAGCTGCGGCCTGGGATGCGGCACCAGACTCCTCACTCCCCGACGAGATGACAATCTGGGAGGGGAGCCGGGCCTTGCGTCTCCGGCTGGTGGTGCGATCCCTGCCGCTGTGCTCCACAGCACCCTCTCCGCCCTCTTCATCAGTTGACGCTGCAGACAGGGAGACATAAAACACAGACATCAGGGCACTGTACAATGGACTGATACACACATGATAGTTGCACATGAGTGTGGCAGTGTCAAACTTCAGACATGGCATCGCACTCCACGACACACATGTCATTTCAAGTCACACACATGAGCATTTCCACAGCAATATTGCACCAGGCAGCACCATCCATACACATACAACAGCATGAACAGCCGAAGGTGAGCCTGAAATCACATGAAACACAGGGAGTGCACTAGACATGCACACACTCCACCACACTTACATGTATGTCTACATCTCCTCCAACTGTCGCAGTGATGCGATCGCCATATGTGTCATATCTGGCATTCAGCCTTCTACATATCAGTGTCACGGACAGCCATGTTGCATCACAGTTGCACACTTGTGAAATACACACACATGCACATGTACACAGTGCAGATACATGCAGCAGGAACCACCATCCATGTGTGACACCACAACCATGCCAACGTACATACACATGTGTGCTCCCAAACCTGCATTTGCACAGCATGCTTACCAACACATACACCATCGATGTGTCTCACACCTAAGAGGACTCACGTGTGGCAGCCTCACGCCCCTGTTCATACACATCCCTAAATGGCCCTACGAAAACACATGTGCAACCTGCACACTACTGGCACACCACCACATGCACAGCGTCCAATCACTATGCATGTACACTTACCACTCGACTCCAGACGGGTCTGCCTCTCAAGGACCTGGACGTGGAGCGCTGGGCATGTGTGTCCAGGACCCTCATTTGGTGGTCGGACAGCAGGCCCCCGCGCCCCTTGGCATCCGCTGCCTTCAAGAGGCGCCGGGCCTTGTTGAGGGTCCTGGACCTGAAGTCCTCCCAGCGCTTCTTGACATGTAAGTCGCAGAATGCCACCCCCTCCGCGTTGATGGCAGTCACGATGTCCATCCAGATCCTGGTCCGTCCTTCATTGTCGGCGCGCAAACTTCCAAAGAGGGCATCATACTGCCCCAGGACTTGCTCCAGCAGGACACCAACTTCCCTGGCACTGAAGCTGGTGGCCCTCTGCCTCTCTGGCTGGGGGTTGCCAGTGGTGCCAGATGGTGTTGTGCCCGACATGGCAACCCCAGAGGCAGGAGTGGGTGGGCAACTGGGTCCTGGGGCTGGGCTGTGGAGCGATGGTATCCCAGTCGGGAGTCTTCGGTTCCAGCAGGGGTGGTCACAGCAACTGCACCCCTGGCTGACGTGCAGGCAGCAAATAGCAGGGCACGTGGGCAGCAGGCAGTCAGGCAGCAGCAGATGGCAGGTGGGAGCACGCTCGGGGCTCTGGGGGGCAGTAATTCGGCCTTCTGGGCAGGAGCGTGGTCTTCCGTGTGTTGTTGCGTGGCCAGCTTGATACAGAGTGATTTGGCACGTGAAAATCTTGCACGTCAGCGTGTAATTCGAGGAAAGGCCCTTCGCGCGTCAGCACACATACGCGGTTTCATTTGACCAAAGGCCCTTAGCACGTAAGCGCTTCTGTGACGTGACTCGCGCGGGCGTTTCCCTCGTGACGTGGGCATAGTGGTTCAGCGCGTGTGAAAAAACTGCACGTCCGCGTGTGAATGCGTGTAATCCGAGGAAAGGGCCTATGCGCGTAAGTGACGTGACGCGTGCAGGCGTTTCCATCAACACGGGTGCATGTTCATCGTACACGTCCAAAAATTGCACGTCCGAGTGTCATTTCGTGTAATTGGAGGAAAGGGCCTTAGCGTGTACATGCGTGAGTGACGCTGTACGTGTGGGTCGCTTTAAAAGGTACGTGTAGGACACCATTCCCTTGTACGTGCTTTTCGTGGAGAGCGGTTCACATGCGATTACTTCGCAGTGTTTGAAGTTCGTACTCCCTGTTACCTCTGACAGCGTTCTTTCTTTTTTTTGGGTCTGTTTCCTCAAACAGCGTTCACTTCTTCTTTTGTCCTGTCTCCTCAGACAGCATAAATTCTTCTTTTGGGGGGGTGTTACCTACGCGCACACGCGCATTTTTTTCACGTTATTTTTCCAGGCAGACGGTGAGTCGCGCACGCATTTACCAACTGTGCTTGCCCTGTGTGTCGCGTACCCCTTCAGTGGTCATTGTAGGCTGCGTGTAACATGCGTACGCTTGTTTTTGTGTTTCTGGGTGCCACAGCGTAGTGCAGGTTCATTTTTCCATGCACGTGGTCTACGAGGGGTTGCGTGAAAATTACTTTTTGTTTTTGGGGTGCCTGTGCGTTCTGTGACCCGTCATCTTCCCCCAGGGGTCACAGACAGCCTTGCTAGAGCACAATGGTATGAATTCCATCTAGTACCCTACCCCTTTCACCCCCCAATTGCCCAGGACAATTGTTTACTGCGCAACTCCCATACGCACAACAACATCAGTGCCATGGTTGGGAGGCGAACAAGCGGTAAGGGAGGCAAAGGTGGCCGACCTCCAAAAGGTGGGCGTGGTGGGCGCGGTAGGGGACGTGGCCAGGATTTGCAGGGTGCCCCTAGACCCCCATGTGTGGAGGACCAATCAGGGACACACATGCTCCTCCCCCCCATGGTTGAGGGAAACGTGGCTGACACCATCCCAGCTCAGCCCTTGTTGGACCAGCCCATTGTGGCACCTGACCCGGCACAGGATGACTCCCAGGCTGACTTCCAGGTCAGCAAGTCTAAGCCACGTGTGCCGGTGCAAGTTGGTGTCACCAAGCCACGTGGATCTGGGGAAGCGATGTCATCTGCTGCCCCAAGTAGGCAGGGTGGGGAGGCTGCAGGGGCAACTGCAGCTCTATCCACCCCAGCTCTGAGTTTCCCAGCCAGGACGGTGCGGGTCCTGGTCCATCAAACTGACGTTGCCCCTGCCAACATCACACTTCAGCCAATGCCTGCACCAAGACCTATGGTCATTGTGCCTTTGCACACTCCCAGTACCCAGTCCACCTGCGCTTCTGCCCCTACTGACCAGAGCGGCGCAAGCCACTCAGGCTCTGCTCCACCTTTGAAAAAGAGGAAGAAGGGTGCTCTGGCACTACAGGCTGAGACCCCAGACACGGCTACACAGTCCGGCACGTCAAGGAAGCCTAGCTTTAATGACCCCGAACTTGTGACCTATGTGTCGGCACATAGCCGCGAAATGGTGTTGACTGCAGGTTGCAAGACCACAACTGGCCAACGTAGGGCACACTGGCAGACCATCGCAGACCGCATAAGTGCCCTTGGATTTGTGAGGCGCACAGCTGATGATTGCTACAAGTGGTGGAATGACCTGAGAAACAGAGCAAAGAACAAGCTGGCCTCAAATCATGCCGCTACTCTGGTGACTGGCGGTGGGTCTCCACCAGAGGGCAACGAACTCACTGAACATGAGTCTGTTGCTGGGACCTTCGCCACAGAGGAACAGATCCAAGGCGTGGGAGAGCTACCTGATTACGAGGCATTGTCCGGTGAGTGCCCATGCATGTGTATGTAATCCATGTGTATGTTGTTTGGGTGACGGGTTCTAATTGAGTGCCAGGTGAGAGTGTGTACTCCCGAGTGTAATGGGTCACCCATGTGCTTCCTCCAATCCATTCATGTGCCTTTGATTTGGGTATGACAGTATCCCTTCTGAACACAGTAGCCAATTGGCCCCACATTACTGCTGTTGCACTTGAACTATCATCTTGCAACAACATTATTCTGATTTTTTCTGTGTTCATTCAGGCTGATTGTTTAGATTATCCCATTTTTCATATGCTTTTTTCATCCCTAATGCCACATATGTGACATGCTTCTGTCATTGTTTACACCCCACATTGTGCCACTTTAGTTACCTGGTTATGTTAATGTTTAAACCATTCAGGGCGAGGGAGTATTGGCCTACTGAAATTTATTTTCAGGGCCTGTTTGCATGTGGAACATGATAATTGAATCCTGTCATGTTGAAGTGACTAACCATTGATGTGTACATCTGCCTACAATCACTGTCTAATTGTACACTGGATGTGTTGCAGTGTGCGGCACATGCATATTTTGCAAAACTATTCTGCATTAATCTTCTCATCATGTCCATGTGACATGGATGTGTGACAGTACTCATTCACTGACATATCGCTGTAGTTGTCTAATTTACCATGGCTATGCTACATGACATCTGTGTGCTGGCATGTGTCATGTATGTGTATTGGA
This sequence comes from Ambystoma mexicanum, assembly GCF_040938575.1. Taxonomy (NCBI): domain Eukaryota; kingdom Metazoa; phylum Chordata; class Amphibia; order Caudata; family Ambystomatidae; genus Ambystoma; species Ambystoma mexicanum. The sequence goes on along the minus strand of NC_090929.1, from coordinate 1,380,994,365 downwards.
CATGCCACTCACAGGCTGATGTGTGATACCAGTGCTACACGACATGCTGAGAATGTGTTGCTTTTCCATCTTGGTGTCCTCATTGTCTGCCTTTTTGACTCCCCTTCAGAATCATTGACAGTGCATGCACATTGACAGTGCATGCATGCCAGGGTTATGGTCATGTGGGACATGTATTAACCATGTACAGGATCTCTGTCTTGTCAGGCCTATGTGTGTGCTATGGTGCTCATGCCTGTTTCCATTTCTTGTGTTTCATGTTTTTGCAGGTGACGACGTGGTTCAGGAGATGGTGCAGACCCAGGAGGATTCTCAGCCACGACCAGGCACCAGTGGGGGACGTGGTGTGGTGGTGGGTGAAAACTCTTTGGTACTGCAGACCATACTGTCGAGGGGTGCCTCTGGGTGCAGCTCCCCAGACCTCTATTCAGGTGCTGAGTCGGATGATGAGACTTATGTGCTGTCGCAGGTCAGTGCTTCTGGCAGGGATTCTGTTCTGTCCAACCCACCTGGACCAGGGGTAGAACCCTCTATGGGGATGTCAGTGTTGGTAGGTCCGCCTTTGGGGGTTACGGATGCAGGGTCACTCTCCACGGCATTTGATCCTGTTCCTGGGCCAGCAGATCAGAGGGGGAATGCAGTCCTGCAGCCTCAGGCAGTTCCAGCACAGCAAGGTGCAGATCGCCTTGCCCCAAACAGGTGTGGTGCCCAACGACGCGGTGGCCGTGCGTCACCAGGCAATACTGTATGGGAAAACTCCATGCACGGTATGGCAACCCAACAGGCAGCATCAGTAGAAATGATGGCTCAGGCAATGGAGAGGGTGGCCACTTCCATTATCCCCCCTGAAAGGCAGATGGAGCAACAACAGCAGGCAACAGACTCCATTTGCCAATCACACATGGAAGACATGTTGGCGTCCAACAGGGACCGACGGGCGGCCTGGAGACTCTGCACGAATCCATATCAATAGAGTCACAGGGCCACAGGGAAGCCCTGAGGGTGGAACTCCATAACCTCAGGCAGAGTCTGCTTGAACTCGAGGCTTCCCGAAATGTTAGGGCAGAACAGCAGCTGGAGCAGCTCACACGGTCGCTCTCAGCTGAGCTGCAGGCAACACGTGAGGAGATCCGGGCATCCCGCGAGGCCATGCGTGCAGAAGTGCAGGCAACCCGTGACGTGCTGCATGGGGATCTCCGCACTTTAATCCTCCTGAATCAGACCTTCCAGACCCGCATGCTTGCTGCCATGGAGGACCATACCAGGGCTTTGCGTGGGCTGCCTCCTATAGTGCCACCACCTCCTGATGCAGCAGCAGAGGGTGAAGAGACCGACAACAGTTCCCCCACAATGGCATAGCCGTGCAGGCCATGAGCCCATGGAGGTATTTTTTTTTTCACAACATCCACGCAGTGGGTGTTAGTGTGCACCCTGTCCTCAAACCACCTGAGTGGCCTTCCCCCCCTGACCCTCACATGTCCATTTTTGATTTTTCTTTTTTTACAGTGTGTTGCCTTGTGTGGCTCCCGTGGGCATCCACTGTATTCTAGCTGGGCACATGCAGGCTTGTCCTGAGTTTGGGTTAGATGCTTGGGTTCGTGACACACACACCCCTCCTGCTTCCCGTTTCCATGGGCTTGCAAAGGGTGTGACCAAGTGACAGTGACTTACACAGTGACATTGGGCTCCCATGAGCTGTGTGGGCAGTCTGTAGTCAATACTGTGTGTACATCCCTAGTGGGTATTGTTGTATTGTACACTGCATGGTGTATTGATATATGCTTGTGCATCCATGTCTTCCTCCTAATTTGCATGTTCCTTCCTCATGTCTTCACAAGGCCGTCTCCTTTGCAGATGGAGTTCATGTTGTATGCAGTACACTGACACATTTGCGTGGCAGCAACACTCTACAGTTGGAAGGGGTCGATGTGCTGGCTTATTCAGGTTGTAAGACTACCACTACTTTGACTTAGTACTGTCATGTTTTTGCAATGTTTCATGGTGTGTTGCTGTATTGTGTTGGTGTTAAGTATTTGTTCATGTGTGTTGTTTGTTACTGATTACTGGGAGCATATTGTCTGTGGGCAGTTTCCATTTGGGACAGTGCACTTTGTGACACTTGTGTCAGGTCTTGTGCATTACTTTGTTTGCTTTCACATTGCATGACATGCCATGGTGTGTTGGGTGGCGGAGCTGGGGAGGGGTTGGGTGACATGGCACTATTTTCATGTTGTATTTTGCAAGGGTGTAGTCATTCATGAAGCATAAATGTGTTTCTTTTGTGACACAGCATTGGTTGTCTTTCGGCAGGTAGGGATGCACACAATGTAACAAATCCAGGTGACCAATCTCAGGCTGGTATGGTTGTGACAGTTGACTGTTCCTTATGTCATCATCATTGATTGTCAGCTTGTATGTGCCAGTGCTGTGTGCACTCCACAGGGGTGTGATTTTAGGTGAAGTAATTAGCCACCAGCTGCGTACGGGCTGCCTCATCACGTGCCCTTTCCCCTCCCATGCGCAGCGGCCGTGCTTGTGGTTGGGGATGTGGGGGCACCACCATGTCCACGGGCAGGCCCCAGCGTGTTGCAACGTTGTGCAGGACACATGCTGCCACTATGATCCTGCACACTACTGGGGGCGCGTATAGCAGCTGCCCACCAGAGCGGTCAAGGGAGCGAAAGCGTGACTTGAGCACTCCGAATGTGCACTCCACTATGCCCCGGGTTGCAATATGGGCTGTGTTGTATTTTACCTCGGGTGGTGTGGTGGGGTTCCGAATTGGCATCATCATGTGGGTGCTCAGTGGGTAGGCACTGTCCCCTGGGGAGGTGATGATGGGTATCATTAGTGGGGTTGTGACATTACTCAGTATCTGACATGCATGCATGTGCAGGAGCATTTATACTCACCAAGCAGCCATGTATCACCATGCCGCCCAGCTTCTAGGTCCCGGTTTAGGGTTGACATTCTGTAAATGAAACTATCATGGGTGGACCCTGGATAGTTGGCATATACTGATGTGATGATTCCCTTGGCATCACATACTACCTGCACGTTGATGGAATGTCAGTGCTTGCGGTTTCTGTAGATGTGCTCAGTCGCCCTGGGAGGACGTAGAGCCACATGGGTGCAGTCAATGGCACCTAGCACTTTGGGGAAGTGTGCCACCCCGTAAACGACAGCCTGCCTTTCTGAGGGTGTTCTGGGCAGGTATATGTGCCTGCGGACTGATGGGCGTGCAGTCATGATGGCCAACACCTGGTGCAGGCAGCGTGACTGCGTGGCCTGTGAGACCCCCCCCCACTATGGCAGTTGTCCTCTGGAATGAACCAGTGGCCAAGAAGTGCAGTACATTGAGCACCTTTTCCAAGGGGCTCAGTGCTTGGGAGCACAGGGTGGGTCATGTGAGGTCATCCTCCCACTCACTCACCAGGTCGAGTATTATGTGAGGTGGAAACCTGTACCTCCCATACACCTGGTCATCAGGCATCCCAAAAAGGCTGGTTCTGGGTGTAAAAATTCTCGGCCTGACTATCCTCCTCCTCCTCCTGCGATATCCCACAACCACTGCTGTGAAGAACGGTATATTCATCTTGGCGTCTGAGCTTGTTTGTTGTTTGCGTGCACTTTTATGCTGCGCGGGTCCACGTACGCCTGCTTCCTGCTGGCGTACGTGTTTCCGGATTAGCGCGTCTTTTTTGGCGCACGCATTGGCCCCGTTCGATTCCATGAATACGTGTTGTAGACGCGTGTGCGTGACGCCCACATTTTCACGCGTTGATCCCCATACCGTGTGTTACGTCCCCTGTTCCGCCTACTTTAGTTGTGTGCGCTGTGTAGCGCACGCTGTTTGGAGACCTGTGCGCCAGCGTGCGCCACGCAGGATTTTAGCGCACATCCAGGGATTGACACGCGCACGGACTTCCATGAATCACTGTGCGTGGGTTTTGCTGTGATTTTTGCACTTGTGCTGCGATTTGCACGCTTTCGCACGCTTGCGCTGGAATTTTCAGCGCACATTAATTCTATGAATCGGCCTCTAGGTCTTCAACTATCTTTACATCTTGAGATAGGTCCAGGAAACTCAGATACTTTCTTGATCTCTTGGAATGTTTTCCATGTTTCATTTCTTTCTTCTTTTTCTTCCCCTTTCTTTGAACATTTACCCCAGGATTTTGACTTTGTTCCACAGCCAGATCTATAATAATATATATGATAAGATATGATATGGCATTTATAACGCGCCTATACACAAGTGTTTCAAGGTGCGACAAGGCAAGGGAGGGGGAACAAAGGGGAGACAGAGAACGATCCTACTAGGCCAGGTGTCATTCAGATCGCGCAAGTGCATGGGAAGGGAAAAAGAAAAAGTGCGAGGGAAGGGAAGGGAGAGGGGAAAGTGCAGTACAAGGGATAGTATAATAATAAGATAAATAAAAACAGCCAGCTGGTGGCAAGTGCAAGTTAAGTGCAAACATAAGTGCTGGTAGGAGGACTGTAGGATCCAGAAACAGTCCCCAGGTGCCGGGGTTGCCAGGGAGGCAGTGCAGGTGTGCAGCTGGTGGTGCCTGGGCACAATATCAGAAGGGTGGCCAGGTAACCAGGGCAGTCTCAGCCAGGAATTTAGCAGGGGAGAGGGGGAGAGAAAACAGAAGCAAAGAGGAAGGTTTTGAGGTGCTTCCGGAACCGGAGACGATTCTCCTCAAGTTTCAAGGAGGCAGGAAGGCTGTTCCAGAGGGAAGCCTCTGCCGAAGAGAGTTCTACCACCAACTCGTTGCTTGGAGAGGCGACTGACCCTGAGGGAGTTGGAGGCGGATGAGCGAAGAGCTAGAGGAGGCAGATATTTAGGAAGAGAGAGTTGAAGGTATTGCGGCCCCAGGCCCCAGAAGGCCTGTGGACAATGCAGAGGGTTTTGAACTTAATCCTTGCTGCCACTGGGAGCCAATGCAGAGATTTCAGTCCTGGAGAGATACGATCCCTGGGCTTGAGGCCAAGGACAAGTCTCGCAGTCCTGTTCTGGATAAGTTGTAGAGGGCGGAGAGGCAGGCAGATTTAGATAGAGGCTGTTACAATAGTCCAGCCTAGCGAGAACCAGGGCTCTTGAGACCGTGAGCTTCTGGGGGATGGAGAGGGTAAGGAAGAATACCTATGAGGAGGTGCAGCTGGTAGTGTGACGTCTTAGAGACATCAGAGATGTGAGGAGAGAAGGAGAGTGTGGAGTCGAAGATGACCCCAACTGAGGCCGGCCAGAGAGCTGCAGGGAAGGAGGGAGTGGGTGTGCCGATGAGTAGAATCTCAGTCTTACTGACATTAAGGCAGAGGTCATTGGCGGCACACCACTCCTGGATAGCAGACAGTCAGAGATGAGGGAAGGAGAGGAGGCGGCCGAGGGTAGCCTGAAAATTAGCTGGGTATCATCCGCATAGCACTGAAATTTTGGGCAGACAGCAGCGATGCGGTGGGTAAGGAGTGCCAGGTATTGGTCGAACAGCCAGGGAGTGAGTTTAGACCCCTCGGGGACACCACAGGTAGAGAAAAAGATATCGGAGAGGAAGGACCCAAGTTGGACCTGGGAGGGTCGGTCGGAGAGGAAAGAAGTCAGCCACGCCAGAGCCTGACCAATGATACCTAGGTTATCATGTAGATGGTTGAGCAGGATGGCATAGTTGACAGTGTCAAAGGCAGAAGAGAGATCAAGCAAGAAGAGGATGCACGGGGTGTTAGAGTCAAGGTTGGAGAGCAGGTCTTCACGGATGTTCAGGAGAGCAGTTTCCGTGCTTCTGGCAGCTCTGAAGCCAGACTGATGGTCATGAAGACAACCAACAGATTCAGTGTGGACATTGAGCTGGGAGATGGCCTGTTTCTCCAGGAGCTTGCTCAATGTTAGGGAGAATTCTCTGTTTAGGCTGAATTTCCCTCCCTAGTGAGTCCCCCAGCAGCTTTTCTGGATTTCTGGGGTTTAATTTTTTCTCCTGCCAAGAGTGAGACTCTTTTACCCTCACTCTTGGACATGTTGAACTGTGTTATCTTGGACAAACCTTGTGTTGAATGGGCTATGGGGTCTTTTACTCCATAGGGCCTCATGTATTTTTGTGATGTGGGTTACACAGCACCCTCTGTGCCGTGACCCAGGGGTGTCCTAGGGACTCCCCAACATAGACTCCATACCCTGGGACTGACTACTGTCTCCCAGGGCATGTAAAGTCACCAAAGACTTTACTAGTCTTGAATCCTGAACAGAACCAGTACAAACCATCATATTGTGGACGTACTGGCTGGGGCAATTCGATTGCCCCAGGGTCTGTTAGTCGAGGGGGCACGTCTCCGTCCCCCCTGATCGAGTTTTGGCTGGTGGCAGTGGAAACTACGTTTTATATTCGACCGCGAATATTTTCCTATGGGATTTCCCATTGTTTTAGGCTAACACATTTAATTATTTATTTACGGTAGCCTTAAACATACCGCCGGTTTATATATTTATTTTTATAACTCCGGTTGGGACTTTTTGCCAAAACTTGATTCTAAAATGGCGTTGGTGTTCGCCTCTGTAACTCTGACCCAAAGTGGAGCCCTTTGTTCCACTTTTGGCGGGCTTCTCCACAGAAGCCCTCCAAAGTGGTGCCACTCTGTCTGGGGTACTTAGGAGGGGTGGAGGGGGATTTAGGCACCCTGGACTGAGTTACCTTGGTAACTCAAGTCGCACTCCGTCCTGATTGGCCCAAGTGGTGAGCCGCCCGGCTCACCACTTAGCATGTTTGAGTGACAGCTAGGCTGGGTGAATGGGGGTTTGCTGCATAAAAGCAGGGCTTTGGGGACTGGGACTTCAGAAGTCGCCACAGGACCAAGAATCCGACGAGGGAAGAGCTGAGCCGACCTGCTTCGACGACACCACCCGGTGGAGCCCTGCTGAACCGTCTCACCACTTTTTCCCGACGACCGAGGAGAACTCTTAACGGAGTGGCTCCTTCCCTTGACTGGTGGGGACAACCAGTTTTCGCCTTCTTTCCGTTCTTTGAGGTATCTCGTGGCCGCCTTGCCTGTGCCAAGCACCCCGGCAACCGGAATACCACACTTTACCCCCATACCGCGAAAGTCGGTACCAACCCTTTAACCGGAGGACTCCGCGGCTGGTTTCTTCCCGGGCAGTGCTACGACCTTTCTCTTCTGCTCTTCAGCGAGATATTCTTCTCCCCTGACCGACGTCGAGCCTTGCTGTCACTGCCTGGAACAACTGCCCCCGCTGGAGGATCCTTTCCGCTTAAGGTACTGTGTTCCGCCTGGCTTCCCTTGCCACCGACTGTACGGGGTAGATTTAGTCCCCGGCTTTCGAACCTGGGAGTGCCTGGGACACTTTGGCTAAACTTTCTGAGCCACTCTAAACTCTTTTTGACTCTTTGCAAGACTTTGAATCTCTAACTAACAGTGTGATCTTGGGCACATTTTCGCTCCGGCTACTCTAAGAGTGGGCCCTGCCTAGTGACTTTTGCTCACCTGTGACTTTATTCTTCTTTAAGCCTATTGCAAGTGTTCTGGACCTTAGAGTGGTGTGTTTAACCTATTTCTGCTTTTTCTCTCCCTTTCTTGGAAACTACTAGAGTGTCATCTAACGTTAAGCACTCACCTCTGTTTTAATTAAGTGGTGTTAACCTAGAGTTGTCTAGATAGGAGAAAGGATTGAATCTACTTTCATTATAACTGTGTTGAAGTGTTTTTACCATATTCTTTGCTAGAGTGTTTTTACTTATGTGTGTTTTTAAATAAATAACTATATTCTTTTGAAACCAAGCTCTGGTCAGTGTTTGCTTGTGCTATTGTGTTTTGGTACCTATTGTGTATACTTTGCATACTGCCTAACTCTTCTTGAGAGAAGTCTGACTGCTCAGCCACAGCTACCAGGTAAATCTGGGTGGTACAGACTGCTACCAAAGGGGTTTACTGCTCTACCTGTAGTCTTAAATCTTTTGCAGTGTTCCCCAAGGGAACTGCACAGGTTTCTGCCTAACCCTGGTGTACAGCGGTGGGATTTGTATTGAGTATACATTTTATTGTGCTTTAGATACCTTAGTGCAACTAACCACAAAGCTTAGCACTGAAAAAGTAAAACCTCTAACATGTCAGTTATAGAAAGCTATAGTCAAGAGTCCCTTGCAGCCAAAACTGCTGATTGTTTAAGAGTGCTCTGTAAACATAAGGATCTCCTGACTAAGGGCAAGAAAATGGAGCTGATTGAAAGATTGTTAGCTAACCAAAGTCTGGGTGATGGTTCAGAGGAACCTACCACTCCAGCAACTGTAGATGACAGTGTTGAAGTTAACATGGAGCAAAATGTTGATGTTTCTGAGGAAGAGTCAGAAGAGGAGGGTGAGGCTGTTGTAACTGTCCCCCCTAGGCCTCTGCCTGCTCTACCTGCTGTGCCTACTGGACCTTTACCAGGTCCCACATTTAGTCCTCAGTACTTTGAACTGGAGAAAATGAAGCTAGAATTGGAGTATAAGAAACTTAATGCTCAAACTGACAAAGAACTAAGGCTAAGGGAAATGGAGCTCAAGTATGACTTAGAAATGAAGAAATTATCTGTTGAGAATGTTTCTCTCTCTGGCTCCTCTAGAAGTTCCAGTCCTAAAAGACCCCGGATGCCTAAAGAATTGGTTGGTATGTATGAGCCTAAGTTGGATGTGTTGGATTGGTTGTCTCTGTTTGAATATAATCATGGGCTCCAGAACATCACAGGAAATGACTTACTCACCTGGTTGTTCTCTAGGCTTCCCCCTGTTGCAACTAATGTAGTAATGGAGATGGGGGAGGAGGATAGGAAGGACTATGAATGTGTGAAACTAGCTTTGATAGCTAGGTTTGGGAAGACCCCTTCCCAGTATCTTAAGAGGTTTAGGAACCTCAAAAAGCATGATGGTACCCCTTGGGCTACCTGGGTGAGTGAATGTTTGAAAAACTTAGAGGGATGGATTAAGGGTTACAAGGTGAACACTTATGAAGGTATGAAGAATTTGTTTATGTTGGAGACTATTTATGATGCCTGCTCTCCTGAGCTCAGACAACACTTGGCTGATTCCAGGGAATTAGATTCCCGGAGGCTAGCTAAGGCGGCTGACTTGTGGGTTGCCAACAGGGCCACTCACAAGGATTCTGGGGTAACTCAGAAGAAGGAGGGGGAAAAACAGTCTAAAAAGGACTCCAAAGAGAATTCTAATACTACAAATTCCAAAGAGGGCCCCAAACAAAACTATAAGGGTAAGCCACAAGGGAAACCAAATCAGGCTAGTGTACCTTCTGGTCCCAGACCAGAAGGAGGTCAGAACAAGCCTCCATTCCAGCGAGCCTTTGGCTCATGCTTTGTTTGTAAGGCTACTGACCATGTGAAAGGAGATCCCAGATGTAAGGGTAAACCTTCAGGGGTCCAGCTTGCCTCCTTAGCCTTCGCTCCAGAAGAGGAAGTACATATGGCAAGTGGAAACTTTCTATTACTAGCTGATGAACCCACTGGAGTCTCAGCTAGTGTTTCTTTAGTCTCTCTGGGGTTGTGGGAGCAACAGAATTTAGATGTCTATAACTCTATCCCAGATAATACTAAAGAGTATTATAAGGACAGTGTCCAGGTGAATGGTCAGGAGACTCCTGCCATTAGGGACACTGGAGCCAGCATAACTGTGGTGGATGAATCATTTTTCAAGGCAGAGGATGTTGCTAAGGCACCCAAATGCCTCACCAAGTTAGCTGGTGGGCCTGTGCAGATGTGTCCCCAGTTACCAGTTCTCATCCAATGTAATGATATGGCTGTAAAAATACCTGTCAGTGTACAATGTGAAGTGCCAGGTAGGGTTCTGTTGGGTAATGACCTCAAAGCTCTTGGAGTTGTATCTCATACCCCCAGACCTCCTAGCAAAAGGTTCCAGGAACTCACAAAACCTGCAAGGGAGAAAACCCTGAGAGGGTTATCTCAGGAGATGATGACAGAAATCACTCCTCTACCACTGGAGCAACTTACTGCAGTAACTACCAGATCAGGAGCAAAGGGGCAACCCAAGACTCCTAGGAAAAAGCCAGCAGCAAGCACTCCAGTGCTTCCAACAAGGACTTCCCCTAGTTTGTCCAAAGTTACACCTGTAACTCCACCTCCAGCTGAGGCTGAGAGGGAGGTACAACCCTGTGTGGTTGAGCTAGACTCTGAGGAAGAGCTAGAAGGAGGCCCCAACCTTATTGGAGATTTGGACCCTGAGGACCATCCTGAGCTGCAGTCTTTACTGGCAGAAGGTGGGCCTAGCAGGGCAGCTTTTCGTAAGGGGCAAAGAGAATGTCCAACTCTGGAAGGTCTCCGCCACCAGGCAGCTTCTCAAGCTGATGGGCAAGAGCCTGGGAAGTATAGGTTGCACTGGGAAGATGGCCTCTTCTACAGTGAACCCACTGAGTCTGAACCTGGAGACTACAAACGCCTTGTAGTCCCACAAGAAAACAGACAACAGTTCTTACAACTAGCCCATGAGATACCTTTGGCTGGCCACTTGAGTTTCAAGAAGACCAAGGAAAGGCTCTCACTCTACTTTTATTGGCCAAAGATGGGGGCTGAAGTAGATAGATATTGTAAGAGCTGCCATACCTGCCAGACTTCTGGTAAGGTTGGTTCCAAGAATGTGGCACCTTTAGTGCCTCTCCCAGTTGTGGGAGTCCCATTTGAGAGGGTAGGGATTGACATTGTTGGTCCCCTTGATCCTCCAACCTCCTCAGGCAACAGGTTTATCCTTGTTGTAGTAGACCATGCTACTAGGTACCCTGAGGCCATTCCTATGAGGACTGTTACAGCTCCGGCTGTGGCTAAGGCCCTCCTTGGTATTTTTACCAGGGTTGGGTTTCCTAAGGAGGTAATCTCTGACAGGGGGTCAAACTTTATGTCCCACTACATGAAGGCCATGTGGAAAACCTGTGGAGTTACCTACAAGTTCTCAACCGCCTACCACCCTCAGACAAACGGGTTGGTTGAAAGGTTTAACAGAACCATGAAGAGCATGATAGGTGCTTTGGAAGAACCCCTTAAGAAAAAGTGGGACCTTCTACTGCCATGCCTTCTCTTTGCTTATAGAGAAGTCCCTCAGGAGGGAGTAGGTTATTCTCCCTTTGAGCTTCTCTATGGCCATCCAGTCAGAGGTCCATTGGCCCTGATTAAGGAGGGGTTGGAAGGTGCTCCTCCCCTCAAGCCAGTCAGAGTGACTGACTATGTGATAGGTCTCCGGAGGAGAATGTCACACATGATGGCAGAAGCAAGTGACAACTTGAAAGCTGGTCAAGCCCTGGTCAAACATTGGCACGACCAGAAGGCTAACATGGTTGAGTTTACTCAAGACCAGCTAGTTCTAGTTATGCTCCCAACAAGGCAGAGGGCCTTGCAAGACAAATGGATGGGACCCTTCAAGGTTGTGGGAAAACTTGGAGAGGTCAACTATCTGGTGGATCTGGGCAGACCCAGGGAAGCTCCTAGAGTCTTCCACACCAACCGACTAAAAGCATACATCTCCAGACCTGATGTAGGAGCCTTGCTTCTAGCTTCAGCTGCCGAGGAGGAAGAGAGTGAATCTCTCCCTGATCTCCTCAGAGGTGTACCTTTAGATGAAAAAGTTGAAGGAGTCAATCTCTCTTCAGACCTGACACCTGAGCAACAAGAGGAGTGCAAATCTATGTTAAATCAGTTTGCCTCCCTGTTCTCACTGTCACCAGGCTTGACCCCTTGGGGCCAGCATGAGATACTCACTGGTGACTGTCTGCCAGTCAAAAGCAGAGGATACAGAATGTCAGAACATATCAGAGCCCACATCAAAGGAGAGGTCAAGAAGATGCTTGATCTCGGGGTAATAGAGCCCTCTACTAGTCCATGGTCTAGCCCAGTTGTGTTAGTACCAAAGGCAGGATCCAAAGACTTGAGATTCTGTGTGGACTATAGAGCTCTAAATGCAGTCACCAAGACTGATGCCCACCCTTTGCCCAGGACAGATGAGTTGGTGGATAAACTTGGTGCAGCCAAGTACCTCAGCACATTTGACCTGACGTCAGGCTATTGGCAAATAGCCCTGACAGACCATGCCAAGGAGAAAACTGCATTTTCAACCCCAGTTGGCTTGTACCAGTTTAAGGTCATGCCTTTTGGACTAAAAAATGCACCTGCCACATTCCAAAGGATGGTGAACCAAGTTCTGGCTGGGATGGAAGATTTCTGCATGGCATACTTGGATGACATTGCAGTCTTCAGCCACTCCTGGGAAGAACATGTGAACCACCTAGGACATGTGTTGCAGGCTCTGGAACAGGCCCATTTGACAATCAAAGCCAGTAAGTGCCAGATTGGTCAAAGTAAAGTGGTCTACCTTGGACATGAGGTAGGAGGTGGAGAAATAAGGCCTTTGCCCAGCAAGATTGAAGCTGTGCAAAATTGGACAACACCAACTACTCAAACCCAAGTGAGAGCTTTTCTAGGCCTCACTGGATATTACAGGAATTTCATTGAGAACTATGGGACCATAGCTTCTCCACTGAATGTAATCTCCTCTCCCAAATTCCCTAAAAAGGTAAAATGGAATGAGGAGTGCAATCAGGCCTTTGAAAAACTGAAGAGAGCTCTTTGCCAAGCTCCAGTATTGAGAGCTCCTGACTACCACCAACCTTTCATTGTACAAACTGATGCTTCCAATGTAGGTATAGGTGCAGTTCTAAGCCAACTGGATGAGAAGGGTAGGGAGCACCCCATTTGCTTCATCAGTAGGAAACTGAAGGATCCTGAGACAAGGTGGGCAACTATCGAAAGAGAATGCTTTGCTATTGTGTGGGCACTGAAGAAGTTTAGGCCATACTTGTATGGTTCTACTTTTGTTATTCAGACTGACCACCAACCCTTGAGATGGTTAATGCAAATGAAAGGGGAAAATCCAAAACTATTGAGATGGTCAATCTGCCTGCAAGGGTTTGATTTCACCATTGAGCACAGGTCAGGGTGTCACCATCAAAATGCTGATGGACTCTCTAGGATGTATATCATCGACTAGAGGTATGAGGTTCATCCAGGAGTGGATTAAATCCTCCTGTCCCTTAGTCTGGGGGGGGCGAGTGTTAGGGAGAATTCTCTGTTTAGGCTGAATTTCCCTCCCTAGTGAGTCCCCCAGCAGCTTTTCTGGATTTCTGGGGTTTAATTTTTTCTCCTGCCAAGAGTGAGACTCTTTTACCCTCACTCTTGGACATGTTGAACTGTGTTATCTTGGACAAACCTTGTGTTGAATGGGCTATGGGGTCTTTTACTCCATAGGGCCTCATGTATTTTTGTGATGTGGGTTACACAGCACCCTCTGTGCCGTGACCCAGGGGTGTCCTAGGGACTCCCCAACATAGACTCCATACCCTGGGACTGACTACTGTCTCCCAGGGCATGTAAAGTCACCAAAGACTTTACTAGTCTTGAATCCTGAACAGAACCAGTACAAACCATCATATTGTGGACGTACTGGCTGGGGCAATTCGATTGCCCCAGGGTCTGTTAGTCGAGGGGGCACGTCTCCGTCCCCCCTGATCGAGTTTTGGCTGGTGGCAGTGGAAACTACGTTTTATATTCGACCGCGAATATTTTCCTATGGGATTTCCCATTGTTTTAGGCTAACACATTTAATTATTTATTTACGGTAGCCTTAAACATACCGCCGGTTTATATATTTATTTTTATAACTCCGGTTGGGACTTTTTGCCAAAACTTGATTCTAAAATGGCGTTGGTGTTCGCCTCTGTAACTCTGACCCAAAGTGGAGCCCTTTGTTCCACTTTTGGCGGGCTTCTCCACAGAAGCCCTCCAAAGTGGTGCCACTCTGTCTGGGGTACTTAGGAGGGGTGGAGGGGGATTTAGGCACCCTGGACTGAGTTACCTTGGTAACTCAAGTCGCACTCCGTCCTGATTGGCCCAAGTGGTGAGCCGCCCGGCTCACCACTTAGCATGTTTGAGTGACAGCTAGGCTGGGTGAATGGGGGTTTGCTGCATAAAAGCAGGGCTTTGGGGACTGGGACTTCAGAAGTCGCCACAGGACCAAGAATCCGACGAGGGAAGAGCTGAGCCGACCTGCTTCGACGACACCACCCGGTGGAGCCCTGCTGAACCGTCTCACCACTTTTTCCCGACGACCGAGGAGAACTCTTAACGGAGTGGCTCCTTCCCTTGACTGGTGGGGACAACCAGTTTTCGCCTTCTTTCCGTTCTTTGAGGTATCTCGTGGCCGCCTTGCCTGTGCCAAGCACCCCGGCAACCGGAATACCACACTTTACCCCCATACCGCGAAAGTCGGTACCAACCCTTTAACCGGAGGACTCCGCGGCTGGTTTCTTCCCGGGCAGTGCTACGACCTTTCTCTTCTGCTCTTCAGCGAGATATTCTTCTCCCCTGACCGACGTCGAGCCTTGCTGTCACTGCCTGGAACAACTGCCCCCGCTGGAGGATCCTTTCCGCTTAAGGTACTGTGTTCCGCCTGGCTTCCCTTGCCACCGACTGTACGGGGTAGATTTAGTCCCCGGCTTTCGAACCTGGGAGTGCCTGGGACACTTTGGCTAAACTTTCTGAGCCACTCTAAACTCTTTTTGACTCTTTGCAAGACTTTGAATCTCTAACTAACAGTGTGATCTTGGGCACATTTTCGCTCCGGCTACTCTAAGAGTGGGCCCTGCCTAGTGACTTTTGCTCACCTGTGACTTTATTCTTCTTTAAGCCTATTGCAAGTGTTCTGGACCTTAGAGTGGTGTGTTTAACCTATTTCTGCTTTTTCTCTCCCTTTCTTGGAAACTACTAGAGTGTCATCTAACGTTAAGCACTCACCTCTGTTTTAATTAAGTGGTGTTAACCTAGAGTTGTCTAGATAGGAGAAAGGATTGAATCTACTTTCATTATAACTGTGTTGAAGTGTTTTTACCATATTCTTTGCTAGAGTGTTTTTACTTATGTGTGTTTTTAAATAAATAACTATATTCTTTTGAAACCAAGCTCTGGTCAGTGTTTGCTTGTGCTATTGTGTTTTGGTACCTATTGTGTATACTTTGCATACTGCCTAACTCTTCTTGAGAGAAGTCTGACTGCTCAGCCACAGCTACCAGGTAAATCTGGGTGGTACAGACTGCTACCAAAGGGGTTTACTGCTCTACCTGTAGTCTTAAATCTTTTGCAGTGTTCCCCAAGGGAACTGCACAGGTTTCTGCCTAACACTCAAGAAGGGGGTGATGGAGATTGGGCGATAGTTAGCTGGTCAGGAGGGGTCGGCAGCAGGTTTCTTGAGAAGATGGTGCACAAGGGAGTGCTTCAGGGGGGGTGGAAAGACTCCAGTGGCGAAGGAGTGATTGCAGAAATCCGCCCGGGCAGGAGCAAGGTAGTCGATGTGGTCCTTGATAGTTTTGGAGGAACAGGGGTGAACCTCTTTCGACAAGACTTTCATAGATTGGACTTGTCTAGAGACCTTGTCTGCAGAGAAAAGGGGAAAGGCAGAGAAAGAGGGAGGGGGGTGGCTGCAGACGGGCCAGAGCGAGAGCAGGGAATAGAGGCAGGGAGGCGATAGGAGGAGAGTGAGGACAGGATGTCCTGGGTTTTTTAAATGAAGTGAGAGGCCAGTGCTGTGCAGAGGGCCTGGGAAGGGACAGGAGAGGTAGAGACTGCATGGTAGTTTCATTACCACTTCAACACTTATAACTTGAGCCTTTGAGGTTTCTGAACCTACTAATCCTGGACCTTCCGCTGAGACCCCTAGTCTGCTTGAATGTGCTAAATATGGGACTTCACCAGCTTTGTATTACTTGATTGAGCCTTTTTACATCACTCAGTCAAGTCGACTGTCAGATCGTAATTTGCTGCACTGACTTTAAGATGGTTCATACTGAGGCTATGTTGGATTTCCAAAGTATTTATGATCCCATTCATTTTCTTGTTTAGATCTTCCAATGATCTAGATGTTTTAGTTTGTTGCATTGAGCTCTTATTACTCTGTTTCTCCACGTCTTTTAACATGTCGATCGCCAGCTTTATTTCACGTGACTGTAAAACATTTGCAGTTAGAGTATCTTTTATATTCTCGTATAAGTTTACAAAAGAGCTCAAAACAAGATTCAATGTGGCAGTCAGTTTCAACCTATCATCCGTTTCCTTTAGAGTTTCATGTAGACCTCCCTCGGCTCAGACTCTCAGACTGAGACAGGTCAATTGGATTAAATGTGAAATGTTCTGTCAAGGTGGAGGCCGGGTCGCCCATCAAATTGATCCCTTCCTCTCCCACAGGCTTTATTTCGCTGATATCTGTCACAGCAGCAGGCGGACCCTTCACTGACTAATTTCCATTTCCACTCTTGGCAATGCTTCCAAAATACTTCTTAAATTGTACATACACTCTGCACGAGTGGTGTACACAATGTGAGCATGTCCGCGAAATACTGGGTGCACAACACACCGCACTGCCAAGTGAACACTAATGTCACTAATGGCACAAAGGGCTCAAAGGTATAGTCCTGCAGTCACCCTCACTTAGCCATGTCAATTAATCACTCATCATATGATATGATAAATCAGAGTTTGTCCTGTACCAGCATACAAACAATAGCAAGCGCTCTTCTGCACAGTGCTAATGTACTGGAACACATAGTAGGTTCAACCTTCCAGACGTGGTACAAAACGCGGGTGGGTAGCGATATGTTAGATGGTATGTCTCAGTGGATCTTCAGACTAGTGGTGGACCAAATAAAGCACAGTTAACTGTGCAGTTTGATGACCTTAGCACGCATATGCTCATATGAAAGAAAAAGACACCCAGGAAACAGAGAAGCATACAACACCTTACCAGCACCTTACCGGCGCACTAGCCACTCACCGTTGGTCCGCCAAACTGCACACTTGAGCTCAGCGGCTCGGATCACAGTGCAATAGTCCCGCGAAGGCCCAACTAGCAGCTCACCATTCAAGGCTCCTTGCTTCATGCAGCTCCTGTCTGCAGAGCCAACCAGTCAAACCTCTTTCCTCCTCCAAGGATAGCAGTTAGAGGAAAGCACCAATCAAAAGAGAACATCAAGCTGCACTGTGTGTGAACAGTCTCAGTCTCTCAGTCTCGCAAACAAAGCCGCTTCTGATGTGCAGACCTGATCCAATATCGGGCGTGGTGCTCTACCCCACTTTCACTTCTCCCATGATTTGTACATCCCCCTTTTTGGCATGTTAATGAAAAGTTTGGACTATGTGGGGCAAGGGTTTAAAAGCGTTGCCGCCATTTTAGAATGTGGCAGAAATCTCATGGCAATCGACCTGCATGCATCTCTGTTCACTGTCACAATGTACTTGCAGTGTTGGGAATCCCAAGTGGTTATTATATAACATTGGAAATGAGTAGCCCTTCTGTGAGCACCTTCCGTTAGGGGTGTTTTGGGGCTCCCAGTTGTTTAGAATGTATAGAGGCTGGATGGACTCTCTCAGAGATCCCCAATGTATCACCTCCAGAGGTTGCATCTCTTAGTGGGTGGCTTGCTCTTGACCCAGAGTGTCCCTGCCCATCTCCATGCTCCCATACAGGTGACTTTGTCAAAGTCCCTATACTTAAGCAAAACAGTGCTCTAATGATGGATAGACACGGACCTCACCCACTGGGGGCGGGGGTCTGTGCTTAGCATGTGTTGACAGGAGGATTTGAGGACCCAACATTGTATTCTCGGTG
Organism: Ambystoma mexicanum; assembly: GCF_040938575.1. Classification (NCBI taxonomy): domain Eukaryota; kingdom Metazoa; phylum Chordata; class Amphibia; order Caudata; family Ambystomatidae; genus Ambystoma; species Ambystoma mexicanum. The sequence continues at coordinate 1,380,976,654 of NC_090929.1, read as the reverse complement.
GAGAGCATAGGGGGGAGGCCAGCTGGAAATACTCCAGTAGGGAAGGGGTACACAATAATTCGGCCGGGTACAATGGAAACAGCTCACTGTGGTTTAGCCACAACGTTTTAGTTTTTAATATATATAAAAGCGTTCGGGAAGCCATTTTAGGCTTATTATATTAATTGCCTTTTCTGAATTGCACATAGCCAACTTGGAGGACAGAGTTGGGGGCATACGACTCGAGTCACAATCGGATTTCTAATACTTCTACAGGGGAGAGCGAGAGAGAAAAATCCGAGTCCTGCCTCTTTAAAGCAAAATGAGAGCAGGTGCCAGAACTACCCAAGCAAGGAGAAAGAGGTGAGGCGTTTGGCCAGGCGCTGAGGTTTGACATGTTTTTTGTCAATAGCGGGAACTTTGACGTCTAAAGGGTACAGAGAGCAGAGCAGGCCGTGCTGTACAGCCGCCCTGAGGACCGAGCAGCACACTCGCCGCCTGCTGCAGTGCAGTGTCTGCCCTGGCGACTGTCCCAGACTGCGCAGCGGGAGCCGGCGAGGAGAGCTAACCGAGCCATACTGACATGGCGGGAGAGGGGGGTTATGCAGTACAGACCTATAATTTTGATGTGACAGCTTTATTGGCTCTATTTAAAAATGAACACAGGCAGGCTCTGCAGAGGAGGTGAGAGCAAACTGAAGGCGATCCAATGAGCAATACTGTGGCGGGCAGCGGCACAATTCAATGACAAAGCAAGTAATCACGCAGCCACGACTAGTGGGAGCGCAAGAGAATATCCTCAAATGAAACGGCACACTGCGGTCAATACCCACATTAAGGCTGAATCGCTGCTGTCTTTCTGGTGTTATTAAACTCACAAAGAAGGGGCTTTGGGACACCTGTACACAGAGAAAGGGATATTGGGAAAGTAACACTGATGAATGTATTCCTCATGCAGAAATAATCGACCTCGTTTCAAGAACCTGGAGTCCTTCGCTTAGAAACAGTGCACAACGTGCTTAAAAAAATAATAATTTCAAGATTATGTTACAAGTTATTCAAAGACAAAAGGGTGTGTTCTCCAGTATATCAAAATGGCCTCATTGAACTGTTGCACAGAGGAATACAGCGTGCGCATGCGAGACTAGGAAGATGAAGGCGGCAGAGGCGGGCTGCTTATGGGAAACTCGGGAGTTAGTTTGGGAGAGTCCTGGAACGGTCGGCGTCTCTGAAGGTTCTGAAGAGTGTTTTTGAGCAAATGTGGCAGTGGAGTCTGGTTAAATTATTTAATTGAAGGGGTGTAAATTCCCCCTCCCCCCCCGGATATGCTGGAGCGACCAAGCACAGATAGGGAGCACAAACCAAGCAGAGAGGGCTCTCATCTTGCGAACAGTTTAAAAATAATGGGTTAAGATGAACAAGTTACTTACCAACTGGTAACGTTCTTTTGATTGGATGTCCCTCCAACGTATTCCTCATCTTAGATGTATTCCATCCAGCTTTAGCTGCTTCAGAATTTTTTTCTCGGCAGAGGGCGGCGTGCGTCGATGTCGTCAAGTCGATGGTCCCTCGAAGGCCTCCATCGAGGGTGACGTCATCAGGTATACAAGTAGCCCGCGTGGCGCCCATGGCCTCAGTTCTGTTTTTCCCCCTCTTGCTCTACTCAGTAGATTGTGCCGGTAGTCAGGTATCAGCCATGCGAGAGTTGAAGTGGCAATAACCTGGAAAATCTACAGAGGGGTAGGATGAGAGGGCGGTGAGGAATACGTTGGAGGAACATCCAATCGAAAGAACGTTACCAGTTGGTAAGTAACTTGTTGTTCGAATGGATTGTGTCCTCCAACGTATTCCTCATCTTAGATAGACTCCCAAAGCAGTATAGAAAACTCTGGAGGAGGGAAGAGATTTTTGATACCATTATATGGTGGAATATAGCACTGCTTTACCAAAAGCAAGCTCCTTAGACTGGGAAGCATCCAGACTATAGATTTTTGAAAAAGTGTGCATCGATGACCAAGTTGCTGCTTCACAAATGGATTTAATGGGAACACCTCTTTGAAGGGCTGTCGAAGAGGCAATGCCTCTGGTGGAATGGGCCCTTAAGCCTTCTGGTGAGTCTTTTCCTGCCAATCTGTAGCATTCTGAAATGCAAAGCACAATCCAACATGATATGGTTTGTTTTGACACCGATTGACCCAATTTCTTTCCGGTGTAGCCAATGAAAAGTTTATTATCCACTCTAAGCTTGGAAAGCCTAGAAATGTAAAAGCTTAGAGCTCTTCTCGTGTCCAACCTGTGCAAACTTGCCTCCTGCTTACTAGGTTCAGGTGGAGTGTAGAACAATTTTCTGATTTAAATGAAAATCAGACACAACTTTAGGAAAAAATGAGGGTTTAACCCTTAATACCACTCTGTCCCTATGGAACACAGTATAGGGTGGCCCAGAAGACAGTGCTTGCAATTCGCTCACTCTTCTTGCAGATGTTAAAGCAACTAGGAAAGCGGTTTTTAATGTTAGTAATCTTAAGGGACAAGTGTGCAGGGGTTCAAAAGGGCACACATTAAGAATTTTAGAACCAGATTAAGAACCCAAATTGGTATTTGGAAGGGGTAAGGAGGAAACACATTGGTGAGTCCCTTTAACAATTGTACTATTAAAGGAATTTTGAAGTAGGAGCATTCTTCCTAAGAGCGCTTGAAAATCGAAAGCGCTGCAAGATAACCTTTAATGGTCCCAACATTTAGACCTCTATGTGCTAGGGACAAGAGGAAGGAAAACACTTCCGGAATGGAACATAGAAAAGGATCAACATTCTTTTCTCTGCACCAGTTGCAAAACTTTTTCCAACGGCAATGGAATAGAGATTTTGTTGTTGGCCTTCTTTCTGAAAACAACACCTCCATGACGTCATCTGGAAGGTCCCAATCCTTGTATCTCAGCCTTTCAGATACCAAGCATGAAGGTTGAGAGTCTTGACCTCTGGATGGAGAACCTGGCCCTCCATTTGTGAGAGACGGCCCTCTCTCTGAGGAAGACGTAATGGAGGACAGATGGACATGTCTAGAAGGTCCGGGTACCACGTTCTCCTGGCCCAATACGGGGCAATTAGGATCATGTGGTTTCCGAACCGTCTCAATCTCCTGATGACCTGAGGAATGAAGGGAATCGGAGGGAATGCGTATAATAGTGGGAAGTTCCACTCCACCACAAACGCATTCTCTAGGGCTCCTCTTGGGGGGAAATTCCCTTGAGCAATACCTTTCGCACTTCCGGTTGATTCCGGTCGCAAACAGGTCTACTTGAGGGGTTCCCCGAAGGGCGAAGATCTCTTGAAGGACTTCCTGAGCCAGTTCCCACTCGTGGGACACCGTGCTCTGCCTGCTCAGAGCATCCGCCGTCATATTCTCCTCCCCAGCTAGATGGACTGCCGTTAAGGAGATTCCATCTTGAATTGCCCAATACCAGAGCCGCATTGCCTCTCTGCACAGAGGTAGTGACCCTACACCTCCTCTTTTGTGTAGATAATGCATGGCCACTGTGTTGTTCGTCATCATCAGGACATTCTTTCCTCTGACAGATGGCAGAAAAGCCTTCAGCACTAGTCTGATTGCTCTTCGCTCTAAAAGGTTGATGTGTAGTTTGGACTCCGATGGAGACCAACAACCGCTGATTGTCAGATCGTTGGCTTGAGCTCCCCCACCCCATGAGTGAGGCGTCCGTCACTACTGTAATCTCCAGCCATGGTTGCCAAAACTGTTCTCCTTTTAGGATATTCTCTGTGCAAGTCCACCACAGAAGATCCTGCCGAACCTTGTTCGGAATCTGAAGAAGATGCATCATTTGACCTGAGAACTGGGACCATTGAGTCTTTAGAGCCCATTGAAGGGATCTTATCCTCAGGCAAACTTGTCCTTCCTGAGGAGCTTGTTCAAGCCTCTTAAGTCCAAGATGGGTCTCAGCCCTGCGTCCTTTTTGGGGATCAAAAAGTAAGGGGAGTACCATCCCTTGGTCCTCTCCGCTACAGGTATTGGCTCTATAGCACCTTTCTCCAGCAGGCTTAGTACTTCCTGCTATAGGAGCAGGTCTGAAAACTTCAAAGGGTGCATCCCTGGTGGATTGCTTTGTGGTTGAGTTGGAAAAGGAAGGCAGTAACCTTGGGCTATTATTTCTAGAGCCCAAACATCTGAAGTAATGGCTCACCATTCCTGCAGATGCTGTGACAGCCTGTCTCCCACAGGTGTCTTGTGATGCAAGTCCTCAAAGTGGTTTTGTGGCGGTTGCTGCGGCCGCTGATGGCAAAGAGGCTGCCGTTGGAGCTGGCTTTGCACGTTTTCCTCGTCCACCACGAGTGGCCTTTCTCTGGCCCCTTTGACTGGCCATTCCTCTCGCCTTTCCGTATAAGGAGTAGCAACGATAGGATCGCCCCCTCCAAGATTGTCCTGACCCAGACTGAAAGGATTCCTGCATGGCCTCCCTTCCATCTTTAACAATGGCTAGGAATCCTTCCCTTTCATCCCCTTCTGGTATGTGCTCCGCCCCCATTGCAATGCACTCCCACAGAGTGTACGAATATGTTACCAAGACACATGTGAAGTTGACCGATTTTAACGCCATACTCCCAGCTGAAAGTACCTTGCGTGCCCAACACGCTTGTCGCCCCAATCCGGAGGGATAGAAGGGTATGCCACCTTATTTGAAGCTGTGGCTGCCTGGAACACCATACTCCCAGGAGTAGGATGTTTAGACAGATAGCCGGGATCGATACTAGAAGGGCGGTATTTTGAAGAAAGGGATTCATTCACCGGAGGAATGAAATCCGGAGTCTCCCAATTTTTGGCCACCCTTTTTTGCAAGGCTACATGGAAGGGTAAAATCGGATCTTCGGTGGGACCATGATCCAATATATCGGTCAGATCATCCTGGATGAACTGAGTTGGTGGTCTAGCCCATCCTAAGTATTCGACCACCTTTGTCTGTAAGTGGTTTCAACCCAGCACTCCACCTAAGTCAATGCCTAGCGTGTGATGCCCAGCTGGAACCCTTTTTTTTTTTTTAAACAATTTTTTATTTTATTTTTACAACAACACGTCAAACATTGCAATAATTAAGTCAAATCCAATGGCAAAACCTTAACAAATTGCACTCCAAAATCCCGCTACCACCCCCTCTAAACTTGAGCCAATGCGTCTGTGTTATCAGCCTGCGCTTTGTCTGGCGGGCCTGTCGTTATCGTATTGTCTGTATCAACCCCACTGTGATCAGGCAGGGGGGAGGCCACCATAGATGTCACCAACTGTCTCCATTCAATTAGGGGTCCTACTTCTTCCTCCCCTCCCTTGCAGACCGCATCAAACCAAGCAACCGTTTCTGCCTCTGCCCATTTCAGAAGGTCTGCCCACCACAACTCTATCCTCGGCCTCTGGGCCGCCTTCCAGCACATAGCAATTCTCCGTTTGGCAAGAATGCATACCAGATCCTTCATTTTGCTAATGTGCCTTAGGTTGCGTGGCCTAGGGAAACCCCCCAGCATGCAAGCCCAGGCCGATTCTACCTCCAGTATAATGCCTTTTCCAGCCAATCGTGTCTTTAGTTCTAACCAAAATCTTCCAACCTACGGACAGGCCCAGAACATGTGTTGCATCCCTGCCTCCTCCTCCTCACACCTGGGACATCTCTGAATCGTCTGACCCCCGAACCTGGCGATCTTACTAGGGGTGAGATATGCCGTATGCGTAACATATAATTGGATTTGCTGGAGCCTTGCGTTCCGGGACACCTTTTTATGATATCTTAGTGCCCTTTCCCAGAGCCCGTCTGACATGGGTTCTCGCACCTCTTCCTCCCAGAGCTGTCTCAGTTGGAGCAATTCCCTCCCCACCTTAGATCCCAGCAGCTCGTATATCCGGGATACCTCATGCCCACCCTCCGAGACATCGTATATTGTCTCCATGGCGGCATCCGGTTGTTCAGATAGCACCACCGCCGGCCACCTTTCTCGCACCCGTTTAACCAACTGGAGTAGGTTATATACTGCCCCTTATGCACCCCGGTGTCTTCTATCAATTTCTGAAATTCCAGTACCTCCCCCTCTTGCCATATATCTCCCAGGGTGGCCAGACCCATTGGTTCCCAATACTTCCGGACCCCGTGTATCAATTGAGGGTCCTCTGTAGATAGAGACACCAGTGGCACCTGCATAGAAAATGGGGCCGAGTATCCGGCCATCTGCCATGCTCTGTGCCACATCACCCAGCCATGCACCAACAACCTCGCCATCTGTAGAACCCTTGGCTTGGACAGCCATACCACCTCCCTTTGGAAGAAGGGAGCCGGTTCCATGCTCAACAGCCTGGTTTCGGCCGTCTCCTCCTCAGACAGCCACCTTGCCACGAACTGCAGTTGCCCTGCCAAATAGTACATCTCGAAGTTAGGCAGGTAAATACCCCCCCTGTCACACAAATTCTGTAGTTTCCAGAGACCCACCCTGTTCCTGGAATTATGCCAAATAAAGCCCCTGCACACACTGTGGAGACGAGCGAAGAAGCACTTAGGGATCGCATGCGGGATATTTACAAAGAAATGTAACAGTCTGGGCAAAACTACCATTTTAAGCAGAGCAGCTCTCCCCATCATGGCCAACGGTAGTCTGAACCAAAAATCCATACTTTTCTGATGCCTTCTACAGCCTTTTCCGTGTTATGTTTATGCTCTTCTATCGTGGTATGGTATACATCGATCCCGAGGTATCGGAACGACTTGGTGCTCCAGGGTATTGGTAGCGTCGGCAAGCTCCTAAGTGGGACAAACCTGTATCTCCCCAAGGGGAATATGCTGGATTTCTTGGGGTTGACTGCTATGCCGGAAAGAGCGGCATACTGTTCCATTACTTCCAGGATGTGTTGTATGTTCTCCTCCGGGAAACACAGATACAATAGTATGTCGTCAGCATATAGCGAAACCAGATGCGGCCCCCCTGCAGTACCGATCCCTATCTCCTCATACTGTTGTCTCAGACAGACGGCCAATGGCTCTAGCGCCAGTATGTATAACATGGGCGACCAGGGGCAACCCTATCTAGTACCCCTACCCAGTTGCCATTTGTCCGATATGGTAGCACCTGTTTTAACCCAGGCGATTGGGGAGCTATATAGCATTTTAACCCACCTAAGGTACCCAGGCCCTATTCCATAGGCTCTCAGTGTCGCCAGCAGCCAGGGCCATCTAACTGAGTCGAAGGCCTTGACCGCATCAAGCGAGACGATCGCCAGTTCCCCCGGGTCCCCTTCCGTTTGGTCTATAATGTGGTGCAGTCTTCTATGGTTATCCGTTATATTCCTACCTGGGACGTAACCTGTTTGGTCTGGATGAATCAGTTTACCAATGACTCGCTTAAGCCTATTCGCCATCACTGCCGCGAGGATTTTGCTATCTTGGTTGAGCATCGATAGGGGCCTATACGACCCACAATCCGTGCTAGGCTTACCTGGTTTTAGGAGCGGGATAATCACTGCCTCACGCAAAGACTCCGGCAACCCGCCACACTCATACGCCTCATTGAGCATAGCCAACATCGGGGGGAGCAGTTCTTGCCTGTAGGTCTTGAAAAATTCACTAGGGAGCCCATCCGACCCCAGAGCCCTACAGGTGGGCAGGTGCTGAATCACTAGCTCCAGTTCTTCTATTGCGATTGTGACGTCCAGGTCCGCCCGTTCTAAATTGTCCAGGGTGAGCAAGCCTATATCCTCCAACGTTTCCGGGATCTCATGGTACCTAGATCCGCCAGGGTCCTCGTAGAGGCATTTATAATATCCCAGGAACTCTTAATTCACACCCTCCTGGGTGTCCCGGATCTGGCCCCCCTCTCCTTTGATTTCCCGGATCACCTGCCGTAGCGCCTCACTCTTATATAGCCAAGCCAGCAGTCTGCCTGGCTTGTCTCCTCCCGCATGCTGTCTCTCCACATATTTCTTGTAGCTTATTTTGCATAGCCTATCCCAGAGTTCCCCACTCGCCCATTGCAGCTGCTCCACCCTAACCCTCTCTCCACTAGAGTTGCCCCCCTGCGCATGATGTCCTCCAACTCCTCCTCCGTTCCCCGTAGTTCCCGCTCTATGTCCCCCTGGAGTCCTCTAGATTTCGAAATGGCAACCCCCCGCACTACCACTTTGAATGCCTCCCACACGGTTGCCATGGATCTGACACTACCAGTATTAATCTCAAAATACTCTGTGATCGCCTCCCTTAAGTCCTCCCGGAATCCCGGGTCCTGCAGCGCCTCAGCCCGGAGCCTCCAGGTGGGGATCCTCGCCCTGGGAGGCTGGTGTAGCCACTCCAGGACCAGTGGGGAATGATCTGAGAGCCCCCTGGCCTTATATTCCACGCCACCCATCTCTTCAGCAATTATTGTAGTGGCGAACATGTAGTCCAGCCTCGTATACAGATCATGTGGCGCTGCATAGTGCGAGTATTGCCTCTCCCCCGGGTGCAGTTGCCTCCAGACATCCACTAGGTCGAAGTCTTCAAGAAGGGCCTGCAACACCCTAGCAGCCGGAGTGGGTTTATCCAGCTTGCTATCCGATCTGTCGACCTTAGGGTTCAGCACACAATTGAAGTCCCCGCCCCACAGGATCCCGCCACCCAAAAGGGGGCTGATCTTGCCATACAGTGTCCGAAAATAAGCCGCCGTATCCTGGTTAGGGGCATATAAGTTTACCATACACACTTCCCTGTTCTCCAGCATTCCCCTCATCACGATCATCCTGCCTTCTCGGTACCCCATAGCCTGAAGCAACTGAAATGGCACGTACGGTGACACCCAAGTGATAACGCCCCTAGCGTAGGCCAAATATGTGGCTCCAGCAGTGCACCCCTTCCACTTCCTCTTGACAACCTCCAATTTCTCCCTGGTGAGGTGAGTCTCCTGCAATAGCGCAACGTCTATCCTCATCCTCTTCAGGTACATCATCAACGTATTATGCTTCAGATAGCTGTTGAGGCCCCTGACATTCCAGGTAGCCACTCTAAGGCACCCAGACGCCATGGGTTCGATGCCTCACCTCATACCTCCCCACGACCACCCGCCTGCTTAGGTTCACAGTATGGCTCCTACTCCATTCCCTCCCAACAACCCTCCCATTCCCCAACTTACCAACAACAAACCCTTCCACAACTCCCACTCCCTCACCCCACCGCCCCACCCTACCCCAACACATGCCCAGCTCCATCCCTGGATCTCATGCGACCCCGCGTTTGGTTCTGCCCCGGAATGCCGAGGGCAGGAACCCGGCAGGGTGTCACTGGACTACCAGTGAACTAACTAAACTATTCTAAATGGGGATCTGAGGACTAGCTCTGCGAGGCTCCCTTAAATCTGCTATCCTAGTGCTCACGGATCAAGTCCAGTTGAAAGCTACTCAAACCAGCCCATGAGCTACAGCTAACATAATAGTCATGTCCCATAGTCTTAGGCTGCAACCCCCTTGGTGCAGCCTGCACGGTTTACTTATCTCTTCCATCACCTTCTCCCGTCCGGATGCCTGACTCCTGGGGGCAGCTCTGCGTGTCAAGCCACTCTCATCGCCACTTCCGGAGATTCGAAAAACAAGGTTTTGTTTTTGTGAAACACCTTAAGCTTTGCCGGGTAGAGTAGCATATACTTATGACCTGCTTCACACAACCTTCTCTTCACCGTCCCAAAGTTCATGCGGCTGCACTGCACCATCAGGGTATAATCAGGATATGCAGTTATATTCCCCGTTCCCCTTTGTATAGTGCCGCCCTTTCGAAAGTGCTCAAGGATCTTTTCACAATCTCTGTAGTTTAGGATCTTGGAGATCACCGGCCTAGGGGGATTGCCCTGGGCCGGCCTCCTCGTCAGGGCCCTGTGCGCTCTCTCCACCGCGAACCCCTGGGGTAACACTCCCCCGGTTATTTCCTGCAATAACATGGATTCAATGAACTCTGTAGGGTTGGATCCCTCGGCTCCTTCCGGCAAACCGACGATGCAGACGTTGTTCCGTCTGGCGCGTCCTTCCGCCTCTTCCGCCCTGCTCTCCAGGTTGCCCACACGTCGCACAAGGGCGTGGAGGTCTGCTTTATGAGCTTTACAGTCCGCTGTATTCGGGCCTACCTCTTTTTTCCAGGTTTTCCGTGCGTTCCGCCAGAGACCTGACATCCTGCCGCAGAAGGTTCACTTCTTCTTGCACCGCACCCACGAGCTCCAATGCCATCTTCAATTCGGTCACAGCCAGCTCCAATTCAGTCTCCCATGCCACCTTAAGGTCAGCAATCACCGCCAGGACCTCCTGATTAGTGCCCATGGTGGCCGTGCCTCCAGAAGGGGTCTTGTCCTTACTTCTGGCTTCCTCCGGGCCCAACGGTGTTCTGGTGTATTCGTCCAGTGTGGGTTGCTTGACCTTCGTTCTCTGAGGTTTACTGGACATAGCGGCGTGCCGCTGATTCATGGTCAAGCCCCTCCCCTAGATTGCTACCGTAGGACCAGATAGCCTTTACCGCCAAGGTCCGGGGAGGCCACGCAAAGGAAGTCCTGGGGCGGCCAATGCGCTGCTGGAGTGGGTTATATACTCCCACGTAGGCATAAAGGGCTGCCCTCTGATCCGGAGCCCACTCAAGACACAGACCAGGCACCTTATGTGCAGGAGGCTGTGGGCCTCCACAAGTTCGCCCACTCTCCGTATGTGGTTCGCACCTGTCGCACACCTAATTTCGCCCTCCTCATATGATGCACACAAGATGGTTGAGGCCTTCCGAGATATTTGTGTCCCCAGTTCAGTCTGTGCCTGTAACGTTCACAGCCCCTCCCTACTTCCTGGATCTCCTCTTAGCATGTTTCCTTCATAGCCAGACGATCTCCTGTCCCCCATGGGGTCGGGCAACGACATGCGCCCTCCGTTAAGGACTCAATCAACAGGTCTGCGCGAGCCCCGCATGGTGTGCGGGCTCCCCCTTATAGTCTCCAGGGAGGCAAGCGTGGCCCCCTGCCCTGTGTCTCTATGCCTCTGATCCTCTCTCCTCCCCCGGCTGTTGTCTCAGCCGCACCGGCTGTGTGGATGGATGCGAAGTGCCCCCACTCACCGCAACATCAGGCTGACTCACTGGTGGAGGTTTGCCGTTATCCTTGTTGCTGCTATTGTCTTATTTCTGCATGCCGGCACAGCAGAGCGTTCGGTCAGCGCTCCCCAGCCGCACGCACCAGCTGTAATTATGGGTTGCTCCTTACACTCCGGCCGCGGGATCCTGCTTCAGATGCAGGTCCGCCACCCCCACAAGTGCGCAGACCACTGCCCCGTGCAGACCACGCCCCTGGCTCCTCACAAACAGCCCCCGGGCAGCCCCAGTCCTCCAGCCGAGGAGATTATGGGCGGGCACTTTGGTTTCAGCTCCCGGCGGACCGCGCCGGGTCGGAGCCTGGCCCCCGCCTCCGCAGGCCCAGGGGGCGGGGGGCACTTCTTCGGATCGGGTCGCGGGATCCGCTGCACCCACTGTTGTCCAGGCGCGGTCCTAGCGCCGGCCCTCCGATCGCCACACTCGGGCTCCGGAGCTCGTCCGCCGCAAGCGGGGATGGCTTCCTCAGGCGTGCGCTCCTGCAACAAGCCAGGGGGGCATATGTTTGCTGCGCACCCCAGCCCTACACGGCCACACACACAAGGGGCACCTCAGCGGGTCACGCATCTCTCCTTTTGATGTTCAAGCGCCTGCCATTTTGTTTCCTAAAGTCTTTGTGCTCGGGAGCGTAATTCACCGCTATCTGGCGCTTCTATAGGTTCCCAGGCTTCAGATTTTCAGCATCAGCTCCTCATGTGTTCGCAGGCAGGTGCCTATGTTTTTAACTCCAAAAGGCTAATGCACCTGCACTTTTGTTACGGATGAATTCAGGATCTCCAGGAGCTCCTCCAAGAGGACGTCTGCTCACGTGGCCATCTAGCCACGCCCCCGCCCAGCTGGAACCCATAATTATATATTTTTATGTCTAAAGTTCTTTCATTTCTGAATGATGTACCCTTATATCACACCCCTCTCTTTGGATTCCCCCCGGTCTCACTGAACCAAGAAGTAGGTTGTTTTGCAAAGTTAAAAGATTTATTTGATGGATTTGAACAAGATATATATCACACTTTTATTAATTTGAACAATATCTAGATATCACATTATTAGTATTTATACAATGATCGGCGTTGGGTGATATCACAACAATCAACAATCTCTTTAATCAGTAGGAGTATGGATGAGAAGAATAATGTAGCAGTGAATATAACTTTGTATGGGTTCAATGAAATGCAATGATAGGAAATTAATGCAGCACAGAAATAATACTTTTGTGTGTTCAATCAAATGCAATATAATCACTTTTTCCCCCTGATACTACTCAATCCCCCTAATATGGAATATAGAGATGGAAGGAGAGAAAACAGGTTTCAGGAATATACACACTCAGCAAATGTAAGTTCAATCCCAATTCCCCCAGCAAGCTTAGACAGAGACAGGAATGATTTCAAACAGGTCAAATGCATGGAATGTGGCTTGAAATAAATGGGAAAAACACTGAAAAAGGACTTTAATTCTCTAAATTATATTCAAAACTAGTGGGAGCCGCTTTAGATAGTTCCAGGTAGACACTAGTAATGAGGATCGAATGACTGGCAGATAGGAAACTGAATTCAGAGGTTGAGTCCAAGAAATAGCTATTTTATATGTGATGAAATTGAGCCAGATGTAGATTTGCGGCAAACTTTTCAGCGCGCGAGAAACACGATTACAGAAAAACTATAAGGAGTTGGAATGTGGTTTTAGATTCGTTTGAAAGCGGAGGATGTTAGCTTGAATCTGACACTTACATTTCTAGCACGTATGGTTCAAATGTTACAGAGGTTTGAGTAGAGGTCGATTTTTCTCAAAAAGAGTCAAGATTTTCAAATGAAAGATGCGCTTTTGAATTACAAACAAGAATTTTCTTTACACTAAGGGAGGCTATGAAGATGCAAGATACCCAACGGACAGCCACCAGAACAGAGCGGCGCCTCCGCCTTGACTTTTGCCCGCCAAGACACTTGTCCTTCTTCAGCAAAAATATTAGCACAAAGATGATATTATCACTACAATTATCAAAGGACTATATGGATAAGGGAAAGATTCTACAATGCAGTATGGATATGTTAGACTGGGTTGGATAGGATTACTTAAGGATAAGAGAATGGCTATGGACAATTCTATGCTAGATACGCACAACTATGGTTTTGGAATAGGCCCGTCAAAGATCTGGTCAAAGGTTTTGGACTGGAATCTGCTAGCCATCGGACAGGATTCAGGCGCTTAGTTCTGCTCTCAGCACGGCACTCTGTCTCTGTACGGTCCTCTGGACTGGGTCTGATGGGTTGGTTCTGGAGTTTATAGCTCTGCTCTACTGGTTTGGATCTCTAGGTTCTAGCAAGGGATCTTGGCAAGAAGCAGAAAACAGCACAGCCAGGGTGTTCAATTTTTGATGTGCCCCTTGGAGGTCTGGGGTTAAAATCAGGTTGCAAGATTTTTAAAGGCCAAGCTGAGAAGGGTTCAGCTTTAGAATTAGGCCTTCTGCTTTCAGAGTTCTGGAGTCTTAGATCTGGGTGCTCCTGCAGAGCGCTTCGGCAGTACATCGGTTGATGGTGAATGTGTGTGTCTAGGTCCTAAACAGTCCCTATTTATCTATTTCCCAAAGGGGTGGATAGGCTGATTATACTAAACCCACCCTCTAGGGATCTGATTGGTCAAAGAATTCCCCCTCTCCTGATTTGAGAAAGAAACCTAGTGTCATAGTGATGCTGCAATTTACAATCAAGGGAAAAACCTCACCATTGTTCCTACACAGAAAATCTATTTTTCATAGAAAGCATATCTACAATATCACCAACTTGCTAATACATATCCACATCACATATTTAATAAAGCACGTCTCCGTCCGAGTCCCATCTTCTTGAGAGTTTCGGTTAAAAACAGACAGTTTTTCGCGCTTTTGGTTGGTTAACCAGTGTCAGATCTGTACACATTTTTCCACATACATGCGCAAGACATCTGGGCATAATCCTGTAAACTTTCATATTCCTAGCATGATCACAATTGCTACAATATCAACATGTTTGTAGTCCGGTATCTGAATATCGCATAGGGTTCAGAGTAGTTTCATATTGTGAGCAGCCTTTTTATATTAACAACCTATAAAACACAGATTTTTCCAAGTTTTACACAGTCTTCTATGTATCTTTTTCCAAAAACATATTTCCTTGAAACTTCAGATACACATATCAGTCTAGCTATGCCTCCAAGGTTTGGCTGGGCCAGAGCAACCTGAGCCTCTCTTCCTTAGCAGTTGGTTTCTATTGACGCCCGAATTTGCATTTCCTTTCAGTCAAGGGAGCACTTTGTCCCTACTCAGAGCAACAGGCCAAAATCTCCTCCCACTTCCCTTCACAACTCAAAGCCAGTTCCATTAATTCACTTTAAAACACTGTTTAAAATGGGCTTTCTAAAATACAATTCACATTTTCTACAAATATCCACACAAATCTCTTCATTCCAGTCTTTTTAAAACATAGAAATTAATTGAATTGTAGCAACCCATATTGCTTTTGATGGCAAGTCTCTTCTTTTCTACAATTTGATTTAAGACACCATTTTTAAACTGACAGTATAAGTAATGAGAGGTTCTGACACAGGCGAGCACCGGTACTGCGCCCATTTCTGACATATTTTTCCCATGCAAGCACCTTTTGAATGTGGATTTTTTTATAATGAAACATGTTTCTCCTGACATTGTGCTTATGGGGGTTCCTTAAATAAGGTGATGGTGAACACCCCACAAGGATGTTGGATCTTCTCTGCTGTTTGAGAATCATTATTTTGCAAATTTAACAGCCAAGGAAAAACAGATTTTAGGCACTTCTGAGTTTTCCTTGGGATGTAACACTGCCTTTTCAAGCAGTTCTATTTTAATCTGTGGGCAGCCCCATGCCAGGTTTTGGCAGTGTGGTCTCTTGTTTTACCACTGACATAGGCAAAATGGATTAGCAGCCTATTTTTCAGGTTTCCCTGCACACTTCTCACAGATTTTTAGCACATATAAGGCTTTCCGGTGGCCATTCTGTTGTTTTTGATTAAAGCAGCGCATAACGATGTTGCAGGCCATAGACTAGTGGGTCAGAACATCCCACATGTCATTAGTTGATGGTATGAGGGACTGGCATGTTCCCCTGGTTCTGGCCTGGCAAAATCTGTTTCAGGCGAAGTATCAATACCACTTGCATTATGTAAGGTTTCCACCAGGTCCCTCATCTGGCTTTCCTCAGAAATCAGGCATTCTGGGACATTTGGGGTGCCATATTCCAGTACAAAAGGAACATTCTCCTCATCAGACCTCTCCTGTTCAAAAATTGAAGTTAAGGATTTGAAAAATTCTTTCCCTGGAAGAGGATTAAAAACCTTTTCTGGGAGAGGTGGGGGAGGTGTACTAGTGGAACCTGAAGGCACTATAGCCTATGCAGCCTTCTCTTTTGCTTTTATTTTGACAGCTTCTGGCTGATTTGGAGCCTTTGTTTGAATCTTTGGCGCAGAGGGCTTCGGGGTCGACGTTGACAAAGGCATCGATGGCGTCGACAAAATAGTGGTCGTCGATGGAGCTGGATTCGAGGGCATCGAGGCGCTCCTCGAATACTTACCCTTTGAGGTGTGTCGGGTTTCAGGCGGCGTCGGTGACCTCGACTGGTCGACTCAACTGGTCTTTCTCACTCGGCGTCCTGGAGGGTTCCCGATCCTTCCTCCTTCGATCACCCAGGCTCGAGGGCGCACGAGTGTTGGAACGGTAACACTCCCGGCCGGCTTCCGAAGAAGGCGCGGACTGAGGCTTAGCCTTTTCAAACACCTCCATCATTTTTACCCTGAATACTTCCCACTCTTCGGAGGAAGAATTTTTTGTGGGGCATTTCATTCTTTTTCTGGATTCGTCCGAGGACGAGGTGGAAGGGGACCGGTGGCGCCTTTTTTTGGACTTTTTCATCAAAGACGAAGAGCGATGAGAATTGCTTCAGTACCTAGACCGATGCCTGTCGAGAAGATTTCTCATCACGGGACCTCGACGCTAGAGTTTACGACCTACCTGCAGTTTTCCCCTTCCTCTCTCGCAAGGCCTTCCCCGTCATCGCCTGACACTTCGTACAGGCCTCCATGTCGTGGCCTTCACCGAGACACCACAGACATTCCCGGTGCGGGTCCGTGACGGACATTTTCGAACCGCAAGATTTACACTTTTTGAATCCCGATCGCGGGGTCGATGACGAGGACATATCGAATATCTTCAGTAACTGCATCACAGAACTACTCGAGGCGCACCGAGTCTCTGAAGCAACACGTACTGCAGAAAAACGGAACTGAGGCCAACGGGCGCCGCGCATGCTACTTGTATACCAGATGACGTCACCCTAGACGGAGGTCTTCGAGGGACCATCGACTCGACGACATCGACGCATGGCGCCTCTGCCGAGAAAACATTTCCGAAGCAGCTAAAGCTGGATGGAATACATCTAAGATGAGAAATACGTTGGAGGAAACAATCCATTCGAAGGTGCATTTTACAGCACGCTTTACACCGTTCAAATCGGTTTTGTATGGTAAAACATGGTAAAATGTGGTAGATGCAAGTCACCAACAGTGCACAGGAGCATTTTCCTGATCCCTTTGCCCACAATATACAGGGGTGGACTGGGAACCAAAAGAGGCCCTGGTAATAATGTTCCAAGTGGTGCATAGTCCTACAGGGAAATCTCCAGAGTTCCCTATTGACAATTTATGCCAGTCAATGGTCGAAGTGTACGAAAAGAAGTAGTAGAACTATGTTCCCTGCTGGCCTGAACCCACAAACCATATCACCACGCCCCCTCCAACACACAATACAAACCCCGAACAAATGCACCAACTGTTTAAGGGAACCATTCCGTTACTGATTCTTTTTAAAATAAAATTATTGGAACAGTAAAACTTAATTAAAAAAAGTAGAGGAGCACTGCTCCCAACCGCTCCCGCTCACTTCGACCACTGATACCAGTATACAAACATGTTCATGCTGGCTGAACCAGTATATGGCAGTATTACCATATAAAAACATACTCTTGTTAATTTTGCCAGTAAAACATGCCATGCCACAGTAAGAACATTTATCAGGGTGGCTGCACTAGGCAAGTAATAATCCTTAGCACATGCAACAGTTGAGAATAAATATCCAGCCTATCTGCACCAATGCAGGCCAGTCTACCCACACAATAACACTCATCAAGCTAGCCTTAGCCATGATGCCCAGTAAAAAATGGCATAAATGAATCCCACGACAGCAGCCCATTAAGTTTCAACTTTTAGTATACAAATAGGTACACAAAGTACTTGGGGCACCCAGTCCAAGGGTGGTCACTGTACCTTTTCCCTCAATCTTGAAGGGGGCTTCACCCTCCCTAGCCCAGGCTCCTTATTCCACCCCTGTTTGCTCCAAGATCGATTGACTACAGCCATGATACCTCTACTGTCTAATTATCCTCTTTGCCCTATGAGGCCTTATCTAGTTTACTCCCTATGGGACCAGCAGGGTAGTCAGGTTGTCTTGGCACCCTACTATATATTCAGGGAAAAAAATGATGTAATTAGTGATGTCAGTAGTGATGTCATCTGTGATGTCATCATTGTGGTCCTAGGCTGCGCAACAGGGGATGCGAAGTTAAGATGGCTTTGCCTGAATTTCAGTGGTTTTGTTGTGCTACATTTTCACCTTAACGTCCCTGCAACTAAAGTTTTTTCCCTGAATATATATGTGTGTGTGTGTGTTTGTGTGTGTTATATGTGTAGAGACTATACTGCAATGATTACTGACAATAAGGGTGAAACCAGGTATGTAGTTGTCTGCATTCTTGAGAAATGTCTGTCTTGGGTTGATTATGCTATGTATAAAGCAGCATTGCCCTGCAAAACAAACAGTTTTCTGGAGCAAAAGGCGTGTTTTTGAGCTAATTTGCATACTCACAATGCCTTGCTAATGTGGCTCTGAACTGGAGGTGAACTTACAGCAACGATTACTAGGTAGCATTGTGGCATGTGTGACTCAGCTCAGATGCAAAATTCTACTATATTAATACATTTGCCAGTCAGTCCCTCACAACTACGATATTAAAACTATATAACGTCAGTAATGCTGACTCCGATACTACCTCTTTACCTCCCGACATGGTGGAACCCCACACCAGCTGCAGTGCAACACATATCCAGGGACCTTGTGCTGAACTCAGTGCACTAAATCTGACATCCTCATCCAGTAGCAGAGGGACACAATACAAGTTATGAGCTGTCAGATTACCTACATGTATACATTGCAGACCTGCCACAAATAATGTTATTGGTTTTGTAACCTTAAGATTGCCTGGGAATTAAC
Source organism: Ambystoma mexicanum (assembly GCF_040938575.1). Taxonomy (NCBI): domain Eukaryota; kingdom Metazoa; phylum Chordata; class Amphibia; order Caudata; family Ambystomatidae; genus Ambystoma; species Ambystoma mexicanum. The sequence goes on along the minus strand of NC_090929.1, from coordinate 1,380,958,220 downwards.
TCCACATTCACTTCAGGAGTTCTGCTTCCAACAACCATTCAACCATTTGAAACATGGTTTGGTGGCCATTCAATGTTGGTAAATCTTGGTGCCCTCATACTTTGTGGACAGGTATAACATATACATGATATGCTTCATGTCGTGTCAAAGAGGATGAATTGGAGAGGGACAACTAATATATTTAGTAGGACGTGGAAGGACTGCAGATTAATGTGAATGCATGGCCACTGGCGAGTAATAACAATAAAAAATGCCAATGGGTAGGGGTGAATCAGAAAATAATGTCTAATCCTTTGAAACAAAAACATGTAGGTATGTGCCTTGATGCAATTTGAGGCCATAGCTAGAAGAACCGAGAGACAGGGTTTCAGTCCTGGTCAGTGTATTTTTGTTACAGAACAGCACCAAACCACCCACTGTATATTTTACGACACTTGTTACCACTCGGCACGTTCCTGTTGATTTCTCCCATAATGCAATGCTGCCCATAATCAATTTTTTGTGTAATTGTGTAGTTTGGGCTTTGTATGTGCTTTGTATGTTTTCTTGGTCTTGAATTCCCCAATGCCTTGAATTGCAGAGGTTTTTTTTGCAAGAAATGAGATCACCTTAACTAAACTTTATCAAGTGTGTTTTTCAGTGAATTACTGCACATCACACCCACTCGTCCGTGCCCACAATTTACTTTACCCATAGCCGCACGTACAATTACACTGTACTACAGATACCCTCAGGTATTTGCTGTACGGACTACAGATACCGGTAGCCGCACGTACAATTACACTGTACTACAGATACCCTCAGGTATTTGCTGTACGGACTACAGATACCGGTGGGTATTGTAGTTTTATACCTGTGGTTATCGGGAAAAGCTGTGAAAATAAAAATGATTCCATGCCCTCTCAGACTCTCGCCATGCTTCCCCCACTCTCCTGACACTTCCCCTTTCTCCCCAACCTTCTGTGTTTATTTTATGCAATTTGCTATGAAATGTCGGCTATATGCAGCTTTTCTCTCAAATAACCATGGCTATCGAGGAAAACTTGCAAACCTCCTTTTGCAAACTTGGTCCCTAAACCCCTACACCTCCCAAATTTCACTTAATGTCATTCTGCCTCCCCCACCTCTAGACTGAAGGCATTTCCCTGTTTTTTCACCTTGAAATTGAGCATTTATCCTTTTTTATTTTCGGCTTTTATTTATAAATACCCTGATACTGCAATTCACAATGGGAGGGATCGCTATTTATTTTGGAGAAGGGGGCACCCCCTTCTCCGTCAAATATTTAAAAAAGAACTGGATAGCATAACCCCAAACCACAAAAGGGTCGCGAGTCAAAGCTTCGTGCCTAAATTGTTTCAAACCTGGTCCAAATCTGTTAGCGGTTTTGACTGTGCGTTTGAGCAAAATCTGACCTTTTTCATGTATCGAAAAAGGAATGGGGAGTAGGCCGAAAGTGCTTTCTTTTCTCAATAACTTCTTTATTTTTTAACAACTCTTTCCCAAACTTACCAACCTGGGTGGGGGCCCGGGCGTACAAAGTTGTCTGCAAAATTTGAGCCAAATCCGTTGCATGAGTCAAAAGTCATTAGCAATTATTTTTTTCAATTTCCTATGTAACTCCGACTCACCTTAACTATAGGGCCACAACCTCACATTTAGATGGACACGTGAAGATTAGCCACAGAAAAGAACTTTGAGAGTACCCAATGCACAAACCACTGCCCTCATGCTCCCATCCTACACACATTCCTTGCACTACACATGCCTATGGGCTAGCCAAACTACACACAAACACACACCCAACATAACAGACATTCAGATACAACAAACAATCCAGGCACTGTTTTAGCACCTTGATGCCGTTTGGTCTTGCTGCGCTCTGTAAGTACAGATACAATACAATACAATACAGGGCCTAACCCCTATGCATGCAACAAGCCAGTGCACGCAATTAAACCATCTGCAACCGAACACACACAGACGCCAGTTTCTCCTGGTTCTGGACCTATCCTATCTCTCTACCCTCACTAACCAACCCTGCCCTCTTTCTTGCAGAGTGACGTGAGTGGCTGGAGACTATCCCTGTGTGGTAGCGGTGTGCGGTAAGTATTTAAAAAATGCAGCCTTTAAAAATTATTTTATTCCCCACATTTCCCCACTAGAATTGTCACTTTAAAGAGCGCAACATAAAACATTTTCTATGCAATCAATCTCCTGTCAAATATTTACTTTTTAACTCTGTAGATTTCATTTTCTAATACTGATTCTTAGTTTTGTAGGAAAATAAACAGAAAATGTGAGTTTTACTTTTCTGTATCATGATGTGCTTTACATTCCAGATTGTCTGTTTTTTCCATTTATCAAACGATTGCTGGATACTTTATGATAGCTGGAAAGGTTGATTTTGGGCCTTGTCTGTTACTTTTGACAAATACACTAGTTGAAGATGGACTGACTTCGCACCACTTCCTGGCATGTGTTTTATTCAGATGTTTTGCGCAGAATGTGGTTCACATGTTTACAACCAAACTGGTAGCACCCTCTCAGCACACCTTATCTCCACTCTCTGAAGCACTCCAGCAGTCTCCTCCAAATATTCCTCCACCTACTACACCCTCCTCGCTAGTCCCTTGGCCTACGTCCTCCTCTTCCGGCCTCACCCGAACACCTTTCATTCTCAGCTAAATCAGCTGGCTGTTCATAGACCTCCTTTCCTGCTACAAGCTTGATATGGCTCCCGTTGGTTCCCTGGACCACTTGCTCCCTTGGGCCAAACTATCTGAGGTATACCCCTGAGGGCCACGACCTTCCACCAGATTTATGCAGAGACGATTCTCTTGTCAATGTCACTGGGAGCGGGTGTCTGTTGGGTTTTGTGCTGGTCTGGTTCAGGTGCCAAATGAAATCCAGGTTTAGAGGTATTTTCAGAAAGTGAGGTGGTTTTCATCTGTGTTCAAATGTTTAGGCATAGAATTCCAGAGTTGGGTTAATAGAAAGGAGACAGAAGGTACTGTGTGGCATTTTGGATTGGATTGAGGCACCTTGAATAAGGCTGCGTTGCGGAATCAAAGCATTTTCGATGGTTTATAGAGGATGAATTTCCTTCGAGTCCTCTGCCGTGAAAGGTGTGGTGGGATATACTTAGTGTTTTGAAATTAATATTCTGTTTGATTGGGAACAAGTAGAGTGTTCAGAAGGCTAGGGTGAAGTTCTTGTGTCCTTGAAGTCTCAGGAGCCCCAAGTAGATGCTGTTGGTGTAGTCTAAACATTCAAGTACTTGTGTGATCACTGCCACGGTTCATCATGAAGGGTAGGTAAGACAGGACATGCTCGATCATTCAGAGTTCAATGAAGCAGCTCCATATAATGGCTTTATCCTGTGGTCTGCATTTGTTTTACCGTTGCTGTTGTCACAGATGGCTTTTAATAACACGCCAACTCCCAGAGATAGAAGTGGCCATCACACCCTAATCTAGGCGTCCCGCAATCTCGGCCTGGTACTAGAGATCGATAATGCCTATGGTCTAAAAGACTTCTGGTGTCGGCCTAAGGGCAATCCTCTAGTTCCTATCCAACAGCTTTCCAAATACTAATGACTTCAGGGTTGTGCCTTTCAGGCATTTAGGTCATCACCCTTGCAGTTCTTTTCGCACCCTAATATTCCTCTCCCTGAATCCCTCTATCACTTTCCCTCTTCTTCCACTCTTCCATCCCACTCCAACCACCATCTCCCCCAACCTCCTTCTCACACTCTCTCCACAGTCCCTCCAATGGTCCCCTTTCCTCACCCTCTCCTTACTTCTTCCCTCCACCCATCAATCTTTCTTCTCACCACTATGCCTCTCTCCACGCTACTGTGCCCCTCTGCCCACCTACTGCTCTCCCCTCTACGAACAACTACTACTCTTCCCATCTTCAAACTATTATTTATTTATTGAACATTTGTAAGGCGTCTATGCAGAGGGGTTTCCAGGCGCCACAAGACAGGATGGAGGTGGGGGTGGGGCGACATGGGAATCATAAGAATACAACAACAGAGAACAAAGAAATGGTTATATTGGCATTGAGACAATCCTACCGTGCAAGTACATGACAAGGTGATAAGTGCAAGATGGAGGGGGCAAGAGTGAGAAGTGCAAGAGAGGGGTACCCCCACGGGTGAGGTGCGGGAAGTGCTGGTCAGGCCATGGTGGCAGGTGCCTAGGAGTAGAAGGGGTCGAGGGGAGAAAGAGTGCAGTGGACAGGTCGACTGGGTTGGGATAGTCCGGGTAAGGGTTTCAGAGGGCAAATGCTGGCAATTCTCTCTTCTCCACACCACTATTACTTTCCCCTCTCCTTACCAGTATTACTCTTCCCACACTCTTCCCACACTTCTCTCACTTTTGACTTTCACATCACACAGGCCCTTAGAAGCCTACATTGGCCTCCAGCAAACATATGCATTCACTTCAAGGCGCTATGCATTGCTCACAAATCCTTACATGGTCAAGGAGCTGAATTACTCCAAACCAAAATAAACCGCTACCAACCAGGAAGAAACCTAAGATCGAGCAATGACTTCCAAATAAAAATGAAACGCTACGAGAAAAGGAAATTCGTAGGAACCGCATTTTCCCATTTGATAGCCAAACTATGGAACTCAATCTTGAAGGAAATAAGACAGAAGATCACCTAACCTTCCGAAAATGACTGAAAACCTGGCTATTCAACTCACTGAGACTAGCATAAAAATGGGCACCTTTCACAACTCTTATCTCAGACCGAAGGCTATTAGGGGATAGTACAGACCATGGAACCAACAATAAAACAACCACACTGTACTAACATTTAACCACCCCTCCTGTCTCCAGAGGATAGCTCAGGGGCAACGTGCTCGCCTTGGAAGCAAGACGACATGGAGCAGCACAGGTTCGATCCCCGGGTCCGCGTTTAGAAACCTCTGGGTATTAAGTGTGTTATAATTAACCTATCGTATCATATCATACCTGCTCTTCTCCAGCATGCCTCCCACACACTACACACACCCTAATAGGCCAGCCTTTACTACACACTTAACACACAACCCACACATCTGCCAAAAAAACAAACAGCTGCAAACAAACAACGCAGACACTGGTCGTTGCCCCTCTGGACACAATAACCCCAGTGCACACAATCTCAGCACACTCAGAAAACTAACACGCACAGATGCCAGTTTCTCCTGGTTCTACAAGCACCAACAGCAGAGCAGAACCTATCCTATCCCTCACCAGCCTACCCCACCCACTTTCTTACAGAGCCATGTGAGCGCCTGGAGACCATGCAAATGGTAGCCGTGCATGGTATAAAACAGCATAATGTAACTCTCCTTTCTCTTCCCAACACAACTTCTCATTCATTACCTACTATTTCCTAACAATCCACTCACAAACCTGCACATTCACTTTCAGTACCCCTATTTCTCAACAACCAATACCTCACCTTACACATCACCTGTATAATCCTCCTCTACGCTCCTCTGTACTGACCTTCCTCTGAACTCGCCTCTTGGTCTGCTTACGACGACTCCTCTGATCACACCAAACAACCCACAACTTCCTGTCTCCAAGGTATTTATACTGACCTCCTTCTTCCCATGGGCTATCTCTTCTCACAGTTCCCCCGGACCAATCCTTCTCGGTCCTCCCCTCCTGCGAGTGCTACAAACATCAAAAGTTACAAAAGGGGCTCTAAGCCTGCCCCCTTTTCCCTCGGTGGGTCTGCCAGGCTTTTGTAATGGCAGCCCGCAGTGGGGAGGTATGGCGCTTAAGTCCCAGTTCATGTGAGGGCCTGGTAGGTCTCTTAGTTTGCTCTTTTGACTGGGGAGCAATTCTGCGGCTCTCCCCTAGGAAGGCACAATGTCCCTGGAGTGGTCTGTATGTGTGCTGTCAACTGCTTCTCGCACAGTGGCTTCTCTTCTCTACTTTACTTGTTTCTGTTACCCAAGTCGTAAACCGGTCTCTCCTCCAAAAATTGCCTGTACCGATTCCAGGATCCCCGTCACTCAAAGTTACTTCGGTTCAGCTGGTGATGGTGCTTTCTTTCAAGGGGGATGCTGGAAGATGGATTTTTTCTGAATAAAGGAAGACCACACAGCATCATGCAAGAAAGTCATTTGGTGATGGTCAATGGCACTGTATGAACGTCCACTGGCACTACACCAAGGTGGAGGAATTGGATCCCTGCCAAGTGTCACCTCCCCACTCTGGCCTAGTACTTGATATGCATGCTGAGAGGGGTTCCCATTCCCTCCCGACAAGGTCATATTACTGACCTTGTCACATGTAGATCGAGAACCATATCTACAGGTCAGCTTGATGGTGTGTGGCTTGGTAGTGTGGTGCAGCAAATCATGTGCTTGGTTTCAGATGGGTTTTGAACTTCAAGAGTGTTCGCCGTTTCCCAGGAGTCCATGTGCAAGAGGCATAATCTAAGTTTGGTGCATTTGACGTATATTGGATTGTAAGCTTGTGGATCATGTAGGTATCATCTGTGTAGTTGAAAATATACAAGGCCTGAGTTATTAATAAGTCCCATACATTAAGTCAAGACAATATTGAAGAGGAGAAGCAAATGACTGGATCCTTGGGATTCCCCACATGTAGGACTGTGGGAGCATGACTTGAAGAGGGCGAGGTTTGTCGTGTCAGGCCTAACAGTAAGAAATGAAATGATACAGCATGAAACGGCCCCTTTTAATCCAATGCCCTTCCACTTTTCTTTAGCAGTATCACATGCCTGATAGTATCGAGAGCAGCAGAGATATCAAGTAGGATGAGTGAGCTAGTCAAACTGGCCTCTATGTTTTGATAGAATGTGCCAAATAGAGCATGGATTATGTTCTTCTCCTTGGTCTGAACCCATGTTGTTTAAAATAAAAGTATGGGCTGTAGGTGCTGGTCTTTTGGATTGCGTTTTGGCTCTCCTTTTCGTTCCTGGTATGGACATGGGATTCATGGTTTTGGTCAAAGACTTTAATTAAAATATCTTTGTCCAAAACCATGAATCCCTTGTGTCCGAGTCTCATTCCTGGCTCCTCACAATGCATACAGCAAGCTTGCATGCATGCACACCAGGAAAGAAAAGGAGAGCCAAATTGCAATCCAATAGACTACTTCTAAAGCCCATACCTTTATTTTAATAAACGTCTTTGACGAAAACCGTGAATCCCTTGTGTCAGAATCCCATTCCTGGCTCCTCAAAATGCATACAGCAAGCTTGCATGCATGCACACACGGAAGGAAAAGGAGAGCCAAATTGCAATCCAAGAGACCAGTCCTAAAGCTCATATTTTTATTTTAATAAAAATCCTAAAGCCCATTCTTTGTTCCCTTTGCAGTGAGCCGGTGACGGCCATTCGGCGTCTCTCCTTGCTGCCTGTGTTCCTCAGCGTCTCCATGTTCTATGGATCCTGCTGGGCCAGTCTGCTTTGTGTCAGGCTCTGGGTAGGCAAACGCTGCCGCTGCACAACTGCGGACGCTCAAGAGCCCTGTGCTGGCTTCTGCCGCTCTTGCAGCTTACCTTCTCTCACGGACATTTTTCCTCTTCGCCCTTACTGAGCCAGAAGGCTCCACTGCACTGCTTGTGGCCCTACAGTCTCCCGCTCCTCACTGAGATAAGCAGCTTTCTGTCTTCAGCAGCTCTCTGCAGTCAGCTGCTACTTCGGTTTAAATCTCCAGTTTTCGGTTTGCGCTCCCAACTAGAGCGCAGCTTGTGTTCTTGGGCTTTTCCACTCTGCATCACTCGGCTCATCTCCCTCGTTGCAGTATCCTTGCAGTTATTGGAATGGAAATCCATTCTTGATATTTTACATGGAAAGTCTGGGTGAGTATTCTCAGAGGTCTTTAAGTGCAAGTTAGTTTTCAATAACTTGTATGCAGAGTCAGAGGAGATACTGTCATGCGATGGAGGATCAGTCAGAACTTGTTAGAAGGTCTTCAGTGTCTTTAATACGGGAATAAGAGGATGTGTAACAACATGCCATTAATGCACTGGATATGGATGGGGTATCCTCAAGAGAGGAAGGGGAATACCATGACATCTCCAATGGTGTCCTGCCACTCCCCCAGAGGTTGCCTCCCACCATGTGATCCTCCCTCACATAGCCGCCCCCAGGTTCAGGATCAGGTAGCGGCTGCCGTACCCTGGCCACATGGGGAGAGGTCACCAACAGGAAAGAAATGATGACACCATAGGATTCATCACATACCCTTCCCCTAATGCTGCTGTTTCTCTCAGCACCTATTGGGAAACGGAAATCTACATTTCTCTGTTCTCTTCCTTTTTTGGCGTTCTACCGTGAAACAATAGGGCTGCATATCTAAGAACTAGTGCATGACCCGTGCATTGGTGTCCTTGCAGAGGCACATCCATGTTAATGGAGGCTGATCTGTGACCAATCTAAACGTCCTGCTGGTGAGGTAGTATTTAAGATATGATACTGCCCACTTTGAAGTGAAGGCCTCTGTAGTATCGTAACTGTTATTCTGTACTGGGGATTGCTATACAGGGAGTAGAATGTAGGGTGGAATATGGAAGGTGGAACTTGTGGGTGTTCTGAGTGGGACGGTTGGTGAAGGGGGCAGTGGAGAAGGGATAACGTTGATGTTGCTAGAGATTGTGGGCACTTTACTATATGCGACTTACCTTATAATAAAAGCCGTTTTCCTGCAAGAAGGTTGTGTCGTCCTTCCTTCAAGTGGCGAAGAGGATGGGATGCGGTTTCTGTTCATGACCAGCAGGATTTCCGATAGCTGACGAGGCTCCACAGTGCCTCTGGTATGTGACTGAGCCTGCGTTTGCCTATGAGCCACTGTTTCAGTGTAGATCATATTAGACCGGTGCAGAGCACACAGAAGGGCAGTGAAGCCCAGTTTCCTAATATAGATTATCTCAAGAATTGAAAGCCTACGTGCGTGCACGCTGCCATCAGTATGCCTATGAAGCATAAGTAGGCATCTGCGGTATTAGAGGAAAGGACGAGACGCGACGTGTGCATGATGGCCATCTCGGAAACACACGGTATTAAGAGGACATTTTGTAGCAGTGTATGAGATGGCCATTCTTAAGACAAGTAGTTCAACGGTCGGAGTCAAATGCTACGCGGCAGTGCAAGCATCGTTCTCTATTGCTACAGTTGCCATTGCAGATTAAGCAACTGCGATATGATGAAGAAGACTTTCTTTGAATTTAATTGACACCACCAGTTATCCCTACACTTACTGAATTTAATAATAACATTACAGTGTTAAACAGACCTCATTCAGGAAAAACTTCAATTTGTTGCATTTGGCTGCATGTTAATGTCAGTTAAGTCACAGTTGACCTATCTATAAAATTTACAGTTCTGCATATCGCCATAATATGCAAGGAATTATAGTCCATCCTCCTCAGCCATTTCTGGCCACAATTGGTGAACGTTCCACTCCATGGGGGAATGGAGGAATACTGGAAAGAACTATATTGATACTATTGACAATGAGACTTTCACAGCTAATAAGAAAAGAAAGAAATGTTATTACATTCCTTGGGACCAGAGGGGCACAGAGTGCACAGAGAATCGCCTCCTCAAAGGACTGAAGGAAATGAGGGAGATAGGAATCAGATGGTGACAATGCAGAGGAGTATGAATTTGCAATGCAAACTCTGGATCTTTATTACCCACCCAACACCAAAGTTACAGTCAATAGATATTATTTTTATATCAAGAAACAAGAAGCAAGTGAAAGCGTGAATGAGTATATCAACCCACTAAAAAACTGGCTACGAGTTGCAATTTTGGTAGAGGTGCAACACAAGATGAATTGATCAGAGATCAAATTATTATTCACACAAATAGCACTGTAGTACAAGAGAGAATTTGGATGTGTTTGATTCGTCTCTGGAGGAAGCAATAGCCATTGCTAAAAAAGATGAACATAATGTGACATGCAGCAAGGCCATCAACGATCGTGAAAATGTTTTAGGAATAAAGATGATGAAGTTAATGCTGTAAAAGAAAGTGAAGTACCTAAGGAGTTTAATTCAGTGAGAAACAAAGAATAGAAGAACAAATATTCAGCAGGAAGAAAAGAGGAAGAGAAAATTAAAGGAACATAGGCAGGAAGATGTTTTAGGTGTGGAAAAAAGGGACACTATGCCAATTTGGAACTTTGCCCGGCCTTGAGCAAAAAGTGCTCCAATTGTGAAATGAAAGGTCATTTCTGTGTTATGTGCAGAAATAAAGAGAACTTTTAGAGTAAAGTGTATACAAGAAGATCAAGATGAAGAGGAAGAGAAACAAGAAGTGGACATAGTGAAGATGGTGAAGAGTGACGGAAGGACGACAACTCTTAAGACTATCTTCAGAATTTATGGCATAGTGTCGGAACTTACAGTGGATGAATGTTCACCATACATGATCAGAACAAAGGAAAGAAGGCGAGAGTTATGTTCAACTGGTCTAAATCCTGTTTTCAAGAAATCAGATATTAAAAACCCTGGTGCCTTCGAGGGTTCAATGTTTCATATATTGGGAAACAGACTTGTGTTAGTTGAATTTAGAGGGAGAATGGCTGAAGTTAAAGTATATGTAGTTTCTAAGGGTATGAATGTGTTGGGTTGGGAAGATCATGCCAAACTACAGAATAAATTGAATACTGGAGGTGTGGAACCAATTTCCATTGTAGGGACCAGTAATCAAAATGATGCATCTAAAATGATGGAGCCTAAATATGTTAGAGGTAAAGAGAGGGAGTTATTCCCTAATGTGTTCAGTGATAAGATTGGGCAATTGCAAGGATATAAACAGAAGATCCTAGTACAACCTGATGTTCAACCTATGGCGCATACTGTAAGACATATTCCCATAGCCTTACGGGCGGATGTTAAGATGGAGCTTAACAGATTGAAAGAAGAGGCAGTGATTGAAGAGGTTGACGAATCAGAGTGGGTATTTCCCATTGTGGTTGCTATAAAATCCAATGGAAAAATTAGGATATGCATGGACCGTAGGGAATTGAACAAAGCTATTATTGTAGAAAAATATCCATTACGAGTTATTTCTGAAATGCTGAATTTTGCTGGAGCTGCTATGTTCTCCACCATGGACCTATCAGCTGTTTATCACCAGATACAGTTACATGATGAGTCAAAAAAAGTTTTCTACATTTATTACTCCATTTGGAATGCGCAGGTATGCTAGGACGCCGTTCAGTCTGGCGTCGGCCGCAGCAGTATTCCAAAGAGTTATGTCACATTTGTTGGAAGGAATTCCTGGTGTATATTTATTCCAGGATGACATATTAGCATGTGGATTGGGCACATACAAACATGACCAGAGGTTGTGTATGGTACAGAGGAGACTAGAAGAGAAGGGTTTAATAGGAGAATATACCAAATTTAAATTTGGTAGTGGAGAAGTTGATTGCCTATGGCACACCTCATCTAAGAGTGGCTATAAACCTAAGTCCAAAGCCATGGAAGCTATAGAGGGAGTACCAAAGATGACTTACAATCCTTTTTAGGATTAGCAGAGTATTATAATAAGTTTGTAGAACATTTTTCAGAAATAACCCAACCATTGAGAGAAATGATGAAAAAAAACGTTAAATGTACATGGAATAGTGAGCATGAGAAATGTGTAGATACTATTAAGAAATATATCCTGGATGCACCACTATTAGAGGGTTATGTTCCAGGAAGGAAGTCTACGATTACAGTAGATGCTAGTGGTAAAGGATTTGGTCCTGTGTTATCTCAAAATGATGGAGAGAGAGAAAAAATATTTATGTTTACTTCTAGGGCAATAAATGAGTCAAGGTATTCGGTGATTGAAAGAGAATTACTAGCGTGTTGTTGGGGAGTAGAACACTTTAGACAATATGTGTGGGGAGAAAAATGTACTGTCAAAACTGATCATAAACCGTTAGTAGAAGTTTTAACTGTCATAGGTATGTCTATGGCTACACTGAGGATTGCCAGATTAAGTCTCAAATTAATGGAATATAATTGTGAATTTGAATATTTTCTGTGAAAAAGGAATTGTATTGCTCATTTTCTATCTTGTATGCCTTGTGAAGAGAGCATAACAAGGATGAGTACAGGAGAGATAGAGGAGAATCTTGAAGAACAAGTGTGTAGAATTATTGAATTTGAATCTAATGAGCAAATATGTGGTGTACTTAAGGCTGTGAGTGTGGAAAGGGGGAGAGAAGCATGTACAGAAAACAAACAAGGTCACCCAGGATTGTCAATAACTAAGAGGAAAATTAGAGAGAAGTTTTGGTGGCCAGTTATGGACGTGCATGTTGAGAGACATTTGCGTCATTGTGTAGCTTGTAACAATTCCGATAAAAATATGGTTACCGAGAAGTTACCTTTAACTCCTATTCCAGTTCCTGAAGGACCATGGGTGGAATTGTTGGTTGATGTGTTGGATCCATATGAAGGTTTGTTGGTGTTAGTGGACAGATATACTAAGTGGTCTGAAGTAGCTGTCATGGATTGTATTACTACAAGAAAAGGGATTGAGTTTTTAGAAAGGTTATTCAGAAAGGAAGGTGTACCTAAAGTAATTCTGAGTGACAACGGTTCACAGTTTTGCAGCAAAGAAATCAAGGAGTTTGTGGAGAAGATGGGGTTTCAATGGAAATATTCATCAGTGTATCAACCCGAGAGTAATGGCATGGTGGAAAGTTTGAACAGGGTGATTGGTGATTGTATACAACTGGCTTTAGCGAATGGATTGGATTGGAGAGAAAATCTCAGCGATTTATTATGGAGTATAAGAATTACCCCACACAGTATAACGGGAGTTTCCCCTTTTCGGCTGATGAGGGGCAGAGTGCCTCATAGTAAATTGTGCCCGTTTTGGTTGCATGATAAGTGTCACGCCTCCCATGGTACATCCCCGATCATGCCCAACCAGAACCCTGTTCAGTCCCCACCCATCCGGTTCCACACTCATCACCAACCGAGCTCCCTGCAATTCCCGCACTCAACCACGTAGGCTATGGCAGCAACTCACTGGGCAGGGGAAATGTCCGGCTGGCAATCAAAGATCCTTGCGCCCTTTTTTGCACTGGCATCTGCCATGGCGCTTTCCATATGGGCGGTGCTGCCTTACGAGCACACAGAGATCCACATGTCACGTGATCAAGCGTCCACTACTGTGTCTGTCAACATCGCGGGTCACGTGACACAGTTCTCGCGTTTCCCCGTGATCCACGTCACATGACCACCTGATGCAGTTAAAAGGAACGGGGAAACACGGAAGCAATGCTTCTCAGCTACTTCTCTCGAGTACTGTCGGCGCCTGGTTATTTTTGGATTTCTTAAGCTACTACGACCTCGGAATGTTTCCACGGACAGCCTTGACTTTTCCCTTGGATTACAGCTGCCTGGCTATTCTGGATTTCTTAAATTTACTACGACCTCGGAACGTCCCACAGACTGCCTTGCCTTTTTCCCTTGGAGTACAGCTGCATTTTTCTGGTATTCAGCCTCTGTTTGTTATTTCGAACGCAGGAATCAAACGTCTTAACTTTTGTTATTTACTGGTTCTCGATCTAGGATTTGTCATCTGGACTTCTTTAGGATTATCCTGTGTACTGCACCCTTGGCTCAGGTGTTTGAGTCATCCAGAGTGCTGCCTAGACCCTGTCAGTCTCCTGTTGCCATTGACCCCTCTTGTTCTCCCTACCTGCCAAGTCCTTGTTGTCATCACACATAGGTAAGCCCTTTTGAGATATTCCCTGTTACACTGTATCTTTGTCCATTGCTACTGTATATATAATCATTCATTGCATTGCAGTGGTCAAGGGGTCCTTCCGGTGTTCCTGGTTCCGGACTGACGGCACTCTATACCTGTGGCCTCAAAGATTGCAGTGGTAGTGGTTTTACTTTCTACCCGTGTGGTACTTGGGGACGGAAGTAACATTAATCTACACGACCATCAAGTTCAGAACAGACTGAGAAGCCTTTCTGGTCGTCTAGATCATGAATACCTCCGCCGGGGACCCTGTGACGGCTCTAATGCAAGCAGTTGCAGCCCTTAGGACCGACATGGCTGCAGCCACGACTGCAATTCACCACCACCTGGACGCCCTACAGAGTGCCCGTCACCCCCTACCCGAAGATGCCGAGTTTGGGGATACCACATCTCAAAATCCGACTCCATCCACGCCTCCCCCACCACCCACTCCCCTGGTACTCCCAGCCCCGTTTCCCCTTGCAGCACCAGAGAGATACCAGGGTGACCCCAGAAAGTATTGCACATTCAGTGCAAGCTCCACTTTCTCTGTCGACCCCAAGCATTTCCTGATTCCATCACCAAGGCTGCCTTCCTGCTCTCCCATTTATCTGGTGTGGCAGCCACCTCGGCGAAACCCTTGCTAGAAAGCGACCACCCTGCGCTTTATGATTTCGACCTGCTAGTGGGTGAGATGGCCAAGGTGTTCGACACTAGATACAAGGCTCAATCCCGGGACTTGGAACTGTTAGACCTCACCCAAGGCAGACAGACCCTCATTGAATACATAACCCGGTTTAATCAACTGTCTGCCGAGACATCATGGCCCGAGAACAAGAAAGCCATTGTATTCTATAGGGGTCTGTGTAGCGCCATGAAAGACGCGCTCTCGTTTGTGCCATCCCTCCCCGCTGTGTACTCGGATCTGGTAGATCTGGCTCTACAGGTGGACGCACAGAGAACCGAGCGTAGGGCAGAAGCCGGTCTTTCTAGTCACCAGTCTCTCCCCTCGGCAGACACAACCACAGAACCCATGCAAGTAGGCGGGATTCGTAGCCCAATAAGCCATGCTGAACGGGAACGCAGAAGAACAGACAACGCCTGTTTTTACTGCAGAATCAATGGTCACTACGTCAAAGAATGTCCCCGTCGACCAAAAAACAAGACTTCGGGTTGTCAGAAGGCTCGCCCTTAAGACCGGGGGCACGGGCGAGTGTTTCATTGACCCCCTCTGATGCCACGTTCGGTCCTATCAGGCCTGTTGTAGTCCAGGCTCAACTGAAACCCACCAGGGATTGCATACATACGGTACATATTGTAGTCGACTCAGGGGCCATGGGTTGCTTCATAGACATCACGCTGGCCAACAATCTTAACCTACCACTGATAGCAAAGCAACACCAAGAACTTGTGCAGGCCGTAGATGGCACTTTTCTCAAGTCTGGCCCGATCATGCAACAAACCACTCCTTTGGAAGTAGTAATTCAGGGCACCCACAGGGAAACTATGTCCTTCGACCTTATCGCTACACCACAGTTCGGAATCATCCTGGGCATTCCTTGGCTGAGACAACACAATCCGCTAATCAACTGGGGTTCTGGGTAGGTTTTCTTTGAGTCGGAGGTCTGCCAACATTTTTGCCTAGTGGAACCTGAAACAAATCCTAGCCCTGCTAGTATCCTTGGGGCTGTGGCTTCCTTACACTTAGAGGATGATGACCCGACAACCACAACGCCACACATGGTTGGGGCTACCCTGGCCGGAATCCCTGCAGCATACCACGACTACCACTCCGTTTTTGACAAAGCCTCGGCAGAGGGCTTACCACCACATCGGTCATATGATTGCCCCATTAACTTAGACCCCAATGCCTCGATTCCGAAAGGTCGGATATATTCACTGTCTCAATCAGAGGAACAGGCCCTGAAGGAATACATTCAACAGGCCTTACGACTAGGCCATATCCGGCCCTCAACCTTCCCAGCTGCAAGTCCGATTTTCTTTGTACCGAAGAAAGAGGGGGACCTACGCCCTTGCATAGATTATAGGCGATTGAATTCAATTACCATCAAAAACCGGTACCCCATTCCCCTCATCTCCACACTACTAGACACACTAACTCATGCGTCCATCTATACCAAACTAGACCTCCGGGGGGCGTACAATTTGATCCGCATACGCAGTGGGGATGAGTGGAAAACTGCATTCTGCACCCGGCAAGGCCTTTTCGAATATACAGTGATGCCTTTTGGCCTATGCAATGCCCCTGCTACCTTTCAATGTTTTATAAACGATGTGTTCAGCAACATCCTTGATGTATTTGTGGTAATATATCTGGATGACATTCTGGTTTTTTCCCCTACCCTGGAGGAACATTTCATCCACGTTAGGGAGGTATTGTCCCATCTTAAAAAGAATGCTTTGTTTGCAAAACCCGAAAAGTGTCTCTTCCATACTAAGGAAGTCGAATTTCTAGGTTTCCACATAACACCCGGGGGTCTGTCCATGAACCAGTCAAAAGTCTGTGCTATCACGGAGTGGCCTGTCCCAGTCAGCCTTAAACAGCTGCAATCCTTTCTTGGTTTTGCTAACTTTTACCAGCATTTTATCGCTGGTTTCTCCTCCATTGTTGCGGCACTAACCGCCCTAACCAGTCCACTCGTCCCTTTCCATTGGACCCCAAACCATCAGGTAGCATTCGATGCCCTCAAATCCAGGTTCACCACGGCCCCGGTCCTGCAACACCCTGACCCAGAACTTCCTTTTGTTTTGGAGGCTGATGCTTCTTCTTTTGCATTAGGCGCGGTACTCTCCCAACCCTGTCCGTCTACAGGCCGCCTGCACCCAGTGGCATACCACTCACGGAAGTTCACGCCAGCTGAGTCGCACTACACGGTTACGGAAAAGGAACTTCTGGCCTTAAAAGACGCATTACAGACCTGGTGACACCACCTCATAGAGGCTAAACACCAAACTATTGTATACTCCGACTACAAGAACTTGCAGGACCTGGCTACCCTAAAATGCATGAACAATCGGCAGGTGCGCTGGCATTTATTTTTTGCGGCATACGATTTTGTGGGTAAGCATAGACCGGGAACGGCCCACAGGAAGGCGTATGCCCTTTCTCGTTCCCCTGGGTGGGAGTCCCTCACGTCTTTTCCTGCCACATTGCTAGGGGAGGGCCATGTCGTTTGTGTCTGTACACCAGCCCCATCCATGTTAATCACCATACGTCAATGGCTCTCTCAACATCCTCACAAACTGGCAGAGTGGGATCCTGTCCTCCAGGACGGGTTGCCGTTCATACAAGGGAAGCTCCATCTATTCACGAGCGATACCACAGGTCCTCATATCTGATCGTGGTACGCAATTCACGTCCCGTTTTTGACAAGCTCTTACTAGACTGCTTGGCATCGATGCACGCTTCTCCTCTGCATATCATCCGGAAACCGATGGGCAGACGGAGAGAGTGAACCAGGCCTTAGAGCAGTACTTACGATGTCTAACCCTTCAGTATAAGGAATCATGGCTGAACTTACTACACCTCGCAGAATTTGCTTATAACAATACCCTACATTCGTCCACTGGTTTTTCTCCATTTTACTCCATTTACGTACGGTCAGCATCCCCACACCCGTCCATTCCCGGATTTTACACCTTCCGGCACCCCTGCTGCCGATGCCTGTGCCTGCGATCTTGTCACAGTCCATGCCCAGGCCCTTGTCCATTTGCGGGACGCCCAGGCTTCCATGAAGGCGGCTGCTGATAAGAAACGAGTGGAGGCCCCTGGTTACAAAGTAGGTGATCGGGTCTGGTTGTCGACCCATCACTTACATATCCCTGGCTATCGTAAACTGCTCCTGCGATTTGTTGGCCGCTATTGTGTTGCCAAGATCTTGAACCCTGTGGCTTTGCGACTTGCGTTCCCTACTGCCTGGCGAATTCACACAGTATTCCACACCTCGTTGCTCAAACCATGCCCAGGGCCTACCCATCTCACTGCCCCTCCTGCTCCCATCTCTGTGTCCTCCCCTGATGTCTTTGAGGTCAGTGCCATATTGGGTTCCCGCCTTCATAGGGGTCAGTTGCAGTACCTTGTGGACTGGTCGGGGTACGGTCCTGAGGATCGCTCTTGGGTTCCCTTTCGAGACGTCCAGGCCCCTCGGTTGGTGGCTTGCTTTCATCGGGATCACCCATCCAGCCCACAGGGTCGTGGGCCTTTGGGGGGGGCTCTGTCACGTCTCCCATGGTACATCCCTGATCATGCCCAACCAGAACCCCGTTCAGTCCCCGCCCATCCAGTTTCACAATCATCACCCGCCGAGCTCCCTGTGATTCCCGCACTGAACCACGTAGGCTATGGCAGCAACTCACTGGGCAGGGGAGATGTCCGGCTGGCAATCAAAGATCCTTGCGCTCTTTTTTGCACTGGCATCTGCCTTGGCGCTTTCCATATGGGTGGCGCTGCCATACGAGCACACAGAGATCCACATGTCACGTGATCAAGCGTCCACTACTGTGTCCGTCAACATCGCGGGTCACGTGACACAGTTCTCGAGTTTCCCTGTGATCCACGTCACATGACCACCTGATGCAGTTAAAAGGAACGGGGAAACAAGGAAGCAACGCTTCTCAGCTACTTCTCTCGAGTACTGTCGGCGCCTGGTTATTTTTGGATTTCTTAAACTACTACGACCTCGGAACGTTTCCACGGACAGCCTTGCCTTTTCCCTTGGATTACAGCCGCCTGGATATTCTGGATTTCTTAAAGTTACTACGACCTCGGAACGTCCCACGGACTGCCTTGCCTTTTTCCCTTGGAGTACAGCTGCATTTTTCCGGTATTCAACCTCTGTTTCTGTTATTTCGAACTCAGGAATCAAACTCCTTCACTTTTGCTATTTACTGGTTCTCGACCTAGGATTTGTCTTCCGGACTGCTTTAGGATTATCCTGTGTACTGCACCCTTAGCTCAGGTGTTTGATTCATCCAGAGTGCTGCCTAGACCCTGTCAGTCTCCTGTTGCCATCAACCCCTCTTGTTCTCCTTACCTGCCAAGTCCTTGTTGCCATCACACATAGGTAAGCCCTTTTGAGATATTCCATGTTACACTGTATCATTGTCCATTGCTACTTTATATATAATCATTCATTGCATTGCAGTGGTCAAGGGGTCCTTCCGGTGTTCCTGGTTCCAGACTGACGGCACTCTACACCTGTGGCCTCAAAGATTGCAGGGGTAGTGGTTTTACTTTCTACCCGTGTGGTACTTGGGGAAGGAGGGAACATTAATCTACACGACCATCAAGTTCAGAACAGAAAGTTAGGTGTACCAGTGGTGGACAAGGATTTGGTGGCAGATAAGATACGATTTAGCCAACAGAAGTACAAAGAATACCATTATAAGAAATGCAGGGGTAGTATCACTTGGAAAGGTGGGAATTTTTATGTAGGAGATTTGGTGAGAGTGGATAAGGGAAAATGTGTAAGAAGGGTGATTCTAAATGTTCTAAACCTTTAAAGGTAATTGAGTGTTTTAAGAATGCAGTGAGTTGAAGAAGGAACAGTTTGGAATTCTAACAGAGTTTTTAAGTTGTTGAGAGAAAGGATAGAGGAGAAGGATAGTGTTGTGGTGAGAAAGTCGGATCATTCGGATTAGCCTTTTAAAGTGCTGAATAATCGTGCAAGTAGAGATCTGAGTGTTGATGTGGGTGCGCTTGACAATGGTGTCACTAGCAATGAAGATGGTGACAAGAGTAATGTGGATGATCAGAACAATGTGTTAGGGAATTCATCCAATAAGATGAAGTTTAAAAGAGGTTTGAGGGTATATGATGTGCCGGTTAAATTCAAGGATTTCATGATGTATAAATGAGAGTGTATAGGTTATATTTTCTGGTGAGGTGAAGTTGACTAATTGTGCCCTCGCCTTGTAATGTATTCAGTGTTGGTATATTATGATTATGAGTTATTTTACATGTTGTGTGTGCGGATGTGTATACAGGTATTGTGCTAGTAATTAGCTCATTACTTGATGTGTATATAGTTATCTATTGATGTTTTACCTTTGTTCTTATGTATTAGAGGTCTAACCATTTTTGGTTGTGTTTTGGTTGGGGGAGGGAGCTGTGTAGTATCATAATTTGTATTCCCCAGTACAGAATAAAAGTTATGATACTACACATACCCCTTGCCCCAACCAAAACACAACCATAAATAGTTATACCCCTAATTTCCTGTACTGGGGATTGCCATACAGGGAGTAGAATTCAATAGTAGAATAGTTCTTTTCTCAAGGGTATAGTTTCCTACTGATAAAGAGGATGGGTTGCTCTATGCCATCATGATCTTGAGACAGCACAGCCCCCAACCCGACATGTGAAGAACTCATCTGTAAAATTAATTCTTTGTTGAAGTCTGCCACCTTTAACACTGGGTCATTGAACAGAATGTGGTCTTCATCTCTCCACTTTATCTTTTGGAGTTCTACATTCTTAAGTGTATCTGTAAGACCAGACGTGATGGACGAATAGCTGGGGAATTCTTTTTTTCGGATTGGCTTTGAGCCCTGCTTTCCTCAAAACTCTGGTAACTAGGTATTGGTGGTGTAGGTGTTCTTCCCATGTCCTACTATGGAGGATTATATCATCAATATAAACCCTGCAGAAAGAGGATTAAGGCTGGAGGACTGGTCCATTAAACATTGAAAGGTGGCAGCGGTTCTGTGTAGTCCAAAAGCCAATACTTTGAACTGAAATAGTCCAATGGGGGTGGAAAAAGCTGTCTTCTCCTTGTCCTCTGGATTAACGGCAACCTGTCAGCATCCCTTAAATCAGATCAATCGCGGAAAGTAAAATGGCAGTTCCCAATCGATCAATTAGATAGTCTATCTGGGGCATGGGAAAACTATCGAATTGACAAACCGCTTTCGCCCCCCCATGAAGTCAATGCAGAATCTCCATGATTGAGCTGGCTTGGTAACAAGTACTATTAGAGAGGACCAAGACTGAGTTGGTTCAATAATGTCAGATCTTTGCATATTTTCCACCTCCTCTAGGACTATTTCTTTTCAAGCCTGTTGGATCCGGTAGGGTTTTTAATGGTCCACATTCCCTGGGGGTGTCCGGATGTAATGGAAGACCCCCTTCAGAGTTCCTGGCTCAGATTAAAGACATCTGGAAATTGTTCTAGCAATTCTAAATCAGGGTGTTTTTATCCGATTCTTCAGTTAATAAACTAGTCAATACCACTGTAGTGTTCTCAACTGGATCCCCTCTCCACTTCTTGAGGAGGTTTACGTGATATATATGGGCTTACATTTTTCTATCAGATTGAGAAACTCGATAATTATATGGCCCTGTTTAGCTATCACCTCATACGACTGTACCATTTGGACAACTTATTCTCAGATGATGGAAGGAGATTGAGAACCTTTTGTCCAATGGAGAAGGACCTAAGCAAAGCCTTCTTGTCATGGTAGGTCTTTTGACTTTCTTGGGCCTTGACCATGTGAGCTTGAACTATTGTTCCGACAGTAGCCATATGTTCCTTTAACCATTGGGTGGTTTGGGAAAGAGGCTGTTACATTTCTGATTCTGTACTCTCTCTTGGTTTCTTTGAGATTCATCGGATACATAAGGACTGGCCTAAAGACTTGACAAAGGACTGGCCTAACAACTAACAGCCATGAAAGCGATGTTGCAGAGCACATCTGATCTGTGGAATGCCATAGGCATCGTAGATGGGCATGAGAACAGCCCTCCCTTGAGAAGTACACAGTTCTGATGCTGTTGGCTGAAGTCCCAAGGATGCCAGGCAGAGAGAGTCTGCGGTTATGAAATGAATGACCTGTTTTGTTATATGTAGCTTCTGCACTGTACATAAGTATGAGCCAGGCCTGGGAGGGGCAGAACTGAATGCAGCCCTCCCAAGCACTGGTGTGTGTTAGCATTACAGAGCTTTTCCATCCCACTTCTGGACTCTGTGTATTATTTGTGTCTGAGTGCCGAGGGCCCGGAATGCCTGAGACGGTGTGTGGGAGCTGAATGAGCACTCGTATCAGGGGGAGCAGGACGAGCCTGTGACATATGGTGCTGATCCCCTGGAGCTCCCCTTGCTGAGGTGCATGACTGGAGATTACAGCAATACAACGGGTAAGTGAAAAAGAAAATTCTGCTGTACCTGTTGCACGTTTGACTAGTGGAATTCTGGAGTATTCAGGGACTCCAGGAATAATACGGAAATACTGCCTCAGAGTTCTGTAGTGATACAGTACAGGGTCGCATGGGCAACTACAGGACTGCAATAAGGTCAGAGCATTCTTAGGCTCCTGTGATACAGTCAGAGCACCTGCCGTGGAGTGGAGAGACGGTGTAGGGTTGATGCTGTAAAGGGCACAGGGTAGGAGCGTGAGGTCAGAAGCTTGAGTTAAAGTGGAATAAGGCAGATTAAAGATTACAGTTTCAGTTACAATATGGCAGATGCCGGGCAACTGACCATGTCACATAAGTCAGGCGAGGGCTGTGCTGGAGAGGTTGAGGATTATGGTGGACAATTGGGATGTGGTCCCCCAGTCGGTACAAAGGAATAAGGAGGTGGGGTTTGCCCAGGAACAGCAGTTACAAGGGGTACTGCAGGGAAGGGACAGGGGAGATTGTGCTGAGTTACAAGCAAAGCACAACTATATCACAAAGGGTATGAAGGTAGAGAGTGATCAGAGACCCTCAGATTTTGCAGTACTGCTTACACAAATTTTGATGAGGGCCACAATATGGCGTCTGTTGACAGCCAAGATAATGAGGGTGATGTTAGGGAATGTGGATGTGGAGGAAAAGTTAAGATCCGCCCAGGGTTGGGCATACATTCTGAATGCAGCTGATGAGGCATGGTTGAGAATGAGAAAAGCAGTGCCAGTGAAGGAGTGGGAGGAGGGAGAACACACAGAGGGACAGGAATGTGAGGTGCTAGCACCAGTGCCTGTGGGGTTTGGGGTGGATGATGCAGAACGCTGTGGGGGTAGCTCTATGTATTTCCGAGAAAGGGTTGGAAGAGGAAGAGGGGGGAGAGACAGGCTGGTTGGGTACTGGGGGAAGCAAACGTGTGCAACAGAGGGGAGGGAGGACATTTTGGAAAACAGAGATGCAATGACGGATTTCGCAAACAGGGTCCTGACAACATGGGGGGAGACATGTTTGGACAAAGGGGCAATAAATAAACTGGATTTCAGAAGGACGGGTGACTGTGCAGCATGCACCATAGACGGGGCAGTGAACAAAATGCCAGTGGAAGGTGTCATGTCAGGCGAATATTTGTCAGAGATTGTCAAATCACAACATAACGCTTTCAGGGCATGTGCACAAGAGAAGGACATTGACAGGCCCACATATAGAGAAGGTGGTCAGTGTCAGCTTGACTTAATAGTGTTTGGGGGGGAAAGAGCACAGTATGGTGAATTACAATCAGTGGTGTTGGCTCTGGGAATCCATAGAAGATAATAAGTGGCATGTGAGGGAGGGCCCACAGCTTAAAGTGGTGGAGATTATCCTACAGAAGAGCAAGAAGGAGGATCAAAGGAAATGTGAGCAGCTCCTGGCCATTTGGAAAGCGGAGGATGAACAAATAATGCAACATACCAATGCAGAGAAAAGGCCAGACAATGCATTTCAGTGCCCGACAGAAAAAAAGAAGGCTGGCAGGAGCACATGGACATTTGTGTGGCTCAATGGAACAAAAAACAGAAAGAGGAGCAAAAGAAGGTGCAGTTCAAACAGATGGATGTGAAAGGCACACAGTGGAAGGACTGGCTGTCGTTTGTTCTCCATGGACTACGGAGAGAGCCCTCAGCGACCAGGCATTCACCATGCAAGATGCTATTTGAAAAATATGACAAGCACTGACAAGTTGCTGCTGACACTGACTGCGGGTGCACCTAGGGACTGGGAGGTACTAGAGGCTAACTATATACTGGAAAGTAACGCAGACATTGGGCCTCATTACGACCCTGCCAGTCCTGTAACAGTTGGTGTGTCTCTTTGGGAGAAGGTGCAGGAGCAAGATGTCTTTGGTGAAGAGCCAGGTTTTCAGGTTTTTCCTAAAGGTCCAGTAGGAAGTTTCTTTTCTTAGTGCGATGGGGAGATTGTTCCAGAGCTTTGCGGTAATGACAGGAAAGCATGAGCCTGCTGCTGTTTTCTGATTGAAGCTGGGTACTTAAGAGGTAGTGGTAGTTCGCAGACCTCAGTTGGCGTGGGGGTGGGGAGTATTTCTCCACACGATGTGAGAGGTAAGCCGGGGCAGTGATGGTGAGGCACCGGTGTGTGATGGACAGATTCTTGAATTTGATTCGTTCATGGATCGGGAGCCAGTGTGCATCTTTTCTGGCTTCTGAGACATGGTCGTGTTTGGACAGGCCGAGGGCGGCACAGTGGACGTTATTTTGAATAGTTTGTAGTTTCCACAAGTTTCCCCCGTGGTGCCTGAAAAGAGGGTGTTGCAATAGTCATGTTTGGCTCCAGTAATGGCTCTGGCTATGGAGAAATGGTTGGTTGTGGTGAGGAAGGGTTTGCTGGTGTTGACTATTTTTGTAGTGTAGGCAGCAGAGGAGGCAATGACATTTACTTGGCACGAGAGGTCGAGGGTAGCGTCTAAATAGATGCCCAGAGTTTATTCTTGTAAGATATGCTGAGGTTACTGGCTTGGGCGGGGCAACCTGATCGTCCAGATCTGCCTGCCAAGAAGGATCTGATTCAGTCTGAGGCTTCAGGGGAGAAGTTAGCTGTTGAGGTGAGATGGTTGCATAGGGTTTGGTGGTCAATGAGGTTGAATGCTGCTGATAAGTCCAGCATGACGAGCAGGGAGTTTGCCACTATCTTTGATGTGGTCCAGTTGTTTTTTCAGGTCCAGCAAGGAAGTTTCAGTTCCATGTCTTGGGGAAAAAAAGATTGTCGGATGCCCAGAATGTAGTTTACTTCGAGGTAGTGTTGGACCTCGATGTAAGCTGGACCGGCCAGGATTTTTAGGATAAAGGTAACAGTAGTAACGGTAGTAATGGGGCGGTACTTTCTGGGAATGGTGGGATAGAGAGATGTTTTTTTGAGCTATGATAATGGTTGTGAGTGCCTCAGCGCAGTCTTTGATAATGAGCACAGAACGAGCACCCCCTTTGAAGCTGGAACGCTTGAGGCTTTTTATAATGTTGGCTACGTCCAGTTCAGATACTGGGCAGAATTTGAATGGTGGGGAGGGTGGGCTGGGGGGCCATGGGAGGCGTGGGGGTGGTGGGTGGGGGTTCGGTGTGAATGGCAAGTTGTTTGGCTTTTATTTTTCCCATGATGGCTTCTTGCACTTTGGTGCATCAAGTGTCATCTACCGTGAGGTATGTGGGAGGAGTAGCTGGGGACTCAAGTCCTTGCAAGATGGCGAAAAGTTCACGAGTTTTGGATTTTGCGTTGTCAATTCTCGCGTTGTAACTGCTGACTTTGCCATTGCGTATCACTTTTTCTATAGTCTTTAGCAAGGGAAGTGAACCGTGCTTTGTTGACTAAGGAGGGTGTTTTTCTCCATGCCATTTCTGCGGCGCGTTTCTTGGCGCGGGATGTAAGGAGTTCTGGGGTGAACCAGGAGTTTTTCTTTAATGCAGGTTTGACTTTGCGATGTTTAAGCGGGGTAAGTGTGTCGACAGCTTGCGATACAGTGTTGTATAGATTGACCTGGGCCTCAGGGTTGGTTGCTATGTTGCTTAGATCCTTGAGGTCTAAGAAGAGAGGTATGAGGCAGTCCTTACTGAGGTTTTTGGAGCAGGGAGGCTAGGGTTTCTGGTTTCCCTAAGTGGAAGGGGATGGGCCGTTTGCTGATGGGAATGTGAAAAGTGATGGTGTGATGGTCAAACCAAGGGCAGGTTGTGATTTTAGGGCTGGAGGTATTGCAGTTAAGATCAGCTATCCAGTTGAGGGTGCGACCCTGGATGTAGGTTCAGAGGTTCAGAGGTACGCTGTGAGAAGCCAGTGTGGTCGAGAACTGTAACTAGGCATTTCGCATGTGTGTCCATGGGGACGTTGAAACCTAAGTTGAGGTATCCTAAGATCAGGAGTTTAGAGCTCAGCTTGATAGTGGGGTTGATGGTTTGCATGAGGTCCACCTCAAAGGATTGAATGCGGCCTGAGGGCGGTAGATGAGGTGGAGACCATCTATTAGTAGCTTAGCAGCATTGTAGCATTGTATTTAACGTGCTGATTGGCCCCTTATTTTAAGGTTAGGTTTTATTCATTTTAACATTTTGTGTGAATTACTTTTAAATTGTTAGAAAATCGCCACCAGAAATTGCTGTTTTAATTATATTATTACTGACTGTGCTTCCGCCTTTTTTTTAAACAAGCTTTAGGTTGGTCTACTCTATTTTTTTTTTTTTTTTTTTTTTTTATTATTTGGTTGGCTAATTAAATTAACCTTTCAAACAGAATTAATTTTTATACAAAAACACATAGAATAAAATTAGACAAATATATCAAATACACGAATAGACAAATGAAACATCATGCAACATCACATGTAATTAACATAATTAATCTTTCAAATCAAAAATTAAAATTAAGAGTTAAAAATTGGAAATTGAAGGTTGAAGATTAAAAATTGAGAGTTAAAAAAGCACCACAATTGACATAGATATGAATGCATTTCCAATATATTAAGAATACCCTGTTCTGTTTCAATTCTTCCATATATCAAACCAGTTGCTTCAACTACTACTACTTGGTCTACTCTATACTGACACTAAGTCTACACTTCCCAGTTCTTGTGTAGCCATTGCGTGGCATATTTCCTTTGCCAGGCGCGTCAGCGCCAGCCGCTTCTGTACACGTACGCAGACAGCTGGGAGAACACCTCTCACAGTAATCGGTGTAAGTATTGGCTTACCATGGCATTATGTCCAGAGATGATTGCACTATTAGCGGCCCAGAAACAAAGACAGGAGGCAATGATCTGTATCTTTATGGGGCCCAACTATCTAAGCAACAGGTCCCAAATGAAAAAACACAAGGAAAGCGCATATACCCCTTTAAATATTGCCAATGGTATCAGTCCCCATGAAATGATCCTACCGGTAGTGGCACCCATGATGGAACCAAGTGTTTTACTAAATGAACCTCATTTGTCAAATATAGATCTAAATAACGGCTTGAATAGTGACAGTACCTTGCTTTCTGCACAGGGCACGACTCGTAATGAACAATCAAGGAGCCGCAAAAAAGCAAAGGCAGAGACAGTTTTTTTAAAAACAATTTTTATTGGTTTTCTTTAAACAAACATACGATTAACTTGCAATACTTGTTACAATTCTCCAGATTTCACATAAATCGATACGTGTCAATGGCATCCCCTGCAGAGCGTGAGGTAGAGTAAGCTCGTAAGCATACCCCCCCCTTATGAGCTTACTCTACCTCACGCTCTGCAGCTGCTTCATGCGCAGGGGATTCCCTGTCTATGTTCCCATCTGAGTCCTGGTCACTTGACCAGTCCTGGACGGGCCCATACAGTGTAGCTACTAACTGTTTCCAGGCCGTCAGGGTTCCTGCTTCCTCCTCCCCTCCAGTGTTACCCGCATCTTGCCACACCGCTGTTTCAGTTTCTGTCCATTTCTGGAGGTCTTTCCACCAGACCTCTATCCTTGGTCTGTGGCATGCCTTCCACCCCAGGGCAATTCTGCGCTTTGCAAGTATAGATGCCAGATCCTTTAATTTGCTTACATGTTTTAGTTTTCGAGTTCTGGGGAACCACCCCATCATGCATGCCCACGCTGTCTCAATATTTACCTTAACCCCTTTCTCATCTAGTCTATGGGCTACTTCTTCCCAGAATTTACCAATCTCTGGGCAAGCCCAGAACATGTGCGTCATCCCAGCATTCTCCTCTCCACATTTAGGACATGTCTGCCTTTCCACATTCTTACATTTGGCTATCCTTTGAGGCATCATGTATGCCCTATGAGTTATATATAATTGTATTTGCTGTAACCTGGCATTCCTCAACACCTTCTTGCGGTATCCTTGGGTCCGTTCCCACATCCCGTCACTCATGGGAGCACCCACGTCTTCTTCCCAATCCTGTTTTGATTGTGTCAATTCCTTCCCCACTTTGGACATCAATAGCTCATATATTCTAGATATCTCGTGCCCCCGTTCTGCTATGTCATATATTGTTTCTATGGCGGCATCCAGCAGTTCCACTATTGTTATTTCAGACCATGGGCCTCATTACAAGTACTTCGGTCCGGAGTTAACGCCGCTGGTAAAACCATACCGGCACCGGTTCCACGTCCGCCGAATCATGACCCGCGGCCCTGGAAATAGCACCTTCCCCAAACGCCACCGCGGAGTTAAGGGTCCCGTAAAGTCCACCT
Organism: Ambystoma mexicanum; assembly: GCF_040938575.1. Lineage (NCBI taxonomy): Eukaryota > Metazoa > Chordata > Amphibia > Caudata > Ambystomatidae > Ambystoma > Ambystoma mexicanum. The sequence goes on along the minus strand of NC_090929.1, from coordinate 1,380,930,076 downwards.
GCACGGAAACACCTCCGTTACCGGCAATACGAAACACCACGAGCATCACAACTAGCACGGACACGGAAACACCGCCAGAAAAATGGCATTAAAACCATGTTCACGGTGGCGGTACCGACACCACCGCGAACATGACGTTAAACAGTGCCTGCTGAACTGAATCAGGGCACAGGTGCACCAAATCAGCACAGCTGGACCCAGCAGCACACTGGGAGCCTACAAAAGGGCCACACACAGCCCAACACAACACAGAACCATGCAGGCAGCAGCTCTAGTAGCACTTGGACTGGGCCTACTCAACCAACAGGCAGCACTGCACGTGATGGCAGTAATGGTGCAGAGGAGGAGGAGGAGGCGCAGGCGCCAACCAGCCAACCCTGCACCTATGGCAAACCCCATTGTCAGCCGGCACAACCCCGCAGGCAGCCTGCAATACCACACATCAGGGCCTCACCCTGGAACCTTACCCCAGGACAGATCCACACACTATACCGGCTGGACCGTCTAACAATCCTGTACATCACTGCCATGATTGAGGACAACATCAACAGCCACATAGACACCCCCACCGCCATCCCCCCCCTCCTGAAGGTTGTGTCTGTGCTGCATTTCCTTGGCACTGGCACCTATCAACACACGGTCGGTGAGCTGCACGACATATCACAACCATGTTTTTCTAAAATCCTGGTACAGGTACTGGATGTCCTGTTGCGCCATGTGTCGGAACACATAGCCCTACCCCGTACCCTCCCCGAGGTCATTGCCACCAAGTTGGCCTTCCGCAATAGAAAACAGTATCACTCGTTGAATGTACAGATGGTATGTGATGCCACGCTACTGATTACACACTGCTGCGCATGTTTCCCAGGCTCAACCCATGACTCGATGGTACTGCGGAATTCCACGTTGCCACGGTACATGGAACGCTATGCTGGCCAAAACACATGACTATTAGGTGAGTACAGCTGACAATGCTCCGACCCTGTTGAAGTGGTGTGTGTGTCTCCAGGCCAATGAGCAATGTGAGTGTGCCGCTGTGACCGCACAGGCATCACCCCCCCTGCCATCAACCAAATAGACAGCGGATCCCAAACATCACAAAGGAAGACATGACAGGTCAACAAAGTGTGCCCGTACACACCCTGCCACATGACACACACAGCCGATACTGTCACTGTCCCATACACCTTGTGCCACTGCAAACACCCACCCACAAATGGAACACTGCCCTCCCAATGCACATGATGCCTGTAAATGAGACGTCCTGCATTAACTACTTCATTAAAGTGGAGTGACTCTGCCATGTGTGCACATCACTGCACTATGCCATACTCACAATCAAATGTCACCCGCAGGGCAGAGTACACATGCACGTAAATGTGTAGGTCAATATCCATTTGGCTACATCCACTATGATGGCCAATACACACTTCCAAGCACTGCATGGCACACATGCATGAATGAACAATGATACAAAATAGCACAGCATCAGATGAAGACATGATACAACAAACACTGACATGTCCCCCCATCTACATCCCATGTAGGTGATGCTGGATATGCACTCACGCCATGGATGATGACACCTGTACGGAGACCAAGGATCGGCATGAAGAGGCGTACAATAGGGCACATGTCCGCACACGTGGAATGATTGAGAGGACATTCAGACTGCTGAAGGCCCGGTTCCGCTGTTTGAGCAGATCTGGCGGATCACTGCTGTACACCCCAGTGAAGACGGGAAAAATCACGCTCGTATGTGCCATGATGCACAATCTCTGCCTGCGCAGGAACATCCCAATGCCCCCAGACGCAGAAGAAGAAGATGGGGATGGAGATGGGGATGGGATGGCACCACCTCCCCCTGGGGGTCCACTTGATGGCCAAAGAGCACGGGATGAATTGATTCGCATTTACTTTTGAGACACAGCACATTCACAGCAATGCATGGACATGGTGATGACAATAAATGATTTGTTGTACTGCAAATGAAATGATAGATGCCCACACATGTATGTTTTGATTTCAAATGATGATATATTGATGAATTAACAACAGGGAAGGAGGTGCAATGGTTAGGGAAGCTGTACACCCGTGCCCACCCACCACCCAAACGTACCCACCCCGACCCAGGCCCCAATGTTCAAATACCCAAAATAACCTCCCCCACCACCCAAACGTACCCACCCCTCACACCCTTCAAGACCACGTGTGCCCTGCAGTGCCCCACACACATGCTATTACTTCCGTGTGCACTTCTGTGCCTGTGCATCCTTGCCTGAGAGCCCCGTTAGCCGACTCGAGAACCTCATTGGACTGGCAGTAGTGGAGCTGGATGGGGTGGTGGTATTGGATGGCACAGAATCAGGTATAGATGGCATACGTGCAATATTTGCCTGTTGCCCAATCAACATGGACTCTATGAGCCTGGAGGTGTTGTCATTACCCTCCCGCACATGCCGTGCCAGGGTGACAATAGTGCTGGCAAAGCGTCCAATGGACCTTGATAGGCGACGCACTGACATGCTGTAGCACTCCCTCTGCAGCCTAGATTCCTCGAGCTGCCTCTCCACCAGCTGGGTGAGGGTAGCCTGCTGGCTCCTCCATCCGCTGCATGCAGGAATTAAGCTCTGCCATAGATGGGGTGGGTGACCTCATGGGACTTCGGAGTGATGTGGGACTAAACTCCAGATGATCCCAGGTCATCAAATGTGGGCATCTCCCCCTGTGGCCCAGTATCAGAGTGCTCTGCCGGGGCACTGTTGTCACTGCAGGCCGCCTCCTCTGCAGTGCAGCTGCCTTCTGTGTTGGTTTGGGTGGGCATGATGGGTTCCCGTGGCACCTGTGTTAACTCAGGCAGCGTGGAGACGCTGGGGATGTTGGTGGTGGGGGCCGGCACATTTGTTGCAGTTGGTATTGGGGGCAGAGATACCGAACTGCTGGCAGCATCCTCTTGTGCAGGTGCGGTGGCTTGGACACGTGCCGGTGCAGATTGCCTGGCCTGTTGTGCAGTATCACTGTCACTTGATACAGCTGTGGGGACACAGAGGACATGCAATTAGTGTTCTGGTGGTGGTTGATGGGTGCATCACATGCATCATACAGGTTGATCATTCAATAGTGTTAGTTACATGCATCTGATTGTTGGGGGTATGCATTGTTGTGATATTGGTTGCCATACGGATCATGATGGGTCCTTTGGCCCAGTCATGCACTGCTTGGGGGCACGGGGGTTGTTAATGGGTCCTTTGGCCCAGTCATGCACTGCTTGGGGGCGGGTGGGTTGTTAATGGGTCCTTTGGCCCAGTCATGCAATCAACATATTCTCATGTGGCATTCATGTTTCACCACTTACCAGCATCTGCAGGTGGGCTCACTCCTGCCTCTGCCTCCCCGATCCCATGGATGCCCTCAAGGTGGAGGACACTGCTGCAACGCTCCTCCCATGCTTACAGCCTCAGTGGGGAAGGGGGTCCTCCACCTGTCCCACTGCTGCGTTGGCGGTGTGTGGAGATCAGGTTTCCGAACCCTCAGCCTGAGGTCGTCCCACCACTTGTGCAGGCCTTGACGCTCCTCACAGTCACGCCCACAGCAGTGCACTTGCGTGCTGCTTCCGCCCACACTTCCTTACTCCGCTGCTGTGTGGCACGCCGTTGATCGGCAATGAACAGCATCTCTGCATGCTCCACTATATGCTCCACCAGAACAGTTAGCTCCGCCTCACTAAAGTGCTGTTTGCGCTGCCTCTGAGCTGGAATCCTGGCAGACATGCTGGTGGTCCCTTTTGCCTTTCCACAGTGTGGTTTCTGCTTGTGCTGACTCTGGATGGCAATGGATTGTGCTTTATATGATGGCCGCCTCTCCGTTTCCTGTTTTGGCGATCACGGTATTTCCGGTTCCGTGTCCGTGGCGACGGAGGCGGACACGGTTTTTGCGCTACTTGTGGCAGCGCTATGTCCATTTCCGTGGCTTTTTACGTGGTGGCGGTAACAACGTTTCTGCGTCCGTGTGGCGCGCGCGACCGACAGCACGTAATCGGACGGCCTTTCCGCAACCTTGCGGACACGGAAACTTTGTTACCGCCGTCACGGAATCACCACGGTCCAAACCTGACAGGTTGTAATGAGGCTCCATGTCTCTTTTATCCTCCTCCTCATTCTAGTATATGAAATGTATTGCCCGTTATACAGCCCCGTTTCCTCCATCAAAGTCTCAAATTCCTTAATTCTCCCTTCTTGTATTACATCTCCCACCGTTGCTATCCCCACCGGCTCCCAGTGCTTCCTAAACATCTTCATTAGTTGGCCGTCCCCTCCCGTCAGTGCAACCAATGGCGCTTGCGGGGAGCACAGGGTTGGGTTTTCCATAACCTGGCAGGCTCTACGCCACACTTTCCATCCTAGTGTCAACATCTCTGGGCGGTCTCTCATCTCCTCTTTGGGGAGCCATATCACCTCCTTCAGGAAGAACGGGGCACATTCCAATCTCAATAATCTGGATTCTGTGGTTGGATCTTCAGATAGCCATTTAGCCACATATTGTAGTTGGCTAGCGAGGTAGGATATTTCATAGTTTGGCAATTTGATGCCCCCTCTTTCGTATGAGTTCTGTAGCTTCCAGAGGATTATTCTATTCCTCGTCCCGTGCCAGAGAAAGTCCCTGCGAATGCTATGTAATTTAACAAAAAATCGCTTCGGTATCCAATATGGTATGTTCCCAAAGTAATGTAATAATCTTGGCAGGACCACCATTTTCAGCATCGCCCCCTGCCCAGCATTGCCAGGGGGAGTTTCACCCAGAACCTCATGCTATTTTCTATGTTCCTCACGCCTTCTCCGTATTTTGGTGATGTTCTGCCTCCACCGTATGATAAATATATATTCCTAGGTATCGAAAAGTGTTTGTCTCCCATGGTATTTGTAGGATTGGTAACTGGCCTTGTGGGGTCCCCACATACCTACCCAGTGGAAATATACATGACTTCTTTGGGTTCACGGCTATACCCGATAGCGACGCAAATCGCTCCATCACCTCCAGGAGATACTGGAGGTTCTCTTTGGGGTATTGTAGGTAGAGCAGCATATCATCTGCATACAGTGAAATTAGGTGCGGCTCCCCTTTGATGTTGATCCCTATTATGTGATATTGCTGTCTCAAATATATCGCCAGGGTTTCCAGCGCCAGGATATATAATATGGGGGACCACGGACATCCATGTCTAGTGTCCCTGCTGAGTTGCCACCGCTCCGATATTATCGCACCCGTCTTAACTCTGGCCAGCGATGCACTATATAGCAGTTTGACCCACCTAAGGTATCCTGAGCCTATCCCAAAATTGGCCAGAGCAGCCATCAGCCAAGTCCATTTAACTGAGTCGAATGCTTTTATTGCATCTAATGATACTATCGCTATCGCCCCCGGATCCTCTTTTGTATGTTCTATAACCAGATGCAGTCATCTAAGATTATCAGATATGTTCCTGTGAGGGACATTGCCCGTTTGATGTGGGTGTATTAGTTTATTAATAATCCCTTTCATTCTATTGGCCAGTATTGCTGTGACTATTTTACTATCTTGGTTGAGCACCGACAGCGGCCTATACGAGCCCCAATCTTTGCCCAACTTGTTGGGTTTGGGGAGAGGGACAATGATCGCCTCTCTTAGGTATTCTGGCAACCGTCCCGTTTCATATGACTCGTTCAACATTTCCAAAAGTGGGGGGGCGGGAGTACCTCCTCGCTATGCGTTTTATAAAATTCACTAGGGAGTCCGTCGGCCCCGGGGGTCTTACTAGTAGGCAGCTGTCGTACCACTGCTTCCAGTTCCTCTAAAGTTATAGGGGCGTCCAGCATATCTCGCTCCTCAGTACTAATTCTCGGCATGTTTATGTCTTCTAAGACCTCCTGTACTGTCCTGCAGTCGCTTGGTTCCACATCCCCATATAATTGTTGGTAATATCCCTGGAACTCCCGGTTCACCCCCTCCTGTGTGTCCTCTATTTGTCCATCTTCTCTCACGATTTCTCTAATAGTGGTCCTGGGGGTGTCACTTTTATATAGCCATGCTAATATCCTCCCCGGTTTATCCCCTCCCGCGTGCTGTCTTTCTACATATTTTTTATAGTTCAGGTTGCATAGTCTCTCCTAATGCCCCATGCACCTTTGTTGAAATTTAAGTGCGATATCCGCATATTCTTTGGTAACCCCCTCTCTGCGTAGGACCCATTCTAATTCCGCCTCAGTTTCCTGCAGCTCTTGTAAGATCCCTCCTTGTAGTCCTTTGGACTTGGCTATAGCTATCCCTCTTACTACTATTTTAAAAGCTTCCCAGAGCGTACCGGCTGACTCAACACTCCCAGTGTTAGTGTCAAAGTAGTTTATAATTTCCTCCCTTAGATCCTCCCTGAATATCATATCTTTCAGTGCCTCAGCTCTGAGTCGCCATGTTGGGATCTTGGCTCTTGGGAGTCGGTATTGCCATCTTAGGATCAATGTCGAGTGGTCTGACAAGACCCTCGCTTTATATTCAGTCTGTGCTATTTCCACCAACAGCTCCTGTGTGACAAACATATAATCAAGCCTAGTGTGTAGATTTTGTGGGGTAGAGTAATGAGAGTACTGTCTGTCCTGTGGGTGTTGTACTCTCCATGCATCGGCTAGCCCGAAATCCGTCAATATTGACTGCAACGCTATAGCGGCGGGGGTCGGTCTCTCTATTTTTTTGTCTGATCTGTCTATTTTTGGGTTCAGCGTGCAGTTGAAATCCCCTCCCCAAATCATCGCCCCTCCTAGGTACATGCTCATTTTATTGTATAATGTTTTGAAGTATGCCACTGTGTCCTGGTTCGGGGCATACGTGTTAACGATACATATTTCCCTATTTTCTACCAGCCCTTTTATTGCCACCATCTGCATCTGCTGTGGACTGCAGCGCCTTAAATGGTACATTCGGTGCCACCCAAGCGATCACCCCCCTGGCATTGGCAGAGTTTGTAGCTCCCACCACCGTCCCCCTCCATTTCTTCCGGACCACCTCTAGTTTTTCTTTTGTAAGGTGGGTCTCTTGTATCAAGGCTATATCTATCTTCTGTCTACGCAAGTACATCATAACCTTGTTCCTTTTCGTGTAGCTATTGAGCCCCCTGACATTCCAGGTGATTACCTTAAGGTCCCCCATGTCCTCTTCAAATCCCGTTCCTCCCTTTGTCTATCTCCAAGCGTTGCTCGGAGGCCATCGCTCGTATATGTAAGCTCGCTCCCCAAACTACCCCAACTCACCCAAACGCCCCTTACCCTTGCTTCCGTCCCTCCCCCCCACCCTTCCCACCCCGAACACAACACTTAACATCTCACACTCCCCATCCCCTCCCAACTGTTGCCCAGCTCCATCCCTGGATCTCAGGCTCCCCCACATCTAGTCCCTTTCTTGGCGCTGCCTGAACTCGGGACTCAGTGGGGAGATGCTGCCCTATCGGCGCACCTATTATTTCTTCTAGCGGAAATAGCGCGCATGCGTCCTGTGGCTCTGATATCTCTATAAATCGCTGCGCTGTGCATCCCATGTCTGATCTGCTTATCACTATATTCCAGTCCACAATGTTCATTTGGCAAGTGTCTATGGCAGGTGGTCTCTGCCTTACTGCCATCCAACTCCGCCAATCACTGCCCTTTTACCCCTACACAGTGTTACTCCCTTCTCATTAGCTCCCATGTAGCCAGATCACTTAGCTTCTCTGTCTCGATCTTGGTCCCCCTCCGACTCTGGGCATCCATTTGTGTCCAGCCAGCTTTCCGCTTCCTCCGAGGTCTCAAAAAAATTGGCTCTGCCCTTATAAAAGACTTTTAGCTTTGCAGGGTATAGGAGCATGTATTTCATCCCAGCAGTGCGTAATCTCCTCTTGACTGCCACATAGCTGTATCGTTGCCTCTGCACTAGCATAGTGTAGTCCGGGTAGGCCTTGATCGTTGTTTACGCTCGGTACCACCTTTCCGGAAGAATTCCAGGATCTTTCCACAACCTCTATAGTTCCAAATCTTAGCAATGATAGCTCTGGGCGGTGCTCCTGGTTGAGGCCTTCTCGTCTGGGCACGGTGCGCTCATTCAACCGCGAACCCTTGGGAGAGTTTACTAGCTCCTATTTCCTGGAGTATCATGTTCTCCACATAATCCGTGGGGTCCGTGCCTTCTTCTCCTTCCGGTAGGCCCACCACCCGTATGTTACTCCGTCTCATCCGTCCTTCCGCTTCCTCTGCGTGGTTTTCCAGATTGGCCACTTGTTGTTTCAGCACGTGCACCTCTTTTGCGTTAACAGTACTTAGTTCCTCATATAACTTTACTGCACTCTCCAAGCCACTGGTTCGGTCCGCCAGCGCTCTCACGTCTTGCCTCAATAAGTTAACATTTATCCCCACTGAGTCTATTATCTTTTCCAGCGTTTCTTTAAGCTTGGCCATTGCCGTGCCCCACGAGGATTTCAGTTCTGTGATGGCTGCGAGTATTCGTTGGTCATCTCTCCGTGTGTTCTCAGTCTCTTGGCTGGGGTCTTCTGTTGTGCTCTCTGAGCACCCAATTGTCTAGTGTAGTCGGAGCCTCCCGCGCTGCATCTGGTTATTATGTCATCGGCGGTCCTTTGTTGTTCTCCTCAGGATCACCAGAGCTGCATGCTCTAAACCAAGAGTTATTTTGCGGCTTCGCGCCCTTACAGTCCTCTCCTGGGCCAACGGCAGCGCCTTGTTACAGTTGCCAGTCCCCAGCGCGCTGGCTGCTTCTTCCACAGGTCGCGTCCCTCGAATGTTCTTTGTGTCCGACCTCCGCCATCTTGATGTCAATTTCGCGGCTCGGGTCTGGGACATAAAGTAGCTTAACTGTTGCTACTTTACCTCGTGCATTCCGCCGCACCGCTCATCTTCCCGGCACGTTCACACACAGTTGATGTAATTTTCGGCTAAAAGCATCTCGGATCAATATTGCGGATCACGGAGCTCTCAGGAATGGCAGCTTACTCCGTGGCTGCCTAGCCACGCCCCCCAAAGGCAGAGACAGTTACTAGTAAAGTTGTTGGAAATGAAGTTATTGACAAATCTGGAAATGGGGTGGACTTGGAAAATAGAAATATAGTGTTGCATAGTAAGAATGGTTGCCCCACAAAGGAGACTCACATGAAATCCATTATTATGGAACTGGCCCGCTTAAACACCAGATCGCTCCCTAAGCATGCCATAGATCTACAGGATTATATCATGGACAATGGGATCAATGTAATGTGCATCACAGAATCATGGTTACAGGACTCATGCCCCATAGTTCATATGGTTACGCTGGTAGGTTATGATTTCTTCTGCAAAAAACGCCAAGAAGGAAATGGGGGCGGGGTAGCTTTTATGACAAAAAAAAAAGAATTCTGTGTATTTGAAAAACTAACTCCCAGTGACAATTACTGTGTGAACTCTGTGGTACTCTTTCACCCTCCAGAGGAAATGCCAACTTTTAAAGAGGAACGTTTCTCACTTTTGGCCCCATTGAATAAAACCCAACAGTGCTACTGTACTGCTGGGGGATTTCAATCAATAGTATGGAGATTCCTCATATAAGGAAGCCCTAAGTTTGGAACATGATCGAAATACTTTAGAATTTAAAATCCAAAACAAAGAACCCACTCATGTGAAGGGAAATATGTTAGATTGGGTTGCATCGTGTAATATTGCTACAGAAAAAGTAGCGACAAAACCTTGCATTCCATTATAGAATGATGGCTAGCATTACCAGAGAAACCAAAACACATACGTAACATGCCTAAGAAAATGTCTAACTGAAACTTGCATAGGAATAATACTGAAGACTGAGAAAGCTACCTGACTTAGAAAACTATTATGGAAAATATCACCAATCAGGATTTACCGAACAGATTAGTGCATGGCTACGGGCAGCAGTTGAATACACACTTAGATACAGTGGTTCCTATAAAAACCAAAACGATAAGAGGCAAGCCTTATCGACAGAACTAGTTTGCCCCAGCCCTGTGAGATCTAAAAACAAAAACAAAAAAAGACAGGCGGAAAGAGCTGGATTAAAAATAAATCTGAGCCAAACAGGCTGGCGTGGAACCTACAGGAACAAATATATAAATCCTAAATCTATTAAACAAAAAACACTTCTATAATGTAAAAATTGAGGAAGGGGAGAATGATACAAAAAACCTTTGAGATTTATAGAAACCTGGAGACGCCTAAGGTATCCGGCCACAATCGTTTGGCCTGGGAAGAGAAGATTGCACTAGGGTGCAACAACGCTTTTTAGACCAGGTGAACCTTGCCCGTACCAAGATGTTAATAAACTAAATACCAAAGAGGGTTCCGATAAATCACGCAAAATTGAAATAATGATCCGAAATTTCAATAAAAAAAATCTATATTGAAAAAGGAGATGTACTCCCCGCAAAAATCATCTTAATATTCCTTAAGATATTCTCTCCTTCCCTCACAAGATTTGTAAATTAGTCATTTGCTTACGACTACGTTACGGATGTCATCAAGGAGGTTGTGGTGACACCATTAGTAAAAAAAAAAAAACCTAGACCCCAAAGATGCATCCAATCTAAGATCAATAACTAATACTCTTTTTTCTATTAAAGATCGTAGATAAAATAGTGCGATCCAACTTCAAGAAAATCTGGAGGAGGCTGACATTCTCCATCTAAGACAGTCAGAGTTCAGGAGCAATTTCAGGACTGAAAGAGCCCTTTTAGATTTACAAACAAATGCTAAATACTATCGATTAAAGCAAGACAGGTATACTGATACTATTGGACCCCTCTGCTGCTTTTGATTTGTTGGACCACAATGGCTACTGAAAACATTGTCACTTACAGGCATTTGCTCGGAGGAGACCCTAAAATGGATCAACTCTTTCTTGAGTAACAGAAAGTCAAGGTATGTTGGGGGGGGAAGGATCCTCATATCCAGAGCAAACATATTTTGGGGTCCCACAAGAGGCATGGTTATCCCCTGCCTTATTTAATATCTATATTAACCCCCTTTGTGACAAATTGGAGCTCATGGGAATACCATTTACAAATTATGCAGACAATATCCAACTTTTGATGGAAATCAATGGAGATTATTAAAAAAAATCAGGAAGGCTGACCTAGATCTACAGAACTATTGAGCACTGGATGACAACAGACTGGCTATGCCTAAATAATACCAAAACAGAACACCAATCTATGGATCTAAGCAAGCTAGGGAGAAATTAGGCCCAGAGTATGCAGCTACGAAGGTGGAAGACTAGAACATCCTAGTATCTGACAAAGTAAAATGTTAGGTGTGTTTCTGGAAGCCTCCCTTGGTGCGGAAGCCCATGTGAATGCTGTGGTAAAGAACTCTCATTACCACCTTAAAATCCTGAGACAAATTAAACCATTGGTGACAAGCAAAAACTGTGAGACGCTTGTCAGATTTATTATCACGATTAGACTACTGTAATGCCCTGCTTGGAGGTGCTAGCAACTGTATACAAAATCTGCAAGCAATATAAAGAGGACATAACCAGTACTAGGAAGAACCTGCACTGGTTACCGATAGCAATCAGGATACGCCTCAAGATGATTTCGCTGAACCTGTCATGCCTGCGCCATGGGCGCATACATTGGCGATCAGTATGGACAAATTGTTATTCATTTATCTACAGAAAACTCTTGGATCAACCGCTATTCACTATTTGGACCTTATTTCCCATTTGCGAGACTTTGGTGCTTTTTTATTTTTCCCAAAAAACTACACTTACCACAATGCACTTGGCTATAAACATCTATTCCTGGCTATTCCTATTTTTATTCATCAGAACTACAATCCCCAGAAGCCCTAGGGATTTGCTCTGCTTCCACCAGCTCAGGAACAGAGAGGGAGGTGGCCGATTGTCTGCAGGTGTGCTGAGCCAGGTGCAACCAATTAGCCTGCCTCTGTGCTGGGCTGGGCGGTATAAAAGCTGCTGCCTGCAGGAGCTCACTCTCTTGCATTGAGAGTCCTTCCAGCTCCTTTTTGCTTCGAGACACAAACTTTGTATGCTGTTTCCTGCTTACATCTGCTTTTGTTCCAGTGCCCTGGCGGGCTCCAGCCTTGCAGCCGATCACGCTCTGCTGCCTTCTACCTTCCGCCCTGGGTCTTTTGGGCTCCCTGCCTCAGCCCTGCTCCTCTGGGCGTCCTTCCTTGCAGCCTGCTACACCCTGCTGCCTACAGCCCTTTTGGGCTCCCTGCCTCAGCCCTGCTACTCTGGGCGTCTTGCCTTGCAGCCTGCTACACCCTGCTGCCTACAGGCCTAGCCTTTTGGGCTCCCTGCCTCAGCCCTGCTCCTCTGGGCATCCTGCCTTGCAGCCTGCTACACCCTGCTGCCTACAGCCCTAGCCTTTTGGGCTCCCTGCCTTACAGTCTGCATCTCTCCGCTGCTTACCGCCCTTGTGCCCTGGTACCCCTGTCTTGCAGATTGCTACACCCCTCTGCCTTCAGCCCTTGTCCTTTGGGCTCCTTGCCTTGCAGCCTGTTTTCACTCCGCTGCCTACCGACCTTTTTCTTTGGGCTCCCTTCCTTACAGCCCTGCTCCTCTGGGCCTGCTCCTTGCTGTCCTGCTCCTCGGAGCTCTCTACCTTGTATCCTACAGCCCTCAGCAATCCACAACAGTTTACCTGCATTCAGTTATTGCAGCCCCCCTGTTTCCTGACTGCTGCTCCCTTGCTTTCTTTCTCATTTTTAACCCTCAGTTCTTTATCCCTCTCCAATTCAGTTATACTGCTTTCCTTTCATTTCCTTCTGCTAGTTTGCTTATCGACTTCCCTATTTCCCTGGATTTATCTGCCAGTGTCTTCTCTTGTACTGTTTGTAGACCCCTTGTCCAGAGCTTGTCCGTTGGTTTCCGTCAGGCAACCTCTGCCCCTTCCCTTGTCTCGGTTCTGCGTTACAGACACCCTTAGATGTTGTTCCAAGCTATGAGCAAACAGCGAGGGCCTCTGTTATAGCAAACTGTGCAGAAGGCTAGCGTTTTCCTAAGGTTCGTGGAATACTCTTTTCCTATATCTGCATACACCCCAAGAGGGAATTCATTCTGTACCTTTTTCCTTGCTACTCTTGCCTACTCTTCGTTCTCTTTCCTTTCAGCTGTGTGTGTACTTATCTGTCCACTTTACTTTGGCACAACCACCCAAACCTTTCCTGGGTGTCCTGTGCCACTCTTAATAGAGTGCCATCCCTGACAGAACCATACAGGTCTTTATGGGGAAGCTCCATTGTATTTGAAGCAAAACCTGAAGCTGTATAAACCTAAAAGATTGCTACGCTCAAGCTCCTCACAAGACCTGACCATCCCTTGCATTAAGAGCAAGAGGTAACGGGAGGTCCTTCCCGGTCTTGGCAGCGCATGCGTGAATACATTACAAAGGGACTTGCAACAAGAACTAAGGCCACTGGTATTCAGGAAACGTTTGAATTCTTTAAAATTTGAATAAGAAAGTATTGTGCAGTAATATACTAGGCATTTTGTTCTGTCTTGTCTGTCTATGTCTAATCGTGAGTCCCGATGCCTGCAGGCTTTTGGGGCGTTATAAACAGATAAATAAATAAATAAATGGTGTTGGTTGACGAGAGAGAGAGCTTGGTGGAGAGCATTTCACAGTTTAGTATTGGCGATTTCTTAATGGCTCTGATGGCGATGGTGTTTTTGTAAATTAACGCAACCCGCCACATCTGCTGTGGTTTCAATCGTTACGTAGGATGGCATATCGTGGGAGGATGGCGATATATAAGGCGGGACCCGCTGCTGGGTAGAGCCAGGTTTCAGATATGGCGAGGAGGTCCAGGTCGTTGGAGGTTAGGAGATTGTGGATTTCCGGGGCTTGAGCTGGGATTGATCAGGGCACATTTGAGGGGACCGTTGGAAGTGTCCGCTGGTATGGAACGAGTTTGCCATTTGGGGGGTGGGGTCTGGTGGGGGGCAAGTGTGCATGCAGAGGAGCTTGTTTGTGGTAGGGAGTGGGGGCAGTTACGAGGTTAGATGAGTTGGCTTGTGTGTGATAGAGCCCCTGGTGCTATGTTGCAGGTGTTTGTTTCTGATGGGGAGCGGGGCAGGTAAAGAGTTGGGGGGAGGAAGGAGTGCCATGGTATCGGTATGTATTAGTGGGGTGACTTCTGGAGCAAGTTGAACTGATGCACTTACCTGAGGCAAGGAGTTGCGGAAGCAGGGTGGGGGGCGGACTTCAGAGTTCGCTGTTGCAGAGTCCTATGTCGCCACATCACGACACCTAAGACCTGTGATGCACAACACAGCGCCCTTTGCCTGCGCGGGCTTCACAGGAGTGGGCTTCAGTGTCAATTCTTTATACGATCAGCGATAGATCTTAGCGTGCGTTGCATTATACGTAGTGGAAGTTAAGTCCAATGTAGGGTCGGTCAGCGTCTTGCGCACCTGCGGAGCACAACACTGTGCCCTTTGCCTGCGCGGGCTTTGCCGCAGTGGGCTTTGGTGTCGAGTCTTTGTCATCTTCGACGGATTTTAGCGTGCGTTGCGTCATACGTAGCGGAAGTTAGGCCCAACGGAAGGTTGGTCAGCATCTTGCGCTCCTGCAGCGCACAACAAAGCACCCTTTGCCTGGGCGGGCTTTGCTGCAGTGGGCTTTGGTGTCGAGTCTTGATGCGATCACCCATGGATCTTAGCTTGCATTTCGCCGTAAGTAGCAGATGTTAGGCCCAACGGAATGTCAGCTAGCATCTTGCGCACCACCGGCGCACAACACTGCGCCCTTTGCCAGCACAAGCTTGTTAGAGCTTGTTAGAAGGTCTTGTTAGAAGGTCAGTATCTTTCCTAGGGGAATGAGGGGAAGTGTAATAACCTGCCATTAAGGCACTCGGTATGGATAGAGTAACCTCAAGAAAGGAAGAGGAATAGCATGCATTCTCCAACGGCATCCTGCAACTCTACCAGAGGTTGTCTCCCCCCATGAGATCCTCATAGAGCCGGCCCCGGGGTCAGGATCAGGTAGTGGCTGCCGTCCCCTGGCCACATGGGGAGTGGTCACTGACAGAAAAGGAGTGATGACACCATCAGATTCATCACAACATTTGGTTTTGGCACAAATGGTGGGTGCTAAGCAGCTGTAAATGTGTTTGGCATGGCAACTGACAATTCTACTGGCATGTATAGCTGCATCACAAATGTTATTTGTGTCCTTTGACTCACCATTCCTTTAGTGCTACATCAAAGTCCTTCTTAGTCATAGTCCCTGTCATGATCTCTGCTTCGAAAAGATCAGGACTTGCCCGACTCCCTTGGAAGCAGACCCATAACCCCGGTTCCGAGTGCCAGCCAGTCCCAATTGGGACCTTTTGGACCCTGTCCTGGCGCCAGTGGCGCCAGTGGCACCAGGCTCATAAAAATGCCCAGTCGCAGCGCTGGAAGCGCCGGGCTCATAATGCTTGGGTGGACTTACCTGCAGCAGACCATGCTGCTTACTTACCTGCCAGTTGAGCCCCTGATCCTCTTCTGTTTGGGACTACTTTTCCTGTTGGGTGGGGCAGGAGCCACTCCCTAGGTTCAGAACACTGGAACTCTTCTGGAAAGCAGGAACTCTTTTCTCACCTAGGCGAGGCTGTGGAAGGAGACACCTAAGCACTACAGGAGGCTATTTAAACCACACCCGATGGATGAATCTTGCTTTGCGTTATTCTGCATTCTCTGCAGCAGAACGCTCATCGTGTCTTCTGCTTCTGATCCTGGGCCTAAGGGAACAAAGGCTTACCATCCTGGAATCCAGTCTTCAGCAGCACCTGTAAAGACAAAGAAAGAACAGGTTAGCACTACGGTCTTCAGTGGCAGCGCATCTCTTACCTGGTCCATCGGCTGTCACCAACGCCTCGCGCTGCATTCCGGCATCTGAAAGACAAAGGCTTACCTACTCTTCGCAAGCTCCGGAGGTCTTCGCACTGCATTCCGGCATCTGAAAGACAAAAGCTTACCAGCTCTTCGCACGCTCCGGAGGCCTTCGGCGCTGCATCCCGCATCTGAAAGACAAAAGAAGGTGCGTTTAAAGACATTGGGCAACTTTATTACTCACGTGCCATTACTCCTTCTCACGCCGAATCCAGTGGGTATTCCAGCACCCTTCAGCTTCTCTAAAGCTCCGAACTTGTACCTGCAAGATAAAAGGGACAGTTAGTGCGCATCGTGAAGCAGGCTACAAGCGCTTACTTACGTGCTTCCAGGCGCTGCTATTCCTCACGCGGGTTCGATCCTCAACTCTCATCAGCCCGCCATCCGCCATCGCCGGAACCCTGCAAAACAAGAGATATCATTACAAAAGACTTTTAAGACATTTGAAGTGCCCAGAACTTACCGTTCGTGCAGTTAACGACGGACAGCATTCCTCTGAGGTCAAGAGGCCTGCACCCTTATCCAGTGAAGAAACTGGTTACGGCACCCTGCCCCGAGGCAGATGGAGAGCTCGGCGTTCACTTACCTAAGGTGAGGGCGTTAACCTTTGGGGTTCTACAGGAGAAGAGAAAGGGAGGAGGAGAGAGGCACCCAATAACCCCAGTTCATTAATCCCATATTTACTATCTGCAGACATCTTACTCTTCGAGTCAGACATACAGTGCACAGAGGTCCAGCCCAAAGAGCCAACCGTGTGTTACACATTACCTTTGAAGATACGGCATTCACCCAGTCAAGACCGGCGCCTCTGCGGGAATCAGGTGAGCGTTACAGTCCCCCCTACTTCTTCATAGTCCCTGATCGTAGTCCCTCCCGTTCTTCTTAAACCTTTGTTGTGATTCTTCTCCTTTGACCTAGTTTTTTGTCCCAGTCTTTCTCCTTCATCCTAGTCCTTTGTTACAATCCTTCTCCTTTATCTTCTTCTTCTTAGTCCTGCATCATAGTACGTCTCCTTCGTCTAAGAGTCCTTTGTCCTAGTCTTCTCCTTTTTCATAGACCTTCCCCTTCACAATAGTCGTTAGTCCTAGTCCCCCTCCCTTCTCAGAGTTCTTCATCACAGTATTTCTCCTTCATCGCAGTCCGCCTTCTTCACAGTCTTTCTCCTTCCTCCTAGTCCTTCTTCATCATGGTCTTCTAGTACTTTATCACAGCCTTCTCCTTCGTCACAGTCCTTCTCTTATATCAGTCTTTACAGTCCTTCTTCATTGAAGTCCATCATAGTCCTTTTTCTTCGTCAGCGTCCTTCTTTGTCATCACAGTCCTTCTCCTGCATCACTAGTCCTTCTCCTTTGTCTTAGTTCTCCATCAGAGTCCTTCTCTTCTATTACATTCTTTCTATTTCACTGGAGTGCTTTGCCTTCATCGTCACAGTCCTATGTTGTCAAAGTTCTTCTCCAACAGTTTTCCTCCTGTTGCGCCAACAAAAACCTGCCCAGGAGCCAAAATGCATTACAACGAGGTTTCCCCATTGATCAGGAGACAAATCGTATGTCATGATGCCTACCCCCAGGCATCCGGACCAAGCCCATCATCCCCAGGAGCAGGCATCTAGACATTTAGTAAAACCTCACCAGCCCCGGCTAGGGGCTATCTGGGTTCAGTCCTGGCGCCATAAGCGCCAGGCTCATAGTGGAAATCAGTCCTGGCGCCTAAGGCGCCAGGCTCATAGTCATTACTTACCTCAGGCAGACCATGCTGCAAATGACTCCAATCCAACATGAAGCCTGAAAGGGACTATTTTTCTACAGGGACTATTTTTTACCCGGGTGTGGTTCTAGAGACTTCTTACCTGGGACTACTTTTGAGGCTATTTAAACCACGCCCGACCAGCAACACACGCTTCGCGTTTTTCTGCATCCAGCAGCGTAACGCTCACCGTGCCTGCAGCCTGCATCCAGTCTTCTGCCACGCCCACCTCGAATCCGGAGCTCCTAAAACAAAGAGGAAAGAAAGGGACAAGGTTAGAAAACAAACTTATTTCTATTCCACACCTGATTCTGGATCCATCTCGTCTCCAGACCTGTAAAGAACATTTCTGCACGCGCCGCACCTCCAGCTGCAGCGCCGCGCCATACTCACCAGTCTTCACAGCATCCTTCGGGTCGGCGCTGCCTCCATCATTTCTTCGCCGAACTTCGTCACCTAGGAGACAAAAGAAAACCACAAGGTGAGCCGAGGGAACCAACAAATATAATTCTTACCACCATAGACTTACCTGATTTACCACCGGAGGCATCCTTTTGTGACTCTCCATATTTTCACGTGCCGCATCTGTAAAGAGAGACAAAACAACACGTTTTCCACGTGCAACATTTACTGGACAGCGCTGGTTAATACAGACTCTTACCTGAGTGCCACCAGCTGCCACAAGAGCATCTTTTCACGAGCCAGCTGCAAGACAAGAAAGGAAGGGGGGAACAAGAGTGAACATCGGACATATTGAACTCTATGAACTTAATACTTACTGGTCCTCACCAGGAACCTCAGAGTCAATACTCTCCGGAACTCTCCCGAGCCTTCAAACCAGTGATGTAACTGGAATCAACGCACCCCTGCAAAACCACGCAGGATGGAGAGCTCATCTTTCAAGAATATAAGGTGAGATTGCTGTGAGGGCATTTCGGAGGTGATTAGTTGGGGAGGACTGTGGGGGTGCCATCACTTGAATCCACAAGTAGCTAAATCCATCTCTCCACTTGCAGGAGAATATTTCTACGGGTTAAGCAGACAAGATTAGGAGGGTAGATCCAGTCAGTCATCGCTGCACTACGCATCACGTGGGTGGAGACCGCAGCTGTCCGGGTCCGACCGACGCCCCTGTGGGAGCCAGGTGAGCGTAACATCGTACCCCTCTGGGAAGGGAAACCGACAGCTTGATGGATATCATCTTCTGTCTAAACATGAGTCGAGAGGAGAATAAAAGAAATCTTGCGATGGATTTCAATCCCTACTTCCAGCCCTCTTCTTCCTGCTCACCTCCTCTATTGTAAGGTCTGTAATAGTTGATTATTGATGCTTGTGTCCCCAACTATCATTTACTTGTTAAACCTGTGCAAGCTTTTGTACTGGTCAGAAATAAGTTTGGAAACATGTCCAAAGAAACAAAATCCCTTGACCATAAACTAAAGTAGCTAAATGCCTGAATAGACTATGCAGGTCCTGGCATGGCTTCCACTGTGAAGCGGGCATTACAAAGACCCTGAATTGTTGTCTTCTTCCTGGTTTATACTGGACTCTGCATCAAAGCATTCCCCCTGCATAGTGGGGAGTACGTCTTCTGGTTTCTGGAGGTGGTGCATCACCACTGCATAGTGGGGAGTACGTCTTCTGGTTTCTGGAGGTGGTGCATCACCACTGAACGCCAGAATGTGTAGTCAGATGAGGATGTTGGCAATATTGTAGATGGTGTCTTCATGGTTTGGTTTAGGCTAGGAGTACTTCCTGTATTGGGACCTTTCATTGTGTCATGGTAGGAAGATGCCATTGGGGACTAACCATTAAGGGGCCTCGGGACTGAGGATAGGCAGGTGAGTCCCATAAAGAATTTGTGGCACAGTAGGTATTGCAGAGCCCAAACCCACCTAGTCATAACCCTTGTCCTTCATCACCGTCCTTTGATGAAAGACTGTGTTTAAGGTCTGTGATGACAAAGTAATTCTCCTTCATCACAATCCTCCTTTGTCAGTCCTTTGTCACAATCTGTCTCCTTTGTCACAGTCCTTTGTCATTCATTCTCGCTTGATATGGTTCTTCTCCTACATTACAGCCCTTTGTCACTGTCCTCCTTCATCAAAGTCCTTCTCCGTCAGTCGTCACTTCCTTCGTCAGTCTTTCTTCATCCTAGTCCTTTGTCAATCCTTTTCCTTTGACAGTCCTTCATCACAGTCCTTTTTATTTTCCTTTGTCATAGACCTTCTCCATCGCCACAGTCCTCTGTCAGTCCTTCATTTCAGTCCCTCTCCTTCAATTTAGTTTGTCTTTTACCTTCAGTATATTCCCTCTTCTTTTGTCCCAGTCCTTTGTGACAGTCCTTGCCATTTTTGACAGTCCTTCGCTTTCATCTCCGCCTTCATCACAGTCCTTCTCCTTTGTCATAGTCCTTTATCCTAATTGCATTGTCTCAGGCACAGTCTTTCTGTATCGCTACATCTATTGTCCGAGCCTTACTTCTGCACCTTTACAGTGGATAATAATAATAATAAGTAAGGCTCAGACACAAAGGTGACATAGTTTTGGTTATAAACCTTTATTAACCAGTAAGAGGGTTGGGAAAGCAGCCTCTCTATCCCTAAAGCTAAGAGGGGATTCCCTGCCTCAAAGAAATGTAATGAAAATGTCCGGATGCCAAATAAATAGTCAGTCACTGTCGTGCCCCAAAAACCCTACTTGTGACCCTAACACTAGTAAATCAAATATAATGTGCAAGGATGTTCTATTCAGAACTAAAGTGATGAAGACAGTGGATTGATTGATTGATTATTTATTATGCGCTTATACACAAGTGTTTCAAAGCGCAACCATGCATGGGCGGTGAAGATATAGGGAACACAAGACAAACGATCTTACTAGGCATGGTACATTCAGATTATGCAGGTGAACAGAAACAGGAAGTGTGTGTCAGGGGGGCAATAGGGACCAAGTGTGCCCAGTCCCGTCAGAGCATGGGTTAAGTGCAGAGAGATACCACTCTCATGGGTCGTAACCGAAGTGCAGTAGTGCTGCAGTAAGTGCAAGGCCCGGGGCAAGTGCAGGAGACTGGCGAGGAAGCTTGGGACCTGTGAGTCTCTGAGGGTGCGCCAGGCAGCCAGTCGGTGAAACTGAAGCAGAAGTAGAGGAGAGAGAGAGCAGAAAGAGGAGGTCAGCAGGGGAGGGGGAGAGAGAAGGAGGCGCGAAGAGGAAAGTCTTGAGGAGTTTCCGGAACTTAAGGAGGTCCGGCTCAAGACGTAGAGAGGTAGGGAGGCTGTTCCAGAGGGAGGCACCTGCAATGGATTAAGATCTCCCTCCAAGTCTCTGCTTGGAGAAGAGGTTTACCCGCAGAGAGTTGAAGGAAGACGAGTGGAGGGCTCGGGAAGGTGAGTATTTAGGAAGAAAGCGCTGCAGATAAAGTGGGCCCAGGCCCCAGAAAGCCTTGTGGACAGTGCAAAGGGTCTTCAACGAAATAGTTGCAGCCACGGGGAGCCAGTGAAGGGATTTCAGCAACAGAGCGATGTAGTCCCTGGGCTTGAGGCCAAGGATAAGTCTTGCGGTTCTGTTCTGGAGGAGTTGAAGAGGACACAGGGTAGAAGGGGGCAGATTGAGAAAGACTGTTGCAGGAGTCCAGCCAAGAGAGAACCAGGGCTCTGGAGATGGTGAGCCTCTGGGGGAAGGTGGGAAAAGGTAGAATACCTCTGAGAAGTTGCAGTTGGTAGTAGGACTTTTTAGAGATGTCCATGATGTGA
Source organism: Ambystoma mexicanum (assembly GCF_040938575.1). Taxonomy (NCBI): domain Eukaryota; kingdom Metazoa; phylum Chordata; class Amphibia; order Caudata; family Ambystomatidae; genus Ambystoma; species Ambystoma mexicanum. The sequence goes on along the minus strand of NC_090929.1, from coordinate 1,380,908,669 downwards.
GACGAGAAGGATAGAGTGGAGTCGAAGATGACCCCCAGATTTTTTGCCTCCTTGGTAGGTGGAGGTGCAGGGCCAAAGCAGGCAGGCCAAAGAGAAAGAGGAAAGGAGGGAGCAGGGGTCCCGATGAGGACAAACTCTGTTTTACTGGCATTGAGGCAGAGGTCATTTGCAGCACACCACCACTGAATTGCAGACAGTCAGGTATGAGTGTGGAAGAGGAAGAGGCCGAGGGTAGTCTTAAGGAGAGCTGTGTATCATCTGCGTAACACTGTAAGTGAAGGTGGCTATCATACGGGCCAATGGGGCCATGTAGCCATTGAAAAACCAGGAGGATAGGTTAGATCCCTCGGGGACACCGCACGTAGAGAGTGATAGGGGAGAGAAAGGACCCCAATCCCACCTGGGATGGGCGGTCGCAGAGAAAGGAGGTTAGCCACACCAGGGCCTGATCAGTGATGCCCAGGGTATCATGGAGTCGTGCAATCAGGGTGTTGTGGTTCACTTTATCGAAGGCAGAGGAGAGGCCGAGTAGAATGAGGAGAGAGGTAGAGTTAGAATCAAGGTTTGAGAACAGATCTTCATGGGTGTTCAGAAGAGCAGTTTCCGTGCCTCTGGATGCTCTAAAGCCAGACTGGTGGTAATGGAAGCAATCAACAGATTCAGTGTGGAGGGTAAGCTGAGGAATAGCCAACTTCGCAAGGAGTTTGTCCAGAAAAGGAGTGATAGAGATCGGGTGATAGTTTGCCGGAATGGAAGGGGCAGCAGAAGGTTTTTTGAAGATAGGGTGCACAAGGGTGTACTTAAGAGCAGTGGGGAAAACTCCAGTGGCAAAGGAGAAATGGCAGAGGTCGGCCAAGGCTGGGGTGAGAGAGTCAATGTTGTCCTTGATGGTATTGGAGGGACAGGGGTCCATCTGTTTGGAGGAGGCTTTCATATACCGGACTTGTCTAGTGACCTCCTCAGGTGTGACGGGGGCGTGGGAAGAGAGAAGAAGGGGAGGGATGTGGGTGTCCAAGGGCAGTACAAGAGTTGTTGGTGTCTGAGGTGGTGAGGAAGAGAGAGAGGATGGGATGTCATGTGTTTTTTAGGTGAAGTGCGCAGCCAGTGCCGAGCAACGGGCTTGGGTGGGTGTGATGGCAGAGGAGGCTGTGTTAGGGTTGGCTAGTTCCTTGCAGATTTTAGAAAGTTCTTGTCAACAGAAAGTTCCCAATGTCTCGGGTTGTCAAAAAGAAAACAAATGTTCCTTTTTCACAATGTAAAATTCCAATGATTAGGGATTAGCTCCTTTCCCTGGATGTATGGCAAGCCAGGAGCCTGTCTCTCTCTTCATGTCGTTTCCTTTACTTTAGATACACTACAAAAGTTTCCAGCTTTACCATGAACAGCCCTTCTTTGTTCACGGTGGGCTTATGTCTGGATCACTCTCCTAATAAACATATTCCAGGAAATTAAAAGTGGCGGAGTGGACGGAGAGTGGCAGTCCTGCAGGAGAGTCTGGAAGGTCTGTTGCCCATTTCTACTGTTTTCGGTGTGGGGGAGGACCCTTACATAAACCCCTTCCATCCGCGGAGCGGACGCTGAGTGGACAGAGAGTGGCAGTCCTGCAGGAGAATCTGGAAGGTCTGTTGCCCATTTCTACTGTTTTCGGTGTGGGGGAGGACCCTTACATAAACCCCTTCCATCCGCGGAGCGGACGCGGAGTGGACAGAGAGTGGCAGTCCTGCAGGAGAGTCTGGAAGGTCTGTTGCCTATTTCTACTGTTTTCGGTGTGGGGGAGGACCCTTACATAAACCCCTTCCATCCGCGGAGCGGACGCGGAGTGGACGGAGAGTGGCAGTCCTGCAGTCATAACTGTCAGGGCTGCAAGGGCAAACAGAGAAATGCGGGAAATTGATATTAACTCGGAGCAGAACGACCCCCCGAGAGAGGAAGAAATGGAGGAAGAGGGTAGACGCCTGAGGAGCGCCAAACCTAACCAGAAACAGCAGGGTCAAAAACAACAACAAACATTAACCTCCAAGGAACATCTTGCGGCAAACATGGGTTTGCTTCAAATGGGCTCCCCAAAACTGACGATGCAGCAAGAGCAAGCGACCACCATAAAGGCGCAACCCACCAAAAGCAAAGTCTACCGGCCACCAGTGGTCTTAGAAGACTTTAAACCAGCCCAACACGGCCCCCAGCGACGACCATCCTTACCTGGAGGGGCGACTGACGTGCTGTGGGCAAAGAGCCTGGAAGTCAGGACAGCCGAGGCTTCTGCCTGCCGGAAAGATGCCCTGTCGCCACTCCGAGCCGCTGCGGTTGAGCAGGACCCCGCAGAGGCGGCCCTCGAAGGGGGACCGCGGCCCGCGTGGGACGGCAAGGAGGGGCCGACGGAGAGGGAGGGCACGGCTGAGGAGGTTGGAGCCGCCGGGAGAGCGAGCCTTGGAGTGGGAGCCAGGCTCGACAGTCCGGCGCAGTCCTCCATACTTCCCCTCCCCCCTCGGAGCGCCGCAGGGCGCTCCCCGCCCCACAGCGGAAGCTCTCGGAGGAGGGCTGCCGGGCGTGGATGTTGCTGAGGGAGGGAGGGGAAAGGAGGAGGACGGTGCAACGGCCTCAGGAGAGGCAGAGCCAGAGGAGGCGGCGGGCCCCCCACCTGAGGAGAACGGGCAGGGGGAGCCCGATAGAGAGCTGCACACTGCAAGGGCATCACCGCCGTATCCACTAGCGGAAGCGAAAGTGAAAGTGGTGGCCCTCATTCACAAAGAGGCGGAGGAAAGTGCAGAGACCAGTCTGGTCTCAGAAAAAATCAATGAACAATGGCAATCCACCCCTAATAAAAAGAAAAGACAGAGAACAAGTTCTTTGCCCCTCAAGAAACTCAAGAGCCTCAAGAGCCGCAAAATAACGAAAAATAAGATCAGTATCAGAACGAAAAAAATGCCCCAGAAGCTCGAACAGCAACAAAAAACACCAGGACAATTGATGGACAAAATAAATGAAAACGAGCTACAGAGAGGAGAAGGAGGGGCACTTAAAAATTCTATAAAGGATTATTTTTATGCAAACATAAGGCAAAAAGCAACAAAAGAATACTCCCAGAGGGAACTTACAGATCTTGAAATACTGGAAGCTTTAAATGATTGCTTACCGGTAGCAAATCTACGCAGAGTTGAGCACTACGTTAGTGATAACCTGCCATACAGTAAAAGATTGGCCTCAGAAGGCAGTAATAAGGCACAAGGACAGCCAAGTGTCAAAGAGAGGGCTGAGGGGGAATCACCGAGCTCGATGCCATCCCAAAAGAGTCCTATGAATTCACCAAGAGGCCAGTTAAATCCGGAGCCGACAAAAGACACAGAGAAGGGGGAACACAAGAGAAATGCGGACAAAGAGTCAGAAATGGGGGCTGTCATGTCTCAGCGCAAAGGAAACCCCCATACCATTCAAGAGGAGAGCCTTACTACAGTTGATACGGAAGGTCCAAATGGCTTAACAACAGAAAATGAGGAAGGCTCCTGCAAGCTAAACCCTGCAACACCCTCACCCCCTGAGGGTACAGCCCCGAACGTAGACAACTTCATAGGAACAGACCGAGACAAAGCTCACAAAACCCCAAATAAAACGCTGGTGCCTGAAAAACTCAATCAACCAGGGCTCTCCAAAGCCCAAAGAGAGAGCACGACAATAGAAAGGCCATCCACAGTAGGCACAGACAATCTCAATCAAGATAATCTTATGAGACCCCAAATCAATCAAAACTTGAATATGGGGGGAAATGACAACCGAAGTTGCCATATCGACAAAAATCGAAAAGGAAGAGCCTCATCAGAAACAACAAGGCCATCTCGAGGCACCTGGACAAATCAGACAACAATGTTAACTGAATCACCTATAAGAAGAATCTCTCCACATCAACTGACCAGCCCGACGGATTCCTCAAATAAAAAAAATATTGACTTATGTCATCAGTGAACATTGCATTGGCACCATTTATGAAGCTTTACGAAACTATTGATGACTCCTTGAAAGACCATACAAGCATCCAAGCGATGATCCACAGCAAAGTTATCTTCCTAGAAGCATATGTCATGGCTTTGGAAGCCAGAAAATCAAGCACAGTCATAACAAACGATGAGGGCTCGTCTTCCCGACAAAAAGAGCAGTATGGAGAAAAAGAACAAAGACTGGTGAGCAAAAAAACGGGGACTCAAACTATAGCTACAATAGACCTCACAACAAATAACTTACCAACAGAGGGTGCAAATAAAGAGGCGAAGTTAATACCGACCGGGAGCCAACCAACAAAGAGACCATCACCTAGACAACCCACTATTGGAAACCAAACTGCAGAAGGTATTTTTCAATTTTTTACACGACCAGTAAATCAAAAGGAAATATCACTAATGAAAGCCAAAGAACCAGAGTCGAGGCAAACAAAAAACCTAGAAGTATCAGAAAAAAGAACCTCCAGCCTATCACCATCAATAATTGAACGTATTGAAAATGAAGAATTGATGAACCTGAGCCAATACCTGCCAGAAAACTCTCCTATGAGCCTAAAGGCACATAGCCCCAGCGAAGCTTTAATTTCACAATCACACAAAGAAAAAGAAAATTCAGAAATCGCAGGGAGACATGAAGAAGCGACTGGAGAAAAAGCAGCAAAAAATTCTAGGGAAAACGCGAAAAACACAAAGAACAAGGGCGTTAGATCAAATGAAACAGATAGAAAGACAAAGCTAAAAAGGATGATGAAAGAAACAAAAAAGAAAACGAAAGGACGAAATCGAGACCCAGAGACAATCAGACCCCAAGAAATCGGAAAAAAGAACAAAGACATAACTCCTTCAAACAGAAAGATGGTGAACGTGGTAAATCAAGAAGGAGATCAGAAGATAGATGGGACGAACAAAAACATAAAAGAAAACCGTACAGAAATACATCACCAGGCAGACCTCGTTCTCATTCCAGGAACGCCCACAACAAAACCAATGTTGAAAAGCAACTCAGCCCATCACAAGATAAAGGAGAAACGATCTTTCGGTACAGATCCAGAACACAGAAATACAACTTAAAACCGAGAAAAGTGGACAAAGCTAATTGGCGCATAAAGCTGACACAAGTGAAAGAAAACAGAGATGAAATAACCTTGAACCGAAATTCGGTGTTAAAACTTTTTAAACACATTCAAAAGCTGAATCAAATAAAATCAGAAGACTTGCTTGTGGTAGAGCCCAGCCATGTAAACGCAAAAGCAAAAACGGTACTCTACGTAACATCAACAACGTTGAAAAACCTGATTCTCGATTGTAGTGAAGAGCTGGACGAAATGGGCTATGATGTCAAAGTGCAATCAGCCACAAGCGAAGAAGATAACAAAAGGGAGGCTGAAAACAAAGGGCGCAATACGCCCAGCAGAAAGCAAGTAGGCAGACACCTAAAAAGCGCCATAGGAACAACCGGCCGTAAGAAATCTCCTGCAAAAAACAAGGAAAGAGCAAGAGCCCTGGAACCTGAAGAGAAACTGAGGGAAAACCAACAAGCCTCCAAAGAAAACAAAAACTATGAAAGTTCCACAAAAACCAAAGATACAAAAAAACTTAACAATGCCAGGACAATCCCAGAAACAGCGGCCAAACTTTCAACAGAAAAAGTCCCACAAAAAAGATGTGAACCCATGAAAGGCATATGGTCCTGGTTGCCTAAAACTCTGAGGGAAAAAAAGCAAATATAGCAACCCGCGAGAGACGAGCACATTCTTCAAGATAGACATCGCTCGACCCCCCAAAAGTGCGAACTAAAAATGTGCTCGTGGAACACGAGAGGACACACCCACCTACTGTCTCCAAGTGACATGGACCTGGGGTCATATGACCTATTATGCCTCCAAGAGACCTGGCTGACCGAACCCCCTGCAATAAGGGGGTTCGAAGTCATCCTTGCACCAGCCAAACAAGGACGTCGAGAAAGACCTTCATCGGGTTTACTGATTGCGTCTAAAAAAGACTCCGGGATCAAATTAGAAGAAACATTGATCAGCAACCAATTGATTCTGATGGTCAAGGCGTCATGGACCCGACGGAATACCGACAAAAATGCCTATGAGAAAGTCACCTTCATCGTAGCAAACACCTATTGCAACCCAGCAAGCATAGAGCCTACCACCTACATTGAAAAAATTGAGGACGCGATAGACGCGGCACTATCTGAACATCTGGTAAAATACTTCCTCATTTGTGGAGACTTGAACGCTACGTGCACGAGCTCGGACGAAAGTGAGGTGGACCAAGGACACAACTCAACAGGCAAACAACGTGGCAATCTATGGGTCAAATTGATGAATTCAAGAAACCTTCACAATTTGCACGAAGCATTCCCAGACTCAAATCGCCCGCCATCATGGGAAAGAAATGAATCGACAGGTACCATAGACTACATCTTCGTCACCGAACCAATACTGGCAATAACGAAAGACTTTGAAATTACACGAGTAACAGTAAGTGACCACAACCCCCTGTCAACAACTTGGATGTCAACAAGGCCCCGGAATGATTACGCTGAGCACCAAGTCATAGTCAACACGAAGGGAAACCGCTTACATCTTACAACAGATTCCATTGTGGAAATAGAAAAAGGATTCAGCTCAATGTCAAACCATTTGGGCAAAAATAAAACAGACTATACGCCACTTCTGACGAAGTTCAAGAAGAACCGTAAAATAAAAACAAACAGTGGAAATCCCCCTAGACACGCGTACGACCTAACACTGGTGGAGAAACGCCGGGCACTGCGTAAAATACAACGCAAAGCAAAATCTTCCGGATCTCCAGGGGCTGTGAGAGCGGCGGAAGTGGAAACCAAACTCTACAAAGCTTGGGTAAAAGGTCATAGACTGTCCCTCTACCAACAAGACGCTGAAAATATCCTTAAAATCGATAAGCGGCAAAAACATACAAGAATTTTGGAAAATCTTGAGAGCGGTTAATGAAACGCAAGAAAATACTATCATAACCGAGATTGGAGAAACTACGTGGACAAAATACTATACTACTATGTACCTGGCACCAACTACCAACTTAAAATTACAGGGTGAAATGTCTTCGGAGCCATGGGTAAACATAGATGACCCACAGGAAATCCGATTAAAGATCAGAGGCTTAAAAAACTCTCATGCCCCAGGACCCGAGGGGATTACGAACATTGATTTAAAAACAAATCAAAATGAGTGGGCCAGTCTGCTAAGTAAAATCTTTGGCAGATGCTGCAGCTTGAAAACGATACCACCCTCATGGAAACAAGCAACAATGGTACCAATATTCAAGAAAGGAGACAAAAAGGACCCGACAAATTATAGACCCATTGCACTCCTGGATGTGATAGGTAAAGTGTTTGGCTCAATGCTTCTTGACCGCTTTAAGATCTGGGCGGAGGAATCACCTTGCAACGACCCACTCCAAACTGGATTTAAAAAAAATCTGGGCACGACAGCTAACATTCTAATGCTAAACGTGCTGAAAAACAGAGTACTGGAAGGGGGAACGAGAATTTTCGTGGCGTTCATCGACCTGACCCAAGCATTCGACCGGATTGACAGGGTCTGCCTATGGTCCAAACTTGAAGCCTGGGACTGTCCACCTTCTATACTAAACCCGATTAAGGCACTGTACACTGATACTTCAATACGCATTCGACTCGACCAAAACGGTCTCTTATCATCACCCATTCCAACAGCGCGGGGAGTGAAGCAGGGGTGCCCTTAGGCCCTGGCCTTATTTCTGGCATTTATCGGTGACATCCAAGATGAGGATCCAGAAATTCAAGCATTTCCTCCAAAAATCTGCAAAACCTCGATAACGCGATTGCTCTACGCAGACGATTTGGTCCTAATGGATCACACACCAATAGGTCTGCAGCGCCAATTGACAAAGCTCCAAGGGTATATGCAAGAAAATAAACTGGAAATAAATGCAAAGAAAACAAAATTCCTAGTACTAGAAAAATCGACCAGGAAAACAGAAAAACTGAAACTAAAACTGGAAGGATCACTGATCGAGCGAGTGTTCGATTTCAAATACCTAGGAGTAATCCTGGACTCCTCTTCACAAGACAAAGCTATGCAATTGGCCCTGATGACCAAAGTCAATAAATTGGCAGCTCAAGCTAGGGCCATAGATAAAAGGTTTGGGAGATTCTCGCTGATCCCAGTGCTAGAACACTACAAGAAAAATGTGATGCCGACATTAACATATGGGGGAGACGCAATGCTGAACCTACCACCATCCATCTGGACAAAAATTGAGGCAAGGTTTTGGCAAAAAGTACTTAGACTCCCAAACTCGACCCCAATAGCCTCAATTCGACGAGAGCTCAGCTTACCATCTCTTAGAAGTTCAGTCTCACAATCGTCTCTAAGGCTGTTCAGGAAATGCCGGATGGCCGAGCCACCGTCAATATATTTTCTCATCAACCTCGAAATAGAAAGGAACACAAGCAAATCCCTTAATAAATGGAAAGAAGAAAACATCAGTTTGCTAGAACAGGTACAGGCAGATGAAGAACAACTAACAAAGTACCCAAAGAGAACCTTCACCAAAATCAAAGAACTTGACTGGATAAACACCCTGGAGACAGCAGGAAAAAATAAACTAACCTTACACCTGCCTCCAAATACGAAAAAACTCAATGAACTCCAGGAGTATATAAAGAAGTTCCCATCCAGGAAGGGGAGAGATATGCTGATGAGGGCCCGTTTAAACTTACTGCAGACAAACGAGATCTTGTCAATCAGAGGCCAGTCGGAAAATAATTGTTGTCGATTTTGTGCGACACAAGAAAAGGAAACAATCCGCCATTTGCTCCTAAAATGTGCCTCAAACCAACATAGAAGAAGCCGATACTTAAATCAACCTTCACAGACTTCATCATAGAGGACGAAGAAATATGTTGGTCTCGTCTGATTGGAGGCGACAAAACACAATGGCAAATAGCCACTTACAAAATCTTGGAAGCCATAAACTGGCCGACAAAGGCACATTTTTAGAGAGCTGTTCTCTTTTTCTTTTCTTTTTCACGACCGCAGACAAAAGACAGAAACCTCAAATTTTGTAAAAATCTTTTGATTAAACACAAATAAAAAAAAAAAAGTGACTATACATTATAATCTTCTCTTTTCCTCGTCTTGGGTCCCAGAACCCATACGTTCTTGAATGCGCTTCACTTTACTTTTAGACCTTCATATGGGTGCGAGTTCCAGACTCGCAATGATAAATTATACCAGCTTGGTGTACCCTCCTGCCAAGCATATGGTTTCTTCTTGTTTATCTCTTTTGCTTTCAGGGTCACAGACCCTGAAAGCTCTGGCTCTCACATGAGCGCAAGTACCAGACTTGCAATGCGGTTTCACAATAGCTTGGTGTTATCTCCTGCCAAGCATATATGCCCTTCTAGCTGTCTGTTTCTCTCAAGGTCTTAGAGCCTCTTATTCTCGGGATCTCATATGGGTGCGGGTCCCAGACTTGCAATAATATTTCTGGCCTGTTTGGTTTACTCTCCTGACAAGCATATACTTGTTTCATTCTCTGTCTGTTATTCCCCGGGACCAAGTCCCTCTTATCTTGCACTCTATGGTTGTTCCCAGATTCCTCCCGGACCTCTAGTACCTCTCGGTCTGCCCGCGAACCTGTTTGTGTTTGTTGCATCTTCCGAGTGCAGTGCTCAGCTGCGAGGCTCCGGTAGCGTTCGGGTGCTCTCTCGGGTCACTCCTCCTTTCTCGGGCTGTGCTTTCCGTCTCCAGCCACCTTCGGGTATCTTCTCCTTGTCGGCGGTTGCTCCGCCAGTCACTGGTTCCTTCTTGGGATGCGGTTCTCCTCTCCCCCAGCTCCCTGGACTTTGGGACGCCCGAAGGGTTGCTCGGGCATCGGACCAAGTAGCTCCTTCTCCATGGACTACCTTCGTGCTCCCATTCACTTCAGTGCACAGCGTCTCCTGGTGTGCTTTCCTGCATCCCGGGGTGGGTTCTCTTGGGTTTCTTCCTCAGAGGATGACTCTCTCTGTCTTGCTTTCCCTCCGCTATTTTATATTACCCTTGACTAATCAAATGCTGTGAACGACTAGACCATTCACTCTTTCACTGGAGTGATCTTCATACTCCTGGTCATCATCTTCTTCAGAGTACTCGCAATGGAACTATATGGGAAGCACATTATGTTCTCTGGTGCTTTAGTCAAGCTTAGCCTACTAGGTTGGCTGCCTTTACAATAAAAGATATTGACACTTGTTGAGCAGAGGGAAAAAGAGTTAGGCTGTGGAGAAGGGGGAGGGTGTGACAAAGAAGAGGTATACCGCATTCTCTGGGGATGGTCGTCCCTAATCCCATAAGGGGCTTCCTCTCCCAGGTGATCCTCCCCCGGTGCACCACCCCCACGGGGACTATTGTACTGTGGACGCACCGCCCTTGCCCCATGGGAAAGGTCTCCCCCTAGGGGAGAAGGTACGACATCCACCAATTCATCACACTACCTTTTCGTCTCCCCTTCTTTGTCTCACTCCTTGCCATGCTTTCTCTCTTACTTGCTATCTCTTTCTCTCTTTTATCCCTTCCTCTCACAGGGGGGCTTGCTGCTCATCAGGGTGGAAAGAGAAGTGCAAGAGAAGGCTGTGAAAAAATTAAAGGATGTGTAGAGAGTTTGAGAGGGACTGGACGCTGAATGAATAATAATTGATGTAATGTTTGAGAATTTCGCTCTGTTATGCTGAAAAAACCACACCCGTCACCCCCAGTCAGGAGAAAGGGACCCCTAAAAACCCTTGTGCTAAGATCCCTGACTGCAGGACTTTTGGGCCTTCAGATGGGCTGGAGGAAGGGACCCAAATAACCACAAGCCATTTCCTGATCGGCTTAATAACCTCTCGTCCCTCCTGCCCCATTGCACCATGATGGGAATCAGCCAAAATGACCGAAATTAAATGTCTGAATGTGTGATTTGGCCGAATTTCGTCCATTCGAAATTTCCGAACGGCCGAAAAGTTCGACCAGATCACGTATTCGGTGCTGTGGAAAAGCACCCAAAAAAAAAAGAAAAAAGAAAAGAGGGCTACGGGTATCCCCTCACACCCTTGCTCACTATATTGTGAGTAGGGGTTGGGGGGAGGGTCCCCCGGAGCCATCAGAAAGAAAGAAACAAAGAATGAAAGAAACAAAGAAAAGGATCCTGCGGCGCTGTTTCCCGATCACGGAAGTGAAAGGGAACTAGCGTCGCAGGGACACAAGGTAAGTAGGGGGCTGGGGGGTGTGGGTGGGGGGCAAGTTGTAAATGTTCAGGGGAGAAAAGACTGAAGATTATTTCGGAAAAATAATCTTCTGTCTTTTCTCCCTCGAACCTTTGGATTGCAGGCTTTGAACCCCGATCCCCATGATGTACAGGTGGTGCTGCACTATAGGGCTGGGACAGCAGAAGGGCCAGTGAGCATCATAAAAATCACCAGTGAGCAGAACAGTAAGAAATCGCCAGTGAGGAACTAATGAATACTGCCAGTGAATCGAAAATGATCATTGTAAACATGTTAGCAAGAAGAGAGCCAGAAGCAAAATAGTGGGTGAGGGGTCTGGAAGTGCTTCAAAGCACAAGATTGCAGATCAGTGAGCAGGTCATGGGTATTAACCAGAAAAGATCATACAGAGTGGGTGAACCCTTCAGAGAAGAGATTCCACTCAGTGGCGTCCCCAGAAATTTTTCATAGGGGTGGCCTGATGAGGCCACAGGAAATCTTGGTGTGGCACACAGGGTGCCACACAGGGGCGGATCCAGCCTCAATATTTTGGCGGGGCTGGATGGCAGTCTTGAAAACTGTTAGGGAGACGGGACATTAAACCTATTGGGCTACTGAACCCCCCTCGTCCTAACATCCCCATCGCAAGCCCAGTAGGCTGAGTAGATATCACACCTTCCTTTGGCCCATTAGATCCATCTTTCACCCCAACTCACCAGAGGCGTAGCCGTTATTCTGTAACAAGTGGGGCCTGGAGCTAATGTAGTAGGGCCCACATTAAGAAGAGCCTGCGGAAGGAAGGGCACTTGTTCTGCCCCCAGCCAAATACATAGGAGTGACAGAGTAGTGAGGGAGCGCGAACCAATCAAAGGGGGTTTGTCCCCGTGAGAAAAGGTTTTAAATAATGTGTTAAAAGATAGTGCATTTTACAGTACACTTTGTGATAAATTAGGTAAAACCCACCGAGTTTACAATCTATTTTGTAGGGTAAGACATAAAAAGTATGTTAGATTCCAAGCCACCAACAATGCATAGGAGCATTTCAAACACATTTTCATAATGCCTTTGTCCGCAATATGTCAGTACTCTGCAAGTGTAAAAAAGCATTTTCATATTGATTGTGCTCACACATGTCCATTCTGGTGCACCTATATATGCCAATATTTCCATATATGACAATCATGTTTGCTTTGTCCATAATGCCAGTAACGATACTATAACAAAGCATGTTTATGCTAGCTCTCCAAATACGTGCCAGTATCCCCATGTAAGAACATACTCCTGTTGGCTTTGCCTTAATGCCAGTGAAAAAAAGCCATGCCACATTAAGAAAATATATCCTTGCTGGCTACAAAAATCCCCCACTCCACATTTAATAACACTCATCATGTTGTATTTGCTCCCTAACGGCAATAATAAATGTCATGCCACAGTAAAAAGACATATAGCCTTGCAGGCAGCACGAATGCCCCAACCCCAATGTTAGAATACGTATGTTGCCTTTGGCCTTAACACCAGTAATAAACTGCAATGCCACAGAAAGAAAACATGCTCTTGCTGGCAAGCCGGTAAAATAGCTCACCGGGCTGAGCGCATGCTTTTGTAATCCGAGTGTGATTCGCAGGTTCAAATCCTGGCAAGGCCAACTCTGTCTTTCATACTTCAATGTGACCTCCGTGATCTCTACCCTCCTCTATGGACCTCGTACTATTATGTTGCTTTTGCACCTCGTTACCTCTCTTACTCTGTACTGTACTGTTTTCCCTGCTCACCAAGTTGTACCACCGCCGTGATACGTATGGGTTTGGGCGATGTCAATAAATGCAATAAATAAATAAAGCTCATTAAATGAGTGCAAACTTCGGCTGGGTAACACATTTCATGTAAATATGTTCTCTGAAAATCGCTTTGGCGAAAGCGCTATATAAATAGCATATCATCACACAAGTCCCCCCATATAAGAACATTTATGTTGCACGCATCATGTTATATTCCCCCATGTAAGAATATGTATGTTGCCTTTGACCTTAAACACCAGTAAAATAATAAAGACCCAAGTCAAAATAAGGAAACATGCGCTCCCAATGTAAGAACACTCATGTTGCCTTTGACCGTAATGAGAGTACAACATTCCATGCCACAGTAAGACCCTGTCAGGCCAGCCCCACTGTAGTATTCTCCCCCACCCATCCCCACTCCAACCCCACCATCACATACAAACACTCAAGTAGGCTTTCAATTGCCCAAAAATGGCAGTAAAACATGCCATGCACTTAGAGTGTGAGTCTCCCGATTAGATCCTTCTGCAAAAGGTGCACCTGCAGCTTTTGTCATTTATGGCACTATTTATTTAGTGGCTATTACTTCAACTCACTGCTTAGGGAAATTGGGGGGCACTTCTTTCCTCTGAGCCTCATCTGAAATTCCTTCTACCCTGGGTTTGTTCGTAAGGAAAATGCCGCCCTTTCATATATCACTGAAGCGTATTCTCCCTACTTTCAGTCTGTAAAACTGCCCTGATGGGTTGCCTCCTATGTTGTACCTAGGGAGGGCCATCTATTTACACAGGGTTGCTCCTTTTCGCTCTGTTGGCACACTGTTAGCTTTTGTTCCAGGGAAATGGAGCTGGAAACATGAAACTACTATCAAAAGCAGATGGGCAAAGCAAATGATTGTGTTGGACTAAGGACACCAGAAAGTTCTACTACCTGATGTGATCCAATTTCATTACTCAGGTGGCATTGCAGCTTTATGGGCAGAAAGGAGGTGTGTATCAGTGCCCAAAATCTGCAGGGCCACAATGTAAGCATGTGTCCCTTAACATTTGTTAAGCATTACACATTTCATGTTGTAGACTTTGTTGGACTTCATTTTAGCTCAGAATGCATTGCTCATTAAGGATCTGGTCTTCAGCAAATGTGTGTAACGCTCACCTGATTCCCGCAGAGGGGCCGGTCTTGACTGGGTGAATGCCGTATCTTCAAAGGTGATGTGTAACACACGGTTGGCTCTTTGGGCTGGACCTCTGTGCACTGTATGTCTGACTCGAAGAGTATGATGTCTGCAGATAGAAAATATGGGATTAATGAACTGGGGTTATTGGGTGCCTCTCTCCTCTTCCCTTTCTCTTCTCCTGTAGAACCCCAAAGGTTAACGCCCTCACCTTAGGTAAGTGAACGCCGAGCTCTCCATCTGCCTCGGGGCAGGGTGCCGTAACCAGTTTCTTCACTGGATAAGGGTGCAGGCCTCTTGACCTCAGAGGACTTCTGTCCGTCGTTAACTGCACGAACGGTAAGTTCTGGGCACTTCAAATGTCTGAAAAGTCTTTTGTAATGATATCTCTTGTTTTGCAGGGTTCCGGCGATGGCGGATGGCGGGCTGATGAGAGTTGAGGATCGAACCCGCGTGAGGAATAGAAGCGCCTGGAAGCACGTAAGTAAGCACTTGTAGCCTGCTTCACGATGCGCACTAACTGTCCCTTTTATCTTGCAGGTACAAGTTCGGAGCTTTAGAGAAGCTGAAGGGTGCTGGAATACCCACTGGATTCGGCATGGGAAGGAGTAATGGCACGTGAGTAATAAAGTTGCCCAATGTCTTTAAACGCACCTTCTTTTGTCTTTCAGATGCGGGATGCAGCACCGAAGGCCTCCGGAGCGTGCGAAGAGCTGGTAAGCTTTTGTCTTTCAGATGCCGGAATGCAGTGCGAAGACCTCCGGAGCATGCGAAGAGTAGGTAAGCCTTTGTCTTTCAGATGCCGGAATGCAGCGCGAGGCGTTGGTGACAGCCGATGGACCAGGTAAGAGATGCGCTGCCACTGAAGACCGTAGTGCTAACCTGTTCTTTCTTTGTCTTTACAGGTGCTGCTGAAGACTGGATTCCAGGATGGTAAGCCTTTGTTCCCTTAGGCCCAGGATCAGAAGCAGAAGACACGATGAGCGTTCTGCTGCAGAGAATGCAGAATAACGCAAAGCAAGATTCATCCATCAGGTGTGGTTTAAATAGCCTCCTGTAGTGCTTAGGTGTCTCCTTCCACAGCCACGCCTAGGTAAGAAAAGAGTTCCTGCTTTCCAGAAGAGTTCCAGTGTTCTGAAGCTAGGGAGTGGCTCCTGCCCCACCCAACAGGAAAAGTAGTCCCAAACAGAAGAGGATCAGGGGTTCAACTGGCAGGTAAGTAAGCAGCATGGTCTGCTGCAGGTAAATCCACCCAAGCATTATGAGCCCGGCGCTTCCAGCGCTGGGACTGGGCATCTTTATGAGCCTGGTGCCACTGGCGCCAGGACAGGGTCCAAAAGGTCCCAATTGGGACTGGCTGGCACTCGGAACCGGGGTTATGGGTCTGCTTCCAAGGGAGTCGGGTAAGTCCTGATCTTTTGGAAGCAGAGATCATGACATGTGTTGCAGCATTTCCAGTGTGGGTGTTTGATGGTGCTTGCTATAGCCTCATATATCTACAACTGGGGCGGGGAAGGTGCGATAGTGTCCACAGGGGATTCGCGTTACTCCAAATCCTACTCTTTCTTGTCACTCTCCTCTTCCTGCTACACTGCCAAGTAATGCTGCCAGCCTGTGCACATGCTTAGGAGCTTTCTAGCCATACAGAGCATTCTGGGAGTGGGAGGAGTGCTATTTGGAGTCCGCATTTGAATTAAACTAAAGTATTATTTGAAAGCTATTTGTTTACATAAGGTGACTCGAGAGGTGAAAGTGCCGCAAGTTGTAAGGACTATGTCAAGGAAGGGAAGGACTTGGTGTATTGAAGCATATTGGCAAGTAATATGGACACTGTCATTCTCTGAAGCATTAGAGAGGGGTGCTCGTTCCTATTTTAATGCAGCATTCTGAAGTGCACACAAGTATGAGGGGAGTCACTGTCATGATGCCTACCCCCAGGGACCCAGACCAAGTCCAGCAACCCTGAAAGCAGGCATCAAGTTACCCCAAGCAAGCCCAACAACCCCCGCTAGGGGCTATTTGGGTGCAGTCCTGGCGCCTATGGCACCAGGCTCATATGGAGTCAGTCCTGGCGCCATAGGCGCCAGGCTCATAGATTAAAACTTACCTGATGCAGACCATGCTGCAAACTTACCTGATGCAGACCATGCTAAAAGAGCTCCAAGCCAAACGAGGCTTGGAAGGGACTATTTTACCTAGGGACTATTTTTTTTACTCGGGTGGGGCTGGGGAGGAATACTTGGACTACTTTGAGGCTATTTAAACCACGCCCGAAGAGCAGCACACGCTTCGCGTTATTCTGCATCCAGCAGCGTAACGCTCACCATGCCTGCAAGTCTGCATCCAGTCTTCTGCCACGCCCGCCTCGAGTTTGGAGCTCCTAGAAAAAGGGAGAAAGAAGGAGAAAGGTTAGAACAAGAGCCATACCTTTGATCCTTACCTGAATTCCCGATCCATCGCGCCTTCGAGCTGGAAGAAAGAAGTTATTTTATGCGCGCCGCCTCGCCTGCTGCAGCGCCGCGCTGAACTCACCGGCCTTCGCAGCTTCTTCACATTTCACCGCATCCTCCTGCATGTTACCGCCGCACTCCGGCACCTAGGAGAAGACAAGAATAGCAAGGTGAGCCAAGGGAATACACAGAGGAATACCCCCCATAGACTTACCTGATTTTACCACCGGGGGTATTATTTTTCTTCACGGGTCGGCGCAGCTTCCACTGCATCCTAGCCGAACCCCGGCCCCTAAGGGGAAACAAAAGGACAGCAAGGTGCAACTAGGAACTAACAAGGGGAACCCTCCTCACCACAAAAGACTTACCTGATTTTACCGCCGGAGGCATTATTCCCCCGAGACTACATACTTTCTCTCAAGGCCTGAATAAGGAAGAAAGCAACAGGTTACATATGGACATTATTTTATCGAACTGTGTAGGATAATACAAATCCTTACCAGCACATTACCGGTTGCCACTCTTCAATAGGGTCAAGCTGTAACCTGCAAGGAATCGGACAAGAGTGAAAGTCAGGCATTTGAACTCTTACGAACTACATACTTACAGCATCTTGCCGGGAAAATCGGAGTCAATATTGTCCTGGAACTCACCAATTCCTTCGAGCAAGTGAAGCAACTGGTTATCTACACGCCCCTGCGCTCAATGCAGGATGGAGAGCTCATCTTTTCAAATCATCAGGTGAGACTATAAAAGGGAACATCCAAGGTGATCAGTGGGGAGAACAGCGGGTGGGGGGATTTACGCTCAACTCCACGGGTGGTTAATTCCCTTTCTCCACTTGCAGAAGAATATTCCTACGGGCCAAGCAAACAAAGCTAGGTGGGCCAGTCCAGTCCGTCATCTTGGCCCTACGCGTCACATTGGGGGAGACCGCAGCAGTCCAGTCCAGATCGACGCCTCTGTGGGAGCCAGGTGAGCGTAACAGTCACATCTGTTAGTGGGAAAGTTGATAGTTATTTAATTTAAATGTTTCTAGAAGTCCTTTATAGAGGGACCAAATCTAGCTATGCACAACAGGCCTGGGAGCTCATTTGTTCTGGGTGGTGACAGAACAGTCTGGACTGCGTAAGGAGGTGTAAGTATAAAGAAATTGCGTGTGTAGGGAGATCAGGGCAGTGCAGTGCTGGCCTCGGTCAAGGGTGGGGTGAAGGTGGGGCACCAATCCTGTGTCTTGTGGAGAGTAGGGCAGTGAAATGCCTCCCACCTGTCGAATGGGCAGGTAGAAGGGCAAAGGTATTTGGGGGTAGAAAGTAAAGGTCACCGAATATGGGCCTCTAATCCAGGGGACGGCTGTGACAGGAGGGGCCCTGTTTTTGGATAGGCAGCAATGATGGCAGCACTGCTATTTGCTTATTGGCAAATGACAATGTGGCAGGGTTCGCAGACGACATGGTCTGGCCACGTAGGCCAGATACACTTTTAAAGAGCTGCTCTTTCAATTGGCAGGCACCGCAGCAACACTTTTTTGACACAGGGTGTACTCTTCACGACAGGTACAAGGAGAATGGCCTCACTGAAAGAGATACCGATTATCCTGCTAAGGTGGTCAGCATGCATCTCGCAGCCAGCAGGTACTCTCTTCTTCCAGGGGCGTCTCACCTCCACAATTGTTCTATTTAATAATAATGGGCTGGTTACATTTTAACGCCTCCTCCCTCCCCCACAATCAGTTTTGAGAGGAGAAAATAAAGCGGTGTGGAGAGCGCTGGCCTGAGGTCAAGCGAGCAGGCCTGTGTATGGCGAATAGGCAGCTGCGGAAGGGGGGGGGCTTTAGCCCTCCCACGCCCATGCCTGGCGCCACCCCTGGTGCCACATACCTCAACTCTGAAGTGCTTGCCTGGGACAACCACTCGATCCCTCAGCGCCGCAGCCCAGGTCTCCTTTTTAATGCCTGGAAGTGAACAAAGCCTGCAAGCGCAAGCCAAAACAGAAATGCGCGCACTCAGGCTGTGTTTATTGTGCGACAAATGGGGGTTAGGGCCACCATCATACGTGGCTCGCTCCAGTCCATCGCGTGTGGTGAGCTGCGGCAACAAAAAAAAACATTTTTTTCACACTAAACTGGACATGGGATTATTGTCCATGCATTTTTCATGGGGTGGCCGATGGGGGGGGCCAGCATTTTTATAAGGGTGGCCATGGCCCCTCATGGCCACCCCTTGGAGGCGCCCCTGATTAAATATGCCTGCACACAATGAGAAATAATGCCCTGGTGTGAGAAACCACAAAGTCACAACTGTAAGTACAGCCCTGCTTATAAAGATTGTCAGGAAATGCTTCCAGCAGCATCCTGGGGTAGTTGGTCAAATGTAACAAAAAGAAGCTGCAAACATAGCACTTTTCAGACAAATGTCTCTGTGTGGACGATTATAACCTGTGCCTCGTTTACTAGATGCTGTGCGGGCGAGAGCATAAGCATGGGCACAGTACCAACATTTGAAATTCAGCTCAACGCTTTGCACTGGCCGCATTGAGGAGGTCACGATAGTTCGGCCGTGCTATCTCCTCTCATAAGGGTATGCTGCAGCGTGGTGCAGGAGATTTCTGTAGTGCTAAACACCCAACCCAAGGGCTGAAACAGCTGGTAACGGCCCGCCAATCCAAGTTAAAGGCACAAGCGAAGCAAGGGCTTTTAACAAGGGCACGGGCTGTTACCACCCGTTCCAGCACTTGGATCAAGCGCTTGGTGCTTGACACTATTATCACCCGTCCCATGGGCTAGGGCGGGGCTAGTTGAAAATATTTTCGTTCAGTGAGCGGGCGCCACCAACGTCCCGTTCATGGAACGAAAAAGACTGTTCAAAGATGACTGCACGGAGCCCCTCTTCCCTTTCCATGGCAGCCACATGCAGGAGAAAAGGAAGAAGGATAAGCTGCGGCGGCTGCGAGTGCCACTGCTGCCACAATGAGGTAAGTGGAGATGTTTTAAAAAGGGGTCAGGGGTGAGGGAAAGATGACGGGCAGGGGAGGCAGTCATCAGCCGGCTCGGAACACAGGCTGAGATCGCCGGTTTCAGCCTGCGTTCCTAATCACCCGATTGGCTGGCTCCCCCTGCCAGGGTGCTAATGTGGAATGGTGCACACACAGCAACACAAGGAACATGGCCAGACTAGAGGAATGCCCCTTACAGAGTCATCCCATTGCGACAGCATTGGTAGATGAAACCTCAGAGGGCATAGGCCATACCCTTGGCAATGGACACACTTTAAGGGAAAATATTACCCTCTAGGCTTCTCGCTCGAACGCATAAGTGCATGTGTGTGCATAATGCTGCTGGGACAATCCTAAAGGCATAGGTGACACTACTGAAATGTATTCTAACATGTGTTACTTCAGGAGAGCCATTGTGCATCTTGGGTTGAAATTGATCCTGTATTAAAATGTTTTTCTGATGAACTGCAAAGGGGGCTGGAGTTAGCCTCCTTATACAAATGTTTAGTGAGCATAGGACCTATGTTGCCAATGTATTGTTGCTTTTACCTCCCTCCAGCCCGGGAGCCACTCTAGAGCAGGTCCCACGAGCTATCTCCACCAGGCTCCGTCCCACACTCCCGGATCTGCACCCTGCAGCCATTAGGCACTTCATCGCTCTTTTAACTGTAGAGGGGGACGGGGGGATGTGTGCTGTATCCGACTCATTATAATCCTTATGAGATGACGTGAGCATCTGGCACAGTGATGTCAGACAGAGAGCACTGGGTGTGTGAGGTGACGGAAAGAGTTCTGACAGCAGCTGTTGGGCTTGGGAACGAGAGGCTGAATGGATGGGTGGATGGATGATCGGGGGATGTACCGATGTTACCCGATATTACCTTATTATTTGCTCCCTACATCTAGTGCTTACATACTGCGAAGAATAAAATAGTGCTACATGAAGCTTGGGCTCCAGGGTCATCTGAGCATGCATCTTTTAAATGTAACAAAACACACACACACCAGACTACCATGTGTCATGGGCCCATTTGCGAAAATATTTGACAGAGACCCCATACACACAGGGGTTGTTTTGGGAATTAGAGCCTACATAACACATTCGCTTTTCTCTCGGCATGGTACCAGTGTGGCACGCTGGACAAAATGTTAATTTAATGATGTAGAAATACACATTTTCATCACCAGAGCCCGGGAGTCGCACTCCAGCAGCGGTGCGCACATAGCACTTAAAAGACACGCTATACTATGATAGGAGCACCTGTGAAGGCATGTTGGAAAGAGGTACAAGAAGAACGCTTTCACAAACCTGTGGCCGTCTTGTGACAGGAGCACCTGTGAAGCAACTTTGACATTTAAGGGACTGAGCGCCAGCAGAGGTGTTGCTAGGTGGAGGCTGAGGGGCTATAGCCCCAGGTCTTTTGGGTGTAGCCCCGGATAGAAGCTCAGGGGCTACAACCAAAAGGCTAGCTAGTCCTGAGTCCAGACATTAGTGTAGCCCCCGAGCTTTTTCAGACCTAGCAACATCCCTGAGTGCCAGGGACACATAGCTAACCGATAGACTCCCACCCAGAATTTTTCAAACTCAGCCACCAGAGCATTGCAGTTTGTGTCCGCTGACACTCACTATTTGAAGTGGAATCAGGAACCATTTACAGGGCCGGTGGAAACCCACAACCTGCACAGCAAACTCTCAACCACTTTAAAACGTTAGAATAGGGGTGTCTATGCAAACGCTTCCCTCCAAGATCAGAAACAGGAAAATGCGTAATGCTCCTCCCAACAAGTGTATATACGTGTGGGCAGTTTCTAGTACTTACAGAAAAATACTGAAATTAGTCAGTGAGTGATTGCATGATGGGCTTGAGTGGCCTTCAAGCGTGGAGGCTTTTTTCCCGTTAGACATTACCATAACCTGACAAACCCCAGAGAGATGAGTCTGAAATTGCCCAGCCGACTGTCAGAAGTGGCAGAGCCCAGACAAGGTGAATGAGATGGACACTAAGAAGATTATTCAGGTTTGTGGGCCGTCCCTCAGAGTGCAGAGAGGGGAATAGTGTAATATTCTGATATTATATCATTAGCAAAGAAGTGGTATGAGAATCCAAAGGATGAAATGAATGAGCCAATAGAGGAGATGTACAGAGTGTAGAGGAGTGGGCCGACTAATCACCGTGGGATGCCCACCAGGATTGGATTGGGATGAGTTGGTGATAGCCGGGTCATAAAACGAGAACACTCACTTGAGTATAGTATGCTTGAATGATACAGATGTACTCATGGAAGGGGTTATCAAATATGAAATAAGGAAACCTGCCATTAATCCCTACAATCTCCAGTGGTATGCTTCTTGAAGGGTATAGTGGGCCTTCCCGTCATAGTCTGAATGGGCAATTGCAGCATGTTATAGAGACAGCGGACACTGAATAAATGTTTTTGGGGGCGTTATTTTAAAATAGGGCATTGTTGCAATCCAGCTTCCAACAGAGGAGTACACTAATAACTGCTAAACACTGTCAAATCACAAAATACAAGGGTTATATATGGTGACATCACTCACCATTTGACCATGCTACATTACAGATTGTGATGTCCCATGTCTCTTGGTCCTGATTGTTTATAAAAAAGTATCAACATATGTTCTATGACCCTAATCAAATCACAGGAAATGGCAAAATGAAAGGAAGTAAAAAAGTGCCAGAGTCCAAAAATGTAATGTTACTGAAGCAGAGAAACAGTTTTAGATATCGGCCATATTAATTAGAGCACACAACGATATGTGATGTTGTGTTCTATACAACTATTATTTACATAGTATGTCTGATATTGGCACTGTAAGGCCTTCTAGTGCTGTGTATTGTTTGTAATGTGGTTTCCGAAGGGCTCTGGGTTCTATGAAAACAGGTTTCTAGGCACCTGGATTTGCAGTGACACACACACACACACACATTCAGTGAAAAAAACCTTGTCTAACAGAGAGTTAAGGTGATCAGATTTAAAGCAACAAAACCCTTGAAATTCAGCAATCGCATTTCAGGCAAGTCCACCTTAACTATGTGCCCCCTGTTGCTCAGTGTATGACCACAATGATGACATCACATATGATATCACTGGTCACATCGTACATGATATCGCTGATGGCATCACGAATTACATCATGCATGACATCACTGATATCACTGGTTTGATTTATTACATTTTGAAATATGGCAGCTCAATTGCTTTTTTCCTCCCTGGCCTTCTTCCTGGCCATTAACACCTATCACTATTTGGTATGTTTGACACATTGGACATGGCGGAACATGTTGCATAGTTTTGTGATGTCCCACTAGCTATGGCCTTAGACCATGGCTGGCCTCTGTACGTGTTGTACCAATATCTTTCTTTTGGGCCCACTAGCCATGGCCATTGACCATGTCACACCATTCATTTGTTACCAAACACCCATTGCCGCTTGCCCAGTAGATGTAGGCACTGCAGATGTTGAACATTTTTTTATAACTCCTTATTCCCTCGGTAGTTCCACAGTAATCATTTCCAATAACACAAATTCCTGCGGTAGAGTGGCGGTTCACAGATTCCTGCGATAATGGGAAAAATTGCCCAGAATTAAAAAGTCTTCTACGTCCTCACACCTCACAGGCACTCAACATGTGCCCCACTCCTTTTTTCCAGATCCCTTCACTCCACTCAATTGCTTTTTCCCCTCCGTAACCCTCTCCCATTACCCTTTATCCGTCATCTCTTCCTGTGATGCACATTTTCTTCTGAGCTTATCTTGCGGCATTGCCGCTGTAATTTCGTGGGATTCACGCGGTCTTCCCCTCATAAACCAAAAATGTTCTACCTGTAACTGGCTTCCGAACCCACCCCAACATCACATGGTGTCTTCTTTCCCACTTGCAACCTCTAGTCTGATGTGATTGCTTTTGGTATTGGTGTTTATATAGCGCCTACAGATAGGCCATCTAAGTGCTGTCGTTCCAAACAATCAGTGTTCCCCTAGGAGTGACTATATAAACAGAAGAGTTTTGAGTCTTTGATGTTGAGAATGTTATTAGACTCTATAAGGTTGTGAAGGTGATCATTCCAAAGTTTGATGGCATCATTTTTCCTCCTCCAAATAGCGTTTTGAGTTCTTTCAATTACGGCTTCCCCTGGTAATATCGCAGGAATCGCTCACATAGAGCCAAAAGAAATGGTGGCTTTTCATTTCTGATAAGCCTCTCAGCCTTTCTGCTGCAAAGCATCAAGGACGAAATATATAAAGGTGTTAAGCAACAGGGGGCACCCCCATGTCTCTTTTGAATACTTTAAAAACTACTGGATGGATTTACCCCAAACCCATCAAGGAAATTAAGTCAGTGCTTTGTGCCCAAATTGTTTCTTATTTGGTCCAAATCTCTACGGCTGTTTAAAAAACTGCACTTTTTCTGTAAGTGAAAATGAATGGCCTGGAAACTGTGGTCTTTTGTTTTCTTTATAGCTTTTTCATTGTATAACATATTGTTCTCAAAGCTTGCAGTCTGAGGGACCCCTTGACAAACGTTATGAATAAAAATGGTCATCCAAATCCATCCAGCAAGTCAAAAGTTATTAGCAGTAGAATTTTGGGGGGAAAATGTCTGCTTTATTATTTCTGAAAAGCCGCTCAGCTAAAAAGCACAATGGGAGAGATAGCTGTTTTTTTTGGGAGCAGGTGGCTCCAAGACATTGATGTGCAACTCCTTCTCCTCTGGTTGTCATAAGCCTTTGGCATGAAATTGACCTGTGTGCCCTCACGACCCTTCCAGGGAGGCATTGAGGGTGACCGTGGCCTGATGCGCTGGTAGGCGAAAAGGAGCACCTTGCGTGGGATGCCGACGAGTGGACTACCACTGCAGGGTCTTCCTGAACACTGGAATGAAGGTGATTCTGTCTTTCCAGGAGCCTGATATCTGTTGCCACCTTGCATCTAGGAACTGTTGTCGAGGTCCCATGTGGAGCCTGCAATGAGGTTCTAGAGGAATACATGAAGACATCATCCTTAGCAAAGATTTGATGTATCAGACTATTGTCACTTGAAGAGTTGAGAGCTGTTGCACTTTGCTCAAGATGGCCTTGACACTCTCCTCTGAAGGAGAAGCCAGACACGTCACTGTGTTGAGACGTGAACCTAGAAAGAAAGCGTTCTGTGATGGAAGCATGCATGATTTCTGAAAGTTGATTGAGAATCCCAACGAGAGCGGGCACGGATCAGCTAGTTGTCCAAGTAGGGATAAACATAGATTTGTGAACGCCGTAGATTGGCTGCCACTGGAGCAAGACTCTTTGTGAAGACCATCAGAGCTGACTTGAGGCCGAAGTAAAGAGCCTTGAATTGGTAACGTTTGCCGTTTACGACAAATAGGAGGAAGCATCAGTGCCTGCAATGAATGGGGATGTGGAAGTAGGCATCCTCTAGGTCTAGGGAGGCCAGGATGTCTCAGTGCTCCAGTTGTTCAAGCAGATGCTGCAACAAGACCATCCAGAACTTTTGAGACTAGAGAAATATGTTTTGTTGTCTCAGGTCGACTTCTTTCCCACTGTCATGATCCCTGCTTCCAAGGGGTCAGGACTTGCCTCACATCCTTGGAAGCAGGCCCATAACCTTGATCCTGGGTACCAGCCAGTCCCTATCGGGACCTTTTGGACCTTGTCCTGGCGCCAGTGGCACCAGGCTCATAAAGATGACCGGTCCCGGCGCTGGAAGCGCCGGGCTCATAATGCTTAAGAGTGCTTGGGTGGACCTACCTGCAGCAGACCATGCTACTTACTTACCAGCTCGATGGTCTTCTGATCCTTCTCTGCCTGGAACTACTTTTCCTGTCTGGGTGGGGCAGGAGCTACTCCCTGGAATCAGAACACAGGAACGCTTTTCTTACCTGGGCGAGGCTGTGGAAGAAGACGCCTAAGCACTACAGAAGGCTATTTAAACCACACCCGATTGATGAAACATGCTTCGCGTTATTCTGCATCTGCAGCAGGACGCTCACCGTGTCAGCTCCAGTCTTCCTGAGATTCTTCAGCTCCAGTTCCTGTGAAAACGAATTCCTTACCTGCTAGAGATCCGATCCTCAGCTGCACCTGCCAAGACAAAACAACAGGTTAGCAGAATTCAATTCGAGAGCAGCGCTCTTACTTACCAAATACGGCGGCATCTTCCAAAGCCTTTCCGCCGCTTTCTTCGGCTCCCCATCGACATCTGCAAAGAAAAGGACTTGATTAAGCATTGCATTCTTGAATTGCTTACCTGCGCTCCGCACGTTCTGAACTTCAAGAAGCGCTGCATGCCGGCATCTGCAAAACAAAGGGAGACATTTTAAGGCGCATTCTAAACCAACCATAAACTTTCTACTTACGCGCTCGCACGTTCGCCGGCATCCATCTAGCAACGCTCTCTGCATCCACGATCTGCAAGGACAAAAGAGACATTAAGGCGTGCTTTTTAAACAAACAGCAGTCATTTTACTTACGTGCACCGCGCTTCATCTTCTTCGTACATACGCGCTTGCACGATCCTGGGCACTTATTCATCAGCGTCCATTGCACCTAAACCTGCAGGACAAAGAGAGACATTAGAAAGGGTGACAGCAACCGGTCATCTTTCCTACTCACCTGCTCGCCGCATCATTCCTCTACAATTTCAATCTTGACACCCTGAGACTGAGCAAGGGACTAAATTAAGGGTGCTCCAATAACTATCAAGAAACCGCTCGTGCGGTAAACGGCGGTATCTTCCAACATCAACCTCTGCAATCAAGAGGATTGTCAGTGAACCAGTGAAGTAACTGGTACTTGCGCCCCTGCAAAGACGCAGGATGGAGAGCCCGGCCTTAATATATCTAAGGTGAGCAAGCCACGCCCTTGGTTCGAATAAGTTGACTGAGGAAGGAGAAGTTCAGTCAATCCAGTTCCTAAATCCTTGTTCTTCTGTCTGCAGACACCTCACTCTACACGTCCGGTATCTCGTGAGAAGGGGACCAGCCCTAGGAGAAGGCCGAGATCAACGAGTCACACTAGAAGACACGGCGACAGCTCAGTCCAGCCCAGCGCCTCCGTGGAAATCAGGTGAGCGTTACAGAACGCGAAGCCCACCACAAATCCTCCACCCAGGCGCAATGGAAACCTCAGATACTGACCAACTAGCCCAGTTGCTAGGGGAATTAAGAGCAGAAGTACTAGCAGCGCGCCAGGAAACGAACGCCCTAAGGAGGGAGCTAATTGTGTCCAAAGAGCGCACAGATGATCTTGCTAGACAGTTGTTACAAACGCAGGCGGGGCAAACACCGCTGCCGACCCCAGGGGGGGGGGTAATATCCCAGCGACCTCCACTAATCCTGTACAAATTAATCTACCTGGAAATGTGCCTTTGGCTCCACCCGAACGCTTCTCAGGCGATCCCAAAAGGTTTGCAGTGTTCATCAATCAATGTCGTCTGCACTTCCTGTGTAGGCCAGCTGCATTTCCCACTGATCAGGCCAAAGTGGCCTTCGTACTTTCATATCTAAGTGGCAGTGCTGCAGACTGTTCAATTCCCCTGGTAACCCAGGATGACCCGATTCTTCGTAATTTTCAGGCCTTCCAGTCCAGTATGGAAAGACTATTTGCCAGACACTCTCAGGGACAGGCCTTAGATAACGAACTCCTCTCTTTACGACAAGGTAATCAGGATCTTCTGGCATATATTGCATCATTTAACAGACTGGTAGTTGAAGCCAGATGGCCCGAGGATAAAAGGATTACGCTGTTTTATAGGGGGTTGCGTGGAGAACTCAAAGATGTCCTGGCCCAAGTAGTAAATCCTCCGCAAGATTGTTCTGAATATATTGACCTGGTGGTTCAACTGGATCACAGGTTACAGAATAGGAAGGCTGATCGCTCCAGATTTGAAGCTCGGGTTTTTTCAAGACCACAGAGTTCCGCCAAAGGAGTCGATACCGTAGAACCCATGCAAATAGGAGTCGTGAAAGGGCCATTAACACAAAAGGAACGAGAAAGAAGAAGACAGCTGCAATTGTGCCTCTATTGTGGGAATTCAGGACATTTTCTTCGTGAATGCCCGGTGAAACCTGCTAAGAAGACCGTGGGAGCTTCCGACAAAAGCATCGAAAAGCCAGAATCGGGAAACGACCTCGCCCGACAAGTGTAGAGGTCCGCTTGCCGAGCGTTAAAACCAGTTCTTTGACCTTGCATTTCATCGTGCCCATGGTCCTAATAAGCCCCGAGAAGCCAGATCGTTTGCATGCCATCAAGGCATACATTGACAGTGGAGCAATCGGCAATTATGTGGATCGCGAGATGGCATCCAGGATGAATCTACCTCTCTGTCCTAAAATGGTTAAAGACGTTATTACCACAGTGGATGGTACGGAAATAGCTTCCGGACCAGTTACCCATACCACCGAGGGAGTGACGTTAGTAAGCCAAAATGGACATTGTGAGGAGATCGTGTTTGATGTGATCAAGGCCCCTCAGTTTCAAATTATCCTGGGGATCCCTTGGTTAGAAAAACACAATCCTCAAATTGATTGGCGAGCAAAGACGATTCAGTTTCCGGAATGTGCCTCCACTTGTTATCTGAAGTCCGACATTAAGCTGGCAGCAATTACATCCGAGGGTCCCCAACTGCCTCCTGAGTATCTAGAGTTCCAAGATGTCTTCCAGAAAGAACAAGCCAACTCCCTACCCCCGCACAGGTCATACGACTGTCAGATAGACCTGGTACCTGGGTCCACTCCTCCATGTAGTAGGATCTATGCTCTCACCGAACCAGAAAATCTCCACCTTAGGCAGTATTTGGACCAATACCTGGCCAATGGATTTATTCGTCCTTCTAACTCTCCAGCCTCTTCAGCTCTGTTCTTCGTTCCGAAAAAGGAAGGGGATCTCAGAACATGTATCGATTATCGCGCCCTGAATCAGATTACAGTCAAGAACAGATATCCTTTGCCATTGATCCCTGAACTTCTAGACCAAGTCAAGAATGCTCGCATTTATACGAAGTTGGATCTCAGAGGAGCTTACCACTTGGTCCGAATAAAAGAGGGCGACGAATGGAAGACGGCCTTGCGCACCAAGTATGGATTATTTGAGTATCAAGTAATGCCCTTTGGACTATGTAACGCCCCGGCCGCCTTCCAGTACTTCATGAATGACGTCCTCAGAGAACTAATTGACGTGTGTACAGTTGTCTACATCGACGATATCCTTATATATTCGTCCTCTGAGGCCGATCACCGGAAACACGTCAGGGCAGTTCTTGAGAGGCTTCGCCAACATAAACTCTTTGCCAAGCTTGAGAAGTGCGTTTTCCATGTCACCGAGGTCGAATTTCTGGGATTCATTCTGTCACCAAATGGAGTCCACATGGATTCAAGAAAGGTAGACGCTATCATTAAGTGGCCATCACCAACGTCGGTGAAAGGAGTCCAAAGCATATTGGGTTTCGCCAATTTCTACCGTAGATTCATTCCAGAATTCTCCCGAATAGTCCAGCCCATTACTGCCCTTCTAAGGAAAAACAAACGCTTTGTGTGGTCTACCGAGGCGGAGCAAGCCTTCCAAGAGTTAAAAGCCAAGTTTATCTCCGCTCCTGTTTTGAGACATCCCCGCCCAGAGCTTCCTTACATCGTAGAAACCGACGCCTCCAGTCTTGCGATGGGTGCAGTCCTATCGCAAAGAGATCCAGAAACAAACCAGTTACACCCCGTGGCATTTTGGTCCCGCAAATTCTCGGCTCCTGAAATCAACTACACCATTACCGATAAGGAACTTCTGGCTATTAAGTCCGCCTTCAAGGCCTGGCGACACTATCTTCTGGGTGCCAGACACACAGTCACAGTGATTACAGACCACCGCAACTTACAATACCTAAAGACAGCTAAAGCTCAATCCTCCAGACAACTCCGCTGGGCACTATTTTTTGGCGAGTTTGACTTCGTCATTACCTACCGACCAGGCAACAAGAACGGTAAAGCTGATGCCCTTTCCCTGATGGGAGTGGAAGAGCACATGGTCAATCCTGAACCCGTACCTATCATTCCCGAACAAAGAATCCTAGGTCTAATCGGCACACAATCCATCGAAGAAGTTGAAGCCAAAGTTAAACAACTTGTAACTCCAGCAGACATACAGAATTGGCATCTTCAGGGAAAAGACTTCACGGTGAAGAACGACCTATTGTACTTCCAAGAACGGTTATATCTACCCTGTGCTAGTTTACAGAATCAAGTCATCTCTTGTTATCACGACTCCCTAATGGAGGGACACCCCGGTACGGCCAAGACCTCGGAAAAGATCAAGCGTCACTTCTGGTGGCCGTCTTGGAGAAAGGATATCAGAGACTTTGTAATGTCCTGTGGAGTGTGCGCTCAAAATAAAAGTCAAAAGGAGAAACCAGCAGGCCTCTTACGCCCACTTGACATCCCACCTCGTCCCTGGCATACTCTCTCCATGGATTTCATCACCGATTTACCTTCATGTTCCGGATATAATACGATCTTAGTAATCGTGGACCTATTCTCCAAGATGGCGCACTTCATCCCACTGAAAGGTCTACCGTCAGCAGCAATCCTGGCCCGGGAGTTTCTCGAAAACATCGTTCGGTTGCACGGCTTTCCTTCAGTTTTAATCTCGGATAGAGGAAGTCAATTTGTCTCCCACTTTTGGCAGAGTTGCTGTCGGTTGGCTCAAATTGATGTAAGGCTTTCAACCAGTCACCACCCCCAAACCGACGGACAGACCGAGAGGACCAATCAAACTTTGGAACAGTACTTACGCTGCATGCTGCAACAAACAGAAAGAACTTGGAAGGACATCCTTTGGATAGCCGAGTACGCTTATATTAATTCAGTCCACTCTGGAACCGGAAAAACCCTGTTTTTTCTTTTATATGGTAGCCATCCTCGAACCTCTAATCTGGATCCACCTCAGGATCTAGGGACACCAGCAGTAGACCACCTGCATTCTGCAATCACCCAAGCCTTTAAGGAAGCCACTTCTCATCTGCAAAGGGCTAAGGAACAATACAAGAAAGGAGCAGACCAACATCGGAAGGAGGCCCCTCAATATCAAGTAGGAGATCAAGTCTGGTTATCCACCAAACATTTACCCCTAAAAGGACCGCGCACCTTCAACCCAAGATACCTGGGACCCTACTCAATCACTACCATAATAAACCCAGTGGCAGTCAAGTTGGACTTGCCCCCTCATATGAAAATGCACCCAGTCTTCCATGTCTCGCTACTAAAACCTGTGCAGCCAGAGACCCGATTGACTAAATCTCCAGAACCTATCCTAGTTGATGGAGAACTCGAGTTTGAAATCAAAAACATCTTAGATTCCAAAATCTCCAAATCAAGGCTATACTACCTGATTGACTGGAAAGGTTATGGCCCCCAGGAAAGGTCTTGGGAACCTGCAGAACATGTCCACGCACCTCGTTTAGTCAAGAAATTTCATCGAACATTTCCTAACAAACCAAGACCCCCGGAGAAGTCAAGCTTGGGAGGGGCCTTGAGGGGGGGTGCTGTCATGATCCCTGCTTCCAAGGGGTCAGGACTTGCCTCACATCCTTGGAAGCAGGCCCATAACCTTGATCCTGGGTACCAGCCAGTCCCTATCGGGACCTTTTGGACCTTGTCCTGGCGCCAGTGGCACCAGGCTCATAAAGATGACCGGTCCCGGCGCTGGAAGCGCCGGGCTCATAATGCTTAAGAGTGCTTGGGTGGACCTACCTGCAGCAGACCATGCTGCTTACTTACCAGCTCGATGGTCTTCTGATCCTTCTCTGCCTGGAACTACTTTTCCTGTCTGGGTGGGGCAGGAGCTACTCCCTGGAATCAGAACACAGGAACTCTTTTCTTACCTGGGCGAGGCTGTGGAAGAAGACGCCTAAGCACTACAGAAGGCTATTTAAACCACACCCGATTGATGAAACGTGCTTCGCGTTATTCTGCATCTGCAGCAGGACGCTCACTGTGTCAGCTCCAGTCTTCCTGAGATTCTTCAGCTCCAGTTCCTGTGAAAACAAATTCCTTACCTGCTAGAGATCCGATCCTCAGCTGCA
The DNA here is from genome assembly GCF_040938575.1 of Ambystoma mexicanum. Lineage (NCBI taxonomy): Eukaryota > Metazoa > Chordata > Amphibia > Caudata > Ambystomatidae > Ambystoma > Ambystoma mexicanum. The sequence continues at coordinate 1,380,876,932 of NC_090929.1, read as the reverse complement.
CCTGCCAAGACAAAACAACAGGTTAGCAGAATTCAATTCGAGAGCAGCGCTCTTACTTACCAAATACGGCGGCATCTTCCAAAGCCTTCCGCCGCTTTCTTCGGCTCCCCATCGACATCTGCAAAGAAAAGGACTTGATTAAGCATTGCATTCTTGAATTGCTTACCTGCGCTCCGCACGTTCTGAACTTCAAGAAGCGCTGCATGCCGGCATCTGCAAAACAAAGGGAGACATTTTAAGGCGCATTCTAAACCAACCATAAACTTTCTACTTACGCGCTCGGCATCCATCTAGCAACGCTCTCTGCATCCACGATCTGCAAGGACAAAAGAGACATTAAGGCGTGCTTTTTAAACAAACAGCAGTCATTTTACTTACGTGCACCGCGCTTCATCTTCTTCGTACATACGCGCTTGCACGATCCTGGGCACTTATTCATCAGCGTCCATTGCACCTAAACCTGCAGGACAAAGAGAGACATTAGAAAGGGTGACAGCAACCGGTCATCTTTCCTACTCACCTGCTCGCCGCATCATTCCTCTACAATTTCAATCTTGACACCCTGAGACTGAGCAAGGGACTAAATTAAGGGTGCTCCAATAACTATCAAGAAACCGCTCGTGCGGTAAACGGCGGTATCTTCCAACATCAACCTCTGCAATCAAGAGGATTGTCAGTGAACCAGTGAAGTAACTGGTACTTGCGCCCCTGCAAAGACGCAGGATGGAGAGCCCGGCCTTAATATATCTAAGGTGAGCAAGCCACGCCCTTGGTTCGAATAAGAGGACTGAGGAAGGAGAAGTTCAGTCAATCCAGTTCCTAAATCCTTGTTCTTCCGTCTGCAGACACCTCACTCTACACGTCCGGTACATCGTGAGAAGGGGACCAGCCCTAGGAGAAGGCAGAGATCTACGAGTCACACTAGAAGACACGGCGACAGCTCAGTCCAGCCCAGCGCCTCCGTGGAAATCAGGTGAGCGTTACACCCACTAGGAAGTATTTGGAGTACACTCCGCAGCCCCGGGGGTGTTTTGGTCCTTTTTACAATAGCACCCGAAACTATTGCAAGAGTAGAGGCAAGTATTACTGCTTTCTTATGAAAGGAGGAAAAGAAGGGCATTTGTCTAGGAATTCGAGGGTGTGACCCTGCTAGACAATGCTGAGCACCCACTTGTTGGTGGAGATGTTGCAGCATTTGTTGATAATCTGTGATAGTCAGACTACCACTGGGTTGCTGGAGTGGAGGACCGGGCCCTTGACTTGGTCAAGCCTTTTTGGGCATCTGCGTCCTGCAGGACGTTCCACGTCAATGCTGTATTCCCCCTCTGTAGGACTGTGAACGACCTCTGTACAACTCTTGCATGCTGGTGCATGAATGTTGGCGATATGCTGGCCTGTGCTCCATCATGGACCTGGATAAACGGCCCTTGGATGAATGAAAGGACTGCTTTCGCTGCTGAAGAGTACCAAGTGAGCGTAACGTATGTGTCCATTTTTATGGACTGTATGGTCTCATATACAGCTTTGCTAAAAAGGTATATGCCTTCAAAAGGCATATAAACAACTTTTGATTGACCCTCCCCCATGCCCATTTGTCAGAAACCTGAATCCGTAATGTCCAGAGCAACAGTAATCGTGTGATCAGAGGCAACCTCACCTTTGTGAAATAATGCTAACACCTTGTTCTTCTTGTTCTTCGGGAAAATGTCTAAAATGGGTCCCAGGTTACCATACCATAGTTCTCTATCCTATCTGGCGAGTATAGCTAAAGCGTTAGCCGCTTTAATGGTGGAGGTGGCAGTGGTGATGATGTGTTTCCCAAACACATCTAACGTCTTACCCTCCTGGTCCGGTGGAACCATGTATGGAGAGGAGGGTTTAGTTAACCATTTACTGGCTGCATAAGAAACCACAGAGTCCGGTGTAGGCTGGGAATGAAGACACCTAAGGGCAGAATCTGGTGGTATGACTTCTTCTCTAGGTGATCCTTCTTTGGGCGGGGAGGGGGCGGAAAAGGGATTTTTCATAACCAATAAGCCATCTTCCCATATGTCGTCTCGCAGAGGGATTGACACAACAGATTTCCTTGAGGACGCTCTCCTTTGGAAAAGGAAACCTTCCTTTTTCTTCTCTTCAAGAACCAGATTCAATACTTTAGCGGCATTGGGTCTCAAGTGCATAAAATGAGCCTATCTCATCTCGTGGAGAGTCTCTTGAAGGCAGATCAGGGAGTTCACCATAGGCCGGAATGCGGTCATCAAACTCAACTGTAATTTGAGTACTGTGTGAAATGTCAGTGTCAGGATTAGTATCCTTGTCTGTGAGGGTAGCCACAGTGATGGAAAAACAGCCTAGGTGGACGTGTAGGTGGTGGAGAAAGCACTAAATATGGCCTTGTCCATCAGAAGAATGGTGGACTCCTAAAGGAAGCAGTCTGGGGAGCTGTTGGAGGCAGACACTGCTGCTGCAGCTCGGAAACCAAGGTGTGCAGAGTAGACAGAATGTCCAAGGACAAGTCTCTAGGCGTTGTTGCCATGGGAGCAGTGGGCAAAGGCACATTTGGTAGAGTTGGTTATGGCTGCAGAGAGCGATGAGGCATAGGAAGAATGGGATCAGAAGATTCCTCAACCTCTTTCAGATCAGAGGTGAAAGCCCCTAGAGACTCATTGTCAGAGAGTGCCTGCATGTAGTAGTTTAGCAGGTGGTAACGAATCCACCGATTACAGGGTGAAGAGTGGCTTCGCCTTGGTTTGCTCTGGGAGATAGGCGAGCGCTGGTGGCATCTCCTTGTCCAAACTCTCACCGTGGGGAAGGCGGCGATAACAGGAGCCTGTGGTGTGATCGACAGAGCTTAAGAAGGGCTGGATGAGGGAGGCCACGGAGGTAAAGCAACTTTGGAGACGGTTATCCTAGTCGTTGATAAGGTCTTCGATGCAGCCATCGACGGTATAGTGGTTGAGGTAGTCTGTGCCGCCAACGAGAAGGTAGACGGAGAAGCAGTCAATGAGGTGGTAGACAAAGATTTCAGTCGATGGACCAATGGCAGTGTCTTGGACAACAACTGAGTTTTGTTGACGGAACACGAACATGAATGTGACTTGCAGAGGGACTGCTCATGGACAGTGTTCGGCCAGTTGACGGTGCGTAACTTGTCGAAAGAGAGGTTGTTCATGTGCGCTGTTTTTCTGACAAGGTGTATGCTGGAGTTGTGGCTGTGGAACCCGCCTTCATAGACTAAGCCTTGGGAGCTGTCAAAAGAGAAACAGTTGGAGCGTGGGACTTATTGTCCTTCTTAGATCTCTTCCCCAAGGAAGTGCCCTCAACTGATCTCAACCTCTTAGTAGAGGGAGTATGCTCAATGATCTGCTGACTCTAGCAGGGGCATGACTTTGCACTGAGGCCATGTCAGAGGCCTTGGTACCCCCTCCTCGAGCCAAGCCACCAATCTTCTGTGACAATCCCTTCCAGTTTTGGAGGAGAAGGACTTGCAGATGGAACAGTTGTCCCCATTGTGGTCCGAGTGTAAGCAGTAGATGCATTTATCATGTTGAGCATCTAGAAAGACGTTCTTCAGGTTGCACTTGGAACAGGCTCTGAAGTGACACTCCTTGCTGGCATCAGTCATGACGCGTGGTGAAGGCCCAAATCCACAGGGAAGGGATCACACAGAGAAATGTGATCCGACGATGGAATGGATCTTAACCGGCAACGGGTCCCGGCCGCCGCCGGTCACCAATGTGACCAAAGATGAAAAATGATGAAGAATTCTCACAAAAGTAGAAAACAAATTCGAGATTTTCGAGACTCCCAACACCAAAATATGCAGTAAAATCTGAGGATTGCTAATAGGGGTGGAGCTGAGGAGGACGAATGCCACTGGCTTGGGCAGTATGACCCAAAGTGACAGCAATAGGTTGTATAAGCGACAAGCAGTTTTTAGCTTTAAAGAGAAACTGCTTTTTATATTACCAAGGATTCCCAGCCTGCCGATGGGGAATATTCATAAGCATGTGAATTCATTTAAGATCCCATGCTGTAGAACTTGTAAAGTGCAATGTGCAGAAAACAGAGGGAAGTGGGGAATCAAATTAGTATTATAAAACACACACAATGTTTAAAATGAATTTACATAAGCACAGTTCGTGAAAGATAAAATCCTAAAAAACGTCTAGAATTTCAGAGTTTATGTAGTTAGGCTTTAAATACAGCAATTACCATATAATACATAGAACGCCTAAAGCAGAGCGAGCACACACAATTGAATTATAGTGGCAACAATGAAAATGGCAATGAAAACAGTAAGTAATAAGATTTTTTCTATTTTGACTGTTATTTGCTTAATTTTAATTCATCTTGCAGGCATTCTATATGCTAGGTGTGCTACTCTTTTGGAAGGCCAAAAAAGATAAAATGCCAAGAAACATGCTCACTAAAATATTGTGACAGACCAAGAAGATTAGGGAAGCCACAGACTTATTGAGTGTCCACTCTTGTGGTACAGGCCAACTTGCTCAAGCAGTCTGAGTGATGGCATCCGACAGATGCCAACACTCCAACCTTCATCTCTCAATATATAATACGCTGGGTGTCCTTGCCCCTGTCATGGGGATCCGTTTGAAGCCTGCATCCAAGTTCAACTCTTGGTACGATTCCGACCTTGCCACTCTAAACGCATGTGTATGGTGGCTGAGAGGAAGTTAAGGGCATCAGGCTCATCCTCTGACAAACTGCCCTGCCGCCTGCTCCAAAGGCAATACAGACTCTCTGTCCTTTCTAAGAAGAGAGCCTAAATCAAGCCTGCGTCTCTGCGGCCTCGAACTACTCGGGTGAATTTTTCAAAATCTGCAAGGAGCTGGCCAATCCTGCTGTAGTCTCCACCTCTCCTGTTCCCTCCCAGGCTCTTTGCACAGCTCTGGCATCTCATTTCACCACTAAAACTCAGAGCATCCTGTCCACACTGTCCTCTTTCTGTACCTCATTTTCCTCTTCCTCTACCTCTCGAGGCCCCTCTCCGGCCTCATCTGCTCTTCCTTTCTCCTCCTTCTCCCTGTTCACTCCCGACAGTGTTTCTAGACAAGTCTGATCTATGAATGTCTCGTCAAAGCAGGTGCTCCCCTGCTCCTCCAGAACCATTATGGACCACGTCGACACACTTGCTTCAGCCTTGGCCGATTTCTGAAATCAATCTTTTGCCACTGGAACCTTCCCTTCTGCCCTTAAGCACTCCCATGTGCACCCCATCTTTAAGAAGCCCTCTGCCGAACCTTCCTCTCCGGCAAACTACTGTCCGATCTCCAGCACTCCTTTCCAGGGAAAACTCCTGGAAAAGCTGGCCATCTCCAGGCTTAAGCTACATACTAAATCTATTGGCTTTCTCCATGAACACGAGGCTGGCTTCACTGCAGCCAGAAGCACAGAAACTGCTCTCCTGAACACCCGTGAAGACTTGCTCTCTAATCTAGACTCTAACCTTCCCTCTGTCCTCATTCTCCTTGATCTATCCTCTGCTTTCGATATGGTCAACCACACCATCCTGCTCAATCGTCTATGTGACAACCTGGGTATCACTGGTCAGGCCCCAGCCTGGTTGACCTCCTTTCTCTCCGATTGACACTTACAGGGCCTACTTGGGTCCTTCCTCTCTTCTATCTCTCTCTCTACATGTGGTGTTCTCCAGGGGTCTATCCTCTCTCCCTGGCTCTTTAACCACTACCTGGCACCTCTGGCCCACCGCATTGTTACTTTCTGTTCTAACTTTCAGTGTTATGCGGATGACACTCAGCTCTCCTTCAGGCTCCCCTCAGCCTCTTCTGTTCCTTCTCTCATACCCAACTGTCTGTCCGCAACTCAGGAATGGTGTGCCTCCAACGATCTCAGCTTTAATGCCAGTAAGACTGAGATTCTCCTCATTGGGACACCCGCTCCTGCCTTCCCTTTCTCGCTCCGCCCGCCCACACTGGGCCCTCTACTTGCACCTTCCTGTGAGGCTAAGAACATTGGTGTCATCTTCAACTCCACCCTCTCCTTCTCTCCACACATCTCTGACATCTCTAAGAAGTCACACTATCAGCTGCACCTCCTCAGAGCTATTCTTCCTTTTCTCATTTCCCCCCAGAAGCTCACTGTCGCCAGAGCCCTGGTTCTCTCTAGGCTGGACTACTGCAACAGACTTTCTAAATCTGCCTGCCTCTTCTCTTTGCCCTTTGTAACTAATCCAGAACAGGTCTGCGAGGCTTGACCTTGGCCTCTAGCCCAGGGATGGCCTCTCTACAGCCCTGAAATCTTTCCACTGCAAGGATCAAGTTCAAGACCCTCTGCATCGTCCACAAGGCTTTCTGGGGCCGGGGACCCTACTGCATAAAATTTTTCTATTCCTAAGCATCTTCCTTCTCGAGCCCTCCGCTCATCCACCTCCACTCTCCGAGAATCAGATGCTTCTCCAGGCAGAGAGTGGGGCGTAGATCTCTGTCCTCGGCTGGGGCCTCCCTCTAGAACATTCGCTCTGCCTCTCTCAAACTTGAGCAGGACCACCTAAGGTCCCAGAAGCAACTCATGACCTTGGTTTTCACTTCCGCTTTCTCTCTCCCCTCCCCCTGCCCCCCTGTCACTTCTCCCCCCCGCACTTGCGCGATCTGCCACAAGGCCTAGTAAGATCGTTGTTTTGTCCTCCCTCTGTCTTCCCTTCCTTGTCCTGTCACGCCTAGAAACACTTGTGTGCAGGCGTGTTATAAATGACTTATCATATCATAAAAGCATCAGTCAGGAGAGGTGAGCCATTGCACACTGCCAAAGAGAACAGATTTGAGTGTGTACCTCACTGCTACAACAATGAAGTGGTGGTGGGGTTTGGATGAGCCATTTCAGGGCAGGAAAATTGATTCAATTGTAGGATATTTATGTGCTGGGGAACTGCCCTTGAAGAGTGTGAGCTAGCAAGTATTTATGAATGGCACCCAACTGATTGCCAAAGGAGTCTATGGTGACAGTAATCAGAGGATCTGGAGGAGTTAAGTCACTTGTTCGTACATGATGATATTCCTGGGTCCACCATAACAACTTGATCCAAGATGGGAATCAAGATCAAATGGAAGTAACATTTCTGCCTGCAACAGTCTTTCAAATCCTGAGCTGTTCCAGGGGCACTACCTGGATGCACAATGCCATCAGACCAAATGACCTGTGAAAATCCAAGCCAACAGCAAAGGCAGAAAGTTTGCTGAAGGTCCGGGAGACCAAATGCCTGCAATCATTTTGTGACTAGAAGTACACACATAAAGGGGAAGCGCTTAGATGGCAAGCAGGAGGAGTCTGAGTTGTTTAATAAAGACCTAGTTCGAACAGCTGATTTAGTGCCAATCAAAGCTTCCCGTGGGAAAGGAGATCTCACCTGCCATTCATCCATGCCGATAGGTATGTGGAGTATATGGAATTTGCAAACCATTAACTTTTTGAAGAGCTTGATGAGTTTGTGTAAGTTAAGGAGGAGTGAGTTGGAAGGCAAAGGGCAGCACAAAGGTTTGAAGAAGATCTGAGAGAGTCCATGGTGCTCCACGAATGATCCGCAAGCTAGCCGGATTCTGGGTACTCTCCCTCCCCACTCCCAAATGTTGCAGAATTCTCCCGGACTAGCAGTGGTTGAGTGCATTCTGCTTCTTTTACTTGGCAGAGATAGTGGCGAGACACCCTTGAATGGGCGCTGCTTTCTTCTCTGGCCACTGCAGGTTCTTCATTGACTAGTCCTCGAGTTCCTAAACCCAGAATATCTCTGTCTGGATGAGCCCACGCGTTTTTCACAAATAGCAATTGTATAACCTTTATTTTTGCAAAAATTAGTATTAATGTTATATGGCAGAAAACACAGACTTTCCCTGGTTAGATCTAAGGGTGTGAACGAAGACACACATTTTGATTGTGGAGCACAACTGGATAATGAAAGTGCAACTTCTTGTGGTTTAGCCTTTTTTCCATATAGGAAGTCACAGCCATTATTTAACTGGACCCACCAGTCCTTCATTGAAGACCCGCATCACATAGCAGCAATACACGCATGGAGGGTCTGGTGCGAAAGAGCCCTTACAGACTCACCTAACACAGCTGTAGCTTTTCCCACCACGTACACCGGTTTGGAATTCCATGTTTCTTTCAGTTGTATCCAAGCTGTAAAACAACACATTGCCTTGAATGTACAAAATACCTTTGCAAATTAAAAACACAATCTAAACATGACAGATTAGACACAATGCTTAGATTTGCATATCTGAGGAATGTATGCTAAACCTCTCCCACTTCCTTCCATGGCTATTGAAACCGAATATGAAATGTTATATCAAATCAAAAATGCACAATTATGAAACAATTCTAGTGAACAAAGGAATGCCTGTCTTGGCATGGCATTACAATCACACGCCTCGCCATTGTTTCCATTCTAATTTGCAACGGTTGCACTAGGCACTGGGTGTCGAAATAGGTGCCGAGTGCACAGGGGCAACTGCCCGCGCTGTTCTTTTTCACCGTTTTGGGCTCCGGTCCGACAGCATATCCTGAATGGGAATGTGTGCAGGGTGGGTGCTGTTGGAAATTAAAGATCATTGACTTTTGCATCATTCACAGGAACTGTCCTGTTGGTCCTGTTGGTAATGCAGGGTCGTGGAACCAGAATCAGGGAATCCGCATTCAATCTTGAATTATTTGATAGTTGACTGATGGAAGAGTCACAAAGCTGGCAAGATAGCTCAGCAGGTTGTGGGACTATTGCGGGGGCGGTGGGTGTCTCAGATGTCCAGAACAGCCTATAAACTTAAACAGCCTATGACTTTTCCACATTTCTTCTGACATACGTGGTGTCAAAAGCACCGTCTCATTCTCAACCCATTATTAAAAAAAAAAGAAATCCAGGGGGGTCGGCTACCCTGCGTTGCACAGTTTCAGGCTCATAGTCAGGAGTGGCCAATAACCCAATAACGGGTCCGGCACCGGTGTTGTTCAATGGGGACTTACCGGTGCAGTCCGACCCTGGCGGGACTGGTAAGTCCCCATTGAACAAACCATTCCCCATTCCCATTGAGCCCCCATAAGGCTCAATGGGAATGGGGAGGGCGCTAATAACGGGCTCGTGAATGGCAAGCCCGTTATTAGCGCCTTGGTCTCTTAGCGGGACCCGTAAGGGACATGTGGTCAGACCACACGTTCCTTACGGTTCCCTCCAAGGGACCTCGGAATAGGGCGGTAGGGGATTACCGGCACCGGTCTCCTTACCGGTGCCCGGTATCCCTTACCGCCCTACTCGTAATGACCCCCATTGTCCTCTATAAGTATACTTTTAACATTAGAACTTTTATACATTACAATTTTTCACAAATAATTTCAATACATGTAATAGCGTGTCTACTTTTTCTTCACAAAACAAATAGAACATGTTACTACCAGTCTTCATATTTTCAAAACAAAACAATACCAGGCAAGCAAAGTACTCTAATGTGGGGCTGTTTGAGGGGATTTATTGCCAAGAAATCAAATGGCTAAAGGCACAATTGATTGAGAAGTTTTCATTACACCAGAAGATGCTTGATGGATGCAATTAACCCATTACCCTCCAGACAGCTGTTTTTGCAGGAACACGGCTGTTTTTAATTGGCTTTATGTAACACGAATGCCGATAACACAGAGAATGCAGTACAGCTCACGACACAGGCATATATGTATCCCACCACAAATGCATGAACAAAGTATCAAAGCTCACATGTACTTCCCCTACATCAAAAGTTTCTCACAGAGATGGCTAATGATACCTCTATGGTCGAAGAATGAAAGGTTTTAAAAAGCAGTGTTTGTGTTACATTTTGAGAGAGGATCTGAGCCACTGCTGAAAACAACAGAGCCCAAATGTTTGGAAGCGATTTCATTTTTGGAAACCTACACCATTCCATCCTTAAAATGCATTGACAACGGAAAAAAGAAGTGCTATTGCTAAAGTAATGTGCAGCATAGACACGATCCATTCTGGATTATTATTAAATAAATACTGCATTTTGGTGGGGTGCAAGGTACCATACATAGACCTAAAACATTTTCTAGCTGTCCAGCAGCAATACCTTATAAATTAATAGAACGCAAACCACCTGAGGAAGACTAATGTCGCATCCCAGCATCAACAGACGACTTAACATCAAATATAGGGTTAGTGTGTCCTTTTATTTTTACAGCAAATATGAAACAGGTATTAGGGTTTTGTCTAGATCCACAGGGTTGTATGACGATTTTTCAACGTGGATGTCCTTTCTTTAGGAGTGGCCCTCAGTCTTTCCCTCTCTGACCCAAATTAGGTCTACTTTCCTAGCGGCAAACAGTCACTCAGTTTCTGGAATGTTCAGTGTTCTGCACTTTATTCTTGGCTCTCACACGGTCTTTACTAGCTGGTCTTGGTGGTATTAGGATCTGGCCTTGGTCCCCTAGACATTTTCTACTAGGTACCCCCATCCTGATAACTGTAGGTCATCCAATGGGGGTCAGGCGTTGGGAAATTCATAAGATTACATGAACCTAGGGATTAGGAGACCCGTCCTACTTGTGGCACCAAGAAATCTGATTGATAGACTACATGGTCTTTCGTAGTAGTTTCTGGTCCTGAACCACAATATGATCTTGCTTGGAAAGTACAGTTGGGAAAGAGTGGCACTCTCCTTCTTTTCCTCCTTCCTCTTGTCCTCTGCCTTTCCTGTATCTTACCCCCTCCTCCCCTTGACTCTCTCTTGTGAACCCATTTTGGAGCATTGGACCTGAAGCACAGTGGGCAGATCATACTCAGCTAGACGAGTGGTGAGGGCGGTGTTGATAAGATATGGCCTATGTAAACTACTGTTTCCACACCTGTTCTTAGTGGGCTAGTGGACCACCCTACATCTCTGATAGCTGGAGTTACCAAGCATGTGTCTGCCACCTTGAGTTCACTCTGTGAAGGGTGCACAATTCTGCAGCTGCTGCTGCCCCCAGTGCGGCCTCCAGCCCCCTTTTTTGTAAGATATCAGTGCGGCTTCTATTCTGGAGTTCGATGGACCCCGGGAGTTGGGGGTCACAGTCGTTCCCAAGAGCGATACTCACACACGACTCCTTTTCTGTTAACTATTTGTATTGTCTGTGCCTTACTTGGCTTGCACTGGTAGACTTGCAGACTAATTAGGTCTCTATCCAACTCCGTCTCTTTACCATGGCAGTCATGGTCCCCAAATAGAAAAGGAGGTGTATCAATAGAGTGGCTAGGGAAACCCACAAGTCTAGGGATGGCTTGGGAGAATGGTGGATCACCATAGATCTCCTCCATGGCCTGCATCATGTAGCGTGTGGCAATCCCCTGCTCACATTCATACCAGTCCCATCCTTTAGCCACCAGAATGTGACTTTGTCATACTTACCAACACAACTACATGGCATTCAGCCTAATACCTCTGAGGTGCCAAAGCGGGAAGTCATAGTTTAAAGACACTGGGCCTCATTACGGGTCCAGCGGTAACCCTGCCGGTGCTACCAGCGGGTTGCCGCTGGACCCTTAAACATTTACTGATGCCTGACTTCCCGGTGCCACCGCCTCATTACGAGTCCGGCGGTCGGGAAGTCAGGCGCCGGTCAGTTTGTAAATCCCCATAGAGGCCCGCAGGACTCTATGGGAATGGGGACATGGAAGCACCGGCAGCGCTGTTAACGGTGCAGGTGCTTCTGTCACATCTTTTCTTAGCATGACTGCTGCGCCTGGCAGGGTCAGACCCGTCGGGCACAGTGGCTCTGGCAGGCAAACCCGTAGTTTGCCGGTCTGGAAACAAGGATGCCAGTGAGCTTACGGGCACCCTTGTTTCCGGACCGGCAACTATGTAATGAGGCCCACTGTATTCGTAGAAGTTATTTATTCTCACATTCGGCATAAAAAAATTCTGTTCTTTATACTCCAAACGAGGTTTAAGTTAAAAGTAATGCTATTTTCTTATAAAAAGAAAACCTTTGGTACATTTTTCTTTGCAACATCTCCTTAATACAATAATTAAATGCAAATCTATATATTCCTGGATTTCATCACATTATTGAGCGTTGAAGGCAAAATCTTTTCCTGTTGATTATAATCTATGTTTTGCCTTTCGGACTTAATTCTACAGCTGAGTCCTTGAGTACACGTTTAACAGGACCGTAATTGGTGGTAGACGCTAGGACAGACGATCATTCTGCAATATCTGAATGTAATCTGCACATTGCTAAACACAGTCATGCCTTCATACCTGCAAATTGAAAATGTACCCCGAATATGCAAACATTGGGATCACCACAGCAGGGGGCAGCGGATGCAATCATGCTTCGTCTCTGACAATGATGAAGTATTTTATTAGTTTGTATTTCAAAATCAAATGTTTAAAAAGTCCTGACTAGAAATGACAGGAAATGTATGAATCTTTCATTTCGGAAGACTGTTGGAGATTTAGTTATCAAGTACTTCGTACTTCATGCCACGGGTCGAATTCACTGCAGCGATAATTGCCCATACAAAGGTTACCCATGTATTTTCCGATAGATTAATTTATCAGAATTGTATAAAATCTTACAAAAATCATATTTTTTACTGAATAAGGATTGAAGAAGAAAACGTTTTCCATTAAAATGGTAACAAAGTTCTTACTCTTGTCCCGGGAGGATAGTTCAGCAGCAACGTGCTCACCTTGGAAACAAGTCGACACAAAGCAACAGAGGTTCGATCCCAGGGTCCGTGCTTAGAAACCTCTGGGTATTAAGCGGGTTATAAATACGCAACTAAGAGACATATTCCTGTAACAGCACCTCGATGCCCCCGGGCTGCGTGAGCGCTTTAAAAAAACCAAAAAATGCAAATAAATTCCCATTAGTTTCTCAGGAGTTCCAATAAATTCCTTTTTTCCAAATCCTTACTTAAATGTTCAATTAGGACCTAGACGGGAACATTACAAAAGCAGGAATCAATATGTTTACAGTCGACAGAATACACATTCATTACCATCTGACCGAAGAATATAACAAACAGGAGTATACAGGAATACATGGAATAGAAGTCAGACCATCACCAGTGCAGCAACCCAGACCCAGACCCCCACACAGCCATCCACACGTAGCCTTTAGTGTAGCCAAACACATCCAACCAGAACAATGCCCGATATTCCTGAAAGAGGGAACCTATCAGTGTGCACATAGAAAACCCTGTATGACCAGGAGTAGGTTTGAAGCAGTTTCAGTCCCTCCCTGAAAGCCCTGTTCCCCATCTTAAACATAGTCAATTACCGGGGACCAGATCCTGGTGAATGTGGCCAGCTCATTACTAACCAGATGGCAGCTTTCTCCCAGCAATTACGAGAGAATCGTGGGAACATCTTGTGGAGGTCTTGGGGGGACATGTACCAGCGGAAATATAAACATATTTTAAGAGATATTGTTTAATTATGCTAAAGGCGCACTAAGATGCTTAATGCGCTCCTTGCAATATGTTGGAGCATGCTTCCTCGGAGATGGAAAGCCCAAAGTTCCGCTCCCGCCCAGCTCCAGCCAGGGATGATATGTAAAATTATTTGTAGCACTTGGAAAAGTTCCCTTTCGAAATGCCCAGTGTTACAGATAACCCCAGACCTTCAGGGGATCCAATACCTGCATCCCTTTCTGTAATCCAATTGTGCAAGTGTGCTTACGTGAAATGTTTGCGCTCCCCCACCCTAATGCATTCTATAAATATAAAGAGGATCCCATCCACGAAAAGCTGTTTCTAGCGTGACCAATCCTCAACTTTCCCATGCTGTCCATGCTTTCTTGAACACCCCAAGAGTGAAGTTAGAGCTACCACACATCACTGAAAGAGGGCCCAGCCCACCGCTGATCCTGCCAGTCTGCATACTCCAAACACAAGAATGCAGAGTACATGATGTGGCTTAAAGCAGGATTCCACCAGTTGCCCTGGCCTTGTCGGATTAAAAAGGAAGGCTGTTATTGGAGAGCGTGATAGCAGTTTGTTCTATGTCCCTTCTGCCCTTTGGGCAGCACACAAGCATCAGTATAGACAATGGTCAATCAATCCACCCAGCAAAGAGGAACAAAGAAGAACCCTGCGAAGGAACCTGAATCATTTCTTGCACCTATCATTACTATCAGGATCGAACTGGGTAAGTGTAGGAATTAAAATAGTATTCTAGGACGCAAAGTCATTCTTAGCTGCAACTCGACCCAGCCACAATATTTCTGGATCCCAAAGATCAAGCTCCTCTAAGCGTGTTTTCCATATTGACGACATTTTAGCATTCAATAATGTGTCAAAAGATGGAGAGAGTCCAACTCCCTAATAATCCAGATCAGTTTTCTATGCAAACGGAACATTCTGCCTGGCATTTTTGGAAACATTCAAACCCTTTGATATGGCATAGTTTATCATAACTCCTGAAGATACAAGAAACCTTTCAAGATCCTCAACTGCTTAGGGCAGAGATGGGTTAGCCTTCTTCATGAAGAATAGTAACTCGTCAGCGTATAGCGATGCTATTTTAATATTATCATTAAATAGTTGCTCCTCTCCCTGACTAATCACAATAACAGCTCTACGTATATTATCATGTGTATTGCGGTTTATCATAAAAACGGTCTGGTCTGTCCCTACCAATGACGTGAGCAATGGCATCAAGCGATTAACAAGAATTTTGGTGAACATCTTTACATTACCATTTAAAAGAGAGAGATGGGCTGATATGATGTACAGTCAGTATCTTCCTTCCAAGATTTTAGGAGGAGTATCCTAGTGACGTAGGCACTAAGGATGGCACTGAACCAAGTTTCAAGAAAGAGTTAAAGGGCTTGGTAAGGGGAGGGATAAGAATATTTGCATAAGTCTCGCAGAACAGATTGGAGAAATTACTTAGAAAGAATTGTATTGTTACTTCCACCTCTTCTTGGGAGAAGGGGCTTTTCAGGTCTATTTTTCTCTCTAAGAGATTTTAGGTTTATTTGTATTTGCATTTATTTGAAGGACAGGGATGTCAATTTCGAACAGAAATGGCCTACAATAACACATTTACCGATCACAGAGGCCTTCCCACAAAGGGTGCCTGTACAATAGCACAACAATTAGAACTAGTGGTGAGCCAGTTTATGAGGGTGTACAAATGGGACAAAACAAGGGGGCGCTGTTGCATGAATTCCAAGATGGTCGCCGCCTGAAACGGCGGCGGCTGTGCCATCTAAATCCTTTGTGACTATCCTTGCACTGGACCCATAATCGTCTCCGGGGGCCATACCACAGGTGCACCGAGGTCTGGGACATGCACTGGCATCACTATCGCCCGTGTCTGTTGAATCTGGGGCCGAGCGGCATGGAGAGGCGGAGTGGGGGCAGGGCGAGGCAGTGCCGCTGGTGGGAAGGCAAGGGAGAAGATCTGCCTGGTGGCCTGCCTTGCCGTAACTCGCAGTGATACTGCGGCCCAGGTCCTGACTGGGACTTTACGCCAATGCAGTCACGCGGACATGGCCGAGGCCCCCGCTGTGCCAGGTGGGCCGAGTGACCTGGAGTAAAGCGGCACGCTGGGGAAGTCGGCAAAAGGAGAGGCTGTTGCAGCGTGGACCCGTGGAAGGCGGGAATCGGCAGGGGAGCCATCTGACAGCAGCTCTGGAGGGGCCGCCCGGCCAGGCAGTGCGGTAGGCTTTCTGCTTGGCTGGTGGCGGAGGGTTGGACGGCCTGTTTGCTCTGCGGCTGCTGGCCTCCATACTGTCAGCCATGCTGTCCTGCGGGACGGCGTCCATCTGAGAGCGGCGTGGGAATCGGCGGCCCGGACCGTGGCGCAGAGGTGAACCTGGTGGAGGGGTCCCTCTGCTGTGTTGGGCTGCTGCGGGTTACAGCTTCCCTCAATAAAGCCATTGCGTGGCCCTGATGGGGGTGTCTGGGAAACTATTGGCACTGTGAAGTCCCCGGTGCAGTATAGCAGTGCAGTTCTGTGAATTGGCAGCCAGTGAGCCTCTGGCTCCCTCTGTATCCTGGTGAGGTCCAGGTGCCAGTACCAAACTACTGCTCCCACAGCTCAGGTGGCCGTGCTGTGGCTGGGTCCCTGCCCATGAGCCTTGCTATTCTGACATACGCTCCAGATACCTTTGACAACTGCTAAATAAAATCCTGGGACCTTGCGGCAGCATCTGAATGGCTAGTGGAGTGCCTTGACTGGTCTTGGGCTGCAGTGTTACTTGGATTTACGCTAAACTCACCTTAAACTTGACCCCCTACCTGGTGAGCTGTACCCCTTGCAATATAAACTGCATTGCTGCCGGACATTAGGGAAGGGCCGTGGGCATAATGGTAGTGGAGGGGGGCCGGAAATTCACACTTGGTCATCACCAGGAGTCCACCAAATGCGAGAAGTGAATGGGTAGGCATCGACTTATAGCATTGTCCGCCCGGTCAAGGTAATAACTTATAGCTGTTACGGGATCACGCTATAGAGCAGCACCACTGCCCTGGCCACCCCCCCTGGGTGACTTGCCACTGAGACTTGAATGCTGCGGCCTGTAGACGTTCGGTTGGGGTGCAGTGGAGAGAGCATCTCAGTCCTGGAAACCGCAGTCTTATATAGCCAAGTGAAGAGGTCAACATCGCTTCCATTTGCTGGATCACGGCTCACGAGAGAGCGCTCAACGGCGACGCAGTACTACTTGGGCAGCGCTCACATGGGTAACCCTAAGAAACAAGCTAGGATGGATCAATATGCGCGGGGGCCCCCCCAGCACCCATCACCTCCAAGCCAAGAACAAACGCAAGCCCTGATTGAAGTAGCAGCACTGAACCAGACGCTGTTGGCCTTAAAGAATAGCACAGACACTCTGGGGGCAGAAATAGACACTGTAACCTACAAGGTTGACACCTCGGCTATTCAAATAGACAAATTGTGCTGCCGTACAACGGAAGCCGAGCAGCAGATTGGAGAGGGAGAAGATAAAGTCGCCACACTCAACGGGAGATGGCGGAGAGGCAGCAGACAGTGAAGAAAGTGCTCGCAAAAAAATCAAGATTTGGAAGGGCGCTCAAGGCGTAATAATATTTGCATATTGGGTGTTCCTGAATCCACCCCAATCGATAACATGGAGAGGTTCGTAGAATCCTTGCTTGGTGAGGTTCTTGATAACCCCCTGTGATACTTCAGCTAAATGAACTTGAAGGACAAAGGAGTCTTAGCCAATGAGTAGTTTGTATGGACTAAAAGAGAGCCTAATTCATTTATTAACCAATTCTCATTTTTCTTATTCTAGATATACTGAAAAGGATACGTCTTCTCCACGCCTTTAAATCTTCAAGGAAGGTTTAATGACTGCAGACAAAACAGGTAAGTTCTTTGTGACCTTAATATTTTTTATGTTGTTTTTTTCTCCTTTACTGTCTATGTTTCTCTCTTCAGTCTCTTCCAAGCATCTTCAACACCTGTTCTTCTTCATTCCTGTAATCTACTACTCTTATCTGTGCTTCTCCTCCTCTTGTCTTGAAACAACTTGTCAAGAAAGTCTCTCTCTCTGTTTCTCTACTTCTTGTATAAGCTTGAGTTTTAAATGTCACAGCAATGCATCTGAAGCATAAGGTCTTTGTGGCAAATTGTTTTTAAATACTTTCAAGCTCAGCCGTTTTTTCTGCTTTCTACAACAAGCTTTTCTTGAAACTCTTCACTCTCCTCCTCTTTATTTCAGCCCCCTTCGTTTCCTTCTATGCGATCGCTACTTTATAGAGACCCGACTCCTCCTCTTTAACTACAGTCATTCATTCGTTTGATTGTAGATGACTTTTCATGCTCCTCTGTGATTCGAAATCACCCAAACTGCTTTTTCCCATCCGATAATGAATTCCCCTGAGACACGCCTTCTTCTCTCATCCGTCTCATACATACATTACAGTTTCTTCCACTGCCGGAGTACTCGGTTCCTCCTCACTCCGGCCCTCGTCAAAGGCTTTGCTCTGTCTCTTCTCCTCGTCACTGCGCAGCAGGGCTCTTACTTCTCCCTCGGGATGCCGACTTCGGTCACTTCCCGTCTCTTCACTTCTTTCCTCGGCGATGATGCGCAACGGCACTGCTTCTGAATCTATATAAACGAGCGACACCGGTCGAGTTATCCTATTTCTTTAAATGAGCGCAACAGCGCTGTTTCTGGATTTCATGCAAACAAGCGACAACGGTCGCTTCACCACATTTAGTTCGGTCGAGCGCAACGACGCTGCTTTCCGTGTTCAGGGACGTCGACCATCATTTTTTATATCAACCACACAGCTCAGAAGTCCACGCAACAGGCTTTTCTCCCTCATCAGCTGCTCACATCAATACGCCCAGCTGTTACCGTTGGGCTCCGCGACCTCCTCGTCAGCCCTTGTTTCCTAGGAAACCAAAACACAGGTCTGATTAGAGGAAAGTCCATACAGGTGTTACTTCCTGTATTTATAACCTAAGCTTTATTAGGACTTCCCCAGTGTATAGAAGCATAGACAAGCTAGCACATTGTCACACCCCCCCCACATCAATGTTTATGGTGGAGCGGGCACATCTGTCATTGGCTGTGAGACCACCCTCGGAGCCCCTGAGCGCCTGATCATTGCTTGGATCTTTTGCTATAGGGACTGCGATACCCTCCTTTGGGCTGCCATGGAAAAAGGAGAACTGCGGTGGGGCTCCTCCACGATCCGATTGTTCCCTGACTTTAGTCCAGGGGTTCAAGATCAGCGAAAAACGTTTCAGAACGTCAAGAGCATCCTGCGAACAAAAGGAGTAAAGTACGCCATGCTGTACCCCGCCAAGCTTTGGGTTCAGCATGGGGCATCCACGGTCTTCTTCACCTCGCCGGAGCAGGCAGAGCGGTTCGCGAGGAACCTCCCTGACCCAGGAGGATCGCCGAGGCGGTCTCCACAGCACCCTTGAAAAGCCTACATGTGGAGTCAAGACACCCCTGATCCTGTTTTTTTTTACATCTTCCTGACAGTCCTCGACCTTGGGGGTTGATCCGGGGCCTAAGTGCCACATTATCTGCTGCAGCCGCTTGGAGCTAGTGAATCGCCTCAGGCGCCCCAGTCTCTGCAGCTACTGTGGCTATTTGAACGGTTATAAATGTTTGGGTTTGGTGTTACGGGGAGGGAATGGGAGCCGGTAGGTTCATGTTTCTGGCGAGGGAGGAGGTTGGGGGGAATGTTATTATTTACTGGGATCGCAGCCGGACTAGGGATGCCCCCCGAGGCTTGGCCAAGCACACTTTGCCTTTTTGGCATAGATAGCTTTATGATCCTACATTTTAAGCACACCATCACATCTGCCATCACACCTGATATGACCAAAGGACCATGGCTGCAATGAATGACAAGCTCGGGTCGTCACTTGCCGTACTGACCTGGAATATCAGAGGGCTGACCAATCAGAAAAAGTCCTGATTGATAGCTAATTATTGCAGGAATCATGGGGCGAATATACTATGCTTACAAGAGACTCATCTGGCTAAGGACACCCCTCCTCCTGCCTTAGCGGGGTGGGGCACTCACAGGTACAAATCCTCATACTCTTCACATTCCAGGGGGGTGGCCACTTACATTGACATATCACTACAGTACCGGTTGCATGAGCAGATCTGAGACGACAAGGGTAGATACTTAATGTTGGCAGGCAAACTGCTCAGTATTAAGCTCCTACTCCTAAATATCTACGCTCCTAACATGGACTCCCCTGTTTTTTTCCATCAGTGCGCTAGGCAGCTTCATAAATTCACAGGATATGAGCTAATATGGGCTGGCGACTTTAACCTAGCCCTCACTTTAGATATGGACAGGTCTACGACGTCGCAATTAACCCACCCCCCCGCAAGCAGTCAGGGCATGGTCTGATGTTTCGCAGACCCATGACCTACACGACATACGGCGCAGATTATACCCCTTTCATAAGGAATATAATTTTTTTGGGGGGTACTCGGTAGCTCCTCCAGAATCAACTATGTGATGTCCACAACCTCTCTCCTTAGAGCGGCGAAGGAGGCCACCATCTTCCCTAGATCGCTGTCCGACCACTCTCCAGTATTAGTCCGATTTAAGTGCACAGAGGGGCCCCCCCAACCAGCTTCGATGGCGCTTCAGAGCTGCCGCCCTTAGAGATGCAGTGTTTCAGGCAGACATAGAAAAAGATATAGACACATTCTGTCTTGCTAACGAAGGGTCAGTTCTAGATCCAGGTGTAGTCTGGGAAGCTTTCAAGGTCTATATACGGGGCTGCTGCATATCAAGGGAAGGAGGGGTACTAAAGGCACTTAGGCGATCCATGGAGAGGCTTGAGAATACTATACGGGAGGGTGAAAGGCGGCAGAGTATTCTGGACACCCCTGAGCTCCGTCAAGAGCTAAAGACGCATAGGGAGACACTACGGGAGCTCGCAAATAGTGAAGAAAAGTAATTGGGAGATCCAATTTTGGCTGCTAGATATGGAGAGGGAGACAGGCCAAGTAAGACTCTGGCATGGGCCATTAAGAGAGAACATCGCTCCACTAGCATAGCTGAAATCGAAGATCGAAACAGAGCTCGGATAAGGGACCTTAAGGGGATTAATGATGAATTCATGGACTTCTATGATGGGCTGTATACTTCGCTCCCTACCCCGGTGCGTGATGCATTACTTTGCTATCTTGATGATGTCGCTTTGGGCTGGTTAGATTCCGAACAAGGTGGTGCCCTGAATGACCCCATCACTGAGGAAGAGGTTCATAAGGTCATAAACTCGCTTCCGAACGGGAAGGCTCCGGGTGTTGATGGCATCACTGCTGAATTTTATAAGGCGTATATCGACCTCGTCATCCCCCAGTTACTGGCGATGTATGATAGCGCTCTGGCTAAGGGTACCCGCCAGAGTCCACAAGGTCCACGTTAATTACTGTCCTATTAAAGCCCGGAAAGGACCCCTTTCATCTCTCATTTTATAGGCCACTCTCACTCATCAATACCGACAATAAAACACTGGCCAGAATTCTGACTAATCGCCTACTCCCGCACATGTCGGCTCTAGCGTTACCAGATCAAGCAGGATTAATCCTGGGGTGCTCCACTCAGAATAATCTACGTTCACTGTTTACCCTCATGCATAACATCAATCCTGAAATACTTATAGCCGTCGTTGCCATTGACGCTGAGAAGGCATTTGATTCTGTCGAATGGTCCTTCCTCTTCGAAGTGCTTCAGCGCTCTGACCTGGGTCTAACTTATATTAAATGGGTTGAGCTTCTTTATGAGGCGCCAAGGGCGGATATATACACAAATGGTTCCACGGCGACATACATCTAACCCACGCGTGGCACCAGGCAGGGACGTCCGTTCTCCCCGATTTTATTTGCCCTAGCGATGGAACCTCTGGCCTGTCATATCCGGGAATTTCATGTGCGGCGCAGGATCCATATACGCTCACACCTCTTTGTTATATATCTGTACGTGGACAACGTCCTTCTCTGTGTTAAACATCCCCGTCAAAACTTGCCGCCTATGATGCAGGAAGTGATCAGATTTGGGGAGCTATCTGGGCTCAGGATTAACTGGGACAAGTCCCAGGTCCTTCCCCTTACCCCGGCAGTACAGAGAGGCGATGTGGGCAACGAGTTCCGTTGGTGTCCACAGGGAATACGCTACTTGGGTATCACAATCTCCACATCTAGAGACCAGGTTTAAAAAGCTGTGTTGAGCATTAGACATCCTGGAGCTGAAAGTAGAGGTGTGGATATTGCTCCCATTATCTCAGGCTGCCCGCATAGCATTGGCGAAAATGGTGATCCTCCCCAAGCTATTGTATGTATATAATAATGCCCCCATATGGCCCCCAGTAGGCTATTGGTCCTGAGTTCGGAAATGTATGACGAGACTGGTTTGGGCGGGTAAGCATCCTAGGATAACATACGATATCCTGGCCCGTCCATATGAACTGGGCGTTCTGGAATACCCTGATTTGTACCTCTACTTCCTTGCAGTGCAGGCACAATATATAGCCAGATAGGATTCCCCTGGTCCTGAATTTCCACACGCTCAGATAGCCAGGTTATAACGCATCCAGATGCTCTAATGGGTATGCTGTGGGGTGACAGAGCTCCGGTTTCGAAAAGTGAGATCCAATCCATTGTGATAACATGCCGGGCATGGGAGAAGATAAACCAGATACTCCAGACCTCCCCCCACTTCCTACCAGAATCGCCAATATACAACATACCGGGAATCCTGCGTACTTCTGTGCAGTGAGTGTGTGTTAACATTTCCAGAGCGACACCAACTAGCTTGTTTAAGAAGTTACTGGAGTTGTTGTTATAACACTATGTTGACTTTTCAATGAAAGAGCCGGGAGGGGCAAGCCGTACAGACCTAAACAGCGAGAGAATCTTCCAGTCTATTTCAGTTTGCATAGAGGAGAGACCTAGCTCATGTCTTAAGTAATAGACTGGGAGGCTCAAGGGTAAGCCAATTGTTTCCAAATACGGCCTTCCAGGCGGGCCAGATTTACATGCTCTGTCATGGGATTGACTTAAACGCCATAAAGTAGGGAAGGAATTCCCTTCAAATTGTAAAACATTACCAGCGGAAGCAGAGAAAAGTGACAGAAAGAATACAGCAGTTTCTTTATTTGGCATGTTAGTTGATCTGCCTTGGCATCTAAGATCATCTCAAATGAGGCCAGAGTGAGAAAGGCCCTCAATTTGAAACCCAGATATGTAATCTCATTGATAATTGGTACTGTCTGCTTATTCAGTTTCCATGTGAAACTCGGGGAATGTTTACAAGGCCTTTTGAACTTGACTATTTGTGATTTGGCCGGATTAATGACCAAATCATTGGTGTTTGCATAAGTCTCTAAGGCAATTAGCATTCTTTGAAGGCCAATGGGAGTGTAGTCTAAAAGAAGTAGGTCGTCCACGCATGCGATCCAGTTTAGTTGAACCAAGAGCCTCTCCCAGGTCTGCTAAATATAGATTGAAGAGGACGCAGGCTATAATGCAACCCTGACGGACCCCCCTTTATGTGATTATATCATGGGTTATGTGCCCTTCCAGATTCAATCTGACTTGGAGTTTTGACGTGCCATGGTGTGAACCTATTATTGCTAAAAGGGACATAGGAATTCCCCATGCTTTGAGTTTATTCCACAGGCGGCCTCTATTTTTAGTTTTGAACGCTTGAGAGAAATCTACCCAGGCACCATACAGAGTAGGTCCCCCCTTTCTCCAAGATTGTTTGCATGCCATACTCATGAAGAGCCCATTTATGGATGTCCCTATGCCTTTTTGGAAGGCCAGGTGGTGTTTAGATAGGATTTTCTTACTGCTGACCCACACTTCCAAGCCCTTGAGTATAAGGCTGCAGAAGATCTTACAGTTGACCCCTAAAAAGGGCGACCGGGCGATAGTTCTAGGATCTGGCCGATCACCCATAGATGTGAATGATGACTGCTTGTTTCCATGATTCTAGCATACTTTTGCGTCTGAGGATTTCTCCAAACAATCTTTCTAGAATGGATGCCCAAAGATCTATATCGAGTTTCCCAAGAGGAGGAGACTTTCTTAATTAGATCTATTATGTCCCCCTTTGTTTTAGCGACATGCCAAGGGACATCTGTGTGAATTTCGAATGACTCATCAGAAGGTTTCTTATACAAGTTAGTGAAAAAGTCACATCATGTTGACTCTGGGACAGTGTTGCTACAGATTTTTCACTACAGTCCAGAAATGTTTCGAGTCTTTTCGCTGTAGGGACACGAGCATTAGCTCGCTGTCATTCTGTAGGCGCAGATGTCTTTGGCTTCTCCACCAGTTTCTATATTTGTTTTTTAGATATTTGAGTTTGGCTGCATATTCTATCTGGCTGTGGCTTTCCCATTTAAGGGAGTGAATAGCTTTTCTTAGGGCACATTTCTTTTGTGCGGTCTTATCATTGTAGACATGATTACGTTTAGGAAAAACATTTGTATTCCTTGATCCTGGAGAGTCTAGGTTATGAAAAAGTTTGTGTAGGACTTGGGAGAACAGAATTCCCGTATTTCTGAATCGATTACAGATTCCCAGTGGTGTTTTATTTTTTTTTAAATCAGAACGGTACAATTTTCCTGAACCCTCTGACCTGATTTTGGCCTTGATTAATGTCAATTTCTGATTTATACCTATTTATTTTTGTATTCTGTGGGAAATCAAATTTTGCTACTAACATATTATGATCACTGGCTGACTGTTGTAGAATTTGAAAGCAGGTGCATTTGGAAAAGAGCATATCAGATAGGAACATGTAGTCAATGATTGATCTCTTAGTTCCCTGATCCCAGGTGAGTTTCGGGGGATGACACCCTCTATATTCCATTTGCCATAGTGAGTGTCCAGGCATTCATAAATAGAGTTAACACAATAGAAAGCTCAGGTTGATTAATTCTGTGGGGAAATTTTAATAAAAATCTTAAATTTTTTAGGTTCGCCCTCGAGTGAGGTACTTAAGGTTTCTTAAAAAACTGCTTCATAGATGAAAGAAATGATTTTATTGGGTTTCTCTATCCACAGGATATTAAAAAGGACAGTACAAATAGACGTCTTTCTATTATGTACTTATGTTCACTTGTCTTTGAGATAGTGTCCATTTTTTTTCGGTTTTGCTTCGGGATTAAACTTTCCCATTTTCCTCTTCTATTCTGATCTTTATCATTGTTTCTTCAGAATTCAGTTTGGAAATTTTTAAGAGTTCCCATCTGTTTTATGGGAGATCATGAATCAGGGAGTCCGGCGAGTTGTAGACTGATTGGTTATTCGTCTAAGACTCTTCCTGATATTCGAGGCCACAAAAAGCCTACCGGTTTCAGTGGCAAGAACGCCACATTCATCAGGGCTGGGCAGACGTTTTAAGAGGTTGGTTTGTCTACGTCTAGAATGCTGGTCGGATGGTACCAGGGGATCCCACCTATAAATGAAGGGGGAGAAAGAGGGAGGGGACAGAAAAAATAGCACCATTATGATCTCAGAGGTGTATTACAGCGGTGCTATCATGTGCAAAGTTAAAGACTAGGGCCCTCATTACGACCCTGGCGGAAATCGAAAAACGATGGCGGAAATGCAATACCGCCATCGAATACCGCTCGTTGCGACTATGACCCGTCACCGTAAAGTACGATGCCATTAGCGACACCGTAGTGAACGCCAACGCTAACTGCACCAAGTACGCGCACGCGCGCCATGCAAAACCGTAATTACCACCATGGCGCAACGGTACGCGAATTCTGACCCTAGCGGACATTTACATAACGCCATCAAGCATGGCGGAAAGTACCATTCCGCCATGGCGAGAAATACGGCATCGTGAACCAACCGTAAATGGCCCTACTGAGTGCCTGTACACCACACCCTGGCCACATTGCACAACTCCTCGTAGGTGCAATGAAGTCACACAATGCAACCAGTGAAATGCACAAGTCACCCACGCATGCCAACGAACAAATGAATGTAGGGGCTCCAAGTGCCATGTGAGTGGCCATCCATATTTGGCATGTCACCATTGCCGTACTGATGCAGCACAGGCATGCGAAGGTTCAAGTACAGCAAAATGAACTGAAAGATGAGACAAAACAACAACAGGCCCCCATCGCCTGACACCAGTGTAAGGCAACATTCAAAGCAGTATCCTGAGGGAGACTGCACCAGCCCTGTACACATGCCAGTAAACAAACCAACCATCAGCATAAGCATGTACCACACAAGTTGGCAGAGTGACTGAGCAGCCAGGCTCATCTCAAGAGGGGCCAATGGGAGCTGCAGGGCACAGATGGCACGAATACAGAAGCTATTCCAATGGACATGACCTCAGTCTCCCTCCAAGAAACGCACGCAAACACAGGCACCTGTGACCAGCCATTTCCTGATAATCACATCATTCCACCAATCCACCTGGCTGACCGGCATCAGTCACACAAAAGCTAATCCCCCGCCCCTAAGCATGACATCATTAAAACAGTCATGATGGCAGCCCCTATCCCTGACCGTACTGGGCTTCGTAGGCAAACGCGGCCAGTACAGTACCACGCAACTATACTCAGAAGCCGGAACCCAATGCAGATCTACTCACAATACATCGCTCCACAAATAGGAATATGCCACATTACTTGCAAAGAATAACGCTACACGGTTAACATCAGAATAAAATTTTAATGCACATCAAATTCACCAAGCCCATACAGCTATTAGGTCATAAACCCCGAAATATCTACATTACTGTGGGCTGCATCCGCAATAAATGACCAGCTACTCCTTGTGTGACGCCCTGTTCCTTCATGGTACACAGGGGCTACATTCACGTTCAAAAAGGCAACATGGTAGCGCCTAGAACCGCAGGGCCGTCCCATTAGGTAGGCACTAGTCCAGCTGAAAGGTAGATATGTCGCTCCTAGCCACTAGTACTGCGTAAGGGCATGTGGCCCATTGGCGATCGTCCCATAAGATCGTAATGGTGCTCCACTGATTAACTCGAAGCAGCAGGTGTCGGGAGTAAAAGCCATCTGCAGGAGTGGCATACAGATGGCAGCGGCAAAAGTGGAGGAGATACCTGTCACCCAAATGAAATGAAAAAGAATAGTATGGCCATCAGAACTTCATTTGAATCACTCACTTCAATGATCACACCAAATCTACAGCCATAGCCATATGCATGCTAGCCCACTCAAAAGGATTATTTCCACCCATGAATCACTTGCCAATCATAACAATATAAATCGAGGTGAAAATACTATTACAAACGAGTGTTTGTGTGCATGCGTCTGTTAAAACAGAATCCATTAGATGGGATTAGTAACGTGCATAGACACAACTGTTGGAAGGCGCGTCGAGACAGGGAGGGTTCAACAAGGGCAGATAGACGATGGTCCCACTATGGCAGCTCTGCATCACATAGCGCAGGGGAAGGGGATAGATACCAAAAAGCCATGTACATGGAAAACTCTCAATTGAATCATCTGTCCATGCATCCATACATCATTCCCTCATCCCGGTATGAAAACGCATGATTATTTACTCACATTACATTTGAAATCTCCATTGAGTCTGTGCGTAATGCAGTCTGCAAAATCCACTGTGCTCCAGGCCGGAATAATAGTGTTGTGAAGTAACATGTATGTGGGAACGTCCTGCCTATTCGTCCACTACGCTATTGCGCATCCCATACTATTCATATCAATCATTGCATTCTCGCCATGGCCCCTGTCCCAAGGACATTAAACAATAGAACGTTATATTTGCAGTCAGACCTGTGGGCGTCTCCTCGCCGCTAGCTGAAAACCGAAAGCGCTGTCCTTCGAATTCCTCATTTGCCACATCACGTCGAAAAGGCATCTGTGACCGCTTGAAATCACAAATTCATCCATGTAGTGCGGCAGTGTGTGAAAATGGCAACTGGCTTCACTCACAAATGGGACGCCCCGCCCGTCGGTGAACCTCGGTACAGTGCTCGCCCAAAGGGGATTGCAGCTGGCACAGGTGGAATGAATCACCACAGGTGGAGGCTATACAGCCTGAAAACACATAAATTGCACACCCAACCCCCTCCCACAACCACACCCACTCCAAAATGCTACCGGCAGGACTAGCGATGTTGGGCCTGGGGGACCTGATAGCACTGCAAGTACTCCAACTTCAAGAAGAAGACGAACACCAACTACTACTACAACCGGCCGCACAGAGGAGACGCAGGAGGAGGAGGAGGCCAAGGCAGGGCCAGCAAGGCCCACCAGCACAGCCACTACCACCACGCAGGCAGCCCGCATTCCCACGCCTCCGAGCTCATCCGTTCAACCTCACTGCTGAGCAGATCCACACACTCTACCGTTTGGACCGGGACACCATAATCTCCATTGTGGACATGACACACGCTGACCTTGTCAGCATGATAGATAGCCCAACCGCCATCCCACCCCTACTGAAGGTGGTGTCTGTACTCCACTTCCTGGCCACAGGCACCTACCAGCACACAGTCGGACAGTTGCATGGCATTTCACAGCCACTGTTTTCACGGACACTATTGCAAGTGCTCGATGCCCTCCTGAGGCACGCAGACGACTACATCTCATTACCACGCTCGGAGCTGGAGATTACAAACACAAAAGTGGGATTCCATGCACTTGCCGGCATACCGGGTTGCATTGGTGCCATCGACTGCACCCATGTGGAATTGGTTGTCCCACATGCCATGGAGGTCCAGTACCGCAACCGGAAACAATATCATTCTCTTAATGTACAAATGGTGTGTGACTCCAACAGGATCTTTACACATTGTTGTGCCCGATTTCCTGGATCAACCCATGATTCTATGGTCTTGAGGAACTCTACAATACCACGCTACATGGAGCGACACGCAGGGAACAGATCCTGGCTACTCGGTGAGTCTCAATCCATGCATGATAATGTGGGGTATGTGATGCGGCAATGACCTGGCAGGAAGGGGGGATGCGTACGTAGCAATGTCATCCCACAAACATCCTATCTTGTCCACATACAGGTGATGCCGGGTATCCACTGAAGAGATGGCTCCTTACACCACTCCGGAACCCACAGGACCAGCATGAGGAGGACTACAACCATGCCCACTCACGTACCCGTGTAGTCATAGAACAGGCATTCGGCCTACTGAAGGCTCGTTTCCGCTGCCTCAGCAGGTCTGGCGGGGCACTCCTGTACCGCCATGAGAAGGTTGCAAAGATAGTCATGGCATGTGTCATGCTACACAACATGTGCGTACGTAGAAATGTGCCCATGCCCCCTGACGCAGAACTGCAAGCACCTGAAGATGGTCATGATGAGGCTGGGGATGTGGCAGCACCTCAGGGAGTCCGCGAGGCACAGGAGGCCCGTGAAATTCGTCAGAGTATCATAGATTCATGCTTCTAGCACTCACGCCTGTTGGCTGATGCATGGACACGGCACTTGTGGCACTGTGTGTGTCGGGAACATGCACAATGTGGACTGTACGCCTATAAAGGACTCATACACAAGGAACAATGTCCACACATCTCATTGGATGATTATGTAATGTTCATAGCATATGTGAAGTTATGTTACACACCCCATCGACCCGCCACCCAAGTAAGCCCAACACCCCCCCTCCACCCTCCTACCTCCCCCCCGAACACCAGTGTCCAAAGATGCTCATTGTCAGTGGGCAGACGCTATTGCAAGCCCCCTCTCCGGGTATCAGGGGCACCCCTGCCTGTGGAGCGCAGGTTCCTCCCAGATCTACGCTGGGGGCTGCCCTGGACGGAACTTGCAACGGATGATGTCTCTGCCTGCTCACGTCCACGCATGTCCCTAAGAGTTTGTGAGAGCTCAGTGAGCACACGGCGCACAGCGGCAAGTTCACCACATACGTCTTTGGACGTCGCATGCAGTTCCCCCCTCAGGCTCTCTGTGCTTCTCTCCATTTGTACCCTTAGTGTCTCTGTACTTCGCTCCATTTGTGCCCTAAGTGTCTCAGTAGATGTTTCTATGGCTGCCTTAGAAGCCCCACATTCATCAGCATGCTCCTTGAGGAGCGTGGCCAGTTGCTGCTGTTGCACGATCACCTGGTCGAGGGACTGTTGCCTCTGCTGGGCCATGGCCATTTGCGGTGGTGTCACAGAGGGGCTGATCAACTCATGTTGCCTTGCCACAGGGCTTGTGGGGGATGGCCAGTCGTCGTCTTGTGGGTGCCCCTGCGTGGTATGCTCATGGTGTAGGGGATGAAACAAACAGGGGGATTGAGACAGGTCATGGATGGGTCCTACATCGACAGCACCGTTGTCTGTGTCGGAGCATGCTGGCATTAATGCGGTGTCACCTATGGTGCTGCTGCCATCAGAAGCAGTGCCTTCTGTGGCATCCATTGGGCGGACCTGTGGTGCTGCTGGTGTGGGCATGCTGGCTGCTGGGGTGCCTGTTGAAGTCCCCTCCTGTGTGCTGCCACTTGATTTGTGCTGCTGCCGTGTCTTGATCCGTGCAGCTGAGGTGGAGGGTCTTTGGCCGTTGGTCTTGGCCCTCTTTGCAGGTGTGCTGGTAGGGGTGTCCTGCAGCTCGTCGTTTGACTCGGACCCTGTGGTGGAGTAAAGGAGGGCGAGCGTTATTTATGGGTCTGTGGAAATTGGAATGGCAATGTATCACATGCATTGGGGTGGTACCTGAGGGTGATTTGGGTCAGGGCCTTGGAGGTGGTTTCATTTCTGTGTGGATTGAGGATGCAGTTGTTTTGCAGCCTGCAGTTAGGGTGTGCATGCTGCACGTGTAGAGGGAGTTTTTAGGATTTTTAATTATTTATGTATTCAATGTGACTTTGAAAGTGCGCTATCAGGCCAATGTATGTGGCCGTTCTCCTGGACATGTGTTTCTGTTGCACTATGTGGCCACATGGTACTTCACATGATTGGACATTGTGGATTTAGCATTGTTTTATTTGGCCCACCTACCTGATTCTTCGGATGTCTGCACTCCTTTCTCCATCCCTCCGACTCCCTCTATGCTCTCCATTCCAATGGTGGAGGCACAGATTTCTTCCCAGGGGGTCAACTTGATGGGTGATTCCGATCCTCCCCCGGTAGCTGTGGCAATGTTACGGTTGGCTGATAGTATGCTCCGTACGCGTATCCGCAAGTCGTCCCATCGCTTTCTGCATTGCTGTGGGTTGCGGTCCCCACCGCACTTACCCGCTGTGCCACCAGGGCCCATATGGCCTTCTTGTTCGCAAGTGCCGTCCTGGTCATTTGCGTCGAGAAGACGACGCCAGCATTCTCCTGGAGGGTCTCTGTGAGCACGGTGAGTTCCTCATGGGAGAAGTGGACCTGCCGCTTGCGGTCGCATGCTTTTTTGGCAACTTTTCCCATTTTGGTTGTTTTAACTGGGGTGGCTAACGGGTTGGGATGTGTCTCAGGGTCGGATTTTTGATGGTTGTGTTGGGATTCTGATTTTATTGGTGTACGGCGTGCTGTTTCCCGTTCCGGCCCCATGTTTTTACTTCCGTTTCCGTATATTTACGGTCACCGTAACTTGCGATTGGCGCTCATTACGGTGACCGCTATGATGGGTGGCGGAATTGCACCGAGGGCGCCGTACGACGGCGGAGAGGGGCGTTTTGGGGACATTTCCGCCTTCGCGGACTTTGCACTTCCGCCATGGCGTAATGCTCGTGCCCGATGGGTCATAATTGGCCGCACTTTACTCCATCGTGCAATGGCGGAAACGCTATTTACGCTATGGCGGTCGGGTCAGTTACTTTCCGCCAGGGTCGTAATGAGGGCCTAGGTCTTACCTAGTTAGAGGGGTCCCCATGGATGTCCATGTGGTTGGGGAGAATAGGCATTGCACTTCCCAAAAGGCATGGAATACTTGACATGCTCTAGAATCTGGAAAGAAGAGGCATATTTTAAACTCTTATCCAGCAAGGACGAACAATGATTGTTACTAGTAGTTAAAAAATTAGTGCTCAAAGTGTAGAGGTCATATGAAAATGACCCCCGGCAATTTTCTTACAAAAGACTCCAAAAGTCTCTTTCCTAAATTATGGGCAAGACTGAAAAAGCATGCCATATATTCTACTGTACTAAAAATGTACTAAAATTATATAGGTCATGGAGCATACGTGCTTGCTCCTCATTGTGTGCCAAATTCCCCTGGAGTGAGTTTACCAAA
Source organism: Ambystoma mexicanum (assembly GCF_040938575.1). Lineage (NCBI taxonomy): Eukaryota > Metazoa > Chordata > Amphibia > Caudata > Ambystomatidae > Ambystoma > Ambystoma mexicanum. The sequence goes on along the minus strand of NC_090929.1, from coordinate 1,380,845,258 downwards.
ATGGGTAATGCGGAAGAAAGGAGCGGGGGGCTGTTCACAACCACAACCACTAAGGGACCGGGAAGATTCCTCGTGAAACTGCTGGCACCCGAACACCGTAATCAATAGGTAGGTGAAAATTAAACACAAGCCGTGCTGGGAAGCCGCTGCATGCGTGTCTGATCCGTTTTGAATCTATTTCTAATGGTGCTCGTATTAGGCTTACCTGCTCCGTTTACTTCATTTTGATCGAAAATCCAAAAAAGGAGGAGGTCGGCTCTCCGTGAGTGATGCCGGGCTGTGTGTTGTGTGGCTGCGTACAAATCCGGTCGCGTTTACATGATGTGTCTGCTACTGCGTCCGAAGATGCCTGGGAAGCGGCAGCGACATCATAAAGGGACTAGTACATGGGCCGCGCCATCTTGTATGGGTGTTTGTGCGCGTCTAGGTAACCAAAATAAATATAAATATGAATATAAATCTAGGTGGGTCCGCTAGATTATAGCTAGCTATGTTTTACGCAGGTTCTGTTATATCTGAGTATGGTGCCGCGGTGCCTCAGGGACACGTGGTAAATAGACATTATTCAACCACAGATTGTTGCTGCCATTATCAAAAAACACACAGGGAAACAGAAAAAGCCGGAAAACCTCCTAAGTGATGGTGAAATGTGTGTGTTTGGTCCTAAATCTGCCTATATCATAAGGCATGTTTGTAACTATGAATGATGCAAATTGGTGCTTATTTCATAGCTGACAAAGCAAAACACAAAATTACCAATGGCATGAGCTCAAATACGTGCAAATACATAACAACATTCACAAGGGCATACATTTCAGACATGCATAGGAACGGCCAGATGGTCTTTTCTTATAAAGTAGCCAGAGTCTGCCAGCTGGTTGGTTCATTTTGGCCGGACTTGAATGTTTGTAAACGAAAGATCCACAGCTGTTCTCTTTTGAAAAGTAAATCATGGATGTTTCCACCTCGTTTTGGGATGTTGACTTTTTCAATAATTGTCCATTTTAGGTCCATCACATCATGTTGGTTTTGAACAAAATGGGTGACCATAGGGGCAGTGAGTTTCTTCGTGCGGATACATGACCGATGTTCCGCCAGTCTGGTTTTGATCATTTGAGATGATCTGAATAGAAGAGGAAAATGGGAAAGTTTAATCCCGAAGCAAAACCGAAAAAAACTGGACACTATCTCAAAGACAAGTGAACATAAGTACATAATAGAAAGACGTCCATTTGTACGGTCCTTTTTAATATCCTGTGGCTAGAGAAACCCAATAAAATCATTTCTTTCATCTATGAAGCAGTTTTTTAAGAAACCTTAAGTACCTCACTCGAGGGCGAACCTAAAAAATAAAAAATTAAAGATTTTTTTAAAATTTCCCCACAGAATTAATCAACCTAAGCTTTCTATTGTGTTAACATATAAGGGTATACTCGGGTCTGAGACCCCGTTGTTGGTCCTTTTGTGCCAAGGATTCATAAATAGAGACCATTTTTGCACTTGACTTATTTCATGTTTTCCAGTGATTGAGTTACTCTTGACGCATCATTGTGAGGTATAGTGGAGTTACAAACAGGTATTAGGATGCCAACGGATGGGCGGCCACCCTTCTCATTGCGTGCATGTACACTGAATGTTGAGAAGTCATCTACTCCTAAGTGACTCATCAGCCACATTTCCTGAAACAAGGCAAGGTCGACATTTTTAAAGATTAGGGTCCAAGTTTGTTTTTTTAAACTAGCTGGAGCCACGTGTGTTCCAGCATACCACATTAATCCCGTCTTTCGCTAGAGACAGACATTCGCTAGTCCTAACTTCACTAAGACTTGAGTGATGATTTCTGGCAGAAGGGGACATATCTTTGTTTGTAATGCAGAATGTCCTACTTTCTCATCCTTTTTGTCCTGGGTGGACCCACCACTTTTGGAGTACTTGGTCTGACTCCATCTGGGCTCCTTTGACTGTCTAAAAGTGTGTCTCACATGTCTCACTGTGATCAGTTTCAGGGAGGGATTCTGTAACCGTGACACTGGTCTTACTAAGGTCATGGCTGGCAACTATCAGTGCTCAAATTCTACAATGTGAACATGCTTTATGTGAGGAAAACAGACATATTCTAGATCTTCAGAAGAGAAAAAGTATAATTATGGTATATTTTTAAAGATAGCTATGAGAGTCTGTTGAAGGCTTGACGGGCCCTTCCATTCACATGGCCTATCATCCAGATTCTTGGGATAGCAAAATGATTGCTCCTACTTGTGTTAGTGGTATGTTTGTATTCGTATTCTTTAGTCCCCGTCAGGAGGTCATTAGCTTGTTCTAGGGAAAAAAGTTTGTTCACTTTGACTTCAGACCATTGTCCTCATCCTGTGACCATGAGCTAAGGAGTTTTGTTCACTTTCGGCTGGAAGCTGTTTTGATTGAAGTACGATGTCATTGTCCCTGCTCTGTGACGCTTTTTCTTTTTCTTAGAAAAATAGGTGCCAATTTCTGCATGGGGATTTCTCCCACTTTGTATTTCTGCCTGTACTGGCAATCTGCTCCTGGGGCTTGCCTGTTGGCTGATTGTCGCTTCCAGACAGTATTTCATGATGGTCTGTTTGCACAGCTTGATCAACTGCCTTTCTTGCTAGATGTCCTGTATTGCCCGTTTTCTTCTAGGCATTTCTTGTGGCAGATTTCTGTGTGCCACTGTCGGAAGCTTCTTTTTGTGGCAGCGATATCTTGCTGAAGAAGCGCATATTTTTAGTTTTTGTGTTTTTCTTTTTCCCTGGGAATAATGCATTATTGATCTTGCCCAAGGGGGTAGATGATGGGGCTGAAGTATCAGAGAGGCTTCGAAGAAGGGACCCTGCTGTCATGGATTCCCTTGTTTTTTATCTTCTTTTTATTTTTTTGGAGATGGAGTCTGCTCCTGTTTGAATATAGATGGTGTTTGTGGGAGACAGGTTTCTTCAATGTTGTTGGCTGGTTGTTGGCTGGTCGCGTAATATGATCAGTCTGATTTTCGATCCCAGAACCAAGATCACCTCCTATTTGGGCAAGTCTCATGAACTCTTTAAGTACCGATTTTGACAATGGAGTGTCGCAATATTAGGATGGCTTCTGTCGCTAAGCCTCAGGAGAGTAGATTTGTCTTTTAGGGCAAGTATTTTCTGTTCTAAGAGTGCTATGTGCTGGCACATTGATTTAATGGTTTTGTGCATTTCTCCGATACTCCTGGTCTCTTTGATTGCCTCTGCTTTTAAGTCTTTTGGGGCTTCTATTATCTTTGAACTTAGTAATGTCTGGTTGCCAGCCACAGCTAGATTGCATTGTGCCATTTCTACGGCCATCTCCGTCAGGGCAATGGAGTGGGTCTGGACTTCTTTAACTAGCTCAAATACATTAACCAATGAATATAGAATGAAACTCAAGGCAGACAATGTGTTACTGTTGACTTTATCTGCTTCTGAGTGTTCTCTATTTCTTGAGTCTCAAGTTGGTTTGAGTGACTTGCAATGCCTCTTGGCTTCCTTGTCTCTGGGTCTGCATTCTTGTGCGTCTTCATTATGTCTGAGCATTCAGTTTGATTTTCTACAGGCACTGTTGTTGTGAGTAGACTGAGTGAGCCAGGAGTAGTTTCACTGATGTCCGTTCTTCCTTTCTTATCCCCAAGTTGTGGCGGTGTTTATGTCTGTCGCCAGATTTGCCATCAGTGCTGTGTCAGGGCCTGTGTGACTCATGTCTCCCACACTTAGAATTCTCCTTCTTGGGAAATAGTGATTCATTTTTGCTTTCAATGTGGCAGCTGTGAATGTTGATTCTAAATGGTAGGCAAATGTAAATTCTACTTTTATGGTAGCATTGTCTGGTAGTAAAATGTCCTCTGGCGTCTGCAGAGTATGGTCCTGTATTCTGATGTTTTCCGAGTTTGCCATTTTGTTAGAACGCCAGAATTTGTCCCAGGATTGACGTACACGATGTCTCCAATTTACTGGATTTTATTGGGGTCTTGTCCCAGCTTTTCTGAAGAACAGAGTGATCCAATTCTGGAGCCCTTAAGTCATCTTGTAACGAGCCACTCCGTAGGTTGTATGAGTAAGGCATGATCAATAGGTGTGTAGGCTCGTGATCTTTGCTATTATTTTTGCTTTCCGATTATCCCTGCTGTTTTGGCTACATGCCTCGGGACAGCTCAAAAGGGACGAAGGCCTGTAGTCACCGGCCCGAGATAAGCCAAAAACGTCAAGGATTAGGCACCACACTGGCGAGCAGGCTCGGGATCTGTTGGAAAGCTGTGCAGACAGATCACAACTGATAGAGGTCACTGGGGTGACTCAGCAGTGGAGGGCTCCCTCTTTGGGGTGTTTGTTGCTTCTGAGCAAATTTGACGGCGGAATGTTCCAAGCCCGGCGCAGCTCAAAGGCACACAGCCCGCAGTCACTGCACCTATCAGGAACAGGGCGACTGTCGCCTTCTCAAGTGAGTGCGTGTCAGTAATTGATAGTGTTGTCAAAGCGGACTCAACAAGGATTTGGCGAGATTAGCATAGAAGAGGAGGAGCTTCTCGCCTGGAAGAAAGTGCTCGTATAGCTCAGGGAAGGAGGAACAGTCTTTCTGAGCTGTTGTATTTGGACGCCAAAATGGCACTGAGGGAAAAGTCAAAGCATTTGTAATGGGGGAGCGGGGTGACAAAGCACACGTGTTACTTGCTTCTTGCGCATTCTTGATCGAAAGAATTCTGGTTGTGGCGCTGGGTGCCGGGTTCTTTCTGAGTTGAGACAGATGCAGCAGTCCCGGCAGACATGGACTGCACAGATGGCCCAACTCTTTCCAACATCTACAAGGTTGTTTCCTACTGGTTAGTACAGGATGTTGCAGCAAGGAATTCTGCTTCCTGCAGTTAAAAGCAAGCCAGGATCCAACTATCCCATTATTTACCATTTGCCCTCAGATAAATGCCCTAACACAATATTACATATGCAAGGTTTCAATGCTAACCTAGGGGTGGTTGGGTGGATAGGATTTGGAGCCAAAGGCAAACCAGAGTATGATCCTGTTAGTAAGTTTTTCATCTTTATGAGAAATCTTCCTGACCAGTGTCAACCCCAGAACAATTTGCTTGGACTTGGTAATTATTTTACCTTGTCCATAGGTGAGTGGGAAGATTTCTTTTCACATAGGGCCTCATTACGAGTCCAGAGGCAACCAGCCGGTTTTTCCAGCTCGGTTACCACCGGACTCGTATTACCATTCGGCCTCCGTGACTCCCGGAATTACCAGGGCATTACGACCTTGGTGTCCCAGGAATTCCGGAGGCGGAATTCGGTAAATCCCCATTCCCATTGAGTCCCATATGACTCAATGGGAATGGGGAAGTGGAAACATCGGCGCCATTTTATGATGGTGCCGGTGTTTCCACGTCCGCCTGCAGGCGGGCGGTGTTAAACCCGCCAGGCCTGGCGGGAACGCCACCTCCCGCCTGCAGGACTCGAGATCTGGCGGTCCGGGATTAACAGTGGCGGTGGGTTTACCGCCACTTATTTCCGGACTGCCCGACCGGTAATGAGGCCCATAGTCTTTTACTCTTTTAATGGGTGACCTTTTTTGTCTCTTCATAGTGTGCGATAGGAGCTGTAGTTTCCTATAACTTTGCACTGACTGTAATATACTATGGCAGCTCACAGCATTTTGAATGCAGTGGCTTCCTTTCAATTCTCTTATTATTTCTTGGGTGAATTACTGTTGCCAAGAGGTAAAGTGGGATTCACAACCGTTTGACATTGATTTAAGAAGTGCCAAACTCTGCATCCCTTTGTCTTTCACCTTGCCTGAAAGCAATTAGTTGCCAATGGCGGGCAGGCTATCCTGATTGGACAGCCAGACCTCCCCTTTCGGTAAACTGCAGGGAATGTTTGCAGAGGTTGTGCTGCAGTTCCTGTTAAATACTCTGATCTTGGAAGCTGCTGACAAGTCGACCACTGGAGCTGAATCTAGAAGATGAAGAAAAGACGTCTGTAGCAATTTCCAGTTACCGGAGAGCCTGCTGTGTAACCGGAGCCTGATCCAACCATTCCTTCCATCGACCTGGCAGTCCCAAAAATGTTGGCTCCTACCCAGCGGCTGGTGAGACCCACTAGTCTCAAGAAGACCTGAAAAACAAGCGATCCCTAGACGTGCGGTGACCTTCCTGGTCTGCAAACCACCAATACCAGGGGACCGTGAGCCTAAGTGCAGTGCATGGTCTTCCGAAGTCTGAACCTTGCTGAAACTTTGGTAGACTCCTGCTGGACCTCTAGAGACAGGATTCAAATCCCTGAAGTCCTCTCACTAGAGTGCAGGAATGAGAGAGTGAAGAGAATCTGACCAGCGATATTCATTCTTCATCTAGCTCCTGTAAAAAAGGCGCCAAATCCACAGAACCATGAGAAAGTGAAGAGTCCTTTGCTGGAAGCCTCCTCTGGCGACTGCTGCTGCAGGTTCCCAACCAGTGTTCAGTTTTTTCATCTCCAGACCAATAATCCAGGGTCTGGGTCCTGTGCTGCTGCATCCTGAAGGCATCCACTCAGAAGCTCTTCTTTTCTCATAAGGTACTGTGTTGACTTGGTTAATACTTACACTACGTATTGTGTGAATCCTGTGAGGCTGAATGGGTGATTTGTGCGATTAGGAGCTTGCCCATACTACTTGCCCATGCCTAATGCTGGAACACACATAGGGAGTTTTCTGTGAAACACCTGAACACTTCAACTAATTCTAAAGTGAATTCTTACTTGATTAAGAATATCCCCTATGGAACTCTGACTTTCCTGCAACTGAACCCCATCCTGACCTGCCTACAGCTGGCTCCTATACCACTGGAGTCCCTCTTCTGCCTCTGAGAAAACTCATGCTATAGACTGAGGAAGGACTTTATAAGATAAGGATCGAAAAGCATAGTGTGAAAGTGCTTACTTGTAAATGAGTTAGTGTAGTAACTGTATCTCTGGAAGAGAAGATGTTACAACATGCTACAAAAGTTATTACTTACCTGTGAGTTCCATTCTGTCCCTCTAGCAAATATACACGTTAATTTACTTACTTTGAATGATGCCCCCCCCCTTCTGAAAAGTGCTAAGTATTGGTACTGTTTTGTTATTCTTTACAGAATGAGTATAAAAGTGGAGCGGAAAAGCTTACCAATAGGTTTTACCTACCTTGAAATATATTGTCTTTCTTAAAGTGTGTCATTGAGGTTTGCTTTCCCTGATCTTCTTTATACAGATCTAAACCCGTTTTAGGGTTTATACATACCTTTAAGAAGTTGGATGCTCCTTTAAAAAGTATATAAATCATTTTACTTTAACAAGAGTCTGTGCAATCCACTACTAGTTAAACAGTGGGACTGGCATTACTGTTAAATTTACTCTAACAATTGTGGGTTTAAGCCACTACTATTTAAGTAGTCACTTGAAAAGTAACAAGTATTGGTACTGTTTTATTCTTCTTAACTAAATGAGTGTAAAGCTTACCAATAGGGTGTACCTACCTTGACTAACAGATTGTCATTCTTAAAGTTTACCTTTGGGTTTTGCTTTCCCTGATCGGCTTAGTGTGTTTCTAAAACAGTCTGGAAGTTAATATTTGTCTTCGAGTTGCTTTTAACCCCTTTTAAAAGTATATGGGTCTTTACTTACCTTGAACAGTTGCTGCTTTTCTAAACTTGTAACATTGGGTTTTGCTTTCCCTGAATTGCTTAGTGCATTCTAAAATAGGTATTGAGTGACATACTAATCATTGAGTAGCTTAAGATCCCTCTAGAAAGTATACAAGTTACTTTACTAGCTCTGAACGGTGTTCTACGAAGTAATATCTGTTACAAGGTGTATATCTGTAACTGGGTTGGTTTATTAAGTGAGTTCTGTAACTTAGTCTCCCTGAATGGCTGACTGGGTCTTCTACTCTTGAATCACTGATTGTATTCCAAAACTATATATAACCTGGTTTTACTCACCAAGAATAGCTGACTGCCATTCTGAATGTGTTGTAGGGTTGACTCACCTTGATTGGTTATATGTTGGGTTGTAACCCATAAGTATTGAGTTGGTTTTTATAATAGTGTTTATATGATATGTTATAGTATTTACTTCCGAAAGATTTATCTTGGCCTACTTGTATTTAAATAAACCCTTTGTTTTTACAATACATAGTGTTTCTTTGGGCCATATGTATGCTATAATATTTTTTTACCAAGCTATAGCCCTCTCTGCCTTCTAAAATAAGTGTGGCTGCTCTGTCTACGCTACCAAACGTTCTCAGGTGGTACAGTCTAATACTAAGAGTGGATTTATGTACTGCCTCAGATGTATGGTTTTATGCAGTTGGACTTCAGAAAAACTGTCCTAACAGAGCCAACAAGTAACATGAGCACTTTGCAATCTTAGAAATCCGGGGCACTATGAAAGAAGATGCCCATAACATGTCTATTTTTTAAAAAGCCTTCGTACCGTGGGGGTAGTACATGTATTCCCTTTCCCCCAGTGGAAGAACCTCCAAACCTCGATCTATAAGACCTCTCTCAATATGTTGGAAAACGCCTGTAGGTTTCTAGTGTTTGCTTAAGTTGGGGCCATTGTTTTACCTACCTCTGCCATTCAATCCAATGTGGAGTTAAAATCGTCATCTATCACTTTTTCACCTAAGCTTAAAGGTCGCCATTATGGGAAGAATTGCAAAAATGGATCCAAAGAATATTTCCCGTTTCTCGTTGGGTGCATGCAGTGCTATTAAGGTAAATAGGTGGCCATTAAGTGAGTCCATAACCGTCAGCTATCTGCCATCCTGGTCCCAAATGACAGAGCGTTTAACGAACGGAACCCCCGACCCAACAAGATTCTAACCTCTCCTTTTCTTCCCACTCATTGCAAACAATTTCTCCTGGAACTGCCTGAGCTTGAGAGTTTTTTCTTCCTGCTGTAAAAGATGCATCTCCTGGAGAAATGCCATTGACACCTTCAAAACTTTGAATATTTAGGGTCACTAACAATGTCCGCCATTCTGCCTGTATATGGGTGATGTGAGCGTTTGTCGCAAGAGCATAGCCCATGAGACAGGAATTATTTTCACCATTAACTGAACAATTGTGAAAAAGACTTCAACTTGAGCAAAAACCAACCTGAAAAATGTTAACATAACCAAACTCCAAAAAATCCCCTCCACAAACCTCCTTGCAAAGACCCAAATAACCCGTAATTAGACACTTAAGGACTAGATGAAACTTTTGGGTGCATTTCCCAAGGATTCATACCTGCCCAACCTCCTACCACACTCATTTAATATCTGTAAGCCTTTGGAATGGCCTTATGCCAGTAATAATTATAACCGGCCTCCAGACATGTACACTCACAGACACCAAGTCCAGGTAAAAAAGCAACTGCTACATCATATCATTAGCAACCCAGAGGTTATGATAAGTTTGAAATCAGAGAAGTGATGCAACAAATCTACCCACCTGAATCAAGTATCATCTGTGCTTTAGGATTCAATATAACAGCATTCTCTAAATTCCCCTGCCCCTGATGCTCTACCCGGTCACAGTGTGCACACTTTCTCAGATGGGATTCCTCATGTAGTTGCTCAGATGTTCAGCCTTTTCGAGGGCACTCCATCAATGTCTATGTTCATAAACTCCATAACTTCTTCCCTGGATATTATAGATGTCGGCCATCTATAGCGATCAGCCATTGTCGGGGATACCGGCAGTGGTATCTGATCCCTTTGTCTCTCAGTGAACTCATCAGTGCTCTCAAAGCTTTTCTATTCACCAATGTGGTCTAGGATAGATCTTGAGCTGATGTTTCGCATCCCTCAACAAGATGATTTTTAATTGTCTAGTGGGAGGAACCCGAGGATGTCCTCACATCTACTCCCCATGGGTCCCCTTCTCAGGTGGCCAGGGAAAAGCCATCACTTTTGGATCCTGTCCCTTGGGGTGAAGACGTGAGGAAGGACCACTTGGGTGGAGGGTCCTTGGGGTTTGGCCAGAGAACATCCCTGAAGTAGACACGCTACTCCTCCTTCCCATTGCCTAATGAAACCATAATCCCAGAAGACTTTCTGGGATGTTGTTACTCCTTTTCCTCTGGTCAGGGTACCAACAGGAAGAATTATAAATCCCAGACACATAGAAGGAGGGTGAGAGAGAGGAGGGTGCCCGCAGGCGAGACAAGGTATCCCCATTTGCCTATTGATGACCAACCTAACCCTTCCCTGACCTTAATGGGCTTCTGCAAGACCCCTCTCCTCATTTCCCCACATTTAACATTTGAAAGTACTGGGACGAGGAAGAGGAGTCAGAGTAATTAACACTACACCTTCATTTTACCACTCTGGTACAGGGACCAGGAAGATGCCTGCATAGTATGGTGTGAGTTAGGCATGTCCCCTTAATCATAGTCAGGCAAGCCTAATCAAGGATCCACAACGGCAACCTGTTAAGTGGTTCCAGGTGTATACAATGAGAGCCAGAGAACAGTATGGAGAGAAACAGGGAGGCCTGTGGCGGAGAGACCAGCAAGGGACCCTTTCCAGGAGGAGGCAGTTGAGGTGGGACCCAGCAGCCCAGAGACAGAGCCTACGTAATTTCGGAACTTTGCAGGAGAAGGCAGGATGCCGTCCCCGTCCACACAGAGGCAGCAGAGCTACCAGAGTATGCGAGGCGGGCCAAGGTGTGTGAGCGGGGCTCGCAGGAGCTGGCCGAAGAGAGAAGCAGCAGGAGCCGCTGAGGAAATACGCCAAGGACCGATGAGTGTCGTGGAGAGGCACTCGACCACCGGGGCGTTTTTAGCGGGCTGCAAGTAGGTAATGAATGCATATTAATTACCAAATTAAAAAGGAACTTGAAATTTAAGATAATGAATGCATATCAATTACTGAACTGAACAGAAAACTTGAAAATAAGCAAATTGAATATCTGTTGAATGCCGAACTGAAGGAAACCTTGCAATTCAGCTTGTTGAACATGGAATTGAGTAAAACCTTTATGGGCAAAGCAAAGGACCCCCAAAGAGAAAGTGCCCATATGAAAACAACATATAGGAAAGAAAGCAAGTGTGAAAGAGCGCCATAGAAAGGTGGGACAAGAGCAAGACCACCACAAAGTGAACTTTATGAGTAAATGCAGTGCGGCAAGGGCAAAGACTGGCCAGAGGGGTATGACACGTGATGAAAGAGCCAAGAGGCTAATCAGGAGAAGTCAAGGAAGTGTAAATACTGCACATAAACCAAGAGGCCAACAAAGGCCTTCACTTTCGTCTTTTGGTCTAACAGGCCCTGTCTTTGTTTGGTTTCACTCGCATCTTTCTAACAGAAAGTTTTCTGTCTCTTGGGCCAGAAAGTCCTCTGTCTCGTTTTCACTTGCCCATGGGTTCCTCAAGGTTTGGTTTTGGGCCCTTTTCTATTCTCTCTTTATGCATGTTATCTCGCGGTCATTATTTCTTCAATTTACTATACCATTTCTATGCTGACGACACCCAACTTTTTCTTTCCTTTTCTTCTTTTTCTCCTGAAATTCATCACACTCTTTCTGCTTGCTTAGTTGGTATTACATTTTGGATGTCTTCCCACTACCTTACCCTCAATGCTGGGAAGACTGAAGTACTGTTTTTTCCTGCTAATACTCTCTCTGCCCATCTTCCACCTTCTTTTTATCCTTTCCCCCATCTAAACTCCCAATCTCAATTACGGCTCGTAATCTAGGTCTCTATTTTGATACTAATCTTTTTCATCATATTTCATTGACCTCTCGTTCCTGTCGCTTTTACTTCGATAACATTCGTAAGGCTCGTCAATTTCTTACTTTTCGAGCATCTAAACTTTTAATTTCTTCTTTAATCTCTTCTTGACTTTTTTACTGTTCGACTGCCCTTTTTGGCCTCCCTAACTCTCGTCTTGCACCTCTTAAATCAGTATTCAATTCCTCCATCCGTCCTCTGTGTATCCTCTCATTTCGGGTCTCTGTCTCTTCTTCTCTCGCAACACTTGGTTGGCTATCTTTTCATTCTCAAATGAAATTACATTTTCTCTGTCTTGTTTTCAAATCTCTTCATGGTCATGCTCTCAGCTATCTTACTGCAATAATAGCTCTCCATATTCCTTCCGTCTCTTCGTCCCGCCTGTGCTCAGTCTCATTTTCATTCCTTTGAACTCCTTGCCCCTCTTCACTTGAATGCTCTTCCACATTCTCTCCGCTGTATTTCTGTCTATTCCCTTTTCCGTGGTTCTTTGAAATCTCATTTACTCCAACCTTCTTAAGTGATCATTTTCTTGTTTTAATTGTTTATTCATTTTTATTTTATTGTTCTTTCAAACAATGTTCAGTGCTTTGGTTTAAGGCGCTTAATAAAATGCAAATAAAATACAAAGGAAAACTAAGAGAACATAATTCTATACACAGGGAAAAATCTGGAAGAACCTGTGTGGGCTTAGGAGCCTAGGGATCCTAGTTGCGCAACCTGTGATGGGTTAACCGTGTGGTCTGGTAACTGCGCTTAGTCTAGTGAGTCCGGAACTGTGAGAACCAAAGACATTGTGTAATATATCAAGAAGAGCCACTGCAAGTGAACTGATGAGGCAATCCAGAAAGAGGGTCAGGCTGACATTCGAGTTCTGTTAAACATTTTGAGAGACTGAAACAAGTACAAGTGGTGGAGCTAAAGTCTTGGGGGAGGGCATCCTGAGACTTGAGGAACTCCAAGTATTGTCTTGAGAGTGAAGCCTCAAGATCCTTTTCTTTTGAACTGTGTTGCTTGGAACTTGGGGAATGGAACCCCGAGGATTGTGCAGAACTGTGTTACGTTGAATGTGAGAAAGGTAATTCTGAAACTTTTGTGGAACTTTCTTGAATATTTCGAAGGGGAGCTGAAGAGGAAGTGTGAGAAACCAAACGGTGTCTCACCTACTAGTCCCCAGGCATCACTCTCAGGTGGCCTGGGCACGGCCATCGCCTTTGGATCCAGACCCTGGGGGTGGACCAGTTCGAGAGGATCACCTGGGTGAGGGGTCTTCGGAAGTGGGGTTGGGTCACCAGCTAGTGAGACGTGGTATCCCCCACCCCTGTGAACACCTTTGCCCCATCCTACTCGATAGAATATCTTGAGACTTCAACCCCCCCCCCTTTCTCTGCACCAACACTTTCACACGGACAGTGCGCTCTGGGGAAAGACCCGAGCATTAGATTGGACATGTCCCGCTAATCAGGTCAGGCAAAGTCAGGCACTTTAATCACATACATCTTATACCCATTAGTTCTCCCCACACGGATAAAAGGTGGAACATAGAGACACACTCATAGCAAGGTGGAACAAGAGAAGCAGCAGAACTTCTGGGGCAACGACAAACCTACTGGAGCAGAGCGACCAACAGAGGGATGAGAGCAAAGGATGGAGAAACCCAGGAAATGCCTGCAGGTAGTCTTTGCCTCCGAAAAGCCTTGAAAGATACACAGAGAATACCAAACCCCAGACAAAAAGACTGCATTGTGTCTCAAGGATGCCAGCGACCCTCCCGGGTGAACGACAGAGTTGGGGAGGCGAGGCCAAGCCTGTGTTATTAACTTTGACTTATGAATTAAAACAGCAAAGACAAGAAAGTAATGCACACAGCCGGTGAGTTGGCGAGCGACATGAAAGGCTGGTGTGTGTTAAGGAAAGATTGAAGTTGCAACAATACATATCACAATAGAAGGCTGCACACGTGTGGATGAGGAAGGCAGACCTGTGGTGAACTTTAAATTACCGATAACTTTGAAGCCAGTGATACAGAGTAGTGGAGTGGTCCGGCGAAATCAAGTAACCCACTCAAAAGTCTCCGCAAAATATGTGATATCTTGTTATAAAGCAGCAAAGTGAACAAACTCCGAAATGCACAATGATCAAGATTAACCCTGGCAAAAGGATAAGTTAAAAAGTGATTACATCAAAGATTTCTATGAACAGTTGTGCTTATGGTGCTGAACTACCAATACCAAGAGACACTGGGGCAAATAATACAAGAGTGTGAGCTGAAGTGAAAGTTGCAGTGGTCCTGTGGAGGTTTATGGAAAAGCCTTGCACATTCGAAAGTCTTCCACATCAGTAAAAGATCCGGGCCTAGCTGAGTGAGACCTGGCACTGAATTTAGGGGGTAATCCCATCAGTACCACCTGGGTGGGAACTCTACCTTGTGATGGGTAGTGAAAACTTTATATAAACAGGAGATAGAAAGCTCTTAATTAACAGTTATCAACATTAAACACAACTGTTTTGAAAGTGATCAGTTCGTAATTTATTAAATCATAAAAGTACAAGTTATAAAAAACTTCGACAATTATAAAACACTGTATAAAAAAGACAAATCCTAAATAGTGACAAACACTGCCTTCTGGACTAGGCTTCGATCCTAATTGATCGGAGATCGGTCAGGCTAAAGCGGCTCAAATTAGCATCTCTTAAACACATTCATCAATAGTTTGACATATAACTGTTCTAAATGGTAAAAAAGACATACACCATTGTCATATGCTCAACTTGTTTCAGTCCTCTATGGGTTGTTAAAGGGACCTTCGTCAGGAGTAGTGTCACTGATAATTCTATTAAAATAGTTACAAGATCTACTATTAATGTAAATAGCTGTAGAATACAGTTGCTTGTAAAACAGTGTGGCTGTAAATTTCTTCATACAGTAACCGTTGTAACTGTTGAAAGACAACAAAAGAGAGAAAAAGAGAATCAGCTCTAAATGCTAGATAAGGTTTCTTATAGACATTTATTAGTCTAGAGCGGGCCTAACGGTCAAAGTACCTGGTCTGCTCTGTGGAGTATGTTGCAGAAGTAATCTTGAATATAGCAAGAAATGTCTTCTCATTCGGTTGAAATTCCCTCTATTTGTAGAGGTACTTCACCTGTAAAGCAAATATTATGCTAATCAAATCCTGAGTGTTTTAGACTCAAGCCGGGCCGAGAGGAGGAACACATGCACACGTCTATCCAAAAATACTACATTAAAAGATTATTTATATGTAAATACATTGCGTGAAGAACAGGGAAAAACAGGAGATGTCTATACCTGTAGCGAGTGATAGGAGTTTCAAATCTCCTTCTTTGTAGGCTCTTAGTTAATATAAGACGGAAACTTCTGGGCGTCTGTCTAGTACGCTAATATTGAATTTCAGGTTGGCCGCCTGTATAAAGGTTAAAAAATAGTGGTAGACAAGTGATCCGGAGTTAGTAGATTGCTAGATATTGAGGCTAAGTTAAAAAGTCTAACACGTAATAGCGCAGAAGATCTCTTACCTAGCGAATGTATAACACTCTATTAGTCAGGGATAGAGAACGGGCCGGCGTTCGGAAAACAGCCTTCTGTTACTTAATGTCCAGATTCATTCAGGTCTAAGTAAAGAACAGAATAGAACAGGTCTTAATATCCCGATTTTAGATGTAAAGTTCACTTGATCTAGATAATCCGTACGACTACTAATATATAGTTTGTGAATATGTCTCGTTAATTCTAATAAGGCATCCTTACCTCTAGTATTGCAATCCTGGAAACGAAGTCCGTTATTAAGAACGCTACCGACTCGCCGCCGAACAGTTCGCATTAGAATGCAAACTGAATCACAGCCGCCATCTTGTGTGGACTTAATATAGGCACTTAAGTCCTATTTTAGTGTCTATCTTTACTGGGAACTTTTTACCTACTATCATGAAAATAGTATATTCTATATCTCTAACAATAAAGTAAAGTGAACGCTATACCTGATGCGAAAAGGAGCATTACTATTAAGAGATATTTGTCAATGTCGCAGAGAGGTCAATAACCTATAATTATAGGTCGTTCTGGATTTTAATTGATCACCACCAGATCGGGCTATATAGGAGTAGCTAGGTCAAGGTATTAAGTTCTGAAGACTAATAAATCCCAGTGGCTGGGAAGTAGATACTCATATAGAAATATCCTAATTAGGGCTCTACTTTGTGCCATTCGACAGCCTCGTTGAGCCCCAGTTGGTCACTTTTGGTAAGAAATATCAATCTCTGTTCTTTTTCAATTAGAGTTTTTTTCTTTTTCGCAATATCTTAACCCGTCATGGTATACAGGACAGTCCATATATCTTCTGCACAATGTTGGTTATCCATAAAATGCTTGACCATAGGTGCAGTTTGGACTTTATTGTTAATACAGCTGCGGTGCTCAATAATTTTAGTTTCAATGTTTCTGTTGGTCCTGCCTCTGTATCATTTTCCACATGGGCAGCTAATCATGTATATCACGAATTCCGTGTTACAGTTTGAAAAATAAATCTGTTGCCATTTCTTTTCTAAACCTATATCGATTTCTTTAGATTTCTTGGTGTATTTACATAGGCTGCAATGTCCACACGGTAGTGTCCTTTAACTGGACCTAGGACCCAGTTTTCTATAAGTGTGGTATTTTGTTTCTGGGTTGTTTTAAGTTTGCTACTGCTAATATGGTTCCCGATGGTAGTAGACTTCCTGTAGGCAAAAAGAGGGCAAGGAATTGGCACCGTAGCCTTGTCAAATATTTTCCACTGTTTCCTAACTATGTTTGTAATAGTTAGGCTCAGGTTAGTAAAAGTGTTCACACTGACAATCCGATCATCTAGAGGTTTTTTAACTTTATCTTCCAAAAGTGATTCTCGATTATTGTTAAATGCTTGTTTGGCTGCTTTTCGTATTAACTTCTTAGGGTAATCTCTGTCTAAGTTTACTAGAGAGTATCTTTGCTTCCGTCTCGTATGCTTTTTTTTTAGTACTGTTCCGTTTCAGCCTGAAAAAACTGGCCGTACGGAAGATTATCTTTTAAATGTTTAACATGGTGACTTTTATAATGGAGGAGTGAATTTCTGTCCGTGCTTTTATGATACGGTTTTACTAGAAGAACTACTTCCTGATGAAAAATAGTTAGATCTAGGAAATTCATACTATTATTGTCAATAGTCATGGTAAACTGCAAATGTCTGTTGCATTGATTCAACCAGACAAGGAATTCATTCGCTTCTTGTACTGTGCCTTTCCATATGACGATAATATTGTCTATGTAGCGTGCCCATGAGATAAGGTTCGCAACGTAAGGGCGCATGGTGTAAATAAAAGCCTTCTCAAACAATTCCACATAAAGGTTTTCTACACTGGGAGCCATAGTGGCTCCCATTGCAGTTCCCTCTATTTGTTGGTAATAAACTCCCTGGAATTCGAAGACATTTTGAGTTAGTGCCATTTCGAGGCACCAAAGTATGAAGGACGTCGGGACTGGATCATTATCGGTCCGCGCCAGCAGTACTTCTTCAATGGTGTTGAGCGTGGCTCTCTGTGCAATATTAGTATATAGTGAAACTATATCTAGCGTAATCAAATAATGGGTGGAATTATCGTATGGCTGTTGTTCAAATTTTTTAATTACGTCCTTAGTATCTTTTAGATATGATTTCATTTGGGATACGCATATCTTGAGATAATGATCTGCATATTTAGACAAGGGTTCTAAAAATGAATTAATCCCTGCTACTATGGGTCGTCCCGGGGGTTTCAATAGAGTTTTATGCACCTTAGGTAGGCAATAGAAGGTGGGAGTACTGGCCTCCTTGTTAATCAGAAAATCACTCTCTTGTCTACTTATCCAGTCCCATTCTTTGGCTTTGGTCACGTTAGATTCTATAGTTTCCAAGAGTTTCTTACTCGGATTTTCTGTTAGTTTTTTGTAATACTTAGTATTATTAAGTTGAGTGAGGCACTCATCTATATAGTCATTTTTATCTTGGATCACTATACTTCCGCCTTTATCGGCTCTTTTAATAATGATTTTTTCATTTTTTGAAAGGGCGCTTAGAGCATCTGTTTCGTTCCGACTTAAGTTATGGAAAAGCTGACAGTTCTTCATTTCAAGTTTTTCAATTTCTTGTAAGACTCTTTTTTCAAAAATCCTAGATTCGGGAGAGAAAGTAGACTGTGGTGGGCAGAACGTCCAGGGTTTTTTTAGACCTGAATGATTGGTTATTTGCATGGGGTTAAGTTCATTAGTGGGATCGGCAAAGAATTCCTTAAGATGTATTTTACGCATCAAATTATTAAAATCGACATGAAAATGAAAAGGGTTGTGTTGTTTGCTGATCACGAATCCCAGACCTTTGTTCAGGACTTGTTCCTCAATATCAGTAGGTTTATATTGAGAAATGTTAACTACGAGCGATTCCCGCTCCTTAATTGGCATTGGTCGCTGTTCCATTGGCCCCTTGTGGGGCCTTGTTGTAAAAAAATTCTTTGATCAATTGCCTTGATTATTAGCTCCTCTTCTAGGGTTACCTCTCCCTCTATTTTGTCGATTATCAGTAGGAGTCGAATTGTCAGAGTCATTACTATTGTTGCTTGAACTATAAGAGGTGGCTCGAAACCGAACTCTCCGGTTTTGTCTTGGTGCATTGGGCATCTGGTTGCCTGTTGTTTTATATCCCTCCGCTGTGTAGGGATAGGCTCTCTCATGGTTAAATTTTGCTAAATCTTTTTTTAAACGTTGTATACGTTCACTAGTGTTGTTAGCTTTGAATTCATTCATTTCTTTTTCAATTTCTTCTAATCTTTTTTTCAAGATATCCAGTGCTACCAGTTTTTTTAATATCTTCTTCTACTTTTTTGAGGTCTATCTCTATTTTCAATGCCACTTCTTTCGCGGTATCTATAATGAGAATGAGCCAGTCCCTGCCACAACGGTTGGCTATATAGCTCCATTATAGCTTAAATTTTGTATTGTCAAGAAACAGCCGTGGTTCATTTTGAACTGTCAGCCCTTGTGGTAGGGCTTTGTTTTTTAGATATTATAACATTATTGCTCCATAGAGTTCAGTTCTACTCAGTCTTTTTCTTAACTGTAGGATTTCATCCCATTCGTTGGTTTAATCCTGTACTTTTTCCAACTCACTATCATTTATGATGAAAATGGCGTTCATCAATGCCATCGCATAGTCGTCGCTATATCCCATCGTCCTGTCTTCTGCCATTTTGCTTATACTAAAAAGTATGTTCAATATTGAAAGATACGAACTCTTAAAAAGATTAAATGAATAAACGGGCACAGGTCGCCCCCTCTCGGTTCACCAAAGTCCAAAACTGTCAGGCTCCACTGTGTGACAATCCCGTGACAATCTGCCACTATATAACACTGAATTTAGGGGTGGAGTCCCATCAGTACCACCTGGGTGGGAACTTTACCTTGTGATGGGTAGTGAAAACTTTATATAAACAGGAGATAGAAAGCTCTTAATCAACAGTTATCAACATTAAACACATAACTGTTCTGAAAGTGATCAATTCGTAATTTATTAAATCATAAAAGTACAAGTTATAAAAAAACTTCGACAATTATAAAACACTGTATAAAAAATACAAATCCTAAATAGTGACAAACACTGCATTCTGGACTAGGCTTCGATCCTAATTGATCGGAGATCGGTCAGGCTAAAGAGGCTTAAATTAGCATCTCTTAAACACATTCATCAATAGTTTGGCATAACTGTTCTAAATGGTAAAAAAGACATACACCATTGTCATATGCTCAACTTGTTTCAGTCCTCTATGGGTTGTTAAAGGGACCTTCGTCAGGAGTAGTGTCACTGATAATTCTATTAAAATAGTTACAAGATCTACTATTAATGTAAATAGCTGTAGAATATCTACAGTTGCTTGTAAAACAGTGTGGCTGTAAATTTCTTCATACAGTAACCGTTGTAACTGTTGAAAGACAACAAAAGAGAGAAAAAGAGAATCAGCTCTAAATGCTAGATAAGGTTTCTTATAGACATTTATTAGTCTAGAGCGGGCCTACCGGTCAAAGTACCTGGACATTGCT
The DNA here is from genome assembly GCF_040938575.1 of Ambystoma mexicanum. Lineage (NCBI taxonomy): Eukaryota > Metazoa > Chordata > Amphibia > Caudata > Ambystomatidae > Ambystoma > Ambystoma mexicanum. The sequence goes on along the minus strand of NC_090929.1, from coordinate 1,380,825,401 downwards.
ATATTCAAGATTACTTCTGCAACATACTCCACAGAGCAGACCAGGTACTTTGACCGTTAGGCCCACTCTAGACTAATAAATGTCTATAAGAAACCTTATCTAGCATTTAGAGCTGATTTTCTTTTTCTCTCTTTTGTTGTCTTTCAACAGTTACAACGGTTACTGTACGAAGAAATTTACAGCCACACTGTTTTACAAGCAACTGTAGATATTCTACAGCTATTTACATTAATAGTAGATCTTGTAACTATTTTAATAGAATTATCAGTGACACTACTCCTGACGAAGGTCCCTTTAACAACCCATAGAGGACTGAAACATGTTGAGCATATGACAATGGTTTATGTCTTTTTTACCATTTAGAACAGTTATATGTCAAACTATTGATGAATGTGTTTAAGAGATGCTAATTTGAGCCTCTTTAGCCTGACCAATCTCTGATCAATTAGGATCGAAGCCTAGTCCAGAAGGCAGTGTTTGTCACTATTTAGGATCTGTATTTTTTATACAGTGTTTTATAATTGTCGAAGTTTTTTATAACTTGTACTTTTATGATTTAATAAATGACGAATTGATCACTTTCAGAACAGCTATGTGTTTAATGTTGATAACTGTTGATTAAGAGCTTTCTATCTCCTGTTTATATAAAATGAGTGAGACCTGGAACATGAAATAATTTAAGGGAAGGGAACCCCTAACAAATGTGAATAGAACATGGGCAAGTGCTGTGATTGTGAAGTTCGAGCTCGGCTGAGTGAGATCTGCATTGAATCAGGTACTTGTTGATTGAGAGGTCCGAGCCCGATGGAGGGAAACCCATGTGAACTTTTTGTTGAACTGTAAAATAACTTTTTGTGAACTGGAATAAGTGACTTTAATGTGGAAGGCCAAGAGGGCCTCAAACCCTGTTTTGAACTGCCTTGTATTTGAGAATCTGAGCCAGAATGTGTCATCTTGTTTATGGGAGCGACCTTACTCTATGCTGTCCAGCGTGGGCAGGAGAGCTGATCCTTTATGTAATAGTACTAATTTTCCTTGCATACATATTCCCATTTACACACTCTTTGTATAAGAGATAGGGTAGGCATTAGGTTTTGTTATAGGCCATTTTGATTTGACAAAGACTGACTAGGAGTGTGTTTTCTTTATTATTTGATCATAGAGACTACACCCATCATAGCTATAGGGCAAAGCAGGAGTTTTTCCAAACTCCGAAAATTTAATAAAGGTTTTGAAACTTATAACTCTTGTGTCAGTGTCATACTTGTGATACCATGCCTCCCTTACAGAAGCTAAGAGCTAGAAGAAGCTCAGAACTTTGTTTTGACCACCATTTACTTGATTATTGACATCCCTACGCACTGTTTAGCTTTAGTTGTGAGGGCAAGCATAGGTTTTGGACATAGACAGACTTTTAAGTTGAACTCTTTGACTCAGACTTTCCTTAGTATCGTTCAGGTAGGTTAATCCCACCTTAGCATAGAGCAAGTTAGGCCTTCGACCATCCTGACACTTAAGTTAATAAATATTGTTTGAACTTTAAGTCTATTCTCTGTGTCTTGCTTCATTATGCCTTCACACTAGCCATAGCGATAAGTTTCCCCTTAACCTGGAAAAAATTCAACTGTGTCAAAACATCCAGCAAAAGAAGCATGGCTTACTGAAATGAGGAGTACACTTGGTACGTTCAGTTAAGGATCATTTTTGACTCATCTGGTAGAACAAGGACATTTCCTAACAGACCCTGGACGAATCCCTCTTTCTCCTCTCAGCCCCCTAGTTCTTTGTCCACCCAGCCTTCTGGGTCTTTCTTGTCCAGCCAGCCTTCTGTAGCTTTCTTACCGAGGCCTCTGGATCTGTCACTTACAGCCTTCAGGGTCATTCTCCTTCCTGCTGCAGGCTCTTTTTCCACCAGACACCTTTATGTGCCTGCTCTCAGCTGTTTATCCTCCATACCGTCTTTGTCTCCATATTCCCCGGCTTCGGATGCCTCGTATCTGATGTTCTTCTTTTGTGACCTATTTTCTGCATTATCCTGCAAGTACAAGATCCATTTGCTGTTTCAGATGCTCCATTAGTTTCTAAAGTGATTCCTGCTCATATGACTTGTCGATTTAAAGTGTCCTCTACTTCGTCCAAACCTTTCTCAACTTTGAGCACATTTGTCCAGGTGATATAGATTCAGAAAGGCCCAGTGCACTCTTCTTGATGTTTTTCTTCAGCTCCACTAGTAACAGGTGCACTGGGCCAAAGGAAACTCCTCATCCAGCCGTGGGACATGGACCCGAGCCTCCACTTGCTTATTCTGCTTTTTTGTTTGGTTCTGTGCCATCATCAGCACTTTCATTTCCACCGATTTGGTGCCCTTCTGCTTTTCTGGGGTTTTGCCCATCTAGTCGCAACCGCCCAACGAGGCTGGAGTCAGCTCAATGAGATTGGGTCTGCCAAGTACCGCTTCAGCACAAAAGTTTCAACCTGACAGGTTCCACACCATGCAGTAGCCGGAGATGAGCTAACCGGTCTCTGTAGCTGAGATGATAGAGGTTTAGAGAGCAGTATGGGTCCCAGAGTTCCTCACTGTATTAGCCCCACTGATTGGGCTTCTCATTTTCTCTACAGCATCCTTCACACTTTTTTTTTCCCCCCTTCTAAGGTTATTCTTCTCCCTTTTCTTGTTTGGTAAACTTGAGATCGTTTATCTATTCTATTTCCACTCTTTTACTTGGCTGAACCAAGCATGACTGTTCCCAAAATGACTCTCACTATCCACACTGCTTGATAATTATTGGGATAAGTTTGAGGGTTCCAGTAATGATTCTCACTTCTCTCCAACTCTTTGGGCTTACTGGGACGAGTATGCGTGTTCCAGTACTAATTCTCAATTTTCTCTACCTCTTTGGCTTTACTGGGAAGAGTATGTGTGTTCCAGTAATGATTCTCCTTCTTCTTGATTATTTGCTCTTTACTGAGACGAGTATCAGTGTTCCAATAATGATTCTTAACTTTCTCTGTTCCCTCTGTCTTTATTGAGATGGGTATGAATACTCCGATATAGATTTCCACTCCTCTACGGTAACCTTACCGCTTCATACTCTAGTCGGGTAAGTGGTCTTCGTTGGACTTCCCACACTTAGGATTCGGTTGCTAGTCTTGGGCTTCCATCCATCAGTTGCTCTGGCTCTTGCTTTCACCTGTTTAGGGTTTAGACGCCAGCTTCCCTCCAAGGTTGGAAGCAGTGCATCCCTCTCTGCTTCAGTGTTCCTCGCAAAGTTGAATTGAAGCTTGCAGCCTTCTCGCTCTCTCAAGACGACTCCTTTATGCATTTTCAGACAGAGGCGCCCTGACAATGGATAGGATCAATCTGAAATGCATTGGCCTTGGTTTCTGTTTTCCACTGTCGATGCTTTTATGATGTTTTCGTTGATAAAAAACATTTTGATTCATATAGAAATGGTATCTGTAACTACCAATACCAAGCTCTAAAGTAATCTATCGAAAGTGCATTTGCACTGGTTATGTGGACATACAACATGGAGGCTCCTCTAGCCCCAACGTGTTGTGTGGAATCTGACGATTCGTCACACTATCCATTGTAACTCGACAGAGTCTATAAATCCCACATCCCAAGACACCATCTTGAATTCCCTTTTGCATCAGGAAAAGACTTTATAGAACCTCATGATGAGCTAGAAAGTCAGAGACTTATTGTGTGATAGGACACATGCAATTTCACAGTTACTTGATGGAAATGCCCTCCTTTTGTGTTTTGTGAATTAGGTCCAGCGTGCCTGGCCACACTTTGCAGCCACAAACACACTTGCAGCTGCACAAATGCTTTGTGAATAAGCCCTAATGATTTCAAAACATTTTGATTTGTATATTTTCCTTATTATAGAATGTGCTGTTAGAGGCCTAACGAGTGGATGATTAGCCTTCTGGTGGCAGAACTCAATACAAGCGACAACCATCTACAAATGCTCTGCTTAGCAAGTGAGTTTCCTTTGGCAGCAGATCCATAACAAAAAAAAAACAGTTGTGTCTGCCTGAAGTCCTTTGTTCTTTTACGGAAGAAATCAGAGAGTCCTGTTTGATTGCAGCATACCAGGCTATTCTGGTGCAAGTGAAAGGTTTGGGAAGAAAAAGAAAATAAAACACTGAAAATGGACTCGTTAATATGAAATAATGAGACACCTTTAGCAGTGGTCGAAATGTACGAAAGAAGTAGTGGAACTATGTTCCCTGCTGGCCTATCCCCGCTCTCCACAAACACCATCGCCACGACCCCTCCCACGTGCACTCCAAACCCTCAAACAAACACACCTGCTGTTTAAGGGAATGTTCAGTGTAGTGTAGTGCAGTGCACTGAACTCAACTTTCAATTCCTTCCTCCACTTATTTTAAAATGAAACCATTCCGGAACAGTTTCTTTTTCAAATAAAAGTATAGGAACAGTAAAACGTAGAGGAGAACCGCTCCCAACTGCTGTTGCCCACTTCAACCACTGACCTTTAGGTGTGAGCGTAGAAGGAGACCGGAGAACATCCTGTTGAAACACTGAAAACGGAGAATCCAGGGAATTGGTCCCTTCTTCCCAAGGGGGAGTCCCCATTTTTGGGACGAAGGCGGTGAGCCTGTCTGCTTAACACCCTCTACGGTACAGGAACAGGGCAAGCAGGATCTCACTGGGAGGTGACCCCCTCTTAGGGGACAAGAAATACCCAAGTAAAGTTGTCACGACATCTCCCTTTAACCCAAAGACCCAAGTATTTGTTGGATATATGGTAGGTGAATAGTATTATAGCATCAAGATGACTGGTTTGGTTTCGGACCGGGTTCTGTTAACATCCATCTCTGAAGAACAGCAGCAATGGTGTCTGCTGTCTTGTTCCAGAAAGGAATTTAAATGACCCGAGACCCATGCAGAAGCAGAGTGGGCCAGCCTGAGAGTGAAACACAGAAGCCTGCACTGGAGCACAGAAGAGGGGACGTCGGCCAGGTGGAGCCTGGAGCCAGCAGGACCACACAGCGAACATGATGGACGGAGAAAACCCAGAGCCTGCAGAACACTGGCGCGTCCAGGAAGGCAGTGAGCTGGAGGAGCATTGAGCTGCCAAACCGAGGGAGAAGGGAGTCTCTGCCGAAGTGGCACACCGGTGCCAAACTGTTCTGGGGCTGAAATCCTGTTGTTCACATGTAGTAGGAACCAAAAGAGGAGACCCGACCATGAAGAGTCGTGATTCTGCAGCGAAGCCGCCTCCCCAACTAGCAACCCTGCAGGCAGGTCAGAAGACGCAGGAGGAGGGTGGCAATGCACTGAGGTATCCCACGATGGGCTCGCCTTTAGAATACCACAGGAGGGGGTGAATGCAACCATAGAATCCGAGGGCCTGAGAGACCAGACAGCCCAAGAGGGGCTGAGCTTAAGACTATCCCACAAGAGGGTGAATGTAACCAGAGAAGACAACAGCCTGAGAGTCCAGGCAGCCACAAGGGACTGACTTTGAAAATACCCCACAAAAGGATGAAAACAACAAGAGAATATCCAATCAGCAAAGAGTCTGAGAGGCTCTGAGAGCGTTGCAAAGCTGAAATTGAAGTGGATTTCGAGACTTTAACGATTAGTCTTACAACTGCGTTCTGTTCCTTCTGTAATTTGTTTAAGTGCTTCAGTGGGATACTGGCTACCATGCAGTTACCATGAGCTAGTCGGGAGTTGACTAATGCCCCCACCACAGAGGTGTGATCTTCACGTGGAACATATGGGAAGGCTAAATGAAGCAGGCGCAAGGAGAAGTACCCTGATTGTATTTTCACTCCTACCTGAATTTCACACCCTAGATTGGCTTGCCAAAGGCATCCCAAACTCTGGAGTTTAGGAGCAAAATTTTACTTACAACCAATAAAGCATGGAGTGGGTGGGCATGTTGAGTTAAGAGATGTTTTGGACCAAACAGGGCCACTTCCGTTTTGCTAGGGTTAGGTTGTAGCCAATTCTGGGAAATCCAGATGCCTACTTCGTTCAAACATAGTCCTACCCTATAAAAGGAATCCTCAAAGTTTCTTAACTTCACAAAGATCTGGGTATTGTGGGCGTATGGTTGGAAACTGACATTGTATTTCTTCAAGATACCCCTTAGCGGTTGCATTTACAAATTGAACAATAAAGGCGAGAGTAAGGAGCCCTGGGGAACGCCACATTTCTGAGGCAAAGAGTCCGATAGGAACCCTCCAATCTTCACCTAGTGCCAGCGGTTAAAAAAAAAAAACGAAATCTTTGAATGGCATGTCCAGAAACGGTCCAAATATTCCTTAAGCGACCAAGTAGAATGCCGTGAGCCACAGTATCGAATGCTGCGGAAAGTTCCAGCATCACTACCAGTGATAACTCACTGTTATATATAGTCTTGTACTTTGTCACTGGCCTGGAGTGATTGCCAATAGAATGTGATGTATGATGCAGCCAGGAGAATGTTGAGTGCATCAGTGTATGAATGTTCTGAGTGAGCCAGTTGGGGGCCTGAGCTGGAGTGAGTGGATGGCCGGTGGGTCTTCTCCTTCATGTGTACTGTACTACCTATCCCTGTCCTTGTCCTGTCATCCAGACTACTGTAAATACCTGAGAGTAACTGGAACTGTACATATTGTACCAATAAAGCATACCTGGAACAACATCAGTCTCCACAGCTGGTCTGTGTGTCCCTTGTGACTAATAAGAGACTTTATTACATTGGCGACGAGGGTTAAAGAACCCAGGAATATGGACAAATACAACTTAAAAGGACAGAGTGCAACTGAGGAGCTGCAGCTACAAAAATGTACAGTAAGGAGAGCTGTGGGGGGAAGCAGCCTAAGAGTGACCCACCGTTCCCCCATAGACTCAAAAATAAACACCCTGCCAGCTCCAGGGTTGAAAATGTATAATGTGCCACTGGACTCTGGGAGGGAGGTCCCCAGCAACCAAAAACATTTCCCCAGTCGCCCTACTCCAAAAGTGCTTCAGACAGCAGGAGCTGTCCATCTATCAGGTCAGAGGAGGGAGGAGGACGAAGTGAAACTTACACTTTCCTTTCATTTGGCATTTTATGTGTAAAACGGACAAAATGAAAGGTACGCTTTCCTTTTATTGGCATTTTTTTTTTGTGTAAAACCCTCACTGCTGCCCTGAGCAGAACCCTGCATCATTTTCAAAAGCTGCTAGCTGTTGCCCAGCAACACACACACAGCATTAGCAGTCTCCATTCTCTCAATGGCTACTCTGACTTTCCGGGACTAATCACTCACTATCTTGGTCCATTGTGACATCACAACTGAACATTCCATCAGGTCTTCCCTGAACTTTTTGAGCCCCGTTCAAATTAATAAGTAAAAAGATAACTCTCAGCGTAGGAGCTGGGGGGAGTGTGTGTGTCAATGAAATGCAATAACTTCATGGGAGCATTTTACAGTTTCATTGACCACCCTGTACATTCTGCAAACAACCGGGTGGCGCCAGAGCTCCATGCTCTCAGAATATTAACTGTGAAAATGAATACATAAAGGCAGTGTGCAACCCGTAATGAAAGACATTTTTGTTGTGCCAAGTTTTTTTTTGTGTATTAAACAATGTCTCCCATGTGGAATGAACATGGATAAAGTTTGGAGTTTGATTTTATCAAAGATCCTGCCTGAATTTCAAAAAATGCTCCGTGTAATACAGTTACATCAGAGGACCAGCGAGGTCTGTTCTCCTCCAGCCCTTCTATTGAATGATGACGTGTGTTAACATTCAGTGGGTGATGGTGATCCATGGAATGAGGAAAGAACAATGAAAGGAAGTGATACGTGTCAGTTTCGTTTCTTCATGTTAAATGGATTGATGGAGAAAACACTTGCTGCCGTGTGCGTACCTTAAGAAAGCTTTAGTTTGGGGAGCTGAAAGGAACATTTTGCAAGACATTTTCTTTATTATTATATACATCAATGGAACTAAAGGCACAATGTGAGCAAGCAGCATACTTGTGAAATAAGCTACGTGAAACCCCTTCCCTTGGCATCATTATTTTGGATTGAATTATGTTTGGCAATAATGCAAACGTGACAATATACATTTTTTCTTTATTTTGATTTTTTTTTCTTAATGAATGAGGAAAAGCCACCATGGACTTTTGCAACACTTTTCAATATAAATGAAAAACGAATCTAATTTTTTTTTAAGAACAAAGTAATACATTTTTTTTTTTTCTGAAATATCCACCATCATCAAGAATTTTATATACTGAATAATGTATGTTATGGTTAAGGGTCTGATTTACCCTTTGGAGAGTCGTTGAACAAAACATTAGTTACATTGGATACCCTGCAATTGACTTTGGGCCATTGTCTTGCTCAGTTTGTGTGATGTTGTGGCCCACTGTTATGTGTTCCATCCCGGCCATGACACACGTGTTGTAGTTCATGGTCGTGGTGCAGGGTAGTGCTGTTAATGTGTACCAATTAATGGGTATTACTGTTAATGTGTACTAATGAAATAGTTTTGGAGATATTGGAAGCCAGGTGAGAATTCTAAATTTCCACCAGAGCCACAAAGAAAAATGTGGCGGTATGTATACTCTTTTTTGAGGTATATGTTATATGCGTACGCTCTAATGTGAGATGCTTAAGTGGCCAACCGACTGCATAAGGGTTGCGTCATGAAAGAGTTTGGGCAGCTGACTGAATAAGGGTTGCACCATAAAGAGTTTGGCCAACTGACTGAACAAGGGTTGTGCCTAAAAAAAAAAATAATTTTTTTTTATTGCCGGCAAATGTACATTCTGTATATATATATAGTGCGCACTTTTGCATTAGTTACTGTTAAGGATTCACCATTGTTCCTTTAGTAATAGTTTTAAGCTTAAGACCTCCGGTGCTGCCAGGAGCACCTCATCTGTTACATGTAGTTCATCTGTGTGAGATTCTGGTTGTGTTTAGATTCATGAGTGGGCGAGTGATGTGCATTTGGCTGACCTTCCTCCACCCAAAATGAAAGGATGATGTTTGTGCGTATGAACCTGATATGAAAGGGAGATGTCACGCGTGGGTACATCCGGTATGAAAGGGAGATGTTATGTTGTGGTTGAATCTGGTAAGAAAGGGAGATGTTATATATAGTCTTGTACTTTGTCACTGGCCTGGAGTGATTGCCAATAGAATGTGATGTATGATGCAGCCAGGAGAATGTTGAGTGCATCAGTGTATGAATGTTCTGAGTGAGCCAGTTGGGGGCCTGAGCTGGAGTGAGTGGATGGCCGGTGGGTCTTCTCCTTCATGTGTACTGTACTACCTATCCCTGTCCTTGTCCTGTCATCCAGACTACTGTAAATACCTGAGAGTAACTGGAACTGTACATATTGTACCAATAAAGCATACCTGGAACAACATCAGTCTCCACAGCTGGTCTGTGTGTCCCTTGTGACTAATAAGAGACTTTATTACACTCACCCAAGTCGAACAACTGTAAAAGCTTGCCCCAAACCGCTAGTAGTGCAGTCTCTGTTCCATATCCCGGCCGAAACTCAGCCTGGTGTGCGTCTAGGAAAGCATAATTTTCAACATGCTCTTGAAGCTGGATGGCAATTACCTTTTCAAGTATTTTCCTGGCCATGGGAGTCCGGCCACCGGGCAATAGTTTTGTTGTTCATTGGGATCTAAATTAGATTTCTTCAGCAGTGGGGATATTATGCCATGTTTGATTTTAGGCAGAACATAACCATGTGATAACAATGAATTAAAAAATGAGGTCATAAAAGGGTCGATTTCTACAGCCAGGCGGGATGCCATGCATGCTGGAAGTTCAAATAACAGATCATGTGGCTGAGCCACAGAATACCTCACAAGGAGGTGAATGCTATACCGTATTCAGAGGACCTGAAGGACCAGATACCCCACACCAGGTTAAAACATGTGAACAGCCAGAGGATGCTAAAAGACCCAGAAGAGCTTGAGCAAGAGACTGCATATAAACTTAGAACAGATACTGTATATAAATTTAGAACAAAGCAGGACTCATCAATATTATTATTGTAAACAAGGAACAGGTTTAGAGAACCAGCTACTCCAATGTGGAGATGAACTATTTGAACTGATAACGCATGCATGTGGTCTCGAACAACCTTCTCTAAAAGGAGAGGAAGACTTAAAGAAAGCAATTTTGTAACAGCAGGTCACAGCCGAGAGAGAGATAGAGAGAGAGAGAGAATCAAAGACATAAGTAGAAGCCAAGTAGAGTGGGAGCAAACTTACTTAGGCAAAGATTATGTTGTTTAGTTAATTAGCGGCAGTAGTAGAGCAAACGATAGAATAGGTTTGGACAGAGGATGGAATTTTTTTGAGGCATCCTAACAAGCGCCACTTTGTTGTTTTCTTTGAAGTTATGGACATCCATCATCTTAGCTATAGGGATAGTTGGGGCTGTCTTTTCTTTAACAAAACTCGTTGAGCCATGTCTTCTTGTCTGTCTCCTATGTCGGACTTGGTATCCTACCATGGAAGAATATTTCCTCCAAGCCCATTACAACGTTTTCTTTGTATACGTTTTACTGCAATGTAGATGGGGGGTTGGGTTAGGGTATTAATTAAAGTGTGGGATGTAGTGAAGGTTGCGGGGGGTCTCCACTGCATTGATTTGTGGCAAAAAGTGTTTTTAAAAAAAAGAACATTCGATGAAATGGGCTTCGGGAAAATATTCTCAAAGAAATCATGTAGATCTGTTGACTTACCACAGAAGTTAAAGGTATGATAAAAACCTAATTTTCTTAAAGTACTTTTTATCTCGCATATGTGTGCAGTCTCAAAGAGTGAATCTGTCAATTTTAACAAAACTTTATTATTCTCCATATGGCAGTTTAGTTTGGGCTATTAGGTGTCGCCTGGCATATGCAGAGGGACACACACTGTGTACGTGTTGTTTGGTTATATGCCCACCCATTGACTTCCCACGATCATGCTAATCCCTATGGCCTTTCCCACCCAGTTCCTACCCCTCCCAGCCCAAAAACGCTTCTTCATGGGAACTCTTTGAGCTCGATCTATTCAAGACTTACCATCAAACGTTTCACTCCAAGTGCCTGCCAGTGTTTTCACAAAGTGGTCTTCTGAGAGTTAATGACTTAATTGGAGTTGTAAACCCGCTACTGGTGTAATAGAAATGTCTTACCAGGTCTGCTTTTAGCCACTCAATTCATAAGCACTCCAACAGTTTTGGCATGTGTGTAAGTATTAGGCATTTGCCAGGCTCTGCTATTAGATGCCCAGGTACTCACACCATTTTCAACCTGCTACTATCAATAGGCAGTTAATACCGCTATGGCTGTGCCTGGCAAGTGCCTTTCCCAGGCCTACACAAAAGCCCAAACTGTTGGAGTAGTGTTATAAATACTGCCATGTCTAAGGATGGAGATTCCTCACAGTAGAGAAATTGCATGTACTCCATACCATTGACTCCTTGCATTAATCAACTGAAAGATCTTAGAATGCCTCGCAAGGGTGCTAACTCTTTTGTGACAGCAATGCTGCCCTTTCTTTGCACAAGGACTATTGCTGAAATATGTGAGAAACCTGAAGGTGTCCCCCTAGCTGGTCCCCGGGGATCTGTCATCCAGGTTGCCAGGACACGGCCATCAATATTGGATCCAGTTCCTGGGGGTGGACCAGTGAGGGAGGATCACCTGGATGGGGGTCCTCGGGGAGTGGGACACCGACGGGTGAGATGCAGTATCCTCCTTCCTTTGACACCTTTTCCCCATCCTGTCACGTAGGACATTCAAACCTCTGCCCCACCCCCCTTCGCCGACACAAACACTTTTGCACAACACAAAGGACGACAAGCTAACACTAGAGCCGTTTACCTGACATGTCCCAATACCAGGGTCAGGCAAAGTCAGGCAATTGATCAGAATCACACACACACCTGACGGCCCTTTCTGTTCCCCACAGGGATAAAAGGCGGAGAGAGAGAGCACAATACGAGCACGGCAGACAGCACAACGAGACGGCTAATCAGGGACAGCAATTCAAACGAAGGAGAAAGCCGGCAGGAATCGAGAGGGTGGCGAGGAGAGACGTGACCTTGCCCTGTTCGTCCCAGACCCGCAGAACCTTCGAGGAAGAACACGAACAATAGCACAAGTGTCTTGCAGCAGATGACAACGGTACACGGGGCAAGCCTATGCCGATGAGCAGGAGCGAGGGAAGCTCCTGTGAGTGTGGTACCGGCATTGACTCCATTGAGGAGGATAGCCAAGCGGTTCATCACAGCCGGTGAGTCGAGCGGAGAGCCGATAAGAACCGGGCTGGGTTAATTGATAATCACAAAGTGGCAAGTTTTGAACCAAGTTCGAGGAACTGTGAAAGAACTGTAAAATGTTAAGGGGAGACCAGCTGCAGAGGGAAACCGGAACCCAGGTGGGTACAAGAGACTTTGGTCGATCCTCATTTGAGAGAAACAACAGATACCAGCAGGCCATAGGAGAGCCAGCGGAATAGGTCAAAGTCGTCATACTGAGGGTCAAGCAAATCCCTGTACAATCGAAAGACTTTGATCTGCAAACTAAGTGAAAGAAAGGGAAGTGAATCCCACAGTGAGAGGAAACGAGGGAAGCAAACCCCTAGAGGGGCAAAGTCTAAAGTCCCAAGAAACAGAGTGTTGACAAACATAAAACCCGACCAAAGGATGTCCTCTATGAACGGTTTGAAAAGACATTGAGAAAACTAGGGAAGTGAATCCTGCTAAAGAGAGGAGAGAAAGGGTCAGCACCCAGAAGAGGGGGACCAGGGGTGAAGCCATCACCCTGCGTGAAACTGTGGTATAACAATTGAGACAGGTCAGCGCCCAGAAGAGGTGGACCCAGGGGTGAACCCATCATCCAGCGAACACTGGGAACAAACTCATTTGTTTAAGGAACTTTCTGTTTTTGTTAGTTGAAGACATCAGGTCCTCGAAGGCAAGAGACTTTCCAGTGAAACGAGACTTGGCCATCGACCGTCCGGAAAGCTGCCATTACAACGGTCATCTCGCGCTGGAGAAGCCTGAGACTGTACTGTGCTCCAAGATACCACCTTACACCGTGCTCAAAATCGTGGGGAAGGGAACCCAGGCTACCGCATACTGATATTTTTTTAGAACATTCTTTTTTTAGAACAATCCCACACCCTTTCTTGTATTAGTTGTAAGGTTTGGCAATAGGTTTCTTAGTATAGGCCCTTTTATTTGACACAAAGCCACTAGGACTGCCTTATTTTTCATTTGATGGTCGACGCTTGGTCCCATCTTAGATTTAGGTTTAGAATAGGCGTTTTTCCAACCTGTATACAGAATTCATTGTTCAATAAACACCCTTGAACTGTGATCACTTGTGTCTGTCTTACTTGTTGCCACCAGGAGTTCCTCGCACATATCATGTAGATCTAGATAGGGTTTATGAATTCCAATCTTAAAAACGTTGCATTTATGAATACAGAACAGAGTCACTTTCCGGTTGGACCTACTTCTCCTTCTAGATCTTTCTTCACTCCTCCACGTATGCCAATAACTCTTTTACAAAAAGTTGCTGTCTTTCCTCTATCTCCTTCTCTTTTCCGCCTCTTTTGGTCTGATACTCTTCCCAGCATTCTCAGTCTTTCACCTCTCAGCCCCCTGGGTCTTTCTTCTCCCAGCCTCCCTGTAACACTGTGTTCCTGAAACAAATCCTTGATTGGGTGACTTCAACTGCCTCGCCCTTAACAGATCTAAAACCTAAAGTTAAGCACACACAAATGTCCAAGTTTTCCATTGGCATGGCCTAAATCTGTGGGCTCCACATCTGTACCAGTGGACACCATAAGGAAGCTGGGGATAACTTTCTATTCAGTGATGATCCTATGCACCCAGCTCATTATGAGGAGTGCTTATTAACAACTCTGCTTGTTATGGCGAATTCGCCCTTTTCTCATGTTCTAACATAATATGGAAGTAAACAGGAAAGTCCCTAAAGGCTCTTCAGATAATCCTATATAGAGAAGGATTGGGGGAGGGGGTAATTCTGTACTGGACTTTTAGGAATGCAGCTTCTGGCCTTATGTGAGTGATGCAATCCCAATCCTTGTATCCTTTTCTCTCCTTTTTTTTCATTTTTCTTTCCCCTTCAGCCCTCTTTTTGCTCCTGTATAAAACACCAACAATGACATATTTAAATCGGTACTCTGATTACGCCCCTTCCCGTTTCCAGAGGAGGACAAGGTGTACTTAGGGCCAGGTACCACCCTGAGCCAGTGGATGTTTGGCCCAGGGATGGTATGAGGAAGATCACCTGGTCACCCTCCCTTGTTTCCCTTCACAAGTAAGGGGACAATCACAGGGCTCCAGTGCCGGCTAGTTCGAGGAGCTTTGCCCCTTCCCTCCCCAATAGCTTAGTGAGGCCATGCAGGGTACTGATATGGGGCCCTGTCCCCATATGAGACAGCATGAAACTCTCCCTATGCTGACCCAAAGCCCTGGGAGAGAGAACCAAATGCTTCATTTCATTTTATTTAGAACCAGTTTCATGTTAGCACTGGCAGTAACATTTGTTCCGATACTGCTTCTCTTTACTGACGGTGTCAGAAGAGTTCCTTCAATGCCCAGGTCAGATGCTACGGGTATTTTGGAGGTTCACACTTGAAACGTTGCAAGTTAATGTTTCCCCAACTGCAGGTTCACCTACACGTGAGACAAAAGTTGCCAATTTACTGTTCTCCCTTGCTGAGTATATATTGTTAGAAATCCACACCCCCTTCCACAAACCATTAATTCTTATACATTCAGGAAGGTTTAACACACGCATAGACTTTTCATCTTCAAGATCACATTCTGTAGGAATAGGGGTCCTGAGCCCTGCATTGGCAGCCTCAGAGAGGGTTTGAAAAGGAAAGAATGGCTCCAGGATGGTGGGCCGGCCAAACGAAGGCTTGGTCCGGCCTCCTAGACCCAAAGTTAGGCCAGGTGAATCCAGTAGCTGCAACCAATCCCAAACCTCCATTCCCAATTATCAAACACAGATGTAGCCACTCACTAACACCCCAGTCTGGGGAGAGCAATATAAAACTCGGGGAGCCCAGTCAGCCAGGTTGGGATGGATGAGCAGAAGGCTTGTGTTTGGGGGTGGCTTGAGATTATAGAAAATTTAGAATAGAGGAGCCTGTTGACACGTAGGAGGCTGGAGAGCTAGCAGCAAAGGAAAGTAGGAAGAGGTGGTAAGAGCTATGAGATTCAAAGTTTAGATGGTAAGATCAGTAGGAGGTGGAAACATCAAGAGGAAAGAGGAATTTCAGAGTAGGTGGTAAGACCAACTGTGCATGAGGAGGTGGTAAGCTCTGAATGAGATAAGGACGTGATAACATCAGGGACTGGAAGCAAAACAGACGAAGCAATAGCATTAGGTGGTAAGAGTGATACAGAGGGGGCGGTGGTGGAAACACCAGGTTGCGACGTTAGTGGTAAAGATTGTAGGTAGATTGTGAAAACATTGAAGGGAGGAGGCAGTAGCCTAGTGGAGAGGGCACCAAGAGGAGAACGTGTTTCAGAAGAAGTAACAGCGGGAGGTTAAGTCGGCAGAGACCGGCTGGACATAGCAAGAAAGGAGAAGGACGGGGTAAAATCAAGACAAGAAGGTAGCACAGAAGAAGAGGTGTTTGGAACATTTGACAGCAGAGGTGGGCATGAGAAGAAGGACAAGATCAGTCCTGTAGGCAAACAGAACAGGAAAGTTGCAGCAGGTCACGTTGGCCCTGCACAGGCCCAGATGGTGGGAGGAGGAAAACGTATGGACCGCAGAGTAGTAAGAGCAGTAAAGCGAGAGAAGAAGAAGCAGTAGGAACAGACCTCAAGAGACGCCTCTTCAGCTCTCCATTCTGGCTTCTCCCACTGACCTGTCTTCTGGCAGGACTATATGCCCAAGTGAATCTTAGGGTGCAGACCCCAGAAGGCCCGACACTAGGCCATCAACATATGAAGTTTTGGGAAACCCTAAAGCCTGCACCTCCCAGGTAAAGGGATGATCAACCCCCTTTGGTAATTGCAAGGCCCGGTACAGACATTCAAGGGGCCACAAAGGCCTGAGAGGTTGGGGAATCAGGGAGTGCAATTCAGTTGTTGCCCAGGGGTGAGGAGACCCAGCAAAACCAATAAGAACCATCCTGACCACTTTATTTTGTTTGAAAAATCAAATTCCTACTTTAAGTTGGCCCCTTCTTGCAAATAACCCCCAAATAACAGTGTTGAACTATGGTCGTGCCATACATCCTGCTCCAAGGCAAGACTGTGACAGGGTTTATAGTGTTGGCACTAAATGATACCAGAGATCAAAATACATATTTCACAAACAGGAGCTAAAAGTTGGCCCTGGGTATCTGTTATCACCTAGTAAGAGAAACTACTATTGGGGAACAATGAGCTAGCATACAGCATGCCACAAGTTGATTTAGACATATGACCCACACTATAACATTTTCTCTATTGTATGTGATGAAGTGATGTAAGGTAGGCATGGTATCAAAGCAAGACAGACACGTGATCACAGTTTAAGGGTGTTTATTAAACTGTAAAAATGGGTTAGATAAACACCTAATGTAAACCTAAATCTAGGATAGGAGCAAGCTACAACCATCCAATAATAATAATACCGTCCTAGTGGAGCATAGTCAAATATAAAGGGCCTGCACTAAAAAAAACTATTGCCAATCATTACTGCTATGTTACAAAAATAGTGTGGGATAATTCACAAAAAAAGAAAGAAGTGTTCTCAAAATGATAAGTCAGGCTGTTTACTGTCCGGGAACTTGCTTTTCGGATTGCGCTCCTGTCAGCTGTTTCAGCGCTCCGCTTTGAACGTGGGACTTGCTCCTTGCTATGTGCTGTGTTGCTGATTGTCCATAAGGAGGACGTCTTTTACAGCAACACCAGTTTGCCTGGAGGTCAAAAATAGAAAAAGGTGACTGAATCGAGCTCGTGGTACGAGCTGTGCACGTCGTGCACAACTTATAACTCATACTGCAATCGTACTTCATATTAGCTCTGTATTGAAACACGTTCCAATTTTGATTTTTCTTTTTTTTTTTCTCTCTTTTCTTTTTCATTTATTGTTTCTGTTAAAGGCGCCAAACACGCTGACTCCTCCTTCTAGAGTGCTTGCCTCGTTCTGACGATATAAAAACATAGACTCCAGCGCACCCGCGCTGCGCACCAAGTACTGTTTACTGTTCACGGTGCGCGGCGTGGGGCGTGGAGTGTGCACAGCAATTGTTCCAACTGGAAGCAGCACGGCAACGGTACTTAAGTGTAACTGTTCTAATTTTTTCTTTGTTGTGCATATTGTGAGAGCATTGTTCTATAACAGCCTTTATATAATTTTCTTGATAAGTGGCTGGGTGGGAGGTGTCCGTAGTAAATTGAGCATTCTAGATTTTGCTTGGTGAAGTATTGGTGGTACTATATTAACGTACACGAGCATTGTTGTGTTAGAGTTGCAGCATGGTTAAAAAGCTGAGAAATGGGAAAAGGTGTCTAAATGGGTTTCCCTCCACCTTAAGTGAGGGAAATGTTTCAGACGAAGAAGATGTTCATGAAATGTTCAATCAGACAAAAAAAAAGGGTATATGTGTCAATAAAAGTGCTAGCGATTTTGTTGATCCCATAGTAGCCTCGAGGAAAATAGAATCTACAATTACCCTGAGTAATATGAAGATTGTATCAGAAAACAATAAATTAGATACCCTAGCCCAAATCCACAGTGAGGTAAATGTGGAACTGACGTATTCTTCGAATCCCATAATCAATGTACCAATCACTGATAGCTCACTGTTGGGGGCGATGGCTGAGGGGTGTAGTACATCTATAATAGACACCTCATTGGTTGCACCAGTGGTTCTTGCTGAACTTCATAGTAGAACTCGCCTATCAAATGGGCCATCGACACCAGCAGCGTGCTCACGCGGACTTAGAGAACAAGTCCATTTTCATGCTGCAATTGCAGACAATTTGAATCAGCTAGCAGAAACAAGGTTGAACGATATTGGCTGGGTATTAAAAGGGAAAATACAAAATGCGAGCTCACCTACGAATGAGATGAAGGGAAACCTAACAGACATAACTGACTCACAGTCTCCGGTCATTGGTCCTGACATATTTATCCCTAAATTGACCTCAGATGTATCTCGTCAACCAAATTCCTCACTTCCTCTATTTCCTCTGGAAGACACATTAGTGGATCTTAATCAACAAGAACTACAGAATTTCCCAGTTTTGGCAAGAATTCTGAACTTGTTGGACAAAGGTCATGAATTTACACATGGAGCAATTGGTGCTCTGAGTCTAGCCATTTCAGAAATCAATGCCAAACTGAGTAGAATAGAGGGATTTCTGATGGCGCAAGAAAAATGTCATTCTTTCTGGGTTGATCAAGTGCTTAAGGAAAAAACAAAACAAGAGAATATGCTAGTGGAAACTAAGCCTGAGTCAAAAGTGGGGAGGGTGACTCTGTTAAAGTCCCAAGCCACGCAAACGATCTCTGGGGATGAAACTGGTATTACTGATATTGACATAAGGGCCAATGCCATGGAACGGAGCACGAGACAGCTGCCCCCATATGTTGAGATAGCAAAATTACAACATGAAAGGATATTAGTACTAGAAAAGATACTGCTGGCTGCAAATCTAGTGTCAAATGAATTTATGGGGGAGAAAATTCCTGTCCATGATGAAACTAAATCACCTACATCAAAAATTACTCCGGATAGTCCCACACCCCTTACTGATTTGATTGATCTAAAAGATCAATGTAATATAGAGCAAAACGTGTCTATTGTAGCCCTGGCAGATAATGGTAATGAAAAAACCTCTACCTTTTTCATGTCTCGCAAAGCTAAAAAGCTCCATGCGAGAGCTATGAAAAGGAAGACTCATGCTGGCATACAGAATGATAATACACAGACAGGACTTATCATAACAAATACCAAAAATAAAAAAAATAACAAAAAAAATAATATCTTGCCCTTGACAGGCAATATATACAAAAAAACTTCTGATATAAAAATAAACGCTGAAACTGTTATTGATCTAACTCAACTAAATACAGAAAGGCAGGTGCTATTGGGTATGAAAAAAAACAAAGAAAAGGAGGATATATCCGCAGTGTTACAGAAATCTCCAGCCAAGATACAAGCTCAGGTGAGTGGCGTACCAGATGTACACCTTAAAGAGGTTGAGGCATTATCAACTCCGCTGCTTATTCAGACGCAGCTACAACGGTTCTTTGAAAAAATGGATAAGAAAATAACATCATTATCGCAATTTCCTCAGGGCTCGGGGCATAACATTGATGGTATTGATCGTGTTACTAATACTCTGTGCGTCAGTGAGCAATGCGAAGTAAGTAGCGTGGATAAAGATAATGTCCCCTTTCAGGTTCCTGGGGATGCTAACTTACAGGCCACTCCCAGTATTTCAGAGGCATATGCAAAAGCACACCTGCTTAGTGATAGTAAAACCATAGAAAAACGTGGAGAGGGGAGAACTTTAAATGATAAAGAAATATCCCAAGAAATGAAATTGGTAATGGGGTGGACGGTAGATTCGACAAAGGTCGATAAACCCAACCTAAATCGTGCTTCTCTAATGAAAGTGTTTCACCAAATTCCTGCTTTACGAAATCTAGTATCGAACGACATTGACTGGATTAGACTCCCTTACGTGCCTAATTGCAGGATGCTTTGCAAATTTCAATCCGTAATAATTGCCTCCTTGATATGGAAACATGAAAAAGATCTTCTAACACTGGGCTATGGTTTATCCGCGTATTCCTCGATGGAAGATGCTACTTGCTTTGTTGAACATCTACCATCACTGACTCAAAGTGTATCTAGCCCTGAGGCACGCGATAATCAGTTGGCTAGTCTGCATGAAAAGATCAGAGTTCAATCTGAAGCAGTGGCACAAATTGCGACAAGCCTTGCGCGGCTAGAGCCACTAATGAAAACTCTAACAGGGGGGTCGCAAGATAAAGTGAATCTATAAGATAATGTATTAGTAATAAATTCCTGGAATTGCTGTGGATTTGGAAACTTAGTTGCATGGTTCCAAAATTGTCCTCAGGGGAATCTACCCGCGATAATAATAGTCCAAGAAACTATGGCTCTACATGATATCTATTTAGAAGGCTATATGGCTTATAGCTCACATGCTGTGAGAGGCCAATTTGGACGTCCATCTGGCGGCCTTGCGATATTCATAAAACATGCATATTGCGTTGCAACTTGTCGATATTCTAGCTATTAAGTTGTCATCAAGTACGCAAACATTTTCAGATATTCTTCTGATTGCACTGTACTGGAATCCTACTTTAATGTCTGTTGATAACATAATCGAAAAGTTGAATCAGGTGTTGTCTGATTCTGTCGCAGTCACTACTAATATGCAAATCATTATAGGTGGTGATTTTAATTCTAACCTCTGTGTAACGAGTGTGTCCACTGAGAGCACAATTAATCAATATGCGATATCATCATATGAAAGGGGACAATTGTGGACAACTTATTTCGAACTATGGGATATGCAAGTTATGCCATTTATGGATCAAGAGCCATTATATACTTGGGCCCGTGGCACAAAGACTTCGACTATTGATTATATTGTAATCTCAGGGGCCTTAGCAAACACATCATCAATGTGTAATATCATACCTACCCACCTAAGCGATCACTGCATTTTGCAGTGTAGGCTGGATTGTAACCTCCCTGTTTACAATTCTGTACCTGCATTGTCATTATTGGAATTAGATCGCAAAGCCATCTCTATTAGATGGAACCCAGGATTATATAGGCACTTAAACTATTTGGTAAATAGGGACATAGTTAAAACAAATACTCAAACGATGTCCAAAAAAGAATTGAATTTATGCGAAAAGAAGAACAAACTCATGATACACAGTCACATGGAATCATTAGCAGCCCAAAGAAAAAGCGAAAAACATATAAACTCTGCGAGTGCTTACAATGTTGCAATTGCAGCAAGGAAAAAACAGAAAAACTTTGACGTACGTAAATTATCTGAAAACTATAAATCTATAAAGTCCTATGCTAATGAAAAAAAGGCAATCTTGATCAGTTATAAAAACGATCTTAAACAACTTAAGTTTAATAAATATATCAAATCAGAAAATGATCCAAGATTTCATTAAAAAAAATTCAAGGGAAGTATGGAGGGCACTAAAAGATCCATTGTTGAAGGGTACCTCGTTGTTATGTTCAGCGGTGAGTGGAGAGGTCTGGATTGAAATATATCGGAAGAAATATGCCATGCCCCTAAAATTTAGCAAAATTCAATGCCCAGACTTCATGATAGATCTCCCCTGCCTCTGCCCCTGGAGCATAGGTGAGATCGAACAGGTAATAGGGAAGCTGAAATCTTCCAAAGCTGCTGGTCCGGATGGGATCCCTCCCTGTGTTATAAAAGATGACCCGAGGCTTTGGTCAGAAATTATATTAAGGCGATTGGAATGGGTATTCCGAACTAAAACTGTACCAGAATCATGGCTATCGGCAATTGTGATACCCTTACATAAAAAAGGAGTGTTGAATGATCCCAACAATTTTAGGCCGATAGCACTCATAGATGTCACAGCGAAGATCTTTGCTGCCTTAATTCTGAAGGATTTAAATGCATTCATTGAAAAACATAAGATCCTGTCTCGATACCAAACAGGTTTCCGGAAGGGAATGGGCACTCACCTCAATGCCACCATGATGACGCATTTACTGAAGCTCTCTAGGCAGAAAAACCAAGGCCCGATCTATATGGCTCTGCTGGATATATCTGGGGCGTTTGACTCGGTAATAAGAGAAATACTGTGGCAAAAAATGGGAGAGTTACATATACCATCTGAACTTATAGCCATGATAGCACTCTTATATACTAACACCTCCTATAGGATAAAGATCGACAATACCGGCCTATTGACTCCTCCGATTGCCACACACATAGGAGTGAAACAAGGATGTAACCTTGCTGCCACGCTCTTTAACTTATATCTTACAGAGATTGATAATATATGGGCCACTTGTAATTCATTTGCGGTTAAACTGGGCGATTTACGTCTTGAATGGATGGCTTTTGCGGATGATCTGATTTTGTTCGACTTAACCCCTTTTGGTCTCCAAAATAAACTGGAATCTCTAGTCAAATTCTGTGATACCTATAATTTGAGCTTAAATTCAAAGAAATCTAATATTTTGATCTTTACAAACAAGAGAAAGATCATTAGGTATAAATGGAGCATTAAAGGGTTGCTCATACCCCGTGCTTTGGGTATGATATATTTAGGTTACAACTTAAATAACTCAGATTCAATTGCTAAATGGCAGGTCGAAATTGTCGTTAAAACAGCCCCATTAATCGCACAGATGAAATTAATATACTTAAAGATCTGTCAATTTTCTCTACTTCCATTGATTGAGTTCTATACACTTAAAGTTGAAGCAATAATCATCTATGGCTTAGACCTATGCTCATTAGAAATTGGGAATATCCTGAATAAAATCCAAGGTAAAATTTGGAAAGAAGTTTTGCATTTACCCTCATCTCTTCTAAATGTAATAATTATCCATGAACTTGGACTTAAGTCTCTTGCATATAGGTATTTATGGCGAAAACTTGATAGCTATGCTAAAATGTTGGACCCTGTGTCAAACTCTTTATATGAAGATTTAGGAAAAATGCTCAAGCATGGCATGCCGAAATCTGTTTATGCTGCTGCTCAATACTGTCAAGAAAATCTGATAGCGTTAGCAATGGACACAGAAGATCTAATTAAACGGCCCCAAATTGTGAAGAGTAAACTATTTCAGCATGATTGGGCAAGGATAGCCGATAAAATCGGCAATTATCCAGCATACAAGGAATATGCGAACTTTCGCCATAAGCAGAAACCGTTAATCCCTTATATCAGGCAGGCTCCATGCCATAAGATACGAACAACATACATGCGTTTCAGATTTAATCTGTTCCTAACAAAAGAACGAACAAAATGCTGGCGGAATATTGAATCATCACATGTAGATCCTTGTAGATTCTGTAAGGCTCAATCGATTGAAACTTTGAAGCATCTTGTGATTTATTGCTCATATTTCGCAAAGGAGCGCCGAAGATACTTAGGTAATTATGTGGATACATCATCAAATCATAAATCTGAACTACTGTGGTTACAATGTATGTGGGGGTATAGGCAGCCATTGATTGTCGATTTATATTTTTTTTTGTCTGTGATAGAGCAGAAGCTGGCAAATATCAAAGTTACGTATGAATGAAGATCTAAGTTTTGATATCAAATTGCTGATACAAATTGCTAATAGTAATATCACTCTGGGAGGCTCAGGGCTGATCCGATATATTTCAGCTATATGTTCTAATGGCTAAATCGAACTTATTCTTATCAAGTTCTTAGTATGCTGCTATTTATATTGTCTTGTATTTTGCATTATATTTTTTTAGTGGATTCAAGTTTTTAGTATGCTGCTACCTTTATTGCCTTGTATCTTGCATTATATTTATTTATTTATTTTATTTTTTGCTTGTTATGTTTGAACTTGATTTTTATATGATAGAATAAGATTTTAAACCGTTGTTGTAAAGATTTTGATATCGAAAAACAACAAGTAATAAAAAAAAAAAATAAGTCAGGCTGTTATGGCCGGGGTCTCTCTTCCCCATGTTTGAAGCACGGGACAAGGCGGCACTCTCTAGCATAGCACACTTCTGGGCTTCTCCGGCCCGAGTTTACAGTTCCTTTTTCCAAAATCAGAGCCTTCTGTGCTGAAGCCTCTTTTATGCAGTCTCTTGCTTCTTCAGAGAGCCTGATGCATCACAAACAGCAAACAAATGTTCCTTCTATTAATCTTCACGTCGTGCGATTACTCTGCACCCAAGGATCCCCCACAGCCGGGCTCCTGATCCCCTTCACAACACCAGCCTCCCTCACTCGGGCTCAGAACAACAACTCACTGTGGATATCCCTCAGCCGGGTTCACGTTTGTCACCACAATGCAGTTCACTTAACTTTTCAATTAACAACATCATCCTTTTGTAATATTCAGGTATCTTAATGTCTTTTTAAATAATCCTCCAGGTTACCTTCTCCACTTTACTTAGGTCCCCCTCGTTTGGGCTCAGACCTTCCTTCACCTGTCTCCCAAATCCCTTGCCAATTCACACAGAGACTTCCGAAGGGTGGTAACGTCTCAGTGGGTCACTCTGTGATTCTTTGGCAAGTGCACATTTCACGCTATCACAATTTTCATAGCGTTCCTCTTAGTAACAGTTCAGTTCACTTTCCCATTGTGTCAAAGGCCTTCGACTGTACAAGGGGTTTGGTTTGACATGTGTATGACCAGTTAATGAGGAGGCTTGGAATGGGGTCCTTAGCACACTGGGAAAGACCCCGCTCCAAGCCTCCTCAGAGCGGGAGGCCACCATCTTCCCGGGAATCGGGTAAATGCGCTCCATGCGCCCCCAGCCCACTCCTCCACATATTTAAGGCCCCCGGCCCCACTTACCTTCTGCTGCGTTGGCCCTCGCTGGTGCCGGGAACCGGACTGTTCATCTCTGTTCTGCGATTAGCCACCATGGAAAGCGAGAAGGTACTACTTGCTTTCCATGGCATAAATTTCCTTTCCATGACATCCATTTTCTTTCTTTATTTTTTTCCCATCAAGTTCAGTGGCTGCCATGGAAAGGGTGAAGGGTCTACATGTAGTCCCTTCTGCCCGATCCCTAGTGGAAATAGGTTCAATGCTGTTTCTCAGCTCGAAAAAAAAATATTAGTACCCTGGTATGATGTACCAATAGAACCTCATAGGGGGGCATTATCGGTCAGGTAATGCCCCCGGGGCGATGTTAAATCCCTTTGCGTATTGCCCCGGGGGCATTACCAGACCAGTGAGTCCCCCCCTCCCCAGGTTCTATTGCTTCAGTAGAGCCCAACCTCAGCCTCAGATGATTCCTGGCTCAGACACGACTATAAACATGTCCATAAACAACCTAGCAGTCCTCAAGAACCTGCATACAGCTCAGTCCAGGGCCTTTGCTCCTAGAGCAGCCATTCATGCAAACTCTCATTTAAAAGTGCTCCTATTACATTCTACCATTCCCATCTCTGGAACCTGGTCATTCGTGGCTATTTGGAGCCAATTGGAGTAAGCATAGGGGCTTTGCACTCTGTTTTCTTTGGCATGATTTCAACATGCCCAGGCTCCAATTAGACCCTGGCAAGAGTGGGCATCCAAAAGGGGCTGAATCTATTTGAAACCTTATAAACAAGGATAGGGCTCAATATTAACCTCTCCAAAATGAAGGCAATGTTCTGGGCCAAGCGACATGGAGATTTCCCCCTCTCTGTTTGGGAACCAGTGAAATTGAGAGGGTGGGTTATTATGATTACTTGTGGGGGTTTGCATTGATGAAAGAGATAGATGGAGAAACACATGGACAAATCCCTAATTAATTACGTAAGGCAAGAGGCAGCCGTGCAGGGCTTTATGCAGCAGTAAGGCAGTTCATCAAGGTCTAGCGGTGTTGCGGGCCTATGCTAATACCTCTTCCTTGGATGGAGCTGAGATTTGGGCTGATTCCGATTTTAGGAAGATGGAGCAGAAAAGTATGGCTTCCATGAAGAAGTGTCTCTCTCTTGCAATGACTACCCCGTCTCCCTCCTTAAAATTGGAATTAAGGGTGGACAGCTTTGTGAATGATGCCAAGCTGCGTCCTTTGTTGTATTTTTCAAAGTGTGTACAGTGCCATCCCTTCTTACTTATAAAGCAGTCCTTTTGGACGTCCTTGCAAAAGATGGTGCAAGATTGCTCACATGTGTTAGCTACCTGATCGATCTTAGTGCAAAACTTGTCCTCCCCGCAATTCTTGCTGTTGCACATCAAGACATTTCGATCACGAAAGAGAATATTAAGCCAAAAAGCAACGATTGGTATTATAAGGAACAAGTTACTTACCTGTAACTGTTGTTCTCCAGCATGGGTCTGGCATGGATTCACATGCTCATGAATATTCCCAGTCGTCAGGCTGGGAATCCTCGGTAAAGAAAAAACCAGTATCAGTTTCGTTTCTGATCTGTCTTTCGTAGTAGTAACCAATCACTGATCTCTGCGTCATACTGACCACAGCCAATGACTGCCCTCTACCTAAGCCCCGCCTCTGGCAGCCATCTTCAGATTTGGTAGCACGTGAAGTGGCAGTATGACCAAGTGAAGAGCCGCAGAGGGGTAGGCGGGAGGGTTCGCATGTGAATCCATGCCAGACCCATGCTGGAGAACAACAATTACAGGTAAGTAACTTGTTCCTTCTCCAGCATGGGGTCTGGCATGGATTCACATGCTCATGAATAAAGAATACATAGCAGTACACACATGCACAACCACGGGAGGTGGCAAAGGCTCAACATTAAGCATTACATCAAACTCAACATTAAGCAAATCTTACCTCCTCACCAGGCTCACCTTAGGCGAACAGGTTGCGCAGCACTGCTTGGCCGACCCTGGACTACTCCCTGGAATCCCGATCGACGCAGTAGAATTTCGTGAAGGTGTGCGTCGACCTCCACGTAGCAGCCCTGTAGATGTCCAGCAAGGGCACACCAGATAGGAACGCCGTGGTAGCTGCGATCGCTCTGGTGGAATGGGCTCTCGGACGGCCAGGCAGCGGTCGGTTTGCCAACCGATGACAGTACATGATACAGCCGGAGAGCCATCTGGAAATGGAAGCCTTCGAGAGAGCCTTCCCCTGATTGACAGGTCCAAAATTCAGAAAGAGTTGTGACGTCTTCCGAAAACACTTTGTGCGGTCCACGTAGAACTTCAGCGCTCTAGCCACATCCAGCGAGTGCAAAGTCCTTTCAGCCGGCGACGAAGGCGACGGGAAGAAAACTGGCAACACCAAGGGTTCGTTGAGGTGGAAGTCCGACGGCACCTTGGGCATGAAGGAGGGGTGCGTCCTGAGCACTACCCTCGTGTCGTGAAAAGTCAAATACGGGGCCTTGCAGGAAAGGGCCTGGATCTCTCCCACCCGTCGTGCGGAGGTGATGTCGTGGAAAACAGCGTTTCTTGTGGCCAAGAACTTCAACGGAGCCGAGTGCAGAGGCTCGAACGGAGGTCCCATGAGCTTGGTCAGCACCACGTTGAGCTCCCACGCCGGGGCCGGAGCCTTCACCGGCGGGAACGATCTGAACAGTCCCTTCATGAACTCTTTCACCAGACAAAGACGTCCGCCCCGTGGTTCTGGTGTATCGGGAGATCGCAGCAAGATGAATCTTGATGGTCGCGTGCGCCAGTCCAGCTTTGGCCAGCGTCAGTAGGTACGGCAGTACTTGGGGGGCCGTAATCCGTAGAGGGTTAATCTTCTGTGCGTGGCACCAGACAGAGAACCTCTTCCATTTGTGTCCGTAGCATTTAAGAGTTGAGGACGCCCTGGCCTTTGCAAGAACCTCTCTGCAGTCGGCCGGTATGTCGTATCCTCCAAACTCTAACGCTGCAGGAGCCAGGCCTGCAAGTTCAGCGACTTCGGGTCGTGATGGAGGATGGCGCCTCCTTCCCTGGAGAGAAGATCCGCGTCCACTGGCAGCTTGATTGATGGGGACGCTGACAAGTCCAGAAGGTCTGGGAACCATACCTGCCTCGGACACACAGGTGCGACGAGGATCATCCGGCACCGTGACCTCTTGAGCTGGTTGATGAGCTGGATCAGCAATGGCAATGGAGGGAACGCGTATAGGAACAGGCCCTCCCAGGGGAACGAGAAAGCATCGCCCATGCTCCTCGGCTGGGGAAACCTGCTGGCGAACCTCTGGCACTTGGAGTTCGTCGCCGTCGCGAACAGATCGATCTGGGGTGTGCCCCACCGTCGGAAGAGGCGGTCCACTAGATCCTGTCGTAGTTCCCACTCGTGGCACGAGCGCAGCTCCCTGCTGAGTGAGTCGGCGATGGTGTTTTTTATCCCTGCCAGATGAAACGGCACCAGAAACATCCCTTGGGCGACGGCCCAATGCCATAGATCCTGCACCTCCCTGGACAGGGCTGGGGACCTGGTTCCGCCCTGTTTCCTGATGTACAACATGGTGGTGGTGTTGTCGGTGAAGATCCTCACCACCTTGCCCTTGAGGGACGGAAGGAAGGACCTGAGGGCCCAAAACACTGCACGGAGCTCCAGGACGTTGATATGGAGGGACTTCTCCGTCGGGAGCCAAAGGCCTCTCGCGTGCAGATTTTCGGTGTGCGCTCCCCACCCTTCCAGGGAGGCATCCGTGGTCACTGTCTCCTGGTGGCCGGGGGTCTGGAAGTCCATGCCCGCCGTCAGATGCGCGCGGGTGCCCCACCACCGGATCGCTCGTCGGAAACTCTCGTCGAGTGTGATCCTCTCCTCGAAGCTGCCCGTCGTTTGGATCCAGCGCGCGTCCAGGAACTCCTGCAACGGGCGCATTCGGAGCCTGCACAGGGGGATGAGTTAAATGCAAGAAGACATCATTCCGAGGAGGGACTTGATGGACCTCACTCTGGCCGCGTCCGCAACCAGCATCCGCTGCACCTTGCCCAGAATGGCCCTCGTCCTTTCCTCCGACGGGGAGGCCAGAAGCGACACTGTGTCGAGCTTTGCTCCCAGAAACAGTGCGTCTTGCGCGGGCACCAGGTGGGACTTGGCGTAGTTTACGGAGAATCCCAGGTCTGTGAGAAGTTGACCGGTCCTTGCCGTGTGCTCCACGGCGAGCTCCCTCGTCTTGGCTCGGATGAGCCAGTCGTCCAGGTAGGGGTAGACGTGGATCCCCTCTCGGCGCAGCTGCGCCGCCACCGGTGCGAGGCACTTGGTGAACACCCTGGGTGCCGACCTTAGTCCGAAGGGAAGGGCTCTGAACTGATAGTGATGCCCCTGGACCACGAACCTGAGAAACTTTCGGTGTCCCTTTAGGATGGAAATATGGAAGTAGGCATCCTCCAAATCCAACGACGACAGGAAATCGCCCTCCTCCAGCTGACCCAGGACGTGTTGGAGGGTGACCATCCGGAACTTCTGTGCCTTGATGAATTTGTTCAGTCGTCGTAGGTCCAGGATGGGACGCCATCCTCCCGTCTTCTTCTTCACGAGGAAGTATCTTGAGTAAACTCCAGAGCCCCGAAGCCTCTTTGGGACGAGCTTGATGGCGCCCTTCCTGAGCATCGCCTTTACCTCTAAGAAAAGTTGAGGGACGTGAAGTTCTTTCCTGGCCACAGGGGGGACGCGCGGGCACCTTCTTTGAAACTCGAGCACGTGACCCTGGGCTAGGGCGTCCAGCACCCAACGGTCGGTGGAGATGGACTCCCACACGCTGACGAAGCTCGCCAGCCGGCCTCCCACCGGGGTGCTTCGGTGGGGGCCCGACCCCACGGCCGGTTCAGTCCTGCTTCGACGAGGCTTTGCCGCCTTGACCTCCTTGGCGACGACGGCGGGGTCCGCCTAACTTGCCTCGTCCACTGTAAGCTTCCTGCGACGACGAACGGGCCGCTTGACGGTAGGTGGAAAATCCACCGCCGGAACCTTTGGAGGCACCCTTGCCTCCTCCGCTCCGAAAGGGCGGCCGCCGTTGCTGGAGAACCCCAAGAGCCCGGGCCGTCTCCGTGTCTGCTTTGAAGGGAATCGTCCACTGTTTTCCCAAACAGGTTGTTTCCATCGAACGGCATGTCCAAGACTCTGGTCTGCACGTCTTGACGGAAGTCAGTAGCCTTGAGCCATCCATGCCGCCTAAGGCACACGCCGTTGCCCAACTGGCGAAATCCAGTGTCGGCGATGTCCGTCGCAATCGTAATGGCGTGGTCCGACGCCACCTCACCTTCCTGCAAGATCTCTAGGGCATCCGCCCTCTTGTCGTCCGGTAGGAAGTCCAGCAGGGGGGCCAGTTTGTACCACAGCTCCCTGTCGTAGCGGGCTACGATAGCCAAGGCGTTGGCCACCTTAATCGTCGTTGCTGCAGACGAGATGACCCTGCGTCCCATCGTATCCAATTTCTTTCCCTCGCCGTCCGGCGGGGAAGTCGACGTGGAGGCCGCACCCCCCCCCCCCGCTTTCTTCCTGGCCGCCGCGGAGACGACCAAGGGGGCCGCGTCTGGGACCCGGTACTTCTTCTCGTACCGATCCCTTCTAGCCGGCGTCGTGGATGGGTTCTTGAGGAGGGCGAGGCCCTCGTCCCAAATATCGTCCAGTAGAGGCACGGAGAGGGCCGTCTTCCTCTTGGCCTCGCGCCGTTGATAAAGGAAACCTTCCTTCTTCTTCTTCTCCTCCGGGCAGAGCTGGAAGAGCTCGGATGCCCTGGCGATCATGGAGTGAAACGATCCAATCTGGTCGGGCGGGGAAGCCCGGGTGGGAGGTGACGACGGCAGATCCTCGTTGTAAACCTCGTCGTCCGTACCCGTCGCAGCCGTGTCAGTCCCCGTATCATCCCCACGAGTCGTGGACGGGGAGGAGGGCTGAACAGGGCGCGATGGCTGAAAAGGAGGTGGAGGGTGAATCCTTCTTCTCTTAGGGGGAGGGCTCCCAGAAGGGCCAGGCTCCGGGTCCCCCGTCGGGAGCGGTTCCTCCGCTGGTGGTAACGGCAGTCTCGTCCTTATCTCCGAGCATAAGGACTGTATAGCCAACAAAATGGCCGCCGAGTTGTCTTGCGGCGCTGGTTGAGGGGAGTCTGACGGGCGGTCAGGGGCCCCGTCGGCACCCTCGACGATATCGTCGTCTCCTACGTCGGGATCCCTCCCGACGGGCTGGTCTTCTTCCACGACAACGCCGTGGCTTAAGACCATCAGCACTTCCTCAGAGGTTGAGGCTGAATCCACGACGACCTCCTGCCCCCCCTTTTTCATCTCCGTCGGAGGTTTCACGGGGGTCCTGTCGATGGGCATAAAAGAGGACTCCCTCCGCGGTGGCAGGGAGACTCTGAGCCCCGAGGTCGCCACCACTGGTGTAGCCTCCACAGGCTGAGCCAGGGCTGCCGCGACTGTCTCGATAGAGGCCTTGGCCGGATGGATTAAGGCTTTCACCACCTTAGGTGCGCTCACCGCCTTCTCCTTGGGGGGGGACACTGCCTCGCTCTCCCTCCGATGGGGCCTTCGAGCTCAACCGGGGCCTCTCCAGGAGCTTCGCCGGGTTCTCGGCCTTCCTCTTACCTGACCCAGAGCGTTGGCTCGTGGTTGATGGTGCCGGGGAGGATGCACCCTGCCTGGCGTCCGTAGAGCCCGACCGTTCGGCGCTCCCGGTGCCAGCCGACTCGCGGTGCTTGGCCTTGTGTTGGACCCCCGTCGCCGGGGCGTCCTCAAAGGTCTTAGAAGACCGCTCGGATTTCTTCCTCTTCTTCTCGCCTGACGGGCTCTTCCCTTCCAGCCAGTTGGCGAGACGTTGATGGCGGTCCTTCATGGTCCGCTCTGACATATTGCCGCAAAACGCACAGTCCTTCTCCACGTGCGTCTTGTCCTCATGTAGGCAGTAAAGACAAAAGGAGTGTTCGTCCTCCTTAAAGACATTCTGAAGCTGGCATCCAGGGCAGACCCTGAACAGCTTTCCGGGCGTCGAGCTTCCCTTCTCCTGGGCCATGTCCGAGATGGGCCTGAGAAACTTCTGGAGTCCTCCAAAAGCGTAGCTCGACGAAATCTTCACCCTTGAGGGGCGTAGACGAATCCGACACGGGTCCCCGTTGATCGGATGAAGAATCGGTGGAGCTTGAGGCTCTTTTTGACCGAAAAAAATTGAAGTTTTTGAGAAAAAACGTCAAAAAATAGCACTAACGCTCGAGAGCAATAGCACGAGGATCCCAACACTTGAACGTGCGGTAAAAATCTGAAGATGGCTGCCAGAGGCGGGGCTTAGGTAGAGGGCAGTCATTGGCTGTAGTCAGTATGACGCAGAGATCAGTGATTGGTTACTACTACGAAAGACAGATCAGAAAAGAAACTGATACTGTTTTTTTCTTTACCGAGGATTCCCAGCCTGACGACGGGGAATATTCATGAGCATGTGAATCCATGCCAGACCCCATGCTGGAGAAATCAAGGGTTTTGGACATAGGTCTGGTAGGCACAAAGGCGATGTATCTTGACCTTAAACAATCCTTTGGTCAAGAAAAGTGTTTGATGCTTATTGAAGATAAGGAGGCACAAACCCCGTTTCTGAAAGCTAGACTGGGAATACTTCCACTTGCAGAGTTACAAGCTCCTGGGGCAGAGGAGACACATCAGTGTGTAAAATTTGTGAGAAAGCAACTGAAGATTTAAAACATTTCATGTTTTTCTGACCCTTGTATAGGAATCTGCGGCCTAAGTGGCTTCTAACAATTTACAAAAAGCACTGCATAAAGAGTACTGTAGTGGCATTAAAACTTTTTTATGCAACCAAAGCAAAGCAGAGCTTAAGGTGCATTCGAAATTTTTGAAAAAAGTCTGGCGCCTCAGAAGGAAATATATTGTTTAATAGGCTTGTCTCGCTGGTTGTTTGTGTATCAACTGTTTTTACTTATTTATATCAGTTACTTTGTAATGAGTATGACCATGGTCCGTTATAGGTCGTTTCCTTGCAATTTTAGATTGTAATATTGTGTGAGCTCTTATTTTGTTTTTTTAAACGTGTTTATTTTAAACAGGCATGTTATGGCAATACAAAGCTTAATCACTTGCGACACGTAGCATACAGTAATACCATTTGACGCTCCTCCCACCCCACCCTTCGGTCTCAAGTTCCGTCTTCACGTCCCCGCAGGGGATCTCCATCCTGACTAGTTCTCCTGGCCAGTTGGGGCTTGAAAGTCAGGGCCGGGAAGCTTTGGTCAAAATCCAATACCGGACCCCAGATGTTGCGAAAGCGATGTAAAGTGCCTGCCCCGGCAGCCGTCAACTTCTCGGCGATCAGGATGTCCCACACTTTCATCCACCAGAAAGGCATGAGAGGGCCTTCCGTCGTTTTACAGGTGCGGGCTATCACGTTCCTGCCCGCAAGTAGGCATTGCGATAATAGTTTGGCCTTGGGACCAGACCTTGGGTAGATCCCAGGGATCGGTGCTCCAAGGAGGATAGGTTCGGGGGCCAAGGGCAGTCGCACCTGAGTGATGTCCGCTATCGTCGCTAGGCATTGTTTCCAAAAGGTTTGAGCCTTGGGGCAGACCACCACATGTGGAAGAAGGAGCCTATTTGGCCGCATTGCCTCCAGCATTGAGGGTTGAGTGTGGAGTTCATGTGGTGCAGTCTTAGGGGAGGGTAGTACCACCGGAGGAGGATCTTGTAGGCGCACTCTCTATTTGTGATGCATGATGAGGAGGTGTGAGCCCGGGACCAGATGTCAACCCACTGTTGCTCTTCAATCGGATGGCCCAGGTCCACCTCTCATAGGGCCATATACCAGGTCTTGGAGGTTAGGAAATCCGTTTGGAGGCGCTTGTATAGAGTGGAGATTCTTCCTCGGGGCGGGAGCTCATTAAGGGTCAATTCGATGGCTGTGGGGGGACGAGTAGCCGCTTGCCGAGTCTGTGGGTGGGTGCACCAGTGGCGTAGCTGGGTATATGTGAATCTATCTTGTTCCTGGATCCTAAAGAGTTCTTTAGGGTTGGCCCCCTTCAAAAAGTTGACCCAGGGTCTCTAGGCCTCCTGCAATCCAGGCCTTAAAATTCCGGGGAGACAGACCAGGAGAGAAGGTCGGGTTCATAAACACCGGGGAGAGGGGGCTGAGCCCGTCGGGATCCTCTTCTGTTTCAACGCCTTGTCCCACACCGAAATGGTGTGTTTGGTGGATGCCAGAAGATTCTGCCACTGTCGCCGTTCCGGAGGGGGGACATGTGGGAGAAAGCGTAGCGGGAGGGGTAACTGCGCTTGTTCGAGTCCCACCCATCTAGGGCGGTTGGTGAGGACTTGCCATGATAGGATACAGGACAGTTGAGCTGCCATTTGGTATTTCTGCAGGTCAGGGACCCCGAGGCCACCGAGTTTCGCGTTGCCCAGCATCGTGGATTTAGGGATCCTGGGCTTTTTCCCCCTCCAAATAAACTGCAGCATTTTCTTCTCTAGGTATTGAAGGGCTGGTGCCGGAACCGGCACCGGGAGTGTGGAGCATGCATACAGAAATCTCTGAAGTAAGTTCATTTTACAGGCTGTAATACGGCCCATCAGCGATATCTCTTGTGCCGCCCAGCGTCTCAAATCTGCCTCCAAGTTTGTAAATAATGGGGGAAAATTAGCTCGATAGGTCTCGCTTGGGTTGGCCGGGATCTGAACTCCCAAGTAGCTAATTCCCTTGGTTGTCCATTGTATTGGGCACAGCGGAACTAGGGCTTCTCGGTCTTCTCGGGTCAAACCCACACCCATGGCTGCCGATTTCCGGTAGTTGACTGTGAAGCCTGTGACCCTGCCATAGCTCGTTATCTCAGCCAGGGCTTGAGGGAGGGAGGAGCGGGGTTTCGTGATAGTCAGGAGGACATTGTCTGCATAGAGGGCCAGCTTGTGGTGTGCCGGGCCTAATTGAAAGCCTTTGACTGCAGGGTTCAACCTGATCTGCTGGGCAAACGGTTCCATAATTAGAGCGAAGAGAAGTGGCGACAGCGGGCATCCCTGTCGGGTTCCGCAAGTTAGGTTGATGGGGGAGGAGAGGGTGCCATTAACCCTGAGAAGGGTTTTGGGAGCTTTGTAGTTTGCCAGCGTCATAGTGCAGAACTCCGGGCCAAATCCAAAAGCCTCAAGGGTGAGCCTCATGAAAGTCCAATCCACTTTGTCGAACGCCTTGGTCGCGTCCAGGGCAGGAAGCACCAATTCCCGGGAATCCCGGGAGGCAAGTTCCACCAGATCCAAGGCTCTTCAAATGTTGTCGGCCGTGGAGCGGTGTCTGAGGAAGCCACTCTGATCCGCACTGATTATCTCCGGCAAGAAGTGAGACAGACGTGATGCCAGGATTTTAGAGTAAATATTAGCATCTATGTTGAGCAGGGCAATGGGTCTATATGATGCAGGGTTCTTCGGATCGCCTCCAGGTTTAGGTAATAAGACCGTAATTGACTCCTGCATGGACGGGGTTACAGTGCCCGTGGTCCTGAACGAGTTAAACAACTGTACCAAAGGTGCTAATAGTTGGGGTTTGAAAATCTTGTAAAACCTGGTTGTATACGCGTCAGGGCCAGGGGTTCGGGATTTAAGGGCTTTTATTGCCTCGTCCACTTCTTCGTAAGTAATCGGCGCCTCCAGAGAGTCACGGGCTGTTCTTTTTAGCCGGGGAAGCGCTGCACCCCGTAGGTATTCCTTCTGTTCCTCCATGTCCCGCACTGGAGCGGTCATCACCTGAGTCAGTTTATCCTGGTCAGCGTAATGGACCTTGCCTCGTTGGTCCCGCAGGCCCACAATTGTATTGTTCCTCTTCGCCTTGGCAAGTTTGGCCACTAGCAGCTTATTTGCTTTGTTGTTTTTAGCATAATAAAACTGTTTTGCTTTTGCCATTTGGTGGGCAGGGTGTTCGGCATAGTGGGCCTCGATCTTTTTTTGTGCTATCCGGATGGCCCGCTGAGTTTTAGGGGTCCAGCCCTTCTCCTTATGGGTCCTTTCTGCATTTCTAAGGTCTTCCTCAAGGCCCTGGCGAGTTTGACGTTTGTGTCTATGATAGGCCGCTCCTTGCGCAATCAGTTCACCCCGCACTACTGCCTTCATTGTGTCCCAAGTATTGGCAGTAGAGGTGTCTTCACTTAAAGAAGTTGGTGATCGTGGTTGCGATTGCGTCTCTGAGTGGCATCTCATTGAGAATCGGATCATATAGAGTCCATCTGCGCTGTTGGGGGTTAGCTGGTTCCTGCACTCGGATTTCCAGGGTCACCGGAGCGTGATCAGACAAGATTATGGAGCCAATTGACACATTGTTGGTGAACGTGAAGATTTGTGGAGACACTAGAAGAAGATCTTTCCTGAAGAAGGTTCTGTGGACATAAGAATAAAAGGAAAAGTCTCTTTCGGATGGGTGGAGTACTCTCCATGAATCCACCACCCCCAAAGTTCTAAATAGTTGTAGGAGAGCCAGGGCTATGGTGAGGTCTCCGGCACTGGGGGTGTGTGACCTGTCTTTCGTGGGGGTCCGGGACCCCATTGAAGTCCCCTCCAATCACTATCTGGCCTTCCAGAAACAGGGAGAGAGTTGTACTCAGGGATTCATAGAACCGGCAGCAGATGGGTTTCTTGTAGCATAGCCACTGCTGCACCGTCGTTCTGAAGCTTCTGTATGATGGACTTGCATTTGGCGGGTGAATTTAGTCCCTTGACATTCAGGGAGACGAACCTCAGAGTTCGATGTTCTGGGGCCAGTTCCGGGGAGGTTGACGAATCCTGGGGGAGAGGGGGAGATGTAGAGGGATCAGCCATCATGTCGCGGAGTGCGTGGCCATTCCCCAACCTGCCTGTGGGATTTTTTCTCGGGCCGCCAACGGGAGGGCCGAGTTTTAACTGAGGGTGGCTGACCTTTTGTGGGTCTAATGCCTCCCTTGGCCAACGGGGCCATAGAACCGTGTGTAGCCAACATGGCTAACCTTACAGGTAATCTTAGTGGTTTGTTCCAAGGACTCAGATGGACTGTGCCTTGGAACCGGGCATGGACCGTGAAATAATGCCTGCTGTATTAAGAATGAAGCTTATCTGTGTTCCTGACGGTGCTGATCGGGTCGAGGTGGAAGCTCCATCATAGGGTCGCATCAGGCTATTTCCTCTTCCGGAATCTGGGGACCTTCGACCAAGAATCTTGTGTGAGATTAGGGGAGGCCACCCGGTTTGAGTTGCTTCGGAGGGCAGGAAAGACGAGGGTTTGGAAGCATCTGGGCGCAGGATGTCGGTAGCATCTTCCAGGTCGCTAATTTTCCTGAGCGAGCCCTTGTTGGAAAATTGCAAAGCTGTGGGAAAGAGCCATCTGTAGCGGATTTTTTGAGCCCGAAGAAGGGTGGTTAGAGGGCAAAGGGCTCGCCTCTTTTGAAGAGTAAGAGGAGAAAGGTCCTGAAAGATCTGGAGGGAGGTCCCTTGGAATGTAATTTCGTCTTTGGAGCGGCTTATCGCCGAGATGGCTTCCTTCGTGGTAAAGAAGTGCACCCTAGTGATGACGTCGGGGGGGCCATCCGATTCCACTCCGCGTCGGGGGTTCAGCCTGTGGGTGCGATCTAGGAAAAGCTGTGAATCTTCGAGGTCAGGAGGAGAGATTGGAAACAGAGGCCCACATATTCAGCCAACCCCTTGTCTGGGATCGAAGTGGAAACCCCCCGAATGCGGAGGTTGTTGCGTCAGGCCCTATTTTCGAAGTCCTCTTGCTTGTATTCCAGGATGTCGTACTTGTCCTGCAATAGTCCGATTGAGCGTTGGACCTCAGTTAGCGTGGAGGCATGATCTTGGATATGATCCTCAACAACTCCCACTCTTTGTTCAACCTCCGAGACTTTTTTATCTGTGCTTTCCAGTTTAGTTGTGAGTTCCGCCATACAAGAACGGAATTCTGATTTGATATCCGCCATGAATTCACGTATATCTTCTTTGATCACCAAAGGTCCCGTGTTATCTAGGGATTCCCGTGAGATAGAGGGGCAGGAATCTTGTTTTTTAGCTTTGTCGGAAGCGGTCAGCAGAGTTGCTATGTCCGAAGACTTGGTGGTCTTTTGTTGCTTGGTCATCGCGCTGGTTGTCAGCGGCGGGACGGTGGCCGCCAGGAGCGATGTAGCGGGCCCCCAGAGTCTAAAAAGCGCTGCCCGTGCGGGATGTAGGCCTTATCCGCGAGCAGCAGGGCCGTGGGCCAGGGCGCCCCAGGAAGGGATCAGGGAGAAGAGCATGCGGGCTAGGCCTACCTTAGATCTCTCAAGGGGCTCCTGCTGAGGGCCCCCGCCGCCAACCGTTGGGGGGAGGGTCTCCCATCTCCGCTCCAGGGAATTGAGTCGCTTCAAGGGCCGTTGCATATGTCCATAGGCCGGAAGGTAGGCCCCACTAGGCACCCAGGTGGGCCACTAACGCAGCCCGCGTAGATCTCTGTCCGCTGGATGTGTAGCTGTAAGGCGGCGTGGGCCGGGGCGCCCCAGGAGGAAGAGGGTGCACAAAACGGGGCCAGTGCATGCAGGGCTTCTCGCCGATTCCAGGGGGGGGCCCGGGCCGCCCTCACCGGCCGATGGAAACAGTCCCCGCTTCTTGTATGGATATCCGGATGCTCGTCCGTCCCCTCCGGCTCGAGTGCTACGGGGAGGATCGCCTCCAACTCCTGACTGGGCACGCCATCATACGTGCGCCCGCCATCTTGGATTCTCCGAGCGACAGAGGGGGGGACCGGGATTCAAGCGACGAGTACGGACATAGTGCTACCTCTCCCTGCTTTCATCTTTGAGCTGCTAGTGCCCCATCGGTTCTGATCCACATAGTTGGCGTCGATGGATCGTGTAGGCCACAGGAACCGCACAATTTTAGCTATAGCAGCGGGCAGTCCACGGGCGGCTTTAGAGGAGCGACTGCATTGCGTCGGCTCCAAGCCACGCCCCTCCTGAGCTCTTATTTTTAACTCTGTATTTTGTTTGCGATTATTATTGTTTTTATTGTCTACTTTTATGGGCTTGTGCCAAAAGCAAGTTTTGTACTACTACTACTACCCTGGCAATATGAAAGGCTTAAAGGTCTGACCACTGCTGAGCCAAAAAAGATTATCATGTCCTTTAACATGGAAAATAAGCATTTGTGACATACAATCCATCCCAAATGTTACTGAATGGATTTCCAGATGTACAAGCCGCTCTAATCACCATTTCCCTTGGCTCAGAGTCCATTTTGGGGCACACTAACTTCTGTTTCATGCTCCATTCTCTTCACTTTGGCTAGATGACTGGCAGAGGGGATCCTCAGTGCTGATATTTGGGCATACTGATGTTCAGGTTGGTTGGCTTGGGACCTGGAAGTTCCCCTCCCTCCTCCTAAGTCATGCGAAGTGCCCTGACTGTTGCGTAAAGAGCCACATCCACATCATAATAACATAACATGAGTGAAGTGTGCCAGTCTATCACCGCATACTGAAGGACAGATATCTCTTCCATCTCTCACAACCTATCCTGTTTGGTCGCACATCCACCTCCATCTCTGCCTTTTACATAGTCTAAGAACACATCTAGCATAGGGAGCTCAGTCTATATATTGTCACTATAGAAGGCCAAGTATTACTATACTTTGATAACCTTTCCAAGTAAGTAAGGCACTACCATGGCTCACTATGAACGAAAAAGTCTAGCATGACGAGGAACAAACTCAAACTCTTAATTATAACCTTTGTGACACCAAGATGCCAGGTATTTTCAATTTTACTGAACCAGTTTGACGACCACTCCATTCCCTTACCTTCTGTTACCAACAACAGTCATCTTTATACACAGACCATCCTTTGACTATGACACACTTTGCTCAGACTTGGCAGTCATAGAATTAACATTCTGGAATTTGATCTGGTTTATACAGTATAGTGACATCCAGGCAAATTAACCACCAATATTCCAGGATTACCCAAGCACACCCATGAGTCCCTAATGCAGCGAACATTCTGTTATGTACTAATTTAAAATCCTCAAAATGTTCCTTGGAAACATAATTATTACAACACATTTGGACATATCCGCCTCCTCACTTTTTCCCTTTTGCAAAACCATAGTGCATACAACAGGACTGACACGCAAACAGGCAGTCACAAAACATTTTTCCCCCATGGCATACACCCCTCACTGCGTTCATAGAATCTACTTTCCACTTTCCAAACCCCTTTTTTTTACCATCACTGATTTTCTTTCTTCTAGAAGACTATGTTCTGGCTTCCCATGGCAGGGTCACAGTACATGAGTCCAGGAACCGCCCCAGACGCTCCGATACTACTACTATTATGGTGGTGATTTGATACAGTATAAAAGCATATTAACACAACATAAAATGTGAGTGTTATGTTAACACGTGTTTGAAACTTGACATTGGCAT
Source organism: Ambystoma mexicanum (assembly GCF_040938575.1). Taxonomy (NCBI): domain Eukaryota; kingdom Metazoa; phylum Chordata; class Amphibia; order Caudata; family Ambystomatidae; genus Ambystoma; species Ambystoma mexicanum. The sequence goes on along the minus strand of NC_090929.1, from coordinate 1,380,785,387 downwards.
TCCTTACATTTGTAGACTATTTGTTTTAGTTTGGATTGTGTGTTTGTACTTTATTGTTGCTGTTCCCAAACTTTTAGACTACTTTTATTCAAAAGAAATGTTTTTCCCCCACACATTTCTTCTTTTATATTTGTGTGTTTTCCAGAGAGCATGATTGTGTGTGTGTGGGTGGGGGGGAACCTTTTGCTGAAAGTGCGTATGTATGCATGTGTTTCCCAGTAGTTATACCTGGTGTTTTAAGTGTTTGTATTGCTCATTGCTTCTGCATACACAGAGTTGAACTGTATTGTCTGTGTTCATTTATATTCCATGCTTAGTATGGTTTAAGTTACTTACCTGTAACTAGTATTCTCCAGCATGGGTCTGGTATGGATTCACATGCTCATGAATATTCCCCATCATCAGGCTGGCAATCCTCAGTAAAAGAAAAAACAGTTTCACTTTCACTTTAAAACATTTCTCCTCTAAACCAATCACTGTCCTCTGGGTCATACTGCCTCCATCCAATGACAATCCTCTCCCTAACCTCCACCCCTGGTGGCCATCTTCAGATTTTTACTGTACGCTTAAGTGTTGGGAGTCCTCAAGTTGCTCGAATTTTGTTTTTTTCCGAAAATTGTTTGCAAAATAGTTAGAATTTTACCGTTTTTTTGCTTCTTCAATGAAGGATAGAGACTGGCAGCGGGGCTCTGCTACCAGCGAAGATCTTCATCCACTGTCGGATCATCAAAGTTTTGGGAAGGCCCATCATTGGGGCCTACATCGTGTCCTTTCAGCATGGCCGAGTAGAAGAAGGAAGACCACAGCCTCTTCAAACTCTGCGGCAAAGTGTGGTTTAAGAAACGCCTTCATGAAACATCAACACCATAAATGCTTGTACTGCCTGCATCCAGACCACAATGAGGAGGGATGCAAGGTGTGCCATGGTTTCTCGAAGAAAACCAATAAAGACAGATATAGCAGACTGTCGGCGTGGCTCTAGTAGAGCAAGGCCTCTGACGCAGCCTCGGGGCAGGGTCAAGCCTCATCCTGGACCGGCCGGTCTAAGGAGCTTTCTCCATCCGGGAGGAGGTTGAGATTCTTTGAGGGCACCTTGCATGCAGGGGTCTATGGGAGGGCCAAGCTCTGCGACGATAGCTCCGCTGTTTACGCCACTGATGCGGGTCCCAAATCAGACAAAAGAAGTTTGCCATCACCATCATCCTCCACGCTGAGCCTCTCATCGAAAGGAGCGTCTTCATAGAGGAAGTCGCTAACTTCGTCCAAACTCTGTGTCTCAGCGGATAGTCCGGTGAGGGGAAAGTCCGGGGAGGACTCATCGAAGTCAGTTAAGGCTTCAACCAATGAGAAGTCAACAGAGTCGACAACGGCACCATCGACGAAGGCAGCCACAAGTACTTTGTCATCTAAGTCAACGACGGCAGCGGCTCTGAAGGAGTGCATGTCCAGGAAAAAAGTGGCGGCCACCCCACGGTTTCCTTGCCCCCAAGGTGGAGTACTGCTGTGGAAGCAGCAGCAAAGGAACCCAAGGCCAGGGAAAGACCAGGCAGTCACTCTGACACAACAGCCTCCTGAGAAGGAGAGAGAAAAGGTGTGACCTGTGTAGCCTCCCAGGAATGCGGACCGGCATGTTACTGAGGATAGACCGGAGCAGATCTACTTGAGTACCGCCAAGGACAATGATCCGCACGAGGGGTGCTGCTCAGACCATGAAGGGGGAGGACCTGAGGGAGGACCTCAGTACCCTGTGTGGAAGAGGAGACGCATAAGCCCGGATCCTACTCCGCTGGCTCCATTTACCCCAAGACCTAGGAACGTGTCTCTGGACATTCTATCCACCCTGCACATACTGATCACTGAAATCCAGCAAAGGATGCCTTCATCGTGGCGAGCACCCCCAGAACCTCAGAGGGTAAACTCTCCCCCGCGGAAAAGAAAGTCCAGGGGGGTGTGGGTCCTCTGCATCATCTGACCCCACCGCCAACGCCACCTCGGCACGACAAGACCCCTACCGGAGCCCCGGATCAACACACTGACACGGGCACAGACACAGCTACCACAACTACTGGTACCGACGAGGACGCTGATTTCATCGCAGCAGACGGTGAGACACTGCACGCGGATGCGCCCGTTAGGGCCTCGCCTCCGGACGAAGTTAGATCTTTTCATTTGGTCATCTCGAGGGCCCCTGAACTGTTTGTTAGTCCCCGAGGAGACGAAGGAGGGTTTCCTGTACCAACGGCGCAAATCGAGGAGGAAGACCATCATGTCCATTCCCTTACTGGATGACATCTGGTTAAAGAACAATCCAAGTGCAGCCGTGACCAAATTGGACGGATTGGAAAAGAAGTACAGGATGCCCGACTCAGCTCCCAGGTGACTTAGATCTCAGTCCTTGCTGGATTTGGTGGTCTAGCCGCAGCTAGGAAATGTTTGGCAAACCCATCAATGGCAGCCATGGTACCTCCGGACCAGGAGGGGAAGAACCTAGATGCGATGGGCAAGGGGATAATTTACATGGCAGCCTCTACCATCAAGGCAGGAAACACCCTAGCCATTTTGTTGCGTTACAACCAGGAACTCTGGTACTAGCTGGGCCCTATCCTGGAAGGGGAAATGGCCTAAAATCACGCCATCATAGTGCAAAATTCCCTCCATATTATGGACCCCCCCAAACATTTTGCTTTTGTTTGACTAACCTAGCCTGACTTTTTCCAGTGGAACACAGCCTTCAGATGATCTCCCCTGGGTTTTTGCTAATTTGTTATCGGGAAACTGACACGTCCTTCAGACTGTCAGTAATGGGAAAATATGTTTCCCTTAGTCTTTGACTAGGTTGCCATTTCTAAGTAACTTTGTATCTGTGCGCCAAGTACCTTACTGTACGGCGCACAGGGGTCTTTTTCATTTTATGGCCCTAGACGCCCTTTAAGGATTTTTGGTGGTTATACAAGTGTGCCTAGGACGAACTGGTGGCAATAATTTACTTTACTGGTATTTTTATCTCTTTTTATTAAACCATACTGCGTTTATCGCGTTTGGTTGCGGACAGTGGCCAGTGCCGAAAATGGACGTGCCACAAAGTCTTTTGTTCTATCCTTTGGCCATCTTGTCCGTAGCCTTCACCCAGATCAAGCTGATCTGGGATTTCCTTATTTGGGCATGGAGCCACCCATGAAAACAGCATCTTTCGTGGGCTCCTGCATGTCACGTGTGTTAGTGCCCAGGAAGAGGACTGGGACTGTCTGGTCCCAATCCACACTACTGGTGACAGGATGTCTGGTGTGCCTGAATTACTGAGACCACCGTGGGCCATGACTGGCCCACGCCTGGCATGCATGCAAGAGAGCAGATCTTCCATTTGTTAGCCCAGTTTGAGCGCAAAATGAATCTTAGATAAGAGAAGGGGCTCTGCATCCATTCCAGGTCAATAAACTGAAGTTCACGCTGAACTGCAGAAGGAGCCAAGTGTCCTGAAACGCTGACACAGGCCAGTGGAACTACCAGAGACGCACTGGAAGATTTGGTACCCTGAGCCCGCTGCTGTCCCGTCTGACCCCTGCTTTTGTCATCAATCCTGAAGGCCTGCAAGGGCGTTCCAATCCTTTGGAGTAGTGGAAACAACTACTCTCGGCACCTCCTGATTACCTGCGAAAAGAGCCTTCTCAGCAGCGTTCCTGGACCATCCAGTGAAATGACCAGCTCTACCCCGGGGTATCGCATAGGAGCGCCGCTGTCCCGAGTTGACACTCAAGACATAGGGAATCATTTGCTTGTGGTCCTCGGCCCTCTCCCACTAAATTTCGTAGTCCTAGCTCCTCTGGGTCGTGAACAAAGAGGGTTCTATGCTGCAAGCCTTTGTGATTCCTATGTCACTACGTTGTGATAGCGGTCACTGTAGGTGCTTTGCCTATCTGCCCTCCAGTGCCAGGAAGCTTGCTGCACTGGAATGTTCTTCCTCTGTCTGGATTGTTGAGAAAATGCAGAGTTCGAACCTACAAGCGACCTCGACTAAACTTGCAAAGTTTGGTCCAACCTATGCCGAGGGGCGGTGAGTACTTGTTTCACTTACCGGTGGCCCCTGGCACCCTCAAATCCTTTTACGCACGAGAATCTCTTAAAAGTCCTCACTTTGGCTGGGCTAGCCTGCGCTCCCTAGTTATTCCCGAACATCGAAAGTCGCTCTGCCTGCAAGGGTAGACCCTCCTCCAATAAAGGAACTTTATTCTTTATCACCTCAAGCCCCTTCCTGAACTGCTAGAGGCCCCAAAAGAGGTACCGTTTTGACGGCGACCATGCATTGTAAACGCACTGCTGTACTTTTGAGCGCAAGGCTCCCCACTTCATTGGGTCGGACTGCTTAAGTTAGGGTTTGGATTCTGAAGATAATGATGACTGTGTTAACCCCCCTTCTACTACAGGTTGTGGATGTGTTTTCCCCAATCTTGCATTAGGTTAAAAGCAATTGCTTATATGCAACATAGTGATACGCTTGTGTGGTAATTGTTTCTTATTACTGTGGGTATTCGTGTTTGATTATAAGGCCTATAATAAATGTATATGTATGTTTGATATACACCTGTCTAAGAGTAATATGTGGCTCGTTACTGTGTGTGCTCATTGTGGACTTCTGATCACTCCCACCCCTCCTGAAACTTAGTCTTGACCGCAGGCAAGCTACATTGATTGGTCTGGCTTGCCAAAAGGTTCCCCATGTCCACTGAACTAGGGGTGCCTCCTAAACCTCTGCCCACAAGAGTTTAGAAATCCATCTTAACAGTATCTACATTTATTGAGAACATACTGGTTGTGCATATGTTTGGGTGTATTGTCTGTACTTACCTTCCAAGCATATTGTAAGTGCGTACTTCCTTGTATTCTGAGAGTATGGTATGTGTATACACATATTCCAAGTGTATTCTTGTATGGTGTGCGGGGGAAAAGCGTATGTTTAGTGTGTGTTTGGGTTGGTGTATACGTATAGTTATTTAAAGTGCATTGGCCGTGCATGTTTTGCTCGTTTTCTGAGCATATTTTATATGTATTTATTTAAGGTGTATTGTTGCTAGTTACAGGCATGCATGGATAAGCATGCATAATCAACAGATGTACCTATTTCTTGGACTTCCAAACGTACTGCGCAGGTCCACATTATAGCTATATTTTTGGGACTTTCAAAAGTTAGCCTCTTCAGTTTGGCCGATCTGATTTTCCAAATCTTTTCAATGTTCACCAGTTTCGGGTATGTGCATGCTGAAAATCTAAGCAGACAATTTTCAGATCTGCGTCTCAAAAAGTTTTTTTTTTAGTCTGTAGGAAACCCGATGCAAAAACAGCTACTTTCAACATTGTGTTTCTACATGACAATGTCCAATTATTGTATTGTATTTATGTTTGATAAAGTGCAAACCTAGGTCAAGAGCAATGGAGCGCCGTATAAGACGTCAAGGAACAGGAGGGCAATTCACAATGGGTCCAGGTCGGTGGTAGAAGTGGAAGACAAAGTTGCCCTACCAATTCCCTGAAGAGCAGGGTTTTCAGTTCTCTCCGGAAGAGCGCGGGAGCGCTCCTGATTGCCACCGGGATGGTGTCCAAGTCTGCAGAGGCATAGCGGGAGAAGAACAGTTTACTGGTCTTTTACCTCTGGGCAAGTTTAGATTTCACCCTAGCAGTCTCGAGAAGCTGTTTCATCATTCAGAGCGTGTATGGCACCCAAAATATTAAAATAAGTCTTCAAAAGCCCACTGAACATGGATTAAAGGCAAAAACACAAAATGCAGTACTTAAAAACGTTCAACTTACTACTGTTCTACTCGAAGAAAGTTATCGGTTTCCAAACCCCCTCCTCATGCTCTCAATTTCCGTAGACTCGCAGAAGAAATGTTGGAGCTGGGCATAGTGAATCTGAATTGCATTTCCATAAATCCAGTCAAGCCGTGGCCAGGCAAATTAATAAAGCAACCTTGTTTCCGACGGCTACAGTATGTTAATTGCTGCGTTAATTACCAAGATATGACAGGCTGTGCCAGAGTCTAATATCCTCTTACTAATTAAGAATATGTACAATCAGCACTAAGCCGGAGAAAATGTACAGTAGAGAAAGCATGGGAGGGAGAATGCGTTTCTTGGCACTGAACAACAGTTTTGATTGCAACACTTTGAAGTAGGTGTCACAGGAGAAAAGGAGACCTCTCCCTTCCCTGAGCTGCTGTGGGACTATGTCTCGCCTTATATCAGCCATGTATGAGGTGTATTTGGCAGGCCACTGGCCTCCTTATGTGGGGTGTGTGCATAGTTCTCCCAAGTGTTAATGTCCAATCAAAGTCTCTTATGACAGAAGACCACTGGTGCATAGTCCCTGGAGGGATTGTGTGCATATTTCTTTAAGATTATGGTGTGCAATTTAGAAAGGTTTTCATTGTTTGTAAACGCTTCCATGACCCCTTTCCAGATGCCATCTGTACACCCTGTGTATGGAGAGACAACTGAGGAGGTCACACGTGCAGAGAAATACACACAGGAAAAACAGCTTCTGAACACGAACACAGACATGTGTCATGTCTACACAGTCTCTCCAACGTTGTTTTTTCCATAGTCAATTTGTTGATAGGATGATGCCCTAAAATGCAACGAATAAAATAAAATTGCCGAACATGCGTGCATTATCTTATTTACCTCTTTTTAGCATTAGCCACATCCAGTGTTATCCTTTAGCAGATATGGCAGTTAGGCAAGGATACAGGTTAACATATAATGCATACCAATGGTACTGGAGGATCATTCTTACTCACAAAACAGTTTGCCCTCTAACACCAGATTGTTTTCAAATTCATATGCTTGGAATAATATAGTGCCAAGAAGTGTGTTTCTATAGGATGGAGGGCGCTGGATGATCAGCTGCAAGGACTAAATTGCCTAATACAGGTGATGGGGGATCTTTCTACTCAAGCTATTTCACTAATTTCACACAAACATCTCAAGCATTTGATCTGGGCACACATATTCCCCCTACCTTTTCCCAATCAACCCTACCTTCCATCTCTCTCTCTCCTCTTTGCAGCATTTGGCTCCCTGAAGCTGGTATTATTTGCATGTGGCACAGCAGAAAGCACCATTATATGCATTAATACATGAATAGGATCGAAGCTTCGAGCTGAGCTGTTCCGTGCATGGAAAAAGAAGAAGCAGTAGTGTTGGCCGTGTCTTGTGACATCTCAGTCTATATTTGGATATCATAACTAGCAATATTAGCAAAAACATCTACTTATCCAAATGCAAATCAAAGTCTTTGTCTTCTGATGCCAAACTCTTAGAGGGTAAACTGGACACTGGCTTGGGCAAGGTTAACTTCATTAAAAACCTCACACTTTTGTCCAATCGTCAACTGGTCATGGGCAAAATTGTTAGAACAGACTGATATGCAAATGGATATTTCACCTTTGTGAAATATAGTGAGTGAAAAAAAGGTGGTAGACCCTCCTCAGTGGGAACAATCCCTCAGAATAGGTTATATGGATGGCCATCAGTAGAGGGTGTGAGGAATCAGAAATGTGAAGCGGACAACTTTGTGAAGGTTTTCAAAAGATGCCATTTTATTTACTCAAAAGGTTGGATAAACGCCTCACTATCCCTACGCTGATGAGGATTTCCCTGCCTAAAATAAACTAAAGGAAACACTCTGACAGAAGGTATCTGTCCCTCACACTTAAACATACAGAAAATCAACAAGGAAATATATGGCAATTCACCAACAACAAATATAACAGAATAAATCACAATCCAGTGACTGCTTCTTCCGATAACCTGGGCGAATTCCCCTTCCCTAGATTCAAGCAGGTTTTTATGTACAAGAAAGGATAAGGAAATCATATGTCAACAAAACGTTCCACGTCAGTTCTCTTTCTGATCCAACACAAAGTTCCAACTTGTATTCCAAGCCACAATTGTTTTGACAAAGGCTTTCATCTTTCCACTTGTGTCCAAGGTCTTGAGATAGCTTCTTGTCATTAATAAGGTAACAAATGTCTTTGTCTGGATATTTTGGCACCACTTTCAGCTTCAGCACTACGTCACCAAAACACTTCAGTGGTTCTTCAACTGCTTCATAATAAGCTTTACCCCACCACAGTACTGTCAACAACATTCACCTGGGTTACTCCCATGTCAGGTTTACAACGACTACCACTCTCTGTTCTGGTTTACTCCCTGGCCAGAACACCACCAATTATTAATGTAGTTCTGCATTTGGGTATACTCTCCTAACCAAACAGCGTCAATTGGCATAACATGCTTCGGGGTCTGGTATACTACCGTACAAGACCAACTACTACTTCTAAGTACTTTTATTGATATTTACTGATAAATCTGTGGTAAGGGTCAACTTCAAATTTATTAGCAAGGTCTTCGGCTTCACACAGTCACATATTTAGGTTTCTCTTCAGAGGACAAAATAATCACACTGGTGCTATTTACTACATCTAAGTGTTTGCTACACGCAAGATAGGTAATGCTTTTTTCCTCCTGAATCTCTTGTATCAGAAGGAACAAGTTACTTACCTGTAACTGTTGTTCTCCAGCATGGGTCTGGCATGGATTCACATGCTCATGAATATTCCCCGTCGTCAGGCTGGGAATCCTCGGTAAAGAAAAAAATTAGTTTCAGTTTCGTTTCTGAACTGTCTTTCTACTAATAACCAATCACTGGTCTCTGGGTCATACTGCCCCCAGCCAATGACTGCCCTCTACCTAAGCCCCTCCTCTGGCAGCCATCTTCAGATTTGGTAGCACGTAAAGTGGCAGTATGACCAAGTGAAGAACCGCAGAGGGGAAGGAGGGAGGGTTTGCATGTGAATCCATGCCAGACCCATGCTGGAGAACAACAGTTACAGGTAAGTAACTTTTTCCTTCTCCAGCATGGGGTCGGGCATGGATTCACATGCTCATGAATATATGAATACATAGCAGTACACACATGCACAACCACGGGAGGTGGCAAAAGGCTCAACGTTAAGCATTACATAAACTCAACATTAAGCAACTCTTACCTCCTCACCAGGCCCACCTTCAGGCGAACAGGTTGCGCAGCACTGCTTGGCCGACTCTGGACTCCTCCCTGGAATCCCCGTCGACGCAGTAGAATCTCGTGAAGGTGTGCGTCGACAACCACGTAACAGCCCTGCAGATGTCCAGCAGGGGCACACCAGACAAGAACGCCGTAGTAGCAGCGATCGCTCTGGTCGAATGGGCTCTCAGACGGCCAGGCAACGGTCGGTTGGCCAACCGATGACAGTGCATGATGCAGCTGGAGAGTCATCTGGAAACAGAAGCCTTCAAGAGAGCCTTCCCTTGGTTCACAGGTCCAAAGTTCACAGCAATGTCTTCCGAAAACTCTTCATTCGGTCCATATAGAACTTAAGCGCTCTAGCTACATCCAGCGAGTGCAAAGTCCTCTCGGCCAGCAACGAAGGCGACGGAAAGAAAAAAACACCAAGGGCTCGTTAAGATGGAAGTCCGACGGTACCTTGGGCATGAAAGAGGGGTGCATCCTCAGCACCACCCTCGTATCGTGAAAAGTCAAGTATGGAGGCTTGCAGGATAGAGCCTGAATCTCTCCCACGCGTCGTGCGGAGGTGACGGCCACAAGGAACGCTGTCTTCCACGACAGGAACTTCAACGGAGCTGAATGCAAGGGCTCGAATGGCGGCCCCATGAGCCTGGTCAGCACCACGTTGAGCTCCCACGCCGGGGCTGGAGCCTTCACCGGCGGGAACGATCGGAACAGTCCCATCATAAATTCCTTCACCAGTCGATGAGACCACAAGGACGGCCGTCCTGTAGTTCTGGTGTATCGGGAGATCGCAGCCAGGTGTATCTTGATGGAAGCGTGAGCTAGTCCAGCTTTGGCCAGCGACAGTAGGTATGGTAGCACTTGAGGTGCCGTAATCCGTAGAGGGTTGATCTTCTGAGCACAGCACCAGACAGAGAATCTCTTCCACTTATGTCCGTAGCACTTGAGAGTTGAGGACCGCTGGCCTTCGCAAGAACCTCTCTGCAGTCAGCCGGGATATCGTACCCTCCAAACTCTAGTGCTGCAGGAGCCAGGCCTGTAAGTTCAGCGACTCCGGGTCGTGATGAAGAATGGCGTCTCCCTCTCTGGAGAGAAGATCTGCATCTGTCGACAGCTTGACTGGTGGGGACGCTGAGAGGTCCAGAAGGTCCAGGAACCAGATCTGTCTCGGCCACGCCGGTGCGATGAGGATCATCCTGCACTGGGACCTCTTGAGCTGGCTGATGAGTCGAAGCAGCAGCGGTAACGGAGGAAACGCATACAGGAACAGGCCGTCCCAGGGGAACGAGAAAGCGTCGCCCATGCTCCTCGGCTGGGGAAACCTGCTGGCGAACCTCTGGCACTTGGAGTTCATCGCCGTCGCGAACAGGTCGATCTGGGGTTTGCCCCATCATTGGAAGTGCCGATCCACTTGATCCTGGCATAGTTCCCACTCGTGGCACGAGCACAGCTCCCTGCTGAGTGAGTCGGCGATGGTGTTTTTTATTCCTGCCAGATGGAAGGGAACCAGAAACATCCCCTGGACGACGGCCCAGTGCCACAGATCCTGGGCCTCCTTGGATACCGCTGGGGATCTAGTGCCACCCTGCTTACGGATGTAGAACATCGTGGTGGTGTTGTCGGTGAAGATCCTCACGACCTTGCCCTTGAGGGACAGGAGGAACGACTTGAGCGCGGAGATCACGGCGCAGAGCTCCAAGATGTTGATGTGGAGAGACCTCTCTTCCGGGAGCCAAAGGCCTCTTGCGTGGAGATCTCCGGTGTGCGCACCCCAACCCTCCAGGGATGCGTCCGTCGTCACCATGTCCTGATGTGCCGGGGTCTGGAAGTCCGTGCCCGCCATGAGGTGTGCACGGGTGCCCCACCACCGAATCGCGAGATGGAAAACCTTGTTGAGCGGGATCTTGTTTTCGAAGCTTCCCGCCGCTTGCATCCAGCGGGCGTCGAGGAACTCCTGTAGAGGACGCATCCGTAGCCTGCACAGGCGCACTAGGTAGATGCATGAGGACATAATTCCGAGGAGGGACTTGATGGATCTCACCCTGGCGACGTCCGTGGCTAGCAGGCGCTGCACTTTGCCTACGATGGCCTTCGTCCTTTCCTCCGACAGAGACGCCAATCGTTCCACTGTATCGAGCTTCTCTCCCAGAAACAGTGCCGCCTGCGACGGAACTAGATGGGATTTCGGGTAGTTGATGGAGAAACCCAGCTACGTGAGTAAGCGGACGGTCTTCGCCGTGTGCTCGACGGAGAGTTCTCTTGTCCTTGCACGGATGAGCCAGTCGTCCAAGTAGGGGTAGACGTGGATCCCCTGCAGGCGCAGCCGCGCCATCACTGTTACTAGGCACTTGGTGAACACCCTGGGTGCCGACTTCAATCCGAATGGCAGAGCTCTGAATTAGTAGTGGCGTCCTTGAACTACGAATCTGAGGAACTTTCGGTGCCCTTTTAGGATGGGGATGTGGAAGTAAGCATCCTCCAAGTCCAACGACGATAGGAAGTCGCCCTCCTCCAACTGTCCCAGCACGTGCTGGAGAGTGACCATCCTGAACTTCTGTGCCTTGATGTATTTGTTCAACCGACATAGGTCCAGGATGGGGCGCCAACCGCCTGCCTTCTTTCTGACGAGGAAGTATCTTGAGTATACTCCGGAGCCCCGGAGCCTCTTGGGGACGAGCTCGATGGCACCTTTCTTGAGCATCGCCTTTACCTCCAACAGCAGTTGAGGGATGTGATTTTCCTTCCTGGCCATGGGAGGAATGCAGGGACACTTCTTTTGGAATTCGAGAGTGTGCCTATGGGCCAGGGTATCCAGCGCCCAACGGTCGGTGGAGATGGACTCCCACACGCTGACTAACTTCGCCAGCCGGCTTCCCACCGGGGTGCTTCGGTGGGGGCCCGACGCTACGGCCGGTTCAATCTTGCTTGGATGCGGCCTTGGCGCCTTGGCCTCCTTGGCGACGACGAGATCCTCCTTGTTTGCCGGGACCTCTGTAGGCCTCCTGGGACGAGGAGCGGGCCGCCTGGCAGGACGTAGAGGAACCACCGCCTGATCCCTTGAAGGCCCCATGTCTGCCTCCGGCGCTCAGAAAGGGCCGTCGCTGCTGAAGGACTCCCAGGGTTCGGGCCGTCTCTGTGTCGGCCTTGATGGCCTGCAGCGACTCATCCACCGTTTTCCCAAACAGGTTGTTGCCGTCGAACGGCATGTCCAACACCCTGGTCTGCACGTCCTGACAGAAGTCTGTTGCCTTGAGCCAGCTTCGTCGTCGAAGGCAAACACCGTTGCCTAACTGGTGAAACCCGGTGTCAGCAATGTCCGTTGCCACCGTTATGGTGTGGTCCGACGCCACCTCACCTTCCTGCAGAATCTCTAGGGCCTCCGCCCTCTTGTCTGGTAGGAAGTCCAGTAGAGGAGCTATCTTGTACCATAGCTCCCTGTCGTAACGGGCCACAATCGCTAAAGGCGTTGGCCGCTTTAATTGTCGTCGCCGCCGACGAGATGACCCGTCGCCCCATGGCATCCAATTTCTTTCCCTCACCGTCAGGTGGGGAAGTGGAGGTCGAAGCTGTCGCCCCCGCCGCCTTCTTCTTGACCGCCGCTGAGACAACCGAATCCTGCGTCGGCTGAGCCCTGAGGCACAAGGGGGTGGCGTCCGGGACCCGGTACTTCTTCTCGTACCGGTCCCTCTTGGCAGGCGTCGTGGATGGGTTCTTCAGGACTGCAAGTCCCTCGTCCCAGATATCGTTGAGTAACGGTACCGCGAGAACCGTCTTTCTCTTGGCCTCTCGCTGTTGATAGAGGAAACCTTCCTTCTTCTGTTCCTCGGGGCAGAGCTGGAAGAGCTCTGACGCCCTGGCGATCATGGCATGAAAGGAGCCAATTTCATCGGGCGGGGAAGCCCGAGGGGGTGGTGATGGAAGGTCCATCCCGTCATCACCACCGTCGTCATCCATCCCCGTCGTCGTGTCTGTCGCTGTGTCATCCCTGGGATCCGGAGAAGGGGGATGAAGGCTCCACGGGCCGCGAGGGCATGAAGGGCGGGGGGGATGAACTCTCCTCCGCTTGTTCGGAGGGCTTCCCGACGGGCCCGGTCTGGATCGTCCGCCGGGGTTCGTGGTAATCTCGTCCTTATCTCCGTGCATAAGGTTTGGATCGCCATCAAAATGGCCGCCGAGTTGTCCTGAGGCTCAGGCAATGGCTGCGACGGGAGGGCTGGCCGCTCCTCCACAGGGGCCTCGTCGGCGCCACCGTCGCTATCTTCGACCACCTCCTCGGGATCTCTCCCATGGGATCATACCTTCTCGAACCTTTTGTTGAGGCTCCTCACGGCCTCCACCAGCTCCTCCTCAGAGGCTGAATCCGTGTCCGTAATGGCCACCGGCCCCCCCCTCTTTTTCCACTGGGGTCTTCACGGGGGTCTTGTCGATGGGCTGGAAAGAGGATTCCCTCGGCCCCGAGGTCGCCTCCACTGGTGTAGCCTCCACAGGCTTTGCCAGGGTCACCGCGACTCCCTCGATAGAGGCCTTAGCCGGGTGAATCAAGGCCTTCACCACCTTGGGCGCGCTTGAAGCCTTCACCTTGGGAGGAGGGTCACTGCCTCGCTCCCCCTCGGTTGAATCCTTCGAGATCGACCGGGGCCTCTCCAGAAGCTTACCCGGGTTCTCAGATTTCCTCTTCCCTGAACCAGAGCGTTGGGTCGTGGTTGATGGTGCTGGGGAAGGTGCGTCCTGCCTGGCAGCCGAAGAGCCCGACCGTTCGGCGCTCCCGGTGCCCGCGGACTCGTGGTGCTTAGCCTTCTGTTGGGCCCCCATCGCCGGGGCGCCCTCACAGGACTTAGAAGACCACTCGGACCTTTTCTTCTTCTCACCTGCTGGGCCCTTCTCCAGCCAGCCTGCGAGGCGGGAACGACGATCCCTCAAGGTCCGTTCCGATAGGTTCTTGCAGAACGCACAGTCCTTCTCCACGTGCGTCTTGTTCTCATGAAGGCAGTAGAGACATCTCGAATGCTCGTCCTCCTTGAAAACATTCTGTAAACCGCATCCAGGGCAGTTCCTGAACAGCTTGGATCCGGGCGTCGAGCTACCCTTGTCCTGGGCCGTGTCCATGGTAGGCCTCAGATCTTCTAAAATCCTCCAAGAAGCGTCACTCGACGAAAACTTCACCCTTGAGGGGCGTTGGAAATTCCGAAACGGGTCCCCGTTGATCAGAAGCAGAAACGGTGGAGCTTGAGGCTCGATTTAACCGAAAAATGAGAAACTCTCCTTGAAAAAGCGCAAAAACGCAGCAAAAGCTCGAGAGCTATAGCACGAGGACTCCCAACACTTGAAAATGCAGTAAAAATCTGAAGATGGCTGCCAGAGGAGGGTCTTAGGTAGAGGGCAGTCATTGGCTGGGGGCAGTATGACCCAGAGACCAGTGATTGGTTATTAGTAGAAAGACAGTTCAGAAACGAAACTGAAACTGATTTTTTCTTTACTGACGGCGGGGAATTTTCATGAGCATGTGAATCCATGCCAGACCACATGCTGGAGAAGAGCAGTCCTCCTGCCAATCTTGTTCCACCTTTGTGTCACTAAGCAACTGCTGATTACAACTCTTCCTCTTTTTCACATTTCTCTGGCTTTGGCAATGTGGGTTTACGGTATTCTCTACATCTGGACAACATTCATCATACACTCTGTTATTGTTAGTTATCTTTTGTCTTAAGTAACCCTGGTTGTTTGTCATTTGCCTGAGTGTACGTCCGTTCTGGCTTTGGCAATTTTGGTTTGGGTTCCCCTCTGAGAAATTGTCCCTTTCTATGAGTTTTTTTATTATTACCCACTCAATAGTAGTCACCTCCTTCAGAGCTGATCTTTGGGGTCTTTGCCTGCCAACTGCTTTGGTTTACATCAGATTGGTATTTGTCATAATCAGTACTTTGCTTTACATTAGTTTGGTATTTAATAGTGATGCTGGATGCGGGTAACGGCTAACCACGAGCGGCCTGGGGTCACAGAACAACAGTGGACTCACGGTAGTCTGCAAGTCCATGCACTTTGCTGTTCCCAGCTTGCCTCGTTCACTTTCTAACGTGGCCTGGCAACCTCTCCTGTGCGGCTTCTCTCGTCTCTGAGCCTTTGCGGCTCCCCCAGCAACCTGGTGCTCGCCTGACACGGCTGAACGCTGCATGTCGGGGAAAACCATGAACAGGTGTGCTTTCCCACTGCGCAACATCTTCAGCTGAAATCTCAAGCCCACACCCTCATTCAGGACCAGCCTCAACTTCTCTCGCCACTCTGGTCCCAGCGTCCTGGCTTCTCCATGACTTCTTCTGCGGCTTCATGGGGAGCGCAACACTCCCCTATCCACTACTACTGCTACTACGGCTCCCCTGTTGCTGCAGCTTTGGTCGCCTCGCCTTTTTTGACCTTAATTCATCCATGGCCTGCAATTGAGGCCTTTTATGCCTCTCAGACACACTCAGGTGTGGATCATTAACTAGAATGGGCTGCACTCTGCAACCCTGTGCCTCTGCAGCCATCCTCTTTGACCCAGTACTCTGGGCATTCTGGGACTTGAAGTCCCTAACACAATAGTCAGTTCTTTCAATAGCTTCTATTTTGAAATATGCCATGAGGAGATTGGGGTCTCAGGGGGAAAGTCATCTAAAGGGGTCCCCCATTCCTCCTGACCTGTTGCCCCTCCCATGTGATCCTCCCAGCTAACACCGACCACATGGTCAGGATCAGAAAGCATCTGCCTTTCAAAGGCCAGATGAGAGGGGTTCCAAGCAGGGTCAGACTGGCCCATCGGCCATTCGGCTCGTGGCAGGGCCGATCACTACTTGGAGGGCGGGGCCTTGGGGGCCGGTACCACACCTGGGCCTGTTTGGGGGTTACTATTTGTAACTTACATTACTTTTAGTAATGTAAGTTACATTGCTTTTGCTTTCCGGCCGGTCGGCCGCCACGGATACATTCGAAAGGTAACGCTGAAGTGTTACCTTTCTTTGATGAATCCCTGGCTGCATCATCACAGTAGGCCCAGGGCCCGGTAGAGTGTACTGCAGGCATCCCTGAGCTAACTGCCAACAGACAGTCGGCAACACCATGGCGCTAGACGCCAGGTGAAGAAATTGTAACACGTTCACCTAGTAACACTAACGCCCTGACCTGCACTGTCTGCACACATACAGACATTGTTCATTTGCAAAGTTGCTTTCAACTTTACAGGTGCCAACAAATAGTTGTTGCACTTGCAAAGTTGAAAGCAACTTTGTTGTCCGAGTGCCCTGGGGCCGGGGAAATTGCCAGGCAGCAGCGACAGCGCAGCGAGCCACCGCGCCTGGAGCAGGAGAGAGAGCGTTGAGGTCACACCAACATCTCTCTCGTCTCGAGTCAGTGGGGGTGGGTGGGGGTGATTGGCTGGGTCTGGTCCGGCATTTTCATTTGGGTGCACACACACGTAGGCAGCAGCAGGTGCACTGCAGTCTACAGCGCCCGGCCCACCTGCCACCTAACTTAAGTGTTGACTAGTTTGCCCTCACTCAGCCTCAGCAGCAGCAGACAGCCTGAGCCTCTAGCCGGGAGGAGAGGACGGCAGAGCCGTCAACCATCACTTGATTTCAGCTTGCTGGCCTTGGGGATCACTGTCAGTCACAGCCAGGCCAGGTGACTGGCACCGCTGGCAGCTGCTTGCAGACTGTGCTGACTATTGTCACTGCCGTGGCACTACTCCAGGCCCAATGGCCCACTGCTGGCACACACGCTGCGCATACATACCGATACCCTATCCTGGGCAGGGTGGGGGCCTGAGACAGTGCACCATCACTGGCCCCAGTCAGTGGCCTGCCTGCAGCCTGGGCTGCTGGCATGCACTCTCCGAGCCCTCAGTGAGACGTCCGCTTGAGTCGGAGTCGACACTGTGACACCACAGCAGCAACTAAAAGTAAATAGGGGTGCATGTGGGGTGATAGATTGTCGGTCGACAACACATGACTTCAGGGACAGGGGGAGGCGGGTCGGGCAATGCATACAATTGTCTCGGCCCAGGCACCAAAGTAAAAGTGGCACCCGCCAGTTGCAAATAGTAATTAATTCCTTTTGTGACAGATTGAGTACCCAGGGATTTTTTGATAAAAAGTAATGATGCAAATTGTGCAATTTAAAGAATATTGATTCAGCAACAATGGTCAAAATTACTAGCCGCATAGTATGAAGTAACTCCTTATTAAACTGTTACTGGGCCATGTAGCTTGCCTAGCCTTGCCCAATACCAAGAAGCTGAAATTAGATAACTTAATGTCGGAGAAGCAGACTCGTCGTCTCAGGTTCTCAAGATTAAACATTCCGCCCTAGCAAGGCCTGACACATCGGGCCTCTAGTGACTGTATGAAGTAACTTTTCTCTGTGTAATGCACGATGTTGTCCAACTACCGTAGTAAAGCCCCAGTCACAGCGTTGCTGGGCCATGTAAAGCAGTATAAGATTATGCTGAAATTTCAAACATACATAGCTGAATGCTAAGCGCTGCATCTAAGCCTATTGGCTATTGCGTTAAATACTGTTGGTAATGCAGTGATTTTTAGTACATTAAGGGATCCATAGACAGGCTCTACAGTAACAGGCTAACTGGGTAGCTCAGCAGGTTGAGATATTGTTGCTGAGATGTTATACATTAAAAACTGGTTGTTAATTGTATGGACTTATAAAGCACTGGTGCTATAAAGTGTGTTTGGCCTCCGGGTCACAGAACTATATGCAAAGTGATGTTATTTTATGAGTTTTGTTGTAATGTAATATTTGAGCATAAATACAACTGCAACTCCATTTTCATTACTGGTGGCAACGAGTAGACATGCCTTGAGCCTGGTTCGGCAAAATAAGTATTTAGCTATGTGATGATGATGATTTTTTTTTAAAAAAAGAATAAAAGGAATGTTATCACTTTCTCAAGCATTTACACAAAACATAACATGCGACAGACACACATGAACCCTTCATACGTAGCATTTTCTGTAAAGTCGTGAATTGACGCGATTCACAGATGATGGTGTGAGGGCCACTTTTTTTGAGGCGAGGGGTGGGCCACTTTTTTGGGGTGTCCGGTGCTATTTCTTGTCCCAGTCCGACCCTGGTTCCAGGCCAGGTTTCCTGGGTGAATCACTTCCGATTCATCACAAGGTACTAACACAATTTTGGTGAGGCAACTGTTTATGCGTTGTCATTTGAAAGCCTACATCTCTGAAATCGAGTTCAGAACCGTGGTGATGTGCAGTCTGTGGGGTCCATCCTGGACTGACATGGGAAAATAGTTGGTGGCTAGGATTTCTAAATGGGAATTGGTGCCTTTTGAAGAGTAAATTACATGTTAGGGCACAGCTAAAATCATGCACAAGCGTTTTTTTTTTAAATAACCATATTACCTCTTTCCTCACAGTGTTTCTTTTAATTTCAGGAGAGGGTAGGTTTCTGTTTAAGATGTCACGAATTACATACAAGGCAGTGCGTTTTGTGTAAAAGTCTTACCTAGTCGTCAACGTTTAAATCTCAGGAGCTGCTAGAAGGTTGGAATGAGACCAAGCTTGTGTTTGAAATCCAGAAATGTAAATACATGAAAAAATTAACTGAGACTAACAAAACAATCTTTTTCAAGGTTGGGTGTGTGGGTAATCACTCAATTACATGTTCTGTGATATTCGGCTCCATAATTTCTTCAATAGCGCAAATTCAGTGAAATAGGCATGCGACTAGGGTTGTCACTTCGTCATCACTGTGGAGTAGAGACTGGAAATTCAGAATTCAGGTTCGCTCTACCAGGGGTGGACTGGGAACCAAAAGAGGCCCTGCAAATAATGTTCAAAGTGTCCCCATATTACACATTTTGAGCAATCCCAACCCTTTTCCTATGAGAAAAATTGGAAACACCTACACAAAAGAGGCGTAGGGTACAGAGGCCTACCAGGAAATCTCCAGAGTTCCCTGTAGGCCAGTCCACCCCGGCTCCATTTGCAATCACCAGAAATAAGTATTTCAGGATGTAGCTTTGGTTGATGATGCCTCGTTGGATATTCTGACATCATTCTCTAGAGAGCATCTTCAAATATTATACTAATCTGTTGAGGTCTCTTGTCGCTAATTCCTGGTGCCAGTCTGGATGAAGAAGTAGTAGAAAAACATCTAAATGTTTTATTGCAGTGAACCCTTGGCAGTTCTGTGATGTTGTTAAGGGAGGAACATGACAAAGAGAGAGCATGTACTCTCCAGAGGCAGTTCAGGAGAAGATGCCCGAGAAGTGTCTGCAAAGTTACAATCCTTACTCTCAGAAGGCCATTGGACAGACGCCAGAGTTGATCCAGAAGCAGATAAAGGGGAACTAACTGGGCCATCTGCAGGTAGGTACTAAGGCGAGGGCTGGACAACAGCCTGCACAGTAGCAGCAACTGTCCAGGCTCTAGATGCCCTCTCGCCATTTTGAACATTGATGTGCTGTGGAACTGCATGCTAGAAATTAAAAAACTGCTGCAGGTAAATAATATGCACTTAGATGGAGACCCACATCTGCAGCTCCCCCTCTGCCTTCTTCTGAATCAGAAATGGTTACAAACTGAAATGGTTCAGGTAGAGGAAGGGCTGGCATTTATTGGTACCGATGGCCTTTGCATGGTGTCAGTTCTTGAGAAATCAGCAGATGAATGTTCACATCGACTCACAGGCTTTGCAGACTAAAATACCACACCTGACATGCAATTTCCATACCAAAGTCAGCATTTACTCATGAGTCGGACACAAGTAGGAGTACTATTGATTATATTATACTTGATATGGCAAATTGGCTACCCGTGTTCAAAGTGACCATCATGCTCTTTATGCTTCATTTAATGTCTATGGCTGGAAAGCCCAAACAAAATGCTTTTTAGGTTTCAGAACTAGCTAGTGGTAATTGACGGCTTGCATGAAAGACATTTCTTGTTGATTTACCCATTTATTTTATAATGGGTTAGGGCACGTGGAACCTATTCTTAATCCCACTACTTGTTGTACTGTTAATATGAACAATTTTAATTTACGGACTTAAATTATTCGTGCTGCATTTCAACAGAACATGCATTCTTTTATTAAGGTTTCATGTGCTAAGGATAACTGGTTTGACCGTGCATGTATAAAACATTATATTGGTTTGCTAAAACTCATTAAGCAGGGTCGACTAGATGGAAAAACTCTGTTAGAATTGCAAGGCCACAATATAAGAAAGTTATAACGAAGCAGAAGAAACATTTTGCTATGGGAAAATGGAAAATCCTAGCGATTACTTCGAAAACGGTTGTAAGGGATTTTGGAAATTTGTCTCTCATGGTATTGAGGAGCGTAATATTACCAAAGATGTATCAAACGAGTTGGGGTATCGTTTCATCATTATAAGTAATTATACTGTCGCTACCCCTGTAATAATTATGGTAATTATGACTTGGTACAGCTTCTGGATATTATGACTTATTGTGCTTCATCTTGAGGTTTTGCTTTCAGAAATTGAAGAAGCCATTCTTTTCCACTACTCATCTGGAGCTCCTGATGGTATCCCTATGGCTGTGGAAAAACCTAGGCGAGTGGGCACCGCTATTATTTATGATAGTAACACTATTACTGAGGGATAGGGAGGTTTTGTCACAGCAGAATTGGTCGAGGGAGAATTTGTTGAATATTTTTGGATGATTTTCAATGCAAATGTATGTGGGGGTGGGTTTGGGTAATATAAAATGTAGGGTGGGGAGATGCAGGGGGTCACCCCCACTGACATTTGCGTTGAAATGTCCCAAACAAAAATATAATTACGCAAAATCTCCCTCTACTAATTGTTTTTGAGAAAATCACATAGAACCACTGAGTGTGTATCATATGTGGTCCTGTTGCCAAAACTAGCCCCCCTGTAATAAACTGTTACCCTCCTTGGTCCCTGTGGCACAAGTGGAGGAAAACGGGATTAAGGCTTATTCGCCCCTCACCAAAGATGGTGCTGGATTGCTCCTCTATGGAGATTAGTCAATGGCAGTCTACTGAATATCAAAATGGACACCCGCAAACTGTCTTTCAATCAGAAACACTCCAGAAGCAGTATAAGTCATCGGCCTCCGGCTCGGCACGTTGTGTCACACTGCCGCTGTGGAAGGTATGGCAAAGATGGAGGCTACATTGAAGACTGCTTCACTAGCGATACATGCGGTCTAGTCTTCCAGGAGCAGGCTGCATATAGCAAGGCCATGCCCCATGCTTGTAACTCGCTTTGCTCAGGATGCTCGGACTAGCTACTTTGTTGCAGTGTTCCTCTTTGTTGTTTCCTCTGGGCAGGTACCCCTGTACGCTGCCTACACCCCTTTTCGCTTGCCCTCCTCTGGGCAGTGCTCCTTTCGTCTCGTATCTCCTGTCTTATCCCTCTTGGTGTCCTCCACGCCGGCTCCGGTTTTCTTTTCTTACTTTTACAAAGCCGGCGCTGCCGAGTCAGCCTCTCCTACTCTGAGTAACGCTTCTCCCACTACGCCGGCTTCCGCACCTTTCTGTCTTAGTCTTGCGGACCCAGCATCTTTTCTCTCTTTTCTTTCTCTCTCTCTCTCTCTCTCTCTCTCTCTCTCTCTCTCTCTCTCTCTCTCTCTCTCTCTCTCTCTCTCCCCCTCCCTCTACCCCCTTTCCTATCGTTCCTCGCGTTTGATTTAAGTCCTCTTTTTGGATCAGTACGCCACCACCCACTTCTTTCTCCTCTTCCCGCAAGTTGGTGCCATAGGCTATTTGTTCCGTTTCAGGATACTTTCAGTTCTTGACTTCCCTTTTCTACACTATTCCCATTTGAGGCGGACAGTTCTCGCTGCATACACCGTCTACCTTGGCCTTTCGTCTTCTGTCCAGACAACTTTCTTGGTGTCTGGACTACTACGTGGTCTTTCCCTACTCTGATCTTTCTAGCCATAGGGATCGCTGGTTTTCTTTGCCTTGCACTCTGCAACACGCTGAAGTCCACTCAAGTGAAGGCAGCAGCATTCTATCCCGTCTTGCTTGCCTCCTCTGCAGTAAATCATCGCTCATACCATCGTACAGGGTTTTTTCTGCCTTTATAGGCGTTTTCCCTGTTGGGGGCCGGCTCCTCTAAGTCCCTCCCTGCCGCTGTCCCTATCATGGTCAAGGTGGCCTCTGGCGGAGCTCGCCCCTACCTCCGCGAGAGAAGCAAGGAACAGAGAGCTAAGAAGAAGACAAAGAAGACACCAAGAAGGTCCAAAGAAAGAAGAATACTGTATCTCTGGATAGCTCTACAGAAGATCCAGGTGAGGAGAGTCTAGGGGAGGAATTTACAGAAACTGACACTGATACGTTGCTTCACTCTTGACCCAACGCTACTGGAGTATTCCTCTTCTCTCTCTATCCTGGAAACCTCCCTGTTGTATCCCTTTCTTCCTACCCATCTCGCTATCTATTTATTCCTTTCCTTGATGTGTCTCTCCTTGACCCTTCATTGGACTTCTGGACAGACGCATCTAGTTCTGGAGCGCAACACTTTCACCACAACGGCCCAGGAGATTCTGCATAGCGCAAAACGTTCCTCAGATCCAGAGGATAATGTGACTTTGTCCCGTTCATATTCATATTTGCTCTCTTTGTTATCACTGCGTTCACATTACTGCCCCAAAAGGCGGCGCGGCTTTCATCCCCTTTCTACTTCCCACATTTCCCTATACTTTAGCACTTTGTTCTCCTCAAGCCCTGCATCGCAGCTCGAGCTTAGTTATTTGTCATACTGTTTGCCGAGTGTCAAACCATTCAGGCTTTCCTCCGTGGTTAATTCTGAGCCAGTCAGAGAGGACGAATTCCTTTGTCCACTGCTTGCTCGCTCAACACGGGGCTCAATCAGCTGGTGCCAGATCACGAATTACTGCCCATGCCAGACTCTCCCCCTGATCACAATACTTATCACAAATGCCTTCACGTGCATTTGGGACCTCCTAGCATTATTGCAAACCTTTCATTTGTTTATATGACATTTTACTTTAAAAATTCCCTGGATCCTTGATTAACATTTTCTTATTCTTTTACAGCCCTGAGCCTTGGTATCCCTGGCCATCTCTACTGCGGATCTCTACAACCATCAAACGAAAACCTTCCCCGAGAGCTATACCAGGATCATTTCATTGGGTGTTATTCACCTGGAGAGTTTCGCAGACCTCCCACCGGGCTCTGATACCATCTTTCGGAGGCCGGTGAGGGGTGTGGCAGGCTCCCTGTTATCATCGGGAGCATCGCGGCACAAAGATAAGGGTCCATTAATTTCTGTGTTATTTTATTTGTGGTCACTCATAACAGAAAGCAACACCCATTTAAAATGGGCCAGCAAAACCAGCAGTTGCTTGCTGGTATGCAAACCGTAACTGGCAAAATGCAAACCCTCAAAGCAGAAAAGGTAGTACTGAAACAGATGGTCACCCAACCAGAGGCACCACTGGATGTGCCTCCAGGGTCTCTCCCCTGTGGAAAATACGATGGAAATCCCAGTGAATTGAAAGAGTTTCTGGACTCATGCGTTGTCCAGTTCTCATTCAAACCAGGGTATTTTCCAACTGATAAGGCTAAAGTGGGCCATATGACATACAATCTAACTGGAGGTGCTTTGGCTTGGATCACCGCGCTGGTGACAACCAACAATCCAATATTGGATTTCTATCCTGGGTTCACTAATAGTTTACGTGCTATTTTCGGAAGGCAAGAGATTATAATCCCGGATCAAGAACATTTATAAGATTACAAGTAAGGGCAAATGGAAACCCTAATGTATATAACCCAGTTTAAGCAATTGCGCATGAAACCGCTTTCCCCGATGACGCTTAAATCTATTCCGTCATGGACTCAACAAAGAATTTAAGGATTAGGTGTCCAGAGTACCACGTCCAGGAAATTTAAAAGAAATTATTGCCTTAGTTATGCAGCTAGATTACTGCCTCCTGAAAAGACATGCTGAGCGAAGGAAGGGCAGCACCATACGAAACCCGGAAGGAACCCAAATGGTTTCAAATACTAATAGAGAGGATGAGGCCATGCAGGTAGGAGCCACTAGGGGACCGTTGGCTTCTGAAGAATGAACAATAAGGCGCAATCATGGTCTTTGCATGTGCTGCGCAGCTAAGGACCATGTCCCATCGCCCTTCTCAGGCGAGCGGGACATGCTCCCTTCCGGTCGTAGAGGGAACTACGATCCCGGAGGGCGCTTTATGTTCCCAGAACCCTACATTAAAGGTTGTGGTAAGAGTTGCACTTCAACTTCCCAAATCCATCTTAGAAAATAGCCCTGCCCTGATTGATTGCAGTGCTGCTGGCATGTTCTTGGATGACAAATGGGCTAAGAAAACAGGAGATTCCTCACAGGGCCCGACCAATTATCATCCCCGTAGAATGGGTCGATGGTACCCCCTTTCTTCAGACTCAATAAAGGACATTACAGAAACCATGATGATGAATCTAGCCTCTCATAAGGAGGTCATTAGGTTTGATTTAATAAAAGCTGGACATTATCCCATCATACTAGGCCTTCCCCGGGTACCCCTCCACAATCCATTCATAAACTGGACAGCTGGCTCCCTTTTTCATGGATCCGAGCATTGTATACAGCATTGCCTGACTAATGTTTCTGTAGGATTGCATTCTCCCACCATAGCCCTTTCTATGACTACTCAACCTGTTCCCATTGATTGCGTTATGACTCTCCCGAGCCAATACCATGAATATCATGAGGTATTTTCAGACCAGGAATTCAAAGAACTCCCGCCTCATAGACGCAATGATTGTGCTATTGAATTAATACCAGAGATACCCAT
Organism: Ambystoma mexicanum; assembly: GCF_040938575.1. Classification (NCBI taxonomy): domain Eukaryota; kingdom Metazoa; phylum Chordata; class Amphibia; order Caudata; family Ambystomatidae; genus Ambystoma; species Ambystoma mexicanum. The sequence goes on along the minus strand of NC_090929.1, from coordinate 1,380,760,490 downwards.
TCCCTTTGGCCGGATGTATATCCTATCCGAAACCGAGAAAGCTGTTTGCAAAGAATACCTTGACGGAAACCTCCAGAATAGCATTATCACGGAATCTCATTACCCTGCTGGAGCCTCACTGTTTTGCATACCCAAGAAGAATACGACTTAGTTAAGGCCACGTATTGACAAAAGGGGACTGAATAAGATCACCATCACGGTTAAGTACCTATTCCAGACAGTTTAGAAGCTGTAAGAGGGGCCACCATCTCAGTTGGATCTAAGAGGTGCCTTCCACCAGTGGTCGAAGTGTATGGAAAGAAGTAGTGGAACTATGTTCCCTACTGGCCTGCACCGCTCCCCACAAACCCCATCGCCACACACCCTTCCACGCACAATACAAACCCCAAAACATATGCGCCTTCTGTTTAGGGGAACCTTCAGTACAGTACACTGAAAGAGCAAGTTTCAACTTCTTCCTACACTTTATTTTAAAACGAAACCATTCCAGAACAGTTTCTTTTTAAAATAAAGGTATAGGAACAGTAGAACTTAATTAAAAGAAGTAGAGGATCGCCGCTCCCGACCACTGCCTACCACCTCATGGGTGTCCGCAAGGGAGACGAATGGAAAACGGTGTTAGGCAGAATTATATGCAGTACCCTTTGGGAACACCACAAACAATTAAGACTACAAGTAACAGTACAAATTCACCATTGGTACAAGCCTGTACTACACAGTTAAAGTGGTAGCGATGGCTGAGCAGCCAGACTTATCTCAAGAGTAAGTGAGCAGTATCAGATAGTCCACAAAGGACAGCATTTACTATGATTCAGGCAAACACTGACTCAAGGTTTTCAAGTAAAAGAATATACATTTATTTCACTCTTCAGTTGTATAACATTACACTATTATAAGCAGTCTACAAATCACACTCTTAATACACCACACCACACCACACCACGTCCCTTAAATTCCAGACAGGTTAAGCTCACAAAATGAAGTGGGAGCAAAATGGCACTCCAGCAGTTTAAAAGGGAGGGAAAGACAAAGTTAATAGAAATTAAAATCAAACCAACAGGTAAGTACTCAGGGCAATTGAACAAGAGGAACTACAGTGATAGAATCAGATAGAAAAGGCTTAGGACCAAAGTCAATGAGTCAAAAGTCTTTTGCTCAAGATCACACAGTTCACGGTAAATTTTGTGGCACGGATCCGGACAAAGTTGGTTGATAGAAAAGTTAGTTCAAAGAGACGAGAAGGACAATCCCTCGGTTTGGAGAAAGATTTCAAACACTTTCACCGCGGCTGAACGAAACGAACAACCGGATTTGCACAGTACCTTAAAACGGAGAGGGAGCTGTAGCTGAGGTGGACGTTCCTGGTAGTTCCTGCAGGCTCACGGTTCCTGAAGCGACTGTCGGACTGACAAGAAGTAGGAAGACTGGAGGGTCCTGCACTACCCAGGGAAGAAACCAGCAGCAGAGCAAAGCAACGGATAAAAGGTGCGCTCTGTAACACCCAAGCAGGGTCCGTCCTTCCTGGCTAACCGGCCCACTGTAGCTCTGTACAGCAAATTCGACCAGAGGAGGGGTCCTGGCTTGCAGTTTGGGCGAACTGGTTAGTCCCACCAGCTCAAGGGAAGAGGATTCCTGGAGGATCTTCTCTGTCGTCGGATTCTAAAGATTCAGACCTGTAGCAGGGCTTCACCGGGCAGTTCAGTCGTTGTAGGGGTCCTCTTCCATCAGCTCCTCATTGGTTCTTTTCGTTCCAGTGGCGACTCTACCTTTCCAGTCCCAGAGACCTGCTTTTTATGCAGTTTTCCCCCATTCATACAGCCTGGCTGTCAATCACACAGCAGGTTGGCTGTCCTGGCAAGGACAGTCCCCTCAGCCATTCAAACAGGAGTGCTACTTGGGTTACCAAGGGAACCCATGGCAGGGGTCCGAAGATCCATCTTCACATCCTGCCTATCTAGACTTTCAGGCGCCTTAAGGAGGGCTTCTGTACAGAAGCCCAAGAAAAGACGGCGAACAAAGGAATCATCCCCGGTATGGCGCGCAGAGTTAAACACGAGAAAGACTTTAACAAAAAGAAATGGTGAATAAACTCAGCCGGAGCCAAAATAAAATGTATTTGGTCAAGCGGGTTTATGTTCGAGGCTAATATAATAGCCTAAAACAATACCATGGTTATATAAGATAACCGCGGTAGAAAAGTTAGGGTAGTTACCACTGCCACCAGCCAAATCTTGATGTAAAGGGAGGGAAGCAATGCTCCAAGAGACACAGACAAAAAGGGACAAGAATTAACCCTTTCCAATACTCCATGTAAGATGGGGTGTAATGGGTCTGTGGTTTAAAGTGACTAAAATAAAGTTAATGGCAACTTTACCTTTTCTGGGGGACAGTAGTCAGTCCCAGAAAATGGAGTCAGGGGGAAGTCTCTGTGTAAGGTGCTGTGTAACACGCATGAAAAATATGAGGCCATGGAGTAGTTGAGGCTCCAGTGCCCAAGAACACACAAAAAGTGAAAACACACACAGCAAAACACATGTAAGAGTGGGAAAAAGGTTCACACTCTTACCAGGTGAAAATAATAAACCCTAGAAATCCAGCAAAGCTGCTGTGGGACTCATTAGGTAAGGGAAATCAGCCATTTATGAGAATTCTCCCTAACAAATGGCTTTCAGAATACCATTCGGCATTACGAATACTGAGTAATGCCTATTCGGCCTTTCAAACGCCCCAGCCATTTTGCAGAGGTTCATGGACCATGTGTTCTCTGACCTATTGCTCCATTCAGTAATTGTGTATATCAATGATATCTTGGTGCTTTCTAAATCCCTGGTTCAACATGTTTTACACGTACAGGAGGCCCTTCCACGGTTACAATCCAATCATCTTTCTGACAAACTGGAGAAGTGTATATTTTATCAAACACAAGTCCCTTACCTAGGATATATCCTTTCGGCGCAAGGTACTCAGATGGATCCCAACAAAGTAAAAGTGGTGGTGGAATGGCCGGCTCCCTGCACGGTAAGGGAAATCCAAAGTTTTGGGGGATTTTCCAATTTTTACCAGAAATGTATACCCCAGTTTTTCGGCAATCTATTCTTCCCATTACCAGCCTCTTAAAAAAGGGAAGAAAATCTGAATGAAATGAGGAAGCCCAAGCAGCATTTCAGACCCCAAAAAAGGCTTTCACTTCAGCACCAATTTTATGTCTTCCAAATCGGAGTAAGCCCTTCATAGTGAAATCCGATGCATCCAGCAATGCACTAATGGCAGTGTTAAAACAAAGCGGTAGGAATGGGAAAGAATACCCCATTGCGCACCTTCCGAAGACACTGCCGTTCTCTGAAATTAACTATACTGTGTCCTAGAGAAGAAACTGTTGGCAAAAAAAAGAGTGTTACAAGAATTGAGACATCTTTTATTGGGTTCCCTATTTCCGGTTGAAGTCAGGACGGACCATCATAACCTATGGGTCTTACAACACAGAGACACAAAACAGCAGACAGTCTAAATCTGCATATTTTTTTTCTTCCCATAAAATAACGTTTACCTTTGTCTCAGGGAAGAATAATGTGATGGCAGATGCTGTGCCCTGCAAACCCACTGAGACACATTCCGTCTTCCAAACTGAAAGAATGTTTCCCAAGTCTTCTGTTGTCTTTTTGTTCGCAGATTTTCACTCAGTGCTGCGGAAAGAAACCCATCGCAACCTCAATGATATACAGGGTCAGATAAAGGATTACAGCCCATTTTATTTTTTTAATGATTTCTATTTTCATGAGCAACAGGTGTTATTCCTACAGAAACACTAAAACAAGAAGCCCTGAGAATGGCCCATGATACAATTATCGCTGGGCATCGAGGAACTTGCGCTACCCAAGCCTTTGTGTCCAGACATTTTTGGTGGCCCAACCTAGTCCAAGATGTCAAGGATTATGTAACAACCTGCATCACTTGCCTGCAAACCAAGAACCCACGGCATCACCTCTTCGGTTTTTTGGTACAGCCAGAGTTACCTAACAGACCGTAGCAACAAATATGTACGGATTTTATCATGGATCTTCCCCCTTCAAATGGCCAAACATTCTTTGCAATCCGTCTTCACTTCACACGTTTGGCTGGAGCCGTACAAGGGTTCTTCATGAGGCCCAGGCCCTCTTCCCAAACATCAGCCAGAATGAGCAGCGCCATGATCTTCTTCCTCTTGGCCTCGCGCCTCTGGTACAAGAAGCCCTCCTTCTTGGTTTCCTCAGGCACCAGCTGTAATAGCTCGGAGGCTCTGGATATCATGGAGTTATGTTATGTTACTTGGCATTTATATAGCGCCTTATGTATCATTGGTATGATCTCAAAGCGCTGGTAGGTTGAACGCCCTCTGGAACCGTAGTTCAAGTCAGTAGAGAGAGAGTGTTGTGTGGTGCGTGGGTGCACCGGATACGTGTGCAGCTGGTGTAGTTGTTGGATGATAGCTGCTTCTTAGCGATAGGTGTGATGCAGAGGAAATCAGTTGGATGTGTTTAGTCTGGTGGGTGGACACTCAGACTGGGTTCTGGCTGTATTAGGCCTGAGGAACGTGGACACGAACGGGGACACCCTATGTGGAGCATCCAAATGTGGAGATTCACCATCCACTGCAACTCATCATCCATCGCCGTGGCCGTATCCGTCCCTGTACCCGTACCCGTCTCTGGGTCTGCTGGGGGAGAAGGGACCCAACGTGGTGGCGGAAGTTGAAATGGGGACGTCTGATGACACTTCCTCTTCTTTGCTGGAGGCTGATCAAGGACTTGGGGGACCACAGGTACTGGAGCCGGAGGCATCCTTATCTGGATCTCTGACACCAAGGTGTGTAGAGTTAACAGAATATCCAGGGAAATGTCCCTTGGCTGAGAAGGCAGAACAGGAAAACTAGGCCCTGCGCCAACGTCATCGTCGTCCTCCTCCTCCTCCTCCTCCTCCTCTTCAACAACCTTGTGGACCGTGTGTAAGGAATTCCTGATCTTTGTTGTCCATGGACTGGGCCTCAATGGCTTGGGCAATGGCCTGGGAGGGCTGTTTTGGGGCCTCCTCACCACCCTCTCCCCTCACCCCTCTTGCCCCCCACGAGGGTCTTGAACCGGGGTCTGAGCCAGTTTCACACTTTCTGGCATGCCTGCAGACTTTGACAAAGTCACTGCGGCGGTGTTGCGCCTTGGGGGTAGGGACACCTTCTGAGCCGTGGGAGCTACCGTCGCAGGATCAGCACCCTTAGCTGTTGTGGCAGTCGTCGCCGGTGACGCTGACTAGGTCTTAGCCTGCGTCGGTTGGACATGCTTGGGCTGTTCAGCCTTTTTTTCCTACGTCCGCGGCATCTCGGATTCCTCACGTAGTTTAGCCGGGGTAGAAGACTTCCTCTTTGAAGAGGAGCTCGATGGTAGGCTGGGAATGGAGGCGGAAAGGGATGTTGATTGTACCCTATCCACTTTGGCACCCACTTCCGCAGCAAACCTGGTGGATGCGGACTTGCGGCTCTTGGCCTTGTCTTGGCCCCCCACAGATGAGGCACCCTCAAAGGACTTAAATGAACGATCCTTACACCGGCTGGTCCTGGGTGAGGCATGACCCTGCACGGGGCACGGGTCAGAGGCCTTGGCATTAAGCCTACTGTGCCTGTCCCTCTATGTTTTCTTTGATAATCCGAGGCAAATCTTGCACTCTACCTCCTTGTGGTCCAGGTGCAGGCAGTAGAGGCATTGTAGGTGTTTTTCCTCCACAAACACATTCCATAGCCTGCATTTGGTGCAGGGCCTGAAGAGGGACCATCCCTCCTTCTCCGTCATGTTGGAGGGCGTGAAGTAGACCCAAGGGCCTTGTAGAATCTTTGACGATCTTTGCCCTTGAGGGGCGCATAACTTCACCGACAAAGGATCCTCGCTGTCGGCAGATGAAGAAAAGAGCACACAGGCCTACAAAAATAGAACTTTTTCCATCAAAAAAACTAAAAACGTACAAATCGCTCAGAGAGCGGACTCAAGGACACCCAACACTGAAGGGTGCAGTTAAAATCTGAAGATAGCTGCCAGAGGAGGGGCTTAGGGAGAGGACTGCCATAGGATGGGGGCAGCATGACCCAGAGGACAGCGATTGGTTTAGAGGAGAAATACCTTTTTCAAGTGAAACAGTTTTTTCTTTTACCAAGGATTCCTAGCCTGACAACGGGGAATATTCATGAGCATGCAAATCCATGCCATACCCCATGCTGGAGAATGTTAAACTCGCTCCATTTTAATCAAGTTTGCAATTAAAATGTTTAACTTATGAAGACAGCTTTGCTATATAAATACTGCAAAATAAAACCACATTTCATTTACTAACTCAGTTAATCTATTGACTTTACTCACTATTAAACTATCATTTTTTTACTTCACCACCAAAATTCCAACACACGCATTGTTACTACCAGCATGTGCTTATAGCATTATAGACCTTGGGAGGGGTAATTATCGCTTGGAATAATGACTCTCCCAAACTCATGGCGCTCGGCTTCCCCTGAGCCACAACGTGATAGCGGGTCATTATCCAGCGATAATGGCCCCTCCTAACTTGGTCTAGAAGGCTATAATATCACTGATCCAGTGAGATTTAGGAAAAGGGGGGCGATGATGAAAAGCTTCAGTCAATAAAGGAGTGCACCAGCCATGTGTACTTGCTCCTTTTTTGTTTACCCTATTTACTGATGGTAATGTGTCAGCTCTGCTCTCAGTGGGGACGGATGTCCCAGCGGTGGATAGACAACCCTGGCCAATGGTGTTTTATGCGGACGTTGGAATGTTGATGGCCAGAACTGAGGTAGCTTTGTTCAAGTTGTTAAAATCATTTGATCTATTCTGTAGAGGCGTTCTGGTCATCAACACTTCAAAAACGAAGTTCCAGTAGAGAAATGGAAGCGAGCTAGTGAGCAAGAACTAACTGGTATGCATGTCTCTGTGAATCCCAGAACTAGAACCACTTGTGCATTGTATCTCAAGTTTACTTGAAATGAAAGCAACAGTGGTTTCTCCTGTTATTACAGAAGCACAGGATAAGGACTCCCAGGGATGCACTTGATGCACACTGTGGGGTGACCGTGTGCTTTGCAGTTAGACAATATAACTGGAAAGCTTGGCTGTGGAGGAAAATCAAAGTTAAATCCGCACTGCTAGAGTGATATAATACGTATTGGTCATGTAATTCATTGCATGAGCTATGTTTTATGAGAACCATTTAATGTGTACAATGTGTACTTTTAATTGTATTTTGGTAAAGCGTATGGTGACCAAACAAAAGGCTCCTACTACCAAAGACCGCGTTCCGGGCACCACCCGCCGTGGCATCTGGGGTTGGCCTCTTGGCTTCCGTGCCAGAATAAGGGCATGAAGCAACGGATGGACATTTCGATGGGATAGGCCACTACCAAAAACAGGGCACAGTATTTGACAACCTAAGAACAGTTTCAGGTGGCGGATACAGAGCTGCCACTCGAGGGAAGGCCAATTAAGCAGATCCGTTTTTAAGTACAGAGCAATGGCTACCGCTGCCCAGGTACAGAAAGCAAATGCTCTATGGCGCACATGCTTAAACTAAGATTGAGGAAATAAAGCTTCAAGATACTGAAGAGAAATACGACACAGCAAAGGTATTGGTCTACAGGGCAAAGGGGACCAAAGGGCTGCCCTCGCTCGTTCTGCAGTGAACATTAGAGTATAATTAAGCTATGAAAGAGGGGGTGTGTGTACAGGCCCCCCTCCTCCTCTGGAATACGCTACTGGATGATTTCAGACAAGACACTAACTAGTCCTCTTTTAGGAAGACTCCAAGGAACACCTTTTTAGTTTTGACTCCTGAGTGGCACTGAAAGCATGCTGCACATATACGCCTATTGTCATGGGAAGTGGGACACACAGCCGGTGGGTGTTTGGTATTGTAACCCACCCAGTGACTGCCCAAAGCCATGCTAGTATGCTAGTCTCTGTGGCCACGCCCACTGCCTACCCCTCCCCCCGCAAAACACAGCTTGCTGGGATCTCGCAGTCTAGTTCTGTGTTTTCTGAGCAGCCTACTGAAAGGTGATGGCTTCATTGTAGCAATAAAGCAGCTCCTTGTGCCTTAGAAATGCCATAACCACATGTTTCTTCGGAGACGATTTATTAGCCGAATGCGTGGCTTTGCACTGAATATCTGTTAAAAACAATCATTGGCAAAGCCAACAGTCTGGGCTATTGTACAGGCATTAGCTGATCATTTCACATGCCATAATATGCCCAGCATCATTTTCCAGCTGTTGACATGGTCAGGTACTACCATTATGGCAGTGCATGAAAAATGACTTTCCCGAGCCTACACAAAAGCCAAAACTGTTGGCTTTGCCAGTGCTTGTTCCGCACGCAATGGTAGCTTTCCAGCTTAGGCTGTGGAAGTATTTATTGGGATGATCGGCGTCTCGAGGCGGTTCAGTCTGAAAGAGTCTGCGCCGTAGGTTTTTCACTCAATAAAGCAGTTCGTCTCCGAGCCTCATGAAGGAACACATTGACTTGAGACCCTGAACATGGCAAACGCACTTATATGTTCAAACCTTTAAGAAACGGCCTATTTTAAAGAGCAGTTCCCGATCCAGACTGCCTTCTGCAGGGAGGGTCTTCAGCCTGCTGTGCAGGATACCGAAGTCACTGACCCGTTCTCTGGGGATAGCTCCCTCCTGCCTTCTTCAATGACTTGCCTGCGCTCCACTTCTCTTCTGCAGCCCAATTAACATTCATGCACATACTAAATCAGACCGCTTAATGCGGACAATCCTTCGCTTTGGCACAGTCTAAAGCAGCATCCCTCCACGCGCGCTTTCGCCTCCCTCTCCAGTTCTAGTATGCCGTCTCATCCCTCAGCAGCGCCCAGGGCAGTATTTAAACCAACAAACTGACGCATAACCATTGTTAAGAGTGAGTAATAGCATGTTGCAAGACTTGCAACAAATGCTTTACTTCAAAGGAATGTGGAGGATGAGGAGAGATGGAAGGAGAGGGTAAGAGGAGCAGAACCCCAGAATGTCCACCAAAAAGACGCCCCAGGTGCAGAGGCCCACCTGCCTCCAACCTTGCCTGGCATCTAAAGCTCTCAGGCTTCTCTTTCTCGAGGATCGCAGCTTTTTATTTTTTAAGGTTCTACTTTTGCTTATGTGTTCGTTTCTTTGTTATTGTGACGACTATAGACTGCAAGGAACCGTTCATAGCCTAACCTCCACGGGTCCACTAAGGGCAAAGCAAACGCCTCTGTATTTACACAGCTCAAGGAGACCCCAATTAGACCAGAAGAAAAAAAATGAGCCAAAAAAAGAATCGCTGATTATTGACCGGGCAATGGAGGGGCCAAACCAGTGGCGTCGCTAAGTGGGGGGGGAGGTGCAGGGGGGTAAGAGTGTTATGATGTAAGCTCAGGCTTACCTGGAATTCTCATACTGTAGTATCACATCCTCGTTGCCAGTGTGGTAATGATGACACCTTGTATGGTTAGAGAAGTGGTTTATTGCAACCAACCTGAGCCCAGCAGGACTCCACGGGTATCTCCAACTAACCGCTCTTCTCTGGAACATAGAATCCACTCATAGATAAACAGAGAGCTATTACGGCGAGGATGGAACACTACAGTATGAGAATTCCAGGTAAGCCTGACCCACCTGTATATCCCGTGGAGGTCCCGAAGGAAGTTTAGGCAAAGGTGGCCATTGATATTATGGGTCCCATGGATGTTCTGGGAGGGGATCTCGGGTTTATTGTTGTGCTGGTGGACTACACCTCCAGGTGGGTTGAAGCGACCACACTGGCAACGGTGACAGCGGAGAAGGTGGTAGATTTCCTAAGTAGTGTTTGTGATAGAGAATTTGTTTCCAACCACATGCAAGAGTTTTTCAAAAACATGGGTATACGTCATCACAGGGTTTCCTTGTACAATCCTGCAGCCAATGGTCTCATAGAAAGGATGTACCGGTTTATAAAAGGTGCGATTCAGCTTGCGCTTGCTAATGGTCTATCGTGGAAGAGTGTGGTGTCTGAAGCGCTTAAGGCGTATAGGTACACCCCGTCAGCACTTACGGGTTATTCCCCATTTGAGCTAATGCACGGAAGGAAGCCGGGTACTAAGCTGAGGGTGCCTGCGTTGGGTGGTGGGACCCATTCCAAGGTGAACATGCAGGAAGTCTTGGATCGGATGCGTAGGAAGCAAGAGGTGTTAAGCAGGCGGCGTGTAGGAAGCCTCTGGCTGTAGGGGTAGGCGACTGTGTCCAGGTTAAGAATCCAAGGAGCGTGGCTAAAGGTTGCAGCGTGTAAATGCAACCACAGGTGGTGGTGAAAACGGGTCGAGGGTATGTAAAGTTAGATCAAGGTTCTAGATCGAGTAAAAGGCGTGTGGTGGTGGTGGCGAGAATGCAAGTAGGAAGCAAGCGCAGTAAGGGTAGCGATGGCCTGTATTCGGCCAGAACCACTGGTGATGAGAGCTCTTTAGATTCCAGCTTTGAAGTGGCCGTAGGTTCTGGTCTTGATGTGGATGATGCTAGTGCCAGTGTGCAGTCTGACTGCAGGGGCGCTGCTATTGGTTGTGCCCCTATTGAGGGTGCCTGTCCTGAGGCAGGTGAAGGTTTCGGTGTGGCGACCTTGGACCCTGCAGTTTCCGTTAAGCAAGGGGGTTGGTGGTGACTAAGCTGCCATCCTGTGCGGAAGAGGAAGATGCCTACTAAATTAAGTGATTATGTCCTAGGTGCCATTGTAGGGTAGGTTCTGCCTGCTGTTGTATTATAGTTATTCCCCTTCTTTCCCCCATGTTTGATTGTGTGTGGTTGAATGAGGGTGCGTAGTATATGAGTGGTTCACCCATGGGAGTGTGTCGTGATCAATGTATTGTAAAGATTATGGGGGGGGGGGAGTGTTATGATGAAAGCTCAGGCTTACCTGGAATTCTCATACTGTAGCGTTCCATCCTCGCCGTAATAGCATAGGATTCAATGTTCCAGAGAAGAGCGGTTATTTGGAGATACCTGTGGAGTCCTGCTGGGCTCAGGTTGGTTGCAATAAACCTCTTCTCTAACCGTACAATGTGTCATTGTTATTACCAAAGGGGGGCCTCAAGGGGCGAGTGCCCCCACTCTGAAATCCTGTGCCCCCCTACCTAAGGCGAGCAGTGACCGTGTTCTCTGTTCGTGGTGTTATTTGTGACACTCACTGAGGCAAATGTCTGTGGATCACACGGCAATACTCCTTTTGTCTCAAAGCTAGTAGTGATCCAGTAGCTTGCAGCCCCTCCCATCAGAATGTAGCCACGAAACTGCTAATGGGCCATTAGTCACTGAATGGTGTTGTGCCTGCATTCTGAGGGGGTAGGAGGAGAGGTGCAGTTGGATGTGGGTAGTTGGTGTGCACAAAAGCCTATCTGCAGGAGTGTTTGTGACGTCACACATTACCTTTTATAGGCGCCCCCCCTACTTTTGTCTTTGGCCCCCTCTGTGCCACTCCTAAATTTGATTCCTGGCGAAGCCACTGGGCCAAACTAGTGGCACCATTTAGTGGGGACAGCAATATAGTTACATTTTGATGATAGAATACATGTTATGTAGAAAGGAGGAGATGCATGGGGATAAGGGGAGAGATAACAAGATGACAAGGTGTAGAAGCAAAGAAGAGCAGTAGCTTCACGTGTCCCAGATGGGAAGTAGCAGATGATGGAATTGGCCAAATTGTTGAGGTCCAGAGGGTTGTGTTAGGTAGGGTTGGGGGAGGGGGGAGGGGCATAGGTGGATTTCATTGTATAGGTAGGTTCTTTAGTGGCATGTTATTGCTACACTACTAACACATTTAACAGACAACCCAAAATCCTGAATGCAAAAATAAAAAAAAGACACCGCCTAGCTTCAAATGGACAGTCTCGTTTTCTCCAAGATCACGTCAGGCATCCGGCCAACAGAAAGCAACGTATGCCCCAGGCCCCGTGCCATACAAAGTATGACACGATGGAGGGCCTGGGGGGTTAGGCGCGGGGTGGGGGAGACGAACGGCGGGAAACAAAGAGGGAGGGGCAGCCAAAGCAGCGCCCCCACACTCGGCGTTGCCAAAGGAACGCACCAAACAGGTGCAAAAGAAAACAGCAGGGGGACAGGAAGAAGCCCGGCCCCCAGCAACACAACAAAGGGGGCAGGTGGTATAAATACCCCAGAAAAAATCCAGGTAAGGCACAAACAGGTCCGGAGCTCACCTCACTCGGGTAAGATCCCCGGGCCTGGAAAAGGGGGATAAGGAAACGTTCGCCTCTGCGGGCTTACCGTTTCTTTTTTGTTCCCCTCCTGCAGGTGCGGTCGAGGTCGACCTCGTCGGGTTGTGCTGAGTTGACGGGATCGGAGCGTTGCTGTGTGCAAAGGCAGTGGAGGCGGCCCGGCTACAAAGGAGAAGAACGCCATCACAGAGGGGACCGGAGACCGGAGTTCTGGAGCGTGGCTACGGCTGCAGGGACAGTCTAAAGCGGCAGCGAGGGAGCTCAGCCCGGCATCAGGAAACACGAGCCGGCAAGGGGCGCAGAAAGAAGGAAGCGCTCATTGACGCCACTGCAGAGGGGCGTGGCTACAGTTAAAGCTGTAGCGGGAGAGACAGGAAGAGAACGAACGCGGAATCAAGGAGGAGCCTGCCGGGGCAGATTTGAGCACAGCCACCAGTGGCTCAACTGATAAGTGCTTGAGCGAGTTCTAATCTTATGTGCTGAAACTGCGGGCATATTTTTTACAATCAAAAAAAAAAAAAAAAAAACCAGCGCTCAGCTTGAGCCTACATGCCAACCGCACTAAAAAGAAAGCGTAGCTCAGTGGAGCAACATTTAGAAGTCAAGGCGGTGAAACGTAGGCAAAAGGTCGTGGGTTCAAGCCCACCAGGGACAACAGTTTGGTAGGAAAGGCAAGAAAGAGGCGAAAGGACGAAATGGCAGAGTAAAGAGCAAGAAGAGCGCAGGAATTCAGCGCATGGGCCAAAAAGGCAGAGAAAGAATATGGGGCACAATGGGTGCTGGATGTGGTGCAGATGGAAGAAAGGGCTAGGGCAATGTCGCCTTTGCTGCTGGAGGATTCCGCGGGCAGCGACGAGGAAGCTGCAGTACCACAAGGACAGAAGAGGTTAAGAGAGGTGACAAGGGAGTCACAGGAGCCGGAGATGCCGAAGAAAAAGTGGAAGAAAGGAACCAAGAAAGGTATCGTAAAATTGAATAACAATATTGACAAAATGGTAAAAGTGTTAAATGCATGCATCACGGCTCAGGGTAAGTCGCCCAGAGCCGGTAAAAGGAAGATGAGAGAGCAAAAAATGGTAACATCTGATACAGAAACTAGCGAAGATGAAGAGAGGGACCACCTTCGGGCCTGGGTGAAAACGAAGGGGGTAATATGTAAGGAGAAACAGACGAAGGTTAAGGCAGGCGAAGATCGGGGGGCGTGGCTAACCGCCATGTGAAGAGGACGTTCGCTCCTTGCGCTCCGCTTGATGCGACCATCATAAGCTGCTATTAACTACTTTTTTCGGGGGCCCCGAACCCCATGAACCGCCTCACCGGGGGCCGACATCCTGCTGCACCTGCGAGTCGATTCCTGTGACCCTGGAGGACCGGTCTCGCCCAATAGACCGTGCGACACGATCCCGCGGACCAGAGCCAAGATGGCGGCTCTCGAGCCCTGCAAGACGCGGCGGCCCGCGCCCTAAAGCCGCTTGCGCCGTAACACTCAGCTGAGGGCCGAGGACACACGAACGCCCAGCCGGACTGACGAGGGGGTCCTGCGGGGCACCCGCGAAGCTTGGAGCGCGGACGACGGAAGGTGCCAACGGGACGACCAGCCGGGAACGTCCCGGACGAGGGCGCTGCCAGCCACAGAACCGGGAGCCAGGGCCTCGGAGGCCTTTCGAGGTGAGCGGGGGGGGACTAACGCAACCGACACACACAGGCGTGCCCGGCCTGGTAATCCAAAGAAACGGCACACTACCCGTCCCCCCTGCGCCTACGGAGCCGCCCACAGCATACAGTGATCCGCCATCGCGGCCCACCCGATACGGCTTCCTCGGCCACTCCATAGCGGCTCACCTCGGCCGCCTCGTCAGCAGTGAAGCCCTGAGGCTCAGTTGACATGTCTACCAAAGGAGCAAGGGCTAAGCAACGCCAGACCACCATCGACACGTTCACGGCGGCGGGGCCCACAGCGCCAGATAACATGAGCGAGACTCTTGCTGCAGACCTGCCCGACCCCTTGGGGCCTTCAGCGGAACCTAGTAACACACAGATCCTTGAAGCTATCAAACTTTCCCAGGCTGCCGTGGAGCATAAAATAGACGCTGTCGCCATAGACTTAAACCTCCTGCGCCAGGACGTTCGATCCCTGGCCGGCAGAACAGAGGTGCTGGAGGCCCAGGTCCGCGAGAACACTGAAGCCAAGACAGTGCTCCTCAAAGATGTCGATGTACTTCAACAAAAAGTTAAAAACCTGGAAGACAGGGCCGAGGAGGCAGAGGGGCGCGCACGCCGCAACAACATTCGCCTCCTGGGGCTCCCGGAGGGCATCGAGGGATCGGACCCCACGAACTTCGTAGAGAATCTCCTGATACAGGAGATTGGAGCAGAAAAACTCTCTCAGGGCTTTGTAATCGAAAGGGCTCACCGATCCCTCACATCGAAACCCCCTCCTGGCAACCCACCCAGACCCGTGATCGCAAAAGTACTTAACTACAGAGACCGGGAAACCATCCTTACCTTCTCGCGGTCAGGCGGCCAGATCTGCAGGGGTCCAGCCAAGATATCCATCTACCCTGACTATACCTTTCAGGTGCAAATGAAGAGGGCACAGTTTATACACACCAAAGCAAGACTGAAGGCTGCTGGCCTACGCTATATGCTCCTCTACCCCTCCAGATTGAAGGTGATACGAAACAACAGAACTCACCTCTTCGATACCCCGGCAGAGGCCCGAGACTGGATGGACAGGGAGCAGATCCCAGATGTCGAAGTCAAGAAACGACAACCCC
Source organism: Ambystoma mexicanum (assembly GCF_040938575.1). Lineage (NCBI taxonomy): Eukaryota > Metazoa > Chordata > Amphibia > Caudata > Ambystomatidae > Ambystoma > Ambystoma mexicanum. Next base: position 1,380,745,449 of record NC_090929.1, on the reverse strand, counting down.
GCTGAGCCCCATCTCCCAGGGCCCCGGTGCCTTTCGGGGGCCCCACCATGGAACGGCCACTTACGCAGCAGCTGACCAGATTTCGTAACATGAGGCGCCCGGACGAACACTCTCCTACCCCTGGAAGTTCTTTCTTGTTAAGGGTATTCATTACCCGCCCGTAGGGCACCATGCGACCGTCCTTCGGTCTAAAGGAGCGGAAACGGGTCTGTCATAGTGAGGAGCTCCTCACTCGACCTGGTTTATGTTGGGGAAGTTCACAGTTACGGGGGGGCGGGACAGGGGAAGTTGGCACAGTTGTTAAGTGCCCGAATCAGGGACAACCAAGACCATCTACATCCATTTCAGTCGGCACGGACGAGGCACCTACCCTCCGCTGGATAGGCTGGCAGCCACCGAAGCAGAGGTTCGGGGACGCAAGTAACCCGGCTGAGACCCGCATGCACGAATCTCCTGGAAACCACAAGACCCCCACGATCCCCCGGCCACTCGTGGTGTTCCCGGTGGCGTTGGACATGGCCACCAGAATCCCAAATCCCACATGGCCGATACGTTGAAAATCCTGACGTGGAACGTCAGAGGCATGAACAGCTTCGTGAAACAACGGCGCATACTCTCCTATATTAAAAGAAGCAAAACCAAAATAGCCCTGCTACAAGAAACACACCTTACATCGGACAAACTGAAAGCATTGGCAAAGGCCTGGCGCGGCACCCTGATAGGTTCCTCCTACTCCTCCTACGCCAGGGGTGTCCTGATTTGGGTGGACCCCTCTGTCCCCTTCCGGTTGATCGGCTCCAAAGCAGACAATGAGGGCAGGATGGCAATTGCATGTGGTACCATTGAAGGGAGAGAGGTTTGTCTAGTCAGCACTTATGCACCAAACCATGATGCAACTACCTTCTTCCACTCCCTGTATCCACGCCTCGGCCCTTACAGGGACCAAACCATGATATGGGGGGGCGACCATAACTGCACCTTAGACCCCCTGAAAGACAGGTCGGACGATAAGCATACACGCCCTTCCCCGCCTGCCAAAATCCTGTCAAGGTTGATACAGCAGCTACAACTCCAAGATTTGTGGAGAGAACAGCACCCAGATGCACGTGTGTTCTCCTTTTACTCCCCTCCTCACGCAGTCCACACCAGGATAGACTACCTCTTCGTGAGCCTAGAACAACAGGCAATGTTCGGCGGTGCTCAGTACCAGCCCAGAGTACTGTCCGATCATTCCCCACTAGTAGCCACCTGGGAGATCTACCCGCCTAGACCCCCGGTCCCCACCTGGAGACTTAGGGCTGAAGCTCTCCTAGACATAGCCCTCCGCGAACACATCGCTGATAGGACTGAAGACTACTGGGAAAGGAACCTCAACAGTGTGAAACACATAGGCACCGCCTGGGAGGCATACAAAGTGGTCCTGAGAGGGGAGATGATTGCAACCATGGGGGGAGCACTGAGGTCGATTACTTCCTCCTTAGAACATGCAGAGAGCGAGTTGGGGGAGCTTGAAGGCAGACTAGATCCATCCCCAGAACATTTACAGAAGGTGATTGACCTCAAGCAAACCTGTCTCACACATTGGGAGTCCCTGGGTAGGCTGAGCTATGCCAAACACACTGAACGTACCCACGCTCTAGGTGATAAACCTGGTAAACTCCTAGCTTGGCTGTACAAGAGAGAAGCCCCCAGAACCCCTATTTGCCAAGTACTCAAACCAGATGGCTCCTTAGTGCACACCCAGACCGAAATTAATTCGGTGTTCTCTGATTTTTACAGCAATTTATACGCCGAACCCCCACCCGTGGACGTCTCCGACATAGAGGACATCCTGGACGACATAGATCTCCCCAGGCTAGAGCCCCATATGACGGAAGCCTTGGACGAACCCATCACCCCAGATGAGGTCAAGGCAATCATTAGATCACTCCCGACCGGTAAGTCCCCAGGCACTGATGGCCTCCCCGGGGAATTTTATAAACTGTATGAGGAGACCTTGGCCCCATTGTTGGCACAGGTGTTCAATGAAGCCTACGAGCGGGGTGCCCTCCCCGACTCCTTGAGGGAGGCGGTGATTGTCCCTCTCCTGAAACCCGGGAAAGACGGATCGCACTGCGGCTCATATAGACCCCTTTCCATGTTAAATGTTGATTGCAAGATCCTAACCTCCCTGCTAGCTAGTAGACTGCGAAGGGTAATTCCACACCTGATCCACCAGGACCAAACGGGTTACGTGCCCGGTCGCTCCATAACAGAGAACCTGCGCAGGTTGCACCATATTATATACAGCACGGAGCAGAGGCCTCAGAAATACGCGGTGGCGTCACTAGACGCCACCAAGGCCTTTGATTCAGTGCGTTGGGAATGGCTTTATGCCACTATGGCTAAAATGGGGATAGGACCTGTTTTCCTGAGATGGACCCGGCTTGTCTACACCAACCCCACCGCTAGGGTGCGCACGAACAGGACCTTCTCAAACAAATGGGCGTTACATAGAGGCACTCGCCAGGGCTGCCCACTCTCTCCGATGCTATACATCATCGCCACTGAACCAGTAGCCACGTACCTCAGGCAGGAATACGGAGATGGGGGTATTGTAATTGACGGAGAGACCCACCTCGTCTCTATGTATGCGGACGATACGCTATTGTTCTTACATAACCCCGAACACCTCCTGCCCTACATCCTAGAAACACTGGACGGATTCAGTAGATACACGGGTATTCGTATTAACAAAGAGAAGTCCTGCCTTTACCCTCTAGCCGCCCTATACAAAAATGGTCCTTCCCTCCCCGCCCTGGATCTGGAGTGGCAGGCGACCTCCTTTAAATATCTGGGAATCACCATACACCGGGACCCATTCACGGAACATACACTTAACACGGTTAGAGCCAAAGATGCTCTAGAAAAATCCATGGAATTCTGGGGTAAGCTTCCGCTTTCGATGTCCGGTAGGGCCGGTCTACTTAAAATGGTTGCTCTCCCCCGCCTACTGTATAACTTTACAAACGTTCCCTACAATATCCCCCCCTCCTTCTTTAAAAACATAAACAAACTATGCAGACGGTTCCTTTGGCAGGGGGGCAGACACAGGGTGGCGCTGGACACACTCCAAAGACCTTACGAGAGGGGAGGAGTTAAGGTCCCTAATTTCGAATTGTACTATCTGGCGAGCCAGCTGAGGCATGTGATGCGATGGATGGCCGATGAGACCACCTCGGACACTAGGCTCCTCCAACCTGCATTACCCGACCTCCTCCTGAGGGACCTATTGTGGGCACAGGGCAGATTCACGCAGCCCCTTCCATACTTAATTAGACTTGGAATAAAGCTCTGGAACAGAGCGTGCAAAACTGTGGGGCCAGCCGATCCTTTCTCACCTCAAATCCCTATAGCAGCAATTATGGCTCATCAGCCATGGGGCTTTCACGAATCGCGCACCCAGTGGGAGCCTCACGGAGTGGCCACCCTGGGAGATCTAATGCGGGACGAAGAGATCATGCCCTTTCCTGACCTTACTGAAACTACGGGATTACCCGCTGGCCAATTTTTGCTCCACGGGGCAGTGACACACGCCATTAGGGTCAGATGGCCGGAGGCCACCACCCCCATGACGGAAAATACGGTCATAGAAGCATTATTGAACACAGCCGAGGGCGGCCATGAAACTTCGCGATTGTACGAAACCCTGCTCCTGGGCACGACCAACACCGAGCTTAAATGTAGAGCAAAATGGGAAATCGAACTCGGCTTAGACTTCACGGATGCCGTTTGGGAGAAAATAACCCACTACCATAAAAAAGTCTCCAGGAATGCCCGTTTGCAGCTCATCCAACTGTACATCACTAATAGATCCTACCTAACTCCAGAGGCCATATCTAATTTCAGGGGAGCCGAGGTCCAGCTGTGCCCCAAATGTAGGGAGCCGAAGGCGGGTATGACGCATATGTTCTGGGGCTGCCCGGAGATACGCCACTTCTGGACACAGGTTCAGGGGAGGGTGGCGGACGCAGACATCGAGCTAGAGGTGAACTCCCCCGCTGTATGCATCCTGGGCAGATACAAACGCAACCACAAAAACAAACCTCTGAACAAGCTCAAAGACTTGATCTACATAACTGCGAAGAGGCGCATAGCCATGGGATGGAAGAGCCCTAGGGCCCCGCATGAGGCATTGTGGTGGGGGGACCTGACTAAATGGATAACGGCAGAGACTGGCGCGTGGGAAACGGCAATCCTTGAACAAAGGCTAGACTCCAGCGGAGAACTACAACGTTGGGTGGCCTTGACTGAGCCACTTCTGCATCCTAATAACTCTGACGATGCCTCGGATGGATCGGACCTTCCTAGCCATCAATCTGGCCGATCGTGATGGGACAATAATGTTTACTTGGTCTTGAGTTGGGGGGGTGGGGGTGGGAGGGTTTCGTTACTTTTCGATTATTTGCCTGATATTCAATTGATGTATACTTGTTTTTGTTATTCCGTTAAAACCAATAAATACATTTAAAAAAAAAAAAAAGGCAGGCGAAGATCAGGTAGCAGGAGGGCAAGGACCAACAGACAGCGGGGTTCCCATCTCACAAACAGTGACACAGGGGCTTCCTCAAAATCCTGGTCCACAGGGGGAGGCCACCAGCACACCGGTAGCTACGGGAGGGCCCGCCATGGTGAAAACGACAGAGCCTGCCACAGTTATGACAAAATATGGCAGGCCCACGATAGGCAAGGACGCACAAGGGCGTTCTTTGAAGGCACAAGCTTGGTACATTAGTGACAAAGTGAAGGAGAAGATATGGAGAAAAGAATTAATAGATATCTTCTCCTTGCTAGATGTACAGAAAAGGGGCCATGATGTATCAAGGGAAGATATAAAAGAGGATGAGAAGAGCTTATTAAAAAGAACAGCAGTGTCAAGGAATTTTGACAATTGGACAGCAGCGTTCAGATAATGTCCTCCATCATCTTGCAGAAATTTCCCGAGGACGGACCATCACTAGTGACATACCAACAGAGAGTCTTGAAGGTGTACAAGGCATTCGGGGGTGATGCATGGAAAGAATACGACCATGAATTCAGGAAAGAAATGGATTGCTTCCCGGATATAGGGTGGGATGAAGAAAATTACAATCTATACATATTTAATGTATTGAAAGAGAAATGGGATACCAAAGAGCAGTATAATGCAGGTAGCTTTTATAGGAAACAGTATGGCCAAAACGATTATAGAAGCGATTACAAATATAGCAACAGGAGATACGATAACTATTACGATAGAACAAGGGAGCAGAATTTTCGGAGCAGACAGTACGAGGCACAGAGAAGTTGGCAGAGCAACATACCACCAACAGCACAAGGGGGTGGGAAGGGGAGTAACGGGGCACCAAGGTCAGAGCCAGCCCAATGCCGAAATTTCGAGAAGGGGATACCATGTAGCTGGGGGAAGAAATGCAAATTCAATCACAGATGCGAGAATTGTGGAGGAGAGCATATTACTGCCAAATGCACCAGAGCAGCATCCAATAAGTACAGGGTACCAGAGAAGCGGAACTAGGAACGAAGGAGAGAGAGGGGCCACACCGGTAAAAATCGAGAATATGGAAAAGTGGCTACGGGTGTTTCCAGACCAGGAAGGAGCAGAAACAATCAGGCGAGGTTTCCGAGAAGGTTTCGAGATACCCTTTAATGGACACGGTTCCCAGAACACCCCCAAAAACCTGAAATCCGCATTAGAAAATAAGGAGTTGGTGGGCAAGAAAATCAGAAAAGAAATTGAACTGGGGAGGATCGTAGGCCCTTATAGTTCCCCCCCATTTAGGGAATACATATGCTCACCATTGGGCTTAGTCCCAAAAAAGGAGGCAGGCGAATTTAGGCTGATTCACCACCTTTCATATCCACCAGGGGCCTCGGTAAATGACGGCATCACACAAGAGGCGGCGTCAGTAAATTACTCGGATTTCCTGGAGGCAGTGCAGTTAGTCAGGAAGGCGGGGCAGGGAGCTTGGATGGCAAAAGCCGATATAAAGTCAGCTTTTCGCTTATTGCCAGTAAGGAGCGAATCACAGAGGTGGCTATGCATGCACTGGGAGGGCAAATATTTTGTAGACAAATGTCTCCCTATGGGCTGCGCCATCTCTTGTGCATATTTTGAGAAAGTGAGCTCATTCTTACAATGGGCTCTTACAAAAGAAATGAAGGGGGCACAGGTAGTCCATTACCTGGACGATTTTCTATTTGTAGGACCACGGGGCTCCGAGCTGTGTAAAAATACTTTGAAAAAATTCATGACACTAACAGAAGAGTGGGGTTTTCCGCTTGCAGAAGAAAAAACAATGGGGCCAACTCAAGTTATCCAATTCTTAGGCATTGAAATTGACTCACGGGTAGGGGTGTGCAGGATCCCGGAAGAGAAGGTGGCGGACCTGCTAAGTACAATCATGGGCCTGAAAGGAAGAAACAAGGCCACAGTAAAAGAGTTGCAATCACTAGCAGGAAAATTGAACTTTGCGGGGAGGGTCATACCACAAGGCAGGATATTTCAGAGGAGGGTCGAACAGAGAACAAAGGGTGCTAAGGTGGGACACCACAGGGTGCGAATCGGTGGAGCAATAAAGAAAGATTTGGGAATATGGGCAGAATTTTTAAGGTCATTCAATGGTTCAGTGATCTGGCGCACACCGATTAATGAAGAGAACGAAAGGGTGTTGTTCACGGATGCAGCTGGGGGTTTTGGCTTTGGTGCAATATTGGGTACAGAATGGTGCGCAGAAAGATGGCCAGATGCATGGCAAGAGGCGGCATGGACAAGTAATATTACACTATTAGAGCTATTTCCGATCTGGGTAGCACTGTGCGCATGGGAAGCAGAGCTGAACAGCAAAGAGTTAAATGTGTGGTCAGATAACATGGCAGTAGTACATGTAATAAATAACGGAAACGCATCTTGCCCGCTGGTCTTGGAGCTAATGAGGGCAATAACACTGGCTTGTCTGAATAATAATGTGAGCATAAGGGCGAGACATATCGCCGGAGAAGCAAATGTGGTCGCTGACGCCTTGTATCGTTTTCAGTGGAGCAGGTTCAGAGAACTGCGGCCGGATGCAAGAAGGATGAAAACGCCCACGCCAAAAAAGGCATGGGTACCGCTAGAAGCATGGGAGAAAAGTCGGTTAACCACAAGCTTGACTCAGAAGAGGAGGAAGACCCACGGGAACAGTGAAAGAAAGATTGGCCAGAAACGCCATAACATACAAAACTGGTGAGCAGTATAAAAAGCATGTGAATAATGTGTTGAGAGAAACAGGAGTGAAAGATGTGGGGGATATCACAGTTTCCAAATTGTGTGACTTTTTGGGGAGTGCATTTACACAAGGAAAGAGAAAAAGCTGGGCGGCAGCACATTTGGCCGCAGTAGCATATACGGCAAAAGTGGCCGAGTTGGCAGACCCGACAACGAGCCCACGGTTAAAATACGCAATGAAGGGGTGGGCAAGGTTAGAAGGTAGGAAACCAGACAGCAGGAGACCCCTGAATTTTTCGAAGGTAGTGAAATTGTTACAATTATTGCATAGCACATGTAGCGACAGTTATGAGAGTATGCTGTTCAGGGCAGCATTTGCATTGGCATACTATGGGGCATTCAGGATCGGGGAGCTAGTAGCGCATAACACAATGGCAGGGGACGGGCTAGCAAAGAGCGACGTCAGCATAGGGTCTAAGGGTATGTCCATACTACTAAGGAGTTCAAAAACGGACCAAAGAGGGAAGGGGCGAACAATTGAGCTAAATTGTATTAAGGAAAGGGACCACTGCCCTAGGTGCATTACCGAACAATTTCTCAAGGTACGACCTGAGGTTGGGGGGCAGCTATTGATACATAGGGACGGCAGAGCCCTCAGCAGATATCAATTCCAAGCAGTGCTGAAGAAAACCATAGCGAAAGCAGGGTGGGATGCAGCTGAGTTTGGGACCCACTCCTTCAGGATAGGGGCAGCCACCTATGCATGGGCAGGGGGCTTAGGAGCAAAAGGAGTAAAGAAAATTGGGGGGTGGAAGTCACAATGTTTCAAAAGATATGTGCGAGAGCATTTGATATGATTCATCTCCCATCCACCCATCCAGATGAGACCCCCTACAAGTCGGCATGGATAGTCGGCCATTCGTTCGTGACACGAGCAGGCAGGTGGATCGAGGAATTCAGAGAAGGCTTGCATTTTAAACGGACAATAACATCCTGGTGGGGCCTCCCAGGAATGCATTGGGAGGACATCCACGATCGGCTATCGGATCTGATCGGGTTCAGGGATCCTCCTGAATACCTGGTCATCCACCTCGGGGGCAATGACTTGGTTAAAACAAATAGGGGCGAGCTGATGCGCAACATGTGCGAGTCCTTAAGGGCAATAGCACACTGCTGGTGGAAAACTGAGATTTTCATGTCTGAGATAATTACCCGTAGAATTTGGTATGGGACACACAGGAGGCAGGCGATTGAGACGGCACGGAAAAAACTAAACAAAGCTGTAGAAAAGTACTGTAAGAGCACGGGTCTCCATTTTATAAGGCATGGGCTATCACAGAATGACCCAGATTGGTTTCACCAGGACGGGGTACACTTATCCAACAAAGGGATGGGCAGATTTACGGATAACATTTTTCAAGCATTAGCAGCACAGGGATGCAAATAGGGTCGCTGTTTGGGGGGGCTGAGCGGGTTAGGCAACACCCACTCAGGCGTGGCGGCACGTGTCCAGGAAGGGATGCCACAGGGTAACGAAAACTAGCCTTAGGGAAGGCTGGGCATCCTTAACCCCTGGACACGAGGTGCCCAAAAGCGATTGCTATTTTTTTGGCTGTCATGATTATTGTGTGGCATTATTTTCTGTAGAAAATAAAAAGGCCTACGGCCACAATTTTTCCACGAAACAAAAAATATGGTCTGTACTATAATTTCGTTATCTCAGGTAAACAGGTATCAGGTACAAGAGCAGGGGGGAGCCCACACTACTCAGCCTATGCCCCAGGCCCCGTGCCATACAAAGTATGACACGATGGAGGGCCTGGGGGGTTAGGCGTGGGGTGGGGGAGACGAACGGCGGGAAACAAAGAGGGAGGGGCAGCCAAAGCGGCGCCCCCACCCTCGGCGTTGCCAAAGGAACGCACCAAACAGGTGCGAAAGAAAACAGCAGGGGGACAGGAAGAAGCCCGGCCCCCAGCAACACAACAAAGGGGGCAGGGGGTATAAATACCCCAGAAAAATCCAGGTAAGGCACAAACAGGTCCGGAGCTCACCTCACTCGGGTAAGCTCCCCGGGCCTGGAAAAGGGGGATAAGGAAACGTTTTACCACCCAACCCACCCGGCAAACAAGAAGAAGAAAGAACCAGGAACGGGAACGCCAAGTACTCTTCATCGGTACATGGTAGAAGAAAAGTCGTAGGCAGCGGCACGTGTCCAGGAAGGGATGCCACAGGGTAACGAAAACTAGCCTAAGGGAAGGCTGGGCATCCATAACCCCTGGACACGAGGTGCCCAAAAGCGATTGCTATTTTTTTGGCTGTCATGATTATTGTGTGGCAATATTTTCTGTAGAAAATAAAAAGGCCTATGGCCACAATTTTTCCACGAAACAAAAAATATGGTCTGTACTATCATTTCGTTATCTCAGGTAAACAGGTATCAGGTACAAGAGCAGGGGGGAGCCCACACTACTCAGCCTAAAAGCATCCACGGGGATCTTCCACGTTACATTTCAATACGGCCACTAGATGTCTCCCTGTGTCCTCTAAACCCTTTGCTGATTTAAAAAAACAGGGCAGACGATTGCAGAACTGAAAAGGAGGGACAAATAATACAAATTATTCTACGTGTACTTACGTGTTAATCTAAACGGACATTGCCTATTGCTTATAGCACCAACTGCAGAAAACACAGGGGGGCATCACGCCAGTCCCCCTTTGACATCTCATTGACTTTATAGCCGGCTTCTTAGACATCGGGATCCAGGCCGCCAGGTGGGTTCAACTTTTACCCCTGGAATATGCATGCATTCCCAAACAGCACCGAGCTAGGGCCGGGGGCAACTAATCCACACCTTCATCAAGGTACGGGAATACTCCCCTAGCCCTGGGCTTTAAGTGGACCGCGATAGCAGGTGGCCAGCACTTAAAGGCTCAAAAAATTTCCCTACATTCGGGATTCTGTCGTGCCTCCTCTACCCGATACCGGTACACCTTAAAATAAATCAAAAGTTGTTCATGAGTTTCAATACTGCTCGTCCCCGGCAGATGTCACTATCCGCCAGGTTTAAAATCCCAGCATCCTTACAGACATTTGAAATTAGATTTTTTTTTTCTAACAATCAGGAATCGAGTGTCTAATACAGAGAACACGTTGTTTGATTTTTGAGACTTGTCTTTACTGTGATTTAATACAATGAGCACATAAGAGTCCTGCATTTCCTTCAGAGGGGACGAGGGATTGCAACATGCACAGCAGTACCCAACCTTGATTTGAATTCATTGAATATTAGAATTTCTTTATTTTTCAGAAATGTGATTGAACAATATTTAAATTAACACATTTTTAAAATAGATGTGCCCCCTTTCATTCTAGGTAGAAAACTACTGCCTTAGTTAGACCACTCCTATAATTACTTGGGCCCCATGTATTCAAAATATTCCCGTGCTGCTTGGTGTGACAGACACTTACTAGGCCCCACCCCAAATGCTATATTCCTAGGGGTTGGGGCTCTCTCGATTTCCTATCCCACTTCTAGCACTGCCAAGAAATCACATATTGTCTTAAGATCACAAAGCTGAACTGTGCCTTACTTGGCCACTGCCCAGGCAGCAGCGATACGTAGGCCCTGAGGGTCACCTTCCTGACAGGGCAGCACTGGGACTGAACAGGCCAGGGAACGAAACACAAAGGGGTCCCAGACGCCAGTCATTAGGTTATGTAATATCTAGAACCAGGCTGTGCATTTTGGGTGTGACATCTGTTGAACATCAGTAGTTAAAGGGGGCCCCTTTTTTCCAATGTAACTTTTTTGACAAGTGGTAACGCCCCCTGGTTGTCCTTACCTCGCCCCCTTTTGATATGGGTAGGATTTCTTTTTTATATGGAATTTGATATCAATTAAAGCTGTTGTACAATTATATCAAATCTATATAAAATGACGTCCGCAAGGTCCAACACAATCCTGCGTCATCGCCATTTCACCAAACCCCAGCACTCGCCGTCTAACTCCTCACAACTCACTTTGCCCTCGAACAGCGCACACACGCTCTACCATATTAAAAACATTTTGATATACACTTTATATCGTTTTGATATAAACTGTATATCAAACCGTAACAAAGAACACAAACAGCCGTTTATATAAAACGGATATCAAATCGATATAAAATTTCATATCAAAACATTTTCATATAAAAAATGAATTAATATCAAATTCCATATCAAAACGAAATCAAACCCATATCAAAAGTGGATCGGGGATAAGGACAACCAGGCGGCGTTCTCACCTGTCAAAAAGGTTACATTGGAACCCCCCCCCCTTAACTACTAACAACCTACAAAGCATGCTGATCCCTTAATCCTAAAACATAGATCAAAACTGGATAGAGAATTAAAAGCACATTTTAGGCAAACGGGGGTGGAGGGGTTAACATTGGTCGAAATGCAATATCATTTAATGAGCATTCTAGACTGTCTCACGGCGGTGTACCCACCAGAGGAATTTGGGGCAAAGATTTGTGAATTGGTGAATTTTAAAGCCCACTGGACCAAGTGGAGTGTTTGGGGGATTCCCTCTTAAGAAATGTCTAGGATATGTAGTACCAAACTGTACATTATAAAGAATGGCCAAAAGCGGATACAATTCAACATGTGTAGGGAGATTTGGTGATTCTGGAACGAGAAGTGCAAGGAATGTTTGTGGCAAAAAGTCCACTTTGAAGCACACTTGACCATTTTAGTGGAGGATTGGGGTTTCTCTCCCAAGGAATTCATTGGCGATTTGTGGCAACCTGTGCTTCTTAAATCACACTCAAGCAGTTTGATGTGTCAAAGCTAGATGGAAGTTAAACTCAGCCTGTACATGACACTGGGTCCCCTTGCCCATCAAAAAACGCTCCCAGCATTAATGGGAAAGGGGGCATTTAAAGCACATTCAGCCTAAATGACCACCTCTTACAGATTGGAAGGCATATGCAGGCAACTGTGAAGGGAGAGTGATAGCCAAATGTTTGTAATTGTTAGGCATCAAGGCGAGCTCGCCCTAGTGAGCGCCATAATCAGTGCTGGTGAAGACAAGTTCTCATGTGTCGGTGACCAATCAGTTCCAGCCCTCAGTGACATCACAACCAGTGGCCGACCCCTTAGAGATACAGAGCACCCAATCAGCGCATACCAGGCCCAGACTGCACATGATTCCAATGACAGCCCCAATGTAATCACATGCAGCCCCCATATCATAATGTCGGCAACATACTGGAATTGTGTAGTATCAACACACGCACGGGTAGGGCACAGACAAACAGAGGTGCACAAACAGATGCATAGACAGTCACACGCAGGCACCTTTAGGCAGTGTTACATTAGATTGACGAGCATAATTTATTGACATCACGCCTCACTTATGTTTGCGATGGGGCAACGCACATCTGAGGCCCCTCCCTTTCTCCCGTCTGCAGATCAATTGCTAAGTACCTTTCCAAGCTTTAATGGTCTTCTTTTGCAATTAATAATGTCTGCACAGCACCTTGGATTTTGAGGACAATTGCTGTTTTTACACGAAATATGTTGCCATGACGTTCTGAACAGACTAGCTCTAGAAAGCTCTACCTTAATGATTTCACAGAACGGATTAGTCTTGTGCGGCCATTTTGGTCAGAGCAGACTCTTGAACTGACTACGAGCACTAGCTGAAGTTTGTCCATCGCAGAGGCTCGCATCTTACATTCCTCGCCATTTCTCCACTACGGTTTGAGATGCAAGGGCGGCTTTGTGACTGTCTAAATAATTTGGGGGGTTTTCTAGAGAAGTAACGGAGAAGGGAGATCAATGTCCTGATGGATCTGCCTCTTTCAGTGGGGAGCGCTACACAACAGAGCCTGAACATGGACTTCTGAAACAAGGAAGAGCAAATTGAGTAAAAGATCAACGTTTTGCTTAGGTGGGGTTGGAGGGGGGATGCAATAGTATTGGATAGCAATAAACGGGATGTCGTGTAATGGCAGAACCGTGCATAGGCCCACCGCCTGCCTGAGTTATGAGTAGCTGGTAATACGCATGTGATCTCGCTGTTTGCGGACGACATGCTTCTGTACGTGCAGAACCCAGAGGTGAACTTACTGTACATGCTTGAGGTCCTGGACGGGTTTGCTAGGTTGTCAGGCATAACCATCAGCAGGGAAAAATCGAGGCTAGGGCTGAACCCAAAGCGTTTACCGAATTTGGGGTTGCAGTGGGCGGTGGAGACTTTTTGGTATTTGGGAGTGTACATTTATCACGACCCTAGAAGGAACATGAGCTAAACACACTGAGGGCGGTTGAAAAATCCATGGATTTCTGGCAGAGGCTGCCGTTATCTATGTTGAGCTGGGCTGCGACATTAAAGATGGTGGTAGTGCCGCGCCTGCTCTACCATTTTGTTAACATACCCTATGATATTCCGGGCAGTTTTTCGGGAAACTGTAATTGCTGCCTAGTGGATTCATCTTGGGAGGAGGGAGATGAAAGATAGCGCTGGACACACTTTGTAGAGATTACAGGGATGGTGGGATCAGATTGCCGAATGTCGAGGTGTAGTACCTGGCGGGTCAACTGCAGTTTGTCACAACCTGGCTAGCAGATGAGTGTGTCACTGGACACAGGGTTGCTAAGGCGAGACGGACCATACTATCTAATAGAGGCACTCTGGGTAGGGGATACTCGATTACAGGAGACAGTGGCACTGGTAACCCTGGGTGGGAGAATCTGGCACAGACTGTGGAGGAAGGTGGGGAAACAGGATCCATACTATGCTAACATACCCCTTGCACCAATTGGCGGGAGGAGCCCAGGAGAGGTCCGCAATCACCAGCTACACTGGAAACCAAATGGGATAATTACCCTGGGAGACTTATATAAGGAAGGAGCGTGGGTGGGATTTCCGAAACTAACGGGACAATATAACTTTACCAAAGGCCAATTTTTGCTGTACCATAATCTCATCAAGACGGCAGAGGACAGATGGCTGGAGCTGAGAAAACCAAGTGGGAAGGAGACCTTGGGTGCCCTTTCACGGACAAGGAATGGGCAAGTGTGCTTATGTACACACGGAAGGTGTCCAGGAACACTAGATCTAAGTAGATACAGCTCCAAGTCACTCACAGAGTGTACATTACACCACACCCCATTTCACAGTTCCCGGGAGCAGAGATGCCCCAGGTGTGCGAGCGACTTGGCAGGGATACTGCATATGTTTTGGTCATGATCAGGGTTTTCTGGCAGAACATAGTGGGTAGAGTCAAAAGAGGCCGGATAGCTATGCACGAATTGCCACCTGTGGCATGCCTATTAGGACTGTATCCAGGGCGGCATGGGGAGGCAACAAGGATGAAAGACCTCATTTGTGTCTTAGCCAAGAGATGGATCGCTCTAGCATGGAAGTCAGCAGAGGATCCCTGCATAGAAGCATGGTGGGGTGATCTAAAGAAATGGGCCTAGGCCGAGACGAGTGTGTGGCATAGGTCGGTGTATAGGGGACAATGGGAGGGTAGTACTGACGGAATGGCGTGGAACACACTAGTGCAGGAGATGTTCTCAACCCTGGATGAAAGGCGCCCCTGAGCTTATCAGAGCAAGAGTGGAGGCGAACTGGGGGCGGGAGCAAAGTGGGGGATGGGGAAGCATTCAATGTTGGGTTGTGTTTTAGTTGAAAATGGGAGGCAAAATGTGGTGTGGCAAAGTGCTACTGGGCAGTGGAACGGTCGGAGTTCGGGCGCGGATGGAGGACAGAAGCAGAGGCGGGGGAGGCAAAGCAAGCCACCTGTGATTACCTAGCGCACAGGACAATACTTGCTACTCCTTTAACTTTCGGCTGCTGCTGCTGGCTTCAACAACTGTTGGAAACGTTTTCTGCCTGGTACCAAATGTAATAAAGGAACAAGCTTAAATGGAGAACACCTGGGGAGATTTGGGTGGGGTCTACGGGAACAGAGAAGATCACTTTATTTCTCCATGTATTGTGCACTTACTTACCGACAGACCTTCTTTGTTTAGCAGTGTGTTATGTTTCAAACAGCAATAAAACATTTAAAAATAAAATGAGGGAGGGTTACATGGGAGGAGACAATGGCCGGGGGAAGGTGGCGACTCCATCAGGAGAGATGCGGTATTCCCCACTTTCTCCTGAAGAAAACCCTATGATACCTAAACTTCTAATCATATACCGTCACTCTAGTCTAAATACCATTTATACCTCAAACATAGACAACACACATATAACATCTCTTGTTTCTGATGTTTCTCTGGCTAAAACTTTTAAACAACATCATTTCAGAATTCCAATAACATATATGGAATTCAGCTCCCATAAAGCCTCAAGTACTGAGATGAAGAAGAGGAGGAAGGAGTTGATGCAGATCGACAAGAGCTCAAAGAACAACAAGCTGACATTACGCTCACTGTCACCCAAAGGTATCTTGGCGCTGGAATATCACATGGCAAGCAATACATTATGGCCTAAAAAAATAAGGGTCTTCAAAGATCACCTAAATTGCAGATGGTTGCCAAGAATCCTAAGTGGGGGAGGTAGGGTGTTCCAAAGTTGCGAAGCCACCACAGAAAAGGCCCAGCCACCTACTCTAATGTTTTGAAAAGTAGGCAGACCTTGAATGGAGCTACCGATTAGGGAAGTAGAAAACAAATTTGTCCAGAGATATTCAGCCTTGTGACCCTGGAGACTACGGCAAACCAAACAAAGCTATTTGAATTTAATATGTTGGGCTACAGGTAGCCAATACAATGCCTGTAGGAGTGGAGTGATATGAGCTCCATACGGGGACCCAGTGGCAACTCGAGCTGCTAGATTTTGAAGGCGCTGAAGTCGCTGGACTAGACCTTTGGCTAGGAAAGATGAACAAGTTACTCTCTTACCTGGTAACGTTCTTTCAATGGGATGGTCCGACGATGTATTCCATATCAATGACACTAATCACCACAGCTGTGCTGCTTCGGAAAAATGTCGGCGTCTGCGTCTTGCGTTGATGACGTCGATATGCTGTCCTCGAGGGCCTCCGCCGAGCCGACGTCACCGGGTGTTATAAGTAGGACGCACGACGACCGTAGCTTCAGTTGTAGTTTTTCCCCAGAACGTGTGGCACCAATCTTCTGCCAGTATGACCACAAAAAGCTTTGCGGAAACATAAGCTGCAATTGCATAGGAAATTCTGTAGCAGGGCAGGTAGGGAGGGAGCGATATGGAATACGTCATCGGACCATCCCATCGAAAGAACGTTACCAGGTAAGAGAGTAACTTGTTCTTCGAGGGGATTGGGTCCTCCGACGTATTCCATATCAATGACAGACTCCCAAAGCAGTACCAACGTATGGAGGAGGGGAAAAGAATTTAGAATATAGAAATTTAGAATGTGCAATCAAATTGCACAGTAAAGGCCCGCCTTGCCAAAAGCCAGATCCTGCCCATGGATGGAATCTAGGGAATAGTGTCGTACAAAAGTATGGACTGAAGCCAAAGTGGCTGCTTCACAGATGTTTCGAATAGGAACGCCCCTCTGCTGGGCAGTAGAGGCAGCCATACCCCTAGTAGAGTGGGCCCATAAACCAACCGGAGGGTCCTTACCCTCCAAGCGGTAACATTCGGAAATTGCCAAGATAATCCATCTAGACAAAGTCTGCTTAGTAACAGCTTGTCCCAAACGCCTTCCAGCGTATCCTATAAAGAGCTGATCATCCACTCTGACCCGGGACATGCGCGAAATGTAGAAACTTAAAGCTCTCCTAGGATCCAACCTATGGAGCCTCTCCTCTTCCTTACCAGGATGCGGAGGAGGATAAAATGCCGGAAGAATGACCTTCCGGCTTAAATGAAATTCCGAGACAACTTTCGGAAGAAAGGAAGGACAAACTCGAAGGACAACCGTGTTTTTATGTAACACAGTGAAGGGTGGTTTAACTGAAAGTGCCTGCAACTCACTCACTCTACGAGCGGAAGTGACCACAAATAAAAATACAGTTTTAAGGGTTAACAGTCTCAGAGGACAAGAATGTAAAGGCTCAAATGGAGCACCCATTAGGAATTTTAGAAAAAGGTTCAAATCCCAACCAGGCACCTGGAAAGGTGATGGCGGAAACACATTAGTGAGCCCTTTGAGAAACTGAGAAATTAAAGGAATTTTGAAATAAGAACACTCCTCCGACGAGCGCTTAAATATGGACAGCGCAGCCAGGTAACCTTTAATGGTACCCACTTGCAAGCCCTTGTGGGCTAAAGAAAGCAAAAAAGACAGAACCACAGGAATGTCACATGAAAAAGGATCCACATTCTTAACCCTGCACCAGTCGCAGCACTTTCTCCAACGGCAACAGTACAGGGACTTGGTTGCAGGCCGTCTGGCCGAAAGCAACACCTCCATCACGTCTTCAGGGAGGTCCCAATCCTTATACCGCAACCTTTCAGAAGCCAAGCGTGAAGGTTGAGGGATCGGACCTCTGGATGGAGCACCTGACCCCATTCCCGTGAGAGCAGATCGTCTCGGTATGGAAGACGACGTGGACGGCAGATGGACGAGAAGGTCCGGGAACCACGTTCTGCGAGTCCATGCCGGAGCAATGAGGATCATCCTGGAACTGAACCTCCATAACCTCTGCAGCACTTGCGAGATGACGGGGACTGGAGGAAACGCGTACAGCAGTGGGAAGGACCACTCCACCACAAACGCATCTCCTAAGGCTCCTCTTGGAGGAAATTCCCGCGAGCAGAACCTTTCGCACTTCCGGTTGACACTGGAGGCAAAGAGATCCACTTGAGGGGTCCCCCCAAAGGGCAAAGATCTCCAGGAGACTCTCCTGAGCCAGCTCCCACTCATGAGAGATCGCGCTCTGCCTGCTCAGAGCGTCCGCCGTCTTGTTTTTGTCTCCGGCCAGATGAACTGCCGAGATCAAAATTTCCTGCTGGATGGCCCAGAACCAGAGCTGGATCGCCTCCCTGCACAGAGGAAGTGACCCTGCCCCCCCCTTTTTGTTGAGGTAGTGCAGGGCCACTGTGTTGACTGTCAGAATCAGGACATTCGTTCCTCGCATAGTCGGCAGAAAAGCTTTCAGGGCAAGCCTGATAGCCCTCAGCTCCAACAGATTGATATGGAGTCTGGACTCCGACGGAGACCAACGACCGCTGACTGTCGACTCGTTGGCATGAGCTCCCCATCCCGTGAGGGATGCGTCCGTCGCCTCCGGCCAGGGTAGCCAAAATGGAGCCCCCCTCATCAGATTGCCATCAACGGCCCACCACAGAAGATCCTGGGCGACCGAAGGCGGCACCTGAACGGCGTCCGACATCCTGCCGGAGGACTGTGACCACTGCATCTTGAGAGCCCATTGCAGAGATCTCATCCGCAACCTGGCCTCTGGCACCAGAAGAATGCAGGAAGGCATGAGGCCGAGCAACCTCAAGAACTCGAACGCCGGGAACTCTGGGCATGCTGAAACTTTTGCACCATCGGCTGAATGTGATGATGTGTCGAGCACAGCTCCGATGTACTGGAGCCGCTGAGTTGGCGTCAAGTGGGACTTCTTTAAGAAGAGGGAGAAGCCCAGCTTGTGAAGGGAGTGGCAGGTGACGGACAGATGATCCAGGACCTGCTCGGGAGAGCACGCCCTGATCAACCAATCGTCCAGGTAGGGGTAGACGTGAATCCCCACCTTTCCTGAAATACGCTGCCACCACCACCATGAGCTTGGTGAAGACCCTCGGGCGGAGGTCAATCGAAACGGCAGGACCCGAAACTGAAAGTGCGAGTCACCAACCATGACCCTCAGGTACTTCTTGTGCTTGGGATGGATCGGCACATGAAAGTTAGCATCCTTGAGGTCGAGAGACACCAACCAGTCCTCAAGTTGAAGGGCCTGGAGGACTTGAGAAAGAGTAACCATCTTGAACTTGTCCTTCATTAAGAGCTTGTTCAAACCGCGCAAGTCCATGATGGGTCTCAATTCTCAGTCTTTCTTAGAAATAAAAAAATAAAATAAATACCATCCCTTGTTCCTCACCGCTACAGGCACCAGTTCTATGGCGCCTTTCTCCAGCAGGGATTGTATTTCCTGCGCAAGGAGCGGATCCGGACTCTTCAAAGAGAGATTCCCTGGTGGATTGTCGTGAGACTTCTGCCGGAAAGGAAGACAGTTGCCATGGGCTATGATCTCCAGAACCCACACATCTGAAGTAATGGCACGCCACTCTACAAGATGCTGCGCCAGCCTTCCCCCAACCGGCGAACCATGGGACATGGCCTCATGACGGAGCAGAAGCGGCTGCGGCAGTGCCTGAGGAAAAAGAGGCAACTGCCCGAGCGGCTTTGGCACCTCAAGTACCCTGTTTTCCACCTCTGGTACTCCTACGGTGGCCCCTTTGGCTTGCAGCTCCCCTCGATTTACCAAAGGATGAGTAATATCGAAAGGAACCCCCCTCCATTGCTGTCCCCTAGGACGAAAAGGCAGAGGTTGGCGGACTGCAGCGCTCAACGACTTCGCTGCAGCTTTGGAGGTCTGCAACCTCTCAAAGCTCTCGTCAGCCTTGCTGCCAAAAAGATGTTCACCATCAAAGGACATGTTGAGGAGCCGGGCTTGCACATCCGGAGCAAACCCCGACTTCCGCAACCACGCAAACCTGCGTATTATGGTGCTTGCCGTCATGGACCGGCTGATGCAATCTGCCATGTCCAGACCCGACAGAACGGACTCCCACATGGCATCCTTGCCATCCTGCACAATAGAAAGAAAACCATCCCGTTCCTCCCCTTCGGGAATATGTGTAGCCGCTAACGAAATACAGTTCCACAGAGTGTGCGTGAAATGTGACAAGGCACACACAGAGTTGGCTGCCTGTAAAGCCATACCCCTGAAGAAAACACTTTCTTCGCCCAGCCATCAAAACACTTGTCGTCCCAATCAGGAGGGATGGTAGGGTACGACGCCTGCTTTGCTGGGGCCATAGCCGCCTGCACCACCAAACTCTCCGGAGTGGGGGGCGTGGTCAAGTAGCAGGGGTTGCTACTGGCTGGGCAGTATTTCCGCGGCAAAGACTTGCTCACTGCCGGGAGACTCTCTGCTGCCACCCTTCTCTACAAGGCCATATGGAATGGCAGTACCGGGTCAGTTGGTGGACCTTAGTCGAGGATATCCGCCAGGTCATCCTGCAGAAAATCCACAGGTGGCGCTGACCACCCCACAGAACTCCACCTCTGGAGAGGTGTCCAGACCACTGGCGTCATGCAACGACTGACGCAGGTCTTCGATCTGGCT
The DNA here is from genome assembly GCF_040938575.1 of Ambystoma mexicanum. Lineage (NCBI taxonomy): Eukaryota > Metazoa > Chordata > Amphibia > Caudata > Ambystomatidae > Ambystoma > Ambystoma mexicanum. The sequence continues at coordinate 1,380,724,918 of NC_090929.1, read as the reverse complement.
ATGACCAGACAAAATCTCGCCAGGCACCTCCTCAGGAACAATACCTTCCTCAGACCCTTCATCCACCTCAGAAATATAATCCAGAGGCTGGAAGGAGGGAACAGAAAAAGGGACAAAGACATTCTTAGCCTTGGCCAGAGCCTTTCTAGGGGGTTTCACCATGCCACAGGGTACCTCCGACAAAGCAGCCTCGAAAGGCGTCGATGGAATCGGCGTCGATGTCGAGTGTGGTGCCGACGGCTTCGACACAGTCCTCGAGGATGGAGCCCCGAGCGTGTCCTTCGACAGCCTGAGTGCCGATGGCGTCGACGCTTCCTCGGAAGCGGAGCCTCGAGAGAGTCCCTCGACAACTTCGGTGCCGAAGGCGTCGATGTATTCTTCGAAGACCTCACAGGCTCCGACGGTCTCAAGGGCATCGAGGACCAGGACCTGGAACGGGCATGTCTAGAGCGACCAGCCTTGTCCGACCAAGAGCTCAAAGGTGCCCGGTGATCGTGACGACCGCTCGAGCCCGAAGGCGTGCGAGCGCCATCTCTAGCACAGTCACGGCCGGTGTCTTTCGACGGCGCAGGCGGACTGGAGCCTTGCGACTGAAAAATCGCCATCATCTCCTGCCGAAATGAGGAATGCTTGTCGGACGAGGACAGGGAAGGCGACCGATGCTGGCGCTTCTGCGAGTGCCTGGAGGAGGCAGAGGAATGGCGGGACCTACTCCTGGACCGAGACCCCCCCAGCCTTACGCCGACGATGCAGAGTCGCCCCTCGAATCGTCAGTCGAAAGCCCAGTGGATCTCGACTTCCGGGGCTTGGCCACCTTACCTACAGAAAGCTTCTTCTTACGCTCCTGCAAGGCCTTCGATATAAGCGACTGGCAGTCTACACAGTCATCCGTGTCGTGGTCCTCACTAAGGCACCAGAGGCAGGCGTCGTGCGAATCCATCAACGACATCTTGAACCCGCAGTCCCGACACTTCTTAAAACCCGGCCGCGGGGTAGAAGAAGATAAAGACATCAAGGAAATCTTCACAACAAACAGGTTCAAAGAATTGAAAGAACAGAAGAACCGAGGCGCGCCGAGACCTCCGAAGCAAACATTAGCGAAAAAAACGGAACTGAGGCTATGGGCGTCGTGTGTCCTACTTATAACATCCTGTGACGTCGGCTCGACAGAGGCCCTTGAGGACAGCGTATCGACGTCATCGATGCAGGACACAGACGCAGAACATTTTCCGAAGCAGCACAGCTGTGGTGATTACCGTCATTGATGTGGAATACGTCGGAGGACCCAATCCCCTCAAAAGAGCGCATTTCAATAGTCCAAGCGACTAAGAACAAGGGCAGCCACAACTAGGGGCTGGATTTGGAGAGGTATAAGGGGGGGCACTTTCCGCAAGATCTTCAAATGGAAATTCCCCACCTTATACACGGCAGAGACCTGATGATCCATGGAGAGACTTGAGGAAACCATAACCCCAAGATTTTTTACAGCTGTGACTGGAACAGGGAGACACTCTAGTGAAGGTGGACAGAAAGAAGACACCCAGAGGGATCGGGGGTGGGCACCCACCACCAGAACCTCTGTCTTGTATCTGGTGAGTTTCAGCCAATTGTGGTTCATCCAATCTCCCACGGCAGCAAGACGCAAAGAGGCAAGAGGATATCTCAGCCGGTTCAAGATCGAACCGGGTCAGGATCCGAGTGTCATCGGCATAAGAGCAGCATTTGATGCCGAAGGAGCGGATGAGACACACAAGTGGCTGAATATCGATGTTATAAAGTGTAGGAGACAGGGCGCAGCCCTGAGGGACCCCGCCGGAAAGAGAACAAGGGAGTGAGGAAAAGGGAGGAAGTAAAAGTACTTGGCCTCGCTCAGCCAGGTACGAGGTGAACCAGGCCAATTCTGGGCATGGGACCTTTAAAATCATAAGCTGCACTGTAGGAAGAGAGAGTGCAGGAGAGGACGCCATGTCCCAGCTGGGGGCTCACCGACGCGAAGCACACAGGATCCAAGAAGGCTGCCGAAACTGTGGGAGGGACGGCGCTGACTAGCCCGGAAGGTCCCACAGACATTGGGAGCAAGCAGAAGCTCCCAGGTGGCAGGCCGCTTGAGAAGACAGTAATTCCGTAACTGGATCAAAGAGGCAAGCTGGCCTGTAACAGCATAGCCACGCAGATAGCTAGAGGGACGTTCGCACACTCAAAGCTGGAGAACGGATGAAGGAATTATCCCACCGAGACACGAACCGCATGAGGTCAAAGAAGACCCGGTGAGTCCACCTAAATTTGCTGAAGACCCCAAAGTATTTGAAGGCAGTCAAGGCAAAATACAAAATCCAAGATAATTTAAATACAGACAAAACCCAATGTTAAAACATATTGCAAAAGTAAGATTATTTGAATACTGACAAGATGAAGTGCAAAAGTTGATGAAGTTGATACGACTATGGCATAGTGAAAAAGGATAGTGAATCTAATGAGAAGTCCTGGTAAAAGGAATACACAGGCAGTTGACATTTGGGGAAGGATATCTGGCAGGGAAGTATATCAGGGGATCTAAGAAGTCTATAAAAAGAAACCCTGGCAACCACATACACCAGGCATTTTTAAAACTGTATTATGCAAGGCGATCTAAAGAGCTCACAAGAGGATTCCTAGTAAAGGGGAACATCAGGCAATCCGCTTAAGTACAAGAGAAGTTAAAGAAAGCTTATTGTGGAATTTATTTTATGAATAAGAACTTTTGTGTATCCAGTACAAAGAAACAAAGGAAGTATTGTTTATATAGAAACATCTTCATAAAGGGACATTTTGTGATACCAAGAAACTGTTGTTCGAAAGACACCCTTTTGACATCCTACCCAAATATCCAAAGGAAGGGAATCACCCTCTGGATCCAAGGGTTTCTCCTTGGGAAACACTTTCTGTTTGATTTATCTTCATATTTTGGTTATGAACACTTTCTACTAAACCAAGTCAGAGACATTTCCTTGCACCCCTTTAGAGGTTTGTTTGTTGTGTGAGGGCCAGATTAGACTTCTTTAGAATAGTGTCAGAGAGGTGTTTATCCAACCCATTTCTGTTTTATAAACCTGTCTGACAATGAGAATATTACAACTTTGTTTCCGCCCCTCATTTCTGACCCCTCAATGTACCCATCATTATTTTGATCGTTGCAGGGCAAGCAAACCAAGCTATAGGTTGTGATCGCGATGAGGGGGGGTGTCACCAGAGATTTTGGACCACATCAGTATCACTACTTTGGTTCAGTGGAGGGGGCCCCAAAGAGTTCTGTGCCCTGGGCTCCAGAATTGCTTAAGGTGGCCTTGGAACTGAGAGAAGCTGACTGCTAGGGTTGGCATGCTGTGAGGATGCCAGAAGCAGACGAGAAGCTTCAGAGCGTTCGCAGGTGCCAAAAGGCAGCGTCCTCACCACCTGAGCCCGGAGAGATGCTGAATTGAAGAGCAGGAGCCGCGAGAGGCACAGAAGCTGCGCAAAGGAATGGGAGAGAGTCTATACGCGCTATCAAGAGCCAGTGAGTGGACTCCAAGGGAAGCAGGGACAATGGGGTGTATTGGCAATCCTCCCGAAAGCAAATAACATTGAATGAAGTGTATGAGGAAGAGCGAGCAAGTGCATATTACTGAAAGAGACAGAATGAGGTTAATATAAGAAACTGTCAAGTTTCTAATTGTTTGCCATATACCTATAAGGAAATCCCTGGAAGGATAGTATACCAGCAGAGTCAAGACAGAGCAAAATATACAAACTATCAAGTTTGTATGTGTGCGCAGTGCACATATGACAAAAGCCCTGGCAGAAGAGTATACCAGGTAGATTCAAGTCATAGGAATATACATAAGAAAAAGGTCCTGGCAGGAGAATATGCCAGTAAGACTAAAAGCTGCAGAGTATACATATAAGGAAAGCCCATGTAGCTTTGGGGTCAGATCCACCCAGTACTGACCAATGTTCCCTCTATTTATTTTTCTCTAGGTGCGGAACCGGTTGACTGTTGTGCGCACATTATTTCCCATGTGTGCAACTGACTAATGAGTTAAGCCACTTTGTGAGCTACCATCGCAGAAGAGAGTTAGAAAAGGAATTTCCTCTTCCCAGCCACTGCAATTCTTTAAAAATCTTACAATACATTTTCCAAACACATGGGCTAAACTCAAATATGTCCTATGTGATTACACAGAAAACTCATCAACCAGTCCAAGACTTCAATATCTGCCACAGTACCTTGCAGAGGTACTTCTGCGCAGAGAAAAATGTCAGCCTCATTACGAGTTTGGCAGTGAAAGGAAGCGCCCCCAATTTCAGCACGATCCTCCCCGCAATGAGAGACAATAAGGGACTCTCCCGTAGTGGGAATAAGGCCAAGACAGAGTGCGGGTGAGCGTAAGTGGGAGTTTATCCAAAGAATAGGGCATGCAAAGAACTCTGCAACCTCCGAGAGCGCTCTGTCTGACAATAGCAAAGACAGGCGTATTTCTAATACAAAAAACGTCATCAGAACCTACACACTATAGGGGGCACAAGTTAATTGGGATTGGGTGGCGTCGACTAACTATAGGTGTTGCTGCAGCGCGGTTGGTCTTTGGCGTGAGGACGTCACTGGTCAGCCTCGTGGGTTGGGTTGATGAATACCTCTCCTGACTCGTTTGCCCTAGGCCATGCACACTGCAGTTATTCAAGAAACGACATCTAAGTTCATCAATAAATCGCTCAGCAGTTTGTCTTATACAATAAACGCAGCGCATGAGGAATGCACCTCTTGAGAGGTCCGGTGATTGTCGGTTAGGGTGAGATTTACCTGTGTCCTATTGACCGGTATTCTAGGTCGAGGGGCTGAGTTTTGGGGCCTGAGACGACTGGTACATGCCTGTCTGCCGCGTTAGAAGTTATTATACAAATGGGTCTCTGTGTCTTGTCCCAGTGATGGGGGTCGTTCTTGGGGTGGTCTAGGGGGGAGGGTTGTGGACTTTACGAGAGGGTGCTGGTAGATCAGAGGATTCAAAACGTGGGTTTATTACCGTGCTGTAAATAACCCAGGTGGTGGGCTGTGGCCTTGGGTGCGGTACAGGGGCCTCTGACTCTCTGAAGCGGCTCCAGCTTGGTTGGGGGAGGTGAGGGAGCGCGGCACAGGCCTTAGCTTCCTTATCTGGCAGGCTTGGCAGGGTGGGAGGGAGAATGGCCTTGCATATACTCACAAAGGTTTTTTCCTCGTGCATTGCTAACTTTTAAATGCAGAACTTTTATACTGTTCCGCCTTATTTTGATGTCATTTAAACACACATATATATTTCCATTTCGTTACACATTTCTTTAATACAGTCGGTCCGAGTACCTTTTCGTTACCTAACATTATATTTACTACATGATGTGATTATTTTATGTACATTATACGTTACACGAGGTCGTTCTAGGTTATGGCCTACAGAAATTGATGCTCGTTGCGTTAGGTGATTAAGGAAACATATATGAGTTAGTAAAGGCTATACATTTGGCCGACATCTTTCTCTGTGGTTGTAGCAGCACTAGTCCAGACCTAGGGTGGTATCATGTAACGTTACATCTTTATGGTTTATTCACAGTTTACATGATCTGTTTAACCCGAGGTAGTTTGTTGAATGCCAATACTTGGATTATTTTCTACTTTCTTCAGATAGTGATGCTTCAGCTTTTTTCCCGTCACCCCGGCCTCGCGGACCAGGTCATGCAGGGTGCGATATTACATTGTGGATGAGAATAATGTTACAATGTTAGCATCTCGGGTTAGTTCATATCCGACTTTCTCATGGGAACGCGCTCGCAGCGGATCTACCAAGGCTACTGCGGCGGCAGAGATGCATGAAAGGTCCTCCAAAGGTGGGGGCCTCGTTACAGTGTGCTGAACTCACGCCATGTTTGCTAAACAAGATGGCTTCTAGGCCTAACTGAATTTGGGTATATGCAGGGAACGGATAGGTGTGGGCAATGTCGTCGGCGGGTGACCCCTCCTCCACCTGGGCCCGGGTGGCATGAGGGGACGGCCACCGAGTCATGGTCCTCACCTGGGGAGAAGGCTGCAGGTGAGGAGGGCCTCGCGGCCAGTCCTCCCCTACATTTCCCCCCTTTCGTTACTAAAGTAACAAATTCTTTAGCTCTTCTAATCTTCTGCATTCCTGCTCCTCTATCACTGCGTCATCCCATGCAGGTGTTCCTTTTCTAGGCATCCAGGCCCTGCATACCCCCCTCAAGCTCTCACCTCTTCTAGCATACTCATCTGGGGTACAGGTTAAATATATACAGTCACCCGTCTCTTCCAAGTCCACCCAGACCTCCTCATACCATTCCAGTTCCACATCTCGGGGTTCTTTGATAGTGGTGTGCCATAGTTTGTCTACTATGTACTTATCACGGCACATAGGCACTAACTGGTATCTGGGAGTATTATCCGGTCCTGTCTGTACATGTACTTCTTGTGTCGCCTTAATTGTACCACCTGAGTTGCCCATTGTCACCATCATCATCGCACCGTTAGGGACTGCGTTAGCACAACATCGAAGGCCCACCTGGCACAGGCAGAACACCACGAGGAGGACCACCGCAACCGGTATCAATAATTTCATCGTCATTCCAAGCCAGGAGGGAACCCAGGAGAAGATATTGTCGAACCATGAGCTGTCTTTAGCCCCACCTTCCAGCTTCATTTTCTCTCCCAGGTTATGGACTGCTTCAATGACGTGGGACAGGGACCCATTTTCTGCGTCTTTCGGCAAACACCTCCATCGATTGCTGTTAGCAGGTCCAGAACATACCTGTTCTGCATGGTCATTAGTCGCAGAGCTCGTAATTCCACCTTTATTATGTTGAATCCTTCTTCAGTGTCATTGGCCAGCTGAATTAATTCCCACCGTGTGATCTGAAGCCATTTTGCATTTGCTCTTGCTTGGACACTTGAAACCAGTGAGGCAAAAAATGTTTCCACGGAGCTGAACAGGCGATACCTGTCTGGGATCTGTGCCAATAAATCGGATGACGCTTGTGATATATAGTTTGATGCTCGCTTGTTCCGTGATAGCTCCTCTTCTTTCCCTCCGGAGGACAGGACATAGAGGTGTGCTTCTGCAGTGGGAGACGTCTCGTCCTTGTTCATGTTTCCTTGCGTCTTTTTATTTTTGTCAACGTGGCTTTCTGGAATCACCATTAGGGCCGAATGCAAAGTGGCCATTGAGCAGCTGCCACTCCATGCCTGGGGAAGGTGCAAGTAAGCCTGATTCCCGCACACCCAGTATGTGTCCATTAGTGCTGCCGTTCCTTTTTTCATGTCTGGGATGGTGAGAGTTTTGTTACAGTTTTTGTTCGTTCCCATTGCCACTTTTCCTTCTCCCTTGAAACATAGTTCGTTTTGTATTTCACTTTGTAGCTTGAAGGGTTTCTCCATCGCTGTTACCCATGTTAGTTTAGAGATGTGTTCTTTCCATATTGGTAAGCACGTTTTTTCCATCCATCGCAGCTTGTCTGGTTGGACACCTCTCAGTGCTTCCGCTTTGCACAGTACTTCTTCATCTTTCCATTTGTTTTCTGAAAACAGCGTCCCTTGTATTGCAAAGAAAGGTTCTTTAGGACAGACCACTCCAGACGCTTTTGAATAGCACGTTTTGTTGTCCTGTATTATTTTGAAAGAGACATCGTGTGCTTGAAAGGTGTTCTTTATTCTACACAGTGTGAGATGAAGGAGACATTGGGCATCCACAATGGGCAATTCTCTTGGCAACAACACTTTGGGTGTACCTGATGCATGGGGGATGAGCGAACAGACATAGCAGCTTTCATTAGTTGTCTGTTTAGCTGTTGTACTCATATCTGCATACCATTTATTTGCTTGGTGGGGGTGTCGTGGGTCTTCCATCTTGTCTAATCCTAACCCATAATACTCATCATACCCCCTCCTGCTTGTCTCTCTTCTTCGCCTACTTCTCTCCCCCCTCCTATACCTTATAGTTCCGATAGATGTAAGAATAGGCCCCCCTTTCTCATTCCCTCCCCCCTTTTCCAATTCTTCATGTAGGGACTTGTGTTCTGTCATTGTAATTACTTTTCCATTTTCCTCAATAAACAACAAGTCGCTGTTTTGTATCGGGGCGGGAAGGGTAGTGGGGCTGTTATATATTTCAGGTAGGGACATTGTGTCATTTTTCATACCTTTGTCTTTTGATCGTGACGGGGCAGCAGTGGGTGGTGCAGTGTAGTAACCCCATACAAGGCGGGATCCATCCCAGATCAAAAAATCACCTTCTTTAATATTCATATTTGTAATTGAATTCGTGCCAGGGGCAAGGGTGGTGTTACTCCCCCCTCCCCCCTCGTTCATCTCAGTAGAGATGAACGCTATGACCCAATGTGTCATTAGGCAGAATATTGAGATGAAGAACACAATAACACACATTGATAAACCACATTCGTATGAATATGTCAATCTATCTACTAACATTTCTCTAAATCTAACAAATCTATTAGTTGCAGGCTGCCCATCCGATGCCATAGTAAATCCTGTTTGAGACATAAAAGTGCATTAAGTACACGCATGTAAACATTTAGAACGTTGTGAAATTTTTTCGGCAAAGTATGGGAGTGGGTGAAGGAGGGGGCATGTCCACAGGCAAGGTAACTTTACAAATATTACTATCAGTACATTATTTCATACATAAAGAGAAAAGTCGAGAGAGAGAGAGAGAGAGAGAGAGAGAGAGAGAGAGAGAGAGAGAGAGAGAGAGAGAGAGAGAGAGAGAGAGAGAGAGAGAGAGAGAGAGAGAGAAAAGAAAACTTCTCCAAAACCCAAAAAGGACCAGACAAAACCTTCAAAAGTTGTAAAAAATTATATATATATATATATCTATATACACATGTTCATTTCAGTACGCATGTCGTGCGCCATTCGTGTTCAGTGTTCAACACTTAATGCACACAAAATTCCCATCATCCATTCTGCACAATTTCATTGTCCGCAGTTGTCTGTGCCTCGTCCTGTACCTCACCTTCCGCGGCGTTATAAGCTCTGCGTACGTCTGTCAAATGCACCCAGTATCGTAGGCCCTTTACCTTTACTGCTGTCGGTGTGCAAAACACTACCTCATAAGGGCCATGGAAACGTGGTGCATTCCACCTTCGCACAAAACTTCGGACATATATAAGGTCACCAGGCATTAGTTGTAATGGTTTTTCAGGCATTGTCTCTGTTTCTGTTGTGTTCCCCTCCTCTCTTGTAGAGGGGGGGGCTAGTTGCTTTGCAATTACGCGCGCTGCCCGTGTCAGTTTTCTCAAGTACTCTGTGAACTCCTCTCCTAATATCGCTGCTCTTCTGTGTGCATCAGAACGTTCACGGAGAGGTGAATGCGCTGTGTGCATCCTCCTTCCCGTGACGATCTCATGCGGGGACAAGTGGTGGTCTTTACTTGGCTGATTTCGTAACTCGAACAAGGCCAAAGGCAGGCAGTACATCCAGGTCTTTTTAAGGGAAAAACACAGTTTTGACAATCTGCTTTTTAACAGACCGTTCATTTTTTCCACTACGCCATTACTTTGAGGATGATAAATTGAACATAATTTGTGCTTTATTCCCAATAGGGTAGTCACTTCCTTGAATAGTTCATTAACAAAATGCGTGCCGTTATCTGAGCGAATAACTTCGCAAATCCCCCAGCGCGGGAACACTTCCCGCACTAGGAACTTCGCGGCGCCCTTCGCATCAGGGCGCGCACAGGGGCCTGCCTCCACCCATCTCGAAAATGGACATACAACCACAATCATGTAGCGAGCCCCGTTACATCTTTCTCCCATGTCTACATAATCAATGTGGAGCTCTCTGAATGGGCCATTTGGTTTGGGTATCGTTCCTCTCAGTGTGCGCAATGTCATGCCTGAGTTGTAAATCTGACATGTCGTGCATTCTAAAGCCAGTCTTGTGACATGTTCATGGAGGCAAGGTGCAAACCAATCTTCTTGTATCTCTGCCATTATGTGTTGCTTTGCGTTATGTGCGGGAAAGTGTAGTTGTTGAAATGCTATTTCTAACAATGTGACTGGCATTACCGCTTTTCCTGAACTTTTTTGTCGCCATAACAAATCAGTCGGCGATTTGCTGCATCCCCTTTTAGTCCACAGCAATTTTTCTTCTGCACTAGCTCCCTCTTGCAGCTCTATTATTTCCTGTGTGGGCATCATGTTGTATCCTGTGGGGACCTCTTGGCTTGCTGTGTGGTGCAACATGTATTCTCCTACTACACCTTTCTGTAAATACGAAGCTTCTTTGGCAGCGGCGTCTGCTGCCGCGTTCCCCAAAGATATAAAATCTGTATTTGTGGTGTGGGCTTGGCATTTTACGATGGCCACTGCCGTGGGGTCTTGCAGAGCCTCAATCAGTTCTTTCAATAGTTCTGCATGCTGAACTGGTGTTCCATCTGCTCGTCGGAACCCTCTCCGCCCCCACCGTGCCAACCCGCCGTGTACTGTCGTTGTCATGTATGCTGAGTCGGTATATATTGTCACTGCGCACCCCTTGGCGGCATGCAATGCTTCTATTAGCGCAATTAGTTCTGCTGCTTGGGCTGAATAGTGGGATGGGAGGCGGTGTTGCACTAGTGTCTCGTATTCATCTTCCTCTAATCGTACAACTGCCATACCCACATGTTTCTCTCCTGTCTCCATATCTATTGATGCTGACCCGTCTACGAAATACACCTCTCCCTCGTTCAGGGCATTCTCAAAAATCACTTGATCCTGACCTTCGTCACCTGTGAACGTGGCGCAGTTGTGGTTTTGCATATCCTCTACGGTGCATGCCTCTGTGATGAATGTGGCTGGGTTCACTGTTTTACATCTTACTATGTGGATGTTTGCGCTGGACAGTATTATTTCGTATGCTGTGGCGCGTTGTGTCGTCAATGTGCTCTTTGATCGCTCTAATATTGCAAAGAGTGAGTGTTCCACAAACAGTGTCACAGGACAGCCCATCACTATCGTGGCACTTTTCTCAATCGCGAACGCGGCTGCAGCTAGAGATTGCTCGCACGCGAAATGACCTTGCATTACTGCGTCTAGGGTGCCACTATAGTAAGCCAGTGGTTTGTGCCCTAACGATGTCTTTTGTGTCAATACTGCTGTCATCAGTGTTCCTTTGCAGTGTGAAAATAAGAAGAATTCGCGTCCATAGTCTGGATTTGCCAGTACTGGAGCGCTTGATATCAGCTCTTTTAGTGAGTCAAATGCTGTGTTCATCTCTTCTGTCCATTCTATGTGTTTGTTTTCCTGCTGTGCCTCTTTTAGTGCCTGTAACAAGGGCCTTGTGTATGCTGCATAATCCAATATCCATGCTCGGCAATAGTTGCACATACCCAGAAATTTCTGCATCTCTTTTACTGTTTTGGGCTCCCCAACTGCTCTAATCGCCTGTGCCCTGTCGGGTATGATCCGCTTGCCGTCCTTTGATATCAGCTGTCCCAAGTATAGGACCTCGGTCAGACAGTATTGTAACTTCCCCTTGTCCACCTTGTACCCTTTATTGGCCAATAATGTCAGGAGTGTTATTGAGTCCTTTCTACACTCTTCCTCAGTTTGTGCACAGATCAATAAATCATCAACGTACTGAATCACTGTGCTTTCTACACACAAATTCCCCAGATCTTCATGTAGTACCCTGTTGAATATGCTTGGGCTCTCGCAATACCCTTGAGGTAGTCTGCAGTGTTCGAACCTCCTCCCCCCTAGTGTAAACGCTGTTAAGTACCTGCTCTCCTCTGCTAAGGGAATCGAGAAAAATGCATTTTTTAAGTCAATAACTGTGAAGTGGGATGCCGTTTTCGGAATGTTGCACAGTATTGTTGATGGGTTCGGGACTAAAGGGAACTCCTTCTGAATCACATCATTGAGTGGGCGTAAATCCTGTATCATCCTCCATGAACCTCCCTTCGCCTTTTTAATCGGGTAAATACATGTGTTGCATGGGGAGTTTGAGGGCACTATTATTCCTTGTGCTAGCAGTGCATCTAGTGTCTCTCTGATCCCTTCTTCTGCTTCGCGTGACAATGGATATTGTTTTACCCGGGGTATAATTGCTCCCGGTTTCAGTTTTATTACCACAGGCTGAACCTCATGTAATAACCCCACGTCATGGGGGCCATTTGTCCATATGTTATCGGGTACTAACCGCATGTCGTCATCAAAAAATGCATGTGGTGCTCCTACCACTGCCATTAATTCAACTTGAGTTTTTCTGGCTGTAACTACAATGTCACACGGCATTGCTAGTTCCATCACTATTTCGCCATCTGTCTCAGTGTCTGAAAATAGCTCCTCGTCCGAGAGCTCCCTCAGTGGGATATTTGCATTTGTACACAGTACTGTCCGCCACTCACATCCTTCCATGTCAACGCCAATCACACATATTCTGTTTGCTGACACGTGTACTGCGTGTAAATCCAACGATACCACTGACCCTAGAGCAGTGTCGGGGCTTGCTATGGGGCGGAAGAGGAATTCGGCTGGAATCCTCCAATCCATCCTTTTTAGTTCTGGTACTATGAGAGCCAATGCTCTCATGCCCTCAACAAACATCTCCTCGTTTCTTGGTAACCCTCTGATCTCTTGCATAATTGTGTGGCCGTGTATTACTGCTAATATGCGGAGAGGACATATGCCTGGCGTCGAACATACGATACCGCTCCCTGTGAATGATATTGTCATGTTTAGTTTGCTCAAGAGATCTCTCCCCAGCAAATTAATGGGAGAGTGTTCATAGTACAGTAAGGGTGCTTTCACTGTTTTACCCCCCACTGTCACATCCAATGCTTCTGTGTAAGGAACTTCAATTACAGCCCCAGAGAACCCCTGCGTCTCTAACGTTCTATTAGATAACGGGAACCGGCCCTCTCTAATGCATGATTTCTCCGCTCCCGAATCCACCATGAATATGAACTGCTTGTCTCCTATCTGCGCTCCTATCAATGGTTCCTCTGATGCATTGTGGGTCATAGATAGTACTGGACACGCAAGTGCTCTCTGTGGGCTGTCCTATGCGGGGTGTCTCATTGCCCCCCCTTGATCAAAAATGTTCCCCGAAACTACTGACACTCCGCTGTAAGGTGCAGGAGCAGGTGCTCCGTTAGCTACTGTGGCGAAAGTGTTACCTGGCGTGTATTGCATGTTGTCATTATTCTGTGGGTGGTTTTGTGTCCTGTACTGATGTCCGTGTAGCTGTGCGTTACTTCTTTGTCCTACATTTTCTGGTTGTTGATATTGTCCCATGGGGAGGCCGTAGGGGCTTCCTGGGTGGGGGTGACCGTACTGTCCTGTCTCCTGGAACCCGTTGTTTTGTCTGCTCCTGCACTCTCTTGAGTAGTGCCCCCATCTCCCACAATTCCAGCAGCTCCCCTGTGGACCTCTGGGACCCTGCCACCCATTACCTCCCATTCCTCCATACCCTTGTCCTCCTCTTCGGCCCCGGTACCCACCTCTTCCCCCTCTTGGGGCCCACTCTTGCCACATTGGACCTCCGTTCTGCTCCTGCTCAGTCCACTGTCGTTGTCCTTGTCCTGCCCAATTTGCTGCTATTCTTCCTTGTATTGCTATTTGCCCCTCCTCTCCTTCCTCTCCCTCCCTCATGAGTGGGAGTCCTGCTACCGCTGCTGCAACCTTCACTAGTTTTGATTGTACCAACTTTGCCTCGTCTGCCAACCTTTTCTGTGCTACTTCCCTCTCTCTCTCTTTGATCCTTTTGCAATGATGCACTATTATACTTTGGATCTCTGGCCACCCCTTCGCCTCAACGCCCGCTATCTTATCGAGTGCCTTCTGCACCTCTTTTGGGAGCCCTCTCTTAATGATGAAATAAAATAGAGATGTGGATTGGTGCCAGGGCGTGCCCGTTTCCGCTCTCCACATCTCCTGCACCCGGAGAATGTAATCCATAGCATCCTCCCCGTCGTTCATTGTACATTGCATTACTGACTGTAAATCAGGGGTATCTGGGAATGTCTCCCGCAGCGCGTCCCACACCCTTGCTCGTACTGTATTAAAGGAAGCTCCATCATGACGATCATAATCTAACGTTACGGCCGGGAAACCAGCCTTAGCCCATACTCTGTCCGCTTGATCTCCTACTGCGGTGACTAGTAGGCTTTTCACATCGCCTACTGCCAACGGTATGCCGGCGGTATGTTTCTCAAATGCATATATCCACTTGCTCGCCCCTCCTGACAGCTGGGGCAATAATTTCATTAAATTAGCCTTATCCATCTGAGCCCATGGTATATAGTTTGGTCTCCCCCCCCCTCTGTGTATCAATGGAAGTTGTAACTTCCCTTTTGCAGTTGCACCCTCCCTTTCCTTAGTCGCTGCTGACTCCAATGACGCCATCTTCCCCACCCTATTTCTTAGTCGTCCCATCCATTCGTCGTCTATAGTCCCTAGTGAACATGCACCGTCCACTTCCTCGCTTTCCCCTCCCACTGCCATACTCAACCTATCACTGTCATCCAATCCTCCTCTGACATCACATGACAAGTCCTCTCTGATCCCTCTCTCTCGTGATACATCACCAATGCTCCCTTCTACTGCTCCTACCTCTATTATTCGTGTCGGCTCCTCCTCAATCCTGAACAGTATTTCCCCCTTTTTCCATCCTTCCTCTATCTGTCTACCTTCGCTCGACGCTCTAGACGTGCGTCCTGATTGTGTGGGGGCACACGCTGTGCGCTCACATATGTCTTTTATCCTTGAGAGTTCATCCCTTGCCACAGTAAGCCTCGACTCTAAGTCACTCGTTAATTTCTCTATATCCACCCTCTGTGTGCTTCCCTGGGCTCGCTCTCTGGTGTTTTCGTATGGCGGGGGGGCTGTTGGTCTTTGTGGTGTACCAGTTGTGGGGGGAGGCACATACGTAGGGTCGCTGTATCCTGCTGCGGGGGCTGGTTTAGGTAATATCGGGTACAAACTAATCACCTCCGCAGGTTGTGCTGTACTTAGCTGTTCCTTGTCCTCTCTTGGAATCATCAATGGATTATCTGTGGTGGAAGGTAGATCAATATTTGGTGCCGGAGCTTTGGGTGGGGGTACCTCCTCAAACAATCTCCAGAGGTCTAATATCTCCTTCCTATTTTGCCATTGTTTCCCCTTATACTTGAGGCTAATGCATGTTCGTACCATATCAAGAACGCTTTTGTCAAAAGACCCTCCCTCGGGCCAAATCTGGGGCAGACCCTCCCCCTTCAATTCTGTTACCCATTGATCGTGATATTTATTTATTCGTTCAGCGTATCCCGGTAAGCTCTTACAAATATGTGACAAGGGAGTTTCGGCCCCCATCTTCTAAATCACTCTCACAGCCGTGTCCACCTTCTTTACGTTTAGTTAGGTGTAGATCTATGTATGTATACCTTTATGGCACAGACAAGAGCGGACGTCTCAAATTTTATCACCCAAGTTTATTTACTGCACAAATCCTTTCGCACTTACCATAGCTCATTTCCTTTCCATTCCCATACACTCTCATGTGATTCCGCTCACAACTGATCAAGTACTAGTTATGGTCAACACTCTCTGGCGCCACCTCGCGGTCAACCGATCGTCTCCAACACTCACACGGTGCGCGCACCCATCACAATGCCTTTCCACTCACACTTCTTCTTATTTCCTCCCTGGCCAGCTGTCCCTATTTTTCTGCTAAGGTTGCTATGTTCACGTCTGTACGTGCCACTACTTAGCCCCCACTCGTCAACATGTGCTCCCTATTTGATAGCCCTTCTACAAGTATATTTATCTTATACCCTTTTCGCTTTCTTCCCCTGCCCCGTGGATTGGAAAAAAGAAATAGAGAGAGTAGCAATCACTAAAAAATATTCCCGGTGTCTCCTTTTGCCAGACACCAATAACTTATTTCTTACTTCTTCATATATTCCCAGTACTAGTTTAGATAGCACTATGCGGCGCCGCCTTCCACCCCCTTTCGGAGCTAGGTTTCCGTCACTTCTACCACTTCACTTATTTCTTACTCCTAATGGCCATATGCAAAGAAAAGATAAAGAAAGTTTCAAGACCCGTCTTTAGTAGACCCCCGTTATTCTTCTCCTCTACCTGTCCCCGTTCTCCTGTTCACCGTTTCCCCTCCCTTCCCCTTTACGATCGCTCGCACTCAGTACTCACGTGCCCGTCTTGAACCGATAGTCTCCGAAACTGGGTCCGTCCAGGCGGTGTCACCGGTAACTCAACGGTCAGCCCCTGGCTCCGGCGAGCGGCACTCAAAGGGGATTTTTTTCCAATCGGGATCCCGTACCCTTTCTCATTGAGTGCGCACTTCTTATTGTGCCGGTCGCCGTTGGCGGGCGGCCTCCCGGAGCCGGCTCACCGTGCGTATCCCTTCTCGACCGGAGATTCTCGTGCCACAAGGGGGTCGTTAGAAAGGAGTTAGGAAAAATAATTTGGAGATATCACGCTATCGGGGTCACCACTGAAAGGAAGCGCCCCCAATTTCAGCACGATCCTCCCCGCAATGAGAGACAATAAGGGACTCTCCCGTAGTGGGAATAAGGCCAAGACAGAGTGCGGGTGAGCGTAAGTGGGAGTTTATCCAAAGAATAGGGCATGCAAAGAACTCTGCAACCTCCGAGAGCGCTCTGTCTGACAATAGCAAAGACAGGCGTATTTCTAATACAAAAAACGTCATCAGAACCTACACACTATAGGGGGCACAAGTTAATTGGGATTGGGTGGCGTCGACTAACTATAGGTGTTGCTGCAGCGCGGTTGGTCTTTGGCGTGAGGACGTCACTGGTCAGCCTCGTGGGTTGGGTTGGGCCTGGCAGGCCAGCTTGAGGTCATCCGAGCGGTGTTGGTATGCTGGGGCAGCCTGTGACAAAGATGAATACCTCTCCTGACTCGTTTGCCCTAGGCCATGCACACTGCAGTTATTCAAGAAACGACATCTAAGTTCATCAATAAATCGCTCAGCAGTTTGTCTTATACAATAAACGCAGCGCATGAGGAATGCACCTCTTGAGAGGTCCGGTGATTGTCGGTTAGGGTGAGATTTACCTGTGTCCTATTGACCGGTATTCTAGGTCGAGGGGCTGAGTTTTGGGGCCTGAGACGACTGGTACATGCCTGTCTGCCGCGTTAGAAGTTATTATACAAATGGGTCTCTGTGTCTTGTCCCAGTGATGGGGGTCGTTCTTGGGGTGGTCTAGGGGGGAGGGTTGTGGACTTTACGAGAGGGTGCTGGTAGATCAGAGGATTCAAAACGTGGGTTTATTACCGTGCTGTAAATAACCCAGGTGGTGGGCTGTGGCCTTGGGTGCGGTACAGGGGCCTCTGACTCTCTGAAGCGGCTCCAGCTTGGTTGGGGGAGGTGAGGGAGCGCGGCACAGGCCTTAGCTTCCTTATCTGGCAGGCTTGGCAGGGTGGGAGGGAGAATGGCCTTGGATATACTCACAAAGGTTTTTTCCTCGTGCATTGCTAACTTTTAAATGCAGAACTTTTATACTGTTCCGCCTTATTTTGATGTCATTTAAACACACATATATATTTCCATTTCGTTACACATTTCTTTAATACAGTCGGTCCGAGTACCTTTTCGTTACCTAACATTATATTTACTACATGATGTGATTATTTTATGTACATTATACGTTACACGAGGTCGTTCTAGGTTATGGCCTACAGAAATTGATGCTCGTTGCGTTAGGTGATTAAGGAAACATATATGAGTTAGTAAAGGCTATACATTTGGCCGACATCTTTCTCTGTGGTTGTAGCAGCACTAGTCCAGACCTAGGGTGGTATCATGTAACGTTACATCTTTATGGTTTATTCACAGTTTACATGATCTGTTTAACCCGAGGTAGTTTGTTGAATGCCAATACTTGGATTATTTTCTACTTTCTTCAGATAGTGATGCTTCAGCTTTTTTCCCGTCACCCCGGCCTCGCGGACCAGGTCATGCAGGGTGCGATATTACATTGTGGATGAGAATAATGTTACAATGTTAGCATCTCGGGTTAGTTCATATCCGACTTTCTCATGGGAACGCGCTCGCAGCGGATCTACCAAGGCTACTGCGGCGGCAGAGATGCATGAAAGGTCCTCCAAAGGTGGGGGCCTCGTTACAGTGTGCTGAACTCACGCCATGTTTGCTAAACAAGATGGCTTCTAGGCCTAACTGAATTTGGGTATATGCAGGGAACGGATAGGTGTGGGCAATGTCGTCGGCGGGTGACCCCTCCTCCACCTGGGCCCGGGTGGCATGAGGGGACGGCCACCGAGTCATGGTCCTCACCTGGGGAGAAGGCTGCAGGTGAGGAGGGCCTCGCGGCCAGTCCTCCCCTACAGCAGTAAGTGGTAAAGTTGGCGGTAACTCCGTTGCCGCCAACTTTACCACTACGCCAAATTACGATTTCGGGCCTGGAGTGGAAGATTTGCCTCCAGGAAAATCCGGGAGGTAAATCTTCCAACTCAATGCTGAAATCGTCAGAATTTCCACTGCAGTAATTCTGCCAAAAAGCCACATTTAGTAACATGGTCTCAATATGGACTCAACATGAATGGGGAATTACACCGCCACCACCAGTTGTAATCCGGAAGAAATTCCTCTGGACCACATGGCGGTAACAGTAATTAGTTTGGGCAGTATTCTGGTGGGTTTATGCCGGGATTCCGCCCCAAGTCTTAATGAGGCCCTGTATGTTTTATGCCATTGGAAAATCACTCATTTGTATTACAAAACACAAATATCTCTTAGTTGTGTTCCCAGATATCTCGCGCAAACAATATTTATTCTTAAAGAAATGATTCTTTGTATTCTGAATTTTCAAAAAAAGGGAATTTTGTTCTTGATGCGATAATCTCATGGTCAGCCACACGTGTTTCGACCCAAGGGGTCTTTATCAAGGCTGGTGCATTATTGTTCATTGACCGTTAGGTAGGTTGGCTCTTGTTGGTGGGTTGGGGTAGGTGGGTTCCACTCCTTGAATAGGCTGGCTTGGCAGGCTGTTAATGCTACGAGCGACGTCCCTGGCGTTTGTCACCCTCAAATATGTTCTGTCATAACTGATGTGGCTGTCAAGAAACTCACACAGAATACATTTGATGATGGATTAATGGCAATTAAAAGCAATGTGTCAAAAACATGCTGAAAGAAGTTCAAGTGCCACTTTAATGAAGTAATTCAAGGGTCAGGAGAACATGCTTCTAATAATTTGTGTAAGGATGATAATTGTATCAGAATAACTGCACCTTAGAATATGATGATCCAAATTCCTTTGCCTCTGCTTACTATCCACATTACATTCTCCTGTGGGTAGTGATAACACTAGCCTTAGAGCTAAAAGACATATGCACCATGAATTTTTTCTCTCTAAAAAAGGAGAATGTGCCTAGCAAAAACAAGAAACAATGAACATATCATTGCTTCAACCCACAAAGCTCCACTGATATTTTTTCAAAATAGTGACCAGTAGAGCAGTGGTATAGGAAGGAACTCTAATATTAATATCCAATCTCATAACACATTTTATGGGGAAAGAACATCTTTTAATAAGCAGAAAGTATCCCTATTGGCAAAGCTAATTACTTTTTTACTCCCTGAAAAATCATTTGACTCCAAGTAAGGAGCAAAATCTGATTAGAGCCATGCTTGTACCCCTGACATAGGGAGTGAAATGACAGGGCACATAATAAAGTGTATAGTTTTGCCCACCCTTCCGCACCACAGCCTAGATACAATTAAACAAGAGCCTTACTGAGGTTTATTATGGAGCCCTGTTGAAGACAATCACACATATATGCCTTTTAAGTTAATTGCATCAATTCATCAGAGATACAAATGATTTAGTGCCTTCTTCTATAACTATGGATCCCTCTACTGTAATTCTTTGTGATCAGTTAAATAAGATGCAGGGAGATGCTAGAGACTGCACACACAGAACCACATGGTTATATTGAAAAGCCCTCAGCAGTTGAGCATAGAAATAAATAAAAGGTGCTGTTGTCTAGATGGATACTAGAATTTCCTATCCTTTAGCAAACATGCAACACATTTCCTTCAGTGTATTGCTGAAACGTCTGACTTTGTCTTTGAAATTTGCTGCTTTGTTCATCACCCACAAGGAGTTATGCTTCCACCCATACCCTTCCCCAGCGCCTGTGCTAGCTTCCAATATTAGTTGATAGAGCACTGTAAAAAGTGAGGGATTGTAGCAGTAAACACTCACTGGGATATTTGCAGGCTCACAATACTTTGCACGCAAGGCATATTTAAATGCCTGAACATATGATGTGCATTTTAAGAATGTCATGACTCTACATGTACACAATTCTTTTGCAGTGCAGACAAGATTGTTTGCAACATACCCCACCCTTTTATCATTGTGTAGGATTACACAGTGCTCAGTGAAACTGTTTTTGTATAGAAGTGAGTTACCATATAATGTCTGAAGGTCTATGCCCAAAGGAACTCTGAACACTTGGAAATTATCCAGATTATGTGAAAAGCATTCTCCTGAATTTTGTCCTCAACAGAACAGGGATAGGGCACCCGACCGACTTTGTTCGGATATGTGCTCCTACCCCTGTCTTTACATATTTAATGGATCGCTCTAATCAATGGATTGGTACAACATGAGACTCACTGTCACTATAGGTTTCTACACCATGTAAATACAGGACTACTGCTCTTGTCCACTTTATGTAATGAACATACGATGCACACACAGGCGTGGTGTGTCGCTATAGCGATGCTCCCACACCAAGATGGCCACTTTATGACTCACTTGCGCATGCGCGAGCATATTTTAGCAACCGCATTAAACACGGCGTCCCGCGAGCGAGCGCCCTTGCAGCGATTGCTAGCGGTCGGAGGACGCCGTACACATAGGTAAGCTCCTTCTTGTTGCTCTCTCAAGCTTCCATACATACAGCCAGATTAATAGACAGTCTCACCACTCCACTGATCCGTGTCATATATACGCTCACCACGTAGCATATATTTGTACTTAACATCAGCTATAAATATAGACAATCACGCCACTCCAGTGGTTTTTTGTAACATATTTGTTTGCCCAGCAGCACGTCTGTACCGATAACATCAGCTTGGCACATACACATACTGGTACCGATCAGATGCAGAATAGGCATATCGAGCATAGATTAGGTATATCTATGCTGGCCGCACTAAACTGAGGCACAAGACACAGCGCTGTGCCCCATTACGCACAGCGCTGACAACATCCTTTCGCTTTATGTCTCCGACATATCGCTTCGACCGCCCTATCACAGACACAGCAGAGAGCAGCTGACTGCAGTGAATTACACGTGCTCATTGCGAGCGGCATCAAGATTTTGTTGACACTATCAATACCACTACTGTATGAAGACAGAATAAAGTCTTGAATAACGTTCCCACTGGCTGATGAGGCCCTGAGGTCAGTAATTCTATTGAACATTATGGTCCTTAGTAGACAAATATTTTTGAAGGTTCTCCCTGACACTAAGTTTTTATATATTATCTTTAGGTCCTCCACCGGGGCCACATTAAGGACACAAGGAACTAATTGTATAAGGAATAATAGGCACCAAAGTCCTGAACACGGATTCTTTGAAAATCCAAAACACGTCAGCAATTATTATATCTCCTAAGTAGCCTATTACATGCAAATGGAGATATGCATAATAATTTTGTGAATTATGTTGTTATGTATTAGGAAGATGGTGGTGTGTGATGTGGAAACACAACCACAGATCCTATTGTATTCATTGTATGATAACAAATACGAACAGCGGAAGTATACACCGTTTTTTGTTGATTAAACTTGATTTTCCTTTTATGAACTCTATTTCTATCATTACAATTCTTGAAAAAGCACATTATTGTGGTGTCAATTTGTTTGATGACATTCTGATGCCTTTAAAGTGGTGTATGAATGAACATTTGACATGTTTTAGCTGAATTTATTTAGCAAATAACGACAGTAACATCATTTAACTCCAACACGTGTTCCGGGCCAACTGCCTCTCCTGAGGCTCTCCCCTGAACACCTGCTGTTAAATTACCTTGGGAATGGTCACGTCTCCATAGGAGTACAGCATTGGGTCTCCTGCTAGCGATTAACAGGTTTAGCTTGCCTTATTTTCTCATTACAGTCTTGGGTGGCCTCAAGACTGTTTGACCCATTTGTACCTGAAATATTATTTTGACATCTCTAATGGACTTCAGTATGTGCATATTTAACGACAACTACTGCATTCTAGAACATATGAATGAATTTAGTAGTGCCCCCCTATGCCCCATTTCTTTAAACCATGGTAGCAGAGTATACCAGGCAGGTTCAAGTCACAAAAGAAAAGCCCAGGCAAGAGAATATACCAGGCAGATTCAAGTTACAAGAGAAAAGCCCTGGCAGGAGATTATACCAGGAAGATTCAAGTCACAGGAGAAAAGCCCTCACAGGAGAATATACTAGGCAGATTCAAGTTACAAAAACCTATATATGAGAAAAGCCCTGGCAGAAGAGTATACCAGGCAGATGCACGCTGCAAACAAATTCATAAAAGAAAGTCCTGATAAGGAAGCATACCAGGCAAGGTCAAGTTTAACAGTGTCAAAATACTTCATCTAAGGGAGTCCTGGTCAGGATACAGCAGGACTGGCAAAAGTATACCCAAGAGGAGAGAAAACCTGTCAGGTATCCTACAACGATATAGACTAACAGCCAAGTTGTTGTGTATACCAATTGTGTTGTTGATCAAGAGAAACCTAAGGAACAGATATTCTTGAAAGTATAAAACAGAGTGTAAAGAACTGCAGGGTAAGGGAACCACCGTCTGGAACAAAGAACTCTATCCTTCTGGAAATGTTTGTGTTGGAGTAACGCATTTCCTTTTTTTGAACACATATACACTCTTCAAGGCCAAAGGCATTACCCTTTTCACCTCAGTTATTTTTGCTAGAATGTGAGTGCCAGAATGGTACTTTGGACACAAGATGGTTTGCTTTGGATTCTCTTGACATCACACAGACTTTTAGTTTTATGTTAGGTAGGGAAATACCTCTATGAGTAGGGACAGAGACATTTTCCAACCCCTTTTGTGTTTCAATAATAAATATATCCAAAATCATGAACCCCTTGATTTTCTACATTTTCAGTATGTTTATGTAAACTTGTCAAGGCCACTTCAGTTGTATAACATTATTAGAAACATCTTCCACATTACGTATTCTCCTTCACAAGTCTTCCATATGGATTCAAATTCTGACCATCTGTCATCCAATTGTTGCAATTTAGTATTCAAGGTTTCCATAAAAGGTTGTAATGCTCTTAAGTTAAATGGTCAGAATTATGGAATCAGTAGTTGAATCTTTTGGTGGGGTGGGAGGGTCCCTTTTGGGTCTCTTGAAGGCACTTGTATTAAGGGAAGATTCTTTGTTAGTACACCGTAGTAAGCTGCAATGTTGATAAATATTAGCTCCAAAGTTGCCAGACCAATCAAGCCTCTGGACAACTGGTCAAATATTAATGAGTTGATCTTTATACAACATATATTCCCTTATAAGGGCACAAGATGCTATGGTGAGTATCCACTAGAAGAGCCTTTTGTATATCTTCTGCATCAAATACCGATAGCTCGGCCTTGTAAGCATATACCAGTTAATTAGTGAAAAGAAATAAACATCTCTTCACTGTTATGTTAAATAGGATCATTCATTTTGAAGATATACCAAATTGTAATATACAAAACCCTTCAAGAAATCAATGTAGGAAGAACAAACATCTGTTAAACGTTCGCTGGGTATATCTTTATGAGATGGTTCAGTCACCAGATGTACTTTAATCTGCTAAAACCATGTTGAGGGCATAGGCCAACTAGATAAACCTTAGAATGAAATTATCCACTAATTAGAGACAGGGGGGTTACACTGCTGAATCGGAGACCAAGGTAAGTGGCGGCAGCCCCTAGTCTGTGTCGCCTCTCCACTCGATACGCCAGCTCTCGCTTTCTTCATGAATTTGGTGGAAATGGAGTCAGCGGTTAAGGCTGCCATCTTGCTCAGCGCCAAGCCTCACCCCCCCCCTGTATGTCCAACAACTGCCGTCAGTAATTTGCCTAATACCAGAAAATGTTAGGAGCATTTGGAAATCTCATATTAAAGGTGGCCAGTGGGTAGATATTGGCATTGGACAGTAGTATAAGCTAGTGAATATGTATGCCATGTATTAATTGAAGCTAGTCCCTTTGTCTGCATATTTGCTTATCTATCAAAGAAACATTGTAAAATAAGTGAAGGTTTTCCAAAAGAAAAAGAAAAATGCCACTGTTTTGTGATGGTGAGACAATGCAAAAATCAACATGGCAAATGTTCAACCATCAGGTAGTTAATATGGAACAGAGGACTGAGGCATTTACGAAAAAAGCGCAATGGCAGTCACCTTGTTTTCAGTCATGATGAGCTGCTTGTCCCCTGATGATATACATTTAAATTGCATAGGCAACGGTTGTCCCACCACGAGGTGGCTCAAAGATTCAATAAGATGGGAAAGGAAGGGCGTGGAACACAAGATCATTGTACCTTATAAGACAACATAGCATGCGTTTCATGAGCAGAACTAAAAAGACAACACCACCTCATGGGGGCAGTATAAATACCAAACAGAAAGCAAATCTCACATCCTCAGTGTTAGTGCGAAAGAAATAATGAATGTGATACCATCCAGTGGAGCCTTAAGGTCTTGGGTAGTAATTCACGAGTTGGGCAGAGTGCCGACTATCTTGTGATCTGAACTGGAGCAACCAGGCATGAGTCCTCAGTGAAGCATCCAATGATTCCCAATGGCTACCCATACTCTGTACAGCGCTCTGCTGATTTTGAGCTAGGTCTGCGCTTTAAACAATAAAAATAAAAACATTTATTAAAATTCTTGGCATCTCAAGGAATTATTCCACTGAGAATGGGACTGCATGTGTATATGCTGCTCAAGTTTGTTTTTCTACGACCTACAGTGGTCTGCAACCTTTGGCTCTTCAGAAATCTTGTACTACAACTCCCATCAGCACTAGGCAGCATAGTCAATGGTGAGGAGTCATGGGAATCATATCTTTGGGCTGCTAAAAACCAGCTGCTGGCAGACTTGGTTGGCCTGTCCTTATCCATGGCCAACCTACCTTTGTCCTTACCAGCTCTCAATTACTCGGTATGTGCAGTGCCCCCAGGTGATGGCATTTGGAAATAACCTTGTTCAATTTTGTGAACATTGTGCACCTCAGAGATAACAACTTATCAGGCTTTTCTACTACACACTTGCACACGTTTAGAACCACTATCGATATAGGAAAACATTGTGTTTTGATTCTACTCTCTTATGACTCTCAAACCAAACGGTTTTATATTCGCTAAAGATCTTTAGCCGCTTATTTTGATTTGTTGCTTCAAACAATTTTGGAAAACCGCCTTCTGTTTCATTCTGAAGAGAACACAGTGTTGCATATCAGAATGATTTAAGATTTTAAAGTCGGTAATCGTCAGGCATAAAAATGAAATCCTAATTGCAAAACCAAGACTGCTCTATTAACTCTGTAAGAAGGTTAATTTGCTGTAGCTTCATGACAGCAGGGCATAATGTATTAATTGGTACCACCGATCGTTATTTACTACAAAGAAACCTCAAGTACAGAAACACAAAAAATGATTATTTTTTTATCGAACAAACAAAAATGCCTTCCCTAGCATTTTAGGAGTGATACAAGCGCGATATCTTGCCACATACCAAAGCGGTGAGTGGTTGTGGGGCTGCCGGTAGTAAATGCATGGAAATGGCAAGATAATGCTGACCTATCTCTTTACTGATGAACACGTAACTTTGCAGCAATAAGCACAACATCGTGCATTCTGACTTCAGGAACATTAGTGTAATCCTCGTGTCCAGTACTTATCTCTACTACAGAAACATGCAGCCGAAAGGGGCACTCAGAAAGAAAAGCCCAAATGCTGCTTTGGGGATCGAGGCTAAAATTGATTCCAAACACTACATAAATAAACATACTGTATCCCCTACAAGCAGCAGACATATTTTTTATATAACAGGCAAAAAATGCTCTGCCGAAGGAGAGAGAGTAAGACGAGAAATCACTAGTGACCTAATCACCAAATCACTTTCCGTCATGCATATCAGGTCTCCATCTTGTGGAAGGTACACCAGGCATTCCGCTCTAAACAATGAAGAAAAACCGTCCAAAAATGGGGTTCATCTCAAGATAATCAGCATGGGTGTAATTATAGGGCGGGATTGGGGGGACAGGTCCACCACCAAGTTTTGTGGCAAGACTTTTTATGCCCCCCCATCTTTTGGTGGGATGGCCAGGGGCCACATTTTGGCCACCGCATTTATTGATCATGTAATGTGACAGCTTGAGCCTGCCTGAGGTGCCCAGCCAGGCTTGCGCTGTCTCATTACATAATGCCAAGCTGACCTCAGCTGCGTGTATATTTGTTGGAGGGCTGGGATGAGGGATGACCCTAGTGAGGGGGAACATTTGGCCAATCATATTTGGTGTCGGGGAGAATCCGGCATTGCAAGAGTGAGGGGTGAGGTGAGTCACGGAATGCAGTGCGTGCAATAGTTTCATTCACACCCCCAAACCGCCCAACCCTGCTCCAATCTACTTTCTTGGTAACATTAGTGGCAGATGGCATTTTTACACAAAATAAATCTATTAGAGCTCTGTCCAGGCCGCCGGAGTCATGAATTTACCGGCACCTGGCAATGGCGACTTACTGGGGCATTACAGTCCCGGCGGATCAGGTAAATCCACATTGCCGGGTGCTGGTAATTATTCTTTTCCATTCCCATTTCAGTCCCATTGGACTCAATGGGAATGGCGAGGCCGGATGCACCAGCACCATTCATGAATGGTGCCTGTGCCTCCGTCAAGGTCTTCTCACGGGTGCCGGTCAGACCTGGCGGGCGGAAAGGCACCAGGTCGCAGAACTCGTAGTTTGCCGGTTCGGCACCATTGTTACCGGACCGGCAATCTTGTAATGAGGCCCAATGTGATTAAATTGCCCAGGATCACAAACTTTGGTTAAATGGTGAAACTGATTTAAACAACTGTGCACATCTTCCCAAGTTTAGTTGATATAGATATTTATTAAGGTTTTGTTTTACATTTCATGTGCTTAAATAGTTATTTCTGGCATTGCCTTGGACGCAAACCACATTACATAACAAGCCAGCCTTTCATAGTAAACTAACTGTACACTACATACATTGTCATAGAAATATGTTGAGGAATGAAAGTATGGCTTTAGTTTTATTCTCCCCATCCTGAATGCAAAGACACAATAGCATCATGCAGATTAACGTGAGCCTCACAAATCCCCCTTGGGTATTAAAGCCATAGTCATTATTTCATAAGAAAATGCAACAATATGCACCTTTCTCACTTCTGATCACTCCCGCCCATACACATTTCTAAAGGGATAAAAAGTCCCTGCTTATAGTCGCCCCCTCCCTCTCATCAGTGACTAGTGGCTCACAGTGTAATGCTCTGTTGACACAGAGCAATGTGATGACCCTCTGCTTGCCAGAGCTACTTGGAACATTGTGCCGGCAGCGGGACACTTGTACCGTTCTGAAAAGATATGGGGCCTGTTGCCAGGCGTGCTGAGCAGGAATTGCTTGCCACACATTGTCCTACCAGTTGGACAACTTTTCATTTGGGCACCCCCTTTGAGGTGCTGAACGGGAGTGGCATCCCACTGACAAATATCCCGGTCTGGCCTCCTGCTCGATACGCTACTGCTTGGGGTCAATTGAGCACAGGAAAACATACCTTAATTTTAATGAGTCAGACTGTTGCAAGTAATTCATGAAATCAGAATAAGCAACCTAATGTGCTGTTTTAAAATCTTGCAGTCATCCATTTTGTATTATGGCTATATGCTTGTTTGAGTCGGTGCCCTGATGGCAATAATCAAACACCAGCTCCCTTCAGGCTGCTTGCAGGCCCTCTTTAGGTAGGGGTGGGGGGCGCAGCCTTTTGTACTGTTGTCAATGCAGTGGATTCTAAAGACTAACTTTAGTGTTATGTGTTTCAGAAGCATGGAGTGTCTTTAGAATTGAATTTTAAAGTTACGCCACCCATCTTATGACGTTTTTAACAGAACATCGGCAATGGACTCTTGTGGTGTAGTAGTTTAGTGTTCTCCTTCAGAGCCACTGTTTGCCTTTCCACCAACCTGCCCCTTTCTTTCAGTTGTCATGTCCCCGCCAACATTTTCAGCAAAGTTACTCCACTGAAAATCAGATCTATTAACCAGTGGCACGTACAGATCGCGAGATGTCAAAAGCCCTGCAATGGATATAGGACCTTTGGTCATCATGGCCCACGTTCATGGGAGGAATTACCAGTGTCCTTGAAATTGAGCATTTTAAACTGTTTAAGACATTAAAAAAAATATATCTCTTCCAGTCTTGCTATAACTAAGAAGACATTTCGTTTCTATGTTTGGCTCTATTCACCTGTTTTATAGGGCCAAGAAGCCACAAGTTGACAATTAAGCACTCCAAGTATTAAAACATAACCTAACTTTAGGGGAATTTAAACGCAGAAGAACGCAAAGCCCTTCCTGAATGCGCATGTTGAAATAATGCCAACCAGGAAAAGGGAGTAATAATGTTATTTAGGTTTCTCCACAATAAATACATTATCTTGATGGTGTGCAATAATAATTAAAGCAACTCTGGAAAGAAGAGAAATGATAGCTGATGTAAACTCATTTTGCTGTACAATCCTAGATCTGAAAGCAGAAGACTATGTACGACATGCAAATGACAACGTAAACAAAAAAAAGCATTTTCTGATAAAAGCTCAAATATGCAACTTTATCTGCGGGAAGGTTATCCACCTTCATACAATTTGTACACGGTTTTGTGGGAAAGTAGTGTGTAGAAGATAGAGGGACTGTGACCCCAAAGGATGCAATGCAGGAAGCCTTCTTGTGAAATTGTCCCCGTATGTCTCTTCTACCCCAAGGTCTACTGACCAGGGGCACCTAGGACCAAGTAAACAATGCATGGCCCAAATCAGTAAGCGGGCCCGTGTGAAGTGTTATTAAGCAGCACACACTGGGCCAGAGGAGCTGAGAGGAGCCTGGAAGTGTCCGGTTGATAAACAACAGACTTATGTATCCATCAAAGAATTGGATATCAATCTCGTTATTACAAATAGTTTATTGAAGGTTTAGATAATGGGGAAGCGTAGTTTCTGCAGAGTATGGTATGCATCTGTACCAGGAGCTTTATTTACTTTTAAGGACTTGATACATTCCATACTTCTGTTGTTGCAATGTTAGTCTTCAGTTCTTCCCTATCATCAGTTGTTTGGTTACTGCAACATCCATGTTAAATCTGTGTGTTCGGCTGTGTTCTGATGCTATTAACACCCCCTCCACCCTTGTAAACTATTACCAGACTGATATAATAAATCATATATATCTGATATTAAAATACTGTGTCCCCCACTATTATTTTGAATCGAACTCACACATGCCTCTGTCTGCCTTGCCTACAGCTTCACAGACAAGAAGATGATCAAATGCATTGCCCTTTACAGTACAATGGTTTAGTGGCCTTAAAAAAGCAAAACACAACCATATCTGTCTGGAGGGAGTGGAGATGTCCCTGCAGGAAATGCAGATCTTGTCACTACTATCCTCTTCATGTTTGATATCTATTTTTTAGATTTCCAATAACTTATCTTCTGTGCCTTTATAAGCTTTTCCTCGTAGGATCATTCACATTGCGGTTTTCATACTTTAAAAAAAGGAGTTGTTGAGACGTAACTTAATCATTAAGTTCATAGCTGTCTCTTATTTGGTTCTGAATATCATCAAGACCTGTATGTTGTCCAAAATATGGTTACCAAGTCCACTTCTCTTTGGCATGCTTTGCTTGTTGTGGATCTTTTCTCTATGGTAAAGAGGGGAATATCTGAAAGTTGAATGATATCTGCAATTGCTTAGTGAACTAAACCTCCATACCAAAGCCCTTGAGAAAATAATCAATTCTTCATTGTGTCTTCTGGACATGAGAGGAAAACATAGTTACGTTCTAATGTAAGAGTAATGGATTCTGTAGACAAGCTAAAAGACAAGGACGTAATTGCTGTTGCTAGTCTAGCCAAAGAGAATTCATCCTGGATTTTGTCAAATATCACATTCGGTCACCTTGTAGATTTACCAAAAAGTGAAAAATGAATGCTAAAGACTTCTGCTTGACGTCTGATAAGTATTCCTTAAATCATAGCCATAAGGGATCTAACCTCTGTCAGCCCCACTGTGCTTGTATCTGTTATCGTGTGGCAAACAGTCTTTTCCAAATAACAGTGAAAAAAAGTAACTCATAAATATCGGTATCCTAGCTTGTTCATGAAAAAGAGGAAAACACCATCTCCCAAATGCCACTGTATCCATGTATACTGCATGTCCCCAACAGCTTGAATGCACCAAGAATTGTCTCGTCTGGATGGATGAATGGTAGGTCATGGTCACTGCCTGAAACACTGTTCAGGAAATGAAAGCTCTGCCAGAGGGTACAATATTTCCTGGTATTCAGGGGTGTACCTTTGGGTTAGTTCTTAGTTTACTCCTCTGGTCGTGTTAACAGAGGCATATCTCCCATGCCATCCTTTCCCATCCCCACCCCATCACCAACATGATAAACGCTGTCAGAAATGTGTGTAATCATGGTTCTGTTCAACCAGGAATCCTGAGGTGTGAAAGGAAGAAAAGAGTAATCAAGGCAGAAAGCGAACTGGATAGTATGCAGCAAGTGCTGTGTGATCACTGAACACCGTTTTCCGCTATGCTCCCTGTCTCTGGAACAAGTTACAAGTTCTCAATGCAAATAAAACCGTCTTCCTCCATCCTACACTTCAAGAAGGACATAAAGACCATCTTCCGAATCACTGACCACTCCCCTCAACCCTATCTCCCTCCCCCCCGCCCTTGGTGCTACCCACCATGTCAGCTCCTCTGCTACCTCTGCACCACACTTGTAACACCTGGGTGCATCCTCTTTGTACCCTGCTCTGCTGCATCCCAGCAAGGTTTGCGCTTTAGAAATCCCACAAATTCAAACATACATAAAAAAATCCTTGCTATGAGTACAAAGGTTTTGCTATGATGTGCAATAAAATATATTGGCAATGAAAAATGAACACCTTATTTTACCACAGTTAACTTGGATGGTGTTTTAGGACCAATATCATCACTGGATACCATTTTTGTCAGCAAAGGGAGGAATTCTCTGGCTGGCAGAACTACCGATTCACAACACCTGAGGGAGATGAGAACAAACTAGTTTGTATAAATCTTAATCCCATCTGATGCATTGTGGTCAATCATTTGGCCAAATACAAGATTTGACCCAAAGTGTCTCTGGTTCTGCAGGGGCCTTCCCCTTTTATACACAGAGATGAGGCTTCTCACAGTTCTAGATAAAATCTCATCAGCCAAGAAGCCCCAAAAAATGTCTTCCAGCACCCTTGTTCTCAACTATACACAATCCTTTGAATGAACACTCATTCAGTTGGGCTCAAATTCCAAGAATCCTTTCTCACACTCTCATATAACATTGTAATATAATAAAATCTTTGTGTCCACTAACAAAATGATAAGAAAGACAGACTGCATACCACCATACGGTATAGGTCAGTTGCAGCCTCTCCAAAGGGCTGAAAATTGTATTTCAGCAGTCAAATCACAGTCGATCCTTTGGATAATAGCACCCAGTATATTATCAACATTTTGAAGAACGTATACTTTGGTACCAATTTAAGACAAGCGAAGATACATAGTACAACTTTACTCACACTTTATAATGAGGCTGAAGGGGATTAGCCATTAATCCTGGATCTTTTTATGTTTGATAATTTTGGTGACAGCTTTCCATCTCATGCCTACAGAATGTTGATGGGAAGCCCAGTAAATTCTCTCAATCTAGGTGGAAAGTATTCACTCTCAGCTCGAATACTTATGCTTCAAGGAGACATTATATATCTTTGGAAAATATTCCAAGGTTTATGAGACTCCCCATGTTGCCTACTCTCTTCCACCTGTATGCTTTCTCAAATTTCACTTACCTCTACTACATCTTTTGTGCTTTCTGCTTCCAGGACCACTTTCCTTCTCACATTATATCACGGCTATCAGATCTCAAAATCCACTTGTTTCTGTAGCAGACAGGCTGCAATCAATATCTCTATGGAACATTCTTGTTTTAGTTTTCTTTACCATTTAGGATCAATTGTTGCAGGTTTCACAGGATCTGATACATGTCACAGCAACAAAGACAGAGCCCCATTCCTGTATTTCTTTTTCATTACCATGCAACTTTAGCTCTGCTACGGTCACCCTGAATTTAGAGAAACATTTCCAGAGATCATAATCACCAGAGTTCTTTCTTTCTGGCCATCAAATCTCACCATCACATCCTACTTTATAAGGATGAGTAGGTTTGACAGTTGGGCTGCAATGTTTTGTCATTGCTGTAGGGATTGCAGGTGATGTGTTCGTCACCTTGGTTTATATTGCATTTTTATTGAAGAACACTTATTGGAGAGTGCTGCAATGACATTTGATCTGTGTCTTTGCTTCATTACTGTGCCATGCTCTTGCCTTACTTGGCGTCTGTGGGGCATTCAATTTCTTGCAAAATTCAAGAGCACAGATGTAACACAGAAGATAAAATGTCTGATCACCAACTTCATCAAAAAGGGCCACCTCTTACTTGGTGTGATTTAATGATTTAGAACTGAATGCCATATTGTCAGCCTCTACCAACATGCACCCCCTGAATGTGGTAGCAGTGACAACCAGGTAACGATCTATAAGAATGATGACATGCATGCAATTTGCATCGAACTAAAATGTCAGACCAAAGACATTAAAGAGGTTAACTTGTGGGAACGTGTTGACTTTACAAAGAAGCACCCACAGTGAAGACCCTTGAGGGATTCCACAATGGAGCACTTTAGGGTCTGACACTAAGGAGAAATTAATAGTGCCCCAAAATTTTACATGAAAAATATCTCTGTCAAAAACATCTCTTTTCACTAAGTCACATTTTGAAAAATTTTGAAAAATCTTGAAAAAGCAAAGGTGTCCAAAAATGGAACATGAAACAGAGCCCCTCCCTCAACAAAAAGTACTTAAATAAGGGTACAGGAGTGGAAGTGAAATTCAGTCCAAACTAATTATTCAGAAGAGGTTATTTCAAAAGCAACACATAAAGGACAAAAATATATTCAGAAGTATATATATATATATATATATATATATATATATATATATATATATATATATTTTTTTTTTTTTTTTTAAACTCTCATATACAACTGGCCTGACTGAAATGGTAAAAGCATTACCACCTGCTTGATCACTAACAACTTAGAATGCTCAACTTTGTGCTCATTTCCTGATTCCAATCACTGTAGATGTCACAACCGAGGGAATGACAAGACAGTTCAGGACCTGAGCAATATGGTTCAAACAGGTTTACTTTACACACAAATTGGTTCAGGGCTTTCAGTCGGTAAATAAATTAGGGGGTTTCAAAGAAATCAACAATGAGAACTTCTAGCTTGCTTGAGGACTGTAGTCAGTCAGTCCATCCCTCACATCCTTGGTGCTCCACTACCTGGAAGTCAAACAAAAAGTCACTCACAGTGAATGGTGTTTTGAATTAACCTTGCACGTCTTTCTTCATTTGGATGGCTCTTTCTGATGTCGTCAGTTCTCACCCCCTGCCGTTCTTTTAGGACCTAACTTGCTTCAGGTAATGCCACATCTGGATCAGGATACGCCAGATACCAATTGGTCCAGGGAGCTTTAGGAGTGAGCACCAGAATACGGTCATCAAACAATGCCACCAGTCATTGCCAATGCAGCAAAGACATTTGCTCCCCTCTAGAGCCCTCCTTAACTTTTCAGTCTGACTTTTCACGTAAACTATATTGATAAAAGATGTGCTCAGGTCCAACGGGACAACGTTATCTGCCCCCACTGCCATCGATTGTGTTGTGTATGTTTCCTGGGACCGACACCACACTTGCTGTGCTTCTTCCCAGCATAAGACCAGCCTGCTGATTATCCAAATGATCAGTGGAAAATTGCAGAGATTCCTGCACTCGAGTGATGATGTTTTAGCAGCAGGTGTGCCACTGCTGCTTTGCAATTCATTGGGACAGCGTTGTCATCCAACAATGTATTTAATATACTTCTTGGACTGACTACATTACTGAATGCAAATATTTGACAGTTTTTCGTGGGTTGTGGGTAAGCCAGAGGCTCAACATACAAATGGAAGGTGAGTTAACACTTCCTCTGTCACAGGAGTAAACTAATGTAAAGCCGCTATTCAGTTTTTTTTCCCAACCTATGCCACCTGGCATATGTGTCAAGATGGGGTGGGAAACCAATGATGTTGCCCTCAATGTTATCTATCTAGATGTTAAAAAGAACTGATAACTCATCACATGTTATGTCAGTTGAAAGAGTGTTTTCAGATCTCTGCTGCCCAAGATTTGGAGATGGCAGTGTGTTCTACAGTTGAGTGCATTAAAGGCACTTATTACTACCAATTGTTTACTTTCTATTAAGTCAGAAAATCTGTTAGAGGAAGCGATCGGAACATAGGATGTCTGCCAACTGGACACAAGTGAGAGAAGATTGGAACAAGGAATTTTGCTTTCAATGCGAATATCTGGTTTCTCTCACTAATTGCCTTCTGTCACTCTGAGAAGCACCTAGACTGGTCCGTAAAAATGAATGCAACATAACTAAATTTCTACATCTGGTCTTGTCAAATAGTAAGGTTTACATATGCAACAAATGCAAGTGGCACAATGACATCTTATAAAAATGTTGAATAAAAAGAATGCAACCCCCTTCTCATGTAGGCAAAATCACAAGTGAAGTTTGCAAACTCTGCCTGGGCATAAACACCTCAGTAGAGTAAAGAAAGTTGGAGAAGGTTATTGGAATCTTTGGCTGTGCATTCACATGGTGGAGTAATGGATAAGGGCAACCCTGAACATTCATGTGTGGGAAGGAACAGCATCCCCGTAGCTGCACAATGCAGCCACTTTTTATAACAAATGAAGTGGTACACACTGTGTACATCATTATTGTTTGTGGCATTGTCCAAAATACCCAACACTCCAAGAGAATAATTGAGCAATGGATCGGGCGTTCCAGCACAATATTACCTTTGTGGGTATTGTTTAGGCCATCAGTCTTTCCAACTTTGTTTAAGGTAATTTAAAATGTTCTCACTGTGTCGGAAGCGGCTGCTGGAACACAAATCTATGCTCTGCGTGCTCCTAGCAGTGCGGCTCGACACGTTGAGCCTCTCGAGTCACGTCTCTGAGCCCTTTCCTCTAACGGATCTGGGCATCTCAGCTGCTGTGAAACGAGAAGAGACAGGACGGGTGAGAGAGCTTACGGAGCTGTTTAGAGCTAATGAGGCGAAACAAATGGCAGAGGAATCGCAGCTAACTTGTGCAGCTTTGTACTGCTGAGTGCTTTCACAGGCCCCCAGTGGTGAGTGCAGTGAAGAGGTGAACTAAGCCCGGCTGTGGCCACGAAGGGCTGGTGGCGGGAACACAACTTCATCTCCGGTCCTTTAGACCAAGCAGGTAATCTGTAGGCAAAATTCTGCAGCAGTAACTTGAGCTGCTGCGACAAAATCATCTTGAGGGGAATGGCATGAGATTACTGACGACCCCGAAGACGCAGCAAACCTTATACTCTTGTTGACGATGTGATCCCGCTTTTGTGCGACTCAGTCTCTGGGGCAGCCACTAAATATCAAGCAGTCTGCGGGTGAGGGTTATTCTGCAGACTTGCCCATATAGAGTTCTCAGCATCCACTGAACGCATGTAATGGTTAGGCTACTTGTTACTCTTAATGCCTAATAATTACCATTTTGTAACACCAATTTGCTGAATGCAACTACCATAGCCAGTGTGAGCATAATATTTGGCAGCTAACGCTAACACATGCCTGCTAGGCGACTGAGACTACCCAGCTCCACAGGTCTATGTTGAGAGCTGGAGATAGCGGTTAGTGTCTCTTTTCGCTATTAGCTGATACTGACTGAATGTATACGCCTGGTTAAGTTTCTCGCCTGGGGTGTGCGAAAGGAGATTAGTAATACTTGGAGACTGTGGGAGAAATTCCTTTAATCCCGGTTAACTGCACGACAAGGTCTCAAACTAGTAGAGTGCTTATAACCAGTTGGGCACTATCACACAGTATTAGGGACTGTGTTAATAACGTTGCACAAAATTGGGCAATTAATATCTCTTTGAAGGAAATTGACGAAGAGTGAAGATGTCAACTTCTCAAAAGAGCTCCCGAAATAACTACAATCTACGAAGGAAAAAGGTTAAAGAATCTGCGGAAAAGTCTGAGAAAACAGTGGGCAAAAGTAAATTGAAAAAACAAGCACCACTGAGTATAGGTGCTATTACCGCATTCTTCCCGTCTAATCCATCAATAGAGAAGAATTTGTCATTACCAAAGGAAGAGCAATCAAATAGCCTAAATGATAGTAATGCGAGTAATCCACAAGACAGGTTGAATGAAGGAGAGATAGACAACAATTCCTTATTGGAATTGTGCCTGTCCATGCAAAGATCAATGACCCCTGCTATGGTTAAATCGTTGGAGAAGGTTGGTCAGGGAAGTCTGTCTGAAGAGCATGTGCAGTCTGTTATTCCAACCGAAAGACTGTCTGTCACCAAATCTGGCTATACATTCAGAAGTCTCGGAAATGGAGTTGAACACAGATTCCTTCTCTTGTTCCAATGCACTGGTAGAAATGCAATCATCAGTGGCATCACTGCAATTTGCTCTAAAGATACTGTTAAAAATGTGTGGACGAATACCGGAGAATACAATAAACCTTGCTCCTTTAAACGCCACAGATAAAAACTTGACTGAGGAGGTGGAGAGTAATCTATCTTAAGCAATAAGGGTGACTGCTGAATCAAATGAGAGCCCTGTGTCAGATGTAAATATGACAAACAGTGACGTATTCTTCTCTCGAAAGCAGTGAAGACTAGGAAAAAGAGCAGAAATGAAACGGCCCTGTGTTGAGGCATCGCCAATTCCTGAGACGGCCCTACCTATCAAAAATATGTAAAAACAAAGAAGAAAGCAGTTTGGGCTAAAAAGAGAAATCTGGAGAGAGAAAGGCGTCTGACAAGTTGTCTCATTCCGGAAAAGGATAAGGAATTACCAGACGGAGAGGAGGAAACACCAGATCTCATAACATCCCATCTTGAGCAGGAACCTAACAAGATTTCTTCTACACCTAACAGTACTAGACAATCCTTGCACCTAAGGGAAAATTCAAATCCTATATCTAAGGATAAAGGGCAGAAACCAACTTTGATTAAGAATCGTATTTGTGTTATAAAGAACTTGTACCAAAACAGTGACTCTGATTGGCTAACGAGAACTGAATTCATGATCAGACTACATTCGATTCCCCAGCTGAGAGTCCTGAGATCTGAAGATTTTGAATTTATAGTGCCACTCAATGGACTGAACACCAATGTGTCAGCCATTCATTGTAAATTTCTGGCAACTGCCCAACTGATGCAGATTATAAAGAGAATTTACTGGAGGCGGACATTGAAATTGAAGCCGATCCAGAAAAAAAAGACCCTAGTTGTCCAAGGAAATTGGTAATGGAGTCTAAGAGTAGGCCCACTATGCCCCAATTACCAACAGGGAAAGAAGTCCAAGTTGTGGACATTCAAAATATCCTCAAGTGGTTGGCTGAGGCTTTGCCAGTGGTGATTCAAAAGGAATGAGAATTTTCGATCTGGTCATGGAACTGTAGGGGCTTTAGCCACTTACTCTCGCCTGAAGGCTCTTTACCTCACATTTCCAGACACTCCTGTATATGTTTACAGGAGACATGGCTTACGTCCCAGATTATATTGAATGAGTATACATTGTATCAATCCCTCGCAAAAAAAGGACTACGGGGTAGACAGTATGGGCTAATAATTGTGGGAGTTGTGCATAATGTTAAATCTACACGCATTGAGATGAATTTGTAATTGCTGTTGAACTGGAAATGTAATTTGATTGTAAAATGAAGAAAGTGTTGTTGCTCAGCCTCTACAGCCCTCCGGGAGCCATATAAAATGGAAAAATTCAGGAAATACTCTATAACGTAGTGATTAACTGGACACAGAAACAGGAAAATAAATCGATTGTGATTGTGGGGGATTTTAATTGTCATATGACAGGAGCGACGGGGACCACTAGCAATCCCCACTTAAGTATTAAGAGTCAAATGTTACACACAACCTATGACCCTGAGGGGCTGCAGTGGCTGAGTTTCTTTGATGGACGGGATATGGAAATGATAAATGGTAGAACTACCAGCGATTACCCGGGTAAAAAACATGGGAAAATGGCGTATCTAAGAGTACCTTGGACTACATTTTTGTTACTCCTGAAATTGCGGTGCATTTAAAGGATCTGGAGGTACTTACGAATGTATGGAGTGATCATGCATCACTTATTCTCACAATAACTTCTGATGAATCCAAACATATGGTGAAACCTTTGGGGAAAATGAGGTCGAACCATGCAGTTATACATATCAGCTGGTCGGAAAAAAACATATCAAAAACAACGCTTGCAATTTCAGCTAAACGCCATCCTGATGTAGCTTCATTTCAGGATATGTCTATTGATAGTATCGAAAATTGGATCTCTTAATTTTCAAATACTTATGGTGCAGTTGGAATGGGGATAGCTATGAATGGTCCTCCTAAGAGAAATCCATACGATGAAGAATTCAGAGATGCCAAAAGATCGCTTAGAGCTGAGCTTCGAAGGGCAAAGAAAATATGCCCAACGTATAGATCCTATTGCTATATCAGTAAGACACCTAAAACGAAATTTAGAGTCTGGTTAAAACAAAAACAAAAACTGAAAAAATGAAGGCAATGGCAGGAAAGCATACAATTATTGTGTACAAAGAATACTCGGAATATATGGCCACTATTGGGGGAAGCTAGGGTTAATAACCATACCCCCTTGATTAACCAAACTGGAGCGCATATATGGGAAAGGTTCTTGAAGAACCGTAATATTCCCCTAGGTGAAGTGGGCAAGATACCAGAAAATGCTATTCCAGCTTATCCTCCCCTTAAAGTTATGGTTGACCAGCTTCTAGTGAAAATAAAAATGGTAAAATCGTCGCGAGTGCCGGGCCCGAACGGTTTAGCTAATATAGCATTAAAAAGCAATCCGTTTTTTTGGGCCGAGCTATTGAAGATTCTGTTTGAAAAGGTACTGCTTGAAGGTAGAATTCCTAACTCATGGCAAAGGGTTATTTTAATACCAGTTTATAAGCTTGATCCAGGCAATTACAGATTATTATCTATGCTGGATTGCACGGGTAAACTTTTTGCTAGCCTGCTATTAAACAAACGCCAGGTATGGGCTGATAAGGAGGGGTTGTTTAACCGCTTCCCAAGTGGTTTTAGGCAGGGCTACTCTACCACGCACAATCTGCTTATATTAGATACCTTTCGTGTTAATGCTAGGAAAGCTGGTAACCCTCCCTTATACGCCCTGTATGTTGATTTTAAAGCAGCTTTTGACCTAGCTTGCAGAGAATTACTGTGGACTAAACTAGAGTCTTTAGGCTGCCCACAAGGCCTATTATATCATTTGAGGCTCCTCCATCAAAATAATACAGTCTGCCTTAAACTTGACTTACAGGTGAACATGACTGCTCAAATCAAGCAGAACAGAAGTGTTAAACAGGGCTGTGTTACGGCACCAACATTATACAATCTTTTTGTGTATGATCTACCGGTGGCGATCTGTGCAGTGCATAAATGCCCCCCTTTGGTTGGAACTGAACACTGCCCTGTACTTGTCTATGCTGATGACTTGCTCATCTTGGATCATACATTCAGTGGCATACGGAGATCTGCGGAAACATTATGGCAATATGCGAAAAGAAATGGCCTTACTATCAACCTAGAGAAATCACAATTAATGGTGTTTTCTAGTAAAAAGACTGCACGTACGAGGTCAATGGTGCAAGAATCTGAGATTCTCTACACGCCCAATTATAAATACTTGGGTATTGAAATCAAAACTAAGGGGGACTATCTACTACGCAAACACGCGAGAATGATTGAGCTGCCCAAATCACTGCTCTGGGCCACCGTTTTACTAAGAGCCACAGTGGTTTTACCATTTGGGCTGCCCGTTTATTATACCAACAGGTTTTAGCCCCAATGATCATATATGGTCTGGAAGCCCTACAGACAATAGACCTTAAATGGCTACAGGTAATTGAAGGTAAATATTGGTAAAAAATCTTAGGCCTTCCTACCTGTATACCCATGGCCATTATTAGGCTTGAATTGGGGCTGCAATCATCAGCTCTTGGCTTCTATGCGACAGTAAATAATGAAGGAATCTAGGAAGTCTCTTCTCAGGATCAACATCGATAACTATCTTAATGAGATATGCTGGAGTAAACACCCTGGGGGATTTTCTCAAATAGCAAAACTTGCCCTAACCAAAAAAGCAAACCTATGGATTGGCTGGAAAATTATGCCCATCTTGAAGGTCTAAAAAAGTATCACTTTGTGACATATATGCTTTATACCTTTAAAGAGCCACAGCAATATCTAAATATAAGTCCAGCAGTAAGATTAAGACGATTCATTCTATTGGTCAGGATTACCCATCTCCCGGTTTTAGCAACTACTGGAGCAGTTAATCAGCTACCATTAGCGGAGCGATTCTGCCGTTTATGTAAGAACAAAGAAATTATGGAGACGGGGAAACATGCATTGACCAAGTGCCCGAAGATGCTAAGAACTTATAAAATGCAGTATGACAGATATACTCACAATATAGAATATGTATCAAAGGCAACGTTCTGGTGGTGCAATATTAATACAACACAT
Source organism: Ambystoma mexicanum (assembly GCF_040938575.1). Taxonomy (NCBI): domain Eukaryota; kingdom Metazoa; phylum Chordata; class Amphibia; order Caudata; family Ambystomatidae; genus Ambystoma; species Ambystoma mexicanum. Next base: position 1,380,683,868 of record NC_090929.1, on the reverse strand, counting down.
CTTAAGTTTCTAATAGCAATGTATAATGTCTGGTTAGTTGTCGAGAGCCTCTTAGGGATCTCTATCTGAACATAATAGGATTGAATTGTCCTAGACTTGTAATCAAAATAAAATAATTATTAGAAATGACTTCGAAAAGTTGATTCAAAATTAATTTTACTAATATGTAAAGTGTATACAATTCTTTCAAAAAAGGTAGCAGGTGCTCCTCTCCAGAAAGAACATGGCATGATAACCTGTTCTGAGATAAGAGTTTGCAGCACACGCTTTTTGCTCACTGTACCTTTCACAGATGGGAAATATCCATTTGCATATCAGTCTTTGTCCCGCCGACATGGGCAGTTCAGCACCGAAAGGCTATGGCAATTCCTCTCTGAACAAGAGTACCAAAAGTAACCCCATACACGTGTTTCAGCCTTGTTGGGCCTCATCAGTGAGGTGAAGCTTTGCCTCTCTGAGCACAGTGAGCAGGGAGTCCACGTCTGGTTGCCCCCAGGTAACTCGGGGTGACCAACCCCAAGTTCCTTGCAAATATTTCAAAAAAGGTAGCAGGCGGTCCTCTCCAGAAAGAACATGGCATGAAAACCTGTTCTGAGATGAGAGTTTGCAGCACATGCTTTTTGCTCACTGTACCTTTCACAGATGGGAAATATCAATTTGCCTATCAGTCTTTGTCCCGCCCACATGGGCAGTCCAGCACTGATGCCATAGCATGCAAATGGATATTTCCCATCTGTGAAAGGTACAGTGAGTAAAAAGTTTCTGCTGCAAACTCTCATCTCAGAACAGGTTATCATGCCATGTTCTTTCTGGAGAGGAGCGCCTGCTACCTTTTTTGTATACAATTCTTTGTTGCTTTTTTCTCTTTTATCTTATCTTTTGTGGAAAGTAATTATTATGAATATTCATGAGTATATGTGTTTATTTATTTGTTTTGTATTACATGTGAAAAGTTTATTTATAAACTGTACATTAATTTTAAAAAAGTTAAAGTAAAAAATGTTTGTTAACTCAGTAGAGTTGGTTGGACTGTACAATACATAGGAACATTTTGAGATTTGTGGGTATAGATATAGATGTCCTGCTGTCGTATGAAGTACTGTTTCACAGTAAAAGTCGTATCTTGTATTTAAAATATAATTCAGGTAAAGATTACTTATAAACATTACAGTTATGCATTGTGTGACATATTTTGCAGTGATTCTCCTGGTAGTACCGAGCTTAGAGCAGAATGTCATAAAATAAACATAATAAACCCAGCAAGGATGCCATTTGTCTGCTTAGCACTGAGCAGCTTCTGTAAAGATGGGTGAATGGATATCTTTATGGGACATCTTCTTTACAGCTGTGAAAGGTTTGGCACACAGGTTTTGTTCTCATCCTTCTATAACCTTGGGTATCCTTTCTATCCTTTCACAGGTTTCTTGATGCACTTGCACATTTAGATTTACTGTTTGACATTTTAACTTCTCTATCATCTATTTCATCCTTGCACCTTTTGGGTGGCCACAGACCTCTGAAATGTGGGGTCGGGGACAGAAATTAGTGTTTACTTCTGAACATCATTTTAATGTCACCTATGAGAACTCTGTATTTGACTTCAACATATGCATGAGTTTAATATTGTAAAATGATGCCCCACTTTCAACCTTTAGGGAAGGGAAAACACCAATTTTTGCAACGGTTTAAAAAATGCATGCTATGTATTAGAATATTAAAGTGATAGCTTAAAACAGTGTATTTGTGTATTGATTAGAAAGAACTCCAGCGGTAATGTGAAGTGGCACCAATAAAACCAGTGAGCTTTTTGGCTGTTTTGCATATTAAAGAGCATTTTGGGAAGATAAGAATGACCAAAGAGCTTTATGAAATAATAGAAACTCCACTGTCCCACTTAGAAATGTTGTTTCAACAGAGTACCTTGCAACTATGTGGGCACGGGACCAAAGGGCCGATTACAAGTTTGGCGGTGGTGGTAAATCATCCGGTAATTACGATTACCAGATGTTTTATCGCACTGCCAAACTACCTATTTCATTACGAAAAGTATTTTTGAACACCTGCTTACCTCTACCCAAAAGTATTATCGCATGCACTAATTATCACATTTGGTAATTACTGCATGCAGTAAATACTTGACTGCATGGAGTCCTATGGAACTTAAAAATGGGGAATAACAGAAAGGTCTGCATGACTTGGAATCATGCAGACCTTCCAGGGTACGCAGTATTGCCATATGTGTTAACAGTAAATTAGTTTGGCGATATTGCCAAACTCCGAATCAGGCCCTAAGCCTTTCAATGCAGACTTACAATAATCTTTTTACCACGATTTATGAGGTAAAAACGTCCAAGCTAGTCTCAGTTAGCAATGATGTGCTAATTTTTTAAAGTTGATCTAGTCGTTTTCATGTCCCTCTTCCCAGGGTCCATATTTTACTTTATGGACTCTGAGCATGGTAAATAATAGGTTAGGTGACCCAAAGCCTTACCTGCCCAATCACATCGATCTGATTGAAAAAAAACGAATTACCACACTAATCGAGAAGGTTCAACTTCTTCACTGAAGTCTGGCACCCCCTAGTTGCTCCACTCCCACCTTCTGCCATTCCAGGTTATTATTAGTAAGGTTTACATCATGGATTTGGTTTCACAATCTTGAACTGGTATGCACATTGCATAATGGGTGATCCTAAACCTGGGCTCCAAAGTCAGTAAGACAGGAGTCCTACATTTTGGAAGCAGTGGATGACAGATTGCCCCTGGAAGAGAAGCAATGCCGGCTCAGAGTACGTCTGTCATCTCTCTTCATTGCTATCTGACTTAGCCCGCTGCACTTTGAAAAGGCAGAGATAAAGGACTAAGTTGGTTCTGAGTTGTAGAGTAAAGGATAGTGAACGCAGCAACATGCTGTTGGAGGTTGGAAGCACAGCTACCACATCCACAGAGAATAGCAGTCAATCAAGAAAAGTCGGTGCAAGGCCCATCAGCTTGCGTTGGAACAACATAGTTGATACACCGTTGGCCAAAGGAACTACTCAGAAGCCACACTACTTGAGAACAAATTATATAATTAGACGAGGGAGGGGGAACAGAGCTGTGTAATAGATTAAACCATATGTCACGGTACTGGCTTCGATACCGAGATTAAGTTGGAAGGTAAGAAGGGAGAACCAAGAAAATACATGTAGGCAAAGGCAACGCTGCTCTTTCACTGTTGCCTTCCTCTCTCTCTCCCCCTATCTAGTCTTTTACTCCCTCTCTTCTATCGTCCCTCCTCTCCTCTTCTCTCCCTCTGGTCTTCTTGCACTCCTCTCCCCTATCTACCTCTACCGCTTCCCTCATCCACTGACTACCTCCTCCTTCCACCCCCTGTAGAACTCCTTCACTCTCTATACTCTGTCACTGCCCCTTTAAACCCTTTCTCTGCTACTATTCACATATACACTCAATCACAGCAACACTCTTTCCACTTGGTGCGTTTATCTCTCACTCTCCTACACCTTCCTCCAACTCACCCACAGACTCCGTCCTTCGCCTGGTCCCTCGGTCCACATCCACACCTCCTGACCTCACCCGGACACCTTTCACCTTCTCATAATCCACCGGGTCATTTATACCTTTGATTCCCTTTTTCTGGGCATCCTCTCCACTCCATTGGTTCTCTGAGTGATCTGACACTATGGGCCAATCTATGGGCCTCATCACGAGTTGGGCGGCTAATAGCCCTACCGCCAAACCACCCCGGCGCTATTCGCGCCGGATCACGGGTTTGGCGGAAGGGTTATTTCCCATTCCCCATTGGGCCCATTCGGGAATTCCTCATTCCCCATTGGGCCCAATGGGGAAAATTTGCGCTATTACCGCCGGCGATTTCCCGCCAGTGGTAATAGCGCCAGAAATCGGCAATTTTGCTGCAGATTTCCCCCCAGCTCAGAGCTGGGGGGAAATCCGCCAAAGCGATGATCTGGCGGACCCTTAAATGCGGCGGTAATAGCGCTACCGCTGCATTTAAGGGTTACCGCCAGACTCGTGATGAGGCCCCATGTCTGCTCTTTTCCATGGTGGTGGGTGTGTACATTGGGAGGCCTAACCCTCCCCCCTCATGGCACTATACTTTTTTCTAATGCGGCATTCAAATCAGTCTATGTTAACCAGGCTTGGTGTCTGATAGTCGAGCTGCTTATCTGGATTTGCAGCAAGTTGTGTCTCTTTGCTGATGTGAGACCAGCACGAGATAATCCGGGTCAGTTTCTATGCCGGCGTCTTCGTTCCACAGACCTCTGTGACAGATCTCCTGTGACAATGAATTGCATGTTGGTCATGAAATAAAAAAGAGAACTCTGGCTAGCATGGATGTTGCAAGGCACTGAGAGCCAGGCAGCGTACCAACATCAATCATCAGGGAACAGTTAGAGGGTTCAAGGACCGGGGTCCTCCCAACTCCCTCATCCCGCCCCTGGCGTAGGACTAGCTCTGGTATACTCCCTAGTAGGCATCCTTCCCAAGGTTGGGATGGGTCCCTGTCCCCATGACAGGGTCAAGACCTGATCCTCTCACACAGTTGTTGTTAGCTATTTAAATACTGAATTGTGCAGACATTTTTACATCCTCTGTATATATTTGCTACAGTCCAGCTCTTAGTTTTGAGATTTCTTTTGAACAGCTGGGACCAAAATGATTTGTTAAAGGATCACTGTGTACTGTGCATCCTTTAAAAGCCAGAACATTGTGGCATCTCATACGTTTATTGTGATTCTATGGTATAAGAAAATGTATATGCACTAGGTGGCGCGTGGCCATGATGGCCGTTTTTACGCTGAGCTCCGGCTCGAACAGGAAGAAGAGCAGGCTCGCACCCGGGTGGGTGTAACCCATTGTGCCCCCAGGGAAGCTGGAAGGGCTTGTGCCTGTCGGCAGGCTGACGTCTGTGACTGTGCAGCCCGCTGTATGCTGAAACCTTACTAGTGGTGGACCGTGAAGAACAAAGACCCAGGCCCGCAGGATCTCGACGCCTCGTGTGGAGAGAGTGGGCCACTCCGCCCCAACCAGTTCTGAGGCCTCCACCACCCACGAGGTGAGCAGAGAGAGTGGACAGATGGCTCCCCTCCCATGCACAGTGCTCTTCGTTGGGGAGGAGCGGGAAGGGACACCACTAGCTCAAGGTGCTCAGCCAACGTCCCTACTTGCGGTTACCCCGCTGGAAATCTGCTTTGGTGAATTGTTGTTTTGGTCCCAGCTCTCCATTAATGGACTCTGCGCTGCGTTTGGTCACATCCCGAAAGAGTTTTGGGCATTGCACAGCAGACAGCCCCTGGATGTGCATAAATGCCTGCTGGAGGTGTGAAATGGTGTGCAGCCTGGTAGGGGTCTCTACCACTTTTGATTGGATTCCTTAGAGGCGAGTTTCCCTGATTTGCCTACTACTAACACTGCGGGTTGCGTAGGTGAAGGTTAGGCTGTTCGAGGCACTGGAGGTGAGCTGCTGCCAAGAGCAAAACGAGGAGCCAGAAGCCCAGAAGGATGACCGGGCAGGAATCCCTTAGGTGACCAGGGCTGAACGCAGGATTCCATTAAATGCGTCAAGCTTTGAGGCCCCAGAAGGGAACCGCAGACAGGGCGTGGAACTGAGAGCAGACCAGAAGGCTTCTAAAGAAGTTCAAAACCTCATACAGACCCACTATCTTTTGCCTGACACTTTCCAGTGAGAATGGACCCTGTTAAAGCCAACAACAAAACCTTGTAGTACCACTTGACTCTATGTCGGTTACTTTAAAGAATAAAGAACCTTTCAGTGCAATCCTCTTCCTAACCTACACATGGAGACTAGAGACAGCTGGTGACACCCTCTGACTGGCTCTGCACAGTGTTGGTGAATTCGGAGAATTCTAACATTGTGCAATTCTGCCTAGCACCATGCCAAGATCCCAAGGACTACTTGTGTCACAGTCTGTTTAGTGACGCCATCACACCCCACATGGCAAAGCAGACACTGGTGCAGTATCTGGCGCAGCATGAGCCGCTCCTGCTGGATGTCTACGCCTCCTCACCCATTGACTCATCAATGGAGGTGAATGAGAATGGCAAGCAGCGTTCACATGAAAGGACCAAAATAAATGACTGATCACTGAACACCTCAGCAAACGGCCGTGCACCATTAGCCCTGCCAGCGCTTCAGTCCAAGCAATGGGCTGGACCATCACCCCGATAGACTCCATCCCCCCATACCTCCCCCAGCACAGAACTACCTCCAGGAAGATATGGCCCTAGCGCACCACTACTGCGACACCTACCCGCATCTGGCCCCCAGGGAGCTGCGGGAACAACATCAGCAAATTGCCTACACTTTCCCTCCAAAGGCTGGTGCGACGCGATGACGAGGCAGCACCACCAATACTCTCATGATGACTACACAGAAACAGCCACTCATCACTCCCACTCGCTTCCTCCCCAAACTCCTTCCAGCAGCCCAGACTATGTCCCCTACAAATTCCTTCCACAAGTCGCCCCATTCACTTCTATCGCCACAGCCTTCCTTCAACCATGCATTGGGACCCCTAGGCTTAACAGCCACACGCAATCCATACATCCACCATACCACCTACCCGTGCAACCAGTCTGACCCACCTACACCTACGTGCACGCATCCCTGAGCCTTGCCTACCTGACTGCCTACCGGAGGCCAAAATCCCTCAAACTCAACCCACCACACAGAACAGCCCACACTCCAACCCCTGCTCTGAACCCCGCCATACATCCTCACCCACCTAAACAGTGCCTTAATCACCACCAGATCAATAGTAGCACATGGCCTAGACATACATGAACTCATCTCCCTCCACGACCTAGGCATCCTTGTGATCTCCGAAATATGGCTCCACCCCACTGCCAACCCAGCTCTCTCCATTGCCATCCCCTAAGCTATTCTATTCTTCGTAGTGACTGCCTGACACACAAAGGTGGAGGTGTCGCTCTCTTCCACAAAACCACAACCCCATTTGACATCTCACCCCCACCCCCCCCCACCAACTACGATCTCCTCTCCACCAAAATGTCGCTCTCTCCCATAAATACTATCTCCCTTCACCTATTCTACCACACTCCAGGTCCCACCTTCTTGTTCGAAGAGGACACCCTGCATATCCTCTCATCTATCCTCAAGCCCAAGCTACTCCTCTTGGGCGACTTCAACTTGGGTTACAACGACCCAGTTTATAAAGACACACTATCCCTCTCCAACGCTATTGATGGACTGAGATGCACCCAGCGCATTATCTCATCCTCCCACAACCGAGAGCGGCCACTCGACTGGCTTATTGACTTTAACTGTCACACGTCCATCACCTCCAGCACACAATGCCTCTGACCCCGACCACCACATAATCTCATTCTCCATCCCTATTACCTCCCACCTCACCATCTCCCGCCCTGCACTACTTCCAGCTCTAACACGCTTTAAGCGTAATCTCACCCAAGAGCGCCTCCTGCCTCTGCTAACAAACCACATTGCCCACGCCCTCTCACATCTGACCCTGCACTACTGGTTGACCACTAGAACAACACTATTGACCACACCCTGGACACCCTGCCCCCCCCCCCTTAAACCTTGTAAGGGCAAACCTTCCACCCACATGAACGCTTGGTTTTCAACAGCCAAAGTCACCTGGTGTAGCGACCCATCTACCCCCAACAAAACCCTCCTCCTCGCCATTGTCAAAGAATATAAACTAGCCACCCTGAATGCTAAATCCTCTGCTTATAATGACAGAATCAACAATGCTAAATCTGACTCTTGCAAGTTCTTAACCATCCGACCAGAGCTGGAAACTCCTCTGCACCACCCGCCAAGTTCCCCAAAGATAATGCCTGATGCAGCACAATTCAAGCCACCCTCATGAACAAAATCACCTCGCTTCAAGACAAAATTCACTCCAAGTAAGCCACCATCCCCTTCACTCACGCATAGCACCCTTCCCCCATCCTATCCGCCACTTTCCCCCCGATTCAACTTCCACTCAATCTGGGAAGCTGAAACCGCCCAGATCATTAAAGGTCTCAAGCCTTCCAACTACAAAGGTGACCTGTGTCCAGCCCCTCTTATCAAAGACTGCGCAGAAGCACTGATACTGCTCCTCACCACCCTCATAAATACCTCATTTGCAACTGGCAATGTTCCCATCAGCCTTAAAGAAGCTTGGATCTCCCCCGTCCTCCAAAAGCCATCTCTGGATCCCTCCATCCACATCAACTACAGCCCCATCACCACTGTCCCCTTCCTACTCAAACTCCTGGACTGAGCTGCCTATCAACAGACCCAAGAATTTCTGGAGACCCATAACATTGTCAGCCCACGCCAATCCGGCTTCCACCCTCATTGTGGCACAGAATCCGCACTACTTGACCTAAAGAATCAACTGGATGACATTTGTGTTGCCAGCAAATCTGCTCTCCACCACCTACTGGACCTGTTGGCCGCATTCGTCCTCATCGAACGCCACACCTTATGCCACCACCTCTTCACCGCCGCCAACTTCTCACCCGAAGTTATCAACTGGGTTGCATTTTTTCTAGCTGGCAGAACTGCCTGAGTTTTCTCCGGCACCTCTGCTGCCACCCCCCACCCTGTGTCTCCTGCGGTGTTCCCTAAGCCTTGTGCACGAATTACGCAGATGACACGCAGTTCCTTCTCCCCCTCACTGGTAATTACACCCTTGATTCCACCACCCTCATTGTCATCTATGTAACCATTCATACCTGGATGGCCTCCCACCAGCTATGCCACAACGATGATAAAACTGAGATCTTAATTGTCAGCTCCCAATCCACCCTCTCCAATCTCACTCCTGCCTACAAAACCTTCACAATTGACAAATTCACCATACTGGTTTCACCTGTGGTTAAAACCCTCAGAGTATATCTTGATGCCAACCTCAACATGTTGAGGCAAGGGAACGCCATCACATCTGCAGCCCACAATATCAAGCTGCTAACTGCATGCAAATCCTTCCTGTCCACTCACAACTGCCTCACCATTGCCCGAGCAACTATCAGCTCCAGACTCGATTATTGCAATGTTCTCTTTGCAGGCACCACGAAAAAAACCTCAACAAACTTCAAATCATACAAAGTAACACCCTCATAGTCACCCTTGACATTCCCAAACACGTTGCCTCCCCATCAGAGAACGCATCAAATTCAAGAACCTTGCCATCACCCACCGCTGCCTTTCCAACTCTGCTTCGGTCTATCCATCTCAAAGACTTTCAAGACACTTCCCTAATTGCCGACTCATACTGTCAACAGCTTCCGCATGACTGTGCCCAGATTCAAGCACCAGAAAGCCAGAGGCTCCAGTTTCCCTTTGATCGCTTGCATACACTGGAACTTGCTGCCGCTACACCTATGCATCGAACCTGCATATTGGCCTTTTAGAAAACAGCTTTTCAACTAACTCCTTCACTTGTCACTTACCAGCCTCCCCTCCGCCTCCCCACCTTCTTCTGTAATGTAACCAGCACCTTGATGCCCCAGGTCTTAGCGCTAATATAAATGCAAAATAAAATAATTACTAAATAGAGTACACCAAGTTGTGCAGTCCCTCTATGGGCCTAAACACAAATTCTCTACACACATTTATTACATGATTTTACACAAAAAGCATATTTTCTACAACAATGTTTGCGTACACCTTTTTCAATCATGCTAATTTCTATGTACTTACAGGAAATTGGCAGTTCTGTTCTCAAATGCTCTAATGCAGGATTATGCAATCAGTTTGGGTTGGTTCATAATTCTCTTCATTATTTCCTTGCCAGCAATCCTGCTATGTCCCCCAGATATCACATCGAATAACCCAGCCGGACCCTTCAAAATCAGTACATTGATGCATTTCTTTTTGTTATACCATCAAAGGCATTTCACCATTCTGGACTTTCAAGCTGAACTACTCTATTTTTTGTATGTTTTATAAAGTATTTGAGGGCAGCTTTAATATTGAATTACATAAATAGCGGACCAAAAAACATCGAATCCATCACAATCTAAATGTACCTTATCATTGAAAATCAGTGTTAAATAAGAGGTTCCATATTTCTACAAAAATATATTGATATAGTAGGTTAAAGGCTTGTTTTATTACAATACTTAAGGTTGTTTTCACAAGGTGGCTAGTCACACGTGTAATTCTAGATTGTCAAAATGTAGTTTTCACGCATTACCTTCCACCCTTTGAACTATTTTCTTTGAATGGTATTTCCTCTTGGCTAAAACGTTCTTCTGAACTTCAAGTTCTTCTCTGTATTCCAATCCATCATCTGCAACTTTCAACTGTCACTGGGTGTAACCCTGCCATCACCCCCAGCTGAACATCCCTCTACTTTTAAATGAGGAAACTTCCACACACAAACCCGTACCGGCCTTATCTCACGCACCTGTTCCTTATCTTTGGTGTTCAATTCACTTTTTTGGAAATTGTAAATATATGTTTGGCAAAAACTTGTTTTGCTTGGTACAAAAGATTATTTAACATTTCAATTTGAAGTTATTACGGTAAAGTAAATGTATAGTTATATTTTGTTAACTTGCTCTTTAAACAAATTGCTTTGCAAGTAAATAGTTTGCATTGTTCATTATAATCCAGAATAGTTTTGGGGACTAAAGTGCCTTATTTACTAAGAATGACACATTATACTTTGGACATTACTGATTGAAGAAGCAAAATTTGATGAGGTCAACGTCCTGGCACTGTCACGAGACCTTGGGAGGAATTTCGGGACCACGAAAGCCAGCCTACCATGGCCAGACCTGGAGGCTATCTGGAGGTGATTCTCCCTCTGCATTCTCATTAAGACTCGTATGTCTCAGTCTGCCCATATCCATGGCTTACACTGTAGTGCCTACTAAGGATTAATAGGATCGGGACCACTACCACTGAGCGCCTGCTGATAATGACATTGCTCACACTGTGTGCAAACACGCAGGATATCACTCATCATGGTGGTGCTGACTCATAAAACTGCCTCCAGCACAGCCTTGGAGAGAAATCCTGCTAAGAGCAAGAACTGGACATGAACTAGCGCACGGCCACGTATGTGAGAAAGGAATTCCACTTGACCTCAAAATGGCAGAGCACATGTCTGAGGAACATCACCAATTAAGGCTTGCAAATAAAAAGAAAGCTTGAAATGAGGCTCAAAGAAGCTTAACCAATGTAAAGTCTCGTTGGAATACATGGACCACGTGAATGCAGAAAAAGGCTCAGAAGCTTGATGAGCTAAAGGGGCAGTTCAGTGCAACTGTCAGAGGAGGAACACGCAGGCCAAACAAAGGTGTCTCAGAGCAGGACGCTCAGAGCTGAGTGTCTCAAGAGAGTAGTGAAAGCCAACGGACTGAATGACCCAGGAACTCTGAGAAGGCCAAGAGAGTAGAGTGTATAAGAAAGCAAAGTAGACCAACAAAGCAGAATGGCCTAGTAACCCTTAGAAGGAAATGAGAGTGTAGTGGCCTAAGTGAGCATAGAAGGCCAATGGAGCTGAATGTCTTAAGATCTCTGAAAGGGTAACAGTGTAGTGGCCTACGAGAGCAGAGAAGGCCAAGTGAGGCGAGTGGCCCTGGTGCCCTGAGAAGCTAAGAGACCAGAGTCACCCAGTAGGGAGGAATGGCCTATGAGATCAGAAAAGGCCAAGAGAGTGGCATAGCCCAAGATCTGAGAGATAGCCACAGAGAGCTATGGGGACTAGGGAACTGAGCAGCCAGACAGCAGGCAGTGCCCAAGAGCTCTGAAAGGCCCCAAGAACCGAGTGGCCCAAGAACTCTGAACCTCAAGAAAGCTGAGAAGGCCAAGTGAGTGGAGTGACCCAAGAGAGTGGACAAGGCAAAAAGAGTTAAGCAGCCCCAAAAGAGTGAAGAGGCCCAAGAGAGCTATGCATGCAAAGGGAGCAGGGTGAACCACAAGAGCTTGATTCAAAGGAGCTGAGAGAGCCAGTAGACCTGAGAGGTCAGAGAGCAGAGACACAAAGAAAGGCTGGAGAGGTAAGAAGAAGAGCTGAGAACCAGACTAGTGCTCAAGGGGACAGCAGAGGGGGGTTTAGGGGGCTATAGCCCCGGGTCTTTTGGTTGTAGCCCCTGATAGAAATTCAGGAGCTACAACCAAAAGGATGGCTAGCCCCGAGTCCCGACAGTCCCGACATTAGTGGAGCCCCGGATCTTTTCCAGATCTAGCAACACCCCTGCCTGGAAGATTACAAGAAGCACGCTGGGAGCCATGTCCTTGAAACTGTATTTAAGGGAGATAAGAATCACGATGGGTGCTACATAGCTTACACTGTGCTTTGAGGGCAACAGAAATACTGTTGGACACTGTATTCCTCAGAATGTGAGTAGAAGAGTCAAGAAGCTTGCTCAGTGTTATATTCTTGAGGTACCATAACCTTGAGATAGTGTGTAGAGCAGAGAACCAACAGTAGACCAGTATCCCCATAAAAAACAGGACGTTGATACACTGAACAGAGAGACTAAGCTAAGGACGATCCAGATGGCCTTAAGATGTACATACACCCCACATATTTGCCATATCAGGATCTTAAGCAAGTCCTCTAGTAGACTGAGCCAACCCAGTGCACTTGTACTCATCTCTTTCAGAACACAGAACAATGCAAGGAACCGTGGGTCGAACATGCACCCATACAAATTACGCTCAATGTCTCGCTCACAAGATCAGCACACTCTTGGGCTGACTCAGAAGGAGAAAGGAGTTTGGAAGTGGTGGCATACTAATTTCCGGGAGTTCTCGAAGCATCCCACTTTTGACATGGTGGAGGCCCACCAGCTTGCAGAAGGGTGCAGTCACATGACATGATCCTCTAATTTCTAAATGGCAGATAGGGTTTCAAACCCAGAGCCTCCAAAGGGAAGGAGCGATCAAAAGGTAAATCATTATACTATGACAGGGTCATGACCTTTCAGAAGGTATCAGGGACCCTTTCAGGGTAGCCTACCAGGTTGTATGCCAGAGTTGATCCTACATAAGAGATATGGTGAGGGAATTGTGGCGAAGATGCGCCCCCTAGGTATGCAATGTATATGTCTGCTGTATCGCTGTCCCTTCCACAATGCAAGGCAGCCTCTTTTCTGGCCAGAGCTCTTTTGTCTTTATCAGGACACCAACTCTGAGAATGCAGCTGGGGGCAACCAAGAAAACCCAGACCGGAACCAAGGGAATGGAATTGAGAACAGAAATGGAATGGGATTTTTCTTGCCAAACAAAAATGAGGCACTGAGGACCCAGTCTATTAACCGCAGACGGACCTCAGGTGAGAATGGACTCCATGGGAGCAAAGCCTCCCCAAATAGAATTTGAAGCAAACTACACCATCACATGGCGAAAAGCACTAGAAAAAAGAGCAGCCTGAGCACATGGCAGCTACCCAGCAAATAGAGACTCAAAAGGGGGTGAGGTTTAAAGCCTTTTTGAAGTCTTCTATGCAGAGCTTTGCCAGTGATTGGCCAAAAAGAGCATACAAGTAGGGGGACCAATGGAAACCATCAGGGGGAGTGTTGGAAGGGGGAAGGCTGGGCTATACATAGTGTACAGAGAAGATTGAAAGGTGTTTGGGTGAGATCAGGAGGAGCAGTGGTAAAAAAAGACACAGGGCGGCCGATGGTGTGAGGGGTCAGTAATGCGAGGCAGACAACTGTTTGATGATTTATCAACATATGCCATTTTATTACAGAAAATATCAAAATGCCTCACTCTCCCATCTCTGTTGAGGCTTTCCCTACCTAACCAAAGATAAGGGGGAACACACTAACACAAGATAACTGGCCCTCACACTAAGAAACAAATACACAAAGAAAATATATGGCACTACAACATAGCATGAACACCATTCAGAGTCTTTGATTAACCTTCTAATGTCCCGGGGGATTTCGCTTCCCCAGAATTCAAGGTCAATTCTGTTAATGTTCAACCAAAGACATAAAATGTCTCAAATCAGTTCTTGACATTTCAAAGTCAATGTACAAGTTTGTTAACCAAAGTTCGGATTCAGATACTAGCTCAAAGCCAGACAAAGAGCAGAATCGAAACTCATCAAGAAGCGGCTCAATGCCTACGAATTCGAGGTCAACTCCAGGAAGGGAGGAGAGCGGCAACTCCGAAGAAACGAAACTTAAGAGCATAGAAGCCTGCCCCGTGAAGGTCGAGATAAGGAGGCCCGGCAGGTGGCGAGGCCAAACAAAAGAATCAAATACACACATTGAGGGAGAATGAAGCAGATTCACGGTGAACGGAGACGTGAACAGCCTGGCGCGGAGAGGTACCCACATCTGATGTCATCCAAACTCAGAGGATGCCATAACTTCTCCTGATAAGAAGATACAGTTTCGAGGCCAACCTCAGCCAACTAATTGACACATAGCTCTAAAGCGCTGATTGATGGAAGGGAGGCAGGGTGAATCTTGGGTCACTCTGCATCTGGGTGTCTGTTCTGCATGCTGCTAATTAAAGTGGAGATTTATGCTTAGGGGTGTAACCCACCCAATCACAATGGACCAAATAATCTAGGGTGCTATAGCTAGTAAAAACCAATGAGACGTCATACTTGTAGTGACGTCTATCACGAGTGATGTAGAGGGATGGGCGTAGATGCCCACCCAATAAGAGTTATACAAACCTCACGCTCTGTTACCATATACAGATATAACACTTATACTTAAGTTACCTTTCCCGACCAATAGAATTGCATGTCAAACTCATGAGTTCTACACGTCAATGATGACGAGAATTTGCTATAAAAATTACTTTTTGCATGAAGAAGGGGAAGTTGAAGCGAGGCAGGCGATCGCATCACTGTTGATTTCCATTTGTTTCCCTGTTTTTTGTACTTGTCATTAAACGGACTTCCCCTTGCCAAACCATTGACTTGTCCTTATTGATTGGTGTTGAGAGTAAGAGAATCCTGCACCCCATCTTCCTTAAGGTGCAGCTATCTCGTTTGAAGGTGCCGGAGGGCGAGCTCTGAATCTCATGGGCCAGTTCAGAGGTCACTCCGCCCTCCAGCAGACCACTCACTTAGCTTCAGGTAATACTTGCACATTTGTATGTTAAGCCAGGGCACTGATTTCAACTTCAAAGTACAGTTAGATTGCTTCTTAACGCTGGGAAAGTTTGGTTTCACTGTTAATATGGGGAGCCTCTTGGCTTGGGCAATGCTTATTCTCTTCAATAACCATATACTTTATCTTCTTATAAATGCGAGGTATGCTGTGTTAAGATAAAGAATAGCATTCAGTCTTTCTTTAGAAATCACAATTAGGCACACACAACCATTTCATGATATAGTTTTTAAGGTTTAAAGATTGGTATATAATTGTATTCCCGTATTAAAGTGAAGGATAGAGTTCATTCCACCTTTGGGAATCACAATTAGGCACACGTGACCACTCTTTCAAGTAGTTTTCACAAGTTGAAAGTTGTATCGTCAAGATAAGGTATTCATTAATGCTTTTAGCAGCGTTCCCTCTCCTTAATTAGGGACATGCGACTTTTGGCTTCTCACGCAAAAATTAATGCCTTTCACGCAATATGCAAGTGATACATTTCCATTGGTCTGGGTATTTTATCTGCAACAAACAACTTCTACTCGCTTTAATTCTTACGCAAGTGAACAGGGAACTGGATACTGTTGCCAGCAATGCTCGTGCCAGGAAGAACACCATGCTTCACTCACCGGCTTCTTGGACATTTGCTCTGCAGGTCGCATTGCTTTCCCAACTTCTGCTACAACTTCTACTGTTTCTGGCTCACTGGGGACCCACACACTTCTTCTGTAAAGGTGGCTCCGGTCGGGCCACACGTTTTGGGAGCCCCTCTCACTTCTGAGACCCACGGCTTGACAAGTGCTTCTTGCCTCGGTCTCCTGCACGTCGGCTGCTTGGCAACCACAGCAATCAGGCTCACATGTTGAAAGACTGCTCTTCTGCATGTCTTCCGCTGCGCAGACTCTGCACGTTAGAGTTTGGAGGAACATGACCCTCTTAGAACACGCAGGTAAAATCTGCCGTCTCCACGTTCTGGTGTCCCTCTTGTTCTCCCACTTTTGCTTGGTTTGCCAACCTTGTGCCTTCTTCCTTCTGCTACTACTCTTACAGCTTGCGTTCCAGTTACAGTTCCAGCTCCTTCCACTCCTTCATATTGCCTGCACCTGAGGGGGACTTATATGCCTCCGAGGTTCCTTCAGGTGTGGCTGTTAGGCTTAGTTGCCTGACTACAGGTATAGCATGCCTCTTCAGCCCTCTTCCTCATCCCAGTACTTCTGAGATTATGGGACTTGTAGTGCCCTTCAACAAGTTAGCTTTTTCAACAATTGAGTTCATTTTAAGGGCAGCTTTACTTCCCTTAAACCCATTAAAAGATGGACTATCAGAATTAGTTGTTACAGAGGAAGACATTTGATTTAACACTATAACAGAGTTCAGTCGAAGCAGGACTGGTATAATTCTCCACTGCTTCCATTTTAAGTGGGGAAGTACTTCAACTTGTATGCCCTTAACTGCCTTAGTCACTTCTACAATACTCAAGTTTGTTTCACAAAAGCAGGTCTCAACAGGAAGTCTGCCCATGTCTCTATATACGACCAGTTTCACAGTGTTGTCTATTTGTTCCAAGAGCTCTGTGTGCAGTCTAGTTTCTCTGTGGATTGATTCACACAGTTTAACCAAAGATGTTAATTGTCAAAGGCATATTGCTGAATTCCCCCAACCCGACTTCACTAACGGACAACCCCTCCATAGTTGGTGAGGATCTCTGTTAAAAAGCAATATTTGCCGTTTCAGATCTAGAATTAAAAAGTTTAGAGGAGCATTCACAATTGAACTGCCAGTGGCATCAATCAGGGTCAAATTCATCAGAGGCAGAGCTGGGGTGCATAACAGACTTATTTGCAATGCCCCCTATAAAGTTGTGGACCATGGAATCTGTAATTATCGTAACCTTTTTGGGGTTTGCACTGTCAGCTCCCTTTTCACCAATCAGCTCCTCATTAGTAAATGGTGCAAGCTGTTTGGGATTTTGGGTGGACTTTACTTTGTCTTCCAATAAGAGAGCAATTATAGAGTCAGTAAATGTGCTCCCAATGCAAGCCATTAAGCTGGATAAAGCCTCCTCAATGTTTCTCAGGTCAATATTAGGTCTCATGGGTACCCAGAGCGGTTTGGTAGAAATCAGCGATCTTGACTACAGAGGAACAGGTTTTTATCAAGGAATTTTGTTCAATGTTATAAGCCCCAAGGTTTTTATTTCTATACCTGCTCTGAAGTCTGCACTCTTTCGGTTTCAGCTTTGAAAGGACTCTACATGTGTATTGCTTTAGTTGATGCCCGAGTTGTTCGCATTTAAATCTGCCGTCAAGTCGATTCCTAAGCCGTTAGCCGAATGGTCGGTGACTGCGATGCTGGTGTGCCACTTCAGTGTGGAAGTAGTGGATTTATAGTGTCTGCCCGTCCGCAGAGGGATGTGTCCAGTTAGCGAATCCAATAACTTCCCAAATCAAACAGTCACTGCATGCAAACAGTCAGACCAGGTTCAGAATCAGCGATTAGCAGGAAGATAAGCGCTGCTTTAATGAGGAAGTAGTGGATTTATAGTGTGTGCCTGTCCAGAGACGGGTGTGTCCAGTTAGTGGTTCAAAGAGCTTCCCAGATCGAACAGTAACCACATGCAAACAACCGGACCAGGTTCAGGATCAGCCCTGTTGCAACAACAAACAACTCATTGTCAGTTACAAAAATCGTCCCATGCGATGAGTGTTTAGGGGAGAAAGAATACCCTGTAGCACTTAAGATTACAGTATAATAGTCACCTCATATAAAAGTATAAGTACAATTTATTAGAAAAAATTGGTTAAAAACCGTTTTACAGAGAGACAAGCAATGTTACTAAATATCACAAAACATTGAACATAACTGGTACCTACATATAAAAGTGCATTGTGCTGTACAGGTTTACAAACCAAACAGACCGCGCAATTCATCAAATATCACTTACTGCACCACATAATACAAAAAAACATTGCATAGAATCGAAGATTTCTTATAAAATTCTTATGGTCCATAGAGTTCTTATATTCATTATTGATAATCAATTTAAACCCAATTGTAAAGCCCTACATGTTTCAATCCCTTGGAATTATTGAGGGGATTTTCTTCAGGGGCTGTATACTTTTGACGTGGTGCAGGGTACCTAAAAAACCAATGTATGAGGTTAGAAAAGGGGGCCAATTTTCGTGTAGAATTATATGATTTTATTCTACCATTAGGGAAGACCAATAGAATGTGTCTGTGTCTTACCTAGTACCAGCACTTAGCGGTCCACACGGAATATACTAATGAGTAGTATTAATTGGCAAAGAATAAATCATGGGGTAAATGCTGCAGGCCACATAGATGGAGGGAAAAATCCTGAAACAAACACAGGTGGTTAAGAAATGGCAGATTGGAGTATACATAGATTAGGAAGGACGCAGATAATTGATATCAAACTCACCCGCTGGCTGCCAAGAAATGGTGGACACCCGGCAGGGGGCTACTCAGCCAGAAATAATTATCTGAAAAAGGAGGAAGGAGGAACTTGAACTCATCATTGTGAAAATATTGAACGTAATGTACATCGCTGTATATGTTCAGAGTGGGACATAAAAGTGATTGAGTTCTTACTTGAATCGTAGTGTTTCCAGGAAATGGAGACATGGGGACTCTGCCGGTCTTTTGTACGAAGTAGTCATACGGGATTAAGAAAAACATTAGAATGTTATCCTTGTTTGATAGTGAGGCCAGAAACGCTAGACATATAGCATGTGGTTGGTGGACAGTAATGCATTCGGCCATCTTGATGGTGAAAAGTGCACATTGTGGATAGGGTAACACAAGGTGCCATGTTGAAGCGGTCAGCAGTAGCTGGTCAGAATCAGCGCTGAGCAGGAAGTTCAATGCATGTACGAGAACTCAATAAGCAAGCTGGACGTTATATCTCTGCGAATGCGTATTCAAGAAGCTGGCTGGGCCCTATATCAATGGCTTTGCAAGTTTTGATCAAAATAAATGAGGTGATGGCTGGAAGGTTTAGAATTAATCTTAACCTCTGGCATTGGTCTGAGTATCCCTCCGGACCTTGGTTCTTCGCCTGCCAAGCCATTACAAAAGGGGAAAGACCATATGCAAATCAGGCCTGGTCCCACCACAAAAAGGCAGTGCAGCCCAAATTGCTATATGACATCCTTTTTGCACGAGACCACAAGCATCCCCAAACATGTTAGGCCTCATCAGCCAGGAGTAGCTTGGGTGTCTAGGCCCAGCATGAATGGGACATTTTGAGCCAGGAAGCAAGCGGGCCTATCTAGCCCTGAGACTGTGTTGAATTAGGAAATTCTGTAATGAATGGTGGTCCTATAGGTACAGCCTTGAACCATTTGAGAAAACCCACCCTGACACGGTTGGCATAGTTATCTTTACTGAGTCTTAGTTAAACCCTTATGTCAGAAATTAGCTCAGATTTTGGGAGGCGCTGTTGCGCACATCAAGTAAGGGCGCCTAGTGTGAGAGCTCCGGCTCGGACAAAATCCTTTTTTGTCATAAATCCTCTCGGATTCGTCCCAGACTTCAACAAAAGCCAGCATCCGAGAGCAAGAAACATAAGGCACAATTGGCTGAAAGAGCGGTGGAAATCCGTGTTCGTGTTTGCAAGTTATTGCGACTGGCGTTCTCGGCGGCTAGGTGAGACCCGCGTGGCCGCCTGGAGGCTCCACAAACGCTTGGACTGCAGGCCGCGTTGGGGGAGGGGCACCGCGCGGCCTACAAGATCCTGGAGACGAGGAGAAAGCCGAGAGGCCGCCAGCCCCCGAGACGATCGCGGCTGCAGCAGTGATCACTCCTCGCAACCCTTGGAAGGAGGCAGGAGGAGGCAAAAACGAGAAGCGGGACCCAGTGGAAGTGGGCCACCTTCATCCGGTGGGAGTGGGAGTGCTGCAGAGCCCGGCCACAGCCCACGGCACCTGGCGGTGCTGCCGGCGGCTCCTCACGACGCTGCCCGCTGGGGTGCGAACTTGGCCCGGGGGCACGTGCGGTGGGAGTCCACCTCCCGCACATATCAAGTAAGTGATTTTGGCCCACACCGGGGGCCCTATTCCTGATGTCCGAGAGGCGAATCCCCTACGATACGCGGCCCATCGCAGTTATCTCGATCCAGATATAACCCCAATGGGTACGGGGGAATAAACACGGATCCTTGGAAGTGGGGGCATCCCGGTGTACCAGTGGGCCACATACATGTAACTGAGGGGGAGAACGACCTCAAGCCCTAGAACGTACAGACACAACTGGGGGACGCCGCTTTTATTGCTCCGAGCGCACTGCCCAACGCTTCAACAAGGCCCTCACGAATACAGACCGGAGCGGTGGGGGCTCCCACCGGCGCAGAACTGCCGGAATTACTCAACTTATAGAAGCGAACCACCATATACCAAGGGCAGACATACAAGGAAACGACCCTTCCCCATCCTGAGTCAACTACCAGGTCATTGGGCGGCAATACGTGGGAGAACAGAGTCCACCTCCAGCAGAACATAACAGCACATGGGCCGCAACGAGAAGAAGGGAACAGGAGGGAAAAAGACTGGCCCAATGGATACCTACACCAGTTCGCAACCACAAGGGGCGACTGGGGGGGAACCATCAACGTTAGATGGGCAGGAGAATGACCCGATAGATCGCCTGGCAACGCTGGTACAGAATGGATTCATGGCTGTGAATGTAAAACTAGATGACATAGTGGCGACGATCGGATCCCTGAAAGCACATGTGGAGAAGGAGAGCGCGCATATTACGGAGGCGGAAAACAGGATAAGTGTAAGCGAAGACACGATATTACAACACAGCCGAGACATAGCCCACCTCCAATCTGAATTGCACAAAACTTAAACCAAGTGCGAGGATCTTGAATCGAGGTCCCGGAGAAATAACATTCGGATCGTCGGGGTATCGGAAAACTATGGCAAAGGACCCAGGGAGAAACAAGTAGAAACGCTACTGAAGGACATACTAGGCGCCGACTCCTTCTCGGAACACTTTCTGATTGAAAGAGCCCACCGCACCCTAACACCGCGCCCGAATCCAGGAGCTCCCCCTCTAACTATAATTACACGGCTCCTTAACTATAGGGACAGAGACACTATACTTCGGCTATCGAGGGAAAAAGGAACCCTACACCACGATCAGAATAGAATCCACATATATCCGGACCTTTCGACCAATGTGCAAACGCAAAGGAGATCATATGAAGGGGTGAAAAGACGATTGCGAATGCGTAATGTGCTCTATGCCCTTATCTTTCCGGCAAAGATGAGAATACAACACGGGGGACGGGCCCACTTCTTTGAAAACTCCACAGAAGCCATGACGTATGTTGAGGCGTCCATTCCGTAACCCCCCAGAGACCGAGCGGCGGACCAAAATGCGAGACCACAACCAAGTGATGAGAGGCGAGACCCAACAGACTGAAAATTGAATGAAAACCAGCTACCTGTCAGCTGAGGAAGAATCGATAACTACATAACAAGGACGAACTGAACAAAAACTCATGATCATCCAGGCCGTGAGTCTCTAGCTGGGGCGCGCCAGATGGCTGCAACTAGTGACCCTCTGGAAAGCTCCACCAGTTCAAAGGAATGTTAATTACAGGGAGGCATTGCCAAGTTGGGGAAGATGATGTGGGTGGGGGATTAAAATATTGCAAGTTGTTTAACTCCGTTGAGCATTGTGGAAATGACCGGGGGGAGTTGAGAATCAGTTGAGAGTCCCACAAGTTCTTTAAAAATGTGGTGACAGTGCGGCACATGTAACTCTCCTAAATAACAGTGCGAGGTGGGGCGTGATGAAGAAATGGGTATATGGCTAACCCCAATACGATGACCCGAGGGTTGAGACTAAATCTCCTCACATGGAACGTTCGAGGGTTGAATAACCGAGCCAAGTTAAAAAAGGTGGGGACCTATGTCAGTCGACACCACCCCCAGATAGTCATGTTACAGGAAACTCATGCGCTGCAGAAAGTAAACACTGAGCTTTTGAAGGGATGGGGTCAACACAGATATTATACCGAGTACTCTTGGCAGGCGAGAGGAGTACTCATCCTGATCCACCCCTCCGTTTGGGTTTCAATTTGGTAAGAGCAAGATAGACCCACAAGGTCGCTACGTGATAGTGTGGGGAAGCATCGCAGGGGAAAAATTGATACTGGTGAACACATATGGCCCGAATGTGGATGATCCCGATTTTTACACAAATGTAATACAAGAGGTGAACTTCTTTGGTGGCGAGCAAGTGGTGTGGGGAGGGGATTTCAATACCATTCTGGATATCACAATAGATCGTTCTACATCCAGACACAGAAACCCCACCAAAACCGCTGGTATCCTACAACGAATCCTGGTACAATTCATGCTAGTGGACGCTTGGAGGGCTCTTCATCCCCATAAAAGGCAATACTCCTTTTACTCCTCAGTGCATGACACAGAGTCCTGTATAGACTACTGGCTGGTGTCTGCGTCACTCATGCACCAAATTGACAGTAGTGAGATGCTCCCCCATACCCTATCTGACCACTCACCTATCCTTTTAAATATGACGCTGGAGAAGAACAAGTTACTTTCTTACCTGGTAACGTTCTTTCGATGGGATGGTCCGACGACGTATTCCATATCTATGACATGTAATCACCACAGCTGTGCTGCTTCGGAAACTTTTTTCGGCGTCTGCGTCCTGCGTCGATGACGTCGATGCGCCGTCGTCGAGGGCCTCCTCCGACGTCCGACGTCATCCGATGTGATAAGTAGGACGCACGACGCCCGTAGCCTCAGTTGTAGTTTTTTCCCCCAGAACGTGTGACACTAGTCAACTGCCAGTCAGACACAAAGCCTTGCGGATCGTAAGCTGCAATCGCAAAAGAAATTCTGCAGCGGGGAAGGCAGGGCGGGAGCGATATGGAATACGTCGTCGGACCATCCCATCGAAAGAACGTTACCAGGTAAGAAAGTAACTTGTTCTTCGAGGGGATTGGGTCCTCCGACGTATTCCATATCTATGACAGACTCCCAAAGCAGTACCAGAGCAAGGAGGAGGGAAAGAATTTAGAATCAAGATTTAGAATAGCCAATCAAATAGCAGAGCAAAGGACCGCCTTGCCAAAGGCCAGATCCTGTGCTCGGAGGCAATCGAGGGAATAGTGACGTACAAATGTATGTACCGAAGCCCAGGTGGCTGCATCACAGATGTTGCGAATAGGAACACCCCTCTGCAGGGCAGTAGACGCAGCCATACCCCTGGTAGAATGGGCCCGCAAGCCAGCCGGTGGGTCCTTACCCGCCAAGCGGTAGCACTCCGAGATGGCCAAAATAATCCAGCGAGACAAAGTCTGTTTCGTCACAGCTTGCCCCAAACGCTTACCAGCGTAACCAATAAAGAGTTGATCGTCCACTCTGACCCGGGACATGCGTGAAACATAAAAGCTTAAAGCTCTCCTAGGATCAAGCCTATGGAGCCTCTCCTCTTCCTTACCAGGATGCGGAGGAGGATAGAATGCCGGAAGAACAACCTTCTGGGCCAAATGAAATTCCGTCACTACCTTCGGAAGAAAAGAAGGACGAACTCTAAGGACAACCCTGTCCTTGTGAAATACAGTGAAGGGAGGCTTAACTGAAAGTGCCTGTAACTCACTCACTCTGCGAGCGGAAGTAACCGCAACTAAAAACACAGTTTTCAGAGTTAACAGCCTCAAAGGGCAAGAATGTAAAGGCTCAAACGGAGCACCCATAAGAAACTTAAGAACAAGGTTCAAATCCCAACCGGGCACCAGGAAAGGTGACGGAGGGAACACATTAGTGAGCCCTTTCAGAAACTGTGAAATCAAAGGGATTTTAAAGTAAGAACACTCTTCAGATGAGCGCTTAAAGATGGACAGCGCCGCCAGGTAACCTTTAACGGTACCCACTTGCAAGCCCCTGTGGGCCAAAGAAAGTAAAAAGGACAGAACCATGGGAATGTCACATGCAAAAGGATCCACATTCTGAACTCGGCACCAGTCGCAGAATTTACGCCAACGGCAACGGTACAGAGACTTTGTTGCCGGCCTTCGGGCTGAAAGCAACACCTCCATCACGTCCTCAGGGAGGTCCCAATCCTTATACCTCAACCTTTCAGAAGCCAAGCGTGAAGGTTGAGGGATCTGACCTCTGGATGGAGAACCTGACCCCCCTCCCGTGAGAGCAGATCGTCTCGGTAGGGAAGACGAAGTGGAGGGCAGATGGATAAGTCGAGAAGGTCCGGGTACCACGTCCTCCGAGCCCACGCCGGGGCAATGAGGATCATCCGGGAACCGAACTTCCGTAACCTCCGCAGCACTTGCGGGATGACGGGGACTGGAGGAAACGCGTACAGCAGCGGGAATGACCACTCCACCACGAACGCGTCTCCTAAGGCTCCTTTTGGAGGAAATTCCCGCGAGCAAAACCTTTCGCACTTCCGGTTGACACTGGAGGCGAAGAGATCCACTTGAGGGGTCCCCCAAAGGGCGAAGATCTCCAGGAGAATCTCCTGAGCCACCTCCCACTCGTGAGAGATTGCGCTCTGCCTGCTCAGAGCGTCCGCCGTCACGTTCTCGACTCCGGCCAGATGAACTGCCGAGATCGAAACTTCCTGCTGGATGGCCCAGAACTCGAGCTGCATCGCCTCCCTGCACAGAGGAAGTGACCCTGCCCCCCCCTTTTTGTTGAGGTAGTGCATGGCCACTGTATTGTCCGTCAGGATCAGGACACTCTTTCCTCGCACAGTCGGCAGAAAAGCCTTCAGGGCTAGCCTGATGGCCCTCAGCTCCAACAGATTGATATGGAGTCTGGACTCCGACGGAGACCAACGACCGCTGACTGTCAGCCCGTTGGCATGAGCTCCCCATCCCGTGAGGGATGCATCCGTCACGATCGTCACCTCCGGCCAGGGAAGCCAAAACGGAGCCCCCTTCATCAAGTTGCCTTCGACGGCCCACCACAGAAGATCCCGGGCGACCGAGGGCGGCACCTGAACCGGGTCCGACATCCTGCCGGAGGACTGCGACCATTGCGTCTTGAGTGCCCACTGCAAAGATCTCATCCGCAGGCGAGCCTCTGGCACCAGAAGAATGCAGGATGCCATGAGGCCGAGCAACCTCAAGAACTCGAACGCAGGGAGCGTCTGGGCATGCTGAAACTTGTGCACCATCCGCTGAATGTGAAGAGCCCTCACCTGGGGAGGAAAACACTGCCCCAGGGAAGTGTCGAGCACCGCTCCGATGTACTGGAGCCGCTGTGTTGGCGTCAAATGGGACTTCTTTAAATTGAGGGAGAAGCCCAGCCTGTGAAGGGAGCGGCAGGTGACGGACAGATGATCCAGGACTTGCTCGGGAGAGCCCCCCCTGATCAACCAATCGTCCAGGTAGGGGTAGACGTGAATCCCCCCTTGCCTGAGATGCGCTGCCACCACCACCATGAGCTTGGTGAAAACCCTCGGGGCAGAGGTCAATCCGAACGGCAGGACCCGAAACTGAAAGTGCGAGTCGCCAACCGCGAACCTCAGGTACTTCCTGTGCTTGGGATGGATCGGCACATGGAAGTAAGCATCCTTGAGGTCGAGTGACACCAACCAGTCCTGAAGCTGAAGGGCCTGGAGGACTTGAGAGAGAGTAACCATCTTGAACTTGTCCTTCCTGAGGAGTTTGTTCAAACCGCGCAAGTCCATGATGGGTCTCAATCCCCCGTCTTTCTTCGAAATCAAAAAATAAGGGGAATACCATCCCTTGTTCCTCTCCGCTACAGGCTCCAGTTCTATGGCGCCTTTCTCCAGCAGGGCTTGAATTTCCTGCGCAAGGAGCGGATCCGGACTCTGCAAAGAGAGGTTCCCCGGTGGATTGTCACGAGGCCTGTGCCGAAAGGGAAGACAGTAGCCGTGGGTTATGATCTCCAGAACCCACACATCTGAAGTAATGGCTTGCCACTCTACAAGATGCTGCGCCAGCCTTCCCCCAACCGGCGAACCATGGGACATGGCCTCACGACTGAGTGGGAGCGGCTGCGGCGTTACCTGAGGGCAAAGAGGCAACTGCCCGAGCGGCCTTGGCACCACGGGTACCCTGTCGTCCACCTTTGGTACCCCTGCGATGGCCTCTTTGACTGCCAGCTCCTCTCACTTTACTGAAAGATGAGTAATAGCGAAAGGAACCACCCCTCCACTGCTGTCCCCTAGGACGAAAAGGCGGAGGTTGGCGAACTGCAGCGCCCAACGACTTTGCTGCAGCTTTTGAGGTCTGCAACCTCTCAAGGCTCTCGTCAGCCTTGCTGCCAAAAAGGTGTTCACCGTCAAAGGGCATGTTGAGGAGCCGGGACTGCACATCAGGAGCAAACCCCGACTTCCGCAACCACGCAAACCTGCGTATCATGGTGCTCGCCGCAATGGACCTACTGACGCATTCAGCTAAATCCAAACCCGACTGAACGGACTCACACATGGCATCCTTACCATCCTGGACCATAGCAAGGAAACCATCCCGTTCGACCCCTTCGGGAACATGTTCAGCCGCCAACGCAACACAGTTCCACAGAGTGTGTGTGAAACGAGACAAGGCACAAATGGAGTTGGCCGCCTGAAGCGCCATACCACCAGAAGAAAACACTTTCTTCGCCCAGCCATCAAAACGTTTGTCGTCCCTATCAGGAGGGATGGTAGGGTACGACGCCTGCTTTGCCGGGGCCGTGGCCGCCTGCACCACCAGACTCTCCGGAGTGGGGTGCCTGGTCAAGTAGCAGGGGTCGCTACTGGCTGGACGGTATTTTCGCGACAAGGATCTGCCCACCGCCGGGAGACTCTCCGGAGCAGTCCAAGCCGCCGCCACCCTTCTCTGCAAAGCCATATGGAACGGCAGTACCGGGTCAGTTGGGGGACCAACATCAAGGATGTCCGTCAGATCATCCTGCACAAACTCCCCTGGGGGAGCAGACCATCCCAAGTACTCAGCAACCCTAGCCATAAGGCGCCGGTACGAAGAATCGGCATGAGAGCCAGGCTCAGGCCTACAAAACTCCACCTCCGGAGAGGTGTCCAGTCCACTGGCATCATGCAGGGACTGTCTCAAATCGTCAAACTGACTATGGCCCGAGACAATTTCATCTGGAACCAGACTAGGAACCAGGCCATCAGAATCCTCATCCGCCTCTGAAATATAGTCCAGGTGGCGAAAAGAAGGCACCCGAGAGTGCTTGCTCTTAACCAGAGCCTTCCTAGGGGGTTCTCCCGTGCCACGGGGTACCTCCGACACGAAAGGCGTCGATGGCGTCGAGCGAATCGGCGCCGGCGTCGAGAGAACCGGCATCGGCGCCGAGGAAATCGGCGTCGACGTCAGACGCAGCGCCTCCAGCATCGGCGGCGTCGACACAGCCTCGAGGCCGGAGCCCCGAGCGTGTCCCTCGACGACCCGAGCGTCGACGGCCTCGACGACTTCCTCGAGGCCGGAGCCTCGAGAAAGCCTGTCGACGCCCTCGACGCCTCAGACGTCGATGTCTTCCTCGAAGACTTCACAGGTGCACACGGTCTCGAACGCGTCGAGGACCGGGACCTGGAACGGGTACGGCGAGAACGAGTCTCCTTGTCCGGACGGGACCTCTCCCGTGACTCGTGCCGACCACTCATGCGAGCAGTGTCTCTCGACCTCACACGACCGACCCCACTCGGGGGCGCGGACGGCTAGTACCCTGCGACTCAAGAATCGCCAGCATTTTCTTCCCGAAGGAAGCCCATTCCTCCGGCGTCGCACGGCTGGTGGGGTAAGCGACGTGCCGGGCAGAGTCCTCCGAGGAGGACCTGGAAGACGACCGGTGTCGGCGCTTCCGAGAACGCCTCGAAGAGGCTGAGGAGTGGCGAGACCTACTCCTAGAAGGAGACCCACGAGACTTCCGACGATGACGCGGAGAGTCACCCCTCGAATCATCCGTCGAAAGCCCCGCAGACTTCGACTTCCTGGGCTTGGACACCCGACCTACCGACAATTTCTTCTTACGTTCTCGTAAGGCTTTGGACGTGAGCGACTGGCAGTCGATACAGTCATCCGTGTCGTGGGCCTCCCCGAGGCACCAGAGGCAGGCGTCGTGCGAGTCCGTCACCGACATCTTGGACCCACACTCCCCGCACTTCTTGAAACCCGGACGCGGGGTCGAAGACGAAGTAGAAGACATCCTCAAAGGATTTACACAAAACGAACAGGTTCGAAGAACCGAGAAGAACAGAACTCCAAAGAGTCGAGGCGTGAACCGAGAATCACGAAGCAACACGTTCGCGGAAAAAACGGAACTGAGGCTACGGGCGTCGTGCGTCCTACTTATCACATCGGATGACGTCGGAGGAGGCCCTCGACGACGGCGCATCGACGTCATCGACGCAGGACGCAGACGCCGAAAAAAGTTTCCGAAGCAGCACAGCTGTGGTGATTACATGTCATAGATATGGAATACGTCGGAGGACCCAATCCCCTCGAATATAAAGCCCCCTCCCAGAAGATGGAGAATGCCACCCGATATTTTCAGAGACCCCACAGTGATGGAGGCACTGCACACAGAGGTGGAGTTCTTCCTTGAAACAAACAAAGATTCAGTGAATAGCAGTGCAACTCTATGGGAGACGTTTAAGGTTTGGATGAGGGGGAGTCTGATCTCCAAGTCCACGGGGCTGTTGAGAGCCGTCAGGATGGAACTGGCGGAAACTGAGAAGCGATTGGGCGAATTGGATATGCCGCGCATGAGGACAGTGTCCTGGCTGACATTAATGGTAACCTGCAGGAATTCAATAGACTGGCCACTAAGGAGCTGCTGTATATGGCAACCCCAGTTAAAGCACGCCGTTATGGCGAGGGGAATAGGGCGGGTCATACCCTAGCCAACTTGTTGAAGGCCGAAAAAAACATCATACCATGATTCCTAGCATAATAGCGGGGGACGGTACGGTGGCCACAAGTGAGGGAGATATAGAGAATTCACCCAGTTCTACACAGACCTGTATGCTAACCACGATCTGAAAACACCACAAGAAATTGGAGAATACTTAGGAAACATTACACTCCCGAGGCTGTCAACAGAGCACAGATTGTTGCTTGACCAGCCCCCATGGGTCGAGGAAATTAAGGAAGCGATAAAGTCACTAGCTAATGGTAAGGCACCCGGCTCAGACAGATTGGGGGCCGAGCTATACAAGGAGCTCAGCGAGGAACTAGCCCCGGTGCTCCTGTCTGTGTGGGAGGAGGCCTTGGAACTGGGGACACTCCCAACATCCATGAGAGAGGCTATTATAACAGTGCTCCTCAAACCCAGACGCCCGTCCAATGAAATGTCCTCATATCGGCCTCTATCCCTTATAAATTGCGACGCCAAGATATTTGCAAAGGGCCTGGCCACGAGACTCCTGCCCAACATGCCAGTACTGGTCCACCCGGACCAGTGCGGGTTTATCCCTACCAGATCCACGGTGTTAAATCTCTGCAGACTATTTGGCATCATGGCCCAGATTAAGCCAACTGCCCAGGCGGTGGCAGTGTCTCTGAATGCCGAAAAGTCGTTTGATTCAGTGTCCTGGAGATACCTGTTCTTGGTGCTGGAGAAGTTTGGACTAGGTCCATACTTCCTACAGTGCGTGAAGCTCTTATATACCAACCCAGGGGCTAGGGTATTGACGAATCGCACCATGTCTGATTGGTTTATGCTGGGAAGGGGTACGAGACAGGGGTACATGTCGGGCCTGACCCAATCCATTTCTCTATATGCAGATGATGCTTTGTTGTATGTCCGAGAACCAGATACACACCTGGGGCCAGTGATGGATGCGGTACAGGAATTTGCAGAATACTCGGGATACAAAACGAACCGTTCCAAATTGGAAATCTTTCCCGTGACCCCCGCCACTAAATGCCCGGAACATACACATGGTCTAAAATGGTCCCCTGATAAGATTAGATATTTGGGCGTGATCGTGTCGAGAGATAGAGCCTCCCTATTGTCGAACAACCATGATTTCCTGTTGGACACAATTGCCACTAAACTCCGTTTTTGGGCCAAACTCCCCATATCGCTCATCGGCCGGGTTGCTGTATTAAAAATGGTTATTCTCCCCAAACTATTATATGTATTCACTAATGTCCTGATATGGCCTGGTAGGCAATTTTTCGATAAACTTAGGTCTATGGTGGTGGAGTTTGTCTGGTGTGGGGGGACGGCCAGAAGGAAGTGGGAAAAGATGATCGAACCTTAACAAAGGAGGCGTAGCAGCACCAGATTTTGAATTATATTACCTAGTGGCACAGGCCCAGTTTGTTAAACATTGGTATGACGAGCAAGACACCTCACCCCACATAGTCCTAGAGACGCATGCAGCACATCCGACCGATTTAGGGTCCGTTATCTTTAAAAACAAACACAAAGGGACCGCCAGGAGGCGCGGAAAATGACAGACCTGTGAGCTCGCGCTCCGTCAGCACCGCGGTGCCTAGTGTGCTTCGAGGATCCCCGGCCGGGATTTTAAAGCAGCCCCAGAGGAGACCACGGTCCCCAAAGTGAGTGGGAGGCCCCACCCGCCCAGCAGCCCGAGACGCCAGCCTCCCTAGGCGCAACCACGGAGAGAGTCGCTGGAAGCGGGAAAGACACAGCCCGCCGAACGCGAGCGGCGCCTACAGCGCGGGAGACACCTCCGAGCTTTCGCTGAGCGGGCCCCCAGGAGGCACACGGGAACCGCCAGCGGGGCGGGAACTACACCCCCCCTAGCAATCACCACAATATCAGGGAAGCCGGGGCACTGGGGGAGGCACCCCCTCATCCACAGCCCGGAGCGAGACACCAGGGGCCAGCTACCAGAACGCAGGGGGGAGAAAGATGAGGCCGCCCGGACTCGTCCCTGACCAGAGTGGACGTGACTGCCCCGCGGCGATCCAGACGTTCCTCGGCCACGCCCCACGTGAAAGCCTGGGTGCCTGGACCAAAGAGGACCCGGAGAAAGTCAGTCCCGCTGCTCTCGGGCCCCACGGAGGGGCTCGGCCCGAAATCAGCCGCCGATACAAGGTGAGAAGCTGAAGGGGGGGCAAAGCAGGTTGGCGTTGGCATTGTGGCCGCAGCACCCTAAAACAAGAAGGGGCTGTGATCCCTGACCTGAGCTTCTAGAACTTTCCAGGGGGACCCTGCACAGTGGCGCCACCTCCCGGGTGCCCGCCCGACCCTGGAGCAGACCCCACTCCCCGGCGCTATCAGTTCTCTCCAGCGGTTTCGCCGCCAGTCCCCAACCCAGCACGAGGGCCCCGGAGTCATCATGCCGGCAGTGGGGGACTCCCCCCTCCCCCGACAGCACTGACCAGGGATGACCTCAAGGATATCCTCCAGGAGATCAGGGCGCTCCGCACGGACATACAAGCCTCCATTGTAGACCTCAAGGGGAGAGTGGACACCCTGGAAGACAAAATGGAGGGGATGGAAAACAACCATCTACAGGCAGACCTCCTCGACATGAAATATGAGGCCAGGTTAACAGACTTGGAAATGAGAGAAGAGGACATGATCCTTAAAATGGACGATCTAGAGAACAGGGAACGTCGAAACAACCTGCGCATCATGGGGGTGTCTCAGGAGAGAGGGGAGACGCCCGTGGATGTTAGGGCCTAATCAATCAACTCTTCGCACTGGAGGGGGGCAAAGAGGAACAGCTGGAAAGGGTGCATCGAGGTGGAGGCGGTGCGGGGGAGGCCCAAGATCCATCGTGGTGAGGTTTCTCCGCTGCAGGGAGAAAATGGAAGTACTGGAGAAGGCAAAGAGGCTGGGGAGCTTCATCTTTGAGCACCATTAAGATTTATCAGGACCTTTCTACCCTCACGCTCACCCGTAGGAGAGAGTGCCGTCCACTCACACAATGGCTGACAAGCCAGGACATGAGATACAGATGGTCCTTCCCGTTCGCCCTATCCTTCGACCGGGCGGGGGTGAACTACAGGGTGATCAGTGGTAAGGAGGCTACGCAAGTTTTACAGGTGCTCAAGGGAGACCCTCCGGAGGAGAGAGAAGGAGCGGGAACTCAGCCCAGATCGGAAATGGAGAGGGGACCGTTGGGTCCCTGGTCGACAAAGAAGAAAACAAAGGGCAGAAGGAAATTTAAAAAACCCAACACCCCACCGTCGGAGGCGGGAGGAGACTAATGAAATAACTATGAACTCCTGGGATACATCAGGTCCCTAGTGGCACAACCCCGGCCGGGGACAGGATTTTCCTTTGACCAAGAGAACTGCGGTGCACAATCATGTTCTGGCTTTGGCGGCTTGCCGGTTGGCAGGCGACACAAACAGGGGAGGGAGGGGGGGAAAACGGGCCAGGGGAGGAAGGAACTCTCGGGATCTCCTCGGATCCAGCCACAACGGGGGACAGGGCAGCTCCCGCCGAATCGGGAAGCCGTTGAACACCATGCTTGGGAGTAATGGCAGACCATGAGAGAAAGGGCCGGGTCTAGATGATCAGAATTGGCTCACTCAACATTAAAGGACTTAACTCCCCAACTAAGCGCTCTCTTCTGGGGCGAGAAATGAAGAACGCTGGGACAGACATCCTCTTCGTGCAGGAGACCAGATTGGTGAAGGGTGAGGAGAGGGCCATCCCCGGATCGCATGTGGGCCAGGTATTTTGGGCGTCCAGCGCCACTAAAAAGGTGGGGGGTTGGGATCCTGATCCACAGGCACCAAAAACTAACAGAGGTTTCACATTGGGAGAGGGAGGATGGGAGGGTCCTGATGGTATCCGGTAATCTCCACAACTCCAGAGTCTCCTTGGTATCCATTTATTGCACCAATGTAGGCCAGAAGGAATTCATCCACGAGGCCATGGGGGAGGTGATGCGCAAGGCGGAAGGTCTCCTGGTCCTGGGGGGGGGACCTCAACATGTGGGCGGACCGGGATTTAGACCATAGCGGGGGGGCCACCCAACCAGGCGGCGTAGGGGGAGGCCCAGAATGGGGGCTCGGAGACCTGATGTGGGAAAGGGGACTCGTGGACATTTGGAGGGAACGTCACCCAAGAGCAAAGGGGTACACCTTTTACTCGGCAGCCCATGGGACAAGGACAAGAACTGACTATCTGTTCACAGGTCACCAGTTCATGAGTACAATAGACGCGGGTCTGATATTCGCCCGGTCAGTTGGTCAGACCATGATATGGTCTGGTCGGACCTAAGCATCTCTGGCTTAAAGGCCAGGGAATCTTTGTGGAAATGTAACGACTTCCTGCTCCGGGACGCAGTCTTTAGAGAAGAAATGTCCTCAGCTATCACAGAATATTTCGAGCTAAATGACACGGGCGAAGTGGATCGGGACATTGTATGGGAGACGGCGAAGGCAACTTGGAGGGGTAGGCTGATAAGTGAAGGAGCCTCCAAGAAAAGAGAAAGGACCCTTCTAGCTCACAGGTTGAGGTCAGATATACTCTCCCTAGAAAGATCTGAGGGGAAGGGGGAAGGAGAAAAAGAGAGGGACCTAGGCCTGGCGAGGGAAAAGAGACAGGAACTCAGGGATCTAGAATTGGGCAAAATAGTAGCGGGACTCCAACACCTGCGTCAGAGGTACTACGAGAAGGGGGACAAGGCCGATGCTATGCTGGCGGCCAAACTCAGAGGTCAGAGAGCGGACAGATGGGTCCAACAAATCGGGGATGATGTAGAGGGGGAATGTACGGATCCGGAAGGCATAGCAGAGAAATTTGCGAGTTTTAATGAGACCCTATATGGAAGTGAGGGGGTAGTGGAGAGGGACGCACGGAAGGCATACCTCAATGGGGTCTCACTTCCGACCCTTGGAATGCGGGAATCCGTGGCCCTAGATGCCCCAATAATAGAGGAGGAGGTGCTGAAAGCAATTTCAGGGCTGAAGCTGGGTAGAGCCCCGGGGGAGGATGGATTCACCGCAGGCTTCTACAAGGCTTTCTTGGTTTTACTGGCGGGCTTCCTAGCGTGTCTATTTTCGAATATAATGCAGACAGGGAGGGCACCACCGTCCTTTGGCAAGGCACTAATCACTGTGATCCCGAAGGAGGGGAAGGACCCTACGGACTGCCGCTCCTATAGACCTATCTCCCTCCTTAACGTGGACGCGAAGCTGTTCACGAGAATTATTGCCACGAGGCTGGACGGCCATATGCCGAACATGATCCACTCAGACCAGGTGGGGTTTATACAGGGAAGACAGGGAGCCGACACCCTGCGTAAAACTCTGCATCTCATGCGGGTCGCGGCTCCGATTGGTGAGAACCCAGTCCTTGTGTCCATAGATGCCGAGAAAGCATTTGATCGGGTCGACTGGGGGTTCCTACATGGTGTCCTAGAAAAGCAGGGCTTTGGAATGGGGATCAGACGGGCCGTCAAAGCCCTATATATGTCACCTTCGGCCAGAGTGACTGTCAATGGTCGCCTGTCTCGCATCTTTGGCCTCCAGAGCGGGACGAGGCAGGGCTGTCCCCTTCCCCCCTTCTCTTTGCCATGACCATGGAGATTCTTGCAGAATACCTGAGAGGCGCTCCCATGGTGCGGGGCATAGTGGTGGGAGACCGTACCTTTAAACTCGGGCCTGTACGCGGACGACATCCTGCTCCACCTGAGGGAACCCACGCGTTCAGTCCCCGCGGCCCTTCAGATCATCGACCAGTTTGGCAGGTTCTCAGGTTTTAAAGTTAATGTCGGCAAGTCCATGATCTTCCCATTTGCCTCGGATGCCGATAGGTGCTTACCTGAATTGCCCCCTTTGGGCCTTCAGGTCTGCGTCGATGGGATAAAATACCTGGGGATCAACATTGTAAGACCCAATGAAGACCTGAGTCTGGCAAACTACCCCCCTCTGTTTGAGAAATTGTTCAGGGAAATGGAGGGTTGGGGGAAGGGACAAATTTCATGGATTCATGGATGGGTAGAATAAATGCGATAAAAATGAACCTGCTCCCCAGAGTGCTCTACCTCTTCCAGATGCTCCCACTGGAGGCCCCGGTGGCATACCTCGTAGAGGCCAAGAGGCGCATACTGAAGTTTATATGGCGAGGCCAGAAGCCCAGAATAGGGTCTGAGACCCTCACCCTTCCCAAAGAAAGAGGAGGTGTGGCCCTCCCAGATCTCGACATGTACCACAGGGCCGCCCAGCTCAGGGTATTGGCCCCCCCACCTTATAGAAGACCCCAACAAACAGTGGGTCTACATTGAAAACTCCTACCTGAGCCCAGTTACGGTGGGGGAATGGTTGTGGGTCCCACTTAAGAAACTTCCGAGAAGAATTAAAGACCACCCCATTATGGGAACTATGTGGAAGGCACTAGCAGGGAAGGGACTTTAGGATGGAGTCACCACATGGCCCTCCCTACTCAGTCACATATGGTCCACACAAGTACTGGAAGAGATTCCAGGACACGAACATTACCAGTCCTGGTTCGAAGCAGGGCTTTGTAGGGTCGGCCAACTGGTGAGGGTTAACTCTTTCATACCGATCCAGGAACTAGAGGAGGCGCTGGGTATCGGCAGACTTTTGCCGCTCCTATACCTTAGACTCAAGGGCATCCTAAGGAACCCAAAACTGAAGGAATGCTTACAGAGGGGGCTCACCCCAGTGGAAAAAGTACTGGATTCCCATACGGAAATGAAGGGCCTCATCTCGCTCCTGTACATGGCCCTCCTGGCTCCCCGAGAGGGAACCACTGGGAGCCTCAGAAGAAAATGGGAGAGGGATCTAGGCTGCACCATAGGGGCTGGTCTTTGGGGGAAACTCTGCACTAGGGCCTTCAAGACGTCGATTTCATGTCAATATAAGTCCCACGTTGTCAAGCTCCTCCACAGGTGGCAGTACGACCCAACTACTCTTTCCAGGATGTTCCCAGATGTAGCCCCAGTGTGCTGGCATGGGTGTGGGGAAAAAGCCTATTACTGGCATATGTGGTGGACCTGTCACAAAGTCCAGATTTATTGGTCCGAGGTGCTTAGTTGGATCAGGGATGCGGGGGAGGGGGACTACCCGTTGGACCCCATACTGGTGATTTTCGGCCTGCAACATAGAGATGAGCACTGGGAAAAGGTATCAGCCTTGACACACGCCCTATTGCTGGCTGCTAGAGCGGCTCGGGCCAGGACCTGGAAAAGACAAACCCTTCCAACGAAAAGGGAATGGGTGACAGTGGCCAAGGATTTACTTCATGGACAAACTAACGGCTGCAATACATGGCTCTAGTGTACAGATTGAAACCGACTGGCTGCGTTTCATGGAGGTGTTTGTTAACTCAGAGGACAAGTCTCCAGGGTAATTGGACGCCTCCACCCGGCCCATAACTATCTTGTGCATGGATCTCTATGCATGGGAATCTGCAGAGTCGACCATATATAGTTGGCCCCGGGCCCGGCTGGTGCTGCCCGAAGAGAAGAATCACTAATTGCGGACTCTGAGTTCCTGAGAGGGGGGGATGGGGGGTGGGGGTGAAAAGCGTTAAAGCCTTGTGTTTCTATTAAGTTTTGAACTCATTATGGGCATGTGCCCACTGTATACTACATGCATAAGTTTGCTTTTTCTTGCTCTTGAAAAACCAATAAAAATTGAATTAAAAAAAAAAAACAACAAACACAAAGATGAATGTCCATTCGACCCAGTTAGTATAACAGTGCATGCTTGGTCCAGGATCTTCCACAGGCTCGGGCTGGAGTCACCATACTACTCGGAGGCCCCGTTCTGGAACTTCCCAGGTATAGCACCCACGTATGACTCTGATGTGCAAAAGACATGGGATCCAGAGAGACAATTCAAAATCAAGGACATATTCCCAAATGGAAAATGTATAACATTGGAGGAATTCAAAACGGGGATGGGTAGAGATCAATTGATGGTTTTGCAATGCTATAGAATGAAAATGGCATTTAAGGCTAGATGACCCCTGTTCCCTGATGAGCCCCCACCACACCCGTGCTTGGCGACCCCGTCCACCCGATCGGGAACCAGTATATCGGGACTCTACACATCCATCCTGGCTAATACTCATACTGTGAACTTTATGAAGGCCTCCTGGGAGTCAGATGTGGGTGCTGCCATTAGTGATAGGTCATGGGAGAGGTACTGTGATCTGACCAAGAGGGTATCCATGAATGAGGGCCTCCAGCTGATCCAATTTAAGATTTTGAACAAGTTACACTACACATCCCAAAAAATTGCCAAATTCACACGAAGCAGTCCTGGCAGATGTCAGAAATGCAGGGCCGAGCAGGCGGACTCGTTCCACATGTATTGGAGCTGCCCACACATATATGCATTCTGGGGGGAGGTGGCGAAAATTCTGGAAGAGGTTACGCAGATACCGGTGGACCTCACACCATTAAAATACCTGTTTGGCGATATAGGTAAGAGATCCGAGGTGATCAGAAGGCTCTTTAACATTGCATGCGCAGTGGCCAAAAAGTGCATTCTGCAAAAATGGAAGAGTATACAGGCACCGCACGTAAATCATTTCCTCAAGGAATTAATGTATGTAAATGAGTGTGAAGAGTACTATGTAATGACTTTGCCAAGCCCATGTAAACCGAAGGACATCTGGGCCCCGCTCAGAGTATACTTATGTGAGATGGACTCGAACAGCAGTAGCCCTGCAGGGCCAAATAACACGCCTACTCTGTAAATATTACACACTATGCTGAGAGACTGCATTGAATGTTTATGGTATATACATGCTTGAATTGTCGTGCTGCCGCACTGTAGTTGTGTACCACAACTGTTAAATAAAGTTTTTTAAAAAAGAAATTAGCTCAGATTTTCCTGCAGATGCATGGGTCCACAGGTTGTGGTGCTCCCTTGGTCCGTCAGCACTGCAAGTGTTAACTCTGTTTAAGTTTGTCTCCTTGTGCCAAACTGTAATCAAGATGAAGCCCATTTGTGTGTGCAACAGTCTGCTAAGTCTTTCTTCATCAATATCTTGTTAGCCTGCCATGATTTTGTGGAAGTATTTGCCTGCTTGTGCTTCATCTTCACTACTGGCCCCTGCTGCGAACTTCCAGCTAAGGTAGTCTCAGCATACACATGTTCCTACTTGCTGCCTCTAGTACTTCCATTGTCCGGCTGTGTGGTGAATGCCGAAGTGCCCATCCTTGGCAAGCCTGCCTGGATCTGCGAGGAGCCTGAGCACTTTGGTGGTGGGAGGGCTCTGGCTAAACTCAGTTACTGGTTGTTTCTTGTCTCTCTTCCCAGCCTTACTGGTGCTCCACTGTGTAACTACCAACCATAGCTCTTCTCGCCTCCATGCTGCACACTCAAGAGATGACTGCCACATTCCTCTTCTGGCTAAATGCACCTGGCTCACTCGTATTTTCGATGTATCTAGTTATCTTCTTTGGAGTGTTTTGAAGTTGTGGGGGACACCCAAAGCAAATAGTCATTTATCCAACACAATCCTGTTACTGTTAGGTAAAAGTGTTGAACTTAATTCCAGACTTGTGTGTTGTGTTGGTCCTATATTGTCAATCTGGAAAAATGAATACCCTTCATTTTGAATAATAGACGTAACTTGATGGCCGGGGGCCAACCGTTTTATGCACCAAATTATAGAAATATAAACTGCTATGCTTGACCGACGAGCGGCCATTTTAAAAGTAGCAAGAATCGCCATTTTGCTTGTTAACCATTGCTCATTGCTTTCTGTCTAAAAACTGCTTTGCAGCTTTCAATTCTTGCAGATTCTGCTTACTCTGCTCAACTGTTAACATTGTTGTCTGAATATGAAAGGACAAGGTCGCAGGACTGGAGAGTTTGCTGAAACTCCTCATGAGTAGCCCAGAGAGGAATGCCCACGCTCCCTCTCTGTAGCCTTTGGAGGAAGCTGCAGGGCATTTAATCACTTCACAGCTGCCAGCCAGTCTCGTACAATGGTAGAATATGTTAGAATAATACAGTTAAAGGCTTGAATTATGCTTTTCTTACGGCCCCCCCTTCGCAAAACCCTTTAGAACGTGTCGGCTCCCATGACACGAATAGTACCTCATAGATAGCAAAGCTTGGGATGTGGCTCTTCCCCTGTGTACAGATTGCTTCCAAGAACAGAACCACCGTGTTCTAAAAGATTCCTCCGCACTTTCTAAATTGCACATTGTTACTAGAATAGACATCGAAAGCATTATAATCGTCATACTCGTCGGATATGTCCATCGCCATCCTGAGTTCAAAGGAACTTAATACAGAGGGGTGTTGAACATGACTTTGCTGATTGTATGATATGCATTTTGCATATATGTAACTGATGTACGTAATTCGCTCTCTTGCGTCCCTCGAGGTCTAGGAAACTCACGTCGCGGTGCGTGAGATCAGAATTGGCCAATTGATACTATCTTTTGCTTGCAATAAACCCTAGCATTGGGAATTTGAAACCTCGTGTCTGGCGCATCTTTTCGTGTATGGTCATTGCCTTGTTTCCATAGCACGAGGGACCCCTAGGGGCCCCTTTCAAGATGGCGCCTGAATAGGGACCCTCCCCCACTTGCCCCATCGTATACGTTGTAACGAAGTAAAGGCAGAAGAACGGCGAGGACGGGACGGTCGAGCCGGGATCAAGAAGTGTACGGGGCGCCCTGTAGAAGTGAGGAGAGATTCCTTCCGCAGATCTGCACACATCTGATCCCTGATCGACGTACCGGGCCAGAGGGCAAAGGAGGCGAGGGTCCCGAGACGAGGCAGAAGCCAGAGAAGCGCAGACACGACGTGGGGAGAGGTTGCGTTAGAACAGGCGACTTGTTTTATCAGGTGAGTCATTCCCTGATTCAAAGAGAAACCTGATTTTTGGTAGAGTGTTCATTTTGCAAACTCAAACGTCCAGGTAAAAGTGGCTAACCAAAGGGGAAGGTTAAAGAAACATGCCTGGAGTACTGTCCACGTTAGCGGGGCTTTTCAGCTGCGGTAGACAGTCCTTGGAATATGGCCAAAGTGCACCGCCTGGGGGAACCCCGGCTTATGATATGTATGCGAAATATGGTGTGGGTGCGATAATATTTTGTGAAATTTGGCATAGGCAAACTAGAAAGCAACCCGACCATCAGTGGCCGATTAATGGTAGTTTTGAGATGGGGAGAACAGATAACCTAGAGAGGGTGCGGATTAGAAAGAAAGCGCGACCTGCAGCTTTTGAGACCGTCAAAGATTGGAGGAGGGAAGCGATGCTCCGACTAAGGAGTAGAGAGAAGCATGCGCGTAGGCATAAAACGAAGCTTGAGACAGCAGAAGAGAAGGAAGAGGAGGAGTGGACTGAGAGTCTAAGACGGGAAGGGAGACGGGACCAGATGAACATAGACAGAATATACCCGCAGCGGGAACTACACATAGCAGATGAATTAATGGAACATTTGTTAACTAACACGGGTCGAGGCCCAAAACCAGGATCGAAACCAAACACGCCAGCAGTGACTGCGCGGGCCCAACCAATAGCTCTCATACCCCCTCCCGCAGCCCGAGCACTTCCCCTCACGCAAGCGTTAACCCAAGCCCCCATCCACAGCACGAGCACTCCCACAAGCGCAGATCGCGGACACACAATTTCCCAGCACCCAGCAAGGCCCTTCACAGATGCCACCTGTGTCACTTGTCCCATCCGCACCTCCCGCTCTAGAGACAGATTCAGCACCATCCGCCCCTCCCGAAGTCGAGATTGAGACTGGGGAGGTGAGAGGCGGGGCTGAAGGAACAGGATTTCGACGGGTAACTCGAAGCGCGATCAGCAAAGAGAGAAAGATTGAATTACGGCAAGAGGCAGACATGTACATAGAAGGAAATGATGAGACGGCAGCATTGGCCTCATTGTATGGGTACCGAAGAAGAGACGAGAGACAGGTAGTGTTGGAATGCATGGGGGAAATTCTGGTGGGAGAATGGAAAAAGATACTTGGGAATTTACCGCCACAGCGGTTGTTAGATTTGAATAAGTTAGCACGCAGTGAGCAAAGATGAAGATGTAAGAAAACATGTGCACAAACTGATTGAAGTAAAAAATGAAATGGAAGACAGATATGCTGAAATGTTTTCTACACCTGAGTATAGTAGAGAGTTTATTAAGAAAGGAAGGAAGGAGGCGTCAAGGTTGAATATGAAAAAATCATGGCTGTGAGTTTTTCCAGGTGGTACAAAGCATTTGCCGGTACCGGGACAGATAGGCGATAAACAAAGATTGCAGGTATGGGTAGGGGAAACAATGGATGTCGAACAAAAGAACGTCAGTAAAAGAAGTAAGTGAGATATGTAATGGGTACCCATTGGAGATGAGAAAGGAAGCGATGCAAACGATAGTTGGGGTGTTACTGCAGCAGGTCATTGGATACAATAGAGGTAAAGATAATGCACAAGGCTGGGGAAATTTGAATAATATGCATGGGGTGTCATTGGGATTAAATCAATGTGCGTACTGTAAGGAGAAAGGACACTGGCGAGCGCAATGCCCGCACCTACAGAATAGAGGTGGGTTTGGTCAGAGAAGGCCTCATAGAGGACATCAGGGGTCAAACGGCCCAAGCAGAAGTAACATGCAGCAGCAGCAGGGATATACCAATGGAGGTACTGAAACCCAATCATATGGCCAAAACCAAGCACAACAAAACCAGACATTAAACCAAAGTGTTTCGAACCAAAATCAGGGCGGGCAGGGCCAACAGAGAAATGATCAGAGTGGAGGACATCGAGGGGGAAATGCGAATATTTTTGATACACAACCAAACACATATTACAGCAGTAGCAGTGACTACACATCGGACGATGTGTTATTTACGCGATAGGACAGCCCACGACAGGGGTCGGAACCAGTGTCTATTCCCGTGAATCAGAGAGGACCCTACGTAGAAATGAGAGTCGGGAATAAGGAGCACAGTTTCCTTGTAGATACAGGGGCACAGACGTGCTCGATAGACCACCACTTGGTTCCGGAGATACCACTGTCGGGGCAGAAGAATGTTTCTGTAGGGTTTGCAGGTACACCAGTAATTAACCCCATGTCCGAAGCTGTCCCAATCACAATAGGACCATTTACGGAACAGTGTCCATTTCTTTTGACAGAAAATTGTGGAGAGAACTTGCTAGGATTAAATTTGTTGAGAAAATTGGGGGCAGTCATACATTGTACGGCAGACGCGGTGTTCCTCACGATGTGGCCTCACGATGCACCGGTGACGGAATTTATGTCAAAAGAGTTGCCAGAAGAGTTAAATAGAGTACCAACCTGTCTGTGGGCAATGCATGATAATGATGTAGGATGCTTGAAAATAGAGCCAGCAAAAATAACTCTGAAAGAAGGAGTAACACTACCACGAATTCCCCAGTATAAAATTTCTGTTGAAGGTGAGAAGGGATTGAAAAGCATTGTTACTGACCTGGTGAGATTGGGGGTGGTTGAGGAAATCGCAGGTAGCACGTGCAACAGCCCGATTCTTCCAGTTTACAAGAAAGGAGACAATGAGGTACCCTATCGTTTCATAATTGATCTGCGCGCATTAAACAAAGTGGTAGACCCACAATTCCCTTTGGTCCCAGATGTCACAACAATACTGACAATGATACCGGCCACTGCAGAATACTTTAGTGTAGTCGATTTGAAGAACGCATTCTTTAGCATCCCAGTGGATAAAAGCAGTAGATATCTGTTCGCGTTCACTCTAGGAGGTCGATCATTCACATTCACACGCATTCCACAAGGATATACAGAAAGCCAAAGCATTTACAGCAGAGTGCTAAAAGAGCAGCTAGACATGCTAGAATTACCCGAAGGTTGCCTACTCTTGCAGTACATAGATGACTTGTTATTAGCTGCTGACACGAAAGAGATCTGCAAAGAAAGGACTGTATTACTCTTGACACATTTAGCGACCCATGGTCATAAGGCAAGTTTGAAGAAATTCCAGTATAATCAAAAGAAGGTGTCTTATTTGGGATACCTACTTTCGAAAGAAGGGAGAAGATTAACACCAGAACGCATAGAAAGTATTTCTAGTATGCCTATTCCAAAAACTCAAAAAGGAGTGAGAGCTGTAATAGGCATGGCCTCTTATTGTCGGCAGTGGATCAGTAATTTTGCGTTGATTGTGAAGCTGATGATAAAATTGACTAAAAAGGATGCAGAGATGCCTTTGCAGTGGGATGAGGAATGTCAGAAAGCGTTTGAGCAATTGAAAGTTGCATTGTGTGCTGCGCCAGTTTTAGGCACTCCCAACTATAAAAAGATCTTCAGACTATTTGTGAGTGAGAGTGAAGGATGTGCATTGGCGGTTTTGACACAGGAACAAGGTGGAAGAAATAGGCTGTGCGGCTATTTTTCTTGCGCGTTGGACCCTGTAGCGCGTGCACTATCACGATGTTTGTGATCCGTCGCAGCGGCTGCTGCGTCAGTGAAACAAATGGAAGGAATGGTATTGGGGCACACTTTAATTCTGATGGTGCCACATGCTATGGACGTTCTATTAAATAGGACGCAGACGCAACACCTCACCTCAGCTAGACTGACAAGATATGAGCTCATCTTGTTTGCACCCCACATCCAAATTATGAGGTGTAGCGCATTGAATCCTGCATAATTAATGCCACTGCCCATAGCAGAAATTGGTGACAACGAATCACCACCCCATGATTGCTTAATGATCACTGAAGAAGAAACAAAGGGAAGGATTGATTTGAGCGATATCCCACAAAAAGAGCCAGATGGGGAGTTATTTTGCGATGGCTCTTGTTTTAAATTACCTGATGGCACATCAACGGCCGCATATGCAATTACTACCCTAGAGAGTGTTGTAGAAAGCAGAAGAATCCCCTACAATTCGGCACAAGCCGCAGAAATAATAGCACTGACCCGAGCCTGTGAACTCTCTGAGAATTTGAACGTAAATATTTATATTGACAGCCAGTACGCCTTTGGCGTGGTTCACAATTTTGGCCGACTTTGGGCTGAGAGGGTTTTTTTGACATCACATGGAGCATGGCCCTTTGATTGTGCGATTGTTGTCTGCGCTCACGTTTCCAAAGCGCCTAGCTATAGTGAAGTGCGAGGCGCATAAGAAAGTAACATGTAGAGTGGGAGAGGGAAACGCGTTTGCAGACAGTATTGCGAAGCAAACAGCCACAGATTTGGGGAATAAAATGATGACAATACAGACTGAGGAAGTACCTTGGTATGATAGAGAATGGAGTTGCCACAGTCAAAGAAATGCAGGCTGAGGCCACGACCGAAGAGATTCAGGGGTGGGCTGAGGGCTCTGCTGAGTTAGATTTGGAAGGATGTTGGGTGGACAAGGAAACAAAGAACTGGATGTTGCCAAATTGTTACGTAACTGCAATGGGTATAATGGCGCATAGCCCTACCCACATTTGCGCAAAGAAAATGGTACAGCATTTATCCACAGTATGGAAGAAGGAGCACATAAAAAAGAATGCAGAAAGACTAGTGCAGAATTGTATCTCGTGCCTGCAACACAATGTAGGGAAGGGAACCGTGACTCCAGCAGGTAGTTTCGGCCCACCCTCTATGCCGTTTGAGGTGGTCCATTTTGATTTCATAGAAATGGAAAGGTGCCAGAACTACAAGTACGTGTTAGTGGTAATCTGTGCATTCAGCAGGTGGGTGGAGGCATATCCTTCAAAAGACTGTACTGCCATGTCCACAGCAAAAGTAATGCTGAAGGAGTATTTCTCCCGGTTTGGGTTGCCCCGTGTCCTGTGGTCAGACAACGGCCCCCACTTTGTGGGCGCAGTAGTGCT
Source organism: Ambystoma mexicanum (assembly GCF_040938575.1). Lineage (NCBI taxonomy): Eukaryota > Metazoa > Chordata > Amphibia > Caudata > Ambystomatidae > Ambystoma > Ambystoma mexicanum. The sequence goes on along the minus strand of NC_090929.1, from coordinate 1,380,639,015 downwards.
ACAAATCTGTGCAGGACTGCAAATAGAGAAGCAATTCCGCAGTTCCAGGCATCCCAGTTCTGCCGGGCTTGTGGAGAGACACAACGGAATCCTGAAGTCAAAGATAGCGAAAATTTGCGCTGGGAGCAAGTTGAGTTGGGTGGATGCATTACCCCTAGCGCTGTTGTGTATGCGCACGTCTGTGCAGGCGAAGACTGGGCTCTCCCCCTATGAGATTATAATGGGGAGACCAGCAAATGTATGGTGCACCCCGCAGCCCAAAAGATTATGTGAGGTCGAGCATCCTATGTTAAGCACTTACTGTGGACTTTTAATACAAAAGTTGCGTTTGATTCATCAGCAGGTGCAGGAGGCGTTGCCAATGCGATATACAGGACCGGGGCACTCACTGAAGCCTGGGAGCTGGGTGTTAATCAAAAACTTTGAACGGAAGACAGCATTAGCACCCAAGTGGCGCAGCCCCTATCAAGTACTTTTGGCAACACAGACGGCCATCCGAGTGGACGGACGGAAGGCATGGATCCATGCGACACATGCGAAAAGATTCCCAGGACTGCTGACAACTTCCGATGACCAGAGAAAGGAAACGGTCTCGGAAACTAAAGAAACTGTTGCCAGTCCAGTGCCACAGCATCAGCCTGAGTGAAAAGTGAAAGTTGAAACAAAGCGCAAAAGAGAAGTGAAATTCGAAGCAGAGTCTGAGGAGGCTGCCAGTAAGGGGGAAGGGCGGAAAGTGCCTCAACGTTGCTTAGCGGAAACAACATCACTGCCGAGCGACACAAACCCTGCATTGCAAACACGAGCAGAAACAACGCGTGCACCCCTTTGGCGCCCACCAGTTCTCGCGAATGCACCAAAGCCAGAGAAAGAAACTACATCATTGCCACGACGCCCATCGCTGCCCATCATTGTGCCACAGGCTGACACTGAGCCTGATACTGGAAATGCAACGGCACTATTCACGGATCATACAATAGCAGGAGTGAATCGATATAATCTGCGGCCTCGACAGGCAAAGTGATCCACAGATCTTTGGTGCTCTTCTTTTTGGCCTTTGGTTCTACTCACGGACGGAGTAGGAACCAGGGGCGTAGAGGAGAGAAGTGTGAGAAATTGTGCAAGTCGGACAATTCAAGACTCACGGCTCCTCGGTGCGCTTATAAAAGTACATGTGTCAGGAGCCAGAGCAGGACAAGCTGGACGCACATAAGTACTAAGGCTGATAGAGTACATGTGTCCTAAGCCAGAGTGGGACAAGCTGGATGCACATGGTACTCTATCAAAGAACTGTTGAGAAATCGTCTGAGCAGTGGGAGAAAGAACTAATCTTGCTCGGGAGTGGATAAATGATCCAGGCTGTGAAAAGGCTGGCAGAATTTAACTGTGACATTTTTCGTTGAACTTTTCTGGCATCAAGAACGAGAGACATTCACGACGAACTTTGCCAGCAAGAAGAAGGACGATGAAGAACAAGTCAAGACCGGTTTCAGCCTCCTGCTGCACCCCTGCTGAAAAGATAATAGATTTAGAGACTGTAAATTTAGGAAAAAAGCATGGTAAAAGGAATAAGGTACTGATTTGGACATTGGTCCTATGTTTCTTAAGTATGATAGTACCAACAATAACAGCTATTACACTATGGTTCCTGGAGTACGTACACCCATTAGAAACATTTTTGCCAAAAGCAGCTACTGAAAGCCCGGTTCATGTAATCACTGGTACTTTGCCCCCAATGGAAGAGAGACATAGAGAAGGATACGGCAACAATACATTGTTGCTCATCATGAACATGACCCATGTGGTGTTAAAGAAAAAAGATTGCTGGGTTTGCGCCCATTTACCACAGCACGGTGGGAAAGGGATAGGCTGGTATGCACAACCATTGCCATTGATTTATTCCTGTGAAGTAACGTTAAGTGCAATGTTCTTTGGGAAATGGAACAAGAGTAATACGGGTCAGCTAGATGAGACCAATATGAATGAATTTGAGGAAGTAATCATGAGACCTGTGGGTTGTTCCATATTCCAAAAAGCTTGCCTGTTTGCACTAGAACCCATGAGAAAGAATACATGGAAAATAACAAGACTAGATAGATTACATAAGCAGAATAGACCAACCCCGCCAGCAGAAAGAACATCACTAATGACATTTCGGATGAGGGATGAATGGAACAAAGAAGCTGTGCCCCCTGCCTATACAGTGGATCACAGCCCCAAAACTGCTCCCCTATGTCTACAGAAAAAGGGTTCCTATAAAGTAGGAACGTTTAGCGACTGCCTGAACACAGTGGTTTTAAAACATGAAATAGAACCTGTGTACGTGGGAGACTCTGTTTATTTTATATGTGGAGAAAAAGCATATCCATGGTTACCTAGGAACTGGGGAGGTACATGCTACCTAGGTCTACTGTTTCCAGGAGTGTTCCTCTTGGAGACAGCAGAAGTAGCCAGATGAACAAAAGGTAGAACTCAAAGGAGTAGTAAGGATGGAATGATAGCAATGGATATAGCCAAATCATTTATACCGTTCTTGTCCCAAATAGAAAATTCTTACAATATAAGAAAACTGTCTGGAATATTACAAAAACAATAGATTCCACAACGGATATTTTATTGAATATGACGTTAGAAGAAAAAGGAATAAGACTGATGGCACTTCAAAACAGGATGGCTCTCGATATAATAGTTGATCGTGGAGGAGTTTGCAAGCTCGTAAAAACTGCATGCTGTGTGTATGTAGATGACTACTCCCCTACGATATTTGAACCGATCCCGAAATTACATGTCATAAGTTCCACACTCTCTACTGAAGCAGGGGGTTGGGGGATAGAATCCTGGTTATGGGGATTATTGTGGTCTTGAGGATGGAAGTTAATTTCGATCCTAATGATGGTACTAGGGATATTCATAACATGCTGCTGTTGCATACAATGCTTACCAATAATATGCACTGAAATAACTGATGGATGTACTAAGGGATGTAAGCACATGGTGTTGAGAGGGAAACAAACGCATGGCCAGAATGACAGACACTGAGGAAACAAAAATAGTAAAACAATTCATGGCGATAGACATTAATGATGGAGATGATTAAGATATAGATACCCCAGAAAGATACAATGAATAAATAATACGTTTGGCACACGGCCAAAAGGAGGGTTTGTCAATCTGAAAAAATGAATACCCTTCATTTTGAATGATAGACGTAACTTGATGGCCGTGGGCCAACCGTCTTATGCACCAAATTATAGAAATATAAACTGCTATGCTTGACCGACGAGCGGCCATTTTAAATGTAGCAAGAATCGCCATTGTTAACCATTGCTCATTGCTTTCTGTCTAAAAACTGCTTTGCAGCTTGCAATTCTTGCGGATTCTGCTTACTCTGCTCAACTTTTAACATTGTTGTCTGAATATGAAAGGACAAGGTCGCGGGACTGGAGAGTTTGCTGAAACTCCTCATGAGTAGCCCAGAGAAGAATGCCCACGCTCCCTCTCTGTAGCCTTGGGAGGAAGCTACAGGGCATTTAATCACTTCACAGCTGCCAGCCAGTCTCGTACGATGGTAGAATATGTTAGAATAATACAGTTAAAGGCTTGAATTATGCTTTTCTTAAGGCCCCCCTTCGCAAAACCCTTTAGAACGTGTCGGCTCCCAGGACACGAATAGTACTTCATAGATAGCAAAGCTTGGAATGTGGCTCTTCTCCCGTGTACAGATTGCTTCCAAGAACATAACCACCGTGTTCTAAAAGATGCCTCCGCACTTTCTAAATTGCACATTGTTACTAGAATAGACATCGAAAGCATTATAATCGCCATACTCGTTGGATATGTCCATCGTCATCCCGAGTTCAAAGGAACTTAATACAGAGGGGTGTTGAACATGGCTGCTGATTGTATGATATGCATTTTGTATATATGTAACTGATGTACGTAATTCGCTCTCTTGCGTCCCTCGAGGTCTAGGAAACTCACGTCGCAGGGCGTGAGATCAGAATTGGCCAATTGATACTATCTTTTGCTTGCAATAAACCCTAGCATTGGGAATTTGAAACCCCGTGTCTGGCGCATCTTTTCGTGTATGGTCATTGCCTTGTTTCCATAGCACGAGGGACCCCTAGAGGCCCCTTTCAATATCAGAGGCCCAAGTATAATGCAAGCAGAATTCAATTAAATCACATACGCACTTTGAAGATCTTTAAGCCATATTCATGTTACGCTAAAGCTGGGAATGTAGAATTTTAACCCTTCCAAGATATTTAGATCAAATGCTAACTTTTCATCACCATCTAATGATCAATTTGCTGTTAACAAGTGCCACAGATGTTCTGTATAAATTTCAGATCAGTATTTCGGTACCTTTTACCTAAAGAATCCAAGGTCTCCCGTCAACAAGGAATCCTTCTTCCCTCTAGTCCATGAGATGGGCACATGCCTCCCCTCTGAGGAGGGATCAGGTCCACCAAACAGGGATGATTCTGCTTTTCATTCATGTCAGGGCTCCTGAGAATGCAACCATCTCCCAATCTGACAGCTACTATGGTTCTTTGCCCAAAGATTCAAACCTTCAGTGCAATCAATGCTTGGTGGAGAACTGCTTTCAAGTGGCTGTAAGGCAGCGTGTGGTGCTGATTGAAACACCTAAATGAAAAGATGTGTGATGCCAATAAGGCGTACTGCCAAATTAGACACTAGTACACTAGTTTCTTAGAACAATGAATTGCAGGTTATGTAAAGTAAGGGTAGTCGACAAATATACTGCCATAGACTGCAGTTTCCAAGATCCCTAGTGCTAGGTATGCACCACTTAAATGAGCTCCACCAATAATAATGTTAACTATATAAATACAAATCCAGTGTGATCACTCAACTCCTGGATAATATCCTCTTCTGCTTGGTCCTTCTCCCTGTCCCCGGTTTTAAAAATATATATTTTTAATGAAGTTTTGATGTCAGTACATGATAGCAAGAGCATTCTAGAATTAAAAACTAGAAGAAAAGCTAGCTACAAAAACATTGTTTTTATATTGCTCCCTCTCTTCCCACCCAGCTCATTTACGGTCACATGATGTCACAAAGAAATTCCTACCAAAGACACAAGTTGTTCCCCGTTTCTCAATCACACCATTGTCCCAATATCATCAAGCAACAAGTTCAGGATTCTCAGCCTCTGTGGGCATACACGTTTCCATTCGTCTTTTGAAAGAAAGTCAATAATCTAATCCCAATGTCATAGAATAATCACATGCGAGGCTATCACGGAGTGAGTGATTCGCTCGATAGCCATAGAGTGCAATATTTTTTTAACCCAAATCAAACTGTTGGTGTTCAGCTTTCTGCCACCACGATGCTACCACAAAATGGGCTGTGGGAGATTAGGTGGCCACTACTTTCAGTCTGTATGAGTTTGTGTGTAATTTCTAAGGCCCAAAAATAGCAAATCCCGCTCTTTCGGTATATGGAAACACTACAGCATCCCTCATGTATGCCAAAACCTCTGCCAGAATCCCATTATCTTCAGACAGGACCACGGGGCATGTAACACCCCCGTTCTAACTATGCATCACCTCCAATACTCATCAGTGATGTTTGGAAACATACTATGCAGCTAGGATAATGTGAAATGCCCAATTAATACTACCTTCTGCCATGCCTCCATGTTGGGCGTGTTGCCTGTACCTTCAGCTATAGACAATCATAGTTCTTCTTTGTGATACTACTTCACGATATAATGTCCCAAGAAAACACAAAACCACATTTCAGATGGTTCTATGGCAACCTTATGGTAGTCTAGACAGCCAACGTCAAATGTTTAGTCCCAACGTGTCTTTGTATTAATATTTCAAAGTCAGAGAGTTGCCTGGTCGCCAATGCCCTGTGAGCCGGTTGCATCGCCCAATGTCTCATTGCAGAATAAGTGAGCCTATCTCACTTGAAAAGCCACTATTTTATTTTTGTATTTGTAAAGCGCACTAACAGCCCTTGGGCATCGAGGCGCTGTTGCAGAGAGTGTCTTAGTTGAAGGAGAATTTCACTGGTCTGGGTTATAGTGAGCAGCACAGTATAGTTAGACATCAGTGGTACAGATAAAACCGCTAAAATTATCTTACCTCCAACCGTCTTCTCTATTTAAAAAGCGCAGGAACTTTCAGAGCAGGGACAAAGATGGAATCATAGGAACAGGAGTAAAAAATTAGGGGGGGAAGAGACGTAAGCTTACATTTGGATACTATGTTATCCCTGGAGTTGGCTATTTTACTTATTCTGCTTCAGTATGGGTTGTCTGACTAAATGGAGGATCCCAGATAAGGAGTCTTGGTTTTTTGGTCTAACTGGAGGATCCTAGATATGGATGAGAACCACCAAGGCATGGTCCGTCCAGGCCCACATCTCCCCAGAGTCTCTTTCTGACCATTAAAAGGTTATCTATAATTGTACTTTCTCACAATAAGCTCTAAGTCTGGCAGGGCCAAACGTCATCTGAATTTCGGTGACTTCCGCAATGTATTAAACATTAAGGGTTTCTTCCCTTTACATAAATGTTTGCAATTATTTTGTTGAGGTGTAAGCAAAAAGAAAGGGTGTAAAAAAATAAGAGAAGCATGCACATTTTTTGGTTTCTATTCGTTCCAACCAGAAAATCTCCAAGGTTTCACATCCCCAAGCGGACCTGCTTTGATTTGTTGTAGGAGATTGGAGAAATTTGCCAAGTAAGGCGAATCAAGGGACAGGGTTATCTTAATACTGTCTTGGGCCCAGTAGAACAGGGTCTCTGCATCACAAATGTATCCAAGTTTATTTTAAAGCCTTTAACCTTTTATATGTCCTACAGTTACACAATTAGAGCAGGTATGGACTACATCAGCTCGGTAAAAGATAGGGATATTGTGAGGGAAAATGTTCCTCCGATATTCTAGATTCTCAAACGGAATCCTTTTTGTGCTGGTGTCTTGCCTAATCGTAGACGCAAACGGCTCTCATGAAAGGCATCCTTTCTGGTTTCTCTAGAGAGAGGCAAAGATGAGAGCCCAATATGTTGGTTACTATTTTAGTGCTAGCGGAGTGATGACAGGCACCAGTCCTAGCGGGAAATCGGTCTCCAAAGCTCCTGGGTTGTTCACTAGGAAATAGGAAGTGCCACTTTACGCGATCTAAATGGTTTTCGGCATCAAGTGAGATCATGAAGGCAGGTACGTTTCTTCCGTTTGTCTTTTTAAATAGATGAGCAGCCATCCTATTTTTTTTGTCTACCTGGGATGAAGCAAAATGTGTCCCCATCCACAATAGGCGGTAAATGCTACCTAAACACAGTGCTAGGATATTAGTGAGTATTTTAGGATTCACGTTTGTCGATGCTATCAGCCTTAAGGACGAACTGAATTCTTTGCAGGCATTGGAGATCAATGTAATCTTGGATTCAGCCATGATATCGGAAAAGCAGCCAGTTTTCTCAACAGAATTACACAGATTGAGTAGAAGCGGGTTAATTGAGATTGAAAAAATATATATAAGAAAATACCTCAGACTCCATTAGGGCCTGGAGCCCTGTTAATTTTCAACTAGAGTAATTGTAGGGCAGATCATAATTGCACCTTCCCATGTGTGTTATTTTGGTGGATGGAACTTCACGTAGTCACTTGTTCCACATAGGTTGTCTTGTCTGCTTGTGGCAGTGGTTCTGCTGTTTAAAGAAAGACACAGTAATCAGTCAACTCCCTGCAAACTTGCTTTTTCTCTTGATGTGTTGCGAAGCATGTTCACCCCTTAATTTTGAGGCCAGTATGTTATCTGCCGCCTTCTTCGTTTTTAGGTAATACCTTTGGTAAAGGTATAATAGTGCCCTCTACAGTTTCTGTTATATATAAGATCCAATGTTCCTCTTGCTGCTTTCTGTTATCTCCAAAGAACGTGAGTGCGGTTGAATTAGTAATACTGGTGCAGGCCATCCAACTCTTGTAGTAACTGGTGCATCATGACACAGGACACCCTTCTTTTCTCCAGCACCTTTGCAATTAAACGCATCACACAGCACACCATTTAGTGCATCTGTATTATTGGCTGCACTAGGATCTTGGCAGAGAAAAAGACTTCCATTTGTATACCAGTTTCCCTAAAAAGAATGACAGTCTTTCAATACCTCTGCTAGACAGGACAAGGAGCCAGCCGTTCGGCTGAATTGGAAGAGGTCAACATTCAATGTCACTGGCGCATTGTTGGAAAATGGAATAAATCCAATTTTAAAGTCAGTCACGTTACCCAGTAAAGGAAAAACAGCAATATCGAAGAATAGTGCTGATAAGAAACTTGTATTTGATTGAACAACATCAATTCAATTAATTTGTGAGTATATCTTGAATTTACATTTGGTTTGATCCGATCTCACTAAGCAGTGAGCTGATCCTGCAAAAATATCCTTTATCGGGGAATTCCATCCCTGCATATTGAGGGACAGTAACACAGCCATCTTCTCTTAGGGACACAGCTAACAAGAAATGACCCCACCTGACCCCTGCGTTGACGAAACCACCAAGATTGGGCATTCTAGTGTGCCTCTTGCCAAGGAACCTCACGTATCTGCATCTCGAGATTAAAGGTTTCAAAGAGACCTTAACCCTCCCCACACATCCCCCAACGCAAATAGCTCACCAACCAACAGTGAATGTAACCAATAGAATAATGAAACCACGGAACAGAATGTGTGTCACAGCAGCCAGGGGCCTCCAGGAGCTGAAGGTGTCCTTGGATCTTGAAGAAACGTTCATTAGAGGGCAGCGAGTAAGAGATGGGTTATCCACTGGGTCTACATGCCTAGCAAGTAAAGAGAATAAAACCCCTGAAAAACCCATCATGTAATGGAAAAACATTTGCAGACTTCTGGTATGGAAATCCAGTTCTAAATAATAACTTAGCACATGCAGCGAATTTCAGCAACTCAAACCACACCTAAAACGAACAGACCAAATTCAAAATTGCTTAATAAGATGTACTTGGTGGCTTGTGTCCCCACCTTCGACTCCTCAACCAAACCTATCTCTCTGGCTGCCTACCGACAGTCTCTCCCTGGTGGATGTCGGCATGTTTTCCTTCTGCGTCATTTCATTAATGTGGCCTTCAGGTTATTGAGTTCCTTGGTGACTGATTGGAGCTCCCTTCTTTTAATGAGAGTGATCTGAGCTAAGTCCTATACATTTCGAGGTCTGAGCTGTTGAAGCAAAGAGGCGACTTTCTCCTTCCTTCCTGCGGTATTTTATCTTTCATTCTACAGGGGCAGGGTTTTACCATGATATCTCTTGGGCTTGTCTCATTGCTATCATGTGTTGGCCCTGCCTAATTTGCTCTGTCAAACCTGATAAAAGTGGAGGCTGGAGCGTCTACAATCTCTCTGAACAGCCCTTGGACCTCCACCCTATCCACTCCCTCCTTGAGATTATTAATTCAGGTATTTTCTTGTTTTGATTTGTTTTCCAGAACTTCACAATGAAGATCTGGGGAGGCATGAGGCAACTGGCATAGCCAAGTAATTTGTCAGGGGTGTCCCTTTTTCTGCCATATCATTTGTGTTAATTCTTTCACAGAGAGTTGCATTTCAGATCTCAGATCTGCCACAGACTGAGGGATCCTCTTGAGTTGCATGATTCGATCGAAACATCAAAAAGTCTTCACAAGCCCAGAATCAGGGGGCCTATTCCATACGGGTCAGCCTCCAATTCAGTGCCACCAGAAAACTCCATCCCGATTTGCCACACTACCGGTACGCGGCTTCCTGCTGCAGGACTGTGGGGTGGAGAAATCCCTTTTTGACACCAGTCATTGCTCAAAGAGGGTCAGACCAGTGCTCCCCTGCTCAGTCCCACAAGTCTCACAGCTCCCTTCCCATGGACCATCAAGCTATGCCATCTGACTGTGTGTATTTGTACATAGCAACTGCCATCTTGGGAGCACTCACCATGCTGTCCGTCTGGCCCGGTTTGCAGAAATGCAGCACGAATGGCAAGAATTGCTGAGCGAAAATCAGCTTTAAACTGTCCCCGGGGTATCTCCCCGTCCTTGGGACGGGGTCTTGATGATAAGGGGTGTGCCAGAATGTCAAAGACAGGCCCTACATAGTAGAGCTGTCTGGGCTGCTACATCATCGCAGATGATAGTAAGCCACAGCCCTCCAAAAACACCACATAGGAACACGTGTGCCTGCTTTCCAAATCTGTTCATATAGAGCAACGGGAAAAGGCCATCAATACTACAACCAGTCGATTAATAAACACTGAAACCAGGCTGGTGCAAAGCAGTGACAGATAAGGAGGCACATATTTACAATACAGTGTTTCACCAAGTCAAACGGAACAAAAGCAAACGTTTAGTTCGACTGTACTCCCAATACTCATGCCAATTTACAGTGTCATATATTAAATGCCAGCGATAGTGCACTCCCTAGCATCCATTGTTGGTGCCTAGCCCACAACACTGCCTTTTAGAGGCTTGAAGTAGTGGGCTAACTCTGCGGATGCAAAAGTCTTGAACTTTAAGGAAGCACAGATCCATAGGGTAACGTTTCTCCTGAAAGTGACAAAGGGTAGCTTGGCTGCAGGTTCACTGTTTGCGCAAGACTGTGTAGTGCCACCTATTAAAGACACATGGTACTTGACTGTGTAGGCACGAGTTGGTGCCAGACTGCACCTATTAACTCCCTACAATCCTGCAAAATTATACATCCAATGCTGTGTATCCATCTGTACAATGCCGCATGTTAAAGCCTGTGATGGAGCACTCATGTACAAAAAATGCAGTTGCCTGGCTCCACAGTACTGCACAATGTCATGGTACACAGACAACAATGGTGGCTTACCCATGCACATCAGAATGGCACGTTCATGAAATATTTATCAGTGTTTAGCCATGAATTATGGAACAGCCAACTCCCTTTACAAAACAAAAAGTAGAATAAATATGAATGTAGCACATAGGTGAAAAAACATCAATGCAATGCAAAAGACTGTGAAAAATAAAGCACAGATTCATTGCCATGTGTTTCACCTTCACAAAAGAAACACAAGAGGTAGCGTGGCTGCAGTTCCTTTACTTGTGCCAGGCTCCACAGCGCCACCTGTTAGGCGTGTGTGATCGTGCACTGCTATAGAGACGCGTTTGTGCCAGAATTAACAGCACCACCAATCAACTGTCTACTGTACTGCAACTTATACATCCAATGTATAAAGTCTGTAATAGTGCAATTCTGTTCACCAAGTGCACACCAAGTGCTGGTGCCTGGCTCCACAGTATTTCACAGTGGCATGGTACATAGATCAAAATGGTGGCTTGCCCACGCACACAAGAATGGCCTCATCACCAAATATGTATCATTGCTTGGCCATGCATCATGGAGCAGCCTCACCTTTTACAAAAGAATAAGAATACATATAAAAACAGACCATAGGTGGAAAAAATATCAATGGACTAGAAAGCAGCGATTTCATATCTCTAGTCCCAAGTTACACACAGTCGCCCAGGCGAGATGGCCGACCCTTTTCACTCGGAAACTGCTTTGCTCATCCTTCAAGGAGACGGCATACTTCTTCTTTGTGTTTCACAGCTCCCTTTAACTTTAGCTGCTGTTCTAGCCGGAGATGGTGGTAAGGCAAAGTTGCTATATTTTTGTGATCACAAAAAATATTTCTCTGTGTGTAGCCGAGCTCTACTTGTGCCATACTGCACAGTGCCACCTATTAACCATATGCAGTACTGGACTATACAAACACTTGCCCTTAAAAGCATGATTCAAACAATCTCCAATCTAGAGAGTTCTACTAGCAGCACAGAAGGGCAGAAGACCTTTATAACAACATTGAGCAAATCTCACACCAGTTTAAACAGCTCCTGGTATTTACAAAGCAGTTATGGGTTTCCCCATTACCTGAATTTCCACAGCATCTACTATCATGCTTATGTACCTTTCTGTTTTGTTTGTTCACCAATGTGCAAGCGCTGTGATACTCACAGGGTTGAGCACTGTCAATGCAATAAATAAATAAATAGTTAGCATTATTACAGTTTTTGAGAAGGATGCACTGCAGGGACATCATTTAGGGGTAGCCAGTGGTCGCAACTGTGACCCCTGAGGTCTCCCTTGCGACCCCTGAGGTCTCCCTTGCTACCCCTAAAAAAGAAAAAACTTGTTTTGTCTTCTTTCTGTTTTAATGCAAGTTCCTGGGCTGTGGCCAGCGCCAAGTGGCTCTTTGCTTCTGGAGTGGCTATATTTCTTGTTCAGGCCTCTCTAAAGAAATAAATAAAAAAAAGGGGTTCCACAAATCTAACACTTTCAGCAGTTAACCTAAATAAGAAAGAATAGGAATACCAAATAATTTGTCTTTCTGGAATTCTATACAATAATTGCTAGACTCATTAAAGGTTTATTTCAAGCACACTTCAGATAGTGAGTCACTGATTTAGTCTGTCCTTAAACACCTCAAACTCAGCCTTTCATCCTTCTGAGGTTGATACACGAGTACCAACACTGGTTGGGTGATATTGTATTTATATTTGTCCTATATGAAGTGCTTAAGAGTAAGTGCTATATAATAACACATCATTATCATTTGACCTTGGACGTCTGCTTGCATTCACAGTCATTTGGTAATGTGGGCCTATACACACTGATCTTAACGATACATATGGCGATCCATTCTTGTAAGAAATGTATATCACATTCTAGTGATATCGTAACCATATTTTTCGTAGTGTACTAGGAACAATGCTATGTGATGCCACTTCCTGTTTTGTCAAGGGGTGAAAGGTTGTGTTTCAATCGCTTCCGTGATATCACTTCGAGGTGGGGTCAAATGACATAACTTCCTGTGATGTCGTCAGGGGTCGTGTGCTGTCACTTCCGCTACCTCTGGCATTTTGGTGAAATGACGTCCCTGGTGCACTGGTTAAGCATAACCCAGCTGCTTACTGACACCGCAGACCCAATCTTTAGGAATCTTCATTAGCTCTCTCTGGCAGCAAGCAAGGCTGGGTCAAGCCAGACCTAAACATCACTTGGATAAAAGGAATTGGCATCACATGCACCTCGTCGCCCAGTGACAACGCCAAAATGATATAACATGACCTTTGGCTTCAATGTACCTCTGGCTGCAAATGATGTTTTGAAAAGCCTATCTCTGCTTCAGCCTAATAATGACAGTGATCAGGCACTCAAACAACCACTATTAATACTAGCAACAGCTAGGTATCAACGAAAAGACTGAGTAAATCAATGCGATCGCAAAGTAAATCACAGGTTTGTCAGCAACAATGTAGTGATGGCTAATGGTAGTCCTTACTACTCCTAGATGACATCTCTGACCATGTGATCTGTTTTGCTATAAAATTAGCACTTCGAAATGTCCTTTGATTGTGCAGTAACAAAAGTGGGGCTTTTAAGAACCCCGATTTAGGTTTGTGTTGTTTAGATTTTAGAAAACATACATCATGGAAAAACACTGGGTTACGCAAGGCCAGTGTAAGGAATTATGCTCCTCAGGGAAAGTGCTATTATTGCACTCCAGAATCCCCTTCCCTTATGGATGTGGATTCGGAATGGCGTGGATGGAGAATGATTTGCAGTTTATAGGTGCCAATCTGGCAGACACCCACGTAACGTCCTTAGCATCGAGCAGACTTTATTTCGGGAACGAGCATCCTTGTGAGCTAAGAATAAAGATAGATCTTACATTTTTGTATGGCTAACTAGTACAAACTCCCAGCCGACCAAAATGTATGAGAAGCGCAAGATTTGATACCGGCTTGCTGTACCCTTTTATAATTTACACGACAGCCGAGCATGGCAAAAAGAAGGAGCTAGTAAGCCAGGCTTAAATGTACAGAAGCTGACTGACACCCTCGGGGGAGAGAGACACAGAGCTAAAATTTGGCACTAAACCCTGTATGCCTGTACCAACGAGATTATAAAAGGCACTCCAATTCTTCAACGACTTTTCCAAACACAAGAGTGTGACTTTAAGGACCCCATTGGAGACTGCAATACTGTGACTCCAGACAGTACTCACGGGCAGCTTACTAACACCAACAGATGGTGTGGCCAGGATCGTTTTTCTTGTACTTCTAACAAGATAACATGGACACTATCTCTCAGAATTGTCTGTCAAGAATAATTGGAAAAGACCTCTCACTTTAACGACAGCCAGACAGTTATTACTTGACGCTAGGTTGGGAGTGCTCCTTGCCCCAACCCCTACACACAAACAACTCCTTTTCCCCTGAAGAAGTTCCTCCCAATAATCTATAGGACTATAGGAACGAAACATGTTGGGCTTTAGACAGATACTAATGCGAAGTATTTGCTTTATAGATGCACTTTTAGGTATTCTTTGACCAAGGCATCTGAATTAGACACCCAACAAAGAAGGTCTCTATCTCTATACTTTGTGTGGTTTCTTTGTTTGTTGTATTGTAATTGAAAGAGTGAACTAGACTTATTTCAAAAAAGATAAAACAGCCTACAATTTTGTATGTACAATTGGAGCCATGTATGATGTTTGTACCTTGCCCTTTTGTAGCCAGATGGCTAATAGCACTTAGCACTTTGTGTTGTAAACACTAGTCATTTTGTCAGCACTTATACTAGATTTTACATGTTAGTTCTACTAAGTTGATTTTAATACTTGCATGTTTTTTATTAAAATTTCTATGTGAATCGTATTCCCTAATGAGGCCAGGTTGTATTTTCCTTAGGCTTCGTTTTTTGTACTGTCTTTTAATTATCCCTGAGTGTGTTCTCTTTAGTGATTTAGTAAAACGCATGCTCACAGCCACATTAGGCGCGGGAGCCCCAATTTTGCTTTTTGTTAAATGTACTGACTTCATGTGACTGGGCTCTTCCTCCTGCAGAGGTTCTTTTAAATAATGTTTATTACAATAATGATCTTTTATTCTACCAGGCCATAACCGATTAATATGCGACTTCTAATTTACAATTGGTATATTGCCAATATGGCAAACCTGGGGGAGATAAAACAAAACACGCTATGCAATTAGAACACTGAGTAAAACGTACAGCCATAATAAAACTGCAATTTTAAACACTAGCAACTGCAATAAAAGAATCAATGAACTCGAAGATAATGCATGTTTAGCCAAGCTGCTTGTGATAGAAATTCCGAGCTCTGCAGGGCCAAGGGCGAAAGATCTGAACAGAGAAACAATCCCTTTAAAGGGATGGTAGACTTTGAATTGGTAGGAAAGAAAGAGACATTCTGCCAAGTTCTATAAGGAACTACTGCATTAAGAAAAGCCGCTTATAGCTCTTATGGCTTTAGAGAAGCGCAGGCTTGCTGGCAATTTGTCATTCGAGACAACTTTAGAGCAGTCTTCTGGTCTGCCTTCAGTGAAATGTAAACTGGAACTGAGGTCCCCACAACTAAACAAAAAATATTGCTGCTTGAGAAATTCAAAGTAACTGCCCTCGGAGGGGTGCAAGTACATCAACGTGCGTCTCATGCTGCCAAAGCCCTTTACCTTTCGTGCGATACTTTAATAGACAAAACAAGATGGCCACCATCTGATGTAACTAGGCTGTGTGCTTCACCTGCCCCTCCCATAAGGCATGTAACTAATGATGTTAACGCTACCTTAAAGAGAATTCAAGGAAGAGACTGCAACATTAAAGAAAGGAAAGTGGGAGAGGTAAATTCCAAGAGGCAATTAGTGAGTTGACTAAGAAAAAAATCAGCTTCTCAAAAAAGTTATATCATGGCGTTTCCCATCGCAGACAGCAATGAGAGAGAGTACTTCCCTTACGCTGGTTGGGTGAATACAAAGGGCGTATAAAAGCAACTATATTACAAACGGCTGATAAAGTAGATGTGGCATGGGTAAGGCACTCATGGTGGCAACAGTAAAGACAGACACAAGTGATCACAGTTCAAGGGTACTTAATAAACTGTATAAGTAGGTTGGAAAAACGCCTAATCTAAAGATGGGAGCAAGCTACAAACCATCAAATAATAATAAGGCAGTCCTAGTGGCATCTTGTAAGATAAGGGCCTATACTAAAACAAAACTATTACCAATCATTAAAACTAAATACAAAAAGCGTGTGGTATAGTTTTCACAAGAAAGAAAGAAGTGTTCACAAATGATAAGTCAGGATGTTATAGCCATGGGTCTCCCTTCCCCAAGTTTTGAGCACGGTACAAGGCGGGAGTCCTGGGCGTAGCACACTCTCGAGCTTTCCCGGCACGAGACTACAGTTCCGTTCTCAGGTATCAGGATCGTCGGTGGTTATGTTTCTTTTCTAAAAAAAAGTCTCTTGTCTCCAAGGACCCGATTGGTAAAAAATAAATAAAACAAAAAGGTTCCTTTCTGTATGTACAGTGGGTGATGGCTTTTCACCCCGGGATCCCTGTCTTCCGGGCTCAGATCCCCTCGAACAGTGGTCCCCTCTGTCGGGTTCACTACAGCTTTTATTCACAAGATTTCTCCTTTTGCATTCACAAATCTTAATGTCTTTTTAAACAATCCACTGAGGACATCCCTACGTCGGGTTCACTCTGGTCACCACAATGTTCATTGGGGCTTCATGCTTCGCCGTGTTCAGTCGGCATCCCTCCGTCGGGTTCACTCTTGCCAAACCCACAGTTCCTTCTCCTTTCTCACTATGCAGGATTCGTCTCCCTTAGCTTTCCAAGTATGTGCCGGTCAAAGACTTTCGACTGTACAAGGGGTTTTGCTAGACCCCTGTGTGACCACTTTGACCTTTTCCTTGCGGCTCTACCAGGGCCTTCTGGTATCGGTAGGGGAATCAACCAGTGTCTATCGAAGGAGCACCCACTTTGTGTTGGACCCCTCTGCAGCTGGTTTTCACGTTAATTCACCATTCGCAACTTGGGTTAAAAACTGTTCGGTTTCTTATCGGTTCTCCCCTCAACTCACCAGCTGTGATGAACCTGAAGGGCCTGAAGGACCTGAGAAAGAGTGACCATCTTGAACCTTTCATTCCTGAGGAACTTGTTAAAGCAACGCAAATCCAAGATGGTTCTCAGGCCTCTGTCTTTCTTGGGAATCAAAAAATATGGGGAATACCAACCCTTATTCCTCTCCGCCACAGGCACCAGTTCTATAGCACCTTTCTCCAGCAGGGTTAATATTTCCTGCACAAGGAGCAGATCCGGAATCTTCAAAGAGAGGTTCCCCGGTGGATTGTCGTGAGGCCAATTTAGGAAAGGTAGGCAGTAGCCGTGGGCAATTGTTTCCAGAACCCATGCATCTGAAGTAAGGGCTCGCCACTCTTCTAGATGCTGAGACAGTCTGCCCCAACCGGCGAACAATGAGTCCTGGCCTCATAGTTGTTTCAGAGCGGCTGCGGCAGCGCCGGAAGGCAAAAAGTCAGCTGTTTGAGCGGCTTTGGCACCACGTCACTGTCCACCTCGAGGATCCTTTCGGAAGCCCCTTTGACTGGCTGCTTCCCTAGCTCTACCAAAGGAGGAGTAGTAACGAATGGAACCCCTCCACTGTTGTCCCCTAGGACGAAAAGGCAGAGGTTGACACACAGCTGTGCCCAAAGATTTAGCAGCAGCTTTGGAGGTCTGCAACCTCTCAAGGGTCTCGTCAGCCTTGCTGCCAAACAAATGAGCACCATCAAAGGGCAGGTTGAGAAGTCTGTTCTGCACATCTGGTGCAAACCCCGACTTCCACAACCAAGCAAACCTGCGTATCACGGTGCTTGCAGACATGGACCGGCTAACGCTATCTGCTGTGTCCAACCCGGACTGAAGGGATTCACACATGGCATCCTTGCCATTCTGCACGATAGCAAGGAAGCCATCTCTTTCTTCCTCCTCGAGAATATACTCAGCCGCTAAAGAGACAATTCCACAGAGTGTGCGAAAACTTGGCCATGGCACAGGTGGAGTTGGCCGATTTAAGGGCCATACTCCCAGATGAAAATACCTAGCGCGCCCATCCATCGAAACGTTTATCATCCCTATCTGGAGGGATGGTAGGGAACGCTGCTTGCCTCGAGGTGGCCATGGCCGCCTGAACCACCAAACTCTCAGGAGGAGTGGGGTGAGTAGCAGGGGTCGCTACTAGTGGGCGGTATTTCTTCATCAATGACTTGTTGACCGCCGGAAGAGACTCCGGGGTATTCCAAACAGCAACCACCTGTAACGCCATGTGAAAAGGACAACACTGTGTCAGTGGTCGGACCCTGATCCAAACTATCAGTTAGGTCATCCTGATCAAATTGAACTGGATGGCCAGATCAACCTAGGTACTCCAGTCACCCTCGGCATCAACCTCCTATAGGAGGATTCAGAATGAGCCCCAGGCTCTGGCCTGCCAAACTCCATCTCCGGAGACATGTCCAGGCCACTGGCATCATGCAAAGACTGACGCAGATCTTCCAACTGACTATCCTCCGAAAAGACCAAGTCCGGATATTCAGGAGTATCCCCGGGGCATCAAATGACTCCAACTCAACATCATCCTCACAAATATCTTGTAGAGAATGAGAAAATTCCCTCTTTGGAACAGGAGTCGACCTGGAGTCAGTGGCGCCCCCAGACATTTTTCATAGGGGTGGCTACACTGGAAATCTTGGGGTGGCACACCAAAACAAACACACATAACTGAATGGGTCAGTGGGGGAGGGGGACAGCATTTTTATAGGGGTGGTCATGGCCCCCTGGGCCACCCTCTGGTGGCGCCCCTGCCTGGAGTCAATTGTGGCCTCACAGACTTGGACAGAGCCTTTCTCAGGTTGAGGGTGCCGACGGCTTCGGCATCAATGCCGACAGTGGCGCCTAGGGCTCAGAGGGCCCGGTCGAGGACAAGGCCCCAACAGCAGCGCCCGACGGGCTCGGCGCCAATGGCTTCGACACCTTCCCAGATTTCGCCGGTTTCGTTGGGGACAAAGACCGCAACCTGGATCTGGCACATCTCTGGTGATCTCCCGGAGCCTTGTCCGAACAGGACCTCGACAGATCCCGATGTTTATCACGCCGACCGCCCGGGCCCGAAGGCGCGCAAGCGTTGGACCAAGACCGATCCCAGCAGGCTTCAACTGAAGGCACGGACGGGGCAGTACGCTGAGATTGAAAAATCTCTAACATCTCCCTGAATGCCTCCCACTCCTCTGGGGTAGAGGATTTAGTGGGGCAAGCCACTTTCCTCGCAGAGCCATCATTCAACGACGACGGGAAAGGCGACCGGTAATGCCACTTTCGGGAGTACCTCGACGAGGAGGACGAGTGGCACGAACCACACGGGGACCGAGATCCCCTGGATTTCCTCCGACGGGGAGAGTCACCCCTCGAGTCGTCGGTGGATGGACCGGTAGATTTCTTTATATTTACTGGGTTTGGACACCCGACCAACCTGCAATGCCTTGGTAGTCAGCGACTGACATTTCGAGCAGTCGTCGGTGTCATGGACGGACATTTCGAGCAGTCGTCGGTGTCGTGACTCTCGCCCAGACACCATAAGCAGGTCTGTGATGAACATCTTGGACTTACAGTCCCTACACTTCTTAAAGGCCGACCGGGGGGTGAGAGGGGTCGATGAAGAAGACATTATGGAAGACGATAACACGAGGCACGCAGAGTGCTCGAAGCAAACACGTTTGCGGAAAAAACGGAACTGAGGCTACGGGCACCATGCATCCTACTTATAACATCCAATGACGTCACCCCCGACGGAGGCCCTCGAGGGACATCGACCCGACGCCATCGACGCAGGACGCCCTCTGCCGAAAAATATCAGCCGAAGCAGTACAGCTGTGGACATTACATATCAAAGATGTGGAATACGTTGGAGGACACAATCCATTGGAAAGAGAGACCCGACACTGCATTCTGGGAAATTAAGTGAATTTCCCAAAGAATCACAAGAACACTTTCTATGTCTGACATGAAGTGTCATTCCAACCATCATATTATCCTGGCAGCATAAAAATAAAACTTGTAAAAAGAATCTACATAGGTTTTTTTGAGCATCTATCACCAGTTTGCCACATCAGTCTCTTACTAAACAAACTCAAATTTCAACATTAAAAAGTTGCCATCATCTGAAAACAAAAGCACAGAAATGGTCATTAAGCTACACACCTATCTTCTCCTGCTGATTTCCAGATGTAATTGGGTTCCTCCTTGGGAGGAAAGGGACAATGCCATTGATCCAGGTACTTGCAAGAAGGTGGTAACAGATGCAGGTCAGATTCCAAGCAATCCACATTAAAAGGGCCTGTATATTCTCATTCGGTTCAACCTCAATGTAATCAACACACTTTGAAGCTTTAGAAGTAAAGGGAGGTGGGATGGAATGAATGCTTGTGCAAATCCTGTCGCCAGAGGGAGGCCAACCCCAATGGGATCCCTGTGCCCTAGGAAGGGTATCCCGTAGCAGGCTCACCTCAATTGTCATAAAGGGGGTGGCTCCCCCTTGGGGTGAAGGGGAGAATTCCCTAGATTCATCACATAGCCCTTCCCTTGGATTGGGGTTCTCCTCTACTCAACCTAAGGGAAATCGACTAAGAAAAGACACATTTTCCTGTGCTCCATAGTGAAGCAAAATGGTTGGAGGTCTAGGACCCACCCCATTATCCTGGTGTTGGAAGTCTTTCCTCAGACACATCCAGGTTAGGGGGGAATGATCTGTAACAAGGCAAATCATCTCCCTGTCAAGTAGTAACTAGGCTGGTGATGCCCCATTTAAAAGCCAGGGCCTACAACTCCACAGTTGCAGAAGCTTGTTCACTAGTGAACAGTTTTTGGCTGGTGTACAAGACTGGGTGTTCTTGCCCATCATTTTACTGTGAGAGGACAGCTCCTAGGCCTCCTTTGGACGAGTCCGACTGCATGATGAACTTGCAATTGAAATCGGGCATCTTGAGAATAGGTTAATCACAGAGTATTTGTTTCAATACATCAAAATTCTGTTGGTCGTGGCAAGTCCAAGTAAGCTTATTTGGCTATGAGTTGTTTTAGTTATTTGTGAGACCCACCGCGATGGACGTGAAGTAAAGTATGAACCTACGGTAATAGCCTGCTAGACTGAGAAAGTCACAGAGTTCCCGTTTGGTCTTAGGGGGAGGTGTTACGCAACGGTCTTGACGTTCTGGGTCTGGAGCTGGATGAGGCCATTGCTTACAAAATAGCAAAGATATAACAGCATTTTGGGCTAATTGGCACTACTTCGAGTTGGCCCCTAATCCAGCCCTTCTCAATGCTCACGTGATCTCATAGACGTGGTGCAGATGTTCCTCCCAACTACTGCTATGGATCACAATATCACTGATGTATGCCCCCATGAATGTAGGCCTTAACACCTTATACATGCATCTCTGAAATGAGACTGGAGCGTCATTGAAGTCAAAGGAAAGGACAGTGAACTGGATCAGCCAGCTCTTGAGGTGTAGATAAGGATGTAATTTCCGGTTCAGCCCTGTTTGGTAGTTTGTCTCTCGCACCCCCTTCTGCTATATTTAGCTGCTCATCCCAGAGCGGGCTCCTAGCTTTCTCTGCCTTTCTTCTCCTAGCTTTTCCACTGCTTTGTGGGATATCTTGTCTTGTAGCCCTGCGTACTTGTGGCTTGATCAGTCTTCCTTTTCTTGGCTTCTCCACACCATTGTGGGATATTGTATCGCGCAGCCCTGTATGGGCTTGTGGCTTGCTCAGCCTTCCTTTTCTCAGTTTCTTCGCCCCTTCATGGGAGGTTTCTTTGTACAGCCCTGTCTGGACTTCGCGCTGGCCTAAACGCCCTCCGCCCACTTTTCATAAAGGTCTGTACGGGGCTTCAGTGTCTCTGGACAACACAGCACAACACCTCAGACCTGTGTCGGTCTGTGCGGTTTCGTTCCTTTCGGCAGCATCTTCACTTTGGGGCAGGTGGGCTCTAACATCGCTTCAAATCGATGTCTCCCCACTGTTCCTGGTTTGGCTTTGATGACTCCTGCTTCTGCGGTCCCGGGTTCTCAGAGAACTCCAAGTTACACCAAGCAGCAGCATTTCACAGGCTTTACAGATTCTCCACCCACCATGTCAATGATGCGGTTCTTCGCTCTGCTTCTTCCTGTGAGAGAGGGGCTCCCTCAGCTGCTCGGGTGAGCAGGTTGGTGGTTTGCGCTCTCCGGCTGTCTCTCTCATCTGTTGCTGGTGCCCAGGTATATTTGGGTTCCTCCTTGGGAGGAAAGGGATGAAGCCATTGGCCCCAGTGCTTTTAAGAAGGCAGTAACAAATACAGATCAGATACCAAGCCATCCACCTTAAAGTTGCTCTGTATATTTCTCATTCTGTTCAACCTCCATGTAACCGGAATCTTTAGAAGTAAGGAGAGGTGGGATGCAATCTTTACTTGGGCAATTCTTCTCCGTACACTCCCCCTAATAAACATTACAATGGCAAAAAGTACAAGGAAACAAGTGCACACTTCTACTACTAATTGTAATGTGTATTCCCTTTAAACAACTTTCGAAGGGAACAGCAAGTGTTGATGTGATGGACACAGTCAACTGTATTGGGTAAATTTACTACTTATTTACTTGGGCAATCCTTGTCCCCACTTGAGGTGCGGAGGTCAATCCCGGTCGGATTCCACTTCCCCTGTCCCCTAGGGAGGATATTGTACAGTGGGCTAACCTCCTTAGTCCTAGAGGCAGTGGGTACCCCCTTGGGGAGAAGCGACCAATTCCCTGGATTCATCATACCTGCTGACAGGTCAACTGTCTTGTATCCTTTTCCAGACCTATCTTCATCTGTTTTTCACAGATGTCCACGAGTACTTCAGAATCTGAGTCTTAAGTGTGCTGAGGACATATACAATTCCTCCTCGGTTTATTGCTCTTCTCTGAGAGAATCCCCTATGCCTACATGTTCATTTGGATTTTCAATTTGCTTGACTAATACTGTAGCCACTTTCGGCATCCTTTCTTGAAATACCTGCTTTTTGAGCCACATGCGGTTTTAGGTATCTCTCGCTATCAATGCTTCCTATGGCCCATCATAGGCATGCTTTTCCTCATCACCAAGTTGTGTTTCCATGGCTTTCGGTGTCGGCATGGATTTCGGGACCCTAGCACATTTTTCGATAGTATAGTGGCTTTTGGTGCCATGTTAGAAGGGCTACTCCTTCTGCCCTGTCTTTTCATTTCAATCTTTAGGGGTCGATTATTTTAGCTCTCTGCTTCGAACATCATTTCTGTTTTACAGTTGGTCTTTTCAGGGTCTGTGATACTGATATCGTGGGTGGTTCCTTCTTTGGGAACGTTTGTAATGCAGGCTTTGGATTTTGTATGCACCTGCCATGTGCTTTCCCTCTGATGTACTTAGCGAGTATGGAGAGCGCCTTTGACGAAGCAGTGTGGGAAACTTTGTGCAAAGGACTGCTGTCCTTCACCACAGGGGCCATTTTCGTGTAGATCCCTTCTTTCATAGAGGCTGGCTCAGACACCATATTGTTTCCAGCTCTTCACCTCTATGAAATATTCCTACAAGTCTTGGACCTGCCCACCTCTTCCCAAGGGGGAGCTAGGGATTTGAGCCTGCTATGCAATACCCTCCCTAGGGGTAGAGATAAGCAGGACCTCACCGAGAGATACTCCCCCTCTGGGGACAAGAACTCCCGTTCTTATGAGGAACTCCCTAAGCAAAACATCACTAAACCTCCTTCGTTAATATCCTGTGAAGAAAGAGATGAAGAAAAAACTAGGATTTGTTATTGTCATTCAGCGGACTAACTTTCTTATCTCTTTTCACGCTTTCTGTCTCTGGATCCCTCTGCTTTCTCATGCACTCTATGGCCCACGGGCATGTAGCGCTTAACAAGAATTAAAATAAATAAATACATAAACATATACACTATTGGTACCTGTGAAAGAAAACTTATATGCTACTGGGATGAAGAAAACCACTGGAAGAAGACAGACTTTGACAGTACGCCAGGGAAGTCCCATGGCAGCGTCTTTAAAACTGGAAGGCAGAGACCTTGAGAATGATAGAGACTGCGAGTTTCAAACCACCTGCACGAAATATGATGAAAGAAAACTGGATGTGCAGTGTGCGATGCTGGAAAGAGGTTTAAATGCAGCTCCCAAGGCACAGCATAGGTGAAGAGATGCAAGAGACCGAGGAGAGTATCGGGCGTCTTTAACTGAACAGGAACCAAGTGGTGGCATGACAGCGGGCAGGGAGCGGTGGAACTGGAGGTCCATTAACAACGCTGATACCACTCCCAATGAGGTATCGTGGAACGAGCCGAATAAGGAACGAACTGAGAGATCATTCTCAACGCTGCTGAAGAAACCAGAGGCCAACCTGACAAGTGACGGTCCCAACCTGATACGAGCCCTGGCGATGTTCTCCCTGAACAAACCAGGTAACAGGGAAAGCGGGAGACCCAGGAGAGGGGCTGAATATCATTATTGGAAAACTCATACTCATCCCAGCCAGCAGGAAGTGGCGAGAATACATGAAGAGAGTGAGAATCAGTACTGGAATGTTCATACTCGTCCCAGTCAAGACAAAGTTTCAAGAATACAAGAAAAGAGTGAGGATCAATACTGGAACGCTCAACGTTGTACCAGTCAAGATAAAGAGTGACATTACATAAAAGGAAGTTCTCATGTTTGAATACAGAGAAATAAACAAACTTGTCCCATGAAAGGGGAGGGGCACATTTTACTATAACGGAACAAGAAAGGAATAAGAAGGAAAAGGAAATAATCAACTGAGGTGGTCGGTTGAGACCTTGAAGAGCCCAGTATCAGAAGTGTATGATTTGATAAAAGTAGTTACTAAGAACTACCTAAGAATACTTTACTGAAATGAACTTGGTGGAAATCACCTCACAGGAGAAGGGAGTCATTCTCCTGTACCTTTGGTTGTTCTATTAGTGTTAGTGTTAGGATGGGTTAGTTTGGACAGTGCACTAATTGTGATTTGGACTCTCGCTGATGGCTGACAAGCACCTTACTTAGATGGTTAGGTAGGGAACGCCTTTAGTATAGGGAGAGATAGTTCTCGCCTTTCAGTCAATAAACAAAAGCAGTGAGATGAAAAGTCAGAGTCCTTGTTCTTCTTCTGACCCGCTACACTGCCCAGCATGGTTTTTGTGTTTCTAGTATCCTGGATCAGAATTTTCTTCTTACGGGTTCTAAAACTCTGTGCTTGTCTAGCCAAGAGAACCTGCTGTTGCTGGTAGAGCAACACCTAAAAGGAGGCTTGTGCATGAAGCCAGATACCGAAAGCATGAGTGTGTAAATTCTCTACTTGTACGTCGTGTCTCCCTGGCGACATCACTGAAAAAAGGCTGCTCCCTGCTTAGTGGAAAAATTTGACTTCCCCTCCTCCACTTCGTATTTGAAACAATGGCAGGACAAAAACGACCTGAGGTGATAGTCGACTACAAGAAGCATTGTGTGTAAGATGTACATGTCCTACCTGGATCGGGGTCCATGTCTAGTTTTACATTTTGTGAAAAAATTGTAATGATATGGACCAAACACTACATGACAGACTATCCCTCGCATGTGAATCTAAACAGATTCACAAGTCACCACAATACATCTATATATACACAACTGAAAGTTATGTTCGAATGGTGGTACTCGCAGTTTACATGAAGCCACTTAACATATCTTTTTTTCTTGTTTAATGCGCAGACTTAGCTTGAAAGCAGCGGAGCCCTGTACAGAGTGTGGGTAGCCAGCATTTGGGCTGGCATCTTTTAGCAGATGCGCAGTACTGTGAGTTCAGATCTGTATGTCGGTATGTGTATCCATCCTTGGTCAGATGTTGAAAAAGCCATGTTTTGAGAGACATACCTCACCCCTTGCTACAAACCTCTGCTGTCTCACATGTTTTAGTTGATGGAGGGTGTCCTACTGCAAATTCCTCTCTCCCATTTGGTTTGATGGATCCATTACCTGGCATATGGGTTTTTGGGCATCTCCTGAACCTCTATGAAGAAACTTTCAGTTCTCCCTCCATGTGCAGTGCAGCATCCTCCTCCCTCTCTGTACATCTGCACACACCGCCCTCCACCAACTTCTTCTTTCCTGTGCTCAACATTTTCTATATCAGCCATTTGCTGCTGCCTTGGGGAGCTACAAAGTGCTCTGTGACACTGTAAACATACTTGGGCCTCATTGTAAAACAGGCACGGCTGCCTCCGGAGTTGCATTTTTTCCAGCGGCCAGAAACGGGCAATTACCGGGTCATTACGACCTTGCCGAGGCGATGCAATTCCCAAGCGTCTGTTCCACCTTGACGTCCATGTGTGGGAACCACACCTTCATTCTGAGCTATCTCTTGGTGGACACAATTTCACAGTGTCCCGTGTGTGCCATGGCAATTACTCAGTCTTGAAGGTTCTCAGGGATGACAATCTGGTTTTCTTTCAGCAGTAACCCTTCAGGGGACACCAACAGCATGTGTTTTATCAGGTGGAAAGTCTGGAGTTTCTTTTCTGTCTCAGACTGCAATGTTTCTCTTTGGCTTCCTTGATACCACCATCCCAACGTTACACAATCTTTTATGGTCATGAGGAGATTGTCTTGGCACATGCTGTCGAGTATTTCTGGTATGGTGCGAGACTTGGGCAGCGCGTTGCTCACAATGTAGTTGAGATATTGATTGGCCTTGATGGATTGGCTTTCTTCTTTGCTCAGCAGTGGATATCTAGACAGGAAATCAGCTATTCTTGCAAGCAGAGTCCCAATTGCGCAATGCGAGGCAGCATTTTTGCTGTAGGTTTGCCATAGATGGTCGGGAGCACTTGGTGGTCGATGATGGTGAAAGGCCATACATTAATGAACAGGTGATTGTGCTCACACACCCACACTACCACAAGGCTTTCTTTCTCTGGTTGAGAGTCTGCACACTCAGTCAATGATAAGCTATGGCTTATAAAAGGAGGAAACCCGGTATACTACTGACTAAGGAGGAGTTAGCAGTGTATACTTTGTCTGTATCCGGGAGAATAATGATCAATATATAGGAAGACAAAGATAAGATGCAGATGCTATAGGTACCAGACCACAAAGGTTCAAAAGGAGTTAAAAATGGGGACCAGTCACTGTTAAAAAGGTGAATACCCAATTTGAATAATGAATCATAATGATTAAAACATATAATTAAATGTAAGGGTCCACAGTACAACACTTAAGGTACTCATTCGATTCACGGAGCCGTACTACCGACTCCCAGGCATCTCGCCGCGACTGTCCTTCACTCGCGTTGAACCAAGGGCTGGTTTCCCTACAGGTAGCCGTACATGCGGACTGTCCTCAGATGCCACTCTCGCATCTATAAGGACCAATTTAGCCGTCTACTACTGCCTACTATTGACAGTAGAGTGCCCCCGTGAGCACCATTGTAGATGCTACGAAACCTTTGTTATGACTGCTATTGTTCCAATTGTAACTAGGCTACGTTATTAATACTTTTCCTCCTGATGAATGTTCCATACTAATATCTTGATGAACAGAAACATGTCGAGACAACTCTCTGGACTGTAAACAGAGATCTTAATCTATGACACATTTATTTTACCTCAAGAGGGTACTATACTATTTGTTTGATTAGTACCATTTGTGCCTGTTTTTTCTGTGACACCGTTTTAACTTGCTATCTTAGCGTGCTACGTATTCCTTGTTGTTGTTTTACACATTGGATGTTTAAGTGTTGTACTGTGGACCCTTACATTTAATTATATGTTTTATGATTCATTATTAAAATTGGGTATTCACATTTTTAACAGTGACTGGTCCCCATTTTGAACTCCTTTTGAACCTTTGTGGTCTGGTACCTCTAGCATCTGCATCTTATCTTTGTCTTCCTATATATTGATAGGCCACTATGCGACATGCAGATGAGGGTGGGTTGCTTGGCTTGGCTTGGGCCTGAAATGCCCCAAGGCCGACGGGGCTTACATCAACTGTTAGCTCAGTTTCTAGTTCAGGATGAGAAGATGCCATGCTTGAGGCGGAGGCGATGCGCCTTTTGATTTCTTGAAACGCATCTTCACAGTTGGTGGACCACGCAAAATCTTGTCCTTTGCCAGTGAGTAGACAGAGGGGTGTGTTCACGGAGGTAAAGTCCTGTATGTACCGGGTACAATAGCTTGCCATGCCCAGGAATGATCTGACGGCCGATGTTGATATTAGCGTGGGCGATTCCACCAGGGCTTGCACTTTCTCCAGATTGGGTTGCACACCGTCGTGCGAAATGATGTGCCCAAAGAATTTGAGCATCGTTTTGCTTAACTCTGCACTTGTCTGCGTTTATGGTCAGATTAGCTTCTTCGAGCGCAATGCACACTCAATGCAGTGTATCATCGTGGGCTTTCTGGGTTGCACCGAAAATTAATATGTTGCCGCTGTAGTTGAGGCATTCATGAATGTGTTTGATTATTTGATGTATAGCACAGGGGCAAAGCGCTGGTCTTGCAAGCAAGACCACACATAGCAACAGAGGTTCGAATACCGATCTGCGCTTAGAAAACAAACTCAGGTATGGTATTAGGCGCATTATAAAAAAACAATTTAATTAATAAATCTCGTTTTGAAAGATCTCTGCTGCAGATGATACCCCAAAGCTGAGGCGCTTTTAGCGAAACAGCCCTAGATGTGTGGAGAAAGTGGTTACGTAGCGAGAGTCCGGGTGCAATTCAAGTTGATGGTATCCCTTGTTTAAATCTAATTTGGAGAAAACCTTTGCACCGTGTAGCAGATGCATCATATCAGTCATTCTTGGGGACATGTGTTGTTCTCTTTCAATTGCGATGTTTGGTGCCCTCATGTCCACGCAGATGAGGATGCTTTTGTTGTTTTCTTTTTTGGGAATTAAGGGCGATACCCAGGGCGTGGGTCCCTTTACATGTTTTATAATGTCCTGTTTTAAAAATTATTGTATTTCATCTTCCACTTGCCTCTGGGTGTTTAACGGTATTCCTCGGTAGTGTTGTGCTACTGGTTTGATGTTTGTGTTGATATGCAGCTTGATTTGTTTCCCTTTTAGTTTTCCTAGGCCTTTGAATAGTGTAGGGGCATTTTTTACCATCATATCTTTTGGACTTGTCATGTAGGCTAACATGATTTGGTACATCACGTACACCAGTCCCATCTGTATGGCAGATCTGAAGCTGAGGATGCTCCCTCCTGGGGCTTCACCTTTGATCACATATATTATGACCTTTGTCTTCTTGTCCTTGTTGGTGCAGGTAGCATTAAACATTCCTTTGCATTCCAATGGTGTGCTCGTGCCGTATGGATATATGTCAATGTCGGCAGGCTTCACTGGTTTCTTCTTTTCGTGAGACTGGTACATCTCTTCATTGATCACACTGACCGTGGCTGCGGTGTCTATCAGAAATTCTTGACTGTTTCAGTTTATCTGTAACTGCAGTGTCAGGCTGCATTGGGTTGCTGTGCCATTTCCTATGGCATGTACGTAGCCTCTTTTACGGTCGCTGCTTGATGACGAGGAATTAGAGTCATTCCGTCCCCTCTTTACGCCTCTATATTCCTTATTTTCTGATGCAATTACCTCCTCTTTGACACTTCTGGGGAACGTGTGCGACGGGTGTCCTTCCTTCTGTCACTGTGTCGTCTGTCCTTGTGTGATGACTCCCTCTTTCTGCTGTTTGATCGACGTCTGCTGGGGGTGGGCGATCTCCATGCTCTGGAACGGGAGCTTTCCCACCTTCTGCTTTCTCCTTGGTTATCTGTTTTTTGGAAGTATTTGATGTTCTTGCATGCTGACTGGAAATGGTTTTCACCTTTGTATTTGTCACACTTATACCCGACAGCTGGGCACAGGCTTATGTGGGGAAAATTATATCCACAGCGATAGCATTTATTTTTATGTTGATTCCTTTCAGACGATCGCACCTCACACAGGGATGGCGGGGAGGCTGTCTGCGTAATCTTGGTGTTGCTCAGGGATTCTGTTTGCATGGATAGTGCCATGTCCACTCTTGCAAGCTGTAGAATTTCCTCTAGTGTTCTAGTCTTCTGTAATAATTTCTTTCGAGAATCAGCTGATTCACAGCCAGCATTGTTTGGGATTTTAAGGCTTTGTCCGTAGAGTAGCGATTAAAGACGCAGTATTTTACTCTTTTGCACTACCTCATGACAAAGTTGTCTAGTGTTTCTCCCTTGTCTTGTGTTGATGTGTGGAATATGTGGTGCTCATAGTCTACATTCCTCAAAGGAGCGAAACAGTTGTTCAATGAATCAATGATTCCTTGAAATGTGTCAGTTGAGCTTTCTGGCATTTCAAATACAATGTTCCTTACAAATGCTCACAAGGACCAACAAAAATAAAAAATAAAAGGAGTGCATCAGTATGACTCTGAGGTGGAATTCCTCCCTTACCCCTATTGCATGAATGTAAATATTGAGTTCCTTAAGCCACCTGTTCCACCGGGGTGCCAAACTACTGGTGTCAGAAATGTCAAATAGCAGTACTGCTTGTAATTGTGTAATTGCACAGACTCATACCCCCCCATCATTTCTGGCCACTGGGTTACGTGTGGAGGATCTCAAAGATGGGCTGGAGGAGTTGCATCCTTCTCTGACATGATGGCGGTGCACCGCGTGGTGTGGCGCTGGGGACGGGGGAGGCTGGTTGTGCGCCCTCACCTTCTGTTCATGCGTCAATGATGGCTTTCTATACGAGGAATCTTGCGCACGTGTTGTCGGGGCACTCTGGTCTGCAAAAGTTAGTGGTGAAGGCTGGTTGGTGCTGTGGGGCCTTCCAGACCAAGTGGTATTTCCTTATGCGCGGGCCAAAAGCATGCAAATGCAACGTTCCACTTGAGGAGAGCTGGATGCAGATTGTAGGCAAATGAGGAAGTGTGCGTGCACTCACCGCGAGGTCACAGCATGCCTTTCGTGCGTTTAGGGCCCTGCTGGGCGGTAATCGGAACACTTCTGATGCGAGTCATGCTTCCTTACTAAGGCGTTTCCCTAGTGTCGCAACACCGGTCAGGCAGAGGCCAGAGCAGATGGAGGCAAGCGGGCATTGCTCTGTACTTGTGTGGAAGCCGGATTTCGATGATGCTGCAATACAGATATTGAATTAATAGGTACTTGAAGCCAATCAGCGCGACTTGGAAGGAAGGAAGCACGGGTGGGTCCGGTGTTTAAATCCTTGTCGCCATTGTTAAATCTCTAATCTGAGATATGTCAGCATTCAAATGATGTCGGGTTAGACGCAATAATACACAGAGCCATGTATAGCAGCGTGACCTCTTTATTCTCTTTCTTCTGACTGCCTACTTTGGCGGTAACCCCGCCCACACCACGTGATCGGCCAACATCAGATCTAAACAGTAAAATGGCAAAAGCTAATGCTTGTCCCTCTAAATAATTATTCTGAAAGGAGCTCGAATGAAAATTCAACAGAAAACCACAAGTGGAGATCAGCTAGAAAATCATTAGATGTGCAGAGCGTCATTAACAGAGTGGCTGCTTTCGGCAGAAAGCTGTTTAACAGATCCTATCCCTAGCTTATAATTATTTGGTTTTATGTCTATGGGTTGTGCACAAAAGATCGCACCTGTGATTGCAAAACAAAAGGCTGCAATTCTGTGGGTGCCACCTTTCCTGTGCGACCCTCTCCGGGGCCATGTCTGCCATGCCACACAGATGCTAGCAAATTATTTTGTGATAGCAAACAAGGCAATTTAAAATGTTTTTTCAAATGTCAACAGCAGAGGAATTGGGCAGGAAAAAGACAAAGCTGTGCTCTGACAAACCTGTACTGCTGGTGCATCGTTCCATGGAGGTCTCACGGTAGGCCTGAAGCCCAAACCCGCCATGCTATGTGAAGTACAGGGCTATGAGTGTCTGCTCCAGAGCTGGGGCTCCCTCTGTCACCAATAAGCAGACCAAGCAATTTCTCCTGTGCTTGTGTCCTTGTCTGCAGGTGTGCTTCAGGAGAATTGTGGTAAGCGAGAGGGACCCAGCGATTGATTTGCAAGCTCTGCGAAGCATTTAGGGAAATGTGACATCTGCTGCTCAAGCAGAACAGCCCGAGCCTCACATCCATAAACAAGGACTGTCCAAATAAGTATATGCGGCTTGTGGTTTAAAGACATTTTACTGTAAGGGTGAGTGTGTTGATAAATGAAAGAGCAGACACTAATAAGTGTATTTAATATAATTTTGGCAAGCTCACATTGACGTGACATGACAATTTAAGGACCCCTGTTTATACAACCCCACCCCACACTTCAGGGCAAAGAACAGACAGTGAGTTATTCAAAAATCAAAATGTATTAAAAAAAATTAGATCCATTTTAGGCAACTGGGTCTTCAGCTTAACCTCGAGCCAACTACATGCAGTATGGTATATTTAAAATTCTACAAAATGAAATTTTACATGCCTATATGAATCCCACTATGATAAGTGTACAAAGGCATCCACTTTTAATGACAATGTCTTCCTCTAAATGTGCTATATTCTAATCCACTCAACTGCAAACATACTTACATTCTGTGAGAAACCAGAAGGTGTCTCATCCGCTAGTCCCTGGGCGTCTCTCTCTCAGGTGGCCAGGGCACAGCCATCACCTTTGGATCCAGACCCTGCGGGTGGACCAGTGCGGAAGGATAACCTGGGCGAGGGTCCTCTATAGTGGCACACCTGATGGTGAGACGCGGTATCCCCCTCCCTGTAACAGCTTTACCCCATCCTAGTCGATAGGATATTTTGAAACTCTACTCCCCCCCTTTCCGTTCACGAGCACTTTCACATGGACAGCCCGCTCTGCGAGAAAACAGACTAACACCCGAGAATTGTACCTGACATGTCCAACTACTATGGTCAGGCAAAGTCAGGCAATTATCGGTAATCACTCACACCTGACTCCCATTAAACTACCCCACATGGATAAAAGGCAGAGCACAAGAACACAGGCTGAGCGAGTCGAAGTACACGAAGGAACAGTACTTTCCGGACGGCAGCTGAACAAAGGAAGGAAGACGGCAAACCAAGAAGTATACGCAAGGAGGAAGATACCCTTGACCTTTTTGGTGACAGATCGTTACTTTACAGAACCCTTCGTGGCAGGAAACCAAACTGAAGAATCCTGTATTGTGTGTCAGAGAGGGCCCTCCTGCTCGGCTGACTGAGTCGGGGAGGAATAGCAGCCGCGGTGGTACCGTCCTTGGCTCCAAGGTTAAAGCAGCACCTGAGAGATCAGTACAGCCGGTGAGTTGGGGAGACCAATGCAAGACCGGTCTGTGTTGAAGTCGCAAGCGACAACATTGTAGAACAAGCACAAGAATGAAGATTTAAACGCGTGTGATGAAAGACGGGAGGAAATCTTAATTGCTGATAAATGGAAGAACATTAAAGGGAAAAGATACAATCCCAGTGACAGAGTGGTCCGGCACTACGAGGGTGCTCAATCAAAGGTCTCTGTAAGGTATCCAGCCAAGAAGTGGCAGAAACGAAAGTAGAAGATTGGCAAGAACATTATGTAAAGTGAATCGCAGTGGTCCTGCAACGTTTCAGCAAAACCCATCGCACATTCGGAAGTCTTCGATTTTTGACATCAAGAGGAAAATGTAGAAAGTGAGATTACATGGTCCGAGCCCGAACGATGGAGATCCATAGTCCAAACCCGAACGAGGGAGACCAAATTGTGAACATTGTACTAAAAAGGGGTCCGAGCCTGAAGGAGGAAGACCCATGATGAACACTGAAAGCGAGAACTTGTGAGTAAGAAAGGAACTTTGGTGCTTGTTTGTTACATCAGGCCCTCTGTAATAGGAGACTACCATTGGGAGAGAGACTTTGGCAGAAGACCCTGATGCCTATATTTTGAACACTTACCTCGTGGTCAAGAAGCCAGACTGTGCGAAGCTTGTGCGTGCCGCCTTGCCCTGTGATGAAAACGTGGGTTAGGGAAGCCAACTTCTCAACCATCCTGACATATGTTTTCTGAACACTTTCCTTTTGCACACATTGTTATGCCACACCATTTGTATTTAGAAGTAAGGATTGGCAAAAGGTTTATTATTATAGGCCCTTTTATTTTGACAGAGACTCCACTAGGACTGCGTTATTTATTATTTGATGGTCGTACCTTGCTCACATCCTTAGATTTAGATTTAGATAGGCGTTCAACCAACCTATTTGATACCCTTGAGCAGTGATCACTTGTGTCTGTCTTCACTGTTTGATACCATGCCTTTCTTACCTTGTGTAGCGCCAGACCAGTTTCATTTTTAGAAAATGCAACAACATTTCTTGTCTGGCAATGCAACTTGAGACGTAAACCTGTGCAGTGGCATTCCACCAATCAGCCCCATGCATTAACTAGCCTGAATAACAAAACAATTAAAACATTAGGTCCCATGGAAAGCAGCCTTCCTTTCATGCATATTTGAGTAGTTTGTTAGAAATGCTGTTCTCAGGGGTGTAGGAATGATAGAAGAAGATAAGCTAGAAGAATGGGCTCGAAAGGTTCATACTTTCAGTTTTGAGAAAACCCATTCTGTGTTTAGTCACAGATACCAACCTATGAATCATGCTTTCTAGTGGAAAGAGGTAGAATTTAGCATCTTTGTGCTGAAGATTAGTGGAAAGATTTTTGCGAACAGAATCAAATGGCTTGATCAAGTCATTCAAATTTAGAGGAGGCTTGGGGCAAAACATATGGATGCTCTTAGGATCTTGTTGCCAGTAACAGAGCAACACCATCTGAATCCCTCTTTTGCCACATTAATCTATAAATTGGCACACTGGCAGGGGCTATCGATGAGTGTGTGTGTGGTGGCGACAAGGAATGAAGAGACTGATCAAGTGGTGCCATGATTGCTATACACCTTTATTCAAAAGAAAGATAAACCTATCTGTCCTTAACTCTAATGGGGCTTTCCCTACCTAAACTAAAGAAACTCGGGTGCTCGACAGGAAGTTTGTGAAAATCCAAATCAAAGGCACCAGTCAAAAAGCTCCTACGCTATCCCTGTCACTACAATAAACAATAATACAGTTTGGGTTCTGATCGTGACCAAGGAGAATGACTCCCTTCTCCTGGATGTAACCTGTCCCAAAAGATACCAGATGGTCTTAAAGTAAAGTTCCACTTAAGTTCCTGGCTTTTCGTGACCCAAAACAAAAACAAAACAGTTCTACAGGATCATTGTGGGGCTAGGAGAATGACTCCCTTCTCATAGCTGGTTCCCCAGTGTTCCTTGTAGTTTTTAGCAAAAAAGTTTACTTCCTTTAAGGAGGTTTTCGCACATTCAACTTCCTTTATACTTTTTGTCCTGCCCCACTGGAGCCAAGAAGAAGCTGCTCGAGCCGTTTTTGGTTTGCCAAAGGCCTTCTTCTCAGGAACTGCTACATCCAGGCGTTTTCTCTTCCCGTTTCTCTGGAAAGATGTATATCCCGTTTAGTTTCAAACAGGGGCAGACTCTTGGCGGGATGTGGTGTTGACAAACGAAGAAAGACAGCTCCTTACATAGTTTTGGGCATGTCCCAATATATATGACAAGATACAATAGATTATTTATAACACGCTTAATACCCAGAGGTTTCTAAACGCAGACCCAGGGATTGAACCCGTGGTGCTCTGTGTTGTCTTGCTTCCAAGGCGAGCATGTTGGCCCTGAGATAGCCTCCCAAGACCATTTTTTGACAGCATGGGTGATCTTCGGTGACCTGGTATTTTCCATGTGCGACGGCTGGCTGTTGCTGCAGCTGATGCTTCAGAAGGCCCTTCAGTCCTGGAGTTGCTCTCGTGGGCGAGGATTTCCAAAGGATTAGATTTTGTATCCTTTGAGGCGTAGGTCTCTGGATGTCACCCTCGGCTTAAGGTTAGTCTCCTTTCTCCTTTCTTGTATATAAATTTAAGGAATATTATTGCTGTAGGATTTAGGCCATCTGTGGCTTTGTTCGGTTGTTCACCGCTTCGGGTATTAACCTTCTCCTGGTTTCCCTTGCTCCTTCCCGGACTCTCAACAATCACTTGTTTTTGACTCTTTGGGGAACACGTTTCACTGGTTCTGCACGGAACCGTCTCTCAGCATTTGATTTGTTCTCTCTTCTTCCAATATGGACCCCTTTGTTTTTGCGTGCTGTTGGTCCTTGCACTAGATATTGACCTGCCTTGACCATTTGTTACGAGTCACATAGGCTCCATAGTGCTGGACACTTCTCTTCCACTGGCCTACACGGCTTTGTGCTCGCCAAAGGTTGGCAGTCTCAGCGTAGTTGTCAGACCAGACGGTCCGCCCACTACAGGTCACGACACACTTTCATCTTCCTGCTTCTCTTCTGCCGGCACCCTGACGTTTGGTCAGACGCTTCTTGGGTGTCTCAGGGCCGATCTGCTCAGGTTCTTTCCACTGCTTTACTGCAGGCTCACTCTCGTACCACCTGACTTCAAACTGTCGGAATGCCAGGGCGTAGAACTGATTCTTCTTTGGTTCGGTTTCCCTCTCACCCTTCAGCTTCTGCTTCTACCACTACTGCTCTCGACATCTTGCCAACATGCAAGACACCTCCAGCTTCTCTGAACTCTACCATTACTGCTGGCATCCTGTGGACCTGCAATATGCTCTCTACGATTCCTTTGAACCACCCCTCTAGCTTCAGCTTCTACTACTCGCCTCTTTGGTCATTTCCTTCTTCTCCTTCGTCCTTTCTTTATGTTTGCTTTATATCTCCAAGTTCTTTCTGACGTGACGTCAGCCCAATCGCCAGCACCTGATTGAATAGTTATTGTGCTTTCCGCAAGCATTCTTGGATTTTTCTTCATCCCAGTACTTGTTGTCGGGAGAATGTCCAAACTAGTACAGTAGCAAATAGTTTCTGAATTAAGACTTGGGTGATGTGGTTATCTTATAAGATTTGGATGTGATAAGAGTTGCAGCCTTGTGCACAGGAGGGAATTCCCTCCCCATGAGGACCTCTCTCGTTACCACCCCTACGGGGACCCTGGGTTAGCAGCCTCACCACCCTAGTATCATATGGAAAGGTACTCCTACGTCGGAAAATGTGACACCATCTGAAGTATCATCACAGTGTGTGCCCCATGATGGCGTGGAAGGTAAAATGTCACCACCCTCTGCACACACTGGATGTTTATGAAGCATCTCAAGCTGTAACAACAGGAGCCTGAAGATAATGATAATGATGTGTTATTTATATAGTACTTTCGCCAAAG
Organism: Ambystoma mexicanum; assembly: GCF_040938575.1. Taxonomy (NCBI): domain Eukaryota; kingdom Metazoa; phylum Chordata; class Amphibia; order Caudata; family Ambystomatidae; genus Ambystoma; species Ambystoma mexicanum. The sequence continues at coordinate 1,380,601,833 of NC_090929.1, read as the reverse complement.
TGCTTTACAAAGAACATATATTAACATACAATTATCACCCAACCGTAGTTGATACTCACGTCTCGACCTCAAAAGGATAATGGGCTGAGATTGCTTTGCCGGGATTCGAAACTGCGACTTGCAGGTCAAAGACAGATCACAGCAGTGAGCACTCAACCCGCTGAACTATCTTACCGGCTAAAGAGAAATCTGCACATGAAATCTGGGATCTTAAAAGCGATGCACACAGGTTCTGTAGGCGGATATGATAACTCATCAATTGTTGAAAATCAATGATCCTGTGGGTCGCTGTTCTGAGTCGCTTAACGCTTGATGTGCTTTACTCTGAAATAAACTGCACACAGAATGGATATGTGTGGCTGGCTGACATAACCTAGAGCAGACGTGGAGGTGAGGCGAGAGTTGGCATGCTGCAGCATAATGGGACCTTCTGTGCGCTCCACCTGTCGCCTCACCCTGGCTTGGTGCAGTGCGTTGCAGTGCACATAGCTCAGAAACGGTGAGTCCTAAGGTCTTGAAACGTGAGTTTTGTTTCTCATGTTAAGACGCTTAAAATGAGGTTTGTCTGGTCATTCTACAACCACATTGATGTTTTGCCGATTTCAAGCAACCATCATGCGTGAAGGGGCTGAAATCCGGAGATAGGGATGGGGTGTTCAAATGTCATGTAGCCAGTAATGTCCAGAGTGTCTTAACAAGTAACTATGCACATTTTGGTGCAAATTTGTGGAACAGTGTGGAATTGCATAAGGAACAAACTAACAGATGTTCTATTTTATATATGTATAGATAAATAGAAGATGAAGTATATTCAGAGGAAACATTAACATCTATTATGATATTTTGGTATTCTAAAACGGGAAACATTAAAGATGTTGTGGCTTACCTTTCTTTTTATCATTCTCTGCTAAACAAAGCTTGACGGCTTCAACTGCTCTGGGGCTGGTGAAAATTAGACCACCGTAATGTTCAGGATGAGAGAGCTGTTTAACACACAAAGTGCATACTGTCATTAGCAATCAGGAAAGCAATTAAGTTGTACAAAGTAGCTCAAAAGCATTATTTTTGTGCGAAAACATTTTCTTTGTCCTACAAGGGTGTGCTATATTATACATGATACGATATGATATGGCATTTATAACGCGCCTATACACAAATGTTCCAAGACGCGACGAGCCAAGGGAGGGGAACGGAGACAACGATCCTACGGGCCAGGTGACATTGAGATCGCGGAAGTACAGGGGAGGTGGGAAGGGGAAAAGTCCAGGGGGAAAAGGGAGGGGGCAGTTCAGTAAATAGGGTAACAGTAAAATAAATAAAAAACAATAAATAAAAGTGTTGACATTAGGTGTCAAGTGCTGGTAGGGGCTGTAGGGATACAGAAACAGTCCCCGAGTGCAAGGGTTGCCAGGGGGGCAGTGCAAGTGTGCAACTGGCGGGGAGGGGACCTGGGCCCAAGATCAGAGGGTAGCCAGGTAACCAGTGCAGTTTCAGATTCAGCAAGGAGGTCAGCAGGGGAGAGGAGGAGAGAAAGCAGAAATAAAGAGGATGGTCTTGAGGTGCTTCCAGAACCGGAGATGGTTCTCCTAAAGTTTCAGAGAGGCAGGGAGGCTGTTCCAGAGGGAGGCCCCAGCAGAAGCGAGAGATCTACCACCAACTCGCTGCTTGGAGAAGTGACTAACTCTGAGGGAGTTGGACGTGAATGAGCGAAGAGCTCGGGAAGGAAGATATTTAGGAAGAGAGATTTGAAGGTATTGAGGCCCCATGCCCCAGAAGGCCTTGTGGACAATGCAGAGGGTTTTGAACTTAATCCTCGCCAGCACTGGGAGCCAGTGCAGAGATTTTAGTCCTGGAGAGATACAATCACTGGGCTTGAGGCCAAGGACAGGTCTCGCAGTCCGGTTTTGGATGAGTTGCAGAGGGCGGAGAGTAGAGGCAGGCAGATTTAGAAAAAGGCTGTTGCAGTAGTCCAGCCTAGAGAGAACCAGAGCTCTGGAGACAGTGAGCTTCTGGGGGAAGGAGAGGAAAGGAAGAATACCTCTGAGGAAGTGTAGCTGGTAGTGTGACTTCTTAGAGATGTCAGAGATGTGAGGAGAGAAGGAAAGTGTGAATCGAAGATGACACCGAGGTTTTTAGCCTCGTAGGTGGGAGCAGGAAGAGGGCTAAGAGAGGCTGTCCAGAGAGTGACAGGAAAGGAGGGAGCAGGTGTGCCGATGAGGAGGATCTCAGTCTTACTGGCATTAAGGCAGAGATCATTGGCGGCACACCACTCCTGGATGGCGGACAGATAGTCAGAGATGAGAGAAGGAGAAGAGGTGGCTGAAGGGAGCCTGAAAATGAGCTGAGTGTCATCTGCATAGCACTGAAAGTTGGGGCAGAGAGCGGCAATGCAGTGGGCAAGAAGCGCCAGGTATTGGCTGAACATCCAGGGGGAGAGGTTAGACCCCTGGGGTAAATCACAGGTAGAGATAGAGGAAAGGAAGGACCAAGTTGGAACTGGGACGCTCGATCAGAGAGAAAGGAGGTCAGCCAAGCCAGGGCCTGATCGGTGTACCCAGGTTATCACGGAGACGGTTGAGCAGGATGGCATGGTTGACCATGTCAAAGGCAGAAGAGAGATCAAGTAAGATGAGGAGACAGGGGATGTTGTAATTGAGGTTGGAGAGCAGGTATTCAGGGATGTTCGGGAGAGCAGTTTCTGTGCTTCTGGCAACTCTGAATCCAGACCGATGGTCATGGAGACAACCAACAGATTCAGAGTAAAGATTAAGCTGGGAGATGGCCTTCTTTTCCAGAAGTTGGCCAGGAAAGGAGTGATGGAGATTGGGCGATAGTTAGCCAGGCAGGAAGGGTCAGCAGAGGGTTTCTTAAGAAGGCAGTGCACAAGGGAGTGCTTCAGGGGAGAGGGGAAGACTCCAGTGACAAAGGAGTTGTTGCAGATATCAGCCAGAGCAGGAGCCAGGGTGTCAATGTGGTCCTTGATGGTTTTGGAGGAACAGGGGAGAACCTGTTTTGATGAGACTTTCATAGATCGGACTTGTCTAGAAACCTTGTCTGAGGAGAACAGGGGAAAGACAGAGCAGAAGGGAGGAGAAGTGGCCGATGAAGGGCCAGAGGAAGACCAGGCAGTAGAGGGAGGAGGGGGTGAGGAAGAGGACAGGATGTCCTGAGTTTTACAGATAAAATGAGAAGCCAGGGCCGTGCAGAGGGTCTGGGAGGGGACAAGAGAGGTAGAGACTGTGGCAGGATTGGCTGAGTTGTTAGATGCCGCAGAGACGCGGGCCTGGATGTGGGTGCTCTTCTTGGTGCAGACAGAGAGCCGGTATTGCCTTTGGAGCAGGCGGCAGGCCAGTTTGTCAGAGGATGTACCGGAAGCATGCCATTTCCTCTCAGGCACCCTGCACTTGCGTTTAAGGGTGACGAGATCTGAGTCGCACCAAGAGTTGCACTTGGCTTTGGGCTTCAAGCGGATACTCATGACAGGGGCAAGAACATCAAGAGTATCAGAAATAGCAGAGTGGAGCATGAAAAGGGCTGTGTCAGGGTTTGAGTCAGCCAAGGGGGGATGGGGATGAGAAAGTGGCAGTGAAAGCCTCAACTGACACACGCTTCATGGGTCGGATAACCGAGAAGGTAGGTGGCAGTGCTGGAATTGGCTTGGCCTGAGGGATAGAGAGGGTGAGATGGGAGGAAAGAAGAAAGTGATCACTCCAGGAGAGAGGACTGGTAAGAGGGGTCAAAAGGGGAAGGTCTTCAGAGTGTGCCCTGCAGAGTGAGTCGGGCCAGAGGGGAGAATAGAGAGTGAGAGAGAGTCGCAGAGGCCACAAAAGAGTCCAGTGGAAGGACAGGAAGCATCCAGGTGGATGTTGAAGTCACCAAGAAGGAGGAGTTGAGTGGTTGAGACCAGGTGGGAAGATGAGAGGTCTGCCCATTCAGAGAAAACAGAGGAGATCTGACCATGTGGCCGATAGATGGTGCACAGTAAGGGAATGGCCAGGAGGGAGAGAGAGCTCCTGCAGACAAGGCATTCGAAAGAGGAGTAGGCCTGCGCAGGAATGACGGAGGCAGGAATCCACTCAGGGAAGATCAGGGCTACACCCCATCCGGAACGGTTGGATCTGGGTGCGGAGAGGATCTTGTAGCCATCAGGGAGGAGAGTGTCAAAGCTCGTGACAGAGCTGGGCGTGAACCATGTCTCAGTGAGATCGAGGACATTGATGTCATGTTCCTCCAGGAGGCGGCAGATGTCAGAGGAGTGTTTGACAGCTGAGCGAGAGTTTAGAGTGGTAAAATGGAGAAGGTTGCCGTCCTTGAAAGACTTCCGGGGAGGTGTACAAGTCAGAGGTACGCCCTGCAGAGGTGTAGAAGCAGCCCGAGGGGGGGCAGAAGAGGAAAGAGGAGAGGGCAAGGTAGCCAAGGAGGAGACAGTAGGGGAGGCGAGGAACCCGTGGAGAGGACAGCAGGAGAAGAAAGGAAATTGATGTGGCGCTGGAAGCGTCTATCAAAGAGGAGAAGGTTGGCTTGAGGGCCTTGGACCAAGATGGTACCATTCAAGTAAACATTAATGATGACCTTAGAGGAGTGGAAGGAGTGTTACGCTCACCTGGTATTCACGGGGACGCCACCCAGCCTTGGTTGGATGATTTGCACTCTCGAACCCTCTCCCGGTCCCTTGGTAAGGCCTCTGGTTAAAGATGGGTCTTAATATTGTAAAAGGTGGATTCTCCATCCTGCTCCTCGTGGCAGAGGTGCGTAGATGTGGGGGGCGAGCAGCGACCAAGTTACTTCACTGGTGCAAGCCCCCTGTGGGAAAACAGGCGTGCTGCGACTCCGTAGGTTTGCTGCTTTACAGTCTTTATATGCAGTTCTTATGTTCCTCTTAGTTCGAATAATAATGTCTTGCATCTTTCCTTTTAGGTATGGAAAGGTATTTTGGTGTTGTCATGCAGTTTGAAGATGAGCATGGGCCGGTAGGTGAAAGCGCGGTGTGCGCGATGCTGTTCGGTGAGTAATGCGCAATGCGCTGCGCTGTTTTGCCTTTTATATTGCTAACCTGTGTCTTTTCTCTCCTTGCAGGTCGCGATATTCCTCGACGAGCGCCGTGATGTTCCAGCAACGATACCGACCAGGAGATGACTACCCAGGTAAGAATTGTGTGGCTTTCTTCGTTCGAGAGGAAACGTGAGTAAACACTTATTAATGCTTTCTTCCTCCTCTTTCCAGTTTATGGTATCCCAGGATGCATGCATTGCCGGATGATGGAATTCGTACCTTCAGGTGAGTGGAACTGAAGTCGGCGATGGATTGAAGACAGGATACTATCCCAGGTAAGTTTCGTAGTGTTCTTTCTCTCTCTGCAGGTCCTTGGTTTCAGGTAAGCTGGCATCAAAGAACTGGACACGGTGAGCGTTACGCTGCCCACAGCAGAACAACATGAAGCTTGTTCCACTGTTTGGGTGCGGTTTAAATAGTCTCAGGTAAAGTAGTCCAGGTAAAATAGTCCCAGGCCTGCCAAACCCAAAGCAGTCCAGGTAAAGTAGTCCCAGGCCTGCCACACCCAAAAGACTAGACCGCATAGCTCAGTTCCTTGTAACTGAGCTATGTGTGTGCCTCCATGTTGGCTAAACCCCCCCCCCCCCCCAAGTTAAATAGTCCCAAGTAAATAGTCCCATTCTAATGTTGGTCTTCATGATGGTTATGAGCCTGGCGCCAAAGGCGACAGGACTGACTCCATAGAGTCGTGGATAAGGTTTTAAGGCCTTTGACCTGGCCCTAACTGGAAGGCTGACTCGCCAATGAGGGCCAGGGTTAAGGGTCATGACAGGAGGCCAGGAGGGCCTCCCACCGGGTGCCACCATTAATGGGAGAGGAAGAGAAGGGAGAGGGCACAGAAACCATATGTAGAGTCCATAGGTCTGGCGAGGGAACGACAAAGAGGATGTCGGTGAAAGATTGCCTGGAGGAGGCACTGGTATAGGTGTCAGTAATAGGGAGGCCTGGGTTGGCGACCAGGATGTCCTTTTTAAACTTCTTCCTACCAGATTTAGTTAGGAGAGCAGGATAGTCGATAGAGAAGCAGTTAGAAAAGATAGGGGAGACAGAGAGCACCATAGAGTAGGTCAGGGAGAGGAGAGAAGTGGAAGGGAGTGGGAAGGGGTAGAGGAGAACACTAGGGAAGGACACAGGGCAGGGTGTAAGCAGACGAGACAGAGAGACGAGATAAGTTGACAATTGGACAAGACGACAGGTGCTTAGATAGTGGTAGAAAGGTTTGCTAGATGAGTGCTTTGCTAGGAGGCAAAGCCACAGAACGGCACTACTTTCACGATGCAATTTTAAAAACAGGAGAAAAACACACCTAAGTTTGAGAGTCCTGAATAGTGGGCAAAAGACCTAGGTTTCACAATGCAATTTTAAATACTTTCACGTTGCAATTTTAAGAACAGGAGAAAAACACACCTAAGTTTGAGAGCCCTGAATTGTGGGGAAAAGGCCTAGGTTTCACAATGCAATTTTTAAATATTTTCACAATGCAACCTTAAATACTTTCACAATTCAATTTTAAAAACAGGAGAAAAACACACCTAAGTTTGAGAGTTTGCTATATAGACAGGTTTGCAGGGTAGAGTGAGGGTCTAATCCTAACCCGGACTTAACATGGCTTTATCAACCGAAGACACGTGGCTCTCAAGGATGCAGGTAACCACATGTCTTTCATCCTCATTAATGATCATCAGTGTGATGCAATCTAACAACCTTGTGTTTGGGGCATTGGGGTATGTTTAACAAACATACTGACATGAAAAGTGTGCATTGATGATAACAGTTGTCACTCTGTGCATGCTCCTTAGCTTGCCACACACCTCAGCAGGAAATCTGTAGATGGGGAAAGTATTGTTATATGAGACGCACCAGCTTACTCGGTTGTCTAATCAATTTCCGTCTCATCAATTTGGCACTCATCTTACTGAACGATGTCTGTAATAAACATTGCAATGGCACAAAGAACAAGGAAACAAGTGTATGCTTCTACTGCTAAATGTAACGTGTATCCCCTTTCAGCAACACTAGAAGAAAAAAGAGCAAGTGTGGAGGTGATGGACACAGTCAAATGATTACGGTCAAGGTGGTACAAGAGGCACACATTCTTCTAGAACTCTATGGGGTTCATATTCATCAGGGCCGTAACCTGATTGAAAGGCGTAAAAGCCTTGATTAAGGCATTAACTCCTTACAATCATGTCACAGCTCATTTTCAAGCATTTGTATGGTGGAGAGGAGGGGCAGAACGCAACTTGCTTTCCCGCCGCTCCTTTGCTCTCTGTCACTTTGCTTTGCGGAGTGCAAATGTGAAGGGCAAAATGCTGCGTTTTGCACCTCGCAGTGCAAATGACGAAAATTTGGAGGCAGGGATCCTCTTACGTTACAGTGTAATCGTAACAGTTCCACGTTTACAAATTATTTATGGAAAATTAGCCCCTATGAGAGGAGAAGCAACATCCTTTGACCGTGCCATAGAATTCCTGTCACCAAACCACTCTTGAGCAATACTTATCAATCTCATCCCTTGCATAAGGCCGGATGCATCAAGGTTGGTGACAAGCAGTAGAAGATCATCAGTAAGAAGCAGGGTACAAAGTTGCCCTCTGTGAAACAATATATACACAGTGAATCCGAGCCAGCTTTGACTCAAGCCTGACATGCCTGCAGAAGCCACTAACAAAAGCGATAATGAATAGCATCCTCTTACCTCCCCGGGCCACTGCACTGCACTGGCCGCCCACTTCTCCTCCAAAAGGCAGGACATCCTGTCCTCTCTGTCATCTGCTCGCCCACAACTCCCCTCCTCTCTTGTCTCCCTTGGCCCCCTTCTCCATCCCACACTCTTCCTTCTCTCCGATAGCACCAGACGAGATATCTAGAGTTGTCAGATCTATGAAATTCTCCTTTAAACAGGTGCTTCTCCAGAACAATCAAGAAAACATTCCCTCTCTCGCCCCAGCTTTGGCCGACCTCTGCAACCATTCCTTTGCCACTGGCTCCTTCCCACAACCCGTTAAGCACTCTCTTGTGCGCCCTCTCCTAATAAAGTTGTCTGCTGACCCTTCTTGCCCAGCTAACTATCGCCCTATCTCCATCACCCCTTTTTTGGGCAAACTCATGGAGAAGCTAGTCATCCCCCAACTGACCCTCCACACCAAATTGTCTGGCTGCCTCCATGACCACCAGTCCGGTTTCAGGGCATCCAGAGGCACGGAAACTGCTCTCCTTAACACCTGTGAAGACCTTCTCTCTAACCTGGTCTCAAATGCACCCTCTGTTCTGATTCTCCATGATCTTTCTTCTGCCTTTGACACAGTCAACCACTCCATCCTCATAAACAGTCTGCAAGATACCTTGGCATCACAGACTGGGCACTGGAGTGGCTGACTTTCTTCCTTTCAAACAGACCTTCCCAAGTGCAAATTGGTCCTTTTCTGTCTTCCACCTCACTATCTACCTGTGGCGTCCGTCAGGGCTCTAGCCTATTGGCCATGGCTCTTTAACATCTACCTGGCCCCTCTGGTCCACTTGATCTCCACCTTCTCCCCTCATTTCAAGTGTTATGCAGGCGACACACAGCTCTCCTATCGCCACACCCTCCTCTCTCAAACAGGACTGCCTGACTGCTATTCATGCATGGTGCTCTGCCAATGATCTCTGGCTTAATGCCAGTAAGACGGAGATCCTTCTCATTGGGACGCCTGCTTCTTGCTTCCCCCCTACTCTCTGGCCAGCCTCCTTGTGTCCCGTTCCTTCTCCCACTTGTGACTCCTCTCTCTCACTTCACACATCACTGACCTTGCCAAGAAGTCCAACTTTCATCTCTATCTCCTCAGGGGCATTCTACCTTTCCTCACCTTTCCCCAGAAGCTCAATGTCTCCAGACCTCTGGTTCTCTCTAGGCTGGACTACTGTAAAAGTCTCTTCCTCAGTCTGCCTCTTTCCTCCCTCCGCCCCTTCAACTCATCCAGAATAGCACTGCAAGACTTATCCTTGGCCTCAAGCCAGGGACCACATCTCTCCAGCCCTAAAATCTCTCCATTGGCTCCCGGTGATGGCAAGGTCAAATTCAAGACCCTATGTATTATCCACAAGGCTGTCTGGGGCCTAGGGCCTCTCTACTTCCAGCTGTGTCTCCCTACATACCTCTCTGCCAGAGTCCTTCGGTCCTCTGGCTCCAACTATCTGCAGGTCAAACGTTTCTTCAAGCAGAGAGTGGGAGATAGATCCCTCTACTCGGCTGGTTCTTCCCTATGGAACAGCCTCCCGATCCCCCTTAGACTTGAACCGGATGTTCTTAAGTTATGGACACCTTTCAAGACTTTCCCTTTCTCCTCTTCCTTCCCTCTCCCCCTGCCCCTCCTGTGCTAAACGTTCCCTCTGCGACTGGGGCCTGGTCCCTTCAGAGTCATACAGGGGCCGATCATCCCCCTACCAGTCCCCCCCATCATTCCCTGCCAGCACTTGCCCTAACCTGGTCCAACCTGTCCACCCCACTCACCCTCCCTTCCCCCCTCTCTTTCCCCTGGCACTTGCCGTCTTGGCCCCCCCCCCAGAACTTGTCCTCCACCCTTTGTGCACCCCACCCCTGCACTTCTTCCCACCCCCTGCACTTATAACCTTATCTTGTACTTGCACTGCAGGATTGTCGCAAGGCCAATATAAACGTTTTTTGCTGTTTTCCTATGTCCCCCCCCCCACCCCCAACTTGTCTTGTGGCGCCAGGAAACACTTGTGTATAGGCGCCATACAAATGTCAAATAAAAAAATAAAGAATGCAGCATAAACAACAGCATGTCTGCCGTGCTGTATTGGAATAAGAAATTGATAACTGGCTTTGAAGTCTATTTATGGATTGCCGCGGAGGCCAGGAGCCCACATATAATTTCCTGCTTTGGGTAGCTCTGATTAAATGCACTGTAGGTCAGAAGGGTGGTGATCACAGGTCATAACTGCGACTATGGGAAGCTGCTGATGATTGAGTTTATATATGTGGCTCTTCTATAGTGTGAACCTAGCTAGTAAGCAAAGGGGCACTGGGCAAGTGGGTGGGGGGGGGAATAGTCTTCAAAATGAAGTGTTCAAACTAGGAATAGGTATGGGAGTGCGAGAGGCCATCCTTGGGGAACTCTCAATGAGGGAGTCTGATGTTAGTTTCCTCTCTTCTGCCTGACTCAGTATACATTACATTTGTCCACTGTAAGAACATTATTTTCACTCAGAGGTTTGAAAGAGTGCCTGCTTGCTGTTTATACAGCCCCCTCGTTTATCTGCAAGGCATGGATGCTGAGGCCGAGCAAGGCTACCCATTCTGCCCAAGCTTACACAGTCTGAAGACACTGCAGCCCTCACCGACCCATGACTGATTTTCTGCCAGACCGAAAAGCACAGCATGGAAGGACGAATTGATCGGACAGTCCTGGGCTGACGTCTGTGATCAATACAAGCAAAAAAGTCAGGGTTGTGTTTAAGCTTCACTTTAGGCTTTACAGTTTGAATTTTCGATAGAGTTGTATCAGTCTTCTCTTTGTATTTAAATACCTTTCGACCGCCCGTTCCAATACCGAGCAAAACGGTTAGACTATATCATGTGCTGTTAGGGGTAATACAAATAATCTGCGACCAATACTTTGAGCGAAGGGACCTGCAGGATATCGGGCCCGGAGATATGTTGCTCAATACCTTAATGTGTGCAACTACAGGCTTTCTGGTGAGAAAGATTGTAGTTGTGCTCTTGATATTATTGTTTTCATGAATAGCACCTGGCTGTTTTTGGCATTTTCCTTTTTTATTAAACTTGTTTCCAACATAAATTACTGCTACTTTATGCTGGTCCTGACCTCTGCTCATAGAAAGGACTTTAGAACAGGTTACCTCGACTACAGTGAAGTGTGGCCAGACAGACAGATGTCCAATTGGTTTAGAATGATAATCACACCTGCAGATTGACCCACATTTCTTGTAGATTTCGAGCATTCATTTGCGCAACGTGCTATTTAAGAAATGTCGGCTTTGAGGCAGCTATTGCATAGTGTAAAGCTTTTGATTTTAAACTTCCCAAAGAATTATCCTACCTCTATAGGTTTTAACATAGCTCATTGCATAATCAAGAAGGAAGGACAGGGGTGAAGTAGGTGACCATGTTATCGCTAAGTACAGCACCAACTGCAGCAGCACTGAACTCCTCCACCTGCTGCTCAGCGGCCAGAGTTCCACAATAGGTGTTGGTGTGGTCAGGAAAGGTCTCCACAATCAAGAGGGGATTTTATTGCATGCGCCATATTTGTGACTGCGGGTGCAGGAAGCATTGCGCAATGTATAATATGTATCCAATATAGATAAATGTGAATGGGATATGTAATTTAGCATTACTTTTTGGTTAAACTGATACATATTAGCTTTGCATGCGTAGAAAGACAAATGCTAAAACAGCCAAATGAAATATAAACACGATTCAGACATAATGTGCTATGGAGTGGCCAGAAGCAGGCAATAAAGAGTTTTTGTAATGCGCATGCCAGAAAGGAGGCTTGTCTTGAAGAATTCACTGTAAAGGAAAGATGGTATTTATACAAAATGCATGCACACTGAGAAAATGCATAACAGGGATTTATAAATCTACATATAGTGGGCTTTTTATAAATCGATTAAAACATGGTAGTCAGGGGTTGACTTTTGAGAAACTAGTTCTGCAGAGTTTCAGAGGCCAAAGGTTGGGTAAATAAGTAACTTCGACCTTCGCAATGGTCCATTCAGCTAAAGGAGGCGGCCATGGGTGCTATGGTCTGATCACTATGGCAGAAGGCAGATGTAATCTCTTGAATGCATGGGAGTTTGACAGAGTGTATTCACTAATTGTTCTGACAAGCAATAAACCATGGGATGAATCACAGTGCTCAAGGCTAAAGTGATTGAAACCCAGAAGCTTCAATTGTATTTTCAGATGTGCTGTGCGTGATGAAATGAGTTATTTAGATTATAGCGTTCCAATGGAGATAGTAAACCAGGGAATGAGATAGTTATTGCTAATTCATAGAGAGCCTGTTTACTCAGCCTTCTTCATATTGCTTGAAGTATTTATGAGAATTAAGAGTTACGGTTAAAAGAACTTAGGCCAGTTATTGCTAGTAATTCATTATGCTTGCATATGAATGTTAACTAGTTGATGATGTCATGACCTATCACGGACGAATCCTAAGGAGGTGTGCTCTACACATGAGCTGAAGATAAAAGTTAAGATAACGGCTACCAATGAGAATGTAGGAATTGGAGAAAGATGGGATTTGTTTGAAGAGGTTTTGTCCAATCACATGTGGGGGTGGGTTGTAAATCAGGTATCTGGGATTGTTTTTACTGTTTCAGAAATGTATAAAATGTATCAACTGATGTGGTTTGTTGAGACTTGGGTTAGTTTGGTTCCACAGCACCATCTAACTGCTCCCTGGACGATTGTACAATAAACTTGCTTTACGTACGAAACGTGCACTCGGTCTTCAGGTGGTGGGCCCATTTGGGTTGAGGTCATTAGGGGTCCGTCCCCACATAGGGCAAAGGTTTGCGACAGGTGAAGAGTGGAATATAATACCATTTCTTTTCCATATGAAAACAGTTCCAGAACTATTAGAACAAAATATCATAAATACAAAACAGGGACGCGTCGGGGCCTTTCAGAGGAGCCCCAGCAACTGCCCCGATGTTGCCAGTCAGCAATCTTATAACACAGCAGAACAAGTTACTCTCTTACCTGGTAACGTTCTTTCGATGGGATGGTCCGACGACGTATTCCATATCTACGACAGTAATCACCACAGCTGTGCTGCTTCGGAAAATCTTCGGCGTCTGCGTCCATGACGTCGATACGCTGCCCTCGAGGACCTACTCCGACGGCCGACGTCACTGGATGTTATAAGTAGGACGCACGACGCCCGTAGCCTCAGTTGTAGTTTTTTCCCCAGAACGTGTGGCACCAGTCTTCTGCCAGTATGACACACAAAGCCTTGCAGAAACGTAAGCTGCAATCGCATAAGAAATTCTGTAGCGGGGAAGGCAGGGAGGGAGCGATATGGAATACGTCGTCGGACCATCCCATCGCAAGAACGTTACCAGGTAAGAGAGTAACTTGTTTTTCGAGGGGATTGGGTCCTCCGACGTATTCCATATCTATGACAGACTTCCAAAGCAGTACCAATGCAAGGAGGTGGGAAAAGAATTTAGAAAACAGAAATTTAGAATGCCCAATCAAATTGCGGAGTAAAGGACCGCCTTGTCAAAGGCCAGATCCTGCCCCCAGATGGAATCGAGGGAGTAGTGACATACAAAAGTATGTACCAAAGCCTAGGTGCCTGCATCACAGATGTTACGAAAAGGAACACCCCTCTGTAGGGCAGTAGAAGCAGCCATACCTCTGGTAGAATGGGCCCGTAAACCGACCGGTGGGTCCTTACCCGCCAAGTGGTAACACTCAGAGATAGCCAAAATAATCCAGCGAGACAAAGTCTGTTTCGTCACAGCTTGTCCGAAACGCTTTCCAGCGTAACCAATGAAGAGTTGATTGTCCACTCTGACCCGGGACATGCGTGAAATATAAAAGCTTAACGCTCTCCTAGGATCAAGCCTATGGAGCCTCTCCTGTTCCTTACCAGGATGTGGAGGAGGATAAAACGCCGGAAGAACAACCTTCTGGCCTAAATGAAATTCCGACACCACCTTCGGAAGAAAGGAAGGACGAACTTTAAGGACAACCCTGTCCTTAAGAAACACAGTGAAGGGTGGATTAACTGAAAGTGCCTGTAACTCACTCACTCTGCGAGCGGAAGTAACCGCAACCAAAAATACAGTTTTAAGAGTTAACAGTCTCAAAGGGCATGAATGCAAAGGCTCAAACGGAGCACCCATCAGAAACTTGAGAACAAGGTTCAAATCCCAACCGGGCACCTGGAAAGGTGAGGGAGGGAACACATTAGTGAGCCCTTTCAGAAACTGAGAAATTAAAGGCATTTTAAAATAGGAACACTCTTCAGACGAGCGCTGAAATATGGACAGCGCCGCCAGGTAACCTTTAACGGTACCCACTTGCAAGCCCCTGTGGGCCAAAGAAAGCAAAAAAGACAGAACCATGGGAATGTCACATGCAAAAGGATCCACATTCTTAACCCTGCACCAGTCGCAGAACTTATGCCAACGGCAACGGTACAGGGACTTTGTTGCTGGCCGTCTGGCCGAGAGCAACACCTCCATCATGTCTTCAGGGAGGTCCCAATCCTTATACCTCAACCTTTCAGAAACCAAGCGTGAAGGTTGAGGGATATGACCTCTGGATGGAGAACCTGACCCCCCTCCTGTGAGAGCAGATCGTCTCGGTAGGGAAGACGACGTGGAGGGCAGATGGACAAGTCAAGAAGGTCCGTGTACCACGTCCTCCGGGCCCACGCCAGAGCAATGAGGATCATCCGGGAACTGAACCTCCGTAACCTCCGCAGTACTTGCGGGATGACAGGGACTGGAGGAAATGCTTACAGCAGTGGGAATGACCAGTCCACCACGAACGCGTCTCCTAAGGCTCGTTTTGGAGGAAATTCCCACGAGCAGAACCTCTCGCACTTCCGGTTGACACTGGAGGCAAAGAGATCCACTTGAGGGGTCCCCCAAATGGCGAAGATCTCCAGGATAATCTCCTGAGCCAACTCCCACTCGTGAGAGATCGCGTTCTGCCTGCTCAGAGCGTCCGCCGTCTTGTTTTCGTCTCCGGCCAGATGAACTGCCGAGATCGAAACTTCTTGCTGGATTGCCCAGAACCAGAGCTGCATTGCCTCCCTGCACAGAGGAAGTGACCCTGCCCCCCCTTTTTGTTGAGGTAGTGCATGGCCACCGTGTTGTCCGTCAGGATCAGGACCTTCTTCCCACGCACAGTCGGCAGAAAAGCCTTCAGGGCTAGCCTGACGGCCCTCAGATCCAACAGACTGATATGGAGTCTGGACTCAGATGGAGACCAACGACCGCTGACTGTCAACTCGTTGGCATGAGCTCCCCATCCCGTGAGGGATGCGTCCGTCACAATCGTCACCTCCGGCCAGGGTAGCCAAAATGGAGCCCCCTTCATCAGATTGTCTTCGACGGCCCACCACAGAAGGTCCTGGGCGACCGAGGATGGCACCTGAACAGGGTCCGACATCCTGCCAGAGGACTGAGAGCACTGGAGCTTGAGCGCCCATTGCAAAGATCTCATGCGCAACCTGCCCTCTGGCACCAGAAGAATGCAGGATGCCATGAGGCCGAGTAATCTCAAGAACTCGAACGCTGGGAGGCTCTGGGCAAGCTGAAACTTGTGCACCATCTGCTGAATGTGATGAGCCCTCACCTGGGGAGGAAAACACTGCCCCAGGGACGTGTCGAGCACTGCTCCGATGTACCGGAACCTCTGAGTTGGTGTCAAATGGGACTTCTTTAAGTTGAGGGAGAAGCCCAGCTTGTGGAGGGAGTGGCAGGTAACTGACAGATGATCCAGAACTTGCTCGGGAGAGAGCGCCCTGATCAACCAACCGTCCAGGTAGGGGTAGATGGAGTCGTGAATCCCGCTGCCACCACTACCATGAGCTTGGTGAAGACCCTCAGGGCGGAGGTCAATCCGAATGGCAGGACCCGAAACTGAAAGTGCGAGTCTCCAACCGCGAACCTCATGTACTTCTTGTGCTTTGGATGAATCGGCACATGAAAATAAGCATCCTTGAGGTCGAGAGACACCAACCAGTCCTGAAGTTGAAGGGCCTGGAGGACTTGAGAAAGAGTAACCATCTTGAACTTGTCCTTCCTGAGGAGTTTGTTCAAACAGGGCAAGTCGATTATGGGTCTCAATCCCCAAGCTTTCTTGAAAATCAAAAAATAAGGGGAATACCATCCCTTGTTCCTCTCCACTACAGGCACCAGTTCTATGGTACCTTTCTCCAGCAGGGATTGAATTTCCTGCGCAAGGAGCGGATCCGGACTCTTCAAAGAGAGATTCCCCGGTGGATTGTCTTGATGCCTCTGCCGGAAAGGAAGACAGTAGCCGTGGGTTATGATCTCCAGAACCCACACATCTGAAGTAATTGCGCGCCACTCTGCAAGATGCTGCGCCAGCCTTCCCCCAACCGGCGAATCATGGGACATGGCCGCATGACTGAGCTGAAGCGGCTGCGGCGTTGCCTGAGGGCAAAGAGGAAACAGCCCGAGCGGCCTTGGCACCTCGAGTACCTTGTTTTCCACCTCTGGCACTCCTACGGTGGCCCCTTTGACTGGCAGCTCCTTTCGCTTTACCAAAGGATGAGTAATAACGAAAGGAACCTCCCCTCCATTGCTGTCCCCTAGGACGAAAAGGCAGAGGTTGGCAAACTGCAGCGCCCAACGACTTCGCTGCAGCTTTGGAGGTCTGCAACCTCTCAAGGCTTTCGTCAGTCTTGCTGCCAAAAAGATGTTCCCCGTCAAAGGGCATGTTGAGGAGCCGGACCTGCACATCAGGAGCAAACCCAGACTTCAGCAACCACGCAAATCTGCGAATCACGGTGCTCGCCGCCATGGACCGGCTGACGCAATCTGTCATGTCCAAACCCGACTGAACGGCCTCACACATGGCATCCTTGCCATCCTGAGCCATGGCAAGGAAACCATCCCGTTCATCCCCTCCGGGAATATGTTCAGCCGCTAAGGAAACAGTTCCACAGAGCGTGCGTGAAACGTGACAAGGCACAAACGGAGTTGGCTGCCTGAAGCGCCATGCCCCCTGAAGAAACACTTTCTTCACGCAGCCGTCAAAACGCTTGTCGTCCCTATGAGGAGGGATGGTAGGATACGACGCCTGCTTTGCCAAGGCCGTAGCCGCCTGCACCACCAAACTCTCCAGAGTGGGGTGCTTGGTCAAGTAGCAGGGGCCGCTACTGGCTGGGCAGTATTTTCGCAGCAAAGACTTGCCCACTGCCGGGAGACTCTCCGGAGCAGTCCAAGCTGCCGCCACTCTCCTCTGTAGAGCCATATGGAACGCCAGTACCGGGTCAGTTGGTGGACCTTGGTCAAGGATATCCGTAAGGTCATCCTGAAGAAAATCCCCTGGGGGAGCAGACCATCCCAAGTACTCGGTGACCCTGGACATAAGGCGCCGGTACGAGGAGTCGGCATGAGTGCCAGGTTCAGGCCTACAAAACTCCACCTCCGGAGAGGTGTCCAGCCCACTGGCATCATGCAGGGACTGCCACAGGTCCCCAATGTGGCTACGGCCCGAGAGAATCTCGTCCGGCACCGTATCCGGAATCATGCCTTCATCAGAGCCCTCATCCACCTCTGAAATAAACTCAACCTGGCGGTAAGAAGGCACAGAATGTGGAAGAAAGCCATGCTTGACCTTTGCCAGAGCCTTTCTAGGTGGTTCCACCGAGCCCCGGGGAACCCCCGTCGAAACAGCCTCGAAAGGCGTCGAATGAATCGGCGTCGACGCCGAACGTGGCGCCGACAGCTTCGATGGCGTCAACACAGTCCTCGAGGCCGGAGCCCCGAGCGTGTCCCTCGACAGCCTGGGCGCCGATGGCATCGACGACTTCTTCGGAGGCGGGGCCTCGATAGAATCCGTCGACGACCTCGGCGCCACCGTCTTCCTCGAAGACACCACAGGTGCACACGGTCTCGAGTGCGTCAAGTACCGGGACCTGGAACGGGCATGACGAGAACGATTCCCCTTGTCTGAGCGGGACCTCTCCCGCGAATCGTGCTGACCACCCGAGCCCAAAGGCGTGCGAGCGGTGTCTCTCGACCGATCACGACCGACCCTACTCGGAGGCGCGGACGGACCAGTGCCCTGCAATTCAAGAATCGCCAACATTTTCTTCCTGAAGGAAGCCCATTCCTCCGGCGTCGCATGCTTGGTGGGGTAAGCGAACCGCCGACGGGCAGAGGCCCTGGTTGAGGACGGGGAAGGCGACCGATGACAGCGCTGTCAGGAGTGCCTCGAAGAGGCAGAGGAGTGGCGGGACCGACTCCGGGACCGAGACCCACTGGACTTCTGACGACGACGCGGAGAGTCGCCCCTCGAATCGTCCGTCGAAAGCCCCGCAGACCTCGACTTCCATGGCTTGGACACCTTGCCTACAGATAACTTCTTCTTGTGCTCCCGCAAGGCTTTTGACGTGAACGACTGGCAGTCGACACAGTCATCCGTGTCATGGGCCTCGCCGAGGCACCAGAGGCAGGCGTCATGCAAGTCCGTTACTGACATCTTGGACCCACAGTCCCCGCACTTCTTAAATCCCGGACGCGGTGTGGAAGACGAGGTAGACATCATCACGAAGAAAGACTTCACAATACGAACATGTTCGAAGAACCGATAAAGAACAGAAAATCCAAAGAGTCGAGGCACGCCGAGATCTCCAAAGCGAACACGTTCGTGGAAAAAACAGAACTGAGGCTATGGGCGTCGTGCGTCCTACTTATAACATCCAGTTATGTCGGCCGTCGGAGGAGGTCCTCGAGGGCGGCGTATCGAAGATTTTCCGAAGCAGCACAGCTGTGGTGATTACTGTCACAGATATGGAATACGTCGGAGGACCCAATCCCCTCGAAATATATTTTCTTCTATATTGCTTTCATCCTGGGGCTTAAAATGTGAGCTTTGCAGTGCTCTCCTTACAAGCTGCGTTTGCTGTAGCCCTTCCAGCCGTCACTTCCCTGGGTATACGAAGTGTAAACACCTTATTGCCTTTTAACACCAGTTTCTCCACATCAGCCACTTGCTGATAAAGAAATTATAGCTTTTCAGAAGTTATTTCATAGTGGGATTTTTTTCGCTGGTTTTTTTTACTGCAGATTTTCTAATGAAAAAACTCAAATCATTTTTATTTTTTATTTTTGAGGGTCTCCTCCCCAAGGCCCCATCCCCTTTAATTTTTTTATATATTCCTGGACACCCACACCCCAAATATATATTTTTATAACTGCCCCTAAAAATGTTGATGACTTTTTTTTGGTTAAAAATCCACAGTACAAAACCCTGTGAAAAAACATCCTGCCATGAAAGGATGTTGTACCAAATCTAACTATGATACGGGCTAGTGTTACACTGCACTGACCACTCTTTGAGCTAATGAGCCACTCAATAGTATAGCATGGCACTAATAGGCTGCAAATAAGGGGGGAAAAAGGGATAGCTTCAAGCCCTATGAAGCTAAGAAAAGTCACAAAATAAACAATTTTTTCCATTTGCGCCAATGCCTTATTAGTAGTTGAAAAAAAACATCCTAATAATGAGATTAAGTAACACTTGACCAATCTCATACAAATATCTTTAATTTTCTTCAAATAATAGGTGGACTTTGCCGACACGTGTTTCGACCTTTGAACTCAAGGTGCTCCTCAGGGCTTTTGCCACCACAAGATCATTCTGCAAGATCTCATGCAAATGAAACAGTCAAATATTTTACAAAGTTTATACAGACCTTTGATGTGTCACAACGTTGTGGAGTGCGGAAACAGTACATTATAATCATAAGAAAAATAATAAAAGACAGTAGAAAACAAGAACGAACAAGAGAGAAACAATTACAGATCAGATATTAGTCAAACAGTCTACATATATTTCCATTACATATGCAATCATCCGATGAGTCTGCTCAAAGATAACAAAGGCTGCAAGATCAATCGATTCATTCATTACAACATTTTATTGCATTTCTTTGTTTTGTCATCAATACAAATCCCTGACACATCATCATGTGTTTATTTACAATGTAATCTAAAGTGCATCTGTGCAGATATTAAATCATTTTCACTCACACTATCATTCCAACAACTAATTATCACTCATTCAACTTCAATCATACTACTAATATCTCATGTAAAGTGCTAGTGCTGTGCTACAGTGTTCACAAGTATAAAAATGCTCATAATCATAAAGCCTCGACAGAGACAATATGCAGGTCACTCTTTCAACCCACATATATAGATCAAACATGTGGTCACTCTAATAATCCACACATGTTGAGTATATGGTTCAGGACAGGGCATTATGCTCGAGCGCTTAGGAGCAGAGAGGCAATGAACGAAGGATGTAAACACCCTGGCCGAAGTTGGGGACCTGCATTTCCCCCACAATATATTTACACAGACACATCAAGAGCATGACATATTCCATACAGACAACAGCAAATATTTCCACAACATAGCACGCTGATGCAGATGCACCAGACACCACAGCAGCAGACGCCTGACCCAGCAGCTGCGGCAACCACAAGTACAACAATAATAATTGAATCCATTACAAAAGCACACACAACAGTCCGGACAGTGGGACAGGAATATATTGCCAGAAACTCCAGTGCTCAAGACAGTGGGTGTAATAGTGGTGGGAGGGAATCCCTCTACAGGAATAGGAATCAGCATCTATCCCCAATAGGACAGCCCACAGAGAAGCTTGATGTGTCCAGTGCTATCAGTAGCTCCCGACCCAGAAGAGGAATCCTGGGTGAGGGTGACAATAGGGGATAGGACGTTCTCTTTTTTGTTTTTGGTTGACACAGGGGCGATCAGTTCTTGTGTCGGGAAGGAATAACAATGGACACACAGGGGTTCTCTTGGGCTATGGCAAAGGGTCCATTTAAAGAAGAGCTATCTATAACAGTGGGAGAAGATACAATGGTTGCACCATTTCTATATTCTCCAAAGACGCTGGTAAACATATTGGGAAGAGATTTGATGAGTAAATTAAATATGACAATTTCATTTACTGAGGAAGGAATAATATGCTCAACACCAGACATTTATTATTCAAATGTAAGGGAGTTCATACGAGCATTCTATGGTCAAAAAGCATTACGAGGGATGCCTTTAAATTCAGAATTATTCCTTTAGGGGGTTACAGGTGGTCTTAGGATGGCTTCTGCGAATACAGGATAAATTGTTACGGTTACCCATAGAGTTATTGTTCAGAGCAGAAGTACCCATGGATGTGACAGAAGGGGAGATAATGATACATTTAGAAGCAGAGGTGGTGCGAGAGGACAGAGTAGTGTTATACGGGACAGACGAGGAAGGTGTTAATTGGCGCAAAGCAATAGCACTGAACTCAACATAGCAGCTGAGTGACATGACAGATGGATGAAGTACTTTTCAAAATGTCTATTCCATACCAATTGCAAATACTGTACAGGGAAAGTCCTCAGATAATAATGCTGGTTTACAAAGGTACCAACTTTTCTGCAACAAGATTTGGCAAAAGTACCAAGTGTACTATGCACTAGTAGCCCTTACGATGTAGGTCTGCTGAAAGGGATTGGAGAAGTACGAACACAAATGAAGGAGGAAGCAATATTTCCCCGAGTTAAACAGTATCCCATGTCAAGGAAGGCAGATGAAGGCATTTAGAAAACGATTGCCGCCTTGATGCGACAGGGTATCATTGTGCCATCTGAATCCCCATGCAACATGGCAGTGTAGCCAGTGAAAAAAGCAAAAGGAGGATCTTGGGAGTTTATACAAGATTTACGTCCTTTAAACAATATTGTAGAGGCAAAATTTACAGTTGTGCCCAACCCGGATACAATTTTGTTTAACATACTGCCTAATGCTATGCATTTTATAAAGATTGACCTAGAGACTGCTATCTTTCCATTCTATTGCGCGTAGAGTCCCAATATCTCCAAGCATTTATGTATCGCAGGATTATGCTCCAACACACAATGCTCCTAGAGGAGTTCTGTGAGTCCCCCAGTGTCTTCAATAGAGTGCTACAGATGGACTTGGGAAATATACAGGCACCCAGTGCAATTATACCGTAGGTTTTGTAAGAAAGGCATGGCATCAATAGTAAGACAGACACAAGTGACCACAGTTCAAGGGTGTTTATTGAACTTTAACAAGGGTGTGATAAACGCCTATCTAATTCTAAATCTTCAGATGAGAGCAAGCTACAACCATCAAAAAATAATAATGCAGTCTTATTGGAGTCTCGTCAAAGGGCCTCTACTAAAAACAAATATTGCCAATCCTTACCACGAAATACAATTAGTGTAGCGTAGTGTTCATGAAAAAGAATGAAGTGTTCACAAAATGATATTTCAGGATGTTCAGGCTGCTGGTCTCCCTTCCCAACATTTTCAGCACGAGACAAGGCGGTTCACTCGAGCATAGGAAACTCTCAGGCTTCATTCAGGACAAGGACACAGTTCCATTACCAGTATCAGGGCCTTCTGTGCCCAAGTCTCTTAAGTTATCAAAGTCTCTTGATGCAGAGGGCCAAATGAAAAGTTCCTTTCCTTTTACCAGCACTCAAGTTAGGTGATTCACTCTTCACCCTGGATCCCCTCAGCTGGGCTCCGATTCCTTTTATACCACAATCGTAACTTTGGATCCCCCTCTTCAGGGCTCAGATCCCCTTCTCCAATGTTCAGGTAATATCCTTTCTCGGGTGACTTGCGGTTCAACCCAGACACCCCTCAGCCGGCCTCAGATCGTTCTTGTTACACAACCAGTCTTCCTCAGCCAGGCTAGGACCGTTTGCAGTTTGTATTAGCTATCAAAGACTTACGAATGTGCACAGGATTTAGCTTGACCCGTTGCAGGACCACTTCGGTTAAACAAGTCACATTTGCAACCTCTCAATGAAATACCCAACAGAGACCTTCGAATGAGCACCCACATGGTGCCGGACCACTCTGTATATGTTATCTATCGTGGCTTCAAAAGTTCAGTCACTTTTAACAACAGTGTTTATTTATCACCACATACACTTCACACACTGTTTCTTCAGATTGCTTCATACAAAGTTGCTGTTTGCAACCTTGATTCTAACACAGACCAGTCTGCTATCAGTCTCCCCGACTCACCGGCTGTGCTGTCGTTACGGGCACTGCTTTGTTGCAGGAGCCAAGGACAGTACCATGGCAGCAATCGCTCCTCACCGCCTTGGCTATCGACGCGGGAGAGCCCTGAGTACCTCCGACACACAATGCACCTTTCTTCAGCTTTAATTCCGGGTCTTATGTTTCTTATTCTTGAGGGCTTGTGAAAGTAGCAGTTTTCCTCCAAAAAGGTCATAGGCACTACCCTCCTTGCAACCCTCTCTAGTCTTTTCGTCTTTCTCCTCGTATTAAACTGCCACCTCGAAACTGTTGCTTCCTTGTGGGTTTTGCCTTGCTCACTGTGTGCTTCCGTGCTCCGCCTTTTATCCCTATGGGGAAGCGAAATGTAGGTCAGGTGTGTGTTGTCAAGGTGTGGTGCCCAACTCTGCCTGATCTCATTAGCAGGAAAGGCTTGCAGGAAAAAGCAAGAGTTATTTATTTTAGCTTTGTCTCTGGGTTTTTATATCTGGGTCATGGAATGAATAGGGGGATTGTGGGAACTGTAGTGTTTTATAAAAACAGACTGGGAGTTCAGAAAATAATAGTAAGAAAGGTGGGGAGAAGAATGACTGGAATGTTGGGTTTTATAGTATTCCTGAGTAGGCAGAAAAGTAGTTGTGTCAGAGAGACAAGGGAAGGTATATTGCAAAATAGAGGGGTTTTGTGTTTTTCTCCCTTGTCTTGATCGTCCTCCCTTCCCTTCCAGTGGATGTTAACTTCAAAGGGTAGAGGTTGGGCAGATTGTCAAGAGGTATTATAGGGATGGTTGTACATTTCAGAGAAGGACATGGTTGGGATGAGGCTGAGGTAGAAC
This sequence comes from Ambystoma mexicanum, assembly GCF_040938575.1. Lineage (NCBI taxonomy): Eukaryota > Metazoa > Chordata > Amphibia > Caudata > Ambystomatidae > Ambystoma > Ambystoma mexicanum. The sequence continues at coordinate 1,380,578,124 of NC_090929.1, read as the reverse complement.
AACAGCATCCTACAAAATCTCAGGGGACATCAGGCAAGGACATTAGAATAGAGGGGGGGAGGGAACACCCTGTCTCGCCTAATGATGTTCTCCTCTTTTGGAATTCTTTTCGGGCTTTCCACTCAACTGGGTAGAGAGGGGGAAAAGACGCTTGGGTTTTTTCACAGTTCACCATTTGACTCAGTGATGATGTTAAAATTATTGGCTAAGAAGGGATACAATCTGGACAAGGAGAAATTGCAGCATTGTCAGTCAGAAGTACTATATTTGGGCCAGATCATTTCAAAGGAAGGAAGGAGGGTTACGCTTGACAGAGCAGAAGAAATTGCAAATATGCCCCGTCCAGCGACAGTGAAAGAATGACAGCAATTCCTGGGGCTATGTAACTACTGTTGCGTGTGGGTCTTTGACTACAGAATGTATGTTTGGCCCCTTTTAGAGGGACTAAAGAAAGCACAGAACGAAAAGAGACCCATAATGTTGACAGACGAGATGATCAATGTATTTGAGGAACGGAAATACGCGATAAGCACAGCCCCCATGTTGGGAATACCATATTACAAGGGCACATTTTCTTTATTCTCACATTCAAATAAATATGTGATGACAGCTGTCCTCACGCAAAAAACTTCAATGGGGGCACAAACCATTGGCATATTACAGTGGGATATGGGATCTTAGATCCAGTGATGAGAGGGTATTTCCCATGTGAACAAGCACTGGCTGCAGCAACCTTTGAAATAGAGAAATCATCCCCAATAACGATGGGCTGTGCAGTAACACTGTACGTAGAGCATGCGCCATTTGGACTTCTTGAAAAACCAAAAGGCCATGCCCATTAAACAGAGGTCATACTGCCCAATCCATCAAACATTGTCAGTCAGATGTTGCACAGTGAATCCTGCCAGATTGATTGCCTAACCAGTGTAGGAAGGTGAGGGGGTTCATGACTGTTCTACATATACTGACATACATGACGGTGTACCCCCAGTAAAAGAAACAAAGATAGAGCGGTGAGAGGTGGTCTTTGTGATGGTTTATCGACAACAGATCAGAGCACTGGATTGAGGCATTCAGGAGCAGTTGTGGTAAGGAGTAGGGGTGATTATTTTGAAGTTGCAACAGGTACCAGATTACCAGCTAATTGCTTTGCCCAGGCAGCTGAGGTAGTAGCGATGATATAAGCAAAGCATGAGGATCAGGTAGTGATGATATATTCTAACTCTGCCTATGTGACATCTACAATGCACCCAAAACTGTCACAGTGGAGAAGGAACGGCTTTCAGCATGCAGATGGCAAACCATTACAGCATGCCCCATTATTAGGGAGATTATTAGATGCACTGGCATATCCCACGGCGGATGCCGTGGTGAAGTGTTCAGTTGGCACCAGGGACACAGACTTAATTTCCAGCTGAAACGGAGCAGCAGACACAGAAGCAAAAATGGCAGCATTTTTCCCACAAATAGCAGAGACAGAAATTGCTCAACACAAAATGGTGCTCAACATGAACATAAAAGAGGGCTATAATGAATTACCCTTGACACAAATAGTGGAACTGCAGGGACGCACACCACTGACTGAACAGGATCTATCGCTAAAGCGGGGATGTTCATTATCCCCCACCGGCCTGGTGTGGTGACAGAATAGCATAGGGAAACCTGTATTGCCTCTTGAGTTGTTTATAGTAATGCTAGAACAACTGCACTACCCAGAACACACCAAAAGGGAATATTTGGCAGAAGACTGGACCGTCCCCAACCTGTACCAACATGTTGCCAACTTAAATGTTAACTGTGCCACATGTCAGCAATATACTGCTGGACATACCTTGAGAACGGTGAGAGGAGCAATACCCCACCCTATAGGCCCATTTCGGCCTTTGCATATAGACTATGTTAATATGCTCCAAAGTTGTAATGGATACCAATACATGAATGTAGTAGAATGTCCCTTTTCACGCTGGATAGAAGCAGGACCATGTACCCATGCAAGCGCTAAGTTGGCTGCTAGGTTTCTCGTACGTGAGGCGTTTCCCTGATGGGAAGTGTAGTGTGCAAAGTCCTGCGGTCAGATAACGGACCACACTTTGTAAATTAGTTATTTTCAGAAATAACATCCCAGCTTGGCATTAAGCACAAGTTTTGTTCTGCTTATCTACAGGCCAACAGCATTGTTGAATGCCTCAATGGCCTGTTGATGGAACGCATTGCAAAATTGCAAGATTAGTTAAACTAAAAATGGTTGCACTGCCTTCCCCAGGCTCACTTTGCCCTATGCAATCAGACAAGCCCAAATCGCCACTTTACGCCCTATGAGATAGTGATGGGCAGAAGAATGCACGTTCGCATTTCTCCTTCCACGCATGCTCAATTGGATGCAGAGAGTTCTGCGACTGTGTTAGGGGGTGAAATGCATGATTATTTATCTGTCATGACTAAATGTTTAAAATTCATTTCTCGACAGATAAAGATGCAGCAGGGGAGTCATGAAGCAATCAATGACAACAGAGAGGGAATTGTATATGTAAATGCTGCAATGCCACCCTTATATTTATCCCCAGGTGATTTGGTATATCTGCAGATCTTTGATCCGCAAGTGGCATTAGCCACGATTTGAAGGCCCATATTCTGTGCAGTAATGAACCCACACCTCAGAAAAAGTGCACGGAAAGAAAGCTTGGGTGCATATAGGTGACGTGAAAAGATTTACAGGCACAGAGAAGCAAGAAGAAGAAGTGGCCAGACCTCAGACAAGGGTGAGGGTGAGAGCTGACCAGCAACTTGGCATGTGATGGCACACTACAGGAAAAGAAAATGTCAAGAAAAAATGATACTGTCTCTCTGATATCTCAAAATGTGTGCAGTAAAATATATATGGAGAAAATAACATAAGTGAAGGAATGACAAGTTAGGATAGATGTAATTTATGATGAACACCTCCTGGGAGAGAACTTTGAAGGTTATAGGAAATAGATGAACAACCTATGGTATTGCCACAATTGCTAAAGTGAGAAGGGAGAAATTGAATGAGATATAGAGCAGAAGCACTTATAGGATATTCGTGGGGCACTGTAAAAAATGCGAATAAGATTTGCCTATAAGTATGGAAAAAATTTGCCACACTGTTAGCATGGGTAGTGGACGAAGAAGGGCCAGTGAACATTACAAGGATAGTGAATGCATCTCTGTGTTTCAGAAACAATGGCACAGTGGAAGTAGGGGACAATAAAGGATGCAAATGCATTATGGATATGCCAGACATGAAAGTAGGCACAGCAGTATTAGTGGCCCACCATTGGGCCTTTAGTATAAGGGCCCATATGCAGCTCACACCGAAATGAGTTGGGGTGGAACATGCTCACTAGCTGTGTTACATGCACCGGCACTGGTTGTGCCCCAAAGTGATGTGGTGCAAATAGGAAACTACCCTATGATAATAAGTGACTAGAAGGAGAAAAGATACAAAACACTACAAGGCACAAAAAGAGAATTATTTTTCGAAGGCCTCTAACGACACAGTAGATGTTATCCTACGTGAACATGGGCTGTTTAGCAAGGCATCCATGTTCTTTTCATACCTTCTTGCCCCTGGCATACAAATGGCAGTAAGGTTGCAAATAACTAGGTGGGAGTTACTGCTGGCCATAAATGTCATTGAGAAAAAGCTCAGTGCTATTAAGGAGGAGCTGAGAGGTATCAGATTGATGCCTCTACAGAACAGTTATGTCCTTGACCTACTCACCACCATAGAAGGAGGCTGATATGGAAATATCAGCTCAAGTGGCTGTACATTCGAACCAGGACACGATGAACATAATGGGAACATGACAAGGAATATCTTCCCTGCAAGAATTGCACACAAAAATGGTCCAGTAAACTAGTGCAGTTGAATATGAGGACCGGTTTGAAGGACTGTACTCATGGATGCCTGCCTGGCTAGGTAAAACATTTGAAATAATAATAGCAGTTCTGGTATTAGTATTAAACGGTCTCTATGTCTTGCAAATATTAGCACAGTGTAGGAAAATGGGGAAAAAGGTTGTAGAGCAGCAAGGATGACAGTAATATTGGGCAACGATAACGTTGCAAACGTCCACACACAAACAGATTAAACAAATCAGATGCACGTCATCGAAAGACCTATTGGACCCCCTGGCACCAGGTTCACACCCACTACCCTGGTAATTATGCACAGCACTGGCTCGATTGTGAAGGAGATGGGGATTGTTGCTTTGATATGGGGGCCAAAGGACTACACAGAACAAGGATGTAGCTTGAGGGGGGCCTGTAAAGTATGGATACCTAAAAATGAGTATGACTCGATAAAGAAGAATGGAAGTGTGGTCAATAAATTGACCAGAAGTGGGAGTTTAATGGTGCAGATGAGAGTTCCACCGGGTCTGGCCACGCCCCTACCCATTCCCGAACGAAAGTACAAGATATGAAACGTTCAATAAAGCACTAATGATCACGCTAGCTGCCATGAAGAGTAGATTAGGTTGTGTGACACAATTAGAGCGAGAAGTAGTGTGCATTCATAGAAGCAGGGAAAGTTTGCAGAATACCCATACAGGGTTACACAAATAGTATAGGGATGGGCAGATAGGGAAAGGTTGCAGCATACACGGGCAGGGAATAATGAATGGAGGCATGCAAGACACAGAGAACACCAACATGGCGGAAAGATAGCAGAAGTACCGCCATTACTTAGACCGACCTCTGCAAGGTCTCAATTCTGAAATATTGTAGCTTGACACAAAATTCCAGGCTTCATGATGCTAAGACAGCAGCCCAAGCACCAAGGTCGCTGTCATGATCCCTGCCCCCAACCCTCATAGTCAAGGCACTGGACCCAGGAGACAATTCTCCATTGTGGCCTTAAAGGCTTTACCGTCTCATCAAAGACTCTCCTGGAGTCAGTCCTGGCGCCTTTGGCGCCAGGCTCATACACCATGTGAGGATGACATGAGACCTGGACTTGGTAATGAACTTTTATACAACATGGAGGCGCCCGCATAGCTCATTTCTAAGAACCGTGCTATGCGGTCTAGGGTTTTGGGTGTGGTCAGGCCTGGGGATACCTGGGTCTATATAAGCCACGCCCGGACAGAGGAAAACGCTTTGTGTTACTCTACGATTAGCAGCGTGATTCTCACCATGCTCAGCTCGGTCTCCTGAGTTCATCGCCTGCTTTCCTGGAGCCGCGTGCCTGAAAGAACAAGAACATCTTTAGCACGACACTTACCTGTGAGTAACATCCGGTTCGCAATCCATCTTCCACCCGGTCCAGTGAACACAGCATCTCGGCCCCACCTCCATCTCCGGAATGCCTCAACCTGGGAAGAAGAGAGCGAAATCAGCATTAGTAAGCATTTCCACATTTCAATTCAGAAAACAGCAAGAACAATCAGACGCTTACCTGGATTCGAGCTGCTCTTGGTCATCTTCCGCTCCGGAACCTCACAACGACCTACAAAAGAGAGGAAACACAGGTTAGCACATGAAAAGACAAGAAGGTGCCGCGTACTGCGCATCACTCACCGCTTAGTGCTCTCTCTGCCAGCATCCATTTTGGGACAGTACAGCGACCTGCAAGAAAAAAGGGGAGACGCAGGTCAGCACACAAAAAGACGTATCGCGCTGCGCATTTCCCATCACTCATCACCTCGTGCCTAACCCCAAGCAGCACGACAACACCAATAACTCCTTCCTGCACCTAGAGGAAGAAGAAAAAAACATTATCAAGGGACAAGAGGAAGAGAGAAGGACAGATTACTAAGACTGCAAAAAAGAGCAAAACTTACCTTAACGAACTGGAGTTACAGCAGGTCTGGACTCGAACAGGGCACGCACCAGTGAAGCAGACTAGGTCGCTATGTGCCCACACCAACAACGCACCCCTGCACCGAGAAGCATGATGGAGAGCGCATCATTCAAAAAAGCAAGGTGAGGAAAAGGCTGAAGGGGAAGGTTTGGTTCTCAAGGGAGGTGGGAGCCAAAACAATAAGAAACAGTAAGGTTAAATCCGATATTCCTGTATTGCAGGCCCAATCCTCGGCCGGACAGATTCTAAGGGAGGGGTTCGAGAGCACGAGTGGTCCAACATGCGCTGAGTGGCATCCCCGTGGATATCAGGTGAGCGTTACAGTCACAGTGCAAAAAGGAGTTTTGCTTAAGAGTCAAAACTGCATCAGATAACGTTTCCCAGGGCAGTGTACAATTATTAAGTTAATTATTTTTTGTTGGTACCAGCATGAAAACAGACACATCTTTGAATGACAGGTGCTGTGAGAAACCTGAGGATATTCTCACTCCTACTGCCTCTGGATCCACTGCTCAGGTGCACAGGGAAAGGCCATCGCTCTTGTATCCCGATCATGGGGGTGGAGAAGTGAGGGAGGATCACCTTTGTGGAGGGTCCTTGGGGATTGGGTTGCCTACAGGAGAGATATGGTATCCCCCTTTTCCTGTTGAGGACCAAACTAATCCTCCCCCGATCTTTATGGGTTACTATAAAGCTGTTCCTCTCATTTCCTAATGTGACAGTACTGGGACGAAGAAGAGGCGACTAAGAGTAATGAACACCATTCCACCACTCTTCTAATGGGACGAGGAATTTGCCTGCAAAGTGCTTTGACGGTCAGACATGTCCCTTTAATTATGGTCAGGCAAGTCTAATTAGGCATCCACACCTGCAGCCCGTCAAGGGGCTGCAGGTGCATAACGGGAGACTAGTGGAGCAGAGAGGGGAGGAACAGGGAGACCCGTGTGGGAGAGACCCGCAGGGCACTCTGTTTGAGAGTAGGCAGTCGTGGTGGGAGCAGAGAAGGAGCCAGGACGCAGGCAGATATCCCAGAGGACTTGCAGGGTCCAAAGCAAGTGGGCTGTGTACGTGCCGCAGGTCTGGGAGCCTCCATGACAGAGAGCGGGCAGCAGGAGCTGCGAGAGAGCCCGAAGAAAAGAGAACGCTGCCTGCGTCCATAAAGAAGCATTAAAATTGTCGGCGTGCAGAGGGAAACACTTGGCAGCCTAGCGGGCCTCACAAACATGGACTTCCCAGCTTCAGAAGAAAAGAAGCCATGGGAGCCACCGGAAGGAGATGCAGAATAACAGTGAGTGTCAGGAAGGGCACTCAAACACTGGGGAGCTCCTAGCGCACCGCAAATAAACAACGGTCCTCGAAAGTAAGCAAAACAAATGCATATTGAATACAGAACTGAATGTAAACTTAAGATTAAACAATATGAATGCATATTGAACATCGAATCGAATGAAACCCTGAACTTAAGCATATTAAATATTGAATGGAATAAAACTTTATGGGCAAAGCAATTAAAGAGGACAGCCAAATGCCCATAGAAAAATGAATTGCGGAAAAGGGCACAGGTGTGACAGAGTGTCATAGAAAGGTGGGTTGCAAATAAAACCCCCTCAAAGTGAACTTTTATAAGTAAATGCAGTGCGGCAAGGCCAAAAACTGGCAAGAGGCATGTGACATGTGATGGCAGAGCCAAGGGGCTGACAAGGTAAAGCTAGAGGAGTGCTAATGTACACATGAGTGCCAAGAGACAGATAAAGAGGAACTGAGTGAAGGTGACTTGGTACACAGGGGCAAATACTGAAGAACCTGTGTGGGCTGAAGAGCCCAGGGATCCTGGTTGCGAGAATTGCGATGTGCGGACCAAGCGGCCTGACAACTGCACCTAGACCAGTGAACCCTAAATGCTGAAAAACAGGGACATTGTGAAAGAAACTAATGAAGCACACTGGAAGTGGACTGGTGAGGCAGACCAGAAAGAGGGTCAGGTCGACCTTGAGTTGCGTTAAACTTTTTGAAAAGACTGAAACAAGCATAAGTGGCGAAGTTTAAGTCTTGGGGAAAGGAAAACAGAGACTTGAGGAATTGAACATTTTGTCTTGAGAACAGAGCCTCAAGACCTTTATTTTTTAACTGTGTTGCTTGGAACTTGGGGAAGGGAACCCTGAGGATGTTTGCAACTATCACCTTGAACTTGAGAAAGGTAATCTTGGGACTTTTGTGGAACTTTCTTACACTTGGGGAAAGAGAGCTAAAAGAAGCTAAAAGAGAACTGCCAGCTGGAAGAGGTTCAGAACTCCGAGTTAAACACTTTCTTTTATTATTGACATCCATAGACATTGTTTTAGTTTTAGTTGTGATGGCAAGCATAGGTTTTGGACACAGACAGAGGTTTAATTAAAACTCTTTGACTCAGCCTTTCCTTAGTTTCATTCAGGTAGGGAAATCCCACCTTAGCATAGGGCAAGTTGGGCCATCTACCATCCTGACATTTGATTTAATAAAGTATTTTATTTTGAACTTTAAGACTGTTGGCTGTGTCTTGCTTCAGGATGCCTACACAGTGCAAGTAGCTGCCGTGCCAAATGATCCCATATCGAATGAACATATAGCACCCCAATTGACCACCGAAAAAAAGGCACACACACGTTAGGATGTTAGGAAATCCAACAAATTAGCTAAATTGATTTTAGTACAGCGGTCCCTCACCACGTGGTCAGGACAATTACCATTTATTCCATGCCCAATTAGATAGTGCACCTGCTAGGATTATTGTGTATCTGTGGAGGGGGGATGACATGCCAAAGCCATGGACATGTATGGGAGAGAGAACCTTGGTATGGGAACGAGATGGCAGTAACTACCAAATGGACAAGCTCGAGCGATAATGCTCTGAAATTGAACAAACCTGCCCCAGACCACAAGAGTAAAAGAAGAATATGCCCTAAACGTTGGAGCAAATCCACTTGTGCACCGAAATGGCATCGCCGCCATAAGAAATAAGAAGAGAGTCCACTCTGAATAAGTAGGCGGGGCTAAAACATACATGTCCCAGGAAGGGAAAAGAGCTAGATAATAGGCTAGGGAACAGTGGCCAATCAACAGCAAGGAGGGGAAATTTAAGCAGGAAACAGAAGGGGAAGTTGTGGGTTGTACGGGTGAGGTCAGAGGAGGAGAAGGAGGTAGATGAAGAGACCAGCAGGAAGAAGGAGCAAGTGGTGGAGTGTGACGGCTGTTGTTTGAAACAGTGAGGCAATGGTTTAGTGAGTGTAAGGGTTCTACAGTGTGAGTGTGCTTGTATGTGTGGCAAGTGAATGGAAAGGCTAGTGTAGAAAGGTAATCTGTGCTGTAGAACAGGGAGAATGGAGGGTGTTCAAGTAGGAGTAGGGGTTGGAGGGTGGAGTAGAAGTTGGAGTGAGCAGTATAGTTGAGGAGGGAGCAGTAGAGTGGAGGAGGGAGCAGTAGGATGCAGGAGTAAGCAATAGAGTGGAGGAGTTAGGAGAGGTAACATCAAATGCTGGAGGGTGGAAAGGTAAGTGTGGACATGAGTAAACGAGTCTGAATACAACTGAGCAAGTGAAAGGCACTTTCACAATTCCCTAAGAACACAGACAACTTGATAGGATAGTGACATATAGGAAGTCCCTGAGGGAGTTTAGAGAGCCAGCACCTTAGTGAGTCATCCGTAGCCCAAGACAGAAACAGACAATAGGGGTTACCGGTCAAAAGTATTAACCTGGGTTTACAGAAGCCTGGGTGAGGAAGGACATCCCATAGGACACAAGAGAGAGTGACTGCCATAGCGCCCACACAATTTTTATAAATTGGACCTTTCTTTAGTCTCAGGAGGTGCCATCTCCGATAATGCCCCTTTGAAAATATGCCCATGCAACCACACTCTAGACCTGTCACTGAACCACACTCAGGACCGTCATGCGCAACTTTCATGCATTCTTGTTTGGAGCACAACTAATTGCATACCCCTTGTACATCATACATGGCCATAAGGCATATGTGAGGAATCACCCACGCAGACCTGGTGGCGAGACCGGGGTTCAGTTGAGCGCGTAGTGTAGCCGTAGAAATCTTCCTGACAATGCAACTCCCAATAGTACCAAAGGACTGTTTGGAAGGGGAATTGCCCGGAAGATTTATGGCGAGTCGGAACACAGCCGCCTAGACAGAGAACACAGTGTCAGGAGTTGGGTTCACGAAGCAAACAAGAGCAAACAATAACTGAGCAAACCAAAGTACTCACGTAGTGGGATACCTCTGGGCAATGATAGCAAGTCAGACAGAGCGGAAGGCCAGAGATATCCAGGAAACCAGTCTTGGTGCTTGTCCGTGAAAATGTTCCAGCAGTGGAAGTGGAAACCCAGAAGAAATAGGAAGTCCGTCCGAGGAGCGTGGTTCCAAAATAAACACAATCCAACCTAAACCTGTACCCGCCGGCACGCGGACGCCTGTAGGGAAATGGAAGTCTGTGACAAGTTCCCAAAGTAAACTTGTTCCTTGTGACAAGTTCCCAAAGTAAATGCGTTCCGTGTGACAAGTCCCCAAAAGTGAAAAGAGTTCCTTTCTGGATGAAGAGGAGAGTTCGTGCTCGCAAAAGGTCCGGGGAAAAAACAGATGATTGATTCCGTGTAACAGGACGTGCAGGAAGTGAGTTCCGATGCGACAAGACAGAAAAACGTAAGGCAAGAGGAATGGTCGTTCGTTCCGAAGTCAAGGAATACAAAGTATCAAAGTATCAATCCGTAGGGCAAAAACAAGGTCGTGGTTCAAGGCAACAGGTAACAACAAGAAGAGAGCTCCAAATGACAAAATTCAGAAGCAGCGTTCTATGGTCAGGGTGGAGATTTATACAGAGTCACGTGACCGCGAGGGGAACGTTGCACACGCCATAGTCGTGCACGTACGTGCTCAGGCAACCAGCGTTTCCACGGCAACACCCAGCGTTGTCGGAGGGTTTGGAAACATGAGGAAACAAAACGCTTCGGCTCCAAAGATCTCGGGGATTCGGGACTTGCATGTTTGGCATAACTTTTGGCGGTACGCGGGAGCTGGTTTCCTGACAGTATCCTCCCCCAAAGATGCACTCCCCCCCCCCCCCCGAGAGGCCAGAAACCGAGCCAAAAGAACTGGAGCATGCAAATTAGATTCAGGCTCCCAGGTACGATCCTCGGGACCATAACCCTTCCAGTCAATAAGGAAATACCGAACACCTCGGGAAATCTTAGAAGCAAGAACAGCCTTCACCTCATACTCTTCCTCACCCTGTACCCTGACCGGAGGTGGACGAACGGGGAGTCTGGTCCCCTCAGAACAGGGTTTCAAAAGAGACACATGAAAAACCGGATGGATCTTCCATTTGTCCGGTAGTTCTAGTCTAACTGCAGACTGGTTTATGATATCCTTGATCCGATAAGGACCTTCGTATCTGGGTTTCAAACAACTTCTCATGGGAATACGGAGGTGCTTGGTAGAAAGCCAAACCAACATACCCGGGTGATAATCGGGCGCGGGAGACCTATGTCGGTCGGCGTTGTCTTTAGAACATTCCTGGGCTTCTTTTAGACGAGAATGTACCTGTTGATGCAGAATAGTAATGTCCCTAAGACTGTCTTGGACTGCAGGATTGTCTGACAAGACCGGGAGATCCAATGACAAAGAACGTGGATGGTAACCATACAAGGCGAAGAAAGGAGAAGTACCTGTGGAAGTGTGAATCGAGTTGTTATATGCAAACTCGGCTGCCACTAACACCGACAACCACGACTCTTGATGCTGCATAGTCAAGCAACGCAAGTACTGCTCAAGAGTGGCATTCAATCGTTCCGTCTGACCGTCCGTTTCCGGATGATAAGCAGTAGAGTACCTCGCATCAACCCCCAGGGACGTGGTAAGGTGTTTCCAGAAACGCGAGGTGAATTGCGAGCCTCTATCGGATATTATGATGTCAGGTAGACCAAAACAGCGGAAAACGTGGCGAAGAAACAGATCCGCTAATAATGGTGCCGTAGGTAGACCTTGGCATGGGACAAACACGGCCAGTTTAGAGAAAGAATCGATCACCACCCATATGGTATCAAAGCCCTGGACGGATGGGAGTTCTGTGATAAAATCCATAGATATCACAGTCCATGGTTTGCGCGGAACCGGAAGGGGACATAACAATCCCATGGGTTTCATCGTTGTGGATTTACACTGGGCACAGACGGCGCATGTAGAGATGTAATCCGAGATGTCTTTCTGCATTGAAGGCCACCAGCACCATCTTCTAAGTTGCTCCAAGGTCTTACGCAAACCGGAATGGGCTGAAATCAAAGAGTCATGTCCCCAATGTAACGCTGTTCGTCTGGAATCAACATCTGGAAGAAACTGACGACCGTTGACATAAGGCAATGTGTTAATCATCATGTTAAAGCGCTCTATCTCCGGAGGATTCCCCGAAACCCATTTTCTAATGGAATCCTTTAATGAAGGCTTCAAGGTACAAGAGCATATGACCTGATTAGGTAACACCAAGCCACCAAAGTCCTTGGGAGAGGAGTTATCCCCATACCTCCTTGAGAGTGCGTCCGCTTTGGAATGTAGAGCTCCGGGACGATATGTAATCTGAAAATTGAACTGTGAAAAGAACTCGTGCCACCTGGCATGCCTGGCTGTGGTGCGTTTCACTGACTGCATAGCAAGAAGGTAACGATGATCAGTGTAGACCTGAACCGGCGTATCAGTACCCAGGAGGTGATGTCGCCAAACTTTGAAAGCATCACGCATAGACAACAGTTCACGCTCGGTGACAGTGTACTTTGTTTCATATTTGTTAAGTTTCCTGGAATGAAACGCCACAGGATGAAGGAAACCCGTGTCCTTGCAATACTGAGACAACACCGCACCAACTGCTTGATCCGAAGCATCAGCCTCCACGTAGAACTGTTGCATAGGCTTGGGATGCTGGAGGACTGGTGCGGAGGTAAACGCTGTTTTGAGGTTGTCAAAGGCTGTCTGTGCTTCCTCCGTCCATTTGAACCTGTTCTTAGGGCTGTTAAGGGTAGTCAAGGGGGCAACAATGGCAGAGAATGAGCGTATAAAACATCTATAAAAATTAGCAAATCCTAAAAAGGACTGCAAGGACTTGATAGACGTAGGAGCAGGCCAATCCAGTACAGCCCTTACTTTGGAATCACTCATACCAACTCCCTGGTTCGTGATATCATATCCCAGAAATTCAACATGCTTGGCATGGAAGATGCACTTCTCTAATTTCACATAGAGACGATGGTCTTGTAACCTTTGAAGCACAGTGGAGACACGCTGAACATGAGTATCATAATCAGGGGAGTAGATCAGAATATCGTCAAAGTATACAATGACGCATTGGTCGAGTAAATCACTGAAAACATCATTGATAAAATATTGAAACGTAGCTGGGGCATTGCTTAAGCCAAACGGCATAACCAAGTATTCATACAGGCCATACTTAGTTTTAAAAGCCGTCTTCCATTCGTCACCCTACCACATTCTGACCAGGATGTAAGCGCCCCGTAAATCCAACTTAGTGAAGATGGTAGAAGAACCCAATTGGTCTAAGAGAACTGAGATAAGTGGAATTGGGTACTGGCTACGAACGGTGATAGCGTTCAATGCGCCATAGTCGATGCAAGGGCGCAAATCGCCTTCTTTTTTCGGGACAAAGAAAAGAGGCGATGCAGCCGGAGAACGTGATGGCCTGATAAAGCCAGAAGCCAAGAACCTGTCCAGATACTCCTTTAGCACTACATCCTCCTTCTGGGTTAGGGAATAGACACGACCAGAGGGTACAGTGGCATTAGGAACCAAATTGATGGGACAGTCATACTGTCGATGTGGTGGTAGGATCTCAGCGCCTTTCTTGTCAAAGACGTCCTTGAAGTCTCTGTACTCCCGAGGCAATACCGTAGTCATGACTGCTCCAATGACCAAAGCGGAATCCAATAGACAAGTACTGGGTCCCGAAGATTAGGATCCTAATGTCCCACAAGACGTAGCACAGAATTCTGAATGAAAGGATACCGTCCCTTTAGCCCAATCCACTAACAGATTATGCTTCCTTAACCAAGGCAACCCAAGGATGAGCTTGAATTGGGGTGCTGTAATAACATCAAAGGCTATGGTTTCGGTATGACCAGAGGACGTAGTCATAAGGAGATCCACCGTTTGTTCGGTAACCAACCCTGATAACAGAGTCGTGCTGTCAACGGCGTTGACCAGTTCGGGGGAATGCTAGGGAATCAGAGGAATACCATGGTCCTGAACAAACTGACTATCAGCATAATTCCCAGTAGCCCCTGAATCCAATACTGCATCAACAGAACAAGAAACCATTGAAGGAGCGAGAATGTCAACAGTAATGGGAAACAAAACCATGGTATCAGAGCCCGCATTAGTGGGACTCGACAAAGGGGCTCCCTCTATTGCCGAGCTTTGGAGTTTCCCTGTTTACGTGGTTTCTTGGGGCACTGTCTCAAGAAGTGTTCCGAGGATCCACAGTAATAACATAAATTGTTCTTCCTGCGGGTCTCTCTTTCTTCAGATGACAGAGGAGCCCTGAGGGTACCTATCTGCATAGGCTCAGGCCTAGCATGGCTTTGATCACTAGATACTGGTGTTGGATAGGGAACCAGACTCTTTTCCCCTTTGCGTTCTGCCCTTCGTGCATCGACTTGAAGAACCAGGTCCACCAATTCAGAAAAAGCGTCAGGAACCACGGGGACAGTGGACAAAACATCCTTGAGTGAGTCTGAAAGACCTTTATAAAACAGAGCCCCTTTCTTCGCCTCAGGCCAATCTGTCTCTGCTACCAGTTGGTTGAACTTGGCCAAGTAGGACAATAAGGGCATATCCTTCTGTTGAAAGGAGAGCAGCTCCAGATCTGAGGCTTGGGACTTGTACCAAGTGTCAAAGACACGGGACATAGCAGAGATGAGGGCATCGCAATCGTACAAAAGATGGCTACCCTGTTCCAATAAAGGATTAGCCCAGACCGCTGCTGTTCCCCCAAGGTAGGATAACACAAAAGCCGCCTTGGTAGTGGCATCAGGGAAAGACGTAGGACGACATAAGAAATGTAGCCTACATTGGTTGATGAAAGTGCGGAACGTCTTCGGATCCCCCATGAAACGTTCCGGAGGGGCCAAGGGAAACTGTGCGGTCATGTAAACAGGCGCGTTCTCTTGTCGAGGAACGCCTGCCCCAAGGGCAGAACCAGAAGGAGGGGCACTAGCACCACCACCTGCCTGTAAATTAACTTACAGGGCGTCGATCCGACGCTGGGTGGCATCATGAGCCGCAGTCATATCTGCGCGTAAACCAGCGACCAACTGAACCAAAGCTGCCAACGGGTCGTCGGCAGCTTCCATCATGGTTAATTATACGGCTTCTGAATATGTGAGGAATCACCCACGCAGACCTGGTGGCGAGACCGGGGTTCAGTTGAGCGCGTAGCGTAGCCGTAGAAATCTTCCTGACAATGCAACTCCCAATAGTACCAAAGAACTGTTTGGAAGGGGAATTGCCCGGAAGATTTATGGTGAGTTGGAACACAGCCGCCTAGACAGAGAACACAGTGTCAGGAGTTGGGTTCACGAAGCAAACAAGAGCAAACAATAACTGAGCAAACCAAAGTACTCACGTAGTGGGATATCTCTGGGCAATGATAGCAAGTCAGACAGAGCGGAAGGCCAGAGATATCCAGGAAACCAGTCTTGGTGCTTGTCCGTGAAAATGTTCCAGCAGTGGAAGTGGAAACCCAGAAGAAATAGGAAGTCCGTCCGAGAAGCGTGGTTCCAAAATAAAGACAATCCAACCTAAACCTGTTCCCGCCGGCACGCGGACGCCTGTAGGGAAATGGAAGTCCGTGACAAGTTCCCAAAGTAAACGTGTTCCTTGTGACAAGTTCCCAAAGTAAATGCGTTCCGTGTGACAAGTCCCCAAAAGTGAAAAGAGTTCCTTTCTGGATGAAGAGGAGAGTTCGTGCTTGCGAAAGGTCCGGGGAAAAAACAGATGATTGATTCCGTGTAACAGGACGTGCAGGAAGTGAGTTCCGATGCGACAAGACAGAAAAACGTAAGGCAAGAGGAATGGTCGTTCGTTCCGAAGTCAAGGAATACAAAGTATCAAGTACGAGGCCAGGGGTGTCCAATATCAATCCGTAGGGCAAAAACAAGGTCGTGGTTCAAGGCAACAGGTAACAAGAAGAGAGCTCCAAATGACAAAATTCAGAAGCAGCGTTCTATGGTCAGGGCGGAGATTTATACAGAGTCACGTGACCGCGAGGGGAATGTTGCACACGCCATAGTCGTGCACGTACGTGCTCAGGCAACCAGTGTTTCCAAGGCAACCCCCAGCGTTGTCAGAGGGTTTGGAAACGTGAGGAGATGAAACACTTCGGCTCCAAAGATCTCAGGGATTCGGGACTTGCATGTTTGGCGGTACGGGGAGCTGGTTTCCTGACAGCATAATTGCATTGATTAACATGCACCAAGTCTTGCATGGCAGGGGGCGCTGTGCTTCATCCTCTCATTACTTCAAATGTGGAAATATCGTTGCTGGAAGGAGGAGTAGTTCTACACATGCACCGCATGCATGCATAGTCACCTGTACACCTTCACTGTTCTAAAGTGTGGCCTGAATGGTGTCTTTAAGAACTGAAGTGTGGATGAATTAAACGGTTCCACCATTCCATTCCCCTGCATGTGATAGAGAGCAGAAGTGTGATTTTTAAACACCATGGCCTTGAGCTACGTTGTTTTCTGGTCAGAGATGAACTGCACACCATTGTCCAAAATAAGGGTTTCCAGACAAACCTACCTTCAAAACAGCTCTGCGAGCAAATCAATTAATGGCAACGGAGCTACGTGTTCTCACGGCCCTTTGAGAAGTAGTCAACCAAAATGGTAAACCTTTCTTCTGGGGGAAGCTTTTGATAGAGACCAACCATGTTATTGACATGATTGCACCAGCAAACCTCTGGTAACTGAGTGGGGCCTGCCCATTTGTGAGATTTCTGTTGGCAGAAAGACAAAGCATTGTCAAACACATTCCTTGTTATCTAAATCTACTGGAACCCACAAAAAGTCTTTCAGTATAGCCAATTTTGTGATGGTAATACACAAGTGCTTTTGATGTACCACTTGCAGAAGCTTGTTTCTGACCCCGGTAGGTGGCACAACCTGGTCTGCTATTTAGAGCCTGCCTTTCTATATAGAAACTTCCTGCTCTACCGGTATGGAGGTTTTTCTCAAGCTCTGTGGTCAGGGTGGTCAGGTGTATCTTCATGAATTAGGTACTGCTAGCTCACCAGGCTCTCTGTGCTGTAGTCATGACATAGCAGCCCAAGCCTAACTCTCGTAGGTGAAGTGGTGTGGTTCACAGGTAAAGTACACCCGTGTTGCTGGTACCATGTAAGAGAAGGTGCACTCAGTATATTTTTAATTAAAAATATCTTTGCGTATGAAAAGGAAACAGGGGGAAAGCAAGACACTCACAGGTAACTAACTTTGTAAAACAGAACATGCCCCAATGTATCAGTTAAGTAATACAGTTTAAAGTAAAAGTTCTTTAGAATCAATAGAGAGTTACTCCTAGAAAGCAAAAGGCACTTATCGGTATGTAAAGGCTTTGCTGTCAAGACTGGCAAGTTCAAGTAAAGACCAAGGGATTCTAGTAATGCAAATAGGGGAGGAATCTGGCAGGAAAGAGTTACCTTTGTGCTAAGCTGCCCCAAAGAGCAGCTCCTGAAGTTCCATTGAAGGGAAGCCTTCAAGACTTTCCAGCAGCACTGGAGAGTCCGGAGAGTAATACCTTGGAACCGAAATAGCAGTTATGCAGGATGCGGGTTGCGGTTTCTGTTCACCTTGTTCAGCGACCAACGAGGACATAAGCGACACACAGGTGGAGGAGAATCCTCAAAATCCTGGGGAAGAGTGATTATGCTCAATCGAGTGACTCCCAGGCCAGGGGTCGGGACAAGAGGAGCATTAAGGAGAGTCAGCAGCAGTCAGTATTTGCTGATGATGAAGTCAGGCACAGAATTTAGCTTTTGAGGATGCGATCAAAATGGAGAGACCCCAAGGGAGGACGAATGTTGAAGGAAGGTTGCAGGACTTCCAATGAAGAGGACAACCATGGGAGAAGGATCAGGAAGGTGAGGTGAATATGGTGGTGCAGTTGCAGGAACAAAGGCAGAAGCAGCCCCTGAAGCTTCCCAGGTGAGGGAAATGGAATCAGAATGCTTGCCTGATGCTCTGGGGTGACGATTCTCTGGTGGGTTTAGCACAGTAGTCTTTGGAGTTCTTCTATCACAGGTGCCTCCAATTCTGGGACCGGCGGTGCAGGCACTGTCAGGTGCTTTAGGGAGACGTGGCCTTTAACCAGGAACTGTGATTCAAATATCCCCAGTGGATCATTCAAAAGGAGCGCTGCTGCGGGTTCCTTCTGTTCATCTGTGGGATGTTCTACCCCACTAGTCTATGCCCTGTAACATCATTGTGCGCTGTCTTCACTAAAAACAACAGGATGGCCGCCAAAAAGATCTATGCGCTAAAAATCTTTGAAAAGTGCGCAGGAAAACCTGAAAAATAGGCCGCCAATCCACTTTGCCTATGTCAGTGGTAACACAGGAGACCACTGCCAAAACCTATCATTGGGCTGCCCACACAGTAAAATGAAACTACTTGAAAAAGCAGTGCTGCCTTGCAAGGGAAACCCAGAACTGCTAAAATCCATTTTTCCTTTGCTGTTAAATTTGCAAAATAATTATTCTCAAACATCACAAAAGATCCAACATTCTTGTGGGGTGTTAAACATCACTTTATTTAAAGAATCCACCTAAGCACAATGTCAGAAGGAGCACATTTCATCAGAAGAAAATCCACATGCAAAGGTGCTTGCATGGGAAAAATATGTCAGAAATGGGCGCAGTACCGCCGCTCGCCTGTGTCAGAAGCTGGCATTTACTTATACTGTCATTCAAACTTGTACATTAAAATCAAAGTATGGAAAAGAAGAGAATTCCCATCAAAAGAAATATAGGGATACAATTCAATCTCTATGTTTTCAAAAGGCGGGAATTATGAGATTTGTGGCTATATTTGTTAAAAAATGTTAATTGTATTTTAGAGAAAGACTATTTTAAACATTGTTTTAAAAGTGAGTTAAAGCCAGCCACACTGGGCTTCAAAGACATTCCACAGCTTCTCCCAAACAAAGGAATCTTCCCCCCTGCTCTCTGCTGAGGAACTGGCAGGGAGTTGTGAAAGGACAAAAGACTCCCTTGACTGAAAGGAAATGAAAATGTGGACGTCAACAGAAGCCAGCTGCTGGCAGGAAGAGGCTCAGGTTGCTCTTGGCTCAGCCAAACCTTGGAGGCGGGGCTAGACTGAAATGTGTATCTGGAACAGTAGAAAATATAGTTTTGAGAAAAAGACTCATAGAAAACTGTGCCAAATTGGTAAAAATCTGGAATTTATAGGTTGTTAAAATGAAAATGTTGCTCACAAGTAGAAACTACTCTGGAATTTGTGTGATGTACAGAGACTGAACCACTAAAAATGTTGATATTGTAGCAATTGTGATAATGCTAGGAATATGAAAATGTACAGGATTGTGCCCAGGTGTTATGCGCCTGTATGTGGAAACATTTGTATAGATCTGACACTGGGTAACCAATCAAAAGGCGAAAAACTGTCAATTGTGAGCCGGAACTCTTAAGAAGATGGGACTTGGACCGATACGTGCCGTATTTAATTTGGGGTGTACATATGTATTATTAGTAAATTGGTGATATTGTAAATATGCTTTATATGAAAAATATGTTTTCTGTGTAGAAACAAAGGGCAGGTATTTACCTGGACCATAAACACAGCATCATCATGACACCTCATGACACTCTCATCAGGAGAGAGGGAATACTTTTACCAATCAGTTTCCTAAAGGGTGGGCTTAGTATAATAAGCCTACCCACCCCCTTGGGAAATACATAAATAGGGACTGTTGAGGACAGACACACACAGACACATTCACCCATCAACTCATTTACCGGTGAAGCGCTCTGCAGGAAGGACCCAGATCAAGACTCCAGAACTCTGAAAGCAGAAGGCCCAAAATCCCAAAGCTGAACCCTTCTCAGCTGGCCTTTAAAATCTTGCAACCTGATTTTAACCCTAAACTTCCAAGAGGTACAACAAATTCAACAGCCGGGCTGTGCTGTTTTTCGGCTTCTTGCCAAGAACTCTTGCTAGAACCCAGAGATCCAAACCAGTAGAGCAGAGCTGTAACCCAGAACCAACCCGTCAGATCCAGTCCAAGAGGCCGTGCAGAGACCAGAGTGCCTTGCTGAGTGCAGAACCAAGTGCCTGAATCCTGTCTGCTGGCGAACAGCTTCCAGTCCAAAACCCTTTGACCAGATTCTGACAGGCCTATTCGAAAACCATAGTTGTGAGTATTTAGCAAATAATTGTCCATAGCCAATCTCTTATCCTTAAGTAATCCTATCCAAAACCCATTCTATCATATGCAGAACTGCATTGTAGAGTCTCTTTTGTCTGTCCTGAATCCTTCTCTCATCCATATAGTCCTGTGATAATTGTAGTGATAATCATCTTTGCGCTAATATATGGTTGCTGAAGAAAGACAAGTGTCGCAGCGGGCAAAGATCAGACAGAGGCGCCTCTGGACTGGTGGCTGTACCGTTGGTATGTCGCATCTTCATAGCCCCTTAGTGTAAAGCCAATCCTTATTTGTAATCTTCAAAAGCGCATCTTTCATTTGAAATCTTGACTCTTTTTGAGAAAAATCGACCTTTACCAAAACCTTCACAACTTCTGAACCGTACATGCTAGGAACGGAATTGAAGCTAACATCCTCAGCTTTCAAACGAATCCAAAACCACATTCCATCTCCTTATAGTTTTGCCGCAATCACGCTTAACGCGCGCAGAAAAGTTTGCTGCGATTCTGCTTTGGCTCAATTTCATCCCATGTAAAACAGCTATTCTTTACATTCAACCTCTGAATTCAGTTTCCTATCTGCTGGTCATTCAATCATTGCTAGTGTTTACCTCAAACTATCCAAAGCAGCTCCCACAAGTTCTGAATCCACTTTAGCGAATTAAAGTCATTTTTCAGTGTTTTTCCCATTCATTACAAGCCACATTCAAAAGCATTTGACCTGTTTAAAAACATTCCTGTTTCTCTCTAAGCTTGCTGGGGGAATTGGGATTGAAACTGCATTTGTTGATGGTATATTCCTGAAACCTGGTTTCTCTCCTTCCATCTCTATATTGCATATTAGGGGGGGGGATAGAGTAGTATCAGGGGGAATGAGTGATTACATTGCATTTAACTGAACACACAAAAGTATTATTTCTGTGCTGCATTAATTTCCTATCATTGCATTTCATTGAACCCACACAAAGTTTATTCTATGCTACATTATTCTTCTCATCCATATTCCTATTGATTAAAGAGATTGTTGACTGTCACATCACCCATTGCTGATCATTGTATAAATATGAATAGTGTGATATTTAGATATTGTTCATATTCATAAAAGTGTGATATATATATTGTTCAATTCATCAAATAAATCTTTTTAACTTTGCAAAACAACCTACTTCTTGGTTCAGTGAGACCGGGGGGATTCAAAGAGAGGGGCGTGATATAAGGGTACATCATTCAGAAATGAAAGAACTTTAGACATATAAATATATAATTAAGGGTTCCAGCTGGGCATCTCACGCCAGGCATTGACTTAGGTGGAGTGCTGGGTTGAAACCACTTACAGATTGGGTGCTCGAATCCGTGATTTCTGGATTAGATATACCACTTGTGACAGCTTAATACAGTGTGCTAATTAATAGGGTATATAAATTCTGTTGGGCTACCACACTGTGTTACACTGTGAAAAGCACCCCTCAAAAGGGAACGCTCTAAGGAAACGGTCTGTTTTGCAAAAATAAAAACTTCTGTAAGTCAGGAAGGAAATCACTATTTCCAGAATGGCGACATTGGTAGAGATCAATATGGCTAGAGAACCCCTTTTGCATAAGTTATTTGTGAAAGGTGAATGGATAGAGCAGGATCAGAATGTGTGGTTGCAGGCAATCACACAACAGATCACTGCAACAGGGTTAGCTATATGGCAAGATCAGGGTCCCTTACATAGGGCACTGGGTGAACTATATATGGCCCCTAAGGCAAAGGATGAGCAAAACAAGATTGCCAAAATAGCAGCATATCTGTACTTGCATATTGGAACCATACAGGATAAATGTGCTGAAGACCAAGATCTGGCAAGTAAGCAACTGCAGGCATTAGAAAAGGCCCAAACTGATCTGGACTCTGCTGAGCAGAGGCTACAGAGCAGCCAGGAGTCAGAAAATGAAAGTAGGCAGTACATAATCAAAATAAAAGAGGACATGTGTATCCTGCAGCAGGAAAAGGCAGAACAGGATACCAGAATTCTGGCCTTGCGGAAGCAGTACCAAGAAAGTTTGGACTCTCTACTGCAGAGCCAAAAAAAGCTGGACCAACAGATACATTTCAACAGGGCATGTGCAGAGTAGGTAGTCACCCTTCAAGGCCACTTAGAGAAAAAGAGGAGAGCAATACATTAATTCTGAAAGACCTGGACACCCAGGCAGAATTTGATGAAGAGCGCCAGAAAGCTGGTGCACTTCAAAGACAGAGGGACGACCTGGCATCACAGAGGCAGGCTCTTGCTCAGGAAAGGGACAGCTTAGCCCGGGAAGTCTGTCATTTAAAAGAGAAAGTAGAAGAAAATCACCTTGCCCTTCAGGGACTGGGTGACCTCCAAAAAGAGCATGAAAGATTGTTAGAGCACACCAGGAGGGTGGAAGAGGCTCTAGCAAGGAGGAAGGACCAGGCCAGTATGGACAGGACTCAGGAGGTAACCCTCCTGCAGCAAAGACTCGACCAGTACTCAAAAACAACCCAGGAAGCGCAGAGAGAAAATGAGGCTCTCTGTGAGAACAATGACAGGCTCCACGGACAGGTAGCCATGCAAGAGAGACTGATGGAGACTAGTAAGGCCTTGATTCAGGAACAGAAATCCCAGGTTCTTGCATGGCAACAGGGAGCAGGGGCTGATAGAGATGAGGTTCGCTGGGTTTGGGAAACACCTGAGCATAACCTCAGGAACCCTAGTACCAGAGGCCTTCACCTCTTCCAATCCCTGGACTCTGCCACCCCCATGTCTACTGGTGCACATGAGACCAGGGCCACAGGGATGGCAGATTTCAATCCAATCAGAAATATGGGGCTCATAGACCAGCACCTCCCATGAATGGATGGGCAGGCATCTGGGTATGGGTAGCCAAGTACTGTGAAATTTAGAGGGGAACCCCATGAAAATAGGCCCACAAAGGGCATACTAAAAACCTCTGCCCAGCTAGGACAGTGGGGGGGGGGTACCCATCAAATCCGGGGAGCAAGGAGGAATCAGAAGACTCCTCTGAGCGCCCCAGGACATAGGAGACTAGGTCCCCACATTCTGCCAGCCATTCCCAGGCCACCAGAATCCGGGAAAACCTAGAAGACCAGACGGGCACCTCTGGGAGCAGTGCCTCTGAGTCAGAGGAGGAATGGACCAGGGTTACCCAAACTAAGAAGGCCAAATAAGGAAAAAAGGGCCTTGCTTGAGGACCCCTTAAAGCAAATCAAGGCGATAAGGAGCGTCATCACGCCCTATCATAAGAATGCTAAGTATTCTGTTTGAGAGCACTTAGAGCAGATGATGGAAACTTTCCATTTGAAAGACAGCAGTAGCTGTATTCAGTATGTGAAATGGACCTTCTCACCAGAATACTCCAGCTTCTTTGCAGGGCTGGAGGACCAAAATCATTCTAGATGGTCCACCTATAGGGCGGCCATCTTGAAGCTTTTTTCTGTACATAGAAATCCTCAGGAGGCTCGCAAGGCAGCCTACAACTTGCAATGTGGGGAGAATCAGGCCCCACAAGAATTTGTGCAGGAATTAAAGCGTTCCTTTGCGCAGACCACCAGAAGGGTGCGCACGGACAGCAAAGAATTTGTCAATACTTTTTTCCACGCTCTACCAAAGTACATCATGACCCAGCTAGTGAGAGATTTTGATGAGAAAAGATCACTAGACTGGGTCATTGAACAAGCCACCTGAATTTATGAGGTGCAAAAGCCCATAGAAAACAAGAATAATCCTAAAAGCCCCAAAACAACCAACACCCCTGCTGCTGCTAAGGTGGCAGAGGTGAAGGTTTCCCCCATTTTAGATTTAGAGATAGGGGGGCCTAAAAACCCGCCTGCACAGCAGAATAATCCCAAAACCAGAAGGCCCTCGGGCCAGTCACAGACAGGGAGCCAAGGAGGTAGTCCCACAAATGGGATCCCTCACTCCCCTGATACATAAGTCCCCACTATAAGGGGCACAGACCCATCCTGGGTTATGTGTCGACTCCTCCAGCCCAAGGAGGGGGGGGAATCCAACCAGGCCCCAGCACACCCAGGGAACTTCCCTCCTCACTTCCCCCAGGAGGGCAGAAATTCCCCAAATCCTGGACAGAACTTTTCCCCCAGGTACCCACAAAACTTTCAACCCCAGAACAATCCATCCTGCTTTCCCCACTTTCCTGAGCCCAGACAACCCAATCCTGGAGAGGGGAGGCCAAGGGTGGAGGGGTGCCCAAATCTTCCAAACCCGGGGTATTTTCAGAGAAGGGATAGCTACCCTTCCTGGGATCAGCCCAGGGGAGAAATGAGAACCCCTTATCAGCCTGAGCGGGTGTCACAGCTAGAGCACCAGGTCCAAAACATGGCACAGGATCTGGGTCGCATGCTGAGGGCTCAACAGAACCCTCAGATGAGCATGCCGGCGCAGAATGCCTCAAACTCCGGACCTGGTGCTCCAGAGCAATGATGGGGGAAGAACCCAGATAACCCACTGGTTCCCAGGGAGGAGGCACAAGGGGAGGGGGAGTGTAAAGCCTTGGAGGAAGCTTCCTTCCCCACTTGTAAAAGCCCCTGGAAACCCAGGAACCAGAACCAAAATCTCCTGCCCCTGAAAGTCTGCAACCCAAGGAGCAGAGGGGTGGTAGGAGAAACAAAGAACCCAAACAGACCCATTTTGTGGAGGTGGTACAAATCTTCCAATTTGAAGGCGAGGGATCCTCAGAGGATTCTGGGAAAAGGATCTTCTCCTTCAGAGATGGGGGAACTCCTCCCAAAGAAAAATGGGTCCCAAAGGATGCAAATCCAGACTGGGTAGATGTGAGGACTGAGCTAGCGCCGCCCATCATCCAACCCCAGAACCAACAACATGAAAATCCCCTGGTTCAAACCCATCCTGGTGACTGCCTCCAAAAAGGGGGGGGCGGCCCAGCACCGGAACCAGGGGAACCCAAAACTTCTCCCATATCTAGTTGCCACCTTTTCTTTTCAGATTCCCTAGACTCCAAACAGAATTCTGCCCAAATCACCTCCTTATCAGTGTCCAAAACTAGAAAACTAACCCACCAGTTGTCCAAAAATGTACATTATCTGTGGCCTCTTGCGGAGAAGGAGGGAAGATTGTATGTCCCGGTCCAAATACAGGAGCAGGGTACAATTTTGGCACTGGTGGACACTGGATCCCAAGCTACCCTTCTGTCCAAAAAGGCCTTTGATAAACTGAATTCACGAAGGGGGGAGAATTATCAAATTCCTCTCACCCCTCTTCCTGGACAACTTCAGAACTTTGACGGGAAGGAAATTCCCGTCGAGGGGACTGCGGATTTGGATATTAAAATTGGGCGACACAAGGTGAAGCACCCAGTCATAGTTGTGACTCCAGAGGGCACCCCTTGTTTACTAGGAAATTACCTCCTGCGAAGGTTGTCACTCCTAATAGATTGCGTAAACAAGGTCCTCTGGACCCAGACTAACCGACCGATAAAATTGAAACAGAGTGTCAACCATGTTAGTTTAAATGGCACCTGCCACATGGTTGAACACAAATCTGACCAAGTAGAATTTCACTTCCAGAACAACCAAATCCCAGACGTGACAGTAATAGCAGTAGGACAACAAATCGGTGATGGGGGGTCCTCTCTATTCCTAAAAATCAACCTTCCTTCCAGTCTAAGGTGGCATTCCACACTGGAAGGAAACACTCTGAAATTCTTTACCAATCCACAATCAGACATTCCTACTCCTATAGTCCAGAAAGATGTGAAATCAGCTCAGAGCCTGGCTGATATTTAGCAAATTGGAGAGCAGTTGTTCATCCCTGTTCAGTTAAATGAAGGTAAGGACTCTGTTCTCGCCCGAGTGTGTGTGAACAATGGTAAGAGCTTCATCAGCGAAGCCATGTTCCGCCAACTCCCAAAAGATCCAGCCATTCCCACATTTAGACTGATAGACAAATGGGAAATGGATCTGGAAACACCCAATTCCAAACATCTCCTGCCAAGCAAGTGTATGCTCAAAATCTCCATAGGCAACAAGAGCATAGTCCATAATTGTTGGGTCGTGCGAGACGTCACTGCCGCCTTTTACTAAGGCAGTGACATTCTCAATCACTTTGCCATTAGTTTTGACCTAATAAACTTCAAAGCTTGGTCCCGATTAGCGGATAATCCCATGGGCTTTGATGACCCAGAGAAAGGATTTAAGTCAGCTCAATTGCTGCCTTATGCAGTTGAAATTCAGATTGGAGAGGAAGTCACCATCCCAGAAAGGACCCGACAATTCTCCCTGGAAGTGAAAGTTAAAAGAAGACAGAAACTGAAAAACCCTGATGTCTATATTCATCTAAATGCTTCTCTCCAACAGCAAGGGTTGGGGGTAAACCCGACACCGCTAGTCAATAGAGAACATGAAACCATTCCAATAGAGGTGGATAACAGCGACTTTGTCAAGACTTGATGGTCATGTAGACGATGATACCTCCGTCCCCAAGTACCACCCGAGCAAACAAGAAATTACTGCCCGAGCGGTCCTTGAGGCCACAGATGGTGAATTTCGTCAGCCAGAACCAGGAATGCCGGAAGATGCCCCCCACAACCACTGTAAGGCAAACACGGGGTTAGATAATGAACACAGAACCCTAGACTTGAATATGAATACGTAAGAAATCTACAATGGGGCTTACCCTTAGGAGTTGGTCAGTACCCAATATTGGTGTAGGGATGTTATCGGAGGAAGCTGTGAAGGTTGACAACAGGATGGCAGCCTGGCAATGCACTTAGGAGGATGTAATCACCACCTGACGTAGAAGCCAGAAACTGGGAGACAATCAGGTATGGGAGTCCTGAAAGGTACGGGATCCAAGAACAGAGTTTGTAACAAAAGGGCAATCCAATAGCAGTCCGGGGACAAAACCATGGTCGAGTCCAGGAGAAACAGTTCCAGCAAGGTACAGCAAGGGAAATCCAAAAATCAATCCGAGGGAGCAGCCGAGGTCGTAACCAGAAGGGAGTAAATTCCAGGCAAAGGTACCGTCATGGGAAGAACCAAATCAGAGTCCGAGATCAATCCGAGGTGAAAATAGCCAAGTGGTAGTCTGTAATCCGTAATGCGCCCAACAGGATCAGCTGTGAAGCGCTGGATGGCAGTCAGCGCGTCGCTTTTGAACGCTGACTAGCGATCACGTGACTCTCGTCATCCGTCACGTGATCGAACGTGCTGAGGAGGCGCTCCCAGGCGTCGGCAACGGAGACGTTGTAGAATGCCCGTGGCGCGTCTCCACGGCAACTGCCAACGCCGGGATGGAAACCAACGCCGGGAGGGGAAATGAGGCAGAAACCGGCGTCGCTGACCCTGTCCCACCCCTTGCTGGCAGGCCTGCAGGTGAGAGTATGTCCTGGCACGTTTTTTGGTGGTGGTAATGGGGGCTGGTTTATGGGGTGTGTCCACGGGACGCGTGGATGATGATGGGGGCGTGACAGACTTAAAGAGCATCACTCTAGCCGCAGGCACCATTATTGGAATGGTGGTTGATGACCGACATTTTTCCATAGATTTAGGTAATGAACTGTTGGGACCAATCCCCAAGGACTGTTTTGACAGTGATAGTGATGACAACACAACACCAGACAGGATCTCTACGCGGCATGGGGGGAACTTCCTGGTGTACACTTGCTGACCTTATGGTAAGGAAGATGTGACCTGTGACTTCAGGAGGGATGAGGTGATTTTCTAAGTCTGTGAGGACTGCCTTCCCCATCTGAAGCCGCCAGTCCAAATCAGCACTTTGACCAGGTACTTCTCCACCCAGCTGGAGGAGGCCGCTGAGATAGCAAAACCGGAAGTCTTTCAAGGCTTCAGGCAGATGGTTGAAGAGAGTCAACCTAGCTGATGCCTGTGAGACTCTGGAGCAGAAGCAAAAGTTGAAACAAGTTTTCTTGGATTTCCAAGATCTCTTTGCGGTGGACTCATATGAGTGTGGTCGCACTGACATCCACACAACAATTCCCACGGACCCTGGCACGACTCCAGTGTTTTTGAAGCAATATCGCTTGCCTCTCGCATCAATGGAGTCCCTTACTGAAATAATTAAGAACCTTGAGTCCCGTGGGATGATCCGTCCAGTCCACAGCACCTTCAATAATCCGGTGCTGGGGAAATTGAAGCCAAACGGCCAGTGGAGACTCTGCGCTGACCTTAGGGAGCTCAACAAACGGGTCCATACTTCCCGATGGCCTCATCCCTACATTGACCAAGGGCTGGCCAAGATCCAGGG
Organism: Ambystoma mexicanum; assembly: GCF_040938575.1. Classification (NCBI taxonomy): domain Eukaryota; kingdom Metazoa; phylum Chordata; class Amphibia; order Caudata; family Ambystomatidae; genus Ambystoma; species Ambystoma mexicanum. The sequence continues at coordinate 1,380,549,548 of NC_090929.1, read as the reverse complement.
GTCACAGGTATTCACTGCAATAGACCTGACCAATGGATACTGGACTGTACCTGTCAGTAGGGAGGACCAATACAATCTGGCCTTTACCTTTCGGGAGGCAGCAGTACACATGGACCCGGACTCCCTTGCGATACATCAGCTCCGGCAATGAATTCAACATTTTTGTACATAAGGCCATGCCCGACCTGGGTGAGAGGGGTAACCTGGCTTATGTAGATGATGTCCTCATCAAAAGTTCATCTGTGGAGGAACACGTAGCGGAGATACGTTATGTTCTGACACAGTTGAGGGCAGCCGGAGCGAAACTTTCCTTTCAAAAGGCACAGTGGTGTAGAACCAGTGTAAATTTCTTGGGGCATGAGATTACTCCCCAGGGTCTCTGTCCCCAGGAAAAGAAAATGGAAGCACTCCAGAAATTGAAAGACCCACCAACTCTATGGGAACTAAGGAGCCTCTTTCGACTGACTAATTACAGCAGAAAGTTCATTGCTGACTACGCAGAGATCACAAGACCCCTGATTCATCTTTTGAAGGGGGGGATAAGTGGGAGTGGGGTCCAGAACAAGCCGAGGCAGTAAGACAACTCAAAAGAAGCTTCTCACAAGCGCCTTGCCTAGCTTACCCTGTCAAGAACGAGGAGTTCTTCTTGGAGACAAGGTTCTCTAATACATGCTTGACTGCAGTATTATACCAAAAGCATGACAAGGTCAATAAAGTAATCTATGTGAGCAAAACTTTATCCTCTGTGGAGGAAAAATTCAACGATTGTGAGAAGGCACTCCTGGCAACGGTGTGGGCATTGAAGAATTACCGCCCGTTTATCCAGGGAGAACACATCATAGTGGAGACTCCACACCAGCCTCTGCAATATCTCCAAAGTGACAGAATCCGGGCCGGAAATGTGAGTAATTCCCGAATTACTTCCTGGATTCTGTCAATGCAAGGCTTTCCTGTGGAGGTCAGATATGGCCAAAACAAGAAGAGTCCCCTTGCGCAAGGTCTGGCTGACTTGCATGATTGTGCCAGAGAAAACTGTCTCGAGGACGAAAGTCTAAAAATCAAGGACAGCATGGAGGCATACCTCAATTCCCCACACAAAGTCTCTGAAGAAGACAAGTGTGAGGGAATGCCCACTGTCTATGTGGATGGATGCTCTTACCATGTTGACAACAACGGGGAAAAAGAACTTGTGGCCGGCGTAGGGAATGCATAGGTGAATGAGACCCCAGAACCCTCCGCTGGGTACAAGATTGACCCCCGAAGTAGTCAAGTGGCAGAGTTGATGGCGGTGCATCAAGCTATCCTCACTGCTGTCCAACATCAACTCCACAAACTGGTCATAATCACAGATTCGGATTATGTACGGAACGGATTCGTGGAGCACCTGCTTAACTTGAAAACCAGAGGCATTTTATGTGCTGCTAATAAACCCTTGAAACATGGGAAATTAATTCAAAACATTGATGATCAAGGGTCATTCCAAAGTAGAGGGACCAGACAAAACTGTAAATGACTTAGCTGCTCAGCTGGCCAAAACTAGAGCCATCAAAGGAGGATCTACTTGAGATTGAGTCCCTGTTGGGGGAGATCCAGGTCACTGCTATCACTAGGTCCCAGACAAATGCTCACAATGAACTCTCAACTGCACAATGGAGTAAGGAGACCCCAGATGCTGATTTTATTACGGCTCAAAAAGGGGATCCAATAATTGGTAAGTTTTATCAACACATTGCAGACCCCGAGAACTTTCCCCTGACGGATACCGATTACATAGGGAAAGAGGACCTCAGAGTGTTGATGAAATGTCCAAAAATGTTCTGAATCCAAGACGGTTTGTTGGTAAGGAGATCCCTAGCTGGCCATGATCAGTGGGTGGTCTCTACCTCATTCCGAAGCCTGATGTTAAGTCACGCCCATGATGCGGCCACAGCCGGTCATAGGGGTTTTCATACAACACTTGAAATCTTAAAGAGTGGTTGCATACTGGCCACACCTGGGGCAGGACCTCGACCAATATTTAAAGGGGTGTCTTGTGTGTGCACAATTTCAGCCAACATCCCTCACACACCGTGCGCCTCTCTAAAAGAGGGCGATGACACTGCCATGGTCAGATTTACAAGTCGACTATATCGGGCCCGTGATTCGCTCCTCTAGGGGGAACAAGTACATGTTGACCGTGACATGCTTGTTTACTAAATGGGTGGAATGTCTCCCGGCCCCAAACTGCAAGGCAGAAACAGCATCTGCCCTGATGATCAACCACATCTTTTCGCATTTTGGTCTACCCCAAAGGATCGAGTCAGACCGAGGTAGCCACTTCACCAGCGAAGTAATGACAAAGATGTGGGAGATACTTGGGGTCAAAAGGAAGCTACACATTGCTTACCGGATAGCCTTCAGTGGTTCAGTAGAGAGATACAACAAAACAATTTGAGCATATTAAAAAAGCTTGTGGTAGATTCTGGGCCAAGTTGGGATATTCGATTACCTCTTCTCCTAATGGCCATCAGATCTACCCCTTCATCTGCAACTAAAATGTCACCGTTTGAGCCGATGACTGGACGCAGGATGGTGCTTCCCCAGCAAAACCCCTTCAACATGCTTTTGCCTATGCTCAGCGAAACCTAGAAAGATCTGCAGACAGCATGAAGACCCACTATGACTTAAAGACTACCAGAAAAGAATACAATGTAGGAGACCAGGTCTACTTATACCAATTCCAAAGGAACCAGGCCAAACAGCGCAAATTTTTGCCTAGCTGGAGCGGTCCTTTTGAAATTGTAGACAAAATCTCACAGTCACCTACAAAATCCGCATCCCCAAAGGCAGTTTGGCAGAGGGGGAAGATAAGTGGGTCCATATTAACCAACTAAAGTGTTGCCATCCTAGGCACACTCTGCAGCAACTGGAGGAGTCTTCTGGAACCCCAGAGGGGGTCACTCCAGCTCCCTATAGTTCCAACTATAAAGTATTCCATATATAGTCCATAATTTACAATAGAAAAATGTGTCCTGATTTATCAAAATGTATGTGTCCGCCCCACTACATTAATATTGGTGGGGAAATGTCTACAAATATGCTTTTGCATTTTCATCCATAGTTGATTGGAAACCATAGTTTTGATTGGAAACCATGGAGCTGAAAACCAAGGAGGACCACCCAGGGACCGGGAGAAAGATCCAAGGGGCCCCGGAGTATCGCTCAATACTCACATCAGGACTGGGCGAGGAGAACTGGTTGATCCACCCCTGATGGAAGAAAAGATGATGAACTTTTGCCATTTTCCAGTCTTGCGACTTCCCATTGATGGACGATCAATGCCAAATCGCAAGAGGGGGGGCTTGTGGGATGTTCTAACCCACTAGTTTATGCCCTGTGACATCATTGTGCGCAGTCTTCATGAAAAACAACAGGATGGCCGCCAAAAAGAACGATGTGCTAAAAAAATCTTTGAAAAGTGCGCAGGAAAACCTGAAAAATAGGCCGCCAATCCATTTTGCCTATGTCAGTAGTAACACAGGAGACCACTGCCAAAACCTATCATTGGGCTGCCCAGAGAGTAAAATGAAACTACTTGAAAAAGCAGTGCTGCCTTGTAAGGGAAACCCAGAACTGCTAAAATCCGTTTTTCCTTGGCTGTTAAATTTGCAAAATAATGATTCTCAAACATCACAAAAGATCCAACATCCTTGTGAGGTGTTAAACAACACTTTATTTAAAGAATCCACCTAAGCACAATGTCAGCAGGAGCACATTTCATCAGAAGAAAATCCACATTCAAAGGTGCTTGCATGGGAAAAATATGTCAGAAATTGGCGCAGTACCGCCGCTCGCCTGTGTCAGAAGAACAAGTTACTCTCTTACCTGGTAACGTTCTTTCGATGGGATGGTCCGACGACGTATTCCATATCTATGACAGTAATCACCACAGCTGTGCTGCTTCGGAAAATCTTTCAGCGTCTGCGTCCTGCGTCGATGATGTCGATACGCTGTCCTGGAGGGCTTCCGTTGAGCCGATGTCATCAGATGTTGTAAGAAGTACGCACGACCCCCGTAGCCTCAGTTGTAGTTTTTTCCCCAGAACGTGTGGCACCAATCTACTGCCAGTATGACCACAGAAAGCCTTGCGGAAACGTAAACTGCAATCGCATAAGAAATTCTGTAGCGGGGTAGGCAGGGAGGAAGCTATATGGAATACGTCGTCAGACCATCCCATTGAAAGAACTTTACCAGTTAAAAGAGTAACTTGTTCTTCGAGGGGATTGGGTCCTCCGACGTATTCCGTATCTATGACTGACTCCCAAAGCAGTATCAACATAAGGAGGTGGGAAAAGAATTTAGAATATACAAATTTAGACTGTCAAATCAAATTGCAGAGTAAAGGACGCCTTGCCAAAGGCCAGATCCTCCCCATGGGAAGAATCTAGGGAGTAGTGACGTACAAAAGTATGAACCAAAGCCCAAGTGGCTGCTTCACAGATGTTACGAATAGGAACACCCCTCTGCAGAGCAGTAGAGGCAGCCATAACCCTAGTCGAATGGTCCCGTAAACCTACCGAGGGTCCTTACCCGCCAGGCGGTAACACTCAGAAATTGCCAAAATAATCCATCTAGACAAAGTCTGCTTAGTCACAGCTTGTCCCAAACGCCTTCCAGCGTAACCAATAAACAGCTGATCGTCCACTCTGACCCGGGACATGCGAGAAATGTAGAAACTTAAAGCTCTCCTAGGATCCAGCCTATGGAGCCTCTCCTCTTCCTTACCAGGATGTGGAGGAGGATAAAGAATAACCTTCTGGCTTAAATGAAATTCCGACACCACCTTCGGAAGAAAGGAAGGACGAACTCGAAGGACAACCCTGTCCTTATGAAAACAGTGAAGGGTGGCTTAACTGAAAGTGCCTGTAACTCACTCACTCTGCGAGCGGAAATGACCGCAACTAAAAATACAGTTTTAAGGGTTAACAGTCTCAAAGGACAAGAATGTAAAGGCTCAAATGGAGCACCCATTAGTAACTTGAGAACAAGGTTCAAATCCCAACCGGGCACCTGGAAAGGTGACGGAGGGAACACATTAGTGAGCCCTTTCAGAAACTGAGAAATTAAAGGAATTTTAAAATAAAAACACTCCTTAGACGAGCGCTTAAATATGGACAGCGCCGCCAGGTAAACCTTTACGGTGCTCACTTGCAAGCCCCTGTGGTCTAAAGAAAGCAAAAAAGAACTTTCTCCAATGGCAACGGTACAGGGACTTTGTTGCCGGCCGTCTGGACGAAAGCAAAACCCCCATCACGTCTTCAGGGAGGTCCCAATCCTTATACCTCAACCTTTCAGAAGCCAAGCGTGAAGGTTGAGGGATCTGACCTCTGGATGAAGAACCTGACCCCCTTCCGTGAGAGCAGATTGTCTCGGTAGGGAAGATGACGTGGAGGGCAGATGGACAAGTTGAGAAGGTCCGGGTACCACGTCCTCTGGGCCCATGCCGGAGCAATGAGGATCATCCGGGAACCGAACCTCCGTAAATTCCGCAACACTTGCGGGATGACGGGGACTGGAGGAAACGTGTACAGCAGTGGGAAGGACCACTCCACTACGAACGCATCTCCTCTTGGAGGAAATTCCCGCGAGCAGAACCTTTCGCACTTCTGGTTGACACTGGAGGTGAAGAGATCCACTTGAGGGGTCCCCCAAAGGGCGAAGATCTCCGTGAGAATCTCCTGAGCCAACTCCCAATCGTGAGAGATCGCACTCTGCCTGCTCCGAGCATCCGCTGTCTCGTTTTCGTCTCCGGCCAGATGAACTGCCGAGATCGAAATTTCATGCTGGATGGCCCAGAACCAGAGCTGCATCGCCTCCCTGCACAGTGGAAGTGACCCTGCCCCCCCTTTTTGTTGAGGTAGTGCATGGCCACTGTGTTGTCCGTCAGAATCAGGACATTCTTTCCTCGCACAATCGGCAGAAAAGCCTTCAAGGGCAAGCCTGACGGCCCTCAGCTCCAACAGATTGATATGGAGTCTGTACTCGACCAACGACCACTGACTGTCAGCTCGTTGGCATGAGCTCCCCATCCCATTAGGGACGCGTCCGTCACGATCGTCACCTCCGGCCATGGTAGCCAAAACGGAGCCCCCCTCATCAGATTGCCTTTGACGGCCCACCACAGAAGGTCCTGGGCGACCGAGGACGGCACCTGAACGGGGTCCGACATCCTGCTGGAGGACTGTGACCACTGGAGCTTGAGAGCCCATTGCAAAGATCTCATCCGCAACCTGGCCTCTGGCACCAGAAGAATGCAGGCTGCCATGAGGCAGAGCAACCTCAAGCACTCGAACGCTGGGAGACTCTGGGCATGTTGAAACTTGTGCACCATCTGCTGAATGTGGTGAGCCCTCACCTGGGGAGGAAAACACTGCCCCAGGGATGTGCCGAGCACTGCTCCGATGTACTGGAGCCGCTGAGTTGGCGTCAAGTGGGACTTCTTTAAGTTGACGGAGAAGCCCAGCTTGTGAAGGGGGTGGCAGGTGACGGACAGATGATCTAGGACCTGCTCGGGAGAGCACGCCCTGGTCAACCAATCGTCCAGGTAGGGGTAGATCTGAATCCCCCCTTTCCTGAGATACGCTACCACCACCACCATGAGCTTGGTGAAAACCCTCGGGCGGAGGTCAATCCGAACGGCAGGACCTGAAACTGAAAGTGTGAATCGCCAACCGCGAACCTCAGGTACTTCTTGTGCTTGGGATGGATCGGCACATGAAAATATGCGTCCTTGAGGTCGAGAGACACCAACCAGTCCTGAAGTTGAAGGGCCTGGAGGACTTGAGAAAGAGTAACCATCTTGAACTTGTCCTCCCTGAGGAGCTTGTTCAAACTGCGCCAGTCCATGATGGGTCTCAATCCTCCGTCTTTCTTTGAAATAAAAAAATAAGGGGAATACCATCCCTTGTTCCTCTACGCGACAGGCACCAGTTCTATGGCGCCTTTCTCCAGCAGGGATTGAATTTCCTGCGCAAGGAGCGGATCCGGACTCTTCAAAGAGAGATTCCCTGGTGGATTGTCGTGAGGCCTCTGCCAGAAAGGAAGACAGTAGCCATGGGCTATGATCTCCAGAACCCACACATCTGAAGTAATGGCACGCCATTCTACAAGATGCTGCGCCAGCCTTCCCCCAACCGGAGAAGCATGGGCCTCATGACTGAGCTGAAGTGGCAGTGCCTGAGGGCAAAGAGGCAATTGCTCGCGCGGCCTTGGCACCTCGAGTACCTTGTTTTCCACCTCTGGCACTCCTACGGTTGCTCCTTTGACTTGCCGCTCCTCTCGATTTACTGATGGACGAGTAATATCGAAAGGAACTTCCCCTCCATTGCTGTCCCCTACGACGAAAAGGCAGAGGTTGGTGAACTGCAGCGCCCAGCGACTTCGCTGCAGCTTTGGAGGTCTGACGAGCAGCCTTGCTGCCAAAAAGATGTTCACCATCAAAGGTCATGTTGAGGAGCTGGGCTTGCACATCAGGAGAAAAACCAGACTTCCGCAACCACGCAAACCTGAGTATTATGGTGCTCTCCGCCATGGACCGGCTGACGCAATCATCCATGTCCAGACCCGACTGAACGGATTCACACATGGCATCCTTGCCATCCTGCACAATAGCAAGGAAACCATCCCGTTCCTCCCTTTCGGGAATATGATCAGCCGCTAAGGAAATACAGTTCCACAGAGTGTGCGTGAAACGAGACAAGGCACAAACAGAGTTGGCAGCCTGTAGCGCCATACCCCCAGGATAAAATACCTTCTTTGCCCAGCCGTCAAAACGTTTGTCGTCCCCATCAGGAGGGATGGTAGGGTATGACGCCTGCTTTGCTGGGGCCGTAGCAGCCTGCACCACCAAACTCTCCGGAGTAGGGTGCGTGGTCAAGTAGCAGGGGGCGCCACTGCCCGGGAGATATTTCTTCAGCAAGGACTTGCTCACTGCTGGGAGACTCTCCGGAGAAGTCCAAGCCGCAGCCACCCTTCTCTGCAAGGCCATATGGAATAGCAGCACCGGGTCAGTTGGAGGTCCTTGGTCCAGGATATCAGTCAGGTCTTCCTGCTGAAAATCCCCAGGGGGGGGCAGACCACCCCAGGTAATTCGTGACCCTCGACATGAGGCACCGGTATGAGGATTCGGCATTCGTGCCAGGCTCCGGCCTACCAAACTCCACCTCCGGAGAGGTGTCTAGACCACTGGCGTCATGCAGCGACTGACGCAGGTCCTCAAGTTGACTATGACCAGAAACACTGTCATCAGGAACCCCTGCAGGAACCTCACCTTCCTCAGACCCCTCATCCACCTCAGAAATATAATCCATAGGCTGGAAGGAGGGTACAGAAAAAGGCACAAAGACATGTTTAGCCTTGGCCAGCACCTTCCTGGGGGGTGCCACCGTGCCACGGGGCATCTCCGACAAAGCCACCTTGAAAGGCGTCGAGGGCGTCGATGGAATCGGCGTCGACGTCGAGCGCGGCGCCGACAGCTTCGACGGTGTCGACACAGGTCTCGAGGGCGGAGCCCCGAGCATGGCTCTCGACAGCCTGGGCACCGATGGCGTCGACGACTTCCTGAGAGGTGGGGCCTCAAGAGAGTCCGTCGACGACCTCGGCATCACCGGCGTCGATGTCTTCCTCGAAGACTTCACAGGTTCTCGAGGGCGTCGAGGACAAGGACCTGGAACGGGCATGTCTAGAGCAGCCATCCTTGTCCGACCGGGACCTCGAAGGCGCCCGGTGGTCGCGACGACTGCCGACCCCGAAGGCGGACGAGCGGTGTCTCTAGTACGGCCCCGACCAGCATCCTCAGATGGCGTGGACGGACCAGAGCCCTGCGATTGAAATATCGCCAACATCTCCTTTCGGAAGGAATCCCATTCCTCAGGAGTGGAATGCTTGTTGGGACAAGCAACCTGCCGACGGCGGAATCCTCAGAAGAGGACGGGGAAGGCGACCTCTGACGGCGCTTCCTGGAGTGCCTCGAAGAGGCAGAGGAATGGCAGCACCGACTCCCAGACCGAGAACCCCCGGACTTACGACGACGATGCGGAGAGTCACCCCTCAAATCGTCTGTCGAAAGACCAATGGAACGTGACTTCCGGGACTTGGCCACCTTACCGACCGACAGCTTCTTCTTACGCTCCCGCAAGGCCTTCGATGTGAGCGATTGGCAGTCGACACAGTCGTCTGTATCATGGTCCTCCCCGAGGCACCAGTGGCAAGCGTTGTGCGTATCCGTCAGCGACATCTTGGACCCGCACACCCGACACTTCTTAAACCCGGACCGCGGGGTGGAAGAAGCCGAAGACATCATACAATAGCAATGAAGAAACAGGTTCGAAGAACCGAAAGAACAGGATTCAGTAGAATCGAGGAGCGCCGAGATCTCCCAAGCGAATATGTTCACGGAAAAAACGGAACAACTGAGGCTTCGGGCGTTGTGCGTCCTCCTTAGAACATCCGGTGACGTCGGCTCGACGGAGGCCCTACAGGACAGCGTATCAACGTCATCGACGCAGGACGCAGAAAGATTTTCCGCAGCAGCACAGCTGTGGTGATTACTGTCATAGATATGGAATACGTCGGAGGACCCAATCCCCTCGAAGCTGGCATTTACTTATACTGTCATTCAAACTTGTACATTAAAATCAAAGTATGGAAAAGAAGAGACTTCCCATCAAAAGCAATATAGGGATACAATTCAATCTCTATGTTTTCAAAAGGCGGGAATTAAGAGATTTGTGGATATATTTGTTAAAAAATGTAAATTGTATTTTAGAAAAAGACTATTTTAAACATTGTTTTAAAAGTGAGTTAAAGCCAGCCACACTGGGCTTCAAAGACATTCCACAGCTTCTCCCAAACAAAGGAATCTTCCCCCCTGCTCTCTGCTGAGGAACTGGCAGGGAGTTGTGAAAGGAGGTGGGAGGAGGACTTTGGCCTGTTGCTCTGACAGGAAACAAAAGACTCCCTTGACTGAAAGGAAATGCAAATTTGGGTGTCAACAGAAACCAGCTTCTCGCAGGAAGAGGCTCAGGTTGCTCTTGGCTCAGCCAAACCTTGGAGGCGGAGCTAGACTGAAACGTGTATCTGGAACAGTAGAAAATATAGTTTTGAGAAAAAGACTCAGAAAACTGTGCCAAATTGGTAAAAATCAGGAATTTATAGTTTGTTAAAATGAAAATGTTGCTCACAAGTAGAAACTATTCTGGAATGTGTGCGATGTTCAGAGACTGAACCACTAAAAATGTTGATATTGTAGCAATTGTGATAATGCTAGGAATATGAAAATGTACAGGATTGTGCCCAGGTGTTATGCGCATGTATGTGGAAAAATTTGTACAGATCTGACACTGGGTAAACAACCAAAAGCGCGAAAAACTGTCAATTGTGAACCGGAACTCTTAAGAAGATGGGACTTGGACAGATACGTGCCTTATTTAATTTGGGATGTAAATATTATTATTAGTACGTTGGTGATATTGTAAATATGCTTTATATGAAAAGAACAAGTTACTTCTTACCTTGTAACGTTCTTTCGATGGGATGTTCCTCCGACGTATTCCTTATCTTGATAGATTATATCCCGGCTTGCTGGCCTCGGAAATTGTTTCAGTACAGGGCGCTGCGCATCGACATCCCTCGAGCTGGTGTCCCTCGACAGCCTCCGTCTCGGCGTCGACGTCATCGTGCATATAAACAGACTCGCGCAGCAACCGTTGATCGGTTCTGTTTTGAAGCTTGAAATTAGCTGTGCATGAATTGGTTATTGACCTTGAAGGAGCGTAAGCTGCAACTACAAGGGACGTTTTACTGCGGGGATGGATGGGAGGGGCGATAAGGAACACGTCGGAGGAACATCCCATCAAAAGAACGTTACAAGGTAAGAAGTAACTTGTTCTTCGAAGGGATTGTGTCCTCCGACTTATTCCTCATCTTGATAGACTCCCATAGCAGTGGTGTGAAAGAGGAGGTGGGAGTAAAATTGGAATATTTCCCTTTAAGAATGAACAGAATGTAACAGCTTTGCTAAATCTTGTCTCCTGGCTAGAGGAGGAATCGAGACTGTAGAATTTTGTAAAGGTATGTGCGGACGGCCATATGTCCCGAATCGGCACCCCTCTTTGGAGGGCCGAAGAGGCTGCAATACCCCTAGTTGAATGAGCCCTAAGGTGTTGAGGGGGCTCTTTCCCTGCCAATTTGTAGCATTCTAGAATGGCTAAAATAATCCATCTTGAAATGGTCTGTTTTGTGATTGCCAATCCTAATTTGTGTCCTGCATAACCTACAAACAGTTGGTCTGCTTGCCTTATCCTAGCAAATCTGTTGATATAAAAACTCAAGGCACGCCTTGGATCCAGCCTATGTAGCCTCTCTTCCTCTTTCCCTAGGTGGGGAGGAGGATAGAATGAAGGTAAGGTTATTTTCTGAGTGATGTGGAATTCAGAGGCCACCTTTGGGAGGAAATTAGGCTTCACTTGTAAAACAACTTTGTCTTTGTGAAAAATTGTATGAGGCGGTTTGCAAGATAGAGCTTGTAATTCGCTCACTCTTCTGGCAGATGTTAGAGCCACTAGGAAGACTGTTTTAAGGGTGAGAAATCTTAATGAACAAGAATGCAGTGGTTCAAAAGGAGCACCCATCAGAAAATGTAAGACTAGATTTAAGTCCCACAAGGGAACTTGGAACGGCTTTGAGGGATAAACATTAGTTAACCCTTTCAGAAATTGGATTACTCGGGGTAATTTGAAATACGATGGCTCCTCCGCAATGCGCTTAAAGATTGACAGCGCTGCGAGGTAGCCCTTGATCGTACCAACTTGAAGACCTGAGTTCACCAAACAGAGCAAAAAAGATAACACCATTGGTGTACTGCATGAAAAAGGTTTGATATTCTTTTCTCTACACCAGCTGCAAAATCTGTTCCAACGGCAGCGGTATAAAGTCTTTGTTGCTGGCCTTCTAGCTGAAAGCAACACCTCCATGACGTCATCCGGGAGGTCCCAATCCTTGTATCTCAACCTTTCCGAAACCGAGCGTGAAGGTTGAGGGTTCTGATGTCTGGATGGAGAACCTGACCTCCCTTCTGCGAGAGAAGATCCTCTCTTTGCGGAAGACGAATTGGAGGGCAGATGGACATGTCCAGAAGGTCCGGGTACCATGTTCTCCTGGCCCAATCCGGGACAATTAGGATCATAGTCTTCTGGAATCTTCTCAACCTCCTGATCATCTGAGGAATGACAGTGACCGGAGGAAACGCGTATAGAAGTGGAAACTCCCAGTCTACTACGAACGCGTCCCCTAGAGCTCCTCTCGGGGGAAATTCCCTTGAACAAAACTGATTGCACTTCCTGTTGATACTGGTGGCGAACAGATCCACTTGAGGGGATCCCCAAAGGGCGAAGATCTCTTGAAGGGCTTCCTCAGCTAGCTCCCACTCGTGGGAGACTGTGCTCTGCCTGCTCAGAGCGTCTGCTGTCAAGTTCTTCTCTCCGGCTAAGTGAACTGCTGCTAGAGAGATTCCTTCTTGAATTGCCCAAAACCAGAGCTGCATCGCCTCTCTGCACAGTGGCAGTGATCCTACGCCTTCTCTTTTGTTGAGGTAGTGCATGGCCACTGTGTTGTCCGTCATTATTAGTACATTCTTCCCCTGTACAGATGGCAGAAAAGCCTTCAGCGCTAGACTGATTGCTCTAAGCTCCAACAGGTTGATGTGTAGTCTGGACTCCGATGGAGACCAACTACCGCTGATGGTCAAGTGGTTGGCATGGGCTCCCCACCCCGTGAGTGACGCATCTGTGACTACTGTTATCTCCGGCCATGGTTGCCAGAACTGTTCTCTTTTCAAAATGTTCTCCCGACAGGCCCACCACTGAAGGTCTCGCGCCACTCTGTCCAGGACTTGAAGGAGATCTGTCATTCTTCCTGAGAATTGCGACCATTGAGTTCTCAGCGCCCACTGGAGAGATCTCATTCTCAGGCGAGCCTCTGGCACTAGGAAGATGCAGGATGCCATGAGGCCTATGAACCTCAAAAAGTCGAAGGCTGGAAGAAGTTGGGCTTTTTGAAATTTGGTGACCATCTGCAGAATATCTTGGGCCCTCACCTCTGGTGGCAAGGCTCTCCCCAGGGAAGTGTCCAGGACCGCTCCAATAAACTGAAGTCTCTGTGATGGTATCATCTGTGACTTCTTTAAGTTGAGGGAGAAGCCCAGTTTGTGAAGAAAGTGGCAGACATAATCTAGTTGGATCTGAGCTTGTTCCGATGATACTGCTCTGATCAACCAATCGTCTAGGTAGGGATAGACATGTATCCCTTCCCTCCTTAGACTCGCCGCCAGTACAGGCATTAGCTTGGTGAAGACCCTCGGGGTGGAGGTCAGCCCAAATGGCAGAACTCGAAATTGATAGTGAGAGTTGCCAATTGCAAACCTCAGGTATTTCCTGTGTTTGAGATGGATTGGCACACGGAAATAAGCATCCTGAAGGTCTAGAGATACCAACCAGTCCTGAAGCTGGAGGGCCTGAAGGATCTGAGAAAGAGTTACCATCTTGAACTTGTCCTTCCTGAGGAATGTGTTCAATTCTCGTAAGTCCAAGATGGGTCTCAGTCCTCCGTCCTTCTTCGGTATTAGGAAGTAGGGGGAATACCAACCCTTGTTCCTCTGCCCTGCAGGTACTGGTTCTAGGGCACCTTTCTCTAGCAGGTCTACAATCTCCTGCATAAGGAGCGGATCTGGAAACTTCAAAGAGTTGTTCCCCGGTGGATGACTCTGAGGGGTGTGTAGAAAAGGCAGGCAGTAACCTTGGGCATCTGTCTCCAATGCCCAAGCATCTGACGTAATAGCCTGCCATTCTGCCAGATGTTGAGTTAACCTGCCCCCTACTGGTGTCTTGTGAGGGGAGACCTCAGAGGGGTTAAGAAGCAGCTGACGCAGATGCCGAGGGTAAAGTGGCACCTGCTACTGCGGTTTTTGTACCTTTTCCCCGTCCACCACGGGTGAACCATTTCTGGCCCCTTTGAGCTGGCTGTCCTCTGCCTTTTCCGAATGCGGAGTAAAAGCGAAAGGACCTACCCCTCCAGGAGGTTCCTGAGGGGCGATTTGAAGTCTGTCAGATTGCAGCCCCAAGAGATTTTTCTGCTGCCTTGGATGTTTGTAACTTCTCCAGGCTGTCGTCAGCCTTCTTACCAAATAAAGAAGTGCTGTCAAAAGGCATGTTCAAAAGTCTGGCTTGTACATCTGGAGCAAAACCAGACTTCCGCAACCACGCAAATCTGCGGATTGTGGTACTTGCCGCCATGGCCCTCCTGATACTGTCAGCAGAATCAATGTCTGTTTGAAGGGACTCGCACATTGCATCTTTCCCATCTTTGATGTTTAAAAATGCTTCCCTTTCCTCTCCTTCTGGGAGACAGTCAGCCACAGATGAAGCAAACTCCCAAAGTGTATGGCTGAATTGTGCAAGCGTGCAAGTGGTGTTAATAGATTTAAGCGTCATGCTACATGCCGAAAAGACTTTTTGACATAGCATCAAACCTTTTATCATCCCTGTCCTGTGGAATAGTAGGGTATGCAGATCTACTATTTGATGAAGTTGCTGCTTGGACAACCAAACTCTCTGGAGTTGGATGTTTGCTCAAGTATTCAGGATCTGTAGCAGATACCTTGTATTTGGCAGATAGTTTCTTGTTAACGGCAGGGATAACTTCAGGAGTTTCCCAATTAACAGAGATCTTTCTTTGCAGAGCAGTATGAAAAGGAACAACAGGATCTTCCTGTGGACCTTTAACTAAAATGTCAGTAAGGTCATCCTGCTAAAAAGAAGGTGTAGGTGTAGACCACCCCATGAATTCTATTATTCTAGCCATCAGAACCCTATAAAGGGTCTCAGCATGCTCCCCAGGATCTGGTTTAGCAAACTCTACTTCTGGAGAAGTATCTAAACCACTTGCCTCATGTAAAGAGTGTTGAAGGTCTTTTAACCTGTTCTCTTCAGAGATAAATTTCTCTGGTATGGGTGTTGTGGTCCTTTGTAAACCAAAAGGTCTCTCATGGTCGGAATCCTCACCTTCCTCATATATAGAGGACAAAGCTCTAAAGTAATCAGACCTAGTATATGGTTTGAAACCCATTTCTAGAGCAGAAGGGGCCAAATTGGTTGTCACTGGTTGAGAAAACATCAAAGTTGTCGACGTGGAAGTCAAAGGCTTCGACAACCCGAAAAGGGTGTCGAAAAAGTTAGAAGAGGCCTTGAAGTACTCGAGAGGATCGGAATCCTACTCTGAGTCGTCGAAGTTGTCGACGGCATCCTCGAGGTCATGGTCGAGGTCCTTGACACCTCTACTGTCTGAGATGTAGTGACAGTTGTAGGTCCATTTTTTCCCGGCGTCGACATTGGTGTCTAAGACGGTGTCGATGCAACCAATTTATGCGTCGACAGACCCTTCGACAAAGGCATCGATGACGCAGATTTATGAGTCAAAGAAACCTTTGACGACGGCGTCGATGATGCGGACTTACTGCCTTTACTCTAGGGTTCATGACACTCTCGGGTAGTTTCTTTTGCCGGGTGCAACGACTCGCGGCGTTTTGATTTTTCGGGTCTTCCACCCAGGGTATCACCTTTAGCCGTCTCCGAGGGCGGTGAGGCCGCTTTCTCGGAGACGCTAAGCATTTTCTTACGGAATTCCTCCCACTTAGCTGGAGAGCTGTGTTTCGTAGGGCAGGTGACCCTTTCCGGGCAGACAGAAGAGGATGAAGAAGAGGGAGATCTACGACGCCTCTTGTTAGATTGTCTCAATCTCGAAGACTGATGGGAACCGCTTCGAGACCTTGAACGGACGGCGAGGAGACGAATGTCTCGACTCTGCCGAAGAAACTTTCGAGGGAGTAGAAGTTTTAAGAGTCTTACCTCTTTCTAGCTTCCCCTTACGCTCCTTCAAGGCTTTCGCCATCATGGACATACAGTCCTCGCATTCCGAACAGTGATGCTCGGATCCCAGGCACCACAAACAGATCCTGTGAGGATCCGTCAATGACATTTTCTTCCCACAATCACGATACTTTTTAAAGCCCGACCGTGGGGTCAATGGTTCGGATGAGGAAGCCATCGAATTAAGAAGATATCTTCAAAGAATAAGTTGAATCTTCTTGAAGAAAGAACTGAGCAACACGATTCCGAGGCCCACGAAGTGCGGAAAAACGGAACTAAGCAACGGTCGCAGCGCAAGTCTATTTATACGCACTATGAGGTCGGCACCGAGACGGAGGCTGTCGAGGGACACCAGCTCGAGGGACGTCGACACGCAGGGACTGTTGAGGACAGACTCACACAGACACATTCACCCATCAACTCATTTACTGGCGAAGCGCTCTGCAGGAAGGACCCAGATCAAGACTCCAGAACTCTGAAAGCAGAAGGCCCAAAATCCCAAAGCTGAACCCTTCTCAGCTGGCCTTTAATATCTTGCAACCTGATTTTAACCCCAAACCTCCAAGGGGCACAACAAATTCAACAGCATGGCTGTGCTGTTTTTCTGCTTCTTGCCAAGAACTCTTGCTAGAACCCAGAGATCCAAACCAGTAAAGCAGAGCTGTAACCCAGAACCAACCCGTCAGATCCAGTCCAAGAGGCTGTGCAGAGACTGAGTGCAGAACCAAGTGCCTGAATCCTGTCCGCTGGCGAGCAGATTCCAGTTCAAAACCCTTTGACCAGATCCTGACGGGCCTAGTCCAAAACCATAGAGTATTTAGCATGGAATTGCCATAGCCAATCTCTTATCCTTAGGTAATCCTATCCAAAACCCATTCCATCATATCCAGAACTGCATTGTAGAGTCTCTTTTGTCTGTCCTGAATCCTTCTCTCATCCATATAGTCCTGTGATAATTGTAGTGATAATCATCTTTGCGCTAATATATAGTTGCTGAAGAAAGGCAAGTGTCGCAGCGGGCAAAGATCAGACAGAGGCGCCTGTGGACTGGTGGCTATACCGTTGGTATGTCGCATCTTCATAGCCCCTTAGTGTAAAGCCAATCCTTATTTGTAATCTTCAAAAGCGCATCTTTCATTTGAAATCTTGACTCTTTTTGAGAAAAATCGACCTTTACTAAAACCTTCACAACTTCTGAACCGTACATGCTAGGAACGGAATTGAAGCTAACATCCTCAGCTTTCAAACAAATCCAAAACCTCATTCCATCTCCTTATAGTTTTGCCGCAATCGCGCTTAATGCGTGCAGCAAAGTTTGCCGCGATTCTGCATTTGGCTCAATTTCATCCCATGTAAAACAGCTATTCTTTGCATGCAACCTCTGAATTCAGTTTCCTTTCTGCTAGTCATTCAATCATCATTGCTAGTGTTTACCTGAAACTATCCAAAGCGGCTCCCACTAGTTCTGAATCCACTTTAGCGAATTAAAGTCATTTTTCAGTGTTTTGCCCATTCGTTACAAGCCACATTCAAAAGCATTTGACCTGTTTAAAATCATTCCTGTTTCTCTCTAAGCTTGCTGGGGGAATTGGGATTGAAACTGCATTTGTTGATAGTATATTCCTGAAACCTGTTTTCTCTCCTTCCATCTCTATATTGCATATTAGGTTGAGTAGTATCAGGGGGAAAGAGTGATTACATTGCATTTGACTGAACACACAAAAGTATTATTTCTGTGCTGCATTAATTTCCTATCATTGCATTTCATTGAACCCACACTAAGTTTATTCTATGCTACATTATTCTTCTCATCCATATTCCTATTGATTAAAGAGATTGTTGACCGTCATATCACCCATTGCTGATCATTGTATAATTATTAATAGTGTGATATTTAGATATTGTTCATATTCATAAAAGTGTGATATATATATTGTTCAATTCATCAAATAAATCTTTTTAACTTTGCAAAACAACCTACTTCTTGGTTCAGTGAGACCGGGGGGATTCAAAGAGAGGGGCGTGATATAAGGGTACATCATTCAGAAATAAAAGAACTTTAGACATACAAATATATAATTAAGGGTTCCAGCTGGGCATCTCACGCCAGGCATTGACTTAGGTGGAGTGCTGGGTTGAAACCACTTGCACACCCTGGAGAGACAGAGTTTCACCGTCAAATTCCTCAAAGCGTTAAAGGATGCTGGTGAAGAGCTTTGGCCCTACTATAGTTTAGGTTCAAGGATCCAGCTGTTGACATGGGGAGTGGGTAAGGGGTTCTGCTTTTATCCCCCTCTGGAAGCAGTGATTGAACATAGCATCCATTCACACACTAAGCATCATTCAAATAGAAGGGTGATCAGCCAATGGCAGAATATCATTCCAAACACACCCTGCACACAGTAAGGGCTCTTGCACCTAGGAATGATCCACACAATCCCAGACAGGCATCTGCATATGCCAATCCAAACTGATTTGAGGTTGACTGCCCCCGCCAGACATAGGACACACACATCTACTGGCCAGAGATAGCCACCTCCTCTTACATACACAAAGACAGACAATTCTAGTTATGTGACCTCTCATGTGTTCGAAGCAAAGAAAGGACAACCTCAAGTTTGACGAATGGAGGGGGGTCACAAAGGAGCCACCCAGGTAGAATGGATTTGACCCTGTGGAACAATTTCAACACAGGCAAAAATGTCACCACTAGCCTAGCCACATGACTAACAGAGAGAGGATACCCTCTCTGTTGCAGTACCCAGGCCTTAGGAGTCATAAGGACTTTTAAGGCAGAGCACATAAAGCACAGAGCCATACTCTCAGTCAGACTTTGGATTACATCTGACTTGGAGAAAAACAAGTCCACAACCTGGGAAATCCAGCAAAAGGTACAGGGGGCTACTTCATTGGGTAAACAGTTGTCTTTCTACCCAACATTCTACTCAACATCTACCAGGCGGAAATGCAACAACTTATGTTCTAACTCTTTGTTCGTGGGCAACCCTACACGAACAAAGCACACCACATTCTTAAGCACCATATCATAATTCTTTGACTGTAGCCATTCTTCTATGATGCACCTAGGTGTGATTGCCACAAAGTCATCATGGAACTGTCCCCAGACACCCTCAGAGGTGTGATAATTAATCTGCAATGATGTTGTGTCCACCAGGCTTATGTTCCACATAATTGTTGTACTCCTGAAGTTAAGCTGTGAACCGGACCAGCCTCGGGGTGCGCTCCCAGTACAAGTTGCATTAGAACTTGCAGAAGGGGCCTTTGGTTAATGCAGAGTACAAACTGGCCCCCAACTAATAGTGGCAGAGGTTATCTACTGCTCGGACAGAAGCCGGAGCCTCCCTAGATTACTGGTGAGCACAAAGTGGTTAAAATTAGCACAGACCTGTGAGCTGCTTTCTAACTCCTGCCTTTTAAACATTGAATAAAATAATGAAAAAGTTCACCTATTTATTTTTTGGGGGGGTTCACCCGCCCCCAATCCTCCCCTCACGCACTTATGTTTTAGCATTCCCAACCCCCCCAACCACTTATCTGCCCTTTCCCACCCCCCCTAAAAAATTCGATGAACTTTTTCTTTATTATTCTGTTACGAAGTTCGTTGGTCGTGTAGAGTATGAACAACCCCTCTGTCCCCAAGAAACACCCTGACCGATTTAGTTATATGGTCAGTGTGAATATTAAGGCCACAGGTGGAAGTCCGGAAAACCAGGACGCGGGAACAGCCGGAAGAACCCCTTGAGCGCTGCAAAGCAAGATACAGTGGTTAAGCAAAGAAACAGGGCCCGAATGCCTCCATGTACATAAACCCCCCGATTACCAGAATACCTGTGAGAACTTGGGTCATAGCGTGGGTCTCCTATCTTAGGCTGGGAATGTGCTGTAGGGTAGAACAGGCAACCACCTATTTGCAGGACCGAGGTCCTAGCCAATGAAATGCTTAAGCAAGAGGAATCCGTGGAGCAGGCGTGAGTCGGTAACAGGCAAATCCAAAAGTACTTGAAGGGTTAAGCAAGAGGAGTCCGTGGAGCAGGCGTGAGTCGGTAACAGGCAAATCCAAAAGTACTTGAAGGGTTAAGCAAGAGGAGTCCGTGGAGCAGGCGTGAGTCGGTAACAGGCAAATCCAAAAGTACTTGTAGGGTTAAGCAAGAGGAGTCCGTGGAGCGAGCCGAGGTCAGAATCAGAGCAGGTCCTTGAACGAAGAAAGAACGTCACGTGATCCAAAACTAAACAGTTGTGAAGCAACGCCTTCGGTTCACCGACTCCTTTTATCCTTGGAAGGGACGCACGTATAGTCACGTGTGACGTGAACCGAAAGCGTTGCAATGCTGCTAGGCAACCAAAGTCACGTGATCCGTGAAGCGCCGGTCTCCGCAAAGGATGTGAGTTCCTGAAGTGACGGAGCCTCCAGTTGATCTGCCACCGCCGTGAAGGGCGATAAACACCCGCTCCCCCAAACATGCCCTGCTGTGCCCTGATGTGTGCGACGTGAGTGGGGGGCATGATGCACGAGTGTCGGGGAGTGCGGGAATGGGTAGACAAGGAGGGGCGAGTGGGGAGGTGTGTCCGTGGTCTAGGAAGTGGTGTGACAGAATCCCCCCTCAAAGGCCCACGACCCCGTGGGCTAGCAGGATTGTCCCTATGAAAGCGGGAAACCAAAAGCGGGGCATGGACATCCCGGGTGGGAACCCAAGAGCGATCCTCGGGACCATAGCCCAGCCAATCCACCAGGTATTGAAGCCGACCCCGATGGAAACGGGACCCAAGGATGGCACTGACCTCATAGACATCCTGTGAATCCACCGAGACAGGAGCGGGCGGGACCAGGACACGGGTAGGAGCCAGGTAAGGTTTCAAGAGAGAAGTGTGAAAGACCGGGTGAATCCTCCAAGAAAGGGGAACCGAAAGTTTGAGGGCCACGGGATTCAAAACCCTGGAGATCCTATAAGGGCCCACAAAACGAGGCAACAACTTGCGACAGCCAGGGATCCGCAAATGCCTGGTCGAAAGCCACACCCGATCGCCCACCCGATACTCCGGGGCTGCGGCCCGTTTGCGGTCCGCTTTAGTCTTCATAACTGTCTGGGCCTCACGGAGATGGACCAAGGTCTGGGCATCGACACCGGCCAGATCACGAACACAAGCATTAGCAGCGGGAGTAGTAGAGGGGAAATCAGGAAGTGGAAGGGCACGTGGGTGCTGCCCGTATAAAGCATAAAAGGGGGAGAAACCTGTGGTCGAATGACGGGAGTTATTATACGCAAATTCAGCAATATATAGCAGATTGGCCCATGAGTCCTGATACTGGAGGGACAAACACCGCAAGTACTGCTCCAGAGCCTGGTTTACCCGCTCGGTCTGCCCGTCACTCTCGGGGTGATAAGCTGAAGAGAAGCGAGCATCGATCCCCAGGAGTCCGGTGAGAGCGCGCCAGAAACAGGACGTGAATTGAGACCCACGGTCTGATATGATGACCTGTGGTAAACCAAAGAGGCAGAAGACAGATCTGAAGAATAAGCGAGCCAGAGTTGGAGCAGAGGGCATACCAGTACAGGGGATAAAGCGGGCCATTTTGGTGTATGAATCAACAATAACCCATATGGTGTCGTAGCCCTGTTTGCGGGGTAGGTCAGTGACGAGATCCATCGAGACGGTGTGCCAAGGTCTGGGAGGTACGGGAAGAGGTAAGAGCAGCCCTAAAGGCCGTCCTTTGCGTGTTTTGCATTGGGCACATATGGAACAAGTGTTAACATAATGTTCGACATCTTTTCTCATGGAAGGCCACCAGCACCAGCGTTGCAACAGGTCCAGGGTACGCTGTTGCCCGGGATGGCCGTTTACAGCAGCATCGTGTGACCATGCTAACGCCTGGTTGCGGACGTCACACGTGGGAAGGAACAGTTTGTTGTGGATAAAAGGCAACCCCTCGTGAAGAGCAATGTCCCATTCGTTGAGTGCCTGAGGATTCTGGGAAACCCAATGCCTGATGTCGATAAGCATGGTGGGGGATGGAGTACAAGTACAGATGACATGGCCCTTTCCTAGCAGCGTGTCGGGGTACACGGACAAAGACTCCCCTCCGGGAGAACGGGACAAGGCATCAGCTTTGCCATGAATGCGACCTGGTCTGTGTTTGACCACAAAATCAAACGTGGCAAAAAATAAATGCCAACGCACCTGTCTGCTGTTAGCACATTTTAAAGAGGCCAGGTCCTGTAGGTTTTTGTGATCTGTATACACCACTGTCTGATGTTTCGCACCCATGAGGTGATGACGCCACGTTTGTAAAGCATCCTTGATGGCCAACAATTCTTTTTCGGTTACTGTATAGTGTGATTTAGCCACCGAAAACTTTCGTGAGTGATAGGCCACTGGATGTAGACAACCCGTGGTTGGGCATGGTTGAGACAATACTGCGCCTAGAGCAAACGAGGAGGCATCTGCCTCCAGAATGTAGGGGAGATCTGGATCAGGATGCTGCAAAACAGGGGCGGACACGAACCTGGCCTTGAGTTCCTCAAAAGCCTTCTGATGGGCGGAAGTCCAAGTGAACGGGACAAGGGGGCTGGTCAGGGCGGTCAGTGGAGCAACAATAGAAGAGAAGCCGGCGATGAATCGCCGATAGAAATTTGCGAAGCCGAGAAAAGATTGAAGTTGTTTCAGAGTAACAGGAGTCGGCCATTCAGCGACGGCATGGACCTTAGATAAATTCATGGACAGGCCTCCAGGGGATATGCGAAAACCCAGAAACTCCACTTCCTTGGAATGAAATAGACATTTTTCAGGTTTGGCAAACAAGGCGTTGGTCCTAAGGCGAGAGAGCACTTCCCTAACATGCCCGACATGTTCCTCCAGGGTGGACGAATAGATCAGAATATCGTCCAGATATACCACCACGAACTTGTCCAGGATGTCTGAGAACACTTCGTTGACAAAACGTTGGAACGTGGCAGGGGCATTACAAAGCCCGAAGGGCATTACCGTATATTCATATAACCCCTGTCGGGAGCAAAACGCCGTCTTCCACTCATCCCCAAGCCGCATACGAATCAGATTGTACGCCCCCCTGAGGTCCAGCTTGGTAAAAACAGATGCTTTAGTCAACCTGTCTAGAAGCGTGGATATGAGTGGAAGAGGGTACCTGTTCTTAATGGTAATGGCATTTAACCGTCTGTAGTCCACACATGGACGGAGATCGCCCTCCTTTTTTGGCACAAAGAAAATCGGACTAGCAGCTGGAGAACAAGAAGGACGTATATGACCCAACTCCAGAGCTTTTTGTATGTAATCCTTAAGGGCTTGCTCCTCTGACCGTGACAATGAATAAACCCTACCCCTGGGTACAGGAGCGTCTGGGACCAGGTCAATCGGACAATCGTACGGTCTATGAGGGGGGAGACCCTCAGCAGTGGCCTTATCGAACACCGTGTGGAAATCGTGATAGGCCGCAGGGATGTTGGCTGTGACAGCCCCCACAGTGTGTGAAGGCACTGGGTCCGAAACGTTATCGTTGACATGTTTGGCAGCCATGGCACCAAGAATCGTGGCAGGAGTGGACAAGGAATCAGTGTCGATGAGACAGAAATGTTGACACACATCCGACTCAAACGTGACCTGTCCGTTGCCCCAGTTGATCAATGGGTTATGTTGTCGTAACCATGGTATTCCCAGTATGATGCCGAACAGTGGTGTATTAATCAAATCAAATGCCAGGGTTTCTCTATGGATGTTTTGGATCACCACTTCCATAGGAGCAGTTTGGAACTTAATCGGACCGGAGGATAGTGAAGTACCGTCTACAGCATGTACTGGTTCCGGATGTTCTTTCCTAACCAAGGGCAGATTGAGGCGACGGGCCAGGGAGATATCGATGAAACAACCAGTGGCCCCGGAATCGATCACGATATGGACTGTGTGTGTGATCTCCCCAGCGGGTTTTAACAGAGCATGGACCTCTATCGGTCTAATAGGGCCAAAGGCAGGTTCGGAGGGGGTCGAAGACAGGCTCGCCGGTGCCCCCTGTATCATGGGCAAGCCTTCGGAAAACCCGGTGTTTTATTCTTGGGACGTCGGGGGCATTCCCTTACAAAGTGTCCGTTTAACCCACAATAGAAACAGGCATTGTCGTTTCTCCGGCGTTCTCGTTCTAATGGGGTTATCGGGCTACGGATACCTCCTATTTGCATGGGTTCAACAGGGGTGGTGGATACGGAAGGTCCAGAGTGAGTAGAGAAGGATGTTTCGGCCCTTCTCTCGGTTCTCCTTGCGTCTACTTGTAAAACAAGATCCACCAAATCTGAGAACCCTGAAGGAAGGGCAGGAACTACTGAGAGGGCATCTTTCATGGAGTTGCATAGACCACGATAGAATACGATTGCTTTTTTCTCCTCAGGCCAGGAGGTCTCAGCAGCGAGTTGGTTGTACTTAGTAATATATTCTATCAGAGTTTGTTTGCCTTGTGTCAGATCCAGAAGTTCGAGATCTCTATAATGGGCTTTATGTCGTGTATCAAAGACTTTGGCCATTTCTGATACAAGAAGATCGAAATCATAGAGAGCAGGATGGTCATTCTCTAACATCGGGTTGGCCCAGGTGGCCGCTACCCCGGACAAATGGGATAGAAGAAACGCAGCCTTAGTACAAGAGTCGGGGAACGCTAGGGGTCTGCACAAAAAATGTAACCTACATTGATTAATGAAAGTGCGATACTTCCGAGGATCCCCTTGGTATCGTTCGGGGGCAGCAAGGGGAACGGGCGTAGGAAGCAGTATAGGAGTGGGTGCAGGGGCCATGGCTGGGGCTGGCTGGTCTGAGGGGACTGTGTCACCGAATTCCGCATCCGTGGGTAACGGAAAACGTGTGCTTTGTAGGGCATCCAGACGGTGGTGTATTGCTGTCATGTCGGCCCTAAGAGCCGCTACTGCTTGTAACAAGGCGGTCACTGGATCCCCGGCGGAGGGATTCATACTCCGGACGACCAAAAAATGGGCTTCACAATCTGTTACGAAGTTCGTTGGTCGTGTAGAGTATGAACAACCCCTCTGTCCCCAAGAAACACCCTGACCGATTTAGTTATATGGTCAGTGTGAATATTAAGGCCACAGGTGGAAGTCCGGAAAACCAGGACGCAGGAACAGCCGGAAGAACCCCTTGAGCGCTGCAAAGCAAGATACAGTGGTTAAGCAAAGAAACAGGGCCCGAATGCCTCCATGTACATAAACCCCCCGATTACCAGAATACCTGTGAGAACTTGGGTCAAGGCGTGGGTCTCCTATCTTAGGCTGGGAATGTGCTGTAGGGTAGAACAGGCAACCACCTATTTGCAGGACCGAGGTCCTAGCCAATGAAATGCTTAAGCAAGAGGAATCCGTGGAGCAGGCGTGAGTCGGTAACAGGCAAATCCAAAAGTACTTGAAGGGTTAAGCAAGAGGAGTCCGTGGAGCAGGCGTGAGTCGGTAACAGGCAAATCCAAAAGTACTTGAAGGGTTAAGCAAGAGGAGTCCGTGGAGCAGGCGTGAGTCGGTAACAGGCAAATCCAAAAGTACTTGTAGGGTTAAGCAAGAGGAGTCCGTGGAGCGAGCCGAGGTCAGAATCAGAGCAGGTCCTTGAACGAAGAAAGAACGTCACGTGATCCAAAACTAAACAGTTGTGAAGCAACGCCTTCGGTTCACCGACTCCTTTTATCCTTGGAAGGGACGCACGTATAGTCACGTGTGACGTGAACCGAAAGCGTTGCAATGCTGCTAGGCAACCAAAGTCACGTGATCCGTGAAGCGCCGGGAAGCGCCGGTCTCCGCAAAGGATGTGAGTTCCTGAAGTGACGGAGCCTCCAGTTGATCTGCCACCGCCGTGAAGGGCGATAAACACCCTCTCCCCCAAACATGCCCTGCCGTGCCCTGATGTGTGCGGCGTGAGTGGGGGGCATGATGCACGAGTGTCGGGGAGTGCGGGAATGGGTAGACAAGGAGGGGCGAGTGGGGAGGTGTGTCCGTGGTCTAGGAAGTGGTGTGACATATTCCCACGTTTAAAAGGCAGGTGTTAGAACGCCTGACGATGAAAGGACATCGTACTTTCTGGCCAGCACAAGGCTTTTAGACATGCTGCAGTATTCATTTGTATGTCTACAGAGAGTCAACCTCCCACCTCTCCCACACCTCTGCCATGCAGTACACCAATGTAATATTCCAATGCCTCTCACTCCTGCACTAGGGACCAAAGAGTTACGATACCCTAGCACATGTGTATGTGTGTCCCCCAAACCCTCATTTTTTCTGCCACATGCTTAAAAGCGTGGTCGCGGAACTGCAGCTCACACATGCTTGCGCTCAATTTAACCATGTTGTACATCGTTTATTACACGCCCAATACATGCACTGCAATTTGTTCTCAAGAAAGCAAGCAAACATCTTTAGTGTCCCAGGTACAATTGTCTCGTCTTGTGAAGTAGAGTGGTCACACTGTGAAAGCTTAAAAAGGCATATTCCTCCGGCGACTGAGAATCTCCAGAGGCTCTGCAACCAGGCTATCTGGAAAAGGAGGAATCTCCCACTCTACTTGCCCTGTGGGTTTTTGGGAGGGTGTTATTCACCCATGGTACGAACATTTAACGGAATGGTGATGGCAGTATCGCTATAGAATAAATAGCTGCCAAGGGCATGCATGCACTATAATGCCTTCAAGTGTTTTTTGCGGACTTAATAACTTCGAGGCATATCTTTATTTTTCCCACTCCAATAAAATTCTGGGGCACATTATACACCAATCAGTGAACGAGGAATTAGAATTTCATGTTACATGTTTGTGTGAAAACCTATTTTCACACAAACATGTAACATGAAATTATAATGCCTGCTGTAGGTTAGCGTGTAGCATAATTTAGAGACCAGTAATTGCTTGAAGCAATCTCCAGTCACAGGGACTGTGCAGCTCCAATTGTAGTAAAGGGGTTTGTTGGGCCCGGAGGGGGCCGTTATAAGGAGGACAAACACACCGAGGTAGTGCATACGTGTTTCTTTATTCATAGCACAAAGTAAAGTGATTAAACGTTCCCTCCTGCTTACGTAACCCCGTCACGTGCCCTGCCCACGTGACACAATACCAGTCTCATAAAGAGACACGATCAGTGTTACAGGGTTGTCTGGATGTTCTCTGCAACAACGCATGGTTTGCTGCAGGCATAGCTGTCTGTAGGGATAATGGGGGCAGGGTGTTTGGTCCCCGGCATGTCACTTAAAAAGTGAAAATGGTGGATGACTGGATGATTGGAAAGGAGAGGGTGCATGACGCTGCATGCCCGTAACCCCGTCACATGCCCTGTCCACGTGACACCATACCAGTCTCTTAAAGAGACACGATCAGTGTAACATCACCCCCGGACAAATGTCCTTGCAACGTTCTCAACATTCTTCAACTAGGCGTGCTGGTTTCTTCACGGCTCATTGGGGCCGGCTGCTGGTGACTTCTCCTGGATCCTCTTCTGGTCTCCCTGTTCTCTTCAATCCCGGGCGAGGTGAGAATCTCAGAGGCGTCCATAGTGTATCTTGCGGATCCAGTGACATGGCTTCAGGATCTGGGGGTTCCAGTCTCTCATTTCCCTGTGTGGCCGTGAGTTTGAACTGCAAGCAGTTCCGGGTTATCTCTCGTTCTTCATTTTAGGTAGTCACCATGGTTCCTTTTATTGCAGTGACTTGTAGTGGCTGTGGGGCGAACCTTGAGTCAGTCTTCTTGACCGTTGCCTGTTGTACTAACACTTAATCTCCCACTTGAATGTCTTTTGGGCGTGCTCCTCTTCTTTCATCTGTCTGGATGCGGGCTCGCTCTTTCCATCCTGCATTCCTCTCTAGGATTCTGTATCTATTTCTGGTTTGTTGGTAGGGTGTCGTATGATTTGTGTGCGAGCTTGGTATTTTCCCGTAAATTCGGCCGGGGTCTTGTTCGTGGCCTCATGTGGTGTGTTCCGATAATCTCGAAGCATCCTGCATAGGGCCTGGTGAGGGTCAACATTTTCTAGTCTGGCTCTTTGCAATGTCTTTTTGATCGATGACATGAATCTCTCGGCCATCCCGTTGGCTTGTGGCCATCTGGATGTTATTTTCTGGTGTTTGAACCCTAAGTGCTTGGCGAAAGTTGCAAAATCGTGGCTGCAGAATGGCGGGCCGTTGTCTGACTTGATGACCTCAGGTATGCCCCATTCACTCACAACTTCGTCGAAGACAGCTGCGATTTGGGCAAAGACTGTAGATGACGATTTCTTTACGATTGGGAATCTTGAATGTTCATCAATGAATAAGAGTAGGTACTCCACTGATTCTAGGGGTTCATAAAAGTCCACTGCTACTCTTTCCAATGGGTATTCCGGTATCCGAGTTGGCATTAGGGGTATCGGCGCTTCAGCTGTGGCCTTGCATTGGCATGCCATGCAGTTTCGTACCCATCGGTCTACTAGAGCGTCAAGGAACGGGAACCACACGTGGCAGCGAGGTTGTCGTTTGGTGTTGTCCGCTCCTCTGTGTCCCTCGTGTGCTGTCTTTATTATGTCCGACCGCAGGGCCGCTGGGATTACCATCCTGCACCCTCTGAGAAGTATGGCTTTATCCTTGAGGGCCAGTTCCGTATGAACTTTTGCCAGCCTTTCTAGTTCATCTCGATTTGTATCTGGATGTGTTGCCAGGGACCTCCTGTAGTCCTTCCACTTGTGTTCAGCAAGGTCGATTGCCAGGGCCATAGATGGATCAGCTGCTGACGCCAATGCGACGGTTTCTAGCGATATTGCTGGAGGCAGTGCATTTGTGGTGACATAGTTTATGTACTATATGTCGCCTTGTCTTGGTGTAGGTCTTCCTGTTGGGTGTCTAGATAGGTAGTCGGCTGGGTTGTGTTCACCCCCCCGGACGATGTATGATTTGGTAATCGTATTCTTGTAGGCAAATGCCCCACCGTTCAATTCTGGGGGGCATTTTTGTTTGTGGGTTTCCAAACAGTGAAAGTAGGGCTTGATGGTCCGTGATTGGGGTAAATTTCTTTCCCATTATAAAATTGTGAAAATGTTCACATGCCCAGATTGCCGCTAGGCTCTCTTTTTCCGCTTGAGAGTATGTGGACTCAGGGGGCGCCAGAGCCCTGCTGGCGTAGGCCACTACATGTCTCGGGTGGGTGTCAACTCTGTTGGTCTGGGCGAGAATGGCTCCTAGTCCCACTGGGCTTGCGTCAACCACAATTTCGTGTGTGCCAGTCCGGATCAAAATAGGCTAGTTTTCTGGCTTCCGCTAGGGATTGCTTGATGGTGTCAAACACATCTTGGCATTCTGCTGTCCAGGCGAAAAGCATGTCCTTCTGGAGGAGCTTTCTGAGTGGTTCCGTGATTGTGGCATAATGCGGTATATATCTTGCGCAGTATCCTGCCATACCGAGGAATGATCGTACGTCTGCTATTTGCCTCGGTTCTTGTAGGTTGAAGATCGTTGCAACCTTGTCGGGGTCTGGGGTCATTCCGTCTGCAGAGAATATATGACCAAAAAAGTTTAACTTGGTCTTACTGAACCGGCATTTGTCAACATTTAAGTTGAGGCCTGCATCCTGGATGGCCTTGCATGTAGCACGAAGGGCGACATGTTCTTCCTTCGACCTTCCATACACAAGGATGTCGTCACGGTAGTTCAGTGCCCCTCTAATTGGCCGAATGGTCTGTCTGATGGCTTCATGAACAATTTCTGCGGCTGATGATATGCCGAAATTTAGGCGCTTGTATCGGAATGATCCATCGTGCGTGGCGAAGGTGGTAATACCTCTCGAGTCTGGATGGAGCACCATCTGGTGGTACCCTTGATTCAGGTCTAGTTTTGAGAAAAGGGTGGATTTATTTATTTGGACAATCATGTCCTCGATTCTGGGGCCTGGGTGTCGTTCACGCTGAATCGCGGTGTTGGCTATGTGCATGTCCACATATAGTCTGAGTCGTCCTCCGGCCTTTGGCACAATTACCAATGGGGAGACCCACGGGGTCAGGCCGGTCGCTGGTTCGATTATTCCATCTTCCAGGAGTTGTCCGAGTTCAGCTGACACTGCAGCTTGGAGGTGGAAGCCAACTCTCCTTGGGTGTTGCGGGACGGGTCGCACCATGGGATCAATGTGAAGTTTTACTGGGGGTCCTTTTAGTTTCCCTAGGCCTTTGCAGATGAGGGGGAATTCTTTCATGATGGTGTCTTTTGACATCATGTCTGTATGCGTGGGCCCTGATCGGACATTGGACACGCTCTCTCTTTTCTCTGGTGTTGGTTCTGTTGAGTGGATTTTGTCGCCTTCTTGCACATGCATGTCTATGAGTCCTAGGCAGGAGGCAGTTCTGTAACTGAGAAGGCATCTTCCTTTGGTCGGACTGTGAATTACGTGGATGTTTGTCGTGGTGGAATGGTTGCTGTGGATGAGGTGACGACCAAACGAGCCAATTGTTTGCAGGGGGGTGGCAGCGCCCCATTGATATATCTTGGAATCGGATGGCGTCAGGGCTGGTTTGCTGGGAATCTGGTGGAACTCTTTTTCACCCATTATGTTGACAGTGGCTCCTGAGTCAACCAGGAAACAGAATTGTTTTCCTCCTATATCCACTGGTATCTTGGGGGCTTCATGTGCTTGTCCTTCGTCCATGATAAGGTTGACGTATTCGTCATGCAGATAGTGGCCGTATTGATCGCCTTCATATTCGAGGCATTGTTGGTCCACTTCATAGTGCGTGAGAAGTGCTGGGGGCCCATCGTATTTGTCTATTATGTGGGATACTTGCTCGTATCCTTCAGTCACCTGGGTTTCATCAGGTGGGTAGAAGTCTTCAACTACTCTGACGTACCTTCTCGGGCTTTGTTGATATGGTCGTGTTTGGTAGGCTTGGGCTTGTGGGTTCCTGTTGGGTATTTTTAACTGGGGGGCAACAGGTGGTCTTTGCGTCGGAAATGGTCTGCCCTCCCTGCAAACCGATTGAAAATGTCCCTCTCTGCCACAGTTGTCACATCTCTGGGACAGTGCGGGGCATGTCCCTGCATGAGGGAAAGCCATCCCACAGTGGTAGTATTGGCGTTGAGTTCTTGGCGTCATTGGGTAGTTGGGATTGGGGCCTCTCTCCATTGTTCTGGCGGCGTTGGACTGCATTGCCGCTATCGTTTCGTTCTTGTCTTGTTTTGTGGAGGTGGTGCCGGTTATCTGTGTCACTTGTTTTTCGACCCTTTCTAAAATTCTTGCCATCTGGCTGACTTCTTCAATGGGCTTTTTGAGAAGTTGTTTCTTTAGGGTCTGGGATACACATCCTTCGATTACTCTCAATCGTATGGCCTCATCGAGTGAGAAGGCATGGAACTGGCAGTTCGCTCCTTTTATTCGTAGGCGGGTGATGAACTCGTCAACGGTTTCGTCGATCCTTTGCGTGCACTGATTAAAAATGTACCTTTCATAGTCCCTATTGGGTTCAATTACCAGCCTTCTATTCAGTGCTGCGATTAGTGCTGGGAAGTCAGCTTGTTCAGCCTTTGGAATGGTTTTCAACAGGACTTTGATGTTGTTTCCTGTGAGGTTTAGAAACAAGCTGCGTAGTCTTGGTGACTTTTCTTCTCCCGCGGCATCTATGAAGGTATTAAAATCCTCCAACCACTCAACCCACCTTGGGCCTTTGTCCGCTTGCGGCATCATGGAGAAAGGGGGGGCATGCGCCATGCCGTGGTTGCTGTGCTCCCTGTAGGAGTAGGGGGAGCTGGAGCTTGCTGTTCTTGGGGCGAGCTCATGTTGGTGGTGATGGGTGTGAGTCACTGTTGGCCATCTACAAATGGGCCTCTTGCGGTTGCGGCAGGTGAAATGGGCTAGCTGTCGGCACGGGGTGTCACCCACCTTTCACAGGAGTCTGCTGGTGTCTGCCGGGCCTCGGATGTGACCGCTGGCGGATTGCCGTGCAGTCAATGTGTGGGGGCACCTCACATGCACCCTGGAGGAGATGTCTTCGCTGGTGTGGGCTGATGGGCCTGGGATCAGGCACGCTGCTGCTCATGATGGGCCTGGGATCAGGCGTGCTGCTGCACACGTGTACCAGGAGGAGAAGGAGGAGAATGGCCTCTGGATTGGCAGGCCGCCAATGGCCCATGTGTTATTTTCCACGTGGCCATGAGTGCACCAAGGAAGGAGAGCGGGCCTGGGATGAGGTCGCTGTGCGGTGGAGGAGGAGAAGGAGAGCAGGTGTGGGATCACACGCGCAGGCACTGTAGGGCGGGCTGGGATCGGCTTGTAGGAGGTGGAGGAGGAGGCGGGCCTGGGGTGAGGCGCGGGTGTCCACAGGCTGAGGGTGCCTGTGGCGCGCTTCCGAGCAGGATCGCTGCCAGAAGATAAAGGAGGAGGAGGAGGAGGACGGTCTGGGAGGGCACCTCGTCGCCAGTTGTTGGGGCCGGAGGGGGCCGTTATAAGGAGGATAGACACACCGAGGTAGTGCATACGTGTTTCTTTATTCGTAGCACAAACTAAAGTGATTAAACGTTCCCTCCCGCTTACGTAACCCCGTCACGTGCCCTGCCCACGTGACACAATACCAGTCTCATAAAGAGACACGATCAGTGTTACAGGGTTGTCTGGATGTTCTCTGCAACAACGCATGGTTTGCTGCAGGCATAGCTGTCTGTAGGGATAATGGGGGCAGGGTGTTTGGTCCCGGGCATGTCACTTAAAAAGTGAAAATGGTGGATGACTGGATGATTGGAAAGGAGAGGGTGCATGACGCTGCATGCTTTGGGGGATAAAGGCAAACTAATGGTCGTCATTTGAATGCATTTTCTTTCATTGTGTTTTCTTTAGTCTGGATAGTACTGTTTCCAAACACAGCATTGCGGGGTTGATTGGAGGAAAGGCACGACCCCTGCAAAGGGTTTGAATTGGGTGGTTGAGGGTGAGTATATGTTCAGTGGGGAGCGGAAGTCAAAGAAGGGATTGGGGTAGGAGGTGGGGTAGAAGGGACCATAGTTCCACGATTTTCATTTTTTTACAGTCAGACCCCTGACACCATAACAAAGAGCCACAAAAGAAAACATTCACGCCACGTGGGCCTCTGGTCGCCAAAATGCCATAAACACCAACCTCTCGAGAGCAGTGGTATTCAAACCTTTTTATATTCAGCCCCACCTTGAGTAAACATATTGTTTCCAACTTCACTGCCCTTCCTCCAGTGCAAGTTATAACTGCTTCTATTTGCTATTACTCTAATCCATTTTTTAAATAGCCTCACGACCTCTGGACATCTTTCAGGCCCCAGGGGGGCCGGGGAGGGGCGGGGCGAGGGCATCCCCACAGTTTGAAGGCCATTGCTCTAGGTTGTTGGTGAGGAGGCAATGCTGATCCCACCTCAGGTAATTGCTGTGAGGGTAACCAGCCTTTGGCAGATCCTGCTCTTGCTCTTCCCCACCGAGAAAGTCAGTATCAAGAAGCCATGAAAATGTGTTTTACAATTATCTCCTAATGTACGGACGAAAAATCTTAATTCCCTCCCTCATTTCAACACGACGATGAGGCTGCAGAGCATTGGGCTTCCTACCAGCTCCACTTAAGGTAGGGCTGCAAGGCTCACTAAGAGTTCTATCCCACCCTGCCTGCTTTTTCCAGATTTACTGGAACAAATTGAATATATCTGCAGTGTTTCGATCGAGGGCGCGAAACAGCCCGTTTTCAAATGCTGAATCTTTTTGGTGCTTTCACAACACGCGCCTGTGCTTTCTTGACAATTTCACCCCCTTAACTGAGGCTTTGTGAATGGCACAGTGTTTTTGCTGATAATACTGTGTTCAGAGCCCTGTTGTACTGCATGCTTCCAAGACGGCTGCACCTTTATGACCATCTGCTGGCTCTTCCCTGCCTGCAGACTGGTCCATTGGGATTGGGCAGTGACTCCCATTTCACCCAATCAGGGTCTCCGGGAGGCAGGAGCCGGCACCAGCAACAAAGGCCCAGAACGCTATTTGTGGTCTTCTTTTCGGGACCCCAACTCCTGGTCCTCCATGATGCTGCAACCTCACTCTTCATTGTAAACCGGACTACCAAGAGATTCTCACCTCTTTTTCAATGGGTTAGTTCCTTCCGACTACCCTTACCCTCTTTTTTGTCTCTCTTTCCTTTCTCTGCTTGTTCTCACATGTTTATGCTCTCAAATTATTTGCATTTCAGCACCCACCACTAGCACCTGATTCTACTATAATTCCAAACTTTGGTGTGCTTTAGCATTTAACTTTCGAAAGTTAAACTTTGCTGTGCTTTTGCATTTAACTTTTGAAAGTCAAACTTTGTTGTGCTTTTGCATTTAATTTTGAAAGTCAAACTTGGCTGTGCTTTTGTTTTTCCCTTAGGCTAAGACTAGCTGTGTTCTTGTGCAGTCTTGCTGTGCCCTTGCTTGAATTGAATTACTTCTCTGTAACTTGCTGGCCCAGGGACTGATCCATACAGCTTTACTTGTCTACTCTTCCCATTGCTCCTCCCTCTACTCACCCATGGCGCTTTCTGTTTCTCCTATCTAGTCCAACCGCTTCTCTATCAACTGGCCTTCCCTTCTCACTAAGCCTGGAAGAAAGAAGTTTAAAAAGGGTATTTTGCCCACCAACCCAGGTCTCACCATCACTGATACCTACTCCAGCACTTCCTCCAGACAGACACTCACCGACATCCTCTTTGTCGTTCCTTCTCCTGATATATGGATGCTTCACTCAGCCTACGATTTCGTCCAGGAGGAGCAGGAGCTCCCTCCATCTCTGCTGCAGGAGCAGGCCACCGCTAATTCCAGACACTCACAGAAGTGAGGTAAGGAAGCAAGTCCCTGAGCAGATATTCCCTTCGACTCCCTTCGCCAGCAACACAATTCACCAGCCTGCAGAGTATTCCCCAGCAGCACATCCGAGGCACGGAGCACCTGAATAAACAACCCGCATCCGTATTTAGAGTAACGAATGCTGATCTACGGTGATAGGCGCTGTTTGTAACACTAGGACCTTCGCCATTCCAAAATGGCCACCAGCATCGACTCGACACCTACATCACAGCTTGCCACCATAGCAACGGCCCCTCGAGCCCCACAGTAGCCCATTGGCTGAGGCCACACAT
This sequence comes from Ambystoma mexicanum, assembly GCF_040938575.1. Taxonomy (NCBI): domain Eukaryota; kingdom Metazoa; phylum Chordata; class Amphibia; order Caudata; family Ambystomatidae; genus Ambystoma; species Ambystoma mexicanum. The sequence goes on along the minus strand of NC_090929.1, from coordinate 1,380,514,461 downwards.
TTACCCGGCTCTCATTCGCCAGCAGGCTAAGTAGCCGGCCCTCCCCCTAAGGCCATACCCACAAAGCTACCCTGTCTGGAGCCTGTCTAGAGATGGTCGAGATGAAGGACGCCAACCCTCACACTGTGAGTACGTGCTACACTGCATCGCCCTCCTGCCTTTGTCCAACCAGTATGCACAACCTATTGACAAATGTACTGATCTACGAAGCATATTGCATATTTGGAAAACGTACGGCTCAATTGCTATCGGTTCCCCTATGCGGTCTAGCTTCCCACGTATAACCTCACTGGTACTATACCTGCAGCTTGAGCGCTGCAATAAGTTGAAACACCTGACTGCCTACTAGATTCACTCTACCGAGCGCCCCCGAGTGCCATAAGGTACCGAGCCATTCATGCCATATACTGGTTGCTCTCATTTTGTTCTGATGCAACTCATACTGCTTATCTCTGTCTCCCCACCCTGACTACCAAACACCCATAGCCACCTGCGCCACCACTCGCCATCCATTTGTTATAGCCCACTATGACAATTGCTTTGCTGTGGACTTTGTTTGCCTACTGCTTATTCTACATTATTCCTTTGTACAGGTAATGGATTTGTGTACTGCCACACTGTACAGACCTTGCCCCATTGGTCCTAGATGCTGCACTGCACTAGCCTGACCCTATGGTCCTAGATGCTGCATTGTAATAGCCTGGCCCTATGCTCTCTAATGCTGTTCCGTACTAGCCTTGCCCTATGGTCCTAGATGCTGCACTGTATTAGCCTTGCCCTATGGTCCTAGATGCTGCACTGTACTAGCCTGACCCTATTGCTCTCTAATGCTGCACTGTACTAGCCTTGCCCCATGGTCCTATATGCTGCACTGTACTAGCCTTGCCCTATGGTCCTAGATGCTGCACTGTACTAGCCTGACCCTATGCTCTCTAATGCTGCACTGTACTAGCCTTGCACCATGGTCCTATATGCTGCACTGTACTAGCCTTGCCCTATGGTCCTATATGCTGCACTGTACTAGCCTTGCCCTATGGTCCTAGATGCTGCACTGTACTAGCCTGACCCTATGCTCTCTAATGCTGCACTGTACTAGCCTTGCCCCATGGTCCTATATGCTGCACTGTACTAGCCTTGCCCTATGGTCCTATATGCTGCACTGTACTAGCCTTGCCCTATGGTCCTAGATGCTGCACTGTACTAGCCTGCCCTATAGTCCTAGATGCAGTACTGTACTAGCCTTGCCCTATGGTCTTAGATTGCTGCATTGTACTAGCCTGGCCCCATGCTCTCTAATGCTGCACTGTACTAGCCTGGCCCTATGCTCTCTAATGCTGCATTGTACTAGCCTGGCCTTATGCTCTCTAATACTGTTCCGTACTAGCCTTGCCCTATGGTCCTAGATGCTGCACTGTACTAGCCTGGCCCTATGCTCTCCAATGCTGCATTTTACTAGCCTGGCCCTATGCTCTCTAATGCTGTTCTGTACTAGCCTTGCCCTATGGTCCTAGATGCTGCACTGTACTAGCCTTGCCCTATGGTCCTAGATGCTGCATTGTACTAGCCTTGCCCTATGATCCTAGATGCTGCACTGTACTAGCCTTGCCCTATGGTCCTAGATGCTGCATTATACTAGCCTGACCCTATGCTCTCTAATGCTGTTCCATACTAGCCTTGCCCTATGGTCCTAGATGCTGCACTGTACTAGCCTTGCCCAGTGGTCCTAGATGCTGCATTGTACTAGCCTTGCCCTATGGTCCTAGATGCTGCACTGTACTAGCCTTGCCCTATGGTCCTAGACGCTGCACTGTACTAGCCTTGCCCTATGGTCCTAGATGCTGCACTGTACTAGCCTTGCCCCATGGTCCTAGATGTCGCACTGTACTAGCCTTGCCCTATGGTCCTGGATGCTGCATTGTACTAACCTGACCCTATGCTTTCTATGCTGTACCGTACTTGACCTGCCCTATGGTCCTAGATGCTGCAGTGTACTAGCCTGCCCTATGGTCCTAGATGCTGTACTGTACTAGCCTTGCCCTATGCTCTCTAATGCTGCATTGTACTAGCCTGGCCCTATGCTCTCTAATGCTGCACTGTACTAGCCTGGCCCTATACTCTCTAATGCTGCACTGTACTAGCCTGGCCCTATGCTCTATAATGCTGTTCCGTACTAGTCTTGCCCTATGGTCCTAGATGCTGCACTGTACTAGCCTTGCCCTATGGTCCTAGATGCTGCATTGTACTAGCCTGGCCCTATGCTCTCTAATGCTGTTCCGTACTAGCCTTGCCCTATGGTCCTAGATGCTGCACTGTACTAGCCTTGCCCTATTGTCCTAGATGCTGCACTGTACTAGCCTGCCCTATGGTCCTAGATGCTGTACTGTACTAGCCTTGCCCTATGGTCTTAGATTGCTGCATTGTACTAGCCTGGCCCCATGCTCTCTAATGCTGCACTGTACTAGCCTGGCCGTATGCTCTCTAATGCTGCATTGTACTAGCCTGGCCCTATGCTCTATAATGCTGTTCCGTACTAGTCTTGCCCTATGGTCCTAGATGCTGCACTGTACTAGCCTTGCCCTATGGTCCTAGATGCTGCATTGTACTAGCCTGGCCCTATGCTCTCTAATGCTGTTCCGTACTAGCCTTGCCCTATGGTCCTAGATGCTGCACTGTACTAGCCTTGCCCTATTGTCCTAGATGCTGCACTGTACTAGCCTGCCCTATGGTCCTAAATGCTGTACGGTACTAGCCTTGCCCTATGGTCTTAGATTGCTGCATTGTACTAGCCTGGCCCCATGCTCTCTAATGCTGTTCCGTACTAGCCTTGCCCTATGGTCCTAGATGCTGCACTGTACTAGCCTTGCCCTGTGGTCCTAGATGCTGCATTGTACTAGCCTTGCCCTATGGTCCTAGATGCTGCACTGTACTAGCCTTGCCCTATGGTCCTAGACGCTGCACTGTAATAGCCTTGCCCTATGGTCCTAGATGCTGCACTGTACTAGCCTTGCCCTATGGTCCTAGATGTCGCACTGTACTAGCCTTGCCCTATGGTCCTGGATGCTGCATTGTACTAACCTGACCCTATGCTTTCTATGCTGTACCGTACTAGCCTGCCCTATGGTCCTAGATGCTGTACTGTACGAGCCTTGCCCTATTGTCTTAGATTGTTGCATTGTACTAGCCTGGCCCCATGCTCTCTAATGCTGCACTGTTCTAGCCTGGCCCTATGCTCTCTAATGCCGCACTGTTCTAGCCTGGCCCTATGCTCTCTAATGCTGTTCCGTACTAGCCTTGCCCTGTGGTCCTAGATGCTGCATTGTACTAGCCTTGCCCTATGGTCCTAGATGCTGCACTGTACTAGCCTTGCCCTATGGTCCTAGACGCTGCACTGTACTAGCCTTGCCCTATGGTCCTAGATGCTGCACTGTACTAGCCTTGCCCTATGGTCCCTAGATGTCGCACTGTACTAGCCTTGCCCTATGGTCCTGGATGCTGCATTGTACTAACCTGACCCTATGCTTTCTATGCTGTACCGTAATAGCCTGCCCTATGGTCCTAGATGCTGCACTGTACTAGCCTTGCCCTATGGTCCTAGATGCTGCAGTGTACTAGCCTTGCCCTATGGTCCTAGATGTCGCACTGTACTAGCCTTGCCCTATGGTCCTGGATGCTGCATTGTACTAACCTGACCCTATGCTTTCTATGCTGTACCGTACTAGCCTGCCCTATGGTCCTAGATGCTGTACTGTACGAGTCTTGCCCTATTGTCTAAGAATGTTGCATTGTACTAGCCTGGCCCCATGCTCTCTAATGCTGCACTGTTCTAGCCTGGCCCTATGGTCTTAGATGTTGCACTGCATTTGCTAGCCTAAACTAAATCTGCTTATCGGTAAGCCTCCAGCCAAAGCTGAATATGTCTAATGGTGCACACCTAGTTTAAGCTGAATCTACCTACCTATGTGCACCCAGCCAAAATTGAATCTGCCCATCACAGCCCTACAACCTTTATCACATTATCACATTGTAGCCAGACCATGCTCACCTGGTTCACAATCATCATGTTCCCCCTTCTGTGTCATGCAGGATAATATACCTTGCAGCGGTAATAATTTCATAGCCTTCAAAAATGGCCTAGCCAAACTTGGATGCCTGAGACACTCCCCTATCCCCTGCCCCACACCCTTCCTGCCCACTTTGCCACTTTTCCCACCCAGCTACCACCCAAACCACATTTCCATAGACAGTGACTGCCCATTTGACACCCTAGGCAACACTATCTCCGATAGTACTTTGTGTCGTCTTAAACCAAGTGCTCCATGTCTTACAGGGGGCGGTAATCCTAGTATTAAGCCTAACCACACCAAACCTAGTACTAAGCCCCCCACAACTAAGCCTCTAGGCATTACACACACAGTCAACCCCAACCTTACAACCCGTAACAGTAGACTTGGCACCAGACTCCCCTTTACGACCAGTATACTTTTTGCCAAACCCCACACTAAGACTCATAATAAGGACACAGCCGCTAACAAGCCTAAATCACTCCCCCTAAAAGGAGCTCTACTAAATGTCAGGTCTCTTGTTGCCCATTCTACAGAAATCGCTGACACTATCCTAACTAATGATCTTGACTTCCTCGCCATAACTGAAACTTGGCTACATGAAGCTTCAGGACCTTACTTAACCTTAGCTATTCCCGACAAATACTCCATCCTCAGAGCTGACAGACCCAATGCTCGGAGAGAAAAGAGGTGTAGCTATCATCTTTAAATCATCCTTAGATATTAGATCAGTCACCTCCTCTTCACTAAAATCATGTGAGCATCTCCCAATCAAGTTGCAAACCTCTCCCAAAAGAACAATCTCTATTCACCTAATATACAGACCCCCAGGTCATCATGGAGCCTTCGAGGAAGACATCACCTCACTAATAGCGGAGAACTCCAAGCCATCTGCATAAATCATCATCCTTGGAGATTTCAACCTTGGGTACAATGACCCCGATGACTCTCCAGCCTCCTCCTTAGCCAACGCCCTAGCTGAACATGTCTTCTCACAACTTAGCTCTCAACCTACTCATCAAAAAGGTAGAATCATCGACTGGGTAGCGGCCCTCAACTGCAATATTACTTGCAAGGCCCCCCAACCTCTCGCATAGACTGACCACTACCTCATCCTACTAGATATTATTATCAATAACTTAGACCCTAAAAAGTGCCCAACGGCACCAGCCTGTCCGACCAGAAACAAGCCTAACATCACTGCTGAAGCCTTAATACCCCTGGTCCTCCCCACTCTTAATGCACTACCGCCCACTGCCGACCTTAACCTACTGGTAAACACCTTCAACGACTCCATGGCCATTGCCATTGACACCATCGCCCACTGAAATTGCGCAAAGGAAAACCCAGAGCCCATTTGAACTCCTGGTACACCCCCGAACTCAAAATATTGAGAAAAAAGAAAGCTAAGATAGAAACACTATGCAAAATGGATCCATCTGCTGAAAACAAAACCAATCTTACAAATATATCCTCCTTATATAAAAAGGAGATAATTTGCACACAAAAAAGAAGCCTACAACGTTAGGATAAATCAGGCAGGATTTTGCACCAAAGAACTATTTAATATACTAAAAGGAATTAGAAAATCCCAATCCACCCACAGACACTTGCACGAAAGACAAACCCTGGTGCACTAGTATCCAGAACACCCTTGCTTACAAAATCACAGGACTCCAAACCAAAATAGAGGATAAACAACAGCAACTTACCAGTAGTAAGTCTACCAGCCCAAGCCCACTATCACCCACTGACGCCAATGCAGGCTTCACATTTAAAAAGGTGACTATACCGGAAGTACAAAAAATGATCATCTCTCTTAAACCATCTAATTGTAATGGGGACAGCTGCTCGGCCCAGATTATAAAAGACGCAGCCAGAGATCTATCCCCTTTCATCACCAAACTAATCAACCTGTCTTTCTCTACCAACTCAGTCCCTAACAACCTGAAAAAATCATGGGTTCTCCCACTGTTAAAAAAACAATCATTAGACCCAGCGATACCCACTAACTACCGACCCATTACCACATTCCCATTCCTGCTAAAAATCCTTCAAAGAGTTGCTTACCTGCAAATTCAGGACTACCTGGAGACAAACCAATTGTTAGGTACACATCAATCTGGCTTTAGACCTCAACATGGAACAGAAACTGCCCTTGTTGACCTCAAAAGTCAGATTGATGAAATCAAAGACAAAGGTAACGCCGCCATCTTATTCCTCTTAGACCTCTCAGCGGCCTTTGACTTGGTTGATCACAAAATCCTTTGCAACCACCTATCCTCCGCAGCTCACTTCTCCTCTTCTGCTGTCACATGGATACAATCCTTCTTGGCCAATAGAACCATGAGGGTCTTCTCGCCAGTAGCGGCAGCAGACCTTATCCCTATCACCTGCGGTGTCCCACAAGGCTCATGTGTGTCACCCACTTTGTATGACAATGCATTACTTACCGTAAAAGCATTTCTGATGGTTGTATCTGCTTAGATTCACATGCTGTGCATAGGTCCGACATCCAGTGGTCACTGCGGAGTATTGCATTTTGTTTTTCGTAGTCGAAAAGGGGACGTCGACAAGGCGTGTCTGTAACACTATCCCTATAGTGACGTGCGTTGTACCCACAATCCCTCACGCGTCGAGGTCCCTCTGTTTGTATTTTTCTGCCCTGAGGGAGCCTTATAGACGTGAGTGAGTACAGAAAAGAGAGATATAAAAGGAAGTCTATGTTCCTTCCATCCGAGCGGGGAGGAAGGGTGGGCGCATGTGAATCTAAGCAGATACAACCATCAGAAATGCTTTTACGGTAAGTAATGCATTGTCTTCTGATGTTTGTTAATCTGCTTAGAATCACATGCTGTGCATAGACTAGCGAGCAGTACCCGGAGTTGGCGGTGGGTTATGAGAAGGAACAGTAGAGAAAAGATGTCTTAATACTGCCTGTCCCACCTGGGAGTCAGATCTAGAGTGTGCATCTAGACAGTAGTGTTTTGTAAAGGTGTGCACAGAACTCCAGGTAGCCGCTTTGCAGATCGACTCAAGGGGAACATTTGCAATGAATGCTATGGAAGCCCCAGTGCCTCGAGTGGAATGTGCTCTTGGCTTGAAGGGTAGTTCTCTCTTAGCAAGAGTGTAACAGAGAGTGATGCATTGAACAATCCATCTAGATATAGTGGATTTTGAGACCGCATCTCCTTCTCTTCCTGCTGCCACCGAGACAAAGAACTGATTAGTCTTTCTCAGTGGTCTGGTTCTTTCCATGTAGAACATGACAGCTCTGCGTACATCTAGTGTATGCAGACTTTTTTCTCCCGAGCTGGAAGGGTTTTGAAAGAACGTTGGTAGTTCTATAGTTTGGTTTACATGAAATTTCGAGATGAATTTAGGTGCAAACCTTGGGTGTGTGCGTAGAACCACCTTATCTTTGTGAACTGTTACGAAGGGGTCTAGTACAGAAAGAGCCTGTAGTTCACTTACTCTCCTAATGGAGGTGATAGCTATTAGGAAAGCAGTCTTAAGGGTGATATTTTTAAGAGTTGCCTTGTGCATGGGTTCGAAGGGAGGGCCCATGAGTCTGGAAAGTACCACATTTAAGTCCCATCCGGGAGCTGGGTTAGCTATCGGAGGGTGCATCCTCTTTACCCCCTCCATGAAGGCTTTGATAACTGGTATCTTCCACCACGACACTTTAAGTTGGGAAGTGGTGTATGCAGAAAGTGCCGCTAGGTGGACTTTATTGGAATTGAACACTAAACCTGAATCCAGTAAATGGGTCAAGTATAGAATAATGTCAGTAGGAGAGCAGTCAACTGGGTTGATGCTAGTACCTCTACACCAGATAACGAATCTTTTCCATTTGCTAGAATAGCAGTGTCGAGTATTAGGTTTTCTGGCTTCCCTGAGGATGTCCATACATCTCTGTGGGAGTTGTAAATGTCCAAATTCTATGATCTCAGGAGCCAGGCTGCTAAATTCATGGTCTGAGGGCATGGATGCAGTGTCCTGCCTTTGTCTTGTGACAGCATGTTGTACGGGCATGGAAGTTTTATTGGGGGAGATAGGGACATCTCCATTAAGTGAGCGAACCATGGCTGCCGGGCCCACATTGGGGCCACTAGTATCATGGTAACCTGCTCCTGGTGCATCTTGTGCACCACTTTGTTGAGAAGGGGAGTCGGGGGAAAGGCGTAAACAAATTTCCCTGACCATTGAATCGACAGACCGTTCCCCTTGGACTGGTTCTGGGGGTACCTGGAGGCGTAACTTTGGCATTGTGAGTTCTCCAGGGTTGCGAACAGGTCTATTTCCGGAAATCCCCATTGCGTGAAGACGTCTAAGACGATGTCTTCGTGCAATTGCCATTCGTACTCTTCGGGCAGGGGGAAGTCTCTGCTGAGTTTGTCTGCTAGCAGATTGAGTTCCCCTGGTACATGTTGTGATAGTAGGAACATGTTGTGTTTGAGAGCCCACTTCCATATATTCTGGGACAGCTTGGACAGTCCTGGAGAGTGAGTGCCCCCTTGCTTGTTGAGGTAGTACATGGCTGTGGTGCTGTCTGTGAGGACCATCACTGTCTTTCCTTGTAAGTGTTCCTGAAAGGCTTTCAGTGCTTTGAACACCGCTAGTAGTTCCAGCAGGTTTATATGCTTGGATGCTAAACTCGGAGTCCACACTCCGTGTGCCGTCTGATGGGATAGGTGAGCCCCCCATCCTGTAAGGGATGCGTCTGTGGTTAGAGTGGCTTCCACTGCGGGTGTGGCAAAAGTTTTCCCTAATAACAGGTTTTCTTTTGTCCACCACCGTAGCGAGAGAACCAAGGCCTGCGAGACCACCACTAGATCGTCCCATTGTCCGCTGGCCTGACACCACTGGCTGTAGAGCCACTCTTGCATTGGGCGCATGCGCAGGCGCGCGTGAGGTACCAAATAAATACATGACGCCATCATCCCTAGCAAGCGCATTGCTTTGCGTACCGTCACCTCTCGGCCTGTTACATAATGGGGAATTTGAAACAGCATGTTTTGGACCCTCTCGTTGGAGGGGAATACGAGGCCGTCCTTTGTTCGAATTAGTGCCCCTAGGAATTGTTTGGTTTGGCTGGGGTCTAAGCTGGACTTCTTTTCGTTGATGGAGAAGCCCAGTTGGGACAAAAGGTCTACGGTCTTTTGGGTATTGGAGAAGCATGTTTCGTAAGAATCCCCTGTTATGAGCCAGTCGTCGAGGTAAGGGTATACCGGGATGGATAATCTGCGCAGGTGGGCCGCTGCCACTGCCAGTACTTTCGTGAATACCCTTGGTGCAGATGCTATCCCGAAGGGTAGTACTCTGAACTGGTAGTGTTTGTCCTCTATTTTGAACCCGAGGTATTTTCTGTGCGATGTCAACATTAAAATATGAAAGTATGCATCTTTCATGTCCAGTGTTGTCATGTAATCCCCTTGTGATAACAGTGGGATTACCTCCTGTAAGGTCACCATACGAAACTTTTGGGGTTTGACAAATATGTTCGCTGGGCGCAGATCTAATACAGGGCGCATGGTCAAGTCCTTTTTGGGTACAAGGAAGTACACTGAATAAATACCTTCTGTTACCTGTGATAGGGGGACGGGCTCTATAGCTTCTTTCTTCAGTAGTTCTTCCACCTCTTGAAGAAGAATGGAGAGGTGTTGCGGTGTCATGCGCCGGTTCCGTGGGGGTTTGTACTTCGGGGAACCGTTGAACTCGATGCAGTATCCGTGGGCTATGGTGGATAATACCCAACGGTCTGACGTGATTCCCTCCCATGCTGAAAGGAACGATGTTAGCCGGCCCCCGACCGGTGATGCATGGGAGGGGACCCGAATTTTCGGGTCATTTGCTGGTATTGGGCGTGGAACCTCTGGGGCTGGAGCCACGACCTCTTCCTTTGCCACGGCGTTGGCCTCTTTGACTGAACTGGGTGTTACCCTGGTTAGTGGGCCAGTTGGAGCCAGAGTAATATTGTTGTTGTTGGTTCTGCTGCTGTCTTTGGCCACGAAAGGAGCGTTTATTACCATAGCCTCGCCTGTTAGGGGGCCTAGAAATTTGATCCAGAGTCTTGATGGTATCAAACTCTTTTTTAGCATGTTCTAGGGCCTCATCTACTGCTTTCCCAAACAGATGCGTCTGTTCAATGGGTTTATTTATGAGGGAGGCTTGGGTTTCGGGTTTAAAACCTGAATTGCGTAGCCAAACGTGGCGCTTGAGAAGTATTCCCTGCACTAGGGAGCGGCCAGCTGTCTCAGCGGCATCTAGGGAGTTTTTAACGATGCCCTGGTTTACCAGTGTGCCCTCTGATATTATAGCTAGCAGGCGAGAACGCAGAGGTTCAGGTGCTTCCTCTGCTTCGCTGCGCAGCTTGTTCCACTGTGCATCTGCGTAGCTAGCTAAAAGTGAGTTGTTATTAGCAATTCTAGTAGAGAAGGCGGCGGAGGTCGTGATTCTCTTCCCCAGTGCGTAGAGTTTTTTGCCTTCTTTGTCTGGAGGTGCTTCACTAGTGGATAGTGGCACCCCTGCTCTTTTTCTTGTGTTGGTAACCACAAGGGAGTCAGGAATAGAGTGTCCTCTGATGTATAAAGGGTCAGAGGATGAAGGGCTGAAGAGCTTTTCTATTCTAGGGTTGACCCCTCTTACTAAAGCTGGGTTAGTAAGGGAAGGAGAAATTCTTCTTTTAATAGAAGCCAGGAGTGGAATAGATTGGCTAACAGGGGCTTTTTCTTTGATGACTTTTTCTACAAAGTCAATGTCTGGAAGCGTTTCCCCTGTATCAATCTCAAAATGCACTGCTGCCTTGCGCAATAGTGCATTGAGGGAAGGTTGGTCATCTATGGGAGAGGAGTTCCCATGTGAATCCTTGAGAGGAGAAGGGAGAAAGGCATCAGGGTCTGAATGTACTGATGGGGATTGCCAAGGCTGCACTGACGGTGAATGCCAGGGCTGCGAGGTAGCTGTATCCTCTTCAAACCCTGTAGCAGTGGTGTAAGGATCTTCTTCGAACCCCTCTTCCTCAAGTTCTACCTCTTCTTCTCCACCCAAACACTCCTCATCTTCTTGGAGGTATTGCTCCTCCTCAGTGAGGTCAACCAGCCTAGGAATCTTGACTCTAGGGTCATCCTGTGGCCATTCTCTTTGTCTTTTGTGAGTGGGTGGGTCTTTTGTGAGTGGGTGGGTCTTGGTTTCCTAGAAACCTTTCCATTTTCTCCATGCAAGAATGGAGTCTTTCAAGGGTCTCATGGGGTACCCCTGAATAGTCTAGAGGGGGGAAATTAGTGTTTTCGCCTTCGAATCGTTTCGAACGCTCCCACAACGTCGACGAGAGGTTCCCGTCTCCTTCTGAAAAGCCTTCAGGTAGTTCGGAAGCGTCCTTTGGAGAAAGGGGCAGTTCCTGGCTACTTCTGTGTTTTTTCGACGCGGTATTCGACGTTTGTTTCGGCGTCCGCGTACGTTTGTCCTCGGCGACAATTCTCGCTAGGCTCTCGGCCACGATTTTGTCCGTCGAGGGCTCTGGTGTCGACGTTGTGTGCGTTGCGCGTTGTACCTCGACGGTCGCTCTATGGAGCGTTGCGTCGGATGTTTTTGGGGTAGCGCCCGTGTTAGATGGAAGCCCAATCGCTGGTCGCGGCTGCGTTTGCGGGTGGGGCTTGTGACCTTTACGGTCTGCGGTAGACGCCGGAGTGCCCTGCGTCCCCTTCGGCGCTGATGGATCCTTCGTTCTCGACGAAGAAGAGCCGTTGGTAGTGTGTTTAGCCTTATGGGGTTTGTGTGCGTCCTTGTCGCCGGGGTGTTCATCCCCATAAGCAGGGCGTGAGCCGAGCCCGTCGGGGCCGGGGACGGACGACGAGGAGCGGTAGCGCTCCTTCTGGGGGTTAATGACTTCCGTAACGGACGTCGAGTTATCGCACTCCTCGTCACTTTCAGTAACAGCGGCAGCGGGTGAGGAAACGGACTTCGACATCGCGTAGTCCGCCCACCTCTTAACCCTACGTTCTTTAAGAGTCCTGGGTTTTAAGAGCTTGCAGGCTGCGCAGCTGTTCTCTATGTGATCGAGGGGTAAGCAACGATTACAGAGCTTGTGCTTATCTTTCCAAGTATATTTGCCCCTGCAGCGTGGGCAAAACTTAAATGGTGTCCTCTCCATAGCTGAGGCAATAATAGCTGGCGATAACAACCCCAAGGGAAAGAAAAGGGAGAAAGAAAGACATTCTCAAAGAGAAGAGACAAAGTTCTAACCCCCACTCTCCCTACTGTAAGTTGGCCGTCGAGGCCAGGCCACGTGTTCGGCAGCGCCGAAGGATCTCCTCCGCTCTTCCTCTCCGTCGAAAATTAGTTCGGCGGAGAAACAGCTTCACAGCTAACGTCGAGGGGGAGGGATCGTTATCAGTATATTAAGTTATGACAAAAGGACCGAGGTCCGTGGTAAGTATAGCAATGTCTCTCTAGGAGCTCCGCGAAAGGCGACCAGAAACTGGGCGGAAAAAAACAATCTGAGGGACCTCGACGCGTGAGGGATTGTGGGTACAACGCACGTCACTATAGGGATAGTGTTACAGACACGCCTTGTCGACGTCCCCTTTTCGACTACGAAAAACAAAATGCAATACTCCGCAGTGACCACTGGATGTCGGACCTATGCACAGCATGTGATTCTAAGCAGATTAACAAACATCAGAAAATATATTTACAAAGCCACTCTTTGACAAACTGGACTATCTGGGTGTCACCTACACCAACTATGCAGATGACACCCAGATACTCCTCACCCTCTCAGGTAACTACAATGCTGATGTCGTCCAGATTAACAAAATCTTCTCCATCTTTCAGGCATGGATGGCCATACACGGCCTATGCCTGAACAATGAGAAGACAGAGCTTCTCCTAGTCTGCTCACACAATAACCTGTCTAAACTCAGCCGTAAATACACCAACATCATCATCGATGGTAACACTATTCCCATTGTTAAAAGTGTGAAAACCCTTGGTTTTTATCTTGACGCCAACACTAACCTATCCAAACAAATTAACATGACTGCCTCAGCCACTGCCTACACTGGTAAACTGATCAGGGCTTGTAGACCCTTTCTGTCATCTAATAGCTGCCTTATGCGGGCCAGGGCTCTTATACAGTCCAAACTGGACTACTGTAACAGTCTATACCTAGGTGCTAACCAATCCATAATCAACAAACTACAAGTGCTCCAAAATAACGCACTACGAGCAGCATTAAACATCCCCAGGCGAGAGCACATTTCTACCACCAGATAATCGTGCAAATGGCTCTCCATACAACAGAAAATAAACCTAAAAACCCTCTGTCTCACATACAAAGCCTTAAACCATCTAGCCCCACCCTACCTCATCAACAAATTCACCTTGAAACCTGTTACTAGAATTACCAGATCCTCCAATACCTTATGCCTAATAGTGCCCAGATTCACCTTGAAAAGAGCTGGAGGTTCTAGTTTCATGGTCCTTGCCTCCCAACTTTGGAACACCCTACCACTCAACATCAAATCTATTGAGTCCTTCCAGTCTTTTAGGAAACAGGCTATTGGTTGGCTACTGGACAAAATCTAGCATTTACCATCCTCTCCCTACTATGTCTGACGGTACTGCCTATACTTTAATTGTGCTTTTTACCTGTAAACTATATAAATGCTTAAATGCTAACTGTATATATTGTACTATGTAACTATGTAACTGTTTCCTGAAGCTCCCTTTTACCTCTGGGTCTGGAGCGCTATATAAATAAATAAAACAAACAAATATGATCTCTGTGCTTTGTCCTGTCTCCTCCCATCCCATTAACAGTGGGACCCACTGGGAAGCCCTTATGGCCTACTTCGACTCCTCTAAGGTCATCATTAATGTTTACTTAAACGACACCGTCATAGTCCAAGGCCCTCAGGCCAATCTCCTCTTCTTTGATAGGCGTTTCCCTCGCCTCATCAATTTCCTTCCATCTCCTGCTGTCCCCCCACCCCCGCTACACTTGGCTACCTTGCCCTCTCCTCCTTCATCTCTTGCCCCACCTCAGGCTCCTTCCTCACCTCCGCATGGGGTACATCTGATCTGTACCACCCCACACCCCCCGGAAGGCCTTTAAGACTGGCAACCTTCTTCATCTTTCCACTCTTAACTCTCGCTCTGCTGTCAAACACTCCTTTGACATCTGCCACCTCCTGGAAGAACTTCACCTCGATGTCCTTGGTCTTACCGAGACATGGATCACGGCCAGCTCTGTCACAAGCTTTGACACTATGCTCCCTGATGATTACAAGATCCTCTCTGCACCCAGATCCACCTGGTCCGGAGGGGGTGTATCCCTGATCTTTCCTGAGTGGATTCCTGCCTCTATCATTCCCACGCAGGCTTACTCCTTTTTCGGATGCCTTGTCTGCAGGCTTTCTCTCTCTCCTAGCCACTCTCTTACCGTGGCTACTCTCTACTGGCCCCCTGGTCAGATCAACTAATTTCTCTCTGAATGGGTGGACCTCTCCTCCTCCCTTCTGGCCTCTATCACTCAACTCCTACTTCTTGGTGACCTCAATATCCATCCAGACACTCCTTGTTCCTCCTCAGTACTCTTCGGTGACCTCTGCGATTCCCTCCCCCCCTCTCCATCCCTCTGACCACTCCTCTCTCCTGGAGTGACCACTCCCTCCTTTCCACCCTGCTCTCCCTTTCTACCACCCAGGCCAAGTCAACTCCAACTCTGCCACCTACCTTCTCGGATATCCAACTCATGAAGCGTGTGTCAGTTGAGGCTTTCGCCGCCACCTTCTCTCCCCCACCTCCACCACTGGCTGACTCACATCCTGACACAGCCCTGTCTATGCTCTACTCTTCCATTTCTGATACTCTTGATGCTCTTATCCCTGTCATGAGGATCCGCCCAAAGCCAAGTGCAACTCTTGGTATGACTCTAAAATAGCTACACTTAAACATATGTGTAGGGTGGCTGAGAGGAAATGGAGGGCTTCATCTTCATCCTCTGACAAACTGGCCTGTTGCCTGCTCAAAGGCATTGCCGACTCTGTCCACACTAAGAAGAGAGCCCCCATCCAAGCTTGTGTCTCTGCAGCATCTAACAACTTGGCCGTACTCTTTAAAATCTGCAAGGAACTGGCCAATCCTGCTGCAGTCTCTACCTATCCTGTCGCCTCCCAGTCCCTCTGCACGGCCCTTGCCTCTCACTTCATCTAAAAAACCCAGGACATCCTGTCCACTTGCTCGTCCCCTCTCCCTCTCCTCCCCTCTCTTTCTGTAAACTCTGGCCCTCCTAAAGCCACCCCCTCCCACTTTTTCATCCTTTCCTCTTTTTTCCCACCTCTTTTTTCCCATGATGAGGTCTCTAGACAAGTTTGATCTATGAAAGTCTCGTCAAAACAGGTTCTTCCCTGTTCCTCCAAAACCAACAAGGAACACATTGACACCCTTGCTCCTGCCCTGGCAGATTTCTGCAACCACTCCTTTGCCTCAGGAGCCTTCCCCTGTCCTCTGAAGCACTCTCTTGTGCACCCTCCTCTCAAGAAACCCACAGCTGACCTTCTTGCCTGGCTAACTATAGCCCAATCTCCATCACCCCTTTTCTGGGAATATTCTGGAAAAGCTAGCCATCTCGCAGCTTAACCTTCACTCTGACTCTGTTGGTTGTCTCCATGACCAATCCGTCTGGCTTTACAGCGGTTATTGGTATTGGTCGGCAGTGCTGGCGAGAGATTCCTTCGATTCGAATGTCTTAATCAATAGAGCATTGCAGCTCCGGTCATCGACAGCATGGCGTCAAGCGGTCCCTGCTTCTGGGCAACACAGCTTCGACGGGCCACCAGCGGTTATAGCAAACCTGCAAACCCTGGTCGACGACGGTGGACGGAATGTCTGGTGCTTCTCTTCATTCTCCTCGGCGGTCCCCGTATCCGGTCGGCAGCCTGTCGAGAGTCTGATTTCCAGAGAGCTTCGGCGAAGGTTAGCAGTGCTTGATGGTCCCTCGGAGCTTGGAAAGAGGACGCCTAACTTAGTCTTCTCTCGCATCAGTCCTCCAACACGACAGCTTTCTGATTGGGTCTAAGCAAATGCAGCAACAAATCTTCTTCCAGCTGGGCTTCAGGGATAAGCTTCAAGTATCAACTTCAGCTTCTGAACGAATTCTAGCAGTGAAAGGCCTCCAGATATACTGTTCTGTCTCTCATTCATTCTGCTGGGTCACACTCGGGTAACCAATCACTCAGAAAGGCATTCCGCAGTCAGTAAGCGAATCGCATACAGTGCATTCAGGCCATTCTCCTCCCTCTCAGACACTCACAACAAGGAATGTGTATTGGCACAAGTACCCAGCCATTCAGCACTACACACTGCATTCATACCAGTTTCGGGCAGGGCTGTCTCAGTCATTGTGTTTCATACAAGAAACTAGACACCCATAACAAGAAGTGCATATTGGTCACACACTCCATTCACCTAGGACCCACCCCAAGGGTGTAGCCACAACATACAGTCACTGGGAAGGCTCTAGCCAGTCTGGCCTGGACTTCCCCACAATACCATATATGGAACTTCCACCCAACAGCCAGTCAGAGGGAAGGGACAGAGTCAGGGCTTCCCAGGACTTTGGGAAAACAAGGTAACAGGCAATAGAAAGCAAGAGGCCATGGGGCCATCTTGTTTCCTATCAGGAATCAACTGATTCCAATGGCAGGGCCTGGGTATCCCCAAAATGGAGGATACTCAGGGCACCTCTCAAATTCAGCATGGAGCTGCCACTAGCCCATACCCTGCTCCGTGGGCCACACACAGGTGCCCAAAAACATACACTAGGGGCACAGGGTTGTACCCCCACCCATGGGTGCCATAAGGTTATCCCAAGGGTCTGTACACCAAACCAAAAATAGGAAGAGCTGCACTGCTAGGAGTCCCACATGGACTCCTGGGCAGAAAACAATGCAGAACACATATGGAAAAGTACTACAGGACATGGACAGGGAGGTACTGTCCCTCCAATGCATTTCCAGCATCACAACCCCTCCTCCCCCAAGACTGAGGTTAGGGTGCCTAATCTCCCACGAGATAGACACCCTCATCCAGACGGTCAACATACCTTCTAGAAAGGCCATCTGTATTATCGTGACTCTTCCCTGGTCTATGCTCTATGGTGAAGTCTAGCCCTTGCAGGCTAATGGACCACCTGAGCAGTTTCAGGTTTTCACCCTTCATCTGCATAAGCCACTTTAAGGGCTCATGGTCTGTTTGGACCTTGAAGGTATACCCTGCAAGGTAGGCCTAAAGTGCCTAAGGCTCCAAACTATATTGAAATATTCCCTTTCAACAGTAGCCCACCTAATTTCTGTACCCTTGAGTTTTCTACTGATGAATATGATCAGATGTTCCCTCCCTTTGTCATCTAACAGGGACAAGACAGCTCCAATTCCGGTGTCGCAGGCATCCGTCTGGATGATAAAGAGTTTGCTGTAATCAGGCACACACAACACAGGTGCCCTACACAGACTTTCTTTCTAGCCAACAAAGGCCCCCTGACAGTCTTCTATCCAATTAACCTTCCTTGGTTGCTTGGGCAAAGTCAGAGCTGTCAGAGGGGCAGCTATGGTTCCATAGTCTGCCATGAAGTTGCGATAATACCCAGTGAGGCCCAAAAAGGCTCTCACCTGGGTTTGAGAAGTGGGAGTCTCCCAGTCATATACATCCTGTACTTTACTGGGGAGAGGTTGGATTTGACCCCCTCTTACCTCATGACCAAGATAAGTGACTTTCCCCTGAGCTATCTGGCACTTGGTAGCCTTGATAGTGAGGTTAGCTCTTTTCAAGGCCTGCAACACTTTATCCAAGGGAGTCAAATGGGTTCCATGTGTTAAAATCACGGCAAGAATGGCTGTGAACACATTTGCAGCAAAAAGGCTGTAGTTTTGCCGCCGCAATCCATGTAAAGGATGCAGGGACACCCCCGCAACCCCCAGACACATTATACTAAATCCCTGCTCCCCTTAAATGGTGTAATGGGGTACACCTTTAACAGGTCAAACCACAGCATTTTTGCTGCACTTTTTTGTACAGGCGACAATTTTGCAGCGATTTTATCACTGCATACCATCAAATGCTCCACCCAAGTGGAACTGTAGATGGTGATGTTGTCCAAGTAGGCCACACCAAAGGCCTCCAGCCCACTGAGGGCATGATTGACTAAACGTTGGAAAGTGGCAAGTGCATTTTTCAACCCAAAAGGCATGACTCTAAACTGGTAGAGCCCTTCAGGTTTTGAGAATGCAGACTTTTCCTTGGCATGGTCCATCAGAGCTATTTTCCAATAGCCTGAGATAAGGTTAGAGGTGCTCACAAATTTGGCAGCACCTATGGTGTCCACAAAATCATCAGCCCTGGGCAATGGGTGTATGTCAGTTTTGGTGATGACATTGACTCCTCTGTAGTCCACACAGAACCTCCAATCCTTGGTACCTGCCTGGGAACTTGCCTTGGGGACAAGAACCACTGGACTGGACCAGGGACTGGTTGAGGGTTCAATAACACCCAGATCCAACATCTTGGCGACCTCAGCCTGGATGTGGTTCTTAAAGGTATCTGACATACGGTAGCACCTGCTTTTGACAGGCACACTGTCACCAGTGTCAATTTCGTGCCTACACCACAGTGTAAGGCCTGGTGTCAGTGAGAACAGAGAGGCATACTGCCGGAGCAAAGCCCCGCAGGCCCTCTGCTGCTCTGTCGTCAGATCTGGAGAGAGATGCACTCCCTCCACTGAGCCATCCTGTTGCTATGCAGCAAATCAGGAAGGGGCTCACTCTCATCCTCTTCTTGCTCTGAAGCCAGCAAGAGACATGAAACTTCGGCTCGCCTATGGAAAGGCTTGAGCCTGTTAACATGAAATACCTGAGGGGCTACCCCAGGGACTCACATGTCAACCAGATAGTTGACCTCGCCCATCTTGGAGAATATCCTGAAGTGTCCAGTCCACTTGTCTTCCAAAGCTCTAGGCTTGGTAGGCTCCATCACAAGGATTTCCTTGAATCCAATCCACTTGCGAGGCTTTTAGGTCATTCCAGTACTTGTTCAATTCCTGGCTGCCCTTGAGATTGGTTGTCGCCTGACCCATAATCTGTGTCATCCTCCATCTGAGGTCCCCACTTGCTTGGCAGGACCTGGAGTGGTGGCTTCCAACCCTTCTCTGATCAAGACAAGGGGCCCTCTCATGGAATGTCCAAAGAGTAACTCAAAGGGGCTGAAACCAACACCCTCTTGAGGTACCTCTCTGTAAGTGAACAGCAGGCATGGCAGGAGGAGATCCCATTTCCTCCTTAGGGGCTCTTCCAAAGCACCTAGCATGCCCTTGAGAGTTTTATTAAATCTCGACCAGACCATTGGTCTGGGGCTGGTAAGAGGTGGAGAACTTGTAAGTTACCCCACACTCTTTCCACATGGTTTCATGTAACTCGACATGAAGTTGGATCCTCGGTCAGAGACAACCTCCTTAGGGGATCCAACACGGGTGAAAATGCCCTGGAGAGCCCTGGCAACCACCTTGGCAGTAACAGTCCGAAGGGGTATAGCCTCAGGGTACCTGGTGGCATGATCAACCAAGACCAGGATGAACCGAACCGAAGTGGGAGGGTCAAGGGGAACGACAATGTCGATGCCCACCCTCTCAAATGGTGTGCCAACCACTGGCAACGGCTGCAGTGGGGCAATAATACTGCCTCCAGTCTTGTCAGACAACTAAGTTGGGCAGGTCCTGCAGTGGGACTCCACCTCTACTCCCATCCGGGGACAGTAGAAATGGGCAGAGAGCCTTTGCTTTGTCTTCTTGGTCCCATGATGACCAGCCAAGGGCCCCTCATGCGCCAACTGCAGTAGGAAGGGCCTGTAAGCCTAGGGTACCACCAACCTCTTGAGGGCACCAGGTTCAGGCTTAGTGGGCTCACTAACAAGGAGCTCACCCTCCCAATAGATCCGGAATGTCCTAGGCACTTCTCCCTGTGCCTGGGACAGGGCCTGTTTCCTCAGACCCTCGAGAGAGTGGCACTCTCTCTGACCCCTACAGAAGTCCACCTGGGAGGGTCTCCCTTCAGCCAACAGGCACTGAATGTCGGGGTGGTATTCTGGGTTGAGCACCTCTCCTGCAGGAGAGTCTTCTGCCTTACCTCCCTCAGAAGTTGAGTTTGGGTTTAGCTCTGGATCCAGCCCGTTCGGAGCATGAATCCCAATGGTGCTGTAGAACAGCAGGAAGAGAAGGAGCCCCCTTCATAGAGTTGGCTGTGTTGTTCTTCTGTCTTCTTGCCTTAGGCCTCCCTCGCCTTTGGCTCGGGTACCTGACTCACAGCCAGACCCCGAGTCACCTGTGACCTAGTGACGGCAGCAGCAGTCATGGGGAGGCCATCTAAGATCAACCCCAGCTCTACTAGATCATCTCCTAACAGAATGTTAGCAGGGCCATTGTCCTGAACCAGGACAGGAAGCTTTGCTGTCTTCTCTCCAATCACGAGTGTGACCAAGGCTACAGGTGATAATTTGGAAGGCCCACCAGCTAACCGGGTGGTTCTCAGAGGAGCACCTACGTAGTCCTCTGGCTTGAGCAGGGTCCTGTCCACCACTGTCCTGCTTGTCCCAGTGTCTCTCAAGCCAGCAGAAGGCTGGCCATTCAAGAGGACACTTCTCAAAAACCTACGGGTGTTCTGTGGGATTGTCGCCAGTACTTCTGCGTACTGGTCCCAGGCCCCAAGGGACACTAGGGAAATCTCTACAGGAGCACCAAATGTGATCCTTGTAGAGGAGGGGAGGACAGTGGCCTCCACCTCAGACATGGGGTAAGGGTAGGTCAGGCTGACAGCCTGTGCTCCAAGTGCCTTACCTTTACACTTGGAGTCACCCCTCTTGTGATCCAGAGCCCCACAGTCCCAACAAGTGCCAGGAATGCGGAGTATGGTACTAGAACCACCGAGAGCCTGCTTTGCAGCAGGTGGACCACTAATCTTACTCCCACCCACATAGGACTAATTCCCACTAGATTCTGGGGTCTTAGGAGAGGAAGGTTTTGGCTTATTCGACTTTGATTGCATTTGGGACTCCTCAGCCTTCTGAGAGGTCCCCTTCTCTTTGTCCTTGTCCTTCCCACTGGAGTCCTTAGGGGACAACCGGTTTGAGACCCACTTGTCAGCCAGCCTGGCCAGCTTAAAGGGATCCAAAATGTTCAGGTCAGCAACATACTGACACAGCTCTGGTGAACATGCTTCAGAAAAATGCTCAAAAAACAAGGTGGGACAATTCAACAAAAGTTTTCACCTTGTATCCATCAATCCACCCCATCATGTTCATATGTGCAGCACTCACCCAGTCAATCCAAGACACATTCTCTCGTTTCTTAAAATCCCTGAACCTTCTAAGGTATTGGGTAGGTGTCTTGTCAAACTTGGCAATCAAAGCAGGCTTCATGCACTCATACCGACCTCTTTCTTACACACTCAGTTTCAGAATACAGTCATACCCAGTCTGAGGCACTCTGCTTAACAAACACTTAGCCCAATCTCTTATCAACATCATGAATTGCACAAGCCATTTCAAATGCTTCAATCAATTGGAGGATATCAGAACCCTCTGCATACAGACCAACCAAATCTTTCATGAACTTGGTGGCTGGGGACCCGACACGCTCAACTGGCTTCGCTGAAGTCTCCACTCTAGCTGTCTCCAGCTCAATTTTCTGGTGCTCAGTGTCCCTATCTTTGAGTATCACTTGCTGAGCCAACTCCTCTTTCTTTAACTCAGCTTCTGGTTCCAACTTTTTATATTGAAAGGCTAACTGTTCCCGTTGTAGCTCCAATTTTAAAAGTTCAATATTCAGGGCTTTCCCCTGAAAAGCAGTGCTGGGGTTTGGAACAGAGGCAGCAGGAGTGGTGGCGTTCCCAGAATCAGATTCAACAACCCCCCCCAGGGGTAGGGCCCTCATTGGTTACATACCCCCTTCAAGAGCTTCACAATCAATCTGGTAGCACACCAGGGCAGCTATCAGCTCAGCCCTAGACTTATCCACAAAGTCTAACTCCCTGGCTTCACAAGCACTCTGGAGAGCCTCTAAGCTCATCCTAGTCAATTTACCATTGCAATAGATTCCATTGCTTGTAATGTAGTTATCTTGTACACAGCTAAACCTCAATTTAACAAAGTGTAGATATTTTGTAAGTGGCAAGGTTACACACGGATTGTTAAAACCATTAGCATCCCACCGATGCAACCAGTGTAAAGACCAGAGGGGGGTATCTGTACTCCTGCTCTCTATATGGCAGAGGAGAGGCACAGAGGACCCCAGCCAAGATTCTCTATTATTGGTAACGTAGTCCAGCAATCAAAGCTTAGCTCTCAGGAGGTGATGCAGGCTGGTTCTTAAGTATAGTGTAGTCCCCAAGTCCCCACAAAGGAATGTCCACACACTGTATTAGTGAAAACACAGTTATTATATAATTAAGGTTCAAGGTTATATACACAATCACAACAACTCACTTTGTGCTCAGTTAATCTACAATGGCAAATATATACACAGTTCTATGTGGTACCACAATTACTATCAGATTTCATTAAAGTGCATCAACTGTACTCTGGTCAAATGTCACACAAATCAATTAATAAAGGTAACCAATCATAGACAAAGGAGGAAAAGCAGTTGGTTAGAACAAATGGCAGAATGGTACTTTAGCTACTAAGGCACAACTCTGTGGGAGGACCCCCCCCCCCAACCTTGGCAACCTGTAAAATAAAAGATATACTACAAGCCCAGACCATATATTGTTAAATTAATCTTATTTCCTTCTAAAAATGTTTCTACCACCCCAATGTACCTGGAATAGCAGAGTTCCTCGAGGATAGGTCGATGGATCTTTCTTGAGTGACTCCCTTTAAAGCAGGAGCCACAATCGTCGATGGTCTTTGAAGAAGGTCAACTTGGCGTCGATGATCCACAATGAAAGGTTTGATGGCGTTGAGGCTGCAGCTTCGTTCCTGGTATTGCTCGTCGACGATGAGTCGAAGACGTCCTGCAAAGACGAGGCGTGCGGGGCACCTCAGTGTCGATAGTTCGGGACCGCAAGAGTATAACTTTGCCCCAGCAAGGGCGTTGAGTCAACCAGCATCTCTGCGGTTTTCGGGTGGCGGGAAACCCACCAGCGGATTCCCCTTTGCGCGTTGGCAGCTTGGACTTTCTCCGGCGGGACAAAGCGGTCGGCAGTGCTGGCGAGAGATTCCTTTGATTCGAATGGAGCGTTGCGGCTCCGGTCGTCGACGGCATGGCGTCAAGCGGTCCCCGCTTCTGGGCAACACAGCTACGATGGGCCTCCAGCGGTTCTAGCAAACCTGCGAACCCTGGTCGATGACGGTGGACGGAATGTCCTGTGCTTCTCTTCGTTCTACTCTGCGGTTCCCGTATCCAGTCGGCAGCCTGTCGAGGGTCTGACTTCCACGGAGCTTCGGCGAAGGTTAGCGGTGCTTGATGGTTCCTTGGAGCTCGGGAAGAGGGCACCTAACCAGGTCCTCTCTCAGATCAGTCCTCGATTGTAACGCTCACCTGGTTCCCCCGGAGGCGCAGGTCTGGATCTGGCGAGGATACCGTCTTCAGTGTTAGGCGCAGGGTTCGTTTTGCTCCCGGACTGGGCCCCCTTCCTACCGACAGTTTAAGCTGAAGAGTGAGATGTCTGCAAGGGTAAACCAAGGTATTAGTGTTTGGAAGGTTGGGAAAGTTCCTTGCCCCTCTCGCCCTTTCTTTCCCCGTGGAACTGGATTGTTATTGCGCTTACCTTATATAGGTAATTGCCGGGCTCTCCATCCTGCGTCTTGTGCAGGGGCGCTGGGTCCAGTTGCTTCACTGGATGCGAGCTCTGCCTCTTGATAGCAGAGGATTTGCTGAGAGCGAAGATGCCGTTAATGCACGAGCGTGCCTTGTAAGTACTAAAGTTCCTTTTAGATTGTTCTCTTCTCGTTCAAAAGTCTTAAGTCTTTAAAGTCTATGTCTTTTCCCTTTTTAGATGCTGTGGCGATGAAGATTATCCTTCTAATGGCACGTAAGTAGAAAGACTATTCTAGCGCTGTAGAATGCACCGTAATGTCTCTTTTGTCTTTGCAGGTGCCGAAATGCAGCGCGAGCTGAGTTGGTATGGGCGTAACACAGGTAAGCAGGCTCTGTAGTTAAATATTCCTGACCGAAGTTCTTTCTCTTTGCAGATGTCGGATGCCGAAAGAGAAAGGCAGAAGAAGGCGCTTCGGATGCTGCCGCTGGATTAGGTAAGTAGATTCGCTGCCCTTGCGTTAGCCTAACCTGTGCCCTTGTCTTGCAGGAGCTGCAGCATACTGAAGAAGACTGAAGGTTGGATTCCAGCAGGTTATTTAGTATTCACAGGATCTGGAGCTGGAGGTTTCCTGGAGCTGACACGGTGAGCGTCCTGCTGCAGATGCAGAATAACGCGAAGCACGTGAAACCAATCGGGTGTGGTTTAAATAGCCTTCTGTAGTGCTTAGGCGTCTTCTTCCACGGCCCCACCCAGGTAAGAAAAGAGTTCCAGATTTCTAGAAGAGTTCCTGTGTTCTTCTTCCAGGGAGTGGCTCCTGCTCCACCCAGACAGAAAAGTAGTCCCAGGCAGAGAAGGATCAGGAGACCAGTTAGCTGGTAAGTAAGCAGCATGGTCTGCTACAGGTAGGTCCACCAAGCACTCTTACCTAATATGAGATATGAGCCCGGCGCTACCAGTGCCGGGACCGGTCACCATCATGAGCCTGGCGCCACTGACGC
Organism: Ambystoma mexicanum; assembly: GCF_040938575.1. Classification (NCBI taxonomy): domain Eukaryota; kingdom Metazoa; phylum Chordata; class Amphibia; order Caudata; family Ambystomatidae; genus Ambystoma; species Ambystoma mexicanum. Next base: position 1,380,489,594 of record NC_090929.1, on the reverse strand, counting down.
CAGGACAAGGTCCAAAAGGTCCCAATCGGGACTGGCTGGTTCCTGGGATCAGAGTTGTGGGCCTGCTTCCAAGGTCGTGGGGCAAGTCCTGACCCCTTGGAAGCAGGGATCATGACAGCGATGAACTCGACAGCGTTCAAAGCAATCTTCTTCCAGCTGGGCTTCAAGGATAAGCTTCAAGCATTAACTTCAGCTTCTGAATGGATTCTAGCAGTGAGGCCCCCAGATATACTGTTCTGTCTCTCATTCATTCTGCTGGGTCACACTCAGGCAACCAATCACTAAGAAGGGCATTCAGCAGTCAGTCAGCCAATCAGGCATACAGTGCATACAGTGCATTCAGGCCATTCTCCTCCCTCTCAGACACTCACAACAAGGAATGTGTATTGGGACAAGTATTCAGCCATTCAGCACTACACACTGCATTCATACCAGTTTCGGGCAGGGCTGTCTCATTCATTGTGTTTCATACCAGAAACTAGACATCCACAACAAGAAGTGCATATTGGTCACACACTCGATTCACCAGGGTCACACCCTAAGGGTCTACCAACAGCATACAGTCACTGGGAAGTCTCCAGCCAGTCTGGCCTGGACTTTCCCACAATGGCACAAATTGATGAGTTGCGAGATGAGTGCAAGACGGCACTACTGCTGCTTCTTGATCTCTCAGCAGCATTCAATTTGGTCGACCATGAGATCCTCTGCGAGCACTTAGAGACAGCAGCCCATTTCTCCCAAGAGGCAATCGACTGGATTCAGTCCTTTCTCAATAATAGAACAATGCAAGACTTCTCCCCGTTACGCTAGCAGCTGCGGACCCAATACCTATACCCCCCGGTGTGCCACAGAGCTCCTGCGTCTCGCCCACTTTATACAACATCTTTACAAAGCCCCTTTTCGATGATCTTGACGGTCTGGGTATCACCTACACGAACTATGCCGATGATACCCAGATCCTCATCCCGTTGACGGGGGATTATGACAAGGATTTGGTCTTTGTAAACAGCGTGTACCTCATCCTCCAGGCATGGATGGCCTCCCATGGTCTATGCCTGAATGATGACAAAAGGGAACTCTTCATCCTGGGCACAACAGCTAACCTTAACAAACTTGGCCAGAACTACTCTTCATTAGAAATTGACAATAATACCATTGCCGTGGCTAAGGAGGTAAAAACCCTTGGCTTCCATTTAGACTCCACACTAACATTTAAAAAACAAGTAAACGCTATGGCTTCCGCCACATCCTATACTTGCAAACTCATCAGAGCAGCCAAACCTTTCCCCTCCTTCAATAATTGCATTACCCTAGCTAGAGCTTTGATCCCGTCTGTCCAAGTTGGACTATTGTAATGCCCTATACGTAGGCAGTAGCAAATACATCACAAACAAGATTCAAATCTTGCAAGATAATGCCTTGAGAGCAGCCCTCAGTCTCCCGAAGAAAGCCCACATTTCAGATATTAGAAGATCTGTCAACTGGCTCTCCACGACAGACAAGATCTTCCTTAAATCTGTCTCTTTTGATCCACAAATGTCTCCACCATTCTGCCCCTCTTTACCTGACAAAGAGATTTACCAGACAAGCTTCCTGCCGTCCCTCCAGAAAGGTCAACTCAAACCTCCTATTGGTGCCCAGATTCAAATGCACTATGACCGGGGGGGAGTAGCTTTCCCATCAAAGCAGCACAACATTTGAACTCTCTACCACCACCCCTAAGGGAAGACCTTCCTTACATACAAATTAGATCCAATCTTATCCACTGGATCAAGGAACACGACAACTAACGTACTTGCTTTTCTCACCTACTACCCTATATGCTTAGCTATAACTTGTAGATTTTGTATATTATACTTTCTGTAAATATGTCTTATTGTATCTGTTTTCAATGATGCAGATGTGTCCAGTACTGTAACCATATCTGGACTCCATCCATTTCGCCATATGTAACCTAAGCAATACATTCCTCTTGTTGCTCTTGCGCCCTGCTACCCTTGGGTTAGTTGTGCATTACAAATAATAAAAACAAACAAACAAAACAATACCATATATGGAACTTCCACCCAACAGCCAGTCAGGGGGAAGGGACAGAGTCAAGGCTTCCCAGGACTTTGGGAAACAAGGTAACAGGCAATAGAAATCAAGAGGCCACAGGGCCCATCTTGTTTCCTATCAGGAATCAACTGATTCCAATGGCAGGGCCTGGGTATCCCCAAAATGGAGGATACTCAGGGTACCTGTCAAATTCAGCATGGAGCTGCCACCAGCCCATACCGTGCTCTGGGGGCCACACACAGGTGCCCAAAAACATTCACTAGGGGCACAGAGTTGTACCCCCACCTATGGGTGCCATAAGGGTATCCCAAGGGTCTGTACACCAAACCAAAATTTGGAAGAGTCGCACTGCCAGGAGTCCCACATGGACTGCTGGGCAGAAAACAATACAGTACACATATGAAAAAGGACTACAGTACAAGGACAGGGAGGCCCTGTCCCTCCAATTCATTTCCATCACACACTGGGCCTAGTAAGATCGTTGTTTTTATGTTTCTCCCTTGTTCCCCTCCCTTACCTTGTCGCTCTGAAACACTTGTGCATGAGCGCGATACAAATAAAATATCAATGTCAATAACAATAAGCAAGGATTCTGTCTGCATCAGACACTCCTTGCTGCATGCTCAGATGCTAAAGGCCTTTACAGCGCAGCTATGGAGTGTGCACCAGAAGTGATATTCTGACACATTGCATCAATTCCTACTTCACAATTTCTCTGGAAAGGGTTAGCCTGCACACGTGTTTACTGACCCCATGAAAACAGGAATCGGTGTCATATGCAAATAACTGTCATCTATGGTATAGCCAAGATTCCATGACATAGTAAGCATGAGCCATACACACACACACACATTGGCCTACGGCAGGGGGACTTCTAAATTAAGGAAGACATATATATTGTAAGAGTCTGGGCTAGAGTTTGAGCTTCTATATGAATTGCATACTTAAGTCCAGTCTTGTGATCCTGAGCAAACAATATTTCTTTTCATCTCCAGCTGCATTTTAGGGCTTCTACCCAACTCATGATGAGGTCCCATGTCTAATGAGAAACATGACATGCTATGCAGCAAACATAGTACAGAAAACAGTATGATTTATTTTTGCCCCAGTGCAAATGTTTTTTTTAGATAACACCAATTGTGACAAAATCTGTTTGCTCCATTCTATATTATCAAAGCATTTGCTCACTTTTTAGAAATTGTACAAATGTTAGAAAATCTGGCCCCTGCTGTCTTGCTGCTGCCACCTGAGCCATGGGGAGCATGAACACGCTCAGAACATCAAGTTGGGCCTTGGGGGGGAAAAAGGGCTTGCCTTGCGCCAAAGGCCACAGCCCGTCTACGCCAGTGGCTGTCATACACCACCAGCGTGCGTAGGGCTTTTCATTTGGGCAGGCCACCATTCAGCAGTCAAAATAAAAAAAAGAAAATGGAGGGAAAGACAATCACCTTAGTGCACTCATTGATTTCCTGTCACCTCAGGGACAAAATATTCGGCGCCAACTCACGCGCCCTGCAATTAACATAACACTGCTAGTGTGTGCCTACACTTCCTCGTTAATGCCCTTTCTTAATTCGCAGGCAATGTTTAAACAAGAAACAAATACAAAATTAATTATGGGTTTTTCATTTTGGCACCGGGTATTGCAGCTTGACGGCTGTAAATACCTCTATTTAGGTAAGAATTCCAGTTAATACATTTTCAGTAGAGCAACTCAAATAAGCAGAATCCAGGTACTTGCATATAAACGTCTCTTATGTTGGCATCAGAGGCTGTGCATGCGGCGGTTTAAACAATGGTTGCAGAGCCGGCCGTATGGGTACGCCGCCTGGGCGGCCGCCATTACCACCTCACCACGCCAGTTCAGTGGAGTCTTTCAAGGTCTCCCCCGAGCTGGCTTGGTGGGAGAAGGTGTGGCAGGCACCCTATTGAAATTAAATGCGCATTTTTATCAATAAAAATAAAAGCTAATCAGCAACCATTTTTCCTTTTTTTTAATTTGTTTATGGTTTCATAAAAAAACCTTTACAAAGCTTTGAATACATATGCTTCAATAGTAAAACAAAATCAATTGAATACAATTGATATTTAAAACAAGTCAATATGTCCATATACAAAAAAAATACAATACTACACAAATTTGATCGACATAGAAAGATGAGTATATCCTCATACAAACAATACGGTACTTCACAATAAATAAAACAAGACAGTTAACAGCGTCTACACATGCAAAGTGTGCAAATTATGCAAAAAGTGCAAAAGATGCAGCCATTCCAATGGCCAGGAGTGCAATTTAGTATGTTACATATCAGTCGCATAAGCATCTAGGTATATGATTTGCAAAAGTGCAGTGCTTCATTAAAATCACAAATTATAACCACTAAAATAACTACCATCATTTAACTTTGAATGGACATTAAGACCAATATAAAAACATTTCATTATTTGGTATAAAAATTTCTGAGCTAATACAAAAGATGTGCTCAGTATTGCTTCAGTTATGTAACAACAATTCCGCTTCGATTATCCTCAATACATGTGCTAATGCGAATATAATCGAGCTACATTCCCCAGTCATCATTCTTCCCCAGAGGAGATAATAAGTCAACAAATTCAATATTTATAAATCTCTGTAGTACATTTGCCCTTACTGTTCGGAAGTGTGGACATTCCAACACTAAATGTTTAAGTGTTTCCTTGGGTGCATCACAGTCAGGGGTTGACTGGCCTATAGGGAACTCTGGAGATTTCCTAGTGGGCGTCTGCACTCTGGGCCTCTTTCGTGTGGTATTTCCAAATGTTCTCAAAGGAAAAGCATTGGGCTTGCTGAAAATGTGTAATATGGGGCCACTTTGAAAAGTATTTCGAGGGCCTCCTTTGGTTCTCAGTCCACCCCTGATCACAATTCAAAAATCTACAAGAGACCACATGATGCGAGTCTATTTCTCTTCCCCAATGGCAAATCCTTTCAGGAGTGTGAAATTGGTTAAGTTTTTTTAAAATGCATAAAACACATGCAAGTGATATTACAGGGGAACATCTTTATATATGAACATCCCAAATCCCTTTTCCTACTAGATTTAGCATATTCATTGAATGGGCTGTATTTGTTGTCCCTCAATGGTAGAAATCCAATCTCTTTCAAAAAGCTTCTTTTTAACATAAGCCGGTCGAGTACACAAGTCACTACCCGTGACTGCAAGATCATCAAGTAAGGACTGCATTCTCCTTTCATACTGCCTCAAGGATTTAGGACAGTCACCCAATACCATCTCATGAAAACTTTGATAAATGGAGTTCTTAGGCGGATCCAACATTTTGGCAAAATTAGATAATGCCCTCCATTCGAATCTGCATGCCAATGATATTAGGCCAAACTCATGTCTGATGATGCAGTTAGGGATGGATAATGTAAGATGTAATGCTGTTTTCAATAAACGTCCCTGTATGGCGTTTAGGAGAGTGTTGATGTTAAGCAAGCACATATCTAGAGTGTACAATAGAATGGATTCAACCTTCAATGTAAAGTAATTCAACAGCGGGACCAAGGAAAATTTACAAAATTTAGAATAAATAACCTTCATTTGACACACCAATGATCTGGATTTCTTATTGAGCCTATTGTTCCATATTTTAACAGATGAGTCATTACTCATGCAGTATCCCAGATAAATGATTTCCATCGGTTGTGCGATTGCACCAGTGTTAGGAAAGATTTCGTAATTGTGGGTAATTTTCCTTCCATGTGGCAACCCCTAAACTTTTTGCTGTTGTTTTCACCATGATCTAGACTTTGCCAGAGAAGTGCAGCCTTCTGCCGCACTCCTCTGGGCTTTCGCTCCATTCTTACGGGGAAACTGACATGCCCTTAAGACCGTCAGTACCGGGAAACGCTGTTTTCCGTAGTTTCTTTATCATGTTGCAGCTTTCGTGCAACATGACACAAGAGGGCACTGTAAGCTAAGTTACTGCTCTCTTGGGTCTCTAGTCTTCTACAGGCCCTAGATACTCTGTTTGGATTGTAAATGATTGGTGCAAGTGAATCACGGACGGGAATGGTGGCAGCGATCGTTTGTGTTTTTGAGCTCCTTTTGGCGTTTTAAGCGCGTTTCTCGCGCTTAGCCCAAAATGGTGGCCTGGCTCCCAAAATGGCCAAGCCACGAGGCTCTTTTGTCCTGTCCGCTGACCGTCTTGCCCCCTTCACCTTCCCCAGGTCGAGCCGACCCGGGGCCTTCCTTATTTGGGCATGTACTTTCCCGCGAAACACAGATGCTTTCGCGGGCTTCTACAGGCCTTGTGTGTGCCTCCAGGATGTGGGCTGGGATGTCTGGTCCCAATACATATCCTGGGTGCCAGAGAGTCTAGCGTGGTGTGATTGCCTGGGACCACCGTGGTCCGTGATAGGTCCACGTATGGTGTGAGTGTTTGATGAGCGGATCTCCCATTGGGTCCCCTCCGTTTTGGCGCGAAGGGAACCGTGGATAAGAGGGGGCTGGAAACGCCACTACCATGTCGATCTCCTGAGTTCTCACGAACAAAGGAATACAGGAGCCAAGTATCCTGCAACCACGAGGCTGAACCGAGGTATCGCTGGTGGCCCGCTGAAGGACTGCTCCTCTGCACTGCTGTCGCTTTGTGAAACCCTTTCTACCTCTGATCGAACCAGAAGGCCTGTAATGGTACTTCGACCCTTGGAATAGCTGGGACAGCTATTCTCGGCATCTTCACCATCTCCTGCACGTAAGCCTTCGGAAGTGTCTCTGGGCCATACAGCAGACTGACCAGCCTACCCAGGAGTCTTGCTCTGTAACCGCCGTCAGGTTGTGTTGTATTTCGAGTCCTTGTCACTCTCACACGATTCGTACACTTGGCATTCCCAGGTCTGAAGTGAGTAGTGTACATTTGGCTGAGATACACACGGCCGCTCCGTTGCCCTGCTGTGGTAACAAACTGTGCGGGTTCACTGCGTTTGGGACGCCCTCAACTCAACTCTGCTGCTGCAGAATCTACACGACAACGAGATGTCCCCTGCTCCCCTGAACCTGCCAGCACTGAAACTGACGCGGAAAAGCCTGGGTCTGCTTGCATCGGGGACCGGTGAGTAGCATAGCTAGGAACTGGTCGCCCTCCTGCAGGAGCCCATAGCTTTTCCCCGCTGTGTCAAACAGCACGCCTTTCCGTACTCGCGCTCTGCTTCTGCCCACAGTGGAGGCTGCACTTGAGTCGCGGAACTCTGTTCATCTTCTTTTGTGCACTGAACTGAACTGCCTGATTCCCTCGAAGAGACTCCCCTTTTTGCCCGTTGGCACCAGCGTGTGCAGGTACTTTTGAGCACAAGGCTCCACTCTTCGTAGGGCTTGGACTTCCTTTTAGTTAGGTGCCTCTGAAGGCGGACTGGGTCTAATCATTATTTCGCACTGCCTGTTTTCCTCCCCCCTTCTAGGTGGACTACACATTTCGTGCATCTAACGCTTTAGACTCGTTTGTATTTGTATATATATTGTATTGCTTTGGTATGTGTTGGTTTACTAGAGTTTTGTTGTGAATTGTTGCAAAGGCCTTGGAATAAATGTGTATATATTTTTAATATAGCACCTGTTTGGAGTAATTTGTAAGTGTCCTTGCTTTGTGTGCTCATTGCAGGCTTTCAGTCACCCTCACCCCTCTTGAGACCTAGTCTTGACTGCCGCAATCGCTACCCTGATTGGTCTGGCTTGTCCAGAGGTTACCCTGTTCCAAGTAATTAGGTTGGCCTTCTGAACCTCTGCGCCTCCAGGACAGAGTTCAGAAATCCGTCTTAACAACCGCCTCAATCATCCATTTATAGATCTTCCATTTTTTGCCTGCTGTGAAAAACATAATTTTAGTTTTACTGGAATTAGGTCTGAGATTGTGTACATTGGCAACATTTTCAAATAAATGCAACTTACGTTGAAGACCTGAGGGAGTGCGGTCCAATAAAATTCTATCATCTGCAAACGCTAGCCAATGTATACGCAGAGAGCCCAATTTGACTGCAAAAAGGATAGTGCCTTTCCATTGCTCATCCAGGTCGCATAAATACAAGTTAAAAAGCGTAGCTGCTAGATTGCATCCCTGTTTCAATCCCAAATAAGTCATTATGGATACGGTCATCGCTCCTTCTTGTGTAATTCTAATTTTATATTCAGCGCCAATTGAAGAATTTGGTATTTTGAATCCCCCCTCCGCCCTGCATGACCAGGGGTGCACTTGAGGGGAGTGGGTGGGGCCACATTTTTGTTTTGCCACCCAGGGTCTTGCTAAGGCCGGCCCTGATTGGTTGCCAACAGGCCCTTTCTTTGTTTTTTAGCAAACAACACATTGCACAATGGGATATGTAAACAAATATTTTTAAAAGTGAAAGGTGAAACTATAAATCTCTTAACATGCAGTGTGGTTGGCTAAACATCCAGAAGTACCTGATGGTGACCTGACCCTCGGCCACCACGCAGGGCTTGCTGTTAGAGTCCCAAGCTATAGACATTGATGAAGAGCAATGTGGACGAAACATGTCTGGGTTGCTTGTGGTCTCGTTAACATACGATCAGGCTAGACAGCGCATTGTATGGTGCAGCCTAGACTCATTTTGCATATTGTCTTTCTCCTTCTGTAATGATCCGGCATCCTGAAAAGCATGTTGCCTACAGCGATGCCCGTGGTTCCCGATCTACTCAAAGCTTTTTATCCCCAATCTTCAGTTTTACATGGAGCCAGAGGCGTGCAAAAGGGGGAGCTTTTTCTATTAGAAATCGCTGTGCACCTGGAGATGGGGCTGGCCGCGGGCGGGGACAGCTAGGATCAGTACAGACCAGATATTCTGAGTTTCCCTTTGATTAAAGCAATCGCAGACAATTAAAAACAGCGAAGCCTGTTTACCTTTGCGAAAAAGCTCTGAAGAGATACAAATTCGAAGGATAAGACGGGGATCAATGTTGCCTCCAACCCGTGTGATTTTAGTTCCTGCGAGGGAAAAGGAGAAATCGATAAGACTGGTTATCTGGAGGCATAAACAAGCAGGAGATAATTGCAGTCTTTCGCATACCGCACTTTGCATTATTTTCTAAATGGCGGCTATCGATGTCCCCGTTATGGAATATAAAGATCCAGCAAAATGTACAGATCAGTTTACGTCTTCGACGTGATCACAGCTTATGACAACTGCTAAAATGATGGGCTGTTTATGGCGTTACAAATGGTAAACGATGGATTATGCGGAGAACACATCTGCTCAGCAACACAAACAGTTACACATCCAGTCCACATAGTCTAAGGTGCGCTGTGCTATTGGAATTCTGCGCTGCAGAGCAACGCCGATGATCTGTCGAGTATTTTCAGGCAGACTTTATCATATGAAGAGAACTGCATAACTATAGTTATGACGCAGCGTTAAAAAAACGTAACTGCCAACAGGACCCCATGCCGTGACACCTTCAGACAGAAGAAGCATTGCATTAAGCATGCTGTAATTTGTATGCTCATACTTTTAATGGCAAAAATAAGACAAAAAGTCTCAGCGTACAAAGGGCAAAGAAAGGATGAGCGAAGGTGGCATACTTGGCAGTCAGGAGTGGACTGGGGACTAAAAGTGGCCCCGTATTATACAATGCAAGCGAACGCAAAGAGCAAGCCCAGCCCCTCTAGGGAGGGTATGGAGGTTATCTACATAAGAACATTTGGACAAATGGCTTAAAATGTTGAAATGCAAAGTGCATTTCCGAGGCATAATGTGCCCCCGCCCGGGTTCACCAGAGCTTGGTCTGATGGCAAGAGTAGCATGAGCGCGCGTGAAATAATAGTGAGGGAAAGGACATTACAGCCACGAGGAGGGAGTGAGGCAGAGCTACATTCTATGCGTGCTTTCACATTGTGTATATGGAGTACATTGAGGCCACACTAGAGTGTGCGTCGAGTTGATACACGCACTAGGATTGCACAATAGCGATTAAGCAGTGTTGGGCGCCTGAGGGGCACGGGCGCGGGATTCGGCACAATTCGACACAATTCAAAAGCAGAGTGAAATAACAAAACATATATTGGTATTAAACAAATAGTGCAACCTATTAAAACCTGACGTATAGCATCTACTAGTTAAGACAGTTGAACCTTTATAACACATTATTTAGTGCAAAGTACTGTGGTGGAGGAAAAGAGAGGGAGCGAGGAGGAGGAGTGACTGGGAGGTAGGGTTAGGAGTAGAAAGGTAGGCAGCATCAATCTTCGCATGACTATGTAGCACTCGACACTACCCAGGGGCGGCTTGCAAAAGGGGACGAGAGAGCAGAGGGGAGTTGGAGTGGGTGCCCAAGTACAAATACAATGATTAGGGTATGCAATAAGATCATTCACAGGTGTTGTTTGTTAATGGAAGTGGAAGACCGATTCTGATGAGCTAATTTTGAAAAAAAATTGTAATTTGGTGGCAGGGACTCCATTACATTTATACTTTAACGTAAGCGGGTCCCCGCCACCAAATATTTGTCCTTTGCACTGAGGGTGAAAATGTAAAGCGCAAAAGGTGGCATACAAATATGTACACTGCCTTTTGCCCTTCATATTTGCACTCCACAGTGCGAAGTGAGTTTACTTTTCAGTGTGACCGCCACTTGTGCATGGTAAGCAGTGTTGACAATGAACAATAAATGCTGTCCGACATGCCAGAATGTCAGCAGTGCAATTGTAAATGCTACCTGCCATGCACAAGCAGCGCTCACAATGATATGATATGAAGTGCCATTTATAACACGCCTGTACACAAGTGTTTCACAAGTTCACAATCAAAAGTAAACTCACTTTGCACTGCAAGCATGGTAGGCTGCGTTTTCAAGGGATCCCTATGGGTCTGCCTGTTTATGCCGGCACATAAAGCTGGCTGACCCAAAAAGGGATCACCACCATTTGCGCCGGCATGAAACTCCATGCCGGTGCAAACGCGGGAGCATTTGTATGGCGGAGAGGAAAAGTGGCAGAAGAAATGCAAGTTGCGTTCCGTCCCTCTTCTCCACCATGTAAATGAATTAAAAGGACCTGTGGCTTCAATGGAAGGTGTAAAAGCCTTAAACAAGGCTTTTACGCCTTCTGTTGACGTTACGGCTCAATTGAAAAGGAGCTCCTAAATGTCCACTTGTCCTGGTTCCATCCTTCATAGAGACCTTGGAGACCGTGTCTGCGGTAAACTTCGACCAATGTTGCCATAGCTGACAGAGAATGATGATGGGTTTGAGTAACCATGACATCATTGCAATAAAGTCAATTTCTTAGAAAAATTGAAAGATGACCGTCAGTTAAATGTGTGTGTGTTTCAGGAACATCAATATGTGTCTAACCTGATGGAATTCTAAATGGAAAACAGCAGAGTACTGTCAAAGAGACTTCTCCTTGGGGCGGCAGCAGTCTCAAGTCTTCCTGCTGCAAACTTCATTCATTGCAGAAGAAGAATGACAGCTAAACTAAAGATACTGCTTATTAACATCTATTGGCATAAGGGAATCTCAGAGATTGTTTCGTGAAAGCAGTGTGTGAATGCATTGATGAGTGGTCCTCCAGATGTCGAAATGCTAGGACCATTGTGATGGGTAATCTTAATGCCAGCTACCTGTTTCAAGATACTCCTTGGGAAATGTGTGAATCTCTGGGAGACAATAAGACTTTGACTGCAAAGAGTGAAGCAGGAAGATCATGGTATTTGGGTTTGGGGGCCCTTCGGTTACTACAGCCCTTCGTGGGCAATTCATCGAGTGAACCAAATAAGGAAAACGGGCACACTTGGCATAGAGGCAGTACCTCTTAGTGGATTACATTTATGTTGATGACTGCTTGCTTAATTGGTGTGTTCTGTATTCGCTGTTTAAGAATGCTTGGAGCGATCACTGCACATTTTGATATTGTAACAATCAGTAGAGAATACAGAGTCGAACCAAAAATTGTAACTTCTACGAGAGGCAATGCAGTCCGCTGGTCAGATCCTAACATCTATCTCCTGAATTATATCCTAGGTGTAATTATGAACATAACCACCCTTTATTGGAAAATAACAATTTCAATGTGACTGGAATTCAGAGGTTCATTGATGAGCTGATCTCGGGGGTGCAATCTCACTTGGGTACTAAGCGCTTTAAACCGGCCTGACCTCTGCACTGTTATAATGTAGATCTGGCTACGGAAAAGACTAAAATGAGGAGGGAGATTAGACAAATTAAGGCCCAGAATACAGATGTATTGGTTTGTGTAAATCTTATTAAAAAAATTAAGCAGAGGTACAAGAACTACTTCAAGTCTATAAAATGTCTGCTACTACACCAAGATCCAGAGACTATGCTGAGGATCTTGATCAACTCCCGAGTAAGTGCTTTTTGGTCACTCATTAATGGTCAGGATCCTAACTATGCAGTAATTGAACTAAACCCCACTCTAGAATCAGAGTGGATTACTTTCTTTGAGAATAGATTTGGGAACCCGAAATGTATTACCACGACTGACTCCGGTCTATACCCAGTAACAAACATGGATAAGTGGTTGCCAGAATTATAGTTCTCCACCTTTCATGCCCTTATGAAAAAATGTAAAAAATCTCGTGCAGCAGGCCCCAGCGACCTGACTAATAACACTCTAAAGGCCGACCAATTAAACTGGGCTCATTTACTCCATTTAGAATTCCTTGATATCATCAACACAGGAATAACACCTCCTTCTTGGAGTATGGCACATGTAGTCCCCGTCTTCAATCTCCCTGATAGACGCCGATTGTAAGAACTTCTCTGCATTTCTGTTGACCCATCTAGAACAAGGGGCATCGACACACCATCCTTTGAACCAACTGCAGACAGGGTATCGTAAAGGCCACTCTACCAACATTAATGGCCTTGCAGTTAAGTGCATCCAAGAAGCCTCTTGGAAGATGTCAAAAGGATGTACCTATATGGCATCAATTGATCCGTCTGCCGCTTTTGATAGCGTTGAACGAAATAGGCTATGGGCTAAATTGGCTAGTTGGGGCATGCCGGCAGGGCTTCTCAAGGATTTTAAGTGGGGTCTATAACAACTGCGGAATCCAGGTACGTTTGAATCAAAAAGGCGATCTCAGAAAATCTGCTCATATAAGGGGGCCAAGCAAGGTTGTGTCCTGGCTCCATGGTTGTTTAACCAATACATGTCTGATGAAAATAGCTTGACCAATGGTGGTCTAATCTCCCCAAAAGTAGGGTTCGGGAAAATAGCATGGCTGGCCTATGCGAATGACTTTCTGATATTTGATCAAATGAAGGTCGGTCTGCAGAGACTGTTAAAAGTATTTGTTGGGTACAATCAACCCCAAGAAAACTAAAATACTTTAGGCGGAAAGGTACAAAAAGTAGCCACACAAGTTGAAACATTGAAGGGACTCCGGTAAAAAAATAGCCTTTGGGTGTGTATCTGGGGTTTTATTTTGGTGCTCATAAAGGGCATAAAACGGGGCAAGACATTCTGCTCCACAAGGCAGGGCAGCTACAGTGCCAGATAACAAAACTATATTGCAAGTTTGGCAGATTTTCGATCAAGCCTACCATCATGTTTCTGGAAGGTAAAATTGTCCCCAAAATAATCTATGGTTTGGAATTGCAAAAAGAAACAATAGCCAACTTACTGGATCGGTTTGAGGGCAAATTGTAGAGAAATATCCTCAGCGTTCCAAATGTGGTACCACTGGCAGCTATAAGGTACGAACTTGGGGCCATTTCATTAAAAGCACGGGTTGAGTGGCGCCTATTAACATTGTTTTCCAAACGTATGGCTTCTCGACCCGATTCCCTATACCAGACTCTTTGATATTCCTTCCTTGTCGTACAAAACCCCAAAGGTAAATCTGACTACCCAGGGTTTTTCCAGAGTAGATGCAAAGCTATTGTGATAGGTATTGGCTCTGACGCGGAGACCCTAATCAGTAACCCCGTAAAAATGAAGCGATCTTTGTTTGACTATGATTGGATAATTACAACAGATTCCTTTCATTCCTACACATCTATGAACCATGTTGCTCACGAGCATAAACGCTGAGGAACTCTTTCAATAATATTAACACAATTTCCTAATCGCTACTGTTGGGGGCTGCTACTTAGGCTACGATGAAATCTGTTTTTGACTAAAGAAATAATGTTTATGAGAGGGCATATTACAGATAACGAGATGGGGAGGACATTTTGTAGTCTTGCACCATAAACATAAAACATCAAAGCATCTGGTATTAGACTGAGAAGCACTAACAATGCGTAGAACCAAATATATGGTTACCTTTCTTAAAATATGAAGCAGAATGCAGTACTAATACTATCTGGAAACGATGTTTAAACATACAAAATGTACATGAGGGTTTGGCTTTAGCTGGCTTTTTGAAAAGCCTCAATATTCTGTAAATCTAGTTCTGTACAAATTATCAATGAATTTAATTATTATTCTATGTATGTTCCTTTACAATTTGAAGTGGTACGAAGGAAGTTTATAAGCTTATTACTTTATCATTTTTTAATTTTCATTTGAATTGATAAAAGATATAGTTCACACATCTGTTTATTTTATATCAAAAATATTTTTATAAAAAGGTTTTGAATGTATACTTGATTTGAAAAGTATTGTAAACTACACCATTTTCTATATTTTTTTTAGAATTTATTAAACTTTTTTTGAAGGATCTTTATATCAGCATTTACTCTTTAGGAAGGCATGTCCTGTGGGGCACACATTAGTAATAATGGGCTTTTTTAAAATATATTTCTTGGATCTCTTAGCCAGGGATCGGGCCCATGAGCGCCAGAAATGTATTTGAAAAGCTATTACCACATGAATTCACTTTTATTAAAACAAAGAAAATGCTACATTAAAATTGCTGTGCATCCCATATACATTATTTCTTACCTATGAATAAAGCACAGCGTTGGCCAATTACAGGCACAGCTTCTTGAATCAGACTTCTGCCTTGTTTTAGAAGCCAAGCACTGCCTGCTTGATGTGGGTTTCCCTGCTGTGAAATCCCATTAAGAGGGGGGGTCTTGCAACCTTCCTCAATCGCTTTCTGTGCATAACCATTAAATCATGTTCTCTATATGGGTGTGTGTGCTCTGTTTCCATAGGTGGGCGATTCTAGAACTAGGATGCCACTAAATTGTGGCTCCATGGGGGGAGTGGGAGGGTTGACCTAACAAACCTCTACTTCTGCCTCAATGAATGTGAAGAGGTCGCCAAAATGGCCGTGCACATGGGACTGCATACATTCTTGCACCTCTTAGGGCGTAGGCTGTCCTCAAGCATCTATGGAAATGTTTATCAGCAGGAAGCCAAAGGTGGAGGGTCTGACTGGGTGGTGTGTGAAGAAATGCGTAGCACATGTTCTGCATTATTTGTTTGCATTGAAAACGAACCCCTGCACTTTAAGCAGCAGTAGATATATCTAGCCCCCTGCCCAATATCGGGCTACTCACAACTTGTTTATGTTGTGCCCTGTTAATCTTTTCTCTTCTGAGTTTTGTGCTGGATGACAGGGGAATCATTTTCCCCGACTTCCCAGACATCAGTGGGGTGAGGGAGTGAGGTGACAGTGGAGTTGTGTAACTAAGCAGGACCCTTTTTTGCGTGGAAGGTCAAAGGTCTGTAAGAGGATTCAATTCAACACTATAGCTAAGTCAATGCCTAGTCTGGGATACTGAATGGAAACCCTTATTGATATATCTTTACGTCCAGTCCATGAGTTCTGGATGACTACCCCTATATAACACCCCTCTCTTGGAATCCCCCTGATCCCAGTGAGCCAAGAAGTAGTTCTGTTTTGCAAGTTTAAAAGGTTTATTTGAAAAAAAAAAATTAAACAGTATATATATATATCACACTTTTATAATGAATTAATAATTGAATATCACACTTAATCTGAGCAGTAATCAATAATGGATAGTCTGGCACTAGCACACTTCTTTATAATCAATGATGAGTAGGATGGATAAGATAGCAACAATACTTTTATGGTCTCAAATAGATGCAATGTGGAATGAAAATGCAGTACAGAAAATAACTTGATAGGATTTCAGAAAAAGACAATGTAATCACTTTCTTGGACAATTAACCCCCCCCTTTATGCAATGTAAGAAGATGAAGAGGAGAGCACACAGTTCTTAGGAATGCAATCAAATATAATTCAGTTCACCCCAGCAAGCTTAGAGAAAACCGGTATGAGTTTTAAAACACAGGCCCAAGTGCTTTGAATGTGGTGGCAATGAAGTGAGAAATATGCTGAAAACGCTTTTAATTCCCTTTAGGAGGTTCAGGGTGAGTGAGAGATACTAGGGATGAGTTCAGGCTCACTTTAGCAATGATTCAGGGATGGTTCTTAAGATGCAAACGAATTTTTAGCAAGGAAAGAAATGACTGCTGATGGTTACACGTGGCTGGATTTTTAACCAAATCGCAAATCGCGGTAAAATTCGCAAGTGCGTGAATCGTGATTGCGAGTAAAGTATAAGGAGTAGGAAGTTGGTTCTAGGCTTGTTGGAAAGGTAAGATTCTAAGCTTTCAGAGGAAAGTTAAACCAAGTTCCTAGCCCAAACGGTTCCAGAGATACGGACGATTAAATAAAGGTAGGTTTTCGGATTTAAAGTAAACTCAAAATGACAGGCGACAGCTTTGCAGCTGCAGAATTGACAAATGACAGTGGTGCAGCTTTACAAATGACAGGTGACAGCTATGCGGCTGCAGAATTGACAAGTGACAGTTAGGAGGCAGTTCTACTTAGATTAAATAGATTGAATTATATCACTGGAAACTAAGAGATTTGGTTTCACACCGTCCTAGCTGTATTCACAATGTATTTGGAAGGTGTAGGTCTCACGGATCGGGTCAAGATGGCTTCAGTTTTGGTTTCGCCCCGGACAGTCTCTGCGCACAGCGTCTGGTCTCTGCTCTGCTGGTCTGGTCTGACACTGCTCCTGGCCCGGCTCCTGGATCTCTGGGTACAGCGTCTGTGCACAGCTCCTGGATCTTTCTGCACAGCTTTCTCTGGACACAGCGCTGATCTGCACGGCTCCTGGATGCTGCTACCGCTGTTAGGTTTGCTGGATGCTGAGGCCTGCTGTTCTCAGTTTGTGGGTTTAGGCCCTTGCTTTGAGTTCTGAATCAAGTTCTTTGGTGTTTTAAAGTCTAAGTGTTGGATCTGGTATCTTCTGGATGTTGTGTGGTCCGGCAGAGCGCGTTGCAGCAACTAGATTTGAATGTCTCTACCTGTCCCAGAAGTCTCTTTTTATGTGTTTTGAAAATGGGTGTGTGCCTGGGCCTAGCAAAGCCTACCCCTCTCTACTTGTCATTGACCCAACTCTCCCCTCTCCCATGATTGGGGGAAGGAAATGTGAGTCAGAGTGATGCTGTAGGTTTTATGGGTCAGAGGATCCTCCCCTGGTCAGTTTGCCCACAAATCTATATTTGATTCAAATACATATTGCACAGATACACAGTTGTTTAAAATTACATGCACCCATCACATATCACATGAGGTATACTCTGTTCAAACTCTGCTCTTCCTGGGGGCTTGCATTCAGAAATGGCAACATTTTGCACTTTTTAACTGGTTTTGCAATATCGGACATTTACCCAAATTTACACACATGTGCACAAGGAGTGTGGACATTAATTGATGAAGTGTCAGATTTTTAACATGCAGACATTTGGAGTGAAACCCTATTTTCCGCTAGCAACCCCCCAGATCATACCACCAGGTCCTAAAACCTCTTAAAATGTGGGCAGAAAAATCACAAGAATTATGGTATCATTTAGATAATTTTGACAAGTCCGCACCATGAGTTATACATCTTTCTTAAAATCATATTCTGGCAAACAGGGGTGTGTCTTCCCAGGTCACATGGTGGAGAAACCAGTCTATCCACTTTCTTTAAGCTCAGCCTGTCCTCAGAGGGGCTGCCTCTCCCCGTTTCTGCCAAGAGGAAGCCACTTTTACGACGCCCCCAATAAACCATCTGCCTGGGCCCAGGACAGGCCTTTGTTCAACTCCCTGTAGCTGCTCCACCCATAATCTAATCAGAGACGTGACAACTCCTTTTGGCAAGGGGAAGAGTGGCTGAGCAGGTTTCAACTCCTGTGGGGGTAGATGTCAGGCAGAATTCAGTTTCACCAAGCCAGGCTTCAGCCAAATGTCACTTTTTGTCCCCCAGTTTAAGTCTATTACGATTTTTACATACACATTAAATAATTACTTCCTTCAAGTCATTTCAGAGTATAGTTTTACATTGTATCCACCTCTTAGCAAGTCTTTCCTTGGTCTGGTTTTGTTTCATTTGTTCAGTTTTACACAAAAGTCTGGTTTTTTTAAAACGCCGGCTTTCTGATAGTGGTGAGTACTGGTAATGCAACCATTTTTGGGATTTAAGAAAATGAATTCCCCACAGTTCTAGGTTGCTTTTGGCAATCAGCATTGCCATTCCCAATGGTTTCAGGCTACTGTGTGGGTAGCCCAATGGTGGTTTTAGGCAGTGCCCTCCTGTGCTCACAACCTAGGCAAACCTGGGTTGCAGCCTATTCTTCATGCATTTCCCTGTGCATTTTCTGGGAAGTTCTGGCCATCATGATGTTTTCCATGCCAGTACTGCACAGTTTTCCTATTCTGGCGTACATGTGGGCCGCCCGGCCATCCTGGACCTTCCAAGCCCACAGCACCAAACGCCGCAGCACGACAGCTCAAACGTGGGTCAGGACACCCAACAGGTCCAATAACCAGAGAGTAACTGAAAGGATTTTAACTGTGTGGATTAGCAGCTAGCTCCCTGTGGGGGGTGGGAGGTGCAGAGAAGGGTCGCATGTGCAGAGCACTTGGTACCTGGTGGGTGGATATGACCCAAGTCTAAGGGTCTGTACTTTGTAAAACCCTTGAGAACCCCTCCCTCCCCGCAGGTATGCCATTCAAGAGGCAGAATGCTGAGAGATAATCCATGCATTGCCCCAGTGAGGTCCTGGCACACATCAGATGAAAGTATAGACTGGGCAGAAAATGACTCATAAGGAGAGTTATATCTTTGTCGAAAGTAACAGGGTTTCAGATGTTTTTCATCTCTAGGAGTAAAGGGGTAGGTTGAGTTTGTTTGGAGAGGGTATGGGTATGGGTCACACAAGCCTCCTATGTCTCCTCTCACATGCATATTGTAAGAGGGCGACGGTTCACAAAACCTCAGACTCCCTCTTAGATTTTCTGTTCGGCAGGGTACAGATCCGGCACCTCAGGAAAAATCCCCGTCTTTGTTCATTTCTTTGGTCTCCGAGAATCAGTAATATGGCTAGGCACCATATGCCCTCTTAAAACCCAATGGTAAATTAAATTGCCCCCCACTGTGGCTCATGGTAAGAGCTCATCATGACTAGGTATTCAGCTAGTCAATGGTGGCCGGAACGTGCTTTGCTGTGTATCATCTCTGTATGCCTATAGGATAAAGGAAACTATCAGATTAACAAAGGAAGGGGAGTCTATTTATGGAGGAGAGTTTCAGTAATGGAAATCTCGTCTGGATAACATGCATACACTTATACTACTGTTGTATAATATCAAATATGTATATACTCAACATCTCTAGGGAAACAACAAGTGAGGCTCTGGATCAGTAATTTTAAAAAAAACACATATATTCTATCACCAATAAGTCATTTTGTGTAAACAACAAGTAACACATTGTGAACCAATTTCACCAATATGTACATAGATACAACAACAACAAACAAATAAGTATATTTGCAATACATTGGTAATTGTTCAATGTTAGTCATGTAATGTATCATTATACACAGTTCACGGTTGCACTAGTTTTGCAATTGACCAGATCTCCCTGAGTGGGAGCCCCTTCCCATGAGGCCAGGGAGGTGAGGACACTACCAGATAGTCCCACTGGGGGTGGTATTCAGCCCGGAGGATCTCATAGGGAGAGACTCCCCTCTTGGGGCAAGGACGAACATCTAAGGGAGACACACTATAATAACCAACACCCAATTCCCTGTACACCTCGCCACTTTGTAAACCTCAGTTATATATCTAATCAAGCCATGTGTCTATGTAGGTCCATAGGCTTGACTTCTACTGAGGCGAGGAAAACTCAAACGAAATTTGCAGAGCAAAGTACCTGGGACAAGTTGGCCCAGAAGAGGAATGAAGAGTGAGGCGCAAAGGATATCGAAGAGGGACTGGAACCCTATTGCCAACCACTGCCAACCCTTTGCTATAAACATCAAGCAAGGACTAAACATTATGGAGAAAGCCCAGACCCGGACAAGAGCAGTCAAGACAGACTGCAGATACACACTGCAAACAGCTGATCAGGAGGTGGAAGATGATGGCAGCTGGCCCTGTCTGACAGGAGAATGGACCACAGGAGCCGTCTCGCACAGAAAAGCAACCAGCAGGCAATCCGAGGTCAGAAGCAAAAGTGAACTCTGTTCACCTGCCGCAGAAGAACAGAGACGCTGCAGACCTCGAGCGAAGGGGCAACACGCAAGATCCAGAGGGGATGCAGGGAAGCTGGGGGAGCCAACGCTAATGATAAATCCCAGAACCCCTTTCACTAAAGATACAAGGGAGTTGCAAGAGGGTTATCAACTCTGCAATCCTTCTCATTTCTAGTGATAGGGTCACAGACCCACATCAAAGAGCTTAGAACCTGAGAGGGAGAGTCCCTTGTTACAGTGGACGACATAAGCACATTGGCCACTGGGGAAGGGTTGAGGACTGCAACAGTTACAAAGAGAATAGAAATACAAGTAATCTTCCTTGTGGTAGTACTTGGCAGGATAGTGTACCAAGTGAGCCACACAGAGGAAGAACCTGGGTCGAGTACCCCACCAATGCATGGACTGTATTGCTGTGAAACCAAGTATAAGAGAAAGCCAGGGGAAGGGAGTCATTCCCCCTGATATTGTGAACTGTGAATCCAAGTGTGAAAAAGGCCAGGAGAAGGGAGTCATTCTCCTGGCAATTGAACCTGCATGGAGGATCAAGCCAGTGGTCCAGGGGAAGGGAGTCATTCCCCCTGGGATACAACCTTCTGATGCATAGTGTTAAGAGGTCCTGCAACCCTTTTTGTTTATTTATGAAGGACTAAAATCAGGGTCAGAGGATCATTCCCCCTGGTAGAGAACTTTCAGCCAGAATTGTGCCACCTAGTCCATGAGCAGGGAGTCATTCTCCTGGACTAAAAACCTTGGTACAACTGTTTATTTCAGTTATAAGTGTAAAGGACAGAGATAGGGGCATTTCGACACAGGATGGTGGACTCTAAGTTACCAAGACATCCTGACGGAGCCATTAGTACTTTAGTTGAGGCAGGGAAACCCTCATAGATAGCAGGAAGGATAGGTGTATCTTTATTTTGATTGTAAATACAAGTCTATAACAATCACCATGCCACCTGTGTGTCAATCTCCTCCTTCTGCACCCTTACAAAAGCCTGACATGTTTCAATCTCCCTGATGATTGCAGGATCTTCCTAGGGGGCATGAGTGTTCTGTGGGTGTATGCAGGACAAAACCTGTGAGTGAAAAGAGAGCCAGAGAAAGAAATGTGTGATCAAGTAAGTGATGTTCAAGTACTAAGGTTAAAATGTATGCAAAAGAAAATTTAAAATGACAGTGAAAGCTTAATACTGAACTTCTACTTACCTCGGTAGTTGAGGAAGTAAAGTGAAGCGGAACGAACACTACTCAATGTAGTGTCTATACTGTCTGCAATAGTCATACCAGGACCTACGTGGGACTAGGTGACAAATGTATAATCAGTAATGGAGTACTCACTCCATGGAGACGTAGAAACCTGCAGAGAGAGATAAGCCTGAAAATGACTCACCTTTCATGGGCCGGCATGGTGAAGGTACAGGCAACTGTGTATCAAGAGAGAGATGAGCGCATAATGTTACAAAGAACTGTAACATTCAAAGTAGTTCTGCATAATATTATGTGTAAATTGCCAGAACTTCCAGTTCGTTCCTTCCCACGTGTGTGTGAGCCGCTAATGCTGCTGTCTCTGATTGCTGTTATAGAAGTGCTTTGGAAAGAGACGGTGCATGTAAAATGCAGGTATTTCAACTGTGACTGCGGTACATGGCTGCAGAGAAACTGTGGCGTTGCATTAGGTACAGGCAACTATCAATAGAGAGATGGATGCATGATTTTACAAAGATCTGTAACATTCAAAAAAGTTCTGCATAATATTGAGTGCAAATTGACATAATGTACAGTTCGCTCTTTTCTATATGTGTGAGCCGCTAAGGTTGCCGTCTCAGATTGCTGTTATTGTAGTGACTTGGAAAGAAACGCTGCATGTAAAACACAGGTATTTCAACTGCGATACATGGCCGCAGAGAAACTAGGCTGTGTGTAGAGAATGAAGGTGAATGACGCGTGCTTGTTGGGCGCCATTTTGGAAGTGCTAAATGCCAGAAAACTATGAGCTTGTCATGAATTATGTGGTGTGAAAGCTATTGTGAGAAATTTGACAAAAATAGAATGGGACAAAGCACGCATTGGAGGCGTTCATGTAATGGACATTAGAGTGTATAATGAGTTTATGCCTTATCAGACATGAATAAAAAATATATAGATGCACTCCTGTTTGTAAAACAACAGAACCGGTGCTATGGAGGGGAAAATAAACAACTGAGACATGTTTATCATATTTAGGAAACATAGTTTGCCATTTGCAATCCAAGTGTCACATACAAGAAGAAGAAGAATTGAGATTATCACAAAAATCCCCACAATGCAAGAATAATGTGTGCGCTGGCATGAAAGCACTATTCACATATCCATGATACAGTTGCTAGTTACATAGTCTGGTACAAAAGGAGACACATTTTATGTAAAAACTATATGAAAAAGCTAACAAATTACACTCTCCTATGTATCCATATTTCAGGTTGAATAAGTGAATTACACGTTGTGTTACAACCACAGTACTGCTTCATTGAGTCCCAATATGTAGGCGTTAGCTATGAAGAGGAGTCTTTGTTCTAAAGTCTTTTGGCATTCGGTTACCCAGTAATAGTGTGGACTCAGTCCTCATTAATACTTGCCTTTATTATTGCAATAGTCTGCTTAGCGGCTTCTTCGCAGTCCACTATCCCTGCTTTACAGGTCACGCAGAATGGTGCAGTGCGGGCGGTTATGGGTTTGGCTAAACAAACTCATACTACCGCAGCCAGGCGGGACCTACATTGGCTGCCAGTCAAGTTTAGAATTAGACACAAAGTTCTTACCTTAACTCACAAGTGCGTTCTGAACCTGGCTCCTAAGTACCTTGTGGTGCGCCTTCAACTATACGCCCCTGTCCGCTCTCTTAGGTCCCAACATCCAATTAAACTGGTCCAACCCAGATTCAAGTTGGCGAAGGCTGGAGGGTGCAGTTTCAATGCTCAAGGCCCTACTGCCTGTAATCTGCTGCCACTCTGCCTTAGAGCATCCAAGACTCCGGCAGGGTTTAAGAGAAAGCTGAAAATGTTTCTCGTTAATGTCTGCCGCCCGATTAAGGACCTGATACCTGATTACAGAGTTACTGTCCTCTGATCTCGGAGTATCCGTATCGGTCTCTTCTGCTCGCACAGTTTTAAATCCTCTTGTAGCTGTGTTTGTCTTGTTCTGTTCTATGTGCGCGCCCTGAGGCCTATGGGGGCATTTGGCACAGTTTTACAAGAAATCTTAAGAAATAAATAATAAACTAAATCTTTATGACCTTTGTCCAGAAAGTGGGGTATTAGAGGGGCTGCAAGTGTTTGATTCCGGATACAGCTCCACTGCTCACCAATCCATATCTTAACTCTGCGCATAGTTATGTCAATGTAATGTTAGTCACATGAGCAAGTTATGATATTGACTAGTGTTGCAATTAGTTAAACTTATTTGTTTCCATGAATGGGGCAATCCTATATCAATTTCTTCTAAAATCTTTGTCAGTGAACATACAGTGGAGTTGCTGCAAGGGTAATGTCCTTGCTGCAAAGGTAATCCCATAGTTCCGTGAGGGCTTGAATGAGTTTTGGATGTGCAAGTCAGGGCGTACCAACAAATCCTTGAGGTTGGCTGCTCCTCTAAAATCGTTCAATGTTTTAGGATGATTGTTTTAATAGGATTGGATAAGTTGGAATATGTGTTTACACAAACCGACCTCTCGGATTTGGGGGGGACTTGTGTGAAGCTTTGCGGTTACTGTTAGAAGCTGTTTTTTTTCCCTTTGCGTATGAGTGCTTTTGGGAAGTCTTGGCTCATCAATTTAGCTGTTAGGTTTGAAGCATGCGTCTCAAAATCAACCCTGTTGGTGCTATTCCTGTGGATCCTGAGGAATTGGCCATATGGTAGGTTGTCCCCAAGGCTACGTGGATGAAAGCTATGGTAGATTTGAAGGGAGTTCCTTGTGTGGGGTGCATTCAAAGGCCCCAAACTGAAGGTCCCTTTCACATGAAAAGCAGGATTTTTCAACACGGATACAAAAACAGCTTTGCATGGGTGGCTTCAAGTCAAAACTGAAGGGCCATGTGGAAAAGGCCTACCTGTCACTGCCAAAGGAAAAGCCGCATTTTAATCCACAAAGGAGAAAGGAATTGAAAGGTCCCTTTCACATGGAAAACAGGATTTTTTAATCACCGACACAAAAACGGCCTTGCATGTGTGTTTGCAGTTTAAATGTGAAAAATGTGTCCCTGTTAACATAACATGTCAGGGAAAAAGACATGGTGCGGGTTGACAAAAAGTAATGTATATAATGTTTTGCATACAAAATACCAGCAGACATTTTAAAAGCCTACTTGTTTTCAATGATAATTTCTGTAAACCAGAGGCAAACCCTTTTGCTGGCTGTGGGACGCATGTCACAAAGAACTCCCACACTGGAAGACTGACATCCTAGTGTTCACAACTGCAATAAAATGTGGCTTGCTTGAAAGGTGTGGAAAACTAACAGGCCGATTCATGGAATCAACGTGCGCCGAAAAAACGGCGCACGTGTGCGAAAACGTGCGATTCGCAGAGAAACAGCGAAAATCGCAGTGCAAGTGCGATTATCGCACAGAAAACATCGCACATCAATTCATGGAAGTCCGTGCACGCGCGAAATGTGGGATGTGCGCTGAGAAAGTGCGCGGCGCACGCTGGGGCACAGGTCATCGAACGCCGTGCGATAAGGCCACAGCGAATTCGCACATAGCGCGGCGCACATAACAAAAGTAGGCGTAACACGGGGCGTCACACGCAGAATGGGGAACAACTCGTGAAAATGTGGGCGTCACGGGGGAAGTACAGGAGGCAAGTGCGCAGAACGCCCACACGCTCGCCTACAACACGTATTCATGGAATCAAATAGGGAAAAACAGCGCACGGCCAAAGACGCGCACAATGTGCGCCAAAGTCCTACACGTGCGAGAAGGCCCACACGCGATGGGGGAGCGTGTGCGTGTATTACAGGGGTGCGCGTGAAGTTCCCCATGCGATTGGCCTGGGCGCGTGTATTTCAGGGGTGCGCAAGAAGTTTCTCACACGCGATTGGCCTGGGCGCGTGTATTACAGGGGTGCGCGCGAAGTTTTACATGCGACCTGGCCTGGGGGAGCGTGTGCGTGTATTTCAGGGGTGCGTGTGAAGTTCCACACGCGATTGGCCTGGGCGCGTATATTTCAGGGGTGCGCGCGAAGTTTTACACGCGATCTGGCCTGGGGGAGCGTGTGGGTGTATTTCAGGGGTGCGCGTGAAGGCGATTGGCCTGGGCGCGTGTATTTCAGGGGCTCGCGGGTGTTTACACACGCGATTGTCCTGGGCGCGTGTATTTCAGGGGTGCGCGAGAAGTTTTACACGCGATCTGGCCTGGGGGAGCGTGTGCGTGTATTTCAGGGGTGCGCATGAAGTTCCACACACGATTGGCCTGTGCGCGTGTATTACAGGGGTGCGCGTGAAGTTTTACACGCAATCCGGCCTGGGGGAGCGTGTGCGTGTATTCCAGGGGTGCGCGAGAAGTTCCACACGCGATCGGGCATGGGGGAGCGTGTGCGTGTATTACAGGGGTGCGCGAGAAGTTCCACACGCGATTGGCCTGTGTACGCAATTCCATTGGACCAAAGGCCCTGACAGCGCAGGCGCGTCTGTGACGTGACACGCGTGGGCGTGTCCCTGTACCCGGGGGAATGTTACAAGACCAAAAACTGCACGTCCGAGTGTCAGCCTGCGTAATTGGAGGATAGTGCCTCAGTGCGTATACGCGGAAGTGACGTTGGACGTGTGGTGCGGTTTAAAAGGTGCGTGTAGTACGTCATTTCCTTGTACGTGCTTCCCATGGAGAGCGAGTGGGTGAAATCTGTACTTCTTGTCGGTTCACACGCGATTTACTTCACAGCATTTCTAGTTCGTACTCCCTGTTACCTCTGTCAGTATTTTTCTGATTTTCTCTTCGACCTGTTTCCTCAAACAGCGTTGACTTCTCCTTTTGTCCTGTCTCCTCAGACAGTGTACAATTCTTCTTTTGGCGGGGGTGTTGCCAACGCGCACACGTGCGTATTTTTCACGCTCTTTTCCAGGCAGACGGTGAGTCGCGCACGTATTTACCAACTGTGCTAGCCCCGTGTGTAGCGTACCCCTTCAGAGGTCATTGTAGGCTGCGTGTGACACGCATACGTTCATTTTTGTGTTTCTGGGTGCCACAGCGTAGTGCAGGTTCCTTTTCCCACGCACGTGGTCTACGAGGGGTCGCGTGCACGTCATTTTCTGTTTTAGGGGTGCCTGTGCGTTGCGTGACCCGTCATCTTTCCCCAGGGGTTACATACAGCCTTGCTAGAGCACTTGGGTACGAATTCCATCTAGTACCCTACCCCTTTGACCCCCAATTGCCCAGGACAATTGTCCACTGCAACTCCCATACGCACAACTCCATCAGTGCCATGGCTGGGAGGCGAGCAAGTGGTAAGGGTGGCAAAGGTGGCCGAGCCTCAAGAGGTGGGCGTGGTGTGCGCGGTAGGGGACGTGGCCAGGATTTGCAGACTCCCCCAAAACCCCCACGTGTGGAGGACCAGTCAGGGACACACATCCCCCCCCCCCATGGTTGAGGGAAACGTGGCTGACACCATCCCTGCTCAGCCCTTGTTGGACCGGCCCGTTGTGGCACCTGACCTAGCACAGGGTGACTCCCAGGCTGACTTCCAGGTCGCCAAGTCTAGGCCACGGGTGGCGGCGCAAGCCAGTGTCACCAGGCCACGTGGTACAGGGGCAGCCATGTCATCTGCTGCCCCGAGTAGGCGGGGTGGGGAGGCTGCAGGGGCAGCTGCAGCTCTGTCCACCCCAGCTCTGACTCCCCCAGCAAGGACAGTGTTGGTCCCGGTACATCAGACTGAGGTTCCCCCTGCCATCATCACACTTCAGCTAATGCCTGCAGACAGTCATGTGGTCAGTGTGCCATCGCACACTACTACTACACAGTCCACCGGTGCTCCTGCCTCTAGTGTCCAGAGCGGCGTAGGGCACTCCGGATCTACACCACCCACAAAAAGAAAGAGGAAGAGTGCTCGTCCAGTACAGGCTGATGACCCCGACACGGCTACACGGTCCGGCACGCCAAGGAAGCCTAGCTTCAATGATGCCGAACTGGATGCACTTGTGCAGTATGTGTCCGAACATGACGCCGAAATGTTGGTCACTTCAGGGTGTAGGATTACACCTGCTCGACGTCAGGCACACTGGCAGTCCATCGCGGACAGCATAAGTGCCCTTGGGTTTATGAGGCGCACAGCTGTTGAGTGCTACAAGCGCTGGAACGACCTTAAGCGTAGGGCAAAGAAAAAGCTGGCCTCAAGTCATGCCGCAACTCTGGTGACTGGAGGTGGGTCTCCACAAGAGGACATAGAACTCACTCTACATGAGCATGTTGCTGGGACCTACGTCACAGAGGAGCAGATCCAAGGTGTGGGAGAACTGCCAGATTACGAGGCATTGTCCGGTGAGTGCACGTGCATGTGTGTGTGATCCATGTGTATGTAGTTTGTGGGAGGGGATCTGGTTGAGTGCCAGGTCAGGGTGTGTGTGCCTGAGTGTTTTGTCCCACCCATGTGCTTCATCCAATGCATTCTGCGCCCCGGGATTTGGGTATTACAGTATCCCTTCTGGCCACAGTAGGCGTTTTGCACTACATTGCGCCAGTTGCCCTTGAAGTGGCATCTTGCTACCACATTGTTCCGTATTTAGCTGTGTTCATTCAGTCTGATTGTAGGAATTCACCTGGTTCTACTGCGCATCACTCTGCCCCATTGTCACATTTATGACATGCCCATGGTACATGCCATCTGTGTGATGGCATGTGTCATGTATGTGTATTGGACATGCCACTCACAGGCCAATGTGTGATGGCACTGCTAGCCAGCATGCAGCTGATGTGTTGCTCTCCCATCTTGGTGTCATCAGTGTCTGACATTTTCCTCCCCTTCCAACTCATGGACAGTGCATGCATGGGAGGGTTATAGTGATGTGGGACATGTGTAAATCAAGTACTGGTAATTTAGCTTGTCTGGCCTAATAGCGTGCCATGGTGCTAATGCCTGTTTCCATTTTTTGTCTTTCTTGTTTTTGCAGAGGATGACGCACCTGATGCTGTTGAGGGAGAGGAGATGGTGCAGGCCCAGGAGGTATCTGAAGCACGACCAGGCACCAGTGGGGGACGTGGTTTGGTGGTGGGGGAGAACCCTCTCTTGCTGCAGGCCATACTGTCCCAGGGTGTCCCTGGCTGCACCTCCCCAGAACTCTTTTCAGGTGTTGATTCGGATGAGGCCTATGTGGATTCGCAGGTATGTGTTCATGGAAGGGATACTGTTCTGTCTGACCCACCTGCACCAGGGGTAGAGCCCACTATGGGGATGTCAGTGTTGGTAGGTGTGCCTGTGGTGGTTACGGATGCAGGGCCACACTCCGCAACATCTGATCCTGTTCCTGGGCCAGCAGTTCAGAGGGGAAATGCAGTCCTGCAGTCTCAGGCAGTGCCGACACAGCAAGGCGCAGTTCGCCTTTCCCCAGACAGGTGTGGTGCCCGCCAACGCGGTGGCCGTCCGCCACCAGGCAATACCGCATGGGAGCAATCCATTTACGGTATGGCCAACCAACAGGCAGCATCATCTGAAATGATTGCTCAAGCCATGGAGAGGGTGGCCACTTCCATTGTCCCCCCAGAAAGGCAGATGGAGCTACTACAGCAGGCAACAGACTCCATTTGCCAATCAGTCAGGGAGGACATGTTGGCGTCCAACAGGGACAGACAGGCGGCCCTGGACAATCTGAGGGAATCGATTTCTATAGATGCCCAGGGACAGAGGGAAGCCCTGAGGGGAGAGGTCCGGCACCTCAGGCAGACTCTTGTGGACCTTGAGGCTTCCACTGTCACCAGGACGGAACAGCTGCTGGAGCGCGTCACCTGTACGCTCTCAGCAGAGATGCAGGCAACTCGGGCGGAGGTCCGGGCAACACGTCGGGTGTTGCATGGGGATCTCCGCACCATATCCCTCCAGAACGAGGCCTTCCAGGCCCGCATGCTTGCTGCCATGGAGGACCAAACTAGGGCATTGCGTGGGCTGCCTCCCATGGCACCACCACCTCCTGTGGCAGCAGCAGCAGAGGTTGAGGAGAGCGAATCCAGCAGTGAATCTCCCACTATTTAGTAGCCGTGCAGGCCATGAGCCCATGGAGGTGTTTTTTTCCCCAACATTCACGCAGGTGGCTGTTGGTGGGCACCCTGTCCTCGGACCTCCTGGGTGGCCTCCCCCCCCCGGCCCACACATGGCCATTTTTGAGTTTTGAGTTTTTATTGCAGTGTGTTGCCTTGTGTGGCTCCCGTGGGTATCCACTGTATTCCGGCTGGGCACATGCAGGCTTGTCCCGAGTTTGGGTTAGATGCTTGGGTCAGTGAGACACACCCCTCCTGCTTCCCGTTTCCATGGGCTTGCAAAGGGTTTGCCCAAGTGACAGTGAATTACACAGTGACGTTGGACTCCCATGAGCTGTGTGGGCAGTCTGTAGTCAATACTGTGTATACATTCCTAGTGCATATTGTTGTTGTATTGTGCACTGCATGGTGTATTGATGTGTGCTTGTGCATCCATGTCTCCCTCCTCATTTGCAGGTTCATTCCTCATGTCTTCACAAGGCCGTCCACTTTGGAGATGGGGCTCATGTTGTGAGCAGTGGACTTCCAGATGTGCGTGGCAACAACACTGTACAGTTGGAGGTGGTGGATGTGCTGGCATTCTCATGTTGTAAGACTACGTATCCTTTGCCTTAGTACTGTCATGTTTATGCTATGTCGATTGTATTGTGGTAAGAATTTGGTCATGTGTGTTGTTGTTTCTACATTCATGTGGGCATATTGTGTGTGGCCAGTTTCCATTAGGGACACTGTACTTTGTGACACGTGTCATGTTTGGGGGATGACTTTGTTTGCTCTCACATGGCATGTCATGCCATGGTGTGTTGGGTGACGGTGCTGGGGAGGTGTTGGGTGACATGGCACTGTTGTCATGTTGTGTCTTGCAAGGGGGTAATGATTTTAGCAGCATAGGAGTGTGTCTTTTGAACACAGCATTGGTGCTGTTTGTGTAGGTTGGGAAGCACAGAATGGAACACTTCCAGATGTACAATCTCAGGCTGGTATGGTTGTGACAGTTGACTGTCCATTGACACATCATAATTGTCAGTAACAATCATCATTGATTGTCAGCTGGTATGTGCCAGGGCGGTGTGCACTCCACAGGAGTGTGATTTTATGTGAAGTAATTAGCCAAGAGCTGCGTACGGGCTGCCTCACCCCGTGCCCTTTCCCCTCCCATGCGCAGTGGGCATGCATGTGGTTGGGGATGTGGGGGCACCACCATGGCCAGGCCCCGGCGTGTTGCAACGTTGTGCAGGACACATGCTGCCACTATGATCCTGCACACTACTGGGGGAGCGTATAACAGCTGCCGCCAGAACTGTCAAGGGAGCGGAAGCGTGACTTGAGCACTCCGAATGTGCGCTCCACGATGCCCCAGGTTGCAATGTGGGCTGTGTTGTATCTTACCTGGGGTGGCGTGGTGGGGTTCCGAAGTGGCGTCATCATGTGGGTGCTGAAAGGGTAGGCACTGTCCCCTGGGGTGGTGGTGATGGGTATCATCAGTGGGGTTGTGACATTACTCAGTATCTGACATGCATGCATGCGCAGTTGCATTTATACTCACCGAGCAGCCATGTATCGCCATGCCGCCCAGCTTCTATGTCCCGGTTTAGGGTAGACATTCTGTAGATGAAACTGTCGTGGGTGGAGCCTGGATAGTTGGCGTATACTGAGGTGATGATTCCCTTGGCATCACATGCTACCTGGGCGTTGATGGAATGCCAGTGCTTGCGGTTTCTATAGATGTGCTCAGTTGCCCTGGGGGGACGTAGAGCCACATGGGTGCAATCAATGGCACCTTGCACTTTGGGGAATTGTGCCACCCTGTAGAAGTCCTGGGCAATGGCCTGCCTTTCTGCAGGTGTTCTGGGCAGGTATATGTGCCTGCGGACTGATGGGCGTGCAGTGATGATGGCCAAGACCTGGTGTAGGCAGCGTGACTGCGTGGCCTGTGACACCCCCCCCACTATGGCACTTGTCCGCTGAAATGATCCAGTGGCCAGGAAGTGCAGTACATTGAGGACCTTCTCCAGGGGGCCGAGTGCTTGGGAGCACAGGGTGGTTGATGTGAGGTCATCCTCCCACTCACTGACCAGGTTGAGTATTATGTGAGGTGGAAACCTGTTCCTCCCATACACATGGTCATCAGGCATCCCAAAAAGGCTGGTTCTGGGTGTAAATATTCTGGCCCGGACTATCCTCCTCCTCCTCCTGCGGTATCCCATGGCCACTGCTGCTAGGAACGGTATGTTCATCCTGGCGTCCGAGCTTGTTTGTTGTTTGTGTGCACTTTTATGCTGTGCGGGTGGACGTACGCCTACTTCCTGCTGGCGTACGTGTTTCCGGATTGGCCACGTTCGTTTCCATGAATACGTGTTGTAGGCCAGCGTGTATAACTTCCCGCGCAGCCCAGCCCAATCGCGTTTGGTACTTCTCACGCACCCCTGAAATACACGCACACGCTCCCCCAGGCCCGATCGCGTGTGAAACCACCCGCGAGCCCCTGAAATACACGCGCCCAGGCCAATCACGTGTGGAACTTCTCGCGCACCCCTGAAATACACGCACGCAGCCCAATCGCGTGTGGAACTTCTCGCGCACCCCTGTAATACACGCGCCCAGGGCAATCGCGTGTGGAACTTCTCGCGCACCCCTGTAATACACGCGCCCAGGGCAATCGCGTGTGGAACTTCTCGCGCACCTCTGAAATACACGCGCCCAGGCCAATCGCGTGTGGAACTTCTTGCGCACCCCTGAAATACACGCGCCCAGGCCAATCGTGTGTGGAACTTCTCGTGCACCCCTGTAATACACGCGCCCAGGGCAATCGCGTGTGGAACTTCTCGTGCACCCCTGAAATACACGCACACGCTCCGCCAGGCCCGATCGCGTGTAAAACCACCCGCGAGCCCCTGAAATACACGCGCCCAGGCCAATTGCGTGTGGAACTTCTCGCGCACCCCTGAATTACACGCACACGCTCCCCCAGGCCCGATCGCGTGTGAAACCACCCGCAAGCCCCTGAAATACACGCGCCCAGGCCAATCGCGTGTGAAACTTCCCGCGCACCCCTGAAATACACGCACGCAGCCCAATCGCGTGTGAAACTTCCCGCGCACCCCTGTAATACACGCGCCCAGGGCAATCGCGTGTGGAACTTCTCGCGCACCCCTGAAATACACGCACACGCTCCCCCAGGCCCGATCGCGTGTGAAACCACCCGCGAACCCCTGAAATACACGCGCCCAGGCCAATCACGTGTGGAACTTCTCGCGCGCCCCTGAAATACACGCACACGCTCCCCCAGGCCCGATCGCGTGTGAAACCACCCGCGAGCCCCTGAAATACACGCGCCCAGGCCAATCGTGTGTGGAACTTCTCGCGCACCCCTGAATTACACGCACACGATCCCCCAGGCCCGATCGCGTGTGAAACCACCCGCGAGCCCCTGAAATACACGCGCCAAGGCCAATCGCATGTGGAACTTCTCGCGCACCCCTGGAATACACGCACCCAGGCCATTCGCGTGTAATACTTCTCGCGCACTCCTGAAATACACGCACACGCTCCCCCAGGCCAGGTCGCATGTGAAACTTCTCTCGCACGCGTGTTCCCGACACCCGTAATACGCATTCCCCGCTTTGCGTTTGCTGTTTGCCAGTCCGGTAAACTGGTACAGGGTTGGCGCAGCCCTTTGCGATGGTTTTGCGATCTTGGTGGCTTTTCCTTGCGCAAGGGCGTTCTTGGGGGCGTAACTGGCGCTGCTGCAGGGTCGCTGCGCCACTCTGCGCCACGTCTGCTTTTGGAGGTGGGAATCCATGAATATGCTGTGCGCGAAAATTGATTTTATCGCACGCGGCTGGCGCAGACATTCGCACGGGCACGCTGTGCGCCAGCCGCGTGCGACACTTTTGAGAGGAATTACATGAATTGGCCTGCTAGTGTCCTTTAGACCTGCTGTCTCTGCAGGACCATTTCCCTTGGCTGATGCATGACCAGATGTAGACAGTAGGTGTGAAGATGGGGGCTGCAATTAAGGGAGGATGAAACTCCAACTTCAAAGAGCAAACAACTAACTTCAAAAAGACTCATTAAAAAACTCACAGGCTGGCCCAGAGAGACAAATGGCTGGATGAAGCAGATCTCCCATTTGCCGGACATAAATATTTACCATTAATTTAAAATTACTACAATCATTTAGGCCTTTTTCTAAGCAACCATAAATCGTACTGATTACATGTATGTGTTATCTTTTTGGTCATTTCCAGGCGATTGTGGTGGTATAAACATCATCCATCTACAACTCAGGAAACCCTAATGACCAGCTAAAATGTGTTTCTGGCTGGTCTGAAAATGTTCCAAATGTGAGAGTTGGTGTACGGGCGGAAGGTACAATTAGGAATATTGGTAATAAATGACATACTCATAACTGTTATGTTTTTTGTGAAAACGGCAGAAAATTGTCACACGGCCGTGAAAAATGGTGCGGACCTGGCTTTCGTTTTATTTAATTCCCCATGATTAGCTGAATCAGAACATATATATATATATATGAATAATATATTATGGCAGTTGCAAGTAAAATCATGAAGTTTTGTCACATAACTAGATATTTGCTAAAATTTGACATAAGAACGAATGGCAATTGAAAATGGGAATTGCCATATGTCTGCTCCAAACCCCTAAACCAAACCTTACAGGAAGGCTAGATTTGGGAGGAGAGAGAAGGGTAACTGTCCAATCCTAGTTGTGAGAAGGCTAGGAGATTACTCCCCCAAGATTGTAAACTTGATGGTGCCATCACTGCTATATAAGGGGAATGCACTTGAAGGAAGGGACAGAGCTATTGAAATCTACCATCGAAGAGAGCTGATGAAACTTACCATCTGACAGCTGCAAGGAAACACCAGAGGAGATTGTTGAGAGTGCACCAGGGTGGAGCTGTCTATTTCTAGGAAAACCATTTCAAAAGTTACACAACCACACTGCGCATGTTGTGTTGATATGAGGTGAATCAATAGTTAATGGGAATAACACAGCCGACATATGTTTTGACCACAGGTCTCTTAGAGATTTGTTGTTTGGCGATCTGTGAATGACGAGAGAGGCTTGCTCTTCCCGCACTAGCAGAGTTATTATTTAAAGAAATGCAATTCACTCTAACTTCCCAAAAGTGGTGTTAAAAAAGACAGTAAAGCCTGGAAAAAGACCCGTGGTCGAAACACATGTCACCTGTGTTATTCCCATTAAATATTGATTTACTTCATATCAACACTACATGCACAGTGTGGTTGTGTAACTGTGGAAATTGTTGTTACACTGGATACCCTGGGCATAGGGTCCATTTCTGACACAACCACCCGCTGCAGTTACAATTATCCTAGTATTTAATTGTTACCTAACAACCATAGTATTCTTTCTTATTCCCAAAAAGGTCGTAGAACTGACAAGCGCTTTGGGTTTCAGTCTTATGTCACATATGTCTTTAGAATTCTATTTCGAGGAAGGCCTAAAAAAAAAGCTGACTGGATCCAATGGTGGACAGCGGGAGGCCATCCCGGAGAGTGAAGTGACCAGACCCCTGCCCTATCTTTTCAGAGGGTCCTGAAATGAAGCTGGCTTCCCTGAACATTTAACAGAGGATTTATATGTAAGGAGAACTTAGCCGTGGGAAACCAAAAGGTGGGGGAGTCGGCTTGCCTTGAATTGTGGGGGCAGGTCAAAACTGTCAAAACTGTGTAGATCCTTCGACTACTTAACTAAAAAGATTAATTTAATTAATTCCCCGTGTGGTGGAACACTACGGGGTGATTTTTGTTAAAATTCGAAATTAACAAAGCTCACTTCCCAGTGTGTGCTGAAAAACTTTAGCCTATAATTTAATTGGGTAATCATTTTTGTCCTATTGACCCCGACTTCTTTAAGGAAGAGGGGTGTCTTTGTTGTTCAATCAGTCAAATCTCTTTGTCTAACTTTTCCCTAACACAGTGGAGGGTGTTCCAAATACAGAATTCCCGAATCATTCCAATTTTTCTGTCAGACTTCCCCAACCCAGACCATAGTAGGGGTCGGGGGTCTGAAAAACAAACCGCTAAATCACCCTGTGTTTATGTTAAAGCAAAAGTGTGGGTGAAATAATAATTGCCATATGCATTTGCACACATTTGTAAAGAAATAAACTGCTAGCCTTTTAAGCAACGCAGGAAAATCGAAATTTCACAGCACTACATCTTTAGATGTGTTCACGGACCAGCGCTAATTATTTCTTGAAGTGAAATTTGTAGAAAGTAAAGAATTGTAATCTGTGTTCTTTTCAACTCACGTTTGAGATTTATTTATGTTAAGAGAAGTTTATTGTGTTGTGACACGGATAAAGTGGTGTTTGACATTGCAGTGCGAGTTCTCTAACATCTAATCCAAATAAACCTAAATATATTTCCTGTACACCGGCATGGTTCTTGGTTAAATGGTAGCTTAGTGGGAGGAATCCAAGGGGGTATTAGATGAATTGGAGATAGGGCTAAATAAAAATCTGTTAAACAGTTTTTTGCGTGACACCTTGAGTGGGGAGGGAAGTTATTTCCTCGTGTTGAGGGTGGCCTTTCAATGAATCATTACACTTGATGTGGGTTTTGTATGAGGTGCAACTTTAAGCACATTATTTTCACAGTAGATTATAATCTCTTAAAAATATGATTTGAGTTTGTGATTTGCGAATTTGAGCGCTGGATTAAGTGAATTCATCCAATCTATAAATGATTGTGCATCTATTACATACACCCATAGAAAACACACCCCTTTAGTCAGTGGATTGAAACATGTCAGGCTTTATACTTGTCAATTGCAAACCTTGTGTACTAATGAACTGTGTATAATGACACACTACATGACCAACCTTGAACAATTACCTATGTATTGCAAATATCATCTTTTGTTTGTGGCTGGTGTATCTCTGTACATATTGGTGAAATTGGTCCACAATGTATGACTTGTTGTTCACAAAAAACTACTTATTGGTGATAAAATATGTGTTTTTCTTTACATTACTGACCCAGAGTCTAACTTGGCGTTTCTCTAAATAGGTTGAATTATTACATATTTGATATTATACTACATTAGTATCACTGTATGCATGTTATCCAGACGAGATTTCCTTCGTGATTGGACATTGTATATCTGCGTCAGTCAGTCTAAAATCATCATCCTAAGTGCCGTTATTCCAGTTGGTGGAGACAAAGCACGTGATAGCAGGGGAGGGTTACGTTCCCCATTAAGCGCCTGCCAGTGAAGCACCTCTTATGTGTTTGAAAGCACTTTCTTCCTGGTGTTTGCTACATCTAGTTTTGGGTTTGTGGTGGAAGTGGTTTTCTAGTACCGTTGTCAGCAGCTTTATAGAAAACATCCAGGGTGGTGAGAACATTTACAGCCAGTCTTCAAAACACAACAAATTAATTGGTGTTCTGGGCGATTCATAATGACCGCATGTATACAATTTTATGTGCACGTGTACCCAAGATTAAAGCCAGCCCGTTTATTTTTCGGATAAAATCTAACTGTTGACAGAAAGGATTGGTACTTCTGCTCACTTTCATTGTATAGCTTTGGGGTTGCGCCTTTAGGGTCCCTAACATCCCCACTGTTATGATAGGTAGGGGCACTTTCAGTTAAGCCATAGTCACATGGCAGCCACAATGCTCAAGGGTCTCTAGAACAAAGTTTCATGTATTTATTTATATAGTGTGTAGCTAGCAGCCCTGAGGGGGCAGCGTGATGCTGAAGAACACAACAACGAACGCAAGTAGGTAAAGTAATTCAGATACAATTATCTCATAAATAGAAACATTTTTAATTGGTTCCTGAATTTTAAAGAATTCTCTATTTCCGGGAGCGCAGGTGGGAGCAAGTCCACATTACTGGGGCCAGTTAAGAAAAGAAATGTCTGCTGCATATGTCTCGGACAATTTTGGGGACCACTAAATTAATGCAAGAAGAATAATTTAGGAAGACAATTAGGAGAACATCCAACTACTGCTATGTTCAGAAGGACTGACTAGTTGAGTGTGAGAGAAAGCTATGTAGGTCATGCACAGTAATTCATTAATTGACTTCTCTTTTATAACACGCTTAATACCGGAGAGAAGTCTCTAAGTGCAGGACCTGTATTGCTCTGCTTTGCCTTGCTTCCAAGACTTGCCCTGAGTTATCGTCCCGGCCCCAGAGTAGCTTCAAATATTTACACTTGAGGACAGGGAGCAGCCCCAGAGCAACAGTCATGGTGTGATATGGCCAAGTTTCAAGAGGATACGAGCAGCAAGATCCTGGATCCACGTTAGTCTCTCTGTGGAACACTGACAGAGCCCAACGTAGGCTGCATTGCAGTAATTAAAAAGGGCATTGTTTTAAATGACATTAAGCTGCCCCGTACATAATTATACCACTTTAAAATTTTGGGAAGTTAGGATGAAGCGATTATCAAATTACAGATCCAAACTGTGGACTAGACTAATGTGAGCCCCTACATTTCCCTTAGACATTAACAAATCACTTTAACACATTTCAAAACATACATAAACTAACACATTCCCTAAAAGTGCAGGAACGCCATCCTACACCCACTGTAGAGCAACCCAGCACCAAGCACCCACTGACTCTCCTTACTACTCCCCCCTCCGTCTTCTTGCATCTCTCTACTGTTTCTCTGATGTCTCGCTCTCCTTCTACCACCTACCTGCACCCTCTAATGTTACAACCTTCTCTCTGATCTTACTACTCCCTCCTACGTCCCTTCTCCACACTGCTACTCTCATCTGCAATACGACTCGCTTCCTCCTGCTACTACTCTCCTTATCCCAGTGCTACTAATTCCCTCCAACTATTCAAGGATATGGTGCCCTGCTCACCCTACCAATATAAAGACGCTCACTATTCTCACATCCCCCTCGCTTCTCTCCTACACCCTCTCTACTATCACTTTGGATCCGGACTGGGTTTTCTTTGTTGTACCTACATGCCTTTTGGGAGTTGTAGTCCTGAAACAGAAAATTGAGCCATTGCCAGAAAATGTACTGGGAGGAAAGGAATTGGGAGAGAAAGAGTGGTACCAGTGGAGACATTTGTGGCACATGGGGGGATTGGGGGTTGGGTCAGCAACTACCCCTCCCTCAAATCCCACTTCCTGAATCTGGCCAGGGCAGGCTTTGGCTTTTCTTCTGGTAAGCATCCTGCCCCAGGCTAAATGGAGTGCCTGTCCTCCCCCTGACAGGGTCATGACCATGACCTTATCACACCACCCAGAAAAAAAATCAATCTGCTAAAACCAATGCTTTGCTCCACAAATGAGCCTTTGTAGCAGTGGTACGCTTCAACATGAAACGTCTAGGAGAAATCTCATTCATGTCAACTAATCTATGGAACCCATTGCCCAAGCAACTCGGTGCAAAGGAAGATCACCAGGTCTTCAGGAAATGAAATCTCTCAAAACCTGACTGTCCACAACACTGACAGTCAAACTAACAAGACATCATACAAAGACCAATTCAATTGGAATGTTCATCCAACTAGACACTCCAAGTTTGGGCTATAAAACACACAGAAAAACCAATAACGGGAACCAGCTTGGACATGCAACTCCTAAAGGACGGACTACTCTGACTCTAGCAACATAATAGCCATCACGAGCTTAATACACAAAGGACTACCACACCAACCTCACAAACCAGGACAAAAATATGAGGACTCTTTTCTTGGAGACCAGACTCAGTCAGCTCATTCTCCTCAACTTCTCACCATCAGACTTAAGAAACCATCATCGCCCGACAATCATCGTGAAATGGAACGCAAGCAGCAAGAAATGACCATCAATACAAATTTAACAGGACCTAGGATTTCAACGCAACTGCAGACTGGAACTCTAACAATTCAGCATAGTGAGCTTAGGGCCCTTGGCGGGTAGCGAGGCATGCAGCTGGATAGGATGCAGAGTAACTCTTTACACCAAATACTCAAACCAACTCAGGAAGATGGCAAAGTTTGTTTACTGTTTTAATATCAATTGTTTTAAACAGGGAGTTACAACGGACATCATTAGACATTGCACAGCATTCTCTCAAAGCATTTAATAAAAAACAACACTTTTATAGTAAAAACCCATCGTACCTGACGTCATACTATGTGGCAAATAAGAAAAACCTACGGGGGTTGTGGTTAGTTCAAGGGGAACATCCAAGTATACGTTCTATAAGGGGTCGGGTTGTGATTGGGTCTCTATAGTCAGGTGAACAACTCATGCCCACCCCTAGTGTAAGTCATCTTTAACAGTTATTAGAAACACAGTTTATCATTGGCTCTCAAACTATAAGGCCCTTCGTTATATGGCCCTCTACAATTGGTTGGCACGCTTGTGCCCTTCTGGAACATTCGGTTCGCTAGCAGCACGTAAGCTCATACCCCAGGTGTCAGTGGGTGGACTGGACTGTACCTCCCCACCCAATTAGCCCAACATCTCTCATCACCCATGCCTTCTGCCATGAAGACTGTCTTTGAACTTGGCCTTGCAATGTATTCTCGTCTCTGGGAATATAGGGCATATTGGCACACGCTTATCATGGTTCCAGAACTCCGTGCCCAACTCTATTTTCATCCTGAGCTCACGTGACAGGAGACCACAATTCGGCCCATTTTGCATCATTTAATTATCTATAATTCATAAACTTGGCACTCATAGTGTTCTTTCTTTGCACCTTAACAAGGGATGAATCAGCGACTCCCGTTCTCTGCCCTTAAGAGTAGATAACCAGTCTTGGCTGCCTTCACTTTTGCCACCAGGCCAGAAAGCCCTTCTTGATTCTTCCATACTCCCAGCTAATTCTCTGCCGTGACACAGCTTTCAGCTCTTCTCTTTATGGGTTTGAACTTACAAAAATTATGACCCTGATGTCCAGCTTCTATATAATGGCGGCTTCGCCTGCAGTCTATTCACTACGTATAGCCAGCTTCTAAGATTACTTGATCTACCTTCGTTGCTGCATCTGTACAGTTATTGAACGATTTGCATTTTCTACAGTGCTCTTCATACGTTCACTTTTCGTTTTGCACATGAAAGTTTACTCAATTCTTTACTTCGCCATCAGTTTCTATAAGGTCCATACATTCTCTTCTTCAGCCATTCTTCTCAGTGTGGCACACTCGTTTCTTGTGACATTACCAACTTCTCTTTCCCTCTTTTTTATATTCCTTCAGGGATCTCCTCCAAGAGATTGTCATCTCTTCGTTGATACATCTGATAGGGTTTCTTAGTGGATACCTTTTCTCGAAGATTCAACGCGGAATAGTCACAACTGCTGGTGTCAAGCATGGCACAATTTCAAGCTGCCAGCATACAGGTAGTAGGGGGGCAGGACTTCCTGCAGGGGCAGTTGGCTGCTCCTCTACACTGCCCCCTCTGGTTGATTAATCAACCACACCTACACCGGTCTCCACATCTTGATACTTGCTCTTGAAGAAGTGCTTCTCCGGAGTTCAGATTTTAATCACTCCCTTCAGGGATCCTGCTGATTTTACATGTTCATCCACACTCCAGGTCATGTAGCTGCACTGTCCATTCGGATTACAATAGACCCATCTTCTTGTGTTTCTTTGGGTACAGGAACTTGGTTCCCTCAGGTGCTATGCTGCTGGCCTTTATGTATTTTTTTGATATCTTCATTTGTCAGCTCATTGGGTCTCAATCCTGATTTCGACATTGATCATGATCTTCATTCCTACTGCCTTCTTCGCTGTCTTCTTGCCCTGTGTAATTATTATTCTGATCACACAGAACCCAAACATCACCATCACCAATACTGCTCCAAGAAACTTGAAGATGTTTACCATCCACTGTGAAACTCATGAGAATATGGACGTGAACCATCCGTCATCTGTGATGTCTTCTGTCTCGTCTTCCATCTTGCTGTGCAGGGTTGTTAACAACGTTATGGCCTCTGCCAAGGTCCCATGATGGCCCAATTTTGGTGCACACTCCTCCATCCATCGCTGTGTTCAAGTCAAAAAAATATCTGTTCTGCAGGGTCATTAGTCTTATGGCCCTCAATTCTTCCCTGATAGCATTAAATCCCTTTATGGTGGTTTTGATGGTCTGCAGAAATTCCCACCTGGTAATCTGTAACTATTTAGCGTTGGCCATCATCTGTATCCCAGGCATAAAGATAACCGTGAATATTAAGGCAGTCTTGCTGAACAACCTGTGCTCATATGAAATAGCATCAAAGGCTTCTATTGATGTTGCTGAGAAATAATTCTGCCTCCTTGTTCGATTGAGATATTCAAGCAATCTTCTTAAATGGGCATCTGCTTTTGGGAATTCACCAATGTTCAGGTCACTCTGAGGAATCACCAACGCTGGAACATGGATGAGCACTAAGGAACACGTCCCTCACAAATCCTTGGGCATCTTCATGTAGGCTCTGGACCCACAAGTTCAATAATGATCCATCAGAATGGCTGTCCCTTCCTTCATGCCTGGTACATCAGAAATTTGGCCACACTGGCAATTATCTCCAACTCGTACCATTATTTCTGAAACATAAGGATGCATCGTTCAGGGGTAGTATCTGCAATGGCCCTCCTTTATCGTTGACCCATGTAAACAATCTTACAGTATTCGGCCATTTATCTTTGCATTCTTTTTCTGCATTTGCCACAACGGCTTCCCACTATCCAGTTAATGCTGTTGCTTTGCATACAACCAGCACATCAGCCCATCATTCATGAGTGAGCACTGTTGCTTTGATTTGAAGTTGACCTCTTACCCAACATTCTCGTATTTCCTTCCCATTCTTATCTTTGCATTGCAGGATCTTGTTTTCTTCAATCTTTATTCTAGCTCCATTCATTCCAGGTTGTTCATATTTTATTATTTCATGCTTTGTTTCTGACTTCTGTTGTCTTCAAATCCTGCAGGTAATTGTCTTTTCTTTGAGATGTCACTTTATTGATCACACCATGGATGCTGTTCTGCCTTGAAACTGTCGTCTTGTCAGGCAAAGTGCAAGCTGTGTCAGGCAATGC
The DNA here is from genome assembly GCF_040938575.1 of Ambystoma mexicanum. NCBI lineage: Eukaryota > Metazoa > Chordata > Amphibia > Caudata > Ambystomatidae > Ambystoma > Ambystoma mexicanum. The sequence goes on along the minus strand of NC_090929.1, from coordinate 1,380,446,794 downwards.
GCTTTTTTCACAGATACTTCTATGGCTATGAATATTTCAGAGGTTCCCAAAGCACAAGGTAGCAGGGAACACACGTAACAACCCTCCTTAGATGGTCTCTCTCCCACCTTTTTCTTGGGCTGATACCACATTTTATTACCCAATTGTGCTGTATTATCTAGTTAAGTGTTTATCCCTTCATTATCTTCCTCTGCATTTCTCTTGTGTCTCCCAAATGCAAAGGTTGTGTAATACTCATGAAGCAAGTTAAAAGCAGTTCTCCTAGTGGGGGCTCATAGGGGCCTCTGCTTCAGTGGAAATAAACAAATCAGAAGTAGTTCCTGTAGTGGGGAGGACCAAAGGGACATCTGTCTTTTTTAGACCAATGTAATAGAGAGTGTGAAGCAGGAGAAACAGAAAAACAAAGAGAAACTGTACACTATGCATAAGACCATAGACATCCACCTCTCTCGACAACCTGGTGCTTTGTCATGCTCGTTCATTCCCTAAAATCGTATTTGCCTCATCATTCCTCATTTCTAATATAATCATTTAAGGAAAAAAAAACTTTTTACTCCAGCAATTGCAATATCTCCTGGTGTTGCAGTATATGCTCAATGATTACAATTAACAACCTCCTAATCACAGGCCATTTTTAGGATTCTGTAAAAAACGTTTCTTCTGACAAGAGCAGGATAAGCTTGAAGGATAAAAACAAAAACAACAAATAGCCATGTGTACATCCCCATCGGTCAGCACCATAGGGCTAACCAAATAGATAATCAGTGAGAAAGGAATCTGGGTATTGCTCTTGTTTGCAGTTCTTAACTAGGAGCTGTCGTTTAGGCATAACTTTGACAGATCCATGTGATTTCTAAGGTTCATGTTTTCAAGATTCCTGTGCACTCCCGCTTTAATATCTATAAGGAGTGTCCGAAGGAGTCACAGTCCAAATGCAAAATATGCCTTTAATATCTAGTTGGTTTATCGTCCTTCTCCGTCATTGATCGAGTCTGCATACACTGACATTTTTCTTCTTGTCTTGCTTCTGGATCAGCAACAGTAGGAGGGACGGTCTCGCCGTTGTACAATTTCACGTCGTTCAAATGAAGCCAAGCTTGCATGCCTTGGACTTTTACTGCTGAGGGGGTTATATTTTCAACGACAAAGGGGCCATTGAAACGTGGCTTGTGCTACTTTTGGGTGAAGTTTTTAATCAGAACGGTGTTACCAACAAACTATTTAGGTGCCGATAAAAGTTCAGGAGATTCGGTTGCTGGATTGTCTTCATCTGTGTTCGGAGACCGACCCCTCTGACGTGTGAGTTGTTCTGAAATGACAGAGATGCTAGAGGGCATACATGTCAAATATTTGTGCAGTTCATCACCTAATAATTTCGCTGCACTCTGGGCATCACTTCTACTCCTCAATGGAGGTGTAAGAGGCATTCCCATTCGCCTCCATTTCACTAGTTCATGTGGGGTAAGATGGTGGTCCGAACCAGGCTGATTCCTTAGGGCATATAAAGCTGAGTGCAGGCAATATAGCCATCCCTACTTCAAAGTTAGCTTGATTTTGGCAATCCTTTATTCAAGGAGGCCATTGAGTCTTTCCCATGTCCCGTTTGCTTGCAGGTGATAAGCAGAAGAAAACTTGTGTTTAATACTCAGTAATAGTCCTATCTGTTTGAACACTTCATTAACAAAATGTGGCCCATTATCGGATCTCAGCACTTCACACACACCCCATCTTGGAAAGATTTCATGTACTAAAGTGGCATCAGGGTGTGTACAGAGACCGGCCTAGACCCACCTAGAGAAGGGACACAACACCACTATCGGATCACGTGTATCCATTACACACTTGCAGCATATCAACATAATAAATATGTAAATGCTGAAAAGGACCATTCGGTCGAGGTACTACTCCTATAATCTTTCTCAGTGTATAACCAGCCGTAAACCTTAGACACGATGCAATTCAATACGAAGAATGCAACATGTTCTAACGAATTTGGAATAAACCAGTCTTCTGCAATCGTTGCAGCAAGATTTTCCCTAGTGATATGCGCGGGGTAATGCAGCTGTTCAAGTGCTACTTTTAACAATGCTACTGGCATCACCGGCTTTCCAGTCCTATACTGTTGCCATAATGCTTCTATGGAGGCTAAAGAACACCCCCTTTGTTTCCATAACTCCTGCTCTCCTGCAGTGCACTCACTTGAATCTCCATTAATTGGGTCTTTGGCACATTTTTAAACCCTTTTTGCATTACCATAATCGTGACTTCTTTCTCTTTGACAGTTGGAGTGTCGAAACTTGAGCTATCTGGGGAATACGCAACCCTTTTGGCTTCTGCGTCTTCATTTCCACAAGAAATAAAATCTGTTTGCTTAGTGTGTGCGGAGCATTTAATGACCACTATGCCTACTGGGAGTTGCAGTACTTTAATAAGCCTGTCCAATAAGGATGTGAGTTGCACTGGAGTGCTGTCCGCTCAGAGGTAGCCCCTCCTTTTCCAATGTGCTAGTCCTGCGTGTACGGTTGACGTCACATAGTTGGAGTCACTGAACACCGTCACTTCCTGCCCTTTGTGTTTCTCGAGCGCGACAATGAGCACTACCAATTCTGCCGCTTCCGCTGAACAGTGAGGCGGTAGCCTGGCAATCTATGCCTCACTACATCTGCGCCAGAATGCACCATAATTGAATATCCCCCACTTGCTGCTGTATTATTCTTGCAATTGTTGTATTACGTCCTTTGTGTATATGGATTTTTTCTTCTGCTCTGACATATGTGTTTGTTGTAAACCTCTGCCAACAAAAATAAAAGTAAAAAAAAATGCCTTTCTCCACTAATCTGATACATTTTTGAAGAACCATCAATAAAGAGAATTTCCTCTCGTGGCAAAGCATTTTCTTTCACACAAGGTATATCATCATAAAATTCAACATAATTTGCACAGTCATGCATATGATCGCCTTCCGTTACTGGCTCAGCTACAAATGTGGCAGGATTCACTATTTTACATCTGACAATTTTGATCGTTGGGTTAAAAATCATTACTTCATAGGCTGAAGCTCTCTGAGATGTCAATGTACCTTTGGGTTTCTCTAAAATCTCCAACAGGGCATGCTCCACAAAGAGTCAGAGCAGCCCATGACAATACTTGTAAACTTCTCAATTGCGAAAGTGGCGGCTGCCAATGACTGTTTGCAGGGAAAGTGTCCTTTCATAACTGGGTCTAGAATCCCACTGTAATACGCTAGAGACTTGTACCCCAATGTAGTCCTATGTGTAAGCTCCATCATGACTGTTCCATTTGTGTGCAAAAAGAAATTCCTCAGCATAATTGACAAATTGCTTTCTTCAATTCGTCAAACCCTTCCTCCATCTCCTCAGTCCATTCTATTTTTTCCTTGTTCACCTGTGGTTTCTTTAAAACCTGCAAAAGGGGTCTTGCATATGAACTGTAATAAAACACCCAGGCTCTAACATAATTGCATAGTCCCAGAAATTGTTGCATCTGTTTTACTGTGTGCGGTTTTGCCTTTTTCATAATCGCCTCAGCTCTTTCATGTGTCACTTTTTTCCCTCATGTGAAATCAAAATTCCTATGTATAACACCTCTTCTTGACAATATTGTAGCTTCTCCTTGTCTACCTTGTATCTTTTGTCTGCTAAGATAGTCATCAACTGAATCAAGTCCTGCCTGCATTCATCTTCTGTAGTGCTACAAATTAAAATGTCATCTACGTATTGTATTACTGCACTTTTCAAATCAACATTGCCTAGGACCATCAGGAGGACCCTGTTAAGTATTGATGGAAATTCACAGTACCCTTGAGGCAGCTTAGTTTGTTTCAGTCAAATTTGGCGGAACGTAAATGAAATCAAGTCTTGCGAGTCCTTGTGCAATGGGATTTAGAGAAACGCATTTTCCAAATCAATCACAGTGAAATATCGTGCTTCCACTGGGATACTGCATAGTATTGTTGCCGGGTTAGGAACTAGAGGAAACTTTCCATCTGCAATCTGGTTAATCGGTCTCATGTCTTCTATGAATCTCCACGGCCCTCCCTTTGATTTTTTGATAGGATAAACCGCAGTGTTTCACGATGATTCTGATGGCACCAGAATACCTTGTTTCATCAGTGCTGAAATGGTCTTGGATACACCCTTATTAGCCATTGGGACATAGGGTACTGTCTTGCTCGAGGTAAAATCGCTCCTGGCTTCAGCTTTATTTTAACTTCCCCTATTCCCTCTATTAATCCTACGTCATACGGGCCGGTAGTCCGTAGGACGCAGGGCACCTTCTCCAAGTCCTCTTAAGAAAATGCTGGACGCTGCCGCATTATTGCCATTCGCTGTAGGAATTCCCTTTTCTCTATTCTTAGCCAGTATGTTATGCTCATAAAGAACACTACTTCATCGCCTGTTGGGTCTTCTCTAAACATATCATCATCAGTAATGTCAGTCAACCTGTACCCTTCTTAGAGAGCGATTACTGTCCTCCATGGTCTACCCTCATCATCCTTTCCTTTGAGCATCGGCATTTCCCTTCGTACTATGGCTGCTTCTAACTCTAGAGGTATAGTCTGTCCCCCTCATCGTCCATAGGTATCTGTGGTCTCAACGAGAATTTGTCAGGTATCCTCACAGTCTTCCCAACAAAACCAGGTAGCAATGTTAGTAGAATGCTCAACCCATAAAGAAAAACGTCTGGCTCTACTGGAACGCCTCGCAGAGCCATTTGCCCTGTGAATGCCAGTATGAATTCGCCCACATGTAAGTAGTGTATTCCGGGAGTGGAACACACTATTCCCTCGTCAGTAAATTAAATCATGTTAAGTTTTGTCATCAAATCTCTTCCTAAAATGATAACTAGTGTTTGTCGTGAATATAATGATGGAACAGACATGTCACACTCTCCTATAGAGACTGGTAATTTATCAGTAAAAGGAACTCAATTGATAGCTCCAGAGAACCCTTGAGCATTCATGGCAATTCCTGACATTGGATATTTTTCCTCTCGTTTACATGAACAAGTAGCCCCAGTGTCTACTAGAAAGGAAAAAGATTTGCCTCCTATCGTAACATCAATCCTCGATTCTTCTTGGGGGTCTGGTGTCACCGACAGTACTGACAAATCAAGTCGCCCTGTGAGCGGTCCTATTCTGGGTACATGCATGCCCACGTACCTGTGATAAGATTTCCCCCTACCACAGTGGCACCTCCTATTCTAGGTGTTAGTAATTGTCCCGTGTTTGCATACTGTTGTGTCTGCATGGGGGTGTGTTGTGACTGCCCTTGCGGTGGATTCATTTGTACTTGATCTGGTTGCTGTGTCTGTTGCATTTGCGGTTCTTGTGTCTAATACACGGTCTGATCTTACGCAAACCCTTCCCTAGTTTGTGTGCTATATGGTGGAGGATAAGCTGTCCCCCCTTCTGAGAATTGGCCATTCTGTACATTCCCTTGACTCCCACATACATGTGCAATGTGCCCTGTCATCCCGCAAGTCCAGCGTACAGGGGGAGGCCGCCTGACTAGTCCTCCTTGGTAGAATCCTCCTTGCACATTCTGTCTCTCATTCTACGCATTTTGAAACCCACCTTGATTGTTTTGGAATCCACCCTTTCCTCTATAGCCCATACCGCTGCCTAGTGTCAAGAACCCATTCCCACTTGGTCCATCAGGCATTGATTATTTGCCTGCGATGCACCCACTGCTTGCTGCATTCCCAATCCTTCTCCGCTTGTCAATACCACCCATTCCATGGCAAATGTTAACTATTTTGTCTGAACCAATTTGGCTTCCTCAATTTGCCTAGCCTCTTTCTTGTTGTTTTTATTCTGCAATAGTAGACAGTGATGCACTATCGTCAATTGTATCTCAGCCCACGGCTTCACTTCCAATTCTCTCCCACTTGTTTCTTCATTTGCTTCTGTACTTGCTCGGGCAACCCCTCCCCCCCCCCGACATAAAATGTGGTAAAACAATGCCACTGTTTTTTCCCACGCCTCACATGTTTCAAGTTGCCAATGCTCTTGAATGTCCTGCAATAGGGTCTTCATCTTCCTTCATCTTATGTGTCATAATTGCATCCATATCAGATGTGTTGGGATATTGCACCCCAAGAGCCCTCCAAACATCTGCTCTGCAATTCCTGAATGGTGCTCCATTGTGCGCTGTGTTTTGTGCTGTCACACTTGAACTGCCTGCTCTCATCCATATGTCATCAGCTTTTTCCCCAAGAATAGCTGCCAGGAGACCCTTAATGTCCCCTGTGGCCAGTGTGTTTCCTCCTGTCATTTGTTCTAGTTCTATCTCATATATCCATTTCCCAGCGCCCGAAGTCAAACTCTGGAGCTTACACCTTAAATGATGCTTATCCATCAGCGGCTATAGAATATACTATAGTCTCGTTAACCTTTTTTCCAATAAGGGAAACTGCGTAAACCCTAACCCACAGTCGGCTCCCATCGTCTGTCTATCCATGGCAGGGACAATTGTCCCTCTCTGTCTCCTTACTGGTAGCGATCTTAACCTGCTCACATGGCAGTGATTCCCTTTTTTCGCTACACGATAGTCCTCCGGGATGCTCTGGATATGCTATGGGATCTGGCGTCCTATCCTTAGGTTGCTCTAGATCAGACCATCTTACTTCTTTGTCCATATGCAAGCTTCCCTCGGGGGCACACACGCTCCCTCTCCCTTCCCCAAGGAAGGATTCTCTTTCCACATCTGACATATCTAGTCCCCAACTAGTGCGACTCTCATCCCCGTCACCCTTATCTAAGATCAGCCTGCTTAAGGATAAGATGTTATGCCTGAGGCTAAATGGATTTTCTTCTTTGCTTCGTGATTGAAATAATAGGGAATGGTCTTCCTTCCCTCGGCTTCCAGATTTGCTACCTTCCTTTAATTCTTGATAGACTTTATCGATCCTGTCTCCGATACTTCCTATATCAAAGTTTTCTTCTTCTAATGCTACTCTAGATGCCCCTGACTCTGCTCCTTTTAACGGAAGAAACTTCTATTCTGTCCCATCGTATTGCTGGGCTTGGCTCTACTGGTTCCTTACAAACAAGGCTAATATCAAGGTCCCACTGTCTCCTTCTTCGTTCTAACTCTTCACCTAATTTTCTATGTTTTCTTGCCTTCCTTCTAATTCTCTCCTCGGCTTGTCTTCGCTCTTCACTACTCACTTCTACTCTCCTCTTCTCTTCATCTCTGTATCCTTTTATCCCTTAATTTCTGGGCTTCCCCTCTTCTCCCTTTCTTTTCTATCCCTATCTTTTATTGCTCTCTGCCTATTATGATACTTTCTTTGCTCCTCTGCCCGCTCCTATTTTTTCTCTTGTTCCTCCCGATACATCCGCTCTCGTCGCTCCTTGCTCTGTCTTTCATGCTCATCTTCCTTCAACCTCTTTCTAATCTGTTTGTCTTCATCTTCTCTTTGCCTTACTTCGTTGATGCTTTTCCCACCTGGCTTGAGTAATATCTGTCCTCCCATCCATCCGTTCTGCAAGAGCGTTACCTCTTCAGCATTGTCCTTTTCCCCTTTCCATCTATTATTCTCTCTTTCGAATTCTGTCGATGCATTTGATCAATCAGTCTTCTTTTCTTTGTTTTGTATGATCTTAAAGAACTCCTCTTTTCTCTTACTCTCCTCTGGACTATCGTTACTGCTATAGGCGGGCGGTGCGTATATCGGATTACTATACCCCGGCTCCAACAATCGCCGCTCAAGACTCTTACTTTTCCACTTATCTCCGTCTATCGCTGGATTAGTGCCAACCACTTTCCTAGATAGTCTTTTTAGCTCCTTAACTTTGTTTCAATTCCTTCACAACTGTTGTCACTTCAACCCTTTAACTCGACACACAACACAGACAGACTAGTCGACTTAACACATTTACTAAAAATACTCTGCGATTACCCTTTTTCTCCTTGTCCCTACTCAATTATCGTGTCACAGGATTCAAATCATCTCCTTATGTAAAACTGTTCACATGTAACCTAGAGACTCCTACTGGCGTGTGAGATGACTTCTTCTAGACCCCCTTGGGTCAGGTTTTTGGGCACTTCCATCTCTATCTCCACAAAAAATGTCCATTTACTTTTAAATTACCACAACCCTGTCTCCTTAATTTGCCATTCCTCCTCAGTATACTCACCATTCGGTCGTTCTTTGACTCAAGGCCTTCGGTATCGTCTCCTCCTCCGACCGACCACTTTCGCCTTCCGTCCGCAGAGCGCCCGTGGATACCAGGTAGGGATTTCGTCAAAGAGCGACCCTGCCCACCATCTCAGTTTTTCTTGCAAGATTTCTATTCTGCCGTTCTCCACAGGAAACCCAGCGATCTTCCAGCTAGATGGCAGAGGATATCTGATCATCCGAAACTCTGGAGCGAACTGATTGATGGGTCTGAACCATCCTACCACTGCTATCACCTGAGTTTAGAGCCCTTGGCGGGTAGCGCATCATGCAGTTGGATGGGATGCAGAGTAACTCTTTACACCAAATAATCAAACCAACTCAGGAAGATGGCAACTTTTGTTTACTGTTTTATTATCAATTGTCTAAAACAGGGAGTTACATGTACATCAACAGACGTCACACAGCGTTCTCTCGAAGCATTTAATAAAGAATACTTTTATAGTAAAAACTTGTCATACGTGACATCATACTATGTGGCAAATAAGAAAAACCTACGGAGGGTTGTGGTTGGGTCAAGGGGACCATCTAAGTATACTTTCTATAAGGGGGTGGATTGTAATTGGTTCTCTATGGTCAGGTGGACAACTCATGCCCGCCCGTAGTGCAAGTCCTCTTCAACAGTTATTAGAAACACAGTTCATCATTGGCTCTCAAACTAGAAGGCCCTTCCTTATATGGCTCTCTACAATTGGTTGGCACGCTCGTGCCCTTCTGGAACATTCGGTTTGCTAGCAGCACATAAGCTCATACCCCAGGTGTCAGGGGGTGGACTGGACTGTAACTCCCCACCCAATTAGCCCGACATCTCTCATCACCCATGCCTTCTGCCATGAAAACTGTCTTTGAACTTGGCCTTGCAATGTATTCTCGTCTCTGGGAATATAAGGGCATATAGGCACATGCTTATCATAGTTCCAGAACTGTGTGCCCAACTCTATTTTCATCCTGCGCTTCTTCTTCAGCCATTCTTCTCAGTGCGTCACGTTCGTTTCTTGTGATGTCACCAACTTCTCTTTCTCTCTTTTTCATATTCCTTCGGGGATCTCCTCCAAGAGATGGTCATTTCTTTGGGGATACATCTGATAGGTTTTCTTTGTGGACACCTTTTCTCGAAGGTTCGACACGGAATAGTCACAACTGCTGGTGTCAAGCATGGCACAATTTCAGGCTGCCAGCATACAGGTAGTAGGCGGCTGCTCCTCTACAATGGCATTAAAACTCCAATAACAAGGATTCCTCAAAGCCCTAAACCACTTTCCATTCAACTAATCAACTCTTTGGTGGCCAACTAGTCCCTTACACAAAACACACAGACCTCCAGACACATAGCAGCTTTTCCCCTGATAACACCATCCCCACCACATTAACCAATGTGAATCAGCCCAGAACTCACTGGACTGCCCACTACATCTTAACCTCTAACACACACGCTCTAACACACACACACACACACACATACACACACACAGTGACAGCCTCTTCAGACAAGTGGCTCTCCCTGTGTCTAATATATTTTGGGGCTTTCCCCTTCGTATGAACATGTACCATGTGTCATTGCCACAAACCATGCAGAACCATATTGGCACTCAGTACTCAGTTACATCTGCCCTGCACTCACGTACACCACAGTGCAATGATGACTATTATATTTTAGCTAGCACAATGACATACGACATATGACTTATGGTTGCCCTTTTTCCCCCATTGTGTTATTGGTAAGTTTTATTAATCATTACATCAGTGATGTGGCACACACATTTGTCTAATTTGCAGCCAGTGTTTCGATCGGGTGCACACATTTCCAGTTGATACAGAAATTATTTTCGGTAGAAACATGAGTAAGTGAGCTGCAGTTACATAGCGTCTGAAGCAGTGATAGACCCAGAGTGGTCATAGAGAATCTACCCCCTCTGGGCCCCTCAAGTACACACCAGTGCATTCTCCAACTGCCAGATTGGCCGCCGGTTATTTCAATAATATGCTTGCCTTGAACCTCAATGCAGGTAGAGGAGCTAAGATTTGCTATAAAGGCACTGCTTGATCCAGGACAGAGGTGTGGACATTCTGGCCTTCACTCGTGCTGCTGAACTCCGTCACCCCTGCGAGACCAGGCCTTAACCTGCAGTCACCAGAGCCATGGAGTGAGAGGAGAGTGAAGGAAAAAGCACTGCATTTCAAGGTAAAACAAAAAGTGTCCGTAATTGTGGTGTTCCGAATGCTATGCAATGTGTCTGTGTGAATTAGATTGAGTGTGCCTGCATGCATGTGGGGGGATTGAGCGAGTGTGTGTGTGAGATTAGCGAGCGTGTGTTTGTTTAGTGGGCCACATCAGGTGCACACAATGCTTGTTTTTCAGTAGCGTGCGGGAATATTTTGTGGGTACCAACATTAAAGTATTTTACAGTGGTAATACTGGCATATATTCACAGGGTCAAACTGGCATTTATTGTGGACAGGGGCATGACAATCGTGTACTTTACAGAAACAATACTGACTGAATGGGGCACAGCGAGCATGAACACGTGTTTTACAGGGCAATTGTCAGGGATTTAGAAATTGTTATACAATGCTGCTGTGCAGTGGCGTCGTCGGGAATCAAATTTAGGAGGGGCACAGAGGGGGCCAAAGACAAAAGTAGGAGGGGCACAGGCAAAAGTAGGGGGAAAACATATGGTCACTGCTCATCTTAGGTTGGGGGGGCATAAGGGGGAGCAAAGGGATTCACAGGGGGGGCGCCCCCCCCAAACCTCCCCTAGCGACGCCACTGCTGCTGTGTATTGCTGGTGGCGTGCCATCCATCTACTGTATTCATTTCATGTTACCCAGGAGAACGCATTGCACATTTGATTGCTGTTTAACCATGTTCTCTCAAATAAAACGCACCATATTAATCCATTATTTAAAAGAAATGCTCTCGAGGGCACATCCATCGTCGCCCCTCCCCAACCTTGCTTCGGGCTCCTCACTATGCTCACTCACTCACTCCCACTAAATCACAGAAAATATGAACGCACCTCATACGAATACTGACTTTGAATCTTTCATGATCAAGGAAGGGGCCCTCTCAGAATACCATGGACTCCAGGCACCACAGCCTGCCCCTATCACTGGCCTCAAGTATGGAAATACCGCACCTGTACCATGGAAAACTGCTAGTAAATCCTAGGAATGTGTAATCCATTGCTCACATGAATGGTTCCATAAAATGCGACATTTGTACCTATTATTTTCATGACTCTATTGGGGAGAGCCCGCTATATCCATCTGCCAGGTGGGGGATATGGGAAGGGGAGGTTGCAGGCTTATCCCGTTTCTAACCAGGGCAAGATTGTCATCGCACCTGTTTGAAAGTGAACTAATCCGCACAGAGGGCCATCCTAATAATGTAAACTAAATAACAAGCGACTGCATTAAAAGTCAAAGCGGAAACACCTGGACTGAAAACAGTTGCTCTGGTGGCGCGAGGACGTTTGGCAACATTGAACATGCAGCTCACCAATCGCCCTTACTATTGAATTGCCAGTGTGCTGCAGCGGGTTCTCACCTCAATGTACGGGTCCGATCCGGTTTCATTATCCTTGGGGTCCTTCAGTAACAGCACCTTCATTATTTACATGTGGATCCCGGAGACTTCTAAAACAGAAGAAAAGGACACCCCCAATTATATACAGCAAGACGGCTTACGCTCTGCTGGCGCCACAGCCTGCCAGCTCCTGTTGTGAACGCGCAGGGGAGCGAGCCCGGCTCACTTCTTCAGAATGAGTTAGCATTTAGGGAGTAATAGCTGGGTGCTCTCGCCGCCACGGATAAGGCACCCGCTGCCAAGCTGCTGGACTCAGATTAGGACATGAATACAAAAGCAGGACTCTGCCATGATGGCAGCAGCAGAGCTGTGCCGAGCAAGAAGCACAGGACATAGGAACAGTGACGATGACAGATGCACGACTCGCATGTGCAACCCCCTGACAAACGAGATCCTTCCATTAAGACCCAATAACAGGTCTCGGTCAAAAATGATTTCATTGAGCGTGAGCTGGACAGGTATCTCCCCGTCTCCGTGCATGTATTTTCCAGGGCTAGGATTTCATTTAACGAATTATTTCTGGCAGTTGCAGTCCTGCTTATTTTCCACTGACACTCATGGTTTTTCAAAAGAAAGCATAGGATTGGGTAAGTGAGATCCCAGTGACATGGTTTCAGGTGCACAACATAGTCACGTGGCATTCTAAGAGAGAATTTAACTTGAGATGCAGTTCCACATGAAGTCACAAAACACAGAATGCACTCCCAGCTGCAGAGTTTTTTATTCGAGCCAAACAACAAAATCTTTCATTGTGAACACCAGCTTTCCAATCCGAAACTTTTCTTGTCCAAATCATCACCAAGTGCATTAGTCAAACTTATTCAAATGAAGAAAATCAACACTGCAACTCCCAGAAGGCACGGGTTTAGCCAGGAAAAAGCCAGTACCACAAACTTTCTGTTGGCTTGGGGTTATCTGGCAATCCCAGCCCTACCGAGAAAAGCAGTGCATCACACCCTTCTATTCCCTAAAAACAGCAAATACTCCCACCAAAGAAAATGGGAAGTTAAAATACTCCAAACAAAACATAGGAAATAGACACATATGAGCCTGCACCCCTGCTTTCACCCACACAGATTCACAGATAGCACTTATCAGCGGCAGAGGAAGAAGCTCTACTATTCTTACTGCCTAATCTCAAGAGGTAAAAATGTATTTTTTATTTTGTATTAACATGCGCAAAGAAATGCCTATTCAAAAACCATTCCGTTTTAAAGTTAAAAAGTATTATAATCACTTATTGTAGTATCCTGCCATTATAAGGATAGTCACCACTGAAGCAAGAAGCACTCTGAATCCAGGTACGTTCAGATCAGAGCTGCTTTAGTAGTTACAGGGTAAAGTAGAAAGGTTACATAGGAGAGCCGTTAAGTAAAATACTTTCAGTAAGGGCTCCTGTGCGTTACCTAACAGTCCTACCTGGAATCTCCTGATCTCCAGGTTGTACATTCCATAATACATTCAAGAAATGCACTTCTAGATAACACATCTCCCTCTTTTACAAGGGGAAAAAAAACAATCACCAAATCTTAATGTGATGTAAAGCACACAAAACAGAGATCCTGCAACCCGGTTGGACTTCACACACCATCTTTACCCATGCCACACACACTTCAACCACAAGAAAACAAAAACACTTTCTGTCCAAGGTAGGCACACTTGGATCTGGGCCTGACACACCCAATCATACCGGCTTTCTCCATCTCCGATGCAAGAAAACATAAGGCCCAGTTCTTCACATCCTCAATGCCAGAAAAACCAGAAACCCACACAACAATGTTCGCATCCAAATTAGACACCTTTCATCTGGGGCTGCCACCCCCTGATAACGAGCCTGCCACACTCTAGCACATACCAATCCTTAGGGTCAAATAACCAAACCACCGTCAATCAGAAGAACCTGCCTTGCATTAAGGGATAATTAACAGAAATGAAAGGAAAGAAGAGTGAACTCGCAAAACAAAAGACCCCACACAACACTAAACGTGGCTGCGAAGGTGCAGCACATCCGAAGACACACCAACAATAGAGATGCTAAGAAAGTTTTAAGTTACTTACCTGTAACTATTGTTCTCCACCAGGGGTCTGGCATGTATTCACATGCTCATGAATATTCCCCATCGTCAGGCTGGGAATCCCTGGTAAAAGAAAAAACAGTTTCACCGTCACTTTAAAATTGTATTTCTCCTCTAAACCAATCACTGTCCTTTGCGTCATACTGCCCCCATCGAATGACAATCCTCTCCCTAAGCCCCGCCTCTGGCAGCCATCTTCAGATTAGGTAAGCACGTAAAGTGGCAGTATGACCAAGAAGAGCCGCAGAAGGGCTGGAGGGAGGGTTCGCATGTGAATCCATGCCAAACCCATGCTGGAGAACATTAGTTACATCTAAGTAACTTAAACCTTCTCCAGCATGGGGTCTGACATGGATTTACACTTACCCCTGGAAGGGGGCGTGGCTTGATGGCTACGTGAGAGGACGTTCCTTGGAGGAGCTCCCGATGATCCGATCTTGATCCTGGGAAGAAGTGATGGTTATTGGCGGACCTTCGAGCCCACGGTGCATCCAAGGGCGCATGAAAGTGGGGGGCACATGGCGAGTGCCCTCCCCACTAGCGAGACTGCATATCCACGGAACTAGACTTCGAAGAAGGTGGTGGTGGTCGTGCAATGGAAGGGCAGCACCCAAGATGGCCGCCTGTGGACAAAGGGCCATAAATGGTCCGTGGAGCTGAGGAAGACAAAGTTGGTCGGAACGTGGGCGAGCCCAACCAGATAGACGTGTCGCATGCGCCTCTGGCTGAAGGCAAGAACATAAGGGCGAGCCCCCACTGAGGAGGCCCTGGATCGTGGCTGGCTAGCAAAGTGAACCCGGGTTCAGCAGAACCTCGCTGTGAAGGGGCCGGCGAGTGAACCCTGTGAGGTACTCTGCAGCGCTGAAGATACAGCTGGGTGCGTGGGCCCAACCAGCGCAGCAGGATGTCCTCCAAGGTGGTGCGACCCCGGATCAAACAGCCCACGATGGAGGCCTATGCTAGGTCGCCCTCGGGCGCGGAAGGGGGCAAGAGCAAAGACACCCCCGTGGCGGCGATGGACCCACCGGGTACTATCCAGGAGGTGCTGGCAGCAATTGCTGACTTGAAGGTGGCCTGGGAGACGAAGCTGGGCCTGGCCATGAAACAGCTGCAAGAGGGCCTAAACCTTAAGATCGGAGCGGTCCGAGAAGAGGTGAACCTGTTGCGCCAGGACGTGCGAACGATCGCTGAGCGCACTGGGGAACTGGAGAAGGAGTTGGCCCGACCATGGAGGCGTGCAATACTCACGCCAAGGAGCTTCATGCCCTTGTGCAACGAGTGGGCAATTTGGAGGACAGAGCAGGCAGAGGGGCGCGCCAGGCGCAACAACATTTGCATAGTGGGGGTTCCGGAGGGAATGGAAGGATTGAACCCCACGGATTTCTTTGAAACTATGCTCTTGCAGGAGATTACAGGCGGGGAGCTGACCCAGGGGTTCGCGGTCGAAAGGGCGCATAGGGCCCTGACCAGGAGACCGGCTCCAGGAGCCCCCCCGCGGCCGTTGATCGCGAAGATCCTGAACTATCGTGACCGCGAGAAGATTCTCAAATTTTTCCGGAAAGGAGGCACGATAGAAAGGGGGGGGTCAGCTAATATAATGGCGTATCCGGATTATACGCTGCTCGTACAACGGAGTCGAATGAACTTTGGAACGGTGAAGAGGAGGCTTAGAGAAGTAGGCCACCGCTACATGTTGCTCTACCCCGCCAGGTTAAAGGTGTTTCATAAGAACAGATCCCTCTTCTTTGAGACGCCGACTGAAGCGATGGAATGGTTGGATATGCAAGGTCGACCTCAGGAATCGGATGCCCAGACAGAAGCGGCTGGAGATAAGTAGCACGTTGCAGAGGCGCCCGTGAGGCCATAGTTATGACATTGGGACTGGAATATAGTATGATATTGTGCTTGTGGGGGGGGGAGTCACGGTATCTGCCGGCGGGTCCCGTTGAATTCACTTCTCCTAAATAGACGACTAGGAGCTCCTGGGGAGCAACCTCTGCACCCAATAGTAGTATATTTAGTTGGTCACTGTTAGAGTGGTGACACCCCGCAGGGTCCTTGTTCTCAGACACGAGACGGGTCCAGACGTGGGTAGGCCTGAGATCCAGGGATGGAGCTGGGCTATTGTTGGGGGTTGGCGGGGGGAGTTGTGTGCAGTGGTGTGAAGTTGGGGAAGGGGGGAGGAGGGCACTGTTCGTGAATAGAAGGGAAAGAGCCAGGGAACGACCCTACGTAGGGAGCATTATGGGAAGGGATGGGATGGAGATAGACCGACCGGATGGCATCGGGTAATCTCAGAATTGTGACCTGGAATGTACGGGGCCTCAACAGCTACCTTAAACGTAATAAAGTGATGTTGTATTTAAGGAGGATGCGCGTAGACATAGCCCTGCTGCAAGAGACCCACCTCACTAGGGAAAGGCTGGAGGTGGTCAGGAGGAAATGGAAGGGCACTGTTGTGGGGGCGGCGTACTCGGCGTATGCTAGAGGAGTTATTACTTGGGTGGCACCCCATGTGCCGTTTCGGGTGCTTGATTCTACGGTGGACCCGGAGGGTAGAATGGTGGTGGTAACGGGTCTCTTGGAAAACAGAGAAGTACACATCATAAATTTGTACGCCCCCAATAATGATACAGCGGCTTACTTTAGGACCCTCTACGGTAAACTTGGCTCCCTGGCAGGGAGTACGGTAGTGTGGGGGGGGACTTTAACTGTACCGTAGATCCCAGAATGGACAGGTCCAAGGACAGGGCAGGAAAAACGGCACCGGCGGCTAAAGCACTGAGTACCTTACTGAAAGACCTAGGCCTAGAGGATCCGTGGCGAAGGCTGCATCCCACGGATAGATAGTACTCACACTACGCAGCGCCACATGATTTGCACACAAGGTTAGATTACATGTTTGTAACAGCCGAGATGGTGAGAGACATAGAAGGGGCGGAATACAAGGCCCGAGTACTATCGGACCACTCGCCCTTGGTGGTAGTCTGGCGACACCAGCTCCCACGACCGCGGATCCCTACATGGAGACTTAGGACTGAAGCTCTGCAGGACGAGGGGTTTCGGGAGGGCCTGAGGGATGCCATCGAAGAGTACTTTGATATAAATACGGGAAGCGTAAGCTCTGTGGGCACACTGTGGGAAGCGTTTAAGGTGGTGGTGCGTGGGGTAGCTATTTCCCAAGCTAAGGGGCTACAGGGGGGGGGGTCGAAAGGGAACTCCAGGAGGTGGAAAGGGAGGTAGAGGATCTCACGCGTTGCGAGAGCACCGCTCATGGTAATAGAACCAAAGTAGAGGAGCTACAGTTGTCCTGCAGCGCACTCTGGGATAGACTGTGCAGGCTCAACTACAGGAAATATACAGAGAGGATACACGCAGGGGGCGACAAGCCAGGCAGACTGCTGGCCTGGCTGTATAAGAGTGAGACCCCCCGCTCGGTGATTAGTGAGATTCAGGACGAGAGAGGTTGCATATGCAACACCCAGAAAGAGGTAAATGAGGAATTCCTTAAGTTTTACAGACACTTGTATGAGGACACGGGGGAGGATATGTGTCAAGACATACTGGACACATTGGGGGACATTGAGCTGCCCACCTTGGATGATCTAGAACGCACTGAGTTAGACGCACCCGTCACCTCGGATGAGCTGGAGGTGGTGATTCGGAACTTGCCCACTTGCAAGGCGCCGGGTTCGGATGGGCTGTCCAGCAAGTTCTACAAAACATACCAGCAAGAGTTGCTTCAGCCACTGCTTGCCACTTTCAATGAGGCCTATGAGCAGGGAGAACTCCCATTGTCCCTCCGTGAGGCTGTAATCATCCCACTCCTGAAACCAGGCAAGCCGGCCGTGGAGTGTGGGTCTTACAGACCGTTGTCCATGCTTAACCAGGACAGCAAAATACTCACGGCGGTGCTGGCTAATAGACTGAAGAGGGTGATTAAGAAACTGATACACCCAGATCAGACGGGATATGTTCCAGGTAGGAACATCACCGATAACCACAGGAGGCTACACCATGTCATAGACCAAACTGAGGAAGATACGGGCGAGCTGGCTATAGTGTCGTTAGACGCGGTCAAGGCCTTCGACTCGGTACGATGGCCCTGGCTGAAAGCGGTCCTGAAGGGGTACGGAATGGGACCTGGATACCTCAGATAGGTCCAGTTGTTTTATAGCACCCCGAAGGCGAGGGTCAAGACAGGGTCCACAGTCTCAGATTCTTGGCAACTTTGCAGGGGGACCAGACAAGGATGCCCCTGGTCACCCATGCTATATATACTGGCATTAGAGCCGCTGGCAATATGCCTGCGACAACAATATGGGGAGGTGGGTATAAGCACTGCCAGTGGAGAGCATCTGATATCATTATATGCGGATGATATGGTCCTTTATTTGCGTTTCCCAGAGGAAAACCTACAGTATGTGCTAGAGGTAATAGAACCGACGCTATCCTCTCGGGCATATCGGTGCACCCTGGAAAGTCCAGTCTGTTCCCTTTGGGCAGATACAGGAATGTCCCGGTGAAGAGGCTGCCTGTCCTGCCAATACCATGGCAGTTCGTGACATTTAGGTATTTGGGAATAAACATTTACCACAAGGTCGAGGCAGAACACAAGAACAACACGGAAAAGGCGATAGAGGGGATCAAGAACAGCATGGTATTTTGGTCTAGATTGCCCCTGACCATGATGGGGAGGGCGGCCTTGCTCAACATGGTGGTCCTGCCTAGACTTTTGCACTTCTTCGTAAACGTCCCGTTTCTGATACCTAGGTGCCTATTCGCGAAACTTCATAGCGTGTGCAGGGGTTTCGTGTGGGGCAGCTCTAGGAATAGGGTTGCTCTGTGGAAGCTCCAGAACCATTGTGACAGGGGGGGATAGGCCTGCCTAATTTTGAACTCTATTACCTGGCGGGGTAGCTGCAGTACGTGGTCAGGTGGCTCTCGGCTGAAGACTCGGCGGAAGCCAGGCTCCTGCGTGGAGATACAGCCCCATACTTTCTGATGGAAGTGGTGTGGTTGTGCAGAGACAAACTGGTGGGCAAGGGGCGGCTACTGAGGCTGGGCTGGGAGATCTGGCACAGGACATGGAAGATTGGGGGGGACTCGGAGCCGTACTCCCAGCAGGCACCTTTGGCGGCGCTGAGCGGGAGTGACTCTCAACTACTTGAATCGGTCCGCAGATACTGGGAACAGGTAGGCTTAGCCACCCTCGGGGACATATGACAGGAAGGGGAGGCAGTGGACTTTCAGAGGTTGCAGGAAGAGACGGGAGTACATGGTGGCCAATATATAATCTACACTAGGCTTGTGAAAAAGACTAGAGAAAGATGGCCTGAGACAGTGCTAGCGGAAAACCCAGACGCCTCCCTGGAAACCATGTATGATGTATCAGAGGGCGGGCACGAAATATCGAGGATATATGAGCTCCTGCGAGTAAGGGCAGGGAAGGAGTTGCTCCAATTGAGACAAGATTGGGAGGAGGAGGTGGGAGGACCCATGACGGATGGGCAGTGAGAACGGGCCCAGAGGTACCACAAAAAGGTGTCCCGAAACGCGAGATTCCAACAGCTTCAATTGTACGTTACCCACAGGGCTTATTTAACCCCCGGGAAGATTGCAAAGTTTGGGGGACCAACTACGCAGCAATGCCCCAGGTGTGGGGAGGAGAATGCGGGACTGCTACACATGTTTTGGGCTTGCCCGGAGGTGCATAGATTTTGGGACGAGGTCAAGACGAAACTGGCAGGTGGGGGGGTGGTGTTGGATGCGGAATCGGCCTGGTCATGCATGCTTGGGCTTTTTCCTAGATCCCGGCATTTGAAACACATAAGCAAGATGAAGGACCTGGCTTATGTTTTGGCCAAACGTAGGATTGCCATCGGCTGGAAGGCGGCCCACAGACCTAGGGTGGAGTTATGGTGGACGGACCTCTTGAGGTGGGCGGAAGCTGAATCTGTAGTCTGGTTTGAAGCGGTCACCAGGGGGGGCGTGGAGGAAGTAGGGCCCTTGCTGGCCTGGCGGCAACTGGTGGCCTCGTTGGCAAACCCTCACCAGGGTGACAACGAAACAAAGGACCCGGATGATGACTGCCTAAGTATTGTGCTACCTAATGATGCTCTCGTAAACGACATGTGAGAATCGGCTCTAGTTTAAGGGGGGAGTTGGGGAGTTTTGATGAAAATGTGCTGGAATATGATGCTTTCTATGTTTTGAAACAGTTGTAGTGTGTTTGTTTGATTTTAAAA
The DNA here is from genome assembly GCF_040938575.1 of Ambystoma mexicanum. Classification (NCBI taxonomy): domain Eukaryota; kingdom Metazoa; phylum Chordata; class Amphibia; order Caudata; family Ambystomatidae; genus Ambystoma; species Ambystoma mexicanum. The sequence continues at coordinate 1,380,426,680 of NC_090929.1, read as the reverse complement.
AACTTAGCTGTGGATCTGGATGTGTCCCCTCACCCCCCATGGTCTGAGGTCTCTGGAGGAACCTAAAGACGACCGGCGATCCACGCCCTCAAACCTATGACCTGACAACCCTGCACTGAGACCACAATGGTGAGGCTGGTCTTCCCCAGCGATATGTCGCCTGGGACAGTTTCTACCTTTCTAGGGGCTCAGAGGCATGAAATCTCTTATGTTTTGAACCGCCCATCTCCCCATTGGGTTTGCATTAGGCACAAAGTCCTGCTTACCTTAGCGCTATCCTGGCCCAGGACAGTGGTGTCCGGTTCAGTTCTTCTGTCAGTCATCTTTGTGAATCCCAGGGATAGAAGCTGCTTCTCCTTTCACTGAAACCCAACTTAATACCCCTACACCCCCTTTTGCATGTTGCATTTGCCCTGCACTAACTAACTCCAGTACATTTCCTGCATTAGCCAAGTGGGCCCTCCTGGACTACTCGCCTTCCCCCTCGGGAACCTTTTGGGGCACCCAAAGACATGGTACAGGCTAGGGCTGTACTTCAGATATTTTAGTATATGGTGCTGGGTGCCTAAAATGATGAGGCTTATGTAGCGATATGTGCTTGACAACTGTTTTCCCTGCTTTGGTGTATACATGTATTGTATAGACAACGGCTAGTGATTCTAAAGCAGTGTTTAAGCCATGGTGGGTTACCTGTGAGTTGTATATATGTACTACAGTATTTTCACTTACCTTGAAATATTTAACTTTGGCCTTAGTGTAGTATTGTAATAAATGAGTTTTATTTTTAGAAAAAAAAAACACTTACCCCTGGAACAGACTCACCTCAAGCGAACAGGTTGCGTAGCACTGCCTGGCCGACTCTGCATTCCTCCCTGGAATCCCCGTCAATGCAGTAAAACCTTGTGAAGGTATGCGTGGATCTCCACTTTGCAGCCCTGCAGATGTTGAGCATGGGTACACCAGAAAGGAACGGCGTTGTTGCAGCAATCGTTCTGGTGGAGTGGTACTCTCGGGCGTCCCGGCACAGGTCGGTTAGCCAGCCGATGACTGTGCATGATGCAGCCGGAGAGCCATCTTGAGATGGAAGCCTTGGACAAGGCCTTCCCTTTATTCACAGGTCCAAAGTTCACAAACAATTGAGAAGTCTTCCAAAATCTCTTCATGCGTGCCACGTAGAACTTCCAGGCACAAGAAACATCCACCGAATGCAAGGTCCTCTCTACCAGCGAAGGTTTCGGGAAGAAAACAGGTAACACCAAAGTGTCACGTCCCTGGTCACAAATCGCACTACCACCATGTCCCCATGTAATTCCCGACGGCGGTTGGACTACAGCTTATGTTGGCATAGCAAACGACTCAAGAGAAACTCCTTTCCGACACGAGCCCCTTACCTCCAGTGGCGGTTATCATGGAGACTGTCCAAGCCACGTCATGGTCTTCGGATTGGTTTTGGGCCTAGGCGCGTTAAGCGACACGTGATCAGGAAGTGACAGGCTCGATTGGTTACACGAGACGAGGAGCACGCATTATTTGTGATCAGGAAGGAAGCATCGACGCGCTCGCGTCACACGGAGCGTAACACGTGACATGCTCACATGACTTTTTTGCCTTTCAAAAGTCGAGCAAACGCTCACACGTCGCTTCACAGCTGCTTACGGCAAGTTTTGTAGAGCGCTTTCCCTGCTTCTGTTCCTTGGAATCCTTGATCACGGACTGCCTTCACGGACCTGCTCTGCTTCTCCTCAGTACCTTTGCTTTGGCGATCTTTCCTGGATCAAAATACGAACTTGGTTTTTCCCTCGGATTTGCTTTTGGATCATCCATTGTTATTGTCGTGACCGGCCGGTTTTCTGACCACGGACTTCAACTTGGACTGATTACGGATTTCCCATCACAGTACTTTGCTCACCTTTCTTAGCACAATCAGGTGTTTCTTTCCATCAAGAGTGCCACATTATCATCTGCTGCCTACCGCCGTCGACCATAATAGAATCCTGCCCAGTACTCCACCCAGGGTATCTGACCACTGCCATTGGGGTAAGAAAGAGTTTGACTTGTCCTTGTAACCATTCACTGTCTTGCCTTGCTTTCTCTAACCTAGTTGCTTACCTTACAGTGGTCAGGGGGTTCACTTCCGGCGTTCCTGGTTCCAGGCTGACGGTACTCCACACCTGTGGCCCCAAAGATTAAACGGGCAGTTATATTCTATACTTGTCCGTGTGGTACTTGGGGACGGAGGTTTCATCATCTACACGACCATCAAGTCTTGACACAAAGGATTGTTGAGGTGGAATTCCAATGGAACCTTTGGCATGAAAGAGGGGTGCGTACGCAGCACCACCCTTGATTTGTGGAAAGTCAGGGACGGCTGCTTGAAGGAGAGGCCCTGGATCTCACCCACTCGTCTGGCTGAGGTTATGGCCACGAGGAATGCTGTCTTCCACGAGAGAAACTGGAGTATGTGATGCATAGGTTCGAAGGGTGCCCCCATAAGTCTTGTCAGGACTACATTGAGCTCCCATGCCGGGGCAGGCGCCTTCACTGGCGGGAAAGATGAAAAAAGCCACTTGAGAAACTCCTTGACGAGTCTGTGGGACCATAACAAGGATCTTCCCAGGGATCTGGTGTAGCATGAGACAGCCGCTAGGTGCATCTTGATGGACGCATGAGCCAGACCAGCTTCAGCCAAGGAAAGCAAGTATGGAAGAATCTGTGGTGCCGTGACCCTCAGAGGGGTTATCTTTTGCGACGGGCACCACGTCGAAAAACACTTCCACTTATGGCCATAGCACTTTTGTGTTGATGACGCCCTGGCTTTGACGAGGACCTCCCTGCAGTCTGCTGGCAGCTCACAACCCCCAAACTGTATGGCTGTAGGAGCCGTGTCTTCAGGGTCAGAGATCCTGGGTCATGATGAAGGATTGCGCCTCCCTCTCTGGTGAGCAGATCTGGAAGTACCAGCAACTTGACTGGAGGCGACGCTGACAGGCTAAGCAGGTTTGGATACCAAATTTGAATCGGCCACGCCGAGGCGATGAGAATCATCCTGCCCTGACACTGACGCGGTCGGAGTGTGTTGATCACACGCAGCGTGAGAGTAAACGGGGGAAAGACGTACAGAAAAACCCGCCCATGGGAAAAATGCTACTTTGTTGGTGGAACCTGCTGGCAAATTTCTGGCATTTGGAGTTCACAGCTGTGGCAAAAAGATCGGTCCGCCTGATTCTGACGAAGTTCCCACTCGTGGCAGGAGCACAGCTCCCTGCTAAGGGAATAAGTGATGGTATTCTTGACGCATGCCAGGTGTAACGGGACGAGGAAAATCCCCTGTCCGATGGCCCAATGCCACAAGTCCTGAGTTTCCTTGGAGAGCACCAGGGATGGAGTGCCCCCTTGTTTCCAGATTTAGAACATGGTGGTGGTGTTGTCCGTGAAGTTCCTTACCACCTTGCCTCTCGGAGAAGGTAGGAAAGACTTGAGGGCCCAGATCACGGCCCATAACTCCAGAATATTGAGGTGCATATCCATCTCCTCCGGAAGCCACAGACCTCTGGCGTGTAGACGTTCGGTGTGAGCTCCCCAACCTTCCAGAGAGTCGTCTGTGGTGACCGTCTCCTGGTATGGCAGGGTTTGAAATCACATCCCCTGGGAGATGAGGGAGCGTACCCCCCACCACTCTATCGCCCTCCATAACTCCTCGTTAATGGGGATCTTGTCTGTAAAATTCCCTGACACTTGTATCGAACGTGCATCCAAGAATTGCTGTAGGGGTCATATCTGCAACCTGCAGAGACGGACGATGTAGATGCAGGTTGACATCATGCCCAGCAAAGACTTGATCACCCCAACTGTGGCCGTCTTCGCCGACCACAGCCGCTGTACCTTCCCTTGAATGGCTGCTAGCCTCTCCTCCGAGGGGGACATCAGGCAAAACACTGTGTTGAGCCAGGTGCATAGGAACAGCACATTCTGCGATGGCATTAAGCAGGACTTTGGCTTGGCATGCTCTACACCCTGATCGTAGAGAATATTCATAGCATTCTGGAGCACATGCCTTGCTCTCTAGACTAGATAACTTTTTCACCCAGTCTATAGATATACATAAAGTCTGCGAAACAAATCTACTCCCTAGAGGAATCTCTGACCACTCCCCTCTAGTATTAGAACTTAGCACCTCCAGACCGACCCCCCCCCCACCCTCCCCCTGTTGGTGCCTGAATAATTATTATCTGGGGTTTCTGGAATCAGTGGACAGGATCCAGGACGCAACAAAATTATATTTTGAACTAAAGACCGGGACTGTCAATGACCCGGAAGTGTTATGGAAGCCTACAAAGCAGTGTTGAGAGGCAACATCTTTTGGACCACTGCACACAAAAAGAAACACCTTGCTACAATACATAAGGTCAAACAGCAGGTCAAATAGGCGGAAGAAACCCACCTGGCCCAGGACACGCCCAGAACACACCGGGCACTAGTATTGGTGCAAACACGCCTTCAAAACATAGCTCTGGATAATGTCAGGCAAGCACACAGCGCTCTGCGCGCCAGAGTATATGATACAGGGGATAAGACCAGCAAGATGCTGGCATGGTTAGAAAGCAGGGCTGAGGGACTCAACCATGTTAGGCGACTCAATGATGGTGACTCAGACCCACTGACGTTGCAAAGATACATAATGGAAGGATTTGCTGCATCCTATGCTGAATTATACAGGGCACCCACCTCCCCCATAGACAAGTCAATCATGACAGAAATCGCCCTCCCCACCCTCACTACCGAGCAGCGAAGCCTTCTGGAAAAGGAGATCACTGTGGAGGAAGTTATAGCAGCCATGTCGGGACTCCAATCCGGGAAATCTCTGGGCCCAAACGGCTTCCCGGTAGAGCTTTGGCGAAAGATTGGGGCGAGTGAGATTGCCCCGTATATGCTGAACATGTACCAGAACGCAAGGGACCAAAGCTCCCTGTCCCCAGACCTGAGGGAGGCCACAATAATAGTGTTGCCAAAGGTGGACAAAGCCCCCCGAAAACGGCGGTTTGTACAGACCCATCTCCCTCATAAATGGCGAAACAAAAATTCTGGCCAAGATATTGGCCGATCGCTTGCAACAGGTAATTTCATCTCTGGTCCACCTGGACCAATGCGGCTTCATGCTGCAGAGGTCAACCCGTATGAACCTATACATGCTACATTCAGCTTTAGAAAGAGCCGACACACTTCGAAGTCCTTTGGCACTGCTTGCCATCGACTTCGAAAAGGCCTTTGATTCAGTACAATGGGAGGCCATATGGGAAATAATGCACCGCATGTGTTTTCGCCACCAAATCATGACATGGATAAAACTCTTGTATAGTCGCCCAAGAGCAAGGGCCAGGGTCAACGGTTGGCGATCAAACCTTCACCTTAGGGAGGGGCACAAGGCAGGGCTGCCCCCTGTCATCTATGATCTTTACAATCGCTATTGAACCCCTTGCTGTATTGCTGAGGGAGACAGAGTCATGGGAGGGCTTCCGATGGTCAGACACATGGGAGGATATGGTTTCACTGTACGCAGATGATTTGTTGATCTACCTAAAGGATCCGGTTAACTCCTGCTCCATAGTCACACAGTTGCTAGAGAGATACAGAGCCTTCAGCGGATTACACATCAATTGGTCCAAATCTATATTATTCCCAATAGGGAGAGCGAACAACATAACACCTGTAAACTGCCCGTACCGTGTTGAAACAAAACAATTCAGGTACCTAGGTATACAGATCACAAACAGCCTTATAGATTATATACCTCTGAACCTACACCCCACCACAACGAGGTTCCTAGAGGATACTCACCACTGGGTCTCATTGCCACTAACCCTATTGGGCAGAGCTGCCCTATTCAAAATGATTGCCCTTCCCCGATTCCTGTACATTCTATAAAATGCCCTGTTATATGTCTCAAGACAGAAATTCCAGAAAATTGATTGCGCCCTCCGAAAACTGTTATGGTGTAATGGTCACCCGCATGTAGCATTCGCCACGCTTCAAAGAACCATCTGGGACGGAGGCATTGGACTGCCCAGACTACAAACATACTACTGGGCCAGTCAGATGGCAATGGTGAATGACTTATTACATGGGGACCCAACACTGCTACACGTCAGAGCAATAAACGCGACCAACAAAATGCCCCCTATTGAACTCCTATTTAGCAACCCAGGCCGTGCAGCCTCCCCATCTATGCTGTCGCACATGTGTGTATCTACCCAGATCCATGACAAGTACATGGAATGGGACATGAAACTGACACCCAGGCAACCACTGTGGAATAACAGATACCTCCCAGAAATAAACAAACTACCCCGATGGCCCGCCTGGGCGGCTCATGAGATAACAAAGATCGAGGCCGTTGTACAAGAAGGAAAGATGGTTAAATCTGAAACCCCACAAGCCTGTTTCTCTCTCTCACCAGCAGAACATTACCACTATACTCAAATAAAACACGCAGTACAAACCCATCTTCCAGACATGAACAACATGCCCGAATACACCCCGATTGAACGCAACATAATGCCAGAACAGATTAAACACAAGGTCACCTCAACCATGTACAGTGCAATCACTTCCTTTGCCACAAAGGAATTAGATAGCCTTAAGGCCAAATGGGAGTGGGATGTGTGAACACTCCAACCAGAGGAATGGACGGCTGCGATGATGTACCCTCGTGAGGTGGCCATTTCGTCCAGACTCAGGCTCGTTCAGTTTAAAATACTACATTGTACTTATTACCCGAGAGTGGTGCTCTACCGATGGGGTAAGGTCTCAGATTCACGATGCCTGCGATGCAGACACGAGGACTGTACCTTCTTTCACATTTTATGGGAGTGTGACTGCATTCAGCAGTATTGGCAAGCATGTTGTGATGAGCTAACAAAGGTCATAGGTAAAACGATACCGAGAGAGCCCAAACAACTGCTGCTGGGGATAGTTGACGAAATTGATTTGTCACGATACAAAAGGTTGTTTATGTCAACTGCCACGGCAGTACTTAGGAGGAACATTGCACAACTATGGGGATCGGAAGTGACACCTAGCTATGATTGATGGGTTACGAATGTTGATATATGCGCCGCAATGGAACACCAAGTGTATACCGCAAAGTGCTGCCCTGACAAACGACGCAAGATTTGGCAGAATTGGGAAGGCTCCCACTGACTGGTACACCGCCAAGTTAATATCTACTCTGGAAAGAAAGCGAATCATGTGAATGTCATTGTAATACCATTTAACACTGCTAGTGAATGGGATCTTGTGAACCTTTGGTTGATGCTCACTGACTGGGGTTTGTGAGGTTTGCATAGCGTCTTTGAGTAGATGTAATGTTTATTTGCATGTGAAAAACCAATAAAAATGGTTTGATTAAAAAGAAAAAAAAGCAGGAATTTGGCTAGTTCACAGAGAACCCAGGCACTGTCAGTAACCAGACGGTCTCCTTTGTGTGCTCATCTGCTAGTTCCTGGGAACGGGCTCGTATCAGCCAATTGTCCTGATACGGTATACGTGTACGCCCTGCAGCCACAGGTAAGCCCCCACAGGGGACCAGGCATTTGGTGAACACCCTTGGGGCTGACTTTAGGCCGAAAGGTAAGGCCTTGAACTGGTAGGTTGGCCTTATACCAGGAACCGTAGGAACTTCGATGTTTCCTGTGGATGGAGACATGGAAATACGCATCCTCTAGGTCCAACAACGTCAAGAAATCCCCTTCCTAAAATTGGCCGAGTTTGTGTTGCAACGTGACTATCCTGAATTTTTGGGATTTCATGGTGCAGGTCCAGGATGGGCATCCAACCCCCTGACAACTTTCTGACCAGAAAGTATCTGGAATAGACCCCAGAGTCCCGGAGACGTTGGGGAACTAGCTCTATTGCCCCTTTGCGGAACATGGCTCCCACTTATTCCAGGAGCTGAGGAATGTGCTGCTCCTGACGGGGAACCAGTGGAATACGAGGGCACCTGCATTGGAACTCCAAGTTGTGTCCCTGGGTGGGAGCGTCCAGCACCCATCCGTCAGTGGTGATCTTCTTCCACTCACTGTCCAACCTCGTCAGCCGGCCTCCCACCGGGGTGCACAAGTGGGGGCCTGATGTCTTGGCCGGTTCAGACTTGCTTGGCCGCCGGCGCCCTGCCCTGCGGGCGACGGCAATGCTGACCTCGGCTACTGTAGGCCAGGGAGCGACCCCTGTAGGCTTCCTGCATGGGGGATCTTCTCGATGTTCCCCTGGAGGAGCGAAAAGACGACCATCAATGCTGCTGTAGAGTGCCAAGGGAACGTGCCATCTCTGTGACCGCCTTCTCAAACAGAAGTTCACAGTAGAAATGCATGTCCAGCACCTTTGCATGAATGTCCTGGGGAAAGTTTGTGGCCTTCAACCATCCCTGCTGACAAAGCAGACTCAGTTTCCCATCTGCCACAAACCTGTGTCAGCGATGTCCCACCACCATAATGGCATGGTCTGACGCCACATCCCCTTCCTCAAAGAGGGCGAGAGCCTCCATCTTTTTGTCATCTGGGAGGAATTCGAGTAAAGGGCCCAGCTTGTACCAAAGCTCTCGGTCATATCAGGCCATGGTAGCCAGCGCATTAGCTGCTTTGATTTTGGATGCTGCCGCGAATATGACTCTCTTCCCCATGGCATCCATCTTATTCCCCTCATTGTCCAGGGCGACTGATGATGCGGAAGCCGGGTTGGCCAAATGTTTCCTTGCAGCAGTCGACACTACAGAGTCCGGCGATGGTTGTGACTTCAAGCACTTAGGCGCAGAGTCCGGCACACTGTATTTCTTCTCCAACCTGTCTTGTTTGGTTAAAGCCATGCATGTGTTCTTCATGAGGACTAGGCCTTCCTCCCAAATGTTCAAAAAGAGAACCGCCATGATCGTCTTCCTCTTTGACTCTCGTCACTGATATAGGAAGCCCTCCTTGGTTTCCTCGGGCACTAGCTGGAACAGCTCTTAGGCCCTGGAGATCATCGAGTGGCATGATCCCACCTCGTCTGGTGGAGAGACTATATGAGGGGCGTCCAGGTGCCGGGACAAAGTCCTCATCTTTGTCAGTGTCTGTGGCGGTCTCCGTACTAGTGTCCGTGTGAGTATCCGGGTCCGCTGGTGGAGTCGGGTACCGACGTGGCGGAGGACGCTGATTGTCAAGCAGTACTGAGAGTGGGCACGTACCTGAGCGTGAAGACCGTTGATCCGTGGTCACCACTTTGTATGCAGTGTTGGTGAAGAAAAGGCGGCACCAAAAAAAAAAAAAACTACACCTGCCAACCGACTGTAAATAATAAATCAGGGCCAGGTGCAGGGTTGGTCTTCCTGCACCACAAGAGAGTGCCCCAGATTAACGTGATGCAGCAACAGTGCAAGGCACTGGACTGAAGCACCACAATGGAAGATATGTACACAGCGCTGGAAAGCAGGAACAACCAAACCAGGAGGCAACCAAGAACACTCCTCAGACAAGCGTTTAAATATGGACAGCGCCACCAGGTAACCTTTAATGGTACCCACTTGCAAGCCCCTGTGGGCTAAAGAAAGCAAAAAAGACAGAACCACAGGAATGTCACATGAAAAAGGATCCACATTCTTAATTCTGCACCAGTCGCAGAACTTTCTCCAACGGCAACGGTACAAGGACTTTGTCGCCGGCCGTCTGGCCGAAAGCAACACCTCGACACGTCTTCAGGGAGGTCCCAATCCTTATACCTCAACCTTTCAGAAGCCAAGCGTGAAGGGTGAGGCATCTGACCTCTGGATGGAGAACCTGACCCCCCCTCCCGTGAGAGCAGATCGTCTCGGTAGGGAAGACGATGTGGAGGGCAGATGGACAAGTCGAGAAGGTCCGGGTACCACATCCTCCTGGCCCATGCCGGAGCAATGAGGATCATCCGGGATCCGAACCTCCGTAACCTCCGCAGCACTTGCGGGATGACGGGGACTGGAGGAAACGCATACAGCAGTGGGAATGACCACTCCACTACGAATGCGTCTCCTAAGGCTCCTCTTGGAGTAAATTCCTGCGAGCAGAACCTTTTGCACTTCCGGTTGACACTGGAGGCGAAGAGATCCACTTGAAACGTCCCCCAAAGGGCAAAGATCTCCAGGAGAATCTCCTGAGCCAACTCCCACTCGTGAGAGATCACGCTCTGCCTGCTCAGAGCGTCCGCCGTCTCGTTTTCGTCTCCGGCCAGATGAACTGCCGAGATCGAAATTTCCTGCTGGATTGCCCAGAACCAGAGCTGCATCGCGTCCCTGCACAGAGGAAGTGACCCGGCTCCCTCTTTTTGTTGAGGTAGTGTATGGCCACTGTGTTGCCCGTCAGAATCAGGACATTCTTTCCTTGCACAGTCAGCAGAAAAGCCTTCAGTGCAAGCCTGATGGCCCTCACCTCCAACAGACTGATACGGAGTCTGGACTCTGACGGAGACCAACGACCGCTGACTGTCAGTTCGTTGACATGAGCTCCCCATCCCGTGAGGGATGCGCCCGTCACGATTGTCACCTCCGGCCAGGGCAGCCAAAACGGAGCCCCCTTCATCAGATTGCTTTCGACGGCCGACCACAGAAGGTCCCAGGCGACTGAGGGCGGCACCTGAACGGGGTCCGACATCCTGCCGGAGGACTGAGACCACTGGAGCTTGAGTGCCCATTGCAAAGATCTCATCCGCAACCTGGCCTCTGACACCAGAAGAATGCAGGATGCCATAAGGCCGAGCAATCTCAAGAACTAACGCAGGGAGACTCTGGGCATGTTGGAACATTTGTACCATCTGCTGAATGTGATGAGCCCTCGCCTGGGGAGGAAAACACTGCCCCAGGGACATGTTGAGCACTGCTCCGTTGTACTGGAGCCTCTGAGTTGGCGTCAAGTGGGACTTCTTTAAGTTGAGGGAGAAGCCCAGCTTGTGGAGGGAGTGGCCGGTGACGGGCAGATGATCCAGGACTTGCTCGGGAGAGCGTGCCCTGATCAACCAATCGTCCAGGTAGTGGTAGACGTGAATCCCCCCCTTTCCTGAGATGCGCTGCCACCACTACCATGAGCTTGGTGAAGACACTCGGTGCAGAGGTCAATCCGAACGGCAGGACCCGAAACTGAAAGTGCGAGTCGCCAACCGTGAACCTCAGGTACTTATTGTGCTTTGGATGGATCGGCACATGAAAATAAGCCTCCTTGAGGTCGAGAGACACCAACCAGTCCTGAAGGGCCTGGAGGACTTGAGAAAGAGTAACCATCTTGAACTTGTCCTTCCTGGAGTATATATATCAAACCGCGCAAGTCCATGATGGGTCTCAATCCCCCGTCTTTCTTCAAAATCAAAAAATAAGGGGAATACCATCCCTTGTTCCTCTCCGCTACAGGCACCAGTTCTATGGCGCCTTTCTCCAGCAGGGCTTGAATTTCCTGCGCAAGGAGCAGATCCGGACTCTTCAAAGAGAGATTCCCCAGTGGATTGTCGTGAGGCCTCTGCCGAAAGGGAAGACAGTAACCGTAGGCTATGATCTCCAGAACCCACACATCTGAAGTAATGGCACGCCATTCTACAAGATGCTGTGCCAGCCTTCCCCCAACCGGCGAACCATGGGACATGGCCTCATGACTGAGCTGAAGCTGCTGCAGCGTTGCCTCGGGGCAAAGAGGCAACTGCCCGAGCAGCCTTGGTACCTCGAGTACCTTGTTTTCCACCTCCGGCACTCCTACGGTAGCCCCTTTCACTAGCAGCTCCTCTCGCTTTACTAAAGGACGAGTAATAATGAAAGGAACCTCCCCTCCATTGTTGTCCCCTAGGACCAAAAGGCAGAGGTTGTCGAACTGCAGCATTCAACGACTTCGCTGCAGCTTTTGAGGTCTGCAACCTCTCAAGGCTCTCGTCAGCCTTGCTGCCAAAAAGATGTACACCATCAAAGGGCATGTTGAGGAGCCGGGCTTGCACATCAGGAGCAAACCCAGACTTCCGCAACCACGCAAACTTGCGTATTACGGTGCTCACCGCCATGGACCGGCTGACGCAATCTGCCGTGTCCAGACCCGACTGAACGGCCTCGCACATGGCATCCTTGCCATCCTGTATCATAGCAAGAAAACCATCCCGTTCGTCCCCTTCGGGAATATGTTCAGCCGCTAAGGAAACACAGTTCCACAGAGTGTGCGTGAAACGTGACAAGGCACATACAGAGTTGGCTGCCTGAAGAGCCATACCCCCTGAAGAAAACCCTTTCTTCGCCCAACCATCAAAACGCTTGTCGTCCCTATCAGGAGGGATGGTAGGATACGACGCCTGCTTTTCTGGGGCCGTAGCCGCCTGCACCACCAAACATTCCGGAGTGGGGTGCGTGGTCAAGTAGCAGTGGTCGCTACTGGCTGGGCGGTATTTTCACAGCAAAGACTTGCCCACTGCCGGGAGACTCTCCGGAGCAGTCCAAGCCGCCGCCACCCTCCTTTGCAGAGCCATATGGAACGGCAGTACCGGGTCAGTTGGTGGACCTTGGTCGAGGATATCCGTCAGGTCATCCTGCAGAAAATCCCCTGGTGGAGCAGACCACCCCAAGTACTCGATGACCCTGGACATAAGGCGCTGGTACGAGGACTCGGCATGGGTGCCAGGCTCAGGCCTACAGAACTCCACCTCCGGAGAGGTGTCCAGACCACTGGCATCGTGCAGCGACTGACGCAGGTGCTCCATCTGGCTATGTCCAGAGCTAATCTCGTCTGGAACCGTATCAGGAACCATCCCATCTTCAGAACCCTCATCCACCTCAGAAATATATTCAAGATGGTGGAAAGTGGGCACAGAATGGGGGACAAAGACATGTTTAGCCTTGGCCAGAGCGAAAGGCGTCGAGTGAAGTGGCGTTGAGCGCGGCGCCGACAGCATCGACGGCTTCGACACAGGCCTTGAGGGCAGAGCCCCGAGGGGGTCCTTTGACAGCCTGGGCGCTGATGACTTCTTCGGAGGTGGAGCCTCGAGAGTCCCTCGACGACCTGGGCGCCACAGGCATCGACGTCTTCTTCGAAGACTTCACAGGTGCACATGGTCTTGAGGGCGTCGAGGACCGGGACCTGGAACAGGCATGACTAGAATGATTCCCCTTGTCCGAGTGGGAACTTTCCCGCGAATCGTGCCGCCCACCCGAGCCCAAAGGCGCACGAGCGGTATCTCTAGTACAGTCACGCCCGACCCCACTCCGAGGCGAAGACGGACCGGTGCCCTGCGATTCAAGAATCGCCAACATTTTCTTACCGAAGGAAGCCCATTCCTCCGGAGTTGCATGCTTGGTGGGATAAGCAACCCGCCGATGGGCGGAGTCCTCGGACGGGGACGGGGAAGGCGACCGATGACGGCGCTTCCGGGAGTGCCTCGAAGAAGCAGAGGAGTGGCGGAACCTACTCCGGGACCGAGACCCCTGAGACCTACGACGATGCAGAGAGTCGCCCCTCGAATCGTCCGTCGAAAGCCCAGTGGACCTCGACTTCTGGGGCTTGGACACCTTACCGACCGACAGCTTCTTCTTACGCTCCCGCAACCCCTTGGACGTAAGCGACTGGCAGCCGACACAATCGTATGTGTCGTGGGCCTCCCCGAGGCACCAGAGGCAGGCGTCGTGCGAGTCCGTCACCGACATCTTGGACCCGCAGTCCCCACACTTCTTGAAGCCTGGACGCGGAGTGGAAGAAGAGGAAGACATCCGGATAAACTTCACAACTAGCAGGTTCGAAGAACCGAAAGAACAGAAACTCCAAAGAGTCGAGGCGCGCCGAGATCTCCGAAGCGAACACGTTCGCGGAAAAAACGGAACTGAGGCTACAGGCGTCGCGCGTCCCACTTATAACATCCGGTGACTTCGGCCGTCGGAGGATGTCATCGACGCAGGACGCAGAAAGATTTTCCAAAGCAGCACAGCTGTGGTGATTACTGTCATAGATATGGAATACGTTGGAGGACCCAATCCCCTCGAAACTCTTTTATTTGCCAAAGTTGCAGCCACTTCCCATTCATTTTCACATAGACAAACAAGGTCAATTTTTGCCAAAGATTACCAACCAAACCGCTGGACGGATTTGGACCAGTTGCAGAACAACTTTGCCACGAAGCGTTAACTCGCGATCCATGCTTGGTTTGGGGTTATTCTGTGCAGTAGTTATTTAAATATTTGACGGAGAAGGGGTATCCTTTCTCAAAAATAGACAGCTATATCTCAGGTAAATTACCAGATCTTTGGGTTTTCAGAAATGAAACAGCCACCATCTTGGTTCCTCTCGATTTGAGAGATAGCCGCGGATGTAGCCAAGGATATGGGAAAATTAAATGTAGGAAAAAAGCTATTTGCAGGGAAAAAAGATGCAAATGCCATCAGGCTAGACATGGGTCGGGGTGGCTAGAGGGCACCAAGTAAAATTTGGGAGTTGTAGGGGGCCTTGTTTGCAACACAAAGCTTTCTGTGGCCTCGGCTACAGCCTCGAACAGCCGACAGCTCAAAGCTGTCAGCTTTGATGTCATCATTGTGGCGATAGACTGCGTAACAGGGGGCGCAAAGTTAAGGTGGCTTTAGCTGAATTTCAGGGGTTTTGTTGCGTTAAATTCTCACTTTTAAACATCCCTGCAACTAATGTTTTTTCCAAATATATATATATATATATATATATATATATATATATATATACACACACACACACATATATATATATATATACACACACACATATACATATATTTGTTTTTGGATTTGTAAAACGCACTACAGCCCAAGGGCATCGAGGCGCTATTGCAAGAAAGTGTCTTAGTTACAGGTACAAGAGTTTGCTCATGGGTTACAGAGAGCAAAAACCTAACATAATGAATTGAAGCAGGTACATGGTTGATTTGTGTTGCATACATCATGAATCAAAAGATAGCAGAAAGATTACAGTGCATGGGTGCATTGATAAACATCACAAATGGGGGCAACAGAGGCTAGGAGGCCATTTTTAAACAAAACAACACATTTTTAATGGCTTTCTAGAAGGCTGTGTGTGATTCAGTACTCCTTAGGTGTGGTGGTAGGGAGTTCCATTGAGTTGCAGCAATGAAAGGGGAGCTAGATCCTCCTGTGCGGGTCATCACGGTTTTGGGAATGGTGATCAGGTTAGTGAAGGCAGTAGGTCGGTCAGTGGAGGGTTTAACAAATCTCTGAGAGAGTTAAAAGGGGGGGGGGAAGTGTTATTAAGACATTTGTGTGTTATGGCAAGAGTTTTGAGGATGATTTGTTCCTTGATGGGGAGCCAGTGGACTAGTTTCCTGGTGTTTGAAATATGTTCCCTTTTAGAGATGGCGGTATGATATGATATGATAAGGCATTTGTAACGCGCCTATACACAAGTGTTTCAAGGCGCGACGAGGCAGGGAGGGGGGAACAAGGGGAAGACAGACAACGATCCTACTAGGCCAGGTGTCATTCAGACCGCGCAAGTGCAGGGGTAGGGGGAAGGGAAAAAGTGCAAGGGGGAGGGGGAGGGTAGCAGCTCGAATGCCATTGGTTTGGATGGTCTGGAGTTTTTTTTATATTTTGTGCGCAGGTGCCTACTAGGAGGGCGTTGCAATAATCCAGCCGGGATACGATTATAGCCCTTGCTACAGTGATGCAGTTCTGTTTGGACAAGAATGGTCTAGCTGCATTGAGAAGTTTAGAGTGGTATGCCGCAGCAGGTGCTATAGCTTTAATCTGTCTGCTCATTGTTAGGATGGAATCTAGGAAGACCCCCAAGGTTTTGACTGCTTGCGACACAGGGAATGGAGTATTGTCGATGGTAAAGGAGCTGTAATTTTTATCGAGTTTCTTTAGGGTTGCCGGCTACCCAATCAGTAGCAATTCAGTGTTTTCACCATTAAGGCAGAGCCAATTTTCTGCCATCCAAGTTTGAATTTTAGAGTAGATGGAGTGTAGCTTTTCCCTGTCAGCCTCGTAGTCGCCGGTGAGAGGGATGAGGACTTGCGTGTCATCAGCGTAGTTGGTGTACGAGATGCCTAGCTCGCCCAGGAAGTTAAATAAAGGTCTCATGAATAGGTTGTAGAGGGTAGGTGAGATGCAGGAGCCCTGTGGGACTCCGCATTTGATCAGATCAGGGTTAGCGCAGGCTTGGTCGGAGAAAACCTTCATAACTCTACCCTGGAGGAATGATGCGATCCAAGCTGTAGCTTTCGGGGAGAAGTTGGCAGTGGATAAGAGATGGTGGCAGAGGGTATTATGATCCACCAAGTCGAAAGCTGCCGATAGATCGAGGAGGAGGAGTGCTGGTTTGTCTGCATCTCTGAGATCATCAATTTGATTTTTCAGGTCTAAAAGTGCAGTTTTACTCCCATGGCAGGGACGGAAGCCTGACTACGTAGACTGAGAAGGTTATTGGTATCCAGGAAAGGTTGAACCTGCAGGTAGGCTGCTTTGTCGAGGAGTTTTAACAGGAAAAGGACTGTGGTAATGGGCCTGTAGTTCCCTGGGATGGTTCGATCCAGTGTGGGTTTTTTCAAGAGCGGGCGTAGCCAGGCTTCTTTGAGGCATGCTGGGACACGTTCAGTTTTGAAGGAGGAGTTGATAAAGGCTGCCAGGAAAAGGGCGCGGGTTGAGGCACAATCTTTAATAAGTTCTGCAGGACAGGCACCACCTTTACAGTTGGATGGTTTGATTTAAGTAGGGCGATTACTTCTGGTTCGTTCATTTCCTTGAAGGAAAAGGAGGAAGAGTCACAGGAGGTTTTACAATGGAGGTCAGCAATTTGTTGGTTTAGGGCCATTTGGTGCCCGATTATTTTATTTTGCAAGGTGTTGAGCTTGTCAAGCAGGGCAGACTGGATGCTGTTACACCAGTCTTCATTTTTCGCAGTGGATGGCGGGATGGGGGCAGATGATTCCAACTCTCTAAAGATAGCAAAGATTTCCTTGGAGCCTGATTTAGCGTTTGCTATCCTAGTGTTGAATGAATTGCCCTTGGCAATTTTTTATTCTCTGGAGATTGTCTTGAATGTTAATTCATTGGAGATGCTGGGTTTAGCTAACCAGGCGGAGGGTGCAGCTCTTTTTCTAGCATGCATATCGAGAAGTTCGGAGAAGAACCAGGTGTTAGTATGTTTATTATGCTTAGCTTTCGTGAAAGTGAGCGGGGCAATGGCATCAACCGCTTGGGTGACGATGGTGTTGTAGCTGGATGCCAGGATATCCGGGTCATTGGAGAATGGGGCCTTGAGGGCAGGCACCATTAGGTGGGGTAGAAACCTATCCTTGGTAAGCTGTCGGGAGCAGGGGAAGTGGGATAACTGGCAGGGGTGATCCTTTGGCAAAGTTGAAATTGAAACAAATGTAGTGGTGGTCAGACCACGAAATGGGTGAGATGGCTGAGATAATAGGGGGGCAATTGTGGTGGGCGACCCAGTCAAGTGTGCATCTTTTGATGTGGGTGGGCTCCTTGACTGGTGTTTGAACACTAGGGAGGATAGGAATTTTTTGAGGGTGGCAGCATGGCAGTCGGATGGGTCGTTTAGACCTAGGTTGAGGTCTCCCAGAAGGATTGCTTTGGTGGTTTCTTTTAGATTATCTGAGATGTGCCGTACACAAAAACAGAACCTCTTCAACTCTTACTTACTGACTGTTAGTGAACAAAAGCACCTGACCTACTTTATGTCAGTGAACAAAAAAGAGTGAGCCACACATGTGATGTCATCAGTGATGTCATGAATTAAATTTGTGATGGCATCTTTGATGTCATGGGTGGTAGTCCTTGCAGTGCACACTGCTAGCGCGAGTTATCGTTGCTTAGCTTACCATAACTTGCGAATTTCAGGGGGGAGGGGGGTTCCGTTTTACCTGTAACTATAACGTCCCTGTAACGTTTGTCCATTGAATTGCATAGGTTTTTGCTAGTGCAACTTAACCATAACTTTCCTTTAACAACGTTTTTTGCCAGTGAATTTCATTGGTTTTTAGCAGCATATCCTTAGTTTGCAAAGAACTCTCCAACATAGTTAAAGTACTGGCAGCATGATAACGCAGACAGCAGTCGCAGACTATGTGTCTGGTTGCACACATTGGGTGGCATCCAACCTGCTCAGGATGGCACCTGCTCTCTTACATAGTGGTGGTAATCTCAAAACGCAAAAAATATTGTTTTTAAAAAAATGTTATTAATACTTTTTTTGGCTGGAATAAATTCCAAACTTTCAACATTAAATTACAAAATAAACATACAAATACTTATAAATTGTATACATCTTCTGTTACTTCCTTTTACATGAATGTAAAACTATTTTTTATAAAACTAAATAGTGAAAACTAAGGCATTAATCAGAACTAAATAATACTAATTCACATAAACTTGCACCTACATTATCCATTGATTTACATTATATACAATTCATTCATTAATATAAAAAAAAATAAGAAACCGAGAAGGAAAAAAGATACAAGTTACAGTTTCGCCCACATGATTGTGATAATGGCTACTAATGTGTGTCTTCCTTTAAAGGTAATGTCCATAGATAATTAATGGTTGCATATATATCTCTGTGTGAAATAAATCATGCCACAGCGAATAATGGGTTACATTCATATATTCCACAAGGTGACATTTAAAGTGAATACATCTCTGTGTTAACAATTTCTCGCAATCTATCATCAAATGTCTTAAAGTTTCAGTCTCTTCATGACAAAAGCGAAACATTATTCCTGCCTGGGGGATAGTTTTTTTACTTACATAATATTGCATTTTCACAAAAATATATGAAAACAGCAGCATGGCAAAGAATGGCAAGAGAAAATGGAATAGGTGTAGAAATTGTGTACGTACAAAGCAAACAGGAGAAAGTCATTGGGAGGACACCATACGGGGATGCATCAACAACACAATTAACGTCTGCCTTCACCAATCGTGACGCACTGCTACTGTACATGAGAACAAAGAAGTAACGGGTAGAGTAACGACTGGCAAGAGCTTGGAGCAAAACGTTGGTACAATGTAGTAGGGAAGCAGAACACTCTCTAATGATTATACAGGTTTTACAGTATGCAATAGTACATATGTATAACTTTCTTTTGTAACGCGGCAATGCTAAGCACCTTCGAGTTGCAGGAAAGAAATGTCCCTCATAACAGAATGACTTTTTACAGTGTGCTTGCAAGATATTATACAGTATACGGCCCTATGGTCCCCTTTTCCAATCTAAATATTGTCAGCCTGCTCATGCTGTATACGCCTCTTCTGACGAACTGCTGTTCCCGTCTCGCTGGCCACTCGTGAGCTGCATCTACCTGCTACCGCCTCTGCAGGCTCTCCTTTACCCCACGCATGCTCATTTGCTCCACTTGACTCTCGCAAACTACGTGAACCGAGACACTTGTTTCTAATCTCCCTACAATCTAAAAACTGCTTGCACTTCCATACTTGTGACCGCACTACGATGCCTCTCCTCTCTTCCGCCAATGCTTATGTATCGCCCGGCAGCCTGAGGCACTCAGACTAACACTGTATACTTTGCTAATCTATGAACCTTCATGGTTTTCTTATAGGCCTCATGGTACTTACTCTACCCATTCCGCATTAATAGGTTTTTAGAACAGCGCACCTCACTTTAGTCTCTCATAACACGCAAAAATATGTTTATCCCCTACACATTGCAATGTGCTTTTTGTATATTTAGTTGTTTATGCAGGGCCCATTATCTTGCATGATCTCAACAAATACCTATTTACATTGTGACTTCTGAGTTTAGAGAATTTATCGAGACGCGACCAATAATTTGTCCAGGGAAATAGTCTCTTAATAGTCATTATGTCAGCCCACATCCTAGACACAGTCCTTTTTTTGTTCATTCAACAATTTATTTTACAGGTCTTTCGATAAGCACAAAAGTTTTTTGGCATCAAACGGACAAAAGTGATTGTGAACAGTGGTAACACGGGTTAAGTGTCAACCTCTGATGTATTGAGGTTAAAACTCCACACTGAAGTACATTCCCTGTATAGATGTGATAGAGAAAGAACTATCAAGCAGGGAAAGTATCCCTGAGGCTTGAAAATGGCCCCAGGGTTAGTTCACACAAGGTGTACACAACAGATATTTACACAACATACACAAGGGGGAAGATACAGTTGTGTCACGGGGATCGACACAGGTGTGTTTCGGCCAAAACATGGCTTGATTGAAGCCGGTCTATATGCTGGCCTTCGTCAGGAAAGGCACCATTGGTGGTGCTGTCCGTTGATTCTGTGGGTTTAAGAGAGGCAGTGAGGATCTTCAAAAAGGGGTGATTTAATTAATTAAGGATAGTATTAAATACTGGCCAAATTTGGCCATGGTGTTACATCTCATGGTGCAACTGAGAAACGGCTTACCTGCTGCTCCGGTGGCAGTGGCAAGCTGGGAAATATCCTCACGTGGTTGAAGGATAGTGTGTGCGTGATTGCACTTAGGAATATGCCTGAGAGTGCTTCAGGCCGACATCTCTCGGGTTTCCGCTGACTGTGAAGGGCCACAGTGGGTCCCAAATCGGAGAGAAAGAGAGTACAGGATCAGAATGCATGATCCTGAATAAGGATTCAGAGGAGTGGATTCGATGATGGTGAGAGAATCCTACTCGGGGTAGACTGCCCTCGACGAGCATGGTGGTGGGCGAGTACGTGCCTATGAGGTGTAGAAGTCTGACCAGT
Organism: Ambystoma mexicanum; assembly: GCF_040938575.1. Lineage (NCBI taxonomy): Eukaryota > Metazoa > Chordata > Amphibia > Caudata > Ambystomatidae > Ambystoma > Ambystoma mexicanum. The sequence goes on along the minus strand of NC_090929.1, from coordinate 1,380,405,974 downwards.
GGTTCAGGTGGTCTGTGATGAGTACATCTCGGTGAGCAGGGTGGCTCCCACGGGGGTAGAGTCGTTCCGGTGCAGCGGTGGTCCATGGGGGTGGAACTAGCCGCATGTCGAAATCAAGTATGGCTATCGGGAGTGCGAGAGCGCGCATCGAGTAGCGCTGAGGTCTAGGCAGGAAAATGACCGGTGAAAAGACTGAAATCGATGCAGTGAGACCGAGTTGGGAAAAACGGCACGAGGGGTGTGGAGGACTTAGAGTGCCTGAAGGTGCGCGCATGAAGTGGCGCTTTAGGTGTAGTAGGGAGCACTATATTCAATGCAGTGAGATCGTGTTGGGATCTGGGGAGTGAGAAAAGGCAAGTGGGAGGTGCGAAAATTCGGGTAATTAGGTGCCTGTATGTGGCGGTGCGGACACCTGAAATGCCTACTTATAGTTATGAGTGGAGCCCGGCAGCAGGGTATAGTAAGTGCAGACTGGCAAGCCAAGTCAAAAAGGGGCGCGCTCTGGTCAACAATTAAAAAGCTAAGGTGCTGTTCCCTGGCTAGCTTACCGCAGTATGTCCGGCGTACCTCTGTATACGGGGTCCTCAGCTCGAAATGAAACTGTGAGGAGAATGCTGGCTGCTGTGTAAATATACATTTTACAAGCTAGGCGGCAGCCAATCAAAAGCGCGCATTGGAAGTACCCAATGGGTACAGGAAGGAGTTTGAACCAATCGCGTGTTGTCAAGAAGGTGGAGCATAATTGAACTACTCGAATGGTGGAGCATCATGGGAGGTGTGGTCCCAGAAACGGTGCTTGCAGGCTAAAGCAATGCTGAATGGGATGCACTGAATGTAAAATGTGGAAAAGGGTGTGTAGAAAAGGCAAACCGGTTGGCTCTGAGTCTGGTGGCATTTCATAATAGCTCCATAGAGACACCTATTGTTTGTTAATTATTACCAGCGGGAAGTGCGTTGTAAATATACATTTTACAAGCTAGGCGGCAGCCAATCAAAAACGCGCATTGGAAGTACCCAATGGGTACAGGAAGGAGTTTGAACCAATCGCGTGTTGTCAAGAAGGTGGAGCATAATTGAACTACTCGAATGGTGGAGCATCATGGGAGGTGTGGTCCCAGAAACGGTGCTTGCAGGCTAAAGCAATGCTGAATGGTATGCACTGAATGCAAAGTGTGGAAAAGGGTGTGTGGAAACGGGCAAACCGGTTGGCTCGGAGTCTGGTAGCATTTCATAATGGCTCCATAGAGACACCTATTGTTTATTAATTATTACCAGCGGGAAGTGCGTTGTATATACCGGTGCATGATCTGTCCAAACTGCCTATTGTGAGTGCTGGCATAATACAGGTAGAGAGGTCCACTATACATGCTGTTGAGTGCATACGCATCCATTCATTGTACGGGTCCATAAAATAAAAGGTTAATTAGCATTGGACATATATGCATGTCATATCACATGTCACCCGTGGTGGTAATTAATACACGTGTACACTTGGTGTTAACGGGAGATGCATAAGTACTGATTGCCAGATGTCAAAACAATTGGTGAAAAAACCACAGTCCATGTGAATACATGTGTACACTTGGTGTTACATAGGTTCTGATTGCCAGAGATTAAAACAATTGGTGACAGTAATGCAGTTGTTAATGTATGCAAGCTGAGATATCTATATAGGTTGCCATTGGTGTCCCGAAATGATAAAAGAGGGTGAGGGTTTTTTTTGTTTTTAGAAATGTTTCCATTCAACGGTTATATTTAAACCGTGACGTACGGTGTCCAATTTGTGAACCCATTTCTGTTCCAGTTTTGTCAGAGTCAAATTGATATCCCCCCCACGACGTTGTGGTTGGAGCTGTTGCAGCACGGTCCATGAAAATTGTTCATGAGTATGGCCCTTTTTGGTGTAGTGTTCAACGAGAGGTTTGTCTTGGACTGAGTTCTTTATGCAGGACCTGTGTTCATTAAAGGAGAGTTCCGGGACTTTTTTTTTATTGTCCCTACGGTTCGGCCATGTGTTTTTAAGCATAACTCGGTAGATCGTAGAAAACTTTCCTATGGACCTTACCTGACTTTTCATCCATTAACGCACTCGAAATCAGCCGCCATTTTATGATAATCCTATCATTTCCCCCCATCGCCCTGGCTCACCTGCTTTTGCGGCACTAAATCAAATCCCCCGCCCCTGAGCCTGACATCAGCAGACGCGTACCGCCCATTTCCCAACGCCAAAGCACGTTTCGTGTCAACAATCGCTGCGCCTCAGCTAATGAAGTGTCGCCATGGAAATGGCAGGACGCCTCTTTCCTCAATAAGTATAAACACACCGTTTCACAACACACAGCAGCAGATTTTCGATTCCATTCCTCTCTCTGTGTTACTTTGAGTATTCTGTGACTCGTTTCTGTGCTCTGGTCAGCTACCTTCGCCGCTTCTAGGCCTTGTGAACACCTGTACCATCTCTGTAAATTATTTTACTTTCTTTACCACACAATGGCTACAATAATGCCGTATATGTACGAGCCCGAGTACACCGAGGAAGAACTACTGGAAAGGCAAGCACGCGAAAACGATGGGGATTCGGACGGCAGTTGGGAGGACCAGTCAACGGATGAAGAGCCTGGACCATGTCGCATGGACGGCGTCTCCACCTGGTGCACGTGCAATCGGTGCGAGCTAATGCCAACTGAGGAGGAGAACTGCTGCTGCCGTGAAAATTCCGGGTGCTTGGCCTACATTTCAGAAGGCGAGCCAAGTCCGCAATGCATCACCGAGCTGCCAGAGTTCAGGGAAGCCTGCCTCTCACGGACCGTGTTGAGGATGATGATGGTGCTTATGCACGAACTTCGCGGCACTGTTCGTCCGCGTAATCCGAGTAACGAGTAAGTATACTCTGGTTTTGATGTCAGTGATGCCACTACTATGTCATGGTCGTCTCCCACATATAAAATTACATCTACATATCATTTGAATGCATGTAAACTGGTTCCATATTGTGCATTTTCTAGATAGAATTTTTTTCAAAGCAGAATGACATTTTTTACCTGAATCGACAGTGATAAGAAAGTTTTGTCATTTTAATACAGTTTGCATCTTTCATTTTCACAGGTGGTACAGGCTGGTGGCCTATCGTTGCTTCACTTGGTGGCTTCACGGGAGGCTCGGACACCGCGTTCGGAGAGTAATACCTGCCTGTGCGGTACTTGCCATTAGACAACATTTCCCCAGCGACAGTGGACAATACCGCGGATTTTCCCTGGATGTGCTGCAACCGGAACTTTACAATGTGTAATGTTTATTATTTATGTTCAATTGAAATTAAGATCTAAAATAAAACCCAACATATATTTTAACAATGGTTGTTTTGATTTTTTAAATGAATCTAGTGTGTCTCCATTGAATAGTCTTCCTGTGCCTTGTCTTGTCACACCACATGTCTCCGGCCAGCATCCTCCCTCACGCTGGCCGCCCACCTTCAATCCACATAACCGTTGAACCCATATGCAGCAGACATACATATGTTATTTTGCGGGTTGGCATCAAGCCTCCCGGCCTTGCCTCCTCCCCCAAAAATACTTACCACACCACTTTGTTCAAGCGTTGGCAATAAAAGGCCGTTGGATTTTATTGATACAAAACATGGTTATAGGTAAATAATCAATATGGTTGATCATAATAAATCATCCTTTTGGGCACCCGGTACAGAGATGACCCCCTCTGGCCCGTGCCGCCTTGCCACCACAGGCCAGCCTGCTGCTGACTAACTGCCTAGGCATCCAGGGTCTCCAGGGTGAACTGCACCCATATATTCTCCTGGGAGGGTGAGGTATTTATAAACTCACCCCCCTGCCTTCCAAGTATTAGATCCTGCAGCCTGCCTCTTACATGCAGTTAGATGGCCTCTCCTTGGTGAGGCCCTGCGGCAAACGAGTCTTGTCTGCACGACCACCGCCCCAATCCACCCCCCCGCCCTATCAAAGGCAGTTCGCACCGGGGTACTTGTGCTGGCAAGTGGAGCTGTCAGGGAGCAATAAAGGCCAAGAGGTGCCAAAGACCATGTACACTTCAAAGTGGTCTATAGAGCATGGGTTGTTGTTCCCATGTCTACCTCCAGACCCCGTGTCTCCTGCCAAGCATCCCCCCTCACGATGGACGGCCCCCTGCAATCCACATAAGTGTGTCTCCATTCAGGAGTCTTCCTGTGTCTTGTCTGCACGACCACCGCCCCAATCCACCCCCCCCGCCCTATCAAAGGCAGTTCGCACCGGGGTACTTGTGCTGGCAAGTGGAGCTGTCAGGGAGCAATAAAGGCCAAGAGGTGCCAAAGACCATGTACACTTCAAAGTGGTCTATAGAGCATGGGTTGTTGTTCCCATGTCTACCTCCAGACCCCGTGTCTCCTGCCAAGCATCCCCCCTCACGCAGGACGGCCCCCTGCAAACCGCATAATGCCACGACATATACACGTCATTCATTCACAAACACACCCCTGTTTCGAATTCTTTATAACCCACTTCATATTTCTAATGAGAACTACTTTGCGCTTTGCTAGTCAACCCGTGAAGGTGCTCGTTATCTGCTCTTCGTCTCTGTGAACTTCCGTGACCACTTCGAGGAAACTCGTCAGTTTGCAACCTGTGAACTGCTCCCTGTTCTACGACAAGAAACTACTCTGATCCCTGCATCTAACTGTTTGTTCGTCAAGGTAAGGCCATGTACCATAATCATTTTGCGTGCAATTTCTTTTCGTTCAAGACAGTACATGCAAGTAACTAGTCACATGTTCTGAGTTTAGTCAAATTATTTTTCAATTTTTTTAAAGTTATTCAAATACTTATCCGCATGTGAATAACGTGTATAGTTCCAAGAACCAAAACGAACCTTGCGTTGAACCTTTTATGTGTCATTTAATTTTTTAACACATTGGTATTCATAGAGAATTGTTGATCTTTACTTTTCAGAACTTTCCACAATGCCTGCCTGTTCCATTGGCGGTTGCCCTTCAAAGACCCATAATAAATCTGAAGGTATTATAATGCATGTTTTCCCTAAGACAATAGATCAGATAAGAGAATGGGTCCGATATTGCGGATATCCACCGTCTGAGCTTGAAAGTAGAGTCCTAGAAGTCTTTGCGGACAAGAGGGGTGATCGATACCGCATCTGCAGCAGGCACTTTAGCTCAGACATGTACTCCACATCATTGCTAATAAAGAAGAACACACCGCGAGCGAGGCGAAAATTGCTCGCAACCGCTATTCCCACTCTATTCGTCCACATCCCTCCACTGGTGAGTCAAGTTTATGTATTTATCTCTCGGCCTTGCGGTAGTGTGTAGCATTAGCTAACAATAATTTCCCCATTTATGTATCCACTCAATATGAAGGCCGAAGATTCTCCATCCGTGTCGTTATTGCAGTCATCAACCACTTCAAGCGCCTATCGGGTAATCTTACTTGGCTATTCTGCCACTGACTTGTTTTAGGCATGTAAATCAATAGTTTTAATTTATCGTGTAATTATTTTACCTAATGGTACACCCTTGTACTCGTCCTCTAGTCTTTGTTTTCAGTTATAATTATTGTTATCCAAAATAATGCAAGTACTGTCTTTCAGGGAGATGCTGAGGAGTCCAACGTATTGACGACTACCGTTGATGTCACTCAGATGCTCGAGGTACGTTTCAGGACAGTTCCATCGATGGAGATCATCAGATCTTGCATTCTTGTAGCGTGATTGTTACACACAATGTTTCTTTCGTTTTTAGCCATTGATATGTCCTTCTGTCGTCGCCCTCCTATGTGTCTTCTTTTTTCAATATTGTGTTCATTACTAATGAAAGTCCTATGTTTCAGGGAGTCGATGGAGCATTAGTCCAAGAAGAAGGGGGAGCGTGCAGTTACGGGTCGGCGCAACAGCTTGCAGAAGTGTGCACCGCAGTTACATCGTCCCTTGATGTTCTTATGCATTTCGAGGTATGGATACTGACAGTTTGATCAAGCGAAATCATATGACGTGATTACATCCGCTATACTTCCTTCTTTATTAACGCAAGTACTATGTTTCAGGGAGATGACGGAGCTTCTTCTACAAGAACATCACCCCTAGTAGTTGATGCAGATCTCTGGGTGGTGACACTTCCAACGATCGAGCAAATCGAATCATATTTACATATCCATTATTTATTTTAGACAACTGATCGTTTGTGCAGGTCTATTTAGATGAGCCGTTCACGCCTGCACAAAGTTTCTGTTCTTTTTATCAAAATAGAAAACCATACTAATGCAATTACTGTGTTTCAGGGAGTCACTGAAGCATCATCTTCAATAATATCATCAATGGAAGTCTATGAGGAGCCCGAGGTATGGATCTTGACAGTTCCATCTAACTAGATCAACAATGCGTGAATAATTGTCGTTTGAATGTTCTACACAAAGCGTCCATTCGTGTTTTGCTATTGAGATGTACGTGGGTATTGGTCCCCAAGTACATTTTGTGTTTTCGATATTATTATACATACTAATGAAAGTTCTATGTTTCAGGGAGTCGATGGAGCGTCAGTGCGTGATGGATGTGCTTATCAGGAAAATATAGTCGTTGCAGCGCAAGAGGAAGTGGAGACATGCACACACGAGTCGGAGCAACAGCGTCCGGATGTTGAAGTTCGAGGCAAGAAAGTTTCAAAGAAAAGAAAGCAAAAGAAGGTTAGTGTCCTGGTCACTATATTATGTTGTTTTTCACTGTTAATAGTTCAATACTGTAAGTTGTGTTTAAACTGAACATCCCTTTTCCAATCTGTCCTCTAGTTGCGAGTGGGTGTACGAACTAGATCTACACAGACAGTGAAGCGAACGAGAGATGTTGCTTGTCAAACCTTTTGGCAGGGACTTGAGACTGGAGATGCATCGTGCCAATGGGAAGAATATGAAGTGATTGACAACGGAGCTATACCACCACCAGCCATTGATAGTGGATGTCCTCCTGGTAGTTCGGATGCAGTCGGAGATCAATTCACAGAATCCACACCCGCGAAAACTAAGACCGCGAGAAAGTTGAAGAAATTGTTTTATTCACCCATCGCCGGAGAAGGAACAGATGTTGCAATGGAAGAGAATGAAGTGGACGACAATGAAACACCATCAATATCACTGAACATAGCGGAAGACGATATCAGAGATTCTACCTTTCATGTGAGTGACATGTCCTCAACGTTACAGGCCGAACCAGCTGGGATGCAGAGTGACAGTATAAGGAAAGAGGCCAAATTCATTGTATTCGATAGTTGTTTGATTGATATTATTATTCGGATGAAATGTGGGCATTCGGTTGGTGGGGAAGTATGTGGGGAGCCATTGATTAATGTGACTCGTGCAATTCGAGGCACTAACCTTAAAATACATGCCACCTGTACAAAATATCATCCTTTCTCATGGTCTGCACAACCTATGCTGGGACAACTGCCAGCAGGCAATCTACTTTGTGCAGCGGCTGCACTTTTTAGTGGTTCAAGTTTTAAAAAATTAGAGTCTTTCTTTCAGTTTGTGGGAATCCATTTCATTGCGAAAACTCAGTTCTACAAATACCAAACCGATTATCTATTTCCAGCCATTAGCGAAGCTTGGAGAATGGAAAAAATGTCTATTGATAGTACATTCGCGGGCAAACGGTTCAGGCTAGCCGGTGATGGACAGTGCGACAGCCCAGGATTTTCAGCCAAGTACTGCACCTACCACTTTCAGGACATGGAAAGTAAGAAAATTGTGAGTTCGGTGGTCGTGCAGGTGTCACAAAGTACATCCTCAGTGGCCATGGAGAAAGTTGGCTTTGTAGCATCATTGCAAGAACTACAATCGCGGGGAATGGTGATCGACCTGATAGCCACGGACAGACACGTTTCAATTGCCAAGACAATGAGAGAACAGTACAAAAATATAAATCACCAATTTGACGTTTGGCATCTTGCAAAAACAATCAATAAAAAATTGTCGGCTGCAGGTAAAAAAAAAGATATGCAAGGTATTTCACAGTGGTCCAAGTCAATCAGCAACCATCTTTGGTGGAGCTCAAAAACATGTGGAGGGTCGTTGGAAATTCTACTGGAAAAATGGCGGTCAGTAATGCCACACTGTACAAACGTTCACCGATGGAACACGAACCAACATTTCCACAATTGTGAACATGGCCATTTGTCCACAGAGGAGGCACGGAAGAAGAAGTGGTTGATTCCTTCATCACCCACTCACAAAGCCATTGAAAAGATTGTATTTGATAAAACTATAACAAAAGCTTTGAGGGGACTCACGGAATTCTGCCACACAGGAGATTTGGAGGTGTTCCACAATATGTGCCTAAAGTACAGGCCAAAACGATTGCATTTTGGCAAGGAGGGCATGATAAATCGGACTCTTCTAGCGGTCTTGACACATAACCATAATGTTGGGCGTCAACAAAGTAGGACGACCGGAACTTTAGGGACGCTTCGCTACAATAAGGCCTTCACTAAAAGAAGTAAACAATGGGTGATCAAACCAGTGTTTGAGGATATGCAATATGAGTTTATTGAGAGACTTATTGTTGACGTCCTAGATAGGCACATAAATGGAGTTGTGAACGAACCTGTGCAGGGGACAACTGCATTGCCACCCAACATTGCCTCTGTTCCATGTCCACCTAAAGAAGAGCTCATTGAGAAATACACATCACGGTTTAAATGATTGTAATTTGATTGTCTGTTCTCTCGAGTCTCCTCATGTCGCAGGCCCATTGAATATGTGTATGTATCCAACCTTGTTCATTTGCGCATTAAATTAAACCAAACAGTAATATAAATCATTTTTCAAAAAATATAGAATGTCTCCGTATTTATGGTTCTGTGGGGTTGCAAAGCACGCAGACAAAATGCAAAGATGGAGTGTAAATTTCAAGTCCTGTGAGATGGCCTTACACTGAATGTAGCTAACTAGGAATGTGCGCTCGTTCAAAGTGAAGGTCAGCTGCTTTGATTTTTTCTCGGGTGCCAGAATGGCCCACGACTCAGTATAAGGTTCTATTGTTATTTGACCTTGACAGGCCGGGACCACGTAAGAAACGATAATGGATATAATTTCAGAAACGAAAGCCATTTCATGTTCGTTCATTAGAAGAAATAACGTCGGCATAGAAGGAGTGGTATTTCGGGGCTGCCCTACGCACAGACACAATGGAAAATGCAAATATAATGTAAGTAACTCTTTAGATGAGTTTATACCGCAATTTAATTACTATACAGTAGCTTACAGCGCACTAGAACCGTCTCCTTTTACGGAAGCACCTCAAAACCTTCCTCTTTGCTTCTGCTTTCTCTCTCCCTCTCCCCTGCTACAACTGGTCCACTGTCTGCGATCTCGGTCCTGGGCCCTTCCACTCTCCACCTGCACTCCCTGTCAACCCCTGCACTGGGGGACTGTCTCAGTATCCTACAGCCCCCCCTTGACGTATAAAACCCAGTTGCACTGTCCTAGCTATGAAATAATTTCCCGACCTAATATATAAAATGAATAATTTTAATAAAGATCTGATGGTGAGACTAATTTCATTTTTTATGTTTTTCAAACAGGTACTTCATCCATTATTGTCTGTGTCACGAGTACCAGACACCGGCGGATGGCTTCTATAATTGCCAATTGCTTCTCTGCGTGAACAACGTTAGCACCCTGACCATTTTGTGGGACGATCGCCAAGTACAAGTATGCCCTTACGCGGTACTAACGGCTAGATGCAACATACAGACCGTTGTGGTGGCCTAGTGCCTCGTTGTTGGAACAGCCATGCGATTATCAGTGTGACCGAAGAGCTTATTTTATCGTAAACCAACACCCTGTGTACTGCACACAAACATCGCTTGCCTCAAGACGAACTATTTTGGATCGAGAGCAAAGAAAAATGCAAATCGCTGAATATTCTCTAAAAATTTGATGTCCAATAAATGTACTTTGCCAAATGTACAATCTTGCAGTTTGCTTTTAAACCACAGTTTCATATTCCGAATTGTGGCGCTGTATTGTGAGATGATCTAAGACCCTGTGTACAGCAAAGGAACATCGCGTGCCTCAAAACGAACTTTTTGGAACGTGAGCAAATAAAAATGAAAATCGCTGAATATTCTCTAAACATTTGATGTCAAATAAATTTACTTTACCAAATTTACAATCTTGCAGTTTGATTTAAAAGTACAGTTTCATATTCCGAATTGTGGCGCGCTGTGTTGTGAGCTGATCTGTGTTGATTTCCGGGTTCTGTGTGGAGTCGCGTAGAAGACGCCTGGGCGCGTTTGCCTACGCAGCACAGTCACGTCACGGATAGAGGCGGGGAATATGAATGTTTTGATAAAGTCTGTTTCAGGGGCGGGGGATTTGATTTAGTGCCGCAAAAGCAGGTGAGCCAGGGCGATGGGGGGAAATGATAGGATTATCATAAAATGGCGGCTGATTTCGAGTGCGTTAATGGACGAAAAGTCGGGTAAGGTCCATAGGAAAGTTTTCTACGATCTACCGAGTTATGCTTAAAAACACATGGCCGAACCGTAGGGACAATAAAAAAAAAGTCCCGGAACTCTCCTTTAATCCTTTGTTTTACAGGCCCTATTGTTTTGCCAATGTAGACCATGTTGCAGGGACATTTGATGGCGTAGATAACACATCTGCTCTCGCAGTTGGTGTGGTTGTTCATCTTCCATGTGAAGTCCTTGTGTGTGAAGGTCTTACTGTTGGTGGTGTATTTACAGGCGACACAGTGTCCACAACTGAAGTGACCAGTAACTGGAGGGATACTCCATAGGGTTGCAGTTGTTTTCGTGGGTTCCAAAAATGTGTGTACAAGGGTATCCCTCAGGTTCCTGTTTTTCTTGAAAGCTAATCAAATGCCAGTTTCTGTTGATGGTGCTCTTTATGAGATTGCTGACCGGGTTGAAGGTAGTTACACAGACAGTCCTGTTGGTGGGATTTTTTTCTTTTGCTGTCAAGCAGATCGAGCGGTCGGTGTTCTCTGCTCTCTTCCTGGCAGTCCTGATGGATTTTTTCGGATAGCCTCTCTGTCCTAGGCGTATTTGAAGTTGTTTTGCATGATGGAAGAATTTCTCTCCGTCGGTGCAATTTCGACGGATGCGAAGAAACTGGCCGTATGGGAGGTTGTACTTTAACCCTTCTGGGTGGTAACTCGTGAAATGTAGCAAGGTGTTTCTGTCGGTGGGCTTTCTGAAAAGTTCTGTTTTCAACCTATCTCCAGATCGATAAATATGTAGATCGAGAAAGTTGATTGCTTGGTAATCCCACTCGATGGTGAACTTTATGTGGGTATTCTGTGTGTTCAGCCATTGATGAAAAGCCAGTAGTGATTCTCGATTGCCTTCCCAGATCAAGAGCACATCGTCAATGTAGCGGCGCCAAATTTTGATGCGTGATCTGTGAGGGTTGTTGTTATAACAGCAGCCAGCATTCTCCTCACAGTTTCATTTCGAGCTGAGGACCCCGTATACAGAGGTACGCCGGACATACTGCGGTAAGCTAGCCAGGGAACAGCACCTTAGCTTTTTAATTGTTGACCAGAGCGCGCCCCTTTTTGACTTGGCTTGCCAGTCTGCACTTACTATACCCTGCTGCCGGGCTCCACTCATAACTATAAGTAGGCATTTCAGGTGTCCGCACCGCCACATACAGGCACCTAATTACCCGAATTTTCGCACCTCCCACTTGCCTTTTCTCACTCCCCAGATCCCAACACGATCTCACTGCATTGAATATAGTGCTCCCTACTACACCTCAAGCGCCACTTCATGCGCGCACCTTCAGGCACTCTAAGTCCTCCACACCCCTCGTGCCGTTTTTCCCAACTCGGTCTCACTGCATCGATTTCAGTCTTTTCACCGGTCATTTTCCTGCCTAGACCTCAGCGCTACTCGATGCGCGCTCTAGCACTCCCGATAGCCATACTTGATTTCGACATGCGGCTAGTTCCACCCCCATGGACCACCGCTGCACCGGAACGACTCTACCCCCGTGGGAGCCACCCTGCTCACCGAGATGTACTCATCACAGACCACCTGAACCACTGGTCAGACTTCTACACCTCATAGGCACGTACTCGCCCACCACCATGCTCGCCGAGGGCAGTCTACCCCGAGTAGGATTCTCTCACCATCATCGAATCCACTCCTCTGAATCCTTATCCAGGATCATGCATTCTGATCCTGTACTCTCTTTCTCTCAGATTTGGGACCCACTGTGGCCCTTCACAGTCAGCGGAAACCCGAGAGATGTCGGCCTGAAGCACTCTCAGGCATATTCCTAAGTGCAATCACGCACACACTATCCTTCAACCACGTGAGGATATTTCCCAGCTTGCCACTGCCACCGGAGCAGCAGGTAAGCCGTTTCTCAGTTGCACCATGAGATGTAACACCATGGCCAAATTTGGCCAGTATTTAATACTATCCTTAATTAAATCACCCCTTTTTGAAGATCCTCACTGCCTCTCTTAAACCCACAGAATCAACGGACAGCACCACCAATGGTGCCTTTCCTGACGAAGGCCAGCATATAGACCGGCTTCAATCAAGCCATGTTTTGGCCGAAACACACCTGTGTCGATCCCCGTGACACAACTGTATCTTCCCCCTTGTGTATGTTGTGTAAATATCTGTTGTGTACACCTTGTGTGAACTAACCCTGGGGCCATTTTCAAGCCTCAGGGATACTTTCCCTGCTTGATAGTTCTTTCTCTATCACATCTATACAGGGAATGTACTTCAGTGTGGAGTTTTAACCTCAATACATCAGAGGTTGACACTTAACCTGTGTTACCACCGTTCACAATCACTTTTGTCCGTTTGATGCCAAAAAACTTTCGTGCTTATCGAAAGACCTGTAAAATAAATTGTTGAATGAACAAAAAAAGGACTGTGTCAATGTAAAATAAACATACATGCACGGCACAACTGGCTTACTTGTAGGATCTTCTTCATCCTGATTATTCCTTTTTTTTGTACATATACCCACCTGGGTAAATCAGGACTCCGCCAGGCGCCCTATATTTTCTACCACATCCTAGCACCCATGTTCACATTATTGCTATCATTAGTAGCCTATACACTTATGGAAACATCAATATACTTCAGTCCTGCCATGGAGGAATTTTGCTCTGCTGGTGCATACATCCAACAAGGAAAGAGACTAGCCTGCCTACGCTGTGCGTGCCACCACCCCATCCCCTGCCCTACTCCTTTCCTCAACAAAACGGCACCTTTCCCCTTCCACCCACCGTCTACCAATAATCTCTTACTCTACCATAGAGACTGCAAAACTTCCATCCGCCTCACAGCAACCAGATGGACCCACAAGGCTCTACCGCCTATCTGCAAAGACATTGCAGAGATACCCTACTACAGCTTTAGCTTCGCTAGCCGAAAAACAAATTGAAACCGACATTGCGGCACTCACGTCCCATTTTAGGTTCCATAAGAAGATTCAGATCTTCTCGCTCTGGCCAAATACGACTGACAAAACTACAAAGGACTACCCACTTCCCTTAACAAAATTCCCTTATCGCCCTCACCACCTACAACAAGAGCCCACATCTAGCAAAAGAATCTAACGCCCCTACTCCCACCCAATCCATCTCCTACACAGCTAAGGATACTAAACACAAGGAAAGCACCCTTATCAAGCAACCATCCAACACTAACATTGTGCTTAAAGGTGCGCTCACCAATGCCAGATCCATCATGGCACATGCCTTGGACATAGCAGACGCCATAAAAACTAACAGCTTAGATTACCTAGCAATATCCGAAACTTGGCTCAACTCAGCCTCATGACCCCTCCTCTCTTTAGCTATCCCGGAAGGCTACACTATCTACAGAAAACATAGAACCTCCACAAGAGGTGGAGGAGTAGCCCTAATAGCTAAAAACGCCCTGAACATAAGAATTTCTTCTGAACTCTTATGCACTTCAGGAAACATCATCTCCTTAAAAATGTACCTTACACCTAGCTGCACGCTTACACTCCACATCGTCTAGAGACCCCCAGGCCCCATCTCCACCTTCGAAAACGACATCACCACTCTTCAAGCACACAATATGAAACCCCACACCAAAGTGATCTTTATGGGGGACTTCAATCTTGGCCTGAACGACCCACTAGATATACATGCATGCCTCTTAGCCAATTCCATGGAGGACCAAGGATTCACACACAGGATCTTTGCACCCACGCATGAAAAAGGATGCACTTTAGACTGGCTAGCTGACACTAACTGTACTACCAAAATCCAATCTAATATCTCATCACCTTGGTCCGATCACAATCTCATTATTTTTAATACCTCCATTAGCACCAAAAACTTGAACAAGCCCTCCATAACTCCTTCCAGAAATTCCAAAAATATCACTAGAGACAACATACTACCCCGCCTCACCCCGATCCTACAAGCAACTTATTTGAATAGCGACTCTGCACCCTAGTCAAACAATACAATGAAATCATGACTGTAGCGATTGATAAAATTGCCCCACTAAAAATTTAAAAAGCCATACCTGCAGCACACATCAACCCATGGTTTACCCCGGAACTCAAAGCCCTGCAAGCTTTAAAAAGATCGGCTGAAAACAAATGGTTAAAATTGCCAACTCTAGCAACCAAAACTCTATTCCAAACCTTAGCAATAATTACAAGAAAGAGATCATCAAATCTAAAAGCAAAGTTTACAACCAGAGAATCTCTAATGCCCAATCAAATACCAGAGAATTATTCTCTATTTTACATGAACTGGAATCACCTGCACCCTCACTAGATCACACTGTTAAAGACAAATTATGGTGCTCCAACATTAAAAATGCCTTAGCAGACAAAATGTCACTATTACAACAAAAAATAGAACTAGAAAAATCCAAACTCAGCTTTACCCAAACCTCTCTAAATACACCCTCTACATGAGACCTTTGATTTTCCCAAATTCTCATTCACCCCACTCTCCACCTCAGATACCATCAATACCATCAAAAGTCGAAAACCCTCCAGATGCAAAGAGGACATCTGTCCTGCAACCTTAGTAAAAACAATGTGTGCAACCTTAGTAAAAACAATGTGTGACTGAACTGGCACCATTTATTACCAGTCTAATCAATAACTCCTTTGCCACCAATACAGTCCCAAAAGATCTAAAAACAGCTTGGGTTCTTCCCCTGCTCAAAAAACCTACATTAGATCCCAATATCCCTACTAATTTTCGCCCCATCACCACAGTACCTTTCCTACTTTATCGTGCAGCATATTTGCAGATCCAAAAGTTCCTTGAAGATAGCCACCTTCTGGGCCTAAGACAATCGGGTTTCAGACATGGCCATGGTACTGAGACTGCTCTACTCGACTTGAAAACACAAATGGACCAATTCAATGATAAAGGTGAATTGTGTATTCCTCCTGCTTGATCTTTCAGCAGCTTTTGATTTGGTCAATCATGATATTTTATGTCAGCACCTTGAAACTGCTGCCAAATTCTCCCAACTCTCCCAAGACTCCATCAAATGGATTAAACCATTCGTATTTAATCGGACTATGAGGGTCTTCTCGGACACGTAGGCAGCCCCCCCTATCCCAGTGACTTGTGGTGTTCCATAAGGTTTGTGTGTCTGTTCTGAATCTTGATGGTCGTGCAGATTAAAAAATACCTCCGTCCCCAAGTACCACACAGGCAGTAAAATATTCAATGCCTGTGCAATCTTTGAGGCCACAGGTGTGCAGTGAGCTGTGAGATCCCGAACCAGGAACTGCCAGAAGGACCCCTTGAGCGCTGTAAGGCAATGGGTAATTATTCAAGAGATATAACGTGGCAGATAGATACAGTAAGAAACAATAGGAACACCGCTTACCTAAAAGTATGGGAATTACCGCCCAAAGTGTGATGATGGATGGCAGGGGTCAGGGACAGGGAACGTGAGGCAGGTTTCCAGTGAGAGTTGGTTAAGCGATGAACACTTGAGGTAATGCGAAGTGCACAAAATGTAGTTTGTGGCTAGAATGCAGGCTAAAGCCAGCAGGAGGCCAAGGGCCTGGAGTTCCAAGCAAAAACAGATCCGTAAGGCAGTCCGATATACAGAATCCGGGGCGGATACCAGCAAAGTAAACAAACGATGTCCAAAACGATGATGAATGTAGGGCAAAGACAAAGCAATCCGTATAGCAGTCCGTGGTCGTAGAATTAGGGCAAGACAAAGTAATCCGTATAGCAGTCCATGGTCATAGAATCAGGGCAAGACAAAGCAATCCGTATAGCAGTCCGTGGTCGTAGAATCAAGAATCCAATAAACGAACAAAAACGCCAAACAGTCCTGAGGAAATCAGCTGTGAAGCAACGCTTCCATGTCTTCCAATGCATTTGAACTGTTAGGAGTGATCACGTGATGTGGAAGACGGAAGCGTGGGAACATAAGGGGTCGTCACATGATGCCAGGATGTTGTGCTGGTCCTGTCACGTGATGCATGGATCTCTGCGAACAATGTCGATTGTTCCAAGCAAACGGGAGTCTCCACTTCAGTTGCCAACGGAGGGAAGGTCGGAAAACACCCGGTCTGCCACACAGCGCTCTCACGTGTCTGGCGAGAGGTCGTTGTTTCTGCGTACAAGCCCGTGAGTATTGAATCCCCTGGTGGATGGAGACTGCAGGTGGGCTACCTCGTGCACCCGTGGAGTGTGTAGTAGAGCGTGTGGTGGGAGAGCGTGTGGTGGGAGACGTGACAGTGTCCCCCACATTTTACAATGCTTTCATTAAGCTTCTGTTCGACAAACTTGATAAAATGGGCATCACATATACAAATTATGCGCATGATACCCAAATACTTATTCTGATCACTGGATGTTATGACACAGACTCTAAAAACCTAAGCAAAATCTGTAATGCAAGCCTGGATGGCTATTAACGAACTATGCCTCAAAGATAAGGTGAGTTTATCATCATAGGAAACAAAACAAAACTCTAACCTCCCAACACTATACAAAGCATTTATCATCAATGACAAAACCATACCAGTAGCCAACGCAATAAAAACCCTAGGGATCTATATAGATTAATCTCTCACTCTAAACAGACAGGTCAACGCTGTTGTCTTCTCAGCAGCTTATACATCCAAATTAATAAGAGCAAATAGACCCTTCCTTTCCTCAAACAACTCCATCACCCTGGCCAGAGCCTTGCTATTGTCCAGGATTGATTACTGCAATTCACTCTTCGCAGGAACAAGCACTAGAAACATAAAAAAACTGCAAGTAGTACAGAACAATGTCATAAGAGCAGCCCTAAACATACCTAAGAACGAACATATCCCCTCCACTAGAAGGCGTATCCATTGGCTTCCGGTTCACGACAGGATCAAATTTAAAATTTTGACAATAACTCAGAAATGCATCATGAATAAAGCGCCAAGATACCTTAGCAATCTCATCAGTAAAGCTCAATCTAATAGACCTACCCAGTCTGCCTACACAAATTGGCTTACTGTCCCTATGTTTAGAAGACAGAAAGCAGGAGGGTCAAGCTTCCCAGTAGTAGCACCTAACTTGTGGAATGCCCTCCCTATCCAACTAAGAAATGACACATCCTTCTGGTCTTTTCGAAAAAACCTAAAAACATTACTCTTTATGACTGACCACCCTTCTCAATCCCACAACTAGAATTCACGATGCAAAGAGGAAATGTAATAATGTGTAAATGTGTAAATTCTGTAATTGTGTAATTGTATAAATTGTGTAACAACTGCTATAACTTGTGAATTCGTAACAAATTCAATGTCATATCACCCATGTAAGATATAACTAAGTGGTTATTTTACAACTTCTTGCAACCGTATCCTCAAGAAACTTGTAGTGCCTAGCTGCCTTTGGGCTTTGTGCGCGATACAAATAACTAACTAAAGAAAGAAAGAAAATACAGTAACCCCATTGGTACGCACTGTAGTGTGAAGCGTGCATTATGTACTATATATTCCTGCATGTACAGCAAACACATTCTGTTTTCCGTAAGAAAACATATTGGAAAGGAAAGCAAGTCAATAGAAGCTGCAATCCTTGCACAACACCATTTGCGCATAGCAAAGGAAAGAAACTGTGCAAATAGCAAAAAGGAGAAGCTGGAAGGCAAAGTGAAAAAAATGGGGAACAATTGTGCCCCCTTACAAGTTGCGTACAAACAAATGTTTTGGACAAAATTAAATGGCTGTGGCACACCTGCACGTATACTCCTTCCCCATGTCGCAGGCCGCCATCCCCTTAAAAATGGGTACTAGGAATGTGCAAAAGTGAACATTAATAATGATAGTGTTGCTAAGTGTTTGGGTGGTATGCTTTTCTTCCTGTAATGGCATTAAGACTCAGCGGCACACAGTCCTCCTTGCAATGCTTGCAATTAAGCAAAAGGGAAGTGTCCTACAGAATACCCACAATCACAATGTACGCATCTGTACGACAGCAGCAGGCTCCACATGGCCGCATGTTGTCCACCACCTAGCAAGGCGTGTGAGAACAGACGTTTGTGCATACTGCAAGTACAGGCATATGTATATGTGCCTCTGTCTCGTGGTAACAGCACTCTGCAGCATATGCCAAGGAACGTTAATGTGGTCAGCCGTGCACCCACGTCTACAGATATGTATGCAAATAAGCATCCCACCTGGTGCACCCTATAAGTAACCAGCAACTTCCCAAAATGGTTGGCGCACGTCTTGCACACTATTAGTCCATAGAAAATTGGCAACAGTGTGCATAGTACACCCACGCACATGCGCACAATGCAATGCGCCCAAAATGAGTCCAAAAGCATAGATGCCAACATTCTGTGCCCAAAAATGTGTAGTCATGTTAATGTTTCAAAAATCGTGCCTACCATACTGATGACATAACGGGAAATGATGCCACATCAACTTCACCCAATGAAATGACAGGACATAACAAAATTATTTCACATTAACTTTGACCTTATGACCGCAGGAAATTACCTCAGTTGGCATATAGCCTTCAAGAGATCACAGGAGCGGAGTGCCTGGTGTGCTCTATCCCATATACTCTCAGCCATCATGATAAAGAGAAGTACCAAATCAGTGACGTGTACATAGTGTCACCAGTTTTTTCCTCAGCAGAACACAATTTCCTCTTGAAACATATCAATAACAACAATGTAATTCACCATTCACTTTGGATTTTTACAACTGGATTAAACCTAGTGAACAATGTACGAGATCAAGACACATGATTTTGAAGGAATGAACCATTTTGATAGGTCTTGGTAAAACAACCGACATGTCAGTGAGTAAAGACGAGCAAGTAAAGAAAGTGATAATAGTGTACTCCGTAAGTAAATGCAGTAACTTTTTAAATAGCAAACAGTACGTTGACATCAAACAGATTTTGTTTTGTAGAGGCGTAACAAAGTCTACACTTTTTAACAAAAAACAAGTGTACTTGGTGTTACGAATGGTAATGTTACATTAAAATAAGTAACCAAAAATGGGGCCAAAATATGAGCAAACATACAATATATGGTTCCAAAATCGGGGCAGCTGGGAGCAATGTAGATGCTACTAGTAGCAGAGAAGGGCCTGCCTAGCTTAACACTCAACAGTTGGCAGGAGCTACATGTGACTCCCACACCAAAGATTGCCAAACAAGCACAACAATGTCAATTTGGGCCAATCTGTAATGAAACATTATGACACATCTACATCAAAATCATTCCAGAAAAGAATGCTTAGTTATTCAAGAAAAAGTCCTCTACACGTGTATCAACACAAAGTGTGGGTCTTCAGGAGGCGAAAAAGTACTCTTATGTTGATTTATCCTATTTATAATTTACCAGTTTGTTTTATAATTTCACCAGACAATTTGTCAATGCTTTTTGTACTGGTTGAATAGAATGGGTTTCATAATCCAATGTTTCTTTGATGGAGAGGAAGAAGGAGATACTTCTTTCCTTGGTGGTGGCCGTGAGCAGGAGTTTCTTTGTTAGGACAGGTTATGCTTTAAATTTGCTTTTCTTTTGTACATGCATTGTATTCTTGTGTGTTCGGATTTGTTAAAGCATTGGATTGTGTATAAGGTCTTTATAAAATTATATCACTGTAACCAAGACCCAAGTATCCCTATGAAACTAGGACAAGTTCATGTAACTAAGACAATCTCCTGCAAGAGTGCCTCGATGCCCTTGGGCTGCTAGTGCGTTTTACAAATCCTGATAAATAAATAAAAAAATAAATACAACATAATATATCACTGAGTTTCCTACACAGGCAATGTGATCTCACAAGGAACAGATACAGTATTGGGGGTTTGTAAAACATGCATAGAGACACAAAGAACACATCACTGACTTTCCTACACAGTCACTCATACCTCACAAGGTACACATACACAGGTGGGGGTCTGTGCAAAGTGCATTACCGACCTTCATAAGATATCAGTTTCCTACACAATCAGTCAGACCGCACACGGTACACAAACACTGAGGTTGACTTCTGAATGTTCCTGAGCAGTATGTCACAAATGCATGTGGCAGGCCTGGGTAGGCTGGGGTAAAAGAGGGGCTCTTGAAACCATTTCTAGAAGAAAATCTGATGTATTTCACTTTTCGCAATGGTGGAATGGCTAAAAGTGATGTACTACAGTGCGTCTGCAACTACCAGCAACCATTTCACTCTGACTGAATAAGCACAGTAGTGGAGAGAATTATGAACGTCCCTTCCTGTCACCCACACCCGCAGGAGCGACAGTTCCCTTTGTTCTTATTTCATAGGCAGCTGCAGGAAAAGGGAGTATACGCATGTGCTTTTACCCAAGTATGGCGACGGCCTTGTCCGGATGAAGCTGAAACATTACTTTTTCCCTTTGCAGTGTCTCCTTTGCAGCACAACGACATTGCGTATGTGTAAAAAGTTGCACATGCTTCCACCAATAACATTGAAGAGCTCTCCATGTCACAGTATTTGTTGTTTACAACAGCCCTCTGCGTAAACACCGCGGCCACAAAAGTAGTTGCCCAATCCCTGTGGCTGTACAGTCCCATTTCCATAGCCGCCATCCTCAAAGTCCCCGGAAGTGCCTTTCGAGCTGTGCGACGACAGCAGTGCCAACTTGACCAGTCGACCAAACCGATGGTGCGTGTGTGCCCTTATTTCAGGGACAGCAGCCGGACTCTCTGACAGCAGCAAAGCATAGGGTTGAGCAATGTATGCAGTATTTTCTAGAAAGGGCAGGCTTACAAACACTTTGCTATGTCTCATTGCACATGCATGCATGTTTGCAAACAATGTACGGCTGCTTTCCGAGTGACAAATGTCCACAACAATCTGCCCAAAAGGCACACCACAGAAGTAATGTGTTTGCACCTTTTCTGAGCAGCGGAGTACGGCACATAGGTTTGCCCTGCATGTAATGGTGCACCACACCTGCTCACCTACAGAATAAGGCAGTGTACACACGTGCGTGTACCCAAGGACGGCGACAGCCTTGTTCAAATGAAGCACAAACATTCCTTCCATTTCCAGTTTGTCCTTTGCAGCACACCGTCATTGCGTACTGTTGAAAAGTTCCACACGCTTCCACAAATGACGTTGAACAGCTCTCCATGTAACAGTATCAGGTCTGTACATCAGTCCTCTGCGTGCACAGCCCGTCCAGAAATTTTATTGCGCAATCCCTGTGGCATCATAGTCCCATTTCCATCGCTGCCATCCTGAAAATCCCCGGATGTGGCTTTTATGCTGCGTGCGAGCGTGGGGGTATAATGTGCAACCTGGGTAGGGGAGGTTTGTTATAAGGGGCGGCTCTTAAAAGACCTTTGTTATTTTTTGTATTTTAGATGCTTCTAGAGGAACACCTTTTCCTTTTTTTTTTATTTCTGTTTTCTTGTGCAGACATTGTTACAGTAAACTCTTCGGGCAAACAAAACAGCATTACCAATGGGCGACAAAAAAATGCCATCTAGTTGAAAAAATTCAGCATTTTCACAACTAATGAGGTAATTGTTGCAGAAGAACATGCCAGCATTGGACAAAAAAGTATACATACCTCTGTTGATGACACATTCCTGCGTCTGGCTCTGAACAACATCCATGAGCAGTGGGCCACACTCTTCGTGGTATTATCGATGAGAACAGCACCTTGGCAGTGAGAAAAAGCCTCTTCACTAGCTTTAACAACCTCTTTAGTCGACGGAACAAGCCTAAACAAGACATGTAACCCATGTGCAAGCCGCTGTAGCGGATAACGATAACCTCGACTCTACCGAAACTTGCCAGGTCTTTGCAAAGTGCATCCATGTCGCGAAACTGCACTCATAGACACCGTTCCACAATGCTACCACTCCTTCCAACCCGAAATTGCCATCAAAGTTTCTTTCCAGGGCATACCTGTGCAGATCTAGTAGAAAGGCATCACCTATAGGCAACACAATGGGTTTCACCATGTCAGGCAGCCTCACTACGCCAAGAATAACATCCCTTCCTCTGAACCACACCCACAGTACCTGATTGGATAATCCCGAAAGTCCCATGTTCATTGAACAAATACGTAGAAAGAGCAGATTGTGGCACGTGCGGTTCCCAAACTACGGGCGAGGGCCGCACCACAGGAAAGCAGTAGCAGTCTTCTTCCCTTTCCACTACCTTTTGTCCAGCACCACCTCATTGAGTACGGGTGGGCACACACGATTCCACCAATGCCATTACCATCTAACACTGTCTGTGCTGCACAACACTTCATAGGTACCGTTAGAAAATCAACCTGCTACTTTACTGTCACTTGCCAGCACGTCCACTACAAATTTTGGTAATAGATTGCAAAATGTGTGCATCCACATTCATCCACTTGCGCACCCACTACCACAAATTTAAGGTACGAGAAATGTTTCTATAGTATGCGTATTACTGTGCTATAAGTGCCTCTGTGCACGGTATCTGCCACTGAGTGGCCATTAAGGTATTTAAAAGCATACTTTTTTTCCCCCATCCACTACCATGAAATGGCACGTTAGTGACATGTGCTTGCAATGTTCTCATTGACCCATATCATACAGTGTAATATCACTACAGGAACTCCCTGCTTTGCTTCCAACAATGCTACGAAATGTTTTCCCCACTAACCCACCTCCTACATAAATTGCACAAAAATTGCATCAATAGCAGCATTCAATGCATCTTACCCAGGGAAAGCAACCTTCCCAAAGATTATTGTCTGCACAGCTGTACTTCTAGGTAGGCTGCACTATTAACAGCAAGCTCCATTTAAATCTGCCGCCTTCTACTCTCTGCCCTCTGCAACGCATCCAGAAGGAGTGCTTGACTTGGGATGGTATCTCTCCTTCACTGAAATGTTGCCAATAGCTCACAGTGGCCAGCGAGGAATGAAGTGAGAAGACTCTGCATTATGCAGAAGGCCTTCTGGGCCCTGGCAGCACAATACCTTCAAATGTAACTCCCTTTATCTGCGTGCGCAAGCTCTTCCCCTCATTCGTCTCCAACTCCCTCAGGGTCACGCGCTTCTGCAAAAAAACAGTTGTTGGTAGATGAACAAGTTACTCTCTTACCTGGTAATGTTCTTTCGATGGGATGGTCCTCCGACGTATTCCATATCTATGACAGTAATCACCACAGCTGTGCTGCTTCGGAAAATCTTTCGGCGTCTGCGTCGATGACGTCGATACGCTGCCCTCAAAGACCTCCTCCGACAGCCGACATCACTGGATGTTATAAGTAGGACGCACAACGCCCATGGCCTCAGTTCCGTTTTTTCCGCGAACGTGTTCGCTTCGGGAAGCTCGGCACGCCTCGACTCTTTGGAGTTTCTGTTGTTTCTCAGTTCTTCGAACCTGTTCGTTTTGTGAAGTTTCTTCTTCGTGAAGGATGTCTACCTCGTCTTCCACCCCGCGTCCGGGATTTAAGAAGTGCGGGGACTGTGGGTCCAAGATGTCGGTTACGGACTCGCACCACGCCTGCCTCTGGTGCCTCGGGGAGGCCCATGACACGGATGACTGTGTCGACTGCCAGTTGCTCATGCCTAAAGACTTGCTGGAGCGCCAGAAGAAGTTATCGGTAGGTAAGGTGTCTAATCCACGGAAGTCAAGGTCTGCGGGGCTTTCGATGGACGATTCGAGAGGCGACTCTCCGCGTCATCGTCGGAAGTCCAGTGGGTCTCGGTTCCAGAGTCGGTCACGCCACTCCTCTGTCTCTTTGAGGCACTCCCGGAAGTTCCGTAATCGATCGCCTTCCCCGTCCTCTTCCGAGGACTCTGCCCGTCGGCGGGTCGCTTACCCTACCAAACAGGTGACGCCAGAGGAATGGGCTTCCTTCAGGGAGAAAATGTTAGCGATTCTCGAATCGCAGGGCACAGGTCCGTCCGTGCCTCCGAGTGCGGTCGGAGGACGCAATTGCCTCCGAGTGGGGTCGGAGGACCCAATACGTTGGAGGACCCAATCCCCTCTAAGTGCTTTTTTCACCTGGGGCCTCTATCCGCAACATGCTCCCTACCTCCTTGACACTTGAGGGGAACCATCGCCGGTTCCAGAAGCAACTCAAAGTATTTCTTTTTGCGTCTACTGTTTCTGCTCATCTCCCCCACTAACTGCATGTCGTACACTTAATCTGCACTACTTACCCGACGACTCTGTGATGCTGGACCCATGTCACCTCCCCCTGCCATTGAAGCAACTCAAAGTCTTTCTCTTTGCGTCTACTGTTTCTGCTCATCTCCCCCACTAACTGCATGTCGTACACTTAATCTGCACTACTTACCTGACGACTCTGTGATGTTGGACCCATGTCACCTCCCCCTGCCAGGCAAACCCCTACACTGGCTTTCTAGCAAACCCAGCAGTTGGGGATTGTTTCCTGTAGCCTAACAGTGCATCCACCACCTTGTGTGTGCACTTATCGGTACACTTGCCACAATTGGCCCGTATATTTACTTATCGTCATTTGATCTTCTTCCCATGTACTGTACCTTCCCCTCCCTTCACCCATGCACTTGGGCAATCTAAGTCACACCTGGCCCAGTACGTTCATTGTCTCTGTCTCCCCTCTGTTTGCCTTCCGTTGCCTCGTTCTGCTTTGCTAGACGTGTGTATGCGCATTGCAAATGCTGTAGCATACAGTCGCACATCAGATGATATCATACACACAATACATGCACAAGAGTAGGATGACTGCCTCTCACTGTATAGACTGCAAAGTTGTTTTTTGTTTTCCGCACTACCCCACTTACTGCACTTTTCACAAAATATTGGGCACACGCAGCAGCACACCTTGCATGTTACTAACTCCAAAGAAATACATACAGTTGATGCATACACCCAGGCTGCCTGCTCCTTACATTGCTCACATCCACCATAGCCTTCTGCACTTTTGTGCAAAGAAACCTTATGGTACACTGAGTACACACCTGACCCACCAACCTTATAAACAATATCTTTCGCTCCACAGTTTCCTTTCCATGGCACCCATCCAGAAAATCGGTGGCATGTGGAAGCGTAAAGTAGGGCGTAAACTGCTGACTTTTCGTGGGAGGGAGGGAGGGGGTCAGGAGCGGGGGGGGGGGTAAATGTAAAACAGGATAAGGAGTTGTGTCTGTAGTACTGTCTCAGAAAAGAAAAGGTTTATTTTGGGTTTTTTTTGTCCTGTTTTTGTTATGTACATGCTTGCTGACACATTTTTGGTTTTTCATCTCTTTCAAAGTGTTTCTGTTCCCTTCGCCTCCTCACACTTGTACGTACTGAACGTCAACGCTTCTCTTACAGTTCTACAGAATTGTATGCAAGGCTGCGTGCAGACAAAACAGCTCCTTAATGCTGGCATAGTCTCTGCTGAACATCCCAGCACTGCACATAAAACACACATGCTTCTGTTTATAAAACAACCTCCCGACCTCTAGCTGTGGGCAAATTACAGCCTAATGTGCAACACGTACAAGGTCACCATCCTCGGACAGAAACAGAGGCAAATCTACATGGCTGCAATATGGTATGCTGGCGGTTGTCAAGGGATAGGCTTTTGGGTGCATAACCAAAGGTCTACAGCCCTTGGCCATGTACCCAATACTGTAGGCCTTATCTACAACCAGCACAACATAATGGCCTCATGAAAAAACATTTCCCACATACCACAATCCAGAAACGTAAAATATGATGGGTGGTGCAAAGGGCAACTCAAGTCAACCACAAGTAGCGCCATGTGGCTCCCTAATGTCCAAGGTGGTGGCAAAATGGGTACCATATGGTACCGGACGTATATCAGCTCACTTGTGCTGTGCAACCACGTCTACAAGGTCCTGAAGAACCATTTTTTCAATGTCACCACCATCGGAGACCTGCATACAAAGCTGCATGTCTGTGGTGTAGTGGCGTGCTATTGACCAGGCCTAGCCCCTTCAGTGACTGGCCTACGGGCTACAGGCTTTCTGCCATACATCCAACAGTGTAGCCCTTTGCCACACACAGCTCAACATAACAAACTTATGCAGGTGAACAAGTGGCCAGGCACATGCAGGTCCCCCCTAGCCACTTCTAAGCATCCACTACTTCAGCTCTTCTCCCACAGGACACACTGGAGGAGTTGTAACTCCATCAGGTCCAGGCATATACTACACAGATTAAGAATTGCAAGCAATCCCCAAAACCATACAAGCAACATTTTATGCAATAATCACAAACCGCACATCGAAGGCAACATTGTAAAACCTACTGCACCCCACAGCAATTTTTTGTCAGTGCAAGGTGGGCACCCATTCATGGAAGGGCTTCAGGCTTAGAACACACAACACACCGTACTGCAGTATACGCTGCAAGTTTCATGTGTTCTCCATTGTTCTCTGCTTCTGCCATTCCTCTACCATCACTAACCGCTGGACCTCACCACACACCGTAGTGCAACCTATCTTTTACTTCTCATGTCATGTGTAATTCAGTCCCCATCTGTAAATGTGCCTGCCAACTTTCACCCAGGCCACATCTGTACATACATAGCTCAATTACATTGCATTGCCTGTGCATACCAGTATGTGAATGGCTGTGTACATTGTGCATATTGCAACTTTCTGATGCTAATGACGTCCTTTTATGGCGCAATGCGGTAAAACACTTTGTCAAGCAAGGTTCCTATGAGGGCCTACCCACAGGAAACACAGATGGTGACATGTGGCTCCCTATTGGGCAACAGGGGCAATGATGTGCAACATATGGTAATGTACGCATAGCAGCTCACTTCTGCTGTTCCACCAAGTGCACACTTTCCTCTGCAACCATTGTGTGGTACTCACCAACTGCAAATGCATGCACAGTAAAAACTGCATTGCTACATTATATTGTGGAGACTGTGATGAAGGCCTAGGCTGTTGGGTGCATGGCCGAACAGAGCCATGCAGGCGACCAGGTACGCATGTGCCAGAAATCACAAAGGCAACATACGCACCAGGACTTACACCCAACCACCACACCATAAAACAGGGACGCAAGGACACGTGTTCCGCTTACCGTAATGCAGAAACATACCACTGTGTTTGGGACCGCTACCCACTTCCAATCAGAAAGCATTATAAACATGGCAACCAAACAAGACAATCTTCGCAACATTCAGCCTGCTCCCACCACTCTAGTACGTGCGTAGAACCAATGTTGCATACTGCACAGCAACACTTACTAATCTGCGTAATGGACACTACGCAAGCACATACAACAAACATTTTCACCTGGACCTTTTCCATATGTACACTATTCCGTTAATACACCCAGTGGACACACTGCACAGCTGGTCACTGCACCATCTCAACCCATACACAGACAACTGTTGGTTGTTCTACCAATCACCACACACACGCAATCAACATTGTGTGCACCGCAGCCAAATCTCACACAATAAGCAGCAATGTGTCAGCTACTTACAACCAGTAGACATACCATTTTCAACCATGGACATTATGTTATGTGCTAGGGCTGCAGCCATGCATGAAAGGGGCTATGGCCTTACCTCACACAACACACCATAGTACACGCTATGTTGACATCCTCATGTGTCATGCAATGCACTCCCCTTCTGCAAATGTGCCTGCCACCAGTCATGAAAGAAAGGCATCGTCGCTGTAGCTCTCATGCCATAACTAAGGCTGCCTACAAAGACCACACAAGATAGTTGCCTGTTGAGGTGTCCGCACATTGGCGGAGCATGCACGACTAGCACTATCACACCACCGTCTTCTTGTATAATGATATTGTCCTCCGATACAACATACCACCGGCATAGAACACTTTTCACACATCCCGTCCCCGCACACTGCAGTGCAATCAAAGTTTTGACCGTGCTGCGAACAGGGAAATAGGACGGCAGAGCGGAGCCAGTTAGGACTATTTTTAGTACGCACACTGCTACGTACAAAAGACCCAGTCACGCACGCAGTATCGTAGATCCTTGCCACACACACCGCAACACTGCCCTCTAATACACAATGGCGGCGTTTCGCAAAACCTTTCACGCACAGCACGCTTCCCTCCAGCCAACCAGCGGCCGCGTTCACTGTTCGCCAACAGCACAGTGTACCGCCGGCCAATGAGACTTCAGTCCACGGAGCGAACAGGGAAATCGCTCCGTGGAGCGGACCAAGATGGCACTAATTTTTTGGGCTGTACATTTCAGTATTTTGCAACAAAATTACCGGTCCGATATCCACCAAACACACAAAAGCTTTCTGGCCCAAGTCCCCATTCCTGCCGCACATTTGGTGAAAATCCGCCCAGCCGTTCGGGCTGTAGCCGTGCGCAAAGTTTTTCCCCAGTCAGTCTATGGAAAAAAATGTGGGATCCTCCTATAACTCCCCCCACCCCTCAGCACGAAACCTCACCCAACTTGGCAAAAAAAAGAGATTTATGCTGAAACACTTTCCAAAAAGAAACAGTTGACCGGCAATCCAGAGTCAGGTGCCATATATATGTGGGAGAGGTAATAATCAACTGACTGGTGGATGGAGAGGCTCACATGTTACAGAGACTGGGGATAGAAAAGACATATTAATTAGTCCACCGGGACCAAACAAATACACAGTAGTTGCAGCTAGTCAGGGAAGGAGAGAAATGTGGGAATATGCAGAGGGTGCTCTCTCTTGGTTAAAGCATTGGAGCTGTAAGTGCAGATTTGAAGAAGCGGATAGTAGTAGTGTTTCTAACATGAAGAGGAAGTGAGTTACAGTGGTGTGGACTGAGGTGGGAAAAGGAGCAGAAGTAAAATGTCGTGCAGGATGGTTGGGCAACAGGAATTGGGGAGTGTCCTAGAGCAGAGAGGAGAGTAGTGGGAGACAGAGTTGGCTAAGTAGTGGGAGAGCAAGCTTGTGTGGGGATTTGGAAACAAGCAATAGAAGTTTAGTTTAAAGAGGGACCGGTGGTCCATGGTATCCGGAATGAGGGTAGTGTTTGGCGGTGGGGATTGTAGAGGGTGCCCGTGACAAAGTTGAATACTTGGTTAAGTGGGGAGAGGGAGTAGAAGGGGGGGGGCAACTAGAGCATTAGCACAAAGCTTCAGGCGACAGAGTACCAGGGTCTGTATGAGGGTTATAAGTGGGGAGAGGGTGTGTTTTTCATATACTGAGCTGGTTAACCCTGGCTGCAGTGGAGGTAGAAGTAATGAACGGGTGGAAATAAAGGTTGCTACCAAAAAAATCCCCATGGTTGCGTGTGTAGAGTGTGAATCCAGCAAAAATAAGATGGGTGAAAGGAGGAGGGGAGCAGTGAAGACAGCATGGTAGATTTTTCAGTCCTTGAGGAGTTTAGCACAAGACAATGAAATGCCAACCAGTGGCGGATTGCAGAGGTACAGCAAGATAAGCAGGGTGGGAGATGATGATTAAACTAAGAAAAGCAGAAGATTTGTGTGTCATCTGCAAAGAGGTGGTAGGAGAATCTAAGAAGGAGATCAGGTGGCCAAGCCAGTAGGTGTCGAGATAAAGAGTAAGGGGCCAAGGATGGAGCTTTGCAGGATTCCAAAAAAGAAGGCAGGATTGATCACAAGTGTCAAAGTTCACAAAATTGTAGCAGGACTGATGAGAAAGGTAAGAGGCAACCTAGTCAAGGGCAGTGTCCTGTACTCCACAGTCTGCCAGGAGATGAAGAAAGGCGAATAGCAGAAGTAAGAAAGTTAGATACGTGGGTGGTGAGGGCCGATTCAGTCCAAGGTCAGCCGCGGAATTCAGTTTGAAGAAGAGTCTTAAAGGACATAAGAGACCAAGTAGGAGGAGATCCTCTAAAAGACAAGACATTGAAGGATTAGCAAGTGTGGAGATGCCAAGTAGGGTTAGATATGCATTTTCTACTCACAAATCTTACATGGAGCAGTGATTCCTAATTTCAAAGGTCTGATGAGAGCCCTGCTCATATTTAAATTGAACTAAAGACATGGGGTTATTCTCTAAGTTAATGAGAGTATTTAATGCCCTCTGCTTTTTGGAAGAAAAAGGGTGGTCAATAAGCTCCAGTGGGAACCTTAGATAACTATATACATTCAACATTCAAAGACACTGAACTTTCCAAAGACCACAAAGGATAATAAGGCTTGCATTAAAGAGGCTAAATGTTGCAGTTTGGATTGCTCTGAACCCAACTCTATTCTTTTTAGGCTTCAGAGATGAAAGGCAGTGCCCTTTGAGGGTACAGTCAATGGGAAGCAGCTAAGCATATGGATATATGTAGCTAGTAATAATGCCCAAGAGAGAGAGAGAGTTTATTACAGTGCTTAGATGAGGGAGGAATCCAGCATGGAGCACTTTAGGAAATGTAATATTTATTCTGGACAAATATTAGTAGTTTATGGATGAGCTAGTAATGTGTGTGACTACTGTTGTGAATCTGACCTTGGCCGCCACTATAGCCCACAAACAACAGTAGGTCACAAAAGACTGGAGTAAGTAAATGATACACTACAGTCTATTAACAAAATCTGCAAGGTGGGGAGGATCACATATACCCCTGCACCATCCCCATTTGTAAAGGAAAAATAAATAGCTCCAACACAAAAGTTGTCTAAGGTGAAATACAAATGATTGTGTCCCAGGAGGATAGCTCAGCAGCAACGTGTTCGCCTTGGAAGCAAGACGACATGAAGCAACACAGGTTCGATCCCCGGGTCCGTGCTTAGAAACCTCTGGGTATTTAAGCGCGTTATAGATACGTAACTATGAAAGAAAAAAAACAATTACGCAACTAAAAAACAAACAATTCCTGTAACAGCACCTCCATGCTGACGGGCTGTGTGAGCGCTTTAAAAATGCAAAAAATATAAATAAAATAAATTCTTGGTCTAACAGTCCTTTGTGTCTTTCTTGGCCCACAACAGTACTGTCATAAGGTGGCTTAGCTATGT
The DNA here is from genome assembly GCF_040938575.1 of Ambystoma mexicanum. Taxonomy (NCBI): domain Eukaryota; kingdom Metazoa; phylum Chordata; class Amphibia; order Caudata; family Ambystomatidae; genus Ambystoma; species Ambystoma mexicanum. The sequence continues at coordinate 1,380,374,571 of NC_090929.1, read as the reverse complement.
AGTTTCACTTATTTCAAAATGTTCCGTCTGTCTGGAAAACACAGTTCTATATTTCTTCTTTTAGACTTGCAATGGCCTGGTATACTCTCCTGCCAGGACTACTTGTAATCACACTGATCATTGCTGGTATACTCTCCTACCAGGGCTTCTTGTATTCAACACAATTGTAGTTGCCGGTTTACTCTCCTTCCAGGACTTATCATCCCACGTTGTACCTCTTTTACTTCAACAGTTGTGCATACCCTCTTTGGTATATTAAATCTCCTTGATACATCATTCTATTTGGCTTCCCCACATATTTGTATTCCATACAATCATATCTTGTTGGGGGCCTTATTTGCCATAGGCTTTCTGGTTTCTCATTCAGTCTCTTTGCTTTCTCTCCCTCTGCGGCTTTAATTATTACAGTTCGTGTATGGTCCAGTCGCCGAAGCACCCTGGGGTCCCCAGAGTGTTTGGGCTGACTCATCGGCTTTTCTTGGCGTTCCTGGGCCCGTTCGCTCTCAACCGTACCACCTGCGTTTCCTTCTGGACAGCTATCGACTTTGCTCCGTTGTCTCCTGCAGCCTCGTCTCAGCACGCCTGTCTCGATCCAGGAAACGGTAGGTTAAACTTTGCTTTCCATGGTCGCCACACGCGCCAGAGTTCTCCACTGCTTCCTGGCATGTTTTCAGCACAACCTGAGGCATTTCTCTTCCCCCCTTTTGGTGAGCCGCTCAACTCCGGCACACTGGTTCATACTTTCAGGACTCACAAGCTTTGCAGTTGAAGAATACGTCTTCTTCGAAGCAGCAACAGCCGACATGACTTGGTCTCCGTCTTTAAATCTCCTGCGTACAGGTGCACTTTGAAAACAAATAGAATGCTCATTGAGCTTGGGGCTCCTTTTATTCGGCATTGCTCTTTCCCTTCTCCTTGTCCCAATATTTGGGTGACTATGGGAAAAGGAGCCCATTGTTGTCCAATGACATAGATCACTTAAAAAATAATTTTCAACAGTTCCAAATGATATATTAGTTCTATATGGTGGATAATTAGAACTGAAAAAGGTTCTGTTGGATCATTTACATTTTCGCCCAGGGATGGAAGTCTGATCTACAGAGCTTTAGGAAAGGGTTTCTTTAGTTTCTCTAACAGGGGGTGTGGATGTATGGCAGTAGGCCATAAGGGTATTGAGTATGAAGCAGTCATCTTCACAGGAAAATGGGGGATACCATCTCTCATCCAATGAAGCCAAGACATCTCCCCGGGGGCTGTATACTCCCATGTGATCCTCCCTCCTATAGCCGCCCCCAGGATCAGGATCAGGTAGCGGCTGCCGTCCCCTGGCCACATGGGAGGTTGTTACCACCGGGAGCTAGTGATGATTTCATTGGATTCATTGCATGTACTTCTTGCCAAAGCCATGACCGCATGCATGGGTCCCCATTGCTGCAACCAGCTGCTTCGAGGGTACACGGCATGCCAAATTCTTTACAGCGTAATCCTCCGGGACCCAGCAACTTTGACAACCTGACAGCCCCCCGCAAAGCTTAAGAAGGGTGCAGATGGGAAGGGAAACGACAACAAAAATGAACCACCAGACAAGGGCTGTGCATTTTACTCGCTGGTTCCCAGGACCTTTCTTCTGGGCCGTCCCTTTCCAGTCCACGAAATATTGCAATTGGTGCCTGTTCAGCTAGGAATCGAGGCTCTCAGCTCAGCCATTTTGCATTCCTGTTTAGAATGAACGCTGCAGTTGTTAGGGAGAATTCTCATTTATGGCTAATTTCCCTCACCTAGTGAGTCCCTCAGCAGCTTTGCTGGATTTCTGGGGTTTATTTTTTCCACCTGGTAAGAGTGTGAGCCTTTTTTCCCACTCTTGCATGTGTTTTGCCATGTGTATTTCTACTTTTTGTGTGATCTTGGGCTCTGGAGCCACACCACTCCATGACCCCCACTTTTTTGTGTGTTACACAGCACCTTCAGTGTAGTGACACAGGGTTGTCTTTTGAGACTTCCCACTGACTCAATTTTTCTGGGGCCGACTACTGTCCCCCAGAAAACATGTAAAGTTGCCATTAACTTTATATACTCACTTTAAACTACAGACCCAGTACACCCCATCTTGCATTGATTATTGGAAAGGGTTAATTCCTACCTCTTTTTGTCTGTGCCTCTTGGAGCTTTGTTTTGCTCTCTTAACATTTAGATTTGGCTGGTGGCAGTGGTATCTACCCTAACTTTTCTACCGCGATTATGGTATATAAACGTGGTACTGTTTTTGTCTATTGTATAAGCCTCAAACATAAACCCGCTTGACCAAATACTTATTTTGGCTCCACTCGTGTTTAGTCGCCATTTCTTTTTGTTAAAGTCCTTCTTGTGTTTTACTTTTCGCGCCAAACCAAGTTTGCCTTCTTTGTTCGCCGTCCTTTGGCAGGCTTCTGTCCAGAAGCCCTCCTTTGGTGTCTGGGTGTCTAGGTGGGCTGAATGTGAGGGAGGGTTTTAGTCACCCCCTACACAGGATCTCCCTGGAGACCCAAGTCGCACTTTGTGTCGATTGGCCGAGGTGGTTGTCCGGACCGGACAACCCCCCTGCTGAGTGATTGACAGCCAGGCTATGTGAATGTGGGATTTGGCATAAAAGGCAGGACTCTTGGGCTGGAAGTCAGAGTCGCCACTGGAACTGCAAGAACCGAAGAGAAGCAGAGAAGAAGACGGCTGCTGCAACTCCCGAGTCCCGGTGAAGCCCTGCTGCAGTCCTGAGCTATCTACCCTTCAACAACAGAGAAGATCTAGTGCAGAGTCTTCTTCCCTTGAGCCTGGTGGTATCAACCAGCTCACCTTCAACAGCCAGAGGATCCTCTTCTTGGTCAAAATCGCTATAGTGGTCCGGATAGCCATCTGAAGAGCCTCTCCTGTTTTAAATGAGTGCACCTTTTATTCACCGTTGCTTCGCTGCTGCTGGCTTCATCCCTGGTAGTGCAGATTGCTCCAGACGTCGTCCTTCTTGTCCACACGACTGAAGCTCCAGGAACCGTGAGTCTGCAGGAACTACCAGGAACAACTACCGTAGCATCAGCTTTCTTCCAACGAATTAGGTACTGTGTATGACTTCAAGGAACTGGGGTGAACCCTTTTTTCCTCACCAAAGGCTTGTCCTTTTCTTCCTTCCCTCTTATAACTTTTGCCTCCCCTTTTTGACAATATCCAAGTACTCCTGGTAAATCTCGAATCGTGAACTGTTCTAACCTTGTGATTCTCGACAACAGGATTCCTGTTCCATTTGACACTGGCGCAGGCCTATTGACTTTTATCTACGTTTTAGAAAATGTCCTCTGATTCTAATTGCCTTGACAAAAGTATTGCCTATGATTTGTATACCCTATTCTCTTGTGTTCATTCATGTGCTAAGTGTGTTTGACTTCGGTTAAATTTCTTCCCGCGGGTACGCTTATCTTTCATAAGACCGAACTGTCATTACTGTTAAAAAGTGATCGCGTATGAACCCACAGTAACGTCTTTGTTTTACAACGCTGGTCTGCCAAATCCCAATGTACTTACCTTGAAGTGATCTGCACAAGGGGAATTGGTTGTGTTTAGTATATTTGAAGTGTGGTTTTATTTTAATAGAAGTGAAGTGTTTTGTGAACAGATGGTTTAAAAATAAATGTACTTATATTTTTTAACCAGAAACCTTGAGTCAGTGTTTGCTTGAGTCACAGTAATGGTAGTCCTTTGTGTAATCTCTACTACTGCTCATTTGCTCTTGAGATAAGTCTGGCTGCTCAGCCATTGCTACCACTCTTTCTGTGTAGTACAGGCTTGTACCAAAGGTGCAATTGTTTTACCACTTGTAGTCTTAATTGTGTGCAGTGGTCCCCAAGGGCACTGCATATGATTCTGCCTAACAGCAGTCTACAGAGAATGGGCCTCATTACAGGTTTGGTGGTAGCGGCACCCGCGAATGGGCAATTACCGTGTCGTGCCGAGTTCGGCGGACCCGGTAACTGCCCATTTGCAGGTGCTGTTAATAAGGGACTCCCCATCCCCATTCGGCCCCATAGGGCTGAATGGGGAGCTCAGATGCACCGGCGCCTTTCATAACGGAAGTCCGAAAGCAAAAAGCCTGCCACTGTAGTGTCAAAAACCTACTTCTATCCTTAACACGTACCCGTGTAAGGGTGTTCTTTCCTAAATAAAACAATGGTTTTAGTGTTCTTAATTAAACGGAAAGTTCTAGATTAGCTGCCAGTTAGGTGATAAAAATAAATGTTCAAAATCACAAAGTTCCAAGATTGGGGTAGTGTCCATTTCCCCAAGGTTTAAACAATGTTCTCTGAAGAAGCTGGACCACTTATCAGGTAGTCTCTTATATTTCCAGTCTTTATATCCTATTGACTCCGGATTCCTCTCCACGAAGTATAGGATTCACTTTATTATTCCCAGGGACTTTTGTCCCCCTAATTTCCAATCTTCTATGTGGGTGCGGGTCCCAGACGCTCAAAAATGAGTAATTCTCAATAAATGTCTCTTTCACAGAGTTACAGACCCTCTTGTGTTTAGGCCTTGTTTTCTGATATGGGTGTGTTGTTATCCCCCCTTGGTTCACTCTCCTGCCAAGTGAGCAACTGATTTTGATTCTCTTTCGGGTCCCAGACCCTCTCTTTTGGGTGCAGGACCCAGACTCACAAAGTGGCGTTACTCCCCCTTGGTTTATTCTCCTGCCAAGTGGGTAACTGTCTTTGGGGTTCCAGACCCTATTTTAAGCTTCCCCGGACCTCTAACAACTTCTGGTAAACCTGCATACCTGTTCTCGCTTTCTTGAACAGTACCAGCGTTTCCACAGTCACTGTGCTGCTCGATGAGGCACCAGCAGCATTTCAAAGACAGGCAGGTTCTGCAGCATTTTGGGCGGCGTCTCTCCTCTCCAGCTGCACGTCCTGCGCTGCAAGGGGTTCACCGGCACTCGGGTATCCTCGAGGAAAGTACCGGCACAAAGGAACACAGTCCTTTGAGCTTGCCTCTACCTCGCTCAGTGGCTTCCCGTGCGGCTTCCCTCTGCTCGCTTGATGCAGGCAACTGATGTGCCTTCTCAGAGATCCGTTCTCTCTTGACTCGTTCTCGGGATGCTCGTCTCCCTTAGGCTTCTCTCTCTGAGCTGTTTGACAGCTGAGTTTCTTAATAAATTCCTGTGCCTGACAGCTGCCTCCATTCCGGCAATTGACATCTCAGATTAAACTGGACTGCTCACTTCGTTTCTTTGAAGTGATCTTCCTCGTCCCAGTACCAGTTTTTCCTTCTGAAATGCGATGCTTAAAGCCTTTGGCTTTTTCAGGTTTGTCAAGGGTATTAAGATGGTGAACCTTACAACATAGTATATTAGTTCTCCCTTCAAGGTGGGGGGAAGGACTTGAAGAAGGGTCTAGGGTTATCAAGGAAGATGAATACTGCATTCCCTGAGAATAATCGTCCCTAATTCCACAGGGGGATTCCCTTCCCATGTGATCCGCCCTCGGTGCACCACCCCCAAGGGGATTATTGTACAGTGAATGCACCACCATGGCCCCATGGGAAAGGTATCCCCCTAGGGAAGAAGGGACAACATCCTCAAATTCATCACAAGGTACATGGGTGACAGATCAATATAATTTTAGAAGAGACATATGAAATACCAGATGAACTTTCCAATGTTTCACCAATCGTAAAGCAAACAATACTGGGTTGCTCACTCTACTAATACTAGAAGGTCCTATGTATCGATGTGCTAGTTTCTTTGATCCTGTGAATCAGTGTTCTAGTTTCTTTGATCCTGTGACACGTAAGTACCTGGTGGACAGCCATACCTTCTCTTCAATAGAATAAGGGACAACATCTGCTATGTATTTGCCTGCTTGGGCTTTATTACAGACAGCGGCAGCTGTCCATAATAGGCGAAGGAGAGTCAACCCACCCATGTTGGACCAGCTGCCACCAAGCAAGCCCTGTAAAAACACTGAGTGTTCCCTTTGTTGCAGCAAGCAGTTGAGGGAGCCCTCCTAGGCTGGCTTCTTGTTTGTACCCTTATGCGCATGTCCGATGGGCCATGCAAGGCTGGGGCGTTTTACTTCACCAGCCTTGCATGGACTATTGGGAATGCAGGCTGGGGTACTGTAGCTCTGAATATGCAAAAAAGGCACGCCTGCACCTCCCAACCCATACAGAAATATCGGACATCCTCCAGGTCATGCTCCGACAGGCATGTGCAGGATCCAGGAAGCACTCACAGTGTCCTGTTCATGTTGTGCGGAACCTGGAGGAGCGGATTCTGGACCAGGATGCCTGCAGGACAGAAAATGTGAATGTGTGTGCGGGTGTATGGTGAATGAGTGTATGTTTGTGAATGAGTGCATGTTGTGTGGGTGCATGTGTGAATGAGAAAGTGAATGATATGTATGGATGTGGGATTTGTATGAATGTGTGAAAAACATCCAACCCCTCAGCCATGTCCCCAAATCTGAACTCTGATTTTGGGGCATGGAGGGAGGGGATGCCCGTAAATCAGAGGTCCACTTACCACCACAGTGCGCAGCGCTCACCGTGCTGGTAAACGGGCCTCTTTTATTTAATGAATCAAAGCAGAGACACGCCAGTGAACACGCTCACCAGATGGCCTCTTGATTTATTCTCAAATCGAAGGCCCGCTGCTCACCCTGCTGGTGAGCTGACTTCTTAATTTAATTAATCAAAGCAGCGAGCCGCCAGTGAGCGGGCCTATGCTTTGATCTGTTAAATCAAAAGGCACCGTCACCGTGCAGTGAGCAGGCCTTTGATTTGAGAATAAATCTAGAGGCCCGCTCACCAGCACAGCGAGCGGGCCTCCGATTTGTAGGCTGTAGGAGAAGGAGATGAATCTTTCCTGGGCATCAATGTTAAACCAAATATAAAATCATGTTTGCTTTAGTAATGATGCCCAGCAGTGAAATAAATGTCATGCCTGAGGCATAAAAACATAACCACATCAGCTGCAGCAATGCATTCCGGTTAAGCCAACTAACCACACTTATGATGGGTGTTACATGACTAGACTGGACTACATTGCTTCAGCTGGTTTGGTCACATTTTCTTCTTCTGACATGGAATTGTAACTGTGCATTTATGATCAAGCAAGTATGTTAAGTGTTATTACGTGGCTAGACTGGAATTTTAGGGCAGCCAGTCTAGCCATTGCCTAATGTGGCATGACTTTTTTTACTGGACATCTACGCTAAAGTAGGCATGATAACTGTTATGTGGCATTTTCATGCAGCCAGTCTAGCCATTTCTTACTGTGGCGTGGCATTTTTACTGGGCATCTACAATTTGATTTGATTCGGGTATTTGTAAATGCGTACAAAGACAAACTGAATCGTATAGAAGCGCAGATGATCTTAAGAACGGCATCAGAATAGAACATTAATCAAAAAAAGTCAAATTGTCAGAGAGCTATATACCATGGAGACAGGCGATGTCTAGATACCATATTTATTTATACAGGAAAGTCTTAAGAGACCTTCGAAATTGGTAAAAAGATTCAAGAGACCTGATTTCTAAGGGAATACTATTCCAAAACCTAGGGCCATATATGTTTTATTTTAGAGGCAAATTTAAGTTCAGCCCCAAGCAAGCGCAAATCTTGGGGATGCTTCCCAACAGCAGGAAAATGTTTTGGCCCAAAAAGGGCAACTTCAGTCTTGGCTGGATTTAATTGCAGCTGATTTGCCAACATCCAGTGGTTAACTTCCTTAAGACATTGATTGCCCCTAAGAAATGTTTCATCAGCTTTCTCTATTTTGATGAAAATCTGGGGGTCATCTGCATGAGTGAAAATTAATCCCATGACACCTCAGGATATTCATCAAAGGCCGCAAATAGAGATTCAAAAGCAGAGGTGACAGGGAAGATCCCTGTGGAACTCAGAAACGTATATCAGCAGAGTCAGAGAAAACCGCCCATTTTGACCAGCTGACAACGATCTGATAAGAAGGAGTCAAACCATTTCATAGCATGGTCCGAGACATTGACAATTTCTTTCAGGCAACTGAGCAGTATCGAATGGTCATCACTGTCTGGCATAGGCCACGGAGAGATCCAAAATTACCAATAATGAAAGCTCTCCATTATCCGCAGCCTCCAACAAATCATCCTGTACTGCCAGAAGTCTCGTCCCAAACCTAGGTTGAAACCTGACTGAAAGGGGTCCAACAGGGACTCCCTTTTAATAAATCACTGTAGTTGGCTGGTCACAACTTTCTCCAACAATTTACCTCGCCAAGGGAGCAATAGGTTGATAGTTTTGTAACACAGATGGATCTAGATCCGATTTTTTCAATAGGGGCGTGATAACAGTTAAGGTCCTGAGGTACACTACCTTGCTCCAATGATTTGTTTATAAAAGCTGTCATAAAGGGAGTGGTCTCCAAAGTAAGATGCTATGCAGAGCATGCTGGCAATGGGAATAACAAATCACTAGTAGGTTTAAGCTGAGACATTAACGAAAATACTTTGTCCTCTAACACTAGGCTAAAGTCAAACAGTAGTGTACATTCAGGAACCACCAATTGTCGTAATGGACTATATTCAACCTGATGCAGACCTTCGTCAAGAGAAGATTGGAGGCTCAAGTGAATATTTCCTTGAATTAATTCTATCTTTTCCTTAACAATAATAATACAATACGTTAGCCTGCCTCAGGGATGGTTCCATAGAGGAGGAGGTGCTTCTTGAAAGACAATGATTAGAGATGACTGAAAAGAGCTCCTTAGGATGATTCTTGGCAGCATCAATTTTTGCATGAAAAAAGGTAGATTTGGGTCTGAAAATTGCCTGCTTACACATCTTTGAAGCATTTTTTGCCCTAGTATGACCATCTATAGTGTTAGCTTATCACCATTTCTGCTCTGCGGCTCTACACTGCTTCTGCAGGGGCATTATATTCTGAGTGAACCATTGCTTGTATTTATTTGACTTCAAAGCTTTGGGTGGTGCCTTCAAAGAACAAATATTATCTAGAATGGTGGCTCCACTGGAGAAAAATGTCCTCACATTGCAAGACTGGTACAATAGTTTCTCAAGTTTGCTTAACCTCCACTCCAGAAATACTTGCTCAGTCCTTTACTCTATTGGCTAACACTGTGGGTCGATCATTAGGCAAAGATTGCCTTACAGCATCTTGCTTTAGCAGAAAGAGCTGAACATAATGAACTGACCCATAAACTGGCAAAGTATCTGTCAAAAACTCTATTCCCTCTAAGCAATAAAACATCTAGACAATGGCCTTTGACATGGCAAGAGGAAGAAGTCAGTGAGGATAAGCCATGGTTTTCAATGATCTCCCAGAGTTCCTTAGCATCCAAATTGGTCTGGTCATCCAACCATACATTAAAATTCCCTAAAAAAGATCTCTCTCTATTTCCAGCTAGATCCAGCTGTTCTAAAAATACCTCAGCTGGACAAGGGGGTCAATAACAAAAGACAATTTTCAAAGAGCAGGAGTGGGTGGTCCAGATAACCAACTGACCCACTTGTGACACCCCATCCCACTCTATTGGATCTATATGGGAGATCTGAAGTGATGATGTATAGACCACTGCTATACCTCCCCCTCTCGGGCTCTCCATGTTTATAGACTGTATTTAAAATCCATCAGGAATCATATCATGAAAAGATGCTTGGGAACTATTTGTAAACCATGTTTCGGTTATAAATAATACCTCTTTTTCATGTTCTTCTATAAAATCATATAGTTCAGTGCCATGGGCAACTGCAGACTTAGCATTACCCTAAACAGCCTTTATTGCCCCAGTCCCAACAGATGTCAAGGGCTGCCTTTCACCCCAGTTTAAAATCCCCAATGCACACGATTTATTTCGGGCTCAAAGAATGAAATGGCATTCATTATTGTCCATAGCTCGTAGGGTTAACCCATCACACTGATAGAGCATAGCATCAAAAAAAGCTCACATTTTAACAATAAAATGCACAGAAAAAATACCTAAGGAGTACTCTAGGGGGGATCCTGTCACCAAACCAGCAGCCTCTCTGGCCGACGGCAAGCACTGGTTGCAAGCTGGCCTATACAGGCTTCCGGTCAGCGCTTTGCGCTGATGCGGGCCTGTTATGCCTGCAGCGCAATAGAGTGACACTTCCATCGATGCACCCGCCCACTCACGGCTGAGAAATGAAGTCCAAAGTCGAGTTACAATCCTTAAATATTGCACGTCTCGAAATCGGGCGCTTAATGTTTAAAAAGAGTATGTAGTAAACTATCGGCACTAATCGACTAAATTAGAAACCAAAAAAAAAATGTTACATACAGTTCAAAGGTAACAGCACTTAATGACAATTAAAGGTTCCCCTTGATATAATCTCAATTTAACAGATGCCCATACATAAAACAAACATAAGTGGCATTAAGCGTTGGACATGTTTTCTTATTGTGGCATGGCATTTTTAATGGCAAAGCCAACAGGAGTGTGTTGTTATAGTGTGTTGTTATGTGCAGGTACTGTCATAAATTGGCACAGCCAGCTTGGACATGTTTTCTTATAGCATCACTTCTGGCATTATGTACCATGCAAAAGCTGAGGTGAAGGGTGGGCAGCACTCTTGATTAGTTCAAAAATAAAGAGAATTTCTGGATCAGTTCATCAAAGTTTTAAATAATAGTTCATGTAAGTGTATCAGTAGAGCCTTGGCACAAGGCTATAATATAAACCAAAAGAATAAGCTGAGGGAAAACCCCTTAACAAGGGATACGCTCACAAGGAGCCATCAATGAGAGTTGCATTAATTTCCACTTAATGATACATTGTTATGTAGTTTCTGGATAGTAATTCATAAGTTCAAAATGCATTGGCAACCTTTTTTGGACACTCACTGGATGCATACTGCCTTTTATGATGAAATAAAAGTGACACTGGGATATTTCTCATTTTGAACGTATGAATTACTATCCAGAAACTACATAAGAATGCATCATTAAGTGGAAATTATGAACCATGAAAACATCGGTATGTTCCTAAGTGGGAATACTCGCATGTATAGCTGCAGCCAGCATGGAAACGTATGGGCACAGACAGTATGAAAATATACTGGCATACATTGTGGGGAAAGGTATCATCGAAATGCTCCTGTGCACTGTTGGTGAATTGCATCTATTCGATTTTTTATGCCTTACAAAACCGAGAGCAAACTGTCTGGCTTTTTAACAATTGTTTCACAGAAAAGAGCAAAAAACTGGCATACCCCTGTGTATCTAAGAGGTGCGTTATTATACGCAAACTCCACCAACAGTAACAATACATATCGGTAGTCGGTTTTGTGGAGACAGTAACACCACACACTGCTCCAGGGTGCGGTTTAAGCTCCCAGTTCGCCCATCCATTTGCGGATGACATGCAGAGGAAAGACCCAGTTTAATGTCTAATAAGAAAGAAAAGCCTTGCCAAAACTTAGAAGTAAATTGCTGTCCTCAGTCTGATACAATAGTTGAGGGTATAGTCTGAAGACATGGCGCACCATAAGGCCTGCGGTTTGAGCAGCCGTGGGTATTCCCACACATGGAAGGAAGTGTCCATTTTGTGAAATAGGCCTCCACCACTAACATAGTATTGCATGCATGATCTTTAAGCATGAGTATGCCACGGACCAGGGGGCATGGGCAACGGGTGTCAACGCCCCAGTATTTAACCCATACCTTATTTTACTCGTGCATATGTGGGAAATGCCAATATGTTCTCTGGCTTGTTTGGTTAAACCAGGCCACCAGCACTATCTATGTAGCACTTGCATAATCTTGGCGATACTGGGATGGCCGACTATTTTATGGTCATAATACTGTCAACGTTTTTTTTTTTTGCGTAACTGGACGCGAGTACACCGGCCCCTGGTAGTATGCGAGTCCCTGCTTGAATTGGATATAGACCCATTGGGAATCATAATGATGTTCTCTAGACCACCTTTTCAACTCTCGGATGTCCGAATTGGACACGTTACAGAGACAGATTACTCGATCAGGGAGCAGAACAGTCACAACATCCTCTCTCAGGGCAGTGGCAGGGTCATTGTCAATGGCCAGCCATGATAATGAGTCTACTACCCCATGTTTAGGACCTGGCCGATAGAGAAAAACAGATGCCACTTGATCAGACTGGCATTGGTGTAATGGATCTCAGAGCGAGTAGATTTTTGTGGGCTGTATAAATTGACATCTGATGCTCTGCTCTGGAAAGCAAAAGGCACCATTCTCGTATGGCAACTTTAATCGCCAGGCGTTCTCACACAGTTATAGTGCAATTTTGTTCAGCTGAACTGAGTTTTCCGGAGTAGTAAGCAGTGGGATGCAACTTATTTGTGGTTTACAGCGTTGCAACAACACAGCCCCTATTGCAAAGGACATGGCATCAGTTTCCATAATGTGCCAGAGTTCTTGGTCTGCATGTTGCAGAACCGGGGCTGTGGAAAACTCAATTGCAAAGACTCAAATCCCCCTGGGGCTTCTAAAGTCCACTGGTATGGCTGGTTTGTCCGAGTCAAGTTTGTGAGTCGGCAAACTATTTCTGTGAACCCTTGATTGAAGAGACGATAAAAGTTTGCGAACCTCAGAAAACTCTGAAGTGCCTTCCTGTTGTTGGGTACGGGCTATTCTAGAACAGAATTGCCCTTCCGATTGTTTGAGCAAATACCACAAGGGGAGAAAATGAACCTCAGGAAGTCCACTGTGGTTTGATGGAACATGCATTTTTCAGGTTTGGCATACACAGGATTATCCTGAAGGGTCTTAAGTAGCCAAGCCACTTGTCTTTCATGCTCCAGGAGTGATCTAAAATAAACAAGAATGTCATCAAGATAAATCACAACAAATCTGTTCAGATTCTCCCGAAAAACAACCATTCACAAAATGTTGAAACGTGGTGGGAGCCTTACACAACTCGAGCTGCCGTATTTGATATTCATAAAACATCTGTATTGGATACGGAATACGGTTTTCCACTCATCTCCAGTTCTGAATCGCACCAAATTATACGCACCCTGCGGGTCCAATTTAGTGAATATTTGTGCATGTCTGACTTGTTCCAACAAAACAGAAATAGAAATTAGTGAGAGCGTGTACAGTTTTTATAGCGATGCTGTTCTGGGTGCAGTCATCTATGCATGGTTTAAACTCCTCTGTCTTTTTTTTTACACAAAAACAAAGGAGAGGCAGCTGAAGATAGAGAATGATGGATGAATCCTTTCTTTAGGCATTCATCTACATACTGACACAAATAGGCATCCTATTTTTCTGAGATTGCATATTTACAACCACAAGTAATCTTAGCCCCGGGCACAGGTCAATACGGCAATCATAATCCCTGTGTGGAGGTTGCACAGCTGTTTCCTTTTTACAAAATACCTTTTCGGTATTCCTAATAACAGGAAGGAATCTGGGGTGCCAATAGCACTATATGCCGAATAAGGTGCAAGGCACTGCTGGTGGGCGGAATCCATAGATCCCCCATCCTCCTCTCCAGGACTGGGATGGGTACGCAATGAGCCAGGATTAGAAGCAATGGTTCTGTATGCCCAATCGATGATGGGGGTATGAAACATTGACCACAGGGTTACAAGAATGATCCAGAATAGAGGAGCATCAATGCGGTCAAAGGCTATGGTCTCTGTGTATCCCCGTAAGAAGACATGCAGAAGTCCATTGTGTGTTCTATCATGGGTCCCAAGCACATGTCTGTGTCCTCCACTGCTTGTATGGGTTCAGGGACATCTTTTTTTACAGTTGGAAGTTGCAAGGTTTGAGCATATGCAATGTCATAGTTTCCAGTTGCACTAGAGTCCATCAGTGCAGCTGTTTCTACGGGGGGTGGGGGGGAGATCCCCACCAGGATAAGGGAATTTTCAGATTTATGTTCAGCATAGTTGTTTGGAGTGCGTTTACTGTGAAGTGGGAACATCCAATAGCTGCACCTGCACCCCTGGTTCCCTTTAGGGGCAAGCGCGTGTGTTTCCCGACATCTTCTGAAAATGGTTGGGGCAGTCATGCATAAAAAAATGTCTTGCTGCAGGACAGGCACATCCCAGAGGTGAGACGCCTCTCCCTTTCTTGTGGAGTGTGAAGAATCCTACAGATCCCTCACTGAAACCCTACCTAAACTCTCCTCTCAGGTGGCCAGAGAAAGGCAGTCACTTCCTGATCCTGACATTGGAGGTGGTGTACTGTGGAAGGATCACCTAGGAGGTGTGAAGGCGTCATGAAGCAAAACACAGACAACAGATGCAAAGTTCAAAATAAAACGCTTCATTAAATCAAATGACAGGATGGTAGAAGGGGTATTGTATGAAATTACAGAGGGCAAAAAGTCTGAAGCCCAAAAGTCTGACCCCTATTTGTCTGCATATACATATGTGTGGGGGGAAAATTTACTAAAAATGTATAGGGGTAAGGTGGGAGGGCTGCGGGGGTCTCCCCCCACACATATATATGCGAACAAATGGGAAATAAAAAAAAAAAAAAAGAAAACTGACTTTTGGGAACTCAGACTTTTGGATTCGGTAATTTCACATAGATCTGGTAGAAGGTCTAACTTGCCATATGCTAAGGTGGGATGATTTCCCTAGCTGAACGAAACGAAGGAAAGTCCGTCTGTGACCAAAACCTATCCTTGCCCTCACAACTAAAGCTAAACAATGTGTGGGGATGTCAATAATAAAAGAAATGGTGATCAACAAAATTCTGAGCTTCTTCCAGCTCTTAGCTTCCTGATCAGTTCCCCTTCCCCAACTTCAAGAAAGTTCCACAAAAGTCTCGAGATTACCATGCTCAAGTTCAAACAGTTATACAAATCCTTGAGTTTCCCTTCCCCAAGTTTAAGATAATGCAGTTCAAACGAAAAGGGTCTTGAGGCCCTTTCCTCAAGACAGCATTTGTAGTTCATCATGTCTCAGGGTTCCCTTCCCCAAGACTTCAACGTAGCAACCAATGTTTATTTCAGTCTTTCACGGTTCAACTTAACTCTCGGTCAGCCTGACCCTCCTTCTGGTTTATTTCACAATGTCTTCGGCTTTCACGATGCAGGGTTCACTGGTCTAAGCACAGTTGTCAGACCACACCCACCCATCACAGGTCGCGCAACCAGGACCCCGAGGCTCTTCAGCCCACACAGGTTCCTCTGTATTTCCTCTTGTGTACAGATTCACACACTCTTGTCTTCTCCTGGTTATCCTCTTCGCTTTGCCACAGTGTGTTGCATATCCTCTGCCAGTCTTTGGCCTTGCCGCACTGTATTCCTGCATAATGTTTACTGTGTGGTTGTGTTATTTCTTCCCCCACCTTTCTCTGCGCAACCCCTGGAGTATACAAGCAACACTTTCCCAAAGGTTCTTTAAACAGTGCCCAAAACTCTCTTGGCTTTGGCAATGCACAGGTGATATTGGTTCCCTTATTTCTGGTCGTAACATTCAGAGATACAATGATTCAATCATTCGATATTAGTAAAGTGTACTTGTGAGGAGCTGTCTTCTCGCCAAAGGACTTAATGGCTTTAACAATGGCTTGCTACTTTGTCGCTGCTTGTGCACATAGTTTTCACACACAAGTTGATTCATCAATGCTTTTGAGCAACTTGATACTTTCTCATGGGATATTCGCCTTTGCGTGCAAAGCAGACCAGCATTTTCCCATTCAGAAAAACCCACTGGTATTGCAGCTTGACTCTGCTTGAAAGGCGCAGCTCTCTGCTTTGAATTCCAATCAGGGTCCAACTCTCTGCTGCTCCGGTTACTACAGAGACTTCTCTTGCCCCTCAGATGCTCCGGTGTTCGGTTAACCCCCAGATGTAACAAGCATCTTCTTCATATCTTTGGGAACAGCCCAGCTCGGCACCAGTTCCCGCGATGAGGCGGCTGCAGAATGGAGCTCCTGCTCGGACACCAGCCACGGGACTCGATCCCAGCCTCATGAGGGTATCAGTCCCAGCGTACTCTGCTTCCAACGATCTGCCATAGCTCATGCTACTGCCAAGTCACTCCTGCCGTGCAGCTTTACCTGCCTCTCTCTCTGTTACACGGCACGCCTTCTGTGCTATACTGATTAAGTGAACCTAGATGTGCACCCTTCAATGTAGTTGCCTGACTTTGATAAGAGTAATTAGTTGGACATGCCTGACCTTCACAGTACTCTGCAGGCATCTTCCTCATCCCAGTACTAGAGTGGTGAAAGGAGTTACTGGTGTTCACTACTCAGAGTCGTCTATTCCTCGTCTCAGTACAATCATGGGAAGTATGTGGAAAAATAAGGGGAGATGTTTGACAATATCACACAAAGGCTGGCGGGAGGGTTAGGTCGGTATTCAGTAGGGAAAGGGGGATACC
The DNA here is from genome assembly GCF_040938575.1 of Ambystoma mexicanum. Classification (NCBI taxonomy): domain Eukaryota; kingdom Metazoa; phylum Chordata; class Amphibia; order Caudata; family Ambystomatidae; genus Ambystoma; species Ambystoma mexicanum. The sequence continues at coordinate 1,380,358,206 of NC_090929.1, read as the reverse complement.
ATGCCTTGCCTGAGGGTACCCCACTCCCAATTCCCAAGGACCTTCGACCTAGGTGATCCTCCCTCGCTTCTCCACCCCAAGGGGTCAGGATCCTGACCACCTGAGAAGAGGGTCCAGGGGGAGTATGACTGAGAAAACCCTCAGGTTTCTCAAGGGTCCAGGGTGGTGAGGAGATCCCATGAGATGAAACAGAGTATTTGTCCTGTAATAAGGAAAACCTTTCTAGGTTTCCAAAACTGGTAATGGCTTATTGTCATTGTGGTGTTCCTAACCTACATATAGGATCTGGGGATCCGGACACAAGTATTATACCATCTAACAAATACTTATCAATGGAATGATCTTTTAATGTTATTCACGATACATACCTTCCTTACTCTCAAAAGGTATACTGTAAATTAATTTGGAAATGTTGCCTTAAATGTATTGGCTTCCCCTGTACTAACGCATTCTAAAGAACTAACTTTGTTGTTGGGGTCAACATGTGTCATAACTCCATTAAGTACTGGGACGCGGAAGAGGGCGGAAGAGGCATGTTGTCAGCATAGTCAGGCAATTAAGCCAACAGCCCACACCTGAAGGAACCTGGGAGGCATAAAATGCCCCCTCTGGTGCAGGAAATAGAGAGAAGGAGAGGAAGAAGCTGGAACTGTGACTGGAGTGCATACAGCAGCAGTAGTAGAAGGAGAAAGAAGAAGGCACAGAACCGGCAAAACCAAGCAGAAGTGGAAGAACCAGAAAGACGCCAGAACAGGGACGCAGCAGATTTCACCTGTCTGTTCTGAGAGGGTCCTGTTCCCCCAAACTCTGAAGTGCAGTGGCTGCACAGCAGAAGACATGCAAAGAGGTTGTCTTTCCCCATGTGAGCCTGATTGCAATGGTTGCTGAAAAGAAAACATGTTGCAGAATGAAGTGAGGAACTGTGTGCGAGTCGCAGGTCTCAGGAACAAGAGGGGCTCCTTAATTGAGTGGGCGGACCAGAGACACCTGAGCAGAGGAAGAGTGTGGGTACCTTAACATCCAGAAGTAGTAGAAGTGGTGCCTGAAGTTGTACAACTCAAGCAACCCGCAGAACAAGGATGCCAGAAGATGGTGAGTCAAACCTGGTGCTCCAATTCCTTGAGCGAGTACTGCCAGCAACAGTATCCAGTCTGTCTTTCCCTCACGTAAGAAGTGGAAGCGAGCTGAAGTTGGTTGATGTATTCACTAACAAGGAAACAATAGAAGTAACACTTGCGTGTGAATGGAAAGGTTTTCTTTTACTCATGCTAAATGTTAACCGAAACACCATGGTTAAACCCTCAAAGTCTTGAAACCTTATGAAGGAGTGGCTGCGTGTACCTAAATTTGTTTCCCAAGAGGAGAGTGAACATTATAGGTCGCGTGTCTTTCATAAAGCAGAATGACAGTTATGAAATCCCATTGTTAAACACTTAAAGCTTTGAAACTCCATGAAGAAGTGGTTGCGTGTGCCCAATTGTGTTTTAAAATTTCAAAGGGAACTTCATCTCTATACTGAAGTAAGCAATCATTGCTACTAAGAGGAGTCAAGTGTTTAACTTAATATTTGAAGTTGGAGAGGAAGCAAGCATTGCCCAATCCAATAGTATTCCCCTATTGAGAGTAACGCAGCCTTTTCTGAAAGCCACAAAATGTAAGAATGAACATTGTGAGCCTATAAAAGATCAAACATGCCTAAGATACAAGTGTGCAAGCATTACCTAAAGCCAATAGAGTGGCACCAAGGCTTATGGGTAATTGTGTGACTGACATTGGCAGAGGTGAAGACAAAGTTGGGGAAGGGAAACCTTGCTGCTTAATGCAAGACTGGGGTGGTCATGGGTATAGAAGGACAAGAGAGGCAAAGAGGCTGCCCCTTTTGGAAAGATATTAAGGGGAAGAGTGCTTTGTCTAATTTAGGGCGTTGCAGTGCCTTATAGTGAATCTTGTCTAAACCTGTCTTTACAATATAAAGTAATGAAGCCAAATCTGTCTTGAAGCCTTGAAGTAGAATGCTAAAGGGTCAAGGAGAATGTCCTCATGGTAAACTGTGGTATAAGGGAAGTAGTTAAAGGAGAAGCCGCAGAACTAAGAAGTTATCCTGACAAATATACATACTGAGATTTCTAACCTGAAGAGACGAATATGCATTGTTAACCAAGACTTTTGTTCAATTAACCTTCTGGAAGATGGATTCCTTTTTGAACTGTGACAAGTCTGGAAGTGGTAAAAAGGCATTGTGACAGAGAAAACCATTGATGCTATTCTAAAAAAGTGGAAGGTCTTTATTTTAGCAGAAGAGGAACTTTTGTTGTTGTTGGAACTGTGGTTAACAAATCTTTACCTTGATATTGGCTTTTCAAGAACTGATATTGACTTTTCAAGAACTGTTCTAAGATTCAACTACTCATGTGGATTTTCCTTACATTCTGTTTGCTGAAAGTTGCAAAAGGAATACACCCTGAATCCTGAGGAAGTTGGTTCACCCAGGTTGTTAAAAGGTAATCAATATATTGTGAATGTCATTGTTGATGTTAACTGAACTGCCATATATTTTCTTTTGTATTTGGTGTTTAGAGCGAAGGCCAGCATTCCTGTGCCTGATTGTGTTCCCTTAGTTTTATTATGTAGGGAAACCCATAGTTGAGTAGGGCAAGTGAGGCATTTTGATAATATTTTTTTCCTAATTAAATGGCATATTTTGAATATCAAACAGTTGTGTGCCTCACATTGCTGACCCCTCACATGAATCAACAGACCACAGATTCCACCTATTAGCATGGTTTCTTCTGTGTTTGTGATACCTGCTTCCCCAAGGTTGGGAGAACATGTTACCACGGCAAGCTTGCATTCAGATGTACAGTGCTCGCATCCACCAACCATTTACTGATCTGTATAACAAGATCCGGCAAAGGTGGTTGGCATGAACGGAACTGTGAACAAAAAGAAAAGTGTTCAAATGCACACCACTAGTAACACAAGTAGTAATAGTTCAATAATGTTCCTTTAGACGTGGGTGCAGCGGAGGTCAAACAACGCTAGGACGGAGGCCATATAAAACATAATGGAATACCACTCTGTCACCTGCGCACCTTTGGACTGAGAATCAATCATAATATATAATCATAAATGTCGTTTTTGTCAAATAAATTCCAAATACAAATTAAAAAAAATTCAAGTATAGATAAATTCAAAGAAGATAGTCCAAACTCCAAAATTATTGTAATTAGTGTTCACGTTTGTTCAGGAAGAGCTCAACGCTGGGAAGATGTTCTCTTCATTAGGAGCATATTTGAATAATTCTGGAGCGTGGACCATCTCCTTTAAATATATCTACAGTTGATTTTTTCTATATTTGTGTTTGGAATGTATTTGACAAAAACTGCTTATGTACATTTATAATGAGTGTATATATTGTGACTGATTCTCTGATTCTCAAAGGTGCGCAGGGAATAGGGGTATCCCTAATCTGGGATTCCTTCATTTCAATGGAAGTAAAAGTGGTCAGGGCATCTTCAAGATTCTCTTTGAGCCCTCTGTAGTAAACTGGCTTTCGTATGCTCTGGCCAGCCAGTAGCTGCAGTCAGTTGGTTAAATTGTGCTACATATTGGTATAGGCAATGTCCTATTTGCTTTAGGGCTAGCAGTTCCATATCTGTAGCCTGTTATAGATTATGTCTATCAAACACTCTCGCCAGCATTTTTGTGAGGCTTGAAAATCATACAACACATGTTCATTTCCTTCCAATAAAGCATTGGCCCAGGCCGCTGCCACACCCCCCACGTATGACAAGAGAAACGCAACCTTGTTGGCGGAGTCTGGAGATGCTGTAGGTCGGCAGACAAAGTCCAGTTTGCACTGGTTCAAAATGTTTCTGAATGTCTTCATGTCAGAAAGCCGTTCTGGTGGGGCGAGAGGAAACTGAGAAAAGGCACTCGGTCACACCCTTATGGAACCCAACACTGGTGTGGGTGAAGCAGCTTGTGCCACTGAGGTACCTTCATCTAATTCAGGAGATGTGTAAGGTAGAGGATTCCGGTTAGCATGGATCTGATCCAAGCGTGCGTTAGTGCCTTGATGTCTGCATGCAGGGCTGCCAAAACCTGCATGATGGAAGCTACTGGATCATGTGCTTGATACACGTGGGTGCTGTATCTTTGGCTCCTCAAACCATCGTGAATCTGACTTAGGGCTGCTGCTTAACCCCACAAACCCAGTAGGTCACAGAAGACTGGACTATGTAAATGATGTACGACAGTCTTTTGCCGACCCATGCTCAACTCATCACAGAGGCACCAGGCAGTCAGGAGGGAATTAGGACTGTGAGGAGGATAAGTCTTAGTGTTATGGATGTAGATAATTTCAGCATAACATCTTTCATGTCACTGTCCGATCATAAGGGCACACTAAACAGTAAAGGAGCCCAATTATCAACCACAGAGAGACTTACTAATGCTATGGCTGGATTGACAGTAATGCTCATTTCTCAGCAGACGGAACATCCCTAGAGTTGCACATTTGGACAATGAAAAAACAAGGGACATGGGATGAAACTTTTATCTTGGAGGATATCAGTCCACAGACTCAGTATGTGGAGCAGGTCACAACGATTCTGTTCTAGGAGAGCTAGTGTGGGCGGCCTGAGGTGAGAAGGAGAGACCGAGAAAGAAACAAACCATAACAAAAGATTTCAAATGGTCACTAAGACTTTTATGTTTTCAGTCAAACCCATTATGTGACTGGTGAGCAACCACTGAGAACTATGGGAAGGAGGTGGGAATGGAACGTTCTAAAACCAATGGCTATACAACTAAAATGGATAGACAAGCCCTCTCAATCCAGTGGTCAGAAGCAAAATATGAAAAAGAGTGCCTGTACCATCTACGAAAAAATGATCAGTAACATGTAGAACATACTTCTTCTTGAGAGCTATATTCGAGGGGTGGACCACTGACTCTGAAACCTGCCAGAACACAGGAACTCCTGAAGCAGAGTGGAAGGCTACAACGTCCCCTGATGGGGTCTTAGTGTGAAATGTGCTCAGAGACTAAAACAAGTCTCAAGGACAGGATTACCAAGAGGCAGAGAAGGCTCTGTGTTACATTTGTGATATCTGGACAAGGCCAAGGGGCTGGGGAAGCCTCTGTGAAACATTTATTGCATTACGATACATTCAAAAGGCTGGGGAAATCTTTGACACACATTAGTTTTATCCTGATGAAGCCAAGAGGCCAGGAAAAGTCTGTGAACCATTTGTGATATTCGGAATAAAAGCCAAAAGGCTAGAGAAGCCTCTGTGAAGCACTTGATCTGTGAGCGGGAAAGCCTCTGAGAATTTGACCATCTTGAGAACAAGTTCAGAGGTTCATGCCAAGCCTCTGGGAAACTGGATCAACACATTTCTGGTTGCAAATAAAGAAAGAAAACCCCTTTATAAAAATCCTGGAAAATAGCTATATAGATGGATAATAAATATATCAGAAAGACAGAACCGGGAATAGTTGTCCCAAACACAGAAGATGTAGCTTGCGGGACAAAACATTGATGTAGGGACAAGCCGAGTTGGACACTCCCCAATTAACCAGCTGAGGGCACCTATCAATACTCCTAGTGAATTTTCTCTGGATAATAGCTGTAAATAATCTGTGAATCCATTGCACACCATAGAAATGAACAAAGCAAACCATATATAAAATCCTAATGATGCCCCAATCACCTTCTGAAAGGAAAAGCTACACCTGTCCAGCACCTTTTGTGAAGAAAAAGTGCCCATGCAGACCTCTGCTGGGCAAAAAATAGTTCTTCCAAGCAAAGTTGCTAAAATAAAAGTGGTCCCCTACAAGACAGCCACTCAATGGTTGTAGAAGCACTGGCAAACTGGATACTGAACTACTGCAATGCCCTTGCGGTTGGCTGCTTGAACTATGGTCTTTAAAACATCACGTGGTCTCCACCCATATGATCAATTCAACCCATCAAGCAATGCGGCACCACAATAAAAATCTTCCTAATCTAATGAACACACTATCGTGGGGCCCTCTAGCTCTCATCATTCTCCACAACAGTAAGTTGCACAAGTGTCCAGGAAGCACTCTCAACCACACTCACATCTGCACAATAACTTCACCATCTCGCTTCTGGGATGTACCTGTTCCTGTTGTGCTGTACGAAAAATGTCATGTTCTACATCATATTTCTGCATTTTAAACAAACACAAAAAAGACAGATTTTTTTGGTCTTTTTTGTGTTGGCTTTAAAATGCAGAAATATTTCATACTGCCCCCTCCTTCCCCACACCCACCCTTATACTCTCAGTAATCGGGAGGGTGGCATGGGGGGGGGGGGGTTAATCCCCCCGGCCCTCTCATTTCACCACCCACTACCACTTTCCACATCTAAACAGACATCCTCTCCACACATAAGCACAGACACATAGAGACAGACACATAGAGACAGACACACACACACACACACACACACACTCTCTCCGCTGGGGCTCACAGAGCCTGTCAGCCCCTGACAGTTCGATTTAAAAAGACTGCTCTGTGCCGTCACGGAGCAGTTTTTCTAAATTGGTCTTTTTTCCTTTTTCAAAATAGAAAAGGGTATTTTGACCAACTACCGGCAAAACACCATTAGTCCCCAATAGGATGAACTGCAAGCCTCCCTCCGGCTTGCTCTCCTCCATCGAGAGTATGTAACTACACTTTCTGCTGCTGCAGAGTGCCGGCACTTAAGTGTGTGGTGCAGGTTTTACACATCAAATAAACAAACTCACCTACACAATGTAGCTTTAAAGGACTTCTTAACTAGGTGGGAAATTCATAAAGAAAGGTGGTCAGATGTGCCAGATACATCTTCACTGCTGTACTCAGATTGAGGGAAAGGAAAGTTGGCCTGAGCATCAGAAGGAGGAACTAGGCACGATAAGGCAGAACTGTATCACTGCTGAGATAAAAATCAGAGAACATTTAGGGAGAAAAGACAGAAAAGGCAGAATGAGCAACCAGGCACTCAGGGAAGAAGAAATAGGGTCTCCTGCAAAAAGGATCCAACACCACTGAGTGGTGTATGGAAGGCATAGTATCAACAGTAAGACAGACACAAGTGACCACAGTTCAAGGGTGTTTATTGAACTAAAGCTAACTCTAAAGATGGGAGCAAGCTACAACCATCAAATAATAAAGAAGGCGGTCCTAGGGGAGTCTTGTCAACATAAAAGGGCCTATACTAAAAAAACAATTGGCAATCCTTACTCCTAAATTACAAATAGTGTGGGGTCAAGTTCATGAAAAAGAAAGAAGTGTTCACAAAATGATAAGCCAGGATAATTTGGCCGCTGGCCTCCCTTCCCCACATTTTCAGCACGTGGCAAGGCGGTTTCCTTGAGCAAAGCGCACTCTCTGGCTTCTGCGGCACAAGGATACAGTTCTTTTTTCACAGTTCACAAAACTGTTTTGCAAGTCTCTTTACATCTCATAAGTCTCTTGACGCAGCGGGTCTGCATGCGAGAAAACGACACACAAATGTTCTCTTTAGTATTCACAGTATTCAATTTGGGTGTTCACCCTTGATTCCCCTCAGCTAGGCTCAGATCCTTTTCACAAACAAAAAGATCAACGCTGGATCCCCCTCTTCCGGGCTCATATCCCTTTCGAAAACAAGGTTCAATTAGTCTCCCTCAGCCAGGCTCTGTTACGCTCACCTGGTCTCTGCGGGGACGTTGGGGCACGGTTGGAGCCCTCCCTGGACTTGGCTCCCTTGGATCGGTTCTCTCCCCCAGCTGCTGCAAAGTCGACTGCTCTGGTTGCTGGTACTGCCCCTGAGGGAATACGAGAGGCAATGAGAATGGTGTGGTGGTATCGTGATTTCCCTCAACCCTTCGTTCGAGAACGAGATGAGCAAGCGTTTGCCCATGTAAGCTCACCTGATTTCTTGTAATGATGAGCTCTCCGTCCTGCTTCTCATTAGCAGGGGCGCCTTGGGTGGACCTAGTTGCTTCACTGGTCCGTGGATGGGGCAGCCCAGACCGGCTGCGACCAACCACTTGGAAGGTAAGTGTTCTAGCAATGATTATTGTTCTTGCAATGTCTTTTCTCTCCCCTATATATGTGAAGATGGCTGCACATAGTCGTAATGTTTTGAGTCCAATGATGCTGCAAGAGGATAACGAAGCCTTAAAACTAGATGGTAAGTTGCCTTTCCGGGTAGAACGCAAGGCACAGGTGTGGCATGGCCAAGCGCAAGTTATTTATGCAGCTTCTAAACTTGTGTGTTCTTTTCTCTTGCAGGGAAGGCCTGGCGACGTCAAGCGGAGAGCGACTGTCCGAAGGCCAGTCCACGGTTGCAAGATGGAGGGCTCCGTGAAGATGAAGAATGAAAGATAAGCTCCTTCATAGCTGGACGTCCGGAACAGGTGAGGATGTGCTCCAACTCCGATGACTAAGGGAATCAGGTAAGATGCGATGCGCTGCAGGCGATGGAGTGCAGGAGACAGGTAAGATGCGCTTTCAGCGATGGTGTAGTTGGAGTCAGGATGATGCGCGTCGAGGTGATGAGCTGGAAAACAGGTAAGAACTCAGGAGACGGCAGTAAGCTTTACGCTGCTGAAGGCAGACTAGCGCGAACTGCCAGTATGCGGGCGGGTTGGCCTTAAATAGGCTGGCCCTGGCCCCTCCCTTTGGCCCCACCTTGTGGCTCCACCTTGCCACTCCCAGAGGTTCTTGCACGTGCTCCCCAATGTTCTCCTATGGCCACGCCCTGCCTGGATGTACATGCCTTAGGCAAAAAGTGTGTAAAGCGCCAGGACTGGGTCCATTTGGACCCTGTAGGTGATAAGACATGGGCCCTTATCCAGGGGCCATGACATGCTCAGACCAATTGGATTTTCTTTAAACTATCGAAGACTTTTGAATGTACACAGGGTTTGGCTTGACCCGTTGCATGACCACTTTGATCTCAGTATTTCTTTCACACTCAGCATCAGTTGGCTACCTAACAAAGACTTTCGAATGAGCGCCCACGTGGTGCCAGACCACTCTGTGTATGGTAACTTTTCTTGTTTCCCCAGAGTTCAATTATAAAGTTCAAGTAATTCTTTTTGGCTTTCATTTGCAGCCGCGCCTCTCATTGCGTACGCTTCATACACTGTTCTCTTTATAAAACGTTGCCGCTTGCAACCTCGTTTCATGACACATGCTGGTTTCGTAAAAGTCTTTCAGACCGACCGGCTGTGTTGCTTTTTCAGAGGCCGCTTTATTATAGGAGCCAAGGACAGTACCACAACAGCAATCGCTCCTCCCTACCTTGAATATTGACGTGGGAGAGCCCCGGGTACCTCCAACACACTGTGCAAGTTTGATCAGCCTTAGTTCCTGGTCTTCGGTTTCTTACTTTCCAAGGCTCACAAAAGTAACAATCTTTAGAGGTCACAGGTACTTCCCTCCTTGCAACTCTCTCTGGTCTCGCCGTCTTTCTTCTTGTGTTAACCTGCCATCTTGGAACTGCGGTTTCCTCTTGTGTTTTGCCTCGTTCAGAGTGTGCTTTCGTGCTCCGCCTTTTATCTGTGTGTGTGATGAAGTCAGGTGCGTGTAATGATCCGTAATTGCCTGATCTTGCCTGACGGTGGTGCTGTGACATGCCAAGTATACGGCTCTGCTGTTAGTCCGTTGCCGCTCACGGTGAACTGTCCATGAGAAAGTGTTTGTGTCGGGAAAGGGAGGTGCAAGTTCGTAGGTATCCTACCTGGTAGGATTGGGAAAAGGTGTTACAGGGAAGGGGATACCGCGTCTCAACCTCCGGTGTCCCACTTCCACTCCTCGAAGACCGCTCATCCAGGTGATCCTCCCACACTGGTCCACCCCCAAGAACTGGATCCAAAAGCGATGGCCGTGTCCTGGCCATCTGGATGACAGATCCCCGGGGACTAGCAGGTGAGACACCTTCAGGTTTCTCACAGTGGCATAGTCATAGCAAAAAGGGAGAGCACATTAAAAGAAGATCCCTTGAGGGTACCCACCACTAAAGCCTTGAATAGGGGAGTATGTAACATCTTAAAGACAAGGGAAAAATGCTAGCAAAGAACCCAGAAGCTCACTACAGGTTTAGGCATATCAAAACTCATCAGTACATGGGAGGCATATGACTCTACTAAATCAGCCCGGACCAAGGCTCCCTAAAGGTCCGGGCAGCCATCAGCTGAGTTACGGGCCCCATTTCAAATTTGGCTGTATTTTGGCAGTAAATCTGTGAATTCCGCTGATGTTAATTCTTCCAAAATTCAATTTGGAGGTGCAGGAAAAATGGAGGGAATGCTTACAGTATTGCCCCAATTTTTTTCCTGTACCACCAAACTCTGAATGAGGACCCAAGTGTCAAAACTGAGAGCCCCAAGAAAAACCCGATTTTCTCAATTAATTGGGCAATTTTTTATATCTCTATGGCATTCCTTCTGGACCTTGTGCGGAGTTATTGACAAAGCTTAACCCCTCCAACTCCACCTCTCATGAACGTGGATATGTGATACTGATGCAGCAGACCAGTAGGAATTGCAGACGACTGAACCACTATCAAATCTGGGAGAAAAGGCATGGGTAGAAGGAAAATACCTGGGTGGAGGGAAACGCTCAGCTCAGGGTATCTGCTCCTACATGTACCTCCTAAGGGAGTCGAGTAAAAGCTTCTGTCTACAAGCACAAGCAACCTCTGGCAGAGAATAGGTACACAGGCCTTCCTGGAGATTCCCATAGGCCCTGAAGACGAGGACCCCATTTTGTATCACCCTTTGCACCCAATCTTGTGCTGCCTTGTGCTAGTTTTCATGTCAAGTGCTTTGGCCTAAGGCACTATACAAATATATAATAAATAAATCCATGGAAACGTTAAGAAACAACCGGTATATGTAAGCTGTGACCCAGAAAACACACTGCATAGTTCACAGTGTGATCAACAGAGCGCGCTTTCAATCACGACTCACTGGGTGGTACTTTTAGCTAAAATGGGATTTTCTCAGCAGAATGATCCACTCCAGCCTGTACATTGAGACAAAATAATTCACAGAGGGTGCTATAGGAGGAATCTATCAAAACAGATCCCTTCCTAGGATACGTGATGGAGGCGGCAGGCTTTCCATTAACACATGGGGGCTTCTGATAGAGAGGGTCTTTGGATGCTCAGGAACTTCAGTTGAGCTTCGAGTCTCAACAATAAGGTTGTTGTTTGAGAGAGCAACCAAGTAGACTAGGTACTGTGAGGGGTAAGTACAACTGCTTGCATTTTTCTCAGAATTAAACATTTTATTAAAAGAAAAGAATGCACATACACCCTTGATAATTCTACTCTATCAGGAGTTCCCTAACAAGTGTAAGAGCTAAGAGAATCATTCCAAACAGATACAAACTGGCCCCCACACTAAACAACCCCACACACAAAGTAAATGATCAACACCATAAGGGAATACATAAACTAGTAATTTGGTTGACCTTCACCTGTCCTGGGTAAATCCCTTCCACAGGCTTCTTCAAAGTCAATTTCCCCAAATGTTCAAACAGAAGAATAAAATCTTGAACCAGCTCTTGAAGGTTCCAAATTAAATATAAGTTCACCAAATGAAAATCCACTCGTAACAGTTCCTCCGCCTTCACTTGAAAAGATCCCCTTCCAATTCCAGCCAAGGAAATAACACCAATGGTAATCCTGAATGAATTCCTTGCAAGATTGCTTTTTGCCACAGTTCAGAGAATAGATTAGCCACTTCTTCTACAATTCTACAAGTGTTCATAACCTCTGCAGTACATTTGGTATAATTGTCAGGATGCTTCTTCCGAGTTGTTGTTCTCCTCTTGCCAACCACCCTTCACTACTGTTACTATGGAAACCAACTGCTTGGTTCCTGGTATGCCACTACTTTAATCAACTTTAATGTGACATCTACTGACAGTATTATACACAACCACAGTTCTGTTATTTCTGCTTCAAATGTATATATTAAAATGGTTAGGCATTTTAAAGACAAGACACTTTGACCTCTACAGGTAGGCAAGGCACTCTTCTTTCCTATGCTCCAAGAAAAGGGCAGCCTCTTTGCCCCTTCAGTCTGCCTTACTGCCACAGGGATAACCTGCCTCTACTTCCAGACTGTTCTTTTCCCAACTTCAACAGTCTCAGCATTACAGGCCATTTGCTCAATCTTCTTACAAGCACCCAGCTCCCTTCCCAAGCTTTGTACACACATTCTTGGTTCTAGTAGCTACCTTGAGGCTGTATTGCTACACGTCCAACTTCAGATAACAATGTCTCACCTGCGTCAGAGGACACTGGAAACAATTTTGCCAGCAAGATAGATTGATTTAAACAGGATTTTCTTCACTATAGAAAGGGACCACCTCTTGGCTTGGGTAATGCTTGTTCTTTTTATTAATAAAACTTCTGTGTTTAAAGAATATTTATTCGCAGGGTTATAGGCATACACAATCAATCCTTGGGGTAGATCTTCAACCTTAAGTGTCTGTAAAGGTTTGTTTTCCCATGTTTTAACACAGAGACACTTTCTATTCTGGTCGGCAATCACAATTGGTCACACCTTCTTTTGATGCCGTAACAAATATGAAAGTCAGCTTCAGAGTTTTCGGAGTACTTCAATCACAGAGCAGACAGAAACAAAACAAAAACTCAGGAGGGCAATCGCTCCTGCAACCCCCGCAAACAACAAACACGGGAATCGATTTGCAACCATGAGGCGAACGGCGACTAACCACGGAAAGCACGCGCAACCGTGAGGCAAGCAAACAACCACCAACCACGGGTACCCATTCGCAACTGTGAGGCAAACCACTAAATCATAGGAAGCCATCCGCAACTGTGAGACAATATGATAGAAACCTGAAGAACAGACAATGCCACGCCAAAGAACCAGCAGACTCAAGAGAAAGCAAGACAAAGAGACAACCGCAAAGGAACCACGACTGACCTCCAGGCCACCAAACTACACAACACCAACAGAACGCACACCCATAAACGGTACTAGAATAAGAGCATCCCCAAAAAAAGACTATCACGCTACCTTACACCCTACCTCGCAACAGATAGTCCACCAGAACACACTACCATAACACGCAAGCGGGAGATCGGAAACTCAAAGCAAAAATTATGAAACAATAAGATGATTGTGAAACCACACCCTCACCACGTACATCACCAAACACCAAGGGTACCTGCGCCAACACCTTCTCAAATCTGAGGAAGAACCAGAGCAGGCCGATCTGTTCAACAACGAAACTAGAGCAATTGATCTCGCTCAACATCCCACACACGACAGGGAGAACCACCCAAAGACACAAGCCATAAAAAAAACAAACAACCTTAAAGAGGAAACTACATTGCAACCTAATCAACGTCAGATCGATTGCCAAACACGCAAACGGGATCTACGACCTTCTCTGCGACGGGGGAATTGATATCCTATTCATCACAGAAACCTGGCTAGCTGAAAACTACAAAGTGATACATCACAGCTGCTTACCCAACAACTTCAAATGCAAACAAGCGAACAGGAAATAAAAAAGAGGAGAAGGACTTGCGGTAGGCTACAAAGAACACCTAATAATAAAAACAGCTGATCCATTAAAAATCCCTAACTGCGAGTCCCTCGCCCTTCAACTTACCACAGACCCACAATTAAACCTGACATTCATTCTAATCTATAGGCCACCAACCAACGACACGACCTTCGTAGAGACCATCATAGAAGCAATCACAAATCTAGCCATACAGCATGAACATCTGATCATTTTCGGAGACTTCAACTTATGGTTCGGAGAGGAGAACCCCAACTCGCAGAACATGCTAATCAAACAACTCGAGACCATGAACCTCTGAAGATTGGTGAAAGGAGCTACACACACAGCAGGGCACAACCTGGACGCAATCTTTGCCAATATAAACCTGGTCTCAACATCACCACCCATCCAAATACTATGGAGCGACTACCTCATTATCCCTTTTGTGATCCAAATACCATCAAAGCCACCTAAATAACCTGAATAACCACCTCTTTGGAAAAGAAACCGGAGAATCATCAAGAACAGCAACTCAGAGGAGCGCCCAGAAATCTCAAAGCTAGCGACCACATCATTGGATGCAACAGACAGACGAAAAAGCAAACCTAATCCAGAAATGGATTGCAGAAACAATAAATGCAATCTGCTTGGAAAAACATGTCATCCCATCAAGAAAGAAAGTGGAGGCAAAATGGTAGACACCTCACCTAAAAGTGATGAAAAGAATTAACAGAAAACTAGAACAAGAATAGAGGAACAAATGTGACCATGAAAAAAAAGTAATAATACCTACTACAAATCCGAGCATACAAATCCGAAATTCTAAAAGCAAAAAAGAAGTACTATAACGAGTGGATCGAAAAAACCACCAACCCTCAAAAAGAATTATTCAACATCATAAATGAGATGAGAAACCCACAGGGATGCAACAATGCACCAACACCCTCCCAAAAACTACGCAATGATCTCGCAGACCATTTTAAGAACCAAATCACCAGCATACACCGAATCATACAAAGCAGACCAAATGACCAGAAAAGCTACCAGCTACCACCCACCCCAAGACCAGCTAACAATATGTACTGCTTCCAACAGATGTCGATAGAAAAACGACTAAGTTTGATGAAAAAGAGCAACAAGGCAGGTGCTCCGATGGACCCCTGCCCTTCAGACACACCAGTGGAATACTACCTAAATATCTTCAATTAATTCCTTTCAACAGGGTAGGTACCAAGAGCTTTCAAAACGGCCTACATCAAACCTCTACTCCAGGACACAATGGGTGATGTGGAAGACCTCTCAAACTACAGACCACTCTCTAACATCCTTTACCCCGCAAAAATACTAGAGACTTATGTCTACGAACAACTACTGGAGCATGTTGAAAATAACCAACTACTGGATCAGGCACAAGTAGGATTCAGACCCCTGATAGGAACGGAAACAGCACTAGTCTCAATATGGGAGGATCTAAAGATGAATGCAGATTCCAACACCAAATCAGCACTGATATTACTCGATCGCTCAGCTGCCTTCGACACAGTCAACCACAACATCCTAATAAAACAAATCAAAGATGTAGGGCTCACTGACACAGCACTGCTTTGGATCAAATCGTTGCTTGCGGAAAGGACAGAAACTATCTTGTTAAAGCCTTTCAAATCAACGCCACAGGACTCCTCCTGTGGAGTACCAAAAGGGTCCTCACTATCCCTGCTTCTCTTCAACATCTACATGACACCGCTAATCAACCTCATCAAAAGGCACGGACTAACATGCTACAACTACACAGATGATACACAAATCATCTTCCATTTCGGGGACATACAAGATGAGAATGCACCCCTAGGAGAGTGTCTTAAGGAGCTCTACCAATGGATGAACATCAACTAACTCAAAACCAATCCCGACAAAACGGAAATTATGATTACACCGGAAGACAGAGGAACGACCAGCGCTTACCATGGCTAATAGAGCTAGGAAACCAACCAACGCCACCCAATGCTGTAAAAAACCTTGGAATCCTCATGGACAACAGGTTAACACTTGAACCCCAAGTGAATGCAATAATCCGGAAATGCTTCTTCCTCCTACAAACGATAAAAAAACTCCTACCATTCCTCTCCTTCACACACAAAACATTTGCCATCATATCCCTCATTGTGTCAAGGATTGATTATGCTAACAGCATATACCTCAGAATGCCGGAATACCTAATGAGGAAACTACAACGGATACAAAACGCGGCATCCAGACTCCTCCTCAATCTCAGCAGAAGAGATCACAACACCAGTGCTCAGGATGCTACATTGTCTCCCGGTCAAAAAGAGAATCTTCTTCAAAGCCCTGTGCATAACGCACAGAGCAATACACGGCCAGGGAGCAGACTTTATCCAAAATAAATTCTCCATCAACAAACCAGCTAGAACCCTGAGATCCTGCAACGTCATCAGTCTAGAACCCAAATGGTACCGGAAGAGAAAACTGGGCGGCTCAGCATTCTCCTGCTTATCAGCAAATCCATGGGCCTCCATTCCAAGGGAAAATCAAACCGTGGAGGACCATACAAAATTCAGGAAATTGCTGAAAACCTGACTCTTCAACTCCAAACACAACGAAGCCGACTGAACGATGTTGTCACACCTCTTGATCAATCAAGCAGGGGAAAAAACAGAAGTAACCAGGAAAAACAAGATTGAGGGATAGGACCAGAAAGAGAAGCACCCCCGCCCTCTCCCGGGCCAACATAGATTCCCAGAAATGAGAGGGTAATAAGCAAGAAACGCTAGGGCCAGGAAAGTAGACCGAGGACAACCCAGGGATGGAATGGGAAAGAGCGGGTCACCCCCAGGCATGCCAGGATTAAGGGCCACAAAAGGGTACTGGACCAAACACTAACCATGTCCCTACTAGAACTTAACCCCCCAAGGGAATCCAGTAAAAGAACTGCCCACCCTGCAGATCACTCTCTGGGCTAGGAACGGGCATCTAATCAGAAATAGGGACTGCACTCAGAATTTGGGCACTAGACAGTGTAGCACAGCAGTGCAAAAACCTTAACCCGGAGGCGACTATCGATACAACTAGAAAAGGCACACGGAAGAAGGGAAGATACAACTAAACAACCGGAAAAGCTGAAGATCAGCCACGGCCACTAACAACCCAAACTGTTACAAACGGTTACTAACAATCAACCCTCTGGATACACCTATCATATACTGCACTAAAACAACCAGAACTCCTCAGCACAGCAAACCGCACACACTTCACAACACTGCAACTACAAGACATAGCACACATAACCTTGCACAACACCACATGACGTCCACCTCCCGAATATCACACCCAAGCTCAGTGAACAGTACATCTGAACTGAAGCTGCCAAAAGCACATCACAGCTCCCTTGCTCTTTCTGCCGCTCTTCCCACTAACTTACCCCACCTCCTTTTTTTTACAGCACCTCCAGAGGGCCGAGAGACCACGCAAGTGGTACCTGTGCGTGGTATAAAAAACTTTAACATTAACACTAACTTCAGAAAGCATTCCAACTTTTCATTGGAAACATGCGACCACTCCGGAAACATTTTAAAGTTCGACAATGGGAAATGAAAGGCTTTTCTTCACACGCGAGCACTATAATCTTTACTGGAAGTGCGTGTGATACATTTCCATTGGAAAGAATAGCTTTCACGACGACGAACAGTTTATACTCGCTTCTTTTCTTAGGCAAGCCACTTTAGAGCTGGTAACAGTTACCGGCAAGGGTTTTCTGAGTGAACCTAAACGCCAAGCTTCACTCACCGGCTCCAGGAACACTGCGGTTGTGGGCTGCTTCAACTTCCCGACTTCTTCTTCTACTACGGCTTTAGGCACTCTTGAGATTGTGAGAAACCTAGGGGTATTCTCCCATTTGCACCCCAAGTACCCTCTATTTGGATGGCCAGGGCACGGCCATCGCCTTTAGATCCTGACCCTGGGGGTGGACAAGTGCGGGAGGATCACCCGGTTAGGGGTATCCGGGGTCATTCTCATGGGAATACCATAGGTGAGACACGCTATCCCTCTCTCACCCGTTATCCACAACCACACAACCCCTCTGTCTTTTTGGGGTATCTTCAAACACACATCTCCCCCCGACCCCCATTTTCGCATAATACTAATAAGAAGAAGAGGCAACATGGAGGGGTAAAGAAAACCCACTAAGACACAGAAGACAGATTACAACACTCTGACAGCAGGCTGTCCCCTTAATGAAGACAGGTAAGGTCAGGCAGACCCAACCCTAATCAGACACCTGCTGCCCATTGACATCAAACAGGTGCATAAAGGGAGGCTGCTGAGGAAGAAAGGTTAGATGCAATTGGGAGAGCAAGAGGGAGGCTGCAAGTCTGAGACCAGCAGAGGATCCCTCTTCAAATCCCAAACAGCCAAAACAAGCTGAGAAGATTGTCTGGAGCTGAGAAACCAGGAGGCTGGGAGCTGTCGGGTCAATCCAGAGGAGGAGGGCGTGCAGCGACGCTGGCCCAGGGAGAAGGAAGGGCTGCATCAGGAACCACGCCTCCGAAGTGTTGGATTCAGGAAACCAGGACCTTGCCGTTGAGGTCCAGACAATTGCTTGTTTCCTTGCGACCAGTGCTGACCCAAAGGAGGTAGAGGGGCAGGTGGCGAGACCTGATCCCCATGCCAAAGGACGGACCCGCTGACCTTGTAACACTGCTCGGTGGGTTTGATCAAAAGAGAGAGAGACTGGATGAGCAGGTGGTAGCGGAGTGCGTGAAGGAAGGCAACAAGTAAAGGGTGCAAGTGGCCCAAACCCAAAAAGGAAGGTGAAAGTTGAATTGAAATTGGTCCGAGCCCAGCGCAGGGAGTCTAATTGAACATTGTGTTAAAAGGGATCTGATCCCTACTGAGGGAGGATCTGAGCCCAACTGAGGGGGGTCTGAGATCTGAGCCCGACTGAGGGGCATCTGGGGTGATCCGTGAGTCACCCGAGAAAGTGATAACTGAAAGATAATAAGAGCCAATGTAACAGAGGGACCCCGTCTGAGTGAACACGATATCAAAAGTCTCTGTAAAATGAAAGCGAAGTCCCTGAAGAGAAGGGAAGTGATGTGAACACTTAAAAGCAAACGAAACTAAAAGCCAAAACCAAGGAAATCACCAAGCAGAGGAAAAGTGAATAGAAACCCCTAAGAAGGCACGTTTTAAACAGAACTGAATGTAAAGTAAAAGGAATTGATCTTAAGAAATACAAGTACAAGAATGCAGCAGTTTCGGAGTGGTCATGTATGGGATTAAAGCAAAGCCATATAGTTTCGAAAATCTCCAACAGTAAAGCTAGAAGAAAGAAGGTTGGGGAAGGATATCCTGTTTCAGTTGTGAAAGCCTGAAAGAAAAGCAAACTTTAATTATTTTGCCCTCCATGGTATTCTACGAATAAGAGACTTTCAAGGGGAAAGAGATTGTCGCAGAAGGCCTTGGTGTTTGTTCTGAACTGCATCCTTGTGCTGGAGAAGCCAAAATGTGTGCTAAGCTCGAGTGTGCCGCCTTGCCCTGTGCTGAAAATGTGGGGAAGGGAGGCCAACGGCCTGAACATTCTGACATATCATTTTGGGAACACTTCTTTCTTTTTAGTAACACTGTTTCCCACACTATTTGTATTTAGAGGTAAGGATTGGCAATAGGTTTATTAGTATAGGTCCTTTTATTTTGACAAGAAACTACTAGGACTGCGTTATTATTTGATGGTCGTAGCTTGCTCCCATCTGTAGATTTAGGATTAGATAGGTGCTTTTTAACTTTAATAAACACCCTTGAACTGTGGTCACTTGTGTCTGTCTTACTGTTGATACCATGCCTTTCTTACAGGACCCACACCCCCTCTGCAGCACAAGTGTCTCCGGTTCGCCCACACCAACTAGGAGTATCCTGCACTCCTCTGTCCCTCGGCTTGGTTCTTGCTAAGGGCCTCAGGCTTCAGCACGGTCACAGCTCTGCAATTACAGCCGCTAGGCGCACCTGGGAAGACCTTCATTTTCAGCACGTCTCTATCAGTGCAGCCACGGCAAGGCAGGGTTTGTGAACAAAAGACCCTCTCATAACTTGCAGGAGAAATCTGCTCTCTCCACATCCTGGTGTCCCTTAAGTGATCACACTTCCTCGTAAACTGCTTTTCTCCTTCTACTACTACTGCCAGCCTTCCAGCTCCTGCTCCTTCCCCGGCGTTTCCTCTCTTCTCCCTCCTGCTGCAGCCTTTTATGCCTCTCGGATGGGGCAATTGATTTTTTTTTGTGTGTTTGGTTTATTAAGATTAAAAACCTTTACAAATTAGCAAATTACAAATAGATTAAAATACATCAACAATAAAAAAAAAAGAATATATGAAATTATACTGAATTCATTCAAGCAAATTATTACAATCAATACGTGTTAAAAAATAATAGATATTACATCATAGAGATAAGGCTAAAAAGCTTTAGATCAAATCATATCAACCTGGAAATGCTAATACATCACTTTTGGGCCACATATGTTGGAAGGAAAAAAACAACGCTTTGGAGTGATCTCATGGATAATGATGACCAGCAAGATTTCACATCAGACAAAAATACCCAGAATTAAGTAGTCAACAGCACATCTGCCAATTTTGGTTCAATGATTGAAAGTAGATCAATACATTTCAAAATAAGTCGAAGGCTATAGCCCTCCATGCATCGCTTCCACAGTGATTCCATGACAATATCGGATTTATTTGAAGGGCTCAGAGCAAAGATCACGGGGTTCCTTAAAGAAATTACAATATATCATCAGGTATTTTAAGGTTTCTTTCTCTTTCTTTGAAACACAAAAACGGCATATGCCTGAACCTGTAATTCCCCGGCATCTATACCAATATTTGGTTCTCGAGTAAATTGGAAACTTATTTAACCTAAAACGAAGATAGGTTTGCCTATCTGTAGGGGAGGGGAATTGAATTAAATATTGGGGGCAATCACCCCATTTTTTGCGAAACAGACTATATTCATAGAAGGATGAATAGGTCCCAATCTTGTCTGACATGATACACCAATTATATCTTTCCTATTTTTTCTTTTGATTCTGTAGGCACAAAACACATTGACTCTGGAGTTTCATTGATCTCATTAAGAATTAACTTGAGTTTACAAGTCAATTTATTAAGAGAACAAATATTGGGGTCACCAAGAATTTTGTTAAGTTCCACATAGAGAGTATTTTTTGGAGGATCAACCATTTTAAGATAGTTTTTGAGGCTTCTCCAGTGTCTCTTCACTGAGAGTGGTAAAATGTTGATTTCATGACATATCAATGTGTTCGGAATGGATAGTGCCAATCCCAAAACGTTTTTCCATAATTTTCCCTGTAGAACATCGAGGATAGCATCAATCTCAAAGGTGCAAATATCCAGACAATATAGCAGGATGGGTTCCAATTTAAGTAGAACTGAATAAGGGGTAGCAAAGAAAACATACAGTGTTTATGGAATACGATTTTCATCTGGGAAGTTTATGTTCTAAATAAGTTTTCCACATGCACAAGGAATAGGTATCAGTGAGAGGGTAGCCTAGATATCCTATCAAAGGAGCGAAGATAATATCGACTCCATTGAGGGACCAGGAATAACGGATAGGTTTCTGTTTGCCACTGGCAAATGATAAGATCTATGATTTAGCAGGATTTACAGTAAGATGATGTTCTATTGCAAACTGTGCAAATAAATGCAGTTTTTTTGCAGACCATAGGGGGTTCTGTCAAAAAACAGAAGGTCATCGGCAAATCCTATCCAGTCCAATTTAATGGAGCCTAGTTTGGCTGGAAATACTACCTCATTTCACCATAGGTCGTCAATTCCTAAGAGGTATAGGTTGACTAGAACTGCCGCCATATTACACCCTTGATTTACACCTATTTCAGCAGGGATGGAATTACTGAGTGCCCCATCTCCATTCAAACGAATTTGATAGTTGGTATTTTGGTGGCGCAGCGTTATAAGAGCGACCAGATGGTAGGGAATTCCAAGTTTATCATTTTTTTTCCAGAGAATTTCTTGGATCACGCTATCAAAAGCTGTGGTAAAATCCAAACTGGCCATTTAGACTGGACCCATTTTCAAGTTGTAGATATGGGCTCGAAGATGAGCTAAAATGGTTGCACTCAAAGGGCAACCAATGTATTTACGGAAGCCCACCTGACAAGAAGATAGCAAGGCTTGTTGGTCTAAATGCAGTTGCAGTTGATGAAGCAGTAAGAGGGAGAAGATTCTTGAAGAGGCATCTGTAAGAGCAATAGGGCGGTAATTAGCAGGGGAATCAGGGGGTCCTTTTTTGTGAATAGGAATAATATGGACGGATCTCCAAGATGGAGGAACAATACCAGTGTAAAGAGTCAAGTCAAAGCGCATTTTTAATATTTGAGCCCATAGCAATGGATTGGCTTTATAAACACACTGCTCCAGGGGCCTTTGAGTTTTTTAATATCCATATGGCCTCTATAATGTCAGTAGTCGACCATGTAGATTGCATTCCTGGATTTGGGTACACCGCTTGTGAGCGAAATAAACTCGCTCCGGTAGCTTGTATTTTTTCTTTATATAGGTTGCCCAAACCTCCGCAGAGATGACAGATACGGTTTCGGAAGAGGGCTCGGTTGTCAAGGTTCGCAAAACTGACCACACATTTCTAGTATCTTGTCTTAATAGATGGTATATCATTTTCTGGTTGAAAGCTAGATGCAGTTCTCTTCTCAGCCTTATGATTTTATTTTTATAGGTCTGTTTAATTATTCTTGTTTGTTCTTTTAAATCGTCCGAAAAAGGGTTAGTTCGCAAGAGACGTCTAATGAGTGAATTTCTTTCTTTTTTTAGGATAGCAAGTTTCAAAGTAAATGAATGAGCATGACTACAGTGAGAGTGAGATTGCTTCTTTATTTGTGATGCCAACCTAAGTAGATGTATTTGTATACAGGAAGCATTTCCTGCTTCTATGTCCATCAAAGATGGACCCCCCGGATCTATCCTAGTTATGATTTCACAATCTAGTGTGATGAGTTTTAAAAGCTTGCGGCAGACTGTGGGGTTCCATCTCACTGACAGAGCCTGACAATCAGGTTCAATCATCGTGAGACCCAGGTCTTCAGAAAAATGGGCAAAAGTAATATGTAACACTAGGATGATCATCATAGGGTCACCAAGTTTCGGATTAAGAATATTAACAGGAGTAATATAACTATAGAGCCCCAATGAAATAAAAAAAAAAACAATCATAGAGCTATTACCTCCCCTAGACCAGGTGTAATTATAGGGCTCTAAAGTAATCAAAGGAGATTGTATGTCCCATTCTAAGAAAACATTTATCAATTTTTGCCATTTTTCCTTGACAATTCTGAATGTTGTTTCACCATAGCATCCGATTGAGACTCAACATCATAACAAAAACCATTGAAGTCACCACCAACAATTATTCTTACAAATGGATTTGCAGTCAGAGCTGCCTCTAGTAAAATGTTCAGTTCATCGAATACAACAGATAAAGCAGTAGAGCACTTATGCCAATAAATACAAATCAATAGTATAGCTATTGATTGATTCTCATCAGCAGTTAATTGAATGGCCAGTAATGAATCAGAACTACTAACTAGTTCAGAGGAACACTTGCATGCTGTATTAATCAGTATGGCTAAGCCACCCGGAGTTCTCCCTAAAAGTCCCCGTAATGCCTCATGAGTATAAGCAAAGTAACCCTCAACAGTGAAAGGCATTTGAGATATAGTTTCCTGTAAATGGATGACATCGGAGATTAGTTGTTTATTATTCCTGTGCCATATTTTAAAATTGTTGAGTCCAAGGAGTTCCAGGAAATGATTTTTAAAATCAGCAGAGCTAAGAGTCTCCTAACGAACCGGAATGTTGGCCAGATTGCCCCGTGCCGGTGTCCATCCATGGCAAAACTTTTAGGGCTGACACGAAGGCCATTAGCTGTTTCATCGTGTTTACATCTATTTTGGGCACATCGTCTTGAATCGTTTTAGATAAAGGGAATCTCCACAGGGGGCAGGGGAGTTTCAACAAAACTTGTAGCATCCTCTATAGACATAAACAGGGAAGGCAAAAGTCCAATTGATTTAAGGTCTTCCCTTTGTTCCCAAATGAGTTTGATAATAAAGGAAGAGTTGATTTTACAAATCATTCTGTTATTATTGATAGAAGCTAGTTTAACCCATTCAATGTCATTAGATGTAATGATGCGTAAAGATGGAATATCCTGTAAAATGGCTAGCAAAAAGGTACGGTTCAACCGAGCTTTGCCATGTCGGCTTGGATCACTTTCCCATCCCATGAGCGTGGCGGATTTGAGCTCATCTGCCATGTTGGGAACCACATGGCATGATGCCTCTATCTCTTGAGCGCCACTTCTCACTACAGGGTGGGCTGTCAGAACATTTCCACTTAGTATACCATGTGAGGGCAGCCCCTCATACTTTTGCTCTCCATTTTTACCTCCTCCATTACCAGTATCAAGGGTGCTATCAGCAGGTAGAGATTGCTGTCCACTTTCTTTCATATTTACACATTTTAATGGACTTTTTGCATGCTGAGCATTTCCAGACCCAATGATTACTTTCTCTGTTTTCTTCATTCCCAATGTGTGGTAGAAATTCGATAAAACAGATTGTTTTTGAACAACTAGTGCAATCACCGGGACAGAGGTGGAAGTCTCAAGTGCTATCTCTTTCGATACCGGGGCAGCTCTTTTATTAGATTTAAGAGTTCTTTTTTTGTCACCCTTATTAATAGACTTTGGATTAGCACCAGACACACCCCTGGTATTTGATACATCTTTTGAATCAGTTAGAGGCTTATGCATTACATGAGCCTGGTGATTTGGCTGAGAAAGGTTGAACATTGCTTTCGACTCATCATTTAATTGATTTAAGTCAATAATTGTATCACCACCAGATAAATTGCATATCTCTTTCATATGTGTGTTATGTTTATCAGTATTACCTGGTGGTTGAGTTTTTTTCAGCTTTACCCTTCATTCTTTTATCAAATACCTTTCGTTTTTCTGCTCTGGCCAGGGCTCTTTTTTGTTTTCTCGTTAGTACTATAATGGGTGCCTCTTAAGGGCGCTTTGTCGCATCGGGCGTCATTGGAGCACCCTTCAACACTATTGTATCCCCAACTAGATCAATGAGGTCGGTGAGAGGGGAGGGGCTATCAATAGGTGCACTCAAGGATTGCCCGTGGAACCAAGACATCAGCTTCATTATACTGTGGTTCATTCTCATATTTGTGGGCCGTCTCCTTGACTATAGTTATCAGTTCCGCAATTTTTGTAGCATTCAGAGCAACTAATTGAGGGAGCGATACTTCCAGACCCAACTCTGGCCGAGATTTAAGAAAGGGGCTTGCAATCACTGCTTCAGCAAATGTTTTAGTCTGAGTGGCCATCGAGTTTGTCTATGCTCTTACATCACACTTTTGGGACAATGCAGAGATCGCATCACAGGTGAAAAGCAGGCCCTCAATTCTGCTTAATTTGGCGGTCATCTCTGACAGTTGTAATTGTAAGAATCTTACTTCCCCGTGTGTCTGCTTGTGGCCTTTATCCAATAGGTTAGGATCCTAGTAATTACGGGGACTGCCTCTGGACTCCGTTGATTCTCGTCAGAGTTTGGGGCCAAAGTTGGGCAAGTGCGACAATTTCTGGCTCATTGATAGGGGACCATGAATCCACAGTGCCTTCTATGCTTTTTGAACCTTGGATATGCTGTCTATCAGACTTGTCGGAAATAGGGGAGCTGTTGGTTTGGACATTTGCAGCAGCCGAGTATGCATTTCTTGGGGTAAAGATACTCCCAATTTCTCGGCACTCTCTATGTGCAATATAGCGAAAGGGCACAGTAGGGTAATTGGATAAGTTTACTCTTGGGTAAGTTATTAAAGAGGAAAACATTTTCGACTCCATATTTCCTTTGAGTGACAGGGGTGGAAGGCTCGTGAGAGAGTCTGATTCGTTTTCCTAATTCAGACTCAATAGCTGGACCTAGCATTGAAAAATCAGCAAGATGGTGATTAAAACATTCCACACCCATGTTTTTCCTTATTTCGTCTCTATCGAGACTGTCATCCAATGTCTCGCACTCATTTACCCATCCTCTCGGAGAGATTTTGTTTGCATCTTTGATAGATAAAGAACCTATAGTTTGTGGGTGCATGGATAATATTTTAGTACACCCCACGGTTTCACTTTAAACAAAAATGGATTCCTTTTCTGGTGGCAAGATGAGGTTTGTATTGTCATCAAAAGGAATGCATTTGCAATCTGAAGGAAGTCTATTCTGTGTTTCTAGAGCCTTATGCACCCCATCCGTTGGGGGTAGAGGGGGGGAAACCGTCATAGCATCTAGGTTATTCACCACACCCATTATAGAAGTAGTAGAAGTAGTAGCTATGGCATTGCCCAAAATTTCCCGCATAACAGGTACCAAATTGGCAGATTCTTCTGCAGACACCTCTTCAACCAATGGGAGACTAAGGGTTGAGTCTTTGGGATCATTAGCTTCTTTTTCCTCTATAAAAGTGGAGAAGTTGAGGGGGCGTGGCCTGGAGCGCGAACGATGAAGCCGCTCCTGTGATGGCCTCCGTACGAGACCCGCGGCAACGAAGCAAATACTGAACTTCGAGTGGTCGGTCGGCGGCGACCTTCGGTCCATGAGTGAGGCGAACCCCTGAGGTGTCGGCTGTTGCCTGGGGGGACGACAATATCGCTCCAGGAGATGAGATTCAGCCCGTCTTCCCGGCGCCCCCCACGGCCTGACGGGGCTCCCAAAATGGCGGACATGGAGAAATGGTCCCGCCGTTCCCGAAGCGGTACGCGTTGAGCCTCGGATCGGTTCTTTGAAGGCTGGACCCGATCCGACACGGGCTGACAGCCCCTGCTCCGCGGTGGCTGGGTGGCCCGCCCCTCCTCCCTCCTCCCTGTGCTGGGTTCGTCGGAGGCCCAGAGCGGGGTGGCTTCCACACAGCTACCTGGGGCCGCAGTGGCTCATGGCCGAGGAATCGAGGCTACGCTCGTGAAGTGAGAGACGGCCCTGCTGGGAATCCAGCGATCCCAACCCCCGCGGCGGAGAGCGAGCTGATGCCCACCAGACATAGGGGGGCCCCCGATGCTGCGGTGATGACCTGACCACCCCCAGTCTGGCCTCCTCTGGTGTTCCACAGGGACTGCTGCCTGCCCCACTATGCCTCACCACCCCACGCCGGAGTCCCAGCACGGATACCGCTGTGAGCGGGAGTCCCTCTCGCCGCCCCCTACATCAACAGGTGCACCGGCTCCTCCTTCCAGGGGCGCCCAGGCCCACTATCATTCTGCTGGCGAGACCCATCACCATCCCTGGAGTCCCCAGGTGGGATCGGCTAACGGTCGCCTACTCCCCAGCGCCAGTGACCTGCCCGGCGGCCCGGGCCCCGACGAGGTAGGAGAGTGTTTAAGGCCTAACTGGGTGCCGACTGGCTGCTGCTGCCCAGAAGACCGGGCGGTGTCCCCCGCCCGGACAGTGATCCTCAGGTACCCTTTTGGAGCCCCCCCCTTCCATCTGGTGATTTCCTGGGGCGCCCCGGCCCACCCCTGCTGTCCACAACTCAGCCCGATCTGACTCGGACCACCCACCTCCCTTCAGTGATTCACGTTGGAGGCTCCGATACGGCGGCTCGTTTCTGGTGCCGGGGAGCCCCGGCTCGAGGATCCTCATCGCTCCTGATAGACTGCCTGTTCTCCTGAATCTCCCCCTCCGCGTAAGTCGCATCTATCTCCACTGGGATCTTGGCCCCTTGCCTCCTCGGATTGGAGAGCTCCATCTTGCTATCTCTAAGCACTGCGGTCACACCAGTCCGGAGCCCCTCATTCCGGCACAATGTCAAAGCCAACGAAATCAGCCAAATCTTCGGACATCTCCACTATGCTATTGGCGGCAGACAGAGAAGAAGCCGGACCCTCCCCCTAAAGTAACCCCACAAAAACCCCCCGAGGAGCAAGGAAAATTGGCCACTAAGGAAGACATCCAGGCCTTTATGCAGGACATCAAGGCGGAGTTCAGATCATGTATGTCAGGACTCACTGCGCGGATAGACCAGACCGATCAGAGACTGATCGAGGCGGAACAGAGGCTGGGCGAAGTGGAGAATCTGGCCCAGAGTCACGACGCCACGATCCTAGACATGAAACGGGAGATCCTGGCGCTGCAGAACAAAAATGAAGTGCTGGAGTTCAAGCAAGAAGACCTAGAAAACAGGGCACGACGAAATAACTTGCGCATCCGAGGGGTCCCGATGACCATCCCAGACAAAGAGTTGCCAGAGTACATCGGCAATTTCTTCCAAGCTCTCCTCCCGAACATGGATAAAACCCAACTTATCCTAGATCGCACTCATAGGCTTCGCCCAAGACGGGGGGTGGATTCAGACGGGCCCCCGGACGTTATTACCAGGGTCCATTTCTACGCCACTAAAGAGGCCATCAGCCGCACCAAAGATGAACTTTCGTTCACCCCCTCCTCAAGAAACCTTCTTCCGACCCCTCCTGCCCCGCTAACTATCGCCCAATCTCCATTACTCCCTTCCTGGGCAAGCTCCTGGAGAAACTGGCCATCTCCCAGCTTAACCTCCATGCTGAATCTGTTGGTAATCTTCATGACCATCAATCCGGCTTCAGAGCGGCCAGAAGCACGGAAACTGCTCTCCTGAACATCCGTGAGGACCTGCTCCTGAACCTCGATTCCAACACTCCCTGTGTTCTCATTCTGCTCGATCTCTCCTCTGCCTTTGACACTGTCAACCATGCCATCCTGCTAAACCGCCTCCGTGATAACCTGGGTATCACTGGTCAGGCTCTGGCATGGCTGACCTCCTTCCTTTCCGGTCGACCCTCCCAGGTCCAAATGGGCTCCTTCCTCTCTGACATCTTTTTCTCCACCTGTGGTGTCCCCCAGGGATCCAACCTCTCTCCCTGGCTTTTCAACCAGTATCTGGCACTCCTTGCCCACCGCATCGCCGCTCTCTGCCCCTACTTCCAGTGCTATGCGGACGATACCCAGCTCATTTTCAGGCTACCCTCGGCCTCCTCCTCTCCTTCCCTCATCTCCGACTGTCTGTCTGCTATCAAGGAATGGTGTGCCGCCAATGACCTCTGCCTTAACGCCAGTAAGACTGAGATTCTACTCATCGGCACACCCACTCCCTCCTTCCCTTCAGCTCTCTGGCCGGCCTCCCTTGGCCCCCCTCCTGCCCCTACCTGCAAGGCTAAAAACCTCGGGGTCATCTTCGACTCCACACTCTCCTTCTCTCCTCATATATCTGACGTCTCTAAGAAGTCTCACTACCAACTGCACCTCCTCAGAGGTATTCTTCCCTTCCTCTCCTTCCCCCAGAAGCTCACGGTCTCCCGAGCCCTGGTTCTCTCAAGGCTGGACTACTGTAACAGCCTCTATCTAAATCTGCCTGCCTCCACTCTCCGCCCTCTGCAACTTATCCAGAACAGAACTGCGAGACTTGTCCTTGGCCTCAAGCCCAGGGACCGTATCTCTCCTGGACTGAAATCTCTTCACTGGCTCCCAGTGGCTGCGAGGATTAAGTTCAAAACCCTCTGCATTGTCCACAAGGCCTTCTGGGGCCTGGGGCCTAAATACCTTCAACTCTCTCTTCCTAAATATCTTCCTTCACGAGCACTTCGCTCATCCGTCTCCAACTCCCTCATGGTCAGCCGCTTCTCGAAGCAACGAGCTGGGGGTAGATCTCTCTCCGCAGCAGGGGCCTCCCTCTGGAACAGCCTTCCTGCCTCCCTGAAACTTGAGGAGAACCATCTCCGGTTCCGGAAGCACCTCAAAACCTTCCTCTTCGCTTCTGCCTTCTCTCTCCCTCTCCCCTGCTAAACCTGCTTAACTCCCCACTGAATTCTGCACTTAACCTGCATCTGGGCCACTCTCAGCGACCTCGGTCCAGGGCCCAGCCACTCTCCACCTGCACTGCCTCCCTTGGCCCCCCCTGCACCGTGGGACTGTCACTGTATCCCTACAGCCCCCTTCCCAGCACTTGCTATGCACTTACCTCGCACTTGCCACCAGCTGGCCCTTTTTATTCATTATTTATTTTACGCTACTTACCTTGTACTGCACTTTCCCCCCCACCTCCTCCCCTTGCACTTTCTCCTTTTTCCCCTTACCTCGGCACTTGCGCGATCTGAATGACACCTGGCCTAGTAGGATCGTTTGTCTGTCTTTCCCTTGTTTCCCCCCCCCCGCCTCGTCGCGCCTTGAAACACTTGTGTATAGGCGCGTTACAAATACCATATCATATCATATCATATCATGAGCTCCCCGCTGCAGATCTTCCAGGACCTCTCGTTAACGACTCTACAGAAAAGAAGAGCCCTTAGACCTCTAACGCTATTCCTACAGAGCGAGCAGATCCGCTACAGATGGCTACTCCCCTCCACTCTCCAATTCTCGTTTCGGGGAACCCAGCACAGAATCAGCCACCTAGAGGACGCGGAATCCATCCTACACCCAGGCTCGCCGGAGGCCTTGACCGCTGAGACCCCGCAGCACTCGCCGGAGGGGGCAGTGCAGCTACCCCAGAGACAACAGCAGCAACCCTGGTCGAAGCCACAGAGAAGCCGAAGGATAAAATGATACATCCCGGACCAGAGGTCACTCGCAGACCGATCCCAAGAGGAAAATAGGAACCAGTAATGCCGCAGGTCCCGAGCGGCCCATACCCCACTCCAAGGAGTATGTCATCAACTCACCCTTGGAGACCAACCCTGCGTGATGGTTGGATCCCAGTCCCGTTGGCTGGGAGCACAGTTACAGAAAAGGCCCGGTTGGCCATGGGAACCGCCGAACAGCATAGATCGGCCTCCCCCAAGAAATCAAGTTTACCCTCCCGTTGGAGGATTCATAAAATTCGACCAATGGAGAACTGCACAGACACCAAGCCCATAGATGTTGCCTGATACCCACCGCCCCTCCCCTCGGACGTCACCCCAGGAACAGATGGATGACAGCGGAACCTCACAACCACACCGCAAAGTCAGGTTCCTGACGATCAATGTCAGAGGCTTAAATGCACCACAAAAGAGGAAATCCATGCTGCGACGGCTGCAGAACGAAGAGGCTCCGGTGGTGTTCCTGCAGGAAACCCACCTGATCCCTGCAGATTTCACGAGGCTGCGGGACAGACATTTTCCGTTACAGTTTCTAGCATCGAATGGCACCAAGAAAGGTGGGGTGGCGATACTATTCACCAAGGACCTTAGGCCACAAATTTTAGGCACCTTGCTCTGCCCTGAAGGCCGTTTCGTGGCGATCAAATGCCGGATCTTCGACCAACTATACTCACTGGTTTCGATTTATGCCCCAAATGAAAAACAGGAAGAGTTCTACTCAGCCTTGGCAGAAGCCTTGCCCCCATTCGTGGAGGGCCAGACGATAATAGGAGGTGACTTCAACGGGGCCCCGGATCCAATCAAAGACAAATCCCACCCCCGACTCGTAAAGACTATAGCATTGCTACGGCCCTCCTCAAATTATTTCGGGCCTTGGACCTGGTGGACACTTGGAGTACTACACCCTGAGGTCCGTGACTACTCATTCTACTCTTATGTACACAGAACCTACTCCCGCATCGATCTGCTCTTGGCTGCCCCCCAAGCGTTAGCCTATACCGACGATGTAAGCATTGGCCCTAGAATCCTATCGGATCGCGCCCCAATCATTTTAACGCTAAGAGCTCACGATCCGGACCCTCTCCCAAAGCGCAAGTGGTCATTGTACGACCCAATTCTGGGAGACATGAAGCTGAGAGATATAACAGCGAAAGCCATCA
Organism: Ambystoma mexicanum; assembly: GCF_040938575.1. Taxonomy (NCBI): domain Eukaryota; kingdom Metazoa; phylum Chordata; class Amphibia; order Caudata; family Ambystomatidae; genus Ambystoma; species Ambystoma mexicanum. The sequence goes on along the minus strand of NC_090929.1, from coordinate 1,380,326,750 downwards.
AAGATTTCTTTAAAGAAAATAAGAATGAGGACACCTCTCCGGCCACCACATGGGACGCGATGAAGGCAGTTGTAAGAGGGGTCTTAATATCGCAAGGGGCGGCCTATCATAGGAAGAAAAAGCAAACCCGCCAGGCCCTACAAGAAGAAGTAGAGAGAGCGGAAGCAGTATATAGGGCAAAGAACTGGACGCCTAAGACACACCGGACCCTGCAGATGGCTCGAAAGAAGCTGGAAGCACATTATGCGGAGGACACAGCCCAGATTCTAGCCAGAACTAAACAGAGTTATTATGACAAGGGAAATAAGGCTAACAAATTCTTGGTGGAAAAGCTGGCGAAGGTTAGGAAGAGGAACGCTATTCTAGGCCTCTGGGGGGAGTCCAGTTTGCGGAAGAAGAGAAACTGAACATTGCAGTAGCCCACCTCACGGATACGATGACGGCGTCCCCGAGATCCCGTGAATACCAACAATCCTATCTGCGGAATGCGGCCCTTACCCAGATCTCCCCCGCGACCAGAGATGAGCTAGAGACCCCGATCACAACCGAAGAGGTTGACAATGTTATCAAGAGCCTAAAACCGAGGGCTCCGGGCCCGGACGGGTTCTCGGCCCGCTTTTATAAAATGTTCTGCCCCCAGCTGGTAGCCCCGCTGACGACGCTTTTCACTCTTTCGCTCTTTCTGAGACAATCACCCCGTCTATGCAAGAGTCTATTACTGTTCTTGCTCTAAAACCAGGAAGCGACCCAAAAGACATCACAGCATATAGACCAATCTCCCTATTGAATCTGGATGCAAACATATATTCGAAAGTCTTGGCAAACCGACTAGCGAAGGTGCTCCCAGACATCATCGACCCGGACCAGACGGGGTTTATTATGAACAGAGCCGCAGTAGATAACATACGCAGAGTCCTGAACTTAATTGAAATTACACAGCAAGACTCACGAAAATTGGCAGTCCTGGCCTTGGATGCGGCCAAGGCCTTCGACAAGGTGGACTGGTCGCTCCTCCGGCTCACCCTGGAATCCTTCCACTTTGGTCCCACTTTCCAGAAATATATCCTAGCAAACTATCAATCTCCGAAAACCTTGCTCCGAGTCAATGGGCTTCTATCTAACCCGATACTCCTATCATGTGGAACCAGGCAAGGATGTCCCCTATCCCCATTGCTGTTCGCTTTGTTCATGGAACCCCTGGCCCAACTAATCCGCCTTAACCCCAGAATCAAAGGTCCCCAAATAGGCCCCTCCCAACATAAGATAGCGTTATACGCGGACGACGTAATGCTAACCATAACGGACAACGCCCAATCGTTGAGGTCCTCCTTGGCAGAAATTCACGCTTTCGGCAAGGTATCAGGATTTGCCATAAACTTTACGAAATCAGCAGCCCTAGGGGTGCGAATGGACCCACACGATAAAACATCCTTCAGAACCCTCTGTTCGATCCAACTGTCAGAAGTGGCTGTACCCTATTTGGGTGTCCGGATTCCAGCCCGCCGGGAAGACACTTATCGGACGAACTTTCAGCCGGTATTCAAGACCCTAGAGGAGGACCTAGACCGCTGGCTCCCGCAGGAGATATCGCTGCTAGGCCGCATAACGGCATGTAAAATGAACCTCCTCCCACAACTTCTCTACGCTTGCTCAGCCCTCCCAATTATGATCCCCTGGCCCCCGCTTCAGCGCCTCCAGAAGAAGATTTTGCGGTTCATTTGGAGGGGGAAAAAAGCAAGGATCCCACTGAGAACTATGCTGACCAATTCCAACTTAGGAGGCCTAGGGGTCCCAGATCTCCAGAAGTATCAGATAGCGGCACAATTAGCCCGCACTCAAGCTTGGACTATTAGCTCGAACCGACCACGATGGGCAGAGATTGTGCAGTCCCGTTTACCCCTCCCTCTCCGTTTCCTTCTGCATCTGCCTCCGGCCGCATGGAGAACATGGCCGACCATGCTATCCTCCACCAAGCATACCCTGAAAGCATGGGAATGGACTCATAAGCACAGGGGTATCTCCCGAGACCTAAGCCCAGCAGCCCCAGTATTTCATAACCCGACATTCTCACCGGGAGCCTACCCTGCGAACTTTAAGAACTGGATTGCAGGAGGCCTTAGCACTTTGGGTCAGCTCTATGAGGGGGATACACCACTCACCTTTGATCAATGCAAGAGCTTCTTTAGTTTACGGGAAACGGATAGATTTTCATATGCTCAACTGAGACATTGGTGCTCCCATCCATCTACTCGCACAGCAGCGACACGAGACCTGGACCCCACAGAGCTGACAATTGCAGATCCCCCACACAGAGGACGAATCTCAACGTTCTACAAACTGTTGCAGACAAGCGCCCTAGCGGTCAGGACAACATACATGGCGCAATGGGAAGCGGACGTGGGACACTCAATAGACGACCAGACGTGGATAGACATTTGGACCCGCACTCGGTCCTCCTCCTATTGCATCACTAACCGAGAGTGCGCCCATAAACTACTTCTAAGATGGTACTATCCGCCGCTCCGACTGCACCACATCAACCAAGCCTTAGATTCCCCGATGTTGGCGCCAATGTGGCTATCCGGGATCATTCATGCATATGTGGTGGTCATGCCCTGTGGTCGCAAACTTCTGTTCTCAATGCATCCTGGCCATTGAGGACGTAACGAAGATAACATTACCCCTGGAGCCAGAACCAATCCTGCTAGGAGCCCCGATCTCTGGCATATACCCAAGGTCTAGCAGAGCGGCTGCCCTCCTAACTCACTTGCTGCTAGCCGCTAAAATCACAGTGGCCCGAACGTGGAAATCTCGGGAAGGCCCCCTAATGATCCTATGGTGGCTGAAAATATGGGACATATTCATGGCGGAGAAAATTACGGCGGCAAGCAGGGGTCTCCTTCACCGCTTCACAAACATTTGGGCTCCATTAATAGACTAAGACAGGAGTTATCCAGCCCTAACATACAAGCCACGCTCGGTGGCAAACGCTCTAGCGGCTGAGTGCACGGACATGGTGCGGCGGGCGGGGGAGCGAGAGCTGGATCTAGACTGAGGGTTAAGGGGAGGGGTACTAGCCTAAAGTAAACGGACTAATGGGCTGGACAATTGATGATGAGTTAATAACCTGTAATGTATGATTCTCCTATGTGTTGACCAAAAATAAACATGTTTTAAAAAAAAAAAAAAGTGGAGAAGTTGCCCTCCATGACAACGGGGTGGGGGGGGGCTTAGGGCAGAGCACTCAGTTTCAGATGGTTCAATTTTTTCTGTTAGTTTTCTCCCACTGCGCAGACCATTTACCATCTTTAATGCGCACGTGTGAGAAAAAAGTACACAGGTTTGTTGAAGTTCCTGTAAGGGGAATGAAAGTTATAGCTGAATTAATTTTTTGTGGCTAGATTGGCATTACAATACAGTCGGGAGCAGATTGCAATACCTTAAAGGAGAGGTTCTATTTGCAACAGCCACACACAAGTGATTCGTGCTCTGCAATATTAAAGCTAGTTTGTTAACTCTAAGTAGCAATATAATATATACATTCCACTCACCCACAGCCTGACAGCACAACAGCACTTGCAAGGCACTTCCAGGTGCGCGTGCACAGTGCTCTTGTAGGCTGAGAGAGGGCTGTAGGGAGATTGGGGGGGGATCCACCACAAAGCACGCCAATCTATACAAAGGAAATTAACAAATCACCATAAGGCAAGGGAGTGTCGTGATAGCTTGGCAATTCACGGCTCCTAAACAACAAATCTACTAGTGCACAATGTGCACAACCAGAACAAAGACATTGAAGGAGTAGCACACAATCCAAGAGTAAACAAAAACCATAGCACCCGCTAAGGATTAAAGTAATAAGTACCAAGTCCAACGGGAATTTTGCTCTGACCGAGCAGCGCGACTTCCTCTTGCCTACTATGATTCTGCAGAAGTCATTGCCAACGCAGAGAAAGGCAGCAATTTTCAACGAGGCAGGGAGGGCTGGGGCAGTGTGCAGCAGAACTGGCAGCACAACAGCACTTGCAAGGCACTTCAGCTGCAGGCCATTAATGTTAATTGCCTGACCCTGGCAAAGGCTGTTAGCCCTGATTGCCTGTCCTCCACTTCTACATGAGTCTTCAGCCGCCTTCTTCATCTCATTGCCTATGGGATTCTGGGACACGTAGTTCACTTTATCAAAGTTAGGTTTTTCTACTTCTTGTAACTTTTTTACGGTATATTTACTACCCTTAGTATTTACTATGCGTTTTAACTCTATTACAGGAAGCTATGTTAGAGAAGGCAACACTTTCGCTATTCCTTGTAGTGTACCCTTGATATTTCGGAAGACTTTTGCTTTTAGGGACCAAAAGGATTCTTTCTTCTAATATAACAGGTTTGGGCTTTAAAATCTTAGGGTTTACCACCTTAGTTTTAGCAGGAGGTTGGGATATATTAAAATGACAATAAGTCATAACCTCTTCTGGCATAGTGGTAAGAATATCCCCTTCAGAGGAAAAATACTGTGTCTCATCCCACAGACTCACCCAACTACCCTCGGCCCTGTCTCCACCCAGGTGATCCTCCCACAGTACACCACCCCCAGATTTGGGATCTGGAAGCATCTGCCCTCCTCTGGCCACCTGGGAGAAGACTTTAGGCAGGGTTTAAGTGGGAGATCTGCAGGATTCTTCACAGTACCTAGTCTAAAAAGGAAACTTCTGCATTCATATATCAAAGATATTTAGTAGCACTGCTAATAGAAATTGCAAGCTCGTTCCAGATTTTCTCAACAAATGAAAGAAAAGACCTCTGCCCGGCATAAAAATGCGCTACTGTGAAGCGCAATCAATACAGCAATACAGTCTATCTGCAAGAGCAAGTGACTTGCATGAATGCCCAGGGTCAAAATTAGTTTCCAGCAACCTGATCAATTTCTCTTTTTATATGTTGTCTTCAACTACAGCATTAGTTAATCCAATCAGCAGAGTTCTTAAGTTAATGTTATTAACTGCGTTCCTCCCTTCGCTCTCCATTAGGAGAAACAGCTCTGAGTCTGAACCCCGGGCGCGAGTGGGCCTCTGTCAGAAACACAGAATTAATAGTGCTCAATGACAATCACTCTGATTCCTCACTGAGGTGCGAGAGGCCCTTAACAACCACAGGATGCACACAAAGTCTAGGGCGTGCAGTGATGGGGCTGCACGCTAATAAAAGACCTCATCAGCAGCAGGGCATCATTCATTTCCTCAAAAACTGTGCAAAATGTAAATAATAAAAAAAGTGCAGACTTTTTATTTGAAAAAAGGGGGTCGCTTTATAAAGGGTGAAGTTCAAAAGTAAGGTGTAAAAGCAAGTAGTTAGCCGTTTACAGCTTACTTTTGTACTCCAGGGAATTCCCATTGCATTTGAAGCAGGAGCAAGAGCATGAAACAGATTTAGCATTTACGCAGTGCATTCTTCCTCCTTGTTAAGCAAGATTTGGTGCAGTACCCTTTGGGTGAACTACAACAACCTTGACCTCTTGGCAATAGGAACCCAACCTTTGGTATATGTCTGTACTACACAGGTTGGTAGTGTCGCTGAGCAGTCAGGCTTATCTCAAGAGGGGCAATGTGAGCAGTAGGGTTGTAACACAGGGTTTCACAGTGACAGCTATTCAAATAAAAAATCATACTCAAAGTTTCTTGCTTAAACAATTATTCATTTATTTAACAGTCAGTTATATAAGCCTTCTTCAAAAGGGAGCAAAAACATGTAACAATTATAATACACTTCAGAGCACACTCTTAGTTGCTCATGGTACCCATTGGGGATGGAACACAGACTTCCTACACCCTCAGGTGACTTATATAGCTAGGACAATGTGGACATTGATTTATCACTGGTACATTTAGAGCAACACTGAGTTTGATGCAAAGGTTAGTTATGGGAATAAAACAAAGGTTAACAAATAATTCATAAACAGGTAACCCTTTCCTGGGGGAAAGGTAAAGGCACAGGGACAAAGGTGAGAAGAGTCACTCAGGGAGCCAGGACAGCCAATGTTACTTGAACAATGTCTAGGGGAGCTGTAGATCCTCTTTGCAGGTAAGTAAAAGTCTTGCACAATGTTTTTAGAAATGTTTGTAGAAATAAGATTCACTTAAAGGGCCACAAGCTGGGAGTCTTGTGAGGGGCAAAGCTGTAAGCAACTCTGCAAGGTTAACCAAGACAAGTCTCAACTGAGAACATGCAAGTCTGCACCACAAGAGGTAAGCTCTCTTAGACTTTACAGTACCTTTGCTTAGAAGAAATGGTTCCAGTTAGCTTCTGTTCCTGTACAGATCTACAGATCCTGGTGTTCCTGGGCCTCAGTCGTGGGGACAAGAAGGATGACGTCTGGGGACTCCTGCACTGCAATGGGAAGGTCAGCTGCAGCAATGGGCAAACTTCAATTCAGTGGCACTTCGGCATTGCAGCTCTTCGCGTCTGACAGCAAATAGCAACACTGCGGTTCTCAGATACCACGTCAGACTTTCCTCGTATCTGGGGTCCAGCACTCTGTTAAGGTGGCTCAGGCTTGGTCAGTACTGCTTCAGGGAAATTTGAAGGATCTTCCTGGTGCTCGTGTCCGACTTAAAAGCGATCCACTCGGTTTGGTGTTCCTCTACCTAGCACTTTGGTTCCAGCAGAAGCAGCAGTGGAACTACAGCCAGCTTCGAGAGGATGTTCAAACAAGTTCACTTTGATTGGTCCCACCAACTCAAGGGGAGAAGTCGTCCTTGCAGGGCTTCTCTAGTCAAAACGAATTCGGAGCTTCAGCACAGAAGCAGGGCTTCACCGGGCAAACCAACGGCCCAGGAGTTGCAGCAGGCGTCTCTTTCAAGTTCTTCCTCGGATTCCTTCGTCCAGTGGTCGACTCTGCCTTCCAAGCCAAAAGCCTCAACTTTTATGCAGGTTTCTCCCATTCATTGCAGCCTAGCTGTCAATCACACAGCAGGGCGGCTGTCCTTCCCGGACAGCCAGCCGGCCAATCACCTTTGGGTGCATTCCTGTAACCAAGGGGATTAAACACAGGGAGTTTCGGGCACCTCCCTCACTTCCTGCCCCTGCCAGACATACTGGAGCCAGAGGCGGGTTTCACTCGTGAATCCCCCAAAGACAAAAGGAACAAAGGGACTAAACGTGGTTTGGCGCACAGAGTAAATCTCAAGAAGGACCTTCCTGACAAGAAATGGCAAAAAAAGAAGACCAGGGCAATTTTTACAAAATGGGCATCCATGGGTGCCTTACTGCAGCTGCGAACGCAGCCCGTGGTAAAAACACACAATGGTAGTAAAAAGTAAACCACTGCCGCCAGCCATTAATTGTAGAAAGGGTAACATAAAAATGTTACATGAGAAACTAGACAAAGGGGATACTAAGTAATCCCTCCAGCATCCTGTGGTAAAATAGTGTGTGCTAGGTCTAGAAAGTTACAAAATGTAAGTAAAGTCAATTTCAGTTTACTGCTCTTGGAAACAGTAGTTCCACCATGAGAAGGTATTTAAACCTTTGGGGAATCTAAGAGTGCCACCTGCACTGAAGGTGCTCTGTGTTTCAATGCAAAGATGATGCCTATGGACTTTGTCAGACTCCAAACCCAAACGAAATACAGAGTAAATCAAAAAAAATACATGAGAGTGGGAGGAAGGTCTCACTCTCTCCAGGTTAAAAATTAAAAAGTCCTAGAGTCCACCAAAAGTGCTGGGGGTCTCTAAGGTAGAGCGGAATTGGCACATTTCTCAGAATTCTCCCTAACACTCCTCCTTCAAATGCCTCCTGGTTTTACAGATACATGAGATTTTCATGCAGGCAGAAAACGGATGGGGCTAAATGCTGGCCAAGTCCATATGCAACCATTGTAAATGCTGTCTGCAAAGCATAATTTGAAGGCGGCATTTACATTTTTTACAAAACAGAGTAACATGAAGGACTAAATGTGATTTTGCCCGATTTTACCCTTTCATTTTCTACTACGTTTTGTAAAAATTGTTCCAGGGCACCAGACAGCCCATACGTTCTAACGTTGGTGGTCCCCTGTATGTAATTAGGACTTTTTACAAAATGACCCTTAACTGTTTCGCGAGAGTAGACAGAATCAAAATGTGCTGGGTCAGTGTCTGTGTATCTGACGGCGTGGCTTTACAAGAAAAAAGTCGAACCAGGAAAACAATGTCTGTTTCAAAAGAAATCCCCAGTGCTGAATGTGTATTAGGTGAGAAGGGTATAGAAAGGTGAGACTGAGTGCTTGAGGGAAAGTAGTAGCACCACCACTGATAAACCACAAAGGTTCTTAGGAGCCTATTGATGACAGGGTTTTTAACATTTTCCTGCCCCATTTGTTATTTAAGAGGGACCTCAGAGAAACGAAAAGGGAGGATACAGGAAAAGGATGAACGTGGGGTGCTCAGAAAGTTTTAAAAATATTTTTAAAAATCACAAAAGTACCTGCACAGTATCCACCACCATACTTACTGCGGCATTGTGACAAAGTTCCCTGCCTGACATTACTATTGGATGGTGGGTTCGGGTGCCGCCACAAGCAATGTTATGCTAGGCCTGAGAGAAGCAATACAAAGGACCTCCTGGTTACCCCCATCATGTCACCAATAGAAAGCTGCTATAGGCAGAAGACTTATGCGAGGCAGTTCAGGAAGTAGAAAACAGGACAGTACTGCTTGGGGGCCCACTGACCAAAAGCTGGCGCACACACACACACACACACTAGATGTGATGAATCCTGCAGAGTCCTCACATAATCCCTGCCGATCATCTCCTTCCAAGTGGCCAGGGGAGGGCACCTGCTACATGATCCTAACCAGGTGGTGGTACTAGCCAGGTTGGTCACCTGGGAGAAGGCGGCCACCAAGTAAAGGACTCCATCAAGAGGCATGCAGTATTCGTCCTCCTCGTAGAGTGAAATTTTCATGATACCTGAAAATCTGATGCATGTTGTCAGAGCAACATTTCTCTTCCCCAGATTGTTCAAATTGTTAGCAAGGAGAACCCCAATAGTCCACATGGGAATGATGAATATAAGAATCAGACCTCTAATATCTTTATTTCTGATAACCAGGATTCCGTCTTGGGTTTGAACTATAAAAATAAGAATCTACTGTTAATTCCTAGGAAACACTTCCTTTTGCAGATATATTCCCTAAACAGAGTAAATTACTAAAGGTTAACAATGGAATTTGTGATGACAAGAAGCAAAAGAACATTGGGGACTTCAAGTCCCATAATGCTCCAGCTACTGGGACGAGGAGCGCATAAGCACAGAACGGTAATAGGTAATCTAGTGTTTCTGATGGTCCACACCTGAGGAGGACTTCTGAATATTTAAGGCCCCTTAAGGTGCAGGCCATCAGAAGCAGTAGATGGAAGTGCCAGTCGCAGTTGCAGCAGCAGAAGCAGATGACTGCAGATACGGGGACCGCCACCATGTTTACAACAGATTGAGGTGCTATGAGAGTTGCAGAAGCAGGAGAGTCGAACTGCAGAGGTTGTGCGGTGGGAAGCGGCTGTTTGACAGACTTTTTCGCGCGCGCGAGAGAGAGACTCACTAAATGCGGTTGCCTATCCCCGTGGCTGGCAAGAGGCACGGCCTGCAAAAGTACTGCTGTGGCCGTCAACAGCTCGGATCCCGACAAGAGAAGCAGGTGCAGTGGGTCTGACGGACGCGCAGATGGAATCCAGTGAGTTGGCTTTTAATAGGTTACCCCAGGGCACTCCGTAGCCGACCGCTGACTACGCAAAAGTATTTTGACTATTGAACTAAGAAAATAAAGCAGTATTTGAGGAATAGAGTGAGAGAAAGGGAAACAGTTGCACATTTCGATACCCAAATACAAAGGTGTTGATATTAAACAGAAACATAAATTCCCAATTCAAAGATGGGACATTGTTGTACCAAGATTATAACCGGAATTGCCTATTTAAAGAGGAGGCCATATATAGTCGAAACAACAACTAGCATTGCCTAAACCAAGGAATCGTAATTGGGAATAGAAAAGGATATTGTTTTCCTAGAGAGATTGTTTGGAAAAGAAGGTGACAACTACCATTGCCAAGAGGGGGCAATCCTAAATCAAGTTAATTAGAACCATTATTGGCAGAGTAAAGAAGAAGCAATAATCAAGCAGAACATTAACAAGCACTGCCTAAGCCAAAGAGGGGCAAATGTAATAACGAAAACTTGTCAGCAGTTGTTTGACGTAAAAGTCGGAAAACAAGAGTGGGTGGCAGAAGAGAAGCCCGAGAGGAGAGTAACCTGCATTGTTTGTGGCAAATACAACAATGGAACAAACAGCACCAATGTTTTCCATGTTTTCCCATAAGAAGTTGTGAAGTTCGATGTTGTTGAAAGTTAAAGACTTTTCAAAAGGTTTAAAGTAGACCTCATCACAGAGTCCTTATAGTAGTGTTAGGAACTTTTGTCCTGGCAGGCGAGTATACCAGGATAGGGACCTTTTAGTGGTAGTCCTGGCAGGTTAGTGGACCAGGAAGAAATCATTGAAGTGCTGCATTCTGGTTGAGAACTGTGAAGAAGAAGTGACAAGATCACTAAAGCAGAACTTGCCAAGGCACTGGGAACCACTAATCCAAAGTTCCCCATACTGAACCTGCAGACCTGAATCAAATAGGAGGAAACCCCCACTGGGGCAGAGTAAGGCTCACAGGAAGGGAAGCTGGGAAAACAGAGTGATGGGGGGATTGGATAATGAGCTCATATGAGACAGCTAAAGGGAGAGGAGAAGGAGCTGGAGGAGATGGAGACAGGAGGCTAGAGGGGACCCAGCAGACAGGGTGGGCAGGAGATAGGAGGCTCAAGAAGAGTTGGTAGGGCCTGGGGAGAGAGACACCCAAGGGGCCGGCGTTCAGGGGGAGAGAGACACCAAGGACGTGGGGGAAAGAGTCAGAAAGCACGGGACAGAGAGATCCATGAAGCAGAGGAGAGAAAGCAGAGATTACAAAGCTAGCTAAAGATATGAAGGTAACTAAGCAGGAGGTTGTGACAAGGTCTAAGGAGGAGGTATGGTGGCAGCAGCGAAGGAAGAAGTAGTGAGATTTGTATTTGAGTTTTATATAGCACAAAGCTATCTTGGAACAAACAGTTTTACATGTTTGTAACATTCAAATTAAGTAGGGAATTGGTATTCTGAAGTGGCATGTGGTGCAGGAACACAAGGACCCTATGTAAGGTAAGCTCAGGAGAAGGTATTGAAAGAAGCTAAGGAAAAGTTGGTGAAAGAATCTATGACGGTGACAGTGAGAGGAACCAAGAAGGATGGCATGAAGACAACACCACAAAATATAGAGGTGCCTGAAAAGGAGGTGAACAGTGAGGAGGCAAAGGGTGTTCAGAAAGGAGCAGTGGAGTAGCGAGTAACAATGAATCTGAGAGCGGAAGATTAGGAAACGAAGATCAGAGGGAGAATAGAAGTGCAAAAGAAAACTGAGTGTCAGGATTCTAGGTTTAGGCACATGGAAAGGAGAATCAGGGCGTGAACTACACTTCCCAGCAGGCAGTGGGTCATCATGTAGTTCAAGGAAGTGTTGGCGCGTCTAATCAGGTGAACCATCAAGAGCCTTCTTAACTGCCAACTGTCCGGCACCTGATGCAGATAATTAATGTATGGACGGCATGGGCGGCGATGGCGTCGTTTGCAGCGTTAGGAGGGAGCCGGAGGACAGCTGATGGGAGTATTGCGGCGGAGCTCATTCTACTAAACCCACGTGTCTGCAGGATTTTCCCGAGCCGCCGACGGTGAGCGTGGGCAGCTGCTTTAGCAGGGTGATGTTGACGGGCGCCTCACTGCATTCGGCTGCCGTGCGTCACAGCTCCCGATTCCCCGGGCCACGGCAGTGAGACCGTCAGACTGGTTGATCTCCTGCATCATTTTCACAAGTCCGGAGTGTCCCCTGAGGCCTCCAGACACTGAGATAAGTGGCATTATTTTATGTTTTACAATGTTTGATATTAAGTGCATGGGAGACATGGAAACACACAGACTCTCTTGCTTTCATTTTTCCTTTCCTGTATGGGAGTGTTCTGAGTTACTGAACTGGGCCATATTTTCATTATGAACAGAATGTGCACAATCAGTAAAGGAAAGTTGGCTTATACCCACTTTATGTTTTGTTATGTGTTGCTTACGCTTGCCCAGGAGGCCATGTGTGTTTGTTTTCTCATATAAGGAAATATCCCCTTTGTTTTGTGCCATCACGCTTGCAATGTTACAGTCCAATGCTAATGGTTTGTATATGTTACGTGCCAGAAATTAACCTACATGTGGCATGTGTTCTTTATGTGAACTAATACAGCATACTAGGGCATTTAGGTCTACAGGAGGTCAGGAAATAAGGCATAGCCTTGTGTATAGGAGAGCAGGTCAACTGTTATGTTGCTCATGTGGTAACGTGTAGGTAGATATATGTATGTTTTCTTCCCTTCCTTTCCTTTGTCTTTCCATCCCCGTTCCCTAACTCTGTCTTCCCCCCATTGGCTGCCACATGGTTACCTGTGTAAATACAATTCAGGTGCCTGTGCCAACCGCGGTGGGAGGGTCGATCATTTTGGCTTCTGTGGTTCGGGAGAGGGGATTGATACCCCAACCCCTCAGTAGTCTTGACAGAATTATCTGCCCCCCATTGGGGATATTGAACCACCCAGGCCAAAATGGAAAACCCTCCCTCGTTAGCAGACATGGTAAAAGTGTTACAGGAGATTCAGTTGGAGTTAGTACAGGTTAGACGGGAATCGGGTATGTTACAAACTCAGGTGCAGAGGCTGGTAGCTCAAAAGACACCATTAGAGGAAGCCGGAACTTCTACTGGAATCTCGAATGTTCCAGCACCCACAGTGATTGTCCATCCATCTAGTAGTGTTCCATTGGCTGCACCTGAAGGGTTTTCAGGTGACCCTAGGAAGTTCATGATGTTTTTGACACAATGTAGATTGCATTTTCCATGTAAACCTACAGCGTTTAACACTATTCAGGCAAGGACAGCATTTGTCATTTCATATTTGACAGGAGATGCTGCAGCTTGGGCTATGCCTTTGGTGCAGAAGGATGATCCACTTTTGTACCATTGGGATACTTTTTTTAGCAGAATTTGGCAGATTATTTGACCGCAGAGAGGTTTCTTTAGCCCAGGATAAGGAACTATTGGCCTTAAAGCAAGGTACTCAGGATTTGGTTTCCTATGTGACACACTTTAATAGATTAGTTATTGAAACAGATTGGCCAGAAAATAAACAGACTGGGCTGTTTTATCAAGGATTAAGAGAGGAGTTGAAGGGTGCGATGGCTCAGGTAGAACCACAACCCAGCACTTGCACAGCCATGATTGATTTAGCATTAAGGTTGGACCATTGGATGAATGAACGTAAAGGAGACAGGAAAAGACCGGAGGTGGTGCCTTTTGTGAGATTGGATAAGGTCAAGGGAAGTAGGGGTGGAGAAAGAGAGCCGATGCAAATCAGGGGGACGAGAGGTCCCTTGACGACAGCGGAGAAGGAGCAAGAAAAGCTAACAATTTATGTTTGTACTGTGGGCAACCCAGACATTACATTCGAACCTGTCCAAACACCCCGAAGAAGGTAGCAGGTGGAGACAGGAACAAAGGTGAGGCGGGAAAAGGTGTGGGCCGCCCTTAGGGGGAACTCAGGTGTCAGGCCCAGTGGAAAGTAGGTTCTCCGCTTGGGTGGCAAATACCGCAAGAAAGGGTAATTCCCACTTGTATATCTTGGTGACATTATTTTTTGCTTGTACTAAGCAAGTGGTTCCAGCTATGGTGGACTCTGGGGCTACAGGAATTTCATTGATATCAGTTTGGCTAAAAAATTGGAGTTACCTTTCAGAGAGAAAGCTCAGATGGAAGGGGTGCAGTCGGTAGATGGGGCTCCCTTAATTTCTGGACCTATTTGTCAGCAAACTCAGCCTATAAGGATGAGATGTGAGTCAGGGCATATGGAAGAAATTGTGTTAGATTTGATAGCGGCCCCGCAATTCGGACTTATTTTGGGTATGCCCTGGCTAATTCAGCACAACCATAGGATTGATTGGGTGACACGTGAGGTGTGTTTTGAAGGCTCTGAGTGTAAGGGTCACATGGAAGAAGAATTGGGTCCCGCTTTGCTTCTAGCGGATCAAACTCTGGTATGTCAAATAGTTGGAGCCATAGGACCGAGTGTTCCAGACCACTATCAAGATTTTGTTAGTGTTTTTGATAAAGGAGGGGCAGAAAGGCTGCCTCCTCACCGGCCATATGATTGTGTTATTGAGTCGGAACCAGGGGCTTCATTGCCTTGTAGTAGAATATATGCTTTGACCGAGACAGAGAATCAACATCTGAGAGAGTATTTGGATGATATGTTGAGGAAAGGTTTTATTAGACATTTCACTTCTATATATTGATGACATTTTGATTTACTCGGCTTCAATGGATCAGCATATTGACCATGTGAGAGCGGTTTAGAAAAAATTACAAGAGTATCAACTGTATGTAAAATTGGAAAAATGTGCCTTTCATAAGTGGAGTTTTTAGGATTTATTCTGACGCCAACAGGAATAATAATGGATAAGAAAAAGGTACAAGCAGTTACTGATTGGCCGACACCTCAATGTGTTAAAGATATCCAGTCTTTTTTGGGATTCGCTAATTTCTACAGGAGATTTATTGACAATTTTTCACAAACTGTGACTCCCATAACTAGATTATTGAGAAAATCAACCAGGTTTTGTTGGGATCAAGAGGCAGATAGAGCTTTTCAAGATTTGAAGATAGCTTTTACCTCTGCCCCAGTACTGAGACACCCAGATCCGCAGAAAAGGTTTCAAGTTGAAACGGATGCATCCAATATGGCAGTAGGGGCTGTATTGTCGCAACCGGATGAAGGAGTGTGGCATCCAGTAGCATTTTTCTCTCGCAAACCTACCAGTTGTGAGCAGAATTATTCAATTACAGTCAAAGAGCTGTTGGCCATTCGGGCAGCCTTTTGGAATGGAGGCATTATTTATTGGGAGCTAGACATCAAGTAATGGTTGTTACAGATCATAAATTAAGACAGCACACACATTTAAGTTCCAGGCAGTTACGTTGGTCACAGTATTTCAATGAGTTTGATTTCCTGGTAACATTTCGACCAGGAAAAAGAAATGGAAAGGCAGATGCTTTGTCCAGGCAGGAGAATTGTGAGAACATTGTGACTGAGGTCAAGACAATAATTCCAGCAGAAAAGGTGGTGGGAGCTGTGGTAACCACCTTGTTGAAACAAGTAAAACAGGAAATGAGAAAACATAAGAATTGGGACTGGGGGGTCGAAAGATCCTTTGGAAACTGTCAGAGATCAGCTTCCATATTATGCAGAAAGGTTATACTTGCCAACCATTGAGTTACGAAATAAAGCAATGCATTGATGTCATAATTTGCCACTAGCAGGTCATTCGGGACGTCGAAAGACACAGAAGATGTTGGAAAGATATTTTTGGTGGCCAAATTTGAGGCAAGAGGTCAGTAATTATGTGCAGAACTGAAATATTTGTACGTAACAAAAGCGACCACACTAAGAAAGCAGGGTTGCTGAAACCATTGCCCACTCCGGAGAAGGTGTGGACTCATATCTCGATGGATTTTATCACAGACTTACCCCCAGATGAACAATATGATACTATTTGGGCTGTGGTAGACTACTTATCTAAACAGGCTCATTTTGTGCCTTGTAAAGGTATTCCGGGAGCAGGGAAATTGGCAGAATTATTTTTGCAACATGTTGTGCGGTTACATGGACTGCCTCAAAGTATTGTATCTGATCGGGGCCCTCAATTTACCTCAAAGTTTTGGCGAGCCTTTTGTCGGTTATTGGGAATCGACTGTGCTCTGTCTACCGGGTATCATCCTCAGACAGACGGTCAAACCGAGAGAGTTAACCAGACTTTGGAACAGTATTTGCGTTGTTATTTAAGTGAGATATGGAGTCATGAGTGCAAGAATTATGGTTAGCAGAATTCACATATAACAATACCGAACATGCATCACTGGGAATGGCACCAAATGAATGTTTATACGGACAGGTGCAAAATATGCTGCCAGAGAATTTGCCCGAAGTGGAGGATATGCCTGTCTTGCAAGAGAGAAAACAGTTGCTTCTAAATCTCCGACAGAAGGCTCGAGCCAATTTGGAGCCGGCTAAAAGGCAGTATAAAAAATATGCTGTTCAGAAAAGGTGGGTGGCTCCACGTACAAGGTGGGAGACAAGGTATGGTTATCCACGTGAAATCTGTTGTTAGTTGGACCTTGTAAGTTTGCTCAAAAATGTATTGGACCATATGAGATTGTGCAATGTGTATCAGAGATGGCGGTGAAATTAAGAATGCCTCACACGTTAAAAATACACCTAGTATTCCATGTGTCTTTGCTTAAACCTGCAGCTCCTGGGACAGAGGTGCAGAGACCCCCCCCCACCATCACCAAGGAAGGTCAGACGGAATAAGAGGTGAAGAAGATTCTGGACTCAAGGCAAAGGCATCAAGAATTGTGGTATTTAATCCAGTGGGCCGGATATGGATTGGAAGACTGTTCCTGGGAACCGGCTAGGGCAGTGCATGCCCCTCGCTTGGTAAGACAGTTCCATGTATGACATCCTGAGAAAGAAGGTCCTGGGAGGAGCCCTAGGAGAGGAGGTATTGTCAGGATTCTAGGTTTAGGCACACAAAGGGAGAATCAGGGCGTGAACTACACTTCCCAGCAGGCAGTGGGTCATCATGTAGTTCAAGGAAGTGTTCGCACGTCTAATCAGGTGCACCATCAAGAGCCTTCTTAGCTGCCAACCGCCCGGCACCTGATGCAGATAATTAATGTATTGAAGAAACGGGCGGCGGCAGCGGTGGCGTTTGCAGCGTTAGGAGGGAGCAGGAGGACAGCTGACAGGGGTACTGCGGCGGAGCTCATTCTACTAAACTCGCGTGTTTGCGGGATTTTCGCGAGCCGCCGACGGTGAGCGTGGGCAGCTGCTTTAGCAGGGTGACGTTGCCGGGCGCCTCGTTGCATTCGGCTGGCGTGCGTCGCAGCTCCTGATTCCCCGGACCGCGGCAGTGAGACCGTAAGACTGGTTGATCTCCTGCATCATTTTCACAAGTCTGTGGTGTCCCCTGAGGCCTCCAGACACTGAGATAAGTGGCATTATTTTATGCTTTACAATGTTTGATATTAAGTGCATGGGAGACATGGAAACACACAGACTCTCTTGCTTTCATTTTTCCCTTCCTGTATGGGAGTGTTCTGAGTTACTGAACTCGGCCATATTTCCATTATGAACAGAAGGTGCACAATCAGTCAAGGAGAGTTGGCTTACACCCACTTTATGTTTTGTTGTGTTGCTTACGCTTGCCCAGGCCATGTGTGTTTGTTTTCTCATCTAAGGGAATATCCCCTTTGTTTTGTGCCATCACGCTTGCAATTCAGGTTACAGTCCAATGCTAATGTTTTGTATATGTTATGTGCCAGAAATTAACCTACATGTGTCATGTGTTCTTTATGTGAACTTATACAGCATACTAGGGCATTTAAGTCTACAGGAGGTCAGGAAATAAGGCATAGCCTTGTGTATAGGAGAGCAGGTCAACTGTTATGTTGCTCATGTGGTAACGTTTTGTAGGTAGATATATGTATGTTTTCTTCCCTTCCTTTCCTTAGTCTTTCCATCCCCTTTCCTTAACTCCGTCTTCCCCCCATTGGCTGCCACGTGGTTACCTGTGTAAATACAATTCAGGTGCATGTGCCAACCACGGTGGGAGGGTCAATCATTTCAGCTTCTGTGGTTCGGGAGAGGGGATTGATACCCCAACCCCTCAGTAGTCCAGACACTGAGTGGAAGCCACATAGAAGAGAGGGGTATGTTCGACCCTGAAAGAGTATAAGGGCTATCTTAGAAAGATGAACACCCTAATTTGGGGAAGCCAACGCCTGGGAAGGGTGATTGAATGAGCATGTGGTAAAGCATGGAGGATGTAAGGGTGAAGCAGAAGGACAGAGAGGGAGAGGAGGGCGCAATGAGAGAAGGTCCTTGAGGCTTGCGGGGGCAACCTGCAGAGGCAAGACAGATTGGGTTGGGAAACAGTAGAACCAGGACCCCGGGAGAGGTGAATCAAGAACTCAAAAAGGCCTTAGGGAGTTCCCCTATCTTCTTAAGGCTCAGGCCTTGGTTTAAGGCCTGCTCCAATGGGATACCGACCATGGAACATGCCAACAGACTCTAGTTCAGGCTTGTGACCCAGCAGGTGACCTCCCCGACATAGTCTAAATGCAGCTGCACAAGTCCATCGCCAAGGAGGTTTCCAATATCGCACAGAGAGACTTTAATTAAGGACTAAAATGACAAAAGGAATACTGGGAGACATTTTTCTTGGTACTCTTTCTGTTTATTTGCAATAACCAGCACATACCCCACACCAGTTTCATTATATTAATCCGCCGGGAGATACAGTTCCCGTGAAGCCTGGGTCACAGTAAGGACTTCTGCTCTTGACCTTTTTGAGAGACCCTAATCCTTTATGACCCTACAAAGCGATTACATCCTGGTGTACGACCATCCTGACCAAGATTCATTGTACTTGGCCCTGAGGGAATTGTTTTGGTTTTCCTTTGTAAGAACCCTAATGAAGAGGTTTTGGGAAACACATTTCCTATCTGGTTTATGTTACATCCACTTATGGTTTGTGACACTGCCTAGAACACTGGTGACAATTTTTGGGGGAAACGCATGTGAGACATGATTCCACATTCCCAGCATTCACCCGTATGTCCTAGTCTGCCTACTTCTAAAGGGATGCTTTTGTTCTGCATTCATCTGTTCATTGCATGGCCATAGTGTGGTTTTCTGCCAGATCCGCTTTCAACGTGCCTCCATTTGCACCACAATTGCTGCTAGTAAGGCATACCAACTGTGGGTGGACTCAGGTGCACCAATAACACCACTCCTGGGAGACCCCACTCAAATCTTCAAACTCCCCTGCAATAGGTATCAGACAATCGTACGCCACTCAGTGGGCTAGAATTTAAAACATTTACTGATCATCTTTCATCATCGCAAAACAAATCCACATGGACCTCAGGCCAATGGACTCATGGAACGGTAATAGGAAATTTAGATCTGCAATGCTGCAAGATCTGTGTCAACAACTTCTGGGTGTATTTACGAAAAAAAAACATTTCCACACCC
This sequence comes from Ambystoma mexicanum, assembly GCF_040938575.1. Classification (NCBI taxonomy): domain Eukaryota; kingdom Metazoa; phylum Chordata; class Amphibia; order Caudata; family Ambystomatidae; genus Ambystoma; species Ambystoma mexicanum. The sequence continues at coordinate 1,380,307,522 of NC_090929.1, read as the reverse complement.
GAGTACAGATGCACATATTCCACGGGATATCCGGCAGTGGAGACTCCATTGAGATGAGATGCCATTCAAAAGCAGAAAATAATGTCCTATGTAGATCATAGACGCCTAGTGCACACAACACTGTTAGGTGTGATTGACACCATGGTGAGGCGTGGCTAGCAGCTATGGAGTAAGCATCATGGCTCTGTAGCTCCTGCCGCATCCGTGAAGGATAAGCCTCCACAAGTGAAATGGACACATATAAATCAGGAAAAATAACGCACAGCAATCTGAGATGGCAGCATGCCAGAATATGAAAGCAGAACAGCCTGCAACACTACTCCGGAAAGACAAGCTGTAATCCGCCAAGATGGCGGCGGCCACTTGGGAAAGCCTCTGCTGAAAGCTGGGACGGAGAAGATGCAGGTGGTGTAGCTGTGCGGTGGCTTGGAGGGCAATACCCACTGCCCGTCAACGCAAAAGGGAACAGAGGGTGCGACACACGGAGTGCTGGGGACAGTGCCATACAGCACCAGGAGACCCGAGGAGCTGTGACCCCCCGAAGAGAGTGGCAGCAGAGCGCCAGGATGAGGAAAGCATGCCTGCCTGCAGTCATCCAGGATGACCCAGCTCGGGCGGGCCAGTAAGCCTCTTGCTGCAATACGGAGGAGCCCAGATAGTGGCTCAGAGCAGCCTAAACAGCTTGGAAACAGAGCGCCACTTGCAGTGGAGACTGGTGCCTGGGATGGGGCTCGGTAGCCGTGCCCGCACAGCCAAGACCTGTGGTGGGTTTGCCCATGGTGAAAGGACGGGCCGGCAAAACAAAGGCGGTGCAAAAGGTGAGGAGAAACCCATGGGGTGAGTTTTGGGAGCAGGAGGAGAGTAGGCACTGGCCTACTATGTCCCCCAGACCAGCTGAGAGCTGACTCAAGCAGGAGAGGGGGAAAATCCCCTACCAGGAGCTCCTTCCCCAACCTTACAGAAAGTACAGTACTGTACAGAACAACCACAGCTGCCAGCGCAAGGGGCCTTGGGAGAGGTGAAGCAAGGTCCCAGAAAAACTGCAGGGGAATGTCGAGAAGGGAGGTGGCGACCACATCCGGGCACCTGAACATAAACAGCGCAAGCCTCGTGAGCACAGACAAACAGGGCCCAGGCGGTGGGAAAGGAAGGGGCTGTGTGCCAAAAATGCCTCTCTCGGCGCAGCCCTGTGCAAGACTAAGGGACTGACAATTCCTGCTGAAGAGTCAAACACGAACACCCAGAACATTGTAAGGGGAGCGAGAGCTGTGTACCTGTCGGAAAAGCAACATAAAAGCAAGTCTAGACAGACATAAATTGAGGCATTCACCCGCAAGTGAGAGGGAGGCAGCAAGCCCCCCAAACCCCTAGGAGGACACACAGGCGCAGCTGAAGGGAAGACAGGTGACAGTCAGGTCCTGAAGGCTATTGCCACGCTCCAGTCGACCCTAGAAAGGGGAATAGACAAAGTTATAATCAATGTGGGTCTGCTGAGACGGAGAGTGCAGTGAATGGAGATGCTTGCAGATGAAAACAAGCACAACATAAAGACAGCCCAGTCGGAGGTCCGAGAACTAAAAGCAAAAGTAGCAGCAATGGAAGGCAGAGCAGAAGATGCGGCGGGAAGAGCCAGGCGCAACACTGTACGGATCCTGGGCCTTCCTGAAGGGATGGAATGGAGAGACCCCACGACATGTGGAAAACATGCTGCTACAAGAGGTGGGGGCAGGTAACCGATCACAGGGTTTCTCAGTGGAGCGGGCCCCCCTGCTGATTGGCCAGCAGATCTCCCACCCCCAAGGAGCGCCACTGAGACCCATAATAGCAAAACTACTCAACTATAGGGACATAGAAGCGATCCTGGAATACTCACAGAAAGGGGGACTGATGCAGAGAGGCACAGCAAAGACAGAGGTCTACCCGGATTACACCTTGAAAGTGCAGAAACAAAGAGCAACCTTTGGACCCACTGAAGAACGGTTGTGACAGTCAAGCTGAAAGTACTTCAAAATGGCACCTCACACTTTTTCGACAGCACTAGCGAAGCACAGGCGTGGATGGATTCGATTGGAGTACCACAGCTACGTGGCAGCAAAGATGTTGCTCTGTGAGAGGGTGGCCTAGTGAGACAGCGAACTCAATACGCAAAGAGGGAAGAGGAGGAGGCATAATAAAACAGACAATTGGGGGGAGAGGGGAGGTTGCTTGCAGTAAGGAATGGAAGAAGCAACACCTTGCAGACAGTGGGGTTGTGCACAAAGCGAACAGGAGACGTGCATGACCCGCTTACCCACGGAGGACCCCGTTGTGGTGCAGTTCGAATGCACCCCGCCGCTGCGTGCTAAAACTGGTGTGGGAAGAGAGCGACACCGGTTATCGCAAGAAGCGAGCCTGAATGAACTGGGAATCATTGTGCACTGGTTAAACATGTTGGGGGGAGTTTTATGTTCGGTTGAATAGCACACTAGACTGCCCCACCAGGGAACGAGCAGAAGAGGGGGGAGAGATGGGAGAGAGATGGGAGAACTAACAGTCTTGAGACAGGAGGAGGGCTGGACGGAGGGTAGGGAAGGAAAGAAGGAGGCGGACAGGCGAGTGGGATGCCCCGGGGGTAAGAAACCATGGTGGAAAAATGAGTAGTATAAAGATTTTAACTGAAACGTGAGGGGGCTCAACAGCTACATAAAAATAAATAGTGTACACACATTTGGTAAACAAAGGGCTACAGATTGCACTCCTACAGGAGAAGCACTTGACGGTAAACAGACAATCTACGATAGGGAAGAAATGAGGAGGGGTGGTACGGTGATCGACATACTCATCCTACGCTAGTGGCACCCTCATTTGGGTTGCCCCCACAGTGCCATTTAAGTTATTAGGCTGCAAGTGTGACACTGGGGGCCGGCTGACGGTTGTGTACGGGCTATGAACAACGAGACGTTAGCATACTTAACAAATATGCGCCCAACCATGACACCATCACCTTCTTCAGGTCACTGGGTCCCCAGCTAGCATCATACAGAAGAGCCTTGTGGCTGTGGGGGTGGGGGGTTTCAACTGTACCCTCGACCCAACATTGGATAGATCATACAGGAGGAGCGGGAGTAGGGCACCGTCCGGCAGAGTGCTAGGGGGCCTGATGCGGGAGTTGAAACTACAGGAAGTGTGGAGACAGCTGCACAGAGACAGGAGGCGGTATTCTTATTATTCAAGCCCACATGGAGTACACACGCGCATTTACTACATGCTTACTGGCACCAAGTAACTAGGCGAATTTGGACCATGCACCTCTGCTGGTGATGTGGCAAAGAACAGATACCAGAGCCCTCAACCCGACATGGAGATTAAGAGCAGAATCACTGCTGGATGAGCAGTTTAGGGAACACCTGGGAGGGAAGATAGAGGAATTCTTCTAAATCAATGTGGGAAGTGTGGAAAGCGGACACACCTTATGGGAATCTTTCAAAGTGGTGATCCGGGCGAGGCAATTGGGAATGCGGGTGGTATACGGATAGACCTGCTGGGCACCATATGTAGAGCAGAAGAGCAGATGGAAGCATGGGCAGAACGGGACGGACAGTGGGGGGGGTGGAGGTATGGCAAGAGTGTATAGCTGCCTGGGAAAGGCTGGGCAAATATGACTACGGCAAATATGTGGAGGGACTCCATGAAGGAGGGAATAGGCTGGGGAAACTGCTGGCCTCATTGTGCAGAGCGGAGGAGAGCAGAGACATGATCAGCGCCACCAGAGATGAATGGGTCGAGGAACGGCGGGCTCAAGGGGAGATACATTCAGTTTCAGAAGGTTCTATCAGAACCTATACGATGCTGATGGGGAGGATAGGGCGGAGGATATCGAGGCAGTGTGGGTGAAGATAGGGCTACCCTGTCTGGGGCGAGAGCAGGTGGAAAAGATAGATACACCGCTCATGGAAGAAGAGCTCCAGGAGACCATATGTACACTACCCACAAGCAAGACGCAGGGACTATGGGCGGCACTTGCGCTGCACATGATGGAGGAAGCCTTTGAGGGGGGGGGGGCTATTGCCAACCAGCCCACGGGAATCAGTAATAATACCCATACTGAAGCCTGGGAAGCCCCTGCTGGAATGTGGGTCGTACAGGCCACTCTCAATGATAAACCAAGACTGTAAAATACTGTCCGCCCTACTGGCAGCCAGGCTGAAGAGAGTGATTCGAACATTGGTCCACCCGGAACAAGCGAGTTACGTACCTGGCAGGAGCACGTCCTGCAACTTGCGCAGACTGCACTACGTCATAGAACAAACAGCAGGGAAATATGCAGAGTATGCGCTTGCTTCTCTGGATGCAATAAAAGCCTTCAATTCTGTGAGATGGGACTGGTTGCATGAGGCACTGAGACGCTTTGGGGTGGGCCCACGCTTTGCAAGGTGGGTACAGCTGCGGTACACCCAGCCCCTAACCAGGGTCAAGACAGGAAGGCATATCTCGGATGTGTGTGAGTTGGGTAAAGGCACCAGACAGGGGTGCCCGCTATCTCCCATGCTGTTCATACTGGCACTTGAGCCACTTGCAGCCTACCTCAGGAAGCAACATCCATGTACCGATAGGAGGCGACATCTGTGTAGCATCGCTATATGCGGATGACATGCTGCTGTATGTGCAGAATCCCAGGGATAATCTACCGCATATATTAGCTGTGCTAGATAACTTTGCATACCTGTCGGATATTGCCATCAGCAGAGAGAAATCGAGCCTGTTCCCACTGGCAGGCCTAGCCGGATTAGAGCCTGGGCACCTACCGCATCTAGAGATAAAGTGGGAGGCATATACTTTCCGATACCTGGGGTAAACATATGCCACACACCAAAGAGCATGAAGTAAACACGTTGAAAGCGCTACATTGGGTTGAGAAATCGATTGCTTTCTGGCGGAAACTCCCACTGTCCGTGATGGGCCAGGTGGCGCTCCACAAGACGGTGGTGTTACCATGCCTATTGTACCACTTTGTAAATGTACCCTAAGAAATCCCTAGAGGTTTTTTTCGTAAATTGGACTCAACGGTGCGTGGGTTTATTTGGGGAGGAAAAAGGTGCCAAATCTCACTAGACGTGCTGCACAAAGACAGCTGCAGTTCATCATAGAATGGCTGGAGGAAGAGGAGTCGCTAGACACAAGGCTACTAGGAGGGGTGTCTGGGCATACTACTTGCAGGAAGTGCTATGGGCAGGGGTGAATGGGGTTGGAAAAGTGCTGGGGCTGGTCACACTGGGACGAGTGTTGAGGCGCAGAATGTGGAAATTAGTGGGGTGACAGGACCCATAACCTGAAAATATACGTCTTGCTGCAGTCTGCAGCAGGACGAGAGGGGAGGCCCAAATTATTATGCAACACTGGGAACCATGCAGAATAATCATGCAGGGGGACCTGACCCAGGAAAGGGTATTACGAAACCTGCCTGACTTGATAGAGCAATATGGCATCACGGGAGGGCAGTTCTTGACATACCACATGGAGATCAGGTTGGTAGCGAGCAGGTGGATGGCAGGGAGGAGGGGAATAGTAGGAGATGTTATGTTGGAGAGGATGTATGACTTAGTGGAGGGCAGCCATGTTATCTCTAGACTGAATTTATACTGGATGCACAGAGTAAACCAGAACTCCGGGTAAGAGCCAATTGTGGAAGGGACGTTGGGCACACCTTTGCAGACGGCGAGTAGGCGAGAGTAACGTTATGCACGAGAAGAGTGTCGAGAAACGCTAGACTTAAGATAGCACAGCTCCACGTTACCCACACAGCATATATGACACCACACGCCATCTCACAATCCCAGGAGGTGTAGGACTGATAAAGCAGACTTACTACATATGTTGTGGCTGTGCCCGGTGGTTAGCAGGTTCTGGCAGGGCATAGCAGACAGAGTCTAGAAGGCGGAATAAGCATGCATGAATGGCCATCAGAAGCAGGCTTGCTGGGACTGTTCAAGCGCAGGCGCACAGAAACCCATATAGATAAGATGAAAGACCTCATTTGTGTCCTGGCCAAACGTCAGATCGCCATGGCACGGAAAACAGCAGAGAGACCCCAAGTGGAGGCATGGTGGGAAGATCTGAAAAAATGGGCAGAGACAGTAGTATGGCACAGAGCAGTACAAAGGGGGCAGAAGGAGGTCAGTGACAACATAACTGTATTGGTACAAAGGATGTTTGCGCGCTAAGACTACACGCCCCCATGAAGCATAAAGAGCGGCAGACTGAGCAAACAGAGAGAGCGAAGACCGAAGTAGTGCTGATCAGTAGGTGGGAGCAGAGGTGTAATGGGCGAACAAGCGGGGGAGGGTAGGGCGGCGAGCACAGTTAGTTGTTAGTTTTTTTCTGTTGGGGTTTAGAGTGGAGGGCAGAGTACTGCAGAGGGCATGGTGGTTTGGAAAGAGGACTGTCCAGGAAAAAGCAGTGAAACAAACAAAGAGGACTTGGGATGAATCAATAATTGGAACAGGCAGAAATATGTATGTGTAACAGTGATTTTCCAGGTCATGCTGAGCAGACTGTTTGGTTGTATTGTTGAAATGCTAATAAAAAGTTTTTTTTAAATTTTTTTAAAAAGGTGTGATTGACACCATCTAAGACTAAGTGAAGCAGATGACAATGCACAAGATTCTATCAGCATTTGATCCCCAACCTCTTTCACCAACGTCATAGGGTGTATTTATCAGAGCTAGTAGGAAGGACAAAGTTGTGACAAAGAACTCTTCACACTACAGAAGATGTCATAGCAATGAGTGTGACAATTAAAGTGCTGCCTCTCTCTACAGGAAAAAATATGCATTTAAGATCCATGCAACACTGCTGAAGGTGCGTCTCGTTCGGACCCAAGTGAAATGCAAGGAACTGTTCACAAAAGATCTCACCGTACCATTAGGCTCCCTAAAAATGTTCAGAAAAATGACTAAATAAAGTGTATTGTTTAAGTTCCAGGAAGATGTGTCGCACTTCTGTGTTGGGGTGGGGGGGGGGGACTCCGGTTGACGGAAAGGAAGGACGCAAAAAGGTAGACACACAGGGTCTTCTGAAAGTGAAATAAAGAGGGACACATGTACCTGTACAGTACCGCGTCCATACTTGCGGCACAATCCACAACAAACTCCATTCTCAACCATTCAGAAAGTAGGCAGAGTGTGATGAACGGCAGAGAGATTGTCCTTTGCTCATTTTGAATTAAAAAAGTAAAAGTAAACGATTAGCACGTCAACTTGCAAACTTCATGTAGCACCAGACAGCATATGTGTTGTTGTAGTATACTGCATTAATGGAAGACAGGAGACTTGCTGGTTTGCTGGAAGGGCTTTATTTATGAATTCCCAGCCGGCCCAAATACACGCAAACTGCGTGTCTCTATGAACTGAGGCCAACGGGCCTGAAGTGGCTGGGAGGTGCTGAGTGCAGCTCACGTCCTTAATTGAGCCGCGGGCCCCGTTCTCAGAGGAGCCGGCATGGCGCTCCTATCTGCGTCCTCGGCCCGGCTCGTAATGCGCGCGGAGCGCGCGGGGGCGGGACTTCCGGTTCCGGCGAGATCTCCCGAGAGCGGGGCTCTCGCGACTTCTCTACACACCTCCCTTTTCCCAACGGATGATAGGGTCACTGTACAACATAGTCATTGTATCTCACCGGTCTTCTGTGCTCTCTTCTGGGCCGCTCCCTGGTTCCAGCGCACTCTTCTTGCTGCTCTGGTTCCGGGTCTGCATCGGGTTCTTCCGGTTCGATCTCGGGTTCTAACCTTTCTCTGTCGTCTCCTTCATGTTCGCGTTCCTCGCTTCTCCCATAGTTCTTCTCAGTCTCTACTAGTGATCTCTCCGGAGACCTCTCTCTTTCTTGCCTCCTCTGGTACAGTGCTACTCTTTCAACGTTCCATGTGCGCCCGTCTTCCGTGCGAATGTAGTTTGTTCCTTTGTGAATTACCTGGCAGGGTCGACTGTATCGGGACCCTGTGATTTGATCTTTCTTTGGTAGTCTGATCTTAACCAGGTCTCCCTTTCTTATGTCTGGCGCTTGTTTGGCCCTCCTTCTCTCATCACTCCATGACATCATACGTGCCTTGCTGCTTTGGATTCGCCACACTACTTCTGACATGTCCACAGCCTCATCTTCTCGTACTTTCGATAGCCATGGTGGACTCAGCGTGGACGCCGCACTCCTCCCTCTCAACATTTTGAACGGGGAAACCTGCGTGATGCCATTTGGAGTGAGTCTGTGGGCCGCTATGGCCTCTTTGGTGGTTTTGAGCGGGTCCATTCCTGAAGCTGTTGCCAATTGGATGGCGCCCTTTATGAACCTGTTTGCCCTTTCTACAAGCCCATTGGCCTGAGGGTGATACAGGGCAGCTTTCTTTTGTTTGATATGATTTCTTTTTAGAAAATCTTCCATGTCTTTAGAGACCAGTTGCACCCCATTGTCCGTAACCACCTCTTTGGGGAGGCCTTCCCTTTGAAAAATTTCTGTGAGTACTTCTATGACCGTCTTGGTGGTTATATTCGGGACAAACTCTGCCTCCACCCATTTCGATAAGTAGTCCACCAGCACTATGCCATACCTATGTTCAGGCGACATAGCCTCCAGGGGTCCTATGAAGTCGATGCCTATTTTGGACCATACTGCTTCGGGTATTTCTGTGGGTATCAGGGGTGCCTGGCGGACCTTAAGTCTTTTGTCGCTGTTTAAGCATTCATGACACCGTTCTATCATGGTGCGAATTTCTTGGTCCATGGACGGCCACCAGTAGGCCTCTCTCACTCTGCGGCGAGTCATCGTGTTGCCGAGGTGTCCCGCGTGAGCCCTGGAGAGAATGGTTTTTCTCATACCTATTGGGGGAATGATTTGATCAGTTTTCATGACGATCCCTTCGATTTCGGACAGCTCATCCGACACTTTCCAATATGGTCTCATGCCTTCGGGCAGCGCTTTTTCACTGGGCCAACCTTCTTTGATGCATTCTCGAATCCTGGTCATGGTGGGGTCTTTCCCATCCTCTTCCTCCCAGTGCCTTTCACTGAGTTCTAGGTAGTCGGGTGCTCTTAAGTCCGTGACGGATGCCACGATGCATTCCCCATGTAGGAATGTGGTTGCTTTATCCTTATCTTCCGGCAGCCGCGACATGCAGTCGGCCTGCGTATTTTTCCAACCTGAAATGTGCTGGACTTCGAAAGTGTACTCCTGCAGTTTGGCTGCAATGCGTGCTAATCTGGGTGTGGATGTTTTGGTCCCTCCAGGGCTGAGCATGTGGATGAGCGGTTTATGGTCCGTTAGCAGCTTGAACTTTGTGCCCCACACGTATGTTCTGAAATGTTCCACTGCCCATGCACACGCCAGCATTTCCTTTTCAATGGTGGAGTAATTCTGTTCCGCTTCCGATAACGCCTTCGACGCAAAGGCTACCACATGTTCCGTGTCACCTTTCTTTTGAGTTAATACTGCTCCCAGTCCATACGCACTGGCGTCTGTGGTGATGACTGTCTCCCACGTTGGATTAAATGGTTGAAGACATGGGGCATCCATGATGTGTTGTTTTATGCTTCCCATCGCAATCTTTTGCGGTTCTTGCCACGTAAACTCCGACCCTTTTTTGAGTAAGTCGCGGAGGGGTGCCGTGGTTTCTGAAAACTTTGGTATGAATTTGGCATAGTACTCAGCGAGTCCAAGAAATGACCTCACTTCTTCTTTGCAGGTGGGTTCCGGGGCTTTACTGATGGCCTGCATGAGGTTCCGTTTTGGGATGATGCCTTTTTCCGAGATCAGGTACCCTAAGTATTCGACCTCTTTCACCTTGAACAAGCATTTTTCATGGCGTAAGCGTATGCCTGCTTCTTGTAGCTTGTTGAGGACTTTTCTCAACGTGGAGTCGTGGGTCTGCTCATCCCCTGCATACACCAGGATGTCGTCCTGGAAATATACTACGTTTTTAACATTGCGTAGCAGGACATCCATCATCCTTTGGAAGGCTGATGCTGCTGACGACAACCCAAAAGGCATTTTGGTGAATTGGTATGTCCCAAACGGAGTGATGAATGCCGTGAGGGGTTTTGACTCTTCATGGAGCTGTATTTGGTGGTATGCATTTCTCATGTCGAGTTTTGAAAATATCTTGGCCTCTTTCATTAGTAGAATGAGTTCGTTGATGCTTGGGAGAGGGTAATTGTCCGTGATGACTTCCAAGTTTAGGCTGCGCAGGTCTATGCACACCCTCAATTCCTGTGATTGGGGCTTCTTTATGAGAACCACCGGGCTCAACCACTCGGATGCTTCGATTTCTTCTATGACCCCCTCCCTCTTCATCTTGTCTAACTGTCCTCTGAGGGTATCTCTGGCTGTGGCAGGTACCGGCCTCACCCGGTGCTTGACTGGGACGGCATTTCTTTTGAGCACAATTTTGTGGAGAAAACCCTTAATGTGCCCCGGCTCCTCTGAGAATAGTGTTGGATAATCGTTTTTGACCACAGGTCCGTCCTTTGCACTGACTGACAGTACCTGGTCCTCTGTGCTGGGATCCAGTCTAATTTTCAGTTTGTCTTGGTCGTCCCAACCTAACACTGCTGGACCTTCATGGCTGAAGTAAACTCTAGTGGTTGTCACTCTCCCTTTGAATTCGACTTTACCCTTGATGTACCCCAAGAGTTCAACCGACGCCCCCCCAAAAACTGTGGGCTTGTGCCGCGTAGTCAGCACTTGTACTTTTTCTTTTCCCACCATTTCTTTGTAAGTCCTCAGGGGAATGATGGTTAGATCCGAACCTGAGTCTGCCATGACCCTAGTTTCCTTGCCGTCTATTTTAATCGTGCAATGGGGCTTCTCTCTCCTGGCTCTTGTGCTGTTCACCATTATAACTGTGGGCCTACCTTCATCTTCTGAGGATGAATCTCTCTCCATGATGCGCTCTGCGTTGAGACTGGTGACTTTCTTGTTTCTCCATCGACACACGATTGAGAAGTGACCAATGCGTTTACAGACGGAGCACTCCTTATCTCTGGCTGGGCACTCTCTGTCAAACGCTAGATGCTTCGTGCTAGTGCACCTGTGGCACTTGAGGGGTTCTTTCCTGTTTCCTTTCACATCTCTCATGTCTGATGTCGGCTTTTCTTTTTTTGTATGGAAGCCCACTGCCTGTATTTCAGCGGAGCTCTGGGCTCCTGTGAGCTCCTTCCGTCTTCCCGCCGTTTCTTCGACTGCTCTGGCAATTTCGATTGCTTTCTCCAACTGCAGTTCCTTTTCAATGATAAATTTATCTTGGACTTTCCTGCTGTTCGTGTGAACGGTCAACGTGTCACAAATGAGGTTTTCCGCATTGTTGCCAAAGCTACATAACGCCGCTAGTTCCCTCAGCTTAGTGACGTAATCATCCACTGGTTCCGACATTTCCTGCTTCCGACCGTAGAACAGTATTCTATGAAGCACTGTGTTCTCTTTGCTGGCAAACCTCTTAATGATTCTCCTCACCGCCTCCTTGAACACGTCGTCGTTGTCGCCAGCAACCGGGATCGGGGTCAGACTTTCGAAAATTCTTTGTCCCTCTACCCCCAGGGCATTGAGTAACATGGCCCTGCGCCTTGCCGCCGAGAACCCTGCTCCACCCAGTGCTTCCACGTAGGTCATGAATAGGGGCTGCCATTGTGGCCACGGAATGGCAGGCCTACCTGGAGTTTGGAGGAAGGGTGGCGGTGGCGTTGCTCCTTGCATGCTTCTTCGTGGGTTGTGGTGATCCTCGTCGCCAATTTATGTAGTATACTGCATTAATGGAAGACAGGAGACTTGCTGGTTTGCTGGAAGGGCTTTATTTATGAATTCCCAGCCGGCCCAAATACACGCAAACTGCGTGTCTCTATGAACTGAGGCCAACGGGCCTGAAGTGGCTGGGAGGTGCTGAGTGCAGCTCACGTCCTTAATTGAGCCGCGGGCCCCGTTCTCAGAGGAGCCGGCAGGGCGCTCCTATCTGCGTCCTCGGCCCGGCTCGTAATGCGCGCGGAGCGCGCGGGGGCGGGACTTCCGGTTTCGGCGAGATCTCGCGAGAGCGGGGCTCTCGCGACTTCTCTACAGTTGTAATTTACAATATTTTATTGCTTATAGGCCCATGGGTGTTAAGTGAGCCACAGGAAGAGCTGAACCGCAGCCATGGTGATGCAAATAGGGACTTGAGAAAAAACAACTTGTTGGCACGAGCACATAAGCCCACGAGGCCGAGTGGCCATGACGTTGGTCTCTGGATTGGTTGCACGTATGCCGAGTAAAGCATGAGATGTCACTGTGAAGGGTAGGTTTCCTTGTTTGAGAACCGGAACAAGAGTCACATGGGTGCTAGTCACCAGGTTGGGTCCATTTAGGAGTAATGGAAATATCTACTTGGAGCCTTGGTTGTTTTGTTTAGTTTATTTACTTGTATAGCGCTCCCCACCCCAGGGTATCTGGGCGTTTTTTGCTTAAATACATAGTTACATGATTACAGATATAATACACAGACCCCACAAAACAGGGGAGGAGGTGTGTTACAGGCAAGGGCAATGGAGGTGTGTTACAGATCACCTTGTGGGCAAAGGCAGTGAGCAATAGATCGCAAAAGTATAATGAAGCAGCTGAGCGAACAAGTGACTAAACAGAAAGAGGTATCATAAACCTGAGTTGAATTTATAGTCATACTTACTTTTCAGTTGCATTTATAGGTACATTTACAAGGAAGTGGAACTTTTATAGTTCCAATTACAAGGAAGTAGTTCCGCACAAGCTTTGTGTGTGCGCTCTCCATGTTGGAGCTTAGTCGTGCTCAGGAGTCGTTTGAGCTGAGGAGCCAAGCTTTGGTTTTGGCTCTGAAGGTCCAGAATGCAGGCTCGGCTCTAATGTCAGAGGGGAGGGAGTTGCAGCGTTTGGCAGCTAGCACTGGGAAGCTGGACCCTCCTGCTGTTTTTAGATTGAATTTGGGGATTGCGCTTGGGGATTGGGGGTTGGTTGAGGTAGTTGGTTGTATCACGTGGAAAAGCCCAGCAGGTTTATCGAGGTCTCGCAAGGGGTGTAAAGCCATGTTTCCGAAGGCCAAATAATGTTTGTTAAGCCGTCTTTGTTAAATGTAACAAACTAAATATATCTGACTGACTTTACTGGATGAGCCCATTCATGTAAAACCCTATATAAATCCACAGGTTTGTGAGCCATATTTTTGGGATGAGGATACTCTCCACCAGTTTCCCTGCCCATTTCTGCAAAGCTGTCTGGAAATAAAACCTCACTCTACCTTTGTTCCTTGGTTTACTTATTGGATTTATTGGCAGGTTTCTACACCCTCCTGTTCCCTTCTCACTAATAATTGGACATCTGTTAAATTGGCAGGACAGCTGACTGATAGCCTTTGCCTTAAAAAAGGCTGCTGGCGTCGATTTCAACTCTGGCGGTTTGCCCATGTCTTTGGGACAGCAGGTGAGAACCGGAGACCTAGTGAGCCTTCTGCTCTGCATTCTCCAATCAAAAATGTGGGCTACGCTTCCCAACCCTGCCTCTGGTTCCTGGGCCCTTGCATAGGATTCCTTATTCAAAAAAGGGATTTTTTTCTTTCACCTGTGCTTAAATGGAAAACGTTTAAAGGTGTGCTTGCTGTAGTCACAAATGGCAAAACACAAGAGGTGATGGCTGGAAGGTTTAGAATCATTCTTAACCACTGGCAACCCTCCAGACCATCATTCTTCGCCTGCCAAGCCATTACAGAAGGGGAAAGACCATATGCAAATCAGGCTCGGTCCCACCCCAAAAGGGGCAGTCCAGCCCGAACTGCTAGGTCACATCCCTTCTGCAGGAGACCACAAGCATCGCCAAACATATTTCAGCCTTGTTGGGCCTCATCAGTGAGGAGTAGCTTGGGTCACAAATGGGTCACTAGATGCATGCATACTGAGATGCCCTTTTTCACTCAGTGACGATTGGGAGTCTTTCGTGCTAGGGGTGGGGTCTGCGGAGGTCAGCAGCCCCAAGCCTGCCACAATCGTGGGTGCTGGATGTTTATCAATACAGTAGACACCTGGCCAGCACGTTTTCTCCTACTTGAATGCATAGGTCACCTTTGTCACTAAGGTGGCATGTGCGTTGATTAGAATGGGCATCATGCAATTTGGCTTTTCAGAGTTGCTCAATTATTTTTGAATAGGGCCCATTCCATCGAAGAGATTTCTGATGTGAGTCTGCATTATGAATTCCACAGCATGATGTGCTTCTTAAGTCCCTTTGCAGAGTGGACACTGCCTAAATTACACAAATATTTCGATCAGTTGTTGATTATGAAAACAGTTTCTTTAAGCAAAGAGGGTACGGAACTGGAGCAAAATACATTTGAAAAAAAACATGTTCATGATTTTACACCATATGCAATGGCGTTTTCAGGATCCTTCTAGGCTTGAATAGAAAAACAAAGAAGCAAATGCATTCCTTACAAGGTTACATACTGCAACCATCAAGAAATTCTATGTCAAGACCGGAGGCGAGCATTACGCTTCTCTTCCTTTATTAGGGAATGCTCAGCAGCAAGATTTAAGCCAAGCAAAACTTTTAAGATCTCATTAAACTCGTTTGACTGCTGAAATCTACAAATAACCATAATCTTAATGAACCAAACGTTGAACTCGGATGAGAAAAAAAAGTCAATTTCCCAAGTCTCTGCTAGACTTCAATTATAGTCACTGCAACACTTGACCCAGATAACCAATCCCAACAGGGTCAGTCCTTTAAAAGCCTGGAGCCCTCTTCTTGACTCCTCTTACTTTTCTGCTTGCAGCGAGATAAGTGCTCATTACATAGTGTTTGATTGCCACTTGTTATTATTCACCTGTGTTACAAGACTCTGTCCCTTTAAGGAAGACAGAGACCATGTGAGGGATGAAGTGGGAGTGGGGAGGAGTAAGGGGGTAACCGCTCTGAACAAGAAACTCGTGATTGAACCCAATTGCGACTACGAGCACTATATGTTCAATCAGTATACAGAAAGGGCTGAGGAAACAGTCGATGAATTCATTACTCGCCTAAGAGTCAAAGGCGCACACAATTCCACACTTTTTCATTGGGCAAAGCATTAAGTCTGCGAGTAATAAAGTGGTTCCTACCCTAAAGAAGCAACTAATGAAAAAACCACTCTCAATAGACGATATAAGCAAGCTAGCAAGGATTTTTGAAAGAGTGGACACGCAAGCAGCATCAATGTCCGGGAACCCCAGCATCAAACAAGACAAGAATGAGCTCATAGCAGCAGTCCACCCAGCTAGCCAATGCCCCGGAGACAGGGGAGCCGCACCACACGGAGGAGGCAACCAACCTGCCCCAGACCACAAAGAAAGTGCTATCACTGCAGGATGGCGTTCCTTCACTCGGGAACATGCCCCGCGCTCTCTCAAAGATGCAGAAACTGTGACAGAGAAGGGCACTTTTAGTTCGTCTGCAGGGAAGGCAGACCATTTCCCACTCCATGAATGTCCCCACAACCGCAAACCATAATGTACGGTTGAGCTCTGTTAGGCAGAAACCTGTGCAGTTCCCTCTGGGACCACTGCAAAAGATTTAGGACTACAGGTGTTTGGCAGTAAACCCACTTGGTAGCAGTCTGTACCACACAGATTCACTTGGTAGCTGTGGCTGAGCAGTCAGACTTCCCTCAAGAAGAGTTAGGCAGTATACAGAGTATTCACAATAGGTCAAGAGAACACAATAGAACAAGTAAACACTGACCAGGGCTTGGTGTAAAAGAGATATAATTATTTATTTAAAACCACATCTAGAAAAACACACAGGCACTAATAGTAAGCAATTCAAAAACACGGTCACTAAAAGATATATACTCCCTTAAAAGAATTTTAGACAAGTCTTAAGTAAAGCCCCACTTATTTTCAGACAGCGGTGAGCACTTAACGTAGATGGCACTCTAATAATTCGTTTTAAAAAGGGAGAGAAAAGCAGAGAATAAATTGAAACAGATCCCAACACGTTTTCACGAACACAACAAGAGAGGAAGGTAAAGTAACACTGTGAATTCAGAGTCAGTAGGCCGGATCCGCTTTAAGAGGATCAAAACAAAATGTGTCCAAGGTCACACGGTTGCAGTGCACAAAAGTCTTGTAACGGTTCAAAAAGGAGTTGGAGCAAAGAAAGGGACCAGTAAGAGGGTCAAGGCGGCCAGCCCAGTCCAGAAGGTTAAGGGGTTATTATTACCTTGTAGCAATCTTTAGAAAGGGAGGCCTGGCGGACACGGTACCTTAAAGTGGTGAGAACACTCCAGCGGGGGCAGTTGTTCCTGGCAGCGGATGCAAGTCGGTGCTTCGTCCGGGGGAAGAGAGGATCACGTCGGGGAGGAAGACAGGGGTCCGTTGCACTGCCAGGGAAGAAACCAGCCGCAGAGTTTCTCAGGTACAAGGAGCGGTCCGTTGATTTGCAGTTCAGTGGTAAGTGGCTATCGGGCCGTCGGGGTGCTTGGCACGGGCAGTTCAACCACAAACCGGTCTGGGGTGTGAAGAAAAGAAGGTAAACTGGTTGTGCCCACTCCTAGTAAAGCCAATGGTGACTTTACATGCCCTGGGAGACAGTAGTCAGTCCCAGGGTATGGAGTCTATGGTGGGGTGTCAATGTGACAACCCTGTGTCACTGCACGGAGGGTGCTGTGTAACACGCATAGTAAAAACACATGAGACCGTATGGAGTAAAGGACCCCATAGCCCATAAAACACATTAACAGTCAAAGGAACACCATAAATCATGTCCAAGAGTGGGAGAAAAAGAGTCTCACTCTTGGCAGGAGAAAAAAACAAACTCCAGAAATCCAGCAAAGCTGCTGGGGGACTCACTAGGTTAGGAAATTCAGCCTAAAGAGAGAATTCTCCCTAACACTCGCCTCCCCCCCCAGACTAAGGAACAGGAGGATTTAATCCACTCCTGGATGAATATCATACCTCTAGTCGATGACATACATCCTAGAGAGACCATCAGCATTTTGGTATGGTCCAATCAAAGGTTTTCCTTTGTAAGCTATATGACCTACAAACCCTTTGAGGAACATCAGTCTTTTTAAAGTTATAGGGGATATGGTTGACCAGTCCCTCAGAAGTTGTTACAACTTCTGAACCTGTGTTAGGCTTTTTCAAGGGGTCCTTATAAAGGATTCCCTTAGATCTAGAGGGGCCTCCAGAGGTCCTCACCACCTCTCTGTTGGGAGAAGGTGGGGTTTTAGGCCTCTTGGTTGGAGGGGATGGAGATAAGCAAGGTACATGCTTCTCCTTCCTCTTAGATCTACCTTTACCTACTTTAGGAGTTTCCCCCTTAAGTCTAGGAATTGGATTGGAGTCTTCTGTGGAAGGTCCAACAGTCTGAAGGTTTTTGGCCTTAGACTTTTCTTTTCTGGTTTTCCACCAGCACTGAGAATTACCCGTTCTCTTAGGCCTAGTTAGGGTTCCAGTAGGTCTAACCACCTCTTCCTCAGAAGCAGGGGGAGTCACAGACTATAACTGGGGGAACAATGATGGAGCTTGGTTGGGGCTCCCATTTCCCTAACATGTTAGCCTGAAATTTGCCTGGGTCAGAGGTCAACTTACCAACACCAGGGCTTGTAGAGGGGTCCTCAGTAGAGGTTCCCACAGGCTTAGAGTCCCTCCTTAAGGTGGCTGCTCTAGCCAATTTGGTTTGGTTCTGAGTCTCCATACTGGGAGGCCTGGGGGTACTGGATACTACTCGTAGAGTTCTTAGATCATTCCCCAAAAGGACTCTCCCAGGAACCTCAGTCTGAACACTGACAGGAATCAACACTGTCATGTCATTACACTGAATGAGGGCTGGTAGAATTGGAACCATTTGGACAGGGCCTCCAGACATCTTAGTGGGACCTTGGGTGCCTTAGCAACATCCTCAGGACTGAAAAAGCTTTCATCCACTACTGTTCTGCTGGCCCCAGAGTCTCGCCTGGCAGGGGTATCCTGGCCATTGACAAGAACACTGCCCATATAATAAACTTTAGAGTTTTCTGGTATGGAGTTGTACACACTCCTATTCTGATCACTAACCAGACCCATGGACTCTACTGTTACACTTGCTTGGAAACCCAAAGGTTCTTCAGCAAAGAGTTCAAAGTGAGCACTAGCCATTTGGGCTTCCTCCTCAGGAGTGAAGGCTAAGGAGACTGTGCTGATCCCTGTAGGTTTACCCTTACATCTGGGATCTCCTTTGATGTGGTCAGTTGCCCCGCAGAGATAGCATGTTCCAAATGCTCTCTGGAAGGGTGGCTTGGCCTGACCTCTTTCTGGTTTGTGACCAGAAGGTACACTAGCCTGTTGTGGTTTACCCTGGGACTTACCCTGGTTATTTTGTTGTTTGGGGCGGTACTAGAAATCTCTTGGTTCCCTTTTGGTGGCTGTTTTCCCTCATCCTGTTTGAGTGACCCCTGAATCCTTGTGAGTGGCCCTGTTGGCAACCCACAAGTCAGCAGCCTTAGCTAGCTTCCTGGAATCTAAATCCTTTGAATCAGCCAAGTGCTGTCTGAGCTCAGGAGAGCAGGCATCATACATTGACTCCAACATTACAAGATTTCTCATTCCCTCATAAGTGTTCACCTTGTAACCCTTAATCCATCCCTCTAGGTTTTTTCAAACTTTCACTCACCCAGGTAGCCCAAGGGGTACCATCATGCTTTTTGAGGGTCCTAAACCTCTTAAGGTACTGGGAAGGGGTCTTCCCAAATCTAGCTATCAAAGCTAGTTTCACACATTCATAATCCTTCTTATCCACCTCCCCCAACTCCATTACCACATCAGTTGCAACAGGGGGAAGCCTAAAGAACAACCAGGGAAGTAACTCATTCCCTGTGATGTCCTGGAGCCCATGATTATACTCAAACATTTTTAACCAATCCAACACATCCAACTTAGGTTCATACATACCCACTAATTCCTTAGGCATCCGGGGTCTTTTGGGACTGGAACTCCTAGAAGAACCAGAGGAGAGAGAAGCATTTTCCACAGACAACTTTTTCATTTCTAGTTCATGATTAAGCTCTATTTCTCTGAGTCTTAACTCAGCTTGCTTCTGCTCAGCCTGGGCATTCATTCTTCTGAACTCTAGCTCTTGGTTTCTTTCAGATTGAGCAATAAAACGTTTGTACCCTAATTCAAGCTTCATTTTTTCAAGTTCAAAATAAGCAGGGTTACATGTAGGACCTGGTATAGGCCCAGTAGGTACAGTAGGTAAGGCAGACAGAGGCTCAGAGTGGCTAACTTCATTAGGTTCATTTTCCTCTTCGGACTCATTATCAAGACTTTGATTCAGATCAATACCATCACTGTTATCTACATTTGCTAGGGGGTAGATTCCTCTGTACCACCCAGACTTTGGTTTTCTAACAATCTTTCTATAAGTTCCATTTTCTTGCCCTTCTCAGAGAGATTCATATGTCTACACAATACTTTTAAGCAATCAGCAGTTTTGGCAGACAATGATTCTAGGGTATAACTCTCCATAGCAGACAGTTAGAAAATCAGCTTTTTAGTGCTAAGCTCTGTGGTTAGTTATCCTAAAGTGTTCAACAAGCACTCTAAAGTGTATACTCAATACAAATCCCACCACTGTACACCAGTGTTAGGCAGAAACCTGTGCAGTTCCCTCTGGGACCACTGCAAAAGATTTAGGACTACAGGTGTTTGGCAGTAAACCCACTTGGTAGCAGTCTGTACCACACAGATTCACTTGGTAGCTGCGGCTGAGCAGTCAGACCTCCCTCAAGAAGAGTTAGGCAGTATACAGAGTATTCACAATAGGTCAAGAGAACACAATAGAACAAGTAAACACTGACCAGGGCTTGGTGTAAAAGAGATATAATTATTTATTTAAAACCACATCTAGAAAAACACACAGGCACTAGCAGTAAGCAATTCAAAAACATGGTCACTAAAAGATATACACTCCCTTAAAAGAATTTTAGACAAGTCTTAAGTAAAGTCCCACTTATTTTCAGACAGCGGTGAGCGCTTAACGTAGATGGCACTCTAATAATTCGTTTTAAAAAGGGAGAGAAAAACAGAGAATAAATTGAAACAGATCCCAACACGTTTTCACGAACACAACAAGAGAGGAAGGCAAAGTAACACCGTGAATTCAGAGTCAGTAGGCCGGATCCGCTTTAAGAGGTTCAAAACGAAATGTGTCCAAGGTCACACGGTTGCAGTGCACAAAAGTCTTGTAACGGTTCAAAAAGGAGTTGGAGCACAGAAAGGGACCAGTTAGAGGGTCAAGGTGGCCAGTCCAGAAGGTTAAGGGGTTATTACCTTGTAGCAATCTTTAGAAAGGGAGGCCTGGCGGACACGGTACCTTAAAGTGGTGAGAACACTCCAGCGGGGGCAGTTGTTCCTGGCAGCGGATGCAAGTCGGTGCTTCGTCCGGGGGGAAAGAGGATCTCGTCGGGGAGGAAGACAGGGGTCCGTTGCACTGCAAGGGAAGAAACCAGCCACGGAGTTTCTCAGGTACAAGGAGCAGTCTGTTGATTTGCGGTTCAGTGGTAAGTGGCTATCCGGCCGCCGGGGAGCTTGGCATGGGCAGTTCGACCACAAACCAGTCTGGGGTGCGAAGAAAAGAAGGTAAACTGGTTGTGCCCACCAGTCAGGGGAAAAAGCCTCTCCAGCCGGGAGATCTCCTCTGTCGGCGGGAAGTGGTGAGTCGGTTCCGCAGGGCTCCATCGGTGGTGTCGTCGTGGTAGGTCGGCTCAGCTTCTCCCTCGTCGGATTTTCAGGTCCTGTGGCGACTTCTGAAGTTCCAGTCCCCAAAGCCCTGCTTTTTATGCAGCATACCCCCATTCACTCAGCCTAGCTGTCAATCAAACATGCTAAGTGGTGGGCCAATCACACAAGAGTGCGACTTGAGTTACCAAGGTAACTCAGTCCAGGGTGCCTAAACCCCTTCCCACTCCCCCTGTGGTACCCAGACAGAGTGGCACCACTTTTGGAGGCTTCTGTGGAGAAACCCGCCAAAAAGTGGAACAAAGGGCTCGACTTGGGTTGGAGTCACAGAAGAGAACACAAACGCCATTTTAGAATCGAGTCCTGGCCGAAAATACCAACCGGCAAATTAATATTAAATAAATAAACCGGCGGTAGGTTTGAGGCTATGAGAATTAAATAATTAAAGTTGGTAGCCTCGAACAATGGGAAAATCCCATAGGGATATATTCGCGGTCGAATATAAAAGGTAGTATCCACTGCCACCAGCCAAAACTCGATCGGGGGGACGGAGACCAAGGCACTATGTAAAAGCTGTGGAAGAGCACCACCCCGAAGACTACTCCCAGTACTTTGAGACCTACGATCAAGGCCTGCATCTTGTCGACGAATATGATGGGCCACCACAACCATATCACAGTCACAACTTGCAACAACAATTTGGATCCCCTTACAGAGGGGACGACTATGACCAATACTATCAGGATGAATACGTAGATGATAAGAAGCAAAAGAGGCACCCAGGATAGCCGTCCACATTGGTGGGAGACAGTTCTGCTTCCTAGTGGACTCTGGTGCCACCGTCAACATTATGGGTGAACAAGAGTTTCTACAAATCCCCCAAAGACCGACTCTAGCCAAGACAAGGATCTCAAGCGCCAACTCATTCATAAAGGATTTACCACAGCCACAGTCATTCACGTAATCCAGAGCCCACCAAAAGGGCGATGACTGTTGAGCTATCATACTGCGTCCTGTTTAGGACTCATCGATATCCATTTCCACGAAGGGGGTGTAGCACCATCAAGCGATATGAAAGAGAGCATTTGCGTGATGACCAACAAACCCACACCTAAGACCCTTATCACAAAAGAGACGATCGTAGCGTCATTCTCGCTACTCTGCAAAGGGCTGGGAAAATTGAAAGGACCTCCCATCAAGCTACATATTGACAACAGGGTCCAACCCGTCCCTCAACATCCCAGGAGGGTAGGATTCCACCTGCAAGAATCAGTCTTGTGAGAGCTCAATCAGCTGCTCAACGACAGCATAATTGAACCGGCAACAGGACAGACCCCGTGGGTTTAACATCTGGTGATTGTGCCCAGCTGAATAAGTCTGTGCTATTCTCTAAACTGGACCTCAACCAGGGGTACCACCAGATGGAACTGCACCCTGAGTAAAGGGGCATCACCATTTTTGCCACCCATGATGGTTTATTTCGATATAGACACCTCAATTTTGGCATTTCATCGGCAGCTGAAATCTTTCAGGAGGCCATCAGGCAAGCCATCAGGCCAGTACGCAGGGCCCTAAACTACATTGAAGACATCCTTGTAATCGTCAAATCCCGAGAAGAGCACGACACTGCGCTGCTTGTGACTTGCAACGCCGTCCAAGAAGCGGGTATCACCCTTAAAATCGTTAAGTGCTGCTTCCGCAAAACCAAATTAAAATTCTTCGGACACATCTTCTCTGCGGACGACATGACGCCGGATCCCGACAAGGCCAACACCATTGCCAACCTCTGGGAACCGACGCAAGTAGCGGACATTCAGTCATTTCTGGGGATGGCAGGCTACTGCGCTCGCTATATCCCCCACTATGCATCCATGACAGAACCTCTACGGCGCCTGTTACAGAAGGACACTGTGTTCACCTGGTCGACTGAGTGTCAAGAAGCATTCGACAATATAAAAACAGCGCTGGCAGAAGCCCGTCGTCTAGCATACTTCGACCCCGACTGGCACACAGAAATCGTTGTGGATGCGAGCTACAATAGTCTAGGTGCAATACTCGCCCAGACGAGTGGGGTCGACACTCACCCCAGGCACATCGTTCCTTATGCAAGCAGAGCACTAGTCCCACCCGAATCCGCCTACTCACAAGCAGAAAAAAAAGAGAGCCTGGCGCAGTCTGGGCCTGTGAAAATGTTCACAACTTTATCATAGGAAGGAAATGCACACTCATCACAGACCATCAGGCCCTGCTGTGCCTATTTGGCAATCCCTGGACCAAAATGCCCCCCAGGATAAAACGGTGGGGCATCAGACTTCAAGAATACGATTTTGACATCATCCACAGGCCCAGGGGTGAAAACAACCCGGCGGACTACCTGTCATGCCACCCGGCAGGCATGCCTATCCCGAGAGCTAGCGACACGCAATATATAAACTACGTGGCCTTCAACGCACTCCCACCGGCAATTTCACTGGAGATGGTCGCCGCAGCATCCGCGGCAGACCCATCGATGGCATTAGCGATCAGCCTAATGGAAAACAACAAGTGGAAAGATTATCAGCCTGCCGTTCTAAACCACCCGGGGGTTTGCAGAGACGAGATGGACAGGCTTGCAAAGAGACACACGGAACTGACCATGAAAGACCATGCAACGCTGCTCAGAGGATGCCGTCTAGTCATTCTTGTGACGCTCAGAGCAGAGATAATCAAGACGGCACACAAGGGACACAAAGGTGCTGATAACACAAAGCAGTGTCATGTGTGGTTTCCTTTCCTAGATTCCATGGTTGACAGATGGCTAAAGAACTGCATAGCATGCCAATGCACAGCCAGGGCAGAGGCCCAGTCCCGCTCCAACCAACACACATCCCAGACAAACCATGGGAGAGAGTAGCAGTTGACTTTTATGGGCCCATGGAATCGGGAGATTACCTTTTGCTATTCATAGACGAACACTCAAGGTTCCTGATTGTCACAAAGGTAGCAACCACTGCATTTGCCCATGTAGAAGCCACATTCAATGAAGTCTTGAGCGAATGGGGAATCCCTGGCACAATCAAATCCGACAAGGGGCCCCTGTTTAGCGGTCACAAGTTCACATCCTTTGCAAAACACATGGGATTCACCCATTAGAAGATTACCCCCAGATGGCCCCAAGCCAATGGAATGGCCGAACGGTTCATGGCCACCATTGAGAAAACGATGCAGAGAGTTTGCATCTAGGGCGCTGACCCCCATCAAGCACTGGGCCGGTTACTCCATGACTACGAAACACACCCCACGAAGCCACCAACAGGGCGACGGCAGAGCTAATGATGCAATACAAGGTTCGCACCTGCATCGTGAGGCATCTGACAACCCAAAGGGATGGAGATCCCGAAAATCATAAGAAGGGACACCGAGTGGAAAGAGAAGACTTGGGCGGACACAGACATGAGGAGAGGAGCAAGACCCAAAGAGTTCCAAGTAGGTGATGAAGTTCTGGTACAGCAAGCGACCTCCAAGAAGACTGATGCCCGGTTCGCACCAAAGCCGCTCAAAGTCACAGCCATCAAGGGCACCATGGTGACGGCTGAGAATGCAGAAAAAGAAGTAACAAAAAATAGTTACCAATTCAAACACTTTGTTAAGAGAGAGATGAGAGACCCCCACCACCTGATCCTGACCCTGAGCCTCTAGAACCCAGAGATCACCCGTGGTTTCCACCGGGTGAAACCCGTCAACAAGTGCCGGAACCATCGGGAGCGGCAGAAACGCTTACGGGTAATGAGAGGAGTGAAAGGCCCCATCGGATCATCAGAAAGCCACCTCACCTAGTCGAAGAGTGCTAGCCGGATGTCAGGACATTTGTCCAGGGGTGATGTTACAAGACTCGGTCCCTTTAAGGAAGACAGAGACCATGCGAGGGATGACGTTGGAGCGGGGAGGTGTAAGGGGGGGAAAAGTGAGTTTGTAGTTGATACTGAATAAAGCAAGACGTTCCAAACTACTCTGGGATATGTGTTATAAAATGGATGTCCGGCTTGGCAGCTGTTTGTTTTAGATACAACTCATGGGCAAGCCTTTGCCTCGAGCAAGCTAATTGAGTGAGGCGGACTGAGCCAACACGTTCATTGAGCCCATGCCTCTGACAAGACCCACCGGCTGGACAGGCGCACACTCTGCAGGATCTGCACTTTCCTGCAGACCGCGTTGGGGACAATTCAGACAGAGCTCCGACACAGGTGTGCCCCTGCCCAGCGTGCGCTCCCGCAGACGCCAGAGTGCATTCAGGTCTCCTAGGAGACTAAGAACAGGGAGTTTCAAGCACCTCCCTCACATACTGTCCACCCCAGAAATGGCGAAAAAAGTCGACCGGAGTCTGTTTGTACAGATAGGTCTTGTGCGCCATATTGGAAAACATGGCTGACCCGATTTTTAGCTACCGGTGTTCACGGTCGGGAAAAATCATGGTAGTTTGTTTAAAACCACTGCCACCAGCCATTTCAAGTAGAACAGTGTAACATTTGACTGTTACATGAGTGTTTAGACTCAGGGGAAGCTAGGCAACCCCTCCAGCACTCTATAGGAGGATAGTGTGTGCTGGGTCTGTAATTTTAAAAAGACTAGTAAAGTAAATTTTACTTTACATGCTCTGGGAGACAGTAGTCAGTCCCAGAGAAGGTATTTAAACCTTGGGGAGTCTAAAAGACACCCCTGTTCCACTGCACTGAAGGTGCTGTGAGACACACAAGAAAAAGATGATGCCTATGGAGTTGTTTTAAACCTCTGTATCCAAAGAACACAAAAGTAAAACACACATCAAAATACATGGAAGAGTGGGAAAAAAGGTTCACACTCTTCCCAGGTAAAAATGTTAAATCCTAGAAATCCAGCAAAGTTGCTGGGGGTCTCGAAAGCTAAGGGAAATTAGCACATTTTGAGATTTCTCCCTAACACCTGGCCTAAGCACCGCCCACCTGGTGCCTTCTTGGTTGCCGCTCTTTTTCCCACTTCGCAAGCCCCGCCCAACTGGTGCCTTTCTGGTTGCCGCTCTTTTTCCCTATTTAAGGAGCCCTCCAGCCTCTTTTCCTTTGCAGATGGGGAGCATGTGCAAGTGCATCTAGGTCACCTGGTCTAAGCACCGCTCATCGGGTGCCTTCCTGGTTGCCGCTCTTTTTCACCACTTAGCAAGCCCCACCTACCTGGTGCCTTCCTGGTTGCTGCCATTTTTCCCTACCTAAGCCCACCAGGTGTTGCCCGTTTTGCTGGATTCTTCTACCCTGCTCCCTCGCCTCGCCCCTGCCCCCTCCAGCATACTTCGGCAGGCGTCTGTCCTGATACATTCTGGTTTCACCATCTTGTGGCCAATGCTTGATTTGACTTTAATGGACTTTATTGATTCACTGTGCGTCACCCTTTCTCATGGTGGCCCTGAATCATGCTGTTCCCATCTTCATCTTGTATCCAGGCTTGCAACATTATGTGTTACTTCTGCAATTGTAGTCGCTCTCCCCTCTTGCTTCTCCACTCATTGTGACTGCTTACTCTCTGTTCTCTCCTCCTCTCCCTTTCCCCCTTTCCTCCCCTTACTTTTTTCTATGCACTTACTGTATCAGAATTGTCCCTGGACCTAGTATGACAGCAACCTCGTCTGTCTCCTCCCCCGTCCCCTTACTTGTTCCCCCCCACCCCATCCAACACTATCTGAAATGCCGTAAGGCCTAGTACGATAGTTGCTTGTTTTGTTCCTCCCCTACCTTTCTGCACCCCTCTCCCTCACCTTTTGTTTTCTACGGCTCTACCAGAAATGTCATCAGGCCTAGTACGGTAGTCCCCTGTCCGTTTCCATTTCCATCCCACTCTCCCCCTCCCTTTCTATCTATGTGTTAGCTCTTGCACTATCTGAAATGTCGTCAGGCTGAGTATGATAGTTAATTTCACATCCTTACTGTTCATAGCCTGTACGAATGTCATTGCATTTTCCCTTGTTCCCTCCCTTGCCTTGAGGTGCTTTGAAACACATTGTTTATAGGTGCTATATAAATAAAAGATCATATCATCTTGGCTATTACGAAAAGAGAAGTCCGTTCTTGATAACTTGTAGGAAGAGTCAGAGAAGGTGGTCTTCATAGTTTTGAATGGCAAGTTAGGAAATGACGACTTGTATGCAGAGTTTGAAAAAGTAGTCTTAGTAGTCTTGGAAGGCAAGTTAGCTTTTGAATAAAGAGGAAATAAATACTGAGTTCCCGGGGGAGTGATCTTCACTACTCCCTGCCTCTTCCTCGTCTCAGTTGCTAGTACATTCTCCCTAATGGGAGTTTGTGAATTAGACACACCAACTTTACACACAGATGGGGAATGGGACTAACCATATGCCATTAAGGCACGGGGAATGGAAGGGATATCCTCAAAAGAAAAAGGGGAACACCATGTCTCGTCCGATGATGCCAAGACACTCCCCAGAGGGTTGCCAACCCCATGAGGTCCTCCCTCATATAGCCGCTCCAAGGGTCAGGATCAGGTAGCGGCTGCCATCCCCTGGCCACTTGGGGAGAAGCCACCCCCGGGAAAGGAGTGATGATATCATCAGATTCATCAGCTCTAAAGTTGTCCGATCTATGAAAGTCTCTTCCAAACAGGTTCTCCCCTGCTCCTCCAGAAAAATCAAGCACAACATCTCCACTCTCGCTAATGCCTTGACCAACTTCTGCAATCACTCCTTTGCTACTAGCTCTTCCCACTCTCCCTCAAGCACTCCCTAAAAACGCTGTCTGCTGAACCCTCTTGCCTGGCTAACTATTGCCCTATGTCCACTACCCCCTTCTTGGGCAAACTCTTGGAGAACTTGTTTATCTCCCAACTGACCCACCACACTCAATCTGTTGGCTATCTCCATGATCACCACTATGGCCTCAGAGCGACCAGAAGTACGGAAACTGCTCTTCTGAACACCTGTGAAAACCTGCTCTCAAACCTTGATTTCAACTCTCCCTCTGTTCTCATCCTCCTTGATCTCTTTTCTGCCTTTGACATGTTTGCACCCTCTTAAATCGACTGCATGACACCTTTGGTATTTCAGACCTCGCACTGGATTGTGAGAGACAGGCATGGTATCAAGGGATGACAGAGACAACAAATTGAGAATTCAACAATAGAATCTTCTTTAAGTATCAGGATGGGTTTAATGCCTAACAAGCCTATAGCCATAGTGGGGATTTCCCTACCTAAAGATACTAAGGAAAGTCTATGTCCGTAGGTCCAAATCAAAATTCTGTGCTTGCCCGCATGTCTAATACAAAAATGTAGAGTAGGCTTATTCTAACTCAATAATGTTCAACACAGCCTCTAGTTCCCTTCCCCACGTTCAGGATACATCTCCAACAATCAGGGTTTCAAATGTTCTGTCAGGTCTTGGGTTTCCCTTCCCAGAGTTTCAAGCACACTTGGTTTTAGTATACAAAGTTCAAAAGGAGCTCAGGGTTCCTTTCCCCCCCAAGCTTCAAGCACTAGTTCACAAAGCCATGTTCAAAAGGAGTTCAGGGTTCCCTTCCCCGAGCTTCACGCACTGGTTCACAAAACAATGTTCAAAAGGAGCTCAGGGTTCCCTTCCTCAAGCTTCAAGCACTGGTTCACAAGACAACCTCACAATGTTAAGCTTTATCTTGTTTCAGGGTTGTGTTCATAATTCTCCTGGATTTGTTGGGGCTTCCTGGTCTAGGCGCAGTTGACAGACTGCACGGCCCACCCATTGCAGGTCACGCACGAGTTACCTTTGGCCAGCTTTTTACCACCTTGACTTAGATTGGTCCATCAGTTCACAACCAACTCAGAAGCTCACAAGTTCATAGATTAATTGTTGCTCTTTCTTGGCACTTCCTTGGCTCTCTTTTCCAAGTTGCACTTAATTTGCTTTCATTTACAGCCTTCATTTCCACTTATTCAGCTTACCTTTGCTCGGTCGGCATTTTTCTCACACTTCACTAGCTCCCCTCGGCTGCTCGTTCACAGCTTTCATTCACGTTTTCACAGCATCAATAGTTCATATTATTTTCTTAGTATCCTTGATTGATCAGAGACCTTTCAAAAGGTATAGTTCCTTCAGACGTGACCACTCTGATATATTGTGTCAACAAAGTCCACTTCTAGCATTGCATTAATTTCGGTTCGCTCTTCTGCTTCGATCAGAGGCTTTCGAGAACGTGCTGATGCATGCGACCACTCCGATACAGTGTAACTCAGCAACTTTCATACGCGTACCAGTTTCTCGTGGTTCCATGTGTTAATATCCACGCAAAAATATCGCCATATTTTAGCGGCCATATTAAGGCATGGAACCTGCGGGGGACACCCCTGCATTATTTTTAAAAGAGCGGGGGACACCCCTGCAGCCCCCGCTCCCAAGAACCCCCAAAATTATCCCCCCAAAAATATCGCCTAGGGTCGTTTCAGACGTCCATATATACGGCAAGATTTTTGGTGGGGATAATATGTAGTGATACCTTTCTCGAATTCTCTGAAACTCGCTGGTTGTGGCGAGCTGTTCTTTAGCTTCCTTGAGGCCAAGATCTCACCGCCTGCCCCTCTGACACCACTGGACTGGTATTTCCATTCAGGGGAACAAGCACTCTTTGGCCACAGCGAAGGGGCCGGCACTCTCCACGGTTTCCTTCTCCCACCTTCACCGGCTCCTTGGAGACACGGCTCCCTCGCCACACATTTCCACTCTGCTTCACTGTGCCGTCCTTCAGAGTCTCGCGTTGCATTCTCCTTTGGCTTCTTGCAGGCTGGGCTGGCCTTCCTGCTGCTCCCTCTCTTCCCACCAAGGCAGCTTTCTCTCTGCCCATCGTCTTAGTTATCTGGTGCGCCACCTTTTATACACTGGAGCCCCATCAAGGGGTTTCAGTTGTGATTCACTCGCCTGGTTTGCCGTATTCCAATTAGGCCAATTACTGGGACATGCCTGACCTTCAGCCCTGTAGTCATCGGGATACCTCTGCCTCATCCCAGTAATATAGTGGTGTTCCCTATAGGTAGTCTGTATTACTCCTAGATACTTCTTCGTCTAAGTACCAGGTAGGGGTGAATGGGGAATTATGGGTTGGGATTGTATATAGCCCATAAAGGTTGAGGAAGGGTTAGATAGGTCAGTGTTAGGAAAGGGGGGATACCATGTGTCACCCTCAGGTCCTCTCTCCCCAGTCCCCAATGACCCTCCACCCAGGTGATCAACCCTCGTTAGTCCACCCTCAGGGTCAGGATCCAAAACCAATGACGCTTCCCTGGCCACCTGAACAGAAGTGAGTACGTTCAGGTTTCTCACATTTGGTTGACCTCCTTACTCTCTAATTCGACCTTCCCAGGAACAACTAGACCCCTTTCTTCCCTCCACTTCACTCTCTACCTGTGGCGTCCCTCGGGGTTCTATCCCATCTTCAACATTTACCTTCCCCCATGGCCAACTTAATTTCCTCCTTCTCTCCTCACTTCCAGTGTTATGCGGAGGACACTCCGCTTTCCTTCAAGCTTCCTTCCTCTACTTCCTCCTCCTCCTCTCTCATTCCTGATTGTTTGACACCATTCAGGCATGGTGCACAGCCAATGATCTCTGCCTTAATGCCAATGAGACAGAACTCCTTCTCATCTGCTCTGGGACCCCTGCACTCTTCTTCCCTCCCACTCTCTGGCTGCCCTCCTTGGACCCCCTCCCCTCACTATCTAGTGAAGCAAGAAACCTTGGGATCATCTTTGATTCCTCTCTCTCCCCTTCTCCCCTCATATCTCGGACTTTGCCAAGAAGGCCCACTTTCAGCTTCATCTCCTTAGAGGCATTCTCACCTTCCTTACCTTCCCCCAGAAACTCAATGTGTCCATAGCTCTGGTTCTCTCTGGGCTGCAATACTGCAACAACCTCTCCCTTAATCTACCTCTTTCCACTCTTCGCCCCCTTCAACTAAACTAGAACAGGACTGCAAGACTTATCCTTGACATCAAGCCCAGGGAATGCATCTCTCCAGCCCTTAAATCTCTCCATTGGCTCCCGGTGGCTGCATGGATCAAATTCAAGACCCTGTGCACCACCCACAAGGCCATCTGGGGCCTGTGACCCCGCTACACACAACGCTCTCTTCCTAAATACCTCCCTGCTAGAATCTTCGGTCCTCTAGCTCCAAATCTCTGCTAAGCAGACGTTTCTCCAAGCAGAGTGTGGGGGTACATCACTCTCGTCAGCAGGTGCCTCCCTCTGGAACTGCATTCCTTCCCCTCTCAGACTGGTGTCGGACGTCCTTAGATTCTGGAAGCTTCTTAAGTCCCTTTTCTTCTCTACCTCCTTCCCCCTCCCTTTCCCTGGATAATTCCCCCCCCTGCCCGCCGCTTGACTAGTGGCCTGGTTCACTCATGAGTCTTGCAGAGCACCAGGCCCTCCCTGCCCAGACTTAACCAGCACCCCCTACCTGCACTCCCCCCCGCACCCCCGGGTCCTGTCCCTGACCTTCCCGATTGGACATATTCCTCCTCCACCACCTGTTGAGTGCGGTCCACCCCACCCCCTTGCATGATGGACCTCCCCTTCCACCAATTATAGACACTTGCCCCCACATCCCCTTGTGCCCCCTAGCACTTGATTGGCCTTTGTGTCACTCCCTCTCCTACCCCATGCCAACAGACTTTTCATGAGAAAGGGCACAAGGCAGAGGTAATGCTGGCAAGGAAGCTGAGGGAGCAACAGAAATAAAGGATGGTTAATAAAATTAGAGATCTAGGGTCTTAATGTCTTCAGTGGAGGTAGCACATAGATTTGACAGCCTTTACCGCAATTTATATTCTGCAAAGATTGACGGCAACAAGGACGAGATACATTCGTATTTAGACAAAAATGCATCAGCGGCTCCAAGTGCAATAGACCAAGAATTGCTAGAAAGTCCAATTACAGTGGAAGAGATTAAGGGATGCCAATGAAGTCAGGAAAGGCCCGAGGGAGGGACAGCTTCATGGCCGCCTGTTATAAGAGGTATTGGGGGTTCTGGCATCCTTTCTGATGAAACCAGTTAATTCTATACTAAAGGCAGAGGGCGTACCGGACGTGTTCCTGGAGGCCAGGGTGATAGAGAGGAGTGCGGATTGTATAGACCCATATCCATGTTAAACTGCGATGCCAAAATATGCATTACTGTGCTAGTGATGAAATTAGGCTGCTTCCTCCCCAAACTGACCCATTCAGACCAGGTAGGCTTCATATGTAATAGACAAGGAGTGGACAGTATCAGGATACCCCTTGACCTGATGGAGCCCAGAACGAAGGGGAAGAGAACCGCATTCTTTTGTCACTAGATGCCAAAAAGCCATTCGACAGGAAGGGCTGGGACTTTACGCTGGTCACCATGAGAACAGGTTTTGGCCAATGATGGTTAAAGGGCATTGAGGCCTTATGCCACGCCCCAGTGGCAGTGGTCTCTGTAAATGGTGTTTCATCTGACAATTTTCCACTGGGAGAGAGAGACAAGGCAGGTGTGACCACTTTCACCACTGTTATTCAGACTGTCAATTGAACCCCTAGCGGTAGCAATAAGGAATGGCAACAGTATTAAGGGATTCCTAGAAGGAGAGAAGGGCCACAAACTGTCCCTATTTTCAGACGACATACTAGCCTACATACAGAGTCCGACACAATTGGTCCTGAGAATAACTGGGCATCTGGAAGGAGTATGGAAAACTGCCAGGGTTTAAAATAAATGTGGACAAGTCCAGAGCCCTACTTCTGCAAGGGAGATCAGCGGAGGGACAGGGAGAGCCACCAAAGATGCAGATGAGAGTAAGCATGGAAAATATCAGTTACTTAGGGGTCAATAAAACCAAAAACCTGGCAGACTTGTATGAGGCTACCTACCCAGCCCTGTTGTCTTCATTGGTTGAGGACATGAGGAGATGGGGAAAGCTTACTCTTTCCTGGGGAGGAAGGCTAAACACCATAAAGATTAATGTGCTCCCCAGGCTATTGTTCTTGTTCCAGATGCTGCCCGTCGGGATTCCGCTCTGTGTTTTCAAAGAATTCAAACCGACAATGCTGAAGTTTTTATGGCAGGGGAAAAAAGGCAGAATGGCTTGTGGCACTTTGGTTTCGAGGAAGAAGAATGGTGGGACCGGTCTTCCGCACTTGGAAAATTATTTCAAGGCAGCACCACTGATAGTGGATCATTTTAGGAATACTGTGGAAAAACAATGGGTAGCAATGGAAAATGAAGTGATAAAACCTGCACCAGTGGGAGAATGGTTGTGGGTGCCCAAGATGCGTATTCCGCTGAGGAAACGCAATCACCCAGTATTAGCGATACTATGGGACTGTTGGAGGGGGCTAATGGAGCATGAGAGGGGTGACGATGTGGTGGTCGCCTTAGAGTTGCATTTGGGTGCAGCCATTAACAGCCTTCATTCAGGAACCACTCCGATGTCAACAATGGTACGAGAAGGATCTGGGGAGAGTAGGCCAACTATGCAAGGAGGCTAAATACTTGGACATTGAGCAGCTTCAGACAGCTCTGGGATTGGGCACCCTATCACCATTTATGTTCCTTCAACTAAATGGGGTACTAATTGACTCAAGATGGTGTGGGGTACACACTGGCAAGGCTTCCGATAGGCTTTGAGCCAGTGCTGGATACACAGGTGGGTTCAAAGGGGGATGGTGTCCAACTTGTACAAAGCACTACTGGAGGGGGAACACCACAGGCAGGTTGTAGTGAAAGGTAGATGGCACATGGAATTGACGACCCAGATATTCTGGAACGCACAGAAAACATCACTCTCCATGCAGCATAAAATGTGCAATTACAGGCTGACCAATAGGTGGCAGTATATCCCACAAACGCTGGCAAAGAAGTATGCAGGTGTGAGAAATCTGAAGGTATTCTCACTCTTACTCCCCCTGGATCCTCTTCTCAGGTGACCAGGGAAAGGCCCTCGCTTTTGGATCCTGACCGTGGGGGTGGAGAAGCGAGGGGGGGGTGGGGGATCACCTGGGTGGAAGGTCCTGGGGATTGGCAGTGGGGTGCCCACAGGTGTGACATGGTATCCCTGTTTCCCTATTGATGACCAACCTAACCTTTCCTGACCTTTATGGGCTACTGCAAGACGTCTCCCCTCATTTCCCCACATTTGATATCTGACAGTACTGGGACGAGGAAGAGGCGACTAAGAGTAATGAACACTAAAACTTAATTTCACCACTTTGGTACTAGGACGAAGAAGATGCCTGCAGAGTGCTTTGAAAGTCAGGCATGCCCCCTTTAATTATGGTCAGGCAGGCCCAATTGTAAATCCACACCGGCAATCTGTAAAGTGGTTGCAGGTGTATAAAGAGAGCCATAGAACAAAGAGATCAGGGAGGTCGGTGTAGAAAGAACCAGGGGACCCTTTCCGCACTACATCCCCTCGCGAACCTTAAGATCGAAAAAACAACTTAAACTGGTTCAACCCTGTTTCAAATTAGCCACCGCAGGCCGTCTCAGTTTTGATGTGCGAGGCCGGACTGCTTGGAATTCTCTCCAACTGACTCCGAGAACCGTCACTACGACGACAGATTTAAAAAAAGGACTGAAGACACCGCTATTCAACCACCCTCCTGATTAAACACCATGCCTCTTTCACCCGATACCACTGATTTCTTGCCGATCCTGTACTCCCGACCTCAGTCTTTCACTGTTTGTTTTGTATTTGTTTTTTGTGCGCCCTGAGGCCATGTGGCGCGATATATAAGAATTTGAATAAATAAATGAATAAGGAGGCAGCATTAGTTGGACCTGAGGAAGAACCAGGATGCCGGCCGACATGCCTGAGGACCTGTGAAACCCAAGGCCAGTTGGTCTACCGAAGGTATGGGAGCCTCCGTGGCAGAGATCGAGCAGCTGGGGCTGCGAGCAAGCAGGAGAATGAGGTTGCCGTCCGCGTCCACACAGAAGCATTGAAGTTGCCAGCATATGCAGGATTCCAACTGGCGTGCAAGCAGGGCTTGGAGCGCCCACCTGAGAAGCAGCAGGGAAGCTGCGGGAGCTGCCACAGCAGAACGCCAAAAACCAGTAAGTGTCGAGGAAAGCCACTCAAAAACCGGGCCGCTCTGGGTGGGCTGTGCATAAATAACGAATCGCTGTGTGAATGAAAGCTTCAAACCAAAATGCATAGTGAATGCCAAACTGAATGGAACTTTGAAATCAAGCACATTGAATACTGAACTGGTTACCTGGCCACCCTTTCTGATCTCTGACCCAGGCCCAGTCAATTACCCACCTGCACTGCCTCCCTGGCAACCCCTGCACTTGGGGACCGTTTTTCTGTATCCCTCTAGTCCCCCTACCAGCACTTACGTCTGCACTTCGTTGCACTTGCCACTAGCTGGCTGTTTTATGTGTCTTATTTATTCCACTTCCCATGTACTGCACTTTCCCCTCTCCCTGCCCCCTGCGCACTTTCCTTACCCCCCACCCTTCCCATGCACTTGTGCGATCTGAATTACACCTGGCTTAGTAGGATCATTGTCTGTCCTCCCTTTGCCCCCCCCCTTGCCTCGTCGTGCCTTGAAACACTTGTGTATAGGCGCGTTATAAATGCCATATCATATCATAAAACATTATGGCAAAGTAAATAGCAGATGACAGCCAAAGGAAAAGTGCCCATGTGAAGGCAACCTACAGAGAAGAGCGCAAGTGTGAAAGAGTGCCATAGAAAGGTGAAGCATGAACAAGACCACCACAAAGTGAACTTTTATGAATGGATATAGTGTGGCAAGGCCAAAGTCTGGCAAGAGGTGTGTGACACGTTATGGCAGAGCCGAGAGGCTAACCAGGAGAAGCCAGAAGAGTGTAAAACTGCACATCAAGAGGCCGACAAAGAGAAACTAAGTCAATTTGACTCTGTACACAGGGGCAAGTACAGAAGAATATATGTGGGCTGAAGAGCAAAGAGATCTTGGTTGCGCAGCCATGATGGGTGGACCGTATGGTCTGACAACTGCGCCTAGTGAGCTCAAAAACCAAAGAAATTGTGAAACAAACTAAGAATCACTGTAAGTGAACTGGTGATGCAATCCAGAAGAAGGGTCAGGTTGACCCCGAGTTGTGCTAAACTTTTTGAAAAGACTGAAACAAGTACAAGTGGCTGAGTTGAGGTCTTGGGGAAGGGAACCCTGAGACTTAAGGAATTGCAAGTGGTGTCTTGACAAAAAGCCTCAAGACCCTTTTCTTTTGAACTGTGTTGTTTGGAACTTGGAGAACGGAACCTCGAGGATCGTGTGGAACAGTATTGCCTTGAACTTGAGAAAAGTAAACTTGAAACTTTTGTGGAACCTTCTTGAATTTGGGGGAAGAGGAGCTGAAAAGGAAGCTAAAATCAAGCAGAAACTCAGAACTTTATGTGAATCACTATATCTTTGATTATGGACATCCCTACACGTTGAACAGCTTTAGTTGTGAGGGCAAGGATAGGTTTTGGACACAGACAGGCTTTTAAGTTGAACTCTTGGACTCAAGACGTTTCTTAGTTTCGTTCAGGTAGAGAAATCCCCACCCTAGCATTGGGCAAGTTAGGCCTTCTACCATTCTGACATTTACTTTAATAAATCAGTTTGTTTTGAACTTTGAATCTGTTGTCTGAGTCTTTACAGGTGGTAAACCCAGAGTGTTGGAGGGCCTGTGGGGAAACAGGGTTGTATTGGCATATGTGGTGGAGCTGCTGAGTGCTCAAACATACTGGGAAGAGGTCCTGGGACTGATAAGGGAGGAAGAGGGGTGGAGCGACACTTAATACCACTATAAATACTATTTGGCATGGAAACAGTTGAGGATATTGTAATGGGTGTACCACACATGATGAGAAATGTGCCTTTAGCAGCGAGAGCCTGATTTACCATACACTGGAAAAGGGCTTGGCTACCAACATATAAGGAATGGGTAGGGAAAGCACATGAAATATATGAGATGGAGAACCTATCTGCCCTGTTCCACGAGCATCTTAAGGGCCTGGGGCATGATTGGCTAACCTTCTTGGAGAAGCACATTGGAGGAAACGGAGGGAGAGGAGGGGTGGATGCAGGCAATAATTCATTACTATAGAGGACAGGCACTGCTGGGAGTTGAGAGTGTTAGGGGAAGGATAAAAGGGGGGGAATAGGGATATCAGGGGGTGGAAAAGAAGTAACTAATACATTTCAATGCGAAAGAAGGAACAAGTTACTTACCTGTAACTGTTGTTCACCAGCATGGGTCTGTCACGGATTCACATGCTCATGAACATTCCCTGTCGTCAGGCTGGGAATCCTCGGTAAAAGAAAAAAGCGTCTCAGTTTCGTTTCTAAACTGTCTTTCTTCTATAAACCAATCACTGAGCTCTGGGTCATACTGCCCCCGGCCAATGACTGCCCTCTACCCAAGCCCCTCCCCTGGCAGCAATCTTCACCTATGTTTTTCTTTACCCCCTCGAGGCTCCAGGGTAACCCCTGTACCTTCCCTATAGGTTCCTGTTCGCTCACCTCACCCTCTCTGCATCTGCCAACGGTTCTTTGGAGTTGGTTCCTGCTTGCGCACTGCCTCATGCGGTTCCCAAGCACTTCCTGGGATCGGGATGCGCGTACCTGCTGGACCGTTTTCCTGCAGCTCTCTTCCGCGCTGGGACCTCAGCCTCTTCCAGCGTGAGTCAGTCTCCTCTGGAGCACGTAGGGTCGCTGTAAATTCTCCAGCCACATCCCTGTCAGCAGCTGCAGGATCAGCTTCAACCTCTGCAGTATTCGAACTTCGCTTGTGGTGCCTCCAGGGAGGGACTGACAACATGGTTAGTCCTGCTTCCATTTTTAAGCCTGTTCTCATAAACGAACTAAACTGACGGTTCTTCAGGGTTCCAAGTCTCTATATAGTGCGAATATGTCAATCTTCCTCGTCCCAGCACTACGGGTACTGTTGGTCTGGCATAAGTACATAGGGGAGTTGGTACAAGTAGAGGAAGATAAGGAAGGAGGTGTGAATGAGGTGGTATTCTGAGGGTGGGTCACATGGGAGGAGATGGCTATAAGGGGAGAGTGGTGACTCCACAAGGAGAGAAGCAATATACTTCACTTTATTGTGAAGAAGATCCATTAATTCCAGGGTTTTGATGGCTTGCTGCCATTATTCAAAACCATCCAATTATAAAACCCTGGGAAATACTCTGTTTGAACAAAACCCCATTCAGTCTTTATGTAGGTATGGTGAAAGTAAAACATATGAAACATCTGATGTTTATTGTGATTGTAGTTGTGTTGTAACTGTTAAACCATGTGATGTAGTCCCAGAAAACCTCAAGTACTGGGACGAGGAAGAGGACCAAGGAGTGTATGTGGAGGAAATATGACCTTGAGAACACTGCACAGTCTAGTTGTCCCAAATCTAATCAGCTGCGCAGGACTTTTAAATCCCCCAAATCAGCTGCAGCTAGTAAAATGTGAATGGAGAGAGAAGGTAGGTTGCAAAGTGCATGGAGTGGGATGAGTGACCGGTGACAGAGGAAATCCTACAAAGAACTGTGGGAAGAGAAGCTAGCCAGAAGTCAGTTGGCGGCACTCAGGACCGGAGGAGAGAAGCTCCGGGTGAGAGGGAACAGATGGTGTGCAGCTGAGCCATGTACAGAGATGCGGTCCTGCAAAGCTGCGCTGGACATGGCACGGAAGGCTGTAAGAGCCGACACGTGATCTAGGAGACTCTGCCAATAAAGGGAAGCCGACCACTCACAAGCACTTCTCAACCGCTGCACGAACAACCGATCAGTCAGCCTCGGTCAGTCAGCCTTATAGCGAAGGGGACCGCTGTTATGCTGAAAAGCACATTAAATGTACTTTTCAATGCCGACCTGATAGAACTAAATGGAAAAGGAGAATGTGGTGCAATTTTCCTGACATGAGATGTCAGTTGGGGCAAACTTGGGACACGCATTACATAAGCCAAGAGACATTGCCAAAAGAACAAGAGAGGCAAATGAGTTGCAATTCTCCTGACTCAAGAGGTCAGTTGGGAGAAACTTGGAACAAGCATTGCCAAGAGTCAAGAGAGATTGTTGAAAGAAAAGGCTTGAACAAACCCTCAGATATTGGATGTCAATTTGGGCAAAATTGGCACAAGTAACAGTTGAAGTCAACAAAAGTGTGCTAGTGAAGAAGCACAGTTGTTGGATACTTAAGGAGAAAGTGAATGTGCAGAGAATCCTGGTAAGGCTATCAGGTAGTGAAGCAGACTTTAGACAAGGATACCTGGCAGGAGTATACACCAGCGGATCTAAGTGAGATAAAAGGGGGATATTCCTGGCAGGATATCAAGACGTTCAGTTAATCAATTTCCTGGCAGGAGAGTATACCAGGAAACTCACTTTGAATTGGTATGTTGAAAAGACACTTAATAATATTGAGTTCTTGCTTCCTTTGAACATTTTGTCAACAAAAAACTTTGAAAAGATTTTCGTTCTGCCATACTTGAATCTCTGTAGTGAAAAAGACATTTGTTTTGCCATCCCATAGACTTATTCAAACCAACACTGTGGAAAATAAATTTGGTTTTACCATTCTGGAAGGCTAGAAGAGACTCTCTCTTTTATAAATCTCTCATGGAACAGACATTTGTTTTGTCATCTTAAGGCAAGTATTAGTTAAAAGAGACATCCGTAAAACCATTTAAGAGACTGATTTTGACACACAACATTGGGAATAGTTTGCCTGAAATAATGCTGGGTAAGGGAGCCAACCCTTGGATACAAGAAATGTTTTTGTTGAAGTTATGTGTTTGGGTTATTGCACTTTTCTGTTGAGTTGAACTTTGAAACATTTACCTTGCACATTTTGTTTGTATGTATTATTGTGAGGGTCAGATTGAGTTTGGATACAACATCATCATGCTTTAATTTTAGTTTCAGAGGAAGGGACACTCTTGTTCGTATGGGGCAAGTTAGGACTTTATCCAAACCCCTTTCTGTTAATAAAATGGCGAATGCTGAGAATGATACCTCCTTGTGTCCCCCTCTCATTTCTGACCCCTCACATATGGTGTCAGAGTGGGATGTTGAACTGGTTGATACAAACTAGGGGCCCACAAATAATAAACATATTTACCTTCTAATGAAAATTATTATTCAACAACTAGAGGCGGATGATTATGTACTTGTGTTTAATTAAAAAAAAACATTTTAAGAATCACACAGAAGATCCTAACTAGATTTGCTTGTCCCATACATTGCCAAAATATGTTCTTCATAGTCAACTTGTTTAAGACAATCTTATCTGATTATGATATACATAGCAAGGTAAAATTAGTTGCAAAACCAGATATAGATCTAACTTCCAGTCCCTCTACTTATTTTCCTCTTAGTCTTAGAAGACCTGTTCCGACATTTAAAAAGCAAGAGGAGTTGTTAGAACCAGACTCTGCGTTGGACATTGAAGAGCCGATAGATGTGGATCCTTCTACGGAAATTGATGGAGCAATATTTTCTTTCTTAACACAACCCACCAGAGATTTAAACATAATTCAAGGCCTTTCTTCTGTGAAGGAAGAGAATCCAAGGACAACAAGTGAGATGGCTACATTAGAAGGATTTAAAGCTCAATTCACTGCCCACCATATTCAGGCAGAGACTAGATTCCAGGAGGAATTGCATAGACGTATTGCAGCCATACAACAACCCACTTTTCCAAAGGGAATTTTACAACCTTACAGAGAAGGAGAAGATTTGGTGAACTTCATTACTCATTTTCAGCGCTTAATCCGACAATTACACTGGGCAGATGAATTGAAAAATCTAGCTACCTTATTAAATGGGGAAATTCCAAATTCATATCATTTAATCAATCCTAACGGAACAACCCATTTTGATTAAATCAAATAACGGTTATTGAAAAAGGTAGGACAAATTGAAAATGTTTACAAACAAAAACTCAGGATTATTAGGCTGAATCCAAATGAATCGCAGGTGGAACTTTCAGCTACAATACAAAATACATTATCTCTATGGCTAGGAAAATAAACTTTACCAGCGGTATTAGAGATTCTAACCATCAGTTTGTAAATTCTGTACCTCCCTATTTACAGAATGTTATTCTTCAGTTGAACAAACCTAGTTTAACTTTGGTAGTTGAAACAGCTCACACGTTTGTAGAAGCTAACCACCAGGTTCGGAACCTTCATAAAGTAGAAGATGTTAAACGAGATATAAAGGGATTTCCGTGGGGTACCCCTTTCAAAGATAAAAGTCAAAATAATGTAGCTAACACTATAATAAAAGAATCTTTAAAGGGAGAAAAGAGACCCTGAATAGTTAAAGGGGAAATAAGACCAGAGGAAGTACGACTACAAAAATCTATCTCTATGTATGTTTCTCATGTGGGAATTCTGGACATCTAGCACAACATTGCCAATCAAATAAAAAGAAGAACCAATGGAGATCAGATATCTGATGGGGAAAGATGAAGATGCGGAGGAAGTGGAAACTACTAGTAATTTCTATCTTGCTAGTAAAATATTTAAGACTCATGCTTTTCCGACAGTCAATGGAATTCCAGACAGAGCCTTAACTGATTCAGAAAGTAAACCAACTGCTATAAGGTCTAATTTAATATCCTACAAAAGGAAACCCAATTAAAGTTACAAGTGTATATGGGATCAACAAATGGATTATAGAACCCCAGGTACTACCAGGGTACAAGTAGAGACTACTAAAATCAATGCAGCCATTATTCCAGGGTTACCAGAAGAGACCATTATTGGAACAGATTTTCCTAATTTAGAAAGGCTTCAAAGAAACTTTAGTAAAACCTCTCCCCCTTATTCCCCAGTTAACTCATGGGAGAATGGAGGATTTCCATCGACAAGGCCTGTTTGGAATTGGGAAATTCAACCTCAGAAACCTCTTCCTTACATGGGGAAGGCAATTGGTTCCTTCAAAACCAATAACCCGAGAGCGGGAGGCGGAGACATTAAGGGAAGGGTATGTGATGGATGGTGCAGAGTAATCATTAATCACAGTCTAAAGTATCATCCCATGTGGCATGGGGAAGGCAGCTGTTACCTGATCCTGACACTAGCTGTGGTATTCTGAGGGTGGATCACGTGAGAAGAAGTGGCTGTAAGGGGAGAAGCAATATACTTCTTTTTATTGTGAAGAAGATCCATTAATTCCAGGCTTTTTGATGGCTTGCTGCCATTATTCAAAATCATTTGATTCTAGAACCCTGAGAAATACTCTGTTTAACCAAAATTCCATTCATCTTCATGTAGATATGGTGAAACTAAAACATAGGAAACATCTGAAGTTTATGGCGATTGTAGTTTTGTTGCAACTGTTAAACCATGTGATGTAGAATCCATTGAAACTTAAGTCCCAAAAAACCTCAAGTACTGTGATGAGGAAGAGGAGCAAGGAGTGTATGTGGAAGAAATATGATCTTGACAACACTGCACAGTCTAGTTGTCACAAATCTAATCAGCTGCGCGGTTGCTTTACATCCCCAAATCACCTGCAGCTAATAAAACATGAATGGAGAGAGAAGGTAGGTTGCAGAGTGCGCCGAGCAGGAAGCGTGACCGCTGACAGAGGAAATCCTGCAAAGGACTGTGGGAAGAGAAGCTAGCCAGAAGTCCATTGGCGGCACTCAGGACCGGAGGAGAGAAGCTCCGGGTGAGAGAGAACACATGGTGTGCAGCAGAGCTATGTACAGAGATGCGGTCCTGCAAAGCTGCGCTGGACTTGGCAGCGAAGGCTGTAAGAGCCGACACTGTGACTTAACGAGACTGACAATAAAGGGAAGCCAGCCCCTCGCGACCACTTCTCAACCGCTGCACGAAAAACCAGTGAGTCAGCCTTATAGCAAAGGGGACCGCGGATATGCGAAAAGGATATTAAAAGTACTTTTCAATGCTGACCTAATAGAACTAAATGGAACAGTAGAATGTGGTGCAATTCTCCTGACATGAAATGTCAGTTAGGGGAAACCTTGGACCAGCATTGCCTAATCCAAGAGACACTGCCAAAACAACAACAGAGACAAATAAGGTGCAATTCTCCTGACTTAAGAGGTCAGTTGGGAGAAACCTGGAACAAGCATTGCCAAGAGTCAAGAGAGATTGTTGAAAGAAAAAGCTTGAACAAACCCTCACATATTGGATATCACTTTGAGGGAAATTGGCACAAGTAACAGTTGAAGTCACCAAAAGTGTGCCAGTGAAGAAGCACAGTTGTTTGATACTTAATGAGAAGGTGAGGTACAGAGAAGCCTGATAAGGATATCAGGTAGTGAAGCCGACTTTGGACAAGGATACCTGGCAGGAGAGTACACCAGCGGATCTAAATGAGTCAAAAGGGGGATATTCCTGGCAGGAGAGCAAAGCAGGATATCAAGAGTTTTCAGTTGATGAGTTTCCTGGCAGGAAAGTATACCAGGAAACTCACGGTAAATTGGTATGTTGAAAAGAGGCTTGGTCATATTGAGTTCCTGTTTCCTTTGAACATTTTGTCAACCAGAAACTTTGAGAAGATTTGCCTTTTTCCATACTTGAATCTCTTTAGTGAAAAATAATTTTCTTTTGCCATTGTGAAAAGTAGCAAAGACTTTCCTTTACCTTATTCAAACCAACACTGTAGAAAATATACTTGGTTTTGCCATTCTGAAAGACTAGAAGAGTCTCTTTTATAAATCAGTCTAATGGAAGGAACATTATTGATTTGCCATCTTGAGGGGAGTCTTAGGTAAAAGACATTTGTTAAGCCCTTTAAGAAACTGGTTTTGACACAGAACATTGTGAATTGTTTGCTTTAAATAATCCAGGAGAACGGAACCAACCCTTGGATGCAAGAAGTGTTTTTGCTGAAGTTATGTTTGAATTATCTTTTCTGTTGAGTTGAATTATGAAACATTTACCTTGCACATTTTGTTTGTATGTATTATTGTGAGGGTCAGATTGATTTTGACCATAAGGGCATCATGCTTTCTTCTTAGTTTCATAGTAAGGGGCGCTCATGTTAGGATTAGGCCTTTATCCAAACCCCTTTCTGTTAATAAAATGGCTAATGTTGAGAATGAGACCTCTTTGTTTCCGCCTTTCATTTCTGACCCCTCACACTATCCACCCAACACCATACCATACCCCCACTACACTGCCAATATTCTGACACATTAAGCTCCCATTGTAATGGGCGTACTAGGTCACAATCGTAGTACATTTGATTAATACTAATTTCATTATCAGCACCGTAGCTGAGCAAAACTGCATACAACCTATTTATAAATAAGAATGTATAAGATAAAAGTTATTTCTTTTCTGGGTCATATTCATTTGCTATACGATCATTGTTTAGAAGGGGACCATCCCAGTCCTCTGGTGTACACTTACATTTCCTACCGTGGATAAATAACTGGATGCAAAGAA
The DNA here is from genome assembly GCF_040938575.1 of Ambystoma mexicanum. Classification (NCBI taxonomy): domain Eukaryota; kingdom Metazoa; phylum Chordata; class Amphibia; order Caudata; family Ambystomatidae; genus Ambystoma; species Ambystoma mexicanum. Next base: position 1,380,263,418 of record NC_090929.1, on the reverse strand, counting down.
ACTCTACAATACTACATGGACCAGACAACGTAAAGGCACACGCAAAAACATAAATCTGCATGCTAAGATCAGCATGACACTAAGCATTTGCATCAGATTATATAGTTGGTGTCTTATTTAGCAGGAGATACACAGCAGTTGCCTGTCTGACTACCTTTGCATTTGTTCATGAGAAGATGGTTTTTTGTTAGATTTTGGTAGTGTTGTGATCTTAGTACCATACTTAAGTATTACTAATGTGTTCTTTTTCATGTTTTTTGTATTTGCCAGCATTCCAGTCCATTTAGTCAAAACAAATGTGTTCAATGGTGGAATGGTCAGTATTCAATGGTATTAGATGTGTTGGATTAAATCCTGTAAATGGGCATATACTGATGTAATTAAATGTCATTAGATATGCTAAACATTGGTTGACATTTCATGATGGTTGTTTTACCATTTTTTGATTTAATCCTAAAATATGGAACAAAATAGAACCTCCATTTGGAGGTACAGGAAGCTCAGCCTTCCATTACTTTAGAAATAAGTATTGAATATTCCCAGTGTGCACATTCTCTTGTGTTTATGTGCATCAGCCATGACATTAACTGAGGCGGCGGTGTGTTGCAATTCACAAATTCAGAACTTGATCAACTCACCAATGAACGACTCAACAATGCAATAACAGCTCCTCCTCCCGCTGGCCCACAGTAACCCAGGTGAGGAGGCCTGGTTCTTCTCACCTGGAATGTGTTCCTACTATCAATGCACCCATCTATTATTCATTACTAACAGAGTGGTTAATCAATTGAAAGAGCAGGGCTAAAAAGCACCACCAACAACGCCAGCTGTAGATCAGAAAGAACAGCTGTTAGCAAAAGTGATGGTAACGTGAAACATATAAATCAAAACAGAGAGCGGCTAACCTCTTAAGGTAAGATGAACCGCCTGCGTGAAGACGTGACTTAGGGTATGTGGTGGTGGAAGTGACGACCAGGGCTCCTCCAAGATTCTGGATTACTAAAACAGTAGAACGGAAGTTAGACGTCATGTGTGATAAAAAATGTAAGAGTATGAGCAGATGGGTTGCAAATCTTACCGAAGTTTTGGTGTAGCTGGAAGTCACAGAATGGGGAAGGTCTCAGAATTCAAAAGGAACAACATTCGCAAGAGGAGAAGGGTAGTTAGTATGGACCTGACTCCCGAAGGCACAAGGACATCTGGTCGACCGGATGGTGCACCAGTGTTTAGATTACATCTCTAGTCCATGCATAGGCTTGAGAGGAAGTTGCAAGCAGTCCTGAGCCGGCGTTGAGCAGGCAGCGGGTTTCCAATCGATAAACAAGGCAATCCAGGGACGATATGCAAAGGTTGGCGTTAGGCAGGCAGCGAGGTAACAGGACAAGTAACAAGGCAGTCCAGGGACGTAATGCAGAGGTCGGCGTGGAGCGGGCAGCAAGTTATTAAAGCAGAAATCCAATACAGTCCAGGGACGTGAAACAGGGAAACAAGAAATCAAAAGTATGCAAGGAACTCAAGGAACAGGAACGCAACTTCAATCAGAAGCGTTAGCTTCAGGTTGAAGGCGGTGTTAAATCCGTAAAGGAGGCGACGCACGCTACAGTCTACGTCATATGATAATGCACACGGCCCTTCCCTTGGCAACCCTTTATACAGATGCGTGATGTCTGATGTGTAACAGCCTCCAACGTTGCCACAGCAACTTTCAATGCCGTAGGAAAGGTGTTTTAGAAGAGCGTTCTAGATTATCTGTCCCAAATAAGCGATGAGGCGCCCTAGATTGCATATGTCGGACAACATGAGGAATCTTGACAACTGGTGAAATCCTAACAGCATCCTCCCCCAAAGAACCAGACATCCCCCGGGAAGCATGGAAACGTGCCAGGAGCAATGGGGTGCTGACGTTTTCCAGGAGTTCCCAGGTCCGGTCCTCTGGCCCATAACCTTTCCAATCGCCAAGATAGAAATGCACCCCCCCGCATAGTTTTGTATCCAGTATAGCATTGACCTCGTATTCCTCAGAACCATGGACTGTGACAAGAGGTGGCAGAGGAGGTAAGCGTGTGTCAGGATGACAGGGCTTTATCAATGACACATGAACACCGGATGCACTTTCCACTGTGACGGCAAATTAACACGGAACGCCACTGGGTTGATGACGTCATTGATCTTGAAGGGACCCACAAACCGTGGCAACAGTGCTTTCCGGCACGGAATCTTCAGGTTCCGAGTGGACAGCCACAAAACATACCTGGTTGATAGTCAGGTGCAGGGCTATGATGGGCGTCTGCAAACCCCTTGGCTAGTTCCTGCAAACGCCTTGGCTCGTTCCTTGGCATCATCCAGATGTTGTTTGATGTCCCGATGCAGAACGACCAGATCCCGAACGCAAGAATGAGCAGCCGGGTTGTCCAGGGGCAGAACTAGATCTAAAGGAAAAGCCTGAGGGTGCTGACCATAGAGGGTGATGAACTAGTGGCGGAGTGAACAGAATTATTGTGGGCAAACTCAGCAGAGCTTAACACAGATAGCCAAGACCCCTGGTGTTGGATGATTAAGTAGCAGAGATACTGCTCCAGGGGAGAGTTCAACCGTTCAGTCTGGCCATCTGTTTGCGGATGATAGGTACTCGAGTAGTGTTTATCAATACCAAAGGAGGAAGTGAAAGCCTTCCAGAAGTGTACTGTGAACCTCTATCTATTACTATGGAGGGGAGTACAAAGAAACAAAAAAACATTTCAAAAACAGGTCACGAAGAGCGCCATCTTAGCAACATAGTCCACAACCACCCATATAGAATTATATTCTTGTACCAAAGGAAGCTCAACAATAAAGTCCATTGACAGCTTATGCCATGGCCCGTCGAGTACTGGGAGTGGTCATAATAAACCTATAGGTTTACCCAAAGAGGATTTACATTGTGCACACGTAGCACAGGTGGAGATGTACGCCCCGACATCTTTAAGCATGGTTGTTAACCAGCACCACCTGTGTAGCAGCTCCACAGTTTTCCTTCTCCATGGATGGGCAGCAATAGTAGAATCGTGACACCACTGCATGGCAGTCTGTCTGGTTGCAACATTGGGCATGTATATTTTCCCTTGGATATAGGGCAGTGAATGGAGGACGTCCATATTGCAGTCAGACACCGCCGGCGGTTCTGTCGAAAGCCACTCACAAAGGGAATCCCTGAGCGAGGGCTGTGGAGTGTATGCACACACAACCTGGTTGGGGAGCAGAAGAGAACAGTCCTGGTTGAACGTGGGCTGGATTTCGTGCATGCAAGATAGGGCGTCAGCCTTGGAGTGTAGGCGAGCAGGACGGAAGGTGATCGTAAAAATTGAACAAAGAAGGCATGCCACCTGGCATGTCTCGCTGTTGAACACCTGATTGACTGTCATGCCTGCCGTGCCACCCAGCCCCTTGCCAACCCAGTCACACGAACGCATCACTGCGTTTCCTCCATTCTATGGCCAACAGATCAGCTGCCAGCCCCTTCTATGTGCGCTGGAGGCCGTTTGGGAAGTTGCCATGGGAAAGCGTCCCGATTACCAGATGCAGTTTGACAGCCCGGCACGCCAGGCGGGGTCACGTGACACCATACGCAGCGTTTCCTGGCAAGTGCCAGATTGTGTGTTCCCATAAAGCACGGTGCATCCAGCACCCGGGCGCTTCTGATTCAAGTTTCTGATTTGAAGTTCCTAGTTTTTCCGTGCGTTCTCTCTCCCGTGGAAATTACTGTTGCCGAACAGTATCTGTCCCTGGAAATTCCCATCTGTCCCTGGAAATTCCTGCTGCCTCGCCCACTGTTCTTGTTACGCCCAGATTCCCTGATTGACCATGGCCTGTTATCTGGACTCCTTTGCCTTCTGTTTTGTCATCGTTACCTTCACGCACGGATCTGACCTCAGCCTCCTTGTGGACCTTGCTTGCATGCAGTGCGAGTCAGAATACTCGCTCCTCCGCTCCAAGGCATTCTTACCTTTTCTCCTGCTACTTACCTCATTGCGACCCCGGTTCCTCTCCTCCTGGTTTTGTTCATGTGCACGTGGCATTTGGGATGCCTTGCTGCAAAACGGAGTGTGCACCGACTCAACTCTAGTTTGGCCCTCGTGCCGATCTGGTTTCTCCCGTTACTAACTTACCCTTCCTTGATTTGTTGCCCGCTCTTTTTCACGCCAGACTCTTCCTTGAACTGCCAACCCAACCGTAGATAAGGATACCTTGACCCATAGTGATTGATGTTCAGTAGGCAAGGCAGGGCAGGGAGTGGGAAGTTCGGGGGGAGGTGGAACACCAAGCACCCAACTCCTTCCTCTCTCGTTTTTGCCCTCTAGGGGAAACCAGAAGGAGGTCCTTTGTACCCACTAACAGACCCAGATACAACAGCACCTAGGTTGGTAGATGCTCTGCTGGGTTTTCCATCCTGTTTTGATGAGATACTGATACTCTCCTCTTTTCTTTGCCTCTAGCCAAGTGTATCCTTTGGTTTATAACCTCACCTTTTCGAATGAATTGCTCCTTTGTATTGGCATGTTATAACAGTCATGACAGAGTTAGCTTCAGGTTGAAAGCGGCGTTAAATCTAAAATGGGGGCGACGCACGCTACGCTCTATGTCACACGATAGTGTGCACGGCCATTCCCTTGGCAACTCTGTATACAGATGCGTGACATCGAATTTGTGTAACGGCCTCCAACGTTGCCACAGTAACTTCCAAAGCCGTAGGAAAGGTGTTTTTGAAGAGCGTTTTAAACGGTCTGTCCCAAATGAGGCACCATTGATCGCATGTGTCGGAGAACAGGAGGAATCTTGACAATTGGTGGAATCCTAACAGTGTCAATTAGCACTGACGTGTGTGTGTTGTAAATAGTTAGGACACATTTCGGCTGGTGTTTCTTCTTGCTTCCAATCTCTAATACGCTTGAAATGAAGAATATATCCACGTCCTCTCCTTTGCACTGTGGCTGCTCATCTTCGTTTTCCGTGGGCTCTACAAGTGCTACTTTTTAGCCCCGTTTCTGGAATGGTTGTTTGGGTCTTTCTTTCCCTCTTGGGTGAGTGAACGGTGTCAGGGCGCGGCAGACACATGCAAAATGGTTGGGGAGTCCACATCTTCCACATGGCTGGGCAATCTCCTGCATGTGGTAAATCATACCCACATTGTGGGCATGCAGGTTTACGTACAGTTTGCATGTGCCTTTTCTATTTGGGTCTCTTCCCCGGCTTGTTCGACTGCTTGCCCACCGCAACTTCCTCGAGTTTCAATGACTTCATGGCAGCGTCCATTTTGGATGCCTTGACGTCCGCCAGTTCATGCGACTGGCCAAGTTCTAGAATGCCACCTAGTGCTATGCCTGCCTCTGTCAGGATCAGTCTCCTCATCTTCACTGACAGGCAGTCTTGTATTAGCTGTTGTCTCACATCCTCTTCACGATGGCCAATGTACAGGTGGATGCCAACTGGCATATCCTCCTGTGAAAAGCATCAAGGCTCTCGCTTTCTTTCAGATTCACCGACCTCATCACAAACCTTTCATAATCGACATTTAGCAACAGGGGTAAAGTATTTTCTCAGGGCTGCTGTGGCAGCAGCATAGGAACTGTCAGTTGGTCTCAGGGTCTTAAACACTTTATAACCGCTGTGAATATAGAAGCATGGATTTCTTAGAGAAATCACTCAGCTCACCTGTGGCATCAGAGTACATTTTGAGCCTTTCTATCCAGAGGTTTCAGCATGGACCCAGGTTTGCGGGGATCCCTCAATGGCAAATTCAGTTAGAGGGAGCCAGAGAACCATGTTGGCAGGGCTGTCTGCCAGCTTCAGGGTCATTTCCTTCATCTCCTGACATGATTGCCTAAGAATGGACCATAAAAGACTTACACTTGGCCCACAACAGAAGTCCAGGGGTATGACTTTTGTCATAAGATTGCTCTTGCCCAGAGCAGCCACATGGCACTGCTCAGGGTATGCCACTGCAGGTGGCAGGGCTGTAGAAGGCTGTCCAGGGGCGCACAAGCACTCTGAATCAGAGCTGCACTCCTGTGGCAAACCGCCAGCAAATGGCAGAAGTTGGAGTGGAGGGTACTCCACGTTTACCCAGCCTTTGGCTGAGAATTCCAAAAATTGTTTATTTCAGGAGAACAAATAAATGTTTCCATAAGCTCAGAGTGCCGGGCAGATCACTACCTCTGTGGGCACTGAATGAGGGAACCGCCCCCACCACACCCTGATCACTGTGATGTCAGCGAAGAGACACAGCAGTCACTGGTTCCCGATACTAGTATAGCACACCATGCATAGGCGGCTCTGGCACAAATCTGCGGTTCTGTTGTCACAGTGAGATCATGCACCATGAGCTGCCCCCCTCACCCCTCCCAGTCGCCATTGTTATGTTTTGCACATGGGGCACATGCACCATGAAAGCAGGGAGATGGACACAGGAGTTGTTGCTTGTGCCTATTTATTTGGAAGGCGCAATGACGTGTCTGTGCACTGCCGCCTTAAAGGGGACCAAACCACATGTACTCACCAGCTAGGCACACTCTCTCCTCTCACATAGAGATAGAAGGCAGAAAAAAGTCAAACTCCTCCATGAACTGTAAGACAGGGCAATATTAACTCGTAGAGTCATCGGCCATCACAAAAGCGATTACATTTCATTGTTACTGCACAACCACCGAGAGGCGTGTTTGCATAACAACTTTGCCATTATTTATATGAAAGCCGGTCAAGTGGCACAGCGAGTAGAGCGCTCGCTTTGACATCCGTGCAGAGCTTGCTAACGCAGGTTTGAATCCCGGCAGGGCCAAACCCAGCCTTTCATCCTTCCGAGGTCAATAAATGAGCACCACACACCGTGGGTAATAATAAGCAGCGCTCAGATACCTGAGGGTTCGTAGCGCTATATAAATGCAAGATTATTATTATTAAAGGGTATGAGGCAGTCTAAGTATTTAATGATTTAGAACTGTCACGTAAATGATTATGTGCACAGTGAAAGGATTGCACTACTGGAAATGATTTTATGTCTTAAACAACAAAAACGCCTTGCGTAAATATTTAAGTATTTACTTTTTAGAGATAACATACTTATGCTAAACGTTCCATTTTAAAATGGCTGCTGCACATACCGACTAACAATCCAGATGCGCAACTCACCTTTAGAGGAGTAGAAAGGGTGGCACCTGAGTGGGCAAGGCCCACGCAAAATCTGTAAATGCTTACTCAGCAGCGGTGTGTGAGATAAAAAAAAATAGAGGAAAGCCCATGTCGCAGCAACGCAGGGGCTCGCTACGCCAGTGCATAACAGGATGGAGGGTGCAAGCTCCCCCCGTACCACCTACCGCTGCAGTAGCCAGGCGCAGAAAGTGGGGGTCATAAAGATGGTCCCTATAAGTAGGGACCATGCAAGGGGAGCGGCCTATTTGTTCGCCCGCTCCCCCTGCAGCAAGTCAGCGTTGTGGGGCAAGTCAAGTACCAGCGAGGAGGTCCAACTGCGGGACAGTCTAGCAAAAGGAGCTTACTGTTGGCCAGCAGCACTACAGCGGCGACTCCTCCAACACTGTGCAAGTTTGCCGCTAGCAAGGAATGCTGGTTATACTGGTCGGGAGGCCCTGGGAGAGAAGAAACGCTGCAGGAAGTCTCCATCAAAGTAGAGCATGTGTCCAGATCATTGAAACGGAAAGTTGCGGTGGGTGGCCTGGTGAGCGCTCAGCATGTCGGAGGTGTGAGCGGCAAAAGCAGAGGGAGCAGAAGCCAAAGGCCACAAGGGCAAAGCATCCTTATGCAGGCGGAGCAGGCATCGGTGGATGTGCATGCAATGTGACTAAAGGCGAGGCCCAGCGGAAGCAGACGGGAGACAGAGCAGTGCAGTGAAGAACCCCAGAGGGGGAGACTACACGTGGGCTTAGAGGAAAGGCCCTAAAATGTGGCTGCCATTTTAGGAAAGTGAAAATCAAGTGCTAACAAAACAAAAGAAGGACACAGAACACAGCAGCCATTTTGGAGGGGGCTAGCGAGCAGGCCCGCCATACACGGGCAGCAGAAAGTAAAGAAGGACAGTGCCAGTGAGGATAAGGAACGGTGGCCATCTTGGATGAGGAACAAGACAAAAGGATTAAACAGGCACAATCATATTCCTCGTCACAGAGCTTTGGGGAAAAGAAAAAATAAGCAATGGATATAGGCATGCTTGCAGTCTGAGTACGGCAAGCAACAGGCACAAAGGCCCCAGCATTCAGCGGAGGCAGAAGTAAAAAAAAATGATTGTTAAAGGCCAAAGAAGTGAACAAGGAATGGAATCCCCAGAGGAGATGGCAGACCTTGCGAGAAGAATCAGAGCAGCCACAAAGGACAGAGGAGTAGACTGGCTCACAGCGAAGGCAATGTCAAAGGAGGAGAATGAGCAAGAGACATTGGTAGTGTTGGAAGACACTGAGGGAGAGGATTACATACGAGACACACCCCCTGAAGCAGGTGTACAGAGCCCAAGGAGACAAGAGAGCAAGACACCGGATGGTTATTCCAATGCGTTGGAGAATGGATGCTGCGCTAAAAAGTAAAGGAATGGAGGAGAACGACCCACCAGCAGCCAAGATGTCACAAAAAGCCAGGAAGGCATTGTGGAAGGTGGCGGAAGCTAGTGGGGAGACGGACGTGCCGAAGCAGGAGCAGCATACGAATGCCAAGGCTAAGAAGGCACTGGGGGCCTTAATGGCGGTGGCAGAACAGGACGCATTGTGTGAGAGGATCACAAAAATGGTAGAGATACACGTGAAGAGAGCACTGAAAAGTTTGCATGACAGGCGAGTCGAGAATGTGAATGCTTGCATGGATAACTAGCGGTTACAGGCCGGGGCAAATATGGGTGGCGGCACAAGCACAGCAGCATCCAGTCAGTCCGTGCAGGGGGGGGGCAACTCCCGAGCTAAGCTGGGGGAGGGCTAGCAGGAAGGGAGGGAGCTGGTCCCCTACCAGCAGGCTTTCCTGGGGAAGCGTGGGGGATTGAAAATAGGGTCGTCCAGGGCTCGATAGGAACAGAAAAGGGAGCATCGGCGGTAGGGATCAGGAGGGGCCCAGGGTGCATGCCACTGATCACCAGGGCTGCCGGCTTAGTGTGGCCCTTGCCATTGGATATCAAGGAAAAAGTTTGGAGCAAGGTCTTCATAGACAGATTAACTCGCTCGAGCTAGAGCAGGTGGGGCTGTACATAGTAAAGGAGGCTACGAAAGAGGACGACGGGAATGATGGCTGGAAGAGAGTGAGGAATGAAAGGAACATCATTAATTGGTTATATGCCTTCAGGAGGTACACTGCCATCATGGTGGAGAAGTTCCGTGGGGACGCTGCAGCGCTCATCACCTACCAGCAGCGCATACATGAGGTTCGCGAAGAGTATGGGGCAACGCCTGGCTCTAGTACAATGAAGGGTTGAGGTTGAAGATGCAGATGTTTCCAAGCATGAACTGGGATGACGACGTGTTAGGGTATAGCCATAAAATGATAGTCTAAGCAGCAGCAACCAGGGGAGAGGAAATACCAGGTCCTAAGACGGTAGCGATAGAGGAAGGTGGCCCTTTCGGGGCAGGGTTGGTGCCTGGTCCAAATCTGGAAGGGACACCACCTGCTGGAAGTTTGATAAAGGGAACTGCACGTGGGGGGCAAACTGAAATTTCAGGCATGCATGCAGTGATGCAGGGGAAAACACAATGCCGCACAGTACTGAATTAAGGATCAGCAGGCCCCCAAGCAGAGGGGGCAGGCTAAGCAAACAGGTGGGGATACCTAGCGTGGGGGAGTTAGCTCCATCCCCAATCAAGCTTGAGACAACGCGGCCGCTGCTGAATTCCTACCATTACAGGCTAGCTGCTGCTGAGCTTTTGGGGGGGGTTTTCAGAGGGTTTCAGGATACCTAGTATCAATGTGCACCGCAGGGGGTCCCAATAAACCTGAAGTCATCAGGTAGCAAACCGGAGATAGTGGAGATGAAACTTAGCAAGGAAAGGAGGATAGAGGGGCCTTTCATGAAGCCCCAGTTCAAAGTATTTGTGGTGTCCCCACTAGGGGTGGTCCTGAGGAAAGAGGAGGGGCAATTCAGGCTGATAAACTCTCTCTCCTAGGGCATCCGTTAACTGTGGGCTTGATTCGGACCAGTGTTCGGTGGACTATACTTCCTTCGACAAGGCACTAGACCTGGTGAAGGAGGCAGGCAGAGGACGCTGCTGGCAAATGCGGACATTGAGTCAGCATTCCGGCTTTTGCCAGTCCACCCGGACAGCTTTAGGATGCTGGGGCTCCGGTTCCAAAACAAGCTCTACTTCGCTACTTCGACAAGAGCATGCCAATCACGTGCCACTATTTCGAGCTGTTCAACACTTTCCTCGAGTGGGCAGTTAGAAGTAGGTGTGCAGGGCCAAGGGAGGCGCACTACTTAGAGGACTTCCTATTTGTGGGTATGAGCAGTGAGGAAGGCTGTGCTAAGGGCTTTTGAGCATCTGACTGATGAACTGGGTCCCCTATGCGGGGAGAAAACTGCTAGAAAACTGTTAGGCCAACCACGATCCTGACTTTCCTGGGTATTCAGAGAGACACCATTGAGGAGCAGGTTACCAGCTGCAAAAGTAGAACAGTTCTGGGAGGCTGTTCCGAGAACTCGGAAGGAAAGAGAAGGCGACCCCAGTGGAATTGCAGAAGCTGATGGGGCAGCTCAACTTTGCAGGCAGGGAGATCCCAGCGGGCAGAATTTTTGCAAGAAGACTGGCCCTTAAGACAACATTGCTGGCACATTGCCACCACAGTGAGCGGCTGGGGGCGGGGGTAAAGAGAGACCTCCAAGTGTGGGATAGCTTCCTGAATTCGTACAACAGGGTGTCAGTATGGAGGGAGCCATGGCGGTCCAGCCAAGAGATTGAGCTGTTCAAAGACGCCTCAGGTGGCGTGGTGTTTGGAGCATATCTGGCAGGGAGCTGGTGCGTGAGAGCATGGCCAGGGGCATGGATTGAGGAAGGGCTGACAGAGAACATAACGTTCCTGGAGCTGTTGCCCATCGCAGTCAGCTTCCACTTACGGCAGGCGAGGTTGGTCAATAAGAAGATCACGTTGTGGTGCGACAAGCTGCCAGTGGTGCAGGTAGTGAATAGTGACGCAGCTAGCTGCCCATTAGTGCTTGCCCTGCTAAGGTTTTTAACAATGACATGGTTGAGGCTGAACACAGAGGTGAGGGCGAGGCATATCCCGGGCGTGCAGAACAGTATAGCTGATGCTTTGTCTCATTTTCAGTGACAGAGATTCAGGCAGCTCATACCGGGTGCAGAAGAGGAGATGTCAGTGGCACCGGAGTGGCTATGGGGGATAGCAAGGAGGTTCCGAGGACACTTGTGGACAATTTGGTGGCCCCAGGTACATTGATTTCCAGAGATAGCAATGCCCAGTGGGTCAATTACGGAGCAGGAGATGCTGAAGTTCATAACAGGGGCCTGCATGGCCAGAAGAAGCAGTGCGTGGCAGCCACCACATTAGCGTCAGTGGCTTTCTTTACCATGACCAGAGGGGAGGCCGACCACACTAAAAGCGAGGTCATGAAGGCAGCCATGAAGGGCTGGGAGAGGATGGAAGGAAGTGAGCCGGACCACAGGCAGTCCATCACCTTAATAGATCTGGCAGCCATTATGAACGAGGCCATATACTCAGGAGCTTATGAGACCAGCCTCTTCAGAGCAGCTTTCAGATTGGCTTTCTTTAGTGTTAGCGAGCTGGAGGCGGCTAACAAAGCAGGGGATGGCCAGGGCGTCCTCAGTGAAATGGATGTGGTACTGCAGGAACAAGAAGTGGCCATGCTGCTGAGGAGGGCAAAGACAGACCAGGCTGGGTAGGGGCAGTGGGTCCGGGTGCACTCCATAAGAGAGGTCAGCTGCTGCCCGGTATGTCTGCTACAAGCTTTCTTGGCGGCAAGGCCCAGGGGCGCGGCAAATCTGCCACTGACAGTCTTTCAGTTCAGGGCAGTGTTGGTCATGGTATTGAAAAGAGTGGGCAGGTACCCGAAGCAGTATGGCGCCCACTCATTCAGAATAGGAGCGGCCTCCACGGCAGCGGGGGCAAGGGCCAGCGTTCAGGTGATTAAAGAGATTGGGTGCTGGAAATCAGGGGCCTACAAAAAGTACATCAGAGCTGACAGAATGTAGAGCTAGCCTTTGAAAGTATGTATCTATGTCTTTAACCCCATGTAGGGGATGCCATGTGTAAGGAAAACATGGTGGCAACAGAAAAGAGACACAAGTGATCACAGTTAAAGGATGTTTATTAAACTGTATAGGCAGGTTGGAAAAATGCCTATTCTAGACCTAAATCTAAGATGGGAGCAAGCTTCGACCATCAAACAATAATAAGGTAGTCCTATTGGCGTTTTGTCAAATAAAAAGGTCCTATACTAAAAAAAGCCTATTGCCAATCCATACGCTAAATACAAAAGAAGTGTGGGATAATGTTCATAAGAAAGAAAGAAGTGTTCACAAATAATAAGTCAGGATGCAGTAGTTGGGGTTCTCCCTTCCCCACGTTTTAAGCACGAGACAAGGTAGGGTTCTGGAGCAAAACTGTCACGTCTCCCAGCACACACTCTGGTATACATACTACGGGTACACCAATTGGCCCACACCTACCCGATACAGCGACCACCACCCACCAGGGCACTTGTGATTCACAAGCTCATATACACAAGCAGCGGCGACGTCCCGTCAGACAGGGGAGATCCATTGTTGGCATTCCGGGAGTTTTCCGACCCTCCCTCCGCTGGCAGCTACCATGGAAACTCCCACATGGTTGATGCTGCGGCCCGGGTGCACGGAGAATTCCACGTCACGTGACGAAGCATCCACAACAGCCTTGTTCAACATCACGAATCACGTGACACGCTTCCCCGTGACCCGCATCATGTGACTGCATTGCGCAGTTAAAAGCATCGGGAAACACGGAAACAGTGCTTCACAGCTGCTGCTCGTAAGGACTGTTTGGCGTCTTGGATACTCTTGGATTACTAGGTACTACGACCACGGAACGTTACAGGGATTGTTTTTCTCTTGTCTCCTTGCATCCGTCAACTGCTGGATCATTGCTTTGAACGTCGTTGTTTCTACTGGATTCCGACCTCATACTTGTTAACTGGACTGCACTTGGATCATCCTCTGTATTCAACTTTTCAGCTCTTAGATTCTACTGGTTTTTGACCTTGTTTCTGTTAGCTGGACTGCTAAAGGATTACCTCGAGTACAACTCATCTTGGCCCAGGTGTTTTCCCACTACCCAAAGCCTCGCTTGAATCAAGCGCCACTGACTCTGCTGTTGACCCCTTGATGTTGATCTTTCCCATTAAGGCCCTTGTCATCATTACACTTAGGTAAGCCTTGCTACGACTTGTCCTTATACTGCATTATTGCCCAATTGCATCATTTGACTAATCACTCATTGCCTTACAGTGGTCAGGGGGTCCTTCCGGCGTTCCTGGTTCCAGATTGATGGCTCACTACACCTGTGGCCTCGAAGATTGCACAGGTAGTGATTGGTATTTCTACTTGTGCGGTACTTGGGGACGGAGGTATCATTAATCTGCACGACCATCAAGAACAGAACAGACTGTGAAGCCCTTCTGGTCGTCCAGATCATGAATACCTCCGCCGGGGACCCTGTGACCGCTCTAATGCAAGTAGTTGCGGCACTTAGGACCGACATGGCCGCAGCCACGACGGCAATCCACCACCGTCTTGATGCCTTACAGAGCTCCCGTTATCCTCTACCCGGTGATGCTGAGTTCGGGGACACCACCCCCCAAGATCCGGCTCCTTCCACTCCCTCTACTACTCCCACTCCCTTGGTACTCCTAACCCCATTCCCTCTTGCCGCTCCAGAACAATATCAGGGCGATCCCAGGAAGTACTGCACATTCTTGAATCAGTGCAAACTCCATTTTTTATGTCGGCCCCAAGCATTCCCCGATTCTGTCACTAAGGCTGCCTTTCTCCTTTCCCACTTATCTGGTGTGGCAGCTACCTGGGCGAACCCCTTATTGGAGAATGATCAACCTGCTTTATATGATTTCGACCTTCTAGTGAACGAAATGGCAAAGGTGTTTGACACTAGATACAAGGCACAATCCCGAGACCTGGAACTGCTAGATCTCACCCAGGGTAGACAGACACTTATTGAATACATCACCCGCTTTAACCAACTCGCTGCAGAGACCTCATGGCCTGAGAACAAAAAAGCCATTGTGTTTTACAGAGGTCTATGTAATGCCATGAAAGACGCCCTCTCTGTGGTTCCATCCCTTCCCTCCGTCTTTTCAGATCTAGTGGACCTAACCCTGCAGGTAGACGCTTGTAGATTAGAGCATAGGGCAGAGACCGGCCTTTCTAGTCAACCACCTTTGGCAAACACAAATCATGAACCCATGCAAATAGGCGGGATTCAGAGTCCCATAACTCAGGCTGAATGGGAACACAGGAGAACAGATAATGCCTGTTTTTACTGTGGAATCAGTGGGCATTATGTGAAGGAATGCCCCTGTCGCCCAAGAAATAAGAATCCGTTTTTTCAGAAGGCTCGCCCCCGAGACCCGGGGTACGGGCGAGCACTTCCCTGACCCCCACTGAGCCTACCTTTGGTCCTATCAGGCCTATTGTAGTCCAGGCCCTGTTGAAACCTACAAGGGATTATATACACCCAATACACATAGTGATCGACTCAGGGGCCACTGGCTGTTTCATAGACATTGCACTGGCCCACAATCTCAACTTACCCTTGATCAAGAAGGAACACCCAGAACCAGTACAGGCAGTGGATGGTACCTCCCTCGCTTCTGGCTCGATCAAGCATCAAACTGCCCCTATGGAAGTGGTGATCCAGGACACCCATAAGGAAACACTCATTTGATCTCATCACGACACCACAGTTCGGTATTATTCTGGGCATTCCTTGGCTGAGACAACATAATCCGTTGATCAATTGGGGTACTGGACAGGTTACTTTTGAGTTCGAGATCTGTCAACATTACTGTCTAACGGAACCTGAGACGCTCTCCACTCCTGCTAGCATTCTTGGAGCTATGGCCTCTTCCCATATCGAAGATGTAGTCCTGACAGTTACCACACCACATACTGTGGGTGCTGTACTGGCGGGGATCCCCAGTGAATATCACGACTTCCTAACGGTTTTTGACAAAGTCACGGCAGAGGATTTGCCACCACACAGACCCTATGATTGCCCCATTGATCTAGTCCCTGATGCATTGATACCGAAGGGAGAATATATTCCTTATCGCAATCAGAGGAACAGGCCCTAAACGTATACATCCAGCAAGCTCTACGGTTAGGTCACATACGGCCCTCCTGTTCTCCAGCTGCCAGCCCTATCTTTTTTGTGCCCAAAAAAGAAGGCGACTTGCGTCCTTGTGTCGATTACAGACGATTGAATGCTATCACCATTGAGAACCGGTAATGTCTTTTTAAAACAGTTCACTGTGGACATCCCTCTGCCGGGTTCAGTCTGGTCAACACACTGTATATTGGACCTGTTCATCGGGATCCCTCCTTCGGGTTCACTCTTGCCAACTTTGTCAATCACTTCAACTCTTTCATGCGGGATTCACTTCCCAATATTCTGTTGGTCAAAGCCTTGCGACTATACAGAGGATTTTACTAGACCACAGTATGGCCACTTTGACCCATCTCTCGCCTTTCCCAAGACCTTCTGGTTATAGTAGTTTTCAACAAAAAAAAAAATCGGGTAATCTGCCAGAGTTTCCCCGAGTGAGCACCCACCTGGTGCCTGACTCCTCTGTTGCTGGATTTCTCCCTTATGGTATCAACAGTTCTTTATACTTTCAGAGTTCAATTAGCCGTTGGCTGCTTTCGTTCAACACAGTTCGGTGTCATGTATCGATATTCCCTACAGAAGAAATGGAAATTACACAAGTAATTCCATTCCTACCCCAACCAACATGGCAGCCCATAGGCCCAATCCTTGTATTCAACTTTTCTGGTCTAGTTGTTTTCAAAATGCCCACTGTGTCTCCTGCTTTAAAGACAATACAACAATACATTTACAGCAGACCTTGCGTTACTTAGAATCTAACTGCTTGCTAGCTGCCGGACCCGTGGACCAAGTAAGTGCTCCTTTCTTTCTTTCTTTCTTCCTGCCTCCCCCTTCCCACCTTCCTTTTGCCTTTCTCTCCCTGCTCTATTTCTAAGTTAGCATCTCGGCTTTCTGCCGCGCTAACCGAGTACCCAGCCATTATTATACATTGTGTGAACTAACACCATGTGTAAAAACTTTGTTGACTCTTTCTTCAGTTGTAACCTAAGAGACAGGGTTGTGAATCAACATTTCGCATTCACGGACGGCATACTTGGAAAGCCCTGTGTACATTTCGAACTCCTTTGACTGTATCATTAGTTTGATTCCTTAGCGCATGGAGCGTGACTATTTAGTCTGCACCGCGTATTTGTATTAACATTTCACTTTGTGGAACGGCATTCTTTGAAAGGTCTGCTTGCCATATTCCGTGTGCAGAATACTCTCTGCATCGGCAACATTACCAGCACAGCAGAATTCAGCTCTTTCCATCCACGTATTCCCTACTTCCATCGCAATTTATCATCACCCTGAACTGCAACAACACGCAACACATTCATCGCATTCCTGATTGCGCAACACATGCACCATCCAAAGTGATGAGAGTTCTTTCTAAATGGTAAGCCCAATCCTCAACAGTCTTCCAGAGTTACTCCTTAATTCCTGACTCTCACTCTCTCCATTTCTGAACTTAAGCATACACTAAAACCCTTTATTCTCTCTTCTCTATCGCTACATGGGAGCTGGATTGGAAACTGAATACACTAGTAGACCTCACTATCCCTGCACTGCGTGGAAAAGTTAGAAAACCGATCTTTGAAGTTCCTCTGAGAATCTTCAGGACATCCATCCCTGATCCACTCTTCACAGGTTTTCTTTACCAGGAGGGATTCCCCGACTTTTCCCATGTCCCCGTCTCCTTCTCAGGGACAGGGCTGGAGCCAGGAAGGCTCCTCATTACTTCCCTTTGTACCCACCTTCCATCAGGTAAGGGTTCAGTGAACCGACCTAATTTTAAATGTAATATATCTGTAAAGCATTTCCAGAGTCATAACATTCGGTTTCTTATCGACTATCTGCTCGACTCACCGGCTGTGATAAACCGCTTGGTTTTTCTTCTATCTGCAGTCAAGGTTGGTACCACTGAGACAAGCATCTCTCCCCGGCTTGGTTATCAGCGGAGGAGGGCTCTGTGTACCGTTGACATCTGCTGCAACACACGCTGGCTATTGTTCTCGGTCTTACCATTCCTTCCGTGGAGGGTTCACGGGCCTTGGTCAGGAAGGGCAAGGTCGCTTCTCTCCTTGTCACCATCTCGGTTTGCGTCGCCTTTCTCCTCCTCTTGAACTGATGTGCTGAGTTAGCTCTCTCATTGTGCGGTCTGCCTTGCTCGTATTGTGCTCTCGTGCTCCACCCACCTCTTATCCCTTTGGGGAAGGGCTGTCAGGTGTGTGTGATACTGGTCAATTGCATGATTTTGCCTAACCCTTGTGTTCGGACATGTCAGGTAAATGGCTTGGGTCTTAGTCCATCGTCCTTCGTGATAAATGCGAAAGTGTTTGCGTCGGAAAAGGGGGGTAGAGTGTTCGAGTATCCTACGGGGTAGGTTGGGAAAAATGTGTCATAAGAGAGGGGATACCACGTCTCACCCATCGGTGTCCCACTTCCACTCCCCGAAGAACCCCCCATCCAGGTGATCCTCCCTCCCTGGTCCACCTCCAGGAACTGGATCCAATAGCAGTGGCCGTGTCCTGGCCACCTGGATAATAGACCCCCAGGGACTAGTTAGGGAGACACCTTCAGGTTTCTCACACACACAAGAAAGAAAGGTAGTATGGGTGATTGGCCACTCGCTCATAACAAGAGTGGCAAAGTGGTGGGACACCAGGAGGCATGGAAGAGACAGGGCCCTGAACAACACAGACATGCTATGGTTTGGTAACGAAGGAATGAGGTGGGAGGAGCTGGAGTAAACAGTGGCAGCATTACTGGAGAAGAGAGGCCCTCCCGACATATTGGTTATCCATCTAGGGGGGGGAATTACCTGGCCTGGTTGGGGAGATGGATCCTTGTGCGCGAAATGTACTGCACCATGTGGGCATTCAGTAAGAACTTGGGGGCCTGTGAACTGATGTGGTTAGAAACGATTCCTAGGTTTCTATGGAGTGAGGCCAAGTCAATTGCAGCAGTTGAAAAGTCCAGGAAAAAGCTGAACGTGGCTATGTCAAAATTTTGCAAGGGGGCTGGCTTCTTAACAATCAGGAATGGGCTTATTAATCTAGGAGTGCCTGCTTATTATCAAGAGGATGAGGTGCAACTGTCAGATATGGGCTGGTACCTTTTTTTGCTGAACTTTTGAGGACCCCCTGAGAGGGCGAGGGTGTGACTAGGAGGCCAGTTTCGACAGGGATGGGGTAGAAACCACTTTTTTGCTTTGGCAGTAACTCAGGCGATCGAGCAGTGCCTAAACTAACCCCCTCGCAGGTAACCTAACACAGTGGGGGCCTGTACAGTATAAAGAGGAGCGGCACCCCCCCCAATGGTTGTCAGCTTCCAGCTTGGGCTGGTGTAAAAAAGAAAAGCATAACGGCACTCCCTGCAGCCCATCAGCGGCAGATGCCAATGTGTTTCGGCCAGACCGACAGGCCCTGGGAGCCTTGGGGAGTGGTGGCCTAAGTATGGTGGAAAGGAATGGATAAGTAAAAAAAGAGCTGGCTGGAAATATATGAAGGTTTAAGGGGGTGCCAAGGAATGCGTAAACAAAAAGGTGCTGCCAATCGTCTTGGATTGGAATAAAGTATTGAATATGTTATTGTCTGGTTTGCAGTGACAGTGTGAAATGTGCGATAGTAAAACTGCGGCATTGTTATGCCACAAATGGAGAAGTTGGTCTGGCCTCAGTGATTTAGACACGGTGAGCTGCAACAGGATGGTCGGTAGCTCACCGATGGGTAGCGGGGGGATTGGGGGTGTGGGGGGCAAGCGGCTGCGGTACCCGACTGCCCATGTTAATGCTCAGTGTTGTGGACGTGAAAGTTAAAATACACGAGAACCAACTGTCTTTGATCTCTAGAATACAAATAAACAAGTAGCACTGGATGCTCGCGTTCCTAGGACTAAAACTTGTCTTTCAGGACACTTTCTAAGCAAACGCTGCAGGGGGAGTATTCTGTATTTTGCCTCTCGATTCATGCTGAAATAAATAAAAGGACATTAAAAACATGTCCTCCGCTAGTATAGAGAAGCTTTTGGTCCTGCTTTTATCTTCT
The DNA here is from genome assembly GCF_040938575.1 of Ambystoma mexicanum. Lineage (NCBI taxonomy): Eukaryota > Metazoa > Chordata > Amphibia > Caudata > Ambystomatidae > Ambystoma > Ambystoma mexicanum. The sequence goes on along the minus strand of NC_090929.1, from coordinate 1,380,244,024 downwards.
ATGTGGGACTTGTGTAGCCCTATACGAAATGTTAAAACTTCCAATAACTAAATCGGAAAGAAAGTAAATATGTGACGTACGAAGAAGTGGCAACTTTGGCATGTGCTACTAGGTACCCATCAATAACTTACGGTATCTCAAAGAACCGGTCAGGACTCCGGCCTGAGCGCGCAGCTGCCCAGGTCCTGGCTCCAGTAGCTGCATAACAAGGGTTTACTGAATGGGCCGAGCTGCAGCCCCAGCCTGCGCTACGCGCGTGTATATCTCTTAGCCAGCTTTCGCTTTTCGTTACCCTTATAAACTAAAGATAAGCACGTTAAAACGAACATTAACTGGTTTGTCAGTAGCCGTTCTTTGTTTTGCACTTCCACCTCTACAGCGAGGATATTTCGAAAAAAAATCTCTGTCAAAGCATTGCCGTTCAAAATAGCCCAAACATTGCCAACCCGTAATTTCATGCACAATTGGATTGAGTAGCCCAATTGTGCGGGAAATAGCCCAACATGGCACCCCTTCGTGCAGCTGTCCGCAGGCCGACCCGTCACCCAAATAAGTGTACGCATTGGATAATGCAGTCTCCTTTCCATGTCTATCCAAGAGGTGGCTTGCTTTCTCCGTTCTTTTTGCTGCGAGAAGCATGGCGTCTAGACCAAAGAAACCTGCTCTGGGAGAGGCACAGCAGCCACGGGAGGAGGACATGGACGATTCCGGGGAGGAGGACAGCTCCGAAGAGGACATGGATTCAGAGGAGGAAATCAACGAGGTGGTTTTATAAAACGGGCGTATGTTTTAGTGCTAGAGGAAATTAACTAAAGAGATACTTGCCTGGAAGTCGTGTTCGCTCGCAAGTTATGCGCTTTAGGAGACGTGTTCTATATTGTTAGTTTAGATTCAAATTCACTGAATTCGTACCTTTTTGCAAATGCCAACAAATGAGCCAAGCTATGCTCCACGTGGTACTTCTGGGTCCCTACTGTTTACCTAGCTGGTGGATGTAATTGATTTGTGTGGAAGACTGGAACGGAAACATTTGCTGTTGTGTGAATGTGGTGGCCATCTTGGTTGAGTGGTTGGTAAAGTGGAACCCAGAGAGTTCTAGGGAGCCCTAGTGTGTAACAAACACACCACTTTCTAAGTATTCTACAGAACAAGTTATAATTCAATTAGTTTAGCCGGTTCCTATATCAACATTACAAATGTTCTATGGTGTATCATTTGAACAGAATTGGTGGTTCATACTGAGTCATTGTAAACGTCTTCGTTTTGCTAAGTAAGGGTCGGATCCTAGCAAGGGGTCTCTGTTTACGCATGCTGCAGATGCTCCCAGTTGTTCGATCCCGTTTAGAATTCGTGATCCACGGCGTTTTGTAAAAGCAAATAGTATGCTTTCCATCTCCCAGCTAGAGTTCGCTTACCATGGCATGTTAGTGACGACCGGCTTTTAAATGATAGCTTGAAAATACCTTGCAAAAGGGAGCCTCTCCATTATGTCTAGTGTAGGTGTAGACTTTACTCTGTTTTGCTGAATTTATTTGTTCTAAAAAGTGGTAATAACAGGTTGTTGGGTAGCCAGACTTGCCTACGTTTGCAAATAAAAAAAAGCAAACGAGATTACTCTGGCCTGCGGATTTGCGTAGTGGGTGTGGAGGGGTGGTCGGATCTAAACAAAATACGCTAAATGCAATTTAAATATTCCTGTTTTGTAAATTAATAACAATGCACATGTTCAGTTTAATCATGAGATCATTATATATATGCAGGTATTGCACATTTTTCATTAAAACTCCATAGATAAGCCACTGCAGAATACACTTTATTTCCCCAGGATCACACACGTTTTAGTTAAGTGCTAAAGTCTGGATTTGAGACCAGTCTGCAATTTAGTACTTGCCTGCATTATCTTCTCAGGTCTATTTCGTAGCAGTGCGTGTTTGTTTTTCATTCAAGAATACTCTGTTATCCAAAAGTGAATTGAACAGTACACAAATCCTAGTAAAACATTTTGACTACTATATAAATCATTTTAGAAATATGGTAAGCAAACATAGTTTTGTAGCTTTCTCACCTTTTTGAATGGATGAATACAAGTTCCAGAATGCAAAGTAATACAGGCATGTGACAAATCATGTGTGTAAGGCACCAGTTGGCCATGGGAGCTAAAATGAGTTCCTGGTAGTTGTTTGTTTTGGGCTAATCTGGCTCCTCTAGAGTAGAAGCAGGAACTAAATGGTTCCCAGCTCCCACCAATTTCGAACCCTCGACTCCAACCCTCGTAACGATTGTTAATGTGAGACAATTCCCTGGTTATTGATTGACATCGGCATCGTGTGAACAGAATGCTAAATTCAGCATGAAAGCAAACTCTTATTTGGGTGTGTTATATAAGAACACAATGAACATTAGTTTAAATATGCTTGCGTTGAAATAATGTACATAATTGGATATTTAAATAGGGCTTTATTTGGGCTTTCAGAAGCAAAATATCGCGGTTGACTGATGTTGGGTACGAAGTCCAACTGGTGTGGAACTCGACTTAAAGCTTGGTATGAAGGACCCAACTCTTAATCTAGGCCTGTACTACACAAGTTGTTAGAGTGGCTGAGCAGCCAGGCTTTATCTTTGGAGGGGTAATGTGAGCTGTAGAGCAGTGCACTCAAATGAGTAAACGCAAGGATCCAAGTAAACACCCACTTAGTTATATCAAAATATTTATTTAGATATACAGACAGCAATTCAATCAAACTAAAAATGCAGCAACTAGCAATGACATTCAATGGAAGATGGATTGAAATTAATATAAGAATGCTACACAGTTCCAGCACATGGAGTGACATCAATAAAGATCAATGCTAGCACTAAGCTATCACCTTTACACGTTGAGTTTAGGAGGGAACGTTTCAGTTATATGTAACAGTTAACTGTTACAATGGTCTTTTCTCCCAGAGGGATGTAGGTAGTCTGCTTTTTTCCCCAGAGGGATCTAGTAGTCTGTTTCTCAGCAGAAAACACAATTTAAAACCTATGGTGGAACCGGCACTGCCAAAGCCAATAGGGTTCAGAAGAGGAGCCTTTAGGGAACCAGGATAACTGAAGTCAAGTGGATAGTTATAGTTCTGATGCAGTTCTTCAGAGAAAAAGTTAATCGCAGTCAGTAGTTCTAGAAGGGAGCTCAAGAGGCGCCTAGCTGATGGTGCACACGCAGGCCTGCACAAGTGAGTTGAGGTCCATTCTAGGTGGGTGAAAACAGCACTTTCAAGCCAGGAAGCACCGAAAATGGCACAAAGTAGTTACACCCCTAGCTCCACAGTACCTTTTAAAGATGAAGACTTTCCACCTGGCTTCCTTCCTGATGCAGTGATGCAAACAAAAAAAACAGATTCCTGCTTCTTGGTCGTGGCGACGAAAGGGAGGGCCTTTAGCAGGCTCTTGCGGCAGCACTCTGGAGAGGGACTCGTCAGCAATGGATTTTATTCACTTCAGCAGCTCTTCGTGGTTTTAGGGCCCTTTTTTTAAATTTTAGTATTTATTAAACATTTCGGTGCTGAGGAGGAACGAATATCCCGGTTGGATTTTCCTCAGTCACTCGGTCCTGAAATCTGGTGAGGGGACTTGTGATGAAGAATTCCTGTTTCTGTAGGACCCCATGGATGCCTGCAAAGTTTCAGCCGGATTCATTCCTCGGAAGACGATGCACTTGATGGTCCAGGTACCCACGGGTATTTGGATATTGCAGCCCAGGAAGGTCTCGGCAAGTACGGGGGATGGGGGTCTAAACCAAAATGAAGCGGGCCTCGAGGCTAGTTGGTCCCACCAGCCTAAGGGAGCAAGTTGTCCTTGGTGGATCTTCCCTGTCAATGTGAAAAGGGGGTCAGCACAGCTGCAAGGTTTCACCAGCGCTTGCGCGAACCTGGAAGGTGCTGCTGGCATTTCTGCTTGTCCTCTTCATTGGGTGTCTTGTTCCAGTGGTCGAGTCTGTCTGTAGTCTCAAAATCCTCACCTTTTATGCAGAATTTCATTGTCATGCAGTTGTCAAACACCTGGGTGTGGCTGTCCTCCCGGACAGCCAGCCGCTCAGTTAGAACTGGCTTCAGCTGGGCATTCCTCCAGACAAATGCCAGTGAAGTTTCGGGCTCCTTCCTTCCTTCCTTCCTTCCTTCCCAGACACACTGGAGCCTGGGCAGGCTTCAGGGCTGAAGTCCGCCAAAGGCAAAACGCACAAATGACTCAAACCTAGTCTAAACGAAAGTAAAAGCCTAGAAGGAACTGACAGTCATCTGTCAAAATGGTGAAAAAAGATGATTGGGGCGGGGGGGGGGGGCATTTTGGAAAAATGGTCACCCATGGGTGCTGTACTGCAGCTGAGAAATCAGCCTGCTATCCCTGCACAATAGGTAGTAAAAAATAACCACTGCCACCAGCCATTTGTCAGTCAGTATAACAAAAAGTTACATGAGAAGTGGCATAAGGACTTACAATGTACCCCCCCCCCCAGCACACACCATATAGGGTGGTGTGTGCTGGACCCACAAAAGAAAAGCTAAGTAAAACAAGTCATCCTACTATTCTTGGGAACCGTAGTTCTCACAAGAAAAGGTGTTTAAACCTTGGGCGAAGTCCTCTAAGTGGCACTGCACAGAGGGTTGCTGTGTGTCACTAAGCAAAAAGCAGATGACTATGGAGTTTACCGACTCCATAAAACAGTAGAATCCGAAAAATCCTAGTCGGAGAAAATACATGAGTGAGTGGTAAAAAGTCCCACTCAGGAGTTGAAAAATGAAAGTGCAGAGTCCAGCAAAAGAGCTGGGGGTCTCTAAGGTTAAAGGGAATTAACACAGAACTGAACATTCTCCCTAACAACCAATCACTCAGTTCTTATCACCGGCCATTAACAAGTGTTTAAATGCCCCAGTGGGAACCCTGTGAACTTTACAGTTAGAGTGGACTTGTGCACCTGGTCTCGCAGGCATCCTCCGATGACTACCATGGAAGGAAAGCCAGTGCAGTCTAGTATTGTTTTGCAGGCCCCGTCAATCCCAGAGGTCTAAATCTCTCCCCGGCGAGCCAGCAAAGAGCATGAAAACCCAGAGGCGCTGGGCCAGATCCGTAGTTGAGCTAGATTTCTATCTAGTGGTTTATTTTTGGATGCCTCCTGTTGTTAACCGCTGCAGTTAGGACCCAGTTGCATAGTGTTCATTTAAATGAAGGGCCTTGCCATGATTGGAAATTGTGAAGGGCAGGTTAGTTCCATGTAGAGGCAGGCCCATAACCTGCCAGCCAGTCAAATTAGGTGGCCGTGCTGATAAAACGATTCTCCAGGAAATCCTATATGAAAAGGCTGGTTTTACTGCAAGTTTGCGTTGGTTATTACCTTTGAGCTGTTCACCCAGCTAAGATGGCCAGCTTGATAGCCGGTTAAGCTATTATCCAGTGGAGGACAATACAAAATAAGATCTTGTTTCTAGGCTGCACTAGGGACAATATAGGTGGGTATTTGAGCTCAGAAGGCATAGAACTTCGAACCGCATTTGATGGCAGTCCCCTCTCCAACCCCCCTCCCCCTCATTGGTTATTGGATGAGAAACCCATGGCACAGTGAGGGGGCACCTCCTGGGATACCTGGGTTTTTTGTGGCACCTTCTGGGATATGAATTGTGAATTCAGATAACATGGTTCGGAATTTCCACTTGCCACTGGCTAGCGATAATTGACTCCTGGCGATTAAGAAATGGTGTGCTCTGTAGAATTGAGGTGGCAAGTGACTTTTATGGTTAGCTAGTATTTATTTATCAACTTGTATTGCATACCCTGAGGCTTAAGGGTGCAGACGTAAAACATGAAACTTGGCACGAGACGTAAATTACTCCTCAGTGTAGGGGTAAAGTGACTAGATGTGAACCATCAGATATTTGGGGAAAAAAGTAACGTCTTTAATTTCTTCTTAAAATCTCCAGTTGAGACCATGTTTCTCAGGGCGGGATCTAAGGCATTCCCTGCAAGGGGGGCTGCTAGAGCAAAAGCTCAGTTACATGCTTTGTTAGTCTTGCACCACAGTGTGTTAGCTGATCTGAGAGAACAAGTACTGGATTTCTTCACCATGTCTTTATGATGGCATATGACCACTCATACATTTATGTGTGATAAGTAGGAGCCTAAAACTCACCCTTGCCTGAACAGGTAGCCAGTGCATACTCCTTCTTCTTGCTTCCGACACATGGTCTCTACGATGTTCTTGCCTCCGACACATGTTCTCTACGATGGAGTCCCTTAATGACCCTCACTATCCCACCTGAAGACGATGGCAATCTGACGTGATGCCTATTAAAAAAAAGGCTACCACAGTAATCCAATTTTGAGCAGATTATATGGCACTTGCCAAGGTCTCAGTATTTTTCTCTGAGATAAGGGATCAAAGGTGATGTAACACTTTAATGGAGTAAGAGGTCGAGCAGACCGAAACTGCATACTTGAGCCTTCATACTGAGGTTCTTATCTAGGATAACACCTAGTGTCTTGACTTTACTCATTACCTCAATGACACATTTATCTATACAGAAGTTCCTGTACATTGGACCTAACCTTTCCAAATTAGTGTCAGAGCCAATGAGCATGAGTTCCGTTTTGGCACTATTAAGAGCCAGGCCATTAGCCACCATCCACTTTTGGATCGTCGGATACATTTTGATGTTCCCGAAATCGGGATAACACATTGCATATCGTCGGCATAATTGGCCAATGTAATCCCTTCTTGTTCCAACATAAAGAAAAAAGGAATCATGACAATGTTATAGAAACAGCTGGAAACGCAGGCTCCTTGAGGCACTCCAAATAATAAAGGAACTGGATTAGCCTCTGCCGAAATCACTTGCCACCCATACCTGTTTACCACTTAAAAAAAAAAGAGATCCATTGAACAGCTTGAGGCGAAAAGTTGGCAATTTCCCTCAACCTGGTGGATCAGAGGGAATGGTCCACCAAATCATAATCCGCAGAGAGATCCAAGATCATCAATAAGGCAGTTTGACCTTTATCCATGCCTTGATGTAAATGAGATTTTAGGGCTAGAAGAGCCGTCTCCGTCCCATGGAATTGACAGAAACCAGATTGAGATTTATGTAACATCTGATTATTATTAAGGAAGAGCGAGATCTGCTTATATGCTACTCTATCCAAAAGTTTCTACAACAACATGGTATTGGTTATTGGTCGGTAATTAGATGGTGTGAGGGGGCAGAGGTTAGATTTTTTTTATATTTAATAAAGGCGTAATCCATGCATATTTTATCACACCAGGAACACTCTGCTGGGCAAATGAGGCATTCACAAATTTTGTAAGCGCAGGGATTAAAGTGGGAGCACATTCCTTAACCATAATTGACAAGCAGGGATCACCCCTGCAACTTGTAGTTTTTAATTGAGTGATGATTTTTGCAAGGTCCAATTCTGATCTAGACACATCACCGCCTAACCAAACATGTAAATCACCCAACAATAAGAGTGAAGTATTAGGTTTAAGGAAGGGCAATATGCAAATACGTAATTGAAATGGAAAGGTGGGTGCTGAGGTCAGAGATCTATAAAGCAATAAAATGTATTTTTCAGCACTAATACCCACTTTAACCAAGACTGATTAAACTGCTGGAATAGAATCCCCAGTAACCTTATTTTCCCAAGTTTTGAATTCTGATTTGGTAATGAGGGCCGCTCCTCCCCTCTTGTCTGTCCTGCCTTATCATGCAGTATCCCTCTGGGACTGCTGAGGCCAGCGTAGGGGGTCGGTATTGCCACACTAACATCAGTGGCGAGTGGTCGGAGAGGACCCTTGCTTTGTATTCTGCATGCGTTATTTCAGTCATTAGTTTATGCGTAACAAACGCATAGTCTAGTATATAGGCCCTGAGGGGCCACATAGTGTGAATATTGTCTATTCCTGTGGATGGCGTGACCTCCATGCATCGTCCAGCCCACAATCTGCCAATAATGACTGCAATGCCTTTGCAGCAGAAGTGGGTCTGTCTACCTTTGTGTCTGATCTATCTATGTTTGGGTTTAACACGCAATTAAAATCCCCCCTCCCCGAGGACAGCCCCTCCCACACTACCACCGAGTTTACCATACAGGGTTCTAAAGTACGCAGCCGTGTCCTGATTCGGGGCATAAGTATTTACAATACATATCTCTCTATTTTCCACCAGCCCTTTCATAACCACCATCCTACCGTCTGACTCCGCTGCAGAATGCAACAACTGGAACGGGACATGTGGGGCCACCCATGTAATTGCCCCTCTGAGCATGCTGCCCCTACTACAGTCCCTTTCCACTTCTTCCGTATCACTTTCAGTTTTTCCTGCGTTAAATGAGATTCTTGTAACAAGGCTATGTCCACTTTCTGTCTGTGCAGGTACATCATAACCTTCTTTTCAAATAACTGTTGAGCCCCCTGACATTCCAAGTAACTATCTTAAGGTCTCCCATGGTTCATATAGTTTTTCCCGGGGTGTAGGCTCATACCCCAACAGGTGCCCAGCTCCATCCCTGGATCTCAAGTTCCCCCGCGTTTGGTCCTACCCTGGAACACCCCGGCCAGGACCCCAGCAGGGTGTCACCGCACTATCGGTGAGGACTAGCTCTGCAAGGCTCCCTAACAAAGCAATAGTCACAGTGCTCACGGATCATGTTCTTTTCCAACCTGTTCATACCAGCCCATAAACTGCATCAGTTACTATAATCAAGTCCCATAGTCTTAAGCCACGACACCTTCAGGTGCCCCCCCCTGCACATTACTTATCTCCTCCTTCTCCTTCTCCCATCTGGATGCCCAACTCCTGGGGGCAGCTTTGCATGTCGAGCCACCCCATTGCTTCTTCCGGAGTTTCGAAAAACAAGGTTCTGTTTTTATGGAAAACTTTTAGCTTTGCTGGGTAGAGCAACTTGTACTTGTGGCCCGCTTCTCTTGACGGTCCCAAGTTCATACGGCTCCGCTGCACCATCAGGGTATAATCCGGGTAGGCAGTTATGTTTGCTGTCCCTCTTTGTATTGTTCCACCCTTATGGAAGTGTTCAAGGATTCTTTCTCGATCCCGATAGTTGAGGATCTTAGCGATCGCCGGTCTAGGTGGGTTGCCCGGCGGCGGCTTCCTCGTTAGAGCCCTATGCGCCCTTTCCACCGCAACCCCCTGGGACAAGACTCCTCCGGTTATCTCCTGCAGCAGCATAGATTCAATAAACTCCATGGGGTTGTGAATCTCTGCTCCCTCCGGCAAGCCAACGATGCAGATATTCCTCCGGGCACGTCCTTCCGCCTCCTCCGCCCTGTTCTCTAAGTTGCCCACGCGCTGCACTAGGGCGTGAATTTCCGATTTGTGTGAAGCATTGTACTACTAGCGCCCAATTACCGTCGGGTCAGGTGCGCGTTATAAATAAAATAAACAAACAGTCCGCTGTGTTTGGGCCCACCTCTTTCTCAAGGTTGTCAGTGCGCTCCGCCAGTGACCTGACATCTTGGCGGAGAAGATTCACTTCCTCTTGCACCGCCCCAACTTTGAGCTCCAGCGCTGTTTTCAATTCGGTCACGGCCAGTTCAAGCTTGGTCTCCCAAGCCACCTTCAGGTCAGCGATCGCAGCAAGGACCTCCTGCTTTGTGCCCATGACAGCCACGCTCCCAGCGGGGGCCCTGTCCTTGCTCCTGGCTCCTTCCGGGCCGGGCGGTGTCCTGGCGTATTCGTCTAGTGTAGGCTGCTTGCCCTTCAGTGTTGGAGGTTTATTGGACATGGCGCTGCAGCTAGAATTCGTAGGCGAGCACCACTACTTGTGGTTTTCAGCCCCAGCGGGGGCAGACTTCTGTTATCGCCTGAGCCCAGGGGGGGTGTGCCCCAGGAGCATCCAGAAACTATCCCCTCTCCGACTCTGCTAGCGGCCTCAGGGCAGTGGGTGCGTTGGCTGTATCTCTGTGATTTATGCCGCTCAGCACTCCAGGGCTTGGGGTTGTGCGCTTTGCTTCCTCTGCTGTTTGGTGGAGCGCGGTCCCAAACGCTTCGCTAGTCAAGCCTTCCGGCTGGTACAATGCAATCTTCCACAGTGTACACTCGCACACATCCTCTTGCCCTGCCTGTTATTGTCCACGGGTTGCTGTGCATCCAAGAGGATGCCCTGAGATTCATGCCTGGTTCGCCAGCGGGTAACTGCTGCAGTTTGAGGTTCTTGGTCTCGGGTGTCAGGCCGTGCCTATGGTCCCCGCAGCATCCATCTTCATCCTGGGGCTACCGCCTACAGGGCATGCTAGCTGGCCAGTGTGCTCTCCTTTCCATCATGGAGTGGGGGTGCGCGCACTTTGTTGCAATGCCGCCAGCGCTGCCCGAGTGAGGGGGCGCCAACAGCTCACAGACTCATCCAGCCTCCTCCTCGATCCGCCCGAGGCCGTCTGCAGTAGCCTGCCGGTCTGCTCTCTCCCTCCTTCTCTGTTTGTTAGGGCAGTGTAAGGATGCTAGCAATGTTTCTGCATATGGTTCAGTGCAGTTTCATTCGTGACAAATGATTGTGGAGGGAGGTATTGCAGTGTAGAATGCTGTTTGATTTCTTTTCAGAGCATACCTGTATAGTGCTGAAGTTCGTAGCATATCATACCTCGCCTTTGGGCTGCCACCGAACATCCGCATCTGCGGGCAGAGGGGCTAATATACTGCACAGCGACTCCAACGCTGCGGTCCCCGACTTCCCACGCAGGGCCTACGTTCACCGCTCGACCTCACTAGCCCTGGGAAGACCACACAAGCCACCAGGATACTGTTGAAGCCTGCACTGAGCGGAAATACTTGCCATCCAGCGGCCTTCCTGCCGTAACAGGGTGTTAGCCAGTTGGATCCTTCTCTTTAATACTCCTCGTCGAACTTTGCCATCAGTTGGGAGCCATCCACAAAAATGTCAAAAGCTGCTAGGGGTACATCGCGGTAAGCAAAGTTATTTTGGGAGCCTTTGTTCTGGGCTTCTTGCCTTCTTGCTCCGGCACTTCCTCGCAACATGTATGGGGTGCTTTGATTATTTAGTCGCAAGGTCCGCCTCGCCTGCCAGCCCGGGCGGGTCCTAGCGCCGGCCGCCCTCCGCCTCGGACGGTCCTCCGAGCCCATACTGGGCAATTGTAGCCAACGGATACACGTCAATGTCACCTCAGAGGCGCATGGTGCCTCACACAGCCCGCACCGCGGCTGTTCACCCACGGGGCGCCCTTGCCACACTACATGTTTCTCCTCCTTTGATCGGCACGGCCGCCGTTTTGCTTCTTCAAGTCCGCGACTCCGGGGACTTCGCTCACTCCTATCTGCTGTTCCCAGGATTGTAAGGATTCCAGCTTGTCAGCAACTGTTCTGCTTATGTTCATAGGCAGATGCCTTTGTTTCTGGCTTCAAAAGGATAGTGGAACTGTACCTTTTCTCAGGAAGCATGCAGGATCTCCAGGAGCTCTTTCAAGAGCACGTCTCCTCACATGGCCTTCAAGCCACGCCCCCAACACAAATACATAGTTAAGAGGTGATTAGTACTCGAAAGAGGGGTAAGTCAAAATAGTTAAATAGAAATGTCTTAAATCTCTTTCTAAAAACCGAGATTGAAAGTTCCTCTCTCAGATTCAGCGGAAGTCTATTTCGTGTAGCTGGCGCTCCTGCATAGAAAGCTTGTTTCTTGACCTGTCAATCTGCAGGTTGGAATTTTCATTTCAGAGGAGTTGTTGGATCTCAAATATGAGCAATGGGCTTAACAAGTTCCTCCTTCAAGTAGGAGCTATATTCCTCAAACATTTATGGGTAATCACCATGAGGCGGAGCAAAGTTCTATCCTTTTTGATCTGAAGCCAATGAAGGCTCCTATATGGTCCCTTTTCTTGTGGGCCATGATAACTGACCACATTATTTTGCACCACTTGTAGTCTATTGGCCTCTGTTTTAGGCAGCAAGTAGGCTACTGCAGTTGTCAATTCTTGGTCCCATTAACGTTCTTGCCAATATTTCCTGATTCTCTATCGAAATTAATGGGCGCTCATGGGTCAATAACTTGAAGAGGCCGAAGAAACCAAGCTGCTAACTTGGGCTTTCGTAAGTTTTGATCAAGTCAGACCCCAAGGGTTTTGACTTTATTTTTAGTTTTAATGATGCAACCATCGCTCTGAAGCTGAGCATATTCCACCTCCATCTTGCAGGTTTTATCTTCCGTCCCGTCTAGCATTAGCTCAGTTTTGCTAGTATTAAGTGAGAGGCCATTGTTGCACATCCAACTCTATATTAAACCATAGACCCTGTTGATGTTAGATTTATCTTCTGCAAAGTTGCCAGACAGGGGGATGACACATTGTGTCTCATCAGCGTAGTTCGTAAAACCTGTTATCCTCCAAGAAATCAAGAAAATGGACTAGAAAATGTTATTGGAGACAGGTAAGCCCCCTGTGGCACTTAAACAAGCTCCGTAGGTCTAGCATCCGCAAGGGTGCTGCTCACCCTTCACTGGCATTCACTCAGGAAGGATTTGACCCACTGAACTGCTGGTATTGAGAATACTGCGTCCTCCTCCAACCTGGCGACCAGTAATGTATGGTCGACCAGGTCGAAGGCGGCAGACAGGTCCAGGAGCATAAGCATGGTCAACTCTCCTTGGTCCATGTGCCAGAGCAGTCTGGACTTTGTATTTGTATTTATTTATTTGTATTGCGCAGCCTGCCCACGGGCATCAGGGCGCATGTTTAGAAAGGTGGTTACAAGAAAGTGTTAAGCAGGCAGTTAGAAGTTACACTTATATATACATAAACATATATAAATTATGTACAACATTTACAGGGGTAATATACAGATGCATTATATACAAGGTAGCCGGGAAGGTGCAGCATGCAGCCAGTGTTACATAGAACTGACCGCCATAGCGTCTTGCTCATGGAGCCAGTGTTTTGTTTTACTTTTGAAGGATTGGAGGGAAGGGACATTCCTGAGTTCATTGGGTAAGGAATTCCAGAGCTTCGCCGCAAGGTCTGGGAAGCTGGAGCCTCTGGCAGTTTGAAGCTTGAAACTGGGGATAAGTGTGTGCGCTTGTGCAGATCTTCAAGGTCTGGAGGCTGTGTGTTGGGTAAAGCGCGCTGATAGGTATGCCGGTGCAGCGTTATTCTGTGCTTTGTGACTAAGAACAAGTGTTTTGAGGGCGATGCGCCGTGAAATGGGGAGCCAATGTATGTTGCGTCTGGTGGAAGAGATGTGGGCGCGCCTGGGTATGTTTAGAGCAGCCCTGATGGCGTTATTCTGGGTTACCTGTAGTTTATCAATGTTTCTTTGGCTCGTTCCGAGGTAAAGGGCGTTGCAGTAGTCAATCTTTGATAAGATGAGGGTTCTGGCGAGAATAAGGCAGTTGTCCGTTGTTAAGAAGGGATGGCAAGCTGTGATCAGTTTACACGTATACGCGGATGCTGAGACTACTGAGTTGGTTTGTCTGTTGAGCGAGAGGGTGGAATCTAGGTAAATACAGAGGGTTTTAGTGACATTAGTAACCTTGATAATGTTGGCATCAATGTTAACAGCCTCATATTTACTGTCGAGTTTTGCGAGTTTGGGCTGAGAACCTAGGATGAGTAGCTCAGTTTTCTCGTCGTTTAGGCAAAGCCCGTGGTGGGCCATCCACGCTTGGATGGCAGTGTAGACTGCATTAAGCGCTTTGGTGTCCGTTACATAATCCCCAGTGATAGGGATGAGTATCTGGGTGTCGTCCGCATAATTTGTGTAGGTGACACCCAGATAGTCAAGAATATCAGAGTGGTTTCGTAAATACGTTATAGAGCGTGGGTGATACGCATGAGCCTTGAGGGACTCCACAGGGGACGTGAGCTGGGTCCGCGGTGGCGAGTGGTGAGAAGACCCTCATGGACCTGTTTGCAAGGAATGAGCTGATCCATGAGGTGGCTGCATCAGAGAAGTGGGTGGCAATTTTGAGGTGCTGGCAAAGGATTTGGTGATCAACCAAGTCGAAGGCCGCAGAGAGATCCAGTAGGAGTAGGAGCGCTTGTTTACCCTTGTCTTTCATGTCCTCAATTTGGGTTTTTAGATCTATCAGAGCTGTCTCAGTGCCGTGTCTCGGGCGGAAGCCCGATTGTTTGAGGCCTAATAGGTTGTTGGTATCGAGGTAATCTTGAATTTGTAGATACGCAGCGCGGTCCAAGATTTTGAGGAGGTAGGGCACCGTGGTGATGGGCCTATAGTTGGAGGGATTGCTTGGGTCTAGGTTAGGTTTTTTGATCAAGGGGATTACCCAAGCATCCTTGAGGTTGTTAGGTACTATGCCAGATTTGAAGGAAGAGTTGATGAAGGAGGTGATGAAAGGGGCAAGGTCGTGTGCTGCTTCCTTTACGATTGGAGCCGGGCAGGCGTCACCATGGCAATTGGATGGTTTTAACTTCATAATGATGTTTTCCACTTCCTTAATGGTGAGGGGTGAGAAGCTGAAAGGTTGGAAGGAGTGTTTAGGTGATGGGATATTGTAGGATTGGGGATTACCTACTGAGTCTAGGAGATGGGTTTTTTTGGCATTGATTTTAGCTTGGAGTGTGATTTTGTTTAGTAATGCTTTTTGTATGTTAGCACACCATTCAACGTTGGGGGTACACTTGTCGAGAGGAGCAACTGGGGACTCTAATTCCTTGAGAATTTTAAAGAGTTCCTTAGTGTTGGATTGTGCTTGTATGATCCTGTTGTTGTACACTTCTTTTTTTTATCCGCTAGAATGGCTTCCTTATACGTGTGGGTGATGGATAGGAGGTTAATTTTATTTACTGGTGAAGGGGAACATCTCCAGAGAGACTCCGCTTTACGTTTATCTTTGCGCAGTTCTCGTAGGTGTGGGGTGAACCATGAGTTAAGGTGGTTGCGCGGTTTTTCTTTGCGCTGTTTGGTAGGGGCAATGGAATCAAGGGCTTTTAACATCGCTCAGTTGTAAGTGTCCACAAGGACAGTGGGGTCGGTGCAGGTGGAGGAAACGGAGTTCAATAAAGGGAGGATGAGTGGGAGTAGTTTCTCAATAGTGATGTCCTTCTTGTTGCGAGTGAAGGTAGGTGGCGCGGTACAGGGTTTGTCTATGGGTTGGCAGGAGTTGATAGAGAATGTTATTTTATGATGGTCGGACCATGCACATGGTGACACTGAGATTATATTTAATGCGCAATTCAAGTCTGAAACCCAGTCTAGTGTGCGTCCCTTGATATGAGTAGGTTCATTGACATGATGGGTGAGGCCAAAGTCAGAGAGGACACTTGCTAGGTCACAGGCTTTGGTATTGTTCGTATCCAGGTAGCCCAAATTGAGGTCTCCAAGTATAATGATTTGGGACTTAGGCTTGATGCTAGTTGCTAAAATGGCAGAGATGTCCTCTACGAATGTGGAAATGGGACCAGGTGGCCGGTAGATGAGGTGCACTGAAGCGGTATGGTTGGGTGAGATTGGGAGTTTAATTGAGAGTAGTTCGGCGGAGGGCAACTGGTAGGTGTTCACAGCTCTCAGATTAAGAGAGTTCTTGAATATGAATGCTAATCCTCCCCCCTTGGTTTGATTAGTGTCCCTGTCGCCCCTAATGATAGAGTAGTTGTCAGGGATGGCAAGGGTCAAGGCAGGACCTGAAGCTGCATGTAACCAGGTTTCTGTGATTGCCAGGAAATCAAGGTTTTCGGTCACAATGAAGTCTGCGATGTCTAGCGCGTGAGCGGGGACAGAGCGGGCGTTGATGAGCGCACCTTTGAGTTTAGCTTGGGTATTGGGGGTGTTGGCTGGGGGGGGCCTCTGCCGTTGAAGGAGCTGCTAGGGTAGAGGTATTATTCTTGATGGAGTTAGCCGGATTGTCCCTATTGTCTGTGTTCACGTGATAGGACCAATGGTGACATCTGGTTGCTAGTCTTAGGTTACGAACTGAGGTGACGCATGGTTTGCTACGTAGCCTTGGGGTTAAACAGCTAGATAGGCCTGGCGATGAGGGTTCATCTGCTGTAGGTTTAGGCCTATTGGTGTCAGGCAAGAATGAGGGGTATCCGTAAGAGGTGATGCAGTGCCGTGGTGTAGAATGTGTTCTTGAGGTGTAATGTAGGCGAGAGCCAAGCCTCGCATTTCTGATGCGTGTATGGCACGGTTGGATAGGGATGGGTTTGGAGGCGAAGTGTTGTAGCCACAGGGCTGGCTCATTGAGATATGGGTTTGGAGCTGTCGTATTGTGGTCCTGCTGGGCTGTCTACGCCCCATGATTCTCTCTAAATCCGGATTGCCATTGGTTCAAGATGTTGTTAGACCTAAGATGGAGAAGAATTTGTGAGTATGCTACTTGGTCCAGGTTTTTACAGAGGCAAGGGGACTTTGTGATAGGGCGGTAGTTCAAAGAATCATCCGGGCAGAGACCAGATTTACATTTTTTTAATTTTAAAAAAAATTTTTTTTTTAGTAAAGGTGTAATTCACAAGCCCTTCTTGGGACACAACTGTCCCTAAAGGAAGCATTCACAAATCTGCACAATGTTCAAATTAATACAGAGGAGCATGCCTAATGGCCAAGGCTGGACAAACATCTTTGTGGGTGTTAACTTTTCAATAATCGGGGCCAGCTCAGATTCGCTTATAGGTTTAATGGTCAACAACTGGTTTAGCGGCCACGATCAGTGCACAGGTAATTTATGACCACTATTCTTTACCATAGTCCAAACAGTACAATACAAAAGCATGGGACACTAAATCTGTGTCTGTTGACAGAATAAGCTGCAAGCCTGTGACCTATTTTTTTTTTTTCCCCTTCATGGATGATGGACCACGCAGTCCTCCATGTCCCAACCAATTGAGAATGGAAGACCTGTTACCGCCCTGGTCGAAGGCCAACTTCACATCAGCCGTCAACACCAAGAAACATTTGCAGCTTTATAGGGTGGGATTGTAGAGCGGCGGGAACAACAAGCAGTACCCCTAACTGTCCCTTACAAACTATGGACTGGGGAGGAGCCTTAGTCCTTTTTTTGTGTGTCAATTTCGAGAGAGTGGCCGAAACAGAAGGCTGGCGCCATGACCAGTGGCCGAGGTACATCGCCCCACTCTTAACGGGAAGCACAAGGACTTTCAGGCCCTTAACCCAGATGGAAGAACTTGCTATGAGGAATTGAAGCAAGAAATATTGCAACAGTTAGGGCAGGAACGGGAGCATTAACGCATGACATTGAGACCTGGGAAAAGAGATGAATGTCATTCCTAGCTCGAGACCTCCTGAACAAATGGTTGGCCAATATGACATTTGAAGAAGTAAATCAGCTACTGATCTCAGTTTGTTGACTCTCTACCCCCATACTTGCAGAAAGTAATTTGGCAATTAAATTGGCCCACTCTCGAAGGAGACCATACTAACTGCTAATCCCCACCACAGAGCCATGTATGTATGAGGGAGAATACAGGGTGGTCCCTGACCCACTGTAGGGCGCCGAAGAGACTAGCATCTGCACCCCAGAAAACTTCCCCCAACCCTTGTCACTCTCTGGAAACTATAGATGAGATCTCCTGTAGAACGGCTGCCACTGTGAGAACCTCTTAAATGTTCTACCTGTTAGAACCCAAGACACCTGACTTGATTGTACATGTAAATGTTGAAAGAGGAGCCAGTGGAGACCAATCTCTTTCAAAGCGGATCCCGCCTAAGCCCAGGAGCAGATGATTCAGGAAGAAGGTTTGAGGAAGAGCCAAGCCACGAGTACCTTGCTGATCTGCTTCCGGAAGAAGAGGTGGAACTGGAACTTGGCCAGTATATACCACAGGGGAGAGCGTCAAAAGTGCATTCCACCCTCCTACCCCCATGGAAGTCGGGCCTTCTGGCAAAAGCACTAGATTCAGAGAGCAAGAAGATGGCCACTCAAGCTGATATGGTTACACTGGACAAAATGAACCAGGGAATCACGCATAGGTAATCTGTGTCCATGTAGACATAGATCTCTGTCAACAAGTCACTGTGACCCTGCGATTATTTAACTGTACAGTCTAGATGCCAATGATTATAATGTGCCGGCTCTCGGAACAAGTAATACTGGGCTCTCGGCACAATTCAGGAATCGCAAGGATCCTTTCCAGACTGGGGGAATGAGGCAGCTAACAACCAAAGAGAAGAGTAGTTCTTGTGGGGAGAAAGACTAAGGTATGTGACCATACCAGTGCTGTGGCCTGGTTAAAAGTGGGTAAAAGTCCCTTTTCTGGGAGGAAAAAAAAGGCTAATAGGCTGGGGACATGAGTTCCTGAATCAGGACCCGCCCTTTGTGCCAAAATGCTTCTGTTCAGACCACTTTTTACTTAGGACCAGTATCTTTCCTGGGATAGCCTATTTCTTGTAGCATATCTTCAGCTGGGTCCACAGAAACAGTGCAGCAAGAAAGAGGGGATGGGCTGCCGAAAAGAAATCCGAGCCATGCGGCCACCACAGCACCCTGTAGGCTCCAATGCTGTGAAACTATCCAAGAGGGATAGTAGTTTAGGGAGGCAGGCAGAGTTGCCAGAGGGAGCCGGCGAGCCCACACTCAAGCATACACGCCCCATGGACTACCAGAAAACCACAAGGGAACAGAGCCCACTCTCCTTAAACCTGTAACTAAACACAAAAGGAGCGCCTGAACATAAACACAAACATTGGCTTGGTTTCGCTGCCAGATTGGCTCCGCGGGAAGCCCAAGCAGACAAAGTGGTCAGAAATGTGAGGCTGACAACTTTGAAGGTTTTCAAAAGGTGCCATTTTTATTAATTGAAAAAGTTGAATGCATTCCTCACCATCCCTAATCTGGTGAGGATTTCCCTGCCTAAAATAAACTAAGAAAAACACTAACAAGGTTTCTGTCCCTCACGCTTGTGCATACACCAACTCAACAAGGTGGTAATATGGCAGTTCAAAAGCAACAATTTTATAACAGTTAAATTCACAATATGATAATTGTCTCTCCTTATAATCTGGATAAATTTCCATTCCCCAGATTCTAGTAGGATTCTGCTCAACTGTTCCAAAAGAATAAGGAAATCCTGTCCTGTATCAAGGTTTAAATGCAGTTCTTCTGATTGCCTCTTGGCAACAAGAAGTTCAAACACTTCAGGAGTGTCCAACAAGGTTTATTTCTGTTCCACTTGTAATATTAAGGAAAACAATCTTCTTTGCATAAAATCAGAACAATTTCTAAATTCAGTAGAATTAACATAAATTGTCTGTCAGAATTATTCTTCAGCCACATAATTGTGTAGAAACAAGTCGACACTTTGCAGCAGTTTATACACCACTTTCTTCAACAATTAAAGTTTGTCAGGATGATTCATGAACACCATTTCATAGCACCTCATCAACTTCCACCTGGTTTACTCCCATGCCAGGCCTACTACTTCAAAGTCGTCTGTTTGGGCATACTCCCATGCCTGGACAGGATAGAGTGTTATCACAACCTCTGACCTAGTGTACTCTGCTGGCAGACCAGGAAATTACAAAAAAAGTGCTTCCGTGTTTAAGATCAGCTTACAACAACTTTGCAATGTCTTTTTTTTTAAATTAACTTTATTTCCATTTTCAACAATAAGGAAAATATTACATATGTATAAACAGCAGATGAATCAGTAATACACTGTCAAATACATGTAATTAAAGCTTTGATCAAAGAAACTATCACATATCCGTTAAACCCTAGTTACAAATAACAACCCAACATTCCCAACCACACAGAACAAAACACAAGCGCCCACACTCACAATATCAATCTTGAGACAAGATACAACACCTATAGACCCCATCAAACCAAACAACCTTCACCCATAAAGATCATTAAATTTCCCCCATTGTTCATCATAACATGTTTCCTTGTGCAATTTACAGAACATAGTCTTTTCGTAGGCAGAAAGAACTTGCACATCAAATAGCCAGTCCTCTACCGACGGGTTCTTCCTCGTCTTCCAGACTTTCAATATCTGTTTTGTAGCCACCAACAAAACCTTGGCTATCCAACTCGATGTTACCCAATCAATTTTTATAACCCGCGGTCAATAATTGCAAAATAATTGCGGACGAGTTCCTTGGATAAGTAATGTCCCAGACCCGATCAATCCTATCAACCACATCACACCAAAAGTTCTCGACTCTCTCACAGCTCCATAACATATGGATTAACGTACCCTTTTCCTTCCCACAACCCCAACAACTATCATTATCAGTCATACCTAGAGTACACATACGAGACGGAGTCCAATAGATTCTACCCAAAATCCTCTGATGAATATATCGCAGTTGCAGATCTACTTTAGCCCTAATCGGGATCTTCCAAACCCTTTCCCATTCAACTGGGGTCAATTCTCTACCCAGTTCCTCTGTCCATGCCAACCACAATTTATCCCACGAATCAGTCCACCGCACATCTAACTTCATAAATTTCAAAATGTCAGACACGTTACGCAGTCCACAGACTAATAGGTTAAGAACCTCAGGCTCCTGCAATATCGGCACTTCCAACATTTGAACCCTTTCCGATACCAAATCCACCAATACATTATATCTCCTCAACTCTCATTTTGCAACCCAAACTTTTCCACCAGCCTCTCAAACGAAACTATTCGAGTCTCCCCCCAAACGTCTCCAACCTTCAAAATGCCTCTACTAATCCGGCCTCTCCAATTCAAAGGTCTATTATAAATCTGGAGACCTTGGTTGAGCCAAAGAGAGGCCCCTTTGTATACAAATAATCCCTGATCATTTCCCACTATTAGCGATTTGTCAGTGCCGCCTTTGTCGCCAGAATTGTTTTCAGTGACCTCAATCTCCCAGGCAACTTTCCAAATGAATACAAACATGTAATGTCAAAAGGTAGTAGTTTCTGCGTCTCAATCTGCACCCATCAAGGCGCCTGGGGCAAATCACCAACAAAATAGCTAGACACTTTTTTTAAGAGAAAACCATCACAGTAATTCTTCAGAATCGGATAACCAAAGCCCTCTTCCTTAATACCGCAAATCATAATATAACATGGAATTTTGGCCCTTTTCCCTACTCCCCAAAGAAAATCTTGAAATACCCTATCCAACCGTCGCAACACCTTCCTGGTGAAAAGCAAAGGCAACGACTGGATAATATACAGGACCTTCGGCAATAGACTCATTTTGATTGCATTAACTTTAGCCCAAACAGTCAACGTAAATCGCTCCCATTTCCTAATATCTCTATGTCTCTACGATCTTATCTACATTATGATTAACCAATTTATTGATATCATGAATAAGGTGTATACCCAAGTATTTGACACTCAGTCTCCCATTTACAATCCCAACCCAATAGCTTCTCCTGCAGCGGTGAATACCGTACAGGAAACGCCACAGTCTTCCCCCAGTTAATCCGATACCCCGACAATTTACCTACCTCTTCAAAAATACCCTTCAATAAGGCACCTCCCTCAGCAGGATTACTCAATAGAACCACCACATCGTCAGCATAAACCAACACTTTAAGTTCTCCGTCCCCCACACATAAACCTCTGATCCCCATATGCTGTCGAATATACGCCAGTAAAGGCTCTAACACCAAATTAAATAACTGGGGGGACAAAGGACAACCTTGTTGGGTGCCTCTAAACAACTGCAACGGCTCCGAAAAACCACCATTCACCCATACCTTAGCCGTTATCCCATTTTGCAAAGACTGAACCGCCCTAATAAACAAAGGCCCAAACCCCGGTTTTGACAACGTGTAATTTAAGAATCTCCAATTCACCTTATCAAATGCTTTCTCTGCATCTAAAAAAAGAAGTAAAACATCTTTGACCTCAGACTCCGGGAAATCCAAAACATCCAACAACGTTCTAATGTTATCATATCCATGCCGATATCTCACAAACCCTGCCTGAGAACGTTCAATCAATACCCCCCTATATTTACTAAGATGAGCGGTCAGTATCCTAGTGAAAATCTTCATATCAAAGTTAAGCAATGAAATAGGTCTATAATTACAGCATTTAGTTACATCCTTCCCTGGCTTCGGAATTACGGTAATTATAGCCTCCTTCATTGTCCCACATAACCTCCCTTCCTTTAGCATACAATTATACAAATCACACAATATAGGCAACAACACTTCCTCAAATTCTTGATAGAATTCTACTGTCAGACCATCCACTCCCGGCGACTTCCCTTTTGCAAGTTCCGCAATCGCCAAAGAAACCTCTGCATTATCAATGGGACTGTCCAATAGTTCCCTGCCTTCCTCAGAAACAACAGGAAGAACAATCTTCTCAAAAAAGCCAGGACTTCACCACAATCATTCTCAATCCTCTGAATATAGACCCTCTCAGAATAACTCCTCAGTTTATTAGCTAAGACTTATCCTCCACGATCTCCCCCCCTTCCCAATATTTTTGTTTCACATAATACAAACCCTTTTCTGCCTGCAAATTCAACTCACTTGTAACTTTTCTTTTATCACTGCCATTCTAGTCCTCAATTTCACATCATTTGTCAATGCAAAGCATCTCTGCAATTTCCCAAGTTCCTCTTCTAATTCTTTCAATTTAGCTTCTTCAACCCTTCGAACCCTAGCAGTCCAATTCATCAACTCTCCCCTAACAGAAGCTTTAAAGGAATCCCACACTATCGTGCTATCTGCCGACCCACAATTTTCTTGAAAATAAGTGGTAATAAACATTTTTAACGCTACCAAAGTGGCCTCATGTTTCAGCACAAATGGTTTCATCCTCCATCTGTAAACACTTTTCCGATCAGCAACATCTGACAACCTTGCAGTCACGATTGAATGATCTGAGAGGTGCCTTTCCCCCATTCTCATATCCAAAACCGTCTCTGCCAATCTGTCCGACACAAGGATGTAATCAAGCCTCGAATATGAGTCATGTACCAGAGAGTAAAACGAAAATTCCCTATCTCTCCAATGAGAATTCAACCGAATCAAAGGCTTCCAAAAATTCTCGGAACTCCCTACTTGACGACTGACCAGTGAAACCACATGATGAAGACCTGTCTAAGACAGGATCTATCACACAATTAAAATCTTCACCAATGATAATAGACTCTCCTCCCATATCGCGCAACATCCCTTTCAAAGTCCGAAAGAACATCCCACCTCTCGCACAGGGACCATAAATAGATCCAAATGTTAACAATCACATCACGTTTTTGAAAATCTCTTTAGGGAAGACTGGCATCACATTGGTGTTCTTTATTACACTTTTGTGATTTCCGATTTCCGAAATCTCTGCAAGTTATGTTCACCTCTTCGGAATATCCTTTTCCAGAAGACAGTCTTCTTGCCACTGTTGTGTCCCCACGTCTTCATTAACCAAATACTGACAATAATATGGTCTTGCTCTAATATGGTCTTGCTCGATCTCTTCTTTGTCTTTGGCAATGTGGGTTTGCACCAGTTGTGTTAGTTTTAAATTGCCTTATTTTAACTTTGTTTTGTATTGGGCTCTGAAATTGTCACCTCTTATTGCTGCCATTCAATCAACCCTGCATGCTTAAAAACAGTTTGTTTTACAAAATGCTTTCTGTCGGTTCAGTAATCAAAATTGCCTTCTTTCATGGTTTGCCTGTTTAAGTACCTGTTCGCGCTAGCTAGCGGTTATGGAACTATCCGGTGACACACTATCTTAGTGCACTCCCTGGGTATGGTGTGCGCATCGGTTTCCTTTGCTCCAAGGTTCTCGGCCTCAGCTGCTTCTCGCGGTCCACCAATCTGACACTTCCAGTCTGTTGCTGCCAACGCCATTCGAACACAGAGCTTCATCTCCTCTAAAGGCTCTCTGTTGCTAACCTCCCACCAAGGACAGCCTTGTTGTGGGGGAAGCTTTTTAAACATTCGCTTCCCACTGCGCGGCCTCTGCAATTCAAGTACCCAGGGGGCAAGCTCCCCTCTTTGATGCTTCCTGCTGCGAGACCTCTGAAATTCAAGCTTCTGCAGGATGCTCAAGACCGCCTACTGCTAGACAGTGGTCTCAGCGTCTTCTTTCTCCTCCAGCCTCTGCCTAGTGTTTTTAATTTCTTCCAATGCCTTAATGTTTTCAGCCACATTAATATGTTCAATTTGGGAATTTAAAAGCTCTCTGACAACAAGCCATTACAGATTCTGGTATCACTGGTATTTCTTCCTAGGAGGAAGATGATGTCTCACCCAACTGAGTCTCTTATTCCCCAGGGCCCATTCTCCTCCTGCAGAACGCCACGCCATGGTCTGGAACAGAAAGTGTCTGCCTTTCCCTGGCCACCTGAGAGGAGACTTTAGGTGGGGTCTTTGTGAGGGCACCTTTAATCACATTTGCCTCCTATTTAAAACATTGCACTCTATACACAGGCCCCCTGGGGGAAAATAATTGCCCATATAGACTAGGGGAAGGTGCCTAGTCGGGGGAGAGAGGGAGGGGGATTTAAGCAGGAGTCAAGAAGTGTGAATGATATCCAAGGGGTCTGCTCTTGCCCCACTCCCATTTAGTTTTGGCTATTCAGTGATGGTTTAGCACCACCTGAAGGCCGATTGATTACAGATGGGATGTGAGCAGGGACACCTAGTCTGTGGGCGTTGTTTATTTACGCACCCAAGCTCTTTGCTTGTCCACCTCCAACTCCCTCAGGGACAGTCGCTTCTCCAAGCAATGTATTAATGAATTGGGGGTAGATCTCTTTCCTCGGCTGGGGCCTCCCTCTGGAACAGCCTCCCTCTTTATTGGTTTAAAAACAAAATGAGCAAGCCATCAATCGGCTTTACAAATTAAATTAACCACTTACATTACATACATCTCTCTCTTCACATCATTAAAACGAAGACACTTATCTTAAAAAGATATCCAAAAGTGTACTTGTTTACAATTAACTAGAGACTTACAATTTCATTTTCATTAGATCAGTACATTTGATAATCTCCCACCTTTGAATAGTTCAGTTTTCGGATTAAATTTTTTGTAGCATTGCTTCAATAAACTTAAGCATTTCAGGACTATAGTGCTATGTCCCATTAGCATCCATTCCCACCAGGAGTCAAGATCCATAGAAACCAGCTTTCGTGTTTTCTTTAGATGGAATGAACGTAAGCCTATTAAGTTTGGGCAAACGAGCACCCAGTGCGACAATGTTTCGATCTGATCTTTTTTTACAGAACCGACAGGTTGCTTCATTTTGCTAAATTTGTTTCCTTTCAAAAGCGATGTCATTAGTGGGTAGAATACTAAGTCGTAGAAGGATGTCTCGATAAATGGGGGATAAAAATCTTTTAAATATGGTTGTTATTTAGTCCTATCTTGTCTGTTTCCCGTGATGGTCTTCTGGGATCTTGATTTCTCAGCTGTAGTGTTTCAATCCAGTCTTGTTCAATACGTTTAAAACATTTTCTTTATAGGAGTAAAGAGGAGGTCTTCTTTACTTAAATCTCGCTGTTTCATTATTGACTCAATCTTGGACAACCAGTGTTGGAGGCCTCCCTCTGGAACAGCCTGCCCTCCACTCTGAAACGGGAGGTGAACCATCTCTGGGTCCGGAAGCACCTTCCTCTCAGCTTCTGCCTTCGCTCTTCCTCTACCCTACTAATCTGTGTGCTTCGGCTCAGTGACTACCCTCTGATTTCCGGCCCAGGTCCTTGCCACCCAGCCACACACTTGCACTGCCTCCTGGCAACCCTTGCAATTCGGTCTGTATCTGTAACCCTACAGTCCTGTTACCTGCACTGTCAGACACCCCTTGTCTGCACCTTAAATCCTGCACTTGCCACCCTGCTGGCTGCACTACCAGTTGTTGTTTTTATCCCTTGCTTAGCACTTTACACCTCTCCCTTGCTCTCCCTCTTCCCCTCTCCCTTGCACTTGCACGTTCTCGATGTCAGTGGGTCTAGTAAGATCGTTGTTTTGCCCTTCCTTGTTCCCCTCTTTCGCCTCGTCGCGCTCTGAAACACGAGTGTATGAACGCAATACAAATTGAATATAGTATATCCTCACCAAATGACAACCCAGGGTCCTGCTAATCCTGATAGCCGGCCGTTCCTGCCCACTGCCTGCCCAACACCAACTCTATCGAGCATTAATGTACATTAAACTTTGTGCTGTATATGGCCTGCCAGAGTTATTTTTAGGTACTATTTGCTTAGTGTTCAATGTAAATGAGCTACTGATGTAAAATGAATGTCTTTACCACGTGTGCCTTTAGCCACTTAATTTATCGACCATGTGTGTCGTAGCATCAACTCCTCACACTGAAGTCCTGTTAAAAACAAGCATTGAGAAAACTAACCGTTTTGGCTTGTTATAGGGATTGGGCATTTGCCAGGCACTGACATTGTGTGCCCTTCTGCTCATACCGTTTTCCAACTGTTTCCATTTTTGACTAGCTGGTACCATTTTTGGCAGTGCCTGGCCAATACCTGGCCAATACCTGGCCCATTCCTACACAAGCCAAAACAGTTGGCTTTGCCAATACTTGTTAAACATTTAGATCTCCCCGTAATCTTCTTTAGACCTTTTGGTTTATATTGTTACAGCTATGCTGATGATGCTTGCTCGTTTTCAAACTTCCCGGGTACACATCTATCTTTTTAACTCGGCCTGCTGGCCATCAACCTCCTGTATGAGCAAAACATTCTAAAACTGAATATGAAATCTTGGCGTTAGGCTTGAAGCCCCACATATGGTATTGGGAAAGATTTCTCTGTACAGCATCTTTCCCTCAATTTTTATGGCCCGCCCCCAAACGTTTTGCTCTTATTTTTGAATCTGACCTTTTTTTTTGTTGCCATGCTGTGAAGCCTTCAGCATCACTACACTGGATTTTGCTCATTTTTCATGGGTAACCTGACATGTCCTTCAGGCTGTCAGTAATGGGAAACATTGTTTCTTTGCCACTTTTTGTAATATTTTATCATTGTACAATAGGGTACACTTTTTGTTTTGCCCTAGACTAACAGAGGATTGGCAATGGGCTAGAAACTGTGAGTCTGGGGGCTACTACAACATGTCCTTGGACAGCAGATGATATCCAGTAGGCGATCGCCAAGGCTAAGTCCTCGTGAGGTCTGTACCCGATGGTTTGCTTCCTATAGTCATTGACAGTGCTCCAGACATATGGTCCCTCATTTTAAAAGCTCTTTTTGATTCGATCTTTAAAACCCATACTGTACCATAATTCAAATTTTTTAAAAAGGTGACTCCTCTAATCCTGACAACTATACGTCTATATCCCTGTTAAACGCAGCCGGTTCACCACTGTTCTTGAGAGATCTTAATGCCAGCCTCAACGAATTGGGTGCAATATTTAAACATCAGGTAGGCTTTAGGCCACTAGTGGCGACTGCTCTGAATGCCACGGTGATGGCTCATTTACAGGCATCTGTTAAAAAAGGCACAGTTGGGACTATTTACATGGCTTTATCGACATGACCGAGTAATAAGAAAAAACCTGTGGTCACAACTAATGGCCTACAAGGTTGATTTGAAACTGGTTCAGTTAATGGCTTTGTTACATACCAACACGGGTTAGTTGTCCAGGTCCATTGAACATCGGTGGGACTCGAACAAGGTTGTGTACTACCTCCAGTCTTTTAACACATATATTAGTGACATTGATCAACTCTGGAACGATGGCAATTTTGCTGCTGATATCAAGACCGCACTGGGACTCCAGAGGAAATTGGGCATCTTTTTCCAATATGCCTCTGCTAACAATCTGGTGGCAAGTGGACACAAATTATAGTCCTCACCTCTAAAACTAAGCCCAAGACCATGCATTGGACTATTGCTGGCTGCAGAATGTATAGAGTGCTTTCGCTACGCTGTCTAGATTACAATCTTTCTAATGGCCATTCCCAAGAGGTATGCTACCAATGTTAGATATTACCTTGCACAAATTGAACCACTTCTGCTTTATGGCCTTGATCTAACTAATATTGACTTGGGCCATTACCTGGATTCTATTCAGTGCCAGATGTGCAAGTGTCTTGCTATGTCTTTGCCGAATGCAATTGTGAGACATGAACTTTGGCTCATTTCTGTTTGAACAAGACATCAGTGGAGACAGTTGGCGACCTATGCCAACAATATTTCACCCCCATCCCATTTCTTGTATGGGGACTTAAAGGCTTTGACTGACAATGATTCTATTGCTATTTTCAAAGGCAAGTTGATGATGATTATTTTAGAAAATGTCTGTTTTTCAAGCTCATCGCTCGACCACTCTACCAAAATGATGTTTTTTAGGTTCGATTGGGCATGTACCTGCAAAAAGGTTACATCAAATGCCGGATACACAGAGTACGCCAAATGTATAAGGAAAAGATGCAAAATACTGAGATACTTGCATATATTTTCTTGTGATAAGCTTCGTGACATGCATTTGTGCTTCTGGCTGAATCAACTACCCACACAGGACCAAACTAGTTGCTAAAAACTGAATGAGGCAGACTCGACCAATTCTCGCATATGCAAACAGTCTGGCACCATCAAATCTTTGTGTGTTCGAGCTTTATTGAACAAAGGAAGCGTAATTTCGAAAGGAAGATTTTGCCTGGTGCAGATTGTATTGATTTCTTCTGGGCTCGAATAATATGGGGTGAGTGTCTCGTAGTTAATAGCTCTGCATCATTTTCTCCGATTTTTGTTTTAACTTTTTGTCCCTTTTAAGACTTAAAGATTCTATATTTTTCTCATTTTTGTATGCGATTGTAAGTTTTATGATCTTGAGATTGGGAGTTCGTGTGAACCTTTGCAGTGCAAACCAAGCCAGGGGAACAGCAGCATTTCCCCCCTGGTAAAATTCAAGTGTGAATTGTGAAAGGAAGGGGAAAAGAAGCAAGGGGAGGGAAAGTGGTGGCATTCCCGCTGGCAGTGTGAACTGCATACTAAAGTCTGAGCAGGGCTTTTGGGGGGGGGGGGCAAGGAGTCATTCACCCCCACCCCCCCAAGCCTTTTTGAACTGTGAAGTCGAGCTGCATCAGGAGAATGATGCAATACCTCCTGGTGTTGTGCCCCGTGAAGCCAAGAAAGATCGGAAGGAAGGGAAGCCCTACCCCTTGCACTGTGGAGGTGTTGAGAACAAAATACCTGGAAATGGGAGGCATTCTCCAGGAATTCAATAGTGAAGCAAGCTATGGACAATAAGGAATGATGTTTGAGTTGTAACTTTTCCTTTTGAATTGGAACTGATAACTTTACAGCATCACAGTCTGGAACTTAGTTTCCTGGGAATGGAACTGAGACCTGGGGAAGGGAGTCACCTACGATTGGAACTGTGGCTCATTGTCCAGAGGAAGGGAGTAATTCTTCTGGACGTTATGATAGTTCCTTAGTAGAAGCAGGGAAACACCTCCTTGGAGTTGGAGATAGTTTTACTACTTATTTTGATGCCTAAACAAACGTGCATGCCACCTGTGTGTCAGGCTCCTCATTCTGCACCCTTACACCTCCCGTGCTTTCTTATGGCATGCAGAAAAGTGATAGCAGAAAGAATAAAAAAAGAATAGCAAAAAGAAAAAGTCTAAAAACCAGTCTGTACTACAACCAGGTGCAACTGTTGATCAGGTTAGCCATAGAAAGAAAGGTGGAGCTCTAGCTAATATTCTGCCCACTAACATTTCATGTATCATCAATGGACAATTATGAGCCATCCCCGTGAGGAGAGAACACTTTCTTGCTGCTGCTGTACTCTGTCAACGTGCGCTGGGAGTTCTAAGAACTCGCGCATTTCACATTTCCAGCTCGCCTGCCTCCAGGAGGAGGCGGAGCGTTGTGCCGTCACGTGACTGATCACCTGACCTATCCAGGCACATTAAACAGAGCTACATTAAACAGAGCTCAGCACACCCTTGCGGCGTTAAGCCCGACAGGCGTAAAGGCCAACGGCTGTTGTGCGGCTGTTTGGCGGATGGTGGCTTTAGCCATATTCCCATCGTATCGATTTTTTTTTAGCGGAACAGCTACACCAGTAATATCATTGTGCATACAACATACACCGCAGAGTACTAAGGTGATTGTCAGTCTACTCTAGTCCCACAGCACATAACGGCAGACGTTGTCAGCAGCGGGTGTGATTGCTCAGAGACCGTATGCGGAGTCGGCTCTGAGTTTTGGGAGTAGACGGAGTGTCTCCCTGATCGCCTTGATTTCGCAGCGTGCCTTCACTGCGGCCTGATTTCTGACTCTGCCGTGGGTGTGTCGAGCGTGCTGAAAGACCCGATTCTCCCGCGGAGCGGCACTGAGTCTTGGGAGTCTTGGGAGTCTTAGGAGTCTGGGGTGCGAGGTCCCGTGCATTCCCTCGAGAAGATGATGAAGGTGGTCCTCTCGCCCAAAACGCGGGCGCAGCGGAGGTTCGAAGCTGCCACAATGGAAATAACGGCCTCGAGAAAACGAGGCAGGGCTGACATGGCGGCCTGGGCTGAAACGGTGTGCAGTGCATTAAAGGAGACGGCTGAATTGACCTCCAACGTAACTAACGCCTCCACGGATTTATCTCTTGCTGCCTCTCAACAAGTAAGTGCCAACACGAATGCCTGTGCTCAATTTACCATGCCTGAACTCTTAGTCACACCTAAAGTGGCAAATCATGCAACTGACGAGCAACTTACACAGAGAATATTGTTAAGCCCCTTGATAAGCCCGCTGCATGGTTTGTCGGAAAAGCCCTGTGGCTTGCTGTCTGCGGTGACTGACTCGAACGATGTGCCCTCAATGCGAGCGGCCGAACTTGTGGTTGGAGCGAGGCCTGCCTGTGTGCTGGATGGGTTTGATACGTGTGATGCAATTCATAAAAACTGCAAAGGCAAGAAGCTAGCGACTGGCCATTTGTCCGTGCCAGTGCTAGAAAGTCGCTGTTCCTTTAATTCTTCATGTACTGCCCCTCAAGAGATGGGCATGATCTCCAATTTAACAGCAGAGCCGGTTAGCCCCGAATCTAAGCGAGTCTCACCGACGGTCGCCTAATGATGACTCCCCGAATAGTAACACCGAGAGCGTTTTTTGTGAAACCGAGCCTCCCAAAAAGTCGACGCAGTGCTGTGACCTGGTGACTCTAGAATCTGCACGATCCACTACCGGGCTTACAGCTGATGTCCCACGGCACTCCACAGGTAGTGCTGACGACGATGTTGTGTTTAGTGGCTCTTTAGAAAGTTGTGAAATAAGGCGGTTGAGTCCCGCTTTAGACCTCCAACATAAAGCTTCACCGAATACTCAACCCATCATTGACACCGACATAGTATATGGTAGAGAACGAAGAAACTCGCTGGAAGTGGTTAACAAATTGCTGGCTGATCTCACTCGCATAAATCAACAAAGGACATCTAAGGTCAAAATCGACAAACACATTGATGTTTCTAAAACGGCTGACTTGGAAAGCGAAGGCTGCCAAGTGGACAGTGAGATACGCCCTCTACTTGCGAAGCGTGAGAAGAATGGAACTGGTTACCTGACGAAGCGCACGAGATGTGATGAAAGCCTTTCACCCAGCTTGA
The DNA here is from genome assembly GCF_040938575.1 of Ambystoma mexicanum. NCBI lineage: Eukaryota > Metazoa > Chordata > Amphibia > Caudata > Ambystomatidae > Ambystoma > Ambystoma mexicanum. The sequence goes on along the minus strand of NC_090929.1, from coordinate 1,380,212,561 downwards.
GATGCTCTCAAAATAAAAAGGCTAAAAGGATTGTGTACAATATTTCACCTCACTGCACTCTGCCCCCAGAAATAGAGCATGACTCTTGTAACTCGGACGAAGCACCTAGTGACATTGTCGCTGGACAAGTGTCTTCCGATTCTTCGCTGATGGAGCGGCCATATCCCAAGATTAGACGGCCTGCTTACAAAAAGAAAGGTGTACCTAGCAAAGTAACCATGCCTGAAGCTGCAAGGAACTTGCCAACAATGCAAGATCTACAGGCCTTGATAATGTCCTCTCTAAACTTATCGATTGCTCCCTTTCTTAAACTATATGAAAGTCTAAATGATACGATCATAGACCTATCTGCAGGGGTCTGCAGATTGTCCAATAACTCGGCAAATCTCGGAAAGGAAATGTCGGAATCCAAGAATATGGTTGAAGAGTTGATTAGGAAGTCTGATAAAACAGAGGCCGCACTTCTAAATCAAATTACAAATGCAAATATTGACAAAAAACTACTGGCAGAGGTTGCTAAGGAAGCCTTGAAAATATTCCATACAAATAAAAGATGCGATGTGCAAACAAGCGATCCTCTTTGTCTAAAGTGCCAAACGCAAAAATCTGCAAATGATGTACAGATATCAACAGCAACTGCCTCCGTCCAACAGACGCACGCTAAGGCGCACGAGCTCGAGGAACATTCTACTGCCAGTTTGGATGGTTATAACGACTGCTGCATGGCCGCATCAAAGGTTCACACTCCAATTAGTAGTGAAGCAACGAGTCACAAGTCCGGTTTCGCTAAAGTGGTAATGGAGGCCCAGGACGTGGCAAACCTGGCTCTACAAGATCCACAAAGACCATCCACGTCGAATAAAGCCATCATTCAGGAGCCACACTTCTCCGTTCTATCTCGGGCAGCCAAGAACATTGAGGTGGAACCCACTGGGCTATTTTCTATATTTAAACCTGCTGGGGATTCACAGAAGACGAGTAATTCAAACAGCTCCGAAAATGGGGCCTTAGGAATGAAGACTAAAAAACAACCGAAAAAGAAAGCTAAGAGACGCAATAATAACTCACTCAAGTTCCTGAGGAACCTTAAAAATTTGGACATAAGGGTGAACGGTGCGTCCACAAACTTAGCTCAAACAGTACGTAACCAAACTGAAAAAAGCAGTTCAAAAGCCGATAAGGATTCGAATGTCTCTTATACCCACATCAGTGATATATCCGACATTTTGATAAATGTTTCAACCTACGAGGAAGAAGTCCTGGGCAACAGTGATATAAAAGTCGATCATGAACGGTCAATGTGTGTTCTTAAAGTACCAACAGCAAAAGATAATCTGTCACCTCTGGCCACAAAAACGGCCCAATCTGTTATCCCGGTACAACAGTCGACGACTAACCAGACTGTAGGTGATGGTAAGCGGCTATCCATGATGTCCTCTAATGCACATAATAATGGAACGATAATCTCAGACGAAACACAGACTTTATTCAGAACATGTGAATTGATTCCAGTATTAATCAGTCCATCACCTGAAAAAGAAGCGGTAAATTTGAAATTTACAACGCTAGAGGACAAAAGAAAGATGCTCGAAGTGAGGGCGAGAGCATCTAGTGCCTTACCGTTTAATAAGGATGTCAGTATAGGATGTAACGGTCAGGTGAAGATCCAGACGGCTAGCGAGACAGTGCTCCTCGATCCCGCAAGTGTATCTTGTGACCCTGGAAGGTTTCCTAGGGGTCCGGTACTCAGCCCTCGGGTTAAGTTACAACAAGAGATGCAGAAAATACCGAAGATGAAACAAAATCCCAATAACGAAAGAGAATCGTATTCAGCGAAACAAGATTCTCCTAGCCTGCAACGCTTGCTACTCGAGCGTATTGAATCTTCGGATGATCTAATCCTAAATCGACACAACGTACTCTGGTTGTGTCACCTGATCCCTAGCCTAAGAGCAATTGAATCTGACGATCTTAGAATTGTAGAATTCTATGACGAGAAGAAAAATGATGCTGTCATTTTACATCTCCAATCAAAATTGATCGCTGAAGCTTTGCTGGATGCTGGGCCTGTCCTAATGTCCTTGGGGTTCGATATATCAAGAGCAGACGGCTGCTTGCAATTGCCAATTCACAAAAGAGATTCTTGTAGAATAGTAGATGGGAAGAGTCAAGCCTACACACAGCAGCCTGAAACACAATCAACCGCTATATTGTCAAAAAGCCCAGCACTGAAGCCTATCTCTGTGGCAAAATCATCTAAACACATGCTGACAGGAGAGTGTATACGAATCACTGTGAATAGACCCATATGTAGTTCCAAGACAATTGCGGAAAGTGCAAGTGAGCCCGCTTTAACTCAAGTAGAATCTGATTGGTCTTGGCTTGCAGGCTCAATAAACAAGAGTGATAATAAATAACGCCAGACGTCGGAGACGCAAAATGTCTGTCGACTGGCTTCCTGGAATACTAGAGGCTTTAGCCATTTGTTTCAAACATCATGGGCATCTAATTTGGACTTGCTGTGCCTTCAAGAAACTTGGCTAAGCACCAGTCCTCTTTTAGAAGGCTTTGAAATTGTTTGTAACCCAGCGATTCGCCAAGCCAAAGGAAGACCTATGTCGGGATTGATGACAGCAGTGAGAAAGGCGGCAGGTTTCAGGATTCTAGACTCTCAGAACCTGTCTCCATTTATTCAACTTTCAACAATTGGCGGATCCCAACCTAATGAAAAGAACATTGACCGCCTACATATTCTTAATGTATATTGGAACCATCGAAATAAACTTGCATCTTCTTTTCTTGACACTGTGACAACTGCGATAGACGACCTCCTTGAGACAGAAGCCTCGCTGAATCTGATTGTTTGTGGTGATTTGAACCTGGACTGCTTGAAAGAGAAATTCCAACTTGAACCTAAAGCAGCTCAATGGTGCGATGAAATGGACCTTCGTGCAATACACATGCTAAACGGCAACACCATAGGCGATATTCCGGCACAGTCAACTTGGAGAAGAGATGAATCAACATCAGTACTTGATTACATTTTCGTAACCGAAAATCTTCTTAGAGTTCTGCACCTCAACGTTCAAAAAATGGCTCATAGTGATCATGAAATGGTACAATTGACTCTTCACAAAAAATGTGCCTGTCCGCTCCAAGTATGGCCTTATATGGTAAAAACAGGCCCAAGCAGGATTCGACTTAATCTTTTAGATACTGAAGTAGAGGCAATTACATCAAAATTTAAAGGATCTACTGAGGCTCTCGAATATCAACATATACTAGTTCAATTCGAAGAAAGAAGATTTAAAATGAATCATGCTCAATTTCACCGTAAACACAAATTTGATCTTTGTGTGCTACAGCATAAACGTATGATGAGACAAGTATTAAGGAAAACCAAAAACATCTCCAATATAAACGTAAAACAAATTCGAAGAATGATCAAACAGAAATACAAACATTGGCTTAAGTCACATGCGGCCATTATATTACAAAATGACTCTGAGAAGATGATGGAAAAAATGGAGGGGCGCAAATCAGCTGAATTCTGGAGTCTAATAAACAACAGTGCAACATCACAATATGCTCTACAAGCTAACGCTGTTAGTGAGCAAGCCTGGGTCGAATTCTACTCTACATTATTCAGCAAAGATGATCCAACAAGCGCCAGTACATTCCTGCCCGAATCCAAATGGGACTTGCAATTTGAAAGAGATGAAATTCTCTTAATAATCAAGGGATTGAGTGAATCCAGAGCGCCAGGCCCTGATGGACTAACTAATTACACAATCAAACGTAATCCAGAACTGTGGGCAGACTTCTGTGTCACACTGTTCAATCGCATTGCAATGAGTGGATCTACCCCCAACTCATGGAAAAGTGCTATTGTGGTGCCCATCTTTAAAAAAGGTGATAGAACCAACCCTAAAAACTATCGCCCAATAGCACTTCTTGATGTTGTGGGGAAGATATATGCAACGCTGCTTCAACGCAAACTTGTGAGGTGGGCAAAAGAATCTAAGCACATAGATCAGAGACGAGCTGGATTCGTAAGAGTAGGTTGTGGCCTCAACCTGTTGCTATTAAATCTCCTAAAGATGGAAGCACTCAGAACTAATACAAAAATGTATTTGGCTCTGATTGACCTCTCGCAGGCGTTTGATAGTATCAACAGAGAGAGGATGTGGGAAAAACTGAGTAAATGGGACTGCCCGCCCAGTTTATTGAGTGCAATTCAGGAACTACACTCGGAGACGACTATTAGAATTCGGTTGGACTTGAAGGGCACTCTGTCTGCAAAAATTAAAACACTTAAGGGTGTGAAGCAGGGCTGCCCCCTGGCAGCAACAATATTCAACTTGTATATATCGGATGTGAACGAGATTTTTTGTGGTAACAATCTGTTCCCCCCAAAAATCCACGGAGTACCCATCAACTACCTGTTATACGCTGACGATCTTGTCTTAATAGATCAGACGCCGATAGGTCTTCAGCGTAAAATGAATCTGATAAATACCTACATAACATCAAACGGATTGCAAATTAATAGACTAAAAACTGAAAATTTGATATTGGGTAACCTTCAAGGAGGCCTCGGTAAGGGGTCGAATGATCATTGGTATATTGACAACGAACGCATCAAGACTGTAAAATGTACGAAATATCTAGGTATGACCATCAGCGCAAGCAGAAATGATGCACCTTGGACAGAAGTGGTAAAAAGTAAATGTCGGCAATTAGCAAGCCAAGCATGTTTAATTAACAACAAATATGGCAAATTTTCGCTGAAGCCGGCAATTTTATTTTATCAGCAGAAAGTGGTCCCGAGTCTGATATACGGAGGGGAAAATGCCTTCGGCTGCTCTAATGACTTATGGAACTCATTAGAAAACATCTTTTGGTCTCGTGTACTTCACCTTCCGAGGGGGGTCGCAACTGTTTGCATACGATACGAGCTTGGCTTAATTTCAATACATGCAAGAGTTCTGTGGAACCTGCTAAGCCTTTATCGTAAAACGGTGATAAGGACTCCGGCACCCCAATTTCTAATTGTACATATGCCTGACAGTGCAAAAAACTATACAATACTCGCCAAGTGGAATCAGCTGTGCCAAGATCTGTTAGGTGAGTACGACATTACTCCTGCTTTGCTAGTGGAAAATCCGGATGCAGCAAAGATGAAGATTTGGCGGCTAGATTGGATTAAGACCTGTGATCAAAGAACAAAGTGCAAGTTAATGCACGAAGTCCCAGGCGAGGCGAAAGCTTTCAACCAACGCCACTCTTACCTAACGCATCTGCCAAATCAGCACACAAGAGCATTGTACATGAGATTCAGATTAAACGCACTAAATACAAAAGAACGTTTAAGCTCTTGGCCTAAGTATGCAAATATTGATCAAAGGTGCCGCTTCTGCAATCTTGATATAGAATCTCTAAAGCACTTGATCATGTCATGCTCGAGTTTTGAGAAAGAAAGAGGACGGATTTTTTCGCCAATCATTCATAATATTAGCCCAAGAAGCTCGGAAAAATGGTGGGAAATGTTCTTCGAAGGCTCAAACCGAACTATATTGTTTAATCTAACGCTGCTACAGGTCTTAAAAACAAGATTAGACATGAAGGATCCAACTCAAGTGCCCAGAGTCGAATGAACCTTTGCAGTGAACACGGCTTGGACACCAAGATTCATATAACTTGTGAAATTGGGTGTAGAAGGGCGGCGAGGGCAATGGACTTTAAAAAAGGACTAGGAGATACTGTTGATCGGGTGATTTTCCTGTCCTGTGTTTTTAAAGGTTGAACAAACCGTATAAAAATAATTTTAAAAAAAAATTATGAGCTCATAGATGAGGGTCAACCTAAGAAAAGGGGGGTAGGGAGAAACACCCTGCTATAAGAACCCCAACATTAAATCTTTATCTATAAAGCAGAATGTATGTATGTTTGTCCAGCCGTACAAATCCACACTGTTTAACCCACTGCTACCAAATTTTGCATGAATTCCTCATTTGTCTGGGGCAAGATTGTAGTCTAGGTTTGGATGCAAACAAATTCCCTCCATGGACACCCTAATTTACTAATGCCCACCCCAATTCACTACAGTAAGTTCTAGGAGGCCACATTTTGAAGTGTCGGAAGCAAAATGTTAATGTTCAATGTGTTGGTTCTTCCTTTGAAATCTATTACTACTGTATTAAGTTCATAGTATTTATTAAAGCATTTTTCAAAGGGAATGTAATTTTTATCACGCCACTTCAAATATGGGAAATGGCAAGGTTACAGTTTACCAAAGTTCATTCACGAGAAGGGAGCACAATCTATCTTTCTTGGACTTTTTCTCAAATGTGCTGAAGCAATTGAGTGACTGAAAAATGCAGCACAAAAAATTAACATCACTTGGAAAAGCTCCATCTGATGCGAAGCAAAAAAATAAATATCAAAAGCTTCTGAAACACAACAACAAACGGCAGCATGACTTGCTGACTAGAGGATAAGAGCAACTTTCTCCAGAGCAAACTGAAGCAAGACTTGATGCAACATCCTCCAGGGCATATGAGGCACCACTCTATCAGGACACGGGCAACTCTGGGTACCCAGCTAGAGCCTAATAATAATGGCCCCTCTATTCCTAATCCTAACAATGGTTTCCCTGCGTCAACAAAACTAAGGACCACCCCCTCCGCCCCCAACACTTATGACTGTTTGCCAAACTGTAGAAGTTAAAAGAACTAACTTTGTTTAAGGGGACTAAAAGTCCCATAATCCCATGAGTACTGGGACAAGGAAGAGGGCTAAAGAGGCATGCTGTAGCAGTAGTCAGGGAATTAAGCTTAACAGCCTACACCTGAAGGAACCTGGGAGACAGAAGGCCCCCTCTGGAGCAGGCAATTGGATGGAGCTGGAGCTGTGACTGGAGTGAGAGTTGTAGCAGAAAGAAGGCACGAAGCAGGCAAACCAAGCAGAAGTGGGAGAACAAGAGGGATGATTGAATGTGGAGGCCGCGGATTTCACTGGCTTGTTCTGAGAGGGTCCTGTTCCCTGTGGGAGCCAGTGAAGGTCGATGAGGGCTGCAGTGATATCTGCGTAGACCCTTGATGAGACGTGCAGCCGCTTGTTGGACACTTCTCAGGGGCAATAGGGAGGACGGCGGGAGGCCTTCGAGGAGCACATTGCCCCCATCCAGGTGATATGATATGGCATTTATAACGCGCCTATACAAAAGTGTTTCAAGGCACGACTCGGCAAGGGAGGGGGAACACAGGGAGGACAGACAGCGATCCTACTAGGCCAGGTATCATTCAGATCGCTCAAGTGCATGGGAAGGTGGAAAGTGCAGGGGGGGAACAGTGCATTACATGGAAAATAAAATAAATGCTATAAGTAAAGGTATCGGACGGCAAGTGCAACGGTAAGTGAAGGATCAGGTGTGAAGTGCTGGTAGTGGGACTGTAGGGATACAGAAACAGTCTCCAAGTGCTGGGTTTGCCAGGCAGGCAGTGGAGATGATTGTGACTGGCGGGGGAGGGACCTGGGCCCAAGATCAGAGGGTGGCCAGGTAGCCAGTGCAGTTCAAGATTCAGCCAGGAGGTCAGCAGGGGAGAGGAGGAGAGAAAGCTGAAGCAAAGAGAAAGGTTCTGAGGTGCTTCCAGAACTGGAGATGGTTCTCCTCAAGTTTCAGGGAGGCTGTTCCAGAGGGAGGCCCCAGCCGAAGAAAGAGATCTACCGCCAACTCGTTGCTTGGAGAAGCGACTGACCCTGAGCGAGTTGGAGGCGGATGAGTGAAGAGGTAGAGAAGGAAGCTATTTGGGAAGAGAGTTGAATGTATTGGGGCCCCCAGCCCCAGAAGGCCTTGTGGACAATGCAGAGGGTTTTGAACTTAATCCTCGCAGCCACTGGGAACCAGTGCAGAGATTTCAGTCCTGGAGAGATACGATCCCAGGGCTTGAGGCCAAGGACAAGTCTTGCAGTCCTGTTCTGGATGAGCTACAGAGGGCAGAGGGTAGAGGCTGGTAGATTTGGAAAGAGGTTGTTGGGATAGGACCAGTGCTTGAGCGGGGGGCCTAAAGCTGTCCGGAGGGAGGGCTTGACTTTCCGCAGTAGGGAGAGCTGATATCACTGCGTTACTTGAAAACAATAATCTTCCTAGAACTTAATGCAAGTTTCAAAACCCTGCCCTCTGTGCTCCACATATATTTATAAGTTGGTGTATTTTACTCCCTATGTTGGGAGTAAATTGCTTTTTAGGGAGTATAAAAATTACTACAGCTGGGAATGGGAGTATTTATCATAAGCAAGCAAAAATATATTTTAACTATAAAACAAATGAGTTTGCTTAACACAAAGATAGCTCTTTAATGCTTTGTATTAGGCAGTAATAGAAGTTAGTAATAATAGATGTTTGTTCCTGTGGCACTACTTGTGCCACTTGTCAAAACCTATCCATGCAGGCATGTAGCTAAAAGCAGAGACGAGCTCCTATGTGTCGGTTTCTATTTCTTTTTTTTGTTGGTAGTATTGTTGCTCCCTATTAGTATTTGACAGTTTTTGGGGTTTAGAAGTGACCGATGCACCCCTTATCTGTAGTGCTGCCTGCCCTTTTTTTTTTTTAAATCAAAAGTCCTGCTTCATGAGAGTCTGATTTAAAATTGATAATTATTAAACCATAACTGTAAACAAAATCACAGGCTTAAAAAAACAGTAAGTACATTTTACAGGGTATCAAACTGATGGCCCCATAAGCAACAAATCAAAAGGATTTGCACGTTCACTCTCCCACAACGTTTGGTATGTGACAACCATAAACCACCAAGCCCATGCCATTTTATTTTAGATCGAATCTGAAAGGGAAAAGACACACGCACACCCTACCCCCCCCCACAACTCAATCCACACACCATGACTTCTTGCCAAATCTCACCTTCCTGATTTCGCAAGCAGTATCACAGCACACGTTGGATCTAGGAAATGCCATTCTCCAGATTGCATCCAGTCTGTCAAGAACCCCTCTCCCAGCTCTAGAACAATTCCACAGCATAAGTAACAATGTGCCACCCTTTTGACCACAGCCCCGACAAGACTCCTTATTCCTCATACCCAATTTATGGGGTCCAATACAGACGAAACGGGATGAACTGCAGATTCAAGTCAATCTTGGATCTGATCTTGGATCTTATCCCCACTTGCAACAAATAATCCCATTCCATAGCAGTGATTGGCCCCCAACCCACCCTCCCCTCCCCAACATTCCTCCGACCAAGCCTGTCTCAACCTCTCCCAGGAGGCAGCATAGGAAGAGTCCAAAGGAATAATTTTCACATAACCCCAGGTAGTGACGGGCTCCCACTGGAGTTTTACAAAACATATGAGACGACTCTCACGCCACTTCTTCATCGTTTGTACCAGGAAGCGTATGACCTTGGGACACTCAAACCCAGGAAACATAATGTGACTCCTATCGCCCACTGGCAATGCTCAATTATGACATTAAAATACTGACCACGATCTTAGCCAAAATGCTCTCTAAACAAATAGGTGGAGTGGTGCATGCAGATCAAAATGGCTTTGTGCCTGGCCGCAACACAACAGCAAATCTCTGCAGGCTCCAACACATCATGGCCCAATTAGATCCAGAAGGCAGTCCCTATGCGTTATCGCTGGGCGCAATAAAGGCATTTGATTCCATTGAATGGGAGCGGCTGCTGGCAACCCTGAGGGAATTCGGATTTGGGGAGGGATTCATCAGATGGGTCACAATACTTTACACCAGGCCTAGGCCAAGAGTGAAGTCCAGGAAGCTTGAATCCGCAGCTTGGGATATATGTAGAGGTACCAGGCAGGGCTGGCCACTATCCACCATGCTCTATATCCTGGGCCTAGGACCAATCGCCATTTATTTCAGGAAGCAGTTCTTTGATGCTGGAATACGGGGGTGTGGGGTGAACCACATCATTTCATTGTACGCGGATGATGTACTTCTATACATAAAAGACCCACATCTGAATGTGCCAACCATACTGGAAGTACTAGACAATTACTCCAGGGTCTCGTTCAGCAGACAAAAGTCCTGCCTGTTCCCATTAGCAGGTTTGAGAGGTAGAAACACCAAGGCCTTACCTGAGTGGGGATCCAATGGCAGCCGGTTTCTTTCAGATACCTGGGAGTTAATAATATGCACACACCTGAACTGATGCATAAGCACAACACCGGTGCTGCAGTCAAGGCACTACGCAAATCCACCAGATTTTGGTCCAAACTCCCTCTGTCCATGATGGGCACGGCATCAATAGTTAAAATGATTGCACTACCAAGATTTCTCTATCATTTCCCGAACGTGTGCTACTACATCAAAGCCCCTTTTTTCCGCTCAATTGAGGCACTACTTTGAGGGTTCCTGTGGGGAATTGGTAGACATAAGCTAGCTCTCAACACGTTGACCCTAACCTGCAGAGAAGGGGGTATACAACTTCCAGATCTAGAAAAGTATTATCTTGCAGCGCAACTTAGTTTTGTAGCCCGATGGCTGTCGGATGATACCCCTACTGAAACGGGACTGTTACAACATCTAGTGGCCCCACTACGTTTGAAAGTACTCATTTGGGTCCCCCAAAACAGTCCAAGCAATACGCCCATGATGGTGTCCCTAGGGAAGAGAGCTTGGATTAGAACCAGAACACTCCTACACCTTGAACACCCATACTCGCCTGAGATCCCGATGCTTTTAGACTTGCACATAACCAGTGCAGATCTACCGAACATTAGACTCTGGGAAAGACAAGGGGTGTACACATAGGGGGGACCTATACAAGGACGGCACCTTCAGGGAGTTTGCCTCACTCCAGTCCACAGAGGGCTTATCGGGGGGCCAATTCCTATGGTACCAGAGAGCCCAAATGGTATCGAGAGCTAAATGGGAGGGGTGGCCGGAGGAACCTACAGAGACACTATTATACAATCGTGGCGACAACTGGAAACTGCTCTCTAGGATATATAGCCAGCTGATGGACAAACACAATCCCAGGAGTAATGTCCTCAAATCAAGGTGGGAGACTGATCTGGGGATAGATGTTACAGACAAGAAATGGGAGAGGGCCCTAGCGTTCCCCCAAAGAGGTGTCAAGGAATACTAGATTCCGATTGATCCAGTCAAATTTGTTATATCGTACATACATGACCCCAAACACAGTGGCTATGTTCAACAAGCAGGCTTGTCCCGAATGCACATGGTGCATAGCTGAGATGGCTGATCTAATGCACATGTTCTGGGAATGCCCAAAAGTGCAATGCCTATGGTCTAGGGTGGAACAGACTTGTAAGAACGCTGGGATACTTAGATATGGTTCGACTCCCAAAGAATGCCTATTAGGAACTTATCCCAGAATAGCGACGGTGAAGCATGTCGTGAAATGTATGGACTTGGCATGCATACTAACCAAAAGAACCATTGCAATGGCGTGGAAGCATACAAAAGGTCCACAATACGCTGCATGGCACAAGGAGCTGGAGCGCTGGGTAGAGGCGGAGACTAGGGCTTGGGAGGACAGTGTCTCTAGATTCACAGACTGGGCCGGTGTGTCGTTTGATGCGTGGAAGGCCCTGACATGGAGTGCATTCCATCCCTCGGACGATAAACCCCCTTGAAGGAGTACTTTCCACTGGCAACCGGGATCTTAACACTACAAGATTGCTCTGTAACATAACGAATGTCCATCCCACCTCGAGCCAATGTTTCCCCTCTCTCCCTCCCCCATTCCTGCCCCATTTTGTGCACGACAAGAACCGAAACTGCACACAGAGAATAGACAGTTGCTGTTTGTTGGTTAATTTATTGGTAATGTTGTCACTGCTATACACGACATGCTTTGAATGTGATAATAAGAAATGGCAATAAAAATAAAAAATAAAAGTCAAGAAAAGAACCCATTTTCACAAAAGTTTATACCATGCGTGGAGGTGAATCAAACAAACTCCAAGCTGATGGCTTAGCTCTTATTGGTACATTGCTTCTGTGATATGAGTTCACTCAACTCTATACCTTCTAATCGCCCTCTGAGCCAGGCCAAAATCTGCTCTGTCCGTGAAAAGGGACCATTTGACAATCACTCCAAACATTGCAGATTTGTTTAAATTTCCCTCTTAACTCAGCTTTGCAAGCATAGAACCTTTGGTAAATTGAATTTCTCCAAAAGTACTTCTTTTCCTTACCAAGCAAAAAATATGCAACGTGTAGCGTAGAATACATTAGCTACTCAAATAGTTGTTCTTAACCTGTATTTTACGTTAGTACGATAGTGCCATTTCTTTAATCCTTTTATTTCTCTTGATATGCAGGAAGTTAGTGTTGATTTTGAAGCACACGAAATTACTGACAGCGACCACAATGGGATAAAGAAACTACTACATCAGGTACATCTCAAACCAGCCTTTTACTGCATGAATAGTTTTACTTTTTTTGCTTTTCCAATTGTGAATATTGGGTTTAATGTGACATTGCTTTATTTTTGTAGTGTTTATCATTGTGCTCTGTGCTGTTGATCAATTACCATTCTGTACACTGATTGTGGCGTAGAAACTATTCTAAATATAGCTTCAGCGGAAGCTGTAGCCCAAGAGAAAAAAAGACTGGGGAAAGAATCTTCTCTATTTTTGGGTAAAACACTCTGTACAACAGAGCTCAGAATGCCCAATATGATTACATTATGCATAATTGCATATATACTGAGAAGCACAGAAACTGGGGTGTCTCACTTACTTTTGAGGAATGCAAAACTACGCTCAAAGTAGTTGAACCAGTATTCCAATGCTCCTGGATCTCCTGTTTGGTAGCCCACACTGTGTTTGGGCGTCTGGAACACATCTGATGATATTGTTGTAACTTAAACTTCTAGATGAAATGGAAAAGGGAAGGTGCTCAAGGCTCTTCAAATTATTAGTCCAGACACCACTGAAAAGCTCCCCTAAATGCAAAAATGGGAGATGGAAGGGCTTGGCAAAATAAGAGTTCTTGGAGCTTCTATGCTTAAGGGGACACACATCCTCCTGGGGCATCACCAACAAAATAAACTATGTACACAGTGACCGTAGCCCCTTTCTGTACTCACAAAATTACTTCATACTCCAATTTTGTTGGAGGAGAAGGGAACGTAATACATTTATGGTGGTCATGTTCGCAGGCCTAGATTGTCAGTAGCGCTCTTGCCCTCGTAGTGTAGCCGAGGAATTCTTCTCGCCAATCTACCGAACTAGTCAGTACAATGAACAACCAGAACAATTGATTGGCGGAAAGATGGAATGCCAATGAAGAATCCAGAACCGCATGGAACAGGATACTGGAACGTGATGTCTTCTCAAGGTGTACAGGCAAGACCCCCAGACAGCTGCAATAGGAGCAATAATCACACAGATGCGACTCTATGCCAAAAAATGCAGACATCAAAATAGAAACCAACCACTAACCTGTGCGGTTCTTCAGAATCTCCGAATCTCCGAATATCCCCAGGAAGGGAATAAGAGGTAAGGTAGTGGCAAACCCAAAACTAAAGGACCAGGAAATCAATCCAGGAATGAAGGCAAAGCAAGAACAGGGTGAAGATCCAAGCTGAATGTCCAAAGAGCAAAATCTAACCCGACGGCACGAGGACGCCTAAAGGTACATTAAAGGCAGTCTCTAGTCCGTGTACCAATGGTGCAGAGTTCCAATGCAGGAGAAAAAACGGTAAGCGGGAGACAGTATAAATGAGTAGCAGGGCAGGTCCGTGGACGATCCGAGGTCGATGAGCAGGACTGGCAGCAAAAGTACAAAGGAGTAAGCAAGTCGGGTCCGAAGGCAGTCCGAGGTCAAGAAACAGGAAAACGAGGCAAAAGGGACAAGAACCTGGATACGAGAGAAAGCAAGCCGCTAGAATACAAGATTCAGAAGCGCCGGCAAAACGTACAGGCGTGGCTTAAATAATAGTCACATGATCACTATACGTCTTTCAACGTGTACGGGGAAAAGTGAAAGACGTGAGAGGACGCCATCGTCTCCATGCCAACTTCCAAGCTCCCGGCAGACGGGGTCTTAAAGGGACCGTAACCACCGTTCGTCGGCAAATACGAGAACCACAAGTATTAGGTCTCGTGGAAGCCGGATAATTACGGCGTCCTAACACTGATGGTTTCTGCCGATACTTGACAGTTTCCTTCCCCAAAGAGGCCCCCACACTCCGAGATTTCCAAAAACGGGACAACAAAACCGGGGCATGTATGTTCTCATATGGTTCCCAGGTGCGATCCTCCGGACCATAACCCTTCCAGTCAACATAGTAGAGTCTTTTACCGTTCCGAACCTTGGTGTCCAAGATCGCTGAAACCTCATACTCCACAGCACCCCGAACCCTGACAGGCGGAGGATGGGAGGGAAGACGGGTATCAAGACGGCATGGTTTAATCAAAGACACGTGGAATACTGGGTGAAGTTTCCACGAACGTGGGAGAACCAAACGCACCACTGCCGGGTTAATGACATGCGATATAGCATATGGCCCGACAAAACGTGGGAGCAACTTCCTCTGACCAGGCAGGCGTAAGTTGCGTGTGGATAACCACACGTTCATGCCTGGGAGATACACCGGAGCGGGGGTACGATGCCGGTCTGCATAAAACTTGGTCCTGTTCTGAGCCTCCAACAACTGTCTTTTAACCTGGACATGGGTGCCGGAAATGTCCCTAACACAGACAAGGGCAGCAGGGTTGTGAGCCGGCAGTTCAGGGGCAAGAGGCAAGGAACGTGGATGTTGTCCGTAAAGGGCAAAGAAAGGAGAAACCTGTGTAGCAGTGTGGAGAGAATTATTATAGGCAAATTCGGCCATAGACTGTACCGAAAGCCAATCGTCCTGACGCTGAAAGATGAGACATCTTATATACTGTTCCATAGTAGCATTCAGACGTTCGGTCTGCCCATCCGTCTGAGGATGATAAGCACTTGAAAATCGAGCTTCAATACCTAAAGCAGCCGACAAGGCTCTCCAAAAGCGTGAAGTAAACTGAGGACCGCGGTCAGAGATGATTATAGAAGGAAGACCGAACAACCTAAACACGTTCCGCAGAAAGAGATCCGCCAGTTTAGGAGCAGTAGGAATCCCTTGACAAGGTACAAATAGTGCCATTTTGGTAAAATAGTCGATGACCACCCAAATAGTATCAAAACCTTCCACCATAGGTAGTTCCACAACGAAATCCCTGGAAATGGAGGACCAAGGGCGATCTGGAAGAGGCATAGGTTGTAACAAACCCACGGGTTTGCCATGTGATGTCTTACACTGAGCACAAACCGAACAGGTATTTATGTAATCAGTAACCTCCTGCAATAAAGATGGCCACCAACACCATCTTTTTAGCAGATCAACCGTCTTCCTAATACCTGGATGAGCAGCCAGAGATGAATCGTGACACCATTGTATAGCAGTACGTCGCGTCCCTAGAGTAGGCAGGAATATTTTACCCTGGTTATAGGGCAATGAATTTATGATCTCCAGTCTGTATTTGGCTACTTCTGGCGGATCGTTTCGAAGCCATTCCTGTATAAAGGACTTAAGTGACGGACGTAAAGAGCAACCACATACCACCTGAGTGGGTAACAAAGGTACACCAGTGGCGTGAGAGGATTTGGCGGGTCCATGTAGACGAGAGAGAGCATCCGCTTTAGAATTCTGAGAACCAGGACGATAGGAAATAGTGAAATCAAACATTGAAAAGAATTCATGCCAACGAGCATGCCGTGCAGTGGTGCATTTCACTGAGTGAAGAGCCAAGAGATTCCTATGATCCGTGAACACCTGAACAGGCACTTGAGAACCCAACAAATGATGCCTCCAAACCAAGAAGGCGTCCCTGATAGCCAACAATTCGCGCTCCGTGATAGTATAATTCCTTTCATAAGGCGTTAACTTTCTGGAATGAAAGGCTACTGGATATAAACCTGCATCATCTGGGCAATGTTGGGACAGGATAGCACCCAAAGCAACATCCGAAGCATCAGCCTCGACTATGAACGGTTGGGTTGGGTCCGGATGCTGGAGCACCGGTGCTGAGGTGAAGGCAGACTTCAGAGAATCAAACGCCTGTTGAGCCTCCCCATTCCAGTGGAAAGATCTCTTAGAGCTAGTCAGAGCCGTAAGGGGACAGACAATGGCTGAAAAGTCTTGAACAAAACGTCGATAAAAGTTTGCTAAACCTAAAAAGGATTGCAACGCCTTCAGATTGTTGGGAACCGGCCAATCCAGAATAGCAGAGACCTTAGATCTGCTCATCTTGACTCCTTTGTTGGTGATGTTAAAGCCAAGGAACTCGACCTCTTGTACGTGGAAGAGACACTTTTCCAGTTTAGCATATAAATGATTGTCCCGCAAACGTTGTAGGACTCTACTGACATGAACAACATGGGTTTCATGGTTGGGGGAGTAAATCAGAATGTCATCTAGATAAACAATCAGATATTGATCCAACATGTCATGAAAGACTTCATTTATGAAGAACTGGAAAGTGGCGGGGGCGTTACTTAGACCGAAGGGCATTACAGTGTATTCGTATAGACCGTATTTAGTTTTAAAGGCGGTCTTCCATTCGTCCCCTTCACGTATGGGTACAAGGTTGTACGCTCCACGTAAGTCTAACTTGGAAAAGACCTTGGCCGAGCTGATCAAGCAAGACTGATATCAGAGGAATCGGGTATTGGTTCCTGACCGTAACGGCATTCAAGGCCCGATAGTCGATACAAGGGCGAAGGTCTCCCTCCTTCTTTGGAACAAAAAACAGAGGGGAAGCTGCCGGAGAACGCGAAGGCCGAATGAAGCCGGATTTTAAGGATTTGTCGATGTATTCCTTAAGGATGACATCCTCCTTGGGTGTTAACGAATAAATCCTACCAGATGGTATCTTGGCCCCAGGAACCAATTCTATAGGACAATCAAAAGGCCTGTGGGGTGGAAGGATTTCTGCCCCACTTGCGTCAAAGACATCCCGATATTCTCAATAATCTGAGGGCAATTGAGTGTTAAGAACAGCCCCTATCGTGGAGGCGGAATCCATGAGAGCATGGCTTGGGCTAGAGGTTTTCTGAACTGATGTCAAACAGAACTGGTCACAATGTTCTGAAAGGAAGTTCACTTCCCCCGACTGCCAATCCACCACGGGGTTGTGTAGTTTCAACCAAGGAAGCCCCAGGATAACTTTAAGCTGTGGGGCGGCAATCAGGTCAAAGGAGATCTCTTCAGTATGCCCACATTCCGTCCTCATGACCAAAGTAGCAGTACGCTCAGTCACTAGACCAGAAACCAGGGTTGAGCCATCGACCGAATTCACGACCTCGGGGCAGTCTTTGGAAACAATCTGTATACCCAGCTCTCGAGCATAATCACCGTCAATATAGTTCCCCGTGGCACCTGAATCCAAAACAACTGGAATCACCCGCCTACCGAGGGAGGTGGAATTAAGAGTGACGGATAAACAGTAAGGTGTAGACATGAAGGGGTTGCTGCAAGAACCACCCGGCAACTGAACCCCTTCTATTGCCGGGCTTTCGCGTTTCCCTGTTTCTTAACAGGTTTCCTAGTACATGATCATAGTAAATGATCTGATGACCCACAATAGAAACAAAGGCCGTTCTTTTTCCTGTGTTCCCTTGTTTCTGCTGACAACGGTCCCCGCAATGCTCCGATTTGCATTGGTTCTGAGGACCCGGTGGCAGGATTTGACGTGGCGGTCGTAAGAGGAGGAAGCGGTCTCCGTTCCCCCCTTCTCTCTGCTTGTCTAGAGTCAATTTGGAGTACCAAGTCAACCAATTCAGAGAACGCTGTAGGGATTACCGGTACCGTGGATAGAGTATCTTTGAGGGAATCGGACAACCCTTTGTAAAATAAGGATGCCTTCTTCTCCTCTGGCCAATTAGTTTCGGCAACCAATTGATTAAACTTGGCTAAGTAAGCCAACAGGGTAGAAGTTCCCTGCTGTAAGGCCAATAACAGTAAGTCGGTGGCTTGCGTAGCATACCGCGTATCAAAAACCTGACTCATAGCCTCAATCAACGCGTCACAATTGTACAAGAGGTGACTGCCCTCTTCCAATAGTGGATTGGCCCATGCCGCCGCCGTACCACCCAAGTGTGACAATAAGAAGGCCGCTTTAGTGGTTGAATCTGGAAACGAGGCTGGCCTACATAGAAAGTGCAACCTACACTGGTTAAGGAAGGTTCGATAGGCCTTGGGGTCACCTAGAAACCGCTCTGGTGGAGCCAAGGGAAACTGAGCAGTCATGTACACTGGCCCCGTGTCAGAACGGGCAGGATATAGCCCAGAACCCGATGCCACAGTGGGCGAAGGCGCCCCAGCACCGGTGGGCTGAAAACCAGCCTGGAGCTCATCAATGCGTCTTTCGGTGGCAGCATGGGCATTAGCCATTTCACTGCGTAGATCCGCCACCAATTGCATGATGGCTGGCAAAGACTCATTGGCATCCATTTATATAGAAGGCTTCTGAATATGTCAGTAGCGCTCTTGCCCTCGTAGTGTAGCCGAGGAATTCTTCTCGCCAATCTACCGAACTAGTCAGTACAATGAACAACCAGAACAATTGATTGGCGGAAAGATGGAATGCCAATGAAGAATCCAGAACCGCATGGAACAGGATACTGGAACGGGATGTCTTCTCAAGGTGTACAGGCAAGACCCCCAGACAGCTGCAATAGGAGCAATAATCACACAGATGCGACTCTATGCCAAAAAATGCGGACATCAAAATAGAAACCGACCACTAACCTGTGCGGTTCTTCAGAATCTCCGAATATCCCCAGGAAGGGAATAAGAGGTAAGGTAGTGGCAAACCCAAAACTAAAGGACCAGGAAATCGATCCAGGAATGAAGGCAAAGCAAGAACAGGGTGAAGATCCAAGCTGAATGTCCAAAGAGCAAAATCTAACCCGACGGCATGAGGACGCCTAAAGGTACATTAAAGGCAGTCTCTAGTCTGTGTGCCAATGGTGCAGAGTTCCAATGCAGGAGAAAAAACGGTAAGCGGGAGACAGTATAAATGAGTAGCAGGGCAGGTCCGTGGACGGTCCGAGGTCGAAGAGAAGGGCTGGCAGCAAAAGTACAAAGGAGTAAGCAATGCAGGTCCGTGGACGATCCGAGGTCGATGAGCAGGACTGGCAGCAAAAGTACAAAGGAGTAAGCAAGTCGGGTCCGAAGGCAGTCCGAGGTCGAGAAACAGGAAAACAAGGCAAAAGGGACAAGAACCTGGATACGAGAGAAAGCAAGCCGCTAGAATACAAGATTCAGAAGCGCCGGCAAAACGTACAGGCGTGGCTTAAATAATAGTCACATGATCACTATACGTCTTTCAACGTGTACGGGGAAAATTGAAAGACGTGAGAGGACGCCATCGTCTCCATGCCAACTTCCAAGCTCCCGGCAGACGGGGTCTTAAAGGGACTGTAACCACCGTTCGTCGCAAATACGAGAACCACAAGTATTAGGTCTCGTGGGAGCCGTGGAAGCCGGATAATTACGGCGTCCTAACACTGATGGTTTCTGCCGATACTTGACATAGATATTCTGGAATGATGAAAACAAAAGGTCATTGGAATTCAGATTCCCATGAACCTGGTGGTGATGGTCTTGGGAGATGTCCATGATGGAATTTATCATGCGTCGGGGCCCTCCAACTTTCCTCACTGCTGCAAGACCATTTCTGGCACGTTGCTGGAGAACAGAGGGACACACCCTGATCACATGCTGGTGTAAAGGAAGATGTTTGGCATGGGAGAAAATCATGGTTATTTCTAATTACAGGCCGCATAGTATGAAGGTTTTGACCCCTCTTATTATGCCTATCTTTGCAGACTCCCCACACTGAGTGCTTTGACCTACACTGTTCAAACATTTTTGGTTGCTCTCAATTTAAGATTGTGTGATGCAGATGGGTGGGGGAAGTTCACAAAATACTCAAATTATTTGCACATTGTCAATTGTTCCAATGGTTTACTGTGATCTTTAGAGCTTGCTCATAGTTACTTTCTATGTGACTGAGTTTCCATGATTCTGATTTTGTACCTATGCTTTCCGACAGTTTTTTTCCTTTTTTAAAGGAATTTTTAATGGTCAGGATAACAATAATTCGTGAATGTTTTATACAACCTTTTAACAGCGCGTTGAGATCACACCAATGGTGAAAGACGCTATACAAATTCCCCATAACAGATATACAAAGCAGTCTACACGTGTTTTGTGCTGGAGAAAGGAAGTCATACTTTTGTGTTGATGTAGGCATAGAAAAAGTGGGTACAACATTCGTGACTATACACATGAAAATGAGAAATGCAAGTAAGTCGCCATAAAACAAAAACATACATTTATTTTTTTATAAACCTGTTGAAGATGTATTGTTCTAACCTTTCTAATAGAAAGAAAAAGTACAACGCTTGGAAATAGTGCCTGTAAAAACAACCCAACCTAGCATTGCCTACGAGTAAAAATATTGTTTTCATGGTTTATTCAAAAAATGTGCAGTAGTCAAAGAAGAATAATAAACGGTCAAAGTATGAACATGAAAAGAAGAAAACAATATCTGGTTAGCATAAGTGGATTAAACGGAAGGCTTTGCACTTGATTGCAACATTGTTTGAAGCGTGTTACATTCTGGGTTCTATATAGTGGTGTCCTACTCAACACTAATGAGATACTCGTTTACGTGAGACTAAAGTGAACATAATACTATAGGCTTGTCATAAAAAGGAGAAAAAAAAATGAAATCTGAGAAAAAATAATCCCTCGAGAGCATGGTAGATGAATATAAACCATATGTCGTCAAACTATATTGCAAATCTTGCGTATCTATATGATGGACCTAGAAGAACTAGTATATGCCAATGTGGAGTTGTAGTTCTAGCGGTTCCACTAGCGAGAAAGCTGAACAAGAAAGTGGTTTGTTAGAAGTTTGTGAGTAATTGCGCGCTATAAACAGTATTTAGAAATCACACGCATGTTGTGAAAAAGTGACTGAGTTATTCCTTCTGAAAACATATGCAATAAGAGTGGCTGTTCCCAATGGAGATGCATACATTTGTACTTTTTAATTAGGTGGTCGTTTTTTAAGCTAGTCCTAAGGCGCAGTGGCAAGATGGCCCGTGGGTCTTAAACCAGTTGTCTGTTTGTTAATCGTTAACGAGGTTAACATTGCAGCTATATTGAACAAGTTTGCATAATACATTATATATAACATAATTGTTCTTTTTATAATGTGCTTAATACCAGCATGTGGTTTCAAAGCTCAAGATTCAAACCTGTGTTGCACTGCATTGTCTTGCTGTTAGGCAGAGTTTGTATGCAGTACCCTTTGGGACCACTACACACAACTAGGACTACAGGTGTAAGCAAACCAACCTTTGGTATAAGGCTGCTACACAGTTTCGGTAGCGTTGCTGAGCAGCCAGGCTTGTCTCAAGAGGGGAATGTGAGCTGTAATGTTACACAGAGGTCTACAATCACAAGTATTCAAATAAACTCTTACACTCAAGGTTTATTGGTAAAACACTTATTATTTTATTTCAGTCATTATAAAACATTCACTAGAAGGAGGCAATCTGTATTACACACAAGTATACTTCAGTACTTTACACTGTTTCTGAGGCATTTAAACTACTTTGAGGGAGGAGCAAAATGGCATTGGTTAATAAAAAGATTAGTTACTCTTAGACAGTGCAAATACTTTGAGTTCATATTCAATGCACTAGGTCAAGCCAAAGTCAATGTGCTAAAGTCTTGTATAGGATAAAGCAGTTATGGAAGAACGGAAAGGTCTTTGCCAAAGTTCTCAGAAGTGGTTCGTAAAAGAAAGAATCATATGTTGGGTGACAAGCTGATTAGGCCTACAATTTGGGAAAGTTTCAAGCACTTTCACCGCGAGAGGTTAAGTACTCTGTCTCGTTTCACAGTACCTTACAAATGAAGAAAAAGGTGCAGCTGAAGACTTCTATTCCTGGCAGTTCCTGCAGATCTAGCTGTTCCTGAGCCTCAGTTGTGGGGACAAGAGGGAGGATATCGGGGGACTCCTGCACTGGGGCTGGTCGCAAAGCTGGCAGATCTTCTTCAATTCCGGTAGCTGTAGTAAAGCACACAAACTGGTGTCCCTAACCCTGATTATTCGGTTTCCTGCAGCACTCTGAGGAAAATACAACCCGCTCTGAGAATGGAATCCAGGTGGCTTAGTGTGGAGTTGATTGGTTCCACCAACTCAAAGGGAGAAGTTGTCCTTGCAGGACTTCTCTGTCGAGGCAAACTTAGTGACTCGGACCTGCAGCAGGGCTTCACTGGGGAAACCAATGGCCCAGGAGTTGCATCAGCTGTCCTCTTCAAGCTCGTCGTCGGTTCTTTCGTTCCAGTGGTCGACCCTGCCTTCCAATTCAAGAGACTCACCTTTTATTCAGTTCTCTCTTATTCATTCCAGCCTAGCAGTCACTCGCCCAGCAGGGTGGCTGTCCTTGCCGGACATCAGCCAGCCAATCACGCCAGAGTGCATTTGGGTCTCCTAGGAGACTAAGCACAGGGAGTTTCGAGCAACTTTCTGCCCACCCCAGACACTCGGACGCCAGAGGCGGTCTTCAGTCCTGGAGCCCGCCAAAGGCGAAGGAACAAAGGGACCGCACCTGGTTTGGTGTGCGGAGACAAACTCTAGAAGGACCTTTCCAAAAAGAAATGATGAAAAAAGAAGACCGGGACCTGTTTAAACAAAGGGGGCTCAGATGGCATCTTGAAAAATATGGCTCCCGTGATTTAATGCTACCGGTGTTCACGGTCGGGAAAAATCATGGTAGTTCATTGTAAAACCGCTTCCACCCGCCATTTCGAGAGGAAAGGGTAGCATATGACTGCTACATGAGTATCTAGACATAGGGGATATTAGGTAACCCGTCCAGCACTCTATTGTAAGATAAGGTGTGCTGGGTCTAGGAATTTGAAGAGACTAGTAAAGTCAATTTCCCTTTACTTTCTCTGGGAAACAGTAGTTTATCCCAGAGAAGGTATTTAAACCTTGGGAAAGCCTGAAAAGGTTTCCCTGTGCCGCTGCACTGATGGTGCTGTGTGACACATATGAAAATATTCACAAGAGTAAAACACATTCAAAATACATGAGACAGTGGGGTAAACAGGCTTGCACTCTCTGCAGGTAAAAAAATCAAGTCCTCAAAATCTAGCAAAGTTGCTGGGGGTCTCTAAGGTGAAGGGAATTAGCACATTTATGAGAATTCTTCCTAACACCTTCTTTGAAGTCAAACTCGTTGCCCCTGGGCTATGCTTCCTCCCCAATAGAAAAATATTGTCACAAAGATTTATAATGGCATAAGAACCAATGTTTTTCAAGAGAAAAGCAACTTCTATATAATATACCTGCGATTTGCAAAGGAGATAAAACGCAGTTTCCATGTCCTGCACATACATTCTTTTGAAAGCTGTTTTAGTTGTCATATTGGAAATCGTGTCTAAGAGTAGCTGCATTTGCATAGAAAGACAATGTGTAAAATCATGCAAACCAAATATAGTTTTGAATTTTAAAAAGTACATCATTCTGGGTCAGCATTGAGTAGGACATGGCAAGGTTCCATTTGTTTACCAAGAAGACTTCACATTTTCTCAGTTGTAAAGTTGGATTCCCACCACTGTCTAGTATTAGATTGTGGATTTAAATAATCATTTCACTACGTCTTATTTAGCACCTTCTCTCCCACATTGTACAATATCACTGTTAGGGGAGTTTTCCTAAAGTTCACCAAAGACAAGACTGAAGGTGCTGTGTCTCACAATACAAAAGTAGATGCATATTGAGTTTCAGACTCCAAAAACAAAGAAATACAGAGTCCAAATCAGACCGAAAATTCTCGAGAGCGTGAGAAAAAGGTCTCACTCCAGCATACAAATTAGAAGTCCTAAAGTCCAGTAAAAGTGCTAGGAATCTCGAAGGATGAAGGGAATTAGCACAGAAATGAGAATCGTCCCCAACACTCCACATAAGGTCGGGGCGCTGGTCTCACCTAATAAAATGTAAAAGGGATCCAAAAATCCTTTCTACCCTTGGTAACTGTAGTTCTCACAAGGTTGAGCAAAAACAAAGAGGTGATGGCTGGAAGGTTTAGAATGAATCTTAACCACGCTCACTGCTCTGGGCAACCCTCCAGACCATGGTTCTTCGCCTGCCAAGCCATTACAAAAGGGGAAAGACCATATGCAAATCAGGCTTGGCGCCACCCAAAAGGGGCAGTCCAGCCCGAACTGCTAGGTCACATCCCTTCTGCACGAGACCACAAGCATCCCCAAACATGTTTTGGCCTTGTTGGGCCTCATCAGTGAGGAGTAGCTTGGGTCTCTAGGCCCAGCAGGCACGGTACCCACGTCTGGGCATACCCGTCCCACTCGGGGTGACAAAGCAAAACCAAACAAGGTTAGCCAGAGAAAGTTAAAAGGGAAGCCCCAAAGTCAACCCAGCAACAATAGGCAGTATGTGCCAAAAAGTTGTCAAAAGAGGATAACCTTAAAAAGGCACAATGGAGATTCTTAAAAATGACACGCATAAGAAGAGTAATAGACTCTGTGAGTGGAAAAAGGTTACCACTCACTGAGGTTTAGGGAAAAAGAATCCACCAGTACAGCAAAAGGTTCTGGGGTTGACAGGTCAGGAAGATGTATCATTGCAATGAAAATCTGAGCAGTCAGGCTTATCTTCTGAGGAGGATGTGAGCTGTAGGTAAGTACAATGAACCCAGTCAATACAACTGTCCAAAGAAACTTACACTGAAAGTTATTATAAAATGTACGTTTATTTTATATACACAAAGCAGGTGAGTAAATGCTACCTTCTAACCAATCACCTAGGAAATATCAACAATACTTTTTAAGGGTGATTGCTTCAATAGTAGTTGCTTGCGCTTACAGTTGTTAGAGAAAATTACAGTATTGGCCGTTACACGGTTTAAATATAGTGGCGGCGCACCCGCACTTGTTACAGTGAAATGACTGTTTCATACTTTTACAAAGTCACACAGACTGTCTGTAGGAAGGAAAAGAAGGGTAATTCAACGCTATTAGTAGTAGTTTGTCTTAGCAACATTTGTCAAGGCTTCTAATGCTTTTGCAGTCCAATCCCTAACTGTCAAGAGTTCATCATAGTCAATGTAGGATGAGGGCAAAAGTCTTATGCAGCAGCAAGTGGATACTTGTTACGTAAATAAAATGCTTTTGCAAGATAAGTTATTGAGGACCTTGCGAAGGACTCCCTAAAAGCACACATGCTTTTGAGCCCAAGTCAGAGGTATGGGTGGACACCCAAACACATGGTGTGGCACTCCAGTTACACGGGGGCGACTGTTCAGCTTGAGGCAAGTTGAACCTTAAGTCCCACAGTACCTTAGGGTGGTTGAATAAAATGCAGCTGGATTTTTTTCCTGTGCAGTAGCAACGGACCCGGTCTCCCAATTCCTCGGTCTGGTGACGAAAGGAAGGATGTTGGCACATCAGCAGTTGCGAGAAAGGACCCTTGGCAAGTATTTCTTAGTCTCCTATACCGGTCTGCGGTTTTAGTGCTTTTGTCAGCTCCAACGATGAACGGTAATCTCTTAGTCTATTCGTCCTCTTCTGCAGTCCTGCACTCTGGTGAGGGGACTCAGATGAGTGGCATCGTGCCTCTGGAGCTCACTAAGGTTTTTGGCGGATTTGTCCATGTAAAGACGTTTCACTGCAAATGGGTCAGAGGTCCCCTGGTAATCGCGGTTTGCAGCCCTGGAAGGTCACAGCACCCCGCGGGATGGCTTGATCTGCAATTTGTCTTGGGGCTGGTTGATCCCACTAGCCAAAGGGAAGGAGTCGTCGTTTTCAGAGCTCTTCTGATGAGAAAACTGGGTCAGGACAGCAGTTGTTGCTTCAGTTACTGGAAGGGTTCTGTTATGTTACTTGGCATTTATATATAGTGCCTTATATATCATTGGTATGACCTCAAAGCACTGGTAGGTTGAACGCCCTCGGGAACCATAGTTTAGGTCAGTAGACAGAGATAATGTTGTATGGTGCGTGGTGCACCGGATATGTGTGCAGCTGGCGTAGTTGTTGGATGATAGCTGCTTCCTAGCGATAGGTGTGGTGCTGAACATATCAGTTGGATGTGGGCAGTCGGGTGGGTGGACACCCAGACTGGGTTCTGGCTTCGTTAGGCCTGAGTAACGCTTATGTGAGCAGCTGGCTGGAATGTGCTCGGCTAGCTGTGTTTTATTAGGGTGATGAGGTGTTCGTGGGGTCGTATT
Organism: Ambystoma mexicanum; assembly: GCF_040938575.1. Lineage (NCBI taxonomy): Eukaryota > Metazoa > Chordata > Amphibia > Caudata > Ambystomatidae > Ambystoma > Ambystoma mexicanum. The sequence continues at coordinate 1,380,186,241 of NC_090929.1, read as the reverse complement.
CATATGTGGACAGCTAGTCTGAATTATCAGGGGTATAGCTGTGTTCTGGTTGAATGATGGTGTATAGTAGAGAGTAAGCGTAGTGGTATGATATGGTGGTTATCTGTAAAGCGCTTGAGACCAGGCACATGAACAGGACAGTGGGGGACATGCATAGCGACATATGGATATATAGGGACAGGGTCATTACAGGTATATTTAGGGATACAGATATGAGGGGATACAGATATATGGCAATGACACAGGAGCGGGTGCTCAGTGATGCAACGCGTGGGTGCGAGTTTCAACAGGTTCCACTCATTCTATTCTTCCCCATTCAATCAGTCTACTCCGACCATTTTTTTTTTTCTGCTTAGTCTACTCAATCTAGTCAATCTGTTATCTATGTCATCTATTCCACCTATTCTATTCATTCTACCTATTCCAGTGTGGGATATGCTATCATTCACAATTCTAACTAGGTGAGAGGTATGCTATCAATCATAATTCTATCTATATGAGGCACATGCTATCATTCACAATTTCGTCTGTGTGGCACATGCTGTCATTTATAGCTCTAGCTAAGTGAGGGATATACTACCAATCATAGTTCAATCTAGGTGAGACACATGTTATCATTTCTAATTCAATCTAAGTGTTCCACATGCTTTCATTTAGAATTCTATCTAAGTACGGGATATGCTATTATTCACAATTCCATCTAAGTGTTGCACATGCTATTATTTATGTGCGCACAGCAAAGGCTCTTAAGGAGACCGTCCTGCCAGTGTCAGGTGCTGGTGCATTTCCCCGGGCAGCGAAGGTGAAGACGACAGCTTAGAGTTACAAGTCCGGTCAGCACGAACATCTTGTGGTCAACTCGTGATTCCAGCGGGAGTTCACCAGCATCCGGAAGGCAGCTCTGAAGCAGATTGAGCAATGGCTGCTTCGCTGGTGATTTTTCATCTAAAAGGGTTCAGTCGTTGGCACCAAAGCTTCAGATAAGTGCTCCGTGTGACATTACATTTCATAAGGTAGGATTATGTGATTTACGTCTTCAGTGTTCAAAAGTGAATTACTGCCTGTGAAGTATCAGGAACTTTGAAGCATTTATGCCATTACTCATTAGTTCTGTGCACTCTCAGTAAAGAAGCATAGAACTGAAGCAGAGTTTGAAGCCATTCCCAGCAGAACTTCTCCATGTTTAGGTAATGTGTTAGTTTGGGAAAAGTCTATTGTGTTTGTGTTGGCTCGTGCACTTATTGTTTGTCGCAGTCCTCTGCAACTCATGCCTCCATGTCTTAGGCAGGAGACTGGTATTAGGGGCAAGTAGGGGTCTAGGATTACTGTATGTATTGCATGCTGCCTTTCCTATATTCCCCCTACCTTCCTATCCAATGAAGTACCCTTAACCTCTTCCTGGTTTCCTTAATCTCCCCTTACCCATCTACAATTTCTCCCTAAATCCCCCCCCCCCCCCCCCCCCCCCCCCCCCCACACACACACACACACACACACACACACACACACACACACACACACACAGTTGAGTTGAGGGGGAATTGTTGTGGTTGTAGGACGGAAGGTGCCGGCGTCCAATCCCAGACAGGCAGGGGCCTTACTCGCAGGCCTTGGTGTGGGGCCAGCTTCGCCTGACGGCGAATATCTGCATCTAGGTGTTGTTGTGCCAGCCAATCAGAAATATTAGAAAATGGTCTTTGTTACCACTTCATCTGTATCCTAGTTTCCATCTACAATGTGACAACTGCATGTTAAATAAGTTTACATGTTAGTCAATATATGTCTGCCCCAACTATTTGGAATGTATACAGAAAGGTTATTGTTAGGCACGATTGTGTGCAGTACCCTTTGGGAGACTACAGCATCCTTGACCTCCTGGCAATAGGAACCCAACCTTTGGTATATGTCTGTACTACACAGGTTGATAGCGTGGCTGAGCATCCAGGCTTATCTCAAGAGGGGTCAATGTGAGAGGTAGGGTTGTAACACAGGGTTTCAGAGTGACAGTTATTCAAACACTTACACTCAAGGTTTTTTGATTAAACAATTATTAATTTAACAGTTATATAAGCCTTCTTCAGAAGGGAGCAAAACATGTAAAAATTATAATGCACTTCAAAACACACTCTGTTTCTCTAAATCAGATGATACCCATTGGGGATGGCACACACTCTTCCTACGCCCTCGGGTGACTTAAATAGCTAGGACACTGTGGACATTGATTTATTACTGGTAGATAAAGAGCAATACTGAGTTTGGGGTGTAAAAAATAAAATAGAAGACTAAAACAAAGGTTAACAAATAATTCATAAACAGGTAAGTACTTTTTAAAACCTTCCAATGCAAAGCAACCCTTTCCTGGGACAAAGGCAAAAGCACAAAGTCAGAGATAGAAGAGTCTCTCAGGGAGCCAAGACAGTCAATGTTAGTTGAACAAAGTCTAGGGGAGCTGAAGATCTTCCTTGCAGGCAAGTTTGTAGAAATAAGATTCACTTGGGGGCGTGGCCTGGAGCGCCGATGACAGTCGCTCTCCTGATGGCCTCCGTAGGATGCCCGCTGTGATTCGAATTTTAGGGTAATTTTGGCAACTGATCCTAGAATCAGACCACTGCTGACGGCGTATGAAGACATGAGGCCCTTGCCAGCGTTTTTCTAGAAGCCTGAGACCCAAGGAAGGTGGAATTCGAGCCTGATTTACTCTGCAGTCCCTCCTCTGCGTAATCAAAGGTACCGTGAAGCCCGAGGAATCCTCTGAGGAAATGAGGGGGGAAAATGAAGCCGCAGCCCTGGTGAGCCGCTCTGGTGTGTTTTTATTCAGTTTGATCCCCCCCCCCCCAGCGCTACTAACATCGCTAGCGCTCCAACTGACCCGTTCCGCCGAACGCCTGATTAAGCAGGACACAAAGCCTCCCTGCGGCGTCCTCCCGCCTTCACTTGTGCTCCGAATCGGAGGCACGCAACCTCGGGGCCAGTAGCTCCGACGGAGCTACCAGCGGCGGGAGGAGACAAAAGGGTTCACACAGCAGGAGCCCGGGAGGCAGACACAAGCGGATGGTCCTCTCCGGCGGCCCTAATGGTCCCCCTCGAACCACATCCAGATTACCGCTGCCACAACAGGAGAATCCAGCTCACCCCCAGGGCCGCGCTGTCTGCCTTGTTTCCATCTCTGTTGCTCCCTGCCCACCCCAAGGCACCACAGGTGGGGTGACCCCACTCCACCTCCACCTTCGTTCCATGCCCGGGACACAATCGCGGAGCCTGGGCCTACAAAAGAGGTCCCCTTGAGGCCTCCTCAGCCCTAGAGGGGGAACTGAGGCTGCGGATTTGAGAGTGCGGGGGAGGGGGGGGAAGCCTCCTACTACACCAGCCTTCATTTAGATGCGGCAGACGGACTGATCAGCCGCTGGCAGTGGAAACTGCCCAAGCCCACTCAGGAAGACCCAGGGACCCGACACAACATGAAAATGTGCCGTGGAAGCGACAGAGAGACCCTCACCGCCACCCAACCCCCTCCCCCCCCCCTCGCCAGCCACAGCAAAATCAGCCCACACAAGCAGATTCTGGGAAGTCCGCTTGCTTGATCACCTCACCTCCTGGTGTGCCCCCGTCCACTTGCCATACCTCTAAAAGAGAGACTGAGCGAACTTCCCCGCATCTGTCCTCATCAGCATTTTACAAGTAGGCCAAGTGATGCGAATTGAACCTGCGCAAGCCCTGCTTCAGATTAGAATAACCCAACACAATGTGGCTCACCTTCCTTAAAACCATCAGGTGAGCTTCTGCTCCCACCGGACCCCCGACCAAGCAAAGCAAGATCAATGCAGACGGACGAACCCCGGAAAAACAATTCAATAGCAACACCTCTTTCTGCCTCGCCTACACAGCAACTCTCCCTCCCCCTCTCTGAATCATCTCCTGGGGCGCCCCGGCCCACACATCTCATCTGTACTGCATCCAGTCACCCTTAATCACTACTGGGACAACAGCCTGAACGCCTTATATACTATGGCTAAACAAGCAAAATCCAGTAAGAACCCAGACATTGCCACAAAGTTATTATCGGCTGACAAAAATAAGAAACTGGACCCTCCCGTCTCTACCCTGCAGAAAGCCCTGGAGGACAAAGACTCTTGCAACCAAAAGTGATATCCTAACATTCATGGCCGACATCAAATCTGAATTCAGGTCATGTATGACCGAACTTACCACAAAACTAGAAAGCACTGATCAAAGGGTGACGGAGACTGAACAGAGATTGGGGAAGGTGCACTTCTTCACTACAAAAGAGGCTAGTTCATCGATCACCCGCACTAGGGATGAATTAACTTTCCAAAGCGCTCCCCTTCAAATCTACTAAGACTTCTCTCTTCTCACCCTCCAAAAAAGGAGATCCCTTCGGCCACTGACTCTTTTGCTCCAGGGTCAACGGATTCGATATAGATGGCTTTTCCCGACGGCTTTACAGTTCACCTACCAGGGCACCCTAAGGAAAATCTGCCACCTTGAGGATGCAGAGAAAAGTATGCACTTGACATCGCCTGAGAACTCCTCACCCGCAGAAAAGGCTACTGATAAAGACCCTACGTCTCCACCAACAATGAAACGGAACTCCTGGTCGAGGGTCCCGAGATTCAGGAAAAAGAAATGACCCAGCACAAACATGGAACACATAGGATGAAAACGTCCACAAACTCAAATCTTCAGAACCCGTAGACATGTCTCCTGCGGCTCCTCTTCCGCCGGTGACCCTCTTCAGCATAACTCGCTCTTCCCACGGGCCCAGAATATCTTTTTCGCCCAATAGCGCTCCACCACCTACGAAAAATCCAGATGAACCTTAGAGCCTCCACAGCGGACCACGGCCCATGCCAATTTCCAAGGCACAACAAACCTATGAGTCCTTGGAATACACCACCAAGTTCGCTTTTAGTTTTAGCCACGTTGGCTGTTGGTCAGGGGCAGTGCCAGATCTACAGTATTGGCCCCCCCCCCCTTAGTTATTTGTTGGAGGTCCAAACGAAAACCTCAGGTGCAGGGAGGTAAGCAGTTAAACTCTTCAAAATGTTGACTGACCCGCTTCCACCCCACTCCCCCCACCCCACAGCCAGCGGAGGCCTCACCTTCCATCTAGGAACATCACCCTCTCAGATTTGTATCCCTGAATGTCAAAGGATTAAACTCTCCTGCCAAACGTAAATCAATCCTACAAAAACTTCAGGATGAAAATGCAGCAGTTGCCATGCTTCAGGAAACGCACAAAAAAGGTAGAAAGCACCCCTCTCTGGAAAGAACACTGAATGATAACCTGTTCAGTGGTTTTTAACCTCTTTGAGAGTTCGCAGCCATCTGCTTTTTGCTTTTTGCTCACTGTACCGTTCACAGATGGGGAAATTCATTTGCATATCAGTCTTTGTCCCGCCCACATGGGCAGTCCCGCACTGAAATGCTATGACAATTCCCTTCTGAACAAGAGTACCAACAGCAACCCCCATATACATGTTTCAGTCTTGTTGGGCTTCGTCAGTGAGGTGAAGCTGTGGCTCTCTGAGCACAGTGAGCAGGGAGGCCATGTCTGGTTGCCCCCAGGTAACCTAGGGTGACCAACCCCAAGTTCCTTCCAAAAATGCAAAAAAGGTAGCAGGCGCCCCTTTCTTGAAAGAACCCAGCATGCATGGTTTTTAGCCAGTTTGAGAGTTTGCAGCCATCTGCTTTTTGCTCACTGTACCTTTCACAGATGGGAAATATTCATTGCCCATCAGTCTTTGTCCCGCCCACATCCTTCAGGAAACGCACCTTCTATCAGCAGACTTTGGACGTCTATGCTTGCATCATTTTTCAATTTCTCTCTTCTGGAGGCACTAAAAAAGGGGCACAGCGATTCTCTTCAGGAAGGGACTAAATCCCCAGATTCTGGACACAAAACTTTGCCCGGACGGCCGATTCATGGCAGTGAAAAGCCTGCTGTGGGGACAGTTATATTCCTTTGCCAAATACGGGTCAAGCTACCTTCTATAAGGGGTTGAGCTCAATTCTTTCCCCTTTTTATTGGAGGCGACTTCAAGTCCCAGACCCCGTAAAGGACAAATCACACCCGCCTTCTTCTGGCGACTTTGCCCTGGCACTGGAGGTGGTGGACACATGGCGGATTCTCCACCCCTCAGAGAGAGACTTCTCCTTTTATTCCTACTTCCATAGAACTTTCTCCAGAATAGACCGTCTCCTGGCATCCCCGCAAATGCTTGCTTATGCTAATGATGTAACCATAGGAGCAAGGATGCTATCCGACTATGCCCCGGTGACCCTGGAGATTTGAGTACATGAGCCTTCACCTGCCGCTCCACGCAGATGGACGCTGTACGACCCACTACTCAATGAGATGCCGCTAAGAGACTCGATAGCGAAGTCTATCAAGAACTTCTTTAAAGAAAACCCTAGCGGGAATACTTCCCCGGCTAACACTTGGGACGCTATGAAAGCGGTGATAAACTCGCCTGACCCTCGAGGATGAACTCCAGAAGGCAGATTAGATTCATAAAGAGAAAGGATGGTCCCCAAAGACACAATGGGCTATTTGTACTGCGCAGAAAAAAGATTGAAGCCCACTACGCCGAACATACGGCACACCTATTAACAAAAGGCAAGCAGTTCTATTATGCAAAAAGCAACAAGGCAAACAAACTACTGGTTGCTAAACTTGCCAAGGTGAAACGAGGCAACACTATTGTTGGACTACGAGACCCGCAGGGCAGAACACAATACGCCGAACAGGAAAAACAACGCCTAGCAGCAAACCATCTGGTAAAGTTGATGACCTCGCCAGCACAAATTCTGCAGGAGCGAACAGAAAATCTACGGACGGCAGCTCTTCCCGACTCCGAGATTCAGCCCGGCATACACTGGACGCCCCGATCTCGGGTGAGGAAGTAGAAGAAGCCATAAAATCCCTCAAACCTTGAGCCCCGATGGGTACACCACCAAATTCTACAAGGTCTTCAAGCCCCAGCTCCTCGCACCACTAGTACAGCTGTTTAACTCCTTCAGAGACACTGGGACAATAACCCCCTCCATGCAAGAATCAATTACAGTTCTCATACCCAAACCTGGAGGGGATCCAAGGAACCCTGCTTCCTATAGACCAATTGCCCTGCTGAACATCGATGCCAACATTTATTCTAAGATCCTGGCAACACGCCTATCCCATATACTACCTGATATAATTCATCCTGACCAAACTGGGTTTATCAAGAATAGATCCACAGGTGACAATATTCATAGAGCCTTGAACTTGGTAGACCGGGCCTCCCAAGATGCCCAGGGACTAGTGCTTATGGCTCTTGATGCAACCAAAGCGTTAGACAAGGTGGACTGGACCTTTATGAGGCTCACTCTGGAGGCCTTTGGGTTTGGCCCAGAATTCCAAACCATGGTCCTGGCTAACTATAAGTCACCCAAAACCCTTCTCAGGATCAACGGCACTCTTTCTACTCCAATAACCTTAACCTGTGGAACCAGTATTCCAATACCCTTAACTTGTGGAACCAGACAAGGCTGTCGGCTATCTCCATTGCTATTTGCAATAATTATGGAACCCTTTGAGTAAAGAATTAAGCTGAATAACCTCATCAAGGGCCCCCGGGTTGGCCCATCGCAGCACAAACTAGTGCTATATGCAGACGACGTCCTACTCAACATTTCAGAACCCCGCTCCTCACTGAAGCACGCCCTAGCTGAAATACAGTTATGGAAAGGTTACTGGTTTCCTCCATCAATTTCAACAAGTCAGCGGCCCTAGGGATAGGGATCACCGAAGCGGAACGGGAAGCCTTGATCCCATTGTGCCCTATTCAATGGAAAACGAGAGCCATCCCCTATCTGGGAATCCAGGTTCCGGCCGATCCAAAGAACGTATACCACGTGAATTTCCCCCCACTCTTTAAAGAACTAGAAATCGACATGAAGCGCTGGGCGTCCCAAGAGATATCGTTGATGGGCCGGATTGCTGCCTGCAAGATCAACCTGCTCCCCAGATTCCTGTATGCATGCTCATCCCTCCTGGTCATGATCCCGACAACGGCTCTCCGAAGCATGCAGAGGAAAATGCTACAATTTATCTGCAGGGGGGGAGGCAGGATCCCCAAAAGAACAATGATGGGTAATGCAAGACTTGGTGGCCTAGGGGTCCCGGACTTGCAGGGATATCAAATGGCGGCACAACTGGCTTGTGTCCAGGCATGGCAGATACTATCTGATTGCCCCAGGTGGGTGGAGCTGGAACAGGAGCGCCTTCCCCTTCCCCTATGCTTTCTCCTACACATTTCACCCCTGATGCAGCGGCAATGGCAGAGATTATTGTTATCCACCAAATGCACTATAAATACTTGGGACAGAGCCCTGAAGCAGAAGGGGGTTCCAAGAGGACTAAGCCCCTCATCTCCGGTGTTCTTAAACCTGGCTTTTTCACCTGGGGCAAACCCCCAAAACTTCAAAACGTGGATTGCAGGGGGCCTGGAGACTTTGGGGCAGATTTTTGAAGGATGACTCCCTCGTACCTTCAAAAAATGCAAGGAAACCTTCAGGAGAAGGATAGATTCACCTATATCCAGGTACGCCACTGGTGCTCCCACCCTCAAACCTGTCGAGCAGCTACTCTCCCTCGCCCCCCCCCCCCCAGACGGCCCTAGAACTGACCCTAATAGACCTCCCAACCCGAGGCAAGATCTCTATCCTGTATAAGTGCCTCCAGAAGGACTTTCTTACCTTTAAAACTCGGTCCATGGCACAATGGGAGGCAGACCAATCTTGGGTAGACGTTTGGACTCGCGCCCACTCATCTGCCTGCATCACCAACGGAGAATGCGCCTACAAAATCCTGCTAGCCCCCCCGACCCCCCTGAGGCTCCACCATATGAATCACACTCTTGGCCCGGCCTGCTGGAGACAATGTGGTCGGGTAGGATCTTTCTTTCACATGTGGTGGACTTGCCCAAAGGTCCAAAGCTTTTGGAAGCAATGTCTAGCTAGCAGTGCAGAAATCACCCAGACAATGCTTCCTCTAGAACCCAAACCCATTCTCTTGGGCTCCCCTGTCCCAGGAATCTACTCAAGGTCCGGTCCCAAAGCTAAATTACTGACTCAATGTCTGCTGGCAGGAAGGATAGTGGTTGCCCGCTCATGGAAATCCGTGGAGGGCCCCCTCCTGCCCCTGTGGTGGGTGAAAATATGGCATATATTGGTCGCTGAAAAAGTTACTGCGGCCAGGGCGCGCCACCTCCGCCGCTTTTGAAACATTTGGGGCCCAAGTCTTGAATATGACCAAGAATTCCCGGCCCTGACCTATAAACCTCAATTGGCCCGGAGGGTCCTGGTGTCATGACCACTGGTCATTGGCCAGTTACTTCACATCCTGCAGGGTCCCATGGACCCAGTCTTGGCACCTTTGGCACCAAGCTCATTATAAAGTGTGCTTTGCGTACAGACTGTTGAAGGCACGTGCATCTGGATAGGGAGGGGCCCTAGCAATGCGTGAAGTCCCGTGCAGAAGGCAGGAGGGGCAAGGTGGGGCCTCGGGCGGGGCCTAAAGGGAGTGGCTGGGGCCAGGCTATATAAGCTGGCCCTACCCGCATGCTCGCGATTCGCGTTAGTCTGCTAGAGCAGCATAACGCTTACTGCCTTTCAGAAGACCTTTCAGCACGTGTATCCTCAGACTCCGGAACCCTCCAGCATCTTACCTTGAGGTCAGCCACACCATCGCTTCACTTCTCCAGCTACGCGTGCATCTTACCTGAGTCACCGGCACCATTGCTGGAAGCACTGCCATCGCTTCACTTCTGCAGCTATGCGCACCTCTTACTGGAGTCAGCCGCACCATCGTTTGAAGCACTGCCATCGCTTCCCTTCTGAAGCCACGCGCATATTTTAACATGATCTGCAGCCCCTCGCAGGTGCCGCCCGGCATCCTTACCAGTCCCGAACTTCATCAACGCGGGATCTTCTTCCGACTTACCATCCTCGAGGGTCTTCATCTCCGGCCGCCTGTAGGAGTTCGGAAACCGCCCATCAGGCACTGATCAGCTGCACCTGCAAAGGGAAAGGAAACGCAAGGTTAGCACTTGCATAGACTTTCATACTATAAGCAGCGAGCTTCAGGTAGAGGCCACTTATCTCTGGTAGCTCCTCCGGAGTAGACTTTGTCATCACACGTTCCTGGATTATCTTCATACCTAAGGGAGAGAGAAAGGTATGAAGATGATCCAGGTTACGGACAATAATCATGGAGGAAGATACACAAGCAATACAAACCATAATCATAGTGACCAAACTTACCTTCAAGACGGAATGGTCGTAGCCAGTCTGGACCTTCACGCCAAGGACCAGCGACGCAACTAGGTCCATCTACAGCGCCCCTGCTGGAAGAAAACAGGATGGAGAGCTCATCTTTCAATCAAAACAGGTGAGCCTGCATGGGCAGACTCTTGCTCACAACCTTCTGGCACGAGGGTTGAGGGGAATCCCGACGTCAACACGCCATTTTCATTGTCTCTCCTCTCTCAGGAGCAGAAACAGTATCCTGGGTCCTCGATAACGCAGTGGCTGGGGGGGGGGGGTGAGAAAACTGATCCACGGGAGCCAGATCCAGGGTGGGCTCAACTGCGCCCCAAAGCCTCCGCGGAGACCAGGTGAGAGTAACACCTGGATGATGGGGGCACTCCCCAGGAACAGAGACGATGACCTTGGGCATCAAACACCCGGCCGGGTCCGATAACTGTGGGTGAAGGGGAGAGAGGGGGAGTGAGACATGATCTTAATTTAATGTATAACATGCTCCAATGTAAACCTGTATTGCTGCCACCCTGCCTTGTTTAAAAATAAACATATTATTAAAGAAAGAAATGAGATTCACTTGAAGGGCCACAAGCTGGGAGGTTTGTGAGGAGCAAAGCTGCAAGTAACTCTGCAATGGCAACCAAGACAAGTCTCAACTGAGAACAAGTAAGGCTACACACCAAGAGGTAAGTCCTCTTAGGTTTACAGTACCTTTGGTTAGAAGAAATGGTTTGAGCTGGCTTCTGTTCCTGTGTGGCTCTGCAGATCCTGCTGTTCCTGGGCCTCAGTCGTGGGGACAAGAGCGAGGACTTCTGGGGACTCCTGCAACACAGTGGGAAGGTCGGCGGCAATAAGTTAAAATTTCAATTCAGCAGCACTTTGCAGTTTCAGCTCCTCGCGTCTACAGCAAATGGCAACACTGTGGTTCTCGCATACCTCTTCAGACTTTCCTCGCATCTGGGGTCCAGCACTCTGTTGCAGTGGCTCAGGCTTGGTCAATCCTGCTTCAGGGAAGTCCGGAGGATCTTCCTGGCACTGGGGTCCGACTTAAATGCGATGCACTATATCAGGTGTTCCTCTCCCTGGCCCTTCGGTTCCAGCAGCAGTGTAAGTACAGCCAGCTTCGACAGGATGTCCAGACAAGTTCACTTTGGGGTTGATTGGTCCCACCAACCCAAGGGGAGAAGTCGTCCTTGCAGGGCTTCTATAGTTGCAACGAATTTGGAGCTTCAGCAGAGCAGCAGGGCTTCACCAGGCAAACCACCGGTCCAGGAGTTGCAGAAGACATCTCTTCCAAGTTGTTCTTCGGATTCCTTTGTCCAGTGGTCGACTCTGCCTTCCAAGCCAAAAAAACTCTTTTTATGCAGGTTTCTCCCATTCATTCAAGCCTAGCTGTCAATCACACAGCAGGGAGGCTGTCCTTCAAGGACAGCCAGCCGGCCAATCACCTTTGGGTGCATTCCTGTAACCAAAGGAATTAAGCACAGGGAGTTTCGGGCACCTCCCTCACTTCCTGCCCTTGCCAGACATACTGGAGCCAGAGGTGGGCTTCACTCATGAATCCCGCCAAAGACAAAGCGAACAAAGGGAACAAACCTGGTTTGGCGCGCATAGTAAATCTCAAGAAGGACCTTTCCATCAAGAAATGGTGAAAAAACAAGACTGGGGCCATTTTGACAAAATGGGCACCCATGGCTGCCTTACTGCAGCTTCAAACGCAACCTGCGGTAAAAACACACAATGGTAGTAAAAAGTAAACCACTGCCACCAGCCATTAATTGTAGAAAGGGTAACAAAAAATTTAAAATGAGAAACTGGAAAAAAAGGATACTAAGTAACCCCTCCCGCACCCTATGGTAGGATAGTGTGTGCTGGGTCTAGAAAATTACAAAATGTGTCAATTTCACTTCACTGCTCTTGGAAACAGTAGCTTCACCAAGAGAAGGTATTTAAACTTTTGGGAAATCTAAGACTTCCCTGTGCCACTGCACTGAAGGTTTTGTGTGTCATAATGTAAAGATGATGCCTATGGAGTTTGTCGGACTCCAAAGTTAAAAGAAACACAGGCCAAATCACAGAAAAATACACGAGAGAGTGGGGAAAAAGGTTTCGCTCTCTCCAGGTTAGACATTTAAACTCCTAAGGTCCAGCAAAGGAGCTGACGCTTTCTACGGTAGAAGTGGGAATTAGCACATTTCTGAGAATTCTCCCTAACAGTTATCATTTAAGGACAGGGTGATTGGTGTGCTTTTTTTGGATTTTCATCTCTCAAACTTGTGTACATAGATTGATTTGACAACAATGTATTCCTATGTCCTACTTTCTTTCTGTGTCAACCCAATATCCTTTTTTTTCTATTATCCGCATAATATCTAAACTGTGCACTCGGTGCCAGCCCTAGGGGTTGCAGGGCCCTATTTGGCAAAAGGTATTGGGGCAGCGGTTTTGCATGTTCACTGACATCACATAATGGGTCTAATACTCCCATGTGTTTGTGTAAGGTTTCATAAAAAGAAGTTGCTAGGCGTAAGCCAAGAGACAAACTATGATGTCCAGTTTTGAATGGTCATGGCTAGCTAGTACATATCTGGCAATTTCAGTAGTAAGCCATTTTTGAAGTAGCAGACGGTGTGAACCAAGTCAGTTCTAGAGATTTCTTATTTTAGCAGACAAGGAATAGTGGCAAAAAAGATTTTGCCCAGGAGCACACATTTGGTTAACTGGAAAAGCCAGATGGAGACCAGTTTGTAACTCCAGCACTTGCGTGCACACACACATCTACCTAGCTATAGTTGGTAGGAATACTGTTTGACACAGGACCTTTTGCAACTTTGGTTTGGAAACTCCATCTGACTTTGGAATGCAGTGCAAACAAATGTGATCGTGTTCGGCTAGCTGAAGTAAACTGCCGGGTTTATAGCAGTTTCTCGATTAATTTTATTTTTGTGCTGTATATATAGCAATATGCATTCCATTCAGAAATACGAATGGGGATTATTCTTAATGACTCTCCAAACAATGCTTTTATTTTTAGGTACATGTCTACAGAATGTCTCCTGCTGTGATCGTAGGTGTCAAGGATGGTAGGGCAGGGATTGGGCCTTCGGCGGACAGGGCAAAGTATAGCGCATTTGAAGCCTACCATCTACAGCTGAGCGTCAGTGAGATTAAGCAGTTTTAAAGGGCTTCACGTGTTGACCAAATCGGGAGTGCTCAGGACTTAAAAAAACGTGGGGGTGGCAGGGCTTGTTGATATACATATAGGAAGTGAACACATCTTAAAGTGAAATCTACAGACGTCTCTGGTCGTTTTCAGCTTTGGGTCTTATGCTCCAGGGTCGACTTGCCTTCTGCTTAAGGAACCGCACCCATTCACTCCTCTGCAAACTCCCCCTGCAGTTTACAGAAAGGGTTGGTGGTGTCCAAGGACAGCCAGCCACCCAGTGCGATCTGGTTCCACAGGCACTCCAGCAGGCAAAGGACAGGTGAGTGTAAAACTCCTCCCCTGCTGCTTGTCCTCAGACACTGGAGCCTAGGCGGGGACACCCAAAGCTCAAATTCAGACCCCCCCCTCCCAGAATGGTAGAAGGGCTAACCAAGGACAACCACACAAGGAATGGTGAAAAAAGAAAGGAGCCACAATGTTGGAACATAGATGACCCCTTTCTGCATAACCGACGCTGTGAATACAGTCTGCTGTAGACCATAGCACAACGGTTGGTAGAACATGTCCACTGCCACCAGCCATAACGTTAGGGTTGTCACTGTGATCAAAATGTCACAGGAGCAGAGATGAGGGGGATACTAGGTATCCCCTTAGCACTCCACATACAGTGGTGTGTTCTAATATCTCATACGTTAGTTTTAGGAAGGCTACAAAGGACCCCTCTATCCTTAAGAACAGTAGTTCTTGGGGATAGTCAATGAATATCAAAGGAGAACCCAAAGGGTTCCCAGCAACACTGCACATAGTGTGCTGTGTGCTGCAAAAGTGTACACAGTTGCCTTTTTATTTATTGTTCGCTTGTTAGGTGCTTGTACAGGAAGAACACTCTGTTTCAAAGCGTCCACAGGGCAACGGGGCATGCAAATGAACACCTTCAAATACACAATATTAGATAACTGGTGGGGCATCGGGGGGAGAAACAAGGACACACCTACTGTTCCTTGTGAGTATTCATAACATGTAAGTTCAGCAAGGAAGAGGGAAGTGGGGGAAATGTGCTAGGTGTCTGTGCTCGTGGGTGAGCCACATAAGAAGTGCAAGGTATGGTAAGCACTACAGGGCCAGGAGCCACGTTGGGTGGAAAAAAGTGCGAGCCTCCGGGGCGAAGGGTGTGCAGAGGCGAGTGCTGAAGGTAGACGGAAGCTGGGGAGATCGGGTGTGGGTGGTCAAGGGCCCCGGGGATGTGTAAGGGCCCTGGACACAAATTGAAGCAACTGTGAGATTAGCAGATGCGAGGAGGAGGTAAAGAGGAAAGTCTTGAGGTGCTTCCAGAATTTAAAAAAGTCTGCTGAAGACGCAGGAGGGGGGAGGCTGTTCCATAAGAGGGAGCCCCCTGAGGGAAGCTATCCACCTCCTGCCCTATGTTTAGCGAAATGCTTTACACACTGAGTTGGTGTCAGATGAACGTAGAGGTCTAGAGGGAGAGTATTTAGTAAGAGTTCAAATAGTGTGGCCCCTGGCCTCAGACAGCCTTGTGGATGATTCAGAGGGATTTTAATTTAATCTGTGCAGCAACCGGGAGCCAGTGAAGACTTTTTAGGGCAGGAGAGATGCTGTTCCTGGGCTTAAGGCCAAGGATAAGTGTTGCTACCCTATTCTGGATTAGCAGGAGTGGTCGCAGAGTGGAAGAGGGTAGATTCAGCAGAGGCTATTGCAATAGTCAAGCCTACAGAGAACCAGAACTCTGGTAGCATTGAGCTTCTGGGGGAATTTGAGAAAAGGGAGAATCCCTCTGAGCTGAAAGTGGGACTTCTTGGCAATGTCCTGAGTGTAATTGTTTGTATAGCGCTTAAACACAAGTGAAGTGCTTCAAGGCGTGAATGGAACAAAGGGAATACAGTCGTCATTCTTAGGCCTTGAAGATTCCTAATGAACTAACAATAACTAGCATACTAGGCATAGAGGCAGATCTACTAGAGAAGTGCTTGACAAAGGGTGAGGGGAGAAAATAAGAAGGGGGGATTGGGGTGGGGGGAGGAGAGGAGAGAGAGAGAGGGAACAAACAGATCATGAACAACCGGAATTATAGTACTGGTTTGGCGAACAATTCGGATTGCTTGGAAGTAGGTCATTCAATGTGCCTATGCAGGAGTAGTTCGAGCTTGACCAAAACTAGGGGTGGGGGAGGGGACAAGAGGGAGGGAGGGGGAATTGGACAGACAGACTTACTGGGCCTAGAACATTCAAGGTTAAGTAAGCGGGCAGAACAGAAGTGCGCCCAGTACAGCAAGGGCCAGGGTTAAGTGCAGAGTGGTTGCCCCAATTGTGGAGCATATTGCAGTAGCGCCAGAGACAAGTGCAGGACTGATGGGGAAGCCTGGGACCTGTGAGGTGCTGGAGGTGCACCAGGCAACCAGTCAGCTAACTGCAGGGGGGGGTGAGGGGATGAGAAGGAGGGAGGGAAACAAGACGAAGAGGGGGGGGTTATTACGGAGAGGGGAAGAGAAGAGGAAAGTCTTGAGGAGTTTTCGGAACTTGAAGAGGTCCGGCACAAGACGAAGAGGTAAGGAGGCTGTTTCAGAAGGAGATACCTGCAGAGGATAGGAATCTACCCCCAAATTTCTGTTTGGAGAAGCGGCTCACCCGCAGGGAGTTGGGAGTAGGCTGAGCGAAGGGCTCTAGACGGAGAGTATTTGGGAAGAGAGCATTGTAGATAGTAAGGGCCCAGGCCCCAGAAAGCCTTGTGGACTATGCAGAGGGTTTAGAACTTGATCCTTGCAGCCACGAGGAGCCAGTGGAGAGATTTCAGTGCTGGAGAGATGCAGTCCCTGGGTTTGAGGCCAAGGATAAGTCTGTGGTTCTGTTCTGGATAAGTTGAAGCGGTCAGAGAAGAAGTAGGCACATTGAGACGGAGACTGTTGCAGTAGTTGAGTCTGGAGAGAATCAGGGCTCTGGAGACAGTGAGCCTGGGGGGGGGGGGTGAAAAAAGGGGCAGAGTACCTCTGAGGAGGTGCAGTTGGTAGTGAGACTTTTTGGCCATACCCGAGATGTGAGAGCAGTTGATGAAGACTCCAAGGTTTCTGGCTTCAAAAAAAGGAGCAGAGGGAGAGCGCTCATGGATGAAGGCCAGAGTGAAGTGAAGGAGGGAGCAGGGGGTCCCAATGTGAAGGATCTCAGTTTTTATGACATTGAGGCAGAGATCCTTGGAAGTGCACCACGACTGGATGGCTGATAGGCAGTCGGAGATGATGGAAGGTGCAAGATGGTCAGCAGGAAGTTTGAAAAATTGTCTGCATAACACTGGAAGTTGGGGGAGGTGGAGGAGATGAGTGCCAGCTGAGCAAGGTAGAGAGCCCAACAGAGGATGGAACCCTGCGGAACACCGCAGGAGAAGGGAGTAGGAGAGGAGAAGGTGCCCAGGATGACTTGGGAAGAGCGGTCAGTTAGGAAGGAGGTCAGCCAGTCCAGTGCCATTTCTGAGATACCAATGGTATCGTGGAGCTTTAGTATGAGGATGGAAGGGTTGACCGTGTCAAAGGCAGTAGAGAGGGAGTAGGATGAGGACAGCTGGAGAGTTAGCATCCAGAGATGCGAGCAGTTCTTCACTGGTGTTCAGAAGAGCAGTTTCCATGCCTCTGTATGCTCGGAATCCTGATTGATCGAGTTGAGGCAATGCCAGCTTCTCCAGCAGTTTCCCCAGGAAGGGGGTGATGGAAATAGGGCGGTTGTTGGCTGGACAGGTAAGGTATGCTGAAGGTTCTTTTCAGGAGAGGGCACACAAGGGAGTGCTTGAGGGAGGAGGGGAAAGATCCAGTGGCAAGAGTGGTTGCAGAAATCAGCGAGTGCTGTGGCAAGAGAGCCAATGTTGTCCTTAATGGTTCTGGATGAGCAAGGGGAAACCTGTTTGGAAGAGACCTTCATGGAGCGGACAACTCTGGTAACTTATTCAGGTGTGACTGGGGCGAAGGAGGAGAGAGAGTGGCCAAGGAGTGTGGGATGTATTGTGAGGGGGAGTAACAAGGGTGTTTGGGATGTCCTGAGCTTTGGAGGCAAAGTGTGGGCAGTGTGTTGCAAAGGGCCTGGAAAGGAAGAGGGAAGGAGGAGACTGTGAAGGGTTGGCTAGTTACAGATTTTGAAAAGTTCAGCCGTGTTATTGGATGCACCAGATACCCATGGATGAATGTGGGCCCTTTTCTTGGCACGGATGGAAAGTCTGTATTGCCTTTGGAGCAGGCAGCAGGCCAGTTTGTCAGAGGATGAGCCTGAGGTTTGCTGCTTCGTTCCGCCGCTATGCACTTTTGTTTCAGGGCTGCAAGTTCAGAGTCTTATCAGGTGTTACGCTTAGAGGCGGGTTTCAAGCGGCTCCTCCTGACATGGGCAAGAATATCAAGAGTATTGGTGATGGCCAAGTGGAAGTTGCTGAGCAGAGTCGGTGGTGGTCCAAGGTTGGGGGGAAGGGGGGGAATGAAGTGGAAGCAAAGGCAGCAGCTGCCACTCATTTCATCGGGTGGATGTTCGTGAATGAGGTTGACGGGGCTTTTGGGGGTGCGTCAGAGGACCAAAGGCACCCGGGAAGGGGGGGGGGGGGGCGGTAGTGGGGGGAGAAATGGAGATGGAGGCGGAGATGACCACCAGGCTCCATACCAGGCTCTCAAAGGAAGAGTAGAGCTGGGTGGGTAAGATGGAAGAAGAAACCCACTCGGAAGATTAAGGCAACCGCACTGCCAGCACAGTGATGTAGAGGTTTGGAAATGACCTTGAAGCCGTGGGAGGAGGCAGTGGAAGGCAGTGACTGAGCTTGCATCGAACCATGTCTCGGTAAGAGCAAGAATGTCGAGGTCTGTGCCTTCTAGAAGGAGGCAGCTGCCAGCAGAGTGTTTGTTGGCTGAGCGGGTGTTCAGAGTCGTCAGGTGGAAGTTTCTGCCTTTTGAAGGTTTACGGAGGACGAGTACAAGGGCGTGGAACTCCAGTGAGGGGGGCAGGGGGGACAGAGTGTGGTAGGGGGAGATGCAGGAGAAGGAACGAAGTTAATGAGGGACGGCAAGATCTGGTCAAAGAGAAGATGGTTGGGTTGAGGAACTTGATCCAGCATAGTCCCCGTGTGGTAGATATTAATGATGCAACTGGATGATAAGCCGGCCAAGAGGACTTTCCACTTGGTGCCACCGTTAATGGGAGAGGATGTGAAAGGGAAGAGGGTAGAGATGAGTCCATAGATCTGGAGAGGGGACTGAGAAAAGGATATCGGTGAAGACCTCTCTGGAAGACCAGGGTTTGCACTCGGGATGTCTTTTATTTTATTATTATTTCATTTATTTTTTTGCTGCTTTTATTTTCTTCCAGACTTTGTAAGAGAGGGTGGATAGGTGATAGTGCAGCAGTTAGAGAAGATGGGCGAGCTGGTAGGTGCCATCACAGTGGGAGACGATGGACGAAAGAAGGAAAGTAAACCGGGGGGGGAATGGTCTGCACTGCACAGTCTTGGCCCCTACTGCAAGGTGCCTAGTAGCTAAGCAGGGAAAAAATGCAGAGCAATAGGTGGGGGTGCAAGAGATCATTTTTTTTTTTTAATTGATCACAATGAAAGCACTGCACACAGGGATGCGAGTTGTGGAGTACACCCACCTACATACAATTTTAAAATGGAACACAATAAATGAGAGATGGAAGAAAGTAAGACTTCATAGTAGAAGGTAACACAAGAAGAACAGAGCTTCCAAAAGTCAGAGTAAATAAGAATGAATGAGGGTAAAAGGCTCCCCTCATTCAGGAGAGAAGGAAAAAGGTCCAGGAGTCTAGCAAAAGGGCCTGGCGGGAGGGGACTCACTAAGGGATCGATGGGGTTGAGCAAAAAGCATAAATCTCCCTAACACAAATCGCCTTTGTTTGCTGAAGAGGAAGGGGTGCTAGATTACCAAGAATTGGGAGGTGGCACTGTTAGGGAGAATTTTCAGTTTCTGTGCTAATTCCCTTTAACCTTAGACCCTCGCCTCTTTTGCTAGAATCTGGGTTCTTTGTTTTTAACCTCCTGAGTGAGTGGTGCTTTTGCCACTCGCTCGTTTTTCTTCTCTGACTTGGATTTTGAATTGTTTAATGGAGTCTTGTAAACCCCATAGGTATCTGTGGGTCCTGCACACACCACTCTATGTGGAGTGCTGGGGGGTTACGTAGTAACTCCTTATCCCACTTCTTTTGTAACTTTTTGTTACACTAACTTTAAATGGATGGTGGCAATGGTTACTTTTACTACCTTTTGTGCAGGGTACTATTTTGCAGGGTACTAGCAGGCTGATTAATCAGCTGCAGTACAGCACCCATGGGTGACCATTTTTCCAAAATGGCCCATGTCGTCTTTTTTTCACCATTTTTTGTTTTAGTTCCTTCTGGGCTTTTACTCTGTTGTTTAAACTAGTGTTGAGTCCTTTGTGTGTTTTGCCTTTTGGCAGGCTTCTGCCCTGAAGCCTGTGCAGGCTCCAGTGTGTCTGGGAAGGCAGGAAGTGAGGACGGGGCCTGAAACATCACTGGCCTTTGTTTGTAGGCATGCCTGACCGGAACCAGTTCCAACTGGGCGGGTGGCTGTCCTAGAGGAAGATTCCCCTGCCCCTGCATGATTGACAGCTGTAGGGCTGTGAATGAATGGGATATTGCATAAAAGGCGAGGCTTTTGGGACTACAGGCAGAGTTGACCATTGGAACATCATATCTGACGAAGAGGACGAGCAGAGAAGCCAGCAGCACCTTCCAGGACTCCAGAAGTGCAGGTGAGCCCTGTTTTCGCTTCGACTGGGAAGATCCGTGCATTAGACTTCCTCCCTTGGGCTGGTGGGGACCAACTAGCTTAGAGACCGGCTTCATTTTGGCTCATGCCCCGACTTGCTGCGACTTTCCCAGGCTGCTGAATCCCAATGTCCGGGGACCACCGACCATTATCGAGTGCATCGTCTTGCAGGGATCTAATCCGGCCAAAACTTTGTGGGCACCATTAAAGAACACCAGAAGCAGGAAATCTTTGTCCAGAGTCCGGGGCCAAGGAAATTCCAACCAGAGCTATTAGTTTCTCTTTGGCGCTGAAAAAAGGTGCCAAAACCAGAGCCACTAAATCCTGTGGAATCCATTGCTGCCGAGTCCCTCTCCAGAGTGGTGCTGCCGACGTCCTCCCTTTGTCACCAAGGACCAGGAACAAGGGTCTGCATCAGGAAGACATCCAGCTGGAACTTCTTAAATTCTAAGGTACTCTGGGGCTTGGGGGTAAACCAACCTTTTGCAATTTGTAGTGCTCCCTGGCTTGGGAAGTACTATTGTATCCCCTTTTGAGTTGACCTCAACTCACCTGTGCAGGCCTTCCAGTTTGTGCTCCATCAAGTGGGCTCCCATTGAGCTCCTGTTGCTTTTCATCGTACTCCGCACTATTTGATAATATGTTTCTAAGAAAAGCTCCATCAGAACTGGATCTGTCTCATTTGACTCTGGTTTCAAAAAGGCTCCTATTCTGAACCCTACTGGCTTTGGCAATGCTTTTTGGCTTTCAGGTTTTAATTGACACAATTATTGCTGGGCTAAGACTGCCTACAAACCTCTGGGAGTAATTAACCTTGGAACCAGTTGAAAGTGTGTTCTTCTTTAACTCTAACCATTTTCCCTCCTCAACCCAGTTATGGAATGGTGAACAAAAATAAGTGCTACTACTGACATTGATTGATGTCACTCCGTGTGCTGCAACATGTTTAGCATAGAAAATAATTACTCACCTTTTTCTTTGGGTCTTGTTTAAATGAATTCTACCTTCCAATGAATGTTATTATTGGTTGCTGCTTTTTAAAGAATGCTTAATTTGCTGTGTGTATATAAAAAATAATTCAATATAACTAGAAGTGTGTAAGTGCTCACTTGGTATCTTACATTTACTGATTTCATTGGGCTACGCTACAGCTCCTATTACCCCTCCTAAAATGGGCCTGGCTGCTCAGTCACTCCACCAACTTGTGTAGTGCATGCCTATATGAGGCGTTGGGTCTGCCTAATACCAATAGTCTTTTGAAGTCCCACACCAGTGGACTTTACAAAATCTTACCCAACACGAACCCAGAGATCAGGGTGGCAGGAACAGGCCATCAGCTTCACGCTGAGAATCCTAGTATTTGTACTCAGTTTGGTGGGTGCTGGTAAGCACAACCTGTCCAGAATTACCCTGGTTGGAGGGGGCAAGTGGCAGAGTTGGAGACCCCTAGGGCAAGAGAGAGAACTGCACACCTGCCAGCTGCACTGCTGGAGTCAATGACCCTAGGAGGCGCTTGGCCGGGTATAAGCAAAGACCAGGGTCATGGAGGACTGGTGCCATTCAAGGAAACGTGCTTCTGGATATTAACTCCTGTGGTAGGACAGAAGGACAGACTCTGATTAAACATTTCACTGGTAGGTGTATTTAAGGAAAAGGAATAAAGCCGGTCTTTCCCTACTCTACAAGGTGTCCCTATTTTACTGAAAAGTTGCTAGTCAGTTGTCCGTGAATGTGTATGAATTAAACTGTCCACTATCTGACTCTACCACTATTTGTAACCGCTCAAAATCAGAAGCACTTCTCCTGAGGTGTGTTCACTTATCTCTCAGCCACTTTTCAATAGATGATCTTCAGATAGTGTCTAATGATTACTTTTATCAGTTCATTCCGTTCTTGTATTATTGTTTTGGATGGTTGGTCTTTTCCTGTTTTCTTCTATAAGGGTTGATCTTTTTTCCCCTTCTGATAAACCTGTCACAGAATTATCTTTTTCTTCTGGGCTATTACTTATTTTCCTGAACCGTTCATGTTCTTTTAATTCGCTTAGCATGTTCTTTTAATTCGCTTAGACCCTTTTGTATTAATGATGAACTCCCATATGTCTTTGTTCTCTTCCGACTGTACATCACTTCCTTCAAGACCAAGATGAGTATGATCAGTCAAAAAATGATTTCATTCACTCTTAATAGATTTTCTGTCTTGTACAGTATGAACATTCCAGTAGTGATTCTCATTCAGTCTGGTATTTTTCCTCTTTCTTGACTGACACGTATGATCATTCCAATAGTTATTCTCATTCGCTCTCCTTATGTTTTCTCTTGTGACTGTGACGAGGATGAGCATTCCAATACTAAGTTTTCATCCGCTCCCCCAGGACTCCCGTTATCCCTATTACCTTCAGTTCTTGGGGCTAAAGTCACCACATTCGTTGAGGAGTGGCTTCCTTTCCTTCTAATCTGGCTTCTCGTTTCCTTTTGACAGCCTCTCTGCCTTCCGTTTGTCTTGGGTGGTGATTGTCACGAGCCTCGCCTAAACCCCCTCTGGCAAACCCATTGGCCAGGTGGAGTCAGGACTCGGGCCTCTAGGGCCAGGCATCCTTTTCCAAAGCCCTCTTGGGGCCACTCCTGGCACCTATGGTGCCAGGCTCATACACCATGAGAAACATGTGCTTGTGAACTACTTATGAGTTGCCAGCCAACATGGAGTCATCCACATAGCTTGGTTCCCAGGAACCAAGCTATGCGGTCTAGTGTTTTGGTTGTGGTAGCCTAGGGACTACTTTACCTGGACTATTTTGTTGGGGCTATTTAAACCACACCCGAGCAAGACAACACGCTTCGCGTTACTTTGCAGCTTGCAGCGTGACGCTCACCGTGTCCAGCTTTTCCCTCAAACCTCGGAGAAGCAGAACCCGTAAGGAGACAAAAGGAACATCATTAGCAGCAGCATCTTACCTGCAGTCTTCATCATTAACCACTCGCAGCTTCTGAGAACAGCTTCCTTGAATCAGCACGCCTCCCGGACAACACGACCTGAAAGAGGAAGATGGAGGCAACATTGAAGAAAGCAGTAGAGACATTTGTAAATTACGAACTGCTCAAAAGACTTGCCTGGCTGGTCGCCTCACGGCTGGCACCATTCCGGACATTCTACTTGCGCTGAAGAACACCGCGACCTACACGGAAGGAAAACACAGGTTAGCAAAGGCAAGACTTTGCAGCGCTGCGCATAGCGCTTACTTACCGCATCATAGCGCTCTTAATGCTCCATCATTTACCAGCGGGGCTCAACCAGGCCAGTTCGCCGCGCTGAAGCTTCGCATACCTAAGGGAGGAAAAAGGGACATTCTAAAGAAAGGCATGCAGGATAGCAACAAAACTAAAGAACAGCAATAAGACCTACCTGAACAATATCAAACCGCCCGGCGTCGGTGAAGTAACTGGACCGCACACGCCCAAGAAAGACAACGCGCCCCTGCAAAGAAGGCAGGACGGAGAGCACACCTAATTCTACAACCAGGTGAGGAGAGGGCCCAGAGGGGTTGAAATCATACGGGGTGGAGGGAGGATATTTACCCCGGTCGGTCAGTCTTGAACACAGTCCTCCTGTATTTTCAGGCAGAACCTTCCCCGCAGACCACATCTGTGCAGAGCTGAGAAGCATACCAGCGAGTAACCCGGCTGGGTGGCGTCCCTGTGGATGCCACGTGAGCGTAACAGAGATTCAGTATTTCTGTTGTCCGCTTCTCCCAAGCTGGCCGTATCGCAACAGTTTCAGTGTTACTGTGGTCCACCGGGGTCTTCCCATGGTCACACCATCAGTCTTTTCTCTCTGTCTCTCTCTGTGCTTCGGAACTCCTAGCGTGCAGCTTCGGTTCCTCTGGCTACTGACGGTAACACGCCTGTTACCTCTTGGTCTCTTGTGTCTGCAGGATGCTGTGTCTTGCCTCTGCTTGGCATTGAAGTCTGCGTTCCTCCCATTTTTGAAACCCGTGGGCTTATCTTGCGTTTCCCCAGGCTCCTCCGCTTTTTGGATTCATGTAGCTGTAGGGCTTACCCTGTGCAAAACTTGGTTTCTTCTTCTTTCTTTTGTGAATTCTCCTATCCTCCATACGTCCTCTTATTCGTCCCAGTGGAAGTGAGTTTAAATGAGGTTTCCTATTTTCGTAATGGCAGCAACACATATTGACCTTTTCTTCACACATCTTCTGCTCAAAAAGGTTTAAATGTGTTATTTTGCACGGTCCTATAAGGAGTTTGTCCTGGTAACTGGAGTCCTTGTCCCGAAAGGGGGGAGTCTCTCCCGGTGAGGTCCCACTTGCCTCTACCTCTAGGGAGGGTATTGTATAGCGGGCTCCCCTCTCTAGCCTCCAAGGAGTGCTCAGGGGGTGGGGGGTGCTTCCCCTTGCGGAGAAGGGACGAATTACTCTGATTTTGCCACACTCCCTTAGAGGCAGTGAATTTGTTGGACAAGGGCTTGGGAGACTACCCAGGAACTTGCTTTCTATATTTGGGTTGGATAATTTGGACGCACAACCATAGGGGTGTTCTGGAGCAGGGAATGCACTGCATTGTCACCCATCCTGACACTTTTTTAATCTAGAGACCTCCCATTTTCGGTTCGGTAGCATAGAGAACCTGTAGAAAGCACCCAACCCGTCCGAGAGAAAAGAAGTAGTGTGATATACAAAGCCATGTCCCGCCACCAAACCCACGAACTGGGGATAACGCAGTCCTGCCGGAGACAAAAGCTTTAGTAGTGTTCCTTACTGTTCGGACCATCTGCTCAACCAACCATCAGCAGATGAAAACCTGGCTGAGGCCAAAGGATGGAGGGAGCTGTTATGCAAGATTGTATGCAATACCCTTTGGGTGCACTACAATACCCTGGACCTCCTGGCAATAGGGACCCAACCTTTGGTATAAGTCTGAACTACACAGGTTGGTAGTGTGGCTGAGCAGCCAGGTTTATCTCAAGAGGGGTCAATGTGAGCTGTAATGTTAGTTTCCCAGTACAGTTATCCAAATAACCACTTACACTCAAGTGTTCTTGATAAAACAATTATTCATTTATTTCACAGTCGGTTGTATAAACTTTCTTCAGAAGGGAGCAATATATGTCACAATTAAAATACACTTCAAAACGCACTTAGTTTCTCTAAATCAGATGATGGCACACAGACACTTCCTACACCCTCAGGTGATCTAAATAGCTAGGAGACTGTGGACATTGATTCATCACTGGTACATTTAAAGCAATACTGAGTTGTGTGTAAAAGATAGAATAGTGGAATAAAACAAAGGTTAACAAATCACTCATAAACGGGCAAGTACTTTAAAACCTTCCAATGTTCAGTAAATTAACCCTTTCCTGGGGAAAAGATAAAGCACAGAGTCAGAGGTAAGAAGAGTCACTCAGAGAGCCAGGACAGCCAATGTTAATTGCACAATGTCAAGGGGAGGTGAAGATCTTCTTTTCAGGTAGGTAAAAAGTTTTGCATAATGTTTTTAGAAATGTTTGCAGAAAATAGAACACTTGAAGGGCCACAAGCTGGGAGCCGTGTGAGGGGCAAAGCTTTAGCAACTCTGCAAGGTAACCAAGTCTGGTCTCAACTCGGAGCAAGTAAGGCTACACAACAAGAGGTAAGTTCTCTTAGACTTTACAGTACCTCTGGTTAGAAGAAATTCTTCCAGCTGGCTTCTGTTCCTGTACAGCTCTGCAGATCCTGTTCCTGGGCCTCAGTCGTGGGCACAAGATGGAGGACGTCTGGGGACTCCTGCTCTGCAATGGGAAGGTCCGCTGCAGCAATGGGCAAACTTCAATTGAGCTGTTCTTCGGTGTTTCAGCTCCTCGCGTCTGCCAGCAAATAGCAACACCACGGTTCTCGGATACCACTTCAGAATTTCCTTGCGCCCAGCACTCTTTTAAGGGGGGCAGAGGCTTGGTCAGTCCTGCATCAGGGAAGTCCGGAGGGTCTGCCTAGCGCTCGGGTCTGACCTAAAAGCAACGCACACAATCTGGTGTTCCTCTCCCTGGCACTTGGGTTCCAGCAACAGCAGAAATACAACCAGCTCCGAGAGGATGTCCAGACGGGCTTACTTTGGAGTTGATTGGTCCCAAAAATTCAAAGGGAGAAGTCGTCCTTGCAGGGCTTCTCTAGTCGAGGCAAATTCGGAGCTTCAGCACAGCAGCAGGGCTTCACCGAACAATGTAACTGTCCAGGAGTTGCAGCAGCTGTCTCTTCCAAGTTCTAAGGATTCCTTCGTCCAGTGGTCGACTCTGCCTTACAAGCCAAATAGCCTTGCCTTTTATGCGAACGGGCGTGGTAAATGCAAACCTTGGTAGTTCAAAACTAAACCACTGCCACCAGCCAAAATGTTACATGAGCATTTAGACACAGGGGAGATACTAAGTAACCCCTCCAGCACTCTATTGTATCATGGGGCATGCTGGGTCTAGCAAGTACAATGCTAAGTAAAGTCAATTTCACTTTACTGTTCTGGGAAACAGTAGTTAATCCCACAGAAGGTATTTAAACCTTGGGAAATCTGGAAGACTTCCCTGTGGCACTGCACTGAAGGTGCTTTGTGACACAATTGTAAAAGATGATGCCTATGGAGTTGGGTGGACTCAATAACCAAAAAGAAATAAACACAGAAAACAAATAGAATTAAAAGTACAAATTCCCAAAGTTCAGCAAAAGAGCTGGGGATCTCCAAGGTAGAGAGGAATTAGCACATTTTTGAGAATTCTCCCTAACACACAGCAGCAGTAAAGCACCCATGGGTGCCCATTTTGTTAAAAAGGCCCCGGTCTTCTTTTTTTGCCATGTCTTTGTGGAAAGTCCATCTAGAGTTTTTTTTCTCTGCGTGCCAAACCAGGTTTGGTCTCTTTGTTCATTCGCCTTTGGCGGCCTTCAGGAGTGAAACCCACCTCTGGCTCCAGAGGGTCTGGGGTAGGCAGGAAGTGAGGAAGGTGTCCGAAACTTCCTGTGCTTAGTCTCCTAGGAAACCCAAATGCACTCTGTGGTGATTGACTGTCCGGCAAGGACAGCCACCCTGCTGGGTGACTGAAGGCTAGGCTGGAATGAATGGGAGAGAACTGAATAAACGGCGAGTCTCTTGGCTTGGAAGACAGTCGACCGCTGGGCGAAGGAACCAAAGAAGAGCTGAAGGAGCACGCCTGCTGCAACTCCTGGACCATTGGTTTGCCCGGTGAAGCCCTGCTGCAGTGACTACTTGCCAGGTTTGCTTCGACAGAGCAGCCCCTGCAAGGACGACTTCACCCTTTGAGTTGGTGGGACCAATCAACTCCCAAGTAAGCCACCTGCACACCCATCTCGTAGCTGGTTTAATTTGCTGCAGGAAACCGTAGAGCCAGGGAGAGGGATACCAGATTGTGTGCATTGCTTGTAAGCTGGCCTAAAGCTTTTGGAAGATCCTCCGGACTCCCACGAAGCAAGTCTGAGCAAGCCTGACCCCCCTCATTCGAGTGTGGGCCCTCAGATGTGAGGAAAGTCCACCTTGACAGCCAGGAACCGCGCTTATTGCTATTTGCTGTACCGCAAGGAGCTGAAATGCGAAACAGCCACTGAAAGTAAAGTTTGCCGGTTGCCAGCTTTGACTGTGCCAGTACAGTGCAGGAGTCGCCCGAAATCCTCCCTCTTGTCCCCACGACTGAGGCCAGGGACAGTGAGATCTGCAGAGCTACACACGACCAGAAGTCTTCAGCTGCATCTTTTCTTCTTTACCAAGGTACTGTAAAACAAGTCTAAGAGAACTTACCTCTTACCGTGGAAGTGCTTGTAACTTCTGCAACTCACCTGTCTAATCAGCTTGTGACCCTACATTTGGTTCTTCTTTTTATCAAAGACTTCTAAGACGTTTCCATTTACTTACCTGAAGTGCTGCATCCTATGCAAAGACTTTGGCCTATTGACTTTGGCTTAGCCTATTGAATTGAATGACTCTTGTAAGTGCTATCTGAAAGTATTTGCCCTGCTTATGAAAATGTTTACCTTCTTGTGTTCTAATAACCTTTGCGTTGTACTTACCTTTTAAGAGTATTCTGAATGTCAACAGTAAGGTATTAATGTCCCCAGCACCCTTGTTACTGAAGTCACCTGTGGGTGTAGGTTGTGTCTGTGGGCCATCCCAAAAGGGCCTTCCTTGTCGGTTTCAGAAACTCAACAGTATTGAAGTATATTTGTGTTACTATTCTATTGCGCCCTTCTGAAGAAGGCTTTATAACTGACTGATAAATACATTATTAATTGTTTATGCTAGAAACCTTGAGTGTAAGAGTTTATTTCAATACTCGTAACTGTGAATCTTGGTGTACCTCCACTACAGCTCACATTTACCCTCTTGAGATGAGCCTGGCTGCTCAACACGCTACCAAAACTGTCCAGTTCAAGCTTACACCAAAGGTTGGGTTGTCTTTACCTGTAGTCATAGTTGTTTGTAGTGTTCCCAGAGGGTACTGCATTCAAACTTTGCCTAACACTGCGAACGTAGCCCGCAGTAAAAACACATAATGGTAGTAAAAAGTAAACCACTGCCACCAACCATTAATTGTAGAAAGGGTAACATATAAAAAATGTTACATGAGAAATTAGACAAAGGGGATACTAAGTAACCCCTCCAGCACCCTATGGTAAGATGGTGTGTGCTGGGTCTAGAAAGTTACAACATGTAAGTAAAGCCAATTTCACTTCACTGCTCTTGGAAACAGTAGTTTCACCAAGAGAAGGTATTTAAACCTTTGGGAAATCTAAGACTTCCCTGTGCCACTGCACTGAAGGTGCTGTGTGACGCAATGTAAAGAGGATGCCTATGGAGTTTGTCCGGCTTCAACGTCAAAAGGAACACAGACAATAAATTGCATTTAAAGTACATGAGAGATAAAAAGTCCTAAATCCAGCAAAAAGAGCTGGGCGTCTCGAAGGTAGAAGGGAATTAACACATTTCCGAGAATTCTCCCCAACGGGAGCATTTAGATTTATATTCTACCTTTAAAAAAAATATATATATGTTCTTTCTTGTGTTAATCGAACTCTGCTCTTTGATGCAGCTGAAGCACCTCTATATTGCAAATACCAAGTCGTGTGGAGTTCTTTTTGTCCCTTTTGTAGTTAGGGTTACCTACAACAAACTCTCCCCAAAATATTTCCTGTTCAAGATGCTTTGACACCTCTGTGAAGGTTTTCTATATTCTACATCTCTATTTAGGAGCATGCGTTTGTTTTGTCCATTTCCGAGTTTATCGGGTGAGTGAATCTTCGCATCGGGTGAGTGAATCTTCGCAGCAAAGCTCCTGGTGCCACAACGATGCAGCGATGGGGTGCGCCTCAGACTACTAGCTCCTGGAGAGGAAGAAACTCTCCAACATGTACTACTTGTCTATCCCTCACTCCCATATAATCTTACACTTCTCAAAGTTTGAAATCTATTTCTTCAATTGACAGAGAAGTATTATAGTTTCAGTTGCTACATGGCAATGCAACTTCGCTAAAGACTAATTGAGTTTTTGAATAATATATGTGACTTGTCCTGAGGAAAATGGGCAGGAAGTATTAGCACTGAATATATTTCATTGGCTAATCGATGCTAAAATGTCGAATGCCAACAAGCTCTTATTAAAATTCAATTTTTTCTTATAAACTATGAAAGTTATGAGTTTTTTTAGCTTTCTTTTAAACTCGTGTAAGTGAACGTGAAAATAGATGTACTGTAGTGCCAGGTTGTTAGGTAATCTATTGATTGTACACAGAAACTTTGTTTTAAACTAACTAGTGTGCATATGCAGTTTTATGGTCGCTTCAATGTGTTTTAAAACCCTAGTATTTTAGGAAATGTTTGACGACTGGATGTAATGCTCTGCTGCCTTCTATTTTTTTGTTTATTCTTTGTTGATTAACTTGTTTTGCTCGGTTTTAACTGTCTTTTTGTAACGGTTTAAATAAACCAAACACAAATTTAAAAAAAATAAAAAACGACCTCCTGGTGTTGTGGAAGCGTATGTTGGACGTTCGCTCTTGGAAGCTGTTTGCATCAAGGGGTTCTAGCTGAGTAAACCCTGGCCCTGCGCAGAGTGGCGTTGCCAGTGAGCACCCGATGAGCCGCATCTGACTTTACACATTTTTTGAATGAATGAGCAAGCGTTTGAGCAATGTAGTTAAAAGCACAACGTTTAACCCCTTAAGTGCCAGGCTATTATTGAAGTCTATGTAAAAAGGACGAGTATACTCGTACTTGGCACTTGCCAAATGTCTTCTAAAAACCCAACTTCATTATCCTTGGACAACAAAAAGCACAATGGTCCTCTGAAGGAAGATGAGATTCAAAATATCTACAGATATGTTTTGTTACACGACTGAATTCTGCATGGGAATTGTTCTTTAATCGTACTACATGGTCTTTAGGATTTCAATGTGTTCATTGTTTCGTGTTTACTTTTCAGCTATTTCTGAAAGCTCATGTTAACACTGCTGAGTTAACGGACATATTAATACAACAAAATCACATTGGGAGCGTTATTAAGGTAAGCCACATTGGTAGCTATTACAGCACACTGTTAATCTGGTTTGATGTTTGTGCTTCATAATTGATGATTATCCTGATCTGGTTCTGGTTCTTAGCAACTGTTCAATTAATGCCAGTCAGACTGCAGTCTTTTTTTCCCTTTTATAAGCATCAGTGTTATCCTTGGGTCTGATTTAAGTCCTTGATTTCTTCACACCAATGTCTGTGTGAAAAACACTCTAAAAATATATACTCTGCCCGTTCCCCCAGTGACTGTTTTACTAAATTAAATGAAGCACAACATTTAAATAAAGCACATGTATTGTAGATGCCGATCAAGATTATACGGTATTGGTTGGGCCCTGGATCACTGGCCACGTGATCTTGTTCCTGCATTGTTGCCTTTACCAGTGTATTTTCTATCTGTAACCCTAAATTTCGTAGCAACACATAGTTACGGTTACATTACTCTTTACACAGGAAACCCATTTCTTTTGCCCTTTTTTGTCCTTGTCTAATTTAGCAAAAAAACCGTTTTGCCACATCCAAACACATATTGCCAAAAGAAATAGAAAATCGATTCCAATAATTCTAATTGATTAAAATAGTTTTTTTAATAGCACGTTTAATACCAAAAAGGTTTCTAAGCGCAGACCGTGGATTCGAACCTGTGTTGCTCTGCGTCAAAGACGAGCTTGTTGCCACTGAGCCATACAAACTGAATAATGTGGCTATATGTTAAGGAGAATTCTCATGAATGTGCTAATTCCCTTCACCTTAGAGACCCCCAATAACTTTGCTGGATTTTGAGGACTTGATTTTTTTTACCTGGAAACAGTGTGAGCCTTTTTCCCTACTCTTTCATGTATTTTGATGTATGTTTTACTCTTGTGTTTTTTGATTATGGAGTTTTAAGATAACTTCATCTTTTCATTTGTGTTACACAGCATCCTCAGTGCAGTAACACAGGGATATCTTTTTAAACTTCCCAGAGGTTTAAATACCTCCTCTGGGATAAACTACTGTTTCCCAGAGAATTTAAGGTTAAAACGACTTTAATAGCCTTTTTAAATTCCTAGACCCAGCTGGAGGGGTTACCTAGTATCCCCTGTGTCTAAAAATTCATGCAGCAGTCAAATGCTACCCTTTTCTATCGAAATGGCTGGTGGCAGTGGTTTTAGAACAAACTTCCCGACTGTCAGGACGAGGTGGGGGGGTCTGTACTTCTCTATATGGCAGAGGAAAGGCACAGAGGACCCCAGCCAAGATTCTCTGATATGGTAACGTTGGACGAGCAATCAAGGCCTAGCTTCTCAGGAGGTGATGCGGGCTGGTTCTTAAGTACAGTGTATCCCCAAGCCCCCACAAAGGAATGTCCACACACTGTATTACTGAAAACAGTCTTTATATAATTAATATTCAAAGGTTATGTACACTTATCACAATAATGCACTTTGTGCTCCGGAAAATCAACAATGGTAAATATCTACAATTCTAAAGTGGTACCACTAATATTCGATTAGAGTGCATTCAACAAGGCTGTAAAAATGCCACACGGATCAATAGCAATGAAACCAGCAATAGAGAGAAGAGAGAAAGCAGACGGATGAAACAATAGGCAGACGACTGGTCCTCGCTACTGGACACAGCTCTGAGTGGAGATCCCCCCACCTGGGCAACCTGTAAAATAACGATATATAAAACAAGCCCAGTCCATATATTGTTCAAGAGTCTCGTTCTCTCCCACAATGTTTTACCCCCCCAATGTACCTGGTGGAGTAGAGTTCGTCGGCGAGGCGTCGACCGATCCTTCTGGAGTGACTCCCTTTAAGGCAGGAGCCACGGATCGTCGAGAGGCGTCGCGGACTCGGGGTTCGGTGTCGGGGAATCGGCGGCCCTTCTTGAATGTCGCCCCTTTCAAGCGGGAGACACGGGGCGCCGAACGTCCGACCGTGAACCGGGTAGAACGACGTCGATGAGGCAGCAGGCTTTGATCCGAGCGGTGCTCGTCGACGACAGAGCGTTGGCGTCCTGCAAGGAAGAGGCGTGCGGGGCACCTCGGTGACGATAGTTCTGGACCGCAAAGAGATGAGGAAGAACTGTGGCCCAGCAAGGGCGTCGAGTCGTCGGCGTCTCTGCGGTCTTTGGGTGGCGGGAAACCCACCGGTGGATACTCCTCGGCGCGTCGACGGTCAGGCCTTCTCCCACAGGAGCCGGCACGGCGATGCAGACGAGAGCGTCCGTTGATCAAGTGAAAGTTCTTAGGCAAACGGGAGCACGGCGGCTCCGGTCGGCGACGGCGGTCGTCGACAGTGGCGGACAACAGTCCGGGCGCTTCGCTTTGGGATTCCTCAGCAGTCCCCGTATCGGGTCGGCAGCCTGTCGTAGGTCTGTCTACCAGGGAGCGTTGGCAAAGGTCAGCTGTGCACGATGGTCCCTTGTAGCTCGGGAAGAGGGCGCCTTACCAGGTCCTCTCTGGGTCAGTCCTTGGAGACACAGCAGCCTTTAGATCGTGAAGGAGAGCCACGGCAATCCTTCTCTTCCAGCAGGGCCTCAAGGTCAAGCGTCAGTTACTCCAGTTACTCGTCGTAGTGGACTTCAGCTTCTGAACAATTTCCAGTGGTGAGAGGTCCCCAGATATACTATTCGGTCTCTCATCCACACTGCTGGCACACACTCAGCAGCCAATCGTACAGAAGGGCATTCATGCAGTCGGTCAGCCAATCAGGCACGCAGGGCATTCAGGCCACTCTTCTCCCGCTCAGACATTCACAACAAGGAATGTGGATTGAGACAAGTACTCAGCCATTCAACTCTACACACTGCATTCAGTCCAGTTTCGGGCAGGGCTGTCTCAGTCTTTGTCTCTCATGGCAAAAACCAGACAGCCACAACACGGAGTGCATATTGGTCACACTCCCCATTCACCCAGGTCCCACCCACAGGAGGTACCCACAACATACAGTCAGCGGGAAGGCTCCAGTAAGTCTAGCTGGGCCTTCACAACAACACCATATACGGAACTTCCACCCAACAGCCAGTCAGGGGGAAGGGACAGAGTCAGGGCTTCCCGGGACTTCGGGAAAACAAGGTATCAGGGGATAGAAAGCAAGAGGCCACCGGGGCCATCTTGTTTCCTATCAGGAATCAACTGATTCCAATGGCAGGGCCGGGGTACCCCAAAATGGCGGGTACCCAGCGCACCTGTCAAAGTCAGCATGTAGCTGCCACCAGCCCATACCCAGCTCTGTGGGCCACCCACGGGTGCCCAAAAACATACACTAGGGGCTCAGGGTTGTACCCCTACCCATGGGTGCCATAAGGGTATCCCATGGGTCTGTTCACCAAACCAAAAGAGAGAGCTGCACCGCCAGGAGTCCCGCATGGACTTCTGCGCGGAAAACACGACAGAACACACGATAAGAACAGAAAAAGGACAAGGATACGGAGGCCCTGTCCCTCCGATGCATTTCCAGCATCACAGTCGCCCCCCCCAGACTGAGGTTAGGGTGCCTAATCTCCCACGGGATAGACACCCTCATCCAGACGGTCAACATACCTTCTGGAAAGGCCATCTGCATTATCGTGACTCTTCCCTGGTCTGTGCTCTATGGTGAAGTCTAGCCCTTGCAGGCTAATGGACCACCTGAGCAGTTTCGGATTTTCACCCTTCATCTGCATAAGCCATTTCAGGGGCTTATGATCTGTTTGGACCTTGAAGGTGGACCCCGTAAGGTAGGGCCTAAAACGCCTAAGGCTCCAAACTATACTAAAACATTCCTTTTCAACAGTAGCCCACCTAAGTTCTCTACCCTTGAGTTGTCTACTGATGAATATGATAGGATGTTCTCTCCCTTTGTCATCTAACTGGGACAAGACAGCTCCAATTCCGGTGTCGCAGGCATCCGTCTGGACGATAAAGGGTCGGCTGTAGTCAGGTGCACACAACACGGGTGCCCTACACAGACGTTCTTTCAAGCCATCAAAGGCCCTCTGACAGTCTTCAGTCCAATTAACCTTCCTAGGCTGTTTGGGTGAAGTCAGAGCTGTCAGTGGTGCGGCTATGGTCCCATAGTCCGCCATGAAATTGCGATAATACCCAGTGAGGCCCAAAAAGGCTCTCACCTGGGTTTGAGTAGTGGGAGTCTCCCAGCTCTGTACGTCCTGTACCTTACTGGAAAGAGGCTGGATTTGACCCCCTCCTACCTCATGACCAAGATAGGTAACTTTCCCCTGAGCTATCTGGCACTTGGTAGCCTTGATAGTGAGGTTAGCCCTTTTCAAGGCCTGCAACACTTTATCCAGGTGTGTCAAATGCGCTTCCCAGGTGGAACTGTAGACGGCAATGTCGTCTAGATAGGCCACACAAAAGGCCTCCAGCCCACTGAGCGCATGATTGACCAACCTCTGGAAAGTGGCAGGGGCATTCTTCAACCCAAAAGGCATGACCCTAAACTGGTAGAGTCCCTCTGGTGTGGAGAATGCCGTCTTTTCCTTGGCATGGTCCGTCAGAGCTATTTGCCAATAGCCTGAGGTGAGGTCAAAGGTGCTCACAAATTTGGCAGCACCTATTGTGTCCACGAGCTCATCAGCCCTGGGCAATGGGTGCGCGTCAGTTTTGGTGACGGCATTGACTCCTCGGTAGTCCACACAGAACCTCCAATCTTTGGTACCCGCCTGGGAACTTGCCTTGGGGACAAGGACCACTGGACTGGACCAGGGACTGGTTGAGGGTTCAATTACACCCAGATCCAACATCTTGGCGACCTCAGCCTGGATGTGGTTCTTAACGGTATCTGACATACGGTAGCACCTGCTCTTGACAGGCACGCTGTCACCAGTGTCAATTTCATGCCTACACCACGGTGTAAGGCCCGGTGTCAGCGAAAACAGAGAGGCATACTGCTGGAGCAAAGCCCGGCAGGCCCTCTGCTGCTCTGTTGTCAAATCGGGAGAGAGCTGTACTCCCTCCACTGAGCCGTCCTGAGGGTTGCTATGCAGCAAATCAGGAAGGGGCTCACTCTCATCCTCTTCTTGCCCTGAAGCTAGCAAGAGACATGAGACTTCTGCTCGCCGGTGGAAAGGCTTGAGCCTGTTGACATGGAATACCTGAGGGGCTACCCCGGAGGCACCCAGGTCAACCAGATAATTGACTTCGCCCATCTTGGAGATTATCCTGAAGGGTCCAGTCCATTTGTCTGCCAACGCTCTAGGCTTGGTAGGCTCCATCACGAGGACTTCCTGTCCCGGAGTCCAATCGACCTGCGAAGCTTTAAGGTCATGCCAATACTTATTCAATTCTTGGCTGGCCTTGAGATTTGCTGTTGCCTGACCCATCATCTGTGTCATCCTCCGTCTGAGGCCTAACACATAGTCCCCCACTTGCTTGGCGGGACCTGGAGGGGTGGCCTCCAAGCCTTCTCGGATCAAGGCGAGGGGCCCCCTCACGGGATGTCCAAAGAGTAACTCAAAGGGGCTGAAACCAACACCCTCTTGAGGTACCTCTCTGTAAGCAAACAGCAGGCATGGCAGGAGGAGATCCCATTTCCTCCGTAGGGGCTCTTCCAAAGCACCTAGCATGCCCTTGAGAGTTTTGTTAAATCTCTCAACCAGACCATTGGTCTGGGGGTGGTAAGAGGTGGAGAACCTGTAGGTTACCCCGCACTCTTTCCACATGGTCTTCATGTAACTCGACATGAAGTTGGATCCTCGGTCGGAGACAACTTCCTTGGGGAATCCAACACGGGTAAAAATGCCCAGGAGAGCCCGGGCCACCACCTTGGCAGTAATAGTCCGAAGGGGTATAGCCTCAGGGTACCTGGTGGCATGATCAACCAAGACCAGGATGAACCGATGTCCACCTGAAGTGGGAGGGTCCAGGGGACCGACAATGTCGATGCCCACCCTCTCAAACGGTGTGCCGACCACTGGCAATGGCTGCAGTGGGGCAATGACCCTGCCTCCAGTCTTGCCAGATAACTGACAAGTGGGGCAGGTCCGGCAGTGGGACTCCACTTCTACTCCCATCCGAGGCCAGTAGAAGTGGGCAGAGAGCCTCTGCTTAGTCTTCTTGGTACCAAGATGACCTCATGCGCCAACTGCAGTAGGAAGGGCCTGTAAACCTGGGGTACCACCAACCTCTTGAGGGCACCAGGTTCAGGCTTAGTGGGCTCACTAACAAGGAGCTCACCCTCCCAATAAATCTTGAATGTCCTAGGCACTTCACCTTGTGCCTGGGACAGGGCCTGCGTCCGCAGACCCTCGAGAGAGGGACACTCTCTCTGCCCTTTACAGAAGTCCGCCCGGGAGGGTCCCCCTTCAGCTAACAAGCATTGAAGGTCGGGATGATCCTCCGGGTTGAGAACCTCTCCCACAGGAGAGTCTTCTGTCTCTTCTCCCACAGGAGTTGAGTCCGGGTTTTCCACTGGACCCAGCCCGTCCGGAGCATGGATCCCAATGGGTGCTGTCGGAACAGCAGGAAGAGAAGGTGTTCCTCCCACAGAGGTGGCCTTCTTGGTCTTCCTTCTTCGTGCCTTAGGCCTCGCCTTTGGCTCGGGTACCTGACTCACAGCCAGACCCGGTGTCACCTGTGACCTAGTGACCGCAGCAGCAGTCATGGGAAGACCATCCGAGATCAACCCCAACTCTACTAGATCATTGCCTAACAGAATGTTAGCAGGGACATTGTCCTGAACCAGGACAGGAAGCTTTGCTGTCTTGTCTCCAATCATGAGTGTGACTAAGGCTACAGGCGATAATTTGGGAGGCCCACCAGCTAACCTGGTGGTTCTCAGAGGAGCACTTACATAGTCCTCTGGCTTGAGCAGGGTCCTGTCCACCACTGTCATGCTTGCCCCAGTGTCTCTCAAACCAGTAGAAGGCTGGCCATTCACGAGGACACTTCTCAAAAACCTACGGGTGTTCTGCGGGATAGTCGCCAGTACTTCTGCGTACTGGTCCCAGGCCCCAAGGGACACTAAGGAAATCTCTACTGGAGCACCAAATGTGATTCCGGTAGAGGAGGGGAGGACGGTGGCCTCCACCTCAGACACGGGGTAAGGGTAGGTCAGGCTGACAGCCTGTACTCCAAGTGCCTTACCTTTACACTTGGAGTCACCCCTTCGGTGATCCAGAGCCCCACAATCCCAACAAGTGCTAGGAGTGCGAGGTACGGTACTGGAACCACTGGGAGCCTGCTTTGCAGCAGGTGGACCACTACTCTTATTCCCACCCACAGAGAACTTATCCCCACTAGATTTTTGGTTCTTAGGAGAGGAAGGTTTTGTTTTATTCGACTGTGACTGCTTGGGGGACTCCTCAGCTTTCTGAGAGGCCCCCTTCTCTTTATCCTTGTCCTTCCCACTGGAGTCCTTGGGGGACACCCGGTGGGAGACCCACTTGTCAGCCAACCTAGCCAGCTTAAAGGGGTCCAAAATGTTCTGGTCAGCAACATACTGACGCAGCTCTGGCGAACAGGCTTCAGAAAAATGCTCAAAAAACAGGTGGGATAATTCAGCAAAAGTTTTCACCTTGTACCCATCAATCCACCCCATCATGTTCATGTGCGCAGCACTCACCCAGTCAACCCAAGACACATTCTCTCGTTTCTTAAAATCCCTGAACCTTTTAAGATATTGGGTAGGTGTCTTGCCAAACTTGGCAATTAAAGCAGACTTCATACACTCATACTGACCCCTTTCTTCCACACTCAGTTTCAGAATACAGTCATATCCAGTTTGAGGCACTCTGCTTAACAAACACTTAGCCCAATCTCTCTTATCCACATCATGAATTGCACAAGCCATTTCAAACGCTTCAATCCATTGGAGGATATCTGAACCCTCCAAAAACACACCAACCAAATCTTTCATAAACTTGGTGGCTGGGGACCTGCCACTCTCAATTGGTTTAGCTGAAGTCTCCACTCGAGCTTTCTCTAACTGGATTCTCTGACATTCAGTGTCCTTATCTTTGAGCGCAAGATCCCTATTCTTGAGTTCCACTTGCTGTGCCAGCTCCTCTTTCTTAAGCTCAGCTTCTATTTCCAACTTGCGATATTCAAAGGCCAATTTCATCCTTAATAACTCAAGTTCCATGGAATTGCTGGGGTTCGGAACAGAGGCAGCAGGAATGGCGGCATTCCCAGAAACAGATTCAGCGACAACCCCAGGGGCAGAGTCCTCACTGGTTGCATCCCCCCCTTCATCAAGAGTTTCACCATCAGTCTGGTAGTCCACCAGGGCAGCTATCAGCTCAGCCCTAGACTTATCCACAAAGTCTAACTCCCTGGCTTCACAAGCACTCTGGAGAGCCTCTAAGCTCATCCGAGTCAATTTACCATTCGCAATGGTCTCCATCGCTTGTAATGCAGTTATTTGGAACACACCTAAACCTTAATTCAATAAAGTGCAGATATTTTGTAAGTGGCACGGTTATACACTGATTCTTAAAACCATAAGCATCCCACCGCTGCCACCAAGCTTGTCAGGACGAGGTGGGGGGGTCTGTACTTCCGCTCTCTATATGGCAGAGGAAAGGCACAGAGGACCCCAGCCAAGATTCTCTGATATGGTAACGTTGGACGAGCAATCAAGGCCTAGCTTCTCAGGAGGTGATGCGGGCTGGTTCTTAAGTACAGTGTATCCCCAAGCCCCCACAAAGGAATGTCCACACACTGTATTACTGAAAACACAGTCTTTATATAATTAATATTCAAAGGTTATGTACACTTATCACAATAATGCACTTTGTGCTCCGGAAAATCAACAATGGTAAATATCTACAATTCTAAAGTGGTACCACTAATATTCGATTAGAGTGCATTCAACAAGGCTGTAAAAATGCCACACGGATCAATA
The DNA here is from genome assembly GCF_040938575.1 of Ambystoma mexicanum. Classification (NCBI taxonomy): domain Eukaryota; kingdom Metazoa; phylum Chordata; class Amphibia; order Caudata; family Ambystomatidae; genus Ambystoma; species Ambystoma mexicanum. The sequence continues at coordinate 1,380,146,593 of NC_090929.1, read as the reverse complement.
GCAATGAAACCAGCAATAGAGAGAAGAGAGAAAGCAGACGGATGAAACAATAGGCAGACGACTGGTCCTCGCTACTGGACACAGCTCTGAGTGGAGATCCCCCCACCTGGGCAACCTGTAAAATAACGATATATAAAACAAGCCCAGTCCATATATTGTTCAAGAGTCTCGTTCTCTCCCACAATGTTTTACCCCCCCAATGTACCTGGTGGAGTAGAGTTCGTCGGCGAGGCGTCGACCGATCCTTCTGGAGTGACTCCCTTTAAGGCAGGAGCCACGGATCGTCGAGAGGCGTCGCGGACTCGGGGTTCGGTGTCGGGGAATCGGCGGCCCTTCTTGAATGTCGCCCCTTTCAAGCGGGAGACACGGGGCGCCGAACGTCCGACCGTGAACCGGGTAGAACGACGTAGATGAGGCAGCAGGCTTTGATCCGAGCGGTGCTCGTCGACGACAGAGCGTTGGCGTCCTGCAAGGAAGAGGCGTGCGGGGCACCTCGGTGACGATAGTTCTGGACCGCAAAGAGATGAGGAAGAACTGTGGCCCAGCAAGGGCGTCGAGTCGTCGGCGTTTCTGCGGTCTTTGGGTGGCGGGAAACCCACCGGTGGATACTCCTCGGCGCGTCGACGGTCAGGCCTTCTCCCACAGGAGCCGGCACGGCGATGCAGACGAGAGCGTCCGTTGATCAAGTGAAAGTTCTTAGGCAAACGGGAGCACGGCGGCTCCGGTCGGCGACGGCGGTCGTCGACAGTGGCGGACAACAGTCCGGGCGCTTCGCTTTGGGATTCCTCAGCAGTCCCCGTATCGGGTCGGCAGCCTGTCGTAGGTCTGTCTACCAGGGAGCGTTGGCAAAGGTCAGCTGTGCACGATGGTCCCTCGTAGCTCGGGAAGCGGGCGCCTTACCAGGTCCTCTCTGGGTCAGTCCTTGGAGACACAGCAGCCTTTAGATCGTGAAGGAGAGCCACGGCAATCCTTCTCTTCCAGCAGGGCCTCAAGGTCAAGCGTCAGTTACTCCAGTTACTCGTCGTAGTGGACTTCAGCTTCTGAACAATTTCCAGTGGTGAGAGGTCCCCAGATATACTATTCGGTCTCTCATCCACACTGCTGGCACACACTCAGCAGCCAATCGTACAGAAGGGCATTCATGCAGTCGGTCAGCCAATCAGGCACGCAGGGCATTCAGGCCACTCTTCTCCCGCTCAGACATTCACAACAAGGAATGTGGATTGAGACAAGTACTCAGCCATTCAACTCTACACACTGCATTCAGTCCAGTTTCGGGCAGGGCTGTCTCAGTCTTTGTCTCTCATGGCAAAAACCAGACAGCCACAACACGGAGTGCATATTGGTCACACTCCCCATTCACCCAGGTCCCACCCACAGGAGGTACCCACAACATCCAGTCAGCGGGAAGGCTCCAGTAAGTCTAGCTGGGCCTTCACAACAACACCATATACGGAACTTCCACCCAACAGCCAGTCAGGGGGAAGGGACAGAGTCAGGGCTTCCCGGGACTTCGGGAAAACAAGATATCAGGGGATAGAAAGCAAGAGGCCACCGGGGCCATCTTGTTTCCTATCAGGAATCAACTGATTCCAATGGCAGGGCCGGGGTACCCCAAAATGGCGGGTACCCAGCGCACCTGTCAAAGTCAGCATGTAGCTGCCACCAGCCCATACCCAGCTCTGTGGGCCACCCACGGGTGCCCAAAAACATACACTAGGGGCTCAGGGTTGTACCCCCTACCCATGGGTGCCATAAGGGTATCCCATGGGTCTGTTCACCAAACCAAAAGAGAGAGCTGCACCGCCAGGAGTCCCGCATGGACTTCTGCGCGGAAAACACGACAGAACACACGATAAGAACAGAAAAAGGACAAGGATACGGAGGCCCTGTCCCTCCGATGCATTTCCAGCATCACACCGACCACGAACACCGTTAGCTAAAAATCGCAGGAGCCATGTTTTTCAAGATGACGCTTTAAGCCCCTTTGTTTAAAAAGGTCCCGTTCTTCTTTTTTTCGCCATTTTTGGAAAGGTCCGTCTAGTGTTTGTCTCTGCGTGCCACACCAGGTTTGGTCCCTTTGTTTCCATGCCTTTGGCGGGCTTCAGGAATGAAGTCCGCCACTGGCGCCTGAGTGTCTGGGGTGGGCAGGAAGTGAGGGAGGTGCCCGAAACTCCCTGTGCTTAGTATCCTAGGAGACCCAAATGCACTCTGGCGTGATTGGCTGGCTGACTGTCCGGAAAGGACAGCCACCCTGCTGGTTGAGTGGCAGCTAGGCTGAAATGAATGGGAGAACACTGTTTGAAAGGCGAGTCTCTTGGACTGGAAAGCAGAATCGACCACTGGAACGAAAGAACCGAAGACCAGCTGGAAGAGGATGGCTGCTGCAACTCCTATACCGTTGGTTTGCCCGGTGAAGCCTTGCTGCAAGTCCGAATTGCCAAGTTCATCTCGACAGAGAAGCCCCTTCAAGGACTTCTTCCTTTGAGTTGATGGGACCAATCAACTCGTAAGCCACCTGAATAACATTCTCGAAGCTGGTTGGGATTAACCAAGGGGAAGGACACTAGCTTGTGTGTTTGATGACAGTTAATCAAACTGAAGTGAATCCATTTTGTCAACATTTTCCGACAATCCCGTGTAGTGCAGGAGTCCCCCGGCGTCCTCCCTCTTACCCCACGACTGAGGCTCAGGAACAGTGAGATCTGCAGGAACTGCCAGGAACCAACGTCTTCAGCTGCATCTTTTACTTCACACAAAGTTACTTTGCCAACCCGATTTGAGAGAATGCTTCTCTGTTACTTCAAGAGCTGCTCTTTCCTATCCAAGACACTAGTCCATTGACTTTGGCCTATGCCTATTGAACTGAATCGAGTCCTCTAGTGAACTATAACTATTTGCCCTGCCTAGGAAAGTATTTGTGATCTATTCTGCTAACTTGTGCCTTTTTGCTCCCATTGGAAGTAACTGAAGTGCCATTTTGCTCCTATTTCAGAGGAGCCTAATTTGTTAAGAAACGTATTGGTTTGCTATTGAAGTGTGTTTATGTATAATACTAAGTTGCCTCCTTCTAGTGAATGTTTTCGAAATGATTGTGTAATAAGTGTTTTACCAAGAAACCTGAAGTATAAGTGTTTACTTGAACCACTGTAATTGTAAGACCTCTGTATAACCTCTTCTACTGCTCCCATTCCTTCTTGAGATGAGCCTGGCTGCTCAGCTCGCTACCACAAAACTGTGTATTACAGACTTATACCAAAGGTTGGTTTCAGCTTACACCTGTAGTCCTAATTGTATGTGGTGGTCCCAGAGGGTACTACATGCAATTCTGCTTAACACAGTAAGAAAAACATTTTTACATTGGGTTTTCCATACACCCAAAAGTAAATGTTATGTGTAACTCAAACATATTATCCTTGCCTGAAATTAGTACAGCCATAAAAAATGTCTGCAAATCATACCACCAAACTCAAGTATCTATAATTTCCACCTGTGGAATGTGGAAACACTTCCTTAACAGCCAACTTGAAAATTTGTCTCGGTTTGTTGAACATCTGTCCAATGTGATGCTATATTTTATAATTATTTTTTTTCTTTCATAATGTAAATTGAAATTCAGGGACCTGATTGGTGGATGCTATACTGAAAATGTTCTGTCTGGTAAGCATTTTTAGGTTCAGGGACCTTGTGCTGGCAAATCCTTCCAGCCCCTGGGACATATGCTCAGACAGAACAAAGGATAAGCCCCAGATGTGTGGAATATACTCTTCTGCGAAGGGTGTACAAATGTGATGTTGTTGGGCATTTGTATAGCACCTTTTACCATTGGTATAAATCCAAAGTGCTGTGGGTTGAACGCCCTGGGGGGTGGGGGGGGCGTAGTCCAGGTCAGTGGAGAATAGTAATGTAGTAAATAGTGCTTGGGTACACTCGGTATTTGTTCAGCCAGGTTGGTGGATTAAGTGGTGTGTATCTGCATAGTGCTACCCGTGGTGTGTGCGATGGTGGTGTGTGATCAGTAGAAATGTGAGCAGCAGGCCAATTGGATCTGGGTAGCTGAATTCCGGCGGCAGTGGAGTTTGTGAATGGGATTATGGGGGCAGCTAGGGTATAGCTGCATTCTATGGACTGTTGAGGTGATCATGGAGGTGTAGTAGTATGTGTGCAGCTAGGCCGAATTAATCGGGTGGGTATAGCTGCATTCTATTTGTTGGTGCAGAGGAGAGAGTTGCCATAATGGTGTGTTTGTCAGTGTGGATTGGAGGGAGACCCTGTTCCTGATGACCTTCCAGTTCATGCTGCACTGACCATAACTCCATTTTGGTTATAGGCTATTAGGCTATGGTCGCGCCTTGAAACACTTGTGTATAGGCATGTTATAAATACCATATCATGCATGTCTTCTTGGGTCTTGAGTTGCTTACTGGTGTACCGCTGCATCTAGTTCAGTTCTATCGTTCCTAGCACTGCATCCTATGAATTATTATTGGTGCGCATGAGCCCGGACCAGCATCAGTGTCTATGGTCATCCCTGTGTCTTGCTGAGTCTGCAATTGCTTGGTGTTGGTACCTTTTCAGTGTGCAGATGCATCAAGTCCTGTACTAATGGACGTACGAGTATTTCCTAGATATGACTGGCACCCGGTGAACCCAAAGGTTCAGCATCAGGCCAGGCCTTGTTTGTTCGATGTCCCTTGCAGGAGCTTGTCTTGCAAGTTTAGTTGCCTGATTTCTAGCTTATATTGCCTCGAAGGTGGAACCAAAGTTGGAGCACAAGTGCTATTGGACCCCCCAAAAACTCTGCTCCCGGTTAATTATTTACAGCAGGTGGTCTGGTATTCCCGTCTTAGATAATGGTTTGAATTTGTAAAATTACACTGTATCAAAGTTGCTTGCGAAAGCTCGGTGTGCTAGAGCGCCTATCTGATAGGAGTGCATAATGCATAACATCCAGAGACGAAGAGCAAGTCCAATAAGCATGAGAATACAGGTGTTACTGCGCCCCAAATGAAAGGAGTACCAGGGATCAATTCCCAGACCGATGAGATTAAGCATTACATGATCCGAGAACATACATGTCTGTTGGACGATGACAACCGAGTCTGCCCAAATTATCATTTCAATATAGGTGCTAGAAGGCCCTCTGTATGTAGTTCGGATCAATACATTCCCAGATAGGTTCGATTAGCAAACATACAATTGCTATGTAGTTTGCTCAGAGGATTTCCAGATAAGTAAGGTTAGCAAGGATGGACATCTACAGGACTAATAAGCTAGTGCATATCTGGTGGAGGCAATAATCAAGCTCAGTCATGGCGTTGGTACATAAGTGCTATTAGTGCTTGTATTAGAGTTTAGCCCAATCGATCCAGATAATAGGAGTTGGATATCTCTTGGCTTTTGAGCATAGTGCATGCCTGATGGAGGAGAGTAATTCTCTAACTCTGTCATGGTGGATGTTAGGCAGAATTGCATGTAGTACCCTCTGGGACCACCACATAATATTAGGACTACAGGTGTAAGCAAAAACCAACCTTTGGTATAAGTTTGTACTACAGTTTGGTAGCGAGCTGAGTAGCCGGGTTTATCTCGAGGGAATGCGAGCAGCACAAGGATGTTACACATATGTCTTACAATCACAGTGGTTCAAGTAGACACTTACATTCAAGGTTTCTTGGTAAAAAAAAACTTATGAATTACACTTGTTAATTTATGACACAATCCTTTAGAAAACATTCACTAGAAGGAAGGAACTTAATATTATACACAAATATACTTCAATACCAAAACAATGCGTTTCTGAGTAAATTAGGCTCCCCTGAAATAGGAGCAAATGGCATTTCAATTACTTTCAATGGGAGTAAAAAGGCACAAGTTTATAAAATAGACCACAAACACTTTCTTAGGCAGTGCAAATAGTTTAAGTTCACTAGAGGACTCTATTCAGTTCAATAGGCCTAGGCCAAAGTCAATGGACTAGTGCCTTGGAAAGGAAAGAGCAGTTCTTGGAGTAAACGGTAAAGTCTTTGCCAATGTTCTCAGACGTAGTTTGTACGAAAAAGAATCATATGTTGGGTCACAAGCTGATCAGGCCAGCAAGTTGAGAAAGTGCCACGAACTTGCAACGCGAGAGATGCGTTCTCTCAATCGGGTTGGCACAGTACCTTAATATGAAGCAAAAGGTACAGCTGAAGACGTTGGTTCCTGGCAGTTCCTGCAGATCTCTCTGTTCCTGAGCCTCAGTCGTGGGGGAGAAGAGGGAGGCCGTCGGGGACTCCTGCACTGCACGGGATCTTCGGAAAACGCTGACAAAATGGAGTCGCTTCAGTTTGAGTAGCTGTCATCAAGCACACAAGTTAGTGTTGTCCCCACCCCACCCCTGGTTAATCCGAACCAGCTCCGAGAATGGTATCCAGGTGGCTTATAAGTTGATTGGTCCCACCAACTCCAAGGAAGAAGTTGTCCATGAATGGGCTTCTCGGTCGAGATGAACTTTGCAATTCGGACCTGCAGCAGGGCTTCACCGGGCAATCCAATGATCCAGGAGTTTGCAGCAGCTCTCCTCTTCCAGCGCATCTTCGGTTCTTTCGTTCCAGTGGTCGACTCTGCTTTCCAGTCCAAGAGACTCTCCATTTAATCAGTTTTCTCCCATTCATTCCAGCCTAGCTGCCACTCGCCCAGCAGGGTGGCTGTCCTTGCCGGACAGTCAACCATTTAGGTTTCCTAGGAGACTAAGCACAGGGAGTTTCGGACACCTCCCTCACTTCCTGCCCACCCCAGACACTCGGATGCCAGAGGTGGTCTTCAGTCCTGAAGCCCGCCAAAGGCATAGAAACAAAGGAACCAAACCTAGTTTGGCACGCAGAGACAAACTCTAGAAGGACCTTTCCAAAAAGAAATGGCGAAAAAAGAATACCGGGACCAGTTTTAAACAAAGGGGCTTAAGGTGTCATTTTCAAAAAACATGACTCCTGCAATTTTTAGCTAGCGGTGTTCGCGGTCGGGAAAAATCATGGTAGTTCATTGTAAAACCACTGCCATCAGCCATTTCGATAGAAAGGGTAGCATTTGACTGCTACATGAGTTTCTGGAAACAGGGGATACTAGGTAACACCTCCAGCACTCTATAGGGAGATAGTGTGTGCTGGGTCTAGGGATTTTAAAAGACTAGTAAAGTCAATTTAACCTTACCTTCTCTGAGATAAACTGTTTCCCAGAGAATGTATTTAACCCTTTGGGAAGTCTAAAAAGACATCCCTGTGTCACTGCACTGATGGTGCTGTGTAACACACATGAAAAGATGCCTATGGAGTTATCTTAAAACTCCATAATCAGAGAACACAAGAGTAAAACACACATCAAAATACATGAGAGTGGGGAAAAAAGTCGCACTCTTTCCAGGTAAGACAATTAGGTCCTCAAAATCCAGCAAGGTTGCTGGGGATCTCTAAGGTGAAGGGAATCAACACATTTATGAGAACTCTCCCTAACGCTGTGTGTGTACATACGTGTTTCAAGGATTCAGGTTTCAAGTGTAAGGCAATGGTTCCAGATAATTGGAGGTTGAAATCTCCTGGTGTAAGGCAAGATTGTATGCAGTACCCTTTAGGTGCACTACAACAACCCAGACCACCTGGCAATAGGATCCCAAACTTTGGTATAAGTCTGTACTACACAGGTTGGTTGTGTGTTGGGCAGCCAGGTGTTATAAAAGTTTATATGCAGTACCCTCTGGGAACACTACAAACAAATCTTACATGTATAGGAAACCCAGCTTTTAGTATAAGTTTGTACTACACAGTTTTGGTAGCCTGTTGAGCAGCCAGGCTTATCGCAAGAGGGGTCAATGTGAGCTGTAGTAGAGTTGCACAGGTTTACAATTACAAGTATTCAAATAAACTCTTACACTCAAGGTTTTTTGAAATAAACAATTATTAATCGAATAAACAATTATTAATCAGTCAGTTAGAATAAGCCCTCTTAAGAAGGGAGCAATATAACCGTAACACTCAATTACACTTCATGAAATACACACTCTTAATATCTCTAAATCAGTAGATACCCTTTTGGGATGGCCCACAGACACTACCTACACCCTCGGGTGACTTAAATTGCTAGGGTGCTGGGGACATTAATAGATCACTGTTGCATTTAGGATCATATAGTAATAAGTCAAAGGAAAAGATTATTTAGAACAGACAAGAGACCACAAATATTCTTAAGCAGGCAAATACTTTCAGATCCCCCAATAAGAGTCATTCAGTGGAAGAGGCGAAGCCAAAGTCAATAGTCCAGTCTATGTAAGGTGAAGTACTTGGGTAAGTAGAAAGTCTTTTCACAATGTTTTAGGAGTCTTTGAAGAAAAGAAGAATCAATTGTAGGGCCACAAGCTGATTAGACTTGTGAGTAGTAGACGCTGCAAGCAACTCTATAGTAAGAGGTAAATTCTCTCAGACTTACAGTACACCTTTTTAAAATGAAGATTAGATGCAGTAGATGACTCCTGTTCCTGTGCAGCTCTGCAGATTTCACTGTTCCTGGGCCTCAGTTGTGTGGGCAAGAGGGAGGACATCCGGTTAATCTTGCAATGCACTGGGATGTTCAAAAGACGCAACCGGAAAACTTCACTTTCAGTGGCTGTTGAGTGTTTCAGCTACTCGTCTCTACCGCAAATAGCAACACTGCAGTTCCTGGCTGTCGAGATGGACTTGCCTTGCTTCTGGGGTCCCGCACTCTGTTGGGGAGGCACAGTCTCGGTCAGTCCTGCTTCCTGGGTGTCGGGAGGGTATTCCTGGAGCTCTTGGCCAGCTTAAAATCAACGCACACAATCTAGTGTTCCTCTCCCTGGCCATACGGTTTCCAAGAGCAACTCTGTGGAAATTCAACCGGCTCCGAGATGGATGTCCAGGTGGCTTACTTTGTTTTATTGTTTTGTTTTTGTTTTATTCGTATTTATATAGCGCACAACAGCCCGAGGACATTGTGGCACTTGTTACAGTACAAAGCATAGTTACTTAGTTACATGGTCATTAGCAATATATATACAGGTTGTAATATAGTTACATAGTCATTAGCAGTATATACACAGGTTGCAATATAGTTATATTACATTTGTGTTATATTACAATATACATGGCAGAAGTGGAGGAGGCAGTCCTCCACTTGCTAGTTGAGGAGAGTGGCCTTCAGGTTGTTGCGGAAGACACAGATGGAAGTTTCAGCTCTAAGGGTGGCAGGGAGTGAGTTAGAGTTTTGGTGCAATATAGGAGAAGCCTAGACCTCCCGCTGTGGCTCTCTTTATATGTGGTATGTGTAACTGATTGGTGTACTGAGCTCTGGTGGGGCGAGTGGATGTGGTCCTTGATATTGCTTCAGATAGGTATGCTGGAACGGTTTTGTTGATGCACCTTTGAATGATGGTGAGGATTTTCAGAGTAATACGGTCTTTGACCTGGAGCCACCAGGCTTCACGTCTGGCGTGGGATATATGGTCTCTTCTAGGGATGCTCATGGGGGCGCTGATGGCATTGTTTTGTGTGGTTTGCAGTCTGTGAATGTTTTTGGCGGAGGTGCCAGCTAGAAGGGCGTTGCAATAATCGAGTTTGGCTCCTATAGTTGCCTTAGCTATGGCCAAGCGGTTGGGGGTGGATAAGTAGGGTTTAATGGGCTTGATGAGTTTGGTGCTGAACGCTGATGCAGAGGCTAATGGCGCTGACTTGTTTGGTCATCGATAGATTTGCATCAATGTTAAGACCTAGAGTCTTGACGGAGGATGATACAGTGATGGTTGCGTTGTCTATGTTGAAGTTGTTGTATTGGGGGCTTAGTTTAGATAATGTGTTTGACTGGCCCAGGATGAGAATTTGTCTTCTCCCCGTTAAGACAGAGGCCATTGATTGCCATCCAAGCTTGGATAGTGGCATAGATGTTGTGAAGGGCCGTGGCGTCTTGGTGATAGTCCAGATAGGGGTAAAAGTCCTTGAGTGTCGTCTGCATAGTTTGTATATGCAACACCCATGGAGTCAAGTAGGTCGAAGAGGGGTTTTGTGAAGAGGTTATAGAGGGTAGGGGCTGTACAAGATCCTTGGGGGACACCGCAGTTTATAGTGGTAGGAGCTGCGTTAGCTGTGTCGGAGTAGACCTTGCTCTTCCTTCAAGGAAGGAAGTGATCCAGGATGCTGCTTGATTAGAGAAATGGGTTGTATGGGTGAGTGGGTGGTGAGTGTTTGGTGATCTACCAGGTCAAAAGCAGCTGATCGATCGAGGAGTAGGAGCAAGGCAGGTTTGCCTTTGTCTATGATCTGTGAGATTTGATTTTTTAGGTCTAATAAGGCGGATTCTGTTCCATGCCCGACACGGAAGCCAGATTGTCTTTTGCCTAGTATGGAGTTAGCTTCTATGTATGATTGGATCTGTATGTGAGCTGCTTTGTCCAGGATTTTTAGGAGGAACGGGACTGTCGTTAATCGGTCTGTAGTTGTTGGGTTGCGCTGGGTCAAGTGTGGCCTTTTTTAGAAGTGGCCGCACCCAGGCTTCCTTGAGATTGTTTGTGACAGTTCCTGTTTGGAAAGATGTGTTAATGAAGGCAGTAATCAGGGGTGCTAGGTCATTGGCACATTCCTTGATGATTTTGGGAGGGCAAATGACTGCTTTGCAGAGGGATGGTTTGAGGTTTTTGATGAGATTAAGGACCTCCGGTTCAGTGACGTTTCTGAAGGAGAATTGAGCGTGATTGAGATTACTACACTTGTCTTGTGTAGGGGGGTTGGTTTTTTGGTTTGGGAGGGCTTTGCAGTGGTTTTGGATTTTGTTCTGGAGGAGTTTTATTTTGTTGAGCATGGCGGACTGAATGCTGGCACACCAGGCTTTGTCTTTAGTTATCTCGTCAGCGGTAGCCGGAGGAGTGACTAATTCATTAAAGATTGCGAATAGTTCTTTAGCTTGGGTGTTGGCCTTTGAGATCCTATCATTGAAGGAGTTGGATTTTGCTGCTAAGATGGCTTTTTTATATTGGAGGGCTATTTGTTTGAAGAGGCTCCTATTTAGATCGCTCTGATCCGTTTGCCAGTTTTTTAGCGACTGGCGCTTTTGAGCTCGGAGGGCTTGGAGTTCTTCCGAGAACCAAGAGTTGCAGTGAAATGATTTTTTTTTTCCTTCTTGCTTTCAAGTGGGGCAATAGAGTTTATGGCATTGGTGAGAGTATCATTGAAGATAGCTGATAGTATATTTGGGTCCTGAGAGAAAGGTGGTGCTAGGCAAGGGCATTTAAGGTGGGGACGCAAGTTGTCTGCGTTGAGTTTTCTAGAACTTCTTATTGTGGCAGGTGGTGCGTGGGTGAGGGTCTTAGGTTTAGGGTTGGTGGGGATGAGGAATTTGATGCATGTGTGGTCCATCCAAGGAAGGGCGGTGTTTGAGGTAAGGTTGGATGCACAGTTGTGATCCATGACCCAGTCAAGGGTGCAGCCTTTGGAGCGAGTAGGGGTGAGGACTCTTTGGGAGAAACCTAAGTCTGCGAGTTCTTTAGCTAGGGTTGCGGCAGATTTATCCTTCGGATCATTGTATCCTAAATTTAAGTCTCCTAATAGAAGGATTTTGGAGGATTTTTTAATGTTGTTGCTGAGTCGATGGGAGAGGTGCTCTTGGAAGTCAGCTTGGAGTCTGGGAGGTTTGATGTGTTCGACCAACTCAGAGGGGGGGTGGGTAGGGGAGTCGTCCTTGCAGGGTCTTCTCTGTCGATACGAACTTGGCATTTCGGCACTGCAGCAGGGCTTCACCGGGCAAACCAACGGTCCAGGAGTTGCAGCAGGCGTCCGCTTTAAGTTTTTCTTCGGTTCCTTCGTCCATTGGTCCACTCTGCCTTCCAAGACAAAAGACTCGCCTTTTATTCAGTTCTCTCCCATTCATTTCAGCCTAGCTGTCACTCACCCAGCAGGGTGGCTGTCCTTTCGGGATAATTAGCCGGCCAATCACCACAGAGTGCATTTGGGTCTCCTAGGAGACTAAGCACAGGGAGTTTCGGGCACCTCCCTTACTTCCTGCCTTCCCAAGACACCCTGCAGCCAGAGGCGCGGTTGACTCCTGAAGCTCGTCAAAGGCGAAATGAACAAAGCGACCAAACCTGTTTGGATCGCAGAGAAACTCTCTAGAACAGGGGTGCACAACTGATTTTGACAGAGGGCCGAAAGTACCTTACATGATGGCTATAGTGGGCTGAATGGCGCCCTGATGCCCCTGGGCCTATTGGTTTGCGCGTTATAAATAAACAAATACAAATACAAATAGTAAATGTGGGTGGGGCAGTAGGCGCGGTGGGGCGTGGCGTGGCAGGAGGCTTTTTCAACCCCCAATTTTTATTAAACACATGGAAAAAGAATACGTTTTTGAGGTGTAATGATTTTTATTTGTATTTCAAACTTTCATTTTGTTCTACACATTTTCCAGTGTTATCATTTATTTCTATTTAGTTATTGCATATCGTCTGTTTAATTAAATTACATATATTTTATTGACACTTGATTGGACATGCCATTATTTTGGACTGCTATACTTTGCTGTTTGGATTGCCCAAGAGGAGTATGACCTTCGTTGAGTCAGGTTTCCACAAAAAGCAAAGTATGTACATCTCCTAACTGTGCCTGTTTTAGCTTTATTTTTGGGTTCACTCTTGGAGTGCAACACTATGCCCCATGGTCCCCACCCCTCAACCAAACACTATGACCCATAGCCCCCACCCCTCAACCAAACACTATGCCCCATAACACCCACCCCTCAAGCAAACACTATGCCCCAAGACACCCAACCCTCAAGCAAACACTATGCCCCATGGCCCCCTTGGCCCCCACCCAAGCACTATGTCCCATGCCACCAAGCATGCACCATGCATACATACTCGTACAGACCCCAACCCCCCCCCACCCCTGCATACAAACTAACAAGTATACACCATGCACCCATATAGACCCGAACCCCCCCACCCCCAACTCAGCTCACAAACATACACTATGCACCCATACAGACCCGAACCCCCCACCTCCAACTCAGTACACAAACTCACAAGCATACACCATGAACCCATACAAACACGAGCCCCCGAACTCGGCACACAAACCCACAAGCATACATTATGCACCCATACAGACCCGAACCCCCCCCCACCCCAACTCGGCACACAAACTCACAAGCATGCACCATGCACCCATACAGACCCCCACCCAACTCACCATACAAACTCACAAACGTACACCATGCATCCATACAGACCTGAACCCTCCCCCCCCCCCCCAACTCGCCAAACTCACAAGCATGCACCCATACAGACCCGGACCACCCACCCCAGCATCTCGTCATACACTGCACTTGCACACAAACACATTCAGGCAGACATGACACACATCCCACACCCGTATCTCAACATGCACTTTCACACAACAACATATATTCAGGCAGATCCGACACCCCCGTCCCCCCAGCATCTCAATATACACTGCACTTGCACACAAACACATTCAGGCAGACCCGACACGCACCCCACCCCCGCATCTCAACATACAAGCAGCACAAAGATCCGACACACACACATCCCCCCTCCCAAAAAAAATCTGTACTTAACGGACGACGTGCTGGAAGGCAGGCTAGCTGGAACGCTACAAGGTCTGGTACTACGGCTGGCATGGCAAGGCTGAAATGCCTTCCGGCATCAAGCCTTCCTGGCCACGCCAGCCGTAGTGCTGGCCCTCCATTGGTGGAGCACACACGCACTATGTGGCTCGTAGGAGCTACGTGGTTCGTGTGCCCTGCGCCAATTAGGGCTAGTGTTTAATGGAGGGCGGCCGATGCTGCTTACGGGCCGCTCTCCATTAGCAAAGTGTTTGCTGCTGGTGGGCCGGACAAAACGGCATGGCAGGCCACAACTGGCCTGCGGGTCGTATGTTGTGCACCCTTGCTCTAGAAGGACCTTTCCACAAAGACATGGCAAAAAAAGACCAGGACCATTTTGTCAAAGATGGCTCTGCACTGTTTTGAAAAAAGATGGCTCCCGCGGTTAGCGTTACCGGAGCTGTGAATAGCCGCGGTAAATGCAAACCATGGTAGTTCGGAACAAAGCCACTGCCACCAGCCATTCAGTGAGGAAAGGGTAATATTAAAATGTTACATGAGCGTTTAGACACAGGGGATACTAAGTAATCCTTCCAGCACTCTATTGTAAGATAGGGTGTGTTGGGGCTAGCAAGTACAATGCTAAGTAAAGTCAATGTCACTTTACTGCTCTGGGAAACAGTTTATCCCAGAGAAGGTATCTAAACCATGTGAAATCTAAAAGACTTACCTGTGCCACTGAAATCTAAAAGACTTCCCTGTGCCACTGCACTGAAGGTGCTGTGTGACACAAGTGTAAAAGATGACGCCTATGGAGTTTGTTCGACTCCATAACCAATAGAAATCGAGGTAATATTCACATTAAAATACATGAGAGAGTGGGGGAAAAAGGTTTTCGCTCTCTCCAGGTTAAAATCTTTGAGAATTCTCCCTAACACTGACATCTTGAATTGGTATCCATAATGGATTCCACTAGTGCGCAGCTATTTTGTGACATGTTCAATGTACAGAAAGCACATTTGTGTTTATAAACTGACCTTAATTGCTTTGATCAACAGTGTGCCTTGCTTGTATACATCTCCCCTGCGAGACGTTTGTTGGTTCTACATGAGACCGTTGCCTGGTAACCTGTTGATTGTGCCTTTACTGATAGTTGTAAAATCACCCACGGCTTTTAACGCTGCCATCTTGAGTGTTCGGTTTGCTATAAACCTTACTTATCTGCCTATTTTAAATAATATACTGATGGTTCTATTGCGATCTTCTATTGTCTAGGCCCTCTGTTTAAAATCAATTGCTTTTATATCAATTTCCTATAGGTTTATACATGTGAGCTGATTATAATCAGTTTCGCATATTATTGTTTGAAAGTCATTGCCCTTGGCTTTCATGCTCACTCGTGATCCGAGCACGCAACTATTAACTTGATGCCATACTTAAGATACGTTTTTCAACATTATACTTGAATGGAATGATCTTGTTTGTTTCTTAACATTCAGAATCAGCTCATATATGATGACAAAGATGCATTCAAAATTATTTCATACATAATAAATTCCATATCATACATATTATCTCCAGTCGCCCACAGAAGGTATATTGATGAAACTGTTGCAACCTTAATGGTTTTCATTGTAATCTCGAGATCAGATGCATGTTGTAATTTCCTTTTAAAATACATTCACAGGTAACGGTTTAAATCCCAGTCCAGATTCATCCCTCGTGGATGCATAGTCTAGTCTATCGATCCAATACAGTTCACTTTGTTGAAGGAGTTTTGTCCGGGTTCCACCGCGCCGTGGCAGTGTGACATGCTCAAGGATAATAAATTGAATCTGTGCTGTTGAATGTTTCTGTTATTTGAAGTGTTGTGAAACTAGGGGATTCATGGATGACTGGTGAATGCTGGATTTATGTTGTCTCCTCCCCACCATAGTTTGGCTTTCCTCCCAGTGATACCCACGTAGTTTAACCCACACGGGCATCCGTAGGCATCATCTTTTCATGTGCGTTACACAGCACCCTCAGTGCAGTGACACAGGGATGTCTTTTAGACTTCCCAAAGGTTTAAATACCTTCTCTGGGATCAACTACTGTTTCCCAGAGAATTTAAAGTGAAATTGACTTTACTAGTCTTTTCCAAATTGATAGACCCAGCACACACCATCTTACAATGGAGTGCTGGATGGGTTACATAGAATCCCCTATGTCTAAACACTCATGTAGCAGTCAAATGCTACCCTTTCCTATTGAAAAGGCTGGTAGCAGTGGTTTTACAATGAACTACCGTGATTTCCGGACCGCGAACACCGGTAGCTAAAAATCACGGGAGTCATGTTTTTCAAGATGACTCCTTTAAACGGGTACCAGTCTTCTTTTTTCGCCATTTCTTTTTGGAAAGGTCCTTCTAGTGTTTGTCCCTGCGCGCCAAACCATATTTGGTCCCTTTGTTCGTGTTCTTTTGACGGGCTTCAGGACTGAAGTCCACCCTTGGCATCTGAGTGTCTGGAATGGGCAGGAAGGGAGGGAGGTGCCTGTGTTTGGTCTCCTAGGAGACCCAAATGGACACTGGCGTGATTGGCTGGCTGAATGTGCAGAAGGGACAGCCACCCTGCTGGATGAGTGACAGCTAGGCTGGAATGAAAGGGAGAAAACTGTTTAAGAGGCGAGTCTCGTGGACTGAAAGGCAGAGTCGACCACTGGAACGAAAGAACCGAAGACGAGCTGGAAGAGGACTGCTGCTGCAACTCCTGGACCGTTGGTTTGCCCGGTGAAGCCCTGCTGCAGGCCTGAATTGCCAAGTTCACCTCAACAAAGAAGCACCTTCAAGGACGACTTCTTCCTTTGAGTTGGTGGCACCACACCTGGATACCATGCTCAAGGCTGGTTTGGATTAACCAGTGAGAGGGATACCAGCTTGTGTTCTTGAATCTACAGCTACTGGAACTGAAGGGACTCCATTTTGTTTGATTTCTTCAACGATCCCGTGCAGTGCAGGAGTCCTCCCTCTTGTCCCCACGACTGAGGCTCAGGAACAGCGAGATCTGAAGGAACTGCCAGGAACCACAACTTCAGCATCATTTGTTTCTTCATATAAAGGTACCGTGCCGAGAGGGGGCGTGGCCAGCATGCATGGCGTGAGGACGGCAACCTGAGGAGCTCCTGTCCATGATCCTACAACAGACGCATTGCAGCGTTAAAACAATACAATCTATATCCAGGAACAGAAGAACCCTTTTCCTATGCGCGACTTCACCGCCGGGAGAAATCAGAATCAGCAACCAAGAAAACGGAGCAGTTAAAAAAGCACCCCAACGGCAGCCAAGATGGCGGCGCTCCTCACGGGATCGAACGTCGCTGCAAAATAGTGCACCTGAATAGAGATCCAGCTGTGCCATAAGAAAGGACTGCTACGCGAAACACCCTCTGCGCCTGACCCAGCGGTCCCCACCCGACACCACTGAAGCCAGCGACAGTGCCCCAAAGGGGCACGCAGTGTCGTGCTCCGTAAGCCAGAGGCGGGACGCCAAGGCCAGTGGCAGCCCTGGGTCACCCGAAGGGAGAGGGCACTGGGACCATGAAACGACACCAGGAGGGCGAGAGCCCTATAACAAACCCACAAACGGATGCGCGGAGGATATCGAGCAGCAAAGAAAGGCGACGGAAGAACGTGGCCCCTCCCGCCGATATCCGCTGAGGACTAGGAGGCAGGAGAAGGCGCCCGAGACGGCGCTACCCAGACCCAGGGGAGCTGGGTTGCGGCGCATGGACCAGCTGAGCAGAGAACAGTGAGTAAGACACTACGAGGTGTCGAACCCCACTGCCCCCGTTAACGGCCAGAATAACACCACGGGGCAGGATCAAAAGGGCCACATAAACAATTAACCAAAGGAAAAGGAAGACAATCAAAACGGAGGGACCTGCCATAGACCTAGGAGAGCAGTGGCAACCGACGAACGATCTAGCAAGCTGCATGCAAGCAACAGAGGCACTGCTACACGGTGCCCATACAGTGGAAGAAAAGCATAACAAACAGAGCCATATGCAAGGCTCTGTCACTGCCTGAGCACACCGACACATAATGCGCAGAGCCTAGCAAACAATGCTAGAATAGACATGCCAGGGAAACCCCGGACTGAGGGCCCAAGTGGGGCTGCCGTTACGCACCACTGCAAAGGCACCTGCACGTAGGGGGGCGCCGACCACAGCTCTAAACAGCGACCACTGAAGGCATCCACCCCACCCTGCGCCAGCTAACACACTGAGGCTTTCCACGACACCGGACCCTACGGAAAACTGCGGCAATCCTATAGCAGGGAATGAAATCTTCTGACAGAAGCGGTGACACAAATGAACGAACGGAGCCTCATCGGATGAATACACCAAGTGACTCAACAAGGGCGAAAGAACACTGAGCAGATACAACAAGGCAGGAGTGCACAACACCTGGCAGGTGCAATGGCCGCAAGAGTATGAAGGGAGGGTAAGGGGACCCATGAGAGAGCGTGGTAGAGGTGGGGGTCAGAGGAGTAAGGAACCTATATCCCAGTCAGACCCAGATCAGAACAGAGCCGCATCAGTGGAGACCACGCAAGCCGAGCGCCTCAACTCAGGATAGAGACGCAAACTAACCAACCCTACTAACAATTTCCCGTTCTGCATACACCTCTCAAACTCCAAACCAAACACAACCAAAACCTACAGCACAACAAACCGCACAAACTTCACTACATCGCAACAACAAAACAATAACACGCATAGTCTTGCACAACAGTACACGACGACTACCGGCAGCAAACACCCCAGGCCCAGCCAACGGGCCCACCGAGCTGAGGCCGCCAACAGCACATCACTGCTCTCTTGCACTTTTCCTGCTTCCTCCCACTAACTCAACTTCCCCTCCTCTTTCAGAGCCGCCAGAGCGCCAGGGGACCACCTGGACCAACACCCCGGTGATGGAACCACCAACCCACTCATCCTAAATCCGGAAAACAGAATACCCTGCATGGCGGGACGAAAACTAATAGATAGCTGACACAGAGCAGAGGGAGGGGCCGAAAACAGGCAACACAACAAATTGAGACACACCTGGGTAGACTCGGGAGTCGACGCAAGCAGGTGGAGCCAAGAAGTGCCAACCCAAATCCGAACAGCCAAATAACCAACCACGGTATACCACCCAGGCAAGGGCTTTCCACTGCTGGCCACAAAATCACCAAGCAGGCTATAGGGCAATAGCACGCAATCCACCACAATAGACTGGAAACCCTGGGAAAGGAGATGTCTCCCCCTAAAAACAGCAACAATGGACTCCTTTACGACGATCAAACCCAAACAGCAACCACTTCAAGACGCTGCTGCCACTGTAGAACCACCAGTCCCAGAGGTGGATCCTAAAGATATGCAAGTCCTGCAGGCCATTGCGGCACTCTGTACATTCATTGATGACAAGATTGATGACAAGATAGAGGAAGTAAAGTCAGATATGCAGCTAATGCGACAGGACGCCTGCAACTTGGCGGAAAGAGTGACTGTGACAGAGGCAACCCTACAAGACACCGCCGAAGCCACACAACCTGAAAGCAAGAGTCCAGGAACTAGAAATGACAGTGGCGAGACTAGAGGCACGCTCTGAAGATGCGGAAGGACGCGCCCGCCGTAATAACATCCGTGTACTAGGGATCCTTGAAGACATGGAGGGCCCAAACCCAACAGAATTAATAGAAACAATGCTACAACAAGAAATCGGGGCAGGAAAACTCACCCATGGGTTCTCTGCAGAACGAGCCCATAGATCCCTACAAAAAACGACCCTCACCAGGATCATACCCACGACCAATAATAGCGAAAATCTTAAACTTTCGTGACAGAGAGACAATACTGCGATTCTCAAGGGGAGGTCAAGAGAAATGACTCCACAATAGTCATGTATCCAGACTATACTCCTGCTGTGCAACACGCAAGGAATTATTTTATACCAGTGAAAGCAAGGCTGCGGAAAATTAATCTTAAGTACATGCTACTCTACCCAGCACATCTCAAAGTACTTTATAAGGGAAAAGCAATCTTCCTAGAGACTCCAGCTGCAGCAAACATGTGGCTTGAACATAATAACCTTGCAGACGACGCAGAGGAAACCGTAAAAGCGGACAAGAGAGAATTAGATGACCAGCACTGCACGAGGAGATGGCTGCCTTCCTACTGAAGCACAGAATGGACTATTAGATTTCATTTAACGCTGCAACAAACGGATGAAGATAATTGGACAGGAGCGCAAAGGTCCAAACGCGAGAATGACAGCGACCCACCCCACCAGAAAATGTGTAGGCCGAACGCCTACACACCACCCGAACCGAAAGGTCTGGAAGGGCCCAGAAGGCTCGGGAGACCGCAAGCGTTGAGTTGGAAGCAACTGCTGGGGGCAGTTCTTCGTCGTTGTTTGGTTTTTTCATTCATTGGAATGAAGGTTACAAAAGTTGGCAAGTCTCCGAGTGGTAGAGCAAAGGGGGAAGGATGGTGGGTAGAAGGCAAAGATCTGGGCCACCACAACACTGCTTAGTACCTCAGCAGGTCGGCAAAGAGAAGCGGAGAATCCACCCTTTCAGCGAGGCTGCATACCCCGGGGGGTCCAGATTCTGACTTGCTTTTGCCATGTAATGCACTCTCCTTTATGGGGCATTTCCCCACCCCTCTCGGTTGTATTTTGCCCTTGGCCAAAGAGCAGATCACAAGTCTAAGGGACAGAGGGTGGAAAAATCCAGTTAGAAGTGGAACAACCCTGCGCCCCTCTCTTTCGCATTCATCCCCAGAATCCCTTATGATGCACCTGCAGTGTGCTCCCACTCCTTTTCGGTTTTAGTCTTTCAGTGGAGAATACAATAATTATTCTCAGCAGTAAGTCCACTCGGGTAATATTTGTGACCTTGCTCTGTTTTCGCTACTGTTGGTTCATTGTGTGAAGCCCGCTGAAATGCAGGTTTTATTAACGTGATGGGTGTCCAAAATAGCTGTGCATCAATGCCATGTTATTCTGGCTCTCATTTTCGCACAAGCATTACACTCCACCCCTTGGACACTCCACTTTCATAACCCAATGGGCGGTCAGAAGACATCCAAAACCAACGAATCATTCTCCATATATTAGGAATAAATGAAGCACAACAAAAACAAATTACTATTATAACAATACCAAAAATCCAAAGTAATGCAGAACATAGTGCTTTAGGATTCCATGATAACCACTTTTCCCACCAATCACCCTCTTGATCTTGTCACCTGGGCTATTAGATCTTTTATACCCTTAATATGTTTCTCAATAGAGCGGGAATGGTCACCCAGGTTAAAAAACACATGCCTTCAACAGTTTCACAACCCAAATTATGCTTCAAAAACAATCAATGGCGCTCTGTTTTGCAAAATAGCTTTTCTAAAATGTCTATTGTCCAATAACTCAGTCAAAGCTTATGAGGTTTCATTCAGCCCTTTTAACTACTAAACAAGCAATTTTAATCATGGTTTTGTAACCCCCAGCGGCTAAACCCCAAATTCCAACAATGGAAATGGCTAAAGTCAACACTTCAGCTTCCGAAAATAAATTCACTTCAGAATTGCAATCTGGAGTCGAATTAGTATATGAAGCGGCACGTATAGAACTTCTCCAGCATGGGGTCTGGCATGGATTCACATGCTCATGAATATTCCCCGTCGTCAGGCTGGGAATCCTCGGTAAAGAAAAAATCAGTATCAGTTTCGTTTCTGATCTGTCTTTCGTAGTAATAACCAATCACTGGTCTCTGCGTCGTACTGACCACAGCCAATGACTGGCCCTCTACCTAAGCACCGCCTCTGGCAGCCATCTTCAGATTTTTACCGCACGTTCATGTGTTGGGATCCTCGTGCTATTGCTCTCGAGCGTTAGTGCTATTTTTTCACGTTTTTTCTCAAAAACTTCGTTTTTTCGGTCAAAAGAGCCTCAAGCTCCACCGACTCTCCATCCGATCAACGGGGACCCGTGTCGGATTCGTCTGCGCCCCTCAAGGGTGAAGATTTCGTCGAGCTACGCTTTTGGAGGACTCCAGAAGTTTCTCAGGCCCGGACATGGCCCAGGAGAAGGGAAGCTCGACGCCCGGAAAGCTGTTCAGGATCTGCCCTGGATGCCAGCTCCAGAACGTCTTTAAGGGGGACGAACACTCCTTTTGTCTCTACTGCTTACATGAGGACAAGACGCACGTGGAGAAGGACTGTGCGTTTTGCGGCAACATGTCGGAGCGGACCATGAAGGACCGCCATCAACGTCTCGCCAACTGGCTGGAAGGGAAGAGCCCGTCAGGCGAGAAGAAGAGGAAGAAATCCGAGCGGGCTTCTAAGACCTTTGAGGACGCCCCGGCGACGGGGGTCCAACACAAGGCCAAGCACCGCGAGTCCGCTGGCACCGGGAGCGCCGAACGGTCGGGCTCTACGGGCGCCAGGCAGGGCGCACCCTCCCCGGCACCTTCAGCCACGAGCCAACGCTCTGGGTCGGGTAAGAGGAAGGGCGAGCACCCGGCGAAGCTCCTGGAGAGGCCCCGGTCGAGCTCGAAGGCCCCATCGGAGGGGGAGCGAGGCAGTGTCCCCCCCCTCAAGGATAAGGCGGTGAGCGCACCTAAGGTGGTGAAGGCCTTAATCCATCCGGCCAAGCCCTCTATCGATACTGTCGCGGCGGCCCTGGCTCAGCCTGTGGAGGCTACACCAGTGGTGGCGACC
The DNA here is from genome assembly GCF_040938575.1 of Ambystoma mexicanum. Taxonomy (NCBI): domain Eukaryota; kingdom Metazoa; phylum Chordata; class Amphibia; order Caudata; family Ambystomatidae; genus Ambystoma; species Ambystoma mexicanum. The sequence goes on along the minus strand of NC_090929.1, from coordinate 1,380,124,255 downwards.
TCGGGGCTCAGAGTCTCCCTGCCACCTCGGAGGGAGTCCTCTTTTGTGCCCATCGATAGGACCCCCGTGAAATCCCCGGCGGGGAAGAAAAAGGGGGGGCAGGGCGTCGTCGTAGATTCAGCCTCAACCTCGGAGGAAGAGCTGATCGAGGTCTTAAGCCACGGCCTTGGCGTGGAAGAAGACCGGCCCGTCGGGATGGATCCCGACGCAGGTGACGACGACATCGTCGAGGGTGCCGACGGGGCCCCTGATCGCCCGTCGGATTCCCCTCTGCCAGCGCCGCAAGACAACTCGGCGGCCATTTTGTTGGCTATACAGTCCTTATGCTCAGAGATAAGGACGAGACTACCGTTGCCGACGGAGGAACCTCTCCCGTCGGGGGATCCTGAACCGGGACCTTCTGGTGTTCCCCCGCCCAAGAAAAGAAGGATTCACCCTCCACCTCCTTTTCAACCGTCGCGCCCCGTCCAGCCCTCCTCCCCGTCCACCCGAGGGGATGATACGGGGACTGACAGGGCAGCGACGGGTACGGACGACGAGGTATACGACGAGGATCTACCGTCACCTCCCACCAGGGCTTCTCCGCCCGACGAGATTGGATCGTTCCACTCCATGATCGCCAGGGCATCCGAGCTTTTCCAACTCTGCCCTGAGGAGAAGAAAAAGGAAGGATTCCTTTATCAACGGCGCGAGGCCAAGAGGAAGACGGTCCTCGCGGTGCCTCTACTGGACGACATTTGGGATGAGGGCCTCGCCCTCCTCAAGAACCCTTCCACGACGCCAGCTAGAAGAGACCGGTACGAGAAGAAGTACCGGGTCCCGGACGCGGCCCCCCTGTGCCTCCGGGCGCAGCCTACCCCGGACTCCGTCGTCTCCGCGGCGGCCAGGAAGAAAGCGGGGGGGTGCGGCCTCCACATCGACTTCCCCACCGGACGGCGAGGGAAAGAAATTGGACGCTATGGGACGCAGGGTCATCTCGTCTGCAGCGACGACGATTAAAGCGGCCAACGCCTTGGCTATCGTGGCCCGCTACGACAGGGAGCTATGGTACAAACTGGCTCCCCTGCTGGACTTCCTACCGGACGACAAGAGGGCAGATGCCCTGGAGATCCTACAGGAAGGTGAGGTGGCGTCGGACCACGCCATCACTATTGCGACGGACATCGCCGACACTGGGTTCCGCCAGTTGGGCAACGGCGTGTGCCTTAGGCGGCGTGGATGGCTCAAGGCTACGGACTTCCGTCAAGACGTACAGACCAGAGTCCTGGACATGCCGTTCGATGGGAACAACCTGTTTGGGAAAACAGTGGACGATTCCCTTCAGGCCATTAAAGCGGACACTGAGACGGCCCGGGCCCTTGGGGTTCTGCAGCAATGACGGACGCCCTTTCGGAGCAGCGGAGGCAAGGGCGCCTCCAAAGGTTCCGGCGGCGGTTTCTCCACCTACCGTCAAGCGGCCCGCTCGTCGTCTCAGGAGGCCTACAGAGGACGAGGCAAGTCTGGCGGACCCCGCCGTCGTCGCCAAGGAGGTCAAGGCGGCAAAGCCTCATCGAAACAGGATTGAACCGGCTGTGGGGTCGGGCCCCCACCGAAGCACCCCGGTGGGAGGCCGGCTGGCGAGCTTCGTCAGCGTGTGGGGAGTCCATCTCCACCGACCGTTGGGTGCTGGACGCCTTAGCCCGGGGCCACGCGCTCGAGTTTCAAAGAAGGTGCCCGCGCGTCCCCCCCCGTGGCCAGGAAAGAGCTTCACGTCCCTCAGCTTCTCCTGGAGGTAAAGGCGATGCTCAGGAAGGGCGCCATCGAACTCGTCCCAAAGAGGCTTCGGGGCTCCGGAGTTTACTCAAGATACTTCCTCGTGAAGAAGAAGACGGGAGGATGGCGCCCCATCCTAGACCTGCGACGTCTGAACAAGTTCATCAAGGCGCAGAAGTTCCGGATGGTCACCCTCCGGCACGTCCGGGGGCAGCTGGAGGAAGGAGACTTCCTGTCGTCGTTGGATTTGGAGGATGCCTACTTCCATATTCCCATCCTAAAGGGGCACCGAAAATTCCTCAGGTTTGTGGTCCAAGGGCGTCACTACCAGTTCAAAGCCCTCCCCTTCGGACTACGGTCGGCACCCAGGGTATTCACCAAGTGCCTTGCACCGGTGGCGGCGCAGCTGCGCCGCGAGGGGATCCACGTCTACCCCTACCTGGACGACTGGCTCATCCGAGCCAAGACGAGGGAGCTCGCCGTGGAGCACACGGCAAGGACCATCCAACTTCTCACGGACCTGGGATTCTCCGTGAACTACGCCAAGTCCCACCTGGTACCCGCGCAAAACGCACTGTTTCTGGGAGCGAAGCTCGACACAGTGTCCCTTCTGGCCTCCCCGTCGGAGGAGAGGACCAGGTCCATCCTGGGCAAGGTACAGCGGATGTTGGTTTCCGACGCGGCCAAGGTGAGGTCCATCAAGTCCCTCCTCGGAATGATGTCTTCTTGCATCTACCTCATTCCCATGTGCAGGCTCCGGATGCGCCCGTTGCAGGAGTTCCTGGACGCGCGCTGGATCAAAACGACGGGCGGCTTCGAGGAGAGGATCACACTCGACGAGAGTTTCCGCCGAGCGGTCCGGTGGTGGGGCAACCGCGCGCATCTGACGGCGGGCATGGACTTCCAGACCCCAGACCACCAGGAGACAGTGACCACGGATGCCTCCCTGGAAGGGTGGGGAGCGCACACCGAAAATCTGCACGCGAGAGGCCTTTGGCTCCCGACGGAGAAGTCCCTCCATATCGACGTCCTGGAGCTCCGTGCAGTGTTCTGGGCCCTCAGGTCCTTCCTTCCGTCCCTCAAGGGCAAGGTGGTGAGGATCTTCACCGAAAACACCACCACCATGTTTTACATCAGGAAACAGGGCGGAACCAGGTCCCCAGCGCTGTCCAAGGAGGCGCAGGACCTGTGGCATTGGGCCGTCGCCCAAAGGATGTTTCTGGTGCCGTTTCATCTGGCAGGGATAAAAAACACCATCGCCGACTCACTCAGCAGGGAGCTGCGCTCGTGCCACGAGTGGGAACTATGGCAGGATCTAGTGGATCGCCTCTTCCGACGGTGGGGCACACCCCAGATCGACCTGTTCGCGACGGCGACGAACTCCAAGTGCCGGAGGTTCGCCAGCAGGTTTCCCCAGGCGAGGAGCATGGGCGATGCTTTCTCGTTCCCCTGGGAGGGCCTGTTCCTCTACGCGTTCCCTCCTTTGCCACTGCTAATCCGGCTCGTCAACCAGCTCAAGAGGTCACGGTGCAGGATGATCCTCGTCGCACCTGCGTGGCCGAGGCAGATATGGTTCCCGGACCTTCTGGACTTCAAGCTGCCGGTGGACGCGGATCTACTCTCCAGGGAAGGAGGCGCCATCCTCCACCACGACCCGAAATCGCTGAACTTGCAGGCCTGGCTCCTGCAGCGCTAGAGTTTGGAGGATACGACATACCGGCCGACTGCAGAGACGTTCTTGCAAAGGCCAGGGCGTCCTCGACTCTTAAATGCTACGGACACAAATGGAAGAGGTTCTCTGTCTGGTGCCACGCACAGAAGATTAACCCTCTACGGATTACGGCTCCCCAGGTACTGCCATACCTGCTGACGCTGGCCAAAGCTGGACTGGCACATGCGTCCATCAAGATTCATCTTGCTGCGATCTCCCGATACACCAGAACCACGGGCCAGACGTCCTTGTGGTCTCATCGTCTGGTGAAAGAGTTCATGAAGGGACTGTTCAGATCGTTCCGGCCGGTGAAGGCTCCGGCCCCGGCGTGGGAGCTCAACGTGGTGCTGACCAAGCTCATGGGACCTCCGTTCGAGCCTCTGCACTCGGCCCCGTTGAAGTTTCTGTCGTGGAAAACAGCGTTTCTTGTGGCCATCACCTCCGCACGACGGGTGGGAGAGATCCAGGCCCTTTCCTGCAAGGCCCCGTACTTGACTTTTCACGACACGAGGGTAGTGCTCAGGACGCACCCCTTCATCATGCCCAAGGTACCGTCGGACTTCCATCTCAACGAACCCTTGGTGTTGCCTGTGTTCTTCCCTTCGTCTCCGGCTGAGAGGACTTTGCACTCGCTGGATGTGGCTAGAGCGCTGCAGTTCTACGTGGACCGCACGAAGTGTTTTCGGAAGACGTCACAACTCTTTGTGAACTTTGGACCTGTCAATCAGGGGAAGGCTCTCTCGAAGGCTTCCATTTCCAGATGGCCCTCCGGCTGTATCATGTACTGTCATCGGTTGGCAAACCGACCGCTGCCTGGCCGTCCGAGAGCCCATTCCACCAGAGCGATCGCAGCTACCACGGCGTTCCTTTCTGGGGTGCCCCTGCTGGACATATGCAGGGCTGCTACGTGGAGGTCGACGCACACCTTCACGAAATTCTACTGCGTCGACCGGGATTCCAGGGAGGAGTCCAGGGTCGGCCAAGCAGTGCTGCGCAACCTGTTCGCCTGAGGTGAGCCTGGTGAGGAGGTAAGATGCTTAATGTTGAGTTTGATGTACTGCTTAATGTTGAGCCTTTGCCACCTCCCGTGGTTGTGCATGTGTGTACTGCTATGTATTCTTTATTCTCCAGCATGGGGTCTGGCATGGATTCACATGCTCATGAATATTCCCCGTCGTCAGGCTGGGAATCCTCGGTAAAGAAAAAACCAGTATCAGTTTCGTTTCTGATCTGTCTTTCGTAGTAATAACCAATCACTGGTCTCTGCGTCATACTGACCACAGCCAATGACTGCCCTCTACCTAAGCACCGCCTCTGGCAGCCATCTTCAGAGTTTTACCGCACGTTCATGTGTTGGGATCCTCGTGCTATTGCTCTCGAGCGTTAGTGCTATTTTTCGCGCTTTTTCACAAAAAACTTCGATTCTTTCGGTCAAAAGAGCCTCAAGCTCCACCGATCCTACATCCGATCAACGGGGACCCGTGTCGGATTCGTCTGTGCCCCTCAAGGGTGAAGATTTCGTCGAGCTACACTTCGGAGGACTCCAGAAGCTTCTCAGGCCCGGTCTCGGAGATGGCCCAGGAGAAGGGAAGCTCGACGCCCGGAAAGCTGTTCAGGGTCTGCCCTGGATGCCAGCTGCAGAACGTCTTTAAGGAGGACGAACACTCTTTCTGCCTTCATGAGGACAAGACGCACGTGGAGAAGGACTGTGCGTTTTGCGGCAACATGTCGGAACGGACCATGAAGGACCGCCATCAACGTCTCGCCAACTGGCTGGAGGGTAAGAGCCCGTCTGGCGAGAAGAAGAAGAAATCCGAGCGGTCTTCTAAGACCTTTGAGGGCGCCCCGCCGACGGGGGCCCAACATAAGGCTAAGCACCGCGAGTCCGCTGGCACCGGGAGCGCCGAACGGTCGGGCTCTACGGGCGCCAGGCAGGGCGCACCCTCCCCGGCACCATCAACCACGAGCCAACGCTCTGGGTCGGGTAAGAGGAAGGCCGAGCACCCGGCGAAGCTCCTGGAGAGGCCCCGGTCGAGCTCTAAGGCAGAGGAGGAGCGTGGCAGTGCCCCCTCCATCAAGGATAAGGCGGTGAGCGCACCTAAGGTGGTGAAGGCCTTGATCCATCCGACCAAGCCCTCTATCGAAACGGTCGCGGCGGCCCTGGCTCAGCCTGTGGAGGCTGCACCAGTGGTGGCGACCTCGGGGCCCAGAATCTCCCTGCCTCCTCGGAGGGAGTCTTCTTTTGTGCCCATCGATAGGACCCCCGTGAAACCCTCCGTGGGGAAGAAGAAGGGGGGGCAGGGCGTCGTCGTAGATTCGGCCTCAACCTCAGAAGAGGAGCTGATCGAGGTCTTAAGCCACGGCCTAGGCGTGGAAGAAGGCCAGCCCGTCGGAATGGACCCCGACGCAGGTGACGACAACATCGTCGAGGATACCGACGGGGCCCCTGCTCGCCCGTCGGACTCCCCTCTGCCAGCGCCGCAAGACAACTCGGCGGCCATTTTGTTGGCCATACAGTCCTTATGCTCCGAGATAAGGACGAGGCTACCGTTACCGACGGAGGAACCTCTCCCGTCGGGGGATCCAGAACCGGGACCTTCTGGTGTTCCCCCTACCAAGAAAAGAAGGATCCATCCACCACCTCCTTTTCAACCGTCGCGCCCCGTCCAGCCCTCCTCCCCGTCCACCCGAGGGGATGATACGGGGACTGACACGGCAGCGACGGGTACGGACGACGAGGCATACGACGAGGATTTTCCGTCGTCGCCTCCCGCCAGGGCTTCTCCGCCCGACGAGATCGGATCTTTCCACTCCATGATCTCCAGGGCTTCCGAGCTTTTCCAACTCTGCCCTGAGGAGAAGAAAAAGGAAGGCTTCCTTTATCAGCGGCGCGAGGCCAAGAGGAAGACGGTCCTCGCAGTGCCTCTGTTGGACGACATTTGGGATGAGGGCCTTTCCCTCCTCAAGAACCCTTCCACGACGCCAGCTAGAAGAGACCGGTACGAGAAAAAGTACCGGGTCCCGGACACGGCCCCCCTGTGCCTCCGGGCGCAGCCTACCCCGGATTCCGTCGTCTCCGCGGCAGCCAGGAAGAAAGCGGGGGGGGGTGCGGCCTCCACATCGACTTCCCCGCCGGACGGCGAGGGAAGGAAATTGGATGCTATGGGACGTAGAGTCATCTCGTCGGCAGCGACGACGATTAAAGCGGCCAACGCCTTGGCTATCGTGGCTCGCTACGACAGGGAGCTCTGGTACAAGATAGCTCCCCTGCTGGATTTTCTGCCGGACGACAAGAGGGCGGAGGCCCTGGAGATCCTGCAGGAAGGTGAGGTGGCCTCGGACCACGCCATCACCGTGGCGACGGACATCGCCGACACTGGGTTCCGCCAGCTGGGCAACGGCGTTTGCCTTCGACGTCGTGGATGGCTCAAAGCTACGGACTTCCGGCAGGACGTCCAGACCAGAGTCCTGGACATGCCCTTCGACGGGAACAATCTGTTTGGGAAGACAGTGGACGATTCCCTTCAGGCCATCAAGGCGGATACTGAGACGGCCCGGGCCCTTGGAGTTCTGCAGCAACGACGGACGCCCTTTCGGAGCAGCGGCGGCAAGGGCGCCTCCAAAGGTTCCGGCGGCGGTTTCGCTTCCTACCGTCAAGCGGCCCGCTCGTCGTCGCAAGAGGCCTACAGAGGACGAGGCAAGTCTAGCGGACCCCGCCGTCGTCGCCAAGGAGGTCAAGGCGGCAAGGCCGCGTCCAAGCAGGATTGAACCGGCCGTGGGGTCGGGCCCCTACCGAAGCACCCCGGTGGGAGGCCGGCTGGCGGGCTTCGTCAGCGTGTGGGAGTCCATCTCCACCGACCGTTGGGTGCTGGACGCCCTGGCCCGGGGCCACGCGCTCGAGTTTCAAAGAAGGTGCCCGCGCGTCCCCCCCGTGGCCAGGAAAGAACTTCACGCCCCTCAACTTCTCCTGGAGGCGCAGAAGTTCCGGATGGTCACCCTCCAGCACGTCCTGGGTCAGCTGGAGGAAGGAGACTTCCTATCGTCGTTGGATTTGGAGGATGCCTACTTCCACATTCCCATCCTAAAGGGGCACCGGAAATTCCTCAGGTTCGTGGTCCAAGGGCGTCATTACCAGTTCAAAGCCCTTCCCTTCGGACTACGGTCGGCACCCAAGGTATTCACCAAGTGCCTCGCACCGGTGGCGGCGCAGCTGCGCCGCGAGGGGATTCACGTCTACCCCTACCTGGACGACTGGCTCATCCGCGCCAAGACGAGGGAGCTCGCCGTGGTCCACACGGCAAGGACCGTCCAACTCCTCACGGACCTGGGATTCTCCGTGAACCACGCCAAATCCCACCTGGTGCCCGCGCAAGTCGCACTGTTTCTGGGAGCGAGGCTCGACACAGTGTCCCTTCTGGCCTCCCCGTCGGAGGAGAGGACCAGGACCATCTTGGGCAAGGTGCAACGGATGTTGGTGGCCGACGCGGCCAAAGTGAGGTCCATCAAGTCCCTCCTCGGGATGATGTCTTCCTGCATCTACCTCATTCCCATGTGCAGGCTCCGGATGCGCCCGTTGCAAGAATTCCTGGATGCGCGCTGGATCCAGACGACGGGCAGCTTCGAGGAAAGGATCAAGCTCGACGAGAGCTTCCGACGAGCGATACGGTGGTGGGGCACCCGCGCGCATCTGACGGCGGGCATGGACTTCCAGGCCCCAGCCCACCGGGAGACTGTGACCACGGATGCCTCCCTGGAAGGGTGGGGAGCGCACACCGAAAATCTGCACGCAAGGGGACTCTGGCTCCCGACGGAGAAGTCCCTGCATATCAACGTCCTGGAGCTCCGTGCAGTGTTTTGGGCCCTCAGGTCCTTCCTTCCGTCCCTCAAGGGCAAGGTGGTGAGGATCTTCACCGACAACACCACCACCATGTTTTACATCAGGAAACAGGGCGGAACCAGGTCCCCAGCGCTGTCCAAGGAGGCGCAGGACCTGTGGCATTGGGCCGTCGCCCAAGGGATTTTTCTGGTGCCGTTTCATCTGGCAGGGATAAAAAACACCATCGCCGACTCACTCAGCAGGGAGCTGCGCTCGTGCCACGAGTGGGAACTACGGCAGGATCTGGTGGATCGCCTCTTCCGACGGTGGGGCACACCCCAGATCGACCTGCTCGCGACGGCGACGAACACCAAGTGCCGGAGGTTCGCCAGCAGGTTTCCCCAGACGAGGAGCATGGGCGATGCTTTCTCGTTCCCCTGGGAGGGCCTGTTCCTCTACGCGTTCCCTCCTTTGCCTCTGCTAATCCGGCTCATCAACCAGCTCAAGAGGTCACGGTGCAGGATGATCCTCGTCGCACCTGCGTGGCCGAGGCAGATATGGTTCCCGGACTTGCTGGACTTGTCAGCGTCCCCGCCGATCAAGCTGCCGGCGGACGCGGATCTACTCTCCAGGGAAGGAGGCGCCATCCTCCACCACGACCCGAAGTCGCTGAACTTGCAGGCCTGGCTCCTGCAGCGCTAGAGTTTGGAGGATACGACATACCGGCCGATTGCAGAGAGGTTCTTGCAAAGGCCAGGGCGTCCTCGAATGCTACGGACACAAATGGAAGAGGTTCTCTGTCTGGTGCCGCGCACAGAAGATTAACCCTCTACGGATTACGGCTCCCCAAGTACTGCCGTACCTGCTGACGCTGCCCAAAGCTGGTCTGGCACACGCGTCCATCAAGATTCATCTTGCTGCGATCTCCCGATACACCAGAACCACGGGGCGGACGTCCTTGTGGTCTCATCGTCTGGTGAAAGAGTTCATGAAGGGACTGTTCAGATCGTTCCCGCCGGTGAAGGCTCCGGCCCCGGCGTGGGAGCTCAACGTGGTGCTGACCAAGCTCATGGGACCTCCGTTCGAGCCTCTGCACTCGGCCCCGTTGAAGTTTCTATCGTGGAAAACAGCTTTTCTTGTGGCCATCACCTCCGCACGACGAGTGGGAGAGATCCAGGCCCTTTCCTGCAAGGCCCCGTACTTGACTTTCCACGACACGAGGGTAGTGCTCAGGACGCACCCCTCCTTCATGCCCAAGGTACCGTCGGACTTCCATCTCAACGAACCCTTGGTGTTACCTGTGTTCTTCCCGTCGCCTTCGTCGCCGGCTGAGAGGACTTTGCACTCGCTGGATGTAGCTAGAGCGCTGAAGTTCTACGTGGACCGCACGAAGGGTTTTCGGAAGACGTCGCAACTCTTTGTGAACTTTGGACCTGTCAATCAGGGGAAGGCTCTCTCGAAGGCTTCCATCTCCAGATGGCTCTCCGGCTGTATCATGTGCTGTCACCGGTTGGCAAACCGACCGCTGCCTGGCCGTCCGAGAGCCCATTCCACCAGAGCGATCGCAGCTACCACGGCGTTCCTATCTGGTGTGCCCCTGCTGGACATATGCAGGGCTGCTACGTGGAGGTCGACGCACACCTTCACGAAATTCTACTGCGTCGATCGGGATTCCAGGGAGGAGTCCAGGGTCGGCCAAGCAGTGCTGCGCAACCTGTTCGCCTGAGGTGAGCCTGGTGAGGAGGTAAGATGCTTAATGTTGAGTTGATGTGATGCTTAATGTTGAGCCTTTGCCACCTCCCGTGGTTGTGCATGTGTGTACTGCTATGTATTCTTTATTCATGAGCATGTGAATCCATGCCAGACCCCATGCTGGAGAAGGAACAAGTTACTTACCTGTAACTGTTGTTCTCCAGCATGGGTCTGGCATGGATTCACATGCGAACCCTCCCGCCTACCCCTCTGCGGCTCTTCACTTGGTCATACTGCCACTTCACGTGCTTCCAAATCTGAAGATGGCTGCCAGAGGCGGTGCTTAGGTAGAGGGCAGTCATTGGCTATGGTCAGTATGACGCAGAGACCAGTGATTGGTTATTACTACGAAAGACAGATCAGAAACGAAACTGATACTGATTTTTTCTTTACCGAGGATTCCCAGCCTGACGACGGGGAATATTCATGAGCATGTGAATCCATGCCAGACCCATGCTGGAGAACAACAGTTACAGGTAAGTAACTTGTTCCGTACAATAGCAGGTTTCATTGGATACATCATCAAACCAAGACGTGTCAAAGCGCACGGGCCACCTGAAATATTGGCAGGAATGTATGAATAAGCAAAGTTACTGCAAGACAATAACCAACCAGATGGAAGTTTTACATGATTCAGGTGGCTAGCTGTGATGATAATAAAATTACATATCATATTATTTGAAACATCACACACATTTATTGATATAGTGCATAATAGTTTCTCAATCAGTCTTTTTAACCTACTTGTCAAGTTTAAGTTGTTGACATTTTGGAAAATATGTTGGATCACAAGTCATGTGATAGCAAACATCTGCCGGAGCAATATCGTGTGTCATGATATGAGTCATGGTCCACCATTTGTGAATAGTATCAACACAAAATCTACAATATTAATAAATGGAAAATGAATGTTGAATATCTGAATGCTCCACTATGGAATCATTGTGCAAAACTCCAAATAAATCTTTCAAAACCAAAGTGGGCATTGGAATCGCCACAATGCATGTAGAGATCAGATCAGCGGAGCTGTGCACATCAGTCAAACAGAAATGAGAAATATTCAAGACCTGTTGGGCCAAAAAGACCCGAGCATTTTGGGGTTTTCTGACTAGTGCCGAATAACTGTGATGGGGGGAAAAAGACGTCTCCAGAAGGATGCAAAGCCAGAATTTTATTTCTATGCTCGCACCGTTTCCTGAAAGCAATTCGGTAGGCTGCAACAGGCGCATCCTCAGGCACAAAGCTGATGGCTGGAGCATCAGTTTTCATCCCGATTCCCCGCTCCACTTGGAGAATAGAGAAGCCTACCACATCCTCACACATGAACCCAGACCCTCCCAAATGGACTCCAATATGCCACACACACAGGCACTCAACACACTCCGGATCTAAAGCAAAATTGCAAAGAAAGAAGTAAATAACATTTGTCAGATGGAATATGCATCTATTTCTTTTTCCCAGGTTCCATCACGAGTACTAATTGATCTTCCTCGGCTGCAATTACATCAGCCGGCACGGGCGGACCAGTAGGTTTTTCATCCCATACCTTTGCATCAGGGACCATTGTATCTGATGAGCCTAAACTTCTATCTCCACAAATTGTCAATACTGTGGGAGTCTCACCCTTCTTTACCATGGATAGTTTAACAGGTATCAATATCAATTGTGCAACTCTGTTTCCTTAATGTATTGATAGTACATTTTCACTGCTGTTGAAAAGAATCATTTTTATGACGCCTTGATAGTCAGCGTCTGTAAGTCGACCCAACACTTGAATACCTTTTTAGGGCGAGGTCAGATCTTGGGGCAATCAATCCCATATGTGCAGACAGGATTTGTACTCCAATTACAGCAATGCCCTTTGGCTGAAGCCGAATTTCCTTCCTCAAATGCAAATCCACCCCTGTAGACTCTGGAGTGGCACGATAAGGAGCCAACGCACCGGGGGATATTTCCCAATACATTAAAGTGTCACTGGCTCGATTTGGTTTCATTTGCAAGGCTGGCGTTAACATGCGCATTAATGGAGTCTCAACTTTCGCAATCGGACGGTTATTCAAAATCTGAACAGCTTCAAATATGTGTTCTCGCTAACTTCGCGGAGTACTGTCTCCAATCTTGTGCAGTTCTTTCAATAAACCATTAATTTGCTCAATCAGACCACATGCTTCCGGGTGATAAGGGACATAAAAAATCCATTCTATGCCCTTAGCTTGACAGTAATCAATCATTTTCCCTTTAAAATGGGTCCATTATCACTTTGAATTTGCAAAGAGGCAACATAATATACAGCTACCTGGTCCAACATATTGACAATCCTTACTCGTGGGCATAGAACCAATATAATAGATTTGCCAAATTTGTCTGGGCAATTTACCCCGCTTCAATTTACCATGAATTGTGTGGAATAGATGTTGGCATACAGGGCATTGTAAAATTGCAGTCTTCACAATTTCTAACGGGATGCTAATTCCCCTATCTTGTGCTCACCCGATTTAAGCCTTCTCTCAAATGTTTCCACTTTTGTGGTGGGCCCATTTGGCAATCCCCTTCAAATCCTCCTCCTCAGCCCTGGAGTCCATGACTTGTATGTTCATCTGCACCAGAATTGAACCAACGTTCTAATGAGTGTTGCGCAATGTACATCCACGTGATATACCGTCACAGTAGTATGCATCAGGATGTCAGCAATATCTTACCATATTTCCTTTCCCCACCTTTCCTTTGCATGAATTTTCCATCCTTTCCTTTTCCAAGTCGGTAGCCAAACTACCGACACATTAGCAGCATACCATGAATCAGTATAAATATGACAACTGCCAGGCGTTTCTTGTTTCAGTGCATGACATACAGCATACATTTCTGCAAATTGGCTACTCTTCCGCTTTGCTGAGGTGATAAGCACCTTCTTCATCTTGGCACTGTACGCTACCGCTTTCCAATATTGCTCCATTTCCACATATTTGGCTGCACCATCAGTAAACCATGCATGTTCAACTTGTTCATTAGATAATTCTCCATATGGGATCCTGCACGTAATTGGAGATTTCCCAACAATCCTCTCACCCTCCGGTTTGAGATCCGTTCGTGGAACACCCGCTACCTGTTCATGTAGTTTAGCTACGCCACTTTTACTGGGCTTGGCACGATCTTGAATATACCATTTCCATTTAATAACACTAGCTTCTTGTGCATGACAATTCTATGCATCTTTGGGGAACTAAGCACCCACTGCATAATGGGTATTCCTGGTTGGATGATTATATCATGACCAACCGTCATTTGTTCAGTGTCTAGAAGTGCCCAGTAGCATGCTAACAATTGTTTTTCAAAGGGGGTATATCTATCAACCGCATCTGGTAATTTTCTACTCCAAAATCCCAAAGGCATTTGTTTTCGGTCTTGTTTTAGCCATAAGCTCAAATTTGCATAAGACTCTTGTGTGGACACATTAAATTCCACCTCACCATCTCTTAATGGCCACAAATCAAGCACCTTTTCAATGGTATCTTTCACTAATTGAAATGACACTTACCACAGAAAGCACTTCTCAGTCCTCAGCTGCCCCCTGCTCCTGCCGCGAACGCTGCTCCATCACGCTTCCTGGAGGAGGCGTGGCAACATCGGCACGTGACCCTATCACGTGACTCGGGCCGGCCTTCAAAGGACAGAGGCTGCCGCCCGCTCAGTGCGTGGAACTTACCACAGAAAGCACTTCTCAGTCCTCAGCTGCCCCCTGCTCCTGCCGCGAACGCTGCTCCAACACACTTCCTGGAGGAGGCGTGGCAACATCGGCACGTGACCCTATCACGTGACTCGGGCCGGCCTTCAAAGGACAGAGGCTGCCGCCCGCTCAGTGCGTGGAACTTACCACAGAAAGCACTTCTCAGTCCTCAGCTGCCCCCTGCTCCTGCCGCGAACGCTGCTCCAACACGCTTCCTGGAGGAGGCGTGGCAACATCGGCACGTGACCCTATCACGTGACTCGGGCCGGCCTTCAAAGGACAGAGGCTACCACCCTTGCGGCGTTAAGCCCGTCAGGAGTAAAGCCCAGTGACTGTTAAGTGACTGTTAGGCACTGGTGGCCTCATTTTACGTACTGTTGCCGAGTCGCTACAAACAATGACTTTATCGGCAGACGGCCCCCAGACCCGAAAGAAATCCTTACAGCACCGGCGCCCTACAAATCCTTGGTCTATGATGAAAGCTGCAGTCGGCCCAAAGGTAAGCAAAGCTACTGGACGTGCACTTATGGCTACAAATGAGCTACTACCAACAGAAGCTAGCAGCTCTCCAAAGCCCCTAGTCTTGCTGTCTCTCGAAGAGCAATGCGCGCAAACTGATGCCTTAACTCCACCTGTATTGCTCACAGTTCCATCCCATGCCTTAGCAACACAGGCAGATAATCCCGATCCATCGAGACTCCTCACTATCAATTTGGAATGCAATCCAGCTCCGAATGATGAAATCTCACTTGTCGATGAAACATAAATATCAGCAAACAGAGTGAGCAAGGTGGACTCACCGAACTCGGTGAACGCTCTAGGCGACATTCCGGCACCTCGGTTCGATGTTAAGACATCTGACACATTACGAACGACGCAACCGGCTATAATGGCATCTACATCCTTTCATAACAACAACTTCATGAATGCTGCTGGTCTCTCTACAGACAAAGGTCTCTTGTCACATCTAGTGACCGATGAAGAACTGTTAACAATCCCGAATCTTGAGTCGGGAAACCTTGCGATGAACGATTTACTTCCCAAACAAGCTCTGTACAAAAAACGACCTTCTACGCCAACTGTGAGGCTGACTTGTCGCCCCACAGTCAATGACATTCTGTTACAGCACTTGTCACTTTCCGGTTCAGTTGAGCGGCCCCAAGAGCGCAGTGGTCAGCACCGAAAATTCAATGATGGCCCCTGCTAATATCTCACGTTTCTTGGCCACAACCAATCCAATTAATTCCCAAATTGATCCTCCCACTTTAAAAATAGCAGGTCGTACTACTCTAGGAGCAGCCTTTGAATGCACCGAACTTGATAACGATAGCGCTTTGGCATGTCAAGCTCCAGATGTTGGCCGCTCTTCCATCTCGAGTGCAAACGACCAGCTCAGCGACGTTCAGCCATTTAGCACCCCTCAGCTACCGGCACCAGCATTCAATCCACCCCCCATTCCATGCGATCGGAGTGCGATTGCTCGTGCTAGTCGTCTACAAAGAGTCGCCGAACTTAAGGCAAAACGTACTTCCATCATACCCCCTGTATGCGAAAACTCAACGCTGAATGCAAGTACTCCACACCCAAGGCCATCTCAGTTTAGCGAAGAAGTTCATCCGACGATTTCTGCAAAAATATTTACCACTTTTAACCCGCATTACAACTTGGACAATTCTGTTGGCTCCTTGTCCCTTCATGACTCTGCACCTCAATCGTTTGGCATTTCACCCGAAGCGCTTTCTCAGATACACAACAACGTCTTAGCTGCCTCAGCTGTTGCCTTAGCTCCATTCACTAAAATTTTTTAATCATTGATAGGATCAATAAGTGACCAAGGTGCAGCCATTTCCAACGTAACGGCACAACTCGATAAACTTGAACACTTTTCGTGGTTCCTTCAAGCCCAAATGACATCAAATGCTGAAAATGCGGTGCGATGGCAAGACAGGTTGAGCGATCTCGCTGCTCGTCATCACTGTCAAAACGATTCTTTAATGGAAGGCTTGTTGGACGCCGTGAAATGGATGCGAAAAAACACAATCTTTGCCTTCCGAGACCCTAGCAAGAAACAAGAAAATTCATCAAGATTCCCCCATTCTCAAGTATCGACCGTACCTGCGACACTTGGAAAAGACCCACCGCAGTCGGATCCAACAATGAGCCTTCCGGCTCTCTCCCATGACACTTCGGTCTCAAACTCGAAAACGCAGGGATCAGTCCCGCAAAGAAGCAGTCTCACAACAAAAGAAATCTCGTCACAAGGACAAGTACCAAGTACCGGCACAAACCTCCACATCAGTGAATTCATTCAATATATTCAAAGGGCCAGCAAAAACAATCATTACAAGCGTCGAAACTAATCTGAAAAAGCCTGCCGGACAGCAGACAGAGCTCCTCAACAAAAAAAACACACAACCTAAACAACAGCAAATTAAAAAAAAATGTATAAGGAATCTAACAACCCCCAAGAAGACAAGTCTGTTCACTCGGCATGTTCATACAACGACTTTAATAAAACCTACAAACAATGCACCATCAAGATCTATAGGTGCCAGACTGAGTCCCTCAAGGACTTCAACAAAACGACGGCGCATAGCCTCCAACGATGCTTCCACTGGAAATGGTTCTCAAGATTCTTTTGTTGACCTATGTGATCTATCGACTTACTCAGCTGATCTTGAGAATTCCATCAATGCTTCTCTTGTAGCTCCAGCTATAATATCAACTGGGCCACCAACGAGGGAGAAGCTAGAGGCAAAAAAAACTTCGAAGATCGCACAATCAAGGACTAATGCCAGACAAATCTCACCCTCAATAAAGAGGAAAGCACAACAATCATTAAGTTGTAGGCTAAATCCCAAACACACGTCGAATCAGCTAAAATTGGGCTTGCCTCCAGTTCAGCGCGCTCCTGGTCCTGCCAATTTTGAGTCTCAAACTAGCAAGTGGAAACTCCGTCTCCAAAATATCCATTCAGACGACAACGAAGTTAACCTAAATAGAGGAAACATTCTAAAACTGTTCGCATGTATACCACCACTGCGAGCCATCTCATCAGATGACATCAAAATTGTGGAATATATAACAGAAGCATCTTCCGACCAAGTGATTCTCCACATTTCATCGACGGCAGTAAAAAACATGCTACTTCAAGCAAACGAAGATCTCCTGCTTTACGGCTTTGATCTCACCCTCGAACCTCTTACTATGAGAGGCATTTCATCTTTCAAGGCAAATCGTGACCATGAAGCAAGTCACTGCACCGCCAGGCGTCAGGCCCTGCGCCAATCTCTAGTCTCATCACCTGACATTTTAGACGCTGCCACGCATCAGTCATTTGAAAGAAGAGCCAACAACGCAAAACGATTCCCAAATGGTCCGCGCAAATAACAATGAGCCAACGTCAAACAACAAGAACTAATTCTACTGTCATGGAACACGAGGGGATTCACGCACTTGTTTAACACTTTTCAAGAACCTTTGGTGAATGTGTTTGCGTTATGTCTACAGGAAACGCTACGGGATCCCCCGACTCGCGATGGATTCATCACGCTGATAAATCCAGCTAGAAAGAACCCAAAGGGTCGACCATTTGCGGGCTTGTTAACACTTTTGAAAATCCAGAACTGGTGGTCGCTCGTTGTCTCCACAAACCCTAACCCATTCGTGCAAAGCACTTTGATCAAACTCTCATTAAGAGCCACCGTCTCCAATCTTCTAATAATAAATGGATACTGGAATCCCGCCATGATTTCATCAACATCTTTTATTCAGTCAGTATTGAATGAAATAGATCACACCTTTGTAGAACACAACAATGTTTCTGTACTCATCTGCGGCGACCTCAACTGCAGTTGGTTTAAATATGATCCACTCACCAAACTAAACGTCCGGCTTCCGGATCTTGAAGTAGCTCAGCGAGGCCAAATTTGGTCAAAGGAACTTCTGGAACGCAACTGCCAGATGCTAAATGGAACAACAAAGGGTGACTCTCCTGCAAATCCGACGTGGCATAGCATGGCTCGAACAAACACCCTCGACTATATTTGGGCCTCGGCGGATCTCTTCCACAAGGTCTCTTCTCTTAAAGTGCAGCCGATGTCATCTAGCGATCATAACCTACTGCGGCTTGTTTGGCATGAAGAACTCTGCAAAACGCCAGACAAATACTCTTTTCAATTACAAACAAATGCAGCAGGCAATCGATTAGTAATCAATGGATCTGCCATGGTTAATTTATGCCACAGCGTAAACGAACTCGAGACAGTAGAATATACACATCTGCTGATGGACCACACTCAAATAATTTCCAATTCAAGAACGTTCGGATCACTGCCGAAACATCTTTATAGTTCTGAAATTGCACTGGCAAAAAAACTACTAAGGAAAGATCTCAGGCAAATTAAAAGAGAGCCGTGCGATCTACGTTGTAAGGCAATGAAGATCAAGAACCGACGACAAGATTATCGAAATTGGCTAAGATCACACTCAACCATCATCGATCAAGGTCGAGCAGAAACGATGTTAAAACTCCTTGTACAGAAAAATACCCGTGAAATCTGGGCCATCCTGAATAAGGGCCGCTCCAAATCATCCCCAGCAATATCTAATGAAATCACCAGCGATAAATGGCGCAAATACTTCACCTTAATGTACGAAAAACCTGAGTCTGAAGATCCCCCGCAGCATGATGTGACACTCTCTACTTGGGACATCATACCTTCTTGCAAAGAGATTGAACATGCAATCTCCAAGCTGAAAAACTCAAGAGCTGCTGGTCCGGATCAAATATCAAATCTCATGCTCAAAAAACACAGCGTACACTGGGCGAAATTTATTTACGAGCTGTTTTGTCAGATCACAAGCTGCAAGAAACTGCCTTCCTCCTGGTGCAGGGCGATTGTAGTTCCGATATATAAGAAGGGATGTCGAGCCGATCCTACTAACTATCGCCCGATCGCCCTCCTAGATACTATTGGGAAAGTATTCGGCTCCTTTTTGCGCCAACAGCTGGTGAATTGGGCAATCTCAACAGGAAAACTTGACTGTCGCCAAACAGGGTTCACGAAAAACGTGGGGACTGATGTGAATCTGACAATATTAACATTCTTAAAGTTGTCAGCGATGGAGGCGAAAAAAAGAATCTTCCTGGCGTTTGTCGATCTTCGACAAGCATTTGACGCCATAAATAGGACCAAACTGTGGGCAAAACTACGACTGTGGCATTGTCCAGAGCATTTGTTAGAGCCCATCATCGCCTTGCACTCCAACACGTCCATCCAAGTTAGAGTCAATTCACAAGGCGATCTTACAGATCCAATAAGAACATTTAAAGGCGTCAAACAAGGCTGCCCCCTCGCAGCAGACCTTTTTAAACTCTTTATAGCTGATTTACCCGAGTGGCTAAAGTCTGTCCATTGTTTTCCACCCAAGTTAAACGGAACCTTCATTAATCACCTGGTTTATGCTGACGACATAGTGTTGGTTGATCAAACCCAAATTGGCCTTCCACATCTTCTTCTTCGCCTGCATGAGTTTTTAACCTTCAACGAGCTCTATTTAAATGCAGAGAAAACAAAAATCATGTGCATCGGCCAAGGTAGATCAAAAAAAGACAGGTCTTTCCAATGGCACATAGAAAAAAAGTGCTAAATGTAGTCAAGTCTATCCGCTACCTTGGAGTAATGGTCAATGACTCGGTCTGCGAAGCTGCATGGACCAGTGATCTGATGGACAAAATAAAGATCTTGAGTCTCCAAGCTGCCAAAATAAACATTGACTACGGGAAATTTTCTATCACTCCCGTAGTAACGTTCTATCTTCAAAAAGTAATTCCAACTATTACTTTTGGCGGCGAAGCAGCCTTGAATATCAATCACAACCTATGGTGCCAATTGGAGGGAAAGTTTTGGAGACGTGTCCTGAGCCTCCCGAATCATATCTCCATGTCAGCTCTGAGATATGAGCTAGCTTTGAATTCCATGTACATGACAATTGTCTGGAAATCTCTATCTACTCTGCGCAAAATACTACTCAGCTCTACCATCCCGGCATATAACATCTTTAAGCCGGGGCTGGGATCCACCGACAATGTCCTCATTTACACATGGAAGCTCAAACTAAATTCTATTATGGCTGACGCAGGCATATCGGAGGAAGAGCTAGTCAAGCGCCCACAACACGCCAAGAAGAAGCTAGCGGAATGGGATTGGATCACAACCTACAATACCCGCCTAGCCCTTAAATCAACCCTGCCCACTTCCAGAAGTCAAGTTAAACTGAATTGTCAACCAAAATATCTCACGAACTGTCCGTCTCGCCACCACAGGGCACAATTCCTAAGGCTGCGATTGAACGCTCTAAATACTAATGAGATGCTCTGGAGGCAAAAGAATAAAGAAACAGCAAACAACAATTACTGCCGCTTTTGCAAAACCACAGAAGTTGAATCTCTAAAGCACCTAGCTATATTGTGCCCAATGCTGACAGATCTCCGTGAGGTGCATCTAAATGAATTCAAAACACAATCTGAGGAGCCTGATGATTGGTGGGATAACGCAACAGCAGGTCACAACATCAAGCTCTCTTGCAACCTCATCAACTTCTTTGATGAAGCCCTAAAGTCAGTACCCAACTGAAGGCCGCCAGTATCTGAAAGATCTGCCTCCTCAGTGGTCGCCCTTTTCGGTAACTGTGTTACCCTAAAGTACAACATCTATTGTTAAATTTAACTAAGACTATCCAAGGAGGAGATGGAAGATTCTGAATTTTCTGAATTTTCTTTCTTTTGGACATGTAACAAAAACATGATATGAAATATCAAGTTGAAGATTTACAATAAAAAAAAAAAAAAAAGAAATGACACTTCTTGTTCCTCATTCCATACCAACTCAAACTTTTTACGCGTAATCTTGTAAAGGGGTGCTAAAATTTGCCCCAAGTGTGGAATGTGTTTCCTCCAGAATCCAAAAAACCCAATAAACTGTTGTGCCTGGTTTTTGGTCCTCGGAGTCGGAAATTCAAGAATCTTTTGTTTAGCCTTTGGCACCATCTCTCGATGTCCATTGTGCCATTGTATTCCTAGAAAAATAACGGTCTCTGCCGGACCTTGTGTTTTAGCCTCATTTAATTCCCATCCTTCCTTGCGTAAACCCTCTTTAATGAGGTCCAAATATAACCGCACCCTCTGCTCATCCTTACTTTGAATCAATATGTCGTCAATATAATGCACAATTTGCACATCTGGTTAACAAGGAATCTTGTCTAAGTGTTCAGCCGCTAGCAGGTGACAAATGCATATAGCCCATAGGCAAAAGATTAACAGTATACTGCCTCCCGTTCCATGAAAATGCAAACTGCTCCTGACGTTCAACTGCAATCGGTACAGTGAAGAAAGCGTTAGCCAAATGCAACACAGCGTACCTTCAAGTTTTTGTTTATTTTCAACCAACGTTATGGCATCAGGTATCGCTGGCACCAGTGGAGGAGTATATTTATTCAACTCTCGATAATCGATCGTCATGCTGAAGCTGCCGTCTGTATTTTTGACCGGCCAGATGGGATTGTTCCAAGCAGTTGTAACTGAATGTAATATGCCTGCCTCAACCTATACTTTGATTGTTTCCAAAATGTATTTCTGCCCGCCTGGAAACGATATTGTTCCATAGGTACTCTTTTAGTCGCTATCAGAACCTGTACATGGGCCATCTTTAACTGACCAACCACTACAGGCGTGCAAGTTAATGCACTTAAACCAAATTGGTAAATTTTACCGCCTAACCAAGGGTTAATCCTTCTAGAATGTCAAATCCAATAATGTATTCAGCCAGGGGAACAATTAACGCCTGATAAGTGTCTTTTTAATTGGCCAATTTTCATGTCAACTTCTGTTTGCACTGTCGAGTTTTCCACCCCTCGCCCCCCCCCCCAATCCTGTAATCATAAAGTGTTTGCATTTAAATCTGGAAAGGTTCCCATGTATTAAAGAGGCCTCAGACCGGTATCAATTAAGGCACAAACCTCCTGTCTATTACCTGAATGCCAAAACAATTTCACTTTAACATGTCTACTTTAACATGGGCTGTTGTTACCGTAGTTTGACCCCTATCCTATTCATCTTTAGAGTGTGAACCTTTTAGATTCCCTCTCTACCATGGCACTAACCATTTTCCTCAAATCAGCATAAGTTGGTTTGGAGGATATCAATCTAGTGGAGGACTTGTCATCGCCCCCTCAGGGGATGTTGCAAAAGGATCCACCTCCTTTTTCAGTTTACGTACATCCTGTCGTTTTACTTGTTTTTAGCGCTCTTTCCTGTCCAAACCTAGTTTTTTTTAAATACAAAAAAATACATATCACGTGTTTCAATCCCATCAATATCTTCTCGTGGCACACCATCTTTCAGCAGAGCCAGGAATATATCTTTCCTAGATGCACGGGAATCTCTGCTATCAAATCTCCTGCCAGGAGTGCGCCTTTCATTTCGCCCCCTCCCTCTCCCGGGATCGCTCTTCTGGCTTTTCCTATTCACCCAAATCAGCAAGCTGTCTAATCGCATAGACTACTTCATCAGTAACCTTCCCCGTCATACCTTGTAATAAGGTCATTATGATGTTCTTATATGCAGGTAGAACAGGGGGGCCCTGTTCGAACTAACGTGTTTCTAGCAGAAACTGATAAATTCATCAATCCCATATGCTCTGGGGTTTCTAGGTGAAAAGCCTCCTTCATAGCATGTCCCCTAATTCCCTGAATAGCTTCCCTCAATGTGTACAATTGTTTGTCTGTCGGCCAATTCGGCGTAATAGGATATTTGTGGTTACACCCTTGCGCAGCTAGTTGCAATAGACAATTGCCCATCGACGCCATTACCATCACGATGAGGCCCTGCACGCAGGTTCTCCTGTATTTGAACATCATTCGACAAGGGCAAAAATCTAGCAGAATCTGTCCTATCAACTAGAAGACCTGCGGCCCCTCCATCAAACATTCTGACCGTCCAAGCCAGCAAAGAGTCACCCGCTCTGTTTTAGCCTATTGACTATTTCCTCGATTTCTTGTTACAAATAATCTTCAAGAGCAGTCATGTCTACCACTCTGCCTCCAAGATTCAATGAGTGATAACTCAATTTTCTGCGTATTACAAGATTAACTGTTACTCCTTTACATGCCGGTTTAGGCTTTGTTATAGGGTTTGGTTCAGAATCGCTGCTAGTGGTAGTACTATCAAAGACATCACCATCCCATTGATCAGGATCCCAATCTAAACCTGCGGATGTAATCACAGTTGCGACCTTACGAGAATTAACCCTTCCTCTTCTCTTGCGATATTTATAGCGAGCAACTCTTACCGCAGTCCATTCAGCCACAGCTTGATAATTTACCTACTTTATCATGATACAGCAACTTCAAATGAAATTGTATCAATGCAATTTGCTTTTCAGCAGCCAGTTCCTTTTCCAATCTTTGAATATTATTTTGTAATTCTATGTTCATCTGATGCATCTTTCGAAAAGCATGCAACAAAATCCAGCCTCTTCTCCCGAGAGCCGAACACTCCTTCCCCTTTTTCATTGTGACTTGTAAACATTTTATCAATTTGTCAGTGTTGGGCAAGATTGTATGCAGTACCCTTTGGGTGCAATAGAACAACCCTGACCTCCTGGCAATAGGAACCCAACCTTTTTGTAGAAGTCTGTACTACACAGGTTGGTAGGGTGGTTGAGTGGCCAGGCTCCTCTCAAGAGGGGTCAATGTGAGATGTAGGGGAGTTAGAGATTCACAATGACAAGAATTCAAATAAACTCTTACAAACAAGGTTTCTTGATTAAACCATTATTAATTTATTTAACAGAGTAAGCCTTCTTCAAAAGGGAGCAATGTAGAACACACAAATATACTTCCAAATACACACTCTTGGTTTCTAAAATCAGGAAATACCCATTTGGGATGGCATACAGACACTTCCTGCATCCTCGGGTGACTTCAATCGTTAGGGTGCTGTTGACATTAATGTATCACGGTTGCATTTATAATATCCTTGAGAGGAGTGTTAAAGAGAAGAGAGCTCAGAATAAAACAAGTAGTCAGTTATTCTTAAGCAGGTAAGTACTTTCGAAAATAACCCCCCCAATGCAAAGTCAGGTAACCCTTTCCTGGAAGGAAGGCAAAACACATAAGCAGAAGAGAGAAGTCATTCAGGCAGCCAGTATAAACGATGAAGGACTCCGAGCTGCCCGGGAACATAATTGAGCAAGCACCTAATATAAGACAAAAAGATGTTCCTGTCTGGCTACATTTCTAACACAATTTGAAAAACTAACAGTACCTATTCAACTGGTAGTTATTAGAAAACAAATCAATACATTTTAGAAAAATATGTACTTGTATCGCCAATAATACTGAGCCTCAGTGGCGCCGATTACTAAAGGCACCAAACATGGAAAATTCAGAAAATATATTAAACCAAAAAATTGAAAAGAGGTTTTTTAAATTTTGTAAATTAGACACAAACATATTAAAAAAAAAAAAGAAATCCTATATTCACTAAACTTCAAATTCATACAAAAAATACATCCTAAATTAACACATCTTCAAATATATACAAAGAGTACATCCTAAATTGTTAGAAACAGGAAAAGAAAGAGATGGGGGAGAGAAAATATTAGATGGAGAAGAAGACAGGTGAAACAGACAGGTTAACAAAAAACATTTAATCTGATAGAAATCTTTATCCATCCCAGTGAAACACATAATTCTATTATGTAGTTGTCTGAACAAAGTTCAAAACATAAGGGGGATGGTTTAACTACCTAGCCCTTACTAAATCAAAAGTATGATTCTCACATTTAGTTGTGACAAAAATAACCGTTTGGTATAAAACATTTTTTTGAGCAAATAAGAACACAGGAGAATGAGTAGCATCAGACATAAGTCCTGTGCAAACAACCGAACTCAAGGGTGAAAACCCAGCAAGTCCTATAGAATTGACCCGCCGGTTCAGAGTGGTGTGTGTGATTGCTTTTAATGAAATCCAGGGGGGTTTTATACAGCAGACTGAAATGATATCCTACGCCTTCCACTGATGAGCGTGAATCCCACGTCCTACGTACACGGGTGCATGTGCGCCCGTGCCTAGGCGTGGTGAAATTGGCGTTTTGGTGGAGTGTGGAGAGATCAAGACCACCTTCTTCAGGCAATTCAATCCAAATTCAGCCCCTACAGAGACAGTCAAATGGAATACCATCATATTGTTGTTCTGTACACTGATTTACACATTAAGTGTGCGGCATACAGTATGACCGGAGATATGAAAAATGCCAAGGAATGGTGCGAAACACAGAGTAGGTACCCCTAATCAGTTAGGTAGGCGTGCCCCGGGCGCACTCCTCCCTGTAGCCACAACCAAATGTGAAGAAGGCGCTGAGTCGCCGAGGCCTAAGAAACCATTAAAGGAGGGGCATCACATCCAGAAATAGTGCTTTGAAGAGAGATCAGTATAAAGAGATGCTAGAAAAGTTCAGTAAGCTCTAAAAATGTGGTATAGTGTAAAGAAAAGTAGGAGAGAAGGAAGGGCTTCCCTATCAAGTGGTAAGACAGACTCGCCAAGGTTGCATATGCTAAGTCCATACCTAATGGCACCGAAGGGTTGCCTCCTCGAGCGGGAGCCTGGATAGAGAACACCTCATATGATTCATTCACAGGAGCAGGGATGACCTGCAGGAAGACCGATCGTATCTATAATGAAATATATACCATTAGGGTGTAGTGCACAGATCCAATTAGCGGGTGCTGGCTCACGAGGAAAATGCGTACGCTCACGTACAAAAATTACCAAACCTGCAATCGTAAGTAAAATCGTGTGCAGGGGGCGCCATCATAATTCGGCGTCGGTTAATGCAGAGAGTGAAGCTTTCTCAGCAAGCCTTCAAGGTATAATATCCCACAGGGTACCCGTCTATGCGTCCGATGTTAATAGTGTCTAAGGGGGCAAAAGGAATCACCTTAGGCTATGCATAGGTAAGGTGCGGCAGATCTTAAAAGAAAGGACCGGAGCACATCAGCACTTACCTGTAGGTCGCTTCGCAGTCAGGAAAGGAACGCGTAGGGCGTAGTGCGTGTCCTCATATGGAGCCCGAAAAGAAGTGTGCGTATTTGCATTTCCAGGGGCGTGGCTATGTCCACACTGGACGGCATAGAAAGAGGACTAAGGGGACTATGCTATAGTCTGCGACACAGCGCACACGGAAGAACTCCCAGAGTACAAAGGAACAGCATGGGATATATCAACAGAGCGCCCTCTCGAAAATAAATGGGAGGGAAACTCATGAGAAAGTGATATTAATGTCAACAATCAGTCAAAATGTAACAGTGAGGTTCCAGTGCATGGGGGAAGCAGAGGACAGCTTAGGCCAGTGGGACACGATAGTTAGCACGACACTGGGGATGTTTCATTTAAACCACGCTCAACCGTGTCCAATAGGAAAATCCAGCGTGCCTCTTTGTCAGCTAACACTTGATGTGGGTTCGATGCATTCTTAACCACATCAATCACCCACCAGCGTATATTTTCAGTGGAATGGCCGTATTCCAAAAAATGGCTCACGAGGGGTGCATTAATAGTCTTGCAACGGATCCAGGAATGATGTTTCCGCAATCCGTGTGTGGACCGGTCGTGTCGTTTTGCCAATATACTTCAACCCACACGGGCACTCAATAAAATAGACCACCCATGGTGTCTTACAATTAGAGTGGTGTCGTAATTAGTCCGAGAACCAAGTACTAAGATTCCAATTTCCCTCTGGGACATGTACTTCAGTACTCGAGGTATGTAGATTTTGAATTGCCGTGAATATGGTAGGGGAGGAGTCGGGTACGAAAACGCAACAAGCAGATCCCACCAATTTACATACTCCACCACGCTCGGGCAGGATGACGTTTAACACCATCCGGTTCTGTAGAGCTACTAATCTGATTGCTTTCTGTTCCAACGTCATATTGTATAGTATATCAGTGGTTCTGTTGATGGTTCTCTCCAATACTCTTGCCAGTCTCCTAATATCCTCAGAGTTCATGATCTGTCCCCAAAATGGCACAAAAGATTTCACTACATCACCCATGACCTGTGAAGGAGTTGTCATGATTCATGCCCCTGGTCATCATGGCCAAACCAGCCTTTCGGCTGGGGCCAGGTTACAGGCTTCCATTGTGGCCTCAAGGGCCACAAAACACCATCGGGGACTTTCTTGGAGCCAGTCCTGGCACCTTTGGCGCCAGGCTCATACTGTTATGTGAAGGACTTCATTTGGATTGGAACTTCAGTTAACATGGAGGCACTCAAATAGCTCAGTTCCAAAGAACTGAGCTATGCGGTTTAGTGTTTTGGGTGTGGCCCGGCCTGGGCCTACTTTACATGGAACTGGGACTACTTGACCTGGGCTATACAAGCCACACCCAAACAGCAGCACATGCTTTGCATTATTCTGCAGTTAGCAGCGTAACGCTCACATGTCCGTTCTGATCTCCAGTGTTTCTTGCATCCTGCCACATGCTGAATCCTATATCTGAAAGAACACCATTATTCAATGCTTACCTGTAAGTAGCAGCCTGGCTTTGGTCTTGAAACCTCCATCTTCAAACTACCACCACCTGCTCACTTGAATACACGTGATCTGGGGATTCTTCATCACAACACCGCATCCATCTTCAGAACACTGCAGCAACCTGACAAAGAGTAAGAGAGACATTATTAGTGAGCGCTCGCTCACGGCCATGCCAAGGACACCGAAAACCACTTACCAGGTGCAGTTTCTCCTTGATTTCAGAACATCACAGTGGCCCGGAACACCATAGCGACCTGCAAAGGAAGCGGCGCAAAAAGAAAAGGCAAGAAAGTGTCATGCATTCACTTACCTTGCTGGGATTCTCATCCCATACAGCACGGAAACGCCAAAACTCTCCAACTCATCTGAGGGAAAGAAACTAGAGACATTATTAACAAAAGGCAAAAGAGGAAAAGGGCAAGATAAGACTGTAAAACAGTAGTACCTACCTCATAAAGCAAATCGGAGTCGCAGCAGGCCTGGACCCGAACACGGGGCAATGCACCAGTGAAGCAACTAGATCGCAGAATGCCCACACCTCCAACGCGCCCCTGCACAGAGACGCAGGACAGAGAGCCCACCATACCTAATATTAAGGTGAGGAGGGAGAGTAGAATTAAGAGAGGAATTTGAGGCTGAGGGAGGTGGGAATCCATCCAGGAGAGACATTTAAGCCCTATATCCAGTTCTCCTGCATTGCAGGCGCTATCCAAGCCCAACACTCTATCAATGGAGAGGGTTTGAGAGTGCTAATCTTCCAGCCAGGGCTGAGTGGCGTCCCCATGGATATCAGGTGAGCGTAACAGGAGTATCACCGTTCTCGTCCCTCCTTGGACGAGCTCTAGAGACCTCAGAGGTGCTAGCTATATATACCCCTGGTAGCAAGATGCCCAAATAACAAGTACCCTGCCAATCTCTAGGTAACCAAGGATAAGCTTCATTGCCACAGACAAAATAAACAGGATCACCTACATACAAAGGTCTGTCCTCACTAGTCAGACTTGCAATATCGGTACAACTGTCAAAAGTACCCATTGACTGAGAACCATCCCTTTGTATGCAGAAGGAAACAGAGTTGGGGCTATGATTAATAGTATAAGAAGGAGGCATGGCATTCCGGTTGCCTACGGGAGCCATCTTGAAAGAAATTAACAATTAGAAAGGTCTAGAAAGTCTATCGGAAGGTCTTCTAGCAGCAACATTGAGTTTGCTCCTATTTGCGAAAAGGGAACATCCCAGAGGCGTCGGGACCCATCTTTCAAATTCATTCAAATTAGTCCAATCAAAGTTCCCCGAGATTCTATCATTCCAACGACCAAAGAATAGTGCCCTTAGAGAGGCATAGCATGCAGTAGTCAAAGGAAGAGGGTGAATATACCAGCCCAAACCTTTTTCCCCATGCTGTGGCAAATGTAAACCTATCCAGCAATTTGTTCTATTGAGAATTGCATGGGTCGCATTTATGATTTATAATAAAGTATTATTGTGGTAACTCTGTGTTGGGAATCCCTAGGAGGTAGAGTGTGCAGATGCACGAAAGGTGAAGACATAGTGGGAACACTTTCAGTAGGTAACAGTCTCAGGTGGACGCACCCCATCGATATACCAGTACCCAAGCGCGGTCACAACTGTTAGACCAGTTAACATAACTACAAGAAAACAGTAAGTCCTCAAGGACCATGATTTTTGATGTCCAATGTCTTTGTTAGCCACACAATCGATCGGTTGCTTCGTACGATTAGAGTTGGCGACAGGCATTGTTCCTCAAAGTTCGTTCTGAAAAGTCTCTGCGATAAAACTCCTTAACTTTGTTCATTGGTGATCTCCTGGCCACGTGATTTATCTTGATTTAAGGTAACTTTGCCGGTCCTGGCCACTTATGTTTCAGCGAGAGTGGGAAGGGACTAGCTCAACAGCTGTTTCTTGTGGGCACAGCAGTGCTGTGCTCTAAGTCTAGTGCTGTGGACGCAGATCATACCTCAAAACTCCAGGTACGGCGTGATCTGCGAACAGAGTCGTTGCTTCCTGATGGAAGTGGTGAAACAGAGGCAAGATTGCTCAAGGGTGCAGAAAGATCCGAGGAAGAATTCGAAGACAAAGAAGCAGTCGCCCCACGGGCTCAGGAAGAATCTGAGACCCCATTGGTGTTCAAAACGGGCTTGTCGTAAAGAACAGAACAAACAGTCTCCTTCTCTTCTCCTTCGTCAAGTGGCAGAGGAAAAGTTATCTTCTTGACGTGAGTCGCGTGGATCCAGTGTCCCTTTCCGGATACTAGTACAGCGGTCTGTGTGGCCAACAGGACCTGGAACGGACCTCTCCAGTGCCGTGCAAGACAGGATGCTCTTTCAAATGCCTTAGTGAGCTCCCAGTTGCCGGGTCGAAGTCGATGACCTGGCCCCTCGTATAAATACAAGCTTTGAGTTAACTGGCCACAGTATTCAGAAAGGAGCAATTGCTTCACGTCTTTCAATCGTTTTGGCTTGGGCAAGTTCCAAATATTTGCTGGCCTCCCCATTACTATTTCATAGGGGAGAGTCCAGTTCTGGTTTGTGGGGTTGTCCACATGGACAATAAAGCTACTGCTAAGGCATCTGGCCATTTCAAATTGCTACTGGCACAGATCTTTGCCACCTTATTCTTTAAGATACCATTATGGCGTTCTACAAGCCCAGCACTCTAAGCATGTCTGGCCGAATGGAACCGTTTATCGATCTGTAATCCCGCGCATAATTGCAGAATAACAGCAGCGATATGTTGACCATTGTCCGACCAAATGACCCTTGGCAAACCAAACCTAGGAAAATATTCCTTAAGCATGGTTTTCACCGTCGTTATTGCTGTGGCATCTTTTACAGGGAATGCTTCGACCCACTTGCTAAAGGCACAAATGACTACCAGAACATATTTATAATTCTGGCAGCGCTCCATTTCGATGAAGTGGAAATGGATCACTTCAAAGGGCACAGATTGGGGACCAAAACTACCCCTAGGTGTTGATGTACCCTTTCCCACATTATGCTGTAAGCATACCATGCAATTTTGGACCAAACGCTCAGCAGTCTTTGAGATGTTTACATTTACCCAGATAGGTTCTAGCAGTTTACACATTTTTCTAGCACATATGTGAGTAGGACCATGAGCCATAGTAACCATAGCGGTGACATAAGCATTGGGCAGCATGCATCTGTTCCTGACATTGTCTATCCAACAACCTTCATCTAAACTTGCTAGACGCTCAGCCCATTGCTTAAGCTCTTCTGAAGTGGCATCAGCTTGAATACCTTTTTATTGAATCAATTCTTTCATCTAATAGACAAGTGTTTGTGGCTTCTTTAGTTGCATACATTTCTGAGTATAAATCGGTGGCAGTCTGTTTGGCTATCATGTCAGCAAAAGTGTTTCCTCTCTCCGCATCATCTGTTACTTTCTGGTGTGCGGCGCGCTTCATAATTGCTAGTTGAGTAGGAAGCGCAAGTGCTGTGAGTAGCCAAACTATCAAGGTACCATGTTGGATCTTAGTTCCGTGTGATGTCAAGAAACCTCCTTCTGCCCATAGTCTACCAAAGTTGTGAACCACCCCAAAGGCATACTGGCTATCTGTAAATGTATTTACTCTAAGCTCTTTGGAAAGTTCACAAGCTCGAGTCAATGCGATATTCTCTGCGGCCTGCACGGAGTTATGCAAAATTCTTTTGGTTTCCACAATAGTGCTTAATGTAGTGATGGCATAAGCAGCAGTGGATGTACCATCTGGAAGTTTGAAGCAGGAGCAATCGCAAAATAGCTCCCCTTGTGGATCGTCCAGTGGTGTGTCATTTAAATCAATCCTGCCTTTGGTTTCTTGCTCTGTAGTATAGCGGCAGTTATGTGACATTTCGTCACTGCAAGCAATTTCTTGCGGAAGATGTAACAATTCAGCCGGATTCAATATGCAACACCTCTTAATTTGGATATGCGGTGCAAATAGGATCAGTTTGTATCTTGTTAATCGTGCGGAATTAAGGTTTTGCGTTCTGTTTAATAGAATGTCTACAGAGTGGGGTATCATCACGGTTAAAGTGTGACCTAAAACCATACCCTCACTTTGTTTTACAGACGCAGCAGCGGCAACAACATCTCTCAAACATCTCGGCAA
The DNA here is from genome assembly GCF_040938575.1 of Ambystoma mexicanum. Classification (NCBI taxonomy): domain Eukaryota; kingdom Metazoa; phylum Chordata; class Amphibia; order Caudata; family Ambystomatidae; genus Ambystoma; species Ambystoma mexicanum. The sequence continues at coordinate 1,380,092,764 of NC_090929.1, read as the reverse complement.
AGCGCATACAACAGGATTAAGTGTGGAGGAAAAAATAACTACACGGTCTATTCTACCCCCCATGTTCCTGCTTCCAGCACATCCATCACATTCATGCCGATAAAACGCGAATACCTTATCATAATTTGGTGTGCCCAAAACTGGTGCTGAACACAGTGCAGTTTTGAGCAGATCAAAAGCTTTCTGGTGTTCCAAGCTCCACTGCAGGGGCCAGCAAATGCCCTTCTTTGTCAATGCCAACATTGTTTTTATCACTAGTGAAATGTTAGGGATCCACTGTCTACAGTAAGAAGCCATTCCTATCAAGGCTCTGACTTCCTTCTGTGTATTTGGGACAGACATGCTAGAGATGCTTTTTATCGGTTCAGGTGTCAATCTTCTTCCCTCCTTTGACAGGAGATAGCCTAGATAGGCGACCTCCTGTCGACAATACTGACACTTTTTTAATGAAGCTGTATGCCCATGCTTTGCTAGATGAATAAGCAATAACACAGTACTCTTCTTGAAAGCACTTTCTGATTCTGCAGCTAGGAGAATGTCGTCAACGTATTGCAACAATGTACAAGTAGAAGGCAACTCAAGTGTATCGAGCTGCTCTTTCAAAGCCCTACCGTAAATGCTTGGACTCTCCGTGTACCCTTGTGGTGCACGAGTGAATGTAAACGAGCGTCCCCCTAGGGTGAATGCGAACAAATATCTACTATCCACGTGTACGGGAATACTAAAGAAGGCATTCTTAAGATCCACCACACTGAAATGAGTAGCAGAAGCTGGAATCATCGTTAAATATTGTGGTCATATCAGGCACAATTGGAAATTGTGGAGCAACAATCTTATTGATAGCACGCAAATCAATAATAAAACGGAAAGGAATCGCATTATCCCCTTTCTTGTGCACCGGGAAAATCGGGCTATTGCACAAACTTCCGGCAATTTCCTCAATCACTCCACGATGAACAAAATCAGAAACTATGTTTTTTAGAGCTTGCTTACCATCAACGGAAATCTTATATTGTGTAATACGTGGCAACTTAACTCCTGGTTTCAAAACAATTTTAACAGGTTCAATTTCAGACGGTAAAGGCCTAGTCAAAAATTGTGAAGGAGAAAATAGCTGTGGTGAAATCAAATGTACCCCATCTGAAGAACAATGAATTACAGCATTTAATTCCTTCAACAGATTCAACCCCAACAAATTCTCACCACAATTTGTCGTTGGAAGAAATGGACAATGCTCTGTGAATGGCCCCAGTGAAATCGGTACAGGCTGAGAAACCGGACTGACCACTGGCGTGCCAGAAAACCCTACAGAAACGTTATTCTGCCCTGACAATGGAATATCTGGAACCCGTGAATGATCAATGGAAAACTTCTGTGCTCCTGTATCTATCAAAGATAGATTCTTCATATTCCCCACTTTCATCTCAACGTAGGGCCCTTTCTGATCGACGGGAATAGTACAGGTTCCAGACCATCCTTCGGGCTGTCCTAACAAAACAATTTATCATCAAAGACAAGATTCTCAGAAAGATAGGCAGTTGAAGCATTATCAAAAATATTTCTGCTATATATACCAGGTTGCTGACTATCTTGTGAGAATGACTGTGGATTTGGAGCGAACTGGTTTCTACCAGGATCCCCTGCCCTAGGACGCCCCTGGATCCTCTACCCATGACACCACATGTGTTATTCGATCTCTGGTGAAGGATCGGGCATTGTGCTTGCAAATGACTCTCTTGTCTGCAATAAGCACATCGGTTCATGTGTACAGGACCCAACTGCGCATTGCTTTGTGGAACAAACTGACCTCAAAACTGTGTACTCCCACCTCTAGGTCCTCTAAATGTCTGTTGCAATAATACTTTGGTTTTCAGGTCTCCCTTTTTCTTTTCAATTCTTTCATTGACTCTATTTTCGTAATACTGAGCCATATGCAATACTTCGGACTGTGATTTAGCTTGCCAAGCACTTTCGGAAGTCATGATTTGTGACTGGATATCGGGCAACAATCCACGCACAAATTTATCCACAAACAACCTTTTCCCTGACTCGGTGCTTAAATCCTGTCCGCTAAAATCTGAAAATACTTGTTCAAACCGATTTAAAGAATTTGGTAGCACCCACAGATTTCCCTTCTGTACAAGCAGTGAGTTTGTCCCAAACTATCCTTCTTTCTGGAACTAGAGTCTTTTTTAATTACTATTCTGTCTGGCAGTGTCAGTATCACCTGTGGTGGTCTCTCACCAGCTTTCCTTTCTCTATCTAACCGTACTAAGTTAACCCATGTGTCACCCAGCCCTGCCTGATCATCTACAGTTCTAATCTGTTTCCATAAATCAGCAGGCAGGATCACAGGGAAAAACAAGTCTATATCACCCAGAGTGAAAACTCATGAAGGCAAGACAGGTTCTGTTTCTTTAATAAATCCTGTAGGATTTTTCCTAATATCGGGAATTGACTGTCTAATGGTATTCACTTCATGTCTGGAAAACGAAACATGAACAAATTGTGAACCATAGTGAGCTTCAATAGTGATAGCTGGTGTGCCTGCTGCAGCATCAGCTGGAATTTCCACTTTAGAAACAAATGTCGGAGGAACATATCTCTTTGCATTTGAGAAGTAGGCAACTCTGAACGTTTGTTAAGCAATAAGGCTAAATCGAGTGACAAAGTAGTCAAAGCAGTGTCAGGTGAAAACGCTCTTATAAATAATCATCAAACCTGCAGGGCAACACATCTTTTTCTTCCTACACTCATCCTGAAGGTACTCTACCATTACCTGTAACACTTTCTTTTGCATTTCTGGAGTATACGGACTAAACGTATCATATACTTCCATGGGAGATATCGAAACATATGAAATCCATATAAGCGCATCCCTTGTGCAAATTCGCGTCTCCTCACTCGTTGATTTACAAGAAGGAAGAAACCGTTACTGCACATACAGAGCGCCCAATCTATCACCATCTGTTTCATCATTCTGTAACCGATCTAACTCCCTCTTAAACTCAAAAACCCTCTCGACATGCTCATGTACTTTTTCCGCAGTGTCCCTTGAGTAAGCTCAGACCTTCAAATCCCTCAACCCTTGTGGGACATCCATGTTCGTCAAATCATTCCATTTCAGCCAAGTGCATCCCCATCCCCTCTATAAAAATATTCTGTTCGGGAATACTTTCTTGGTCAGAAATTGTAGCTAAGACAGCTGATTTTTACCTTCTTCTATACATTTCTTAGCCCATACATACAATTCCCTCATTCTAGCTTTAGAAACTGTACTGCGTGTCACTCCCTTTTTGATTCAGCACTCGCCCCTTCAATTGTTTCAAGTGGAGCAGAACCACTTGGAAAAGAGAGTTCAGACAAATCCTGTACAACAGGTAGTGGAGAAACTACTGCTGGCAGTAAAGACGGAATTACGGGAACAGCAAGTATCGGTAAGGGTGGAGATGCAGAAGGAGAAACAACAATAGGAAGAGAAGCAACAGCTGGCGGTGGAGGAGCAACGGAAGAACAGGGTGAGCTACAGGAGGGGGTGCAACAACTGGAAGAGGTACATAAGGAGGTGGTGCAGTGGCACCAGGCCTACGTTCATTTAAAAGTTTATCAATTAGTTAATCTGAGGCATGAAAATCTTTAGACGGATATATTTTCTGTACACTGTTTCTGTTGATCATACAATAATGCCTTTTCTGAATTTGACATGATGACATGCATGCTTCTCTTTACTCTTAAGTTGCTGCATAGCTTCCTTTTTCCAATTCTGAATTACATCAAATGCTGCAGGTATAGCTTTTTTCTTTAACAATATAGACTCTAAATACTCTATTCTGGGAAATCTCAAAACTACCATTGACTGGCCACTGAAATTCGAAAGCATTTCTAGTATGTCTGTGCCAAATATCGTTGAATACTATACTACCAATGCCGTACTTACAGTACATAGTACATGCCGGTGAGCCTTCCTGTGGCGCTGGATGGCCAAATTCCAAAGATTGTCTGTCTCTGCGGAATAATCCCCTGAAACACCCAGACAATTTCCCAGGCATATCAGATCACTGGTGTTACCTAGCGTCGTTTGAACTCGCGAGTGCACATCTGCAACCAACTATCAGGATACTTAGGAATCGGGGCACGACTCACCTGGTTGCAAAGGACAAAGGCGGTCCCATCCGATTACAAAAGATCGACGTGGCTGGCCATTCCAGCAAAAATACCCGCCTCAATATGGGGACCCTCGTCAAGATGTCCTCTCGAACCGCTTGCTCACCGTTCAGGGATCAGATCGTGTAGTACTGTCGAGGTGTTGCGTCTCGTACAAAAAGGGGCCCCTTTTCTCACACGCCGATCCAAGTCCGGTTGCCGCATCCTTAATCAGCAAGGTGACATCAATCTTGAGTATGGCTATTCGGGTGCTATCTTGTAAGATCAAGCGAGGAATATCGGGGCTTAGTACCACCAAAAATTGAATCCGCCAGTCACAAAGTCAAAAGTTATGAATATAACTTTATTCTGTACAGATTAAAATATCAAAGCAGATAGCTATCTGGCTCCCAGAGCTCGCAGTGTGTACCTGCTGACACAGTGAGGAGTGAAAGTACTGGTCATCACAAAACATGCAGTATTTATACAGTCCTGGTCATAGCCTAGCCCATCTCCAAACTAATAGGTTACACATTTGGGTTTGTGCCCAGTTCACATAACAGATGTTAATGTTAAAGGACATTTGTACCGCGCACTATCACCACCGTAGTGGTCCATTAGCACTCTGGCGGTTCTGAAAGAGGAGGGGAGGTTGAGTTAGTGGGAAGAAGCAGGAAAAGTGCAAGAGAGCAGTGATGTGCTGTTGGCGGCCTCAGCCTGGTGGGTCCGTTGGCTGGGCCTGGGGTGTTTGCGGCCGGTAGTCGTTGTGTACTGTTGTGCAAGGCTATGTGTGTTTTTGTTTTGTTGATGCAATGTAGTGAAGTTTGTGCGGTTTGTTGTGCTGTAGGTTTTGGTTGTGTTTGGTTTGGAGTTTGAGAGGTGTATGCAGAAAGGGAAATTGTTAGTAGGGTTGGTTAGTTTGCATCTCTATGCTGCATTGAAGCGTAGTCTCCCTGTTGCGGCTCTGTCCTGATCTGGGTCTGAGTGGCATACAGGTTCCATATTCCTCTAGTCCCTGCCTCTAACATGCTCTCTGATAGCTCCCCTTATCCTCCATTTAGACTCTAGTGGCCAGTGCATCTGCCAATGACATGCTAACTTCACAAATCTATCCAGACGCGACGTAGGCTAATGTTCGCAGTTCTATCTAAGTGTGGCCATACTAGTATTCACAGTTCTATCTAAGTGTGGACATGCTAGTATTCACAGTTCTATCTAGGTGTGGACATGCTAACATCCACAATTCCATCTAGATGCGACGCAGGCTGATGCTCCCAGTTCTATCTAAGTGTGGACATGCTAATATTCACAATTCTATCTAGGTGTGGACATGCTAGTATTCACGATTCTATCTAGGTGTGGACATGCTAATATTCACAATTCTATCTAGGTGTGGACATGCTAATATTCACAATTCCATCTAGATGCGACGCAGGCTAATGTTCACAGTTCTATCTAAGTGTGGACATGCTAATATTCACAATTCTATCTAGGTGTGGACATGCTAACATCCACAATTCCATCTAGATGCGACGCAGGCTAATGCTCCCAGTTCTATCTAAGTGTGGACATGCTAATATTCACAATTCTATCTAGGTGTGGACATGCTAGTATTCACGATTCTATCTAGGTGTGGACATGCTAATATTCACAATTCTATCTAGGTGTGGACATGCTAATATTCACAATTCCATCTAGATGCGACGCAGGCTAATGTTCACAGTTCTATCTAAGTGTGGACATGCTAATAAGGGAGGTAAGATAGAATGACAGGGGTTTTCTGGAGTAGAGTGATTGCTCTACTCCCCACCCATGTCACACTCACAGTTTTTGTTGGTGTCTGTTAGCTGCTGGCTTCCTTGACGTTCTCTGCGGACACCTGCAGACACATCTTGGGGCCGTCCTTTGCCTCGGGGTCCTTCGCCGCAGGGCTGCCCTTGGATGTCCTTGAAGTGGGGTATGGGGACCAATCCGGATGGAGTGAGTGTGTTGGGAGGCGGGCACAGGGGAACCAGGAAGCGGGTGGGCTGGGGAGAGGGCCACGCGCCGGGTGCGCTATGGTGCTTTTAAGCACCTATGCAATATTGCATTGCAGGGTTTGGGGAGGAGGGGGTCAGGAGACTCCTTACCTTGGCCTGGGTCACTGCAAAATCCAGATATACAATATTGGTTTGTACTTTTGCCATGTTATCCCATTCTTGAAGATTCAATGGTGGTGTTGGTTCTCCAGCTTAGGTTGATCCTAGTTTCAAGAAATGCATTCAATCGCTTATGGCTAAAGCACATAGTTTTAGTTTGTCTAACATTCAACTTCTTATGTTTGAATATGGCTGATGCTATTGATGCAGACAACACTTTAAATTGAAGTTCACTTTGGCTCCAAGGTTCCTTAAACATACTGGCAAACTTTGTTGCAGTCAGCTGTGTGGATCTTTAGCTTTTAGATTAAGTCCTGTTTCAAGAAATGTACAAAGGATTCCTTCCAAAACTTGTAGCATTAGTTTACATGCATTGTATATCACTGATTGAGGGAGGATGAGTTTTGTAGATGTAGATAACACTTTGAATGAGAGTTCCTTCTGGGTACAAGGTCTCTTTGCACAGGACAAATAGTCTGCTCTGCCAGCCCTAGTGTTGACATAGGCTCCAAGGTCTTTTCTGCTCTGGCAGCTGAAAACGTGGTTAATCATTTCTGAACAGGGAGCAGAAGTTGGAATCAAGATGGAGGATATTTTCCCAAATGGCGTTTGAAGTCAATTCTAATTACCGCAGGTTTTATTACATATGCGGATGGCTTAGGACAATATTCATAATCGGACGATATTTATGCGAATATGGTTTAACAGGCCACTGATTTAAAGATTGCCGGTTGCGAGTGGTGACCATCCCATTGCAGTGCTGGAGTCCCCTGAAGTCCTTCCTCTTGTCCCCACGACTGAGGCCCAGGAAAAGTGAGAGCTGCACAGGAAAAGTCATCTGCTGCACTTTTTCTTCAATTCAAAGGTACTGTACAAAGTCTGAGAGAACTTACCTCTTGCTGTAGAGTTGCTTGCATCTTCTACCACTCACAAGTCTAACAGCTTGTGGCCCTACATTTGATTCTTCTTTTCTTCAAAAACATTGTGCAAAGACTTGTCTACTTACCTACCAGAAGTGCTTCATCCTATTTAAGACTTTTGCCCATTGACTTTGGCATAGCCTATTATACTGAATGACTCTGCTTAGCGGATCCGGAAGTACTTCCCTGCTTAAGAATATTTGTGGTGTCTTGTACTAATAACCCTTTCCTTTTACCAACTTATAACAGTATTCTAAATACAAACAGTAAGATATTAATGTCCCCAGCACCCTGGATATTGAAGTCACCTGAGAGCGTAGGTTGTGTCTGTGGGCCATCCCAAAAGGGTCTTACTGATTTAGACACTAAGTGTATAGTATTGAAGTGTATTTGTGTGTTACTATTATTTTGCTCCCTTCTGAAGAAGGCTTATTTTAACTGACTGCTAAATTAATAATTGTTTATTCAAGGAACCTTGAGAGTAATAGTTTATTTGAATACTTGTTACTGTGAATCTCTGTGTAACTCCCCGACAGCCCCTTTTGAGATAAGCCTGGCTGCTCAACACGCTACCGAAACTGTGTAGCACAAGCTTATACCAAAGGTTGGCTTTCCTATACCTGTAGTCAGAGTTGTTTGTAGTGTTCCCAGAGGGTACTTCATACAAACTTTGCCTAACGCCAGCAGAGCCACTTTTTTCCTAAACAGGGAATTCCTTGTATTTGAATGGATGTTTCACTTCCCTAACTTCAATACCACAACAAAAACACACTTGTACAACAAAGTTTACCATCTTTTCTCTTCAAAGAAAAGAAGAAAAAAAAGAATCCTTTTTTTTTTTCTCTGCTGTTCCGAGTCCAAAAATGTCAATTTATTTACAGAATCCTTTGGCATTCATATCAGCACAATGACCCTGCTTACAGCTCCAAAATGTTTTGCCTCTATTTGGCCATGTGGGGAAAGCACTAACACTTGCTTCTCCCCGGCCCCCCTTGGCAAAAGAGTTATTGGACTCGGACAAGCAACAAATCACACATAATACAATATCCTAAAAAAATGGCTCGTTATACAAATAAACATACACTTGGATATATAAAAATATTGATATAAAAAAAACATCACAGTTCGATAGGATGCAGGAGAAAACTTCATCTTGGCCACCACAACACTGCTTAGTCCCTCAGCAGGTAGGCAAAGAGATCACTGGGTCGGGATCTGAAGCGGAGCGTCCACCCTTTCAGCGAGACTGCATCATCCGGGGGTCCAGATTCTAACGTTTGCCATGCAATGCACTCTCCTTTATGGGGGATTTTCCCTGCCTCTCTGTTGTGTTTTGCCTTCGGCCGAAGAGCAGACCACAAGTCGAAGGGACAGAGGGTGGAAAAATCGTTAGAAGTGGAACAACTCTGCCCCTCTCGCATTCATTCACAGCATCCCTTATCATGCACCTGCAGTGTACTCCGACTCTCTTTCTGTAGTCTTCCTTTAATGGACGATACAATAACTATTCTGCGCCTTAAGTCCACTCGGATAATATTTGTGACCTTGCCCTGTTTTTGCTGCTGTTTGCTAATTCTGTGAGGCCCGCTGAAACACATGTTTTATTACTCTGATGGGAGACGAGTGTCCAAAATGGCTGCGCTTCGGTGCCTCTCATTTTTGCACAATCATTACAAGCCTCAGGGAGGAGTGTCAAAAGCAGTGACTGAGCTGGTAGTTAACCACGTCTCCAGTGAAAGTCAAGGTCAAAGTCTTCAAGAAGGAGACTGAGATCCGAGGAGTGCACGCCTGATTTGCACCCAGCGAAATTCCTGAATTATGCAACCTTCACTGCTGCTGCAACAGCGATGGGAAATACCTCCCATTTACTTTGTTTTACTCTTAAAACTAGATGATCACCGAAAGCCATTACATCTTGCATTACCTGTGAACTGAGGGGTGCACAGCAGGGGCCATGATGTGGGTTATGGTTGTGTTGGTTACCATAACTACCGAACTTCAGTTGCTTTTAGGTTTTGCATTCCAACCATAAATCCTTTATACTTTGTTCAAGTGATTATGAAGAATGAGAAAAAAACATGCAACCATTGTGAAAGACTGCATCAAAAAGTGTATGTCCTAATGTAATATACACTATAAGAATGGTACTAGTTGATTGTGTATAGTGATGTGTACTTTTTTCATCAGCAAGCAGAAAGCCTAGATGATGATGATGACGACGATGTTGATGACGACCATGGACATGTTTTTGGCTTCATCAGTCTCTTAAACTTAACTGAAAGAGAGGTCAGTTGCCTGAACATGCTATTGTATGGTTTCTTTAATATTTGTGTTCTCCAAATCTAAAAATCAACCACCACTATGTGTATTTTTGGGATTTACTTGTAGAAAATTAGACTATCATTTTATTTTCTGTAAAGTGTTTCAAACATGATTATCAAGTTTTTGGGTCTGTTTTATTTATTGCATATTTATTTAAGCATATAAAGTGAGCAAAGTTTTCGCACACGTTTCTCTTACATTCCTAGCACCCCCTCCCACACCATTGCTGTGACACCAAATTTGCAACAAAATTATGGCACAGTAATGCATAAGTTAAATATTTTTGTTTTAATTTCCTAGACGTTTTTCAAAAAAGAGAATGACAGGATTGCTTGCTAGGCAAGATTTGATGCAGTAACACTGTGGGAGATTACACCAGTCTTGTCCTCTTGGAATTTGGTAACCCACCTATTGGTATAGGTCTGTACTACACAAGTTGGTAGAGTGACAGAGCAGCCAGACTTATCTTGAGGGGTAAATGTGAACTGTATACCTGTAGCATCGAAATCCACCAATACAAGTATCCAAACAACACTTACAGTCATGGTTTTCTAGTAAAATTATTTATTAGTCCGTTTTAAATAAGCATTCTTTAAAAAGGGCAATGTGCAACAATAAAAATACACTTCAAAATACTTTCTCAAAATCAAGGCAAAGCAAGTAGACCCTCTTTAAAGATGCTTCAAACACACTTCTTACACCCTCGGGTGACTTCAATTACTAGGACAGTATTGGCATTTATGTCACTTATATACTTTGTAACTTTCTGAGTTTGGTAAAGAGGAAAGTTTAATGGAAGGAAAAAAAGTTAACAGATTCTCGGAGCATGTGATAACTTTTAAAATCCCTCCATGAAGTCTAGATAAAACCTTTCCCAGCAAGACTAGTTAAAAACCATTGTACCACCTATGAGGGACAGTTGGAATCGAAGTCAATGGGTTATAAGAGTTTGCAGGGAGCCAAGACAGCCGAAGTAAATTTGGAACAGTCTATGGAGTTGAGGCACTTCATAGATAGTGCGCGGTACAAATATCCTTTAACATTAACACTATCACCACCGGAGTGGTCCCTTGGCGGCTCTGAAAAAGGGAGGAGGCGGGTGAGTTAGTGGGAATAAGCTGGAAAAGTGCAAGAGAGCAGTGATGTGCTGTTGGCAGCCTCGGCCCGGTGGGTCCGTCGGCTGGGTTTGGGGTGTTTTATGGTCGGTAGTCGTTGTGTGCTGTTGTGCAAGTCTGTGTGGTTTGTTTTGTTGTAGCACTGTAGTGAAGTTTGTGCGGATTGCTGTATTTAAGCTTGTGGTTGTGTTTGGTTAGCGTTTGAGAGGTGTATGCAGAGGGATGAAATTGTTAGTGGATTGGTTAGTTAGCATTGCTGTCCTTGCAATTAGGTCTAGGTGTGATGTTCGCTATCATTCACTATTCCATCTGAGTGCGGCACTTGCTAATCTTCAACATCCTGTCTAGATGTGAGGTAGGCCAGTGACATCGATTTCATCCCAGTGTGGCACTTGTCATTGTGCACAGTATCATTTAAGTGTGGTGCATGCTAACATTCATAATCCTGTCTAGATGCGATGCAAGCTAGGCTAAGAATCCATCTTAGTGTGGTGCATGCTAACATTCATAATCCTGTCTCGATGCGATGCAAGCTAGGCTAAGAATTCCATCAAAGTGTGGTGCATGCTAACATTCACATTTCTATCTAGATGTGGCGAAAGTTAAGAATTCCATATGAGTGTGGCACATGCTAATCTTGTTAAACCCGTCTAGATGAGACGCAGGCTACTCTTGTCCAGACTCCTGCACAGCAGTTTGGAGGTCGGCAGCAGCTATGGGCTCTTTTCAGTTCAGCGGCACTTTGTGGTTTCATAGCATGGAAAATACCACCAGTGCGGATCTTGGACACTGTATGGGCTTCCTTCACTCCTTGAGACCAGCACTCTGGTGAGGCGACTCGAGCCTGGTTCGTCCTGCTTCGGGAGGGTCCTCGGGATCTTCCTGGAGCTTCGGTCCTGCTTAGACGTTGCACTAGACTACGTATTTCCTGACCCCTGGCAATAGTTAACCCAACCTTTGGTAGAAACATGTACTACACAAGTTAGTAGAGTGACTGTTATGCAAGCTTGATTGCAGTATCCTGTGGAACACTACAGCAACCTTAACCTGCTGGCAATAGAAACTCAACCTTTGATACTAGTCTGTACTACACAGGTTGGTAGTGTGGCTGAGCAGCCAGGCTTATCTCAAGAGGGGGTCAATGTGGGCAGTAGTGTTTTAACACAGATACACAGTGACAGTTATTCAAATAAATACTTGCACTCAAGTTTTCTTGATTAAACAATTATACATTTATTTAACAGTCAGTTATATAAGCCTTCTTCAGAAGGGAGCAAAACATGTAACACTTAAATTTAAAACCCTCCAATGCAACGTAAATTAACCCTTTCCTGGGGGGAAGGCGAAAGCACAAAATCAGAGGTAGAAGAGTCTCTCAGGGAGCCAGGACAGTCAATGATAGTTGAACAACGTATAGGGGAGCTGAAGATGTTCTTTGCATGTAAGTAAAAGTCTTGCTCAATGTTTTTAGAAAAGTTTATAGAAATAAGATTCACTTGAAGGGCCACAAGCTGGGAGGCTTGTGAGTGGCAAAGCTGTAAGCAACCCTGCAAGGGCGGCCAAGACGAGTCTCAACTGAGAGCATGTAAGGCTACACAACAAGAGGGAAGTCCTCTTAGGTTTACAGTACCTTTGGTTAGAAGAAATGGTTCCATCTGGCTTCTGTTCCTGTGTCACTCTAGAGATCCTGTTGTTCCTGGCCCTCAGTCGTGGGGACAAAAGCGAGGACTACTGGGGACTCCTGCCGGGCAAACTTCAATTCAGCGGCACTTTGCAGTTTCAGCTCCTTGCGTCTGAAAGCAAATCGCAACACTGCGGTTCTTGGCTACCACTTCAGACTTTCTTCGCATCTGGGGTCCAGCACTGTTAAGGTGTCTCAGGGTTGGTCAGTCCTGCTTCACTGAAGTCCGGGGGATCTTCCGGGCACCCGGGTCAGACTTAAAAGCGATCCACTCGGTTTGGTGTACCTCTTCTTGGCACTTCGGTTCCAGCAGCAGCAGAAGTACAGACAGCTCTGAGAGGATGTCCCAACGAGTTCACTTTGGAGTTGATTGGTCCCACCAACTTAAGTGGAGAAGTCGTCCTTGCAGGGCTTCTCTAGTGTAAATGAATTTGGATATGCAGCACAGCAGCAGGGTTTCACCGGGCAAACCAACGGTCCAGGAGTTTCAGCAGGTGTCTCTTCCAAGTTCTTCTTCGGATTCCTTCGTGCAGTTGGAAGGAGCTACAAAATCGAAGATACTCGAGCCGATCACTCAACCCTAATAGAATGTCTAAAATAAATCTTTGACTGGATGAACGCCAACAACTTGAAAATCAACCCAGGAAAGACAGAAATCATGATTATATCCATAAACGAAGAGAACAGCTACATTCCCTGGCCGACGGAAATGGGAACTGTGCCCACACCCTCTAAGGTAGTAAAAAACCTGGGGGTCCTACTGGACAACGCTCGAATATTAGAACCACAAGTAAACCCGATAATTAAGAAATGCTTCTTCCTCCTTCACACAACAAGAAGAATCCTACATCTCCTCTTCTTCACCCACAAATTAGTCGCCCTCATCATGTCTCGAATCGACTATGCAAACAGCCTCTACCTCGGGATACCAGAATACCTCCTGAAGAAATTACAACGCATCCAAAATGCAGCAGCCAGACTCCTCAAACTATCTAAAAGAGACCACATCACTCCAGCACTAAAAATACTACATTGGCTCCCAATCAAACAGTCTCACGTTAAAAAACAATGTGCATGACACACAGGGCAATCGGCGGACAGAGAGCAGAATTCCTACAAAAGAAAATAACAATCTACAAGCCAACGAGACTCCTCAGATCAAGCCATGACATCCACCTGGAACCAAACCCATACATCAAGAAAAAACTAGGGGGCTCCTCTTTTTCACACCTAGCCGCAAAAACCTGGAACAACCTCCTGAAAGAAACGACACCAAAGACCACCTAAAATGTAGTAAACTTCTAGTTTAGTGGCTCTTGAACACCTCGGAACCAAATTGAAACAACTAAAACAATCAAACAGGAAACGCAAACAACAGATTGACAAAATATATGATGGCACAGATGTTAGGCAGAATTGCATGCAGTACCCTCTGGGACCACCACACACAATTAGGATTACAGGTGTAAGCCAAACCAACCTTTGGTATAAGTCTGTACCACACTACCGCCAGGTCTGGTGCGCATTAGAAATTCAATTAACAAACGCACAGTTTTTAGTAGCGAGCTCAGCAGCCAGGCTTATCACAAGAGTGGAATTAAGCAGTACACGTCATTACACAGAGGACTTTTAATCACAGTGGTTCAAGTAGACACTTAAACTCAAGGTTTCTTGGTAAAACACTTATTAATTTATTACACAATCATTTAGAAAACATTTCACTAGAAGGAGGCAACTTAATATTCTATATCAATACAAAACTCTTAAGATTTTGAGACAGTTGGAGCTCCCCTGAAATAGTAGCCAAATGGCAGTTCAGTTACTTAGAAGTGAGGAAAAAAGGCATAAGGTAAGTAGAATAGATCACATACTTGTTAGACAGTGCAAATAGTTTCAGTTCACCAGAAGAGTTCAATTCAAGTCAATGGGCTAGTGTTCTGGATAGGAAAAAGCAGTTCTGGTATCAAACGGGAAAGTCTTTGCAAAAGTTCTCAGAAGTAGTTTAGGCGAAAAAGAATCATTTGTTGGGTCACAAGCTGATTAGGCCTGCAAGTTGGGAATGTTTCACAAACTTTCACTGCGAGAGTGGCATTCTCTCAATCGGGGTGGCACAGTACCTTTAGTATGAAGAAACAAATGCAGCTGAAGTCCTTGGTTCCTGGCAGTTCCTGCAGATCTCAATGTTTCTGAGCCTCAGTCGTGGGTACAAGAGGCAGGACGTTGGGGGACTCCTGCACTGCACGGGATCGTCAGAAAACGCAAACAAAATGAGTCACTTCAGTTCGAGTAGCTGTTCTTCAAGCACACAAGCTGGTGTCCTTCCCCCTGGTTAATCCTAACCAGCTTCGAGAATGGTATCCAGGTGGCTTACGAGTTGATTGGTCCCACCAACTCAAAGGAAGAAGTTGTCCTTGAAGGGGCTTCTCTGTCAAGATGAACTTAGCAAGTCAGACCTGCAGCAGGGCTTCACCGGGCAAACCAACGGTCCAGGAGTTGCAGAAGCCGTCCCCTTCCAGCTCGTCTTCGGTTCTTTCTTTCCAGTGGTTGACTCTACTTTCCAGTCCAAGACCAAGAGACTCGCCTTTTTATTTTCTTTTTTTTTTTCTCAACTTTATTTAATCATTTTTCCAAAAGTTACAATTGAAAAACATACCAGTGAGAACAAGGTATAAGCAATTCCATACATATCACTTCTCTAAAATACATACAACAATCAATTCATCATCGCCATAAAATTCCCACCCCATATTCTACATTAAACAAAACACAACACCAAACAGGACAAGACAAACACCCCGCACCTAACCCCCCCCATCATTGTTACACCTAAAGAACAAATCCTACACCTTATCCAAACACATTATTAAACGATCCCCACATTTCCTCATAAGGAGTCTCCCGAAAACACCTAGAAGCCTGAGTCTTCTCATACGATGAAATGTCTGATAACCAGTTCTCATAATGCGTTTTTTTCTAGATTTCCACACCTTCATTATGTTTTACGGCCATTAGTAAAGCCCTATCAATCCAGTCCGATGAATCCCATATTTCCCCATTTCTACTATCAATTGAGAGGAAGATGACAGACACAAATGTTTGAGGAAATTATATACCCGCCACCAAATCAATCCGATCCAAAACATCCTTCCAAAAATCTAACACTCTTATCACACTCCCAAAGCATATGCAGATAAGTCCCTCTTAAGCGGTTACATCCCCAACACAAGTTTGTATCCTTTAATCCCCTCCCATTCATCCTCACAGGCGTCCCATAAATATGTCCTAAAATTTGTAGATGAATATCTCAGGTTCAGATCTACCTTGGCTCTTACCGTCACCTTCCAAAGGTTCTCCCACAATTCCTCAGACAGCTCAGTTCCCAATTCTGACACCCTCTCGATCCTCCTCATCGGCACACCATCACCTTCCTTTCCCCTCACTCTCTGGCCGGCCTCCCTTGGCCCTCCTCCTATCCCTACCTGCGTGGCCAAGAACCTTTGTGTCACCTTTGATTCCACACTCTCCTTCTCCGCCCACATCGCTGATGTATCAAAAAAGTCAAACTTCCTACTGCACCTCCTCAGAGGTACTCTTCCTTTCCTCTCATTCCCCCAGAAGCTCACTGTCTCCCAAGCTCTGGTTCTCTCTAAGTCGGACTATTGCAACAGCCTCTTTCTTAATCTACCTACCTCTACTCACCGCCCTTTGCAACTTATCCAGAACAGGACTGCAAGACTTGTCCTTGGCCTCAAGCCCTGGGATTGTTTCTCTCCAGCTCTGAAATCTCTCCATTGGCTCCCAGTGGATGCAAGGATTAAATTCAAAACCCTCTTCATTGTCCACAAGGCTTTCTGGGGCCTGGGTCCAAGATACCTTCAGCTCTCCCTCCGCAAATACCTCCCATCTCGAGCACTCCGCTCCTCTACCTCTAACTCACTCAGGGTCAGTCGTTTCTCAAAGACACGAGCTGGGAGTAGATCGGTCTTCGGCTGGGGCCTCCCTCTGGAACAGCCTCCCTGCCACTCTAAAACTTGAGGCGAACCATCTCCGGTTCCGGAAGCACCTCAAGACCTTCCTCTTTGCTTCTGCCTTTGCCGCCCTCCTCTCCCCACCTCCCCTGCTGACTCTACTCTCCCTCGGCACCATGCCCCTGGCCACTCTCTTTCCTCCGGGCCCAGGTACCTGCTCCTCTTGCCACCCGCACGCACTGCCTCCGGGCCACCCCTTGCACTGGGGTCAGTATCTGTACCCATACAGCCTCCTCCCCTTTGTTGTGTTCTTTCTGCACTTATCAGACCTACCCAGCCTGCGGCCTTAAACCCAGCACTGCCACTTGCTGGCTGCACTCCCTCTGTTTGTTGACTTTTTATTAATTTATTTGTTTTTTTTTTTCCCTCCTTGCTCCACACTCTCCTTTTTGTTCCCCCTTCCATGCACTTCTCCCTCTCCCCCTCTACCATGCACTTGCGCGTTCTCAATGTCACTGGGCCTAGTAAGATCATTGTTTTTGTTTCTCCTCTGTTCCTCTTCCCTTGCCTTGTCGCGCTCTGAAACACTTGTGTCTGAGCGCGATAGAAATAAAATATCAATATCTCCATTCGTAATCTATCCCAAGAACTCTGCATACGTTCCTGTAGAGGCATCAATTTTATATACGTAGAGACAGAACCTGGAGGAGTAGTAAATAATTCACAAATTTGAGGACTACAACTCAGTGATCCACTCAACATCTGTAGTCTCTCTGCATTTTTAAACAGTTTTCTCCCTTTCATTCTAGCCTAGCTGTCACTCACCCAGCATGGTGGCTATCCTTGCCGGACATCTGGACTGTGTTATTGACAGCTAGGCTGCGTATGAATGGGAGAAACCTGAATAAAAGGCGAGGTCTTTTGGACAGAAGGCAGTCGACCAGTGAACAAAGGAATCTGAAAGAAGAACGTAAGAGATTATATGCAGTACCCTGTGGGAGACTGCACCAGCTTTAATGTCTTGGCATTAGCCCCACCTCTGGCAGCCATCTTCAGATTTTCACAGCACGTTAGAGTGGTGGGAGTCCTCGTGATTAGCTCTCAGGCTTTTCACTGTGTTTTGTGCTTTTTCATAGTTTACTCTATTTTTCCGGTCAATCGAGCCTCAAGATCATCAATCCATCATCTGACTAACGGGGACCCGTTTTTCAGAACTTTCTATGCCCCTCAAGGGCGATTTATCGTCCTCCCTTCTTGCAGGATTCCGGAAGATTCTTTGAGACCTACTCCGCGTGGACATGGCTGAAGATAAAGGAGACTCGACTGTCATGGCCATGGGCCTGGAACCCCAGACCCTGCACCATCGGAACAAGAGCAATGGGTAACAGCCTTTAATTGTCCCTTGGACAATGCAACATGGAGGGCCCAGCTGGACTCATTCCTGGCGCCTTTGGCGCCAGGCTCATACATAAATGTGCACTAGAGTCAGCCTGCACGTGTAAGCATCCTTTAGGAGTGGCAGGGTGGGGCAGATGAGTCAGGACAATGGGCGTGGCCAGAGCTAGGCTATATAAACCTGCTCGGCCCTCATGCACGTGCTTTGCGTTATTCTGCTATTGCAGCGTAACGCTCACCGCCACCTAAACACACATGTTTCCCGCTCCCGGCATGAGCGCACCTTACCTGTTTCCAGCTACCAGCCTGAGCGCATCTTACCTAGGAATCTGCTTCCTTCCGCACGCATCATCATGGACTCCGGCATTCATCTTCCAACTCCAGACTTCCGCAAAGCAGCGCTTCAGACCGACGTCGTGACACTGTGCCTGCAAGAGAAAAAGAGAAAGACATGGTTAGAATTCTCTGAGACATTACGTTTTAAGGTCGCGCTTAGACAAATACTCGCGCTTAACCTTAAATCAACACTCACCTGCTGTTGGAGCATCGTGACTCCATTATCTTCCCATTTGGCCTCGCTTCATGCACCGCAACTATCGCAGGGCCGCATATCATCTATTGGAAGAAAGCAGAGGAAAGACATCATTACAAGGACACTGACAATAATCAAGAATCAACATTAAAATATATTAAGTCTTTAGAAACTTACCTTCAGGAGTGGTTAAGCCATAGTCTGTGTGAGCTGCCACGCACATGGACCAGTGAAGGAACTCGGTCCATCAAAAGCGCCCCTGCAGTGAGAAGCAAGACAGAGAGCTCACCGTCATCAATCAACAGGTGAGACTTTATGGGTCGGCGCATGCTCGCCACATTCTAGGAAGAAGGGTTTGAGAGAGACAGTAGTCATAAAGCATAATTCTCACGATCTCTCATATCCTCGCAGGAGCAGTGCCCACAACCAGCGCAGTCCACAGCACACGAGCAGGGGAAGAAGCCTGACATGGGGAATTCACTTCCAGGGAGGGCTGCAACCGTGTCCCAATGTCCCCGCAAAGACCAGGTGAGCGTAACATCGACGCCTCTGTTCAGGATCTGCCCTGGATGTGGACAATGGAACCTTTTCCTGGATGATGGGCACTCCCTGTACCTTTACTACCTACTTTCTGACCAAGCGCACGTGGAGGAGACCTGTGCGTTCTGCAAGGATACTGCCTG
Source organism: Ambystoma mexicanum (assembly GCF_040938575.1). Lineage (NCBI taxonomy): Eukaryota > Metazoa > Chordata > Amphibia > Caudata > Ambystomatidae > Ambystoma > Ambystoma mexicanum. Next base: position 1,380,073,867 of record NC_090929.1, on the reverse strand, counting down.
CATCGTGGAATCAAAGCAAGGCTGAGCCTCGTATCCTTGCAACTTCTTATTTCAAAACATCCACCGGCAGGCGGATTCTCCGGCGGCCATCTGCCAAGGCCATACAAAGGCCCTGTTGGCGCTTGTTGGCGTATAGAAGGCGTGGCGGGGCCCAGTCCGTTGGTCCTGCATTCTAAAAGGTACGACATTGACCTATCAAATTTAGCTAGTTGTTAGCACCTGTTAGTGCAAATAGTCCGTATGTCCCGTATGTTTAGGAGCTCTCTGCACTCCCTGTATCTACGGGATACTAACGTCTACACAAACCTATTACAATGTTACTATAACGGCTTATGCCCGACCAAAGACTCGTGAGCCACTAACAAACGCGGCTCCTGCACGCCCTGAGCAATATTCACTCAACTTCTGACTGCTATTATGAACTGTAATTCCCACCTGATATCCATACCACAGTGGTTATACGCCTCAACCATGATTATATGATTATAACATCATGATATGCCTGTATTACCCATTGCATTGACTAGCCCGCCTGCTCTTTGTATTCACTTGGCCTGGCTTAACTATGCCTAATATATATTAATCGACTTTACCTATCATATCCTGATGCTCTAGGTTTCACCTCTGTTTTTGTATTGATACTGCTGATCTGCCTACTGTAAACACTGCCTGGTTGCATTGCTAGACTATTTACACAGTAAGCTGACTATAATAGCATGGTTAGCCTGTACTGCATATCCCCTCGTAGCCAATTCCCTCATCAGACTACAACAGACTAGCCCACCTGTTCATTGTCCTGCCCCTACCACTGAATTAGTCTATCCCGAAATTGTGCATCAGCCCACACTAACAAAGTAGGTATGTATGATTGTATGTATGTATGTATGTATGCATGCAAATGTTGAACTAGCCTACTTTTGACCAGATACTGACCAAGCCCATCATGCAATTGTGATTGAATTGTTTGCAACTACTATTCAGCCGCACTAGCCTACCTTGTAATACTGACTGAATCAAATGCAGTAGCTCTTCAGCTGAAGTAGCCTATCCTACAATTGTGATTGATTTGAATGCAGCTCCTCATTAGCCGAAGTAGCGATCTTGCAATAGCAATCGATCTGAATGCAGCCAACCTTATCCACATAATGTTGTTATTTCTAACCACATTCATGTTCCCCTTCTGTATATTCTCCAGCATGGGGTCTGGCATGGATTCACATGCTCATGAATATTCCCCGTCGTCAGGCTGGGAATCCTCGGTAAAGAAAAAACCAGTATCAGTTTTGTTTCTGATCTGTCTTTCGTAGTAATAACCAATCACTGGTCTCTGCGTCATACTGACCACAGCCAATGACTGCCCTCTACCTAAGCACCGCCTCTGGCAGCCATCTTCAGATTTTTACCGCACGTTCATGTGTTGGGATCCTCGTGCTATTGCTCTCGAGCGTTAGTGCTATTTTTTTCACGTTTTTTCTCAAAAACTTCGTTTTTTCGGTCAAAAGAGCCTCAAGCTCCACCGACTCTCCATCCGATCAACGGGGACCCGTGTCGGATTCGTCTGCGCCCCTCAAGGGTGAAGATTTCGTCAAGCTACGCTTTTGGAGGACTCCAGAAGTTTCTCAGGCCCGGATATGGCCCAGGAGAAGGGAAGCTCGACGCCCGGAAAGCTGTTCAGGATCTGCCCTGGATGCCAGCTGCAGAACGTCTTTAAGGAGGACGAACACTCCTTTTGTCTCTACTGCTTACATGAGACGCACGTGGAGAAGGACTGTGCGTTTTGCGGCAACATGTCGGAGCGGACCATGAAGGACCGCCATCAACGTCTCGCCAACTGGCTGGAAGGGAAGAGCCCGTCAGGCGAGAAGAAGAGGAAGAAATCCGAGCGGTCTTCTAAGACCTTTGAGGACGCCCCGGCGACGGGGGTCCAACACAAGGCCAAGCACCGCGAGTCCGCTGGCACCGGGAGCACCGAACGGTCGGGCTCTACGGGCGCCAGGCAGGGCGCACCCTCCCCGGCACCTTCAGCCATGAGCCAACGCTCTGGGTCGGGTAAGAGGAAGGGCGAGCACCCGGCGAAGCTCCTGGAGAGGCCCCTGTCGAGCTCGAAGGACCCATCGGAGGGGGAGCGAGGCAGTGTCCCCCCCCCCCCCCCAAGGATAAGGCGGTGAGCGCACCTAAGGTGGTGAAGGCTTTAATCCATCCGGCCAAGCCCTCTATCGATACTGTCGCGGCGGCCCTGGCTCAGCCTGTGGAGGCTACACCAGTGGTGGCGACCTCGGGGCTCAGAGTCTCCCTGCCACCTCGGAGGGAGTCCTCTTTTGTGCCCATCGATAGGACCCCCGTGAAATCCCCGGCGGGGAAGAAAAAGGGGGGGCAGGGCGTCGTCGTAGATTCGGCCTCAACCTCGGAGGAGGAGCTGATTGAGGTCTTAAGCCACGGCCTTGGCGTGGAAGAAGACTGGCCCGTCGGGATGGATCCCGACGCAGGCGACGACGACATCGTCGAGGGTGCCGACGGGGCCCCTGATCGCCCGTCGGATTCCCCTCTGCCAGCGCCGCAAGACAACTCGGCGGCCATTTTGTTGGCTATACAGTCCTTATGTTCAGAGATAAGGACGAGACTACCGTTGCCGACGGAGGAACCTCTCCCGTCGGGGGATCCGGGACCTTCTGGTGTTCCCCCGCCCAAGAAAAGAAGGATTCACCCTCCACCTCCTTTTCAACCGTCGCGCCCCATCCAGCCCTCCTCCCCGTCCGCCCGAGGGGATGATACGGGGACTGACACGGCAGCGACGGGTACGGACGACTAGGTATACGACGAGGATCTACCGTCGTCACCTCCAACCAGGGCTTCTCCGCCCGACGAGATTGGATCGTTCCACTCCATGATCGCCAGGGCATCCGAGCTTTTCCAACTCTGCCCTGAGGAGAAGAAAAAGGAAGGATTCCTCTATCAACGGCGCGAGGCCAAGAGGAAGACGGTCCTCGCGGTGCCTCTACTGGACGACATTTGGGATGAGGGCCTCGCCCTCCTCAAGAACCCTTCCAGGACGCCAGCTAGAAGAGACCGGTACGAGAAGAAGTACCGGGTCCCGGACGCGGCCCCCCTGTGCCTCCGGGCGCAGCCTACCCCGGACTCCGTCGTCTCCGCGGCGGCCAGGAAGAAAGCGGGGGGGGGGGGTGTGGCCTCCACATCGACTTCCCCACCGGACGGCAAGGGAAAGAAATTGGACGCTATGGGACGCAGGGTCATCTCGTCTGCAGCAACGACGATTAAAGCGGCCAACGCCTTGGCTATCGTGGCCCGCTACGACAGGGAGCTATGGTACAAACTGGCTCCCCTGCTGGACTTCCTACCGGACGACAAGAGGGCGGATGCCCTGGAGATCCTACAGGAAGGTGAGGTGGCGTCGGACCACGCCATCACTATTGCGACGGACATCGCCGACACTGGGTTTCGCCGGTTGGGCAACGCCGTGTGCCTTAGGCGGCGTGGATGGCTCAAGGCTACGGACTTCCGTCAAGACGTACAGACCAGAGTCCTGGACATGCCGTTCGATGGGAACAACCTGTTTGGGAAAACAGTGGACGATTCCCTTCAGGCCATTAAAGCGGACACTGAGACGGCCCGGGCCCTTGGGGTTCTGCAGCAACGACGGACGCCCTTTCGGAGCAGCGGAGGCAAGGGCGCCTCCAAAGGTTCCGGCGGCGGTTTCTCCACCTACCGTCAAGCGGCCCGCTCGTTGTCTCAGGAGGCCTACAGAGGACGAGGCAAGTCTGGCGGACCCCGCCGTCGTCGCCAAGGAGGTCAAGGCGGCAAAGCCTCGTCGAAACAGGATTGAACCGGCCGTGGTGTCGGGCCCCCACCGAAGTACCCCGGTGGGAGGCTGGCTGGCGAGCTTCGTCAGCGTGTGGGAGTCCATCTCCACCGACCGTTGGGTGCTGGACGCCTTAGCCCGGGGCCACGCGCTCGAGTTTCAAAGAAGGTGCCCGCGCGTCCCCCCCGTGGCCAGGAAAGAGCTTCACGTCCCTCAGCTTCTCCTGGAGGTAAAGGCGATGCTCAGGAAGGGCGCCATCGAACTCGTCCCAAAGAGGCTTCGGGGCTCCGGAGTTTACTCGAGATACTTCCTCGTGAAGAAGAAGACGGGAGGATGGCGCCCCATCCTAGACCTGCGACGTCTGAACAAGTTCATCAAGGCGCAGAAGTTCCGGATGGTCACCCTCCAGCACGTCCTGGGTCAGCTGGAGGAAGGAGACTTCCTGTCGTCGTTGGATTTGGAGGATGCCTACTTCCATATTCCCATCCTAAAGGGGCACCGAAAATTCCTCAGGTTTGTGGTCCTAGGGCGTCCCTACCAGTTCAAAGCCCTCCCCTTCGGACTACGGTCGGCACCCAGGGTATTCACCAAGTGCCTTGCACCGGTGGCGGCGCAGCTGCGCCGCTAGGGGATCCACGTCTACCCCTACCTGGACGACTGGCTCATCCGAGCCAAGACGAAGGAGCTCGCTGTGGAGCACACGGCAAGGACCGTCCAACTTCTCACGGACCTGGGATTCTCCGTGAACTACGCCAAGTCCCACCTGGTACCCGCGCAAAACGCACTGTTTCTGGGAGCGAAGCTCGACGCAGTGTCCCTTCTGGCCTCCCCGTCGGAGGAAAGGACCAGGTCCATCCTGGGCAAGGTACAGCGGATGTTGGTTTCCGACGCGGCCAAGGTGAGGTCCATCAAGTCCCTCCTCGGAATGATGTCTTCCTGCATCTACCTCATTCCCATGTGCAGGCTCCGGATGCGCCCGTTGCAGGAGTTCCTGGACGCGCGCTGGATCCAAACGACGGGCAGCTTCGAGGAGAGGATCACACTCGACGAGAGTTTCCGCCGAGCGGTCCGGTGGTGGGGCAACCGCGCGCATCTGACGGCGGGCATGGACTTCCAGACCCCAGACCACCAGGAGACAGTGACCACGGATGCCTCCCTGGAAGGGTGGGGAGCGCACACCGAAAATCTGCACGCGAGAGGCCTTTGGCTCCCGACGGAGAAGTCCCTCCATATCAACGTCCTGGAGCTCCGTGCAGTGTTCTGGGCCCTCAGGTCCTTCCTTCCGTCCCTCAAGGGCAAGGTGGTGAGGATCTTCACCGACAACACCACCACCATGTTTTACATCAGGAAACAGGGCGGAACCAGGTCCCCAGCGCTGTCCAAGGAGGCGCAGGACCTGTGGCATTGGGCCGTCGCCCAAAGGATGTTTCTGGTGCCGTTTCATCTGGCAGGGATAAAAAACACCATCGCCGACTCACTCAGCAGGGAGCTGCGCTCGTGCCACGAGTGGGAACTACGGCAGGATCTAGTGGATCGCCTCTTCCGACGGTGGGGCACACCCCAGATCGACCTGTTCGCGACGGCGACGAACTCCAAGTGCCGGAGGTTCGCCAGCAGGTTTCCCCAGGCGAGGAGCATGGGCGATGCTTTCTCGTTCCCCTGGGAGGGCCTGTTCCTCTACGCGTTCCCTCCTTTGCCACTGCTAATCCGGCTCGTCAACCAGCTCAAGAGGTCACGGTGCAGGATGATCCTCGTCGCACCTGCGTGGCCGAGGCAGATATGGTTCCCGGACCTTCTGGACTTGTCAGCGTCCCCGCCAATCAAGCTGCCGGTGGATGCGGATCTACTCTCCAGGGAAGGAGGCGCCATCCTCCACCACGACCCGAAATCGCTGAACTTGCAGGCCTGGCTCCTGCAGCGCTAGAGTTTGGAGGATACGACATACCGGCCGACTGCAGAGAGGTTCTTGCAAAGGCCAGGGCGTCCTCGACTCTTAAATGCTACGGACACAAATGGAAGAGGTTCTCTGTCTGGTGCCACGCACAGAAGATTAACCCTCTACGGATTACGGCTCCCCAGGTACTGCCGTACCTGCTGACGCTGGCCAAAGCTGGACTGGCACACGCGTCCATCAAGATTCATCTTGCTGCGATCTCCCGATACACCAGAACCACGGGCCGGACGTCCTTGTGGTCTCATCGTCTGGTGAAAGAGTTCATGAAGGGACTGTTCAGATCGTTCCCGCCGGTGAAGGCTCCGGCCCCGGCGTGGGAGCTCAACGTGGTGCTGACCAAGCTCATGGGACCTCCGTTCGAGCCTCTGCACTCGGCCCCGTTGAAGTTTCTGTCGTGGAAAACAGCGTTTCTTGTGGCCATCACCTCCGCACGACGGGTGGGAGAGATCCAGGCCTTTTCATGCAAGGCCCCGTACTTGACTTTTCACGTCACGAGGGTAGTGCTCAGGACGCACCCCTCCTTCATGCCCAAGGTACCGTCGGACTTCCATCTCAACGAACCCTTGGTGTTGCCTGTGTTCTTCCCGTCGCCTTCGTCGCCGGCTGAGAGGACTTTGCACTCGCTGGATGTGGCTAGAGCGCTGAAGTTCTACGTGGACCGCACGAAGTGTTTTCGGAAGACGTCACAACTCTTTGTGAACTTTGGACCTGTCAATCAGGGGAAGGCTCTCTCGAAGGCTTCCATTTCCAGATGGCTCTCCGGCTGTATCATGTACTGTCATCGGTTGGCAAACCGACCGCTGCCTGGCCGTCCGAGAGCCCATTCCACCAGAGCGATCGCAGCTACCACGGCGTTCCTTTCTGGTGTGCCCCTGCTGGACATATGCAGGGCTGCTACGTGGAGGTCGACGCACACCTTCACGAAATTCTACTGCGTCGATCGGGATTCCAGGGAGGAGTCCAGGGTCGGCCAAGCAGTGCTGCGCAACCTGTTCGCCTGAGGTGAGCCTGGTGAGGAGGTAAGATGCTTAATGTTGTGTTTGATGTACTGCTTAATGTTGAGCCTTTGCCACCTCCCGTAGTTGTGCATGTGTGTACTGCTATGTATTCTTTATTCATGAGCATGTGAATCCATGCCAGACCCCATGCTGGAGAAGGAACAAGTTACTTACCTGTAACTGTTGTTCTCCAGCATGGGTCTGGCATGGATTCACATGCGAACCCTCCCGCCTACCCCTCTGCGGCTCTTCACTTGGTCATACTGCCACTTCACGTGCTTCCAAATCTGAAGATGGCTGCCAGAGGCGGTGCTTAGGTAGAGGGCAGTCATTGGCTGTGGTCAGTATGACGCAGAGACCAGTGATTGGTTATTACTACGAAAGGCAGATCAGAAACGAAACTGATACTGGTTTTTTCTTTACCGAGGATTCCCAGCCTGACGACGGGGAATATTCATGAGCATGTGAATCCATGCCAGACCCATGCTGGAGAACAACAGTTACAGGTAAGTAACTTGTTCCTTACCCCACTCCACACCATGCACAAGAGGATACTTCATCAAGATCGATGAAGGATTAGCTAGATTGGGATGTCGGCACCACCACCCAATCCCCTGCCCTACCCCATTCCTTCCTTCACTACCTCCATGCACCCACAAACAATACTTCCTCCTACACCACGAATATAGTAGTCCCAACGATCCCACACGCACCACAAATACATCTACCAAATTAGATACCACCACTAGTAATAGCCAACACAAAAAACACTTTAAGAAACCCACCAAACCAATGCCAAAAACATTATTCACACCCCCAACCCAGGTAATATACCAGTTAATACACCGTCTCATGTCTCCATATCCACTCTCAAAGGCGCACTTATCAATGTGCGATCCCTCGGAGCTCACGCTATAGAAATCCACAATCTCATTGTGGACCAACAACTTGATATCCTGGTAGTCACCGAAACATGGCTACTCTCTGCTGCAGGCACACTCCTAGCTCTTGCTATCCCTCCAGGATTCAGCAGCCTCAGGACAGATGGGACCAACTTTCATGGAGGCGGAGTCGCCATAATAGCCAGATCCACTTTGCAAATCAGAGCCTGCCCGATGGAACAAATACAGGGCTATGAACTACTACTAGTAAAATTTACATCCAGCCCTAAAACCACCACCAACTTCCTGGTAGTGTATAGATCACTGAATTAAAAACACTCACCCGAACATGCATATCCCTCTACTATCATTATCAAGCCTAACACTAAATGTATCATCCTCGGAGATATTATACTAGGCTTCAGTGATACCCCTACATCTTGACGCATCAGCATTCCACACAGCTATGTTAGATATGAATTTCACACTGTTAATAAAGGAACCCACTCATTCTAAAGGACAAACTCTTATTTGGCAACTCACTCTTAACTCACAAGTCACTATTGACTCTATCCTACCTGTAGAGTGGTCAGACCACTTCGTTATCAATTTTACACTGAACAACATCATATACCACACTATACCCAAAAAACATGATACCTTTTGAAACCAGAAATATAAAAAAGCTCTCAGCAGACAACCTCTCCCCCACTCTGAGTGCAGCACTAGCCAATACGACACCAGACACTAACAATCCTGCTTACCTAGCAGAACGCTAGCAAAAAAGCCTTACCCATACTATTGATCTACTTGCTCCCATCACCACCAAATTCGCAGGTCAGATAAACAATCCTGTTTCTGGTTTAAAGAAGAACTAGTGTCCCTGAGACGCATAAAAAGATCACTCGAGCACCTCAACGGGAAAAATAACACCCCAGAATCAGCACAATCCTTTGAAGCCAATAAAAAATACAAATCCGCTATAACCAAAAAGCCAATGCCTTTAACCTTCGCATCACTAATGCTTCCTCGGACAGCAAAGAACTGTTCTCTATCCTTAGAGAGCTAGAAAATCCTTGTCAGGTCATAGCACCCACTAATGCCAGCAAAGACTGGTGTACCACAATACAAGACACCCTAGCTTCCAAAATCCTACTACTACAAAAGAAAATTGATAGTAAAAAAAAACTCTTAGCGAAAAACTCCACCCACCATCACAGCAACCCCATCTGACACCACTCCTGGCACTCCATTCCATTTCACACAAAGAAGTGTTAGATACCATAGCCAAACTCAAAGCCTCCAAATGCAAAGTAGATACATTCCTATCCCACAAAACCACCTAGAACATCCCCAACTACTGGGGTACTGACAGTCAGGATTCCGCCCCAATCACTGCACAGAGACAGCCCTTCTCGATCTGAAGATCCAAATGGATTCTACCAGAGAAGCAGGCAAACTCTGCCAACTAATGCTACTGGATCTTTTGGCAGCATTCGATTTGGTCAACCACGACAAACTCTGTGACACACTAGCCAACAACTTCAATCTGTCTAAAAATGCCACTGACTGGATCAAATCCTTTTTAGCAGACAGGACATCAAGAGTGTCCATCGGCAAAGAATCAGCCGACCCCATACCAGTTCCCGTAGGCAACCTACAAGGTTCATGCCTATCTCCCACATTGTACAATGCCTATACCAAGCTGCTCTTTGCAGCCCTGGGTGTCATCTACACCAACTTTGCAGATGACACCCAGATCCTCATCCCACTAACAGGAAACCACGAGCTAGACTCATTGCTCATCAACCAAATCCATTCTCTTATCCAAAACTAGATGGCTAACAATAGCCTTTGCCTCAATGATGATAAAACAGAGCTACTCATATTAGACTCCTCTTCCAAAATTGACTCTCTTCAGCCTGTTTATAATCGTTCATCATTGATGGCACCACGATCCCAGTACTTAAACGAGTTAAGACACTTGGTGTCTACTTAGATGTTACCCTAACTATGTCTAAACAAGTTAATACCCTAGCCTCCACCACTTCCTATACTTCTAAACTCATCTCACTAAGCCGTAAATTCCTCTCACCTGATAATTTCGTTACATTAGCAAGAGCACTTATACTTTCCAAGCTCCACTATTCTAACATCCTCTTCCTTGGCACCTCCAAAACCAATATAGCCAAACTCCAACTTATGCAGCACAAAGCCCTCAGAGCAGCCCTAGGCATAAAAAAAATCAGAACACATCTCCCATATCGGGAGAGACCATCACGGGCACCCCATCTAAGCCAGGATTGTATTGAAAACCCTAAGCATCACACATACCTCATCAACACAGTCATGAAGACATCTTAGACCAGACTTCTCGGATCCAAAAACAACTTGCACCTCGATATCCCACGATATACAAGAGAGAACGCAGGGCGCAGCAGTTTCAAAGTCCTTGCTCCTAGACATTGGAATCACCAATATCAAAAATGAAACATCCTACCCAGGATTTTAAAAATCATTTGATAAAAGCACTCTTCCGAATCCATTGACTTTGGCATTGCTTGTCCCTCCATAGGTTGTAGCTTGTTGAATATTGTTACTGCGTGTAAAGGCTTAACTAGATTTCATTGGAGGATTCAGCTGTCCTCACATTATAAGAAACTGTTCTCACCTTCCAATTTTTGCTTAATCCTTCGGACGTGAAACTCAAAATCTGAAAAGTATGTTGGCATGACATATTAATGCAATGCTATGCTTGTTATTGAAGTCACTTCAGGGTGTATAGGAAATGTGTTAGCATCTCCAAAGAGCATTCAGCAGCTTTATTGATTTTGAAAAGTAATTCAAAAATGTGCTCGACATTTACAAACAATTGCCTTTTTAAAGAATGCTTTATTAAAACTGATGTTAAATAAAAAAATATTTGTTAGGGAGAATTCTCATTTCTGTGCTAATTCCCTTGTACCTTAGAGACCCCCAGCTCTTTTGCTGTACTTTAGGACTTATCATTTTTATCCTTTTTCTCACTCGCTCATGTATTTTTATCTGTTTCTTTTGGGTTTGGAGTCTGACAAACTCCATAGGAATCTAACTTTTTATATTGTGACACAGAGCACCTTCACTGCAGTGTCGCAGAGAAGGCCTTTGGATTGCTCTTAAGGTTTAAATCCTTTCTCTTAGGTGAACTACTGTTCCCAAGAGTAGTAAAGTGAAAGTAACTTTACTTGCCTGTTTTTTCTATGTAGGTCCAGTACACCCCATCTTATGTGGAAGTACTGGGGGGGTTACTTAGTAGCCCCTTTTCTTACCTAGTTATGTAAAAAAAATGTGGTGCCCTCAATACATTTAATGGCTGGTGGCAGTGGTTTAATTTCCCTACCATTGTGCGTTTTTTACCGCAGGCTGAATCCTCAGCTGCAGTATTGCACACATATGTGACCTTTTTTGTCAAAATGGCCCGGTTGTCTTTCTCGCCATTTCTTGCTTGTGAGGTCGGTCTTGGGTTTTACTCTGCGCACCAAACCAGGTTTAACCCTTTTTGTTCATTTTGCCTTTGGCGGGCTTCAGTATTGAAACCTGCCTCCGGCTCCAGTGTGTCTGGCAGGGCAGAAAGCGAGGGAGGTGCCCAAAACTCCCTGTCCTTCGTCGCCTTGGTTACTTGAATGCACCCCGTGGTGATTGGCTGGCTGTTCTTGCAGGACAGCCACCCTTTTGTGTGAGTGACAGCTAGGCTGTGCATGAATGGGAGAAACCTGCATACCTGGCAAGGTCTCTTGAACAGAAGGCAGAGTTGACCGCTGGAAAAAAAATCTGATGAAATAAGTTGGAAGAAAAGCTTGCTGTACCCACCTGGATCGTTGAACTGCCCGGTGAAACCCTGCTGCGGTGTTGAAGCTCCAACTTTGTATCGACTAGAGAAGCCTAGAACGCATGATTTCTTCCCTTGGGTTTGTGGAACCAACTGACCCCAAGATGAACTTTGCTGGAATCCCTCTCCCTTCTGGCTGTGCTTCCTAGCTGCTGCTGGAACAGAGTGCCAGGGGTCAGGAATGCCAGAAACTAGTGCATAGTCTCTAGGCCGGACCCAAGCTCCAGGAAAATCCTGGGGACCCTCCCGAACCTGGATGACCCAAGCCTGAGCCACCTCCTGGACCCCAGAAGCAAGGGAAGCCCGTATGGTGTCCTAGAACCGCAGTGGTGCGATTTGCCGGTAGCTAAAAATGCAAAGTTCTGCTGATTTGGAAAGAGCCCATTGCTACCGACTACCTTCAAAGTGCAGTGCAGGAGTCCCCTAGACGTCCTCCCTCTTGTCTCCACGACTGAGGCTCAGGAAGTGCAGGACTGCAACCTAAACAGTAGCCAGTTGGATCCTCTTCTTCCAGCCTTAAGGTACTGTCTTGACTGAAGCAGTACTTAACTCTTTTGTCTGTAGCTTGCTTGTTCTCACTGGAGAATTGCAATAGCTGCCCTTTGCAGAGTTGCTTGCAGCTTTGCCCTTCACAAGCACAACATGATTATTTTTCTACAAACTTAGTAAATAACATTGTGCAAGAGCTATGTGCTATCTGAAGAAGTGCCTCAGATCCCTAGACATTGTTTCACTTGATTTTGGCTGTCCTGGCTCACTGCAGACTCTTCTGACCCTTTGACTTTGGTTTGAACTGCCCCTCATAGGTGGTACGTATGTTTAACTTGAATTGCGGGGAAAGGTCTAACCTAGACTTCATTGGAAAGATTGCAAAGTATCCACATGTTTTGAGAACCTGTTAACCTTTTTCCTTCCCTAACCTTTTCCTTTTCCACAACCTCAGTATTGCATTAAGTGTCAAAAGTGATATATCAATGTCCACTTTGTTCTAGTAATTGAAGTCACCTCAGGGTGTAGGAAGTGTGGGTGACATCCCAAAAGGGTATCTACTTGCTTAATTTAAATCTGAGGACGTGTTGTGAAGTGTATTTTTATTGTTGCATATTGCCCTTTCTAAAGAAGGCTTATTTAAAACTAACCATTAAATAATTTTACTAGAAAACCTTGAGTGTAAGTGTTATTTGAATACTTGTGACAGAAATTGACAATTACATCTCTACAGCTCACATCTACCCCTCTTGAGCTACTTCTGGCTTCTCAGCCACTCTACCAACTTGTGTAGTACAGACCTATACCAATAGGTGGGTTACCTATTACCAAGAGGACAAGGCTGGTGTAGTCTCCCACACGGTTACTACATACAATCTTGCCTAACAGCAGGTGGGTTACCATAGATGCATTCATGAGCCAGAAAAAGCGCTGTAAAGCGTATTCTCTGCATGACTGCTAGCCAGAAACATATTCTTTCCTTGGAATATCGCAAGCCATGCGTACTGCTGCGTTTTGAAGGGCTTGGAAGTCTGATAAAACAGTTCTTGTTTGCACCAATAATCCAAGCGGGGCATGATAATAGCTCTAAGATCTTAGATTTATTAAGTGATATAAAAGGTTTGATATGCCGTAGCACTCCAGGCAACATTCCATCCAAGTGTGCTTTGGCAACGTGCTGCTTCCAGGTAGCCAGATAGACTCCTAAAGTGTTTGTTTTTTTTTCCTTTTTTGTTTACCTCTTTTATGTAGTTCCCTTCAATACCCATACTGGCATATTCAGGAGCAACATTATCTCAACTCATGGGGAGCCAAAAATCACCAGTTGACGTTTCTGTTTTTCTTTTTTTTGTTCAGTTCAGACACATCCTGTGATTAGACATTTGGGTTTTAACTAGCCTGTAGGTGTGTTCTGGTCTGAAAGTCTTTGTCGTAATCTCCACTCAGCTTCATAAGAAGCTGAGTTATCAGCATAACTGGTAAAAATTCCTCCAGAGGTTGCAGAGAGGTTTGATTATATAGTTTGAATAGTGACGGGGATAAACATCCCCCTCCCGCCCCAAAACCCTCCCCGGGAGACGCCACAGTGTATTCATTTTGGTTCTGAACTCGCTCCGCCACAGCACACTCTAGACAACCTTTATAAATGAGAAAAATTAGCGGATCCACTCTGTGGCATCTACTGAACAATTTCCCACTGTGGTAAATGATGTCCGGAGGCATTCATGGTCTACCAGGTCGAAGGCGGCTGACGGCTCCAGTAATATCAACAGCCCTGAACCACTTTTCTCCAACACGTCCAATATGTTCGACTGAAGGTCTATAAGAGCACTTTCTGTCCTGTGTTTACTCCTAAACCCTGATTGGTTTGGGTGGAGAGTATATGAGGCTTCCAGATGTTTCTGAAGTTGAGGTGGAAATAAAGAGGGGGGTCTTCCGTATGTAGCAGCGTTTGAGATTCCAGCCGAGTGTTAGTATTAACATTGGCGCTTATTTTGCTACGTGCCGCATCGGTTTTGTCCCAGAAGGCCGATTGGATCTTCCTATGAACTTCATCAGATGTAGTGATGGATTTGGTCTGGGATTTAGGCTTCTCAAGATTCCTGTATATCTCAAGCGTTTTCTATAGTTATCGGCACCTGCAATTTCATTATCAAGGACATTTCTTTTGGCTTCATAGATTTATTTTTTTATATTATAAATGTGTTGTAATTGTTTCCAGATTTGTTTGTTCTCTTCTGATCTATTCTTTTCCCAAGCTCTTTCTTCTAGTCTTTTCTCCCTCTTGAGTTTGATAGAGGATTATATGTTCTCTCTTTTGCCAGGGAGCTTGATTGAGCACTCTACAAAAGTGTGATTGGATCACATTCAAGCTTTGTTATGGATGATTTCCGTTGCAATATTTCTTGATGCCACCCAATCTAGGATTTTTCCTCCTGAGTGGGTGGCCTCAGTGTTGTGTATGGTAAAGGCCATGCATGTTATTTGTTTCTCGATGTCAAAAGCCTTTTTGTCATGGTCCTCCTTTAGTCATCGATTTAAATCGCCGAACAAAATATTGGCACCACAACATTTATTGAAAGGTGCTAAGAGGTGGACTAAGTCCTTGTTAAACTGGGTCATACTAGAAGGAGGGCAGTAAATCAAGATATAATTTATACAATTATTAGCATTGCGGTGAACTTTAGCAGTAGGCTCTCACATCTATTACAATTTATGGGGGCTTTGAATAATTGTAGGTAATTTTTCGCCAAAATGGCAATGCCCCTTCCCTTATCCTCTCCCCGGTGTTTATGTTAAAAGTATTTGTATAGCGCACCGTCACCAACGACATTGGTTCCCAGGCGGATCTGTAAACGAGAAGGCGGGTTGGGTTAGTAGGGTGAAGAGGGAGTAGGATAGTGAGAGAAGTGGTGGTCTGTTGGTAGCTTCAGTTCCGTATACACTGTGCGCTGGGCTTTGGTGCGAGTATCGGATCGGAATCCGGTCTCGTGTGCTGTTGGTGTGGCTTATTTGTTTGTTGCGGTGTGGTGAAGTGCGTGTGTCTTGCTGTGCAAGAGGTGGTTGTGTAGGTGGCTGTATGAGTTAGGCATACAGAGTCTGAGCTTTTTATCTAAAAAAAAGTTTTAGATGGAGGCTATCCTTGAGTTGATAGTCCTGTAAAGTGGGGAAAGGCCCCAGTTCCACAATAAGTGGGATTCCGTTTATGATGGGCATAGATGGAGGCTATGCCAGGCTAACCTTCACAGTCCTATCCAGATGCCACGCGGGCCAGCGTTCCCAACTCTGTCCAGGTGTGGCACATGCGAATATCCACAGGTCTATCCAGACGCGACGTAGGCCAAAGCTCACCATTATATCTGAGTGCGGCACATGCCAGTATTCACAACTCTATGTGTGGTACTTGATATATAATTATACCCTGATGTGGTAGCTGAATATATCTTTGGGCCACAAGAGTCATTTAGCCAAGTTTCAGTTAAACGCATCACATTGACATCCTCTTCCATGATGTAGTCATGCTTTTGCCTGCATTTTTGCAAAGTGAATTAGTGTTCTAAAGAACCAGTTTAAGGTTTAATGGAGAATGAGAAGTTGTAGTAGAACTCCTATTAACTGGGTGTTGGGCAAGATTGTATGTAGTAACCCTCTGGGAGACTACACCAGTCCTCTTGGCAATAGATACCCAACTATTGGTATAGGTCTGTACTACACAAGTTGGTAGAGTGACTGAGCAGCCAGACTTATCTCAAGAGGGCTGAGCTTTAGATATGTGACCTAGAGAGTCACAGTGACAAGTATTCAAATAACACCTATACTTGAGGTTTCTTATTAAAATAAGTATTTATTAATTTAAGTCAGTTTTAAAAAGCCTTCTTTAGAAAGGGCAATATGTAATAATAAAATACACTTCAAAAATACACTCTTAAGTTTCAGCTAAGTAAGTCGCACACACTCGTCCTACACCCTGAGGTGACTTCCATTGCTTGGACACTGTGGACATTAATATGTTACTTTAACACTGGATGCAATACTGAGGTTGTGGAAAAGGGATAAGGTTAGGGAAGAAACAAAGGTTAACAAGTTTCTCTGAACAGGTAAGTACTTTTCAATCCCCCAATGAAGTATAGGTTAACACTTTCCCAGCAATACAAGTAACTTATGTATGACCTATGAGGGACAGATAAACACAAAGTCAAAGGGTCAGAAGAGTCTGCAGGGAGCCAGGAGAGCCAATGTCAATTGAACAAAGTCTAGGGGCGCTGAGGCACTTCTCATAAATGGCGCAAAATTCTTGCACACTGTTAAATAGGGAGTTTGTAGAAAAGAATCACTGGCCAGAAGCTGGGAGGCTTGTGAAAAGCAAAGATACAAGCACCCCCTCTTGCCCCTGTGATGTGTGTGCCCTCCCACCCCCTCTTGCCCCGGTGATGTGTGCCCTCCCACCCTCTCTTGCCCCCTGTGATGCTCATGTGCCCCACCCCCTCTTGCCCCCAATATGCGCATATGCCCTCACCCCCTCTTTCGCCCCCCCCCCACCCCCTTACGGATTGTTGTGTTGTAGGCTTGTGGTTGTTTGGTTAGCGTTTGAGAGGTGTATGCAGAGAGTTGAAATTGTTAGTGGATTGGTTAATTGGCATTGCTGTCTGTATTTTCTTCAGTGGGGTGTGTGAGCATCTTTGCGTCTCTGTCGTGATCTGGGGCTGTCCGACACTCGCAATCCCTTTCCCATATGGTATCCACTCACATTCACAACCTTGACCAAGTTGGGCACCTGCTGCCTACATGACACCTGTTTGAAGGCGGGGCAGGCATGTGTTTGTGCGTCCCTTCAACGAGAGCATTCCCAATCTAGTTGGTGTGAGGCATCGGTCAGCCAGGGTTGCTCCTTCCATATTTTGCGGCTGGTCAGCATTCATCGTCTTATTCAGTTGCTCATGCATGCTACCGCTCCCAGGCCTTTCGGAACGTGGCAAATGCCAACATTTGCTATTATGTCCCGGGGCGGCATCAGCCGTCATTCAGAACTCCCTTCACTCAATGCACATGCCAATATCCACAACTTAGTTTGAGTGTGGCAAGTGCTAACGTTCACAAAACTCTATACAGGTATGATATTTAGTAGCAGTTATGGAGCGGGTCAGGTTGTTCGCTGGAAATTGGCTACGGATGCTGTTTTCTGTCCTCATGGGTGTTGCTTGTGTCCTATTCTACTTGGCGTCGTCTCTCTTGTTGGAGTAAGAGTTTCTTTATTCGGTTCTGGATGTTGTCAGTGTCGTCCTAAATTTGTGATCCTTTTCTTTGATTCCCGTTCGGTTGTTTTGCTTTTTCATTTTTAATCTGTGATGTTGAAGATGCAGGTGTTTAGTACTTTTCTGAATTGTAGGTGGTCTTTGGTGTTTCTTATATTTTTTAGGGATGATGTTTCGGGTTTTTGCGGCTAGGTTGGCTTGTAGATTGTTTAATTTCTTTTATAGGAATTCAGCTCCTTGTCCGCTGATTGCCCTGTGTGTTATGCACATTGTTTTGAAGGTGATGCGATGTTTGACTGGGAGCCAATGCAGTGTTTTTAGGTCTGGAGTGATATGGTCTCTTCTGGATAGTTGGAGGAAAGGTAAGATTCTTCTTGTTGTGTTAAGGAGAAGAACACTTCTTGATTATTGCATTTATTTGTGGTTCTAAGGTTAGGGTGTTGTCCATCAGGACTCCCAGATTTTTTACTACCTTAGATGGTGTGGTGCAGTTCCCATTTCCGTTGTCCATGGAATATAGTGTTCTCTTCGTTTTTAGATATAATCATGATTTTTGTCTTTCCTGGGTTGATTTTCAAGTTGTTGGCGTTCATCCAGTTAGACTTCTTTTAGACACTCAATTAGGGTTGAGTGATCGGCTTGAGTGTCTTTGATTTTGTAGATGATTTGAGTGTCATCTGCATAGTTGTAGCATGTCATTTTGTATTTTTGGAAGATTCTGATTACTGGACTTTGGTAGATGTTAAAGTACAGTGGTGATAGTGATGACCCTTGTGGTACTCCAGTCGTTAACTCATGGGGTGGATTTGGAGGGCCTTATCCATACGGTTTCTGTTCTGTCTGCTAGGAATGATTTAATCCAGAGTAGTGCCATATCGGTTATGCCTATGTCTTCTAGTCTTTTGGTTAGGGTGTCATGGCTAACTGTGTCAAAGGCTGCAGAGAGGTCGAGCAGAATCAGGGCTGAGGTTGTGTCGGAGTCCACGTTTGTTTTTCGGTCGTCCCAGATGTATAGTAGTGCTGTTTCTGTTCCTCTTGCGGGTCTAAAACCGACTTGTGCTTGGTCTAGCAGACTGTTTTTCGTGTTCTTGGGTTAATTTGTATACATATTTTTCCAGGAGTTTTGCTGGGTAGGGAATGTTTGACATCGGCCTGTACGTGGAGAAATCTTCTACGTCGCCACTTGTGTTTTTTAAAAGTGGTTTGATATATGCTGATTTGAAGGTTCTTGGTACAGTTCCTGATGCCAGTGAGAGATTTAGGAGGTTTCTGTAATATTATGATGGTGTTCCTTGTGCGAGGATTGATTTGTAGATGTATGGATGGCAGGAGATCCATGGGTGACCCTGCTTTCTTGCTGTGTTTCACCAGCAAGACGAAAGCCTCTGCTGATATTTCTGGAAAGTTTTGGAGTTTGTGCTGTGGTTCTGTGTTGGGTCCGGTTGGTTGAATGTTATGGTTGGTTGGTCTGTTTTGTATGATTTGTCGGATGTCGTTGATTTTGTTCTTGAAGTGGTCTGCAAGGTCGTTGCAGAGCTTCTCTGAGGGGGTTGGGTTATTGTTGCAGCCTGGTGGGTTTCTCATTTCTTTAATGATGTTGAACATGTCTTTTTGTGTCTGTCGCATTGGATATTCTGTCATCGTAATGCCTCCTGTTCGCCTTTTTGTATTTCCTTCTCGTAAGCTCTAATTTGTTTCTGGAACAGTTTATTTATTTATTTATTTATTTTTTGTCTGGGTTGTTTTCTTTCCTCCATTCCAGCTCAATCTTCTTGTTGTCCTTTTTCATGGTGCTTAGTAGTGGGATGAATCATTTTGCCATTGCCCTTTTTTTTTGATGGGGTGAATGGTTTTTCCAGGGCGATCTTTTCAATTGTATCAGCGATCCATTTGTGAAGTAGCTCTGCTTTCCTGTCTAGGTCAGCCAGCTCTGTTTCTGTAATTGAGGTTTGGTCGTCGCCAGTTGTTTGAACAGGTTGCTTGCTTTGACGGTTTTCCAGTTTCTTTTTGTGGTGGTTGTGAGTTTGAGGGCCTGGATGCAGAGTTGAGTTGGCAGTCTGATGACGAATGGGATGATGAGATGGTTGCTCCACAGTATTTGTATCGGTGGTGCCGTGGTGATAGGTTTTTCCTTGGCGAAGATTGCGTCGAGGGTGTGTCCTGCCGAGTGTGTTGCCCCTTTGACCAGCTGTCATAGTTTCATGGTTGTAAGTTGTCCAATCAGTGAGTTTTGGGAGTTGGTGTGACTTGCTTCAAACCAGACGTTGAAGTCCCCCAGGATAATTAGATGTTCGTGCTTGATGGCTATATTGGTGATCGCTTCTATGAAGTTATCGACGAAGGTTGCATCGTATGATGGTGGTCTGCACACCATGATGAATGTGGCATTGCTTTTTGGGTTTGCTGATGGGTGTAAGACCATGGTTTTGCAGTTGATGATGTTGAGAGGTTTGTCTATTTTTATTTTCAGGTGTCCTTTGAATGCTATCGCGAGGCCTCCTCCTTTTTTAGTTTTTCTGTTTATTTGAAGGCATTTGAAGTTGGTTGGGAGGCAGCTTTGGAGTGTGATTTTGCAGTTGTCCAGCCATGTTTCTGTGATGAATAGGATGTCTATGCCGTTGTCATGGAGAAGGTGAAAGTGTTTTGACATCGATCTTGCGTTTATTAGATTGCAGTGGAGTTTAGAGGTGTTGTGCCCATTGTCTTTGTGAATCCTTGCCTACATTTTTCTGTTCCCTTGCAACATTGTGTGCCTCACTGACCTCTGCAACTGTTTTTGCTCTCCCCTCTGCTCCTCTGCTCTTTTTGCTGTTTTATTCTGTTTGCTTCCCTTCTCCCTTCCCCTTTTCTCTCCCCCCCCATTACTTTTTTTTTATGCACTTACTCTATCTGAATTGTCCCTGGATGTAGTATGATAGTGATTTTGTTTGTCTCTCCCCCCCCACACTCCTTATTTTGTTCTCCCCTCTCCCTCCAGCACTATCTGAAATGTTGTCAGGCCTAGTACGATAGTCGCTTGCTTTGTTCACCCTTCCCCTTCTCCTTCTCCTCCCCTCCCCCTCATCTTGTGTAATTCTCCGGGTCTACCAGAGATATCGTCCGGCATAGTACGGTAGCCACCTGTCTGTTTCCCATTTCCTTCCTATATGTGTCTTAGCACTTGCACTATCTGAAATGTTGCTAGGCAGGGTATGCGTTTTTTCCTCACATTCTTGTTGTTCATGGCCTGTAAGAATGTTGTGTTTTCCCTTGTTCCCTCCCTTGTCTTGAAGCACTTTGAAACACATTGTGTATACAGCGCTATAAAAATAAACCATCATATCTTAAAGGATAGTTCCGGGACTTTTTTTTTATTGTCCCTACGGTTCGGCCATGTGTTTTTAAGCATAACTCGGTAGATCGTAGAAAACTTTCCTATGGACCTTACCCGACTTTTCGTCCATTAACGCACTCGAAATCAGCCGCCATTTTCTGATAATCCTATCATTTCCCCCCATCGACCTGGCTCACCTGCTTTTGCGGCACTAAATCAAATCCCCCGCCCCTGAGCCTGACATCAGCAGACGCGTACCGCCCATTTCCCAACGCCAAAGCACGTTTCGTGTCAACAATCGCTGCGCCTCAGCTAATGAAGTGTCGCCATGGAAATGGCAGGACGCCTCTTTCCTCAATAAGTATAAACACACCGTTTCACAACACACAGCAGCAGATTTTCGATTCCATTACTCTCTCTGTGTTACTTTGAGTATTCTGTGACTCGTTTCTGTGCTCTGGTCAGCTACATTCGCCGCTTCTAGGCCTTGTGAACACCTGTACCATCTCTGTAAATTATTTTACTTTCTTTACCACACAATGGCTACAATAATGCCGTATATGTACGAGCCCGAGTACACCGAGGAAGAACTACTGGAAAGGCAAGCACGCGAAAACGATGGGGATTCGGACGGCAGTTGGGAGGATCAGTCAACGGATGAAGAGCCTGGACCATGTCGCATGGACGGCGTCTCCACCTGGTGCACGTGCAATCGGTGGGAGCTAATGCCAACTGAGGAGGAGAACTGCTGCTGCCGTGAAAATTCCGGGTGCTTGGCCTACATTTCGGAAGGCGAGCCAAGTCCGCAATGCATCACCGAGCTGCCAGAGTTCAGGGAAGCCTGCCTCTCACGGACCGTGTTGAGGATGATGATGGTGCTTATGCACGAACTTCGCGGCACTGTTCGTCCGCGTAATCCGAGTAACGAGTAAGTATACTCTGGTTGTGATGTCAGTGATGCCACTACTATTTCATGGTCGTCTCCCACATATAAAATTACATCTACATATCATTCGAATGCATGTAAATTGGTTCCATATTGTGCATTTTCTAGATAGAATTTTTTTCAAAGCAGAATGACATTTTTTACCTGAATCGACAGTGATAAGAAAGTTTTGTCATTTTAATACAGTTTGCATCTTTCATTTTCACAGGTGGTACAGGCTGGTGGCCTATCGTTGCTTCACTTGGTGGCTTCACGGGAGGCTCGGACACCGCGTTCGGAGAGTAATACCTGCCTGTGCGGTACTTGCCATTAGACAACATTTCCCCAGCGACGGTGGACAATACCGCGGATTTTCCCTGGATGTGCTGCAACCGGAACTTTACAATGTGTAATGTTTATTATTTATGTTCAATTGAAATTAAGATCTAAAATAAAACCCAACATATATTTTAACAATGGTTGTTTGATTTTTTAAATGAATCTAGTGTGTCTCCATTGAATAGTCTTCCTGTGCCTTGTCTTGTCACACCACATGTCTCCGGCCAGCATCCTCCCTCACGCTGGCCGCCCACCTTCAATCCACATAACCGTTGAACCCATATGCAGCAGACATACATATGTTATTTTGCGGGTTGGCATCAAGCCTCCCGGCCTTGCCTCCTCCCCCAAAAATACTTACCACACCACTTTGTTCAAGCGTTGGCAATAAAAGGCCGTTGGATTTTATTGATACAAAACATGCTTATAGGTAAATAATCAATATGGTTGATCATAATAAATCATCCTTTTGGGCACCGGGTACAGAGATGACCCCCTCTGGCCCGTGCTGCCTTGCCACCACAGGCCAGCCTGCTGCTGACTAACTGCCTAGGCATCCAGGGTCTCCAGGGTGAACTGCACCCATATATTCTCCTGGGAGGGTGAGGTATTTATAAACTCACCCCCCTGCCTTCCATGTACTAGATCCTGCAGCCTGCCTCTTACATGCAGTTAGATGGCCTCTCCTTGGTGAGGCCCTGCGGCAAACGAGTCTTGTCTGCACGACCACCGCCCCAATCCACCAAAGGCAGTTTGCACCGGGGTACTTGTGCTGCCAAGTGGAGCTGTCAGGGAGCGATAAAGGCCAAGAGGTGCCAAAGACCATGTACACTTCAAAGTGGTCTATAGAGCATGGGTTGTTGTTCCCATGTCTACCTCCAGACCCCGTGTCTCCTGCCAAGCATCCCCCCTCACGCTGGACGCCCCCCTGCAATCCACATAAGTGTGTCTCCATTCACAAGTCTTCCTGTGTCTTGTCTGCACGACCACCGCCCGAATCCACCCCCCCCCCTATCAAAGGCAGTTCGCACCGGGGTACTTGTGCTGGCAAGTGGAGCTGTCGGGGAGCGATAAAGGCCAAGAGGTGCCAAAGACCATGTACACTTCAAAGTGGTCTATAGAGCATGGGTTGTTGTTCCCATGTCTACCTCCAGACCCCGTGTCTCCTGCCAAGCATCCCCCCTCACGCTGGACGGCCCCCTGCAAACCGCATAATGCCACGACATATACACGTCATTCATTCACAAACACACCCCTGTTTCGAATTCTTTATAACCCACTTCATATTTCTAATGAGAACTTCTTTGTGCTTTGCTAGTCAACCCGTGAAGGTGCTGGTTATCTGCTCTTCGTCTCTGTGAACTTCCGTGACCACTTCGAGGAAACTCGTCAGTTTGCAACCTGTGAACTGCTCCCTGTTCTACGACAAGAAACTACTCTGATCCCTGCATCTAACTGTTTGTTCGTCAAGGTAAGGCCATGTACCATAATCATTTTGCGTCCAATTTCTTTTCGTTCAAGACAGTACATGCAAGGAACTAGTCACATGTTCTGAGTTTAGTCCAATTATTTTTCTATTTTTTTAAAGTTATTCAAATACTTATCCGCATGTGAATAACGTGTATAGTTCCAAGAACCAAAACGAACCTTGCATTGAACCTTTTATGTGTCATTTAATTTTTTAACACATTGGTATTCATAGAGAATTGTTGATCTTTACTTTTCAGAACTTTCCACAATGCCTGCCTGTTCCATTGGCGGTTGCCCTTCGAAGACCCATAATAAATCTGAAGGTACTATAATGCATGTTTTCCCTAAGATAATAGATCAGATAAGAGAATGGGTCCGATATTGCGGATATCCACCGTCTGAGCTTGAAAGTAGATTCCTAGAAGTCTTTGCGGACAAGAGGGGTGATCGATACCGCATCTGCAGCAGGCACTTTAGCTCAGACATGTACTCCACATCATTGCTAATAAAGAAGAACACACCGCGAGCGAGGCGAAAATTGCTCTCAACCGCTATTCCCACTCTATTCGTCCACATCCCTCCACTGGTGAGTCAAGTTTACGTATTTATCTCTCGGCCTTGCGGTAGTGTGTAGCATTAGCTAACAATAATTTCCCCATTTATGTATCCACTCAATATGAAGGCGGAAGATTCTCCATCCGTGTCGTTATTGCAGTCATCAGCCACTTCAAGCGCCTATCGGGTAATCTTACTTGGCTATTCTGCCACTGACTTGTTTTGGGCATGTAAATCAATAGTTTTAATTTATCGTGTAATTATTTTACCTAATGGTACACCCTTGTACTCGTCCTCTAGTCTGTTTTCAGTTATAATTATTGTTATCCAAAATAATGCAAGTACTGTCTTTCAGGGAGATGCTGAGGAGTCCAACGCATTGACGACAACCGTTGATGTCACTCAGATGCTCGAGGTACGTTTCCGGACAGTTCCATCGATGGAGATCATCAGATCTTGCATTCTTGTAGCGTGATTGTTACACACAATGTTTCTTTCGTTTTTAGCCATTGATATGTCCTTCTGTCGTCGCCCTCCTATGTGTCTTCTTTTTTCAATATTGTGTTCATTACTAATGAAAGTCCTATGTTGCAGGGAGTCGATGGAGCATTAGTCCAAGAAGAAGGGGGAGCATGCAGTTACGGGTCGGCGCAACAGCTTGCAGAAGTGTGCGCCGCAGTTACAGCGTCCCTTGATGTTCTTATGCATTTCGAGGTATGGATACTGACAGTTCGATCAAGCAAAATCATATGACGTGATTACATCCGCTATACTTCCTTCTTTATTAACGCAAGTACTATGTTTCAGGGAGATGACGGAGCTTCTTCTACAAGAACATCACCCCTAGTAGTTGATGCTGATTTCTGGGTGGTGACACTTCAAACGATCGAGCAAATCGAATCATATTTAGATATTCATTATTTATTTTAGACAACTGATCATTTGTGCAGGTCTATTTAGATGAGCCGTTGACGCCTGCACAAAGTGTATGTTCTTTTTAACAAAATAGAAAACCATACTAATGCAATTACTGTGTTTCAGGGAGTTACTGAAGCATCATCTTCAATAATATCATCAATGGAAGTCTATGAGGAGCCCGAGGTATGGATCTTGACAGTTCCATCTAACTAGATCAACAATGCGTGAATAATTGTCGTTTGAATGTTCTACACAAAGCGTTCATTCGTGTTTTGCTATTGAGATGTACGTGGGTATTGGTCCCCAAGTACATTTTGTGTTTTCAATATTATTATACATACTAATGAAAGTTCTATGTTTCAGGGAGTCGATGGAGCGTCAGTGCGTGATGGATGTGCTTATCATGAACATATAGTCGTTGCAGCGCAAGAGGAAGTGGAGACATGCACACACGAGTCGGAGCAACAGCGTCCCGATGTTGAAGTTCGAGGCAAGAAAGTTTCAAAGAAAAGAAAGCAAAAGGTTTTTGTCCTGGTCACTATATTATGTTGTTTTTCACTGTTAATAGTTCAATACTGTAAGTTGTGTTTAAACTGAACATCCCTTTTCCAATCTGTCCTCTAGTTGCGAGTGGGTGTACGAACTAGATCTACACAGACAGTGAAGCGAACGAGAGATGTTGCTTGTCAAACCTTTTGGCAGGGACTTGAGACTGGAGATGCATCGTGCCAATGGGAAGAATATGAAGTGATTGACAACGGAGCTATACCACATCCAGCCATCGATAGTGAATGTCCTCCTGGTAGTTCGGATGCAGTCGGAGA
Source organism: Ambystoma mexicanum (assembly GCF_040938575.1). NCBI lineage: Eukaryota > Metazoa > Chordata > Amphibia > Caudata > Ambystomatidae > Ambystoma > Ambystoma mexicanum. Next base: position 1,380,048,264 of record NC_090929.1, on the reverse strand, counting down.
TCAATTCACAGAATCCACACCCGCAAAAAATAAGACCGCGAGAAAGTTGAAGAAATTGTTTTATTCACCCATCGCCGGAGAAGGAACAGATGTTGCAATGGAAGAGAATGAAGTGGACGACAATGAAACACCATCAATATCACTGAACATAGCGGAAGACGATATCAGAGATTCTACCTTTCATGTGAGTGACATGTCCTCAACGTTACAGGCCGAACCAGCTGGGATGCAGAGTGACAGTATAAGGAAAGAGGCCAAATTCATTGTATTCGATAGTTGTTTGATATTATTATTAGGATGAAATGTGGGCATTCGGTTGGTGGGGAAGTATGTGGGGAGCCATTGATTAATGTGACTCGTGCAATTCGAGGCACTAACCTTAAAATACATGCCACCTGTACAAAATATCATCCTTTCTCATGGTCTGCACAACCCATGCTGGGGCAACTGCCAGCAGGCAATCTACTTTGTGCAGCGGCTGCACTTTTTAGTGGTTCAAGTTTTAAAAAGTTAGTCTTTCTTTCAGTTTGTGGGAATCCATTTCATTGCGAAAACTCAGTTCTACAAATACCAAACCGATTATCTATTTCCAGCCATTAGCGAAGCTTGGAGAATGGAAAAAATGTCTATTGATAGTGCATTCGCGGGCAAACGGTTCAGGCTAGCCGGTGATGGACAGTGCGACAGCCCAGGATTTTCAGCCAAGTACTGCACCTACCACTTTCAGGACATGGAAAGTAAGAAAATTGTGAGTTCGGTGGTCGTGCAGGGGTCACAAAGCACATCCTCAGTGGCCATGGAGAAAGTTGGCTTTGTAGCATCATTGCAAGAACTACAATCGCGGGGAATGGTGATCGACCTGATAGCCACGGACAGACACGTTTCAATTGCCAAGACAATGAGAGAAGAGTACAAAAATATAAATCACCAATTTGACGTTTGGCATCTTGCAAAAACAATCAATAAAAAAATGTCGGCTGCAGGTAAAAAAAAAGATATGCAAGGTATTTCACAGTGGTCCAAGTCAATCGGCAACCATCTTTGGTGGAGCTCAAAAACATGTGGAGGGTCGTTGGAAATTCTACTGGAAAAATGGCGGTCAGTAATGCTACACTGTAGCAACGTTCACCGCTGGACCACAAACCAACATTTCCACAATTGTGAACATGGCCATTTGTCCACAGAGGAGGCACGGAAGAAGAAGTGGTTGATTCCTTCATCACCCACTCACAAAGCCATTGAAAAGATTGTATTTGATAAAACTATAACAAGAGATTTGAGGGGACTCACGGAATTCTGCCACACAGGAGATTTGGAGGTGTTCCACAATATGTGCCTAAAGTACAGGCCAAAACGATTGCATTTTGGCATGGAGGGCATGATAAATCGGACTCTTCTAGCGGTCTTGGCACATAACCATAATGTTGGCCGTCAACAAAGTAGGACGACCGGAACTTTAGGGACGCTTCGCTACAATAAGGCCTTCACTAAAAGAAGTAAACAATGGGTGATCAAACCAGTGTTTGAGGATATGCAATATGAGTTTATTGAGAGACTTATTGTTGATGTCCTAGATAGGCACATACATGGAGTTGTGAACGAACCTGTGCAGGGGACAACTGCATTGCCACCCAACATTGCCTCTGTTCCATGTCCACCTAAAGCAGAGCTCATTGAGAAATACACATCACGGTTTAAATGATTGTAATTTGATTGTCTGTTCTCTCGAGTCTCCTCATGTTGCAGGCCCATTGAATATGTGTAGCTATGTATTGTGTAAATAAAAGTGATTGCTCAGTGTACATGCAATGTGTCTATCCAACCTTGTTCATTTGCGCATTAAATTAAACCAAACAGTAATATAAATCATTTTTCAAAAAATATAGAATGTCTCCGTATTTATGGTTCTCTGGGGCTGCAAAGCACGCAGACAAAATGCAAAGATGGAGTGTAAATTTCAAGTCCTGTGAGATAGCCTTACACTGAATGTAGCTAACTAGGAATGTGTGCTCGTTCAAAGTGAAGGTCAGCTGCTTTGATTTTTTGCTCGGGTGCCGGAATGGCCCACGACTCAGTATAAGGTTCTATTGTTATTTGACCTTGACAGGCCGGGACCACCCCGAAAGACTTCTTTTTCGGGGTGTGGTGCAATAACGTAAGAAACGATAAAGAATAAAATTTCAGAAACGATAGCCATTTAATGTTCGTTCATTAGAAGAAATAACGTCGGCATAGAAGGAGTGGTATTTCGGGGCTGCCCTACGCACAGACACAATGGAAAATGCAAATATAATGTAAGTAACTCTTTAGATGAGTTTATACCGCAATTTAATTACTATACAGTAGCTTTAAAGACGGGTTAAGTTGTACTTGTTCGTTCTATGTGGCATATTGCTTTGTACCGCGCACTATCTTGAGGAGAACCATCTCCTTTTACGGAAGCACCTCAAAACCTTCCTCTTTGCTTCTGCTTTCTCTCTCCCTCTCCCCTGCTACAACTGGTCCACTGTCTGCGACCTCGGTCCTGGGCCCTTCCACTCTCCACCTGCACTGCCGCCCTGTCAACCCCTGCACTGGGGGACTGTCTCAGTATCCTACAGCCCCCCCTTCCCAGCACTTGTTCTGCACTTACCTTGCACTCGCCACCAGCTGGCCCTATGTATTTATTATGTTATGCTACTTACCTTGTACTCCACTTCCCCCCTCCCCTTCCCCTTGCACTTTTACCTTCCCCCTACCCCTGCACTTGCGCGATCTGAATGACACCTGGCCTAGTAGGATCGTTGTCTGTCTTCTCCTTGTTCCCCCCCCCTCCCTGCCTCGCCACGCCTTGAAACACTTGTGTATAGGCGCGTTGCAAATGCCATATTATATCATATCAGTGACGAAGTGGTCCACTGGCGCTCAGGCGGCTCTGAAAAAGGCGGAGGAGAGGGGGTGGGTTACTGGAAATGACGTATAATACCCAGTTGCACTGTCCTAGCTATGAAATAATTTCCCGACCTAATATATAAAATGAATAATTTTAATAAAGATCTGATGGTGAGACTAATTTCATTTTTTATGTTTTTAAAACAGGTACATCCTTCATTATTGTATGTGTCACGAGTACCAGACACCGGCGGATGGCTTTTTCAACCGCCAGTTGCTTCTCCGCGTGAACAACGTTACCACCCTGACCATTTTATGGGACGATCGCCAAGTACAAGTATGCCCTTACGCGGTACTAACGGCTAGATGCAACATACAGACAGTTGTGGTGGCCTAGTGCCTCGTTGTTGGAACAGCCATGCGATTATCAGTGCGACCGAAGAGCTTATTTTATCGTAAACCAACACCCTGTGTACTGCACACGAACATCGCTTGCCTCAAGACGAACTATTTTGGATCGAGAGCAAAGAAAAATGCAAATCGCTGAATATTCTCGAAACATTTGATGTCCAATAAATGTACTTTGCCAAATGTACAATCTTGACGTTTGCTTTTAAACCACAGTTTCATATTCCGAATTGTGGCGCTGTATTGTGAGATGATCTAAGACCCTGTGTACAGCAAAGGAACATCGCGTGCCTCAAAACGAACTTTTTGGAACGTGAGCAAATAAAAATGAAAATCGCTGAATATTCTCTAAACATTTGATGTCAAATAAATGTACTTTACCAAATTTACAATCTTGCGGTTTGATTTAAAAGTACAGTTTCATATTCCCAATTGTGGCGCGCTGTGTTGTGAGCTGATCTGTGTTGATTTCCGGGTTCTGTGTGGAGTCGCGTAGAAGACGCCTAGGCGCGTTTGCCTACGCAGCACAGTCACGTCACGGATAGAGGCGGGGAATATGAATGTTTTGATAGTCTGTTTCAGGGGCGGGGGATTTGATTTAGTGCCGCAAAAGCAGGTGAGCCAGGTCGATGGGGGGGAAATGATAGGATTATCAGAAAATGGCGGCTGATTTCGAGTGCGTTAATGGACGAAAAGTCGGGTAAGGTCCATAGGAAAGTTTTCTACGATCTACCGAGTTATGCTTAAAAACACATGGCCGAACCGTAGGGACAATAAAAAAAAAAGTCCCGGAACAATCCTTTAACTCTGCAAAAAGCAGCTAATGCAAGTCTCCAGTGAGAACAAGCAAGCAACAAGAGATAAGTACCCCTAGTTAGACAGTACATTAGGTCTGAAGATAAGGATCCAGCTGCCTTGTTCTATTGCGGTCCTGCAGTTCCTGTGTTCCTGGGCCTCAGTCATGGGGACAATAGGGAGGATGTATGTAGGACTCATGCACTGCAATTCGAGGGTCGGCGGCCGCGGCAATGGGCTTACTCCAGATCAGCTGTACTTTGCGGTTTCAGCTACCGGCAAATGGCACCACTGTGGTTCTTGGACACTCTGTGCTCCCCTTGCTTCTCGGGATCAGCACTCTGTTGATGTGGCTCAGGCTTGGGTCACCCTGCTTCGAGAGGGTCCAAGGCAATGCACTCCTTCCTGGTGTTCCTGTCCCCTGGCGCTCTGTTCCAGCAGCAGCAAAAAAGTACAACCAGCAGTGAGAGGGGTTCCAGTCGAGTTCATCTTGGGGCCAGTTGGTCCCACCAACTCAAGGGGAGAAGTCGTCCTTTCCGGGCTTCTCTAGTCGATACGGAATTTGGAGCTACAGCACTGCAGCAGGGCTTCACCGGGCAAACCAATGGTCCAGCAGGGTGCAGCAAGCTTCTCTTCCACTTTTTCTTCGGTTCATTCATGCAGTGGTGAACTCTGCCTTCTGTCCAAGCGACCTCGCCTTTTATGCAGGTTTCTCCCATTCGCATCACACACAGCAGGGTGACTATCCTCCAAGAACTCTAGATTGGCTGGCTGATGCCAACTGTGACATTTCAGTGACCAACGTCACCCCCTGCGCTTGATCTGACCATCATTTGATCAACTTTACTATACCCATAACTAAACCAAAAAAACCTACCTCCCCACTGCAATCTCTTGCCAGGAACAAGCGTAATATCTCTATGGAGAATCTCAAACCATTACTGCGCCCTATCACATCTGTCGATCACACAAGCCCCAATCCCACCTCTAGTTAAACTCTACAATGACAAATTAGAACTAGCATTGAACCAAATAGCCCCGCTAAAACTAAGAAAAATTAAACCATCGGCACACGTCAATAAAAGGTTTTCAGCAGAACTAAAAGCACTGCGCAACCTCAAGAGGTCAGCTGAATCTAGCTGGAGCAAAGCCCCATCTATCACCACGAAAGAATAATTAAACTCATCAGTCGCTACTTACAAAGCTGATATAATGAACGCCAAAAAAGAAATCTTTAATATCAGAATTCACAGTGCCAAATCTTGCACAGAAGAACTATTATCCACCCTACGAGAATTGGAATCACCCGTGCCACTCACTGATGACTGCATCAAGGACAAAACCTGGTGCAATAATATCCAAAAAGCACTCTCTAATAAAATAGCCCTCATGCAAGCTAAGAGGGAAGCAAAAAAAGCCAACCTTGCTTCTAAAATTTACGCTAGCGACACCTCCAGCGCACCCCACCTCGACTGCCCCCTCTTCCATTCCTCCCCAGTTACAGAGGACGAAATAACCAATATAATTGCTAGCCTAAAACCATCCAACTGTCTAGGAGACTTATGCCCTGCATCAGTCATTAAGGACGGAGCCAAAGACCTAGCCCCCTTTATCACCACCCTGATCAACTCATCGTTCGAAAGCTCTGTAGTCCCACACAACCTCAGAGGCCTGGGTCCTACCGCTACTTAAAAAAAAAACAACCGTGAACCTAACACCCCGACGAACTATAGGCCCATGACCACTGTCACCTTTCTCCTTAAAAATAATAGACAGAGTAGCATACCTCCCAAATACAAAAACATTTGGAAGTCAACCTCCTAGTCCTGCGACAATCCGGCTTTAAACCCAGGCATGGGACTGAAACTGCCCTCCTGGATCTAAAAATCCAAATGTATGAAGCCAAAGACAAGGGCAATCTGGCCATCTTGCTCTTGTTAGACCTGTCTGCTGCCTTCGACCTAGTCCACCACCAAATACTCACTAAACACCTCTCCTCGGCTGCCGCATTCTCTCAGGATGCCACCATTTGGATCTGGTCCTTCCTTTCGGATAGAACAACCACAGTCTTCACCCCCTGTGCCCTCAACCTCCCACGTAAGGCCCACATTTCCTCGGCCACGAAGGAAGTCCACTGGCTACCTATCCGTGAGAGAATCAAACTACGAGCACTTGTCATCACTCACAAATGCCTTCATCAGACAGCCCCTCGATACCTATCTGACACAGACCTCCTTTAGACCAACTAGATCCCCATACCTACACCAGCTTTGCATCCCTCGGTTTAAACTGAAAACTGCTGAAGGGTCCAGCTTCCCTGTGCTAGTGGCCAAATCATGGAATGCTTGACTATTAGAGCGGAAACTTCCTTCTGGTCGTTCCGAGCTAAGGTTAAGGATTTACTTTCAACTCGGCATTAGATTTTCAACTACACTCTGCCTCATTTGGCACTCTTGCTCTCTGTGATATAAAGAGGTAGCTCCAGTTTTGGCGACATAAACCTTTGTAACTAATACATAATTCTTCAATGGACCATTATGTAACCAGGTCCTTAATACTAACTATTGTACTACTCCTCCCTATGCAATTATTTAATATGTAGGTGCAACCTTCTGTAACACTGCTGCTCCCTGGAAAATGCACCCAGTTACCTGAGGGTTCGGCTGCGCTTTACAAATAAACTAACTAAACTAAGAACAGCGAGCCAGCCAGCCAATCGCCTTTGGGTGCATTCTTGTAACCTAGGAGACTAAGCACAGGGAGTTTCAGGAACCTCCCTTGCTTTTTGCCCTGCCAGACACGCTGGAGCCAGAGCTGGGTTTCAGCACTGAAGCCCGCCAAAGACGAAACTAACAAAGGGACCAAACCTGGTTTGGTGTGGAAAGTAAAACTGGAGAAAGACCTCACAAGCAAGAAATGGCGAAAAAAGACAGGCCAATTTGACAAAATGGGCACCCATGCGTTCAATGCTGCAGCTGAGGGTTCAGTCTGCGGTAAAAACGCACAATGGCATGACAAATAAACCACTGCCACCAACCATTAAATGTAGTGAGGGTAACATTAACATGTTAGATGAAAAAATAGGAAAAGGGGCTACTAAGTAACCCCCCAGTACTTCCACTTAAGATGGGTTGTACCTGACCTACATAGGAAAAACTGGTAAGTAAAGTCAATTTCACTCTACTACTAAGAGTAGTTTACCCAAGAGAAGGTATTTAAACCTTAAGAGAAATCCAAAGGACTTCTCTGTGACACTGCACTGAAGGTGCTTTGTGTCACAATACAAAAAGGTGATGCCTATGGAGTTTGTCCGACTCCAAAACCAAAAGAAACAGTCCAAATCGGATAAAAATACATGAGTGAGAAAAAGGTTTCGCTCACTTCAGGATAAAAATGAGTCCTAAAGTCCAGCAAAAGAGCTGGGGGTCTCTAAGGTAGAAGGGAATTAGCAGAGAAATGAGAATTCTCGCTAACACTGGGGCCTTTGTAAAAATGGGTGCCAGGACTAACTAAAGCAGCTGAAGTCGTAGGGTGAGGTGTAGTCTGAATGGGTAGACTCGACTGGACCAGACAAAGGGGATTGACATTCCTATTGTCGGCTTTGTCCAAAGGGGCATGTAAAGCATAGCTACTTTCAAAGTGGCCCAGCAACTCAAGAATCACTGGCTCGATCTCCCTGCTCCGCTTGGTTGCATAGTCAGGAGATGGAATATCAGAAGAGGGGATAGTGGCCTGTGCAGTAACTATCTCAATGTTGCGCACTCTATTTTCCCTAAATGTAATTGGATCGTTATTGGTGATAGTAGCGTAGTTCAAAAATGTATCTTTTTACCATCAATTCTCAATGCATCTTTTGGGCTGCAAGCAGCAGATTGAGTTCAGTGGGCTAGCCCATTGTGCATGCAGATAGAGAAAAGATCTACTTATTAAAGAGAGAAGGGACATACAAAACCAGTGCCCATAAGATATGTATTGAAGTATTTCAGAGTAAATTCGAGCAGTTTACCCTTAATCTGAGGGGTGTTTGGGAGAATGTTCATGTCTGTGCCAATTCCCTTTAACCTTAGAGACCCCAGCTGTTTTGCTGGATTCAAGACTTTTTAATTTTGACTCTGGCGTGAGTGGGACCCTTTTCTCACTCGCTGATTGTCTGACTATGATTTTATATGTTCCTTACTGTTTTATGGAGTCTGAACTCCATAGGCATCTGCTTTTTGCATTGTGACACAGCATTTTTTGTGCAGTGCCACTGAGAAGTCCCTTGGCCTTCACTTAATGTTTAACTACATTTTGTTCGGTGAACTACTGTTCCCACAATTGTAAGATGACCTTGGTCTGTCTTATCTTTACTTAATGGGTCCAGCACACACCACCCTTTGTGGAGGGCTGGGGGGGGGGGGGATTGTAATTCCTTTAACCCGCTCCTCATGTAAAACTTTGGTTCACTTGACTGGCTGGTGGCAGTGGTTTCTTTTTTAATACCTCGTGACTTGTATCTGCAGGCTGATACCTCAGCTGCAGTGCTGCACACAAGGGCGACCAGTTTCACAAAATGGCCCCCGTCGTCTTTATTCACCATTTCTAGTTTTTCTTCTAGGCCTTTACTCTATTGTTTGCATCAGGTATTAGTCCTTTGTGTAGTTTGCCTTTGGCCCAGGCTCCAGTGTGTCTGGAAAGGCAGGACGTGAGGGAGGGTCCCGAAACTTCCCTATCCTTTGCATCTGGGTGTGCCTGAGTGAAACCAGTTCCTATTGGCCAGCACCCTGCTGTGTGATTGACAGCCTATGGCTGTGAATGAATTGGAACTTGCATAAAAAGCCAGTCTTTTGGGACTAAGAGAAGAGTCGACCTCTGGAGGACAATATCCAAAGCAGAAGACGAGAGAAGACTCCAGCAGCACCCTCCTGGACCGTGCAGTACCCAGTGAAGCCCTGCAGCTCTGCTGACCCAGTGTGTTTGAATAGACTCGAAGACCCATAAAGCATGGCGTCCTGCCTTAGGAAGGTGGGATCAACTAGCCTCGAGACAAACTCTATTTTGGCGCAACCTCTGACTTGCTGCGACTTTCCACGGCTGCAGAGGCCCAATGCCCAGTGTACCTAGACCACTTGTGAGTACATTGTCTTCCAAATCCGGCCAGATGTTAGTGGGCATCCAGAGGACCCTACAGAAGCAAGAAATCCACATCCAGTCTCCTCACCAGAGTCCAGGATCAAAGGAATCCTAACCAGACCTTTTCATTCTTCATTGGTGCTGTGAAAAAGGCGCCAAAACCACAAAGAGCCACTGAATCGACGGAAATCCATTGCTGCCGTGTCCCTCTCTCAAGTGCTGCCACAGGAGCCCACCGGACTTCCTCCCTTTCGTCACCACGACCAAGGACGGGGAACAAGGGTCTACTACATTGCATCGTGAAGGCAACCAGCTGGAACACTTGGTTCGTTTTCAAGGTACTGTGGGGCTTGGGGTACTTTATCCTTTTGCTATTTGGGGTGCTTCCTTTTTGGAGTTTGATTTAACCCTATACTAAGTTGACCTCGGGCTTGGGAAGCAGCTTTAGGAGCTGGTTGATGCTCAGTGAGTAGTTGTACATTGATTGTAAACTGTTTTGGCCTGTGTCATGTATTCTAGTGGAGAGGTTTGAGTGGGTTTTTTTTCAATAATTTTTTTTTTTTTTACCAACTTGTGCTATTGTGATGGGTTTCTCTTGTGTTTTTGTAGCTTCTGCCCCTGTTTTTTATGTGCTGGCCTGCATGGAGAGTGTGCAGTCCCTGGGGTGTAGTGCTTTGTTTGTTTGTGTCTGGCTTTCTCCCAGGTAGGTGTGGCCTGGGTGGGGACTAGAGCAATCGCACTACTCCAGAAGCCTTGCCACGCTACCTGTCCTCAGACATAGCAGACCAGGACATTAACACTAACCTGCTTAGCTAGGGATGTAACGGTATACCGTTATAGATCCCGTGAATAGCTTAATTGAACTATAATAACCGTCACGTTGTTTATACTGGTATACCGTTTTATGGCCTGCCGCTATTAAGTGAGCCTTTCAATCTGATTTGGAAAGGCTGCAGTAAGCAAGTGCTGCACATTCTGGATCTTGCACTGTGGGATGTGGCGTTTGGCAGAGAAGAGCTTAGGGAAAGTGAGGTCACATTAGTAAATGCAGCTTTGATGCTCTGTCCGCTCTTCCTCTGTGATCAGCCGATTTGTAGTTTTCCCACCAATTTGAAAGATGGGGAGCTACACATCCCAGAATTAAAGGGGGAATGAACTGGATGCCCTTCTGATGCATGTCCACAAAAAACGTTAGCTCTGTAGACTGTATGAACAGTGGGCTGATCAGTGCTTTGTGCTAGTATATAAACCGCACCCCCACTGTACTACGTGTAGATTTACACATTGGCACTAGAGCTGTTGCTTCGCTTGATCCTTCACCTGCCTTCTGCATATGGCACTGGCAGGACAGATTCTACATTCAATTTGAAGTATACAGAGCAATTGGGATGAGATATTTCTCAGGTCTCATGACAAGGTTCCTAATGTGCTCAGACCTGGCGGAAATGGTAATGATGGGGCTGTGGTGATGTGGCGGTCTAGGCCATATTTGTGCCGATGTGTATTTATTTTAACTTTATTTGTTTGTGCCACTATCTTTAAGAAGGTAAATGAACAGAGCTTTGAGCTGAGGTTTGAGCAGTCTGCGGCAGTCTTTCTACCATCTCGTTTGTGGGAGGACCCACTTATACTCAGCAGACACCGCGCAGCGGTGAGCGGAGCTTTGAGCAGTCTGCGGCAGTCCGCGGCTGCTCCCGGATGAAGCCCGTCATCGGAGCCTCGATTGGGGCGCCTACCCTTCCCCAAACACCGTCGGAATCACCATCACCATCGGAATCGCTGTCACCGTCGGAATCAGCCTTGGAAGTGCGAAGGCTTAGAAGTAACTACAAGGCTCCTGAAAGTTCATCTACAGAAGCCTCCAACCAAAAAAGTAAAGGAGACAAAGACTAGTGTAATCACACCCTTTACCGCAACCAATTCTGCAACCAAATCGTCAAAAACGCGGTTTGATTTTGAAAACCCGTTTGACATTTCTCGGCGCTCACCTTTTCTGTCCCCGACAAATTTACATGCGGAGACTAGGATCTCCTCAAACCACTTTAATTTCCAAGCTACCAACAAATCTGCATTCGCACCGCCATCGCTAACCAAGGACCGGACTATGCCTCCCAACTTGCCCGTCTCACCTGTGCCGCGGATCGATGAGCTGGAGGAATGCCTCTCCCCCACGGGTGCTTCTGCGCCTCGTTCGCCGGGACGGCATACTGCGGTGGCGATCCTCTCCTCCTCCCCCTGCTCTGCGATTTCCAAAACAGCCACACCGCCGTACCCCTGGGTCGGCGAGAGGAGCAGCGGCCGCGACTGTCGGATGACGGCCGGCCCCTGCCCCTGTGCTGTCCGAGCCAGCTGAGGCCCGAGGAGACACTCCTTTGACAGGTGGACTCTCGCAGGTTGGAGGACTGGTTCCGACCCATGAACTAGCTGAGGGGTGTGGTGTGCGGGTTTCGCAGGGGAAGGAAGATCTCCCCCCCACCCTCTTGACGGGACCGAATCCAACCCCTCACACCAGCTACAAGCAGCAGAGGACAAGAAAGCAAGCTCTCCGGATCACCGCAAAGGCGAGTCTGCCGTGAACGCAATAAACGTGACCCCAGCAATCACGTTGGTACTGGCACAAATCCATGCAGCAATGAGCCCCACCAAGGACTCACCACAACAGAACAACGATGGTCGGCAGACCGTAAACGAAACAACGCACTCCAACCTACAAATAGGGAAGTCTCAAATCTTTGAGTTAGACCGCGCAGGAAACACTGAAACAAATGTTCCAAGTCTGCAATCCCCCATAGATCATTCCTCTGTTACCACAAACAACCCTTTTGCACCCTCTTCTAAACAACAATATGCGAGAAAAGACCTATTTGACTCTACAGTATCAGAGCTCTCTATATTACAGAATACCCAAACACAGAAAAACCAAAAGTCAAAAAAACCGACTCCTTTGGATAAAGCCCTCAAACCTTCGCGCCAAAAATCGTTGAAGGAATCTAGGTCTTGCTTACAAAACTCTCAAACGTCAAAATACAAAAAAAAAGGTGCAACAAAAAAACTCCTCCCGCATCCGCTTCTATCAGTCGCTCTTAAAGACTTTTTCAAAAAACAATGTAAAAGAAAGTTGGACCAGGACCAAGAACTATCGTACGCAGAAATTATGGAGGCTATCCAAGACCTACCCCCAGTTCCCAAAGTAAGGAAAGTGACTGAAAATGCAAAAAAGACCCCCCGGCTACCAACTTATGGCAAATCTACACCGGAAAGAAGCGCTAACCCCAATAGCGCCTCACCCCCTATGGACGACCAAAATCTGCCCACGGCAAACCCGCCTGGTGAGACTATGGAAAATCAGTCCCCAGTTAAAATCACCGCACCAGGGCTGTCTAAAACAAACCCAAAACAAACAAACGCAAATACAAGCTGAGATCATCAATAAACCCATTTCACCCACAGAACAAGAAATAAACGGTCGCGCACAACCACGAGCCACTGAGTGCACACCAAAAGAAAACTCACCTACCAAAACAAAGTCTGCACTGCCATCACTCCCTAGACAGTATAGCGTTCCTGGCCACCCACCGAAGAGTCAACCGGAATCTGCCCAACCTTCAATCCAACCAAAAAACTTGAACAGATCGATCCATACAGACGAAAGCTCTGTATTTACATCACCACCATCGCCATGTACAATAAGAGATCGATCACCACCTAAAAATAGGAGGTTAAGTGAAGTATCTACACCAAGCGCCAAGGAATCACTTTAAAAAAAACCCGACCTAACAACTATTATGTCGGCTATAACAATAGCATTAGCACCCTTTGGGAAACTCTGAGAACATCAGTGACTCCCTAAAAGATCATATCACAATTACAGCAATGATGCATACCAAGCTGATCTTTGTCGAAGGCTTCATTACAGCCCTGGAACAAAGGAACAAGACAGACAGACACACTTGGGACCAGAAACTTGCTTCACTCGAACAACTAAACTCCTTAAAATCTACTACTCTAGCAAAAACAACTATGGCTGACAAACCCAGTCAACGCCACCATCTCCACCTATAGAATTGGCTCTGGTGTTCTTAAAAACAACTGACAAACATTCTCGCCCACCAACTAAAGCACCTAAACATATGCCACCAAGTGACACTTCTCCAAAATCGGTGGCCGCCACAAGAAACCATCCTGTGCTGAAACTCGCTATAGGCGCCCAAGAAGATTCTTCCAACTTGGAAACAGTGTCAGCGCTTGATCTAGTGCTGGCTTTAAGGAAAACCACTAAAAAAAGAAAACAACAAAAAATGATGGATGAAAACCAAGATTTTAGATACCAGAGCGAAAATAACGACACCGCAGAGCCACACGATACCCCCTCTCCCAGGACCACGGAGGACTTCTTGATTGACCTAACACAGCACTGGGACACAATCGAAAGCTCAGAACCACAAGTTGAAAATGCTACCAATTCCAAAATTGAAGCACCAAAGGTCCCTCCCAGTTCTAAGAACGTCAAAACCAAGGAACTATCCCTAAATCATAAAACTGAGAATAAGGATAGAACGACGACATCACAGCTCTCGGGAACTATTCAACCACATCTGAAAGAGATACCAGGTCGCCTGGCAACTCCTCCCGAGCAGATCGACTCTAGGCAACGAAAATCGTCACCAACAAACCAGAAAGAGACTCTATTAAGACCAAAAGTTACTACAACAAGAGCTACCCGCCTATTCAAAATAGAACAAAAAATCACGGAGGAATACTACATGATTCTAAATAGAAGAACAGTGCTTAAGATTTTAAAACAAGTACCCACGCTACAGGCCTTAAATTCAAATGATTTCACCTTAATCGAGCCGTACCACAGGTCCAAGCAAGCAAAAGCGTATCTTCATATCAGGAGCTCGGCACTTCGTGAAATTCCTCAGGGCGTCTACAAAGAGTTAGAACAGTTGGGCTTTCTACTCAACAAGATCCCAATTCAGAACACAACTAGCAACCACGAAGAAAACCGTAAGACCTCAGACATCAAAAAATATAGATTCAAATCACGAACGGAGGACTTATATGGATCTTCGAGAAGGAGGAAAACTTCATCTCAATCGAGAGAAACCATCCAAAACTACACCAGATCAGCCTGGGAACGAACAAACGTACCAGATAAACCGAAATATGGTCCTTCCAGAAATGGGAGAACCCCAACAAGAAGAGAGCATAGAAATCACGATGACAAAGGGAAACACCAAACTCCCCGACACCCCTCGAGAGTTTAATATCAAGACCATCGATCCTCCCCGGAATACGCTGTTGAAAGCAGAAAAAAAACATTAGACCTGCCCGCTACTACCTCAGACGTCGTGCCAAAAAAGGGCAGCTGGTCATGGATACGGGATGCCCTAACACCGGGTATCAAAAGATAGCAGCAAACAGGGGGTGCCAGTCCACCGACCCCCCGTCCCCGTCGCGTCCAAAACGAGAAGCACAGGAAAAAACGCTTCTCTCCATCGCCTCATGGAACACCAGAGGCCATATGCACCTAACTGAACTTGACAGCTACAACCTGGGAGTACACGACATCGTCTGCCTCCAGGAAACCTGGCTGTTGGACAAACCAGCACTGGATGGTTACAACATAGAGATCTCTCCGGCCTACAAAGGCCCACTGGGTCGCCCGTCATCCGGCCTATTAACAGCTACCCGCATAGGCTCAGGCATCCATATCATCAAGAAAATAGAAGCAACCTATGGATTCTTGGCTGTCCTTGCCACATGGACGGACGAAACCGCAGTGGAAAGAAAACCTTCTCGAGAACCCCTCGCTATCATCAATGCCTATTGGAACCCTCAAAAAACAACACCAGAAAATGTCTGCAATGAAGCCGCCAACATCATTGATGAAATCAGAATTAAACATCAAACCCCAAACATTCTTATATGTGGGGACCGAAATGCAAACTGTGTAGCCCAAGCCGCGCCAAAGGCAAAAGCTTCTCCCTACACTCTGGCGGAGTCAAGGGGAAAACTATGGCTAGCATTAATGACCCCCAGGAACGCAGCCAACGTTATGAGCGACCAAATGCTGATACCTACGTGGAAACGTGATAGCTCATCAGCCACCCTCGATTACATTTTTGTCTCTGAAAAGGTCTACCAGCGCATAACCTCTTTCGAAATAATTAGAACAAAAGCTAGCGACCACAATTTACTGAACCTCAAATGTAACACCAGAGTGCGCGACCATCTATTCTACAAACCATCGATCAGGACAAATTCCCAGGCTACCCGTTTGTGTATGTCCTCCAAAGACATCAAAACTCTGACTGATAACTACAAAAGCTTAACTTCTCATATTGAAGTGAAAGACACATTCTTCAGAGACAGCTACATTCCTCTGCTCCTTCCTTTCAAAAAACCACAGAAGCTCACCAATGATCTAAGGTCTAACCATAACCATGTGTATAATGCTACCCTGGTAACCAAACGCAGATCCTTAAGGAAACTAAAGAAAGAAGCAGCGGCATCGAACACAGCAACCCTGTGGGAATCTTACCATACTGAGAGGAGAAAATACCAACAATGGCTGAGAAAGGTAAGATGTGACCTCTACCAATCGGATGCAGAGAGTATGCTTAAGGCTTTAGCCACCAAAAAATCTCGGGACTTCTGGTCTATGGTCAACCAAACAAACTGCCATCCCAAAACCCAAATGATTAACTCTGTCACCGAAGAAAACTGGGTCAAACACTTCTCAGAACTCTTTGACTCACCTCTAACGTCTATCGACCCTCCAACGAGACCGCTAGAGGGAAAATGGGTGGACCTCTCAGACGAAGACGAGATAAAAAGTCATCAAAAGGCTGAAACTATCAAGAGCCCCTGGACCGGACGGGTTAGCAAACTCTGATTTAAAAGAATACCCCGACGACTGGTCAGCGGTATTGAGTCTGATCTTTAAAGACTGCAAAAACTGAAGGACACTACCTGATTCCTGGACTCAGGCAGTTATCGTCCCCATTTTCAAGAAGGGCATCAGAGAGGACCCCTCCAACTATCGACCTATAGCCCTGCTGGATGTCATAGGTAAGGTCTTCGCCACAATCCTCCTGAGCTACTTTCAGAAATGGGCACGGCTTTCTCCCTCTACTGACCCACTACAAACTGGATTCCAGAAAAACGCTAGCACTGCAGCCAATATAATGATCTTGAGTATCATTAAAGACAAAGTCTTGTCGGGCGCACCAAGAGTTTTCCTCGCATTCGTCGACCTATCTCAGGCGTTCGACAGAGTTGACAGGCCTAAACTATGGAATAAACTAAAGACCTGGAACTGCCCTGATGAAATCCTGGCTCCCATAATCGCCCTCCACTCGAACACCAGCGTGTCTGTCCGTCTGAACAACCAAGGTCTACTATCTGATCATATACCTTCCCACCGTGGAGTGAAACCAGGCTGCCCGCTGGCGCCCGCTCTTTTCATATCGTTCCTAGGTGACTTTAAAGATTCTCAAGATACGATCAGGTCATTTCCTCCCAAAGTCGGCAACGTAAGGGTCAATCGACTTCTATATGCCAACGACCTGATAATCCTCGACCATACACAGGTCGGACTCCAGCGCCAATTGGACAACCTCGCACAGTACACCAAGGACAATAATTTGGAGATAAACAAATCAAAAACTAAAATCTTGATCATGCAGAAAAAGAGAAATAGGAAGAAAAAAAGCCTGCAGTGGTTCCTCTTCAAGTCAAAAATTGAAGTCGTCTCGGCGTTTAAATATCTTGGGGTCGAAATTGACAGCTCTAAGAACGCATCTAGTATGCAACAATCTTCATGGACAAAGACTAAACACCTAACAGCCCAGCTCAGAGCAGTTGATAGGAAATATGGCAAATTTAGCCTGTTACCTGCAAACCAGTTCTATAAGGCAAAAGTAATTCCGTCCCTGGTATACGGCATGGATGCAACCCCTTCAATCCCGTCCACTCTCTGGCCTAAATTGGAAGGCTTTATCTGGCGAACAGTACTTGGTCTTCCAAAATCCACATCGTCTGCTGCAATAAGGCGAGAACTTGGCCTGCTCACCTTGACTGCAATAGTGGCCCAAAGTACAATGCAACTATTTAGAAAGATAAGCCACCTGGAGAGCCTCCAAATATACCGCATGATTAACGAAGAAATCACGAAAGGAAACAACCAGATGCTAAAACACTGGGTTGAAATTCAACAACAAACATTGCAGGAGATCGCGTGTTCAGAAGAAGATCTACTCCAAAATCCTTTAAGAATCAAATCGAAAATGGAATGGCTAGATTGGATAAACACAAACGAAAAAGCAGTATCAAACAAACTGCTAATCCATCTGCCACCTGCTCCTAACAAGCTTAGAGAACCTATGGAGTACTGCACAAAGTACCCTAGTAAATGGTTAATGAAAACTCTACTAAAAGCTCGTCTCAACCTACTACCCACCCAGGAAATTTTAGCTATCAGAGCAGCATCTAAGGACAAAACTTGTCGACTCTGCAAAAATTCAGAAACAATAGAAACTACAAGACATCTACTGATGGCCTGCCCGGCGATTGCACAAGAAAGGGACGCCTTCTTTGGCCCTCTACGCATAAACTCTTTCGTAGACGATGAAGATACGTGGTGGAACCGTCTAATCACAGGAGCTTGTACTAGATGGTTAATTCCGACGGCTAAACTTCTAATCATCGCCATGGAAAAGACCAACCTCCATTGATGCCAACGCAAATTTGTATCCATTTGCTAGAAGGCGTCCCAGATCTCCCCGCACAGTCTAGACGACCAAAGAGTCCATCTACTTCGTAATGACGAAAAAAAAACGCTTTGTAAAAATCTAAAAAGATTATACACAAATAAAAAAAAATGAACATGTATTGCAAGAATCAAGAAAAAAACGACACTGAACGCTGTCCTGTTGGGATTACATGGTCAGTGGCCAACATCAGACCTTTATAATACACCAGGCAGATGGTAAACAAGCTATAGTTATTTGATCAATATGAAATCTTTCAGTGAGTGTGTGTTGGCTATGACATTTTGACAAAAGAAACACAATGACATGGGCTTCAGACCTCACACGAGTGACTTTTCTCCCTTTAATGGGATAAAGCGTTATCAAAACAAACTTTTATGACTGATCGTAGCGAGGGGTCATGATGCCCATGCCATTTGGTTCCAAAATAATGCAGGTCGAGGCTGATTTTTGAAAGCGATGACCTGTGACTGAGCAGCAAGCTCATTGCTCAAAATGTGTATATTAACACTTCCATTAGTCATTCTTTCGTTCAAGGCGATCAATGAGTGAGCGCCATGAAAGACCAAATCTGCAGCCGCCTTAGATTCCTGGAGGAGCAGCTAAAAATGTGCAGAGACAAGTTTCAAAATGCTGACAATGTATGACCTTGAAGAAAATATTTAAGATTAGTTAACTCCACCTGCTATACCGCGATAATCATGATATACCGTCATTTGGCAAGAAGGTTATCATACCGCCATAAAACCAATACCGTGACACCCCCATTAGCAACTAGATAAAATTATGAACATTAGCCTTTGTCGCATCGAGATAGGATTGTGAAGGTTAGCAAATGCCACACTTAAAACTGTGAATGTTGGCAAGTGCCACATTTTAGAAAGCTTTGGGAATGTTAGCCTGCGTCGCTTCGAGATAAGATTGTGAATGTTAGCAAGTGCCGCACCTGGATAGGAGTGAACGTTGTCAATTGCCACATTTAGTTAGAATTGAGAACATTAGCCTGCATGTCATGATGCATACCCCCGGGCATCCAGACCACGTCCATCAGCCCCGGGAGCAGGCATCATGTTGCCTTGAGAAAATCCAGCAACCCCTGCTAGGGGCTGTCTGGGTTCAGTCCTGGCGGCATAGGCGCCAGGCTCATAAGTGCACACTTACCTGATGCAGACCATGCTGCAAGAAGATCCAAGCCCATGTGAGGCCTGGAAGGGACTACTTTACCTTAGGGACTATTTTGTTACTTGGGTGTGGTCGGGGAGGAATACCTACCTGGGACTACTTTGGAGGCTATTTAAACCACGCCCGAAGAGCAGCACACGCTTTGCGTTATTCTGCATCCAGCAGCGTAACGTTCACCGTGCCAGCAGCAGCATCCAGCCTTCTGCCACGCCTGCCTCGAACTTGGAGCACCTAGAAAGAAGGAAAGAAGCAAAGGTTAGAACAAGAGTATTACCTGATTGCTTACCTGATCCCGGATTCATCGCATCTTCAAACCTGAGGAAAGACTTTTGTTTTAAACGCGTCGCATCGCCAGCAGCAGCGCCGCAGCATACTCACCGTTCCACGCAGCATCTCTTCGATCCGGCGCTGTCCATCTTTACATCGCCGAATTCCGGCTTGTAAAGGGGACAAGAAACAACAAGGTGAGCAGAGAGAACAGACAGACAATCTCTTTAGCCGCCATATGCTTACGTGATTTTACCGCCAGAGGTATTATTCATCACCACGCCACATCTTCTTATGCTGCACCTGTGAGAAAAGGAGAAAGCAGCAAGTTTAACCCTTGGCATTATTTACCCGACAGTGTTGGGTAACACAGACTTTTACCGGAGCGCTTTTCAGCTGTCAATCTTCTTATTGGGTCAAAGCTGCAAGATAAAAGAGGAATTGGACAGGAGTGAATTCCAGACATTTTGAACTCTTACGAACTATATACTTACGGCTCTTCGCCAGGACCTTTTTGGAGTCAGGATTCGTCTACAACTCTTCCAATAGCATCAGGCCAGTGAAGTAACTGGTCTTCAACGCGCCCCTGCGTACTTCGCAGGATGGAGGGCTCATCCTTCAAGAATATAAGGTGAGATTGCTGAGAGGGCACTTCAGAGGTGATTAGAGGGGAGGACAGTGGGGGTGCTATCACTTAAATCCACAAGTGGCTAAATCCATCTCTCCACTTGTAGGAGAATATTTCTACGGTTCAAGCAGACAAGAATTGGAGGGCAGATCCAGTCAGTCATCGCTGCACTACGCATCACGTGGGTGGAGGCCGCAGCAGTCCGGGTCCGACCGACGCCCCTGTGGGAGCCAGGTGAGCGTAACACTGCATCGCATCTAGATAGGATTGTAAATAAGTGCCACACTTGGATAGAATTGTGAATGTTAGCAAGTGCCACACTTAGATAGAATTGTGAATGCTAGCAAGTGCCACACTTAGCATTGTGAACATTAGCCTGCGTCACATCTAGACAGGATTGTGAATGTCGGCCAGTGCCACATCTAGACAGGATTGTGAATGTCGGCCAGTGCCACATCTAGACTGCATTGGGAATATAACCAATTCCACATTTAGATGGAATTGTGAATGCTAGCCTGCTTCGCATCTAGGCAGGTTTTTGAAGGTGGACCAGTGCCACGTTTTGATATAATTGTGAATATTGTCGTGCGTCATGTGTAGACAGGATTGTGAATATTGGCCAGTGCCGGATCTAGATAGAAATGTAGAGATATTCACGTGCCACATCTCGAAACAACGTGGACATTTAGCACATATCACTTCTACATAGCAAGGCCAATAACCAAACCACTACTAATTTCATCCCTCTGCATACACCTCTGAAACTCTAACCAACCACAACCCTGAATCTCAACAAATAGCACATACTTCACTACACCGCAACAACGAAACAAACCACACATAGCTTCGCACAACAGCACACGACCGCTACCAACCGGAAAGCACCCCCAAGCTCAGAGAACAGTGTTACCCAAACTGAAGCTGCTAACAGCACATCACTCTTCTCTTGAGCTTATCCCACTCGTTCCCACTAACTCACACCCCACCGCCTTCTTCTTTTCAGATCTGCCAGGGCGCCAGGGGACCACCCCGGTGGTGATAGTACGCGTTACAAATATCCTTTAAATTTAACTGTATTTTCCTAACAGCTTGTGCTTTACAAAGGCGGCGACTCTTGAGTTGCTGTGATTTCTCTTTTGAACACTGACTAAGAACATTATTTTTCTTAGAAGAAGAGTATGAGAACTTTGACTTTGTCCATTGACTTTGATTGTCCTGGATCCCTAAAGGCCTCCTTCTGAACCTATTGACTTTGGCAGTGCTTGTTCCCTTACAGGTCTTAAATGTTGAACACTTTAATGCTGTGATAATAGACAACCTGCATTCCTTTGGGAGAATTTTAACTGTTCTTATAACCCATCAGTCTGTTCTGATCTAACCATAACCTTTCCTTCCTTGAAAACATAATACTGCAAAGGTGATACTATATAAATGCGATACTGACCTCAAATGACGTCACCTCTGCGTGCTGGCACATGTGTAACAAAAGAATGACTTACTCAACTGCATTATTGTTCAATTTGTGAATTGAATCCTAACTTGGGATTACTGTTATAGCTAATTACTGCTTTTTCAAGAATGCTTTAAATAAGTTTGTGTATAAATACATGAGTAATTTATATAACTTTTATTGGATACTTGTATTTACTGGTTTTATTGCACAGCTCTACAGCTCACATTACCCCTCTTAAGAGAACCCTGGCTGCTCAGTCACACCACCACCTTGTAGTACAAGCCTAAATTAAAAGGTGGGTTACCGAATACCAAAGAGCTAAATCTTGTGTAGTCCCACACCAGTCGAACTGCACTAATTATTACCTTACAAGGGGCAAACAGGCAGAAGTATCAACCACTTTAACGCGTACAGCGCGGACCGGCTTGACCCAGAAGCGCTGGCGCTGAAGTGCCTGACCTTTCCTTATGAGCAGCCCATGGGAGCCTGGGAGGTGTAGTTCTGGATGGATAGCTCGCTCCAGTTCAGTAAGTAAAACAAACAGAACGAGAGTGCTTTTTCTCTCTGCATATGTCTACAGCCAGTTTTAAACAATTCACATCAATGAAATTCAAAACTAGTAAGTCTTAGGTTTTCACACACAGCGTACGTACGTTCATTCATATAGTGCCAATACCTGGCAGCAATCCCTCACTAAGAGTCGAAGTGTACTTTTGTTGGATTTTTGTATTTGTTTTCTAAGCGGTAGGGACAGAACTCTGGTTAGTAAAGGATTATGGACAAAGGACTTTGTAATGACATCCTGACGAGCACCCTTTTATTGTTTGAGAGATGTTGTAAAAACTAGCAAAGAACATTTCCTGAATAAGGGGAAAATCTTTTAACACTAAATAGATTAACAATCATTTGTATCTATGAATAAAGTGGTGGAAGGTTCTTTACTGACACAGATTGAAGGCTCACAGGCTCTACAGGACAAGAAAAGCGTTCTTTGCGCGAGACTGGTCAAAATGGTTCTCTAAGCACTGCGGGGTTTCATGTATTAAAGCGGCTAACGTTTGGGGACATATGTTTCATGTTTGTACTGCAGCTGTGTGACTCTGTGTGTTAATTGAAATATGTACTGCTCATGTAAGATACAGCGCCAGAATTGTGGAAAGTGCACACGAATTTGGGAATAAACGAGTGGATTTTTAAAAAAAACCTAATTTGCCTGTACACATACTTTTTCTGTGGATTACAAAAACCGTGTACTTTATTTCCAGGGTACCCCATGCGCCGAGCAAGTTAAAGAACTGATTCTAAGCCAGTGTGAGAAGAACAGTACGCAGAGTATCGTTGAACAGCTGGATAAGCTTCTAAATGACAACAGCAAACCCGTGGGCTTGCTCCTAAGTGAAAGATTCATTAACGTCCCCGCACAGATCGCGCTGCCCATGCACCAGCAACTTCAGTAAGACTCTTTTCTGCAAACTGTTTTCCAGCCGCTATCTTTCCCCTGAATGGCTTCAAAGATGTTATTTAAATGTAAATGCGCTTTAGCTGAGAGGAAGAGACGCCATAAATTTAAGCAAGTGACAATAAGTTTGATTATGATAAGCTGTGGAAACGGGCTCTTTTGCAAGAACGCAATATATATTTGTAATTGCTTTCCTTCGCTTACAGTTACAACATGCAGGTCAACGTTGCGCGTTCCTTTTTTATATAGTCAAACTCCTAATTATCATTCTGGGAGGAGAGGCATTTAGCCCAACTGTTCAGCATGGTGCCACACTAGTCTTGAGTGATGCCTTTTAAAAAAAAAAGGTGTTTTTTGTGTTTGGAATTACTAAATGGCTACAACTGGGAAGCCCAGTATGCAAAGGCATGCAGCTCCAAAACAAATGCACTTTTCTCTACAACGCATGAAGCAATTTTACTTATTCCATAGTTCCTGTTTAAATATCTGGTCTAAATTACAAGAAAAACAAACTCGACATAAAGATCACATTAGCGGGTCATTATTTTATATGTAATGACTATTTCGGTGTTGGCAGGAGAAATGTTTTAGAAAGTTTCTTCCGCATTATCTCTTTTCTCCCTCTTGCAGGCTGTCGCATGCCAGGTGTTTTAGACGGGCCAGACTAGTCAGCAGTATGTTCTATTCTCAAACTCTGTTGTCCTGCCAATTCTGACTACCTACTTCATGTCAGTGGAGACATACAAACGGATATTTTAGCCATTGTTACTGAGGTGTTGTCATTCAGTCTGTTAGGGGTTCACTCCTTGGTAGTGGGCACTTCGGGGGCACGTGACCGATTAAAAATACTGTAACATGTCCTACCTGGCTTCATTTTGCTCGGCGCCGTAAACGTGAACTGCACTAATGAGGCGTATGTGCTTCATAAACTGGTGTATGATGCTATACATGGTGACCATACTCATCTACTGGGATAAGGGGCCTATGAAGTATTTTGAGTCTTATTTTTGCCATTAAAATAAAGTGCGAAAGTGTGACTGGTGAAGAGAGATTGGAGTAGTGGTAATCTCCGCTGGTGGTGCAATATTGTAGTAAAGGCTTTTTTTTTTGTTTTCGAACGTCGATACAGTGAGCACGTCTTGGGATTTTGGTCCCAGAATGCTGAGCTGCATTCCCTAAATGATGGTTCAACTTGAGTATGAGGTGGGTTTCAGTGTACTGATCTGATGTGGTTTCCAGTAGGTTTACTGGCAGGTACATATTTATTATATAGGAATTTATTTGGTCACGGTTGGTCATATAGAAGTGCATCTCAGGCGATAGGCTGTTAGGTAGGTTTTTTCATAATCCTCATAGGAGGATTGTGAAACGATCTATCCAAAGGATGAAACTGGATAACCACAATTGGTAGTCCAAACCCTATTAATCTTGGCTTTGCTCAAAGGAGGGCTGAAGGGCGTGCAGAATGCCGGTGGCTAGGTAGTTATTCCTAATAGATAACACAAATATATTGCACTACACATGTAATGCATAGTTACACAACTCACTAGAAGTTCAAATAACTACTATACGTTTCAGACACAAGACACCGTAAACCTAGTGTAGATAAAAACAGTAAGGGGCTAGTTCAGACCCTTAGCACCCCTATACCTGGTAAAAAAAAAACTCTTATCTTGTAATGCTAGGGATGGGAAGAAAAAAGAAATCCTATACATAAGCAAAACCCCTTACTTAACCATGTTCAGAATCAAGTGTCCACATATGAACAGTCATGGTAGTCATCATAACTTCTGGTATACCATAAAACCAGTTACTCGGCAGTCAGCCGTATCCTAGCTATGTGTAGCATCTAGAGGCAGTGAAGAGGTTCATCAATGGTAAAAAGAACGCCAAGAGTCGGAATATAGTTAGACCTTTTTACACGTGGTGAATTTTCGTTTTGCTCTCACTTCCAATGTGGTTTTCTCGTACATCTAGATTCTAAACATTATTTGCAGCCCTAGTCAATTTCTCATGCACAGCAATCTGTTCAAGGCAAAGGTCCACTGAGGCTAACATAAGCACAGAGAAATAGGGCTTCTTGTGAAGAGTTCAGCTGTGATATTTGTTAGGGAGAATTTTCATAAATGAGCTAATTCCCTTCACCTTAGAGACCCCCGGCAACTTTGCTGGATTTTGAGGACTTGAGTTTTTTTTTTTTTTTTTTTTTACCTGGAGAGAGTGTGAGCCTTTTTTCCCACTCTTTCATGTATTTTGATGTGAATTTTACTCTTGTGTTCTTTGATTGTGGAGTTTTAGGCAACTCCATAGGCATCATCTTTTCATGTGTGTCACAAAGCACCCTCAGTGCAGTGACACAGGGAAGCCTTTCAGGCTGTCCCAAGGTTTAAATACCTTCTCTGGGATAAACTACTGTTTCCCAGAGAAAGTAAAGTGAAATTGACTTTACTAGTCTTTCCGTATTCCTATACCCAGCACACCCTATCCTACAATAGAGTGCTGGAGGGGTTACTTGGTATCCCCTGTGTCTAGATACTCATGTAGCAGTCAAATGCTACCCTTTCCTCCCGGAATGGTTGGTGGCAGTGTTTTTCCAACAAACAACCATGATTCTTTCCGACCGCGAACACCAGTAGCGTTAAATCGCGGGAGCCATGTTTTTCAAGATGGTGTCTGAGCTCCCTTTGTTTAAAAGGGTCCCGGTCTTCTTTTTTCGTCATTTCTTGCTGGAAAGGTACTTCTAGAGTTTTTCTCTGCATGCCAAACCAGGCTTGGTCTCTTTGTTCATTCGCCTTTGGCGGGCTTCAGGAGTGAAGATCGCCTCCTGGCTCCAGAGTGTCTGGGGTAGGCAGGAAGTGTGGGAGGTGCCCGAAACTCCCTGTGCTTAGTCTCCTAGGAGACCCAAATATACTCTGTGCTGATTGGCTGGCTGACTGTCCGGGAAGGACAGCCACTCTGATGGGTGAGTGGCAGCTAGGCTGGAATGAATGGGAGAGAACTAAATAAAAGGTGAGTCTCTTGGCTTGTAAAGGCAGAGTCGACCACTGGAACAAAGGAACCGAAGAAGAGCTTGAAGAGGACGGCTCTGCAACTCCTGGACTGTTGGTTTGCCCGGTGAAGCCCTACTGCAGATCCGAATAGCCAAGTTCACATCGACAGAGAAACCCTGCAAGGACGACTTCTCCCTTTGAGTTGGTAGGACCAATGAACTCCCAAGTAAGCCACCTGGACACCTATCTCGGAGCTGGTTGCATTTCCTCAGAGTGCTGCAGGAACCCGTAGAGCCAGGGAGAGGGACACCAGATTGTGTGCATTACTTGTAAGCTGGCCAAAAGCGATTGGAAGATCCTCCAGACTCCCACGACGTAGGGCCGACCTCAGCTGAGTGTGGGACCTCTGGAGCAAGGACAGTCCACCTTGACAGCCAAGACCATCGTTGTTACCAGTGCGATAGCTGAAACGCGAAACAACTACGTCCTCCCTCTTGTCCCCACTGACTGAGGCCCAGGAACAGCAAGAAGAGTCAATTCAATAGGCTAGGCCAAAGTCAATGGGCTAAAGTCTTGGATAGGATACAGCGGTTCTGGTAATTAAATGGAAAAGTCTCTGCACAAGTTCTCAGAAGTAGTTTGTAAAAAGAAGAATCGTATGTTGGGTCACAAGCTGATTAGGCCTGCGAGTTGCAAAAGTTACAAGCACTTTACCGCAAGAGGTAAGTACACTCATTTGCGTTTCACAGTACCTTACAATGAAGAAAAAAGATGCAGCTGATGACTTCTGTTCCTGGCAGTTCCTGCAGATCTCGCTGTTCCTGTGCCTCAGCCGTGGGGACAAGAGGGAGGACGTCGTGGGACTCCTGCACTGCACTGGGACTGGTCAAAAAGGCTTGCAACTAGCAAACTACAATTCCGGTGGCTGTAAGTAATGCACACAAGCTGGTGTCCCTCTCCCTGGTTATATGGTTTCCTGCAGCACTCTGAGGAAAATGCATCCAACTCCGACATAGGTGTCCAGGTGGCTTATTGATGAGTTGATTGGTCCCACCAACTCAAAGGAGCAGGGCTTCTCTGTCGAGGTGAACTTGGCGATTCGGACCTGCAGAAGGGCTTCACCAGGCAAACCAACTGCCCAGGAGTTGCAGCAGCTGTCCTCTTCAAGCTCATCTTCCTGTTCTTTCGTTCCAGTGGTCGACTCTGCCTCCCAAGCCCAGCGACTCGCCTTTTATTCAGTTCTCTCCCATTCATTCCAGCCTAGCTGTCACTCGCCCAGCAGGGTGGCTGTCCTTGCCGGACAGTCAGCCAACCAAACAGCACAGAGTGCATTTGGGTCTCCTAGGAGACTAAGCACAGGGAGTTTCGGGCACCTCCCTCACTTCTTGCCCACCCCCGACACACTCTGGCGCCAGAGATGGTCTTCAGTCCTGAAGCGCGCCAAAGGCGAATGAACAAAGGGACCAAACCTGGTTTAGCGCGCAGAGACAAACTCTAGAAGGACCTTTCCAAAAAGACCGGGACCTGTTTTTACAGAGGGTGCTCAGACGCCATCTTGAAAAACATGGTTCCCGCGATTTAACGTTACTGGAGCTACGAACAGTTTGCGGTCAGGAGAAATCATGGTAGTTTGTTGTAAACCCACTGCTACCAGCCATTCTGAGAGGAAACTGTAGCATTTGACTGCTACATGAGTATCTAGACACAGGCAATACTAAGTAACCCCACCAGCACTCTATTGTAAGATAGGGTGTGCTGGGTGTTGGAATTTAGGACTAGTAAAGACAATTTCACTTTACTTGCTCTGGGAAACAGTAGTTTATCCCAGAGAAGGCATTTAAACCTTGGGAAAGCCTGAAAGGCTTCCCTGTGCCACTGCACTAAGGGTGCTTTGTGACACAAATGAAAATATGATGCCTATGGAGTGGTCTTAAAACACCATGATCGAAGAACACAAGAGTAAAATGCACATCAAAATACATGAAAGAGCGGGAAAAAGGGTCACACTCTCTCCAGGTAAAAAAAATCAAAAATCCTCAAATCAAGGAACGTTGCTGGGTGGGGGGGAGTCTCTAAGTTGAAGGGAATTAGCACATTTTTCAGAATTCTCCATAACATGGACCACAGTGCAAAATACCAATGACATTGGTGTTCTAAAATAGGTTGGGATAATCAAATCCTAGTAAACGCACCAATGGTCATAAATGAGAAAGAAATATGAGCTAAGAAAATAATTGGAAAGAAAGCAGAAACCCGATTAGTGAGTTCATTGGCCCATGTTCGTATGCAATTCCCTGAAGTTAGTTTTAGTACCTAAATAACTTGTAGTATATAGCCATTGCTTTATCTATTGGAAATATGCCAGGTACTTCAGCACCACCTCCCCTATTTAAATATATTTCTTTATGTTCACTCAATGTACTGGTCTGAGGATGTTAGTTGGTGTCTTTGTGCAAAAGGAATTCTTTAATCCTTAATATTAATCAGTCAGGTATTCTAAAATTAGCTCTTCCCACAGCAAAAAGTGGTATCAATTATCACAAAATTTTATTAAGATTCTAAATTTCATAAAACAATCAAAAAAATGATGATCATCGTACATAAAACATATACATTATGCTTAAAACCACACAAGTAGAAATACCATAAGTACGGCAAGTTTTCAGATGTTCTATAAGGATCTTACATTGTGTGTACAACTCACACTCTGATTCCTATGTCACACTACTAATGGCCTATTTACTATTGGTATAATACAAACAACCCGACTTGTACAAGTTTCTGTCCTTAAGATACAGTGATGTAGGACATTCTTCAGGGGAAATTGTCTTGTGCCGCAATTTAAAAATTCTTCTTTCTTAGGGGAGAACTCTGTTGGTCAAAAAGTGAACACCCTATTAGTATCTAGTCATTGAGTATCAATCTCTATTTACATAAAACATGTATACCCTCATCCCTCCAAGGGTAAAGAGTATGTCTTAAATTACATACCTCTCTGCTCAATCATGAATCTTGGGCTTTCTCAGTTAAATATTGTAGATTCCCGATTTCTTCAGGTATTCTAGCGCTTCCTTATCTCTCCCTTCTCTCTAGTAGTATGTAAATAGGGCAAAAAGATATGGGATTTAACACAACCTCCCATGTATGTCAACTTCATAGGCTAAAAAATAGGTTCAAAGTCTTACCTATATCAAAGCAGGGTTATGCTACAGTATGGCTGAACATCTTGATCCCAAGTGTTCTGTAAGGATTCCTCCTATAAACTGGTGAGTATCAGACTCCACTCCCCTTATAGGGCCAAGTTCCTGTAAGAGATAGATCCCCATTCAGATTACTATAGTCCTTATAGTTCTACAAATGCCACCTCCACCATGGAGTTTTTCATGGATTTATTCATCCAAATTCTGCCCTCACTTACTTGAGCATCCTTTCTCTTTACCACCAACCAGTAGAAGCACCAATCCTGTGTTCCTGCTAGGATCTGGCGCCCCGCGATTTTCGCGGGTAAAAACGGCTTGAAAACGTGACGCCATGACGTCATCGCGCACCAACACGTAACGCGATGACGCATTGATCATTCGAGACAAGGTACATAAGGCAGTGGATGAACAGATGATTAGTAAACAAGAGGGTGAATATTTGATAAGAGAGAACGGGCGGGTACCCATTTTTTACATATTACCTAAGATTCACAAGAGTTTAGAGAACCCGCCGGGGAGACCTATTGTTTCGGGAGTGAGTTCCCTTTTGGAACCACTTTCTAAATTTGTAGATTTCTATTTGAGACCCTTCATTCCTATTATGAGAAGCTATATTAAGGACACCACTGATGCTATCAACAGAATAGAGGGCAACACTTTTGACCCCGCGGTTAATTTACTCATGTGCTTAGATATTCAAGCACTATACACCAACATACCCCAGTTGGCAACTTTGGAGGTAGTGGAGGAAACTTTATTGAAAAGAGATGATGGGCACCCGGTAGCCAGTTCTTTCATAAAATGGTGCAGAGATGGCCCTCACTAAAAATTTCTTTCAATTCATGGGACAGTTCTACAAACAGATTGAAGGGACAGCAATGGGCTCAGCCATGGCCCCAAATGTCGCCAATCTGTATGTCAACATGTTTGAAGAAACGGTAGTTTATAATGAACGTAATCCTTTTCAGAATAACATCATCTGTTGGTTACGTTATATAGATGTTTTCGTCATTTGGAAAGGGAACGAAGAGAAAGCAGACCAATTTTTACAATGGCTCAATCTACAAAATAGATATCTTAAATTCACTAGTAATATAAGTAACAAGGAAGTGAATTATTTAGATATCAGTATATACCATCAGAATGGATTACTTTTAGTTCGACCATATACTAAAACAACTGATAAGAATGCCTTATTACATTTCAAGAGTCATCATGCTCAACATGTGAAGAATAACCTCCCATTTGGCCAATTTTTGCGGTTAAAGAAAAATAGCAGCACTAATGAATCATACGAGAATGGAGCAAACAATCTAATTACCAAGCTGGTACATCGGGGATACCCGGCCTCTCTGGTAAAAAAAGCAGCCAAGAGGGCCTTTAATAATAATCGTGAATCCCTCCTTGACCAGCAAATCCAAAGAGAAAGAAAAACAAAGGAGAACCCTTTAGTATTTGTCAATACGTTCAGCAATCTGTCATATAAAATTAAGGGTATTGTGACAAGAAATTGGAACAAGATCATGACCAAGGAAGTGGGTAAACCCATTGTAGCTTTTAAGAAAAGCACCACCGTACGAAATTTGATAATGAGAAATTATGTGAGTACCAAAAAGAGACCTTTGCAACAAACAAATCTATGGGGTTTACCCCCTGTTGTTGGACATTTTCCATGCAGTAATTGTTCTATGTGTACTCAAACAAGAAAAACAGCAAATGTAGATCTGGGACTGGACAGGATGTGGAACATTAATGAACATACCAATTGCAATACTAACAATGTGATTTATTTGATTGTATGTCCATGTAAACTGATCTACATTGGTAAAACTAATAGAAAATGCAGAACTAGAATAATTGAACATAGGAGCTGTATCAGGAATAAGGTGGAACAAGCTCCTATGGTCAAACATTTTATAGAAATGGAACATTCATGTAACGATTTCGAGTGGTGTATTTTGAAACAAGTCAAGGGACAGTCACAGATGGCTATCAACAGAAAATTATTACATCTAGAACAAAAACTTATTTTTTTGTCCAAAAGTCACATTAGGGGTTTGAATGAAGGAGTCGAATGGCATAATGCCTAATTAGGCAAATAGAGAATATGGACAATGGGGTTCTTCAATCTAGTAGAATATCTATGAACATATTCATATTAGTATAATAACTAGATTTGGAATTTTTTGACACCCCTTGGTGATGAGGATTTAAGTTGCGATACCCATCTGGGGTCTTTTTACCCATGACTTGCGTACAATGAAATGTAAAGTTGATGTATTACAAGATAATGCCAATGGGAAGAGTGTTATGAGTTTTTGACACCTTGAAGTTTGGCATATGACATCGGGGGACCCGCCAGGGTTTTTATGACCTGTCTCCCGCACAATGAAATGTTAAGTTGATGTGTTACAAATTAATATCCATGAGAATAGCGCTATGTTGTACAGCTGAAGACACAGTTCCCTTTTTGTTTTCGACATGGAGACTGATTGTGTGGTGTTTGTATCTTTGTTCTGCTATCTGGTGTTTATTCAGTTTACACCTAACTATGTTTGCGACTCTCCGTGGCCTTGTTGACTTCTACCTGGAAATAGAAGGTTAGATATGAAATTTGAGAAGTTGTCCCAAAGGGTGGGTATTTGTGTGCCCTAAGTCACGTCAATAGAGAGATGACGGCCATCTTGCCTTAAAAAAGGAAAAAAAAGGGGGTTGGGTTTATTTCCCAGTCCTCATTTGGCACAGTGCTGTTTTTATGTATTGGCTTGTTGTGGTGTAAGCCCTATCTGCGCCATTATTTCCCAGTATTATATTAGTCAGCTATTTAGTTCTAGAAGGACATAGGCCAGCCACTATCCTATTTTAAGGCATTCTTGGGGTGTCTGCATGCGGCGCCTAAGAGTCCCAGAACCACATGGGGTGCCTCTAATGGCCGCGGGACCGTTTTCGGATGGGCCCGTGACGCAATGACGTCATCGCGTTACGTGTTGGTGCGCGATGACGTCATGGCGTCACGTTTTCAAGCCGTTTTTACCCGCGAAAATCGCGGGGCGCCAGATCCTAGCAGGAACACAGGATTGGTGCTTCTACGGGTTGGTGGTAAAGAGAAAGGATGCTCAAGTAAGTGAGGGCAGAATTTGGATGAATAAATCCATGAAAAACTCCATGGTGGAGGTGGCATTTGTAGAACTATAAGGACTATATAGTAATCTGAATGGGGATCTATCTCTTACTGGAACTTGGCCCTATAAGGGGAGTGGAGTCTGATACTCACCAGTATATAGGAGGAATCCTTACAGAAAACTTGGGATCAAGATGTTCAGCCATACTGTAGCATAACCCTGCTTTGATATAGGTAAGACTTTGAACCTATTTTTTAGCCTATGAAGTTGACATATATGGGAGGTTGTGTTAAATCCCATATCTTTTTGCCCTATTTACATACTACTAGAGAGAAGGGAGAGATAAGGAAGCGCTAGAATACCTGAAGAAATCGGGAATCTACAATATTTAACTGAGAAAGCCCAAGATTCATGATTGAGCAGAGAGGTATGTAATTTAAGACATACTCTTTACCCTTGGAGGGATGAGGGTATACATGTTTTATGTAAATAGAGATTGATACTCAATGACTAGATACTAATAGGGTGTTCACTTTTTGACCAACAGAGTTCTCCCCTAAGAAAGAAGAATTTTTAAATTGCGGCACAAGACAATTTCCCCTGAAGAATGTCCTACATCACTGTATCTTAAGGACAGAAACTTGTACAAGTCGGGTTGTTTGTATTATACCAATAGTAAATAGGCCATTAGTAGTGTGACATAGGAATCAGAGTGTGAGTTGTACACACAATGTAAGATCCTTATAGAACATCTGAAAACTTGCCGTACTTATGGTATTTCTACTTGTGTGGTTTTAAGCATAATGTATATGTTTTATGTACGATGATCATCATTTTTTTGATTGTTTTATGAAATTTAGAATCTTAATAAAATTTTGTGATAATTGATACCACTTTTTGCTGTGGGAAGAGTGTTTAGTGACACCTAAGTAAATATCGGACTGTCTTTTTGTTTATATAAGTGTATGTGCACAGAGCAAGAGGTCTGTTTTATCCCTACCTGTGATTTAGTACCGTTTTGAGAATAGAATTCTAAAACTAGCACCTGTGAATACGTGGCTTTATTAGGTTTGTCGTCTTGCAACCTCAGTGAGGCCATCAGTGCAACCATTAAACCATACTTAATAACCCTGAAAGAGTGCTGCTTGGTTCATCTAGAGAATACACCCGCCAACACAATTTTAATTGAGAACTGCAATATTTGAAAGCCTTTTTATTTATTTTTTCTCTCCAGTGCATTTTGAACAACCGCCTTTATGGCAACAGGTGAATTTTAAATACTTTATTGAAAAAATGGCTGTCCGTACTGAACAGATAAGTCAGGGTGATTTTTATAGCTGACTATATTTGAGATGTGTGGCTTTATCAGCACACTAAATGTCATGCTTTTGTCATAAGTAGTCTGGAATCTTTGCACGCTCCAATATTATGTGACATTGTGGGTTATGTAAAAAATCTTGTTTCACTGCTTATCAGGAAAGAACTCGCCGAGACTCAAAGAACCAATAAACCATGTGGGAAATGCTACTACTATCTGATGATCAGCAAGACCTTTAAAGAAGCTGCAAAGATTTCCAGTATCCGAGTGGGACAACAAAAGGAAGAACTGATGTTTGCAAATGCAGAGGATGAATTCTTTTATGAGGTGAGGCTTACTTTCAAAATGTCAGTGAAAGGATATTCTTGGCCCGAAAAAAGCACTTTGTACGAGACAATCTATTTTACACTGGTTTGGTTATTCACTGCTTTCAAAACGAACCCCAGAGATGGTTGTTAAAGATATTTAAGGGGTCTTTTGGTCCTGTTGGTGGTCTTTCTTCCCTGCATATTTTATTTCCAAAACAAGATGTTACTGGACACCCCACACCGAACAATTAATAACACTGGCTTTTACACAATCACAAAAACAAAATGTGTTGCCCACTATAGCGACTACTGTTCTCCTAATCCATACTCCCTTTTCCTCATAGTTGGAGATTTCTGGGCCTCGAGGGCGAGACCGTAGCATGCTCTGCACAGCATGAATAAAATGACTACAACAGAGTGAACACACACCTAACTCAACCATGCCCCGCCTCTGCCCCTTGCATGTTACCTAGTGAGTCTTGGTCGGTGTTAGGCAAAATTGTATGCAGTATCCTTTGGGTGCACTACAACCCTGACCTCCTGGCAATAGGAATCCAACCTTTGGTATAAGTCTGTACTACACAGGTTGGTAGCGTGTTGAGTAGCCAGGATTATCTCAAGAGGGGTCAATGTGAGCTGTAGGGGAGTTGCAGAGATTCACAGTGACGAGTATTCAAATAAACTCTTACACACAAGGTTCTTGATTAAACAATTATTAATTTAACAGTCAGTTTGAGTAAGCCTCCTTCAGAAGGGGCAATATAATAGTAACACACAAATACACTCCAGAATACACACTCTGAGTTTCCCTAAATCAGTAAACGCCCATTTGGGATGGCACACAAACACTTCCTAGACCCTCAAGTTACTGCAATAGTTAGGACACTGTGGCCATTAATATATCACTGTTGCATTTAGGGCAATACTTAGGATTATGTCAAAAGGATTATTAGAACAAAACGAGAGATCTCACAAATATTCTGAAGCAGGTAACTACTTTTGGTAACCCCAATGCAAGTTAACCCCTTCCTGGAAGGAGGGCCAAACACAGAGTCAGAGGGACGAAGAGTTCTTCAAGGAGCCTGGCCAGGCCAAAGTCAATTGGACAGAAGTCAAGATGAGCTGAAGCAATTCTTGCAGGTAGGTAAAAGTATTGCACAATGTTCTAGAAGTCTTTGTAGAAAAGAAGAAATCAAAGTAGGGCCACAAGCTGATTAGGCTTGTGAGGTAAAGAAACTGATAGCAACTCTACAGAAGCAACCAAGACAAGTCCCAACCGAGAACGATTGAGGTTATATGACAAGAGGTAAATTCTCTTAGACTGTGCAGTACCTTTTGGTTAGAAGAAACTGGCTATGGCTGGCTTCTGTTCCTGCGCAGATCCTGTGTTCCTGGGACTCAGGGGTGGGGACAAGGACGATGTCTGGAGGACTCGAGCAACGGGACGGTCGGCGACAGAAAAGGACCAACTTCTATTCAGTGGCACTTTGCGGTTTCAGCTCCTCGCTTCTAAGCAAATAGCAACACTGCAGACTCTTGGCTGTTGAGATGGGCTTTCTTGCATCTGGGGTCCAGCACTCTGAGGTGGCTCAGGCTCAGTCAGTCCTGCTTCCTGGTAGTCCGGAGGATCTTCCTGGAGGTCTTGGACAACTTAAAAGCAATGCACACAAACTGGTATTCCACTCCCTGGCTCTACGGTTTCCAGCAGCGACTGCAGTGGAAATTCAACCAGCTTCGAGAGGATGTCCAGGTGGCTTACTTTGGAGTTGATTGGTCCCAACAACTTGAGGGGAGAAGTCGTTCTTACAGGGCTTGTCTAGTCGAAACAAATTTGGAGCTTCAGCACAGCAGCAGGGCTTCACCGGGCAAACCAACGGTCCAGGAGTTGTAGCAGGAGTCTCTTCCAAGTCTCTTCCAAGTCTCTTCCAAGTTCTTCTTCGGATTCCTTCTTCGAGTGGTCGGCTCTGCCTTCCAAGCCAAAAAGCCTCACATGCAGGTTTCTCCCATTCATTCCAGCCTAGCTGTCAGTCACCGAGCCGGGTGGCTGTCCTTGCTGGATAGCCAGCCAGTCAATCACCTAAGAGTGCATTTCTGTCTCCTAGGAGATTAGGCACAGGGGGTTTCGGGCACCTCCTTTGCTTCCTGCCTCCTCCAGACACCCTAGAGCTGACCGGGGACATTTTGACAAAAATGGCACACTTTGGTGCTTTACTGCAGCTGCGAACGCAGCCCGCGATAAAAGCACACCATGGCAGGTAAAAGTAAACCACTGCCACCAGCCATTCCTCGAGGAAAGGGTAACCAGAGAAGCTAGACAAAGGGGATACTAAGTAACCCCTCCAGCACCCTATTGTAAGATAGTGTGTGCTGGGTCTAGAAAGTTACAAATGTAAGTAAAGTCAATTTCACTTCACTGCTCTCAGAAACGGTAGTTAATCAAAGAGAAGGTATTTAAACCTTTGGGAAATCTGAAAGACTTCCCTGAGCCACTACACTGAAGGTACTGTGTGACACAATGTAAAAGATGATGCCTATGGAGTTTCAGACTCCACAACCAAAGGAAACAGTGTTTAGAGAGGAATTGGCACATTTCTGAGAATTCTCCCTAACAATCTTCATGTCTTTTGGGACTATATAATTATACTTGTGGGGATGGAAAGCTGGTTGTATGTGGAGTGGTGACTGGACTAGGAGTATGGCAAACACAACAGCACATAACTTGTCCTTACTCGTACATCTTGTCCTCTTTCCCCAAAACCACAGCTGATTATCCAAGGAAGAAATATTTGAGGGGCAAATGGCAGTCTGTTGAAAAGGTGATGTGTGATATCTAGCCAAAGAGGGTTTCCAGACTCTCTGTTAGGGAGAATTCTCAGAAATGTGCTAATTCCCTCCACCTTCAAGACCCCGAGCAAATTTTCTGGATTTTGAGGACTTTTCATTTTTAACCTGGAGAGAGTGATCTCCTTGTTAGGCAAAGTTTGCATGCAGTACCCTCTGGGACCACTACACACAACTATGATTACAGGTGTAAGCAAAACAAACCTTTGGTACAAGTCTGTACCACACAGTTTTTGGTAGCGAGCTGAGCAGCCAGGCTTATCTCAAGAGGGAATGTGAGCTGTAAGGGTTTTACACAGAGGTCTAAAATCACAAGTATTCAAATAGACTCTTTTATACTCAAGGTTTCTTGGTAAAACACTTATTAATTTATTACACTGTCAGTTAGAAAACATTCACTAAAAGCAGGCAATCAGTTATCACACATAAATATATTACAGTACTTAACACTATCCGGTTCTGTGACATTTAAGCTACTTTGAAGGAGGAGCAAAATGGCATTCAGAGCATTTGAAGTAGGAGGAAAAAGGCATAAGTTAATAAAACGAATAGTAGACTTATTCTTAAACAGTGCAAATAGTTGAGTTCACCAGAGGAGTTGGTCCAATGCAATAGGTAGGCCAAAGTCAATGGGCTAGAGTCCTGTATCAGTAAAAACGGTTCTGGTAGTTAAACGGAAAAGTCTTTGCCACGGTTCTCAGAAGTAGTTCATAGAAGAAAGATTCATATGTTGGGTCACAAGCTGAAAAGGCCTGCAAGTTGCCATCATGCACTTTCGCGGTGAGAGGTAAGTTCTCTCGATCGGCTTTTCACAGTACCTTATATTGAAGAAAAAGATGCAGCTGAAGACTTCTGTTCCTGCAGCTCTCGCTGTTCCTGACCCTCAGTCGTGGGGACAAGAGGGAGGACGTCCGGGGACTCATGCACTGCTCGGGGACTGGTCACAAAGCTGGCAAATCTTCGATTCCGGTAGCTGTCGTCAACCACACAAACTGGTGTCCTCCTCTCTGGCTATTAGGTTTCCTGCAGCACTCTGAGGAAAATGCAACCAGCTCCGAGAATGGTATCCAGGTGGCTTACGAGTTGATTGGTCCCACCAACTCAAAGGGAGAAGTCGTCCTTGAAGGGCTTCTCTGTCGAACTTGGTTATTCGGACCTGCAGCAGGGCTTCACCGGGCAAACCAATGGTCCAGGAGTTGCAGCAGCCGTCCACTTCCAGCTGGTCTTCGGTTCCAGTGGTCGACTCTGCCTTCCAAGCCAAGAGACTTGCCTTTTATTCAGTTCTCTCCCATTCATTCCAGCTTAGCTGCAACTCACCCAGCAGGGTGGCTGTCCTTGCCGGACAGTCAGCCAGCCAATCACCACAGAGAGCAGTCGGGTCTCCTAGGAGACTAAGCACAGGGAGTTTCGGGCACCTCCCTCACTGCCTGCCCACCCCAGACACTCGGGCGCCAGAGGCGGTCTTCAGTCCTGAAGCCAAAGGCGTAGGAGCAAAGGGACCAAACCTGGTTTGGCGCGCAGAGCAAAACTCTAGAAGGACCTTTCCAAAAAGAAAAGTCAAAAAAAGACTGGGGCCCGTTTAAACAAAGAAGGCTCAGACGCCATCTTGAAAAACATGACTCCCACGATTTAACGCTACCAGTGTTTGCGGTCAGGAAAAATCATGGTAGTTTGTTGTAAAAACACTGCCACCAGCCGTTTTGAGAGGAAAGGGTAGAGTTTGACTGCTACATGAGTTTCTAGACATAGGGGGTACTAAGTATCCCCTCCAGCACTCTATTGTAAGATAGTGTGTGCTCTGTCTAAGAATTTGAAAAGACTAGTAAAGTCAATTTCACTTTACTTTCTCTGGGGAAACAGTAGTTTATCCCAGAGAAGGTATTTAAACCTTGGGATAGCCTGAAAGGCTTCCCTGTGTCACTGCACTGAGGGTGCTGTGACGGATATGAAAAGATGCTGCCTATGGAGTTGTCTAAAACGTCACAATCAAAGAACGCAAGAGTAAAACACACCTCCAAATACATATGAGAGTGGGGAAAAAAGGGTCAAACTCTCTCCAGGTTAAACAAATCAAGTCCTCAAAATCCAGCAAAGTTGCTGGGGGTCTCTAAGGTGAAGGAAATT
Organism: Ambystoma mexicanum; assembly: GCF_040938575.1. Taxonomy (NCBI): domain Eukaryota; kingdom Metazoa; phylum Chordata; class Amphibia; order Caudata; family Ambystomatidae; genus Ambystoma; species Ambystoma mexicanum. The sequence continues at coordinate 1,380,009,409 of NC_090929.1, read as the reverse complement.
TGCACATTTATGAGAATTCTCCCTAACACTCCTTTTTCCCCACTCTCTCGTGTATATTCATGTGATTTTTGAACACTGTCTTTTGGTTGTGGAGTCTGACAAACTCCATAGGTATCATCTTTTACATTGTCACACTGCACCTTCAGTGCAGTGACACAGGAAAGTCTTTCAGATTTCCAAAGGTTTAAATACCTTCTCTGGGATAAACTATTTCACAGAGCAGTAAAGTGAAATTGACTTTACTTACATTTGCAACTTTCTAGACCCAGCACACACTATCTTACAATAGGGTGCTAGAGGGGTTACTTAGTATCCCCTTTGTCTAGGGTCTCATGTAACATTTTTATGTTACCCTTTCCTCAATGAATGGCTGGTAGCAGTGGTTTTCTCTTAACTACCGTGGTGTGCATTTACCGCTGGCTATGTTTGCAGTGGCAGTAAAGCACCCAAGAGTGCCATTTTTGTCAAAATGGCCCCAGTTTTATTTTTTCACCATTTCTTTGTGGAAAGAGCCTTCTTGAGATTTACTCTGCGCGGCAAACTAGGTTTGATCCCTTTGTTCGCTTTGCCTTTGGCGGGATTCACGAGTGAAGCCTGCCTCTTGCTCCAGGGTGTTTTGGGTGGGCAGGAAGTGAGGGAGGTGCCCGAAACTCCCTGTGCTTAGTCTCCTAGGAGCAAATGCACTCTGTGATGATTGGCTGGCTCTGTCCGCCAAGGACAGCCCCCCTGCTGGGTGATTGACAGCCAGGCTGGAATGAATGGGAGAGAACTGAATAAAAGGTAAGGCTTTTGGCCTGGAAGGCAGTCGACCACTGGACGAAGGAACCGAAGAAGAACTCGAAGAGGATGCCTGCTGCAACTCCTGGACCGTTGGTTTGCCAGGTGAGGCCCTGCTGCTGTGCTGAATCTCCAAATTCGTATCGACAGAGCAGCTCCTGCAAGGACAACTTCTCCCTTGAGTTGGTGGGACCAATCAACTCCAAAGTAAGCCACCTGGACAATCTCTCGGAGCTGGTTACATTGCTGCTGGAAACCGAATCGCCAGGGAGTGGAACACCAGATTGTGTACGTTGCTTTTAAGTTGGCTAAGAGCTCCAGGAAGATCCTCCGGGCTCCCAGGAAGCAGGATTGACCGAGCCAGAGCCCCCCCCAACAGAGTACGGGACCCCAGAAGCAAGGAAAGTCCATCTCGACAGCCAGAAACCGCAGTGTTGCTATTTGTGGTAGTCGCAACGAGCTGAAACACAGAAGTGCCACTTGTTGGAAAGAATACTAGTTGCGAGTGGTGACCGTTCCATTGCAGTGCAGGAGTCCCCAGAAGTCCTCCCTCTTGTCCCTACGACTGAGGCCCAGGAACAGTGAGATCTGCAGAGCTGCACAGGAACAGAAGTCATCAGCTGCATTTTTTCTTCAATACAAAGGTACTGTAAAGTCTGAGAGAACTTACTTCTCATTGTAGAGTTACTTGCATCTTGTACTACTCACAGGTCTAATCAGCTTGTGGCCCTACATTTGATTCTTCTTTTCTTCAAAGACTTCTAAAACATTGTGCAAAGACTTTTCTACTTATTTTCCAGAAGTGCTTCGGCCCATATAAGACTTTGGCCCATTGACTTTGGCTTAGCCTGTTATACTGAATGACTCTGCTTGGTGGATCCGAAAGTATTTGTCTGCTTAATAATATTTGTGGTATCTTGTTTGTTTTAATAACCTTTTCCCTTTAACCAATTAAAAATTATTCTAAATGGAACAGTACGATATTAACGTCCCCAGCACCCTAGCTATTGAAGTCACCTGAGGGTGTAGGTTGTGACTGTGGGCCATCCCAAAAGGTTCTTTACTGATTTAGAAACTAAGAGTGTACAGTTTTGAAGTGTATTTGTGTATTGCTTTTATATTGCTCCCTTCTGAAGAAGGCTTATTCTAACTGACTGATAAATTAATAATTGTGTATTCAAGAAAGCCTTGTGTGTGTTTATTATTTGAATACTAGTCACTGTGAATCTGTGTAACTCCCCCTACAGCTCACATTGACCCCTCTTGAGATAGGCCTGGCTGCTCAGCCACACTACCAACCTGTGTAGTACAGACCTATACCAAAGGTTGGGTTCCTATTGCCAGGAGGTCAAAGTTATTGTAGTGCACCCAAAGGGTACTGCATACAATCTTGCCTAACACTTGCTTGGCCTAATACTGATCCTCCTGGCAGCTTAAGTCCAGGGGCTAATTTTTTTTTGCAGAAAACACATAGGGTAGGTCACATGGCCATAATGTAGATATCAAGTGGGGTGTATTATTGAAAAGCTACAGACGATGCCTTGGCCCTAACTGAGCTTGACTCTCCTTGAACGGATGTACTTTGGGTAATGTACTCTGGACTGGGATTGTGAACCAATGGCTGTTGTGCCAAAAGAGTAATCAACTGAGCTTGACTCTCCTTGCACGATGTACTTTGGGTAATGTACTCTGGACTGGGTTTGTGAACCAATGGCTGTTGTGCCAAAAGAGTAATCAATTTGTAGGAGTCTGTGTATCCGTTTTCAAAACTGTGATGGCGGAAGAAATGCTTGTGGGATCTAGCAACATGAATCATGGCTACATCTAAAAAAAATCTCTACGCCACAACCTATGCAATTCTAGTTTGCAGTTGATTTTGTGAAGCACCAAGATCAAAAACGAGAGATGCCAAAGAGCTAAAAAAATCTAGCCCCTGCTAAACGTGTTTGATGTGAACAGTGACTGCAGCAATGAGGGCTTTGATTCCCTCATCTGCCTAAGACATGGTAGTGGGAGCAAGCAGGCCGTAGGAGAGGAGCACTGGGACTGGACATGTGTGCCCTGAATTGTGGGTTCACTTTGTGGGCAGGGCCAACAAAGCAGTAACACCTTTCTGGCAGAGTTCTGACTGCGGAGAGTATGGTAGTGAGATACGGTGACTTGGAGGGACAGGCGATGGGTGCCAAAAGCACCATAAATGTTGGTGAACGGGTCGCCTATGTCCGGTAACCAAAGTACATTCAAAAAAGGTGGAGAGGCACTGGAGAAAAAGTACATGTCAGTGTTGGGGACAATTATCATTTCTGTGCCAATTAACTTCAACCTTAGAGACCCCCAGCTCTTTTGCTAGCACTCCCTTGTGTGTTTTGACTGGATTTGGTGTTTTAACTGTTTTTGGAGTCTGACTGTTTGTATGGTGACACACAGAGAAATCCTTTAGATGTCTCCTAAGTTTTAATTGCTTTTTCTTGGGTGAACTACAGTTCTCAAGAATAGTGAAGTGAAATTGACTTAAACTTTCTCATTGTAGGTCCAGCACACCCCATCTTATGTGGAGTGCTCAGGGGTTACCTAGTAGCCCCTTATCCTACATTCTCATGTAACGTTTATGTGGCAGTGGTTTAATTTTTCCTACCATTGTGCTTTTCTAGGCTGAATCCTCGGCTGCAGTATGTGCTGGTTTACCATTTTGTTAAAATAGCTCCTGTCTTCTTGTTTCACCATTTTCTGTTTGTGAGGTTTTTCTTGCGTTTTACTCTGTGCGTCGAGGCAAATTTGAGCCCCTTGAATCTGTTAAGGATTTCAATCGGGCACACACCCGGGTTTCGCCTAGCATGTAATGCACAAATAAAATACTTATTTATTATGTCTATAGGTTCAATATTCTGAGTGATATACCACTCATATCACACCCATCTCAAAATACCCCCCAGCTCACATTGGACCAGGAATCAGGCTAGTTGGTAAAGGTAAATATTAAATTTTCAAATGAAATACAAATTTTAATATATATATATATATATATGGGGCAGCAATAACCAAGGGGTGACAATACAATTCGGAAAATAAGTAAAACAATTGAATTCACTTATAGTAATGCAGAATAGAAAACACAGGAAAAAGAACAGTTTTGGTTTAGGTTAAGGTCTCCCCCTGCAATGCAGAAATGAGCAATTATACACAGATGTAAGTAAACCGCAGGTATTCAGGAATGAAAGACTGTGTCTATAGTTTGAATGCAATCTTCCCTCTCCAAACAAGAGAAAACCGTTTTTGGCAATTTACACTTTTTGAAATGACAGTTGAAAATGGCTTTCTGAAACAAGGAAAAGGGTGCAAAAATGCTTATTGATAGAAATTCCTATGGGAGCAATACTAAACCGGCCCTAACAAACATGAGCTACAAGATGTTATGTTACTTTGCATTTATATAGCGCCTTATGTACCATTGGTATGGTCTGAAGGCGCTGGTAAGTTCAACGCCCTTGGGAACCGAAGTTCAAGTCAGTAGAGAGAGTCAAAGCCGCGTCTGAGCACCGGATATGTGTGCAGCTGGTGTGGCATTCGTGTTATAGCTGCTTCTTAGCGGTATTAGCGGTAGGTGTGGTGGTTGAGAGATCAGCAGTATGTGTTCGTTCTGGCAGGATTTGTCAAGACCGAAAGTGGCTGCATTTGTATTTATTTTATTTATAAAGCGCAGCCAGGCCCAGGGGCATACGGGCGCGTAAGTTAGATCTGGTTACAGTTACATTTGAGTGCAGTAAACAAAGGTTACGTTACGGTTACAGATGGGCACATACATTAGTATTACAGATACATATATACATGTTGCAATGAATTAGGCCTGAGGAGAACACCTGGCTGGGGTGTGTAACCAGCAGTGTTTAGAGTGATGGGGAGTATGCGGCAGATGCTGGTATGAGAACAGTTATACCGAATTGTGTCATTGTATCTCTGTGTTCTAGTTGAGTGGTGGTGTAAGGAAGAGAATAGGCGTGTTGATGTGATATGATGGGTTACATACTCGTTCAAGCGTTCTCCGCACTCCAATCCGTTCCACGCACTCCAATCTGTTTCGTGCATTCAAATCTGTTCTATTTACTCCGATCCATTACGTGTATTCGGAGTTGTTTTATGCACTTTATCCACAGATTTCACCCGTACCATCTACATACTTGATCCTTTCCATCCACATATTTCACACGTTCCATCCACATACATCACTCGTTCCATCCGTGTACGTCGCCCGATCCATCCATGTACGTCGCCTGTTCCATTTACATACGTTACCCGTTCCATCCATAGACGTCGTCCGTCTACATACGTTACACGTTTCGTCCACATGCATTACGGGTTCCGTCCACCTACGTCGTCTGTTCTGTTCACATACATTGCTCGGTCAATCCATATACGTTATCCATTCCATCCACATAATTCACACGTTCCTACTGCTCTACGCATTCAGCGGCTCTACGTACTCATCCGCTCTACGTGTACATTTCGTTCTAGGCACTCATCCGATCTACATGTTCTACTCGTTCATCCGCTCTATGGCACTCGTCCTCTCTAGGCACTTGCACGTTCCAAGTGTTCACCCGCTCTGCTCACTCACCCGCTCTGCTCACTCACCCGCTCTACGCACTCATTTGCTCTACCTACTCACCCGCTTCACACGCTCACTCACTCTATGCGCTCACTCGCATTATATGCGCTCTTATGCAGTCCTTTTCTTGCGCACTCTTTCGCACTCTGTTCCATATACTCGTCGGCTCTACCCACTAGTCTGTTAAATGTAATCCTCTGCTCTACACGCTCCTCCACTCTTAAATTCTCGTCCGCTCTACACACCTGTCCGCTCTACACACCCGTCCGTTCAACACACTTCTCTGCACTTACGCACATATCCACTCTACACATCCAGCCGCTCTACACGCTCATCCGCTCTACACGCTAATCCGAACTACACACTCATCTACTAAATGCATTCATCTGCTCGGTGCTTTCATCCGTTCCACACGCTTCATCCATTTTAAAGAATTCGCCCACTCCATTCACTTCGTTCATCATGCATTGCATCCATTTCATTAATTTAGATCTCCTTGCTGTTTTTGTACAATTTATTATTATCCACCTCATTGCTTTGTTCTACTCAATTCGTTTTATTCTGTTTGTCCTTTTATTTTGTATAAGAAGTTGTTAGATGTCAATTTCTCGCATCTAGTAGTTTGTTGGATTGTTGTTGAGATGCTGTTATTCTGTTTGGGTCAGTTTGCGTACAGGTTGGTTTCGGGGGAAGAGCCAGGTTTTCAGAAGTTTGCGGAAAGACATGAGATCCTCAGTTAGGCGGATGTGGGGTGGGAGTGCGTTCCATAGTGTGGGGGCCAAGGCTTAGAATGATGATCCGCCTAACCTGGCTGAATTTGTCTTGGGTATGACTAGGAGGCCGGCTAAGCTTGATCTTAGAGTGCGTGGCGGGTGATAGGGTTTTAGCTTGTCTTGAAGATATTGAGGTCCGGTTTTATGCAATGCTCGATGGGAGATGCATAAGGTTTTGAAAGTCGCCCTTTGGGCTACTGGAAGCCAGTGCAGAGTCTTAAGGGCTGGGGAGATGTGGTGTCTTGGGCTGAGCGCAAGTAGCAGTTTGGCTGCAGCGTTTTGTGCCCTTTGAAGTTTATTCAGTTGATAAGCGTGGACTCCGAGGTAGAGGGGGTTTGCGTAGTCCAGTCTTATAACAATTTATTGGACCGCGGAGAGTCTGTTGGGGAAGGAGAGAGATGGAAATATGCGCCTAAGGGTTTTAAGGTGGTAGTGGCAGGACTTCGAGACGTTGTTGACTTGGTGCGAGAGTGTTAGGTCAGAGTCAAGGGTGCAACCAAGGTTTTTCAGTTAGAGGGGGTCGGTGAGTTGCCCATGGCGGAGGGCCAGGGTAGTGGGTGTGGAAGAAGTTCGGAGTTGCCACATACCATGATTTCAGTTTTGGAGGGGTTTAACAAGAGTGGCTTTGGGTCATCCAGAGCTCGATGTCAAGGAGGCAGGAGGCAAGGTCAGGTCGGCAGTTGGGTTTTGCGTTCAGGAGTTTTAGAATTGGTTGAGTGTCGTCAGCGTAGTTGTAACACAGGATGTTGTGTGATCAAATTATCGGTGGGAGGGTGATCAAGTAGAGGTTGAACAGGAGGGCGGATAGGCATGCTCCTTGTGGGACTCCCGTATCAACTGGTCGGGCTTGCGAGGAATAGGAGGAGAGTATCGTTATTTGGTACCTGTCTTTGAGGAATGAGGCTATCCACTTAAGAGCGGTTCCACGAATTCCTAGGGAGTGGAGGCGGTCAAGGAGGATTGCGTGATTGATTGTGTCGAAGGCGGCGGATAGGTCAAGAAGGATTAATGCGGCGCATCCCGCCGAGTCTGCTGTCATTTTAAGGTCGTCCCAGATTGAGGTTAGGGTGGTTTCAGTTCCGTGACGGGCTCTTAAACATGATTGTATGGGGTCTAGGAGATTGTTGGCTTCGACAAAGGCATTTAGTTGGGAGTAGGCGGTTCGGTCAATGAGTTTGGCAAGGAACCTGGTGTTTGAGATGGGGCGGTAGTTTTTGGGCACGAGAGGGTCGAGGGAGGATTTTTTTATTAGACGTTTGACATGAACCGGTTTGAATGCGTCGGGGAAGATACCTGAGGAAAGGGAGTCATTTATGATGGATCTTGCGTGTTCTCCTGCTCAGGTGGAAGCGAAAATTTCTTTGAGGGTTGTTGCCGGGCAAGGGTCTAGCAGAGAGCCAGATGGTTTGCGGGCAATGGAAGGTTAAGAAATTGGTCTGGTGTTATTGAACTAAAGGATTCGAACGTTGGTTGTATAGTGGTCGCAGGTGGTGGGTTGGTCGGTAAGGGGGGGTTGCCTGGTGGATGTAATAGAGCCAGTTTGGTGGTTAGAGCGTTTGTTCTCTCGAGAGCCGTGACGTAAAAGTGGAGAGAGAGAGTCGCATAGTGATTGTGAGGGAGTCAGGATGGTCGTAGAGCATGCTGGTTTGGTGAATTCGAAGATGATTTTGTGAAGTTCTTTGCTGGGGTTTATGCAGTTTAGGATTCGGGAGTTGTAGTGGGCTTTTTTTGCTTTCCGTATTTCGGCCTTGTACTGATGAAGGTGTCGGGCCAAGGTAGCTCTACTCTCGTGGGTTTTGTCTTTCTGCCATTTGCGTTGTAGGGATTTTTATAGTTGTTTAGTGGTCTTCAACTCAGGTGTGAACCATCTAGGGAACGGGCCGCGGCGGGTTGATGGTTTGCAAAAGGGTGTGAGCCACATTAGTGAGGTGTTGAGCCATGAGTTAAAGGCGTCAGGGGTTAGTTTGAGTTGACAGGTAGGAGGTGGAGAGTGGAGGAGTGCGCCGGCAAGGTCAGGAACGATTATTAGTTTTTTCCAGCATTTGCAAAGCTCCGGAGCTTCAGATTAGAGTACGGGAAGGGGGTCGGGTGAGCTAATGGTGAAAGAAGCAATGAAGTGATCGGACCAGATGATAGAGGTGGGGAGGGGGTTTAGATGTATCTGGTTGTGGGAGCTAAAGATGGCATCAAGAGTATGTCCTTTATAGTGAGCCGGGCCGTTTATGTGGGTTTGGAGGTTAATTGCGTCTAGACCGTCGACCAGAGAGTGTCATAGGGTTGGTGGGGATATCGAGCCATATGTTGAAGTCTCCAAGGAGGGTGAGGTTGGGGTGGTTCAGTTGGAGGGTGGCGATAGAGTCGCAGAGGTTGTTTGAGAATTGTCTATCGTAGCCAGGGGGGTCTGTAGATTATTAGGAAGCTTGTGAGATTGACTGGGAGAGGGATAGTTTAACGAGGAGTGATTCGCAGGAAGGAATGGAAGGTTGGTTGTCGATGATTGAGGAGTGGAGGTGAGACTTGAAGACGAATACTATTCCCCCACCTCTAGAGGGACGGTTCAGTGGGATGGATGAGGGAGTAGTTGGCGGGGAAGGCTTCATTGGCGATTGGGGCAAAGTCGTCGGAGAACCAAGTTTCGGTGATGAAAACCACGTCTGGTTTGTCAGAGGCAAGGAGGTCAAAGATGCAGTGTCTGTTTTTTGCTACGGATCGGGCATTGAATAGGATGCAGTTCAGTTCGGTGGGTGAGGTTGGTGTCCGAGCTGGAGCGGAAGGGGGTTGGGGGGGGGGGGGGGAAGAGTAGAAAACTGGAGAGGGAGATGAACAACAGTACACACTTTAGATCGGAATGGAAGGGAAGAAACACTTTGGATGGGAAAAGACACATGTAAAAAAGTTGTAAAATGTCAATTTGCGACAAAATTTCACTATGCAATGTTCTGTTTATTTTTATGAAAACGGGTCCAATACATGGTTGTGGATGTAGCTAAGGGTCTTAGGTTTAAGTGAGAGTTGAAATTACGTTTTTATATATAAAATTGAAGAAGTTATGGAAGTTTTAGTTAGAGGCGTTTTTGAAAAATAGAATGGAGAAAAGCAGAAATTTGGTTTTAAAAATGACAGATTGGTTTTATTACACTATATTAATGACTATGAAAAGGAGAATGCCACCCCTGAATCTCCAGTTACGCATGGCCGATTGTAACTCTTCACGTATGATACTCTGGTTTCAGTTCTGTATCGGAATTACTTTATTTAATCCAAATCACTAATGGGTTATGGTTTAATGAAACAAATGAGAAAAAATCACTAAGAATGGTTCTGACAATATTAGAGGTTCTGAAGTTAAAGATGGAATAGGTTGAGATTATGATAGGACAGGGCAAATATACTATGGGTTACTATTATTCCTGTTGATACTTAAAGTCCACTGTAATTAAGATTGGACCATCGGTGTTCTGGTCATTGGCTCGGGTCTACCGGCAGCAGGGCACTTCTGGCGGAATTGGGTCAGCTGTGTGGTTCTGGTCAATTTGAATGGCACCTCAGTCTGGATTCGGATTGGATTGGCCCTTCTGGTCACTGGATACGGTAGATTAGCAGGATGGTGAGTTTCAGCGGGCAAGCTTGATGATAGCAAGCCAGACTGGATCCGAATTAATTTCCCTTAAGTTTGGGATGGTTGGATTTGGGCCTAGCTAAAAAGAGTTCAGCAATTGCAGGGCCTTGGTTTTTCAAAGAAGTCTGGAATCAGGACAAGATGAAAAGTTCTGGACAGGATGAAGAAGTCAGGAACAAAGCACTGCGTGGAAGCTGTGTCTGTGTGGTGAAGTTCCTATATTTATCCTACCAGTTGACATCACAAAGTTTATGGTATGGGCAGAATTTCAAACCACACCCCTATGGCTGTGAGTGGCCAAAGGCACTTGCCTTGTTCTGGTTGGCAGTCAGAAAGAGCTGTCATATTTTATGATGCGATTTAGGAACTTCCACATTGATTTGAACCACAATTTAAATTTCCCATAACTACTCATTTTTATAATTATGCCTTCTACTAAAATCAGACACATGCATTACATATTTTATGGGTTATCCTGGCGTCCAATTCCCATCTCAGTAAGAGCTGTCTTTGTTGTTCTGTGGAATTTTGTCCTTTTTAATCATAACGGTTTGGCCTAACAATTTCTAATTCAATACATATCTGGGCGATGACCCCTAGAACATGGGTATATAATATCATATTTGCCGCATCTTTGGTTCCTTATACAGTAAGAACTCCTACCAAATCTTCAAATGTCTAGCATTGTTTAGATTCATACGTATGTAGTTTTCACTAGTCTACTTATTTTGGCTGCCATGTTAAATGTCATAAAGTTCTGAGGCAAAATAAGTAATTTCCATTCAAAATCCATGCCAGTTTTTTTTTCTTACTTCGCAAGTGAGCAAATGGCCAGTCCTTTGAAGTTCACTGAGAAACCTCCTCCCCATCCTGCCCCTCCTTTGGGAGGATGGGTGTCGAAGCCTTTCTTTGTCCTTGAGTCAGCCAAAGACACATGCTAATGAGGTCTTTGTTCTAATTATGTGGGAACCTCCAGCACCCATTAAGCCTTCCTGGGAGCAGTTTAGTGTCAACATGGAGTGTCCTCTTTCCCAGGCTACGCACTGTCCAATCAGAATTAGCCAGTTAACTCCAACTGGGTTACTTTAAGATTCACCTCCAATATTTCATTTAAAAGATATAAAATGAACAGTTTATAATGGGGTTTTGACAATTAAAGGAATTAAGCCCTTCACAAAAAACATGCTTTAAACAGGCGAATTTTGCACTTCTTCAGAGAAGAACACATTTAAACTGAGTTTTTTTTTTTTATAAGAATTTCCTTTGCAGCATACACACATTTAACTCAGCATTGTTCTGTCTGTTTGGGATTTGTTTTGCATGAAATACATTTTAGTTGCTGTCAGTCAGTGAGGCCTGGTTTCTTCTGACTGTACTGGATGATCTGTGGTTTCTTTTAATTTCAATAGTTCACTTGGAAAATGGACTGAATTTAGCACCAAAACAGCACTTTGAAGGTTGCAATTGATTGGGGAAGCTGCATTTTAAAGGGCATTTTCGGTTTTTAGCCCACTTCTGTGGCCTTGCTTCATGTTACATGTACAGCACCCACTGGCATTCTCCTGCAGTGAGTTCTGTTTTTACACCAACTTTGACTGTGTGTGGCAGGGTTGTGCAGCCTTTTGTGATTTATGAGCCGAGCACAATTTTTACAGATTTGTGCGCGCACGGGGCTTAGCGTGTCCATTTTTGGCTTTCTTTTCCCATTGGCAAAGGGGTGCAGTGGGGCGCCTCGGCATAGGTAAATATATCCCACATGCCTTGCCTTTGGCGGGCTTCAGCCCTGAAGCCCGCCTCTGGCTCCAGTGTGTCTAGAATGGCAGGATGTGAGGGAGGTTCCTGAAACTCCCCTGTCCTTTGTCTCTAGGAATGCCTGAATGCAACGAGTCCAGGACAGCCACCCTGTTGTGTGATTGACAACCTAGGTTGTGCATGAACGGGAGAAACCTGCTTAAAAGTCAAGGGTTTTGGGACAAGAGGCAGAGTCAAAACACTGGCAGAAAGACCCGATGAAGAAACAGTGAACAAAGCTTGCTGCATCCTCCTGGACCTTTGAATTGCCCAGTGAAGCCCTGCTGGTGTGCTGAAGCTCCTTTTTCAATTTGACATAGAAGCTCAAGAATGGACGACTTCTCCTCTTGGGTTAGTGGGACCAACTTCCTTGACTAGCTGTACTTCTCCAGCATTGGATCTTTCATGGATTCACATTGTGTGAATATTTCCCGTCGTCGGGCTGGGAAACCTCAGTAACTTTAACCTAGCGTTTTCCTATGGAAAACTTCAACACTTTAGTGTCCTATCGACGTCCTTTTTGGGTGCTTTAGGCTACACCAATAGGACGTCTGGTATAAATGGCCCCGCGCCTGTGGCTTCCCTTCAGATTTCAATCGTCTCCAACCCGTTGGGATCACCTCATGTGTACTCTTTGTGTTCTACACATGTTTATTGTACTTCGGCCATCTGTGGCCCAGAAAAAATTGCTGTTTAGGCCTTGTGCAACCTGTGGCCTAAAGAAGGTCTTCGAGGGGGACAGCCATGCAGATTGCCTGTATTGTCTATACCCTGATCATTCGAAGACATTGAAACACCGCAACTGCCGCCTGATTACTTGGCTCAACAAGGGCACTTACCCAGACATCGGAGGTTTTGTCCCGGGGAAGCAAGTCTTCGGCTCCAGCAGAGAAGGTGTCTACGCAGAGGAGGGCAGTGTCTGTGGAACCGCCCCCACCCCACCAAGAAGCAACGCTCAGAGGTGCCAGCTTCGGAGGTGGGGAAAGGTGGTTCCACTGAATCCAGGTCGCACTGGTCCACGGGGCGAGTAGCTCTTTGCTGTCCAAGTCGGCGAGACCGGACAAGTCCAAGGGGTCGAGTGATGGGCCCGAGAAGTCGGCATCGGTGGAGAGAGAGAAGGCGAGGGTGCCAGAGGCCTCCTCGAAGCACTCGTATAAGGACTGGTATGGGTCCTCTTCCAGCTGGGACTCGTCCAAACACTGTTCCGGCACTTTGTCGACATGGCCCGCATCACCGGAGAAGGCCAGGCCTGTGTAGGCCTTAGTACCGATGACTAGGTCGTCGACTGAAGTTCTGTCGTCAATGAGTGTGGTGATAGGTCGCCTTCCCCTACCTAAAGACCCTAAGTCACACCAGGTTAGATCCAAGGTAATCTTAAGTAATTTTAAGATTACATATACCACACCTAATTAATGACATCTAATTAACATGGATATTCACTTTTTATTTTCCGATTTTGTTTTTCAAATGACAAATGTATAAAAAAACAAAAACACCTAAATCCATAAAAACAAACTGTGCTAATCACTTACAATTTAACTGGTGAAGATCCACCAGGCCTATCAAGATGTCAGATTCCATACACATAGGTAACGGGAAAAAACAGTATGTATTACTGCATATATAAACACAAATAATTACAAGGAAGAATCAAAAAGATATTGGAGTCTCCCAACTACTAATGTGTGCCTCAAAGGTTTTTTGACCAGAGCGGGTGATCTAGTGCTGAATTTATTTTAACCACTCTGTTTTAAATTAACTTGCGTTGGTGTAGGGTAGCTGCGGGGTACTTCATGCATGCCAACTGCCTTATTACACTTTTTAAGTGTGAGAGATAGGAATCAAAAAATAAAACAGTTCCTATTAGCAAGTCGACATATGTTTCGGCCTTTCTGACTCATACGGGACTCTCTCTGGTGCCGCTGGTCTTGATGTTGATAATGGCCGTCTTCAGGACAGAGACAATTGTGTTGTTTTCAGTAATAGATACTTTTCCCATTCATAAAACATCTAAAATGGAATATATAAAAAAATGGTTTCACTAGGACCATTTTGTTCACCAATATTAAAAAACGGTGTGGACTGGCAGTATTGAAACCACAGTTTCTTGGACTGACCTGAGTGTTTCTCTATTTCTTTAGGTCGTATATGGTAACTTAAATCAGCAATTTCATCAGGCTCCTAAAGAGATGCCGTGTATTTGATTTCGTTTCGTGCACTGTGTCTGTAAAAATACATAGTCATCAATAAGGCACCTATATTGGCTCTGTATTATTTAATCGATTTGATGTTTATTAGTAACAATAACTAGTTAAAAGTACCTTTCATACTTAGACTTGGCGAACTGGTGAGATATACAGGCTCCACTCAGCTCGGTTCGCAGTGATGCTGTATTCAAACTACGGGCAATTTCTTTTGTAGAATGGCTGTGAAAAGTGACGAAGTAAATCAGGGCTTGTTGCAATACGTGAGTTGCAATTATTAATTTTTGCTTGTTTCATTAGTCAGTTTCCATCTATTTCACGTGCCATAACCTCACATCATTGTGCCTGCGTTTTACTCAATATTATACTAATCTTATGGGGCCTGCAGCATCTACATGTTGGCAATAGCAGTGCCACACATCAACATGGGTGAAACCCCAACAGGTGTTCTAAATCATGTTTTAGAAAAGTGAGTAACGGGTCACCGCTCGTGAACTGATGCGTGTTATACAAATATGCAGGGAGCAACTGGCCCGGTGGCTAATAAGCTATGGGGACAGCGCGGGGCAAATTGTTTACATAACTGGTACCTAGGACACCGTTGGAGAATGTCTCACCTTCAGTAAGGGTCGTAGTCCCTGTGTTTGAGTCAAACCGGAGTCTGCTGGTTTACCGAAAAGCATTGCTTGTCGGCTAAGTTTGTTATTTAAAGGGGACGTCATAGGCACGTAATGTAGATCACGTGCACGTTCTTAGAAGAGCTTAGTGCATACGAATTACGTGCCCCGCTTTTTAAAAGCTCGTGCTGATTAATTGGACAAAAGAAGAATTTGAAAAACAGAACCTTGTGCTGTGTATTAAAAGTAATAAACAGCAATCAGAACCAAGATCTCTATCTAGCGCTTATAATTGCAAGAGACCTTTGGGCTAGGTGTTCTGCATATAGGGCACTAGAGACCACTCCAGTGCTTCTGGGAAATGTAGTTAGTAACACATCATGCGCTCTATGTATTGATATCAACAGAGCGGAAAATAAATAAACTCCGACAGTATCAATCACAATTACATTATGTACAGCTGGGGAGTGGATATTATTTAAAGATCGATTTCCCTGTTGATATTTAACCGGTACATAAAATATTGCAGTAAAGAACTTCACCATAGCATTAATACCAAACTGTGCATTGTATGTTCTTTGACATACTAAAGCTTAGCCTAAGTCTGATGTCAGTATGCTTTGGGTTGAGTATTCCGTTTCTATGACATTCAAAGCCGCTGTAGGGCTGCTGGAAAATCTAATAGGAAAAAGACATGGTCAGCTCTATATATTAATAGAGTCAAACATAGTTGTAGAACGTGCCGCAGGGAAATGAGTAATATTGGAAAAAAAAAAACTGGGAGTACCCAATTTTGCAATACTGTTTTTGGACAACCCTTTGGTTGTTGGGTTCAGTTATCTTATGCAAACCGACCTAGGTTGCTGATAACTACCGTGATCTAGTGATTTCAGACCCACGTCCATGTCCCATTTCTACTAAACAGAATGGACAACGCGAATCTAGTGTCATTTTCAGATGAGGTATATCTCAAACTAATGAGTATGCCCACACTGTTGGGAGACAATATCACTGCACCCACAGGGAATACACAATCAAATGAGGCAGAGATTCTGCTTCAGAAGAAGAAAAAATTAGTAAGAACAGAAAGTCATGGCCAACTGATGCTAGCTTACCTTAAGGCTGGAGTGATACCAGAGGGACTACAAGTTAGGAACATCCCGAGAGTGTTCACCCACAACACTAAGTTTAAAGGAAAATTTAGTGGAGTGAGTAACAAATGTTTGCGGGACCTCTTGATTCTTATTATCGAGACCTCTGCTGAGGAAGTAAAACTTCAACGAGACGAGATTGAGAAACTGGAACAAAAAATTAAACAGGATAACATCATTAAAAATCTGAAGGATGTGTTGGCCAAAATGGATGAAGAAATAGTTACATTCAACAAAACCATCATGGAGAAACTTTGGAAGTTGAAAAAAGATGTAGAGCAATACAAAGAAACAAGAACCTATCCCTACTTGGTAGAATCTTACTATGATGATCTAAACAAACAAGCCCAGTATAGGAACGCCAATTTCAAGAAGAGATCGTATGTTAATTTTTCGAGTTCATCGAACAGTTCAACAAGTAGTGGACCTATTGCTGGCACCTCTACTGGTGGCAACAGGCCCCAGCAACAGCCCCAATTTTTTCAAGGACAGGGCAAACGTGGGTGGAACAAATACCAGGGGCCCCCCAGGATGCAAATGAGAAATTGGCAAGGCCCACCTCTCAATTGGTAGTACCTATATATAATCTGAGCAAATATGAACTGTCTCCAGAAGAAGAAAGCCTACTATTGAAAGGTCTATCCTTTGTTCCCACCACTAGGGCCAAGAGTTTTGAAACGGAAATAGAATTACAAAGGTTTTTCCGTCAAATTAGACTAAAATATTTCTTCAGAACCCCCTCCACCAAAGAGAAAGAACGGTGCACTATGGGCCTCAAACCACCTTCTAAATTTGTACCATTGAATTCAATGGTCAGTCCATCCATTATTGCTTTTGAGAATCGTATCATTGCAGAAACAAAAACTCTGCTAACTTTGAACAACAACGGCAAAGACAACTTATCTCGAACAGAAAGAGAAGCCCTCGCCAAACTAAAATCAAACAATTCTTTCATAATCAAACCCGCAGACAAGGAGGGGGTATGGTACTGTGGGACAAGCAAGACTGCGACACAGAGGTCATGAGACACTTAAATGACCCCTTAGCATATCGACTACTACCCCTCGATCCAACCAGCAGATTGAAAGATGAAATATATTGCCTGATGAAATATGCTTTTGATGAAGGTTGGATCGACGAGGATGAACAGTCTTTTTTAACTAACCAAAATCCTACTACCCCGGCTTTTTATATCTTGCCAAAGGTACACAAGAACCTATACAAACCACCAGGTCGCCCTATCGTCGCAGCAATTAACTCTATCTTAGAACCCCTGTCGATGTATGCAGATTGGTTTCTGCGACCTTTCGTAAGCAAGATGCAATCATATATCAAAGATACCACGAGCATGATAAAAACGATTGCAGAAATCCAAATCGCTCCAGAAGACCTACTAGTCACCCTGGATGTAGTCGCTCTCTACACAAGTATACCTCAACAAGATTGTCTTACTGTAATGTCAAAATATCTTAACACACGGACTGCTACCCTGACGAAAGTAGCAACGGCTTTCATACTAGAGTGTATTCGTTTGGCGCTGAGA
The DNA here is from genome assembly GCF_040938575.1 of Ambystoma mexicanum. NCBI lineage: Eukaryota > Metazoa > Chordata > Amphibia > Caudata > Ambystomatidae > Ambystoma > Ambystoma mexicanum. The sequence continues at coordinate 1,379,992,331 of NC_090929.1, read as the reverse complement.
GAAAACTTTTTCTTATACGAAACAACTTTCTACAACCAGCTACAAGGGACTAGCATGGGTGCCACATTTGCACCTGACCTTGCTAATCTATACATGGATGATTTTGAAACCAAATTCATCTATCATTGTACCAATCCTTTCAAATTGAACATCATTGCGTGGTATAGATACATTGACAATGTGTTTATGCTCTGGCGTGGCTCTGTATCATCTTTGACAGATTTTTACTCCTGGCTAAACCTTCAAAATCCGTGTATCCAATTTACGATTGAACACAATAACATCAAAGTTTCCTTTTTAGACTTAGAAATTGTGAAGACGAACGAGGGTAAATTGGAAACAGTTCTCTATAAAAAAAAAAAACGACGGACAGAAATACACTCTTTAAATATTCAAGTTTCCATCCAAAAAGTCTAAAAGAGGGCTTCCCTTTTGGACAATTCCTGCAGATCCGCAGAAACTGTTCCCAGATATCAGATTATAAAACACATGGCCAACCTCTCAAAACCAGACTAAGAGACCGAGGTTATCCAAAACAAACCATCCAAAGAGCCTATAAGAGAGCACAACATATGAACAGGGAAAACTGCTTAAATCCCGCACAGAAAACCACATTGAATAAGATCACCTGTGTGAGCACTTACAGCCCTATAAGCGCCCGTTTGCGGAAAACTATTTTGAAACATTGGGACATGTTAAAAACAGAAGACTTCAACCCAGCAAAACCTCATTTTGCATTTAAAAGGCAAAAAAATCTGAGAGACAATCTGGTACATACTCATCCATCTTCAGCAATCCCACATACCACTCAGAACACACTATGGGGGCTCCCTCCAGTGATAGGACACCACAAATGTGGAAAATGTTCAGTTTGCCCACAAACGAAAAATATGAAGAACATCACCTTAGGTACCCGAGTCATCCCTCTACGAGAGTTCACTAACTGTGCCACCACATGGGCGGTGTATGTCATCCTCTGCCCATGCAATTTAGCATATATTGGCAAAACAAAAAGGCAAGTTAGACAACGCATTTGTGAGCATAAGTCGTGTATAAAAAACCAAATAGAGAATAAACCTTTGGTGGCACACTATGTGCAAAAACAGCATGAACCGACAGAGATGCTTTGGTGTGTCCTACAAGTGGTGAAACAAGCTATAAGAGGTGGTGACCGGAATTTGACTCTCACTAGGTGCGAACAACGCTGGATTTATCAAACCAATTCTGTTAAAGGAGGTCTAAATGTAGCTGTTGAATGGAACAAATTCTTGTAAATGAAGGAACTAATGTTTTATATATGATACCATATAATCCGTTTCCTTCCAATTTCTTATTAATACAAGCTGTTTCCACCCGATAGTACAGAAATCGACACAGTAACATTCCTGGGAGTTCGTAAGGAGTACTGTTTTTACATCTGCTTGTGCATAATTATGTCATTATGAATGAATTATAGCTTTATGCACAGGTTAAGAACTCTGAATTTACTACTCATTGGTTGCCTTGGCCCCCTTTAGCCAATGGCTGCAACCGGGAGGCGGGAGCCGGCCACACTGTCGAAGGCTCACTACGAGGCCCTCCCTCCATCCACCCTTCTCACTTTCCTTTCTCCGACCTGGATGAGCCCCTTCCCTCTGCTCCCCATTACCCTCCACCTGCGCTGGACTGCCAATACTGATGCGCTTCAATGGGGGTAAAAAATCTGCAAATTGGAAATTTCATTCGTGATGCGACGAGCGACGCTGCAAATTGTGACAAAATGCACCTTTCCATCGTGCGTGCATACTTTGCTTTGTTTGTTGTGCATTTCCGCACTCCTTGTATTACCCACTTGGGTAGACATTATTAGAGCAATTGACTTGCCTGTTACCATCATGCCTTCCAAGATGGCCGTTTTTCTGTTTCATTGTGAATGTTGCTTCCATCTTCTGGGCCAGCTCCTGCCTCCCTCTCCCATTGGTTGCCTTGGCCCCCTTTAGCCAATGGCTGCAACTGGGAGGCGGGAGCCGGCCACACTGTCGAAGGCCCACAACAAAGGCCCTGTCTACCGCTGTCCACCGCGGTACGCCGGACCGCCTGCCCCGGCGTGAGTGTCTGTGTGCCCCCCTGCCCCCCCGTGAGTGTCTGTGCCCCCTGCCCCCCCGTGAGTGTCTGTGTGCCCCCCTGCCCCCCGTGAGTGTCTGTGTGCCCCCCCGTTTGCTCCCCCCCCTTTTTTGCTCTGCGTTTCACCCCCCCCTTCCTGCCTCCTTCCCTTCCCCCCTCCTTCACTTCCATCCTCTTCCACTACCTTCCTACTCCCCTCCCCATCTTCTTTCTCCCTCCTCTCTGTCTTCACCCTCCTAGCACTTACTCCTATCATCGGTTCCTTGACTCTTGATAGCAGCTTGTCGTTCTCCCCTCCTCCCCCCCGTGTTCTCCCCTTCTACACCTCCCCATCTCTTCAAATTTGTCACCGACATTTTGCTTAGTAGCGTGCCTTGTTCTCCTTCCTATCCATTACCTCCTGCCTTACTTGTTCTATGCACTTGCACTATCAGAAATGCCGACAGGCCTATTATGATAGTTATTTTCACATTCTGTATTGCTTCAAGGACTTTGCTGAATGTAACTGTATTCTCCTATGTCCCCTCCCTCCTTGAAGCGCTTTGAAACACATTGTGTATAGGCGCTATATAAATAAACTATCATATCATATCATACTCTGCTGTAAAACGTTCTCCTCTTCTTTATCTTCAGACTAAAATCAGACTCAGCTAAAGTATTAGTATGTCAACTGTCGCCTGACAACACACAATGTACAATCTCGTGTTAATGTTATGTAGAAGATCTTTTGAGCAATATTCTATGTACCGGCTAAAATCTACAGAGAAAGTGGTTTTTCAATAATACTCATTTCCCTGCGGCACGTTCTACAACTATGTTTGACTCTGACATTAATATATAGAGCTGACCATGTCTTTTTCCTATTAGATTTTCCAGCAGCACTACAGCGGCTTTGAATGTCGTAGAAACGGAACTCAACCCAAAGCATACTGACATCAGACTTAGGCTAAGCTTTACCATGTCAAAGAACATACAATGCACAGTTTGGTATTAATGCTATGGTGAAGTTCTTTACTGCAATATTTTATGTACCGGTTAAATATCAACAGGGAAATCGATCTTTAAATAATATCCACTCCCCAGCTGTACATAATGTAATTGTGATTGATACTGCCGGAGTTTATTTATTTTCCGCTCTGTTGATATCAATACATAGAGCGCATGATGTGTTACTAACTACATTTCCCAGAAGCACTGGAGTTGTCTCTAGTGCCCTATATGCAGAACACCTAGCCCAAAGGTCTCTTGCAATTATAAGCGCTAGATAGAGATCTTGGTTCTGATTGCTGTTCATTACTTTTAATACACAGCACAAGGTTCCGTTTTTCAAATTCTTATCAGCACAAGCTTTAAAAAGCGGGGCACGCAATTCGTATGCACTAAGCTCTTCTAAGAACGTGCACGTGATCTACATCACGTGCCTATGACGTCCCCTTTAAATAACAAACTTAGCCGACAAGCAATGCTTTTCGGTAAACCAGCAGACTCCGGTTTGACTCGAACACAGGGACTACGACCCTTACTGAAGGTGAGACATTCTGCAACGGTGTCCTAGGTACCAGTTATGTAAACAATTTGCCCCGCGCTGTCCCCATAGCTTATTAGCCACCGGGCCAGTCGCTCCGTGCATATTTGTATAACACGCATCAGTTCACGAGCGGTGACCCGTTACTCACTTTTCTAATACATGATTTAGAACACCTGTTGGGGTTTCACCCATGTTGATGTGTGGCACTGCTATTGCCAACATGTAGATGCTGCAGGCCCCATAAGATTAGTATAATATTGAGTAAAACGCAGGCACAGTGATGTGAGGTTATGGCACGTGAAATAGATGGAAACTGACTAATGAAACAAGCAAAAATTAATAATTGCAACTCGCGTATTGCAACAAGCCCTGATTTACTTCGTCACTTTTCACAGCCATTCTACAAAAGAAATTGCCCGTAGTTTGAATACAGCATCACTGCGAACCGAGCTGAGTGGAGCCTGTATCTCACCAGTTCGCCAAGTCTAAGCACGAAAGGTACTTTTAACTAGTTATTGCTACTAACTAATAAACATCAAATCGATTAAATGATACAGAGCCAATATAGGCGCCTTATTGATGATTGTATGTATTTTTACAGACACAGTGCACGAAACGAAATCAAATACACGGCATCTCTTTAGGAGCCTGATGAAATTACTGATTTAAGTTACCATATACGACCTAAAGAAATAGAGAAACACTCAGGTCAGTCCAAGAAACAGTGGTTTCAATACTGTCAGTCCACACCGTTTTTTAATATTGGTGAACAATGTTCCTAGTGAAACAATTTTTTTATATATTCCATTTTAGATGTTTTATGAATGGGAAAAGTATCTATTACTGAAAACAACACAATTGTCTCTGTCCTGAAGACGGCCATTATCAACATCAAGACCAGCAGCACCAGAGAAAGTCCCGTATGAGTCAGAAAGGCTGAAACATATGTTGACTTGCTAATAGGAACTGTTTTATTTTTTGATTCAAATCTCTCACACTTAAAAAGTGTAATAGGGCAGTTGGCGTGTATGAAGTACCCCGCAGCTACCCTACACCAACGCAAGTTAATTTAAAACAGAGTGGTTAACAAACTAAATTCAGCACTAGATCACCCGCTCTGGTCAAATAACCTTTGAGGCACCCATTAGTAGTTGGGAGACTCCAATATCTTTTTGATTCTTGCACAGACTTTCGTCCGAAGGGCCAGCATAAAATAGTAGACATGCCCTGTGAGGCGGAACAGCTCTTTGGTGACAAAATCGATTGAGGCGCTAAAGGGAATGAATGAATGAAGGAAGACAGACGGTCAAGTCACTGGGGGGGATCTGCAAACGGGCCATTCTTTTCGGTCATTTTGAGCGTTTCGAGGGGCCTCTGGTAATGCCAGATTTGCTGCTTCCTACGACGGAGGTTAGTAGCTCCATTTATCTTAGGCTTCAGGCGCTTGTTCCAGTCAGTGCAGAAGGGCAAGGACTATCAGGCGCAGCGTAAGAAGGGTCCTGCCACCTCAGCTGCTGAGAGACGGCAGTCTAAGTCTCCCCAATGACTGCCATGGGGGCAGAGTTTCGTGACACAGCGACGAGTGGAATCTTTTCACTACAGATCGCTGGGGACTGGAGACGGTACGTCTCGGCCACTCTGAGTTTCGGCATCCTCCACTCCCACCAGTTCACGTGGTGCAGCCGCACCTGCCGGTCTTGCGGCAGGAGGTAGAACTCATGTTAGAGAAAGGGGCGATTGAACCAGTTCCGATGTCGGAACTGGGTCAGGGGGTGTACTCCCAGTATTTTGTCATCAAAAAGTCCAATGGAAAGTGGGGACCTCTTCTAGATCTTCGGCCGTTGAACAAGAATCTGCAACGTCTGAAGTTAAAGATGTTTATGCTGCAGGATGTGATCCGGGCGGTGCAGCCGGGAGAGTTCGTTTGATTTGGAGGACGCTTACTTCCACATCCCGATGCGGCCAAACCATCGCAGGTGCCTGTGCTTTCTGGTCGGGGACGATCATTACCAGTTCTGTGTCCTCTCATTTGGGCTGAAGTCTTCTCCCAGAACGTTCACAAAATGCCTAGCTCCAGTCGCTGCCTTTCTCCACACGTGGGGGGGGCATCATGTGTACCCGTATCTGGAAGACTGGTTGGTACGGGTGCTGTCGTCAGAAAGGGTGCTGTAGTCTCTCCAGGTGTCCATGAACCTGTTACAATGGCTGGAGTTTGTCGTCAACTTTGTAAAATCCTTTGACGGCATCCAGGAAGTTGGTTTTTCTTGGTGCTCAATTTCTCACACAGGACAATCTGGTGTAGCCGTCGGATGAGAGAGTTGAGAAGTTGCAGTCCAGAGCGGCCAAATGGGGCCAAGGAACTGTGGTCTTGGTCCGCAGTTACATGCCACTGCTGGATGCCATGGCGTCCTGCATCCCGCTGATCCCGAATTGGTGCTTGTTCATGCGGCCAGTGCAGGAATTTCTCGCAGACAGGTGGTTGCAAAGTCAAGGGTTATGGTCTGGCAAGGCGGTCATCTCCCGGGGACTGGGTGGAAGCCCTGAGATGGTGGGCATGTCCCTAATTGATCCGGACTTTGATTTCACGATAGTGGCGGATGCCTTCCAGGTGGGTTTGGGGGGGCGCACCACGACCAGTCACAGTTCCAGGGCCTGTGGTCTCATGAGGAAACATTATTGCACATCAACGTACTGGAGTTGACTGGGCCCTGAAATCCTTTCTCCCTCGCATCCAAGGCGCAGTGGTTTTGAGTGTTGACGGACAATACCACCACAATGTTCTATTTGAGGAAGCGGGGGGGGGGCACGGATCCTCGGCTCCTGTCCAGAGAGGCTCAGGAGGTGTGGCATTGGGCCATTGCTCTGGGAATTCACATTACAGTTTACCATCTGCCGGTGGTCCAGAATGTGCAGGCAGACTCTCTCAGCAGAGACTGGGAGCAGTTGCACCAGTGGAAGCTGAAGGAGCTTGTGACTAAGATCTTCAGGAAGTGGGGGGTTTTCCCCTTGACTTGTTTGACACGCCAAAGAACAAGCGGTGCCCATTGTTTGCCAGCAGAGTGGCTCATCCAGAGTCAAAAGGAGACGCGCTCTCGTTCCCGCGGACGGGCCTCTTCGGTTATACGTTCCCTCCTTTTTCCACTGATTCGGTGCGAAAATACCAATGCAAAGTGATCTTGGTTGCACCATTCTGGCCCAGAGAGATGTGGTTCTCAGATCTCCTTCATCTAGCTGTGGAAGAGCCGCTTCATCTGGGGGCAAACCAGGATCTGCTGTCGCAGGACAAGGGGAGAGTGTGGCATCACGATCCGGCATCTCTCAGCCTCGCTCCTGACCACTCGGTCATCTAGGTATCTCACAGGAGTGTTGGCGGATCCTGGATGCGGCGAGGGTGCCTTCCACTAATATCTCTTACAGTAGGAAATGTGCGAGATTCTGTGCCTGGTGCGAACAGCAGCTGGCCGTGCAGCCATTGGAGGTTTCACTGGCCTAGATTCTTCCATAAATGCTGCATCTGGTGCATGGGGGCCTGGCGTTGTCTTCAGCCAACGTACATTTAGCAGCCATTTCCAGATTCACCAGACGGCGCCATGCTACTCCTCTGTTTAGTGACAGTTTGGTTAAGCATTTTCTGAAGGGACTTTTTCGGACATTCCCCCCAGAGAAGAGTTTTGCTTCGGTATGGAGTCTCAATGTAATTCTTGCTGCTCTCATGAAACCACTGTTTGAGCCCATGTCGACGGCATCCTTGAAGTTCCCCTCGTTGAAAGTCACATTTCTAGTTGCAATCACATCTGTCGGAGCTTCAGGCGCTGGTCATTGACCCGCCATACCTGCGCTTCAAGGTCCTCCTGTCTACTAATCCGCACTTCATACCAAAAGTGCCTTTGGCGTTTCACAAATGCGCTACAATTGCCTTGCCCTCGTTCTTCGCTAAAGCGACCACGGTGGCGGAAAGAGCCCTGCATTCCCTGGACGTCAAGAGGGCGATAAAGTTTTATCTGGCCTGCACTCAGGACTTCAGGCATTCGAGACAGCCGTTTGTGGTGTTTGGTCCCTCCAGCAAGGGACGATCAATTTCCAAGCAAGGACTTTCCCGTTGGGTCTCGTCCTCAATTTTATTCTGTCACAGAAAGGTTGACAAGACCTTATGGGGAAATCCGAAGGCCCATTCTACAAGGTCCACGGCGGCGGCCCTCTGGGCCGGAATTCTGCTCACTGACATTTGCCAGGCGGCTTATTGGATCTTACCACATACCTTCACCAGACACTGTCTGGGTCAGCATCATGTGGAAGACGTGCAGGTGGGACGGGGGGGTGGTGGTCCTTCAACACATGTTTCATAAGGTAAGCCCCGCAGCTTCCGGGGTTTGTGTTCACTCTTTCACTTGCTGGGTCTGTTATCATGCATGTTGTTGAATGTTATTCTTTCTGTTCATGGTTATGGCCTGGGGGCATGGGGTTGGTTTGCCTGTCGTGCACCTCCAGTGGTTGGGTCATACTGCTATGTAATCTATTCACAGCATATGAATCCAGGAAAGATCCAATGCTGGAGAAGGGAGTAGTTTCTTACCTGTAACTCCATTTCTCCAGCATTGGTATCGGTCATGGATTCACAGGCGCCCGCCGACCTCCCCCTGCAGGCAAATCTTGATTTGAGTTTCCTGTACTTGGGAGGTTAAAATCTTAAGGGAAGCCGCGGGACTATTTATACCAGACATCCTATTGGTGTAGGCTAAAACACCCAAAAAAGGATATTGATATGACACTAAAGTGTCAAGGTTTTCCATAGGAAAACGCTAGGTTAAAGTTAGAGGTTTCCCAGCCTGACTGGAAATATTGGTATGAGGGATACCAACGCTGGAGCAATGAAGTTACAGGTAAGAAACTACTCCCTTCTTCATTGCTGCAGGAAGAGAGTGCCAGTGGTCGAGTAATCCATAGTCCAGTGAAACATCTGAAAGCCGGCTATAACCTCCAGGAATCTCCAAAGAACCAGAGTTCAGGACCCAAGGTGTGAAAGAAGCCCAACTGGTATTCGATTTCCGTGACGGTGCTGTTTACTAAGCGCTGAAACTGCAAAGTGCTGCTGAACCGAAAAGATCCTGTAGCTGCCGACGACATCCCAAGTACCGCTGCAGGAGCCCTCCAGACGGCCTCCCTCTTGACCCCACGACTGAGGCTCAAGAACACAGGGTCTGCATCGCTGTAGCAAGACAGAATCCAGCTGGACCACTCTTCTTCAAACGAGAGGTACTGTTTAGACTTGGGGTATTGCCTCATTGCATTTTAGCTGTGCTTTTCTCAGTGGGGAATTGCATTGGCTTACCTTTAGAATTGATTCCAACTCTGTTTACAGCTTGTGACCCTACAAGTGAATTTATCTTTATTTATTTTCTTTTTTACAAGCCTCTAACTTTGTACAAGACTGTTTAGTGCCTTAGCTCCACAGACTGTGTTCCAATTGACTTTAGCTTTCCTGGCTCTGTGCAGACTCTTCTAGTCCATTGACTTTGATATTGTTTGTCCCTCCTAGGTGGTAACTTGTTTTAGACTGTTACTGCTGAGAAAGGTTTGTCTAGATTTCATTGGAAGATTTAGTTGTCCTCACATTTACTGAGAACCAGTTTAACCTTTTCCTTCCGTAAACCTTTCCTTTCTGCAACCTCAGAATCTGCAAAGTATAACTAGTGTGCTATATAGATGCCATTACTGTCCTTGTGATTGAAGTCATCTCAGTGTGTAGGAACTGTGTAAGAAGCATATCCAGAGATTATCCACTAACTTGCTCTGATTCTGAAAAGTAATTTTAAAGTATATTTACATTGTTACATGAATTGCCTTTTTTTTTTTAATTTAAACTGTATTTATTGTTTGCTTGGGAAGAAAATAAGACCGCCAAATCAGATCTTAAAAGGTACATCATGGAGCTCAACCCCAGGTACATAGTACAGCATAAACGGCATGAGGTCTTACATTGGGTACACCTGCAACTCGTGAAGGACACACATATTACATAGTTCTACTTGAGTACTTGAGGGGTTTAGGGGGATGATGCCTGTGGACCATCTATAGGATCGTCTATCACAGTTTGTAAGTATGCACAGAATGGGGGCCATATGTTTCGGGGCTTACATCTCACTGGCTGCATACTGATCCAGCGTTCCTCTGTGTCCGAAGCCCAGGTGACGTCTTTGAGCCATTGGTTTGTGGTGGAGGGGCAGGCCTGATCCAAAGCAGAATTATGCACAGACACACTAGCAAGTTTACGGGTGTTTCACGTAATCGACTGGAGTTAATGGGATTAGAGTCAATAGATTTCTCTAGCATAGCAGATAAAGCGGCACAGATCTCATTCCAGTAATCAGTTATTCGAGGGCAGGCCCAGAGCATGTGGAGGTAGTCCGCTTTATCAGCGTGGCTTCTTGGGCATTGTGGGGAATGATCACGTGACATGATATGAAGCCTAGCAGGGGTGTAGTGGAACCTGTGAAGTACCTTTTTTATATTGAACTAAGCGGAATGTAGCCTTAACTGATACAGAGAGCCTCTCACCTCTCATCCGTTAGGTTGATCATCAGGTCCCCGCCCCAATCCTCGCGGAGTTGAGTAAGTGGCTTGTTAAGGTCCTCTTGTAATAGTCTATAGAGGGCTGATGTAGCTCCTGAGGGTACTGTGCTTCCATTCCCAAAAGCTAGGAATGGGTCATCGGGGGGTTGAGAGGGAAACCCAGGCCATGCCAGCCTGACCGCTCGTCGCTGCCTTGCGAATTGTAGCCATCGAGGTTAGAGCACACCAGGCCCTCCACCCAGCTCAGCCCACATTAAAAAGGAGCCCGCGTTGTCCATGTAGCCCTGAGTAGTGTAGTCATCCGCGGCCCAATGGTTGACTGGTCCTACCAGCCCCGGGGGAACCACAGCGATAAGTCTCTATGGAATGTGTGGGGATTACCAGACTTTTCCTTATTTTATCCCAGGCAAGCGCAGTGGTGGCAGCAGGGCCTTTCCAAAGCGGGGGCAGCACCAATGAGCGAAGATTTCTGGGCCCTGCGACGTGCTGCACCAGTCTTGCATGTGGCAGTGGGGGACCTTCCGAGGACCAGCATGCAGCATACTGAGCCTGTGCAGTGAGCCAATACTTCCCAAAGTCCAGAGCCTTAAGGCCTCCTGGAGCGTATGGTTTGGTCAGTGTGGACCATTTCAGTCTAACAGCACTGAGTGCCAAAGGAAATAGTTCTCAGCTCTGTGAAGTGAACAACGTAGCCCCAGGCCAGACAAGAACATTCAGAAAATGATACAACTATGGCAATAGCACCATCTTAAGCCGGAACACCTTTCCGACGAGGACGATAGGCAGCTTAGCCCATGTGCAGAACCTCGGCCCGACTCCTAGCAGATAGGAGCTGTAATTCCGTTCATATAGCGAGTCTTGATGTCTCGTAACCATGACCCCCGAGGTATTTTATTTCTGTGGGAGCCCAGGCAAATTCCATGAGGTCTTTAGGGGCTGTTGTGGCATCAGTCAGGGGAAAAATTTCGGATTTTGTGCAGTTAACTAGGAGACCAGTTAACAGACCAAAATAGTTATATCACGCAGGACGGGTTCAAGATTAATTTCGGGTTCTTTAATGTATAGAAGTGTGTCATCTGCATATAACGAAATGATCTCAGGGGGTCCGGATTTGAGTATACCCTTTTGCGAATGCCTCAGTCGAAGCATATCTGCCATGGGCTCCATGGCCAATGCGAAAGTGGGCAGCCCTGCCTCGTGCCTCTACATATGTAGAATGGTCTTGACAGTTGTCATTCGTGCAAACAGTAGCTACAGGTTGCGCATAGAGTAGGAGTATCCATGAAATAAAGCGGGGACCAAAGTTACATTTCTCTAGCACTGCCCAAAGAAACTGCCAGGACAGAGTCAAAGGCCTTCTGTATATCCAGGAGTGCCGCCAAAGCGTGCACCCCCAGGTCAACCTGAGACAGGACATTGAACAGTAGTCACAGATTTAGGGCCATGGAGTGGCCATGGAAAAAGCAAGATTGATCAATACGTATCAAATATGTCATGAATGGGGCAAGTCTAAACGCGATGGCTTTAGCGAATATCTTGACATAGTGGATGATATGAACTGCATTGCTCGGGTGGCTTGTCGGGTTTAAGAAGGACCATTATCACTGCCTCTCTAAGTGTAGGGGGTAACATGCTGCAATCACAGGACTCCTCCCAAAAGGCTGCCAGGCAGGGTGACAAAGTGGATTTATAGCATTTATAGAAATCCATAGGGATCCCGTCGAGGTCAGGGGCCTTCCCAGATGGCAGGGCTTCAATCGCACGCGTCATTTCCCCAACTTCGCGGGGGAGATCACAGACTTCCCTGGTTTCGGCAGAGAGTATTGATAGCGGGAGCCCGTCCAGCAACGTGTCCACGACAGAGAGAGACGCCTCATCCGTATTGGCATACAACGTTGAGTAGAAGGAGCGGAACACTTAATTCACCCTGATCTCAGTATGGACCAGTGACCCATCAGGGTCTTTGATTAGTGATGTGTGTCGCCCAGCCTCTTCCTGACTAATCTGGCCAGCAGCCCGCCCGGTCTGGCACCCTCACCGTACTGGCACGCAGCTGTTGGGTACGTCAAACTTCCACTCTCAATCGGCAGCGTCCCTGAATACATGAAGTGCCTCTTTTATTGCACCAAGGGATGGCTCCGCAGCATATGCTGTTTCAAGGCGTTTGAGGGGAGGCCTTGCTATTCATGATATTTCTGCGTATAACCTTAAGGATCCCTGCTTCCTTGGACAGTGCCATGCCCCTAATGCAAGCTTTAAAAGCATCCGAAAGTGTGGCGAGGGAGTCGACAGTCCCTGTGTTAGTGTCAAAGTATTCAATCACGCATTTGCGCAGTTGGACATGTACACTGTGTCTGAGAGTGCCTGCGGCTTAAGCCTCCATGAATGACCAGGGGACTGTCAGTCATTGCAGGTTAAGTGTGATTGGGGAATGATCAGAATACGTGCACTGAAGTATGCCCGCATCATCCACCTGGCCTATCAGGGCACCAGATATCAGCCAGCGGTTGATTCTGGAGTCTGTATACACTTGAGTAAAATGTGTAATCGCAGGTCTGCTGGTGCAGTACGCTCCATGCATCTACCATACCCAGTTCCGCCTGCCGATCTAGGATAACCCGTGCGGCTCTAGTTAGTTGGCGGGCCTTACTCCCAGATAAAGCCAAGGTCCACAATAGTGTTAAAGTCCCCACCCAAAAGTATCGGAATAAGAGTGTACAGCGCAAGCATGTCTGCAATCTGTGTATCGAATTCAGGGTCATGGATGTTGGGCCCATATATGTTGAGCAGCACCACCTCCAGCCACGCTAGTTGTTAGGCAAAGTTTGAATGCAGTGCCCTCTGGGAACACTACAAACAACTACGACTACAGGTATAGGCAACCCAGCCTTTGGTATAATATGTGCCACAGTTTTGGTAGTGTTGAGCAGCCAGGCTTATCTTAAGAGGGGAAATGTGAGCAGTAGTGAAGTTACACAAAGATTCACAGTTACAGGTATTCAAATAAACTCTTGCACTCAAGGGTTCTTGCATAAACAATTATTAATTTATTCATCAGTCAGTAATAAAACCTTCTTTAGAAGGGAGCAATATAATAGTAACACACAAATACACTTCAATACTGTACACTCTGAGTTTCTGAATCAGACAAGACCCTTTTGGGATGGCCCACAGACGCAACTTGCACCCACAGGTGACTTCAATAACAAGGGTGCTGGGGGCATTCATATCTTACTGTTGGCATTCAGAACACTCTCAGGCAAAGGTTATTAGAAAACAAGAGATCACCAATATTCTTAAGCATAGCAAATACTTTCATATCTTCTAAGAAGATTCATGCAATTCAGTAGGCTAAGCCAAAGTCAATAGGCAAAAGTCTTGTATAGACTGAAGCACTTCAGGTAAGTAAATGGAAAAGTCTTTGCACAAGTTCTTAGGAGTCTTTGATAAAAAGAATAAAATGTAGAGCCGCAAGCTGATAAGACTTGCGAGTTGCAGAAGTTATAAGCACTTCTGCAGTAAGAGTTAAGTTCTCTTAGAGTTGTTTTACTGTATCTTAGCAATGAAGAAAAGATGCAGCTGATGACTTCTGTTCCTGTGCAGCTCTGCAAATCTCACTGTTCCTGGGCATCCGTCGTGGGGACAAGAGGGAGGACGTCGGGACTCCTGCAATGCACTGGGACTGGCAAAATTTGCAACCAGCAACTTCACTTTCAGTGGCTGTTTCGCGTTTCAGCTCCTTGCGACCACAGCAAATAGCAACAACGCGGTTCCGGGCTGCTGAGGTGGGCTTTCCTTGCTTCTGGGGTCCCGCACTCTGATGGGGCTCAGGCCTGGTCAGTCCTGCTTCTGGGGAGTCAGGAGAATCTTCCAAAAGCTCTAGGCCAGCTTAAAAGCAACGCACACAATCTGGTGTTCCTCTCCCTGGCTCTACGGTTTCCAGCAGCAACTCTGTGGAAATTCAACCAGCTCCGAGATGGATGTCCAGGTGGCTTACTTTGGAGTTGATTGGTCCCACCAACTCAAAGGGAGAAGTCGTCCTTGCAGGGGCTTCTCTGTCGATGTGAACTTGGCAAGTTGGCACTGCAGCAGGGCTTCACCGGGCAAACCAATGGTCCAGGAGTTGCAGCAGGTGTCCTCTTCAAGCTCTTCTTCGGTTCCTTCATCCAGTGGTCGACTCTGCCTTCCAAGCCAAAAGACATGCCTTTTATTCAGTTCTCCCCCATTAATTCCAGCATAGATGTCACGCACACAGCAGGGTGGCTGTCCTTGCCGGACAGTCAGCCCGCCAATCA